>NC_060249.1:51677406-61677406 GCF_921293095.1 Ischnura elegans | reverse complement strand
ACCTCCGCATTCCGCTCCTCGTTTGTCTTTGCGATCATCATCATCATCATCTCCTCGACTAGGCAGACGGGGAAGAGGATGGCGCTTGACCGACATCCTTGCGTGGAAATCCAACACCACCTCTGGAAGGGGACCTTAGAAACGCGACTTGGGGACAACGGAAGAGGGGGGTATTTTTCGGGAGAGGAGAGAGGGGTACAAGTGTCCTGAGATGGGTCTATAAAGATGACTCGGTTGGGAAGAAAATAGGCGAGATCATTTGAGGACCACAAAAGCCATGGGATACGAGTGCAATTTTTTTATAACTTCGGAGACAATGGCATAACTATGGGGGGATGAGGGGATCCCCCCAAATCCTCAGAGAAATAAAAAAAATATTTAAAACTATTGTCTAGTTTTGACATATAATAACTGCATCTGCTTAAAGTTCAATTTTTAGTGTCAAAATGATGCAAAATGTATTTCCAGGCATGATATTTTTCAAGAATTTTGCCATCCCCAGGCCATCTCATCCCACACCAAGGTATATTCCTAGTACGAAACTGCCCGAATAAGTGCAGATAATGTTAGGTGAGGTATAGAATATTTTTGTGGAAAGGGATACAAGTTAATCACAGATCAATCTATAATTATCACTTGCATACCTTTACCACAACAAAATTTTTACTGAGAACCCTAAACCCTCATTTATTCCACCAATGCGTGATGTAATAAAAGGGATCTTTCCGAGGATAACTTTTATTCGGCATCATAAATTTTATTAGGTATATTTGTTCTACCTTCATAGGCATTGTTCTAGCTTCATAAGCATTGTTAAAGCTTCATAGACAGATTGCCTTCATAAGTAGGATGTAGTTGATTGTGTGTCATATGTTGCGAGAATGACGCGTAGAGCATGTCAGTGGGAGTAATTTTAATCGTCTAGTGCATGTTGGTGATGGCTCACCCTCTGCCAAACACCTCTGAAGGTGGCTGGCAGCTTTTTTGAAGATGTAGGTGCATAGTTTTCTTCCTCCGCATTCTTATTTCGCGTATCTTTTTGCGCATGTTGGTGATATTTCACCCCTGCCAAACACCTTTGTAAGTGGCTTGCAGGGTAATATGTGGATGTATAAATTTCTTGCTCCGGATTCACTCTTTATTGCATCCTAGGCAAGCTCACATGGCCAATAGGGTAGTTGCCTTCACCAAGAAAACGAAAGGCATTGATTGCGATTCGTTACCCACCATTATTGTATTCATAATATACAAATTATTTGGTTTTAGAAATCCCAGTGTAGACGAATGTCAATGGTCAATTTTAACCTCATTTGAAAAGGGCCAGATTGGCGCCCATGCTACGCCACTCCACGTGACGTCACAGGGACCTAGTTTCTATACGAGTAGTTAGGAATTTTACATCGTCTGAGATTACCAATGCATGCATGAGGCACAGAGCCCCGGAAAATGTCTCTTAATAATCACTCGTTAAAATTGCCTATGGTCAGAAAGTTTCCTTCGTTTGATAGGGTATTAATAATCCTTATTTAAGCCAAGCGCTACCTGCTAGCAGGGTACTCTGCTACCTGCTAGCAGCCTGCACCAAACCGGCGCTCATATCCTCGCACCAAGGTGGCCTCAAACGGCGGCAGCCGGAACCAGAATGACGTCACACGGGCTTTTCTCATCATTCATACTTAGCCGTCACGTGTTCGTGCGCTTCAGAATTTTCACTTTTCGTTGAATCGCCAAAAATAGATACGTCATTTAAAAATTTAAAAGCGTGAAATACGTATTCCAGGAGTAATAATGTTTCGATTTAGCCGTCACGTGTTCGTGCGCTTCAGAATTTTCACTTTTCGTTGAATCGCCAAAAATAGATACGTCATTTAAAAATTTAAAAGCGTGAAATACGTATTCCAGGAGTAATAATGTTTCGATTTAGGCAACGGAAAAAATTGGAAACCACCAATTCTTAAACATCCCTTGTGCTAGCATAGGAGTGGTGTGCTGGAGATGGCCCTTGGTCCTTAAACCCAATGAGAAGAGGAGCTCAAATTACAGAGACACTTCAAAAAATCTCCTTTCCGGTCTTATAAACTCCCCGTCAGCCCCTCCTGGGGCCAAAATTTCCTCCCCCAACCCGGCCCTCAAGCAATTTCCCTCCAACCCGTCTGCTCTTTCTCTCTCGATCTCTTCCACCTCAAGCGATCCCTATACCTCTTGAGAAGACGAAATGACAACGGATCATTTTAGAAGAAGGGGAAATATAAAGAAAGAAAGAAAGGATCCGGTCAGACGAGATGGGTTTTTGCACTGGATGGAGTTAATGGACGTGGGGACTCCGGGCGTTAATGAAGATTTGCAAGGAGGGGATGGGAGGACCTGCTTGCTCTTCATGCCTCGCTCGTCATGAATTTGCAGCTGCGGATCGTTCGCCGTCGCATTGACGGTAATTGCTCATGTCACGGCGACTGTGGGGAGGGTTTTGATAATCGGCGAGCTGGTTTTGCGACCGTTTGATGGGGAGATATTTTAAATCCCATCGGTACCTGTCGGAGGAAAGTAATGGCGGTATTATGATGGGACTCATATTAACTCGTTGAGTACCATTTGTTTCGCATCTCACTCCTCATACCGTAATCCAAAAGGAGTGAGGTAATTACAATGTTTTCCTGAATATAATGACAGGATATTCATTTTTATTTTATTTTATTCCCAAGCCACCTAATGCAGCTCACCATGGCCAATTTATATCGGGGTATTCAACTAATTTAACAATTAAAAGTACACGAGCAATCACGCACTCATTATGGGAAACCTACCCAGGCGGTACTCGACTCCGCGACCTATTGTTTGGCAGGCGAGGACTTAACGCCGCCGCCAGATATGTAATTTGCAATATACAGTCATCGGGTATTACTTTCCTCATCAGCATAATTCAATAATCCTAGCATTGGTTTGACGCAGCTCTCCATTCCTCTCACATGTCCGCTAGCCTTTTCATAGGGAGGAATTTCTTCTCTTTTACATCCTTTATAACCTGTCCTATGCAACTCATTCGGAACCGTCTCTTACCCTTCTTCCCTTCAACGGTTGTTTTCGTCAGGCCATCATGCCTCATAATGTGACCAACTAAATAGTCCCTTTTTCTCCTTGGGGTTTCTAAAAGACTCGTCTTTTCACCGCTTTCCAAATATTTTAAAATCCATTCAGTCTGAATGGGGAAAATAATATTCTCAATTGGTTGTCATTGCTTACTACTCGGCACAATACGCATAGACCATGTATATACCTATTTCTCGACTTAGAGAATTGTAGGTGTGTCTCCTCACAGAGCTCGCGCCGCGGACATTTTTGAAAACCGATAATAATGCGAACGAAGTGGCAACAGAAATCAGCCTTTTAAGGGATGGAATTGGGCCTCCTCTATGCAGTCCCCCTGGTTATATTCGTGGTAGGATTCTAAACGAATTTAAGGCTGAGCGGCCAGTATTTACGGCCCTTGGCCTTAAGTGTCCTAAATAGTCCAAATCCCCACCTCCCATCACCCCCCCCCCTCAGACGGTGCCATTTACGTGGGCGTCCTTTGATTTCTGGTCGCCCCCGCCCCTCCGCTCCTGTTCGGTCTCGAGAATCGGCAGGTGGAGCAAGGTGAGCCAGGGACGGCCGTTGTGTGATGGTGGCAGGGGGTGTATGTATATGCGTCGCACGAGGTCAGAACCGGGAGTATAGAGGAGTCGCCCTCTCCCCCCCCCCCCACTCCTCCACCTCTCCCTCCACGTCTCCCTTTCATGCGGTTTACTTCGCTAAGCGTCTGCGGCCGATATTCAAGAACCAACCGGCAGATGTCGGGCCCAGTGGTGCGTTCAAGGTGGGGGAAAGAAATGGAAAGGGGGATGTGTTTTTTCGGGGGATTGGACAGAGTCGGGGAAAAGGTTTACGGACATACTGTGTAGATTTGGAATACGGAAACTTTTTGTTGAAAATATGAAGATTAATTTAAGGCCTTGTGCTTTTCGCGTAGTATATGTTTTGTCCTAATAAGAACAACAAGCTATCTATTTGATGCATTTATCAGTTATGCCAAGCAATAATCTTTCGGTCAGTTTCTCAGGTATTAAGATGATTCTGAGAATTTCTGGATGTTACCTAATGCAATTATATACCATTTAGTCAACATATCTGTTCGAAATGTGCTTCCTTTCGTACGTCCATGTCAAAACGCCATTTATGGCAGATATTATCATTTATATCAGGTTTTATTCAATGAAGACATTGAATTAACAACAGTTGCCTAATCATTTCAATGAAAAAATCTTGTGGCCGTGACCTTCCAAGCCCGAATTGTAATTTCTCTCATAATCCTTCTCTTTAACGCAAAATCAATCAACTATTAACTGCGATCAGTTTTAGCACATATTTCCCCACCTTTTGTGTCACGATAACGGATCCAATAAATAATGATATACTTCACATCCCCGTAACCAAGATACGCCTCATGCATCTCCCGTTCACAGCTCAGTCCATCGGAGTAGTCTGACTCTTTCTTGTCTTGTTTCACCTCCACCAGCTTCAAACATCTAATCCGTCTGCTACTTTGCTTCTTTTGGCCTTCTCTTTTACGTCTGCCATTGTTTTTGAGAACCAGTCTGGGAATCGGATTAGTGCGAATGTTAGCTGACTGGTTTCCCACGCTTAAGGGCCATGTTTAAACACGGTTATTCTAGTCTCTCTCAGTATCACATACATGGGCTCGCTTTTACCAGATCGCTTCATCCGTGAAATGGCTCGCCAACCTCGGGTCCCGTCGGCGTCTATTCCTAGGAGTGGTGGAATTTGCCGGCGCCGTTCTTCTCCTTGTCCAGCTTCCCTTTTTACCCCACTGTGGTTTGACCGAATCCCTTCTGTGTGGGAAGAACATAGGAAAGGTATACGAGGAGGGTGAGCATCACGAAAACACAATATATGTCGACCTAGTTTTGGAAGGAATCGTCCCTAATGCTTAACGATATCGGTCAAATTCGGTGCATCTTTAACCTTAAAGCAAAGGAGCTCTAGAACCTTGAGCAAATTCTATGACTTAAAAAAATAAGGGTTGGAAATTTGACCTGCAATATATCACGAAAGTTCTCTCCAATTCATACTATGTTTAGTCCTAGAATAATCATTATTTTCAATGGAAAACCGCTAAGCAACCCATTTTTTGTATGGTGTTTAAGAAATTTTGTTGTGCAATCGTATTTTTGGCAACGACAAGGCTAAGACAACTTAAATTTTCGCCTTTTCATGTTCAAAATATTATGACAAAAATTAGTTACTAGGGACGTTTTCATTAAACGTTTAATGCCATCACATATTTTTTCGTTTTGGGCTAATGCATCCTCTAAATTTAGCTATGAAAACAATATAACCTCAGAGTTTTGAATAATACATCGAATGTAGTATCTGCTGATGTGCTTAATCGACCCAAATTTTCTCTTGCATAGAGACCTCTCCGCCATGTACTTGTCGATATTTTCTTTCATAACGACGCGCATTTGTGAAACTGGTCCAGGGCAACTAAAACAGAATGTTTCAGAGTTTGCACTAAATGAAGTACCTATTGATGTGCATAACCGACTCAAATCTCCTCTCACATATCTCGTCGTGACGTCTAGACGTCTATGACATGTACTAGTTGATATTTTATTACTATCGACGCGCAAGCTTGGAAACTGGTTCAGGATGGTATCTAAAACTTTTAGACAATGATAAATCATTCTCCTCATCCCCTGGGTTTGGATATTGGAATCGGTAGTAAAAACGTGCCCAATTGCTCTCTCCATGCACCGAGACAAACACCTATTACTCGGTCCGTTGATCGCGTTAGACATTGCATGGCGAGGCTGCCAAAGCGATTCACCACACTCATTGTCGGAGTGGTCAAGGAGGAAGGCGGGATTGGAGGCTGGAGCTGGTTTCGTGCGTGGAAAGACGGAGGTTGAAAGATGCTGGACTCAGTTGAGAGAATGGGGAGGGGTGTAGGTGGGGGATACTATATAGCATGATAAAAAGAGAGGGAGCTGGAGGAGGAGGAAGTGGAGACGTCTTGAATGTGGTGGGCGGGGGGAGGATAGCGTAGTGGGTGGAGGAGGAAAATATCAAGCTGATGTTTGTGGAGGAAGTAGCCATGGCGAGACGGAGGTAACCTGATGACCGTCTGGTGAGTGGCGGTTGACTTAAAGAGTGCAGAGAGAGAGAGAGAGAGAGAAGGGTCTTTGAAGAGGTGAGTAGGGGCTGGGAGCGGGGTGAGGATTTGGTTTGAGTGCGGGGGACTAGTGGGGGAAGGAATATCTGGGACGGGGAAGGGAGGATTTTATCTCGTGTCGCCTTCTCATGTCCCCGTGCCCTTACATCTGCGATATCTCGACTGAATCTCCTATAGTTCATCATGTTATTAGCATATTTATTGGCCCTCTTTAAGTTTTAGCCACAGTATAGGTGCAAATTACACAAAAATGAACTAATTTGAGTAGTATAGGTATCTTATTAATTTTTTCATGTGTTACATACTTATATTTCGCACATAGGTGAGCGTCAAAAAAATGTCTGCTCTATATGCCGTGAAAATTTAACATGAATAATTAAGTTAAAATCAATTCATCCTATCGGATGACGTAAAATTGTATACCATGTTGTTTGTCATTTTTTTCAGGCATATGATATTTAGAATTATGGCTGTTTGCGTTGAAATGCATTGATGAGTAGGTATGATGATTTTTGAATGTTCATCTTCTCTGTTCAATTTTTTCCAGAATAATGTCATTTAAGAACTACGCAATAAGAGTGATAGATGTTCATGCACGCAATGTATTTCGTTTGCTAACGCTATTCATGAGCATTTTTTTAACTCCCGAAAAAGTAAATTCCCACTTCCGACTTTAACCGTGCTACTAGATGACCTATTCTCATTTCTTCGAACGCCTTTTTTGGAAACATATGCTTAGGTCTCACTTTACACTTCATTATAATACAAAAATAGTCTTATACCACATTTTTCAATTTTCCGAGTCTAAAATAATAATATTTCATTCCTTCGGCTGAGTATCAATGTAGGTATATCTCTCTGCTGATACATTTGCTGTCACTTTTCAGAATTTAATACCAAGTATCTTCATCTTGGGCGAAAATTTTGGTTGCTATATTTCATCCCTCTTTCCTTAGTTTCGAGAGAACTTCACTCGGACGGACATCGTCAAGATTAGAACCGTATTCTTCATCGAGAGACGAGTAGCCAATAGTGAGGCATTCAACGTGATCGACGCCCTTCGAGAAAATATTTTGGAACAAAAATCTCTGAGCGTGTTATCCCGAGTGACGTCAACAGAACTTCCACCGTAAGTATTACTTAGTCATGGTTGTAGCCTCGCTTCTATTGTACTGCGCGTATCGGTAACCCCCGAGTCACTTCAAAGCATTAATTATATCCACATGGACCGGGAATACCGACGACAGTCCACCTATTCTTTCCAGCCGGTGAAAAGCGTCTAATGCCTACTTGACCAGTACTCTTATTCTTCCTTCTTTGAAACCATATACACGCCTGAATTTTTCAGAGGGCCCTCTCGCTTTCCCCTCGCCTTATCCGACCAATTCATCATCCATCCCAGAAGACTTACATAATAGCTGCGCTCATCGCCTTAATTAAACTTCAACCTCTCCCCACCTTGCAGGTAAGTATACGTGACGGAGGCTTAAGGAAATAAAGTAGTCAGGAACTCTGAATGGGGGTTTGTCACGGTGTATCATTCGGAGGGAAGGCGGATCGAGGGTTTCAAAAGGGAGAAGAGGAGGGATATAAGAAGGCTCGTTCTTGAGGAGTCATTCCGTCATTCTTCGCATCGAAGCCGCGTGTTTAACTCTGGAAATCTAACAGGTCATCCCTCGGTGTCATCCATCTTTCACCAGCCCTACTCCTAACTTATCCTTTGCTTTCACCTCTCTTTCGCCTCTAAGTTTTGACCATGCCGTTACTGTTTAACGCTACATTTGCGCTAGTCTTCTGCTTTTTGCGCTCACTTTTCTTGACGTTCTCTGTGCCGAGTAAACGAATATTACAAAAGAGGATCCTTAAGTAGGCCTCTAAATGTGTTGTCATCCACAGCGCATTTAAACGGGTTTACAAAAGTCGCCACTCGCGTCATTGACGGACAAAATGATCAGACTTTCACGCAGAAATAAGGTATAATTAGGTGTGTTAATCGGAATTTACATACATGATGATGCGATCTATCAAGTTCATAACTTTTCTATGCTATTCCATGCAATAACAAACATTGTGCTGCAAAATATTGGAAAAAATAATCGCATTGCACTCATCGCCGCTTCGCGGACATTTTTAAAAACCGATTAAAATGCGAACGAAGTGATAACAGAAATCTGCCTTCTAAGTATGGGATGTAATTGAGCATTGCACTCATCACCGCGTCGCGGACATTTTTGAAAGCTTATTTAAAGGCGACCGAAGTGGCAACAGAAATCAGTCTTCTATGAGATGGAATATGGCCTCCTCTATGTAGTCCCCTTTGGATTTTATTTCAGTTGTCTATAGGTATCCCTAACCATGGTGAAACGAATCCTCAGTTTCTTCCCGATTTTCCATTTAATTTCAATGGATATCTAAAGCTCTCTCCTCACTCGAGTCTTTCGACCTTCCCTCCACCACCCTTCCTCTTCCCCTCCTTCCATTTCCACTTTCTTATGAACTGAAAAGCGCTCCCCCTCCCCCTCTGAGCCTCTCCTCCCCTCCCTTCCCCAATGAGCTCCGCTGTTTACTTTGGCCGCAGCAGGACATCCCCATCCACTTCCCCTCTCAAAGAGGGCGAAAAAAAAGCTTTCAATCATGACCATCCTTTCTTGCACCCCTCTTTAAGTTTTCTATTTCCACGCTTCCTCTCTCTGCTTTCCTCTCTGACAGCCTCGCAGTAGTTCCCTTCTTTCAGCGAATCCGCGATTTGGGTTTTCACTGGTAAGCGCGCACAAGTGTCTTTTAATTAGCAATTTGATTCATCTCTGTTGCGGAATATTTGCGGAAAGAAAATTTTCTTTCTTTCCTCCAAGCTGAGAAGCTATGTTGATTTCGCGGGCGATGCGTAAGATCCTATTTATTGAGCGTGGATGTAATTTTTTTCTCCAGTTTTCGTCGTGTAAAAAATAGTATATTTAGGCCAGAGCCCTTTCTCGCTAAGCTGTTTTCTTATGGTATATTTTTTTAAAGCTTTTTTTATAGTCATAGTGACTGATTTTTACACAGAATCTCGAGGGAAGAGTTTGAAGGTGTCAGTGGCTTGACTACAGGTCGGTAGAGGGAAAAGCCCTTACCGATCGGTGTGAACCGACGAAATAATCGACGAAATCGACGAAATAACCGACAGAATATGGCCCCAGGACCCTCCTTTTTGATTTTTTGCTAGTACGTACGGTTGTATATCATTCAAATCTGCACATTGACCCCCCCCCCTTCCCCGGCACCAACCAACGGCAATTTTCTTTACCGATGTTTTCATTTTCCTCCAATCTTTCTTCTATCTTGGATTTCCCTTTCCACTTCTTCACTTCGTACCGCATGATTCCCCCATCACCCGCCACTCTATTATAGCGTCCATCCATCCGTATTCTGCTTTTAGCACCTCCTTTCGGCGCTATACTTAGCACCCCTCCTCCCACTTCTCTCCCCTATTTATTCTCACACTCCCTCTCGCACCTCGCTCACCAAACAACCGCGTTAAGAAGCTCATCCTCGGACGCTTCTTTCTCTCTCGTCGGCTTTTTGAGCTGTAACCAGTGGACGGGAGCGCGCGAAATCGGCTTATACCTCTCTCTCTCTTTCTTCTTATCCCCTTCCCTTGACATTTCCTTCCTCGCCATCGTCTCCGCTATCTTCTTTATTCCCTCTTTCTCACCTTCTTTTTCCTCCAACACGAATGGGCTAGCAGAGGCTGTAGGCGCCAGCCTGTTCACTTTGGGTGGCTAAATTTCAAATGTGGACGGAGACCTCCACGGAGTGGTGCAGTAAGCGCAGCTAGGCTTCCGGGTTGTCCTCCGCGTCGATTCAATATAAACTTTTCTCGGTTCGCTCACTGGGGTATTTTTGCAAATATATGCGTCGAATGTTGGCAATGAAGTTGAAGTTTGGGAAGAGAAAGGTGAGAGGAAAGTGAAGGCTGGAACCACCACTAAAAAGAAGGTGGCGCGACACTCCTCTCATGCTTAAGTGATCACCTTTAGTCAAGATGAGAATCCTGCAATATAAACGTTTCTCGGTTTGCTCACTGCGGTATTTTCGCAAATATATGCGTCGAATGTTGGGAATGAAGTTGAAGTTTGGGAAGAGGAAGGATAGAGGCTGGAACCACCACTAAAAAAAAGGTGGCGCGACACTTCACTCAATCTTCACTCTTCGCCTCTACGTCCCCACCCTGACACCCCGCATCCGAGATCCCACTTATGGCGTTGGCCTGGGATGCAGAGGACGTGCGGCCCGTGGGCATTAGTGCCTTCGGCGGAGAGAGAGAGAGAGATTGGGCGAGGAGGATTAGGGAGTCGTGTCCACATCACCTTTCGGCTCTTTGGCCGCTTAATCCGCAGATCTTCCATTAGCCACCTCTCCCTCGCACTCTGGGGTGGCTACTGGGTGTGCATTAAACTTTTAAAGCCTCTGCGGGAGAGCCCTCTCGCGTTGAGCTTGCTGTGCCGTGTGGTGGGCAGGGAAAGGGAGGCCTGGCTTGGGGTGGGGTTGGAAGGCTTTTTGGTGGGGACGGATATAAGCGCTGGGAGGAAACTCGTTATTCTCCGTGACTTGGAAAACGATGGGGGCTGGTAGTCCGTCGCAGTTTGCGCGTGTTTTTTTTTGTAGCTTCATGTACGGAACCTCAATTTTTTTGTCGTTTTTGTCCAAGAATGAGTCCGGGCAAAAATCGCTCCGGCAACGTAATGAATTTTCGACTGTTAGGCAATTAAAAGTCCAGTTATTCGCAATTTCATGATCATGCCTTTATTAGTGAAAAAAATCTTGATTTTTTTTCTTCGTTTGCGAATTTGTAAGGGGAGTTTGTTTTTTCGCAGTCGCTAAGTATTTTTGTTGTTATTATGATACCTAAAATGTCTTTTTTAAACTCTGAATGAGTGATTTGTTTCAAATAACATAAGACCAGAAGATGGTTAAAGTTTATTCGTCGTTCCAATCGATCAAACGACAACCAGCCAATTTTAAAGTGAAAAAAAGTCAATTTTGCGTATCTCAGCTATTGACTTGACGAAGCTTATTAAGAACAGAAAGTCACTTAAGTGAAAAGATTCTTTAACGGGCCCTTTTCCAAAGTTTACTGATTAAATGAAAACTTATAGATCTATTTTCGGAACTTAACAACATGAAAAAAATTCTAGGATTTCAGTCGATAGACCTCATCTATATCTGTCGTTCAAGAATTTAGATTTAGAGTGAAGGTATCCTTCGCCTCACATGTTTGGTAGACGACGAAATCATTAATGCAAATTAAATTGCAAGATGGAATTACGGTACTTTGAATTTCAGTTCCACGTTTCAGTAATAGAGTAGTTTCCTTCATCAAAGAAAACGAAAGGCATTGATTGCGATTCGTTACCCACCATTAGTGTATTCATAATACACAAATTATTTGGTTTTTGAAATACCGGTTTAGACGAATGGCATGGGTCAAATTTTATCCTCATTTGAAAAAGGCCAGATTGGCGCCCATGCGATTTCACTCCGCATGACGTCACAGGGACCTAGTTTCTACACGAGAGGATAGGAGTTATACATCGTCTGAGGTTACCAATGCATGCATGAGGCACAGAGCTCAGGGAAACATGTCTTAATAATCACCTATTAAAACTGGCTAAGTTCGGAAAGTTTTCTTCGTTTGATAAGGTATTAATAAACCTTTTTTAAGCCAAGCGCTACCAGACAGCAAGGTACTAGGCTAGCCGCTAGCAGCCTGCGTCGTATCAGCGCTAAGCCTCGCCTCAAGGTCACCTCGCAGGGCGGGAGGGGGAACCAGAAATACGTCACGCAGAGAGACTTCCCGACATTCATACTTAAGCGTCGCGTTTTCGCGCGCTTGAAAATTTTCACTTTTCATTTAATCGCGAAAAATAGATGTTGTCATTTAAAAATCTAAAAGCGTGAAATACGTACTCCAGGAGTAATAATCTTTCCATTAAAGCAATAAAAAAATAATAGGAAACCACCCTATTCCCTGCAAAATAATGTAAATACAAGAGCTTTTGATTCATGGAGTGGAATGGAACAGTGTGTTTTGCAGCATGTATAGGGTGGTTGGGGTGAGAGTACCTTTTCTTTCTGCGGGAGTTCGGAATGGGTAGGGAGGTATCCTTAGTTCGCGGAAGAACGGTGTGTTTCGTTGGGCATTTTTTTGCGTCAGTAGCGTTGCTATGGCTTCGTATCGAGGAAGGCCGGAAGGGATTGTTTCCCTGTTGCCGCTTTTGGAGCGATGAGCCGACTCGATGAGGACTTCCGCTCTGATGACCTGCTTCCCTCTCAGCCAAGCCTATTATCCGTTCGACTAGCTTCAATCGGAAACGGAAAGTCTTAGGCCACTTTATTATACACTACTTTTTATAAATATCCCTTCATAACTCCTGAAGGTCACTATGGAAAGATAGACATCGTCGCGACCATAGCTCTGCAATCGACACTCTTTTCTATCAAACTTTTCAAATCCGATTGTAGGATCAACCCGAGATCTTTGCACTTTTTATTATGATGATCGTTTATCGTGACTTCTGGAAATAAACTTGAATGCTGTGCAGATTCCGTGTGCTACTACGTGTCTAGTTCATTTATGTTATCACAGGTCTCCGTATTGAGATAATTTTCATGTATTTTTGCTCAAGTCATTTCTCTGATAGATGAAAACTATCATATCAGTACTTCATTTATCTCTACCAAGGACAGCTATCGAGGGAAACGAACTTAATTCTTGGAATATTTGATCAAAAACTGCATCATTGATGTAAGATACTGTTAATTGATTATCTTAATGGTATTTTTCCTTCATGGAGATGAGAAAATAAAATTGAACATCCTCACCAGCATTTTGATAAGGCAGGGCAATGGATATATGACGGTATCGCATTCGCTAGTGGTAACTGCGGTGCGCCGTAATGAAACCGTCTGAGTAAATACGAAGAAGGGGAATAATCGACTTCTATACATGCGACCATGACTAAAATAACATAATATGGCAATTGTGAGATAATGTGTTCAGTCTATTGGTTTTGATTAGATGATTACGAAAAAAATTTGTCGGCAAGGTTTTTATTTCGAATTGTAAGAAATCAATCAGAAAATCTATTTTAATAACATTCAATACTTACTAAGAAGGGGATGTATCATTATTTATATTAAATTCAACTCAAGAGTATTTCATGTGTTTACTTTTCCTACTTCCTATAATAATATTGAAGTTTGAGTTACCATATCAGCTTAACCATATGTTGCTGCGCAGCCACTTTGAGCACTCTGGTTTACATTTGCTCTTTAAATGAATGTTGGAGGCTGATACATTGTGGAGATCCATTGTAAGAAGTCATAACTCTATGCAATTTCCCACATAAACGTTTATTTAAATGAGTGAACATGTCTCGCTGCATTGCAGTATGTCTAGTGTCTATGCAGCATGCAAGACTAGTCCTGATGATACGGCAGCACATTGAAACATGTTGACTCCTTTCAATAAAGACTTATATGCGAAAATGCAAAGTATCATTACTTCATACCATGTGTACTCTTGAGGTGAAATCAACGTCATCCGTGATTAAAATTTTATGCGAAACTGCTATTATATTTTCCTATTCTCCATTGGTTCGTTGACCATGGAAGCCGCTAAAAGACTCCAAACTGCTTCGACCAGCGATATTTAGATAAAAAAAACAACCCCGAACGACTCTCCTGCGTGAACACTTCAATTCACCTGCAGACTGAGATGGCGCCACAGAAAGGTTCCCATGGTGAGATGGAGAGGAGAAGAAAAAAATCACTCGCTTAGGTGGAGGGAGGTTTGTTCGGGAGCACAGAAATATAAAGAGAGGGACGCTTTGACCCCAAGATGAGGGTTGAAGTCTTCATATGGCAGTGGAAGGTTGGAACGAGCTACAAAGGAGGAGGGTGACGTATAAGGGGAAGAGGAGGATGATGGGTAAAACAAACGAGGGGGAGGGCACGAGGACTCTCCTATATGGGTTCCCACGAGAGTTTTTTTTTCTTTCCACCCCCGCATAGCCCAACAATCCACCCACGCACACATAACAACCTTCCCATTGATGAGGAGAAGGCGAGTTTGCTTTTGGGGGCAAGGAAAAGCTGGAAGGGCAGAGGACCAACCATCAGACGTGGGCCTTTGTGGGTTTAAATGGGCAATGTTAACCTCGCTGCCCCCGGATGGGAAGCGGGATGGCCGATGAAGTGCTATGGAGAGTCTGCGAAGGAGAAGCTGGGGAAGGTTTATCATAACGGATTTATGTTTCTTTGATAGAACTCGTACAAATTCGATCGATTCAGGCTCGATATACTTAGCGGAAGTTCGCCGCATTGAAATGAAAGGTAGTAGAAAAATCAACTACCTTTAATAAGAACTTAAATCAAAGATCAAGTTAATTATTCTTCGAGCCCTCATAAAATAGATTAATAATATAAGAAAAAGAAACGAGTCGTGTACATTAAATTGTTGTGGGAAAGTGCAACTGCCTTTCATCTCAAAGTAAGTTCTTGCATTTACATGGAGAGTCTGCGAAGAAGCTGCATAGATTTTAAACACGGATTTAAAGCCATGTTTCTTTGGTAGTCATCGTATAAATTCATCCGATTCAGGCCTGATGAAGTGGAATTTTGACGTATTAAAGTGAATGGTAGTAGAAAAATCAACTACCTTTCATAAGAGAAAAAGCAACTACCTTGATATAGCGTAAGTTCGATATATTGAAATGAAAGGTAGTTACTTTTTCTACTACCTTTAATTTCAATATGGTCAAACTTCCACTATATCACGCCTGAATCGGTTGAACTTTTTCGGAATGCTTGCATAGCATATCAGGCCAAACTCTACCTGGATTTACCTAATGATGGCCAAGTGAGCCAAAACGCGTCGTACGCATTAAATTATTGTAGAAAAGTGCAACTGCCTTTCATTTCAAAGGGAGTCCTCGTACATGGACTAAAAAACTCTGTAGTCGTATCTCATTAATACATATTGAGATGTTATCATCAGTGGTTTTCAATCTTATGACTGGTTGACGCAGCTATCCGATCGATTCTCCAATCAGGTAACACTCAATGCGTACATTATTCTTTTGTTTTACATCCTTAACTACCTGTTCGAAATATCTCATCCGGAGACCTCCATCAGTGTGTTATGATATGGTCCATTAAGATAGCCCCACCATGGGACGACTGAGTTTAGCTAAAAAATCAATACCGAATCGAATTTTGGTTCGATTGTTGTTAATAGCTGTCTGTTATCACAAAATCATTAGTAAAAATCTGTGTATTTTTCGATTTTTGTATTAGTTAATTGAAAAATGATCGTCCTTTGTCATTGGATGTCAATTTAATTGTATTTTTCCTGGTATTCGTCCGCAATCTGCTAATGTAAAAACTCTTCTACATGTACCATCGAGATAAAAAGTATCCAATCCATCTTTGATTGCTTTGATTAGTCTCTCCATCAATCAGGTACTAACTGTTGAGACGAGCTCATAACACAGCTCATCCAACTCAGCCTAGGTGGTTTTGTCAAGGTTATAATACTACCACCGAGCCGCGAAAGTTGCAAATTTTTCTAAGTAGAAACTCAAGTGCGCAAAAGGCTTGCCTTGCGTATCTACGAGTATCATAATCGGGTTGTTGGCAGGTTTTGTTGAGACTGGCAACCCAACTGGATTCGGATTCACAGCTGAACGGTCAGTATTTAAGGGCCTTGCCGATGAGTTCGGTTTACCCATAGGACGTCTTAAAACCCCCTGTGGAGTTCCTGCCCGCCCTCCCCATAACCTGATCCCGTCAAATCGTGAACGGGTGGTGGGGCTTCCGAATATTTCCGCGCGGGGGATGATGCTGACGCGTGATTGTAATGGGAGCTTCTTCCATGTGGACGAGCCTCTCTTTTTTCCATCGCCTTGTCATAAGCGCCAATGGACCCGTCGCTTCCCACGCACCGCCACGTCTATTCAGAGTACACCAAGGGATCCGCCATGGTCGCAAATGGCAACCGTTATGGTTATCACCATAGTTGCCATTTGCGACCGCTGGTAGAAGAGTATTTCGCTTAGATCCATTGTAGGAATTGAATGCGTGACTTTAATACGTGGGATGTAAAATATATCGAGTATAAAATATATTTCCAACAAAAGAACATTCTTTTCCAGGTACCAGGTTATATTGATAAAAGATGAATGTGCCAATTTCATGGAAGTTTTAGGGCATGACCTTTTAATTGTACTTCATCCACAGAAGATTTATTTTGTCAATTCCATGGTGGTTTTGGAGTATGATCTTTTAATTGTACTTTCTCGAAAAAAATTTTATGTGTCAATTACATGGAAGTTTTTGAGAACGTTATCTTAGTTGTGGTCTATCGATAAAAGATTTATACGTCAATTTTTTGGAAACATTTGGAGTATGTCCTTTTAAGTGTACTTAATCGACTATAAGCCATAACATTGGGCTTTTCTCTCAACACGTTTCGGAAATTGCAATTGAAAGTTGGTGTTTTATATTGGCTGGAATAGAGATGCTTATTTATGCGTCAAACAAATTCATATTACAGAAGGATGATACATTTCTTTTTGACAATGAAGCTGATATGAAGTGGTTTATAACATATAAATCGTTTTATAAATAGGTACTCTCATACTATTAGCGGATGCATTAACAAATTAATCCTTTTACTGAATTCAAAAAGGCGCTTGTTAAATGAAAATGGGGCATGAGTTGGCTTCTACTGTGAGAAAGATTTTTAAACTAGACAAATTTTCTAATCTGCGCCCTATGTAGACTAATATTACTTATAATCTGTAATGATGTCGCGAGTGGAAGTACATCTTGGAGTCGTTCACGAAATTATTTGATAAAGTACCTTATTGATTTAATTCGCATATTCACGGTGGAGACTTTATCAGTCATTACTAGTAAATTAAAAACAAAGCTATCATATGTGATCATCCACCCTAAAATCATCGTGACAATATTATTGTGCATGTGTCGGCATTAGATACATCCGTGCACGATCTCTTAATACCATAAAGAGTGAGGTAATGGCCTACGAAAGAGTTTATCTTGTCCACCTTTGATATTTTCTTGTGGGAAAGGAAAAAGAGGAGAGCAAACAGTAGCCCCTGGGTGCTTGTTTGCCCTGAAGCGTGGGATCGGAAAGGGGCAAGCGAAGGGGCACAATATTTGGATAATGTTTTTTACCCCCATTGACGACGGTGAGGAGTGTAGCTGAGGCTAAAAAAAAAGACAACACAACTGCGAGAGGTCTCAATAGATCATTAAATGCGAAGAGATCAGAGATTATTTCTATTTTCTTCTTTCATTTGTGTTTTCATTTCCTTTTGTTGCTTCTTTGCTTTGCTTTTGCTTTGATATATTCACCTTTTGCCAGGGATGGCAAGAGAGACGAAACGAAAGTCAAAACCAGTAAAATTTCAATAGTTTCGTTCCCGAGAGCGAAATGTAGAAGCGAAACGAAATGGATTTAAACTCAGGGTGGTAACGAAGACAGAGTCAAAACTACTTCGGGTCGAAACTAAACTAAAACTCTGGGACGAAACGAAACGCAGATGTTTCGCTCCGGACCACGTGCTTCACCTTCGAACGGTTTAGTTTCGACCCACGCACCGAGTACGAAGTATGCTTAAATGAAGAAGAGGTTTCCCCTACCGCCATTAGATGCTTGTGGCACTTATAATTTTACCTCTAGCAAGAGAACGGTGAACGTAAACTGGCGATTCGTATTTTAAGCTCGATGTTTTAACCTCTCTGCACGTATGTCAAACGTAATGGATCGAAACTATTCCCTCTTACCCCCCTCCACTCAACTTTTGGGATCGAAACTTAACTGTGAGCAGCGGAGTTTCGATTCATTTAGGAGTGAAGTGTCGTCCCGGGTCGAAACTAAACTCCGCTTGGTGATTTTAATTTCGCGCGGGAACGAAACTAAACCCATTCCTCGTATTTTCGTTACCCTCCGGATCGAAACGAAACATTTTCGTTTCGTTTCACTTGCCATCCCTGCCTTTTGCCGAGTAAGTATCGGTCGGTCCCAGTATAGGATGTATGTATTCCTCTCTAGCACGGCTTTATTTTGAAATATTTACCTATCCTTAAGGCAAATTAGGATTAGGCTCGGATGTAAAGGAAGATATTTCACAGTGCCCTACACTGTCCGATAATACCCGGCCCAGGAATCTTCTCCTAATCTGGCAAGCCTGTATTAAAACAGCTTTTTGCTCGAGGTTAATCAGGAGTTTTTGTATTCCCAGGTCTTCAGTATCTTTTTTGAACCGTTTTGATGAGACTCCCTCCGCAGAGATTATTAATGGGTGAATGCTGAGTTCTTTCAACTTCCAAATAATTTTTATTTCACCGACCAAATTTCGATATTTTTGTATTTTCTCTCTTTCCGTTGACTCAGCGTTGTGATTCACTCGTACCACTACATCCACTATATTTGGTCTTTGCTGCGATTTGTGGATCAATCAAATACCAGGTCTAATGTAATCTATGGATATTTCTGTAGATATTGGTCGGTCCAAGTATGGATTGTGTGTAATTGTCTATAGTACGGCAGGTGGCTGGTATTTTTAATACGGTGGGGTATTATAATTGTTATTTTTATTGTTATAAATATTTTAATTTTGCCACTCCCTTCATACTAATACCTATATGAAACGCTTTAGTATATTTGTGGTTTTCCCTCTCTCTTTAACCCCATAGCTCCCTTGGACATCCAGGAAACCCCACCGCTTTCTCCCCCAACCACAGGTCTTTAGCCTCTCCCCATTCCTCCGTCGCTCCGACCGCCGTCCAATACCCCCGCTGCACTAATTATGACCGCAGCGCCAATTAGGGCTCCCGCGGGCGGGAAACGGAATCACATTTGCCAGGTTGACTGAAGCCCTTCTCCTGCAGCCGCAAAGATCGACCGCCTCCCTCACCCCCTCCCTTGTGTCTCCCTCGTCCCCTCTTTGCCTTTCGCACGCATGCAATATAGCAGGAGACACTCCTTAAGTCTTTACCTGGTTGTCTTCTCTGTTTAAGTGCAGTCCCGCCACGGTGAGGCATGCAACTCACTTCATATGGCACCACTACATCCACTATATATGGTCTTTGCTGTGATTTGTGGATAAATAAAATACCAGGTCTATTGCAATCTGTGGTTTTGTCGGTAAATATCGGTCGGTCCTAGCATAGAATGTGTATGTATTTGTCTCTATTACGGGAGGTGGATGGCATTTTTAATAAGGTGGGGTATTATTATTGTTATTTGCATTATTATAATCATTTTAATCTTGCCACTTCCTCCCCTTTAATACATATATGTAATGGCTATAAGTAAGTAACCTGTAAGTCCTGCTTCATTCGCGAGACAAAAAGATATGTAGTAGGGGGCATAGTTATGATTTTAGTGTATAATACCATTTGTTGGGGTACCTTTTAAAACGTTCATTTGCAAAGCGACTTGTTTAAATTCTGGTATTGCCTTAGTTTATTGATATTAAAGCGTGGTGAAATAGGGATCACTGGAGAAGGTCTTGCGTTGGCAGGACTTCTTGAATATATTAGCGATTTGCATACAATGGATGGAGCATCGCCCTTGTTATATTGGTCGCATTTATCTGTTTTTATGCGCACATTTTCTAGACGTTACTAAGACGGACTTTCATGATGTTTTTTTATTATGCCATAAACCAGGATCGGATTCAGTATTTTTTCTGGGGGGATGGGCACAAGTGTTTAACAGGTCTTCTCATATTGATATAAAAAACAAAATACAACAATTACTGTCGAAAATATTCTCTTTATTTTGATTCGAAAGTTATAATTATTTAATTAAATGATTGAGGATCCGTAATACACAAAATAAAACGAACGTCATGCTAACCGTATTAAAAATCTTGTCATGTCTATTTTTTAAGCGTCTAGGGGGGGGGAGGTATTTTTTAAGCGTCTAGCACGTGCCGCCGTGCATGCCTCCTAAAATCCACCAATGGCATAAACTTTAACAAAATATTTTGATCAAATTACACTGCGTACCAGTAACTATTGTGGAGAGTTAAACTATTGAATAGGTCGGTTCTAATGCAACAACCGAAAAGTAAAATCATTTATTGATAACTGTCCTCGACATCTACAGTATAACATGTATAACTTCTTGAATATATTATGATGTTGCTATTGCCAGTATTTATTTATATATTTATGAGAAATCCACATTGAACCGTTGCATAAAATAGGGCGCTCTACTGTCCTAAATTGTATCAAAGAGTACTCTATTTTCCAGGGAAAAAGCTCAAATATCTGAGGCACCAACTTCCAAGATCTTGATCCGGATTGAAATTCAAACGACTCATATTCGAAAATATTGTTAACCTTTTCAATCATGTGCCTATTTCAAACCAAACCCTAAAAGGTACGGATAATGTTTACATCCCCTTCGTTAATGTGAACCATTTTATTGATAGCGCTTTTTCGTGATAAATTTCATCAGACATTAGATATAGGGAGCTATTAAATAAACCTTCAGATGTCGTAATGCGTACTTGTGAAGCGTAACTAATTGACACACAGAATAGGGTCAAACTGTGTCATATTTGAGACAGTGTGACGTGAAAGCTAATACCGTTCCGTGTCTGTTTTCAGCGTTCGTCTGGCGGTTTCCCGAGGCGAATTGGCCAAGTTAAAGTCGCGAGCTAAAGTGTGAAATCCAGGCAAATCAATTACTGAACTTCTGCAGCTGAAAAGTTTTTAGCCGAACCAACTTCTTCGTACTCATAAGCCGATGGACTTTCTACCCCTGGAGGAATTAGCTCACACTTTCCTCTCTTTTTGCTTCCACTTAACATCGGAAAGTAAATAAGTCTTTGCGCCTAATCCGGCGTGGTCGGTCATAATTTTATTTTACATTGGCGTGTCACCCGATAGCCGTACAAAGGCAAATGAATGACACATATGCGGAGTTAGAATGTATGCGGACAGAATAATCTTCCCAAAATCCGCTTAGAAATGAAAACTCTATTTTCCACGACAAAAAAGTAGCAGTGCCACTTGTCTTCCATGTGCAGTTTGACTCAGAGTGGTTGACATAGAAAGGTAATTGGCCTCCACTTACGATCGGCTACGTCTTATATTTTACATTTAAGTCTTTCTTGTTAGTGAATTTGCATGAAATGAAACCTCTTGAAATGTCGTCAAAGTGATGACATTGTTCTATATGTATTACTATTGCGTAATAGGGTCGAACGTCGGATGAGAAAAATACGTTATGCAATTGAATTTTTCGGAGATAACTGACTACCATGATAATGTACTTGAAACTTAAGAGCACCTTTTTCAGTGCATGATATTGTAAAACTAGCCCACTTCTTACCACAGATTTTGGTGCAATTGCTGAAAGACTCCCTCTTCATTCTACCTAAAATTCCTGTTCTCTTCCTTCCTATCCCTCTTTTACCCAGCATTCTTCCCAATAAAACACCGTTTTCAACATCCCCTCCCCGCAAAGTAATCGCTCCATTCATACCTTCTGTCTCCTCCGTATCTCATCAAGAAGCTGCCTCTCCTCACCCACCATGACCAGCACCTCGTGTTTCCCCCTTTTCGTCCTCTTTATTATGCCCATTCTTCTTCATACCTACGTCTCGAATGCCTCCAGTCTTTTCACGCCCTTATTCCAGTGTCCATGTTTCCGCACAGTTAAAATGCTACATTCTAGATCAAACTCTTCACTAGCATTTATTTATATTACATTATTTACACTACCCATTGCATTACATAAATTCTCTACATTACGATCGTCTAATCAGCTCTTTCCAATTCATGAATTATGAATACTTGGGCGACGGTCAGTTTGAGTTTTAAAAACGACATTCATTGAGCGCCTACAAGATTCTCTTGAGAACACGTAAAGAAGTGAGGATTTTGGAATGGACTCTCGCTGCACACTGTGCAAGGAGAGATCGTTCCGCTGGCTGCCATGTGATTCCGACGACGGAGGACCACACCTCGAAATGATCGAGCGGGCACGGATCTGCGGAAGGAGATTCACTGGCTCCGGTCGTAATGGAGCGAGAAGGATTGAATTCTAGCTTCTACAAGTTACTCTCCTCAAGTGAATATCGGTCGAAGGGGAAATGTAACATCAAAAGCGTAATAAATTAGCACTTGGAATAAAAGTAGGGCGCTGCATGTAAGGCGAAGAAAAAAAAAACATAAAGACGCCCAAAAAATAAATGAAGCCATGACAACCATCAGGATGTCGTTCTTAATTTCTTTCGTATTTTCCTTTCGTACCTATGGTTAGAAAACCTTAACAAGAAGACAGAGCAACCTTATAGGCCACATCTTGAGACATGATGGCCTGATGAAGACAATCCTCAAGGGGCAAGTAGTTGGCAAGAACGGAAAAGAAAGACCTCGAGCGAAATATATGAAACAGATAAAGAAGGAGGTGCAAGAGAAGAAATACGTTGGTGTGAAAAGGTTATTTGATTGGAAAAATGAATGTATAGCTGCGCCAAACTATCTTAGATTTATTTCCCAGTAATGGTGATATTGTTTAGAATAATCTAAACGTTGTAGGCATAATGAAAACAAGTTCGTGGTGTAATACAAAGGAAACAAGTTTTATCAGCTTCAACATGAATGGAATTAAAATTAAACTGTCCAAACGAAGGCCTTATTCCATGAGGGAAAGAGGGTTAAAAGAGGAAGAAATTAATTTGTCTCCTCCTTATTTATTTTGCGCAATGGGGATGTCGTTTGGATGGCATTTTTCTGAGGTTTCATGGTAGACGAGAGGGTTGAGCGAGGCTGGTTTGGATGTCAAATTTTGAGCTATACATTACCTCCGTTCGGTGTATTTTGAGTGGAAGTGAGAGAAGGCAAAATAGCGTAAGACGGACGGCCGCAGATTGAGGGACAGGTCACAAAGACTTGACGGTTGACGGGATGAATTACCCAGGAGGCAATGTGAGGGGTCTGGTCCTGTTTTGAAAGTGAAAGAACCCTCACTCGGGCCAGAATGGATTTGTAAAGATTCCTTGGAAGGGAAGTTATGTCAGACTTTAATTGATATGAGAGAAGAATTATCCAGAGAGCGTGGTCTCTTGAAAATTCGTATTCATCAGTGCCTTCCACTGGTAGACCACTTCTTTGTGAGGCAAGTTCGGATCCGTTCTGAATGGCATGCGGAATGCTGGATGAAATCGCATGCTGAAAACACAAATGTCGAATACGAATCGGAAATGATTTGTCTTCACGATGTTATCGGCTGTGAGTGCCATATTATCGTTTCTTAGCCTGTTGACGGAAGATTTTTGTGTTTTGTTCGAGTGAACCTGTCGTCGGATAAGAATAATGGAGCTGGAGCTTCTGTAATGTTCCCACAAACGCGAATGGATATCCCATGATTTCAGGACACTTCTGGAATAAGGCGTTAAAAATTTTGTATTGAGAACTGGAGTTTTGTTTGCATGCACGCAAGGTGATTCCTATCGAAGGATTTATTGTCTTCGTTGATTTGACCAGCCATTTACTTTTTTTAAATATGAAAGGGACTTCAGCTAAGATAATAAAAAAACATAAAATCACCAATTTTTTGGGTCCGTTTTTACATTCCGAAGTATGCTCATATTCAGCCTTAGTAAGGAGAGAACATTTATATTTTATATAAAGTTTATGGTAAGACTTCTGGCATTAAAACACTTCAAAGTTTGTAAAGACTTATGTACGGTATAATACATTCTCCTCGCAATGCTCCTTATACTTTTCTACGATGCCACTGCATTGTTAACGTTGTGCTCTATTGTAGTAGCATGTATTTTGATTACAGAAAATATTTCTTTTATATTCACGGTGTATGTCAACTCTTTCAAATATTCTACCAAATAGGTTGACAATTTGGGATAGTTTGATGACATTTATTACATATCTCTGACTTGCTCTTATATATTTCTCTAAACCTTAACCGTCTCAATAGTCATTTGAAAAAAAAATGAATAAGCCAGCCTTTGAAACGGAAAAGTCGACTTCGCACCGCAAATTTTACATCGAATCTTGCTTTTAGAAGAGAGTTAAATATTATAAGAAGTATTACATTTTGGTAAATTCCATTCTATACCTAACGTAATAATAAATTAGCTTTTATAATCGTATGACAATAGTCTCTTTGATTTCGATGCCACCTGCAGAAAAAAACATTGAATTTTATTATTAGCAAATAGCCTCAGTGAAAGCCTTTAGATACCTTAACTTTTACATAGTTTTATGTGGAATGGTAACCGATTCCAAATCCATAAGTTTCATGGGTATCCGGGGTAGCAACTGATACAAGTTTCAATAAGGGTAACTATTCTGAATAAAAGTGTGGAAATGTGTAAGTATCTCGATGCCAGCCGAAAAGAATGCAAAACAAGAGAGTCGTCTCGTGCCCATCAACCCAAGATTTTCTTATGAAAACCACCCCCTGATTTTGAACCCTCTACATCACGATCGGAACATTTTGGCTCGCCAACCTCTCCGAAACCCGATCAGGAAAAAATCTAAAATCTGTAAACCTTATACGCTTGCATTTCTTTCCATCCCATCGAACCCTTTGGAACCGAAATTTCCCCTCCGCACCCCTTACTTGTCTTCTCTCTCGATCGTAGGTGACGTCCTCCTCCACTCGGACAAACTCTCGTGCGCACGGAAAAATAAGGCAGAGGTCTGCGTGCATTTTGTAAGAAGAAGCGTATCACCTTACGGGGCGAATTCCCTGGAACTTTGGTTTTCTTGAACGACCACCCGACCCATCGCGTAAAAAGAACCCTTCTTACCCTACTACCTGCGCGTATCTCTCGTTCGGTGGAAAAGATAAATGATGGACCGTGCAAGTTTACCTTCCATCCCTCCTCGCATGGATCCTGTCCGAATGGTTTTCTGCACGGGCGCTTCTGAAAGACGTGGGGGAGCATGGTGGCTCTCATTCTCGTGCGGACGTTCTCCCAGTTCGAGAGGGACCAAACCCCTCTTGCAGGGGTTCGAGTTGGTGTGGTAGCTTTCCACCTCGTGGGTCCCGATTCAAATCCCTGCAATGGCAGAGATGTCACAGAGACTGCCCCATCTCTGCGTGAATGTTGTGTGGAAGACACTTATGCCCGTATGACACTTTCCAATATATTGGCCAATAAATCGACACGCAATAGTGTTTAAAATATTGAGCGTTACGTACCGTATGGCACGTATCAATATTTACACAATTATTGGCCATAAAGGTGTTCTAATGTCACGCTAGAGAACGCCATTGTATTTTGTTGATTTTACGTCGCATAAGCATTATTGTGATTTGTACTCTGCAATCAATGGTGAAACAACTTTTTTCATCCACATTTTATAAATTTCAAGTGAATTCTAAAAAAAACAATGTTTTACACCAAAAACGGATAGTTTGCAAAGAGGCCACTAGGAGTCAACAAAACTGACCTCTGACTGAAGATTAGCCGCGAGAAAATAGAACCTGTTCTAAATTCCAAATTGGGCGAGAAATTGTATCCAATACTGTGAATAGGATATTAGACTAGAAATTGGTGTGTGTCAGTTGGGCCACAATCCAATATTTATATGGATTGGCTAATGTATTGGGAAGTGTCATACGGGCTTTTAAGCTCAACACTGCGTCCGTTGGAAGGGACGTTAAGCCGTGTTCCTCTCGGCGTCTTTCGTAAAGAGCAGGCTAATGTCGTCGCCGGGTTTCTCTCCACTATCGAGTTTTGCTTTTTTAGGGGGGTGAAGTAACATATGAAGCAAGAATTATCACTAAATTTCATTCCATAGCTAAGGTAACAATCAATTAGCTTTCAAAAACGCATGGAAATACTCGTACTCTCTTTGATTCCAGTGCCGCAAAAACGCATAGTGATTAAAAAACTTTTCGGTTCTAATTCGTGGAATTTTACCATGCGAGTGGTGGCAGGTGTTAAAATCTTTGTAGTTTTCCACCTAAGTTTTTATACACAAGTGCTGACGAGACTTACTTGTGCGCCATCTTTCAGACTCTAAAATTGTTTGTATTATTAAAAGTTTTATTGCCCTCATTAATAATCTTTTTGTGGTATTGATTCATGAGGTATTTACTATTGGATTTGTTTGGACTTCCTTTGTATACATCACCATTCCCTTCGATAATTCGATAGCACGCCCGTCTATACGCCCACGTTCTTTGTACCACCATTCCTCCACGCCCATTCTTAAACATTCCAAGTACCTTGCCCCGCGCTCTGTCTGCCTTCCGGTCGCTAGTAGCCCAATGAAGACCTCAAAGACTCCACCCCTGTCGCCCCTACCTCCTGCTCTTACCTTATTGCTCACTCCCAAAACCGCCCTCTGAATTCCCTGTTCGAGGACTCAAAAACCCCTGGTCAACTCACTCTGCTTCAAAATGCTCCTCCCAGGAGATCTCCATTACATCTCACGAGATGGCATCCAACCAGCTCTGCTTGTCTTTCAGAACCCACTTCAATGTTTTTTTTTGGGGGGGTGTCCGAGTCTCGGTGGTTTTAAACGTCGAGAAGGGTGAGTTGCGCTTACTTTCTTTTTGTCGTTGTGTTCTCAGATATTTGAATGGAGCTGGGGGTAGAGACTGAAGGGTTGAAGTAGTTTTTGATGGTTTAGCGTGTGTGGCTGAAGTTTCTGAGAGTTATACATGGAGGGCTGGTTTATTATTGACTGGCTTGCCTCTTCGAGAGAAAGATGAGACGTAGGTCACGTTCATTGAAGAAATCCTTTGACTCGGGCATACTTCGTGAAATTGCGATAGGTTCTTTTCCGCCCTTCAAAAACATTGACACATTTTGTATACTTGTTGTTACCCAATATTTCGTTTGCAATGAAAAAGCAAGTGTACTGATTATGATGACGTTATTTACTAATTCAAGATAGAATAGACTGAGAAGAATTTCAGGCCTACTTTCTCCTGCTATTTCATTTTGTAGCATCGTACCTGGGAGGACCTTGTGAACTAGCATAAGTCTCGGAATTCGATAAATATTTTTTTAAATCCTGATTTTGGTTATGTCACTTAATTAGTCGTTGTAATTCAAAGAGTAGTAAGTTTCAGTGAGTTTTTTTTTCATCGTAAATTAGTCTAATCGCCCTACATACATATTACCCGTGCACTAATCTCTCAAACAAAGTTTTTCAGAGACAGACCTCATTTTTACAGGGTGCGACGAAGGAATTTGGACAACACTAGGTGGCAATGAGTATGTTGTCGACATATAATTGAAAAAGATATTTCCGAGGATTTTTAATTGCATTAATTCTTAAAATTTTATGAAATCTAATTGAAAACCCTAGTTCATTCCGTGCAAAACATTCGGCTTTACAAGTGGGAATTTGGTTGACCGCAAGTATATTAGAGAATACACACTTATATTTCCCGTAGTTCGAGTATTTTTACTATAAGGGTCGTAGTGGTATGAAGTACATCGATCCAACCATGAACTAAACTGAGATTTTTCTGCACTGAGGTTTTTCGGAAATCTCTAGGAATGCAGGCGATGGTTTAGTTTCTGCGCGGGGTGAATACGAAAAGCAGGTAACATGCGGATGTTTGACGGAAGGCCCTCCAGTTTAAGGAGGCCATGGAATAGAGACGGAGGGGGGTCTGGAGCTAGAGAGGTTCCTTCCTCGCCAAATGGACCAGTTCTTCTCCTCTTATTCTCCTTCGGTCTTCTTCCCGCTCAGTGGCCGGAAAAGATGGGAGGACGTCTCGTTTTCTCTACGGTGGTAGCATGTTTCTTTTAACGGCCCGGTTGATGTTTTTTCTTCTCTCCCTTTGTCCAAGAAGAGGAGGAAGAAGCTCCCCTTTACCAGTTTCAACGTAGACCTCGCATCTCTTCCTATCTTTCTCGCACCACAGCGTGCCTTTGGATTTGGATTGGGCACTGAAGTCGAACGGATGAGGGAGTCGAGGTTTTTCTTTCTGTTTTTTTTTTTTTTTTTTTTTTTTGAAGGAGCGGTAATAGTAGCAAGGCTATTTTGGTCCATCTCCACCTTCTCTTCCTTTTTACCCGAGTCGCTGTAATCCCTTCGAAATGCGCCAAAATCCTTCACGCCCCGCGTGATTTTTAACACGTTTGGTCTAACTGTCCTGCGCGCACGCTCTCTTGACAGTTTTGCGTGGAGGCGTGTGACGAAAGAGAGGGCGAGTCGTGTCTATGACCAAGGCACGGCTTATCTCGGTTCGTGATCACCACTGCACGACCTCGACACCTTTTTTTTTTTTCTTGGAAGTGGATTATAAAACCAGTAACTGCGGTCGAAACTGCCCCCACGTAATAGGGAGTCGCCGTATTTCGTTAAATCCTCAGATTTTTTTCCTTTCGGAGGAAGTCTTTTAGGGAGCTTATTATGAGGCCTTATTCTCTAAGGTCTCGCAATTTGCAAGATCGGTAAATGACGTACTTTAGTCGTCATGGGGGCCTATTCTCGCACGTGACGCTATATTAATAATAATTGTTTTAATAATCATACTCATCGCAAAAAGCCATGGAAAAGCTATAAAAAATACCATCACGGAGGCCAAGAAATTTGCATTTTATTCTTAAAGACGTGCACTCCAAGACACTAATCAAGGTTTAAGCTTTGGGTGAAGAGAAAGAAAAAACTCAATTTAAAAGAATGAGAATACAAATTAAAGTTAACAAGTGAATTCCTGTTCCTTTACTGGGGATCAGGTTGGGTAAGCCAAAATCTGATTCAATTTTCTCTCAAGGAAAGGAAGAGTAGATTGAATTATTTCCCCTAAACACATGCCAGTAGGTTTTCGCAGGTTTTTCACGCCCCCCTTCTTGTGTGGGCGTTTTCCTGTAGTGGGTTTTTTTCAATAAGGACGACAGTCAATTTCCTTAGGTTTTTTTCCACGTTCACTAACATCTTTTTACACTTGGTCAATAGTAACTTTGTTAACTTATAATTTTTGATTTATAATTGAACTTCTATTTATTTTTTTTGTAATTTATCTGCATTTAATTTCATGAGCAACTTGACAATGTATTTAACTGCATATATTTCATGCTTGACGAGGGATTAGATGTAAGATGGGACTTTCTAGTCCCAATCTAGCCCAATAAAGACGTTTATTATTATTATTATTATTATTTTGTTCTTTAATTTTCTTCAGTTTTCACTGAGTAGTTTTAGTGTTAAGAGCCCGGGTTCTCACCAAGGTAACTCTTTACTGTTGAATTGGGTTGAGAAATTTTCTCGTGATATGACAGGTTGAAATTATTACAGCCTTTTGCAGTTTGATGTATGTATTTGGATGGAGGTTGAGTATTTTGAAACTATTTTGTATATGTTTTGGAATGATACCGGTAGCTGAGATGACAATTGGAGCTATATAAACCTGTTCCATATTCCATATTCTTTTTATTTCTATTGCCAATTCTTGGTACTTGTTAATTTTTCCTGTAATTGTCTTTTCGATGTTATGCGACAGTGGCACGGCAATATCAACTATGTAGCAAGTTCTATATTTCTTGTCAATCAACACTATATCCGGTCTATTATTAACTATAGTTTTATCTGTTTGTATTGGCAGATCGTAATAGATTTTAAATGCGCCGTTTTCAAGCACTGTTTCAGGGTGGTACACATAATATGGGGTCTTAGTATCTATTAACTTGTGCTGGTAGGCCAGTTTTTGGTGGATAATTTTTGCAACTTGATTATGTCTACTTAAATATTCCGTATTAGCTAGCATCTTACAGCCAGATATAATGTGCTGGATTGTTTCAGGTACTTGAAAACACCTATTATTATTATTATGCCACTTCTTCTGTCTATTCAACAGTGCGACCACAAAGCACATTAGCGCATTAGGGACACTTCTGTGCAGATAATATTTATGGATGTGGTTCCTAACACTTAGCGTGCTAAGGGCGTGAAATTAAGCCGCGTGAAATCCATCGATTGTCGCTACGGGCGAAATATTATGCCATCCGTCTTTTGAAAAATCGTAGTTTAAATTTTTTTAAAAGAGTCGTAAACTTCCAAATCCAACTTCTAAATAGACAAATGTAAAAATAAAAGCGCAATTCGTTGTTTAAAATGATAAAATACACCAACTCATCGAATCAAAGGTTGGTTGTTAAGGGATAAAACAAAAGTATTGAAAATGGCCTGCATTGGGATACAAATCCATATTACTGAGGTCAGTGGCGCAGCAAGAGGGGGGGTTTATGGGATAAATTAAATAGGGGAATAAAAAATAGGGGGGAAAGGAGATAGGGGCCCCCAGAGCTCACAGAAATTTTTAATTTTAATGCACCTTACTTAATTTGATTGATATTACTAATAGAATAGTGTAAGGATTAATAAAATTTCCCTCAGGATGCCGTAAAACAATTTTTAACCATTTATCACAGCAATTTATTAATCCTGCACATACCGCTTATCCTGGTGAGTATTCCATACCCCCACACACCCCGGTATTAGTTGCACCTAGACCACCCCAGCCTTAATTCCTAGCTGCGCCCCTGACTGAGGTCACCACGATAAGAATTAAGCCAATGCAATAGCAGTCTACTTCGAATGGGTAAAACTGGCTTCAGCGACGTAAGAAATAAAATAAACCTCACGGTTTCGAGTTTAATGGGCGAGGGATAGCTGCTTTGTCTCGTGCTCACGCGATAACCATTGGCGGTTTGATCGGCCTGCGGTTCCTCTCCACCCCGTCAATACAGCAACAGTCCACAGTGCGTGGGGAAACGAAAGACCGACCGCATATACAGTTTGCGCTCCAGCTCCGAGCCCGATGTATGCGGCGGTTTTGGAGGGGGAGGAAGGAGGAAGTGGCTATTTGATGCGGGGAGGGGGGTGAGTGAATAATGGCGAAGCGAGGGAGTGAATGGGGGTGAGGAAATATTAGTAACGGCCGCGTGGTTTTGAAGGGTGGTTGCCCCATTGCTCTCCCTCCCTCTCCTTGTAGGATAGCTGGGGTGGGGGTGGTTGTTGGACGACCGTTTGGTTTGAGGTTAAGTGCTTAGAGCGGTTTTGGCACCCGGTGTGTTCTCCCCCTTCTCGCCCCATACCGTCGCTATTCTCCCCGTTAATATACTGAAAGAGGGGTGTATTGAAAATGAAAATATGAGTACACCATACGTTTCTCGCTCTTTAAGACCTGGTTTCACTGTGCATTAAAATGTAATGTCGTTTTAATTTCAAGCGAATTTACGAATAGATAGTCTTTTCATAAAATTTTCTTGTTTGAAAGTCACATTCATCCATGCCCAGAATGGTGGTGACTCCACCCAGGCTGGTTTCGAACTCGCGACCTTTAGCAGTGAAGTTTTCTCGGGTTTCACACCGAGTCAGGTCCTCCGTTTCTCCTTCCAACGTTTCGATGAACAACTCGCCCATCGTCTTCATGCAATCGTGCGTGTTACTCGCACTCGTTGCCGGCATCGGTGGCGCGGGGATAATGTCCCAGTCTGCCAACCTATAGGTCGCGAATATAATTTTTGGTTTTTTCCCGGCGAACAATTGCAGTGAAGTTTTCTCGGGTTTCACACCGGGTCAGGTCCTCCATTTCTCCTTCCAACGTTTCGATGAATAACTCGCCCTGAAGACGATGGGCGATGCATGCGATTGCATGAACGATGTATGTGGACCGGGACGGAACATGTACGAATTCATGAACCAAATCAGAGCAGATTCTATTTTCTGTTCATTCATTCGCTCAAGTTGGATGGTTACACAGTGCATTTTCGTTTTCATTCAAGCGTTCAATGTATCTTGTAACCAGGCCTTCAGGGTCTTGTAACAGAACCTGACTCTATCTTGAGTCCTCACTGTACCTTAGCGGTTAAGCTCCAGGATCAAGTTGATTTCCAGTTGCATCTTACAAAGTTTTTTATAAACTCACTTTATTGTTTGTCATCTTCTCCGGGCCGAATATTGCTACTCAATTTTAACCCACTCTCCGATTGGCTATCAATCTGATATTTTCAGGATAACTCAGAACCAGATTACGATGCACAACTCAATTTCTAAGTTTCTGCTTCCCTTTTTCCTCTTGATTCCACGTATTAAGGTCTTGTTAAAAAATGGACAAGAACAAGTTAATGTCTCAATACATGACCCATTTTGGTAGGCCGTAACTGAGCTCGTACGTATGCACGAACCAAAGTAGAACTGATTCTATTTCCTCTCGTGCATTCGCACTGCTTGGGTGTCTACGCGGTGTAATTTCGCGATCAGTCTGGCCTCCATTTACGTAAACATTCACTTTTGCCGGTTAAACTATCGTGTGACCAAGCCTTTAGGTATCAGATGTAATGATTTATTTTAAAGTATACCGGGACTAGCCGCGGTGATAACTTTTTACGGGAGTCACCCGCAATGCACAATCGTGCGAAAGATCCACAGAGAAAAAATCATTCGCCTTGACTGGGATTCGCACCCGGAACCCGGAAATCGGGGGATCCGGGTTCGAATCCCGGTCAAGGCGAATGATTTTTTCTCTGTGGATCTTTCGCACGATAATGATTTATCTTGTGCTGTAGCTTTCGAAAACTTAACCCGTCTGAAGACGAGGGATCTGATTTTCCCCGCACATGTTAATGTAAAAAGTAAAGTAGAAATACGTCGCTATTAGGAGAAATACGTCTCTATGAAAAGGTTGGCGGATAGGAGAGAGGAATGGAGAGATGCGTCAAACCAATCTTAAGGTGCGTTTACACTGTGTAACATGTATCACATTAAAGTAGCTTCTCTTTTCTCATTGTCTGTTACCGCTAATTCCTAAATGCCTTTAAATAAGTTAAGTAAGTTTTTTTTATCGACCTGAGGCCAAAATTTTTTGGAGTTTGAGTGACCACATCGTTGAGGCGCAATTGAAAGGAACAAGTTACATTAACATGTTTTACGAAAAAGTTACAAATACGTGTAACGAGTTACATGTAACATTGTGTCGCAAAACAAAAACTCGTGTTTTATAACAAGTTTTTGGTTTCCCGCACGACGTGGGAAAATGCGTAACATGTTACTGAAAAGAGGTGAGGCGCATGGTGGAGATAGTCAGTCGACGGGTGGGCTAGGACTGAATCTGAAACATGCTATTTGTGCAGTTTTGGCTCCGCTGGACTCTTGTTATAAAACAAATGTTATATAAGCCAAATGTTAAAAGTAACTTGTTCCATATAACATGTTTATGTAACATGTTCCACAGTGTAAACTTTAGGATTGTAGACTAATGATAATGATTATTGTAGTCTATCTATCGGAAATCCTAAGTATGAAAAGATGCTATGCATTTCTTGTCCTCCAGTATAAGTAACTGTCTTGACGCGTACTGATGTTGGTGGCAAAAAAATCGGGAAAATGGAGATATACTTCTTGAGAGGTCATAGCTACAAGTTTGGTTTTTTATTTAAAAAAACATCTGTAATTGAACCCAATTTACTGCTCATGAGCTTCACTTCGCAATCGTGTCGTTACCGAATTTCGGGTGTCCTGAGCGTTCCAGGCGAGGCGTGTGATCTACGAAGGGTGAGGTATTGCTGTGGTCAGGCTCGCGCCCACTACTAGTGACAGGGGTTTTAAGGGCCTCGGAAGGAAACGCGATACGTAAAATTGGCGGAACCTGAAACCAAAACGCTCGACAAGCGGTGCCTTTTATTCTAGCGGGTTTTGCCGGAGATGCGTTCGTACGGAAGGGTTTTCGCCTCGAAGGAAGGAACTTGCATCGCCCATCTGTCGACGGAGGCCTCGTCCCGGCCTGCCGAGGATGGTCTGTAACCCTCGCTAACAGATCCTCTTCTCCTCCACCATCCTACCGCACGTCTAAACGATGATAAAATGATCGGTGAAAACCTCCAGATAGCCCGGCGTAAATATGCGCGCTTGGTCGCGTCTAATCCTTCATTTTTCGGCCACCTGCTGAAAATTTTCAGTAGCAACATGCCGGTTTTGGTCGGCCTCCTTCTTTTGTTTCGTTTAGCTGCGGTGCATACGACCGTAGTGTCTCTTGAGGGAGTGTAAGGCCTATTAGGATTAAGTGAACTTACTGGCGTACAATAATCATCCGTCATCTTTGTTCCCCATGACATGGTAATATGATGTTACTGTTCCGCGTGGTCGTGGTGAATGCTCTAATACATAATCTGGCTGATCCTGGTTGGCTGGTCTTTTCCATTGAGACCATAAATGCGGGGATTTATCAGAATTCGTTCATTTTCGGAAGCAGGTGGTTCTCGCAAACGAAGCGTTAGCATAGAATTTGGCTATCAGGCATATAAAGCCACGGTGATTAAATAGGATTTAGTGAAATACCGTATCTTTTGGTAGCAAACATTCAAATCACGTCGGTCATTGGCATCGGTATTTTGTTGGTCGGCTGAATCTAAGCCGCATTCTCCATTAAGATAAATAATTACAGTTCGAAGATTTCAAGTAAGTTTTCCTATCTTCTATTCTTCGAGTTACTGTCTTTAATTAAATCCATCGATAGGGCTAACATGAAACAGACGATCAAGAATGCTGAATTTAATCGAACGATGTGCTGTTGAAGTCGTCTGCCGAAAGGTTTGGAAGACAATTGGGTGCATAATCGCATACCTTAAATATTCAATTGAGTTGCTCAGCACTAGGAAAACTGAACGAAAACATATATAATTTATGATTCCTACAGTGATATGTGTCCTACATACCTACCTAGAGATCAAATACCCCTACCTACCACCTACATAGGGATCAAATGTGTCGACATTAATTCATAAATGTCCCACAAACTAATTACTTTCCATGAATTTAATAACTCTGAATTAAACACTTCTGGTCCTCCACATGTTTGCGTAAGTAATCTACAAGATAATTTTCTTAATACTGCATTCAAGTTCTCCGTGACTGATTTATCAATACGATAAGGATCTAATGTGTTGGATCCTTGTTTATTTATCTAATCACCTGATCCTGATTAATGTTTTTCCTATCAGAACGCTGTTGTTGCAAGATTGGTGCATTAGATGCATCTTTCAATGTCTTTAAATCTAGTGATGTATATATCAATTATTGATTTTTTTAATGATATCATCAATCTATTATTATTATTCCGCCACCCTTCACTTCTGTCTCATTCGTGTCAAAGACTATTGGCTACTCTCTGGCCATAGTTATGCTTTTTTTTCCAAAGGTTGATTTTCCCCTTTAGCTTATTGAATAGCGACAATTATTTATTATTTTACAATCTTCATGGAGTCTTTTCTTATAACCTCTCTATCTTATTCTTCATTGAGATATTGATTACGTCTCCAGGTGTTTTAATGACTTGAGGCATGCATAAAATTTCAGAAATATCAGCGCATCAGCTAAAATTAGCACCAAACCTGATTAATGGCGCTTTCTCTTAAAATTTTCCTCAGAATGAATATTTCTTTTCTTGTGAAAGCACGTACAGCTTATAACACCGAGGAAATTTATTTCATTTTGAAAGCCTCTTGCTCGCTACATACTAATTCTTTATTTTAATCTGGCCCCTCACTTTATACTTTCGGAAAATCATCAAAACTCATAAGAATGCCGGCAGTGAAAAGAATTGAAGTATCCTTGTCCTAGATTCTGATATCTTTCCAAATCCCCATGAATATCCGGAGATATTTTTCAGCAGAGTACGGGGCCATGCATGTATATGAATGCACAGTAGAAAGGTGAAACTCCGGGAAGAATATAGAAAGAGTTATTGGGTGGGTGGAAATGTGAAACATTTTGTCGAGTGTGGATAGCTTTGGGGGGCAAGAACGTGTCTACACCCGGTACGGCCCGCCCAGGGCACTTCGCGTGTCTGGCACGCGCCCTGCTTAACGGCGTGTCGCATTTGTACCCGCATACGCCCACAAGCCGTTGCGGGAACGAGAGTGCATTTACGAGATAGATATAAATAGTATACATAGGTATAGAACACCTGCGTTGGTTTGACTGGATTCCGGACACCCCACGGGCGATTACAGTGGTAGGTACACCTTTCTCAAAGCGCAAGCAAAAGCCTGATTGATAATTTAAGAGCTTTTGCTTCCGGTGGGAGTTTTAAGATTCCATTCCTAATACCCTCGTTTGTAGAAAGGAATGCCTTACTGTTCTTAAATGAGTGATTGGTGACTTTAATGCATCTGAGAAGGTGGATATGCATATGATCCACCATTTCAGATCCATTATAGCGATATTTTTATGTTCCGTTTCGATGAAAATGGGGTCATGATCGCTTGTAGGATAGAATTTTGGCCGAAGTCCAGATGTTTCCTTCTTACAACTAGGTTGAAGAATATTTCTAGGGTTTAAGTCGATCATATACGCTAACAAGTACGACCTCTTTGCATTTTATCATTGCGGTAATAGGTCCGATGAAGACTGATATTACACTGTTTATTCGTCCGTGGAGACCATTCATGATGTGATTTTCAGCTAGTTTAATGGGGTTCCACTTGCGCGCGCACGGCGCCAGGATCATGTAATGGTCTAGGGCAAGCTCCTCTTAACTTCCCATGAAAAGCTTTTGTGCTGATATCAATATTTTACCCTTGGCAAAAAATCTATTGTTTGCATTAAAGGGACTTCGCAGAGGAGGCCGTTCCGTAGAAGTTTGATTAATCCTGTCCCATCCCTTGCTTTTTAACCGGTGCTCAAATATTTTCGCGAAGCGGCGATGAGCGAAGATTTATTCCTTATTTATTTTATTATTTATTATTATTTGAATATTTATTATTATTTGATTATTTATTACTAAATGTAATATTTGAAAATTAATATTTTCACTTGCGAGTGGGGACAAACTTAAGGAAAATCCTTCCTGAAGAATGATCGCAGGCTTTCCTGGCGTATAGAATTATGGAAGTTTACTTGGGAATTCCACCGGGTCAGGTTTTCCAACTCCATCTCGACCGACCTTTCGATGCACGAGTTGTCCATGCCCTGATGACGATGGACAACTCATACATAAAAACGTCGGCCGAGATGGTGTTGGAGAACCTGACCCGGTGGAATTCCCAAGTAACTTTCCACAAAAACCTTAATTTTTTATTAATTGAGTGACATACGGGTGTATGCCGCGTGGTATATTGGATTTTGCTCCAACGTTTCGTGACCGACTGCTGGTCACTTCTCTAAGGGATGTTCTTCTATCTCTTGAAGAAATGACAAGCAGTCGTCCACGAATCGTCGGGGCAAAATCCGATATACCACGCGGCATACATCTGTATGTCACTTGTTTAATCGTCATGAGCCGCGAAATCTTTTATCAAGAAATCCTTCACTTTATTCTGTACCAACTTTCCTTCACCATATTCGTTATCTATCCATTGTTATCTTTGTAACGTTGGAATTACGAATATTACAAAAGAGGATCCTCAAGTGGGCCTCCAAATGTATCGTCACGAAACGCGCAATAAAATGGTTTTAAAAAAGTCGCCACTCGCGTCGCGGATGGATGGTTTCACGGGGAAATAAGATTTAATTAGGGTTTTCAATCGAAATTTATATACATGAATGTGTGATCCATCAAATTCATTACTTTCCATTGCTATTCCTCGCAGTGACAAACTTAATATTGCAAAATATTGGAAAAAGGTGGATCGCATTGCACTCATCACCGCGCCGAGGACATTTTTGAAAGCCGATCAAAATGTGACCGCAGTGGCAACAGAAATCAGCCTTAAATGGGATGGAATTGGGTCTCCTCTATGCAGTCCCCTTGGTTGGAATGTAACGAGGAACAAAGATGGCGCTCGTTGCGCAAAGCTCCCAGTCGTCGTTTCGGGCCGTTCTCTCCAGATTTCCTTCGCAAGCCGGCGACAGCCCTCGCTTCGCTCGCGCGACCACCCAACTGGAAAACACTGCCGCCGCAGACGCGATTGGTTTGTTCCGATGGGGCGGGCGGTCCCTCTGCGATCGAGGCGTGTTCTGTGGAAAGCTGTGCGTTTCGCAAGAGTGTCGGAAAATTTCGAAAGGAGGGAAGGAAAATTGTCCTCCCTCCCTTCCTCCCGCTGGTTGCTCGGGAGAGCACGCGCCCCGTCCGTGGTCGACCGCCCCGTCGATGGGTGGGGTGCCCGCGGGCGATAGCGGTCGGCGGAAGGACGCGTCATCTTGATCTTCGGCTGCTGCTGCCTTTCTCCGGCCCGTGCCTCCGCTATATAATACCCGCGGGACTCTTGGCGGTGTAAGCGCGACACTCGCCGTGCCATTAAAATGGAGTTAGGGGGGAAGGTGGGTGTAGTCGATATAAGTGAGGAAAGGCAAGAGAAATAGGCAGTTCAAAAAAATGAAAAGTATTTGTCTATTTCCACAGTCATTCGTTCCAACCGACTCAGGTTTCGGCTAATAATGTCATTTTCAAGCATTTGATAGACTGATTGGTGTAACGTCGTGTCCATGATGTTTGGCGTAATTAATTATGCACTGATGATTAAATTGTTTTTTTATTTGTATGCATATTTGTATTTATTTTACAAATAAAATGGCAGGTAAGGAAAGAAAGGATAGGAACATATAATGGAAGAAGGACGAGGACAACGGTGCTGTGGTAGATGGAACAAACCCCAGAAATCAGAGGGTGAAAAGGCGGCCTGACTGGGACTCGAACCCAGAACCTCCTGGTTGCCGGCCAGGTGCTCTACCAGTTGCGCTACCAGGACGCTTAGATTTACCACTATTTCGGTGGGAATTTATGCAAAGAAAACTCATTTTGCTATGGCCCACAAGAGTAACCAATAGATGGAACTGGAGCAGCTCACCACTCACCAGCAGAAGTAATGGACAAGGACACAAGGATGAAAGGAAGGATACACACTCACACGAAAGCAGGAAAGAGACAGGAACATGCGTTTCGGGGCACGCAGAGCCCAAGTGAAATAAGCCAATATGGCTGATGCACTACTTCATTCATTCACACGGCGCATTGAGCGCAAACATACAAATAAATTGACAGGTAAGGAAAGAAATGATAGGAACAATTTGTATTTATTTTGGTGTTTTGGAGTTGAGGGCGCTATGGTAATGAGGAGTAAGCAGGGGATTTTTAGAGAGAGCCATTTTGGATGGAGGGGATGAAATGAGGCGCTTAAGAGTATAAGTGATTATTATTGTCCCAGAGGAAAAAGGTTGTGACATCACGTGGGGTTCGAGGTATGAAATGTAGGTAATTTTTCGGAAAACACAATAATTTCTGTGAGATGGGTATTGAATGTAATTAAACGCAAAAGGAAACAAGGATTGAAAGGATTGAAAGTGGAACTATGTTCTGAAACCTGGGTCAAGGACTTGAAAATGGCATTTTGAGCCGAAACTTGGGTCGATTGGAATAAATGATTGTGGAAATAGAAAAATACTTTTAATTATGCTAAATATTAAAGATTTCTACCGAACTACGACGGAGACTATCTTTTATAGAAATAGGCAGGCATATTTGTCGCTATATAAGACATTACCTCCATTTTTCTTGTTTCCTTTAATATTTAATCCAGTTTAATGCCCATCTCACATACATTATTCTGTCTCCCAAACAATTACCTTCATATCTTGAACCTATTCGGTGAAGAATATCAACTGATTCAGGCGTGATATGGTGTAAGTTCGACACATAGAAATAAAAGGTAATTGCACTTTTTCACAAGTATTTTATGGGTACGACGCGTTTCGGTTCTAAGAGCCATCGTCTCGAACAAGGAGTTTGCGTGTCGTATGCATTAAATAAGTGTGGAAAAATTACCTTTTATTTCAACAGTGAACAATTGCAGCAAGGGTTTAAGTTTGAAACGGAAAAGTCGTCATAAATTATAACTAAAATCAATAGAGTGGATATCCCTAATTGTGGTAGATTATTATCAAAGAAACGGCAGAAATCTAGGTGGCGGTTGGGTGAAGTCCTCGCTAGCCAAGCCGAAACCTGTCGCGGGATCGAGTCCCGCCTAGGTAGGTAGCCCCATCTAGGGGACGGATGTTCTTGTACATTTGTGTGTTAAATGCTATGAAAACCCCGATTTAAAGGCCAAATGTTGTTGTTTTTGGTGGTGTGACAATGAGTAATTTCAAATAAATTAATCTTTATAAGTGCCTGCTTATAGTGGCGTTTCCGGGTTGCAACCTATAAAATAGGAGCCAGAAACGAGTAAGATGGCCTCTATAAATAAAAAATACTTTATTTTAAGTAATGCACGCACAAAATTACTGTTTTTGAGTCCTAAAAATCACGTTTTCAGCATCAAAAATCCCCTGACCTACCCGTTGCCATTGGTTTTCCACGCACCACGGAAGGGTCCCGAAATCTTCGGTAAACCCCTCCCCCCATTTCCAAATCCTGGCTACGCTACTGCCTGCTTAGCTCAGCGAATATGAAGCAAGCCTCTTAGGTATAGCAATCTTTTTGTGTGTCAAAATTCATAGTGAAAGGATATTTACAGCTATTTTCACGATGAATAAGCCTCTCCTGAATTTTGCTTATTTGCCACTTCTGTTTACGTCTCATCCACGGCATTGGAATTGGTATTTGCTGCACGCCAATAAAGTTTGTTGTCGCCCAAGGGTTGTTCTATTCTCGTCGGTGACTTTGGAATGGGGAAAGAAAGGAATAACTTCCATCTTTGCCTCTATCTAGCCATAAAATTTATTTCTATTTTTCTAACCCGAGTAAAAGCTGAACAACTAACTTACTGTGACTGGAGCAGTTTTTAATGAACCTAGAAGTTTTCTTCGGTATTTTATTTGGGTCTCAGATTGACCTTGAGAAAATCTACCGCGAATAAATTTACCTTTAGGGTATGGATGATGGTAGGGGAATTAATTACTCGTGTGCAGTGGCGTAACTATGGGGGGTATGAGGGGATAGATCCCCCCCAAGGCATCAGAGAATATTTAAAAAAATATTTGAAAATATTGCCTTGTTTTGAAATTTAAGAACTGCATCTGATCAAATTTAAATTTTAGTGCCAAAATTATGTAAAGTGTAAATTCAGGCATGCCATTTTTAAAACAATTTTCCCGCCCCAGGCCATCTCATTCCACAACCACACAAAGCATATTCCTAGTTACGCCACTGCTCGTGTGTACCACCTTCTCACGATAAAAATCTATTACCTACACTTAACAGTATTCGTGTACACTTGTGTCACACACCGTTTATGCAAACACGGAGAAAGCTGGAACCGTGAGCCTCAGGAATCAGCTTTATAATCGGCCGCCTCTACTGTCCGGCTGGATGAACACGAGAGGATCGTTGCTGAGCGCTGGAATAATAATCGTAAGGACTGCAAAGTGGTTCCGATGAGGCACTCCCAGTCGTTGTTTCTGAGGGTAGAGTGGGGGGGGGAGGATTAGAGGTGGGGTTAGAGTTTGGTGGGGCCACTTTTAGGGTGAATGATGACTCCCCCTACCCTCCCTAATACGTGGGAATCGACTGTCATTTACTCAACGCCTGCGGTATTTGCCAGTTGCTTGTTTCCCGGCAAACAAGAGCCGCCAAACAATTGATCGGTGTTCCCTCTCTCTCACGCGGCCTCCGGTGTTTTCAAACGGTAAAGGTTAGGGGAGAAGATGATGGTTCAACGTGTAGAGGTAATTCCGGCTAGGGTACTTGTTCATGATAATGGTAGTGGAGTTTCAAATTAAAATGTGGAAATTAACCTGTATAGTTTTTTTCATGGATATATAGCATATCCACCAAGTCAAGTCCGAAATGAATTTATACGTAAGGTACCTACTTGTTTTTGGAGACTATATCTACACGGATATTTCAAACGAGGATCCTCAAGTCGGCATCTAAATGTGTTGCCATCCACCTCGCATTAAAAATGGGTTTGCAAAAGACGCCACTAGTGTCACTGACGGACAAATCGATCCGAGTATCACAGGAAAATAAGGTATAATTAGGCGTATTAACTGAAGCTCATACTGAAACTCTAAAAAGAAGTTAATCTTTATTTAGCTCTCCTGGAAAGTTGCTATTTTTGAGATACGTGTTGTTAAAAATTTGCCATCGACATTCTCGTTCCTCATTTCCATGGAAATTTAAATCTTGAGTCTAAACTTTATAGAATTTACTAAGCATAGTGGTCTTATAAATGGTCTGTTATGTAAAAAAAATCTGGCACTCCCAAAATAAGTCTTGCGCTGCACCGTATTGGAACATAACGTGATGCTAAAGGAATTTCTTGAGAACACATTTGTCTCAAGATGTTATTTCTTTGTGTGATGGTTGAATAATGATTGGTAGCGCGGTTGCTCTGGAGAATCGAGGTCGTATTTCACATGAACTTCCCCTGTGCTATACGCCCTTCGTCGAGAGACGATTTAAACCGCGGAAGCACTGGTAGTTAAGGACCTCTTTTGACATTTTTTTTACGGCAATTTTAGAACGAGCGGCACCTTAGAGAATCTCTCTTATTTGGTAAGTTGGTTCACCGAAACAGGCGCGGCTTAGTAGCTCAGAAAATCGATCAGGTCGATTCGCATTTGTCATCCGTCGAACGAAGATAGCGAATGGGCTCGCATTTGTAAACCGTAAAAACTTCATCACCTCGAGGTGAGAAAGCAAACGGTTATCACTGTCGAAGGTGCTTATAGCCAATCGCCAAACGCTACATCAGTCACGTCACCCATCCATTTTTCAGAAGCTGCTGGTCCAGGAATGTTAGGAGTTTTTTTTTCGACTACGGGGTCTTTGGTAAGGTAAACCTGTTAGTTTTTTTCAGAGTCGGGCTGATGATCGTAAGGGGTCGTTCCTCTTTTCTTTATGCTAGGCGTGGTACTTACTGTATCGAGTTTGATATCTAAAGAAATGATGTACTATTTTTTGATTTGTTTGACAGTAAATGGGACTGCAAAAATTTGTAGCATATTAGACTATATACCTATAGCTGAAAAGATCGAAACTTGCAAATTGCATTCATGGGCGTATCCAGCGGGGGTAAAGGGGGGGAAGCTGCTACCCCCTCCAGAAGCGGAAATAAATATAGTTGAAAACTGAAGTTTTGAACAAATTTTCTTTTGGAGAAAAATTAAATTAGTATACTGGGAACCATAATGAAAATCATTATTTTTCAAGCAAATAATTATAAAACTAACAAATCGCTGTGATAATTTTCTTAAAATTTTGGTTTAATTAAACTTTTATGCGCTAAAATGTAACGACTTGAACTACCATGGCTTCCCCCCCCCTCCCCTAGTTTTGATCGTGATTCTATTCCTCTTGTGCTCTTGTTCTCATGAAAACAGCATAAGTGTAAAGGCCAGTTAACGCAGTACATTACCGTGTAGCCACCCAACTTTTGCGAATGCAAGAACATAAACTAGAAACTGTTCTACTAGTAATTTGATTCATGCATTGCTGCATTTTTCGTTCTCGCCCACCAAATCGTTCATGCATTCACGTATTCAGTGACTCAGCGAGGGAGGGGGTTTTGGGGAATAAACCCCTCCCCCCAGAGCTCTGAGAATTTTTTAAGTTTAATCCATTTTACTTGACGGATTAGTACTACTTATAGAATAGTGTTAGGATTAATCAAATATCCCTCAGAAAGCCGTAAAACTCGCTATTTTGATCCATTAATCTTAAAAATTTTCTGAAGGAGGGCGCCCGCAACTCCCACTTACCCTTGCGGGTATGCAAAACCCCAACATCTCAAGTATTAGTTGCGCCTAAAATCCCCCCTTTCCTTAATTCTTAGCTGCGACCCTACAAGTATTAACTCGTACGTGTTAATGTGTAGTGTAAACAGGCCTTAAGAAAATAATATTTAAGTTGTTAATTGGCGTAAAATGACCTGCAAGCTTCGACTTTGTTTTGCGCGTCCGTTTCATCCCAATAACCTCACGCAGCTTTTGTCACTACTAGATGTTTCATCCCCTAGCAGCCACGCTATGTCCATTGGATGACCACTGCTCTGGAATAAAAAAGTGCATCCTGCATGTCCTCCCCATTTTTCTAAATCATCCGTTTTCTCCTCCCTCGGCCTGTCTAATTTTTCCGACGGCTCGGCATGAGCGACGCCACGGGAGCCCGTCACTGCGGGGAAGAAAAGGTGGGCGCGGAATTATATCGCTCCCCATACCATGGATTAGGGTTATAGATGGAGGAAAATATGGGGTCTCGCCATTTTATTCTTTTAATAGGGCGGCGATGTGAAAAAAGTAATTATGTAGAGTTTTTTTTAACCTTAATCTGGTTGAAGTCGGTCGCATCAATTTCATAAATGGTCGTTTTTCCGCTAAAAATGAATAAATTATAGACCTTTTTTGATATAAATTATGCCTGAAGATGATAGTAGCCATATCAAAACGAGATGATTATATATCCTTTTGTGTTGAGGATTTAGATTTTCCAGATAAGGAAATAAGTTAGCGATGTAATTAGAAACTGGATATGCATAATAACTTCATTGATTTTGACAATTTTTTGCGCAGCCTACCTCGTTCCCTATTAACCTTATTAACAAGAAGATGATGATAATTCATTGAAACCCGGGTCGCGCTCTGATAAAAAATACGTGGTATAAGTAATTGTGTGACATCCAGGAAAACTTATAATGAAATACCACAAAGTAAATCAAGGGGTAGTGAATTTACAGAAGCCTTTCTTCGCTTGAAGAGGCCGACAAGGGGGCTAGTGAAACTCGCACAATCAACCAAATATGCGGCATAAACCCTGAAACCAGCGATGCCATTATAGCACCGCCGCGGAAGCCTGGGGTTAAACATCTCCCATGGAACAGACGACCAATCCCACCACAACCCGCATCCCCTGCCTCTTTTTTTATCTTTCTCACTCGCGATGGGAAGGGGTGACAGGTCCAAAATATAAGATGAATTTTGTCGGATATTGGGGGAAACATATGGCTTATTCTCGACGGATGGCGGAAAAGGTAGAAAGAGATGAGGCCACATATATATAAACGACAAGGGGATGGAAAAAAACGGAAGCCGCCAGGGGCGCGGTAGGGCTCGGCAATCAACGGCAGGCAGACGTCATCATCAGGGTAGGATATTCCCACCTACGCCTTCTCTTTCGTGAGGGGGAGGGGCCGGACCCACCTCCCCCACCCCACTCCCCAACTCTTTTTCCTCCTCCCCCCACCCCCTACCCTTGAATGAACTCCTCCCTCGACAACCGCGTCGGCGATTAAGTTGTCTCGACTCCCATCCCTCGGATTCGAAAGGCTTTCCGTTTTTCCTCCTCCCCTCAAATTTTTCTTACTTTTTTTCCCTCTCCTCAACCTCACCCATTCTAACTCTCTCTCCATCTCCTATATTTTTTCTCATAAGTTTTCACTCCTTCCCTTCCCACTCGAAGCTTCCGCCAAGGAACAAAGTAAATGCCAGATTACCGCACTGTGCCAATGGCCGCGATGGTAGTCACTCGCACAGACGCAAGGGTACGTTGACATGCAATTATCGAATTTGCCCCGAAAACATTATTTGAATCGACGGTGTTATTTGTAGCTTAATGTACTGGCTTTCAGGGATGCGATTTTAAACGTAGGTAAAGACTTCAGCTTTTTTGTCGTGAATTTTATTGTTTGGTTCCGCATAGTAAGGTCTGAGTCATTTGTGGTTCTTTGGAATAATGTTCTATCAAGGTCCAAATCCAAAAATCTGGAATTTTCCTCATATTTTATCTTAAACACATTTAAAAAATACGGAATGTGCTATTTTGACTTATGATAATGCTTCCTAAATGCTCTTTCTTATAGGGCGTGCAGAAACTTAGAATGTAAATGTCGTTTTGTCAGAATACAGACAAAAGGCGCACGCTGGTAGAAGAGTTATGATAAATATAACTTGCAGCCGCGAATGTGTTCAACTATATTACTCATTTACACGGCCCTATTATCTAAGTTGGCTTTTTGTTGTGTTAATTGCATACTAAATGTTATATTGAATTTAATGTTCAATCCCTTGGTCCTTCACTGTAATTTTCGCTCACAACTTTTCATTGGCCAAAAAATACATCACCCTAACACGGAGATATTCTTAAACTAGCAATAAAAAATAAAACTGTTTGTTTTACAAGTATAGCTGCAATGAATTTGTCATTTACTTTTAACGCTATCATAGCACATATTTCGTGCCGTAATCACTGTCTCCATGTCAGTCGGTAACTACTAAAACGTCCGTCGGTTAGGACTTGATGAACTTCTTGCCTTTGGTGTCAATTCACTGCGATACATTTGCGTCTACCTGCTATCTTATTCATGCTGTAGGAGGAAGGGAGATATGAATATTTGAAATCACATTAAGCGAACCATCCGTCATGCTGGCCTTTCCGCGACGCAGAAACCCGCTCCGAGAGAATCAATCACTCCAACATCAATGGCTGGGAGGAGTCCAACCAATTCATCCGCTTTGATTCTTCATAACACGTCTTTTTTTTCAAAACCGGCGACTTCAACGCCCGAAGCTCCGCGCAGTCAGTGTCGGGGCGAGAAGAGGTAGAGGTATCTTGATTAACGAACTCTACTCCCGCCTATGGAAAAAAGCACTCGGGCCCCGAGTAATCACCACTTCTCAAGCCTGCCAACGCAAATTAATTGATCAATCTCGCGCTGACCCTTTACCTTCACCCGACCCTCACCCCCTGCCACACTCCGGAACACTCCGGACTTTAACATCTCCTCACACCTCCATACATTCATTCAAACCGCCAATTTCGCTCCTCCTCTCTCTCTTCTCTCGTACAACAATGACCACGGGGAAACGAATCACAACAACACGTCAGGGGGGGAACCACAAAACCTAAGGGGAAGGAAGACTTATACAGAGAGCCCTCAGAGAGAGAATCCCCCCAGTATTGTTTTCCGTAGATGGAGTCGGTCTAACAATAGACAGTGATCATCTCCTAATGGGCTGGTAGGGTTCCTGCTTCACATCGATATCACCACTTCTCTTTCTTCCGTTCTTTTATTCGACTGATGCTGTGAGCTGGTGTTGACGCTTGGGTTAGAAAGATGTGTTGCTCAGATCCCAGTAAAGCTATTCGCGAAGTTTTTACTGAGTAGACGTGAAGTTTTATTACTCTTGAATTTACTACGGTTTTGCATCTATCACCGTTTCTATTTCCCAAGAGTTTTGAGTTACTGACAATCTGGTGATGGCCATATGTTCTTGAATGACACCTGCCGTTCGATATCTCAAAAATGAGGAGAAGTTGTTACTTTCTAACTATCCTCAGAGAGAGAATATCACGCAAATATATTAGTATTACCAACGTCCTGTGTAGTTACTCGCATCTAATTACTTTTACGCCGATTTTTTTCTTTTACACTGTAGGAAATCAAGGCAATGCATTCCTTTGTCACAGTCACTTAACAGTTTATTTTAAGCGACATATCTGATTTTTCAGCTTCATATTTTAGAAAACAGTTTCTCCTTTTTCATCAATAAAAATGCTTTAAATATGTGAAAGTGCTGCAATCTGTCGAAGAATACTTTTTAATGGATGAAAATTGTCAAATTTTAGTGCAAAAGTTGTACCTAGATGGCACCCTTGAGTCACATCTAACGTAGCTCTTGCCTGTATTGTGTACCCTTGAAGGTCTTAAATATATCTTTGTCGGTACAGTTGGTTGAGTAAAATAGTCATCCCCCTATGCTCTCCCGAGCAGCGCAAATGGCTTTCTTTTTGGTAATTTGCCCAGTCCGACGGTTACTGTGAAGGAAGCATTATTTGACCTGGGCCAAGCGGAGATAGAGACGAAAAGGGAGAGGGTAGAAAAAAGTGTTGCGCGTTAAGACCGAAATGAATTGTGATTGCAGCCAGCGAAGGAAGTAAGGGACCGTTCCTTGCCTCGACCACGTAACCCGCCTCCGGGAGGTCCGGCTGAAGCTCATCTCCTCCCGTTCCACGAGGCCTCGGCCCGCCGGACAAAGTGTGATGAATTACCCCAATTTTCTAGACCTCCGAGGATTACTTATACATTCGTAATGCGACGTTCGGCGTCATTAACGAGTAATCCCGCCCGACTTCCGTCCTGGCGCGTTATCAAGCGGGCAGGAGCAGGTACTGTAGTGGGCGAGGTCTCCTCGTTGAGATCGCTCGCGGTTTTTCGGGAGAAAAATGACCACATGGGCTACTATTCTTTTTTGTGGTCAATGAGGCCTCACCAAAAATGTGGAAAGCGTCGTAGAAGCTCAGTGGTTGCTTCTTTTTCCGACTAGTCCCTCTCCAACATACTCGCCTCGGAGTGAGTTGTGAAGCAATCCCGGATGTGAAGAAGTTATCGTACCAGGAAATGAATTTGATGTCTAATCGTGACATTAAGTTTTTGCCGAAAACCACATGGTGCATGAAATAACGTATACGGGGATCGGAATTGTTACTCTGGCACGTAACATATATCAATTGGAAAGTGGGAAATTTGTGTTAGATAAGCATAAAATTATTGATGGTAACTTAAGGCAAGAGAAAAATTTCTCAGCAGCTTTATTGCAGGAACAGTTGATAATTAATGTTTGTTTTATATAATTCAATTTATTCGTCCAGTTATGTTGACGTCTCTTTCAAACTTTGATGAAATTAATGTTACAACTTTGAAGATCCATTAATTAATTCAACTATACTGAGGTCTTGAATATTGATTCATTCCGACCGACATGTCTTCTTATCGTTTCAAAGTGATATAATTCCGACTCTTTTGTGAATCTGGTGATTTTTTCTATAATTCTTAATAATAAAATGGGATTGTGTAAACGGTCGTATATGAATCGCTAACAGCAGATGGGCATCAGGTACAAGTTGGACGATTTTTGGACGGTTGGCCGAAAATATCTAGCCAGCTCTCTAAAAATATTTACTAGTAGAATTGAGCGTTAGGGTGCATTGACGGCTAGGTCATTCTGCACCACTACTCACATTTGATTATCGTATAATAAAGTGATCGTCACTGCACAATTTATTTACGTAAATTAGTCAAGAACTTTTAAATTTTATTAAACAGACCTATTCCCTTGAGAAACAAAATTGTACTATTTAAATTAGTAGGGCGGTCTCCTACAAGGGATTCATACTTGATTTATTAGTATATATACAAGTTCCAAATGCCCATTCATATAAAACAAACATATTAAAAATGTATATATGTGGTGCATATGGGTTTACTTGGTTTTCTCTGTCTCTCCTGTAAACCAAATTAGACACGATGTCTTTCTGCAGTTAGCGGTTCATATTTGCCGTTCGACGCGGATTTTGACTGTTGTTTTTAGCGATAGACAGTACTGCCCTATTTTATATCATGCTGTTTTATAAGGTACCTATATTCACTGTAGAGACTTTCAACCCACCCAAAAGTATTCTGGGTGAAAGAGCGAGTGTCTTTTATATGACCAGTATACGACAAGAGAATTTTTCTTAGTATTATCTGTTGGCTCCGTCTGAATTTGAGCCGGAGGACCATTAAAGACACTGAGGTAGGCGAGATGCAGAGGAATTTAATTCCATTTAATTTAATGAAAAAGAGATGGCATTTTTTCCACAAATTAATTAAATAATGTACGACGCGTTTCGACCGTCAGGATAGATAGTACTTGAAAATGTATAAAAAATTGTACGATGTGCTTGAAAATGACCTGTACACGTTATACTTGAAAATGGCATGATGATCGCAACGCGTTGTACATTATTAAACAAATTTGTGGAAAAATGCCCATCCCTCCTTTCCATTAAATAGGGGAACGATCAGACATGAACCAAATTCTATGATCACTAGGCCACCTCAGTCCCTTAAAAAGTCGTTATACTGGTCAATGAATAACTTCTGGTGGTTAAGCCCACTACCGATAGAAGATTGCTGTGAGATTGGGTAACATTTGATGGATTAGAGGCAAAGCATCCCCTACAGATCGATTCCTACACCTTCCGTTAGCAGCCGTGTTGGATGCGAGTTTTCCCTTCTGATTCCGACCGCAGCTTCCCCATATCCCGTCTACCTTACTAATACATCGCCACGAAAACTCAATCCTCACATACACCCAACAAAACCCAACACCAGGATGGGGAGGTTTGCACCCCCTTTCACTCCAACCCCCTCCCTCCCGCCCCAAAACCCTCCCAGCGCCACCTGGATACTAATTTACCGCCTTCCTTTGTTCTTCCGCCGGACTTCATTTGTCTCCATCCGAAAACATCATACTCCCCCCACCCTTCCGCGCCCCCGATACCCATTCCACTCCCCTCTGTCCCTTCCCCTTCCACACTTCACAACTGCCCATCCTTTGACCCAATGCTTACCCATCTCCGATTCAATGCGACCGAGGTCGAAGCAGGGGGAGTAAAAATATATACCTTAAAAAAGCGGAAGAGAAGGCCCATGACACTGCAGTGGAGCTACAGATATATCTAATTTAATAATATGCTCATTATTATAGTGTCACATTATTAGTTTTAAGCCTTCTCTTCAAACAAACATCACTTTACACTGAAATTGCAAACATATGCGCCAGAAGATGACGCCACTGCATCGAAACTAGTCGTACCGCGAAAATAAATTGGTGGATTAATAAAAAGTTTGTTCGTTTTTATTTATTGAAATGAACTTCCACAAAGTCGAGCCTGTGACTTTAGAGATTGCCAATTTAAATATTTTTTTTGTTAACTGGCGTGCTTGGATGAGTCTCGGACTCACCGGTACCAACAGCTTTTGGTAAAGCGCCGACGTCATTGCTGTGAGATCGACGATTTAGCATTCACAAAATAACACTAAGTTCTTTCATGAACCTAAAAAATCGTTTCAGGCTTGACTTAGAGGAAATGACAAAATATAAATATCCATAATGAAAACTACGAAGGGTAATTTCCTGACTATAATAAAAAACTCTACTATAGACCACGGGGGAAATAAAGAAATAAAACTTTATAAGGTTCACTATTATTTTAATATGGGCACGACCCGGGTTTCGTAACGTGGTTACATCTTCAGGTGAAACGTTACGAAACCCGGGTCGTGCCCATATTAAAATAATAGTGAACCTTGCAAGGTTTTATTTCTTTATTTCCAATATGGAGAGGTTTCACAAAGTAAAGCCTGAAGTTAACAGTTATATTATAGACCATGGTCTCGACATTCTATGTCATTTTCAAAGTAAAGGCATTCACAATGAGGGTGTACTCTACCCTTGAAAATGACAAAGTGTCGTAACCAAGGTCTGTTGTGGAGTTTTATATTTAAGTGTGGAAATTACCATTTGTATTTCATATCATGGTTCTTTCATGAAGCCTCGCGGTTTGTATATCATGAGTAGAGATGCGTGAATATCGCAAATGCGATAAATGCGACATAGATGCGATGACTGGACTTTTATGATATTTTTACGCAAATTTGCCTTTTCGACGGCAAAATTTGTAATTTTGTGCCGAGCGCAGTTTAAATGCTCCGCCAACAATCACCGCTTAAAGCATGTGAGCGACTGGCCAGCTGCTAGTTGGCTGGGACTCTTCGTGGCCGCGAACTACAAGTGGGCGCGGGCAAGCTACACCTCCTCCACCATATGTCTTATTCCTTAATTTATTATTGTTCTACGACATAATTATTTAAAATATTCTGTATTTTGTCATATAACTGTGTTTCACTAAGTTTTATCGTCATCTACCTGATTATGAAAATAAAAAAATAGACGCTAAAAAATGCGATAAACTGTTATTAAAAGTGCGATAAAATAAAATTGAAAGTGTGATTTTCACGTATCTCTGATCACGAGGCTAAAAGTTTCACTGCCTGCTCTATTCATTTAATCCCTTAAAAAAAGCCTTCGGCCCAGTGTTTTAGGTGGCGGCCACCTCCAGGGATCGCATGAAAGATGAGGGGTCGTGGCGGGGGCGAGGAGGGAAGGAAGCGGTCGCATGGATGAGGTTTGAGACGCGGTCTATCGGTCGTTGGGCCGGGACGGGCGGGTAGAGGGGGAGATGCGCCATGAAAAATGAACGGCGCTAAATGAGGTTGGGAAAAAACAAAGGAACGTCGGGGAGCGTGAGGGAGCAGAGGGTAGGAGGAGTAGGAGGGTAATCGCGCAAGATGAGATGAGAGAGAGAAATTGTTCCTTTCCTCCTCCTCCTCACCTTCCCGAAAGGAATTAATGATCCATGCGGATCGTTTTCTGGTGGGCGTGTGGTGACGCATGCCGCCTCTAATACTTCCATTCCCGCCTCCTCCAATTCAACAAATGGAGATGGAAGGACGAGAGAGGAGAAAAAAAATGGTGTGAAAAAAAACCGATGAGGGAGACGAGGTGTTCTTTTGCTTCTTCGGATACCCGCCCATGGCTGCACATTTACGAGTCTTTGTGAGTGCGCTCCAATCGAGTGTGCGAATATCGGTGGTAGTGTTTTACCTCTCGGTACGGAACCAGCATCCGGACGCCTTTGCCGAATGACTGGAGATGCAGCAAATATTGATGATTTTTCAATCCAATTTTTTATGGAGAGAGTCACAAGGAGTATTTTTTAAGTGGTTGAATACATGAAATGTGAGATTTACTTATAGTTCACTTTTAAGCCAGTATTTTCAATGCAGCATTAATTTGTTTGCATAAATGTATTCGAGATAGCTCATTAAATCTTAAAATAAGCCAAATATATTGCAAATAAAGACCTACTATGAGATTCCCGATCTAGGCAGTCGTCTATTTGCGGCGTACTTATCTCTAGAAAGCACATTTTTGCGTTGAAATATTGGCGTCGTACCCATTGCTTATTGCGTTTGTTTCTATTGGGTGTTATTTTATTTCGTGTGCTATAGGAACATTGTTCAAGAAAAAATTGAAGCTTCCCTTCTCAACATCGAAAATGTTTTGGGTACGTATTTATTTCCATTAGAGAGGCTGGTGGTTGTGATTCTGATCTTAGCGTCTCAGGAAGGTATAAAATGGGGATGCAACTCTGAATGTCTGGCTCTAAAATGCTAAGTATCAAATTCTTTACAATTTTTTAAATAGACCATTAGATTTTATTACATCCGCTAATTTCTCAATCATAACTTAGCGTCAATTCTGAAAGCTTCAAATGATTGAATTTCTCTTGGTGATGCAAATCCGTTGCGAATTATGGCAAAAGAAATGAGAAAAGGTTAATATTTGTATATTATGAAAAGCGATATTTATGTTGATAAACATGTTGGATTTCCATGTTTTTCTAACTATACGATAATTCAGCTGAATTGGAATTTTAATAAGTTCAACTTATTCAGGCGTGATATATTGGAAATTCGACATATTGAAATAAAAGGTAGTTGAACTTCTCCTCAATTAAATACACCAATGGGTGAAGTTTTCCATGGAAAAATATTTGACTGCCGGTTTTCATAGCGAACTTTATCCTTTGGTGTATTTAACTTTGCACCCGTGCGCGTGACTGGGTACCAAGTCACTTGTTCCTGCAGTGCTTTGTCCTCCTCAATTATTTAATTTCTTGTACTAGATGATGGTTCTGTGAACCGAAACGCGTCGTAAGATTTAAAAAGTTGTGGAAAAGTACAACAATATTTTATTTTAGCATGAAATTTTAATGCTGCCATTCCCAATGAATACTGATTATTGACACTCTTCTCCATTCGAATAATGACTGTTGAAAGTAGTTTTTCTTTATGTTCCTTTTAGCGTTCAGCATTCGGCAGATTAGAAATGCTTTCCCATTGTTGGTGAATATGGGATACATTAGTTTTCACCCTTGTGATATTCCCTTGTGATATTCCCTTAGGAATACAGGGTGTTGAGGGTATCCGAGGTCCTTTTCTTCTCCCAACCCTGCCCCTTAACTTCCCTTCTCCATCGCGTTTGAATAAGAGGGTGTTGTGGACGGAGAAGGTAGGAGGAGGAGTGTTCTTAAGGGTGGGAGGGAGAAGGAGCCAGCTGGAGAGGGCAGGGAGAATTGAATAATGTCATTAGACTTGTTTTTCCTTCCTGTAGAGACTCCCCCGACCTCCGCGCTCCAAATAGAGTTTCATCTCATGTCCTCTTCCCTTACCTCTCTCATTTGCTATGCTGCATACCGAGATCTCATTTTGAACTTACACGTGTCAGGTTATAAACTCTGAACGTATCCACTGTGACTTGATAGTGCATGCAGAAGCGAAAGTGATTGTTACTGCCGACTTATAATCGAAGTGTGGTTGGCTTACAGGTCTTTCGGTAGAATTGTTTTGCATTAAATGGATTCAAGTTTAGATTCGCGAGAAATTTCTTCATGGGGACGTTAATAGGTATCTTTCAATAGCCAGGTTGCATTGCCAAAATGGAGGGAGGTATTGATGTGTATATTGTCTTTGTATGATTGATTATTCTACGACTTGGCTGACGCATTACAATAAAACGTATAGTAAATTTGCCTGCACAAGTCTACAGAATGTCTTCAAAAGAACTTTATACATTATACAAGGAAATAACAGCGAACTAGCCAGCAAAATAGTTTTCTTCTTAAATGAAAATGAATTTTCCTTAGCAGAATTTGCGTCTTTTTTATTTTCAAGTTAAAAAATATCACCAACCCTATCCATGCAAATGAAATCTGTCCTTATGATAATTCCCGCTAATGCTACGTGCTTTACTTGGCCTCTCTCCACTGCAATCATTACTTAGCGCTGGTTTTATAATGTCTGGTTTAAATTTTTCAGGGAATGAAAACTGGAGTTAACTAGTCCTTGCGTTTGAGATCATGAGTTTAACGAAACTTGTTCTGAAATACTTTCACTTACTACAAGTTACGAACATTTTCCAGCTAAGGTTTTGTCTGTGCCATGTTTCGACCACACATTATAAAACCTATCCTTAAAGCTCATGAAATATGATAAATTTGTTCCCGGATATTTTTTCTCTCTAGCCTTCCTTCGAATCACATTGTACCAAAAACCACCTAATAATGTTGGAATGTTGTTTAGTGAATATTTTTTCCATGAGTATTTCACATTGGATATTGCCTATTTTTCCATGGGTATGCCAAAAGTCACCTAATAATGTTAGAATGTTTAGTGAATATTTTTTTCCATGGGTATTTGCCATCTCTGCCAAAAACCACCTAATAATGTTGGAATGTTGTTTAATGAATATTTTTCCATGAGTATTTCACATTGGGTATTGCCTATTTTTCCATGGGTAAGCCAAAAGTCACCTAATAATGTTAGAATGTTTAGTGAATATTTTTTCCATGGGTATTTGCCATCGAGGGTGATGATTAAGACAAAGGAGAAGTCCGCCTCTATTGTCACATTTCATTCCGAACAGTCTCATCCATGACGGCGAAATTACTGTCCGTCCAAACGTCCTCGGTTGGAGACCGCAAACCCGCCCGCTATGGCTTCTGGAATCTTCCCGTGATCGTTGCAAAACCCCGCGGATTACCCGACGCGGGGTTCCGTTAGCGAGGGCAATTAGTATCGATTCGCGGCGCGATAATGTCGGGCGACCGTCGTCGTCTCCAGCGAGAAAAGGGATTATATGGATTGGAATGACGGCGATCGCTCTCCAGTGGTATTATAAAATGGCGACGACACTACAACGTCCCTTCCTCCGTCTACTCTTTCCGGAAATCCCCACGAAAATCGTGTTCCCATAATATACGTGAGCACTTCTCGTTCGTGAGGAAGGGACAATTCGGAAGATTACCTGTCGTGTCCGAATAACAACAGAAGCAAAGCAACTTATGTATAGAAATTACTGGGTGTGTACCAATAATTGATGGTACTTAGCAACCGTGTTAGGTGAGCGGGAATAGTGTAGGCAGAAAGCAGAATTAATGGATTATATGAAAGATAGCCTGCCTAACTGTGAATTGAAAAAGGAATTCCAATTCGGCCGGGTCGGTTCGGCAAATGATTCATGTTAGCCTACCGAGGGGCGGGATTACTTTAATAATAATGCGAATGATTCGGCACCGCGAAGAAAATGGGCAGAAATATTCAATCCTTGAACTTTAATTTCAAAGGAAATTTCAACTAATTTTTTCAGTTCCAACCTGCGCAATGACGTGCCCCGAGTAAAAACTGCCTTCAGACTCTTTTATCGGTTCGAAATCACATTTCCATGCATTCGATTTTGAAATTTATGTATTTAAAAGTGTCATTTTCACTTCGCCTCTGAACGCGCATCGGAATGTACTGTAGAACGCTTCGTGTAGAAAGGCCTTACGTCGAGCGGGGCCAATCCGAGAGTAGCTCGCTACCTACATCTTCGTAACCCTTTTATCTTGCGGGGCAATCCGATCCTCTCTGACGTCTCCCACTGTCTCGGCTTGGAATGTCACATCACGAAAACTCCCCCGGGACGGTAATCTCATTTCGTCGTGGCGAGCGGCGTATCCTTGGGCGGTATGGATAGCCCATTATAGGCAAATGTGATAATATGTACTCGTCGAGGTTTCGCCGTGTGGTCGGAGATCTGTTATGGAGTAAAAGGGGGTCGCGGCAGAATGGCTTCCTCCCAACAAGGTTCGCTGCCTCCCCGCATGCACATCCTGGGGGCAGATGGGGCGGTCACAAGGCTTTAAGAACTCGGTCCGTGACTTCAGCAAGACTCGACTATTTTTCCTATTTTCTAAGCGAGTAGCGCCGCTATTTAACATCTCAGTCGCCCTAGAAAGTATGCTTGATGATATTTTTTCATCATTACATCGTAGTCGAGTTGTTTCTGCGGGAAACGTGCAGCCAGTACAATGGCCACTATCGTTTCATCAACCCTTTCTAACCAAATGATGCTTTAGGGAGAAATTGAATTTCAAGACTTCTCATTTAAAAATTTTCTTTCTACTCAATCATAATTATTGTGGCAGCTACACATTTCACCATTAAACTCCACAGCACAAATTAACACGGAGTTTTAATTTTTGCTTGAATATAGCTGAGTATGTGTAAAGTTTTACGTTACTTAGAAGCGACATTGGGTTATAATGGGAAGGAAAGGAAAACATATCGATATTTAGAATGATCCAAGTCCTCATAAAATGGTTAAGGACGCGATGAACAAACTTTGAATCCGACGACGGATAAAAGAACAACAATTGAAGTGGCCATATCTAATTTTCCTTGAAAGCTGAAGTTCTTGCGAAATGAAATACTTAATAAAAGACATTTGTTCGTTTCGTCGGTATAAATGAATAAAATTATGTACATATTTTTCTGTTGTAATCTGTTATAGTATGAGCAAGTCAAAGCGAAGCTAAGACCAAGTTCGCAGCGAAGTGATTGTTAATTATTTCTCGAAGAAATGTGAGTCCCACCTCATGTAATGCCATTATCACTCCTTTAGGTTTCCATTTTGTAATGCATTGACTAGCGTGATGAGTTTTTAACGCTCCGTTTCTGTACTGAGCTACGCGAGCTCATATCCAGCATTGCAAAGGAACGAAACGATCGTGTACTGCAATCTAAATTACTCTTTTGTACAAAAAGCCTAATTTACTCATGTCTAGTACTCTCTACGGATCGTTTACATGAAAGAAGTTTTATTTATATCTCTAGTGTACTAAAGTTGGGTCATTGAATTGTTTATAAGTATTCTCATATGCAATCTCGTATTTATCTTATTTGTTTAGGAATGTGAGCGGGACTATTGCCGCTTAGTTGGTCTTTTTTTATCTGGCGTTATTGGATTTGTAAATGCTCCCAAACTCAAAGGTCACAAATTAGGGCGCGGAAGCATGGCGAGCGACCTGTGTAAGGCGAAGTCGTGCTCTATGGCTTCCCGAGTTTTTCGGTCAGTGAACGATACAATACACAAGGGTTGCTGTATTTCCTACTTCGTCGGTGCATCAACCCTTCGAAACTAAATGTTCTTTTGTTCTAATTTAGTTTCTTTTACCCAAAATGCTGCAAACAAGTTCATTTCACCTTTAAATTATTCAATTCGTAAAAATTAATATTTATTGCATGAAGCAATTTCCATCCGAATGTGGTTTGATCTGTTATCACTCACTTCTATACATTTTAAAATGTTTTAAAATACAGAATTTACACCCCTTGCTTTCTCTCGTATATTACATACATGTTATGAAACGTTACAACATCTTGGGGAACGAATTTTGTTGATCTACTGTTCTGGTCAGGAGGGTTCTTAATTTTAATTTATATTTTCATGCCCAAAGGGATTCTGTGCATCAATGATTCTTCGGGCATGCATCTGTGTATTAAATGTATTGATACAGCGTTCCACCATTATTTTAATTTTTAGATACATTCAATTCCATAGGAAGAAAATTGATCCTGGTCGAAAATATCTATTCCTATTGCCAACTCATCCTGCTGACTCTGTTTGCAAAGGTGAAAACCCCATTGTTATCGCACATGCAAAGGAATTGGATTCAAATTTTTCCATATTTGCCATTTGCATGTGCTAAAATTTTTACCGCCTACCAATCTGGGTGGAATCTATTGCGTACTTCGTCATATTGACGTAGTCGCAAATGTGAGTTTGGATGTATGATCTTAGGTTTTCCCAGCGTATCAGGTGTTGAAAAGTTTCTCATGTTTTCCACCGGTTGTCGTTCTCCATGTCTCCCGACGTTTCGAGCAGCGACTTGCTGCTCATCCTCAGGGGATCTTCTGAATACCGTTTCTCAAAATTTGACACGTATATATGTACAACCCATTCATGGTCAGGTGTAACCTAATTGGTGTCTGCGTGTTGTGCTTTTCCCGCCATATTTGTTGTATAAAAAGGATTTCATTATTGGTCTCCAAGCGTTGCTGATCTGGAATCCAGTGTCTCTGTTGATGTTGCTGCGGTTGATGCGGATATGAATGGCTTCCTTGACAATGCGGTGCCAGTAGCCATGTGCACAACAGAGCAGTTTCGTCTCCTTCCATTAAATGGCATGGTCCTCACTTCGGGTGTTTGCATCCCGGACAAATCTGATGAATTTCTGTGGCGCGTTCGGTGCATGTACCTATGATAGAACCTGCCTGCTAACAACTGCATGCGTAGATGCTTGTACGTACTTAAAAGGTTCAGGAATTCTTCTCGGGCTACATCAGGCTAATTGAGCTACATCGGCCTACGTTTCGGAACACGACTTGCCTTCCATTCTCGGGGCGTGTTACAGTGTGAATGTCCAAATTCATACATATATGAGTACAGATACATATCGGAAATGAAAAGAAGACTTCGTTGACTTCCACTGGTTTATTTTCTCAGCACGACATGTTTCGATCCACAGAGGTCATTTTCAAGTACCTTCTCTCTTCCGAGTACTGACCTCTATGGATAGAAACATGTCGTTCGGAGAAAATAAATCAGTGGAAGTCAACGAAGTCCTCTTTTCATTTTCGAATATCAACTTCCACATAGTTGAGCCTGATACCATTGAACGTATACATCGGATTATGAATTAGAGTACAGATGCATGAATTTGGACATTCAGACAGTAAGAAGCCTTGACAATGGAAGGCAAGTCGTTTTCCGAAACGTCCGCCAATACGACTGAATTAACCTGGTGTAGAGCCCTGAATATTATTCACCAGGAAAAATTAAAATCGCTTACTTTAAAGGTGTTTTAAAATTTGGGCACAGTCCCCACCCGGTGAAGTGACGCAGTCCGGTGGAAAGCGTGTCGGAATAAGGGGATGAAAATTACGAAGGAAAGGGAAGGAAGACGGGTGAAAACGAATTTTTCGGCGCGGCCTGAATTATGAATTTCCAAAGGTTGTGGATTATGGCACCTCAAATCCCCTGCTAATGAAGATGCGAGACCTCCCCCCTCCTCTCTCTCTCTCTCTCTATCTCAACCCAACCCTTTTTTCCCATCATTCTCTCTGCCTTTCTCCCCCCAACCCCCTTCAACCCTATTTTTCACCTCCCTTGGTCCCTTTACAAGAGGACACCCGCTCCACATACAGGAACCACCCCCTTCTCTCACTCTCTAACCCTACCCCATTCACCACCCCGCCTCCAATCTCCATGCCTTATTGGATTGGCAAGAAGCACGGGCGTTCCACACTGTTCTTTCTCTCTCCGACACAAACCAACCGCCCCATCCCCTTCCGTTGCTGCTATCCCATGAACCAACCCTCCTACCCATCCCCACCTTTTATCCCCCTCCCTCCTCCCTTCGCCCAATTGGATTAACTCTAATCAGCCGTAAAATTAACTTCAATAACTTTGTTGAATGTTGCGTGGAGGGGTACGAGGAAATAATAAACGTAACGTTATAATGTCCTATTCTCATCCAACCGCTCTCCCCCTCCTTTTGCATTGTGCTTCTATCTCACTCCCCTCTCTTCTCCTTGCAGCCTCCAGACTCGATTTCTTCCGCAAAGATCCCATACCCGTGTTTTGTCCGTCTTTCCTATCCGTGCCCGCTCATGTGGACCTTATGGATTGATTTTCAAATCTATTCTCCCTCTGTGATCTCCATCATGGCCACGCTGAGTCCGTGCTTACATCTCATTTCCTTTCTTCATGTTTTTTAAGTCATGTGTCACAGATTTGACCGACTGGTGTCCGTCTGGGATCGACTTTATTGCTCATCCTTTTTGCATGTGATATAACGATGAGGAGAATGATAATCCACTGCTAAAAAGGAAGTCGCCATTGTACGAAACTATAGTGGATGTAATTAGGTTTAAGTAACTTAGGAGACATTTTTTCTTGCCACATTATGTCTAAATTAATTACTCATGTATTAGAATTGGTTAATAAATATTCATACATCTGTATCCATACCGGAGTGCACTGTGATGAAATATCGGGCAAAGATGACTGCACACGATTCAATTTCGGCCTCGACTTAAATTAGAGTTTTTTTGTATTGATGTTTAAGTTCGGGTTTTAATTTTTAAGTTTTGTTCGCTCAGAATATGAGTTGAAGGCCTCAACTACTTTGAAGTTGAATTTTTAAGTTAAGTCGGGTGCCAAGTTAATTTATTAAAATTGTGCACGTCTATAGTGTTCATTATCCAATGGGACAAACTTACGTCTCTGCCACTTTTCTTCCGTTTTTATTTTACCTGCATCTCCCCAGCATTGGAACATCCCCTAATATGAGTTGAACCGCTACGGAGTACAGCGTTACCCAGATGTTAAGCGAATTAGGCGGGGAGCCGCAGGAGACTCGTAGGCTGCGCCCTAGGCTTAGCTTTCTTGAACATTTGAGAATGGATGTCTTAAAGAGCGACACGGAGAGCATAATATTAGAGCCACACTATATTTCCAGGTCCGACAGAAGCGATAAATTAAGAGATATGTTTTGCCGAACGGATAGATATGGGAATTCGTTTTTCCCCCGAACCATAAAGGATTTTAATACATGCTAATCATAATTTCCTTAGAGCATTTCCTTTTTATGTGTACACGGGTGGTATCTTAACACCCCCTGCCACACGCCTTTTAGGCGGTTTGCGGGGTATCATTAGATGTAGATGTAGATCTCACGCCTATTCCTCGTCCTACTTGATCCTCCATAATGTTCAAACCCGTCTCTTTCCTCCAATATCCCGCGCTCCCCCCTCCAGGGACTTCTCTACTCAACCCAAGCGCCCTCGCCCTGGTAATTTTTAATCAGTTTTCTTTTCGGGGGAGGGTAGGGGCGGTGCAGGAGGATTCGAGGCCGGAACGAGACGGGGGATGACGGGAGGAAGGACGGAACAGCAGCGGCGGATAAGGAAATTAAAATTTCACTTCGGCGAGAATGATGAAACTTAATTGGTACGGAAAATAGTATCGGGGACGGAGAGAAAAACCCTCGGGATGATGAGCAGAAGGGTATTCCTCCCTTACCTTTCTTCGTCGAAGGTGTCCGTATTATTTGGTGGAACTCTTTTTGCTAATGGTACTGACGGCGGCAAAATATCCTTTCCGAATTATGTCCCTCGACGGAAAATGAAGGTGGAACAAAACGAGTGGCCCAATTGATGAAGGCCCGAAGGTTGTGAATTTCCGTGCAGTTTGGAGAGAAAACCTCCCGTATATTCGTCAAAAATAAATTCATTCAAATATTCAAATTTCAACCTAGAACAATATCGTTACAATAAATCTGTCGAGTGATAGAGGAAGTTACCAGATTCCAGATAGGCCCATTGTTAGTCATGCTTTAACGCAGTAATGAAGCAGATGATGGCCCTGTGAACCGAAACGCGTCGTATGCATTGAAATATTGTGGGAAACAGTGGCGTAGCTATGGGGGGGATTAGGGGATAGATTCCCCAAAGCCTCAGAAAAATAAAAAATGTATTTACTACTACTGTCTAGTTTCAACCAATAATAACAGCATCTGCTTAAAGTTAAATTTGTTGTGCCGAAATGATGTAAAATGTATTTCCAGGCATGTCATTTTTCAAATATTTTCCCCCCGTTGCCTGGGGGGGTCGTTATCCCAAACCACCTCGTCCCCTCAAAGCATATTCCTATACACGCCACTGGTGGAAAAGTGTTGCCATTTTTATTTAAGTAAGTAGAATATGCATTAAAGAACCTCTCCTGTGAACTCTTACTCAGCAGCAGCATTTGCATTTTTTCAATGGGCTTCAAGAGATTAGGAAGGTCCAGAGAGTTTTGATTCGATTAAAAAATAAAGCGCCATATATATTTCTATGCATAAAACTACAACTGAAATATATATAAGATAGTAGAAAGGAGTAGGCTTGGGGTTACGGTTGCGTCGACGGCTAAGATCATTGGCACCACACGCATTATAATTGCATCATAATATTCCCAAGTTAATAGGGCAGCAGTTAAAAATAGCGAATGGAAATAAAAATTTCACGCATTATATTGAATTTAAAAGGCTAGTTTTCTAAAATAAAACTGCAACATGGCTTAGGCGATAAGAATCATGGCCGGGAATCAATGCTAAGCTTTCCCTGATGCCCAGCCCTAATATACAAATTTTCCCTCGAAGATGCACTTTATATAGCTTGAATGCGTCGAAGAGAACTTTGTGCTGATAACATTTAATCTGGTTGAATTTGACGTCACCTCTACTCCCATTCTCACGATCATTCATTGCTAAAAAATTTTGCGAGATGAAATTAGAACAGCGAAAAGGTAACGTTATTTCATTTCAATTCAAGACAAACTTTTAATATTCATGATGAGTTAAGCTATTATTCTTCAAAGAAATCATGAAAATGGAGCTACTACTGACAAATGCAACATAGCCATTTAGTTAGATTAATATATGTAAGTTGGCACACAAAACTGAGCGTTCAAATTCTACCAACCGCTCCTTTGTGACTGCTAGAAGGTTGAGGCTCATTCTGAAACCAAAGGTATTCCATTCGGTTGTAAGATTATGATCCTGGTGGCGTACAGTAAAGAGATACTTCCATGCAAGATTTAGAAGATGAGCATCGTTAGAGAGCTAGGCATTAGGCTGCGTATTGCAGTGTTGTTTAGAATCCCAGACTGACAGATATCTTTGAGAGTTCAAAGTATTTTTGTGGATATTCTACTATTCATTACTGCGTTGAAGCATGAATGAGGCTATCTGGAAACTGTAACTTCCTCCTTCGTTCGAATGAGTTATTGTAACGTTACATTATTGTTCTAAGTTGAAATGTGAATGTGGATCTATTTTTGTCGAATATACTAGCTAATGAGGGGATTATGAGAAGCAATTTGTCTGAGTAACGGAAGGGATGGCTCAAGGAAGGCTTCTATTAGTTCCGCTCTTTCATACGCTAAGCGAAACGAATTCCAAGACTTTGGATGTGGAAAAGATATTATATTCTACGTTATATTGATATAATTTTATGTAGGTTGGCATTAAAATTGGGTAACGATGAATCTCAGCTTATAGACTATTATAAATTAATCTTTTTTTTTGCAAAAAAAATTATTTTCATTTGCCTTTCGAGTCTTCAAAATTTCCTGTTGTCCTAACATTCAACGTAATGCCTTTAAAAATAGATTATTTATATTTTACCTAAGGTAAGGATTTGTTGTAATTTATTCAGGAGAATATGAATTTTTATTGTTCAGTGCCTGTTTTAGATTTTTTTCGTGTTGGTCGAATAAATTAATCGCCACTGTAAAACCGATAGCAGCATAGAAATCTGCTACGATGATACATGAAAGCGAACACTCCTTATGGGACAGATTTCATATAATGTTAGTCTCTTCAACTCTAAAGTCATTTCAATTTCCACCTGCACTTTTTGCTATCCATTTTGTGCCGTGAAATACATTGAAAAGGGGTCGGCCATTTTGCGTGCTCAACGAGAGCACATGTAAGCGTATAATCCTTTCGAGAGGAAAACGCAGAAGGAAAAGAAGGTAGTAGCTCTTAAAGGTCAATCCCACACTACGTAACGGGTCTCTTTTTTCCTTCTGAGAACTGAATAAGATACGTTGGCTCTCTTTTTTTCCAGAGAGAAAGAAATGCGAGGAAAGGGACTTGGTGGATTTTTGTGGTAGGCGGAGAGATTTGAGCAGAGGGGATAAGAAGAGTTTGGCACGCCTTTGACGGCCACAGGACACGCGAGACGGAAGCCATGCACGTATGGAAAAGAGTCGCCAAACAAAGGGAGGGACGATTTCACGGAGCGATTCCTTATTCGGTGGTTTTTGAGCCGCTAGGCTGAGATGGGAGGAGTTAGGAAACGAGAAATGGAGATTTACTGCTGAGAAGGCTGAGAATAAGAAAAAGCCACGCATATGTGTAACGTAATAATCGATAACAAAATTCTATGGAAAGTTTTATCGAAAAATGCTGCTATATATAATGACAAATTGATTGAGCACTATCTGATTGATACAAATTCGCAGCCAAAACTGTGATAGGATATGGCTTTAAAAAATCTGAAAACTCGAAAAAGTCGATTAGTTTTCGAGATATATCGACTTGAATTAACATGGGAACAATATTTTGTCGCTATTATCGGGTATTTATAAATAAAATAGCCCATCTCATAAATCTAAGTCGCAATAGTGCCAACCATCTCCGTAGGAACTAGTTGGAAGACCTATTCACTGTGGGAAATTTTAGCTCAATACCGTTTCATTCTCGTTCATTTCAATGTTAGTCCTTTTATTGCATTCCTTATACCGTCGGATTGGATGAAATACTGGAATTCCCTAAAATGACTACCGTTAACGGGTAGCCAATGCCGACTCTGAGGTTTTCCCAAACGATGTATATAATCCTTTCTTTCCTTGCCTTCAAACCCATCCTCTGTGTCATTTAGATTTCGGTTGTTATGAATACAAGGTTGGATGGTGAAAAGTATAAGATATGAAACTACCGTTACGCATGATGGCATGGTTTTGTGCAGTAGTATAAATTGACAGGAAGGTTAATATTTTTCTTTTGCTATCTTATTTCAAAATTTTTGGGTTCTTAGTTTTGCTCCAGATTACACTGCGTGTTTTTTACATAAGTAACATAATCAAGTAAAGCATCGTGATAGTCTCGAAGAAGTAATATAAACGAAGAAAGTATTAAAAGGAGTTTTACTATCCAAATCATTCTTTTATCAGGGATTCTGCCCTTCAGATTGTCAAAAGTTTTGCAAAGCAACGTTAGGGAAATGACTGAAGCCTTTTCGCCTGCACCGTCTAAAAACGAAACTGCCCGTGAAAATTATTTTCAACTGATTCCTTAAAATGCCTTGATTCACTAGGAAGAACTGATATTTTTATCGAACGGTACTCGTTAACTATTCCAGTGAAGGTGTCTCATAGCCAAAAAAATCTTATAAGCTATCATTTTAGCTGTAAGTTCTGCCATAATGAATGCATGTATTCGAAAGAGTGTTCGCGTTACTTTTCTCTGAGAGGTTCTTCTGTTTCATCTTTTCATTTTATCGAAAATATGTTTTTCCTCTCTGTTTTGGCGAGGATTTATTTTTATCGAAGAGGCACGCCACTTTCCAGAATATTCGATACACAATTTACGTCTTTCATTCCGATGGAAGTGAAATTCAATTATTTAATTCCCAGAACGACCGAAGAATCAAGTATGAGCTGAATGGGGGTAGGCTTATTTTTATTTCTCCTGGGGTAACTTGAAATCAGATGTTTCGTAAATAAAGGAAGAATAATGATTTGAAAGCAATTTCACTTTCGTGGAATTTACGTAATAAATTACCATATACTTACGCTAAAATTTTTCGCTTAAAATGAGGGGAAAATGATTCATGGCAATGAATGATCGGAGTGGTTGAATTACAATTAAAAGAAAGAACGATTTCTGATTCGATGAAAGTAGTTGATGGGATCGGCCGATAATTGAAGGAAAATCGTTGCTTTTGTAGGGGAAAATTAAAAATAACTTACTCTTCCATTGTTTTTTGATTAAGTTCACCAATGAGTTAAGTATTTTTCTACGATAAAGTCGAAAATATTTCCATTTTTTTTTAAGATATATCCTTAGATTTTTCTGCATCAGAATGTTTGAAAACTTAATTCGGCGTCGAGGTCAAAGCTCTCCACCCCCAGTAGCAAACATTTCGTAACGCAATATTTTCTGCGTCGCCACCTTTTGGCTATTATTTTTTTAGTTTATCTTGTACTATTACCCTCCATCGTCGCCGATAACAACCCTTTGAGGTGACCCAAGCATAGAACTTTTCTTATTTATCCTTCCGTGACTGTGCCTAGAAAACTCACGCAAACGACTGTGTGGGGTACCTCAATTACCCCATATATAATTCATAAATTATATGTTTTATTTTAGTCTCTCCTGTAATTCAACACCGTGACTCTTTTTTAATGATATAATATCTTGTTTAGTATAATTTATAAATACATTGTAGACTAAATTTAGGTTTTTACATTGATTTTGTAAGAAATAGCAGGAATCTTTCATATTTTGCCAATTTTATATTGAAAAACATGCTATGAAAAAATAAGTACAAAAAGTACCATCATGTAGAATATTGGCGTTATTGAAGATATAATGTAATAAAATTTATTGCATTCAACTTTTTTCCCTGCACTCATGTAAAAAACAAGTTCCTTTTTTTCTCTCCGTCAACAGCCGTCCTCAGGGGTTACTCAGTTTTTTATAAAATAAAAATGTAAGTTTTCAAAAACAAATTGAATGTAAAAAATCATTCGTCGCCTAAATAACGACAAAGTTTTTGAGCTCAAATACAAAAAATATCAAAGGGACAAAATTAAAAAAATTATGCAGCATTAAAATTATTTGGGGTTGATTAAAATTATGCAGCATTAACATCTGCAGATTAGTCTGAGGTGAACTCTACCCTAACCAAACTAACCTTCTAGCTGACTCAATAAGCGTGCAAGTTTATTGAAACAGGTCAACAGTAGGTTCACAATGTTATAGTAATTTCACCCTCCCGCGTGACCAGAGGTGATATTAACAATTATTGTCATAGGGAAAATTCTTCGCTTCCCTTTGAGTTTAATTTTCAAAGCAATTGCTTAAGTACTCACGAGGAACTTGGATAACAATGTAGTCCACGTCATGGCCCAGAAAGCCAAAGGCTGATGGTTCAATTCACGGGTCGGGAGAATTTTTTCTCATATTCATCCACATCTAGATCTAAAATAAGAAGTACCGCAAAAGCCACCACCAGGGCGTCATTCCACTGCAGGCATGCAGCACTTATCCTAGACTTGACCTCAAAGTTCAAAATATCCATTGGCTGTAAATTTTCCGGTAGGATTGAAAGCGTTCGAAAATTAACCAATGGGAGCTGTGGAAGATGAAAATATCTATCGCGGTAGCTATGTGGAGGGAGAAGGATAGTTTAGAGGCAGATTTTAAGTTAAGAGGGGAGTAGCTTTGGGATTTTGAGTCGCAACCCGGAAAAGGGACATCGATGCTGTGCTTATCGTAGGGCTAAAGGGCAAAGGGCGAATGGGTGTGTGGCAGAGGGTGGTTTCTGTCCGTTTGTCACGAGGAGACCTAGCACCTAGGCTGTCAATAGAATCCCCTCATCCTACTTCCCCGCTGCCCGTGAAAGGGGACTGCGACGTAGGAAAAAAACTAGAGGGCTAGGGGCCGGACGGGGTGGGAGATTTGAACGAGGGAATAAATAGAGGGAGGAAAGAAAGACTGGATTATATAGCGGAAGCGATTGTTATGGCGCTGAGGGGAAGGGGATTAGGGAAAGAAGAAGGTTTGGGATGGAGTAAAAGGGTGGGTCTTGTTCCCCCACCCTCCGACGCGATTGTAAGGGGGAAAAGATGCGTGGAGAGAACGAGGCCAGAGGGTTGATGGGGGGAAAGCAATTTTCTCTACATAGGTTCCAGGGTACAAGGGTACGCTGGGAATTGAGATATTTGCCGCATCCTAAGCGCTCAATTCCGACGGGTTCTTTTTGTCTCTGTCCGTTGTCACGGAAGGGAATACAAATGAGAAACTGGGGGCTTTTTTTAAAGCCTATCTTACCCCACACTACCGCGATGGGAGTGGGGGAAAAAAGACCGTCGCCCACTGTTAGCATCAGTTGCGGTTACAAGTTGTGTTTTGTGGTGTTCCTATTTTTCCTCGAATCCAGTTCAGGGGATAAAAATAATCGGGGCAATGAATATCTCTCGAAAAAAATGTCGTCCAGTCGTGTCCGAATCTGGTCTTGTAGGACATGAATGTTTAGGTCACTCATAAAGGTCGCCATTGTGGAATCGAGGGGAAGTATATTTGAGTAAGTTATTAATAAATATCTGAGAATGAACCCCAGGGTGTTGATCCTCTTGTATGTATTTTTCTGTGACCTAAGGATTGGGTCAGATCTCCCAAATTATTCGTGGAACTACTCTATTCATCGTTTTTTTATAAAGCTGCATGTTTCCCGAGTTGTTACATGGCTTAAAATGTGTGCAAGGTTACAGGTTATGTTACCGCCTGCAGTTATATTGAAAAGCTTTGAGAATTAGAATAAAAAGGAATAATTCATTCCTCCACGGCAACGTACATCGTAGTTCCACATCCATGCTTTCTTTCTTTTTTTGCATATCCTCTCTCATTTTTTCAATGAACACATCTCAGGTTTACCCTTCTGCCAGCTTCCTGCCTTATCTTATTTAATCAGATAAGGCAGAATATTGCTTTCCTTGCCTGATATGATCAGGTAAAAAATTAGATTCATGAATAAGTTATTAGATGGTAACTGATGCTGATTTGTGTATTTGTAATTTGCTTTCGTCGTTACTTTTCGTTTCATTCAAGGAAATTTTATTTTTAAGCTAAATGCTTTTTAAATCTTTGATCCAAACGGTTAATTTCTATATTACCCTAGGTATTCAACATTTTCACGGGGCAATACTTCAAAGAACTATTAACTATGAAATGTCTTCAGAACATTGGGATCTTGAAAACTGGTGATCTCAATAAGTGAACTAACTGCACATCCCGTACCCTTCTATTTTCGTTTTATAGCTCAAAGTGACTTGTGCGAAATGATTCGTTATGAACTATTTCCGATAGTTTCACAATGTCGCAAGCATGATGTCTTTTATACCCGCCTCTGCTTTAGCTTGTAATAAATTATTCTAACCTTGTACCTGCCTTCCTCAAATTGGAGCTGAATTATTGGTCACGTGGTAATTTGAATGTTTATAAATCTTGCGCTCTCTATAACCGGTGAAATATTCTGATAAAAGTTTAATAGGTGAACAATTGCAATCGTTTTAACCTACATTTGAGCTTCAGGGCTTTCTTGTTTACATATTTTACCTTCTTGAATAAATATAAATCGGTGAGCAAATGCGTGTTAGTTGGTGTATTATGTCGTATCCAATATTTGGTTCATAGTTTGAGAGCACCTACTTGCCAGCACTCCCCACCATTCAGAAGGGAGATAGATGAGAAACGAATTGACTGAGACACTGGCATGATTAAGTAATGCTTCGGTCGGCGATAATGCCATCCGAAAATTGGCGAGACAGTTTTAAGATCGAAACGAAACCCACCGCCATGAGGAATGGGGAGGTTGAAAGCGATCACGTCAAGTCGGAAAAAAAAAGAGGGTCGCATCTAATAATCGCCAGAGGCAGCGCCGCCCAACGACTACGGTCAAAAGAGATAGAACTGCACTAGAAAGCGGACGTCTGCTATTCACCGCCACATAGGGAGATGCATTTATCGAGTGGAGAAAATTGTGTGTCGAAATTTAACCCTGGATACCTAATGCCACTAGGAACCAATGTTACTAATGATGTTTAAATCGAAAACGTAGCATTATTAAACTACAGGAACTTTGAGTCAAGCGCTCCTATTGGCCGCGGATTGGCCCTGTTGCCTAATGCTGTGAACAACTCATGACTTTGAATGCTTTGCTTCTCAAGAATATTTTGTTTCCCTTACTCCTTTTGTAGTCCGAATATTTCTCTTGTACGTGAATATTTATGCACTCAATGAGAGAATCCACTCTATTTTTGCAAATGTATCATTCTGTTTCGATTTTTGCTGGGCTTAATGATTGTTTCATGAGCATTTACTGCGCATTGGCCCCAGTTTTCACTGTTGGTTTGCAATTGGTTGAAGAAGTGGCGCCACAAAAATTTGTCCTAAAACTTTTGAAATCAACTGTACGGTATGTATATTCCCATGCGTGAATACTGAAGAATATGCATAGAGGAACAGAAAATTGTGTTCCGATCGCTTAAAAGAAACCTAAAGGCTAACTGGTTGCAATGCCGAGGGAGGGACGGTACAACGTATCCAAGAGAACAAGGGAGAGGAGGAGATCCTTGATTGTTGAACAGTGGATTGAAAAAAAAAGATGTACAAAGTGGATTGGGAATGGAGGAGAGGGGAGACAACAAAGGCGGTGGTTTTGTTTGAATGAGGTTTGGAAGTTTTGCCGGGACGTTGCGTATTGGGGGAAGATACTTAAGGGGTTCGTCCGTGGCTCACGATTTTGATTTTTATCCGGCCGAGAGAGAGACCGAGGGGGAGTAGGCCAGCTTTTGGGATCTTATTAAAATCGTATGTATGCACCTTATCTTTTCGAGGGGAGCGGGATAACTCGCAGCTTGTGCGCGCGGGGATCCTGAGGGATAAAAAGGAAGTCGGCTCGGATTGGGCGGCTTTTTCCGGGAGGTGAAGTTGTAGGGGTGGATAGAAAGGCCCGTTGCCCTTCGATTCTTGCACAGCTCAACATAATCTCTCTACGTTTCAAATTATCCGATGCACCCATTCCTTCCTCTTTCTTTATACTTGTGCCGTTGGATCGAACGTGGTTTTACACCCGGAGAGTGATAAGAGGTGGTTGATGGTGTATCGACGCTCCCTTTTGATACGGATGCAGTATCTCATGTTCAGAGGACAAACATAAATTTCGTGGGAGCAAAATTAGGTCTTAAGGTATCTCATAGAGTGTAACTCGGTCCTATTTATTAGAAACGTTGTTTCCTCTTCAACGACCTGATGATGTTCAACTGTGGTATGATTGCTACCATTATTACTAATATTCATTTCAGCTTCAATGAATTTAGTTAATTATACTTATTCTAGTAAAACTATTTTTGTTTTCATTTCAATGAAATTGTGGTACTTTTGGACACCATTTTATTTCAATTATTTTAAAATGAAATATTATTTACCATTTCAATGAAATTGCTGTACTTTTACGCCCTATTTTATTTCAATTGTTTTAAAATGGAGTATTATTTACCGGTGATAGTGATAAAGTGATAGCTTGATGGTACCGTCATCAACATAGGAGTGGTTAACTTTATTTTTACGTGAATTTTATGCTTCCAATCGGCCGACAAGCCAATGCCGATTCCCCATAGGGTATCTATTTTCTCAGCGAATGGAATTCATGATTTAGTTTTCAACTTCAAATTCGAGTGAATAACGTTAATTTTGGTGGACGATATTTTCGGGCGCATTCCAGTTACCGTCTTCGGGTCTGAAACTGTCGTCCACCAAAATAAATCAAAGCGACCTTAACCCGAAAAACATTTATCCACTCCATATGAGTGTTGTCCAGAGGGCAGAGGTGTTGATATTTGAACGTCGGTATACACAGATACCCAGGGCTATTTTAACCCGGAGTACCCGTGAATCTGCGGACAGATACAGTCACCGGGAGAAACTGAAATCTTAAGTAACTCTTCTGATACAGTCTGAGCTCTGACCTTTACTCCCGATGTATTCAAATCATGCGATGGTGTAGTCTAATCCACAGCAACCACCCCAATGTTCAAGACACTTAATGCCATCCCTTCTAACCCATTGCAAATGCCCTGCTCTTTTTTCCGGCTCGGCGTGCACAATTGGCTTACGAGAGGGCGTTGCAGGGGGTGGTGTCGGTGCTGGTGTTGCTTGCTCCGTGTGTCCGGGGGTGGGTGTTTTTTTCATCCCCCGCGCGCGTCCCGCTCATCCCCTTCAAACATTGCAGCCGTCTATTTTCAAACTATCGCGTTTCTTTCCCTTTGATCTGCACACAAACACCCCCAACACCCACCCACCCGATATGCCCTTACGCATGAAACGCGCTCATGATTTTAGTGAAGGGCCAAACATCCTTTGTCAATCCTCGTGGGGTTTATAAGTTAAAAAGACAGCTAATGAGACGACCTACAGTCATCATAGGCGATGATTCGTAAGTGTTTTCCTTCTTTGGCCGTATTTAGCAATTATTTGATTTTTATATAATTAGTATCTAGTTGTAAGTTTTTAAAAATTACATTAAAATTCAATATATTCTTCCATGATTCTTTGCTAATGAGCACGATGCTAAAAGAATGTCAAAACGATGATGAAGAATTAGTTTTTACATTGAAATATAAATTGAATCGTTTGTTTTATTAATACGAATTCGAAAACCATTATTTTTAATTTTATTCGTGTTAAGAACCTATAATTTAGCTATTCCTGAGGAAATTTGTAGGATTAACGTAAAAAAATTAAGTTCGTGAATTTAAAAAAATCGATGATATTGAATGATACGAGAAAATCCTTGTTTGAAGTTGGCATTTTCGTCACGCGATCAACGAAGAAGATAATTAATATTTTAAGACTAACGCAGGTCTAAGGAAACTTGCCATCCGTAAAACTGCGTGAATCTTTTTCCTTACAAACCTCCTTTACTGATACTCGGTTTTTATGAGTTTAACCCCCGGCATCCGACGCTAACGATGAGAAGTTTTCGTTCAAAATGATTTTCAAAGAAGGGCTTTGCGGGGAAGGAGGATCATTCCGTCAAATCCACTATCGATCCTTTTCCATCATCCTCCAGTCAATCACTTCCCTCAATGTTTCATCTCGTCACTCTGAGGGTCCCGTCAAGGGGATAAAACTGGACGGTTTTTAAAGAATATTCGCTACGTCGCGTCAGTGGGTGTTACCGGTTTCCTCTAGCGATGAACTTCCTCTTTCCTAGAACGAGAGAGCCTTCTTCGGTGATTGTAGTTTAACCTTTGTAAAAGCTACGTTGATTACTGGATATCCAATGTTTTGGCACCTTATGCCTTTTTTTTGTGATTTCATTTTTCTTTTTCCCAAGGTCGTAAAGTATTTTAAAGGCACAAAATCCGTATAAATCGTTTAATAGGGAATATTTTCGTATAGTGATTTAGTGAGAAAAATAGGCATTTGAATTTGAGTGTGAGTACATTGTGTCCAAACAAATTTTAATGCAAGAATAATTAAATTTGCGTGCCTAAGGAAACGATTCGTTTTCCTGTTCGTAGTACTTCCCATTTAAGGCAATCCTTATTTTCCTAAAATCCTTGCATGCGTTTGCTAAGCGTTTTTACTTAATCAGTAAAATCATTTAAATCAGTCACTAATTCTCGTGGAAAAAATGAATGTAAACCATGCCCAAACTCCAACATTCCACCAAAATTCGTTTAATATTTTCATCATCAGCTATTGCTTATCTTTTTTCCAGCACTGAAGAAGTCCCACGGTATGTCAACGTGTATTCTTGCTATTTACACTGTGCCTGCTTCGTAATCCTCGTGCATCGAGGAATCAAATAACTTTATCAGCTTAAAAGAAAGAGTCAGAAAATTTTGTATACCTTCGCCCTCCACGACGTCTATACTCAGTTGTTTTTTGATCAGGCGAGATAGCACGGTTCTCAGACTCAAAGGATTGGAACGTGTTAAGCATCGGACGCTAATTTGAGTTAAATATTCACGTGAAAAGCTCAAACACCAATTCTGCTGAAACTCTGCTAAAAGATTAAAACCTTCAGGGCACGATCTCGTAAGTCTCTCTCAAAAGAAAATCCCTGAAATGAGCGATCCTTTGCAGTCGAGAAATCCCAACATCATGAACCCTGAAGTGGATTCCTTTTCTTGCGGGCATCGAAATCTCTGCGACCGAAAAAAACTCATTATCTCCACTCTGATCCTTATTTTCTCTCGCTTTTCCTTTCCTGGTTAATCAGTTCTCCACCACGCCCATTCTTAATCTGAATCCCATCTCCGTTCTCTTAAGCTTAGCGCCTAATCTCATAAATTCACCGTCGCAATGACTTATTCAGGCCCCCATTCCTTTCGTCGCGATATAAGAAAATATTTCCCCTCTTCTCGGTGAAAGAGAAGAAGGGTTTTAGGCTTTGGAAGTAATTATTTTCAGAATTTTTTGCTACTCTTTTCAAGATATTTACAATTTTTTTCCTTCCCGGAAACACGTTTCTTAAACGTCAGATGTATTATTCAAAGTTGGCCTCAGGTTCCTTGAAGTTGGTGAGAACTCTGGCACACAACGCGTTTGTTTTTTGTGCAGCCCCTCAAAAGGAATGTGAAATTTATTATATTATTCACTATCAGGTTTTTGTTAGCTAGATTTGGTGATGAGGGAAACAATCGCTGAGAAGTTCTCGTAGGAAAACGATTAAATTTCTCTGCCGCCATGAAACTTAATTATAAATTTTAATTATGTAATTTAATTTTCTCCGACAAAGTTTTATTAACTAACAGCTGGAATACATTTGTTGGAGGTAGTTGGTCATTTTACCTTGATTGAAAATGTAATGTTATGCATTATATCAATTTTTTGTATGAACGATTTCATGAGTTAAGTATTAAGTTTGACAGGAGCTTAGAATTTTAGTATTTCTGATTCACTGCTTATGTAAACCACGTACTTATGCACTAACTATTGCGTACAATAAGAACTGTCCGATAATGATACTTAGTCATCAGTTGCATACAGAAAATATTCTCAGGAAGATATCTCCATTCCACGCTTTTAAATTTAACGCCAAATGTTCTAGTTTTGGCATTTCAGAATTAGGAGTTTTGAAAGCATATTGTCCCACCGATGAGCCAGTACAGAGACATCTTTATAATGCCTTAACTAATAGCTTAAGGTAGGTATTACTTCGAGTATAGGATTAGGAGTATTTTTTCTGTGTTTGCAGCTAACATTGAAAAAGTCCGAAGGAACTTCGACCTACCCCATGCAGACACTCACTAGTAGAGATATGAGTACTTAAATTGAAGTCAAATTATTCTATGTTATTGCTACTTTATTTATAGTTTTCGTAAAAACATCTATATCTGTTGAAGGTACCTGGCTTCATCATTCACTGCCTTATCACTTTCATATTGCTATGCAGCCTTGACGAGCATATATTCGATCTGAGGTAACACGCAGTTAATCGCATCGTGGCCTCAGTACCCGAGTGACTTAGTTCAAGGGTTCAAGAGACAATCGCTCCGGATAAATTGCCCGTGTAATAATCGCGCGTGCACCAAAAAAGCACGCCGCTTGCGTGTGAGGAAACAAAAACATGACCGCTCCCCTCTCACAATCTCCCGTGCCATCTGCCGCCGTTGTCTGCGATCGGAGATCTCGTAGAACTGGTAGGATATGGGTCGGGTACATGTCCAAAGGTTGGGACATTCATAAAAGGGTATAATGTTTCCTAAATTGGCATACATATACCCAGTGGACTCTGTATATACCAAAAATACCTCATTATCAATGCTTGAGTACTCAGTAGTAAGCAGTGGCGTAAATAGGAGTATGCTTTGGGGGGAGGGGATGAGGGGCCCAGGGGGAGACTCCCCCAACCCCCAAGCAATCGGGTTCCGAGAAAAATGACATGCCTGGAAATGCGTTTTACATCTTTTTAGTACTTAAAATTTAACTTTTAGTAGATGAAGTTATTAAGCATCAACAGTGGCGCCGACTCAATGGGGCCTTAGGGGGCCCGAGCCCCCTCAAAGATTCGTTTGGGGGGGCGGAGCCCCCTCAATAATTCAGGAAAATAATCCTATCTATATACAGCCCTTGTGGTGACTGACTGACTGATGGATACAAATTCCCGACCACTTCTAGAAGTGCTGGAGTGCTGAAATTTGGCACGCGTGCGGGGAACCCGAAATGATTCGGAGGAAAAATCCGAAAACCGGAAGTTTCCGCCACGTGTCTTCGCTAGGACGACAAAATGGCCGAAATCGGGCTTTTTTCGGGGACCATCTTTCGGTTTTTATTTTACTGCGCGCGAATGGTGTGTGCCACACGGATCGCTAATGCATTTCCTGAAAGCTGATGAACGTTGGCACGTAATAACGTAATGTTGTAAATTTCTTTTTCAGAAAATTGCAGCCAAAATGGCGTCCAAAAATTCGTTTTTCTATTAAAATTTCATAACTTCCGCTCCCTTCGACTTAATTTAAGGTATAGGATAACAAAAATGATTATTATATATGCTTATATCATCGTCTACGAAATGTAGGTAACAATTTTCTTTCATCGTCCTTGGTTACTGAGAAAAAAATTAAAATATTCCGAAAATCACCGAAAATTACGATTTCCAAAAGATTAACACAAGATTATGTCAATTTTAACCTGACCGATTTCTTTCAAACTTTGTAGTTACATACACCTATTTATTGTTTTTCAGAAAACATGAACGTTTAATAAATGATTCAATATATTAAACAGCGAAAAAATAAAAATGGCGGGCACTACTCACTTTTTTCAGGGACTGGTTTGCTTTTTATTGTATTACTCTCGAAATATAGATGTCATAGGGCACACTTCTGTTAGATATGGCAGTAAATGAATGTGACCATATATTATCGTCATCTTTAAACCCCCCGAAACCCCCTAAAAAATTAAAATTTGCACATAAGTAGCTTTTTCGGGTACTTTTCGTCACAATTCCGCCGCTTTTCCAATCCTTACCACTCATCGCTACGGAATTGATGTGGACGATTGATGACCGCTGGCAGTAAAAACCTATAAACCCCCGGTAAACCCTCATACACCCCCCCAAAAAATAAAATTTTGCATATAAGTCTACTTTTTGGATACTTTTCGTGACTATTCCACCGCCCCAACGACTCATCCCCACGGAATTTATATAAATGGATGGTGACCGCCAGGAGTACACAAATTTAAACCCTTGCTATCTCCCTGAAATCCCTCCCAAACGTAAAATGTGTCATTTAGTCTCCTATTTGGGTACTTCTCGCAAACATTACGCCACACTACCCGTCCCCTCTGAGCTCAAGATCCGGAATATTTGGTGAGGGCGAGCAGCCGTAAACCATACGGGAAAATACACCAGAAACCCCCGATCACCTCCTGGAACATCGCTGAAAAAAAAATTAATGAATTTTAAAGTCGCCTTTCCGAGTAGTTTTCGTCACAATTTAACCGGTGCCCAAACCACTTATTAAAACCCCCGATAACCCCGTGAAACCTCCCAAAAAATTCTAATAAATCGCCTCTCCAGGTAAAAGAATCGTCAGACAACTGCTCCGGACCCCTAGGACTTATCGGCACGGAATTTATGAGAACGATTTGTGACCACTGGTTTAACACAAGTATACCCCCGGTATTCCGTTGGAACCCCCCGCAAAAAAATTAAAAACTTGCCTTTAAGTCTTCTTTTATGCGTATTTGTCGCCACTATTACTCCGCATTGCACTACCCCTTTAAAATCATCGCTACGTGATCACTGTGGACGATTGGTGACCGCATGCATAACACATTAAAACCCCCGAATCCCCCTGGGCACCCTTCCAGGTGGGGAAGAGCATTAATGAGGACTAAGCGGAGCAGCCGCGGGGGGGCTCCTCAACCTCAAGGCGGCGAAGCCGCCCCAAAACGAGGAACGGCGAAGCCGTTCCGAGGAGTAGCTGGCGTCGGCGAGGGGGAGCTTCAGTAACCCTCGGGTGGCGAAGCCGCCCCGATGTTCAAGCGGCGCAGCCGCTGTGGACTCCCCCCATCTCTGGGCGGCGAAGCCGCCCCTTAAACGGATAACGGTGAAACTGTTCCGAAATGCCCTCGCCCTCTGGGCGGCAATGGCAACCCCAGACGAGGAACGGCGAAGCCGTTCCGAGTATTAAGCAGGGTAGCCCCGGGGGGGCACACTCAATCCCTGGGCGGCTAAGCCGCCCTTCAGTGAGGAACGGCGAAGCTGTTCCCAGGAATGAGTGGGGTGCCTCCCTACCCCCTGGCCGGCTAAGCCGGCTAGCTGAGATGACATTATTTGAACTTCAAAAGTCTTCAAACGACCAAAAATAAAGACGGCGAAGCCGGAACCGGGGTTTTTAAGGGGCGGAGCCCCTTAACGAGCGCGCGGAGCGTGCGAGTTTAGTTATATCATGCTTTGTGAAATCACAAAAATATATTGGTATTTTTTATTTCCCATGCTTGACGATAGTTACCTTTTAAAATAAATTCAACAATGTGTTAAAAAAAACCATAAGGTAGTGCGCAGGTTAACTTAAAACAAGTGGTATGAATCATGATAGTGTTTCGGTGCTGAGATACACACTGAATTTAACCTCTTCCCGGAGCAAGACCTCCGATATGGGCCCCCCCAATATTTTTTTTAAGTCGGCGCCTCTGAGCATCAAAGCTACGCAATAGTTTTATAATATTTTTTTTCTCTGAGGCTTTAGGAGGGGGGATCTATCCCCCTCACCCCCCCCCCCTAGAGTTATGTCACTAGTAGTAAGGTAGTGGAAAACTTTAAAACGAAAGATTTTCACACTTTTCCCATTCCACTGCTTTTCTAAAGGGTATATACTTATTGCGTGTGAGAGGAATAAATATACATTGTTGTTATTATTATTATTCTTTTAAATAAAGTATAGTTCAGCATGTGTGGAAGGTTTCTCTCCTATATGCTCTAATTTTGCTTTTACCTCTCATCGCTTTCTATTAGGCAGGGCGTAAAATACCATGTTGAGAAGGTGACATCAATGTTGTGTGCTGTCAACATTTTGTTCTTTAGCATGTTTCTCCTCGATTGCTCTGTTCAGAGCCAGCCTTTTTTTACACAGCAGCAATTTAGTGAACGCCCATCGAACTCAAAGAACTTCATTGAAAATTTTGATGGGGTTTTGAATGACGTTGGAAATTCGGGGAATTTTTCCTCTGGTTCAGTGAAAGTGCTGCATAATACCCTCTGATCAAATGGGTAAATCTATTATGTGCAAAGATAGTTGTGTGTGCTGTAAATATTAGAAGAATGTAATAATTTTGGATACATGACTATATACCCAGGGCATTTGTAATGAGTGAAAATTACCCAGGTAAAATACAGCTCCACGTAAATATATATAAGACAGCTTTATACGGTGTACGTCATTGCGAAGGTTAGAACTTAAAACATGTTGTGAGAATGCGAGTTTGTAATTAGAGCAGGGACTCTTTTGCCGTCTCGCATATACACATTCTCGCATGTGTTCTAGCAATTCACGCGACGCAATTTTGATTACAACTTCGTACATACGTCAGATTGCGCAATGAGATGCCGTAAAACGGCCTGTAGCCAAGGATCGCGTGCAGTGCCGAAAAAGCAGTGAAAACGGACCGGAGCATAGCTTTGGGTGAGTGTTTGTGGGATGGGGGACCATCTCCTCCTTGTGCGACACCGTTTGACGGGAGACCCCATTCGACCGGTAATGGAGAAGTTTTGCGGTGGTCGCGGCACGAAAGCAGATGAGTTTGATAATGGCGGTGGAAGTTTTTTTTTAGTGGGGGAGGTGGAGTGGGTTGATGATCCCCGTACCACCAAGCCCTTGTGGAGGGAGGAGGGTTGGCTGAATTGTGTAGACACTCATACCATTCCTCTTCCTACTGTGAGCGTTTTTTTATGAACAACGATTTTTACTGCAGGACCACTTCCAACATAAGACCTCGTCGCTCATGCGGCAGTTCTTACGAATACGAGTTCTTATCGAAAACTTTATAATCAAGAGTAGTCTAACGAATAGGGTAGTTTCCTTCATCAAAGAAAACGAAAGGCATTGATTGCGATTCGTTACCCACCATTACTGTATTCATAATATACAAATTATTTCGTTTTAGAAATACCGGTTTAGACGAATGGCTATGGTCCATTTTTATCATCATTTGAAAAGGGCCAGATTGGCGCCCATGCGATGCCACTCCACGTGACGTCACAGGGACCTAGTTTCTATACGAGAAGATAGGAGTTATACATTGTCTGAGGTTACCAATGCATGCATGAGGCGCAGAGCTCAGGGAAACTTGTCTCACTTATAATCACTTGTAATCACTTATTAAAACTGGCTAAGGTCGGAAAGTTTTCTTCATTTGATAAGGTATTAATTACCCTTATTTAAGCCAAGCGCTACCAGCCAGCAGGGTACTCAGCTACCCGCTAGCAGCCTGCGTCGTATCAGCGCTCAACTCGCCTCAAGGTCACCTCACAGGGCGGCAGCGGGAACGAGAAATACGTCACACGGAGAGATATCCCGGCATTCATACTTACGCGTCGCGTTTTCGCGCGCTTGAAAATTTTCACTTTTCATTTAATCGCGAAAAATAGATATCGTCATTTAAATATCTAAAAGCGTGAAATGTGTACTCCAGGAGTAATAATCTTTCGATTCAGGCAATAAAAAAATAATAGGAAGCGATCCCTGGACCAAAACTTAGCCGCATGAAGCTCCTCTCTTTCGTAACTTCGATTATGTGAAGCAAACACAATGTATTTGCATACGAATATGCTGAATAATGAGACACAAATTGCATCGGACAAAATCAAACCTGAACATGTCCACGTATTCGATCCCTGGACCAAAATTTAGCAGCTTGAAGCTCCCCATCTATCGTAAGTCCCGCGACTGGCTGCCTATTTTTTTTACATCACATTTTACTAAGTAAGACCACCCGCCCACCCTCCTCTCTTTCTAAAAATCTCCGACGAAATAGATCCCGGTCTTTGGGTACGGCCTCCAACCCCGTTTAGCAGAGCGTCAGGGAAGGACAGACAGACGCACCACATCACAGAACACACGCAACACTCCCTCAAGCGCCCGACCCGCTTTCAACCTGGGTCAAGTCTCCCGCCGCGCGTCTCAATTTCACTCCGCTTTTGTGTTTTCCGGGCAGATATCGGGTATCACGGGGCCTTTTCAACATCTCTCCACCCCGTCCACCGACTGGAAAATCTCCTCCTACTGCCGCCTATATATCCCTTCCGCCGTTGCCTCCTACTCTCGTCCGTCGACAGCCTTCTCCTGCCCACGGCGCTGGTCCTTTCAACGTCGGACCGCTCTAGAGTTCGCTTCATCAAACCTTTTGCCCGGTCCGCGCCGTCATCTTTCTCGTGCTTAGATAGGTCTTTCTCTTGCCCGGTTACAGGTTTGCCCTGCGCTCTCTCCGGGGAGTTTGCAGATGTGAACGCTGCCGATTTGCCTCGATTCTAACAGAGCGATCTCAATGGTACTCGTGATGAGATAATTGCTTCTTCAGGCTATTTAGTGCGCGGAAAAGGAGACCTGCTAAAGAGAAAAGCGTGGATATGAAGACTGGTTTGGATTTCGAATTATCAGGTCTTTTAATCTGCTATATTTATTCATTGATGACGACACACTTGCTGATATTAACACGTCATTCAAAGACTTTTTTATGTAATACCTCATTGATTCACTTCCTCCATTTCTCGTAATAACTAAATCGTCGAACCTCGCTACAGTTCGCCTCATCAAAACTTTTGCCTGGTCCCCGCCGTCATCTTTCTCTTGCTTAGATAGGTCTCTCTTGCCCAATTAGAGACTTGCGCTCTCATCGAGGAAGTTGCAGATGCGAATGCTGCCGATTTTCCTCGATTGTAACCGAGCGATCACAATGGTCACTCGTGATGTGATAATTGCTCCTTCAGGTTGTTTAGTAAGCGAAGCGGAAGGGTATTGACAGTGGCGCCGACTCCATGGGACCTGAGGGGGCCCGAGCCCCCCCAAAAATTCGTTACAGATGTGAGGAAAAAATGTGTCAGGCTTGTCGATTTTCTCCGGAGTGTCCAGATATCGAGATTCGAGTGATCAGGGTTCTAATGTTGATCATATGACTCTTCTAAAATGCTTAAAAAACTTAAAATTCACTACTTATAAAATTTACCGGGGCAAGGTCCCCGGTTTGGGCCCCCCTAATATTTTTTATAAGTCGGCACCCCTGGGTATTGACCTGCTAAATGGAAGATCCTGGATACAAAGACAAAATCACACAATCCATTTGATCTTCATTATTTCTTCTTCTATAACACCATATTTCGAAAGTTTGCTACTTTGATTTCTACGCTGCAGTCATCGCCCATACCTCACTCTCGTTCTATGCCTTGCTACCATTCTCAATGTTCCCCATACTAATTCAGAATTTAAATAAATATATATCTCCGTCTTATCGATGGCAAACTTTATTTAGACCTACAAGACACCAATTCTACTTTTTTTAGTAGAATAGGTGTCTTGTAGGGTTTGGCTCACCCACCCTTTCTTCTTCAATTACGAATTATCAGCAGTGACGTCATGGCAAAATTAGCAGTGCCGGAACACCCTATCCTTAACATTTTTTAGAAGTGAAATATTACTCAGTGCTTTTTATTACTAGTTTTAATTTAAATTCTATTAAATTTTTTGTTTTGGTTACGAATATATATATTAGATACTTTGAGGCACCAAAATTGATTGGTGTTATTTGACTATTATGTTTCTTATTAACCAGTGCCGGAACGGCGTTCCGGCGCCTTCTGGCACCATGACATACTGATTATCAGAACTTTTAATTTGCTTTATCTGGTGGGATTATGTAGTCAATGACAGACGAGCTTGCCGATACTAAGATGCCACTCAAAAAATGTTTTATATGCCTCACTGCATAATTTCCTACATTCCTCAGATAAAAATACTTATGGTGATCAAAGCTGGCCATGGTAAGTGAATTATTATGAATAACAATGGTATAATATTTACGATCAATTTGTAGGAGTAAAGAAAAGTGCAGTGTAAATTATCTCTCCTGTAATATTCATATTTTCCATAAAGGTGAAGTTTATTTTCATATTTTACGCAGAATAATCGCTGCATACGCATTGGGCATCCTTAAAAAAGTATACATCTAACGATTTATAACTAAGGATAACATTCAGTTAAAAATGTGGGAACTACATTGATCTCCAAAACCATGGTGTTAACAGGGCATCCCGACGCTGCAGTGCGCTGAGAGAAAGGCTCGAATATTCATCCTGCTAATTTAGATTGCTAAATAAATATAAATCTCCGTCTTATCGATGGAAAACCAGATTTAGAGGCCGATTTGTTGCCATATAGGAATTGGCTCGCCCTCCCTTAGTTTTTCTTTGCTTTTTTATCGCAGTTGAAACCTGATTGCTGAGATTTCTCCAGCACGCCTTTCGGTCGTGCGTGTTTAAGCATCTCTCACGTGGACGGTGGTATGTCCTCGTGGACGCGGGAAGCGTGTCTGTCACTTGCTCTGACGTGTCGCCTCGAGGGAGACATATTGGATACGCCGTTGCGTGACCGACTCGTGACACTGAGTGGGGAATGTCCTCGAGTATATCCAGTATCACGCGCGGCAGTTTTACAGGCTATTTCACCCAAATCACACAAAAAATGTCGCGTCAAGTACGCGAGTGTCATCGAATGAAATTCTTCGGGAAGTAACGAAATTCAAATTAATGTTCAGGCGTTCTGGTCTGGAGAGAAGCTTTACCTCACAATAGACTTATAGGAAAAATGAAAATACTCCTGCTGCCAAAATTATTTGCCCTGTTGTTTCGCGAAAATCTTCTTCTTGGTGTCAATGCTCTACATTGCTACGAAAGGAGGATTTTTTCAATCCGTGGTACACGCGGTTATTCCACGGAAAGTTTTTTTCCGGTACAGAATGGAATAAAAAATTGAAACACCTTAAAAAGACTTATTTCTAGCATTTTCAGCGGTGGATCAATATGTTTTCAAATAGATATGTGCTCGAATCTACTGTAGTAGCATTCATTTGCTCTCTGGGGATGAAGTTTTGTTGATTTAGGTATACCGGGACTAGCCGCAGTGATAACTTTTACGGGAGTCACCAGCAATGTACAAATTGTTCGAAAACTCCACAGAGAAAAAATCATTCGCCTTGAGCAGGTTTTTGTCAGTGGATTTTTCACACAATGACTTTTTGTATTTTCCTTGGAGCGTTAGCGCTTACTAAAGGAACAGTTGGCTTGATAGTTTGCATTACCAATATTTCAAAATGTAATGTAGAATCATACAGAAAGAAAATATTTTAGTAGCGCATAGTCTGATCTGGAAAGGTAAGTCCAAGAATTTGATTAACGATTGGGGTGGCAAGTCCTTGTAAATAATTGTGCTTATGCTATATCATTTTCGTGTTTAAAAATGATGCTGCATGCCTCTTTCTTCAATAATAGCATAATATCTGATGAACAGGGATAAGATTGCATCGTTCATGCTTTTTCATTCATAGACAGCTGATTCCATTGATACTTTCTTTCCGTAAGCTACGTCGATTCATATATCGATAAGATTTGAAACTTACATTGGTTGTAACGGCATCATGAGGAAATCAATCTGTTCATCTAGTATTGTAAGGCTAATTTGACAAGAGGGCGGCCGATTCTTTGCAGCAGCTCTAGCGTAATCGAAAAGAAAAATCTTCCGGACAAGGGTAGCGTGCCCTCCTTTGTGGTCGAGTGGGTTTTAAAATTTGTCCCTTCCGATACATCTGCCCGCCTTGATTAAAAAAGGAAGCGTTCAGAACATAAAAATCTCTACACTCCAAAAAGCTTACGAGCGAGTACGTAGTATAAATGTATTTTGCTCATATTAAGCTCTTTAAGTGAACCGTAAATGTACTCATTGATATTATTGGATTTAAAATTTAGTTGTTTGCCACCGATATTTAAAATTTTTGGATTATATATTTATTTTTCTTATTTAATAAATTTATCAAACGTAGATACTAGCAACCACGTATGTTCTATACTCCCTTCAATGTTACAGTCGTCAAAAACACTGCTTGCATTTTACGTGGTAGAAGGTACATTTTTGTTCTCTTTCTGACAATGCCACTGAAAGTACGCTTGAAGGTGTCGCATAATTTTATTATTTTGTGGGATGCAAACATTTCTTTTCTGTCTCCGATTGATTGCCGAAGGCTTAAGCTGGTTTGTCCTTTACAATTCCCTCAGTTCACTTCAAAACGTATGGTAGCGATATACGTGGAATCCATAGTCTTATTTATTTTTTATTGCATACCACTTCCATTATGTTCTTCATTGAGCGGTTATTGTGATTTTTTCGTAATTTTTTCAGTTTCCCATAGCAATCTCAACCAATTTCGATTCAAGTCACCTTGAATATGATACTCTATTGAATTCAGTATTCTAAGAATTCATATTAAGTACTTAAGAAAATAATAATGCATATGTTACTTGGGAAGTTGGAAAAAATGGTAAAAAACTTACGGTCCGTGTTCCTTCGAGTACGAGTGACGAGAGACTTCAACGCGCGAGATACTGAAATGAAACAGAAGTATTGTGTTTAGTAATGTCCAAAGACTAAAAAATAAACAAAAAATAAACGTCCATCTTGTATCCATTTAATGTATCTCATTCGTAAAATTATAATGGAAAGAATAAGAAGAAAAATAAAGCATACAGCCAACATAAATAATAATACGCTTACCGTTTTTGTACAATTTTTGCTAAGTAATTAAGGTATCGAGGAGTACTGTTTTCATATCCTTTGTGGAACTGGCTTCGAAAGAGGATTTTCTAAAGTATTACTGGATAGAATGGTAATATATTTACAATTTCACGGTGGTCAACCATGATTTTTTTTGTGAATTACGTTTGGCTGTTTGGAGCTTCTCACCTGCTGAACTCTGAGATTTTCGTCATGTCGCACCATTTGTAGAGGCTTTTCCATCATAAATTAGGTATGACACGCAAATACCCAGTTTCATACACTGGGTTATGTTAATTATATTCTTATATTGGTTACAAGGATTTGAATTTAAAAACCAAACAAATGATAGTAACTACTCTGTGGTATGTTCACTCCCTTCCCAGTCTCTCCGTCTCCCAACTTCAAGAAAACATAAAATTCATTTACAATGCCCTTTATTTCCACTTTGAAAGTTCTGATACTGTTTCTTTATTCAACATTGTAGTACTTTCCCGCCACACCCGTTCGGATTCCCTACTCAACATGCCAATGCCTTGGATATTATTGACCATGCGCTCTCTCTTCTGCCGACTTTCGGTCCTAATAAATTCTCTCCCGATTGACACTGATCCGTTTTTGCTATCGACTAAAAATTGTACAGACTTGAAATCATCTCATTAAATAGAAAATGATTATATAAATCGCTCAATACCGAGATTATGGCCACCGTAATCATTTTGTAATCTTTTGTTTCGTTTTGTCAATCTTTAATTTGCAATTGTAGTTACCTTCTTTGTTTCAATTATTGTTATGAGTGCACTTTAAATTGACATTCTTGCTGAATGCGTACCATTTTATTTAAAATGAAAATAAAATATTCTGTAATATAAGAAATAGTAGCGGGGTAATTGTTTTTCGTAGGAGTTGAAGGAATAAAAGCTTTTCTTAACTTGGTGACTTATTTTGTCCGACAATGGTTTCGTTACAGCATAATATTTTCAAGATAGGATAAGTAGTTCTCAAATTTCCTATACTCCTCACCCTGAAAATGTTACGCTTTAACGATACCACGGTCGGGAAGAATAAATCACCAAATGGAAAGGGCAAAGTTTTATTCCTTCACTTCCTACAATAAAATATTCCTTGAGTCGCTAGTCACTCGGCTGTATTTACCCTGAGTTGTAAGTATTTTGCATCACCACTGTTTCCACCCCTCCGCGCCAATCTGCGCCCTCATCCCATGGTACATCTCCTAACATCCCCCCACTCTCCCCAAGTCCTTTCTACGTAGGCCGTCGTCGGAAGACGGGTAAACGGGGCGGAAAGCTCACCTAGCGCCAGGGTTTCGTGTTCCGCTCGGGTATTGGGTTACGCCGAAGGGCTCATCCCTCCTCCATTACGGCTACGATTCCTATTGCCCTCTTCTCTCTCTCCCTCCCTTCCCAACGTCTATACCTGTCCTCCACCCTTCTCCTCGCCGTATTATACTTCTCCGCTCGCTTTTTTCCGCAAACTCTTCTCATCTTCTTATGCTATTCGGTGGTTTTCTCATTGCCGCCATTATTATCATCATTTACTTCTACTACCCCTGGAGTTTTTATCATGATTTATCTCCTTGCTATTTGCTTCATCGTCCGCTTCTACAACACGAAAATTAATTATGAATTTGAAGATTTTTCGTTTCTATTTTTGTTTATCTGTAGAATATTTAATACTCTATGAGCCAGTTTGAATCATTGTAAATCCTGTATACTGTTGCTAATTCCGGTGGATTTTATATGGCTCCATGATATGATTTATTTCCACGATACTTCTTCAACTTTACGATTCTCATTTGTGACTTAACAGGTTGATTGTTGACGGGGCGGTCGAAAATAGGCGTGTACGAAATGCGACTCAACCCTTTTTAATATTGACCCTCTATCGCAAAAATTATTCGATTTACTCTGTAGGACTCTATAAAGATCGAAGTCGACTATCAATCGTCGATCGTTTTCCATTGCCCATGGTCGTAGGTTTTCGGTTGTCTTCAAATATCAAAAGTATGTTTTGTCATTATTTATTGATTAGTATAGATTTTGGTCATTTTGACTTTAATCCACAGTTGCCTGACCATTTGAATCGACTTAAATATACCAATTAATTACCATCGATAATCGAAAATATACCAATCAAAGTGGGATTGGCTGAAAATGGTGCTTTTAGTGAATGGCAGCTGTCTCTTAAATTCAACGTGAGGGTATCAGGAACTTGAAACCAAGCTGTAAATGACCTCTTTGGGGAATAGTAATGTGCTCTGGAGATATAACTACACAGCCATAAATATAAATTGCAGTAGCTTCAAGTGGAAATACGAATCATTAACATTTGTAGGTTTCAATTCGATTTTACTTTGAACCTTTTTTCCCCTCAAGTCTCTTTATCAACAAGAGATCCTCATTAATCTTTAGTTTTGGTAGTCATTTCCCTTAGTATCTTTATCTTCGGCAGTTTATCTCAAAGCAATCATTTACTTTTTTCCACTCTTCCTATAGAATATCCCTTAAGCCCCGTTCTCTTTTGTACCCTGAGATACTATCTGCTACTTTTTTCACCGCTTAACTGTTTCCTAGTCCTTACTTTGGAAACAGGATATTTTTCTTCGTAGACCTTCTTTAGATTACCGTTAGCAGAAAGAATGCCCATTTTATAGCAGAGAAGTTGAAAAGATAAAAAACCACCAGAGTACAACGATACCCGTTTTTTACTAAAGATAAGCATGACTAACGAAGCTGAATTGTCAGTTTGAAGATTTTTCGTTTTTACATTTGTTTATATAAGTATATAATATTTAAACTTTATGAGCCAGGTTGAATCCTTGTAAATGCCTGCATTCAGTTATGGCTAAGTTTTTTATACGATAGTGCCTATACTCAGCTTTCTTGTTCCTATTCAAAAACACTAATTTTGATTGATTGTCTTATAAGGGCTTGAAATATTTTTAAATCATTCAGTTATCGCAAATACTTTGAATTTCCAAAAGCTCGTATTTATCCAAGTGCTTCATAGTTTTTTTTTCGTGTTTCCATCCACGTTTTTCTCAGAGAGGTAAATGATTCGTGAAATAGTATGACCTTTTCTTAATTTACTTACTTGTCATCTCTTTGAAATCGCTATGGGCGCTGAGCGTGAAATTTCGAATGTCTGCGAAATAACAAGCCTTCAAATGCGTGCGTGCGGAAAATTGGCTCGTAGTAAACCAGCGCACTTTGATGTAAATTTAGTGTCTCGAATGCTCTTTTCGAATTTCCTGGGATTAAACAAATTACTCCATCCACCTCTTACGGTTACCTCACTATACTTTCCAAGATTTCTCACGAAGCCTCTTTCCCAGATAAGATTGTCACTGCCTACTTTGAGTTTATCTATCTCTTTTCTTCATGTTTTCCCAATTCTTCCTTTCCTTATCCTTGCGAAGAATGGAGCCAATTGTCAGACGATGTAAAAAAAATCTAAAAATCCAAGTCAATTTAAAAAAAATACAATGAAATATTGCAACATGTGAATTAAATATTTTGAGGTAACTGAATATTGTGCTACAGTTTAAAAAATCAGACGTTTTTCATGTGTGTTCATACGTTTGCCTTACTGATAAATATTTTTTTACTAGTTTTATTTTGTCATTTATTATGTAGCATTCTGTGATATCGATGTTTCATGTAAACCTTCGTATTGCTTGTATTGTTTTTGACTATTTGCATTTATAATCATATAGGTCCCTAAGGGATACACTTGTCCCGGAATGATAAATTTAATTTGATATTCTATTTCTACTCTATCCAACCCCTAGCTTCCTCTCTGTTGTCTTCCCTTCCGACGGAGTGTAGTTCATCTCTCCCTTCCGACACCAATCCAATTAATCCTTTTGTGACACCGCGCCAAATAGTAGGCTATTAGAAGTGCAGGGGGCGGGTACGCTAGTTGTTAAAGGGCGGAAAGCGGAAATGGGATGTGAGGGGTTGTAGTATCCATGGAGGATGGGGAGAGAGAGCTTGATCTGGAACCTTTAAGAGTCCAACCCGCCCCCCTTTCCATTCTCTCTCCGTATAAAGGGAGTGTTGCCTTTTCCTTACCTTGTTAAAACTTCACTCACAGTCACCTGCCCTTCATATAGATCGTAGAAGAATTTGAAAATAACGGTATGTGCTTGAAGTCTTTGTAAGCTTAAGATATTTCAGGAAAACATATATAAAGTAGTATTTTGACGATGGAAGTGGCGTTTTTTTAAGAAATGACGCTTCTTCGCATTTTCAATTTGCTCAAACTCACGTCATAAGTTCAATACCTTTGATGCAGAAGTTACGTCAACTGAGAAACAATTTACACTTTAGAATTTAGGGAGGAATCATTTTCAATTCCAAATAGGCTAGATTCAAAATGCCTTGATTAAATTCAATTGAAAATTATAGTCAAATGTCAATTGACTCTTTAATTTATGATCATCACCCTATGTATGTCTTTGTATATCTGATGGCGTAAGTTATGCGTGAAAACCTCCTTTTCCCTTAATAGGTATCGTCCAAAATTAAGCTTGTAGTTCCTGGATAAACGCGGAAATCAGGCATTATTTTGCGGAAATCGAATACATAAACAATGGTAATTCCCATGGGAAAAACTTTTTCCTATCATATTAATGCAGTTTCTCGACTGCATTGTCGAAAAAAAGTTCTCTAAAATATTCCAACTATAGTAAGATCGTGAGAAATTCATAGGATAGTATATTTTGCAGAATTGTACAAAGTTTTCCTCATTGTTCAAAATATTTCATCATCGCCGCTGGTCAATAATCCGTAGATTGGTTTGACGCAGCTCTCCACTCAGCTCTCGTATCAGCTAATCTTTCCACACCTAAGTATTTCATCTCTTTCACATCCTTCTATATCCGCTCTGTATATTTCAACCGAGGTCTTCAGGAAATCGTACGTTAAATAGTATTTTGATGGTGGAAGTGGCATTTTTATATGAAATAACGCTTTGTCACGTTTCCAACTTGCTCAAACTCACTTCATTTGTTAAACACGATTGATACGGGAGTAACGTAAACGTCCTTTTTCGTTCTTTCCATCTACTTATCCCTCGAATATTGTCTTCACCGGGCCACCTTGTCTCAAGATGTGGCCCATGAGGTTGTTCCGTCTTACTAATTCACGCCGAAAAAAAGCTTTCGAGTTGAAAATGGTGTGATAAATAGTAGTACCCTTTGCTGACATTCCTCGAAGGTCAGACGTTGAAGACAGGGCTATCCTTTGTTGAGTTAGCTGCAATCAGTGAGGTAGCCCCCCCGAGGACCCCCTCCCGAATTTGTTCGGGAGGGGGTCCAAAACCAGGGGGAAAAATCTTTGAAAAACAGGGTACTTTTTGTAAGTAGAGGGTTTTAACCTCATTCCAACACTTTCATAATCGAAAAAAAAATGTTTCAAAAAAATATTTTGTAAATTCATGATATTTTATTTTTATTTATGAAGCAAAGTTGTTGTGTTTTTATACTTTGGGCCCAGATCCTCCCTCGCTTTGCCACTGGCTTCAAAGCAACCTCCGCTTCCCTTTATCCCGCCTTTCCCACCCGCCCTGACCGACGGCCACCCTTTTCCCCCCGCACTCGATCACGCTCTTTACTTCCCCGCCTTCGTGCAATTCCGCCCTCGTTACGAGCAGTCCTTTGGTCCACACATCCGCCCCTTCTCTTTCCACCCCTTGGGCACGCCGCCCCGCTGGGAGAAGCGATGGGGACGAGGGGGGAGGGGATGTCTCGTATTCGGTGTCAAGGGGGTGGTAATGACAAGGACACGCGGCCTGTTCGGGAACTTGGCCGAATGTTGTTGAGGCAGAAGCTGGGTGTGCCTGCCTCGTGTGTGTGTGGGTGTCGGAAGTGTAGTTGGCGCGAGTGATTGCTATGGAGTGAAGGGAGGATCTGTGGTCGTAGGTCAGGCGGTACGAAGGCAGAGACTTAAGTACGCAACGGCCAACTTAAGGGTGGATGGCGATATTTGGTGGTACTGTGTAGTACCAGTGGTGTCATGGTGCCGGAACGCGCCGTAACGCCTTTCCGGCACTGATTAACAAAAGACACAACGGCGTACCCAGGATCAAAACTAGGGGGGGAGGGGCAAGACATGGTTGTTCAAGTTATTGGTAAGATTTAAGCATGGAAAAGGTGAATGAAACCAAATTTTAAGGAAACTGTAACAGATCTTCATTAGTTTTTTAATTTTTTGCTTGAAAAAATTTTATTTTCCTAATAGACATTTGCGATTTTTGCTTCTAGCTGCCCCCTCCTGACCCTCGCTGGGTACGCCCATGAAAAGACATGATAGTCAAATAACACTTTTATCAATTTTTTTGCCTCAATTTTTCTAATTTATGCATTCTTAAACAATAAAAAAATTACTAATAAATGTAAATAATAACTTGTTATAAAAATCACACAGAGTAATATTTCACTTCTAAAAAAGTTGAGGAAAGTGCTTTCCGGCACTGCTAATTTTGCCATGATGTCACAGTGTAACAAGAGACGTATTCACGGATAGCAGTGATAATTTCTCTGGTCTTGCACCTAGTAAGGTCCTCCATATCTCCTTCCAAGGTTTCGACAAGCAATTCGCCCATCCACGGAGATATGGAGGACCTTACCCGGTGCAAGACCAGAGAAATCTTCACTACTGTTCACCGGGAAATAACCAGGCTTAAAATAATCACAGATATTGTTTTACAATTATTTTTTATAAGTCTGACCCAGGCTTGACACTACACAATGCCATTCATTGAGAATTACATAGTGCGCAGAATTGAAACCTGGGTCAGACTGAGACAATATTGTGGAATATACATTATTATTGTATCTGTGATTATGTTTCATGAAGCACGAAGGATTCGCGAAGGTTTGGTACAGGAATTGAGAAAGAGAAGTGTGTGTGATAAGCAGAAAATATGGTTACGCAAAATTTCCAAGTATCCTCGAATGCTTCACAAATCGCTTTCACACTTTAGGATAAACGTTTCTTTATCTTCTCCAATGAATTTCTTTGATCTAGAATTGAATTGACACGGGGAAGGTGTCAATACCAAGTTAGTAATCAATGCTATAATTTGTTTGACAGAGATATTCAAACAATTCTCTGGTCAGCTAACCTTTTCACACTTATATAATTCATTTCCTTTGTATTTCATCATCTGTTCTACACATCACTTACGAAGCCTTTGTCTTTCCACCATTCTTTTTACAATTATCTTCACCGCACCACAAAATACTTAGTGATGCAGCCATCAGCGTCGAAAGTGACTTACACAAGATTTAGCTACCAGGGTGGCATCGAGGCGATAGCGCACAATATTTTATTTTTATTTTATTTTATATTCGTCTAGGCTGACATTGAACTTGTTAAAATAAAAATGCTAAAACTTAATATTGAGCTAGAGTTTTTCGCAAATGTACGAGATCACCAATTTACCCCAGTTACAGCCGAAGAATATTTATTTAAATTTGATTATTTCTTGCCCAGAACACCAAACGCTCGCAAGGTAGGTATATATGTATTCAAGGTCTAGAATTGAGCTGGTCGCGAGGAATGAACGATTTCGCCGTGATAGCTGCGGACAAAGGGGTGTCCACTGCCTTGCTCGGTCGGTGGCGGGAGACGCGCCCGTGTCCGCGGAGGTGGCTTTGCGGTCGTGCCACCGGAAATAGAGGCCCGGGGCGGCATCAGAGGACGCCAATTCACCGCGCGCGCAGCCTCCTAACGCGGACGAATTCATCTCGGTGACCACTCCCGCCTAAAATTACATTCTCGGCACCGCAACCAAGGACTACGATTGTCTCCAGTCCCAAACCGTTAGTCAACTCCGACCGTTTCTGGAATCTGTTCGAGGGACTGATTAAAATGGGATATTCAAATAAATGCATAGAATTTTACCACGATTATAAAATTTAATACGACTTAGGCTGCTCATGAAGTCAACTTTTTGTGGAGAGGAATTGAGGAACAGCATGTCGAATAATAAACAAAGATATCGTATCATCATCAATACCTGATGATGATTGTATAGCAATCGAAACACGTGTTTTTAATTGTCAAAATAAAATTAGTGGACATTGCGATAGCTTTGTTTATTATTCAATGTTGCTACATCATCTTCAAGTGGTAAAATTCAAACCTAGGTTGCTAGGTTGTAATAAATTTTGTAGTCGTGGAAAATCGCAAGTATTTATTTCAATATGGAAAAATTCCACTCTATCACGCTTGAGTCTTCAGAGTTGACTAAAATGGAGACTATTATGATAATAGTGATGATAGTGGCTGATTTTTTTGTATCTTGTGAAACTTCATCATCACAGAAAATAAATCATTCATTCTTGATGATGCTGTAGCACAGCGAAAAATGTTGAATAGTATAAATTATTTAAAGAGGTCGCGGATTTTTTCAAATTTTAATTACATTTAATGATTTTAATTCATTCCATGAGATTAGAGATTTTAGAGGACTTCAAAAATATGTGTTATCTTACTTATAAATATCTTAATTAAATGCCGCATCGAGTAATACGTGACATAAAGAAAAACAGGTTGGGATGGAGAATGGTGTCAGCTTAATTGGTGTATTTAAGTCTTCGAATCGGATGTTGAGAAATTTGCTGGCTTTCCTCGAGATCTGGCTTCTGGCGGAGGTAGGCTTCCCCTTTGCCCTCGCTATAAGGGCCCCATTACTTACTTACTAAATTAATATTTTGGGCAGAGAACCGTGAATTAAAATTTGACGACAAAATAAATATTTTGTGCCTTTGAAATATTGGTCATGAAATTATATAGAGAAACTAAGAATCAGGTGGGAATGATTTAGAGTTATTTACCCAGGGGATGGAGTGCTGGATAAAGGGTCTAAAATCCAAGTCCTGACAAAGTAAATGAGCACTCAATAATTTCCCTTCTAGGATTTTAGAGCTGAATATCATAAATTTGTCACAAAAGTTTAACCTCTCATGAAATTAGGGAAAAATATGGGGACGATTCCATTTATTTTTTATGAATATCACGCCAAAATATTTGATTAAACGCTATTTCTGTGGATATAACATCTCTCTCCAGTGTATTTTAATTCATCATTAATTAGGACCCTGGAAGCCAAGAGAAACTTCAATAATTTTGGAGATTAGAGCAGATGCAGAGCAATGGTTGTTGAGGCACACAATTTTATACCTCTTGCCCTCGCTATAACGTACCCTTTCTTAGTACATTACTCTTACAATACTGCTGATCTGATCTCTGATTTACTCTCCTTATTTATACTAGAAAAGAGAACCACGAAGTATGACTTGGAGACAAAATAAATACGTTATGCATTTTGTAACATTAATGGTATAATGATGATAACCATAGGAAAAAATTTAGAATCAGATTTCGAGACTTATTTGCACAGGGAATGGAGTGCCTGAACAAGGGTCCAAAATGTATAACCTGAAAAAATTCATGGGCACTCAGAAAATTTCCCTTCTAGGATTTTAGTGCTATCTTAACTTTGCAACAAACTTGAACACATTGAAACTTTAAAAAAACTTTTAAAGTAATGGGTACGAGTCCCTTTATTTGGTATCAAAATCAAGCCTAAATATTCGCTCAACTACTTCCGTGGGTAAAACATATCTCTCCTGTGTACTTTAATGTATCATTTATGGATCAACTTTTCGAGGATGTGTAGTAACCTTAAAGGCAACAATAATATTTTATTGTGGTTTTACCAAATTATTTTAATTTAAGAGATGTTTTTCATGCTGTAAAATGGCTCTTCGTTCTCGCCATGCCTCGCAGCAGTCTGCTCGGTTGTTTTAAAATGGAATTTGACGAGAAAAATGGAAAAAGAGCACTGCTTTACTGCTACCCTCATTCGTTCAAGGAAATGGCGACCACCGTAATGATGCATTGTACTCCGCATTCCCCCCCGTTTTATTTTGACACGGGCGATAATGTAATTCCAATTTAATTTGTGGTCGGGTCGCATGTGTCCTCTTCTTTTTTGCCGTGAGTATTTTATTTTCTAGGGGAATCGGATCCGTAAAAGTGAGGTGTTGTTATAAACAAATGAACGCTATCACCCGCCTTGCATTGTGTTTCTGTCCTTTTTTTTTTGAAGTCATTGCGTGGCGCCCAAAGTAATTATCTCGGTGTTATTAGCACTCGCCGGCGTACGTGCGAAAACGAGAACCCGTAATGTGTTTTGTCCGGTTCGGTGGCGACATAATAGGGGCGGTATAGTTGCCCAGTTTACGAGCCCTTTGGTCAGCGAGTGGAATGGACGATATGTCATTTTTTGCTTAACGTGTTTTATTTGTCGCATTTCAATTTAATGACGAATCCCGACCGCTCCCGACAATATAAATCCGCGATGCACATCTTTCCCTAATTACGTGCGCATATTGTGTTCCTTTTTTTTTTTAAATTATCGTGGTGTGAGCGTCATACTTTCGTTGTTTGCTCATCCGTCGCGTGTTTTCCAACCGTCATATTGCTGCGCAAAAGGCTTAATATGGGCTCTTTTACACACATCTTTTAATTGTGCGAAGCTGATTAACCACTTAGTCGCTTTTAAAGTCACACTGACACGGAAGTCGATTAAAATACCTAAAACGCTTCCGGTGGGACACATAAAGTCCGGAGTTATTTCTGAAATATCAGGACAATTTTTACTCAAAGTTTCAAGAGTGTGTGGAGGGTTTCTTTTCATCTTCCTGTAGGAAAAATTACTTTTGAACTATTTATTTTCTTAACTATAATCATTTTCCACCGAAAGTTATGTAGAATTAATTAAATGGCTTCTTCATGTAAACGTCGTAAGTAACGACACTGCTGTAGTTAGTATCTGTTCTGTTTGCATACTCCTATGAAGAGTTAACCTTGCTTGCTTATACTCTTTGAATTCACCTTGTTATTCACCATACACATCATGTAACATCTCATTTATTTTACATCAGAAATTTGTACCCCAATAATTCTTGTTTCCTTGACATTACAGGTCTTTTCTCATTGCATTCATTTTCTTTTCACAGGGTTTGCTACAGTGCTTGTGATACTTCGCAATACAGTCCCCTGTCTTGAATTTAAGTTTGGTGACATCGATAAGGATGAAGAGGAATGAAAATTCAAGGTAATTATTTTGTATTAGTACTTTTAGTGTCATTCATGATGCTGACAAGGAACCTGCATTCGAGCAACTAACTATCACGTCAGTATTTAATATGGTTTTAAATTCAATGCTATCAGTTTCATTTTCAACGCATAATATATGGCGTTATTCTGAGTAACTACTCCGCATTTGAGGCCTTGGATGGATCCAAAACTTGTCCTTAAATATTTGTTTTACTTTTTCTACGTTAGAATTCACTCTTAACTAATAATGTCCTTCATGTACTAGAGTTCACATTTTAGAGTACCCAAACGAGTGAAATGGGAGCGGTTATTTGAGTGCTTCCCAGAGTACTCAACTACCTCTTCAAACCCATTGATGGTTTCTGGATTAATGCCGCATAAATTTCACAGAATCCCCCGCAACGGTTATGAAGAAGCGGATGCACGCAGCGTGTAAATATTCCATCGAATAATCTGTCTAATATGTTACTTATTTTGATTTTTAACATTAGAAGATATCGAATGTGTAAAAAATAATTTATTCAATAGTAACGTTTGAAATTGGAATAAAGTATAGTTTTAATCGCATAACCAGGATGGAACTATCTTACATAAGAATTTTTTTAAATGTTCAATTATTTTTTTAAACATGCGCCCTTGAGGCGAGGGGACGACACCACCGATATTTATTAAAATTACTACATAAGAGGCAATGAAAAAGAGGAAAGAAAATTGCAGTTCGCGGCCCACGTGCTGGGTGAAGGACATCGAGCAGTCTTCAGGCAGGAGATAGTAAACTAGGAGAAGAAAGTGGCCAGGATGGATATTTTAAAGCAAATATGTATTGTTTCGACTGTTAAAACTAATACACCCATCACAAATGTCCAAGTTTTTCTCTTCCATTCCCCACTCTTTGACTTCCCACGGAAAAACCAAAGATAACCCTGACAACGGTAACTATGTGTACAATCCTGATGATGCAGTGAAACATGTTGGACTGGAATTAATTATTAATATATATCAAGTAGGATTTGGCAAAGTGTAATTGCTTTTCCGTGACAACCGTTTTTCTTGAGCAATCTCTTACGAGGCGGGCCTACCTCGATCGCTTGGAGGGATTAGCAGTGCATAAAATCAAAGTTTTCCCGAGTGTCATTATGTGTGCGAGGGAAAGATGTGATTTGAGGGGCGGTGGGGTCGCTAAAGGGGGATAGAAGGAAGCCTTGATGTGGTGGCGGGTTCGTTTTACGGAAACCGCGCCTTCGCACGGTGCGGAAGAAAGGGGCGGGGCGGAAAATAGCTTTTATGCAAACTGTATCCATGAATATGACAGGAAAGAATTGGTTCCCAAGCCACGTGTTTCGTCAACCAGTGTATTCCTGTGTACAGCGTTTGCCGACTGCGCGAGAATAAGCGAGGTGTGCATGAAGTTTGCGTCTAAAAGGGTCCCTTTATGGAGTCGACACAGAAGTTTCAGAAGCAAGCGAGGCACGTAACGAATTCCGAAAATAGTATGCCGAAAGGGTAATTGAACTAAAAAAAAATTGGGAGACGATTGACACCTGCACATGCATGACCACAATTTTCACACAAGTTGACGCAGCTAACCTTGAGGTGCTTTCCGCACGTATCCCGTTTTGGTGTCGAAAATATCGAAGAATTAGAGTGTAGATATTTCGGTGCTTGGGTAATTTAAGGTGAGCCGATGACATAGGGCGAGTCTCTCCTCAAAATATCGCATCTTCGCGTCGGCATAGATGGAAACCATGATGCGTTGTTAAACCCATAAAGTCCAATGTTTACCTCTTTCTTTCTATATAAAGGCGCGACGTAAAGTATTTTTGCGAAATGTTTCTGATGTTTCTGTTATGCATTTTTATAAACTTAAGTATTTAAAAACTGTTGAAATAGTGAAAAATGAAGTCAGTGTATTCTCATGTTCAGGGGTATATTTTTCTTCGTGGAAATCATAGGCACCCAATATTCACCATCCTTGTTTAGCTTTGGTTTTCATAGATTTCATATTATCTACATCTGGCACAAAGGCGAAGGATTCAGTGCCAAAATTAAAACGCAATCGTTCGGTGGGGTTATTTAGTGATGTAAAACAAGTTACCAACATTAATTTTTTCGAGTCTAAATGAGCGAAAGTATTGTTGTACGGAATCTAATATCCTTTCCATTATCATTTATTTTCGATTCATTCGACTGTAAAAACACAAAGTTTTATGTACTCTCCGACCTCAATGAAGCAGAACAGGGAGTAAATGGAGATAAATTGGTAGCTTTAATTGCATTTAACACTATTTGTCCCTTTAGAAAATTCTGTACCATTCAAGCACGTACTACGTTTGGTATTTTCGATTCATAAATGTGTACAAAGACTTCTGCTGCGGAAGTGACCGCAGTAAAGCAAAAAAGCGGGTGAACGGAAAGAAATCGGAAAGTCTGAACGCATGTATCACCATTTGTTTATTTACTTTACGCCCTTTCGTTGTTTCCATGGAGGCCGTTTATCTTCCCTCTCCTCTTGACGGCCCCAACAGACCGTTTTTCCATCCCCACTACCTCAGACAACCCCTGCACCGACCCCCGCTCGGATCACTCCCTTTTGGAAGCGTAGTATCCAAGCGTCAAACGATCTCCTTTGGGAAGCTGGTGCCTTTACACTGGCGTACAGTCACACAGGGAGTGGGTTGGGGCGCTTCCATCACTACCGCCGCCATCACCACCTATGGAAGTTAATTACTCCCTAAATTGGCGGAGATTGTCCTCTCACGACCTGCTGCCACTGCCGCCGCCCCTGACTGCTCCTCCCCCACCTCACCGCCCTTGCCTTTAACCCTCGTTCGGGGTCGCTTGACTCTCTCTCCCCTTCCTCCACACCGTTTTGCAACTTCAACCCTCCCGCTTCTCGTCTCATGGTTTTCCTCGTGTCTGCGCTGCTCTGGGTCCGCGAGCCCTCCGGGGCACTTTGATGTCGAGACTTCAAAGGCGCGCTGGGACCATTTCGTCTCCGCCCTTCCGATGAGGGGCAAGTGGCAGGGATGGATGCCGTCACGATTTGTAAAATATAGATTTTTCAGGTCGGTGGATTTTATATCGCCACAGTGGATTACTGGCGTATAAAGCAGTGCAGCTTTTATCTTTTGGAACTTGATGGATGTGTCTGGGATATTTGTGTCTTCGAATTAGTTCAGCGGCGATCCTTTTTGAGTAATGAATGGAAAACACGAAAAATCTGGATTATTTCAATGGGTTTTTTTCTATGTTTACTCACTGTTGTCTTAAACATGGATTAATAATTTATTAATTACTAATAGTTTTTGCTGTACTATGTTGTAACCATTAGAATAACCACATGCGTGATTCAATAGCCGATGCCGTCCCAAAAATCATAAAAAATATATGTACATATATTTTTAGACGTGTGGACTTTATATCGCCACAGTGGATTACTAGCGAATAAAGCAGATCAGCTTTTACCTTTCGGAACTTGATGGGTTATCTAGGTTATTCGTATCTACAAAATTGTTCATTGGCGATCCCTTTTGATTGGAAAACTCACTAAAAACTTGATTATTTCAATTTCTTTTTCTCTGTATACTCACTATTGTATTTAACTTGGCTTTTGTGGCTCACTGCTACATTAAATACTCATAGTTATCGCTGTACTAAGTTGTAACTAATGGAACTTCACGTGCGTTATTCAGGCCGGTGGATTTTATTTTGCCAAAGAGGATTACTGGTAGATTAAGCAGCTTAACTTTTATCTCTCGGGACTTTATACATGTATCTGCGATATTCGTGTCTTCAATTAGTTTATCGGCGATCTATTTTGAGTGATAAATGGAAAACTTGCCAAAACCCTATCATTTTAATGATTTTGTTCTCTTTTTACGCGCTGTTGTCTTTAACATGGCTGTTGTGGCTTACTAACATAATAATTACGTATAGCCACTGTACTATATTGCAACTAAAGGAACAATTACGTGCGTTATTCAATTTTCGATTTGACTAAATATTTTAGGAAACCTAGCCCTGTAATCCATGTAACGCTCGAAAAGCCCAGGAAGGCAACCGTGGGATTGCTTCAGCCTATCGGAATTTTTCTCTGGCTAGGTAATTTATTGCTATGACCTACGATATGCTTTTGTTGCATTATACCTTAGTCCGGCAGCCTATCGTGTGATATGTTGCTGAGAATGCAGAGAGGTATAGAGGATTTGTAATGTAATTGTGTAATGCGGATGGCAATGAATATTTAATCTCAGGGCCAACTAACCGTCTATATGATAACGACCCACTGAGTTAATAATTCCCTCGTTAATGCGAGGTCACGGGGCTGAATATCCTTGGTCATCCAGTTTGAATTTTATTTATTTCAAGGACTTAACCCCACCGCCACCGAATTTATTCGCTATTTCATCGAATAAGGTTAACTTCAAGAGACTGGCTTGGCGATCGAGGTATATATGTTTTAATTCCAGTTGAAAATTTGCGGGTAGTGCGTTTTTTTTCTGTATCCCTTATGGAATTAAATTCACTGTTGAAATCCCGTTTCTCGCTCTAAATAGGTTATTTTTTCTCTTGATTGCTATCCAGTTTTGTGAGAGTGCAGTTGGTAATCTCCCGCTATTAATTTCAGCGATGGTCCAATCTACTCTGAGCCCCAATTTAAATTAGCATCCGCTTGTTGAACGTTTTTTTTTTATAAAATAATGAGTGATCCTTTAAAAATCGTATATTTATTACTGTTGCTTCTAACCGACAGGAAATTGCATTGTAAACAGTCGTTCCGCCGAAATGTTACCACAAAAAAGAATTCACTCATATATAGGTAAAAAAAATACCCTTTGCAGAAAGGATCCACACTATTGAATTAACAAAAATGTATTTATTTCTTGCTTGAAAAGCTTGAGATGACAATGTATCTTTATCATAAAAAGTAGGAGAGTTATCGTGGGAACGGTGAAGTTGGTTATATACCTGCTCAAGAGTTAGAGCTGAAAAAACTAAACATTGGAGAATGAAGTCATCAGCAGGCAGATGAAAGAAAGTCACTCCATCCCTACCTAGATACTAATTTGTTTCATTTCACTGCGGTATGTACGGTGATCTATTTTTTCCTTTTTCTCTACAGGAAAGCGAAAGACAATACGGAAATGATTGCCATAAAAATTACCTTCACCAAGACTCTAGAATACTTCTACTATGGATTACTATAGATCTATTGTGAGATTGAAAATTAGCTTCTTAAAGTTGTTATGAAGAGTATAGGAAGATTGAGACAGAGCAGTGATAAACGCCTACGAGAATTGGAGTGAAAAATACATAATTTATTGACATTCGTCATATTTTAGGGAAAAGAACAGATAACCACGTTAAATATCTTAACATGATATATGGATAAGTGGTGGTGACTTTTAATAATAGTTATAATCATATCCCGTTGTAGCCTTAACTGTTACATTCAGCGGCTACAGAGATATGAGCAAGCAGTGAGCTCATCAAGATAATGCATGGGTGAAACAACTTGGGGAAACCCAGGCAAATTTTGGGCTAGACCTGAATGTCTTACGTCGTCTTCCTAATGCTGCCGACGACAGCCTAACGGAGCCTAAATATACGAATAATCCATAAAAATTCTAAATTTTGCAATTTCAATCTGCTGGGTATAGCCTATCAAAAAAATTCTAAGATCTTAACCAAGTCATCCGTGTAGCTATCATCATAACCAAGTCACAATAAAGTTAGTATTTATCACGGACACCGAAATACGCTAGGGTAAAAAGAAAATAAGTCACAGCATTCTCGCGCCAAACAGATAGTCCATGCTATTTCGTTTTCTTTACACCGATTGCAAAAATAATCAGGAGCAATTTAATGCATCGGAAAAATCCAGGATAATTTTGGACTTGGCCTTTATGTGCATTGCATCGTCTACGCAGTGCTACCAATAACAGCATTAGGGAGCCAAATATTCGTGGAATCATGGAAACCGTATATATTTTCCGATTTCACTTTGCTGGGTAGTGCCTATAAAAATTCTAAGAGCTAAACCAAGACATTCCTTTTCACAATAAAGTTATTATTATTATTTATCACGGACACCGAAATACGCTTGGGTCAAAAGGAAATAAGTGACAGCACTCTCACGCCAAATAGATAGTCCTTGTTATTTCGTTATCTTTACACCGATTGCAAAAATAATCGGGGAGAATCTAATGCATCGGAAAAATCCAGGATAATTTATCATGAAACCATATATTTTCCGTTTTTACTTTGTTGGGTAGTGCCTATAAAAATTCCAAGAGAAACTAAGTCATTCCTTTGGACAATAAAGTTATTATTTATCACGGACACCGAAATGCGCTTGGGTTAAAAGGAAATGAGTGACAGCATTCTCGCGCCAAATACTTAGTCCTAATCATTTCGTCATCTTCACGCCGAATGCGCCCGACATATGCTCGCGTTTTATTCATTCTCTGGGTGCGAACGGCAGTTGGTGTCAGGGAGTGGCGTTGGTTCACCTTTGCTGCCATATTCGGTGCAAAGAGTGTGCGTTAGCTGCCTTTTTTTCTGCTTCCCGAGAGGCGGAGACGAGTTGGCTCATGCCCTCGCGGTAGTTGAGTAGGGTCGAAGGGAGTCCACGTGTCACATTTTATGACGAATGCCCCACAAAGTGAGGTGCGCAGAGGCCATTGTCTCTAATATCCTCCTCCACTTCACTCGCACGGAAAAGTCACCACCATCAACTCTCCAATTCCACCCTTTCGCGCCACGTTATTCTTTTATTTTTTTGTTTCCTCATCCTCCTCCTCTTTTCATTTCAAACCCCAACGATTTCCCAATCCTGTGCGCATTTGCGCGTTGTTTTTTTTATTTCCACGTCCATAAACACCACCCCCCTTGTCTCTCTTGTTTTTCTTATTTTTTTTTCTCTTGCTCGTTCATTCTCTCCACCCGAAATACTCATCTCAATTCCTGGTTTTCGACTGACTGGCGGCTTCCGGAGTGCAACAATTCCTATTACCTTTGCCCCAGTGCTCCGCCACCGCCGTGAGAAGTGAGTTTGTCATGCCGCGTGCTCTTTCCCCGACACCATTACCTCTCCCCTCTCATTTCGTTGTTTGTGGGCAGTATTACCATCCCCTTGTCCCCCTCCCCCTACATTGCGGCGGTTATATCGCTCCCGGTTGGAAAGAATGATGGTGAAAAGGGCGATTCCACCTTTTTTTCTACATCTTCGCATTATTTCATGTCGCACATGAAGGAACTTGTGACCCGCGACGATAAGTACATGCTTATTCCCTCCCATTAGGTACATGCTTATTCTCTCTTTCTTTATTGATATTTTATACAAATTCGTCCAGTTATCAGTTTTTTATTTCTTCAAACCGGACATATTTCCTTTATTCATTGTTTTATCATGCCTTTTTAACCTGGTTTGTTTTAACTTCTAATGGCTTAAATTAAATTTCTAGTTTATTTCTACCATGTATCATGACTTCCTGAGCGGTGACAGCTACAGGAGGCCACTCAAAGACTTGACCGTCTCAACAAGATGTCAGGAAGGAGAAATTCTATCAAATCTCGATGGACAACTAGACGAAAGAATGTATTAGTACCAATTCATGTATTTAAGTTCAATGCCACAACAAATACCATGTAAAAGAGACCAGGCCGTGGGGAAGAGGGGGCCGGATTGTGGTCTCACCTGGGCCGAGTAAATAAACAGCAAAGTCAAGTCCCAATTCGGGTTAGCGGTGTTACCAACGTATATCCCTATTCTTTAGCGCCCCCACTGAGAAATGGGTTATGCGTCCCTGATGATGAACCAATAAGATCTATTCTCGCCACTTTTAAGCGTTTTCTTATCGAGAATTGTATGACTTTGTGTTTATATACGTAAGTAGCGAAAATGGATTGCCTTGAATTTGGTTTAAGTTTAATGTTTCATCAAATTGTAAAGAAAATTGGAAATGAAGCAGCAGCCCATTATTAATTTAGAAAAATACTGAATCCTAAGCGTGGCCGTTCAATAAACATTATTCCGTTCCTCAGATTTTTTTCTGGGATACTAGATATTTCATGAATTGTGGATTTAAAATTTAACAGTTAAATTTTTTGGTCTTTAAGGTCAAATGGGAAAATGACAACTTTTCTCTGTGCTTCAATGTGTACCTCACCGTTGAAATCATTTCTTCCCGCGCTCCCACTCCCCAAGTTTCCACTAACATGAAGTATTACCCAACTTTTCGGCATGCACAATGAAAACAAGAAACTTAAATACGGATCTCCGTAGACTTTAGGAAATGTCACAGGAATAATTTAACGAGATTCCATTTGCTCGGCGAGATTTCAGCGAACATAATGTGATTACCGACGTCAACTATGGCGCTAACATCGTTTGGGTGTGAGTTTGTGCTTCCTAGCCGTCGATCGTTTCCGATAAAAGGTAAAGAAAAATGAAGTAACACTCACGAAATTAGGATAATAGCTTCTCTTTGCGCGCTTACTCTTGCAGTCAAAACACACGACTCCTTCAACTCAAACTCCTTGACAGTCTTGAGCAACAGGATGCCTCCTATTTTCTTTTCTTGGAGCTGTCAAGTAGTTGTGAATGAATGTGTTCACTGCTTAGAGCTTAAAATTTCAGATGACACTGTGTCGGACAAAAGAATTCTGTTCCCCTTCCCTCGTATTTTCGCTAACACTACGCACACCCCTTTACGTTTACGACACCCTCTCCTTAGCCTTTAACATCTCATCTCCTCGTTCTATTTAGCTGTAACCATCTCATTTTCAACAATTGCAGCAACTTTGAGAGTCAAATATCGTCACCAATGAAGTGCAAATCATGGAAATGAATCCAATTTAACGTGTCGTATCATAGTTCACAATGTCTAAAAGCGTCTCAGGTTAAATTTGTTCGTAGGTTTCCGCTGCGATGTTCATTGTGACTGCCAAATTCTGGATTCTCGAGCAACGTTAATCGTTTTTGATTGAAACCCTGCTATCGCCTTCGAAGTTCAAACCTTCGACCTGAAGACGAAAGCAGGATGGCTTTTAAAGCTAGAGCCCACCAAAAACGACAAACGCGGCTCGAGAACCCGGAATTTGGCTCTAATACCGTCTAAGGTTAAGTTTAAAATTTCAACCAGTGGTAATCGAAATACCCTGGCTACTGAGCTGTCGACTGCATCCTCTATAGAATGTGTAATAAACTTTTATACAAATGAAACTCATAGGTCCGACGACTCTTTTTTTAAAAGCTTTAAAACATCATAAAAAGATATAAAGAATGACTTGGAAGAATTAAGTGAGTTTGAGTCAAATTAAAATGAAGTTAATTTGCTCAGAGCTACATTATATTTTTGACTAAGCGCGACGTGGTTTATGTTCATCCCAACGAGAATGAGTGAATTTTTTGGTGGTTTATTTTGTCGGTGGTTGCACCGCTTAGGGGAATAAGCATGGAAAGTGACTCGGGTTTTGCGTTTGCCTGTCGTTAACTATAGACGCTATTGCTAGATACTAAAGGTCATTTCTTCCCAACATTGGTCAAAATACGAAGTGTCGCACTTAAAGCTCAACTGGAAGTCTCGGTTCACAATTTCGACAGATCATAGGAGTTCAACCCTATAGCCTTTAAGCCACCGCCAAACCAACATTTGTACTTACCCGGGTCTTATTTTACGTATACATAAAAATAGCATACGGAAGAAAAGATAGTTAAAAAACGATTTCCTTTCCACCATTGCTTGGTGACATGGGAGGAATTTTTGGGGATGAGGGGGAGCTTAACTTGAGTGTTAATGTTTCCGTAAAAAGTAAAAAAAAACCTCGAGTTAGTAACGAGGAAGTCCTAAGAAGGGTAGGAGAGAAGAGAAACCTCATGAAAACCTTAATAAGAAGACGGAACAACCTTATAGGCCACATCTTGAGACATGATGGCCTGATGAAGACAATCGTCGAAGGACAAGTGGAAGGGAAGAACGAAAAAGGAAGGCCTCGGACAAAACATATGGAACAAGTAAAGAGGGATGTGAAAGAGAAGAAATAACGTAGGTGTGAAAAGATTAGCTGATAGGAGAACTGAGTGGAGAGCTGCATCAAACCAATCCTAGGATTGTTGACCAGTGATGATGATGAATTTTAAATAAATGCTAGGAATACTTGGGCGATATGGAATATTCTCCGTCTCAATTTTCCATAGTCCATGGCTGGCCGCGGTGGGGTAGCCAGGAATTTCACTCGGGGAGGGGGGGATCAAAATCAAAGGAAAATAAAAAAAACAGGGTAGTTAGTAGTGTGTTTTAAACTAATTTAACACTTTTCATTATCGAAATAACTTCATTTTTCAAAGAAATATTTTGTTGATTCATGATTTTTCAAGTAGGTATTTTGTTTTCTTTTGTGAAGCAAATAAAATGTGTTTTCATATTTCGGGGAGGGGTTCGGACCCCCTGAACCCCCCTCGCTACCCAACTGGCTGGCCCCACCAGCATAAAACACTGAACTTCGCCCGTGCTTAGTGAGCAGTATTGGCTTCTGGCATGAATTTTGAGAAAGCTGATCTTTGCTCAACTCAAGGTAGCCGGAGGCATCGAGCACAACGGCGAGCGAAGCAATTATTTTGGCACCTGTTACCGGGGGCACTACAAGAAACATCATGTTCACCTCGGATTACAGGGTCAAAGAAGCAGCTAAATTTGTTATGACTAGTTCTCGTAGCCTCTAGTATTGGAACAATTACTTTGACTTCGAGTCGTCAAAATATTTTCTGAAATAAAACTTCATTGTTCTCTATCCGTTTACCCACCCTTATCCTATCCCTGATGGAAGTTTTCACTATTTAAATATGACATATTTTAGTGTTATTAGATACTTTTTATTTTTCTATTAAAACAATTGATTACTTTATGGGGCCGAAAAGTAATAATTTCATACATAATTTAATAAAAACATGTCAGTAGTCTGCTCTTCCTCCATGAATTAGGCATCAAATCATAAGTTAATGTGTCATTTTTGCTCTTCATCATATCAAGATAGTATGGGTGATTTAACAATCTACGGTCGTATAAGAGTTGAAAGGAAATAAAGCAAAGAGTACGGCCTTGGGGAATTTATTTTCTTTTGACATGTCAAGATAGGCCACTTCAAGTAAATGTGTACTAAAATATTTTCTTCCCAAGACCTTAACTTCAGTGTACTGTTATAAAATGAAATATCTACTCATCTTACATGAAATTAGAAATCAAATCATTCATTTATGTGCCATTTTTTCTCTTTATCACTTCAAGTTAGCCGTCTTAAAGTAAATTTGAACTAAAATACGTTCTTCCCAAGGCCCTGTGCCGCGCTGAGTTATTCATTATGAAGGAAGCAACTTGCTTTGTTGCCGAGCTGTTTCTGTATTTCATCACTTCGGTGTTGGGCGCATATTGCATTTCCTGCATCAATTGTTTCTTTTTTTATTCACGAATGCGCGTCAAGGATGACTCCCTTCTCCTATCCTCTCCCCATTTATCCAACTAGTCCTTGTGATCTTCCGCGTTTCATTCATATATCCTGAACTCATTCATTCATTCCTCTTCTTCATTCATGTCATACTTTTTTTAAATAGTTTTTTTTTGCCTTCCTGGTCGCTACAAAAATCTCATCATAAACCTCGCTTCATAAACCGTAACCACACAATGTATGTGGCTACAGCCAGACATTTGTCGTTGTTGTCACGGGTTGTTATGACATTCAGCTGCCATATCGCCCGGAAGTGTTGCTGTTTTTACTAGCCAGCACCTCACGCGGGACTAAATACTAGTCCCAATCCATGACCATCATTACTCACGTAAACCAGACAGATAATCCCGGAGAGTATTTGATGGTGTACACTCACCTTCCACGTATATGTCTGGGTGGTAGATTGCGAGAGAGAGATCTTCTAACTAAATGAATTTTTCTCGGCATTCCACCGGGTTAGGATCTACGGGTTAGGCCAACAATATGCAGAGTTCATTTAAATGATTAACCGGAAAAACTCAGATTATTTATCTTCGAGCTGCTTATTAAACAATGTTGTTCAATTTTATAAAATAAGGTTAAGATTATTTGATATAGTTTATGCGGTGGTATCGGAATTTATGGTCAAATTTTGTTATGAATATCACTTTTGTTACATTTACATATATTTGGCACAGATTCTAGGTACAAAATGGTATAATGAGGCATTTGTTGAAAAGCAGAATCACGAGAACATTATCAAATGTCAGCTACTACATTTCATTACTGATTTCAAACTACCAGAATAGTAATTTGGGATAATTGACAACGCTCAGAAATTGTTGTAGCTCGAAAAGTATGGAAGAATCTCGACTAAAAATTGACACACGAATACCCCGAACGCATTTGCCGAACGCATACTAAACGCATTTGTAATACACCGCGCATATGCCTAATAAGCTTGATATATTTGGAAAAAAATACCACACATGAAGAAGGGGCGTGATTGTGTGATAAAGGTATCAAAGCCTAGGTATCAACCTGGGTAAACGCGGTGAAGTTAAATATGGAAGCTGAAGAGACAATATTGTCTCCCGTGATTCTAAGGAGTGGCCCAAATTTGGTATTTATAATGCTTAGAGCTCGACCGGTCCGATGTTCTGATAATTTATTTTCATATTTGAGATAGATAAATTTATTGGCAAGAGCGTAATCTAGGTACTCTGAAGGTGAACGATAGCGTGAGCGTGAAATGAGTAGTGCGTCAGGATATGAAGAAGAAATACGACCATTAGAGCGGGAGTAATGCCTCCTTTTAAGTGTCATATAAATCTTAAGTATATAATATAAGTGGAAGGCAAGAATGGAAAAGAAAGACCTCTAACAAAATATATGGAACAAGTAAAGAGAGATGTGAAAGAGAAGAAATACGTAGGTGTGAAGCGATTAGCTGATAGGAGAACTGAGTGGAGAGCTGCGTCAAACCAATCCTAGGATTGTTGACCAGTGATGATGATGATAAGCTTAAGACAGGTTTATCTGTAGACATGGGGATATTTTATGCGAGATTTGACAGTTATTATTACCATTTGATTTTATTGGTAGTAATAAAAACAGTGTCATTGCTTTGGCCCTTTTCATGAACTCTCATGATTGAGGTAACTATGGTAAGGCAAATGGAAAATGTTATCCGATACTGGAATTGACCCCGTTAAAGATATAACTAATTTAACGGTACCGACGTCATATTTATTACTTTTTTTGCGCCCGTTTAGAATAGAACCCCACAGTAGAGCATATGTGTATTATACAACGCTTTCCCACGCATCTTGCGAGATTACGACACAAAAAGGGTGAAAAATTATTACCTTTAAGGAAACAAATCCCTCCCTTATAAGCCTCGTATTAATTTATTTTTTTGTGTCCACTTTATTTTTGGTGCTTCAACGATCCCGAGTTCATTCAATCCCCTGTATAAGACTCCATTACCTTGGGATCCCATGGGTCTTTCCTCCCATATCTTCCAGCGACTCACTATCCCATGGAATAGGACTGTTTTTGTCTCCTTTTAAGACATTCATCATCACATATCACCAAGAAATAATTTTATTTTCTCCAGTGCTCTCTCACGAAGATTTAATGATTTTGGGGAGAAAAAAGTAATTTGATTTTCACACTTCAGTCTCCTGCTAAGTTTTTGGAGCGGTACAGAAAAGGGAACAGTTTTTTTTTTTTGTCTTCATCGTGGGCTGGCCCACGAAATGACTTACTTTATAAGTTTCTTATCTTATTCGGCTTGATTGTTTAGCGGGCCGTCGTTTGTTAAAATGTCAGAGAGTATTTTTCTTCCTTTCTCTCTCTCACCCACACACTAGACGTGCTCCTTTATGATGGCGACTGAACTTTTCCGCAAAGAAAACAATTATGTCATTAGGGTCGAGCGACGTAATTGGTCAGCCCTTTTACCGACCCAAGCGGTTCCATTTCTTCTTCCGATGGATTATAATGTTCCCCTTCTCGTAATCGCCCTACCTTTCCGTGTGTGTGCACAGGTATTTTTCGTGTGTTTTTTTCATTCCAAATTAAATTATAATCCAAATGCTTATTTTCACTGCGGGAGGAGGAAGAGATTAGATCGTAGTCTTATTAAGAGATAATTACGTACTTTCGTGTGGGTGAAACGTAGTTTTTTTTTCTCTCTTGATTTTTACGTAATTACGAGTGCAATGAAAAGAAAAAAGTCTCCCTTTTGTTTCTACGACTTCCAGAAGTTTGTCGATCTGCAGATGTGAATGCTCTGAAACCCCGAATAAAAACCTCGCTAATAACAAATTGCGTCTCGCATTAGACCACGGCTCCGTTCAAGGACCTGCCCATTTCCTCTGTTTTTAAGCTATTATCTCAGGTTTTAGAAAATGTGCGCCTGCGGGATCCTTCCACCCGTGGCTTTGCTTAATTACGTCCATTATCGCAACTTCTCAAATTTTCGACGGTGGTTGCGTGTGCACTCTAATTGATATCGCTTGGTGTTGGCGGGTTCAACACTGTGAAGGATATAATGAAGCCGCTCCTAATATTCACATGAACTTCATTAGAAAAGATTAAAACGTGGTGCCAGCGCGTGTAAATAGATTTGCAGCGAATTTGTTTTTGAAATCGTGCGTGAAGTTTACAGGAAGAGTATTCTCAGGGCCGGGAATGCTACTTCTATGACTAAATGTGATACATAGTTCTAACTTTCGAAGACGCATTGATGGTAGGCGTTAATTTTTATAGTAGTGATAAATCTGAAAACGCTCGTATGCGTGATCAGAAGGTTCATTTGATAAATTAACGAGTAGCTTCTGTTCTACGATTGCCTCTGTGCTACGATTGCCACACACGCGAACGACAAACAATCAAAAAAGAAAGGACACTCAGGACATATAACTTCAATGAAAGGCTATGGACAATCGATAATTAACCATTCGCAAAATAAATTGGCCAAATGACGACCAAGACCGTTCGCATAAAACTGTCGATCGGCGACCATTAACAGGAGACAAGATGCAGCAGTTGACGATCATTGGGTATCCTCGATCACTCACCAATAGTAATCACCAACCTCGACCACTCAGTAATACAGAAATGTCGAAAAATGGAAAATAAATTTAAATTGATAGCAAAGCACGGCAACATGCCGCATATAACCGGGTAAAAGCGGCATTATGTAAATTCGAGCTACGAGAAGGCTGCAGGTGTGGTGAGGAGATGAATTTTTTTTAGTACTGATTATATTTTTCATTTCGTTTCCAGATTTGTAGTCCGGGTGTAGGCTGGGGAGGTCAGTCTTGACGTGTCAGTATATGAGGAGGTGGAGGGTTTGTGGAGGGGTGAAGTTGTAGTGGGGACGGATGAGACTCCCCCCTACTAAGAGACGAAGGTGTGTGCCTTCGGGAGGTCAAGAGCAAGGCTCCCTCTCAAAGCCGCCTGTCAAATCAGAATGACTTCATCTCATCCCACCGCGGATGTATAGTGAGGCGATGTTTGGTTCGCCGACTGAGTTGGACTTCCCCGCTTCCTCCGGTCCAAATCATGTTCTTCCCTCCCCCGCTCTCCATAGCACGAATCCGAAGTTCTCTTCTTCTCCCTCTCAAATTTGCGCCCTCTCCACATGCTTTCCTCTCAAGCAATATCCTCTCCACTCCCTGTATCAATCTCTGTTAGCTCTCATAATATGATCTCTTTACTCCGTTCTGAACTCACGATGTGGATTTCTTTTGTTCAAATTAACCTGTGGTCAAAAACTTATTTTCAAGTGTTTAAAATGTCTTGCTTATTTAAAATGAACTTATGTTCAAAATGGTTTGCTGCAGTGGTGTCATGGTGCCGGAGCGCCTTTCCGGCATTGGTTTAAAAAAAGATGTAATAGTCAAATAACACTGTCATTAATTTTGGAGGCAAAATATTTCTAAATAACCTCGATAATCATTTTCCTTGGAATAACTCCAGAAGATGAACTTCACTGTTCCGGCATTGTTTGGATGTAATGAGTGTTTTAAAGTACAAATTAGGATTTAAACTATGTATTTTATATATTTGTCCAGTAAAATCATTCTTTTTGTGTTCAATCGGTCAAAAATGAGCCTATATGCGATTTTGATATAAATTTGGAAATGATGAAAATGTATGCGTTATACGTGAAAAGATTTATGCTTTTCCATAACTAAATTTTAGGAAACATCTCAAAGCCATAGTGTCTTTCTGATCCAGCGAGTGTATTGACGGAATCAGATCGAATCACAAGCGGATAGGTCGCAGATGAAGCTGGACGGATTCTTTCCCCCACCAAGACTAAGACTAATGACTAAGTGCATTGCTTGGATGTAATAGTATTTTTAAAGTACAAATAATGTTTTATAAAATTATTTTGTACACTTTTTTCCCGGGTATATCATTCTTTTTGTATCCAAGCGGTAAAAAAAAATCCGCCGATATGCGACAGGGATACACATTTGAACATTTTGTAAATGTATATGTTACACAATGTGCAAAGAATTATGTTTTCACTGTGTAAAATCTGAGGAAAGCTCTCAACATCGTAGCGTCTTTCTGATTCAGCGCGTGTATGGACGGAATCAAATCAAATCATGTAGGAATGGGTCGCAGATGGAACTGGACAGATTCTATCTCCCCCCCTCTCCCTTCGTCCGTCGGGTTCGTATCAAAGGGCGGCTCGAAGAAAGAGGACATTCTATGGTTTGAATCGAATGTGTGTGGCGGTAGAGAGTGACGTCGTCTCGAGTTCCGTATCAGAGGGGAGGTGGGCGTGGAGCTTAATTCGATTTTTTCGTTCGCGGTTTCCTACGGAGTGTGAAAGGACGGATTTGATGCCGACGAGTTGAGGAATCAACAACTGACGGTTTCACGGCGACCACAGGACGACGTTTCGTAAGCATGGTCTTGGCAGGTGGTCCTTTTCCTCGACTCCTCCGTCTCCCATTTCTTCTTTTGTGTCCCCCTGACCATATAAACCACGCTCCTCTGGGGCGGTAGAGAGAGATTTCTTTTTTTTCCATTTTCCTGACCAAAGATTTGCCTTTATACTCTGCCGTCTTCGACCTGTCCTGACCGTCGAGCCATCGGAGGTTACGCTTGAGGTGACTGCTACCCGAATATACGATGTATTTTTTTATTATTTGGTTTCGAATTTCTACACATTTTAATCTATCTTTTCTGCGAAATGCACACCTCCACAAGGATATTTTTACCATGTCGTAATGAACGATATGTTTATTATGATGCAATTTTACTATAAACATAGTAAAATTACGTGAAAATATACAAGCAGAGAATATTTCTAAAATCGTCAAGTTATTGGTGTTGGGGCAATAAGAATCGATGAAGTTTCGCGTTTGTCCTGAATGATGTATTTATGAAATTTTTCTCTTAAATTACGCTGATAAAACACGCTTTTCTGGGACGGTTTAGATAGGTTTCTTTTCACCATTTTCCAGACCAAAAATTTACCTTTATTATCTGCTGTCTTCAACCAGCCCTTACTGCCGAGACATCGGAGGCTACGCCTAAAGTGACTACCCGAATATACGATTTTTTTTTCTTTTATTTGGTTTCGAATAGCTATTTATTGCTATTACTTTCGTTTCATCTTTTCCATGATATACTCACCACTATAATGGTATTTTTATGCTGTCGAAAAATAAATTAAAATATTACGTCAAATCACACAAGCAGAGAGCATTTCTTAAAACCAAAACGCTATTGGTGGTAGGGCAGTAAGAATTGAGGAAAAAGTTTCGCATTTGTCCTCGATGATGTATTTGTGAAATTTTTCTCTTAAATCACGCTGATAAACCTAGCTCTTCTAGGACGGTTGGGAGATATTTCTTTTTCCAATTTCCTGACCAAAATTTGCCTTAATTCTCTGCCATCGTCAACCTGTCCGGACTGACGAGGCATCGGAGGTTACGGCTGAAGTCACTGCTGACCGAATATATGATGTAATTTTTGCTTTAGAATAAATTTAACCAATCCAGGTGTGATATAGTGGAAGTTTAACACATTGTAATGAAACGTAGTCGCACTTTTACACAATAAATTGGTGAGTAAGACGCGTTTCGGCTCACAGAGTCACCGTCTGGTATCAGACCTGGTCTTCACATAGCCATCATCTAGTCTTTTACCGGAAAAATTTTCATCCAACCTCAATTATTAGATGTCCTTAAAAATCCAGAGTACTAAATAAATTGTCGAAAAGACTGGATAACCAAGAAAAACCGTGGTAACTGCAAATTTTCTACAGAAAAATGTTTGCGTGGCCATAGCTCAGTGACTAAGGAGTTGTGGCTAAAAAAAATAATCCCAAAATGGGCGATAATGCGCAATCCTATAGCTGATGCTCGATAGAAGCTTTAGTTTAAATAATCACAGAGATTGTTTCAGACAATTATAATCGCACATTTTTGTCCTAACTTAATTACTTAATGTAATTAAAAATCAAGTGTATGAAATAAAATGTAGAAAAGTCTGAATACAAAAAAAAAACCGTTACCATGGTAACTTCAATGTGCATCCAAAAAAAATGTTTGCGTTTTCAAAGATCAGTAAGTAAGGATTTGCGACCCCATGCGTATGGACAAAAAATGTTTAAAATTGTTTACCAAACCACCTCGTGTAGTATTGCAGATTCCTTCCGAAACACCTTGCATTTGTAAATATCCTTTTCGCTAGAAGTTTTACATATATCATCCCTTTAGTCCCGCACCGGTTTCATCGACCAAATCGCCGCGTGCTAAACTGTTAGAAATTTATATGCACACACATTTACGACTCGACCCGTTGGACTCGACACATTTTTCAAATCGGATATACCTGAAGAGGGAAGAGGAGAGCGGCTTTTAACGTCCGCAGAGAGAGAGAGAAAAAGAGATGGTGCGAGAAGGCATCATTCAATTTTGTCCACACTTTACGATCCGCATGTGACTGCGCTTGCCCCCACCCTCCCCTCCATACCCACACACTGCCACCTGCCAATCCTCCCCACACGCCTCCAAAGACCACCACCGCCTCCTCCTCCGCTCAAAATTTTAACTGCCTCTCCCCCTCATTTCGCCTCGCCAACAGTCATTTGTCTCCCTCGTGGAAGGAAATGCAAGCTCCCTTCCCGATCCTCATTTTTCACGGCGAGGCTTTTTTCCCATACCGCCTCCTCCTGACATACCCGTCACCTTTATCTCTCTCTCTGATTCTTTCCTACGTGTTCTTTTATTCCTTCTCTTCTTCTCTTGACGGTATGGTTCTCTCATTGTTTTTGCATCTATCCGTCTGACCTATCCCATTATGCCTGAGGGAGAGCAGGGATACCTTAATGGGTTTAGTGGAGATGCGTAAAAAATATTTTCTGAGAGGTTTTCTTACCACTATTTCTTTAATTAATAGTTATTATCCTCGTATTTTTTATATTTCGAAAATAACTTGCTTCATTTTTCAGCATATAAAAATTTTCTCAATATAATAATTTTATAGATAATAATAATTACTCAACATTAAAGATATGAAAAAAGGTGAATCTTTTTTATCATCTTTTTGCATAAATTTCACTGCGCACTTGAGTGTATTTTTGGGGGAAAAACCCCACCATGCTGCGAAACTGTCGTCACGGAAGAAGTTCCACGTTGAGAAACCCAGAAGGCAGGGAAACACCTGCAAATCAACGTCGCGCATTGTTAAGTGTCAACAACGTTTACTTTTTAAAGTAAAAATGGACGGTATCTTTGTAATATTCGAAGTTTCAACGTTATTTTTTCAGGAGAGTAGTTTATTTACAGTTTTTTCACCTCCCCTTGCGTAATTATTACCATAACGCCTGCTCCTGACCAACCTGTCACTATCTATCCACCTCTCTCTCTCTCTTCTTGTTCATTCGTCTCCTGATTTCTTTCATACTTCCCCATCGTAATTTCATCATCCTGATGTGATGTTTCAGTCATCGTCTCTTCATTGATGTTCACGTCCACCTTAGGGGATGAAGAAGTTTGATGATGTGTGTAAGAAATTTTTTTGCCTAACTTGCCTTTTTACTTCGACAAAAAAAATAGTTTTACCCCCTTTTTTATGCTAGGACTGAGTTCCAATTTTTTGCTCAGTATCTTTTGCTTAAAGAAAAAAGGAATGCAATCGCTCATATTCCATTTTTTAACTGAATGAGTCCATTTGTTTTTTCTAATGATATTGGTAACTTCCACTCTCAATTAAAAAAAACGAAATAGCACTTGACAGAGTTGTAGCTTCAGTAAAATATTTTCGGAAGGAATCGTATTTTTCACTATTTTTCATTTTTTATGCGACGGTTTTTACCCTACGCCTTTCTCTCATCGCATTGTTTCCTTTCATCTTTCTCCGACCACACACCTCAACCCAGTAGTGAGAAAAAAGTGTTTTTGTGCGTATAGAGTCCTCCATTCCGAAAGATAGGTTGCCATGCTCGATGCATTTTTTATTTTCAAACAGTTTTTACTATTTTTCTCTACTTCTATCAGTTCCGAAACCATCATTACGTTATGGGCTTGGCAATTCCTCTGCCAGGCCTTGTCTGTAATGAGCAACGCTTTATGCATAGGACTCCATGAAATTACTCTAAGAATGAGTGGGTCCCTTTAGTCATGGTTATAAACGGTCACAGTTCGTCGTTATTTGCTCTTCTCCAACGCTTTTCGCAAGAGGTCATGATTCCTCCTTTGTATCCACGCCTATTTTATTTCTTTGCCTGCGGATAGTTGGGGAAACCCATTTGAAACTTCGTGCCACTGCAAAGGGAATGCTGCCAATGAAAGAGATGTACAGTTGAAGAATGCTTGAGAGGAAAAACTCGATACGAGAAAGAGAAATATTAGGACGACTTCACTGAGTATCACGGGTGAAAAAAGTGAAGAAAAAGGCGAGACGTATCATGTCTCTTCCATCTGTTTAGCGAAGAAGAAATTCTTTCGTTTGTTCCCGTACCGCCTCATGGGATCATTACCCAGAAGAGTACGTCACAACGGCCATTTATTACGGACATATCGATGGCTGAGTTCTAACAACACGTACCTCAAAATTTGGCCGGTCTTAGTTAATACTGCTAATACTGTTAATAAAATTCAAGCAAATACAAGTTAATACGAAGTGCAAATTACAAATGTATTTCAAATATGTATTTTAAAGGCGAAAATGAAAAGGAGACTTCGTTGATTTCCACTAATTTATTTCGGCCGTACGACATGTTTCGAACCATAGAGATCATTATCATGTACCTCGTTCTTGATGATGTACTCTTGAAAATGACCACTATGGTTCGAAACATGTCGTACGGACGAAATAATCAGTGGAAATCAACGAAGTCTCCTTTTCATTTTCAAGTATTAACTGCCACACAGTTGAGCTTATTACAATTGAACGAATGTATTTTAAAATTCTTGTATTTTAAATATTGCCCAGCCCTGCCTTCCCAATGCAGCTGTTCCATTTCTCGCCTCCTCCTCGAGTCTCACATTCTATCGCACGTGCGTGGAATCCTTCGTACTGCTAATAGCTCTTCTCCTCTCGCTGGAACCCATTCCTGATGTTTCCCATTGCTTCCTCCCATCGCAGCCCCATTAGTCTGGCCGTGATAGGGGTCTCGTATGCGGTGCCACTCGCAAATCCTCAAGTATACAACAATACGACCCTCCCGCTCCACGGCAAACCTCACGTCCGTTGCAAACGCGTACACACGACCGTGTCCAATTCCGAAGGTATCCGTTTTCTGAGGTTCATTCATGCTCGCTTTGGAGCTTGTGACCTATCTATCTGCGGTGCGAAAGTTTCAGCATATAGTGACGGTTCGAATTTTCGCGATTATTCCTCGAGTTCTGCTAATTTAAGCATTTCAGTTTTTTTTTATTTTAAAGCGGGAAATAGATTAAGCATAAGTTAGGAAATGAGTTCATTGTTGATTATTTTCCATCTTGATTGTGATAGGATTACCAATGTAGATACGTTCAGAAACACTGGCGTCGTGCGGAGGACGTAGGGGAACGCCTCCACCAAAATTTAGTATGTGGGATATGTCCCCCAGAGCATTTAATGAGGTTATTATGAATTGTGGTAATTAGCACTTTTTTCTCTTAATAGGGTATAAAATTAGGTTGAAATTGGGTATAAAATGTGGTCAAAAATTATGTTTTAGAATCAATATTCCCATAATTCATTATTTATTTTTTTAATTTCCGAGGGAGGAAATTAAAAAAATAAATCCCCCCCCCCCAACAGGTGGGAGATATTCCATCCCCCCCTCCAGACCTTCGGGAAGCCATTCCACCGCAAATTGTTATCGCAATCGACGCCAGTGTTTAGAAGTATGTACCGGACTCAACTATGTGGAAGTTCCTCGAGATTTTCAAGATCGCTCCCTCGGTAATCGAAATGGACGACTGACGGCCAGTCAAACTAATAGCCAATCAATATCCCCTTCTTATTCTCAGAGCCGCCCGTCCTCCGTGCTAATCTTCGCCCTCCCCTTCTATTTACTCCCGCACAACAATGCCGACTCGATAGTCTAACCATCCATCACCGATAGCATGAGGCCAACACCCCACTTCCGTCTGTCTGTGGAAAGGAAACAACAGTTCTTTTGTCTTGGAGTTCTCATGAGTGCAATACCGAAGTAGGAGATATTGTTGTAAGAAGTTAACAAACCGTGTGTTGCAAGCCAAATGCGGCTCTTCGATTCTAACTTTTTCACAGAATATTACGTACGAGCGCGCTTTTCATTTTGAGGCCGCTTACAACCGCTATCTGCGTACATTTCTTGGCATGTTATAACTCATACATGAATCATTTACTGCGCTATCTTTTCGCTTTCTATTACTAACTATCAGTTTCATTGGCATGCTAGCATGCCCACGTCTCCTATTTTCTGGTATGACCGCGTGTCTTTGTTCTGTGCTTGGCCTGTGTCCGGCCGGCGAACGCTTTTCTGATTACGGCTGGGATGAGTGCTGCATACTTGGTGTGGATTCACCCAGTGCCTCACACCCCGATATACACACTTGCAAGGTAGGCTGTGCATGTAGGCATAGGCGGCTGTAGGGGAGGGTCACGGGGGCACGTGCTCCTTCCCCCCAGACGCTTAAAAAAATAGACAAGATTTTTAATATGGATATCATTACGTGCGTTTTGTTTTGTGCATTATTTACTTATTTATTTTCAACTTCCCCGTAAACAGCACATAGAGGCCTTTACAACGGAGGAATTAATAAAGCACGACACAAAAATCCATGCCCTGGATAGGGATCATCTACCCAGGCGGGATTCGAACCCGCGAGCTACGGTTTGGCAGGAGAGGACTTTGCCTCACCGCCACCGAGGCCTCAATCATTTAATTTCATATTATTACGCATAAAATATATTATCAATAAGTTTCACATAAAATAAATAGAATATTTGGCACAGTAATTGTTGTATATTGTTTTTAATCTTAAATATGAGAGGACCGTATGCCTGTCAGACCCTTGTGCCCCCTCCTCCAGAAAAAAATCCTGGATCCGCCCTTAGATGTAGATGTATTAGGGCTGCAGTTTCATAAGGCACTCTTGTGTTGTCCAACTGATGGACTGATACATCAGCGATGACACAAACACGACGGCCGAACAGCGGAACACTATGGCTTTAACTAAATTTCGTCGTCAGCGGAAGACCATTGCAGTGCAGCATGTGCTACAGTGCTTTGATATAACGGCCCCAGTTCCAATAATAGCTTCCATTTATCAATGAATTTTATCTCCGAGAAGTTGTCAATATTCTCTATGTCCCACTGTCAGCCTCCTATTTTAACCCTATCGCACATTACGAGGAAAACTTCGTTTGAACTCACTTTTTTCGATATATTCTATTGATTAATGCAATGAGTTCATTTAATGTAGATATATTAAAATGCAAATCTAACGTGATTTATACTCAGTGAAATTAATTTTATGAAGCGTTGTGGACTGCAAGATAGGACCATCGAGGGTTTATTAAGATTTAATGAGTTGTCTAATATAAAAAGAGTAGATGAACGAATGGCAAAAAAATAGCATACAAGTCGAATTAGGAAGGATGAGCTGGATGTAGTTGACCTCGTCGAACGTGCTGTATTAGTTATAGGATTTCATAAGAACAGAGGAGCTTATTAGTACGTGGTTTGGTAAATAAAATTAGTTATGGGTACCTAAAAATGTAGTAAAGTTTAAACAGACCTCATTATACATTTCTTTCATATCAGCGAAAGAGTCTCGAATAGTTTGAGGATGAAGGGCTAGCTTATGAGTACCCAAGATTTACCAAAGTTCTAATTGTGAATGTGGTTTCAGTTTAAATATGATCAACAATTAATATGCAATGCTCTCAATAGAAACATTATTTATTTCAACGAGCTTAATCCTTTTTATTACGTAATTAGAAAAGGCCTGGTGTCAAGTAGGTACCCTAGAATTGTCGGTAATCAAGTCTAAATATTAGGCTTCCTATAGAAATGTCATTCTAACTATTGTCTATCAGTTTGAGGACCCTGCTATAAGTGACCTGCTTGCGTGTACCCTGGTTGAGTTATTAATAATTCTGTACCCATACAAGTGATTGAGGTTAAAATAATTCAATGTAGATAAATTTGATATTCTGCTCTGTTTGCATATATGTTATGTAACCACTTGCGTAGAAATGTTGCTAGGTGGCGTGGCGGAATGAGAGAGACTGCGAAGACGTGCCTTTGCACACGCCGGACGCAGTCGTCTCGCGTGCTGAACGCAGTTTCTGCAACGAGGTGTGGTTTTTCGGCGAGGAAGATTTATCGTCGGATGCGCGACTCCTTTCAACGCCCGCCTGTCAATGGGTCTGCGAGGTCTTGAGAGGTCACTTATTATTTTTTTCAAAGTATCTTTTCTTCTTCTTGTCAAAGGTTTTCTTCATTGCGGTCTCTCTTCTCTCCTCAACACCCTTTTTTCTCTTCCTTATACTTCCCACAACCACAAGGCCAAGAATCGTTTGCAATAGATTAGTACACTTACAGTTAACTTCACCTCAGACCCAGGGTGATGAATTTGTCAATATTTCATAGGCATGTTTTTCTAGTCTGGTTCTCGGGAGTAGCTGTAGGAAACGGCCACTGGTTACTGGCGGTTGAATTTTACGGAGTCTTCCACTAGTGCCCAGGAAAGGCAACTATTTAACCCTTTGAAGACCCAACTAACTTACCAACTTATTTTTATCATTGCGTTGCATATTCTATTTATTTTACAGCTAATTAAGAGATATAATGAAAGAAAACCCGATCAAAAATTTTTAAATGCGTTTTCAAGCATGTTCCCAAACGGGAACACGGTACAAGATTTTGCTGTTGCTTGAAAAATAAATACATACTTAAACAAAAAACTAAGATTAACAACGTAATATATAGCCTAAGAAAAAAACGAAAATTAATTAAGAATACGTTCTTAAGTTAAATATTTATAATGAGAATTTGTAGAAAGAGGAGGGGATGTTTGAAAATTTAGTCCGATTGTAAACGTGGAAGAAGAAAAATCGAAAAATTCACTGCATAGCAACAAAATCCAGTAAATTACGCAACATCTTGGAAACGAAATAATATCGGTCGAAACCAGTGGAATAAATGAACTATTTCGTGTAATCCTGCAAATTGTTTAGTATCCATCTTAGTTTACCCATGAGCCCTTAGGACTTTGGGCAAATGCCTTACTAAATTTGGGTTGGTTTACCGTTACAAGGGAGTCGGTTGCAATATGAATGGCTTTCGTGTACCAAAGGGGATGCAGTGGGTCACTCCATACGCTGCTTTCATTGTTGCCCGCGCAAATTCCGCTAGGAAAATTGCCGGGCGTTTGATCGGTGTTATGCCCGTGGGGTGCCTCAAAACAGAATGGTCCCTTTATAAAGAGGACGCGAGGCAGGTGAGCGGGTCAGAGAGGGGCAATCGCGTGCATGAATGGAATCGCTGGCTGCTCTCTGTAAAGGGACGCGAGGAGAACGTCATTTGACGCGGTAATCGCCGTGCGCCGCGGAGTAACAAAGTTTATCTCGGTGACAAGGTACACCACCGCCTACCTCATTAAATCTAAAATCGACCCCGCTATGGATCTGCTAATATGCTCAGCACCCATTTGCAAGCTTTTTCCCCCTCCCTCTCCTGCGGGAAACCTACTCTTCCATACACCTCGAATAACGACGATCACAATTTCTGCTCGTTGAATTTTCCGTAAAAATGTGTCATGAAATTTACGGAAAATTTCCAACGCATTGGTAGTTTTATGTTTGCAGCATTAAAAGGTGAATAATTAATGTTATTCAAAAACATTTTCATCGTTTTTTTAGAGTTTTTGAAATATTTAAGGTTGAAATAACTTTCGCTTTGATTTTTTTCACTTCATTGTACCCGGTAACGTTATGCTCCTGAAGTGCTTCGGTATTTTTCCGAAGGAATTCATCTCAAATTAACCATGCTTATGTAAATGAAAAAAGATATTGGTGGAAATATTAAATTTAATCTCTAAATTAACGGAAACTATACTTAAATTATCACGATTTGATGTTTTCAGACGTGGAATATCATCGTGGACTTCAGAATCTGGAAAATTCAATCTTCTCGGCAGTGGTGTTAACCTCTCCCTCCCTTTCTCGTGCGTCCCTCTTCCTTTCACTTTGTCCGTGGGCGATAATCGCCGCCTGCGGGTGGCCCCGTCGGGAGCACAAATGGGCGCCTTAATACACCAATCCTTCAGCCCCCCCTTTCTCCCGAAGCCCCTCGGACGTGTTCGCACACAGGCACCTCGGAAAACCCCAATATGTGTGCAGCCACTCCACACCAAATCTCCCATCAACCCCAACTAGCTTCACCCCAGCATCCATCCCCCTTCACCCACAACCCACAATCACTCTTGTCTTGACGCCTTATCTCGTCTCGTATCCAACGTTTCCTCTTTCTCCCTGACGTTCACGACCACGCTATCGTTTCAGATGGCTTTGGAAAAAATTCTACTCGCGAGCATTAGCAGTTAATATTTTATTTAAAAGAGGTAGCGGGGGGGGGGGGGGGCGTGGTTGGCTGCACACTTAGCTACCGTACAGCCGACTTCAAAAGCATTCTGACGATTTGAGCGGCGCCACTTTCGCCGAGGTACGGAAATGGAGTTTCGGTACTTTCTGCAATAGGGAAATTTATACAATACTCCCATCTTCCGCAATATTTTTATTGTTACATCATAAAGGGATATGTATACGGTAAATATGAAATGTTTCATACTACATGATTTGTGCAGCTCATGCTTGATAATATATCCGCCTCCAGAAACTCAATTTACTTACTTTCGTAAATTGGCCGATCCGTCGAAGTATATTTTCTTATAATTGACGTTGTAGCCTTTTGATGAGAGAAAGCGAACATAAAATATAAAAGATCTGCCGAAATATCGCTGCAAATAATGCCACGACGTATTAAAATTCAGTTTGGCACTAGGAGACTGGTTCTTTACCGTGAATTATTCAAGAAAACTCGCAATGAGACTCCAATCCTCATTCCGTGATATTTATTGAAAAGAACAACGGAAATATGTTCATAGTGATAAATGATATCCGCGTTATTGTACCCAAAATTTGTCTTTCATCTTCCTAAGCCATTTCGCTTTGTTAAGCCGCAGTGGAAATGATTATGATTACATTTGCAGGAATATTTCTCGGGTTTCCCACCGGGTGTCGTATCGGGTTGTAGTTCCCAACGTTTCCATGACTAAGTCCGTCATCGTCATCAGGGGTTAATTCATCAGAGGTCACGGACTTAGTCATGGAAACGTTGGGAACTACAACCCGATACGACACCCGGTGGGAAACCCGAGAAATATTCCTGCAGAGCATACGCCGGGAAAAACTCAGATTCTACATGATTACATTTGGAATTCATATAATTATCCAGTTTATTCCGGCGCACACAATTACCTAGATCTGCATTTATTATTGGCTTTCTTTGGAAAGTCTACTCATTGCTAAAACTTGAATATTATTCGTCGTAAAAGGCCACATTTGTGCTGCTCTCTACATTTACATCTACATAATACCGCGCAAGCCGTCTAAAAGGCGTGTGGCAGGGGGAGTTAGGACACCAGCCGCTGACACATAAAAATGAAGTTCTCTAGCGAAGCTTGGACTAGCATTTATTGAAGTCCTTTATGTTTCGGGGGAAAAACAACTTCCCTTATCTATCCGTTCGGCAAAACATCTCTCTTTATTTATCGCTTCTATATCTATACATCGTTTTCGGGGCTAATGGATAATAATAAAATAGTTACACGATTTGCGGTCGGGGATGTTTTTTTAAATAACTGGTGTTCCGAGGCGGTGAAAACGTTTGCAAATGCCAATGTGAAAAGCTTTTTCTTCCTCCTCATTTCCTCCGTTGGATTGCTTGAATCTTTTCATTCTATCTTCCACCGCATGTTTCTTGCTTCCTTCCCTTGACCTGTTTCCCCCCTCCTATCCCTCAGGTCCTTTCGTAAATCCCCACCCCACTCTCTTTTCCCCCTACTGTATACCCCACACCCCCCTCCACTTCCCCTTCCTTTCGCCGCTGTCGAAGAGGGAGGAGACGCAGAACTCAATAACTCGGATTGATGTGTCGAAAATTGCCCACGTGCCCGCCAATCGATTCGCCTTTGTTTCGCCGTCATCCGCCCGCCACCAGCCCCTTCGTCAGTCTCTTCCTCCCGGGGGGTGGAGGGAGGTCCCCCTCCACTCTCCCACCCCTCAAGGTACTGCTCAGAATAAGCCACCCTTTATGCACCCGTGTCTATATCTGGGCTAAGTATATACACCTATAAAAATTTCGTAAAATTCCACGCTGATTAAATCGGCGTGGCGTATATATACGGCATACTCACTGAGGGTTAAACCTCTCATGACGAATATATGCGGCATACCCAGATGAGTAGTTAAATGTATCGTTAAAATTCCATAACGAGTACTAGCCCCTAGAGATACATGCTAAAATATTCTCAGGTTGGCACCGGGTAAGGCTGCTTGGCCTTAAATAGCCATCCCCCATGCCAAACGAATACGATCGTTTAGTAATGTATAGTTAATGATTCGGTGCTTTCCCGGCGAATCTTGCTGATGAAGTCTTCTCGGGAAATCAGCCGGGTCAGGATGGACATTGCTGCCAACGTTTTGACGGCCTTCTCTGCCATCGTCATCAGTGCAAATGATGTATGGTTGTCCGATTAAAATCGTGATGAATCACCTACACAGTTAGATAGAACAAAGTAAAAGCACTTTGAACTTTCCAAACAATTTTAATATTTTGCAACCAGTTTCGACGTGCTTTGCGTCATTTCTGCTAGACAGTCTAGCTCGAAAATGACGAAGAACACGTCGAAACCGGTCGCAAAATACTAAAATTGTGTGGAAAGTAAAGAGTGCGTTTACTTTATTCTATCATGCATAACTTCCACAAAGTCAATTCACCCAACATTGACTTCATTACACAGCAAGAGTTAGAATATCGAACCCGGTAAAAATATACGATGTGAAATCACCGCTCGTTAATACATCACGATAAGCCATTCAATTATATCCTTTGCCTCTCATTATTTTGTCGGGAGGCGATCTTTTATCGGAGGATATGCCACGATACATTCTCAGTGGCTTCATCTGGTATTTTGATCCCGGTATCGCTGTTAGATTTGTAGCCAAGCGATTTGGCTATCATGCTACCATACTCCTCTATTCAAAGTTGTCGAGTGTGTGATTATTACTTCAGAATGAATATGGAAGAAGAGTAACAGCTCGCTAAACGTTAGGCAGAGGTTCGAAATGATGGCGGATGGACGGTTAGCTCCAAGAAAAAAATGGAGATATTCTAGAAACGATTCATCGTGTGAGGAAATCGAGCAATTTATTTTTGATACATGTAGTGTCGGATTTAGATGAAAATAGGCCCTCAGACATTTCTTTATAAAGCCCATTCATATACCTAATGAACTAAACGCATTGATCTTATCCAATAAATATTTATGCTTGTTTATTAGCCATACGCGTAGAATTTCTCCTTGTTTTTTTCGTTGTTTTGCATTCGGTTTTTTATAATAATGTAGTTTTAATATTGCTGGCAATCTGAATATAGGCTCCTCTTAATCTTGAGGAACTAGGCTAAGGCCTAGTTAACCCACAATAGTAAAATCCATCCCAGGTCGCATGGAAAGATGACAGATTTGCATTGGTTTTACTATGTCACGAATACCATTCTGTCACCACTGTGAGAGATTGGAATGAGAATCAAGTCGTTATCTATCGATTGTTAACTCGAAGCACTCGTTGCGTTATTGTGTGAACCTTGAACTGTTGAGTGGCGTTTTTGTGGCGCTTTGTTCGCGGTAAACTACTTCTCAGCACCGTCCTTCGTATTGTTCCCCCGCTGTCGCCGCCTTACCATCAATCATGAGAAGCTCTCTCGCGCATGAAGAGGGGCCCATTATTACCCTAATAGTCTCTCGAGTGAGGTGTAAATCACCTCTTAAACAAACCATTAATCTTTTCCTTGTGAAAAACTTCTCGAGTCTCATATGAATGCATGTTTGTGTCCGCGTGTGTACAACCTAAAAATACGAGAAGGAATCTCAGGATGACATCCACTTGGTCTTTGAAAAAGGTCGGTTTGCCATTCACAGCGACATAATTTTGCACCTTTTTTTGGTTAAAAAAATGCCGTTAATATTTGATTTGATGCTTTCCCGGCGAATAATGTGGGTAAACTCTTCTCGGGATTCCCACCGGGTTATTTTATCCATATTAGCCAAATTTTCAAGCTCATCCTCAGGGCTGCTGAATTTTGTTTTATTTATGTGTTTTTAATCGTATGTCCATGTTACCACTAAGCCGATGGCCTTCTTATAAGAATAAATTATTTCACTGTGAGAGGTAAACCTACCTTCTTCAAAAAGCAAGTGGATGTTATCCTGTGATTCCTTCGCTCCGTCTTCGTATTTTTAGGTTCAACATACATGGACACAAACACATGCATGTGAGACTCGAGAGGTTTTTCACCAGGAAAAGATAAATGATTTATTTAAGAGGTGATTTACACCTCACTCGAGAAATTATTAGGGTTTTATTTATTTATCCATAAACAAATAAAACGACACCCAGCAGCCCTGAGGATGAGCCCTGAGTCGGTGCTTGAAACTTTGGATAATATGAATAATTTAACCCGGCGGAAATCCCAAATTGGGTTTACGCACTGTCAAAATTTCTTCATAGCACCCATTTAGGTTTTTGTGTCTACTTCCGCATACATCAATATACATGGGTAATGGTTCGCCCGAGTTCCGCCAGGCTCTTCCGGGTCTCACTTCAGCAGACCTTAAGAAAACAACTGTAATTCGAGTGCAATGTTACTTACGCTGGAAATTGAACGGCTGTGGAAAATGACTCAAAAATACCCGAGTCTTTTCAATTGAAGCCTCCACAAAAAGCTTCGCAGGAAACATGTCTTTCGTCGGAAGAAATGAAATTACTGCTCTTATCATTCTTATCATGACGTGCCTTAAGGGTTGGTGGTTCCATAACTAACGTATCCAAAGGTACGCACTGCGCAAATGACGTGCGCGTCAAGCACTAAACATTAGGCTTTAATCATGTAAAGCACAAATAGAATAATAGTACGATAATCAAAGGTAGAAGTTAAACCCTGAAAAACATTTTTTTCTCTGATGAGGGGTGCCGATTTTTACTCACAGATTTTACCAACTCCCCAACGCAGGAAATCCTCATCCACAAGTGCCTCGTGGATTACACTTACCTGAAATTGGAAAAAAATATATTCATCAATCATTGTCCAGAACATTGTTTAACGACTATTATGAATTCTATTTTAAATGGCAGTCATTGTAGTAAGGGATAGCGGGAAGAAAATTCGAACGAATGCTTAAACAGAAAACGTATTTATTGAAAAAATGTCGAAAATATTATATGCTGCACCCACCCTACTTCTATGAACCGACATTAATAAGATTTGGAATTCTTTCACGCTTGAAAGATATTCTCTATTATAATTTTGTCCATTTCAATTACCTTTGTGAAATAATGGGCATGGTATTATTCTTGCAATTATTGTAAGTTTTCTCGCTTTCTTCATACAAATGGAGAAAGCGTGGTAATCAAAAGCAATAAAATCAAACAATCGTGAAAATGAAAGCAATCAATCACGAGCAATAAAATTACTGAATAAATTCCTTCGTACAATATCTTCCTATGATACCTTTAATTCACTGGAAGGAAATACATTCCAGTAGACGTCACCAGAGACGTCATTGCAAAACTAGCAGTGCAGGAACGCGCTTTATTTAACTTTTTTAGAAGTAAAATATTACTTTGCGAGTTTTTTTTACCATAAGTTATTATTTCAATTTTCATTAGAAATTTTTTTTGTTTTGGTTACGAATGAATATGTTAGAAATTTTCAGGCAGCAAAATTGATAAAAGTGTTATTTGACTACTCTATATCTTTTGTCAACCAGTGCCGGAACGCCGTTCCGGCACTATGATACCACTGAACATCACTCAAAAAGCCATATTAGCCTCATCCTTCATTTTGGTTATGTAACCGATCCATGGAGGTTCATACTCACATAAAAATAGCCTACCCGCTCGATACCTGCCTTGGTGGTGTCATCATAATCGTCTCTGTCTCCTTCAAAACGAATTTTTGATTACATCAGCCTACCAGAACATTGAGAAATTCTCACACTAAAAACAAAACGTTTCGCTCACCGATTTTACACCTTCTTGCACTTCTCGTTACACTCTATTTTCTCTCCACTTCATTGCAGCCCTCGTCACCACACTCGCGGTTCTTGGCTAAATTTTGCTCGATATGAGTATCACTTTCCGGCATTGCAACATTTCATTGTACGAACAACGCTTCCGTTCGGAAACAGAGACTCTGTCAACACCCTTGCTGATGTGAGTATGACAGCTATGGATTCATCGTCCATCATTTAAAACTGTAAAATAGCATCTCATGTCGACATACTTCATATTGAAAATATATAACCGACATACATCCTACTTGAACCTAATGCGGGATTGAATAATCATGACATATTAGTGACTTTCCTCGTTACACCTTTAAGTCACCTTTCCGATTCATTTGGCAAATGTTTGGATGAAGGTTGCCAGCGGGGAGATGTATGGCGCCATTGTGCCGAGAAAATATTTTAGGGGGTAGTTTTTAATTGCGAACTATATTTATCGATGGAGGGGCGTCGTGTTGATTTTAGGGGGTAAATTTGCTCTTACCATTGGATAGCCCTGGTTTTGACGGTTCATTCATGAGCCGTAGAGTTGTTGTACCGAGCCATGCGTTGAACCTATGGCGGGATTCAATGATCACAACACAATAGCGTTAAGTTAAATCTACAATGGGGTAGTGACGGTTGTGGTCGACGTGTTGTATAGAGCTAATTAAAATGTAATCTTAGTAATTAATGTTTTAGCTTAATTAAATTAGAGGTTTTAATGAGTATCAATTATACAATTGTGCAATCCCACCCATTTTGATATTAATTGCTTCAGACAATTATAATCGCACATTTTCGTTCAACCTTAATTATTTAGTGTTCATAAAAATTTACAGTATTAAATAAAATGGTAAAAAGGGTGGATACCCAAGAAGAACTATGGTAACTGCAAAGCGTATCGAAGAAATGGTTGCGTTGCCATAACTCATTAACGAAGGAGTTTCGAATCCATGTTAGTTGGTACATTCCGACCTCGTTGGCGGCGGGGTAAAAGTCCTCGCATGCCAAACGGGAGTTCGCAGGTTCGAGTCCTGCCTGGGTAAGTTACCCCTATCCAGGACATGGTTGTTTATGTACGTTAAATTTTTTTAAATGTTATTAACCCCGATGTAAAAGGCCGTATAGCGCAGCTTTCGGTGGTATGGAAACATATAAGAATAAAACATTCCTCCTGAAAAAATCTGTTTACAGGATGGAGAAGTACTGTGTCACGAAATTTTGACCCTGAATAGGTAATGCCAGGAAGAACCAAAATTTCTAGTGATGTTTAGATTGAAAACGGCACCAATTTTAGACTACCGAAACTTTGAGCCAAGCGCACCGATTGGCCGAGATTTTTCCATGCTGCCAGATCCCTTGGATATCTCGCGATCTCCGGCAGACAAAGGATTTGAAGTCGTCAGTTGTCCAGAGAATCAGGTAACAGTGCAAACTCGCAGCTAATCAGAGCGCTTGGCTCAAAAATTTAGTAGTTTAAAAGTAGTGCGTTTTTGACCGAAACGTCATTAGAAATATTGGTTCGTACTGGAATCCACTATCCAGAGTTCAAATTTCGAGATAAAATTTTTCTGTTCCCTGCACAAAGCCCATTTTTAACGGGGAACGTCATCACATCCATGCATTGTTGCATGCATTTTAGCAATTCATCGCTTTCAGACGACGCAATTTTGACTGCAGCATCGTGCATACGTCAGATTGCGCAATGACGTGCCCGGTGTTAAACGGCCTTAAGAATGACGAGACTGAGACGGATGCATCAACCTACTTACATTGTCGCTTCACGCCTTTCCTTTGTCATTCCCAGCTCCCCTCGCCTCCTTTATTTCTCCCCCCACCTCCAGCGATCGCCTCTGCCTCCTGGCGTGCCTCTCTCGCAATTAGCCGATCCTTCCCTCCTTCCATTGGCACCCCCCGCTCTCTACCTCCCAGGCCTCCTCGTAATCAAAGAAACTCCCCTCATTGTCTCTTTCCCTGCTCTTCTTCCCACTGCGCACCCCTCATCTCCCTCTATCGCTCGCCAGCCTCTCTCCGCCTTCCATTCACGCCCTCTGTTGCCTTCGACACCCTCTTGATTCCCGGCTGAGGACCGGAAGACTTCACCCTCATGCCAGCAATTTGTGGTGACAGTCTAGATTTAGCCAGACTACGCCTTGAAGTCGTAGTAACTGAAAGCGTTACGCAGATGTTAAACGAATTAGGCTGGGAGCCGCTAGAGACTCGGAGGCTGCGCGCTAGGCTTAGATTGCTTGAGGAATTGAGAATGGCTATCTTCAACAGTGGCATGGAGAACATACTAGAACTCCACTACATTTCCAGGTCGAACAGCTCTATCATTTCATACCTCATTCTTCCTGAGAATTCAGTTTGATGGAATTAGTTATTCTCATTGAAATAAACTATAAAAAATCTATTGTTTCATTCAGCCAATCAGACCCATTGGATCCATTACGTGACCTCGGGTTTTGTCATTTGAATCTTGGTCTATACACATAAGCATAAGCTGATGCGTGCTTTTCCATGCATTTCCACTGGGGTTTTAACTTGATAAGTCACTTCGTAATTTTCCTCACCTAGATGTAAATTTGATTTCGTCAATGCAATGAGATTAAATAGAATATATGATTAGAATATGAATGAGAAAGAAGATCATCTTGAGAATGAAATTACGAGAACAGGGGGAAGTGGTAAGAAATACAAACGCAAGGTAACAAAATAATTGCTTTGAAATGGTAGTGTAAGGCGATAAAAAAAATTGAAGATGATATTCTGTGTAATTTTTCCCATGATTATATTATGCTTAAGCCTGGATTACACGATCATTTTTTTATCCCCTTCGAGGGAAAATTCCAGCGATCGCTCCAATGAGAGCGGAAATAACCGTTTCTCTACCGCAAGGGCTCCAGGGATGGGAATCCTATCCCTTTTTCCATCACTCGGCATGTCCGTTTTTCCGTCGCTGAAACCATCGCTGGTGCCATCCTTCAGCCAATCAGTACTCACGGCCGCTAGCAGCAATTGAAGATACATGCTTAAAATTTTAATTGGACGACAGTTTTAAACACGTAGAGTGGCGTAATAATCGATGGAGAAAGGGACGGTGGGAATGGCCGTTAAATTGAGAAAATGACTGGCCGAGTGATCACTCTTTTGGTCCCTGAATAGCTATCGCTGGGGCTATCATTCTGAGGGACAGAAAAATTGATCGGTAGATTCAAGCTTTTAACACTTCGAGTTCCGGCCTCTAATTTCAAAGCCCTACTGAAAAATCCAGCCATTTTTACTAAATTCGCAACTTTTTTAAACATTAGCATCAAAAATATATTTGTATCGATGTGTATTTCAATAAAAATGGACTTTGCTCTTCTTTATGAATGTGTTGAATAACATTTATTGCTAAATTTTAAATATATATTTTAATAATGAAAACCTACTGATTTAGAAAAATAAAAAAGTTGCAACAATTGATGTACCGCCATAAAATGCATAATATTTTTTATTACGCTCAATTTGAACTATTTAAACCATGGAAATAATACAAAAGTATTGTCCCAAGCAAATCATTCAAAATCCTGGATGACAAAAAGGGCACCCTCAACGAACGGTTCTTTCCGCCAAAGAATTTTCACATCAAGTAGGCTGAGAAAAGGGTGGCGTTAGCTACAGAGGACTATTCGTCCTTAAGACATCAAAAGAACTCTTTTTCCATCGAGCAGTTGATTTTTTAATAACAGAATCACTAAGGAGTAAACTGGAATAGTACCATGGGCGAAATATTACGGCTTCACGCAAAAAAAATCAATAAAATCAATAGACGTACAGGACGTAATATTACGCCCATGGCACGCAAAGTGTTAACTATCGTCTACATGTATAATGACATCATCAAGGGAGTAATAAATACCTCTTTATCATGTTTACACTGCAAATATAATTTGAGACATGAAGTCACTCTTGTGTAAGTAAATACTGGGTTTACATTCACTAAGAAAAGATAATCAGTGATATAGGTTTCGAGAATGAAGCTCATTGAGAAACATATCTTTGATGGCTCAGTTCAAAAAGTATATATCGGTGAGAGGAACAAAAAAGTCTCATCATGGCAGCGTATTACAAAAAAAATAATTTGGAAGTAAAAGGGGCCCAGAGAGGACAAAGTAGGCGTTGGGTTCATTGAATGAAAGGCTTAATTAAGATATCTTTCCAATCAACGGCGGGAGATGGAGAAGTAGAAGCACACCGTATCGATCCGGAGGCGGAGAAGAGATTTTTTTTCCATTGGCAAAGGGAAAAGAAGGTGAGGTCGGAGTTGAAGTTGGAATAAATTATAAGACTCCAATGATAGGTCGTCTCTGCCTTGAAAGGAAGGAAATAAAAAATGAATCCGATATAATTTGAGGAGTGACCTGATTGAGATCTATCCACGAATGAAAGGAACAAGAGACAAAGGACCCCTAATAATATCACATTTATTTTTTCATCTTCCTCGTACGTCAGCTGGACGCAATCCCTTAGATATAACGGCGGTGTAATTTCGTTCGAAGATCTCTCAGCGCAGTATTATGTCAGATAGAAATTGATTCGGGGTCTTCAAACCATTTGCTGGCGTCGTGCATGATGTAATTTTTTAGGCAAGAGCTTAGAAGACATTACTGCCTCGTCCATTAGCATTACCGAGACAAATTGACTGTGATATGAATGGTTGACTGTAAAAAAATTAGAAAAATTATTGATCATAACTTCGCCCCATATCATAGAAGTTTTATTTTATATCATCAGCAGTGTAATAAAATTGGATATACTGGACATCAATATCCAGTATAAATTTATTCGTGCATAGATAAGGAATGAACTGAGAACTTCCGCTTGTCGTAATCTGAAGTTGAAGTATTGAATGCATAATAACAAACTATAAATGGCTTCATGATTGTAGATTACTCTTCATCATTTTAGTCTAGATATTTTCTTTGGAAGAGTGTCCTTTTCTGCTTTAGCGACTGCAATCTTTCAAACCAAATTTTGTGCATATATACGGGTATTTATCGTGATAACTTATTTTTTTCCATCGCATTCAAGGTACGTAATGAATGGTGCGTAAAGAACTTGTAATCACTGAGATGTGGCCAAAGAAGTTAAACCTATTTAGTCATCAATAGGATTTAAAATAATTCGTTTTATAGTGAGTAAAATATTTTTGTTGATACTTGCAATCTATTATGTCTGTTTCTTTGCCAAAGTCCTCATTATGCACCATAACATTTCTACGAAAACGTTAACAAGGTAGTTATTTCCGTCCATCCCTTTTACTGTTTCTGTTTTATATATGAATATAGTGTCTCGGCACTCGATGCAATTCCGAAAGAGAAAATTTTTCTTCCTTTGGAAATGTCAGCACTTTAAACAGCCCATCGAGTCCTGTGTCCAATTTTTCTCAATCAGGATTTCCTCGAGTTTTTCATGTACCACCCATTTCCCAAGGCTTCTTCATTTGCGATTCCAACCTGTAATTAACATTCGACCATACAAGTTCATTTGTTCGTTTTCTACTGTCTGCCAACCGGAGAACTTCAACCAATTCATTTGGAGAACCCTTACTCGATCACAAAGCATGGTTACACTCTACATGCTGATCAACTTTATGTTGTCACGCTTGTATCCTTTCTCCACCACAGACGACACCGTTAAGGGTTCACAACGCCCCCTGTTGCATCGATGACAGGTCCAGTGCTCTGTTCGAGCGAGAGATCAGATCTTTTTCAACCCCATGATTACACGGCGTCGGAACTGACGATCCAGTCCTCGTTAGCGATCACGCTGAGGAAGATGAGATGGATGTGAAGCGACCCGATTGCTCGAGAAAGAAGCGAAGAAAGGGGAAAAGAAAGGGTCAAATAAGAGGGCACGATCTCTTTTGAGCGGGAAGCGAGTCTGGAAACGGATAGGAATGAATGCGGCGCGCGTAATTGGCGGATTAAAAGGCTCCACGGAGAAATTGGACGGTTCTCGTGTTACTCCGCGTTTAATGGTACAGTTAGGGATCGGCTGGTGGAAGGGTCAGGTATGACGTGTGAGCCTATTAAAAGGATCGTTTGATTCAGAGTAGAGTCGATGTTTGTGTTCATCGGCGATTCGATAGTGAAGCTCGATTTCGAACGCAGGATTCAACCTCTTCAATATGTTATTAGTCGATCGTAGTCGTCAACTGTTGTTTATGATTTGCCTATTGCCAATCGTCTAATAATTAACTATTTTCCGCATATTTCCTATCTCAATGAACGAAAATATGTAATCTAAGCCCATTGTTATCCATCGTTAATTGGCAACCGTAGACATACTGTGACTCTCGAGGACTTCTAACAAATAACTATCTCCGGTTTGTCAATATTATTAGCCCGCGTCTAAACTTTAAAATGGCCACTAATATTGACAAATATGGACCGCGCAAGTTTTAGTGATTTGACTATCGATGGTTTATGCCAATTGAATGGCCATATATAATTTAAAACAAATATTAGATATGTGTAATTGATAATTACTGTTATTAATCGTAAAACGAACGACCGATCGTAAACCGGAGACCATCGATGACCTATTAACAATCGATTTTGACAATCTATGGTCGAAATTCGGTGACCTCCCTCTGATATCGAGAGTCGATAACTGTCAGTGGCTATTCGAAGCATGGTACCTATCGAGAATGATTTTACCCATCAAACTCAGATTGTGAGAATCGCCGGTCGAACCAGAATGATGGTAGCCAATGGATTAGAGGGCCGTGGTACAATTTAGGAAGTAGGGTTGAGGATTATAGGAAAGGTAAAGAGATGGGGAAAAGGAGTAGGAGGGAAGGAGATGATAATAAATAATAACCCCAGGGATGGGAAAAATATGGGCCCTTTTTATGACAATGCAGGGTCGACGTTTTTGTTCATCGGTGATGCTATAGCGAAGCTCGATGTCGAATGCTGGCGTCAACCACTTCAACATGTCAATAGTCGACTGCGGCAGTCAACTATAGTTTATGATTTGCCTATTTCTAACTGTCTAATGATTAACGATTTTCAACAGATTCCCTATCCAAATGAACGAATATAAGTAATCGAAAGCCATTATTAGCCATCGCCAATCGGGGACCATAGACCATATGGTGACCGTCGTATACCTATTGATGGTTTAAGTTAATCGATTGACCATATAAATTTTAATAACAAATTTAAGCCATGTTTACCTTATTACCGCAGTCGATAATAGAAGATAGGACGTTAAACGAAGACCATCGATGAATTTCTATCAACAATCGATCTTTACAGTCTGTAGTCGAAATTCGGTGACCTCTCTCGATAATCGACAATCGATGACTATTAACGACCCTTACTCGAAGCTTACCATCGATATTTGATACTATCGTCAATGCATTTTACCCATTAAACTCAGATTGTGAGAATAGTCGATCGAACACAAATAATGTCAGACATTAGATTAGAGGGCCGGGCAATGAGGAAGTAGCGTTTCAGGATAATAGGGAAGGTATAGAGATGGAGAAAAGGAATAGGGGAGAAAGAGATGGTAAATAGGAGCCCCAGGGATAGGAAAAATAAGGGGCCCTTTTTATGGCAAGGGATCGTTTGACCTCTCCCTATTACGAGCCCTTTCCCTGACGACCGCAGCGACCCCCGTTGCCTTGATGTCCAACACTATATATCCACGACTCCACCTACCGTCCAGTTTTCAAACCAAACCTCCCTCCCAACCCTCCCTCTGACTGATCCACGCCAATTTTCCCATTCGCCAAACGACAAAAGGCCCGAAATTCTCCCTCCCCATGCCCACGTCTCGTTAGCAAAGCGATCCGCGCGACTCGGCGTGGTCTCGGGTGTTTTTCCGGGCAACGGCGGGGGCCTATTAGCCCGGCGTGCCATTTTGGCGTGGCGAGATCAGAGCGGGGAAGGCTTGTTATTCAAGCGTTGTGGCGATGCCAAAGAGGTGAAGGTGGATAGGGAGAGTTTACGAGCGAGTCCGTCTCTCAGCCACGACCCGGCAGCGATGCTCCCAAAAGACGGGGTTTCATTGACCTCCTCCTCGCATTCTGTGCCCGAAACTGTATTTTGTCCACCGCGGGAAGTCCTTCTCCAAATGAGGGTAGGGCCTTTATTTTTTTCTCTTTCATTCAAGTTACTTTTTCATCCAATAAATATAGTAACTAAAAAGAGAGGGTAAAGGAAAACGTAGCACAAACTTTTTCTGGGAATGGAAATATGAGTTTTAACTTATGTTTCACTCAATGGAAACCTAATTTTCTGCTAAATTAAAACTAAATTTATTCTATAACATACACAAAAGGCTTCTCTCATTTTGAGCAATCATCTGGTGCGCTAGGCACAAAACTCTTCAAGCAATAAAATATCATAATGAGGTGAAATAATAAATTTATCATTCACACACTAAATTTTACTCATTGATGGATAAAACTTTACAGTGACGTAACTAGGAATATCCTTTAGGGGGTAATTTGGGGGCTTCGGGGGGAATGAGGGTGGTTAGTGGGTCCTACCCCCCCAGGAAACGGGTATTTCGGGAAAATTTTTGAAAATTAACATGCCTGAATATGCATTTTACATAATTTTGGCACTTAAAATTTAACTTTTAGCAGATGAATTTATTATATATCAAATCTAGACAAGATTTTCAAATAATTTTTTGATTTATCTGAGGGTTTGGGGGGATACATCCCCTCATCCCCCACGTGGTTACGCCACTGAAACTATACATTTAACTAATAATATGCATTACCTTATATAAATAGATAATACTCCGTGTTCAAATCGAGAGAAATATTTCGATTCACTGTGAGAGGAAGAGATGACTTAGAGCCGCTTTGCTACGTGGAAAATATTACGAATTTTAATTCATAAGTGGATTGAACATTTCTTATTTTTTTCTAATTCTCTAATCGAAAATGTTAGCACGATACTTATCCTCTTTTTGGGGCGTTAGATGGCGAGTAGCGTAGACTACAGACTTAAAGCGCGCAATACAAAAATAATAATAATGACGTAAAGTAAGAAATCGCATTGTTTTTTTAATATAAATAACTTGAGTAGTAAGGCGTGAAAGATAAATGATAGATACACAAAAATGCATTTTTAAAACGAATAGCGTTGGTAATTTTCTTGAATGTTAATATTGATAATTTGTGCGGCAGGCTGAGATCTTTAGTCTTATTATAGGTTTTGTCACGTCATAGGTACTTGGTGGCGAAAACACTAATCTATGTTGCAAATAAGATCCCTCCAACCATGAGATAGAGATGTCATTGAAATCTAAAGAGCCTGCAATTACTGCCCTTGACCGCACTTCGGTGTATTCATCATGGTGTCATTAGACTGCAATCATGCGGTCCGCGACACTGGGCTTAATTACCAAGGTGACAAACGGCGTAGCTAATCCCCACCGTCTATTACTCGTAGTGATATTAAGAATAAGCTATGCGACGTGTCCGTGAACTTTTCTTAGAAGAAAAGCCTCAACTCATCGTCTCTGATAGTCTATAGAGGTCGTTGAAAATGACACGCGGAATGCTGTTGTCGTTGTTATGAAATAAAAGCCGAACGACGATTTGTCATCGTAGCTTACCGAGGTTCATATGTCGCATGTCTTTTTGTTTCGTATCGTCCCGATGCACTTATGATCACCAGAATAGGTGGAGATACTAGAGTTAATGTTGCAGGTGTAGATGAAAAATAGGGACATGTGTATGAGGATTGCTTTGATGTACGAAGCCGCGGTAGCCGCAGTTAGACCTCGCCTTCATTGGTTTAATTGCCTCGGTGCCATTTGTGAGGACGGTTTAGGATGGCTGGTGAGGTGATCATGAGAAACTGATGGATGCCGCAAGAATTTTAATGGGAAAATATCATCTCGATTTGAAATTAAGATCCGAAGGCATGAATATTTATGGTCAATAATGACCCGATTGGAATCGTACAGTGACGTATTGGATGAAAAGATCATCAGTGCCAAGGATGATCGGGGTGAAATTCGGTAGCGGGTATTGGAGATTCATCTCATCAATCTCGCCTTGATTGAGAGAAACGAAAGCTCGAATGTATCCGAAGTTGGGTCTGCGTGTGCCGCCCAAGCCGGTATACAAGAGTAGCCGTTCGCTTTGAGTTCAGCTTGGAACGTTAGTCATCTGAGTGGAGACCTTAATCACCTGAATTCGGTTTTTCAATGGCCAGCGCATAGAACGGACGAGGAATGTCTCAGATTCCTCACGTTAAGGCCCGGTTACACGATACATTATCACGTACGCAGGGACGCCGACTTACAAAAAATATTGGGGGGGCCCAAACCGGGAATCTTGCCCCGGGAAATTTTATAATTAGTGATTTCTAAGTTTTTAAAGCATTTTAGAAGAGTCATATGATCAACATTAAAACCCTGTTAACTCGAATATCGAGATCTGGACACTCCGGGGAAAATCGACAAGCCTGGCACATTTTTTCCTCAACCCCAAAACGAATTTTTGAGGGGGCTCGGGCCCCCTCAGGCCCCATGGAGTCGGCGCCACTGCTGACGTACGAGTTAATGTCTAAATGTACGAACGCGAGAATGAGCACGAAAATGAACCGCGTAGCCACCCAACTTGTGCGAACGCAAGAACGGAAAATAAAACCTGTTCTAATTTGGTTCATGCATTCGTGCATACATGTTCCGTTCCGGTCCACCAAAATCGTTCACGCAAACGTACATTAACTTGTACGTGTTAATGTACCGTGTAACCAGGCCTTTACAAACGTAAAACGCAGTCGGGTAACCAAGGTAGTGAAATTTCGTTAAATGAATCGTTCATGATTTGTTTAATTCGGCATTCCCACGTAAGTTGCATATTTATAGCAATTTAGAGTAATCGTGCATTTATGCGGTGAAAGCAACGATGTGAGAGTAAAAAGCACAAGAGTTATTATACAGTACAGGGATACCCAGGTGAAATACTTAGCATAGGTGATGTGTTTTCATATATAATTGAAATATCATAGGTGATGAGTCTTTTTCGTGAATTTTAAATTCTTTTTCCCGAGGAATCAAGCGAGCTCGTCATTCAGATTCAGGATATTGAATTGATGATCTATACCCACGACTCAGAGAGTCAAGAAAGTCGCTAAAACTAAGGATTCAAAATTCGCAAAATTTATTGTCATAATTCTTCTCATAGGATTATTTTCCAGTGATATCAAAGTGTCACCGCTAAGATGCACAGTGGATGAACTATATGGGCATAATATTACTAAAACAAATTCCTCTAAAGCACTGATAACATTTCATTGAAATAATGGTTATTCACGCATGTATCTGAGTTTCCTTTTATCACTCTAATTTTCTCCTTTAATTATCACCAGTAGGGTACGAAGAGACAGGAAGAGCTCAGATGCGACGTAATTGACAATTAACGGTAAGAGAGAACATTAGTTGTAGGTAATAATTAATATTTACTGAAAAGGAAATGCTCCAGGAAATTTTTATTGTTGTACTTCCTTTCATTATGAGTTACTGGTCTCTTTCGATCATTGTTATCCATTTGAAGATTTGAACTAATTCTACTTTGAGAATACGACGACCTTAATCGCTTGGCTAATGCATTCGACATTTCCGTGAAAGTCCGAGCCACACGAGTGGCCACTGATTGACTTACTAAATAATTCCCGTCTTGATTTCCTGAGGGATATTCTCATTCAAATTCAAGTGGCTCTCTCGTTAATGTCACTTAGTCAATCATAACAGCATAATAGTAATCACGCCAAGATAGTCACTTCAAATAATGTTTCGGACTTGTTTGCATGTTTTAACCATTTTTAAGAGATGTCAACTAGCCCATATCAGATGAATAAGCGGGAGCTAGTCAATATTATATGCAAGATTATTTTAGGAGTAGTATATTCTATTTCTTCTTTCTTTCACGTTGTGGAATTGATGATAAGTTTTCATCATTTTCACTAGCCAAACATTAAGATTTGACATCCGACTAATTTGTGAATGAAGTTACTGTTGTTATAAGGCACGACGTATCACATGTCATGAGCACTCAAAATGTACTACTGCGTGAAAAGTACAACGCCACTAAAATCACTCGAAATATTGGCGTAAAAACTTAAGGAGCATACTGTGAAATCATGTCTAAATATATTCATCTGATAAATCAAAGTAATCTACACACTAAATCCTCCGGTCACGTTTTTAGATGCATTTTTTCATTATCTTTAGATATATTTAGAGCACACATTTATTTTTATTTAAATATCATTGGACTATCATTTATGTACTACTACCTTCAGTTTGTGACACTCAAGAATTTATTTTACGAGTTACTAATATTATTTTTTTCTATATTAATATTGAAATCACTTTTTTGGGGAAGTTTGCGCGTTAAGGAGATTTTTCTTGCGACAACTTCGCTTCACCGCTCGTCGAAGGCTTAGTCGTTGTCACGTATTACTCTGCGTCCATCAACATGGGATCTTGAACATTGCTCGCGACGTGTTCTTCCTGTGGTACCTTCCCGTCTTTTCCTTCCCTCTCCTCCGGCGGAAAGAAAATTGTGGGAGACGGCATTTTGTAAAGGGTATTCCATTCTGTCCCGATTCTACTGAATACTAATCTTGCACACCTTTTTAAGCTCTTTCAAGGGCCAACGAGGCAAGTAGTGGCAGCTCCCGAGGAAATTACGGGACGAAAAAAAAACAATTACGCTGGCTTAATATTTCTTCTTTGCCCATGAGTGGCCCTCACCCTAAAGCTTTCTCACTGCACCCTTGAGTTGCGTGAGATCTCGTCCTGTACCTGACTTCATTTTATTTATTTATGAAATAATAAATCTCCTTACTGGTATCAGGTCCCTCGCAGGTTTTCAGACGGACACTTGTCAGAAGCTCGGGGTTTGTGAGAGGTGGGTATTACGTAGGAAAATAAAAGAGTTGCTCCTAAAGCGTCCTTCGTAAGTGGTCTTCACATCGACTCCCGGCTCCCCCAAGCCACCGTGAATGTCTCCAGGCGAAAACGCTAGGCTTGTCAAATGATTTGCCTCGGAAATATGCAACGCGACGCGAAAATGGGAGCGGCAAGCGAGCGGAGATAGGTGAGGAAAGAAGTTGATGTCCGTCAGAAATCGGAAGATGAGGCGGGAGAGTAGGTATTTTGTAACTCGACACTTTTTCGAGGACACACCCTGAAGCAGCGATGGTAAAAGAAAAAAATTGCGTGTTGCCGACCAGCACGCAATGGAAGCGTCGTTTATGAAGGTATTTTCACGCACGAACGGGTTTGAAGCATTGGCTCAGCATCTCTCTTAAAAGAGTCATGAAATCGGTTTGTGTCATGCACAACTCCCCCAGGAAGAAGCTCAGGTTTTTTCCTTGTGATGATTATAGAATACGAAGTTGAAAAGACATACGACATGGGATGATGCATTATGATCTTATACCGTCGTCGTAAATGTCATGGGAAAAAATTAAGTAAGGATCAGGTATTTAAAAATGTAGTAAATGCCATTGTTCTCATAAGTAGGTTTGTTCTCTGCTGATTTATCTTTCAATAGTCCTTACGCGGGTCTCTTTTTGATCGTAGAGCGATTTAATTGGTCCATTTGGTAAAAAGTACTTCTCGAGAGCAGAGTGATGGACGAGTCGTCCTTATTATTATCGAAAATGTTTTTCTTCTCCATCCTAATGTGATTTGACTATTCGTTTTCTTAGTCTCGTGATCAGAAACCAAATTTCCCATGCTAACACTAGATTAATAGTTAATACTTCGAAAAAGCAATTGCTTCTCATCAGCTATAGAGTGTTGATTAGGTACTTCAATTCTTTCCAGAAGAAACAATTATATAACTGTGTAACTTGGTAACTAACACTGTTTTAAGTTTTCTAAAATTGATTTTGAAACTGATGGTTGCTCTTGTATCTGCGACATGCAAGATACGGGTCATCAGTCATTGTACTGACGAGGTAAATTACGCAAAAGTAAGTAGGCGTGAACGAGACTTTACCATTAATTCATCGGCCGTTTAAGATGTACTCATGTATGAATCCTGGAAAAAGATATATTCAAGAGCCTTTAGGCATATTTATGCATGCGGCAGCGCAGCGATTACACGGCTTTGGTGGTGCATTACCAAATTCAATCGATTGAATTTTCTATTGTGATCTCTGTCCACTAAAAATAGTTTATTTATTAAAATTCGAGTAAAACATTGGCAGCTCAGATTGTGAGGTTGTGAGGATATAATTTTGCGCAGAGAATTCACAGCATTAGGCGTGAATCAGTCGGGATACATGTGAACGAGATAGTTGATTCAATTTTTATTATTCCATTAATAATTCAATGCAACCGATCCAAGCTTCAGGGCCATTTTTGGAACATTTTAGGTTATTTTACGATAATAATTTCCAATGACGACCTATTATTGTCATAATATAACCCTAATTACTGCACTGAGGTGGTTTAACATTCAAAAACAACACTTGACAGCATCCCTTACTTTAGCTCATTCAATTAATTTTTTAACATTACCGCCCCAAGATTCAATACCATTTTTGGATCTTATTTAATTATTTGACGGTAATAATTGCCAATAAGGACCTATTATTGTCCTAATATAACCCAATAATGAAGCACTGGGGTGGTTTCATCTTCAAGAATTCCAACTGACTGCATCCCTGAATAGACGAAAACGAGTCGATTAGAAATATTGTGTCCAGAGTCGCAATACTGCTCAATGCGACTCGCACTTCCAGCATCTTCCACGCGGAACCTGTGTAGTGCATGCCTCGTGAAAAGGGTTCGATAACAACGCCCTCCACACCTTCGAGAATATTCCCCTCACATACTCCCCTTCCTCCGTACGTCAAAATAAGCACCACCTGACACTGGATATACCAAAACGCCCCCTACCCCCGCCCCCCGCGCAGCCATCTGGCGGTAATGCGTCGTAAAGTGAGAACGTGTCGTTTTCGGGGCGGAGGGGGGTTGTGTAAAGATGAGCCGTTCCGAAAACGGTGAGGGAATTATGGGAAGGACAAATAGGAGGAGGGGGAGGATGCGACAGAGATTAGAGGATTTTCATGCCCACGTCGCTATTCTTATTCCGTGCCCGATAGATCTCCCTTCAATTTTTTTGGCAGTCATTGTTTCGTTACCATAGGAACGAAACCACCCGGTTGCGCATAGTATCCCCGTCCCAGAGGCACGCACGGCCGTAACGCAACACTATGGTGCTGACGCGGGCGGTAGGAGTGAAGGGAAAAGAGAATAGGGGACTTTCGTGGGATGGTTAAAAAAAAATAAAACAAGAGGGCTGGAATCGTTCGTTCTTTGTTTCGTCACGATACATGATTATTCATTTTTTTTTTCGCCGTTCCAAAAAAAGGGAACACGGGCGAAAATAAAATCCTCCATGGGTGCGAGCGTTTCCAGGGTAACGGCAAACAAAGTAGTTGCGAAATGTTTTCGCGCCTTCGCGAATAGGGGGCGACGGATCGAATGTGGAGTTGCATCAATCCCACTCACCCTCTCGTGTCGCGCTGCTTCGTTCATTTGTTTCTTTTCCCTCTCTCGTTATTGTTTTCAATAGCTGTCATCACATCCCACCCGACTCCACGTGGACCTTGCCGAAAGAAGCGCCACCCAAGTTTTCGCCCCGTGGAGGCTCATGGGAATTCGATTGGTCGTTTTTTCTCTCTCTCTCTCTCTCTCTCTGAGAGGTGGTCGATGATTGAGGCTCTTTGCGCCACTGGTGTGGGCTACTATACTGATGGAGATTGAGTAGCAGTCGTGGGTTGATGGTAGAGTCACGTATGGAGTACTCTGGATTAAAATGGGGACAATGGAGTTAAACGTAGTAAAAGGATGCAATTTATTCTAACCTTTTAACACTTGCACGGTTTGAAATCTCGTAGAAAGTATAAAAATGTGCATCAAATTGATTGACTGACATCATACTAAAAAATTGTAACTTCTTGAATCAAATTAAAAACATGGCTATAATTGATGAAAGCGCATTTGCGATTATTTTATTGCATCATGAGGTTATTTTATAGGTACTGTTTACTATTTCGACTTCGTAAAATCTAACACAAATCTGAATGCAGCGAACTCATTTCTTTTATTCAAACATCCGTCAAATCTGATTCATGGGCATACTCAGCAGGGGTCCCGAGGGGGCAGCTGCCCCCCCAGAAGCAAAGGTAAATTTAGTTCAAAACGAAATTTTTGAACAAATTTTCTTTAAATCCAAGAATGACGAAATTAGTGTAAAACACGTAATTAAAATAAAAATCTTCTATCGAGAGAATAATTTTAAAAAAATAATATAGCGCTGTTATAATTTTCTTGGAATTTGCTGTCTTAAACTTTTCAGTGTTACAACTTGAACCACCAGGGCTTGCCTCCCTCTGTTTTGGACCCTGAGTACGCCCTTGATCTGATTAAATGTAAATCTTGAAGTGACAGGTTGTTACCTAGGCTGTAGCAGTGCTTTCTTTCTTTGTGTAGAGCAGGGGTCTCCAATTTACTAGGCCACGAGGGCCACATTCCAAGTTCCGAATCGCCCCGCGGGCCGGATAGCAAATTTGCTGATGACTGAAGTATTCGATACCAACGTCTACTGAAGTATTCGATGGCGTATTTTATTTCTTATTAACGAACAGTTGAAGGCGACTTTAACGAGAAATACAGCGCTGCAATACTCCTAGCGGCGTCTCACAGAGTTAAACGAGCGAGAATCACGCGCTACTTGAAACGAGTGCGCGGGCCGGATGAAAGCCCTCCGCGGGCCGGATCCGGCCCGCGGGCCGTACTTTGGAGACCCCTGGACTATAGAGCATATAAGTCTTGATTTTTATTTGCAGGTGCTGAAATGCTTTCTAATGCTTCTGGTGATGTTTTGGAGGAGGAGCTTCGCCGTAAGCCTTTTGGGCTGTAAAAACGAGAATCGTGTTGGGCTGCCATTAGTCTCTTTGCTTGCTTTGAATGCTGAAACGACATAAGAGATCCAAAACGAAGAGATTTATTGTAATGGAGCCGTTATATGAACTGAGGTATGTTTTTCATGACCAATGCTGAATGGCATCGCCTCTTTGGTACTTGGAAAATAATAATTGTAAGTTTTTGTGTGTTACATTGCATGCGACATTCTTGTGTGGATATGTAATTTAGCGTGTATCAAGAGTATCGGAATTGGAAGAATGTAGGTAGGAAATCTATATTATAACTTTAAGATAACTCCTCTTTGTTTATCATTTTTAGAGAGCAAGAAATCTTTTTTTTCCTATCAATCAGTTATATTGATTACATTTTTATGCTTTTCTTCCGTAAAATATTTTATTTTTCCAAAGCCTTACGTGCTTTTTTCCTCCTATCTAAATATTGGAACTTTAATCCATAATTCTACGCGATATTTTGCTCGTATTTATAGTTTTTTATTCGCCTCACATTTTAGTGTAGTACAAGAAAATAGTACTTCTCCTGAACTGTCTCCGTGTCTTCGGCACTGTCTACCAGTGCGTTCACGTCGCCATTTTATATTTTGCAGAACGAAAAACCGCGATTTCAAAAGGACAGGAGAAGGGTGAGGTTATTTTTGCGGTCGATCATTGCGGCGTACCAAAAGCCGCACGCATGAAAAGGAAATAAGAAGAACGATGATTAACCCTCAGCGAAGGCAGTGACAAAATGTTAGCACGCGACTGTGACACGCTCCGGCCAGAGGGACATGCGTGCTGGTGAAAAACAATGAAAAAGGATTAAGTAAATCAAGAACAGTGCATATAAATGTATGATATGGGTTAAAAAGGCCAATTTTTATGGTTAAATCCTCTACCAGAATGGGACATTGGAAAAGTAAATAAATAACAGTTGTACGAAGTTCCAGTGCCGTTATTTGTGCTGATATATCATAAAAATTTCGTCGTAAAATTTTAAAATTTCCCCACATTTTCGGATTACTGTATCAAAATTATATGACCGTGACTCTTCCTAGCTTTCTAAACGGACCCAGTAATAGCGTTTTATGATTAGGAAATAAAGAAAACTTCCTAATGTTTAAACTCCTTAATGGGGTTTTGTAGGAGTTTGCGATCCGGAAGGTACAGGCTATTAGATCTCGTAATATATATTTTCTAAGAGCGGTTTTGAATACCTCATTACATTAATCCTAATATGCAGGGAGAAAGTCTTCTTTTTAGCCGATGAGAATCAAGCGATTTTCAGATTCTCTGTCGATTTTCAGTGAATATTTTAGCTATTAAATCTTCTCAGGTCTGGTAGCTGGTTAAGCATTTAAAGGCCAACGATTTAATAAATCTCATTTGCATCAGAGCTGAAACTGAGGACAACTTCAGTCTCACCGCTGGTTTAGTCGTGAGGAAGGAGTTGAGAGGCTTCTTTGAATTGTTGACCTTTCATTGTCTAACACAAGAGAAAAATATTTTACGACTATTTTCCCCGGGAAAGTCTGCAATATTCTATCTTCGCATTTAGCTTGTGCAACAGGCATATAGAAATGTACGTGCTTAGATCACCATTACCTTGTTAGGTTTTAATTACTAGAAATTACAGCTCGGGCTACGAGTATGAATGAGAAAGGTGCGAGCATAATTGCACCGATAGATATCCTCGCGGCATTCCAATGCCCATAATTAATTGCATTAGCACCCGGAATGCATGCCTGCGATGGCAATCGCAATAACTCGAGAGCCTCGGGTGCTTGGATCAAGTGTGGGCACTTTCATTGCCTTCTCTGCGTAGGAATCCGAATGGGAGCAAAAAAAAAGGCGAGGCTACTTCGAAACGCAAATGAAGGAAAGGGGGGAGGTGCTCATGAGCGCGAGCGAGATGAGTAACGAGGGTGAGTGAATTGCCTGCCCTCATCTCTTGCTTGATTTTTATCGCAGAGACACCTTTCCTGCTTCGCACCTTCCCTCTGGCGGCTTCGTCTAATGACCTGCATGAGCCGATTGCATTCGCCAAAACGAGAATCAAGCCTCCCCGCAGGAATATGCAGATCATGTATGTGTGCGTGAAATACGACGTCTTCCGTAATCCAAGGCCTGGGCACGTTTAAGTGTAGATAACCTTTAAGTTGTCCGTGAAAAAAAGCAAGTCTTCAGAATTTTATGTACTCTTTGTACCAACTAGATAACAAAATTCAAATAGCTGAGATGAATATCGATTTCGAAGTTGAATGACATGCCTACTCTTAAATGATTTCGCTAATTTTTATACTTAACTTTAACGTATAATAGTGGACGCTTTCGCTGTGGAAAATAAGGTGGCACTGTAGGTATTTCTATTAAAGTAATAGACTGCTTAAAAAAATAAATACTGCATTGTTAGCGGAAATTTTAATCATTAAAGTTTATAATGAGGTAAAATGTTGCCTTTTTGGATGTCTCTATGTTTTATGTTTGCTTTAGAAAATCGTTTTTGACGGTTAATTTTTGAAAAATGATATTATTATTATTATTGTAAAATATTGGTTAAATTCCTACTTTAATTTGTGTAATCTAATACCATCGAGACACCCACGCGGGATTAGTACCGTGAGTCAGACCTCGGGGTATATAAATCGTAAATAAGCCCACAGTATAATAACACTTAAAGGGTTTAATAGTAGACTTAATTGGCCTAGATAGTGACCAATGTCAACCAAGGTCTCAAATTGCATATTATATCCTTATCATGTGTGCAATAATTTGAATCCGAAGCCGGCTCTAAATTGAACCGTTCATTACAGAAACGCCGTAACCGATATTTTTTCGGTATTGAATTATGAATTCACAATTTTAAATACATCGTTTGGTGTAGAAACTAAAAAACTGCGGATCTTCTAAAGGCTGTGGGACAGAGCTTCAAATTATTCGCATAGTGCATAAACCCCTAAATTATAGGAGTAAGTCGACTTTTTCTGGAGTTACCTAAAATTTACGAATTGTCCGTCCATAATAAACGATTGAATCGTTTTTCGTGGAAAATAGCTGAAATTTTTGATCGAGGTGAAATTCTACCTAATGACGTACGATAACACTTTTTCTGCGAATCACTTGTGAAAACTCCACGTCCTTTTCCCAAAAGGCGCGTATCGAGAAAAGAAAGAAAACTAAAAAAGTTATGTAATGGGCGGGAGTCCACCCTTTCGAACATCGGAGAATCCCCCCCTTATCTTTCATTGTTGGGAAAAAGTGGAGTTTCCGGCCCCCGTGGCATCGCGCGATTAATTATTCATTAGGTTTCCGGTTAGCAATGGGACTCTCCCTCCCCCACCCAGCCGCCCACCCCCTCGCCTTTTAAAATCTCCGATCCGTCCTCGCGGAAGAAAAGGGCCCACGATTGCCGTCCCATTGTTGCGCGGAGTGTAATTTTCCCGTATCTGATCGGAGAGTATCGAACCCGCAACAAACAAGGTGATGTAGCAAACGTTTCTCCTTTTCTCCCCCTCAAAAACTTCCCCACTGTAAATATTTCTCTTCCCTCTTAAAAAAATGTTTATTATTATTATTATTTTGCGTGGAAATTTTAATGCTAATCTCCTCCGCTTTTATCGCGATTAATAAAACGCCGTGAAGACGACCGACGAAGGAGAAGAATGAGGTGGTTATGGCGTTGGATATGAGTGAATCTTTATGAGCGAATCTTTCCGCCGGTATCATGATTCCAGGAGTCGTAATTGAGAGAAACGGATTTGGGAAGGTGATAGCGTTAATCATTCCGTCGAAATAGAGCAATTATTCTTCTAAAGCGGTAGGAGAAAAGGGAAACCCTTATTAAACGCTTAGTTTTCTAAACATCTCATAAATATTGTCCTCCGAGATCACAGTAGTATAATCATTTAATTACGGACTGAAATATAAGATTCCTTATCTTGCTCAAAGGTTATATGTATCCCTTCTTCGCATATAAGCATTAATTTTCATGTGCGATAAGCGTAAAAATTCTCATGCTATCCATTACATTCTTCATCGCACTAGTGTGTTTAAAATAACTTCGTTGTGAATATATCTTATTTACATATACTACATAACGTCTTGCTAAGCTACAAATATGGAACAAAATGTGTTGGGTCAACAAAAATAATTGGTATTTCCTGCCATTTCTCAACCTAAACATTTTATGTGCATCTAAGTATAGTAAATTTAGTACTCACGCTCTACAGATCAATTCGTCAAAGATTAGGGAAATTCGCTCCGCATATAAGAAGTAATTATGTAAGAAATTTAATTTATAACTGATGAGGCGTGGGCGAAATGAAAAATGTTTCCCCGAAATACTAAGACCAAATATTTCTTCTAATTTGATTTCCTAGTTATAATGTCATGTCGAAAAACAATACAAGGTGACAATACATCTCCGGTGAGAACGACTCCATAGCTACAAGCCAAGTTTAGTCGAGTCGAGCTGTTGTGAAGTAGGTTTTTGGCTCTATGAGGCTTCCATACGTAGCGTGAATAATATCCATAGAGCTTTGGGTGAACGATGAGTTTCGTCGCCTACTCTGTCGGAGGATTAGCCAGTAGTACCCAGGGGCCGGCAAAGGATTCCAGGGAGGAGACGTGGTAAACATTTGACGATGGCGGAAATTTCCTAGCGGGCCCCCAGTGGCGGGCTCTGGACGCTCACTCGATGCCCCATCCGTGGGTATAACCTCCGGTCCGAGCCCAAATGAGCCGCCCGGGGCGAATACGAGCAGGGGCACGGTGTGACCGGTCGTTCCCGGCGGAGTTCTGTGGCACCGCCCGCGGGCGGCGGCAGCAGTGATGCGTGAGGAGAGATGACGAACGATAAGCGCCTTCTCGCTCCCGTACACCCCTTTACCGCCCTGTATAGTTGGGCGGCAGACAGACTCATCATCCCCCTCAGGGGGAATTCTCCCCATCCATATTTCCACCCTCGAATAATCTCCGTGTGTCCCCTACACTCATAGATACATATGTGTGTGTGCAATGCGCCAACTTGCTCCTCCTTGGCGTGTGTTTTCTCATATGTCCCCATACGCATGATCCAGGGACGCATGCTCGCACGAAAAGTGTACAATGTACTTAATAGAGATTTTAGAATCGTTACAACGATATTTAATGGACAAAACGGCATTTTATCAACTATTTAGACGAATAATAAGCACACATGATTTGACAGTGTTGATTATTTTGTACTTGTGCATCAAAATTGAATGCGCACAGCTTTCCATTCAAGAAAAAACATCCACTTGGGTATAGATGTAATTTTCATAGGTCTTCAACTACTTAAGGGAGATAATAAGTGCCATCATTCTTACCATCCTCACTTAACTCTGGAATTTTTCTCAGGTTGTTTAATAATTGATGTGTGAATCGTGTCCTTTGTTTACGCCACTAGAAGCTGCCACTGGTTTATTTCCAATGCTACTGATCAGCTCAATCTGATTTAGGGGTTATATTGTCTTGTTTTACGATGTTAATCTTTGAAAGGTATTTTTTTTCCTAATAATGGTAGTTAGAGGTGTAAACTAGATGCAAACTTGGTAATGACAACACATCGCATACTTTAACATCGACATATTTACGAGGGAAAAATTTATTTGTCTTTTATAACTATTACGGTGCTACAAGCATTGATTGGATCCTGAACCAAGACCTTGAGCATAGTAAGGCTAGCGTTGGCCGCTCATGTTACGAAATTTAAAAACATTTACTCAGATACTTCTTCGTAGTGGTGCCACGTTTCACATGATGCGGTATTAAAATGGCGCGATGTATTGCTCTCTGCCGTAGCCATAAATGATGGCGAAAGTGACCTAAGCTGCCGAATGCCTTCGCAAGTGACATTTTTCCTCTTCTTTATTACTCACTCGTTTCTAAGCAGCCTAGATATGGGCAATGTAACGCATCCATTTGTGATATGAATCATCTTCATTTGCGCATCTAGCGTAAATTGAAACTTCATTCCGTGCGCCTCTTATAGTTTTAGTATTTTTTATATGTTATGTTCTGATGGAATAAAGCCAGCTATAAAAGTGCTCAAAAATCGAAGGAACGGGACCGTAACTGTTTTTTTGAAATTATTTCCGCGAAATATAGGGATAAATACCAAATGTTATTCTATTTAGTAAGAGATTAAATCAAAATCATATTGATGAATCGATCATTAATTAATTAAATACTATAATTGCGGGTAAAAATCAGGCGGGACCAACAAGGGATCCATGTCCTCTGTCTGCTGTGATTCTTTCTTTCTTCGTTGACGCCAGGCTTGCAGAGAATACATGAAATCAATTCGACCTCTACGACCGTTGTCGCCACTAAAACGTTAGCATGAAAATCAGCTCTGTGATTTAGCTGTTAGCTTAATACCTTCAGGGTGGTTACGAGGGACTTCAGTGGGGGAGTAGAAAAGAATGAACACCCATGGACTTGCATGGTAATTGGGTTGTATGAAACGAATCGTCTCCCCTTCTCCGGGAGTAGGATAAGGCATGTTGGGAGGGTAAAGGATGGATTGACTTCAATGGCGCATTAATTGGAGACGGGCTTCGGATGACTGGTAGGAAATCCTCCGCTATAATGGGAGTGGAAGGAGCTTGGTGCAGGTGGGACCTCAGCCGCCTGAATTCAGGTCTCCAGTCTGGGAGACCGGAATGTATAAACGACGCGCAACCTGGTTGAGCTAAAGGTCTTGGTTTCGAATCTAATCAATGCTTGTAGCGCTATAATAGCTATAAAAGGCTATTGCATTATTTCGCTCTAAAATATATCAACTTTGAAGGATACAGTAGAAGGCATTTATCCAAGTTTGCACCTAGTTTACACCTCTAACTACCATTATGAGGTAAAAATAATGCCTTTCAAATATTTACTAATTTAAGCTAGACAAAATTACTCCTAAATCCGACTGAGCAGTCTCGGGAAATTAAAGCAATGGCACAGAAATGGCGCTCACGTTATAACAGCTATGAAGCTACGTTATGATATGTTAGGGGACGAAAGTCTGCGAGTATAAGAATGTACCTACTTGGAAAATGCTGCTGAAACGCGTGGAATTATATTTTGAGATATGAAGAAGAATTCTTTTTGAAAATACTAAACCATTTATCGATCCCAGTTTCGCCACATCATGGAATCATTAGGTTTGAAAACTTGTGTAATATAAAAATGTTTGCAAGGGATGAAAGCAAACGAATCGGTACAAAGATGTGTGTCTACAATGGTATCAAGATCTATATTCCTGACATTGGTCATGATAGCAGCTTTTAATGCATGATTTAGACACTTTCTTAAACCATGGCTATCTGTTGACTTTCTGGCCAATTCAACAATACACGTTTTATGAACAAGGATTTTAGTGACTAAGTTGTAGATTACCGCAATGTAAAAGGGTATTTTCTGGTACTTTCTTGAGCCCAGACTGAAACTCTCATGAAATTTCGTTCACTTTCTTGAAAAAGGGTTGAGCTATGTTGAATATTCTTTTTCTCAATGAAACGGCTATGAAATTGACAGAAAATGGCTTGAAATCTGTCGTGAATATTTTTTTTAAAGTTGATACGATGAAATTATGTCTTCAGTGTGTTGGAAACACCTTGATCTCCCATGAAAGTCTTTTATAAACAGGTTCTAGTATTTTTTAGCCCTATAAATTGGTTTTCAGGCTTTATTAGCACCTATGGCATCACCACGAGAACAGATTCCGCTGGAAGCTGAATTGGGATTTGTTCCAATGTTCAAGATTTTTCAGTGCGAGTTAGAAACCCAGTTTCAAAACTATCAAGAAAGCTTCAATTTTTAAGTCTGTGATGGTGTACATGTCCTTGTAGATAGAACGTACGAAACGGTTCTCTTGCTCCACAAAACAACTTCGAAGATGAGTGAAAGATAAATAAATGGAAAAGAAGACGACGCCGATGGAAATGAACAGGGATTTGAGCAAACGAAGATGTTGAAAAAGGACTCGTGGACTTAAAAAGTCGTCGAGAAAGAGAGAGAGGACTTTTTTTCGTGGGAGGCAAAGAAAGAAAACGTAACTGCAAGAAGGGGAATGAATTCGTAGGTGGAGGGGTGAGCGTTCGACAACCGCGAAATGGAGAGAGGTACCCTTAGTTCTCTACGGAGATCTGGGGCTGGGAGGGCCAAAGGGGGTGTTCTCCCTGAAGGGGGTGGCCTTCGGTGTTCGAAATGAGAGGGAAGGGACCGTGGGGGGCGGAGTGGGTGGGGGGTTGGTAGCATCTCAACGGAATTCATAGCATGGCATCCGAGTCGCCAGGACCATTATAAAATCAAGCCCTCGCTGAATGAGAAGGAAATGAAGAGACTCAGGGAATGTAAACGGAAGAAAAGAGGGGTGCGGGGGTAATGGTCCTGGACTGAGGCGGGGGTGGATCGAAGGGAAATAAAGACAGTTCAAGGATCGGGTACAAAGAGAGAGAGGGGTTGGTGAAAGGTTTCAACATGTCGGGAAGGGGTTCCTTTTCGGAGAGGGAGGAGTATTAGGCAGTGATGACGGAAAGGCTTGTAGATAGGGAGGTCGCCTGGGAAACGCCTTGAGTAGGCTACGCAGGGCCATTGAACATCTCCTTTCGGACAGCATTTCTGGGGTGGGTGGGCCTTTTTCTTTTAGTTGAGATATCAGGGGTGAGGTTAGTTTTAAAGCGGGGAGTGAGGTAGGAGAGAAGCAATTCCGAATGGGACGGAAAAGTCGAGTTGGGAATGCATAAAGAGGATTCTATAAAAGGTAGGGTCCGCTGACCCTTGGTATAAGCGCAGTGGAGCCTGCTAGCTGGGTGGAATCCCTTTGCTGAATCGCGCGCGCTTCGGAACGAATCCTTGAGTCAACATGGTTTCGGGATCAAGAAACAGAAAAGACGTGCCAATAATCTTCTTTTTTCCTTTTACCCCTGGGAAGGCCTGAGATGGCAGAAAGGAAGACGCTCTTCGTGTTTGCATGTGTGAAGGAGGAGAGAATGTAGTAAGATGGTGGGGGACTGCCGATGGTATTAATTCTGAATGAACTCCGTGAGAGACTTACGGGATGGTGAAAAAAATACCTCCGTCTCCGAAGGAGATGGAAGAGTCCCATCCTACTTTTTCGAGCGTTCTGATTGGACTGTCGGAGATTCGAGTTCTTCCTTTCCTGCTTAACTTATATTCGCGTTCCGAAGGTGAACACACCGGTGCGCATTACAGTTATTTGTCTATTTACATTTTTTTTAGGAATCCGATTAGATAGATCGTATTTGATGCGATGACTTGACTCTCTTTATCTACTGATTGTACTTTTATGGAAAATAATGATTTAAATTCTGTTTATATTTAAGATTTATGACCAATATCGTCTCAGGCTCTATATTGTGGAAGTTCATTAATAAAATGAAAAACTTCATTCCATCAATTTATTTAAAGGTATGACTAGTTTTGACGCAGCGGCGTCATCATCAGATACAATCATACAGATCAGGTATAAAGCGGCGTCATCATACAGATCAAATATCTTATGATGACGCCGCCGCGTCGAAACTAGTCATAGCTTTAAATGAATTGATGGAAAAAAATCAAAGTTATTTCTTTTTATTATTTATAATCACCCCTTTGGAAATTCTGTTACGATAGTAACGAATTCACACGACTTATTTGTATTCGCAAAGGCTAATGATGCAATTCATCATTATTTGCAATGACTCATATCTCCTTTTTCTTTCCGTTATTACAGTCCATTTATCGCCTTTCGAAGGAAGCTTAACGCCCGTTGATATTTTTATAGAAAATATACGTTACCTATGCTGTTATTAATTTTTTTCGGTAGAAGTGAAATCATGGATCATACAAATTAACGCTTATTCAAAATTCACCTCGTATTAAAAATAAAATCTGCTACTTTCAGCGCAAAAGCATAACCAAAATACGAGCTTATTTTTAATGTCAAGTTAACTTAAGGCAAACACAGAAAATAGTTACAAATTTGAGCTTTGCATTTATTTGCAGTGCACAAGTAAGAGGCGAACTAACCGCTCTCTTTATAGTAAGAAAATTAAGTGAAATAAATGGAAAGCCATTCCACCCAAACCTTGTTTCAGTTCGATAGTCACTTATAAGTAGCGCGTGATAATTCGGGGTAAAATACACATCCGTCGACCTGGGGCTTCGATGTTGATGTTTGCTTTCGTCCTGTCCAGAACCCCCTTTCCACCTCCTCTCTAAGTCTTTTGCTTGTGTAGCTGTCGCGCCGCATTGTACAGCGCAGCAGGGGGGAGGGCGAGTAACTCGACGAAATCTCCCGTGGCCTGAAGTGTCTCTCATTTCCTCGGCTCCTCGTGCGATTGTCGCCCGCAGTTGACCGTCCACTTCGGACGAAAGATTGAGAGAGCTTTTCAAAGATTCTCGCACGCGTGTTGGAAATGGAAAAGGGGGGGTATCTAAGTCCCCCAGGTCCATCTTCCTCGACAATTGAGTCCTTGGGGAGGAAGTGACGATGCTGTTCCTAAAGAATTCTCCCCTCCAATCGTTGGTGTACATAACTGAATGGAGCGAAGTGTTTTTTTTGTGATTACACGATGGACGGAGCAAATTAAAGTTAAACTTGAAACTCTTCGCTCCGACTGAATGTTTTTGAACCTAACTAGAGCGTGTTAAGATCTTAATTATGGGTTTAGCGTATATAAATTATTAAAATGGAAGAACTGAGAAGAACTTTTGCACTCTTTACAGTAGACCATAGCGCTACGAGCTTGCACATTATATCTAATACGGCAAGTTAATTTCAGCTGTTGATGACCCTTTGCGACAGAAGTAAAGCCCCTGTCATCAGTCAATCTCCCTTACTTCAATTCCGTTGTTGCATTGGTGGGTATTTTTGTGAACAGCCAGGAATCACGTAATCTGCGCCAGTGACAAACCCAGCTTGCACCAGAATACCTTTTTTTTCATAGGACACAATTGAATACATATATTGTTCAAATTCTCTTATATCATGATTGTTACTTGAAATGTGTAGTTCAATTAATCTGCCACGTGAAATTTCAGGCTCAAATTGTGATCTCTTGATGTAAATAGTGAAAACGATCGCGACATTGATTCTCGCTATACATTGCCTTCTAGAAGGGAAAAAATTATTTTTACGCCGTAATTATGCAGTCAATTTAAATATGTCCTTGTAGCAATATATAATTTTAATACCAGCTGCACTGAAATTTTAGATTAATTTTCGGGTAAAACTTAGCCTCAGATTTTTAAAAATTATGGGTATCATAAGGTTGACTTTGGCAAGCGCTCATTTATTTAAAAAAAAACGGGGCAGTCGTGGGACTGGCCGACAGAAGTGAAAACTGAAATAATTATTATCCATTTATTTTTTATATAGATTTAATATTATTAAAGAACTAATTTTTCCAGTAATACTCATTTTTCAACAAAAATTGAAATTATTTTTTTCAGCAAACTGTTTATTATTAAATATATATTAAAAATACGATGTGTATGAATAGAAAGTAACATCATTTACATATTAAAATATAATATGCTTTTATTTCTTTTATTTAATATGCTTTAAACCTATAATTGTTCACTATGCACATAAAAGAAACTGCCTTAAATTGTACTGACCTGTATTTTTAAAGCGTGTACACTCTTCTGCACGTTCATGCACGAGCTCTTCATATTCAATGAACTTATACAATATACACTATAGATTTTTATTTTCAATTTTAATATTTTTAAAACAAAAAGACTTTAACAGTCTATATATTAACAATGTTTATGTACTACACCTAGTCAGCCTGCGTAGTTGAAATATCCATTGTAAAATTTTTTAAATTGCATGAGATTGAGATAAAAATCCTCCTCGGCGGGGAATCGATATCCGGTCTCCCGCGTGACAGGCGGGTACTGACCACTACACTACCGAGGATGAGATACCAAGTGACGAATTTTAAGACGGAAATGTAGATTTCGCTGTAGCGATCGCGGTGTCGGGTCGGTCACTCTCACGCGAATTCTATGCTTTTTCCCCATCCCGCAAAAGTGCTTAACGCCGCTAAAGAAGTTTTCACTTCAAAAATGCATTCAATTCATTACGAAAAGAGCGAGTGCAGTCCATGGATTAGCTTGTTGGCTTTTGGAAAAGGGGAGGGGGAAGAAATTAATTCATGGGAGCTCAGAGCAAACATAGGGGTTATGAAAGTGGGGATAAAGAAATCGTATTTAAAAGTGTTCGCGGGGGAGTTTGAGGAGGAAGAAATACTCGTAGCAGCGAACTCTAGGAGGGTGAGAAGTTAGGGAGTGTTGAAGCGGGTGCCCACCCTTGTGTACCATTTCTATAACTAGCCATCCCCTCTTTTTTTGATCTTCCAATAAGTTTTTATGCAAATTTCTTCACGGGGGCCATGTGTGAAGAAGAATCAAGGCTTCTTTTTGGGCCGGAGAGTGAGCGCCCAAGAGTCGGATTCTTGTTTAACAAGTGCGAGGAATGCGCTGACAATTGAACGTACGCGAAGGACTTTGGCTGATCCACCCTTCACAAATCGGATTCCTCGGGTAGGGAAAACTATGATCAGGTCCAATACAAAAGCAGAATTGACTACTGCATTTCATACGCATGAGAATAACTCAGCTTAGACGCCTTCACAGGCGGGTGTTAAAGCTCTTGGTTGATTTGACAGGCAAGGGTAGAACCCAATCCGTTGGCATGAGTATTTGCATATTCAATTTAATGGGACAGTTATTTTTCTCCGGGACCCCTACGAGTTCCTCCGACGATCCGAGTGACGAAATGCTGCACTTCAAATATTCATCGGTTGAAACGTCAATAAAATTTGCCTGCATTGAATCTCGGTAAAATTTTCAATTGCCTAACAAATACTTTATGCCCATGACTAATAAACGGTTGAATTCGTCATAACTTCAATGATGTATATTAAATTTAAATGTGGAACATATGGTATTTTCCGCACGGAGTGAAACGGTATAAGGATAGGTGAATATTAGAATTTCGTATTCAGAATTATGCGATAGACGACAGTACCGCTTGTGTTATTTATTAATTTAAAATATTAAAAAACAATTTTGTTGCAACTAGCATAGCTACAAACGTCGAAAACGATCAAAAACTCAGTAAAAAATACAGTATAGGGTTGTAAATTGGTGAATTCTACAACATGTAATCACTAGATCAACTATCAAATACTACATTAACGAAGAAAACATTTTTTTCTGTTTTATCTTCTGTTTTTAAACTAAATTTTTGAAGAAAAACACTCTTACAGATATTTTTATGGCGCAATATATTATTTCCGAAAGAAATGTCTTCTTTTGCAATTTATATGTTCCAAATAGTTTTGCTTGAGTTTATTAATTTTACACATGAAATATATTCTTGGAAAGCGACTCTGCTTTCAGTGCGCCTTGCTTCAGCCAGGAAGATATCTTGACGATGGCACTTCGGTACAAAGTTTCGCTAAGGTTGCATTTTTTGTAATTAAAGCCAATACACAGTGTGGAAAATCATTATAATGTTTGACCCGACAACATGGATAAAAAATAAATGCTCACGCACGTAATGTTAGATTGCAAGAAATTGATTGGCTTCATCGGGTTCTTGCAATGTAAGCTCGTTATGCCTTTATTCATGCGAGGTTTCGTTTTCCTCTCATGGACCTTATAGTGGTGTTATCGCGTTACGCTAATCTCAAGCGATGACAACGTTCTAAAAGGAGTCAAAGCACAGGAGCCGGCGGGATCTAAGTGGTGATAGGGTGTGGATAGGTTGGTCAGAGCAGAAAGGGAGAAGTCTGTTGGGTGAATAGGGAAATTAGCAGGCTGGGGGTGCGACGCGGGCGGGAGAAAGGGGAGGGATACGCTAAGGGGGCGTGGTCCTCTCGTCTTCAACCCCCTTTCGGATAGACTCCCACGATGGGCCCCTTCTCCTGTAATGCATGCATCCACCTACCTACCATCACATTTTCCATACCCTCCGCCTGCAGTTTAGGGTTAATTAGGTGGAAAATCCGTCGGTAGACTAGGGCCTCCCGTTATTAGATTCTAGAGGGAGGGAGGGCTGGATCCGTTCCCCCTTCCTCCCAACTCCTTGCAGGCCCCTCCCCTCTCGTTTCCATCCCCCTTGCATGCTTCCGCGGGGGTGGGACATAACGCCCCCTCCCTTGCCTCATCTTCTTTCCTCTAGGAAGTCTTCCCCCTTTTTTCCTGCGTCCAAATCCTCCAGGGTCTCTTATTTCGACATCATCTTCCCTTTCCCTCTTTTCCCTTCAAACTCCTTTCTACCCATCCCCTCCTCCCCGACCGCTGTGCGTCCTCGTGTTTGTTCAGTTCCCCACCCCCTCGAGAGAGGCGCTTCGAGCGCTTTCGTGTCTACTGCGTTGTTGGATTCGAAGGCGAGATGTGGTATCCTGAGCGTTTCTGTTGAGAAGCGTATTTTACATTCAGGAAGTGAGTATTGCATAAAAACATGAGAGTTTTACTTTTTGAAAGTTCACCTCAGTGGTGTGAAAAAATGCACAATTCTACAAATGAGCTCGACTATATAAGTTGACAGTTTTGATAAGTAAGTAGAGCTCAGTAAAATCTCAAAAATTTTATAACTGTTACATATTTACCAAGTGAAGATAACGTCATTATTCCATAGGGCGGTATAACAGTTGACAATTTTCGGGAATTACATAAATAGCTGAGGAGTTGTGAAAAGTTTTCGTTGCATTCAGCTTGACTCGGCTAGTAGCTCTGAAAATCATATTTAATATTACAGAAAACTGTTCCTATTCTAAATTAATAGTAAATATTTCTTGCCCGTTAAATATCGTATACATTAGAAAACCAAGAATGAATAATGTGTGCAGGCGTTGATTTCTGGCGACATGAAAATTGCAATGTACAAGGACTACAGATAGGACTAATAGTAATAGTTTGTAATATATAGTAGTTATAACATTAGTACTATCATTTTATGCTAGTCGTAATGTCTATTTTTTTAGTTTCCATTGATCATTTCTAGTATCACTTCGTCGCCTCTCATACTTATATATTTAATAGTTATCACTGGACATTTCTTCTACGTTTCTTCATTAAGCTCCAGAAATTATCCAAAGAGAACTTTCTCGTTCTTCAACATGAGTTTCACGCTGAGAAAGCAATATATAAAATCGTAGTAGATACATATTTCTTTACCTCACCTCTACGGAAAATTTCTTGGCAGAGATAAAGTTCCATTGTCTTCAAGACTTTTTGGGAGAGATCAGTGAAATTACCACCAGATGTTATCACTTTCATTTTTTCCGCCACAAATGTGACGGAATATATAATATTCGTCAGTTGTTACTCATTATATTTCCCCAAATCTGGAATGCATTTTATTTTGAGCATTCGAAAAAACGTAAAAAGAGTTTTTCTTTCCACTTGAGCGTATGAATATGCATGGAAAAGCGGATCTAAGCGTGAAGTCGAGAAGAACCCAAATGTTTGTGATGCATGCTTCCGTGATATTTTTTTCAATTTGATAAGAGTTTTTTGAATTTTTCTTCGTTAACCACCAACTAGAAAATTTACAACAAAAATACTGCATCTGCTTCCTCCTTTGTTATGTTTATTTGTTAGTAGTCATAATTATGTCTATCTTCGAAATCTATTCCCTTTTGGTCTTCTCTGGTAACATTTCAGCATCAAATTTACCTTGTTTTCCTGATTTTCATATCATTGTGCGCCTCATGTTTAAAATTACGCAAAAGAGATATTGTGGGGCGATATGTGTAGCTGCCACGTATTTAAGTCATCGGCTAAAGGAGTTGAAAAGTTAAATATAGTTACATATTCTCTTACCTTTTCAATCTTTTGCATTGCTAAGGTTTGGCCTATTTTGGAATTTGATTGAAATATTGTTTTCCTTTTATGCCTTCCTGAGTGAACTGTGAATCTGACCTTGGCATTATACCAAATTTGTAGTAAATAACTTTTATTTAATTACTTTGGATTACGTTCTTCGCCAGGAACATTTAGGAAGCTAGTGAATAGAAATGATGAATATAGGGGGTGGGGAGTCACATCACAAGAACCAGCCTTTCAGGGACCTTAAACTTGACTTATACTAGTACATTGGTGGATGTTGGCACTGTCCATTTGATGATCGAATCCCTCTCACGAAATAAAATGATAGGGTTTCAAAACTCAACCTCTCCAGTGACATAGCTCTGAAAAGGCCACTGCTTCCGATGTGAAACTTTTAAGAGCACTTTAGACCATGATATTATCTGGACGATAATAACATATTACGAGGCACATGGTAGCTGTACTTGTAGGTCAGTGATCCCCAGATAATATCTGGAGTCTGGTACGATTATAATGGTTTTACGTATCGCTGTTCGCAGAAGTCGCATCCCTTAAAGATGGGCCTATCGTAGACAGTTTCACACTGGGAGCTATACTTAACTGTGGTGAAAATAGTAATTTCTAGATAGAGGTCGCTAGTATTTTGCCCACCTATTTTCCGGACACGTTTATCGGAGAAGTTTTCATTGTTGCGTCTCTGTCGCTAGTACCACGTGCACATAGATCGGTGTCCTTGTGAAACGTCAATCGCATTCTTTGCTTCGCTTTTTTTTTCGCCGACGTGAATGGAGGCGATATGCTCAGCGATATGATCGGGATCGCGCAAGGGCGGATCGCTCGCTTCATTTGTCTCCCGGCCGAATGTTTAGTCTGTTTTTGCAACGCGTGTATCGCTCCAGCATCCGTCCCATTGTCCTTCTTCCGTCCTTTGGCCCCGCGTTGCCGGTCACGCCGCTCTGCGACCCACGCCCCTTCCCGGTCCCGTAGTATCATTGCAAAACCCATCATCAAGCGCAGTCGGGCACGCCCCTCACGTTCTCCGTTTATCTGTGACCCATCCTCCCCCTCCCTATGTTATGCTTAACATTTTTGAGTATCTCGCGCGACAATCGAGGAATCGGTAGTTCTCATCATTCGTTGGGTAAGCTCATCTTTCTGTTCGCAAAGACCGGTCACGAAGTATGATCGACTCTTTTCCGTCTTTTAGAATTCAACACAAGTTCATTTAGCCCAAAATACTCAAATACTCCAATTATAATAAAAATATCCCAATGGAACTGGGCAGAGTAAAACAGCATAGGATCATTTTAAGAAAGAGTGAATTGAGGACAAGTTTTGTCTTATTTTCTACCTTCCACTTTTTTTAACTCAAGAGAATAACTCACATTCTGTACTTGCAGTCGATGCAAAGTGAAGCCTAGGACTTAGTTCTCCTGTCTCGTACTCCAGTCCAAATTAAAAAAGGTAACATAATGCGACCCCCTTCTTTAAAAGGTGATTGTGCCGTGGCAACGATCTCACTGTTGGAAGACGGTAAACACTTGATAAATTCGTGTTAAATTCCATGGATAAATCGAAAGACTTTGCTTGCAAGTAGTTACTTCACTAGTAAAACTGTGTATTTTCAGGTGTAGGCTGTTTTTAAATTTTAAATTTCAGGCTTTTTGCTTTTAAGACGTCACTTTGGTGTTCTAATAAATACATATCGCCGTTATCACTGCTTAGCACTTGAAAGATACAAATACTTAACGTGTCTTAACGCTCGTTTAAGGACAGTCAATGATGAATGAAACTTTCCTGGTAATGTATGTACATCTCTCTTGGAGTATTTAAGGTATCATCTCCTTTCTTTCCATCACTCTTATTCCTCCCAAAATGTTTGACATATTTGTTTCTCAGACATTCCATTCACTCTTCGATCGCTTTTACCTGCTGGAAATCTGCAGCATGTCCTTTGTGGCTGAAAAAAATCTCAGCGAAACTTAGCGGAGTAAAATAACATTGGAACGAATGAATTGAGGAAGAGTTATGTCCTATTTCCAACTGTCCTCTATGCTTTAGCTCAAGAGAACATTTTACATTTTGCATATGCTTTCGATGGAAAGTTATGCCCGGGTCGTAGTCGATCTCCTCTCTCGCAAGGCCTCCTGTATGTGCAAAGTTGCAATCTTCCTGGTAACCACAGTGGGATTTTGATCTCCCTCGACGTATCACCACGTCCTCATTGTTGTGTTTCATATCGAACTTTCCTTATTCCATTCCATCCTGGCGCAATTGAGTTTTCAGTCCATCCCGCTGATACTCGTGTACATGGGATTTCTCCGCAACTTGGCCACGCGCATCTGTCGTCCCTTTTATTCCCAATCTAACCGCTCTATTGTTTTCATCTCTTTGTCCTTTTGTCGAGAGCGTCCCTCCTCCCCAAATGTAACTTTCCGCTCCCGTGAGCAACTCATATGAGTGCGCGTGTGTACATGAATTTTCTTATCCGCTATCTTTTCTTCTCCTCTTCTTCTTCTTCTTCTTCCTGATAACTTTTTATCCCTACCTTCGTTCTCCCGGGCAGTGGCTCCAAATTGGCCCTGCCTGGATCCCCTAAGGTCCGCAGCCTACAAGGGGCTCTCAGTCCCATTTCAGAGTAGGAAGGAACGTAGTTCATCTTTCACGTCATCATTTTATTTTCCCCCTCATGTTTAGCTGCATAAAAATATTACTATTAAGGATAATTCGCTGGCGTTATAATGTGTGGAACACTTAAAAATTAGGGAAAAAATTTAGATTCCACAATACAGGTGACTAAACAGAAAAAATCGGCGCATTATTTAGAACCTTCATTGTGATGAATAAGTCGAAATCCTTCGCCAATTTGAGTTTAACGAAATGCGAATCCAAAATGTATAATTTCTTTCAGAGACACATTAGTCTTACTTGAAAATGAATTCCTTGCTGATAAAACGGATACAATTGTATTTGACCAAAATTTATTTTGATACGGTGACTGGCATGGCAGAGTATGTGAGCTTAAAACGTTCGGAGTGAATCATTTTTGATAACCACTGATCTATAGTGTTTAGAGTCAGTTTTAATTTTACACAATACATTCTAATTGAAACTTCACTTTGTATGGTAATGCGTAATTTAAATCGATCGTATTTATCACGATAAGTAGCACAAAACTTACCACGTTGCCTATAATTCGCATGTCTGCCGTCCTTTCTCTATTTTTGAAAGTCTCTGGAGTTGGGTTCCTTTTTGGAAATATTATGTACACTTCATAGGTAATATTAAACACAATTTCCTCCCGAACCACATTACTTAATATTGCAACTTAGGTTGCGTCACTTTATGCCATTGTTGTTTCATCCCTCACCTATTTTGCACCATCTTCATCGTAATATTCCTCCTACTCCTCCTACCACACTATGTAACCTACCATTCTTTGTTTGTTATTGGATAATACTGCTGAATATCATTTTCTTCATTGTTGTTCATTTTTTGCTTACCATTTTTTAAATTCTTTTATTTGTTATATGAGTCCATTGTTATTGATCTTTTGCTTTTTTGGACTGCATAAAAATATAAATTAATTGTGTAGGTCTAAGAGTCTGGTTTAACTAAGAGAAATTAAAGTTTTAATTTCTATTACAAGACCCCCCCACCAATTCTAGTGTGTTATCAAACTTAAAGAGTCACGATCTTTCTTCCCGTGTCAGCTTTGACCCTCAACTGGTTACTGCGCGATTTCAGATTCAGTCAGACCTTCTTCTTCACCCGAGAGGCTCGTCCCACCCTCACTGGGTCTGTCTCCCCCTCTTATTTCATCTCCATGATTGCTACGTTTCGGATCGGAAAATTTCTATTCAATAGGCAAATAGCATATGGGGATTGAAGGGAGGGGGGTGGGGTGAGTTCTTTAGAGAGGGTTGGGCGAGGGAGGGAGGGTTTGGGGTGCATTAAGTTGGCAGGGTGGGCGCGAGGATCTCGGAGCGGTTCGCTTGTTTCTGGCCTTCGTTCCCATCTTTACCTTTTTCATCTCCTTCTCCCCATTTTTCACGTATGTTATCACCACATTGAGTCTCACTAGAAAAGGTCATCGTGTCACCACAGTTACAGTCACCGCCACTGTCACGTTAAAACCTCGCAGTTTGAAAGAAAATGAAATTTTAAAGGAAATGTGTTTTACCTCAAGTGTCCAAAGGGCCAAATTTTTCGAGATGTTATCGATAATAGTAACTTTAAAAGGATTATATTTAGGTAACCCGCTGTAACAAATTACCAGCGACATAATGGCAACGTTGTTTCTTCTGCGCTCTTCCTCAACACCAACTCCGTAGGTGAGTCTTTGTAAATTAGACCCGGGATATGTAACTATTACATTGTGGCAGTGGTGTAACTAGGAATATGCTTTGGGGGATGAGGGAGCTTTGGGGGGGTTTTGGGGTCTTTGGGGGGGTTTTGGGGTCTTTGGGGGGGGGGGACGAGGGAGATTAGTGGGGGCTACCCCCCCAGGAAACGGGGATTTCAGGAAAAGTTTTGAAAAATAACATGCCTAAAAATGCATTTTACATCATTTTGGCATTTGAAATTTAACTTTTAGCAGATGCAGTTATTGTATATTAAATCCGCACTTTCATACAATTTTTTTATTACTTGGAGGCTTTGGGGGGGATACATCCCCTTATCCCCCCCCCCCCAATAGTTACGCCACTGCATTGTGGTATAGTTGCGTCTCGGATTGCACAAATGGAGGTTCTCGGAGCGGTTCGCTTGTTTCTGGCCCTCCCTCCTATCTTTACCTTTCCCACCTCCCATTTCTCAAGTATGTCATCGCCAAACTCTCTATCTCACTAGAGAAGGTACTGAGTGTCACCACAGTCACAGATCGCGTTCAAACTTCGCAGTGTGAAAGAAAATGAAATTTTAATGGAAACGTTTTTTTGAGCCTTAGTCTTTTTTTAATTTTTTAAATTGAGTCTTAATTTTCGATATATTATCGATAGAAAATACCAGTAAAAGGCTTAAATTTATGTGCTACAATGCCAAAACATAATGGAAATAACTCATATGGCCCTTCCGCGCTGACAGTGGCGGAAAAATCATCAAGAGTGGAAAAAGACCTCGAATGAAATATATAGAATAGGTAAACAGGAATGCGAAGAATAAGGAAATCGTCGGTTTAAAAAGATTAGCATGTAGGAGAATTGAATGAAGAGCTGCGACAAACCAATTCTGGGAATTTGTTGACCGGTGATGATTATGAATTATGAAGTGCGAATTCAGTAAAAAAATTGAGTAAGTTAAACAGGCGTCGTTCGGTTAAGGCGGAAATCTGTTAAGCAATGAGCAACTGCTGCTTAGAAAAGGCTCAAACTCTACACCTTAATGAAGGCATGAATTTATTGATTTACAGATTTAAAATTAGATCAAAAAGTTCAATAATGAGCAACCGATTCGTAGGTACTAAACTTTCTGACCAGATTTAAACTCACTATATTTTTTTGTTGCCCTTATCTCGGTGGGAATTAAGGCAACCAGAGAAGGGACTATACGATAGAGACCAAGAGAATCGCAGTAGGATTTTTATTGGGCGAGACTATAATTAAGTGAGTGGTTCAGATGTGAAAATGAGAAATTTCTACACAGCCAGACAGAAATCATTTTGATCGCATACCTGGACCAATGCAAGAGTGTGCAGACGAAGATGTGCGATAAGAAAATTTACCTTATAATAAATGCAGAAATGCAAAGTAAATAAGCTCATGAAATTATGCATGGGTGGCTAAGATAAGATGCCTTGCAACTTGCGTATTTTAGGAAGATTTTGAGGTAAGATGAGACTTTTTGGAGGAATAAAAATAGTTAAAATATTCCCATGGAGGGCATCACGACTATGCAATCTTATGACGAGATAACATCCAGAAGAAAAGGTGTCATTCAAATAAACATGGAATAGCATTGAAAATGTGGATGCATAACTGTATCGTTGAGCAATTTTATCAGCGCAACGTGGAAGCCATATACATATGCCAAGCCCAAAATATATTTTCATTTGAAATAAAGCTGTAGTTAATTTCTTAAATTGAAAAACACATGTAATGTTCAGGGATTTTTTTCACGAGGTTATTACTAAATATATGTCATTTAATGCAAAAGTCGGAGGAAATTGAGGCTATCATCAGTTTTTTTAGTCTAAAACAACGTACTGGTGTATACATTTTCTAAATTTCTTCCTCACTAAAGTCATGTTACTTGATTGCCAAAGTTCCAACCAACTTGCTTTGAAGAAAGTTAGACCTTTCCTCTCTTAAAGGTGTTTCAGAATCCATTTCAACTGTTTAGCTATCCCGATCGATGAAGCATTTGGATTTCCGATGTGGGGTCGGGGGACTTGAAAATTGCCAATTTTAAACTCCCAGGTGAGGATGTCCAACTCTCGCAATTTATGTGCCTTTGTTTTAAAATGCTTCCTGTTGGTGATCGATCGCCAATACGTGGAATCCCATCAACCTCCTTCCCGTACTTGGTTTCCCAATTCTTGCAAACTCTGGCCACTCATCAGCTCGATATGAGTGGGAAAGTAACATATCATAACAGACGCAGCGCCGCACGGTGTGTCCAAATGGCTAAAATCCGGCACAAATAGTAATAAGTCAATCTAGTCAAACTCTTCTGTCCAGGAAAATTAGGAACTTAATTGTATTTCTGAACTGAATTCGAAAGAATCTTACAATTACAATTTTTGTGGATTTTAAATGCAAGAAATGGGTGGGGTAATGAATAACGAAATGGCACTTGAAATTACGAGGAAAATTGTGAAGGATCTAATTGAGGGTAAAGGTGAGCAAAGTGGGAAAAATAGACGTACAATAAAGTGGTAGCATAGATTACTGAAGAGAAATTGATGCGCAAATTTTACGAGTAAAACTCTTCTCGAATCTATCACCAATCTTACATATCAACCGACGTTTCAAGCACCTATTCGGCGTTGGCCCCCAGGTTTTTTTTAATCTCCTCGGTCCTGCCGTATTGTATACAATTGTGTTACCTCTAGGTACCGCGACCTCTACCTCTATCTACACCTCCACCGTATGCGAGTACCCCAAGTCACAACGACGCATCTTGATGGTAGGGACCATTATAGGGACTGGTGTGAGAGGATTCCCTACGGTGGGAGAGTCTGGTGTGGAGGCCATTCGAAGAGGGCGAGAGATAAAGCTCCCGGATGAAATTAATTACACCCTTTGTCTCTTGACCTCCTCCCACCCCACTCCCAATTCCCTCTCAGCATATTCCCCTCACACCTATCCACCCTTTATGAATGCTTCTCCCCCACCCTTACTCGCATCCTATCCTCCTCCTGCTACCTGCTATTAAATTCTTCGGCTCGTGCGTCTAAGCGTGGGGCGATGCGGATAGGAGCAAGAGGATGGGGCAAGGGAGAACGTTTTGATCGTAAATCTAGGAGGCGCCTTATCTAGGCTTGTATCGGAAACATTTTGAAGGTGCAACTGAGTGTTTCTATTCGCCTCGGAAGGATCGAGACCGGTAGAGCTTAGCAAAATGAATATATTCATTCTATGCTGGTTCCTCATTTCGTTTTAAGCCTTTAAGGCAAGGGCGTACCCAGGATCAAACGTAGGGAGAGTGGGGGGAAGCCATAGTTTTTCAAGTTGCAGGTCAGATTTAAGCATGGAAAAGGTGAATGAAATAAACATTTCAACAGCTTTGCTTCCTTCAATTGGTGGAAGTTGGACATATTTAAATAAATAAAAGATCGTAGCACTTCTTGTGGAAAAGTGCTACGATATTTTATTTATTTAAAAAAGTATCATAAATAACTAACATTTCATGGGAGTTGAAACATAGGTCGTGAATAGAAAAAAAGTGGTGGAGAATTTTTATGTAGGCGATACAGTAATTTTTCATACAAGCACGCATTTTTCACGCAGCAAACGGCTATAACGGCTTGAAGAATTTCAAGGAAACTGTAACAGATCTTTATTAGTTTTTAAAATTATTCGCTTGAAAAAGTATTATTTTCCTTAAAGGCATTTGCGATAATTACTTCTAGGGGTACTATAGAGGTAGGGGTATTACATCTACCCCCTCCAGCCCCTCGCTGGGTACGACCATGCCTTAAGGGTTCTTTCTCGAGACTGTTTGGTTGCAACAATTACCATTCAAAAGAATTGCAGGATATAGTAAATACTGGCCTTCAAATTCCCTTGTCATTGGGTAATACCTGCGATATTGGGTTTCTTTGTGTGACGATTAGCATGATCATTCATTTCGACTTTTTTAACTAAGAATACATTCAATCCTTCATACTTGGGATAATACATCCATATGATTTGAAAATCAATCGAATTTTATAGTCAATGGCAATGGCGTAACTAGGAATATGCTTTGGGGGGATGATATGGGCTGGCGTGGTAAACCTTGCAACGGAGTCCGGGAAATTTTTTGAAAAATGACATGCCTGGAAATACATATTGCATCATTTTGGCACTAAAAATTTCACTTTAAGCAGTTATTAGATGTCAAAACTATAGAAAAGTTTTAAATATTTTTTTTATTTCTCTAAGGCTTTTGGGGAGATCCATCCCCTTATTCCCTCCATAGGTACGCCACTGGTCTGCAGGGTTATCATTAATTATTATTTTTATTGATGATGAAAGCATAGAGAATAGAGCATATTTCTGTACCATGCACTTTCGACTTGGTAACTGTAAAGAAGGTTATCATCCAATGAAATAGGTAATATGTTATATAATTTGAAGACTTCTCATATATTTGTTAAGTCGTTTGCTGCGATAATAGCGCTCAATATTCGTTGGGTCCATGAAAAATTGCTGTATCGCCTCCACAAAAATTACCCACCACTCTTTTTCTATTTACAATCTATGTTTAAACTCCCATGAAATTTTAACTATTGATAAAACTCAAAATTCCATTAATATACCTCGAATATTGTCAAACGCTGGGTAAAACTGTCAAGCAATACAGCTAATTCGTTTTACCTAAAATACTTCCGTCCACGTGTCTTGTAGTCCGTTCACTAGCACTTGCACTGAGCTGGGAGCTGCACCGTTATGTTCTGAGTGAAGCATCTGTCTTCCCAGTTGACACAACCGACGGTAGTCCTAGAGGTGTAAACCAGCGGCTTTACTTACCGTTAAAGGTTCGAAGGTAATCATTAGGGGCTGTTTCATTTGAAGCCCGCCATCCAATTAGCGTCCAATAAATACCGCGTGTTCGCACAGCTATTGGGTATAAGTTCTTAGGCGGATGTGGTTTCCAGCCGTGGAATTTCGCTGCAGATGCAGGTGTGAATGAATGCATCCGTGGTAACCATTCATGGGCGTTATTCGGCAGAGAAATCACCAGAAGATGGCCGTTACTCCTCAATTCTGTCTCGTGGACTGAATGTTAGAGAAATTCAATGATATACGTATGCTAAAGATGTGATGCTCCAACCCGTTTAGTAGATCAACGTATATAGTGACGTCATGGCAAAATTAGCGGTGCCCGAACAAGCTTCCCTTAACATTTTTTAAGAAGTGAATTCTTACTCTGTTTGTTCTTTCATTACAAGTTATTATTTGCATTTTATTACAAACATTTTTGCTATGGTTACGAATGTATACATAAGAAAATTTGAGAAAAAAATGATAAAAGAGTTATTTGACTATTGTCTTTTATTAACCAGTGCCGGAACGCCGTTTCAGGCACCATGTCACCGCTAAAGGTATATGAATGAGTATTTGCAATATCAAAATAAAATTATTTTCAACAATTATTTAATGTGGTCGGTGCGTTTCGGCTCACAGAGCCATCATCAGGTACAAGACCTCTGGTGCAAGGTGGCCCCGCGAGTCGAAACACGTCGTACACATTAAATAAATTTGAGAAAACGCAACTGCCTTTTATTTCAATTTTTCGAACTTCCACTATATCACACCTAAATCGGTTGAACTTATCCGGAGTTGTAATTTCTGAAATAAGGAAATCACCAAATTTGAGGGAATCAGCTCTACGGCCTAGACAGGTAAACGTAAGATAAGTTGCTCCAAAAAGCCGTAACAATTTAAACTTATCCGTTTTACACCAACCGGCAATGATTTGCAACGATAGAAATTAATCTGCATTTGGAGCAACTTATTTTACATTTATAAGGAATTGAGTTTATGCAAATGATTGCTCTTTGGATTTAATGATGAGGTTAAATTTTGATGAATATTCAGTGTGAACATGATGCCTGATCAAACAAAATAATCGATAACATATTAACACTTTTTACACTCTCTTGCTGATTTTAGGAATAATTTTGAAGCAGTTTTCTAAAATTACATTTGGACAATACACCCATTAAATTAAATTCGAGGGATATTTTGTTTCCCTTCGTCACTATTTGCCTAAGTTCTTCAAAATAAGATTGCATAGAAATCACGTTTTTGAACTAATATTTTCCATTTAATGAGGTGAAGTACAATCGTTCCTAACATTTTTCTATTTTATTTAGAGTATTTTTCGACTGATTGTGTCAAATTCGAGATGAACATCAAACTGGTCATGAGACTTGTGAATATTGGTCGGAAAAAGAAAGTTGCTACTATAATCCACAACTCATGTAAGTACTTTCGGTGACTTTTATCATTAATAATTCGGTAGAAAATGCACCGGTCAAATTACTTCGCATAATGACGCCTTCCGTGATCCCTGAGATTCGCTCTCTGCTCGCGACTCTTTGTAAAGAGCATTTCGAAGGAAGCCGGCGGCGAACGAAAGAGGTGGGCGGGTGCCTTATGACGTGGAAGCCGACGCATTTTCCCGCTAAAATATTCTCGAGTCCTATTAATCAAAGGGTTTTATCTTCCATCTCACACCAACCTCCCTCACCTCCTGTCCCACACGTCATTCCCGATTTATTGCTGCCACCCCTCCCCCTACCGCCTCACCCCCACCTTCAACCATGCGGAGAACACCGTCGTCAAAAGTCGGTGGCAACAATCAAACACGTAATCGCCATTTTAAGCCGGCGAAACCGGAAGCATGCAATAATGCGATATATCCCTCGAAGACTAATGGCTCCCTCGTTAAAAGTGTACCCTATGGAGCAGACGTCGTCATAAGTCTTCCATTCCAATTCCCACCGACGACGATACAATGTTTCCCCACCTCTCTTTGCGTTTATCGATTCGTTTCGATCGTGGAGGGAATGGGATTCTTCCCATCAGCCCCCGCGCCCAATACCTCTTTCCTTAGCCCAAATTACAATTCCGAAATTCGGAGGAAAAGTTCTCTTTACCTCGACCAAAGCCGCTTTCGTGCTTAGTTTATATTCGAGATGTATCGATTTTTGGGTTCTTGTGAGGAGTCTCCATACGGTTCACTATGACTTAAGTTAGTAAAGATAATCCACTTATCTCTTCAACTAAAATCTCTTCCCGCGTCATACACAAGGAAGAACTTATCTCCCCACCTTGTATTCTTTAGAAGAATAACCCTAAAAGCCAATTTAATGGGAAGAAAATCTTTCGATTATTACACCTGCTCTGTAATTTTTAAGAAATTAAGGATAGTGTGAATTTCTAGTTCTTTGGTGAGTTTTTATGGGATGGGTTGCAAAACTCTATAAAATAAAATATTACATTTTTGGCTCTCGAGAAAGCCCGTCGACTAAGCTAGCAAATATAAGGTATCGAATGCAAATCGATTCTTTCCATCATAATTCCAATTATAGTAATATCTCTCTCTTAAATGTTGTTTCAGGTTGCATTTTAAATAGTGTTCATCTTCACATTACTAACCTGATGGTTTTATATACAAGTTTATCGTTGAACCTAATGGATACTTACATCTATCCCACGTGGTCAAATAACTCGGAAACTGGTTTTTAGAAGAGCAAAAATGCGTGAATGAATTTATGTTTTCGTATGCTTGGATATTGGATTTTTTAAGAGCTTGGATGAAATAGACCAGACTGTTGTGTTTTTGACACGAATTTCGACTGTTTCCTGCATTTTTTTTTGCTTAAGTCGGTAAGTTTGACTTCCCATCGCTCTTTTTTCATTTTTAGTGTCACGCTGCTCACTTATTCTGACAAATCTAACTAGGTAACCAATATTCATGCTGCTCACTTATTCTGACAAACCTAACTAGGTAACCTATTTAACAATGAAAATATATGCCTTGTTTGCGATGAAGAATTACTCTGTGCAAGAAGAAGTGTTCAAATGAGGTATTCCCTTATGGTACTTTATTAAACCTTGCTATTCAACTCTCGCACCAAAGCAGTTTTAGGCTTCTTTCGGTGTGAATGAAAGCTAACGTTATGCTCTCTTCTCGTGCCCTCCTTGGTTCTTGTATCATTCACTAAAAACCGCCACGATTCGGAATATCGCACACTCACAATCAGTGAATTAGGTTCCTAAAGTGGGATACATTCATTTATCAAAGTTTCGCTCGGAAACCGGTTGTCTTAACAAAAGATATGCAAGGAGAATGTGTAAAGGTAATAACATTTATACAGCGCATGCCCAATTCTGTGGCCATGTAAATGACGAAAGAAATAGACCACTTTTCTGGGTAAAAGTCTTGGAGAAACGTAATTTCCCACATATCTCGCTCGATTCCAGTGCCTTCTGAAGTTGATTGATAAGAGAGTTTGAAAGCCATTCCTTTGACATATTTTTTTTCCGCGAAATCGAGTTTTCATCTCTGATAAAGTAATCAAACGAAAACCGCAGTTTCCATATCGCCCTTGTAATGCTTTCTTGTTTATGTGATTTCCCTCTTTTTTTAGGCTCTTTAAATCACGAATGAATGAGGAGAGATTGTTTGATATAAATAAATCATCGCTCGTACTCGAGTTACTTCACTTGGTAATGAGGTGTATGGGTCGAGAAATATTTCCTTATCCCAACGGGATACAAATTGCCAACTATTACAACTGTATGTAATTTCCGGTATAGCTTAATGAAATCCTTACACTACTGAGATATTTTTTTAGTCTCTGAACATGTTACTCCTTTTGTCAATGCTTCATTGCCTGCGAGGTTCGCTTTTGCTACCGAGTGAAATTATCATTCGTTCATATATCAAATGTACAAATCAAGATAGAAGTACTCTTTTGGCTTCAAAGGAGTGACTAATTTATCTCTTTAGTTCACATGCAAGTAGTGGTTCTTGAGAAAATAAATTGCCTTGCGGTGGTCTCTGAATATAAGTAGGGATTGCTACTCTCAGTAATGGTGGAACGCAAGCATTGGTTGGAGTCACTTTTGTTTCATCTTTTTTTTAAATAATAAATTGGGAAATTATCATTTCATGTATGTAACAGCACTACATTACTTGTAAATTCTTCTCTTTAAGAATTATTATTATTATTAAGACTCTATATTCCAAATGACAATTAAGCTTGGGAAGAGGAAATATTGAGATAGTGGGTTTCTTTTATTTTTCTGAATGGTTTTGATATTAATCTAAAAAATGAAGTGCTCTATCAGCTATCTACATCGCATTTACAGGCATCAAGACAAACATTTATGTCTCAATCTTCATTTATGTTATTATTTTGATATGGCTTGTAAATTTTTTCTCAGGAATAATCACACAATGTCTTATAATAGATAGATGATGATTCACGGGTGTCTACTAGAAATATTGTCCACATAATTTCATCAATAGTTAATCGATATGTATTTCAATATCGAATTCTGTCTATTTCTCTACCTTTCTATGGATTATTATGTTCCTGGATTTTAGCCGTGCGTTATTACGACCTTCGGTCATGAAACAATTGACTTTTTTCGGTGAATTATTGTGTAATGCATTCTCGAGTTCCCATCGGTTTATTCATAGACTACATTCAACGTCGCAACTATTTTAAATTAAGATTCTACTATTATGGCTTTCGTGCTACATCGAATATATCCGGCAGCCAATTTTCACATTACATTTGCTTGTCACATCCCCCTAAGAAGAACACAGCTTCCCCGTTGACTTCACTGCTCTTGAATAGGGTGGTTTCCCATTATTTTTTTATTGCCTAAATCGAAAGATTATTACTCCTGGAGTACGTATTTCACGCTTTTAGATTTTTAAATGACAACATCTATTTTTCGCGATCAAATGAAAAGTGAAAAATTTCAAGCGCGCGAAAACGCGACGCGTAAGTAGGAATGAAGGGAAAAAGTCCGTACGACGCATTTCTGGTTCCCCCTCCCGCCTGGTAGGTGACCTTGATCGAGGCTCTGAGCGCTGATAGGACGCAGGATGCTAACGGGTAGCTGAGTACCTTCCTGTCTGGTAGCGCATGGCTTAAAAAAGGTTTATTAATACCTTATCAATCGAAGAAAACTTTCCGACCTTAGCCAGTTTTAATAGGTGATTATTAAGACATGTTTCCCTGAGCTCTGTGACTCATGCATACATTGGTAGCCTCTGACGATATATAAGTCCTATCCTCTCGTGTAGAAACTAGGTCCCTGTGACGTCACGTGGAGTGGAATCGCATGGGCGCCAATCTGGCCTTTTTCAAATGAGGATAAAATTTGACCCTTGCCATTCGTCTAAACCGGTATTTCAAAAACCAAATAATTTGTGTATTATGAATACACTAATGGTGGGTAACGAATCGCAATCAAGGCCTTTTGTTTTCTTTGATGAAGGAAACTGCCCTATTCCCATCGTTGCCTACGTCCAAGTTTCACACTCACAACAAGTAGTTGCAAAAACAATGCTAGGAAAGAGATTTTTAAATTTCAAATACATATGGCATTCCCCAAAACAGACTTTTCATTCCCTCAAGACTACACATTCTTGCCGATTCTTTGAGAGGCTTATCGGAATGAACTAAGCACCGTCTTTTAATTAATAGGAAAGCTCAGGAATTATTTTTTTTAACTCTGATAATATTTTTTGATAGATTGCAAAGGCGTAACACAAGAAAGGCGGCTCATTTTGAACTAACCAGAGAAAAAATTAAAACGACAAGTATATACCAAAACGAAACGAATATGCCCCTTTTAATTTCATACCATAAGCCTCACTCGCGTTCGCCATTTTATTTTCTTCGCATCCGTCTCGGGCGATATATATAGACGAACCAATCTGCGTGCAAAATTGCTTCCTCGCCGTGGATAAAGCTCGGGAGAGACCTCTACTCCTTTGTTTTCATTTCACCTCATCTGCGGAGTAATACGTTTCCCGATCTCTCACTGGGATATAGCGACGGATCTGAATTCTCAAGGAGGGAGACGGGTTCTTGGGAAAAAGGCCTTTTTAGTTCGTTCCGAGGATAAGATAGAAGGAGAGAGAGAAAAAAATATATATAAAGAAGGAATACCTTCACGGATCGCAGACGCCATGTACCTTGGGATTCCTCATCTCCTCATTTGAATCCCTAACCCCGGCTCGCTCGAATATATCTATCCTTTCTTCCTCTGTTCCCTATTATCCTGAAACCCCTTAAACCGCCCCCTACACGTCGTATTTTACCGCCCGCGTGTTCCCCTCCCCTGTCAAAATTCACCTCCCACTCAACCCCCACCCCCTCATCCTCACAAATCCCCAATTTCCTTCAGATTATCGTTCCCTCATTTTCCGCTCTGAGGCGCTGAGGAGAGGGTGTCTGGGACATAAGACGATCCGAAACCGCAGCTAAGGCGCTCGGGATACCTTCTCCAGCTCTTCTTCCTGCACTTATCTCCTGCTCAGGGCACCCTGCCATCTACTCTTCTTCTTATCCATACCGCTCCCTTTTTATCTCTCTATCCTTTGCTCCGAAAAATTGGTAGAATCCAATAGGGAGATTGGGACGCAATATTTTAGTCCCATGTCCGAAGTATTTTCTAAGTGCGTAAGGCCAAAAGAAACTTCGTATTCCATATGATGTTCATCATAAGATGAATTTGCTTTATACACAGTATGGTTGAGGCCTGAGGAGGTTGAGGAAGTTAGGAAAATAAAAGACTTTGGTTCCTAAAAATTAACTCTAATCGTCTACTACTTTCGATACATTATCATTTTATTATCCATATCGGACACTTTGTTACTTCCACAATATATTTTTAAAATAATATAGGACCTGTTTCGGCTGTTGCACTATTATCAAGGACAGAAAATATAAAAAATATGGTGAGGTCCGGTTTATAAATTATGGTTGTTAATGGAGTTAAGTTACTCGGAGTTGGTTCAAAGCTGTGGGATTGGTAATTTCTGTATCATCTTCAAGGCTAGTGTCGATAATAATCCCTAGTCTTAAAGATTAAATAGTCTGTCGAAACTAGTAGACGATTAAAGTTAATTTGTAGGAACCAAAGTCATTTATTTTCCTAATTTAAATTTACTTCAACGAAATCCACACGAAAATTTCGATCTATCGAAAATAAATGATCAGGGTTTCAGTGTTTGAGCATCAGCTGGAAAAACTTCTAGATCTGATTTCTTCAAATATTATGGATATACTTACGTATATATTTCATATATTTATTATAAACATGAATCATTTATATACTTAGGGTACAATTGAGTTCAGCTACAGGGAGTGGTATGCCAAAGAAGGATTTTTTTACCGTGAATTACTGACAGGTAATGTAACGGTAATAAGAGCGTGAAGTTTTGTGAACCCTCTTTTTAAAAAGTTTTCCACGAACCAGCTTAAAAAGAACAGGGAGGAAATTTGATCCTATGAATATCTGTGATGCGTTGTGTAAGTTTGTTCCTTTTTGCTCTCCAAGAAATATTCGTAGGGCTCCGGGGCTTGTGGTGGTGAATGCATATAAAAACTGTCTGATAGCAGATCAGTTCCATCGAGGCGACGTAGTCTTTTGAGAGCACGGAGAGTTTTTTAAATGAGATGATCGTCTGTCGAGGGAAAAAAATAATAGTAATTCCACATTATTATCTCACTTTAGCATCACAACTTTATTGATGAATCACTGAAAACTTGCCTGATGAAGACGTCTTCAAACTCGCCTCATCGTGATAAACTGTGAAGATGGTCCCTTTTCCTCGCTAAATATACGCAGTCGCTCATTATGATCTCGCATTTACATACTTATCACGAATTTGAGGAAACTTATGAATAAACCATCGCGATACGGTGTGTGGTCTTAAAATACTTATTTTAAAGCTCGAGCAACTGAGAATGCCTCGTGAAATGTGTTTTCTGCTTTATTTTGACATCTTTTTGACTTCCATGCCATTCTCTGACTTTATCTGGGTTGATACCTCAATAAAAAAAGCATTGCGAGTACCTGGGAGTTTTCAGAGAGAGATAATCTCACAGCGAAATTTATTTTATATTTCCTTTTTCTCTGAAGAGTGAGAGACGAAGTACATCTGAGGAGTGTCACTGAGTGAAGCACCGAACCGTTTGAAAGCGTAAAAAATGTTAAATTGCGTAGGAAACACGACTCGTGATGCGGGCCTAGATATACTCAACAGCTAGATTGTCTGCAACTAGTTGTGTGGTATTTAACTTGGCATTCGATTCTTTAAATAATCAAGGTCCCTGTGGTCTTAAAAACTATAGCCATGAACGACTTCGGAAAAATTAAGAACTTACAAGATATTTCCATTTTTTAAGAATTATATAAGAATTAAGAATTATAATCGATCAAGGCGTTTCATTCGGAATATTGGTGTTTTAAAATGGAATAAAGAAGTGGTATGTATGAATTTGGAAGACAAATATCTTTTTTATGACTTTTATCTTTAAAAGACTTTTATCAGTTACCTTTGTTATTGACGAGTGGCAATGAGAAAAAATATCTTATCTGATAACGCATTCTCAGCTTGATTATTCATCTTGCACTAAACTGAAAAAGATGAATTTCGTCAATCGCAACAACGATATTCTTAATTTTTTTCTTCTTATCTTGACCTTCTTTAATTAATGGCTAAATAGTTATTGGAGTACAGGTAAAAAAAACCTAAGACTACTTTTGACCTATACTCCAAGAACTATTTAACCGTTGATATTCTTAATTGCATCTTTGGGTTTTCTTCTTGACGAGACCTGTCCCTGTACAATAATGTGGTAATCACTTCGCAAAATATAATCATTCCCCGCATAACATAAATAACACATATAATCATAAAAAAGCATAACATAATATCTCATGCGTAATGTAGGCTAAGGGAATTTGAAAATAAATTTCTAAGTGCTTTTCTGAGTTGCTTCAAATTGAATTTTTGCAGAGTCGTTATATTTAGGATAATATTGCATTTTCAGAGAGAGATAGCTACAGTGCTATCTTTCCGACTGGGAAGCGTATAAACCTTATCTTGTGCGGGGCAGAGAATCCTTCTAAGCCGTAATGAAAACGAAAGGAAGGATTGAGAATGGTAGGAAGTGGGGGACCGACGGGAAGAATTTCAATGCGCGGTTGGATTTGAATCGTTTCTCTCTGTTTCTGCATGGGAGAGAATCTCTCTCTTGCCCTCCAACTCCACTCCAAAAGGCCTCACTCCTCCTCTTGCTTGTTAACTGCCTCCTATATCAACGCGAGCGGCTTCTCAAAACAGGTGTTTCGCCTCGTTATCTGATATATACGTCGATGAAACATGGAGACGGGGCAGGCGGAAGTTGAGGAAACAGAGTCATTCGACGTTATTATGCACGAATATCGCCTTTTGTGTGTGCTTAGCATAAACGTTCCACGCGACCGTGGGAATAATGAAGGATGCGTTTCCACGTTTCGCCGCACTTTTTAAACTTTTCGGGATGTGATTTATTGCCCGTGTTCTGCTTTGATATCCATCTCTTATTAAAAGCAAATCCGAGAGATTTCACGGTCGTAGCCTTCGGATGGTGGGGTTTTAATTTTGTTATTCCTAAGCCGTTTAGGTAGACCTATTATTGTCTTTCGAGTATCACGTTCGCCCTTATACTTCCTGTGGTTCAGTGCGTCCGACCGTGAAAAGCTCCTGTTACTTCTTTCCGACGTGACCAAAATCTTTGATATAACTTACGTTCACGCATCGCCTAATGAAAACTGAATTCTTCGGCGTTGTTAGTCTGGAAACTTTTTCATGTAGTGGCATTATTGAAATTATTTTCTGTTCGGATAATTCTAACGAAATTAATCTATGTAAGTACACGTTGTTTCAAGGTGCTATTAATGCTTCCCTAGCATACCTTTACTTGCGAATGCATTTCTCAAGTATTATTGAGATTAAAAAGAAATGTTTACCGTGGTCACAAGAAAAGCAATTTTGTTCATGAAGCAGTACATTTTTCCAATTAGTGATAGGAGGATAGCCTTAGGAGCTCGTTGTAATTATTATCTTAGAATATTTAGTTATTCTTTGATGTAGTTCACCGCTTTGAAAAGCTCCCATTTACCCCAATGAGTATTGTGCCTTCTACTTCATTAAATTATCACATCTGTAGCGGTCGTAAAATGCAGTGCACAATTTTATCTATTTTATTCTTCAAAGGCGCTGGTTTTAGCACCGAAATCCATCATCGAAACTAAAAAAAGTATTGTGAAAGCAGAAAAGAATTTTTTGAAACTCAAATGCATATTTTTAACAGTCGTGGACACCATTACTTTATCTTAAATTTCAGCCAAGTTGGGCCTGTGTCATTACCATACTGGGACCTTTTATATCATCTGTATATAATCGACATCATGATAATATTCTATTAAAAATTGGAATTTGTCTATCCGTCAAAAGTGTACTTCGTTAAAAAATAGGCAAATTTTCTTCATCAAAATCTGAGGTAAAAAGAAAGAGGAGTCTGCTGAAGATTGAAGCATTTATTAAGCGAGAAATGGGCGTGTAGTTTCTCGTCAGAACGAGGGAGGGGATCCCCAAACACTTCCAACCCTATCGTTTTTTGGAAACTGTCAGGCGGGCGCGGGTCGTTTCGACCAAGGGTAAAATGCCTCCCACCCCAACCCCATGCTCCCATTCCCCATTTGATTAATGATCCCACTCTTATGCACCTAACTCTTTCCAACCCAAGTCCCCGCCGCACAATGGCACATTCGTTACTCTTTCTTTCTTTTCACCTGTCATTAGGATTCATTCGATTGAGTGGGAGTTTGGTTGGTTGTTGCAAGTTAAGGTTATTTTTTTGCGCTGAGAGGTAGAAGGAGTCTCTGTGAGGAGGCGGCTGAGAAACCTGATCAGAAGTGAGATCTGATTTCTGAAATCTATTTATCGGTTTACGATTTGAGTTTAGGGCAAGAGTATTTATGGAATGCAGAGACGAGAAGGATATTGCTAACTTGTTTATTAGAATGGATGGAAGAATCGGCACTTTTTGACGCCTCGGTGGTCTAGATTCTCATGTACATCGAGGACAAATTCCAACCTTTCTTCATAGTCGAGGAATCATAAACTTCTGTTTTTGGAATTCCTTTTCTTATGCAAGAAATTTGCCCTGTACGTAAATCGATTTTTTTTATCGTTTATAATATGATAAAATTCCTTTCCCACAAAAGAAGAATTTTTAATGCAAAACTCTATTGAAGTGATGCAATTTTTTAAAATACTCCGTTAGAATACCCAGTTATGGAAACAGGCAATTCGTACTAAATTTATCGTAATAAGGTCCGCAACTCAATGGCACTAATTAAAAATTGTTCTTGGAATTTAAGATCTTGACTTAATCAAAGCAGCACCAGTTAATGCGGAGAGTTTCTGAGGCAAGCAACTTTTCCTATGCCTCTTTAAGGCTAGAAAAGCTACCATTTCCATTTCTCCCTGTGTGCTATTGCATGAAGAATCTAATATTAGGATATATTTATCAACGCCACAGCTTTAGTTACCTCAAACATATACATGGAAACTGTCTTTCCAAGATCCTCCTGATAGGACTCATATCATTCTGGAATTCATGACTTTAATCGTTGCCAATACAGTCCTTCAATCTTGGATACTCATTCTCTCTATGTAAAACATGCGCAATTACATGTGATTAATATTTTCAATGAGGAACTACCGTTGAGGGAAGCATTGGTAGAGGAAATGAGTGGATAAGCCTCCAAGTGGCCAAAAGAGCCACTGTGCGGGGAACAAAGTAAAGGGGTACGGGGTGCTTTTAATGGGAAGGGGTGAAAGAAGAGAAAGAGAGAGTCGGGAGCGGATCGGGGGTGAGAAAAAATCACGGTTGGCAAACAAAATCGATTGTCGCTCTCGATGTTTCCCCCTTCGATAATTCGATTGTTGCCTCCGGTGGGCACCTGCTCGCCTCCCTTACCCTTCCACCCACCCCTCCCTCCTCTCTCCATCCGCCCTTATTTCCGGGACCCGAAAATTCCCTTCTTTCTGACGTGATTGAGGGATGCGGGAATGAAAGAGAAATAAAAATAAAATAAACGGAAGAGCTTGGAGGGGTTGTCCTTTCTCTCGCAACACAGGCTTCCATTTTACTATATCGGGATTGTATGTATATGTGTACGTGCGCGAGATTTTTAGGGGACGAGTCAGTAAGGGTAATAAAAATGAAGGAGATCGATTATCGAAACAAGTGAAATCGGATAATCCACGGGCGCGTCGGAGCGGAATTATTCCGCGGTGGAATTTTTTTTCTCCCTTTCTCATCCTCCTCTCTTCCTTTTCCTCTCCGTATCCCTCTCTTTCTCTTCATCCAGTTTTTCACTTGTGTCCCTCTCTTTCTCTCTCGGCTGGCTGGGATCCGCAAACGGTTTGCGTAGGCGTCCGAGTGGCGGCGCCACGTGAGGAATCCGTCTCGTTAATTGGGCGGAATCCGAGGAAAAGTGGGGTGTCATTTTGTACGGTGTGTGGGGGCCTGTTTCGCAAAATTTGGTTGTGGTTCTCTTATTTTTTTCCCCCTTCGCCATCGAATTTGGCAAGGGTGTACGGGCTCATACCGTTAAAACACACTAAATACGGAGAAATTTCCTGAAAGAATAAAGTTTTACTGGCTGCCCCAATCTTTTAGAACTTTTTACTTCAGTCACCAATTAGAATACTAATGAGCATTGGGTAACTCAAATAAAAGTATTCATCTTAATGTAAATTCTACAATCGAATCATATTATGATAAGAGAATTTTTTTAAAGATTTTATACGGAATGTTACTGGTTTAAATTACATTTAATTATGCAGAATCGGGTTCCCACCGGGTAATTGGTTGCATATCTCCCAACTTTTCAAAAAAACGACTTATCCTTCATCCTCAGGGGATCTCCTGAAAATTATTCTGTAAATTCAGACAATTCTGCGAAAAGTCTTCAGAAGGTCCTGGATGAAGGACCCTGAGGATTAAGGACAAGTCGTCCTTCGAAACGCCGGGAGGCATGTAGCCAATTACCCGGTGGAGAACACAAGAATCCTTTCCACACCTCATACTCCGCGAAAATCTAAGATCTTATATCCATTTATTTATGCTTCAGCCAATTAGAATGGCGGCTCACTGAGCATTTTGTACTCATGAGATCCGAAGCAGCATAAAGAAAATACACTAGCTGGTGTGCTTGGGAGCGACGTTTTCTTCTCGTGATATAAATATCAAAAATTAAGAAATGAGTATTGAAATTAGCTTCAAGTGCACTAATTGCCGAAATGGTGATTGAAGAAAAGGAGCCGTCACTGCCAGTGACTAAATCACTAAATACTCGAAATCACTGCGACTGTGAATACGGTAAAGATAACTTCGGCTGCTACCAACTGCAGCAATGTAACGCATAATAAAAATGCCTTGTTCATCTTTTATGATAAATAAGATATCCTTAACTTATTATGCAGCCAACGTTGAATATAAAATACTTATTCAAATAAATGCCGACGGGATTTTAATGATTGCCACTTGATGATCAATTCCTTCACCATATCAAGTTTACTTTTTTTATCGTAATACAAACTCAGAATCAGAACTATTCCTCAATAATATTTTACCTAATTTTCCGATTCTTAATAAGTTTATTCGTTCCTTTTGCGGAGAGCTCATTCACTGGAATTGGACAAAATAGAAGGAATAGCAGAGCCACAAATCACGGCTGACTTTTATGAGTGATTATCGTCGGTGATCGCAATCACAGTTAAGAATCACCGTTACTGATGAGTAGCAGTCACCGGTAACGAAGTGATCGTAATGTCACAGTTCCGCTAACCACTATTAGGCAGTAGTGGTAGGTCGCAGCAGTCGTAAGCTGTCATTTCAAATTTTTGTGATAAAATAATTCGAAAGAAGTGAAATGAATCCTTGTGTATTAATGTTTTGAGGGAATAAAGTCCCTGCACTAACGAATGGAATAATTACTAAAATATTTATACAACTTTATAAGTAAATCATACATATCAAACAAATCTTGTTTTTGGAAGTAGTCTCTGCCATAAGAATCCATTTCTAGGTTATACGTTTTAAATTATTTTTCGAAGGAAATATGAGAATATAATTTCCATAGCGGTACATTTAGGTGAAATTCGTAGACTATAAGACAATAACAACTCAATGAGGTAATTATTTATCCTTATATCGATGAAAGAACTAAAACATTTCGATGAATTTTTCAACACTTAGTTGTGATCCCAATTTAAACGTCATTCCAACTCAATTACTTTTCTGGAACAAATATTATGAGCGAGCTCCAAACCTTTACAAAAATCTCTGCCTCGTTTCACACAGTTATCTTCACGATGGCATGTTTCACGCAGGCGAACGATTTCCCTCGTTATTTCCTTTGCGCCGTAGGCGCACGAAAAACTTGCTGGGAAGCTGAACTGAGCGTCAAAGGCCACCATTTACTTTCAATGTTTGTGACGACACGAGCATCACAGTCCCTTTTGCGTCCTGTTCCGCGCGATGAAATCAAGGCAGGGTGTTTCATGCGATTCATTCCTCATGACTTGTTTGATTGCCCACTGGTTTTTGGTCGCAAATTCTTTCCCGCCCACGCCGAAGGGCGGGGTAAAACGATGTCCAGTGGTTTGATTCCTGAAAAGATTTCGATAAAAAAATTTCGCCACGATCATTTTTTTTCGTTTTTTAAAAGGTATTTGTGGAAATTTTACGAATCGTCGCCAGGAATTGCTGCGTCCGATGAGCATATTATTCTCTAGATTGGTATTCTTGTCATTTTTCATAGGCTACTATTCATTAAAATTATCGATACGGTTGGTGTGGTGGCTTTAGTGATAGCTTCCCATCCCTTGGACTGGATGGATTCGAATCCCGGCGATGGCAGAGGATTTTCAGAGACTTCCCGATCACTGCTCGAGTGTTGAGTGAGAAAAATACAAGCTCAAAACTCCGTCCGTCGGATGGGACGTTGAGTTGTGGTCCCCTTGGCGCTTTTCGTTATGAGCAGGCTAATACCGAAGCCGGGTTTCTCCCCATCCTTACTTCCACACTCTTCTCTAATGGCCCAAATGACCTCAGCTGTCGGTCGCATCCTCCAAATACCATAGCAAATTATGGACATATTACCGATAATTAATCGATAGTTATCCTTTGTTCGCTTCTTATTTGTTTGATTTTTCAGGTCTATAATTGTCTTTTGTTTTTATTTTAACGCCTATGCTTAAGCCCACACGTTTTAATTCGTCTTATTCTGCCTAAGGATATTAATCTTCTTTTATTGCGACTTGGTCGATTTCGTCCATTTGCCGCAGCCTTTCCTCGCTCGCAACGTATTTATCCACGCGTTGACGGTTAGCGCGCTTCAACTTTTTCCTCCACCAACGCCAACGCGTTCCCCGTTTCGCTCCAATGGGATGGTATCCTTCGTGGATGGGAATTTTTCAGCCGAAATAGCATCACGAGGCGATTAATGACGCAGCATGGACAGCTATATTCGATGAAATGATTTAAAAAAATAGAAATAAATATGAATACCAAGTCCCCCTGGCCTCTCTTTCCTGTTCTGCTCCGTTTCCCCAAGTTTTGATGCGGCGGCGATCCGTGCCTGTCACAATGGAAGGCTTTCAGATTCAGATGAGGGTCGTGGGCAGTCACGAGGGGGTTGAATTTATATATATCGGGTCTCTAGGGGGCGTGGAGGAAGGGTTTTCGCGGCGACAAAGGGGGTAATTGAAGCTTGAAATGGGACACCCCTTTTTGGTCCGTACCCCTACCCCTGTACACCCCTAACTCTTCCACGTCCCCCCCTGAAATTCTTTTTTTTTCACCATCTCACACACCAACACACGTTTCTAAATCCTACCCTTCTTTCCTTTGTCCGACCCGAAAGCGCTTGGGATGAGCATTATATTTTTTTCACCTCGACCCCACGGCCTTTTTTTTCAACCATTTTATTCCTCGTCCTTTCTTCTGGTTCAGTTTTTGTCGGAGCGAGTAAAAATATTTCCAACCCGCTCCAGATTCTATGCGGAGCGCGAAATTTTTCTTTGTGGAGTAATCTCTCTTTGGAAAGGGCAGGTTAAACGTTTTTTTTTTCGTCCATATGTCCGGTGACTCTTTCGAGTAGAGAATGCTGGCAGAAAATGGGCCGGATTGTGGAATATGCCCCATAGCACTTTGAAGGAGACTTTCGAGTATTTTTTTGGGACAAAGTGGCATCAAAATGCGTCGTATACATTAGCTTTTCCTGCCGGCTGATCGCTCAAGTACCGCGATTGATAACTTCTTTGAAATCTGTTGCTTTAAAAGATGAATAAGTTTTATCTATTGGAAGGATAATGTAATGGGTCCTACAGTGCTCGGTTACTAGCTCATATAACTATTTAAAAATTGCAAATCGGATTGCAATTCAGTTTTTTCATTAAATCCATAAACTCTAAGGGCGGGAACGATTGAACGGATTTCTAGCCTCTTGTGCTGTCGGCACTATTTTTTGCAAAATTATTACTAATTACATAATTTATATCCATTTACTATAATACACACACTTCCTTCACTATTTTTTCACAATGAAATTCTAATAAATGCGTGATCAAATACCAGTTTATTTGTGAAGATTTCAGTTGTAAAACCCAATCAATTGTGTTTTAATTAATTGAAATATTAATTGCGGTGTGGAAAATCTGATGAATGTAATAAGTCATGGTGTCCACGTTATAAGAAAAGGATTAAATGGAGAGAGACAATTACTCTAAAATATTTCTACAACTTAAACTCCCATCTGGAATCACATTACTGTCAGATAATGCCCATTTGTAATTTTATTGCCACTGTCAGATGGGCTAAATGTTCGTTAACTCTTTCAGATGCCCCGTACTGCATTCCCATAGACTTTGTATCTGGAGTTAAGTCAACTAACCTGTTCTATTTTTTCGCTAATTATGTCCGGTTCATTCAGTCAATATTCAAGCTATTTCCCAAATTATTTTATGTTCTTTCATGAGAAAATAAAAACCTAATAGTAATTTCCACTCTTTAGCATATAACTTTAGTACCAGCAGTGGTTTCGTCACTCTATTTCATTTTCAAGGTGGCATGGGGAGCTAAAAAAGAGTTCCCATAACACATTAGTGAGAAAGAAGTTGTCGCTGGAAAATGCCAACCTTGAAAATTACATAGAGAGTCGAGACCATGGTCGGTTGGGAATTATATATAAAATACCGAATATTAATGTTGATGTTTATATTTATCATGGATAATTCACATTTCCACCACGAAAAGCCTGAAACGATTTCACATGATTTGCCGATAGACGCCGCCCTCGCTGACGGCGGAGTAAAGTTCTCCCCTGCTAAATAAGAGATCGCGGGTTCGAGTCTCGCCTGGGTAGGTTGCCTCTATCCCGGACATGGTGGTTCGTGCGCGTGTAATTGTTAAATTTGTTGAACACCCCGATATAAAATGGCCAATATGTGCTGTATTCGATGGTATGGAAATAAATAAATGAATATGATATTCTTTATTAATTATTATCGTAATTATATCTTTCCCATATTTTTTAAACATTTATTTATCCTAATTTTTTCCAATGGATCGAATTTCATCTCCTTTTAATATTTTCTACGAACGGAGTCACGAATTCACGCCTTCATCGGGGCCTGGAGATCGTTTTACACCTAAAGAAGCCCTCTGAATCGATCCTCTACCTAAGTTTCCACCCGATGACTCCTCTAATTCGCCTGGCAAGTGATTTCTCGCCACGCCGATAGATGACCTTCCCCTCTTTTTTCCTCCTCCTCCCAGCCGGCCGTGTGGGTCCATCTCCAACGACAACTGCTTTCTCACTAATGTGTTATGGGAACTCTTTTTAACTCCCCCATGCAGAGCGGACTTGATTCTGGCGTAAATAATGGCATAACATGAATGCCTGAGGGGACACTCATTGCGTACGCCTCGTGGATTCAAAAAGGAATCGACGATATATTCCCCCGATTGTCAGTCGCTCGTGAAATTCATCTCGGCGTACGTTTACGCTGCTAAAGGATAGTAGCCTTGGGGACAATCCCAACAGGGGGTTGGAAGGATGAATGATTGGGGGATGTGACCGTCTTATTCCGTTTAATCTTACTCCAGCTACATTTGCAAGTTCATAATGCACTGCTAGCCTCCGCCAGAACATTGGCAGGGGGGTGATTAATCACCAGTGTTGAGCAATCAATACTAGTAATAAGTCTGGTCAGGTTGGTGAAATTTATGTGGTTGGTTCTCGTGTGAAAACTTCTTTTGAGATTACCCCACTTCTTAGTATAAAATGGTCAAAGTATCTTGATCCAGATATGTCGTCAGTGCTTCTGATTCTAACCTCAGTTGCGACCCGCCATTTTGTCCTCTTTTGCCGTTTTTCATGTTTTTTCAATGTATCTCTTGGAAGTTACTGCAGTTTTAACAACGGTTTAATATCAGATTTCTATAATGTTCATGATAATTTATGAGTATCGCCCTGATATGCAGCGCGTAATCTTATTTCCCGCAATCGTCCGTATCACCTTCTCGTGGATGTTGAGGCGATTGAAAAGTTGGCTCAATCGTTTTTCTAAATTTTTCTTCTCGCCATTTAATTTAAATTTACACGGCTAAAATTGGTATGTACTCAAAAGGCAGGCTACCATGTAGGAGTTCAATCACGTTGAGCATTCTTTTTAAACAATTTTTCGGTCGGTTGCACGTTGGCTGAGTGATTGCTACACACGATGATATACGTATTCCATGCCATACACTCTATATGGCTTGCAGGGCATAGAATTGTAGATGCCGATACACCAACATAGAAAACAATACTTGGTACCTCTGTAAAACCGTTTTTTCTCTTCCTTCGTCATTTCTAGCACTATTTTGTTTTTCAATGAGTAACTTAAACTATCTACGTCAGAATATTTTTTATTACATCACGACCATGATTTCGACGGTTCTCTGGCCCAGATCTCTCACTGGTCCTAAGATAACGTCAACCGTGTAAAGGATGGTCGTGATTAAATATTTAAAAAATTCTGTAGAAAAATAGTTTAAGTTATTCATTTAAAATCTTCAGCAAATTCCACAAGGTATCGCCGGACACCACCAACTTCTATCACAGCGGTTCTCAACCTTTATTTCCTCCCGTACTCCTCTATAAGTGTATAAGTAATATAATACCCCCACAAATGTAATTAACGCATTTTATTATGTATGTATATAACGGGTAGGTGACATTTTTGCCTATAAATAATTGTATAAATATTATACCCCCAAACATTTAATGTGCACATTTTATTATATAATTTCACTATGGGTAGGTGGCACTTTTAGCTATAAATAATTGTATAAATAATAACACTCCCAAAAATGTAATGTGCACATTTTATTATGTAACATCACTATGGGTGAATGACACTTTAATCTATAAATAATTGTATAAATGGAGGAGTGTCCGCCATTACCGATTGTTTTCGCGTACCCTCGACTGATTCGTCGGGTACGCGTCCCACCGGTTGGGTACCGCTGTTCTAGTACCACATGATTTTATTATTCTGCTGCAATTTCTTATTATGTATCAGCTATATAGCAATGTAAACCTTGCAGGTTTCAACCTCCGATATCCAATCTGAGTCCTCTGCTTCCCAGCCTTGCCGCACCCCTTTCATCTCCCCTCATCCCCCCACCCCACAGCCCTCTCATCCACGCCCCCCCGCGGCTACTGTTTAACACTTGAGAGGCGATGAACACAAGATGGACCAGAGTGGGGCTAGGGGCGGGGGGTCCGGATACCCCTTTCGTTGCCCCCCCTTCTGTGTGTCCGCGTAGCCCGAGGCGTGAGTGCCCCCCTATACACCATCAACTAAGCGAAGTCGCACAACCCCCTGACTTCCCCTGTGTGTCCGGGAGAGCGCACGTAAATAAGCAGATGAGTCCTCCCCGTTGTTCTCGAGACTCTCGATCGCACCAGCAGGGGGCGTACGAGTGGCCTTTAGGCCCGTTTCGGCGGGCTGAAACTGGTCGTCTGAACGCATGTAACCGTTTCAAGCTTGATATGGTGGAAATGTGATATATCAATAACAAAATATAAACTACAAGTGTTAATTTCCACGGTTTCACATCAAACTGGCTCCTCTACCGACCATGGCTTTGGCATCCTATGAAAATCTGGAATGAAAAAATGACACGTAATGTCGAAAACACGGTTGGTAATAGGATTTTATATTAATGAGTGGAAATTAACGTTTGTAGTTTATATTTAATCATGGTTAGTCTGAGTTAAAGACGTGAATCGTGCTGACCCCTTTGTGGATTCCGCTATGCAACGCGCCGGCAGGATATTTTGAGGGTAATACCGCGAGAAAAGAAGTACAGCCCCACAATAATTTACCTAGTTGCGCACTGGACATTTTTATGCCGGGAAGAGTTTATTTTTCTAAAATCCATTTACCCCAAATACGGCAGATATGTGGCCTTTTACGAAGGGGAATTTTCAGCAATTAACAACGGACGATTAAAAACACCTATGACGTGGATAGGGGCTACCTACCTTGGCAGGACTCGAACCCGCGACCTTCGATTTGGCAGGCGAGAACTCTATCCCGCCGATACTGAGGCCGATTTTAGCAAGTGCATGTGTGGAACTGGCGGGATAATTTTTACGATTTTCGGTGCCAAATACGAAAAATGACTTATTCCTTCAATGTATTTGAATGACCACAGCTATTCGCCCCGTAGTGGATTTATTGGACGAAATCGTTTGCTTAGACTGTTAAAAGGTTGCTTTCGAAAGATCAAGGACACGACTAACTTTCTACAGAAAGCGTTTTGTCGCCAACAATGAAATTTGAAACGTGCCTCTAGTGAATGCTACCTCGTATATAAATAATTCGTAATGTGAGGTGGCAAGGAGAACGAACCTGACCTCCTATCCTTCACCCTTATCTTGATATTTACTCACCTTTTAGCGGCTTTTTCTAGAGTAACATGCTCTCTTTTTTTCTTTCTTTCGTACTTTCCGAGCCATATTTTGATTTAAAAATTTGACTGAATATTAGCGATAATACGTTGGCTTCCAAAATTCTCACTCTGCTGTCTTCCCTTGAACGCAATCAGTACTTTATTTGGTTTAACAATGCTGCTTGCTATTGTGCTAAGATATCGAGTGTGACATGGAGGATAAGAAGCGGGAAAACAAATAAACAACGGATTGCGCGCGGGTGTCTTGACAAGTGGCTTAATTGAAGGTCACTTTCCTCGATGGCTCTCTTGACGAGATCGTGTCATCCGACGCTCGTGAGGGCTTTTGATTTCCGCGATGAATATGAGACTGCGCTCCGGTCGACCCGAGATCACACTTCGACCGCAAGATTAAAAAAACAACATTCACTTGTTCCCAGAAGTATGAATGCATTTATCGTGACATTATTATCTCGTATATGCTCTTGAGGAAATATTTAAAGCAGGATTTTGATATTCCGGCCTATATATTTCCGCCTACGTGCCAAATGTTTTTTCCAACCAGCAATAGCTCGTAAACTGATATCGTCAGCAAGAATTAAAGTAAATTTAATGTCGAGTCGAGATGATTGTAAATTGGTCGTTCACTCATCAGAATTAACATAAAATAAACGCAAAAGGTAGCTGTGTTGTAGCAAAAGGCTGAGGGCAACATCGTAACCTCCAGTGTCAATATTATAATGGAAAAGATACCAAGTTACTAAACGAGACACTTGAAATTAGATTTTATAATTTGGAGATACGTCTCCTTCATCTTTATTGAGAATAAAATTTCTAATTAAAATAAGTAACACGAAACAAACGCTATTGTTACAATCAGTAATTCATGGTCACGTGATCTGTTATCAGTGATTTATACCTTTGCAGCATATGCAAAATCCAATCATCGCTCTGGTTTATTTACTTACGATTTACCCTGAGGTTCACACTACCCGCATGCATATGGAATTTTTCTTTTAACACATAATTGCACAGCTTGAAGCCTGTTGATGAAAGCTCACCAAATTCTAATCACTCTTGAGATGGCTAACATAGCGTATTACACTACTTAAGGCGCGCACTTGAGGCCGGCTCAAAAACGTCCGGCCGTGAATATCTTTTATGACTATATGAAATAAATGAGTGGATTGCCGCGGTAAAACTTGACCAAATCATCTCGAACTGGGATCCTCTGAATCCTTATCGGTTCGCTTTGATGGATTAGAGAGCTCGGGATACTGGTTAGAATTCACAACAGGGAAAATGTTTTTCCTCTGTGGAATATACTACCTATATACTTTGCACTTAATGGTATTTTTTACCATCGTGGACTTCTTAGTACTTTAGACGTTGATGGATATACAACAAAAATAATACTTTTACATAAAAAAACAAATGAATAAAATATGATTGAAAAAATTCAAATAAAAATCTTGAATTATGTTCACAAATAGATGTAATGGATAATAAAACAATACGTTGAGTGAATGAGATTGCAACGGTACAGGGAATACAAAAATCAGTTTATATTTTCATTTTATCACGATGGAGTTTATGGCATAGAAAATTTTTCATTTAAGACTTGCCAAGTATTTGCAAGTTTTCAACTCATTTAATGGACAGTGAATTCCATCCCCGAGAAATGGAAACAATGAAAGATGCATGATATATTTCTGCGCGATGATTTGGGATCAATAGATACATTTGCCCTCACGCAGTGAACGGACACGATTTGTAATGACTTCCATGTTCCTAGCCATTTTCTGTCTCTTGAGTGGAACACTTCCTGTAATCCTAGCCCTTCACCCCGCCTATAAGTCTCCATCCTTTTGCCCATTCCTCCTGACAGAGTCACCAAACCCATTAGCAAGGACCGCCATTCCGTAGAACGGTCGGACAAGGGAGGGGGGAAAGTGGCTTCGAGGCTTCGATTCCGGGAAAAACCAGGATTAGTGAATGAGTCGCGAGGTTGTGGGGTTGGAATGTTGCAGAGGATTCAGAGGGGACAGCTTTTGAAAATAGACGGGACCATTCAACGGGCCATGTCAGATTTGGCCATTCCACGACGAACTGAGTCAGCATGTTGGATATACCGAGGGGTGTAGTTAAGTGTATATTTTAAGTGTATATTTTCCAGGTAAAAATTTGGTCACAGTTGCATGGAAAACACATTTAATTTATGTTATTTCTTCCATATCTTTCTATGGGCATGGACCTCGACTGTTGGAGCTCGATGAGCTACTTATAAAATCTATCAAAAAAGCTTAACTTAAAATATTTACATTTTTTTCATGACTGTTCACCTACATCTACATAATACCCTGGTAGCCACCCCTAATATCCTATTGTGATTGGCAAAGGGTGGTAAATAGAGGGTGGCGTACCTTGAGATATGCTTTGGGGGGATGAGGGGATTAGTATGGGCAACCCCCCCCCCCCAGGAAACGGGGAGTTCAAGAAAATTTTTGAAAAATAACATGCCTCAAAATGCATTTTACATCATTTTGGCACTTACAATTTAACTTTAAGCAGAGGCAGTTATTATGTATCAAATCCAGACAAGATTTTAAAATATATTTATAAATTATATAGATTTGTCTGAGTCTTTGGGGGGGGGGGGGCTACATCCCTTATAGGGGGCTAGGCATTGGTTGTACAGCACGTGCAGTGGCTGTGCAGCACGAAAGAGGATTCCCACATGACATCACACGGGCAATTGCAATAAATCTGTGTAGGAACGAAGTTCACATCCGTTTCTGATGCAGCTGCCTGCAATATGTCACCCTGACTTTATCGATTTATGAGGACATTTTTTTTTCAACTTTTAGGGAATTTCTACCCTAACTCAAACTATAGGCATTATCAGCCGTCGATCTAACTTTAAATTTCAGCGATTAAATTTGATATTGCAATTTGATATCGTTAAATTTTTATCAAATCGATGGCCATCGATTTCGGAATTACTGTGATTACAGTCAATGCCCGTTACAACCCTCTTCTACAGTGTTTTCTCTGCGTTGAGATTCTGTATCATTTTGTCCGTTTCTATCGATGAGCAGGGCATGTGTATTTTCATTGATCGGTTATTACAATCAGCACCAATGGGCCAGCAATAATTTTTTATGTCGCCAAAAAATTCTCATTCCTCAACAGGGCAACAATTATTGAATGGAACCAATGAACTAGAGAGTTGTTAAAAGCCTTAAATTCTAATATACACGAATTTGAAAAGAAATTTAATTTATGCTGTCAAAGAATTTTATTTCACTATTTATGCCCGATGGTATTAAAATTTAAGTTAATATTTCACAATGCATTTGATTACCTATGATTTTGTTTGTATTAAGATTCATATGGCGTATTTTGACGTAACCCAACAGTGCTATCCGACCTTTGTCTATTCGGTTGATCCGTCTAAATTCTCGCAAATAAATAAAAAATAGATTATAACATATATTACGGTTTATATAATAGAATTGCTCTAAACCTACCCGTAATCAACGTTTGATCGAGGTAGATATTCTCAGAAATACCAACAAAACTAAAGCTAAGATTAATTAATTAATAGTACCGGTCATAGCTCTGAGGAAATCCTTTATCGTGGGAACAGAAGGAATTAAAAAATTGGCTTTTTCCATATGGTAATTTATTGTTACTGAACATGTTTCATTATATCGTAAAATTGTCAAGGAATACCTGGCTAATTTTTTATTTCTTCTATTCTTACAGTATTAATATGCTAATTGAATTGAATCAATATGTTTTTATGAGGAATGGAGATAAGAAGTGATTGACTAGCGATGCGATAAGTTGCGTTTGACTACTGAATATGAATGCAATTGGTGATATTGCTGTGCGTTAATGTCAAGGAGTTTCATACGTACTCTTCTATGATTGATCATTGAGCTTTAGGCCTTTCAGAAACTTGCTTACGGCGCGCCGTCTCCTTGACATTTTCTATCCCGCCATTAGCGAGAGGAAAAATATGGTAAACGAAGGGACAGACATCCAAGAACCTGCTCTGTCATATAAGACTTCCGATGAATGCCTTTGTCCCAGGAACCCTTTTGTCATTCGAAGATTCCGATGCCTTGAGAAATACTTCAAAGGCCGCTTGATATAGGCTGGAAGGGATAAATATCTATTCATGAGAACCGTGTGGAGAGGAGTTCATGTTGATGCACTAGGCGTACTTCTCTATTTTTGTCCATCCAGTAGTTGAGTAGGCTACTTGCATGAAGGCTCTCTGTAGTTTTCTTTATCATCATCAACTTGACATTCGAAAGAGCTTTCATTGTGAGATGCAGTTCATGCATGTTTTGACTTCTATAAATGAGGATCTCACTCAAGATAATTAGTTTTGTAATTCCTATTGAATAAAATTATTTTTTCGCCTTTTAATGAATCTCATTTACATAATATCTTTACGGTGTTTGGCAGGTGATGAACATTCACTAACGTGCAATAGGTTCCCTTCATGAGTACATGGTCGATGAAAGCTAGGATAAGGTAATGGAATTAGTATTTAACGTAGTAATTATGTTAGAATCAAGGAATAACTGACGATGAGTGCGGTGAATTCGTTAATTTTGATGTGTTCGCGTATGTATTGTTCAATCGTGTTAATAATTGTAATTTTTCAACTCCCCGCTATGTGTTCTTCGCAAAGTTGGGAAGGTATAAAGTCTGCCTATAAAAAAATATGACTCATTCCGGAGAGACAGTGTGCCAGAGCGAAATATTTCAGTGTAGCAAATTTAAATGCTGAACATTAGAAGTGCAAAAGTGTGATTGATGTAAACTCAGCTGAATAGAGCTCCATATTTGGTGAGTGCTTTGGCTAAAAATACTTTTCATAGTGGAATCCAAACTTCCTATTCACTGTCGGCGGTTCCAGCGGACAAAATATTAAGATCATCATAAACGACTATTTAGCCGTTCACTCTTGCACTGGCACTATAACTGTTTATATCACTGACCATAACAAAATTTTCTGGTACTCATTATAACTTGAATTGACTAGATTATATTGTGCCATATCTACATCTACCCTCCGAGCCACCTCTAGGGTGTTTGGCAGGGGGTGATCAATCACCAGCATGCAGCACGCAATTGGACTCTAACGTAGATGATGCGTAGCGCATGTTTGCGGAAATAAATTTTAATCCTCTTGTGCATGCTGGTTATGAGACACCTCCTACCAAACGTCTCTTTAGATAGCTTGCAGGGTATACGTAGATGTAGATGTAAACATCACTTGAATCATTAATCGATTTGAAAAAGTTACGCCGCGGTCCGCCGGAAACAATCAGTGTTGAGATTTATTTCTGGTCATGACGCACGCGTCTCTCTATCTTAATGCAGTGCTATCGTCACGGTCCATTAGGAATATTGCAAGAATCTCTCCATCCCCTTCCCTCTTCGGAGACTGGATTGTTTTAAAAAAATCGCTTGAGATGGTAGAGGGAGGTGGGGGAGGAGTTTGAGTTTTTTTTACGACAGAGGCATTGAGACCACGTCAGCCCGAGTTACACGGTAATTGAATGGCATCAAGGGTGGATGAAAAGGAATGGGAGGGGGATGAGATATTGAAAACACACCCCCAGCCACACTCTACTCTCCTTCTCTCCCTATGTTATCTCTTCAATCTCCTTCTCACCCACACACACAACCCTTAGCACCTTCTGGTCGCGTTGGAGGAGTTTGATTGCTCCTTTCTAGATGCAGAGGCATGTGCAGCGAGGTAGATTTGCCTCCAACTCTTTCAGTGTTGAAGAGTGAGAGAGAGATAAAAAAGAAGCTCTGTGTGTGTGGGATGCTGGAAGAGAGAGAAAAAGGTGAGGAGGAGTAGGGATGGTTTGTTGCGGAGGCGACGGAAGATGTCGCGGAGTCATGCTGGATCATGGATCGAGTCTTTTTCTCCTTCGAGTGGCGTCGGCGGTGCCCTCGGGCGTGTATATTTGGAACTATCACTCGAATCATGGCGGACGACTCTCCGAAGGGCTCACACACGAATATTACAAAAAAAGGATTCTCAAGTCGGCCTCTAAATATGTTTTGTCTACCACCGCGCATATAAATAGGTTTACAAAAGTCGCCACTGCCATCGCTGATGGACAAAGTGATCCGAGTTTCACAGGGAAATAAGTTATTGCTAGGGATTTAATTTCAGGGTTAGTGGTAGTTCAGACAGCGTCGGGTTAAAAGGATTAAACTACGAATTGAAGTTAGCAAGCGAAAACCTGTTTCTTTATCGTGGGCATGAATATTACAAAGGAAGGTCCTCAAGTCGGACAAGTGTGTTGCGTTAAAATGCATTGCGTTTACAAAAGTCGCCACTCGCGTCGCTGACGGACAAATTGATCCGATTTTCCGAGGAAATAAGGTATGCTTAGAAGTATTAACCGAAATTTATGCACATGATGATCTGATTTATCAAATTAATAACTTTTCGATGCTATTACCCTCAATTACAAACATTATAATTCAAAATATTGGAAAAAAAATGTGGATCGCATTGCACTAATCACGGCTCCACGGACATTTTTGTAAACAGATTAAAATGTGACCGAAGTGACAACAGAAATCCGCCTTTTATGGGATTGAATAGGGCCTCCTCTATGCAGTCCCCTTGCTTCTTCTCCTTCAAGTGGCGTCGGCGGTGCCCTCGGGCGTGTATATTTGGAACTATCATTCGAATCATGGCGTACGCCTCTCCCGAGGCCGAGACTACTCCGAAGGGCTCGGAGATGGAATGGAAAAACCAACCGCAGGAGAACGAGGAGAGACCGATAAAATTTCACTCGTCATCCTTCTATATTTTTCATCCTCTTCTCAGTCTCCCCTCTCATCGTTCTTTTTTATTCGGCTTTCGATTTTTTTTACTCTCGGGGTCCTTGAAGAAAAAAAAGAAGTCTGCAGACGCGTCCCAGGACTCCGGCTCCCCGAATTACGTTAACAAGGTGCTCCTCTCCCCCTCTATTTCCCTTATTTCAGTGCCTACCCCCCTCTCCCAACCCTCAAGACAGCTTCCTTCCACCATGCTCTCGTCATCTTATTTCCGTTTCGCGTTTGTTTGTTTATCCATTTTTCTCTCTTGGCAACACAAACTCTCTCTCTATCCGCCTCCGTCTTTTTTTTAACACCATAGGCACGTTACCAGTTCCGGGGGATAAGACTTGCCGGTTGCCGGGGGATAAGACTTCCATTCATGGTCGTGAAGAGGGCTGCTATCGACGACATGCTATGTAAATGTCGTGTGGTCATTGCATCTTACATTGAAATTTTTAAAAAAATGTGCGGTGCTAGCAGTTTATGTTTCCTCCCCATATGTGCTAGAGAATTAACCGTTACGATAGTCTTGTTAGGGGTACTGACCTCTTAGAACAACTCGGATGGGATATACTGCAGACCGTAGGTAGATAACTAGATCAGTAACGGGTACAGAAAAAAGTCAAGGGGGCGCAAAATATATTATGAGCTACCTATACCTTTGATCGTAATGAAAAATAATCAAGTTACATGCAAAATTTAAGAAAGTTTTATTTACGCATATGTAAGGCAGTGCTATTTTATGATATAAACAAGTTAAAATTGTGGTTATGCAATGTTCGGCAATGAGGGCAGCCACGCAGGGGTGGGCACACGCCCCTTGCGCCCCCATATGTATCCGCCACAGAACTATATTCAAGAACAGTTTATTTACCCACGAAGGTAATCATATTTTACGAACTATAATTGCATACTACGTACAGTATATCAGATTTTGAATGTCGTTTTCCCGCGATCGCTAATTAGAAAAAATAAGGAAACAAGTCCTTCTAAGGATGATCTGTGAACCACATCAGTTCAAAATTCAATAACTCATGTTTTACTACGTTGCAATCCACTTTAAGTGTGCTTGGATGAATATTAATTAGAAGTGGTTTTAGTAATAGTTATTCATGCAAGAAATCACATCAGGTATTTCTAGTGGGCTTGTATCCCAAACGCATTCCCTTAAATAAAAATCCTAAGTGATACCTGCTACTCATATCGTGATAAATAGTTTTTTCCCCATGCATAGGTACTAGAGGTGTTCCTCCCAAATCAGAAATAACTTGAGCGTATGAGTACTTGAGTTTTCACGATTAGCTGACTAAAGTTTCTAATACGTTAATGAGCCAGGCTGGGAATAATACATTGCACAAAACGCCCATTCACATACATGTGGGAAAATCCCTCTTTATGTTTGGGTATTTACCAGGCCTTCATCTTTCCTTACGACCTCTCTGGGAATAAATACCCTCCATGATGATACCCTCTAGCATGAACGGGAATGAATACCCTCTACGTGGAGACTTGGCTGGCTGGAGGCTGTGCCATTGGAATGAGGCAATGGGGGGCGTGGGTGGTAAAGAAGACAGGAGGTGATATGGGAGAGGTGAGGGGGAGGGGTTGAGGGAAGAAAGGACCGTAATCAGCAGCACTTTCGGTGGCGAAGGAGCTCTCCCCTTATCCCTCACCCACGCTACGCGGATAGATAGATGGGCGAGGGGCAGACTCGAGCTCACGATGTGGTTACCGCCTTTCCGTCTTCCAACCGCCTTCTGTATAAAACATATGCGTTATTTAGTGCGCTATCAAAGGCGTGCTCGTGAGCACGGGGAGCGTCTCGCTGCGTTCGTCACGTTTTATGAAACCATCCCGAAGAGGTAGAAGCTTCTGGCCATTATTTGCGGCTATGTGGTATGTGTGTCTATTTAGTAGCACCAGAGAGCATAGAGCGTACCTAGAATCAAAACTGGGGGGAGGGAGGGAAACTAGCTGTGGTCGTTCAAGTTGTAACTTTTTTGCACAGCAAAGGTTAGTGAAACTAAAATTTTAAGGAAATTGTGACAGAAATTTATTAGCTTTTATAATTATTTGCTTGGAAAAAATTATTTTTATTTTAGTTCCATGGACTAATAAAATTTTTCTTCAAAAGTAAAATTTGTTCATAACTTTTGTATTGAACTAAATTTATTTTCGCCTCTGGGGGGGTCATTTGCCACCCCTTTCCCCCGCTGGTTACGCCCATGGTAGAGAGCGCGTCTAATAAGAATAGGCTGGCCTAGTTGTAGCCAGAAATGTCAGCCTTGAATGTGTGCGATCTTTTTCTATTGTAAACGAAAAACGTATTAACAGCGATCTCAAATTACTATCGCCGAATGGTTGACTTAAAACTTATTAGGCTAATTTAATTATATTTAAAACTAATATTCCCCTTCCCAAACTCCCTAGAGCTGCCTCGCAAGGTACATATTATGTAGATGTAGATGTAATTAGGTAAGAAGAGATTTTTAAATCTCTACCAATTGACTATCATGACAAGAGTCTATCCATTTGACTTTATTATAGTCTATATATATGACTTGAATTATTATATTTGACTCTATTGTCGAGGAAGTCCTTGTAAACAGTGATCACAAATGACTATCTCCGAGATCTTGATTTGAAACTGATGAGGTAAGACGAGATTTTGAAATCTCTACCGAGTGGCTGTCATGACGAGAGTCTATCCATTTCACTTTATTATTCCGTTTCATCTAGCACAGTATCGTAGCAAAATTAGAAACTGACATTGTGTTCCCACGGAATTGAAATATTAATTTTACAATAGTCATTCAACTAGCAAGGAAACAGATTCCGCTCTTTCCTTGGAAATTCTACCGTTCTTGTAGGACTATGTAGATAGATAGATAGATAGATAGATAGATAGACTACATGTAATGTACGGAGGGAGACGACTAATATATTGCAGAATCATTAATTATCTCTTCCAAAATTGGTCTTGGAAAAATATTTTCTGTTAAATAATGTGGTTTTTCCATGAGTCTAAAGAAACCGGCAACACCCAATGATTATTTTTTATAAATTTTTACATCTCATGAATAAACATATATTGCTTCAGTGCTATTTTATACATCCTCCATGGTTAATTTCTGTATCAAGAGTTGACCTTATCTTTTTTCCCATATAGTATAGTCATATAGAGCATATCGTTGCCGAGAAAAATGTTTAGGGGTAGAATCTCTGGGCTCTAGGTTAAGGCTTTTCAAACACTAATGGGGAAAACTTCGTCTGCTATTACGCTCCCTGACCATACATACTTTTCGGAGGATAGTTGGGTTTCTGCGTCGCCTGGAGGGTGGATGCGAACGGAAATAAAATAATAAAAGGCTTAGTAGAGGAGAAAACGAGGTGAGGGAGGATCCTCCATCGAAGCAAAGCAACGCGCTTCAGGCACAAGGGAGGAAATGCATATAATAGAGCGTCTAACATCTTCCTCGTTCGAAATGGAATATCCTTGAAGCCCTAGGCCATTTTTTCGTATTGATTCGTTACATTTCGGTTCTTTACCCATTGAAATTTGGGGTTCTTTTGTACCGTAACTCCAAGGGAATCTCCTAAACATTCCTCTCTGAAAAATAAATTTCGGATCTTGCGAGTCATTTAAGTAAATGTGTATCAACGAGGAGCATTCTAAGACATGGTTTTAGGGTCAAACATTGGAGTCATTAAAACGAGATTTCAACCGCGTCGAATGAATTGCTTACGACGTTCATACGGTACGTTCATGTACGTGGAAGTAAACTTAAATCACCATGGATAATGTTGTGCATGGTGAATGTCGGTGATGGTTCACACCCTGCCATTCACCTCTATAGATGGTTTGCAAGGTAACATGTTAATGTGGTTGTAAGGTTGGAGTGATATTTTTTTAAAAGTTCACTGCCACTATTTTTCATGAGAATTATTATATTCTTTTTAAGAAATTTTAGTAATAAGCGAATGTATAGAAAGAGTAAAGTGAAACGTAAGAAATTAAAGGAGTAACATCAATTTTATTTCTCTCCGAAATATGGTAGAGAAGCTTTGAAATTGTATATTTTATGCGTTATATTTTTTTAACTCTCTGAAGATCAACCACCTGATTTAATTCGTGCAAAGAAGAGCTATCAGGTATGTGAAAGGTCGTTACGATAGTCTTGTTAGTGTAACTGACCTCTTAGATAAACTCGATTGGAATCTATGTCGGACCGTAGATTGAAAAATAGACTAAACCTTTTAGATAAATTCAAGAGCAGTGTCTTTTCTAACGAAGTTAACCATATCTTACAGACGCCAACATACTACGGAAGATCAGATCATATAAATAAAATAAGAGAGATAGATTGCAGAACAGACAGATTCCGAATGTCATTTTTTCCACGATCAATAAGAGATTATAACGGCAGCAATAGAACTCATAAATAGATTGCATGACTTGTAGTGTCGCCTACTAACATATGTAAAAATTAATGCATGTTTCTTAATTCAATTATTATTTCTAACAGCATATAGTGGTATAGTTTGTTAGTATACATGACGTTTTTTGGACGGTGTGGTGTGCATGTGGGAGTCCAAATGCATGCTGCATGCTGGTGATTGATCACCCCCTGCCAAACACCCTAGAGGTGGCTCGCAGGGTATTATGTAGATGTAGATGAATTCTTCACTTTGCTCTAGGGATATAAAAGTTGGCTTGGACTTGGTTCGAGTTCTATGTGACCACCATAGCCTTTTAAAGGGTGGAAGGGTGTTTGGGACCTCCAGGGTGTTTGGCAAGGAGTGATCAATCACCAGCATGCAGCATGCAATTCGCTTCCCGCATGCACACCACCACACGGTCCAAAAAAACGTTACGCATACTAACAAATTAAAATCCGTCGACCCTACTCTGCATATGATTAAAACATTTTACTTCTTTCTACGAAATAGATTGTTTTAAATTTCACCATTTGAGCCTGAATTATAGTTTTTCAGTAAGTTTGGTTTTCAGTAAGTTTGATAACGTGATATCACCAATCCAACGATCTCTTATCTTCGTCATCAGTGGTTCAATTTGCGAAGATTTTAAAGATGGGATATTGTTAAAGTTCGGTATCATTATTCGCTCCGATAAATAATAGTATCGCGATATCTGATATCCAATTTTTTTACTCCATAATATTTTACCTGTCTCCGAGCTAAAAACTGGCTGGGCGGAAGTGGAGGCCATATGTGAACAGTTAGTTTGGGGCGGAGGAGTGGGCAAAACTGTTATAGCGAAAGTTCTTCCCTCTTCTGTTGCATAATGGGCATTTCGGGCTTTCCACGGCCAGGCGAGGAACCATAGGATACGCGAGCTACAAATGCTTCACCGGATCAATGAGTGGTAAGAAGAGCACGTGTTTAAGTGCTATTAGAAGCTTACGATACCTTTCCGGATTTCCCGGTTTCTATAATGGTTGACGTCAAGAATACCATCAAAAATCTTTCTCCATTGCAAGCATTTCTGAATAAATGGGTTATTTATAAAAAAAAAGTGTTATCAATGGTTCATAATGCCCCTATTTCGTAATTTACCATCGCTTTATGGCTTGGGAATTGGAAAACTTCCAGGACTAGTTAAAGATATTAATTTAGATGAATAATTTATTTTTTATATCCAGGAAAAAGATTATTGCTCTCCAGAAGTTCTTTTTTTCCTATAGAAGGCAATATATATCCGCCTCGTAATTTTTACGTTTAATTGTGTAACCAAGATGTCTCTTTGCGAAATTTTAAATATATATTTATCGCTCGTGCGAAAGGAAATTAATTCAAGAAATAAGCCTTTGTATAATTCTACTGAATTAACGTTAAGTCGTTTACGCGAAAAAACTATATGCTTGGATTCTTAAAAATCATTAATTAAGCACGGAAAAGACAATTTCGCGTTATTGTCATAGCTGTTGATGAGTTAAAACATTTTCCCAATCACATAATTATGTGGATATTTGGAAGAGCCTAAAGAAGAGGTTAGTGAAGAGTTTGATCTGGAGTGTAGCTCTCTACGGTGCGGAGACGTGGACACTGAGGAAAGAAGAAGAGAGAAGATTGGAGGCATTGGACATGTGGGTATGGAGAAGAATGGAGAAGGTGAAGTGGACGGAGAGAAAGAGGAACGATGAAGTGATGGGCATGGTGGGTGAGGAGGGGCAGCTTTTAGATGAGGTACGGAGGGTACAGAATGTTTGGATCGAGCGAGTACTTAGCGGGGAGGGGATGTTGAAAACGGTGATAGAGGCTAGAATGTGAGGGAAACGAGGGAGGGGAAGGAAAAGAATAGGCTTTTTAGATAGATTGAAATGGAGTAGGCCTTACAGTGAATTGAAGAAGGCAGTGCTGGAAGGAAAGGGAGGCTCTCAGATCATTTCTTTAGTACTCCATGGAAACCTACCTTAATCGGTAGAATACTGGATTAATAATTCCCTCTTCAAAAGTTAAATAATTTGTAGTGGCATCTTTTAGATGATTTGATCATCGCATGCACGAAACATTTTTTTACGGTTTACTCTTTCATGGAAAAGTGTAGATGCATGGCCACATACTGTAAATAAGAACGTGTTGAGGATCATTTCCGCCCCTACATGCGTGTTTTAAGGGGCCACCGTTATTCCCTCGGAGTGATCTCCATCTTTCCGGTCAAAATTGCATCGCAGAGACGAGACACCGGGCCGCGTGGCCTTACGTGATCAGTGGCATACCTTCTTTGGTGGGGGAAGGGAGAGAAGGTAGGATAGGGGGAAGGTGGGGGGAGAAGTGAGTGCATATTGGGAATAGCAGTCACGAAATGCGGGGATTCCCCGAAATGCGGGCCCTCTCTCGGGAAAACAGCAACCCTTATGGCTCCTTCGCTTTTGTCTCGTTATCGGCTAGGGATATCTCTCGCCTCCTCCTTAGCCTCTTCCCATATCTTGTTGCTAAAACCCCGCCTTAGTTCCCCCAACTCCCGTCCCAGTCCTTTCTCATAAGTCCCTCTATATGGGTGTCCAACGTGAGGTCCCCCAAGGAAGAGGCCCCGGGTTTTCCCAGTGCCTCCGGGGTGGGCGAGTGGTGTAATTACTTCGCCAGCGGGGTTAGAGAAGCGTGTGTGCATACATCCACTACGATTTGAGACGTGGCCCCTCCCTGATCTTATAGAGGGGGAACTCGAGTTTGCTTATGCTTTCCTCTGGTCTTGTTTTCACTACACGCATGCTAATATTCTTCATCATAGGACCATTTACTATCACAGATGGAATTCATTTTTCCATGTCAATTGGCAAAAATGTTGGGCTAACCTTCGTCTTTGTCTTAAAAGTCGTCAACGTTTCTCCCCCTCTGATGTGGACCTCTTCAGGGCTAGTGTGTGAAGAGGTCCCCGGCAGAGGGGAAGAAGTGTTGACGACTTTTAAGATTCCAATGCGGGTTATTCCAAAAGTTTTATCAACTGACAGGATATGGACTGCGAAAACCTTTAAGATAAATTCAGGGGCAGTGTATTTTCTGACGAAGTTAACCATATCTTGCGAACACCAACATACTACGGTAGATCAGACCATATAAATAACATAAGTGAGTTAGGCTGTAGAACAGACGGATTCAGAATGTCTTTTTTTCCACGATCAATAAGAGACAACAACGGTAGCGTTAGAACTCACAAATAGATTAGATGACTTGTATTGTAGTTTACTAACTTATGTGTACCTCAATGCATGTTTCTGAATTTTCGTATTATTTCTAACAGCATGTTTCGTGTGTGCTAGTTTTTTGGCAGATTACCTTAACGAGTAGTTGACCTTTGCATGAACATGGTAGTATTGTTTGTTATTATGCGTAGCGTTTTTTGGACCTTGTGTGTGCATATGGGAATCCTATTGAATGCTGCATGCGGGTGATTGATCACCCCCTGCCTAACACCCTGAAGGTGGCTCGCAGGGTATTATATAGATGTAGATGAAAGTTTTAACAACTTCACAATATTTTCATCCTTGACTGGTGTTTTTATGAATAATTTTAATGGACTATGCAAAGCGATTTGAATATTAATTATTAAGTAGTTTAAAGACGAAGGATGAAAGAAGGGGCAACAGGTTCGATCTCATCCCAATGAGGCGTTTTATTATTACCTCACGTTGTTTAGCTCGGACAGAAATGATAGAGATATTTTCCGATCGAAAAGGTAGGTGTAGTAATTTTTTTCCCCATAAATATAGGACTTTTCATTAAATGCGGGGTCAAACGCAGGCATTCAAATCTCTCACAACACCACATTTGGAGTATAATGCTTGCATGTGGAACCCTGATGAAGTCTGACTGATATCTGAAATCGATAAAGTACAGCGCAGAGCGGTCAGATTCGTGATGAATTGTTTCGATAAAAGTTTAGTGTTTCGAGCGATACTAACTCGCCTGACATATTGGAAACGCTGCATTTTTTTATCATAACAACTCATCATGAATGATATTTTCACTAAGCAAAGGTAAATTATGAAATACGGGCGTAATTAACCACTGATCACACTTTTTTTTCATAAATTTTTTCATTTATTCAGAAATGCTTGCAATGAAGAAATGTAGATTTGGGGTTAGCTCTCTACTAGGGCACGAATTTTTCTGACAGGATGTTTTGCCTTCATAGGCTGATAGCCTTCTTAGGTGGAACATATATTAATCTCATGTATTATATATCAAATGTAGCGTTCATGTTGCGTAGAGCATGTTCGAGGAATTAAACTTCAATTCCCATGAATATGGTAGTGCATGGAGGATGTTGGTGTTGGTTCACCCCCTGCCAAACACCTCTGTAGGTGGCTTACACAGTAATATATAGTCGTATTTCTTCAATTGATCGCCACGGCAATATTCGCAGCTTTGGCCGCTTCGGCCGCGGCGGCATATTTCAGTTCGTTGACCGGATCAGGCAAATGTTGCGACCGATATTCTTAGAAACCACTGCCAAATACTGGAGTTGACTCTTTCACGTCCAACAACCGTCTGCTATTCCGGAAAACGCACGGATTTGGAACAATCCGGCGGAGAGTAAACGAGAAAGGCACTTATTACGCTTGGCGAACTCCTCAGCTCCTTCACCGACGGACGCAAAGGCAATGGGAATGAGGGAGCAAGCCAACAAATAAATTTAAACCTTTCGCCGGGAAATCCTCGGCCGTTTCCCAAGAAAAGCGTGGAGTGCGAAGGATTTCACATAAGGGTTGGTGGAAAATAGTTCCCAGAAAGCCTCCGACTCAGTCATAGAGCACACCTCTGCCTTTGTAAGGTCGAGGAACTCGAAAGATAATCGGATCCTAAGCTCACCTCAACCAAACCCTCAAGTTACCCCCAAGTTCAATGGCTAGGGAGGTATTGGCTCGTTCACACCAACTCAACTTAGAGTAACTTGGCTTCTTTCACTCAGCGCTTCAACCAAAAGGTTGGGTTAGAGCTCGACTAGGAATGAGCCACAGGTAAGTGAATATCGTACTTTCAGGGAGGGATTGGAAATTAGGCCATTTGGCATATTGAGAATTTTGTTATGTAGAACATGTAATGAGGACTTGTAGAATCCTTCGATTTAACCACATTTTTTTGCATTGAAATTGCCTTCTCACTACAATATCATTATTTCACTGAACTTTTTATCTGATTTGAAAAACTCATATTCTACTACTGTATGGCTACGGGTATTACTGAAGGAAAAAGTTGCCTATGCATCGCCAAAATATATTTACCTGAATATGTTTACGATCGCAAGGAGGGCGTTTTCTGCGTGGAAATGGGTCAAGTAAAAAAGGAGTATTTGACGATTGTTTGCCGGCCTCGGTGGCGGCGGGGTAACGTTCTCGCCTGCCAAATAAGAGGTCGCGGGTTCGAGTCCCGCCTGGGTAGGTTTCCCCGATCCAGGGCATGGTCGTTTGTGTACGTTTAACTATTACATTTGTTGAACACCCCGGTGTAAAATGGCCAATACGAGCTGTATCCGGTGGTTTGAGAATAAAATAAAATAAATAAAAATTATTTACAATGCTGACTCCCAATTCTATGGTTACACTTATTTTACTAATAAGGGTACAAAAATTCCCCCGCAACCATCATGCTTGGTTTTCAAAACGCTCTCTCTCAGAGCGAAACGAGAAAAAAAATTTCTCACGCGCAGAAGAGACCCTTGCGACGAAGAATCCACCCTTCTTAAACTCCTCGAAATCCTTTAAATGGAGACTTTTCCCCCCGCTGGCAAAAATCACGCCGCTGCGACTTCCCCTCTTCCACGGGCAGCTTCCGGTATATTCTGGGAAACACGACGGTTCCAACACTCGATTGCAAAACAGTGGACTTTTTGAGGTTCGGAAGGAGAGAGAGAGAACGTGTAACAGGGGGGTATAGGGGTGTCGACCGATTATAGGCCCTGCTGTAATCCTCGCCTTCTCCTTCTTCTCTTCCCCTGAGTGGAGGATTTTCGACGCGGTCGGAAGAGAAAGGGTTCTCGCCAGACTTGTCGACGTGGATTGTAGAGAAAGTAAACACCGAGGGTTGGTGAGGGAGATGGAGAATTTGTTCGTAGAACTAAATGAAGTCTGCGGGGCTTTACTTGGTGTTTTAAATATGAATCCTTCAACGCATTTGGGCTGGTTTCCTTGTAGCAAGAGTCCAGTAGGGTTTATAATTCGTTAAATCTACATCCACGTACTACCTCGCAAGCTGCCTAAAAGTCGTGTGGTGGTAGATGTTAGGACACCAGCCATTTGCACATAAAAAGGAAATGCTCCAACGAAATTACGACTAGCATTTATTAAAGTCATTTACGGTTCGGGGGAAAACGAATTCCCATATCTATCCGTTCGGCAAAACATCTCTCTTAATTTATCGCTTCTGTCGGACCTGAAAATATAGTGGGCCTCTAATATTATGTTCTCCGTGTCGCTCTTAAAGATATCTATTCTCAATTTTTCAAGCAATCTAAGCCTATTCTCCAGCGGTTCCCAGCCTAATTCGCTTAGCATCTGGGTAACGCTGTATGTACGTCCTAAGCAGTCTTTGACGAACCGCGCAGCCTTCCTTTGTATTTTATTCAGTTCGCGGATTTAGTCTTTCTGTACCGGATCCCATGCCATCTCTGCATATTCAAGGTGTGGTCGGAATATATGTTAAAGCGAGTATTAGAAAAACTTCTACATCTACATAACGATAAGAATAATATACTTTATATGAACGATATATCCATACTTCATATGTCAATTATATTAACTAAATATGGAGACTAAAAGGAGTAAATTGAATGTAATTTGAGGTTCCCACAAAAATTAATTACAGCCATAAATACTTACACAATAGTCAATATTCATATGTTGGCATAAGGTATCGAAAATTTAAGATCTTCGTACGAAGGAACATGATAGCGAGGGAATCACGAGTAGCTATCCCTACATATTTACAAGGCCACAAAATTTGATTCGAAATAAATGGGATATTCTTAAGGCGTTGCATGTTGATAAATTCATTGAAGCGCTCAATATCACAGAACTCATACGTGTTATTAAAAAATAAATCGAACATTAAAGGTTAAAGAAACAGTCGATTTCCACCAGCCTCTTCTTGAAAAAAATTAGTGCCCTAAAAGGTAGGGTTGTTTGTGAGGGTTGACCGCAAGCCCAATTCGTAAAAAATGGAGGAGCAACAATGCATGTATGTACTTACCGGTTTTTAGCGGCGGCCGCCCTATCCCTTTGTCTGCGGTTCTTGAACCAGTTGCCGACTTGCGTGGGTGTGAGTCCCGTGGCGGCAGCCAGCTCTCGTTTCTTGCCCGGATTCGGGTAAGGGTCCTGCAGGTACCACTCCCGCAACAGCGACCGCGTACGCTCCTGAAAGGGATAAAAAGTCAACTATTAGGGAGATATTGCGGCGACTTTTGCGACACATAAAAAAACGTGAATTTGGGAGATAATGTAGGCATTTAAAAAATGTTACTGATTCATTCCAAGGGGAAAAGTAACACGGTCATGCAATGCAAGTTAATTCATTCATCGCCTATTTTTTAAAGAGCAGGTGAATACTTTTTTCTTCCAATTTTTATTCCCGGAAATTATGGTGTTTTCCAACATTCTCTTTCTGTCGTCAACTAGACTGTCCTGTCTATGCTTTCTTATGAACATCTTACGTGTTAAGTTAAAACCATTCAAAATTCGATGCGAGTTTAAATTTTGCTTCTAGTGAATACATCCTGATTCTCATGCTCTGTCCATTCTAATGAATGGATTTAAAAAAAGATAGTTCTCTGACAGGAAATGGGCATTTCATATACGATATATATATATATAAATTTTAATTCATGTTTAAACTTAAAATCCTTGATTTCTCATTACAAAAATAGTAATGAAGCCTGACATTTCGGTATCGAAAAATTCCCATTTAACGTCAAATGATGCTTTGGATATTAGAAAAATGAATTACTTCCAAATATTTATTTAACCAATTAGGACTCTTTGGGAGTGATTTTGCTTCGAGGCACTCCGCCATTTTTTGGATGTTTCATTAATTAAAGCGCTCTAATGCATGGGCACATTCGGTCATATATATTGCTTGTGCCTTCATTCATAATATTTCGTTATTTTCAGAGCACCTACGTCACCAAAACGTATTACACAGTCTCAATGTTTGTCATGATTAACGACCGTTCTCTACATTCTGGAAAAAATAGGAAATTGCGTTTTCTTGGCAAACGTAAAATTTGCGGCTAAAAACGAATTCATTAATGGGAATTGTAATCTTTACGAAACATCTTTATTACGGATGTATTTCAGGTAATTCAAAAAAAGGTTGGCCACAACGAGTCCTTTTAAATTACCTTGATCTTTCTTTTCATGCTTAAAGTAGCGCTTGAGCTTACTTATGGCCTTTATAATTACTTTAAGGCAATGCGAAATAATTTTAAAATAAATTACTCACTTCCTAGAAATCACCTTGCAATTAGATGCGCGATCAGCCGGTAGATAAAGGGAAGTACTTCCTGCCTCATGATTTATAGGTCATAAAACTCACTCATACTCGCTTTAATTTTGGAAATGGTATGACCTGGCGTGACCTTATTTTCATTTAACCTGCATATTTATCGTATCCACAGGAAAAGAGAGCACGCTTTATTTTTTTCAAAAGATCCATTACTAAAATTTTACGCGCGGAAGTCGTTTCTCGGCTATAAATTCATATCACGTGTAGCACAGCTATTGATATTCATGGACTATATGTAACAATCCAGGTGCAACTCACCATTATTCTGTTGTTGTAGGGTGAAGGCCCTTGCTGAGTCGACAGCACCTGACGACAAAACAAGGACCTCATATGCTTTATCGATTCTAGTTATTACATGATCAATGTTAAGGGACAGAGTGACTTCCTATCTGAGTTTGACACGTAATACATTTAATTACCAGAAACGAATTGCTCGTTTATTCTGATCAACATGGCTAGAATTGATATCACACCAGCTTTAGGAGAGAGGTACCACTGATTTCTTTTGGTAGCCATCTTCGGCATTTTTCTCTTTGCGTAGAATTAAATGCATGCATAACAGTTGAATGAGGTGAAAAAAAATCTCATATACTGAGACGTTTATGGTAAAACAATAAATTCTTCACAATGAATACATACCCAGTACGATTGACACACTTAATAATGCAATTGTTGGTTTTAGATAATTTATAATCATCTCACATAATTTATTTCATGTTAAATTTCACTGGTAACATCGTACTGTTGGCTTTTATAATTACTTGAAGGCAATGCGAAATAATTTTAAAATAAATTACCAGCTTTCTAGAAATCACCTTACAATTAGATGTGCGATCAGCTGGTAGATAAGGAAAAGTACTTCCTGCCTCTATTCCAACGTAGGCATCGTACATCACATGGTAGTGATTCCTTTAATTTTTAAACAACGAAGCTAAATTTTATAATATATCATGTATTCACTTGACATTTATTCTTTAAAAATGTTACCTTAAAATTAGAACTTTGTCCGTCAAAAATTCACTTTTTTCATCATTGACCTGAAAGTAAATCGCTGCTGAAGATTAGTGACAAGGGTATAAAAAAATTTCAAACCTTTAGGTTTCTAGTGAGGCTTCAGACCTTTAGGTTTAAAGTGTGTGCTTTAACGATGAATCGATCTGATCTGAGTTTAATGTAAAAAAAATACTAATCGTTAGCCGTAGTCGAACTATGACTTCTTAAAGGTTAGCTCTCATTCTGTTGCACCCTTAAATCTGATTTGGCCTCTTAGATAATGATCCCCGGTGTCGATTCTCTTGATATTAGCCAATAAAAACTTTCTCAAGAGCTCTCGTTCATGCGATAGTGTCAGAACGATTCATTTCCCTTCGCCTCTTAGAAGCTATCATAACGAGACCCATTTTTACGGCAGTCCCAACCATCAAATCGCTCGCTCAAGTGGAAGTGATACTTCTTTTAACAAGTATCACTTCAAATTGGCCAAGCCTTTAGTCGTCTCAATCGGAGATATTTTCCTCGGAGAATGGAGCGTTAATAATGATCTCATCTCAATTTCATTCCTAATATCGAACTTCCAAGGGGAAAGCGATCTGCCATCATCTCCGACTCTCAAGATTTCTACCCAAAATATGCCCGAAATGAGATCCTATGAAAATCTTTTTCAGCAGCCAGCAGTGATTGATTTTTCTGATCGGCTGCCGGAATGGTATTCATGAATTTTTATTTTAAAACTCTTTACATTCTCGTTTTTAAACATTCCTATCATCGTATATAATCCGTACCAGATATTTAAGCACAGCATTCATTCCATTTTGTGAAAAAGTGGGATAATTTCAACTATCGCGATGACGAACATTCAGCCTGACTGGTGCATAAACAGAGTTGCTGAACGTCCTGTGGTTTCCGGTATCATTTTTTTAGAGGATTAATGATTTACCAGCTTTCTATTCAAATTAAAATCCGTTTAAATCCTATTCATGACCAGAAATGATTGAATCCGATCGAGGCAAAGTTGTAAGTCAGCAGAATAAACAACGTGCAACCCTATCGATGGTTTTTACTTTTAGGATAATTTGTATCGCTTCTTCTGTGATACCATACCAAGGATTATCAGTGCCACAGAGAAACTTCCTATTTAATATTTTTTTAAATATTCGTATCTTTATCTTCGTTTTTTTTAATAGCCTCTAAATCGTCTAGAGCGCAACGCAGCCGTAAGCTTTCGTAGGCACTGTACTATCAAACAAATCTACATCTATCACAGACATGTAGAGAGAGAAAGGGCTAAAGTTCGGACCTTACTTACCTTGAAGCAGTGCGTCCTCTGTTCTCCGTCCCAGATGGTCCTTGGCAGGGGGTGCTTCTTGCGCACGCGGTACTTGTCCACGGGCCCCAGGGGCCTGCCCCGAAGCCTCTCCGCCTCTGCATAATGAGCCTCCAGCCACATCGCCTGGGAAATTAAGAAAACATCCCCCATTAAAGAAAAGAACCTGGAGCTGATCAACGTTTTATAAGCTAACCCATTACTTCTCTTACATGAGAGACGATTGCTGGGAGAGATTGGTGGCAGAAATACTAAAAACTCACTATCCTGTGGCTTTATCTGGCTGGGGTGAGCACTAGCCTCACCTATCCTAACAAGCCTTTGGTCAGTAGCGGATGCGGAAACAAAGTCAAGGGGGGAGTGCAAAAGATATCTTGAGCTACCTTGACTTTTATCGTAATGAAATTGATCAAGTAAATGCAAATTTTTATTTTAACTGATTATACACATATACAAGACAATGCCATCGTATGATGTAAAATAATTAAAATGGCGGTTCTGCAATGTTAGGCAATGCGGGCAAACCCGCATGGGGGGAGGGCGGGCGCCCCCTGCGCGCCTATATGAATCCGAAACTGCCTTGGGTTGAAGTTTTTAGTATTTCAAAGAGCGCAGGTCAAAAACATCGATCGTTTCATCATCGATCGTTTCTTCACCGATCGTTTCTAGCTCAAATATAAAATAATCATCTGCATATATAGTGAACTCTTCTTAAATCCTTCACCATTCTTGACGTAATATTTTCATTCAATTAGGCCTGAAATCAAACAAATTTCTCGATCTGGTAGGTATACCTGAGCTGAACTTCATAAGTATAAGCAATTTGTTTCCCACATTCCCGAAAGGAGTTCTTTTTTATAAATTTCTTGATAATTCAATGTCTTAGTAATTTAATTTATTTTGTAGCCGTTTTTTTACGATAGATTTATCATATGAATGTCGTAAAAAAATTACCATTTTCGGGAATTTGATAAACAAATTGCTTTATTTATGAAGTTTAACTCAGGTGTATGTATACCAGATCGATATATTTATTTATTAAAAACAACCTAAAATGGTTTGTAAAGACTCGTTACATCAACGCTCTCTTCAAATTCAGATTTAATAAATGCAATGATGTGACTAATCCTTTTTTATTTAGATTTTAATTTAAGTACTTCTTCAAGCTATGAAGCTGTTATCTAGCCTCGACATCTCTCTTTCCCTGCACATGCGCCTGGAAATGATATCGTGAGAATTATTACGCCTCTTGAACGCGATCTAAGCGGTTGCGTGCCTACTTAAAGAACTGTATTTTTATTCTAGTCGATAAATTTATGCGAGAAAACGCTGAGGTTCGGTGCTTTTATGTACCGATGTTCGTACTCACTTCAAAATTACATAAAAGGGAAAATTTGGGTATATTATGCCATAAAAAATTCAGTGAGGAGGAAGATAGCGGGTCATATTTTCGTCTCCGCATCTCTGCACAGATTTGTGTCCCTGTTACGGGATAGCTAATCTTTGGACATACTCCTTCCGGTAACAATGGGAAATAATTCATCGTGATTTTAGTTCATGAAGGAAGAAAAGACGAAGATTTAATCTTCACACCTTCTCGGAAGAATGTTATCACAGAAGCAGTGCAACCCGTTCTGAATAAGTTACCTTTAGATCCTTATTAACATGCGCGAAAGTTTATGACCAGCCTTTTAAGAAGCTATTGTGAAAAGATGTTCCGTAATTTAATAACTTTAAAAAGAATAGTGATATGATGTTATAAAAAGTTGTCTGATGATTCAAATAAATTAAATTATATTTCAACTCATCCGTTCATTCCATACATTTTTCCTGCATTGGACGTAGATATTAACGTATCTATTTTTTCCCTTTTTTCTCGATTATATCGTCTCGTGATGCTGATGCAATAGTGGATTTTACTGCTCCATTACGATTCGGTTAAAGTAATTCTAATAATTTATTGTTTCCCCATTAAATTTTGGATGTATGTTGAAAGGCTCGCCCACTAATTTATGATACATTTTTAGTAGTCTAATGCAGTATTAACACTATTCTTCTTCTATGTACGTAATGCAATACGTGATATTCTTCTTATAAGTAATCATCTATGATTAATAATCATTTCTTTCACTCACTCTTTGCATCGCGCCGCACTTTTATACGTTGATGAAGTTTTACTTCATCCCGAAATTCCCATTTGGCACGCGGCAGGTATATTTAAGGAAAGGAGGAGCAATGTCTCCATAAAAAATAATTGTTGAAAATAATTTATTCCTGAAAATGTTAACCCTAACATTCAACGGAGATATTAATACTTCTACATTATGCATAAATGAATATTACTTATACATTAATACATAATTTGTAGTGGGAAAATTCTGTAATATAATTGTCAAGCACAAATAAAGAATTATTGGATGAAATTAGAGAATATAGACGCCTTCGAGTTTGTGCATGAATTAACGGCATGTTTCTAAAATGCGTACAAAATTTTTTATCATGATTATCAATAGGTATCATTCTTTAACGTTTTTAAATGCACCGATCTTAATGCAGAGATGTAATCTTGCTGTCAGAGTTGTATTTTGCGCACAAATTTGTTTCAGAATTTAATATTAAAAATTTAAAGTATACTGAACTCCTAGAATGTGCAGTTAGAGAAATTCATCCCTGACATATTACTTTTACATTTCGAGATTATGAGAGGCCTTAGTCAAAACACTTTTTTTTTTTAAGTGTTTTGACTAAGGGTTGGCGGAGAGAGTTTGTGAGAATAGATTTAATATTGATTCGGTATGTCGTCATGGACGCTATCTACCAAGTATTCCGTGACACTGTCGTTCGAGCCCCTAGGGTGCGGAAGAGGGGGTATTCCCTTGTGATACTTTCCAAAGTGGAGTGAAACAATTGAATTTGTCGCTCTCTTATTATGTTCGCCCAGTGATTCCGGATGAGATGGGGGATGGTTGGATTTGGTTTGGAAGAGAGGAGATTAGGTTCTTCGGAAGTGCTATGAGGCTGTAGGCAGTGTGAAGATACTGTCAGTGACGCGTGGGACGAACTTCTCACGAGAATAAGGAGAGTATGGATCCGGATGGTTGGCGAAAGATCCAAGTAAACGGAAGATAAAGTTGCCCAGAAGAGAGAATGGTAAGGATGTGCGGGTAGTACTTTCTGATCTCTAGTTGAGTATAGAGTCGAATTGAAAACTACTCGCAAGTATAGAGTCGAGTATGGCAATTTTTGAACCAGGCAATGCAACAATTCACGCTCCACCATATTCCCATTTTTCCGAAATATAATGCGGAACGTTGATGGTAACTGTGTCAGAATTAGGATATTAATTTTTTTTAATGCTACTTAAACAGTTGCATAATCACGATTGAAATTAATTAACCTCTGATAATATGTTGTCAATTTTATTAATAAATGTATCCAAACTGTTGAGAAGAGCCATGAGTCAATGAATTTGAACAATTGTGATAAATAGTATACGCGCAAATGAATCGGGTAATATTTCACCCTCTCAGTTGTTCTACAAGTTCAGGCAGCAGGTTTTGACACTCCAAGTTACGGAATTACTGCCAGTAGAAAATTTTCTTTCGCTACACACTTATTTAGGTGCCTGGATATTAAAATGACTTATCGACTTTAAAAGCGATACCATCACATGAGTTTCATGATAGCACCTCCTGTCGGCATATTGCTGAACCCACTGACGTCGACAGCTACGTAACCGAAACTACTCGACTCGAAAATCGAAATGCTACTCGAAGCACTCGAGTCGAGTACCAACTACTCGACTCGACTCGAATTTTCGAGTACTCGCGTATCCCTAGAGAATGGTGATCATAAGATCATACGCAGAATCCGATGAGATAAAAAACATGAAGCATGTACATGCACCTATTACCCTGCAAGCCACACACAGTGGTTTGCCCTGAGGAGGTCTCCAGAATCGGAAAAAAAGCTGACCAGCAATCCAACCGTGGCGCTAACCAAACTACCGTACCGGCGTAACCGAAACTACTCGACTCGAAAATCGAAATGCTACTCGAAGCACTCGAGTCGAGTACCAACTACTCGACTCGACTCGAATTTTCGAGTACTCGCGTATCCCTAGAGAATGGTGATCATAAGATCATATGCAGAATCCGATGAGATAAAAAACATGATGCATGTACATGCACCTATTACCCTGCAAGCCACACACAGTGGTTCGCCCTGAGGAGGTCTCCAGAATCGGAAAAAAAGCTGACCAGCAATCCAACCGTGGCGCAGGGTCACCCGAAAGAGAATACCGCTGGACCAGTTGCGTAACTAGGAATATGGTTTGGGGGAGACGAGGGGGCTTTGGGGTTGGATGAGGGGGTTAGGGGGGCTACCCCCCATGAAACGGGGAGTTCGGAAAATTTTTTGAAAAATAACATGCCTGAAATACCATTTTACATCATTTTGACACTTAAAATTTAACTTTAAGCAGATGCTGTTACGATGTATCTAATTCAGACAATTTTTTAAATATTTTTTTTGATTTCTCAGAGGCTCTGGGGGGTTACATCCCCTCATTACCCCCATAGTTAGGTAACTGCGCTAGACCAACAAAGGTGTTTGGTCGGGGTTGAAACATCACCAACATAGGCCCGAGGATTCCACAAACATGCTCTACGCAGCATGTACGCTGTATCTATGACATATACGTTATGGGAGTAATCTATATTCTACTTATAAAAGCAATATGCCAATGCATCTCACAGCTAAAATTAAGAAAACTGTCAAAGTCAGGGATACAAAAAGTAAGTCATTATTTTTAGTGAATACATTCGAAGAGAGAAAATGCAAATTCCAGTTAAAGTTAAAATAAAAATTTTCATCGACTGTGGTTTTTCCATTTTCATTGAGAAATGATCGAAGGGCAAAGATGTTAACCCACAGAGGGCTATGCTAAGAGTGCTAACTAATATGTCAATAGGGAAAAGAATAGACCCCCTTACCCTGAATGAGTGTTACTCACACCCCTCTGGCCAAATATAGGGCGCGCTCTACCCTCACCAGTTGAATCACAGATTCAGAGATCGATTAATGGAGGCTATCGATGATGATATCGAACAATCGGCGCATCCTAGCAACAAAACCCTTCCATTATAACAGGATGGATGAAGTTATAGATGGACCAGAGACAAGGAAGGGGACAGATAGGACGTATAAAGGAAGTAGTGGAGGAGGAAGAGTGTGCGAGGACACTTTGCCGGGAAATGAAAAGTTTCCGGACCATGATCCCGGCGATGAGTTTTTGTCCCGTCGTCGCATTAAAAGACCTCATGGCCCTTTGCTCACGGCCCTGTAGTTCGCTCAAACCCCCCTCCCGGCTCATAAACTCGCAGACATGGCTTTTTCGGACTCCGAAATGACGTTTCACGGTATCGGATGGAGGGGAGCTTTGGCAAGGCGGTGCCTTAGGCGGGGGATGAAGGGGTTGGGGGGTGGGGGCGCGAGGAGGGGAGGGGGAGTTTAAAGTGTATGGAGGATGGGATAATAGGAGTATAACAGTGTTTCACGCATCGCCTGAGTAATAGTGCTTTGGTTACAAAACCCTTTCTTCTCCCAACCCCTCCCAACTGTGTATAAACATACTAGGAATGAGTCGATTCCAAATGTCGGTACTCGATTCAACCAATTCTCGGGTACGAAATCGGAATCGAGAATCTATCGCCTAAAGTCAATTCCGATTACATCGATTCCATGAAGATAAATATTTTGAAAATAGACTATAGACTTGGGGCATGAAGACCGTCAAACATCTGAGCCATTTTGCACTGTACATTACAATTAGGTAAGTTAAAAATTTACCTCTGAAACGGGTTAAGTGTTTGTTATTTTACTAAATCCGAGGATATATTACCATATACTAATATCCTAATTTTAATACATATATATTTTTGGCCACTTAATTGTCTTTGTGATTATATTCCATTCAATTCTTAAATTTTAATGAAAGCAAGGCTACTGATAAATCAATATCCCATCTGTTGTTTAACAGAATCAATGGAATCGGTTTCGGGAATCTATTTGAAAGAATCGGTATCGGAATTGGAATAGGGATCGAAAAAAAGTGGAATCGACTCATCCGTAATATACGAGTATACCTCTCCTTGTCTGAATGAGCGCAATCCCCCTCATCGAAGTTTGTTCCCTTTCCTATGAAATAATCTCCTCAATCACCCCTCCTACGACTAGATTTCCATCCAAGCCTAAGACTTTACACGCATTACCCTCGAATTCCGCTCGCGGCGTTGTGTGACCAAGGATGAGAGGCTCCGATTTGGCCGATTCAAAGCACCCGACTCGCATGTAAGTGAGCCACGCGCGATTTCTTCGCTATAAACATCGATATTGCTCGATCGGTAACATGAAAATACGGGGATTGGGTCGTGTATAGAGAATTTTGCCTTACCCGAGGCTGGAATTGGAAGTTCTATCTGGGAGGGAGATTAGTTTGCCGCCCCCTCCTCCCTCCATCCCCCACCGCTTAAATATAATGCATCCGCAAACTATTTTTTGAGATCCGGAATTTTTATTTGCACACCGTGCGTTTACTATTAATATTATTGTTTAATAATTTACAAATATATAACTATCCAGATGAGACGTTAAGCCGTGGTCCCTTGACGCCTTTCGTAGAGAGCTGACTGTACTCTTCCTTACCTTTGCCGCAAATGACCTATTCGGTTAGCACTCTTAGCCAAGCCTCATTAGTTGATAATTATTTAAGAATATAGAAAAAAATGCTATCGGAGATATATATCATCCCAAGTTTAATTGGCATATGTATTTCCTGTCTTTGGATTTATTTACTAAAAAAATGGCTTAATAAGTGCATCCATGGTTTTAGTAGTTTTCTTAATTTAAACTAAAATATGCATAAACAGGTAGCCTTATAGTCAGGATGTAGATAAATCCCATAGCTTATATGCCATTTGTAGCGTACACATTGCATTTTGCGTGTTCGTGGAAGTAAATTTTTCCCCCTTTCTTGCTCGCTGGTGATGGCTTACACCCTGCCAAACATCTCCGTTGATAGCTTTCTGGTTAATATTTACATGTATTTTAAGGAGGAAAATGGACAAAAAATCGTCTAAAAAATAGGCTCTAACACGTGCCATCAAGCGGGGTGAACTCGTGCATGAATGTGAAGGTAAAATTGATTGAAAGCACTTTTATATCCAAAATTTAAAAGCATCGATTATGGTTTGATTGACCGAAAGAGTTATAAATAGCTTCTATTAGTCCCTAATCCTGACAGTCGTTTATTAAAGGTGGTGGTTTTATTGATCAAACGCATTATACATCCTTTTTATTAAAATCTATTTGGAAGAGTGATTTATTGAAACCATACTTGATTGGTTCAACTTCTCCTAAAAATTTAATGGTGACTTACGATCCCAAATTCAAGCATGTATTTTGAAAGCGGTAAGGAAACCAAGGATTTTTTTATTGCTATACACCGTGAAGGAGTTCCTGAAGGCATTATCTCCTCCAATTCCGAACTGCCCAATTTGGCGAGTTTAATTAGGCTTTTAAGATAGTTCTAGTCAGTGTAACCATAGTTATAGCTATGAATTATGATTACTAAACATCTGTAAATTCAAGCCTCAAACGGATGGTTTGATTGATCAGCAAAAACTTGATAACTACGATTAACCAAAAGTCTTGATTCTCAATGATATTCGATGATGAGTGATTGATCATTCATTCGTTGTTGGCTGTCGTTTGCGCATAACCATGAACTCTCGACTGCCATTTAATGAGAGTACGTTGGTATTTTATGAGGAGAATTCCCAGACGATTGCCAATAAACATACACTGGTAAGAAATGTAAAACTTGGTTTTGAGATCGGCAGGCGTTACCTGCATGCCCAAGCTTGAGTGTTGCAATATGAGAATATTCATGTTACGCAGTTTTTTGGGAGATCCCCCTCGCCCTATAACTTTCACATAACAAATTCGATTGCTCTCATACCCAAGTGTTTATCTCAACGCTGTATTCATGATCTCTGAGGCCAATCTAAGGAGATTGAGCAAAATGTACCGTCTCTTGATCGAGTACCTATCCTTCTCTTTCTGGGAAGAAGAACATGTTCGTGAAACGCCTCAGTGTGAATAACTTAAATACAGGAAATGGGAAAAGATTGTTTATTTGATTTTTTTACGTATTTATCATTGAATCGCCGCCAAAATACTTATCGCTTCTTCTCAGGCGTACGTCCTTGATGAAATTTCGTGCTATTTTTAAAATATCCTCTAGTCTGTTGTCGGGTTGAAGTAGTCAGTGTCTCAGTGTGGATAATTTGAATACGGGAAATGAGGAAAGATTGTTTTTTGGCTATAATTTACGTATTTCTCGTTGAATTACCGTCAAAAACACTTCCCGCTTTTTCTCAGATATACCTCCTTGATGAAATTTCTTGATGTTAAAGATTAAATTTGTTTTTTTTTAAAGTCTGATATCAGGGTTTCGTGGTTTCGCCTCAGACCGAATAGTCCCGTAAGAGGCGTCGTATCAAAATGGAGTTGCCGAAACGAGTTTCATTATCGAGCGCGTTTTATCTGGCTCTCATTTCCCTCATCCCCTTTCCATACTCTCTCCTTTCATGCAGTGAAACTTTTTCGCAGCGGTAGCCCCGAGTCCAATTAGACCGTAATTTAGTGCCCCCTGCGCAGCCATGCCCGGCGTCCACGGGCCGGCATATTCTTCCGAGCGGTGCCTATCCTTTTATACGCTATGCCTCAATTTTTTGTGGTACTTGCATGTGCATGCACATACGTAACTATCATACATGGAGGGTTAGGTTTTTGGGGGGAGGTCACAGTGGTCATGAATCCCACCCACACAAATTTAAAAAAATATTTAATATTTTATAAAATTTTAGCGGTGTTTCCTTTTAAAGGAGTGAAAGGATTGTATATGCAAATGCATGGCTAAAAGTCCCAAACGCAAGAAAATGTTTCGAGTTGAATTTATCGTAGAGTGTAGCATTCCCTACTGTAGAAAAGGCCCTCTCTCCCAGGCAGTATGGAATATTCCCCGCATCTAGGTCATGACACCCCTCCACCCAAATTTGATGCTGAATCTGCCTCTGCACACATGTAACAGGGTTCGTAAAAGAAGCTTTCAAGCAATGTTAGACAAACGTTTCGTTATTCTGGTGCTCAGGGTCCAGAAGATAACCAGTGGTTAGGGCATTTATCAATGGGCATTAGCCAGATTTATTACGATAACCTGACGAAACGCCAAAAATTGGGATATTTCAAATAATAACATATAACTTAGGAAGTAGGTACCTAAAGCTTCATCGAATAGCAGTGCAGATGGATTTAATATATCCCATATATTTTCCTCAAAAGGAAATATTTCAAAATGTTATGCCATGCCTCGCATAAGTGATATTGATTACTCTCATGAAATCCACGCATGTAACCCGAATTATTTTTCCTACACCGCTATATGAAATATTTAATTAGATTTGTCGTTATCATCCTGGTGTAAGTTATCAATATTCGGTTATTTACCTTTGGTCTTAAATGCTTCTGTATTCCATTCTTATGTGAAGACAAGATTTTTTTCTTGAACTCCAACAATCTTATATTTACCGAATATCAAATTCCTCTTCACACATTCACAGTCGTGAATGCAAAACATTACAAACTGTTTCCCTTTATTTAATATGTTTGCATGCATATCAAGATATTAAATTTCATATGCCTAAATTATTTAATAACTGAAATATATCGCGTATTTTCAAATCATTTGCCTTTTTCGGATTACCATATTTTCCTTTTTTCAAATCAAACATTTAAATATTGCAGTTAATTTGTGGGTTTTTGGATGACCTCTTGCTTCATTTCATTGAGTTGCGAGTTAAAAAACGCAAAAGACCCTATGATAAAGTTGATTGATTGGATTTCAGAAAAATGATTCAACGCCACTCGAATAAAATATATTACCTAACACTTGTACAGTGCAATTAGAATAAAATTATCCAACTACATAATCAGAAATTGTAAGGGCGTATCTTCAATCGACTGTTCGAATTCTTCTTTCAAGAACACTAAGTAGAAATAACAGCGTAACACTATTTCTGATTCTACCGTATGCCCGATAAAATACCACATCTCCTTTTTTCTCTGTTGATAGTATATAATTGGCGTGACCCACATTCTCGAGGGATAATTAAGTTTTGCACGCAGATATGGAAACAAAGACGATATTTTCTGGATGTGAATTTCCCGTGGTATTCGTCACGGATTCAAAATGGAAAATCACTTGAGGAAAAAGAATGACGATAGGGATCAGAGAAGCCAAGGTTGCTCGGAGTTTCTTGGTCCTTGTTAATGGAATCCCGATGTCGATAGTGTCGGCCGTAAAATTGTGTATTCTCCCACTTCGAATAAAAATGTCTCAACTTTGCGAGCACAGGTATGACCTTGCCAAAAATTCTTGCTCCGCCGAGGAATAAAATGTTAGAGGTGGTGTGAAGTGAAGGGAGTGGTGAAGAAAGACAAAATTAAGGTTTTGAGTTTCATTTCATTGGAATGTTTTCCAGATGTGAAAACAACTAACTCTTCTTTTCTCTTTACATTGGTGGCATTCCATATATAACACAATTTTTTCCGATAAAATAAATTGAAAAATTAAAACTCACCATCAGAGTTTTTGCGCATTGGCCTCTTAAATGCGTCCTTAAGAATTTAATACCTTTGTCAAATGGACTAAGTTTTGTATATGTAAGCTTTAATGTGCTGAGGGGTAGATGTGGAAAAAGTCGTAAGGAAAAACGGTCACAGGAAGGAGGAGGAGGAACTAAAAATTCTGAAGGGTAATACTGATTCATAGACCAGATACAAGACAACATAGGAGATGGAGAAAAATAGAAAAGAAGTCAAAGATGTGACCTGTAACTGAAAATGAAATAGGTAAAATATAGGGCCTCCCTATCACCTATTATGAAGAGTTAAATATTTCCCCACAGGCTGTTTAGGCGTATTTAGCCTCTGTGCTACAGCAGTAGCAAAGGTATTTTAGCACAAATCTTTTGGTCACAATGTGGCGTGTATATATTTTTTTTTCTTTTCTTGACCTTGTTTATTATACGATATAAAATTTCTTGGAGTTTAGGTCAAAAAATTGACCTAAACTCCAAGAAATTTTATATCGTGTATATATATTGATGGATTGAAGCATTCATAGTAGGTTAGGGTGTTCATCCAGTTCTCAGAATGTGGCAGTGATTGCATCGGCTGGTTGTTTTAAAATTAGGATGGTGTACTGCGAAATATTATTTTCTTAAACAGGTTAGAAAAAATTGGCTGTTTCAGTAAGGTTTTTGGCGTACAAAATGTAGATTTGCCGGTTTATGTGTCATTGGCTTTCTTTTTACAATTGAGAGAGCACCTTTGATTGCTTCAAGGACTTGTTTTGGGTCACCCTTACTATGTAAAGCTGAGTTTTTGCCCTTGATCCACGAATACGGTATCCCTAAGCAAGGCGGAAGTGAACAGAGGGAGTTCAACAGCGTATTACCCCCGCCCCCGAAATGTTTGCGTGATACGGTCTTGAATGAACTCCCTCCAAATGAACCAAATCTCGAAATCTACACCATCTCCCCTTTCCCGGCTCCTCCTCCCCCCCCCCCCCCCCCCCCGAATTTGTATTTGTGCTACGACCCTGTCCGTAAGTTAGGAAGGATCTAATGGAAGAATTTTATCGCCAATTACAGTTCCTTAGTGAATAGATATCGGGATCGCCGCCGGGTCAGGAACTGCATTACTGCCTTTAAGTAGAAAAGCAGTTCCTCGCCCGGCAGCCGTCCCGAAAACTCCTCACGTAGTCTATTCGCTGGGAAAGCACAAAATCTTCCTTTGCAGTCCCTTTCATCGAAGATAACCCTTTTCAACCTCGTCCCACCTCCCACGAGTACGACTTTCCGCCCTTATTCTTTTGAAAATCTTTAATCCACCTCTCTCCAATCTAATCAACTACATGATTATTAGTGGGGTTCATTGGCGCACCTGCAGCCTCGCGTGCGAAGCCCTCCCGAAGCGGTGACTCTCGAGGATTCTGTACAGCTCGCGGAATCGTCCGGCTCGGAAGGCGACTAGGGCGCGTGCCCTGAGGACGGCCTCGCTGCGGTCGAGGGCCGCGACGTCCGGGTGAGCGACGGGCAGCGACCAAAGGAACCGGGCCAGCCTATCCACGTCACCGCTCTCCTCAAGGGTCTCGCAGACGGCGGACACCTGCGGAGAAGACAATAAGGGCATATTTTTGTGTTTTTTTTCTTAATTTTTCATCATTCATTCAATTTTTGTTTGTCTGTGTGTGCGTGAGTGAGCTCAATGACTGCATGTGTGCGTGCGTGTGTTCATGTCTGGCCAATTCATCAAAAGGAAGCAGAAATAGAAGGATAAAAACAAATGAAAGGAGGTGAAAAAACAATTTAAAAAATAGCACTCTGGTCGAGCAGTCTTACTGTCTACGTTCGTTGAACAACCCCGCGTTCGTCTGAAATTCGTTCGGATTATTTGCATGATATTATTTTTGGTGGAACGGCAGCTATTTTGAGGTCGAACTTTTCTCTCATTGTGTTTTCCTGGGGAGTGAGTCACACTATTTCCTGGTGGCGTTCCGTGTCCAGTCATAGCAGGTGCAAATCCCTTATGAAAAGTAATTTGTGCCTAGACATCGTTGCTTCACATGACTGAGATGTAACACTAGCGTAAAACACTCCCGATGAAGCTTTATTTCATTAAAGTGGAGGTAACTTCGATGTATTAGTTCAATAAAGAGAGGTGCCAATATACTACTATAAGCTGCGTTAGGCATGAACCTATCATTTCCATTAGTCGCTTTTGTATTTGCCTCACTCATGGAAAACGATGCTTGAATAAATTATATTAATTTTGCTTTATGTATATTCAGAGGGTAAATTTCAGAAAAAAATAAAAATTTTGAAATTCCTTAACTCTCTCGCACTTTGCTATCTTTATTTTATATATTAGAAGGTTTTTTTACTGCAAAAAAGTTAGTTACTCAGTTCTAATCTACCTAAATAAATTAGCTAAAGACCTATGTTATCGAAGTTAAGCAAGAATCGTGGAATGTTTAAACTTTTCAAAGGATTCCGCGCGGGTAAGATTTTCTAAGAGTGCCGACGTTTCGGGTTTCTAATCGTTACCGATTGTATAGCCGTGAGAATGGGTAGCGAGCCGGAATCCGAAACGTCGGAGCTCTTAGAAAATCTTAAATCTCAGCCGCGCGGAATCCCGAGAAAAGCTTAAGTATTCTGTTCGCCGGGAAAGTGTAAAATCTTATATAAGAATCACTGAGCTGCCAAAGGATCGTGAAATATTGAAATTTAACCAATTTCTCGTTTCTCGGGTTGGTCGGGAAAGGCGTTTTTCGTGAGCATTATCGGGGTTGAACATCTTACTAATCATGAAATTCTGTTGCTGTCGATGAAATATCTTTTGGCTTTTTGAAACGTTATCATGAACTGGACCCATCGACAAGGTATAGTCTTCCTCTATTGAATTGGTCATTATGAGCTGATTTATAATTCCATTCTAGCTTTTGTAACACGATCCGCATTTATCTAACCAGATAATTATTACATAGCACATTGAGATGATCATAGATTTAATCTGCGTTCTTATTTGATGCCAGGCGTAATATTTTTTAAATAAACGACTATTTAAAATTAAAGTTATTTTATTGATGAGAACTGTAAATAGTTTAGATTTGGAGTCAGAAAACCGCTTCTGGCCAGCCATATATTGCACAACTACATAATAACCTTCGAGCCACTTCTAGGGTGGTCGGCAGAGGGTTTTGGGGGTTCTATGGCCCCTGGTTTGTCTCCTCGAAATTCAGTATGCACCATTGAAGCTTTGCGGACCCTGCATGATATTCTGTTATCGTTATGACCTAGGATACCCTGAAGTAGTGGCGTTGGAAAGATTGTGCTGGTGAATTAGATGGAGATTTTGTTTTAACTTTAGTTATTGCATTCTAATTATGTGAATAGCAATGTTTGTGAATGAATCTATCTATGTATATCATTTGGCTTATTATAAATGGGTATCCAATGAAATTTCTTGCTGTACTGTTCCTATATGTCTCTTTAAACAAATAAGTTTGCCTACCAAGTTAGGAGTAAGGCGTTTGGGTTTTTCCAAGACCCTCTCACTCGGCCTCCGACGGAAACCACCCTATTTCATGCCTCACCAAAATATACTTCTCAAGATGGGAAACCGAGGATCGTAGGGCGTTACAAGGGTGAGAAGGATTTTGACAATGTCTTCGGGTTGCCAACGAGCCATCAAGGACCTTCATGCCTACTCAATGACCATCCGAGAGAGTCAGCGGGCAAAGACGGGTGGCCCACGAGCGAGGATAAGACCCTAATTAGCGGACGGGGGAGAGTCTCATTATCCGACATTCCTACCTCGCCGTCTGCTCTCGCCTCCTCTGACGAAGCACTTCTCGTTAGCGGCCCGTGACTCGACTGTTTGAAACCTCATGGCGTGGCGGGAAGACCTTGTTTCTTAACCGGAGCCGCGGCTTAACAATCGAGGCCCGGGCAGCGTGGGCACCCTCTTCCTGCGGTTGTCACTTCCAATATCGTAGTTCTGGCCAAGGACGTAAGGTAGGCGCAGGGATATTTTTGCCTTCAACCTTTGATTATTAGGATTCGATATCAATGGTGGACCTAAGAATATCTATGCTGAAATGATACTTAATTTTCTCTTTTGGTGTCTTCTTGTTGGAGAATTGTTCGTAAGAGTTCGTAAGAGATTGATTTCCATTGATTTAATTCTACGGCGTTGTTCGAACATTATTATATAGTATTCACTGGCTGCCAGATGTTTGGCTTTAAATTAATTGTAGTCAAGCATAATTATTACTGAAGTATTGCAAAGTAATTAGCCGATTCGTCATCCGTAGAATTTTGTAGAATATACTATATAATGAATGCGTGCTGACTTAAGCTGAATGCTTGAGCATATGTTATTTAGCAGCTATGGTATCTAAAATGGTTTTAAAAATCAAATTATATTTTGTAGAAACTTCCCCCTGCCTCGCGTTAGAGGATGCTAATATGAGATGTAGATGACAATTTTTAAGACTGCGATACGTAGGAATATAATCATCAAGTTAAACAGGTCTTCACATCATATCTTTATTTCGTGGCTATTTATTTACCAATAGATCCTAGTCATGTTTGAAATAATGCACAAATCTGTGGGTTAAAAACAACCCTGCTACCAACTTTTAACAGTCTGCTATCATCATTGTTGCGAACAACAATGGAAGTTTTCGACAGTTGGTGTCGGTGATCCGCGGGGCGGAGCGGTACGCTTCTGCCGTTTGTCGCCCCTTTGTGGGGAAGGCTCGATTGGACTTGGCGATGTTATAGGGGACTCGGGGATGGCGATACGACCCTGTAAGGGAGGCAGCGAAGAGAGGGGGGCGTTCCCAACCTCTCGCACAAATGAAGGGAGTCGAGGTCTTGCGACAGTATCCGACTGCATGCATTGACGACGGCCATGTTCCCTGAGTGTTACCTACGCACAGGGAGGGTGGGCAGCCCCCTCTTTGCTGTGAGCGGCTGAGGGTTTGGAAGGGGACGGGAATGGGGCCAGGTGAGGAATAAGAGAGATTTTGCCACTGCCACAACATTTGCCCCCGGTTTGTGCGCACCGGTTCCAGAGGGAGCAACGGTCTAGAGTAGGAGGTTTGTTTGTGGAGCCTTGAAGGCGGGGATGGAGATTGAGACGATTGGAACGAGGCTTTTAGTGAGAAATTGAGGGCTGAAGTGCAAAAATATAGGCTCACGGAGTCAGAATTATTAATAAACGACACTCTTTTTATGATACTGCTCTTAAATATCGTGAAGCCGTGGATTTAAAGCAGCATTAGGCCATAAAGGAAATTTTGTACAAACTACTTCTTACTGTGTCTACATTAAGTAACTATTCACTTAAAAACTTCCAGAGCCGTCGTTTCGACTTGCCTCCATGATATATTTTACTATTTAATTTATCCATTCAAAAAATGGAATAAACAACTGTAGTTTCCCGAAGTATATACAAAAAACTGTTCATCTCAAATTCCTGCCGAACGGATTGGCAAATTTCATGTTCAGAATATCTCATTAACTGAATTATTTCCTTCGTGTTGTCTGTTAAATCGTACTGATACGCAGGAGAAATAAGAAGTATCTTGATGTCGTAGCCAGAACGAAGAGCGATACTTCAGAGCACTCAATTTTTCAACGCAGTTATGATCCCGATATTGTACCAAAGTAGTTTCTAAAAATGTTTTACGTAAATGAATGCGTAATTATCACTCCTTAGCCAAAACTATCAGCCAATCGCGATATTCGAATCAAGATCGTTATAGTGGACGTTCAATTGTCAATCCGCTATTTTCGTCCCCTCTATGTCTCATTCTCACTCTAGCGGTCCTTTGTAGTGGAAATTCCATTCACATCCATGAAAATTGTAAGATTTGAATAGACCGGGCAGTTGAAGGAGGTGAATGACATCCGTTCATGGTCTCCGTAGGATAGAGGACAGTTACAAATCAAGACGAGTGTCCAACAGAAAGTGAAGTCTTATAGATTGAAATGCTTGAGAAAGTGACTTCCTTTTTGGCTTGCCTATGATGGCGGCCGCGCGTGAACACCAAAATATTTCTCTTTCGGCTTGAAGCTACAGACATAAATTTACAAATAGTGAAAAGAATTCGCCAGGATTCAAGAGATTTTTTCCCTGAGTAAAGAATAATTTTACCATAAATTTTTCTTAATTTTAACGTCCATTTAAAAGATGAAAAAGACAATGTGCTTTTACCATTGAATTGTATTTATATTAGACGTGGATACAACGGCCCCAATGAGTCAACATTGAATCCAGAGTATAAATAAAATTCAGCCGAACTGGTAAATGATGTCTCTATCAGTTTATAAGGGCAGAATATCACCGAGTGAACCCTGAAAAGAGTTTGTTCTGCGGAAAGCATACAAGTAAATGTTCACTATGGTTCTCCGATACCGCAAAGACTCCACAATTTAGTCCCTCGAGATGGGGAGTCAACTGATGCAGTTACCAAACCAGCCTCAGCGTCCCTGCAAGAGCGATATGGTGTCATGAACCCTCCGACACATCTCTGCCCTCTTTAGGGAACCCACATTCTACTTAGTCTCACACCTAGTCCCACAAAGCGCTCTTTCCATATACACCCCGGTGTCGCCCGTTCAAGTCTCCCATTCAGCCGAGGCGTTGGCCGTGCACCGCGGATCCCATTGTCGGCAGGCGTAAAAGGGTTGCGATGATGTCTCCGACGATATACGCTGGGCGGGGAAAATAAAAGGGAAGGTAGTAGAGTGGGTTGGTCTCGTCTTCTTGGAGTGGCTGGTGGTGGAAAGGCGCACGGGTCGGAAAAAAAAGACGGGGAGAAGCGTATCATGGCGGCGCGTCGTGGTGCGTCCGGATATCGGTTCGACGATTTCTCACGGCCCGGCTCACTGCATGGGAACAAAGGGATTTTTTTTCTCCTTTCGCAACTCCGAAGACACGTACACTCTCGACGACAGTGTGTTCACCCACCACGGGGGGGGGGGGGTCCCTTTCTGTCAGTCGGAGGAATCGAGCGAAAAAAAAGAAGAGAGACCCTCTTCTCCCGAGGCACGTTTGCAGTGTTTCCTGAAGTAATGATGCGCGAAAACTCTGCTTTTGCGATTCGCTGGAATTTGCCGGCGGGTTCGGAAACTTCCTTCCGGGACGGTAAAAATCACTTCCGTAGTGGATCGGGGATTTTTGTGCGCTTCCTAAAGGAGTTTTTCTCAGGATTGTGACGCTATGTTAGCAAAGAAAACTGAGATAATTCCATAAGGAATAGATATTTCCATGGTTAATGGATATATTTTGCTAGGTAATACGACTAATAATGGAGAATTGATAATTATTTCGCACTGAAGGAGTTTTGCGCTCTTCCTGTAAGAGTTTTTTTTCACGATTCTGACGATGTGTTAGCAAGTTAACTGATTGTAATAATGGAGATTTAAGCATAGTTTGCACTGAAGTTGTAAAGAGAAGCTACTAAGTCATTTCTCGTATTTTTTGTCAAATGTTTTGCGCGTGACTCAGGTTTTTTATCACATTTCCCCCCCTTTAATATGCCATGATATTCCAAATGTTTTGGCTAATATTAAGTTATTGAAAATTTCCGCTAGATTCACCTATATTGTTTGTACCTGCGTCATTAAGGTAAAACTCAAATTTAAACTGCAAAAGAGGTGTATGAGAAACAACTAGTAACAAGGGCAGTATATGCAAATTATCCTTTTATTCCAAGACATCAAACCCAGTGTATACGTACGTCTATCTGATAATTTATGCATTACAATCAACGATTCTGCGAACAAGTAAAATGAAATGAAGTCGCAAAATATTATGACGTAAGAATTTTGATGATATCTTTCTTCATAGCAATGCATTTGAAGTGACTATAATTTTCTCAATGCGATAATATTATTTTCGACGTAATGTATGGACTCTCTGAAATTGACTACCATGTTGAATTAGGTATTTTATGGGATATTTTGAAAATTTTCTGTTAGTGGCAAGATAAATGAAGATGAAGAGGTATCGATGATGAGTCCGGTAAGATTTTCAATGAGAGATATTTTCGGTGCCGAATGAGCTGTAATAAGTACCTACTTCCGTTTTGAGTCATACTGCAGGCATGGTTTCAGTACACGGCTTTTCCATTTAGTTACTTATTGACTGTTCCATTAACAGTTATCTAAGTCGTTAGTCATGCCGATACCGTGGTTACCTGAGACGCTTTCTACCTCTGACTGACTGCCGATGTGGAGGATTTCAATGTGTGTGGCGATTGATAAAGATCTTTGCACATTATTTGCCGACTTTCTTTACTTTCGTGCAAGGGCATACCCAGGATAATAACTAGGGGGGAGCAAGCCATGGTCTAGGGGGTGGCAAGCCAAGTTCATCTACATCTACATAATACCCCGCAAGCCGCCTAAAAGGCGTGTGGCAGGGGGTGTTAAGACACCAGCCATATACACATAGAAATAATGAAGTGCTCTAACGAAGTTGGGGCAAGCGTCTTTTATGGTTCGGGGAAAAACATATTCCCATATCTATCCGTTCGGCAAAACATCTCTCTTAATTTATCGCTTCTATCGGACCTGAAAATATAGTGTGGCTCTAATATTATGTTCCCTGTGTCGCTCTTAAAGATATCCATTCTCAATTATTCAAGGAATCTAAGCCTAGCGCGCATCCTCCGAGTCTCAAGCGGCTCCCAGCCTTCTTTTCCAGCTTCTCTTAACATGTGAGTAACGCTGTCTGTACGCCCGTAGCGGTTTTTGACGAACCGCGCAACCTTACTTTGTATTTTCTTCAGTTAATTCGTGTATATATAATTAGAAATTTTCCAAATCAATTAATACAGGCTGAAATGTATAAGAGACATATACAGCATGATGCATCATATAGATTAAGTGCAATACTTAGCGATTATCATTTGGCTTTTATCAGGATAATTACTGTATGACAACATAGGGTCGGACAGGAGAAAATCCCTAACTTCGTATTACCAATAAAAGATTCTTTGTTACTTCCACAATATATTTTTTTTAATTCCAACCGGTTGCGGTTTTTACACCATTATCAAGTATATTTCATATTTTATGTATTTAAAAGCCAAAACCGGTCGGAATTTAAAATATATTTAGGAAGTAACAAAGTGTCTTTTATTGCTAATATGGAGTCCTTCCACCAAGTACAAGCTTTAAGTTTCAATTTAATCGTATCTATCCTCGTATCTTATCTTCGTATTTTACCCCCTCTTTGGGAATCCAATTGCATGCTGGTGATTGATCACCCCCTGCCAAACACTCTAGAGGTAGCTCGCAGGGTATTATGTAGATGTATTGTGTCCAACAGAAGAGACGCCATCGAAAACCGTCAACGTATAGGGTAACCTATCGGTGAATTTCCTAACTGGCTGGGAGAAATTTGGGACGACATCCACTTTAATCTGTCTTGCGGAGAGAGAGCAAAACAACTGGCAAATGCTCTTGTCACAAACATTCTTCCACTCCGCGCCTCCAATTTGGGAAACGCTCATGAAATCAGTCACTCCAAACACCTTAGAATCGGCAAGAATAACAACTATTTCCACTTTTCCCTAGCGTCCTTGCAGCACGGACATTTAGGTTTAAATTTTGCTATTATTACTCGTCTCGTGATTCATCACTGTATTCATTTCATTCTCCAATTACTGCATGCACTGCGTGATGATAATCAAGTGCGGTTCTTTATACCTCTCGTTTTTCCAATTATGAAAACGAATAATTTTCTGTCCGCGTTTCAGGAAATTTTTGTGATGCAAATGTTTTTTAACGATACTTAATCATTACGTGTATAATCGTTTTTATTTTTTATCTTTGTTAATCCATCTGTTAAGCATACTATTTTATTTTTAGAAATATTGCCAATTTTAAAATTGATATTCACTTCACGCTTTTATTGGAATTTTTTCCCTTCTTCTTTAATAATCTAAGGAATTACGATAAATTATCGGAAACGCTTAAAACTGCCTTTTAATTTCAAGTCTTGAAATTTTAGGTTAGCTGTAATGTGAATAATGACAAATGTTGAGAGGAAACAGGAGAAGTAGCTTTCAGACCCTAAAACAATTAGAATTATAAGAACTCTGCATAGCAACCGTTCGTGGGTGAAAATTATAGATATCGTTAAGATATTAATAACGTCTTATTTGTCGGTATCTGACGAAGGATCTAATTCTGTAACCTAAATATGTATACGGTCAAGAATTCTCTCCGTGCATTGACCTCTTCTCGCGGCGTGCCAAAATATTATTCATTTGTTTACCAACCTGTGATTACATGGAATCTCTAGCTGTATTTTAGCATGCTGCTAAGTCCGTGACTCACTAAATTTCCGATTAAGAAGTGAGAATGAAGTGTCCACTCTTGAAATCGTAACTGTACCCAAATTTCAATCTGTACGCTAAATGGCTTCGTTAAAAAAAATGTCGCCTAATATTGGCAAACAAATTATCTATTTCAATAGAAATGCAGTCTGTAATGTAGGTAGCAAACAAATTTTGTAATTGAACTACGGCATTGTGTATCAAAAAGAATGGACTAAAAAGAGCAGTAGTTAAAAGTTTAGGTAATTACTTGCAAATTTGTGGGAAACCATATAATAAAATAAAGGAATAAATAACTCGACCCGCGCATTGTTTCCTTTAGAAACCGGTGCATTGCGATGTAACTACTCAAAACTAACAAAAGTATAGACTTCAGGACATTTATTTCAGGAGGGAAAAATCGACCGAAGCACATAAAATGGACACTTAATGAAATATTGTGAAGAAATGGCATTATAAAAGTATTATTTAAAGTAGTAATGTACCAAGAATTAAAGTATTCCAATTTTCCGAGACCGGTTTATTTCAACTCGTGAACGATATTACGATAACTGCCAAGGGTTGAGGGATCTTTCTTTCCGAATCTTGGCGAAATTTTATGCTTATGAATATTAATTTTTCAGTTTTAAAACCGCTGGAGATACGATCTGTGAGCATTCCATTATAATTTTTATGTCCACACTTTGCTTACGTATAATCTGAGACATTTGAAAATATCCAGAAGAAATGAGTGCACATGTATTATCTAAAAATGTTGAAAATTAAATACGTAAAAGGCGTTTTGGAAATCTCCACAGCCTCTGTAAAGCATTAGGGGAATAGGGGTTTTTGTGACTATTCCAGAGGTTCCATTTATATTGTTTATAATACCACAGACATCAGGAAACATTTTAATTACACATTATATGATTGCTATTTCGATAACTTATCGCATTCCTAGCTAGGGGTATAATATTGTCTCACATGCCTTAATTGGGTATAAAATTGCTCAATTTATCATAAAACTCAGAATAGAAAGATATCTAACTTTTTTCAGGCAATCTTTTCCTGTAATGAGCAGTTCCTGCTTCTTTCAAGGTAGAAATATTCAGTGTTTAGCTGCTGTGTAGTTGACAAAAGAGTAAATAATTAAGTAAAGAGCTTGCCTATGTAGTTGAAAGAAACTGAATTCCCAGGCAAAAAGGCGGGAGGTTAGGCAAAAAGGTGGGAGGGTTGGAACTTGGAAGGATGGCAGTGGGGTGATATACAAAAATTAAGCTGAAACACAATGAAACAAACAATAGCCCAAGCTCACTCACTCACCGAGCAGATTTGCTCTTAGGAATAAATTTTCGCATAGGTCTTAATCACAAACACATTCAGGTTTGCGAAGCTTCCGCTTACGCCAGTGACCCACTCACACCAAAGAAATAGACAAACATATAAAACTAGAAAGCCACGATCACACTCACGCGCTTCCCGAATTTGCTCTAAGAAATTCTAAAAAAAACTTGATACCTACGCGGAAATTTCTTCCTTAGATCAAATCTGCTAGGTGAGTAAGTGATCTTTCGCGATTGTTTGTTTCATTGTGTTTCAGCTTATTTTTTTTGTATCACCCCACTGCCATCTTTCCAAATTCCTACCTTCCCACCTTTTTGCCCAGAAAAGAGTACGGCAGTGGGGAATTTATTTTCTTTCAACTATTAAACGGCCGTAGATCTTTCGATCACCTTTAGTGCATCATCTGCCTACGTGACTTAAAATCCTCAAGTTGCGCTGAAGTGAAAAATTGGCGGATGAAGTTCAAGTTTTCGTTAATGTACGAATTTTATTGAACAACCCTAGTTTCTACCGACGAAGTCTACTTGTAAGTAGCCATTTTTTGCCATCTATCGCCGAAAAATGTTAAATTATGCCATAATTTATTATTTGAAACCCTATATTGGAATGAAAAAACTTTGTAAATTTCACATGAATTTTATTCGCACGACCAGTTTCATCGCTGCGCGACATCATCAGGTGCATATACAGGAAAGCACGGCCTTAAATACCCTGGGATACAAGGTCGTGCGAATAAAATTCATGTGAAATTTACAAAGTTTTTTCATTCCAATATGAGGCAATTTCACGAAGTTACGCCGCAAACCATTCAATTGATTTGAAACCCTAAAAAATACGACGCGATTAGTATTTGAAAACAATGTCGTCGATATCAAAGAATTAAAGCCGTCTTTAAAATATCGCTTGATGTTACGGTGATGATTATTATTTTTCAAGTTTTGAAATAATTTTACAATACCGATTATGTTAGTTGTGTTAGTTATTAGTTATGAAATAGTGCTCCTACGTAATTATGGTTTCATTTGTGGCATGGTAGAGAAGAATGTTAACAAACATCGAACCTTAAACACTGTTATGCTTAATTCATCCCTTCAAATTTTAAATATTTCTTTTCAAATATTTCACCAAAGAGAAAGTTATAATGTACTTAATGGCAGGTGTGACAAACCGGAAATGATGTCACTCTGATAGGTAGAGCTTTTTGAATCGACAAATCCTGGGCAATAGCTCACCTGAAAATGTCGTACCGTGGGTATGCACTTAGATGAGTGCATCTAAAAAATGCAATGTGTTAAGCCCTCGGCCTCAAGCGTGATCGGCCGATGCAGTATCGCACATGCAAGGCCTCGCATATATCCCCCGAAGCCAACCAAGTGACCGCAGTGTGAGATATCAAAGTCATGAACCTTAGCCGCAGGGAATTACGGCGAATGGAATTCTCAAAGGGGGGAGGAGGGGAAGGGTTCGGGGGATTGGCTTTTTTCAACAATGTCAGTGTTCATTATGGCGAGATTTAACGCGAGCCAGAGGGTGTGGTGTATTCCTTGATTCCCATGGAAGCCAGGAATGGTGGCGTGATATCCCCTCGGTGTATTCATTTAAGTTATACCATATAACGTTGCTCCTTTTCCTCGCGTAGAAATGACCCATTGCAGAATGAATATTTAAGTGTACTGCAATAACAATTGAAGTTTTCTCAGGTGAGTAAATTTCAGTATCATGTTCGTTATAGTCGTAGTAAAGCAATACTGCGAGGCAAAAAAATTAAGTATATTTTATATTGTATCATCCCTGAACGAACTATTTGTGGAATCTTATGTGGTGCTAGTCAGCTTGGGGTCCTTCATTGTAACACTTTATGATCGTTCATAGCTTTGGCTTTTCATTTTGTTTCATTTATTCGTGCATTAAGATCTTTCATTTATCGATCCAAGGATTTTCTTTGTGTATATCAAATAGATATGAGAATAAAATTTGTGATTATCACCTTTACTTCCACTCGTTGCTTGATGAAATGCAATACTTTTAAAAAATTAGTTTAAATCACCCCGCTCTTTATCTTCGTAAGGGTTATGAATAATTTTCTGGTGTATCTTAAGTTTTGAAGAACCTTGTGAGTATGAAGAAACTCAAAAATAAAGGAATATGCATGCTTACATGAGATGCAGGCAACTTCCCAATAACCATTAAATTTTGACGATATTACGAACTGTATATCAAAATCGGTAGAAATCAAATCATTCTCTAGGACAATTACCAGTATCTTGCATTAACATGTTTGGCCTTTACCAAATTAAGCCTGAAAACACACTAACGGACATTCGCACGTTTAATTTCGCCTTTTCTAAAGATATACTATGTCTACTTTGGTACATCAGCATCCAAGCTTTCTGGTGGCGTAATATTTTTATGAAAGAGGTTTTCAGAATGGGCTTACTATGCGGTATTTATTAATGCCTCAAGAGTAGCGGTTTTGTGTTGTTGCACTGAAGTCAGAATGCATCGCAAACTGAAATGCATGCAATGCAGGGGTCCTCCGAGGCAAGCGATGCACTTAGAACGTATTAAAGAGAAAAAAAATTTGGCCAACTGTATTGTTTTAGGAAATTACTTTCCGCAGCCTTTAAAATGCATCTGAAAATCTTCGCTGTCTCAATTCCGCGGCTTATTATTTCGCGCTCCCTCGTACACAACTCATCCACCGCTTGTGGACTCTCGTAGCGTAACCACGGAAACTCCGCAAACAATAAAATGCATCTCTCTAACTCTCCGGAGAGAAGATTGGTAATTATTCAGTTCGTTAAAACAGTTTTCTTTTATAATTGCACATACGAATCACGGCCTGTATTCCTCCCACCAATTGACCGAGCCATCTTTCTTTTTAATCTTTCGGGAGAACTCAATTTTGGCGCGGGTGCAGCGATTTGCAATTTAAATGGACGAAATGAAAAAAAATACATACATACACACACGCAGTATACGTATTAGGCCGCATCGCTCTTTGCACAAGGGGTGGAGCTTTATATGGGAAATATTTCCGCTCGTGTCTTCTCCCCATCCCATCTCCCCATTCGTTTAACCTTCCCTCCCCCCCTCCTCCTCCATCCTATAGCTGCGTTTTCATTCCCCAATCAAATCAATCCCTCATCCTCCTCTTCCCCTCCACCCTTCGGGACTTTACCATGCGGCAATACGTACGAGTCAACGATAAACACTCCTCTTTTATGATTCGATTAAAATCGCTCGGATTTTTAATTTTTTTTCATTCCCACCCTTGCCACCCGATCGACCCACATTTCATAGTCACCGGTCAGCCAATCTCCTCCCGCTTTTATCTCTCGCTCGTGCGGATTATCGCTTCGCAACTGTTTTCTACATTCCCGCCGTGTGCTTGGGGACGGATTTTAAAAATTCGATTTGATGTGCCGAATCAATAGGTGGTTGTTTCGTTTTGTGACAGATTATGATTTGGGATGGGAGTGTTCTTGATGATCTATCATTGCGTGTGTGATAAACGTGGGATCAAGTAGCCAAGGTAACGACGGTTTAGAGACCTGTATAAATCTCAGAAATTACGACCGAATTAAATGAAACCATCAATGTAATGTGATTAGAGTTGAAGGAAAACTTGTGAAGAGTATGGTAACAAATAAAAATTAAAATGCGCCCAATCATCAATATCAAAATGAATTAACTATGTAATATGGAGAGTAATATTTCTAACTCTGTCGCGTGAACGGCGGTGAAATATACAAGAATTGCCATGAATGCCAAGAATTGCCGCATTCCGAAAAATTCCTTCCGTATCATTGCAAACTTTACTGTTTTATCATGTAAACGTCATCTTAGATATGGTCATTACCTGACGATTGTACGAACTGAATTGAAACCGTTCAAAATAAAATTATTCTTGTGAGCAATATCCATTATCTCGTACTCATATGTTTGACTTCCTCCATATTAAGCCTGGAACACAACAGTATTTACATTATTTATCACCTATATTATATTTTTTCAATAATTGTATACCTCATGGTCGTAAGAAAGATTTTTTGCTTTTATTAATTCAGTTTTTTCGTACGGTAAGGTTTACACTGGTGAAAGCGGATATGGGCCGAAAGGGTTATTAACGAAAAATCCCGTTTTACCTAAAGTAGAGGTCATAGAATTTTTTTAGATAATTTTATCGATGATCTGGATAAGGAAATGATAGAGGTACAAATGTCCATCATAAGAAACGCAGGCGAAATTATGTCTTCGAGGAAACCACAGTCCGCGCGAGTGATTAGAAATCACCATAAGGACGATGGAATATCGAGGTCTGGGTCTGCTTACGAGTTAAGGAGGGTTGACAGTGAGATGGGATTGGAAGCCTTTGAGTGGTGGCAATGGAGAAGGCTGCGGAGACAATGAGATGAGGAGGAATGGAGTGTGACAGGGAAGTGCGAATCGGGAGAGTGAGAGAAAGTTAATGCGAGCAGATCGAATTCTGGCGGATGATCAGAGAGGCAGGGCGAAAAATCCAGAAGTACGGAATGAGTAAAACCAGTGGTTAACAAAAGACATAATGGTGAAATAACACTTTCATCAATTTTAGTGCGTCAAAGTTTCTAATATATTTACATTCGTAAGCAAGACGAAATTATTTATAATAATAGGTAAATTATAACTTGTAATAAAAAACATATAGAGTAGGTAACAATTCACTTCTAAAAAAAAGTTAAGAAAATTGCGTTCCGGCAATTCTAATTTTGCCGTGACGTCACTGAGTAAAACGTGAGTTGAAAGCAGCTTAGACATTAAGTGTATCATATTAATTCTTCCGATTGATGAAAGTATATGAGCCAAGCGAGATATTGTGCATTGTACCTGAGAATGACCTGACAGTCGAAACGCGTCGTAATCTATTAAATAAATTTTTGAACAATTGCCATATCTCATTTTCATTAAATCGAATGATTAAAAATTTGTTTTTCATGAGGAAGTTTGGAGGATACGAGAACATGTTTGGCAAAATATAAGAATATATCATGAGATATGATGGAATCAGTGGCGCAACGAGGGGGGAGGGATTTGGGGGATAAACCTTTCCCCCCCCCCCCAGAATACAGAGAAATTTTGAAATTTAATCCATTTTACTTAATTGGATAAATATTACTTATAGAACAGTGTAAGGATTGATAAAATATCCCTCAGAAAGCTGGAAAAGTCACAATTTTGAATCATTTATCTTAAACAATTTCTGGGGAGGGCACCCACTACTCCAGTATCCCATACCCCACAGTATTAGTTGCTCCTAAAATCCCACCTAGCCTTAATTCCGAGCTGCGCGCCTAGACAGAATGTCAATCGCGGGAGGAAAGGAAAAGCAATCCTAGAATTGTTGAATGATAATAATGAAGACAACAAGAAGGTAAAATTCTAAAATCTTACTAAACTTCTCGATCATTATTACTCTCGAGTCAACCTATTTTGTTACCAGAGGAATCCGTCCTGCATATCGTAACCCGCCATAGTGAATGCGAGCGTTGACCATGATATAGCTCTTTCACTTATAAAATTGGAGATGAAAATATATAAGACCGTGATGGAGCGGCGAACACTGTACTCCACGTTGGGAGTAAACGATGCTAACCACTACACCAACGCTCCTTGGGAAATGTGGTCCGCTATTTAAAAAAAATCTTTAAACAGATCTGTTAAAAAATCATTCAAAAATTCTGTTAAAAATACCGTATGAAAAATAATTAATTACAGCCAAACGAAGTTCCATTCAATTAGACCAACACCCATTCCGAGAAGCGTTCAGCACCCCGAATTCCATTAAAAATATGGCATTAAAAAAGCCCGAGCATGATGGGTGGTCTCCCCTTGTTAGACTTGAAATTTTCCCCTATAGTGTCGTTATCTGGCAATGATATACAGGGAATATAACCAGGATTTGCATTGGGGAGTATTTTCGGGTGCATGTGCACTCCCTTCCCGCCCACCGTCACCTGCGGATCCACTAAATCTCTTATCCAGAGCTTTCGGAGCCAGCCGATAGTGGCGCCGCTCTTCGTCCCAACGGCACACGCTTTAAAATGGCCCCTCATCCGAGAGCGGTCGCCGTCATTCTTTGTGGCTGGCTCCATGCAGAGGGCTCCCACGTCAATCATATTCGGATTCGGCGCCCGCCATAGTTGACGGTTTCAACTGACTCCGTCGCCGCCGCCGGCCGGCTCAATTCTCCGGCCAAAACGAGTCGCCACTGCCAGGGACCTTTTGAGACCAGCGGGAGTGATAGTACTACTGAATGGATTATCGCCAAAAACCTTTGGCCTAACTAGGAATAGCTTTGGGAGCGGGGAGGGATCCTACGCCCATACTCTCCTCAGGCAACGGGAAAATTTTTGAAAACTGACATGCCTGGAAATAAATTTTACATCATATTGGCACTTAAAATTTGAGTTTCACTCGTAATTCTGTGGGAAATCATAACAGCAGGAAAAACATTAGTAGGTATTCCATAAAATTTTCTGAGGCTTTGAGGGGGGGTTCTTGATGCATGTGTCTTTATGACCAATATCACTTTTGTACATGTTTAGTTTATTTTCTGTTTTTAAGTTCATTTGTTGTTTGTTTTTTTTTATTTGTGAGCATGTTTGTTTTTATTTTGATTTATTTTATTTCTTTGTTTGAGACGATGCTATGGTGATAAAAGATAAATAATGAATTGTTAAGGGGAGCGCCATCTTGAAGTGGATGTAAAATAGGATTGAAAATAAAACAGAGTGTGAAGTGATATTTACATTAAATTTAATCGCTGTGATACGTTAATATATCCCCCCGCCACTGCTTTGTATGCCTTCATAATGGAAATATTTACCTTATGAAATAGGATGTCACGCTACGCTTTTTCGGCGAATTGTAGGCATAAACTCTTCCCAGACTCTACTCCGAGTGAGTGACAAAAGTGCTGCCGACGTTATGGGTTAGCGACTTGTACTGGCGACTGTAATCTCACGCGACAGGCGATTTTACCCCTAAGGGCACATGTTTGCCGAGTTCTACAGATTACAATGAGCAACGAATCAGCCATATCACAGGCTAAAGTAGTGCCTATATTTTTAATACCGTAACTGATTACTATCCTGTAAATAGGAAATAATTACCTGGCAAAAACTACCGGTAAGGAAATTGTTTTATGAGAGAAGATAATTTTTGCGTTATATTTTTTTAAATAAGCAATTGGATTGCCTTGAATTTATTTTGAGGTAAACATAATTTTTGACTGAAAGAAGTTGCGAGATATTTAGGGGCATTGAGTAAAATGGCAGGCTTTTAGACCACAATGCGTCGTAGGAAGTGTTGTTCTTTTCTTTCCGGGAAATACTCTTTTATTAGTATTGCTTAAAATACGAATAGAACTTTCAAAAAATCCTAAGAAAAACTTGAAAAAATGACTTTTCACCAGATTTTTTCGATTTTTGGCCACTGTGCGGCGCGCCACCGTCTCGATTCGCTGCAACGGAACTTCAGCACTCGGGACCACCCACCCCATACGAACAGCTTGCCCCAGAGCGATACCAGAGGACTGTCGTGTGTGGGGGTCTGAAGGCAGATATACATATACGCACTGCGGGGGCTATACAAGGGAGGAAAGAGGAGTGGGAGGGGAAGGAAGAGGCGTGGTTGCGGTGAACGTTAGGGAATGAGGAGAGTCTCAAAAGCAATATGGACCCGACAATGAATGCGAAAGTGAATTGGCCCCTGGGAAACTCGAAACTGAATAATATTTACGGGAAGGTGGGGATGATCGGCTCCGGAAGGCGATGGGGAAGTCGCCGGGGAAGGGCTCTCTCGTCCGTTGTAGCCAAACCTTTGGCTTAATCGATCTCGGTTAACCACCCGTCGCTGCCCGTGACGCTACTATGATGGCATTCGCCCAGGTTAGCGCCGGACTTGGAGGAAGAAACTTTTTGTACTTTACAACTCGAGCACCGTAACTTTAGAAACCTCGTATAAAATCGTTTCAGGCTTAATTTTGTGGAATATTGCTATATCCATTACTAAAACACAAATGATAATTTCCACACTATTTAATTTAAGATTTAACGACCGACCTTGGTTTCGACACTTTGTACCTTGAAAATGACACAAAGTGTCGAAACCAATGCCGGTGTTAAATTAAATAGTGTGGAAATTACCATTTGTGTTTTCATCATGGATTTAGAACCTCGTGATTTGAACAATTTTAAAATATTTCAATATTAATTATCGGTCCATTGTTATGTCAAATTTATATTTTTATGTTTCCTCGTTAAACAAACAACATTTTACACCACCAACGCAAAACACATTTGCCGATTGAAATCAAATATTTGTGTAAATTGTCTGGTTGGGGTAATCGAAATCGGTAGTGCGCTTGAGTGAGCTAAGTGTGAAATATAACGGTGTGTTTTTTTTTACATGGAAGTATGTACTTGTACATCTTACCATCCTATTAGTTCATTTCACCTTGCATGCATGACTTTGCCGCACACATTTCACCTTGTAAATCAAGGGTCGGTAGCGTTGTCATACTTCGATAGGGATCGCATACTTTACTTGGAATTGCATAGTAATATGGGTAGAGAAGTATACTTTTATTTTCATTAATTATGTTAGTAAACAAATGACCGTTGCGATAAATTTAAGAAACAAAATCCTAAAAATGAGATAACGTTATCATTAAATGTACTAGCACTCACTGATGACCTTCTGGCCTGGCGGGCCATTTTGAGAGGCTCCTATTACTTTAAGGGACATTAATATTCCCAGAAAGGTAAAATGCAATCATAAAATTTCGGGTCAGCGGAGAAATTCATGAAGATATTTGTTTGTAGATGTGCAGATGATTCATTCGGAATACGAGATAAGAATACTTCAATCTGAGCATAAGATCACGGTCCGTCTTAGACTCCTGTGGGAAAACTGACTCGCTCGAGGGCAGTGTTTTCGCCCGAATAGTTTCCTAAAATAAAATTTTCAAGGGTGGTTAATGACCACGCCGCTGATTACATGAGCAACGTCCACAATCTTTCGAGGTGTCACTCGGACTGACGGTCAGTCTTCCAGAATGTCGTCCTGTGTGACACGCTACAACAAACATCGTCGCGGCGGAAAAACAGCCGCCAGCGGTGTGACAACGTGCGTGAATCACGTGGGCCTCAACCCCTCCTCCCTTCTTCCCCCTGTCGCCGCAATACGAGCATGTAAACGCGCGCCGCCCTCCCAAGGAATCATTCTCGGCTCTTTGGATATTACAATTGAGGATTCTACAATCTCCGCTAAATGTGTTGCTTATGGGAGAAATTATATTTCGAGACCTCACATTTTAAAACTGCTAAAATTTTCTCCTCAATCATAATTACTGTGGCAGCTACATATTTCGTCATTAAACTTAACAGCACAAAATAATACATAGTTTTAAATCTTTCCTGAGTAGAGCTGAAATGTTTACGTTTTCGGCGTTACTCAGAAGCAGTATTGGGTGAAGGCCGTTTTACACGGGGCATGTAATTGCACAATCTGATGTGTGTACCAAGACGCAGTCATAACTGCGTCCTGTAAAGCGGTGAATTGCTAAAACACATGCGAGAGTGCGTGGACTTGAGATGGCGAAATAGCCCCTATTCTAATTTCGTTCATGCATTCGCGCAATTCCTCGCCATTTTAGAAATCGATGCAGTTCTAACCTGCGCAATTCCGTGCCCTGTGTAAAACGGCCTACACAATCGGTTAAATGGATTTACTAGACTCGCTCATCACGTCGATGAATGTCAGATCCGAAATTTATAATCTTGGCGTCATGAATTAAATGCATAACTTTTCGATGCTATTCCTTGCGAGAGCAAATACAATGCATATTGCAAGAATATCTCCTATGGAATCATTGTCGGCACCACGGGCATTACCATATAGGATTCCACAGTCGCCGCTAAATGTGTTGTCGATCACAGCGGATTTAAATGGGTTTATACTAGAGTCGCTATTAGCGACGCTTACAGTCATAGTGATCCGAAGTTTACGGAAAAATAAGCCACAATAAGGGATTTTTTACGAAATTTATATTCTTGATGGTGTGATCTTTCAAATTAACAATTTTTCAATGCTATTTCTCGTAAGTGCAAATACTATATAACTATATAACAAATAGGTATGGAGAGTAATAAATATAGATCGCTCTTTATGCTTCTATCGCTGCTGGCATTTTTGGAAACGGATTAAAATGCGCCCGAAGTTGTTACAAAAATGAAGCCCCTAGTGGAAAGACTGAATCCTCCTTCGTACAGTCCTCTTGCTAGGCATCAATGACGTCACTTGGAGAGGGCTGACGGAAAATTGCTCTAGAAGCGCTTAGGAGACTAGAGAGGAGCCGTAGCCCGAACCGTACTCCTCGCCGCCATATTCTATATTCAATATGTTATTTCAGTTCCATCCGAGGAGACTGCATTGAGAAGTTCTCAGCGATAATGGCTCAAACTACAGAAAATCTACAAGTACTGGTCAAGATAGGGTAAGGGCAATACTGGGAAGACCGAAATGTGGAACTTAGACGATTCGCAGTCAACTATTCGGACAGAGTTGTTTTTAATACACATGGGCATTAATTATGCGTCAAAAATCCTCAGATTGGTTTGATGCATCTATCCATTCCTCTCTCCTATCCGCTCTCCTGTACATAGTGACAGTCCTTCTACATCTTTTATAACCTGTTCTAACTAACTCATTAGGGGTGGTCCCTTGCCCTTCTTCCCTTCCACTTTTCCTTGTATGATTGTTTTCATCAGGTCATCATGCCTCATAATGTGGCCAATGGAGTTGAAATGGCTACTGAGATTGTTCATACGGAATTCACATTCATTGCTTAGTGAAAGGTGCTTGAACCATCCTAGAGCTTCCGAGAATTCATGCTGGATTAGATTTCACATATTGGGCAGAGGATAGAGAGCAAAAAAATGACTGCCGTCCGTCTCTACTTTTCGATTCGTTCCACTCGTGAAAACGTGAATGTTATATCAGGGTAACGAATTGGGCGGATTAAGGAAATGACAGAAAAGGAGAGAATGGCGTGGTTTGAGAGCTCTTTGAATTGGAAATTCCGATTGGTAATGGATCAATCGGCCCGCGCATTGAAAGGGAGCGGGGTGTCAGATTTCCCCACGCTTAAGAAAATAACTCAGCCACTCGTCACATCGGACGTGTGTGAAAGAAAATCATTCCGACTCGCTCCCTGTTCTCATGGCCCAAATTGCGCAAGCATCCGAGACGTTGCCATTGAAGTAATCCCTCGACATCAATAAATGACTCTGCGAAACGACATTTACGTCTATTAACCCTTTAAATAAGTACTACTACTACCTCTAGGAGGAAATGATTGATTATTGTGAAACTTACTTACAACGATTACGCATGTAAAGAAATTCCGTCTATAACGAGGTAAGTTCCCTGTCCCTTGGGCTTTTTTATGATCGCCAATGTTACTTTTACATTGACGATCAAATAATTGACATTTATATTAGTTTATACGTACTTCATTATAAATGAAACTGTATTTAAAACATAAAAATAATGAGGCGTGAGCACTATTTGAATACATTCTGTGGGACGATGGTTGATTGTTACGCAGGTAGTTGTTGCTTTAACTACAGACGATTAATGGAATATTGGCCGGCATTCCTGCGACGTATTGGAAAAAATCTTTTATTTTGGATATAAGACATCTCGTTTATAACAAAATAGAACGATGGCCATCTGAAATCCGTTATTATCGAGTTTTGCTGTATGTAGAGTTTGATTCTGTACGATCTATTGCTGCCGTTATTGCCGTAGATGGTCTCCAACAGGCGATATTTCAGGATGTTGCCGAATAAATTGTAATACGGAAAAAATTGTACAAATTGATTTATATATTTCAACTAGAATTTTGTTTTTGAATACTTGTTCTCTCAGGAATATGAAGTTTTCCCCTTAACTCGTTTCTTGTTCCCTCTGAAATGCCTTTTTGGTGACTTCACGACCTTCGGAAATGGCAAATTTTCATGTATAATTCATTTTGTGAAAATTTCTCTCTTAGCCACCTCAAATTTTCACTCTGCGGATGACTATAGCATTTGAAACGTAGGAAGATGAAATTTTGCTAAGCCCTAATAAGTATTTACAGATACCAATGAATTCAAACCTTAAAAAGGCAAACTAAGATTTTGGTTCTCTACTCTGTGTGGCCACCGTTATAGCCGTAACACGCCGAAACCATGTGTGGAAGCTATGACTTCTGTGAAAAAAATTAGCAAAAATTATTATTTTTGAGATTCGAAATAATATTTACCATGCTTTACTCTACATAGTCTGAAATTTTCAAGACCATAGCATAATTTTATATGCATGTTTAGCGCGTGGGACCAATTATTATCTGTCGCACAAAAACCGATCGATCGAGAGGTATGCGTCCTTTATACCAGAGTATCACGGCAGCTAACGAAACTGTTTCTATTCGTTGGTGTTTTTTCGACAGAAAATTGTCCCTAAGTGGTACCAGAGTAACAATAGGTGTTCCGTATAATTGTGATGTATTATAGGTAATTTAAATGCAAATGTGTATACGCTGAGAGCAAATTACCTGTGATATTTGTTAGCGAGCGTCACTACTTTGTGTTGGTCGCGTTAAAAGCGGCTCAAATGACGTTATGATCATTTGAATACTCGTGGAACAGCAGCTTTTGCGTAGGAAACACTTGGAGTAGTAGCAATTATTCAGTGAAACCTACGATACAATTGAAAGTTTCTGTAGTGAGAATAAATACCTTTTTTCTTTCGAGGATAAGGAGAACTGGCACGAAAATATCTATTATGGAATCAGCATCATAATTAGTTAACTTTCTTTCAGCATCGTTCTTAGTCTATGTTGAAATATGATTATAATCTTGAAATGATACCTTTGGCGCATTTCTCAGTAATTATTGAAATTAATCCTCGGCATCGAAGAAACGCATTAGCGATTTTTCCTTTTATTAACGTAATTACCTATATTATCAACCTATTTTACAAGGAATTGAGAATCTTCGTTAATTTTTCATCTTTAACTCGAGTAGTATATTACATGCAATCGTACGTCTGTATTCCTGCAGTTAAAATCCTCAAAGACTGCAGATTGTCCTCAGTTGAAAACATAATGATAATGAGTCCCTGAATAAGGGTTGACTCAAAATTATCCCCTTGGAAACAATTTATACCCATACTCATTGGTATAAATTGTTTCCAAGTCAAGTTATGAAATTCACCAGAGGAATGGGCAAAAATGTGTGAGAAAACGAATAAAATTATTGGCTGAAATTAAGTAAAGGTAGCAAGGGAGAGTTCACATGTGTTGAGAGGTAGGTCTCTTCTCACCACGATCCTATACGTCTTGATTGCAAAGCGGTAACAGGATTGAATAGCTAAAGGTAAAATTTTGTTTTGGACAACAGGGATTCATAATGGAGGTATTTTGAGAGATTAATAGCTTATAAGTACAGACTTATCGGTGGGAAATTAAAAAATTTATATGTATTAATTTGCAATTTGGGAGTCAAGTCGGCCTCAAACGTACCTACCAAACCATTCAATTAGTTAAGTTACCGAAAAAAATATGGAGGGGTTGGTCGAAATAACGTCTTCATTTACCGTTTGATATTCGTTTCAAAGCAAATTCATCACGGTCCGACGAGATGAATCAATTTAAGAGGAGGTGTGTGTGTGTGTTCGAGTTCTTTGATGCGATGCGAGGCGGCGGTAGGAAACGCCGTCTTGGGGGGAGATAATTGCCCGCACGATTGGCTTGGGGATCCGCGCGTTTAACTCTTCCGATGCCGCCCGGGGACATGAACTGCGCCCGTAAATATTTTCCGCCGGGAAATCAACGGGGGGGAGGAGGGCGGGGAACTTCTCCCCCTTTTTTCCGTAATTAGACTCACAACGCGCCCCCTAACGCCCTAACACGTCGCACGTCATGGTGCTTCTTCCCCCGCCGCCAATGCTAATATTATTATATGTTCGCCAATATAATCAAGGGTGGAATATCTGTGGGAGGTAAACGCCTACTTTGCGTTATCGTTAGGCACTCTTCCACGCTTTTGGAAAATAAAGGAGGTTCATTGTTTGCATTCATCTGATATTGCCTTCTCCTCAACTTAGTAACCTGTCCTATCGGCTGTGAGCAATTTGAAAAATGGTTACACAAGTGGTTGCTTTTAAATTGATTGGAAGTTGTCGTACATAACTTTCTCATAAGTGGGCTTCAGGATATTCTTCCTTGGAGTAATCTGAGATGCCATATAGGTATAATTTGGATCTATTCGGGATATGTTTTATACATTTTTTGTAACTTTTCCAATCGACTGAGGGTTATTTGAAAAATGTTTACAATAGTGGTTGCTTTTAAATTGATTTACTGTTGTTGGACATAAGCTACTTATAAGGGGGCTTAGGTTCTTCTTCCTTAGAGTGATTTATGTGATGTCATATAGATATAATTTCCATGTACTCGGGATATCTTTTATACATTTTTGTAGCTTGTCCTATCGATTTGTGATTGATCCGAAAATTTCCGAATCGATTGTGGGAAATCCGAAAAATACTTCTGTAGCTGGTTTGAAATTGATTGCAAGTTTTAAAACATCAGTTTCTTACGAGTAGACCTTAGGTACTTCCTCACTGCAGTAAATCATAAGGTGTCATATGGATATAATTTCTATGTATTCAGGATATATTTTATATATTTGTTACGCTTTATCCCTCACGGCGAAAATTATATTGAATAGAGTCAAGGGAAATTAAGGAATAAAGGAAAATTATTTGCCAATGTACAGAGATGTATGTATAAATCAAGTAATTTGAAAACACGTCGTAGTGCTTCACGACAACTTGTTTTCATTGCCATAATGGCATATCTGATATGTCTGGATATTTCCAACTTATGGTTTATATAACTAAAATACCGTCTCAACGCTAGATAGTTCTTTTGATTTATTCAAATCCTCACCAACGATTACGTTCTCCTAGAGTTGATATCACAATGAAAAGGTTCTAATCGCTGTTATCTAATGTTGAAACTGTCATCGACAACAGTTTTAGCCAGCAGTCAATAATCAGAGGATATCCATGTTCGTTATAACGATAGCGAAACTGCGAGAGTGCGAACCGTAATTATACTACAGCATCGGAACTAGGTCAAATAACATGTGATCTATGGTCGTGATTTCACTCTACAAGATATCCTTTGACAAGATACTCCTTGTCAAAAGTGAAGAACGCCACCTGGAATTCACCCTCGCATAAACGCCCTTCTTCTAGAGTTTCTTTCTGAATGCGGCCCTAAATTTGGTCACCGAGTTCATATTTATCTTGCGGAGAGTACGGAAGGGTTTTGCGGCTAGGCCGACCGGCGCGGCTCTTGGAAGAATGCGCGGAGAAGTCGCCGTGGACAGCCGCACTGTGGAAAAGTTATGCCGCAAAAGTTAGCCTAAAGTCGATTTTTGTATCTATTGAAATAAATGGATGTCAGTACGCAGCTTCTAAAATATGACTGCATAAGTACTTTATCTAACCTTTCGTTTTTTTATAATTTGTGATTTAAGTTTCAAAGTGATGCCCGTCATTGCTGTCTGTTGTTTTCCCATAGTTGTTTCTCAGCAACTCTGAGAATCTAGTGCATTCACGTTAATGTATAATTCTAAGTCAAGTGGTAGGATTTTTTAAATATTTTTTCTCTGGATTATGACTTTAAGATAAGGCGACGTGTACCCTTATCGAAAGGAGGTATATTTTTTTCATTTTCGAGCAACTTAACCACGCATTATTCCACTTTCCCGGCCCGTACTTTCAAAATTGTCTTCCAAAACAAAATTCTTGTATCAAACATTTAATGCGTACTTGATATCTCCTATAAGAAAATACGCATTTTTTTACGCATTATAACAGTAAAATTGTGCAAGGCATTTCCAACTTATCATTTATATTGTAGTAGTACCGACCCAGCGCTAGATAAGTATTTTTCTTTATTCAAATCCTCACCAATTCAACTGTCAGTTTAACTTACAATTAGCTTTCAAAGAGTACCGTAATTGTAAATATCCTTCGAATTTTCTGTCACACTTGAGCCTAATTGCCTATCCAAATGACGCATTTGTTCCATTTTGAAGTATGAAAGAATGGAAGACACTTATCACACACCGTAGAGTATGTAATATTACGTTCCAACGCACACAGTCAATGTCAAGTTTTAAGGACTCGATCTATCATCATTTTTACCTAACGGAGCTACCTGCACTGTTCTATCGAAGTTTGCATTATATAGGTATAGAGCGGTGGTGTCATGGTACCGGAGAGAACCGGAACGCCGTTCCGGCAGTGGTTAGCAAAAGACATAATAGTCAAATAGCACTTTTATCAATGTTGTTGCCTCAAAATTACTAATATATACATTCGTAATCCAAACAAAAATTTTTTAATTAAATTTAAGTAACAACTTGTAAAAAAACACATTCCGCTTAAATTATCTTCGAGGATAGTTTGTTTCGTTCGCGTTGCAGTCGGCTTCTTTCACTTCGCACTAGAGCCTGGCTGGCTGCACCGCTGGCGGAGAAAATACGCTGTTTGGATAGATACTGTGTCTCGAATGTGACCAAACTATGACCAAGAGTTCCGGAGTGTTTGATTTGGTACCTATGATTCGGGATACTTATCGTAAATGGGTGGTGAAAGGTGGTTTCTATACAAGTGAAATAATGACACCATGAAGTAATGAATCGTAGAATATTAATTGCATCCGGCGAACGAGCGCCAGGTTAGGATAAGTGCTGCATGCCTGGTGTTATATCACCCCCTGCCACACACCCTGGTGGTGGCTATCACGTCATCTCGCAGATCTGGTTGGGTTGAACCACTGAATGAGTACGTCAGCGAATGAGCGGCCAAACGACCCGACTGTCTCCTTACGGAGCCGCTCCGTTGGTCGGGCGAGAGAGGTGTTCCTCCCGGGGTCTTTTACCAGGGGCGGTCGGGGTTGATTGCGAGCCCCCTCGGATGGGACTCATAATGCCGGAGGTTCGAGGATCCTGCCCCGGAAAATTTTTTGGAAATTGCATGCCAGGAAACGGATTTTGACACCATTCTGGCTCTTCAAAACTATATAAAAGTTGATGAAAAATATAAATTTCGTCAGAAAAAAATGCTGTGAAAAGCGAGAATTTCACTGCTTACAAAATTTAATAATGTATTAAGGTTCTATTATCAATTTCGTTGAAGAAAAAGTACAGAAATTTAAGAACACCACTAAAATAACCTTTCCGGATGACACTTTCAATAAAGCATCAGGTTCTATTTATCCTTATTCCTCTCTTATACTCCGTTATTATGGCACCTTATTTTTTTAATTTATGATCCTTTTACACTGAGTATGTCGTAAATAAAGCAACTAATGTAAAAGTGGAGTTTTATTTTTTCAAAAACACTTTCATTCAAGTAACACGAGTCTTATCATTACACCTTTGGTACACGCTTCGCGATAGACCAAGCCAAGCCAAGCGGAGATTTCTTAAATACTGGTGGTCGAAGCTCCCAGCCAATCAGCTATCTTCTTCGGCTTTCTGGAGTTGCGGTGGTTTATATACTAAACTTGCATTTTTGTTGAAGTTTCAATCCGGGCATTGCGGGGGTTAATTGGGAAAAGGAATATGGGAAGGGATTAGGGCACATTTAGGGGTTCTGTGGGTAAAGGTATTAGGAATAGCATAGTCCCATAAGTTGCATAATAATTTGTTATTTGTTTTTGCAAAAGAATGTTGAAATTTCGTAAGAGCAGATTTTAAGAATATTAAAATTGGAGTTAAATTAAGATCATTGCGAATTTGCCTATTGCCAATAAACCATGGAGCGCCTATAATTTTACGAATTATTTTATTTTCGCACGTTTGGATTTTCTTTAAGTGCGTAGCACTTGCGTGAAGCCACACTGGTGACGCGTAGGAAAGCAGAGGTTTTATGATGGAATTGTAAAGAAGCAATTTTGTTTTTAATGCCCGAGGGGAATTTGCCTTCAGTAGCGGGAATAAAGCTGCATGAATTCCTGTTGATTTATCCGTTTGGGATTTAATGTGGCTAGCCCACGTCAGTCTTTTGTCTAGAAGAACGCCTTCGCGATAGACGGGAGCGTAGCGGGGGCTTTATAAGCTCGGGGCCCTCGGCGATCGCCGACAAGACGACCTGGTCCTAACACATCCCTCTCGAGAGCGGCAACCGATATCATCCTCCACGCACCCATACAAATTTCGAGTGTCGGGCGAAATGTGTTGCCCCGCCGCCCGCATGCGGTGACTACGAGCGAAGTGCGCTCTCTTCGGCTGAGGGAGTGTGGTCTGAGGGCGGCACGGCTTGCGGGTAGCCACTCTTCACGTCGGCCGCGTTGTAATTCAGAACATTGATATAGCCGACTCGAGAAAACTAACTCACCCTTAACACACCACCCTGCACGCTATTAAATTATGTTCCCACCCCGATCTCAATGTTTTTGCACCCCCGGTTGGCTTGGAGTTCTTTTCATGCACGCTAAATAAAATCTGTAAAGTGCCGTCTTCACACGCGTCATGATTCGGGCAACTTGTCGGTATTGTAAGATGAAAGGTGGCTTTTATTCCATTGAAATAATGGCACTGTGAAGTAATGTATCGTAGAATATAAAGATAAAGGGAAATAGCAATTGAGATACGCAATAGAGTTTGCAAATATATGGCATTTCCTGGTTTTCATTTTTCAGGCTCCTTATCGTAAATAGAAGGCGAAATTTGACTTTTTTCGGGTGGAGTTATGTGTAAGTGGAATGGAATATAATGTAGGGACACAATGTTCGAGGAGTAATAGTACTACAATGCATAGCTGTAAAGGAATTGCGGAATTGCGGAATGCGGTTACCATCTGCGTAGCTACTATAGCTTCATACCGAAAATAAAGAGACAGTTGGTCGTAATACATGTAATATAATTACACAACGTGACCGTTACTATCAAAAGTGCATGTACTCATAAATTAATGGCCGTTTGTAGTTTGATATTGAGGATACCGACTACAAGAGTGTATGAAAAGTTTATTTTAATCAATATGAACTAAAGATTTAAAAAATAATTAATGTAGAGATATTTGGAATGAGCTATTAAAAATACGGTGGTGATGTTACAAATAATATTTCTAACCTACCTAATCCGTTTTAGCCCCTCCAGCTATCATAGATATTTGTTTGTTCTTAGCAGAAATTTCTTGCTGGATAATGTTTGATAACTCTGGTGTGGATAATTCTCTGAGAAATGACGTAATGAGTTTGTCTCGAATTGATAGTTGTGTGGTGGATGATATAAGTGTTAATACGTAATAAGTACGAAGCCTTCGCATTTCAATCCATAAGTTAATCGAGGATTTTGAGGAAAGATGCCAGTAAGATAGGGAATTTTCTTATCCAAATGAATCATTGAGCTTACTCAAGATTGTGCTATGCGAAGTGTTGGTGGTGAATTTGAATGTAGACATATTAATACTAAGTCCTTTAAACACAGTAGCAGTGTGATGATTTATTTTATGGCGTATTTTTCCGATTATATTCACATAAACTGCCTCGAGAAATATTTCACCGGTTCCAGGTCACGATTACATACGGTCCTTAAGATTTTACGTAATCTTTGTAATATCACGATGGAGAAAAATGAAAATTTGCTCTTCTCGTGGAAATTCATTGGAATTCTTGGCCTTGGAGCCTAAAATACTATTACCGTATTTAATTTGGTTGCATCAAGGCTGAGGAGGAAATCCAGTATCAGAGAGAGAGAGAGAGAGGAGAATATCATACTATTTTCAAAAAGCGATTGTGAACTGAAGTCACGTGATATAGTTGCGCTATTCATCTTTAGTTTAGAATATTTTGATTTTTTGCGCCTATGTGCTATTGCTGCGCCGGTTACGGGATATTATCGTTACGATTGCCACAAAATATGGTAGCATTTATATGAAATAATATAAGTATGTTTCAATATTACACTTGTAAAAGGTTTCAAATCATTTCCGAGAAATAAGGAACGCAATTACAGTGCTCTAAATTAAAACTCAAATAAAAGCCGAAGCGCGATTCCTTAATATCGGGAATATTATTCACGTTTACGGTATGGATAACTGCTAATCTTTCGAAGTACAATTCCGAAAGAGGATAACTTTTGATGGGCTTGGTTTCAAGGAAAAAAATGAGGCTACACTTTTTATTTCGAGAGCAGTTATTCACAAATTAGCTTTACTCCTTTTCTTATTATCCTGCTCCCTTTCTCATCATAAGTAAAATGAGCAAGAACTGCTCTTTTTGGAATAATATTTTTATGTTCTATTCCACAATTAATTCACTTCCCCTACCAGTTTCCTTATTGTGTAGTGCCTAGGAAAATAATTACAGTCCATTTAAATCGTTAAAAGAGTACCGCAATCCTTGTAGTATTAATTTTGTAATGTTAAATTTGGCAGGATTGGGTGAATACTATTTGGGAGAATTTCGTGCACATGACTGCGTTAATAGTCTCTTGTTAAATGCATCACTTTACTTGGCATTAGTTGCAAGACGAGGCTTACGGCCTATCCTATCTTTGACGCAGAGGAGCAGACGTGGGCCGGTGGTCGCTGGTGGCCCGGCGATGGTCTGAGGCACTCGCGGCGGGCAAGGCGCGCTTCCGCGGCCATTCGCCCGTGAGGAACGCGTCCCGACGTCGGCCTCGTCAAAAACCCGGCACCGTCCGCCCGCATCGGCCCTTCTTGAGGAGACCGCACTTCAACATTCCATAACGCCGCTCTAGGGCTTCGGAGATATTATTTCCTCTTTTGCATCCCTGGTTAAGCGCGAAGGGGTGATTACGCGTCATAATGTTTGCACTTACCGCGTCTCGTTACGAGTGGAGAGCGGAAAATAAAACACTTTCAATATTTCTCGGCCTAAATTGAAATTCAAATAAATGGCGTGGATCGATTGCTATAATATATTACGACCCCTCAATCCTAATAGTGTTACGTAAATACTGAATCAAATTGATTAATTTATCATCCCAATTTTTAAACCCATAGGATGAAGTCCGCCATAAAAAAATGTAAAATACATTCAACATTGTCTTCATGTTCTCACCTATTTATATGAGGCATATTCATGAAATAACGGCCATTTGTCACAGGAAAAAATATTGTCATATGAAACATATATTATTGGCACTTCTATTTATCTAGAAACCTACTTCACTTCTCTAAATAATCCGTTAAGCCGTAAGAAAATAAGCCGTTCACTTCTAAGTATGCTTCGTACTGCTGCACCAGCTTCTTTGCACAGAAACTCGCTGCCTGAAAATCGAACCAATTGACAGCGCCGTTCTTGTGTCCCTCTTCGGTTTCGAAATGTTGTCCACCGAGCCACTGTTTCAAGTGCAAGAAGAGGAAATAGTCTCTTGGTTCAAGGTAAGGACTGTGCGTTGGGTGATCAAAGAGTTCCCAACGAAAATTTTGGCGTTTCTTATTGTTTTCGACAGCAGTGTGAGCCTGTGGTTTAGTCCAATTGGTCCAACTATGGGGCGGCGAGCTTCTGTACAGAGGTATTAAAGAAGCTGGTGCAGTGGTACGAAAAATGCTTGGAAGTGAACGCCGATTACGTAGAGAAGTGAAGTAGGCTTGAAGCTAAATAAAAGTGCCAATAAAATGTGTTTTGTATGAGTATATTTTTTTCTTTGCCAAATGACTCTTTCTTTATGAATATTCCTCGTACATTGTCTACATAATTTTCCGGCTAAATAACATTTTTTTCGTAGCGAACTACATCCTTTGGTGGATTTAACTTTACACCAGTGCGCGTGACTGCGTACAAAGTCACTTGTTTCATAGAGTGCTTTGAATTCCGTCCAGTTACATTCGTCACGTATTTTCAAGTTGAAGGGAAACACAATAAATATTGAATGTTAATAACGGGAAAATGAAATCGATATTTTTTAAATTACTTACATCATCGTAGGATTCCACAGCAAGGTAATTTTTTTCTAATGTAATTTTCCCCGCAAACTTGACTCAAAAGATATTGCCTGAGAATTGCCTCTTTAATCGTAAATTATTTCACAAAAGGAACGATAACTTCACATTTTTAAGTTTATTCCTCGTGTGTGCTTAGCCACCTGCAAATAGAGGAGATAATATTCCAGCATAGTTTTTATTTTCAATTTATTTTTAAATGGTAGTCCATTAGCATTGGTAAAATATCTGTAGAGAATTTCGTACTGGTAAAAAGTTTTTTCACTATCACTTGGCAAGGAATATTTTTGTTGGGAATAATTTTAGCGGGTCTAGTTTCAAGGAAAATCAACGATTCACTTTTGATTTCCATGCCAATAATTCAGAAACTAAGATTACGAGCTCCTCTTCTTATCGTCCAGTTTGCTGTCTCCTTAACGGTAAAATGCACAAAAACTGCACTCGTTGGAAAAATCTTTGTTTGTACTTTTTCTCCAATTAATTCAGTTTCCCTACCCGTTTTAACTTTATACAGTGCCTTATAAATGGATTACATACCTTTTTAAGAGTTAAAAAAGTACCGAAATCATTGCAATAGAGTAGACCGTAATTCAACATGCCATAACGTTGCTAGAAGGATTCGAAGAAATTCGCATCCCTCATCCCTGGCTACAAGCGAAGGGTGATTACGTGTCAAAATGTTTACATATCCTATATCTCATTATAATAGGAGAGCGGAAAATAAAATTCTTCAGTAATCCTTCACTTCTGCGAATAATTCGTTTATACTACTTTTGCGCATGGCCATTGTTGCCTTAATATTTTCTCCTACTCTCCTACTATTTACTACGACAAAATAATAGTGGGAGTTGAAATTAATTTTTTTCCTCCTTCTGGATTGTAAAATTAACATGCATTCACTGAAATCCCGCGTCTTTACAAGTTTTCAAGTTTTTTATGGGTAGTCCATAAGTATCTGTAAAATATCTGTAGCCATTTAATATTGGGAAAATGTTATGCCCTAAAACCAATGAGTTTAGGGAAATAAATTTGTCTGAGCGTATGTGAGGAATAAGCTGAAAACATTTGAACTAACAGTTCATGCTATGTAATATATTCCTTCGTTTATTTATCTTGCAAAGAAATGATATACTTTACTCATGAAACAGGACGGAAATATTATTTTGCCTATCAAGTGGTCATATGTAGCCATTGGCTTTAATATTTTCGTAACACAATAGGGTTTGAGAGGTTGTAATTGAGGATAGCACGCATGGAAACTAAATAAGCATATAAACCAGTTATGAATAATAAATGAATCGGCGTCATAGTAGTGTGCCTGTTATAGTCATTTCTATGAGTATTTCTATTATGAGGTACATATTTCGATACGATTCGCTAGAAAGAAAGAAAATTTTGTTTTGTGCGTCGGCCTCATAGTTAAGTTTATCCTAATTGATTTTGAATTCATTTCTTGATACTCGAGTTCTGTGTGGGTTTGAATAATAATCGCGGTCTCACAAACTACGAACCGTCATTTAGTAATTGATAGCTTCAGCTAGCATAATCTAGTTTCCCGTATTCGCGATTTTAAGACGACAGAGACATTACAAGTACATTGGTAAAGCTTCTTTGACTAACTATTGTGTAAAATCATAAGGGCAACGGAAACAATTTACCGTCGTGCCAATGCGCTCTTGCGACAATAACGTAAAGAATTCCTTCAATACACTGAATGAGATACATAACTTACAACTTAGTGGTAGAGGGTAAACACAAGCTTCATTGTCGAATGAAGGAAAGATAAGATAAGCGCCGTCAAGAACGAATGAAGAATAATTCCACAGCATAACAGCATTCAAATATTGTCAGTCGCGGAATCACACTATTGGACACCGCTGAGTGTAACGGTTGGCGATGTAAAGATAAAGTAATCAGGCATAATTGTGCTTCTCTCAGGCTTGAGAGTTTGAGAGTGTCCTGTTAGATTGTAATTAGAAAATATTTTTATCGAATCAGCGGTGGTAAAATCTTATACGTGATTTATGACATTAAAACCGCCTACGAGTGTGCACAACGTGGAAAGCTCAGAACAAATGATGAAAGAATTCTCTCCTCCTACTCATAAAAAAACCAATTAAATTTCATGCTGACATATTTAAGATTTTTATGTGATTGTCACTGTTTCGTTAATGCTTGTAATTTCAAAAGTGACGGTATTTGCTAATGCATTACCGTTTCTTTGGATGACAGAATTGATTTTCCTAAATCGAATTTTTTTAGGGCCTCTAGCATTGATTTTGACTGGGTATTTATGGAAGGGGTTGTGATGCTTAATATAGGAATTGGGGTACAGAGAGGGTTTCAAACTTATTAATTTTATAGCTGCGTCAGTTGTTTTCATTTCTTAAACCAGCTCATGCATTATTATATTTTTAGGTTTTTGGTTTAGTAGCATAATTTCATTACCGCGAAAACTATTGAAATTACAAGGAGAAGATTTTACCCCCTAAATTATTAGAAACATCTATCTTACATGTACCGTAAATATAAAATACATGCTGCCTCCTCACGCCCGCACATGGATAATACTTTTCGAAATATTTTAATGTCATTAAATCAGTGCCTTAGAGATTTTTTGACATAAGAGAACAAGAATGTACCAAATAAATTGCTGTTAGCTTAGCAGATACTAAGGAAATATGGGCGGAAGAAATATTTTCTTAATTACACACCCGCTAGTTGATAATTTTCTTTGAAATACTATATTTTCAAGGCATCAGGGGGTCGTAAACCATTAGGTATTTGAATATAGGGCTACTGTGATAAACATATAAGCAATATCCCATTGACCAAGGAATCGTATGAACATTGCCGTAATGAAGCACTTAGAGAAGCTATAATTTCTTGAAATACCGACTTGATGAATCTTGTGCCATTCTCATGACTATTATTGAGAAATATTTGCACTTAAGGAGTACTTACACGTGTGAATGATAAGAGGGTATCAGAACCGGTAGGATTAAGTATTAAAATAAATTGTTTGATGTATTAAATCATAAAAAAATTAATTCGGGAATAATTTGTTTTTTCACCGAGTACTTGCTCGCTCGCTCTCAAATATAACCCATATAAATAAATGGGAATGTCCAGCTGCCAATGAATATAAATACCACCTCTTCAGCGGTCATGATTGTGCGTGCTATGCGAACTAAGGGGACAAATGACACAACAAATTTACGGGATTAGTATTACCTTTCCAGTGTAAGTGAGTTTTTCACCGTGCCCGCCGTTCTCGATACCTATTTATGCACACGGTCGTTCAAATCACGACCGTGCGAGTCGACCAACCAACTTAATCACATCATAAAAGCGAGCAAAATCACGACGCGAACAATGAAACACTTCACGTAAGCCACTCACCTGCGAGACAGTGAAGTTGAGTGTGGGCAGCGCGAAGAGGGGCGTTGGCATTCCGAGGGCTCCGTGCGCCGCGCCGCCCCCGAGCAGGCCCCCGGCCATCCCCACGGCCCCCAGCGGGGAGTGGTGCGGCGGCCCCGGGTGCGGGTGGTGTGGGTGGTGGTGGGGCGGCGGGGGCAGGGCCGGCGGCGGCGGGGGCGGTGGCGGGGGAGGCGGCGGCGGCGGGGGCGGCGGAGGCGGCGGCTGGGGGGGCGGCTGACCGGCCGGGGGCGGCGTCAGCGGCGCGGAGGAGGAGGTGGTCGATGAGGCGGACGACGAAGACGATGAGGAGGTGGTGCTCAGGCCCAGGGCCATGGCTCCGGAGGCGGCTGAGTCCGCCGGGGGCCTTCCCGCGGGGCCCCAAGTGGCCTCCGGAGGCGTCACGAGGGTCGCGCCTCCGCTCTCCCCGCTGAGGAGATGTGGCCGGAGAGCTGCCGGAGCCTCTCCGGCATCCCACTCTCGCCACAGCACAACCACCACCAGGCCTTAACGGAACACCGGGGCGAAAAAAGAACGGGGGACTAAGCGGGCTTCGGCGTCCCGGGGCGGGACTCTCTCCTTCCTCGGTACCTCCTTGGCTTCCTTCCCGGTCTCAAAGCTTGAGCAGGGCGGTGAAGATCGTGCTCCTTCGAACGAAAGGCCGTAGATTCACGTTTCCTCCGTCGAAATCTTCAAGCTTCTTTTTGTTCTCTTCAGCACAACACATCGCATTGGAATCCGCCACTAATATTATCACTTATTTTACTTTCTTTTCACCTCGGACGAGTTGGTTGAGCTTTGTAGGAGTAGTTTCTACAGTCGGACACGCTGTTAAGCCGTCCCAGCAATGACGGAGAGTTACTGCACCAATTCGGGAAGCTCACGGAAGACCTTAAGATCAATTCTGGACGCTCGTACTATGTGACAATCCTCTCTGTAGAGCAAGACCAGACTGGTGTCGTCCAGTATGCCTCGGCAAGAATCCTCCGGCGACGTTTTATTCGTAATGAGTGCGAGGAATGTTACCTATTCACAGAAACCTTTCGGATAACCCAACTAGTACCGTAGCCGCTGCTACTAAATTTAGGCTGTAGATCCTCCGAGTCAAAGCGCGACACTGCACCAGTAGGTAGGTGTTGACGAACCAGCTTCCTGACGAGGTGTATCGCTGTCAGAATAACTCCTTCCCTCGGCAGGAGAAGAAAGACCTGGGTGGGCGGGGGTTGGGGAGGAGTTGGATTTAAGAATTGAGTAGTGTCGGGGAGAAGGGGTGGGCGGGTATGGGTCGATTGCAAGAAGGCGGGTGATGGATGTGTATAGAGACGCTAGGGGGAGGTTGAAGCTTTGTGCCTCCTCTCTTTGTGTGTGACTATGTGTATATATATATATATATATATATATACGTGTGTATGTATACATGCACACTGAGAGATGTATGAGGATACGCTACGTATGGAAAGGGAGCCACACGGTAGAGTTTTACGCGAGAGGCCTCTCTGGGGACCACGACAAGACTGGCTCGGCCTGTTCGCCCCCACACCTCTCCTCCCGCCTCTCGCGAGCCGCCTCCGGAGGCCTCTCTTTCCTCCCCTCCCCCCGCCTACAGGTCATCCCTTCCCCGCAGTTTTGAGCCGCAGGGGTTGGTAATGCCTCGGCCAATACCCGCCCATGATACTATCCCCGCCTCTCCCTCCGTGCAGCCCATGCCATACCCCTCCCGCGTCCCTCGCCGCTCGGGAGCTGGCCCATTCCCCGTCGGATAATAAAAACATCAACCTCCCCCTCTACCATCTCAGCCCATTTTCCTCACACCCTTAGGATCCTTACAGAAGGATCCTTCTCCACACGAACACATACATATCTCGATTCAAACACTTCCCCCCGCCCTCTCTCCTCCTTTCTTCCCGTACTGAAGCTTCCTCACCCTCGGCTGTGTGTATCTCTCCTTCCCGATACCCTGGTGGCCATCCCCCTACCTCGCCTCAGGGTTTTCCGACCACCCCCTACTCCCCAGTAAGGATCTCTCTCCCTTGGCATTAGCAAGGGTAGGGCTAACATACTTCTCTCACTCCCTTTTACCCCAGCAAGCTCACATACACAGTAGCACGTTTGGGGATCGGCTGTTTCCTCAGTTTCCCGATGGGTGTCGCGACGAGTCGTCCCCTCGGTCTCCCGCCCCTCGTTCTGGGAGGTGGGAGAGAAGCTCAGCTCCCATTGGTCCGCGTGCTCTGCCGGGCCACGCCCATTTGGCGTATCCCAGGGCCAATGGGAGGTGTGCATTTCTTCCTCACACCACCGTCGGATCTGCTTACAGCTCGCACTCTCCTCCTCCTTGACTCGTCGCTATATATTTTTCCGACGTCGTGGTAGTCATGGCGACCGGGGTAACTCACCCGCCTCCCCCCAACCCCTTAGTCGAAGGGGTATCCCCAATCAAATAACCGCGAGTGGATGTATACAGGATGAAGAAAAGGGTTTTTACCCCTTCTCCACCTTATCCCCGGGAGCGTCTCAGGCTCACCCCTACGCAGCCGATACGTAACACGCTTCCAAAAACCCCTTCCGCCGCTCCGAGCACTTTTGTCGTTCGTTCCTTTTTGTGTCGCGGGTGGGGGGGGGGGGGCGAAATAGGGTTTCATTGGCCCCTCCGGGCACGCGTGCCCTCTCCTTGTGCGTCTTCCTCCGTGCGTGCTGGTAATATGGATCCGGCATATCCGTTTTCCGGGGAACCTGATTTCGCTTCCTTTGTTCGGCTCCAGTCACTGCTTGTTTACACTACTCGAGGCTGTTTAAAGTGAACTTGTGCGATCGTTCGAAACAACAATGCCGACGATAAAATCGAAATAATTCTAATCGAAGATAAATTATTCTAACTTATTTATTTATTTATTCCCACATGGGTGTACCCAGCGAGGGATAGGAGGGGGCAGCTCCCCCTCCCCTAAAAGAAAAAATCGCAAATGTTTTTAAGGAAAATAAGATTTTTTTAAAGCAAATCATTTTTAAAAACTAATAAAGAGCTGTTACTGTTTCCTTAAAATGTTGATTTCATTCACCTTTTCCATGCTTAAATCATACCTACAATTTAAACAACCATGGCTTGCCCCCTCCCCCCCCCCCTAGTTTTGATCCTGGGTACGCCCTTGTATTCGCATACCACTGAATACAGCATATATTGGCTATTTTTCACCGGAGTGTTCAACAAATTTAACAATTACACGTGTACGATTAGCAATGCCCTGGATAGGGGTATTACACCCTGGCGGGACTCGATCTCGCGACCTCTTAGTTGGCAGGCTAGGACTTGATGATAGTACGAATAGTCCAATCAGTGTCAATGAGAATTATTTGATAACGTTTGTATCATTATGCTTCAGCTGTCCACATAACATGTTGATTAGTGGTGTAACTATGGGGGCGGGGATGAGGGGGATAGATCCCGCCCAAAGCCTCAGAGTGTCAAAAAATATTTAAAGATATTGTATAGTTTTTTTCATATAATAATTGCATCTGCTTTAAGTTATAAGTTAAGATTGTATTGCCTTGTACATGTGTATAATCAATTTAAACAAAACTTTCTAAAACTTTGCATGTGACTTGATTTCCTTATTTTTTACGATAAAAGTAAAGGTAGCTCAAGATATCTTATGCGCCCCCCCCCCCCTTAGTTATTTCTGTATCCGCCACTGCCAACGTGTTATTACCTACTTATTCTGTTATTACCAATTATTAGTTATCACCAAATATTTATCAACTATCACCAAGTTTTATTATTAGAAAAGTTATTATCTTTATTTATTTATTTGTTATCATTTATTTATCTTCATCGCCCCGAAAACAGCTCATTTCAGGCCTTTTACATCGGGGGATTTAATGCGTAACAAAGACCATTACGCACAACCATGCTCTGGATAGCGACAACCTACCCAGGCGGGGCTCGAACCCACGAACTCCCGTTTGGCCAGTTTTTATCATGATAGCTTATTTATAGGTCGACTGTGGAATCCTCTACCGTAACATTTGTGGGAAAGCGACAAGGCCCGATCGATGACGAGGAATCTTCCTCCGCGATATGCGTGTGTTTCCCTGAATTCCGGGCCAAAGCGGAATCCTTAGTGTCGAGAATCGACCGAATGTCGATGCGACCACTCCCCGTCCCCTCTTCCCTCCCTGCATACCCCCTCCACGACCCATACTCCCTATCGCGCTCTTACTGCGACTCAAACGTATGCGTGGCAGGGAAGAATCCATTGAGATATTTTACGGGAATAGGACTACCTATCTGGCGACTCCCTTTTATTGCGTTTAAATGGGCTTCCTGAGCATTATTACATATTTTATCAATAAGAGATTATAACGGCAGCAATAGAACTCGTAAATAGATTGCATGACTTGTAGTGTAGCCTACTAACCTATGTAAAAATTAATGCATGTTTCTTAATTCAATTATTATTTCTAACAGCATATATTAGTATAGTTTGTTAGTATACGGGACGTTTTTTGGACGGTGTGGTGTGCATGTGGGAGTCCAAATGCATGCTGCATGCTTGTGATTGATCACCCCCTGCCAAACACCCTAGAGGTGGCTCGCAGGGTATTATGTAGATGTACTCCGTAATATTAATCGGATATCACTGAAATAACTTCCATTATTAAACGCTCTAGTGATGCATGATCTGCTCGTTATCATTACAATAGTTATACTGTATTCAAGGTTCAAGCGTGATGGAGTGGTATTTTTCCATATTGAAATAAATACTTGCAGTTTTTCACGATTATAAAATTAATTACAGCCTAGATGATGTAGTAACGTTGAAGCTTTGGTCGTAATAAATTTTATACTTAATCGTGAAAATTGAAAGTGTTTATTTCAATGCTATAATACTGTAATCTTCCGTAAGTTAACTACTAGTAGCGGGCGTAACTTGGTGGAAATCCATAATCGCAGGAATAGAAGGATCAACAACTTTGCTATTTCCACACAGTAATTTTTTGAGACCGACCATGGTTTCGTTACAGAGTAACATTATCAAGGTGATAATGTTACTCTGTAACGAAACCATGGTCGGTCTCAATAAATTACTGTGTGGAAATAGCAAAGTTGTTGATCCTTCTATTCTTCTGTACGTTAAGTAACACAGTAATTTAAGTATATACGGTTAACCGAGGCTATTCCTGTAATACTTAAATTCGTCTAGAGCGAACACGTCTTTGTGTTCTAAGTTCGGGATTTGCTTTCCGGCTGTGGAGCCATGCGCACGATTTTGACTGCTAGTTGCGTAATATGCTCAGCAGTCCATACCGCCTTGTCCGGTATAGTCCACAAATTTCCACAGATCGACGCCTTGGTAGCTTAACTTGCTAAAGCACTCGACCGGAAATCGAGGGATTCGGGTTCGAGTCCCGGTCAAGGTGAATGATTTTTTTCTCTGTGGAGTTTTCGTAATACTGTAGTCTTCCGCGGCGTCTGTAGGGCAGGGGACGTAACTGTTGTCAACAAAAGTCAACTGACCCTACAGGAAATCGGAAGATGGACGTTGATTATTGACATACTTCTCCTATTAATAGTAGTACGTGTATGGTCCTATTTAAAACCGGTTGTTGACACTTCCGTGTATCCCTGAGTCTACATTTAAGTCCGATACTTATGCCGTTTATAAGCATTATGTTAACTTTTTATACATTTTGACTAAAAATATAACTTTTTGACTTCAAATTATAGCTAATATATGTATGCGGGAATTCACCCCTGGTTCGCCATGGATTAATAACACAATTACAGGGGTGGTTTGAAATCAACGATAATGGAGAAGAAACGTACTATCTAAAGTTTTAAGTTCAATCAATAATATCCTGATCAGGATTATAAATATTTTCGCTCCTGAGGCATATAGTTACGCCTTTTTAATTTTAAACGTTTCTATTTGCCATCGCGTTTGAAATATTAAAGCGGGTATTATCAAATCCCTAAGTACTAAAAAGCATCTTTTCTATTCGTGGAGCTTATTGTTCGAAGAGACTTCGTTCTTGAAGCTTTTGGCCTCAATCGATAATTATTTAAAGATAATATTTTGCAATTTTTTTATCTGAACATTAAAAATTGCGTAATAACTTCAGCGGAAACACAAAAATAGACTTAAGCAAGAAATCTGGTGTAAAGGCGTTCAAGGAGGCGGTCATAATTGCATCAGAGATGCGCAATATTTGTGCAAACTGGCGATATTATTTTGAATCATTCTGTCCTAAAGCTATGAATTCTCCTTATAATTGGTGAGGATATTTCATAAATATTGTTGGGAGACATCTAAATCTACGAGGTATCGTCTTTAACGACATCTTAAATCTATCGGTTCTGCAATCTATATCCCTATTATTATCCTTGTGATCGTCTCAATACCTCAATAATTAGACTCTATCAAAATATCTTGAGCATCAAAGACTGTTGCGACTGTTACGTGCAAGTTGTTGCATGAAGTTGATCGAAATAGTGGCTCGAATAAGTTAATACTTGAGTTTAGAATATATAAAATATAGGAAACTCAACCCCCAGCACTAAGCAGTGGCGGATAAATATGGGGGGCGCTGGGGCCGCCCCCCACCTTGCGGGGCTGCCCACATTGCCGAACATTGCAGAACCACAACTTTTTTTATATCATAGGATAGTATTGTCTTGTATACTATGCGTATAATCAGTTTGAATAAAATTATCTCAAAAATTGCTTGTAACTTGATTATTTTTTATTACGATAAAAGTATAGGTGGCTCAAATTATATTTTGCGGCTCCCCTTTGAGTTTTTCCTGTATCCGTTACTGGCCCTAAGTTTGTTTTAAACAGCTCGCGGTAAGGAGCGTTTAAGTGGGAATTGTGTATGAGGGTGTAGTGGGGATGCTCCTCTATAAATGTCGAGTTCAACGCCTCCTCCCCTCCCCGCCACTAAATCATGTAATTACACCCGGTAGCGGCTGCCGGAGTTGATCGGTGAAACCAGCCCTTGGGGAAGTGGGGGAGGGGTGAGCGGAGAGGGAAGGGGAGGGGAGGGAGGGAGAGAGAGAGAGGAAGTAGCTGCTCAGAGTGGAGGCGGGGTGGAGCGGTTGATCCTTGTCATCAATTCGGCTTCTACGCAGGAAAGATCCAGCCCTCCATAGCGGCAGATAAATGATATATATGAGAAAACCACTCGCCCGTTTTCCTTAGTTTGAGTCCGCGAGGCCTGAATCAATTGAAGAGACCTCGTTCTCGAATCTTTTGGCGTCAATAAATATTTTTAAATTATATTTTGATCTGCATAATGTCATTTTATGATCTGCATAATAAAAATTACATAATGACTTCAGCGGAAACACAGGAATAGATCCCAGCGAGACTGCTGGTGAAAATTTCTTTAAAAGGGTGACTAAAAGTGGAGGGCGACTCGCGGATAAATTTCTTTTCAAACGATACATCTTTTTCTTAGTGATACTCAAAACTCAGGAAGGCTGGGACTACTGGGACTATTTTTTCTGCCTCCCTATCCCTCCACCTCCCTGAGTGACATGCTTAAGCGATAGATTTTAGGGACTGTGAAGGTTGTAGTCACCAACATTACGATAGAGAATTCTCCAATAGACCTCTAAGTTTGTTATCAACCAACGCGCATTTATATGGTTTCACTAAAGACGCCACTCGCGTCGCTGACCTGAAAAGTGACCCAAATTTCAAGCAAAAATAACCTATAATTAGAGCTATATTTGCGATGATGAAGGTAAAATGGATCGACCAGGTAAGTAACGAGGAAGTGCTAAGATGAGTGGGAGAAAAGAGAAATATCCTAAAACTCTTAAGCAAAGAACGGGACAACTTAGTGGCCACATTCTGAGGCATGATTGCCTGATGAAGACAATCGTATGAGGACAGGTGGAAGGGACGGCCCCGAATGAGTTACTTAGGACAGGTTATAAAAGATGTAAAAGAGAAGAAATATGTGCTATGGAAAGGATAGCGGATAGGAGAGACAAATGGAAGCCGCGTTAAACCAATATTAGGATTGTTAACTTATGATGATGATAATGGGATCTTTTCAAGTCATTACTTTTTAATTTTGTTCCATAAGGTTGTAAAAAATGCATCTTAAATATTGAGACGGCTAATTGTTATGAATTATTTATCTATAGTAAATATTGAGCATAGTCAACATTTTAATGGTTTAATACGCATCAGCAAGTTTTTGACTTTTTTATTTGTACAAATTTGAATATTTACCCATCCGTTCATTTCGGAAAATGCATCGATTTGAAGTTTTCAAATCAAATCTAAGATAACTATAAACTAATGTGAGAAGGAAAATCCGCAAAAAAGACTACAGCCATTCTTTTAAGACCATGAATTACATTTTAAATGTTATGATGACACGATTAGGTTTCTAATTCGAAACAAGTAGTCAAAAAGACGTTTTTCAAAGAATTGGTTTGACGGTTGGTTACGGTAATTCGCTTTACGAAGGAATGTGAACATAACCCGGCATAGTGTTACTCAATAGTCTACCTTTTGCACGATATACTCCTTTAAAATGCAATTTTTATCATTTTATGCTCATTTGAGTCGGCTTTGGGGCGATTTCTCTGCTTGCGATTACATTCCAAGCATTTTGTTGCAGAGGTTGATCATGAATCTCAAACGATATTGATACTGCTCGTAATAGTTAGTAATAGTAATAGTAATAATAAAATTGATACTGCTTTTTTTTAATTTAATTAATTTATTTTTTGTTTATAAACACATTACAATACATCAAAAATACATATCTCAAATATTAAAATATATATAATACATTAAAAACATTCCCTTTACAAATTCTTAACACGCTTTTCACTATATAACCAACACATATTCTGACTTATTGGGCAAGAAAAGATAAAAGAGAAAAACCCTGATATTACAATATTTTAGAATAAAAAAATATTTTTACAATTAGGAGACCTTCTGAGCCAAAACAGGCTCATCAGCAGGTTCTCCATAATTCATTTGCAAGAAGTTAAAAACATCTAAAAACAATGAAAGAAACGATAATCAACTTATGTCTTAAAATTAAAAATTAAAGTCCTCAAGTAGATAATTTAAAAGTTTACTTTTGACATCCGAATATGTGGCTTGTAATAGTAATGGATAACTATCCAAATAAGTTTTTCTTAAGATACGAAGAGGTTTTTTTAAATCATGTAGTACATTTCTGCGCCAAATATTTTACTCTTTCTTTAATATCTTGGTGTAAAGTTGGGTAAAAAGATAGGCAGCGGTAGCATTTCGACTCAAATGTAATATTTTCTTCAACTCTCTTAAAAAGGTATGGTATTTGGAGGAGGCGACCGACAGCTGAGGGCAATTGCAAGAGGTCGTGTAATCCTCTGAATTCTACGTCACCGTCTAAATTGCGGGCGTCTTCAGGTGAATGCGGGCGTATAATAGATGAAGTTGCATTTTAGCCGTGTCCAGAACATGGAACTTAGAGGTAGTATGGTGTGGTACTTGGGGGAGGCGACCGACAGCTGAGGTCATTTGCGCCATGAGGGAAGGGTATGGAAGGAAGGGTGGAGAGAAACCCGGCGTCGGCAATTAGCCTGCTCTTAACGAAAGGCGCCAAGGAGACCACGGCTTAACGTCCCATCCGACGGACGGAGTGTTGCTTTGCTTGAATTGTCCTCCACACAACACTCAAGCAGGGATCGGGCAGTCTCTGAAAATTCTCTGCCACTGCCGGCATTTGAACCCGAGTCCGCCGGGTGGAAAGCCAACACTCTAGTCACCTCACCAACCCGATCCCCTCTCTTAAAAAGATTTTATCAAACATGACATTATATCGTATCTAATCAATCTAGCCATTAATTTATATGAAGTGCTTTTTATAAATAGTCTTGCCTGCGGAGTGCTATAACTTGAAATGGAACATGGATTTGAAGCTGTATTTTTTAATAATAGAGTGTAAACTATTTATGAAATCTTTTGTTTTTCAGAACAAGGATATTCATGAGCAAGACGGAATTACCACATATTCATCCATCCTCATGGCGTTCGTACACCAGTCTTCACGAGTCGGACGTTGAAGATAATGGGTGAGTGCAGACTGCAACCTTTACACTTATTCATTGATCATAGATGTGACAATCACCTAGTATCAATAGTGCATGTTGCGATTTGTATTCGAGACTCAAATGACCGATGGCGGCGCTGCTGTCAGTGACGTCAATTTCCAATATGGCCGCCAGAATGATGGTAAAATCAAAACAATCGTAAAGCAATGGCGTACGGAGAGAACATAAACCATTATATCAAGAGCTTATAAGATAGAAATATTCTTTTAAAACCTTCATATGGTGTATTTATCGGCTTCTTTCGTCCGTAAGAAGATCTAGAACTGAAGAAAACTGCTTGACGATGTAACTAAAGGTGTTTATAATGTACCTAATCATTACCAGTCAGGTTTGATTCTCGACTTGCATCCATCCGACTCGTATTGCGTTTCTTCCTAGCCATTTCTTTCGAATACACTACAAAAGAACTTAATTGTATTTCATACACAATCTGCCGCTTCAATACATGGGACCATAATCAATTCCAGGCAGATTTCGTGTTGTATTTGGGCGCCACAGCCGTCTGCTTCACTGATGTGGATTGCTGTGTTCACCTATATTATTATCATATTTCCGGATAATAAATGAACGAAATAGTTATTTGGTGTGATTTACCATTGGGAAATGATTTTGTTTGGTATAATTTAATAATTTAAGGAAGACTTAAGGATCTTTACCGTTGATTCACATCTTTGTTGACTACCTGTTCTTGGTAAAATCATGGAGACGATAGTTATTCGTTCTTTATCCTCATGTTGAAATATGTACATACTAGTTACTGAACAGCAAGGTTTCAGATAAATAATGTCTACTACTACTAATTTAGCTACATTTAATAATTTCATTAATAATTCCTCAGATGAAAATATACAAGTTGGTGTAATTAATAGGTAATTTGCAAAAGGCTCGTATGTATGTTAGGTTTTAAAAATTGTCTGCTTTGAGTTACAAAAACACATTCATTTGCTCAAAGTATTGCATTCAGAACTGGTATGTCCTATTCTCGAATTTTACAGAGTTATATGGCATCATTATTACAAAGTGTAAATGATTACAACTGAAAGGGTACAAAGCAAATTTTAAACTACTATGGTGGATTCAATACTAAACATATACCATACAGAGAAACAATGCATATTTTGGATATCCAACCGCTGATGGTTAGAAGGAAACTGAATGGCCTGATATTTTTACATGAATCATGTAATAGTATGATAAGTAGTACTTGTCTTAATAATATTAGTTTTAATCGTTCGGTTACCTCAGAAAGGAATTGAAATATTATCTTTGTAATATTCTGTAGAAACAATAGTATTTATAGCAATCTTATTAACACCAGGTTATGCTTATTCGACGGAGCATCATATGAAATTGGCTGGGTTTTGAATTTAAGTTGGGTATCACAGTTAAATAATAATCCGATGAATGAGTTATTGTAACTGTCAACGGGGAAACGAATTTGGGGACTAAGCTTATTTGCCCACTATTACATTTCAAAGTCGAAATGAAACTTGGAATTGCCTTGAATAGGTGAAAGTAATCCATTTCTTGTCTGAAAGCAGTATGTTCTGTGACTATGTATGACTTCGAATTGTCTACTGAATTGACACCTGGAATCAATCAAAATAAGCTAATAATGTTTACCATAATTCATATATTACTAATTTACATCGTGAGACGCTGTTAAAAATCGTTCTTTCAATGGTACAGTAGGTTCATCCTCCTTGCTATTGATAGTTAACGTCAATGTTGAGTTACTATACTCAGCAACTTTAGGTAAATTGTTCAATAGCACATCGCGCACAGAAAAAAAACACATTTATCAGACTAACACGGGTAAATACCATCCTGCTCATAGTAATGGCAATGTAAATATTGAGTATGTTATAATGAAAATCTCGAAAACCGCGATCACGGATATCGGATACTTTGATGCATTGGATATAAGCTATTTTTCTACTTTTTTCTGCATAACCTGACACATGAACGATTTTCAATTGAAATAACACTATATTAATAGTTATAACATGTAAAACCAACGTATCTCCATTAAAATCGTCCTAAGCAAGAGCTTTCTGCTCCTACCTACGTGCGGGAACAACAGCCGTCGCCTCGCTTTGAAACAATTCCACTTCTGCTGCAGTTATTACAGGGTCGTAGAATTAAAGAATATTTAACCTCAAGTAACGGTAATAATTGCTTTGAAACCAAAAAGTAGGTATCCCCCCGTAACTAGTCAATAAAACAGTGTAAAGGTCTCATATACACTATTCCTCATAGCACTACCGCGTCATGACCATCGTTCCTCTGTTTCGAGCGTTCTCCGCCAGGTGGTGTCTCCCTTGGCTGGAATCGCGAATTTCGATGATTCTGTTTCCGTGAAGATAAGTTCGACTGTGCCCTCGGAGATACCCTAGCGTTGTTGATTCTTCATTTTCTGTGCCCTGAGTGAAATTGTCTTGCATGGCTTACCCTGCTGTAGAAGAAGATCTAGTTGCGCCAAGCTGCCATACGTGCTGTAACGAGGCCACTATTATCACATAGCACCATTATAGCATCTTTAAAGGTGTCCTATTCATTTTCCCTATTTGTTCCATACATATTTCTTCGCATGCATGCATCCATGCATCTTATACATCGATCCCTTTTTAAAAAAAAGGTTGATTACACTTTATTTCCTCTTTCAGCTGAACAAGATCCGATAAACTTAAACGTCTATTAATATGCATATGGTGCGCAATTCTACAACAATCGCCAACCCAAATAAATATTTAGATTTCGTACAGTTTTACAAAACAAGCCAATAATAATGCCTGCTAAGTTATAAAAATTAACATAAATAGCACATATTTCACAATAGGGAATCTAATATCCCCCTCTTTCTCTATTTTCCCTACAACCTTCGTTCCGATTTTTCTCTGATTTGAGTATCATTCTTGTCCACGAGGTGGCATATATTTCTTTCTAATTTCTCACGGTTGGTACCCCTTGATGGTGCCCGACAGACTTTGATTGGGTATTCTCTGGAGATGTACCCGCACCGCGGCCATGGTTAGGATAAGGTCGTCATTTTGGGGAGCGGTTAAATACTTTCCGCGGCGAAATACATCTCAGCAGTAATACATCTGAGATCTGACCACGGAGTCTGATATGTGCTGACATATGACAGTTCAATTTTCTTCTATTATATTTTTAAACTTTGCTTGTATCGATGGTGAAATGAAATCTGTCATTCAAGAGCCACCTAAGTGATTTTCCATTCCTCTGGAAATTACGGGGGTCTGCAGCCCGTCCTTTACCCGCCACGACAGTTGCGTATAATAGGGTAGTTGCCTTCATCAAAGAAAACGAAAGGCATTGATTGCGATTCGTTACCCACCATTAGTGTATTCATAATATACAAATTATTTGGTTTTAGAAATCCCAGTTTAGACGAATGGCAATGGTCAATTTTAACCGCATTTGAAAAAGGCCAGATTGGCGCCCATGCAATGCCACTCCACGTGGCGTCACATGGACCTAGTTTCTATACGAGTAGATAGGAGTTTTACATCGTCTGAGATTACCAATGCATACATGAGGCACAGACTTCAGGGAAACGTTTCTTAATAATAACCTTTTATTACTGCCTAAGGTCGGAAAGTTTCCTTCGTTTGATAGGGTATTAATAATCCTTATTTAAGCCAAGCGCCAGGTGCTAGCAGGGTACTCTGCTACCTGCCAGAATCCTGCGTCGTATCAGCGCTCAAAGCCTCCCCCAAGGTCACCTCACTTGCGGCAGCGGGAACCAGAACGACGTCACGCGGAGTTTTCCCAGCATTCATACTCAGCCGTCGCGTTTTCGCGCGCTTGAAAATTTTCACTTTTCATTTAATCGCGAAAAATAGATATAGTCATTAAAAAATCTACAACCGTGAAATACGTACTCCATGAGTAATAATCTTTCGATTTAGGCAATAAAAAATAATAGGAAATCACCCTATTGTATTCGCCTTGGTTGGCTTTTGCTCTTACTCTCTTTCGCGTCTTTTATGGCAGGAATGGCATCATTTTCGGATGCTCGTCTGAGGAGTCCATTTATCGGATTGTTTCTGACGTCTCTCCGTGGAATTTTCTTATCGTTTCCACTGAAAACCTAGGATTTAATAATTACAAATAATTGTATTGTAGCACGGGCACTGAGTTTTTATAGATTTTTTCGCCTGAAGATAACGTGTTACGCCGAGGTCTGAGTCGGTTTAATAAATTAATTTGGAATTTCATAGTAAATTATTTCCAATCACGAGTCCATTTACTCTACAATAAATTTATTTCCAAGTGTGAAGTGTTTGTTAAGCTCTATTTTTCCAAAAAAACTGCAAGTAAAAATTCTGGATGTAAAACCATCAAAATATTCCTCACACTGAAACGTAAGTTCTAAACGTCTCCGAGTCGCTAGAATTGAAAAAGTTGCGCGGAGATTGAGCTAATGTATGATTTTACCGTAGAGATAACGGTACGATCTCCCTCAATTACTGAAATAAGGATTATCCATATTTTCATCATTTCCCGGAAATCACGTATGAATTGTCTTCCTCCTCTAATTTTATGGACAGTTTTTCGCAAAAAAATTAAAGAAATTGTGAACTCTTGATTGAGTGGAAATACTATTCCTTTAACAGTAGCCACTTAGAAAACGTGTCTCATTAATTTTATTTTTTACCTAGTCGACGTCGAGATCTTTATCAAATTGTTTTATCAGAACATGACTAATTGTTCGGCATGGGCACAGATTGCAGTGTACTATTAAGGCGGAGAATAGAAGTTCATTCTTGATAAAAGACTACTCTGTGTGAAGCATATTACTATTCAATTTCTGTGTTTTTTATAAGACATATAATTGGAATAAATACTACCGAAGAATTATGAGGAACAAATGATTTCACCAATTATGTAATGAGGAAGTCCTAAGAAGAATTGGTGTGAAGAAAATCCTTACGATAACCTTGACAAGAAGACGAAAAAACTTTACAGGCCATATTTTAAGGCATGATAACCTGATGAAAACGATCATCTAGGGACAAGAATGGTAAGATGGTAAGAACGGAAAAGGAAGGCATCGAATTAAATGCATACATGGAACTGTAAAAGATCATTTGATTATACTGCTTAGGTGTGAAAAGATTAGTTGACCTGAAATACGAGTGGAGAGCTGCGTCAAACCAATCTTAGGATTGCTGACTAGTGATGATGATGATGGCGTCTTCAACACTAGCCACTTGGATAACATATCTAATTAAGTTTTTTTTTACCTTATCGACGTCGAATGATCTCAAAATTGGTTTATTATTTATTAATTTTATTGTCATGAGCAAAGATTGAAGTAAACTTTTGATGCGAAAAATATAAGTCCGTTCCTGACAAAATCTTACGATGTGAAGCGCATTGTTGTTTTTTTAATAAGACGTTTGCATTCGTACATTAGCTCTGCTAGTGTAAAAAGATCGTATGAAATAAAAAATTAAATAAATTCGTCAGAAAAGAAAAGTGAACCTGATTTTTTTTAAGGGTTAGTCGAAAATGTTATGTTAGAGTTTTTTTTTCAATTCAGCTTCTAGAAACAAATTCGCTTAATAGAATAATAATAGGTTAATAAAAGTTATCATCTGTGAAATTCTCACTTTTAATGGTATTTTGTTGACTGCTATTGCTTTTTTATGAACTTCTTCATAGTTTTTAAGAGCAAAAATAGCGTCAAAACCCATTTCCGGGTTGGCAATTTCCTAAACTGTTCGGGGGGAAAACCCCCCAATCCCTCGATAAGGAAGGCCCCATCATGAGGTCTAGCCGAGGGCCCACAATCATCCCTGACCGCCCCTGTGTATAGGTGGTCTTGGGTGCGAATGAATCTTTTACACCTTGGATAACAAGGGAACATCGCCTTTAAGGGGATCTTTCCGGGACCGTTCCCTGCGTGGCAGCAACCTCCCCCCCCCCCCTTTCACTCAATTCCCCTCAATCTCTCTCAGCAACCCCGTTATCTCGACGCTATCGACTCTGGCCGCAATGCCAACCCTATTCCTCCATCCATCGACGAGGTCCTCTTCTCTTCTCCTCCTTACACCCCTTCGCGCGGAGAACGGTTTTCGTGGCGAGTGGCGACATCTGTTATCAGCTCTGAAAAGCATATGTGGGCTCGCGGGCGCCCTCTTGTCTTCAACCGCCTGTTGCGCGGTAAATTCAATCTCCTCTTCGGTGGACTTGAGGAATTTAACACCAACTTGTACGTATAATAAGAAAGATATTCTTAAAAATGTAAGGAAACAATTCTTAATGGAAATAATTTTTTGTTTCTAATTTTTATTTTTATAGAGTGGCAATAAAATGTAATTGAATTCTAAATATTGTGCCAACATGCCATTACCAGCTGAAATTTAATGCGCTAAATTTGCTTTTAAATGTTAGTGATTGACTTATTTCTCTCTCTTTAAATGCCAACCAGATTGTATTGAAAAAATATGCTTGAATTTTATTTATGATAAATTAAACTTCCACGGAGTAGAAAGTAATTCAGGATGTTTTCCATAGTATAATAACTTTTTAAATTTGCAGCATAATATGATGTTTCCGTTGTATAATTATTAGTGTTGCCGCGAGATGAGACGAGACTTGAGCCAGTCTCAGTCACGTTTTCTGAACTCGGGTATCGAGTCTCGTCTCGTGAACCCCAGTCTCGTCTCGACCTCGAGTCTCGGACGCGACTTTCGTCTCGTTTCCCCCAAAATAAATTTAGCACCATAAAAAGACGTTTCCTTTGCCTACTTAATCGCTGAATGTGTACGCTCGAAATAGGAAAACCATTAATATAAATTTTTAATTATTTGATCGAGACACCAATAGGGTGGTTTCCTATTATTTTTTTATTGCCTAAATCGAAAGATTATTACTCCTGGAGTACGTATTTCACGCTTTTAGATTTTTAAATGACGATATCTATTTTTCGCGATTAAATGAAAAGTGAAAATTTTCAAGCGCGCGAAAACGCGACGCGTAAGTAGGAATGATGGGAAAAAAGTCCGTGTGACGCATTTCTGGTTCCCCCTCCCGCCTTGTGAGGTGACCTTGGAGAGGCTCTGAGCGCTGATACGACGCAGGATGCTAGCGGGTAGCTGAGTACCATGCTATCTGGTAGCGCTTGGCTTAAAAAAGGTTTCTTAATACCTTATCAAACGAAGAAAACTTTCCGACCTTAGCCAGTTTTAATAGGTGATTATTAAGACATGTTCCCCTGAGCTCTGTGCCTCATGCATGCATTGGTAACCTCAGACGATGTATAACTCCTATCCTCTCGTGTAGAAACTAGGTCCCTGTGACGTCACGCGGAGTGGCATCGCATGGGCGCCAATCTGGCCTTTTTCAAATGAGGATAAAAATGGACCATTGCCATTCGTCTAACCCGGTATTTATAAAACCAAATAATTTGTATATTATGAATACACTAATGGTGGGTAACGAATCGCAATCAATGCCTTTCGTTTTCTTTGATGAAGGAAACCACCCTATTACATTTCCATTTCATCGCCATTTTTATCCGGGGGAACAAAAGGAAATCACAAGGTGCGAGATCTGGTGAGTTAGATGCATGAGTAATCAATGTCATGCAATTATTTACCAAAAACTCAAGTCGCGGCAAGCAGCAACACGTGCCGCTTTGTGATCAGCAGTCAATAAGAAGGGATTTAACCCCTTCGATTTGTGAAATGGCAGATTTTAGAGAACAGCGCGCAGCGTCAAAAATTTGTACTCTGCTTAGTAAAATTGCAAACACAATTTCGCCGCGATTCGCATCATTTACTAATCTTTGGCTAAAATACGCTGCATTTAACTGTAAGAATGACCAGATTTTTCAGCAAGTTTGTCAATAGTACGCCTCATATCTTCGTGCACTAGGGAGCGAGTTTTTTTTCACATTTTCATCATTTCTGGGCCTGGAAGGGCGGCCCGGGCGTTGAATGTATTCGATCGACATGTTGCCGCGTTTGAATTGCGAATACCACTCGTGCACTTGTGTTCTTTTTAAGGCGTGTCCTTTAAAAGCTGAAGACAACATATTAACCGCTAACCGAGTCAATTTTACCGAGCAGAGTACAAACTTTTGACGCTGCGCGCTGTTCTCTAAAATCTGCCATTTTACAAATTGGAGGGGTTTAAAAAAAATCTCTTCGAATGTAAACGTTCACATGGGCTCTCTGCAACCGTCTAAAGCCACGCCGTTTCGCATACCTTAGAGTATCTAGTTCAATTATGGAGTAATGGCACTATGGCTTATACTGACTCAGAAATTATTAAATAACACCCATTTAGTTGGAGAAGCCCAAAATATAAGAGCGACGCGCGCAGCGCTTTCCCTCCGGTTATTTTTGGGCCCCCCTTCGTATTGTGGATGAATCGTATGCTTCAATACCTAATCCATTCAATACCTAGTTTTAAAATTCCTATAATTTTCTTTCGTATATCGAGAGAGGTTGTAAGACCTTTTTATTTTTATTGAGTTGGTGATACCTGTAATATCAAGTTTTAATTAGTTTCCGGAGACTCTAAAGGGTGAAAACTCATAAAATAATTAGTCTGTTGCTATTTATCGAGTCGATGAAATAAAACCCATCTTTTATGAGTCGCGTATACGTAATGTAGGTGTCAGGGATGGAAACTGACACAAAACGAAAATGTTTAGTTTCGACCCGGAGAGAAACGAAAATACGAGGCCTGATTCTAGTTTCGCTCCTGCACGGAATTAAAATCACCAAGGAGCTTAGTTTCGACCCAGGACAAAAATTTACTCCCGGGAACGAAAACAATTGATCGAAACTCCGCTGCTCATAGTTATGTTTCGATCACAAACGTTGAGTGGAGGAGGATAAGAGGGAATAGTTTCCACCCATTACATTAGATATACGTGTAAAGAGGTTAAAACATCGAGCTTAATTAAAAATGGAATGGCCCGTTTTTGTTCACCGTTCTGCTGTTTGTGGTCAAAATGTGAGTGCCCCATGCATCTAACGGCGCGGCGGTAGGCCGAACCTCTACTTCATTCAACCATACTTCGTACTCGGTGCGTGGGTCGACACCGTCGACACTATACTGTTCGAAGGTGAAGCACGTGGTCTTTCCGGTGGGAAACATTATCTACGTTTCGTTTCGTCCCGAGGTTTACTTTAGTTTCGACCGGAAGTAGTTTTGACTCCGATTTCGTTTCGACCCTGAGTTTAGCTCCCCGGGTTTAAATCTATTTCGTTCCGCTTCTACATTTCGCTCCCGGGAACGATATTATTGAAATTTTACTGGTTTTCACTTTCGTTTAGTTTCCCTTGCCATCCCTGGCAAGTGTCCTTAGGAGTCGTGTAAGGTGATTACCGTTGAACATACCTTGTCGACGAAGCATTGGATAGCCGCTGGTGTACCTACCCTGTTTGGCGACTTCGGACAGTGGTTACCTTTGATTGAATGTATTCTAGTCCATTATCGTATTTATCAGAAACGATATTAAGAACCTGTATTGGAAGCGTATCTTACCATTACAGTTTGTGTAATGCATTCGTACTGGTGAAGATATACTTATTCCAGTTCGTTAAGAGCTCATCATCATAAATAAAACTCGAACGCTCTAAAAAATCGAATATATCACCGTTCATGTTAGACAGTGTATATTCGTGACATTATCTCCGCTAAATTTTCTTATCTCTTTCTTGCAGCCATGCGCCTTAGCATTATATTTTGTATGACAGCTTTACGTCAGCGCTCTTAGTTCAGTTAAATATGAGCTTTGAACCAATTAAAATTCAAAGATAACTTGTCCTCAATGGACTATTCCGATCAAATCCTATCAACATAAGACTTTTTTCTCTAGTTGGTATGTACCTATGATTATGGGTGCTACAGGAAACTTGAGATATGAAAGAGAATACCCTAGCTGTGAATTTTTGCTAATTATTATTAGCCATAATCTAATTAAATTGGTACACTAATTTATCCGTAGCCATCTTATGGTAGTTTTGTGTTCCATTTTAGAATTATTTTGATATTTTTTCATACTTATGCTTAATATTTTTGTAGGTTTGTTATTGTTTTGTAGGTATACTACTGTTGGAAATTACAATTCACATACTCTAATGGTCACTTAATCGAATTCACTCTTTAGTAGCATTAAATTTCTTAGGAACTGAGTTAGTACTTTAATTTTCTTTTCATGAACTCTTGGGTGGAATGTGAAAAGTAGTATACACATAAATACGTATGACAATGACTACCTATAAAAAAATAAATAGTTTCTTCACGTAAGTTTTGTGGCACTAAGGGTTCTTAGCATCATCATCGAACATAATTTTTACAACCAGCAGTGTGCACCTGATATAGCTCTCTTGGTAAAAGTAATTACAGCTTCGGTTTTGTTTTATAGCTCTAATTACTATGACAGACATTTTAAATCCTAAAATAAGCTTTCCTAGCGCGACAACTTGGAGGGTATACAGATATTTTAAAAGTTAGAATTTCGATCATTACCGTAAATTACTAAAAGCTTGAAAATTTCTGCTTGCTCTATTTCTCGTTTAATGCTGCTATTATGCCAGCGTTCTCTCTAGAACAAAAATTTTCATCTATATCTCTTAACAATGGTGTAATTATATGGAGGGAGATGAGGAGATAGACCCCCCTCCAAATCCTCAAGAGAAATTTAAAAAAATATATTTAAAACCAGTCTTTTTTTTACATATAATATCTGCATCATCTTAAAGTTAAGTTTTTAAGGCCAAAATAATGTAAAATGTATTTCCAGGAATATCATATTTCAATAAATTTTCCGGGACCCCGTTATCTGGGGGAGGGGTAGCCACTCCAGAATATCCCAAAGCCTACTCCTAGTTACACCACTGTCTGTTAAAAAATCGGGATGAATAATTTAGTGAAAATTATATTGGTAATTAAGGAATTTTATATTATGCTTGATCGGCTGATTTCTCGGCAAATCATTCCTAAGAGTTGTACTAAGGTTTATCCCCGGGACACGAATTTATTTTTGCCAACTATTCATAAAGTTCATAGTGGGTGAAGCGGGATGCTTCTGGATTCATGACTCGGTGATCGCCAACAGGGGCCCTATCCTCGGAAAGACGTCATAATTTCGGAATGAGCTATTCATTAAGGTCCATCCGAACTTTTCGTAACGGAAACTTGACGTACTTGTGTAAGTATTCACAAGTAATTTGCATTACTGGAATTGTATGTGTACTAAAAATTATGAATAATTATGTACGGAGTCAGGAATTAAATAATGGTACAGGCGATGCCATTTGGAAGCGTTAATTCCTATGAAGGCATAAACTCTTTTCAACAATGCAGTAAATTTAGCATAGTGGATAGCATGTAACTGCTTCCGAGTGACTGAAACGGAAATTTCGATTCCAAAATCTCGGAAAAGAGAAGACGTAGTAGACTGGATGTGGCTCCAGGACAGGCGAATTATCTAATGTGAATCAGAGCTCACTTTGTTTATGGATAGCTCGTGGATATACGAAAAAAAAAGTATCTGCATAGATAATAAATCCTTGATTTCTTTTTCTTTCATCACACTGCATTTAATTATCCTGAAAACTTTTCTTGGAAATAAAAATAACAAAGTTAAGGTAAAAAAAATTTTATTGATACCAAAAAATCACGTCCATTGGCAGTCATGACTGCTTCGTCAACGTATGTTCTCCAGCGCCATCTTTCTTGGGTACATTATTTTAGAACTGTGCAGGGATGAATGGATATCCATCCAAGCTTTTAAAAAGTTTTACAAAATCACATAAACTCACATTCTATGAGTTCCACTGTGGCTACCTTCAAATCATTCACTCTGTTTTTAAATCTATTTAGTTGCATGCCTGGAAAGTAGTGGGAATAAATTTATGATTGAAGATTTTACACACTTATCTCAAATGTCTTGCTTTTTCTCTTTTCTCGTACACAAATGTTTGTTCAAAACTCCCCTTGCTTGTCCGCCCAAACCACGTGCATCTACTTGCCTGAGCTAATGATACCGTCGGCCCAATTTGGGCCATCAAAAAAGATACGGAAGTAAGTATATGCGTGGAAGGGAGAGAATCTGTCTTCCATAAGATCATTCGCCCTATTGTAACTGAGATTCTAGATTCGGTTCGCTGTTTCGCCACAGTATGAGCAACACCACCAAGATCGACTTTTTATAGTAAGTATTAACAGGAGAATGGACATGCCTGCGCAGTGGCTTAAGGCTGAGGCTAACATTGAAACCATTTGACTATGAATATTTCTGCTCCTGTTCTGAAAAATTACATCCAAAGCAAGATTTATATAATAGCTTGATTATTTTGTTTTAGATATGAGAGAGTCAATGGACATAAATTTACCCCTCGATAAATTAGTCAAATAATCAAATCAACTATCTTCTATTCCAAATACAGGTAGATGGAGTGAATATCTTACGTGCACGGAGAAATTATCTATTTAGAGTGGGGAAGGGGATCAGAGCTAACAAACGAAATATTTTCTCGGAAACAAGTGAGTGCCTAATATCACTGGTATTCTGAAGCCATTCAACCCGCTTAACATAGAAAGGGTACAACAGTGTCCGTCTGATGTGAGCACACTCAGCGTTCAGGGCGTTGATAGGGGACAATCTCTCTGTGCTCTGGTGTCACCTGGTTTCGGAGCTTTCAAACTTGATCGCCAGCGCAGAAGGCAATCTTTCCTCTTTCCTATCCTTACTTAATATATATTAGAGTCTTGGGACCGTATTCCAGCACAAGACTTTATCATGAGTCCTCACTCCTCTTCGGCTGTTCATCTCTTAAACTCAGTTGAGTATGATTTGGAGTTCGTATTTACGAACTAAGCTCACATGAGCTATGGTAGTTGTGGTAATATATTGTGGTAATTTTTATTAAAAAAATCCAACTGCCTAAACTCTTGTTTCTCATGGTCTCTCGCTCCTGGAATCACAATAATTCTTACGGGAGATGTTGCATTTCGAAAACGTTGGGTGACGGTGGTGGACATTTTGGTACTTGGCGACTCAATTTGAGTTGAGACCATGGGTGGAGTTTTGGGGAGGCCAGGGAGAGCCTAGCCCCCCTTCTAGCTTCAATGGCAATTTGTCCGAAAAAGTACGAAAACTGTACATTCAAGTACAATAAAAACAAAAATATCAAAAGTTAAAATAAATTTCCACCTTGGATAGTACTTGAAATGCTGTTTTCGGAGGCAAATTTAAACAAATTTTCCAGGGTAGGGCTCCAGGGACACCGTCCTCCCCAAAAACCAAACTCTAAACTTCGCCCATGGCTGAGAATTAACTAATTGAGTGTAGAATATATCCCGAGTGAGCTTCGGAATTCGATTGAGGTCTTTCAACAATAATGCGGCAACAAAGTCGAGTTTGAGTCAGGATGAAGACTTGACTAACGTTGCGGAATACGGCCCTTAGTGTTCACCCATCCGCGGACACTCCGCCGCGAAGTTATTGGCTGTACCAGTGAAAGAAGGATTCGCGCACCAAGTTGCATGCCCTGTCCAGGGTATCGAAGTTGAGGAACGGATAAGCTAAGGGCCTTAACCCTTCTGGCACGCGTTTCCTCAGTTTGCGCAGGAACTGTGACCACCCTTGGGTGTACTCGTATTTCAACCCGCAGAATCCTCGCCTCCTCCTCCCGTGGTGGCTCTCGTTGCTGTGCGAATGGCTGCTCTCGTTGCTGTCAGAATGGCTGCTATCGTAGCTACTCGAGTGGTGGCTAGATTTGCTTTTCGAATAGTTGCTGCTATCGTGGCTGCTGCTGTCGGAGTGGTGGCTCTCGTGACTCTCCGACGACCTCCGCTTGATGCACTTCCCGTCTTTTCCGCGTTTACAGTTTCGATCCCTGTCCAAGTTCACCAGGGATGTCCTGATCTCGTTCGAGTCGTTTCTCCTATCGTAGGTGTTCATGATGCTCAAAAACCTTGGTCCTCCTACTTCGTTCTCCGGCGCACCTGAATTCTCGAGTCCTCTGGCGGCGTCACTGCCGTCATCGACCGTCTCCTCGGGAGTGGCAGCTTCCTGTTGGATCGTAATTTTAATATGTTTTAATGGTTAAATAGCATGTAAAAATTTAAGGAAAAGGTCATTTATTCTATATAAAACGGCATTAGGTTTCCGGAAACAGAATTACCTGTTTGGGGGTAACCTAATGCCGAAATAACTCAGTTTGAACAAAATTACAAAATCTGATATGAAATAAAATTACGAATCATTCGTCGTGCTACCCAACAATAAAGGGAATAGTTTTATATGCGCTGGCTGAAAGATAATATGTTATGGAAGCTGTGAAATAGTTAGTCGATGATGACAATTATATAAACAATAAGAATTATATTTTTTTGTTAATCAAAATTCGTTTAATACGAGTTTAATTGGCTCCAATGCCTCGTTGTCACAGGTTCGGGAATAGATTACGCTACCAAATGAATGTTTGAAGGAAAAATCCCCGTAAGAAGAAATAAGTATGGAAAAATATGGTATGGAAATGTGGAAGGAATACGGAGCATTACAATAAAATATGTGAGGAATGCTAGGAAACGCTATTGACAGTACAGAGCTCTGCATTTGCGGCTGGAACCTTCGTTTTTCCTTTCCATAAAAGGTTTGTGATCACTTAATGTCAGATATTTCTATGATGAATAACAAATGAGTATGTTCACAAAAAAATTAACCAACTGTATCTCTTAATTTTGTAGCTCCGTAAATATCGGCACGAGGAGACATCAAGTTGTTCATATTTTTGTTTAATAATCATTAAATATTTTTTATAACTGGACAGCAAGCTTTGGCAGATAATATTGGGAAAAGGTGTTATTTGGGATTATTATTTATTAGACGCTAATTCTTAGAAACAGTAGCTTCAAAATTTTTACGAAATTGAATCATCCAGTGATCAGATGAAATAAATTTTCTGGTCCTTTTCTTGGCTGGGGGAGAAAGGGAAGCGCGTTTATTGATAGAGTGATGTGACGCAAATCTACCTAATAACGAATTGAAGATGGAGGGGAGAGGGTAAAAGCCAGAATGATTCCAAGTATGTTACATGTAAATCTGCCTTCACTTTGATCATCAGTATCCACAGTTTATAATTTTAATAACTGAATTATTCAAGAAAATATTGCTTCAACATTCCATGCTTCGCATTTGCGATTCCATACCATCTCTAGGTCTTCATCATCATCCAGGTCCGAAAATTCATCTGGATCTTCCTCATTTTCCTCTGTCAACAATAAGTTACCCACATCATCTTCATCGTCGTGTAGAATCCTCACATCTTTCAGCTGCTCAATGTCTTTTAGCCCATTAAGGATGTTGCCTCCTGAAAAGGTAGTTTTTCCTTATATTAGCGTCTCCGTTCATTCAAGTTGACCACAAGTGAGAAGGATTAATTGAATATTTTGTGAATAAAAAAGAATATTTCATTCCCAAGGATGGTAGTTCTTCGAAAATACAAATACTTAGACAATGTGAGTTTTATTATTTTTAGGGAGAGCTAGAAAGTAACACCTCTGCTACTTAAACTAAAAAAAAAAACTAATATTTTTCTCATGACGCCATTGAATTTTTCCTTCTTCACAGACACCTCCCATACTTCTTTAATACTATTAGTTTCTTAGAGCATCAATCATTTAATATCATCGAAAAGATTTAAAAAATAGAAATATTGTTGTAATTAAAGCAGATTCAGGGTTATGGGTTTACCCCCTTTGATGTTTCTTTGTCCTAATAAAATTTTGAAATGACAAGATAAGCACGTACTGTGTGAATGTAGTTCCAGCTTATAACACATGATTTTGCTCGAGAAGTAATAACAATAATAATATATTTCTGCTTGAGGCTTTCGCTGCGCTGGATTACATTTCTCTCCATAGTTTCCGGGTTATCTGCATCCAAGTTGATTTCCGATGACGTTTCATAACTCGTGACTCAGACCTGATCTGATGATGTTGCCAGCATAGGCTAATAAACGTCATAGGAAATCAACTACAACGAAAATAACTATAATAATGTATTTATTGCTCCTCAAACAATTTAAACATTTAAGTATCATATATACGACACCAATTTTGGAGCTCTCGGAGACCCCAGAAACCTGTTGGAGTGGTCACCTTCAGGAATGATAATCGTAATACTGAACATAATGTTAACAACGAAAAATGTCTTCCAGATGCACTTTTGATACACAATTAATATACAATTTAGATATACAGAATAAAAAACAATGGAATTGAAATCAATATAACATAATAAAAAAGGATTATGGTTTGAAAATACGTCTATGAGATATCCCCTACAATATTTTTGTTCCAAAAAGGCCAGATGTCACTACATCGTATAGAAAAACGTGTTCGTAATATGAATTAATAACAATCAAGAGCGCTCAAGTGTGGTGTGGGAGAGAAAAGAAGAAAAGTTTGACTTTGGCGGATTATAAATCGTGACCAAGGCTGTAATCGTTTTCGTCAGAGAGGAAATGGAATGGGAAGTGGAGATAGACCCGTTCTTAGTATTGGCCTATTCACGTTTATCAATCAGTCACGTTCCCCTGGAACAGATATGAGCGTTGCGATCGTCAATTTTTATTATTTTTGCAGTAATAGAAAGTAGGAATGAGAATAGAAAGTAGACGGAATGAAAATGAATCTTATCCAAAAAGGGGACTGCTACAATCAGGCCGGATTACGTACAATAAACAGGAGCGTTTGCTGTTCGATCTAGTTCCAGTTACCAGCCACATTGTGTGTTATTACCTGATTTGTGTTAGCAGCGCACTTGTCTTCTCGGCACGCTGTCGAGGATGGGAAATGCTATTTAACAAAATTCACTAACTCTTGGTTAACCCTGTGGTATTCCATTATCAGTTTTTCCTGGATATACACAATTACTTATACCACTTTTTCATATAAGAGCGCGACCCGGGTTTCATTGAATAATCATTAGAGATACGTGAAAATCGCACTTTCATTTTTATTTTATCGCACTTTCAATAACAGTTTATCACATTTTGTAGCGTCTATTTTTTATTTTCATAATGAGGTAGATGACGATAAAATGTGATGAAACACAGTTATATGACAAAATACGGAATATTTTTTAATAATTATGTTGTCGAACAATAATAATAAACTGAGGAATAAGACATATAGTGGCGGTGGTGTAGCTTTCCCGCGCCCACTTGTAGTTCGCGGCCACGTAGAGTCCCAGCCAACTAGCAGCTGGCCAGTCGCTCACATGCTTTAAGCGGTGAGTTTCGGCGGAGCATTTAAACTGCGCTCGGCACAAAATGTACGAATTCTGCCGTCGAAAAGGCAAATTTGCGTGAAAATATCATAAAAGTCCAGTCATCGCATCTATGTCGCATTCATTAGCGCAAATCGCATCTATATCGCATTTATCGCATTTGCGATTTTCACGAATCCCTAATAATCATCATCATCAGGCGCATCAGGCATTCAGCGCCCGATGATGATGATTATTCATTGAAACCCGGGTCGCGCTCTTATATAAAAAAAGTGGTATGAGTAATTGTGTATATCCAGGAAAAACTTATCCTGCTATTTAAATCGAATCTATACATAGGAGATCGAATCCATAAAGTTTACGTGATTCCGTAAGCACTAATTGTCAAATTTCATATCGCAAAACCACGTTTTTTATTTGATTTATGAAAATTTTCTCGATAAAAATCATTTGCCTAGAACGCGATTCGAAAGGGGATACCCTGAATTCTTTGCATGACTCCCTTTAGGTGCTTCACTGGCAAGACCGTTGTTATTTCCTAAATCTATTTGAAATTAATGAATTTGAAATTAGTGTATCAAAGACGAGCCTTACTAAGAGACATAACAGTGGGTTGAAGGAAGGAAAATTATAATTTTTTTTTGAAGAAACTATTTATTCTTCTTGGGCATCTTAAAATCTGGGGGGGGGGCAAGAAACATGGGAACATGGCCAATTCGAGTTTTGTAAAATCTTTCGGGATGAATTGAAGTGGTGATGATTGCGGTAAAATATTTTACAGCGATATAAAATACGAGAACAAGGCGTGCATACCCCTTTGTTCACGAAACAGTTGTTCACTGAAATAGAGGCTCTCCACTTTTTACATTTATTCCCGGAAAACTCATCTGCTTTTATTTCGCTCCTCTAATTTTATGTAAAGCTTCCGTATAATATTAACAACATTGTGGATTCTGTATCAAGCTGAAACCTTCGACGACGCCTTTAGCAGTGGCCACCAGGAAAATGTGTCTATTTAAGTTATATTTTTAACTTATTCGACGTCGAGATGTTTAAAAAATTGTTGATGGAGACTTTCGCGGGGTGGTGCAGCATGCGTAGCAAGGTTTTCGGGTTGACCTCCGCGTCGATTCATCTTCAAGACGACAGTTTCGCCGGCGTTACAGCTAGCGTCTTCTGGAAGAGACTCTTACTCAAACGTACCAATCAGAACGCACCTAGCCCAAACCAAGGCCTATATAAGACGGGAAAAAACCTGCATCAGATACTTCGTACCTGAAGACGCTAGCTGCAACGCCGGCGAAACTGTCGTCTTGAAGATGAATCGACGCGGAAGTCAACCCGAAAACCTTGCTTCACATGCTGTTTAAAAAATTTTTTAATCAGTTATTAAATGTTTGGCATGGGCAATTATTGTAGTGCGCTATAGAAGTAGAAAATAGAAGTCCATTCTTTTCACCAGCCTGCGCTGTAAAGCGCATTTGCTGTATGTTTTTTTTTCAGGGGCGCAGCTAGGAATTAAGGCTGGAGGGGGGGGGGGGAGTTTAAGTGCAATTAATACCGGTGTGTGTGGGGGTATGGAATACCTACCAGGATAAGCGGTAGGTGCTAGATTAATGAATTGCGGAATTTTAAGATAAACGGTTCAAAATGGTGAGTTTTACGGCTTTCTGAGGGATGTTTCATTAATTCTTACACTATTCTATTACTAATATCAACCCAATTAAGTAAAATGGATTAAACTTGAAAACTTCTCTGAGCTCTGGAGGGGGGATTTTAACCCCCAAAACCCCCCCTCGCTGCGCCACTGTTTTTTTTAATAAGGTAAATAAGTAAGAAACAAGCAAACCAACTACTTTCATTCCCCTTGCAAAAGCGATACAAACTAATTACCATTGCTTGGCAGCAGCACGTCAGTCTTGAACATCAACCTCTTCTGAAGCCTCTTATCATCCAATGTCACCCAAGTTATAAAGCGGGCTTCATGGCGATGGACTTGATAAATGTTCCGGTGAAAGACTGGTTTTTTTTTAAGCCTTGATATTTTTATTTGCATCGAGAAAGCCGGAACTTCTTTCTCATTTGCCGGACACCCGGATAGGGGTCGAACAGGTAAGTTGTCATAAAAATGGAGTTTGGGGGGAACTACTGCATGCGTCAGAGGCCGATATGAAAAACTTAATGGAGATACTTGAATCGACCTGACTTAAGAGTCGAGGACATCAAAAACAGTAATGCGAAGCTGGCGCCCAATGTGAGGTATAATAACTACAATTATTATTGGCTTGAAAGAAAACGAATAACACGATAAGTGTTAAACGGGCTAAATGACACGATATTGCTAGTTTTTCGAAAAAATATGTATATATATTTTGGGTCTATAATTTTAATTGATAACAGAAAAGTTAGCTGATGATGTGGGAGGTGGCTCCCATTGAATTAGTTGAAACACTTAGACCGTGTGTATATGCAAGTGCCTTGGTCAGTAACAGAGCTGAAGGTTAATTTTTTCAAGCATGACCGACCACTGTTCTTGCCGAGGAGTCTTTTAAAGATCTCTCATGCAACCAACTCATTCTACTTTGAATAGAACGAACATTTTAAACCAAACGAAACATAAACTAATGAGTCTTCAGTATCGTATGCAATCGACTCGTTCTGCATTGAAAAAAAAGACTTAAATCTCTGATAACCCTTGAAATATGTCATGAATAATCGCTATCAGGTCCAGATTAATGCGACGAGGAAAACCCGAATTTTTTCTCGAATTAAATTATGGAATCCCAATGTTGGTGGCTCTTTTCTTATCCAATAAAAATGACCTTGTACGACATATTTCTCTGTTAATCATTATATGCCTTCTCCATATCCTGAGTCACATACTCCAATATTGCCTTCCTATGCTTTCCCTCTCCAACAACACATTTATCGATACCTTTTATTAAAAAATACCGCACTCCATGAATAAAACCTTAATTCAATCTCCCTCCCTCGCGAGATACAATTTCATTGCTATAGTCACCCTCCATTCACTCTGACTGCATCTACAATAGCGGCCCTTTCATACCGCATCACATGCCGACCTAAAATCGTTCATTCTTTGAGTGATTCAAACCGAAGGTTGCGTTGGATATTTGAGGCTAGAGCTCACCCAAAACTCAACCACAGGCGTGGGAATTTCACGAATTTAGGGTACGGAGCAGTTCCGTGAGCCACCTAGAATTGCAACAATATTTGCTGGAGATGTACAAAGACATAACCCTGAAATTGCACTATTGACCTTAAAGTCAGTACATATTCAAACGCTCGAACCAGTAGGCTATTCCACTTCCCGCTGCTAAATACACCCATAAGCCTAAACAGAGTTGCTTACTCCTATCCCTCCTAACAGACATAACCTTTCGTCAGGCGCAATATAGAAGCAGCTAAGTTCAAGCGCAACGTGTCTGACCGGCACAGATGCGAAAAAAACATTATTAACTCTTGGCATGGCTCATTGGTACACCTTTAAAGTGTAACACTTTGCGTGCCATAGACGAAATATTACGTCCTGCTAATCCTTCTGAGGATTGCCGTGGACGTAATATTACGTCTTTCCTATTTAATTGGCTTTGTATGCGAGAAGCCGTAATATTTCGCCCGTGGTACTTTTCCAGTTTACTGCTTAGGGGTTCTGTTTTTTCAAAAATCAACTGCTCGATGGAAAAAGAGTTCACTTTATGTCTTGGGGACGAAAAGTCCTCTGTAGCTACCGGCATCCTCATCTTAGGCCACTTAGTGTGAAAATTCTTTGGGCCAATGGACCGTTCGTTGAGGGTGCATTGACCCTTTTTGTCATCCAGGATTTATAATGCTTTGCTCGGAACAATGCTTTTTTATGATTTCCATGCTTTAAATAGTTCAAATTGAGCGTATTAAAAAAATTATTATGCATGTTATGGCGGTACATCATATGTTACAACTTTTTTATTTTTCAAAAACAGTAGGTTTCATTCTTAAATTATATATTTAAAAATTAGCAATAAATGTTATTCAACTCATTCATATAGAAGAGCAAAGTCCATTTTTATTTAAATGCACATCAATATAAAAATATTTTTGATGCTAGTGTTTTAAAAAATGTACGGATATAGTAAAAATGGCTGTATTTTTCAGTAGGGCTTTAAATTTAGCAGCCGGCACTCAAAGTGTTAAAGCACCACTTAAAGTGTATTTGAATACATAAATGCTGTCTTACGTGCCATGCATAGACCCCTTTACACGCTGTCATACGGCCCTGGACCGATCCAGGAAGGTGCGATTTAACGTACTCTTTAGTCTATTAAGTATTATTATATGTTATGTATTGTAGCATGAGAATTCTATAAGATGTGTTTTTTATTTTGCTAACTTATTTATCTAATAATGCTTTTATTTTGCTTGATTGTACCATTATTTTGTTAAACTATGCTAAATTATTCGCCACCGAACTGTCGGCACAAATACGAAAAGAGAAAGGCTGCATAGGGCATGTCAAAACAAACAGCTACTATAAGAGCCAAGGGTCTATGCCGTATAGTGGCACGGAGAAACGAAAAAAACACTCGCGCTGTGCCTTTCGGATCCATTGCGCCCGACGGAAGGTTAAAGTCAGATTATAGAAAAAATAACAGTAGATATAAATTTTGGTTGACAAAAAAATAGCTTCACAGCTTCAGTTGAAAGAAACAAAACATTGCGTGGACTGAACGCCGTCTATCATTTTTCTGCAGAGCTACAATAGCAAAAAGCAGCATATGAGGTATTAGATTTGAGTTTACCTGCTTCCTAGCCGCACAAATCTCTTTTCCAGCGTTCATTTCTCAATTCCATATTATACCCACGTTAATTTTTCTTTCCGAGGCGGCTTCTTTCACCGCTGGCGACTCGGAGGCTGCGCGCTAGGCTTAGATTGCTTGAACAATTGAGAATGGATATCTTTAAGTGCGACACAGAGAACATAATATTGGAGCCACACTATAATTCCAGGTCCGATAGAAGCGATAAATTAAGAGAGATGTTTTGCCGAACGGATAGATATGGGAATTCGTTTTTCCCCCGAACCATAAAGGACTTTAATAAACGCTAGTCCCAACCTCGTTAGAGCACTTCATTTTTTTAAAGCTGAAAACGGCTGGTGTCCTAGCACCCCCTGCCACACGCCTTTTAGGCGGCTTGCAGGGTATTGTGTAGATGTAGATGATTCTTGGTTATAACTAATTAAGGAGAGTTGGATAGTGCGTGAAAGAAGTATATAACATTGCGCGTTCCAAAATTACACACTAATATTTTTCCGTTAATTAAAAGTCGAACAAGCCTCACGCTAATTTTTGGGCCATATAATCTAATTTCACCAGTTATCTATGCAATATTTTATATGAACACCGCCGTTGACGTATGTGTACTGGAATTTCTCGCTTCTTTTTTCTCTCGCTGGAGTTTCTCGAAGTACTTCGTGCGGATTATTCCTTGCTACTTTTTTCGGCATACCGGCCTTCACTATAAACTCTACTTTTTCTTCCGGTGTTCGAATTGAAAAATCTGATAAATGAAACACTCTTTACATTATATTATGACTAGCTCTACTGCCCATTCAGTATCTCTCTTGACATCCGCGCAAGTAACTGCAATCAATAAAAACTCACCCTGTCGATGGACTATTCCGAAAAAATCATCCTCTTGCGGTCATGCATTTGAAAATGGATATTTCTGACTTTACTCTGCTCAACATTCTGTAGGAAATAGAGATCTTTCGTAAAGTCCGCAATAATAAATTTTCTGGCCCGCCACTTTACTGTGCGGTAGCTGCCTTCAATTTCGAAGTAATCAGTGTGACTATTGGCGAAATTCATCAGTGTTCAATTACTGTTCTTGGAAAAAATAACTCATTTTTAGAACCAAAACAGTGGCGTAGCCACGGGGAGGGGTGGATTTCCGGGTTAAAACTCCACCCTTGAGCCTTTAAAAGAGGCGTTAAAAATTAGTAACATGACCTCAATAAATAACTCTTAATAAATACCCGCACAAAATTACTGTTTTTGAGTCCTAAAATCACGTTTCCAACATCAAATATCCCAAAGTTTTCCGGGGAAGGACTCCCATTCTCCCTGGGTGTTTTCCACACACCCTAGAAGGGCCCCGAAATCTCCGGTGAATCCCCCTCTCAATTTCAAAATCCTGGCTACGCCAGCGAACCAAAATACTGTCTTTAGAATCAGGGTCACCGCGCAGGCCACTACGCTATCGAGGTTCGTTAATTTCACTCACAGCAAATCTACCATGTCACATGGAATTGCGTGTTTAGGAACCTGAACAGCGTAATAGTCTTTGCAGAGACTCAGGAAGACGAGGCACATGGTTTTCATGGATTTTAAGACCAGGGTACTTGCTTCTAATAACTATCAATGTGAATTTTGCTGCTTTTCACGCTGTTAGTTTGAAATCCTTTCCATTTATTCTGCTATTTTCGTTAACACCTTCCGTTTCACCGTTCTTAAAATATCTTTTTCTACTATAACGAGCGAACAATAAGTCACTAACTGAGTAGTACATCTCCTATTGAGAGGCTCGGCGTGGTCATCTAAATGCCCTCTATTTTGTGACTTTTTAATCGGCCTGATAATGCAGGGAGAAAATAGGAATAGGGAATTCATATTGGCCAATAAAAATATTTACATGGAAAATGTTAGGTAGCCGATTCAAGTGACAATATTTTCCAATTTTCTCCTTTGAATTGGGACTCGTGCATGTTTTTTAGACAAATTAGATGTTTATGAAGATGGTACGGACAAGGAATTGGAAGGTACTAGGTTCAAGCCCTGATTACTTCAGTATTTTTTTCCTGCTTTCTACCATGAGGAACTATTCGTTATCGAGTCCCCATACATTCTATGCCATTTCTTTTTCTCCCAATTTCGAGGAAATATGACTTCAATCGAATGATAACATAAGATGTCGCTTTGAAATGGAGTCGAGCCGTTGAATATAGGTGTATACATACTTTGGAGTAAAATTTTGCGTTTCAACGGAAGTAGATAGTAATGCATCATCTTTTTTAATAAGCTAAAATAATATAAGTAGGTATTCTCGAAGATGAAGCTTCGTTTCTCTATCTCTCTATCTTAGCACTTAGAGGTCTATTAAATACTGAACACTTCTATGCACCGTCATGGTTACACGGCTCATACTCTATTTTGAAATAGTATCTATTATCCTCCTATTTCCCTCAAAGACTACATTCAATGACATGCTTTTCCAACGTTATAAGGAAATTAGAGGGTTGGAGCAACAAATTTGGAAACAAGGCTATAGGAATTCTTGGGGTATGGTGTGGTATTTGAAGGAGGCGACTGAAAGCTGAGGTCATTGGAGCGATGAGGGAAGGGAACAGAAGGAAGGGTAGAGAGAAACCCGGCGTCGGCATTAGCCTGCTATTAACGAAAGGCCTCAAGGGGACCACGGCTTTACGTCCCATCCGACGGACGGAGTGTTGCGCTTGAAATGTCCTCCACGCAACATTCAAGCAGGGATCGGGCAGTCTCCGAAAATTCTCTGCCACCGCCGGGATTTGAACCCGAGCCCACGGGGTGGGAAGCAAACACTCAAGCCACCACACCAACCCGATCCCCTATAGGAATTTTCATTCTGCTTGAACTTCAGCTCGCGTGATACGTTGGAGATGCGCTCGCAGACTCAAGAATATTCCCTTGAATTATGGTAACCCTTTCGTAATCCAGGACTTCCGCCTCGTCGTGTAATCCTCTGAATTCTACGTCCCCGTCTAAATTGCGGGCGTCTTCAGATAAATGCGGGCATATATTAGATGTACTTGCATTTTAGCCGTGTCCAGAACATGGAACTTAGAGGTAGTATGGTGTGGTATGTGGAGGAGGCGAGCGATAGCTGAGGTCATTTTCGCCATGAGGGAAGGGTATGGAAGGAAGAGTGGAGAGAAAACCGGCGTTGGCATTATCCTGTTCTTAACGAAATGCGCCAAGGGGGCCACGGCTTAACGTCCCATCCGGCGGACGGAGTGTTGCGCTTGAAATGTCCTCCACGCAACATTCAAGCAGGGATCGGGTAATGTCTCTGAAAATTTTCTGCCACCGCCGGGATTTGAACCCAATCCCACGGGGTGGGAAGCCAACACTTAAGCCATTACACCCACCCGATCCCCAATTTATAGGTGGAAATGCCGAAAAACAGAAAATGACCTTATACTAGCCTTGTGAAAAACTTCGCCATAATGTACTGAAGGATATTGCACTTATTTATCACTCCATTCAGTGCTTAATTTCTGCTTGAACGCGTTTGAACAGCGTTCCCCCACCTATCAGGGAATACGGGGTCGTGTCAAAAATTTTCATCGTTTTTTTTCTATGCTCGGAAAAACTGACTCAGCTCATGACTCCTAATTGTAACTTTTATTACAAGTTATAAAAAAATGAAAGTTTTAATGAGGGCTTATATTTGAAATTCGTGTGGATTAAATCTTTTGGTGTGCGTTCCGGTACCTACAATTTTATAAATTAAGCACCAACTACAGTAACGTGATGAGTTCAACTGTACTGGGTGAGTAATAGTGGGACAACAGAATAAATTTTGGAAAATAAAACTTTTTTACTGTCCACTTTTTAAAGGAGAAAATTTGTTAGCCACAATGAATTTCGAATAATAGCGCTATCATCAAGTAAATCAAGTAATACACTAGTGTGATAAAAGGTATGATTGATCTGATGACGACGCTCTACGACGAAACGGGGGTGAATAAAGAGTATTCGCCATTAAATAATGGACAGTACACAAACTGCTATATACTTCAAGTCAACAGTAACCTGATTGACCAAGCAGTTGTTATACCCGAACGTAATGATTATAAAACCAAGTACTAACCATCAGTGGCTTCCGATGTGGCAGGCTTCGCTTCTGTGATTGACATGCAAATCCATATTCCAAAGCAGAGGATTGAAAAATTCAATGCCCTTTTCTCTGAACCCATCGCCTGCGAAAGAGAAAAAAAAACATTATATACTCGAGTTGAAACGACGTCCTAATTATTTACATTCACTGACTGAATTGCTTAGTTCGGCTGCTCCAAGTAATCCATCTGTAATGAAATTGTAACTGTGCTTACTCTAATGTTGTCTGGGAGAGCGGCGATGGAAATGCTGGTAGAGGTGTTTCCACGGACCTTTGGTCACCAAAAATGACTGCGTGAACACCAGAGGGCTGAATCGGACTCCAATGAGGCTTGAGGGACTCTGAGACACTTTATATACGCCTCTGAAAAAAAAATTCCGGTTCGCGCGAGGAGGAGTCTACAGGACAAGTTCGGTATTTCTTGAAGCTATCGATGGAACCAGTTTGGCCAAAAAGGGGAATGATATCGTGCTCCCGTTGCATTTTCAAGTCGCTCAGCACGTAAATCACTCCATATTCTCGCAAAGATTGTAAGTAATTACTGGAAAAGCGTATTTCTTTGAGCAAAATTGTCATTGGGTTGTGAAAAGAATTTCGGGTGATGTTGCCACGCCGCTAATAAATGTTTCCGCTCTTGATATTTATCTACCGAGGAAATAACAATCTTTTCACGTTAGTTGTGAGGAAAAAATAATACGATTAAGTCAGTAACCCAGTCCTTCACTTGACCCTGAATTGCTACTCATTGTTCAGATTTTCTTTATTATTTTAGGCAGGTTGGCACAAAAAACGAATGACATATCCGATTTATCATTGAAAATGTGCTCCTCTGATTATACCTCTGACGTCCGACTGACGTCCGTGACAAATGTGCATTCCGCGCCAGATTATGTGGAAGTTGCATTGCAAAATCCACATTTTCAAACAAGTTTTGATGGCAATACTTGTTTAAGCATAAGATAAATATAAATGAATCCTGGAATATGCATGCCGCTTCATAAAAAATGGTTTTATTTTTGCAATACGAGGGTCGTTTTTTTTTCAACCTCCGATCGGTCATGAACAGTGACATGTCATGGAAAAACTAGCAGTGCCCAAACGCACTTTCCTTAACTTTTTTTGGAAGTGAAACATTACCCTGTCTCTTTTTTTAATACTAGTTATAATTTATTTTTGTTACAATATTTTTTGTTTTGCCTACGAATCTTAGAAATATTAGATATATTTTGGCAACAAAATTGATAAAAGTGTTATTTGACTATTATGTCTTTTGTTAACCAGTTCCGGAACGGCGTAACGGCTCGTTCCGGCACCACTGGTCATGAATAGAAGACGAAGAGATTGATTAAAAAATTATTTCATTGCTTAATGTTGAGCACACTTGTGGTATCCTTTTGACATATCCGCCTCGACGATTGAGGAATTGGTCATGCCTGTAGGCAAGCTTTACTATAACTTCTTTATATTCCAACGACTTTCTACGTAATTTTCCTTTTCTCTGAAGCTCATCGTCCGTTTAAAACGCTTCCCTTCAAGCCACTTCTTAATTTCAGCGTAAAAATGTACGTCACACGGCACTATGTCGGCATTGCTCGGCGGTTGATCGAAAATTTCCCATTAAAATTGCTCAAGGAGCAGTTGGGCTGCATCAGAGCTGAGATAACGGGCGTTGTCATAGATCAGAACACTTCCAGAAGTCAGCATGTCTCTTCTTTTGTTTTGAATGGTAATAGACGTATTGTTTCACACTCTACCCACATTGCATTAAAAAAGATACTCTTTTATCGGCATTAAGGTCAAGACATGTCAATGCACAAGCCATTCGGCGAGCTGTCTGACTGCCCCTAAAGGCCGTCTTACACGGGGCACGGAATTGCGCAGTTTTGAGCTGCATTAATTTCTAAAATGGCGTGGAATTGAGAAATGCATGAACGAAATTAGATCAGGAGCTATTTTGGCGTCTCGCATCCGCGCATTCTCGCATGTGTTCTGGTAATTCACCGCTTTACACGACGCAATTTTGATTGCGTCTTCGCACGTACGTCAGATTGCGCAATTCCGCCTACCGTGTAAAACGGCCTTAAAAAGTGCACAATTGGCGGGAGAATCGATTGAGGGAGTGTAGTTAATGAGATTGCCACTAGCCTTAAACTAACAACTTACGGTCATGAATGACTTGAGGGTGAGGTACGGAGGACGCGCAATTGCCCTACCTGCGCAGTACCCACTTGTCGCCTGTATGGTGTTTTTCTTGAGCTATCGAAGGTTGAAAAAAAAACGCCCAAGAAGAATCATGATGACTAAAATGCTTGTTGCAGTATCTTAACGCTTACTATCGACGCATAAAAGGTAGAACGCTGAACCTTAAGAATTTGTATGAAATTCTGCCGAAGTGCCATAGTCACGTGTGATACATATTTTAACTCATTGTTTATTCGACTACAACAATGAATCATTAGACAGAGTTTAAACGTAAACGTTTAGCTTCTACGGTCAAAAAAATTTATTGTGGTAGTTGCATTGCCGTAGGGCGATTTTCGTCTTTGTGGTTTATTTTAAGAAAGAGGAACAATATTAACACTTCCTTACATGATAAGTTTGAAATATGTTTACCATACAGAATTTAACTTCGATATTCATGTACTTCTCGACAGTGACGCAGCGAGGGGGGGGGGTAAAATTTTGGGGGATAAAACCTCCCCCCACAGCTCAGAGAAATTATTAAGTTTACTCCATTTTACTTAATTGTATTATTGATATTACTGATAGATTAGTGTAAGGATTAATAAAGTATCCCTCAGGAAGCCGTAAAACTCATCATTTTGAACCATTTATCTTAAAATTTCGAAATTTATTAATCTCGCACCTGCCGCTTATCCTGGTGGGTATTCCTTACCCCCACACACCCCGGTATTAGTTGCACCTAAACCGCCCCTAGCCTTAATTCCTAGCTGCGCCCCTGCTTCTCCACACCTCGGAAATTGAAATCTACCTTTCGGCCATTTTAAATATCAAAGAATAGGTAAATTTTCATTTTCAAAAGCCATTTATAATGCGAAGATATCGTTTTCTCCATAAAAAACAATGAAAGGCACCAATCATATATTTTGCCCATTACGAGATGAAGACGATGTTCTCATAGTTTTTCACGTTTTCTTCTTCACTCTTGAAACTGGGCAACAAATGAAATCGTTGCGCCTAACACCGGGCTGAGTTCTATGGGGACTTGAGGACCAGTTAAAACAGAGTAGATAGCACGAAAACATTCTCATGGAAAATATACACAATTTATTCGTTCGCCAATTTTTTAGCGTCAATTTTGGTAGTTTTTAAAAATATGAAATGCGATTTCAGTTCGGAGTGAATAACATCATTGACACTTTCAGGGTGACTGGTTTAACGTTGTTAAAAGTCCTTAGATCTCGGATGTACGGGCATTTATTTTTCTACACATATATTGGATGTTTGGGGACGAATTATTCCAATTGATCTCAAAATGGGTGAGATTGTGCAAACTTTTTGTTGATACTCGCGCAAATCTATCGTTTAATTAAGCTCCAAGATTAATTGTGTCAGGCAATTTTAATCGCACATTTTCGCCCTATGTAAGCTATTTAATATCCTCAAAAATCCAGATATTTAAATAAAATGTCTAAAAGGCTGGGTACTTATGAAAAACCGTTTTCATGGTAACTGCGAAGTGCATCCAAAAATGTTTACGTTGCCATAGCTCAGTAACTAAGGAATTGCAACCCCATGTTTATGGAAAAAATGCTTCTAATTATTCCCCTACCACCTTCCGAAGTATTGTAGGTTCCACTTGAAACACCATGAATATTTAAATAAAGAATGGGTGTTTGTATATCCGATACATATAGTTTCTTGACATCTTTCAACCACTCGCAATGAAAGTATCAATAATGTCATTCTCTCAGAACCGCAATCGTGCTTCGTTTTAAAAAAAACTGCGACAATTGGCAATGAAAAAATTGGTCATCGAATAAATTGCGTACATTTTCCATGAAAATGTTTTCGTACTATCTACTTCGATTTATCTGGCCCGCAAGGCTTCCGAGAATCTGTTGGTAGGCGCAATAACTTCTTTTGTTGCTCAGCAATAGTTCTTTCGCTCAAAATAGAGGACTGGGATTTTTTTAAACCGATGACTGAATAAATTAAGAATCTGATTCTTTCGAACGATTTTCTTTTCGCTTTTTTCCACCTGAAAATCAAATTTTAGCCAAGAAATTTTACATTCGTCTGTAAAATCAACCATAGCATATCTTCAACCAGTGAGGAAAATAATAAAGAGAGCGATACCATTCAGGGACACAGTAATAAATTTGTATTGAAGGTTGCGACGAAGGTTGCCTATGAACAAAAAATGCTTGAAATAGTGTCCCCATCACGTCCTGAAGTGTTGCAGATTCCACCTGAAACACCCTGCATATAATTAGACGAAAGAAGTGGCGTAACTAGGTATATGCTTTGAGGAGAGGGGTATATTCTCAACTAGGCCATTGCTACAACTGTGACGCATAGAAGAGGGAGCGCCGATCTACCCTCCGGTCGATCAGATCATGTAAATAAGAAAGATAGACTGTGGAATAGATAGATTCAGAATGTCGTTTTTTTCTACGATCAATAAGAGACTATAACTATAACTTACTAATGGATTTGGCATAGCATATAAGACGGCGAATATAGTTCATATAGGACGGCGCTATGTAAGACGGCGAAAAATCAACACTTCTTTACTTCGACCTGAAGACGAAAGCAGGATGGCAGATTTTTCCAGTTTCGTGTATTATCATTCAAGGAGGTGGAGTGGTCTAGGGGTGGCGGTCCCCCCTCCCTCCATGGAAACGGGAAAACTTTTGAATTGGAAAATTTTTGAATGTCTGGAAATACGTTTTACATCATTTTGGCACTTAAAATTTAGGTTTCATTAGTAATTCCACGGTTAAAGCATCACAGGAGGGAAATTAGTATGCTATAATATTCTCTGAGGCTTCGTGGGAGGGATCTATCCCCTCACCTCCCCCATAGTAACGCCACTGCACGAAAGGATTTGCTTATAGGATATTTAGAAGCAGAGCTATATCGAACGATTATTAGGATCGTTTGCTACCGATAGTAATGTGTCCATTGCCCATTCCTGGATGTTAAACCATGTCTCTTTGAATCTCTTCCACCTTAACCACAACTATTCCCACAATTCTGCTCTGCAGTATCTAAAATACCTGATTTTGAATAATTGAAGGTTGTCAATTATTTCATCAGGTGACGGGTGAGTATTTTTGTGTGTGGCAGGATGCAATGCCGGCGAAAATTTTTGGATCCGAAACCAGTTTCTTATCAGCTTTTAAATAAGCTAAATTCAAGGTCTCAAGTGAGGGCATTGTCGGAATAGTACTCTCAGAAACTGCTAACGTTAGCGAGAACGAGTTGCAAATACGACCAGATATAAAAAATTTTTGCATGGTTATCGTGAGAACGCGAAAAAAGATATATAAATAAAGTGAAAGCTTAAGTACTGGATCTAAGGTTTTCCGGTCTCGGAGCATGTGTGGTCGGAACCTGGCCACACCGTGGACTTGGATAAGCCTAAAGTCCTGCGTAATGAAAGCCGATACTATCCTAGGCTAATCCGTGAAGCTATAGAGATGACTATGAATCCTAAGAACTGCAACAGAGAAGATGGCTACACATTAGCCAACACATGGAAAAGGGTCTACAAAATCAATCACCAATCAGAACCCATCTGAGATCCAACCAGTCGAAACCGATCTCCAATCCCAAACACGGCCAAATGTATGCATATCTACTTCTGACCTGAAAACGCCAGCAGGATGGCTGGTAAAACTGTCATCACCTATGGACAACTCAACGCGGAGGAACGCCCAAAAGCCGTCAGACACATGAATGCTAATGTGATTTCATAATAAGATCATGGAAATAGTCTGCAGTGGCGCAGCGAGGGGGGGTTTTGCGGGATAAACCCCCCCCCCCATAACTCAGAGAAATTTTTAAGTTTAATCCATTTTACTTACTTGGATCAGTATTATTTATAGAACAGTGTTAGAATTTATCAAATAGCCCTTAGAAACCCGAAAACTCGCCATTTTGAACCATTATTCTTATAAATTTTCTGCAGGAGGGCCCCCGCAACTCCTGCGTACCTTGGTGGGTATGCAATACCCCACACCCGTAAGTATTAGTTACCCTAAAACCCCCCTGGCCTTAATTCTTAGCTGCGCCCCTGATGGTCTGAACTTGTCCTAAATTTAATGCGGAATGAAAATATCTGGTAGGAAAGGTTTTTCTAGCCACATTTCAGTTAAAATGTAGTCCACCAAAAGGGGTGCACCAATAGTAGTCAACAAATTACTGAAGAATTTTGTGTTCCTAATCAGTGTTGTCATGGTGCAGGAACACCGTTCCGGCATTGGTTAACAAAAGACGTAATGTAACAGTCAAACAACACTTTTATTAATTTTGCTGCCTCAAAATTTCTCATATATACATTCGCAACCAAAACAAAAAAATTTGTAATGAAATGTACATAAGAACTTGTAATAAAAAATAGGCAGAGTAACATTTCACTTCTAAAAAAGGTGAAGGAAAGTGCGTTCCGGCAATGCTAATTTTTCCATGACGTCACTGTTCCTAATGCCAATTAATTTAGATGGCTCTCCACCTTCTCTCGATCGGTCGTGTTTTGTTTTTTGTTTCGTAGCGCATTGCTTGTTTGCAAATCATTCACTAAATTTCTTTCTTATTTTACATCCGACAATGAAAAAATATTAGCGTAAATCATTGAAATTGGAGATTATAAAGGGTCTGCCCTATAAGCCATATAATTGGTAATCTCAGACGATGTAAAACTCCTATCTACTCGTGTATCTTAGAAACTAGGTCCCCGTGACGTCATGTGGAGTGGCATCGCATGGGCCAATCTGGCCTTTTTCAAATGAGGATAAACATGACAATTGCCATTCGTCTAAACTGGGAATTCTAAAACCAAATAATTTATATATTATGAATACACTAATTATTAGCGTAATTTACAGTTCAGCACTCAGGATTGACTGTTCTATTTTAACTCCAAAGACGACCCAAGTTTTAAGAAAAGAAAAGAAATTAGGCCTTTATGTGTTCAAATGTAGCACAAAAAGTTGTAATTGTTTAAATGATGGGTAATCAGGACGGATTTTTAGAGCAAGGACAGCTGGACGTTTCAAATCTTTTATTGACAAAAGGCTGTTTTTGTAAATCATTTGTCATATCGTAATCATGTTTCTGAATTTATAGGGAATATTTTACATGTTGATGACAAAGGTGATAAACCGGCTTTTATTGAAAATTTTGAAACCATGATATGTTTTTTCTCCATGAAATGACACGGGAATTTTGAAACCGGTTGAGGCGTACCAAATAAATTGTGTGGAATAAGCAAAAGAAGAGATTAGATTTCTTCATTCGTGCGGTGATATCAGCTGTTACCAGGGCGTTTAGACTTAAGAGGTCCTTTTTGCTACCATCCCTTAATTGGTTACCCTGTAGAGCTCTATACTTCTTCAATGGGTAAATCCCTAGCATCTATGGGATCCAAAAATGGCAAGCCGAGGTGTCCATTTCGGGTCCTCACGATAGTGAGGTACTCGCGTAAAAGATTGTTGTTTCACCATGTTCTTCACACCATTCTGCCGTTTTAACAATTCACATAAGGTCTTATTACCCATTGGCAACCAACTATCATTCTGGATGACCGCAGAATTCTGGGTTATCCAACCACGTCTATCGTTTTGTATTGACTACAGTTTCAAAAACCAACCTGCTTTCGTCTTCAGGTCGAAGGTGAGAAGTCTTGATTGTTCGCCGTCTTATATAGCATGTTATATAAACTATATTCGCCGCCTAATATACTACCGCGGAGCAGAATTGTGGGAATAGTTGTTGTGGTTAAGGTGGTAGAGAGTCAAAGAGACATGGTTTAACATCCAGGAATGGGTAATGGACACATTACTATCGGTAGCAAACGATCATAATAATCGTTCGATATAGCTCTGCATCTAAATATCCTATAAGCAAATCCTTTCGTGCAGTGGCGTTACTATGGGAGAGGTGAGGGGATAGATCCCTCCCACGAAGCCTCAGAATATTATAGCATACTAATTTCCCTCCTGTGATGCTTTAACCGTGGAATTACTATTGAATCCCAAATTTTAAGTGCCAAAATGATGTAAAACGTATTTCCAGATGTGTCATTTTTCAAAAATTTTCCCGTTTCCATGGAAGGAGGGGGGGTCGCCACCCCCAGACCTCTCCACCTCCTTGAATAATAAGGCACGAAACTGGAAAAATCTGCCATCCTGCTTCGTCCTCAGGTCGAAGTAAAGAAGTGTTGATTTTTCGCCGTCTTACATTGCGCCGTCCTATATGAACTATATTCGCCGTCTTATATGCTATGCCAAATCCATTAGTAAGTTATAGTTATAGTCTCTTATTGATCGTAGAAAAAAACGACATTCTGAATCTATCTATTCCACAGTCTACCTCTCTTATTTACATGATCTGATCGACCGGAGGGTAGATCGGTGCTGCCTTTGCATGCGTGACAGTGGTAACAATGGCCTATTTGAGAGTATTTCTCCTCTCTAATATGTAATACCCAGAAGTATCGTTTAGTTTATGATTAAAAACTTTAAACCAGCATTTTTATTATTTTAGATCAAAATTTGAATTGATAAAAACGAATATTTTCTGTCAAACATAATTTTCTTTGAAAATATTACGATAACCATTGCTGGGCCAATTGAGGAAATCTAATTCACTTTGATCGCCAGCTAATATTCTTACTTCGCAAAGCACTAGCTGAACCTCTTTCCGGCAAAAATTACTGGAATCGTCACAAGAGAAAATGACTCGGAATACCATTGCTCTATGATTCGATTTATGTTCCATGTGATTTTTTTCGTGGCCATGCACATGAAGTTATGGCATTACGGTAGGCTTCAAAATTTCACGTTGCGCATGCAATACTCTCGGAATGTAGCTTTCGGTTCATATGTCGCTTCTATGTGATTTCTAAAAAAAAGTGCCTAAACAGCTTCTAAGACTTGTGACATGAGGTTAAAAACTCCGCAATATGCCAAGTGCAACTAGTGTTCCGTCGGAGACAAATCCATCATTAGCTATCCGCAGAAATAGGGAATTACACTGAATAGCCCGTTGCACTTGCATTTCAATTGATTTTACTGGCTGTCATTGCATTGAAAATTTGTAATATTTTACTTGATGTACACAATTATTTCTGAAAGTAAACGTTACTTCATCAGTGTGACAGTGTTGTCATACTTGTTGGAAAAACCAAAACTTCGTGTGAATGCATAATTCTACGCACCTAACTATGACTAAAAAGGGATTTCAGCTGAAAATGTGAGCGTTGAAATCAGGAAGCAATTTATCGTGACCGCCTAAAAGGCGTGTTACAGGGGGTGTTAGGACACCAGCCGTTTACACATGAAAAGGAAAATGAAAAATTACGATAAGTATTTATTAAAGTCCTTTATGGTTTAGGGAAAAACAAATTCCCATATCTATCTATCCGTTCGGCTAAATATCTCTCTTAATTTATCGCTTCTTTTGGACCTGAAAATATAGTGGGGCTCTAATATTACGTTCTCCGTGTCGCTCTTAATGATATCTTTTCTCAATTGATCAAGCAATCTAAGCCCAGCGCGCAACCTCGGAGTCTCCAGCGGCTCCCAGTCTAACTCGCTTAACATCTGGGTAACGCTGTATATACGCCCGTAGCAGTTTTTGACGAAACACGCAGCCTTCCTTTGCATTTTATTCAGATAGCAGATTAAGTCTATCTGCACCGTATCCCATACGCTCGCCGTATAATCAAGGTGCGGTTGGTCGAGTGCGAAATTGCATCTTTCCGTTACTTTCTCATCCGAAAATCTTCCCACAATACGCTTGACGAATCCTAATTTATTCAGGGTTATTCCGCAGATATTCCTTATATGTGTTCCTCACGAGATTTTCGAGGTTATCGTAACTCCCAGGTACTTCACTTCGTCTGTTACCTTTACTTTAATACCATAAAGTGGCGTAACTAGGAATATGCTAAGGCGTACCCAGGATCAGTGGCGCAGCGAGGGGGGGTTTTGGGGGATAAAACCTCCCCCAGAGCTCAGAGAAATTTTTAAGTTTAATCAATTTCACTTAATGGATTAATATTACTTTAAGAATAGTGTTAGGGTTAATCAAATATCTCTCATAAAGCGGTAAAACTAGTCATTTTGAACCATTAATCTTAAAATTTTTCCGGCGGAGGGGCCCCGTAACTCCCACTTACCCTAGCGTGTATGCAATACCCCCACACCCCAAAGTATTAGTTGCGCCTAAACCCCCCCCCCCTAGCCTTGAATCCTAGCTGCGCCCCTGCCCTGGGTTATAACTAGGGGAGGCAAGCCATGGTCTAGGGGAGGGGGGCAAGTCATGGTCTAGGGGAGGGGGGCAAGCCAAGTTGTGACATTTTAGCATGAAAAAGGTGAATGAAACCAGCATCTTAAGAAAATGATAACAGCACTTTATTATTTCATGAGATTATTTCCTTCCAAAAATAGTTTTATTTTAGTTACGTATCTTATACTAATACATATCATTTTTCGTGGGTTTAAAGAAAATTTGTTGAATACTTTCGTTTCAATTCAGTACTGATTTTCCTTAAAGACTTTTGCGGTTTTTGCTTCTTGCGGGGAGGGGAGGCAGCTGCGCCCCCCTGCCCCTCGCTGGATACGCCAATGTTACGAAGGCTATTGAAATTTTCTTGATACTTTAACCACCTGCCGCTATCTGTTAGCGTCTCAATGCAGAGTAGTAAAGAGTCATGTTCAATTACTAGCGCTAACATAATAAATTATTTAAAACATTTTCAAGGGATACCTTTTAATGCTGGTGTATTATGCTAGTGAAGTCTTCTCGGGTTCTCCACCGAGTGAGTTGACTTTAGGCCGAAGTTTCGATGGCTACCTCTCCCAGGCATTACCTGATGACGATGCTAGGAGCAACGATCGAAACGTCGGCCTACAATCAACTCACCCGGTAGAAAACCCGAGAAGACTCCACTAACTTTTAAGGGATTTTATTTTTTTAAATTGTAATATATCCTCGTTTCTGATTCCGAATTGGTTTTAGTGACGGTCGCGAAGCAAATTTTCAGCACTCAAATTTTCTTGACACTTTACTTATCTGTTGACGAAACTATCCAATGCTTCAGTCACGGCATTTCAGAGGAGTAAGGAGACATGTGTTCAATGATTAGCGATAAGCTGGTATTTTATTTAAAACACTTTCAAGGGAGGGTCGCACATTATCTGTGTTAAGAAATATGTACAAATATTCGCTAATTTCACGAAACGCGGTGGAACTGGCTGTATGACATTACAATGCCTTATCAAGCAAGCTTACTCATACCACCTTTATACGGACGAAGCCTTGCCTACTAAGCTTGGAAAGGAGCTATTTTTCACCTGCAAAATTGCGATTTTGAACCATCGTATTTGAAAGTCGTCATGTTTTGTTTTTGCCAAGGAGGTTATATCTGGAGGGGGCACCACTGGTTTTGAGCGTGGAGCGAAGTGTGGTCGGAATGGGAGTGCTTGGGTAGGAAAGCCACGCCCACTTTGACCAAAACATTAAAATTCCCATAAGGGTCAATGCTAACTATTTGGTGAATTTTTTTGTCATAACTCGTTATTACATTAAAATAACCTATGGAACGCACAATGTAAACCTGTTTTCCTACTCCAATGGTAGGCTTCGCAAATTTATGACTTAAAAATCTTTTCTCAGGGATAAATTATAACCAATCACCACGGTTACGTTCTACATTCAGCTCAGCTTAAAATGAAATTTTACGAGAGTAAACTAGCCATTTACCTGCACTTTTACTGGTACTTAATTTTATTATATCCAACGGAAATCTAACAATCACAGTAATAAAGTATATTTTCAAGGATATCCCCACCATTAAATTGGCTAACAGACACAAAAGGGTTTAACATTAATAGAAGTATCGCGAATGATGGAAAAAATCCGATGACAGTCACCGGCTGAATATCTGCTAATAACTATGGTAGCATTTTTCACTCACAATTAATGCAGTTCATTTTCAGAGCAAAACTTAGCCATCTCAAAATATCAGGGGGAGACTAAGTCCAAAAAATTTCAAACCAAGATGGCGGAACTTTGACTACGCCAAAAACTCGGAAACAGAGCCTCCAGATATTAACAACCTCTTTGGTTTTGCCTCATTCAAATGTAATTCAAATCCAAATTTATATAGAGGAAAAGGGGCTAAAAGTTCAAAGGGGTCTAGGCTTATTATATTATATTCAGGCTAGGGTCAATCCATATCGAATTTAGGATCCAAGGTGGTTGCTCGACCATTTCAGAAAAATATAATTTTTTGAGGATTGACAGCCTCAAGCTTCGAAAAGTGAGAACTAAAATTATTTTATTTTATAAATTTCCATTAAAACGATAAGTCAACCATATTTCAACATTGGATGAACGTGTTCTGTGTTTGCAAACATTTAAAGTTAGTTCTTTTTCGGCAATTACATTAGATTTGGATGAATGAATTAAAATTTACAATATAATGCATATTCGGGGCTATACTATCGGCATAATTACTTGGAATGCCTTTGGCTTCATTGTTGTATGTATTTCCAAATTTTAGGGTCGAAAACGCCATAATTGCTACTTTTCCGAGTTTTTTCCTGTTGGAAAAAGGTTTCAAACCATTTCTTATTTATTAATTTATTTAACATTTACGTATTTATTAGCCATTTAATTACTCAGGGTTCAACATAGGCCGAAGTTAAAGGCTTATGCATTCATTTTACAGCCGTGAAAAAATGATTTCTTTTTAAATTTTTTGTAATTTTCTCCGTCTAATACTGCTAGCGGGCAGTTGTTAAATAATTTGATACGATATAAATTAAAAATATATATATGTAATTCCTAACTATGGCATAAAATTCTATGAGACTTAATTGTTTATGAAAATACAAACCAGTGAAAAATGAAAAACTATATCATTGAAATGAACAAGTAAATTTCTAAGTTTTGTACTTGTTATACAACATAGTAGCCACTGGAAACACTTTTAATTACCATTTAAAATTAAGTCTTATTTTGATGAAATAGTATAAATGAGTATCTACCAATACCTGAATAGCCAAAATAAGTACAGAAATGCTTTTACTTGGAAGATGGAAAATTTTTAATAGGTTGTAAATTGTAAGTTGTTTCTATTCCAGATGGACCTTGACCTATTTTAGTCAATTAGGAAAACTTGTAGACAAGTCGAACTTCACTTAAACTAATGGTTTATTTCATGTTTTCGTGATTTTTCAATATAGTTTTTTTTTGTTTTTAGCTATTTGCCGTGCATGTAATTAAGAAAACTTTTCTCTTGTGAAGAAAACTTTTGTTCGCAATGAAAGCTCTTAGAACATTCAGCGTCGCAAAAATTAATTTATAGTTTTATTTTGCCCCAAAACTATACGTTTTATAGATTAGTTATCGACTATTGAATTTAGAAAGTCTATGGTTAAAGACTAAAAGTAGCTTTTTATGGTCAATGTAGGTATCAACGTACAACATGAAGCATTTTCAATGTTGACCATAGTTGGCATTTTAAATTTGATCATGTGCCGACAATGGGTGGCGTTAGTCAATAATGAGGGCCAACAAAAGAAATCACGATTTGGAAAAAAATCGAATAAGTCCACTTACATTCTGACTTTTTGATACGCCTTAACGGAGATAGCTAGTCACTGTTCCATGACATTGAATAATGTTCCCTCCGACGGAAATTTAAAAATTATTTTTTTTTAATTGTGCTTAATATATGATTAGTCACTATTCATTATTTAAATATATAATTTAATTGTTAAGGGGATTGTTTTTCTTACTCATAGGTTTGATATTAAATTACATAAATTCAAGGATCGATAGCAAGTAAATCGCGCTTACCATGTGGCCGGTACAATCAAAAGGTGTTGATTTTCTTTGAATAAATTATTTTAAATACCTGCCTCAGATAGTGAGCTCGCATTATTTGTTACCATAATGCTTGAGTTAGCAAAAATTAAAATTTAGTTGTTTCACCTCCGATGACTCGAAAAGAGTAGCAAAAAAAACGTAAATTTCCATTTTTATCAAAGTCGCCGATAAAAATTAGCCGATTTGAAAATGAGCAAATTCCAAAAAGCTTTTTTATGGCAAGGACCAAACCAAGTTTCGAAAATGGCATTCTTTTATCATGGTCTGATTACTGATACCGCCCTTAACCTGATATTCCTTTAGTGTCACAGATATGTCGTCTACACCCTAAATTTATGTTTGTCGGACAATGAAAGGAATCAACAAAGTGAGGAAAAACTTCCTGAGTAACCTCTTGTTTTTTTACAAGTATTCATATGTTTGGCGTCATCATAAAGGCATTTCAAGACTGGTCTCTTCTAAGAAACCTGAAAATTTCAATTTGCTAATGAACACGCTGAAAAAATTTACTAATGTTCAAATGATACCGTCTGATAAGCTCCACACTCCGTTGATTTTTTTCTTTTAAAGTGGGTCATAGAGGCTTCTATGAAGTCAAACGATCGCACACCAGATTTTCAATCTTAGGAATTACATAGAAAACGCTGTGTATTTCTGTTAATTTTTTTAGCTCCAGTTAAAACATTTGGCATTTTTCTCGTTTTGTATTTTTGCCTCAATGTCTGTCATTCTTGGTCCATAAATTTCCTTATCTCCTTCGTGGCACCCACGGTACGATGTACCACTCTCTAAAAGTCCAATCAGTCCCATTACGCTCCTACGAGGGGGAATCCAAAAATAACCAGTCACAATTTTTAAAAAATTAAAACTTTAATTTTTGTGTCACAAAAGCTTCGAAGTACTCTCTATTTAAACTGATGCATCAGTTAAAACGTTTTTTACACTGTGCAAAACACCTTTGGTACTCGTCGTTTCCGATGCCTTGCAGGACCGCCTTCGATTCCAGTTTCACCTACGTAATGTCATGAAAACATTTCCCTTTTATCACCATTTTCATCCGGGGAACAATAGGAAATCACAAGGTGTGAGATCTAGTGGGTAGGGTGCGTAAGAAAGCAGTGTCATGCAATTTTTTTACCAAAAACTCAAGTCGCGGCAAGCAGCCACACGTGCCGCATTTTGATCAAGAGTCAGCGAACGGGTGATGAATTTCGCCACGATTCGTCTCATTTGCTAATCTTCAGCTTAAATTCACTGCAATAAACTCAAAGAAAGACCACATAGTTCAGCGAGTTCGTGAATAGAACGCCTCTAATCCCCGTGCACAAGGGCACGATTTCTTTTCCACATTTTCATCAGTTCTGGACCGGTCGTTGAATGTCTTCGATCGACATGTTGCCGCGTTTGAATTCCGAATATCACTCGTGCACTTCAGTTCTTTTTAAGGAGTGTTCTTTACAAGCTGAAGATAAAACAAGTCCAAAACAGCCTAAATATAAGGGTTACGTGCGCAACGATTTCCGTTCGGTTATTTGTGGGTAATTGTAATATTAATTGAATTGTATTCTACCCAGGCTTTTATCTTTAATTTTGTTTTTCACCTCTATTTTCGGTACTCCTGATTCAGTTTCCACATTGTGAAGCTGTCCTAAATCCCCTCGGTCTTCATATTTTTCGTATCACCACATCGTTTTCTTCAACGATGTACTTATCCTCTCATTATCGGTTATCGGAAGTCTGTCACGAACTTGATGAGTTTCCTTTGCAAAGAAAATTGTATGTCATTTAACTGCACAGGGATAGAGAGTGGAGAACATTTCTGCCTTAAGTAATACTTTCGATAATTAGTCTTCACCTTGTATGATGTTGTTTGAGTGAATTGGTGGAAGAAGGGAAAAAGCGAATAACCTGAGCATAAAATTGTTCCCGTTTAACTAGCTTTAAGAAGTTTAGCGATCCATGAAATGTGATAGTGGATAAATTTGCTGTCTTCACCTCCTTAGTTAGCGTGCTATAATTATTTTGTGACTGAAAACAAGCGGCTAACCGTAAAAACTTGCTCCAAATTCATTTACTCAATGGAAACCTCTGCCTGGAAAATGTTCTCAATGAATTAATTACAAAAAAAATCTTCAGGCATATTTGGATTATCGGAGAAGTATGAGATATTATTGGCCTCCATACAATGGGTGCCCACTCATAAAAAATTTTAGGGGGTCTTGCACTGGGAAATTTCATAAATAGTGAGTTTTAAAGTTTTTCCAAGCATTTTAGAAGAGTTATATGATCAACATTAGAACCCTGAAAACTCGACTTTCGAATACTGGAAACTCCGGGGAAAATCGACAAGCCCGATACATTTTTCCTCGCCCCCATAACGAATATTTTTTAGGGGACTCGGGCCCCCTCAGGCACCATGGAGTCGGCGCCTCTGCCTCAATATATATAACTTTCCTGGAAGGCGTAAAGAATCCAAAATATTTCAAAAATCCATTCGTAATCCAGAGTAATATGCGAATCCGATCAGTATCTTATTTGTTATATCCTGATTTAAATCATCTGTACTCGGTAGTTAAGAACGTCCGTTTTCCACACAGTGCCTAAAGCTGCCTTGACCGCAACTGTCCGTACTCCGCACATTACCGCTAACCCAACTTCCCCAGCCGCAAACGTCCAAAGTAAGCATATTTCCTCTATGCCAAGGGCAATAGGCTGTCTCTCTTGCTTAAGCAGGTATTTAGTCATATATGCCTGATACCTATTGGCAGAAAACATTTACATTATTGTGAAAAAATGCTTGTTAGCTGGCTGATGCATATATTAGACAAAGTGGACCAAAGCAAAAACCAACAGCACGCGCTTCAGCTCGCTGATTAAGTCAATCTCATTAGGATTCCATACATGGGCGTACCCAGCGAGGGGCAGGGGGGGCAGCTGCCTCCCCCCCAGAAGCAAAAATCGCAAAAGTCATTAAGCAAAATCAGTACTGAATTGAAACGAAAGCATTCAAACAAATTTTCTTTAAACCCACGAAAAATGATATGTATTAGTATAAGATATGTAACTAAAATAAAACTCCCTCCAATCACCCGACCACAGAGTATATATCCCGGCAAATTCTTATGCGTATCACTAGTCTTGAAAATGGTACAGTGTAACCGAAACTAGTCGGCAATAAAGTGTGTGTTTTGTAGAAAAGCAAAGTAATTTCCTTCCAACCATAAAATAAAACTATTTTTTCAAGGAAATTATGTCATAAATTAATGTCACAATTTGGTTTCCCCCCCCCCCCCTAGTTATGATCCTGGGCACGCCTTTCATTCCATATGCCAGCAGCTTACTCCGAGGTCTTAGGGGGCATCCAGTAATTACGTGAGGCGTTTGGGGAGGGAAGGGGCTCGACACGATTCTCACCCAATCTCACGTGAGGGTGGGGGGGTCCAGAAAAGTATCACGTCATTTTTTCCACATGAAACGGAGTAAAATTGCGATCTTAGTAATCTTAAATACTAGTCTCAACTAATATGAAATAGAAACAATTAAACAAATTGTAATGTTTTATGAAACCAACGCACTGAAGAATATAAACGTATACTATAAACGTATTTAAATTGAAAATACGTATTTTGAACAATTTCACGTGAGATAAGAGGGAGGGTGTCGAATCAAATCTCACGATATCTCACTAAGGCGGAGGAGGGGTCCAAAAATGTCCAAAATCACCTCAATTAATTAATAAACGCCCCCTTACGAGAGAAAAGTAGTTATTTAATATAATACCGAGAATCATTTTCACATAACGAACAACCAGCTTCTGTTTCAAAGTAGGCTTCCGCGGAGGTTATGATGATATCTGGTGATTTTTCCGGGTATTCTTCCGCGTTTATCCATTTTGTATGACAATATTTCTAAATGCGGAAGAATACCAGGAAAAATCACCAGACAGCAACCACATTAAACAGAGTAAAATTGCGATCTTAGTAATCTTAAATACTAGTCTCAACTAATCTGAAATAGAAACAATTAAACAAATTGTAATGTGTTTTTGGCACTGGTCAGTTCTAGAATACAGGCGCACGGATTATTAAACCTTTTTTCGACCCCTTTTGAGGATCATAAAAAGTGCGGAATATGGATTCGACCTTGTGATTCAAACGCATTCATATCCCTTTGATTTCTTGCGTTTATCTTCTACTGCTGCTCAGGGCCGGTCTGGGTTTACTGGGGACCCTCGGATGGGGCTCACGATGGGCCCCCCCTTACCGGGGATTCTGGAGTCCTCTCCCGGAAAATTATAGGAAATTGCATGCCTGAAAATGGATTTTGACTCTATTCTGGCTCTTAAAAACTTGATAAAAGTTAACAAAAAAATAGCAATTTCGTAATAAAAAGTAATATGAATTCTGAGAACTTCACAACTTATAAAATTTAATAATGTATTATGGTTCTATTATCTATTTAGTTATTTTCTTCCTTGAAACTGCACTTAATTTTTTTTTTTATCTAAAATAAATTTATCTAATAACCCTTTCAAGAAAACATCAGGTTCTCTTTTATTTCGAAGGCTGCATTTTTCCGGGTATCACCGCGTTGTTGTTGTGTTGGAAACAACAGTTTCTCCTGAATTCCAGCAGGCTTCTTCGGGTCGAAGTCAATCTGGAAAGAACGACTTGAACTACGTTCCCCAGGGCCAATATTCGAATCGACCTCCGTTGTTCCGTCCGCTGAGCTTATATACTTCGGCGAACCAATATGGCCGGCCTTGGCATAAAAGTCACAGTAGAACGGTCCGGGACGGACAGTCGGCAGCCGGGGGAACGCACCTCCAGGACGCAGTAATCGTCGAATCCTTTATTGAATCCAGTAGCAATGTCCAGTACAGTCACTTCGACCGGAAGGCGTTTGCTGGAATGACGGAGAAACTGTTGTCGCCATCAGTGGCGTAACAAAGAATATGCTTTGAGGGAGATGAGATGGCCTGGGGTCCCCCCCTCGCATGCAACGGGGTCCGGGAAAATTTTTGAAAAAATGACATGCTTGGAAATATATTTCACATCATTTTGGCACAAAAAATAACTTCAAGCAGACGCAGTTATTAAATGTCAAAACTAGACAATAGTTGTAATAGAAATCTATTCCCTTATCCCCCCATAGCTACGCCACTGGTCTCCATCACAACGACGACGCGGTGAATCCCGGAAAAATGCAGCCTTCATTACCATCGCACCAATTTCTTTTATATTCTGACACCTTTATTTTATTTTTAAATAATCTTTGTGCACTGAGTATGTTGTAAATAATGCAACTAATAAATACGTAGGATTTTATAACCGAAAAAAAACTTTGCTTCGGTTAATCTGAGTTTTTTATCATGCCTTTCATATACGCTTCACGGTAGAGCACTGTGGGCCCCCTCCATGCTCGGGGCCTTCGGCAATCGCCGATCAGCCCACCTGGCCAGACCGCCCCTGCTTCACCATTACATAATGCATATTAATTCCTTCTAAAAATGGGACCGGCACGCAGCAATCCGAATTAAAATTTAAAATTATCGAAAGCCAATATAAAGTCAAGTTTACTCCTTAGCCGCGCATGCTTCTAAAAAAATCTACTAATGGCATATTGTGAATCCCAAGATAGAGGCGATGGCACTACGCCAGAGTCTCTTTTTATGAGGAAAAGTCAGTTTAAAAAATTGGCAACAACTTGTAAAAAATCATTTTCAGAATTGGCAAATCGGAATTAAATGCATGAACTATGTGATTTTTTCTGAAGCTACGCCGTTAAAGCTATTGGTCTTGGTTTTAGGGCTTAGTTTGTGATGGCAAGAAGAATGCCTAAACATAGGTACCAACTTTCTAGTCTTCACTCATTCCGCGGTAAGAAATAACAAGTTTTCCCTGCGTGCATTTAATGATTGCAGAGCAAAATAAACTAAATTTTCCTGGAAACTGCGTCGCAATTACACGTTCTGTTAGTTATAACTACGCTGCTTCAAGATCGGGTGTTTTTACTTTTAAAGCGCAAAGTACATATTGCATGTCTCCAAGTGTTTAGAAGAGTTATTACGTTATTATTATTATGTTTATTTCTTCTATTTACGTAACTTTACAATACCGCTAGTTTCGAGCCTATTATTCCATATTTCCCATCTGTTTCTCTTCAAAGCTATGTACTTTATATGTTTGAGTTGTATCGGATTTTTGTTGGCGTTTCAGTCTTATTAAACAAAAAAACATGAAAGGACAACGCATTATTTCAGTGGAAATGCGGCATGTCTACTGGAGTTTAGATTATACAAATCATGGTAAGGGAACTGGATTTTGCCCTTATCAGACCACTCCATAAACGTCAGGGCACATAACAATCAATGCTTTAAATTTATCTGTCTTTTCCTCAACCACAACGATAAATGTACATGAGAGGAGTTCCCCGAATGACCTTGAAAATAACATTATGGTAATTAACCAGTCAATTTCCTACGTCTTCTTCCATGGTTTGATGGCCACCCAGAACGTTCTTGAAGTTCATGAATCCTGACGGAAAGCAAAGAACGAGGAAGGCTGCCGGCATGGGCGTAGTTTAGAGTTTTATGTTGAGGAGCAACTATTCTGAAAAAGGGCTATTTAAGGGCTACGGAACATCCTCCGATGAAACGGGGGGCCCTCACCTGGAAAATTTGTTCAAATTAGCCTCCAAAAGCAGCTTTTTAAGCACTATCTCAGGAGAAATAATAAAAAGTTGTTTTTAACTTATTTAAACTTTTGATGTTTTTGTTTTCATTGTGTTTGGTTGTGGAGGTTTTGTACTTTTTCGGACAAATTACAATTTAATTTCGGGGACAGGCTTCCCCTGACTCCCCAGGTCTTGAAGCCAGTTCGGCGGATTTTCAGCGAAAGGATCAATAACTTACTTTGGAAAAATAAATATTCCGCTACCTATAACTCGAAAATTCGGTCACGGATCGGAATACGGATAAGTGAGGTTTTCATGAAGCCTTTTCAAGACTTGAGATTACAAAAATGTAAACGATAATTTGCAATAAACGTAATAGAGGGAATGAATTGTTCGCCCTTATCAGACCACTCTATAAATATCGGGGCATTAAGCAAGCATTGCTTAAAATTTAAATGCCTTTTCCTCAATCAAAATCAGTGGCGGATCCAGAATAGGGACTATGGGGAGGGTTAAGTGGGGGTCAACCAACCAGCAGTAGTGGGGATGCGAAAAAAAATTACAATAGAGTGGTTTCCTATTGTTTTTTTATTACCTAAATCGAAAGATTATTACTCCTGGAGTACGTATTTCACGCTTTTAGATTTTTAAATGGCGATATCTATTTTTCGTGATTAGATGAAAAGTGAAAATTTTCAAGCGCGCGAAAGCGCGACGGCTAATTATGAATGCTGGGAAAACTCAGTGTGACGTCGTTCTGGTTCCCGCTGCCGCAAGTGAGGTGACCTTGGGGCAAAAACTTTGAGCGCTGATACGTCGCAGGATGCTAGCAGGTAGCCGAGTACCCTGCTAGCTGGTAGCGCTTGGCTTAAATAAGGATTATTAGCACCTTGTCAAACGAAGAAAACTTTCCGACCTTAGCCAGTTTTAATAGGTGATTATTAAGACATGTTTCCCTGAGCTCTGTGCCTCATGCATGCATTGGTAATCTCAGACGATGTAAAACTCCTATCTACTCGTATAGAAAATCGGTCTCTGTGACGTCACGTGGAGTGGCATCGCATGGGCGCCAATCTGGCCTTTTCAAATGAGGATAAAATTAACCATTGCCACTCGTCTAAACCGGTATTTCTAGAACCAAATAATGTGTATATTATGAATACACTAACGGTGGATAACGAATCGCAATCAATGCCTTTCGTTTTCTATGATGAAAGAAACTACCCTATTCTCTTGTAAACTGTATACCCGGGGGGGGGGGGGGGGCTCCTTAGATCCGCCTCATATCACAATGATAGATTGACATAGTTCTCTGAATGACCTTGAAAATAAAACTATGGTAATAAACAAGTCAATTTTCTACGGTAATTCTTATTGCACGGCTACAATTTTTTTTGGCCGCCGAGAGTCGTTTCGCAATTCGACAGGTAAGGCCGAAGGGCAAGATAAGAAAAGAAGTGGCATGCGGGTACACCCATCGCTCCCAAACCAAGGGGTCTTCTACTCAGGCCGTTAAAAACCAGTTCGTTGCGAGAGTGCGGTAGATAAGGTACAGCGAAAAAAGATCTTCTCCATCCGGCCAATCAATAGTAAAATTTGATAACGTCGCCCGGAAGTCACCATATCCACTTTTCATTTTCATGAGTCGTTGACGTCATTACAAATGTAGCTCATTAGCATATTCAGAAAGAGGTTTTCGATGAGAGGATGAATCGCTCACAGCAGTGGCGTAACTAGGAATATGCTGTGGAGGGGATGAGGGAGGCTGAGAAGGCGACCCCCCCTAGGGAGGTTCGGGAAAATTTTTGAAAACTAACTTCCCTGGAAATACATATCACATCATTTTGTCACCTAAAATTTAACTTAAAGCAGATGCAGTTATTATATGTCAAAACTAGACAACAGCTTTGCATATTTTATTTGTTTCTCTGAGGCTTTGTGGGGGGATCTACTCCTCTCTCTCTCCCTCCCACCCATACTGCCACTGCCTCAAAGTTTTAACAACAACGAACCACACGCGACCCAAGCTTAAGGCTCCCGGGTACCTTGACCAAAAACTACGCTGCAGACGTCTGGGCAGATTCGTCTGAGGCCTCTGTTATTCTATGCACATAACATTTGAATGCTTACTAACGAAGACGAAACATCGATGTTTGAAAAGATCGTCGTAATTTTTCATTTCTCGTTTTTCACATTGCAATATTGACCACGGAAAAACACTAAATTGGGCAAAATTGGCTGCCTGCTACGGCGTGTATCATGACGGAACCCAAATTTTTTTACGTTCTTTTTGAACGATAATCCTTTATCTTCATATTAATCCATGCAATTTTAATATACTCCTCACTGTTCTATTGCAGGAAAACACAAGAGTCCATTAGGAAATAAACTTTTAATTCTGGGCTATGCACGATACAACGCATGGCGTAGTCCCGCCAACAACTGCCGGGCGTGCCCCGTCCTCACATGTCTTATCCTTGGGACAGGGCTACCACCCTGGATACAACAACTCCCCTCCACTAAAATAACCCTTTACAAACATGAAAATTAAATACATGAAAACATAAGATACATTACATAAGAAAATCATTCAAATATTTTGGTGGCTGCCTTTTTCGTGATGGGCGACTCAAGGGAGTAGAACAAGGCTTAGCCAATACAGGGCTTCTAGGCAAGGGTTCATGAGTATTCTCATGGGTAGCAGATCCTGGACTGTCTGACTCGGAAATATCATTTTGGGGAAGTGGGATTTTAGCAACCTCCTCGGTATTGACATTAGCAGGTGGGGTAAACTCATTTCTCTTATCTTCACAGGACACAATTCTTGGACGAAGGAATTGAAGGGAGACATTTTTTTTTAGTTTCCCATCACACAAGACATCAAAGGACTTGGCACTCACTTGCTTTACTATTGTCGCAGGTTTCCATTGTTTTACATTGTGTTTAACACCCTGTGTCCACACCGTATCACCCTCTTTCAATTCCGGTAATTTAGTGCTATGTTTGGAGGCCACCTTCTCATTACAGGAAGTCACCCGGTCTTCCACAATGCTCATTGGATTTAATAGGGACAACTTTGTTCTAAGCTTCCTCCCCAGGAATAACTCTGCAGGTTCTATCTTAGTTACAGTGTGTGGCGTCGTACGATAAGCCATTAGGAATTTGTTAATCCTACGCTGCAAGGACAATACTTCACATGATTTATCAAGCACCGATTTCTTTAGAGCCTGTTTTACATGCTGCACAGTTTTCTCTGCCTGACCATTTGCTCTTGGTAAGTATGGGGGAGAAAACAGATGTTTGGCACCCATACTAGTAAGAAACTCACTAATTTCTTGGGACTGAAAAGGTGGGCCATTATCGGAGACAAACACTTTAAACAACCCATATGCAGCTGTCATGGACTCAAGTTTTTCAATTACTGCAGAAGAACTTGTTTCCTTCATAATTGCAACAATCGGCCACTTAGAATAAGCATCTACCACAATAAGCAATGTCTTATTTTCTACATAACAAAAGTCGGCATGAACTCTCTCCCACTTAGATTTTGGCCATGCCCAAGGAGAAAATGGTATTTGAGGAAGTGAGTTTTGGACCTGTTGACATGGCTCACAAGAAGCTACCATAATTTCAATGTCCTGGTCAAGAGTGGGCCAATAGACATAACCACGAGCAAGTGCTTTCATTTTACTCATTCCTGGGTGTTGATCATGCAACAAATTTAAGACATCACGTTGTAGAGCTTTTGGGATACAAACTTTCGAACCATAGGTGACACACTGGTTATTAATAGAGAGTTCTAACTGTCTCTTAAAGTAAGGTTGTAACCGCAGATCATCACATTTAGAGGGCCAGCCATGCTGGATGTACATCCGTACTTTTAATAAATCAGGATCTTTTTCTGTGGCTAGCACAATCGACTGGGCATTCAAAGGTACACCTAATGTCTTAACTAAACATATTACATTTTCAGGAGACTCCACTGGTGTATCATCTGCCAATGGAAGTCTGCTTAAAACATCAGCATGAGGGATATTTATCCCTTTTTTATACACAATCTTAAATCTGTAGCCATGCAGTAATACTGCCCAACGCTGAAGACGTGCAGCAGCGAGGGGCTTGACACCAGTCTTTGACCCAAAAATTATTGTGAGAGAACTGTGGTCAGTAACCAGTTCAAATTCTCTCCCCCAAAGAAATTTGTTAAAATGGGTGACACCAAAAATTACTGCTGCAGCCTCTCTCTCCACTTGAGCATAATTGCGTTCGGTGGAGGTAAAAGTTTTTGAGGCAAAGCCCACTGGGCGCTCTTCCCCTGAAGGGAGAATGTGAGATAGAACTGCCCCAGCCCCAACTTGAGAGGCATCACAAGTTAGTCTAATAGGTAACTTAAGGGAATAAGGAATAAGTACCTGGCTACTACTAAGGGCTGTCTTACATTTTGCAAAGGCTTCCTTTTGTTCTTTACCCCAAGACCAAGGGAAATCTTTCTTCAATAGTTTATTTAAGGGTTCCATAAAAGTAGATGCATCTGGGAGGAATTTATAATAGAATTTGACAGCTCCTAGGAAACTACTCAACTCAGACACATTTGAAGGCGCACCCATATTCACAATAGCCTTAACCTTAGATTCTTCAACATGTAACCCATGAGAATCTAGCACATGACCTAAAAATATGACTCTGTTAACAAAAAATTCACACTTAGGTACGTTAATGACAATGTTATGTTGGGCCAATCGCCCTAATACCTGTTTTAAAACAGAGGAACAGTCACACCAATTTTCAGCATAAATAAGAATATCATCAAGATACACAAATAAGTTAGGAATACCCTGTAAGATTTTTTCAACGGTTTGCTGGAAAATAGCGGGCGCAGAAGCTATCCCATACAGCATTCTCTTTACTTTAAAACAACCTACATGGGTGCTCAAAGTTAATATAGATTGTGATTCTTTACCAACGGCTAACTGTAGATATGCCTGAGAAAGATCAATTTTACAGAAACACTCACCTTTTAGTAAAGACAAATCGTCTATCAGTGGTAGTGGGTAATGATCCATACTCAGACAACGGTTTACTGAACAACTGTAATCCCCACAGATTCTCACCTCGCCATTGGATTTCGGGACCACTACAATTGGAGTACCCCACTGTGTGTTGGTCGTGGGCTCCAAAATCCCTTGTTCAACCATTTTTTCCAACTCTTTTCTTACCTTGTCTCGCAATGGAATAGGCACTTGTCTATGAGATACAAAAACTGGTACAGAATCTGGTTTCAATACAATCTGGGCGACATAACCCTTGATTAGCCCAGGCTTTCCAGAGAATACAGAAGGGAACTCTTTCTTAAGATCCTCTAACACAGTTTTACCATTGGCAACCACATTTACAGCTTTCTTTGGGAAAAGACTGTACCAATTTATAGGAAGCACTTCTAGCCACGGAAGACCCATCAAGCAATGAAACTTCCCTTTGTGCACAACCAGAGGTAACACATATTCAATTCCTTCAAACATAACATTAACCTGACATTCGCCGAGTAATGATAAGGGGGCACTGGAACAATTGTATAACATAGAGGTGGGCGTCAACTTCAAGTGGCTTAAATGTTTCTTATAAATATCTTCTCCTACACAGGATGCATCTGCGGCCGAATCTATTTGCATAGTTACAGGTGCACCATTAATCTGAACAGTCAACGTGCGCCGATTTCGTTGGGTTCCCTGCACTTGATGCAACTGCAACAACCCCACATGCCTGTGGCAGTCTTCGTCACTAGATTCCTCTGGTGTCTGTTCTAGCACGGATTTTACCATCTTTTTCATTTTGAACTTATCTTTACTCTTTTGACGGCAGAATTTCACTGAATGCCCGTCCTTGCCACAATGGGTACACTTCAAAGGCTTGTCACATGAGTTAGCATAGTGAGGCCCTCCACAATTAAAACATTTCACAATGTTCTTTGGTGACAATGGCTTACAGTGAGGTTGAGATCTCTTATTAATTACCGAAACTGAGGCAGGACTATCCCCAGTGCTTTTGGCGTATTCCGCAGATCCTTCCATATAGCACGCTTTGGCCACGAATCTCTTAAAAGGAACATTTTCGCCAGCCAATTTAGTGGTTATTTCTTCACTATTAAGACCATACAGAAATTGGTCAATTAATCTATCTTCCATACTGTTCCCAAAATCACAGGTGGCAGCCAACTTCTTTAACGCCAGGGCATACTCCGAAAAACTTTCATTGGGTTCACGAACACGACGTTGAAAGATCAGCCTCTCAGCACGAAAGAAGCGCACCGGTGTAAATATGGTCTTAAGCTCCTCCACTAATTGTTCGTAAGTCAGCTGGTCCGGTGTGAGAGGGTGAAGATTCACAGCTAGCTTCTCCAATGCTGCCCCTCCTATGTGACCAATTAAGAAATCCTTCTTGCCGAGATCCTCAACAGGAGGACGTAATGTCCTCATATAGCTGTTTAGGCGCAGAAGGTAGGTCGAGATGCTCTCAACACTTTGATCAAAAACTCCTATACTCATATTTAGGCAATAGGTCCGTGAAGATACAGAATGGCACGTACCACAGGCGCGGTCGACCGATCAGTTTTTTTTCCCGAAACTCACGTAAAGCCTCAACCACACGACACATAACCCACGACAGTATCGGACTCCAAATATCCCGTCCTCGTCGCCAAATTGTTCTATTGCAGGAAAACACAAGAGTCCATTAGGAAATAAACTTTTAATTCTGGGCTATGCACGATACAACGCATGGCGTAGTCCCGCCAACAACTGCCGGGCGTGCCCCGTCCTCACATGTCTTATCCTTGGGACAGGGCTACCACCCTGGATACAACACTCACAATAGCGACACTAAGTCAATCTATGCGAACCTCTGCACGCTATTTTTGCGTTCTCATCGGCAGCAACATTCTCCCGTTCACATCGCCCTCAGCCACTGAGCGAGTCTCAGCGGGCCGCGGAGCAGTGGAGAAACACTCGGCATGGGTTTGTGATGTCATCAACAAGGGCGGATCCAGGATATGCTTGTGGGGAGGGGGGTCTGACAGCCAAATGGTCTTCACATATCTAGGATTAAAAACTACATGCAACAATTACTCTACGCAAAATACTCTTAATTTTAATATAAAAGTTATTAATATGTAAATATTTCTAACTTCCAAATTTATTAACATTTGTATTTAAAATCTCGTCTATTTTTTAAGCGTCTGGGGTCCCCTCCCCTAAATCCGCATGATGTCATCAACTTATCTGCGAAAGGGTTAAGGCCGTTTCTTTCGTTGTTTTAGTCGCGGATATCTCGAGAAGTTAATGACGGATCAGAAAAAGAAAAATGGTGGGCACTACATTTCTAATGCGCTACCATAATCGACTATAATAGCTGAACGAGCCCATTACTGGGGCACGGGAATTTCGTTCGGGGGGGTCCAAATAACCAGGGGGGAAAATTTTTGAAAAACGGGGTAGATACTAAGTATTGGGTTTTAAACTAATTTAAAAACTTTTCATAATCGGAAAAACGTCATTTGTTAAAGAAATATTTTGTAAATTTATGATTTTTCAATATTTTGTTTTGTTTTATGATTTGAAATTTTTGAGTTTTCATATTTCGGGGGGGTCTGGACCCCTTGGAAACTCCCCTTGGCTACACCACTGCTCGGAGTCTCAGTATATCAAGGAATACAGCTTTACTAGCTGGGAAAGAGGAAGTTCTTTCACGGAAAGGTGCAGGGAGAGTAATGATGTCACCTGCTGCTTTTATCAAATCACCTGGGTGCAACACAGCATTCACTGACCCCCCCTTCCCGTCTTGCTTCCAGCAATCTAATACAGTACTGATTGTGATCCCAAGAACGGATTGTGTGAGGAACTTGTCGAGGGAACGACTAAATTCACCATTGTTTTATTGATTTAATATGGAGTACATTTATTTCCAGATACATCTAGGCTTTGAGGGTCAACATTTCTTGTTCTCTCTTTCCCAAATTCCATCAGAGCAATGGCGTAAGTTGTATACCTAGGGGTGATGGGGGCCTGGGGGGCGACCCCCCCCCCCCCCCTCATCCGGGAAAATGTTTGAAAAATGCCATGTCTGGAAATACATTTTATACATGCCTTACAAATCCCTTGCAAATGCATGCTTTGAGAGTGTTTTCGTTTTGGAAAAATACTTTTTTCAGGCATAGGACGGGAAGTGGCATCAACTGTGTTAGGTAAGATCATTAGGTGCACAATATAGATATGAATATGATGAGTGACTGCACATGGTCTCAGGAGCGTTATAATACATAGTTGGAACAAATGAAATATTAGGCATTACCTTAATCAATATTTTATAGGGGTGACTCGATAAGTATATGATATGTCTTTGCATTAATCAGCTGCATTTTAAGACATACTATGGAAAAGTGCAGCCTATCCTTACATTTTCCATCCGTTCAAAGATTTTAAAGCCAAAATTTGATTTGAATTAGTTCTGTAAATGACTAAGTTCTCCAAATTCAATATGTATTTATACTTTTATTTTTTAGGACTAAAATTTATCTGAGCATTAGCACCTTAGATTGGATGGCAAACGCACACTAAAAGAGAAGTTTAGCCTGGAAGATTACTTACCTCATAGAGATAACATGTTTCATCTGTGCAACATATCCACATGCATATGGAAGTGTACCATTGACTCCATGACAGCACAGTCTTTTTCCATGATGAATTACATGTTCAACATACAAGCTATTATCTTGTTATTTTCAGGGCTTATCTCAAATATAAAATAATGACTCTGGTTAGAAAAGCTAAGGTTAAACTTTCAAATTTGAAATGGGGTGGACAAGTACAGCACTACAAACACAGAAAATTTTGAGGCAATAGTGCAAGTTTTAAACATGGGATGTTCCAAAAATGAGGCTAGTTAAGTAGCATTAATGCATTCCCTGAATTTCTACAAATATTTTTTTAGATTATGCTGAATTTTGCCCCTATACTTGAGGACATTGAATTTGAATGAATTCGGCTTATGAACTCTCAGCAAAAGGTGCACGCTAAAGTTCTTTTTTCTAGTAGTCAGTCAGCAAAATAGCATACCTGCTCATTTAAAAAATATATATACATGCAGCCAATTCCAGGAACGAGGATATTTATGCCAATTTTTTACAGTCAATAAATGCGCTTATAAACTTGTGGCTTTAAATTGATTCATGATATGACAATTCAAACCAGTGGTTTAGCATGCAAAAATATTTTGTAGTTCAAAGTATTTGAGTGAGATATTCTGAATAAATGCTCTGAAAGGATAAAAAATCAACAAAAATCTTTCTTCATCAAGAAAAATTTATTTACATATTTTTACATCCATGCTCACTTGGTTTTTGCTTACCTCATTAATTCTTATTATATCTCTCTCAAGCCTCCATTCAAAAAAAAAAACAAAAAGATAAAATAAACATTTTCCCAACAATAAGATGGAATGGAGATAATCCAAGTGAATCAAAACAACAGTTTCTAGGATTCATCTTAAAAAAAAAAAATTGTCAGTTTCGATCATTGTAGTGTTCTATATATTTATCTCCAAACAATATCCAAAATGCCACGCAATATAAACACATTCCCTTGTCAGTATCAAAAAACACTAGCCCATGAAACCCCATGATGAGGGCATGAAAACAAACGTCTTCTTCCTTGTACAGTGTCTTGAGACTTTCTCGGGAGTCCCACTGGCATAGAAATAGGTGGTGTAAATGATGACACTTAAATCGAGGCCACGAGGCCAATGGAAGCACCAAAAAAAAGTAACACTGGCACTTTACTGGCTGGTTGTAATTGGGCCTGCTTCGTATGAACGGATACTTTCGAGTCCAAATTTGCACGGCTATGGCTTACCCATTCCCATTAGATTGCCTAAACCACCGCTTCCTTGTTGTAATTGCCTCATCATATTCTGCAAACCAGTCACACCGCCTGGAAAACGAAAATGCACATGTTAATAATTCTTAAGTATTTTTAGTAGTTATCAATAACAGACACGTTGTTACCCCCAGAATAAAAAGTACAGTGCAACCTCGATATAACGACACCCCACGGTGCACTAATAAACACTCGCTATAGCGAATTGTCGCTTTAACGGAGATGGAGCAAGTAATAGCCAATATACCTGTTGCGAACAGATATACAGGAACAGGAGTGGTGCGGTGACAGATAAACATCTATCCGATAAACGTAAGCATAAATCCAGACGAAAGGCGATGTTTTTTTGCATCACTAAATTTCCTTACTCAAATAACGACTAACTATTCAAACAATTTATAAGCGCCGCACTGAATAAAAATCATGCAAAGCATTGTTTCGTCAATCATTATATTTATCGAACGACAGTTTACCACATAAATTTGAGACTGAGAACACCATTAACTTCATTTCTAACAGATCGCTAGCAGTTACAGAGGTTAAGGAGTCTTGATGAAAGTCTTCCGGCGGTGAAACCCTCGCTATGGCGAGAGCCAACGCCGAAAGGGTCTCGTAAAAACGAATTTTTTAACACGGTTATTATAGGGTCAATTGACGGTGCATCGGCTATCTCTCGTAATAGCGGGAGTGTCGCTTTAACGAGGTTCCACTGTAGTAAGTAAATATCAGTCCCAGGGTAAATATCAGAATATTGATGGCTATGTTCTAACAACATGTATCTCAAATTCAGCGGTTTGACACAGGTATCTTAATCAAAGTGTAATAACGTTAAAAAATAAAATTCAAGCAAAAGCCAACTCTTTGTTGGCAAGTTTATGCTTTTTTTTCGGTTTTGTGAATTTTTGGTTTTTAATTTTAGCGTACAATTAGAAAAATTTAATCGTTTTTTTGCTCTCCTGAAAATTTACAATTTTTGAGATACGTGTTGTTAAAAACTTAGCCATCGATACAGTACCCCCTTTTTTTCCAAAAATGCTCGTGGTAAAAGTTAAAGGGGGACTATATTCAAACGTATTTTCAAAAATTTTCCCCGAAACTGAAGCCACAAAATAAGGGTGGGGACTACATATATTCAGAGGGGGACTATATTCAGAGAAATATGGTTTAATAGTAAAGTTCAAAGCCGCAGAACTTAATTTTTTTAAACATATTGTGGAAGTAACAAAGTGTCTGCTATTGATAGTAAGGAGCTCTTCTACCATGTACAAGCTTCAAGTTTTGATTTCATTATATTTTTAGGTGACTTTGATATGCATTAATGTATTCCAGGTGAAGGCCACATTGATTCATTTGACAGCCGGTGGCACCAGGGTAACATCCCATCCTAGAGGTCAGGAGTTCGAATCCCACCTGGGTAGATTTGCCACCATCCACGGCATGGATGTAGTATATGATTGCCAAACTAGTTAATTGTAAGAAAGGAATACCCAGTCCTAAATTTGCTTTAAAAAAACATCTTTATTACACGTTCACTTTAGGTGATGATAGTTTCAGTTGAAGCTCTGCAGATCATTAGGACCTGAAGACAAGAGCTGGAATGCACCCAAAACTGTCGTCCACTAACACGAATCAATGCGGTCTTAACCCAGAAAACATTTATCCATTTAATTACCACAGAAACCTCCATACTGACTTTGAAATGTTTATATCTGCTCCAGAATCAACAGCTACGTATTGTTTTATACCTATGTTGTATATTATACAGTAGACTCTTGTTATTACGAAGTTAACAGGACCAAAATCGGAGGTTAGTAATAACGAAGTTCATAAGAAGTTTTAGAAATTAAATTGACTTATGATGGATCTGATATGACAATAGCTCCTTATCATTTATACGAAAATAAGCATTAATTGCACTCACAAGAATTTTTTGAGACTAATGGGGTAAAATTGATGGTTTGAGGCGTAACTTTGTGAAAGCGATTCATTCTTCATACTAATGAGGTATATTTCTTACAAAATAATAAACATGTAAAAATATTCCTATTTTTCATTGAAGCCATCTGCTTGAAAAATGATCCAATGAAAAATAGTTTTCGACTGCCTAGCTATTGCCCCCCAAATTCATTTCAGTTTCTTGTCGTCTCCCCATTCTCAAGACCATTTGGCATCAACAACATCTATGTGTGCAACACCTTGGCTACTGCATGACGCAATTGAGGGTTGATGATGAACTAATCTAGCACATACGACGCAGATGGACCCGAAAAAAATTTGCCATCTGCAGGGACGAAGAGCTGAACAGTTCTTTACTTCACAATGGATTAATTGATACTTTGTACAGACTATGCACAAAGTGCAAGTTCCTCTGTGCCACACCGCACCGCATTGGCCAACACCAAAGGTGCCAAATTTGAAAGTTTGGGGCACTTGAATTCTCTGAATTTTCATATCTCCAAAAGTTCGTATGAAGTAGACTTACTGTATTGCCAATTTTTAAGCCGTAATGCAGGGGTCACCTGAATGCAGTTTATCTGTTCAACTTCATAATAAAGTTCTTTCCGTAACCGCACGGGACTGGGACTGGGATTCATAATTTTGTAATTACAAAAATTTCGTAATGACGTTTCTTTAACAATAGATGGGATACGCCTTTCAGTTGGCACCAATGATTTGTTTTGTAAAAACAAGAACTTCATGATAAAGTTGTTCATATTAATGAGAGTCTAATGTAATCCCTAATTCATTACTGGGCTTGCTAACATTTTGGCAGAGGAGATCTTTTGGAAAGAACATGGGGGTGGAATTTTTTCATCATGGAATTATTTAATGGAGGACATATTTATCTTTGAGGACCATGGGCAAACAACAATTCAAAAAATGGTAGGCACAACCATTAATATGAAAGTGCTCTTTTAGGATCTTTGAATCTGTTTTTGCCGTACTTTTTACAGCTTTCTATAAAATTATCTTTGAATGAGTCTTTGTGCATCGTTATTTGACATCCATAAACTAATAAAAATTCCATTCATATAATCACCAATATGCAATTTATGCATGCACAGATATGCATATCCGTACACAAGACGTAAAATGTGAGGTTTAAACACCTACACATAAATCAAGCATATCAAAGATACTTTCAAAAAATTACTTTGGCCAAAACATATTATGCTAATTGGTACATAATTTACTCATGGATGTACTGAAGCTGTGTATAATATTTTTGTCCCCAAACAAATTTACACAAGTCACACAAACTTTGAAACTTCCAGCCATTATTTCTGTCCTTGTAGTTTATACTACAATGGAAAAACGGAAATACACTTGTAACATATGAGAGAACGGTCTTCTAACAGGAGACATAAATCCATACAAAAGGTGCACAACATAAGCTCTACCAACCTTTGTGTCTCTTGAAACTTGGTGCACTTAGGAACTGTAAACACTAAAACTAGATGCCAAATACTTACCCATTTGATTCAGTACTCTTGGGTCCATCATTTTTGCCATTTGCTGGTTCAGTTTTGCCATCTGAGCCTGATTAACATTCTTAGCCATGTCACCACCTAAAAAAGAAGAGCAGTTTTAAAAGACATAAGGAAATATAATAGGTATCTACACCTTTCATCCTAAATTTAAAGAAGTACTGTTCATAGCTCATTATAAAAGTCCTAAATAATTTGCCGCAAGAGTTGAAGAGCATTCAAAATATGTAATCACACTATAAACACATTCTTATAAGTATCATTAAAAAAGTGACTTTCCCGCATTATTAAGATGATTTCCAAAGATGGGAAGGCAGCCGGTGACAATAGATTCATTGATAATAGGGGTAAAGCTAAAAATTTAATAAGTAACAGCATACATACGACACAGAAAATGTTTTAAAGAGACTTCAAGAACCCAGCAAACAATTATCACTATGAAATTATGATAAATCCCAATACATGGGTCAGGAGACCATCTATATATTTTCACATAGACGACACCCAGAGAGTCTAGATATCTGTGCTTTCCCCAGGAAAAGCTGGGCAAGCTTTCCTTGGAAAATACAGTGTTACCTCCTCTCACAGACACCATGGACTTGCAGAAACTTCTGACTGAAGGATAGAATTCAATTCCCCAGCAGAAGGATATGCATTTGTATGAGAATTGAACCTTTCTTGTATGGCCACTCCAACTAACAACACAGGCTATTGTTGGGCAAAATTTTTCTGTTATATGGATACCATAGTTATGGATTTCTGGATCATCTCTAAAAAAATGGAAGGTTTACCCCTTAAAAGTTTCTGAATTCCTATCAATAGCTGGGAGAAAGAGGACGACGAAAATTAAAAAACAAAACCGTGAAAATAAAATGCGCACATGGGCATGGTCGAATCCAGAATTTTTTGGGCACAAGGGTCTGACAGGTAAACGGTCTTATCACATTTGAGATTAAAAACAACATGCCAAAATTACTAAGTGAAATATTCTCTTTAGTTTAATATGAAAGTTATTATTATAAAATTATGTAAATGACTGCGGCTCCATAATGGGTATTCAAAACAAAACGAACGTTACGACAGTGGCGGCTCGTGAGTCAAATGGTAGGGGGGGCGCACTCCACCGGGGGGTCATAATTTTTTAATATTTCGTGTATTTTATTAAGTTTTTACGGCAATCTAGGAATTAAATTCTGTGATGCCAAACGTCCCGTTTTTTTCAACAAAAATACCTAGTTTTCCTAATAAAGCTTGATTAATAAATACTAAATGCAGTAGACTCTCGGTCATACGGATCGGCTTAGTCCGGACTCTCGATGATACTGATCAATGATCTTGAAGAATAAAAATATATTTGCTGCGATATTTTGCAAATACAAACGAAAATACGTAACTTTAGGTTTTAGCGTCTACATTCGTGCGGATATGCCCGCAATACACTTCTGTTCTTCGTTTTGCAATCATAATGCGTTATTTGTCAAATCTATACAACATTTGCAATGATTTAGGTAGCAATGACACTTGTAACACCTGAGGAGGGAGGGGAGTGTCACAGACTTCCACTAGGCAAAAAACACTACTAGAATGCGCGCGCTTTGCCATTGCAGATGTACACTTTGATGGCGGTGTTCGCGTTGTTTCTTGAATACAGTATGATTTAAAATCAATAATTAAACATTTCTCACACATTTTTAACAAAATCTTAAATACTCATATGCCTTTAGTTATATTGCAGAAGTCCATCCTTCTTTCCTTTTGTCCAGCAAAGTGATCAATTACAAGTTCGTTGAAATCAGCGCCGGACAACAATTTCTTTCCCATTGAACGCATGGCAAGGGCACTAGTCTATAAATAAACAAGGGACGACACAAAATAGGCCGACGAAAAATACGACCAAAAAGAACAAGGTGCCTGGACACAGAATTGGGACAATTTTTCCCTATATTTCCCTAAAAAAAAGCAATGTTGATTAATTCAAAATTGTCTTCTTGAATGTACACACAGCGCTAAGAAACTTCTTAATCGGCAATTACGCACAGTTAACTCCTCGAAAATGATGTCTGAACTCATTTCACTCCGTTCCTTCCGAGAGTCTTGCCGTTACTATAAGGACGACTCAAGGGAGATAGAAGTCGTGGTCCACTAATGCTGATTCAGCTGACGGGCGAATTTAAGATCAGCAAAGGCATTCAAACAAACAAGGACGTCACGGACCATCTCCTTGAGTCTAAGATTCATATGTGGCAAACACACGAGACGCCAACGGGTCGCATTTGGAATAACCATGCCTTCGAAATCATTGCCATGATATAATAGAATATAAATTCTAGATCGTAAAAGAAGACGACTCTGAGCCACAGATAGGAGTTGTAAGGATCTCCGCACTGATATGAACTCTTCGAAGCCACTTTAATCAGACCGAAGTGGACATTTTCCGTCAGACAGCTACCGCTCTGCCGCTGAGGAATTAGGTGAACATGAACTAAAAAAACAAGGACGGCTAGAAAAATGATGAACCTACACACAAAAGGTGCGTTGTACGCGGCACTTCTTGACATTCATTGAATGACTCTATTTAAAGTCACGTTTTACGGGTTAAATCATGTTTAATCCTTCACCCTATCACGCACGCGCCTATTTCTTAAATTATAAATCAGTGGGGAATGTAAACTGATTTTTCCTAATACTGCAGGTCTTTTGATAAATTTATCTGAAAAATAGGTACCGCATTTCTAAACATCGGGAATATATGAATACATTGTTCAGGCCTAAACATTATAATATTAGTTTCCCCAAGGTTCTTGAAATTCGTAATCATAAGATAACTGTGTCAAATACTCGAGAATAGTTTTCCTTCGTCAATACGGCCTTTAACTGGTTGGATTTTATGTGTTCCGGAATTCAAACACCAAAAAAACGCAAGCATAATGGGATAATTAATTTACTGTAGCAATACCTACCAGTAATTAAAAATTAAAATCGTATAACTACACCCAGTACAGTGACCATTCTGATTCCGTAGGTCCCTTTTCTGTGGCAGCACCAAGTAGACGCCAGATTATACGCCCGCCGGCCTGCGCAGCGATATCAACTCATACGTCGCTCTGCGCATTTTCGGACGACGTCCCAAGACTTCCATAAGACACAACGTTAGACGCGTCATAGCACCAGCGGCCCCCACCACTACCACTCTCCATATAACTGCATGGGGATGGATTGGGACGTTCTGGCCAGCGCCCCACGGCTACAAATACGAACTTCTCGCGCTATTTCTTTTCGTGTTTTTCCAACACTTTCGATGCATGGGACTGAAAAAACGCTTTGATTAATCAGATGTATAATTATAAATTAATGGATATTTATTTTTTTTTACTTTTTCGAATATTTGGGAGGGGCGGCGTCCGAGAGTCCTTATGGGCAAACCGCCACTGCGTTACGATAACCGCAATAAAAATCTTGTCAATTTTTTAAGACCTGGGGGGGCACGTGCCCCCCTAAATCTGCCAATGCATTGAACAAAAGGGTATCATGGAATGCATTCTTGGAAGTGCTAATCCCAAATTTAGAGCATCTCATCCAGATGCATTGGATCCTCAAGATAGTGGTTGTCTATACATACATATGTATGTAGCGGGCAGCAGTCCACAGAAACACAACTTGCAGACAGGAAATAAACAATATGGTGTCAAGGGATGAATTTTAGAGGTGATACAAAGGAATGCCTAATGGAGGTGTAGGGCCTGAGGTTAACAATAAGCAGCCATGAAGGAGGCCTCAGTAAGAGGCCCGTAGGGAAACTGCTACCCTCCCTCATTAGGCCGCCTATGATAGCAATCATACATTGCCAATTAGCAGCTATCTTCCATTGGATATGGAACACTAAAAGGCATTCCACATATCATGTACGTAACCTTTCAAGCCTCTCCACCTGCACCACCTTGTGACTTGTGCGTTGCAACAGTTCATTCTGTTTTTGTAGCAGGGGGCAAATCGGTTTTATCATACAATGCTGAAGGGTCTTTCCTAATAGAAATAGTCCGAGCAAATAACATTTAAGGTAACAGGAGTGTCCATAAATGAATGGTTTATTTTGGTGATGGTAGGACTCAGATGGTTACTATTCCGCAGCAGAAGGAGACCAGTGTGAGCTTGTAGATGGAAAATCACAATGAAAACGATAAAAAATGATTCCATCGGGAAAAAAATTGGGCAGTGTCCTCTATGAATGGCTCACAAACATGAGGACAAATAATTCTCCTGTCTCTGGACCACTTTTACTAGAAATGCTTGAAGTTGCAGAGTCTGCCCACTTTCCTGCCTAAATTCCTACAATATCACATTTCTGTGATAACATAAACAGTAAACATGAGGCTTTCTCATTGTCACCAAGAACTTATGGGCACCTCTAACTGATAGGCACATTTTACATGACCGTTAGGGCCTATGAGAGGTTACTGTAGCTGTGAGAGGTCACTGTAGCTAATTGACTTGAAAGTAGTAGATTTCTTTTGATGCAACTCCTGAGATGTGGCACCATGTGAGGTCGTACCTCTTGGTAATGCCTGTGTGTCTCAAGATAGATAAAACATTCCCAGCATTTACTGACATGCAATCTTGTTTGTTTTCATAACAAATAATTTAACAATTATTCAAAATGAGAATTTTCGGCAGAGTTGGGAGCATGGTAGCCTAGTAGGTAGAGTGCTATGCTAATGATTGATGGATACCGGTGTGCAATTCCAGGTGAAACCTGACACCCCCAAACAAAATCCTCAAAGTGTGAGGTGGCCCAGGGAAAGGAATTGGCCCCCCTACAGAGACTGAGTCATATTCACACAACTGTGGCTTAGTTCAGTATGAGATTACCCTAACCAATCCAAATCAACTTCCAGGTTGAATCATTGAGTGAGTGAACTGTTAGCTTACCTTTGAATAGTCCTTTGATCCCTCCCATCTTTTTGACCACTGCGGCAAACTTGGTGTACTGAGAGAGTAAATCTTTGACCTCTTTCTCGGTGACGCCAGCACCACGAGCCACGCGTACCACTCGACCTATTTGTTTGCTGAACAATTTCGCCCCATCACGACTGTCCAGCTCTGAAAATCACACAAAATAATTCACTGATACAGTCATAACATAGCAAAAAAATATTCATAGTACATAAAGAGGCAGTCAAATCTGTAAAGTCTCCATGAAATTGCTGCACTTCCAACGTGGGGCTGAATCAAACCACCACTTTTTTCCAAAGCCTGTCGGGGATATAGCACTTAAAAATTCAGTTCAATCAATGGCTTGAAAATTATTTCAAAGCTCTATAAATATATTATTTCAGTAATCGTGAAAATGATCAATATCACTATGCTGTTACCATTCTGTGAGGAGGTCCCAATAGAAATATGCCATAACTTTGGGTTTTTGCTGGTGCAATTGCCACCATCAGATTGGGTTCAAACTTTGCAATTGAATTTTATGTGGCATGTAGCATGCCTAGATTTACGCCACCAAGACAAGAAGTACCCATTTCTTCAGCTAAGTAGGCATCATCATTTACGTGACAGCCTTGAAAACCAGAAATTCTTATCACTTTTCTAAGCTTTAATTATGATGTGAGAGGAGAAGAGCATCCGTTTCTTAAAGGCCTCCATGAAAGCACAGTTGAAGGGCTTCCAAAATCAGAGAGAATCATTGTTGTAAATGTGATGCCTTAAAATTAGCAAGATAGTGATATATTAAATACAAATTACACCTCTCCTTGGTTATTCTACTGTTAAATAAATCAGGACACATGAAAAAGCTGACATCATGGATTGAATTGAGAAGCATCAAGTAAATAGCAGGCTAAGCCAGGAAAAAGGTTTTATCCACATAAATAATCCCTCTTTCGAAAAAGGTCGTATCCATAGATTTGAAAGTCCATGAAAACATTTACAATTTTTTTCATTGATAACAAAACTTTCTTACAGCTTATGGAGTAAAAAATAGTAAACTAATCAACCAGAGAAAAATGACATTTTTTTCATTGAAAGGTACTTCCAAATCCTTGTAAGCAACCAGCATATATAAAAATAATGCTATTGTGATTGAAGTTGTATGATTTTCAAGGAAATAGGAATTCAAAGCAAGCATTCAATATTAAAAATCTCTATAAAATTTAAGTATATATTGGAAATAGAAAAATAAAAGTATGCTATGAACTTATTTTGAAATTTTCGTTATAACAATTCAATCATAATAAAAACCAATTGATGATTTTTATATTAACCTCAAACTATACAATAAACAATCCCTGACACCTATATTAAGGACAATAAAAACTAATGATTTCAGGCTTTAATGATGGTAATAGTTCTTGATTTTCCTGATATTAGCCTTAACATGCAGATGGAAATTGAGGAATACATTTTTAAAAAACGTTTAGGTATGCATGCATACATATATTGACATTCATTCATAAAACTTTTAGCACCTATAGAAATATTACATCATCAAATATCATTATTCAAGACTAAGTACAAGGGATGATATATGCATGCACAACTCAGAAATGCAATGGCATTTTTCATGTTTAAGTTACACTGGACTAATAATGTGGACTTGGTAGACATATAGCATTAAAGAAAGATGATAATTACAGTACCTCTAACAAACAAAAACAGAGAAAAATAATAAAATTTAAAAACTCATAAGATTGGTATGTGAAAAACCACTGTCACTCACCTCCATCATTCATACTATCCATAATTGTCATTAATCTTTTGAGGCGAGCCATTGATTCCTGTTCACTACCCTTGGTCATGAAATCTTGGCTGAAACCTGGAATCATTCCCTGTAAAGAAATAATGGAATAGATGCCAAAAACAGTTGCAACACATTGAACATCAACACACCAAAATCTCGGGAAAATAAAAAAATACAGAAAACTTTACTTTGTGGAAAAATTGACGTGAAAACAATATATGTATCATGGGTATCTGGTATCATGTATTGATGGCGTCGACAACTTTTGAGTGCAGCTGCATATTGCACGTTGTCATGCCAGCTTTTGTGGCCATTGCAGGTCTCATCATCAGACGATGAATGAGAAATTGGAAAAAGTTTTCAATTATATACTCGTCAATTGTAATAATGAATAAGAATAATTTAATTAGTATCATTATTACTTTTCCTCTTCTATTCTTGACCTTGTTTAATAACTTTTTTATGATATTTCTTGGAGTTTAGGTCAATAAAAACCAAATTATAGCCAACGTTTTGATTTATTTAAAATCATCCTCAGGGCTATGAAATAGAAAACATGAACAATATAAAATACAAAGGTGACAACATACAACGATAAACAACATTTTTACATAAAAATGTTACGATCGCGTTTTTTATACAGTAATATAATTTAAAGTATAAACATATATATATAAGAACAGAATAGAATACACAAAAAATTTTGACATTTATGCCTACTTATATATGTGTATACTTTAAATTATATTACTGTATAAAAACCGCGATCGTAGCATTTTTATGTAAAAATATTGTATATCGTTGTATGTTGTCATCTTTGTATTTTATATTGTTCATGTTTTCTATTTCATAGCCCTGAGGACGATTTTAAATAAATCGAAACGTTGGCTATAACTTGGTTTTTATTGACCTAAACTCCAAGAAATATCATTAAAAAGTTAACAATAATTTCTCATTCACTGCCTGATGATGCGACCTGCAACGCCCAAGAAAGCTTGCATGACAACGTGCAATATGCAGCTGCACCCGAAAATCATCGACATCAATGAATCTCGCTCCAAAAGCCTACGTTCCATGCATTGATGCTTCACAACATTGATCCCAAAACTGTTACAAGAAATGTACTCTTAATTAAAGTTATGTGTCTAGGCACAGTGAGAATGGGGTCTTGCAAAGGCTACAACATATTTATGAGGATGTGATTAAAGGACATGAGTCACCCAAAGTGCAGACAGTCAGTCCCCATGGTACCTCCTTAAAATCCAACAATTGTTTTTTAAGATAACTAACAAAAAGAATGCATTTAACACACTCAATGCTGAGAAAATTTATCATAACACACCGCCACGCGGAAAAAATATTTTGCAATAATATCAGATATTATGTCTTCCTTAATCGTATACAATCATGCATAGTTCAAAATTATTAAAATTTGCACTATTAATAAAGAAAATATTAAATATTATAATAAAATTATAATAAAAAGAAGGCAAAAAATCTGCTGCAAGCAAACGACTTGTATCCAGTCACAGGAGAAGACACACTGAGACGCTGGGCACAATTGCAGGGTCTAGTTGAAGACGCGGAGGCAGATGGCGGGCCGAGAAACCTAACGGGACCGATGCCTTGTATTCAAGGCATCCGCGTCCTAGGCTAGCGCGGGATGCCTTGAATCCAAGGTTAAATTAAAGGTCAAGGTTAAAGGTCAAGGTTAAAAGGGGATTGAATTCAAGGCATCCGCATTGAGTGTGTTAAAAAGTCTTTCAATACTCATGCCAGTCTTCCATCTACTCTGCAGGAGGGCCAAGTACCACCTGCACAAGTTGAGTCATGTCTGCACTGCATTAGTAGTAAATGTAGCCATTTCTGAATTGGCAAGTTAAGTATAATAATAATAATGGTGTTCCCTATTTTCGACAGAGAATTTTTGTTAGGGGTGGAAACGGTTTCAACAGATGAAGATGAATGCAATTACCGTATAAGCTTGTGTAAGAGGCGCACACGTGTAAGAGGCGCACCCCTATTTTGAGGATCGAAGCTATAAAGAAAAAAAATTTTGCGACATTTTTTTATCCTATCGTGCGGTGTTGCCTGGAATTTCGACAGTTATCGAAATGTCCTCTTTCAGTACTATTTGAAAGAGGAAATTTTGATAACTGCGGCGGCATAAGAGGGAGTAGAAAGAGTTCCGATCCTCTCTTTGCATACGCCATCGCTCTACGTTGCTTGTCCTACTCACGAACAATTTTATTTAAAAGCTCTCGCAGGAGTATTGCAATAGAATTGCAGCCGTGGAAAATTTTAAGGCAAAACACGACAGGCAAATGGCATGAGCTTTCCCAAGAGATTGACCAACAATCGGGGCAAACTCAGCGCCGTAGGATAATAACCACGTCGTAGATTTAAGGCCCCTTGCACACGCACCGATTTTGGACGGCCGGTAAAATATCGGCCGTCCACATTCCAATAGTGAACAATGGGCGAGCATTGGAGCTTGCACACGTACCGACCACACGCCGGCACCGGCAAAATGCCGGTTAGCTGCCGGCTATTGTCATTGTGGATCGCCGACGCCGGCTCAAAAACTTAGAAACGTATCGTTTGACCGGTAAAAATCCGGCGTGTGTGCAAGCATCGCTTCGCCGGTAAAATATCGGCCAATATTTTACCGGCCGTCCAAAATCGGTATGTGTGCAAGGGGCCTAACGGAACTACACTCGGCTCTCCATCAGCTAATGCCTCTGCCGTTTTTTTCCTTTCCGAGACTCCACAGGAAAATATCAAGTTACAGGGGAACAATGGAAACGTGTTTCATCCCTACCCCATTCCACCAACTGACCTTTTTCGGTCTACCAGGTTCAATTCCCCGAGTTTCTGGAGGTCAAATGCTACGTGAGTCACCTTCTGAGCTCGAAGATATCCCGATATCTTTCAGCAATTGTATGACACGCACGAGGTTCTAAAAAGAATTAGACCTAACGCGACGTATATCTTACAGCATTTAAGTTTTTTGAGCTCTAATTGATTGACACAAAGATTTATAGCTAAAATAAGGCTACTAATATTCAACATAGTCCAAACAGCACAATTTCGGAAGAAACAAGCGTAGCATAAGCGCATTCAAACAAGACGAGACGGACTGGAAACTCAGGCAACGCAAACTGCGTATATCACATAGCTGCGCCTTCGCCCCTTCGCTTCAAAGGCAACGACGTCACATGCAAGATCGGGCGTGTTCTTCCCTTGCTCCTTCGCTCGTAGCTTTAATATACGGAGGGGAGGGAGCCCTCTTCCCCTCGACCTCTCCTTCAGCGCTCTTCACTTATAAGCATTTCCGATTTCTTCTATCCACCATTAAGTCCAACAATGAGCACACTCGTTTGATTTTTTTTAACCGCAGGTTTTGACACCAATATTACTATATGCAGTATAAATGCCACGGGATGCCCACTCGTGGCAATAAATTTAGCGCGCGCTCCGGAGCAAATCACCCCGCGCGATCTTTTCAATGTTCACCTCTGGGGAACCGACTTGACGGCGCGATGCTTGCAAGAAATTCAAACAGGAGCATTTTAAAAATACGTCACTAAGGGAGAAACTCCCCTGCCTGCCGCTTGATTTTGACCCAGGGTTTCAGATGACTGACTCACGCTGAAAACCAAGGCCACTCAGTTCCCCTTGAACTTGCAACCGGTGAAGGGGAGGGGGGGAAGATAAGAAGTTTGTGTAAGAGGCGCACCCCCATTTTCGGCTGCAATATTTGGGAAAAAAGGTGCGCCTCTTACACGCGCTTATACGGTATTCAGCATCAATTGTGCTTCCTGCAATGCACGCCTTGGAAATATAGCAGGATTAGGAAACTCCAGATTTGGGGTGCTCAATTGTAATACATTTTTTTAATGCATGATACAGGCATCACAAAAAACTCACCATAATTTGAGAAAATGGTCCCATTTTCATAATGTTCTGGAACTGTTCATACATATCACGTAGGGTGAATTGACCATGCCGAATTTTCTCCATAAGCTCCTCATTCTCATCTAGACGGAGTTCTGAAACTCGATCTATCAGGCCTTCGATATCTCCCATACCCAAAAGTTTTGAAACAAAAGGTTTGGTCTTGAAAGGCTCAAGGTCATCTATATGTTCTCCAGTACCAATAAAAATGATAGGACTCTGGGTTGCAGCAACGCTAAAGGATTAAAACAAAGTTATATTAATACTTTTTGAAGCATAAAATACACAATTCCTAAAACAAAAAATGATTACGTGGTATTACACAAAAAATTATTTTTGATGAATTACTGAGTAGTAAAGCACAGAATATATAACGCTTGACTTGAAACATTTCATCATGCATGAGAAAAAAATCTTTACAAGAAATTGTTAGGAACTTACAAGATTGTACCTTGTGAAATTATTTTAATATGTTAAAATAACTTACATAAGCGCTTAGGCATATAATTCATGTTATTTGGCACAATACATTCGGACAACCTATTTGCAAACACATAATAGCAATCATATGTTTTCAACAATGGAAAATTTCTTTTGATAATGCAATGTATATTCTTAAATGGAATTTAAAAATGAATTTTATAGGGTAGGAAAGAAAGGAAAAGGAACACATGGTTGAAAAAAAATTAGGACAATGGTGCTGTGGTAGATGGAATAAGCCAAAAATCAGAGGGTAACAATGCGACCTGTTGTATTCATAATAATAATAATATTGTTTTTGGGCAAATTGTCCATTGAGAACATAAAATGGATATTACATACAAAAGATATCACAAAATAAACTTGTACAAAATATATCAGATATTTCCGAATGGAATTCAGCACAACTAACACATCACGGCATAGAAATGAAATCTTGAAGTTAACTCAAACAATCATAGCAAGAAAACCTAAGTATGCACATACATATACCCATCACAACATTTAGGGTAGAACATGAAAAAATAATTAAATAACTAAATAAGTAGAACATGAGTAATGATAAATCATTTACTCCAACAAATATGGCATTCGATTTCAAACAGACCTGAGGTTAACGTATAAAACATTAATTATGAATAGTTGAAATCTAAATGACGAATAAATAAATGCATACTTAACAAGTTTGAAACCCAGTAAATACTTTCCAATAGCATGGACATAAATTTTTAAACATGCTAATGGTATTGCAACTGCGATATATTATGTAGGGCTTCATGAAGGCAAGTCAAAATAGATATACTTACGCGCTGAGAGCACCTCCACCTTTTGCATGTCCATCTAACTTGGTAATAATGACTGAACCGATATCCACTTTCTCCTTAAAGGCACGAGCTTGCGCCTCACAAGCTTGACCAATCGTAGCATCCATAACGAAAATTGAATTATCTGGTCTCTGAAAATGATTTTTATCATCTTCTTAAGATGGTATAATGCATTTTTTCCCTAAACAAAAACTACTATCCACAAAAATGCCTGATGAAGAAATTAACCTTGTGACCAATGATTATTTTTTTTAATGACATCTGAGGAGGGAAAATTTTCAAAAGTCAAGTTCAATTAAAAAGAAGAACTTTGTGCTTTCACATTAATGTTTATTCACGACCATGGTTTCAACATTAGACGTCATCATCAGGCACCTAACGTTGAAACCATGGTCGTGAATAAATATTAATGTGAAAGCACAAAGCTCTTCTTTTTAATTTAATTATGAATCGCTTTCACCAAGTTACGCCTCAAACAATCAAAATCAAGTTCAGTGAAGCTTCCTGGAATGTGAATTTAAATTTATATGAATGCGATGGTGGTTGGCGTAACATGGTGAAACTCCTTCATGATGCACAAAGGTTAAGAAAAGACTTAGCTGTTTCACAAAAATTACGAACATAGCTAAACATGGTTTTCATAGGAAGACTAATGGAAAATAGAGTGAAGGGACACAGAAAAAAAATATCTAAAACAGAATCATCATTTAAAGTAAAGCATTTCATATTTAAAACCACAGCTTAAGTATATCAGGCGCAGAGGCTTGAAGATATGAAAAGAAGTGTAAGAATCACTAGTCTAGAATAATCATCTCAACAGTAATGTAGAGGAATTTAACTTTTATAAATTAGATTTAAAGGTAATCTCATTGAGGAGGATTTTTTGTCCACCACTTTCATACCCCTGGCACAATTTTAGAGGTAGAAACATAGATGAGTTCATTGAAAATTAAGCCCAGCATTAGAACTACTAGATTGAGCAGTTTTTTATTTCATTTTTTTTATTAACTAACTACACAACTAATGGATGAATCATAAGGAAGATAAGTCAAGTGAAATGTTGCAGGCACCTCTTCTTTGTAAACCCAAAGCCAACCCTTGCAACCTGAATACACGAAGCGATTTACATATATTAAATAGGGGCAGTAACGTTACCAGAGTCCATTGGAAGATTTATCATCAGAAAACTTATTAATTTCATGTTTCGCATGAATTCTTAGTTTTGTAGTGATAGGTATTCTTATTTTTAGTTTAAAGAAAACTGATTGTAAATGAAGATGATAGATCTATCCATAAAAATGAAAGCAGCACAATTTTAGAATTGCTTTAGAAGTCTAATGCTTCCTGAGGCAAGGACCTCCTCGATGTGGTAGCATTGTAGAATGTAGCCAAATTTTTTGGGAAACTTTAAAGAAAGTCAAATTTACATAATTTTCAGCCATTTCAGGCAAAGCACAAAACATTTTCTATGCTAAAACACGTTTCCATGAAAATTAATGCAACATAATCAGACCAAAACACCGCTCAAATACATTATTAGTCGAATAAGTGCCCACAAAATGACTTTTCAAAAAGTAAGATACCATTGATTAAAAATCCCTCTAGGTATGGGTGCCTATAAATGAAATTCCTTTATAATTTAATTTATGCTGAAGGATAAACAGAAGTTAGCATGACATAAACTAACAGAAATCATTGTTGCCACAGATAACAAAGCCAATTAGAGAAAAACGACTAAATTTATGCTTGAATCGGGAAGAAGTCTAACTTTGGGTAGGTGAACTTGAATCAAACTGTGGAATAATTGAAACTCACAATTGCATTTGAAACTTGTAACATCTCTTCAAAGAGGGATTCTTCTTGTTTGTGACGACCACTAGTATCAACAATTATAATCTCAAATCCTTCCTTCTTGAACATGTCGACACCATCTTGAGCAATGACAACAGGGTCGACTTCAGTGTAGCTATTGTGAGTGAGAGAGAGTGAAAGTAATATTAACACAGGCAAAGACACACAATAACAGCACATAGTAGCAAAGAATAATCCATATTTCCAATCTAAAGTAATCTAAAGAACCAATGTAAAGAACTAAGATGAAAATTGATTCATTTTAGACTCTTGACAGCCAATGTCCTACTTCCCAATTACCAATTTCTGATACATTTATATCTAAAAGAACTCACTCATGTATATCTTAAGCAGTACATGAACCATACTATTTCAACAAATGTCGAAATTTGTAATCACACTACGTTAACTAGGGGCCACAATCAGAGGTGTTGAGTGGGGGGCATGAAATGGGGATTTGGGGGGTGGTTCTGAGAAACATGCGAACATTTTAATCCCTAGAAATTACATACATGCACTCCCTGTATCTCCCCCCTCCCCACCGGCTATATGCCACTGGCCATGGTTATTTTGATGAACCTTCCTAGTTCCTATCAATGTAATTATCATTAGATTAATCAGATCAAAAGATGATTCATGAAAGATACTGGGTTAAAATGAAGGCGATAGGAGAATTTATGTAAAATTGTTAAAATGGTCAAATTTCTCCAATGCTTACCCATAGGAACAGATATCTATAATGCTAAGTTAACATAAAATTGTTTAATAATTATAACTTTTTTAATGAAAGGCAAGAGGAAGGTGTGGAGGAAAGGGGAAGACTCAGGATCAAATCTCAGAGTGTGGGGGCAATCTCTCCTTGTATCAAGTGTCATCACGGGATTATTAACGGGAAAGGGGTAATTCCAATCAGCGTAATTTTATTCAGTGATTAGGGGCGAGGGGATTATTATTTGCTTATCCATCCTGAATCTGCCACTGATGATGAACAAAAGAGGGACGGGTACTAATACGTTCTAGAGAGGTAGGAACATAGCGATAATCCGAAGACACGTATAATCCAAAGAGGTAGATACATTTGTACTTCTAAGAGACTCATGATCATTTTCTGTGAATCTCTATGTATGTATTTACACCATTGCCAAAGAAAACGTTGTTCAGAGGTGGGGAAGGGAAGATAAGGTAGTATTTAGGGGAACTGGCTAGGGATTATATAAGCATGAACTGTTAATCAAATAATGGATAACTCAGACTCTACTGCATTGATATAATTTTATGGCTATATAAGATGGGGCCTTACCTTCCACAAAATGGAATATATGCTATAGTTGCATTCGGGCCTTACCTGCCATAAAATGGAATACGCGCTTTAGTTGCATTCTGTTTCAGCTGATCATAGGCACCTGCACGGAAAGTATCTGCACAAACTAGGCATGCTTTCCAATTCTTCTTGAGGTAGTAGTAAGCCAGTTTTGTACAAGTAGTTGTTTTACCAGACCCTTGAAGGCCAACAAACATAATAACATTTGGTCTCCCCTTCACTGGCTGATAGGCTTTAACACCAGGGTCCACTAGCTGTCATTTTATGGGACAGAGGGAAATAATTAGCAACAACCTCAAACAACGTCATAGAAATTGTTGGACAAGATAGAAAAAGCATATGCTTTCTAGCAATGCAAAATAATTACCTTGACAAGTTCCTTGAATACAGCACTCTGTATCATTCTCCTTTTATTCAAACCACCAGCCATCTCATCAAAATCAATGACAGCCCGGACATTCTCTCTAAGTTTTTTCACCAATCTAATATTGACATCAGCCTCAAGTAAAGCTGCACATATTTCCTTTAGCATAGCATTTAGAACCTGAAAATTAGCAAAAAAATGTTAGATATCCATACGAGGACAAAGCTCATTCCTCCTCAACTCACTCTGAATGTAACATTACTAGTATCCAGCATATTACCCCTTTTTTTTACCACTTTATGTAAACAATATCAAACTTCACCATTTCACAAGTAACTTGTATGTCTACAAATATTTTATATCACATCCTTGCCTTATGTGGCTCCCACTGACCAGGGGCGCAGCTAGGAATTAAGGCTAGGGGGGGGGGGGGGGTTTAGGCGCAACTAGACCTGAGATGTGTGGTATATCCACCAGGATAACCAGGAGATGCGGGGGCCCTCCCCAAGAAATTTTTTAAGATATTTATCTCACCATTTTGAACCATTTAAATGGTTCAAAATGGTGAGTTTTATGGCTTTCTGAGGGATATTTTATCAATCCTTACACTCTTCTAGAAGTACATTAATCAAATTAGGCTAAATGGATTAAACTTAAAAGTTTCTCTCAGCTCTGGGGGGATAAACCCCCAATAATGCTGCGCCACTACCAATGACAGCCATCTCAGCTGTGTTGAGAGGTTGCTTACATGTCTAATAGCATTTTGAAACTGAGAAATTTGCTCAGCTACACTTCCGTTCCATCCAAGAAAATTATTAATCCCAAAGCACGGATTGTATACAAGGAAAATTGGCTTATTACTAAGGTATTTAAATGGAAACTTCATCATGTACAGAGGATCACGTTTCGTTGGTGGTATCCAGAGCCCTGGAAGCAGTATTCAAAGTTTATTAAAGAAAATTTGGAGGAAAGGTGGTTCTGCGATACATGAAAATTACGAAGTGTCCTTTGGCTTTCATTCACGTGTCCTGGGATGTCTGTCGCAGTGTGGGTATAACGAACTTCTATCCTTTGCTAGGGAGGACTTCTTATAAACGGTGTAGAGAGCGGATAAAGGATAGCAGTCTCTCCTCCGAATCTGTGAGTGGCAGATACGGAGAGCGTGCATTTGGTACCAATTGGGCCTTAATTACTGTCACACAAAAATAAACATGTAGAAAATTACAGGACTAAGAGCTTTGGAAAACAGGATTCCTAACATTATCAGTTCCAACCGTTTTAAAATTAAAGGCAATACGTTGAATGTTACTAGGTCACTTTCTCAAGCATACAAAACACAAAGAGAGCTTATAATATCATTAAATTCTTAGTTGTCCCCTTATTAAGTTAAATACCAACTGAAAGAAACAGAAAACAGCAAAACAATAGCATACATGGTCAAGATCATAGAAAAGATATGCTTATCCTAATTATAAGGAGAAATTGGGTAAATGCTAAAAGCTACATCGTATCATCGTTAACATCTGTTCATTAGGCTGATCAACATACCTCCTCATTAATAATTGTGGCATTGCTAAGCGAACGCAAAGCATGCGTTATTTTCCTTCCTAAGTCCGCTAACACCATTTTGGCGGTTTTAATAAACCACTTGTCAAAGAAATCAACAACAGGAGCTTATATTTGTTAAGTATACTTGTCACCACACGCTTGTCTTCAGAAGCAAGTATTCTGTAACAGCACTGTCTTCGTTCTGATAGGTCACCATGAATGTCAGCTAATAGTCAACTATTATAGGATAAAATACATTGAAGCCTTCGAAAAACGGCAAAAGCGATATCAAAATAGACACATGCAATACTTCCGAGATACGTTCAACTTTCTGTTTTTCTGACACCGTGGATATTCGTCATTCAGATGTTTTTTAGTACTGCTCGATCTCCTATTGGCGACTCTGCTGTTATCGACGCGGTATATTTCAAATTTGCTATTGAAAAGTAGGTCATGTCTTGTTATTCAAATGCATAAGCCATTTGGCACGATTTTATTTTTAATGTTCACGAGATGAGAAAAAGTATTTTACGTCTTTCTGCTACTCATATATTTTTGATATTTATATATCACATAAAATGCTTTCATTGATAATTGACCCAAAAGTGCCAGAACATATATGTCCCTTTTCAATTTGAGTGTAGCATCATGGCCGTAGAGGATGCTTACATTTAAAATAATTATTGTTACTAGGAAGTCTAATTTTTTTTTAAACGTAACATTGTCAAGGAATCAGGTTTTGAACAAGAACTAAGAAGATAATAGTTATTTTTTTAATATTCTGCAATTATTACTCACCTAAATGGCAGTCAAAATTTAATGGAAGTTTATTTTGTGAATAAAAAGTTATTATCTTTTCATATCTATTATTCTTAAGCCTGAGACCTCCAATCAATAAGGATATAGTAATTCCAGGAGTTTGTTGAGTCAATCACAAAAATTGAAGTAAATTCAATTTGAAAATGTAAAAATGTGAATTTTAATTTTAGATGCTTAGGATCTTCATGACTGGGTTTTCATTCCAACATAGTTTATTAATATGTATTCCAAATAGAAAATCTGAGGTAGCTATGAATCAAATAGAAGCAAATCTGTAATGACATTATAATCCCATTCATCAGCTCCCTCTGGAAATTAGCAAATGATTTTTAATGAGTCCCGACACATAATACATATATGGTAACATTTTCTTCATAGTTGGCTAGCTAACTTTGTACAATTTTATTGAATGAATCACCATAATGTTTTACTTTCCAAACTTTTTATTTTATCATCTTCATGATGACCAGTTTAATTGTATTGCAGTCATTTTCAAAAGGAAAAATGGAAATTACTCGCATATACCTGCTTCGAATCCTATTGGGATCTAGTTGTGATAAAAAATTTATTCATTCATTGCGTCTACAGCCTATTCTATCTATAGTCTATCATTGTATAATGACTTACAAGTGGTGGCATACCAATCTCAATGATGCCATTATGAAGAGAAATGGTTTGAGTTATAGTGAGATGGCATCTATTATTTTGAAAAATGCATTCAGTAACTGCTATGCCATACACTCAATCATTGTCATTTTATAATTTCACCAATGCTAATTTGGCTTGTTCATGATTGCTTATTCACTGGCTTTATTTGTACCAGATTACTTCATAGAGAAATGCAGGTCGCTTCAAGCTAAAGATACATTATCTCATTTTGCCCTGAAGTGCTTGGATGTCTCAGTATACCAAAGATGAAGCTAAACAAAAAACATTAGTAACTGGAAAGGGTTCTCATTCATCAGCAGATGAACATTTTAAAATGTCGAATAAAAAAAATTTACTTCTCATTTTTTCCTTAGTTAATTTTATTTTTACCTGAATAGAAACATTATTTAATTCATTGTATTTATAAAATTCCAGAGCACTAAATAACTAATAGAGAATCTTAGCCAAGAATAAGTTTTAAAAGGAAATATTGATGTATGTATATAGTAACATTAGGGAATTCAATGAGAAATATCACATTTGCTGAATCAAAAGTCAATCTCATATCATCATTCTCAATCACACAAAACATGGAACTCATTCATCACTCACTCGCATACATGAGGCACAGAGCTCAGGGAAACGTCTCTTAATAATCACCTATCAAAACTGCCTATGGTCAGAAAGTTTCCTTCGTTTGATCAAGCATTAATAATCCTTATTTAAGCCAAGCACTAAGTACCTGCTAGCATCCTGTGTCGTATTAGCACTCAAAGCCTCGCTCCAAGGTCACCTCACTTGGCTGCAGCGGGAACCAGAACGACGTCACATGGGCTTTTCCCAACATTCATTCTATAGCTGTTGCATTTTCGGGTGCTTGAAAATTTTCTCTTTTCATTTAATCATGAAAAATAGATATATGTATATCGATATCGATGTATCGTCATTTAAAAGTCTAAAAGCATGAAATACGTACTCCAGGGGTAATAATCTTTCTAATTTAGGCAATAAAAAAATAGTAGGAAACCACCCTATTGATTCTCCCGCCAAGTGTACACTACGGAGTGACAGCCAGAAAACTTGCCGAATGGTTGCAGCATTGACATCTCTTGACCTTTAGGCTGATAAAAAAGAATTTTTTAATGCATTCATTGTGGCTAGAGTTGTGAAACAGAATGAAACATTATGCCCATTCCCATTCAAAACAAAAGAGGAGGCATGCCAACTTCTGCAAGTGTTCTGATCCGTGACGATGCCAGTCATCTCAGTCCAGATGCAGCGCAACAGCTCCTTGAGCAATTTCAATGGGAAATCCCACAGTGCAATGTCGACCTAACGCCGTGTGACTTCCATCTTTATGCTGAAATGAAGATGTGGCACGGAGGGCAGTGTTTTCAAACGGATGATGAGCTTCACAATATAGGCAAAATTCCCTGAAGTCATTCCCGGCAACATCCTTCGAAGAAGGTATAGTGAAGCTTGTCCACAGGAACAACCAATTTCTCAATTGCCAAGGCAATTATGTTGAAAGGACACCACAAATGTGCTCAATATATAACAAAGAAATAATTCTTAATCAATCACTTCGTCTTCTATTCTTGACCCATCAGAGGTTGAAAAAAAATGCCCTCTTATACGTATAGATTTTTCATAAATTTGCAGCAAATTGTGTTACTTGCATTTCCTAACATTACATTACAAATTGCAACACCTTGAAATAGTGGGTCTCCTACCAAAATGGGCCCATAGCCACCCACATCCCTAATCTGGCCCCGGATGTAATACATAATAATTATACATATAACTTCGGGAAAAATTTATTTTTTATAGCAAATTCAATGCAGGAAGTAAGAGCAAATGCATCATCTTAGGGGATGGTATGATAGAAAGGTCATTATCTTAGACATAATTAATAGTAGTAAATGAATAATTATGTAGTAAATATCTCATGATCATTTTAATTAAAATATTTTTGTCTAACTTACAATTAGCTTGGATTCTTTAACGAAAATTAACAACTGGTTGAATACAAAACAGTCTTTTGAAAACCATTTTACATTAGGCATGCAGCTGCAATGCAATATGCACATGCAAATGAGTATCTTAAAAGCAATATTTAGAGTCGTAAATAAGCACATGTGCAGTGAAAATGTTTGTGAAGACATATGTGCGAATCGATGATTGCCAGGTGGCAAAAAAGCCTGCTCTAAAAAATGATTTTACACTGTATCCAGAAAAGCATGCATTTATTTGAAAGATACAAAACTATGTACGTGCTCCGTATAAAGCAGTTTTGAACAGAAATCACGCTGGTAGCGTCAAGTAGGAAAAAACACTTCATAAAAAGAAAACAAAAACCATGGAAAAAGGAACTCTTCATAAAAGGCAAACTATTCATACTACAAAAGCTTTTCCTTATCTCATTGTCAGATCTCATGACCCAATTTTACCAAGTTTAAAAAAAGTTTTTGCATCCTTGTAAGGGAGGAAAGGGAGTGTGTATGCAAATGCATTGCTAAAAGTACTATGCGTGAATGAGGCTTGAATAGGGGTTTCCTTCATCAAAGAAAACAAAAAGCATTGATTGCGATTCGTTACCCACCATTAGTGTATTCATAATATACAAATTATTTGGTTTTAGAAATCCCAGTTTAGACATGGCAATAGTCCATTTTTATCCTCATTTGAAAAAGGCCAGATTGGCACCCATGCGATGCCACTCCATGTGACGTCACAGGGACCTAGTTTCTATACGAGTAGATAGGAGTTTTACATCGTCTGAGGTTACCAATGCATGCATGAGGCACAGAGCTCAGGGAAACATGTCTTAATAATCACCTAATAAAACTGGCTAAGGTCGGAAAGTTTTCTTCGTTTGATAAGGTGTTAATAATCCTTATTTAAGCCAAGTGCTACCAGCTAGCAGGGTACTCGGCTACCTGCTAGCATCCTGCGACGTATCAGCGCCCAAAGTTTTTGCCCCAAGGTCACCTCACTTGCGGCAGCTGGAACCAGAACGACGTCACGTGGAGTTTTCCCAGCATTCCTACTTAGCCGTCACATTTTCGCGCGCTTGAAAATTTTCACTTTTCATTTAATCGCAAAAAATAGATATCGTCATTGAAAAATCTAAAAGCATGAAATACATACTCCAGGAGTAATATCTTTCGATGTAGGCAAAAAAAAATAATAGGAAACCACCCTATTTTATTTATCATATTGTAGCTCTCCCTAATGTAAAATCGTTCCTAGACCACCCAAAGTTTGATGCTGAATCCACCCCTGGGCTCAAATGGGTTCACAGTAACATGAAAAAAAAATAAAATTACTGGTTATTCTTTTTAACTCTGACGGAAATTAAAATAAATATGCACTAGTTAGGGTCTCAGGTTCCCTGAGCTATACAATTTGAATGAAAGAGGGCAAATTAATAAGTGCTAAAGCATATGAATTTTTAAATTCACTTTTTCTCAAATAAAAATTGATTCGATATTTGGTTCAATGAAGTATTTCATGATTCTAACAATAGGAACACATTATGGATGAGCCAATTAAGGTAAACTAGAAGTAAAAAAAACTAGAAAAACCATAAAGAATAATTACAATTAATTTATATACAGCAATTTATTTCTACAGAATGGTCGCTTGAAAACAAACATTCTCAGTTTATTTTCATTAACATCTTCAATAATAATTTTACTACTGTGCAACAAAAATACATCTTGAACCTGTCATAAAATTATCATATATTTATTTACTTAAGTAACAGGACAAATTAATATTAGCAATTTCGAAAATCACAACCATTGCAAAAATGTAATGGCAGACTTTGATTCGGCCCTTTCAGAAAAAAACAGCCATTCACTCCTCATATATTTAATCAGTGATTAAAATTAATAAAGACAATCAATCAAAAGGTGGTGCAGGAAAGAAAACAAGATGTTTCCAGCAATAACTTTTAGTGTTGATAAATTCATGACTCATATATCACTTAAAGAGTTCCTGCACAAGGCAGTGATATCCTTTCACGTTATTACCAAAACTATACCAAAGATAAAAAGGCAGCAAAAAAACAATGAGTTCTGTATTGGAGTGAGAAAAATGTAGGCTACTTGAAAAATTTACAGAGAGCAATAATGATATATTCCTAAGAAAACATAATAAATGATTCAAAATTTGAGGCAAGAGAGGTCTGATGAATACTTGAAACAGTGTCCAAGGCGGAGGGGGCCGAGTCAGTAGTACTACAAAACTTAAATAAGGGCAAACAGAGGATGTCAGGAAAGCAGAACTGTAAAGATGAGATTACTACAACTACCCTCGTAAGTTTAAAGGGATTACTCAAAATATCATGTACCTATATGCAAGATTGGGACTGAGGGAAGCCATCTACCATTGCACATCACAAAATAAAAACTTTCGATGAGAAAGCACCATTTACTTCATGTAACTTACATATTAAGGCAATGCTCTTTTTCTCTTTCCATCATCACCCATACAGGAAAAAACACTTTTTGAAAGTTCATATTTCCCATTTTAGATCAATTGAACAATTTGTTTAAATAAAACCTACACCCCACAATGCTTAGCAATCAAAACATGAGCTAGCACAGAGGTTTCACCTGGAGTAGTCGCCCCAAGGTTCAAAATAATGATTTCATTAGGTGTGGCAGGCAGGAGCTCATGATACACATAAACACAGTCGTGGATTTCTCTTGAAGACTTCTTCGCACAATAAATATGATGAATTAACCACTGTGTACTGCATTGGATGGCTTCAACCTAATGGAACTACAGTTCACCTCCGGCACCCCAAATACTGCAAATATGCCAATGCTTCAATCTGGGTAAAACTGTTATCAATTAGGTGTATGGGGACATCTGCGATGCAGGCCACTTAAACCACAAAGGCTCCAAAGCACAGGGTTCTTTTCATCGAGGACCAGTAGTACACTTCCCACCCATTCTTTGTTGATTCCACCTCACTGGAAAGATACATATTTAGTTAATTTAAGATGAAATCAATACATATTCTACTCAATTTTATAAAAACCAAACACTGCACAGAATGCCAAATCAATGCTACTACAATTAGAACTGCTTTACAATAGGACTGAAATAGAACTATGAGACAAATACACAATATTGGACAAAGCATACGCGTTACTAGTTTCGGCACCCCCGCAAGGTTATAAAAAAAGTTAGGACTGCATTTGTGCACGTGCATTATTACTTTGTTAAGTCAATCACTGATACCAACTTCAATAACTGCATGCTAGCAATCATAAGGAGTATTTAATGAGATAAACAATAATTCAATAATAATTAGTTCACAATTCATACTAAAATTAGTTTGTAAAAGGGATCCTGAAATATAGTGACCAGTTTTTTCCCCCAAATTTTCTTTTAAGCGCACTTAAGGTGTTATAATTTATGGTTACGCTATGAGTCCTTGGGATCATCACCAGGTAAGGAGCTGCATTACTGCTGATGTTTCGATCTCCAACTACACCATCATCCCCAGGGCTATAAGCCATGGTACTAGTCCGCCATAGAAATGCTAGTAGTTATGCAGCTCCTGACCCAGTGGCAATCCTGAGATAACTTGACTCAATCTATTTGCCAGGAAAGCACCAAATCTCTGTTATAATTCATGTTTTAAGTAATTGACATTTTGTGAGTACATTTTTATTAGTAAAATTTAACTGCAATCTTTTACTGGAATTTTAAAATTATTTAATCTTAACGTATGATATTTTGAGGAAAACATTTGACATTCCTTAAGTTTTGCTACAATGTGGATGTAAAGACTTGTCCCGTACGATGTCAAGTCAAGTGAAGAAGTCAAGTCAAGAAGATTATTGGCATTTTTAATTGAGAAATAGGTACCTACAGATTTTATTGCTGGAGCATGAACTTAGCGACTTTTGATCCCCTTCTCTACTAAATCTTCATCAACAACGGGACAACATTTACAAGCTTCTAAACCATGTCATAATAAAATATTGTATTGTAACTTAAACCCTACTCAAAACTTGCGAGATTTAGCTCAACTTAAATTGAAAATTCTTTGTTGACACTGCAATAATCAAAATAGTTCCCGAATACCAATGAAATTTAGATCAATGGCATGTCCTAATTCACTAATTATTTTAATTTTATTTCATACCTTAGTGGAATTCCATTTTGGTTCATAACAACTTCAGTATGATCTTCCTTTTGAGTTATCTGGAAATTAACCATTGAGTAGTGATTGGCAGGCCAAGTTTTGAATCGCCACCGCTGCGCAATCCTTGTGTTGGGTGTCTGTGATGATAAATGCAGAATTAAATAAAATTAGTACACCAACCTTGGGAGTCCAATAACTTTTACCGATCCCAGAGCAAACTTTTAGAATAATTTACAGAGCTGCAAAGATAATGATAGACAATTCAGCTGTAAAAAATAGTTAGCTGGATGACTCAGGCAATAGGTTGAGTATTACATTTTGCAACAGGTACATTTGATTAACAGTATCTGATCAGATCATAAAAACTTTCTTCCTTTAAAATGAATTAGCCACTAAAATCTGAAATTAGTCAAACAGGGTAGCAGAGGGTAAAAAGGAGATTTCACAGCGAATAACAACTTAACCGCTCTTTACTTGGGCAGATCATGAGTCACTCATATTTGGCCTAACACTTTCTGCAACGTCCTAAACATATGTAAACCATACCAAATGGGCATTTCGGACAGCACTTGAGCTAGTAAAATTTAAAAAATATTAATGTAGCTTTCAGGACTTAATCATTTAATTATGTATTCCTTTCTTCAAAAATTCATTTCAAATTTGTCCATTTATGTTAAGAAATTAATGTTAAAGAAATTTAAAAGAAATTTTGATTCAACAGACTTATATAATTTATTTGCCTAAAATATAAAAAAATATAACTAGGAATAATGAAAACAATAGAGTAAACTTCTATTTTTAATTGTTACACAACAGACATTTTTAAACTTTTTTATTCCTGGCGCAACCATACTCCGAAAGAAAATTGGAATATCCATTAAGGATTTAGGATGTTTGACTATTTACCTATACATATGTACTCCCTGCTGCTCCCTAATTCTCTAGCCCTTTATCCCAAAATATAGCATACTTTACACACACTTACTTCATGATTATTACTTACTTTGGGCACAATTTCTATTGAAATTTATTTTTCAGTCAGTCATCTTGCCAAAGATGAATTTAATTTAGTATTTTTTTTAAGTACTTAAAATTATTAAAACTATGATTTCACTGGAATATGTATACCAGTTCAAGTAGCAATTCTTTCAATTATAATGAAAAAATGAAAATGTTGGCACCATTTGTGCACTAAATACAGATAATTCTGTGATTGCAAACCACAAACATAATTACTTTTTTCCCCATTTCAAGAGATGAAATAGTACATAGGTTGACCTTCCTTGCAAAAAATTAAAATTAGGTAATTCTTTTCAACAAACACCTAAACTTTACATTGTGCAATAAGTTGAAGCTGAGGCACTTTTGTACATATGGTGAAAAAATGAGATACGTAACTGCTCTGAGACTACAACTACGATATATTCTCATGTACCACATACTCTCTAGTAATACACACACCTTCACACCTTGATTTTCAGCAATATGTTTAGGAAAATAAAGTTGCTTGCACACCATGCTCACAACATAATCAGCAATGTCTGCGATTGTGGCAGGTGGGTCCACGTTTTGGTGTCCCGACTGGCAGGGAAAGATAAAAAAACAATGCACTTGCTCTGCCAGAAATAATGTTGATTGAAATGCCATTGTGTGTCTTTCCTATGCATATAAAAGTTGGAAATACCTGGATGACCCATGCATCCCTATATATGATATCGATACCTCCACTGCACAAATGCTCAACAATTGAGAATGCTTGCTTTGCTTGCTGAAATTGCTCAATTGCTTGAACAATTGAGAATGGATACCTTTAAGAGCAACAGAGAGAACATAATATTAGAGCCACACTATATTTCCAGGTCCGATAGAAGCGATAAATTAATAGAGATGTTTTGCTGAACGGATAGATATGGGAATTCGTTTTTCCCCCGAACCATAAAGGACTTTAATCCTTTCGCTGCTACAAGCGGGAATACCCGCAAAAAACATTATGGTTATTGCCTGCGACATGCGGGGATATTCCACGACTTTCAAAAAACTTTTCCTTTCAACACGACATGCGGGTAAATATCTACGTTTTCGAAAAACCCTCCCTTCGGTCGTAGGTGCTGTCATCTGCTCGAAATTCTAGCGGAACTACGTCCATTCGTGCGGCGACATTCAGCGACGTCAAATGAATGATTCAATTCATTTTTTTCTGGATAATAGGCAAAAAAATGGAACCGATGAAAAATCTATTGAAGCAGCAAAAGGGTTAATAAAGGCTATTCCCAACTTCCTTAGAGCACTTCATATATTTTTTTAGCTGTAAATGGCTGGTATCCTCCCACCCCCTGCCACACGCCTTTTAGGCAGCTTGCGGGGTATTATGTAGATGTAGAATTGCCCACCGGATCAAATCTGCTCATCTAGTTGCTGAACAATTAGAATGTGCTCAGCTGGCAGTAGTTGGAGCACAAACACTCACCTCCGAGAATTGGAGGTGAGCATTTATGCTCCGGCTACTGCCAGTTGAGCGCATTCGTATTGTTGGGCTACAAGATGAGCGGATTTGATTTGGTGGGGGATTGTTGGGCATTTGTGCAGTGGAACTGCCGACTTGCACACCATTTTTGACACCACTGAAGAGGAAAAATAAGTGCGAGTAATACATGAGAAAAAACTATAAGTAAGCTGAAAATTTTATAGTCAGACAGTTTCCCAGAAAACTTTCCATTTCCATTGAAACACAGTATACTCTCGTTAATACAAACAATCATACTGATAACATAATCGTTGGTCCAGACGAAAAGTCAATCCTATCTATAATAAAGGTAATGTTACTATGAAATTTTAATTACTACAAAATTACTAATCTCAGTCGCGGCAGTTACAAAAAGCACTTCATTACAAAGTTCCCTGAATAAGCAACGGCATTTAGGTGGATATACACTATGCTTCTTTATAATTATTGCACTTTATTTAAGTTCTCCCAGTGTACTGTGCCCAAGTGCGTACATTATGGTTCTTTCTTCGGTAGGATATAATTTAGTATGCACGCAACATCATATAATAAGCTTCATTGCTGTGGAATCATTGCAGAAGTACTAATTTGCAGCAATGATGTTTTTTTTTTATTTGACATTAACCCAACAACAATCATCCAGAGAGCACTATTACATATGACAGAGTCTGGGCATTCATCTAAATCTACACAATACCCCACAACCTGCCTAAAAGGAGTGTGGCAGGGGGTGTTAGGACACCACCCGTTGCATCCGTTTGCAGCCATTGCCGACATTGGGTTCCAAGTTCACCAGCAGCTGCATCAAAACCATTTCACAACAAAGAACACAAGCCTGACTTTGTCTCAAGTATGACACATTTTCAAAGAACTTTAATAAAAATTAATTAAATATTTCATTACTTACCACTTCCATAAATTCTCCACTAACATTTCCTCCAAAGAACTCAAATTTTCCTCCTTTCACTGGCTCCAGAACCACAGGCCCATTGGTAAAAGCTTCAACTAGCTGAAAGAACAAAAAACGGATTATAACCAGGGCAACATAGTCAGCCTGATCATCTGAAAAGGAAGGATAATTTCATCATTTAAGATTAAAATTTTCTTCCCATAATTTTGAAATAATTTTAAAGCTTTCAACAAAAGTGCTCATGACAAAACTGCACAAATAAGATTTTAGCAAGAGAGAACTAGTTTGAGGTACGAAAAAATCTCACAATTGTGATGATACTGAAAGAAACTTATAAACCAGTATGTTTAAAGATTACAGTATACAGTAGACTCTCGTTAATACGAACAACGTTGTTACGAAGTTCTCGTTATTACGAAGCAAATCGTTGGTCCCGTCGAAAAGGCCTATCCAAGCTATAGTAAAAGAAACGTTATTACGAAATTTTCGTTTTTACGAAATTACGAACCTAAGTCCGGGGCCCGGCGGTTACAATGTGAACTTTATTACAAAGTTACACGCACAAGTCACGGCATTTAGGTGGATATTCACTACACTTAAGTTTTAATAATCGCACCCCGTTAAAGTTATTCTCGTGTACTGTGCCTAAGAGCGTCAATTTTGGTTATTTATTCCGTTTACGCACTACATCATATAACAGCCTTCATTCCTGAGAAGTCGTGGTGACCCACTCATAACCGTTAGTAAATTGGATGCACAGTCAATCCTCTTCCTATGCACATTCGATGTACGAATTTTCAGAGATACGAGCATTCAAAACTTTCAAATTTGGCGCCTTTCGTTTTGGCCGATACTACACGGTGTGTCGCTGGGAAACTCTCACTGTGATCACGATCTGAATAAGGTATAATTGAATCCGGTGTGAATTTAGGAACTGTTCAGCGTTTCGCCCATTCTTCGTTACCGCGGGGAGCTATTTTTTCGGTTCCGGATGCATCGCAGGCCCCGCTAGATCAGTTCACCATAATCGTGAGCTAACGCATACGTGTAATGCAGTGTTGCATCCCGCAGGATAACCGTACTCATCAATAACTTACATGCAGTCCGGCTGTCGAGGGTTGTCCGAATACCGCACAATAGGAGGGGCAAATAATCCTGCGCCAGCACGGTTTAAAGCCAATCGCTGTCCCCCAAACGCACCACACACCCTCGCCTAGTCAAACAACGTTGTCAAATGCATAAACGAGCACCGAAATAAGCCTAATCCACCAAAATAAGCCCATTCTTCGAATCACAAGAATAAGTAATAATTCCACTAGGTCCTTCACGCTCGTCGTCTTTTCCGGTTCCTTTCTTCATGGAACACTTTGTAAGCGTTTTGCTTTCTTACCTGGCCCCCTTACCCAGACTATTGTCTGTTACTGGACAACTCTCGGTGGCCGGACTGTAATTTTATCAACCTTGGAACAAGGTCTTGGGACGCATCTAGTTTGAACATCGGAGTTCATGTGTTCGGGAAGACATCAACCCTCGATTGCGTCATGGCGCAGACTTCAGTTGAAAAACTGAAACGAATTTTCCTTTTATATATATTTCCGTGTAATTTAATAGCGTTTATAATACACCATTTCTTTCGACGATTCCTGAAAGAAACGTTCTCACGAACTTCGTTATTACGAACCTCAGTTTTTTCGGCCCCGTGAACTTCGTAATAACGAGAGTCCACTGTAGTAGTGGTTTGGTAGGAACGTTAAAAATGAGACTTGGCCCATTGAAAATATCTGGAAAGACAACATGATTCAAAAATCAGTGTCACACAAACTGCAAAAATATCTTGTACAGTGGAGAATCATTTATGTACCTCTTTTTGAGTCAGTGCCCTAAAGAAATCCTCAGCAGTACACTGAAACGTCTGCTTCATTCTGATAGAGGTAGTATCGATGGGTTTGCCTTTTTCTCCGGCATTAGAAGATGTCACTGGCCTTCCATTCTGCAAAGCCTGCAAAAAAGAGAGAGCATATGCATAGGCAATCATTTGAATTTCTAATAAATAGAGCATAGCAAACACAAATTTTTCAGCACAAGTCCATTTGAGTGGGGCTGAAACTCGAGTTTTAAGCTATGTTTAAGTTCCAATTAATATAAGTAACAGAAGCAGGCGTTATGTAGTGGAATGACATTCTAAGTATTTTAAAAAATAACACGAAGATGGCAATATTCCACAAGTTTATTGTCCGGACAACGCGTTTCGACCGTTAGGTCATTATCAAGTACACCCATGTCTCGTATAGCGCAAGGGATGCGTTCCTTGGGGTCTTTGCGCTATACGAATTTGCGTTATACGAGAGCGTTTTAACATAGGGAAGATAGGGATGCGTTCCTGGTAGCATAGGTCTTGGGTATTGAATTTCCTCTAAAACATCTATATTCCCATAAAAAGCCTTAGAAAACATTATTTCTATAAATATTTATAGTTTAAAACATCTTTAAAGATAGTATTCACGCATTCAAAGACTTTTATTCACGTTAAAAAAAATTCTTACGTGCTTTCGAAATTCCGTCCTGTCGTGCGGGTGGGCTAACATCTGCTATCTCAGGGGATCGTAATGCGTTGCCGGCAGTTGATGATTTTTCAAACTAGTCTAAAAACAACTGTTGTGTCACCCAGGCCCTTTTGTCGCTCATCGAAATGACAGGCAAATGCTACTTTGAATGCCATTTCATAGCTAGCGGAGTTAATGAATGATAAATCATTTTAATTTGAAGTCCTCCGAGTCATTAGCAGCTACGTGAAACAGTCTTTAAATGTCTTAAAACCTGACCCAGGTTTTCCTTCCCTGAAAATGAATGAACGAGAATGCATTCTTTTCCAAAAGAATATCGTCTCATCAACACTAAAAACTAGTTGAGGGGGAAAGGAGCCACTTTCAATAACAGCTTGGAGTTCATCAGAAAATGTTGTGGTGGCTGCGCTATCAACACTTGCAGATTCACCTGATATCGCCGCACTGAAAATACCTGCTTGCCGTTTAAATTCTGGAACCAACCGGAGCTTTCACTTAATGTCTCGGAGCGATTACCACTCTCGTCTTTTTGTACTGATTCACCATGAACTTTCCGTATGTGTAGACCGCTTGGTTGAAGTTGGTGCGGCTGAGGTCACTGATATTTTAGCTTCGTCTTTATTCAGAATAAGGCATCTTGAGTTTAAACTTCCGCGCAATATCGCTTTGACGCTCTCCATTTTCAAAGCAATTGACCTCTCTCAAGTCCTCTTCTAGGTTAATGGTTTTTCTTGATAAATTCTTGATTTTTCTACACGCATTCCAATTTTTTGCCATATTCTCTTGGTTTTTACCCTGTATGGCTCTATCTAAATCACCTTCTTCTGCTGAACTGTATTCCTGAGACGCAGAAGGGCTATGACTGCGGGGAGGGAACGAAGCCATTGTGTTTAAGACTCTATAGCGGACCCTTTTATGTGTTGATGCTATTCATGCGCAACTCGGTCACCGCTCCATTTCTCCCCCGTGAATACCGATGACCTTGAAGGCTTTAGCGTAGACTCTCTACCTGGAAGGCAATCGCCCGGTAACCTACGACGGCAAAAATACGTCTAAAACCGTATTGCTGAAAAAAAAACTCTAGACCCAATGACGAGTAATACTTTTGGCAATTGTACAGCAATGAATTTCGATTAATATATAAACAAAAAAGAAGATTTGAGGCAAGAAATAATATTAATATGCGTAAATTAATAGAAATTTTGTGTGTACTTAGCGCAAGTTCACGTTTTATCACGAGAGCGTTTAAGATTTTTGATTAGGCTACACTGCGTTGCAATGTTTCCCCGAGGAACGAATTTGCGCTATATCGAAATTGCGCTATACGAGACATGGGTGTACTTGATAATGAAACGCGTTGTACGGACAATAAACTTGTGGAATATTGCCATCTTCGTGTTATTTTTTAAAATACTTCCAATTAATATGTTAGTTACACTTTTTTTGTTATTCATTTGCCTAATTTAATTATATATTTAGTTTATAATCGTCATTTCAAAAGTAGGTTCATAATAGAATGCAAATAGTGACATCATTTCATTGATCACATTTAATTTATGTACCATTTAAACTTGTATAAGGGACGCACCCATGTAAGGGACGCACCCATGTAAGGGACGCACCCATGTAAGAGACGCACCCCTATTTTTGAGGTTCAGAGTCGGTAAAAAATTTCCTCAAAATTTTTCTTTCTCCCATCATGAGGTGTTGCAGACATGTGTTGGAATTTCAATCAGAAAATGTCTCAATAGCTTTCAGCAATTGAATGACATACACAGGGTACCAAAAAGAATGAGACCAAACAAATGCATTTCAGACAGTATTTAAGTTCTAACTGATTGATAAAAAGCTTTCTAGATATAACAAGGCTGCTAATATTCAGCATAGTGCAAATACAACAATTTTCAAAAAAACAAGAGTAGCACGAGTACATTCAATCAAGATGAGATGGACTAGAAACTGCTGGCAAGGCGAGATGCGTATATTGCTTATCTCGCCTGCCTTCGCTTTGAAGACAAAGATGCCACGTGCAAGATCGGATGTGTTTGTCCTTACTCCCTCATTGCTTGAAAGATGGAGGGAGTGCACTCCTTCCCCTCTATCTCTCCTTTAAGGAGTAGATGTTCTCACGTTCAGATAGGGGAAATATTTTGGTAGGCACGCCTGCAGCAAATTGCCAATGAGTTCACTTCTGTGCTGTGGGTTTGGTGTTCGGTGGTGGGTTTGCCTGATTAGAGAATTTGCAAGCATTCTCCAATTATAAGCATTTCCGATTTCTTCAATCCGTCATTTAGTCCAACAATGAACACACTCATTTCAATTTTTGAAACTGAAGGTGTTCACACCAATATAATTTTCCATTCCAAAAATCCTTCTAATAGCATCTTAAGATGATTTTTGAAAAACAAGGCCCTTGGCATAATGGAAATATCTTGGAAAGACAGATGTTGACTATTAAACAGCTTCAGTCCTTAAAACTATGTTTTTCTCTTATGTTGATATGAGATTACTATTAGCAGTGTAAATACCACGGGATTCCCACTCATGGCGACAAAGTTGGTGCACCCAGCTGAGGTTTTTTGAAAAAACCCCACATGATCTTTTCAATGCTCATCTCTGAGGTATTGACGCAGTTGCACCATGCTTACGAGTAAAAAATGCAAATAGGAGCATTGTAAAATTAAGTCACTAAGAGAGAAACTCCCCTGCCTCCCGCTTGTTTTTAATCTAGGTTTCTAGATGACTCACACTGAAAAGCAAGGTCACTCACTCCTCCTTTAGACTTAAGACTGGCAGGCTGATATAAAATTCGACCCCATTTTCGGCTGCAATTTTTAGGAAAAAAGGTGCATTTCTTACACGAATTAATATGGTATTTCGGGAAATACTATAACAGGGTTCCTACTCTAATTAAATTATAAAATTCACGTTTTTTTCCAAGTTTTCACGGGCTAATGTCGTCAAATTCACAGTCTGTTGATAAGCCATTTTAGGCAGAAATATTGATCACAGAACAATCACCGCCCGCATGTTAACTAAAAGTTTATCAAATACAACAGACACCGTGAATGCAAACGAAGCAATGGGTGTGCTATCTCTCATGACGTCACCTATCGATATCAAAATTCAGGTCTGGATAAAGGTTGTGAGTGGGAAAATGGAGGGAGGAGATAAAGAAGTGCCCGATTTCTTGCCAGAGTTAATGAACACTTTGTTTACCGGTCTTCTTCCAATCACAGGCTCAAGATCAATGTGTCGTCATGGCACACGGACCAATAATTGCGAAATTCGAATATACGTGTGGAGATAAATGCGTGGACAGTGTCTGCACATGACTGTTATTGAATCGAAATCAAAATATCGATTTTTCTTTCCATCTGTCAATCATAGTTCTACAATCAATCTTGAGCAATTATTAAGGTTTTATGATGAAATTCACGGCTTTTTCCAGGTTTTTTCATGGTAGATAAAATTCACGGCTTATTCATGGTTGAGTGGGAACCCTGTACAGTGAGTCCTCGTTCTACGTCACCCCGTTCAACGTCATTTCGCGATAACGTCACGAAAATTTTGAGACCGTCATTCATTTATCGCACCTACGCTTTGTGATAACGTCACGTCTTTTAAATTTCGCGCGAAAAAAAAAGGCGAAGCGGCGGGCGTTGCAGGTTGTTCGTTTTGTGGGCGGTAATACAGTCTGTCTAAGCAAAGTGTAAAACGGTGTGTTTATTCATGATGAAATAAAAACACAGTACTATTCCACAACCTTATATATTTGCAGTCTACTAGTTTCAACGTTTACACCGTCATTACAACGTTTTAAATTTACGTTTACAAAATTTACAATTTACAACGTTGAAACTAGTAGACTGCAAAAATATAAGGTTGTGGAATAGTACTGTGTTTTTATTTCATCATGAATATCTCATCGTTCCACCAAGTAATGCCTAAATCTGTTGATTTTATTCGGTGTGTTTATTCTTAATTGCGATAATGGTTTTAGCAAAAATTTCTGCAAAATGAATCCTTGCGAAGGTGTGCAAGGTTTTACTTGACATAATGGTTTTCAGGAACCTAAAAAGATATTTCAAGGCATTTTTCCGTGTAGAACTCGGAGTTTTAGTCGTCACTTTTTTTGCCGAGTTCACAATAATTTTGGTTCCTGTAATTGCGACGATGCTTCAGCGATGATGATGCCGAGGCGACGCTCGCCCGGGCGACCACCATAGAGAAGCCGAAAAGCAAGTGCTGGAAGATACAAAAATGGAGAAGGATTTACGTCACTGCTGCTATTGTCGTTGATGAAGACAGGAACTCGTATTTATGCGATAGTTTAGCATTCCCACCGTAAAAAATACCCCAGATATAATACGCTAACATTTTTTTTGCGCAGGAATTGTGAGGTCTAGGAGCCGATATTCACTTTTTACATTGATTCTTATGGGATATTATGCTTCGACTAACGTCATTACGTTTATCGTCACAGTTATCAGGAACGGTAAGTGACGTTAAACGAGGACTCACTGTATAAGGTAATAAATGCTTAATTGAACTATAATTGGCGGCATATAGATATTTCTTTGGCTGAATCAGTGACTTCCAGATAAAAAGACATTCAATGACGAGACTAACATGAAACAACCAGGCTTGGATTAAATGAAGCCAAAGTGAATACAAACCTGTTTAATTTCACTAGCCGATTGAGGTGAGGGCTTTGACTGAGCCGCCATGTCCAGTTCACCCTTTTTAGGAAGAATCATTCCCTTTGAATATTCTGAAATAAGAAAAGATAGGTAAAATATGTTAGGAAAATATATGAAAAAGATGGCACAGTTTACAAGACAGAAGAAATATGGAAGTGAGAAAATATTTACTGATAGGATAATTGAGGGGAGAGCAGCACCACTTCATCTTTGTATTGTCAACCAGAGATGAGGATGATGAATACGTAAGGAATGGATAAATAAGTTAGCTTAATCTATAAATAACATCGAATAATTGTGAGAAAAGAGGAAGCTTTATCCTAGGGATATCCTCAAGGATAATGAATTACACACAAATTGAAATGCTAGCGTTGCTTCTAGCAAGGAGAGGGCCGCAAGCTGATATACAGTGTGTCCCAAAAAGAATGACCCGATTTTAAATAAGATAATTTATTAAGAAGAAGGGCTTAACATCAACATAATGTATACTAAATTACTTACAAAAGAAAAAAAGTTTATAAAAAAACCCTCATAAATGTTCAATATGTCCTCCATTGGCTGTGCGGACGACATCTAGCTGACAGCTGAATTCATCCAAACTGAGTGTGAGGTGTCTTCTGTCACTGAAGCTACAGCAGCTGATATTCATGTTTTTTGTTCATCAATGTCACGAGGCAAGGGAGGAACGTAAACACGCTGTTTAACATTTCCCAAAAGGAAAAAATCGCATGGTTATGTCAGGGGACCTGGGAGGCCAAGAGTGTAAAGCCTGTTCTCGCGGTCCTGTACGTCATCTTCAGCGAGACTGGCTGCACCTTATTGTTAGAACAATGGTCTAAGGGTTGCACGCTCCACATCAGCGATTGTAGTGACATTCAGCGGATTTTTCTAAAACTCTAAACAATGCCGATCACATCTGGCGCTGTTTCACTTGCCTGGTGCCATTTGTTTCAATATTATTACAAGTTAAAATCAGGTCATTCTTTTTGGGACACACTTTACTATATATATACATTCAACTTCAACATGCTGCACTGACTATGTACAGTGCAACCTCGATATAACGACACCCCACGGTGCACTAATAATCACTCGCTATAGCGAATTGTTGCTTTACCGGAGGTGGAGCAAATAATAGCCAATATACCTGTTGCGAACAGACATACAGGAACAGGAGTGGTGCGGCGACAGATAAACATCTATCCGATAAACGTAAGCATAAATCCAGACGAAAGGCGATGTTTTTTTGCATCACTAAATTTCCTTACTCAAATAACGACTAACTATTCAAACAATTTATAAGCGCCGCACTGAATAAAAATCATGCAAAGCATTGTTTCGTCAATCATTATATTTATCAAACGACAGTTTACCACATAAATTTGAGACTGAGCACTCCATTAACTTCATTTCTAACAGATCGCTAGCAATTACAGAGGTTAAGGAGTCTTGATGAAAGTCTTCCGGCGGTGAAACCCTCGCTATGGCGAGAGCCAACACCGAAAGGGTCTCGTAAAAACGAATTTTTTAACACGCTTATTATAGGGTCGATTGACGGTGCATCGGCTATCTCTCATAATAGCGGAGGTGTCGCTATAGCCCGTACTCGCTTTAACGAGGTTCCACTGTACACATATTACAGTAGAAGAAATGAAATAAAATGAGCTATCACATTTCTCTATATAAAGTTCTTCCAAGAGGATTCACTGATGGAAAAAATAGGCAGTGGTGCTCCTTGATATTTGCGGAATAAGTGGACACTATAATCAGAGAAACACAGTGCAATTCAATTTAAACTAAGCAACTTCCACACTTTAATTAATAAGGTCCAACATTTTCTTGAATTACCATAGCCATTCCTTGCGGTATCTCAGAGAGAGACTCAGCATAAAGAGGGCCAATAGGATTAGTCGTGACAAATTTATAGAATAGGGTGGTTTCCTATTATTTTTTTATTGCCTTAATCGAAATATTATTACTCCTGGAGTACGAATTTCGCGCTTTTAAATTTTTAAATTACAACATCTATTTTTCGCGATTAAATGAAAAGTGAAAAATTTCAAGCGCGCGAAAACGCGACGCTTAAGTATGAATGTCGGGAAATATCTCCGTACGTCGTATTTCTGGTTCCCCCTCCCACCCGGTGACGTGACCTTGAGGCGAGGCTTAGCTCTGATACGTCGCAGGATGCTAGCGGATAGCTGAGTACCTTCCTGAACGGTAGCGCTTGGCTTAAAAAAGGTTTATTAATACCTTATCAAACGAAGAAAACTTTCCGACATTAGCCAGTTTTAATAGGTGATTATTAAGACATGTTTCCCTGAGCTCTGTGCCTCATGCATGCATTGCTAACCTCAGACGATACATAACTCCTATCCTCTCGTGTAGAAACTAGGTCCCTGTGACGTCATGCGGAGTGGAATCGCATGGGCGCCAATCTGGCCTTTTTCAAATGAGGATAAAATTTGACCCTTGCCATTCGTCTAAACCGGTATTTCAAAAACCAAATAATTTGTGTATTTTGAATACACTAATGGTGGGTAACGATTCGCAATCAATGCCTTTCGTTTTCTTTGATGAAGGAAACTACCCTATTGAATGTGCGAAGTTGCCCAAAGAAGAAGAATTAATAGTGCGAAGGATGCAAAGTTGCCCTATCTGCACAGTACCTGCCAGTCACTTGTATGGCGTTTTTGCTGAGCGATCAGAGGTTGAAAAAAAAGGCCCTCGTAAATGAAGTGCCTGATATGGATACCATTTGGCTTGTGTTATAATGATCTCTTCCCCTCTCTGAGGAGTCCACTACCCACCACAAGGTCTTACATATAGTATATAAGTGATACAGTTGAATGAATTTACATATTCTAAAATTGAAGAAAGTATTTACTTACCTTCCTTGAGAAGAGACAGGTAGAGAGTAAGTTGCTCCCTAACTTTCCTCCGACCTTCCCCATTCAACAACTTCTGTGCCTTCTCATAGTCCATGCCACTTTCTTTTACAGACACTAGTACCTACCAAAGATGAACATAGTATCAAACTAAGATTGAATTAAGGCAAAAAGATACATCTCAATATTGACCAGAATAAAAAGTAGATCTTATCAATTAAAGTAACAAGTTGAAGGAATGTAAATACAATATCTGTTTTTACAAAGCCAATCATTTGTCCTGATGAAAGAGTATTCCAAACTACTGTAAAAGAAATATTATTATGAAATTATGAGCTGCAGTCCCGGTCCTAGCAGTTACAGTAAGAACTTCATTAAGAAGTTCAACGGATAAGAAACGGCATTAAGTTGACCCACACATTAACACTCAAAAACTGGCTGTACAGCAAGTCCACTTCTAATGAATAAGTGAATTTTTTTCAGTTCCAGCCGTGCCACACACGCTAGATCAGTTCGTCACAATTACAAGTTACTGCAAAATTGTAATGCGGTGTTGCATTCTGAAGGATAACCACACTTTCCGATGCCTTCCACAGGTTTATCAACTTGTACTCAAGGTCTCAGAATGCATCTCGTTCACATGTCAAGGACTTGTTGTATTCAGGAAGATGCGAACCCTTGATTGCATCATGGAGCAGCCACGGAATTTGTGTTTTACTCACGGATGTTATTGGTCATGTAAATGGCAAGACTACAAGAAACTGAAATGAATTTGGAGGGCAATAACTAGGCAGCCGAAAATTGTTTTCCCAAGGATCACTTTTCAAGCAGATGACTTTAAAGCAAAACAAGAATAATTTAATACATTATTTCATAAGAAATATACCTCTTAGTCTCAAAAAATTCTAGATAGCACAATTAATGGTCATTTTTGTATAAATATAAGAAGCTATTGTCGTATCAGATCCATTAAAGTCAATTTCATTTCTAAAAGAAAGATTCTCATGAACTTAGCAATTACAAACCTCCGGTTTTTTGATCCCATGAACTTCTTAATAACGAGAGTCTACTGTAACACTTATCAATCTAAATATAAGTTGTGCACACACAAATGGACTCCAAGTGTTATTTTAAAAAGTAGCAACTGCTTTAGCTTTTATTCATCGACTGGAATAAATAGATTACTAGGTCTCTCCTCTGCGAACGTAAAATTTTTATGGCAAGATGAAACGAACCTCAGACCCTCTTCATGAAAATACGCGTATCACTTATTTCAAGAATAAATTGCAATGAGTGAAGAAAGTGGAGTGAGGAGAGTGCTTGGGATAGAATTTGCGATGAGAAGTAAATGCTGAGGGGATGCTTGGACACCCTCAATACACCTACAAGACCTTTTGCCTATTGTTGCAATGTGAATACTCACTTATGACCATCTAACTTACAGACCATATAGCGTTAAGCCCACCATTAAAATTATAAGTAATTGCGACACGAAATTACCCCTGCAGAGTACCTAAGATTTTCAATTTCTTAAATGATGACATTCCTTCACAGGATATCCCATCTACGCATAGCAGTAAAGAGAGTATTGAGTACATATACCTCACACAGAAACTCTATGTCAGTTGTCACAGCAACATTTTGGTTGAGTTTGGCCTGAAGATCATTTACCTATACATATATGTCATTTCCAACTTTTGACCAATTTTGACCAAAAATCTAAACTTTGGACTATCCTGTTCGTAAGTAAGAGAGTATCTACATATTAAGCCTGAATCACACGATCATTATTTTCGTCATTTCGAGTGATCACTCGCAAATGATCGTCGCCGGCGATTGTTCTTCACGATCACTCCAATGATGAAGATTCTCATCACTCGTCCGGTCGCTTTTTCCATCGCTGAAACAACACGATATCAGCCAATAAGAATGAATGCCGATGTGGAGCGATTGCAGCGTATCGTTTGACAATCGTGGGAACGACATACATAAAGAAACACGCTATATATTTTCATGATGCAGGTCCCATGACAACGAGCTGAGGGACTGTGTGATTCAGAAAAATGATCACTCGAGCAATCACTTTTCCAGTTTTGAAAAGCGATCGCTTGAGTGATCAAAATGATCGTGTGATTCAGGCTTTACCAGGGATGCTGACGTACAAAAAATATTGGGGGGGCCCGGTGCCCTGGGAAATTTCATAAGTAGTGAGTTTTAAGTTTTTTAAGCACATTAGAAGAGTCATATGATCAAAATTAGATAGCTCGAATAGCCCTGATAGCATGAATCTTGATATCTGGTCACTCCGTGAAAAACTCGACAAGCCTGACACATTTTTCCCTCACACCCATAACGAATTTTTGAGGCAGCTCGGGTCCCTTCAGGCCCCATGGAGTCGGCGCCACTGGGCTTTACATTAGAGTACAGCAGAATATTCATGATATCACTTACATCCACCTCCTCCACCTTATTCTCCTCACTTAAATTAGGGATATGTATTGTTCCTTTGGTGACAGTCTTCTTTCGGGCCTTGGATTTGTCCTCTTCACCTTCTTTCCCCTCCTCCTCCTCTTGACCAATTAGAACAGCCTTCCACTTTAGAACTAGGTCCCATTCATAGAAGAAGATTAGTTTCCCTTTCCGGTTATTGACAGAAGCTTCACCTTCACAGTGGTCAACTTCATAAATTTTGCACTTATGCCCTGCAGACAATAATAAAGAAGCATAAATTATAATAGACTGGATTAAGGTACTGGCAAAATGTCTACTACATTAATAAAGAAGTTGGAAAAGAATGAAAATAGAAGTAAATTCACAACAATTATTTCAAGAAATACTTGGGTTTTTCCATCTTAATAACCTAATTAGGTTACCAGGGCACTAACATCAACACAGGTCGTATACTTATAGGTGGAACAACTAAGTAAGAGTAATGATGAGTTGTTTCAGGATTTTACCGCTGCAATTCTTTGCATTCGTACTTTTAAGTTTACTAAGTACTACTGCTCATTATTTCAGGAATGAATAAATTCTACAAAATAAATATGGACACTGTGCACTATGTATATAACAGAGAATGCTCATCTTTCTATTGATGCCACACAGAAGGTGCAGTACTTTAGTTTCCTACGACCATTTCAGGATACCTGCTCACGAGAGTTCCCTTACATGCAGCAGAGAATGAAATGATGAATTTTTATCAGTGCTAATTCAACTCTTCGCGATGAAGCCTGGTTGAGGAAAATCTTTTGGCAACCGTTCAATATTTGCGAAGAAAATGTGACCAACGTTAATATACATATAATTCTTATGGAAGTACCGTCAAACACAATTATAATTACACCTATTTACAATCCAAAATAATGTAACCGCATCAACTTTTATTAAACAAATCTAAGTTGTAGCACAGTGATAAAAATAAGTAAATACGCATATCTCACCTTCTCCCTCGAAAGTTAAGCCCTTGAAGAGTTCTTTTAACTTATCAACGGACCAGGCCGTAGCGTTTTTCTCCGTCCTAAAAACATTGGAATATATATGGAGAATTATGATAATGTATAAATTAAGAAATGAATACTCAGATGTGATTTTTGTGGAAATAAATCATCCATCAAAGAGGTGTGTTTTTTCAGCAAGATGATATGACAACTATCTTACCAATGCCAGTTGTTAACATTGGTGGCATCAGGCCTTTCTTCTACAATCCAGCGAGGGTCACCTTCTCCCCACTTTGCCATGACTGGAAGAAAATTGATAATATTAATTACGCAAGTTCACGCAACAGCGCAGCATTGATATTCACTGCACCAGTGTGAGTATAAGATGCACTCAGCTTAATGATGCCTTACAAATATGAAGGTAAACAGTCAATAATTGACGCTATTTCCTCACAACCAATATCAATACCACACTATCCCCATGTGATTACGAAGCAGCTTAGAATCTATAAATAAGTACCGCTTTACGGCCAATGGGCGATACATAATCAATGCGGACACATTATAGTCACAATCCGCGGGGAAAAACTCATCAAAAAATATACGCTGCCAATAGATAAACCGTTCTCTAATTGGAGCTTGAAGCACTGACATTATTTCGGCAATTATTTATTTCCGACTCACCTCAGACAAAAAATTAGTTATCAAACAGAGTTTTAGGTATTAAAATGGTTTACGTAGAAGATTCTAATCACAGGTTTCACAGCCACTGTGTAAAACAATCACACGCAGACTGAATTTCACACAGATGCGAAATACACGGGTCTTTCAAGCTGAAATTTCTAGATAAACAGCTGAGCATCACGTTGCTTCCCGATGTTTCCGTTTCATAAAGTTCTAGAAGCTGTGCAAAATCTATTTATAGGCAATATGTAAAGGATTTTCACTGCATTTGAGCATAATATATTTATAATATAATTACTGATTTGTTACTTTGCTGAATGTATTAGCCATGTTGTCACTACGTCTGGTTTTGACTTTCTAGAAAATACTTGGCGGTATTTTTGAATACCTAATCATGGCTATTCACTATCTTTCGAGAAGTTGAAGTTAATTTTATTTAGTTTATCGGGATACATCGTGATTTCGGTGCATAAATATGTAATATTTTAACTTTTATTACGAAATTATCCAGAAATACTATTGTCTAATTCTCTCCCTTAGGCCCTATTCCCAATGCGAACGTAACGTAGTGGACTACGTGAGTAGCACGCATGGACATAGCGATCAATCCTGTTTGAAGGAGTTATAAGGAATTGCGAGTTACGCGGATAAGGATATGCGTCCACATGTCGTTTTTTATACGCACACATGAACATACTTAGCGATCAATGTTATTCAAACTTTGTGTAGTACAACATTAATCGTTACGTTTGTCCGCACTTTCGCAGACCAAACACGTTGGGTGAACTGGCGCGAAAGCAAAATGATCGCGCGTAACTAGTAAGTTTAAACCATGTTATTTAATGTTGGTGAGCCCTGTCGCCGCAGTCCAAACAGGAAAAAGTGACAGTAGGTAATCATTTAATAGGCGGCAGCATCGAATGAATGAAGCATAAATATTGTAAAAATATTAACTATATAGAATGACGTTCAAGAAAGATGTTGTAAGGGAAGAAATATATCTCTGTGGATCTTTCGCACGATTGTGCATTTCAGGTGACTCCCGTAAAAGTTATCACCGCGGCTAGTCCCGGTATACTCTAAACTAAGAAATATAGTGACGGTGGTTGGCTCCTTGCTCCAGATTGATACACTACCTCTCAACAGCATCCAAGTTTCCTCCTCAACGTCTGTTACGTGAAGGAGAACTTTCCCGTTGTTGACGCTCATCATCCTCCGCTAAGGAGCATTACATAGAGTTTCGCTTGGATGAGGAATATGAATGTAAAATTGTTTATTCAGCACATTGTATCATATCATGCAAACAGCATACATCCGCATACAAGGTATTAAAATTGAGTCGAGTTCTTTCTCAGCCGCGTCGAACTCTTTTCCAGAGATTATTTCTCAATTACTATCATATACACGTTATTTTTCATCACGAGATGTAATCTTCCATGATTCATGGTTAGAGAAATACGCATGAAAAATGTCTACGACATTGCGCCTTCCAAATATTCACGCTAATTTTCCAATTAACCCGTTTGTTAATTAATGCCCATCGGCAACCTGAGGTGCCAAATTTTTTTCTCGTTTTTGAAAATTCCTTTCTCCACCATTATGCGGGTTACACTACGAATTGTTTCCTCATATGCTCTCTACCATAGAGCATCCTCTCTACTCTCTCCTTTGTCTAGCAAGGCAGGCATTTTACCCTGCCATTAAACCTAATCGCGTCTATGAGGGAGAGTCTGTGAAGGGTACACAAGTGGTCATTCCCGAGCTTGACATTGAAGTGTTCACTCGTGGGTCATTCCATTTCAAATCACCTAAAACAAATGAAATTTGTTGCTCGACATATTTAACAGTCCTGATTTTTTTATCATTGGTTCCCTACTAGTAGAAAATCATAGAACACTATTCGAAAAAAAATTTATTAGCCATACTTTTTTATGGCAGCCATTTTTGAAAGGGTGGCTAGGCAAATTTTGATGAAAAGCGTGGTTTGCATAAGTTTAATTTCGAAGCGATTTTAAAAGATATCAGGATAATAAAAAATGTTTATTCAGCATGAAAGGCGAATAAGTCTCTGACTTGGTTCCCGGCCCCGGTGCGTTGTAACCCTCAGAGGACCCCCCTTGGGTCCTGATTCTCTGTATTCAGCGTGAAAAGAACTTTAGGACATCATTTTTAAAAAGTTTTTTCATCGTAAAAGACAGTCAGTCAAAATATTTCCGTAAAAACTCGGAAAAAAATCTGTCAATACTAACTCTTTAACACCATAAATTTTTATGAAGGAAACGAGGCACTAATACAATTTTATTTCTGAGTTGAATACTTAAAAAACCATTTGCAGTATATATTTTAGTATTGAGAATTTTTCTAGAGCTTGTCAACCAATGCCTAAAGCCTTTTAGCATCGATTTTTGCAGGCAATATCTAAAAAGGGACTGAATGAAAAAAAGTGAAAATTTTACAGAAAGTTGTTTGTATACATAAAAATATCTCACAGAAACATTATCACTGAAACTCGACGACATTTAGAGTAGTGAAGCAGTGAATTTCAATAAAAACGCAACCATTCCGCACGCTCATCCAGTGCAAAAAAGGGCTCGTGCAGTGCAAGTTAGCACACAGAAGCTTAATTAAATAATTACATAAACAATGAGTTTTATCTTAAACCTTAAAATTACTTTCAAAATTATTTTTTTAAATTTAGGCCGGCCTGACATTTATAATAAAAAATTATTAAAAAAAGAAATATTTTCATTGGTCTGCATCGTAATCGCCATCTACTGTAACCACAACGAACTTGCGGGAGTAAACTGCATTTTAAATTAAGGCAGTAAATATATGGCAGGCCTAAATTGAAAAAACTACAATTTTAAATGCTCCGTAATCTAGTAATTTTAATGGCTCCGTAATTCACATAACAAAATGAACGTTATGATAACCGTATTAAAAATCTTGTCTTTTGTTTAAGCGTCACGTGCCCTTGTGCCCTCCCCCTAAGTCCGCCTATTCCTCTTGGCTTCTCATAAAAATTCATGAAAATTATCTTTTGTATCTGTAATTAATTTTATAGCTTTTATTATGTAAATAAAGTATGGAAATATTTTTTAAAGCGAATCTGAAAAAGTGAAGTGAAAAGTAAAGATATGCAAAAAAATAATAAAGATCAGTTGGAAAGTTAGTTCGGTCTTAAAATGGTTAATGTACTTATACTATTTATATACTATTTGAAACTAATATTTATTACTTACCACTAGAAGTTTGTTTAATTATAGCACAGAGTAAGGTTAAAGTCACGAGTTGCACGGAATGATGGACGCTTGATGGGAGCTCAAACAACCTTCATGAATGTGTCTATGTTATTTTTTGCTGGATATTTTTATGACTACATAAGGTGCATATGGGGATTAACATTAACCCTTAAAGACCGAAACAACTTACCAACTGATTTTTATTATATTTTTGCATATCCTATTTATTTTATAACTAACTAAGAGAATTTATGAAAGAAAACCCGAACAAAAATTTAACGAGCGTTTTATAGCATATTCCCATATAGGAACACGCCACAAAAATTTGCTACTGCTTCAAAAATAATTACACTTTTGACCAAGAAACTAAGTTGAACGATTTAATATATACTGATCTTTTTAATAAATGGGCATTTGTTACTGAAGAGCGAGTGTAGGGTAAAATATCGAATAAACCGCATAATCACTCCAGAGGTGATGAAAATAACCAATTTTGAAAAGATATAATTAACGATTAATGAATACACAAGTCATACGATTCACTTTAACAAATACTTTCATACTTCGTTTACACAACGAAAGCTTCTGTTTCCAAATGGGAACATTGGACTGTAAACGGATAATGCAAGGGTTGAATGATGCAAAGGGTTTACCGCGAGGAAAATGAAGATTAAAAATTACTCAATAATAATGATACGAGGAAAAAATTCATGAAAAGTACAAAAAAATACGATGGAAAAAAATTCGTTCAGTCATTATAGCGAGTGCCGCGATTATCGGTATTTCGATAAAGTTGTCCTTTTTTACTACTTTGTTACTAGCATTTAAACTTCCTTTCATACCATGAGATGCTATGAATAACATCATTGACCTTCGACCATGTCTAATAGTTGCAAAAGATGTATTCTGATAGTGACGTCATTGAGGATTGTGTCACTTCCTCAATCCATTGGAGGAGAATTTGTAATGAATACAAAACTATAAACCTGGACGTGTTTTATAACTTGCAGAACAGAAGAATCGGTTTTCATATCTCAATATTAAATTTATTTTACTGTGATAGAGGATTGGTTTGCTGTACATTTTATAGTGATATATAATCATAGACTTGTATATAATGTGCGATATCCACCCCCTAGTTATATTTCCGTTCCGATCAATATCTTTTTTTAGCCATGGTCGCTAAAGTTGTAACATTTTCACGTGGAAAAGGTGAATGAAACCAAATTATGATAGCGCTTTATTAGTTTTTAAAAGTTATTTGCTCGAAAAAAATTATTTTAGTTCCATCTCTATATCATTTTCTGTGTATTTAAAGGCATTTTTTTAAAACTTTCGTTTATATCCAGTCCTAATTTTCCTTAAAAACTTTTGCAATTTTCCTAACCGACTTCGCCTAAATTACGCAAGTATATTTAGTTTCCCGTTTTTGACATACGTCTTGAGTATCTTTTGTCTACAAATGAATATATTTATTAAGTATTTACCACTTAGATTGTGAATACTTACAATTTGTCAAAAGTGCCGTCAAGATTTCAGTATGCAAAGGTTGAAATCACTGTTAAAACTAGTCAAGGTAACTACTAGAATATTTTTAAAAATTATTTTTGACATTTGCATTTAGTTGAAAATTGCACTTAAATTTCATTTTTTAATCAAGTTTTCTTTTGTTCAATTTTTTTGGCGACTATATAGCGTAAATAATAGGTAGCTCGAGTACATCACTTGACTTATCCCGATGCTCCTCTAACAGCCTTAAAATATTTTCCTACGATTTTTCTCCACCACATCTACCTTCCAATCGCCGCCGCTGTTCGTAACTGCCTCTTTTTATCATTTTATGTTGTGATCATGCTTATAAAAAATATATTTCCAGTTTCCTTTCTAATATCTCCTAAAATCCGACCTCCAGCATGCCTTCACTACTCATTTTCCTTTCCATCCATCTACCTTGTCTCTTGCTAATCTCTTCAAGGAACATCTCCCCCCCAACGTTGCCCTCTATTCAAGCGCCTCGTTGTTTCATCCACATCGCATAAATGACTGACGTTCCCACTTCACGAGGCCAGTGTACTAGTAGTGAAATTACCGATGGCGTAGCGAGGGGGAGGTCCGGGACTCCGCCGAAAAATAAAAACACAACTAATTTGATTCATAAATGAAGAAAAATACTGAAAAATCATGAGCTTACAAAATATTTCTTTTATGGAGTATTTCTACTAGACTTTCTATTTAAGGAGTTTTTTAGATTATGATAAGTGTTACAATTAGTTTAAACGCCTCTACTTAGTACCCTGTTTTTAAAAAATGTTCCCTTTTGGTTTTGGACCCCTCCTAACAAAATTTCTGGCACCGGTGGAAATATTTTCACTGGGGTAAATGCAATACCACCCCTAGGGAGTTACGTGTTGCGATGAAACTTATGTTTGAATAGTAAAACAGTTAAAATCCGAAGATCCAAGCGTGATGGAGTGGAATTTTTCTATATTTAAATAAATATTTGCAGTTTTTTCACTTTTATAAAATTTATTGCGACCTAGGTTTCAATGTTTACTGTAACGACATAGGTTTCCAGGTTACTACATCGTCTCTCCCTACTACATCATCTAAGGGATGATGTATTAACATCTGAATGCAGGATCGTGATAAATTTTATAATCGTGGAAAATATTAGCAAGTATTTATTTCAGTTTGGAAAAAACAATAGCAGGTATTTTTTGAAAAAGGACTTTTTTAGTTGTTCTTATCTGTAATGTTTTCCTTTTCTTGGTGCGCTGTCCCTATTTAAGTTACAAAAGAATTCAGCACAATGATTACCAAAAATTTTTATGAGCCAGGGGGGTACAAGTGCACCTTCTTGACTCCTATCATGTCCACCATGACCGTGGGCCATGCAAGAAGGTAGTGCGTGTAGGAAAAAAAAGAGGTGGGAATTAGGGAAGGGATAAGGCTAAATTCAGGAATAAATGGCGCGGGTAAAAATGCCTCTACCAAGTACTCCAGCCAAGATCCTAAATGCGATCGATGATTTAAATTGATAAATAGGTTGATATACGTATGTAAGTGAAAAATTCATTCTCATAAAATTAGACCACTCATAAATCATCAGCATTATTAGTCAACAATCCTAAGATTGTACAAGAATTGCCATGAGAAAGAATTCCCCTGGACCGGGAATCGAACCACGGACCTTTGGCTTTCGATTAAATAAGCTTTTATTGCTTAATTTTTGATACAAAACAGATATATAATACATCTAGTGGGAACAATTTCAAACGTATTAGTATCACATACAAGTATATAAAAGTACAACATTATAAACATTAAAAATTTTGATCTCAATCATTTAAATATGCTTTTCTATGCGTGTCTTAGACATTTTCATTCAAATAAAAATTTGGAGGTAAACATAAGCAAAGAGCATAAACAACAGATTATTATTCTTTTATCAAATTTTCCAAAAAAAAAAAAACATAGGTAAAAATGACTGGCGGGGCTCGGTAACGAACGTCCGATCCTCGGCACAGAGGCCAACCCTTCGTATGGGACCTGCTCATACGTCCATTTCTACCTCAGCACAGATTTTTTAAAGCATATATTTATACAGACATTTTTATGTATATGTATAAAATGGAATGTAAAAATAAGCAAACATTAATTACAAAGGATTATTTTACATAAAATTTGAGAGAATACAATACGGGAAAATATTTCCCAAGCAGATGCCATTTCCGTATTAAAAAACATTCAACAGCCATTCTTTCTGCTCTTTTGTTGTATTGATTTTTTTGTTTAAATATATAATTTTTTTAATTAAATTAGATCTGATGTCTCCTCTATTAATTTTGTTAAAAACATATGTGCTTATTAGTTCTGATAAAATGTGTGCCTTCGTGCTTGGGAAGAGTTGGAAATTTAATTTCAGTAGATCCTTATCGTTAACACTTCCCGATCCGAAGGTGTCAAATTCTTTAAAAATGTTTATTATGGTTTCCCAAAATACGTCATGGTTGCAACCCAGAACTGTGTGCGTCATGTCCTCCTGCCTCCCACACTCCGGGCACTCGTCCTCTGTTCGTAAACCCAGTTTCCTTCTCATTGTATTAGTCACGATGCATTCCGAACATATGACGAACATAACGTCTGACTCCTTCGCACTACTCCCCAGCCTGGAATAGTTTTCCCAAGTTTTGTTTACCCTAATGTGTGGAGTCGCTTTCAGCTCGTCCTTGAGCACGCTCTCATATATCTGCTTAGTAGTTTGCAGGCTGTCGTTATGTGCGTATTTGCTTTTGAAAATATTTGCTTCGTGTAAAATTTGGTTGAAGTACCTTAGTCCCCTTGCTTTCTCCATGGAATTTACTAATAAACGTTTTCTTTCGTTGTTATTTGAGTGTAAAATCTTAGCGATATTTTTCACTGTTATAATGCGTGCCTTGATTTTAGTGTTAATAAGGTTTAGGCCACCATATTTTGGGGGCGCGTATAGTCTTTTTCTTTCGACTTTTTGAAGATAGCCTTTCCATATAAAATTATTCGTCATTTTAATTATGTTTGCGTTTGCTTTTTCAGGCATTGGCCAGACGTGTGCCACATACCATAAGTTTGGGAACAGTATCTGATTAAGTAGTTTGATTTTAGACGTAATGTACGTGTTGTATTCCGCATATCCAAGTAGAATTTTACGGATTTTTCCCGTTGCTCTATCCCAGTTTTTATTAATAGTGGCGGCAAGGTCTTTCTCCCACCATAGCCCTAGGATGTTTTGGCCACTGACTTTATTCCAGCCTTTTGTGTCAGATAATTCCATTCCTTTTACATGTATGAGTGTGGACTTGGCCATGTTGATTTTCACGCCAATTAAGGTGTATTTTTTCATGATATCGCTTATTTTCTCGAGTTCCGATGCGTCTTTCACAAAAACGGTGATGTCATCGGCATATATGCACGATGTGTACGTTTTTCCGCATCTCCTGATTCCAATGCTGCGTTCAAGGTCCATGACCAGAGGTTCCATCGCCAAAGAGAAGAGCAACATCGACAACGGGCACCCCTGTCGGACCGAGTTTTTTATTATAAAATGATCGGATATTTTGTTTCTTATTTTTATTTGAGATGTGATATCATGGTAAAGTGTTTGGATCATTCTTATAAGCCCTTCTGGAAAATGTTTTTCTCTTAGAATTTTTATAATCCATTCTATTCTAATATTGTCAAAGGCTTTTTCCAAGTCGATAGCTAAAATGCTTAAAGAATTTTCCTCCTTTGGAATACTACTATAAATGATGTCCCTGATTAAAATATTAGCTTCTACTGAGGATTTCCCTTCTCCCCCTCCAAACTGATTTTCCAGGCCTGCGCCATCCATTATCATCATCATTTTTTGGACTATTATGTGAGCTAATATTTTATAATCGGTATTTAGTAAAGAGATTGGTCTAAATTCCGTTATATGTTTAGCGTTTCTCTTTTTTGGTATAAGCGTTATTATTGCGTTTTTCATTCGCGCACTCATTTCCCCTTTTCGCGTGATGCTATTGAAAACCACGCAGAGAATGGGTTTCATTTGTTCCCAGAATGTCAAATAAAACTCATTTGGCAGGCCGTCCTCCCCGGGAGCCTTTCCCTTTTTAAGCTTTAGTTTCGTAGAGTCTATTTCCTGTTCCGTGATGTTTGTCTCGAAGCGCTGCGTTTTTTCGGGGTTGAGTTTGGGGAGAGGAGGGACAGCCAGTCCGTCCCCCTCTTCCCATTCCCCGTACTGGTGATAGAGCCGGCTATATAATCTCGTCGCCTCCTCAAGCCGCTTTTCGGGGTCGTCTAGATCTCCTATTTCACCTCCGCTCGCGTATTTTATCGTTTTCCGCAATTGCTCTACTGTCAGGGCTTCGGATTCACTTTTGTCATGACCTCGCTCCCATTCCCTTGGGGCAAGCTTCTCCACCTCCCGTCGGAAAATTTCTTTTTTGAGTTCTTTTATTTCGGCATTTACTCTGGGCGACCTGTTCTCTGTGTCTATTAGGTGTTGGAGTACCTCTCGATAGAAAGCTATTGTTTCGTTTTTCTCCCTGTAATATTCGCTTGTTAGTTTTTTTAATTTCCTTATGATACCTGTTTTAAAGATTTTTTCCCACCAAAGTAAAGTATCATTCTCGCTGAGAGCGTGATTTGAGAGTCGTAATATTTCGGTTTCAATATTTTTACACATTGTTTCGTCTTTTAATAGGTTAGTATCTAAACGCCAAATTTTTTTCTCCTTATTGTTTACATTCCGTGCATCAAGGTCCATTTTAATTTTAATATGAATGGCATGGTGATCCGAAATAGCTATCGGGGTCGTACTGTATTGTATGAATTCGTTTTTAAGTTTCTTTGATATAAAAATATAGTCAATTCTGTTTTGAGAGTGTGTTCCTATTCTTGTAAATTGTATTTTGTTTTGTACTGTATTTTTCCCGGTATCTATTGCGTCTATATTGCTAACTAAGGTTTTCAGTGTCTTGTTTATTCGGTATCTTATTTTCGTATTATTTGCCCCGCTGTCCTCCCTTCTGTAAATAGCGTTAAAATCTCCCCCCATTATCGCCTTGTCCTTGAAGAGGCAGGCGTAAGGCAAAATTTCGCTTGCCAGGAACTCTCGCCTTTCTTCGCTTTTTTCATGTCCTGAAGGGGCATATACGTTAACAAAGTGTGTGTCTCCGATTTGCAACGCAGTTATTCTCCCGGAGGCATGACGACGAACATTCTTAACGTTTAAAAACTTTTTTGTTAAAATTGCTGTACCTAATGAGGAGTCATCAGTATTGCCAAAAATGCGGTAATTTTTGCTCTGCCAAGCAGGTGATTCTTTATATTCTTGAATAAAAATGACATCTGCTTTTAAATCATTGTGCATAAAATTTTTAATAACATTGATTTTTAAGGCATTCGTGATTCCGGCCACATTCAGTGACGCTACCGTGATATCTCGCTTATTTGAAGAGGTACTCATTGTTGGTTTTTTTGGAAGGAAGTAAAAATTTCTCTGTTACGTTTTTAAAACAAACGAAGGGCGTTTGCATGCGAAATTCGTATCTTAAGAAGGGGGTCCAAAATAGGAAAAAAGTTAAATTTAAATGGCGAGGTTCGGAAATAGAGTCCGGCCCTCGACATCGTTCATATAGACCAACTCTGAGTTTAATACCTCCGTATTCTTTACATAAGGCAAGGGTTAGTAGACATTTTATATTCATGGTAATAACTGAAGCAAGATAAGTGCTATTCAAATTATTTAACATTAACTTTACAAAAACTTTAAAGGATTTAGTGATCATTTTACTTTTTACTTGATTTTTTTTTTGTTCCCTTTGCGCTCACCCTCCTGGATTCTGATGCCCCGGTTCCTAAGCTGTTCGTTCCACCTCTTCTTTTTGATTGGAGAGAGGTCCTTCCCGAATAGCTTTTTCAGTTCCGCAGCTGCAGCTCTGTTCTTGTCCTCATCCTCGATGAGGTTGAGGGGCGCGCTGCCGCTGGAGGCCGTCTCATCCTCCTCCCCTCGCTCAGACCACAATCTGCTTGTACCTGGTAGGGTAAGGAAAGAAGAAGGAGGAAACACTCCCCCCCCCACAACCCCCCCAACCTCCAGAGACATTTCCTTTTCTCTCAGCACTTTATTTTGGTCATCGCTCACTCCCTCCCTCACTTCCATGATTTCAATAGACTCCACACTGCCTGACATACTCACTCCCTCCCTCACTTCCTTGATTTCATTAGACCCCACATTGCCTGAGATACTCACTCCCTCCCTCACTTCAATATTTTCTGCAGACCTCACATTGTCTGACAATGAGGCACTTACTCCCTCCCTCACTTCCATGTTTTCGGTACACCCCACAATACCTGAGGCATTTATAAAATTATTTGTCCCCTCATTCACACCGGTATTTTTGCCAATTTCATCGTTCGGCTCTCCCCCTGTCCCTACGGCTTCTTCCGTGTCCGTCTCAAAGGAAGAAGAAGACACTTCCTTATCATTTTGTTCGCCTTTGGAGCTTTTATTTCTGTGTGTTCTATTTCTCCTTTTCGACTTCTTCTTTATCCCCCCCTCTGATGCACTCACATGACTCACGTGGTTATTTGGCAAGACTTTGTCCCCACTTTCATCTGGTTTTGGTGTCTCCTCAGCCAATTTGACTCCGTCTTCCGCCGGGATATCCATCCCCTCCTCGTCTTCTTCCACCCTCCCAGAATTTTTTAAAGCACTAGCGTATGATGGCCCCGACCTAGTTTCTGGGCATTGCAGCCTTAAGTGCTCCTCACTTCCACACCTTGAGCACGTCAGCTTTTGCCCATCATAGTGGATAACTGCGCGTTCACCACCAATACTTATTACACTGGATATATTTTCCGTAAGGGACATCTTGACGGTTCTAGTGCCCGTCATCGTGCCCTGGTGTATACCATCACCGCTCCACTTATTCTCTAAATATCCGCAGACTTTGCCGTACTTGCTCAGCGCTGCTTCGACTTCCTCACGTTTTACCTCGAAAGGTAACTGGCACACTTTAACAAAGGTATATCTTTCGGATATTGATTCACACCACCATGAGAACTTTTTGGTGCCTTTGGCCGGGAACTGAAACTTTTCACCCGCTTTCACCATAATTCTTTCAAACGTAGATTCCTGCTTGACTTTCACAAGGAATGACTTCCTTCCTGGACCAAGCTGGATGCCATGAATTTCCTCAGTTTTCAGCCCGAGGTCTCCACCAACTAGTTGGTGGACCTCCAGGACCGAAGGCGTTTCACTAACACTCTCGATGTTTACACGCAGAGTGTTCTTCCTTTCCACCGGCATTTTGCGTCGGCTCGCGCTGCGTTCACCGACACTAAATGCTAACAGACCGCGTACCCCTGGTACAGGGGTGCGCACACAAAAAGTACAATTTTTGCCTTCACAGGAAAAGTAAGTCACTTCACCGGGAACGCAAAACTACGCTCCCGGCGATCAAACACTCGATCGCCGGGGCAAGAAAACCCGCTGTCGCTGACTCACAACAGAGCTCCGATAAGACGTCCGCTCGCTAGTCGGCTTTCCGGGCCACTGCGCAGACCACTACGCTATCCAGGTTCCTTAATTCTCATGGCAATTATACCGAGGCTCATGGTACTAGGTGTTAGGCCCTCGCGGTCCATCAAGGATGGCAACGCGAGGGAGAAAGGCCCTCCCTCGCGTTGCCATCCTTGATGGACCGCGAGGGCCTAACACCTAGTACCATGAGCCTCGGTATAATTGCCATGAGAATTAAGGAACCTGGATAGCGTAGTGGTCTGCGCAGTGGCCCGGAAAGCCAAAGGTCCGTGGTTCGATTCCCGGTCCAGGGGAATTTTTTCTCATGGCAATTCTTGTATATTTCACCGCCGTTCACGCGGCAGGTTTAGAAATATTTCACAAATCCTAAGATTGTCTTGACGCAGTTATCCATTCCTCTCACCTATCCGCTAACCTTTTCATAGCGACGTATTTCTTCTCTTCTAGAGCCTTTATGATCGGTCCTATGTAACTCATTCGAGACCGTCCCTTGCCCTTCTTCCCTTCCACCAGTCATTCTACGATTCTTTTCAACAAGTCATCATGCTTTATAATGTGGCCAACTAAGTTGTCCTGTTTTCTGCCTAAGGTTTTTAGAAGACTTGTCATTTCTCCCACTCTACTTAGCACTTCCTCATTACTTACACGGTCGATCCATTTTATCTTCATCATTCTTCGGTAGTGCCACATTTCGAATGATTTACTCGTAAATAACAAAAACCAAATTTCCTATAAATCCTGACATCACCTGAGGCCCCAATGAGAGTGTAGGGTAGCGTATAGTGCGTGTCGTTTTTAGTCGTTCTATGGTAAAATGCTATCCTACACGTCGTTTCAATGACCTCCCTAGGACTGCAGACTGCCTGAAATAATAATAATAATCGGGTTGACGTGGTAAGTAACTGGAATGTTGGCTTTCCCTCCCTTGGGCCCGGGTTCGTTATCCCTGTGGTGGTGCAGATGCTTTAGGACGCCCTATTCCTACATAAGGGGTCATCCATTTATTACGTGAGGCGTTTAGGAGTGGGGGTAAGGGGTCAATCCTATTCTTACCCGATCTCACGAGGGGTTCTGCCAAGTATCACGTATTTTTTTCCACAAGAAAAAGTGGTAAATGTGATTCTAGACTACGATCATAGTAATCTTAAACATTAGCTTTAATTAATCTTAATTAAAAATCATGAAAATCAAATGGATCGACCGAGTTAGTAAAGAGGAAGTCCTAAGAAGGGTAGGAGAGAAGAGAAATCTCATGAAAACCTTAATAAGAAGACGGAACAACCTTATAGGCCACATCTTGAGACATGATGGCCTGATAAAGACAATGGTCGAAGGACAAGTGGAAGGCAAGAATGGAAAATGAAGACCTCGAACAAAATATATGGAACAAGAGAAGAAGGATGTGAAAGAGAAGAAATAACGTAGGTGTGAAAAGATTAGCTGATAGGAGAACTGAGTGGAGAGCTGCGTCAAACCAATCCTAGGATTGTTGACCAGTGATGATGATGAATTAAAAATAACTAAACAAATTGTTCTTTTTTAATAAATCCAACGCGATGATGCATAGATTGACGTATTTACACTGAAAAGACGCATTTTGAACGATCTCGCGTGAGATTAGAGGGAAGGAGGTCGAGCCAAATCTCACGATATCTCATTAAGGAGTCCAAAAATCGCCAAAGTCACCTCACGTAATTAATGGACCTAAGTGTTTTGCCGAGGGCATTTCAAGTTCTCTACTCCATCCGTCGGAAGAAATGTTAAGCCGTGGTCTCCTCGGTGCCTTTCATTAAGAGCCGGCTGATGCCAACATCAGGTTTATAGCCACCCTTCTCATTGGCACAAATGGCACGTGGCGTCCGTGGTCTCCTCCAGCGGCGGATACAGAAAAAACTCAAGGGGGGGTGGGGGCGCAACATATCTTGAGTTGTCTTAACTCTTACGTTAATAAGAGATGATCAAGTCACAGGCAAAGTATATGAAAATTTTATTTAAAGTGATTATAAACATGTAAAAGACAATGCCATCTTATGATATAAAAAAGTTACAATTGTGGTTTTGCAATGTTCGGCAATACAGCCGGACCCACAAGGGGGGGGGGGGGGCGCCCCATGCGCCCTCTATCTGTATCCGCCACTGGTCTCCTCCAAGTAATAATATATATTAGGCATATTCATAAAGTACGTTTGGTCACAGGAAAAAATATACTTATATGAAGCACGTATTTTTTGTACATTTAGTTTCCTACACGTCTACTTCACTTCTCAAAATAATCGCCGTTCACTTCTAAGCATTTTTCGTACCGCCGCACCAGCTTCTTTAACCCCTCTGCGTAGAATCTCGCCACCCTGATAGTTGAACCAATGGGACTAAGCCACAGGCTCACACTGCTGTCAAAAACAATAAGAAATTTCAAAATTTTCATTGGGAACTCTTTGACCACCCACCACACCAGTGGCGCAGCGATGGGGGTTTTTGGGGAATAACCCCCCCCCCCCCCCCCGAGCTCAGAGAAATTTTTAAGTTTAATCCATTTTACTTAATTGGATTGATATTACTAATAGAATAGTGTAGGGATGAATTAAGTATCCCTCAGAAAGCCGTAAAACTCACCATTTTGAACCATTTATCTTTAAAAGTCCCCAATTTATTAATCTCGCACCTACCGCTTGTCCTGGTTGGTATACCATACCCCCACACACCCCGGTGTTAGTTGCACCAAACCCTCCCCCCCAGCCTTAATTCCTAGCTGCGCCCCTGCACCGCGCAGTCCTGACCTTGCACCTAGCGACTACTTCATATTCTTGCACTTGAAACAGTTGCACCGTGGACAACATTTCGAAACTGAAGAGGAAATCAACGGCGTCTCCAATTGGTTCGACTATCAGACGGCGAGCTTCTGTGCAGAGGAGTCGAAGAAGCTGGTGCAGCGGTACGAAAAATGCTTGGAAGAGAACGGCGATTATGTTGAGAGGGGAAGTAGGTTTCTAACTAACTTAAAGTGCCAATAAAATGTGTTTCATATGAGTATAATTTTTTCCTGTGACCAAACGATAATGATTTCCTCTTTACGATATGATATTCCTCGTATTTCTTCCAAACATATGCATACACTATATAATTAACATTCATGGAAGTAAGGTAGCTTATAAGGCATGAGAGCCTGTTGTTAGGCTTCAAAAACTTGTTAAACTTTAAAAACTCTTGAATGCGGAAATAAAAACATAAATCCAGAAATTCTCAATACCTAGCGAAAACATAAGGTATTTTGTGCGTGTAAAAAACATTTCAAAATTGTAGTGAATGTACAATGAGTACAATATATAATAATTTGGAATCAACAACACACATAAATTAAGCATAACATACAAATTACATGATCAGACCCTTTACAATATCATCAAAATTTAGCATCCATTTTTTACCAGCCTGAAGAATTTGCCTATCCAAATTGTTTCTTTAATTGCATGGGGTAGTAAATCAAACAATTTTACCCCATGTAAAGAAAACACTTTTTATTAATTGATAATTGGGTTTCGGCATAGGGATCCAGAAACCTCTACGAAAAGTACCTGTCTTAAAGCACATCGCTATAATTTCAGATTTTGTTATGCTCCCATACTGCCGTGTTAAAAATGAAATAAATAACGTAACCAACATAAAATGTCTTTACAATATGAAAGGCGTAACTTTAAAAATTCCGCAAAATTTTTTAAAAATGAACGGCCTAGGTTTCAACGGAGCATGTCATCATCTAGCACATTTGAAGTCACGCCCGAGACAACGAATTGTAAAATCGTTTCTTTGGACCTGAAAGTGTAGTGTGTTTCCGAAATGATATCCTCTGCGTCGCGTTGCTCTGATAGACCACTGTTATCAATTGCTTAGGCAATCCAAACATGGCACAAGATATCCGGTTCTCACGCGGTTCCAAACAGGAAAATGCGGTTCTCTTTTAGAACTGCATAACTCTTATCGCTCGCTTTCATATTTACAAGCAGATAGGAAAATTACGAAGCAACATTTGAAGATCTCCCTTCAAAAATGAATTGTTCAGTATGAGATTGAACGTTACCTATACTCGAAGAAACATCCTAAAGTGTTTCCATAATAAACGTGGGAACAGAAGTAGATAGATTTTCACTTATCACATTCCTGCGTTACCGAGCACTTAGGCTCTTTGCACATAATTTTGTTTCCTCGGTGGAAATATCATAGTCGATTAGGGAAAAGACTAAAATGTCCACAGTTTTGGAGTATCCATTAATTTTAAAACAGTCGTAGAATAATAATCCAGTGATAAAAAATATAATGCTTCCATACTCCGAATATACATAGTTTTTTACGTAATTGCATGGGTGTAAATCATTAACTGGTCGTGATTCACTTCATCCCAGATAACATTCTGGTACTCTTTAAAACATATTCGGCTAATTTTGTTTGAATAAATACTTGCTGTAATACTGCTTTATTGGTCATAGATGATGTCATACTCGATTAACGAGTGCATTAAAAAGTAGTTGTATTATTGATTATGCAATTGAACAATAGCTGTATCATAAATGAAGAATCTGTGGGTGTCCCTATCAATACATTGGAGCTATTTCCATCAGCAACTTCTTCTTGATTACGTTTAAATTCAAAATTTCCATTCATATATTTTCGTTTAATTTTCGCGTTAACGGTGGAACAACGGTGAAGTTTTTGAAGAAAGTTTTTTAGTGAAGTCTGCTTTCACATGTGCCAATGAACTCAAGATATTTTCCGTTACGGATTTATCTGATCCAAGAAAATCTGAAAAATGAAGTCTCAAGGAGTGATTTCCTTCCGAATATCGTCTAGCGTATCCGAAATTACATCTGCGAAGGAAAGGCATTTTCTATTTGTGATCTAGGTCTATTTTGTATTTGTGATCTTTTCTTTATAAATAGTGCGGCTCTTTAAATCTATTTTTAATATCTATCCATTAAGCCTTTAATGTTGAAGATTTTACCATGAGATTGAGCGCGTTGATATTCATTAATACTTGATATATGCATGCTTGATAATGTTTGATACTAAAATGGTATCGAAATCATTGCTGATAATAGGGTGGTTTCCTTCATCAAAGAAAACGAAAGGCATTGATTGCGATTCGTTACCCACCATTAGTGTATTCATAATATACTAATTATTTGGTTTTAGGAATTCCCAGTTTAGACGAATGGTAACGGTAAATTTTAACCGCATTGGAAAAAGGCCAGATAGGCGCCCATGCGATGCCATTCCACGAGACGTCACAGAGACCTAGTTTCTATACGAGTAGTTAGGAGTTTTACATCGTATGAGATTACAAATGCATGCATGAGGCACAGAGCTCAGGGAAACATGTCTTAATAATCACCTATTGAAACTGCCTATGGTCGGAAAGTTTCCTTCGTTTGATAAGGTATTAATAATCCTTATTTAAACCAAGCGCTATCTGCTAGCAGGGTACTCTGCTACCTCCGAGCAGCCTGCATCGCAGCGGCGCACATTTTCTCGCCCCAAGGTCACCTCACACGGCGACAGCGGGGGCCAGAATGTCGTCACACGGGATTTTCCCAGCATTCATACTTAGCCGTCGCGTTTTCGCGCGCTTGAAAATGTTCACTCACAATTTTTTTCTTCAAAATGCCTTAGATATTTGAGAATATTTCTTTCCGACATTTTTTTCCACCAGCTCATTATAAAATGCTAATGTTATTCGTGCCCGCGTTTCGGGCCCATTATTTTTGGAAGGATGTATTCCAAAATCTATGAATCTTTGAGAAATTCGCGCACTCTATAGGCACCCCCATAAGCAGTGCGAACCGCCCTCCCGCCGACAACAAAAAGACTACTCCACCCCTGGGCAGGTCCGTGGTTCGATTTCCGCTCCAACATAATTTTTCGCTTTCAAAAGTTGTGAGAAACTTTCATCTAGAGTTTGTTGATAGGATGTATTGTACTTCGAGTTATCAAAGTACGGTATATCGAGGAGGCGACCGACAGCTTAGGCCACTTGCGCGATGTCAGGTAAGGAGATTAGCGCGCACAGAAACCTACCGTCGCATCGGCGTAAGACTGCTCTCAACAAAAAATGTACCCACTCACAATCAGAGGCGCCTACTCTTACCGGAAGAAATATTTTCGTTAAGACGCATCGTTAACTCTTATATTCAGTTGGCGCCTAAATATTTCATACAGTTAAGAAGAAAAGGTGTTAAAAAAGGGCGTTGAGCGAGGATTTTGTAACTTAACGTCCCATCATTTGGAGGAATTGCTGTACTTGGAGTGCATTCCACTTAGCACATAAGCTGGGATGGGGGTATATGTTAAAGTACTCTACCGATGAAGGTAGGTTTCCACGGAGTTCTTAATAAGTATTCAGGCAGCCTCCCCTCCCTTCACGTACCTCCTTCTTCAATTCACAATAAGGCTTACTTCCTTTGATTCTTTATAAAAATTCCATTATCTTCCTTCCTCTCTCTACCCAACATTCAGCCCTCTAACATTATTTTCGACATCCCCTCCCTCTCAATACTCGCTCCACCTATACCTTCTCTCTCCTCCGTATCTCATCGAGAAGCTGTCTATCCTCACCCACCATGTCCAGCACTTCGTCTTTCTTCCTCTTCTCCGTCCACTTCACCTTCTCGATTCTTCTCCACACCCACATCTTGAACGCCTCCAGTATTCACTGGTCCTCCTTCCTTCCGCATCGTAAAGCGCTACACTTCAGATAAGAATCTTAACTAACCTTTTCTTAAAACTCTTACATAATAGGGTATTTCCGATTATTTTTTATTGCCTAAAATGAAAGATTATTACTCCTAGAGTACGTTTTTCACGCTTTTAGATTTTTAAACGACGATATCTATTTTTCGCGATTAAATGAAAAGTGAAAAATTTCAAGCGCGCGAAAACACGACGGCTAAGTATGAAGGCTGGCAAAAGCCCGTGTGACGTCATTCTGGTTCCAGCTGCCGCCGTGTGAGGCCACCTTGATGCGAGACTATGAGTGCATGAGGCAATGCAGGCTGCTTGCAGGCAGCAGAGTACCCTGCTAGCAGTTAGCGCTTGGCTTAAATAAGGATTATTAAGACCCTTTCAAGCGAAGGTAACTTTCCAGCCTTAACCAGTTTTAATAGGTGATTATTAAGACATATTTCCCTGAGCTCTGTGCCTCATGCATGCATTGGTAACCTCAGACGATGTAAAACTCCTATCTACTCGTATAGAAACTAGGTCCCTATGATGTCACGTGGAGTGGCATCGCATGGGCGCCAATCTGGTCTTTTTCAAATGAGGATAAAATTGACCATAGCCATTCGTTTAAACTGGGATTTAAAAAACCAAATAATTTGTATATTATGAATACAGTAATGGTGGGTAACGAATCGCAATCAATGCCTTTCGTTTTCTTTGACGAAAGAAACTACCCTATTATCATCAAAAAATCACGGCCGCCACCGGGATTTGAACGCGCTCCCGCGGGATGTGAAACGGACTGGAGCCACTTAACAAAGCCTATCCACTCGCGTTAGCAAATTAAATTCATACTTCCCTGCAAGAGGATTACATAGAGGAGGCCCAATTCCATCTCATAGAAGGCTGCTTTCTGTTGTCACGTCGGTCGCATTTAATCGGTTTTCAAAAATGTTCGCGACGCAGTGTTGAGTGCATTGCGATCCACTTTTGTCCCAATAATTAGGATTAGAATGTTTGTAATTGCGAGGAATTCATGAAAAAGCTATAATTTTGATAGATCACATCAACACTTATATAAATTTCAGTTAACACTCCTGATTAAACTTTCGTTTCGATCTGAGTTTAGCTCCCCAGGTTTAGATTCATTTCGTTTCGTTTCTGCATTTCGCTCCTGGGAACGAATCTATTGAAATTTTAGTGGTTTTTAGTTTCGTTTTGTTTCTATTGCTATCCCTGGTTTAACACAGAAAAGGTAAAGGGAACCAAAATTTCTAGAAAATAAAAACAACACTTTATTATTTTAAATAAAAACTTTTCGGCTATGTCGCCCAAATCCTTAGATATCTGACTACTCAAGGGAAAGTGACCAGCGCCGGTCGGGAAACGTTGGGGCCACCCAAAAAATTGACGCGGCGACAAAGCCCAAAATTTTTTTTTACATGACGAGTACCCGCGAAAGTTTTAACGAAGAATAACGCTTTAATAGTTTATAAAACTATTTACCCGAAAAATATTTTTATTTTCATTGCGCATTTTATTCTAATATCACCTTTCTTGGTTATAAAGAAAATTTCTTCAAAAATTTCGTGTTAAACTAAATTTACTTTTGTTTATAGGGGGGCAGCTGCCCCTGCTGCCCCTCGCTGGGTACGCCCATGGGTAGGCCGTGGATGAGATAAAATCCAAAGATTCAAGGGTGATGGAGTGGTATTTTTACATATTAAAATCAAAAATCGCTGTTTTCCACGATCATAAAATTAATTACGACCTAGTTTTCAATGTAACTATATCATCTTCAAGACACTGAAATCGAGGTCGTAATAAATTTTATAGTAGTGGAAAAGTGCAACTATTTATTTCAACCAGAATAATATAGAACATGTGATGCAGAACGTAAAGCAAAAGAATTATATAGATATTAAAAGATTAACGGTAAGAGAATCGAGCGGAGAGCTGCGTCAAACCAATCCTAGTATATAAGTATATCGGGACTAGCCACGGTGATAACTTTTACGGGAGTCACCCGCAATGCACAATTGTGCGAAAAATCCACAGAGAAAAATTCATTCGCCTTGACCGGGATTCGAACCCGGATCCCTCGATTTCCGGCCGAGTGCTTTAGCCAGTTAAGCTACCGAGGCGTCATTCTTCCCTGTGGAAATTTGTGCATTTGTGCATTTTCGCACAATTGTGCATTGCGGGTGACTCCCGTAAAAGTTATCACCGTGGCTAGTCCCGGTATACTTAAATTCGTCAAAGAGAGAACACCTATATGTGTTCAAAGTTCGGACTTTACTCTCCGGCTGTGGCGCCGTGCGCACGATTTGGACTGCTCGTCGCATAATATGCTCAGCAGTCCATACCACCTTGTCCGGTATAGTCCACAAATTTCCACAGGGAAGAATGACGCCTCGGTAGCTGAACTGGCTAAAGCACTCGGCCGGAAATCGAGGGATCCGGGTTCGAATCCCGGTCAAGGCGAATGATTTTTTCTCTGTGGATTTTTCGCACAATCCTAGTATTGCTGACTGTTGATGATAATTGACTTTTGGGCCATTCGATAATCGAGCCTACTCCATATCTTCTCACATTCCGTCTCCCATCTCACGCCGCGGTCACGAGGGAAGTTCGCCAGAGCGAACGGTAAGGAGGGGTTGAGGAAAGTTGATTGAAGGTGGGGGAGGAGGGGGAAAGGGTGGGGGAACTAGGAGAGGATCGCGAAGATGGCCCGCGAAGTTTAAAAACTTACTCCCCCTCCCTCTCCACACTCAACCGTCCTGCGCATGCGCGGACGGGGTCTTTTTCACGAGGTGGAGAGGAGGATTCTCAGGGAGCGGAGGAAGGGTGTATACGTACACTCCTGTGTCCTCCTCCCCGGCAGCTCCCCAGCCTCCCTGGTCCAGAGAGCTGCTCGCCCTCCCTGGAGGAGGTGGAGTGAGGCGTTTGAGGGGAGAGGTGGGGGAAGGGGGAGGGGGAAAAGGGAGGAAGGGAGGGGAGGTGTGAGGCAAGGGGGGTGTAGTACACTGGGGGACCCCCAGTCGTCGAAAATCAATGAACGGGACGCTTTGCGCTGGCGCGATCCGAAGCCTTGCCCCGAGAGGTGGGTGGGTCGGGAGGGTGGGGTATGGGCGGAGTCGGTGAGGGGGATGGGGAGGAGAGGGGTGGTAGGGGAAGGGTTTTTGGCAGTTAGCTGCCAGAGGGACACCTAGAGAGGGAGGAGAAAGGGGAGACAATTTGAAAATAAATGCACAAATGGGTGCCCGTGCATTTGTGTGTGTTTGTATACAAAGCTGTGGTTGGGAGCAGTCGTTCGGCTTCGCACCCGGTTTTTGCCATAATGCGTTTCTGTTTATTTATTTGCACACCGCTGTGTTCGTGCATATATTGTTCAGACGTAAGTGCACGTGCTCTTAAACGTGCCCAGTGCACTTTTAAAAACATGCGGTCGGAGAACTCAGTTTCATTGCGGAGAGGTTTTGGATTTTTACTGAGTTTATTTTCTTTTTAATTCCCTATTCTCTTGTTTGAAATGGGTTATTTCAATGCAACCTACACAACATCAAAAGTATTTTTTTGGGAAATAATATATACGTATTCGGAGAAAATATATCAATTACATACCATTATTAGTGAATAAAATATACATTTAGGCAATTAGGGTGCATAAACTAAGCTTGTGAGTAAGCAATAAAAGTTTTTTCGATTACAGTCCCCCAAAATTGTTCTTTTGAAGTAAATGAATATCTAGTGTGGGATCACAGACTCTCTCTGTGGAATCTCTCTCACTCTCTCTACATACGAAGGAATATTTAATATTTTCCTAGCCAATAATGATGGTGAAATGTACTCGCATTTTTCACCCGGAAATCTTATACAACGAGTTAGTAAACTGTATGTAATGCGTGACGATCACATGTTAGATATCGGAAAAGCATTGTTTAAGGCTATAACGTACTCATTATTTGATACATTTGATAATCTATTGTAGCAAATTACTGTAAGATAATATTCCACTAATTATTCGCAAATTATCGCGCCCGGTGAGTGTGCTTTTATTATCGATTCAAATTTTGTAGTCCCTACTCATAATTAGATAATCACGGAAACATATATACGCTTAGTCTTTTAGAAAGTAGTCTTTGCCTGTTCTGCTCTAAAGGTGATTTTACCAAAGGCTATAGAATGTTAGTTCCCTTGTAGTAGGGTCGGATTTAGATGAAAAGAGGCCCTAGGATATCCCACTTACCTCTTTGGTAAGATATAGGAGTCCCTTTTACCTCTCATTTTTAATTTTAATAATTTACATTTTTGTGTTTGTTTAATAATCATACTCGTAATTTCTCCTTGTTTTCGGTTCAGTTTTCACGGTTTTTGGAATAGTTTAATTTTTCCAACAATTTGAATATAGGCCCCTATTGATCTTGAGGCCCTAGGCTGAAGCCTAATTTATCTAATTTACCAATCGTAAAACACGGCCCAATATGCATGCATTCGCGAACTCAAGTGTGCCGGGCAAAAATTGAATCTTGTTATTTTTACGGCTCGCAACCATCCATTCGTTGATGCAATTTTTCACCTGTCTCGATGCAACTTCCACTGCGCCTCGGTAAAAACGAATTATAAAAATGCCCCTCGTTTAAGCGGCCTTTTACGGAAGAAGAAGTACTCCGCGGTCAGTCTCCCCGCGGCCGGGAGCCTCGCGTCGGCGGCCCTGGCGTGCAACAGAGTGGCTACCGCCTTCACACAGGACGGGAGCGCGGAAAAACTTCCAACTCCCTAATACCCCCCCTCTCCTCCGGGCCTTGCACGCGCACAACCCCATCCCCCTCCCACCCTCCCTCTACTCAATGGGAGGATGAGATGGAGGCGTGGGGTGGGGGTGAGTGGGGGGGGAGGGGGTAGAGTCCCTGAAAAAGGTTTCCCACATGGGGTGGAGGAATGGAGGGGGGAAGTTTTTCTCGCGGGAGAGAGAGAGAGAGAGAGTGGGGGAGAGGGAGGGGGTGTAGGGTTTTCGTCCTTTTCCTCCGGCCGGGACCACAGAAAGCGGGGGAGGGGGCTTGGAGGGAGAGAAAGGGGAGGGGTACGGTGGAGGGGGCGCTGGCAGCGAGTTAGGGGCGGTTAACACAGGGGTGCGCTCGAAGAGAAGGGCTGGAGGAGTGGCCGGACCACCACCTCCGGAGGCTGTGCCAGATATCTGGACCTCGCCGCGTGACGGGGCTCCCATCATATCTCCCACCACAAGTGCGGTGCGACCGTGCTTCAAAAACACTAGTGCTGATAGACATACGAGTGAGGGAGGAAGGGACGGTGTTGCCGGTGTGGTCCTCTTTACGGGCGAACTGTCAAACCTCTTCTCCCAGCTGTGTCTCTCCCGGTTTTCTTTCCTGTCGGCGGACATGTTTTGGAGGTCAGTGCTTCCCGGGACGCCTCCGCGGATGATCGAGTTTATACACTAAGCTTTCGTAGCGGTAAGATATTCGTACACGCACGCGAACCAGAGGTCGTGTCCGGGAGAACCAACCCACTGATTCCTGCAAGGAAGCGGCCCGAAAATTGGTCCCGTTTGTGTAAACAAGGACACCCCTCTCTGTGCTTGTGTTTCCCCGGCTCCCAAGCATCAAGTATACTTCCCCCCGTGCTTTCCCCAGGGTCCCGGGTGGAGGGATTTTATCCCGGATAGGTCTAAGTGTCCCGGTCCGACTTCCGTTCCGTTTCTCCCAAAAAAAAATCCTTCGCCCCCATTCGCGAGTGTGATCGCGATGTACCCCACGGTGAACCATTGACCGGATATATATATGGAGTAGGGCTCCGGCACGGATGTGTGGTGATATCTCTTTTACCCGGGCCGACACGAAAACGGATAGTGCGTGCGTTTAGCGTGTGATGAGCCAGTTAGTTCCTGGGCCTTTGCTCGCGGCCGTGGAGTGAACGCCCATCTGACAGTGGCGTCCCGGTAACCTACAACTCCCATTCGACACACCCTCTCTCTCCCCCCCCCACACACACACATATACCCGGGATTTTTTTAGCACGACCCTGGAAATATCGTCGTTTTTTTCTCTGCTGATTTTTACATTTTTACGCCAGCCATATACGTGAAGTGTGAGTGTGTCACGATCAGAAAGATCGTGGTGTGTGTTTCACGCACAACGTACAATTTTTTTTTTAATCGTAAAATTTCATCCGGTGTGATATCATTCAACCCCTTTCGCTCCACCCCTTAAACTGGTGTTGTCCTCCCCTGATTTTTAACTTCCTACCCCTCCCCCTCACCCCTCACTGACTGGGGCGGGGCGATATCGGCTCAACGCACGCCAGTTCTCTCGAGTCTCACCACAATACGACCCCTCCTCCCCACCAAAAACTCTCCCAGGACCGAAAAAAACCCTATCTCCACGTTTTACTCTCGGGACACCTTTCCACACCCTCGAAAATAGTGTTTCCTTCGTAAAAAAAAGATTATTCCAATTCTGATAACATCCCACTTGACGAACGATAACAATATATCTGCCAAAAAAATAACAGTTGAAGGTTTGCCCCTGACCACCAATCTAAACTTTGCTGGGGGTCGTTACTGTGAGATATTTTGGAAAAGAGGGTTTTTTTTATCATCACCGACCTTCAGGTGGAGGTTAACCAGAGGGTATGTGCCATCCGGCCGGCCCTTAATAAGGGTCAGTGCCCAGTTGGGGGCCATCCTGGTACATTTTTAGTTTGTGATGATGGATGCTATGATATCGTAGCATCCGTATTGGCGGCGGACGGACGAGAAAGAAGAACGTTGAACGTGAGAGCGAAGAAAGGCTAGTCGTGCGTTTTGTGCTTTCGTGAACGTTTTTTTTTTGTGGCGACCTCCAAGGCGACGCAGCCATCCCTTTGTGATCTTCCTCTACACTCATTCCTCATTCGTTTCCGCCATGGTGTCCTGAGTCGCCCTCTTTCCCATGTAAGGGCGGGACTGGACGAAGGGGGGTGTTTTAAATAGGAAGAAAGGAACTGGGAGTGAAAAAAGAGGAACAGGAGGTGAATAAAGGAGAGGAAGAGAAGGAGGAGAAGGAGGGGGAAGGTGTCGAAAGAGGAGGTGCCGAAGTTTTCAGGTAGGTGACTAGAATAGCTCTCCATTGGCTTTGTGATATCTAATTTATATGAAAGAGGATGTCTGTTTGTTTGTCCGCTATGTGTTTTCGTAGGGATGCGCGGATTGCGGCTACAGTTTGTCCGTAGGTACATCTCATGCTACTAAACGCCTTAGTTTTAATATTGGCTGCGTACGTGTCTTTTGCGTCGTTTTGCCATTATCATTTGTTATGTGATGTATAAGGCATCCTGCCGGGTAGGGACAACTCATGACTCAGTCAAAGTGAAAACATAACTCAAAAGATATTGCTATATGAAAACGATTTCCAAGTTCCCAATTCTGTGAGTACTATTCTTCCCAAGCAACGCCGGGTGGCCTGTTGATAGAATGATATTTGGAGATTGCCACTGGTTATTATGGTGGGTAGCGCTATGAGTAAAGGCAGGAATAGTGGCATTGACGTTAAAATGTTAATAAAAAAATAGGGAAAATGAGTTAGCGTCCCATCCGACGGACGGAGTGTTGTACTTGAAGTGTCCTCTAAAAAGAGCCCCTGCAAGAACCGGGTTTCTTATAAAATTAATCTCCTTACTCCGAGATATGCCCGGGTCTTTTGAGTCGGAAACCTATTCTACTGCCACAACAACAACCCGATCAATCACTCACTATTTCCTGCTATGCCGGAAAGTTTATGAGATGACACGAGAATCCGTTCTTCTCGAAATGGAGATGATAAGAAAGCGGATTCCGTTAAATATGGTGTTTTTTTAAGCCTCTGTTAAACCCATAACCATTTAAGTTTGGTATAATGCGTGGATTATCACAGAGATCCAATACAAACCATGATATGAATAAGGTGCCTCCAAATTTTTCTCCGATGCTTGCTAGTTAGGACAGCGCTGAGGCCAAGGGTAACTGGCGCCCGGGTTGGACCAGACCTTTCCGATCCCGGGCCAAAATGTGGACGATTCCACATGAAGATGACGGCCCAACCGTAACCAAGACCTCTTTTTCAAGAGGCTGCTTTGTGAGTCATTACTGGTTTGGGTAGTCAACTCTCATTTAGCATCAATGCTTTGAGGTGGTAACAATACTTTCACATGCACAGAAAGCATCGAGTCGAGCTTTTGTCTTCCCCTGTAGGGGAGTCTGGGTCAAATCTTGGTGCAACCCTGAAAAAAAAATCCTGGCGCTTCTTTGTGGGAAATCGTGTATTTGAGAACAAAATAACTATGTTTGCTCCCTGAAAACTATTTAATCGTGCCGATGATTGTTAGCTATGTTATCATTGTGCATCGATTGTTTTTTGCATGCTATATTACTTTTTTGTTTAAAAAGAGCGTTAATTGCTCATTCTTCGAGTCGTCGGCTTTTTCCGGACCCATGAAGCAATCAATGCTCTCAATTGGGAGATACTCTTACCTTCTCGCAGGCTAAAGTACCTGGTTCGTTATCAGGGTAATTTAGTCCGTGTCTAGGTCAAGGAAAATGATTTTTCTTCAAGAATGTTTGCATTTTACATGCACTCGCGGTAGATTACGCTGAGGTAATCCAATGGCTACCCTAAAACTGATTCTAAATATTACATAAATTTTATTTAATGCAACTAAATGATTTCAATCAATACTATCAAAAATTTCCAGAGAACTGTACGGGGCACATTATTTCGCTCGCAGTCACGCGTAGAGTGGTTTTTATGTACATATACGAGTACATATAGTACACGTTCGAATCTCGGTCAATCCAATTATTTTCTCATAGTGAATATTAATTTCGTTAAGTCTTATCCCACTTCATTTGTTACTCTAGTGTCGTACCGCTTTGAGGCTAGTCGCAACTTGTACTAAAAATTAGTTTTTTCATACCTCATACAGTTCTGATATTTAGCGTTTTACTGAGCAAATACCGGTAGTGAAAATCCTTATTTGCAACTCAGGAATACATAGTTACGACACTTGTTGGGCCAAGAAACTGAATTTTCCACAAATATTCGAATTTTTATTTTTAAACTAATAATTAAATCGAATATTATTCTCTTTAGCGGTGACAGAAAAATAAACGAGCCACAGTCTGAGGTCAAAACTAGTTCTGTAATTAGAATAGAAGTGCGTTAAATACAGCCGTGAAATAATTGTGTTAGATCTTCCTGAGAAACTTCAAAAGATTATCGATTGTTTTTTGATGAAGATATAATGAACATTATCTCGAGTATGTTGATATACGTGCTCTTTTCTTTCGTGTCACTCCTGCGTTCGGCTCTGGCATGGGCTGAGGTCAGTTCAAGAGGAGCTCCGCCCTCGCCTATCCCAGCCAGATTCCGGGTTGTTTATGGTGGTCCACGCGTGACCTCACTCCGTTATTCCCCGGGCATTCCGTCGGTGCGATATTCCGGGGGTTGTGTCGGCGCTTACATTGCCTAATGGCTCACCAATCCACCTTTCCGCACTCCACCAATGCCAGACCCTCGAGCACAGAAGGATGATGTTGTATTTCCTCGGGATCGTTGGATCCCATTCGTCATTCCTTTAGGGGCCTCGGTGGCGCCGGGGTAACATTACCGACTGCCAACCTAGAAGTCGCAGGTTCGAATCTCGCCTGGGTGGGTTCATCCAGGGCATGGATGTATGTGATTGCTGAATAAGTAAAGTGTAAGGAAGTAATAAATAGTACTGAATTTGCTTGATGTAAAGACTATATTATTATTGTTATTATCAGATGGAAGATCGGACTTTCCAGTCCCCATCTCATTATTAATCTCTATTCTATTAATCTCAGGAAGTACTATTATTATTTTTTTGTTATAATTATTATTATGGCTTTCTTTATTTTCCCTCTTGCTACCTAGCGAGGTTTCTCCACAGTGAGAGGACCAAGTCGAGTTCAAAAGTGTTTTGTCCAGTTATTCTACGGATAGGAACCGTCGGACAATATGACAGGTGTCCAGGATGACTAATTTTTTGTATTTTTCCTAATATGCCATCCAGGTTTAGTTTTTTAATTGACAAAGCACTTCCAATTGAGTGATTCCAGTTGTTGTTATGATAATTGGGCATACAATCACCGATTGCATTTTCCACATAGCTTTAATCTCTGCATCAAGTTCGGCATATTTATTAGTTTTGGAGAAGTGCGGTTTTTTACATTGTGGTTTAATGGGATTTTTACGTCTATGAGTGTAGTGTGTTGCTATATTTTGTCTATTATAACTATGTCTGGTCCATTGCTTTGAATTATTATTATTATATTATTCCCTTCCAACCTCCTGGCTCCTGACTCACAACCATAGATTATTACATGAGTACATGGTGATATATTTACCTTCGTGTAAGTACCGCTAGGTGAGTTCTCTGGGAATATTCCCGTTCGGACTCCCAGAATTCTCAAATTCTCGAATTTCTAAGGCTATTATCATTGCACGGAGGTAATGGATTAAATGCTTAAATATAACTGCGGTATATAAAGTAAAATAATCCTGGTTAGTATAGCTACGATTTTCAGAGGGATTCAGATTAGTCTAGAGTATATGTTTTTATTTCCTTGAGTTCTAAACCCATGAAAAGGGACTCTGACTTAGCGTAATGGATTTAAAGCCACTTAAAAACTGTACACTGCGTATAATTATGTCTTTTCGTGAACATTGATATTACGTTTCGCAAGCAAAGAAAAAAATCGTAGATCTAATTCATTCTCGTGAACGAAAGGCACTGATCTGATTACAAGTTGAACTTGTTGCTCAGCAGAATCGTCGTTAACCAATAGAATGGCCAAATATTTTATAACAAACCATGAGATTACCCAGATGTATTGGGTCACGTAGCCTTGGTATATATAATAGGTACTCATGCATATATCGTCGTTGGAGGAGGTAGTAGCGTTCCTTTATCCATCCTGCTGTTCGTGTTCTCTATAGTCGGCCCAGTTATTGGATTTCACCGTAAATGGCTGATGACCTGCACTCTTCGCCCCGTGCGATGGAACATGCCGGTGTCTTTGTATTCGTCGGAATCGACCGACGGGCGCATTTTCACTAACACCAACCAGCGAACTCGAGGATGGCATTTTTTCTAGCACCTGGCTCGCGAGCGAATCGTGAATGAGCTTGGAAAAAGTGGCGCAAAACATTTTCCCGAGGTTGAACACCATAGGGAATGCCCTCCCGGCTGCTGTTAGATATATTTGACTCTGGGCAATAGTACGAAGAGATTCGTCACGAGGGTATATTTTTTATTTCCTTGTATTCTCGTGCCTCGAAAAGGACTCTTGACTTAAAGTAGTGGCTTTTTAGCGACAAACACTCTTAAATAGCAATATTTAACAATTTTTTCCAAATGGAATATCGAGTAAAAATTGTTATATGCCTCAATCTATATATTTTCCCTCGTAAAAAGTGTTTAGATGAATTTAGGAAGTCAACGATAAGTGCTGATTGTGATGAAACACTATGACGGATCAATTTTTGGAAAACGAATGCAACTTTACTATAAACACTTGATGTATAAAACAACCATTGAATAAATCTGCCGTTATTTTTTATTAATTAGATTTTTCCCAAAATTATGGATAATACTTCATTTTAAAATCACGTTAAATTGTATTACACCAATGAGCTTTTTCTGTTCATGGCAACTCAGCTAGATTATTAAATTAAATGTTCGCAGCCAGGATCAAGTTAAAATATCATTTCATGTTAGTGATTGAATCTTGCCACCCAAATTTGAAATTTACCTCCAAAGCAAGGAGCACAGGATAGGTTGAAGTGGGTAGGGAAGTAAAGAGAAAGATTAAGGTAATCATGAACTCTTGTAATATTTAGCTTCTCAAACTTCTACATCGGTAAAGAAATTCAGGTCCAAAGTTTTCGAAAATGAGTGCTTGCATCATAAATTTTCTGAGAAACATAAAATAAGGCAATAGTTATTCTTAAAATGTTGGCAAAATTCACGCTAGGCTGTCAAATTTACTGTTGAGTGAACGTGTAAATGTTATTTATTTTTCTTATTGAATGATACAGTAGTAAGGACATTAGGAAGAGAATTGCATCAGCAAAGGAGGCGTTCATGAACAGGAAGGATTTCTGAAAGAATTGTTATGTAAGAGTTTAAAGAAAAGGTTAGTGAAGAGTTTGATCTGGAGTGTAGCTCTTTACGGTGCGGAAACGTGGGCACTAAGGAAAGAGGACGAGAGAAGATTGGAGGCATTCGAGATGTGGGTGTGGCGAAGAATCGAGAAGGTGAAGTGGACGGAGAGGAGGAGGAACGACGAAGTGCTGGATATAGTGGGTGAGGAGAGGCAGCTTTTAGATGAGATACGGAGGAGACAGTAGGTATGGATGAAGCGAGTACTTAGGGGGGAGGGGATGTTGGTAAGAGTGTTAGAGGGTAGAATGTTAGGTAAACGAGGAAGGAAAAGAATAGGATTTTTAGATTGAATGAAAGGGAGTAGGCCTCATTGTGAACTGAAGGGGAGGCTCCCAGAATGCTTTGTAAGTACTCCATAAACCTACCTTAATCGGTAGAATACTAGAATAATAATAATATGGATCTCAAAATTACCTGGTTAGTGAGGATCGATAGCAAGGTGGCTTTTTAATCTTTTGGAGAATGATCTAGGATATCTCTCTGAGAAAATGGCCCCGGATAGGTGTTGATTTTATCGGAGAATACATCACATATGATTACGTAATGAGTATATGCATGTATCAGTAAACGATGATTCATACGATCATTATTTGTTGATTAGATTGAAGTTGCAATGATCAACGAGTATCGAAAATTAGTCTTTATTTTTAAGCGTTGATTACTAGATAATCAACCATCAGTTATTGATTGACTGGAAATTTTAATGAATTAATTGGCGACATCCAATTGCCCATCGACGATCTGTGGTTAGGCTAGTTATACCAATGACCAATGAAATATTTTCCTTAATGTCTTGCCTACAATTGGCATAGAAAATTGTCATCACACCGTTAACGGCGTGAACAATCAATGAAGGTTTTGATAAAATGAGGATGAAGGTTTTCTTCCTCTATCAGCCCTCTCAACGTAATCAAAAAGTGGTGGGGATAGTGTTGACCAGCTGTCACGTTGCCGACCAAAATGTCACCATATTCCATTGACGATGCCCCCTGGTCAATAGTTTGCGTAAACAAGGAAAAAGGTGAGAATATTGCAAGCATAAGGGAAAAGAATGAGTTTTTTCTTGAAGGCGGGTTCGGCGTGGGATATTGGTAAATGTCGGAGGCACAATTGCATGAGCTCAGAGATAAACGAGTAGGTAATGAAAGTAGAAATGTCAGAAGCAAGGAAGGAAAACTTTGTGGGATGTAGGTTAGCGGTTGTAGGAGAACTTGAGAGATATTGGAAACGAAGAATATATTGTGAGCGAATTCCAGTGGCAATAGAATTTTTAATGTTGATTCAGTGTTTTGGGTTATAGGTCATGAAGAATTTTGAATGCAAATTTTGGCTAACGTTTCGGTGCACTTACACACCTTTATAAGGGCTATGAATGAATATGAAAACATAATTTTGATGCATAAAAGGCATAAAAGTTTATAACAATTTTTTTACAATAATTAAATAAAAAAGAAAAAGAATTCATGGAAAAAATTTGCATGATCCAAGACACTGAATCAACATTAAACATAGAGGTCAAGAGAAAAAAAAACTCAATAGAATTTTTGACAACAGAAGGGAAGCAAAGGGGTGGGAAGGCTTCAGAAGAAGTCTAGGTGACGGCAAAAAATATTTGGTAGTCTTTTGAGGTAAATGTTTCTTGGAGAACTATTTTTCAGTATTCGAAAGCCTATTTGAAAATTCGAGGTCGCAAAACTGATGAAAAATCTCTAACTGGAGACAGGGTCTTTATCAAATAGTATTTAATTTTCAAAAACTGTAATCAAATAATTCGTTGGGGGATAATTCGGATAGGTCGGTTTTACCCCGCTACCCAATTGTATTCGAGTTAAATAAAATTGCGCAAACTTCACGTATCCGATGTATTGCCACCTAATTTTGTTAGGAAGGGGATGTCCACAGTTAAACACCATATGAGTCAACACCAAACTGGGATGGAATTGGGACTACAAGGATTGTCTTCTGAGGTCCACGTTGGGGAATACTCACGTTGAATTTGATCGACACGATGTGGCTGGACTGACCTAACAACAACCACATTCAATGGTTTTGCTTGTGCTTACCTTAAAATCAGCTTTAATTGTGAAATAGTCCATGGCAGTCAATGTTAACCTCGATTTTTAAGTATTCTCAAAAATTTTAAGTTCACGTGAACAAAAATGTGGTTGAGAGGTAAAAAAATGTCCTATTGTAGTGTTTATGCTAGCTTCATCACGTGAACGTAGAGAAGACACTGGTTTGGCGTAATTGAAAACTATGACTTCAAATAGGATCGACACTTCATTTTAATTAACATGAGATGAGAAGAGTATTGTTGCACATAGAACATAAATGAATACATTTGGCCGCTAACCAACAAAATAACTGAATATTACAAATAAAAACACTATATGAATTATAGTTTGAACCAAAGCCACCAATCAGATCCTTGATATGATAGCAACAATTGCTTAGTATCTTCTCGAGCCTAGGATTTTACACAGATGGGTTAGAATGTAAATCCTTAAACCTTTTATGGTTGGCTTTCATTGTTTTGTATCGTAAAAATTGTTGAATGTTAATTAGTAAGTATGCCATAAACCTAGAAACAGAGTAGGATCTTGGGGAGTGAGAGGAAGATATCAGTGCAAAATAAGGGGTAATAGGCCATAATAGGGTGGTTTCCTATTATTTTTTTATTGCCTATATCGGAAGATTATTACTCCTGGAGTACGTATTTCACGCTTTTAGATTTTTAAATGACGATATCTATTTTTCGCGGTTAAATGAAAAGTGAAAAATTTCAAGCGCGCGAAAACGCGACGGGTTATTATGAATGCCGGGAAATCTCTCCGTGTGACGTATTTCTGGTTCCCCCTCCCGCCTTGTGAGGTGACCTTGATCGAGGCTCTGAGCGCTGATAGGACGCAGGATGCTAGAGTAGCTGAGTACCTTGCTGTCTGGTAGCGCTTGGCTTAAAAAAGGTTTATTAATACCTTATCAAACGAAGAAAACTTTCCGACCTTAGCCAGTTTTAATAGGTGATTATTAAGACATGTTTCCCTGAGCTCTGCGGCTCATGCATGCATTGATAATATCAGACGATGTATAACTCCTATCTTCTCCTATAGAAACTAGGTCCCTGTGACGTCACGTGGAGTGGCATCGCATGGGCGCCAATCTGGCCCTTTTCAAATGAGGATAAAAATGAACCATTGCCATTCGTCTAAACCGGTATTTCTAAAACGAAATAATTTTTATATTATGAATACAGTAATTGTGGGTAACAAATCGCAATCAATGCCTTTCGGTTTCTTTGATGAAGGAAACTACCCTATTCAATGCTAGATGGTTTTTATTGACCCTCCCTAGTCACAAGTTCCGTTGGACACCATTCTTTACTGAATTGATTTTACATTGCGTGTGATTTACTGATGCTACTGATATTTTTTCAGTGATGGGAATGTAGTTTTTTAAATAAATTTTATATTCTTTAGCAAAATTTTGATGTTTTGGCAATACTTTCATTCTGGTTTATTTATCGGATGATAGTTTTAGCTTAACTGCTCATTCTGTCCTTTGCCCAGTGCGGAAGCTTCAGACTATTATTACAATGTTAATAGTGAGGTAGTGGTGAAGTCTGCGAAATTAAACGCTAAGATAAGAGGAATTTGTTGCCACACGATTAGATGAAGGAATTCGTTTTTCCCTATATAGATGAAGGTTTTGCAAATGATAGGTCGAACTAAGGGAGTCAAATCATTCGCATCAAAATTATTGTATTCTATATACATCAATAAAGTTCCCAATTTGGCTTAAACGGGTCTCTCGTGGCTTATCCCGGTTAAGCCAAGTATTTTTTCACTGCGAACTTCATTCTTAGTGTACTATAGTATAACTTTGCACCCGAGAGCGTGGCTGCGTACAAACTCACTTGATTCATAGAGTGCTTTATTGTATTCTCTTACAAGTAAACGGGTGGTGACCTACCGCCACGCATATGAATCGCAGAAACTGCAGAAAGGCATCATGTCCATTTGGACGATTTTCCTTTTTTTTCTTTAAGTTGTTGCTAGGTGCAAAACTCAAAGTTTCCTACTAAAAGGAAACATGTCATGCTAATAAATCCGAGCGGACGTACTTATTTTTAGTAGGAAGCGTTGAGTCATGCAAATATCAACAACTTAAAGAAATAAAATAGGAAAATCGTCCAACTTAGAGATGATGCCTTTCTGCAGTTAGCGATTCATTTTTGGTTTTAGGAGAAGAATGTGGGGGTAGATGAATCCTTGGGCGCAGGATTAATAATTGAAATGAAAAGAATTAGTCCCTGCAATGGTATTGTGGATAAAATATTTTTAGTTTCTTAACCAAAACAATAGGAAAGTTAAAAGATCGTAGGCTTTATCGGCGAATACTCTGGATAAATCCATCTCGGGTTTGACCGGATAAGGCTGATGAAGGCCAACGTTTTGATGAGATACTCCCTCTTCGTCACCAGGGCTAAGACTGACTGATCAGTCGGTGTTAGACTTAAGCCAATAAGTGTTACTTACAATTAGACTTTGTCAGACTTACCTCAGTCTTAGCCCTGGTGACGAAGAGAGAAAATTTCTTATCGAAACGTTAGCCTTAAACAGCCTTACCCGGTGATAAACCCGAGAAGGTTTTATCAATAGGAAAATTCTTAGATCTGAGAGAGATTTTAGATGTATCAGCGGTTTGGCTAAAGGAGCATGTATCTCACTCTTACTCATCTCGCTTTTCGCTTTTCTTCCCTTATTTTCTCACTTCTTTCTAATTATCCGCCGGTAGTTTCCTCCTCTCCCTACCCTTTTTAATTTTTTTTTTTAATTTTCGTCGACGTCTCTTTGGGCCCAGAGGCGATTTCCGGGGAAAAAACTGGCTTGCGCTTTCATACACCAGAGGGACGGATCTTGAGGATGCTTTGCCACCTCGTGATGGTCTCCGTTGACAGTTCGTTTACCAGTATGACGGAATTGGAGGATTATTTTGGGGGAAAGGGTGAGCGGTGGAGTAATCGCCAGGATACATCAATCCAAATATTAGTTTGACGCAGTTATTTTTTGTTAGAACTCCCTCATTACTCACACGATCACACGCAAAGATGGTTATCAAGTAAGACCCAGCTACACCCCGTTTCAGTTCAATCAGTTATTTAAAATCGTAAATCAGCCCATGTTTATTCTGATAGTGGCTGTCAGCTGTGTGGCTAACTTTCTGCAGTGTGAACGTCAAGGTTGTTCGTTAGAGTAAGTAAAGTAAAGTCTAAGTAAACTTTTTTCCTCAACTAATCATGGATTTTTAAAACTTTTTCAAAAATCATTTTAATCATTTAGAATATTTTTTTAGTATTTTATACTAGGATACCACTATCATTTAGCACTTACATAATTGTGCTGCGTCACACACTTCATTTACTACTTTATGTAACTTATCCGTGGCCTACCTTTGTCGTTCGTCTTCCAACTATCCTTCAACGATAATTTTCATTGAACCATAGTGTCTCACAATGGTGCCGATTAAATTTGCCCGTCTCCTACCACAGGTTTTCAAAAAAATTTCTATTTCTCCAACTCTTCTTAAAACTTCCTCAATGCACGATGTATACATTTGATCACCATTGTTCCTCGATAACACCTCATTCCGAAAGCTTCAAACCTTGAGTTCTCCGCTGCTGTCATCGCCCGTGTTTCACTACCATAAAGAATCACGCTCCTAATGTAAGTCCTAATCACGAATATTGCAAAAAAGGATCCTCAAGTCGACTTCATATTGGGTTGTCATCCACCGCGCATTTAAATGGGTTTACAGAACTCGCGTCGCTGACGGACAAATTGATCCCAGTTTCACGGGAAAACAATGCATAATGAGAGGTGTCAACCGACATTTACTTTCATGATAATGTGATTTATCAAATTCATAACCCTTCAATGCTATTCCTCGCAATTGCAAACCTTACACCGCAAAATATTTTAATAAAAAAGTGGATCGCATTGCACTCATCACCTCCCTGCGGTCATTTTTGAAAACCGATTAAAATGCGAAGTGGCAACAGAAATCATTCTTCAATGGGATGGAATTGGGCCTCCACTATGCAGTCCCCTTGGTACTAATATATTGCTTTTTAGCTTCATCGCCTATATTTTCAGCTGTAAGGTCTCCTTTTTAAGGAATATTCTCTTCGCTTGGCCTCTTCCACTGGTGGGGCTTCTATTCTAGCAGCGCAGTATGTAAGTAGAAGGGAATAATGAAGAAAGCGGGTTATGGTCTTGGGAGTTTATCGCGACTACACGGTTTATAATTGAGATTCATTCCAAATTTACTCACCATAAGAATTGAATTTTTTCCAAACGATGGCTCAACCCTCCACAACGAATGCCTTAACTCTACATTCTCTCATATCCCAGCCATCGTTTCATGCAATTGCTTCTCCTATCACCATAGCTACACGAAGTGATGGATGCAATTATGGCGGAAAAAGATTTTTAAACACGCTTGATGATTATTACGCATTGAAACCCGGTTCTGATATTCAGAGTAATCGATTTTCATAACAATTAATGAGTGTCTCTGGGAAATATACCTATATGTTTTCAATGATGGTATATTTTGTACTGAATTAGTAATGTTAGGGTACTTAGAATGTGGATTATCGAATGGATATTTTATTTTTTACCTTTTCTTCCAATATTTTAATGCCGTTTCATATTTCATCCGATTATTTGGGAGACCGTAATTCGGAAAAATACGTAAACTCTATAATATTCGGGTACACTAAATTCTGTCATGGTAACCACTTAAATCATGATATAAAGACTTGTAGTGAAAACTTTAAGTAAGTAAATTTTGGCCAGGACAACCTAGAATAGTAATGGAATGTAAAGTATAGATTTTAGCGGACGCTCAGGAAAACATACCCTCAAATGAGTAAGTCAGCGCAACAGCCTCAGACTCAAAATCCTGGTTACGATACTGACGCCATATACACCTACCTACCGATGCCCCTCCGTCTTCTCTCCGTTAATCCTCCGTCGCTTATGCCTCGTTTACATTACAATTGTCCGAGGGATCGTCTTAACGAGAGTTGGCCGAACTAGCAGTGTGAATGCATGCCCTGACAATAACTCACGTAGTTCCTAACGTTGCCACTTTACGATGGTTAGACGCTGGGAGACCGGAAGAGGAAGCGACAAGAGAAAGACGAAAAGTTCGTGAAGCTTCCTTCGCTCTATTTTTTCATGGATTTTTCCAAGCAAGGAGGAATATGGGCGGAAGAAAAATTATTCGTTAAACAAACGTTGAAAACAGTAATATCTTGTCCCTGCATACCTCAACAGCTTTGCTAATCGTCAATTTCTCGTTCACTTTAGATGTCAGTACTAGAGGGCAGCACAGATTTTAACCATCGTCGTGTGAATGCACGATAAGTCCAACGATTACTGGAACAATCGTAATGTGAACGAGGCATCACCGATGCCCCTCCGTCTTCTCTCCGTTAGCCCTCCGTCGCTTTATTTTCCGGGTCGCTTCTTTCAAGTATTTTTCCTCTTCTCAGATCCCTTTCCTTCCTCGTCCCCTACCCTAGAACTCTTGAAGCGAAGGGATACAAAGATGGAGAACGTGGGGGTGGGGAGACGTCCTCGTGGCGTGCCAACAAGGAGAGGGGGGTGATGGAAGGAGTAGACGCCAGGCGTAACAATACAGTCGCTTCCGGGGATTGGGTAATTTTCGAATGTCATATCCTTCTACCCTCTCTCCCTCCCTCTAAGAGATGGGAGAGTGTTTGAATGAGTAGCGGAACGAGGCGGGGAGTGGTCTTTTCTTGTGTCATCGCATGATGCCAGGGTTGAGACTATCCGGATGATATGACGGTGGTCCCTGTTTTTGGGGGCGTCGAAAATTCACAATTCGGAGAACAATTTCAACTCACGAGCAACCGAAATATGCTCGACACGTGAATATAAAGATTAGAGCTCTACGACCTTGAGTAGGTATTGCAAGATGAAGTGCTCCAAAAGCCGTGGCGTTTTTTACTTGTCCGTTTTACACCGACCCGGGTATTTATGTGCGGATTTGGGAGGGGGGGGGGCACGTGTCCCCTCCAATCCTTAAAAATAGAAAAGACTTTTAATACGGTTATCATTTCGTTCGTTTCGTTTTGTGTATTACAGAGCGTCAATAATTTAATTTTGCATGAATAACTTTCATATTGAGGTAAAGAGAATATTTCCTACAGTAATTATTGTATGTTGTTTTTAATCTCAAATATGAGAAGACAGTTTGCCTGTGAGATCCTTGTCCCCCCCCCCCCCCCTCAGAAAAAAATTGCTGGATCCGCGTTTGCGGCTATTACTGTATTGGTTTGCTGGGATGACTAAAGACCACAGAGAACAAACACAGCCTCTCAACCGGCAAGCCTTGAAAATCACTCACTCGCACATACATACACACAGGCCAAAATGCAAGGAGAATACGCTAAAGAGAATATGAAATATTAACATCAGCATCAAAATATTCACATACATGTATGAATAATGTTTGCATTGAATGTGTACATGCAATGCATAATTCGTAGGTCATCATAACGAATGATTCTTCATTAAGAAATTTATCTAGTAGGTAAAAATATGAATACCATGATAAATATGCATGCTCAAATGCAGTGTTGTGTTTCTTACGTATTCTAAAGGCCGTTTTACTCGGTGCACGGAATTGCGCAATCTGATGTACGTGCGAAGGCGCAATCAAAATGGCGTCGTGTAAAGCGGTGAATTGCTAGAACACATGTGAGAATGCGTGGATGCGAGACGGCAAAATAGCCCCTGTTCTAATTTCGTTTATGCATTCGCGCAATTCCACGCCATTTTAGAAATTAATGCAGCTCTAACCTGCGCAATTACGTGTACCGTGTAAAACGGCCTTAATAATTGGTGGGTTGCAATAATATCTGAATTAAAAAGAATAGAATGAAGAAGATTTGCTGGTACTTGTAATTAAATTGTATCGAGGGTGTGATATGTTATCTGAAGGAGGCGATCGACAGCTGAGGTCATTAGCGCCATGAGTGAAGGGTATGGAAGGAAGCATGAAGAGAAACCCGGTGTCGGCATTACCCTGCTCTTAACGAAATGTGCCTAGGAAACCATGGAATAACGTCTCATCAGACGGACGAAGTGTTACCCTTGAAAATGTCCTCCACACTACATTCAAGCAAGGATCGAGGAGTCTCTGAAAATTCTCTGCAATCGCCGGGATTTGAATGAGAACCTACGGGGCGGAAATCCAATACTGTAGACACCACACCAACCCTGTAGTACTGATTCCCTCCTTTCTATTCCGAGGGCATATGCCCTCCATTAACTGTATTGTTTTCGGATCGGTTATTTTTCGAGTAGAGAGTTTTGTGAGGGATAATTTTCGACCGGGGGTGCCTTAAACCAAGGGATGGCAAGTGAAACGAAGCGAAAATGTTTCGACAAGGAGGGAGACGAAAATACGAGGCCTGGGTTTAGTTTCGTTCCCGCAATAAATTAAAATCACCAAGGAGTTTATTTTCGACCCGGGACGAAACTTTACTCCCGGGAACTTAATTGATCGACACTCCGCTGCTCATAGTTAAGTTTCGATCCCAGAAGTTGAGTGGAGGGGGATAAGAGGAAATAGTTTAGAACCATTACGTTAGACATTCGTGTGGAGAGGTTAAAATATTGAGCTTAAAAATCGAATGGCCAGTTTATGTTCACTGTTCTCCTGTTAGTGATAAAAACATGAGTGCCCCATGCATCTAATGACGGTGGGCCGAACCTTTACTTCATTCAACCATACTTCTTACTCGGTACGTGAGTCGAAACTAAACTGTTAGACGGTGAAGCTTGTGGTCCCTCCGGTGCGAAACATTATCTGCGTTTCGTTTCTACCCAGAGTTTTAGTTTAGTCTCGACTCGAAGTAATTTTGACTCCGATTTTGTTTCGACCCCGAGTTTAGCTCCCCGGGTCTAACCCTTTCTGACCCAGAGCTACATCTGGGAAAAATGAAATTTCAAGTTTTTTCATTTTGAAGAGTTGAAAATTTCGTGCTCAATCATAATTATTTTGGCCACTAAATATTTCGTCATTAAACTTTACAGCACCAAAATAATACTTGGCTTTGATATTTCCTCGATAGAGCTAAAAATTTATACATTTTTGACGTTGATTAGAAGCAAAATTGGACTATAGTGGGTTAAAAACATTTTGTTTCGTTTCTACATTTCGCTCCGGGGAACGAAACTATTGAAATTTAACTCGTATTGACTTTCCTTTAGTTTCGATTGCCATCCCTGATGAAACCAAACAGCGATGAAGCAATTGCCCGAACCCTTCGCTCCCCTCTTTGGAAGGGTTCTTCAGCAGGTGTCGGGGTGGTCCCCTGGCGGTACAGCACGCTTTCTTGCACCGCAAGGGGGCGCGTTGGCAGAACGATGATGGCCCATTGAGGGGTGGGAAATCGGCGGGCGGAGGGTGAAAGGCGGAGGGGGTTGGAGGTCATGGCAACTCCAAGTATTGGAGGGGGGGGAGAATGTGGAGGGGAAGGGAGGTAGGGGATATTTTTACTGGGTCGGGGGCGCTTCCATTTTGTGGCACACGGGGGCGCGCATGGAGTCCTCTTATGCGCGCGTTATGGGGAAAGGAGCTCCCGAAGGATGCTACGTCGAGTCCATAAGGACATTAGTGTAGCCTAGGTTTGGGGCAACGGGCATAGCCAAGCGTAGCGTAGACTAAGCCTACAAAGGCCTATCAACAAGCGTAGCCTGGGTTTAGGCCAATATGCCAATCATCTTCACCCCAAAATTATAATATAATTAAAAATGAAATTGTAAATCTCTCTATTGTTTCCGGCTAAGCTACTTCAATTTGTTTTCAGGGTGACCCTTCGTGGCCTATGATGACCACATCTTCATGGCAGGTCACTTAACTTCAGGTTATTTCATTATTCAGCTTCAGAATAATGTTACATCAAAGTGATGGCCTTTTTTCAAAAAGCAATACTGGCGTACTAACTGTATTCATTATTATTTAAGTATTTTATCGATTCTATCTATCGAGTAGGTTTCCATGGAGTACTTAAGAAGAATTCTGGGAGCCTTCGATTCTTACATGCACATTTTCTTCAATTCACTGTAAGGCCTACTCCCTTTCATTCTATCTAAAAATCCGATTCTTTTCCTTCCTATCCCTCGTCTACCTAGCATTCTATCCTCTAATACCGTTTTCAACATCCCCTCCCCGCTGAGTTTATCCTCCATCTCCTCCGTATCTCATCTAGAAATTGTCTCTCTTCAACCACCATGTCCACCACTTCCTCGTTCCTTCTCCTCTATGTCCATTTCACCTTCTCCATTCTTCTCATACCCACATCTCGAATGCCTCCAGTCGTCTTTCGTCCTCTTTGCTAAGGGTTCGCGTTTCCGTAATATAAGTACATCCAAACCAGATATGTCGAGATCGGTTGGAGCCAGACGAAACGTAGTCCACGTCAGTTGCGTAACTAGGCATATGCTTTGAGGGGGGGTGGAGGGGCTTTGGGAGAGGTCAACCCCCTCAGGCAACGAGGGGCCCGGGAAAATTGTTGAAAAATGACTCATCTCAATGACCCAAATGACTTAGCCAAAAATAGACAATTATTTATTATAGTATTCTACCGATTAAGGTAGGTTTCCATGGAGTACTAAAGAGGTGATCTGGGAGCCTCCCTTTCCTTCCAGCACTGCCTTCTTTAATTCACTGTAAGGCCTACTCTCTTTCAATCTATCTAAAAATCCTATTCTTTTCCTTCCCCTCCCTCGTTTCCCCAACATTCTACCCTCCAACACCATTTTCAACATCCCCTCACCGCTAAGCACTAACTCCATCCAAACCTTCTGTCTCCTGCGTATCTCATCTAAAAGCTTTCTCTCCTCGCCAACCATATCCAGCACTTCGTCGTTCCTTTTCCTCTCCGTCCATTTCACCCTCTCCATTCTTCTCCATACCCACATCTCGAACGCCTCCAATCTTCTCTCGTCTTCTTTCCTCAGAGTCCACGTTTCCGCACCGTAGAGAGCTACACTCCAAACCAAACTCTTCACTAACCTTTTCTTTAAACTCTTACACAACGATCCTCTCAGAAGCTCCTTCCTGCTCATGAACGCCTCCTTCGCTAATGCTATTCTCTTCCTGATGTCCTTACTACTGTATCCGTTTTCCTCTAACGTACTGCCTAAATAGTTGAATTGCTCAACCTGCTCAAGTTTTTCACCACCCACCTTTATCTTGAGTCTCACATTCCTCGCTCGTGATGCTTTACAAAACCGCATTACCTTAGTTTTCTTGTGATTAATCCTCATCCCAAACTCCTCGCAACGTTCGTATAACGCATCCACTAGGGCCTGAAGCCCCCTTGCTGACTGACTGATCAACGCCTGGTCATCCGCGAATCTCACTGATTTGAACATCATTCCTCCCACTTGTATCCCAGCTTCTAACTCATCCCACGCTTCCCTTACCATCTCTTCAGCATACACGTTAAAGAGCAGTGGCGATAGAGGACAGCCTTGCCTCACACCTCGGCCAATGCTTGCCCACAGCTTAATTTTTTTGTTTCTCTGAGGCTTTGGGGGGGATCTATCCTCTCATCCCCCCATAATTGCGTCACTGGTCCACGTGATGATGTAACGTAAAAACACACTGTGGGAATGGAAGTGGGAAACCACACCAACTATCTCTTCCCTGAAAGCATGGAAAACAACCAAATGCCAAATATTCACCCTAAAATTGCAATATAGCTAAAGCATGAAATTATAGTTTTCTTCACGGTTACCGGCTTAGCTGCGCCAAGTTTTTTCAAGACACATCTTCAGGTTAGGTCACTTAATCTTCAATCAGATAGAGATTTAATCATAAAAAGTCGTCAAAAGTGTTTTTCTGTGTGGAATTAAATCAGTATCATCGTATGGGTCAGAGTGGCATTTAATTTTTTTAAGCTCCCATATCACAGAATAATGTAAATCAAAGTGATGGCTTTAAAAAAAAAATACTGGCGAATTGACCATAAAAATTTGTAGAAATTATTATGTAAAAGTGCCTCTTTTTGATTAACATTTCTTCCACCATGTCTCGCCTGCTACAGTTGCTTTCACGCCACCGGTGATGCAACCCGGATTTTGGTGATGATAGGTGAGGGTAGAGTTTTTTTTAGCGACAAACGAAGCCGCAGGCGTATGACATGGGCATTTATTATTCCCCGGAACCATAAAAGATTCTAATCGTAATTTTGCATTTCCTTTTCATGTGTAAACGGCTTGTGTCCTAACACCCCATGCCTCACGTCTATTAGGCGGCTTGCGGGGTACTATGTAGATGTAGATGAAGTTTCATTCATTCAGGGTAGGGGAGCCTCTCTTCGTACTCGGAAGATGTTTTTGTTTTTGGGTGTCACAAGTTTTGAATTTGTGACCCTCGTATCAGAATCCGTGCGTTCTACAAAATAGGCTTCCAAGCTGAAAGAAAATTAATTCCCCAAGGCCGTACTCTTTGGTGGGCAGATGGGAGTGAGAAGTTATAATGCTAACACGGGGAGTAATGGACAAGGTAAGACACTAGCGGATAATTACTTTTAATTATTAATGTCTTACCTTGTCCATTACTCCCCGTGTTAGCATCATAACTTCTCACTCCCATCTGCCCACCAAAGAGTACGGCCTTGGGGAATTAATTTTCATTCAACTGTTTAACGGCCGTAGTTCGTTCAATCACTTATAGGCTTCCAAGCTCTTCACATAAGTCAAAAATAGTACACAAATCCACTATTTCTAGTAATTTCTCATCAAGAATATCGCCGTAAATTGCCTTATTAAAATAATCAAAGAGAAACTTTCAGTTTTAGGGGACATTTTCAGGGAAACTCAACTGCCTATTTCAATTTATACGGTGTCTTCTTTCCATACACGTCGTTTGCATCAAACAAAACGAGAGTGGTAGAGAAAGTGAGCGCATTTGTAAGCAAGCATATGCTTCAAAGTCACAGTAAACTGAAGCATATTATTTCCGCGAGACCTCCAGAGGCAATTTGATGTGAGGGCCTCATCCGCGTAGACCTGCTAGTTTGCGATATACATGAAATCTTGTTCCTATAAATTTTTTTCCTAACGTAGATGGAAATATTCTATTCATATGCTCATAAGCATATTTACTTACTAAGCACTGCAGGAATAAGTGACTTTGTACGCAGTCACGCACACGGGTGCAAAGTCAAATCACCAAAAGGATGAAGTTCGAAAGTTATTGAAATATTTTTTCATGGCGAACTTCATCCTTTGGTGTATTTATATTTACTTACGATGACAGTTACCAAAATAAAATGAGTATCTACTATACGGTTGACGTTACTTCCTGGTAAATTAATATTTCAAGCATGTGAGCAGTCTTGGCCGCTGCAACAGAAGAGTGAGCTGAGGCGTTTCCTTTTCTTCACCTGCAACCTTGACAAATAAAGAGACGGAGCCCGACTTCTCAACTCTTAGCTCTTTTTTCTCTCCGTCATTAATTATTCTCCTTTGTAAGGGCAGGTGAGCTCCTCACATCTAATTGGCTCTGGAGGTCTCGTGGATACAAAAGGCTTAAGTTTACTGCGAGTTTAAAGCATATGCTTCCTTCGTATTCTTTCCTTACAAATACGTTTGATTCTTCTATAAATCGCACTTTGCTTGGTGCGACCGATATGTAGGGAAAGAAAGGTTGGTGAAGATGGCAGGTGATGTCCGCTAAAAATGAAAGTTTCTCTTTAATAATTTTACATAAGACGATTGGAGAAATTCGCCATGATAAATGACTCAGAATGGTGGGCGAGTTGAGTATATTTGACTTTTTCTGTTGAAGTCCTATTGATTAGCGTTGGTCTGTGTTCCAATGCATTATGGTAAAAAAATGCCCGTTAAAAAAAACCGAATGAATTCAGAAAGTCTCTTTTACTTGATAAAACCCGTGAGAGGTCAAGTTTAGTGGTCGGACTCTGGTTTTCCGTATTTCCTTAAATTAATTTTCGAAGAAAATTATATGAGAATCGTCTCCATTCACCTATCATATCCATTGATATTTTGCCCATTAACAGCGATTTTAAAATACATTTTACACCCCTACTTCGTCAAGCTGTTCCTCTGCCAATTTTTTTATATATGTCCCTCGACATGGTAGAAATGTGTAAAGCCATGCTTACTTAAATTGAAAGTAGTGCTATTGCATGCACCTAAGTTATTTGAAATATATATTCTACTCCAGCCATCTCAGATCCTTGAGAAGTCGAATTTACAGGCCAAAAATACATTTGAAAAAAGTACACGCGGAAATACCCATGGCATGTTGTGCGGTGAACATAATGAACAGCTTAAATATGCCGCCAAAAGTAATAATGGTAAAATAAATATTATTGTACTCGAAGAATTCATTTCTTTTTTATATGAAAATGGATGATGGAATCACTAACATTCTTAGCATTCGATGTCAAAATATCTAAGAGCAGTTGTGACGTTAAACCACAATCTTGAAAGGGTTGATAAAGGCTTAACGTAGCAGGTGAACGTTCGGCTAAAATGCTTTGGCTGTACCTTATGCAGTTTCCAGGGAAAAACTCTGATATTAGGGCACGTAGTACCTCCCGTGGTCATAATTTCATGCCTCAGGTGGCCCAATGGCTACCCTAATCATTAATGAATGAAGTTTGTAAGATTTTTCGCCGGTAATAGCTCCAGGTGAGTTCTTCCCTCACCTTGAGCTATATCACTGTGTTTCTTCGTGGCTGTCCCATCTGGATGTTTTCTGAAGGCACAGATTGCTATTTAATTCTTCAGCTGAGTATCCTCAACCCTATTTGTCCTAGTTTAAGTCGCCGGTTTTCCATTACCATACGTTCCCCTCATATACGTTAATGGAATTGTTGTTGAGTCAGATAAAAATCACGCAGTAGCAGTGTAGAGATACCATATTCCTCTGTGATCTTTAGGTCAGAATATTTAACAGAGGTATTACTTGTACTGTAAAGATGAATTGTAGGAGTTTATGATCAGAACTAACAACCTCGCAACAAATGAATTTTAAAAAAATATGCGTCTTCTCTGATTCAGCTTTTGACGCACGGTCTCCATGTGGAGGGGAGTTCAAAGTCATTGCTCATGACAATTTTTTCATTGTGATTAAGAGGACACATTTATTTTCTAATCTTCATTATTCATAAACAAAGATGAAAACTGTTGCCGCCATTTGCCAAAAGGTTTTTAATACTTACAGTGACGTAGCCAGGAATTTGAAATGGCTGTGAGGGGGGGGGGGGGGGGGTTTGCGTAGATTTCGGGGTCCTTGCGGGGTGTATGGAAATCACCTCATGGCAAAGGGGGTCCTCCCCCGAAAATTTTGGGATTTTTGATGTTGAAAACGTGATTTTTAGGGCCCAAAAATATTAATTTGCTACGAGTATTTATTAAAATAAAGTATATAAATCGGATGAAGCAAAAACCTTAAAGGCTCAAAGGGGGGGCTGTGATCCGGAAACCCCCCCCCCCCCGTGGCCACGGCACTGAATGCTTACAAAGATCTTCATGTAGACTCATCATTAGGGTTGTTAGGGTTGCATCCATAGTGAATCAATTATTTGTTTTAGTGATATTGACGGCGCCATTAGTCTATTTCAATTGATAGTTATGTTAACAGTGGCAACGTAAGATAAAAAAATCTTTTTCCCGGAACTGATGCAAACTATCCAGGCATTGCTGGAATCCATGATCTGCAGTTTACCATGCGATGACTCTACTCAGCCGCTAACGAGTTTGATGATTTCTGTCAGAATTATATTTTCTAAGCACTTAATAGCTACTGTAAGCAACAATATTTTATGTAATGTCATCGCAAATCAATAATGATATTATTATCACTTATGTCAGTAATTGCGGAAGTATGACCATATTTCCAGTTATCTCCGTCAGTAAGCACCCTGACGTGACTGCCCCCTCAATTGCTTGGTCTGGAGCCAACGTCGTCGGCTGTAACTTCTGGATATAATATATAACCACAAGTATTAAAAAAGAGGATCCTCAAGTCGGCCTCCAAATGTTTTTCACCCACCGCGCATTAAAATGGGTTTACAAAAGTCGCCACTCGTGTCGCTGATGGAAAAATTGATCCGAGTTTAACGGGGAAATAAGGAATAATTAGGGGTATTAGCGAAAAACTTTTTACACATGATGTGATCTATCAAATTAATTACTAGAAAATGCTGTTCCTCGCAATAACAAGCATTGTAATGCAAAATATTGGAATAAAATGGATCGCATTGCACTCATCACCGCGCCACGGAAATTTTTGAAAACCGATTACAATTTAACTGAAGTGGCAATAGAAATCAGTCCTCTATGGGATGAAATTGGGCCTGCAGTCCCCTTGTGCCTAACAGTCATTTTTGGGCTCACTTCTAATAAAGATATATCTTTTAGGCTCACTGCTATCTACCTCCATGCATTTCACCTAGGTGCGGAAGGAAGCATGACATCAAGGATAAAACACCAGCTTAAATTTCACTTGCGATATTGACTTGAATTAAATTCCAATGGTGTATCGATTATGATTACGCTTACCAAATTATATCATGCAAAAATTGCTTCTATGTTGAAATCGCTGAATCCTTTTAGCTTTCTGAGAAAAAGCATTCCAAATGTAAGTGCGAAATTCATTTCGTCGATTAAGATAGCACTCCTTTCGCTTGGGCGTCTGTGGAAAGATTCTGATTCGGCATTCACTTGTTATATTTTGAGGCAAATTAAAGAAAAAGGTATAATCAGAGTTTTCATCTTATTAAATAAGGCGTTATGCGATAAAATGGTAAATATAGTCAATATAAATGATTTATCAATGTTTTTGGGGCTACCCGCACCTTGATATATATCCCAAACACATCCCAAATTTCGTCTCTCTTACCGGAGACCTCGTCAGTGCTAATTTAAGGCTTTCTCAGAGCCTACTCAGCCCGGGGGATGAAATGTCTGTTTGATCAATTTCATCACCAAGTCACGGGTACCTCATAAAACATCCACTCGTCAGATATGGTCTACGAGAGTTTTAATATTCAAAGGTTAATGTATTATTTTCTCAGTCACATCAAGGTCTGTCATCAGCTATCTCAGTTTCCCAAACCGCTCCAAGATAAATATGGCAGGAGAGCTATGTTTTAAAATGTACAAGTTTAAATCCTTATGAGCACTCGATTTCGTTGTTTATGGCCCTAAAATTGTTGCCACTAAGGCATTTGTATTTATTGAAAGTCCTAAAATTGTTTTATGCCATAAGTGGCAATATGCCGAGTGAATTTGATAAATATAAATTAAGTAGTGAGTCATTTCTAGAAACAATCAGACCAAGGTTAACATTATATAAACGTAGTTTTCTTTGCATGGGGCCAAAGTTATTTCATTACTACCCTATAAAATTAAAAAAAATTAAATTTTCGAATAAAATGTTAAGGCTGGCTTTTCTCACAAGAAATAATTGAATATTTACTTTGATGTTACTTCTTTTAAACACTCATGTATTATTTACTGCATTATTATTTTCTTTTTGGGCATACATTTTTGTCACTTGATCGTGGCTTAATTCTGGTCCCATGACCTTGGAGACCACCTAAAGCTCCTTCCCTTTGTTATGTTATTATTCAGCTGTAAAATCAAAATGTAGGAGTAAATAAAATTATTATTTAAAAAAATTATTATATATATGTAGACGAAAAGCGCATTCGGTAGTTATGTTTTAGTTCTTAGATTTTCTCGGCGTATCAGGTGCAGAAAGTATTCTCAGGTTCTCCACCGGGAAATTATCTGCATGTTTCCCAACGTTTCGAAGAATGACTTGCTCTTTATCACAAGTAAATCTTCAAAACGTTGAAAGATATGCATACAATTACAAGGTGGAGAACCCGAAAATTCTCTCAGCATGTCTTAGTTATCGTTGTGTTGCTAGCTGCAACTCTATTGGTTGGCGTATTCACTTTTTCGATCTCAAGTTTGCATATTCACGTGCGGTAAGCCATATCTAGGTGCGGTAAGGTAACTATACGGTTCGTATTGGGGGCGCAGGACTGGTTTGGAAGCCACCGGATGGTATTTATGACGTGACGGATGGGATAGTATGTTGTGGACGAAGGAAGGGAGGGAGGAGAAGTAGGCGGGCGTCGAGTGAGAAATGACGGAAAGCGGCCGCGGGCGTAGTCGCTCTCTTGTTTTTTTTTCGGAGCATCTGAGGTGGTGGCTTCAGGTGCGGCCAATCGGCTTACCTTCCCTCCTCCGTGCTCAACTACTTCCCTCCCTTTCTCTCTCAGTCACATTATGTGTTGGTGAACCCCCATTATTCGCGAATGAATCTCGCTCCACACCCCCCCCTGATAATCGATTGAGGCCCCAAAAGATGAGTCGAACGATTTTCAGGGTAGATGGCGCGCTTAAGCACGTGCGTGAGGAGTGTCATAAAACGTTTTCTTAAATGTTATTTATTTTTTAATCATCTCGGTGAGCTGGGAGGCTCGTCTCATATTTGTGGGGTATTTGTCTTTGAGGGTAGTCTGGTGCAAGTGACGTATAACCACACCTACTGCATCATATATTACTCTTAGGAAGTCCAACGGTGGGAAGTCTAATCAGCAATAATTTCCCTCAAAATTTTTGGCCAGCATTGGAGCAATAGAATGTAATCTTAATGAAGGATTTCTCACAAATGAATTCCTTATTCCATGAATAGCAGTACCGTATTCTCATTACGTCCTCACCTCTCAATTTCAATTTAGAGGTAGATACTTTCCTTGCGTCTCTTCATAATTTATGATACTACAAACGACGGAAATGGAAAAAAAGCTCGGTAATTCATTGATAGCAAATTTTGCAGGAGAGCAATTTTAAGCTTCAATTACTTATAAAAAATTGACTAACTTTTACCAAAGAGTAATCACATTTACACTAAAATGTACCTAACATATATACTCAGTCTATGGTAAAGGTATGACGATTTTTCATAAGCTTTTGAATCTTAACTTTGATTCCCTGTAAAATTTAGTTTTGATGACTTATCAAATTTCCCCTGTGACCGTCGTTATATGCCATATATTTTTATTCAGCACCAGCATATCCTCATTATTCATTAATTTATTAGTAATTAAACTTCTAGTACCAGGTATCGAAAGAAACTATTATTTTTTCGGTGAATATTTTCCAATGGCCCATACTTCAATAGAGTAATGGATGGAGTGCCACTACACAAACGAGTTTTGTAATGCCTCATTCACATTACGATAGTTCCAGCCGTCGTCGGAACTATCGTGCATTCACACAACCATAAATACTAATATTTTATAAGTATTTATTTATTACGGAGATAGTAGTTTTGGATGGTATTGATTTAGACGTAATTAATCATCGAAGTAAATCACAATCAAAATTGTAATACATAAGAAAAGTATGACCGAATATACAGAAATGCATTTCCTGTAGAGTAAAAGACTCAGAGTAATCCATTTGATCTTCATCATTTTTCTTTAGCACTATACTTATGAATGAGCTCATGAAAACACGTCTATCCTTAATTGCTGCCACAGAAAAAGTAAACGATGAATTGCAGATTAAAATCTTATCATACTTTAGGGACATGTATATCAACATAATTAAATAAATTTTGACAGTGGAACTCTCCAAAGCCGCTATTTCCTGAAGACAATTCGTATTCTGACCACGAGCTGAGTTTGGATTTCGCCGCCCACTGTAAAGGAAACTATTCCTACTATATCTTATGCAGCAATAGTGGACATTTGGGTGTGTGAAAATTCTATAATTATGCTACCACAATGGGCTCGTTCACCAATTTTCTTTTACTGTTGATTTTGAGGAGTTTGAAAAATATGTATGTATTTATGTAACTATTTATCCTCGTAACTATTCTTTGTTAGAGTCCTGTTGATCGTGCAATGCTCGAATACCCTCCCTAACATGCCCCGATGCGCAATTTTTTTGGCCTCACTCAGGGATGCGGTATCGTCGTTACATTGTATTGAGTTCAGTGTCCCTCAAGGTATTCACGACTCCGTCCCCACCCTTGAAATCGACCGTCGTATCAGATGATCAATAGGTGTTGATTTTGAGGCACTAATGCATCGAGGCGCATTGACACATCTCGTGTACATCGGCTGCACGCAGCGTCGCTTCGCGCGCTCTTTGCAATCGTTCTACACGCCAGCAGTCGGAAAAAAATAGCCGCCGGCCAGAATCGCGTCGACCCTCGCTCTTTCCCCTCGGAATCAACCCCTTCCCTCCGATGCAAGAACTCTTCCGTTGTCATAAAACCCCTGCCAGCGAAATCCGTCCGTCAATTTTTTTCTCATTTATTCCCCGCCGACAATTGAGCATCGGAGAGCGGCCTCAAACCGCCCGTTGTGTGGAGGATCGGGAGCCTCCCTACACGCTCACCGTTACCCCCTCCACCCTTCCGTAACATCAACGTCCCCTCCCCTCATCCCTTCCGTAAAACCGTCTCCTAGCAACCTGCCTCGCTCCAGCAAACGAGGACCGCGAGCTGCGTTCGGCTTTCGCCGCCTGGTGCACAGGAACCTGCACATACTATATTTTATACAGCAATATTGGGCATTTGATTAAAATAAAATACTATTGTTATGGTACCGATGTGGGCTCGTTCACCATTTTTATTTTATTGTTGATTTTGGTGGAGTTTGAAAAGTAATGAGACCCGTAATTTTCTTCTCGATGCATTTTCACCGAAAAATTAAGGGCGTTAACCCTTTCGCTGATAAGTTTATGACCCACGAACTCGTCTACATCTACATCTAAGAGTAATGCTTCGTCTTAAGGTCCCAGCCAACAACGACGGGACGATTTCTATTCCTTAGGTGTTCTCTGCCCAGTTAGAGATCGGGCTTCCTGCGGTCGCCAGCACTAAGAATTGAGTCTTAGCCTTCTGATCAGGATCCAAACCAACCCAATACCCGAAAAAATTGGCAGACATCACTTACTCTTGGTAGGAGAGCCTGCATCATTTCCTTGACCACCTCGCACCGAGAAAATTTCAGCTTGGAATGCCCGGAGGCATCACGAGGCATGGGGACTTGGTACTACCCTCTCAACCGCGAATATTACGAAAGAGGATCCTCAAGCCTGCCTCTAAGTTTGCTGTCACCCACCGCGAATTTCAATGGGTTTAGAAAAGTCGCTGGTGGACAAAATGATCCGAGTCTCACGGGGAAATAAGGGGTTAGTTATAATAATTAGGGGTTTTAACCGAAATTTATGCACATGATGCTGTGATATAACACATGCATTAATTTTTCGTATGAAGATTCTCACAGCTTCTTTTAGCAAGGTTGGCGGTTGCTTCCGGGAAATGCTGCGTCGGTAACGTTATCTGCTCAACGTTTTAACACTGAGAAAACTAATATAACTATTTCTATTCGATAACTACCTGCCTTGAAATCAGAGTTCGAGGCTCCACTACTAGGACTGTTACTTCCACGTTTGAAAAGAGACTGCCTAAATACCTAAAAGCCATTACGACGATAAAAAATTATCCTCCCACCTAGGCTGGCTGCAGTTCAAATTATTATCATCTTTTAAACGTTGAGCAGATAATGTTACCTACGCAGCATTTCCCGAAAGCAACCACCGGCATGCATTACTTTTCAATGCCATTACCCGCTATTAGAAACATTATACTGCAAAATATTGGAAAAAAGTGGATCGTATTGCACTCACTACCGCGCCGCGGATATGTTTAAAAACCGATTAAAATGCGACCGAAGTGGCAACAGAAATCAGCCTTTAATGGGATGGCATTGGTCCCTCTGTATATAGTCCCCTTGCTCTCAGGGTAAGGAAAGATTTCCGAAATTGACCCCATCATTGGCATTGACCTACATCAAGTGCATAACATCTACGTACATTAGTTCACTAGTGTGCGGCTCTTATCATTTTACTCACAAATGCAAAAAAATCAATAACCTAATGTGTATGGTACGATAATGCTATGAACGTGTGTACGTGAGCATACTTTCCATTGATCCTAGACCCTGAAAATTTTTCGACTCCGGTGAATAATCTGACAAGAGGAAACCACGTACCTTGCTACTCCTTTTTCAATGTCATATATTTTTTAATGGGATTCGGAATGCTGAACACTTCTCGTATTTGTAAGAGGTGTCATGGAATGGGCCATAGTTTGGCCATATTTAATTAATTTTCATGCGGCATTTTTAACACGCATTATATTAATCCAAAACAACGCCCTTCTTATTAAGTGGATGTGATGATGTGTTGGTTGGCGTCCAAAACTGCCAGCGCAGATACCGGTGTTCTTTTTGATCAGTGCAATGTGACTGTTTTCGCTCGGTTTCAATACAATTTGAACTGCAGCAAGCTTAGGTAGGAGGATAAATATTTTATCGTCGTAATGACTTTTGTATTTAAGCAGTCTTGTATCAAACGCGGGTATAGCAATCGTAGTAATGATACCTCGAACTCTGATCCCCACGCTGGTAGTTATCGAATAGAAATATACCAGTTATATTTGTAGCAGAACAGCAAACGAATGCGATTAAAAATAAATTGCCTTTTATAACTTACCATAATAACCATAGCTTATTGTAAAGCACGAATTTTAGTTTTAAAACACAATGTGACACGTACCATGTCACACGGATTTGTAATTTCTTCGTAAAACATGTTATATGTAACTTGTTTTATATAACATGTTACACAGTGTAAACGCACCTTTAGGATCAGTGCAGTTAGAGGAGAATCCATCTTCCGCCAGAAAATCTAGCTTACCGCTACCATGAATTCTAAAAAAATGTCATTAATTTTAATGGTATGTACATTTGAACACAAACAAATGCCACGTTATTTAACTTATGCATACTCAGGGTAAGGAAAGGTTTCCGAAATTGACCCCATCATTGGCATTGACCTACATCAAGTGCATAACATCTACGTACATTAGTTCACTAGTGTGCGGCTCTTATCATTTTACTCACAAAGGCAAAAAAATCAATAACCTAATGTGTATGGTACGATGATGCTATGAACGTGTGTACGTGAGCACACTTTCCATTGATCCTAGACCCTGAAAATTTTTCGGTTCCGGCAATCTCAGAGTGAGAGAGAGTTCAAGTTCACCCACTTTTTTTATCGCCTCCTCCCCCCCACACACCCGGCAGTCTTTGCAGTAGCCTTCATTTCGGGGACAGACTCTCAGACGCTCTTTTTCATTTCAGTTTTTTCTTTCATTTTTTGACTCGGGCGATTCCGGGGCGAAGTACTGAAGACCTTTCCGCCGCCACCCCTTAGCGCGGCCGCGCGCTTGGACTCTTCCAGCTAGCCGTTCGGCCTCTCCCAGGGTGTGACTAAGGCCAGGTCTAAAAGGGGGTGGAAAGGACGGGGTTGGTGGGGGGGGGGAGAGAGAGCCCGGTGTTCTTGAGCCCTGGAGCCCCTGCGTCTCTCCTCATGCCTTTTCATTGAGGGCGGAGAGTTGGCAAATTTCTTTCAAAGCAGTTTCATTTCCAGCTAGAGAAAAAGAAGCGGGGATTAAGTTCAACAGATTCATCCTGGTTGTGGTGGGAGGATTTGATTATCAAATTGAGCACTTAGCTCTTTTCAACTGGTTACACTTAATTCAATCAGTTTCAAGTTAAGGAATCATTATCGGGTGAATAGATAAGACCGAGTCACGGAATCATTATCGGGTGAAAAGGTTTGACTAAGATTTTGTAAAATTTAAGTACTTGGTTGCCTAAAAAAGGATCCAAAGTCGTAATTACAAAGGCTTTCCATAAATGATGGCGATTTGGCAAATTTCTTTCAAAGCAGTTTCATTTCCAGCTAGAGAAAAAAGGCGGGGGGAGTTCAACAGATTCATCCTGGTTGTGGTGGGAGGATTCTGTATCAAACTGAGCACTTAGCTCTTTTCAACTGGTTACACTAAATTCAATCAGTTTCAAGTTAAGGAATCATTATCGGGTGAATAGATAAGACCAAGTCACGGAATCATTATCGGGTGAAAAGGTTTGACTAAGATTTTGTAAAATTTAAGTACTTGGTTACCTAAAAAAGGATCCAAAATCGTAATTACAAAGGTTTTCCATAAATGATGGCGATTTGGCAAATTTCTTTCAAAGCAGTTTCGTTTCCAGCTAGAGAAAAAAAAGCGGGGATTAAGTTCAACAGATTCATCCTGGTTGTGGTGGGAGGATTCTGTTTCAAATTGAGCACTTAGCTCTTTTCAAAGGGTTGCACTTAGTTCAATCAGTTTCAACTCAAGGAATCATTATCGGGTCAACAGCTTTGACCAAGAACTTGTAAAATTCAAGTATTTGGTTAACTACAAAAGGGTCAAAAATCGTGGTTACAACAGTTTTCCATAATTCATGGCGACTTGGAAAATTTCATTCAAAGCAGTTTCATTTCCAGCTAGAGAAAAAAGTGGGGATTAATTCAGCTGATTTATCCTGGTTGTGGTGGGAGGATTCTGTTTCAAATTGAGCACCTCTTTTCAACTGGTTACACTTAATTTTAATCAGTTTCAGCTCACGGAATTATTATCGGGTATATAGATAAGACCAAGAATTTTTAAAATTGAAGCATATGATTAACTGGAAAAGGGTTTATTAGTGTGGTGAGAACAGTTTCTTTCTGATTGATGGTGAATTCGCACATTTATTACAAAGCTGATTCGTTTCTAGCTAGAAAAAAGGGGATTAAGATTGATTTTGGGTAATTTATTTCAAAGGCGATTCATTTCGCGAAATTAGGATGCATCAAAAGCGTATTTTTTACCTCTTCTAACAGAATTTTTTTTATTTAACTCATGAATTAAGCATGCGGAGTCATTATTATGTGGAAAAAATGGAGCAAGAATCTTTGAAAATAAATTGGGTGAATCTACTATGAAAGGGGTCACAAGCGTGGTTGTAGCAGTTTTTCCCATCAAGCCAAACTGAGGATAAGTGATGAAATAGCCTTAGAATACCATAACAGAGGTAGAGGAGGAGCAACTTGATATTAGGCCGGTTGAAATCACGAATCTATGGATTACTGATCACATCATAGGTCTCATAGAGGAGAGGAGGAACGACAAGAACGCAAGGAATAAAAATGAAGGACGTCTACAAAAGAGTTTGAGGAATCAAGTTATCCGAGAGTCGAAAAGGAACTAAAATAAATAGATCGTAAGCTGCTGCGGGAACATTAAAGAAAAAAATGATGAAGGGGAAAACAGAAATGGCATGGAGCCTAATCAAGAGACACTTCAGGGACAGGTAACCAAGAAGCAAAAACACTAAAGATTCCAAAAGGAAAACTGTTGATGTACGATGGAGACATCGGCAATAAATGGAAAGGGTATGTAGGAGAACTATACCGAGACCCAGAACCCCTCAAGGACGCAGATGACCAAGTGGAGATATAATACCGTGTTTTAGTATTACTAAAGAGAGAATGGATCGACCGTGTAAGTAACGTGGAAGTGCTAAGAAGAGTGGGAGAAAGGAGAAGACTTCTAAAAACCCCTAGGATAAGACGGGAAAACTTAGTTGGCCACATGATGAAAACAATCGTAGAAGGACAGGTGGAAGGGAAGAAGGGCAAGGTGCGGCATCATATGTGACACATAGGGCAGGATATAAAGTATGTAAAAGAGAAGAAATACGTCGCTATGAAAAGGCTTGCGGATAGGAGAGAGGAATGGAGAGCTGCGTCTAACCAATCTTAAGGCCTGTTAACACGGTGAATTAACACGTACGGGTTAATGTCTAAATGTATGAACGCGAGAATGAACGCCAAAATGCACCGTGTAACCACCCAACTTGTGCGACTGCATGCACAGAAAATAGAACCTGTTCTAATTTGGTTCATGCATTCGTACATTTACCACAAAAATCATTCATGCAAAGAGACATTACTCTTACTTGTTGAAGTATCGTGTAAAAAGGCCTTTAGGATTGTTGACTATGATGATGACGATGAAAGAGAGAATTTGAGAGAGGCGTTAGTGACTTAAAGAATGAATAGGAACTGTCAGAAGGAAGATGGATTGAAAGCTAAATCGAAGGAAACTAATTTTTGATAAAAAAATATTATTTGCGGTACTCCGTCGACGAAGTCTTCGCGCAACTGAACAAGCTTAGGCAGTTAGTCCGGAAAAATAAAAAAAATCAGGTTCCACTATCTTAATTCGTTTTTTTATTCTCAACCATTAGTAAATGTAACTCTCAACAAAGTAAGTCAACAAACCCTTGACCACCAAAGTACATAGTAATTTTTCCGTTGATAAAAGAGCGGCATTGTCCTTGGAGATACGAAATTGCTATTTCATATAAATCTTAACAGTTTTCTTTATGTTTCGGTAATAGAATACAAATAGGTGAATTGCCAACGTATGGATTAATTTTTCAAATCTTCATCAGCGCTGTTTTGATGGTAGCATACGCGTAAAGATAATTTAGCAGAATCAAGACGTTGCTGTTGAAAGGAATCATATTAGGTTTTAGAAACTCACACTCAAGGAAACCGATCGTTTATATTGATTATGCTGTGGTCGACATCTGTGATAATTAATTGTGGTAATTATCATAGTAAAAAAGGGACAGGAGAATGGGTAGATGCTGATTTCTTCATTTTCCCTTGGCATTGGTCGTCTATCTTAGTTTTAATCAACTGCAGATGTAGTAATAAGTCGCACACCGCACCCGTAGAGTCACCTCATTGGCTTGTGGTTAGGAATGAGTTTAGAACGGTTCAGAGGCAATTAAATAGGGAAAAGGGACCAGCACACGTTCGACGCTGGTCGTTTACACCCGGCGGCGGTGGGTAATCGAAATTCTGCAAAAGGAGTTCATGCAATAGCCGTAATAAAAAAAGCGGGGGACCGAGGTTGGATGAGAGGAAGAAATAGGGGTCCGGGCGAGACCATTCTGGGGCAGCTTGCGGACACACTCAGCAGCCTCCTCCCCAGCACCACACCGGCGCCCCTAACCCACCCCAAGCCGAAGCGCCGGCGGCAGCGTCGACACCTGCTCACGGTCCGCACCTCGGGGGGAGGCGGTGTGGGATGGGTTAAGAGGAAGGGGATCTGAAAGGGGCTACACAAGGTTCTTAACCTATAAACTAGAACGTTCGTTTGTGCGTAGGGTTGTTCTCAGTGTAAAACTATAGTTTGTAATCGAGATATGGAGTGAAACACTTTGCACTTTCCACGTAAAAATTTATTAAACTACAGTCTTTAATAAGAGACTGTAGTTTGATAATTTTTTTTGTAGTTCACTGTAGTTTGATTCAGAGACTGTAGTTTAATTCAAACTGTAGTTTAATAAATTTTTATGTGGAAAGTGCAAAGTGTTTCACTTCATATCTCATAATGGATCTCCACAAAGTATCTGCCTTATCCATCCAATTCATCTTTAGTTTGTATTCAATAGAGCCTAAATATGACAGGATAATACGTAGTTGAACGCTGTAGAAAATTCAGCGTTTTTGGCTTTAATTTATGGCCATGGACCCAAAACGATGTAACTGTAAGAAACGGAGAATGCATTAGTTTCTTAATTTTATATTTGAAATGACATTCACACAAAATCATCATCATTGGTCTACAATCCTCAGATTGGTTTGACACAGCTCCCCAATCAATTCACTTACACGTAATCTTTTCACGCCTACGTGTTTCTTCCCTTTCACATCCGTCTTTACGCATTCCATAAATTTCATTATTCCTTTTCCTTTCTTGCCATCTACTTGTCCCTTGACGATTATCTTCATCAGGCCATCATGTCTCAAGATATGCCCGTCTTCTCATCAAGGTTTTCATGCGAGTCTTCTCTCGCACTCTTCCGAGGACCTCGTCATTGCTAACTCGGTCGATCCATTTGTTCCTCATCATTCTTCTGTAGTACCACATTTCGAAGGCCTCTATCCTAGATTTCTCGACGGCTGTCATAGTCTGCAAATTTGCCGGCCTCGGTGGCGGCGGGGTAAAGTCCTCGCCTGCCAAACAAGAGGTCGCGGGTTCGAGTACCGCGTGGGTAGTTTTCCCCTATCCAGGACATGGTTGTCCGTGTACGTTTGATTGTTAAATTTGTTGAATACCCGGATCTAAAATGGCCAATATGAGCTGTATTCGGTGGTTTGGGAATGGAAAATAAAAAATACTCCATGCCTATCCTGCGTAGGAATGCATCCTCCAAATTTAAGTTATGAAAAACTGTTCCTTACTTTTATGTTTAAATATCCCGATGTGAATAGACCTTTCTTTAGTCGAATGCTCTCTTCGCCTAAGCTATTCTGCTGATAATTTCTTTCTCCCATCGCTAGTTGCCCTGTTCCTCCAATAAAGGAATTCATTCACCTCTTCCAGTTTTTGTTTTCCTATTTTTAATACTTGTCTTAACTTCTTCTCTTCAGCTGCATACTAATAATTGGTTGTCATTTCACAGAGAAATGGATGAATTTATGTATTTTTTAATTTTGTCATTTGATGTTCATTAACGAATACACTTAACTTCATCGCAACGTTTTTGACTGCATATTTTATTTAAAACGCACGATTTGTAGCATATTTTTGAAGTATTCAACGGTGTTCGGCGAGATGTTGTGGAACATAATGATACAATGATAAATGAAGAGCAAACTTAGTGCATGTCCACAGTAATTTATTTGGTACGACGCGTTTCAGCGACCTTACTTCGCTGAAACGCGTCGTACCAAATAAATTACTGTGGACATGCACTAAGTTTGCTCTTCATTTATCATCATATTTTTGAATATAATTTTCCCGAGAACTCGGCATGGAAAGTCCAACTTTTGGTTAGGAGCATATAGAAAAGAATATTCTTCGAAGTTTTGCTAAAAGCATCTAATTTTTTTTTTCGCGAAACTTCCTGAAGGTCTGTGCAAGTCGTAAGCTGCAGTCCACACCTTAGAGAAGAGGCTGTAGGTTTGCTGGATGGGTGGGGTAGAGGGTTCTCTCTCTGGGGATTCACAGTGTAAGGGAAGGAGGATCAGGAGGAGGGGTGGGGGGGAGACGTCTGGAGGTGGAGGAGGGGTCCACTTGCGCAATTGCCCTCCACACACCAATACCCCAGTCTCCTCCCTCATTCCCTCGCCTCCTTCCCTGACCCCTTCTTGCCAATTGCCAAGTCCAGGGAACGTCGGACCTTCTCTGTCTCCGAACCCTATCTCCTTCGACAACTGCCCCGAACACGCGAATAAATCCCGGCCTTGTCCCCTATTCCCTCCGCTCACTTATTTATCGGAGAGTTTAATGGCGGGAATAATGATGGAAAAGAAGATAACATACGCACGCACAATGGTTGGGGAATCAAGTGAGGCTACTGTACATTTATCTTTAATATGAACTTTTCAGAATGTTCAAAATCGTTTAATTTCTATAGGTATGTGTTTTGAAGACCTAACTTTTTTGCATAATTATAGATTCCCAATGTATAAATGCTTTTTAAGCTTTTGGTATCATTGAAGTTTTCTAGCGATTAAAGTAGTTTTCCATGGAGTACTTAGTAAGTGTTTTCCATGGAGTACTTAGTAAGTATTCCTTCAGTCTTCCCTCCCTTCAAGGACTTCCCTAGAATGATATGCATTCACAATATGGCCTACTCCCTTTCAATCTACCTAAAAAAACTTATCCTCTTCCTTCCTCTCCCTCCTTTACCCATCATTCTATACTCTAGCACTGTTTTTATCATCTCCTCCCTTCTCAGTACTGACTCCATACATATCTCCTGTCTCCTCAATATCTCACCTAGAAGCTTCTTACCCTCACCTACCATGTCCAGCAGTGGAAACGAGACTCTAGGGCGGGCTCGCAAGGTTACACTCCTGGGGCAGGGAGTGTTAGCTTTTCTCCTCTGCACCCAGAAAGGGAAGGACGGGAAGGAACAAGGAAGGAGGCGCCGCCGCGATAGGAGCCCGACGACGCCCTTAGGGATAGGGAGGGAAGGGAAGGGACGAGGAATCCCGCACCGTCACAAAGGCGGGCGGGTCCTACTATTAGCGAAACCAAGCATACGCAATTAATGTGCCAGCGATTATAGTGCATTTTCGTATGAGGAAGAAAAATCCATCGATCAAATCGCTAGATACAATGTCCAGCACTTCGTCGCTCCTCCTCCTTTCCACACACTTCATTCTCTCCATTACTCTTCACACCCATATCTCGAACGCCTCCAGTCTTCTTTCGCCGTTCTACTCGTCGTCCTCGAATGAAGGACCTGCCTAATGGAGAAAAGAGGGATAAGACTTCCCATCTCTGCAGCCATCGCTGAAAATATGATAGCATGAAACGATCATTTTTCCGCCATCATTGGAGCTAGCGCTCGAGAGGGAGGGAAAAAATGATCGTGTGATTCAGGCTTTATCCGATAGAATTAATTATGATGTGAAAGATCGCTTTTTGGCTCCTGCTCATGCGGTCAAAATTGAAAAACAATATGTTTTACAGTTTTGTTGTGTTTACTACGCACGTACTCGTTCGATCTTTCTCAGCCACTGGTTGGCTGATTTCATCAATAGAATTGTTTGATTTCCAATGAAAGGTTTCGTTTAACGTGGAGCTTGATTTTTTTTGGTATTATAATTATGTTCTTACGGACAAGATCAAGATTGGAATCAGATTAGGGTAGATTCAACTTCTAGAGGACGGTTTTGCGCACAATATTTTCAAAACAATGAGAAAAATCTAAGGGGTTGCTACGTTACCAAAAATCAATTTAAAAATTTAAATCCCCTCATCCCCCCTTAGTTACGCCACTGCTCAGAACGGCAGGGTGTAGCCCAAGGTTCTTAAAGTAAAGGTTGCCTCATTCGCGACTCGGGCTCCCATTGGCTTGACGTCACGGTAGACCCAACTTCCAGCGCCATTTCAAATTCTAGCCTTTCCGCGGGCCTAACTGCTTACCGCGGCGAGTTCTTGAATTTACCCTCTATCGAACACTATAAGCCGAATTTGAAATTGAAGGCCGATTTATGAAAATAATGATGATAAGATTTAAAAAAAGATAAATTCGTGTATTCAGACGCCATAATTTCCTGATGAAGTGATGAAATGGGAAGGTGTGCGAGTTGATTCCGTGTCCACACTTCCTTCCTGTAACTCTCAAAACACTGTTTTCCTTGCTACTTCCGCAATATAATTTAAACTTAGATTAATATGGCTGGGAGGAAAATACGCAAAAACCAAATTAGTTGCTTCAAAAAATTACAGTTCTGCAACTTTTTAAATAGAAATTATGCTCGTTTTCATTCTTCGCCGGGCTTTGAAAATACAGACTGTCCCAAGGGTCGTGTGTCATTTTTGACCTGTAAATTTAGTAGCTTTGCATGGAGCAATGTTCATTAAAATTAGCGTATGTACTTATGGGAAAAGGTCCTAAGTTTTGTTGGGTGTAAAACATTTTTTACAATTTTGACCTTTTGGCCTCACAATGTGGGTCCAAACCAAAATTTGCCTTAATTTCAATGTTTAAAAAATCGAGATAGAAAAAAGTCTGCATTTCATTGACCAAGATGACTATCCTTAGGTTTTCGGACACGAGAAACCCGAAAATAATACTTTTATTCACGAAAATTCAACTGTTGACCCAGTAAGGTCACCGTCAAGGTCATAAAGGAGGCAAAAAGAATAGTATACCAACAAAGGTGTCGATCCATGGGTTTTATAGGGTGCCCAAGTCATTGGTAAAGTCCAAAAACCCTTATTATTCGCTAATTGACCTCCGAGGGTCACAATGGGGGTCAAAGGTCATAGAGTTAAACGTCGGGCCATCATGACAACCAACGTGTCAAACCATGGGTTTTGAAGGGTGCCAAAGTCGGTTAGGCAGTTCATAGATCCGTAGTGTGGATTTTTTGACCTCTGAGGGTCAGAATGGGGGTCCAAGGTCATCGGGTTAAACGTCCGGAAATCATGATAACCAGCGTGTCAAACCATAGGTTTTGAAGGGTGCCAAAGTCGGTTAAGCAGTTCATAGATCCGTAGTGTTGATTTTTAGACCTCCGAGGGTCACAATGGGGGTCCAAGGTCATAGGGTTAAACCTCGGGCAATCATGACAACCAACGTGTCAAGCGATAGGTTTTGGAGGGTGCCAAAGTCGGTTAGGCAGTTCATAGATCCGTATTGTTGATTTTTGACCTCCGAAATTCATAATCGGGTCAAAGGTCATAGGGTTAAACCTCGGGCAATCATGACAACCAACGTGTCGAACGATAGGTTTTGTAGGGTGCCAAAGTCGGTTAGGCAGTTCATACATCCGCTCATAGACTTTTGCTGTTGAGGGTCACAATGGGGGTCAAAGGTCATAGAGTTAAACCTCGGGCCAATATGACAGCAAAAGTGTGGAACCATGGGTTTTAAAGTGTGCCCAAGTCAGTTTTGCTGTTCGTAGATCCATATTGTCGATTTTTTTTACCACCGAGGGTCATTTTGGGGGTCAAAGGTCATAGAGGTATGTTTTGAAGTAATAGGAAAACTAATGTCCCCAGCCAAATGTTTAGAAGGGTGACCAAGTGAGTGCTAGTAGTACACATATCCACTGTCTTTTCCGACAAGCCTCCCCCGCCCTCTTAGTTTCGAGCCGTTTTTGATTATTTATTTCCCTAGACATCCTTTTTCCCGACTCTGTGTCCGCGCACTATTGTCCGCGCAGCGTGTACTAGAAAATTCCAGGTGTGCGTTATAACGAATTTAAAAATTCTAAACTGGAAGACCTAGAAAGTGTAATGTTGCAGGAGCTTCAAAAGAAGAAGAGTATGGCAATCGAAACCATATCTGCAATTGGATGGTTGACTAGCACAATGAAAACTCCATGTTAACATTTCAGTTTATTATCCTATTAATGTTGTCGTTTTATGATATTTCTCTTAAATCGTCAAATTTTTATCACATTGCTTGATACAATCAAAATAAAAGCTGGATTCATCCATTGCTTTTATTTTTTACCTTAAGGTTTTGGACATATCCAATATCTTTTTAAACGGAGTTTTGTCTTACACTTTGGGCGACAAATCAAAAGAATATTTAGAGAAATAAATAATCAACTGCGGCGTTAAAGTAAGAGAGCACGGGGGGCGTGTTGGATAAGACTGCGAGGAAATGGAAAAATTTCGGAAGGAAGGGATGGTAAGCGCGTTGCATACTTTATTACTCTATGGTTTAACTCTATGACCTTTGACCCCATTACGAATTTCGGAGGTCAAAAATCAACAATACGGATCTATGAACTGCCTAACCGACTTTGGCACCCTCCAAAACCTATCGCTTGACACGTTGGTTGTCATGATTGCCCGAGGTTTAACCCTATGACCTTGGACCCCCATTGTGACCCTCGGAGGTCTAAAAATCAACACTACGGATCTATGAACTGCTTAACCGACTTTGGCACCCTTCAAAACCTATGGTTTGACACGCTGGTTATCATGATTTCCGGACGTTTAACCCGATGACCTTGGACCCCCATTCTGACCCTCAGAGGTCAAAAAATCCACACTACGGATCTATGAACTGCCTAACCGACTTTGGCACCCTTCAAAACCCATGGTTTGACACGTTGGTTGTCATGATGGCCCGACGTTTAACTCTATGACCTTTGACCCCCATTGTGACCCTCGGAGGTCAATTAGCGAATAATAAGGGTTTTTGGACTTTACCAATGACTTGGGCACCCTATAAAACCCATGGATCGACACCTTTGTTGGTATACTATTCTTTTTGCCTCCTTTATGACCTTGACGGTGACCTTACTGGGTCAACAGTTGAATTTTCGTGAATAAAAGTATTATTTTCGGGTTTCTCGTGTCCGAAAACCTAAGGATAGTCATCTTGGTCAATGAAATGCAGACTTTTTTCTATCTCGATTTTTTAAACATTGAAATTAAGGCAAATTTTGGTTTGGACCCACATTGTGAGGCCAAAAGGTCAAAATTGTAAAAAATGTTTTACACCCAACAAAACTTAGGACCTTTTCCCATAAGTACATACGCTAATTTTAATGAACATTGCTCCATGCAAAGCTACTAAATTTACAGGTCAAAAATGACACACGACCCTTGGGACAGTCTGTATTTTCAAAGCCCGGCGAAGAATGAAAACGAGCATAATTTCTATTTAAAAAGTTGCAGAACTGTAATTTTTTGAAGCAACTAATTTGGTTTTTGCGTATTTTCCTCCCAGCCATATTAATCTAAGTTTAAATTATATTGCGGAAGTAGCAAGGAAAACAGTGTTTTGAGAGTTACAGGAAGGAAGTGTGGACACGGAATCAACTCGCACACCTTCCCATTTCATCACTTCATCAGGAAATTATGGCGTCTGAATACACGAATTTATCTTTTTTTAAATCTTATCATCATTATTTTCATAAATCGGCCTTCAATTTCAAATTCGGCTTATAGTGTTCGATAGAGGGTAAATTCAAGAACTCGCCGCGGTAAGCAGTTAGGCCCGCGGAAAGGCTAGAATTTGAAATGGCGCTGGAAGTTGGGTCTACCGTGACGTAACGGGACTTCTGCTGGCGCATGCGCAGTTACGAATGAGGCAACCTTACCGTCTAAGAACCTTGGATGTAGCCATATGGCTAAGGTGGGTGGAAATGGGGTAACTTACCGGGTGTGAAGTCAGAGAAAACTTCATACTTACGATCCACCAGGAAAGTATAGTAAAAATCGTGAAATACTAAGCGTTTTCTGTTTGCGACCATCACCGTCCTCTCCCAGTTGGGTAATAGCACTGCGGACGATGAAGTGTAATCCGTCAGCCGCCTTCCAAATACCTTAATTTTTCCATAACAAATAGTTGCTTAAAATTTCAACAAAGCACATGAAATGCTGAAGTAAAATTATGAATGAAATCTACCGATTTTGGCGTGACTTGGTGGAACTATGAGATATTCATCGTGAAAGAAAAAACCCAATACTGTTTCACAAACTTTTATTTGCTGTCGACTAGTTTCGACGGCTATAGCATCAATATCAAGATAAACTGTTTGTCTTGATACTGACGCTATAGCCGTCGATATTAGCGGACAGCTGATAAAAGTTTGTGGAACAGCACTGGGTTTTTTCATCACCATGAATAAAATTAGGAAAATTAAGGATATGTAGTAGTATAATTGTTTATTTTTATGATCAATTTTAATCGATCAAACAAGTATTTTTATGATGTCGACATCAGAAGAACTCTTTGTTATACATGGTCCCTCGTTAATCAACTCCTGTTGGCTGGCACCACCAAGTTAACTGCAGAAGTCATTCTTTTGGATGAAACTGATTAGGCTTGGCGTATCAAACATTACAGAGCGATTCCCGAAAGAAGTGTCGGCAGTTCACCCAAAACTTTATTGGATCTGAATGAAATTGTGAAAAGTGCTCACTTTGTGGAATTCCATTTAGTATACCTGTAACTTTTACAATCCACTATGCTCAAAGAAAAAATTGCGCCATCCGGATTTTAATGCAGCATCATCATCTTTGGGTGCTATAATTCAAATGACTACATGTATTTCTTACCAGTAACTTTTACAATCCACTACGGTCAAAGAAAAACTTGCTGCATCCAGATATTAATACAGCATCACCATCTTTGTGTGCTATAATTAAAATAACTACATATAATTCTTTTGAAATGTATCACCTGATAATGGTGCTCCAGAATTGAAACCGGATAGTGTACGTTTTTATTTGATCATAGCGGGTTGTAAAAGTTACTGGTATAATAACACAGGCATAGAAGGATCAACAACTTTGCTATTTCCACATAGTAATTTATTGACACCGACAATGGTTTCGTTACAGAGTAACATTATCAGGGTAAACATTTTTCTTTCGCATTTAGTTACGCCCGCTACGATTAATTTTATTTCACTGGTATAATAAGTTATTGGATTTAATTTCCTCTCCCGTATTAGTTGGTCCAGATACCGGCTCAGCTCATAAGAGACAGACACAGACCTAGGAAGCCGCTTCTCCCAGTTGGACAATAGCGCTGCGGACGACGACGTGTGTTCCGTGGGCCGCCTTCCCCCATGCGGCAGACCGTGTGGACTCCTCCGTTCGCGGCCGCGGAGCCGTAATGCGATTGATGCTGATTTCCGAGCCACCGCATCCCCGCGACTTTTTACGAGGGCCATTCTCTTCTTTTAAAAGTCTCCTCTCCCTCCACGCGCCACCACGTAGCCTCCACTCCCGACCGCGCTCCTGGCTACCCCGCCCCGATATACCTACTACCCACTCACCTCCAGAAAAGGAATGGTAAACTCGCGCGAATAAATAGATTATTTATCTTCTGCGACGGAGAAAGGCAACAAAAATATATTTTGTATCCCGTATGATTGCTTCCGGATTTTTTATATTTAAATTCAATCGATTGAAATAAATTCATCGAGGTGGAAGTGTTTCTCTTCGCCTAAGATGCGCAGTTTTATTCAAGTTCATCGGTCAAAGATCCTGGGATGATTTTGACGCAGCTCAACACTCGAATCTCCTAGCAGGTGCCTATTCATACTTAAGTTATTTACTTTTGCATTAAAGGTCAAAATTGTAGGTCACCCGTTCTATTTTCAGCGTACCGCTTTATCTAGCCTCTCAAATTCTTTTCTTAGTGACCCTACCAAGTATTGAAAAAATACCAATTTCTAGAATTTTTAAAGCTATTTACAAGAAAGTTACAGGTGACACAAGAATGTAAATTTTGTGAAATTCAAGCGTTCAAATCGATAGAGAAACTTACGTTGATCTATTTGCATTATAGATACACGATATATTATATGATAGATGACATATTGTAGGTATTCGTGAAATTCACTTTCTTAGTCACCAGTTCCATTTCATCGGGAAAGTATGATATAGAAAATGGTTTGATTAGTTTTTCTTTTCATTCCCATGCCACTGAAAACAACACACATTGGCCTTTTACATCGGGGTTTTCAATAAGTTAACAATTACATGCACACAAACAACCTTGCCTTGGATAGGGGAAACCAACCCTGGTGGGAATCGAACCCGTGACCTCTTATTTAGGAGCCGCCGCCACCGAGGCTGGCAAAAAAATTATCATCACATTAAATTACAATTAATTACAGCGTGTCTCTATTATGCATTAGTTATTATGTATTACATGAACCTTGTTGTGTGCATGTAAAAGCGGCTGAAAAGTGACGAACGTTGAGAAACTAAACTCCCTAAAAATATTACGACTCCCATCTCTTGGGTTTATATGCATTTTAGCGATATGAGATAGTTTTTCTCCTGGCCTGGGTGCGCTGAGATGCGCCCAGCGGAGGTAATTGGGGCTTCTCTTCGATGGAAGTGTCTATGAGAGTACCTCGTGACAGAGAAGCCTACGACACTAGACTTATACATTCCCTTTCGAGAATGGAGGTGCTAATGGCCTGTGGGTTGTAGGAGCTTTGAAGGGCATTTATTGGAGCCTGTGAGCTAAGTAGGATTTAAAAGAGCCTCTGTACTCTTCTGTCGCGAGGCTTTCAAGGTGAAAATTACACCCTACACCCGGTCGAAAAACCGAGGAAATTAATCTATTCAATGCTTTTTATGTGACTCAGTAAGTGCAATGCGTTATGTTGGAATTCCCAATATTTGATGCGCAAAAATTGTATTCGCTCATGTTCTCCCCTTTAAAAGCATGGTTATGCTCATTCCCCAAGCATGGCTAAGATTATCTCCCAATAATATGAAAATCTCCCATCGCAAGTGATAGTCCCGGCCCTCTGATCTTTTCGTAACAGGGAATACTGCTGGATGGCTGAATCCGGATAGCAGCGTTAGGAAAAAAAAGCAACGTGAAAGTTTCAAACTTCTGTTTGTTTTATTTTTCAAGTGAAGATTTCATAATATACGTATGAAAGTCTCACGAAGAATATAATGATAAGTGCCCTAAGAGTAATTGAATCTATTTTTAGTATTTTATTCATTCACTGGTGTTGTATCATGTTTAAAGGAGGCTACCGAACATCAAGGTCTTTTTCGCCTGCTGTTAACGAAAGACTTTCAGGGTTCCAAGGCAGGGTCCCATATCTCGGACGGAGTTTTACTCTTATAGTACCCTCCACGCAAAACTTTACTAACTAAAGTAGGGATCGGGCTACCTCTGAAGAATATCTACCGGCGTCGGGGTTTGAACCCAGAGCTCAGTGCTGTGAAGCCAATATTCCAGCCACCACAGCAACCCGTTTCCTTCATTTACTCCCTTTTTCCAGATTTAGTTATAATATCGTCGTAATTTTTCTGAGGTTACTTTGTTTTTAATGCTAACTTTAACTTTAGGCAAATGCGGACCCCTGTTGCCTTTTATTTATTTATATTTCATTATTTAATACGAGTAATAATTACAATGTAACCGAAAGTAGATGTAAGTCATTACTGCAAAATTATATTTTGCGCCTCACAGTTAATGCGATATGTATACTTTTTGTAGAGTTATATTGACACCAATATTTTAGCCTAGCAGCGCCTCTAACTTAAGGCCGTTGTACACGGGGCACGTTCTTGCACAATCTGACGAGTGCACGAAGGTGTAGTCAAAATTGCGTCGTGTAAAGCGGTGAATTGCTAGAGCACATGCGAGAATGCGTGGATTTGAGATGGCAAAATAGCTGTTCTAATTTCGTTCATGCATTCGCGCAATTCCACACCATTTTAGAAATTAATGCGGTTCTAACCTGCGCAATTCCATGCCCCTTGTAAAACGGCCTTTTAAACGATCGAAGAAATCTCCCACGTAAGTGCAAAGCAAGCGGATTCCCGCTGAAAGGTGATATCGGCACCAGTATTTTGACTTAGCAGCGCCGCTAACATTGGATAATCGAAGACATTTTCGCAGGTGCGTGCAAAGCTACAGTATTCCGAGTATCACTATTTTGTAAAATCAAGCTTTTAAAATCCCGGAATCCCATTTCCTCGTTGAGATTTGCGGAGGACTTCACGTGCAAAATATTTTACCCTTCTTGTGGCTGCATCATTATAACACCCCTATACTCTCATCATAGTCGTGCCCATTTATTTATATTTATCTATCTATTTATGTATTTATGGTAGCATATCGATAATCGTTTTCACTATTTATTTATATATTTTTATTTATTCATTGATTTTATATATTCCTGTATTCAATCTCATACCGGCTTCACCGTTTTAGCATTTTTACGGCCATATTCACCGTTTTTAGAGTTTCGTTATATATTTTTTATATTCTTTTTTAACTTACTTATTTTAATAATTTTATCACCTCACCATTTTATGATTCTTTATTGATATATTACATTAATTTTTTCAGTTTTTAACTTCTACAAACCTCACTGATTTCTTTTATCCATTGTTTTTATCATGTCTTTTTAACCTCGCTCTTTTAGCTTCTTATGGCTTAAACCTATTTTTTATTCTATTTCTATCATGTATCATGACTTCCTGAGCGGTGACAGGTACAGGAGGCCACGCAAAGAGTCGACCGAATCAACAAGATGTCAGGAAGGAGAAATTATATGAATTCTCAATGGAAAATTAGACAAACGAATGTATGAAGTGACAATTCCTGTATCTAATCTCAACAACTAAACAAATACGATGTACAGAAGAGCCCAGGGGAAGAGGTGGCCGGATTGTGGCCTCACCTGGGCCTGGTAAAATAAACAGCTATACTCTGTTCATTTTATCTCTACGGGTGAGCTGGTGTAGCCAAAGCAAGTGGAGATGACGGGAGGGAAAGTTTCTCGACACGCGACTTTGCCTTTACCAATCAGCAAACAGTAGGCGTGGCCTCAGTGAGTCGCTCTTATACCCCCGCCGAGTGAACATCGTGAATCTGCTCGTGGAGCAATGTTGCCAAACCTCACGCGTTCTCCTTGTATGTCACAAGTATGCCCTCCACCAACAGGTCCTTAGCGCGGTAGCTGACAATGTCATGGGCTTCTGAGAAAGGATTATCCCCAATGCCTTCCAAATGAGTAGGTATATTGTCTCGGTGCCGGGGCCAAACTACCTGTGGCCACCTATGACTCACACGTTTTCAGTGACAAAGTAGGGCGGCTATGTACACTTGGCAACGTTATGTTCGCTCCTCTTCTCTCTCTCGGTACTGCCCCTCCCCTATCAGCGAAACCATCCGAGAGTGTCCGGGGTCTCACGAAAGCTCATCCGCAGACATAAAGTGAATAGACTATAGCCAAGTCAGGCGCTTCAAGACGTTTCTGGGCGTGGCAGACCATAATGGAGCCATCTAGTTCAATCAATTTGAACCCGTTGCATTCGTTTGCCGTTACACAGCATCGAATGATATCGATTGGAAATCGGCAGTGGAGGCGAGTCAAAGCAGTATTTCACCATCACCCCCGCCAAGCACACGGGATAATGCTCAAGAAGAATCTTTCCACCCATTTGGATGCGGCGCGGTCGCCTATTCCAGCTAACAGCGAGTAACATGTGCGTTCGCTCACTTTCCTCGTAAACAGGTTTCGGTCAGAGCGAAATTTAACTGCGGCGGGGAGTGCAGAGGCGGGGGAAAATAGTCGCGAATACGCGCTGTTTCTGCTTTACGTTTTTTTTTTACTTTCGCAAGATTTTGTTTTTTTCGACCCCTTTTTTCTCTGCCTTATTCCTCCTTATGGGGATCGCAATACAGTTGAGTGAAGGAGGGGTTGGGTAGTAGAATGTGTTTTTATGCTGTGTTTTGGCTAGTTAGAATGCGTTTTTATGTTATTTTGAAAGCCACGAAGGCATCTAATTGGTGAGTACCAGTAAGCGTGTATGGATGTTAGAGCCTCTCCAGCTTCGACTGTTTTTTTTTTTAATCTTGGAAAAATTTATTTCCCCATTGCTCATACCAAGTAGATTTTTTCTGAGATAAAGGTGTGAGTCAGTTTGTAAATGTTCAGGTTTAAAGTATACCGGAACTTTGTATGCATAGAAGTCCTTAGCATCTTAACACCTTAAGGTGCAAGGGACATATATGTCCCAAATTTTGGAAATTCTCTGAAAAATTAAATGAGAAGGTGTATGATTGTAAGAATGGGTTCTATTGAAGAATAGGCTATTGGCTGCTAGTTTTCAATTCTTTTTGTGATATCCTTTTGATATTGTAGTTTCTGCATTGCTAAGAACTTTCACTTGAAATGCTGTTTACGAAGTGGAAATTTGATAGTTCATAACAAATCAATGAGAAGGACAATTGAAATTGAAATATATTCCTTTTATATTATAATATACAGAGCTTGAGTAATACAAAATTCAACATAAAACAAGTAGCAATAGGTCCCCCTTAGGCTAATTTCTGTTTGGGGACAACCGAATCTTCAAAAGTCGATCTTTTAAGATATTAGCTACATAACAAAAAATACATAACTAACTGCAGTTTTGCTGAATCACAAAATCAACACAAAAACATAATTTTCTTGATTTCAAATGACAAATCTATTACATTTTAAGGAAACATCTCTCTTTGTTTAACAAGATGTGTGATGAGGCAAGAAAGTAAATTTAAAATCTAAACACTAGCAAATTAAAACAGGACTTTCGGTTTATCCTCTATGAATATCTAGTCTGTGGAGTTAGCACGAAAAACTCCGCATTTGTGCTTTGACTTTCACAAAAATAGTGTTTTTATGTGATGGGGCGCAGATGTCCCTATGGACCATAAGGGAGCGAGAATTGTTATTATTTCACGTCCCAGACTGTAGGTACCTCAGAAACTATCGGAGATATCGATACCTCCACTTCACAAACACTCAACAATCGCCCACCGAATCAAATCCGCTCATCTAGTAGACCTAGTAATATGATTGGATTTGATTCGGTGGGTGATTGTTGAGTGTTTGTGCAATGGAGGTATCGATATCGTTTTCGTATAAGTGTTTTTGGAATCTACGCATTAATATTAGCCTGAATACGTATCTTCTTGTGCAATCTAATGGCTGCAATCATTATGGACCTTAAAGGGTTAATCGCTGACCGTAAAATCATTAAAATATGTTAGTCATGTTGTAATATAAATGCGGGAATTTGATACTAAAATATGAGTTAGAGAGAAGAAGGTTAGATAAGCGGGGGCGGGATAGGAAGATACCATGATGTAAGGATATAGTGAAAGGGATTAGGATAATAATGAGAATTAAAAAGAAAGATTCCACCCTCTAAGGGGAGACCAGACTGGTTAATTTCGTGGTTTTTCTTTAAAATTGATTTTCGGTAAAAAAAATCGTGGACCGGCATCATCTTCGACCTGAAGACGCTGGCAGCAGTGCCAGCGAAACTGTTGTCATCACCAACAAACCTACGCGGTTGCACCGGAAACATGGAGAAATTGGAACCTGAACACCGCGGAAACCTACGTAGTCTCAAGCGTAGAAGGTCGCCCAAAAACTGAGCAGATTGTGTACACTAGTCTTTGCGATGTGTTCGTTTCCACTGTACTGATTACGATTTTTTGTTTGAATTCTATGTCTTCGTAAACATACTTTTCTTTTTATACAGGAGTTGCCAAAGAAAAAAATCCCGTGGACCGATAATCGTACCACGGACCTTTGGTTTTCCGGGCCACTGCGCAGACCGCTACGCTATCCAGGTTCTTTAATATTTTTTTTCTCATAACAATTCATGTATATTTCACCACCATTCATGGGGCAGGATTATAAATATTACACATACTTTTCATTGTTAAACTCATTCAATCTCTTTGGAAGTAAACGGAAAAATTATTTGATAGTGTATAATGCGTGCCTCCGACAGAAACACGAAATCGTCAATAAATTATGATGAATCAAAATTTATGTCTAGAATTTCAGCTCCAATCGGGCTTATATGGTATACAAAACAGTAGAATTATGCTCAAAATGTGGATTTCATTGAAGATTCGAGTGATATTTGAGAGCTATAACCAACGAGAGGCCGTCATCGTCACCCAAGGACCCTTAAAACGAGACCCTTCCTCCCAGTTTTTACAAGATGCCCAGTCTAAACGCGCTAAAGGGCGAAATAATTTTTTCCATCGAGTTGAAAGGCTTCGTTGCCTGGACGCGGTGACTTTTATTGAGGAAAAGCCTGTAGCTAAGACAGCATCCCTTTCCTTCCGCTCCTGATCCGTTTCGAAAATAGATATTTATGTTAACTTCAGAGGCAATGGATATCTTTACCCAAAACTATCTGAATTGGTTCTATTTAGAAAGTCCCTCAACGAGTGAGGTCTCAGAACGGAATGTACCGAACGCTGATAGAGTGTACTCGATCAAGGAGATCATCATGATCAGTTTGACAGAATGGCACTCCAAGATCTATTTAAATAGTCGATTTTTCTCTTCTCCAATTTTATTATTGAGTTTAGCGTATTTAAATTTTTTGTGCTGTGATGCGCATATCGCTTTCATGTGCAATATTACACGTTAATTAGGTGAACCAAGTACGATAACAGCATCAGATAATCTGATTTTGTGGCAAAATTTTTAATACTATGCGTAGAAAAATCAATCAAAACCGAGGAGATAGTGAATCTTTGCGAGATGTTTGTATTTACCGTAAATATTTAGTTTTTTCGTTGGTACAACTCACTTTTTTCTTGAGAGCAGTTTTTCTTTTTGAACAAATCGCAATATCTATCTGTTACATATATTCCTGTTTTCTTAAAATAATCTTTTGTGACTCCTCTTACAGTTGGTGAATTTCTATACGTGTAAAAATTTCGTTCATATCTCATGTGAATCCTTAGTTTATGACCCAGTAGCAGTCATCACACAATGGCATGATGGATTTGCAAGTTTAGCTCTCTTTTAAATACGCTCGGGCAAAAATTTGAACGCAAAGTGTACCACTGTACGATTTCATATGGTTGATTACTTATTTTCCGCAAATTATCTGAACTAAATAAACAATTCTAGCTCTGAATCAAAAGTTTATCGTGTGAGCACTCAATGCACCGTTTCAGCATCTATCGGTTAAAAATATTATGAATGGAAGAAAGACACACTCATCGAAAAATTGACCTAAAGTTGGCTCAAAATCTACGAGAAATGTTAATTTATTTGTTCATTAACCGATCAACATGCATACCAAAAATGCACTCATTTTTAATGTTTAAATCGGATAACTGCGTCTTTGAAATAAATTTTTAAGCCATGGGGACTAATATTTGAAACGAAATATTATTATTAAGGAGGTGTCGCGGGATACCTATCATAGCTTATGTTAAAAAATCATTAAAAATATTTGTGCGCATGTGATAGAGTATTGGGAACCCAATAGCTTATAACATTCAGTCTCTGAAAGTGTTTTTGGGTTTATTTTACACAGAGATGTATTTATAGGCGGCTAAAGCAAATCCGGGGTGATACAGGTTGTGATTCTTTTTTCCACGATGCTTAAGACAGCTGTCGTTTGATACTCGGTCAACAGCCGGGACCTAAGCAAATTTTTGGCCCATCTAAACGTCCAACGTGGAGAAGCGCAAACAGATCATTCCCCGATGTGATTCACGGTTTCCTGTGCATCTCTTTTGGGAGACTTTTTACGAAAAACCCGCTGAGCGTTTGCCTCAAAACCTCCGCGGTTTCCGTTGCGTCATTTTTTTCTACCTTTGTTGTCGAAGTTTTACCGTCCTCCGCGTCCATTCAGCCTCCGCTGCAAACCCACGAAGATTACTTCACTTTGTAAACACGGGCAGACCAGCTGTTTGACTTGAGTTCGTACTTAAAACGTAGGTACTACATCCCATTCGGGGAAGATCGAGTAAAAATTTACGATAAATTATATATCTGGCGGCGTTGGTATTGCCGAATTTTTTCTTGCCCAATTTCTAAGTCTGAAAAATGAAATAATGTGAATAAAATCAACTGATTTGTGCGTTACTCGGTGGAACGATGAGGTATTCATGGTGAAACAAAAATCCAGTACTGTTCCACAGACTTTTATTGGCTATCGACTAGTTTCAACAGATATAGCGTCATTATATGACTTGATTTTAGTTTTCTATGTAGATAGGTTTTAGTGACTTAGTTTGTCTTGATAATGACGCTATAGCAGTTGAAACTATTCGACAGCAAATAAAAGTTTGTGGAATTGGTTTCCGTTTCACCATGAAATAATCTGTATTGCATTGCTGCTGTGAACCATCTCCTCCACTTCAGACAAAAACGTGGAAGTTTTTGTGATCATCAGCGATGCGAAAGTCTGTTAAAATCTTGAAATTTCATTGTTTTCTTAATTTTCTTCAGAAAAAAATTACTCTTATCCAGGTGTAAAATTGATGGATGTAGTAATCCGGAAGCCTTTGCGGGTTTCAATAATTTCGACTAATAAGCGCATAAAACTGAAAATGTTGACGGGCTATTTGGGAAAAAGTTAACGGCTGGGTAGATTTTTGGCCCGCAATTAAAAGGAAGGAAATCTAGACGTAAAGTTTCTAAAAATATTATTCTAAATGGCTGCATTTTTTCTTTAATCACGTTTTTGTTAGTACCTCTATCCATTAGGGATAGATGGAAAATGGGACTTTATAGTTCCAATCTCGTTAAACGAAGACGAATTATTACTATTATTATTTGAGTTTATGCACTTTCTAGGCTGATTAAAACCAGCTAGAAATATTCACCTATCCAAGGTCAATTTAGGATTAGGCTCGGATGTTAAGGGAGAGAATTCACCCTATCCTACACTGTCCGATCATGCCCAATCTAGGAATCTCCTCACTATCTGGCAAGTCTGTAGTAAAACAGCTTTTTTCCTGAGGTTAATCAGTTGTTTTTGAATTCCCAGGTCTTCAACTTCTTTTTTGAATCTTTTAGACATGACTCCCTCCGCAGAGGTTATTATCAGTGGGTGAATGCTGACTTCTTTCAACTTCCAAATATTATTTTATTTCACCAACCAAATTCTGATATTTTGGTGTTTTTTATCTTTCCGTAGACTCAAAATTGTGATTCAGAGGCACTGCTACATCAACTATGTTTGCTCTTTGCTGTAATTTGTGGATCAATAAAATATCAGGTCTATTGTAATCTATGATTTTATCTCTAAGTATCGGTCTATCCCAGTATAGAATGTGTGTATCTGTCTCTATTAGGGTGGGTGGATGATATTTGTAAAACGGCGGAGTATTTTTTTAAAAGTCCATAAGTAGTTGCTAGCTTTTGGTGGTTAATTTTGGCCAACTGGTTGTGCCTACTGAGATAGTCACTACTAGCAAGAGCTGAGCATCCCGAATTTATTATTATTATGACTACACCTACTGTTAATAGCCTTGCTTGAAGAATTATTTCCGAGTTCGTGAATTGAATTTAGCATTGTGCAAAAATGTACCTTAGGAATTTTTATAATCCGTGATCTGGAGCCGAGATTCCACGGCTGTTTTAAATGGCCCCACGATTTTATATCGTACTATTACGATCGTAAATGGAAGAATATTCGAGTATGCTAATAGTAACTGGCCGAATATGTTTTTTACGGTGAAACTCGCATGTAACGAATTTCAGGGGATTGTCGTTCTATTTTGTTGCTAGCGGGACTTTGTTGTATCCATTATAAAATATTTTGCTATACACAACCCAGGATTGCCGACTAATAATCCGTATGTCGTCTTTATTCAAGCAATAGGTCCGTAGCAATTTCCCTGGTGAACAAAGGATAGTTCGTAATAGCGGGAATTTTGTATCATCCGTACTCGTTATATGCAGGGAAATTGACATTGGCGATAATAGGAAAATCCAAGGTGCCGGGAACTCACCTCGTTATAGCGGAGATTTCGCTACATGCGTGATCGCTATAAGCGAGTTTTACTGTATTTCGGTTTAAAAGGCCTTCTAGAGCCCATGTAGTCCGAGGCCTTTTGGCGGAGTCGCTGCTTGTGTGTCGGTAGAGGGAGAGGGGCGGGGGTCGTGGACGCACTTTACCGCTCCCCCGGGGGCTGCCTTGAGTGTGCCGAAGAGAAGACGAGGCTCTCGCCATCCGAAACTACTCTCGTGCGCGGAGAGAACTCCTCTTCAAGAGACCCAAAGCAATGGGAGACGTGACATCATCACGTCAAACTCCCTTCCTCTCGAAATGGAAGAGCCCCCATCTATCCCACCCTCTCTCTCTCTCTCTTACTCTCTCTCTCGGGACGCTTGTTCGAGATACAATCAATCGAGGATGCAATGGCGACCCTCGATTTCGATTGCACGTATTTATTACTATATTTTGTTGATCGACACGATTGTCCTGGCCTAAATCTTGTGGAGGCCAAAGCCCATACCGGGCTGTAGTGCCGAGGAAGTAAGTAAGTAAGTAGTGGTAAATCTTGTGGATAACATCTTATTTTCTCACGTACCACGCCCACCTTTATCCTTTTAGCGGCGCGGTGTTAAGGCCCGGTTACACGGTGCATCAACACGTACAAGTTAATGTCTGATTGCACGAACGATTTTGGTGGAGCGGAATGGAACTTGTACAAATGCATGAACCAAATTAGAACAGCCTCTATTTTCTGTTCAAGCGTTCGCACGATTTGGGTGTTCACACGATGCATTTTCGTGTTCATTCTCGCATTTGTGCAATTAGACATTAACTCGTACATGTTAATGTATAGTGTAACCAAGCCTTCAGATACGGACCACGGGGCATACCCGAGGACGCGCGGGTCACGGGAGAATTTCCGATATTCACGTCATCCACAGGAATGGTGCATGACGATGATGCAGTGCATAAGCTCCAATCCAGCAACTTATTACTTTCTGTAATGTCTGTGAAAACCGAAACCCTGACCATTTTCTTTTTCACATTTATTTTCGGTGCCGGTAACGTCTAGGACGACGGAAAAATATATTACAAATAAGGTGTTACTTGGGTTAACTTTGTTAAATGTATAATTCATGTTTAACCAGCAAGAAAAAACTTTGTAAACTTCTAGAGAATGATTGATCACACGACCATGGTTTCATCGACCAATGCTATCATAAGATTAGACAATGACGTGGTGATGTAACTTTCACACCAGTAATATATCGACCTATGTATGATATAGTATGATATCGACCTATCTAAATAATAATGGCTGTGTAATTAATAATCCTGTGGAAGTTTTTATAAGTTTTTTCATTTTGCTTCAACATGAAAACTATTCCATTGAAACGGCGGCAGAAATGGAGAGCGTTACCTGGACGGAAGCCCAGAAACATTCATCACAGTAGTTCACCGGGTAAGCATCAAAGCCTTCCTAATTAAACAATCCCTGATACCATGGAATTCCATCAAGTGGTACCTGAAAAACCAATATCAACATAAAAATGATTTCAGGTGAATGTCAAGAGACTTCTTTAATATGGTTCTGACTCCCATAGCCACTGCCTATCTCTCTCACAGAGGTCCTTCCCGCGCCCATCGCGAATCCATTATCAGTCCCTGTCGGGTCCGAGGGTCCCAACCCTTTCCCCCTCGATTCCCTCCCACACCTCGGATCGATTGCGAGAGAAGAGCGCGATTTTGGAAAGGAGAGGGAGGGACCGATCGCTCCAAGAGGATGACGGCCGCCGCGCCGGAGAGCGACCCGGCTGAGAGGCGCGGAAATCGCCTCGTCTCGAGCCAGAGGAAATTCGAAGCGAGACACGAGAGCAAGTGTCAACTCATCCGAAGTAATCGGAGCTGCACAAATACATCTACAGTCAGGATGGAAATGTTTGAAGTTGATACTTATTTAGGCGCGTTAGCTAACTATACTAAAATTATAAAGGTTGCGTAATATTTCTAACCCTGCCGCGTGAACGGCGGTGAAATTTACAAGAATTGCCATGAGAAAAAATTCCCCTGGACCGGGAATGCGCAGACCTACATGTGTGATTAAAATCTGGGCCAATGCGCAGACCTACATGGTCTGCGCATTGGCCCTGAAAGCCAAAGATCGGTGGTTCGATTCCCGGTCCAGGGGAATTTTTCTCATGGCAATTCTTGTATATTATAACGATTGCCTCACCGTTCGTGGTCAAAAGTGGTCGTGGGTTCGAGTCCCGTCTGGGTAAGTTTTTACCATCCAGAGTTTCGTTGTTTGTTTACGTATAATTGTTAAATTGCTTAAAACATGTAAAAGGTCAATATGTGCTGTTTTCGGTGGTATAGGAATAAATAAATAAAAGTTATTGGGTTGCAAATCATCTGATCCATCACACTGTCAAACTTCCGATATTGTATTGCGCGTAACGGGGAGGTCCCGGGTTCAATCCCTTCATTTCATTACAAAAATATGTGTTTAGTATACTACATTCAAAGAACATCAATTGTACAAACATTTTGAAAAAAGTTGAAATAACAGTAAAAATATTGAAAAATAGTTCATGACAATAATTCATATTTTTGTTTAGTTTAGTGAGTCTTTAATCTTTTTTGCATTGGCGCGATAGGAGATTAAATTTGTTTTAAAATAATTCCGCGTTACCCTCGACAGACCTTATCAAAACTGGAGGCTACAGGTCTTTAATAACACACTTTGGATATAATAAAAAGTATAAGCAATTCCTAAAATTGGAAATGATAAAGCAGTATCCATATAGAAATCCATATCATAGTACTCGAAACCATGGTTGGTAGTGGTGTTATAAATTTTAGAGTGGAAATTATCATTTATTGTTTATATTTTTATCATCGATACCCATTACTGCACTCCAAATGGTAACATACAGACCTCCAATAGCCAACGGATACGAAATATTTTAGCATGCACGTAAAATGAGGGCATAAAGAAGACACAGCCATCGGAAGCTTAGTGCTGGATTGGATAGAATTGGTTAGATAAAGCTATTAATGATAATAATAAGTAGCCTAAATTGTTATAATAGCTATCATATTATATATAGGTAATAATTTCCGCACTTAAATATATAACTCCACCACCTTAATACTATACTTTAAAGGTGAAAATGATATGGAATATGGAAACCATGGTTGACTATGGAGTTATATATTGAAGTGTGAAAACTACCATTTATAGTTTATATTTTTATCATCGGTATCCACTGCTTCACTCGAAATGATAAAATACAGGCCACCGATAGCCAACGCATATTAAGTTATTTTGCATGCGTGTAAAACGAGAACATAAAGAAGACAGTGCTATCGGAAGCCTCATGACGGATTGGATAGAATAGGGTTAGATGAAGCCTTTTTTTCCTACTTCTTTCGCAAGCTAGTCAATCCGAAAATGCACCCGAAGCACTCTAATATATTATTGTATGCATCACAGGATTCGAGCTGTGTTCTCTCGTCCCCGAAATTCTATTCCGAATCCCGCGCACACACGGGCGATCGGTATTCAGGACGAGGCTGCTTTGTATCCCGGGCGCTCTTCACGTTGCATCAAGATGACCCCGTTTCCCTCGAGGCCCCGCCCGCCCCCTTGTCCCAGCCTCCCAACGCTTGGAAGCACTTCCCGCGTGTCTGTGAAAACGCAAATTCAGACGTATGACCCGAGCCAAGGGGAAATAAAAGTGGAGGGAAAGGCGAGAGAATATCGGAATGACGGTTCCCAGGATTCAGATAAGGCATCTATCTCAACGTTACACTCACAGCAATATCGAGAGCTGCTCGCGAGTGCCAAGATTTAAAAAAAAATACAATTTTTTCGCCCCCTGATGATGTCGTTATACTAGCGATTCCAATTGCCATCGGCTCATTTCCTCGGAAGAATTGAAAGATTTTCCTTCTCTATAGTAAAATCTGCCCCTTCCGCAGATACATCAAAGTATGCTTTCGCTAGTAGTGGTCCACGTCATCTTAATGACGGCGTGGGATTTCCCTATCCCTTCCCTTCCAATCCTATCCCTATCCCCGGAGGCGTCGACGGACTTCTTATCGCGGCGGCGCCTCTTTCCTTTTTTCCTTCCCCACAAAACCCCTCCCCGGGGTGACTGGGCGTATCAGTAAAGTTACTGGGTCCCGGCCCCGGTGGTTGTAACCTTCTAAGGGCCCACCCTGGTTCCTCATCCGCTGCTGATGGCTCATTGAAAACAACTTTCGCTACAGTGCTGCCGGCCTTTGCAGTTTCCTGTAAAACCTCTCCGCCTCCATTCATGCCCCTGTGTTTAGAAATTATTCAACTGGGAGGTGTACTAAGCAGCCGTAAGCGTTCAGTGAAGACCCACAAAGGCACAATTTATGGCATGTTGCACTGCAAAAAAAAGCCAGCAATTACCGATCTCTTTTTCATCTCCCAAACCATTCCTGCATACGTGCTGCTTCTTCAACAAAAGTCAGCTTCATCAGTCACTGCGCTATCTAGAGCTGGAGAGTGACAAAATTATAAATATATTATTTTTTTATCCCCTGATATCGTATATACTAGCAATTCCAATTGTCAATGGCTCATCGAAAACAACTTCCGCTACCAAAGTGCCCGCCTTTGCATTTTCTTGTAAAACCTCTTCGACTTCATTCCTACATCTGTGTTTAGAATTTAATTGACAGTTGTACTAAGCTGCCGTCAGCGTCCATCGAAGACCTACAAATTAATAAGGCTTAATTTGTGGCATGTTGCACTACTTAAAAATCCAGCCTTTATTGTTTTCTTTTTCATCCCCGAAATCATTCCTGCATATGTGTTGCTCCTTCAACATAAGTACAAAAATATAAAGGAATTATTTAATTGGTAGGTGTACTAAGCAGACGTCAGCGTCTACTGAAGGCCCACAAAGTCTGAATTTATGATTTGTTGCACTACTTAAAAATATAGCCTTTACTGATCTTCGAAACCACTCCTGCGTACGTGTTTCTGTTTCAATATCATGCCCGTGCTGGGCCGCCGAGACACCGGGACGTATTCCGGTGCGCATCTCGTTCCGAAACTGACAAATATTACAGTCAGAATACCAAAATTGAGCATTTAACTTGATTTCAATGGTGTCTCATTTAACCCTAAGTTACCACACTCAATGCGAATGCCTTGAATTCAAGGCATCCCGCGCTAGCCTAGGACGCGGATGCCTTGAATGCAAGGCATCGGTCTCGTTAGGTTTTTCGGCCCGCCATCTGCCTCCGCGTCTTCTACTAGACCCTGCAATTGTGCCCAGCGTCTCAGTGTGTCTTCTCCTGAGACTGGATACAAGTCGTTTGCTTGCAGCAGATTTTTTGCCTTCTTTTTATTATAATATATTTATTATAATTTTATTATAATATTTACTTTATTAATAGTGCAAATTTTAATAATTTTGAACTATGCATGATTGTATACGATTAAGGAAGACATAATATCTGATATTAATGCAAATATTTTTTCCGCGTGGCGGTGTGTTATGTTAAATTTTATCAGCATTGAGTGTGTTACACGCTAAGCGGGGATTTTGCCGCATTTTTCGAAAATTCGAAATAGCGCGTTAACTGCGAATAGATCACTGTTGGCACACTTTGGTATTTTATTTCTGTACTTTTTCCTCGACCAAGAACATTATCGCCTGCAATTCTTTTGAAAAATTATTAAAAGTATTTATCAAGAAAGTTGCATATCAAAATGGTTTATTTTTCCTTATAAATGAAAGATAAAATATTTAAAAAGCTAATAATTATTAGAAGTTATCCAAATGCGTTAAGATTTTAATGTATGTTAAGGAAAACCAAAAATATCAAAGTGCGGCAAAAAAGTCGCAAGCGTGCACTGTCGCTGTCCTCGCGGGTGCTTGCAGCTGAGTGTTAAAAGCATAATAAACACCGTCTTGAGTAAAAAAATAATAATTTAAATTAATATAATTCAATCTCGCAAGATTCAATTCAATCTCAATAGGGTGAGGAATAAAATTTCAAAATTTATTTATTATATTCCACACCACCAGAACCGCCGGTAGTCCTCCCCTGGCTTAGGGCTGGCGCCCTCTGGCCATGGCCGTCCACGGCCCTAAGGAGTCCAGCACGGGCCTGTTCAATATAAGCACAAAAATGTAAAGATATTTCACTTTTTTTAAAGGTAGTCATGGTTTTCAATCTTTATTACCTTCGCCCTTGACTTAGTTTCAAGGAGAGGTTGATAAACTCAAAATAAGTGAAGGAAAGGCGAGAGAAATCGGAATGACACGCAGGGATGGATCCCAGAATACAGATAAGGCAGCTCAACGTTCCAGTTACAGCAATATCGGGAGCTGGCGAGTGCTAAATGTATGAAAAATATTGGTCTCCCACTCCTTGATGTCGCTCTACCAACGGTTACAATTTCCAATGGGTCAAAGGTAATAATAGGGTGGTTTCCTATTATTTTTTTATTGCCTATATCGGAAGATTATTACTCCTGGAGTACGTATTTCACGCTTTTAGATTTTTAAATGACGATATCTATTTTTCGCGATTAAATGAAAAGTGAAAATTTTCAAGCGCGCGAAAACGCGACGGGTAAGGAAATCTCTCCGTGTGACGTATTTCTGGTTCCCCCTCCCGCCTTGTGAGGTGACCTTGATCGAGGCTCTGAGCGCTGATAGGACGCAGGATGCTAGAGAGTAGCTGAGTACCTTGCTGTCTGGTAGCGCTTGGCTTAAAAAAGGTTTATTAATACCTTATCAAACGAAGAAAACTTTCCGACCTTAGCCAGTTTTAATAGGTGATTATTAAGACATGTTTCCCTGAGCTCTGCGCCTCATGCATGCATTGGTAATCTCAGACGATGTATAACTCCTATCTTCTCGTATAGAAACTAGGTCCCTGTGACGTCACGTGGAGTGGCATCGCATGGGCGCTAATCTGGCCCTTTTCAAATGAGGATAAAAATGGACCATTGCCATTCGTCTAAACCGGTATTTCTAAAACGAAATAATTTGTATATTATGAATACAGTAATTGTGGGTAACAAATTGCAATCAATGCCTTTCGGTTTCTTTGATGAAGGAAACTAGCCTATTGCTGGTTGTCATGAAAACTTTATTTCACTTATACATAAGGCTTAAAGGTCAATTCATACCATAATAGAGCGTGGGAAAACGTGTAAATCCCAAAAATTGCCAAATGTCCCAATTCCCAGCGGGAAGCCGGCATTACTGGCTCCACTCCAACTTGATACCAGAAAAAAATGTTTTCTAAAAGTAATGTTGAAGAGCTGAATGACGAATAACCATATTAATGGCTTCATTGACCACTATATACTTAGACCAGGAAGTGAAAAAAGTGTAGTTACGTACATGCATCTCATTCATAACTTTTTTCCCCATTGAATTTGTAAATTAAACATTAGTTACCATTTATAACTCCACTGATTATGAATTGAAACTTTGAAATAGTATTTTTGCAGTAATCCATCATAGTAAAGGACCTGTTCTTTTCTCTGGTTGCACTTCGTAGGTTTTCATTGCAATTGTCAAGATAGGTATCTCTATGCTAGCTAATTACTTCGTGGGTTTCGCACATTACTCTAATTTCATCAATATTTCGCTATCACCAGCAATCGTTCAATAATATGGAACTTATCCATCTTCGTAGTAACGTTTTTTGTGCATAAAGTATTTCCTTTATGGCGCGGCGTTTATTCTTACTGAGGGAAAAGCCATGATTCTCGCCGCAGAAATATCGTTAAATAAGCTGTTATTGTTTTGTATTTTTAAATGCAGTATATGATCTCAAACTACCTTAAATTACGCATAGAAAAGGTGAAATAACCAAACATTAATAGGGTGTTTTCCTATGTTTTTAATTGCCTAAATCGAAAGATTATTACTCCTGGAGTGCGTATTTAACGCTTTTAGATTTTTAAATGACGATATCTACAGGAATATTTCTCGGGTTTCCCACCGGGTGTCGTATCGGGTTGTAGTTCCCAACGTTTCCATGACTAAGTCCGTCATCGTCATCAGGGGTTAATGTTGAGCCAAGTTTTTTCTCCGGTATTTATACACAAGAGGGCCGTTCAAGTGGGCCCTGATTGGTCCTTTCTGAATTGGGGTGATTTATAGTGATTGATCACTGACTTCCACGTATTACTTAACTGGAAGCCTTTGTCTCTGTTTAGGTTCTTTTGGTGTATGTTGATTTGTATGGCTTCTTTGACAATTCGATCCCAGTAGTTGTCTGTGCGGCATAGCACTTTGGTACTTTTAAAATCCACTCGGTGACCGAGGTCCAGGCAATGCTCTGCCACCGCTGATTTCAGTGGGTGGAACAAGCGTATGCATCGTTCGTGTTCCGTCAGCCTTTTTAGCAAAGTGCTCTGTTTTCAGGTAGCGCTTGGCTCATATAAGTATTATTAATACCCTATCAAAAGAAGGAAACTTTCCGACCTGAGGCAATCTTAATAGGTGATTATTAAGAGATATTTCCCTGAGCTCTGTGCCTCATAAATGCATTGGTAATCTCAAACGATGTAAAACTCCTGACCATATACTGTATAGCATCTAGGTGCCTGTGACTTCACGTGGAGTGGCATCGCATCGGCGCCAATCTGGCCTTTTTCAAATGAGGTTAAAATTGACCTTTGCCATTCGGTGTAAACTGGGATTTCGAAAACCAAATAATTTGTATACTATGAATACACTAATGTTGGTAACGAATCGCAATCAATGCCTTTCGTTTTCTTTGATGAAGGAAACTACCCTATTTTGCATCGGAAAAACTGTTACGCTCTAAAATTTAGCCTCTGCACTGCTTACCCGTTCTAGAAAACAGAGTCATTCTTTCCTTAAGAGAATCATCGCTTGATCAAAACGAGCCTATTAAGCAAATGGCTTAGTTTTGCCAAAGGTATAAAAGTGTGTATGATGTATGTCGCCTGCGACATTGTGATTTTGTGTATGATCAATCAGTCTACCTGTACTGTTAAATAAGTAACTGTTTGACCTTAATAGCAGTGTCTGTCGAAATCATTATTGGAAAAAGAAACTGCTACACGTATCTAGTAAACTTTTATGGATAATTTTACGCTCATTTCTAAGGACTTTATCATCTTATGCTATGAAATGAATATGCTCATTCTCTCCTTAATGTAATGCTATCAGCTGGTTGCAAATAGTTGTACATGCTGTAAAACTTTAGAACAACTTTTATCCTTGGAGTATTGACGAGTGATCAGCAATTTTACCTAGTAGAATGTGCCCTAATATTTTATTGCTGTTATAAACTCAATATTTATAAGCCATTTTTCTACGTGGAAAAAGTAGGCTATGTTTATACTACATCCGTTTCATTTTCTCCTTCTTAAAGCAGATTTAACTTTCACCTACCGAGAATGATAGATTGATCAATAAATGCTCCATTGTAAGCTACGTATATATACTCTGGTACAGTACTTGGAGAAGGTGAGGTCAATTGCACCGTGAAGAAAGGGTTGGGAGAGAAGGGTGGAGAGAATCCCAGCGTCGGCATTAGCCTGCTCTTAACGAAAGGCGACAAGGGGACCATGGCTTAACGTCCTATCCGAGTGTTGCGCTCGAAATGTTGTCAACATCAAGCATGGATTGGGCAGGCTCTGAAAAATCTCTGCCACCACCGGGATGTAAACGCGGACTATATGGATGTAAAATCTATCTGTACCTGTAATAACCTACCTAAAATCTTTATATACTAACGAAATAACATGAAACGTGTACGATAGACCCATTTGTGACGAAAGCGGTCAATGTTTACCCTCGTTTACCTATGCTGGGTGAAAAAACTTAACTCTCCCCCTTCAAAGCGATGTCAATTGACGGAATAGATCGGAGAACGAGCGGAGCAAGCGAACGCCATCGCTTCGCCCGTGGCCGTATAAAAAAGTATCGGCATCCGAGCGCTGTCACGGTCATTTTCACGGTGCGGCCTCATTGAATTTCCCCGGCGGGCGGAGCGGGACTCTGGGGAAGGGAGAAAGAGAGGGAGGGGGAGGTTTGGGGAGGTCGACCTCCCCGCAGAATCGAAACCAGGTCGCCGGGGCGAGGAGCCATTGAGAGAGGGAGCTAGGGCCACCGATCCATCCACTCTCAGGAAATGAACGCGATGAGAGAAAGGGATAGAGAGAGAGAGGAGGAGGGAGGTCTTGGAGGGGAGGGGAAGGAGGAAAAGAGGTGGGGGGAGTAAAGGTGAGGGAGGGGAGGAAATGGAGAGGAAAGGAAGTAGCGGAAGAGAGGCGGGTGGTGGGGGTGGGGGAGAGAATAAATGAAATGAGGAACAGGAAGGAAAAAGGGGTGCGCCGGCGAAAAGGGGTTCCGTTGAGCTCTCTCCGCGGGAGTCAATGAAAGGGTCCCGTTTAAAAACCAACACCCCTTTCGCCCTCACGGATCCCCCCTGTAACCCCATCCCTCTCTCTCACCAGTGGCGGATTCAGGATACGGACAAAGGGGGGGGGGAGAATTACTGGTAGTATTTCTGAGACACCGAAAAAATCATCAGTACCGTTATGTATAACTAACTCTCTTTTTTGCATCCGTTTCATTATTTGCGCTGTGAATTTAATCCATAAAACTATTCCTTTCTATGTGTGGTGTGTAAACGAAATAACAAAACACCCTATTGGGATTTCTGGGTAACGTAATTTAGGGGTTGAGAAGCCAAGAAGTACAAGTGATCTTTTTTCTAAACATAAAACTAGCTGCAGAAATTGATGGAAGAAATACACAAAAAGTTGGTGACCAAGAGATATGAGTGAGCCTCTGTTCTGTGGTGACTTCGAGTGTAAAATCAAATAAACTACTAAATGTATAGTTGATCTCGTCTGATAATCTCTGGCCTTATCTGATAAAGTCTGATCTCCTCTGATTTGTCGTATTGATAACTTTTTTATTATCGTTAAGAGACCTGGCCCAGAGGAATAGGGGGCCGTATTGTGACCTCATCAGGGCCAGGTGAAACAAACAAATAAATCAAATCCTTTGTTTTATTTACCTAATTTCTGCATCTAACTCTGTTTAGAAAAATGGTCACTTGCACCCCTTGGCTTCTCAACCCCTCAATTGTCATTCTATCTAGTGTGAATTGGATACCCCAGGGGGGGCTGTAGCACCCTTAGCCGCTCTCTGGATCTGTCGCTGGATTGTAACAAAACAAAACAGTGTAAAATAGGCCCCAAGTATAGAGATAATGTGTATTTCCATGCGTTAAAGTAGGTAAATATCGGAAAATATAACTTAATACTTTTGTACAAAGTGTTAACCTCCATAAATTTCGATGTCTACCACCCTTAGCTACCCTCTCTGGATCTGCCGCTGGACTGTACCATAACAAAAGAATTTTAAATTCGTTGAAGTACCTAGGTAAATATAGGAAAATTTAACTAAATACTTTTGTACAAAGTGGTGATCTAAAAAAATTGGATTTTTTCTAGTATGTGTTTCGTTCTAAATAGGGGGTGGGGGGCCCAAAAGTATGTGTTTCGACCTATAGCCCCCTTAGCCCCACCCCCATAGATCCGCCACTGTCTCTCACCCCCTGTTTCCAGCAACCCCCCCCCACCACGATACCCTCCTCCATCTCCTCCTCTCCTTTCCCGGAACGTCGAAAATCGGGTAACCCTGGCAACGAGCTCGATGGAGGAGGGGTGCAGTGTCGACCAGGGTGCGGTGATGGGAGGGGGAGGAAAGCTCTGCTCCTCCCGCACCTCCCTCCGAGTGTGGGGAGCGACCTAGCAGGGGCTGCGCCGGGACTCTCTCTGGCGGCGCTGCTTACTGCCGGGGGGAAAACGCGGCAAGGTGTCGCTCCTACGGTGGTGCACCAGGGTAGTGTTCTTGGACCCGTCTGGTTTTTCGCGCGACTCCCCCGGGGAGTCTCGCGAACGTATTTTTTTAACGGTAGTGCCCTCTCTGTAAGGAGAGCTTTTAAGAACGGGTTACTAGAGGAGGAAACAATAGCCTACAAATCCACATCCGCCAGACTTGTACCTTCAAGAAGTCATTTGTAGTAAATTGTAGCAAATTATGGAATACTTTATCCAGTGACATACGTATTTACTAAAGTAGCCGAATACTTAGGCAAAGACTCTTAAACTACCTCAAATTAAGGCTAGAAGGCGATACTTGGTGAAGCTTGGTGACAGGTAACATAATAAAGATACACTTTTGTATGTTCCACAGAAGTTTTAATAACCGACCCAAATTTCGACAGTATGTCATTGAGGGGTTGAGAAGACAAGAATGTGCAAGTGCTCTTTTTTCTAAACATTAAACTAGCTGCAGAAATTGATGGAAGAAATACACAATAAGTTGGTGGCCTTGATAATGACATAGTTTACTGTCGAAACCTGGGTCGGTTATTAAAACTTCTGTGGAACTTACAAAAGTGTATATTTATTATGTTTCTTTAACTACCTTTTTCTCAAATGAAATTCACGTTCTGATCTGGCCTTACCATAATAAATGTAATTTTGCTATGCTCGGTATATTTTGCACTAAAACTAAGCATGGCTCTGGTGAAAATGGCCACAGACGGCCACAGGAAATTTATGCGGCCATACTGTTGTCGTCTGTGGCTATCCTGTGGCTGTCTGTGGCCATCCTGTGGGCTCTGTGTCCAGTCTAAAATCTCTGTGGCCATGGACTTAGTAGCCTGTGACCTCAGATGGAACATGCGGCCATGGCCGCAGAACTTACAGATCTGTATTAGTTTTTATATTTATATGAAGTAAATCTAATTTAATACGTGCTATAAAAATGGGTTATTGTTAAAAAAATGTTCGTTTATAAATTGTCTTATTGATTTCCTTGTATCACTCTATCATTTATTGTTTAGATTGTATTTCTTAAAAAAAATGGTCCGCTTAAAACTGGTATATTTGCACGATACGAACTTTTATTCTCTTGTAAATTTATGGAATGATCGTATGAGGCTGAGTAGCCTGTGAGTATGTGACAAATTTTTGTTCGATATTCCGTTTTGGGATTACGAAATAAATGTCTTTTCTCTCTCTCTACGGGGGCACCCCCACGGTCGGGGTGTCCTCTTTCTTTCCGTCTATCCCTCTATCTTCTCTCTCCATCCCGTGATGTTGCATCCATTCCCAGGCGTCGGAAAAAAACCTCACCCCTCACGGCGGCTCCCTATCCCGTTTTATTGTCCGTCCCCGTCGACGGTCATGAATTTTGGAATGCTTTGCTCTGCCGGACGCCGCCCAGGAATGTGGCTCGGTTTCCAGTCTTTTCAGGGATATAGGTTTTTAATATATAGAAAAGAATAGATTTATTGCTTAAATGCAAGAAGAAAACAATGGATCGGATGCAAAAAAAAGGCCATCTGGTGTACCTTACGGGACTAATAATTTTTGCATGTAAAAATAATTCATTAATTATATTCCAATTTTAGTTGTTCGTTGTGATTATCTTCTAGTACATTTGGTTCTTTACGCCTGTCTGGTTCTAATAAGCTGTGTTTTTGTTATGTCGTATACACACCTTATACAGTGGTGTCATGGCAAAATTAGCAGTTCCGGAACGCACCCTCCATAACTTTTTTAGAAGTGAAATATTACTCTAAGTTTTATTATTAAAAGTTATTACAAAAATTTTTGTTTTGGTTGTGAATGTACACATTAGAAATTTTGAGGTAGCAAAATTTATAAAAGTGTTATTTGACTGTTATGCCTGTTCTTAACCAGTGCTGGAATGGCGTTTCGGCACCGTGACAGTACTGACCTTATATAGAAAAGAATATTATTATTGCTAAAATGCAAAGCAGAAACAATTGAACGAATAAAAAAGAGGGAATTAGGTACACTAAACGGTACTTCTATTTATATCGATGTCTCAATGAGGTGAGGCAACTGAAACAAAAAAAAATTACACATTCCACATACAAATTACTTTAAATGGCCAAATAAATCCAGTGCGTTGCAATTGTGTGTCTACAAATAAAAATAATTCCGGCACTAGCATCAAAATTAACGTACACAACGGGAGACTTATTAGATATACAAAATACTACATGTACAAAATATGGCAAAATACACTTTTTAGAATCAAACATGTGGAAAAGAATCAAATGCTCTGGAGGATAATCACAATAGATACGTAAAACTATTTCAGAACCAACTGATGCGCTCATGTTGTTCTTTCCCTTGTAGCCTCGCTTCGATGATGAAACCATAGTTTTGAATATTTTAAATATCACAGGCTAAATGACGATAACTTTCTTTCTTGCTCTCGCCAAAAATTACATATTTTTATTTTCCTCCGGGGAATGTTTCTTTCAATGAACATGTGAAATATTTGATGTAAGACTATATCAGATTGAAAATTATATTGTAGATGCAAAGAATTAGTTATCATTTCTTCCCCTGTGATATATAATGATTATTCAGTGTATAATAATCAATACATGTATTATGCATCGAAGTTTACACCCGATGGGGTATTGCTAGTGGCTGCGGAGAAATTATAAATATGCTTGGGGGGGGGGGGGGGAACAGAATGGCCAGAGGTGGCGAACCCCCTAGGCAACTTAGAAATAGGCTCGGGAAAATTTTTGAAAAATGACATGACAGGAAATTCATTTTACATCCTTTTGACACTAAAAATTTTACCTCTAAGCAGATGCAGTTAATATATGTCAAAACTAGACAATAGTTAAAATAATTTTTTCATTTATCTGAGGCTTTGGGGGGGGGGGGGTTCTGTTCCCTCATCCCCCCGATAGTTACGCCCCTGGTTAGTGAAGTCTTTTATTTACATGAAAATATAAGATTATGCTCTTTCACTTAGTACGACATGCACAGGAATGAGTTAGGTGGGTGAAAGTTTGACTCATTCCAGATGGAATCTCGGGCATGTGAAATCTGCACATTCAGGGTAGGGGTAGTAAATACTACCCCTGGGTTACCTCGCGCTACGAAGAGTACTGCTTGAGGGGCGCTCGATAGGCTTCATTCGAAATTGGCCCAATCTACAATAGAGCTACGGAACGTACTGCCCTCTATATCACTACACTATTTTCTTGTCCAAAATAATTTATAGTAGACTTAAAGGTTTTGCTGCGGTGCAGTAGGAGGGGTTGAAGAGGCGATACATTAGAACTCAACCACTTAAGGTTAATGTTTCGGTTTCTTATCCCTGGAATCGCTGATAATGTAAAAAATTCACTTCGTTTAGTATGTATTTCGACATTATATTTTTCGTAATATTTTGACAGTGACTATGTTGCAGACCGATTAACCTTTATAACTTACAGGGATGAGTTATTGGGGATAAATTTTGAGGTTTACTCTTCAGATTATAAATATTCGTAAACTTCGGCCATCGATATTCCGCTCTGTTATTGTAGCGCCCTGAGATCTTAATATCAACGGAATTACAATAAAGCAATTGTATTATAACCTAAAGACCAAACCTCAATAACAAAATTATGAAGGGTGAAATGTGCGGAGCGAAATGTCTTTACTTTACCTCTGTTGACCAGCCTTCTCCCCTCATCTCGTCAGCCACTTACTTCATTCCCTTTTGTCCACCCTGTTATCCGAAACTCCTCTAAAATAACATGATCCGGACTTGTAAAAATGCAATAAAATTTGTTTGTTGATATTACGATTTTCTGGGCGCTCACATGATCATTAACTATTATGCTTACGCGTTCTTATTCGTGAACAGTGCCTCTGCTCTCGCATTGCTTGCACAGAATATGTAGGTCACAATAAATTTTGATTTAATTTTTTTATTACTGAGCCGTCTCTATGTTTAGGGAATAAACTGATCACAAATTTCTTTTAATTGTAAAATTGTCCCCTTCTGATGGATTCATCATTCTTTCATGAGATAAAATAATGCTAATGTTAGTTTTATGAGTCTTAACTTTGAAAATTTTCTCGCCGCGACAATAAAGGAGTCAGGAATCTAGGGGTTATGTTTAATTATGATTACCCGGATATTTATTAATGTTGGTTCCATACGTACGAAATTTCCTACGGTATTTACCTTGGTGCATGAGTATAATGATATTTTAAATCACAATGCATGTTGTTGGATATGAGGACCCTAGATGTCAAGGGGTATGAGTGCAATTTTTATGATTTTGGAGATAAGTGAAAGGAAAAAAGAGGAAATATTTTATTCCGTATTTCCTATTCAGAATTTTTATGGCAAATATTTGAAATATAATCGGAGGCTGCTCTGCCCTATATGTGCATTCTCTAAATTTACAAGAGAATAATCGTTCGTATTAGCAAATATTCCAGTATTTAGCTGACAATAGGGTAGTTTCCTTCATCAAAGAAAACGAAAGGCATTGATTGCAATTCGTTACCCACCATTAGTGTATTCATAATACACAAATTATTTGGTTTTTGAAATACCGGTTTAGACGAATGGCAAGGGTCAAATTTTATCCTCATTTGAAAAAGGCCAGATTGGCGCCTATGCGATTCCACTCCACGTGACGTCACAGGGACCTAGTTTCTACACGGGAGGATAGGAGTTATACATCGTCTGAGGTTACCAATGCATGCATGAGGCACAGAGCTCAGGGAAACATGTCTTAATAATCACCTACTAAAACTGGCTAAGGTCGGAAAGTTTTCTTCGTTTGATAAGGTATTAATAAACCTTTTTTAAGCCAAGCGCTACCTTTCAGCAAGGTACTCAGCTACCCGCTGGCAGCCTGCGACGTATCAGCGCTAAGCCTCGCCTCAAGGTCACCTCACCGGGCGGGAGGGGGAACCAGAAATACGACGCACGGAGATATTTCCCGGCATTCATACTTGAGCGTCGCGTTTTCGCGCGCTTGAAAATTTTAACTTTTCATTTAATCGCGAAAAATAGATATTGTCATTTAAAAATCTAAAAGCGTGAAATACGTACTCCAGGAGTAATAATCTTTCGATTAAGGCAATAAAAAAATAATAGGAAACCACCCTATTGTTCTCAAGAAATACAAACCAAACATGGAAACTTAAAGTGACATAGGCAACTCAACAAGGCAATCTAAAGATAAAGTGTAGATAGTGGTTGATATGGTACACAATATTGCTGTAACTACGGGACCTTTGGCAATTATCGAGGTCAATTAGGCCACACGGCTCTTTGTTACAAGAACATTGTGTACCTGCCCCACCAACCATTATCTTCACCTATCTCCAAAATTATGAACAATTGTACACTTACCCCTAGGCTTATAGTCTCCTCAAGTATATTGTTATGAACACGATCAAGGAACGCCGTATTGATGATTGGGCTCTAAAAGTAAAAAAGAACAGGGGTGCGAGGAAGATTCGAGAGACAAATACTAAAGAGGAGGATCAACAATCGAAGGGTGCCGCTCCCGTCTCGCCATGTACGTGCCTCGAATGCATTTTTAAAATTCCGCTCTCCGTGTTAGAGTGGCGACTCTGGGGAGCGTGCATCCTAGGCGGCCATTCCTTCTATCCTTCCGGATACCGCCACCGTCACCTCCCCTATATGTGAGCACAACTCTCCTCCGCTGTCGTGTGTTATTTTTTTTATTCGGTCAATTCGCCTCTCCGTCTAGGGCAATTAGGCCACGCTGCACTCACCTCCCCCTCCCGACTCCTCCCCCTGTCCCCCCCTCCGACAAATTCACTTCCCCTCCTTTCCTATCCTCTTACCAAAGGAGACTACCTTCGTGAGGGAGGGCCCAGTCCGTCCCGTTGAAGCTTGATTCCTGCTGTCAATTTTGGGCGTATTTGAATCGGTTTTATAAACTCTAAAAATAATTATAATATGTGTAACTTTAATATTTATTTAAATACAGAAATTAATGCAGAAATGGAGAAAAAAATTAATACAGAAATATTGAAAATTCAGAAAATTAATGCGGAAAAAGAATACAGAGAGCCTTGCAAAATAAACATTTTTTATGCTGTGGTATTATAACATTGAATGCACACCATTTCATCATTTTAACAACATGGTCCTGCTAAGCCACCCTTGGCTTTTGAGCTGGTGCATATTATTATTGATCTGTAGAGTATTTACATATCTATATCAACATTACTTATATAGATAGGAATGATTTCTTGGTCATTCTCTTGATTTCCCTTATAGATTCCATATTTTTTAAAGTCATCTAACAACTTATTGAACAGCTTTGTAACATAAGCACTTAATTTACCACATTCCTTAAACAAGTAATGCCTTGGGATTTCATGTTTATTTAAATTCCAAATTCTATATTTTGGTTGTGGATTCTTTTCTTTTTGTATTTATCACTGGAATAATTTTCAGTCATCACGATGAACTGTAAATAGTAACAGTAACAGTGCTAATAACATGACTTTATTCCATTCGTACCCAATTATAGTATACCCTTTCCAAAAGAAATTGAATATTTAGTCTGTAGTAGGCCTGCACTTAATGTTTATAAAATACGAGGCTATCGAGAGGGCGTTGTGGTAGAATTTTATTTTAGTTTTTCTGAATCGGCTTCAAAACCTCTTTTTGAATTCATGATAAAAAAACGATACTCCCAACTAAGTGCTTTCTATTCGAAGGAACGAACGTATTGATGAATGTTGCGGCTCACACCGGAATCAGCCCGTAGTATCGGATTGGGACACATTCAGAATAAATGTTTAGGTGCCATTCCCTGGGCCACATGGCATTACTAGCATTTTGTTGTGAAGGTCCGGTGGCTTGGACCCAGAACCCTTCAGTCAGTAGCCAAACGAATTGAATCTCCTCAATACCTGACTGATCTTCTTCCACTCAATTTTGTTTTTAAAGCATTGAATTTTCGTCGGGAAATGTACGGAAACAAAGGTGACAATTTTGACATCGTAAGGGTGAATTTCGGTGGAAAATTTTAGAAGATATGCGCTATGATTAGTACGATGTGCAGAAATAATTACCAATAACCAATAATCATTGTTTTTTTCTGTGTTTCTAAATGGAGTTAAGTATCTTAGCCGTGTAATTCATTTACTGAAAATGTGCATCACGCACTTAAGGCTTAAGCGTATGGGAATTATGCGTTGCATTAGCGATAGAGAGTCATCGTATATATATTAAGTCTTGAATGCAAAGTACAATTTATCATTGCTTTGCTCCAATGATGCATCCGCAAATTGTTGAAATTTGTTTTTATTTTTGATGAGGAAAAATTCAGGTAATGAGTTAAGTATCGTAGCCATGTAATTCATTTACTGAAAATGTGCATCACGCACTTAAGGATTAAGCTAATGGGAATTATGCGTTGCATTAACGATAGAGAGTCATCGTATATTTATTAAGTCTTGAATGCAAAGTAAGATTTATCATTGCTTTACTCCAAGGATGCATCTGCAACTTGTTGACATTTGTTTTATTTTGATGAGGAAAAATTCAGCTGTGTGAAATATCTGTAACATCATCGAAGGCTAATCGGGATTTCCACCGGGTCAGGTTCTCCACCACGGCCGACGTGCTGATAGACGAGGGAAAGGACCCCATGAGGATGGACGTCTCGTGCATTGAAACGTTGGCCGTGATGGAGACCCTGATCCGGTGGAAATACCGAGTAACCTTTCACGATACTATACGCCCGGAAAGCCTGCGTTCATTCATCTTTAACATCAGTTAATGACATGATGAAGCATCCTGAATTCGTCTGTTACAGTATTTTTGCCAATATTTGTTCACAACCAATTTTCTTCTTCATAAAATGACATTTTCAAAACACTTTAGTAATCTTGGAGTACATCTCCTGAAGGTTTATTTTCATTCATTCCTCAAAGTAGCTATGTGTGTAAAAATAAAAAAGTAGTCATTTTATTACCCAATTCTCTTTTCCAGGGTTATATCCTGAAATTCCAAAGCAAGGAGCGAATTTCATTTTAAAAAACCTGAATTTTGGGGCCCTTAGGTAACGGGGGTAGGGGCAAGAGGAATTTTTGGGGGCATTTTTCCATCGAAATCCAAGTATTCCTTTCTCTCTTCCGTCCCTTCCCACTGACTGGGGCTGAAATGCGCCCAGGGTGTCCTCCTAGGGTGCCTTGGAATTCAAACACCACGCCATCCTTCTAACCCTCTCCTCTTACCCCTATCCATACCCATTCCAATCCTTCGGAGACCCTTTTTCCGGGAACGCGAGGGATGGTGGAAATTCCGGGAAGAGGAAGAAACTCGTCTCCCAATCGGACCCTCTTCACCTTTTTCCGTCCAGGAAAATAGCCCTTAACCCTACGTCCGCACGCCACCCTTCCTTTTCCCACCCCCTCTCAAGAAGGGGCCGGGTGTTCCGCATACTTTCCCTCGGCTCTATCAGCATCTCTCACCTTTACTTCAATAGTCTTATTACCTTCTTTCCTTATCCCCTCTTGCAAGTAAGGGCTCGAGAATAAACCAGTTGTCTCTCTCATTGGTATTTTGGTAATGTCATGTTTTGGGCAAATCAGGGCCGTTCCCGGCTTCCAACGCCGGCTAGGTTTCGTCTTGTTAATTTTACGTCTTTTGCACGCGCTCACTAGAAGCCTATCTATCTAATTCTCCTTCAATAACACTGGAAAGGTTACACTGGTCCCTTTACACTTGTATCGTCACTTTTGTCCCGCGTGCGCACTTTGCATACATTCATCGGTGCTGAAGAGGTGGTATATTTACTCACCGGCAGCTGGACCATCCACAAGTATATAACCCGGTCAATTTGAGTCGTGATGATGATGGTGTATCCTGCCATTGGTATTTTTTATTTATTTATTTATTTCCAATTTCCCCGTAAACAGCACATTGTCGCCTTTACAACGGGTTTTCAACAACAACATTAAGAAAGCACAACACAAGAATCCATGCCCTGGTTAGGGATCACCTACCCAGGCGGGATTCGAACCCACGACCTCCAGATTCGCAGGCGAGGACTTTACCCCACCGCCACCGAGGCCAGACCCATTCAATAATGTCCCTACTAACCTACTTACCTGACCTTAATTGCTCAAATGGATTGGGTTTTCGGTCGCGTCCCACTATTAATAAGCAAAAAAAAATAAAATTCCCCTTGTGCATTTATATCTTCTCGTGTACCTACGTACTAACAGGTACGCTCGCAATTCTCCGTTTAAACTTTTCGCGGGTACTTGTCGTGTTAAATAAAAACTTTTGGGCCATGTCGCCGCGTCCATTTTTGAGTGGCCCCAATGTTTCCTCAATTCTAACCTCATCAGATTCCCTTGAGAAAGCGCCCAGAAACGGTCGGGAAATGTTGGGGCCAACAAAAAATTGACGCGAATACATAGCCCAAAGGTTTTATTTAACACGCACACTCGCCTTGAAAACAAATCATTGCTGAGAAATACTGAGCTTGGTTTTACGTAGCTCGCCGCTTGATTCTCCGATCAGACAATCATTTCAAACCGACGACGAACGAGCCAATTTTTTCTCCTTCACATTCTTCCTTCCCTTGACGAGAGTGCCTGCCATGCATTCCCTTAAGATATGAATTGCACAGGGCTTCTTATCCTCTAACTAGCAAAGATTGTGGTTTGAGTTCAGGGACTCATGTCAGATCCGAAATTTTATCAAATCGGATAATACCACCTAAAAAAGTCATAGCCCTAAACTCAAAAATGTTTTCGAAAAAAGTGGGGCGAATTTTGGGAAGTTAAAGTAAAATTAGGAGACTGAGCCATAATAGCCAAGACCGTTTTGTTAATACCAACGATTACCAAAAATTTCATCATGTAGCAAAATGTATGGCCCAATGAATGAAATTTAATTATTCCAATGCGTAAAAATTGACAAAAATTGCCAATTTAGACAACTCCCATGCCACCCAAACACCTAACGAAACAATTTTTGAGTTATTATAACTATTTTGCCTGCATAAAATTGTTTCAATCACTCAAAAATTGACCATGGTTTTAGCACGAAATGTAGCGATAAAAGCCGAGAGGTTAGTGCTATGTATAGCTAAATTTTATTCCCTCATTCTTGAAATGGCTATCCTATTTTCTCAAAGTTCCCTAGCAACATTAACATGGAAAATTTAATTGAATCGCGGGAACATTACGCGGGAGATAATGAGATGAGATATTGTTACAGTGTGACTTTCAAGATTTTATCTTGTGCAGCGACAGCATTCTAGCGAAAAAATTGAATCACGTGAATTCCTGTGATTGGAATTTATTGTTGAGTGCTAGTATTAGATGGATAACAACTATCAGACTTGATAATTTCGCTACTGACAGTGGCGGATCCATAGAGGGGCTAGGGGGTATCCAACTTACAAGAGATAAAATCATAATTTAGTTCCCCCCAAGGTGCCTGAGAAGAGAGAGAAATGAATCAGGATCAAATTTATACACCTAATCCCCCCTTGTCCCTATCTTGGATCGCCACTTATAACTGAACTGTGAATACGATGTATAGAGTCGAGGTGTGATCACATCATTAACACGGTACGAATTTAAGCAACCAAAGTTAAGGTTGAATTTCTGGGAATCGTGAAGGATGAGATACGTAGGTATTCCTGTTTCATGTGCTTGCCTGGTTTGCTTTCTACCCTTACCCCATTAACCATTTAATAAGGCCCCCACTAACCTACTTACCTGACCTCAATTGTGCGAATGGATTCGGTTTTCGGTCGCCTTCCTCAAGTAATAAACCAAAAAATAAAAGATTCCCCTCATGCATTTCTCTCTCGTCTCGGGTACCTACGTACTAACCCGCACGCTCGCCTTGAAAACAAAATAAAAATTCTCGCATTATTTCGTGGAGCATGGAACACGTTACCTTTCTTTCCTCACGACGTCCAATCAATAACTGCAATGAAGGGATCAAAGGAGTTCAGTGCCACGGTTGGGCACGCGGTTTCCGCTCGCTGCGGAACCATTCTTCACTTGTTTTTTTCGTCTTTGTTTCGTTGCCCACTCGGTAGAGGGCCCGGGGATCAAGCCTCCCTGCTCGCCCAAGCGCTCGCGAAAAGAATGACTCGACTCACGACTCAGTGAGCGTGGTCCAAGTCTCCTTTCCGCCGCTGCAACCGCGAAGAAGCTTTTTTTTTAATTTGAAAAGTTTTAATTTTTTTTAAAGCGCTAGGGTGCTGCGGCCCATTGAGCATAAGGAGTTGAAATGAAGCGTGAAAGAGTGTGGGCAATTTTGAAAATTTTGATGTTGGTGTAAGGAAATATATATTAAGTGGTTCCATCAATTGATGCTGTTGCATATTACCTGTGGAAAGTGAGGTAGCTATGCCTATCAATCTGTGGCTTTGTTTGCAAGTAAAAGTATTTTGTGCACATCATGAAATCAATAGAGAAAAGTTTAGGCTCCTCTATTTGAAAGTTTGAAGGAGCACTTTTTGGTTTTAGCTCTTTGACGATGTGCAATTTCAAAGTGGAAATTTTCGTCAAAATTTTCTTAGAATTATTCATGAGCTGATCTTTGGTGTCAACATACATTGTGTGCCAAATCTTCCTTCAGCGCTGACATATATCATCACCATGTGGACCCATTTGAAGCAGCATCTTCATACTTCCATGCGTGAGCTGATCGCCACATTAATTATCATTTCTTACCGTGTTAGCTTATCGTTTTTTGATGGTTATATTCATATTTAGCTTACTCCGTAGGTCATGTGTCTAATTAAATATTTGCTTTCCTTTAAATGCCTTACCGAGAAGTTTTTATTTCAAAGTATATATATGTGCCACCTCATTCTCCCAGATGTACTTTAGGATTTCAATAATAATATAACGTTCTCCAGCTATTCTTAGTTCCTGCATGCTGGATATGTTACCAATTCACTTAATCTTCTGCATTTTCAAATGGTTTCACTTGTTTATAGTAGTACAATAGCCATGGAAAAAAAGGAATTAATAAAAATATTATTTCTTTTCAGGTAATACGCCTATGTGTTTGTGATTACATACTGGATCTTGCGATTTACGATGCATGTTTTGCGGATCAGACGACTTCACGGTTTTGCAAGGGATGTCACTTGGGTCCGCCAAGGTAAAGTCTTGATTTATGCAATTAATTATCTTAGTAGTATAATTCCTTATAATTCCTATATTACGTTGAAGGTATTGGTATAGAATTTCTTATGAATAACATGATCAGCGGCTAGTCTTTTTATGACCTGCATTTGAGTTGATAAAATACATCAGATTGAATTTGTTTAAACATAAATGGTTGCCAAAGCTGTCTCCCTTTCTTACGAGGCATTATTTTTCAGCAATTGAAGCTGGAAGTTATGGAAGCGATGGTTGAGTTATAAGAGACATGGAGTCGTATACGAACATCTCGACTCTCTCTGAGTCTCCTGTTTACGATGCGCTGCGGTTGGAAGGAGGTTGGATAAATTAAATACTTGATAAATTATAATTTTTACCCTTGTTCCTCTTTTGTGCATGGTAGGCACTTTAAAGACAGTGATCCCGCAATGGACGAAGATAGTTTTAAGTTCCCAGGATTCAATACACGACCTCCGCTATTATATTACTTTATTCCAATTTGATTCGTCTTACGAAGGAACCTCGTAACTCTCTCGCTCAGTGATTCTAACTGAGGGTTGGTTTGGGCAGGTGACGGTTAAATTAATTAATTAAGATTAATCCACGGACGTGCGAATTCCATATTTTCAGGCAAGAAGTTCATCCTTTCCTTGGATTACATAAATTTAAATCAACAAATCCCCTCCAAAATATTCTTATTGTAAACTGGCTAGTTGGGGTGATCACGGTTTAACGGTACAGCTTTAACCCACCAGCGGCGCACCAAATAATTAGATTACATACTCGACTTTCAGGCTCCTAAGGGAATAAGGATTCTATTCTCATTTCCAAATATACCTTAGTATCACCCACGAGTTTTTCTCCGAGTGATAAAAAAGCTTATTTTTTAGAGCCTTTACCGTTTCCGAAAAAAAGCTAATTTTTTAAATCTTTTTTTATTTTATTTCTCAGATCCTTCTATCTCAGAGGCGTCGACGGGCTCCTATCGCGGCGGCGCCTCTTTCCTTTTCCCTTCCTCTCCAGTCCCTCCCCAGGTGATTGGGCTTATAAGCCACTGGCTTGGTTCCCGGCCCCAGTGTGTTGTATCCCTGGAGGGTTCACCTTGAACCCTGAATCCATTTGACTGGAAGCTTATTTTGTACTTTTTGGAATATATGTACTGTTTTGAAAAAAGATAGGTTTTAAAAAATATCTTTTTATTATTTTTTGTAAATCAGCCTTTACTGCCGGTAATCATTAAGGAAAGTGAAAGGGTCTAATGTCGTCTAACGCCGGTGGAATCTCGCTCCTATGTCCATGGTCAAGTAAGCACTTCTTGGGAGGGAAGGGAGTGCGAAGCGGGATGAGGGTAGTTTATTGAGTCCCTCCGAATTGAATTCCCGTCAGAAGATGGAGGGGCTGCATTAGCTTTGGATCAGTCCTCACGCATCTCCTCGCCCTCCAGGTGCCTTTCTTCTTCAGTTGACTCCCAACCCCCTTCCTCCTGCTTCCGAAACCACCGTAATGCGCCAGTCAATCACGCAATAAGTAGCCCATAACCTTTCGTCAGGCGAAATATTTGAACTCCCGAGTTCAGGCGCATTGTGCCTGATAGGCACATATCGATGGCTAAGTTCTAACAATACGTATCTCAAAAATTGCAACTTTTCAGGAGAGCAAAAAAAAGATTAATTTATTGTACTAATACACCGACAAAAATTGCAACTTTTCAGGAGAGCAAAAAAAAGATTAATTTATTGTACTAATACACCGACATTAAAAACCAAAAGTCCATAAAACTGAAAAAGAAGCATTCATTTGCAAACAAAGAGTTGTTTTTTGCTTGTATTTTAAAAAAATGTTATTACACTTTGTTTAAGATACCTGTCTCAAACCGGCCTAATTTGAGATACGTGCTCTCATAACTTATCTATGTACGAAAAGACATTATTAAGTCAAAGCATGGCTCAGAGCTGCAACTTAAAACGTTAATGCACTATTATCAGTGACGTCTAAAGGCCGTTTTACACGGGGCACGGAATTGCGCAGGTTAGAACTGTATTGATTTCTAAAATGGCTTGGAATTGCGCGAATGCATGAACGAAATTAGAACGGGCTATTTTGCCATTTCACGTCCACGCATTCTCGTATGCGTTCTAGCAATTCACCGCTTTACACGACGCCATTTTGACTGCGCCTACGCACACACGTCAGACTGTGCAAGAACGTGCCCCGTGTAAAACGGCCTTAACACTTAAACGATGTCTTACGTGTAGTATATACGCCCCTTTTCACCCCTTCATACGGTTCCGAACCGACCCAGTCGGGTGTGATCTAACGTGCTTTTTAGGTAATTATGTTTCACTAAAAGTATTTAAGCATCGAGTGGTAAACATTGTAGAAGCATCGAGTGAAAATGCCTTAAAAAATATTCTGCCTATCAAAAATACATACATTTAAAATTGTGACGAGTTCGGACGCAATGAGCTTCTCTGATCCAAACTTAAACAACTTCCCGTGGGGACGGCCGAAGTTAAACTAAGCGAGGAGGCTGCATAGAGCGTTTCAAAACAAAGAGCTACTGTGAGTGTCAAGGGTCTATGCCTCCTAATAGCGCGAAGAAATGAAAAAGCACTCGCGCTGTGCATGTCAGACCCATTGCGTCCGACGGTGGGTTAATCTCGTCCCTCCGTTTTTTCATCTCTCCTCACCTCCCTATCCTTTCTTTTGCATTCATCCTAATCTCCTTTTCATCGTTTTCCTCTTCGCGTTCGTCCCTCTTTCTTGAAAGCAGACCCTGCCAAAGACGGATACGATTCAGCCTTCTGCCTTGAAATTATGGTGGCTTTGGCGAGTCCAGGAGAATGACACGATAGGGGGGCTAGGTAGGGGTCGTGGTGGGGGGTACAGAAATAGTGGGGGTCCGGGAGGTCACCGAAATGTTTAAAGAATTTCGAGGCTTGTAACAACATTTTAATGTTGTCTCATTACCAATCTTCCTGATAGTTAAGTTTTCAAAACAAATATTTGTGTACATATTTAGTAATTTTTTCTCTCTCTCCTTTATATATTCGACAAAAGAACAAAATTACCGTACAGTGTTAATTGGATACCTCAGGAGGGGCTATAATCTCCTCTAGCCCCTCTGTGGCTCCATCACTTGATAGTGGTGAGTTCCTCTTTGGTGAAATTCGATTTTCAAGCGATGTGATGAGGAAAATAGTTGATTCTTTCCCATCGAATCATACTGCTGAAGTCTTTTCAATTCAGGAGATTAGTCTTCGGGCTATAGTTCCTCATATAAATCCACTTACAAGTATGTCGCTATGAATTCCTCACAGGAGGCCAGAGAGGAACAGCGTAGGGATATTCGGACGTGTGTTGCGCTCGTCTCCATGATCCTGAAAGAATACTAGTGTTTAAACGTACCCTCTGTGTAAAGTGCCCCGGTCTCAACTACTACTGTCAGAATTTTCCTTGCATTTTGCATAATATATCTCCCAAAAAATTGGAAATGCAAAAACGAATCAGATATGCAGTAATTTTAACTTAGGCGCCGTGGTGTTCTGAATGTAAATTTCCCCATTCAAAACGGAGTGTCCGGGAATAAAAAAATAAGCATGAAAAAATGAGGTTTCAAAGATGTTCAGAGCCTTGAAATTCCTTTGGCAATAACGTGTTTGAATAGAATCTATAACAATTTTCACGTTTTTCATCAATAAGATGTTGCATCCCTCAGTTCCTCCTATATGACGAAGCCTGAATCACACAATGATCAATTTCCGTCCCTCAGAATGATAGACAAGCGATAGCTTTTCAGGGACCAAAGAAATGATCGCTCAAGACATCATTTACTTAATCACACGGTCATTCCCACCGTCCATTTTACCATCGCTTATTCCGTTATTTTCTATATTAAAAATGCCATTCTATTAAAAGACAATCGTGGCGTTTCAATCGCTGTTAAGGGTAGAGCGTTCTGATTGGCTAAAGAACTGTTAAATAAAAACGTTTGAGCTATGTCGCCGCGTCAATTTTTGGGTGGCCCCAACGTTTCCCGACCGTTGTTGGTAGCTTTCTCAAGGGAATCTGATGATGTGGGAATTTAAATTACGGAGAATGGCTAAAGGACGTTGAAAGCTATGGTTTCAGGGACGGAATAATGGACGTGTCAAGTGATGGAATAAGGGATGGAAATCCTATCCCTCAAGCCATCGCGGAAAGGATCACGAGAAACTGTCATTTTTTCCCGCCATCGCTATAGCTGTCCCTCCAAATGGATGTAAAAAATGATCGTGTGATTCAGGATTTAGCGGATGTCGTAGTTTGGGTAGCTAATCCAGTTCATACGGATAGCTTTCTCTTCCACATGCTAAAGGTACCGTGGATATATTGCCGATTCACTTATTCTTCTACATTTTCAAATGGTTTCACTTGTTTATAGCAGTACAATAGAAATAGCAGTACAATGGAAAATAAGGAATCAATTAAGATATTTCTTTCCAGGTAATACGCACACAGCGAAACGAAACACACACTAGGTAAAATCGAAGTATTTGGGGCTCACCACTTCGCACAAAAGTGTTAAGTTATATTTTCCTACACATTAACCTTCTTTAACGAATTGAAATACAAATTAGCTCTAAACATAGGGCCTATTTTATATACTTTTGGTATATTACAATCCAAAAGTAGATACAAATGGGGGCTAGGAGGGGCTATAGCCTCCCTTGGGTATTCTATTTACTCTAGATAGAATCGTAATCTTAGCCCCCCCTTGCCCCTATCCTGGATCCACCACTGGGTATAGGTATTTCACATGGAGGCTATCCATCCTTGGAAGTTGTAACCGTTGATGACTTAAACGCGGTCAGGGCAACGCTCTGGAGCTTTAAGGCCTTCAGTTAGGGTCAGTCGGGTCAGCTGTCGGCCCTTAGCACAGTCCGTTGGTAATTGGTACTTAAGGGCAGGCACCAGACAAGGGCTGCGGCTTGCTCATTTTGCCCCTGCATTGATCCACAAGTGGCGAGACACTATGCCAGTCCAAAATTTTGGAATGAGGTGTGATATTATGCTATACATGATAGTCCTGCACAGATAAGTTCGAGAGGGCCTTGGAAACTATCCATGTGGGAGGGTAATTGATGTCATCGCTCATGTTTCCCTTAAGAATTATGGGCGATCTTGAATGAAAGTGATCAGATTATAAAGAATAAGAAGGTGTAGTTTGCACATAAAAGTGATATCTTCCGATTGTTATATTGATAGCAAAGTTATGTTTCCCCGTTTAGAATATTATTCGAGAATCCAGAGAACCAAGACACCAACTATCGGCCGAATTTGGAAGTAGAGCTCCGAGGATACCGAGTCATAACATTAGGAAACCACGATGACAAATCATTTGCATTGTTGGGTATTTTCTGATTTTTCTTGTTAATTTGTTTTTTTTTTTGAAGCTATCATAACGTTGTAAGTAATATGTTTTATGCATTCGTATCTATGCATAAGTTCTTTCAGTTGCTATACTTTGCTACAATTCATCACCTACAATGACGCTGGTTTGTAGATTTAAGGCGTTTATGGTAACAAACGTATTGCACTTTCTATTTTATACCATGTTTTTTATCGGAGTCACCCATTATTGGTCATTATGAGCCTTTTGAGTTATCGCCTTGAGCTGATGGCGGAAATTTCAACTGTAATTTATAACTAAGTACCTGACTATATTTCTATTCTTCGTTGTCCCTAGTCATCAAATACCTTTTTATAACCTAGAAAAATCTTCCTTGACATTTTCTACTTTATTTTTTGAAGTGGCTCGAATATTCATCCTATTGCACCAATTTTAACATCGTAATCAAGAACCTTAAATACCAGAGAAAGAACCTTCAGAGCAGACGAAGAACCTTCCAGGGTTCTTGAACACAACACTATCCTCGATGCGTTGGCCATATTGGCTAATTACGACAGCGCCTCCAGCGCCGACATCAGTGGTTTGAGTCTCTAATAGCGTAGCATGTGATTGTGTCGCGTAACGTTTTTGGGTGACGATTCCACGATCCGATTCTCACTGTTAACATCGCACATATTTATGATACCGCGGGCTGTGATTATATTTACCAATGCTGTGCATCGTACCATCAGCCTTCAAATTTAATTTTTCTCTTTATTCTAGCATGTTAAAATAGTTCTTGGAGTGTAGGTCACTGCATGTTATGCAAAAACGTTTTAGCCAACGTTTCTGTCTATATTAAACTATCCTCAGGGCTTAACTTTGTTCATATTTATTGATAATTTATTATTCCTTATTCTAGCATCATTTGTTTCGGTAAGCGTTTCGTCAGTTGCTTGTGCCATGATTTCCTTGTGGAATTGGCATCATGGTTTCGTAAATATATATTGAAATAGTGCGAAATAACTCTCTTTGTAATTTTCCACAAAGTTTTATTATTCCTTTTTGAAAGACCGTTATTTGTAAGGAAATTGTCCGAAATCCGGGTTTTAGTATTAAATCAAACTTTGCAACTTGCATGCGATTGGGCACTATTCATGAATCGTCCCTATACGGGGTTATAAAACCAATAATTAAAAAAAACACTCAGTTTAGTATTTACAGCTGCAATCAACTGCAAAATCGTATGGCATAGATATAGTTTTATGGAATCCTTACATATAAAAATAAAAACACTACTTCGTTTTCCACTGGTTTATCATAAAATTCCACGCCTTGTTACGGTTGTTACAATACCATCAGCTCATATGTTGATTTTTTAAAGATTTAATACAAAACCTTATAAAGGTGTAACGACCAAAACTGGTCCTAGAATTTTTATTAAGCCAGTGCAGAGCACAAAGTTGTGTTCGTATATTAGTAATGAATTGTATTTATTCCCAGCTTCTTACTCTTCAAAACTATGGACCTACGTGAGGATATTTTTGAGCTGATTCTGAACTCTCTGAGTGCACGACCTAGATTTCTTGCCGGTGCACACACAAGGGGTGGGTTGAAGGGCAATATCGCTCCACCCTCACGCAAGTCGAACGAAAGGTTTACGATGGTCGAATATAACTGTCACGCGCAGCCAAGTCGGATCCAGTTCTATCGGGCAAATGTCGTTCGCCTCCCCTTTTTTCTTTTTCCGTGCTCTGCGAAGTGAAAATAAGCGATAGAATTGATTGTGGTGCGTATCTGAAAGCAGCCATGTCTTTCGGCTAATGTCGAAGAAGTCAATGCAGACGGACAGAGAGATTCATTATTGACGGTATATTGAATCCATCTACCTCAAAGAATAATTGTAATTTTTCATAAACCTAACACCACCAATCTCTCAACGCAAGGAAAATTCCGTAAGTATTCCATATATTCATGCAAAAAGTCCTTTTTGTTTATCCCTTAGGGTCTAAGATGTCGAAGAAAATTAAGGTTGTTATGGTTACTGTAATTTATTGTCATTTATCCCAGATGATGTTCATATCAAGTAGCTTTAAACATGCAACACGGACTGTGCACGTCTTTCGAGCAGCTCATACCTTCCTGTGTTGCTTACAATACGATTGGGGTACAAGTGATTTGATCTAAACAGAGTTAGGTACAGAAATTAGGCAAATAAAACAAACAAGGACAATTAGATATTCAGTAGTGTATTTGATTTTCCACTCGATGTCAGCACAGAACAGAGACTTCCTCGTATTTCTAGGCCATCAAGTTTTTGTATATTTCCTCTATCAATTCCAGTACCTAGCTCTGCTTGGAAATAAAAAAAATTTGTACCCCGTGGCTTCTCATCCCCTCACATGTATTCAGAACATTTACTTGAAAGATTCGGTAGCCCCGTAGAAAGAAATTTAGCCTATTCTGGATGTCACGTACAATTGGCGGAATAATGGTAGGTAATGAATGATGAAAAGAATGAACAATCCTTTCTCGCACTTACGAAAGTAAAAAATAAACATTTAATTCACAAGTCGAATTTCTGTATTTGAAAGAAATAGTAAACAGAAAAAAATGAATTTTTAAAATGTCCTGTGATAGTTGCTGTCCCATCCACAAGAGAGTCTTAGATTATAAAGTCATGGAATGATAAAATGGTGTAAATGAATTTACTGTCACTTTATTGCTGTAAGATTTGCATTCACAATGACAAAGTATAAACAAATGCAATTGTTAGAACGAAGGTTTCCTTGGAAATGGTTTGATCTCTGAATTTTTCTCGGGTTTTCTTCCGCGTCAGTTGGCTTGTGGACAACAGTTTCGCCGGATATTCTGCCAGCGAGGCTGTTGTCAACAAGTCAACGGAATAAAACTGGATAAAATTCAGAGACCAAACGGTCACTTCGGTAGCGTTCGTTCAACCACTTGAAGTTGATTAAATTCGTCATTTGGATTAAGAGAGAAAAGGCAAATTTTCCGACTCAATTTTTTTTCTGTTTATTTCTATATCCCATTTGTTTCAAGCCGTTTTCGACTCGTGAATCAAATGGTTATTTAATTTTTTCATTAGTATGATAAAATATTTCTCTTACAAGTCATAATTTATCACTTGCCATCATTCCAACCATCGTATGTGAGCCAGTCTAGCTAGCGGAACTGTTATCCACAAACCAACTAACGCGGAAGAAAACCCAAGAAAAATACAGATATCATCAACTTCAAGTTTTGCTATCTCTCTATATCAATTACTCATTCCATACAGTCCTGGATTTTAGGATAGCCTGTGAAATAATTGAACAGTAGCCAAATGACACGGATGAAAACCCGAGAAAAATGCAGACATCATCAACTTCTGGAGTTATTCTCTCTCAATATCTGGTCTTCTATCTATACAGCGCTGGATTTTGGGATAGCCTGTGTAATCATTGTGCGATAGCCAACTGAAACGGATGAAAACCCGAAAACAATGCAGAGATCATCAACTTCTGGAGTTATTCTCTCTCTATATCTGTTCCTCCATGTATGAAGTGCTGGATTTTGGGATAGGGTGTGAAATTACTGTGCCAAAGCCAACTGACACGGATGAAAACCCAAGAAAAATGAAGAGATCATCAACTTTTATTCTCTCTCTTTATCAGTTCCTCCATCTATACAGTGCTGGATTTAGGAATAGCCTGTGAAATTATTTTTCAATAGCCAACTGACATGGATGAAAACCCGAGAAAAATTCAGAGATTATCAACTTCAAGTGTTACTATCTCTCTATATCTGTTCCCTCATCTATAAAGAGCTTGCTTTTGGGATAGCCTGTGAAATTGCTGTGCCAAAGCCAAAAAACGATGAAAAGCCACGGATTAAAACCCAATAAAAATGCAAAGATCATCAACTTCTGGAGTTGTTCTCTCTCTATACCAGTCCCTCTATCTATACAGTTCTGGATTTTGGGATAGCCTGTGCAATTATTGTGCAAAGCCAACTGACACGGATGAAAACCCAAGAAAAATGCAGAGATCATCAACCTCAAGTGTTACTCTCTCTTTCTCTGTTCATCCATCTATACAGTGTTGGTTTTAGGGACTTTTTTTCCTCCATCCTCCCCCTTAAACTATCCGACTCTCCTCTCTGCCACTCGTGCGATAGCTCTCCCGTCTATATCCCTTCCCTCCGCACCCCGCACTCCCCACCTAAGCCCATTATCTTTCCACTCTCGCCCCGCACCATTTCACTCTTGTGCGCGCCGCTGAAGCGCGGGAGACGAGAGAGAGGAAGGAGCGGACTAGCGGTGCGGAGTGGTTTGAAAATGGCCTTTGAGGATACGTAGTATGGGAATAGGAAGGGCGAAGTGTGCCCATCTCACTGGAGCAGTCGGAGGAGGGGTGGGGCGGAAATAAAATGAAAATCCTCCCACGCATTATACGCCCATGAGTGCTCCAGTTCAGTTTCTTCCTCCTTCAATGCCTCCCGATACCCCCCATGAAAGCCCCTCCTTTCAGCGCCGAAGCCGGGAGAATAACTCTCTTCTCCAACCCCTTTTGTCATCCCTCCTTCCATGATCCCCCCCCCCCCCCCTCGCACCCTCGTAAGTGGGATAGAAGAGATTTGTGAAAAGGACACGAGACTGCACGTGTGTAGGCAAAGATCAGATTCCCATGGAATAAAATGTGACTTTGTAGTCTCTGCAGCTATACAAAACTTTCAGTTCCTGTCAAAAATGATACTACTATACGTTGTCTTGCCGTACTTGAAGAATGGATTTTTCATGTTCAATTTTGGTGTAAATGCGTAAAACACCCGTAAAGGCAGCTATAAACGGTGAATGATTATGCGAATGATCATGCTGAATGATCATGCCATCATTTACAGGATCATGCGAGCAAAATAGAACATGTTCTAATTTTCACTGAATGATCATGCGCATGACGGTTCATTCACGAATTTTTGCGTTAATACACGGCGAATGATTTCATTCGCATGATCATTCAGCATGATCATGCGCAAGATCATTCACCGCGTATGACGGACCAATTCGCGAATGAACCTTCATGCGCATGATCATTCAGTGAAAATTAGAACATGTTCTATTTTTCTCGCGTGATTCTTTGAATGATCACGTGATCATTCAGCATGATCATTCGCATGATCATTCGCCGTGTAAAGCGGCCTTAACAGTATACAAATTTAACCGCATTTCGATCATCCACAATGGCCCGCCATATTTAGTAGCCCCTAGAACGAGGCAGGAGGGCGTTAAAGATCCGTCTTCTAAGATATTAGCATACTTAGCTTACAAGCTTAGTTACCTTTAATTAACGACCTATGAATACCATTGTTCGTTTATTGTTCACTTAGCGTTCTAAGTAGTATGCTACTACTTAGAACGCAAAATAGCCGATAGTAGCTTACTAAGGAAAGTATGAATATAGCCGTAAGACTCCTTTGTAGATTATTAGAGGACATGAGACTGTACTTGTTTAGGCAAAAATCAGGTTCCCGTGGAACAAATGCGACTCACACTAGTTAAATTTGCTACATCTGTTTCAAACTGTCGAATAAAAAAATGTTACAAATAATTGCTCAAGATACTTAAATCATACCAGTTACTTTATTTATTATTTTCATTCGTAGTTTTAGAAAGTAAAATCATGTTCGAAAATAATGAAATCTTACGGTTAACATTAGTGTGAAGGTGAGAAACACAGTCGGATATATCAGGCCGTAGGCTTCAATTATGTTGCAAAATTTCCCTTCCGTAGGTAGGGCTTAAAGCTTAAAACGCAATTGTCTCATTGAACCGTCTGAAAAAGTTGTATTTTCCCTGTTGGACGTTAGAGACTCGGAGTGTCGCAACTGGCATATAGGAGCGGGAATTTTGAGGACGGTACACGTGCCAGAGTTCCATTCCTTGGTTAATTATGAGCGAAGGATATAACCACGTTCCTTGGCTACCCCACCCTTCTGACGTCTCGTCAACCCCCAGATAACCTCGTATAGTGCGCATTAAGTCAGAAATTAGGTGCGACCCATGGCTTGACTTTCGTTTCCATGGCAACGATGGATGTCTGGAATATTGTTCTGAGGCAGTTTCCGCGACCGTCGTGGATCATTTATGATTCGCCAGGCGTAGCGTAACGTTACGCCCTTTTTCACGCAAGATAATTTGATTGTTGATAGTCTCATCTTTCAACTTCCTATAATAATTTTTTTTACGAAATTCTGTGAAACTCATCGACAGCTTAGATATTATGGTCAGCGTTTTTTAACATGCGCTGTTTTCTTTTTTTATGGGGTGGACGAATCCAGATCGTCCCACTCTGGTGTAAATACGTACTTGAACTGTTTTTTATATCCTGTCTGCTTACTCCAGAATGCTTAAGCAGTGGTTTGATGGACAATGTATTAAAATTATATTGCATATTATTGGGTGCCTTAATTTTTGTAATGCCATCATGAATCTTTCGTTTTTCTGATTGTAATACATTTATGAAATTGCAAATATAGACTCAACTATTCTTCGAACTGCTACAGCAGTCATTAATAAGGTGCAGATTAGCACTGTGTTCAAGACCTACACATTTTACTAATAAACGGAAAGGAAAATGGGGAGAGTAAGTATAAAAGACTCAAATGTGTAAATGTGACCTACTTACCTTAGATAATTCACCTTGTCCATTGTGTATAAATTGAATTGAATAATTCAACTTTACTGTTCTCAGGTATTTACATCACTGTAAATGTTGCAACAAAGAGTTGTAGGAGCTGGCAAACTATGAATAATTACACGTATTTTTTCCAGTTTTGATCAACAGAATACAAAATGCATTTGAACAACTTATATACTGTAATATATGTTCTTCATGGGGAAAAATATCTGTTTTGAGGTCACTAACTTAGCAAACAGAGGTGAAATATTCACTAAATATAAATAAAAGTGTTGCATCAAAGTGCTGAATTTATTTCGTCACTAAATCAAGTGTATTCCCTAAATCAGGTCAATTAGATGAGGTATTCATATGAGTGAGCAAAGAAAAGATTCTTTAAAATAAAAATGCCGGGGGTAGCAGCAGATTTCCAGTGAGAGCTATTATCCTTATATCTTTAGTTATCATTTTATCAGTCTCCTTGCTGTACGTGTTTATCACACCCTTCATCAAATTTGTCAAATCCTCCCCCACCTCTTTTTCAAATGTATGAAAGTGATTTTCTCATATATTGTGATGTGGCGTACCAGATGATGGCTCTGGGAGCCGAAACGCGCCATATCTATTAAAATATTAAAGGAAAAATACAACCACCTTTCATTTCAAAAAGTCAAACTTCCACTAATATCACGCTTGAATCAGTTGAATTTAAAGAAATGATTGTGGTGTATTTCTGTACCTCGGAGGTAAAGGACACTACAGGTATGTCCGTTTTCATAATTTTTCACGAGAGTATTTTTAAGATTTTTACAAATTTAACCAGAGATCACTAGAGGGTTTGGTTGATAGTTAAGATTTTTATACCACAATGTTATTGGTGTAGTAACCTAACCTTCTAGTAAATACTGGTTAAATTTTTGAAAAATATTAATAATGCTCTCCCGAAAAACTAGGTAAACGGGCATAGTGTCCTTTACCTCAGCACAGTGCCTTAGCCAGGGGAGAGGTCCGGGGGCTTCGAACCCCCCCTCGAAATATAAAAACACAATTATTTTGCTTCATAGAAGATAACATAATATTGAAAAATCATGAAATTACGAAAGATTCCTATGGAAAATTAAGTTTTTTAAAATTTGGCTAGTGTTAAAATTAGTTCAAAACCCTGTACTTAGTACCCTGTTTTTCAAAAATTTCCCCCTGGTTTTGGAATTCCCCACGAACGAAATTCCTGGCTACTCCACTGCCTCCGACGTACTGATTCATGAATAGAGTATTGCTATGATCAGAATGTGATACCTCCACAGAGCCCTTGGGCCTTTCGGCTGTCTGGCGCCGGCTTTTTGCTCCTCGCCGACTCGATAGGGGACTCGTTGATTGTCGCCGTTACAAATGGTACAACGTCAGAAGTTACTCGATAACTATCGACCGCACACTAGTTCCGTAATTTCCCCCGTCAGGTTTTCTCTCGTTTCTCCCGAATGGATTCTCCGACCGTCTCGCGAATCCCACAGCAGACAATGGTTTCCTTCGGCGCAAATCTTTACTCCTCGCCTCGACTGGCGCATCGGAAGCCTTTTTTTTCCACCGAGGATTTCCTCCTCCCGAAGCTGTGAAAAAAGGAGAGGGAAAAAATACACGATATTCCTCAGTCGAGCGGCTCGATAACCATGCAACCCTTTTTCTCTTTCTCCAGCGTCCTCTGTGCGATCTGTGTGTGGCATGTTATTCTCTCGTATTCCGTTTATCAATGCGCTTTAGCGGGAACATCTAAGGTGACACGTGTTCCTTTCCGCTTGCCGTGAGCGTAAAGTCGTCGATACGTCGGTGTGAATTCTTCGTCTGGTTATTGTGTTCTTATCGAAAAGAAACGTCTTCTCTTGACAGCATGGGTGAAGTTTGGGGCGATTTGGGGAAGACCTTAATTTTTGTGAATAATGCCTCCACGAATCCTTCGTGTTTTTCATTCTACTACATAAATTAAATTTTAAATGCAAACGCAACTATTTTCAGAACTGGTACCGCAGTCATTACACTGTGCACAAGACTGTGCACTATCGGGGAGCCTGGATCCCCAACTTAAATGCTAATTTTAATTACGAACGAAAAAAGTACGAACCTGTAGATTTGCCAAAGCATTTTTGTCTTAGTCCTTAAAATGCTGTTTTCAGAGGCTAATTTAAACATTTTGTCCTGGGGAGGGCCCTGAGCACCCTTCCCCCGTATCACTGGGGATATTTCGTAGCCCCTAAACTTCCGGCAGGATTGCTGCCCCCTCCCCACGTAAAACTCTGAACTTCGTCCAAGCTCGACGGTGTGAGTTAGTAGAGCCAAAATGCGTTCATTCATATGCATGTATTTTGTTTAACTCTGAGTCCTCTCTCTATTGCCTTGATTTAACTACGAAGTAGGTCGTCGCAGTTTATCATTGCTTCGGCACATGACGAATGTATTGATGCATAGGCATCATAACATATAGATTTTGTTTACTTTCAATTTTTCAATTGAAAATGAAGAGAAATTGACAATTCGTATGCAATAAACATTACTTTATAAATCCATAAATGAGTTTCGCATTTTTTCCGACGTTCCCATAGTTTTGACGGTCGAATGTTTGTAGTTTGGTTATATTAGGCTCCGGAAAACATCTCAGCTCTTCTTGTAAGCCTGACAATCTTCATACGTTCGCTTAACCTCGCTTGAAAAAAAAACATGATTTGTTTTTTTTAAGCGAGAGGATGTGGGCTGATTTGTCTAACAATGGCTGACACCGCCTTTCCCATAAAGGAAGCGTATGCGACGACTGTATTTGGTGACGGAGTAGGGTTGAGAGTGCATTTTAGGGGGCTTTATTATTTTTACGTTACAGAGGATGGCTTTATATCTTGAATTGCGAAGCCTCCTTGTGGTCATATTTTGAATTTAGTTTTGACAGTTCAGTTAATTTGGGAGGTAAATAAGTCTTTCACACATGTAATGAAAACAGTTTATATTTAACATCCCTGCCCACAGTAAATTTAAGGAGCGAATGGGAGAGGTCAAATCCTCAACTTGCCTCTACGCTGGCAATACTCGAAATCATTCCATGAGGATACTGTGCTTATAAATTACTGGGTTTTCTATTAAGGAGCTGGTTCCATTTTTGCCTCTCCTCCTCTTTTTTCTCACCTTCCTTCTATGCTGAAAGATATGTTGTCATTACCTCTTCCCATCTCAAGGACATATTCTATCAATGTTTATTCTCCCTCACGATTATCGTTTGGAATTTCTTCTCAACATCAAGCCTTTTCATAATCTCTATTTTTCTCATTATTTTTATCAAGGTATCTAAGAAGGAAGGGATTTTCGGGCATTCACTTAGAGGGGTGTATTTCGGGTGGGAGGATAAGGAAAAATATTCATCTAACACAGTAATTTTATAGTAACAATTGTCTTTAGCCCAAAGAGTATTATTAATTTTTCTATTAAATTGCTTTTTTAACCTTTTGTCTCGTATTTGATGCATTTCTCTGGAATCTGAGAGTTAGTGCCTTGAAGTGGGAGTACAATCTAATGTTAATATGCAACTTGGCGGTATTTCGCATGTGCTGCTTTCATGCTGGTCATGAAAACAAATTTCAGCCCCAATTGAATGGCAGAATCTCTTTTAATCCCAGTTATTTTTTACTTCTGGCTGACAATAGTAATCCTATACACAATATATATCCATGATAGCAGAACACTAATAGTAATTTCCACACTTCAAATCAAAACTCGTCAATCAACCATGGTTTCAACACATTTTGTCATTTTCAAGGTTTTTAAGTTTAGAAATGACCATTTGTGTTCTGTTATCATATGTATAAAAAACTTCTACAAAATCTAGCCTGAAAATATTTTATGCATACAATATATAATTTTTATGAACAGATTTTCATCTTTAGTTTTTTTCCTTCATCGCTCGCGAGCTCTCTGACTTTTGTTTTTTTATTCTGGTTACTTACATGGGTGCTTGAAAACGTACTTGAAAATTAATTATCTCTTTGCCTGAATATTATGTTTACGTTTTACGGCTTGAATTTATCAACATTTTCCACTTTCCGGAAATTTCCATTGTCACATGGTTTCAGTGTCAACCTCAACTTTCGGTTGCTAAGCAACAAAGTCGAACGCTCGGAGGTTATTAGCCTTCGGAAGGCCGATGACACGGGAGCATGAGTGGATGGGAGGAAAATATGAGCGGTCGAAGAAGAGAAATAGTGTTGATTCCGTGTAAAATCCTCCTCCCTTATCTCCTCGCAAAACTGTTTCGTTACCGCCCCGCGACTATAACCTGTTGCATGAATCATGGAATTTCTCTATTCTTGAGTCAGTTTGCAAAAACGTCTCACTCAACAGGTCCTGCATGATTAAGGAATGCATCCGTTATTCCGCCTCCCTCCCTCCGAGCCCCTCCACACTATACGTACCCTCCACCACCCCTTATTTCCCGGGGCTTCTGAGTGACATCCAGCCCTGAATGTGAATTAAGTTTCATCCTCCGGAGATATCGATCACGGTGGGGGTAAGGGAGGCATAGAGTCGGGAAGGGGATCGCTTTATTACCGCATCCTCTCCCTCGCAGCCATCCATCTCTCACTATAGGGGGGGAGTAGTGAGTGGGCGAGAGATGAGTGCCCATACTTTTAACGTCTAAAGGGAAGTGTCACTAGGTGTATTTGTGACGCCCTCGGGAACTATTTACAGTTTGCGCGTGCTGTCCCTTCTTTTTTTTGTAACTCTCCCCCTCCCTCTTCTTGCCCTCTTCGATAGTGTGGTCTATGGAGCGGGAGACTGTCAGCTGAGGTCTTTGATCAGTTTTTTTGAACAATACTTTGTTGGAAATAACTTTGTCCGCCAGTAAAGGGGAAGGGCTTCGTGTGTTTGCGTAATTTTAATTTTAATTTCAAAAATTCATGAGTGAAAAGTAGGGAAGGATGAGAGAAAAGAAATTTGGCGCCGGCCTGATCTTTGCGAAACGCGGGCGAATAGGATGATATCTAGAGCGAACTGGCGGAGTTGATGAGTTTCCTTGGAAATATCAAGTTCGAGGACTGTAAAGTGACAAAACGGGAAAAGGTTTTCACGGGAATGTAAATTTTTTAAAGTTTTACTCCGAAAAATATTAAATTTATTGTTTTTATAAACACAGTATAATCAATTTAATTACTGTTTTAGTTATTTACGAAATGAAATGCGTTTCTTTCATGAAGGTCTTACGTTGTGTAGGCTGCATGCACATGGAGGTAGGCACGTGGGGAATTAAACCGTTTCATTGCTGCTGTTTCGCAACGAAGCAGTCCTACTGTGAGTTAGACCGAAATACGCCATTCTGACCAACAGCTGCAGCCACATCGGTTTCCAGCTTAGTCATTCGAGGATAAATGCATTCTTAAGGGAGAAATTGGACCCAGAATCACATCAAATATTTCAGCCGCTTCTTAAAAGGCTATGCTAAAGTTGTGCTCGTTACATGTGTCCTTCTGCTTGACGTCAGTTAGCATCATATTCTTAGATCTTAAAAAGGCTTTCCCTTCAAAGCATTCAGGAGCGTTCACCAAAGGATTTTCGTATTTATCATGACCTATTTCACTCTGTGAAATTGAAATATGGTAATATATGTGAAGTAGTGGTTGGACGGGAATCGACTATCAGAAAATGATAAAAAAATATTTGCCGAATCTCGCCAGTTATTCATTTCATTACTCCAAAACATTGTCGCTAGATTATGGAGATGGTTCCAGATTCTGCAATTTACCGCTAATATTATTCCAAACTATACTATGATAGTCAATGGGTCATCAACATGGTCCTGAAGGAAATTGGCAGTGGGTATTCATCCTTCTTTAAATAGCGATAGTTTATAATAGGGCCGCCAAAATTTTCTATTTTCTCTATGTGTTGAGTACTTATTTTCTTTTATACCTGATGGTTGTTTTAAATAATTGGGCGAAGTGAACCAAGGCGAGGATAACTTTAGTGTCATCAACAATGGATATTTGAGACGGGGCAAGAAATTTATAGCGGTTTGGGTTGGTGAAGTAGCTTGAGTATTAGTTTCCCTTCTAGCGGGTCAGGGTTCAAATCCCAGCGTTATTCGTGAAGAGATTCTTCAGAGACTGCGTGATCCCTGTCCAATTTGGTTTTGGAAGGAATTTTAAGAACAGCACTTAATCTGTCGGATGGGACGTTAAGCCGTGGTCCCCTCGGCAGCATTCGTTAACAGCAGAAGGCCGACGCCGGGTTTCTCTCCACCCTTCCTTACCTACCCTTCCATTATGGTGCAAACGATCTCCGATTTCGGCCGCCTCCACCAAATATCTCGTTTTTAATAAAAAAAATGTATTTCAATTGCCCCCAAAAACGGCACTGCAAGTCCTTTACATCAGAGGTTCAACAGCAACTAGCAATTAAAGATCACACAAATCCATGCACTGGGCAGGGGCAACCAATCTAGACGGAACTCGAACCCGAGACCTTCGGTATGGTTGGCGAGGACTTATTCCCGCCTCTATAAAATACCTCATTTTCTCAAATTGAGCTGTTAATAATTTTAGATTTAGACCTGAGGCTATTTTCCATCAATGTTCATGCATTTGTGCACGTGCTCTTATTATCTGCGGCCTTTCACCACGAATCCAGCGTTTGCATCCATGCCTTCGCCGCATGAGTCATACATTCCACTCCACAAGCAAGGGGTCGCTATCTCTTCCGGTTTGCGCGAGGGGGTGGCCGCCACCCAGTGTTGCCCCTCAGACATTTCCTCTACGTGGGAGGACGTCGTGAGACTTTATTTCCATTTAAGACTCTTCGGGGCGTGCTCGTAGGCTGCTCTGTTGGCGGAATTCCATGGGCGGAGGGAACACGTAGAAGAAAGCTGGAAGGGAGGTTGCAGAGGTGTTGGAAGGCATAGAGACTGCATCATCTTTGGCGGAAGAGTCAAATTCAGGAAAACGATGGACCTTTTTACGCGTCTTTTCCCATTGTAGCCATATAGCTGCATACAAGGGGACTGCATTGAGTCGGCCCAATTCCTTCCCACAGAAGGCTGATTTCTTTTGCCACTTCGGTCGTATTTTAATCGGATTTCACAGACTTCCGCGGCACGTCAATGAGTACAAGCCGATCCACTTTCTTCCAATATGGTCTTGGCAAATGCGAGGAATAGCATTGAAGAGTTATGGATATGATAAATCACTTCATCATGAATGACAGTTTCCGTTGAAACCTCTTCCGTCAGCGCCGCGAGTGGCGACTTTTGTAAACCTATTTAAATGCGCGATGGGTGACGACAGATTTAGAGGACGATTTGAGGATCGTCTTTTGTAATATTTGTGGCTACATCCTACAATTATGAGCATATTTATTTATTAATTCATTATTTATTATCAACTTCCCCGTAAACAGCACATGATGGCCTTTTACAACGAGGGTTTCCGACATTAATAAAGTACAGCACAAACATCCATGCCCTGGATAGGGATCACCTACCCAGGCGGGATTCGATTCCACGACCTCCGGTTTGGCAGGCGAGGACTTTACCCCACCGCCACCGAGGCCGGCAAGGAATCTTTGAAGACTCGCAGTCCTTTTTGCTGTGAAATTGTCTCAAATATGTTGTTGAACCTTGCTTTAAATTATTCCAATTACGAGTTTTTTTGAAGCCGGTGTTAATAACACCACTGGCGGAAAGAGACGCGCGTGAAACGAAATTCAATATGAACCCCTACTGATAAATTACACGCAAGTTTATAAAGTAAATTGGGAAAGATATTGCATAGATTATTTTAACTTTCCTTCAGCCAAAAACATACTTTCCGTTAATATTCATCCTTTCTATCTAGGTCACTTATAAAAATTGAACAATTTTAGATTCTGGCCTCGTTACCACTCAAATTAGCTATATGGCTACGGGTCATTCTGGAGGAACGAGTTGCTGTGTCACCAAAATATTTCACTGAATTAATAGATTACTAAAGGCAATCACAGGAGAAAGTGCTTAAATATCTTTACAATCGCAGAGTATTTTCTGGGCGGAAATGGGTTAGTGCGACTAGTAAGACTGTCCAGTATATATAAACCGTGACCAAGGGTGGATCCAGAATGTTTTACCGGGGGGGGGGAGGACACAAGGTCTAACAGGCATACCATCTTCTCATATTTGGAATAAAAAAAGAAAGATACAACAATTACTGTACGAAATATTTTCTTTATTACAGAATAAGAGTTATAAATATTAATTTAAACGATTCAGGCTCCCTAATAGCCAAAACAAAACGAACCTTATGATAACCAAATTAAAACTTTTCTATTTTATAATCATGTAGGGGAGGGGGCTAGTGCCCCCGTTCACCCCCCCCCCCCTAAATCCGCCTCTGACCGTGAGCATATGTGTCTGTGTTCACCCTGCTGTTAGAGAGCCAAGGATTTTGGTGGTGAGTGTGAGACGACTGGAAAGTTTTTCCGGATAATTGTGATCAGAGGGCCAAGTTTTCTGGGTTATTCCACCGAAGCTTTTCTCATGTACTGTATGTCAGCCCTTGAGACGGACTCTGATATGTAACCGAAACGTTCAAATGGCTCAGACGCTTGAAAAAAAATCGATGTCATAGAGAGCTCAAATATTTTTTCCGAAAAACTAGACATTAAACAATGAGGAAGGTTGCTTTGGATTTTTTTATTCTGTGTAATTGAATTAGTTTTTCTAAGGTCATAAAATGTTTATACTGTCGGTGGAGTTATTACAATGCAATTTTTACGACTGAAATTGACGTAGCACACTTATCAAAACGCTCAACAGGAGCAGCCTCGTATCTCACTTGTAGCTATGCAACCAGTGTCACTCCAATGTTCAGCGGTCTGCAGTGGAGCACAGTGGAGAATTGCTGTTATGTTCAATTTTGAAATATGCCCGTGTAGACTGAGGAGATAATGCTATTTCTTCATCTAAATGGAGTGAGTTTTCGCTAAGCCAATGCACGCTTAATGAAATGTATTGATCGTTATTTCTGTGACTATATTTTATCTTTGTGGTATTTTGGCCGAGGCAGTGTATGTACTGTTACTTTTTACGCTTTCTGGATGCCAAGCTGTAGAATCCCTTAAAAATCTGTGGACCTCTTTATCGTAAATTCCTGTGTACATATCTCCGATTCAACTTTAAAATATTCCCATGAAGACATAGGAGATCATGTTTTTCCTTCGCTTAAATGAAATGAGTTTTCGTTGTGCCAGAAAAAATATCTAGGATTTCTTAATCGCAAGGTCATTGCCTAAACTTTTGTCGTGCTTTTTGTGAAAAATGAGAGAAAACGTTCCCTTTTCCGATTCCATTTCATAGACTAGGTTGTTGCAGGAACGAAAACTTTTACACGATGTGAAAGATATAACTAGAGGATATGGTAAGTTATTTTTTTTCTGGGGGCACCCATCTGCCGAGTCTAGCCTACATAGTGCTTACACGCTGGAGTACCAATTAATGTTATTGCTGCTAGTAGATGCACTCGCTTCAACTTCCATACCCGATACGATATATATTTTGAGAAAATATTAAAGTGATCATAAAATATCCGAATTCTTAAATTTATTGATCGTGCATGACTACCTCGACTATATTTTATCTTTGTGGCATTTTGACCGAGATAATGTCTGTCCTAAGGGGCAGATCTAGTACTAATTTCTGGGGGGCACAAGGGTTTGATAGCTCTTCTCATATTTTGGATTAAAAACAAAATACAACAATTAATGCATAAAATACTCTATGTATTTTGTGAGAAAGTTATTAATATTAAATTAAATGATAGGGGCTACGTAATACACAAAATAAAACGAACGTAATAATAACAGAATTAAAAATCTTGTCTATATTTTAAGCATCTGGGAGAGGGGGGGCAAGTTCCCCCTCCCTAAATCCGCCTATGTCAGTACTCTTGCTTTTTACGAAAAACGGAAAAACATTTTGGAGAGCATTGAACAAAAACATTGACTTACGCAACTGATGGTTTATTCAGTGTTCCTTGCCTCATGACATGCCCCATGTATATTTAACCGAGTTCCTTCTATACAGGCTATGGATATATTGCCTTATGTTAGCCAAGAAAAACTGTCCCATACGGTTCAGATGGTGATAAAAATGGGGCCATAAGAGGACACACTTTATGCTGTAAACATCTTCGAGGGCTGAACACCAGTGAATCACCTTCGTTGACCTCAATCCGAACCAATGTATGCGCTAACCCTCGGATATATTTTCGTCGGAAGAAATAAACTCCAAGCCTTGGCAAAGAAAACATTTACCTCTTATGGCTTTTGCCGTAATATTTTTAGTACAGCTTGTATTTTTTGATGGTGCTGGACTTGTACCTCGCGAATGGCAACATAACTTGACGTAACTTGGGATGACTTGGGAGTTAAGAAATTTCAAGAGTTGTTGATAGTTGATAGTCTGATATTTGACAGCAGTTTGACTTGGCATTATATGAGCAGTGTTGAGGACGTGAGAAACCGGTTAATAGTTGTAAGCATCGTAAAATGACGTAGCTTCACATCATGCGTCCATAATTTAATCGAAACTCAACTTTCTCTTGCTTCATGGCAATAGAAGATAGAAATGTAGCTAACTAAAATGCAGAAAGCTGCGCGTTTTGAAGATGTCCCTTGTTATTTATTCGCTGACGGTGTATTTGACTATTTTGAGCCCATCTCCAAGACCTGTGCAAATTTTGCCTCGCCAAAAGAGAGTGATAATGAGGACCACTTCCGTGTGAAGGCTGCGAATGTTGACTCCGCAATTTGAAAGAGGTTGGTTTTGTTTGGAAGAAAAAACAAATAGTAATTTTTCGTTCGCCTCAATCTGAACCATTTTATGCACAAACCCTCGGATATATTCTCCTCAGAAGAAATAAACTCCAAGCCTTGACAAGGGAAACATTTACTGCTCAAGGTTCTTGCTGTAATATTTTTAGTATACCATACTACGATTATTTAATCCTAAGATTTGCTTAACTCAACTCTCCACAAAATTTTCCTAACGGCCAATGTATTAACACCTAAATAATTTTTCTGCTTTTCATCATTTATCGCCCGCTCAAAGAAACGCATCCGTGGCCTACGTCTGCTGTTTTTCCTTTCCACCTGTCCTTCAATGATAATTTTCAGTAGACCTTTGTGTCTCGTAATGTGGCAAAATAACTTATTCAATTTTCTACTCAAGGTTTTCAGATTCCCTTTTTCTCCTACTTTTCGTGAAACTTCCGCATTATTCATATGATCAATCACAGAAGTGGTCATTCAGTAATTATTTGGTCCGACTCTTCCTGTTTGTATTGCAATAAGTTATTTAAAATCGTAAATAAGCCTAGCCATTGTCATTGTCAATTTCACGCTTATTGATAGGCGATCAGCTTAGTAGTTAGTATCCTGCAGTCTGAACTTAAAGAATGTTGGCTCGAGATTATAATGGGTAATTTTTTTTTTTCTTAACTAATCTTGAATTGTTCAAAAGCTTGTTCAAAAATCTTGTTTCTTATGTTTTATTCGACTCATTTAAAATATTGTTTACTATATACCAGACCGTTCACCTAGCAATTGAGGGAGGAAAATCACAGTATCTAGGCTGATTTTACGATGTTAAATAATTTATTGCAATGAAACTAGGCAAAATTGCACCGAATAACTACCAAATAACCATTAATATTTGGCTTCCGCCCGAAAAAATACTGGATTCAAATCGCAGTGCCACCATTCGTGGCTCCCCCTTTATTTTAAGTATTCTGACTTGAGCAAACTTGTTGATTTTGGAGCTGTTTAGTATCATCACCAAATAGGAACACTTTTCCTAAGTGCCGTTTTATATCACCACAAGATACTTATAATTTTCATAGATACTCTTAATGCGTGCCGTATTTCATTTACGGTTTATGAGAAATGGGATAAAAACGTATTAAATAATGAATAAAACACAAACTTCATATTTAAAACACTTTTCCAAAACATTTTCTCCAGGACACGACCCGAATCACCTGGCTAGGTAGGATTTGTTGCATACCACGTAGGCGCCGGACTAGTTTATAACCGCCCCTCCAAAACAGCGACCTTGATCCGTCCTGATTCGTATGCATTATTCCCTTAATCAGACGGCATGCTACGCCACTGGTACAGAGGTGAATTTAATTAGGAGCCTTTAACCTTGACGCCTGATTCTGTGCTCCACTCTCCTATTCCCTCAATATCGCGAAGGCCTTAGACGCGGTGGGCGAGGTCACAAAAATATGCAAAGTTTATTAGCAATTTTAAGACTGTTTAAATTGGTATTCCTCCCATATCTCGATTATTACCGCAGCGGAATTTATTCTTTATGAACCTTGTAACCAAGCAGTCATTTTTATGTAAGATTAAAGTAATATAGTTGTCACAATAGGACTTAAAATACACCATATATTTTATTCACGTATCATTTTTCGCACTTTTCGAGGATAAAAATTCATGTTAGTCATAGATGACACCTACTCAGCTGGCATTATTCACGCATGTAAGTAGCATTGTTTTATCTCCCGTTGCTGCATTCAAGACATTGATCCATTGCGGGTTATGAATCTCGGTTGAGTCATAAATATACGATGATAAAAACGTTAAGCTACCGAGGCGTCATTCTTCCCTGTGGATATTTTTGGACACTACCGGACAAGATGTTATACATAGAACACAAAGAGGTGTTCGCTCTAGACTAGATCAAAGTATACCTGGACTGGCTATTAACTAGCTAAAGCACTCGACCGGAAATCGAGGGATCCGGGTTCGAATCCCGGTCAAGGCGATTGATTTTTTCTCTGTGGATCTTTCGCACGATTTTGCATTGCGGGTGACTCCCGTAAAAGTTATCACCGCGGCTAGTCCCAGTATACTTTGAACTTGTTATGGACATTTTACGGGTAAATATCCTGGGATTTTAAATATTTTTAAAAAGACCCAGGCACTCTACACCACCAATTGTAGCCTAAATACTTTCTATTCAATTTCCTCGCGTCACCATCCTTTATTTCTCTTCAGCAAGCCCCTAGAAACACCGAATAACTAATTTTTTCCCTAGCAACCATTTTCCCTTCCAATTACATTCAACAGTGTCCCCAAAGAACCCCTATAGCAATCCACCTGCGTACAAATCTTCTCTCTCCTGGTAGAACATTAAGGAAAGGAGAGGCATACGCTGGCTACCAAATAATCTCCCGGTAGATGAATCTTGTAGGTGTTAAATGATTAAACGATAGGATAACTGATTGGAGAGCTACGAATAATCAATCTTAGGATTGACTAAATTGTCAACAATGACGATATCTGCACCAAACAAAAAATACCGCATTCAAATCGTGGAGTCAACTTTCGTAGCCTCCCTTTACAAGTGGTCCTTTTTATCACTCCCTTTCTGGCGAGGCAAAATATATACCATTTGAATTGCTGTAGGTTCAAATGAGTGCTACTGTTTTTAGAGATGGCTTAAGAATAGTAAAAAAAAACACCGCCAGCGTTGAAGTAGTAAGAAACACCTCCAGAATCAAGAGAAAGTTGATTTTCGTTCAAATTATGGATGCGTAAAGTCAAGATGCGTCGTTTTATGTTGTTTACTGTTCATTGAGGAGGTGATGAAGGGCGTAGATCAGAAGAAACGTATTGGTGTTAAAAAGATTAGCCGATAGGGGAATTGACAAGAGCTCGTCGAACAAATCGTAGGGTTGATGAATCTTGATGATGGTTTATAATAATGAGAAATGTGATTAAAAAGTAACGCACTTGATAGATCTTATAATCACGGATATAAATTATGGTATTATAATACCTAATCACTGCTTATTTCCTCATGAAATTCGGGTCGCTCAGCTACTTAGCATAGCTAGTGGCGACTATTGTAAAACCATGATAAAAACTTTAAATGACAATTTACACACTCTAATACAAACTCAGCTACTGACCATGGTTTTGATATAGTATGTCATTTTTAAATTTCGTTCTTGAAAAAGACATAACATGTTGAAACCATGGACGGTCGTTCAGTTTGTATTAAAGTGTAGAAATAACCATTTGAATTTTTTATCGAGAATGCATCAAACTTCCACCAAACCAAGCCTAAAACGGTTTTATATGTTATAAACCCATGTGCATTCACGGTGGATGACAACACAAGAAGAGGCGGACAGGAAAACTCTACGAGGGTGGACCCAAAAATGACCGGACGGAAATCGCTGCGCACGTAACTCTTACATTTTTGGCTTCTCCCACTGGGTGGGTGTTATTTTATCATTACTGAGTCAGTAGGCGAAACCGTGTGGCCTTAGACGGTTGTAGGGAGCCCCGGTGACCGTTTAATTGCGAAGAGTTATTTGATCTCTTCGATTTTTGAAATGGCTGATATTCGAGAACTGCGTGCAGTGTTGAAAATATGTTCTCTAAGTTTTCTTGGGTATTACACAATTACTTATACCACTCCTTTTTTACAGAGCGCGACTCGAATTTCGATACATTACCATCGTATCATTATCATCAAATTAACTGATTAATTTGCACCTGAAGATGATGATAATTCATCGAAACCCGGGTCGCGCTCTGTAAAAAAAGAAGTGGTATAAGTAATCGTATAATATACAAGAAAATTTATAATGGAATACCACAAAGTTAATCATGAGTTAGTGAATTTTAATATGTTCCCTGCTCGGTAAAATTTAGTCGGACACGGTTAATCTTTTGTCTACAGCTTATAAAGAACACGCCTTAAAAAGAGATGAAGTGCGCGAGTTGTATTCGGAATTCAAACGTGGCAACATGTCGATCGAAGATATTCAACACCTGGGCCGGCCTTCCAGGTCCAGAACTGATGTAAATGTGGAGAAAAAATCGTGCCCTTGTGTACGGGGATTAGAGGCGTTCTATTCACGTACTCGCTGAACTTTCTGGTCTTTCTTTGAGTTAATTGCAGTGAATTTGAGCTGAAGATTAGCAAATGAGACGAATCACGGCGAAATTCATCACCCGTTTGCTGACTCTTGATCAAAATGCAGTACGTGTTTCTGCTTGCCGCGACTTGAGTTTTTAGTATAAAATTGCATGACACTGCTTTCTGACCCACCCTACTCACTAGATCTCGCACCTTGTCATTTCCTTTTTTTCCTCCGGATGAAAATGGTGACGAAAGGGTAATTTTTTCATCACATTGGGGAGGTGAAAATGGAATCGAAGGCGGTCCTGCAAGGCACCGTAAACAACGAGTACAAAAGGTGTTTCGCGCAGTGGAAAAAAAACGTTTTAACTAATGTATAAGTTTTAATGGAGAGTACTTCGAAGAGAAATAGCGTTTGTTACACAAAAAATTAAATTTTTAATTAAAAAATAATTGTGTTCGTTATTTTTGGGTCCCCCGTCGTGTATTGAAATATTCGTGGTGCGAAGTAACCTTCTCTTCTTGGCCCTGACGCGGGGCCAAGGGCATGAGGCGTCTGCCGCAACCTATCCTCTCTCTCTCCTTCCGTTGGTGAGTCAAGTGAGCCTCTGTTGTGCCAGGCGGGAGATGCCAAACGGGAGAGAGAGAAAGGCAGAGGTGTGGGCTGATGGGGAATGGGGGAGTATGGAGAATTCCCAGCGCAACAATGCGGCCAACAATGTGGCCGACAGTTGTGGCAGGGGGTGAGAGAGAGAGAGACCCTTTAAACTTCTCTCCACCACTCAGCTGCACGCTAAGCCACCGCCGAAAACCCTTGTTTGGACCCCTTTAAAAGTATATCCATCCCATTCCGCAATTCAACTCCTACTACCCATTTCCTGCTCGCTCTTGGCTCTTGGAAAACAAGCAATGTTCAGAGAAGTTTGTCTCTCCGCCACGCAAGGTACCCTGAACCGTAATTCCAAGGTACTCGCAATTATCTATATTTACCACATAATATTTGCAATTGTTTGTTAAGATTTGATCGATATCATATACACGGAAATAAATGTACTAATTATAGCTTATGTTGTTTGTTTTCTGTCGTTTCCTAAGTATTTGTGGATATTTATCGGTTAATTTTAATTTTGTAATATAAATTTCTAAATTACCGATTATTATGTACCAACTATTCGGCCTGCAACTCGTCAATAGTACTATGGCATATTTCCAGGTCTGACAGAAGCGATAAATTAAGAGAGTTATTTAGCCGAACGGATATATATGGGAACTCGTTTTTCCCCCGAACCATAAGTGCTAATCTTAATTTCGTTAGAGCATTTACTTTTTATGTGCAAATGACTGGCGTTCGAACATCCCCTGCTACACACCTTTTAGGCGGCTTTCAGAAGTCACCACTCGTGTCTCTGACGGACAAATTGATCCGAGTTTCACGGGGAAATAAAGTATTATTAGGACTGTTAACCAAAATTTATGCACCTAATGATGTGATATTTCCAATTTCATCACTTTTCAATGGTGTTTTTGCAAAAACAAACATTTTTCTGTAAAATATTGGAAAAAAAGAGGATCGCATTGCCTTCATTACCGTACCGCGGACATTTTTAAAACCGATTAAAATGCGACCGAAGTGGCAACAGAGATCAGTCTTCTATGTGATGGAATAGGGCCTCCTCTATGTAGTCCCCATGGTAATAACGTTCGCACTAACTCCATGAAGGAGAGTGCAGACTTTCGTTTTTCGCTTCGCACATGTCGCCGCTTCCTCATTTCTTCGCGACTGGCCGGAGGGGAAAGAGGCGATGGGGGTGGGGCGGGGAGGGGAGTGGAGGCGTCACTGCAATTAAGAGCGGCTGAATCCGCGCGTCGTCGCCATATTGCCGCTTTATATCCTCATATCCAACGTCCACCGCCCCGCCCCCCTTCTCCCCGTTCGCCACTCTTCTCTTTTTCGCAAACACCGCTTTCATCTGCGCTGGACCGCAGGCGTCGGATGCAGGCGTGCAAAAGATTTCGCTCGGCCTCACAGCCACGCGTGCGGCGAAGATAATGGAGGAGTCAGTTAAAAGTTGTATGCCACGTGTACTTTGAAATCGTTGGTCAACTCAAGAGTTAAGCTAGGATTCAAATGTTGGAGTATAAAAGTAAAAATATAAGTAACTGAGTTAGACTAGATGTAATGGAATGACATCGTGATTTAATGAAACAGAGAGATGGCAATTTTACGAAAATTTATTTAATAACGCACTAGTCCAGTGGGGTAGCCAGGGGGGTCCGGCCCCCCCCCCCCCTGAATAATAAAAACAAAATTATTTTCCTTCATAAAAGAAAAAAAAATAATGAAAAACCATGAATATACAAAATATTTCTTTGAAAAATGAAGTTTTTTCGATCATGAAAAGTGTTCGAATTAGTTTGAAACCCTCTTCTTAGTACCCGTTTTTTTATTTTCCCCCGGGTTTTGGACCCCCCCTCGAACGAAATTCTTGGCTACTCCACTGCACAAGTCGTTTCGACCGTCATGTCATCCTTAAGTACAATGTGTCGAACATTATTTAATATATTTGTGATAAATTACCATCCCTATTTTTCATTAGATCCATGGTAACAAAGTTAGATTGCTTCAACCTCGTCATCGAAAGAATTCTCCTTCGCCGGGATTTCATCCCGAGCCTTTTGGCTATGAGGTCAAACCACTTACAACCATGCCAACCCGACTATTATTGATGAATCATGATTAAATAATGGTATATTTCGTTATCGACCTTTCTCTGGTTTCAAACTCACTAAACCCACACATGAGAACCATTATTTTTTACGCGCGTCCTTAAATAAACGTAATACAATGGTGACGAAGGTAGCACGTTTACTTTACGTACTTAAAGAGTAATGAAATCGGACACAGTGGTGCTTACCCTTCATTGCTTCCTGCAGGGAACTCGAGAAAGTTTTATTGGCTCCGGTGGTGAAAGAAAACACATTTGCTCCCCAAACAGACTCCCTGGAGTTTATGGGCGGTACCGTCGCGTGTTAACTCACAGAGCCTCGAGCCACATTGTTGATTTTACGTTCGACTGAATGCTTGTAAATCAGCACGAGATTAAACGGGAGTGGTTTCACGTCGTCTAACGCGAGGCATCCCAATCTCTGAGACGACGGAGCCACACTTGATCCCTCCGCCGATTTTGCTCATCTCCCAGCATCCTTCTACTCGCTCCCTACTGGAGCAGTTTCCTGAGAGGCATACGCGCGAAAATCATTATCAACTATTAGAGCGGCTTATTGGTACAATTTTAAACGCATAAAATCGTTTCTGGCTTAATATTGTGGAAGTTCCAAATATATTCATGATAAAAGAACGCAGATGGTAATTTCCACACTTTTTTGGAACTGGTTTTTTAATTTTGAATTAAAAGTAAGGAAATTACCATTAAAAGTGTAGTCAAACACTTTAATTATGTCTTACGTGGCAGTTCCTTGATAGGCGCACGAGCGAAAAATCATTATTAACTATTAGCACGGCTCATTGGTACAGTTTTAAACGAATAAAATCGTTTCTGGCTTGATTTTGTGGAAGTTCCAAATATATTCCTGATATAAAAACACACATGGCGATTTCCACACTTTTGTGGAACTGTCTTTTGAGTTTTGAATTAAAAGTAAGGAAATTACCATTTGTGCTCTTTTATCGTGGATACAAATTTAAATTTTAAAGCAACATTATGGGTGTAGTCAAACTCTTCAATTTCGTCTTACGTAGCAGGTCCTTGATAGGCACACGTACGGAAAAACATTATTAACTCTTAGCACGACTCATTCATATAACTTTAAACAAAGCACAATTTTATGTGTAGTCAAACACTTCAATTATGTTTTACGTGTATATAGACGTATGTATAGACTCCTTAACACGCCGTCATACGCAGGGCCGGTTCTTGACATTTTTACCACGTTTTATTGTACTCGCTTTCTCGTTTGTCCTCACGGGAAATAAGTTTACAACTCAAATTTCGATCACTTTTTGATAGCCTAGAGCGCTGAAATTGTCAGGATAGCTCAGAACTGGATGAAAATGCAATGTTCTTATATTTTTATTTCGACTGTAAGCGAACAACATGAAAATCAGTGTGAAATCATAAATTGAGGCCTTGTTGATTCGATAGTCCATTGGCGTTAATTATGGGTTCTAAAGCAATCGCGACATCCCTCACTAAACGAGATCAGTCCTACATTTATCGTGTTGTTATTTTTACCAAAGATATTTCGTCCACATCGTGTACTCTTTGAATTGTAAAATTAATAACATTTCTGAACTTTGAAGACCATCTGGGAAAAAACGGCGATTCGATAAAAACCCACTATTATCCATCCTTGTTGACAAAATCTGAGTCAAAATGTCGGTAAGTTAAAGTAATTTTCAAATAAAGGCTAAGAAAAGTCAATATTAACGATATTTCATTTATTTATTTCATCACCAAAAACGGCACAAATGCTTTTACAATGTCTGACTTCAATTAATAAATAACAGCTTAAGGAATGCACAATACATAAAAACAAACAAAAGACAAAATTTTTACACGCAAGAAGGAGGATTTTACCTTTGAGAGCGGTGAAATATTCAGGTAGCATTTGAAAATATCGGTAGAGGAAAAGATGTGCTGGGAAGGATATTTTGAAGCGAGGGGATTAAAAAAGTAGGGTATTCGGTAGAAAACGAAATGGTGAGAGATGGAAAGACGGAATCGGGGAATGTGAAGCAGAAAGTTGTAACGAAATGAATGGGATTTCGAATCCAGTAACAGAAATTAATATTTTTTCGTCTTACATAATGCAATCTACGTTCAAGATATAGGTGAAACTACGTAATTTTGAGTTTTGCACCGTTGAAAACGTCAACTGTGTATTGAAACCCTTCCATCTTGTTCAATTTAAGTGTCTTCGGGTGGATGGAACTGTAGACTTCCCCAAATTCCCCTCTAGTCATCCTAAACCCCTAGCAGGAAATGAGTCTGCCTTCTTTACGGCAACCCCTTTCCTCCCCCCTCCCGTTGTCTGTTCCTGAATGTTGTCTTCCGTCGTAATAACCTGCGCGCCTGCAACCAATCCCCAGCTTCTCGTTCGCCCATACAATGCCTCCACGACGTCGTCTGGAGGAGCCGTCTTCTGGCATTTCCTTGCCGACATATGAGGAGAGGAACGCGGCAGCGGTGATCGCGCTGAGCGTTCGGTGGTGGTACGGTTTGGCGGATTAGTCGGGGTGGTTTGGTCGAAATTAAAATGGGTGAAGGCTCTAGCTTGTTCCAATTACTTCGACGGCTGCCGTATTGGGAGAGAGGGGGGGGGGGGGTTCTCAAGGAAAAGTTACCAAATTTTCATCATCATTATCATCACTGGTCAACAATCCTAGGATTGGTTTGACGCAGCTCTCCTCTCAATACTCTTATCAGCTAATCTATTCACACCTTCGTATTTCTTCCCTTTCACATCCTTCTTTTCCTGCTCCATATATTTTGCTCGAGGTCTTCCTTTTCCGTTCTTGCCATCAACTTGCCCCTCGACGATTGTCTTTATCTGGTCATCATGTCTCAAGATGTTGCCTATTAGATCGTACCGTCTTCTTATTAAGGTTTTCATGAGACTTCTTTTTTCTCCTACTTCTTTCTTCTTGGGACTTCCTAATTACTAACTCCGTCGATCCATTTGATCCTCATCATTCTTCTGTGGCATTACATTTCGAAGGTCTCTATCCTTGCTTTCTCCGCTGTTGTCATGTCCATGCCTCTCTTCCGTATAGGAGCATACATTATTATCATATGTCAGGTGTTGTAAGATCAGTTTGATTCAGCTCTAAATTTCGGTCTCTTTTGTACTGGCTTTTACAAAATGACGTGCAGATTCTTCGGAAGCACCACAATTCGAATGCTGTTCATCATTCATTTCCTTCCTTTTACTTACAACTCATTTCCTTCTTTTTACTTACCTACTGTACTCAACGCTCATATCTGTCTTCTATGAAGACACATGCTCCATTTGTAGCATCTGGTGAATTTTGCCTTACTTCTGTGCTAGTATCCTCAGGTGTAAGTGAAGATACGCTTTGATGCATTTTTGTGCGCTTGCAAATTTTATTTTTACGTGTTTTTAAATCCGAAAAGGCCGGAAGTTGGCTTTAAATGCTTTAGTAATATCAGATGCTTCCCCAATTTAGCTGGTGATGCAGGGACACGGATATGGGGGAGTAGGTTCGGTTTTTGATAGTTTTCCTATCACAAGCGCATCATTTCCAATAGAAGGCTATTGATAAAAATTTTATACACCATGATGAGTAGTAATTACCGAGTAAATTTTAGCAAATTATTATATAGACATAAATCAAATATATTTTCCTCGATCAAACCTTAATTAAATAGACTCCGATTAAAAACAAATTTTTTCGTAACTGAAGGGGTTTAACGCCTGATCCCCATTGCTGGTGTACACATTAAATTATAAACGAGGCGTTTGCCTTGAAAATGTACGAAGCAAACAGAACATTATTTCCCCATAACCTGCTTAAATGGCCAGCTTAATCCTCAAAACCGACATGTGTGCTGACAGGTAACACAGATGATACCCCAACCCCCAATTCTGTTCATTCGAACCATTTTCTTATTTTATAACCCCTTTTCCCCCCCAAACATTCAATTTTTATTTCGCCCGGAACAATTGGTGCTACCATAGAATAGCAGCTAGTCGGATATCAAAACAAGGAACACCCCCCCCCCCCCCCCCCCCCCCGACTACTCCTGCTCGCTCGACAATACCCGTTTACATTTATGAGCGGAGATGGAGCGATACGTTTAACCACCCATCTGACCCGCTAAATAAAGTCTAAGGTTATAAACACCGCATCCGAAAGAGAGAGGGGAAAAAAAGGGCTGAATTTTGGAGGGGAAATGGAGGGAGAGAAGGCGCTATTTTATTTCCACCGTGTCGCCGTGACGGTGTGTCTGGACATGGTCGCGTGGGAAAGGAAAAAAAAAACAACACGTTTGTAGCGTCAAGCGGACGATACGGGCGGGACAATAGGGTGGGGAAAGGGAGAAGCGGAGCGAGGCGTTACTGGGTTTTTGGTGGTATGAAAATAAAATCGAGGAGGAAAAAAAAGAAGAGAGAAAAACAGATGACGGGAGTGATGCGATGAAAAATTCATCGTTCCCAATAGGGAGAGCGGAGGTAGGGTGGGGGTCGGAAAGAGATCGAGATTCAAATATTTAAAAAGTGCGAGAACCGCCACACATCGGGAACAATGGAAATCCGTGGCGGCGCCGGGCCTAAAAGTTTTCGGGAAAAGCCTTTTGATAAAAAAAAGGGAATTTCGTACTTACGCTTAATTCTCTTGTAATTGAACGCAAAATACCGACGTGTGACGTATTTTCGGAGATAAAAAGAAGTCGTGCATTTTTTTCGTGCTCAGTTCCCACGGAAATAAATAATGTCGCTTATGGTCATTCGTTGTGAAAGGTGATTTATCACCTTTTATTTTTGATGCAATACCCGCTGTAACTTTGTGGGATTGACACTCAATAAATAATACGCTTGTTTTGTATGATTATCCCACGTTTTTCAGCTGGCAAGCGTCATTTTTCAAGAGAATTAACGCAGTGAGCATGGGAGTAGTCCTAAGTATACTAGCCATGGTGATAACTTTTACGGGAGTAATCGCAGAGAAATCGCCTTGATCAGGATTCGAACCCGGATCCCTCGATTTCCGGTAAAGTGCTTTAGCCAGTTAAGCTATCAAGGCGTAATTCCTCTCTGTGAATAATTGTGGACACAACCGGACAAGCACTCTAACTGGCTATAGCACTTGACTGGAAATCGGATCCTGGTTCGAATCCTGGTCAGGGCGAATGATTTTTTTCTCTACGGATTTTTCACACGTATTCTTATCTTGCATAAGTTTTCTCTGCGGATTAGTCGTTTATGTACCGCAAAATTTAGTGGAGGAGGTTTCAAATAATGAAATCAATGAGGTTTGCAGCATGAATGAGGGACATACTATCGGTTGGATTAGGGAAAGCACAAAAAAAACAAATAGGAATGATACTTGATCAGTAAATAGTATATAATATTAGTTGAACGCCACCATTCAACAGGCAAACATCCTCATCAGTTGGTGTTCTTCCTGTTGGCAGGTCTCTTGCGCCAATGCTGTCTCCATTCTTTCCTGTTTCCGGCCATTTCTTTGAAGTCTATATTTTCCCATCTTTAAATTGTCAGTTAACTTTAGCCATCTTCTTGACCTTCTTCTGACCCCTTCCTCCTTTCCTTCCAAGGCTACCTCCAGAATGCCATTACCTCTCATCACATGTCCTAGCCAGTTACTCTTCCTTTTATTTATTTTATCCGTCAATGTTCTTTCCTCATCTACCCTGTTCAACACTTGCTCTTTCCTTACTCGATCCGTCCACCGTACTCCCTCCATCTTCCTCCAAATCCACATCTCGAACGACCCAATCCTGTCTCTGTCTCTTTTCCCCATCGTCCAAGTCTCAGATCCATGCATAAACACTCCACACATGGCACTTCACCAATCTCTTCCTCAATTTTAATTCCAGTCCCTTGTTACACAACACTCTTTTCTTCTTCTTCAAAACTTTTTTCGCTATTCCTATCCTTCTTTTTATTTTTTTTATTTTTAGGCAAATTAAAAAAATTATAATCATTTGGGTGTTAAAAAAAATATTCGTTGTTATTCTTTTGATGCGCCTTTTTCCGTTCAAGGAACTACAATTTGTCACCAGAGAATGGTCAATAATTTTGGGAGCACGCTTGGTAAGGAAAGTTTTCTGCTCAGAGTGAGATACATTCTTGATGTCGTTTAAAAAGCGCTGGTTGTGAAAGTTATAGCAAGGTGTAGATTCGAACCTTCAGCAATCATTTTCGAGGTGCATTTGGCCCAAATAAGTATCAATAAATCGAATAAAATCGTATCCACAAGATGTCATCACTCAACTGTAGAAAACTGACATCTGAGTCCCACTTCCTTAGACGTCACTTTAAATGGCGCCGGCCACGGTGGCGGTGGGGTAGAGTCCTCGCCTGCTATAGCGCAGGTCGCGAGTTCGAGTCCCGCCTAAGGAGGTGGTCCCAATAAAGGGCATAGATGTTTGTGTAGTGCTTTGTTAATTCCTCCGTTTTAAAGGCCTCTATGTGCTGCCCACGGGGAAGTTTAAAATAAGTAAATACCTTAGTGGCTGATAGGCAGTAACAAGTGATTAAGTAACAATATAATACCGATTAAGTGATACTTAAACGTTCCCCTATACCAAGGAATTCAACTGGGTCGATTTTATTTGGCATTTCCCTCTACAATCGTTAAGTTTGCCTTCTTTGATAGACCACGTTGAGACGTTGCTCTGACTTTTTCTGTCTAAATAGTGCCTCTGCAATATCTTTCCTCCAAATCCCTCAATATCCTGTAAACCTCTTCAGTTTGGAAAATTCTCCGCAAACTTATCTTCAATTAATTCTCTCCAATATCCAATCTTAGCCTTCCTAGGTTTTTCTTTTTCTCATCCTTCTCGTCTTAAATTATCACTTCAAATCATTTATGTATCAGTACAAGTTCAAGTTGTCCCGTTTTGTTATTAAAACTTCCTAGAGGCTATGCTTTTCTTGAATTTTCCATAATACCTCTTTATTAGTTATGCGATCGCGCCAGCTAACTTTGGATATCGATGGTTAAGTTCTAATAACACGTATCTCAAAAATAGCATCTTTTCAGGAGAGCCAAATAACTATTTATTTTTTTAAATGGTATATAATTTTAATTGAAATAAGAACCAAAAATACATAAAATTGAAAAAGAAACATGCATTTACAAACAAAGAGTTGTTTTTTGCCTGGAATGTATTTGTTATTAACAGTATTAGCAATATTAACTTAGACCGGTCAAATTTTGAGATATGTGTTGTTAGAACTTAGCCATCATTACCCTTCTTTGGCACCACATCTAAAATGCCTGTTGAAGTTTCTCTATTTTTTCCTCGTAGTCCTTGTCTGCTGCTATACAGTATAGCACTACATACAAAACCCTTAATCTGCCCTTTCTTTAGTAGAATGTTGGTGTACATTGAAGTGAAATTTTTTCCTTCTTTGTTGTAAGTAATCATTGTCCGAAGTTTTCTGCAACGTATTTATTTTGAACTCCTTCCATCCTATTTATTTTTGATTCATAAGAAATCAAATGTTTTCAGCTTAAGCATAATAATGGCGGTTTATAATACGATACATTTCTAAAATGGTATGCACAAACTCTGCACTTCTCTCCTTTATGAATCCATTCATGGATTTAGTCCATTGCTACATGTGCATATAAATTGAACAGTTTTGGTGAAAGGTTGCTTTTATCTATGATATATGCGTACTCCTGTAAGTTCTGAATCTGTGGTCTCTTCCTCAGTTTTAGGTTTGGATCTAAAGCTATGCGAGGTGTGGAGCTACGAGTGGAGAGCTATGCTATTCGACTGAGAAACGTGGACCATGGGGAGAATAGACAAAGATAGAATCAAAGTTTTCGAGATATGGGTGTGGAAAGGGTTAGAGAGAGTGCCGCGAGTAGATAGTGAAAGATGAGTAGGTGCTGAAAAGAGTTGAGGAGGAAAGAACATTATTGAAAACCATATAAAAGAGAAAATAATATGGATCGGTTATATTTTGATGTGTTAGGGTATTTTAAATACAGGAGTCCACTGAAAAGTGTACGGATATAACAGAAGAGAAAGAAGAAGGTTGAGCACATCGTAGGCTTCTGTTGAAGATAAAAAACAGGAGGAATATACAGGTACTTCACGCTTTACAAACACATACTTTATTGCACTCACTGTGGTTGCAGCGCCTCCATTGGATATAAGTGGCCAGTTTTAGAACGCCATATTTAATTTTTATTTCTGAATATCACTCGAGGTAATGTCCTAATCGTGATAACAGTGTAATATCATTGCTTTCTAATCCAATTCTGAGGTATCCAGCAAATTTCACCGCTCTAATTAATCGGGAAGCGATCGAAATTTGAGTAGCAAGAATTTTTCCCTGATTTGATGGAGCTTTCCATGGAGTGGTGCAGTAAGCACAGCTAGGCTTCAGGGTTGTTCTTCGCGTCGATTTATCTTCGTGACGACAGTTTCGCCAAACTGTCAAACAAACACCAAGGTTAAATATGGCCGGCATAAATTAGCATACCACACTTCAAACCTGAAGACGCCTGCTTCAACACCGGCGAAACTGTCGTCAAGAAGATGAATCGACGCGGAGGACAACCCGGAAGCTGACCGCGCAAATCCTATTCCAATCTTAGTCTGGTATCACTAGTCTTTTCAGCCTACACGTTACAACGGCGCCACCAACACCAGTTTGAATCCCACTTCACCGCCGCGTTGGGGCGGAAACTATCGGATTTGCGCGACGGTGTCAGCGTGGCACGCGATTGCAGCGACTCGCGTCGCGTTGTTCTTTTTTTTTTTTTTTTCTCTGGGTGGGAGGGAGAGAGATGGATTATTCAGCCTCGCTCTCATCCACGGACGCGACATCGGGAACGATGGAGCGGAGACTCCGTTGAAACACTCTCTATTGGGCGTGAGGGAATGCTAAGTGGGCAGAAAGATGCAACCTCATGGTAATTACTCTCTAGGATAAATTTAAAGACCCATTTTTTCAATTTCACTCCGTAGTATTGGCATCGTTGAGCTTTGAGCTGCCAATACAATCCACAGTGCGAGCATTTAGGGATTTGAATAGCGACTTATTAAAATTTCTTGATCCTTAGATATGGTGAAGGTAGCAGTAGATTGTTCTTATAGCAAAAAGTGCGTTTTATTATTAATTTTTTTGCGGAGTGATTTGTAATTCACAGTAAAAATTGCTAACCCGTTATCATCTTACATGCGTAATTTTTTGCAATTCTTTTAATATCTCCTATTACCTCGGCTCAACGTCCCATCCGACGGACGGAGTGCTGAACTTAAAATGCCCTCCTTAAAGTACCCAAGCAGAGATTATGTATTCTGTGAATGATCTCCGCCACCTCCAGGATGTGAACACGGCCCCGCACGGTGGGAAGCCGACACACGAAAGTGTTTCAATCAGCTTTATTTTTTCTTTCGGGGTAAACTATAGGACTAGATAATGTCAAAACATTTTCGTTAATTAACAACAATATATGCGTTCTGAAAATACGCAAAATCGCCAATTTATCAATCCACATTGATGTGTGCAACTTATTGTGGGAGATGAATCCTGTAGACGCTGCAGTCTTCCCTAGGTTGAGTTACAAAGTTCATGTAGTTGACAAAACGGCTAATTTTACAGTTCCCGGAGTCATTTATAGTACTGGCGTGTCTACATTGTTCAATTTTCCGTAAAATAAAAATAATTTGAATTAAAAATCACATTTTCTCTAAATTGACTATTCATTATTGGAGGATGCACTAAAGCCCAGATATAAATTCGTAGTACTGGTGCCCATCATTTTGACGCCGACATTAGCTACCACACTATATCCATCCCTGATGGGATGCAATGGAATATCGGTAAACCTTTATGATCGAAGTCAACTACCTTCAAGAAAACTATTCGAATAAATATGTTCCTTCTGTTTGAGCGGTTCCCGCAGTTGCGACTTTCCTTCGATACGAAACTCAGTGCTTTAACCACTTAGCCGCCACGCCCCCTCGCTCGTCACAACAACCTGTCTTCCAATAGACCAGACATGTTACTTCCATTTCAGTACGATCAGAGAATTAATAGCGGTATTCATTTAGGAGGACTTAAAATTAATTTTTTTGGCTAACGAACTAAAATATTTGAATATTTCTGGAAAAATCGAAATCGACAATGGTCCCCTGAAATTCATTATCACCGCATTTTACACTAATGTAACTGTAATTTTGCCGATCGTTTTTTAAAATCAGTAATTCGCACTCAAAATTGATTTCCAAATTTTTCCGAAGTAACTGTAACTGAGTAACCCAGTTACTTTTTCTCAGAGGGTACTTTTACCAACACGGATCGTTGGCATCCGGAGGCGTCCCTGGGCCGGGGAATGAAGGTCGCTGGAGGGTAGGTGGGAATTGGCGGGAGGGGAAGGCGGAGGGGAAGGGAGGGGAGGGTGGGGTTTTTGGGTGGGGCAGTTGCCTCCCTCCCCCCCTTTTTCGGGGAGCTCCCTCCCCTCCACCCCTCCGCGGGACATGCGCCCCGGGGGTGGCGGAGGAGCCATTCATGTCCGCCCCTGGGCTCCCATCTCGCGAAGAGGGAATGCACTGTGGGCGCGTGGGAAGGGCGGTGGGGGAGATTAATCTTTTGTTCTCTCCCTGCTCCGTCTTTCTCCTTCGAATTCTCATCATTTTTTGTAATCCTCGTCTTGCGAGAGTGTTCACCCGATGATAAACGTGGGGTTTCATAGGAATTCACCGAAATATGTGCTCCTCCGTCTCGTGGATAATGTATTCACCATATCATACAAGTCACGCACATTTGACTTTACGGGTATTCAAACCCTGAACCCCCGATTCCTGTACAGAAAACACACAATGAAGTCATATGCATTCGAAGCACAACTCCCAGGTGATCTGACGAAACAAGGAAGTGATATCTTAGTGATTATTTATTGTAAATAATAATAAAAAACTATGTGTTTATCCACCAATATATTTTCGCGGTACAACTAGTTTCGATGCAGCGGCGTCATCATAAGATGCCAGCTATCTTGTAGCTAGAGCAAGCTTTTAGCTTGTAGCAAGCTACCTTGAAAAGTGAACTTCCACAAAGTTTATCCGGAGACTGTAAAGATTATTATTAATTTATTTCTTTCCATACCATCGGAAACAGCTCCACATGGCCTTTAACATTGGATTTATTGGCATTTATATTCCGAAGGGTAGTTTTGAGGCAGCTAAGGTTTTGTTGGGACAGGTGCATGAATGCTGGCTTTATGTGCAAATGCTGGGAAAATGGCCGTGGTCATGTACCTCCGTTATTCTGCTGGCATTGTCAATCTGGTCACATTTTCTACATCATATTTGTTTTTCCTGTTTAATGAATTTCATGGCTATATACCATAGACTCTCATTAACGCGAATAACCTTATTACTAAGTTCTAATTTTTACGAATTACTTAGAAACACTAATCCAATCTACAGTAAAAGAAACATTATTACGAAATTACGGACCTCAGTCCCAGCGGTTACAAAAAGTACTTCATTACGAAGTTCCACGGATAAGCAATGGCATTTAGGTGGATGTACACAATGTTATAATCATTGTGCTACGTTTCAGTTCTCTTCGTGCCCTATGTCCTAGAGTGTCAAATATGGTTCTTTTTCAGTAGGGGGTACTTCAATATTTATTTTATTTATTTTATTCCCAAACCATCGAATACAGCTATCATACAGGTAGGTCATTTAATATCGGGGTATTCAACAAATTTAATAATTTTTCGTTCATAAACAACCGTGCACTGGAAAGGGGTAACTTACCTAGGTGGGACTTGAACCCGCGACTTCCTGTTTGGCAGGCGAGAACTTTTCCCCGCCGCCATCGAGGCCGGCAACTTTAATTTGACTGATAATTCCAAAAATATACTTTCACTTTGTGTAAATTTAAGATGTTTTCAAGACAAATTCTTAAAATATATGCATATACTAATTCAGAATGCAAGTACCACGGAATACTAAAAAAACTGATATTCTTTTGAAGTAAAAGGGAAGTGCACTAATTTTTTTTTATTGCTGAATTTGAAAGTTTAGCCTAAAAAAGAAACATTAGTGTAGTCACTTTTATTTTCTGCATCTGGGGTATGCACTTTAAAACGTTTTGAAAGTCGGAAAATTTCATGTTGCGCTGAAACACAGTGCCTCCATCTTGATTGAGATGTGACGTCACAAGGCAGTAGTCACCAGTGGAGTATCGCTGTATTCCGTCGCCTTCTTTAGCGCGGCGAGAGTTTCCGGGAATCGGTGGAGTTTGCTTCCTAAAAATGTCGTCTAGTACCGAAAACATGAATTCAAAATAGATTATAAATGATTTTTTGTTCCAAATTTCATCTCGACGTCGAAAGAAAAGCCTGGAGAAGATATTCATTCCCGTGCCTTAAGCACAAGCTATACGGAATAAATGGTTCAAGGCTGCTCCTGACTCTTACCTATCGATGATATTCTGTTTTGAAGATCATTTGAAGGTATTGTAAGATCAAATTGATATTTATATTATAATAATTTACTTAATAGGTACCTCAGTCACATCAGAAAGTGTGTTGAGTCAAAATATAGCATCTTCCGCGTAGACCTACGTAATTTATAAACTGAAAGTAGTTTGGTTAAAGAATTATGGCGCGACTGTTTTTTTACACGACCGGGCAAAATGCGTACTTTGCCCATGATATGTGCATATATGATAACAAACGATTATTGTTAAAGTTAATCTTTATTTGTTGAAATTAGTACATTTATAGGTGATACAGATATAAAGGTACACGGCAGGTCGCGCGGCGTAATTTGTACTCCACTGGTGACGGGTTCATCTTGCTGATCTAAAAAATTAGCTACAATACCTCGAACTTTGAAAACTCGCAATATAGGCAATCAAAGTACATTATAAGAATACACGAGACCATTATAGCCCAGAATGTACGTACAATGTCGAAATCCTTGGTTTTCAAAGATTGACGTATTTTATACGCCAGCGCGCCCGTTCCAGGGTTATCAACTTTTATTTCATCCTATTTGTTAGTTGAAATTATATTTCAGAATGGTTCTTTTAGCACTGCTACTGAGGTAAACTGGTAGGTACTGAGTACAAGGTACTGAGGTATGTACTGAGTAAGTAAACTCCCTTTGGAGTATTGTGAATTACAAGTGTTCGAGATATATGGCATTTTATATTCGCTTTGTGTTCTTATTAATTATGCCTGTACGCATATTGTTGCTTGCCGCGAGCCTTTAATGGTATGTGCTCTTGCAAGAGTGGTTTTCATTTTTAATGTGGAAGTTGGTCAGTATAAGCAAAGAAAAAATTAACATTTTAGCGCACACCAACCCTTGTAGTCATCGTATCTCGGCGTTTGTAATGACACTGCTAAAATACCTAAACGCCATAATGACGATAAAAAAATTGTCTCATGTCAATGATTGCTGCAATTATAATTAATGATAAACTAGACGCCGTATGATCACAATGAAGGCAACAAAAAATAATGCCATGACGTAGATTTGAACCACGGTCGTTCGGATAACAATTATTCCTCTGACTCGTGCACTCTACCACTACCCCAACCGGTCCAATGGAAAATTTAGGATATTTTGAATTTATATATATAACTTATAAAAAGTAACGCATGAAAATTAATTAATTACAGCCTAACTAACGCCCTAATTGAAAAAGATGCAGCAAGGTACGCGGTCTCCCCTTGTTAGCCTTAACGTCTCGCATTTCTATGGAGCGTTGAACCTGTCCTCCTTATTCAAAAATTCAGTAACCATAAATACATCAAAGTTTGGTATACCATTTATAAATCGTTGGAATTTTCCTTCTCCCAACCAAGATTATCTTTTCTTGAACCCATCCTGGACAGCGAACCATTGCAACAACCAGCTAGCTCGGAAATAAGGCTAACATCCCATGATTCTAGTTGCGAAGGGCGAACGTTCCGGCCGGCGTGAATGCACACGCAACGAATAAATCTTGCAGCAAACGTCTGAAATAGGTTTATTAGTTTGACTCGGTTCTTACAAAAAAGTTTTGGCATGATAAACGGCATTGTGCCAAAATATACCCAGCGAAAAATAAATGCCATCATGCATTTATTAAAGATTCAATGTGCTATTCGTACTACTCTTTCCAAACTTGAAGTTGACACGTAAATGAATATTAATATATTACGCAATGATGAAGTCGTTTACTCAAAAGAGAAGCAGCCACATATATAATCTGAAGATATTTTATGACAGCAAAAAACGGATACCCTCAAATTCTGTAATTTTTCTATGCAATAATAGTGGTAGAACTAAACGGTGTAGAAGCTGCCTTCTGCTACTGCCTTGTGACGTCACGGCCAATATTCAACATGGACACCCGTTTTCGCGGCCTTTGAATTTTTCCATATTTCAGACGGTCATCTCGAATCAAGTATTCACTATTAGGATTTAAACTGTGGTTTTACGACATTATGTTATTCTGAACTCTAATTTAAAAAATGTTTTTGGTGCATTTGAAACACTAGTACACTTCCCTAATGTAACCCTGGCGAATGTAGGTAATTATAGAGGTTTGTGCACATGCATCTAATGCCTATTAGAATTTAGAAGTAAATCTTCCGGACTCATGATTTAAATTATACTCTATAACCTCTAGGTGCCCGTTAAAGTAGTGACCGCCTCCTATTAGAACGAAGGTGCCCCAGCAAAAAATATATGCCATTTATGTCGTTGAAGGAAGTTAGGATAGGGTGGAGAAAAAGCCGCTTTCGGCGTCAACCTTCCCTTCACGGATGTTGTCAAGGGCAACTCCGCTGAACGTCACAATAGACGGACTTGGTGTTCATTTCAAATATCTTTGTGACTGTGAGGCTGGCCCAAGTTTTTTGCATGGTGATGGCGTAAAGCACGTGACTTCCTGGAAGCCAACCAAAATGCGATGGTCAGAGCCTAGACTCCGAGAAATTCAGTCGCATTCAGACTTTGTGTGAAATTGATTGTTTGCGTGCTTTTTATGCTATTTTCAAACTATTTTCGATCCCCAAAACTCACCTATGTACGCTTATGATACCTATTACAGCTGAATGAATACAATTCTCGATGGCTTTTGTGGTCACCAATAAGTGATCAGAATATTCGATTCAACTTTAATGACATTTTCCATGACTACAATTTTGTCGGTGTTTTCAGTTTTATTGATGACTGATCAATAATAGGATGTTTCGGCTCTTTTCATCGTTTTGATAAGTGCATTTTCATTTTCATGGCTTGGGACTTCATGGTGGAATTTGGAGCTGGAAAAACACTAAATAAACCAATAGAATTTCTATTTAACCTTTACCATTATCATCATAAGTCTGCAATCCTAAGATTGGGTTGACGCAGCTCTCCATTCTCTCTACTAGCTACTAGCCTTTCCTTAGAGTCGTATTTCGTCTCTTTTACGTCTTTAATTGCCTGTCCAAAGTTACTAATTCGTGGCCATCCCTTGTCCTTCCCACCCACCCGTCCGTCGACGATTGTCATCATCAGGTGTCATACTTCATCATGTGGCCGACCCATCAAGTTGTTTCTAGGACTTCTTGTTAGGATTTTTTGAAGGCTTCTCTTTTCTCCCACACTTTCTAGATTTCCCCATTAATTACTCGGTCAATCCATTTCATATTCATCATTCGGTAGCACCACAATTCGAATGCTTCCACTCATGATTGCTCTGCTGCTGTTAACGTCTAAGTTTCGTTATGATAAAGAAACAAGCTCTAGGTGTGGCATATGATGGATTTTCCCTTAATATCATGCTTGTGTTCTCAGCTATAATTAACTTATTCTTTTTGTGGAATACCATCATTGCCTGTTACTGGTACATAATTTGCAAATGCATGAATGATTGTTTTCTATTTGCGAGTTCATTTCTGAAGTTTTAAGCCGTGATAATGACAATATAACTTAGTAGGAGTTGGAGGAATAAAAATTTGCTTTTTCCTAACAACTTTGCTTTTTCCACCAATTAAAAAATGAATGTTTCTGTTACTTTAACTCCAATGAGAAAGGATTTACACCAAGTCACGCACGCTACTATTACTTGTAATATATCGTACGAAACGTTTCCAACGACCAAAACAATTTTGTTATGTGGAATAAAAACTTTTGGGCTGTGTCGCCGCGTCAATTTTTGGGTGATCCAAACGTTTCCCGACCGATGCTGGTTGCTTTCCCATGAGAAATCTGCCGGGAAACGTTGGGGTCACCCAAAAATTGACGCGGCGACGTAGCCCAAAAGTTTTTATTGAAGCCTTCGAGTGCCGGGAAGGGCTATCGCGCTCCTCCCAACTCTCGGGAAAAGTGTCTCGAGTGCGATATCGCTCCTCCTGCACTCTTAGATGTTGATAGTTCACCAATAATTCAATAGTGATTTCATTTCAACATTAAATATTTTATTTAAATTATAAAAATTAACTCATATTACCAAAAATTCGTCAAAGAATACATTAAAAAGGTGAAACCGCATACAATAAAGATTTCCTAAAGTTTTTGAATATACATGCACCTTTCGTTGTTTTCAAGGCCTAATTTTTTCCTAACCGACTGCAAAATCAGAAAGAATACCTCTGCACTTTCAGCATAATACCTAGAAAATCGGTTGGTACTGAAAGTGTTAACACGGCGAGTATCCACGAAAGTTTAAACGAAGAATTAAAGCAATTTAGTTATTGACCAAACCTCAAGATAGACTAAAAACAATAGGATACGACTCCATTGGAGTTATTTCATTTTATTTCACACCGAGGGGAGTCTGGATTCTGGGAAGAGGCCATTCCCTTGATCCCCGTGCTCTCAGGGGTATCGAGAACTCCTCCAAACGTACGGGGTCCCTGAATCCGGGGAGAAGGGCTATGTTTGAGGAGGGGGAGGAAGGAGTCCCGGCCGCATAAACGGAAGCCTCCCTTTTAGGCCGCCAATCATTGTCCCTCCTCCTCCTCACCAACCCCGACCCACCCCTCCTGACCCTACCTCGAGGCTCACACCCCACCCCCAACCCCATCCAACCATCCCCAATCCAACCGAAATGGATTCGAGATTTTCGTTCGATTCTCTCGTCTTTTGAGGTTCCTCGGTCGAGGTGGAATGGGTAGTATGACGTAGGTGAGGGAGGGGGGTGTAACCCGCCCCCCCCACTCGCCATTATCTTCCCTTCGGAATAATGACAGTGGCGTAGCGAGTGGGAAGGGGGGGAACTGGAGCGCCTGCTCAGAGAAATACATGGCCAAGGGTGGAAAAACTCCATCAACGAATTATTGCTGGTGGAAAAATCCATAGAGAAAACAATCATTCGCTTTTACCGGGATTCAAAACCTGAACCCCCGATTCCGACCGGACAAGGTGGTATTGACTGCTGAGCATATGATGCAACAAGCAGCCTAAATCATGCACACAGCACCACAGCCGGAGAGCTATGGACACTGTCTGGTAGTGTCCACAAAATATCCATAGGGAGGAATGACTTCTCGGTAGCTTAACTGGCTGAAGTACTCGACCAGAAATCGGGTGATCCGGGTTCGAATCCCCGTCAAGGTGAATGATTTTTATCTCTGTGGATTTTTCGCACAATTTGTGCATTTCGGGTGACTTCCGTTAAAGTTATCACTGTGGCTAGTCCCGGTATACCTAAAACTATTACTGTTGGAACTCACAATGATTCAATATGATGTAATGACGTAAAATCGCACAATATTACTGACCAGTTAGTGGTGGAAAAAATTTCGGTCGAAATCGATTTTTCGAACAATCGAATTTTTTAGAAGATCCATCGTTAATCGAAATGAATTGTTCGACTTTTCCAAAAAATCGAAATTTGGACCAAGAGATGGATCAATCGAAAATTTCGACGACTCCTATTTTTTTAAGTTTGCGCAAAAATATGTTTATTACTAATAAGAAAATCACTTAAAATACACATTTGAGTTATAGAAAAAAATCTACTCCAAATGCATACTTGACTTATTTTTAATGAAAATTTCCAAATGCGCGCACATAAAAAGTTTTGCGATTATCTCTTGGAACCATTCAGATTCACTTAAATTTTTACTATGCTTTTAATGAAATCAAAGTTTTTGGTGCTCGAGATTGTGGTAAGATTTTATAAATGCCAGTGGTGGTCACCATGTGGCAGTAATGTTTTTATATGATACGTAACAAAAATAACCGCCAATAATATTAATGATGTATAAGTTTGAAATTGTGATAACATTTTATAAATCATCAATTTTTGTACTGGCTATCATGTGGCAGTTATGTTTGTATCATACATAACTAACATAACTAACACATAACATGGTAACCACCAGTAAAATTCATTATTTATAAAAACTTATTCTTATTTCTAACATATCCATTTCTATTTTAAATCAAATAAAATGCAAAAAACAAATAACTCTAATGTAAAATTGACTTGAAGTACCTCGAATTTATTTTTTTGACAACTCCATGATTTATAAAAAAAAACTTCTAGCTATTGGGGGCTGGGGTGTCATACTTACCACCTGCTCCAGGCGGTAGAAACCAGCACCACGCCTCCGAATAATGATCGTGGATAGGAGGAAGGGTGCTAGCGATGGCGATGGTATTAATCTCGCGGAGTCGGAGGGGGATGGTGAAACTCTTTGGGGTTTAAATGGTCGGATAGAGAGGGGAGGGGGTTGAAGTGGGGAGTGGAAAGAGCTCTGACGTTATTCTCAGTTGAAATCGAACGTGTCAGAAGGCGTTTGATAATACGGTATTCCCCTCCCCTCCCCCTCCCCTCTCTCTACCCTTCCCCTTTGTCACTTTAGTGCCTACTCTCCCGGCTCTTGACTGAAACAATATCTCCTTCTCCTCCGCTTCTCTCTCGAGGGCTCTTTTTTCCTCGACCCACTTCTTGGCGCGACTCTTAAAGCGAGAGGAGTAAATCTGTTTATTAAACTTAATTATTGCCTGCCTGGCATGAAATGGTCTTGAGCGGCAAATATCCATTAAGGTCGCGAAGTGGCTCTTTGAATCTCCGTTTTTATCGTTTGTTTGAAGTCGTGCTATTGTTTGCGGGATCAAAGGCGTCGCTTTCGTGCCAAATCTTTTCCTGTTTGGACTTGAACCGGGCAATAAGTAATTCCGACCTGTTAGAAACGGTTTGCTCAAACTAATAGCCGGTTTCTGATTTCTGTGATGAATTCTTCCATTTGAGAGGGAATCACTCAACCTTTAATTTAAAAAAATCGCAAATGTATTTTTCTGAAATGGAATAGGATGATTTTATCTATCATCATTATTCCCAGATGATGTAAACTTCTCTTTCAATTGGTTATGTAAGAAATTGAATTGGAGATGGAATCCGAAACCAATGTCCCAAAATTGATAAGCTATTGGTACCGGTGCATTGAAAATGTGTTTTTATAATGGCCGCTCGGTAGTGCCATTGGTGTATAACTATATGGATGACATTTTTGTTTTCAGATTTATTGCTGCACCTGAATAAAGCCGGTAAATGTGTGTCAGCTAGCAATGTTCACTTCCGATCAATATCTATACAAAATAATTACGGCGAATTCGGAGGCTCTAAATATCCATGCAATAATATCCAATAATGACTTTTGCATAACCCAAACTCATAGGTGTCAAATACCAAAGGATTGGAATTTTCGAGGTTATAATTATTCCATAATACGGAGAATTCGCAATTGAGTCCTGGATCCAAATCCAGATCCTGTCAGATGCCTTTTTGGTGAATCTAATCCTATGATACTTAGGTGCATCAGCTGTTGAATATAATCGGATGTTGGAAAAAATCTACTTTCTGGGAATAGTTTTAACTATGGCATAAAAATTCTCTTTAATTGAAGAGTTGACCAATATTGCTCTCATTTAGAGAAGGTATGGTGAAGTTTTTAGCGTTCCTTGGTGTGCTTGTAAGTTCTTGGCAGTCTTCGCTTCCTTTAGGGCGTTTCTACGATCAGAGGGAACAATTAATTTACCTGTGTTTCCGCACACTCAAGTAAAAGACTTCGTGGTAGCTTTGATTTTCGTGGAAATGTTCTACTTGCTTGCATCATTTGTATCCATTTTAGCAGTCTTGACGATGGGAAATAGGGCTGGAATGAACGTGTAGCACACAAATTGACCTGCCGATCTAGAAGCAATGAAAGTATAATGAAATTCAGTCTCCAAGGATGTTGGCTAGTCTACCTTTTTCACACTTTCACCACTTCACAATCAGTAGAACAATGTCTTTAGACGCGAGCCGCCACAAGTAATTATCCCAAGGAAGTTGTTAAGGGTACACCCATTCGATTCGAAGCAGTCGCGTCATTTTCTATCCTTATCTTCTAACAGATGTTAAGGGCCAATTTGGAGTTAACACGCTTGCTCGAAGCCCATCCGTCCGATTGCTTAAATGGGTCGAAGAATGAATGACCCTTCGAGCTGGATTGAGTTCCACTTTAACCTAACCATAGCAACCTTCGGGTATTATCACTGTATCACAGAGTAGGGATATACAGAGAGGACAAAACGGCTGAAAGCGGTAATCAGCTCATTGCGCATTTCACCATGTTCTAAATAAGGAAACGTGGCTTGAGTTGCTATTTGGTTGCTACCGTTGCTATCATTCGCGCTTGCCGCGGAGTGTTGTCGCACAAATATTTTTTTATTCCTCCACTCTTCAATGCTTTCACGTAGTGTGCTAGTGTTTTAAAGAAACGTGGAAAATAAGACGAGAAGAAAAGGTTTTGCTTGGTTTTCAGCCATTAACTGCAAAAATAATGCGGGCATGACGGAAGCAAAGTTGAGTTTCTTCAGTTTCCCTAAAGACCCTGTGAGGTAAGTAATTTCATATTTTTTCTGAGTTACATTGCTGATCGAAGAAACTAAACTAATATTCGAGTATTATTTTGCATTAGAAATGAAATTGTCGAAAAAGTTTAATAAGAACTTGTGGTGTTGGCGCAGGTCCAAGGAATGGGTGATTCGATGTCGTCGGTCGAATTTAGAAAACAAGACTGTCAGTTATTTACATAATAACTGCCGGATTAGTGCGTGCGATTTAGCGTTCCTTGCTCTACCTTTATTAGCAAAGAAATAATTAGGCTACTTTGAATTTTAAACCCTCTTTTTTCGCTGCATGGTAAGTCGTTAGCACTATTTGGCTTGAATTTACCGCATAATTTTACTTATTTTCAATATGGCCGCGTGCGCATTTTTCATTACAGAGAAACCTATGGTATTCCAACCTAATGTCCCCTCTGTATATATCTACTCTGTGACTGTATTGACAGTTCCATAGATGGCTTAAGAAATACATTGATGTCAAACTTTCATGCGATTACAGAAAATTAGCAAAATATTGATAATTGTTAAATAAATATATTGATAGCTTGTCTATTCCACTAGTTTTTTTTAATAAATCATGATGGAATCTAAAAATGAAATTCGAGGTACTTCAAGCCAAGTTTACATTAGAGATATTTGTTTTTTGCTTGCATTTTATTTAATTTTAAATAAAAAAGAGAGATATTAGGAATTAGAATATTTTTTAGAAATCATGATTATTGGTGGTGGTTACCATGTTATGTGGTGGTTATGTTATTCACTGAACCCTTTCTAAGAGCTACTTCTGCTAGCAATTAAATGTAAAGACTTCTCATTTTTTTAAATGTGAAAATTTTCTAATCATTCATAATTATTGTGTCAGCTACATATTTCATCATTAAATTTTACATGACAAAATAACAAGTAGCTTAAATATTTCCTAAACATAGCTGAAAATGTACACATTTTTTATGTTACTTAGTAACATTGTGAAATCTCAACCGGTTTCAAAACTCCAGTTTCATCATCAAGTGGAATTTCTCATGACGAGTAGTTAATGCATAATACCTATGCTTAAATTGGGAAGGGAAGCTGCAAAAGAGAGGAAAGAAGGTTGGTCACAAAGAAAGAGAATGATGCTGGGGTGTATAAATCGGTTGAGATTGTACCGAATAAAGCCGAGTGAAATAGACAAAGTTATCAACATATTCATTTACAAATAATCGATGTTTTGCAAATTTTATGTTATCAGAAGATCATTCTGTAACAATTGATTTGATAATCAATGATCCACAAAATATTTAACTCGTATTTTATTTTCTATCCAAACAAAAAGTACATTCATTCATGTAGCATTAAAAATAGGATGAGATATTTATGCAAAACTAAGTGTCACATAAAGTTTTCCAGTGGAAATGATCAGAGAGTCAACTGCGTAACGGAACGTTTTGACCCGTAAGTCTCGTGCCCGTTTCGACGTCTCTCGTTTCCGTCCCGAGATCCTTTTCGCCGCATCTACACCTCCCCGGTGAAGCGAACTCCTTTTCCCGCTGTTATTTATCGTCCTACCCGTCACATTGCGTTCGGGAATCTACAACCCCTCCCCTTCCTGCTCCCATACCCTCTGGGCTCTTTCCCCTCGTTTTGTTTTCATATACATGTATTCCTTACGTTGAAAACGGGCGGAGTGATTCAATACGGTTTTTTTTCTACCTTCGCTCCGCTGCCGTCTTTTTTTTCATCCTAGTCCTTTTCCTCCCTTCCGCCAGGAGGCGTCCTCTCCTTCCACCGCCGCTTCATGTCAACTCGCATTCTATCCGTTTCCGTGTTTCCTCGAGACTGCTTGCTGTATAAGGGATAGGGTTGGAGAAGGAGGAGACCTCGGAAAAGAGGTCGGACGTGGTGATAAAGAACGATAATAGATGGCGTCTTGGCGCAAAATGGCGTCGTCCTCGTCGTCGCCACGCTTGTTTTTTTTTCTTTCCTGCGAAAATATGATCTCGCCAACATGGTCTCGTAAATTATGCAATAACGTGTGTGTTTGTTCGGCATTATTTTCCATGTTTGTGCGGTCCCTGTTTCTCGGATATGGTGATGTGATAGAGAGTGTGGTCGTGTGTATGGGTCGCAATATGGCCGTCTTGCGTAAATAATGCAATTCCACGAGGTCGAGCGTAACCTCACTATTGCCCCAGTTGTGCTAGCGTAGTGTCGTGCTATAGTAGTTGGGAGATCTGGTGGGCAAGCCCAATCAAGTCAGGGATTTTCGACCAAAAACTAGTACTAGTTTAGTGGGTCAGTATTCTAGAGTTCGCACGATCGTATAGAATCCAATAATTGTAAATAGTTAATACTAGTGGCGGATTTAGGTGGAGGGTTTATTTAATGGTATAAAATCACTTCTGAATGGCAATATTATATGATGGAAAGTATTTTACTAACGCTACCTGATACGACTTTTTTTAAACCATAACATGTGTGATAGATAGGTATGCTAATTATGATTATCTATGCAAAAGTACAAAGAATTAACAAAAGGCAACACGGTTATTAGCACTGATAAGGTCTCCGGCATAGGAAAGATAACATTGGCCATTTTAAATCTTGACGCCGGTTACCTCAAGAACCATTTATATTGACAAATCTGGACCGCAAAAGTTTTAGTAATTGGAGTGTTGTGTTTGTTTAACCCAGTAAACCCAGTTTAGTTTTATGGCTACGGGCCATTCTGAGGGAGCAATTTGATATATCACCAAAATATTTACTGAATTACCAAATACGACCACAGATGCAAAATGCGTAAATTCGAGTCCAAATCGCAAACAAATTTTTCTGGGCAGAATTGGGTTAATTGCACGTATGTGCAATTTCTGCAAAAAAATGGAGGCGATAAAGTGTTTCAAGTATCGTTTTCGTGTTCAGACGGCCAACTAACGCCCAAATTTTTGAGAATGAAATTTGTGACCGCGAAATTTGTTGCATAGTGTTATGACTGCTTGAATCTTGGAATATTAGGTGTTAAAAATTTATCTGTCTAAAAATGTATTGTTTTTTTTTTTAGCCAAGTAGTCAGTGTGAAATAACCTTGACTTCTCCAGCGGTGATCGCCTATCATGCGATAATCCCAAATTTTCTTGCTATTACTGATCCATTTACTTGAAATTCTGATGGTAACTTTTGTCCTGTTTCTCAATTCCAGTTTTACAGGATATATTTTACTGGCAATATCAATATGTATGTCGCATAGCCATTAATTGCATATGTGGGCAATTTTTACAAAAAACTGTCGGTAATACGATATTTTGAGCAGCATTTACGAATTCAGAAGGCCAGCTCTTAATTTTGAGAAATAAATTTGTAACTCGTGTTTATCTACGTGATCATCCATTGCAAGGCTTCTTGGATAAAACTACTTATTTAAAAAATAATGAGTGGTATAAGTAATAGGAATTTATCCAAGAAACCATATTACCATCATAGAAATAGTATAGTAAGTATTAGATATCCATATTTAAAAAAAGAAGTGCTGAAGGTAATAGATATTCATCCAAGAAACCTCTAAATAAATTTGTGACCTTGAAATTTTCTACATAGTGTTATGACTGCTTAAATCATAGGGTATCAGTTTTCGAAACTTTATTTATTTTAACATTGCGAGAAATAGCATTGCTTATTTTGAGTCGCGTAATCACTGTGAAACTACCTTGGGGCCTTGCCACGATTTCTCACTTTCCAACCGTCTTCTCACACCAACCAATCACGCCTCGCCCCTTACACCCCCACCCCGTGCTTTCTCAACATCCCCACCCACCCGCCCTCCTTATCTCCTTCCATTAGATTATCCAATCAGCTTCCTTTGACACAACTTTTCCAGCAGTCCTCCGCTTGCTTTTCACGACCCCTCTCTTTTGAATCTTCCCTGAATTTTCATTAACTCTTCCATTGCCCCGAGAGTTGGTACACCCTATTACGTATTCATTAAATTATCATCCTTTATCCGTCGACTCAATCACGTCTCATCGATGACTAATCTCGTTTGAGGAGTGAAAACTCTTTCCGAAATCTCTTCCCAAGACGACCTCGCCCCCTCTCCACTCTACAGTACTCCATCCTTCCTCCTGAGTGTACGTTTCCCTCTTACCGCCATCCCGTCGTGGAAAATTCGAGGACCCAGAAGTGGGAGCAGTTAAGAAATCGTACTAACTTTGGTTGCAATCCGTGCAGCCGTATGGAAATTCATAGCGGACATACAAACAGGCTTATTTTATAAAAATATACATAAGATTCAGGAAAAAAATGCGGTCGGTGTGCAAGGATAAGCTGATTTGTGCAGCCAGAAAATAAATTTTGCCCATGAATTTTATGTAGGTATATTTTTGTAAAAGAATTTTGTTTGTACGTTCGCTATGAATTTCCATACGGCTTCATGGATTTCAACCAAATTTAGTATATAGGTGCATCTCATGCTCCCAAACCCATTAATGCTACTTTGGATTGCGTCAATCTCGTTATTCGCGTCATTTTCTCATTAACGTTTGTTACGTCACGCCATACACATACTGTGGTTGGAAATTCTGACGGATAGGTACAACCCTTGATACGCTCAAAGATAAGTCATAACTTATATAATACTACTCTTATCTATCCTCTCGGTGCAAACCTTTTAGCTGAGGTATGAGTTCACAATACGTTTTTGGTCTACACACGTAGAACTTTCCATAAAATTCCTTGGATTCTTTCCGCAGATAGCTAGATTTTACATGAGGTGTATTTACTATCAGTAGATTAAAGATGATTTTACTTAGAACTTTAGGTTGTTTGATGAAGCGAATTTCTCGGTAATATAGCTGTTTTGGTTGAAGTTATCTTGATGTTTGGCGGCGGACATCATGGAACATATCGATTTAATTTGAATACACCAACGGATGAAGTTCGCCATGGAAAAATATTTGACTTAGCCGGGATTCGAACCCGTATCTCCCGATTGCCGGTCAGGTGTGTTAGCCAGTTAGACCACCAATCTATTTTCTCAGAGCGAACTTCGGGATGAGTTTTACAGAGCAAGACCCGTGCGCGTGACAGCGTACAAAGTCACTTGTTCCTGCAGACTTAATTTGAGTAGGCGCTCAGCTTATCAACCGTGAAGTATTGTCTGATCGAGCTTTGGAACTCGAGTTAGTCTGTTAAGGTAGTTTGAGCGAGATAGATCCGTAGTCATAACAGGAAATGCCTTTTCGACGAAAAGTTTTTTTTAAATATTTTAATTATACTACCGGCTACCTATAAATTTAATGTGACCAAAAATTCATAAATGAAGTTTACTACACTCAGTTAGTTTTTTGTCGATTTCTATGAACGAGAAATACTTCTTTTTAAATAAATTCTGCCGCCAAAGCGCATAGCTCCTATCTATGCCATGTAAATCAGATTCTCTTTACAGACACACACAAATTTCTCTGAATTTTGCCCGGTAAGGGGTGTATTTTATGATATCATTGGAAGGATCAAGACTTTTTCTTTGCAATGAGATAAAAATCATAGAATTCTATGATGATTGATTTTTCGCTCAAACTACCTTAACAACAGCGCGACATCCGAGTTGAGTTATCAGTGAGGATCAAGACTTGAGTAATGTTCAGGAATACGGCACTCAGAGTCGTACTTGTACGTATCCGACTTAATGCAACACATTGAATCGATTAATCGCCCTTTAATGTGGGGGGGCGGCGGGCGTTCTTCTTCCTTTTCTGTTTCCCTACCCCATGGGGCGCGGCGGCGGCAAGAGGCAGCGATGCGAGGGTGGAGTCGTAAACCCCGTGGTAGGAGGTCCCCCCAATGACTTTCCGGTTAGCCGCTCATAAACAAGAGCAGGGATTCTCCACCGGGGTGGACAAGGGATGTATCCCTCCTCCTCTCAGCTGCGGATGGAGGGTGATAAAATTTTATTCATATGCTAACGTGGTCTAGAATACACTGTCAATCCACATCTACATACTACCCCACAAGCCGTCTAAAAGGTGTGTGGCAGGGGGTGTTAGGTCACCAGCCATTTGCACTTAAAAAGGAAATGCTCGAATGAAATTACGACTGGCATTTATTAAAGTCCTTTATGGTTCGAAGGAAAAAGGAATTCGCATATCTATCAGTTCGGCAAAATATCTCTCTTAATTTAGCGATTCTATCGGACCTGGAAATATAGTGGGGCTCTAATATTATGTTCTCCGTGTTCCTTTTAAAGACATTCATTCTCAATTGTTCTTACAATCTAAGCCTAGCGCAAAGCCTCCAAGTCTCCAGCGGCTCCCAGCCTAATTCGCTTAACGTCTGGGTAACGCTGTCTTTATGTGCGTAGCGGTTTTTGGCAAAACGTGCAGCCCTCCTTCGTATTTTATTAAGTTCGCGGATTAAATCTTCCTGCACCGGATCCCATACGTTCGCTGCATATTCAAGGTGCGGTCGAACGAGTGTGAAAAGCACCTATTTACTTTCTCATCCGAAAATCTTCCCACAATACTCTTGACGAATCGTAATTTCTTCGGGGTTATGCCGCAAATATTCCGTATATGTGTTTCCCACGAGAGATTCTAGGTTATCGTAACTCACAAATAGCTATTCCTCTGATATATTTTCGAATTTGAAGGAGTCGATCGTCAGATGCGGCCATATACGTCATGAATGAAGGGTGAAGAGAAACCCGGCATCGGCATTTGGTTTCTCTTTAAAAAAAACCGCAAAGGAGATCTCTGTTTAACATCTCATCCAACGGAAGAAGTATTATACTAAATCCATTACCGCCCAGAAAACTTTCTGAATCCAATTGTGAAAATATTTAGGCAAGATGCTCCAACGGTCGTCTTAAATAATCCACTGAAAAAAATTTGGTGGTACATCAATTTTTTTCTTAAGAATGACCCGTAGTCATATAGCCTCGGGGATAGCGAGGTCAGAGTGTAATGTTAGACAATGTCTACTTGTGGCCTTGATGGAAAGGGTGAATCTTCAGAGAAAGCATACTATACCATCCGTGGGATTATTTCGATCCCCTTAACCCATTAAATCCCAAGCATGTTAATAACTTGAAAATTCCAAATATTTTGATGAATTAGCAATAAAACAGACTCAAATAAGGCAAATTATCGATTTTTATATTTTTATTGTTTTTAGTTTGCGGTTGGTGAAACGTTGCGTATACGCAACGTTGGGAGTTCCCCGGGTCAAATGAGCCGTTTTGCTTTTTTTTCGGAACTCTTTTATTTTTGCAAATAATTCGCTTTTATTGTAACCCAAATATATAATTAACCCAAAATATTGATTAAACTTGGTATTGTTCATGAAATTTAGAGGACCAATCAGTATGTAAATGAATATTGCAATTTTGGTAATCACTAAACATCTGGCTGCTACAAACTCGGCATCTTCGACGTGAATTTTTTCGTCACGAACAATATTGTGGCCAACCTTGTCTTTCCTTACTGAATTTCGCAAACTATGTATTCCGTTATGTCCTATATTATGGCAAGTTTAGTGACTAAAAGTGTAGTTGCTCAAATCGAAACTTGAAGCTTGTACGTGGTAGAAGGTCCATATTATCAATAACAGACACTTTGTGACTTCCACGAAGTATTTATAAAAATTTATACTATTTGACTGGTTTCGGCTATTACACTATTATAAAGTACAGAAAATATAAAGAAACCGGTCAAATAATAGGAATTTTTATACCGCGGAAGTAACAAAGTGTCTGCTATTTATAATGAGTAATTGCTCCTTCACTTTCGCCAAAATATGGCATCATCTTCTCGTCAAAAGATAATTTATGAGAAATTGCATTAAACCGTAGAAATATTTGGTTGAGCTCGCAAAGTATGGACGTATCTTAGAAAACTTATCCCCCTGGTCCAAACTTCTGTTACCAGTCAGGCGTAAGAACATTTTAGGTTCAACAAAATGCTTCCGGGACATCGTTTGACGCACATTAGGAACGCGTCCTTACTCCAGTAATATTTTTTGCTAAGGTGTAATAACCACTAAACATCAGAACGGAAGAAATACCACGCTATTGGAATATTTTCTGAGAATTTCACGCACTATGACCACTGGCGATAGTGAACAACTTAGGCTGCAAATGTGAGTTCAGGTTATTTGGAGGGAACGATTGTTCAACAGACAACCACAGATATAGTAAAAGCATATGGAACGGAACATCGCCCCTTCTATGTACCGTAATACCCAGAGGGCCCTTTACCTGAGTCAATATACCAAAAAATATTTTTCTTGGAATCCCTTGCATTCATAGTCACTCATAGTTCTCAAAAAATTTCTTTCGAAATGACCTGCACCCTCATTTGGAGCCTTACCAGCTCATTATCGTCAGCGGCCAGTGGGCATGAATTTTCTCAGAAAATACTGCGATAATGTGATCCCTCTTATCTCTCCATTAATTTTGCTCACTCGCCAACCCCCGCTGTGCACGGAGACCCATTGGTGCCGGGATATCCCCGCCCAGCCTAACTATGCTTTTTACCCTCCCACTACCTTCCCTTTGATCCTAGTCAACAACACCACGTAAATACGAATTTACGATCTATTTGCTAACCCTCATATACTCACTTGCTGTTTGCATACCTGTCAACTGTGGTAAGCAGGTAGTTCTTACCTTAGGATGCCAGTATATCTTGAAATTGCAGACGCCTACAGAAATCATTATATTTTCTGGACAACTATATAGCAAAGTTTTTATGCATCCTTTCTTTAGGTCACAGTTAATTTCCACTATAGCACAAGTAAACGCTGATTTAATCTTGCTCGATACGTGAAGTTAAAAATATCAAACAGTCACAACTCGGTGAAAACTCACCACCTGCCAAACATCCTAGTAAAGACCCTTCAACACTTATGTAGATGTATATTTAGGACTAAAATACTATACAATTACCTGAAACTAAAGTTTCACCATAAAAAGGTAACATATTCTTTATAAGCTTTTCATTTTTCAGTCCAAAAAGAAACGCTCTACACGACTACCGCCGCGGCGCGCCATTTCCCTAGATTACCGGGGTCCTCCCAACGTTGCGTGAACGCAACACTTGCTTTATTCTTAAATAATTTGAAAACCACTTAGTAAAATTCACCCAATTTGTTGCAATGGCCTAGAATACAAATGCATCATTGTATTTGCAGAGAGATATAATCATCGAGTGCCACAGATTTAACATAATATGTAAACTTAGAAGATAACCTAAAATAACGACTTACATATAAATGAAAAGGTCATTTTAAAAACAAAAGTTATTAAATTTCTTCAGTCAAAAAATTCATAACATTTTAGAAAGCATTGAACTACCTATGTTAAAAATATTAACTACTTAGCAATAACAAATACGGAGAAAAAAAATCGCAAAGTTTGCGTTGCGTTCACGCAACGTTGGGAAGAAATGGGTTAAAAATAAACTAATAATAAAGGATTTAGTTTTTTCAAGATAAAAAAACGTGCTCAGAATGGTGATATGTATCCATATGGCTACGGCAGGCGAGTAATCCCTCCAGAAAGATCACAAGAAAGGATCGGGCAATCCTTGAAAAATTTTTCCCGCCGTCGGGATTTAAACCCAGGCCAACTGAATGAAAAGCCAGCCCGATAACTATCTCACCAACCCGATTTTTCCTCCTCCTCAAATCTTGCTAAGGAATGCTGAGATTTTTAATTTTTTTTGGAGTTCAATCGTGGCGAAGTGGTTCATGGATGCAATTTCTTTCTCAAAAATCAGATAATCACCACAGCAATAGTTCACTGCATTTATGTGTAAACAAACTGACTAAACTGAAACATTACTATCAATATTCGGCCATTTACACCAGTGATGAACTCCTTATGCTGTGATAAACGCTACAATATTCAGATTAGCTGCGAGAAGAAGTATCATACATTGTAAGTTCCTGATTACGATGTAATACCAAAAGATTGTATTTCTTGTTCGCTTAGGGTGTGAATACTTGCGAAATTCGATGGCTAAAAGAAGCAACGAGGCGTACGAGACTTAGATGAGTGGTGAAATTAAGAATAAATATCTCTCAGAGTGACACGAGAACATTATACTGGAACTTCACTGTATCTACAGGTATGATAGAAGTGAGGGAGTCAGAGGGATATATTTACGAACGGATAGTGATAGGAATTCGTTTTCTCAGGTATATTTCGCCGAACAGATAAGTATAGGAATTCGTTTTCTCTGAACAATAGAGGACATTAATTAATTCTAGGTAGAATTTTGTATGAGGTTTTTCTTTTCTTTCTTATTTATTTTTTAATTTTTAACGGCCGGTTTCCTAACTCATCCCGCCACACGACTATTGAAGCGGCTGGCAGGGTAGTGTGTAAATAATTTTTGGAGGGGAAAGATAATTTTTTAGATATGGAAGAATGGCCACGTTCTCGTCATCTTTAACGACCTTTGAAAGAATAGATACACATCGAAGATAGACGTCGTTTAGACGCACTAGCTCTTTTATGGTGCCAGTCAATACTGCTGTGAAATCTATGATCCGTGTATCAAGCACTTTCAGGTCTTCTCAGCGATAACTTTTCATCCAAGAGAACGTAGATCCGGGAATCCTATTCTACCCACATCTCTGTCTCTGCGACGTCCATTAAATTAGGAAGCGTACGTGGATGTTTCGTGATAAGCAGATTATAAGTTTCGAAACTCGACCCCTTCACATGAGTCTCGGTCTTGATGTAGCGCCTTCGCGGCTTCGATGTCGAAGTTTTCCCGTCGAGGCGGTGCGAAGCGTTTGGCGCGCAATCACATTTCCGTAGAAACGTATCACGCTTTGGTGGAAGAACACCAATTCTCGCAAACTGCATCAATTCTATCGCCGAGTCATCGTTTTATTATCTGACTACATTGAGTGCAGGCGATAATAACCGAGATCTTTGCTTTATGGTGCGATGCAATTATGCTGTGCTTTGGGATTGTTGATACGCCTCGGTAAATTGTATATATTGCTGGATTTTTCAGTACGCTTTAATTGACGTCCTGGTTTTCATTAAGTGGTGCACATAACTTTGGTTATGCGACATTTAATCTAATTCGGCCGAGATAAAGATATTTTTCCAGATAATCCCAGAATTAATGTTGAGGTATTGACCAAATTCTGTCATGATTATTTTCTAAAAAGGCTTTAATCAGACAACTGATCGAAAAATACAAATTATTCATCTTATAAATCTTGGGGAAACCAGAGAAAACAATTAGTTTCTATGTTTAGACAAATGGGTATCTCAGGTAAGAGTTTGTTTTAGCGAAAAACTTGTACAATATTGTGATTTGAATTGCATATAGCCTTTTGCGAACTGTGAAATTATATGAAGTACTGGATAGAAGAATCACTTATTTAGGTCACCAGAAGTATCAATTTTCGTCCCTTTTCAATTGATGGATGAATTTATCAGGTTCAATGGATCAATTGAATTGGTTCTTAATCAGCGATAAGGTCATGGTGTACAACTTGATACGTAATGGTAGAAAATGCTATAATTGAGGCCGATTGATATTTAACGTAGACAAAGAGCGTAATAAATGCTGTAAATTTCCTTATTTCTTTGAATTTTAATCACTAATAAGAATTTTCTTTCTTTGCAGGTAGTACTCTAAGAAACATTCTGCAGTTTTGACTAGTATTTTTTGATTCGGAGGATGTCGGAGTTTCTGCCGGCCTATTTTTTTCTGGAGACGCTAAGGTAAATAAATTCTTGATTGTCATTAGTGCCAATTTAGAAACTTTAGAACCAAAATTGAAAATTTAAATCGTGACAAAAATACCGAATTTTTAAAAATATGTTTGTGTGAACTTGTGAGAATTACTGAAAGAAAAGCCCGTTGACATTGCCCACTAACAATAGTGATATCATGTATCTAATCGTTAATCACTCGGTAAGAGTAACTAGCCAATGCGATCATTGGTGAAATTCGGGGGCTCGAAAATCGAAGGCTGGACAACGTTTCACCAACCATCGTGTGAACTTATCAAAATTAGTTCATCGAGGACTGTTATTTCATTGCAAACCTTTATACCGTTTATGGTAATATTTTTGTATTTTGTAAGGAGGAGATGGAATTCCTTTATTCATTCTTGATAATGGTCCATTGCACACTTCTATTTATCCCCATCTGTCCAGTGCCAAAATGAGCTTTCGGTGGAGGGTGTATTAAATTTAGGTTGTATTGGAGAAACTCAGTCCTTCTTGAAAATAATTTGATGCATACATATCTAATGTTATTATATTTGCATCATAATTTTTATTAGTGATCTTTAGTACAAGTTCTGCAATCCAGCAGATGATTTCTTTCAAACTCATATTTGGAAGTAATCACTTATTTTCCTGAAACGGAAATAGCCTAGTTATTTATTTTAAATCCTTTTAAACCCATAATGACCTTTGCAGGTTTTATAACTTGAATGATGCCTGTTTTTATTGGTGTTCCCGATGTTTCGCTACCCACTGTAGGTAACTTCCTCATAGAAAAAATTTCTATGGAGGTTCAATGTGTGGTTCCCTTACATTTCAACAACGTTAATCTCGTGACCTTTCTTGATCAAAATTAACATTTTACAGTTTCCACTTGCCTATATTAATTAAACGCCGCGGTGTAACGATGGGGGATGGGGATTGATTCCCCCTAAAGCCTGAGAGAAATGGACAAAATATTTAAAACTATTGCCTAGCTTTGACATGTGATAACTGCATCTGCTTAAAGTTCAATCTTTAGTGCCAAAATGATGCAATATATGTATTTACAGGCATGTCATTTTCCAGAAAGTTTACCAGACTTTGCCTGGAAAGGGGAAATAGTCGCCACCCCTTGCTATCCCACCCCTTCCTCCAAGGCATATTTCTAGCTACGCCACTGATTCAACGTAAAAACGGTAATTTAAAAATCCGTGGTATTAAAAATATCCACATAAGCAATCGATTCATGTTTACTAGGTAGTTAGAAATAATTTTTTAAATAACAAAAGTAAAATTATGAAAAAAAATAGTAAAACTTCATTAAATTCACTCATATGCTTAAAAAGGCACGACCAGGGATTCAATTCATACTACATCTTAAGGTTAATCTTGTTATGAAGAAGTGACTACGTCATGAAACCCTGGTCGTACCTTTTTTAAAATATTTTAGTGGGCCTAATAATATTTTATTCTTTTCATTTAAATAATGGCAAGGTTTCACACAGTTAAGCCTGAAGTTATTACTCATTAAATTATAATAATTTTAAAATGAAGAAGATGAGAGCGTAATTTTGGATTTAGCATAGCATTGTAATGGAGTATGTAAGAGGCATACACCTTTTCGATCGCTTTGATTGACCGAGTCGAGTGGCGTTCGCGGCTTCGCCCCGGTCGACGTCCGCACAGAGAAACGGAGTGAGAGCAAAGACTCCCTCCAGGACCGTTCGCACCCCTCCTCAAAAACTCCCACACCCCCCCTCTCTGCTCCTCCCGAACACTGTAAAGGGCTCGGCCTCTCATCGTCGACGACGTCCACAGCGCCACTGCCGTGGGTGCCATGCAACTCCCACGCTCGGTGATGACGCTTACGCCTTCCCCTCCACCCCCTCCCCTTCACCCCCGCCCCTCTTTCCCCTCTTCCTTCCGTGGTGACGACAATCACCGTTCGCACAACGCCCACCTAAAAATCTCTGGCTACACCCACGCAACAATGGGCTCCTCCCCCCCCCTCTCCTCTTCAATACCTCCCCCTTCTTCTGTTTCATTTCTTTTGAGCGCATTTTCTCATATATGGGAATAAAGATGATATTGTATTCGGTTTGCCTGTTTATATGTATCTGTCCTCACTTTCACATCAATTTTCAGAACACCATGGAATTTAACACCGTCTCGATGGTTTGTTCAAGGTTTGGTATGGAAGGCATATGCAAAAACATATGATGACACCCAAACCTCGAATCCACGACCTTAGTCTTAGGATTTGTTTGATTACACATGATGAATTTTTTTGCGATTCAACATTCATTCATTCATTCAACATTCACGAAAAAACTTTATTTACATGCATAAATAAATACGTTTTGCGAAATAACTTTAATAATTTTGATAGCTTTTGATTAAGTTTAGATAGAAATATTTGTGCTGTAAACATTCCATTAATTTTACAGTATTATGGTAAACTGATTCCTTTGAAATTATTGCTTTTGAAAAAATATTATTTCTAGTTTTTTTTTACTACCAGCTGTATAATGCATTGATTTATAGCTTCCTTCTGAATTCCCTTTAATAGGTGAATGTTAGTATTATATCCATCGTGGCGCAGTAAAATAATCGCAGTTTGATATACTAATCGAGGAAATGCCCTGTATGTCACTCGCTACAGTGAGTACTGATATTGTTTTTTTATTATTCGAGGTTGTGTGCTATCCTTCCCAGTGGCGCAGCGAGGGGGGTGTTTTGGGGGATAACCCCCCCCCCCCCCCCCCAGAGCTCACAGAAATTTTTAAAGTAAATCTATTTTACTTGGTTGCATTAATATTACCAATAGAATAGTTTAATAAAATATCCCTCAGAAGGGCGTAGAAGTCACCATTTTGAGCCATTTATCTTAATATTATAATTCTCCGCACCTCCCGCTTACCCTGGCGGGTATGCAATACCCCCAAACCCCCAGTATTAGTTGCGCCTGAAATCCCCCCTAGCCTTAATTCCTAGCTGCGCCCCTTTCCTTCCAGCATTCATATTCTCTCTCTTTCTCTTTAGTTCTGTCTCTTTTCTCCCCTCAAGGAGGAGGGAGACGCTGAAAATTTATAACCCCGGAGCGAAAGCAAACCAAAATAATAAAGGGAAGGAGAGTGGGAGGTAAGAAGCGACATGCTCAGGAAATGAGTCCAAGCCGTTCCTCCATTAGGAGTTACTCCGTTTGCGGCTGGGCCTAATTATTATCTCGTGGTTTTATTTTTCTTCGCGGGAAGAAAACTAAATCATTCATCCCCGCCTGGAGTAAAATTAATTACACCCGCAGCGAGGAGCAACTGAATTATTATTGTTATTTTTTCCACCCCCACTCCCCCGCGAATAAGTATTTTTATCCCGTTATTTTATTTTTAAAGTCGCGGAGGAAAAGCGGATATCCGTAAAGAACTCGAGTAGATAGCGGTGGAAAAAAATCAATGATTTTCAGGGCGAGGGACTACTGTTTTCTAGTCGATTTTTTACTGTAGCAGATGGTGTTGTTAATCAATGGTGAGATGTAGCCCACATGTTTGTCTTTGTGGTCGTATTTACGCTATGAGATGAAAATAGTGTGAAAAATGTGAAAAGGTGTGAATGTTTGAGAGAAAACTTACCCATTTCCAAACAGTCCTTGGGTTTTGGGTGACAGTAATTCATCCAAAAATTGTTCGTCAGGATGCCATTTTCACTGGACAAGCACTACGCCGTAAAGCAAATTGATTCAGGAATTACTTCTTATCCATTGCGGGAAAATGTGTAGATATGTCTAATGATGTCTAATTTTGAGCGTTTTAAGTGATGTCTTTCATTAGTCGTCAAATGTTTGTATAAGAATTTAAATCTTAAAGTACAATTCTATCATAAAATTTTCGGAGAGATTCGAAATTTTAAAAAATCGACCGAAGGCACAAAAATCGTCTTTTTATTGCTAAATTTATTCACTACGTTGTTGGTAGAGGCATTAGTTACAGCAAAAAAGATATGAATTCAGGTAGTTGAGGTGATATAACTGTGTTTTATAACTTATACTGGCTTCTAGCTAACTACTGGGGTAACTCGCAATTTTGGAAATTCTCAATAAAATTTTGCATTTTTTATCTCTGCTTTTGATGGAAATGATTCGATTAATCTATTTTTCCAGGAGAAGTCGTGGAAATTAGGTCCACAATCGCTTGCATGAACCAAAATTATATCCTGTGCCTTAGCTGGTTCTGAAATGTAGTTACATGAAATTCATTTAAATTAGAGTGGTAGATAAAACTTGATAAATAAACCTCCCCATATAAATGACTTACAACAAACATTTTGACATCATTTCTTCGAATTTGACCGGGTAATGCATAATTAGAGAGTCAGTATTTAACTAGCGAAATTATCTAATGTACTGGCAAGGATAATAACAATGATTTAAAGCATACTATCCGTGATTATGGAAATCCTGTCTTAACTAATTAGAATCCTCTTACTTGCGTAACGTCACCTGTAGTTAGAATCGGACTCAGTCCAAGGTGAAACTAAATCGCGTTCATTTTGATCAATTACCTTTAATGTGGCTTGAGATTGCAAAGAGGGTAGGAATGATAGTATATTTAGTCTCTGGGAATGGATTATATCGTTTGCTGAGGGTTTTTTTGGCGTGATTCCAGATGCACTCATCCCTTCGTTGAGAGAATAACTTTATTTTCTTCTTTCATCCTCAATCGTGAACTTCATGAGGGAAAAGTTGAGTGCAACAGGGCTGTTGGGCTAAAGATAGGATTATATTTAGACGCTCAGAGAGAAAATATTTCAAAGATGCTGTAAGACGTGAAGGTCACTTTTATCCTCTAAATAATCCTGGTCCGTGATCTAAATAAACGTCATGTGTACAACAACCTAATATCGTGTATGAGTGACACGGAGAACATGATCTTAGAGTAATACTATATTTACAGGTCCGACTTAAGCGATAAATTAAAAGAGATATTTAGGGGAACGGATAAATATGGGAATTCGTTTTTCCCACGCACGATAAAGGACTTTAATAAATGCTAGTTGAAATTTTGTTAGAGGATTCCCATTTTATATGTAGACGGCTGGTATCCTACACCTTCTTCCACACGCTTTTAGGCGGCTTGCGGGGTAGTATGTAGATGTAGATTAGAAAATGAAAGCTTACTTTTACGACATTTAATTATTTTGACCTATTCTGGATCTAAATGCAATAACAGTTCTTTCCCAAGCGTCGTAAGCGTATCAGGCTAATGCCGACGCTGGGTTTCTCTCCCCCTTTCCCTAACTTCCCTTCCCATATGGCGCAAATGACCTCAGCTGTCGGTCGCCTCCTCCGAAGGTCATGCCACTACCATCAAGTGTTAACACAGTGGGTATTCGGAGGATCAACGGCGTCGAATATGGTTACTGTCCGCGTTTTCGGCTAACTAAGTCCTCAATTCCGTCTAAGTAAGAAACCTCCCCGTATGCCCTCTCTCTCTCTCTATTTATCTCCATTCCTTCATTATTTCTCTTCCCTCGTATTTTTACCACGTTTTATTATACTAGCTCTCTTGTTTGTCCTTCCGGGCAAAATCTTGCAACTCAAATTTCGACCACTTCTTTCTTAGCTAGAGCGCTAAAATTTTCAGTGTAACTCAGAATAATATTAAATTAATACTTGTGTTTAATGTATATCAGACTTGTATTTTAGCGAAAGCAAATATAATCTTAGGAGCGCACCACATTTTCGTCTTTGATAACAGCAATGTACTTATAAGGTTTTATGTTTTAACTTTCTCATCGATGACATTAAAAATCCCCAGTAGTTTTGAGGGGGCGGAGGCAGTTATTTTCTTCTTATTATTAAAACGTGATTTTTATATAAGTAATAGGAATGTTATTTTTTATACGAGGGAAGTTAAAAACATGGTACACATTATTTTTCACGGTCAGTTTTGGTTGAAAGAACTTGGAATTTCTTTTGAAACATTCTAAAACATTTCCGATTCGTCTCGTATAGTTGCTTTGACTTCCGATTGGTGACCGTGCTCAAGGGGACTGCATAGAGCAGGCCCAATTCCATTCCATAGAAGACTGATTTCTGTTGCCACTCCGGTCCAGTACAACACGTTTCGCCTCACAGAGCCATCGTCTGGTACAAGACTAGGTATGAGAGTAAGAAGAGGTAGGTACTCTTGTACCAGATGATGGCTCTGTGAGTCAAAACGCGTGGTACGCAATAAAAAGAATTGTGGAAAAGTGCTACGATCTTTTATGGTATAGTATTTGGAGGAGGTGACCGACAGCTGAGGTCATTTGCACTATGAGGGAAGGGTGTGGAAGGAAGGGTGGAGAGAAACCCGGCGTCGGCGTTAGCCTGCTCTTAACAAAAGGCGCCAAGGGGACCACGGCTTAACGTCCCATCCGACGGACGGAGTGCTGCGCTTGAAATGTCCTCCACACAACATTCAAGCAGGGATCGGGCAGTCTCTGAAAATTCTCTGCCACTGCCGGGATTTGAACCCGAGCCCACCGGGTGGGGAGTGAACCCTCTAGCCACCACACCAACCCGATCCCCACGATCTTTTATTTACTTAAATATTGAAAAATAGTGTTGTGCGGCTAAAAGATTGCGGAGCAACATGGTGTATTTGAATGATGTATAAAACAGCCCTTGTTTCAGAAAAAAAATGTGATGCACTACTTACTGAACTTCCCTCGCACTTAAATATTTTTTTGCTTTGTTACGGTCCTCCCTCCCCAATTCACCCCTCTTTTTATTTCAATTCCTCTCAATGCTGCTCCAACACCCTCAACCCTCCCTTCTTCCCATAACCCCTTCGTTGTCATCCGCTCCAGCTTCCAAAAAAGATCATTCATCCAAGCAACATCCCTAAGGGACGAGGTTTCCGCGCTCATCCTACCACCGTCCTTTCTGTCTATTCGTACTAGGTATCCTCTCCCCTTTCTTTCTCCCTGCCATCATTTCTTTCCCTCTAAATAATATTAATAATAAAAAAATTGTTTATCACTCCAAAACGAAAAAAAAGTATCTACAGAATAGAATTGATTACATACAAAGGAGTAACTTTAGGTAGCCATTAAAGAGAATCTGTTTTATGGCTACCATCATTTACAAAAGATCAAGCTAACATGGAAACATTTTAGACACAGCATTTGAATTCAAGTAGGTACATACATGTATTACATGGTATTACATCAAAGAAATATGTCCTCCATACTTTGCATTTGTAAACAACCAAGACTAGATTTTTAATAATTGAGTGATTATTTTTATTTTTTGTTTATATAGAGTTTATCGTTTGACAATCCATTGAGTGGTAGTACAAATCCCAGTCATTATACACCTATTACAAATATTGTAGCTAATTTATTTAGTTTTACTTATATTCATTTTTAATTTATTTACTCAAACCAATTCTTAAGGTTAACGAAGTCAAATTGCATATTGTTTTTTATAATGTCCCAATTTTCACTATCGTAACTTAAGGCAATATCATCAGATTATATATGTCTTTCGTATGTCTTCTTCTTTAATCATAGATTATTATTGCCATCAGTGCTTTTTGTGTAAATTCTTTCTACTGCAACTCAATATTTTACTATTTAAATGCAAAATCGTATAAAAAAGAAAAAATTATAACTATATATATTCACACAGTTAAATTGTGTGTTGTTCCAAAAAATATTAATTAAATTAAATACAACTGCAAAGTTCAGTTAATCAAATTTGAAATTGTAACTCAAAGCTTAGTTGCTGTTTTTGTTATTTGATTTAAGTTTCTTATTCCACACTAACAACATATAACTCTGACAACGGTACACATGCGCCATATTTTCAATTGCTTTTGTCAACTGGCTGGCTAGGGTGAGTTTTGGCTCACCGGTACAGCCCGAATATTATTACATTTAATTTTGTGCTCATTTCCTATGAAGCGGAAGATGGTAGATGGTAAAAAAGGATGCGTAGTGAGACGACTTGCCCTTTGTTTGGCGCCTCGTCGGCGTTAAACAAATCGATGTTACCAACCGCCGACCACCCTACCCCGATTTACGTGGCGTTGCAACGTCTATACAGTTATCGGCTATTTTTACGATCATTTTGAGGTTTGATCTTGCCAAGCAACTCCATCAAACACACTTTGCCCGTCCTCAAATAATTTCGGATATCATTTGCATCCAATTCTCGAAGTAAATTCATGTGGGTAAAACTTCAAACAGCCACTTCTTCGCCCATACTCTTCTCTTTTTTTATGTCATCAATGAAAGCCTAATTGGCTAAAGACAAACACGTTTTTTATTTTTCGAAAAATGGGGAGCCATTGCAAACACAAGCCGAAACGAACTTCACGCGATCACGCCGTGTATTGAGGAATATTTGGTAAGTTGATCGGGTCGGGTGGATGGGTGTGCACGTCTGTAGAGCTGGCCCCTGGGATGGTCGGGTAGTTCGGTCGTGACGGGTGATCGAGTTGGAACTTGTGCAGCACCTCTAAGGCCTGGCACGTAAGGGGACTTCGGGGGCTTCAGCCTACCGAAATTTTCTCCTATGGTACATATCCTCTGATCCTTTTTTTCGATATAGATAGATTTCATTATGTCTGCCACTCTTTGAATTTTCATCATCGTCATCCTTGGCCAACAATCCTAAGATTGGTTTGACGCAGCTCTCCACTCAAATCTCCTATTCGCTAATCTTTTCACACCTACGTATTTCTTCTGTACCAAATCCATATTTAACTTTTCCATACATTTCATTTGAAGTCTTCCTTTTTTTCTACTTTCCCTCGGCGTTTGTCTTCAACAGACCATCATGTCTCAAGATATTTTCGATTAAATGGTCTATCCTTGTTCTTAAGGTTTTCGTAACGCTTCTCATTTTCCCCACTCTTCTAAGACCTTACTCATTGCTCACTCAGTAGATCCATTTGATTCCCATCATTATTCCATGGCACCACATTAAAATTCCTCCACCCTTAATTTATCTATTGCTGTCACCCTCCAAATCTGAGTCGATTTTATTTGGGCCGGTTTTATAATTTCTATGCGGATTAACTTTTCTCGGGATTCCCACCGGGTTAGAAACTGCCTATATTTTTACCGACGTTTGTTCTCCGAATCGGGGCTCATTCTCAAGGCAATATCCTCGAAACGACATTCGGCAGCCCTGAGGATGGGCCCCAAGCTGGATCTCAAACCGCCGGCAGAAATAAAGTTTTTAATCAAGTGATAATCCGGAGAAAAGTTTACTCACACATTTCGTCGGAAAAGCACTAAATATATAATTTTATAATTTGTAGTAAGCGATAACAACAACATGGTGTAGCGGTAACATTAAATTCAAAATATTTGAAAGTTAAAGTAAGAAAAGGATAAAAATAATATTCTGTTGATCGGATCACCTTGATTGAATGACGATCTGGCTTTAAAGCTCAGCAAAATTTTAACCAGACATTGTACAACAGACGCAAAGAGTAGAAACTGTAAATTTATCTTTTGATGAATTGATCCCACACTTTCATGACCGTCTAATTCAGGGTTCTTCAATCTTTTTTAATGTATGGGCCAAAAATCGATTTCACATTTACCGGAGGGCCTCAATTCTCCTCGTCAATTTACCACCACATAATATAACTATAATTATAACAAAATATATAAAATACATATGTTTTCAAGGTTTAATAACCTTTATGGTTTAAAAATTTCAATCAATCAATGAGATTTTTGGCGTTTTTTATTTTTAACGAGTGTGGTGATATTTGGTTCGCGGTACAATATTTTATTTCACCACCAATGCCGCAAGAAATTATCCTTCGGCCCGCGGACTGAAGACACTTGGTCTAACCGAATCCTTGCTTTCTATACAACCCTACCATTCCCTACAATTCTGCGATTTCGTATAGAAATTTCCGTTACCTCTCTGTCTCCTTCATCTGTCGCCTTTCTTTTTTCGATTCTACCTCTTTCCCACGTCGTCTCCAGCTCCCCATCGACTTTCTCATCCCTTCTCTCTTTCTCTCTCTCTCAGCCAGCGGACCACTCCTGAGGTTTACCCCACGGGAGCTCAAGTCGAGTGCGGCTTCTCTCCGACCGTGGTTTCGCGCAGCGCGGTCGAAAAAAATAAAAAAAAGAAGTGACGCCGAAAGTAGGGAGGAGTTGACTTCAGTCTCCTTCTACCTCCTCCTCCTCTTTCCCACGTCCCTAATCGCCGTGTTATGATTCGATTTCACGCCGTCGAATTTTCTGAGATATCGTCTCTGACGGCGCGTTCTCGAGCGGTACTCTCCGTTGCCCCCTTGGAGATAAACCCATCGTCGTACCCCACTTGTAGGCAAGACTTTGGAGACGTAGCCCGTGGGTAAATATGAGGCCGGATCAAGATTATTTTCCTGGGGGGGAGTACAAGGGCCTGTCAGGCTAACGGTCTTCTTGTATTTTAGGTTAAAAACATCGTGCAACAATTGCAGTGAAGTTTTCTCAGGTTTCGCACCGTGTCAGGTTTCCACCTCCATTTCTTCTTCCAACGTTTCGACGGACAACTCGCCCATCGTGATCAGGGATTCAGGAATCCAATACCAAATCCTCAAAGCCTCGGCGTGTACATACATAATTCTGTGGGTGAGAGCGGTTCAGCGTCTCCTGATGGGCTACCAGTCCCCTCGTATTTTTAAGAGGTGGTTTCATATATGCCTTAAATTATAGCCACAGTCTCTGTTGATATTGTTGATGTTTTTCAAATCTGAATGGATTCTTTTATTGGGACCGCGAGTAGTCTCCAGAAATGTTGCAAACAAATCTTGATGGCCAACTTCTGTTATTTAAATATAGGAGATACCATAAGTGTAAGAAAAAAAGTTTTATAGTTAAATGTGAATTCACAAGGTACCTTAACTGGTGTTGTTTTCAAAGTATGACAAGGTTTTGCTCGAGAATGTTTTGTTACGAATTACACAAAATAAATAAGATCCACGGGAAATGCGTGTTGGAACGTGTATATGAAACAATCGGAAATGTCTCGTGTGAAAGATGTTCGTGGAGGAGGTTCACGGCGTGGTAAATGGGATAAAAATCCAAGATGATTGGCGGGCCGGAAGCGGCGGGAAGGGGGGTGGAAGAGAAATGAGAATGCATAAAGTGAAGGGAACGTATCAACGCTGAAAATGAAATTGACGAGCCGAAAATGCTAACTCATTGAAATATTACCCACAGTTCGTTGAGACGTGTAAATGTACAAGTTGTTTTATGCATTTCGTTACCACGGAGGGCATTTTTATATGCATGATACACGTTCTGCTCTTAAGAATTTTGCGCTGAAATATGTGAATAAATTCATCAATAATTGTAAGTTAATGCCAAAATTGTGATAAATAGTTACTAACTCGTACAAATTATAGATTCTTTCGGAAGAGTTAATATGATGCCCACATTTAGACACATGTTAATGATTGTTCTAGTTATTTAGCTCTGCGTTCAAGTAAATATGTTATAAAACTTAGTTATATTCACCAATCTCACTGTTACTGACCAATGGCACCAACACATATTATATCATTTTAATAGTTTTGTTGTAACTCATTTATTGAGTGTGTTGTCTTCGAAAACTGCATAGTGGTCTTCAAAATATAGGAGTAAAGAATTGTTTAGAATAACTTGGATATGATATGCTCCGTTGGAATTTCTGCAGTACCAACTCAAATCATAGAAAAGCATCATGTAATCGTTTCACCCGTGAAAATAAATTGAAAAAAAAAACGGATTCTGCCTTTGATTTCCGTATGTGTGAAATGATTTACATGGGCGACTGTCTCAGCTGCTATTTATCGCTGCAGAGGCGACGATAACGCGGATAAGTTTAAACTCAGCGTGCATTGGCAGTTTCCTAGATTAAATAGTCGTGACGTATTCTAAATATTTATGGCACAAATATTATTATACAGGTTACTCCAGAATTATTTAATGCTTTCATTGCATTAATACATTTATTTGCGATTGACGCTGTCATTTATCGCGAAATTAGTGATTAATCTGACTTTGAAATGATGTCATCTGATGTAAACAAAGTTCATGCGTGGAGCCAAGAGTGGGGACTCGAACTTAATCTGAGCAAATACATGGCGGTACCTTTCTTGCGGAGGTCGTCCGGCTATCCCCATTCATATGCTGTGGATAGTTTAAACATAAAGGCGATAGATAAGGGAATTATCTAGGAGTTACGATAACTTCGAAGCTATCGTGGGGAACACATTACAAACATTAATGGCAGAGCCCTGAAGAAGCTAGGATTTTTCTAGTTCCTAAGCCTAATCTTTCTTTATTTAAAAGATCATTTCTTTATTTGGGGCCGAAGATTTTTAATAAATTACCTTGTTTGATCAAAGAGTTAAAGAGTATAGATAAGTTTTGTAAAAAGGCCAAAGATTGGTTGTTGTCCCATGGTGATATGGATGATCTTTTTGATGTTTGTGAATAATATAAATATTATTATATATTATTTTTATATTTTTGTGAAAGGAGGAAAAAAAAAGAAATTAATTTTGTTTTGTCCACATACAGGTATTATACTTAATTCTTGCCTATTGTAAGTTATTGTATCACATATATGTTTCATAGTGATAATGTTTCAAAAAATTAGTAATTAGTATACTTCTTTTTGTTTCTGGTCTGCCGTGAAATTAATTTTTTAAGATGGCAGCTCCCATGCTGGTTTTTTAACCATTGGAGCTACCTAAAGCTCCATTTGTGTTGTCCTGTTAAAAAAAAAAGTGTACATTCAAGCTTGGAGTATTAAATTCAATTCAATTCAATTCAATTCGTGAAGTATATTGTGGTAAGATTCTCGAGCGAGAAAGTAAAAGACAGTGTGCTATTTCGCACTCGTCCAGCCACACTTTGAATAGGTATGCAGCGACCATATGGGATCCGGTGCAGAAAGATTCAATCCGTGAACTCAATAGAATGCAAAGGAAAGATGCGCGATTCGTCAAAAACTGCAAGTTAAATTCGTCAAAAACGGACCTACAGAGAGCGTTTCGCAGATGTTAAACGAATTAGGTTTGGAGCCGCTGGAGACTCGGAGGCTGCGCGCTAGGCTTAGATTGCTCGTGCAATTGAGAATGGATATCTTTAAGGGAAATACGTATAGCGTGACAGTAGAACCCCACTTAATTTCCAGGGCCGACAGATACGATCAAAAAGAGAGATATTTAGACGAAGGGATAAATATGGGAATTGTTTTCCCCCGATCAACGACGGAATTAATATGTGCTGTTCGTAATTTTGTAAGTGCATTTCTTTTTTCTGAGTAAACGGCTTGTGTACTAATACCCCCAACCACACGCCTATTGAGGTGGCTTGTGGAGTACCATGCAGATTTAGATGATTGTAAATATTATTTAGTAAATATTGAGAATAAATGAATCGCTCTCACCTCATCGTCGCACTGCGGTCGTTTACGGAAACCGATTTGAATTCGCCCAAAGTATCAACGAAAAGAGAATATTTTACAAATTTAGTTAAGGCTTTAGTTTAAGGCGTTAACCCACCTTCATCAAGGGTAAACAACGCCACGCCGAAATAGGGTGGTTTCCTATTATTTTTTTATTTCCTAGATCGAAAGATTATTACTCGTGGAGTACGTATTTCACGCTTTTAGATTCTTAAATGACGATATCTATTTTTCGCGATTAAATGAAAAGTGAAAATTTTCAAGCGCGCGAAAAGCGACGGCTAAGTATGAATGCCGGGAAATCTCCGTGTGACGTCGTTCTGGTTCCCACTGCCGCAAGTGAGGTGACCTTGGGGCGAGGCTTTGAGAGCTGATACGACGCAGGATGCTAGCAGGTAGCAGAGTACCCTGCTAGCTGGTAGCGCTTGCCTTCAATAAGGATTATTAATACCTTATCAAACGAAGGAAACTTTCCGACCTTAGGCAGTTTTAATAGGTGATTATTAAGACATGTTTCCCTGAGCTCTGTGCCTCATGCAAGCATTGGTAATCTCAGACGATGTAAAACTCCTATCTACTCGTATAGAAACTAGGTCCCTGTGACGTCACGTGAAGTGGCATCGCATGGGCGCCAATCTGGCCTTTTTTAAATGAGGATAAAATTGACCCTTGACATTCGTCTAAACCGATATTTCTAAAACCAAATATTTTGTATAGTATGAATACACAAATGGTGGGTAACGAATCGCAATCAATGCCTTTCGTTTTCTATGATGAAGGAAACTACCCTATTTCCGAGTTGATTCTTCGTTATTCCCATCCTTCATGCTGTCTACTGCGGGTTTCAATAATTGTCATCATGGCTAAGCAGTGTGGTAGATAATAGAGCTAAGGGATACAATATTAAAACACAACATTAAAGCAGGGATCGGGTAGTCACTGAATATGCTCTGCCTCCGCCGGGGTTTGAACCCGAGCCGACGAGGTGGGGAGCCAAAACTATAGCCACCACACCATCCCGATCCCCGGGGGATACAGAAATGGTGGAGAGAAGAGTTGGAGGGATGTGAGGTGATGGATGAGGTGGAAGGGAATGGAAAGAGAGAAGGAGAGCAGATGGGGTGGAAGAGTGCGGAGATAAACTCCGAGGGAGGAAATGCTGAGTGGCCAAGGGATAGAATAGGTGCGGGATTCGGACGGATTTTCGCTGAAATATATCGGCGGAGGAATTCACGTGGAACGTTTGTCACCTCATTTTATTTCGCAAGTGAGGGGAATGGCTATTGAGGTAGTGTGAAAAAAAAATCAAATATTTTTATTTCGTATTTTATTGCCATAGTGATTCTAAATTGGTCAAAGTATAAAAACTGTTCATTTTCTCTTATTTTTATTTATTGAGAGCTGAGCCCGAATTTGAGATTTTCAGCAAAATTTCGTGGCGTAACGCTGCAAAAAATGGTGGAAAAGGTCAAGTTTTGTCACCTATATAGCTTTTTAATAAGTTTCCAGTTCGAAATTAAAGTACATGAAATATCCGACTAATTTTATCCCTGAGAATTCCTCCTACAAACCCATTAGTCTCGAGCGCCATTTGAACACTGACTTCTCTTGCTCATGTCTGCAAAAAAACAATTTGTCCATAGTTACCATAGTTAACCAAGGGACACGACTATGGTTGTATTTTTAGTTTGAAGTGATTGATTCATTTGAAATTTTCGGCGATGTATCCGGGAATATAATCATTTTCTTCAAATACATAACATATGTTGCAAATTTCGAATTTAAAAGTTTGCAAACTCTCGAAGAGTCGATAAATGATGCTACTTCAAAGCGTTTTGCTTTCGTTAATCAAATCGGGTGGTACCTTATGCGTGCCTTCTTATCGCCAAATGTTTGAAAAGCCTGAAGAAAGGAGGGATACCTCTTTCAAACCTCCAAAGTTTGCCAAAATTAACGGCAAGTTTTTTTCATTGCAGAAATTTCCAGAAAAAAGTTACTATTAGACTCGACTACATGGATAGTTGAATTGAGGCTGGACATACCATGTGCCTACCTTGCTTGTATCAGAAACGCTTGGTTGCGCGTGGGGAGGGTGAAACTAGAAAATATGTACAGCGAAGTTAGAATGGAAGGGTTGGGAGATTGAGTTGGTGTGGTGGATAGATTGCTGTCTTACCACATATTCGATCTGGGTTCAAATCTCGGCGGTGGAAGAGATTTTTTCAGAGGCTGCCCGATATATCCTTGAGTGATTTTTGAAGGGCACTTCTAGTGCAGCAATTCGTCCGTCCGATGTGACGCTAATCCGTGATCTCCTCGATACCATATTTTATGAGAAAGCTAACGCCGACGCCGGGTTTCTCTCCACCCTTCCATCCACACATTTTCCCAAGGCGCAAATGACCTAAGCTGTCGGTCTCTTCCTCCAAATACCTACCTCGAGCAGTGATATTGTGTCTTTTTTGATGCTTTATTTGAACCTATTATAATATTCTTATTTAATAGGGTAAACTAGATATCTGCCAAAATTATAATATATCTAACTCAAATACAAAATATTTATATCTGAGACAATAGCAAACATAAATTTTCAATTTCCCATGTTAGACGTATTAACAGTGGGCTGGAAATGTCAAGTTAGTAAAATAAGTTTTATTAATATTATTATTACATATTCCTGCAAGTGCGCAATTGCCTGGTGGCAGCAATAAATTTACAAACATGAATAACAAATGTATCAATCTAATAAATAGGTAAGAAATAGAAAATACACCTATAATAAAAAATAATGCATAAATACTTATCATAAAACTAACAATTGAATTATGACCCAAATAACCCAATTCCAAACATTCCATAAAATACATTAATTCTAATATCGTACAACTAACAAATGAAAATTGATCCAATTAACCCCATTTCACACATTCCGTAATAAACTTCTGTGTGATTGACCAATAAATGATGAACACTTTGCGAATTCGTTTTTCCCCCGAACCATAAAGGACTTTAATAAACGCTAGTCCCAACTTCGTATGCGCACTTAATTTTTTTTAGCTGTAAACGGCTGGTGTCCTAACACCCCCTGCCACACGCCTTTTAGGCGGCTTGCGGGGTATTATGTAGATGTAGATGTAGACTTATTCCTAAAAATTTTCGCATTTTCAGGGAATATCTTAAAAATAAAAGTTTAGACAAATAATACGCCACCAATAAGTGACATTCAAGCGGGAGGGATCTATCTTGGGTCATTAATGTAACTTTTAGAATTGAGAAACTCTCCTGCCTGCGTAAAAACTTCTCCAAGGGTGAGAAAGTGAAGGAAGTGAGGTGGCGAAAGAAAGATAGGGAGGGACTGCGGAATATCAGCGGGCAGAACGGAGGTCGGACGGGAGAAGGAGATCCGTTCAAGGGAGCAGAGGAGATTCCTTTCTTTCATTTCCTCCTGGACGTGGCACCATGTATTTTTCATCGGGGCTCATCCCCCAACACCCCATGCTCCCCATTTCAGGCAGTAGGCCTTCAGGGGCAGCCCCTTTTGTGGCTCGCACTTATCCCATGGGTCCCGGTGTGCGGGAAATATGTAGCTGACGGGGGAGAAGTTGCCATTTGCCTGCCCAGCTGCAAAAACTTCATTTAGATCGTAGGAAATATTATTTTTATAAGTGCCTAAATATAAAATCAAATGTTTAAAAAATTGATTTCAAGGCTGTCACTTTTATTGAGATTAATGAATATATATATTGATGGATACAGATTACAGATGAAATTACGAGATTTGAATGACATTGGGTTATTAAGTAAATGTTGCATCAAATCTTAAAATGTGGTGGATGTCATAAAAAATCCTTCCTCTGACGTGAAGATGCATTAATTATCTTGATTTTATTGAAGCAATGGGTAGTTTTTTCGACAATTGAAAAAAACATCGTAACATGTAGGGTATCAGATGATCGGGAAGTAGGTTCTACATCGAGACAGTTTCCACACAATACAAAGTTTTTACACTCTTTTATTTCCTCTTACCCAAAATATCTCCCAGCTAACATTATGAGGAGACCTTCCGGAAAAATAACCCTTCGGAGATGCGGTATCCCCAGGGTATGTGGGGATGCCTTTCGCCATCCGACGTTGCAAACATTTTTTTTTCATTTAGGTTTTTCCTGAGCGTTGACGGGTAATTGATCCAATCGAAGTTCATTTACAGACTGCATTCGATGCAAAAACAACAGCTTTACAGGAACAGGGTCTGGTGACATAAGTGAAGATTCGATTTATAATCATCAAGGTCCCTGGTGACTGGAGGGAAATCATTGCTGAGTATAAGGGTGATCGATCTCTCAAACTGTTTTGTGAAATTGTGTAACAGTTAACTCATTCAGCGCGATGGCAACTGAATCTATAAAACGTGGGGGTATTCGTACTGCGGTTAATGCCCAAGTATGAAACTCATTCAATTTGTTTTAGATTATTATTGCGCATGATATACATATTATACCTGGGATCAACCCTAAAAATTTGCTGCAAATGGAATATAAATACGAATAGCATAATTGTGGAAAATAACAGAGGGTGCATATATCACTCATTGAAGACAATAGTGTATTCAATGAAGCTAGAAAATAAGCTTGCTCTAACCATACATGGTCAATTTGAAGTCCTTTTGCTATCTAAAATTTATAAACATAGCCTCGTCCTAAGTAGGTATCATTAAATCATGAATACCTCATTATGGGTATTTTACAAGCATTTTTGGAAAACTTCGGTGTGTATTTGTTAGAGAAATACGATGAACATGTGGAAGTCGAGTTAAGTCTACCCCAAAGCACTATTGAAGCTATTGTTGCGTGCCGAGGCAATTTCGGAAAACTCTACATACATGTGGCAAATTGGCATAATAAACTTGAAATGGAAAATTTCGACTAAGGAAAGCTAGATTTTATTATTTTTCCTTAACAAAATTTATGTTTGGTTTTTTCGTCCCAAATTTATATCCACCTTAGAAGATATGCATGGTATATGAAACAAGTTTGTGCTTTTAACACAACTTTACAATTACCCTTATCGATTACGAAGTTGTATTGTCATGTTCAAGTTGTGATCTAATTGGGAGGGAAGTACAACGTTTTTCTTCATTTAACACGTTTAACATTCGGAATTTGCCTAAAGGATCATTCGTTATTCAACCTTTAACGTTTTTTTTTACTACCATAGTCCGGTATCCGTGGAGTTCCAGTCCAATGCGATCTGGACCAAAAATTCCCTCTCTATCACCTGTCAGAGTCCATTTCAAATATTTTTGCGACTAAAAGGCAGGCCCAATTTTTTTTGGGGGGGGGGGGGGGGTGAGGGCGGAGGGCACGTGACTTCCTGCAAGCCAAAATGCGATAGGTGGAGCATAACCTCTGGGAAATGCAACTGCTTTCACACCTCCGTGGTGTACGCTTCGTAAGTAAGACAGCTGTGTTGCCAAGTGGGAAGACGGTTTTTCATTCACTATTTCGTTTCCAGTCACTGACAAAGCTTTTTGAGGAGACATGGCAACGCCCGCCTCTCTCTTTCTCCTCATCCCACATCCCTATTGTCGCTAGTCCCACCTTCTGCCGCGACGCCGCTCGAAACGTCCCGAGCTTGCACGACTGGGCCAGTTGCAAAGATATTAGAAAAGGGTCACAGACAATTTAGCATTTGTTGTGAATCGCCATGTGTGGATTGAAAGTGTCTTTGAAAATTCAGTGTTTTTGCTCTCCATCCGTCTGTTATTTCTTGACCAGCATCCTCACGGAAATTCCCCCTTTTGGGAATGCCTTTGCTTCTCTTCCCAAGGCACCTCAAAACGCACCGCGAAAGTCTTATTTTGCTGCCTTTGCGCTCTTTCTTGTGACCGTGGCCTTTAGTGAAGGACCTCTCTTTCCTTTTGAGAGTTGCCTTGGGAATCCCCGCGAGGAATGTATTGTCCAGCCTTCTCCTTTTTAGGGAGACGCCGCTGCTGGGGTTAAAGGAAGTAGTCTCCCTCGACTCCAAGTGAATATTTATGAGGCGTCTATTTTGGTGGCGTTGCACTTTGATGCAGGTCTCTCGGCATCTTCCCACTCATTTACCCAAGGCCATTCGACTGATAAAAATAGTGCAAAATTCTTAGAGACCAGTTCTTGGGAAAAATAAAGAGCAAGGTAATACATTACTTTAAATCAGGAGAATTTTTTTACTGCATCATTATGTAAGTTTATGGTATGTCTTGTGCTTGGATTTGGATTACAGCGGTGGCCGTTGGGGTTCTTTGTTTTCCATTTGTTTTGCAAAAGAATCGACTGATTGTAGCACCTTGCTATTATACCTGCCATTGTCTAGTTATTGTTAAGATGAGTTTGGGTACAATAAACTTTGCTTTGCAAAATAGATTTCCACTTTTATTAATACACACAGACTTTTTGGGAAGATAAATGGGGTGAAAAATAATATAAGGTAAATGTAATACCGTGCAAATTAGAATAAAAATTGCAGGTTTTAAAAACATTATATTTCCATCCATAGCCACATTTTAATGCCGAAGTGTTGCTGGTCACGTAAACAACATTCATTGTGAGTTGCTATCCCAATTTGTTTAATGAGGTAACATTAGAATACCTGAACTTATTAATTCATAACTTCAGAGAGTAAATGGATAAACTCTAAACGTAGTTTTTAAACATATTTTAACTATCCTAATGTGATTTATCACTTGTGATTTATCACTTGTGATTTAAAAAGATCATAGAGGTAAGATTAGTAAGAAGTTCGGATTTTGCAATTTTTATATTTCTATGAGTTTATTGAAAAATGAGCTGATTTTTCGCTTTAAATATTCTCACAATCCCTTCGGAAAGTTAGGTTAGATGGCTAGTGACATAAAGAGACTGAATGTTTTGGCAAAGCAGGCTCTTATGATCTTCGAACACATATATTAATGAGTAAACGTAAGGGCATAAAAATAAGAAAGGATATTAGAATAAAATATCCTTTCTAAAGGATTTGTACAGAGTAATTTTTTGGTAGTTGGAGGAGCATTTAGGAAGGGGGAGGATTTAGGAGCAAACTTGAAGCAGATAATAGTGGAAATGGAGGTAGATGATAAGGACAAGTCAGACGGAAATAAAATCAAAATTGCAAGTTTTAAGGGAATTTCAAGAGTTGTTTAAGAGATAAATACAATCAATTGAACATGTAATCAGTCGCAATCTATTTTTTTATATTAAGAAGGGAAAATATTAAGTCAAAAAGGTAGAGAATGGCCATCCATGAGGAACTTAACCGAAATGTATTGTTTCATAGAAATGGCGTCAGCCATATAACTACCTATGAGTTCGTGAAGGTAACTTGCATAAAAAACCATGAGTAAATTCAGCTCTATAGACAACAAATGAACTTTCAATCAAAAGCAACTGACTGGAATGTACTTATGTAGTCTTTCTGGGATATCGATACCTTTATTCTCCTGAACTGTTTTTAGATAGAATGAAAGAGAGTATTGTGAATTGAAAAGAGAAGTCCATGAAGGGAGAAGAGACTGCGGTATTACTCCTTAAATACTCCAAGCTAACCTTCCTAATTGATTGAAAGTATTAATAATAATTCTCTTGAACAATAATGATTAAAGTGAAATCCACTCTTGTTTATTTTCCCTCTTAGCTTTCAACAATTGAGCTTCTCATAATCAACTTGTTGGTCTGATGAGGAAATATTGAAAAAGCTGAAATGATAAGTTCCTAGCATCAGAACGTAAATGGATGAACTCTAAATATATTTTTTAAATCGATTTTAACTAACACAATGTGATTTATCACTTTCGAGTTCAAAAACATTTCATATTAGTCAGATTAGTGATAAATTCCGTCTCTATAATTTTTACGATTATACAATTTATACACTATGCATGTATATATACACATATATATAGCAGGGTAACTTGTTTCAGTCAAATATTTGTAACACTTTCACACTCTCATAGAAAATTTTAGTGCGAACTACGAAAATAAAGGTACGTAAGAGGTTTGCCGCTCCATCCCCTCGAGATTCGGCGAAAATGCGATAGCGGAGAACGGCGTCGTCGTGGGGGCGCGCGCGTGTGAGTGTGGACGCGAATATTTTCGATGATTCGCGCGGAATTTGATGCAGATAGGAGAGAGAGAGGTATGAGCGCTCGTCTTTGTGGTGAGGCGAAAGGGGGGAGGGGATGAAGGGGATGAGGTGGAAACGCGCGAAACGTTCTCTGAGCGCACCCCGTGCCATTCCCCCCCTCCATTCCTCATCCCCCTCACCCCCTCTCCCCCTCCCTCGTGCACCTCTACCGGCGCGGTTGGTCGAAGGATCGATGGCATATCCCACGCGCCCGCTTTGTGCCCCCCCTGGCGGCGAGAACACAGCCCCCGCCCGCCCGCCAAACTACCCCTGACCCCCAATATGTTTCCGTCCTCCACGCCCTCTCTCCGTCACATTTACCATATTTCCAGGTCCATAAGACCATTTTTTGGGGGAGGGCGGCAGGGGGATGCTGGCCCCCCAACTTAAATTGAGGGGGTGAGAAGCCAAGGGGTACATGTAATATTTTTTTCCGAATAGAGTAAAGTACAGGAATTAATAGAAGAAATATAGAAAACTTGGTGGCAAAGGCATACGGGTGAGTCTCTGTTCTGTGCTGATATCGAGTGGAAAATCAAGTGTACTACCAAATGTCAAGATGATCTCGCTAGTTTTCTTTACCTAATTTCTCTATCTAACTCTGTTTATTAAAAAAATCACTTGTACTTCTCGCCTTCTCATTCCTTCCATTGTAATTGGTCCGGAAAAAGTGCGAAGCTTTTTAATACACGAATGCCAAAATATTTTAGTCTTGGATAGAACTCAACATTTTGTTTTCAGGGGCGAACTTGCACAAATTTTCCAGGGGTGGGACCCTAAACCTCCGGCAGGATTTTTTACCCTACCAACACAAAACTCTAAACTTTGCCCATGCGTAAGACGCACTGTTTTTGCTCCCAAATGTGCCCCAAAAAATTGAACAGCGTTTAATGGGCCAAGGATAAAACTTTGTCCTTTGCCAATGCAAGCTGCTTCGCCATAGAATGTAGCTTGTCCTCATAACAGTTATGGATAATAATGTTTTGAACCAGAAAATATCAAAAGTTATATTATTTTATGACAGTGATTCCTTTAAAAAAGCTCACAAATAAATCGTATGAAGGACTGTTTATGTATTAAATCATTGCCCACCAGTAAGGAAGTTACTGTTTGTAGATCTATTTACATGTTGATTCATTTCCCAACATCTTATGTTAGAGCTCTGCTTTCTTCGTAACTACTGATATTTTGAAAATAAGCTACTTACCTCATTCTTTTCTGCTTGATTCAAGTTTTTTTCGTAAAATCTAGCTGAAAAGACTACAATGCGTCCCTTAGGCCGGGAAATACGCATGGTTACGCACGGCGGTGAGTTGCCTTCCATTTATTTTGCTGAGGTCAGACACGTAGCCAGAAGGGTGGCTTTGGGGCTTCCCCCTCCGCGAAATATTTTCTCTTGTGCGACTTCCCGCGACGCAACTGCTAAGGAAACCAGTAGCCAAGGAACATCTGCCCTCTGACACACCATTTTTCAATAAGGCTTCATTTTTAAATAAATAAAAGACCGTAGTACTTTTCCACAAGAATTTTTAATTCGTACAACGCGTTTCGGCTCACTGAGCCATCATCTGGTACAAGACAAATTCTTGTGGAAAAGTGCAACGATCTTTTATTTATATAAATATGCCTAACTTCCACCAATTGAAGCATGAATCTGTTAAACTTATTCGGAAGGCTTCATTTCATTATGTGCGCCAATAACCAACTATAAATTTAACTTTATTTGTTATACAAACGGAATATAGAGCTGATTTAATGAAATTTTTGGTTTTTGATTCGTGAAAGGGGACTACAAAATCTCAGCATAGACAACCCTCATACCACCCAATTTCCCAGAGTAGCAAATTTCTGGTTCATATGTGCTGGGCTGAGGCGGTGTCTTTTGTAAGTGCCACCAAAAATAATTATTTCATGAACAGTTGAAGTTACGTAGAACATCAATCCCTGGCGTCTAAATGGAAAAGGAGCTGTGGATGTTCGAAGATTTTCACGGCGTTGATCAGATGATCTCTACATTTTCTTTGTGCTCTCACCGCAATTCCTCCACCAACTGTCCTATGCAGTCTATTCTAGGTCATCACTTACGGTTTTTTCCACATGCTATACCTTCTACGAGGATTGCCCAAAAAGTGATGCACCATATTTTTTTCTTCAACATTTATTTATTGCATGTAATGAGAATTACACACACGAAAGAATGAAATTTGAGCTACATACCCTAATTTTTCCCGTGATCTCCGTTCCTATCTATGGCCGTCATCCCGCGTGAACCAAGGGCGTATATTCCGTGTTGGTACCAATAATTGTTCTGACCACGGAGCAAAATCTTTACTGAGTGAATTAATTTCTCATCGTCCTCAAAATATCTTCCACGAATGGTATCCTTTAATGGGCCAAACATGCAAAAATCTGAGGGTGCCAGGTCAGGGCTGTTGAGTGGATGGAGTAACACTGTTCAAGCCTGTTTTCCATGTGTTTAGCAGTCCTGAAACTTGTGTGAGGCGGAGCGTTATCGTGTTCCATCAAAACATCTCCTGGATTGCTATGGCACCGAATTCGCTGGAAGTACCAAATTTCTGCCAAGTCTTAATGCGTCTGTATTCACAAATGGACACATCAGCTCGCTGCAACATGTCAGATGTGACAACCGCGGATGGTCTCCCCGTCCGCAGCAAATCTTGGAGCACCGCGAAACCACCCTCTGATATCCTTGTTCCCTGAGCCCAGTGACTAACTATACTCCCGTTGGCAGCATATGCTTCATAGACTTTGCACAAACGTTTGTGAATGTTTCCCACAGTTTATTTCGCTGCAGTGAGAATTTGAATGACGGCACAATACTTGTAACGTATATCACTTATGGACGCCATTTTGAAAAGGTCCTCACGCTACGCTATCTGTCGGAAGAGCCAGAAATTTTGCATGCGCATTCATGAAACTTCATGTAATGCATACGTAACGTTTCCAATTCGCACCATTGTTGTCGGCCGAGAAAGAAGCTGTTGTGCATTATTTTCTGGGGAACCTTCGTAGTATCTTTTTGACCAAGTTCTCAAGTATGAGCAAATAAGGAGATTCTTCTCAAAGGTAGCATTTGAATTGAAATCGTGATTGCTTCATAGTTTTCAACATTTCCTCGTCGGTGGCTCTAGCCACCCATTGTATTTTCAGTATTTTCCCGTAGAACCATATTTCAAATGCCTCTATTTGTTCCTTATCTCTCTTACGAAGTGTCCAGGTCTTACTACCACAGTACTGAATTTAAAAATATTTTCGTAGATCTAAAGCATTTGACGACACCTAGTGATCAAATAGGATTTTTTGTTTACAAGTTTTTCTCGATATCCTACGGTAGTTACGAGAGATGGTCGTAAAACCACTACCAGAAATTATTAGTTTTTCGGGTGTCACACCGCATAAGATGGCTAAATACAGCGTAATTTGCAGTCCTGCATGTTTTTCATCTTTATGGCCATTCTTAGCCACCTCCTGAAAGATGATTAACTAGCTTAGGATTTTTTGCGCAATCCACCTCAATGATTTCAAAAGCAGGAGAAGTTTGCGAGAATTCGTGAGTCACAACGATTAATTCGGCCGAATATAGCGAAGTTTTGACCCTCTCTACCGGAGGCTAGGTGATCAAGGTTAGAATTTTATGTGTGTTTTCTAACGGCATAACTCATTTATTCCCTCTGGAGCGACCGCTAGAATTCTGCCACCCTCTGGATATGTCAGTGATTTTATGATGCTTGGTGGTGGTAGGCGAAATGTAGAAGGCAGTACCTCTTCCCGTCTTATCTTGAAGATTGAAAGAACGCGAAATATGAAACTTCGAGATTTTAGTACAATTTTTGAGCAAAGCAAGGAATGAATCGTGGATGCGGTGACTTCACGCAAAAAATAGGAGTAAATTGAAGCTCTACACAAATTTATAGCCACACCTAGAATGTACCTTCCAACAGCACCATTTTTCGGTCTGAAAAAAAACAAAGCAAGAGGAGTGTCAGATTACAGCAGTGAGAATCTTTCATAATATATTCGTATCTATTTTGCGCCTCTCATATTTCCTCGCCTCTGAATCCGGGAACTTGCCGTTCCGATACCCTTTTCCGAATGTATCCGTGCCGTGGTTCTGCATAATTCTTACCACGTACTTATTGTAGTTAATTTTTTTATCTCAAACCTTAAAATGTTTGACCCTGCAAATATGTGCCTATCCATGGCATTAGTGAGAAGCCAAAGCGAGGTTATATTTGGTCAGGAAACCCACATAAAGCCCTGCTATTCACAATTCTACATTTGGATAACTTTCTAAAAATTTTGAATTTCCTATCATTTTGTAAAACAGATTCGATGGTATATCGTTGCTGAAATAAAATTTGAACTCCTTATATTACCGTCAGCTCCAGTTTACTCATTACATCACGTCTAGTTGGGAGGACCATAGCGTCAAGTTAACCTTAAAAAAATGTGCCCTAATATTTGATTTTTTTCTGCGTTTTGCTTCACTTCAAATGGAATAGCTTGGGTCGAGCGTCCTGCCCCAAGTATTTATCGATGCGTAGGTACTGTCCTACAACTAATGCTGTGTCACTCGAAACTAATTGGTTTGTAGGAGGAATTTTAGGGATATAAATAGTCGGATATACTTACTTTAATTTTGAACTAGAAACTTATTTTTTAACAGATTACTCGTTATAAAAAAAGCTATGCAAGTAACAAAAGTTGGTCTTTTTCTCCATTTTTTGCAGAGGTACGTCACGAAATTTTGTTGAAAAATCTAAAATTCGGGCTCAATAAAGATAATAAAAAATGAAACCCCCAAAAAACTCCATGCTGTAACGTCCAAATCACTCGGACGCTGTTGTGATTTGTTTACCATTTCCGTTTCGTCTCCAAGGGATTTTCCCCACCCAGCCTCTCATTCGTGCATAATCGGATGGAGCATGTGGAGAGCGTCGCAACCCCCAGTCGCTGATAAAATAAACGCAAATACCCTTCGCTTTGGGGGAGAGATGCCGTTTTTATGCGGGTTTTATCGCTTTTCCAAACCCACCCTCCCATCCTATTCTACTGGACAAGACTCTCGCCTCAGCCAAGGTGAAGTGTCATATTCATGCTATTCTGCGTTTTATTCACTTTTTGCATGATTTTATACATTCGTGTCCAGGGGTGGTTCCAGGATTTGGGGGGGGGGGGGCACAAGGGTGTTACAGGCAAATAAAAGATACAACAATTAGGAAGTATTCTCTTCATCTTAATATGAAAGTTATTAATAATTTGAAATTAAATAAGTGAGACTCCGTAATACACAAAACGAAACGAACGTAATGATAACCATATAAAAAACTTCGACTATTTTTAAGCGTCTGGGTTGGGGGGCATGTGTCCCCCCTTAATCCACCTACCTTCATGTCTCTTCTAATCAAAATCACTAAAAGCGTATTTCAAAGTTTCTGCTAAACGTGCCTTAAGTTTTTGCTCAGATGAATTGATTTAAGTTTTTTCTTAGGTCTTTTAGGATATGGATTTGTACGTTTATAATACGTTTTGGTTAATAAATGTCATGTTTCCATTATAATTGGAATTTTGTATCTTACTTTAACACATTCCACATGGGAAGGCAATAAAAAGACCCGATGATTGATTAATGTTTACTTACATTACTTTTCTCATGGTTTATCGTTTCAGACATCGAGTAGCTCAAACCTACCTAACGTCGTGGTCTGAAACTTCTTTTCACCTTGTTGAATGGTAAAGTTGGTACCTTTATGTCCACTGTTAATTATTTCTATCCTAACTATTATTATAATTATTATTGTGCGTGGTATTGGCAACCTATTTTCATCCAAATCCGAATTTTATTCCCGGATAAAATTTATTCCTTGAAACTCTGAACACCGAAAAAGAAAAGCATCAGCTATAATCACATTGCAGAAATCGAGCATAGCAGTTGACATGGACGTGTCCACCCAGCTTTTTGCCCCTTGTGTATGCCCAAGATTTCGATATTCCATCCCCTTCCTTTCCCCCTCCGGACGAGAGGCGAAGCCTTCAAAATCCCAGCACATTGTCCATCAATTCATATTGCGGCGAGGAGCTAGGAAGAGTGAGTGTATGAGAAAGGGAAGAAGCAGGGATTCCATTGTTGAAGGGGTTCGGGGGGGGGGGAGGGGGGGGAGCGGGGGTACGCATGAAAAAGAAAGGGTATACTATGAGAAGGAGGAATGTTAAAAAAAAGAGAGAAGGCCATCTTGGTTTTTCTGCTCCGGCTCGCATCTTTCTCCACACAGCTTCATTATTCTTTTTTTTATTATTTGCGCAATCCCTTCCTCCAATGATTGCTTCCCTTCCTCCCTCTTTCTCTCCTCCCATTCCTTTTCCTCTACTCTCTTTCCTCCACTGGTCGCACTAAAATCCCTCTCTACTTTTTTCTTTTCTGCTCGACCGAATATCCCTCGATATCTTTCTTTTTTTTCATTCTCTCCCTTTCCGTTACGTGTTTTCATTCACGTCACCCTTTCCAACCTCTTTCCGTTGAAATATCTTCTCTCTCTTTCTTCCTTTCTTTCTTCTCCTCTCTACTTTCGTCTACGCTGTTTCCTCATTCACATTCTACCGTTCACAATCATCTCATTGATCTCATTCTCTCACTATGAAAAATAGGATCAGTTTCCAAAATGTAGAAGTATAATTTTGGTAATAGGGTAGTTTCCCTCACCAAAGAAAACGAAAGGCGTTGATTCCATATCGTTACTCACCGTTACTGTATTCATAATATACAAATTATTTTGCTTTAGAAATCACAGTTAAGACTAATATCAATGGTCAATTTTAACCTCATTTAAAAAGGACAGATTGGCGCCCAAGCGATGCCACTCCACCTGACGTCACAGGGACCCAGATGCTATACGAGTAGTCAGGAGTTTTACATCGCCTGAGATTACCAATCCATGCATGAGGCATAGAGCTCAGGGAAAGATCTCTTTACAACCATCCATTAAAATTTCCTATAGTCGGAAATTTTCCTTCGTTTGATAATGATCCTTATTTAAGCCAAGCGCTACGTGATAGCAAGGTACTCTGCTACCTGCTAGGAGGCTAATCTGTCCTGCATCGTAATGAAATAGAATCGTGTCATCGATTGATTTCTGTATTTTACGCTATTGAATCAAAAGTTTGATCAAAAGATGAAATAATTTTTGATTAAACGCTCGTTTCAACAGGCAAAACTTACATAAGTGAGATATACATATAAGAGAAGAGATACATATAAGAAAAATCGTAACTGGTGAGGATATATCAGTATTTGAATGGAATTTAAAAAAAAAAAGAAGTCTTTAGATGGCGCAGAAAGACTTATTTCAAGTAATAGGGCCTTGATTATTCTCTTAAATTGGTCTTTCATAAGCTTCTTTTTCATCTTACCCACCGTACTGTGCATATTTATTACATCGCAAATATACATATAATTCGGATAAACTAATTTGGCACCAAAAATATAATCTGTACGGGGAAATTAAATTTAAAAAATTGTCTAGGGACAAAAATCAGAGTTGAAAGAAGAACCCGAAAGGTGAAATATATTCTGTTTTCATGAAGAGTTCATTTATTATGTATAATTTTTACTACGGTTTGATCGCACTGGTATATATTTTCTGTCTTTGGCTCTTTCGTTTACTGTTTCGCTATTATACCTCTTGTGGTTGCGCGGCTAACTAATCACAACTGTTAACTCCTATCGTGAAATATTTCTGCCATTTTAAACGCTATAAAACAACCTTTAAATATTATTCGTCAGCATTTTAAAGTTTTAGGAATTGTTTCATCCGGTAGGGATACTATAGTTGATGTAAAAAAGGTCGATTAATTGCTTTACCAAGACAGGAATTTGGTCCTTGAGATAATTTTTTCTCTCGCTAGGTTATATGCACTTACTTCTCTTTTCATACCTCTAAATATCATTCATAAACATTTGAAGGTTTTACACATTGTTTCATCCAGAAGGGATAACAAAATTGGGAAAAAAGGCAACAAATTGCTTTACCTAGACAGAAATTTTGTCCTTGATATAATTTTTCCGTCTTGAACTTATCCATTTTTTTCTCTCGCTAGGTATTACACTTTTACCTCTGTTTTTTATAACTATAAATATCAATTGTAAGTATTTTTAGGTTTTGCTCATTGTTTCATCCAGAAGGATAACCAATAGGGGGGGAAAAAGTCAACAAATCGCTTTACGAAGACAGGAATTTTAGTCCTCGAGATGATTTTTTCTTTATTGAACTTATCCATTTTATTTTCTCACTAGGTTATACTCACTTACCTCATGTTTTCCCTCCCTATATGCACGCAGTTTCTTCTTTTATCCTTTCGGAAAGAAGAGCCCTTGTTGGGGTTATCGCGGGGCAATATCGTAACGGAGTTATTTGGAGGGCGGAGACCGGAGCGAAGTGATAGGATAGGGATGGGGGGAATCGTTAAAGGATCATAGGATTCCGACCCTAACCATAACCCTTGCAGGAATGCGATGGCTAAATTATTTTCCGAAAATCCTAAAGCAATTGTGTATCAGTCGAGGATCTCATTACTCCAAGTACGGATGGTCGTTCGAGGGGTCCGTTTTCTGGTTTCCGGTGCGTGTGGAGGGAATATTGGGTTCAATGAATGCGAGATAAAGCCGGGGGTGGGTCCTCAATTTGCCTCATATATATCTTGAAGTCGCCGCTTTCTTCTTATAAAAGAGTTTACTGCTTGCTTCTTCATCCCAATTACTTCAGAACGACGATAAAATTGTTTTGTTCCTTGAAATTGTTTCTTTTCCCTTGGATGTATCATCCGCTTCGTCAATTCGTGGGATCAGGTTACATAAATTTTATTACTTTTCAGAAATTCCTCCGCTTTGCCATCATGGATTGTTTTTTCGGAGGATATTCAGGTTAGGTTTTACTGCAATTTTTAAGGCCTTATGTGTTTTTTAAGCCATCCCGAAGGAATTTAATAATAAGATAGCGTTTATTTCGCCGGTTTAAAAAAAAAATAAGGTTTGATTACTAGAAAAATATATCAGGTATTTTCTTTGTTGGAAATAACATTTTTTAAATAAGGGAATCTACTAATTTTAACGGAGAACATAAAGTTTAAATGGGATTTCAACCCGTAGGTAATCAAACTGTTTATTATTAGTATTCATAGTATGTTATTATATTTACGTTCAATTAGTAGAAAAAACAATATTTTTCAGGGTTATAGGTATAAAATATAGCTGTTATCGTGATTAGTAGCCTTACATACCCCATTATATTTTCCCGGAATTTAAACCCCAGTGGTGATGTAGAGTTTTTCCAGGAAGCCCGTATCTCGTCCTTTAAATGGAATATAGAACCTTGACACCATCTGCTCACAGCAAGCTATGCCAACTCCGGGTTTCTCTCCGTCTTAAATTCTTTGCTTTTAAATCATGATATTTTGAGTACAGTGTGTTCACTTGCCTGGAAAAGTCACGTAATTTTTCAACACCACCTCGAAAAGTTCACGAATCTTCATCTGAGAGAGGGAGAATCTTCATTTGCATGGCAATGCCTCGCTTCACTTAATATATAGCTGAATAAATTATCTCCATGGATAGAATTTTATTCAACCTTATAGTATGTTACCGTGCAGACATTTAGGTCTTCCCTTCAAGGTAGTGTCAAGCCGTAGCCTTGAATTGAGATTACGTTGAAAAATACTGTTGGGTAGCTAAAAGATTGGGAAATTTGTGTATATGAACGCTGAATATAACAGCCTCTGTTTCAGATTGCATTACTTATTGTATTCCCCTCGTGTGTGCGCAGCATCAGATAATTTTACGATAAATTTTTTTTTTTAATGAACAGCGGCCACGTGGCTGCTTCTTCCCCTGCCCTGGCCTACAACACGCACCTCGGCATGGCAGACGAGCTGCTTATTTCCATTCAAAATGTAATAAGGGATGTTAAATACGTAAATGCTATAACTTAAGCATCGAAATGGAACATAATATAATTTTGTGATTTCCTGAATAAAACAAGCGTTACTGTTAATAATAAACATAATCGCTTTACCCGTCATATTGACGGGTAAAGCAATGTCTTTTAAGGTGGGAAGGTGGTGTAACTCCATTTCTATGTGAAATTTCAAAATATGTTGTGTCATAAAACGATCTGTAATGTAGCTCTCTACGGTACGGAAACGTGGAATCTGAGGAGGGAGGACGAGAGAAGGTTGGAGGCATACGAGATGTGGGTATGGAGAAGAACGGAGACGGTGAAATGGACGGAGAGGATGAGAAACGACGAAGTGCTGGACATGGTGGGTGAGGAGAGGCAATTTTTAGATTACATGCAGAGGAGACAGAAGCTTAGGGTGGAGCGAGCACTTAACGGGGAGGAGATGTTGAAAACGGTGTTAGAGGGTAGAATGTTAGGTGAACGAGGAAGAGGAAGTGGAAGAGAATAGGATTTTTAGATAGATTGGAAGGGAGTAGGCTTTACAGTGAATTGAGGAAGGCAGTGCTGGAGGGAAAGGGAGGCTCCCAGATTACTTCTTTAGAACTCCTTGGAAACCCACATTACTCGGTAGAATACTATAATAATTAACATAAAACGTGCCATAAAATTATATAAAAATCAGAAAAAAATGAAAACGAAATACAAGAAAAATTCTAGGGAATATGATTAAGTATGTAGATGTCCCACATTTGTGTATCGTTTTCCTTGGGTGGCGCTCCACCCGTCCCCAAGCGCCACCCACGAGCGCTTTCTCGCTACTATCGCGTACGAAGAGAGAGGTCGCACCGACTTGTACGGGGAGACTGACTACGCCATGAATGGCGGTGGGTCAATCGATAAAGCAGCTTCCCACCGCCTTCCCCGTTTTTAAGCGTATGCCTCACCCGCCTTTTTAAATCTCTCTCGCTCTTCGAGAATCTCCCCTTCATTTTCCAACCCTTTCCTTCTCTCGGGACTCTTTTTTTCTAATCAGCCAAACTGTTGGGAGTTGTCATCTTTAAGGATATCGTGATCCCTGGGCAGCCCCGAGTGTGAGTTGCTTGAAACTATCTTTTGTTTTTTGGGCATATAATATTTAACTTTAAGTTGTGTATATCTTCAGTAGCATGCGCATTGAATGAGCGGAACTTGCATGAGTTATCATCTTTCACGATCTCGTGATCCCTTGGCATCCCAAGAGTGTGACAGTTGCCTGAAATAATCTTTTGTTTTTTGGGCATAAAATGTTAGACTTTCAGTTGCGTATATATTCAACTGTTTGTGAGCTGACTGCGAGGAACTGGAATGTAGTTAAATGAATATATATTGGTGACTTTTTCCTCCGCAAGAGGATAAAGTTAAAAATATAGATTGGTACATTCTCATCATGGCATATACGTGTGCTCATGGCTTACGTCATATCACATATGCATGCTCAAACTATATGTATTATCTCCCAATTTTTTTAAATTTATGTGAGATTATGATGGTATTTATAAATCAATAGATCTTTATATCTTGTACAAGTTTTTCAAGCATTTTTTAAATTCGAAATGTCTGATAGTTCATTTCCTGATTTAATCATCTAGGTGTAATAACCCACGCTAAGGGACATTTGTCCTATTTCCTCTTGATAACGTCACGGAAATGTTGAAATCGGTAGAGGTTGTACCGAATAAAGAAAGCTGCGTGAATGAGAAAAAGATATTAATGTATTTTTTCAGTTTCATTTCCGTTATAGGCGTCTAATGGGCTTGGAAATCGAAGAACTTCAACTTATAAGGCGTTTTCGCCGGGTCCTTCCACTAACCCGGTCAATCGACCGCTATGTAATTACGAATGGTATAACCCTAATATGTTCTAAATGGACAATGTCCAAGAACAATAAACCGTATTGTCATTATGGAATTTGAAGCTGTAAACGACGTGTGGACCAACCCATATAAGTTGCCACATGCCATATTACTGTAATCGTCATCCCCAGGCAGACTCGGGAGTGATATTTATTTGTAATCTTCATTTTCTTTTGTTTTTCCGCATGGGATATTAAACTTCCCGATGCATTCCTGTTGTGGGATCTACTTATCAAAAAACTTGCAGTCTGCGGGGGTTTCTGCCGCGCCCTTGCAGCTCTCTGGTCAGTCGACCGATAGGGACCGTAAAGCCGATAATGACGTGTAGACAAGCCGCATAAATAGGCGTATGGCGGGTAGTGTTACGCATATAAGTCAGCACATGTCATCTTTCTGGATATCGTGATCCCTCGGTAGAACGAGCGTGATATTTGCTTTACACTGTCATACAAGTGGCAATGGAGGAGACATGAAGCGACATGAGCTGGTGTGGCTAAAGTAAGGGGAAGTGAGGGGAGGGAAAGTTTCTCCGCACGTGACTTTCCCTTAGCCAATTAGCAGACAGTAGGCGTGGCCTAGCGCTTCGAAAATCAGTCGCTCTCAGACCTCCGTCGTGTTAACATCGTGAATCGGCACATGAAGCAGTGTTGCCAAACCTCATGCGTTCTCCTTGTATGTGTATACGTCAGTCTTTAAGTATGCCTTTGACCAACGATGCCGCATTCAATGTGGTATCTGGCAATGTGATAGTGTTTTGTGAATGGATTTTCCTCGATACCTTCCAAAGTAGTATGAATAGGTATGTCTCGGCACCTGGTCCAAAATACCTATGGCCACCCGTGACCATAGATGTGACATTCAATGTTAAAAAGTATAGATAGCGTAGCGTAGCGGACGACGCGGCTGGGGCGACTGCAGTGCATTCGGTGGAGGTTTTCGGTAAACTGGCACCCTCCCTTACCGCTTTCCCTACCCTCCAGTCCCCATTCCACTTTTATTCTTGCTTTGCGTGTTGCATGCTGTAGGGATACTATGTGGGATATCATTGAAATAAAATCACAAAATGTGAGAAGCAAATGCCAATTTATTTTATAAAAGTTCACACAAAAAAGTCACTCAGCTGCCAAGTACAATGATTTGAATTAGTAAATTAATAAACACTAAACACAGGATGGCGAAAACCTGACTAGCATCTCTCCATGCCTCACTTGTGTACGCATAAGTCCTCGCACCCACACACACAGCGAACTATAATTCCTCAGTGTCATCACATTTTACGGAATTAGAACACCACAAAGAAAATTCCTTTACCAGTGGCCACTTCACTGCACTGGATATGAGATTATTGATTGTTGAAACACACAAATTCGTAAGCAAAATCAAGATCACCATACAAGCGTTAATGGGCTGAATATACGTGACTACTTTTTCGAAAATATAACGTTGTCAACCACTTCACACACCACACGGAGGCTTAGAAACTTGATGTAGAGAGAATTAAACTAAAATAGAATCAACAACTATATACAAACAACGCCTAAAACCGTACATTGCGAGAGCACAAGATCTAACCGGTCCACAGTATGTAGATGATTTCATAACGATCAAAACTTTCGAAATGAGGAGACGAAATTTCATTGGCCGATCCATGATTGGTCAATGGGTGAGACAGAGGAAGCACACATATTTCATATGTTCTATTTATTATTAAAGATACCAACTGAGTGACATTATACAAGTTACGAAATAATTTTTTACGCAATAACTTTTATTAATCAAAACTATCTTACGAAACCATAGCGTTAGTTCAAGCGCACACCCGCCAAACGGCTGATGTCGCACGCTATCAACAGTTCGCCCGCCCTGTGCCTGGTCCGTGCCCGTGACTCCAGCGTTTTCAGTTACAAACTAGTGCGACTATCTACATTTGGCAACGCTGTGTTCGCTCCTGTTCTCTCCTGGGATGGAAATAGAAACTAAACGAAAGTCAAAACCAGTAACATTTCAATAGTTTCGTTTCCGGGAGCGAAATGTAGGAACGAAACGAAATGGATTTCAACCCAGGAAGCTTAACTCAGAGTCGAAACGAAAGCGGTGTCAAAACTACTTCAGGTCGAAACTAAACTAAAACTCCGGGACGAAACGAAAGGTAGATAATGTTTAGCACCAAAGGGACCACGTGCTTCGCCTTCAAACAGTTTAGTTTCGACCCACACACCGAGTTAGAAGTATGGTTGAATAAAGAAGAGGTTCGGCCCACCACCATTAGATGAATCGGGCACTCATATTTTTTACAACTAACAGGAAAACGGTGAATGCAAACTGGCCATTCGATTTATTGGCTCAATGTTTTAATCTCTCGATACGTATGCCAAACGTAATGGTTAGAAACTATTCTCTCTTATCCCCCTCCACTCAGCTTTTGGGGTCGAAACTCAGCTAGGAGCAGTGGAGTTTCGATTAATTTAGTTTTATGTCTGGGAGTAAAGTTTCGTCCCGCGTCGAAACCGGTAGCGTAGCCAGGGGGGCGAGGGTCCGAGGGGTCCGGACCACCCCCCCGAAACATAAAAACGCAATTATTTTCTTTCGTAAAAAAAAAAACAAAATATTGAAAAATCATGAATTTTAAAGAATTTTCTTCAACAAATGATGCTTTTTTGATTATGAATAGTGTTAAAATTAGTTTAAAACCCATTAATTAGTGCCCTGTTTTTAAAAAAATTCCCCCCCCCCGGTTTTGGACCCCCCCCAAATGAAATTCCTGACTACGCCACTGGCCGAAACTAAACTCCTAGGTGATTTTAATTTCGTGCTGTAACGAAACTAAACCTAGGCCTCGTATTTTCGTTTCCTTCCGGGTCGAAACATTACATTTTCTTTTCGTTTCACTTGCCATCCATGGATCTCTCCCTCGGCATTAATCCTACCCTATCAGCGAAGCCCTCCGAGAGTGTCCGGGATCTCACGAAAGCTCGCACGCAAACATTAAGCGAACAGCTTATAGCTGCAGTAAAATAAGCGACTAAAGATTGCGGAAAACTGGCAACATTGGAATGAGGAATCATTGAAAGGGAGAGGGAGAGTGGGAGAGAAGGGGGAAGCGTGACGTCTTAATCCTTTTGTTTTCCGTGCGGGCGAGGGCGCTGGAGTCGTTGGCGTGGACGCGGAGGCATCACGGGGTCGTTCCCTTCCGCAGCACGAGCGTGCGTGGGTCGCGCGGGACCTGTTGATATTCGATCTCTCCCCTCCCTCCTTCAATTCCCCCACCCTACTCCCCCCACCCTCCCTGCGACAGCACACCGACCTTAACAACACGGCTATCCTGGAAAAAGGGCCGACCAGCTGCTGGCCTTGTTTGACAAGGTTCCTGCCGCAAAGGCTATTTTGACGCATAAATACGTAGCACAGTGGTTCCCCAGCGGTGGTAGGCGTACCTCTTGGGGGGTACGTGACGAACCAGTCGTGGATACGCCGAAAATAATTAGTAATACCGGACTCTACGCTCCCTACCGGTAGTCTGGCAAAAGTGGTGCGCCGTAGATCTTAACGAGGCAACATGTATATAACCAGTAATTTTATGGCATGGGCGGATGCAAGATTTTTTCTTGGGGGGGTGGGGCAGGGGTCGGACAGGCAAACGATATTCTCATGTATGGGATTGAAAACAACACACAACAATTAATGTACGAAATATACACTTTTTTAATATAAAAGTTTTAAATATGAAAATATCATCAAGATAAATATATATTAAGAAAAGTTTTTTTTTGTTTTCAACTCAAGATAACCAGTAATTTGTTAATGTTACTTTTAGACGAAATGTCTTGACAGATATGCATTGAAGCCAGTCCACTCAAATGATCTTATGTTATCTTCTCATCTGTGAAGATTTTTTTAACCGGCGTAAGGTGGAGAAACATCGTAGAGCCAACGGGTTTAGCTATTTGCGCATGTGTATTTCCATCGTCTGGGGGGGGGGGGCACCCGTCCCCCCGGCCCCCCCGCCAAAATCCGCCTACGTTATAAGGGGTATTTAAAACAAAGTTTCCATTAATGCAGCTATTTATATCTAAAACTGTCATCTACCAGTAGTGAAATTATATAATAAAATGTACACGTTACATTTTTTGGCGTACATTATAAGTTATGTACACATAGAGGGATAGGAAGGGAGGAGAGGAAAAAAAAGGTTATGAAACGCTGACGTAGTAGTACAATCCTGTGTGGTGTGGGAGCGAGGTTTGGACGATATCAGTAGCAGAGAAGCCAAGAGGGAAATATTCATTAGGCTATCATGAGACTGATAGCCTGACGAAGAGAATCACCAAAGGACAGATGAACGGGAAGAAGGAAGCATATTAAGTTATATAGTCTATGGGGAAAACCAGAAGGCAGATGAAAAATATAAAAGCCACACATTTTTTAATAGAACTCAGCCGGAATGTAAATTATTCTTGGTAGTGACTGTCAATTTTTGAGTATTATTCAACGCCAGAATATTCGACCGAAGGGACGGCCCTGAATGAATTCCATTGGAAAATTTACTATGCATGTAAATGAGAAGAAATAATCACTATAAAAATGCTAAGAGATAGGAGAGTTGAATTGAGAGCTGCGTCAAACCGATCTTTAGATTTTTGACTCATGATGTATTCAAATTATTATTTCCCGTCGCTCCGCCCTAATAATATTTTCAGTTCCTAACTAAAGATTAATATTTATCCTTTATAGTAGCGTAATTAAGTGTACTCAATGCTGTTGTTTCTCTCTTTTTATTGCGTTTTGAAAACAGAGAGGAAATATAGCGATAAAGTTATCCAATTTCGATTGAGTAATTTAAAGATTTTATCGTATCATTGGCGTGACGAATCGGTGCCATAACTGGCAAAAAGCTAAAAATAGTAAAGCAAGCATTACTTCTACGGCTTTGCTAAAGAGTACAACTACTTTTGCTTGTGAAAAAGGTTTAATAAAATTCAATTAATGGAGGTAATTTATTCCGTTATATATTATGTGAAGCGAGGCATTGCCATGCAAATGAAGATTCTTCCGGTTTCATTCCCAGGATTCCTTTGGATTCATTCGTGTTTTGTTTTACGAAGATCTTATGCTAATTCTCGGCTGAATTGCACTGAATATTTACGTCTCAAAGGAGGTAATTAAATTATACAGTCTATGGGGAAAACCAGGAGGCAAATGAAAATTATAAAGCCGCACATTTTCTAATGTAACTCAGATGGAATGTTAACTATTCACGTAATAATTGACTGTCAATTTTTGAATAGTATTCAACGCAAAAATATTCCACATTTAAATTTTTCCGGAAACACATTATAGTCGATCAACTATTACCAAACGAAGACTAAGAAAAAAAGGAGCCCCTTAAGAGCTCATTTTGAGATTCAAAAATTAAAATTATGAATCACATGATGTAAAATTAAATGAAGATAAATACAAAAATGGTTATTTACTTATTTATCTTTTGCCATAAAATGAATTCCAAAGTTCTTGGCAATAAAAATCTTGCTCCCTAAATACTCAATACAGTTAAATCTTAGTAATTTCGTAATCCTACCTTATATAATAAATCATTTAATGCGACGGATAAAATTTATGGTCGTAAGCTAATTACTACGTATGGAGCAAAACCATGTAATAAATACACATGGAAATGAAAAGCTTTTTTTTCGACGCGTAATGTGCTATTTTTACTGTTGACCATAAGGAAACTTAGGTAATTAATAATAATTAACTCATTTATTGTTCAAGGAGTGAACTCCTTTGGAACATAGAAATTATTCAAGTGGTGCGCAGGACAATTAATATGGTAATAAACCAATCTGAAAACAAATAAATGAAGTGGTCATATGCATAGCTACCAATAAACATAAACAATGTTATCATTAAACAATGAACCGGAAAAGAATTAGGTTTCTTCTTATAACAGAAAAACGAGCATGAAACACGGCAATAAACAAATAACACAACTTTTAAAAATTTTGCTTAACAAATGAAAAAAGAACTAAATCGTATTCGGACAACGAAAAATTTGAGAAGCCATTTATTCCATCGTTAATTAAGAACTTCAGGCAGGAAGTCGTGAAGACACTTTTAAAAAGGAAAATAGTCTATTATGGCGCCCGAGAAGTCTGAATACTTTCCATCGATGAGTTCACCAATCGCAATGGCTAACTGTAGTAAAAAGGAATATCTGCTGATGACAAAAGAGGCGTCTTGTACCAGCCATAATTCGAAGAGCATTCGACTCATTCCACGTGCATCCTCAACGAAATGCTCGCTCTCAGGACGAAAACCATGTTATCGTTTAGCTAGCCCCTGTAGAAATAAAAGAAAAGAAAAAGCTCACTTCGTTTATCGATGGTTCCTCCTTGACGGCTCAATTTAAATACTTTAATGGGATAATGAAATCGGAAACTTCCCGACGCAGAGTTTATCGATCTAGCGCCAGCCTAACCACCCTTCCACCCAAAGAAAAGCGGCTTTCTGCACCCCACGTCCCCCATTTAAAAAGACGCCGTCCCGTTCCAACCCCCTCTCCTTCCAGAGCAAACACACTTTCCTTTGAGAGCGGCTCTCGCTTTTCACGTCCCACCGCCGTCAGCAGCGCCGTCCCCTTCCCCTCCTCACCTTCCCGTATTTAATAGTCCCCGCCATCATCTACCGCCCATCCTCCGCGCTGCGCTAATCTCCAAGATAACCCTCCCCCCCACTCGCCTCCGAAAGAGTAGTCACACTCGCCCGGTCTGATTTTGTGACGAACAGCTTATTTTAAACTGACTCTGCCATCAAGAAATTTTTCAGAGTAGATTGATTAGATCCAAATAAACATTTACCTGTATCTATCACTAATTAGGTGGTGAGAGGGCAAAGGGTACAAATGATTATTTTTCAAACAAGTTAAATAATTCATTCATCGATACCAAACCACTCATCGGTAATCATTATGTATGGACGGTAAGATTTTCCTTTAAATTGATCCATATGAAAATTTTGTTTGACAACTGAGGGAGTAAGAAGCCAAGTAGTAAAAGTGACTATTTTCTAATCAGAGTTAGATACAGAAATTGTTTGATGAAATAATATACAAAAACTTAGTCGATACCTCCGCTGCGAAACCGCTCAACAATCGCCCAACGAACCAAATCCGCTCATCCAGTAGCCTAACAATGCGAATGCGAACAGCTGGCAGTAGCCGGAGCACGAACGGTCACCTCCAATTCTCCAAGCTTCGGAGGTGAGCGTTAATGCTCCGCCTACTGCCAGCTGAGCATTTGCGTATTGTTGTGCTCCTAGATGAGCGGATTTGATGCGGTGGGCGATTGTTGAGCGTTTGTGCAGTGGAGATATTCCGTACTGAGACGGAGAGGAAAATCAAATGCACTAGTAAATATCTAGTTGATCGTAATTGTTTTCTTTACCTAACTGCTCTACCTTAATCTGTTCAGAAGAAAGTCGCTGGTACCCCTTGACTTCTCACCCATCGTTTAAAACCTTCGTCGTTTCCCTCTCCACCTCAGATTTTTGATTCGAATCAAATGATGAAAAGGATGCATGCTCTCGTTTGGTCTTCTTTGGTGAATTTCTTAAAAAATACTTTATTTTACAGGGTTTGTATTCACTATTACTATGAGTTATGTACATATTTTAAAAATTTAAGGAGAGATATTTGTAATTTTAATTCACTTTTCTAGCAACATCTAAGTAATTAAATAACGATTTGTTTTTAACTGCATTCATAACGACAAAAAGATAATACGTGAAATTCTTGTCCATCTGGGCCTCCACCGCACATCTTATTTATTTTCGTCTTTACAAGGAAATTTAAAATGATTTCGAACTATCGAAAATTGTTATATTAAGAGTTTTGAGTGAAAATTTTCAGTGTAAAATTACTTTTCGGTGGTATAATTATAACATTGAGGATAGCGTATTGGTATCCCCTTTCGATGGATTATGTATTTACATCATTCAATTATTTCGCCATGAAGACATGTATATCAATTTACTTCTTAGCTGATATATGTTCTAGTTTAATTACTTGTGACCGCTACTCAAGTATTTTCCTTTCCTATTTTCAGATGAATCGTCATTGGAATTCTTTCTAAGCGAGATTTAAAAGGTGAGTACAATTTTTACGTCAGACTTTCACTTAAACTATTTTCATACTTCTTAGAATTAAAAAAAAATATTATGCTTGGCCAGGTATTGTCGTTCACTAGGGCATCGCTGCGATTATGCATGACCCTACATGTAACTTTTCTTAATATTTTGCGTGAATTTGCGTTAAATATGCATTTAGTTCGCTGTGAGTTAATGACGAATGAGCGGTTTGGGGGCTAAGTCTTGAACTGGACCGAATTCTAACCTCGGATTTTTACCTACCCCCTTGTCACGCATAAAACTGTTTTTTTTTTAATTTCCTCATTAATTGGGAATTAAAAAAATATGATTCAAAATATATCCTTAATTGATGATCGTTTCATCAATAAATTAAAAAATTAAAACTTACTTCCTTTTTTCTCTTTCTTTCTGAGGCGTATTATATTTATGCTTTTTTTCGAGAGGGTAACGAAAACCTTGTGTCTAAATATAGTTTATTGAGATAAGAAGGCATTAGTTCAGTTTACTTCTCATACATCTTTGAAATATATGAGAGGTTTACATTTTGATATCTGTTGATGCATTATTTGCGAAAGCTCGTACGATTTGTTAAAATTTGTTAAAAGTTAAAATTTTGTATTTTTGAAAATTAAATAAGTTAGTTAAATTAAATATTTTTTTAAACTAATTTTAAGAGCTTACATAAAGTCATGCTGGATATCGGAGAAGATTAACTTTAATAAGTTAAAACCAGAAAAAAATCTTCAAAAAAGAGTCCACTTCAAATGTCATTCTCCATTATATCTTCCTCCGACCTTTATCCGTGTAAAATACCCTCCCTAGTCCTTTTCTCCATCCCCGCCTACTCGCCGCTCTTCTCCGCTATATCAACAGCCCTCCAACGTCCCACGTTGCTTGCCACTTAGTAATTCGCCTCACCCCCTCAACAGTCTTCCCCCCCCCCCCGCCTCCTCTTAAGTTCCTCCAGACTCGTCAGCCTCATATCTGACAACAGCCATGACTTGACGCGCTAAATTGAAATTCCCTCATTTGAGACACCTTGAGTTCGCCGTAGAAATATAATCGGGCGCAAGCATTTTTTAAACCGATTAACCGCATGCGTTTTGTGAAGGACCTTTTTACTTTTCATGGCAGGGTTTCGGGTTGGTTTAGTGGCTAGAGGTTTGGATTAGCATCCAGACGATTCGGGTTGAAATCCCGGCGTTTTCGGAGATTTTCCTTAGAATACCCGATTTCTGATTGAGTTTATCGTGGAATGCACATCAGGGACAACACCCCGTCCGTCGAAAGGGACATTAAGCCGTGGTCCCCTTGGAGTCTTTCCTTAAGAGGAAGCTTATCCCGACACCGAATGTCTTCCCATCTTTTCTTCCTTCCCTCTGGGCGTAAATGACCAAAGGTGTTGGTTACCTCCTCCAAACACCATACTTTTTTTATGATAGTCAAAGGTCTGAAGTTATATTGGGGATAAAAAATGTGACTCATCCGTATTTTTCAATGCAACCGCTTTCGGCTTTTTTATGTCCTTTAATTCATAAAAACTATTGGATCACGAATTTCTTTTCATTACATTGACGGAGCGCTAGATGTGGTTGTAATTCGTGAAACTTATTATACTTATACAGGGTGTATTGACCACCCGAAATAACTTTTTATCAGGTGCAAATTCAAAAATGTGCCAAGCAAACGTTCATTAGCCGTCAGGGGACATTAATCAGCATGATTGCCTTCCTTGTAGCTTTATTATTTACAAAGATATGAACAGGAGGAGTTATATGAGAGGAAACGAATTGCCGAATAAAAATATAGGGTGCCTTTTAAAAAAGACATACCGCTGTTTTTAGAAAAAAAATATGCACAGGAAATATTATGGTGCGGAAATGTTTTTTGAAGTAACTGATCCAACGTAGAAATAAATTCTCTTTTGTATGCTTTTTATTGCATAGAAATTGATTACCTCATTTAGAAGATAGAGCCCCCCAACCTCGGGTGTCTTTCTTGTTTTTTTTTACAGAAACCCATACCCTGGTTTTTGAAAAATTTACCTCCCTGGTTTTGAACACCCCACCACAGAATGAAATTCCTTACTACCCCACTGTGGTATTGTATGGTATTTGGAGGAGGCAGCTAACGGCTAAAGGAAAAGTGGAGAGAAACCAGCATCAGATTTGTCCACTCTTAATGCAGGGCGCCAAGGGGACCACGGCTTAGCGTCCCATCCGGCGGACGGAGTCCTGCACTTGAAGTGCACTCGAGCAGGGATTGGGCAATCTCTGAAAGATCTCTACCACCGCCGCGGCGCGCCGCCGTTTCGTGGCAGTGGTCCGAGTGGCCGGGGTGGATTTACATAATAAGGTTGTTAAAATTAGAATCGCGAGTAATCGCAAAAACTGCATTCTAAATATTGTTCAATATCATTTTATCTATGTTACAGTTCAAATAACTTCGTGTAGACTGATGTCGATATAAACGATAACTACCGTTAAACATAAAATTAAGTGAAAAATCAACACAATTTTAGAAAAACTATAAAAATATCAATTAGCAAGTAAAATGAAACAAAAACCGTCTCTATTCATTTCATAAAGATAAATTTTATGGATCAAAATACTTTGAAACCAATATTCTTAACAACGACTCTGAAGCGGAGCCACAAATTTAGCTATTTTTTACGAAAAAAATTTTGTCACTAAAATCACTCTGACATGCTCTACTTTGACCAGCTGCAAAAATTATACTAACAAATTCCATGCTCTGTATCGTACCCTATCTCAAAGAGTACATGCTTAATGAATATCGACCCTTTTTAGTTGATTTTCGCTAACTTCATTTTTCGACTTTTGGCCAGCTTTTTATGGATTTTGGCCCACTGTGCGCCGAGATATGAGCCCGGTCGCACAGTGTGAGAAGCAAACATCTGGCCGCCACTCCAACCCGTTGCTGGTGTTACTCGTACGATGAAATATTCCCAACCACCACATGGAAGTGAACAAGTCGTCTCCAGAGCGAGGACAGTGGCCTCAGCGTGAGGTTTGGACTGCACCGCATTTTTTTCCACCCTTCCATCCACCATACTCTCCCGTACGGAAAGGAGAAAATAAAAATAATTATTCGCCTCGTCGTGGGAGCTCGCTTTTCAAAATGACGATTCATTATAGGCACTCGTCCGTGGGAGGAGGGCACTTGAGGGAGGAGTTGTTGCTGGAGGGGCGCGATATCAACAGCCTCGTTATCTAACGCCCTCGCTCGCCCTGGGCACGTTGCGCAGTTCCACCGCCGAGGACGACGCTCAAGTGACTCGAAATTACTTTTCCGCGTCGCTCTCATTCTCTCTCCTCGGACGAGCCCTCCGCGGCTCCCGAGCACCCACTCGCCGACACCGCTCGGATAAAACAGACACTGAAAAGATGTCGACGCTGCCATAGAAACGAAGCCTGTGAACACATCCTCCCACTCCCCTTCCTTCTACGGCCAGTCTTGTCCCATTGCCGCTCCTCTTGCATGTGAGGCATCGAATAAACCTCATCGTCACCCTTGAAGTAAAGGGAGGCTCCCAGAATGCCTCTTATGGTCCTTAATTATATGGTCCTTACGTAATGTCTTTTGGTCCTTGTTGTCTATCCTTCTTATTGACCCTTCCTTTGTCCATCTTTATTTCCAAGCTCCCGTAGGACTTCACTTTTTCGCGGTGAATGGTGGCGGTAAATTCTCATTGGGATTTCATCCAGGTATTCAGCCCTGAAGACGATTGAAAACGATTTCATCGAAATATCGGCAGCGACGGAGATAGGTATAAGAGATGGTATACTTCAAATGTTAACTGGCGATTTTGATTATTGATATTAGTTAAATCGGCAAACCTTCGGGAAGTGAACGTGAATATAACATTTGAGATATTTCATGCAAATCATGGACATGTCGTGATTAGTTTTACTTCACGGTGTTGTAGCTTAGGTCGGAATTTTAATGCTTTTGCATGGAATGTTTTAATGCTAACTGATGTTTTTGATGCATGGGATTAGTTAATTCGCCTCTTCCTAGGGAGGCATTGAGAAAATCTCAGCGCCATCTCGCCTTTTGATCCGTATTGTTTCTTCTTCTTCAAATTCCCTTATTCATTCTTCTTTTCTAGGCTCTGGTAGAATGGAGAACCTCAAGTCGACAAATACTGAAATACCTATTTTACGAAGTGTTTCAAATTTGATACCAGAAAAGGGGTTTGTGACTTCTAAAAAAAACCTCTTGTTCATGCGAAGGCTTTTGCGATGAGTGGTAGATGTTCTCCTGGTTTTCGGGTTACTACCGTGTTGTTTAGAAACCGATGTCGACAGTTACGCCGGCAACGCCGCTAGAATCTACAGATTAGATGGATCAGCGTTCATCGCTGGAGTATCAAAAAGTATTTAAAGGATCCTAAGGAAGCATGACGTGGTCACAAGATCCAATTGTGTGACCAAGATCCAAAACATTTTACCTGGACCAAAATATCGAATCCCGAAGGAACTGTGCGAAGGCGTGTATAACTTTCCATACTCCTGCGGAAGATCATATGTTGCTGAAACATGCCGAGGAATGGCGACAAGGATGGAGGTGCACATAAGAGCCACAAATTAAAGAACAACTGCACTTGTCAGCCATTGCAGAGCATGCTTTGGTTGAGGTAGGCCACAAAACTGATTTCGATAGAGCGAAGATAGTGGAAAAAGAGAGTCGCCCCTAACAAAGGCAAATCAAGGAAGTCTTGGAAATCCGCAACACTCCTAATAATAACGGGGATAGTGGCTACCCATTTAGCAACGTGTGGAAGAGATTACTGACCAATCAGCGTTCGGGAGAAGGACGACCAGAGCTACATATGGCGGCGAAAAAATCAAAACTTCACCCCTTCAGCCTGAAGACGAAAGCAGGATGGAATTCGAAACTGTAGTCCATCAAAAACGACTGGAGGACCAGGAATTTGGCAGTCATCGTAAACAGCACCGCGGAATCCTACGCACGAATTTAATTAGCTGCATCACTTTGAGGTGCTGCTAGATGCGACCCGAAAGAGAACCCGATCAGCCTTTTCAGACCACTCATGCTCATTTACCGATATCCTCCCTGAATCCATGTTAGAATGTCTTCATATACGGAACCAGGAGAACGTTTAACAACAGAAACAGGGCATTAGTAAATGAAAATTGCGGATATATTTCTCGAAATGTAAACTTCATTTTAACGTACGGCCACCTGTGGTGAAATTTTGTAGCATACTTGTTCATACTAAATAATTTGCTACATTGCAACCACCATACTTCCATCCTTAGAATTTTCCACATTCAAAAAGTTTTGACGATATTTTTTCTGAAAATTATGGCGAAGACATGAATATAATGTATCCTTAAAGACATGAATGTATTCAGTGGCGTTGCCAGGATTTTGAAATGGGTGTGCCGGAGAATTCGGGGCCCTTGCGGGGTATATGGGAAACGCCCCAGGGTAAAGGAAGGTCCGGAGATTTTTAATATTGGAAACAAGATTTTTAATACTCGAAAGCAGTAATTTTTTACAGGTGTTTATTAAAATAAACTATTTTTTTTATTTATTGAGGTCACCTCACTCGATTTTTACGCCTCTTTTTAAGGCTCAAGGGGGTAGGGGGTTGTAACCCGGAAAATCTCCCACTGAATATAATGTATCCCTTTTATAAAGAGAAAAAATTTCTTGACCTATTGATGACTAACCTTGGGTCGTTAGTTGGGTCTTTTACTCTCATATCTTTCATTTTCAGGGACTTGCGTGTTTTTTTGTTTTAGACAAAATTTAGCTTCTTAGAAGGCCTTCGATTACAGAACATTAGGTTGCCGTGGAGTCCAAAATTGATGATTTAGGCGTGGCAATACTCTTTCACCGCATAAGTATTCATTTGGCGAAAACCATTTCAAAAAATCAAGTTGACTATAGCTCAAAATGAGAGCTCGAATAATTATTATTGATTTCGAACCACACGCGAAAAGGCTATTGGAAAAAATACATCGCAGGCTATTATCCGACGTCCATAAAAAGTCGGAAACAGCTATTTTCCTCAAATATGGTTCAAAGAAATGTCACGAACTCGTTTATAGAGCGTTGCCAGATGATCACCAAGTTAATGCATGATATGTGGAATTCTCACTGAACGTTTTCATTGCGACTGTACTCCGTGAGCATAAAATCGAAAATCGTTTATTCCTCAGAATTGGTTCGACGTATGGAATATTCCAATATATCCAAAAAAAAACTAGCAAATAATCTAGTATTTTTCGTTTCAAGAAATTTGTCCTAAAAGTATTGCTAGTTGGTAAAACAGATTTTCCAAAGTAAGCCCCATTAGAAAAGAATTGGGAATTTTCAAAAAACCAAAATAATACTTCATATCAAATTATCGCATACATAACCACACCAAATATCAACAAAAAAACTTAGTTTACGTCTGCATAATTTCATGTTCCTGAGACATATATTAATACCCGATAATAGCGAAAAAGTTTTAGTGCCACAAGGCTCTCATCAAGGCAGTGACCAATCAATCAAGAATCGTAATTCCATGAATGTCTAAGCTCACAGCTCGCTATCAATCATTCTCGTCGACCGATTTTAATTCTTAAGGTCTTATTAGACATTGCTCAACCGTCCTTCTGTGATGCTTGTATTTCATTAATATCTACATCGGTAACGGAAAATAGGAAAATCAAATGGACACATTTGTTGATAAAGCCTAGTGAATAGAATTAATATAAATAAGACCGTTGAAGATTTTTTGGAGATGGGAACTTCATGAGATTTTGTGGGTCGTAAATTTCGCTCAATCAAAATGAAATTAACATAGACGGAGAATCTACCTGTGAATGATAAATTTTCTTATTTCCTAGATCGCCCCACAAATTGATTGCTCTTCTGATATCGGGGTGAGGCCGGCGTTACTCCTGTTGTAATCCGTCAGAGTTTATTGCTGCAGTTAGGTTTGTACATAAAATAATATTGTACTCTTTTGGAACTTATAAATAAAGGAATAATAAGATTTACAGAGCCTTCTATTAATATAACTGGTGTCAATATTGCACTTAGAGGGAGTTATTTTTATTTCCTTAGGGAATTTTTCATCAAAGACTGTTTGTAGCTTACTTAGAATTGTATTTTATTGGGAGTTTGGGGCTACCATTTTCGAATAGTTTGCGTAAAATAATTTATTTATTTTGATAAAATTGTAAACAGCATTATTATAGTTTTCATCGAGGTAAAGAGTTTTCATCGGGGTAAGTTAACAAATAATTTTCACGAATACCCACGCCTTGATTAGTGGAAACTTATCTGGGCGGGACTCGAACCCGCCACCTTCGGTTTGTCAGGCGAGGAAATTAACACCACCACCGATTGGAATAGATCGCATCAGATCAAAGTACCTATAGTGATTATACACGAAGCCCATAATCTTTGGAATTTTCACGCTCGAAGTTTTTCCTCAGTCAATGGTTGCCTATGCTGAAAACACTTCTGCATTCTCTGCCTTCTCTCATCTTTCAATGGAATGCCTTATTCTCTTACGCCGGCTGCCTATCCAAAGGTCCTTAACAAAGGGAGGGGCTTGTTCCGATGGCTATTCGATCAAAAGGAACCGGCGACGACCCAGGAGCAGCCATAAAACCAGCCAGCGCGATTTTTATTTCCCTCCGAGCGTCGTTCAACTTTCACTGCCGACCGGCCTGTCCTCTGGCGGAACGACACACGACCTCAAGCGTCAGGGCTCCCGGAGGCCGAATTTTTTTTCTTCCATTAAATTCGAGCTGCTTCTTTGAAATACCAAATAGGAGATCATTGGAAGTTATTGGAGTGAGGAGGGAGGGAGAGACGTACTCCCAGTTATATGATTTTTTAACTTGGCGTTTAAATAAAATAAAATTTCCGCCAGTTTAGTTAAAGTAAAACAAATTGATCCAGCACAGGGAAATTTGAAATTTACATGCAATTGAGTGTGTCTTCAACCTACAATTATAGTTATTTATAAACCTACAGCACTTTTTTAAATTTTAGTCATGAAGAGTCTAATTTAACGCTGTTTTCGATACAGTTAAAACAATTCAATAACTTCACTCAAACTATTCGAAAATGGTAGCACCCAGTCTTCCAATAAAAAAATGGGAAATTCTAGGTGAACTGCAAAGAAGTTGCGGTTAAATATTCCAAAAGGACATAAAATTGACCTAGGATCCTCTGTCTACTAAATGACACCAATTATATGCATCAAATATTCATTCAAATTTCCTATTTATTCAGCTATGTTTAAAATACTATTTTATACATGAACCTTACTGAGGCAATAAATTGTTACGTGGCTCATTTTAGTCGGACTTATTGTCACCATTGAGTACATTAAATATTATTAATACTGGAGAGATTTTGGTGTTGCTATAGGAGCTCTTTTGGTCTTATGTAAAATAAGTTCCACCACCAATATGAGAAGAGTGTTGATGGGATAATATGAACTATTGTACTTTTTTCCATAATAAATTTTATTTTTTTTTGACACTAATTTAACTTTATGTCGTTCAAGTCCATTCTATGTAATTTGTTTTTGCACTGCCTCATTTAAGTTTAAGTTTAAAAAAAATGATGTGACACAGGAAAATTTTAAATTTACACGTAGCTGAGTGAGCCGCCAACCTAAAGCGAGGTCTCAAAGGGTTTCTTTATCCATAATTTTTGCTGACGTATACTTATAACATTATTTTTATCTCTAAGGTAAAGTATTTGATTTTGACTGAGTACAACTCTTTATACCGTGTAAAATCCAAGATGAATATGAAAATTTTGAATAAGTGCACGAAAAACGACTAATTTGCATCTGCCAAGAAGTAGCGACGCGTTAATTTCAGGAATACGGGAGGCAAGAGAGGTTGATCTTCTAGTGGATAATACCACATCTCTGCGGGTAACTCCAGATTGTACCGTAAGCCAGAGATCGGTTAGGAGTATATGAAGATTTTTGTCATGTACATTGTATATACCCTAGTGTCGCGTACTTATCCGACTAGGAATGTTTCACCTGACAGAATTCCACCATGTCTGATTATTTAAAGTTGGAGTGAAATTTTAGCATTCGAAATGTGACGCGACCAAACAATGATGAAGATAAAATGGATCGACATTGTAAGTAACGAGGAAGTGCTAAGAAGAGTGAGAGAAAAGTAAAGTCTTCTAGAAACCCTAAGAAGAAGACGGGGCAACTTAGTTGGCCACATTATGAGGCATGATGTCCTGATGAAAACAATCGCAGAAGGACAGGTGGAGGGAAAGAAGGGCAAGGGACGGCCCCGAATGAGTTACATAGGACAGGTTATAGAGGATGTATAAGAGAATGAAAACGCTAGCGGTTAGGAGAGAGGCATGGAGAGCTGGTCCAACCAGTCTTAAGATTGTTGACTAATGATGATTATGATGATCCGAATATGGTTTTTACTCATTCTTTTATCAATTTATTAATACGCTACTCAATGGGTATTTATACAGCCCATATCTTGCCCAAGTGCAAAATACTATACGTAGAATCATGGCAACAGAAGGTTACTGCTGGTGTAAACATGTTATTCTAAGAATACGTATCGAATAATTTTGTTTTCCTAATCGGTATTTATTTATTTAACCAACAAAAACGGTGCAAAGGCTATTAGATTGTCTGTTTTCAATAAAAAAATAACAGCTTAAAAATAAAACAATATATAAAACATAAACAGAAAAAATGTTTATACATAAGAAGGGGGAATATGGATTAGGCAGCAATGAACAAATCTTTATGGTTTGTACTGCTATATGGTATGGTTTATAATTCGAGTTAATGAACCGGTCAATTTACTCTCCTGCTCAAATTTTGAATGAGTTCACGGAAAATGTTAGATACCATTGGTCTAGACCTAGTACTGCGTTTCAAATAGCTTCAGGTAGTGACTCAAATTTTATTCGAGACCTGGCACTCCAGACCGCTCGTAGGCCTGTCAGTCTCTTAGCTAATACAAACCGGAAGTTTGTGTTTTAAATTGAAAGCGGTTGCTAAGTTTTAGTTACATGATAAACCAGACCCGTTTTAATGTTTCCTGCTTAAATTCGTTCCAGAGCCTCAATCCACCTTTTTGGAAGAGATTTTGTATGTCAACATCGTACTTCAATATTTTCTGTATCTACTACACGTCGCATCACTCCACTTACTCATGTGTTCGAGGAAGACTGATTATGATTGGAGATCCAAGTTAATCCCTGCACTCAAGATGCTTAATCCGTAGCTGTTCAGCTTTGTTGATTTGGGATTACATCTCTCCATTAAACTCTTTTATTTCGTTCATGTTCACGCGTTCCTGAAGTTCTCTCAAAGAAGTTTACTTGAGCTGAGTGCTGGGATTAATCAGAGAATGGTAAATTTGATCGCTTAATCGAGTGACTTTAAAGTACGGAAACAAAAATGATATCTTGTGTAATATTTTACACGTAATTTTAGGTACCTACCCCACCTCTTTAAGTATGTTTTGATGTTAATACATAACTCTTTTTTGTGTGTTGTGAGTATTGCCTCCATGTTTAAGTGCATTTATTAAGGGTAATATTGCTCAGACGTCCAGTTCATTTCAAAAATGGAACATTAGTAATCTTAATAAATTGGAATGAATTTTGTCCTAATTTCGAGGATCGATCTTAAAGCTGTATGGTTAATTAGATAAATACGGTAATATGAATGTAAGCTTGGCGAATGTGAATTACGTTCAAATAAAAGCTGACTCTTCTGTTGATAGTTCATTCCTTTGGTGCTAACGTGACGCCAGTCATTGGTTTTTTTTAACCTCATTTGCGTGCTCTGACGTGGTTATTCTCTTTTCATGATTAGAGACTGTAAATATTCCGTTTCTAAACCATCATCCCCAAAATAAATATAGCTTCTTTCTCGCCTTGAAAGAAACATTCATCTGGTAAATTTCGACCACGCCCATACTAGGGAAAATAAAGCTCATCGCCACTGGTAATTTCCTGTATTTGGATATGAATCGCTTTTCCTGATGGTGTGAATATTTTACTTAAGCCAGGAAATTAATAATCCGTGGAAAAATGGAATGGAAGCAGTGCATCTTTGTTACATGAAGAAGACTTTTTGCAGTGGCCAAGGTATTTTCTTCACTTTACTTAGCTGTGAGATCTAATGATTTTGTTCTGAAGATGTTAGTTCTACTTGCTGCCAGGTTTTTCGGGACTGGAGCCTGTTATCCAAATGTTCTTCCTATTTCTTCATTTCTCTTCATTATTAGATTCCTCACACAATAATTTCTTTTTGAAGTCTACGCACCTTCATAATATGGCTATGCAAATAGTATTTCCATTCATCATTGAGTTCCAAGTAAGCATTTTCAGTTTAAAACATGAAAAATTACTATTCTTCAGTATTTTATTCCCCTGAAATTTCTTTACTTTAATTATGAACGCAAATTGAAACATGGATGCAAACTGTTCTCGATCTGGCTCTTCAGTTTCAAGATAAAATTGATGTTTTATTTTATTATTTGATAAATTTTAACTGCCAATCTCCACTGAATGAAATATTGCTATTTCCAGAAGTTTTCGTTTTTCGTTGGAAATTGCGAGATCTCTTTTGTTATTGTGGATCGGTCACTTCATATCTCACCAACATTTACTACTACCACAACATCGTTGCGAATCTTCCAAATGAATAAATGCTTCATAGAAATAAACTCGATTGTTTCTGGCTTTACTTTGTGAAAATCCATTCTGAACAATAAAAAGTTATGGTACTTATTCACACGATTTATTCAATACGACCGGTTTCGTCGCAGAGGCGACATCATCAGGTACAGAAATCGTTATAATGACAGGTATTTTGTTGTCGTTTATCTGGTTGCTATTACGCCTTGGTAGGGGAGGGTTGAGTTGGTGTTGGAGCGTTACTCAGTTTAAGGGGAATTTCCAAGAGGGTGGAATAGTTAAAAAAAATATTTTCATTTGCTAAAATTCCATTCTTGATATGCTTCCTTATCTCCAACTCCTCCAAGCATCCTTCTTCCCTTTTTCTCAATGTGGAGAATTTTCGGAACAAAATTGCTCCTGTGGTCACTCTCCCATAGATGTTTCGCTAAATGCGATATGTCTAACCAGATAAACAACAACAAATCACTGTTATTATAACGATTTCTGTACCTGATGATGTCGCCTCTGCGACAAAACCGGTCGTATTGAATAAGTCGTGTGAATAAGTACCATAACTTTTTATTGCTCAGCTTCATAGAAAGTTAAAGTGGCGTCTAGGATTTCAATAAGTCACCAGAAAATACGAAAATATTTGATCTTAAACTAATGGACTACATGAAACACGCATTTAGCAATTAAATTAGAAATTACGCAGTTTTTTGGTTGTTCACGTGCTACATCAGTTGATAATGATAGACTCTTCTCTAAGTTTTATTGAGTGTGGTTATTGGGTATTACCTTAAATTGATTTTACCCATGTTACTCTCCAATGTTTGCATTTCTAGCATTGGCTCATTGCAACCCTATAAAGTTACACTACTTCTTATTATTATATGTTTCTTCCTCCTCATATCCATTTGGAAATATTCTTTGTCAATGTCTCCCGGCTTTCTTTCGGTGACTTGTTGTGGATAAATATTCCTTCTTCTCTTCTTAATTATTCTTTTGCAACTATATGACGCGTCTCTCATGACTTGGTCTGATTGAATTTCTCTTAGGCGTTAGATGCTATACTGTCCGTACCAAAAGTGATTTTTTTAACCGGCTATTTTTAACGATTGGCGCTCATCATCTCGCGTAAAAAATACAAAAACTGTTATACATCAACGCTTATTAATAAAAAATTCATAAAGTATGCAAGAATATACGGGAGACTAAACGAAAAACTGTATCAAAATTAACCTCATATGGGTAACTGTTGCTTGGAAAGTATTGTTTCATAAAAAAGGCATTAAGAATCTTTGTATTTGCGGCAGACATATGGTGCCTAATATTAACGCAAAAAGAGCCTTACTACATGATATATATATATAAATTTGGTGTGGTTAGCAATGCGCGTTTAACATTGGTCAATGTTTAAAGTTGAAAGTTACTTAGAAATGCGTAAAAAACGGACATTTTTAGTTAATTCACGTATTTGCTTGGTAAGATAAAAGTTTTTCAACCTTATTTATTGACGCGCATTGCTACAAGAAAAGCACAAATGTAATGAAAATAGCTTATAGGGTATGGTTATTGCTAGCGTTCAAACCCGAGCCCTTTACCAAGTATCTTTTCTTTGTTATGCCTTTTTGTTTCTCCTAAATTTCATCCATTTTATTTTTTTCTATCCATCCATCCTTCATCATCAGGCCTCGAAGCTTAATATTTTCACCAGGTTTTTACAATATTTATTAAAACTTGCTTCATCCGTTTTTCTGTATCATCAATTGAATCTTGTGATTGATTTTTACTCAATTCCCACTGTCGAATTGGCTTGAAATTTTGCACTATTCCTTACTCCTGATGACTATGCTATATTCAATTATAAGACATTTGGCAATATGTTCCAATGTGCTAAAATTTTATGTAGAATTACAAAAGGATAAATAGTTCTTAATTTTCTCAATAGATGGCAAAGCTATAATTTTAGTGGCCGAAAGTTCTTTAAAGACTCTGATGTAGTCGATTAAATGATTCATCAGAAAGAAGTTGAAAATTAAATGAAAAAATTAGAAAACCCACGGTTTTTTTCCAAATAGAGAATGAAAATGCAATAAAAAGCATAGAATAAGCTTTTTATATGTGGTAATTTAAGGTTTAAGCTTTAAATAAGGTTTGGATATAAATATAACGTGCCAAATCTTACAATCGTGTGGTACATTAATATCAGGGATTCATGGATGAGAGTCTCAATGGTTGTAGTGAAACCCGTTTTTTTTATTCGAAAATGCGTTTTCATCGTCATTGCCAACCCAAGTCGAAACTAACTTCATGCGATCGCGCTGTGTACTGAAGAATATTTGGCAAGTTGGTGGGGTCGGGTGCACTGGTTTGGACGTCTGAAGATTTGGCCCCGGCGGGGATGGCCGGGAAGTTCAATGGTGATAGCAAAATTGATTAGCGCCTTTCAGTCCTTCGGGAATAAAATCTCACAGCTCAAGTTAAATCCAATTCCAAATAGCTTGCTAGATGTCCATTACAGATCATAACCTGGCAGCGCATTTTTTAGGCTTTTCACGAATTCGAGTGGCAGTATGAGGCGCCATTCATCATAGCTAATACTTGTATTACTCACTCCGCTGCAGCATAAATGTAAACGATTTGCAATAATTCAAAAACTTGGTGATGGTTTTCCGGGTTTACACCGCGTTGATACATGTTTTGCGGACGGCAGTTTCGGGCGCGTTCCAGCTCCCGTCTTCGGGTCCAAATGATTTGCAGATCTGTGATCCTTATTTATTTACAGCTAGTCAGACGGATGTTGATTTTTAATTCCATTGTTGGAAAAGCCGTTTGAAAGATGAGGATAAAGGATAGCCGTCTTCCCTATTGAAGTTCTTAGGGTGACTCGCTATTTCAATCGCCTCCCTTATCAGCCTAGGGAAATATTTATTTTCCCTGGCGATGATTTTCGATTCCTTGAATAGTATGACGTGCCCAGGTTCCGACCATGCATGCTCTGCAACCGCAGAAAGACGAAAATTTTTCTTTTCGGTTGCCTTCAGATGTTCATTTATTCTGCATTTGAGGGATCTAGATGTTTGCCCGATGTATGATAAACCACAGGAACACGTTACTTCATACACTCCTTCATAGATATCTGATGGATGACGATCTTTTTCACTCCGGAGGAGGTCAGAGGTCTTCTTCAAACTTATAAATGGCGTCAGAACGTCATGTTTGGCGAGAACTCTAGCAATTCTTTCCGACGTTCCAGCCACGTATGGCAAGAGAGCATGTGCCTTTGCCTTTTGCTGGTCTTCCTTTGCAATGTCCAAGGCCACATCTCTTTTCTCTTCTTCCCTACGCGCGATTTTTTGAATCAGTACCCGATCGTAGCCATTTTCTTGGAGCGTGGTAAGGAGGTGTTGTTTCTCTCCAGCGAGCGAATCTGTATCCGATATGGAATATGCCCTATGATATAGAGTTTTAATAACTGATGCTTTTTGCCTGGGATGATGGTGTGATTTGCCATTCAAATAGCGATCAGTATGCGTTTCCTTACGATAGACTGAATGTCCCAATGTGCCATCTGATTTCTTCTTGACGAGAACGTCCAAAAAGGAAAGTTGGTTATTTTCTTCCATTTCCATAGTGAACTGGATGGAATTATTTTGGCTATTAAGATGTTCAAGGAATCTTTTCAGTTTATCTGTCCCATGAGGCCATATGACGAAGGTGTCGTCAACATATCTCACGAAGAGTTTCGGCTTCATAGGGAAAGAATCCAGGGCTTTTCGTTCAAATTCTTCCATACAAAGATCTGCGACGACAGGTGATAAAGGAGAACCCATGGATGCCGTAATAATTCAAAAACTTCCTTGCGCTTTTTCGCGCTGAGCGAATGCAAACTACTGAATTTAGTAATAATATACCAATAAGTTAAAATTTTGATCTAAAAAAAACAAGTTTGTGGTTGTTAACTTGTAGCCTTCTATTTGTAAGATTTAAGTGTGGTGCGTATCTTGGGCCAAAGCAAGGTGGTTTATTTTATCCTTTTTAGTTCCAGTAAAAACGGGTTTTAACTTAAAAAAAAAATTAATTCATAATCATCGTTATTTCTGGTCAAACATAATTCTTATCTTCACTGTGTCACTATCCAATTTCCATTTAATCAAATTTCTCCATAACCTGTCGTATCACTTGATAAAGTTGCTCATCACTTTAATTATAAACGTTAAATAAAATATAGATGAAAATATTTTCCACCTGATTCTTCAGTATCACGTTGAAATTGTTATTTGTTCAATGTTTGACTATTTTTAACCGCCGATCTCAAATGAAAGAGATATTGCTAGTTCTACAGATTTTTTTGAAAAAAATTATCTGATTAGTAATTGGCTCAAAGTGTGTAGAAAGTTTGCATTATTGCTTTTTTTATGGTAGAACAATATTCAATAATCATAATTTTGAAGTTTTGTTTCATTGTTCTCCAACTAACTATATTTCCATATGGAAAAATAGTTCTAAATTCTCTCAAGAGATAGCGATGATGTAAATTTTATCACGGACTCAAGGTGCAACTATTAAAGCTGCTTTCAAAATCATAAATTTTAGAGAGATTTGATCGGGGAAAATATAACTCGATATGTGTGGAAATCGAGCGGATGGTGTCGCCGATACAAATAAATCCGGGAACAACTTGTTGAGCGTGATAATTGGATTAGCGGAAGCTCCGGCCGCGCGCTTAACTGATCATAAATGACTATCACGTGCGTGAAGATCCGCAAACATGATTACAGAACCAATGCAAAGATTCATGGAGCAAATATTTGGAAGATGACGGACGAGGAGAAAATCCCCTGCTGCACGAAGCGAGGAAGACGTTCCGCGTTTATCCAAAGAGTGAAATCTACACGAACATGATTAGGAATCTGCGAGTTTCCTCACGGCAGAAAAATACAATATACAAATTCATAACATTCATAATTGTTTAAACCATAAAAAATTATCCCCTTTCCTAATGAAATTCTTTTTCTTGTTTTCATTATTAAATCAAAGAATCGAAGCAAACCATGTTTTGGAAACAATATATCTATTTTTCCATTCTATTCAAATTGAGAGTTAGTTTAGATATATTACACTAACATTTTAGCCAGAGTATTTGGTTGCATCAGAGATAATCTATTTTAAGCATTCTTTTAACTCTCTTGGCAGTAAATTTTTATATATTTATTATTCACGATTGACCTAATTGTTTACGTGGCACTGCACGTGTAGCATTGACATCGATAGTGGACAGGTAACTCTGCAGTAGACACGCATATTTTGCTTTCAGATAGGTAACGATGCCTTACCGAGCCGAAAATATCTCGCATACGAATGAGATACATAGCTTAGCTTCATAGTTGCAAAACGGCAATAGTAAGAAATAATACTATACGAATGATCATTAGATTAAATATTTAGTGTCCGATATTGTCGTTATGATCTTGGAAGATGGGAGTTCGGATTATGGCTTATTGAAGTGTGACCAGATCATTGCACAATATAGCGAAATGCGTCATGACATTGAAAATATTTTAATTTAAGTATGCCGGGACTTGCCAAGGTGATAATTTTACGTAGTCAACCGCAATGCACAAATTGTGTAAAAAATCCACCGAGAAAAAAAAACATTCGCTTTGACTGAGATTCAAACCCGGATCCCCCGGTTTCCGGTCAGGTTTTTTTTAGCCAGTTAAGCTACGGAGTTATCAGTCTCACCTGTGAAAATGTATTTAGACCATACCACCTTGTCCGGTATAGTTCTTATATTTCCGTAAGTGATAATGACGCCTCGGTAGCTTAGTTGTCTATAGGACCTGACGGGGGATCCGGGTTCAAATATCCGTCAAGGCGAATCATTTTTTTCTCTGTGGATTTTTAGCACAATTTGTGCAAGTATTTTGTCGAGATCCGTTGAAAGTATGGCTTAGCGTTTGTAATGACCGAATTCGAAGCCTGAGAAAGGCTAATTCGCCCTTTTCTTTCTTCTGGATAGTTTTCTGCTTCCCATGTTCTCCATCTTCTTGCATCGCCCCTCCGGAAGAGAAGATTCTCCTCCCATCTATTTTTTTTCTTCCCTCCTCATCTTCTTGCACACTCTTTCTCTTCTGGAAGCTATTCATGGCATCTTCCCTCGATCCTTTTCTTGTCATCACGATCCCCGTCCTTCGCGAACGACCGGCCCTCCTTCTCCCTTCGTGACTCGGCGTCCTCCTCTCAACAGTGCCGTTCTCTTCATCTCGTTCCCGCTTGCCTTCTTTTTCCTTTCCTTTTTTCTCCGCCATTAAGGAGAGCACCGCTCCCTAGCAGCGATTGATTTGACTAATAGTGGGTCCAAAGAGGGGACTTAAAGATTATCAAAGGTCCAATCAAAAGTGCAATAATAAAATGTGATTATTATGACACCTCATCGTCAAAAGCCAAAAACCTGATGCATATTGAAGAAGTTAAGTTTTTCCCGGTGAATTACTTGGATTAATTCTTCTCGGGTTTCCAACCGGGTTTGTGTCTGCATGCTGTTGACAGACGTTTCGTTGGGAGACTTTCCCGACATCTTCAGGGCTGAGGCCCGAGAACAATTCAATCAATCCTAAGATTGGGCTGAAATTCTCCATTCCTCTCTCCTATCCACTAGCCTTCCCATAGGGACGTACCTCTTCTATTTAACATCCTTTATAATCTATCAATTGAAGCGCAGTCGGAGCCATCCCTTGCCCTTCTTCTCTTCAACCTGTCTTTCTACGATTGTTTTCATCAGGCCATCATGCCTCATAATGTGGCCAACTAAGTTGTTCCGTCTTCTCCATAATGATTTTAGAATACTTCTCTTTTTTCCTAATCATCTTACCACGTCATCATTACTTACACGGTCTAATTATTTAATCTTCATCACTCTTCGGTAGCATCACATTTTGAATGCTTTATCGCACCACATGGCAAAAATAATATGTTTTCTTAAATGATCATTTTACTATTCGGTCAGAAATAATCTGCACTGAAAGAATTGAATTTAGAGTCATACACTCTCAATTACTAGTACGCACATGACAGGAATAATGTAGGCATGTAGGATATTCAATTTTAAAAAAATAGTATTTTTGGAACAGATTATTTCCAACCGAGTAGAAGAACGAACATTTAAGCAATTTTTAGTATTTTGTGTGTGATAGGTATCATAATAATAAAGGCAAATATTCATTTAAACTGCTAATTACACTTATTCAAATTAATCGATAAGGAGTGGATATCAAGTTGATTACATTTGAATGACTTTATTACAGCAGTATTTGGTTTTACGTCGTTTTGCATTAACTGCTAAGATAACTGTATTGCAAATAAGTAATTGTAAAAAAAATGTTTTTGCAATCACTTCAAAAAGCTATTTTTAAATATCAGCAACATTACGCACCTTTCAGGTAAAACTGTTGCGAATATTTCCCGAGTAATAATTGCGAAATATCTAAATTCTAAAATTAGCATCATTTTTCCCAGATAGATATCATAAGACTATATTGGTGAATTAAAACTATCGAATGATATTCTTTTAGGGAAGAGATTCAATGCTCTAAAGTAAATGCATGAGTTCTTTGCCATCTTTATTTTTGCACGTCACAATCTCCCACGTAGTATGCGATTTTGTTTCGTTTTCCATGCACTCACCCCATTTCCACCTGTTCCGCATCCGTAAAAAAATCCTCCACATCCGTCTTCCTCCCGCGGGTAGTCGTAACAATTAAAAATCCTCACTTTTTCAATCTTTCTCGTTAATAACGACCCTTTGAAACGCGTGACGCGAGCACATCTCCGCAATGGTTTAACCGAAGGAACCGTGCCATCGCGAAAGTATTGTTCCCTTCCATTCAGCTTCCCCAGTCTTTTCTGTACCCTCTGTCTCTCTGAAGGACTTTCCATAATTGCATAACCGCGCACGGAGTCGCCCATGGGCATGGAAACTTGGAGGAATTAAATTAAAAATAAAAAAAGATTAGAAGAACTTTGCCTTCATATTTTATTTTTTTCCGTAGCGCGAGAGTCGGAAGGAATCCAATTCCAAGGGTTCGCTTTCTTTCTCTTCATTTGCGTTTTTTTATACCCACCCTCACACTCAAGACCCAGATCCAGGAGTATGTCCTGCCTGAGGAAGAATTTTCATTTTTTCAAAAAGTTATTATTTTTTAAATATATGAAAAAGACCTCCTTAAGAGATTTTTTTCGTGGAACTTGGACGGAATAATTCATGAGTGGCTGTAGTTTTTAAATTGCTCAGTCAGTGTCAGGTGCGTGGTTTCACAACTAAGGATAATCACAGGGAGTGAAATCTCAGGTTGTGTAGGTGAAGGCTGTGCTTTGTATTAGGGATTACTAGATCGAAACCGACGACCGATAAATTGGTGATATTGGCCAGGGCCGGCCTTAGGGCGGGGCGCCGCGCTTTGGGGGGCCCCGCGTTCGTAAAAAAAAATTAAAATATACGATATACATGTGAAATTAAAACTATCTTTTTTCATTTTTAACATTCAAAACTATTTTTTTCAAAACTAATTAACTTTCATAATCTAACTTATAAAAATACGTACCTATTGAAAAAGCGCGCTTTTTATGTTTATTTTACGTTATAATTTTATGAATAAATATAATTATAAATTTTATTTGTATTATACTATTTTGAACTCAAAACTGCGTGATGGTATCATAACGGCGTAATTACGAAGTCTTGAATTTGGGAGGGGAACTCACACTTAGCCAGAGAGTGGTAGGGATTCAAAATGCTCGAGTTTCTAGATAAGGTATAGAGTTTAATGTTTTAAGTGAAGGGCCCCGCACTGAAGGTTCGCCCCTAGTCCCGCACCTGCTAGGGCCGGCCCTGATATTGGCTTATTAGTTATTTGATCTTTTTTTTAGGTTAATCTTTTAATTTACTCCGATATCACTTCGTTATTAGCCCATTAATCCCCGGCGTTGCGTTAACGCAACATTACTGACTCCTAATTCTCAGAACAATTTTCTACTTTAGGATAATATTTTCTTCGATTTACTGACTTTTTTACAGTATCTCTACTTTTCATTTTATCATTTTCACAAACATTTTCATTTATATAATTGTATTTTTCTGACTGATGGCGTTTGGTATAAAAATCGATGCGCGCATCCTAGACACCCAAGGAAAAATGACATACCCCAGCTTGTCCGTTAAAAGGCAGAATGGGGAGTTTCCTCCGAAGGAGTACTGATAACTCCTGGCGAACATGTCGAGTGTGCAATTCAAGATAAGAAATAAAAGATGTAACCTAAGTTTTAAAAATTGCTTTTTTTGTATTTATTTACCGGAGTTTTCCCAGCGGTGCGTATACGCAGCATTATGAAAATCATATTATATGGTGAACACATTTTAATTAAAACATTCTTCTTAATTAGGCCAAAATAAAACGGGAAATGCGAAACAACCGAGGTTAAAAGCCCTGAATACAGTGTGGGGAATAATGGGTTAATCTTCCATTGCCAAAAGTTCAATGCTGATGGTATGCGTTATTGCTCCTTCCCATGGATTGGGAAGTGAAGTAATTGCTTAGAAAATCGTAATATTCATCAGTCGGATACTTCTCATTTGAATTAAATTTAAACTCAGCATCTTTCAACTCGATGGTAAATTTGCTGAAACGTACTATTATAACCTGTGAATTTATTAGGAACATCTCACACATATTTCATTTATGATTCTCCGGGATATATAATCATCAATATAATACATCACAATTCACCGACTAGTGTCATAGATCCAATTTAAAAAATTTGACTGGTAAGATTGATATAATTTGAGTGCACTGCATTTCCAGTCGTTTACAAAATAAAATGTGATCAAAGGATTTCGAAGAAAAATCAACAAAATTCACCGATTTTAAGTATCGAAAAAAATGAAAAATATCACATCTAATGGTATTGATGACCAAAGGTAGGTCACGCCATGTTTCAAATGAGGAAATATATTAGGAAATTCTTTTGCGGCTTCCATAGGGTCAATATTACTAAATTCCAGATGAGTAATTATGTCCTACATCGAAGAAGAGCTGCTATCTTAACACATTAAAGACAAGATGTTTTTTTCGAACAGAACCCAATTACCAGGAATGCATCCCAAAAAGATTGGTTTATTGAAGTCAGCTTTAATTTAACATTTAATGAACACAAATGCATTCGATTTCAATTCATTGTGAACTGATGCAATCAATGATTACAATCAAGCAAAGTAGTTACGATGCATAATTACAAGTGGAGTATATGTATAGGCAGAATGTAGAAAACACGAGTAAACTCGTGACCCGTTCGGAAAGTGTTATAATGGAATATTACGGTGTATTTAAATCTTTCTCAAATTATCTATGACGTTTCTCGAGCTCCAACGAAAACCGTTTCAGTCACTTCATTGCGCTAAGTTCTTTCAATTGCAAAATTCTTGTTATCGCGTCTTCCCCCTTCCTTGATACCCCAACGGCTCGGAAAAATTGCTTCCATTCCCCTTGAGCAAATCCCTTGTCTCTTTTCGCTCACTCCCCAATTCACAATCCGCCTCAGCTCAAGCGACTGTTTTCACCGTTCGGCGCTGAAGGCGGCACTAACAAAGACTTGCATTCTGCTGCCCATGGGGATACGTGGTTCAATGAGTTGCATCCGAGAGGATATGAACAATTTTACGATCGAAATTTCGTTTTTCTTTTTTTTTCTTAGCTCTGTACAACTCGTCTGTCTTTTGAATCGCGATCCAATAATTGCCGTTTGAAGCGCCTTTGCGTCGTTTTTGGTGATTGAAAGAAATAAAGTATTTAACTTCCCGCGCACGAACATGAACTTTGCAGTGTTGAAGTGGATCACCTCGTGAGTAATTCGAATTCAAACACCTCTATTCTCAGCGATTGATATCTATGCTACCTACTGCTATTATATGGGGCCAAGTTTTTACCGAGGGCCCCTGATGCGACGTGGTCAAGGAGCCCCAAAAGGCAAACTCCGCCGTGTAAAAGTGTGATGAAACATTTATGTGAGCATTTTTGATGCCACAAGCAAAAGAGTTCAATACACAACCTAAACTAATAAAGTTTTCAGTTCTGCTGATGTCAGAACAAATATTTACACATTCTTTTTGGTCAGTCTTAAAATCTTGAGTCTTTCAACATTTAAATATTTGTCAAAATTATCTTGATTCAAATAGATGCGCAACCTCTAAGTAAGAAGTATCTTAAATTTAAATAGCAATCGTTGACAAGATATTCGGCGGCATTGGACGGTCAGCACCACTGTTATAAACAGGTATAGGCACTGGGGTCCCCGATGAAGATTATACGTCCACCCTAATTGCAAATCTGAATTAATAGGAATAGTGCACTATATACAACTATAGTGAAATACCCTCCGCATCGCATGATATAGCGAGCGTCAACTTCCGCCATGAAATCAGCATCGAATTGGACAAATTTATTAGGATTTTTCTTTCCTTTGATCATTTTTCCTTTGAACATTAAAAACAGGCTATTTGACCTGTAAAGTAGCCAAATAATTTATAAATTCCTTACTACATATCGATGAATTTTCCTAATAATTATGATAGCATGTTTTGTATTTTCTATCATCATAGGCTGATGCCTGCATAAAGAGTTGGAAAATTTTCTTTTGCATGAATCAAGAAGTGTACTTTGTTAGTAGGCGTAACATTTTTATGACCATGTGGTGTGCATGTGGGAATCCTCTTGCATGCCGGTGATTGACCACCCCCTGCCAAACACCCTAGAGATGGTTCGCAAGGTATTGTGTAGGTGTACAAGTAAACAGTAACTGCGTTGTTTGAGTAAATATTTCTCTCAGTTTTAAAGATCGCTGGCTTCGCTGGCGGAGGGGTAAAGTCCTCGCCTGCCAAACCGTAGGTCGTGGGTTCAAATCCCGCCTGGGTAGGTGATCCCTATCCAGGTCATGGATGTTTGTGTTGTACTTTGTTAATATTGGAAACCCTCGTTGTAGAAGGCCGTTATGTGCTGTTTACGGGGGATGTGATAAATAAATAAATACCGTAAAACATGACCTGACTTTGGGGCCTGACTTTGCCCCAAATATTTTGACTCCTCAGTTTATTTTTTGTTCAAATTGCTTGAAATATTTTTTAAATTTTTTTTCTTTCAGGTTAGATTGTTGATATTTTACAGTTACTGAAAATCACCTTTTTAGATCAGTAAAGTATTGAAAATATTCTTTTTTGTTTTTTAATGTCATTGGAGCAAAGTCAGGCGGGAATCGGGTGACTTTTCCCCAACATTTTATTCCTATTGTAATACACTCAAGAAAAGATTTTTAGAGAAATGAAATATCATAGGAGTATTTTAAAGAGTTTTTATGTTAGAAAATATCAACTTTAAGACTAGGCTCCTGGCTTTCTTTTATATTTAGAGGGCATTTTACTATCTACACCAAAAATGAACGAAAATAAAGTTTAAGGACATGGGAGGGGAAAGGAAAACAGAAAACTCAAATTCTACAGTATTTCATTAATTTTGCGTAGCAATTTTTTAAAATATTTAAAGCCCATCTAAAATCAGCATCCCTTGTAAGTCACCCCCATCATTAAGTGGGTGTGTGCATATGACTGCAATCCTGATATCAAAACTACCCCTAACATTGGAATACCTGACGGTTCTTCCTTCTCTGTAGAACATGGTAGGAAGTTGAAATGAAATACAACCCCTTTCATGGTTTTTGAATTCCACCCACACCCCCCTCATCCCTCCCCACCATTCTTTATCTCTCCCTCATGTAACTTCCCCGTAGTGGATGAAGAGCGTCGGAGACTGAGAGATGCCTGTGTAGGTGTGGAATACGGGGGAGTATCGTGGGGCAGGAACACTTTTTAAAACTTCTCCATGCCAAAAGACCGTGTCGCATCCACTACCACCTTTTCCTCGGGCGAAACTTTTTTATCGCTTCCTCTCACAAGTTCCCCTTCTTCATTTTTGAAACGCGCTACAAGTACATAGGTGTGTATTCAAATCCATATCGCAAGCTATCTGCTCTATGTGCTTAAATCGAGGAGTCTAAAAGAGGAGGCGATGTGTGAAATTCCACAGAGGAAAAATCATTCGCCCTGACCGGAATTCGATCGTGGATCTCTCAATTTTCCACTCAGTGCCTTAGCCATTTAAACTACCGAGGCGATAATCCTTTCAGTGGGAAATAGTGGACTTAACCGGACTTGATGGTGTGGGCAACTCAAATTTTTCAAACAGATTTTCTCTGTAGCTTAAGGGGCGAAGACGATACGCGAAATTCCTGAGAGGAAAAATCATCGGGATTCGAACCCGGATCTATCGATTTCCGGCCCGGCACCTTAGCCATTTAAGCTACCGAGGCGATAATCCTTTCTGCGGAAATTTGTGCTCTCAACCGGACTAGATGGTCTGGGATACTCAAAATTTTCAAACAAATTTCCTCAGAAGTTAAGGTGGCTAAAGCACCCGACCGTAAACCGAGGGATCCGGGTTCGAATCCCGATCAAGGAGAATGATTTTTCCTCGGTATAAATTCCCATTGGAATTTCTAAATTCAAAATCGCCCTGCCGGTGACTCCGTAAAGTTATTACCGTGATTACTCCCGGTATACTTGAATGCGGAATCGATATTTAATTGTATTTTGTTTTATTAGTGAATATTTGCTTGAAATTGATTCTGATTATATTTTCTCGTGATCAAATTTTCAAATTATTTTTATTTTCTGCCGCTGATCTCTGCATGCCGATTCTAGGAATTCATACTGTATAGAAATTGACTGTAATGGCATCATTATGGGATAATTAAATCTTTTTGAAGTGCCTTCCGTATTAATTTAATAATAAAATGAAAATGAGCTCCAATCCGTTGTGTACTCCAATAGAAAAAGTAACAAAAGGCTTTTTTTCATTTTAACCGCGATTAATAAATAAAAATGTACATAAGAGTTAGAACTGATTTAAGGACAAATGACCTGTGATGGAAATGGTGCAAACGGTAAGTCCGTTACGAGAAATCTATTTTATGGGATTATAGAAGTAAAAATAGCTACGGTTTTGGTTTAAAAATATGTAAAACTACAACGTGAATTTAAGGCCTTACCGCCCAGAAAACTTTGTGCTTGCGACTATGAAGATATTAAGGTACATTACTCATTTTGTCCTCTTTGGTAATCCAGGGAAATATTTTGATGACCCATCACCTTTTTTCTTTGGAATGTCCCGTAGCCATATAGTTACATAGAGTGGCATCGAGATGAGAGTATAATTTTGTTCGATTTCTACTAGTTACTTTGACAAAAAGGATGAAAATTCGTAGTAGGCATTTTTGTGGATGAAGAAAAGTTTTAATAATCTTTACAACATCATTTCCTGTTTTTTTATGATCCATACATGTCATACATAAACAGTAGGCGTCCATGTTGAATTTACGTCTCTTTCCATTTGTGCGCTTGTTTCGACCTGCTTCAAAAATAAACTAATGAGGGAATTAAGTTATTGCTGGCTTCAATGACGCATTGTGAAAAGTTGACAGCAAAAAGGGAGCGGGTTTTCTTCAAAAACCTCTTATACTCAGAATAGGAAGATCTAGCTAATATGGCTACGGCGGGTGGAAACGTTCTTCCGCCAAGATGTTAGATAAAGTTAAAAATCTATGACAGAAGTATTATATGTAGCAATTTTCTTCTTTCAGAATTTTTCAAACACATATAAAAACACAAAAAATGTTAAGAAACCAAGAAATTTTCATTTTTATACTATTCTGGATCGTTTCGTTCAATAAAAGAATTAAATGAATCATACAAGAATATTCATTATAACTATACAATAAATGATAGAATAGCTTATTGAAATATAAAAATATTAATGGATAAATTTAAAAATAGGGGCATTGTTTTAACTGTGAAGAATATTATAAAATTGATGAATCTATAGCTCACGAAAATACAACCGATCATATACGTAACATTCCTCACAGAATGTGTATTCAACTATACCAGCTTTATATTTGGATATCAGCGGGTAAACACCTCGCCCTTTATTTGATGTCCATTTAAGATCGAGTCACCTTGTTCTCTCCCTCCCCCAACCTCCATGTAAGCTTAAGTAGAAGTCCTTGTTCCTCTCGTAAAACGATTGGTCGAATTACTTGTCCATAGAAGACTGATTCACATAAAGTATGTGAGTACAAGAGCTAACTCATGCCTCTGAGGCGTATAGCTGTGGTAAAAATTGGTCGTTTCAAGGAATGTTAATTAAATAGTGTAGATTTTTCAGAATTTAAGTGTCAAGTTGGTGATTGTGGATGATGAATATACCACTTGAGCAAATTTGAGCTAATCTAAGTCCGTGCGCTAGAGAAGAAGAATCATGAGAATTAAATTTCATAGTGTTTACGGAAGAACTTTAAAAATAAGAGTAAATTTTTGTAACAGCTAGTTGAAAATACCTTGTTGGCAGAGTGAAAGCAATTATATCCAAACGTTGGATAGCTTCTTTCGACGAAGTAAGGTACCGATCGGGAAAATGAATTTGAGTAAACCGGAAAATCCATATGACGGGTCATTCAAGATTGAAATTTATAGGCAACCAAGCTTATTTCAATGTTTTAGGTACAATAAATTGCAAAAAAGCAGCATCATTATCTGACAAGAAATGTGTAGTTTTTGGACCAAAAATTTTCGGTATAGTTTAATTTTTCACCGTTTACATCGTCATGGCCATTTTATAAAAATTGGGTGATCTTCTTTCACACCAAAAAGCGTTCACATTAAGAAACTGCATCAGTTAAATTCACCATATCAGCCTAGCGTAGCGACACAAACGGGAAGGATGTACTGCAAAGCTCCAAAAAAAACTACGGAATCTGAACTTGTACAAACAACAGAGGCAGCTACTACACCGTACATCTACCGAAGGAAAAGACCCCGAAAAATTCTTGAACGGGCCAAGGGAAGGTTCTGCATCGCATCAAACAGTTGAACTGCGGCACGCAACGAGTTAAGTTGCACTTAAAGAGCGTTTCCAGGTTACGGTTCGGGTCATGGCTTACATTTAAGGGCTTTGAATTTGAACGAAAGGGATGTCTCAGCTACATTGCCTCTCGAGGAAACATTTTTTTGATGCTCCTTTCTCAAAGCATCCCCCCCGCTTCAGTTCCGAACCTCTTACGTGGGGACTCGTCTCGTTCCTTTTGTCCTGTTATGTGGCGCTTGACGAGAAGATATCGTTCGGAGCTATATTACTCATATCCAGTTCGAAGAGATATACTTTTGGATTTTTGGAGTCAATTATTTTAATGCAATTTGTTTTAAAGCTACTGGACGATGATTAAAACTGTTGGCTAACAAATTAAGAATAAAACAACAGGTACTATTTCATATTGGAACATTTTGGCGTATTTAGAGTTTTATTTGTACGAGCGGTTTCCGTTCGCTGATAAGTTCAATGGTAGTTTTTATTCATCTTTCCTGACTTTATAAAGGCTACTTCTTTTTTAGCTGATATCATCCTCTGTAGATTATAGATATCCCTTATGGCGTTGACTGAAATTAACAATAAACTATCCCTTTTCTGACTCCACTAGCTAGATTTTCCTCGGCTGTTGTGGAAAATATTTGTGGAAACAGTATCTCTTAGAAAAGTCTGTATTCTCGTCCACATATTATAGTTTCTTGAAGCCTCCGTCGCATGTAATATATTCCAGTACAAAAGATAGCCACCCCGTCCGCCGAATTTTCGTAATATCAGTATATTAGGAACTTCCGTGAATCCGTGACATTCTCACGGTGATGACGATTGCAAGATCTACCCGATGTAACGTCGTTTCCATGATGTTCGGCGTGATTGATTATGCATTAATGTTTGAATTGTATTTTTATTTGTATGCGTATTTGTGTTTATATTGGTGGTTTGGAGCTGAGGACGCTATGGTGATGGGAGAGTAAACAGCGGATTGTTAGTAAGAGAGCCATTTTGGATGGAGGAGAGGAAATAAAGCTCTAAAGATTATAAAAGATTATTATTGTCTAAGAAGAAAAAAAGGTTGCGACATCACACTGGGTGAATAAACATTAGATATGAATTTGTAAGAAGAAACGGGATAACCAATCAGCCACAGCATGATGCACGTAGGCCTGATGATGACTATCGTCAAAAGAAATAAACGGAGTCACAGGCATAGGAAAGTCTTGTGTGGGATAAAGGATGTACGAGGTAGAATAGAAACAAATCCTAAGTATGAAAATATTTGCGAGTAGTAGAATGGAGTTGACATGTGCAGCACACCAATCTCAAATTTGTTGGCCTTGATTTTATGATAAGTTTAATGTGAAATCATATTTATGGCCCTAGAACTACTGATTTTTGTGATGGTTTAGTGCGAGCTATTTTAACGTATTTTACTGTCGAGCACTTGCGGCGTTGAGAAAATGATACCGACTTTAGTCGACAAATGCCTCCACTTCAGGATAAATTTTGAGTGTAAATCAAAAATATAGTCCTTAATGTTTACGTGGGCACTATTCTTCACAAATACTTCATGAATCAGAGTGTCCATTTGAGTGTATCGTGTAAGTTCGCTTTCAAGACTTCGCCTGAAGACTTATATTTCACAGACAGCTCGTTTAGTTACAATTATCACATATTTTTTTCAAAAATCTGTCACCTGATTTTGAAGATTTATGTTTCATTGGCAGCTTGTTTAGTTAAAAAGATCACATCAAATATATCATCATCAATTTTATAAGAAAGCAAACCTTACGTTAACAAAATGCACTTCAAAGTAGATATTTGCCATTATTTCATTTTTTTTCTTAAACTTGCTTATCAAACTAACATATTTATACCACTCCATAAAAATAATTATGAGCCGAAATATATGCCAAGAACGTGCTGTATGTAGGCATGTTAATAAGCTATCCTGGATGCATTCTTGCAAGTAACTCTGCAATAGCGATTGAATGAGGGAATAGTGGCCTAGTGGATACTCTTACGGACTGCAGATCAAAGAATTTCCGGCTCAAATCTGGGACTTAGATCACCCTTGCGAAAAAATCACTTTAGTGTATTGTTCCTTGGGGAATAGAGCTGGTTCCACCTACCTGCATACGTGACACACCTTAGTCTGAGGAGAACTCTAGTATCACCTATCCAAAGCAACATTGAAGCACGGGGTGAGTGTGCGAGGGATTTTGCACCCCTGACAGGGTCTCGCGAGGGTCTAATGTTCCCTTTCTGCACCTCCTGCCCTGTGGCAGTGTGCTTCAAGGGTGAAAGGGGGTGGGTGGAATGGGGTGGCTGCCAAGAGGCCCTCCTGCTCCCTTTTCCCTTTAAGAGTGAGGGTCTCTCTCCCCTCCCTTTTCCAAATCACCCTGTCCCTCTTTCCCCTCCAGTCCACGTGCGTCCTCAGGGTTCGATAGGGGTGAGTGTGCATTACCTCTCCATCGGAATTTTGAAAGAAGTCCTCGAAGTGGGGAAGATTGGTTCCAAAATGGCCACCTTATTTGAACCCTCTCGTAACTGTGCGAAGCATTAACACGAAGGTGATTATGACGGAAGGTTAAACTACTCATTAAAAATACAAAAAAGTTATCCTTTTTCAAGTGACTGGAGAGGTTACGTATGCTGTTCATTTTAAATAATAAAGGTATCAAAATCTGTTTGCTGTATTTTAATGTATTTGCTGATTAATAAAATGAAAGTGATGTTGACGTATTGATAAAAAAGACTTGTCTTCGTTTTGACGGTAAAGATCACAGTGTGTGGTACTGATAGTTTCCGAGAATGTGAAAATTAAAAAGCTTCACTTAACGTAAATTTATTATAATTATTAGTGAGAAAAGTCTTCTGTGAATTTTTTGGTACTACTTTCTTAGTGTTTTCCGCTTTGGTCCTTAAATAGGGGTGTGCAGCTTTACAATTAAATTCACTGCGGTGAGATCTACCCATATATTTCCAAATCAACCTTCGGTTGTCAGTAATTAGCGAGATATGCCGAAAATATGTGCCCCAGGTATCAAAATGCGTGGGGTTTGCCATTTTTAAGAAAATACGATTAGATCTTAACCCGTCAGCGCCCAAAGTTTTTTTTTATTCACACATATTTCACTTTTAAAAAATATGATACATATGAACTTAACACAAAGAACGCAATTCAAACTGACTGAATAATGGAGGAAACCTTCTACTAAGTATGTGCACCGACGTGTTTGCTAAAATTCACATATTAAATACATGCCGGAATTTTGGCTCAGCACTGCACTGGGTGCCATATGGCACCCGTGGGCGTTGACGGGTACAAGGCAGAGGGTAGATATTCGAATTATAATACTCATTATTTGCATATTTCGAGTAAAATTAAAAATATTCAATACTTATAACACCAAAGAACAAATTTTCATTTTTACACCATCTAGTCTGCTATATGTACTAATAGCTTTTTGTTAGTTTGAGTCATATATTCGCTTTGAATTTATGGGGATGAGCTCAACCGTGACCCGCGAGATGACCTCCTACTTCTCTAGCTCCTCCTGTTTTACTTCTTTGCATGCAAAATGCGTTTAGGCGTTCTTTGGACCTGGAAATGGGATCAGTTTATGAAGAAATTAATGTTGGAAGCGGAGCAGCATATGAATGTGAAGGTTTGGTGCAACTTTCGCAGGTTAAATAATGAAATATTTTTGTAATTCTGGAAGAACTTATTCATTCATACTATCGTAATCCCAGAATTGGTGCTGTAAAGATCTCCATTTTATGGTAGGGTGGGCTTCCGGGTTCAGTCCACGTTGTCATTTTGATGGCAACTATTCACCTACTCTGCTCTAGCTGTACCTCTGAGACTGAGTAGGAATAGAAATAAGAAGATAGAAATTGTAGTTAAAGAACAGGTGATTATATCCGATCTGTTGATTCATCACTTTGTGAGAAATACACTTTATTTGATGAAGGATTTGACGCTTTCCCAGCAAATCTTCCTGATGAAGTCTTCTCGGGAAATCAGCTGGGTCACGATGGACATTTCTGCCGACGTTTCGACTACCTTCACTGCCATCGTCATCAGGACGGGGAAAAAAGTTTTTTTTTTTAGCTCTGATGACGATGGCAGAGAGGGCCGTCAAAACGTTGGAAGAAATTTCCATTGTGACCCGGTTGATTTCCCGAGAAGACTTCATCTGCATTCACTTTACTTTATTTCCCAAGTTAAGTTTCATGAATGGTTTCAGTGCCCAAATTTAACTGGAAGAATAAAATACACTTTTAATATCTGCGTGGTGTTAAGACAATTAAGGGTACTGTATTCGATGCTTAATAAACCCATATTTAATGGATTACAGAACAGTAGGTGAAACGTCACCATCAAAATGATAACGCGGACGTAACACAAAAGTCTACCCTACTGCGAACCTGAACACCTCGACAGCCTACATCAGAATCTTCATTTCGTGTTCTCCAATGAATTTCTGTCATTGCCAGAATGCGATCTCGACCCGTCGGAGAGGAAATCAGCATTTTTGTTGTAATCAATCGTTTGAAGATGCAAATTTTTGTTCGCTCTCTTATTTTTTCCTGGATTTCCACTCTCATATTTCCCCACTTCGATCGCTGCTTGTTCACGTGGCTCGCTTGCTGTTCCGCCTCTCCGACCGGTTTCCTTGTCCTGTCAATCTTTTATCTCTGGTGCATGATTTTTTTTATTCCCCGAAAAAATTTGATTTTTCACGCCTCGTCCCGCCAAGTGGCGCGTCCGAATGTTCATCCTTTGCGACTTTTCTGAATGTCGGGACATTGATTGATTGATTGATTGAGCGATGGGCACAACCGATTCCTGCGCGCAAAGACCTCTCTTACATCTACAACCTATCCTCTTTTACATGTTTTCATGCAAGCATGCGTGTTGGCATATTTCGGACCGAGACATCGGGTTGCGATTTGAAAAAATTGTGTTGGATGCAGAGCAGGAATAAATATGGAGGGTTGGTTTTACGCAAGAAGGTTTTAAATATCTGGAGGGGCACCACTGGTTTCGAGTGTGGAACGAAGTGTGGCAGGAATGGGGGTGCTTGGGTAGGATAAGCCACGCCCACTTAGACCATAACATTGACAATCCCACAAGTGTCAATGCTTACTATCTTGTGAAATGTTTGGTCATAACTCGTAATTTTTTATACATTAAAATAACCTATGGCATCCAAAATGTAAACCTTTTTTTCTTACATTCTTGGTAGGTTTCGTAAAGTTATGACTCAAATATTTATAATAATTTTCCCAGAGAAAAATATGTATCCATCACCACGGTTAGGTTCTACAACCAGCTCAGCTGAAAATAAAATTTTACGAGAGTAAATTCGTCATTTACCTGCAATTATACTGGCATTTAATCTTGTTATAGCCAAAGGAAATCTAAAAATTACCGTAAAAAAGTATATTTGAAACGATATCCCCACCAATAAAGTGGCTACAAGACACGGAGTTTATACATTAAAAGAAGTATCGCAATAATGGGAAAAATCTGTTGACAATCACCGGCGAAATACTAGTGTTCATGGTAGCATTTTTTACTTGATGTAGCGCATTTTCAGAACAAAACTTTGCCACCTCAATATATCAGTCGGACACTAAGTCCAAAAATTGTCGAACCAAGACGGCGGAACTTAGACCATGCTAAAAACTAGGAAACACCGCCTCCAAACGTTTACAATCTCCTTGGTTTTACGAATATATTCAACTGTTGGAAATATACTTTATGAAATGCTGTTTTAAGCGTGGGAGAAAATTGTTCGCAACGATATTTTGGATATATTTTTTTAATACTGCAATTCCTGGAATATTGAGACCCGCCTGAGTGCATCGATAAGACATCAGAGCACTACTAACCCCTCGATCAGGTGTCAAGCACAGCTGAAACGACTGAAGCGCCTCCAACCGGGGGCCTATGGCAGACAAAACAAGTGAATAACAATAACTAGAATTTCGCCGTAACTTGAATAGATGCCTCATTTAGTTTAAGGTGAATTCGCACTGTACCAAGTATGCAATATCTAAAGCCATTTCAAACCGTAATGCATTCCAAAGTTACGTCAGAGACATCGTGAAAGACAAATTTTCTCAAAAAGTAATAACGCGGAATTCCTTAAGAACTTCTTCTTAAATTTTGAGTACTATTATTAAAAATTCATTGAAATGCCGTAAAAATTATGCTAGAGTGATAGTAAAGTCAGCAAGTGAAGTGTTATCGACGGCATTTTGAAGTCTTTGGGGTATTTAAGATATGCTGATGAGTGAAGGAACGCCATCATCTAAGAAGTACTTCATAATCTATTCGATGCAGACTCCAGTAGGAAATTTTATGGAAAAAACTAATATCTGCGAGATATGGAGATATATGAAGGCATTAAAACTGAGGCATTCGGCACTTAAGAGTGAGCTTATATTTCCATCAAGCTCTCAGTTTGTGTAAGCGAATTCATTCCATACCCTCTTGGTCAAAACTCAGATCTTACAAGCTGGATATTCTTCAATTTATGCTAATGTATAATTTATAAATAATGAAAATCGAGATCGACTTGCAACTTAAACAAGTTTTGGTCCATAACTTATATACGCTCCATATTCCTCACTCAGTGCTCATAATATTTCTACCCGATGGTAGTTTTTGATAGATATGGATAGATGTGTTTGCACTCATCCCATGTGGTTTAGTGGCTAGATTTCTGACTTTCAAACTGAAGGCCCGAGACTGCATAGAAAATAAGAAAATAGAAATTGTAGTTAAAGAACTGGTGATTATATCCAATCTGGTGATTCATCACTTTGTAAGAAATATACGTTATTTTATTTCTCAAGTTAAGTTTCGTGAATGATTTCAGTGCCCATATTTGATGGGAAGGACAAAACTTTCTGTTAATATTCGAGCGGGGCTAAGAGAACCTACTCATCCCATGAGATGAGGATAACGAATCCCGGCATGGGAATTTTTTTGGCCGGCCCCGGTGGCAACGGGGTTAAGCCCTTTCTTGCTACACAAGAGGTCGCGGGTTCGAATCCCGCCTGGATAGGTAGCTCATATCATGGGCATAGATGGTTGTGTTTGTATTATAGTTCCGTCGTGCGCAATAATTGAACTCCCGAGTTCAGGCGCAATGTGCCTGATAGGCAAATATACGAAAAGACATTATTAATTCAAAGCATTGCTCAACTGCAAAGCTGCAACTGGAAACGTTAATGCACTATTATCAGTGTAGTCTAACACTTAAACCATGTCTTACGTGAAGTTTACCCCTTCATACGGCTCCGAACCGATCCAGTCAGGTGTGATTTAAAGTGCTCATTAGGTAATTATGTTTCACTAAATGTATTCACGCATCGAGTAGTAAAAATCGTAGAAGCATCGAGTGAAAATGCCTAAAAAAATATTATGCCTATCAAAAATACTTTACTTTAAAATTGTGACGAGTTCGGACGCAATGATCTTCTCTGATCCAAACTTAAACCACTACCCGTGGGGACGGCTGAAGTCAAACTAAGCGAGGAGGCTGCATAGAGCGTTTCAAAACAAACAGCTACTATAAGCGTCAAGGGTATATACCGCCTAATAGCGCGAAGAAATGAAAAAGCACTCGCTCTGTGCATGTCAGATCCATTGCGCCCGACGGAGGGTTAAGTTAAAAACTCCGATGTAAAACACCAATGGTGCTATGTAAAATTTTAGGTTTTTCCCAGCGTTTAGATTGATGAAAATTTTCTCGGGATTCCCACCGGGTGTGGTAGTGGGCTAAACAATTGGCCCAAAAAATTTTTCATCAACCAATGGAGCTGTTTTCCGGTGGTACAAGAATTCATAAGCAGATAAACTTGGTCAAAGGCGTGTGAGTGCTACACCTCCAGGGTGAGGTAGCAGTTCGTTTCCCTGGGTCTACTTCTACCTATACGATTTTTTTAGGGTTTACCGAATGATTCGTTCAGGATAGGAACCGAGTACCTCTCCGTAAGCAGTCAAACCTCTAGTCACTAGGTTTATACTCAATAGCCATTTAATTCATTTTTCCTGCACAACGGATGTTTTCTAATCAAATATTTACTCACAACAGGGGCGCAGCTAGGAATTAAGGATAGGGGAGTTTTAGGCGTAACTAATTCTGTGGAGTCTGGGAGCGAGAGGTGCGAGGACCCTCCTCCACAATTATTTTAAGATAATTGGATTAAAATGGCGAGTTTTACGGATTTCTGAGGGATATCTTATTAATTATTACACTATTCTATTAGTAATATTAATCCAATAATGCAAAGTGGGTTAAACTTAAAAATTTCCCTGAGTTGTGGGGGAGGGTTTACACCCCAAATCCCCGCCCTCCTTTGTTGCGCCACTGACTCTTACTAATACTGGATATAGATATTTTTCAATAAGCGTCCCATCTGATGACAATGCGATTGTGACTAATATGAGGGCAAATTTATTCTCACACTATACTTTTTATATTATAAATAATTTTGACATCGATGAGTGGTAATTATAGTCAAATTCTATATAGATTCAACATTGGAGTGTAATTTATTCGATGCGCCGTGATTCATTTTTCTGGCATCGATCCCAATTCATTAAGCACTGGGGATAATCAAAGAGATGTCAAAAGGGAAAGGTTCATAAGGAAAATACGCCGCATCTTAAGAATAATGGGTTCCGCATTGACCTAGATAAACACAGCTAGAGGTAATAGGAATCCTGCAAAATCCCCAGCGTTAGACCCCTTAAACCTTTAAGATAAATGGTGCGGAATGATGGAGTAATTAGCAGCCATGGCATTCATGTGAATAAGTCTCGGTCTCTTTCATAGACCAGGAATGGTTTTTCGGATGCGCGAATCTCAAGCACGGACCACGGTACCTTAATCACAGGATCCTTTTCTTTGAGCGCTCATCCCTATGTAGAGAGGGAGATCACGAACTAATTGCTTCATACAATTAATCCTTGAAAACAACCAATGCAATGATGAAAAATTGGCCGAAAAAGTTTTTCCTGCTAGAAATTAGTTAGTAGCATCTATTAACATCTAATAGCATAGCAATATTCTAGCAGAAATTTTATTGAAACTCTATTTTTAGATGCCTGATTTCTCTCATTACAAAAAGATACTGCCATTTAGAGAACTTTTAGAGACAAAACTGCATCATTCTGAGATTAAATTCCGTTCAATTGAGTGAAGTAGGTATGATGTAGGATCACAGAATATGAGGTACAGAGTGATACAAAGTTGCTATTTTTATGGGAGCCATTTTACTTCAATTATAAATTCGATCTCAAGTGTATCCATGAAAATATTTTTTTCTCAAAATAACTCAAAAACACCATGTCTCTTTTGTAAATTAAAGTGATGTATCAGTGCAAATTTAAGATTTTTCACATTTTTAATCCCACTAAAAATCTGTATCTCTCAGATTTTGTGTGACTTTTTTAGACTTCTGGTCCTAATTTTCGTTTATATTTTAGGTATATGACTATGATTTAAACATATTATTTTATCTTATGCAGATCGAATCTTTCTTACAATTTTTGTGAAATAGATGTTTCTAAACATTTCACTGTCATTTCAATCAATTTTATCAATTATTCTAATGTAAAATAGACTAAAAATTTAGTTAATGTAATGCACGTTCGCCCCGAAAAAAATACACGGGAAGGCAGGTAATCTATTGTTGGTCAAAACGTTTTAAAAATGCCTATGCTGACAAATTTTTTATGCATGTCACATCAACTTCTCAATTTCATGCATTTGACAGATGTTTTAACCATATCAACATTGCTTCATTTCGTTGTATAATGCGAGTTATTTCTTATCCTGCAGGAAGTGCCACACACTGTGCCTTTAATGTTGTGGTCATTGCATAACTTGTAGGAACCGTAGCATAGAACAGAGACTGGGAAAACTTATATCTTGAATACTGGATATTTAGGCAGGATGTTGTCATCAAACTAAATACTGTTGGTCGTACGCTTTGTTTGGCTTCGGAACTGAAGAGATTTCTTGAAGTACCCATCCACCTCGCTCTCATATGGATTGTAATTTATCTAATTGTAGGACTTAATATTGGGAAAAGGTTCACTAAAATTTTTCAGCTCCTTGCTTCTTTCCACTAGAAGGATTAAAAATGGGTTATGGTATTTTATTATTTGTGAGTTCTCTTGCTAATATTTAAACTTAGGATTTTCATGAAAATAAAAGTGAGTAAAATTCTGTAACTCAAGGAATGACTGCGTGTTTTAGTCAAAATACATACAAAATGTGGAGTTAATTTTGTGGTGGAACCCGAAATATGATTAAAAACCTCTCTCTAATGTATCACTAAATCTTTTGCTCTCATAATTTTATTTATTTAGTTTTAACCAGGTTAATTTACAAATAATGCAATAGGGTGGTTTCCTATTATTTTTTTATTGCCTGAATCGAAAGATTATTACTCCTGGAGTACGTATTTCACGCATTTAGATTTTTAAATGACGATATCTATTTTTTGCGATTAAATGAAAAGTGAAAATTTTCAAGCGCGCGAAAACGCGACGGGTAAGTATGAATGCCGGGAAATTTCTCCGTGTGACGTATTTCTCGTTCCCGCTGCCGCCCTGTGAGGTGACCTTGAGGGAGGCTTGAGCGCTGATACGACGCAGGCTGCTAGCGGTTAGCTGAGTACCCTGCTGGCTGGTAGCGCTTGGCTTAAATATGGATTATTAATACCTTATCAAATGAAGAAAACTTTTCGACCTTAGCCAGTTTTAATAAGTGATTATTAAGACATGTTTCCCTGAGCTCTGCGCCTCATGCATGCATTGGTAATCTCAGACGATGTAAAGCTCCTATCCACTCGTATAGAAACTAGGCCCCTGTGAAGTCACGTGGAGTGGCATCGCATGGGCGCCAATCTGGCCGTTTTCAAATGAGGGTAGAAATAGACCATTGCCATTCGTCTAAACCGGTGTTTCTAAAACGAAATAATTTGTATATTATGAATACACTAATCGTGGGTAACGAATGGCAATCAATGCCTTTCGTTTTCTTTGATGAAGGAAGCTACCCTATTAGCATGGTTATCGCGTTTCGAACGGATATAGGCTGAATGGAAAGTCTTCTTGACCCATTTGATAAATTTTAAATTTATTTCACTGAAAGGTATTTTTCTGAAACTCACACATTAATATTTGATCAACTTGAACTGATATGAAATACCTGAGGCAGATTGTTGTTTGTGCCGCAATTTTATCAGGTAGCAGGTCACAGATAAGTGCCCGAACAGTTCTCCAGCGAAGGAAAAAACTCATAAATCCACCTATATACTTCCAGAACAAGCGCCTTATACTCTCAGGCTTTGGCTCCCGGACGTACCTGCTAGGCGAGAGCAGAAGAGTATTCCGACTTGGTCAATATATCCGTCTCGGATAGCGGAAACTCCGGAGACAAAAACGAGTTTAGAGGAAGATTGGATCCCGAGGCTTTGACTAGTCGAGTGCGTCTCGGCCGTTCGGATTCCAAAAGGGCTTTATCCAATGCAAGGAGCCAGAGGCGTTCGCTCCCTCCGTCCTACGGTCCTTGGAGCTGGCGAGTGATTCTTCTCTTCAAAGGCGTCTCCTGTTTCAGGAGGGATTGCTTTGGAGTCATACTGACTCTGAAAGGAGAGTGGAGTTAAAGACGAAAGCCTAACTCCTCGATATTCAACGCATTGAATATCGAGAATATGGGGATCGGGTTGGTGTGGTGGGTAGATTGTTGGCTTCCCACCCGACGGGCTCGGGTTCAAATCTCGGCGGTGGCAGAGACTCTTCAGAGACTGCCCGATCCCTGCTTGAATGTTGTGTGGAGGACATTTCAAGGACAATACTCCGTCCGTCGGATGGGACGTTAATCCGTGATCCCCTTGGCGCCTTACGTTAACAGCAGAAGGCCGACGCCGGGTTTCTTTCCACCCTTCCCTACCTACCCTTCGCTCATTGTGCAATTGACCTCAGCTGTCGATCGCTTCGTTCAAATACCATACCATCGAGAATATATGTCTTTAACCCTCGAGCGGGTGCGCCTGATATTTTTACACGACAGGGCGCGTGGCGTACTTACGATACATGCATTCATATGATAACACTAGATTTTTGTAAAATTTTATATTTATTTGTAGAAATTAGTTCAAGCTGGTACATTTACAGGTATTACAGATATAGAGGTGCACAGGTGGTGCACGGCCGATCGCTTGGCGTAATTTATACGCATTGGATGTCGGGTTCCTTCTGCCGATCTAAAAAAAATTTGCTACAATACTTTGTGCTTTAAAAACTCACTCAATAGACAGTCAAAATGACATTGTAACAATATACGAGGCATTGAAGAAAAGCGAAGCACGAGGTACACGGCCGGTCGCGCGGCGTAGCTTGTACGCCACGGGTGTCGGTTCCTCTTCCCGGTCTAAAAATAAAATAGCTATAATATTCCGAGCTGTGAAAACTCGCACTTTAGAGAGTCAAAGTATATTGTAAGAATACATGAGCCCATTTTAGACCAGACTGTATGCACAATGTCGAAATCCTTGGTTTTCGAAGATTGGCGTACTTTTCACGCCAGCGCGCCCGCTCGAGGGTTTAGAGCGATACGAACGATAAATTTAGAGATATTTTACGCCGAATGGATAGGTATGGGAATTCGTTTTTCCATCGAAAGGTAAAGGACATTAATAAATATATAACATCTTAATATCCTTATAGATTTCCTGGTGTCCAAACACCCCCCACCATACACCTATTGAGGCAGCTTGCAGGGTATTATATGGATGTGAATATGTTCTCTCACGCTAGAATGTTCAACTTTGCCGGATTTCTTTGATTCACTCAATCATTTAAAAAAATGAACGTTGCTTTATATTATATATTGCTGGCCTCAGTGGCGGTGGGGCAAAGTCCTCGCCTGCCAAACCGAAGGTCGCGGGTTCGAGTCCCGCCTGGGTAAGTTAGCCTTATCCAGGGCATGGATGTTTGTGATTGTTAAATGTTATCAACCCCGATGTAAAGGCCGAACAGTGCTGTTTTCGGTGGTGTGTGAAAAAAAAATATATTTGGGGTGGAGCTCACAGTAAAGTAAATCAGAAGAATTTTAACATCGCATATTATGGTTAGATGTTTAGTTAATTTCCACGTGCTTAGTAGCGCGGCGAGGCTTTCATTGGTGATCAAATGACTTTGACGTGGTGTCCTTCAATTTTCATATTAATTGATTAAAAAACCTCTGAAAAGTACCGCCTTCTCAAGGAAGCCAATTAGATCCGCATAAATCCCAATAACATTATCCGACACTCCTAATTCCACATCATTTTTCCATGTAGTTAATAGCACGGAAAGGCTTTTCTTGGTGATCAAATGACTTTGATGTGGTGTCCTTCAATTTTCATATTAATTGATTAAAAAACCTCTGAAAAGTACCGCCTTCTCAAGGAAGCTATTCAGATCCGCATAAACCCCAATAACATTATCCGACACTCCTAGTTCCACATCATTTTTCCATGTAGTTAATAGCACGGAAAGGCTTTTCTTGGTGATCAAATGACTTTGATGTGGTGTGATGTATTAATCGATTAATTAAATACAATAATAACATTTTTACATGTAGTTAATAGCACGGCAAGGCTTTTCTTGGTGATCAAAATTGCCGCCTCTGAAAATTACCGCCTTGTCAAGCTATTCAGATCCGCATAAATCCCCGTAACATCAACCTACACTCCGGATTTCACATGATTAATGCTTGAAGACCCATCATGACCTCTTTTATAAATAACAAAAAAGGTGGGATAAAGCAGGATGCGCCAGGATCATTCAGTTTGCACCTGATCAATGGATGGGGTGTATATATAGCGGCAAAATTTGAAAGACGGCATTCATAAGATCCTCTGGGGATGAAAAGTAAACCGCTTTTTGAAATCGAGTGACGTGGAGCAAATAACCTGGTGGGAAGCCCGAGAAAGCTTTTTGCACTCTGAAAATTATAAATTTTTCAGTGCTCATTAGGTTCTCAAAAGGTGCCAAATTTGAAATAAATCGAAGAAGGCGAGGTTAAGTGAAATTTTGATTTCATGTGTAATGCAGAGATACGTATACAGGTATATGTATACGCGGGCAGAGTAATCATACGGGAGGCTCACCGCGGCTGTACCAATCCCATCCCTAACGGAAGAGTCTATATAGCGGGGGGGGATAAAAATTCCGCCGGGTGGCAAAAAGAGAGTCTGGGAGGCGGAGAGTCCAGGGAACGCCGCAGAGACCCCGGGGATGGTGCCGGGGAAATTCGGGAGGTGATGCTTTGGATTGGTGGGCTTCTCCGGCCCGGTCCAAGTGCGATCGGAAATGGGGTGATTTTTGAGGGCGATCCTAACGCTGGGTCTGTTTTCACCTTTCCATTACTACCATTCGCTCATGACGCTCTCTGTTCGTCTGTTTTAATCGTCGCCTCTTTCAAATGCTTATGAATTCTTTTAAGCTATTCTACCAAGAGTTTAAAAATCATGACTCAATTTTTAATATGCAAAGAAACTCAATTTCAATCTTGAAACAATTTTTTAAATAGAATACGCCGAGCTTCAGCTAGGCATAGAAAATTGTCTATATATGAGAATTTTCACAGCTAAGGCCATTTATTGTTGTTAAACTTGGACCTTGTAATAGAAGTACGAGTGAAAAATATTTTTCTCTTTTCGACATGGATTGAATATTTTATGTTTAGGAATTAATGAAACCACAGTGCATAGGAATTTCCCCCTTTATTTACTCCTCTCTCATAATTATATCCATTTCTCGTGAAAATAGACCACATCTGGCATTTCTATACGGCGGTGTCCAGAAATTAATAATGAACGATCATAATCAGCCATTTTCTGGTTAGAGGCCATACGCCAGAGCAGGAGTTGAACCCGCGACCTTCGGTGCGTCAGGCAAGGACTTAACCCCAACAGCCACCGAAGCCAAGAAACTTATATTTATTTCTAAATTATTCATCTAAATTAAATGCATTCTCAACATTATAACGAAGGTTCATGTTATGAATGTATTTTTGTTTTCAATGCTCACTGAAATACGTTTATGGAATGCTTTCTTCCCTTGATAAATTCGTACTCGACTGAAATTTAGTCATCGCGTGCCAATCCTTCGGATAAATAGTTGCATGTTTTTATGTATCAACACTTTGGTGATAAATAACTTTTAACCGTTGCTAATGTTCAGTTTCTTGAATACTGATGTCATTTAGCACTTGATCCATTGGATGACATTGCAAACAAGCTATTTCGATAGTACTAGTGATACAATTGGTTTCAATGTTTACTACATACAAAGCAACTATTATGCTTTCTCAGGTTATTTATTAGATACTACCAAAGTCTCTTTTTTGGGTTGAAAATATTATTCACTATTCATTATTTCTAGAAACAGCCATAAACTAAACTACCTCGATATGAAACAAGGAATGTCACGAATGCAATCAAACTCAATTCCGACCACTGACTGACTGAGAGATTGATTCATCTAAAGGTTTAGGGTGAACGAGATGACACGACAAAAAGCTATAGAATCGACCTCCATTAAAATCATCTGAAACCATCGGAAAAATTGTTCAAACAATACATTTTCCATCTGTTAGAGCGTTACCAACTGCCTCTATGTGTCTACTTTTTTGGGGGCATTTTAGGGGTAAAAAAATCGCTTCTTCGAAAATGTAAATTTTCATTCTTCTCGCGTAATGCGTCGAGAAACCAATTTTAAGACCGATAAGAACACTTTTAATTTTGGCAAAATCGTGCAGTTTCCCTATTTTGTGAATTAATATCTCAAAGACTCAAAGAGGGATTTTGGTGTTACATCATAGGGTTCAACATAAATTGTACGTATTGATAGAGTGACCCGGTAAGTCCGCAGCCTTTTCCGGGTGTTTGGCATGAAAGCGAGTATTATTTATAAGAAACAACTTATTTTTCAAGTCCCATAGAGTATATAGGAGATTTAGCCCTTAGAGTGCCGGAGAGCGCTATCACGCTGCCCCTATCTCTCGCGAAAAGTGCCAAAAGCGGGATAGCACTCCTCCTGCTACGTCTCTCTTAGATGGCGATAGTTCACTAATATTTCAATAGTCAGTATTCATTTTATGTTAACATTAATTATTTTCATCATAAAAATTATAAAAAATTAACTCATATTACCAAAAATTCGTCAAATAATGCATTAAAAAGGTGAAACCACATATAATAAAGATTTCTTGAAGTTTTTTAATATATACCTTTAGTTGTTTTTGAGACCTATTTTTTTCATAACCTACTGCAAAATCAAAAAAAAAGCCTCGGTATTTTTAGCATAGTATCTGGAAAACCGCTTGGCACTCAAAAGTTAAGTTTAATTTTCTATCGGAAAGATATATAAATTTGTGCTTCCGCTAAAAATATAATACCAATTCATCCATCTGCTGTCGAAATTAGCTGTTTACCCTACGATTCAGGTTATTGCAGTCCCTTAAATGTGCCCTTAAAGGTGACTTTCGTGGTGTTATTTTGATTCAGACATTCGTATTCTGAATTATCAGATAGCCTCTTACTGGGTGAAAAGAGTCTATCGTATAAGATTCACCGAAAAAGGGAATTTATCAGCTCGAAATCGACGGAGTGGAAATGTGACCGGGGAAAATAAAGGCAAGCGCTGCTCCAGATGATCTGGAGAACGATATCGTTTGAAATAAAGCGGCTATCGAGGAAAAACTAAGGGGTCGTTATCGCTGCAGTTCATCTGGGATTTCTTTGCCAAAGGTGTGCGAGAGTGGTGTACACATTCTGGGAAACTGGATGGCATCCAGTGAAGAGAGAAAGGAGTCAGAAATAATGCGAGCAGTAAAAGGTTGTGAAAAGGACGATTCCGTGATGGATTGCCTTTTCTGGGAAAGGTTTTTACAATCGAGTGAGGCAAAAACTATTCCGCGTCACCTTTCTTTTTGGTTATCTCTTGCAGTTTAGGTGAAATTTCAAGGATATTTGATTCCTCTGTGTTATTTTTCTATCCGTTTTCCTGCTCCGTAGCTCAACGTACTTTTCGACCAGATCTTCAATTATACCTCCTGATTCAAATCTCACATATGTCGGAAACTATTTCGATTGAACTCAATCCTTGCTTACTTCCTCAATGTAGATCCATTGGATACATAATGATAAATGGAAGAAAAAGCGCTAAGTGCTTTGAAAGAAAGAAAATAAATGATGAGTAGAGATCTATTGGTATCATAACATATGTATTGGTATAAGGCGGAGTTAAAGTGCTGGTAAAGGGTAAAGTAAGAGTTAAGGGTGAAGTGCTGGTAAAGGGTAAATTAAGAGTGAAGGTTAAAGTGCTGATGAAATGTAATAAAAAAGAAACCGCTAGGTCGCTGAAATAGATACTGAGCATCTAGCACTTGTCTCTGTGCATTGAAATTTGTTTTTTCAATATATATTTTTTTCTAAGAAGATCTGGAAAATCAGGCACTTCCCCAATTTTTTGTTCTCCTATGTTTGCATATTGTTCTTTTTATATGGATTTAGCTTATTTCTTCAGTTATGAAGTTCTTCAGAATAGTGCCATGAAGCTCTTAATTACTTAATAATTTTTACTTATACTCTATATATTTATTAGACTCGTATAATATTCATTCAATCTCAATTACTCGCAAAAATGCATGTTAACACTCGTTATCGTCTCCAAACATTCTGATATTTCTTTTTTGGCCGTTTAATGTGGAAAATTCTCTCGACCAGTCAACTGCTATACAATGCTGTTTCGTCCCAGACCAGCTCCTAATTAGATCTTGACCCGCGTCGCTTGCCCCTGGTTGCGTGCCCTTGTCGCCTGTCCACCTCTAGCGTCCACTTGGTTACCGGACCTTCGCAACATGCCAGTCGATTTATGTGAAATACCTAGGTATTCGATAACTCCTCTATTAGAATTGTGTTGATCAGCTCATAGTTCTGGATAGTGGCTCATACTTCAGACTGTTAGCCATTCCATTGCAGGGTGATTGCTAAATTATAACAAAACATTTCCATAGTTGTGTCCAGTTTTATGGAATTAAATTCATTTTTATTCCAGAATATTTTTAGAAGAGTTCTTCTTTTTTATAGAAGAGACTTCTGCTCTATAACAGTTGTAGACAGTGTAACATAGGTAGTGATCTAATAAGCGTATTTGTAGCACTCTAGTATTATTTTACACTGCTGATTGTGTCCCGAACACTTCATTTCCATAATTTCAGGGTATCCAAAATAGTAAATCCAGGGAATGTGGTAAATATAGCTGATAGTAACACCCTTAGGTAGTATGCGTTAACAAGGCGTTTAGGACCTCGAATGATCGTGAAAGTAGCTAAAAAATTAAGGATTCCTTTCAAGGAGAAGTTAGTGGACAAAAAATAATGAAAATGTTACCAATTTTCAAGAATTTTCCGCAACAAATAAATTAATAGCCCTCAATAAAATGGAAAGACTTACCCTAAATTCTAATTTTAATAGGTACTCACTAATTAACTATTCTTTAGTTACTACTCAAAGCACTTTGTGCACTGTACCAAATCTTTTGTATTATTATCGGGATAATGTGGTCTATTTTTTCACAAAAACAAGCTTTAAATCTATTCGAGTTTAAATGCTACCACATCATCGTTAGTCCAGCGTAAGTGTACTCGGGTCGAACAAAAAAATTATTTTGTTAATTATTTACTCCTCGTTGTTCCAATGTAGAAAAATTCCACTTCCTCTCGCCAGGATCATCGTATTTTATTTTCTTATTCTTTACTCTGAGACATTGCACAAGAACATCTCGCCCGATATAGTTAAATTTGCCGGAAGAAGAAGGTGTCCGGGGGCGGTGGAGATGAGGATCAGGTGGGGAGATTAGGACGAGGAAGAAAGGAGTAGAAAAAAAAGAAAGCGTGAATTTGCCCTCATTTCCATCGGCACGGTGTGGAAGTGCCCGCGAAAAAAATTTCCGGATCTCCCTGGGGTGGGACACGTTTTTTGTTTTATTATTTGGAACGAAACAAGGCGGAGTAGAGTGCATCGGAAAACGGAGATCGTTCACGCGCCCGACCCAATTTGCACTCTCGAGAAAAAGAGGAAGAAAAGCTGTTGGGTTGAAGGAGGAGGGAGGAATAAGGAAAGAAAGGACCCCTCGGAGAGGTGAGTTTGAAGAAAAAGAGGGGTGGCGGAGTGTTTTGAAGACGTCCTGACTGGAAAAGTTCGCAGCCTTGGAAGGATCGAGGTGGGGGAGATTACGGGGCATTCTAAATGACTAACAATTATCGTACTCGCAACAATTGGAAGGGGTAGCTGGTGAAAAATTGGCATGTACATGTTCCACTTTTACGAGACGAGTGATAAAACTGTCGTAGAAATTTGTCTCATCTCTATGTGTAACATAACGTTTTTCAATTAGTCTGGTATTCAACCCTAATTCCAACTCCAGATATCATCTGTGATACAGCGTTTTATAAGAATCATCTGGTAATAAAGGAGAACTAATCCGTTGAGCCGATCCGTAATCTAATGATTAGGTATGATCGCCCTACAGTAAAATAATATGTATAGTGGTTTCAATTCTGAGATCGTTTTTGCAATATGTATCCGGCATGGTATGGTATTTGGAGGAGGCGACAAAGAGCTGAGGTCATTGGAGCCATGAGGGAAGGGAACAAAAGGAAGGGTAGAGAGAAACCCGGCGTCGGCATTAGTCTGCTCTCAACGAAAGGCACCAAGGGGACCACGGCTTAACGTGTCATCCGACGGACGGAGTGTTGCGCTTGAAATGTTGACCTTACAACATTCAAGCAGGAAACGGGCAGTCTCTGAATATTCTCTGCCACCACTGGGATTTGAACCCAAGCCCTCGGGGTGGGAAGCCGCTCTATCCACCATACCAACCGGATCGCTCTTTAAGCTTCCGTGAAGTAATAAAAGGATAACTAAGATTACGACCAAGTGGCTTGCATGGGTTAGCTGGCTTGTGTTGGCTGTATGTTTTACAGAGACGAAAGGAATATCAGACAAGTGGGGATGAGCTAATGGCAGAGTTGAAGGGAGGTAGAGGGTGGCAGTTTTGTGAAGGCGTCGTGACTGGAAAAGTTCGGAGTCTTGGAAGGATTGAGAGCTGGTAAGATTAAGGGGTGGTCCCTTCTTGCCTCCCCATCCTTAGCATCCCGAAATCTTTTTTAAACGCCTCTTTTCCATGGGTACAAAAAGAAACTTTCGTCTTCTCAGTTTAATCCTTCTTTCCTCCGCCTCGTGTCCAAGAAGATGAGCCTTTGCTTTTGTGGGGTGGTAGGAAATGGGATTCCTGATATTACCGCCAACACTGAAAGGAAACAATATCCATCGATTGCGGAAATTAGGTTTTATATATATATAAAAGAGTATGTTTGTTTGTCTGTCCGTTATGCGTTTCCATACGGCTTGACAAAATGCAACTAAAGTTACTATATAAATGAATCTCATGCTCCCAAACCTCAAAGTGCAACTTTTGATTGCGTCTGATGCGTCTTTTCCGTCGTTATCTCATAATCGTTTGTTACGTCACATCATATAACTCCTGCGATTGGGCATCCTGCCGAGTAGGCACACCTCTTTACTCGCTCAAAGAGGAAACAATAAAATAATACATGATCATGAAATCCAAGTTCCAAGTTTTCCACTTCTCTGGGTACAATCCTTCCGTCCAACGCCGCGTGGCTCCCTAGTTTTTTTTAAAGTTAATTTAGTTTGTAGTTTATTTCAGTATTACTAGTTTAAGTGCGATTAAATTGCTCTTTTTTCGATTATAATTATTGATAGAGATAGATAATTTTAAATTGGTACTCCTCATCCCCCATCCTTAGTATCCTGAAATCTTTTTTAAAAACTTTCTATTCACGGGTACAAAAAGGGACATTAGACTTCTCAGTTTAATGTTACTTTCCTCCGCCTCGTAACCATGCTTTTCACAGTGTTCTTCATCATAGATATAGCGAACTTCCGCAAAATCAACCCTGAAACGATTTTATATCTCTTATGAATTTCAATATAATTATAAATTCAAGAATGGAAGCATTCGAAATGTGGTGCTACCGAAAAATTATGAAGATAAAATGGATTGGCTGTGTAAGTGACGAGGAAGTGCTAAGAAGAGTGGGAGAAAAGAGAAGCCTCCTAAAGACCTTTAGCAGAAGACGGAACAACTTGGTTGGCCATATTTTGAGGAACGATGGCCTGATGAAGACAATCGTTGAAGGACAGGTGGAAGGGAAGAAGGGCAAGGGACGGCCCCGAATGAGTTATATAGGACATGTTATAACGGATGTTGAAGAGAAGACATACGTCGGTATGGAAAGGTTAGCGGATAGGAGAGAGGAATGGAGAGCTGCGTCAAATTTATTTTAGGATTGTTGACTAATGATGATGATCAATTCTATAATGTGCATTTAGGCCAATCGTGGAAATTTGTTCATATGACCTCCGGGCATACAGCGGTTGCCATTTAATGACCAAGAGTACGCATGCTTCACACTTGGCCAGACGAATTTTGCCTGTTTTTTGGTGATAGATCGCTCTATTAGAACTTAAGTTATCAGCATGATATTTCCTGTATATTAAGACTAGGCTTTTGTCTATATTTCATTATACCGCAAATATAAATACTGTAACCTGTGTGTGAAAAAAACTGAGGCAAAATTTTCAAAATTGATTTAAATGAAAACTTTGATTAGTCCATATACAACAAAAATGGCGGGAAAACCGCAACACGCCTGAACCAATCAGGTTACACCTGACCACGGATGGAGTGTATATATACTGGAAAAATTTCGAAGAACGGCATTCGGAAGATCCCCTGAAGATGATCAGCAAGTCGCCGATCGAAACGTCGGGAGACATGGACGACATCAACCGGTGGAAAACCCGAGAAACTTTTCTGTTTCTTTATTTTATTCTTTGAAAATTTCTAGATGATAGCATTAATTAGTAGTTTCCAACGAGTAGTATCTCACGAAAAAAGTCGGTTCGTTCAAGAGGGGATGCGTCCTCTTAAATATAATCCTCCCGTTTCCATTGTTTTTTCCCCTCCAGGTTTAAAGTGGATTGTCCCTCTCCTTCGTGAGGAACGGGAAAGTCACCCAGCTTCACGGAGAGGGGTAAAAAGGCAGCGCGAAACGAGGGAAAAGGGGAGGTGGGAGAGCCGTGACAAAGTGAATGATCCACCTTGGTTGAGGGAAAGCTTGGATGAGCGGAAGGAAGGAGAGGGGGGAAGGAAGATGGCGGGGGAGGATGATGGAATGGGGGAGTGGGGGGAGGTGGAACTTAATCGCCACGAAATCCACTCCAGATCGTTTATCTGCTCTCTCTCTCCCATTTTCCTCCGCTTTTCCCGTAATATTCTTCCGTTTGCTTCACGCAGGAAGAGAGTCGATATTCACTCTCCCAACTTTCTTTTCCTTCGGCCTCGTGCTGGCTGAAACAACTTCCTAAATTTTCGCGCGAGGTAGTTTTTTTTAACGTGCTAAAGCTTTTGAAACGTTTTTAATCGTCGAAATTGATATCAAACTTGTACATTTCTAGAAGAAAATAATTAAAATTCCTACTCATTGAGTTTTACCAATTAAACTCAATGAGTAGGAATAGCACTTTTTCATAATTATCTACATGTCTATCTTTATTTCAGTTACAAATCTGTTTCACCAATCGACATAGGCGATCACGAATTTTCTAGAGGCACACCTTTTTAAGAGATAACTTACAACGCCTTTTCTCTCATGTCTGATGAAACATAACCACATTGATAGTTTTACTTCCTAGTACATCTTAAAATTTTTAAACGATTCCCTCGAAAATGACGTGCTGATAGAATAAACCTATTTAGATTCCCAGCATCAAATGTCCATCGGTACAAATTTTGTTTAATGCTAGTAAGGTCATAAATGTTTACGAATTTTGCTCGGCCTGTTCGTTCAATACCTCAATGCATATCTATGTTAAGACCTCCAATAGGATTGAAATAAGTGACATTCCTCTGGTATTCGATCTCGTCATCTTTAAGTCTGTATCACCATCTTTAAAGTGATCAAAAGATTTTAGTGACTTTGTCTGTACGATTGTAAGCGCAATAAGCATTCATAATCCTTAAACTGCTTTACGTATCACCTACCCACAATATCCATCATGCCATCGCACACGGCATCTACGCTGAGGGCCCGGTAGTTCTGGCCCACGAGCATGCATTTTAAGGAAGCCTTGGAAATAAAACAACCCCTCAGAAATATAAACTTCTTCTTCTTCTTCCTTCCAGGATTAGGCTACAAAGCCTGTTCCGGTTCCGCAAAACCATATTATGTTAGTTTTCCAACACTTCTCTAGCAAATTGGTTGATATTCCATTGCTTGTTTTGGAATTATTTCATTTTGAATTCGAAGTGTATGTTCAGAGATATCATCAAAGACGTAACACAAATTATGATTAAGTCCAAACTCTAAGTTAGTATCCAGTAATATGGGAATACTAGTCGAAAACGTTCCACACTAACCCTTTTTCAATTATCCCTTATCCTAATATTTAATTTTGTTGGGCTCCGTACCCTGTTTACAATTTTAATGGATGTTTTTGAGCCATGGAAATTACTATTTCCCCCATTATTATTAATATTAGTACAGTGCAAGATAATATTTACTTTTCCAGCTATTTTCAGCTAATTTATTCTCCACGGCCGACATTTCTTTCAAATGTTTATGCTTGGGAATAAAAATATGAGGCAAAATGCCTCATATTTTCCACCGCGTGGTAACTCAACTGTTTATCATTAAGACTCGATAACTTTTTTGTCATGTCTGATACATGTATGAAATGTATACGTTACATTCTTACGTTACAGCTTACATTAGTTACGGTATTTGAATTTGGCACTACGTTTCACAGTTAGACTGTCGAGGGAAACTGTGCGAAAAGGTATCTATTATATCTTCACGCGCAATCTATTTTTTTCCTATTAGAGTAGCTGAGCACTAAAATCTATCAATCATTCACGTTTTTCCTATTCCTTTGTTTTATAATGAACGCATGGCAAGAACCGCCGTTCCACTTGTCTCTCTGTGTTATGCTTGTGTTTGGATCATCGATCGCTTTTAATCCAATTCATCATTCCTTCACCTCTTCATTTTTTGTACTGTCTTCCTTTGTTCTCAAGTATTTTTTCCTTGGGATTCGAGTTTCCTGAAAAACAAGCATTATTTTATGCATCTTGGTTCACGATAATTTTCCGCTCCGTTTCCTCGGAAATTTCAGTTCTCTGTTGGATGCATTGTGAAGGAGCGGTATATTTGAGTGCACATAAACTCACAAATTACGTGCCGGGACTTGAACCAACCAACCAGCAAAACAACTTTTTCAGGATACTAGCATAGCTTTTTGAAAATTTGAGTGGGCTTGACGCTTCCATTATAGATGGATATTTTATTGCATATAAATACTGTGGGTGAACTTCCAACCAGTAGTTAACAATACCGCATTGAAGAAGCCTTCATGTTTTATAACCATGGGCTATTGCTGAAATTTTGATTTGAGTCTTGAGCAGTAGATAGCGTCAGTGAATTTTCAACCGGTTTTCTTTGAGGTAATAACTGAGGTAAAATGATAACAACTCTGGATGGCTAACACCTATTGAATTTATGCACAATTTTCCCAGGTTTACTTTTGTATTGGGAAAGTAAGATGTGTTATTTACTTATAATCTGTCCTGTAAACCAGTCCCGGAATTCCAATCAGATATTTTTTTTCTTTTTTTGCAAATTTCACTTGTTTTGTTAATCTTGTCTAACTTTGTACTTCGGGGTGAAATTCATACTCACAAAACATTAACCTTTCAAATTCTCAAAAACGCAGGAAAATAATTATTCTAGTCATACAACCTTCTTTTCACTCACACACAGTAATCATTGAAGTGCATGTTATTCATTGCAAGTTGAGTTTTAGCTTGAATCAATGCATAGAATTACTTTATTTATGGTTTAAACATAATTATTGGTACTTTGTTGATAATTAGTCGAATTTTTGTGCCATAAAAATATTAAAAGTATTTTTTTTTGTTAAAATATCAATTTGGTTGATAATTGATGAGCGGTATTGCTTATTTTCACGCAAACGTTGGGAAATGTTTTGAAATTTGTAAAAAGAACTAAGAACTTTATATAATGACTTTTCCCTCAGAATCCAATTAGCAATGCATCTTGGTTTAGCTTGGGGCTGACATTCATTATCCAGTGACATATTGAAAAAAAATAATTTTACTGCGTAATTCTATGAACTTTAGACTGATATTTTAGAATGCTACTCGGGTAAAATTTTAATTCATATAAAGAAACTTTATCCATGATAAAATATAAAACATCAGTAGTAATTGCAATTCCATTGAAATTGAAAACATGGTAACTCCATTGCCATGGTTTCGATATTTTTACGCCAATCTCAAGGTAAAGTGGATTTAGGTCATTGTTCTATTGCCGAAACCATGATTGGAGTAGATGTGTGTGTTTGAGAGTGGAAATTACTATTGGTTTTTTAAAATTGTTCATAGATATATCGTCTTTCCACCATATCAAGCATGAAATGATTATAATCTGTTGCGTTTAATCTGATGATTGGGTATGATCGGCCTGCTGTAAATTTTTATGCAAAGTGATTACACTGCTGAGGTCATTATTCAAATAAGCATAATGGAGACGGACTGACAGCTTCCCTGAAGTCATAAAGGAAGAACTTAAGATTACGACTGTATGGGTTTGTGTGTGTGGGCTTGTATGGGTTTACAAGGATTTGGATTAGCTGTAGTTGTGTCCCAATACTACGAAAGGAATATAAGGAGAGCAGTGGGGATGAGCTAATGGCAGGGTGTGAAGGACAAGGGATTTCGGTCGCTTTAAAGGGTCCGAATGATGGAGGGTGCATTTGACCGGGGAGCGGGATCGGGTGACGGATGGCATGGGAAGAGCAGGGATTGGACCACGCCAGGACGCCAGTGTGGAGGCGATGGATGAGGACAGGGGCGGCCTGGGGAGATTTGGGGACCTCGGCTGGAGCTCATGATGGGGCCCTCACTACCGGCGGATTCGGGAGTCCGTCCTCAAAAGATTTAGGAAATTTCATCCCCAGAAATGATTTTTGACGCTAATTTTGCTCTTAAAAAATAGATAAAAATTAATTGAAAAATAGACATCTTGATAATAAAAATACTGTAAGAAGTTATAATTTTACAGCGCATATAATTTAATAATATATTATGGTTCTATTATGTATTTAGTGAATTTTTTCCTTGATCCCACACTGGAATCTATAAGAAATAACTCTAAAATAACTATTTTGAATGACCCATCCAAAAATCATCTTTATTTAATCCATTTTTTATACGATCAACTTACACTGAGTATTTTGTAAATAAAAAACCAACGAAGACGTGGAATTTTAATAATATCAAAATAAAAAAGTGTAAAAAGAAACGATTTAAGTAATCTGAGTCTTTTTATTAAACTTTTCATATACAATTCACGATATACGCGAGCGTTGTGTGGGGCCCCATAAGCTCGGGGGCCTCGGCGATATTTCCGACAAGACGACCTCGCCAGACCGCCCCTGGATAAGGGTTTCGCTTCACGTGGGAAAGGGAGGGGGATTTTTTTGGGAGGGTGGGTAGGAGGGAACAGGGATGCGGAAAGCCAGCTGTGAAGGAAGACGATGATGGGGGTAATCAGGAGATTTTCCTTGGGTTAGACGGGGTTCTTTCCTTTCCCTGATTGTACCTCCCTTCCCCAAAACGTCCCTCCTCTTTCCCACGGACCGCAACTCGATTTGAGGGATTGCTCGATATATTATCTGTGGTATTCTGAGGATGAGGGTATCAAATGCAGCTTCTTTTGCGATTACTGTTTTTATTATCTGGTGAAAACTAGTTGGTTTTCTTTTTTCGTGTGTATGATAAAGTATTAGACGCAGAAATATCATGAAACAAGACAATCATATGGGGTCGGACAATAATTGGCCCATCTCTTTTAGTGAAATTGACGATTATTCATGGCAGGAATTATCTAGGCAATGACAGACATGCAAGCAATTCCCTTATTTATAAAGATCTGAGGTTTTCCCGGCATATGATGATGTTGGAGTTATTTCGAGTTTCCCACCGGACGAGGTCCTCCATCTCTGCCGACGTTTCGATGGTCGTGTCGTTCATAGTCATCAGGGCTTGTGGATGGGCGACACGACCATCGAAACGTCGGTAGAGATGGAGGACCTCATCCGGTGGGAAACCCGAAATAACTCCAACACCCCTTATTTATAATTTATAGACAACTCTTTTCCTCCCGACGTATTTAGGTAATATCAGTTTTTGCACGACAATTTATCTGCCGTGATAGTCTAATTGTAATCTCCACCTTAAATGCTGCGGCTCTTTAGGGCTTGTGGATATTTCCACTAAGCAAAATTATTTACGGCAGAACCTTTTTCTTGGGTAAGCGTAGAATTTTTTCACGGTTCTTTGTCCTTAAAACTAAAACTTTGCATGCAAATACATTTATCAGTATTTTACTGGGATTGTTTGCCACCATCCTCGCATTTCTGACTGCGGATCAACCATAGCCCATAGGGTCATCATTTAAGTTACGAGAAAATTCAGCTGCAAACATATTGATTGCATGAAAACTAGCAGCTTTGCATCGTATAGCTTTAATTAATTCGAGATGAATTGATAACTCGGTATTACACGAACAGATCTCGCGTCCTTTCTTAATTTAAGCACTAATATTGAGAACGCGATATTGACGAGTATGGTACAGATAAAGCTACTTTACTCTGAGTGATATAATATTTTACACTCTCGTGGTGTATCGCGGTTATGAAGTAATTTCCGGTTTCACTTCAAGTTATCGGTATTATTTATTGCCAGCCAGCAGTACTATTAATTAATGAGGTCAAGATAAGAAAAAAAGAAAAAATATAAATAATTAAAAATTTTATGGAACACTAGTTGGTTTTTGTTTCACCATGAACATTTCATCGTTCCACCAAGTAACGCCCAAATCAGTTGCTTTTTTTCTCAGCAGTGTTCCTTCCTCCCCAACTCTTTCCAGCACCTCCTAATTTCTCACTTCGTCCACCCACTTCACTCTCTCCAGCCTTCTCCACACTCACATCTCAAAATTTATCCTTTATTATCTCTTCTTCCCAAGGTCCATGTTTCACATCCATATAACATAGCACTCCAAACGTATCATTTCACCATTCTCTTCCTCAGCTCTAAGCTCTTGCTGCTACAGAATACCTCTCTGTTCTTATTAAATGTTACCTTTCCCATAGTTTTCATGTCTTTACCTCTGTCTCACTCCTTCAGTCTTCAGTCAGCACGTTTCCTAAACATCTATACCTTCTAATAGGATCTATTTTTTCTCCATTGATCATAACAATAAAATTTCCGCCATAATTTTCTCTCATAAATTTCGTTTTCACAGTATTTACTTCCATTCCTTGGTCTTTCATTCCTTTCTATAACTTTTTTATCATTCTTCTGTCTTCCCATGTTTTGGCCGATTACATTTTCCGGACATCCAAGTATTACAAAATAGCTCTCTTCTCACCTACTTCCCTCCTAACTTCCATATTACATCTTCCATTTATAGATCCATTTCGATCCTCATTTTTCTTCTTTGTAACCTCGTAAAGAATACAAGCATAGAAGTATGGAAACAATTCATCGTATGCCACATATGGACCCTCTTAGGAAGCGAGGAATGAACGTTGACAGCAGCAGGGTGTGTCAAGAGTGGAAGCATTCGAATTGTGTTGCTACCGAAGAATGATGAAGATAAAATGGATCGACGGTGTAAGTAATGAGGAAGCGCTGAGAATGGTTGGAGAAAAGAGCCCAAAGGAGAAGGCGAGATAACTTATTTGGCCATATTATGAGACATGATGGCGAAAACAATTGAAGAAGGGAAGAAGGGCAAGGGACGGCCCGAATGAATTTCGGAAGACTGGTTATAAGGGCTGTAAAAGAGAAGAAATACGGCGCTATGAAAAGGCTAGCGGATTGGAGAGAGGAATGAAGAGCTGCGTCAAAACAATCTTAGGATTGTTGACTGATTATGATGATGAAACTTGTTAATGTTTGTATCGGGTATGAATACTGGTTCATATAAAATGTTTTCAACCATAAACATTGATATTCGAAGAAAATATCAAGTTCCAACTGAAATACCAAGCTTTGCCTTTAAGAAAATGAGCAAATGAATGCTCGCTGAGACTTTGTTCGATATAGTGACCCTGGGGCCGATGTTTTCCTCCGTTGAAGTAGCCTCTATGCTGCGACGCGCGTGCCGTTCCCTTCTCCTGTGGTCAATGTCACCTCGAGTCCCAGCTAGGTCATTTGGTTGGCCCAAGGGTGTCGTGAGGGACCCAATATTTATCTCCCTTGGGGCCATAAAATGGGTCGTCTCAGTTGCAAGCACTTTCCCATCCTCAATGATGCAATAATTGTTGGTTATGCCCCGCCAGGACATGAGGAGCATAAAGCTTTTGAATATTGCTTTATTCATTAGAATAGAATGCTAATGCGAGCTTTTAGGGTGCACTTGGGATTTCTCCCTACGTAAGCATGAGATTATCATAATGAAGGTCATTTTAATCATAGCAGAAACAGTGCTTTTGCATTAGCTGTTTTAGGTTCAAATATTGACTACGTTGGAAGAAATTGATAATCGGATACAACATCAAGGCCCTAATTCCAATTTTCATGTAGTTTTATTATCAGTTTGTGGACCTGATATTCATTAAGCATTATTTATTTGAAACTCGAATAAAGTCTCCATCCCCATAAACAATATTTTCCACAAATCCTTATTCAAATTATAGGAGTTATTAAAATATTTAATACTATGGCTAAAATTTATTAACTAAATTTAAAATAAATAGAATTTTTGCCTATATAAAAGAGCATATAAATGGTATTCATCGGTCTGCTAGAATGATGAATATTTTCATTCCAATAGTTCATAGCTTTGAAGGTGAGCCCGTAATGGCCAGAAACATTTGATTTATTTTATTATTTTTATATGTCATCACTTGCGTCTTCTGTATCCGAATTATGTCCATTGCCTGATACCTACTTCCTACAATTTAACTTGAGGTATGTATTGAGATATTTAATGACTATTCCTATAATATATAGGTATGTATCGTTGAAAATAAATTTATTCTGATTTATTTCAATTAATTAGGTGGCCTTCAATTTGTACTGTTGTAAATTTACTAAGATGATTTTATTTCTTATGAATTTTACTAATTATTTTTAACCTCACGTACATATTCTACTATTATTGATTTCATGCTTAGTTCACGAGATTTACAATTCAATGAAGGTATTTCAGCAGCGTTGCGGAGGTATACCATCATTTAGTCCGCTAGGTTGAAAAGGCCTCCAACCCAAAGTCATATAGAAGAGAGGATAAATTCGTTACGTTCAATGTGAGAGTTTTGACCCCAGGTCCTTTAGGGATTTCATATCTATAGTGTTTATTGCCTCGTATACATAGATAGGTGTAGTTATGTGTTTATTAAACTTGGCAGTTTCAGTCCTAGGCGTCTGGGATTAAGGTGACCTGACCTTCTACGAAGGAGGGAATTCGGTTGGAAAATGGAATGGATGGAGAATGAGATTGGATTGAAAAGGAATAAGGAGGAAGCAATAAAAATACGAAAAACTAGTGGGGAATATTGGACCTGAAAAAAATACCGGGAAGAAGATGCCACTTCCGTGAATGTGAAGTTTTCTTCTAAAACGATGAGATGTGATATCAGTGGCGTTGTTAGGCTCTGAATGAGCCGGAAATAAAACCTAATGAACGCAGCAATATATGAAATTTTTGGCGTTACTGTGCTGTTTGTATCCAGGGTCTAAACTTTAATTCTAAACAATGAAATACATTATTAACCATGTTTTGAGCATGGAAAGTATCACTTTCGCCTTCCAGAGACGCCGGTGCTCGTCAGAAGACATTTCTAATGAGAGTGTTAGAAACTTGCCATTTGTAGGAATTTTTAGGTAGGTAGGTATTGGTAGGTAAAAAATTACCATTTGTAGTTATTTGCAAAGAGAAGGTTCATCAAGGGTTCTTATATTTCAGTAAGTAAAAGGCTAAATATTCAAAAATTAATGCTGGGTTAAGGGAAGTGCGGAAATTTTCTTGTACCATCAACACTTCTTCCCGATAGTAATGTTTTTTTATAAAAGGAATGTTATTTTATTAAAATTCTAAATAATTTATTACAACAATTATACGACAGATTCAATGGGTTTTTTGTGTTTATGGAAGGGTTAATCAAATATGTTGAATTTTTAAAGTACTGAATGTTTATGCGATGACATGGCTAGAGAGATTGCGTTTTAAAATTACCCTGGGATCCAAAATGAGTTTTCGATTAAGAACTTGCTGTAATATATTAAAATACATATTTTTTAATTCTTTCACTCTACAGTCACGTGTTCTTTGCCCGAGTATTTCTTTTAAAGTTGTATTCTTAGAATTGATTCCACAGTTTTTGCTTAATTTTTGTTTATATTTTCCACAGATGAAGTCTTTACTGCAGTTAAAATTCCTTTTCATTCTATTCATTTCTTCAGTCCATCTCAGTTTACTCAGGCATAGGAAAACAATCATAATTACCCCAAACAAACACATCTGCCAAATGGATACAACTATAACAAATATAAATGATTTATAAAACTTATTACAGCTCTAACTTGTGTAACTTTTTTAATGTAACATCATATGAATCACAAAAAAAACAATAATTCTAAAACCGAATTGGCATAATGTAACTTGTGGTTCTTTTAAAAATAGTTACATGATTTATTTTTTGAAAATTTACTTCTTCTGATAATTTTAGTGCCTTTAAACTTCCAAAATATCTCTACCGGTAACAGTCCTGAAACGGTGTCCGCATCAAAGGGGATGTTTATTTAATTCACGCCGTAAGGGTGTTTGAAAGGGAGTGGCACGATGGAGATCTGTGGAGGGAGGGTACGTAGGGGGGGGGGGAGTGAGAGCTGGGGTAAGAGGGGAAGGGAGGGTGGGGGTGTGTGTGTGTGTGAGAGAGGAGGAGATTCCGACTGGCATTCGAGTGGCGAAAGAATGGCTCTCTTCGCGCGGCTTGAAATGGGGACTACAAAGCGCCTGGGCGGGTTATCGAGGGATATTGAGAGAGAGAGAGGTCCCGCTGGAGGGAGGGAGAGAAAGGGGTGGAGGGAGAAGTAGGTAGGGGAAGGGGAGAGGACGACGGCCAAGGTGGGGTCGGTGGGTAGGTTTATATTTTTTCTTTTTCTTTATTGGGGAGGAGTGGAAGTAGTATGAGCGCGTGAAGTTCCGAGAAAAAGACATTATTTTCTCTCCTCTGCGTTTTAGGTATGGTCTTAGTTGTGTATATGGGTGATATCGCGTTCAATGAGACGATATATAATATATTCGTGAGTGAGAATATATTTGCATTCTCACTGTGAAAATTTGGAAAAAAAAATAGGTGTATGGGCCGATACACTTGCAAATATTTGCGCACTCAACGGTAATTTTGAAACATAGATAAAGATTGAAGTGACTTGTAAGTGCGAACTTTCCTCCGAGGAGAAAAAATTGCCTTGATGGGGACTAGAACTCCGGTCTCTCGATTACGAAACATATCTCTCTCGATTTTATGGCTCCTACTACACACATTTGTGAAGTTTTGAGGAAAAGGCATTATTTTCTCTCCTTTGCTTTTTAGTGGTGAGGATGGGTGATATCGCGTTCAATGAGACGATATATAATATATTCGCGAATATTTGTATTCTCATTGTGAAAATTTGGAAAAAAATTAAGTGAATGGGCCGATACACTTGCTGATATTTGCACTCTCAACGTGAAATTTTGAAACATAAATAAAGATTGAAGTGACGTGTACGTGCGAAATGTCCTACGAGGAGAAATAATTTGCCTTGATGGGGACTAGAACACTGGTCTCTCAATTATGATACATATCTCTCTCGATTTTATGACTCCTAGCTACACTCATTTGTGAATTTCTGAGGAAACGATATTATTTTCTCTCCTATTCGTTTTAGGGATGTAGAAGGTGGTCTTGGTGGTGAGGATGGGTCATATCGCGTTGAATGGGTCCATATATATTCGCGAATATTTGCACTATCACCGTGAAAATTTGAATTAAATAGGTTAAAGTCACCTTAAAGTGCTATCAAATATGAATAAATGAAGCTATAAAAATTTTAAGAAAAAAAGGTGGAAATGACGTGAAAGTGCGATAAATTAAATCGAGGAAAAATTGTTTTTCCTTATTGGGGACTAGAACACCTGTCTTCTAATTATGAAACAAAACTCCCCCGACTTCGCAAATCTTAATTCATTTTAAGAATAAGATTCCTAAGTATTTTAAAACCTTGCGTGAATTATGAAGATCCGGCTTTGAATTCTGCTCCTGGCAAACACTTTATTTCTCAGTGGAATATTCGCACTTAAACTTGTACTGCGAAAGACTCCGTTAAAGCCAACGCGGCGCGCCTCGACTGGATAGGTATTTGCTGGAATTACGAAATAACGTGGTAGCAGTAGTAAGTTATCCGAAAGAAAAATGATTCGCTAGAAAGGGATGGGAAAAAATTGGGAAAATGGTAGAATACTAAAGATGATACCTTTTTCATCGTATACAGGGTGTGTTAATTAAGTTTCAAGACTGATTTTTTATCGCGCAGCGGAGCGCTTCCAGACCGGTCACGTGGCCCTGGCTGGGTGGAGGGGGGTCTCAGGTAAGTGACCAATCAATGCCAGTTGCTAGCAAAACGCTGGAGTGAAAGCATCACGTGCGAAGTCGGAGTGTGTTTGTTGATCACGTCGAAACATCGCGAGAGTGAAAATGCAGCTTTTGAAGGAGCAGCGTTATTCCATAAAATTCTGTGTCAAACTAGGCAAGAACGGCGTGGAAACGCTTCAGTTGCTTCAACAGGCCTACAAAGAAGACGCAATGTCACGTGCGATGGTTTTCATGTGGCATAAGCGGTTTAAAGATGGCCGCGAAGACGTCGAAGATGATGATCGTGCTGGAAGGCCTGCAACGTCGCAGAACGAAGAAAATCTGGCCAAACTGCGGGAAGTTTTGAATAGTGACCGACGCTTGAGCATTAGACTCATCGCGGATAAAATGAATTTGAACTACAGTACCGTGTTTCAAATGGTTACTGAAGATTTGAGAAGAATTGAGTCCGCCCGGAGAAGAAAGACGAGTGGGTGCTGCACCACGACAACGCTCCCGTGCACACTTGTCTCGCCGTCACCCAGATTTTGGCCAGAAACAAGGTGGCAACGCTTCCGCAGTCACCCTTTAGCCCGGACCTCGCCCCCAGTGACTTCTTTTTGTTCTCCCGCATGAAGAAGAACTTGAAAGGGAAGCGGTTCGGCACAGTCGCAGCGGTTCAAACGGCTTCGACGCAGAGTTTGAACACCATTCCAGTAGAGGAGTTTCAGGAAGCCTTCCGACACTGGAAAACTCGCTGGCAGCGGTGTGTCGACTCAGAAGGACACTATTTAGAAGATTTTTAGTCCGCTATATATAAAAGTTTAATAAATTTCTTTTCCTGAGACCAGTCTTGAAACTTAATTAACACACCCTGTATATTTCATTACATACCTTCCAAACCTGTGTAAAGTTTTATTAAAAAATCGTAGTGATGTCGAATTGCAGTCTAAAAAGGGCACGATTTCATTAGTGTGGCCAAAATAGTTTGCTTTTTATATCTTAAAATCAGCCCTTGCAAGTGTCACCTAATTTAAAGAAATACTAAAACATCACGATAAAACAAATCTCAAACAAATAGAAAGCTCAAATATCCTTGAATTTTTGCTATCCTGTTAACGCATTGAACTAGCAAAATATACCATCTGCATGCTTATTTTATCTGAATATTTTTTACATTCTCTTTTAACAAAGTTATGATGCTATTAATCTACCATGATATTGCTGAAATTCACTGGTGGCTAATAATTAAAATTTCCAAACATCACCGGGACTTCAAAAGTTAAATGTCGTTTCACTTGGAGGCTTATGCTCTGGATACATAAAAAATTGTTTAGCACTATTAAAAATATCTAATTATTATCAAAGAAAAGAGACTGAATTATCTCATTTTCCAAAACCCAGTTATTTTCTGCTTTTTGACTACTAAGACGATCGGAAAAACCGTATCATTCGCTGCATCATCTCTCCTTCAAGAAGGCAACTTGGTATTCATCGCCCTAGTGCCACTTTCACCCGTCTGGTAATCCGTTTAGGCTTTTATGTGCTCTATGCAAGTAAATTAATATAAATTGTTCATTGTAGCGTAGTTTTAATTCTTTATGAGTAAAATTCCATTTACTTGCAAAAATATTGGTCGATTAGGAATTTTTACCACAAATACATGCATTATCCCCGCAAAGCGGCGCTCGTATCTTAGTGGGTGTATGCCCATAGATTTTTAACCTCACCTATCAAACCGACCTTGAATTTCAATGGTCAACTGAGTTTCGTTGACATTTATTTCTACAGGATGAGATAATTTTATTTTCCTTTCTCAGAAATCGCTAAAGTTTTTTTTTATAAATTTCTTTATTTTTTCTTCACTTCACAACTTCACATTTCTCAATCTTTATTTCAGCCCTCTCTCTCTCTCTCAAGTATGTTTTATGCTCAAGTTATTTATTTTACCCAAAATCCGATGAACCTGGTAAACCGGGCTCTTCATAAAATTTACATTATAATGCATGTGAGATTGGACGAGAACTCGACGAAAGAGTGGCTAAAGAGTTTCGATACAGCCGTTATTAGGTATAAATAAACTCTTGCACCCTTACATCAAGTTTTCTTCAAAAAAAATGTTTTCCCTCACAACTGAGACGTCTCGAAGATTGCTCATTCTATTTCTGTCAGGAGGATCAAGGAGGAGAAGTAGCAGCGGTAGATGAAAAGCGGTGCGAGAGAAAAAGAGGGTGTATGTATTTTATGTATTGGCTGAGATGGAGCTGCGGGAACTAAAAGAGAATAAGAGGAGGGCTTCTCGGAGAAGGGGAACGGTGGAAAAGTCTTCCGCGGGAGGAAATAGCTCCTTCAAAAAACCTCCTCAGACTTCCATTACCGATAGCGCGGTTGGCGAGGGGAACGAGAGAGGGGAGATTTGGAAAAGATCTTGAAGAGAAGGATCATGCAAAATCGTATAGCGCTCGCACAGACAAACACATATACCGTCTCCATCCATATCCCCTCTTTCTCCCTCCAGTGGCAGTTTGAGTATGAAGTAGGAGGAAAGATTGATGGAGAGAATGAGAAAAAAAAGCCCGTAGCCTGTATTTTTTTGAGGAAATGAGCGAAGGAGCATTCATTTATAATGAGGAAATTCATTAATAATGAATTGCATACCAATTCTTGTTTTACAATTCCAGTTTTTATACAGGCTTTGCCGTCGCTACGCTGTAACGAAAAGCATTTTGACATGGGCCACGAACCTGCTTGATTTTTATTTTCGTCGGGTAACCTTGTGATTTGATGTCGATGATGATGCAAGTAATTTAATTTAAACATTCGTTGTTTTGATGGTATTATAACTGCCTCCTATTTTCTCAGTTTCGGCTCTAGTAAGTAGAGTTATAAGCACTTCGATGTGTCATTTCTCGGTTAGCAGGGGAATAAAGGAGCGGGGATTTGGAAAAGATCTTGAATGGAAGGAGAATGCAAAATCGCATAGCGTTGGCGCAGGCAAACACACATATACCGCTGCGTTCTATATCCCCTCTTTCCCACTGTCTCTAGTGGCAGTTTGAGTATGAAGTAGGAAGCTTCATTGAGGAAAGATTGATGGGGAAAATGAACATAAAAAGGAAGTCCGCAGCCGTATCTTTGAAGGAATGAGTGAGGAGTATTATTCAATGATAATGAATTACATTTGAATTCATATTTTTTCCAGCTCTGCATGAAAAAAGTGACTTTGTATGCAGTCGCGCGCATGGGTGCAAAGTTAAATACACCAATGGATAAAGTGAAAAAAAAAAATCATTTTTTCCTGGCAAACCTCATTCTTTGATGTATATTTTTAACCCCAGTTTTTTTTACAAGGTTTTACGTCACTAACGAAAAGCATTTTGGCATGGACAACGGATATGTTCGATTTTTATTTTGGTCTTGCTATATTGTGTTCTGGTGTCGGTTAAATTAGTTGAAAGATTGGATGTTTTGATAGCGTCTCATATTATTTTCAGTTAGTAAGTAGAGTTTTTAGCTCATCTCTATGCTGTATAGCGCGGTTGGCAAGAGAAATGAAAGGAGGGATTTAAAAAAGAAGGAAGGGAAAGATCATGTAACATTTTACAGCGTTCAAATAGGCATACGCATATACCGCCGCCATTCACATCCCCCCTCTATATATCCAGTGGAAGTTTTAGTACGAAGTAGGAGTCTTCAGTGAGGAAAGATTGATGGAGGAAAAAAAAAAAAGCCGCAGATGTATTTTTGTAGAAACGAGCGAAGTGTAATTGTATATATGCATTGATGATAAATTCCATGCCAATTAATGTTTTTGAGCCCAGTTTTTTTACAGATTTATCCGTCGCTATAATGAAAAGTATTCTGTCATGGCCAAAGGACATCCTCTATTTTATTTTCTTCGAGCTCTGATGTAAATGGTGGTACAGGCACAATTTAAAGATTGAATGTTTTGATGGCATTAAAGCTGTCTCATATTTTCTCAGTTTTGGCGCCAGTCAGTACATTTTTTAGCTAATCCATGTGTGTTATATTTTAACTAGTGGAAATTTTTTTATCCATTGCAGAAAGTATAAGAAATGATAACTTCCTGCACAGATTATGCAACCAACCAACGTATTAGTCCGTACTTCAATATCCAAAATTTTCAAATTACAATGAGGATAAATGAGAAAGATTCATATATTCAGAAGCCATATAACTCCCATTTGCATCGAAGAAAAATAGTATGGAGTAGCTTTAAAGGTGGAAATATAGAAGCTGTAGTGTAGGATAGTGTTCGAGATGATGTTAGTGTGCGTCTCCGAGTATAGGCGGCGCTTCGATCGTCCTTCTCTCAATCCCTCTACCGCAAGCCCTCTCCCTCGTTTTATTTTTATTTTTTCAATATTTTTTTTCCTCCGTACACGTCCAGCCTTTTGTGTCGCCCATTTATATTTTTTTACGCTTTTTATCTCTTTTCCTCCCGCCGTTGATGGAAAAAAACAAAGGAAACTGTATTGAGTGATGCGGAAAGAGAGAGGGAGAGACAGAGCGGTGTCTTCGTCGGAAGAGTAGCCCACTTTCCTAAGAACGGCCGTCGAGGAGTCTTCTCAGGGGGTGTCGAGGGTCCCCTCTGCGAAGAGAAAAAGAGCTTTTTGCGAGCGGTGATAGCACACACGGAGGCTCTCTTCAAGATGGACGTTACACGGATTTCAGACTCTGAAAGATGAAGGGGGAGGGGAATAAAAAAGGTAACGAGTTCGGGCTAAATCAATGGGGAGTTTCCTCGGGAGGCGTCTTACCGTGTTACTATGGCAGCCAGGGCCTTTCGGCAGAGGAGAAGAAGATATTTGAAACAATAAAAAGGTATGGTGCTTTTTAACACAATTTATTTAAGACGACCGCTTTCGTCGCAGTGGCGACATCTTCAGGTACAGAATTCGTAATTTTATAGTCATTTTAAAATTAACGATATTGTACCTGAAGATGTCGCCTCTGTGATGAAACCGGTGGTCTTAAATAAATTGTGTGAAGAAGTACCATACCGTTTTATTGTATACAATGGATTTTCACAAAGTTAAGCCTGAAACAATAGAGTTTATAGAAGATATTTTGCCCATTTAAACGTTGGCCCATCAATTTTTCGTTGAGTTTGGGATGCGTGAATTTCGGATTAAAATTTATTGGTCATCAGGACCTCGAGAAAGTTCTGAATGATGGCTTAATATAATGATCCATGTGAATTGCGTTCAAAATAAGTGCTTGCGCGTAGAATATTTTATGCTTTGTTGAGGAGAATAAAATATTTTGCCCATTTAAAGCGTTGGCCTTAAATTATTTGTCGTTGAGATTAGGATGCATTATTTGCAATCAGTATTTCGAGGAAGTTATAAATGGTGGCTTAATACATTAAGCCAGCTAACTTGCATTCGAAATTAGTGCTCTTACATAGAAATTTGCTTATCCTATGGTTAGATCTCCTATTTTTTGTAACATCCATCCGAAATATGATATGATCTTAGGTGATATATATTGTGAAAAGATACTTACTCATTTCTTTGCTTTTGAGTATATTTTTTAAATTAAATTTGGTCATCATTTCAAACTTGCGAACGGTAAATTTCACGCAAGGAGGCTCTCTTGAAGATGGACGTTTCATGAATTTCTTGTTGAAAGATGAGATGAGCTGGTAAATCTTTTATTCTTCTCATCATCGTGATGTGAAGTGAAGGTGTAGATATTGATAGAATGCATAATAAAACAAAAGTAATAAAAACCCTCTGTTTTGGTATTTTTCAAGTACATGCGTAAATGGCAACCACTCAATTGTAGATGGACGTTGTACTGGTGAAAGATAAAGGAGGGGAATAAAAAAGGTAACAAAATCGGGGTAAAGCAATGGGGAGTTTCCTCGGAAGGCACCTTACCATGTTACCATGGAAGCCAGGGTGTTTTTTGGGGGAGAAGAAAATATATTTCCCATTTAAAACGTTGGCTCATGAATTATTTGTCGCTGAGTTTCGGATACATGATTTTCGAATGCATATTTATTGGCAATCAGGACCACGATAAAATTTTAAATGATCGCTTAATGTTTTGAGCCAGCTGTATCACTTTCGAAATTCGTATTCGTGCGTAGGAAGGTTGCCCATGTTGTGGGTAGTGTCTCTTACTTATCGATAGTGTTTATCCAAAAGAAGATAAAATTTTCGGAGATAAACATTATGAAGAGACACTTCTTCATTTCTTTGCTTTTGAACATGTTTTTTATTTGGTCTTCCTTTCTAACTCTTCATTCCCTTTGTCTCAACCCTCTTTGTGGTGTACAAATTGCTTATGTATCACTAGCCATTCTGATTAAACTCCTCATGCATTGATACAGTATTACTCATCATGCATGTTGTTTAAAGCAACGAAAATCTTATACTGCTTGAATTTAAACTATAAATGGCACGGTTTACTAAACAGCAAGGGCCTGTAAGATCGTTTTCGATTTTAAAAACACATGATTTATTTATAGTAATCATGTATTTCAATTTGCTTGTACGTTTTCAATTGCGATTCGGTATTTTTTCGGAGTCCTCCATGCTTTTCACAAAGAATACGGTGATTGGTATACGTGAGATCGAACGGGAGACATTTGAGAATTCCAAGAGAATTTCAGATGGGATGTTACCCGTTCGTGACTCTATCTCGGGAAACTCTCTTGGCTATGGCCTACATTCAAAGGGAGCCCAGCAAAACTTTTATTGTGCGTATAAATTGGTCGCAAAGCCGTAAGTATGGCTTTATGAGTAGAAAGATGGATATTCGCCAATGCCTTTCATCAATTTCTTATACCTAAGGCATCGTGAACAGAAAGATTCCTTTTTTATTCCATAGCTGTGACCTTGTTCTTTTGCCATTTGGCATAGGTGAATCTATGAGTCCAAAGAAGTTTTTGAAAACGTTTCCCTAAACTTTTTGGGAACTTTTGGAGCGAACCGGCTTGACGTATTTTGATTCTTTGATACATTCTGGCGATGCGGTTCTGATTTAGAAAGGAACACAGAGATATTTAAACACGCCTGTAATATGTGTAACAAAGGAATTATTCATCTATGTAAGTTAAAAAAATTAATACGGTGTTATTAACCTTGATTGAATCCAAAACGTTTGAGAATATTGATTACCATTAATTACTTAATTACATGAAAATGGTTTTCATCACAAATATTATTTAGGTAAATGTGTAAAATAATTTAAATACTGCAAAAATTATGTGCCATGCCATTATCATAAAGAACGATGAATATTTTCAGATCTAGGAAGATATAAAATGTTATTAGAAAACTCTGTTTCATTACCATAGTTGACAATGTTTTTAATTACATATTTCAATACAGTTGAAATGCTACAGATTATCATCGGTAACAGCATCGCTTTTGACACTTTTATTCTTATATTAGCATGCAGTATGACGAATGATGATATAGAAGAAAGAGCTTCTGAAATAGCACTCATAAAACCTAATTGAACTTTTTATCTTACATTAAATATCTGAAATAAGCACAGTAAGCATTCCATAACTTGGTCGATGCGTGTCAGTTCTATTGGTCGCATAGATATATTTACAATTTCCTTTGGATTAATTCGTGGAAACTACCTACTAACTTTCTATAAAAATTTCTCGAAATCTTACGCTCTGAAGAGGATATATTGCTGCGTATTCAAGATCACAATGCCTTTCCTTTCTGGATAGTGTTTGAAGAATTATTACGAAAAATAATGCTCAGTATCCATTTGTCTGTAAATATTGGAGTCACAGTTCCTTCTAGCCTTCTGGTTAATTTTAAATAAATCATGTTATTCCTTTCTATGTAACGTAAACATCTAGCATGAATCAATGGATAGCAATGAAAATAACTTCCAAGAAGTGAGGAGCTTCTGTTTTATCTTAGAGGTAAACTGATGGATCGTTCATTAGTGTACATAGCAGAGTGCAAAGTAATAACACTTTCATGCTAAATAGCATAGGTATGCGACAGCGACGTCAGTCGTCATAAACCTATTTTACAATGAAAAAACATAATGAGTGTGATGTTAAACGTAAGAATAAATTAAAATTACTTTAAAACTGATTATATTTTCCTTTTACTTTACAGGTACGATTACTTCTGTTGACCTGGACTCCGCGTATTTTGTATCCAAATCGTTGGCAAGGTAAATATATTCAGCGTTCGCGTAATTTTTTCCCTATGCGTCTTCTATTTTACGTAAATTTTATTACACTTGAGGTTTTTCTTTCTTAATCATGTATTTTTTTATCCTTGATTAAAAATCGACAAAGAAGTTTCATATTTTTCATATTTTTGTTTTTTTCCCTTTTAAGCGCAATTATTTCATGTTCTACATACTTCATACGTGTTTTTGTACTTCCGTCATTATTTCATTTTTTTTGTGTTTTTGGTGATACAATGACTACTTAGTCATTTATGTTAACGTGTCCGTAGTCAATTGCCGTTGCCAAAATGCATGCTAACGCCCGTGTAGTTGAGAAACACATTTTATTTTACTTTGGAAATTTTTTGGGCCAATCAAGGAAAATATGGGTTTTCAAACACCAAGGAGCTTTTTTTTTATAAAATTGTAGGCAAAATTATGAATGAGTATGAATACCTATGTTAAATATTATTTTCATACCTAACCTCGGTCATTTTTTATAATAATAAAGTTACCTTTGGAAGGGAGCCAAGTTGGAATAGAAAAACTAGATATTTTTCTATTTAAACGGGCGAGGAGTTCACCGAAACGTCTTCCCCATAAGCAGGAGAATAACTTAACTCCTATTATTACGCGTGGCCGGAAAAGATGCAATAGAACTGGATGTGCTCCGCTTAATCGGAGCATTTTTATACACCTCTCTGTAAAAACGGGAAAATATATTAAAAGAAGCAATAAACCACCTTTCGCTAATCAACGGGTGACACTGAAAATTTTCCGAGGAGCAATCGCAAACGCTCAGTTGGCGGATGAAGAAAAAACTTGAGTGAAGAAATAAATTATGAAAAAATATAGGTTGGAATTCCCAAAACTAAATGGGGTGAATTTTTTTTATCTCCGTACGGCCCCTAACTGTCGACGTTTCCTCGGATTACATTGACCCGGCGTGTGTGCATTCATAAAAGACGCGCTTGCATATTTCGAACTTCTTTCTGTACATATATTTCGAACCGAGTTCTGGCGGACACGTTCATCGTCCTCGCACGCTTTTTTTTCTCCTCCTTTTCCCCGTCTCCCCTTCCTTTTTTTCTGTTGTCGCGAGTTTCTCCCTCGATCTTTTCGTTGCGAGTATCGCTCGTCTTTTTTTTTGTCGTTGTGGCTTTCGCTCTTCTTTTTTTTTCTGCTCCTCACCTCTCTCGCGCCCACCCACAGCGCGCGCTCTCGCATGCATACGCGTAGCGGTGTGCTCGCGTATTGTTGTCAGCGGGACGCGCGCGCCACCTACCCACCTGGTTTTTTGGTGCGCTCAGCCTCCATGATGCCACGGGCTGGTTTTTTTCGCGGGCTTTTTTTCATCGGGGTGGTGAGCGCGTTCGGGTGCCAAACGGTTGCGAAACCTTTTGAAAAATTTCGCAACCCGTATGAGTTTTTCGGAGCGGGGAGGAAAATTTTTGGAGTGGCAAAACAAGCCGGTTAGCAAATGGTAGATGAAATAAACCGTGATGACCCGGTGTGATAAAAAAAATCGGGTGTTAGTATGTTTGGCGGTTGCGTTTTTCTATTGGTCCAATGTTTGAGCGAATTGAAATATAGAAAAGTTCGTTTTCATTGTGAAGGAAGACAAGGAATACAGCGGTAAAGAAAAATCTCGTTTTCGGCGCAATGATTTCGTATAGGTCGGATTTCAGGACCTATTAACACACTGAAGAGTATTTAAAAAAATATTTTTACTCGTCTTTTTTGCCAAGTGTGTTGGCTTCTCGCATATTTGGGAAGGATATGAATTCCAGGGGCGATAGAGATCATTCATTAAAAAATCCGGATTCCTGTCATGGTGCTATGTGGAGGATATTTCAAGCCTGTCACTTCGTACCTAAGATGGGACCTTCAATCGTGATCTCCCTATCGCCTATCGTTACTAGTCATAAACGCTGTGTTTCTTCCTCCACCCTACGTCGCTCTACCCGCCATTGGCGTAAATTGCCTCAGCTCTCGGAACCCTATTCGCAATGCCATACTTATAAGCAAAATTGGCGAAGAAGTGCTGAAACGTACTTTCAAATGATTGCTGAAAATTATACTGCGATTTTGAGGTATTTATCACCTCAAAATTTCAACAAAAGATAAAATTTATTGATTCTCTCTGTTCACGTTCTCTATGTTTGCGCTTGAATTAGCATTACAGCGGCAAATATTTAAAAAGAAAGGAAATTTTTAGGCTGCAATGTTTTAAGAAGATAATAAAGAGCTTGAGAATCACTCCCTTGACGCTGGAACGAACGCAATTTGAAGTTTGTATCCCTTACTAAATCCTTTTAGCTATCGCATCCCTAAATCAACTACCCTCGAATACTTCAGGAATTTGCCAGAGTTACGATGTTTCACTACAATTCGACGCCCCTGTTTATAACTCTAATTCAAAGCGATATACTGTACATTTTAGCGTTTATGGTGAAGAAATACAGGCAGCATTTGACTCATAAATGAAATTTACTTGATAATAACTACTAGGTTAGTTCAAATCGTAATGCAAAACGTTTTTCACGGCTAATTTTGGTTGAAAAACTTGGCATTTTTTGAGGAACGTTTTCAAACATTCCCTCTTTGTCCCGTGTAGTTTCATTGACTTCCAATGGGTGACTGTGCTAAACGTAGCTGTTAAAATGGCGCCTGTAACGGAAGTGTGTTCCAAAAAAACGGACGGTGATTGAGTTTCTTTTGGCGGGAATCTCACATATTCATAGACGCTTGCAGCATGTCTGCAGTGATCTGGTTGTGGACAAAAGCACGGTAAGTCATTGGGCAATGCGTTTTTTATCATCGCCGCTACGGGGATGATGCCCATTGGTACCACGTTGGCTGCAACATTGACCATTGGCAGTGCTATGCAGGTCCTCCCTTTAAGGTGGCGTCAAGCCGTTGAATGGAGATTACGTTGAAAAAAAGTGTTGTGTAGCTAAAACATTTGGGACTAATATGGTGTACTTGAATGCTGAACAGAACAACCCCTGTTTCATGAAAAATAATGTGTTGCTTTACTTATTGAACTCCCCTCGTTGAACGTTTAGCTTCTGCTGTCGAAGGAGTGAAGAACAACACGCGAAAAACTATGAAAACGGCCACATGGTCGTCTTTTTCATCTCGTCATGGGAAAAATATTTGATCGGTGAATTTCATTGTATTTTTATATAGAGAACGCCATCTTCGCATTGCAAAGAGCTTTTTAAAATTAAAGTTTACCTTATAGAATTGATTGTTTGAGGCGTAACTTTGTGAAACCGATTCATTATGAAAAATGAAAAAGAAATGAAAGAAAAAGTATTCGTGTGAAAGCGCAGTTACCTCTTTTTCATTTTTCATAAATTTTACCTATTCCTGATTTTTAAAATGGCTGAAAGGTAGATTTCAATTTCCGAGGTTTAGTGGTATACTGGATTAATACTTACCCTTCTATAGGTTACTCTTTAAGGTTGCAGCCACGACGTCCAAGCGTCTCGTTTTTTAGGATTTTTTCATCTTGCCGTAATATGAATTATTTCCCATTTGCGCCACCAACAGATTTAGGCTAGATGTCCTGGGATGTCCTCTCCGTGTTTTGCCTCGAATTTTAACCGACAAAATATTCTGGAAAAAGGTGTCGTGGCGAAGTAAGCCTCTGATTAGAGAACAGTTACTGCTATTGCTTTTTGATCTGGAATTGACACGTGGGAGAAAAAGTCTTAATACATGCTCGTGATTATGTGCGTGATACTCCATGTTGCCACCCAGATTTTACGAATGCATAAACTGAAAATAGACCACGTGTTGCTTAGTTTGGTGCATTCGTACATATTTCGTTCCTGTCTATCAAAGTCCATCTTGTATTTTAGATATTAATTAACGAGCAAATGTATAGTTTAAAAAGGCCTTAAATGCGAAAAAGTTATAGCAGCAATCGGTCTAAAAAACACTTGTGAAAGAAGTATGCATCACCAAAAATTAACAGTACAAGGCACTAGAGAATTCATCAATCAGTCGATAAATTATGCTGGGCGGGAACGAAAGATGTTCGAGTAAATTTATATTAATAAAATCATTGAATTATTATTTATTTATGCGTGTATGCATAACAATAACATTATTTTATTATTATTCCGTCCATAAAATCGTTCACGTATTCTTGACATCAACTTGTACGGGCAAATGTATCGTTTAACCTCGTCTTCTAAGCACTTGCTGCAACTGGCCCTCGAAATTTTTGTGAAACCAGCTTGAACTCCGGGGTAGAGAGAGCCCACTTGATGAATAAAGAAAGTTAGTCCGTGGTGCGTTGACCAAAGCTGTTTAGGAGTTCAGTCCGTGCCGAGGTTACGCACGTGGGTAACCCCATGACCTTGCAACTCTCTCCCACCCCTTCCTCCCTTCCCCTTCTTTCTCCAGTTCGACTCCCGCCCCGGGGCGATGTAGTGCGCCCAGCGCGGATCTCGCTTCAACTGTTATCATCCGCAACCATTTGCGGAGCGGTGTCTTCCCGCCCATACGAGGGGTCCGGAAGGCACGCCGGGGAATAAACGCGGTCGCCTCGGGCTCGCGGCGGAGAACGACGACGATGGTGGAGTTTTCCGGGAAACAATAGGCGGTGGGAATAATAAAAAAAGACGTGCGAATCCCTTGATTCTGAGGCATCCTCAGCGCACGCACGCGTGTCGCGAACCGTAGAGGGGAGAAGAAGGAAAAAAAGTAAAGGGTGGTCATGCATTCGATATTTCCATCGCTATCTCCACGAATGTAGTCATGGAATTTTTTGCTGCAGCCGATCTACTCATAAGTGACGAAAGTACGCTAAGACGATGGCTACGGCATTCTAGCTCAGACTAATTATTTAAAAAGTCGCTCAATGTGGCTGTGCAGAAGCTAAAAGCTACGACCAGAGTATAGTCAGTCAATTTTCTGCTGCAGCCCATAGCAGATCTAAGTACTTTTAAGTGGCAAAAGTATACTAAAGCGATCACTAGGCTATTCCAGCTCAGTCTAATTATTTACAAAGTCGTTCAATATAGGGCTGAAAGCTAAGCCAGCTTCGAAATCTCCAGAAATCTCAAGTTGAAAAATCGGTATATTTATGGTGAATTGGAAAGGAAAGCTTAAGACATATTGATTTTCGACGATTTCGCTATGTGGAAAATCAGCGATATTAATTATACAAAAAACTGTAGTAATTTTCCACCCGTTTTAATGTGTTCAACCGATTTTTATATTTTCACATCATTATCAAGACCTGTCTCAAGACAGATATTTTCACCGACTGAGTATCAAGACAGCTCTTGATAATCATGTAAAAGCATTGAAATCGGTTGAGCAAATTATAAGGTGTGGAAAATAACTATAGATTTTTGTATTATTACTAGCTTATGAAATGCCCATGAATAGATTTTATTCACACCCTTACATGTTATACCTAAAAATATATAATGTCGACTATTGGACGCATTTTAGAATTTTTCAAAAATACCCATTAATTATTGCCGACCTCGGTGGCGGCGAGGTGAAATCTCCGTCTGCCAAATAAGATGTCACGGGTCCAGGTCCCGCCGGGACAGGTGTCCCTTGTTGTGCCCGTGTAGTTATTGAATTGTAGAGAAATCTTCGACGTAAAAGGCCGATGTGCTGTTTTCGGTGGTATGAGAGTAAATAAATAAATAAAAATACGACATACTTGGTATAGCCCGTACTCGGTGTAAAGCAATCCAGCTAAAAGATGCAAAAAAAGGATGCAATGATCGGAAATACTCGTGCGTTGCTGATTCTGCGAATTTCAAATGGTGTACGCTGATTAAAAGTTTGGGAAAATAACAAAAATTACCTTCTACTAATTAACTTTAAATCGTCGACTACTTTCAATACTCCGCATATTCAAGACTATATCATTTTTTTCAAAACTTTTGGCTGGATGGCTTTGAACGGAGAATGGGTCATACCAAGCATAGGTTGTGAAAGAAAAAAGATTTAAACTACGTGTTTTTGTGCTGTAAAGTTAAATGGCGAAATTAGTAGCTGCCACAATAATTATGACTGATTAGAAAATTTTGAAAATGTAGGTATACATTTTTGATGTTATTTATAAGCAACATTGACTTAAGGGTCAAGTTGTAGAAAACAACCTTTTCTATTTTTCTTATGTAGTCAAAGTAGTTTATTAATAGGCTATTAAAAAATCTAAAATGCGGAACGTAGTCGGTATTGCATATTTTTGAATTTGATTACGGGTCTTAGCCTTAAATGACACTGTGTTCCGAAAATAGTCGACGTTTAACCATTTATAACCCAGAGCTGCTTCTGGGAGAAATTAAATTTCAAGACTTCTCATTTGAAAAATGTGAAAATATCCTACTCAACCATAATTATTGTGGCATATGCATATTTCATCATTCAATTTTTAAGCAAAAAAGAACACGCAGTTTGAATCTTTCCTGAATAGGGCTGAAAATTTATACATTTTTGATGTTACTCAGAAGCAAAATTGAGTTATGAAGGATCTAAGGTTTTCCCAGCGAATAGACTGGAGGAAGAGTTCTCTAGGGTTTCCAGCCGGGTCCAAGGGTTTTTCAGCACCAACGTTTCGAAGGCTAAGTCTGCCATCGTCTTCAGGGAGAATAGCCTTTGAAACGTCGGTCAAGTCTGCCATCGTCTTCTTGGTGAATAGCCTTCGAAACGTCGGTGTTGAAAAACCCTTGGACCCGGCTGGAAACCCGAGAACTCTTCCTCCAACATTTAGTTAATTGTTAATCTGTAGAAAACAATGTTTGCCATTTTTCCTAACCTTGAATGTGATTCTACGAGGTTAAACCCTCAACAATTCAGTGCATATACCGATTATCACGATAAACGAGAGAGGGAGAAGATAAACGAGATTTTGTGTGCGTCCGCGAGGGTTTTCTTGGAAGCACTGGGATTTAAGAACGACTGACTGGGTGTACGAGAGGGAGGGATATCAGCGGTTTAAGGGGAGAGAATTTCTGGGGGGGTTTCATCGGGGGTAAAAGAGAGGTAGAGAGGGGAGGCGAAGGAGAAAGATGCATGCGGAAAGTATGAGGGATGAGGAGAGGCGATGGGGAAGAGGTGGTCCAGCTGAAGGAAGAAGTGAGCTGCTGCCCCCTCCGTCCCGCGTGTAGGAGAGGGGCGGCAGGGAGTGTGGGGGTGAGGGGGGGCAGGGAGGGGGGGAAGGCTGAATCGATTAGTTTCCTAGACAGCGGGGCCCGGTCGCTCGATACCTCCTGAAACTCCAGGCCACCCTACCGCGCGCGCCACGCCTGCCTTTCCCCTCGTCACCCTCCGCGACCTCCTCCCCTGCCGCCTACACCTTCTGCCGACCGAAGCTGCTCCCCGGTCGGGACCGGAGCGATACGCTCGACGATACTGCATCGATGTACGCGATACTCTCACACACTTATTTTGTCGTACGAATATTTTATTTTATTACATGAATATTTTGTTATCCCTAAGTCTATTTCCAAATGAGTTAATTATTTAATTTTGCCGGTCTCGGGTAAAGTCCTCGCCTGCCAAATAAGAGGTCGCGGGTTCGAGTCCCGCCTAGATAGGTTCCCCTATCCAGGGCACGGTGGCTCGTGTACTTTTAATTGTTAATTTTTTTGAATACTCCGATGTAAAAGGGCGATAGTGAGCCGTATTCGGTGGTTTGGTAATGAAATCAAATAAAAAGGTTCAGTTAGTGTTAAAAAAAGGAATTCAGTTATTTTCAATTTGCTAAATATATGATTCTTCTGTTACTTCTATGTCTATTTTCAACTGAGTTCATTGATTTTTGCATTTGTGGATATTTTAATGCTCTTTTAGTGTTTGAAAAAGAAATTAAGTTTTTTCATATTGATGTATGATTTGATTGTTACTCCTATGTCAATTGTCAACGCACACCTTGTAATTTAATTATATAATCTAAAGTAGTTCAGACTCCTAGGGCAATAAATTATTTATTTATTAATACTCCGTTCCCATAAGTTTATGTCCATTGTCAGTCTTTGTTCTCCCGTGAAGAGCGTAATTTTTCCCACCGAATACCACCGTGGGAGTGAGCCGAGTTGATTCTTGTGCCGGAAGGTTTCTTGGGATTCCCCCGGGTGATTCGGTCCATGGCTGACGACGTTTCGGAGCGTAAAACTTTCTCCGTCCTAGCCTGCTTAAAAGCCATGGAAAAATTGGAAAAATATCTATTATTATTAATATTAGCTAATAGTTGATTATCTATGATCCTTGAAAATGATATAAAATGTCGACGCCGTTGTCGGTAGTGGAATTTTATACTAAAGTGTCGAAATTGCCATTTGTAGCTTTTAGTATGAACGTATCGCATTGCCAACATGTCAAGTCTGAAACGATTTTATGGGTTAATAGTTGATTATTAGCTAATAATATACGCCGGATAACAATGATTATCCATCAAAACCCGGGTCGCTTTATTCAGAATGGAGGCGGTATAAGTAATAGATATTCATCCAAGTAACCTTAAAATGGAATATCACAAAGTTAAACCTGAGTTGGCGAATTTGACCATGAAGTTTATCACCCAGTTGGAACCCCGAGGAATTTTTGTACAAACTAATTGCCAGGAAAGTGTCAAAGCCTTCATTTGTTTTCTCATTGATAACTCGAGATGAACTCGATAGAGCTTAAGCTGGTTCTATCCGGGCTAGAAATTCTATCGTATTCGACATTTGATGTTCACTTCGACGTTTTGACGACAAGGTGAGTAGGCAAATGAATGATCAAGGAGAACGGGATACGTGACAGACCTCGAAACGTTAGGCTCTCTTTTCCGGCTAGAAACCCTAAAGACTTTTCTTCATTAAATCTGCCGGTAAAATAACATTTATTTCTGTTTTTTTTCTCATTTCTTCAACAATTTCATTCTCTCCATCCGCGCTGACGTTTTGTTACACGACTCGCCCATCATCATCAGGACTTAGTTTACAATTTGCCGTAGCCGTGAGAGTTCGCATAGCGTTAAGAGGACGCATCATTACCAATCGAGCGGTCTGATTTCTTGACTTTTCACTTATTTTGCCCTCGAGCAGGCGCGCTGGCGTATAAAGTACGCCAATTTTCAAAAACCAAGGATTTCGACATTGTACGTAAGTATTCTTACAATGTACTTTGACTGTCTGTAGTGCGAGTGTCCAAAGCTCAAAGTATTGTAGCTATTTTATTTTTAGGCTGGAGGAACCGGCCCCCGTGGCGTATAAATAACGCCACACAACCGGACTTGTGCCTCGTGCTCTGCTTTTCTTGAATGGCCTCGTGTATTCTTACAATGTCATTTTGACTGTCTATAGCGTGAGTTTTTAAAGCACAAAGTACTGTAGCAAATTTTCTTTTTAGATCGGCAAGAGGAACCCGTGGCGTATAAATTACGCCACGCGACTAGCCGTGTACCACCTGTGTACCTTTATATCTGTATCACCTACAAACATGCAAGCTTGAACTAATTTCTGCAAATAAACATAAATTTTAGCAAAATCAAGCGTTGTCATATAAGTGCACATATCGTGAACAACGTAGGTACGCCACGTGCCTGGGCGTGTAAAAATATCATGCTCCCCCACTCGAGGGTAAAAGCTCTTCATATTGCATTATTAAAAATAAAAAATACCCACAGTTTTCAACAATGAGTTTTATGCCATGATCGGTTTCGACACATTTTGCACTGTCTGCAGTTGAAGGTCTCTACCTAAGGATAACAAAAAATGTTTTGAAACCGGTTGTGTGATATAACTTTTTTGGAAATTTTTCCGTAATTTTCCTTTTTACTAATATGCTAGGATGCCACAAGATCACTCCTGTGAATCAGGCTCAATAAATAAACTAGTTATTTCCCTGTATATATACACAGTAAACTTATGTCAAAGTTCATCTCATGTATGAGAGTAAACCATAATTTTTTTGTGAAGAATAATTTTCACGTTTGACATACGGGTAACTATTTTCAGGTATCTACTTTATCATCATTACCAACAGTCGTTTTTCCCAAAGTTAGCTAGAGGCAGGCCTCCACTCATTTCTCCCATCAGCTAATCCTTTGATTCCTACATAACTCTTGTGATTTACATCATTCATCGCCTGCTCTACGTAGATGTATCATGGCCTATCTCGTCCGTTCATCCTTCCATATATCCTTCAAATAGAATATTCATTAAACCATATAACATAAAACTATCTATATGGTCGAGCAAATATTAAAATATCAATACTTTAGGAAATCACACAGGTCCGCCGGAAGTGATGTGTCTCTGACGAAGGACGACGGGCGAATTGTTCATCGAAACTTTGGGGTTGATAGAAAGATTTTCTAAGCTTAAAACCCGAGAACAAGTTTTTACTCAATTAATAGGCCGGGAAAGGGTAATATCCCTGTAGATGTGGTCATCTCGGGCTTGCCTCAAAATATTTCCTGGTATGTATGATGGCCCTGGAGTTTCTTATTTTCAACCTCCATGAGTATTGATGGTATGCTCAAGACAATCGCAGAAGTAGAAGGGCAGAAAGAAGTACAAGGACGGGAAGAGAGGCAAAGGACGACCCCGAATGAGTTAAATTGGGCAAGGTATCAAGGGTGTACATGAGACTCGCTTATTGGTCTCAAGTATAACGTGTTGAACGTAAATTTTCCCTCAGAATTAATGTCTTCGATTTATCGATGTCACTTTCCCACTCAGTGTATCATTTCGATGGTTTAGGACCCCTGTCAATAGTTTTATCAAAGAGCACTACTACCCGACGACCACTATCTTTCCTGCGGAAGCATGCACCCACGAATATTACAAAAGAGAATCCTCAAGTCGACATCTAAATGTGTTGTCAACTACTGGGCATTTAAATGGGTTTACAAAAGTCGACACTCGCGTCGCTGCCGGACGAATTGCTCCGGGTTTCACTGGGAAGTAAGGCAGAATTAGGGACATAAACCGAAATTTATACTCATGGTGATGTGATCTGCCATTTTTATTAACGTTTTAGTGCTATTCCTTGCAATTTCAAGCATTATGCTTCAAAATATCGAGAAAAGTGAATCGCATTGCACTCATCACGGAGCCGTGGACATTTTTGAAAAAATATTAAAATGCGACCGAAGTGACGGCAGAAATCAGCCTTGAATGTGATGGGAATGGGCCTCCTCTATGCAGTCCCCTTGCACCCAACATCCCATTCCCCATTAACCACCACTCTCCCTCTCCATCACCCCTCCCTCCCCTCCAAACTTTACCTTCCCATTCCCCACCTCCTAAGATCACCCCTCCACACATCCATTTCCACCGCTGTCCTCCACCAACACCTCCTCCACTTACCTCCCTCGCCACCTTCCTCTTCCTGGAACCATTTCTTCATTACATTTCTCACCCACTACTTTTTTTCAGGGATAAAAGTTAAACGAAGCGAAAATGTTTTGTTTCGACCCGGAAGGAAACGAAAATACGCGTCATAGGTTTAGTTTCGTTCCCGCACGAAATTAAAATCACCAAGTAGTTTAGTTTCGCCCGAGACGAAACTTTACTCCGAGGAACGAAACTAAATTAATCGAAACTCCAATGCTCGTAGTTAAGTTTCGATCGTAGTTAAGTAGTTAAGTTTTAGTAGCTTCGAGGTGCATAAGAGGGAATAGTTTCGACCCATTACGTTTCACATACGTGTAGAGAGTTTAAAACATTGAGCTTAAAAATCGAATGCCTAGTTTGTGTTCACCGTTCCCTTATTAGTGGTAAAAATACAGTACCAAATGCATGTAATGGCGGTTGGCCAAACCTCTACTTCATTCAACCATATATCGTACTCGGTGTGTGGGTCAAAACTAAACTGTTCAAAGGTGAAGCATGTGGTCCCTCTGGCGCGAAACATAATCTGTTTCTCGTGCGAAAGATCCACAGAGAAAAAATCATTCGCCTTGACCGGGATCCGAAACCTCTGTGTTTCGTTTCGTCTCACAGTTTTAGTTTAGTTTGGACCCTAAAAAGTTTTGACTCCGATTTCGTTTCGACCCTGAGTTGAGCTCCTCGGGTTTAGATCCATTTCTTTTCGTTTCTAAATTTCGCTTCCGGGAACGAAACTATTGAAATTTTACTGGTTTTGACTTTCGCTTAGTTTCTATTGACATCCCTGATTTGTTTTTGCCTTTTTTATAACTTTTAATAAGTACAACCGCATACAGTAGAAATGCCATTTGATAGTACAACCAATTAATTGTACAATCATTTTAATAATTAAAATGGCAATTTTAATAAAAATATGAACAATATTATTGATATTAATTATAAAACAAGAGAGTAGTAGGGTAAAAATATTAATTAATTTCTGACGTTCGCCAACACCCGCTCCTCTCCTGGTTGCTATGACTTCTCTTCCTACCTCCCCCATTCATTGCCTTTACGTAATCCCTCGTCCCCCCCTCCTTCAATGACTTTCCCCATTACCCACCTATTTAGTCAAACTGTCTCCCCCCTCCCTTGCTATCCTTTCCACCCCACCCTTCTTTTGCTGGACGGTATATATATTGAACGAAGAAGGCCAAAATTTGTACCTTGATAATGACACTACGTGTCGAAATCGGGTCGGTATTTCAATAAAATTGTGTAGAAGTTTTCATAGTTTATTCTCATGGAGATCAAACATTTCCACAAGGTATCGCCGGACACTGTTAATTATATGGGAAATATTAATTGTGTGACAAATTTGAAAGGGTAAGGGCTGTAAGCCCATTCATTTTGAAGTACAACGTTTCCTTCGAAGGGATGAATTGGTTGGAGGGAAGGAGTTCAGTAGAGAGGAGAGGGGGAAGATAAGATATCATTGGCGTAACTAAGGGGGATGATGGGATATATACATCCCCAAAGCCTCTGACAAATAAAAAAATATATAATACTATTACATAGTTTGACCTATAATACATTCATCTGCTTAAACTTAAATGTTGAGTAACAAAATTCACTAACTCTTGATTTACTTTGTGGTATTCCATTATAAATTTTTAAAAACTTACAAACAACTTTACAAAAAACTTTTTAAAGTTTTTTTTTTTTTTTTTAGTTTTTCATTACTTAAATTTTAAGTGCCAAAATGATTTAGAATGTACTTCCAGGCAGGTCATTTTTTTTTAATTTTGCCAGAATCCCCGTCGCCTGGGGGGCTGTCCTAAGTTTTTAAGTAACTCCTCCCTTCTTCGGCCGACTCTCGTTAGGGAAGGCGCGAGGGGGCGTAAGTCAGTGAGAGGCGCAGGACCCATCAGTTGACCGTGAATGCGGCCTGCGAGCGACCAGCTCGCCGTCAGGGGTGTGACGCGCGGCTGTAGCTCGCGGAAAAGTATTGTATTCCTAGAAAACTGTTGAGCGGACGTCTAAATGGAGCTAATTTTGGTTGGAAAAGGGCTGAAAAATTGTGCCTTACCCCTGAAAATGATGTTACTTAAAAAAATCGGGAAAATTTAATGTCATTGCATTAATGCTCTTTGAGCGACCTCTTAATGTAAAACAATTGAGCTGAAATTTTTAGAATATCAATCCTGTACCCCATAGCATATTTTAAGAGGTAGAAATAAGAAATATGAGAAAAAATGAAATATAAACAACACCCTACTGTCCTTCAATCCTTCCCCCAAGGCTTATTCCTAGTTACGCCACTGTAACAGATCGTTTAGAAATAGAAAGTCTGGGAATAAAGGAGTAAAGGCTAAGATCGGTTGGGGCGGAATGGAACTTTCCCGACGAAATAGTTTCAGGAATTTGTCTCGGTTTCTCCTTTGGGTCAGGTTTTCTGCTGCCGGCTTTTCGATGCTCGACTGGCGCATTATCATCGCAGTGCAGTTGTGTTGCCCATCTCATTCACACAGTCACTCATCCGTTCTGATGACAAAAATCGAGTCAAGCATCGAAGCGTCGGCCATGGAAAACCTGATCCGGCGGAATTCTTCTCGGGTTCTCCCTCGCGTCACGTTTTTTCTACTACCGACGTGTCTATGCTCGACTCTAACACTATCAATGCAGGGCAGATTAGTCACCCATCTCACTCACTCATTACTCATCGGTACTGAAGACGATGCGCGAGTCGAGCATCGAAACGTCGGCCTTAGACCGACAAACTGACGCGGTGGAGAACCCGAAAGAAAAAACCTGCAACTTTCTAAAATAATATTTTACTAAAGAACACTATCCCTTTCTCTCCCATATTTCTCCCTTTTCCACAATCACGATTATCCCAGGTTAAGCCTAAACCACGCAATGTTTATTTCAATTACAGACCCAATGATCATTTTAAAGACAGGGAAAATTATTACTTAAAGTTATTCCTCAAGGTAATTTTCTCTACCACATGGTTGAGGCGTCATTTATGTGTTTTATGTCCCTCATCATAAATCTCAATGGCATCGCCAAAACATTCACTTGATCTCGTGCGCTGAATGTCTGCTGCTTTATTTCACGTACTTGTTCAGTGATGTCAAAGCGATGGCAAAAAATGACGAAAATATAGGACGGTAATCCCTATCATCGCTGCCATCCCTGAAAATGATGACGTCCGAGTGTCAAAATGTTAGCTTTAATTGACAGTATCCATGAACTTGTACGCGAAAAATTAATGTGTGTGCGTCAGGCATTACCGGAGTATGATTTCTTCTCGAGAAAAATGAATCGGCCAAATGAGACAGCGGTCTTGGTTGATTCCACAGCACTCTCCGATATATATGCAAAGGGTGCCTTTGTGCGGGGGCAGGAGGAAAAAACCCCTGGCGGCAGCGGAGGTTGTTCTGTTCGCCACCCCTCTCTCTGTCCTCCCCGCTTCGCCCTCCATCTGGCGTGCCATCATCAGGTGGATCCTGGGGATGTATGCGTGGTGGAGGGGGAGAGATGTGGGGGAGAGACCCTTTGGTACCCTGTGCGCCGTCGCCAGGGCCATCAATCCTTTACCAAAGGGTCGGCGACGGCAAGGGCTGTGACGATGACGCGGACGCCAGGGTGTATTTCACAACGCTTTTTTGAATCATGTCATTTTGTTTTACTCGTTGGTACGGAATGGTATTTGGAGTGGGTGATTTATCGCTTAGGTCAGTTGCGCCGTTATGGAAGGGTAGGGATAGAATGATGGAGAGAAACCCGGCGTCGGTATTAGTCTCAACTAAATGCGCCAAGGATAGGTTTACGAAACGCCACTTAGTTTTGGGTGACGGCATGGTCGGTGGTTAAGTTTATAATGTTTAACAATTTTTCTGACTATTCCTTAACGCCCAATTGATATCATTTACCATGAATGTCAGTCGTTGTTTTTTGCCTTTTAGGTCACGATTTGTGAATCTTGTTAGCATTTTATGTCAAAAATGTTTTTCTGTAAGTTTACAAAAAAAGGCGTCAGTTAATAATATTCTATTCCATCAATTTCGGCGTTATTTTCCAAAACCTCACAACAAAAAGGTATTTTTATTATGGTTATATACATATTTCAACAAAATTATTTTCATGTATTGTTATTTCAAAGGTTTTAAAGCTATGATATTTGCCATTAACACTAAAAAATATATGTTAAGTGGTGAGATAAAAAAACAATAACTGTCATGGGTCCACTGGAACTGAGTGTGCACTTTATGATTCTCCTAATAAGTGTGCACTTCTAGGGTTAATGAAGGTATGTGAAATGAATAGATTTAGGAAATGCTAAATACTGAATGGATTTCGTGATGACGTAAAGATATGATAAGCGGCGTGATGCAGAAGTTCATCCTGTTAGATTGGTGCTTAGATATGTCCACTTTGACGTGTTATTCTCTAGACGTATATCGGCATCGAGTATTTCCCTTTGTAATTCACGGTGCACGTAATCGTTGAAGGAGCAAAGCCAAAAGGCAAAAAACTTGATAATGAAGAAGGGAGACATATGAGGAGACCCTGATACCATGCAACGTCGTGAGGGTCATCAATCCGTCGCCAAGGACTTGGCAGGTATATGGAGGTAACTTGACCGCTGTAACGCGAGCGCCTGTGCTGTAGTGACCTCAGCTTGGTTAGAATCGAGTTGTATACTTGTTGTAGGTTTGATTTTGGATTCTTAATTAGCTAAAATTGCTTGAAAAAGGATTCGAATTCACTTAATAGACATGTTTAAAAAATATATTGAGTTATTTGCCCACAGTTTATAGTACAGGACGTTCTTAATTGATGCATTTTGCTTCACATTAAATGTGAGAAAAAAATTATTGTATGGAATCGTCTAGCAAGAAATGCACTTTACTTATCTCTGTATTGATACCAAGCTGCCATTTTCTAGCTAATTAAGAATTTCAACTATCTTTCCTATGAGCTACAACCTTGCCACCGAGGTTCCTCTCCTTCATGTGTAAGGATCACGAGTTTTGCAAGAAATAAACACAAAAAGTAAACAATACTTCACATTTAATAACCGCATGATAGATAATAAGTGTGTTTTCTGATGAATGTTTGGAAAATTATTTTCAAGCGTAACATTTCCACATAAATTAAAAATATCTATGAACCACACTATGTGCTGAACACTATGATATATAACACAGAGCTCATGTCATAGTTTACATACGAGACAACAGTAAATAAAATCTGAATGTCAGAAATGGGTGAGAATTTCAGAAAACAGCATTGCCGTTTTGAGGTTTAATTAGAAGCTAACCAAATTATTCACCCTCCGGATGTTCGGAGTGTCAAGATAATCCAATTACTTGGTCTTCTAATTGCATAAGGATAAAAAGTATGGCCTTTCCAGGTGCTGGGTACCTGAGGTGTTAACATAACCCAAAGTAGGCCACGAATTCCCATGGAAATAAAAACCTCTATTTAATTAATGCGAAGCAAGAACGGTTTAAAGAGAAACGACCGTTTCTTCAATCCCGCATTCTCGTACGCTATATGCCTTTAAACTCTAACTGAAAATGAAGTTACCTCTGGAATAAGAAAAGAATAGTAATTACTAGAAATCAAGTAAATGCTTATCAAGAAGCCGCACCATATAAGCAGTTAAAAACTAAGTGGAAAGGTCTGTTATATGCAATGTATTTTGAAGTACTATATAGGGATGACGTAGGAAATAATTAACAGTATTAAAGATTTAAGTGTGCCTTACCTTAATTAGTGTTTATAACTATTGTGGCTCCTGGCTTCATATATATACCTAGGTCAAGGAAAATGGTTTTAATTTCGTGGTTTAACGTGTATTTTAGGCACAATTGTATTGAATTTCCGCATACAAATGTAGCTTACCGTACTAATTACATTTATTTTTAAACGAAAAGGATGATTCATATGGATAAGTGAACACTGCTTCGCTGACCGGCAATTTAGTGGCCCTAATTTAACTGAAGAATATGCAATAATAAGGCTGTTAACTCAATAATGCTGTTGATGCAAATTTTAATTCATGCAGATATATCAGGTAGGATACTAAATACTTATTGCTTTTAATTAGGGATGAACGGATCCAGGATTTTTTTCGGATCCGGATTCGGATCGGATCCTTGATTTTCGGAGCCGAATCTTTCGTATCGGATATTTTCGGATCCAAATGCATTTTAAAATTCCTGACGCTGAGATTCCTCCGATGATTGCTCAATCTCTTGGGAAGAGTCACACTATGTGCCAGTCGTATTTTGCCTTTTTTATTTTCTACGGCTGAAATTCTGCTACGTAACCTCTGCGAGAGCTTTCAAACAAAACGATTCATGAGTGGGACAAGAATCGTATGCGACGGCGCATTCGAAGATAGAATCGGAACTCTTCCCACCCTTATCGGGCGTTGCATTCACTGAAGCTATTATTTAAAATTTCGGATCCAGATCCGATGTCTTCCGCGACTTTGGATCCGATGTATCCGATGAAGGGCAATATCCGCGGATATTTGGATCCGAGGTATCCGATCCGACCATCCCTACTTTTAATGCAATTCCTTGCGAGCGCAAAGAATGTAATGCAAGCATTGGGAATAAATGTATCTCTCTGCCCTTATCACCGCGATGCAGATGTAATTGGGAACAGATTTAAAAGCGCCCGAGGTTGCAACAAAAATGAAGTCCTCGCAGAATGGAGAAGGGTCTCCTTTAAGTAGTCCCCTTCATTGGCATTAATCTCACTCACAAGGTACTATATTCTAAGTGATCGAATTCCATCTTACTCAGGGCAGTGGTTATCTCCCACGGCAACAGCTACATCTACAGCTACATAAATTAATATCACTCACAAGGTACTATATTGTAAGAGACCGAATGCCCTCATACTCAGGCAAGTGCTTTTACACTCACTGTAACAGCTGCATTTCTTTTACATCTACATGATACCCTACGAGCCACTTCTAGGGTGTTTGGCATGGAGTGATCAATCACCATCTTGCAGCATGCAAGAGGATTTCCACATGCACACCACACGGATATAAAAATATTAAGCATTCCTACAAATTGTAATTCCACATTCATGCAAAGAGAAAACTTGCCAACTACAGCTACATAAATTATTATTATTATTCACGAAGGAAATCTGCAAATCTAGGGTTTCCCCCAATCAAGCGTGACAGCGCAGGGCCTTCGGTGCGTTGAGCTGAGAACGACTCAAGTTCACCAACGCTCGATATATAGAGGGCACGTACTCGTGATACGCTTGCTCGGCACAAATTAGAGTCCTCTTCCTTTCACTTCTCCAGCCTTACTTGAACCCCGCACATGAATAACTTAATCGATCCCCCATCAACTCACCCCCTGAGTTCTACATAAATTTTAGCATCAATCATCGTAAAAGCTTACGGCATTCGGATGCGTGGAACTGAAAGTTTATTAAGAGTAAAGAACGCGATCATCTTATCCATCCCCTTTCAGCGATAGCTCCATTGATGGCTGAAAAATGACCGTTTCACTCGGATATACAGTATTTACACTACAAATATCTTGTTTCTATGATGAGTCATGGATGAGCTGCTTTTGTTTAAAACTATTTTGTAAAATTTACTTTGAATGGCAACCCCTGCAAAAGTTGGTATCTTCTGGCATGCCTAATTTCGCCGTTTATCTAAGTTTTGGACAGTGAAATAAATGTCTTTATTATTATACATATTAAATATTTTTATTTAAAAATATTACAATACAGGATTCTTCAGCGAGTCAGTAAATGTGTGGCCACCCACCGTAAATTAAAAAAATCTCCACTTGCATTGCTTAGCGGATAGGCGGCCCGAATTTCACGGAGAAATAAGCCATAGTAAGGGCTGTTAACCTAAAATGTTACTCACGTACATGTAGGACACCAAATTAATAACATTTCTTTCTTCTTGTCCCCATACACCCTCTTCTTTTACTCCTCCAATCAAAATGGAAATTGTCCTCCCTGTAAGTGCCCACGATGAACGATTTCCTCTTCAAAAGAGGCTTTTTTTTACAAATTGGAGGATATTTTCTTCAATCTTCAAGACTTACCTTGAGTAAGGTGTTTAACTCTGGCATAAATTTCCCTCTTCGGAGGATTCCTGCTGCATCTTCCCTTTGAGAGATTATAGTAGTATCAAATAGAAGTAAGTGTTTAACTGTACGGATATGTTTAGATTTTTCAAAACAGAAAACTTGAAGTCAGCATGCAATAACATGGTTTTATTCTATTGTTCAATCTTCAGTCTAGCCTTTATCGACAGAAAGCTTGGTATACCATTGGTCAACAGCAAAACGTCGGAATTCTCGATCATCCCCCATACAGTCCGAACTTAAGCCCCAGTGTTATTTTTTCAATTCCCCAGAATCAAGAATATTGCACGAGGAAAGCGCTTCAAGACGTCTGAAGAAGCGGTTGATGCCGACAAAACAGCCATTTTGACTACCCCTACATCGGAATGGAATAAATGTTATTGCTACTGGTTCCATCGAATTCAAAACTGCATTGACTATTGTGGAGAGTACTTTGAAAAACAATAAGAAAATTGCGTTATTGTACCTCTTATAGTTTTCTTCATTCCCGACATTTAAAAGGCTACCCTGGTAGTACGTCTCTCATCCTCGTACGCGAGGGCACGCGTTTCTTTCCACATTTTCATCAGTTCTGGACCTGGAAGGGCGGCCCGGGAGTTGAATGTATTCGATCGACAAGTTGCCGCGTTTGGATAGCGAATACCACTCCTGCACTTGAGTTCTTTTTTAAGGCGTGTTCTTCATAAGATGTAGACAACATATAAACTGTGTCCGACTCAATTCTACCGAGAAACAAAATTTCAACGCTGCTAGCTGTTACCGAATATCAGCCATTTCAAAAATCGAAGAGGTCGAATTTAAAGTGTCAAAGGGGTTCGCTACAACTTCAAAAGCCAAGACGTTTCGCGTACTGACACAAAAGTGATGAAATAACATCAAGTGGGAGAAGCCCAAAATATTAGAGCGACTCGCGCAGACATTTCCGTCCGGTTATTTTTGCCCCCTCGCCCCTCGTAGTAGATTTTTAATTGTGCAGATCTGGTTAGATAATACTTTACAGAAATCAGCCAGTGATCTTATGCTCGTTTCAACTTTATATTATTCATATATATCCGTTTTCAATTTCGTTTGGGGGGTCCAAACCAGGGGGGAAAATATTTGAAAAATCAGGGTACTAGATAGAGGATTTAAAACTAATTTAAACACTTTTCGTAATCGAAAAAACTTCATTTGTCAAAGAAAAATTTTGTAAATTCATGATTTTTCAATATTTTGTTGTCTTTGGTGGAGGAAAATAATTGCTTATTCATATTTCGGGGGGTTGGGGAGTCAACCATACTTGCAATCCGCGTAAAAAAATGACTTCATTCTATGGTTCAATATTCACTGTAGTCTTCATCGACCGAAATCTTTGTAATCCAGAACTCGTAATCTACTCGCCACCTTAAGTGCATTGGCACACAGATTCCCCCCTCGTCTCCCTCCACTAGCACTTCACCATAAATCTGAATGAATCGTCCCTTTACAAAAATTTATCCCGCTACACCCCTCTCGGGCTATTTTTCCCCATTTCCTTCCTCTCCCCCTTCGTCTCCCTGTCTCTCTCTCTCTCTCTCTCTCTCTCTCCCCTCAAAGCTTCCACACTTCTTGCTCCCAAACCCCTCATCTTTTACTCCTCCACTGGAAATGGAAATTGGCCTCCTTGTAAGTGCACAGGATGAACGATGTCCCCGTCAAAAGAGGCTCTTTTACAAAGTGGAAGATATTTTCTTTAATTCGGGAAATCTTGGAAAAGAGTCAAGGGAAAGATTAGTTCAGACTTGCGGATTGCAGAGCTGCGTTGCAGCGAAGATTGATGAATTAATAAGAATAGAGGGTGCAATTGTTTATGTCCAAATGTTCGTTGGCCCATGATTTTGATGGTTTATTATTGCTGAGAAAAATTCCTTTCGGGCGAAATCAGCATCAGAAGTTGTTTTCTCCGGATCACTACGGAATCCCAAATGGTTTCCCAGCGTTGTGTAAAAGAATTCCTCGAAAATGTTTTTTTATGGCCCAAAATTGTAATTCATATTTTATAACTGCTATGAAACAATCGTTTCACATAAAATCGGCATCGGACGTTATTCTCTCTGAATAATCATGAAAGCTTGTACAAAATCAGCGTTGTGTCAAAGACTTCCTTAAAAAATTTCCAGTTTCAGAAATGTACTTATAGGTGATGGATTCATGGATCATTATCGGCAGTGGGTATTAGAATTTAGGAAAATTTATTCTATTTACCTATTCTTGATGTTGACAAAAATAGGAAATTGTGTAATGCTGATTTAAATTGATAGAAGCAGTTTGAAAAAATAATAAAATAATGAATAATTATTTATCTCCAGGTCACACTGAATTTTCATAATACTTTTGACGTGTGTATCACATGTACTCATTGTGATAGTTTTCTGAACCACGTTGTTAAACGGTAACCAGATTTCATTTGAATATTTAGCAGTTAATGCCATTTATAACTTTCTTGCATGCTCCTCAACTCCGCCGTTGATGAGAGAGCATCTTAGTTTTTGACAGTAAGTGGTTTCTTAGACGTTGCCAAGATTTTAACGCTTGTATCAGAGGCATTCGGGAGCAGCTGCGTATTATGGTTTGCCATGTGAGCTTTCGCCTATTTCAGGGCTTATTAGGCGGTGAAATGCCTGACCCTGCAATGGTCACGGAAGTTTTTTTGACAAACCATAATACGAACCGCTCCCGAAAGCCTCCGATACAAATGAAACTCGATGCGAGAGACTAGGTTTCATGATTTATACTATTTTCATCCTACGAATGTACTTACGAGTCAAGACTATTTTTAGATTCGTCTTGTAAAGTAGAAAATAGCCACCCTTATTGACCGCATTGCAAAAGCATCAAGTTCCTTTAATTTCCGGTATATAAAAAATATCGATTAAATATCCATTATAAATTAGCTGGAGATGAAGAAAGGCGCTTGAATGTTCGACCACTGCGAACACTCGATTATTGTAGTTTGGAAATTGGCCTCTGAGGCGCGTCAGTCGCAAGAGATTCTGGGCTTCTAATGAAGGCAGCATTTTTAAAATACTGGGTGCGATAACTTGGAATTGGGTATTCTTTTTCAATCGCTTAGCCGTGATTGAACTTCCTTAAGCCATTCCTATGCTCCGCGATTCCCACCTTCGCATGTCTTCCTTTTAATTCAGCCTCCCATTCCTATTGGAAAGAGCTTCCCTCTCTCTCTTAATCCCCACCGGTGATCTTCCTCCGATTACCCCGGCGTCACACCTCCAAAAAAGACCAGAAAAAAAGAGAGAGACGAGAGAAATGTAACCGTTCCTCTCCGGAGCTCAATCTTAGCTCTCGACGAAAATCTAATTTCCTCTTATCTCGCTTACCCAATCGCCGTTTCTCCTAACTCCTTCCTGCTTGAACGATTCATCGCTTCCCTCGCCGTTTCCCACCCTTGCAATCTTCCATCCTTTTCACCCTTGGTTTCAGCCCTTCCCGTATTTTCACCCAAGTAAGCGTCCCTTGCGTCCATTCGTTTAACCTCTTACCGGCCGAGTAAAGAAATATTTGAAAATATATATTTTTTCATCTACATCTACATAAAACCCCGCAAGCCGCCTAAAAGGCGTGTGGCGGGGGGTTTAAGGACATCAGCCGTTTACACATAAAAATGAAGTACTCTAACAAATTTGGAGTAGCGTTTACCAAGTCCTTTATGGTTCGGGGGAAAGACTAATTCCCATTACTATTCGTTCGGCAAAACATCTCTCTTAATTTACCGCTTCTATCGGACCTGGAAATATAGTGTGGCTCTAATATTATGTTATGTTTTCATTTCATTTTACCTAATAACATGCTAAATAAGGTGAATTGAAAGTATTGGCCTTCATAAAATATTTGCTTATGGTAAAAAATAAATGTTACGTTTTCGCAACTTCGGCCGAATCCGGTATTCCATAGGCAGTTATACAACCCACATTACCACATAAAGCCGTCTCGTAGGAATGTGCCGTTTTAACTATCAGAAATAATCCTACGCCTTTTTATGCCACGTATTTGACAGATGTCGTTATATTTGATAATGAAACTTCTTAGATATTATGTGTCCAGTGAGTTGTAGTATTATTTAGCCTAAATCTTATATAAAATAGAGATGCTTTACGGTTTGAAAGAAATGAGGCAAAAAGAATATTTTCTCAAAAGAGTGGGTATTTTCCGGTTTTCAATTGACCTTTTTACTACTACATATTGAATCACAACAAATGATTACTATTTATGAAATAAATGAATGAAATACTGATTTTTTGTTTTTATAGGTTTCAAATATCCATGGATATCTCTCATAGGCCATGCCTTCATATATTTATATTTGTGCATATTCAGTATCCCGAAAACAGCATAATTAGGTCTTAATATCGGGGTATTACAAAAATAACAACAGAGTATCATTAACATCCATGACCTGGATAGGTGAAAACTACCCAGGCGGGATTCGATTCCGCGACCTTCCGTTTAGGCAGGCAAGAATTGTACTCCGCCACCACCGATGCCAGTTAAATTTCACGTATCAACCTGTAGACTTTAATTATAAATTGCCTCGAAAAACGTTTCCAATTTCAGAGAAGTATTGTTAACAGACACATGGATTGTCTTTGCAGCTCTGAATTTGGAAAAACTTGGTCTATTTAGTTGTTCTTGACATTTAGAAAAATAAGGCATTGTGAATATGCAATTTGAAGCTAAACAAGTAGTTTCAAAAGATAATGGAAGGATTGAGCTAGTATGAATGGAAGCCACGAGTCATTGCCCTTCAATCAATCCCCAAAGGTTGTTTTTTTCAGTATTGTAAAGAGCTCAAATACTCACGAAGCGCTAAAAATCTTCGCATGTTCTCAGTGAGTGAGAGGTAACTCTCTATGCATCATCTATTTCCTTACGGTGAAGATACATCATAATTGCATGTTGGTATGTTATGGTATTTGGGGGAGGCGACTGACAGCTGAGGTCATTTGCGCCATGAGGGAAGGGTAGGTAAGATGGGTGGAGAGTAACCTGGCGTCGGCATTAGCCTGCTCTTAACGAAAGGCGCCAAGGGGACCACGGCTTAACGTTCCATCCGACGGACGGAGTGTTGCGCTTGAAATGTCCTCCACACAACACAAGCAGGGATCGGGCAGTCTCTGAAAATTCTCTGCCGCTGCCGGGATTTGAAACCGGGCCCACCGGGTGGGAAGTCAACACTCTAGCCACCACACCAACCCGATCCCGTGAATTGCATGCTGTTAATGGTTGGAATAGTAATTTTAAGACTTCTGAAGGTACGTTAGCAACTAAGATGAGTTTCACCTTGAACTATCTGTTTAAGGCTGATTGCTTAACTGTATTATTCAAACCGTTCCGAGTAACATATTTAGAAAAATACCACCAAGTTATGTTGGTGTAACGAGACTTAATACATAATTTGCACGTTTATATACAAGTCCTTTTCCCATATGTTAATGCTCAAAGCCATAGTATGACAAGTAACTCCAAGTGAAGTTGTCTCGAATAACACTACATGCATACAGTCATACGTGCGATCCGTTCCGAATTATTGCAATGCCCCACACCACCAATCACGTCAACGGGATCCCTTCGTCCCCATTCACCCCCTCCCCCTTTCTCTCCTCTATTCTTGACCTCTCGTTGCCACGGGATACCAGTCGACGATGATGCTCCGATCGCATTGATTCTTGACGGCTCCCTATCATTGTTGCCCCAAAGCTTATGATGCGTGAAAAGAGGGGCTTCCCAATGCCGCTCTCGTGTTTTTTGAATTGAAAACTTCTTTAGCGGCACTAAGCACTTTTGCGGGATGGGGAAAAAGCATAGAATTCGCGTGAGCGTCACCGACCCGACACCGCGATCGCTACAGCGAGATATACATATGTATAGTGTGTATAGTGTATACAATGGTATAGGTTGCGTCACCGCTATACTTTTACATACTGAATACTGGCATCTGTCTGCTTCTAGTTCTATACTGTACATATGTACTTTTTTTATACAGTGCGTATTATTTTGTAGACTGTTAATAGAGATTAATATATACACTTTGATAATATATTGTTAATATATAGACTGTTAAAGTCTTTTTGTTTTAAAAATATTAAAATTGAAAATAAAAATCTATGGTGTATATTGTATAAGTTCATTAAATATGAAGAGCTGGTGCATGAACGTGCAGAAGAGTGTACACGCTATAAAAATACGGGTCAGTACAATTTAAGGCAGTTTCTTTTATGTGCATAGTGAACAATAATAGGTTTAAAGCATATTAAATAAAAGAAATAAAAGCATATTATATTTTATTATATAAATGATGTTACTTTCTATTCATACACATCGTATTTTTTTAAATATATATTTAATAAGAAACAGTTTGCTGAAAAAAAATAATTTCAATTTTGTTGAAAAAATGAGTATTACTGGAAAAATTAGTTCTTTAATAATATTAAATCTTTATAAAGAATAAATGGATGATAATTATTTCACTTTTCACTTCTATCAGCCAGTCCCCAGACTGCCCCGTTTTTTTTTTCTCATTTCCATGACTCTCCCTTGAATGTCTCGTTTCTGCTACGCTCATATTTCTATTTGGCCCAAAAAATTGTCTCAGTCCACACTCACGGGATCGCCATCCTTTTTTTTTATCGTATAACAATCGCAAATTGTCACTCTTTATTTCAACCCATTTCACGGGAAAATGTTTTAAGGTTATGAGAAGGTCACCTATTCGGGTAAACCGGGTGGTCGGGCTATGGGTAATTCTGAAAAGAAAAACAAGATAATACATCACCAAAATATTTCCCTGGATTTTATATAGACCACTATAGGAGCAATTTACGTAAATATCTCCACAGTTGCACGCAGAAAGTTTTCGGGGCGGAAATAGGTGAAAAATTACATCTTCCTCCGCCTCCTGAAGTATCGCACATTCCCCCTAAAACACCTTGTATAGGGGTTGATGCGTAGTTTTCCGCGGCGTTGTCTAGATGATGTCTCCATGTTCCTGGGTTTCACCGCGTGGATTTTTCTTTGTGACGACAGTTTCGACCTGAAGACGCCGGTTGGAATACCGGCGAAACTGTCGTCAGAAAGAAAAATCCACGCGGTGAAACCCAGGAACATGGAGACATCACCTTGTATAGGGGACCTGGTGGATAGATAATGCCATAGACACTATTTACGCTAAAAATGTACTGGGTGAAAGATTGAAGAATAAATACCACGAGGAAGACCATGGAATAAGTACTTGGACGAATTAGGATTAGGAATAGAAGAAATAAACACTTGACCATTTCCACATAAGTAGGTAGTATTATATTGTGACCGAACATGGTTTCATTACAACGCAACATTGTCAATGCCCACAATGTCCACACCTATTTATTTCTGGATGTCTTTGGTTGGCTATGGTTATCTTTAGTAATATAGTGAAATATTTTGGTGATATATCGTCTTTTTTTTTGTTTTAGAATTACCCATAGCTGAATAGCTGAACTGGGTGGTAACGAGGTCAGTTTACAATTTATTGTAACCGACTATGTTTCATTACAACGTAACATTGTCAAGGTGTGGACATTGCCTTGAAAATGTTACGTTGTAACGAAAACGGGGTCGGTCACAATGAATTACCATTTGGAAATAGCCAAGTTTTTATTTCTTCTATTCTTACGATAAAGGATTTCAACAAAGTTACGTCCGCTACTATTAATTATAATGGATTAAGAATAGCTGTATCATCAGGAATTGGCACCAAGAAGAAGAGCACTAAGGAGGGGTTTGGGTCGGTGTGGTGGCTAGAGTATTTGCTTTGCACTCCTCGGGCTCGGGTTCCAATCCCAGCGGTGGCAGAGACTTTACAGAGATTGCCCGATCCAAAATTGAGTGCTTTATGGACAGCACTCACACAAAACTCCGTCCTTAGGATGGGAAGATAAGCCGTTATCTCCTAGGCGTCTTCCGTTAAGGCCAACGCTGGGTTTCTCCACATTCCTGCACCTTTTACCCTTTCCTCATGGCGTATGTGACCTCAGCTGTCGGTCGGCTCCTCGAAGTACCATACCGTACCAGCATCCAGTGGCGAGGCCACGGTGGGGGGGTTTCCGGATTATAATCCCCCTTCCTTTTGAAACTTAAAAGCTTCCACTCCATCCAATTTATATACTCTATTTTAGAAAATATTCGTACAAGATTACTGTTTTAGAGTCCTAAAATTCACTTTTTCAACATCAGATATCCCGAAATTTTCGGGAGAGGATTCACGGACCCCCTATGGCCCGTGACGTTTTCCATACACCCCGGCAGGGCCCCGAAATCTCCGGTTAACCCTTCCAATTTCAAAATCCTGGCTATGCCACTGGCAGTAGATATCAGGGAACTTAAGGCACAATTTTGTGAACAGGATAAATGGAGGTTATCAGTATCTCATGATTGCTGCATTATTAATCATTGAAGGGACGAATAAGTGGACGAATCACTTTTATGAGAAAAATTGGAAGGATATTATCCGCAGAAAATTAATTTAAATAACTCCAGCGGATTCCTCTTTTTAACACTCGGTTCATTTTCTAAAAAGCAGCATCCAGAAATCAATTAAGTATTCAAAGCTTCGTAAACGTGACTCACTTCTCTACATTAACGGCCGGGTTGAAAATTAAAATTTTTGAATTTTTGACGGCTGCACAAAATTATTCCCGCTGGGACGTTAATCAAATGCGACTTTTAATTTGAAAATATATTGACATTACTCACCCTAATGGGATGTAATTCGAGCCATTAATATTTCAATAAACGCATGCGTTTGCTAAAATTTCTCATCGAAACCCTTTCATTTCAGGTGCATTATGATTGGTAAAAATTCAAAATGAACGGCAAAAGAAAAAAAACCAAGTGGAAGGGTTATAGGACCAGAGTCAGATAACCTCCATAAACTTACGCATACGTTACTTTAGTTACTACGATAATATACCCGGAAATCTCTCCCAGCTAACACATTTTTCCCCCCTTCAAAGGGGAATTTTAAATTTTAAATAACCAACTGGAGTTTCATCATTCATGAAGCGTAAGTATTTACAGTTTTAATTGAAATAATATGTCCTGAAGCGATGTTTTTGGCCAAATATGATTAGGTCTACCAATAATTTGCAATGGCTACCTGCAATGAAGGCGTGCTACTTGAATCGGAAATATGAAAAATTCAGCAAAGTGAAGAAATGATATTAAAATATGAAATTGCTATTTCATATGACTGGGATATGAGCGTGCAGTAATCGTAATTAACTTTGCAAAGAGGCCTTTTGAGTTTTTCAGCACATATACGAGACTGCATATGTGGGAAAAGAAACCGCTCTATTTCGCAATCCGAATCTCGATAAGGGTATGAGACTTAATAATAAATCACATGAAGCTACACTGAAATGCAAACATGTAGGCATAAAAAATATTGATAAAACTGATATTGGATCATTTGCCATTATGAGGCTAAACTATGATATTATTTAAATATGCCGGGACTAGCCACGGTATTAACTTAGACGTAGACGCCCGCATTGCACAAATTGTGCGAAAAATTCAAAGAGGAATAATCATTCGCCTTGACCGGGATTCGAACCCGGATTCCTCGATTTCCGGCCGAGTGCTTTATCCAGCTAAGCTACAGAGGCGTCCACAGGGGAAAATAACGCCTATTAATGTATTATGTAACGAGGTCAGAATTTAATGTTGTTCAATTTCTACGAGAGACTTTTATACAAAGGATGGATTTTCAGGGCATGCATACTTTCATCTACTTCTACATAATACCACGCAAGTCACCTAAAAGTCGTACGGCAGGGGTTGTTAGGACACCAGCCGTTCACACATATAAAGGAAGTGCTCTAAGGAAATTAAGACTAGCATTTAATTAAGTCCTTAATGGTTTGGGGGAAAAATGAATTTCCCTATCTATCTGTCCGGCAAAACATCTCTCTTAATTTATCGCTTCAGTCGAACCAGGAAATATAGTGGGGCTCGATGTTATGTTCTCCGTGTCGCTTGTGACGATATCCATTCTCATTTGTTCAAGCAATCTAAGCCTAGCGCGCAGCCTCCGACTTTTAGGTGAAGGCAAGTTAAAATCATCTATAAAATGCCATCTCCTGTTTACACTTATGAGAATTGCATGTATTTTACAGACATTATTCGTCCAAATAGAATATCCGTTTCGTCTCTTCCCGTCAATGTGCTTTTTTCGACTGGCTCAAAAAATAAACTAACGAGTGGATTAAGTTATTGCAAGCTTTAACATCATACTCGTGACAATTCGACACCAAAATTAAACGTAGAATTTCTGCAATAATCTCATATTCTCAAAATGGTAGGATGCTATATGGCGAGGGTGGACGGAAATAGGTCAAGCATTTTTGTCCATAAACATGGAGTCGAAATTCCTTAGTTACTGAGCTATGGCAACCTATGATGATATGATGATCTTTGCAGTTACCACGTGAACGCTTTTACTTGAAACATGAAAACAAGAAACTTTTCTCCCTCCCCATCCAAGTCTGGTGTAAATTGATGTGATGGATCTCTATAGAGTTCACCTGATGATGACGTCTTACGTTGAAACCATGGTCGTGTAAATGCGTAAATATATATTTCATGTGAATGTACAAAGTTTCCTTTTTTATTTTTCATAATGAATCGATTTCAGAAAGTTACGCATCAAACCATCGGTTTTACTTGTTTATGTAGCCTTTTCGAAATTTTATTCAATACTCTGGATTGGTAAGGACATTAAATAATTAGGATTGGAAGGCAATGAGCGAATATAATTGTCTGAAAAATTTATCCCTGAGCATAATTAAACGAAAGATTTAAGAGCGTTACAACAATACGATCATATCCATGTGTAGATTTCTCTTCCTCGGTTTTCTTATTTGAGGAATATGTTCTGAAAATTGCTTACCTGATGATGAAGGATGTTCAGCGAAATCTCCGCCTTGTATTAACAATTCCGTAGGAGTTTACAAAAGTCTTTTCTTGTTGCTTGAACTGGTTAATTATTTTTATGAGCTTATATTATCTCCGTTTAGGACACACAACGTTCATTGGTGGCGTTGCGATCTCCGTTTTGAAACTTTTAGCGTAATTTGGCACGAAGTACGAACCATTGGGCAGTGGACGAAATTCCAGTGCATTGGTATATCGATGGCTAAGTTCTAACAATACGTATCTCAAAATTTTGCCAATTTGAGACAGGTATGTTAAACAAAGTGTAATGACGTTTTTAAAATAAAATTGAAGCAAAAAACAACTCTTTCTTTGCAAATGTATGCTTCCTTTTCAGTTTTATGAATTTTTGATTTTTAATTTCAGTGCACAATTAAATATATAAATTGTTTCTTTAGCTCTCCTGAAAAGTTGCTATTTTCGAGATACTTGTTGTTAGAACTTAGCAATCGATATGTGATGTGTATATTCGTGGATCTTTCCCTCGGAATGAGAGACTACGTAAGTCAATATCCCCACCATCTGTCAGTGGTGGTACGTCATGCCTAAGTATCGTTCTGTAAGAAGATGGGCTCCTCGGAGACCAGTGGAAAAAATAATCAAGGACTGCACTGTGTTGAAGGCTAATCATGCTGGAGCTGTTAATGTTTGGGTTGCTGATACTATTGGAACTCTATTTGGTTTTAAGTTTACCTTTGCTGTTGGTAATGATCACAATGTACAAGGTTCATATTGGCTCACTATTTGCTTCGCAAGGATACCTAATAATGTAACCATGAATATTGGTGGCTTGGAGAGTTTTCCTGCATCTGATGTTTTGTGTTATAAAACTATCCAAATGAATAATTTTCAATCTTATCAAAAGGAGCATTGTACTACTGTTTCCTCGAGTGTATTAACTTCTAAAAGGTGTATGAGATTTAAACCTGAAGATCGTCTCCCTTGACTCAATTTGTTGTCTCCACCTCCCGCCGATTCATTTCCTGCCGATAGCCGCCTTGTCAACTTGCCGACAAGACTCCCTCTCGATCCTGAATATTGATGTCGCGGAGTCGGCAACGAGGGAAGGGTAGGTCAGAGGTGGGGAGATCAAGGAAGTGAGGTGGGGAGCGTGAAACAGGGTGAGCAACGAGTTCTTTTATGGGCCATCATCATTTAGGGTGTCGGTTATCGAGAAAAAAAATAGTTCATTCTGTCTTCATTGAGAGGGAAAGTCTTAGTGATTATACATATATATTTTATAGTTTCTTGAACAATTCACTTTCACTTATACCACTACTTTACTTTATATAACGTGACCCGGGTTTCGATGAGTAATCATTATCTTCAGGCGTAATTTATGATTTATTTATCTTATCATTGTTGCTTCGTTACCTAACGGAGGAAGAGATGAATTTTAAAATTGACGCCAGGTTAGGGGAAAAGGATGGGTAAAGATATTCGATAATCTAAGTTCTGTCCTGACTTTCATTGGTTTTTAAAATTTCCAACTGCTCTTTAGAGTCTGAATCAAAGCGATAGTGGCATAATTTTAAAATATTAATTTTAAAATCGCTCGTACGGCACTTGCATATTAGGTGTTTAGCAAAGTTAATTTTATCGTCTTTTACACTTTTGTAAGCACTTAAATGCACTTTCTTGCTTACTTCGGAGCTTCTTAAGCTCAACACTCTGTCCGTCAGATGGGACGTTAAGCCTTGGTCTCCTTGGCGCCTTTCGTTAAGAGCAGGCTAATGCCGACGCCGGGTTTCTCTCCACTATTCCTTCCATACGGCGCCAATGACCTCAGCTGTCGGTCGCCTCCTCAAAATACCACCACCACCACTCGAAGCTTCTTCCTGTCTGCCCCACGTAGACACAATTGCATTCGCTACATTTCAACGAATACACTTCACATCTGTCTAATTGACCTACCGCATCTGAACAGTTTACAAGCAGTCTTCAAGAACAGTAGTGGTATAAGTAAAAGTGAACTGTCCAAGAAACTTTATAATGGAATACCACACATTTAAAAATGAGTTAGTGAATCTTATATATTTTATTTGATTATGTGCGGGAAAAAATCGACAGTACCTTTACTTCCAGAGCCACACGTCGGAATCATTCACTCTAATTCCTGTATTTATTTTACCAAATCCTTTTTTCTGGGTCAGTTTTATGAAATCGTTCTATAGTTTTCATGGTTTTCTGGTGGATGAATTTGTTGAAATGAGTTGTATTAAACTAATCCCAGAGTATTCGGAATATTTTTACCAATGTAAAAAATAAATAAGGATTCTAATAACTTAATCAATTAGATAAAAATCATGAAAGTTAAATTCCATCATCACTGTTGTTTCTCCGAATCAATCGTTCGGTTTGAAATGCACTTGGGTGATAACAAGTTCTGAGGAAATAACTCAGTTCTAATGCCTCTAATTGCTGTTATAAAATACCTGTTTTCACTTTATTAATTATCTAGTTTAAGAAATTTTACATACTCCATTTCGTTGACAAATTATATAAGCGTGAATTCCTTTCATTATATCAAAAAGACGGCACTGTAATGTAAGGTTAATTATAATCGAGGTTTCATTTGGAAAGCTAAATTTTGTTTGAGTCGGAATATTTATAGGTTGAATCGGTGTCATTTTTTTTAAATATCCTAGGCATATTTATTTCGATGATGCTCTTCAGTGGTCCAAGTCACAGAAACTCAAAATGACGTAAGTTACAACAACGACGTTCTCGGCTCGATTCTGGGAAAAAATTGGCCCATTCTTCTGCTCAGATAGTATGATTAAAACAAGACGGTAACCATTTCTCATATTGAAACAGTTAATGAGATTGGTGGTGAGATTATGCGTGAGAGAAAAATTTTCCGATGCGGATGAAGACATTAATTCTTTCCTTCTTAACCGCTAAGACGAGAGAGAACCATTTCTTCTCACCGCCACTGCCATTTCATGCTATTTGCTCGGCACGATGTTTCAAGTGGCTTGAGATGCGGGCAATCATTCAGTTCTCTGGTATAATTTCATTCCGTTTCTCCCCTCCCATCGCGATACGTGTAATTACGGAAAACGTTACGGGGAGGCTGGGATACCCTCTTAGAGTTAAAGCGCCACATCTGGAGAATATTTCCTTTTTAAACAAAAAAAATGAGGAAATATAAGGAGCGGACCAGGACGTTCTCCGAACGAGGAGAAACTACTGGAAGAGGGGAAAAAATGGCGAATGATTAATATTCCGGGTACAGACGCATATCTTCGAGGCCGCTATCTTGATTATGGGTCTGGCAACCTTTCGTAATTTTCCTGCTGCCACGAGATTTATACCCTTGCGAGGGTCTTGATAACTACTATCTAATTCCCTTTTCTCAACCCACTCCCCCCCGTGCAGATGATTATATATGCGTATGTACCAAAACGGTCTTGATCACTCTTTTATGTTTATCCATCCTGTTCGCTCGCTTCTTTACTTTTGTCTTTCGCTTCCTTCCTTCCTTCCATTTCAGCCCTCGGTAAGTTTTGTGAGAAAAAAACCTTCCGAAGACATTAGCATCTTTTCCGGAAAATTACGCGTCCGTGATCTTTTTTTATACTCTTTTAAGTGTACCTACATTTGGGAGCTATTTCCCATCATTTTTCCTCTCTCCATCTCACTTCCTTTTGCTTTTGTTTTTATCCTCGTCTCATTTTTCTCCGGCCCTTTCTTATTTTCGACTTTCGCCCCGATATGAATTTCAGCGATTAATTTAGCAGCTCAGCAACAGCAGCCGTATATCCTCCCTTCATAGCCACGCTCCAGATGAAGCGTTTTCAATTGAGTTGTGGTAATCCACTGTGGGAATATGTAGAAATATACCAGTATAGGCACGGCGAATTATATATCGATGGCTAAGTTCTAACAACACGTATCGCAAAAATTGCAATTTTTCAGGCGAGCAAAAAACGATTTATTTTTTAAATTGTAGGTTTATGATTTTAATTGAAATTAAATACCAAAAATACGTAAATCATAAAAATAAGCATGCATTTGCAAACAAATAGTTGTTTCTTGCTTGAATTTTGTTATTTTTATGAACAGTATTAGCAGTATTAAATTTGGAGATACTTAAAAGTTGTTAGAACTTTGCCATCGATATGCTGAATATATTTGTATATAATGAATCAGTTAAAGTTTATTTTTTTTATTTTGCTAAATGAGCATATTCCATGCGTGTATTCTGTGCCGGCTACGGTATTAACTCCGTGGTGACCCAATTTTTCTTCTCACACTCATTCCTGTTGTGAAAATTAAGCGGTATATTCTTGCCTCCGGTTGATCAAAAGCCAATACTTACCGTGGATGGTATTTTATTACTTAGAATTTATCCTTGAGGATCGAGTGAATATCCTTTCGTATAAATTCGTATCCTCCGTATTCACTCCCCATATGAAGTTTTTTTTTCAATTGATTTGTATCAATCCACAGTGCGAATATGTAGAAATTTATCAGCAATGGCAATTATGTTTGTTGAATAAAGTCGGTTACTTTTTTTATTTTTTTAACTGAGGATTTTCCATGTCCTAGGCGGATTTAGGAGGGGGGCACTGGGGTACTTCCTCCCCACCAGATGTATAAAAATAGAAAAAAATGTATACTTTCATCCTTACGTTCGTTTTGTATTGTGTATTACGGAGCCTCAATCATTTCATTTCATATTAATAACTGTTATACTAAAATAAAGAGAATATTTCGCACAGTAATTGTTGTATCCTGTTTTTAATCTCAAGTATGAGAAGATTGTTAGCCTGTCAGACACTTGTGCCTCCCCCCCCCCCTGAAAAAAATCCTGGATCCGCCCCTGCATATGGTCTGAGTTGGTTGCGGGATAAACTCCTCAGTAACCCACTAATTTTTCACATGCTCATTCCTGTTGCGAAAATTTAGCGATATTTTCTTACCTCCGTTGATCATTAGACCTCCCGCGTATGCTATTTTATCTATTTAGAATTCATCCTTCAGGATCGATCGAGATGATAAGCCTTTGACTGTCTCATACACAGCTATCCGCTCCAATACCGTGCAACGATGTCTACTTTGAACATGTTTTGGATGTTTACTTAAGGGTACTATTTTTGCGACACACATTGTAGGTACTTTTTTCCCAATTGGACCAGTGTATCCTAGGGGTGAGTCAAGCCTCACTTTAACCTCATACTTTGAATATTTTTTTTTTAAATAAGTGTCACAGTAACCTAAATTGTGATTCTTCCTTGAAGATGATTCGACCATTCAAATTTTCACGTTAATTGAAAAATCATTTTGTATATTAATATCAGACACTTGAAAAACTATTGCAGGTACTCAAAATCATCTTGTATACAAATGTGAGTGAAATTAAAAAAACCCTGTGTCTCGGCAATCCTCAAATACAAAGGCAGATTTGGTTGAGCCATTTCATGTTATGGTGTCTTGTAGTACTGTGGATGCAATGATTCCGTTTCATTGTGTACAAATAGACTGAGAAATTTCTAAAAAATAAATCCATTTTTGTTAAGAAAATATATTGATATCCAAAAAAATATAAAATCATTGCTGGAAACTGCAATCTGTTATTGCATTCAACTGCCTAATGTTTCATGTTAAATTATTATTTTTTTTAGTTTCCTATTCACACAAACAACATTTTATCTCTGACAACGCAAACAAAGGTGCCAATTTAATTTAATATCCTGCAAACTGGCTTATTTATATTTTAGACCCCAGAGACTTTCGAAGTTATTCATTCCCATTGCTAAGTTCAATTGGCTGGTTTCATCCGGAGAAAACTCGTATGGAAGCTAATTTAAGGAGGGGCCAAAGTTTTTGGTTTTTCTCGAGAAAAAAAAAACAGGGGTTACTTCTGTGGGCTTCACTGCTCCGTCGGACCCTGTCCCTTGAAGCGTGTCCAATAATTTACTCCTATCTTCCCCTCCATTCCCAGAATTCCCTTACCTCTTCCTATCTCTACCTTGCTCTTGTTCTCCTTTTCAATTCCAATAATTCCTTCTCTCTACATTCGTTCCCAAGGAAAAACTTTGGAGAATGAAAGAATTTGCCATTTTTTGAGTCTAAGGAGGCTGCTTCTTGACTGAGAGAGTCACTGGTGAATGTGACGTTCCCTTTTTTTAAATTAGAGAAGGAAAATGAGACAAAATTTACAGAAAGGAAGTTAACATGAGGACATAACTAAGTCATTGTGCAGCGGAATTTTTTTTTACCTTAAAGATAGGTATTTATGGGCTCATGGATTTGTGTTCTTTGTCATCCATTGCCCTCATGGTCGATTTAACCCTTTATAACCCAGGGCAACTTCAGTGAGAAATCAAATTTCAAGATTTTTCATTTTCAAAACTTGAAAATTTTCCATCGTATCATGTTTATCAAGATAGCTAAATATTTCGTCATTAAAATTTACACCACAAAATAACGTGTAGTATTGATAATCTCATAATAGGGCTGAAAATGTAAACATGTTTCATGCTGCTTAGAAGCAACAATGGGATATTAAGGGTTACGGTGGTCCATCTAGTTCAGAACCTAGTCAAGTGCTCCGCAAAACAAAATAAATCATTTTAGCCCTTTGTTTTCTTTGCAACAGCTTTTTTTTTGCTCTGTTTCATCATTAAAAGGCAATTCAATCCCACATAATTCACCAAATCTTTCTTAGTTTCTTATTTTTCGTCGAATTATGCACTTGCGTAGCTATTTCCTGCAGATGATAGATGGAGACTGGAAAACAATATGTTTCAACTCAAATAAAATGAATTCTTCTGAAGAAGAGTAGTGGTACCTATTTCCTCCAATCAATTTCCAATAAAGACTGCAGCAATTAAACTAAGTCCAGATAGTGATATTCTGGACCAAATATCGTGTTAGTAGGGAGGATTTAAGATGCGCGGGTAATTAGATGGAGAGAATGGGTTTCAGGGTTAGAAGTCTCAGGTTAGAATAAGCCTCTGTATGAATCTGAAAGGAAATTTAAATGTGGGAAAGAGTAAACGCCAATTCCTAAATTCAGTGATCCCGCCGGTGGCGCGTACAATTATGCCATGCCGGTTAATCCTTCACTCACCCCTACCAACCAGTGTTCAGGAAACATTTTAATTTAATTGTCACGTATTTTTGCATTTTCAGAATTAAAATGTTGATTGTGTGAAGAGGAAACTCAAAACTAATAATTTAACATGAAACAATAGGCCGTTGACTGCAATAACAGGAAGCAGTTTCAAGCAATGATTTTGTTTTTTATGTTTTTGGATATCATTATATTTTTTGTGCAAAAACGGAATAATTTTTTTAGACTTTTTTCGTATTCTTTCGCGTTTTTTGAAATTAATTCACTGTTGCGAATTTAATTCGACTCTTCTCATTAGTTTATATGATTGTATTCTATTTAAGTACACCTTAGCTGGTGGAAATACTTCAATAATAACAATGATGTACCTTATTTTTTCTCGCATCTTGTGTCCTTACATATAAATTATGCGAATAAAATAAATTGGTGTATATTTTTCTCTCCGAATTTTAACCTCTTTCCCTTCAAAATAACTTCTAACTTTTTAATGAATTTGCTAACCCCGATCTAATCTTTTTGGAGAAAATATTCCGAAAAGTATTCAATGTTTTAATCAATCGATGGTGAAAAGTGAAAACGTAACATCCACATAAGTTATATGAACATATATTAGATTACACTAACCACACCTTTTCTCGCCTGGGGATACAATGTTCAATAATGAATGCATCGTGTCCCAGTGAGACATTAAAATGAATTCCTGTGATTTATCTTCGGTACTTTACCGCCCAAAGGTACCTGCGTAATTACGTCGTTTTCACGCATAGCTGAGGAAATATGACGTACATATATTATGTTGTTACTCGATTATTTTATCAAACGCTGCTTAGTACTATTTTTGCTCAAAATTAAACCAATTCTCCCTCCTTAGATTCCAATTAATCCGAATCTCTTAGATTTGCTGGCCCGTTAAGATGACTGATTCATACTCGCTCCCTGAATCAACTTTTCTATCAACCTCACACCACCACCGCTAATGGTCGCATAAATATGGAGCGCAGTAATGGCTTCATTTGTTCGGCCGCCCCGGAGAACTGTTTACTCTTTTCATAATTCTGAGAAATCTCACTGTCGTTTGTTCAGCTGCTCCGTTTTCTCACGAATCCGCTCTTCGTTCGCGTTGAGTGAAATTTTATTTTTGTAAAACCCATCCGTCCCATGAAATTCGAACTTTTCATCATCACCCCTTGGAGATAGAAATGGAGTAAAACATTTTTGATCCAAAAGTTTAAACTCGACTCGCCTTGGAGTGGGAATGAGCATTGCAGGTCTATATTTTAGAAATATCGATATTCAGCGTTAAGTTTTCCATTTTTATGCGCTATTTTTATCAGACGCAAGTGTTATCCTGAAGGTTCACGTTACAGGTCCATCCAGAAGCTTTCTATCCAGCATGCTGATGAATAGTAAGGATACGCCGATAATAATCGTATGAAGGTGTTAGGAGAGTGTTGATGAGGAGTCCTGTTGCATTGCTTGGGTGTCTCTTGATGTCTATCTCATGCATGTCTATCTCATTCACCCTCGTAATGGTTCAATCCAAAGTTTGTTTTGTTCGATGAATGAAATTCTCTCGCGTTTGCGTGCTATTCAGATCAATTTAGGCAATCGACGTTTCGGGTTCTGTCTCGTTACCCATTCTCAAGGCTACTGATTAAAATTCGCGGTGAGCGTTAAAGATCGGTGTCAGATGGGGCGGGATCGGTCGACCCCCATCGATTGTCGTGTTAAAAGACCGTAGACCAGCGCAAACATTTATTTAACATAGATTAATTGTAAAATTTGTTTTATGTAGAGTATTTTTAGGTAATATTTTTATTTTTGCTTTAGGGAGCGACAATTCATTTATCTGAGCCACTACCACTCACGTGTTTAAAGTCTTCACTCGTATTTGATCCTAGAAATCTTTTATCCGTATCCTAGTGCTCTATCCGCTAGGGTGTTATCACAATATTAATTGAAATAAAAAGTATTGTAAACATATTTAGTATTTTAAGCTTAAAAATATCATCAAGAAGCGTTAAAAATGGGGATTTAACTAGTGAAAAAAATTGGTTTGCAAGTAGCTTGAAGATTTGAGGCGTTTGATCTTCAATAACTTCTACAAGTATTAAAAAATGGGATTAATCTTGTGGCCCTCATTGGTGTTTCCCATCTGTGGTACTTTTAAAACTGCGTGTAACGCCTTCCCAAGCATGACTTGTATGAGTACAGGTCAAATTAATTTTTCCTGGCACCATATGCGCTATGGCACTGCCGTGAAAATTCCTGGAGAGAACGATTCCCACTTACTTCTCGATTCAGGTCCCCCTGCCCGTTATTTCTTTCTTCTGCGAAATCATTTCTTGCCATCCCCCTGCAAAGATGGGGGAGAAGGAAATAAAGGAAGGAAGGTTTTGATGGCGAAGATCAATTAAAGGGAAATAGAAGCGAATGGCTCCATCTCTCGTCGACGACAAGAAACGTTTCGATGATGCGTTCCCTCTTATACGGATTTCGGAGTACCGCAAGGTTACTGCTTAGGTCCACTCATATTTTTTTTCTCGGGTCGATTCCTTCCCCTCCCAGCCAGCACAGACGCATTTAGAAGAAGCTACGGTGGAGATATCCTCTGCTTTCCGTCTTAAAGCCGTCCGCAATAATTAATTCGGCAATATTGCTCCGGCTGCTCGCGGAATAATGTATTTCCCTCGGAAAAATTGGAACGGCAGCATTCAAGGACCCCCCCCAGAATTTCGGTGAACGAGCTAATATCCCGCTACCGACTCTGCCGGAGTTGAGGGCTCTAGGTTATTTTTCCACTCTCGTAATCTTTCCTGACTTTTCAGAAAGGCTACCTCATTTCTCATTCCGAAAAGGAGATATTGTTGAAAAATGCTTTTATTCCCGCGGTCCGAGGACTGAGAAGCACCAAATTCACGATGTAATTAGGAAAAGCAATATTCAGCTCCTTGTAATTAGGTAGCAACGCATTCCATGGCTTGTTGCAAAACATCATCAGTTTTTAGATTTAATATTTTCTTGTTCATTGTTCAGTGTTTTCAATAATTTTCATTTCTGTTTTTTATGTTTATCTTACGAGTTAGCCATGCTTATCTCAATAAAAATTAGAGCAGTAGTAGTATCGTTAAGCCTTGCATGAAAAAAGTGAATTTTTACACAGTCATGCGCGCGGGTGCTGAGATATATACTCCAAGAATGACGTTTGCCTTGGAAAAATATCGTGGCTAAGACAAACACTTTCTCATGGGAAACTTATCGTTGGTGTATATGAGCATCGTTATCGTCATACCTTTGATTACCCTTCCTCCGTAGTCATTCCTAAGTTTTTGTGATACATTTTTCTATATTTCTTGCTAAATGTTTCCTAATTCTTGTGTTGAATTTCATTTTTATTTTTTGAGTAAAGCCCGTTTGACACTTTCGGATTTGTTGTCCAATAAATTGGCGCGAATCATTGTTCAACATATTGGACGTTATATATTTACTTTACACTTCCTTACAGTGATACTTACACTAATATTGGCCATAAAAGTGTTCTAATGTCCCGCTAGAGAGCCCCATTGTATTTCGATGATTTTTATACGTTTTATAAGCATTTGTGTGCTTTGTACGCTTCAATCAATCGTTAAACAACTTCTTTCGTCCACATTTTAGAAATTTCAAGCAAATTCTCGGAATAAAACCAAGGTTTTACACCCAAACCGGATGTTTTGCAAACAGCTTCTTGTTTTGACCACCAGGAGTCAACAAAACTGACTTCTGATTGGAGATTGGCAGCGAGAAAATAGAACCTGTTCCAACTTCCACATTGGGCGAGAAATTGTGTCCAATATATATTGTAATATATTGTAAAAAGGATATTGGGCTAGAAATTGGTGTGTGTCAGTCGGACCACAACCCAGTATCCAAAGGATTGGCCAATAAATTTGGAAATGTCATACGGGCTTCAGTCTTCCCGATGATTAACGATACTTTTTCGCTTTACCCGCGTCTTGTTTGATATCTGATAATAACTGCAGAATTCTATTCAAATCGTCACCTAGTTTAAAGAATAATGTTTTTGTCGTATTCCCTTCTCGTTTACTCAGTAAAGTTGGATATAAATCACACTTATCATTGATCAATCACAATTTAAAAAATAGTTATTCATATAATTTCTTTCTACTTTCAGGTGAGTGTAAACAATGAGCTGTCAGTAGTGTCTGAGATCTTCTTATGCGGAGGGTTTGTAAAATCGGTGAGTAAAATTTGGAATTCACTATGGGAGAGGGTGATAAGGATTAAAAATGTTATTTTATTTTCTCTGCTGAAAATTTACATTTTCAGAAAGAAGTATGTGATGCTCTAAATTTTTTCATTGTTACCAATGACTAAGGTAAATTGGAAAGCATTTCAGAGATCATGTGACACCTGCTGAACACGATTAAGGGTGCTATAAATTTACAGGTTAAAATTTTAAATTACGGGTAAAAATTGCCGTTGGCAGTTTTTTGGATCGAAAGAATTGTAACAATGGGCTGCGAATCGATTCGGCTACCATTGATCAGTTTCATCAGATCAGAGCTTCAGTGATCATCGTACTTCCACATGATTTAAATAACATTAACAGCTTTTTAACATATTAGGAGTGACAAAGTGTTAGCAATAGTGGTCAATATTTTTTAAAATATTGATTGAATTTACTATTTCTTTCCTCTTTGCCAATATTTTTTTCAGTTGTGTTCGGATGCCGCCCAGTGTACGTTCTCTTCGAAGTGCGTTTTTCTAATGAAGATTTTTTATTACCCAAGTGGCTCCGTGTTTTCCTTTTTCCCCATCGTCAAACCATTACAATTGAAATTAAAAACTACATACCCAATTTTCTCAACTCTTGTCCGTGAATATACACTTTTTTATTGCGAAATATATGTTGATAATACCAGGGTAATATTTAAGTGATCTGATGAAATAATTGAACTATTTTCACAGCCAACCTGGCGAGCCATAAAGGCAAAATTTAGGTGCCATCGTCTGAACGAAAACGAGAGTTGTTTTATGTGAGCCTTCTCATCCTAGCAAAAAGTGTGGCCCTAATCGTGGAACTTTTGTGATTGTAATCTGAAATTTTATCTCTACCTTAAGTCAGTTAGATTTGTATCGTTGAAGATGATATCCTTTGATCTATTATAGGTTTTTAATAGCTACTTTCAAAAACCTCACTATTATGGAGATGAAAAAAGAAAAGGAATGCACCTGTTAATCGAAATAATTCGCAACTGATGAATAAGCTTTTTCTATTTAATTTAGCTCTGCAAGTCAACAAATATCACTCAATATTTATGCTTTTTCCAATCGAGTTCCTTCGCTTATTTTTTTACTAGTTCCGTGCGACCTTTTTCTTCCCCAATACTTCTTTCTTGGTCATTCTCTGGAACAACGTCATATTTTCCCATCAAAAAAATATCACATAAATATTGTGTCTTGAGACAAGTCCTGTCCACCGGATGCTTCTCTGACGCATGGTGTAACAAAATTCCTTTTCCTCTTTTTCTCGACTGCGACTCAGAAGAATAGCCGACCGGCTATTCTTCTGAGTCGCAGTCGCAGTCGCAGCCAATCAGAGAGCTCCATTTCAATCTCGCGCGCTTGCGGCAGACGTGTTTGTTTGTTTTGGTTACAGTAGCGAGGGAAGTTCAAGAGGGTTATAAGATAACGCTGAGATAATTTCGGATTTTTAAAGTGAACATGGAAGCCCAGTATATTGGATATTGCACCCGAGTACACAGGCGAATGAAAATGAAGTACGTTTTAACATATTTTAGGAACATTTTCAACAATTGCTGCTCTCTATCTATTCTTTGGGCTTTCGTTAACAAACAAGCCACAAGCAGAAACGTTCATACGTGCGCATGCGCGATCGTGGCGTCGGCCGCAATGTGTGATGGGGTGTAGTCGCAGCCGCAGCCGCAGTCGCGGTCGCAGCGGCGGTCGCAGTCGCTAGTGTGATACGGCCTTTATAACCTTCTTGAACTTCCCTCGTTACGGTAACCAAAACAAACAAACACGTCTGCCGCAAGCGCGCGAGATTGAAATGGAGCTCTCTGATTGGCTGCGACTGCGACTCAGAAGAATAGCCGGTCGACTATTCTTCGGAGTCGCAGTCGCAGCGTCGACTGCCTCGCTCTGATTGGTCGACGGGCCAGTCGCGGTCGCAGCCGCAGCGCCGGCCGCAGTCGCTAGTGTGATACGGTTAGGACGACGGCTCGGACGATGGTAATGTGAATGAGGCACTATTCTTCGGAGTCGCAGTCGCAGTCGCAGCCAATCAGAGAGCTCCATTTCAATCTCGCGCGCTTGCGGCAGACGTGTTTGTTTGTTTTGGTTACCGTAGCGAGGGAAGTTCAAGAAGGTTATAAGATAACGCTGAGATAATTTCGGATTTTTAAAGTGAAGATGGAAGCCCAGTATATTGGATATTGCACCCGAGTACACAGGTGAATGAAAATGAAGTACGTTTTAACATATTTTAGGAACATTTTCAACAATTGCTGCTCTCTATCTATTCTTTGGGCTTTCGTTAACAAACAAGCCACAAGCAGAAACGTTCATACGTGCGCATGCGCGATCGTGGCGTCGGCCGCAATGTGTGATGGGGTGTAGTCGCAGCCGCAGCCGCAGTCGCGGTCGCAGCGGCGGTCGCAGTCGCTAGTGTGATACGGCCTTTAGTACTGGCAGCGTGGGCCCATACCAGATTCCCCAAATTATTAATTTAATTTCTTAATGAGTACTGATATTTTTTCAAAACCACCATGCATTTTTGAGAGTGTAGTTTATTTTCAACAGTTGTAGATTATTTGGTTTTGATATTTTCTATATTTAATATTTTTTTCATATTTTTAGAACAAACCTTGCATTAACTTAGTGAAAACGTAAGATAATATTTAATTTTCTCTTCATTCCAGTAGCGGATACAGAGAAAACTCAAGGGGGGTGCAAAAGGCGTCTTGAGTTACTTCTGACAAATATTTCTCGGGTTTGCATCCAGGTTAAAGCTTTTATGCATGCCGACGTTTCGGAAGACGACTTGTCTTCCATCCTCAAGGCTGTGTAACTTTATCGAAGTTCAATTTCACACTGACACACAATTTCACACTGAAATTGAACTTCGATAAAGTAACACAGCCTTGAGGATGGAAGACAAGTCGTCTTCCGAAACGTCGGCTTGCATAAAAGCTTTAACCTGGATGCAAACCCGAGAAATATTTGTCAGAAGTATTCACCAGGAAAAACTTAAATCGTTTATTGTCTTGAGTTACCTTTACTTTTATCGTAATAAAAATAATCAAGTCACATGCAGAGCTTCAGAAATTTTTCATTAAGTGATTATACATATATTCAAGACAATGCCATCTTATGATACAAAAAGGTTACAGTTGTGGTTCTGCAATTTTTGGCAATATGGGTGGCCCCGCAAAGGGGGAGAACGCGCCTCCTGCGCTCCCCATCAGTATCCGCCACTGCTTCATTAAGGTCCTTGAACTCATAATTCAGTTATTATAGCAAAATGCAAAATAAGGTAATATACACCACTTCACTTCACAATGGTAATTACCTCAATGAAAAAAAAACGAGTTATTTATAACGCAACTGGTGGCGCGGGGATATACCGAGTCCCAAGATCACTTTGCACAATGCTTACACTCCACATGAGTGAGATGAACTTACAAAAACCAGTTTAGTGGGAGGGGGGAATAGACTCGAAGCTACTGAGTAGCTAAGCGATGTTGTCGAATCACCCTAGAAGTAAACAACAAATTTATTTTGCAAACAAATTTGTAAACTCCCACTAAAATAAATAAATTTGTTGTTTACAAATTTATTTATTTTAGTGGGAGGGGGGAATAGACTAGAAGTAATCGAATCACCCTAGAAGTAAACAACAAATTTATTTTGCAAACAACAAATTTGTAAACTCCCACTAAAATAAATAAATTTGTAAACAACAAATTTATTTATTTTAGTGGGAGGGGGGAATAGACTAGAAGCTACTGAGTAGCTAAGCGATGTTGCCGAATCACCCTAGAAGTAAACAACAAATGTATTTTGCCCTCTTCTTTGAAATTTATGTTTGCCTAAATTCATCGAACAAAAATGCGCGTCTTAAACAATGGCTCGTGGTAAATGAGGAAAGATCGCACTTACGCCAATACGCTTATTTACTCTGAGTGCGTACGATGTGACTTCAAAATAACTAGCTTTCGGGACGCGGGGCGAGAGGGCAGGAGGGGAAACGCCCCATGGATGCTGGTGGACATCAAGTCGCTGTCGCACAGCAAGTCGCTGATCGAAACGTCGGGAGACATGGACGGCATCAACCGGTGGGAAACCCGAGACACTTTCCTGCAACTGATACGCCGGGAAAAACCTAAGATCATACATCAACAAAGTTACCAGCCATGGGGTTTACCATCACCCCGCTCCGGTAATAGTTAGTAAGGGTTAAATTTTTCATTCTCTGTACTCATTCTGACCCCATGGCTTCGTAAGGGGAAGGAGAGTGGAGGGAATGGACATGCGGAGGTGTTGGAGGGGAGGAAAAATGGGAAACTTTCGACGGAGAGAAAATTTGTAGGAATTTGATGAATACCTAGGGTTGACTGGGGAAAGCAGCGTGGTTAGAAGGGGGGAGAAGGTGGTGTTGGCGGCCGAAATACGGAAGAGCAGTGACAAGAGGGAAAGTATGAGGGGGGAGGGAGCTATGGATGGGAGGGATTTTTCCCGTCGGAGCCTTTTGCGGAATTCTTGCTAAAACGCGTATCCGCCCGCATTGTTCGTCGAAAGTTACGGTGGGGGGAGATTTCAGCCCCAGATCCGAAATTTAATATCTCCTCTTCCCCTAACCTCTCCTCCCATTCCCTCCGCATCAAGTTTTTGAACGGGGATCCACCATCCAACGATTTCCCATGGAAATAATAACGTGGCAGGCTCATTTTTTTCTTCATTTTTTTTCTAATCCCATTGGGGAAGCGGCAAAGCGTTCTTTGGCGTTCGCCCACGCGTTCGTCGTCAGTGACGACGAAATTCACGTTGGGGGATGTCCACCAGCATCCATGGGGCGTTTCCCCTCCTGCTCTCTCGCCCCGCGTCCAGAACGCTAGTTATTTTGAAGTCATATCGTACGCACTCAGAGTAAATAAGCGTATTGGCGTAAGTGCGATCTTTCCTCATTTACCACGAGCCTTTGTTTAAGACGCGCATTTTCGTTCGATGAATTTAGGCAAACATTAATTTCAAAGAAGAGGGCAAAATAAATGCAATGGTTTGAGTCGCTACTTGATGGAATTACTTCAGGACCGTCAGGAAAGTATAAAAAATTTCTAGTTTCACAATAGTTCATTCCTTCGCGACTGGTTTCGATACAGTGCAAGAGGATGATACACTCTGTCTAAACCGATAGTGAGTGAATAAATTATTGTGGAACTAGAAAAGTTTTATCCTTTTGTAAGCGCCGTATTTCATTAATTTAATGAAAAAGCGGCGAGATGATTTAGAGCCGCCTCGAAACGGACTTCGTCCGAAACGCAGCCATCAGCATGTTCCTGTTGTCATCGGCAGAGGTGCGTGAGAACGATTTCTCTCGGCGACTCCACGAACGTTGGCTGGGGTCAGTCCTAGTTGGGCAGCGGGATCGAGTTGATTGGAATAAAGATTCGTTTAATGAACATTTGGACTTATTCCCTGCTTTGATTCCCCCGAATCCATTCACAGTCGCCGGAGACAACTTACACTTCTCTGATGGTCAAGAAGGCAAAAGTTACATCTACATACTACCCTGAAAGCCGCCTCAATAGGTATTAGGACACCAGCCGTTGACTTATAAAAAGAAAATGCTCTCACGAAATTACGCCTAAACTTAATTAAAGTTCTTTATTGTTCAGGGGAAATACGAATTCCCATACCTATCCGTTCGGAAAAATATCTTTTGATTTATCGTTTCCATATGATGTGGAAATATAGTGGGGTTCTAATAAGATGTTCTGCGTGTCGCTCATAAAGATACCTATCCTCAATTACTCAATACATCTAAGCCTAACTGTTCGCATTCTCTGCGCCCGTAGCAGTTTTTTATTAATCGCGCAGCTTCCCTTTGTATTGTGTCATCTTCACGGATTAAGTCTTTTTACGCCGTATCCCGTACACTTGCTGTAACTTTATTGGCTTTCATAAGAAAATTGTTTAATTTTAACTCCTTATCCATGTTGGAAACCAAACTAGTTAACAAATTGTTTTAAACGAATTCCCGTCAAATACCCCAAGCTGTTGTAGACCTAATTGGTTGGCCTAATGCGTTTCCGGAATTACTATTTTAATATTGCTTTCGGTTATTGTTTTTAGTTTTCCCATGGTTTTAGTTTATCGATTATCTTTTTATTTAATCTTAGTATGACTGCATTAAAACATCCATTTAGACAACCAAGGTGCTCAGCAACAAATTGCTATTGTGGAGGTTCATTTTAATGGCACCTAATTGCGATAAATTGTCTTGCTTCAATGCAGTGATTAAACTTAAGTGATTTCAATCACGAGTTATCATGACTTCCATAAATTTAAGTCTAAAAAATGTTTATATATACTTTACTATTTGGTTTTCATGTTTTTTCATTGCCATGGGAATTGTCATAGCGACTAAGGAATCTGGTTCGCCTAGTCGTCTGCTCAATGATAAAGACGAGGGTTCGCGATTAGATTGCTGGTTCAGGCAAGGGCGTGCCCAGGATCATAATTAGCTAGCTAGCTGAGGGGGGAAGCAATGGTCTGGGGAGGGGCAAGCTATAGTCTAGGGGGGGTAATCCTAGCTGTGAGATTAGTTTATGAGATTATTTCCTTGAAAATAGTTTTATTTTAGTTACATATCTTATACTAATACATATCATTTCTCGTGGGTTTATAGAAAATTTGTTGAATACTTTCGTTTCAATTCAGGACTAATATTTCTTAAAGACTTTTGCGATTTTTGATTCTGGGGGGCAGCTGCTCCCCCTGCCCCTCGCTGGGTACGCGCATGGGTTCAGGGGAATTTTTCTCATGCATTCATGTACATGTTTTTTCATTGTTGATAAAAATAGTGTGGAATTGCAGAAAACTACGGCTTTATTTATCAACCCGTCGATCCTGTATGTGTTTGACTCGCTCTCATAAAGATAACATACAAGGTTTTTCTATGCCGCGAAGGCTTGCTGCTTTTCCATGGAAACTCCATTGTAAACAAGATGACCGTGTGCGTTACTTAGCATAACAACCCACTTGGTGCCGCACGCCCTCGCATGAATGATTCAGGAACCCTAATGCTTTCGCGTGTGAAGGACGCATTCACTTGTGTCCGGACGACCTCTGCGCGAGGACGTCTTGGCGAGCTGCGTCGTATTCCTCGAGGAAAAAGAAAAGGCAAGGGAGAGCGAGGAAGAAGAAGAGGAGGAATATCTTTGTGGGAGAGCGAGGTGAGACGAAAAGGTGGCCCACTTGAAAGCCTCGCTGAAAAGGGGTCAGAGGGAAGGAGGGGTCTCTAGCAATGGGTCTCCTCCTCGTGTCGTTGTGTCCTCCGACCCATTCACAGAGGTCTCTGCCTGTTTGCGTACCCTTCTTTTATTGGACTCCCTCACGGAGTCCCTCTCTACTAGGGGTGGGCCGTTAAATTCATTTCAGTGAACCGAATCGCACGATTCGGTTCATGCTTGCCGATCTCTGTAGCGATGGGGTAAAATTCTCGCCTGCCTTACTGAAGGTCGTGGGTTCGAGACCCGCCTGGGTAGGTATTTCCCACCATGAGTGTTTACGTAATGCATTGTTGATGTTGGAAACCATGTTGTAATAGGCCGTTAATTTGTGTTTACGAGGAAATTAAAGAAAGAATTAATCACTAAAAATAATGAAAAAATGAAATGATGGCTAACTTAACCAAATGCATGCCGTCAAAATCAGATAAGATCTAATCAATCCTAAGATTGGTTATATGCAACTTTTCAGTCATCTCTTCTGTCAGCTAATCTTTTCACATCCACATATTTATCTCTATTAGATCCTTACTTACTTGATCCATGTACTTTATTCGAGGTCTTCCCTTTCCATTCTTGCATTAATCATACGATTTGGTTCATGTCGGCTGGCTGAGCCGAATAAATACAATGAACCATCAACACCAATGATCAATAATCTTAAGATCGGTTTAACACAGCTTTCCAGTAAATTCTCCAATCAGCAGATCTTTTCGCACCTACGTATTTCTTCTCTTTTACATCTTTATAACCTGTACTCTGCTAACTCATTCGGGGTCGTCCCTTGCCCTCCTTCCCTTCCACCTGTCCTTCACTATTGTTTTCATCAGGCCATCATGTCTCATAAGGTAGCAAACTAAATTGTCCCGTCTTCTGCTTAAGGTTTTTAGAAGACTCATCTTTTCTCCTACTCTTCTTAGCACTTCCTCGTTACTTAAGGTCGTGATAAATTTTATAATCATGGAAGATCATAAGATTTTTTCGAGGTTTTTCCGTTCTTGCCATCTATTTGTTCTTGGATAGTTGTCTTCATCACACCGTCATGTTTCACGATATATCCGATGAGGTTGTTTCGTTTTCATATCCAGATTTTCACGTGGCTCCTCCTCTCTCCTACTCTTCTCCTCATTACTTACTCAGTCGATTCTGGTTCTCATCAATCTTTTTTCAACACCATTCATCTTCACTTCATGCGACGATTCTTCGTAAGGCACACAATTGACTTTAACAACGTGGTTGAAATGAGCCACATAAAACATTTGATTCATTACGAAATCATTATTGCCATTTAACCCATTATTCCCCAGACTGTATGCAGGCCTTTTAACTTCGGTTGCTTCCCATATTCCGATTTATTTTGGACTAATTAAGATGAATTTTTGGAAAAAAAATACTTTCCATCATATTATATGATTTTCAAAATGCTGCGCATGCGCAACGCTGGGAAAAATCCGGTAAATAAATAAATAAATACAAAAAAAAGTAATTTTTAAAAATTAGCTAAATCCTTTATTTTTTATCTTGATTTGTACACTCGACATCTTCGCCGGGAGTTATCAGTATTCCTTTGGAGGAAATGCCCCATTCAGCCTTTCAACGGACATGCTGGGGTATGTCATTTTCCCTAGGGTGTCTCGTATTTTCGCATCGATTTTTGTGCCAAACTCCATCAATCATAAGAATACAATTACATGAATGAAAATGTTGGTGTAAATGACAAAACTAGAACAAGGGATACTTGAAAAAGTCAGTAATTCGAAGAAGAAATTATTCAGAGGTAGAAACTTGTTCTGAGAATTAGAATTCAATAATGTTGCGTTAACGCTACGCTGGGGATTAATGGGTTAAACCTAATCACTTGCTTCAATTATTCGGTTTATATAAATGAATATTTCATAATGAACGATAATGATTGAATCGTTCACAGTGACCGATTCTCTCACGAACGTCTTATGTTTGCACTTCTGTCCACACCTCCATCATGTTCCTCCCTACTTTATTTTCTCTTCCGTCTCCCACTTTCCTCTTTCCCTTCCGTTCTCTTTCCTCGTGAGGTTCCGAGTAAGGGGGTGCCCTCTACCTTCTCCCCCCCTTGACGCGTCCACATCGGTCTAATATAGGCGCAGAGGCCCCTGTCTTCACTCCCATCCTCTTTGCATGTCCTGCTCTGAAAGTGACGACCCATGCCGGTCGGCCGTCCTCCTCTCTGGGGCTTCCATGGCTTATCGTCCTCGCTATACGGGCCTCCACTTTCTTTTTCCTCCTATGGCCACGTCCAATTTTAATATACTGCTCGCTACGCTGGAAAAATAAAAGGTACCATCGCGTGTCGACATCTGCGTGATGCCCTACTGGCTGTCGGGGGATGTGTGTGGCTGGGAGTTTTTGTGCACCGGCAGTGAGGATGTTCGGAATGGAATGATAGTAGCGAAGGATAAGAAATAGGTAGGATGATGTCCGGCGATGCTCCTATTGCAGTAGTACCCGTATCAAGCTGGAACCCCTGAACCTAACCCTTAAGACCCTTAATCCATGACGTCTATGTATTTTTTGCATTGAAATAGTAGATTTAAAGTAATTAATTATTTTTACTTCCATATATCTAATAATGGATGCTTTGTGATGTTTAAGTATTTTTATATATGTTCTGCTGCATATCTCAAAGTGGGGATTTACATATCAATTAGCTTTATAATGGCATAGAAATGTCATTACCTGCTTCATTTTGTGGCCCTGTGATTAGTTAGTCACTTGTATCTTTCTTTATCGTGTATGATAAAATTTGACCATATCGACATTTCGTGAAGTTTTCATATGAATTTAAGTATCACATTATTCTGTGTCCCATGCCGACCCAATTTAAGTAAGAATATTTTTTAATGGATCACAAACGTAATTGAAAACTTTGAGTACAACTTGGCCTCCTGAAAGTCCAGCTGCTTTCCCTTATCACTGCATTTTGTAATAATATGATAGGCTTCCCTGTACATAATAAACTATTAACTCGACCTCAGTGAATCAAAAGTTAAGGCCCAAAGGTGTGCTTATTTGCTCATTATAACCCAATATTCCTTCTAAGTCACATCAAAATTGCATTGATTTTCAGCTTTATTCAGGAAAGAATTAGACTCGGTGTTCTTTTGTGCTCTAAAGTTGAATGGAGAAATATGTAGCTGCCACAACTATTATGATTGAGTGGAAAATTTTAGCATTTTCAAATGAGAAGTCTTGAAATTTAATTTATCTTATAGGCAGTTCTGGGTTAGAAAGGGTGAAAATGCCTACGTTTAGTCTCCGATGCTTGAGACTTCCTAAGGGCCTTTATTGTGAATGGAGTTTATACAGCGGTTAGAAAAAAAGTGTCCAATACATTGAAAGGTGCAGTACCTAACAAAACAAGAAAAAATTTCAAATAAACCTAGGTCGAGAAACGCATACTTTCATAGTTAGGTTCACTTGTTCATAGTGGCTGAACATGTTCCGTCTGGAAAAGAATTACGTTCTGCAACCCGCAGTACTTTTTCATAGGATGCGTTCAACCAGACGTCCATAAATAGGAAGTGCTCAATGTGATATCCGTCCATGGGTATGCATCCCTCATTGTCCAATATTTTTGAACAAGTGTACTTCCTGCATATTGCAGAAAATATCCGTTTCCCGACGGAACACGTTCAGCCGCTATGAACAAGTGTGCCTTACTCAGAAAGTAAGCGTTTCTCGAACAAGTTTTATTCGATTTTTTTCTTTTTTTATTGGAGATTGCCACCTCTCTAAGCATTGGACACTTTTTTCGAACAACCTGTATGTAATCATGGGGGTGGAAGCGGTTCCACATAGGTGTGAGGCTTCACAGAGGTTTTTTTCTTTTTCTGGAGTGTTCTGGTATCCAGGATGAGCTAATGTTTTGTCCTTCGTCTCTGTTATAACCAACTGAAAAAGTAACGGTTTCATGACAGTTTTATTTATTTTTCGGTTTAAGATAGCTTTGCATGGAGCCTTTTTCAAATGGCGTAGTCAACCAATTATAATTAATTAAATATTTTCATTTAGTTTGGAAAAATAAAGATATTTGTATTTTCTCCAATCATTGAGGCCGTCACCTTATCAAGCTGTTTGCAACGAAAAATCGACAGCCTCAATCCTTTCGCGGATAACATGACGGCTTTGGTCATCTTTATTGCATTTCCTTGGCATTTTGGCGCCAAAACGCTAAGAAACTGAAATGAAGGGGATAGCTACCCGCTCTTCAGAGAAACCACCTCAGCCAATCATAGAAAACCTGACTGAAAAACGACTATTATGATCACTTCGCCGCTCTATACATACATTTTGCATCAAACTCCACCACTGACCTGAAGATGCAGGCGCGATTGCCGGCGAAACTTATGTCATCAGAAATGAAACAACACGATAGAAACCCGGAAGCCATGGGAGCAACTTTGGAATACCTGAAAATTACATTTAAGCAAAATAGTTCAGAATTACGTTTAGGTCAACTGCTGGCCATAAATGGATCAATTCGTCAATCACGTTTAATATACTTCTTAAATAATTTAATTGCCTCTGTTACGGGAATGATTAGGGATGGCTTTATATTTTGGGGCTAAATGTATTTTAAGTATTTTATCGTGAACCACCATCTACAAATTGCGTTGCGTAGTCGTGCTAGAGATCGCTTCGACCTGACCTTTGCGTTTGTCACGAATCCAGTATATCTCATCTCTTAATTAAATTGAAGAAGTATAGGTAAATTTTTTATCTCTTATACTCCTTTCATCAATTATTTTCCTATTTTTGTTGATACGTCATGTAAGTATTCTTTTTCTATATAATTTTTTATGCTTCCTGACGAGAAAATAAGTATTTGGAATGCACTAGATTGAAAGCTACTCATATCACTAACCATGATTAAATAAGCATTTGCGGGTCACCTTCCCACCGCCCACTTCATCGAGTTTTAACTTCAATTTTGAATACTTGTTTCATATAGGTAAAAAAATTAACTATTTTAAGTAATTATTTTAGAAATGGCATATAAGTACTGTAGAAAATCGTACAATTAACCGAGCCATCGTGGTAAATGGCTCATCTCCTGATACCTCTCACCGCACTCCTAATTAATCGGCTTACAGAGTAGTATGTAGATGTATTAACTACCACTCAAAATCTTGTGTAATGTAGAGCAGTCATTTCCCCGACCTGGTCACATCTGTGTGTCGATACATGCATTATTCCCTGGCGCAAGGACCGGTCGGCCTTTTCTCCATTTTCCAAGGTTGGGTGGGGCACATCAACGCCCGTCCCCCAGGGTTCCTCTTCCGCATCCGCACCCTGACTACAAACCCTCCCCCCCTTCTACGCCCCAACTCCCCTCCCCCTCTCATCTTCGACCCACTTCCCCCCCTACGAAGGTATCTCTGCGAACGCTTGGGTCCCAATAAGCATCACATTTGACTATTATGATGTAAGAATCAGTCTCATAAATTGGTTTAAGAAAATTAAATTACAGCAATTGATCTGAATACTTAAATAACACAAGGATTAATAGGCAATGAAAACTTTCCATACTTATGCTATCATTAAACCAAGTGTTCGGCCCTTAGTGCCTTTTTCAAAGTACTATAATCATCACCACTGGTCAACAATTATCCTAAAAATGTTTTTGGACACAGTTCTCCATTCACGTCACCTGTCATCTATTCTTTTCTCTCCTCCTCATCCTTCTTTACCCGTTCCATATATTTTATTCGAAGTCTTCTTTGCCGTTCTTGCCATCTACTTGTCCCTCGGCGATTGTCCTCATCAGGCCATCATGTCTCAAGATGTAGCCAATAAGGTTGCTCCATATTCTTATCATGGTTTTCACGAGGCTTTTCTCCTACTCTTCTTATGACTTGCACAGTACTTAACTCGGTCGATCCATTTGATTTTCATCATTTTTATGTAGCACACCGTAGTGCCATTTTTTTACTTTCCACATAGATATATGGACATGATACAAAGCTGAATTTGATACACTAATACACGTTCATTATATAGGTTTTAGAGATGGAAAATCTGTATACTTATGCATGTGGTCTTTTCAATACTATATCCAAATCCATTTCCCAGCCTATCCATTCCATTCAATTAAAAGGGCGCCGTGAGTATTGAGAGAATCTCATTTTTCGGATTTTTCATAATTACCTATGTTTCATGTGCCAATTATGTAAAGACTTTTGGTGAAACCCTGAAGAAGTCAATTTTAGGGAAAGATATGACGTCATGCAAGTTCATCTCTTGGATATCGCAGATACCCAAGTTATCGTCATTTATTATGGTTAACATAAACAATTAGCTAAAATAAATTACTTTTTTGGCAAAAAATCGTTATAGATTAAAATTCTTTCGATATTACACCATTCATACTCATCTCAATCGATGATGGGTATGACTTAAATCGAACTATCGAGAATACCTACTATCTGCAGGGTGTGCGAAGATCGTTATTCCATTTTATGGCGTCTAAAGGACACCATGGATAGATCGACAAATCGAAGTATAAACGCTTGCAGATGTATCAGCAGCATGAAAGCTTGGGTTCGAAATCAGAAAAGAAAGAATTTATTTATACTGGTTTCACGCGTCGAAGTTGATTGCAATTGTAATCGACCATTAGATTCGGCTCGTACGTGTGGACAGCAACTATGAAGCATTTCAAAGGGAGCAAGAATCAATTCAAGTCTTGGTTCGATCTATTAGTGAAGTTGAAGCAGTTTAAATTTGATCATAATATGATTCGATGGCTATGATATACCGCAACCGGCAATTTCTGATTTAACTACGCAGGCAACGAATGTAATTACAGATTTCTTTTTTTTAATTTATCACTAATTAGGGTTCAATGGTAAGCCAAGGAGATATGGAGGATTTTACCCGGTGCGAGACCCGAGAAATCTTCACTGCCATTGCTCGGCGGGAAAAAAACAGACATTGCATACATCTTTTGCTAAGAATTATGTGAATAATTTTGTATTATCAGCGCTATCTGGTGTGTGTGTGTGTTGTGCGCACATGCGCACGCTAATTGTAGATGCTCGGTGGAGTGATGTAAGTGAGCAAGCGGCAGTCACTCACTAGCCAGCGGTCAGTCATGTTGGTGAAAGATCGGAACGATCTCTTTGTATTGAACAATAGTTCGTTACTATATTAAAGCGGATCTTTAACTTAACGGCTTATGTTATTTCTCGCAAACCATACCTTTCTCAATATCTTTTGCCATCTATTTCGACGTGTTAGCCAGGTTTTAGAGAATCGTGTATCGAAGAATAGGTAAGGGTATCGAAGTATCGCCAGTGCCTCGTGTACGAGGGGAAGCCCGCTCATCGTGTCTCTCTCTCTCTCTCTCTCCACGATCCTGCTGCCACCCCATTCTTCGTCCTTGCCACGCGTCTGCCCTCCTGCGAGCGACTTTCCCTTTCACTCCAACATCCACACCTCCCCTACCTCCCTCCCCTGCCTCCTCCTCTCCTCTCTCCTGTCCCAAACACCGAAGAGAGGAAGCTTCTCGAGTTCCGAATATTACATCTCGGGGCGAAGGAAAAATTCCCTCAGGACCCTGCCATAAGCGTTGCAATTACAATCCTTGCAAGTAGTCGAGAAACCGGAGTTGGAAGTGTTGTATCTTGGTAACTACTCAATCGATTGTAATAAAAACATAGACTATGGATAGCGCAGGAGAAATAAAACGAGAGAGAGAGAGAAATGGTATTACAGGAAGTCCAAAATAATATTTAGGTCATTAGGAGAATAGGGTTGTTTCCTTGATCAAAGAAAACGAAAGGCGTTGATTGAGATTTTTACCCACCATTAGTGTATTCATAATATACAAATTATTTTGTTTTAGAAATCCCAGTTATAACGAATGTTAATGGTCGATTTTAACCTCATTTGAAAAAGACCAGATTGGCGCCCATGCGATGCCACTCCACGTGACGTCACGGGAGCCCAGATGCTGTACGAGTAGTCAGAAATTTTACAACGTCTGAGATTACCAATTCATGCATGAGGCACAGAGCTCAGGGAAACATTTCTTAATAATGACCTATTAAAATTGCCTTTGCTCAGAAAGTTTCTTTCGTTTGATTATTAAAAAGTATTATTAAATTAAAAAGTATAATTAAAAACCTTATTTAAGCCAATCGCGTAGTCTGCTACTTGCTAGCATCCTGCATCGTAGCGGTGCTCATAACCTCGCACCAAGGTGGCCTCACACAGCAGCAGCCGGAAACAGAATGACGTCACACAGGCTTTTTCCAGCATTCATACTTAGCCATCGCATTTTTGGCGCGCTTGAAAATTTTTACTTTACATTTCATCGCGAAAAATAGATGTCGTCATTTAAAAATCTAAAAGCGTGAAATTTGTACCACAGGAGTATTAATATTTCAATTTAGGCAATAAAAAAATAATAGGAAACCACACTATTCGCATAAATATTAAGGCACCATGTGTGGAAATGAGAAAAATTATGGGGATGGGCAGGGGTGTCTGTGAGTCCTAAGGGGAGGGGTGAGTTAATAAGGTGGTCGAGTGAATAAGTGAAAGCTGTACAAAGATACTGAACGAGAAAGGGATTATCCAGCCTGCGGTCATCCTTCATTGAATTACCCTCTAATGAATTAGTGGGAAGCACTAAGTAAATTGTAGACAAGATTTACACCACAATCGGCAGTTTAAGTTCTAGCTGTTCCAATCCATCCAGTTTTCGTGCATTGTGTTCCACATAAAGGGACACTGGTTCAAAATCACGCATAACGTTGCTTTCCAAAAAGCATTACACAGAAATCGAAATAGAATTTTCGTAATGGCAGTTAACTTCAGGCTTAGCTATTTGAAACCTCTCCATTGTGGAAAATGGAAGAGTGAAACTTTATTAAGATCACTAGTATATGTAAATATGCACGACCCGGGTTTCATAACATAGTTTGTTAGAATATACCTGAAGACGTAACTAAGTTATGAACCCCTGGTCGTTCCTATTTAAATATAGAACTGAACCTAGCATAGTTACATTATTTTAATTTCCAAGATTTTTGTCCTCTATTTATATCTCGTTTTCTTTCTTTCATTTGAAATATAGGGAAAATACATTATATTTAAATACAAAATATGTCATTTTCCACAAATTATTACTGGCGTACGACTCGCTGGGACTTCAAAATCGTTATAAAGTGTATTGACATTCCTAAAGGTTCAGGCGACTATATTTATGCATTCAGGAGGAGTAGTGGGGGTGAAAAGATGGAGGGGTGGGCCGGATTGGGAGGTGTACTTAGGAAATGGGATAGCATAGGGTGGTAAGTGACATGCATGTTAAGTCTGTTCGTTCAATAAAGAACTCCTTCCGTCTTGCACATCAGTTATCTGTTCATATATTGGTTTGACGCAGCTCTCTATTCATTTCTCCAATCAGCTAATCTGTCAACGTTCACATATTATATATTTTCACGTATCGTTTACATCCTTCATCAACATTTCTAGAATCAAATTTAAATGATCAAAATCGTCTTCAAAACATGATGGAAGCATTGATACAAACATGCAACACTTTTAACTAGCAAACCAAAAATTTTAATATGCACACTTGATTGGTCGGCGGCCACTAGATCCTATTATGAGTAAAGTTCAAAGTATCCACTAATGATAAGAAAAAGCGTGCTTACAACAATTCAATATTCTTCGAATACTAGTTCTGCAAATCGTATCGTGGTCAATTATGTGCTATTCACCTTGATTTATTTGAGAAGTTTTACTCAATGAACAAATTATCTCAGTAAGACTCAGAAGATTATAATCTCAAAATGTACGTATATCTCATTCAGTTTCCGTTCTTTCCGTCCACCTGTCCTCCAACGTTGGTTTTCATTAAACCATCGTGTCTCATTACTTGGCCGACCAAATCATCCCTTCTTCGACCCAAGATTTTCAAAATACCTCTCTTCTCTCCTACTCTTCTTAGAAATTCCGTATCAATCACACAATCTAGCCTATTTATCCTCATCATTCTTTAATATCACCACATTTCAGGAGATTTCAGACTTGATCTCTTTACTGATGTCATCGTCCATTTCCCACAAACATAAAGAATCATGCTCCATAATTTTTAATCCAAATGAGTTGATTGCTTACTAAAACGCTTATATGTCCAGCAGTTAAAGACTTCGTGAGGAATGTTCTTTTTGCTTAGGCTATTCTACTGATTATTTCCTCATTGCCTCTTCCATCGCAGGTCACTTGGTAGAAGTAGAAATGCGTTTAGGGGTGCTTCGACTACAGGGTCATTCGAACCGCTCATTGTTCCTTTATATTAAGGAAGCTTATTGATTTCTGATAAGTGCATTCAATAAAAAAGGGGCCTCTTATAGTTTCTTTATTTATTTGCAATAGACCCTAAAACAGTACATGAGACCTTTTACATTGGATTTTTAAGCAAATGGTTAAATAATAAACTGTAAAAAGAAACAACAACAACAAAAAAACATGAATTAAGTACACTCAGATATCACGTAAAACTTCACTTCTATGAACGACTCATCCACTCATTATAGTATGAAATCACAAGAGTTTGATTATGCCCATGTTCATGATATTTTGGATTACATAATTGATATCATCTAGTTTATTACCCAGAGCGATTCGTATGCCTTGGTTTCCAATTAGTTCCCTACGTTTAAGGGATTATTTTATGCATTCTTCAAGAACGTGTCTCTCAGTAAGATGGCAATCACAGCTATCACTTCGCGGGACAGGTCACTTGGTTTCCTCAGTAGTAGTACCCCACCTCCTCAAAGTGAAACGCTAGTTTAGCGTTGGTCTTAGCTTCTTCACTTCAACTACGAACCAATATCTTGGTTTTCCTCGCCATGATTTTCAGGTTATACGTACATGTAAATGATCAAAATTGTCTTCGAAACATAATAAAAGTATTGATGCAAACAGGCAACATTTTTAACTAGCATATTAAAAATTTTAATAAGTGTACTTGATTGGTCGCCGGCCACTTGATCCTAGTATGGGTAAAGTTCAAAGTACCCACCAATGATGAGAAAAAGCATGCTTACAGAGATTCAATATTCTCTGAATACTAGTTGTCCTATAACCCTTCTTGCGTAACGATCAACTTTCCAAAATGTCTTATCTGCGGCCTTTCCTCTCCGAGTGAGCTACGTTAGGACAATAATCATGGGCGTGGCGTGCATTTTATTTGTTCGGGCATCAGGGCCATGAATAAATTCTGTCTGACCAATATTAAGTTTGTCGCCAACTAAATACAAATCTTGATGTTTTTAGGCCTGATAAAAAACTGGAAATAGACAAATCATTTTGCCCAGACACCAAGACAAATTCTTATCATAATGGTGGACAGCGTCGAGAAATAAAACTACCTGCTTAACACACTTTTCTGCATCCTAAACTTTTTAAATGCCTCTATACGTGGTCGTTCTTTGTTCACTGAATGTCACATAAAACCCATCCATACCAATCCTATATATTATTTAGATAACTGAAGAATACTTAATAATAAAAATACTTACGGATTTAAAAACGCATCTCTCCCGCGGAACCAGAAATTTTTTCTCTTCAAGTGACGTATAGCTAATTTGAAACTTAAACCACCAACTAGTGATGATGTTTTTCGGGTGTACCCCGAGTACTTATTTGGTTTGATGCCCGACGTTTCGCGGCCGTCCGTTGCTCGTAACTTTTTCTGTGGTATTGAGGATAGTTTTTCGCGGAGGGTTTTATTTTTATTTATAAGGATTCGTGGAGAAAAAAGGAAGGGGTGAAAGAGTTTCATTTTATTTTCATATAACTTCAAAGCAGGATCCCACGCGTGGCTGATTTTTAAGCAGCAGTCCCTATTGAAGTTCTGGTCGCATTTCCTAATTTACAATTCCTCGCGGATTATCTGGGGTTTTAGGTTTTACACCATGGCGATTACTTTGGCACAAGCTTTAACGAAGCAATACGTCATCAACTTGATAGTTCGGCGTGCACCGAGTATATACCATTATCAATATAACTTTCCCGTATATAACATTAAATTTTTTATTTGGGAGAAAACACGGATGTATATTTTTCATAATTGCAGTGCAAGAAAATGCTGACTCTATACACACTGAAAGTTTCAAGATTACGGATTGGGTAGCATTAACACCCCTTTAATTATTGAATTTTTTTAGCGTTTCACGTTAATTATCACCTGCTGATTGAATGGTATTGAAAGACTTCCATTCATAAATAGTAAAAGTGAATTTTCACCTAAATAGTCACAGGATACACAAGTCTTGAATGACAAACAAACCGACAACCTCTAGCATATCTCAGCGAAGTGGAGCCTTCCTATTTGAAATGATAGGTTTCCATCGGGAGATGTGATGAAAACACTCCGTATCCTTCCACCTCAATCACAGTGTCTTGTTCTTCCCCAAGTTGTTTGATCGAACCTTTGGTGGCACCAGTTACGACAATTGATGGCTCCCGTCAACAGAAAAAAAAATTAAAATAAAATTCAATCGGTGGTGGTGGTACACGTCCCAGAGGTGTGGCTACGCGAAGATGTGTTCCTCCGCCTTTCGAATGGTTTTGCGGAGAGAAAGAAAAGGATTAGGCGGGAATAAATGTCAGGCGCAATTCTTCAACGGGAGAGAGGGGAAGAGGCGAGCGGTTGCGGAAGAAGAGGAATGGTGCGATGGGAATTCACGGGAAGATGGATTGGCTTCGGGGGAGTGCGGAGGAGGGCGGCGTGGCGGCTGCAGCTGAGGCCTTCGGGCGCCTCCTCCTCATCTTCGCCTCCCCTCGCAACCTCGGCGAACGCCGTCACCGCCTCTTCAGCGTGAAAAAGTGGCAGGTGTGCGCGCGGCACGGGGAAAGAATGAACGCTAGGGAGGCTACGTAAGCAAATTTAGGAGGGTGAAGGAACACACGCACCACTGAAAATTCTCTTTTGCTCTTGAAAAATTATGAAAATTAATTATTAAAATAATTAAAAAAATATGAACATTAATTTAAAGTAAGGAATTCCGAATGTCAATTGAAGCTAATCAGACCTAAGGTCCCGTTCGCATCAACTTAACTGGCCATTATTTGAATTTTTGCGAATCAGACTAATTATACCAGTTGATTAGTCGAGTATTGTTACAAATATTGAACACCAGAAAATAGTACATCAAAAACCATAATATGCGTACTTAATTGGTCGGCTACCACTATCCCAATAGGAGTAAATATCTGTTACCCACTGGTGATGAGAAAAAGCATGTAACAAAGCATGTAGCAAGCAAACAAGGAGTCAATAATCTCCCCATGCTAGTTCCGCGAATCTTAGAGATATAAATTATTAAATATACCGTCAACCATAGTAAACATTTCTTATTAATCGTAAAATCAATTTAAAAGCACCCAATATAGTTCCTTGACTCTTGTTTTTTTTTTACTATCTCCCTCTCTGTTAGTTTATTTCAAGATGAATTTGAATTTTTTTCAACTAATGCTTGCCTGAAACTAGTTTCGCCATTTTAAATTTTTTTGAATCACCAGGCGCTTTTTTTTCGTTATGACCTTTAAAGTCACCCTAAGCATATCCTAGAGGTTGTGAAAAAAGCTTTTTTCTTTCAGGTATAAGACGTGAAGCATATAGTAATAACGTCGCACGATTCCGTATGGACTAAATCGTATTTAAAACGAAATGGATGCATTGGTACAAACATGCAGCACTTGGAAATAGCATATCAAAAATTATAAAATGCATACTTTATTGATCGGTGGCCAATAGATCCTATCGTGAGTATAGATCTAAGTAGTACTGCACTAGTGATGAGAACGTACGTACTAAAAAGGAAGCTGGCGACGATTCAATATTCGCCGCATACTAGTTCCGCGAATCTTAATGTTATCTATTACAATTGAGAATAGCTATTTTGTTGTCTTAGATATGTGACTGGTTTTTGACTAACTTTTTGCCTCTGGGTAAGAAAATAACCACAGTTTTATCTATCATGTCAACTTTTTAAGCTACAGGCTACACTCTCTTTGTCTCATATCTCATACGAAATTTGGGTATGCAGGAATGTAGAGGAAAATCTTACCTCATATTCTTCCAATGCAGAATGGTTTAATTTATACAAGGGATATATACAGTTACAGCAAGGAACCTAAAACAGCTCAAAAATTGAATTCAAAAGAAAGTAAGTTAAAAATTGTTCCCAAATGTTATGCATCATTTTTCTTTATTTATTTGAAAAGTTACACTCACTAAAAAAATGGAGTCAGTGGGATGAAGTCGCAAATTACCTTTCTTAATTTAAAATTATGATTTTTTTATGTTTGCATGCCGAAACATTGCACAAACATTCTCAATCAACTTGCTTGTGCTTCCATTTTATAAACCATCCTGTAGTATCCATGCATTGAAATTCGCACAAAGTCTGAAAAAGTCGTAATGATACTTTTTGGCTAAATTGAATTTTATTATTCATAGACTAATCAAAGTAGCGGAGCCTTTATTTCAGGCCAATTTTCTCGATACATTTGGAAAAAAAAGTTTATTTCACTTCCAAACATCACAAAGTTTCCGTTGATGATGAGATTCTTCATATATTTGGGGAGATGCTGTCAGGGGCGGATCCAGGATTTCTTTCTGGGAGGGGCACAAGCACGGCCGTATCCAGGATATTGTTCAGGGGGGGGCACAAGGATACCTTGTTATACAAAACGAACGAAATTATAATGGGACCGTATTAAAAATCTATCATATTTATAAGGGTCTGGGGGGGGCACGTGCCCCCGTGCCCCCCCCCCTGGATCCGCCTATGGATGCTGTAGTTATAACTGGCAACATTGAGCTCACGACTGGACACCTCGGAATGAATAGCTAAAATATCGTGAAAGCCAAGTTCCGTCGTGAAATCCTGTGAGTTAAATACTGAATGCAGTTCCAATGAAGCATATGACGTTGCACAGAGTAAAATTATGGGACTGGAAGAGTCGTATTTCTAAAAACCGGTTGTCACCGGTAGATGATAGAACCGGCGGGATTTTTTTGGCCAATGATTAGCTAATGGTATAAATGCGTGCTGTGTCCGCCGCACGTTGTTGTGAAGGAGACGTTTTCGCTTCTTTGAGAGGGCGTGCGGGAGGCGGCGACGAAACTGACTCCGAAAGACAAAATACGAAGAGTAGTTCTACGCTCGTTTTTAATGCCGAATATCAATTCCATCCCATAGAAGGCTGATTTCTATTGCCATTTCGGTCGTATTTTAATCGGTTTTCAAAAATGTCCGCAGCGCGTTGATGAGTTTAATGCGATCCTTTTTTTCCCAATATTTTTCAGTACAATGTTAGCAATTGCGAGGAATAGTATTGAAAAGTAATGAATTTGATACATCACATCATCATGTGTATAAATTTGGTTAAAAACTCCTAAATATACCTACCTTTTTTCCCGTGTAACTCGGATCAATTTGCCCGTCAGCGACACTGGTGGTGACTTTTGTAAACCAATTTAAAGGTGGGTGACAACAAATTTAGAGAACGACTTGAGGATCTCCTTTTGTGACAGTCTTGCCGAATATAATAGCATTTCTTTTACTAAGAGGTTAAGTCCAATTCTGCCCGCTGTCAATAAAAGTAGAATGTGGATGATTAATCCAAATCCGCATCCATATCACGATTTGTTAAACTCATACATTGCAAAGACTATGACAATGATGATATTTGGAGGCGAGTTAAAAATGCAGCTTCTCTAGCTTAACATTATATGTACGTCATTAACAGGACTTCAAATTTTTATTAGTATTTTCATATCCCAAAACGAAAAAGATTATTATATTTTTCCATTAGTTCACTAAAAATCCACCTATCTATCTATATAGATATGTTTGTTACCCAAATAATTTCCTATAAGATAGGTTGAATTTTATTATACCAATGCAAAAATATAACTATTTTCTTAAATACTGGGATGGAAAGAGGCTAACTCAAGTTTTGAGGCCGTGTCAAAGTAGTGCATTTGAGGTTGAGATTGCTGTAGCTGTATCATTAAAAGCTGTAGCTTGCCTTCAAATATCATCTGTATCTTTATCCATGTAATTTACAAATTATGTAATGTACAGCCAAACATCATCGGTATGTAGAACATAACCACTCATATATCAAGCAGCGATACAGTGGCGTAGCCAGGAATTTTGTTCGGGGGAGGTCCAAAACTAGGGGGAAACTTTTTGAAAAACAGGGTACTAAGTAGAGGGTTTTAAACTAATTTCAACATTTTTCATAATCGAAAAAACTTCATTTGATAAAGAAATATTTTATAAATGCATGATCTTTCAACATCTTGTTTTCTTTTATGGAGGAAAATAGTTGTGTTTTTATATTTCGGTGGGGGGGGGGGGTGCGGACCCCGGACCCCTTCCTCCCCCCTCAAAATGTGGGGAAAACTGCACATCGCTCCTGGAGCACGGCACCGCGAAAAATACCGACACGTTCATTTATAACCTTCCTACGCTCTATATCAATACCATCCACACATCACTCGCCCAACTACAAAACCATATTTTGACGTTCGCCCCCGTGTAGTGTTTCTTGCGACGCGGCGTAGGAAAAAAAACAACCAACTCACCGCGACCCCGGAGAGAAAAAAAAACAACATCGCCCTCACAATGGCTACCCTCCCGTTGCCTAGCGGTCTTCCGTGAGGACACCGCATGATGCTCCGCCCGAAGGGATGTGCTCATAATGTCCTCGAATGTCGTTTGCTGCGGTCGGGCCCTGCGGGGAAGGTTTGGGAAAAACCTCCTCCACGGTCCCCGATGATGGATAACAAGGGGTGGACGCCTTGCATAAGAAATAGTGGGAGGGAGATGAGGTGAGGGGTGGAGGGGAGATTTAGGATGGGAACGGAGAGATAGTGTGACGCGGAACATGATGTTTGCCTTGCGGGGACAAAAAATGTGGGGAGATCTTTAGACAAGCGCATAACGACATCTAAGCACTGCTACCACCACAACGGGAGGGGTTCCTTTGACTTTTTTGGACGGGGTTGTAGTTAGGACTCAAGTTATATTGTGTTCACGGCTTGACTTCACGGAAAGAATGGCTAAAATACCGTGAAAGTTCTATACGGCTAAAAAAGCTTTGAAATAAATACTTGCCTACAGTCTTCACTGAAGTATATCACGTTGCGCAGTGAAAAATTTGGGGACTAGAACAATAAAATTTCTCAAAACTGGTTGTCGTGAGTAGATTTAGCACCGGTGGGATAATTTTTAAAATTATTTTTTTAAAGTATACCTGGAATAGCCACGGTGACAACTTTACGGTGTCCCTCGCAAGGTGTCTCGTATCCCGGTCAAGGTGAATGATTTTTTTCTCTGTGGATTTTTCGCATATTTTTTATTATCCTTGTCCGCTAAAGAATCAGTAGAGTATGGTATTTGGAGGTGACGACCGACAGCTGAGGTTATTTTCACCCTGAGGGAAGGATTAAGAAGGAAGGGTGCAGAGAAACCCGGACTCTGAAAATTCTCATTCACCGCCGGGATTTGAACGTGAGCCCACGGGGTGGGAATCCAACACTCTAGTTACCACACAATCCTATCCCCATGGAATCAGTGATGTGCACTCATGGAATGTGAATTTTCCCTGTTTTCCTTTGCTCGGTGTTATAAAAAAGGTGTTCCTTGATGGAGTGGACTGAAAGACGGTAATGAAACTGTTCCAGGAAGACAAAATGACCACTACCTATCACATCTCAGTTATCACAAAAAATTGCTTTCTCGTACTCCATCCCTCCCTCCAGAAAGGGGTGTATCGATATATCTGAGCATCGACACGATATATCTGAGCATTTATCTAAGTTCTTTCTTTTCTCTGAGGAAGTTTTCGTATTTAATTTGTTACCAGTTCACATAATAACACCTGCTCTAGCGCCCAATTCAGTACCTTTAGGAATCCTTTCGCATGATGTAATTTTAAGATATAATGTATTCTTTTTGCATCTATATGTCATGATCTCCAATTTACCCCCACGAAAGATCGATTTCGTTAATTTGTTTAAGGAAGTAATACAGTAAATGGTGGCGTTAAATATCTACCTTTGGCATGAGTTTTGAAAATGCAATGCTGTAATATCAGCGAGTTGCCCCGTAAATCTATATATGTAAGGGGGTGAGAAGTCAAGGGTTACAAGAGATTTTTTTCTAAACAGAGTTACATGCAGGCATTGATATTAGAAATATATGAAAATGTGTAGTCAAGGGATACGATTCTGTGCTGTCATCGAGAGATAAATTAATTGCATTGTTAAATATCTCGTTTGCTTACTTTACCAAACATCTGTACCTATAGCTCCGTTTAGAAAAAAAATCACTTGTACCCCTTAGCTTCTCATCGCCTCATATAAGAAAATCACACTGGTAATGGAACAAGCCTCCAATACGTGGGATGGTACCTCAGCTATGAGGTGCGGAATATGCTAAGAATATTTTCAGTTTTTTCTTAATATTTCACTATTACTTATACCACTACTTTTAGCATCAGTGGTATAAGTAATGGTGAAATATCTAAGGAAACTTATAATGGAATACCACAAAGTTAATTATGAATTAGTGAATTTTGTCAGAATATTTTCATCTATTGACCGCGATCCCCCTTCCCTCGCACTCTTCGGCCGGCTCCTGGCAGTTCATGGCGTTTTATGAATAAATAGTAAATACTATTGTTGAAATCTAAAGATAATATCAATAAATAGAATAATTACATTTATTTTTAAAATTGTACTTACCTTATGTATGCCCTGTTTTGTAAGCTTCAAAAATCCTCGAACTGGAGTGTGAAAACAGTGATGAATTAAAAGCGGTCGTAACACGTGTAACCCATTGAAAACGACGAGTAGTTATGCGGACGAGATTGCCGTTTCCCCTTTATATATATGCCTTGAATAACAATGTCGCGAAAATAAAATAGGTACGTTGTACGATGCACACAGCCAAAAAGTGTCTCCAAAAGGCAAACTGATGGTTTGCTACATAAAAAGAGTTATCTTGACTTTTTTGAATATAGCGACTTGCAAGATTGTATAAATATAATTGTGGAAATATGATACACGGAAAAAGGGTAAAAAACGCGTCAGGAATACACGGAATCAAATGACATAGTGAATGAAAAATAAGAAGGCTTCAATTGTATTTCCGAAGCATGACATTTGAGAACGGGGAGCAGATTTTAGAATGTAGTCCTATGTAAAGACCGGGTAAAATTCAGGAGACAGCTGTGACGAGCGGGCGACCAAAAAAATTTCATTTTGGATCACCAGTGTTTCAAGACGCCGAAAGGCGGCGGCCGATCCTTGGGAAAACGCGTCACGCCGCCTATCGGCGGGGCCCGACGCGAATGTATTAAGCGGAGGTAATTGTTAAACAATATCGAGTAAATAACACTTTCCTTAAATATTTAGATTAATCTTTCAGTCAGAAAAAAAATTCATATCATTTCCAAGATTCTTCATGCATCAATGCTCCACTCACCGGTTGAACGAATTTCTGGTAACAACTGGAAATGGCTCGCAGAGTATCTTGTAGATGTAGATGCGGGCGTAGTTGAGTCTCAGCCTTTCATTTCGCTGTTTTTCTTGCTTGAAAAGTAAGTAAATTTTTTCTTAATTGGTGCTTTTTAGCTTTTTCTTACGATCAGACGTAATATCATAAATCAGCTGCTAACTGAGGCGTAACCTAAGTCAAACATTTTTGTATTTTAATCATAAAATTGGTTATTCTCCCACAGGGTGTAGTTCAGGCACGAACTTTTTTCTGCTCAGGTCTTTTCATTACCTCATTACATCATCAACGTACCGTCATTACCTCACTTCCCGTGTTATTTACTCCTTCTTGGGCTTCTCCCTTTCCTCGGGACGAATTAAACGTCTTAGCTCCCTCGCCAAACACGCGGTCGCTCACGCAAACACTGGATTGCCCGCCACCTCCCCGTCCGCCCTTCCCCACCCTTTCGGTCGGAGAAGATCATCATCTCCTCCCCCCGCTGCTGCGTTTACCCGCCTTCCGACCACACCCATGGCTTCCCTTCAGGACCCTTTTAAAGCCCACAGGCCACCGCGCACACGGAAGGGGCTACACATCAACTACCTCCTCCTCCTTCAAAATCATCTCCCTCTCTTACCTGCTCTCAATCCCAGCATAAAAGGTGTCTGCAAGAGAAAAGAATGAAGATGCTCAGGGCGTATTTATTATTACAAGACCTTGGTTTATTTATTCATTTTCGATTAATGAAAGCACCATTCGTATTCCGTCAGCTCTTATGGTGAACAGATTTTACATACGTTGAACCCCATCATTTTTAGGAGCCAATATGATATTTTTTTTCTCCATGTGCAACATCCCTTGTGATTAGGACTAAGAAATTTTTTTCTACTGCTCAACCGAAGTAAATTTTCTCTGGCAGTGATTGTTTCTCCAAAAACATATTTTTTAAAGTAATTAAATAAATAAAAAATGATTTTAAAGTCAATTTTTCAACAACAAATAAATTTCATTTACATAATAAATGGGTTCCATGTAGTCACGCTTGCGATCGTCACTCATAAATGTGTGTCATAAATGTCCCAAATTCTCCGTATTGTAGTTGGAAGCAAAGCGGCCATGTACACTCTGCAAACCAAATAAGAGACTGAGTTACTGTAGCATACTGTATGGAATCGTAAAAAGTTGAACATCTCTTTGCGAAAGGTCAAAAGTGCTATCGTCATCATGTTCCGCTTCTATTGTTCGTGGAATGTTTCTTCTCCTCGTTTCTCCTTGATTTGACTTTAACCCTTCCTCATTTTCAGCTCATGCTACTCTTTGTAGCACTGACGAGAAAGTTCTGTAGCTCCCCTTGTTCGAAGTTGTTCTCCACCTCTCTGAATTCCCAATTGATTTTCTCCTTTCCCACAATGACCATGGAGATACTAGCAGCGAGCGATGTTCTCGAGTTGTGTGGCCTTAATGCTTCAATTCCTGGCAAGGAATTCGGTTGCTTTGAAGGGAATCAGAGCTGTATTTCGAAAGCGTGGCCGAATTTGCATTGTTCTCTTGACATAACTGGAATGGAAGAAGAGTTAAATTTCATTCACTACTTAGTTAGCCGTGCTGAAGAAAACACTTGCATAGTATTTACCGTTAGCGCACCTAAAACAGCGCATTCTAGGCCTTTACAACTGGGGAATATAACGAATATTACCTTTGGATGATCAAAAACCCTCAAACCCTAGTTAGGGGCAACATACCCTCGCGGGGCTCGAACTCGCGACCTTTACTTTGGCACGCGAGGACTTCGCCCCAACGCCACCGAGGCCGCCACGCTATTTTACAATGATTACGCTTGTAAATATGGCGACAGTTACGCTTTCGTTTCAACATTCAATATTTATACTATCACATTTTTTCCTGTCCTATGCAACTCATTCGGGGCCGTCCCTTGCCCTTCTTCCCTTCCACCTGTCCTTCTACGATTGTTTTTATCAGCCATCATGCTTCATAATGTGGCCTACAAAGTTGTCCCTTCTTCTCCTAAAGGTTTTCAGAAGACTTCTCTCTTCTTCTATTCTTCTTATCACTTCCTCAATACTTACATAGGACAGGTTATAAAGGACATAGAAGGGAAAAAATAGGTCGCTTTGAAAAGGCTAATGGATTGAATAACTGCATCAAATAAGTTTTAGGATTGCGGATTAAAGGTGATGATGATATATTTGTTCACTTCGTCTACATTCAATCATTCAGCGGTTGAAACTGATGGTTTGTTTGAATCGGTAAAGATAGAACTCACCGAATTCAAAATCGGAGGCAGTGAATAGCACATCTTCAAGATAATGTGGCCAGTTCATTTTCCGGACCTCTCCACAATTAAAGTATTTTTGTAATTTTAGATTTGCCTGGTGACTTCGCCCATGATTTGAACTCAAGACCTTTATGTCAGACGCCAAACGCCCTACCCGAAAAAATACTGATTAAATACTCAATGAGCATTCGAACACGCATTCATATGTGAGCATAGCGAAAAATTTATCTCAATACTGCTTGCAAAAGTGTCATTAAATCGTTTTAAGTAAGCATTGAATATTGAAAATTTATGATTTCTGGCTCATTCTTTTAAATTTGGCCCATGCAAAGTGTCGGGTCCAATGCCCGACTGCATTAGAAAATCTTGAAGCCGCATTTCGTTTCCTTTCTGCATATTCTGCGGAGGACTTCATTCTTTGAATGGGTTTTTTGCAAATAGCATACCTAAGTAACTGCAATATTCATTTTAATTTCTACCCCTCGAAAATTATAATCTACGGCCTTACGGCCATTTAAAAAAATCAAATAATGCATTAAATTTGATTTTAATAAGACATTTGTAATGCGAAGATGTCGTTATCTCTATAAAAAATACATTGAAATGCACAAATTAAATATTTTTTTCGGTGAAAAGATGAAGAAGACCACCCTTTCGCCGTTCTCATACTTTTTCGCGAGTTCTTCTTCACTCTTTCAACCGTAGAAGCTAAACGTTTACGCTTGAATAATTTTAAATGATTCATTGTTGTAGTCGAATAAGAAATTAGTACAAAGATATATAACACGACCCTATGGAGCTTTGGCAGGGTTTTATACAATGTTTAAAGTTCAGCCTTCTACCTTTTTTGCGCCGATAGTAGGTGAAGTTCGAGGTGTATATATATCGGAACACTACTCACATTGGCATTATCAGCCCTGAAGATGATGGAAAAGTCTTCCAACGAAACGTTGACCAAAAAAATGCAAACCCTGGCCCTAAATGACTTAAATGATAATGATGATGATGAAATTTAAGTCAAAATTAATCATCTATGATTTAGTAATATTCCACCTTTGATAGCTGGAAAAGAATTTCCTGACGTATTTTTCCACCTGATTTGACCTATCTTTAGTCTTTGTCAGTAAATAAGATATTTATGATTTTATGTGATATTTCAAATCGGTAAATTTTGCTACTTACTCCTATGAAGACTTATTGTCAAATTTTACGTATGTAACCTTAGTGGTGGACTATTTTGCAAACAACTGAATTACAAAGCACTAAAAAAATTGAATATATGAGAAAAGTCGGAAAATTGTAATGTATTCCTTATTTATCCCGGAAAGTCAACAAATGTTACATCCGTGATAGTTTATTATTAATTCGCTGGTTAAAAAACACGCTCCAGCGAATTTACCATGAAGACTTTGCATTTTAATTAAAATTGAATAACACATATCCGATTAAATAATTTTATGATTTGGTCAAAAAGTTCTCCTTTTTTACGCCGATAGTAGTGATCTCAAAATGATTGGTCTTTTTTAGGGTAGTTCAACAATCCCGGTCCTTTTAGTGTTACTGTTGGTGTTTAGGGATGTGGATAAGGGACACTTAAAGATATAGGTGGGTTGAGGGAGTAACCTCGGCAGTCGGGTGAAGGACCATACGTTGCGGGTTTGGAAGCGAGCAAGGCACGGCGACGGTGGCGGCATCTGCGGCCACGGGTGGGAATTAAACGCCTTCCGGGAGAGGGGAAGTTGGTGGGTGAGCCCGAGGAAGTCGGGGAGGCATGGGGAGTGGGGGAAGAGATGGAGGGGGAGAGGGGTGGTTTGGCATGCGAGGGTACAAGTGCAAAGACGAAGTGAGGGATTAGGTGAACGTCACGAAGGCGTGGAGGAAGGGGCGAGGCGGGATCGAGAAGAAGGGAGATGGTGAAAAGAGACAAAAAAAGTGTCTTCACTAAGAAAGTGGCGCCACTTAGCCTATGCCTGTGGTATATTTTTCGCTCCTTCTTCTGTTATAATAAAACTCTCTGATTGTCTTTATAAAAATGCGTCATTTCATGTTCTCATTGTTTGGTTTTTAAGTTTCTGCTTTTATAGTAAAAACATGATTCAATCTCCCGAATGCTACTCGCAGTAAAATAAAATTAGATGAAACAATATTTAATAAAAACGCTTAAAGAATAAAGGCAAAAATTTTATCTACCTTGTGAATAACATTCCGTATGAAATTGGTAAAACATGCTTCAATTCATGTTCTCAATGTTTTATTTTTAATATTTTGAAAGCACAAACAGCACACTACTCTCACAATGCAGGCAAATGCGGATAAAAATATTGTATTGCTAACCGGCCTGCAGGGGTGATAATGGTTTATTGGAACTTATTCTGTATGCGCCAGCAATCCGGATAATAATGAGAAGAAGAAATAATTGAAAAGTGCCTGAAGTATCGTGAGTTAGTCCCAGTATTTCATTCCAAAGTCTTTGCAGATCGAAATACTAATACCGTAATGCCATATGCTGTAACCCTAGATGAATGACATTCACGGATCTCACACGCAGAAGCAATTCAAAATTGTAATTTAAATAAAAAATTAACATATGCATGCTACGTACCCTAAAGTTTGAGGAATAAGTAAACAAATGCTCTTGCTACTCTGCAACCGTAACCAAACTTATCAAAAACCCATTCTGAATAGATGGTGCGCTGTCAACTGCTGAGAGATTTCTCTTCCCTCAACCTCAAAGAATAAAATCTGATTTTTTAGCTGCTTATGTATTTGCAAAAACATAATAAAACACGGTATTCTCCCGAATGTTACTTGCAACAAAATTAACCTAAGAAAAGCAAGAAATAATATAAAATGATAACATAAAAATGAAAAGTTATTTACCTTTTAAATAACATATTGTATGCAATTTTAAATAAATTCTGCGATTCATGTCCTCAACTTTTAATTTTTTAGCATCTCCTAACAAAAACAACTCACTACTCACACAACACAGACAAATGCGCAAAAAGATTATTGCATTGCCAACTGGCTGGTTGTGATGAACATGGCTTATGAAGGCTCTGAGTTAATTTGAATAGATGACTTCTTCGTTAGATGTAAGCGCTGAGAGAATTTTCTTTTTCTCAACCTCAAAGAACAAAGACTGATTTTTCAGCCGGTGGTGTATTTGGAATGTATAATAGAACACGGTTATTTGCTGAAATCATTTAGAATAGAATAGAATTTTATTGTTCGAGGACTAGTGTCCTATGGAACAGGATTACAATTTAACCTTTTTTTAGTTTTCGTGCTGCAAATGGGCAATATACCAATTATTTGAATTTCATACCTGCGCATTACATGCCAATAGAAACATTCGTAGATATTCATAAAGGAGTATACATATGTTAACATAGACAAAATTACAATTACATGACAGTGAAAACATGCTTAGGTATTCATACAAGATTATACACAAGGGAAAAAAATACACAGTATAAATTATGCATCTGTTCTGAAACTATATACACACACATGTGTGAAATATATATACATACTTATACACTTATATATGCACACTTTCTTATTATTGTTCTTTGGACAAGAAACCAAACTATTTTTCATTCGGTGTGCACAAAAGGTAACACACATACAAGAGTATACCCATGTAAACATTAACAAAAATAAATTATACACATCTTCTGAAAATGAATAGTTACAAATATACCAAAATAATATATATATATATACACTTATTATTATGCATTGGACAATGAACCAGATCGTTTTACCAGATCGGTGTGATACAAGCATTATTTTGCCGTCCTTGAAACGGGTGGGACCCAGCTAATAGGGTCTGTAAGGAATCGTAAGAGTTGGCGCCTGGACATAGAGGGTTTCCTCTCCGAGGGAGACTTGATGAAAAGGGTGCGAATAGGGATGTAGGGATAAGTATGGCCATAAAGAGGGACGAACAGGAATGCAGAAGAGCTTGTCGTGTTTTTCTGGCTGTGGGCCCGATCTTTCCTGGGGTTAATTGGGATAACGGAAAGCGTGTTTGGATGAATCGTCTTGGTAGGGGTCAAAATCAGAGTTTACTACCAAATTTGTGGTACTTGACACTTAATTGGATGTTGAAGAATGTCTTATCCTAGGTAAAATATTTATACACACCCAACTCGTGTGTGAATGTAGACTTTTAAAGCTAGCGAAATCGATGGTTACAGGTCCGATAATTCGTGAAACGTCTTCGTCATCAGTTCATACTGTTGGTTCTCTTCTACTTTAAGTTGGTTCTCTTATACTTCTGTCTCACATGCAAGGGGTTGTGGGTTCAAATATATTCTAGGCACTCAGGGAAAATTGCCAATTTTTATCAATAATTCCAATGTTTCCAATATATATTTCGATCAAAGATATTTTAAAAGAGACTGCATAAGACTTATCGTGGAAAAATGTATTCATTCGTTTGAATTTTAAAGTCTTTAAGTCAGTCTGCCTGATTCGCTTTGGTTTCAGCCAGCCATGCCCCTCCTTTTCCACTAAGGAAATATTTTTCATCTAAATATTGAAAGAAATCCAACAAGATGAAATTTCGGAAATCTATAAGTGATAAGATTCCACTGCATTGACCATTGATCTCTGTGGCGGCGGGGTAAAGTCCTCCCCAGCCACAGCAAAGGTCGTGGGTTCGAGGCTCGCCCGTAAAAGTTGCCTGGACATGGGCGTTTGTGAATGTCCTTCCTTGTTGATTCCCCGTTGTAAAGGCGCATAATTGTGCTGTTTATGCGGAGATGAAAATAAATCAAAACATAGTCTATCCGAATAAGGCCATGAAGTACTCACGACTATGGTAAGATTTTATCCTATGATATATGTTTCCAACACAAAGATTAATACCGATGGTTGCATACGTTACAGGAAATAATTATGAAAAATGTCATTTTAAGAAAATGTTATTTTCGTGACTTTGAGTCGCTTACTTTTCAGAATGTCCCTTTAAATATAAAATGCTAGTTTATCATTGAAAAATTTATAGGTATACATCATTAATCGCAGGAATTTGTTTTGTGTTATAGGTTAGGTGGGATTGTGAGGAAGTAATCCTAAGATTTGTTTGACGCCGCTCTCCGCTCAATTCTCCTATCAGATAATCTTTTCACACCTAAGTATTTCTTCTCTTCCACATCCTTCTTAAGCTGTTTCATATATTTTGTTCAAGGTCTTCTTTTTCCGTTCTTGCCACCCACTTTATCCTCGACCATTGTCTTCATCAGGCCATCATGTCTCGAGATTTGGCCTATAAGATTGTTCCGTCTTCTTATTAAGGTTTTCATGAGGCTTCTCTTCTCTCCTACTCTTCTTAGGATTTCCTCGTTACTAACTCGGTCGATCCATTTCATCATCATCATTCTTCTGCTGCACCACATTTCGAAGTCCTCTATATTTGCTTTCTCCACTGCGGTCATTGTCGACGCTTCACTTCCATATTGGAGCATACTCCAAATATAGATTCTTATAAATTGTTTCTTTACTTCTATATTTAAGTTTCCCGCTTTAAACAGGTAACTATTTTGGTGGAATGTTCTCTTAGCTTGGGAAAGTTATAAATCGTATGTCTTGGTTGGTTGGTAATCATGTACGAGCAACAATAGTTTGGAGGAATATACATTGGTACTATATATCCCCTGATTTTGATATTTTATGTCATTTACGTTAATTTAGTAATGGTATTACATGGAGCATTCTTTAGAGACGAATGAGTTTCTTAAAAGGCTTCCAAATGGAAATACATTGCCTTACTAGGGAGTATGATGGCCTAATATTCCCGAATCCTACTGGTCAAAATTTACTCCATTGTAATCTTTATCTAAATGAAAATGGTAATGCACTAGACATCATGTCATATGAAAATTTTACTTGGCGAAGGCAATCGGATATTCAAATTTGAGATTATGGGTAGTAACTCGTCAAATCGCTCATAAAAAGTAAAATAAAACCAAAAACTATGTTTTTTTAAATAAATGCCTTGTTACCAGCCACTTTCACCAATTTGTTGTATTGTAGAAAGTTAAAATCTTTGCACAAAACAGTACTCATTTCTGAATTAAAAAAATAATTCAACTTATTATAACAGTCTCCTTTTAAAAATGCTTATTTTCTTCTGTGGCCATAACGACTCTTTTAATACGCTGCTGTTAGCAGAGGGTCTATGAAGTCCTCACGAGCCGAGCAGCGAAACTCTATAGAAATCGGTGTCTTTCACCGCCACGTAGAATATTCTGATAAACGTGAAATTGATTTATTCATTCCCATTTTAATTTATTTTCCTATATCCATACATCTAGCTACGGCGGATGAGTGAAGATATTGCATTTATTGCATTGCAAGATAATATTTCTTTCCCCGTATTTGCAATGACGTGAGTATAATAATCTATATATATAAAAGAAAGTCGAAAATCGTGTTAGTTAGAACACTTATAACTCGAGAACGGCTGCACCGATTTCAATGAGATTTGGTTCTTTGGATTCGTCTCAGGCGGGGTTAACATGTAGGCCATTAAAAAAAGGATAATTTCACACAAAAAATTCATCTCTTTCCTATGGGCATGCTTTTAGGAGTTATAGTAACACAACAATTGATAAGTCGGTCAAAACTACAAATTAAATAATTAGTTTTGTTTTTACCACTTTAATAACTGAATTTAGTAACAATATAACATTTTAATTATTAAATATATTCAAAATTTTAATTAAATTGAAATTACATTTTTAAAATTTAATTCGAGCTGATTGTAAGCCCAGCCGTGGCCCAGCTCGAGTTGACACTTCACTACCGTGTTTGTAAACAAATCTCCAAGCAATTGTTGACAAACGATAATGTGCGTGTTCCTGTCGAGGAATCGAGTAGTTTTAACTCATTTCCTTGGAATGATTGCTCATCAACAAAGAGTTCCAGAATATGATTGATCACCAAAAGAATCAAAGATGGTTGATTTAGCGAGCAAGAACGAAGATGTGGATGACTAAAATGAGGTAACTTCAAATAGTTCGTACTCTGCATGGATTCCAATCTTTTAAATGTGTAACAAACGAAGACGAAATCACCAACTATCTATCTGAATATTTTAAGTCCTTGGACGTACCTGGCTTACCAAGGCACGATTTACAGAGAAATGTAGTTTCTGTGCTCATGATCTTTCGAAGCCTAAACCAACCATAACTATCCAACGGAACGTGTTTGATCATTAAAAGAATTGGTGATGAATGTGATTCACGCAACTTTACTCAAAGGAAAATTCAAAGGTTAGGAAGTCCTCATTCCGTAGATTCCATGATCTCAACTCATATCCCCTTTTAGCTGAAACGTATTCAATTTACAATTCGTGTTGCATTCGTGATAACGATTAAAAAATCGCATGGTCAGTCTTTCAGTTTTTGTGTTGTTTGTGCTCATGTGCTAATGAAAACCCATGATTTTCTCATGGTCAATTTAGCGTGCTATGTTCACGAGTCGATAAACCATCCTCTGTATTTCTTCCTTCGCTTCAAGTGCGTAGCTAGGATAGGGGGTTTTGGGCGCAGCTAATACCACGGGTCTGTGGGGTATAGAAAACTCGCTAAGGTAAGCGGGAAGTGTGGGGGCACTTCCCCCAGACATTTTTTAAGATAAATTGTTCAAAATAGTGGGTTTTGTGGCTGTGTGAATAGTTAAATATGTTTTGTTTGTTAGTCATCCGTCCCCCTAATATTAATAACAAAATCTTTCATTAAAAAATTCTCTAAGCTCTGGGGGGGGGGGGGTTTCCCCCTAAACTTCCCCTCGCTGCGTCACTGCTTTGCTTCGCTATATTTATTTAGCTTCATCCGCTTCATCTTGCACCTGATAACAAAACAAAAACTGTTGTTTCTCAGAAGGTGCTTGACGCAAGACATTAAACCCGAATGTGTAGGGCTCACCGTGGTGCGTTTACGCATGCAGTACGTTTACGCAGTGCATTTTTTCCAAACAAAGATACTAAAACTGGCGCGCCTTAAGTCATTTAATGCGAATGCTGCTTCATAGGGGCTTTTCTTGCACGATTTTGAGCATCAGTCAAGCGTCGGTCTGGGGTCGTGTCAACCTGCCCCCTGAATGGGCCAAGTGTATGCAACAGACTTGGACCTAAAAACATTTTTTTACAGCTAATAACGCAAATAGCCAACAACTGAATGCGTATAATTTTTATTTCATGAACTGCTTTATTAAACCACAATGCCCAAAATTTCTTAAGCTAAAACGTAAGAAAATTTGTTGAAAAAAAACCGCGTAAACGTGCTCCGATTCACCCTATGTAGATTCAATAAAGAAAATGTCTTTCTGACAAGCAATTTTGGTACTCATTTACGTAGTTTTATTGAATTTGTATCCTTATTTTATTATAATAAATTAAACATGATTAAAAACGATACAGCCGCTGTTGATTTATAAATGGTGTAAGTAAACTGTAAGTTCATTGATTGTTAGGCGGTACGAAGTTCGCCGGGTCAGCTAGTCTATATATATAAAAGAAAGTCGAAAATCGTGTTAGTTATAACACTTATAACTCGAGAACGGCTGCACCGATTTCAATGAGATTTGGTTCTTTGGATTCGTCTCAGAAGGGGTTAACGTATAGGCCATTAAAAAAAGGATAATTTCACACAAAAAATTCATCTCTTTCCTATGGACATGCTTTTAGGAGTTATAGTAACACAACAATTGATAAGTCGGTCAAAACTACAAATTAAATAATTTGTTTTGTTTTTACCACTTTAATAACTGAATTTAGTAACAATATAACATTTTAATTACTAAATATATTCAAAATATTAATTAAATTGAAATTACATTTTAAAAATTTAATTCGAGCTAATTGTAAGCCCAGCCGTGGCCCAGCTCGAGTTGACACTTCACTACCGTGTTTGTAAACAAATCTCCAAGCAATTGTTGACAAACGGTAATGTCCGTGTTCTGGTCGATGAATCGAGTAGTTTTAACTCATTTCCTTTGATGATTGCAAATTAGTTTCAGCGGAAGGTAAGCTCATCAACAAAGAGTTCCAGAATATGATTGATCACCAAAAGAATCAAAGATGGTTGATTTAGCGAGCAAGAACGAAGATGTGGATGACTAAAACGAGGTAACTTCAAATAGTTCGTACTCTGCATGGATTCGAATCTTTTAAATGTGTAACAAACGAAGACGAAATCACCAACTATCTATCTGAATATTTTAAGTCCTTGGACGTACATGGCTTACCAAGGCACGATTTACAGAAAAATGTAGTTTCTGTGCTCATGATCTTTCGAAGCCTAAACCAACCATAACTATCCAACGGAACGTGTTTGATCATTAAAAAAATTGGCGATGAATGTAATTCACGCAACTTTACTCAAAGGAAAATTCAAAGGTTAGGAAGTCCTCATTCCGTAGATTCCATGATCTCAACTCATATGCCCTTTTGAGCTGAAACGTATTCAATTTACAATTCGTGTTGCATTCGTGATAACGATTAAAAAATCGCATGGTCAGTCTTTCAGTTTTTGTGTTGTTTGTGCTCATGTGCTAATGAAAACCCATGATTTTCTCATGGTCAATTTAGCGTGCTATGTTCACGAGTCGATAAACCATCCTCTGTATTTCTTCCTTCGCTTCAAGTGCGTAGCTAGGATAGGGGGTTTTGGGCGCAGCTAATACCACGGGTCTGTGGGGTATAGAAAACTCGCTAAGGTAAGCGGGAAGTGTGGGGGCACTTCCCCCAGGCATTTTTTAAGATAAATGGTTCAAAATAGTGGGTTTTGTGGCTGTGTGAATAGTTAAATATGTTTTGTTTGTTAGTCGACTAACATGATCATCCGTCCCCCTAATATTAATAACAAAATCTTTCATAAATAAATTCTCTAAGCTCATGGGGGGGTTTATCCCCCAAAACCTCCCCTCTCTGCGTCACTGCTTTGCTTCGCTATATTTATTTAGCTTCATCCGCTTCATCTTGCGCCTGATAACAAAACAAAAACTGTTGTTTATCAGAAGGTGCTTGACGCAAGACATTAAACCCGAATGTGTAGGGCTCACTGTGGTGCGTTTACGCATGCAGTACGTTTACGCATTGCATTTTTTCCAAACAGAGATACTAAAACTGGCGCGCCTTAAGTCATTTAATGCGAATGCTGCTTCATAGGGGCTTTTCTTGCACGATTTTGAGCATCAGTCAAGCGTCGGTCTGGGGTCGTGTCAACCTGCCCCCTGAATGGGCCAAGTGTATGCAACAGACTTGGACCTAAAAACATTTTTTTACAGCTAATAACGCAAATAGCCAACAACTGAATGCGTATAATTTTTATTTCATGAACTGCTTTATTAAACCACAGTGCCCAAAATTTCTTAAGCTAAAACGTAAGAAAATTTGTTGAAAAAAAACCGCGTAAACGTGCTCCGATTCACCCTTTGTAGATTCAATAAAGAAAATGTCTTTCTGACAAGCAATTTTGGTACTCATTTACGTAGTTTTATTGAATTTGTATCCTTATTTTATTATAATAAATTAAACATGATTAAAAACGATACAGCCGCTGTTGATTTATAAATGGTGTAAGTAAACTGTAAGTTCATTGATTGTTAGGCGGTACGAAGTTCGCCGGGTCAGCTAGTTAAATGTATATTTACGGAAGTGTACTTTAAGCTCGTGCCTGGGTTTTCAGTGTTTCTTTCTTCACTAGGACACAGTAACATAAGAAACACGTCATGAGAAGGTTTATTCTGGTTTTAAGATGGTTAAAATATGTCCTCGTTAAATAACAGATTTTCAAAATGAATAGCGGGTTTTTTACGGTTTATAATATCTATTAGACTTAATTTACAGATATAAATGAACCATCAAGTAAATGAGCAATAAAAACAATTTTTTTGTTAATAGAAGATAATGAGGGAGACAGCCAGCGGGTTTATTTTTTATCCCAATATTCTCTTTATCCGTTTTTTATATCACCTATAATTCATAATTGCAATTTGTATTATTTCTTTATCTATTTATTTATTTATCTTCGTGCACTGCCGTTTTCCCCTGAGTGATCATCGGCGATTTTTCCCGAAGTAAAGTCTTAAGACTCCTGAGTCTTTCCTCCATTTTTTTAACTCGGAAATAGCAGTGAGTCAGCAGAAACGGAATCTGGAGGACATTACGTGGAGTATACTGACGATTAAGGAATCTTCCGGCGTTAGGAGAGAGTGCGGTCAATTTATAAATGGTCTTGAAAAACGCTTCGATCAAACAAGCGTATAAAAATCCTCTTTCTTTTCTTATGCCGTAGCTAATTCTGCGCAGAAATGGCCAATGAAAGATGTTGCAAGCGGACATATGAGAGCAGTCAAGCGGAACATCTAGGTACATTATTTTCCAGACGATAGAACGAAATTCCTCGCGTCAATTCCGGTTCACATTCGACGCAATATGAGGCTTAAGAGCTTCAGCTGAGACGGCTAATCTTTTTAGGTCTTGAGTTAGATGAAGAAGACCAGATAGCACATAGTGGGTTTCTAACCTGTTTTTCATATTTTATATCATAGATTTATTGATTATTCGTATAAAACGTAATGTATTTGGTGATTTTAATGACTATAGTGTCAATGATGGTACCATCATTTTCTGCTGTTTTGAGATTGTTAGCAAAATTCGATGGTATTTAAATTTACAACCGATAAATATAAATCAAATTCTGAACATCATTGCTATTGGATAGAATAGTATAAACTAACGATGAGAAAAAAGTAAGCATGGTTAATACACTGGGACACCAAAATTAAATAATATGTAATGTACGATTACACATTGATCGTAATGAATCTATTTTGAAAGGACGCTAACCTGCGCAGTTTCTACAAGACTCCATGAATTATATCGATTTAATAGGAGCTGAAATTGCGATTAATAAATACAATTTAAAATAATGGGGCAGAGTAAATGCCAACTGTGACCATTAGATAAGATCTGCGGATAACCCAATGGCTGTCAGCTTCATGGGATTGGAAGCGTTTTGATTGGCACTTTTGAAACCAGCGATATGGTGGATTTTATTTCCACTCTGATCTCATGATGGAGACTTCATGGTTAAAGTGGACGGGTATTTATTTTTCCACCTCCCTGCGCATAGAAGTCTTGAGCCGTTTTCTTTCCTCACAGTGGAGCTCACATCAAAATTTTTGTGGGCAGTAACTTAAGCCGTGGAGCACCAACTGTTTAGGTGATCCAATCTCCGCTGTATGCGCCACTAATATTGGACATTTTTCAAGGATTATAACCGCGATGAATCCGTCAGAGGAAGTTCAGGGATCATCACCAGTCAACAATCTTAAGATTGGTTTGACGCAGCTCTCCATTCCTCTATCCTATCCGCTAGTCTTTTTCTAGCGACGTATTTCCTCTCTTTTACGTATTGTACAACCTGTTCTTAGTAACTCATTCGTTAAGCAGTAACGGTTAAATATCCACTGAATGTGGCACTGGACATTTAATCGTTTTTCACTGACGATTAATGCTTGTTATCGTTGATCAATCGTTGTAAAACCATCACTATATAAGTTATAAAATCTTCTATAAACATTGTTTTATATTGTTTACCGACTGCCGATAATTTTTGTTTTTGGTATTATTTTTCGTCCAATAGCCATCCCTTCCCATTTATTTACAAGTCTGTTAAAAATATAACCAATAGGAGAAAAGACTTCCGCAGCGTTTGGTAAGCATTACTCTTGCTTTATTCCGGCGTACCATATGTTCATGGCTGATGGAGAAATACCAGATAATTAGGTAAAACAATGAAAATCCACCTTCCTTTACTACTGTTGTTTTTCATTGCTTTAGTTTGATTCTTCGATTTTTTTAATCCCCGCCACCATTATCGTACTATATCAATCAATTATAGTCATAGAAATCCAAAGGAAAGATAGAAAAAGTCATAGAAAGCCATTGAAGCCTCTATCCATAGAAGGGCTAAACTCATGCATATAATAGGCATGCATGTAATTGATCGTTCCGGCTATAACGTTTTGCAACCACCGCCAACCGCTCAGCTATCGAATCTCTTTTGTTATATCCCCATCTTTCCAAACGGACATATACCTACCGCTTGAATTGTTACACCCTAAGAAAGCCTCTCCGAAGGCGAACTTTCGTCCTGTAATAGCGCTTTACCCCTTCCAAAAACCGTACTTTCTCACAAAGAGCTTCCCACGAAAGTATCCCCCCCACTTCTCTCTCTCTCTCTCTGCCTCTCTCACTCAGAGCCTCTTCATTGGTCCGCATGGTTTTCGGTGCTAACCGCGATGAGGGGAAGGAGGCGGTCGGTGTTTGTGCAGAAAGCCATCCCTTCCATTTCACCGCTCAGTATCCCAGACCGTTCGTTCCATAAACGTATCCCATTAAAAAGCGTCTCTTTTTTATGCCCACGAGGAGAGGGTCGCCCAAGTCCCCTCGACCCCGCCTCCTTCCTCCCTGCACACAACTCTTTTTTACCGCTTGCCTTCCCTCCCTTTACGCCCCTCCTGTGGACGCCTCAAAAACTCCGGGAGATGTTCAGCCGGTGAAAATGTGGGAGGATGGATTTGAGCAGCTTCCCCAGCTGAGAATCGTAACGTACAGGAAACGTTCACTTTTCACAATATTCCGTATGTATAGGTAGCGTAAACTAATCGTACAGCATGAGTTTTACAACTTTACGCTAAGATTAAAGCTTTCGAGGTTCATGATGTCCAGCAATATTCCTTATTTGGGTGTGCCCACGTCACAGTGTGACTTACTGGCCAACAGTTTCGTCTCAGCTGCTGGAAAACTCCTCAGGACAAGATAAATATCCTGTGATCTTCGATCTACGAGAAATAAAAGATCGACGCATAATTAATTTATCATTTCCCTGAAGACATCTCCAGTAGCCGAGACGGAACTGTCGGCCAGTGATCCAACTGTGACGCGGGTACAGCCAAAAGAGAATACCATTGTACTAATATAGTACACGAAGTGTGCACAAGCAAGTTACAGCAAGTGTGTAGGAAACGTAGGCTGACCGATTTCAACCGTACACGAATGGCAACTCAGGACCTGGATGCAAGTCGTAAATGAAGTGACCCCGAAACAGAAGTGGACGTATCTTCCTAGTTGTAAAACGTACCTGATCCAATCTTGTGTACGCAAGGGAACGCGATAGGATTTTTAACATGGATTCAACTACGGTAATCGTTGTAATAGCGTAGCAGATTGATAACATCAGGTTAAAAAGATGCATGATTGCTTAAGGTGTCGGCATAGAAACCAAAAACCGATGCCCACATTGAAACACCAGGTTCAGTATTATTCCTAGAAATGGAAAAAGACAACAAATGAAATAGTTATAATTAATTTTAATTAAAATATTGATATCAGCCTTTCTTCTTGATTATTTAATTTAAATGAAGCAAAATTTTCAATCCAAATAAACCTCATGAAAACAAATGTTCCTGTCACAGTCATTCAATCACGACCTTCAGATTTATCACCCGATTCTATCTGGCCGCAATCACAGTAGCAGATAATCGTTCTTTACATTCATTACGTTCATTTACCAGTAAGCCGTTGACACGCTGAATATGGTAGAGCCTCGAGTACGACATGTTGTCACTATTATCAGCACAGAAGTGTCCCAACATTATTGCCAATTAGCATCGTGATGCCATAGATAGAAAAATAAGAGAAGCAGCTTCCATTGAAACATAATTTTATTTCCTTTATTTTTTGATGAAATAAAGACAGTATTTAGCTTATCCTTGATTCTAAACTATTGATAAATTGTGCCTCCCGTAAAAGTTATCACCGTGGCTAGTCCCGGTATACTTAAATTATTAATAAATTGAAAAAGCAATCTGCAATTATATTCTTTGGCTGCGTAGTTAAAGAAACAATTTCAGCTCGCGATACATCCACCGTCATCAACTCTTACTGCGTTCAACGTATTACTGCTCCAACTTCACTAATTGATCGAATCAAGGCCGAATTCGAATAGTGCTTCGCAGCTGCTGTCCAACCATACGAGTCAAGCAGTCGAATATTAGGCTCGACGTTTCAACCCAACTTAAAGTATTTGCAGTATTCATTAATTCATAGTTATGTAACTTTTAGATTTGTGTGCTGCAACCCTCCATTCCACCGTATCCTAAGGCTAATTCCTTCAGTTGCTAGTTTCTCTTCCCCAATTAGTATAATTACATTCTGTAGGGTCTAATCCGTACTAATCACATTAAATGCAGTGTTATGTTTGGTATTAGCAACCTATTTTTATGTAATTAAAATTTTCATTCCGTAAGAAATTTTATTTCTTGTAATGCTTGACAGCGAAAACGATTAATTAATTGTGGCATTAAAAAGCTTCTCCGCGCTGTTCAAATTACACATTACCATCGATTTTTTTATCTCACAGTGAGTAAACGAGCATAAAAATTGACATCGACGTGTAAACCCAGCTTAGTCTGTATGCAGTATAACATAATAACCGGGGTCAGAAAGAATCATACTCCGAAATACATCGTACGCATTGGATTCTGATTCTGAATCAGCTTATGTAATAAGATTCGCCGGAGAGAAGAGATAACGTATTTTTGTCCTGCAGGTGTATGCGGCTGAACTTTTACGTATATACTCTCCCAGTCCGTGTTTCTCCCAATCCTAGACCAATAAATACCGTCCCATTTATCTTTTCTTTCCAGCCTGTGGCGTTTCCTGCTCTCTCTCTCCTGCCATATTTTGTCCGTGGGCTATGGCTGCCATCTTTCTTCCCCATGACCTTCCTCTCGCCTCATTAAACATCTTTTCGATCCCAAACTGCTTCGCTTTTCCCCTCTGCAATTGAATCCAACCTCTTCGCTTTCTAGTTCCTTCCAACTTCCCGCTTCTATCCCTCGCAAAAACTCTCTCAACTCTCCCGAGATCATTTTTTCGTCATTATTTCAATCGCTTTGTCTCCAATAAGGTGCCTGCCGACCCCTTTCTGGTGCTTGAAACTGCAGCAAAGACTATAATACCATTTTTATCGGCAGTGCCTGTATTCCATTGCTGTTACTCTCATTCGCCTGCGGCATTTTCTGAAGGGATGGCAAGTGAAACGAAACGGAAGTCGAAACCATTGAACTTCAATTTTTTCGTTCCCGGGAGCGAAATGTATAAACGAAACGAAATCGGAGTCAAAACTACTTTGCGTCGAAACTGAACTAAAATTCTGGAACGAAACGAAATGCAGATAATGTTTCGCACCGTACTTCACCACGTACTTCACCTTAGAAAAGTTTAGTTTCGTCCCACACACCGAGTACGAAGTATGGCTGAATGAAGTAGAGGTTTGGTCTACCGCGACTAGATCCAGGAGCCACTCATATTTTTACAACTAACAGAACGGTGAACGCAAAGTGGCCATTCGATTTTTAAACTCAATGTTATAACCTCTCTACACGCATTTCAAACGTAATGGGTCGAAACTATTCCCTCTTATCCCCCTCCACTCAACTTCTGGGATCGAAACTTAAATATGAGCAGCGGATTTTCGATTAATTTAGTTTCTTGTACCAGATGATGATTTTGTTAGCCGAAACGCATCATAAGCATTAAGTAATCGTAGAAAAGTGCAACTACCTTTCATTTCAATATGTCGAGCTTCCGCTGCATGTCGCCTGAATCGGTTGAACTAATTCGTAAAACGGCACCTTTATCTTCCTCTCTCAAACGTAGCGGTGCAACCAATAGAAGGGACGAAGAGAGGTCTGAGGATAGATATCCAAAGACATCTACAAACACTTGTATACATTTCATTTGAAGATAGAGTATCGAAGCTTGAATGAAAAACGATACATTGAAATGAAAGATGGTAGCACTTTTCTACTATGATTTAAGCTTTCACTTTTGCACAATATGGTAACGAGTTTCGGCCCACAAAGCCAACATCTGTTACAAGACGCCGTGTACCAGATGATGACTCTGTATGACGAAACGCATTGTATATCGCAATAAATAATTGAGGATAAGTTCAATTACCTTTCATTTCAATATGTCGACCTTCCACCATATGACCCCTGAATCGGTTGAACTTATTCGGAAAACGACACTTTTATCTTCCCCCCTCAAGCGCAGCGGTGCAAGTGACGGAAAGGGAGGCATGGGGAGAGGAAACTTTTGTTTTGGCAATAACCCGATTAAAGGAATTCGAGTTATCGGGGGAGACTTGAGAGCATAGTTGCCACACTTCTCACCTCTCTCGCATCACACCCCTCCGCCTATTGTCTTCCACCCCCACCCACCTTCCCTCCACCCCCTCACCGCCACCCTCAGCCGGTTTTTCCACGACCATCTCTTCCCTCCCCTCCCACCTCCCGCATCTACGTGTCGGATTGTTAAAGGGGTTTAATTTAATTCGCTCTGGGGAAAAGGAAAAGTTCCAATTCCTTTCTTACCACCCACTCCCGTCGATTTTCTCTCTGCTCCTCTTTCTTCTTCTTCTTCCTTCTCTCCTCGCTACTAATCCCGCGGAGAGAGAGGGCTTTCCATCCCGCTTTTCGAACGCATACCTTTTCGCCTCGTTCCCTGCCGCCCTCTGGACCCACCCTATATACTTCTGCGTTAATTTAATTCAACTTATCAATGACATAATAACGGCTTTGACTCCCTTACTTTTTGATCCCTTATCCTTCCAAATAGCCGTCAATTTTATTCTTACGAATTATACAGTACGTGGATCAAAGCAACAAAGTTCATTTCAAGCTTTCTTTGGATTGTGCGAAAAATCCACAGAGAAAAAATCATAATCACCCGCAGTGCACAAAAACCACAGAGAAAAAATTGCAGTTTGTGCATCGCGGGTGACTCCGTTAAGATATCACGGTGGCTAGTCCCGGTATACTTAAACAACTTTTTTGAATTGAAGATTGCAGTAAAAATAATATCACTTTTTTAAAATTTCACTATACATGTTTTTTCATGAGCTATGAATTTAATGTGATATTATAGCATCGGTTAAAATCAGGTTTTAAATTAGGGAAAATTTCCTATGGTGTTGTAACGTTTTTGAATGGTTTTCCTCCTGTTATCTTGTCCTTGTCATCAGAAAACGTTTTATTCCTTGCTCTTACTCTAGAGATTCTCCAATAACTACTCATTTGAATCGTAAATGAGCATAAAAAACTTAGTTTTTTAAAAGAGAAATTAAGTTTTTCTCTTAAGACATATATTTATGTCTCAAGTATGACTTGTAACTTCGTTGACCCAGGAAGTAAAAGCATGGAAATGTTAAAGGCCACCAATAATAATTACAAGAACCTTTTTTATGTACGATGGTTTTGTATTGCATACTGTGCGTATAAATTCCATTGAGGTCGATAAAATTGTAAGTAAAACATAAGCAGAAAAATTGCGATCTTTTTATCAAAACACGGCTTTCAAAGTTCCCTACCATGTGATCCTGGAGGTAAAAAATTCAGGAGGCAATCGGTGATCCTGGAGGTGAAAAAGGTCAGTAAAAATAACTTTAATATATTACCTGTATGCTTGCACGGCATCATTTCACTGGTCTAGGTTGGAGCCAACGACGTACTGCATCAATAACTTCTTCAACATCCACGTAGCAGCGATGATGAAAAACGCGTTGCCCAACGACTCACTTGGCTTTCGTCCACTGCCAGGTCGCTTAAGACACGCTGCAAGCGTCTATGAGTACTACCCATGATACCTTAGTTTTCCAGATAACTCAAGAAAGTCACTCAATCACTACCCTTGCTTGAAACTCACCTCCGTTACAGACGCCATTTTAATAGCTCCGTATAGCGCGGTCACATAGCAGAAGTCAATGCAACTGTACGAGATGAAGCGTAAATGTTACGAGAATTAAACGGTCCACAAAAAATGTCAAGATTTTTTCAACCAAAATTAGCGGTGAAAAAAATGTGTTGCATTACTTACCAATAATAATTACAACAACCAATTTATACGTACGATGATGTTGTATTGAATATTGTTCATATAAATTCCATTGAATTCGATGAAATTGTAAGGAGAACATAAGCGGAAAAAAATTGCGATCTTTTTATCAAAACACCGCCGTCTAAGTTCCCTACCATGTGATTCTGGAGGTAAAAAATTTTTGAGGTAATAAATAAAACTCACCTCCTTGTTCCGACATGGAATACCAAAGACGGTGGCGTGAATAGGTACTATTGAAATACTGTGAGTAGGAAAGCGGATAAACGCCGAAGGAACCCCGGTATAATCGATTTTCCAACCAGAGGCCCCAGCGAAAAGTCTCACGCACGTTGGAAATTTGCGTTTCCTGGAGGCAAGAGAGGATATGACGCGTGAGGAAATATCGAGAGACTCTGGGGCGGGATGTAACTTTTTTTTAGGGAGGGGAGCGGGGTGTTGGATTAAAACAGGAGAAAGTGCAATAAGCGGAGGAGCGGCAGCAGGAGCATGGGGGTGATTGTGGCGGAGAGGCGTGAATTTGGAGCAGTGGCTGTTGGATGATGATGGAAGGTTGGCCGAGTCAATGGGGAAATGAAAATGAGAGGTGAGGGAAGCGTTCTAAGGAATGAGAAGGGGCTGGAAGTTGCAGGTGGCGGTGATGGTGGTGGGCGTTTGAGGGGATGAGTTTTGGAAAGGGCAGGTAAGTGCGTGGAGTGCGGGTTTGTTTTTTCTCTCTCCTGGAGGGTTGACGGAAAGAAATGGAAGAGGGGAAGGAATACAAATAGGGACTTGCGAGAAAAGAAGTAAAGGTTTTGTGATGCATGATGGTATGAGAAGAATACTGCTATGTGGATGACTTCGAAATTGCACTATTTTAGCTAAATTTATTTATTTGTTTATTTATTTTTTTATTTCAAAGTGTGAGAATGAAGATAGGGACTCGCGAGAATTAATGTTTTTGTGATGCATGACGCTATGAGGTATGACAAGTATACTAATATGTAGTTGGCTTCAAATGTGCACTATTTTAACTGAATTGATTTCTTTTTTTATTTTTTTATATCAAAGTTTAACAATGAAGGTAGGGACTTGTGAGAAAAGAATTAATGTTTTTGTGAAACATGACAGTATGAGGTATGACAAGAATATTGCTATGTAGGCGACTTCAAAAGTGGACCACTTTAACTAAATTTATTTCTTATTTATTTATTTCAAAGTTCGACAATGGAGATAGGGACTTGCGAGAAAAGAAGTAATGTTTTTGTGATACATGACGGCATGAGAAGAATACTATTATTTAGGCGACTTCAGAAGTGCACTTTTTTAACTAAATTTATTTATTATATATTTATTTATTACATAGTTTGAGAATAAAGATGAAGACCTGCGAGATAACCAGAGAAGGAAAGGTTTTGTGATGCATGTGAAGAAGAATACTACCATGTAGGCGACTTCAAAAGTGCACTATTTAAAAAAAAAAGTATTTAATTATTTTCTTATTTTACTAATTGCTTTCATAGTAGAGAATAAAGATTTAATAGGACTTGCGAAAAACAAGTGAAAGAAAGATACTGTGATGCATGACGTTGCGAGGTATGAGAAAAGCAGTAATGTGTAGGCGGCTTAAAAGCCCACTCTTTTTACTAAATTTATGTAATTCATGTCATAATTTACCCAAAACCATAGTTTCAAATGAAATTCAATTCATACAAAGTATATGAACATGCAATTGGATATACAGTCATTATAATGTGTTGCTTACATCGGATTTAGTCGTTATAATGCTTAATAAGATCAGAGCTTTAAAATATTCGTTTATTTATTAGATGAAGTTCACAATAATATTTGTTATAATTCTTACATATGCGAACACATCGATTCTATCTATACCACATATTGAATAGTGTTGTTCACAGTTTCATTCCTGCCACAGTAATTATATTCTGTAGTATGGGTGCATTTAATTTTTTTTCCTAAACTTCATATGTAGTCCGATTTTGATTTAGAGTTCATATTACGGTTAAGTTTTGCACGCACGTCTTTTATACATTTTACAAATTCACCGTTGCCATAGAGACAATAGCTAATAACATACACCATTCCACCTATTCCGATATATTATTGTGACGTATTACTCGACAAAAATTTATGTTGCAACCTTAAAAAATTTTGAGGGAATATAGAGCGGAACAATCCAAATATTTTTCAGTATCTTTGTATTTGAAAATTTAATCCTAGTATTTTCTCGGATGAAAAACTTATATGTTTGAGGTACAAGCACAATTTTAAAAATTGTCTCCAGGAATATTGCAATGGTAATTTAATTTATTAACGAAAGATTCGTTGCGAAAAAAGATTAAGTACGACCTATATAAAGAGTGTTATGCGTACCTTTAAGATGATAGATATTCTTATGAGATACCATGTTCCATTGGCAGTTATTGACATTGAAAAGGCAAAACTAGCGACAGTTGAAATGTTCGCTCTTGGTAGGATTTCACAAGGTGCGGAGGAGATTAAGAAGAGATGATAATAGGCATGAAAATACGAGATATTTGAATGGATGACTACAAATTATTAACTTTTATTTATATAATACGGGATGATTCGAGAGAAAGTAACCCTGAATACACATTTTGAGACGTGAATAAATGTGAAAACAAAACACTTACTTTGCACGAAAGTTTGCGTGGATATGTTCTCTTGCTAAGCGAACATATTATATATTTAGCGTAAGATGATTTTACTGAAATTTGTAGGTACACAATTTATGCACTTCAAATATTTTCAAGAAACATAAGCAATTGATTATTTTTTATCATAATCATTTCCGCTGTGTATTCATTTGTGTAGATCATAGTTGAAGTACACTTTTATAATATACGCACGCATATATCTACGCATGTACACACATTAATCCGCAGGCTATAAGGACTCGTGTATAAACACTTTATTTTTATCTAATATCGTATCTTCTTTAGGTTTTTATAGCTTCTGTTGGCCATCTATCTCGAAATTGTTCGTGAAGCGAAGTTCAAACTCAAAGCATATATTTGAGAATCTACTTTTAGTAAGATTGAATTTTATCGGTTTGTATATGCTGGTAAAAGTTCACCTCCTTCCCAACACCTGGTACACGGTCATTGAATGGATAAAGATTCTATTCACCCTGGTGGTACATTGCGTGAATCTTCGCGATGTTCATTACCATAGATTTTTATATCTTATTTCATCTTGATTACGACGCAGCTCATTTCCTTCTTTCAGTTTTCTTCTGTCGTCCTCTTCTCCTTTGGCCAAGCAATATTTCAGTGAGCCGTTTTATCTCCTTTTTCTTCATCTCTTTTCTTCAAACGAGTGAGGGAGACGAAATTTTCCTTTGTCTGCATTTTTCCTGCGCGCAGTTCACAAATTAGTCCCTTACACAGTCGTACATCTGTCTGTCCAATCTTCTTTTTTCCTTCTTTTCCGTCAGTCACTTGCTCATCGTGCTTGAGTGTTTCCAATTTCTCCTTCATCTGAGCATAGCCAAAATTTGCACATATATTGTTCGTGGTTAATATAGAAAAATCTATATAAGGAAAAATAAGATTTTCCTTATTGCAGGAAAATTCTCCGAAGGTTGAGCATGTGGATGCTAAGCAGCAACTATTAACCAATGAATTTTAACGTTATTTATATCGCACAGTTGTTGAATGGTGTTGTTCTCCGTTTTATTTTTGCTACAACTATTATTATTGATAATTGTAATATTGATTGATATATATTGTAGTAGTGATTAATATTATGGGCCAATGACACATTTGTTTTTGTGAAACTTCCTTTGCATCTGAAATTTTATCTACATCGCCTTAAACAACAATTTTTGCGCGAATGTGTTTTGCGATTTCACGTTAACTATTGCCATAGGAGCCAATGCAAATTTGTGGATCTAGAAGTTTCAGCTTAGAAGGCCCGTATATTTTTGAACGGACATTAATAAAGTACGATTGTAGGAGCATGTTAAGAAGTTTCCGCTGCAGAAAAACTGCTTACGCTAACGATACTCGACTTTTCGCTTTAAGTTGCTTTTTGCTCTCTCAACCACTCACACTTTTCCAACGAGAAATTTTGCTATTTTTATATCAGAGATCGCACGCTAAATAAGAGTGTCAGCTTTATTATTATAGTATTCTACCGATTAAGGTAGGTTTCCATGGAGTATTCGAAAAGTGAGCTGGGAGCCTCCCTTCCCCTCCAGCACTACCTCCTTTAATTCACTGCAAGGCCCACTCTCTTACAATCTATCTAAAAATCCTATTCTTTTCCTTCCCCTCCCTCGTTTCCCCAACATTCTACCCTCCAACACCATTTTAAACATCCCCTCACTGCTGAGCACTAACTCCATCCAAACCTTCTGTCTCCTGCGTATCTCATCTAAAAGCTTTCTCTCCTCGCCAACCATATCCAGCACTTCGTCGTTCCTTTTCCTCTCCGTCCATTTCACCCTCTCCATTCTTCTCCATACCCACATCTCGAACGCCTCCAATCTTCTCTCGTCTTCTTTCCTCAGTGTCCACGTTTCCGCACCGTAGAGAGCTACACTCCAGATCAAACTCTTCACTAACCTTTTCTTTAAACTCTTACACAACGATCCTCTCAGAAGCTCCTTCCTGTTCATGAACGCCTCCTTCGCTAATGCCATTCTCTTCCTGATTTCCTTACTACTGTATCCGTTTTCCTCTAACGTACTGCCTAAATAGTTGAATTGCTCAACCTGCTCAAGTTTTTCACCGCCCACCTTTATCTTGAGTCTCACATTCCTTGCTCGTGATGCTTTACAAAACCTCCAGTGCCAGCTTACCTAAGTAAATTTCCTACCAAATATTTGGAATGCCTAACTAACGCCTCTGAATGCAAAATTGTTTTCTATTTTGTTTTTATCGATAGCATGTAGAAAAGCGCATCGGTTTCGTGCAAGAGAATATCACCGTCATCAGAAAACAGAATAGAATCAGAGTCTCAGATTTTGAACGTAGAAAAAGTGTTACGTAGATTAGATGTCCTATCTATTGCTATTCAATAGTTTTGTGACCGTAACAACTTCAGATTATGCGCGCACTTTATATTTGAAACTAAAGAAAAAAATGGAAAAAGAAACGTGCAGTTTTTCTCTCTAAAAAAATTGAAGTCTCGAGGTATTTTACACCACGGAAATTAGAAACGTACGAAATATTGGAAATTAGCTCTAATAGATATAGTAAAATGAGTCTAAAGCGATACCTCCACTTCATAAATGCTCAACAATCGCCCACCGAATCGAATCCGCTCATCTTCTAGCCAAACAATACGAATGCGCTCAGATCCGGAGCACATCGATGGCTAAGTTCTATCAACAGGTATCTCAAATTCGGCCGGTCAGGTATCTTAAAAAATATCAGTATCAGCCGGTCAGGTATCTTAATTGAGTCAGGTATCTTAAAAAAAGCGTAATAACATTTAAAAAATAAAATACAAGCAAAAAACAACTCTTTATTTGCAAATTAATGCTTCTTTTTCAGTTTTATGAACTTTTGGTATTTTAATTTCAACGTGCAAGTAAAATAAATTAATCGTTTCTTTTCTCTCCTGAAAAGTTTCTATTTTTGAGATACGTGTTGTTAGAACTTAGCCATCGATATACGCTCACCTCGGATTCTCCAAGCTTCGGATATGAGCGTTCATGCTCCGGAGACTGCGAGCTGAGTGGATTCGTATTGTTGGGATACTAGATGAGCGGATTTGAAACGGTGGGCGATTGTTGAGCGTTTGTGCAGTGGAGGTATCGAAAGGCTAATAAGTCATTTATTCCCATGACTACCCACTGGAGAGGCTTAAATATATGTTGCGTGTATACGGTGGGCAACGTTTCACTGCATGATCACGTTTCATCGGTTTATTCACTTTCCCAACCCCTCCCTCCACTTACTTTTGCCTCGCAACTCATCCCCCGGTATTTCCTCAGCCCCGTTCGCCGCTACGCTATGCCTTTCCCCCACCCCCCCCCCCCCATCGCTCCTTACTCAGAACGCCGTACCCTCGGGGACCCTGGAGACTTTTCAATACCTCTCTCGCAGACATGAATGTTTGAAGCGAGTTTTTCATCAGTGATCATCGCTGGCGTCGACGGTCCATCTCCCCCTCCCTTGCCCATAAATGGCATTCATCGCTAAAATGAGGGGAAGGTGTGGCCCGAGGAATTCTTGGTGATGGACGGTCCGCAATGTTCTTGCCTTATTTTCCTTTTTAAAGAAAGTGGATGGGAGGGAAAAAATAAAGTTCGCGGTGGAAATGCTTCCATCTAACGAAATGAAAGTGGAGGAAATTTTAAAAAGACGTTTCGAAAGAAATAAAAGTGATATTCAGAGGACGTTTTTAGTCGTTTCCGCCCATACGAAATTGAAAGTTATAGGGATCGGTTTTAAAACGGAAGTTTAAAGAGTAAGGATATAATTTCCTCGGAAAAAAATGAAAGAAAAAGGAATGAAACTGCTCATGTTGGCTCTTAAATTTTAGACACTTAAAGCAATGCTATGGGAAAGGAAGTTTCGGAGCGGTTGATATTCGATTCATAGTATCTTAAATGCAGATTTAGTTTGATTCGTTTGCAAATGGGATTAAACATTTAATAAGTATACTTAGTCTCTGAGGCTGTTACATTCCCAAAACTTAAGTATGTGGCTATGCAGGAAACCTTATCAGCATAACCATGTTCCTAGGTTGCCATTTGATGAGTATTTTGTGCTCGGCAGTGTTATATTCATGTGCACATATCTTTAAACATATAAATCACAAGTATGAAACTTGTATTCGGTGTAGCAAAATAAATATATAATTATGATGCACTTCATAGAAGAAGCAAAATTGGCAGAACTATGCAGGAACAAAGCACGTAATAAATTAAAATAAAATAGTATGGCAAGAAAAAATCAAGTAAGGAATAAATTTAATTCGGCATGTGTATGTCATAAACAAACTGAAGGTGGCCTTAAATAGGTAGCTTCCAAAGATCGACTTCGCGATCCAAAACAAATATCATTTACGCATAAAAAATTGTTTGCCAATTTACAAGATGTAACTTGAGTTTTAAAAACCAAAACAGAGGAACACAGGATATATACTTTGTAATTTAAATCAACACTTGTTCTAGCTACTAATTTAATCGAACGGAAATCCATTTTCATGTTACTAACATGATTTGACTGCAATTTTTGTTTTCAATTGCTAACACACCGCAACACCAGAATGGGAGGAAATCAATAGGATATCAGAATTACGATAAAAATTCGGTGAAAATGCCTACAATTTTAACACATCAACAAAGTAGTGACATGTGTAAATATTTATATGTGAACTCGGAAATTGAGAAATGGAATGCTCTGCCTGAAAAAGTCCAAACCCCTTTTCAAAAAAGCATTGATGTACTTAAAAAGCGACTTCGGGGTGTGATTTGAAAGCTAAATTTATGTTAGAGAGAGGCGGAACCAATGTACAGCGTTTTGGCGTCAAATTTTCTTCCTTCCTTTAGTCTATAAAATCTCCATAAAGTTACCTATGTCTTTTATTTTTTTCTAAATTTTTCATAACCACCAGGTTGATACTAACTGTAATGGTTTCTTTCACCAAAATATCATTAATACCTCGTTGAGAACTCGTATTGAGTTCTCCGCTTCCTTCTGTGAAATATATTTCCTCTCTTTCCATCTCTCTTTTTTCTCCAAAGCAAGCCTCGCAAAGTGTATGAGAAGCCTCGCTCACCTGTTTTACACCATCCTTCACACACACAGACACTTCTCCCTTCTTTGCCCTCCGAACATGTTTTCAGACCGCAAACACACTCCCGTCCCACTTGACACTCCAATGGGACTCTCCTCTCTTTTATCATTACCGCTATCTTCATTATTTTTTCATATCGCTCCCCTTTCGACTGTTGACCTCCCTTTCATTGCTCCAAGGTGGGAGCCGAGTCTAATCGAGCAGCTGTGAATCTTTCTCGGTGCTATTCTCTTCGCCGGTTCTTTGCTCATGTAAATCTGTGAGCCCTTTCAAGGTTTTCCTTCTCGCCTCCCAGGCCATAAAGAGAGCGCGATTCTTCTCGCGGCCTTTACGCTTTTATTAGATCAGGACTAATCCCCGGTAAACAGGAGCCTAATTCTTGCATGAGTAAAAAAGGCAAAAGATTTTTCTTCGTTGATGCATCTTTTTCAGCCTCACCGCTGGCGATGTGTTGACTTAACATCTCTTGTATCCATAACTAAAATCGAGATATGATGGTAGGAATAGACGATGAAGACATTTATTTGCAAACTATCATCCGATTTTTCGAGTAAGAGTATCCCTGTTGCGCTGTGAGCTCGATTATTTCAATCAGTGACACGCTCCACGTCATCAAGACCAAGATGGTTTTACGATAAGAACTTTTAATTTATGTCAGTTTGTATTCTTTGCTCCACCTTCTTTTCTCGTTTGTTTCAAATAAAAGGGTACATGCTGGTTAGGAAACAGGTAGTTTTGTTGCATTTTTCTGACTGGTGTTTTTATCTTGCACGAGCTTTGCTTATGAAATTTAGTTCCTTGGAAGATAAATATAACTCCTGAGATTTCGTTTTTCCCACCCTTTTTTAATATAAGTACACTCATGCCAAGATATTAAGTGCGTATTTATTTATTTATTAAATTATTCAAACACAGCCATAATGGCCTTTACATTGAATACAAAACATAAAATCTGCAGCTTTAACAAATATAAACTATAAAAAGGATATAAAAAAGGAAAAAAAAAGGGATTCAGTAGATGGCTTTTCGAAGTTGCCTCTTGAATAATCTTATGGGCATTGAAAGATCCAGGGAAGGGTGAGTGCTCGAAATGGAATTGAAGGAGGTAGGGAGTCTGTAAAAAAGTGATCTCTGAGAGAGAGAAAGACGGAATTTAGGTTGGTGTAGTAGGTGGTTATTACGGACGGCGCGGGTGGGAATGTGGAGTGAAAAGAAAGGCAGCATATCTGAGGATCGGAACTTGCCATTTAAGGCATTGTAAATGAAGGAAATATCGTGGAAATTCCTTCGGGAGGATAGTGGGACCAATGATAGGGCAGACATTACTTCAGAGCGAGAAGAATTACGGAGGTGAGGTACACGGTGTCAGACTATTGAAATAAAGAAATTAACTGGGCGTTCAAGAATTTTAAGGTTGGAGGGGCTGGCAGTGGAGTAAATAACGGAGCAGCACTCGAGGATTGGGAGAACGCAACCGGTGAAAATAGCTCTCATGGCGATTGGATCGGTAACAGAAGTGAGTCGATAAAGAACACCCACGACTGACATGGCCTTGGTTTTCATTTTATTTAGGTGCGGAAGAAAAGTTAGTTTGGGGTCGAAAGTAACACCCAGGTCATTGATGGTGGACTCTATCGGAACAATTTCATTAAAAATAGTATATTTATGAGGATTGAGGGTGCGTTTTAAAGAAAAGGGTATGTATTTTGATTTGCTTGTATTAATTTTGAGTTGCCACTGAAGGCAGCAGGCCTCGAGGGAATGAAGGGAAGACTGCAAAGACTGAGAGCCAGAAGTATTCTCAACTCTTTTGAATATTTTACAGTCATCTGCAAAGAGGAGAATTCCACATGCGTTAGAAAGTGCACAGCTCGTAATATCGTCAATGAAGTATGATATCGTTTCACGCCTTACTTGGTAGAAATGCGATATACCCATGGTAAAATATAAACAAAAAATAGAAATTTCCACACTTTTCTATGTAAATCTGTTTTATGTTATCGGCCTTCATTTGTTCACTCTCTCCCCTCACATCAATTCCATATACACTTCGAACAACAGTCTAACCCAGGTCTTTCCATGTCACCTCTTGCGAAGTATGGAATCAATTGTCAAATGTTGTAAAATAATCTAAAAATGCAAGTCAATTCAAAAATAAATACAATGAAATATTGCTTCATTTGAATTAAATATTGTAAGTTAACTTAATATTGTGCCACAGTTAACAAAATCAGATGTTTTTCATGTGTATTCATACCTTTGCCTTGCTGATAAATATTTTTTGCCATTTATTTTGTCATCTATTATGTCGCATTCTGTGACGTCTATGTTTCGTGTAAACCTTCATATTGAATGTAATGCAATATTTAACCGCTAACCGCTGTTTCAGAAAATAATGTGTTAAATTACTTGTTGAACTCTCCCTGTATTTTAAAGTGTGTAAATTACCATTTTTCGTTTATAATTTTACCATGGTCACAAGTACGTTCTTTCCCAGGTTGTGAATAGGTAAGGTTGTTCCTCCGTCTCGAAGAAATTCGGCAATATTAATTTGGTGAGGAAGATCTCGTATTGTCATCCGGAAAAAATGCGATTGTTTGCGGGCTGCTTAAGGTTCCCGCCTCACCGCTTCCAGGGAGGACATGGAGAGCTCGGGGAAGGAAAAAAATCCGTGCAATTTGTCAGTCGGTTGGGTGGTTTGAGGAAAACCTGTGCGGGATATTTTTCGCCTCCGGGAGTTTCTTCCTCCACGCCCTTGACAAGTTCTGTGGGGAGTTTTTCTCCTCCTCCTCCTCCTCTCCTCCTCCCCCTCCCTCTCCAACCCCTCCGCTTACACCCTGCTCCGTTCCATTCCGCGGCAGCCACACCCTGATCTTTACTTTTCACCCCCTTTCGGATGCGGGAAAAAGAAAAGTTTCATCCCCTTGCCTTGCGTGTTCCGCCCGTCCCCTTTCTTTAACCCTCATTCCCCGAGTTCCTCATTTGCCCACCCTTCCTCTCAACCTACTTCTTTTTCTCTTCTCCCAGAATCTTCATCTACCGGCACAAAATCTTCACGCATCCCTCAAAATATTTTCAACCTACCCTCAAGATATCTCAAATATTTAACTTTATCGATGCTTAAGGATTTATTTTCGTCAAAGCAAAAACAAACTTTATATCTGGTATTAATCACAAAAGAATAGTACTTTGCTTAATAATTGAATAATATTAATATTATCAATGTTCTCTTACTTTCCTTTGATCAAGTATCTTCCAACTTTATTTAAAAAGTGAAATACGGTATGATTACAAACACATTTACAGAATTTAGCAGTCACAGAAGTGTCTTTAGGATTTGGTATTGGTCTCATTTGTACAGCACTGAATTAAACGCTATAAAATCAGAGATCACGGACGAAAGTCATGAGGTAGCTCCACAAACGCTTCGTTGCATGTTATTGTACGTATACTTCACAGTGAAAACAAGTCCTTTACACGCTTGAAGTCGTCCCAGGCTCCGCTATGTTTGTGCCCATGAAAAGGTTTTTATGGGAAAAGTTGGGATCATTTACGTGCTTCATCTGTCGAGCCAACTCGTATTTTCATGATGGATAAATGATTAAAATTAGAATTTTCTCGCCCATTGGATCTTATATTACAGAAATTTTTACCAATTATTTCTCTTAAACGACTTTCGCGAGTGAAGTGAGGTATTTCCAGCATTTGTGCTTGTCAGAATGCGTGCTTATGCATTTTATTTTTAATGTCTTCCCAAAATATAGAACAGACATTAGCCTAATCTGTACCATAGTCTTTAAGAAATATTAAAATAGATATAATTAGCATACTATCACGTATCTTTAGTGCTATATTTATCTACTGTTTTAAAACTTATCTCTTTATTATCGAACGACTTTTCCGTTCTTACTGTTAATAGTGAAATATTTGTATAATATCTTTTAATAGTATTCTTAAATTATTAAACATTATTTTAATTGACCATTATGGCTGCGTTCTTAAGTTTAAAGAGATTATTTATTTATTTATTTCCATTACCCCATAAACAGCACATTTACGGCCTTTACAATGGGGAATTAACAATTAACAATGAAGGATATTCACACACGCCCATGCCCTGGATAAGGGTAACTTACCCAGGCGGCACTCGAACCCGCGACCTTCGTTTTGGCAGTCGAGGACTTTACCCCGCCGCCACCGAGGCCGGCCGGAGATTAAAAAGTACTCAAATTATTGTTAATTTTATAACATTTATTTATACATTTCCCTTGAGTAATTTTTTGTCGAAAGAGATCAGCTTTAGTTAACAATTTGAATTTGTAAATTTTTATAGTGACATTCCGGTTTATTTCATGCAACAAAATAATTAATACATGGACTTGTAATTTATCAGAATACTTTTTGGTGGAATTTAGTACTTACCTTTGAATTTTCATTTTTTGCAGGTGAGCGTCTCACCTCATGAGTGGATGATTTTTCCTCCTCAAAGGTAATTTATATCATTACTGCTATTGTATTTTTTACCAAGGCTTTTCTTTATTAGTTGGAAAATAATGTAACTCTTTGGCAGTAACAATTATTGCATCCGAAAGGTTTGTGTTACCATTGATATCTACCATGTTTCTGAGCTCATTTTTTTTTAATTAAGCATCGAAGTTCGTTCGGCACTTTTACTATCAAGAAAGAATGTGCCTATCATTCACCGCTGTCCTCGCTCCACTGAAGGTTATTCCACCTATTGTACAAATAATTTCTATACAAACACTCATGATAAGAAAATTAGGGTGCTACTAATCCTCGGACAAGGACGAAAACGCTAACAAATAGCTATGTTCCACATGTTAATCAGTAATTTATTTTATGTTGCTCTCCATTACGTATATCATTCTATTCAAAAGATCTCTCGACGCTTTTACCATCGTCTTCAAAGTCTAAGGAAATGTGAAGTGTCAAGGGTGAATTAGCGCACTCTCCGTCTATTCCTTCCATTTAAACTACGTCCGGTTTATTTCATGTAACAAAATAATTAATATATGGACTTGTAATCTTTCAGAATACTTTTTGGTGGAATTTAGTACTTACCTTTGAATTTTCATTTAGCCTTTTGCAATATTCGTGAATCTAAGGCTCGCACGTATCCCGTGGTAGCTACTGACAGTATCAAAAGCTGCAGCCGGATGTTGAAGACGGAACTCATTGAAGAGTAGCCAGTTACTATTCCAACTAGATTACCGTCATCCTTCACATTTGTACCTGAGTACTGGAATCGACTCGTATAAACTAAAATAAATACACGCATTTCCAAAAAGGGTGGCCACTCTTACGGACAGGCTGAGCAGTCATGGAAAGTCAGGCAAGGTCGAGGAAAATTGATAGCTTTGCCTTGAAATTCTGAAATTTTTAACGAAAAGTGTTCAAAATGTAAATAATTTAAGTTTTTTGAGCGAGAACTCACATTTTGCAGTGAGGTATAACTCTGGACATTAATTGATATTTTAAACCAAATACGTTAGCTATATTTCTTTTAACTAATATCGAGAAAATTACCTATCGTTTTCCCGAAAGCAGTTTTCCTACACCGAAGTGCTCGCTCAAACCAAGCTTAAATTATTTACATTTTTAAGGCTTTTCGTCGAAAATTTTAAAATTTCTAGGCAAAATGGTGGACGGAAGATATTAGCCGATTTGGAAAAAAATTATATCTGTAATACCCTTCCGGGTACGCAACTTTTTCCGGGTATAACTATTCGCTGCTAAAAGAATAGCGGCAAAACGGCACCCTAGTGTCCACCGTGTCATTGGAACTTATAGGTTTCCCTATAGATGCAGCCTTGGGCTGGCTGTCGAGGATTATGATCCGTTGAAAACCGTTTTAACCCTCGGCGATCCCCTTCGCACCTTCCCGCTCCCCCCTTGAAGCTCCCCCTACCTCCCGCCTGGGTCTCTACCGCTGCCTCATCCGGGTCGCACCCGGTGACCTACTTCACAGGGGCCACTCCCTGTGTGCCCTGCCCTTCCCCTCCCCTCCCCTCTGACCCCCTCCTCTCAACCCCTCGGATGCTATAGCCACGAATCCTAACTCGATTATATAGTATTGTGAACTGGCTAAATTGGAACCTCGGGTACGCCATTGCGTAGAAACGAGTTGAGTACGATTAAAATTAGGCGGATTGGAAGCGTAGCTGTTTTGCATTAGCCATGAATATTGAACTAGCTCAGAGGGAAAGGCCCCACACCTCAGGAGAAGGCGAACTACCGATCATAAGGAAAAAATACAAAGGGGATTGGCGCCTTCTTTTGAGATTAGGATAATGTCGACGCCAGGTTTTTCTCTTGTCGACGGACTAAGGACGCACGTATATACCCTTATTAATTGTGTAAAAAAACTGCTTGAGAAGAAAAATTCGAAAAAAAATTAAATCGTAGTTGATATCGTCTTTGAAATAATGAAAGGCTGAAATCTGTAATTTTTCATTGAAAATTCAGAAATGATTAATAATATTGAAAGATAGTATTAAATTATTATTATAGGTTTTATTTTCATATAATTTATAGAAAATATTGTATTATATTATGTTTTTTGCGATTCGGAGGCTTTCCCGGCGGAGAACTTGGGTTCCCAATGATTCAGGTGGTTCATGCCCACCTACAGACCTTAAAGAAATAACATTATATATGACCTGCGACGTGAAGTGATGGATGTTCTAATAATGTTTAACTGAAGCATTGATTTTTTTGAATCTGAAAGTAGTTAACGCCTGATGGGGTTTGCTTGGATATCACTCAAGAGTTTCAACCCGAAGGCTAGTTTGTTGAGGTGAGGGTAGAGTTCATCCTAGACTGAGTCACGGTCTTATAAGTTTTATTCTCATTCAGGGTAGGGGGGCACGTTCCTTAACTTGTGCCCAAGGAGACTGCGTACAGAAGGCCCATTACCATTCCATAGAAGGGTGATTTCTGTTGGCAAAAATATCCGCGGCGCGCTGATGAGTGCAATGCGATCCATTTTTTTCCAATATTTTACGGTGCAATGTTTTTAATTGCGAGGAATAGCATTGAGCTTTCATGCATTTGATAGATCACATCACCATTTATATAAATTTCGGTTAAAACCGTTTGTTTTAGCTTATTTCCCAGTGAAATTCGGGTCAATTTGTCCGTCAGCAATGCGAGTGTCGACTTTTGTAAACCCATTTAAATGCGCGGTGTTTGAAAACACAGGCCAACTTGAGGATCCTGTATTGTAATATTCGTGCTTGGGCCTCTTTGCACTTCGAGGACTTTATTTTTGGGTGTCCAAGGACACCGACAGACGAAGATTTGTGCAACGGGACATAGGCAGTGCTCATTTAGCAATCAAATAAGCGGGAAAGAAAATATCTTCGACCGCGAACGGACGTCAAGACGAAATGCGATGATGGCGGGGAGAATGGACATAATGCTGAGCGATGCAGAGGGATCAGAGAATGCTACGATGGACAGACGGAGTTAGGGTTGTTGGGGAATTGATAGATGAGCATTAAGTTCACGAATATTATAAAATAGGATCCTTAAGTCGGCTTCTGAATGCGTTGTCACCCACCGCGCATCTATATGGGTTTACGAAAGTCGCCACTTGGACAAGTGATCCGTGTTTCGCGGTGAAGAAAGGAATAATTAGGGGTGTTAACCTAAATTTATATACATGATGATAAGATCTATCAAATTCATAACTTTTCAATGCTATTCCTCGCAATTACAAACATTATACTGGAAAATATTTTTTTTTAAGCGGATCGCATTGCACTCATTACCGCGCCGCGGACATTTTTGAAAAGCGATTAAAATGCGACCGAAGAAGCAACAGAAATCAGCCTTCTATGGGATGGAATTGGGCCTCCACTACATAGTCCTCTTGATGAATTTCATGATCAGAATTCGCGTTTGTCAGGCCGTACCTTGAGTACACAGGGAGCATATTAGATCCTGTGCAGAAAGACATAATCTATTAACTCAATAAATGACTAGAGAAAGCCGCACGATTCGTCAAAAGCCGCCATGAGCGAACAAAAAGCGTCACATAGCTTTTACACGTATCAGGTTTGGCAACGCTACAGACTCGAAGGATGTACACTAGGCTTATATTTCCTGGACAATTAAGAATTAACTGTCTTTCCGAGCGACAAGGAGATCATAATCTTAACCCTTGACTGCATGAATTTCTGAATACGTGCCAAAAAACTTTTTCCTTATAAAATATATCCAGAAACGCTTCAATAACTACATTTTATCAATTTTTATGCTGTATTTTAATTTTAAAGGAAAATTTGAATGTGTAACAAATATGTTGCGTAATTGTTATGGAACACTTTTTGGCATTAAATGAACATGTATCGCACATACTCATTGAAAACTTCTCAAAGGCCTACCTTTATTAATTACTGTCTTATAATGGTAACATGTACTAACACTGATTACTCTAGAGATGGAAAAATCTTCAGGTTGTCATGCGGAGAGCGGACTTCCTTCTACATAATTAGAAGCTGTTCACCTATAGCATCTACTGATTGCTTCGAGAACCACATGGTGAAGCGGCGGAATGTATCATATCTGATACACCATGCGTTAGAGAGGAAGGCTTGTGCCCATCAAAAATAACACGCACTTAGTGTAGTGTATCATATATGATACAAAATACAGTGAAGGGTTAAATTTTCATTCGTCGGACTGGTTCAATGAGGCCCTCAAAGTGCCATTACATGCGAATTATCCCATTTCCCATTTTTTATTTTTCTAAAGATCTTCGCGACTTGCTTCAAGTAGGCATTTCTAATAATCTATGGGTATATATTGACCACAAGTCGCGGAGGTACGCGTTAGTTTCCATCTATGTTTATCGAATGGAAAATAATATGCTCGACGCATCGTGAGTATTTGGGGAAAGGTTGTGAGAAACCTAGCGATTGAACTCTCCAGCTACATACACGGGATTTGGCAACTCATTCCACTGAAAATTTCTCCATTTCCCGCAAACAATATCAATGCCTCAAAATAATCACTAGTTATTATTAGAGGATAATGCTGATAAAATGGGCTTCTTCAATTTCCAAATAAAGCAATGAATATCACATATTGAGGTCAGCACTGTGACTTTTGGACGATACTTTATTTTAAAATGCTCAATAGCCACCTTTTCCCAAAAAATCCTCTTCTAGAAGTTCCGGAACTAGTACAAGATCATGAAAGATGATTGAGACAGAGCCATTCTCCAATAAAGGTATAAAGTACTGCCCAATTTCTTGTATTTTTTTGATTTCCTAGTTGCAAAATATAATAAGAAAATACAAATTAAGTAAAAATTGTAGTGAAGAAATTGAATGGACTAAAAAAGCAATAATAATCTGAGAAAACTTTGTAAAGGTGCCAAAATTTTTCAATTCTTAACAACATGAATAATGCATGAATTTGGATCGTGAAATAAATTAATTGTGAACGGAAAATAGTGCAGTCGACAGATACTGTTAACTCTAACTAACAACTAACATGGTGAAAATATTATGTTCATAAAATCTCTGAACGCAATAAAAAATTTATAGAATAAATTTAGCAAAAATCACATCTTAGGTACACAATAAATTACTAAATAAAAAAGCGAAAACTGATGTAATCTTTCAAATAAGGGTTTAGACAACACAATATTTATAAATCCGACAGCAACTATAATGGAAGAGAGAAATTTTGCCGAATAGATAGGTATAGAAATGCGTTAAGACCCAGAACAATTTTGACTTTGATAAATGACGCAAGGGATTCGGTACGCGCTTCTCCTATTCTTTCGTCCTTTTTGTCTTTCTTTGTTGACGGCTACTGATATAACCCCTTTCCCCTCCTCCCGTGACACACCTATTGCGGCTCGCGGGGTAGTATCTAGATGTGGATATGAAAATGAAGGAAGGCGTGCTGAGTGTGTGGCCAGGCAAAGCCGGTAGTTAAATACTTTTGTAAACACATTGAGGATCAAGATTTTCTCACTTATAATACCGAAATATCCTTTGTATATTGACTCGTGACTTTATTTTAAAATGCTCAATACTCACCTTTTCCCAAAAAAACCTTTTCTAGAAGTTACGGAACTAGTAAAAGATCATGAAAGATAATTGAGACAGCCGTTCTTCAATAAAGCTATGAAGTATTTGCTATAAATACTATACTATATGCTATACTATATAGTAAAGTCAAATATCACTTTTTATCCCCTCTATATTTCAATTTTATTTAATAAACCGATCGCTTCTACAATACAAGATGTTTCTAAAAGGATAAATATATTACAAATTATTATTTTGTCCAAACTATCAATCGTTACGCCTCGGCTCGGCTAATGGAGAAACGAATAAATATTCTAGTTTATATTGATAGCCGCAAGATGCTAGTTGTCTCCTGTTATGCTTGATAATCGAAACATGTATGAAATTGATATTTCGCTACAGAAATCATTTTGTGTCTTCGAATTTGCGAAGTGCAATTCCGTGATTACTGAGCAAAGACTTTTCAGAATGAGGTACCAAATTGATCCTCTGAATGGGTGGAACATTAGCGGATTGCATCGATAGTTTTTACGTACAGGATGTGTGCGAAAAGGAATGAGAGATGGCCACCCTCGTGTTTCTTAAGAAAATGTTGCACGAATTCAAACTGCTTTCCAAAGTAGTCCTTCAAAATCGACTCGTCGTGCCATTCGGGAGTAAAGAACTGCCTACACCAATACCCTATGATTTATTCTTGTGGGGTTTCGTTAAATGCGACGTTTAAGTATCGCCACTCCCACAGCACCTTGAGGAAGTGAAGTTTCGCATCCGCACTGCCATAACATCGGTCACGAAGGACATGCCTTCAGAGTATAGGAGTCACTGGCATAGCCAGGAATTTTGTTCGAGGGGGGTCCAATACAAGGGAGGAAATTTTTTGAAAAACAGGGTACAAAGTAGAGGGTTTGAAACTAATTTTAACACTTTTTATGGTCGAAAAAACTTCATTTTTCAAAGAAATCTTTTGTAAATTCATGGTTTTTCAATATTTGGTTTTCTATTGTTATGCAAAGTAAGTGTGCTTTAATATTTCGGGTGGGGGTGGGGGGGGGGGGTTCGAACTCCCCCTCGCTTCGCCACTGGTTGGAGTAATTTGAGTCTTGATGTGATAATGGTCATGTTACTGATGGAGGACATGTTGAACATCTGTCTGTAATGTAAATAATAAAGGTAATCTTAACTTGAGAGGTTCGTAAATATGTGTGTGAATGTTTATATTCGTATGGAATAGGTTGGTAAAGTTTAATGTATTAGAATGCGTATATTCTTTTTGGAACTACCTTTATTTCAAATTTATATAATTAAGCGATCACTTCTACACTATTTCAGTATAAGTAACCATCAAGGTGCAAAAACCTTCAATTCTAGTTTATTATTGGCTTCGTCTTAACTTTTTTGTAGAACTTTACATTAACCCATTAGTGCTTAGCGTCCGATATATCGGACGCGTGTATTTCATTTTTTTCTGGGCTCCAGTTGACATGCGCTAGATTGTGATACTATATTAAGTTCAAATGGATGTCTGTCTTCATCATCCCGCTAATATTTTAGTTGCCTTCTTGAATTTATCGACTTGAGAAGCATTTATGTGAAGCATGGCATTGAAAAAATTTTCAGTCACTTACTTACTTAGGTGAATTATCTTTTATTGAAATATTTTGCTCAATATGTTGATAAATTTTATCTCGTTTTCGTTCTAAAGGTTCAAGTTTTTATTTCCTATTTCCTCAAGTAGACTGTAAAGGGAAAGCAAAATCCTTTTGTAATAAATGCAACGTTGGCCTTCATCCAAAATTTTCTGCGAATATCATGTAAAAGTGTCAAAATTTATAATGTTTCTAGTTTATATGCTCTTTATTTATCTTCTTTCAACATCAAATCACTGACATGATTATTGTACTCATTTATTAAATAATTTTAGCAAAACTTCTATAGGAATGCACTAGAGCAACCCACACTACTGCCCCCTGTGCATGGCGTCCGATACATCTATTATTTATTATATCATTTAAACTATTGATTGCAAAAATTTAAAAATTGCATAAATTAGTTAAAATGAACCTTAATAGCCAGAATATTAACTTTTTAAATAAATATTTGACAAAAATAACTTTATGCACTGATGGGTTAACCACAGAGGGAAGACAATGTCATTCTGTCTCCATCAAAAAACGTTTGAGAGACGAATGGCGGATAAAAGCACAAAATTCTCATTTTCCTGCCCAAACACTTCGATCTCTTATGATTGTTTTCGTTACAATACAGTCCCACCAACGAAGCATTTCAATTCGACTGCATGTGCTCTTTTTACGCTCCCTTGATTGTATACGGTTAATGAGTTTTCTCAATCGCCGAAATCTCAAAATGGGTTTTCATTGGAGTGATTCTTGAGGTGGGTGCAATCAAACTTAACGAAAATGAAAGAGGAAAAGTTGTACAAGCAGTCCAAGGGACATTTTTGGAATCCAATTTAATTCGAAATTTGGTTTTCGGTCGCGTCCGAGTGTCCACGAATCGAAATTAATTGTGAGAATGAAGCATTGTTAAGTTAGAGTGGCCCAAAAACTGGATAAAATAATATCGGGTTTCCACCACGTTGTGTTTTAAATTACAGCTGGAGTATACGAGGTGTGTTCAAAAAGTATCGCGAATTTTGAATTTTTCGCGGGTTACGTATAATCGAATTTCGATTTTTTTGTGGCGTTATGTTGGTACTCATGTCTGTCACTTATGCCGACAAGCTCGGCCATTTTGAATGTTTACTTAATTGTTGACAGCTGCTTTGCTTGCACGTGTTTTGGATCGTCTTCGATTTTTACCATGGATCAAAGAACCTGTATCAAATTTTGTGTGAAAAACGAAATTAAGTGCGCGGATGCATTCCGAATGTTGACTGTGGCATACGGAGAAGCTACCTTGGACCGAAGCAACGTTTATCGGTGGTACAAAATGTTCTCAGAAGGCCGAGAAGATGTGAACGACGAAGAGCGTGCCGGACGCCCGAACAACAGACGAAAAAATTAATGAAGTGGAGAAAATGGTATTGGCCAATCGTCGAATCACCGTTAGAGAAGTTGCTGAGGACCTAAACATATCGATTGGCTCGTGCCATTCGATTTTTATCAATGATTTGGGCATGAGACGGGTCGGGTTGGGTTGGGTTGGGTTTGGATCCGCGACGACCCAAATTTGCTGCAGAGGGTCATAACTGGTGACGAATCGTGGGTTTATGGTTATGAGGTGGAAACCAAAGCTCAATCATCTCAATGGAAGCTGCCGCACGAACCAAGACCGAAAAAAGCGCGCCAAGTTCGGTCGAATGTGAAAGTTTTGCTGACAGTTTTCTTCGATTGCAGGGGCGTGGTGCATCATGAGTTCTTGCCACAGGGTAGAACGGTCAATATGGAATATTACCAGCAAGTTATGCGCAATTTGCGCGAAGCAATCCGCCAGAAACGCCCGGATTTGTGGAAGAACAAAAATTGGCTTTTGCACCACGATAACGCCCCTGCTCACACATCGTTGCTTGTGCGCGACTTTTTGGCCAAAAACAACACACTAATGATGCCGCAGCTACCGTATTCCCCAGATCTGGCCCCCTGTGACTTTTTCTTGTTCCCTAAACTGAAGAGACCCATGAAAGGACGACGTTACGCTACGATTGACGAGATAAAGACGGCATCGAAGGAGGAGCTGAACAAGATAAAAAAAATGATTTTTTGAAGTGCTTCGAAGATTGGAAAAACCGTTGGCACAATTGTATAATATCTCATGGGGATTACTTTGAAGGGGACAAAATAGATATTCATGAATAAATAAATAATTTTTGAAAAAACACAAAAGTCGCGATATTTTTTGAACACACCTCGTATTTGCCATTGTATCATGTCCTTCCTCTTTGGGAAGTCATCCGGCTTGTAACGTAGTAGTCGACCTTTTGATTTCCGGAAAGTAATTGGTTTACGGTGTTATTTGCTGTTCGTTAGGGGTGCTTCATGACTGTGAATTAAGGAGGGCAGAAGAACACAAAACCGTCAGAATCGCAAACATAGACAAGGGTCCATTTGGAAAGGCACCGCAAAAGATTTTCGAACGCAGCATAATCATTATAACTCGTGAAAAAAAATATCCCAAGACAGACAGAAGAGTGACATCGTCCTAAAAAAATCTAAAGAAGGAAATTATCAGATGCTTTAAAAAGAGGGCCATTGGTTACGTCATGACTTTGAACGCAATGAAATCTATGCAAGTCATTTTAAAACATACCGGGAAAAATATATTTTTCACGATTTTTCGAAATTTCGATCGAGATGTGCAAGCAGAAGACAATAGGGTAGCCAGGAATTTTGTTCGGGAGGCCGTAAACCAAAAACTTTTTAAAAACAGGGTATTAAGTAGAAGTTTTTTAACTGATACTTTTCGTATTCGAAAACAATTAATTTTTCAAATAAGTATTTCGTTAGTTCATGAATTGTCATTATTTTTTTCATATATGAAGCGTATTAATTCTGTTTTTATATTTCTTGGGTCACCGGAATATTTCCATTTTTAGTGGTATGTATTGGTAGGAAGAAAACGTGAAATTTCATTTAAAAAGCTGTGGCCGAGCATTTACGAGGTACGTAGGGAAAATAGTACCCATTTGTACCGTGTGGAGTGCTGTTGAGTAGAGTAGCCGCTGGACAAGCTCTAATAGGTTCAATTGTATTTCAGCTATCTGTGTGCTAAGTTACGCCTCACTAGTAGTGACCTTGTTCTTTCTTTGAGTGTTTATGATGTTCAAGAAAATAGAGAACGCCGCCAGTTGTGAAATTAGACCTGTGATTAGATTCCTTAGCAATAAATGTCAACTAAAGGAGCTGTATGGAGACACTGTGATGGATGAGTCGTCTGCTCGGCGCTGGTGTCGTGATTTCAGCTTGGGCAGAGAGAACGGTCATCAGTCATTACGGACTGCTGTACCCAGTCATTTGAACCCAGCAGTCATTACCGACTGCTGGGTTCAATTGACGAATTTTTGAAGGCCGAAAAGCGCATAGCAATTAATAAGATCAGTGAAAATTTCCTTAATGTTTTACGAACCGTTATTCATGAAATTTTTAAAACAAGCTATGACTTCCTACCTCAATTCCCTGGTGACTGAGGATTGCGAAGCTTGGATACAAAAACTCGTCACTTGATTTGGAAAAATCTTGAATTTGCGAGGTGACTGTGGAGAAGCAGTTTAAAGTATGTTATTTACAAATAAAAAGTTAATATTTGGTAAAATATACCAGTTTTTTAAATTCCAAAACGGGAACTACTTACCGGATGCCCCTAATATTTAGTGTCTTTAATCTTTCCCTAGCGATAAGGCGCTCCGAGGAGGTAAAATCGCTTTAAAAGAAAACGATAGGATATTATTCCATGCTAATACCCTTTTATTTTTTACATTTGATAATGTACGTGACCTAATAACGATTTTTTTCCAAAATTCAGTGTCCAAACACAGTAAATCTTCCACGAGGGGGTATTGTACTATGGGTGTAAAACAGTTTCCCAAGAAATTGGTTGGCGCCACTTAAGCTCTTGGGCGTAATTCGAATTTCTCTATTGGTGTTTATTATTCTAAGGCCACCCACATGAACAGGGGTTGTTAGGGATGATTGGGGGCTCTCGGCTGGGACTCATGATGGGGCCCTCCTTACCGGAGGATTTGGGGGACCACCCCCGGGAAATTATAGGAAATTGCATCCCCGAGAGAGATTTTCACGCTATTTTGGCTCGTAGAAAATAGATAAAAGTAAGTGAAAAAATATCAATCTCGTAAGAAAAACATACAATATAATTTGAGAATTTCATTCCTTTCAAAATTTAATAATGTATTACGGTTCTATTACCTATTATTTAGTGAATTTTTTCCTTGAAACTTCGCTGGAATCTAAATTACCTCTTCCTAATTCCTTAAATAAAAAAAAACCTTTTCGAGTAACCCTTCCAAACAAACATCAGGTTCTCTTTTATCATATGAAATCTTTATTGTATTTATTTATATAATCTTTTTACACTGGGTATGCATACAGTATAAAGCAACTCATGAAAACGTAGAATTTTTTATTGCAAGAAAATACTTTGGATCGATCTCTGTTTTTTTATTACACCTTTCATTTACGCTTCACAATAGAGGCGAGCGTTGTATTGGCCCTCGGCGATTGCCGACCAGCTGACCTGGCTAGACTGCTTCTGCACATGAAGCAGGGTATCATGTTAAAACAAAAAACATTCTCTGAGTTTACACTCAATTCCCTTGACGACACCTTTTCATTGAACCTGCTTGATCGCCTAGGAGAAAAGTAATTATGGCTAAGAAAATTTTATCGTTATCCTAATTTTACTTCTACATTCTATAAACTTCTAAATTGAACATCGAACTTCACTTCTTAATTCTATAAAAAAAACTTCAGCCAATTTAATATCATCCAGGAAGGCTGGATTTTCTTATTATTCCGATCCGCAAACGCGTGCTTTGAACAACATGCCAGAATAGATCATATTCGGTTCAAAAGCAAAAGTGGAGCTGAAAGTGGTATTCATTGGGTAACTTTTTTGGCCCTTCACGCCCTCAATGATTCAACCAGAAGTTTGGTTTGGTTAGGTGACGACAGAGCTACCCTATACTAGGTCACAGTCGTGGTTAATATTGCACTTTCAGGGTTGGAGGGTCAGTTCCTTGCCCTAAGCCACCTAGCAATTGGAGGATTTATGATTTGTGATGTCCGAAGTTTTCACTCGGGATTTGAAGCCAGGACCACTCGTTCTACAGCCAAGTGCTCCACCCACTAGGCTAGCACGCCCTCTTTTTCTCAGAGTGCATTAAAAATACTCTATTTTTGAGGAATCTTCGTATTTGAATGGATAAGTCCGTTTAGATTGACACGGCCACGGTTATAGTATTATGGGCTCTGGTGGGTCTTGTACGGTGATCGTGCCATTGTGTGGCGATGGGTTCGATCGTCCCCTGTCACTTCTCATTCCGGGAGATACCTCTTTCTTCCCTCCAGGGAAAACCCCTTCCCTTCTTTCCCGTAAGGGTTCATGGCTTACGCCCTTCGTCTTCCCGGCATACCCATATGCCACCACCCTTCCACCATCTTAACCTGTTAGTGCATAGATTTCATCATGCACTAATAGGTTCCATGTACTTACATTTTACAGTCGAACCTTGATAAAAGAGAGTTAAAGTGACCGGATTCTTTTTCCCGCCAACAGAGGTTGCTGACTTACAAAGGTTTCGGAATGACCTCTCTTACTTATAGAGGCAAATAAGGAAGTAGGTAGAGGATAGTGCAGAGAATCCACGAGTATCAACTAATTACCAGTGGTGTCATGGAGCCGGAACGTGCTGGAACGCTGCTCCGGCACTAGTTAACAAAAGACATAACAGCAAAATAACACTTTAATCAATTTTGCTGCCTCAAAATTTCTAATATATTCGTTGCAAAAACAAAAAAAATGAAATAAAATGTAAATAATAACTTCTAAAAAACCACAAAGAGTAATATTTCGCTTCCAAAAAAAATAAGGAAGGTGCGTTTCGGCACTGCTAATTTTGCCACGACGTCACTGCTTATTAAGTTTGTAATTATCCATTTAGTACTTTAAATTATTTACAATGTTCATTTAAAGAAATCTGTTAGTGTTTTGAGATTTTCTAATGATATTATTTACACGTTGACTATGACTTTTGGATTGACTATGAATTGGTAAGTTGGCGTAACAAGCAACAGGGCGGATGCATTTTATCCATATATTAGCATAAAGGAAAGAATTATTTTTCCTCCAATTTCAAACCATTACTGATCCTCAACCACATGATCTTAAACGATTTCTCGAACAAGGAATAAATTTAGTGCCTTAATTCCTGGTAGGAAACGTGAAAAGTATTGTAACAAATTAAAATACGTAGATTTTTCTCCTAATAAATTTGTCTTTGGCCATACTTGGATACCCGCCTCTATCGCTGTCCTATATTGCCACTATTACAAATGGGAATGGGAACGAACATCAATAAGGAAGGAAATTAGTGAGTAAAGACAAATGGAAGAAGAAAAAGTCAAGAACGGACGCAGAAAAGGGTAAATAAAGGGAAAGAAGAATAAAAAATAAGTGTCCTCTCCGCCTTTCTTTCACGCTTTCCGTTTGTTTTGGGTTTCCTATTCGTTTCCTCTTCGTTCCGCTTTCGTTCCTATCTTTCAATGACACTTTTTCCCTCCTCGACACGCATGGTCATCCACGCACACGTCGACAAAACAAACGCCCAAAAGTTCGGAATGGGAGTCGTGGCTTTTCACCACCGCCCCTTTCCTCGCAACTGTTTTTCCCGGCCCTCTTTTCCGTCTCTCTTCCCCCTTTGGGATGTCCTCCGGATTTGCTCAAGTCCACTCACGTAAGAGATCGAGTGTAGGTATTGGCTGGGGTGATTGGAGGCCCTCGGCTGGAGATTATGAGGGGCCCCAAAGGCGGATTCAGAATTTTATTCCGGGGGGGCACAAGGGCCTGACAGGCAAACGGGCATCTCATATTTGAGATTAGAAACAACATACAACAAATGCTGTACGAAATATAGTCCTTCCTTTAATATGAAATTTATTAATATAAAATTAAATGACTGAGGCTAAGTAGTACATACGAGGTGTGTTCAAAAAATATCGCGACTTTTGTGTTTTTTCAAAAATTATTTATTTATTTAAGAATATCTATTTTGTCCCCTTCAAAGTAATCCCCATGATATATTATACACTTGTGCCAACGGTTTTTCCAATCTTCGAAGCACTTCAAAAAATCATTTTTTTTACCTTGTTCAGCTCCTCCTTCGATGCCGTCTTTATCTCGTCAATCGTAGAGTAACGTCGTCCTTTCATGGGTCTCTTCAGTTTAGGGAACAAGAAAAAGTCACAGGGGGCCAGATCTGGGGAATACGGTGGCTGCGGCATCATTAGTGTGTTGTTTTTGGCCAAAAAGTCGCGCACAAGCAACGATGTGTGAGCAGGGGCGTTATCGTGGTGCAAAAGCCAATTTTTGTTCTTCCACAAATCCGGGCGTTTCTGGCGGATTGCATCGCGCAAATTGCGCATAACTTGCAGGTAATATTCCTTATTGACCGTTCTACCCTGTGGCAAGAACTCATAGATATTCATGAATAAATAAATAATTTTTGAAAAAAAACAAAAGTCGCGATATTTTTTGAACACACCTCGTACATATAATAAACAGAACGTAATGACAACCGTATTAAAAATCTTGCCTACTTTTTAGGTGCCTGGGGAGGGCACGTGCCCCCGTGCCTCTCCCCTTAATCCGCTTATGAGAGGCCCTCCTTACCGTTGGATTCGGTAGTCCTCCCCAGGAAATTTTTAAGGAATTGCAGAACCGAAAATGGATTCTGACGATATTCAGGCTCTTAAAAACTTGATAAAAGTTAATAAAAATTGTAACAGATTTTCTCAGTAAAAAATACTGTGAAAAGGAAAAGTTTCACAGCTTAATAAATTTAGCAATGTAATATGATTATATTATCTATTTATTGAGTTTATTCAAAAGAACTGAACTGAAATCTGAAAAAAAATCTTAATTAACCTTTTTGTGTAACCGTTTCAAAAAAGTATCAGGTTTTTTTATTATTCTGACTAGTTTATTTTTTGTATTTTTATATGATCCTTTTACAATGAGTAAACAGAAAATTAATAAAGCACATTAATGAAAACCGAGAAACTTATGATCGCAAAAAAACTGGATTCAATTAATGGAAGACTTTTTTTCATCCATATACGTTTCACGATAGACTGGAGCGTTGTTGGGGGGCCCCAAACCTCGGCGGACACCGACCAGCCGAACCGGCCAGACCACCCATGGGTGTTGGGTCCAAGGATAGCTGCGAGAGAAGCATGTGTTTTGGAGACTGGCCGCGCAAGGCTGAATCGAGGGATGAATTGAAGTAGAATGAGCGTAAGAAATTTTGTCGGGATCGACACTAAGGTAGGGATGGATTAAGGGGGAGTGGTTACAGGGTACATAAAAATGGCATGTCATTATTCATTCGAATTACACTCACAGTCACATTTGAGTGGTGAAAATAATCTACTTTGAAGGCGCGCTTCAATTATGAGCAGTAAAAAAATTTTCATATGCTCGCAAATTCAAGTTTTGGGATTACCGCTTGGAATCATTCCGCTTGACTGAAAGTATTAAGTAAAAAAACAACTAATTGAGACTCTTTCGTGACGATTGAGGGCATCTCAAACTTTACCGGCCTTAGATAAAGATAGTCTTTCCCTCGAGACTTACGACGCTATCATAGGCCGCTGGTGACGCTGATGAGATCAAGCGAAATGGTCAATATCGAAATTGAATAATCGAGTTAGGATCGAAACTCGAAGATCATGACTCGACTTCGATTCCCTCGAACTTTGACCGTTAAAACCCGATTTTAGATTTTAATCGAAATCGATTTTTCCATCAGCAGACGTGCGGGTACTGCAACCTCATTTTAAGTGATAACTGGTATGGTATTTTGATGGAGGCGACCGACAGCTGAGGTCATTTGCGGCATGAGGAAAGGTTATGGAAGGAAGGGTAGCTATAGGTCTATAGGAAGGGTAGGTTTATACGGCTAAATATACTATGAAATAAATACTGTATACATTCTTCACTGAAGTATATGACGTAGCGCAGTGGAAAATTTGGGAACTGGATTAGTCAAATTTCTAAAAACTGGTTTTCGCGAGTAGATTTAGCACCGGCGGGATATTTTTTAAAATTAATTTATTTAAGTATACCGGGACTGGCGACGGTGATAACTTTACGGAGTCACTCGCTAGGTGACTTGCATCCCGGTCAAGACGAATGATTTTTTCTCATTTGATTTTTCACATAATTTTTTTATTATTCTTGTCCGCTAAATATCAGTAGATTATGGTATTTGGAGGAGGCGACCGACAGCTGAGGTTATTTTCGCCACGAGGAAACGGAATGGAAGGAAGGGTGGAAAGAAACCCGGCGTTAGCATTAGCCTGCTCTTAACGAAAGGCGCCAAGGGGACTACGGTTTAACGTCCCATCCGACGGACGGAGTGTTGCGCTTGAAATGTCCTCCACACAACATTCAAGCAGGGGTCGGGCAGTCTCTGAAAATTCTCTACCACTGCCGGGATTTGATCCCGGGCCCGCCGGGTGGGAAGCCAACACTCTAGCCACCACATCAACCCGATCCCCAAATCGGTTTAATCTGCTGGGTCATCATCAAATGCATAACATTTGTTACATTTCATCCCATTAACTATCGGAAACCGTTTGCGCTTCAATTCATTTCGTCTTCAGTTTGGTATACCGCAACCCTCCCTTTGCCAAGGCTGTTCCTTTACGTCCCTGATATTCTCTATGATCGCGCCCAAGGGCGTATCCAGGATCAAAACTACAAGCCATGGTTGCTCAAGTCGTGGGTAAGATTTAAGCATGGAAAAGTTGAATGAAATCAACCTTATCCCTATTTTTGTCTATAAATCGACCCTAATGCTTGCGGTTCATTTAACATACATGTTATAATTAGCGTTTAATTGGTGGATCGTCTCAAGAGTTCCCTCATCACTCTCTCTCTCTGAGCCCTTGAAGCAGTTGCAGATGATAATGAATCATCAATCAATCGCTTAGTTCGCGCGACGCAGCCTTCGCAGCTGACGTTCGCGAGCGACCACTAATTGGAGATGTAGGACCCGGTGGTTCCGAAGCAGCAGCTCTTCCTAGCTGCTGCTGCGCCAAGAGTCTTGATGAACTTGCCAAGTTTCGTGGAAGTGTCCTTCTGACAGGAAAAGGGAGCCTCCCTCGCCCCAGCTTCCGTGCGCGTGGGATAATTTGCGAAGAGCGCTGTCGAAGTTAACTCGAGGGCTCCCGAACAGACGGGCGGGCTGCACTGCGCGCCTCGTCATTTCAAGGAGGTTTTGAGGGGGTGGCGGCGACCCTTGTAAGCGAAAGCAACCCTCTTGTCACAGGTGTGATAGTATCATCTGGCGCTCGATCTATGTAACTAGGGCGGAGTTCCTCTTATTTCGTCGATCTACTAACGAGGGATGTATACTGGAAGAGATTTAAAAAAATACAAAATAAAAATATTTTTTGTAAAAAGCAATGTTTTATGTCGAAAGAAAGGGAATAAAAAAATGTCCAATGATCCTGACAAATTCTCTAAATTATTTTCTTCATATAAAACGAAAAACGTTGGTGGCATGTTCCACTATAATACTCAATTTATAAAGGAATATGTTGTCATGACTCTCTGTCGTTCTCGTTCCTTTAAATCAGTGGTTCCCCACCGGTAGTATGTGTACCCCTTGGGTGAACGCGTACCACCGGTTTTACACATATTATACGGGGCATTAAAACAAATTTTTCATTTACACAATTATTTGTAACTAAAATCGCCACAAATAATTTTTATGACTTATTTTCTCACCACATGGAACAAAACTGGGGGGCTTCCCGAAAGAAATTCGAAAATTTTAAAAATAAGGACCACCCTATGCACAATAATGATGGAGATATTCATATTAATAAATTACTCATTGCATGTTTTTTTTACAAAAATAATAGTTTCATTCGTGTAATATATTGATTACGATCATAAATGTGTAGCAAAAATTCGCGTTCCCCAAATTCAATTATTTAAATAGTTGTTAATAATTTTTTTTTAATTATTAAACACATTTTAAAAAACTTTGCAATAAATATCGCGAAGGAATTAGCATATAACGTATTGTACCTCAAGTTGTCGCGTGGAGTCTACCAGACGCCAATAGCAACAAAATATTCGTATTAATTCCAGAAATGCGACGAAATATAAAATCATATCGGTGACTAATTCAGAAGCATAATATAATAAGATACAAGGAAGGACAATTTCTTAACTTTGAAAACACGATGTTGTAAAGAAAATAATATGGCTTGGCGTCTGGTAGACGGCACGCGAACAATTGAGGGCTAATAGTAGCGTGGCAACATCGGTACGCCGTAAATCTTGACCAGGAAAAAGGTATACATGTTATGTGGGTTTTTTTCAAGCAAATTTTTCATTTACACAATCATTTATAACTAAAATTGTCACCTACCCGTAGTGAAATTATGTAATAAAATGTGCACGATACATTTTTGGGGGGACAATATTAGTTATATACACATATATGTTAATAATGTTTGTTTAAATTATTAAACACATTTAAAAAACTTTTCGATAAATATCGCGAAGGAATTAGCATATAACGTATTTTACCTCAAGTTGTCGTACCTTGTGTATTTAATATTAGTTATGTGCACATAGAGGGGTACAGGAAGAGAAAAGGCTGGGAACCGCTGCTTTGAATGGTCGTAGCGCCGCTAATGGATTTTGATGGTCATACCTTGGACCAATCTCCATGTTCATATAATATTAAATTTTGAATAACAATCAAGATACAATTTAAATCATGATAAAAGTGTTAGGATATTGCATTGTCATCAGGTTCTGAAATATCCTGGAAATTTCAGCTTGAGAGCTAATCGGGAAGTTGGTTAAAATTGAGTTGCAAGTTGACCCGTATGAGATGACAAATAACAACGAGGTCCGAAAGCCGTCGACATCAAACAACAAAGTGGGTTTATAGTAACATAAAAGCAAGGGCTATAGTACACCATGCTTGCTGGAAGAATAACAAGGATTCGTCAGCCATCGCCCGATATCTCCGAGATACGGGGCATCGGAGCAAATTCGAACCGAAAAATCTACATTTTACGAAAAAAAAGGAAGGAATGGCTGCCCTGGAAATCAGTGAAATGCAATCATAACAAAACCTCCTCCTCAACGACTTCTGCCTACCCACCCCCCTTATGTCTCTTCACCTTACCACTTCCTCACAACCATATTGCAGGGCCGGAACAAGGAGTTTTGTCAGGGGGGGCAAAGATCAGATTTCCGCCCCTCCCTCTCCTGACCCCTTCTTGTGTGGGCGTTTTCCTTCAGTATGTTTTTTTCCAATGAGGACGAAAGTCAACATCCTTAGGTTTTTCCCACGTTCGCTCAAATCTTTGTACACTTGGTAAATGGTAACTTGGTTCACTTATAATTTTGTTTGCTCATTCTTAAAAGCGTACTTATATGTATCTTTTGCCAAAATTGACTGCATGTAATTACAAGAGCAACTTGACAATCTATTAAACTGCAAAAATTTAATGTTTGACGATTATTATTACTATTATTATTATTATTCTTTTGCTTCTTTTTTGTGGATAGCTGTGACTCCATATTGATTTTTTCTTTCTCTTGCGTGAAAAATTTACAATGTAATAATGATGTATAAACTGAAAACATATATACATATGTTCATGTTCGTGTTTTTGTTTGTATATCCATGAATTCTTTGATTCTTATAAATATTATATTTTTGGAAATATTATAAACGAATTTGTGGACCACAATTTTGAAAACTATGTAGGTACGACCACTAATAAAAAAACAAATTGGCCCCTGTTGACAAGGCTTGAAAGGCTTAGCAGGACCTGGACGTTTATAATATCTTCATATTGTTAAACTTATAAAATATAGTATTCTTTTTTCACTTTGTTTTTGTTTATGCGTGGTGATGTTTTATTTTTGATCACAGTTATAATTATTTTGTAACTGTTTCCTATAAAATAAATTTTTATTATTAAATTATTATTATCATCCCCCCTCACTTACTCCCTCCCCTAGCAATTAATACCTAGCGATAAGCAAGATGGACTCCAACTCCCTCCAGACTAGAAAATAAAAAGTTGAAGAGCATCAGGAAGGAAGAGTTTGAGGGCGGTAGGAGGTTTAAACATCGCGAACTGCGTTCCTCGTGCAAATGGGTGGATGGCCGTCCTAGATGCGTATTGCGGTGGGAGGCCGGACAAGGGGTCAGCCGGGATCTCAGATACGGGAATGAGAAATTGTCTAGGGATCCCCAGGGCACGCACATGTACGGAGTTCCTCCGGCCGCGGATTATGAATTCTCAAGGAGCCAGCCTCCCCTCCACCACACCCACATTAGGCATCCCATTTTCTCTGGAATAAAGTCTTTCCCTCTTTTCCTCTCACTTTATGGCTATAAGCACGATGAGTATAGTGTAGTTCTTGCAGTGGCGGTTGGGGCCGACATTTGAAGGCAATGTTCTAGCAAATAGTACACTCTTATAGGTAATTATCTGTTTAAGCTCCGAGTGATATTAACTGCATTAGACGATGAAATTTGAATAATTTGTTAATTTAACGTGAGGCGGGATTTTTAAGAAGAAATCAGAAAAAGAAATAAACATTTCAATCTCATTATTATGACTAAAAATATGAAGTGACTAAAAATATGAAGGCATCTCTCACAATCATAAACGAGTGGTTAACTCATATCCTTCCGCGCCTGTTTTTATAAGTAGAAACAAGAGAAAATTGCCTGATTTAGAAAACCGAGGGAATCAGTGGAAAAGATTCTCAGAGTTCAAAATATTTCAAATACATTTCGTGAGCTTGGCTATATTTTATTAGATAGTACATTTCAAATGGTCTGCTACTAAAACTAATTCCCTTAATTAGCTGATGACAAATTTGAAACCAGTTTTACATGTTTGCCTTCAAATTCTTGCATTTCAAACGTCACTCCTCCATAAACATATGTGTTCGCTACCATAACAGAAGACGTGATGGGCGCAGCCATATTAGTTTTCCACATTTTCCGGATAGCAATCGGAGATCTTCTCCGGTGGAAAAATTGTGTCTGCTCCAGTCTGATCAGTAACGCCGGTGAGTTACCCCAAAGCGTTTAGCAAACAAAGTCTCACCGGTTCCGCAACTGTCGAGTATTTTGAATGCGACCATTGTACTTCCAGGTAGATAGACTATTCTGAAGTCGGTTGCCATGGATATCTCAAAATCAACAAAAATTGACCTAAACCAATTTGTTTCTCAGCCCTCCAAATATCAGGCTATTTTTAGGTATTACATGGTCCAAATTTCGATAATCAACCATTGTCTCAGTTTAAATTTATTTCAATTTCGGCCAAGGATTTTAGAATACGTAGACTCTTTGGAAAATCGATTAAAATGTGCCCAAACAAGTCAAGGAAAATCAAGCTTCAACGGTATGGACTGGTGCCTACTCTATTTAGTCCCCTTGAAGATCTACAAGCTCTCCTAGAAGGGGATAAGTTGGGAAGGGATGGAGGCTCTGAGAGGGCCAAACGCGGCATTGCCCGTCAAGAGAGAAAGGGAATGAGCCCCAAGGGTGCTCTGAGGGCGTAAAGTTTGAGAGGACCGGTTGGGAGTCGAGTTCCATAACTCTCACGGTTCATCCCCCTTCTGCATGGATGAAGGAGGAAAAAAAAATTTGCAAGGGAAAAATTGCGCCAATACCCGTGGCAGTCTGTAAGGGCGGAGGTCTCGTATTTGACTTGCAGCCGCTGGCTTGCCTCTCGTGTTTGCTGGGGCGAACTGGGGCGAAGGGAATATTGGCGTTGGAGGGCAAGTCGCTTCATGACGCATCCCCACGCCAAAGTGCGTGTTTGAGTATCCTTGGCTACGAAACCGCACTCGACGGTAATGCCTACTTGAAGTTCAAAAGTAGTAGAACAAAATAATACTCGGATAAAAAAAAATCTTTCGATATTCCCATTCCGTATTATGAAGGGAATCGACAGCCTCTCTCATATTATTATTTGTATGAAAAGTAAGAAATTAAAAGAATGAAGCAAGAAATATTCATAATATTTTGCATATTATATTCAGTTATTATTTTATACAAGCTTTTGCCGATGAATTTCATTGATATGGGATGGGGAAGCAGGTTTTTATTTTCCGCATTGCCTTGATGACAAGCTATATTTATCACCGATAAATATAGCTTGTCACCAAGCCTGTCTCTTGTGCGTATGCACGTGAATTTTAGATAATGAATTCAAGGTAATAATCAATCAATTTTAAAATATTTTGTTAAGTTAGTAAAATCAAAATTTTCTAAGGGGAGTAGCCTTTAAGATCTCCGTCATTTACATTTTTTATGAACAACGGGCGTGGCGGGTCTTTGTCTAGGAAAATCAGAATAATAGGTCCTTATATGCGTTTAAAATATTGGACAAACTTACAGGTAGATCCTGACGGTGAAAAATTCTTTAAAAAACAGTTTTTAAAAACACATGTTCATTATCTATTCGAAATACACTCAAAATACTCATTTCAGTAGTAAAAAAAAGCTACTTAGAATGCATGGTTGAATTATTTGGTGTAAAAGTTTACATATGAACGCACATTCAAGTTTTGTGTTCACCGCTTAGAACCATTCGTCTTCACTAAAATTACCAAGGACCAACAATTATAGTGTAATATAATTGTAATTCTATCACATTGAAAATGGTTACATTTTTTCCTTCGTCAAAAGGCTACGCAAATAGGTATCATTTCGAAAATTCAATAAATCCAAATGCTAATACCATTCAAATCCTATTCCAAATAGACGCAAGTTATTGTTCGAGGCGCCGAAGAGTGGCAAAAATTACTCTTATGATTACCGAATTTGACGGAAGGAGAAAAGGAACAATTAGGAAGACCAACTGATTGATATGCTTCCTTGACATCGAAGTCGTGTCTTTCCAAATTTACCGGGCATAGAAAGAAGCTCAAAGTACCTGGCCAAAGAACGATTTTATTTTCCTCGCATCATTCGTGAGGCTATTAAAATCGAAAAATCAATAGAATACTTGAATGGATTTGATGGACACACCTTAAATACCTACTTGGAAAAGACATACGCGAAACAGAACGCAAAAAATTGAGGTCCTCAACGCTGATTGGTTGAGCCACCGGAAGGCCACCCTGAGGATGGAATATATATATATAGCGGGCCATTTCCATCTATCGGCACTCAGACCTGATGTTAATGAAGTGACCAGCATAGGCCACGAAACGTCATCAGAACTCAACTTCGATGCCGCAAACCCGAAAAACAATGGAGAGAAATGCATATAAATAAGCCTAAATGATGACGCTATCACAGGCCAGAGGTGACGTTGCTGAGATCAAAGGAAATGGTCGAATCGAATCGTTTTTGAAAAATCGAATTTGGATCTAACCTCAAATATCATGGCTCGGTCTCTATTTCCTCTATCTTTGATTGTTGAAAATCGATTATCGACTGTAATCCAAATCGATATTTCCATGACTAGTGAGGACTTTACCCCGCCGCTACCGAAGCCGGAAAGGAGAAAGGAGTGGGGAAGGATCGAATATCGTTTTGTGTTCATCGTCCATATACTTTGATTACAGGTACAGTCTGGAAAAAAAAGCTCTAGCGTCTAAACAAAGCAATCAATTTTGATGCAACAAAAATCATTCAAAAAAATTATTTCTACGTTAGATTATATACTTTTAAAAATCTTAGCTCCATAGAATTTCCTGTACTAAATATTTTCTCAAAAAAGTACCCATTTATTGCGCGCAAAATTCACCTTACCCAATTTTGAACACTTGGTATTTCGATAGTTTTCGTTCCAGTAACTTGAAATTTATATTTAATATACCCTGATCCAGCATTAAAAGTTTTCAGAAAACAAATTTTTAAGACACTAAAATTGATTGATTTGTTGTAAACAACGCAAATGTCTGCTAACTTCGAAACCAATGGGTCAGTTGTAAATTGATTGGTACTGATGTACTTTTTTGAGAAAATATTAAGTACACGAAATATTATTGATCCGAATATTTACATAAGTATATGATCTAACGTAGAAATAAATTCACTTTTATATGCTCTTTGTTGCATTGAAATTGATTGCTTCCCGTAGACACTGGGGCTCCTCAAACTCGGGTGTCTTCCTTTTTTTACAGACAGTAAATCCCCATTAACATGTGGATATCTGACTGTTTTAATATATATTTCTTTCACTTCGGGGCACCTGTGGGCGTTCGCCTGAATGTGTGGGAAGGAGTGGTAAGGGGAAACGCGTGAGCTTATTGGCGGAGCTGAGGGGGAGCGATGAACGGACGAGATCAAAATTTGAAGGGGTCATGTTCGGAGAGTTTAAGGGAAGAAGCGTGGGCGAGAGTTTGAGCGGAGAACTTGGATGTATAACCATTGAGAGGAAAATACGCTTGGACATGGAGAGAGGAAGATATGTCGGTTTTAAAGGTTGAACCCCCGAGTGCGGTACTCGCTCAAGTGGAAGAGGAGTGGGATCAAGAGACGTCGGATCGCATATGAGAAATCTCGGTTTGAAGCCGCCGTGGACTGGAGGACTATAGAAAAAGGTCACATCAATGGGCGAATGGCATGGGCGGCCATCCAAATGCATAGTATATGCATCCAAATGCACAGTTTACCGAGGTTCTTGACCACAACATACATGGGCGGATCCAGGATTTCTTTGTTGGGGGAGGCACAAGGATACCTCGTAATGCAAAACGAACGTAATGATAATGGGACCGTATTAAAAATCTTGCATGTTTTTAAGGGCCTGGGCCCCCTATATCCGCCTATTACAACATGTGAATTATGATGTGGTCAAGAACCTCAGTAAAATTGCCGTCGGAGTTTTTAAAAATCTGGATTGCGTAGTGGTCCACGCAGTGCCCCGGAAAGCTGACGGTTCATGCTTCGATTTTCGGTCTAGGAGGATTTTTTCCCATGAAAATGAATGTGAATCAACCCATTAACATTAACCCATTGAATTTGAACAGAACATATAGAATGCAGATGATTTTTATCAATTTTTTGGAAAAAAGTTGCGTCTTGTATGCCGTCAAATACGGTAATTATAAGAGTAATTTTTGCCAATCTTTGGCGTCTCAAATAATGACTTGCATTTGGGATAGGATTTAAATGGTACAAACCATTGGGTTTATTAAATTTTAACTGAGAAATGATTCTTATTTGCGTATGTTTTCGATGAAAGAAAAAATTATTATTGTTTTGATTATGATAGAATTATAACTAAAATGTCCAAAACTAAGATAAAAATAATCAAAATAAAAACAACAGGAATTTAAAGAAAATGAGAGAGGATAAGAATATTTTTACTTATTAATGATAGAGCTGCTTCTGGTAGAAATTTAATTTCAAGACATTTTATTTGAAAATGTGAAAATTTTCTACCCAATCAAAATTATTGTGGCAGCTACACATTTCAACAATAAACTTTACAGCACAAAGTAACCCATAGTTTAAATCCCCTGAATAGTAATGAAAATGAATGAATTTTCTATGTAACTTAGACGCGAAATTGAGTTTGAATGGGTTAAAAAGGTTGGTATTGGTCCGCGATGTGCTCCGGAAAGGCAAAGGTTCGTGGTTCGATTCCCGGTTCAGGGAAATTTTTTCTCGTTATGTTAAATTTGATTTTACTATAATACTATTAGAATAATTGAATTTGAATTAGGCCGAAAGGATTTTTATATGCGTAATTTTTATGATGGAATAAGTTATAATGAAATTGATTACGATAGAGTATAATTTAAGATGATCCAAAATTATGTTAGAAATTAACTAAATAAGAAGAACAAGTAATACCTAAAAAATGTAGAAAGAGAAGAATAATTATTAATTATTTATGAAAGTTAAGCAAAACAGCTTATTTCATTTATTTATTTAAGAAGTTTCAGTAAAAAATTACATCATAAGCAAGAAAATGTAAAGTAGTACTTAAATTTAGTTTTTTAATCTAAACCTACACTTGTGAATATAATTTTTGTTTGCCAATTTTTATTCATAAATTACCTAATCTAGTATGATGTGATAAATAAACCATAAATAACGCCAAGTAAAAGCAATGAGCTTAATAATAACTATATTGACTATTTTCTCTGAGTAAATAATAACTATATATGAATAAATTAAATAAGTATTAGTATAATGGAGTCAGTATTAAACATTGACCCATTGAGGTCGGAGCGTGACAGACGCAGTTGAATTTTATTTAGCACTTATTTTGGAAACTTAATTTGGAACGTCTTATATGCTAACACATAAAGTAATCATCAAAGTAATTTTTGCCCACTCTTCGGCACCTCAAAGAATAACTATAAATATAATGGAGTCAGTTTTGAGCATTAATTCATTGAGGTCGAACCGTTACATACGAGACGTAGGCGATTTTTTTAAGCAATTATTAAAAAAAAGTTGCTTCTTTTATGCCGTCAAGTACGGTAATCATCAGAGTAATTTTTTGTCCACTCTTTGGTACCTCAAAACAATAACTTGTGCCTTTCTGGGATAGGATTTATGTCTGCGTAGTGCAAGGATAGATTTGAGCGGCTGCTTTCCATCAGACTATTGCGGAAATCTTGAGCGTGGGCGGGAGACTACTTGGCACGCAGTCCAGAAAATATGTCGACAGTTGGGGTAGGACAAGGCTTGGCAGCATTTTGGGGACGATAATATGGGGTTGGTGCCTGTTACCAAATTCATTTTCCATTCAAGACATGGTCAAGCGCGGACGAATCCTGACGAGAATTTGTGGAGACCAACTGAAACATTTTAAGCAGGAAGAAAGGTAGTAGTGATACAAAAAGCTGTGTTGTAACTTCCTTTCCTGCGTTGAAAACATTTTTCGCTCAACTTTTCACTCCTACTGATATCGTTTTCAAGAGAATGAGACGGAAAACGTTCTCGTCCCGAACTAAGTCTCGTAGGAATATAGGATATTATAGAGTATAGGATTCGTTATCCCATCGTTGGCTCGATTTGAATTTCCCACGGAAGGACATTAGGTTGGGCCAGGATCCCTTACCACATACCGCTGAGGTTATGTCCATTCTCCCTATTGAAATGATTTGTCCTTTTCGCTATTTCGATGGATTCACGTATAAGGCCCATGTTGACCTCCCGTCTTCGCCAATACTCATGTATGGTTAAACATCACTTTGCCCAGCGCTGAAAAAATCAAACACCTGCAGTAATTTTCCGCACTTTTTAATTTTGCTAAACTGGTTTCAATATTCACTCATCTCTATCAAGAGCTGTCTAGATAGCTAGTAGATGTTTATACATTGTAATCGGTAGATTAACTAAAATAGTGTTGAAAATTACTACAGCTGTCGGTATCACTACTATCGATGAATTGGCACAAAGTGAACTCGTCAACAATCGATCTGTGGAAGAAAGGTATTGATATTTTTTGAAACGTGATGCTGAACTGCATTAAGTAGTGTGTTTATGATCCACGGCAATCGTTTTCGCCAGAGAGGAAAAAATAAAGATTTAGAAAACCGTACCGTGAAGTAAATTCAGAAAAAAATATAACATTTTTCAGGGAAAAAAAACCTGTGAGGTCAGTTTTTGATATTGAATTTAACCTAAAGATGTTTTAGTGTAATCTCGAGGTAGGTGTGTTAGATGGAACACATTATGAGGGATTTAATCTAACAGCATTGAAAATTTTAAGACTAAAAATCAGTGGAATTTTCAGTTCGCCTATCGTTATCTTGTGTAGCTCCATTGCAAGTATAAATTCCTGGAACTCTCAATTGTTCAGCCAAAATTAAAATCGCAATGACTACTTGACGGTGAATACCTCATTGAAGATGACTGTGTAGTAGTAGTCGTAAAACCTAAGTCGGAAACATTTTGTTTCTCATAAAATTTCTAAACTTAACTATCTTCACTATAGTTGGAGTGGAAAGCTAGATACAACTAACTGTAGTGCTGATAATTAGTAATCAAGTTTGTAATTTATCAGAGTAATGTATATAATATGCCTTCTTTACTAGAAAAAAATTTCCATCTCATTTAAACCATTATTTATGATCATTAAAACAGTGACGGCATGAATATTTTTCCTCAAGTCCAAAAGTAATTGTTATAACCATGCTCTTATCTTTATTCCCACGTGAGATCTCATGGGCTACCCTCGATCGATCATGAGTTCATCAGGCTGAAAGGTAGTATTAATTGAATAATTTTTATTCTCATGCAACAATGTTTTGCTTGCTAGAATATTGATTAATTAGTCAGTAGAATATCTTTTCTTGGTCGCCTTGAAACTGGGTGTATGTGTACAGCTTGCATAGGGCAATCAAATTTTTTTTATTTTTTTTTTAATTACTTATTTGGAAAAAAATATTTTCATCTTACACACTGACGTGAATATAACAAATATTTTAAGTGGGTGTGAACACTTGAATTCAGGAGTTTAAAATCAATCCTTCGTAATTTGCATATTTCCTAACGATTTAATTGACTCATGCATTCAGCGTAACTGAAATTTTGAGTAGGCGCTATATTTCCAGAAAATCCTGATCAATTATTTGTACATTTATGTTTTCTACTGCATATATTTTCACGGCACTCATCGGTAGTGCTGTGTAAAACTGTTGGTCTTTTATAAAATTTTATTCGCAGCTTCTAAAATAATTTTAGAAATACTTTTTACAATTAATTCCAGGGAAAATAAAAAAAGCGTTTATCACATTGGTATATTTAAAATTTGCGTGAAAAGTCTCCCGTTTGAGTGTCCTCGGGTCAGACCATTGCGACGGACGGAGGCGTGAGTGTAGGTAACTTCGCCAAAAATGTAGGCATTTAGAATTCAAGTGAGATAATGAATATTGATAGTATTGTTTTTTTAATTATATTATTTTAATTTATTTATATTTTACTATTTATTTATCTCACTTACCCCCAAAAACAGTACAATGAGATCTTTCTATCAACAACTATCAATGGACTCCAATACACATCCAAGCCCTGAAGAGGGGCAATCCATCCCGGCAGGACTCGAACTTTCCAAATTAAAAACTTAGAATAACGATTACAAAGTCATTTAAAGAAATATCGAAGACTAATGACTAATTCAGCCCAATCAAATCGCCTGTAACTGGTTTCCCAAGTATTCCACATTTAGTAATAAATATTAACTATAATTGCATGATATCAGTAAAAAATGAAAAATTATCCACGAACACGAAATGACATTATAAAACGTACTCTTCTGTAACGTTTTAAAATATCCACTACTAACTTAACAAATAATATCAGTACAATTCAAAAACAAGCTCTATATTTTGAAACTTGGGAGCAAAAAACAACATCAAAAATCCACCATGACTATCACAATCCCATTTATATTATCCGTACTACCACTCACTGAACCACCGCCATGAACTGCACCAGTGTGGGGGTCTTGAGCTCTTCGTATCCCTTTCCTACGCTCTCTCTCTCTCGTAGACGCCTCCTTCTTCTCCGCGTCCTTTAATTCCTCCTGCCGATCCTGGGTTCTGCCGTATTTCTTCCTCCGGTCGCACAATACACCACTCTTTAATTTTTCTCCCGATCCTTTCTATCACGTCTATCTCTTCCTTCTCGCCATACACGACTCCCCTTTTTCCGTTCACAACAATCCCTCACTACCATTGTTAGTTTTAAATTATTTACAAACAACATGGTGGCTTGTTTACATTATGCTACACTTCATACGTATCGTCGCTAGTTCGTTACGCACTTCTTCAGTGGATGAAACATATTATATCATTGCATAGATATATGCTAAAAAATATGCGTTAATGAAAATAAAATGTTTGCGACGCAACCTCCCTCTTAGAATGACTGGAAAGGCGTTTAGGGAGTCAAGCCGATTCTCATCACGCATTTTCCACGCAAATCTCACCAACGTATTTGCACTTAAAATATGCATTTTGAACAAACTTACGAAGATTAGAGGGAGGAGGTCGAGCTAAATCTTACGATACCTCACTATGGGGGATGGCGGGGTATCCAAAAATTGTCAAAATCGCCTCACGTAATTAATGGATATCCCCTCATTTGTCCCTAAGTAGGGAGAGTTTGACTGGTTCTGATCATTGAGGTTCCGACGTACTTTCACATAAAATCGATGGAGGAGCATCGTGAACGGGGAAACAGGGCGGAGTATATTCAGAGGGCAAGAGGAAAAACATTTCGCCATTCTAATATTCCAATTTTATATTTGAGGTATAGGCAAAAAGCGGAAAAATTTGATTGATGACAACAAAGATATTAAATTAGTTTTTGTCGAGAAATTTTTCTGTGTGCTTAATAAGACTTAAACAAGAAAAATCTGTCAAGACTGATAATCTTATTTATTTTTCTTGAATAATAGCAGCCACCACATTATAAAATACAGTTTTATCCACAGTAAATCAACCAATTAAAGTTCCGTAGTCAAAAATGAGTCAATATTGCCGATCACTTGAAAATGAATGTTTTCTTTCTTTTATAATACTTTCAGCCTAAATAATTTTATGGTTGCCAAGCACTGCAGAAGTCCACGGAATACTTATAGAACCTTTTTTCATTAAATAACACTATTGCATGGATGTAAGAACTAACCTTAAGTGAAGTGCGTCACGATAAAAGAAAAATAATGGACAGCCGGTCTTATTTCCCTGCATATTTCGTAATTTACTTAGTTTACATACGTTTATTTTTTAATTATATTTCACTTATCACAGCTTAATTTAGAACTGAAACACCATACTTATAATACACTAAATACTGGAGCTCTAATGAACAACAATGGTCTATCACCATGGAGCTATATATTGACTTGTTTTGGTGATATAATAATTTACGTAAACGTGAGATGCACGCTGAATGTGTGACGTAAATATCTAAATTAGATAATCTTAATTCATTAACCTCTTTCGGTACAGCATCGTCCATATTTTAGAGTGGTGAAGTAAATTGTGCGCGAAAAGGTCAGCCGCGAGACTCGACCGTATACTCGAGAAAGATTACCATGGTGACCGTCTGGATCGGTGCGGTGTTTATATATTTGATTTTTCGCAGTGATTGTTTGAGGGCGGCGTGGTCTTGGTCCTGCGGACCAGTGGATGCCGGAGGAATTCAGGCTGGTGGGAGTTCCCTGAAGACTTCCGGGCCCCACTGGGACGCGCTCCGAGGAATTCACAATCTGTGGAACCACGTCGCCCTCCCCCTTTTCATTTCTTATTCCATTTTATCATCTTAACATTGAAAACAAAAGAAAATTTTGTCAATACAGGGGTCGCCGGATCGAGCCCCGCTGAGGGATAGTAAAGATGAAATTTTTTTCCACCTTTTCCTCACTCAAATATTAATGAAAAGGCAAGGTAGACATGTATATTTTCAAAATGAAACTTTAAAATGGTTTTCATTGCAAAATATAATTAGATATCACACCTGATGTGTTCAGGCCTATAAAGAATATACGGTACAATTGGCAATTCAACTTTTCATAAATTTTCGGAAGGGTATCATTAGTTGTTTCTCTTAACGGATTTAGTGATTTAGATACTATAAATATCCGAAAATAATCATGGATTATTTTACACCCAATTTTTGCTTTGATGTTGCGATAGCCAAGAATGTTATTAATTAAAGAAAGCTTTCGCTGGTCTTTGCAGCTGTTATCTGTGTTCCCGTGTGTACTCCTCGCACCATTTTCATGCTGGCCGCTTTTTCGAGAGTGAATGAGTCAGCTAATATGATAGTAAGGAGCCACTTCAAGAATAGGTGTGTTTACACAATATTAATAATATTAAAATGCGAGTAAACACAATATTCCTCTTCTGCTGTGTCCGTGGACATAAATTTCATGCCCGTAGACACCACAAAAGTAAGAATAAAAAAAACAGTGTTAATAATACTAACGATCTCTGCCACTCACGTCATTAGATTTTATGATTGACAAACTGTAATTACACTTTTGTTTTTCATATGCAAACAATTTTTTTTCCTGTAGAAAATGTACGTTTTGGAGATTAACCTGTAAGATGTATTTATTTTATTTATTTATATTTTATTCTCAAACCGACGAATAAAGATCATAATGGCCATTTTACAACGGGGTATTCAACAAATTTAGCAAGTATACGTACACGATGAAACTTGCCTTGGATAGGAGAAACCTACCCAGGCGGGACTCGAACCCGCGACCTCTCGTTTGGCAGGCGACGTCGTTACCCCGCCGCCACCGAGGCCGGCAAAAAAATTATTTTGAAGAGGTTCAAACCACCGAATCCGCAATGCAATCGTAGTCCTCTCCTTTTCCACTAGGCCTACTCACTCACATGTAATACCCTAAGGGACAAAAATGGAAAACTAATGATTGAAAACGAAGACAAAGAGAAGAGATTGAAAGAATATCCAAAAGAGTTATACAATGGAAACGGTCTAAAGGGGGAAGCTATCGAAAACGAAGGGCAAGTGCTTAAAGATGGCATGGGAGTCCCAATTTTAAGATCAGAATTTGATGCGGTAGAAAGTGACCTGCAATGAATAAATAATTTGGATCTGACGATATTCCAGCAGAGCTAATTAAAAATGCAGGAGAAGAGATGCTGAACCAGTTGTACAAAATCAATAAGTGAAATGTATTCAACACATGAGATGAAATAACTTAGAGGGAAACAGAATAATCCTAATTTCCAAGAGGAAAAGAGCGGATAGCTGTGAACAGTTTAGGAGCATACTATACATAATTCATGTGTCGAAGATATTGATAAGGATACTCTGTAGAATAATAGAATGACGAGCAGGATTACTTGGATGAGGACCAATTTGGATACAGAAAAAGCAAAGGCAAAAGGGTAAATATATTGGCCCTTAGGCACCTCATAGATGGGAGAATGGAAAGCCAACGTTCGTTTCGTTCGTGGGCTTAGAAAAGACGTTTCACGACCTGGATTTGAACAAAATGCAGGGAATCGTGAAATACTGTGGAGTTCTTTACAATGAATGGAGATTGGAGAATCATACACAGTTTATGCAAAAATTAAGTAGCGCTTAAACCCTGCTTTTCATTTTGAAACACCTGGTAATACAATTCTCTCATTGTGCAATCATTCTTCCTGGGGTACTTGCGGGAAACGCGGAGGGTATTTTCATAAAATGTAGCAACTAAGGAAAAAAAAACAATACAAAGATATTTTATTACTATGAATATGCGGTTTGTTTTAAATTGATGAGGTTAAACTGGTTAATATTGATAAAATATTTTTTTACGCTTGCTGAAATAAGTTATAGCAAATTGAAAAATGAAGTAAATAAGAGCCGATAAATCGGCCCGTCGCACTCTTCTCCCAAACGGCAAAACCCGATATGTCGGCCCGCCGGACTAAAAGATTTAAGCTTAACTATTTAGCTTAGCAATTCTATGCCGCATATTATGGAAGACTCTTGCCAAAAGACGAGAAAGACAGCCGAGGGGTTTATTTTTTACCTCCTTATCTGTCTTCCTCGTGTGTTTTCTTTTGAGTTACTCTTTTATTTTATTAATATTTTATAGCTTTGAGTTTAGTGTGATGAATATAAGAAAGCGTATAAACCCCGCTTCCCATTTTGAAATGGCCCGTATTTTCCGGAGAACGTGAAAGACGGTCCCGGTTATTGTATGCTTAGGTGCGGACTGTTTGAGAAGGTCTCTCCTCGAAAGGTTCGACATATTTTTCAGAAAAAAATCGCATCATGAACATGGGGACGTAGGCTGTCGTGACGGCGAGTTATTATATCGTCTTGTCGTGTGCCCTATGCCGAATCTTGCCTACATTGAACGCTTGTAGGCTTTTATTTAAAAACTTTAAGCTACTCTTTCGTTAGATGTATGATTTATACATTTAAATTTGTTGTAATAAATATTAGAAAGCGTTAAAACCCGTCCAATCATTTTGAAGCACCGGGTACTATTTTCTGGAGAACGTGAAGGAAAGCTACCGCTCATTGAATGGTCAAGTGGGGACTGTTTGAGAAGGTTTCGTGCCATGTATCATTTGTAACTGTAAGTGTAGTGTTGTATTAGGAAGCTTAAAAACGTCACTATTCTTTTTTAAACACACCCAGTATTTTTCCGGAGAGCGTAAATAAAAGCTCCCGCTAACATACAGTATACAGTCTCACCTCGAAGAATTCGACATATTTTTCAGAAAAAAAATCGATGAAGGAGCATCGTGAACATGAGTACGTAGGCTGCTGTGAGTCTTGCCGTCTTGACTTGTGCCGTATGCCGATTCGTGCCTACGTTGAACGATTGTAGGCTTCTCTTTAAAATGGCTTGCTATTTAAAATTCCTCTTTCATTTTTTATGTGACTTATTGCTTTTAGTTAAAAAATAGTAGAAAGCTATTAATTTTGAAACACCCAGTATTTTCCGGAGAACGTGAACGAAACTCCCGCTTGTTGTATGTTCAAGTGGAGACTGTTTGAGAAGGTTCCATTTGATATATCATTTACAACTATTTAGTGTAAGGACAAGTTTAGTGTCATGAATATTAAAAAGCGTTAAAACCCCACGGTCTATTCTGAGACACACGGTATTTTACGATGAGCGTGAAAAAAAGCGTCCGCTTATTATATGACCAAGTGGGGACTGTTTGAGAAGGAGGGTTCGAAATATTTTTCAGAAAAAAATAATCGATGGAGGTGCATCGTGAACATGAGTACGTAGGCCGTTGTGACAGAGAGTTATTATATCATATTGACGTGTGCCATATGCCGAGCCGTGCCTACATTTAACGCTTGTAGGCTTGTATTTAAAATTTATTGAGTTTCTCTTTCATTTCACGTATAAGTTATAGTTGTTAGTTTTAGTTATGTTAGTTTAAAAATATTAGAAAGCCTTAAAACCCCGCTATTCATTTAGAAACACCCGGTATTTCCCGGAGAACGTGGAGGAAACTCCCGCTTGCTGTAAGTACAAGAGGGGACTGTTTAAGAAGGTTTCATTTGCAAATATTTAGTATAAGGACAAGTTTATTGTAATAAATATTAGAAAAGGGTTAAAACCCCACGGTTTATTCTGAGACGCACGGTATTTTACGAAGAGCGTGAAAAAATAGCTCCCGCTTATTATACGCCCTGTTTGAGAGAGAGGTTCGACATATTTTTCAGAAAAAATTAATCGATGGAAGAGCATCGTGAGCATGGGGACGTAGGCTGTTGTGACGGCGAGTGGGAAATCGGTCAGCGTTTGAGCATTAAGAAAGGGATCCCAGAGGGAGGGAGGGTACTTCGATGAACGCCGGGAAAACGGGCGGAGATGACTCATGTGCCGTCCTCGGGAACCCCTCCGTCACGACTCCGATACTTCAAGCCCAGCCCTTTTCCTCCTTGTGTGTGTCTCCTCCCCGGGAAAAAACCCTTCCCTTCCTTAAAATGGAAACCTCTCTCCAACCCACCCTCGCGGTACAATGGCTCACCTTAACCATTATTCTCGCCCCCCGACGAGTTGCTACTTAACCTGAATTCCCTTTATTCCCCGGAACAATGGGTATTTCCCCCCGTTATCCCTCTCTGTGAGCATAAGCATTTAGGTACACGACGGATGATGGGCAAGGGTTTAAAAAGAGGAGAGAAAGACATCGTGGGGGAGAGTGGGATACGTGTATGTAGGTATTTATACAGAGGAAGAATATCACCCTCTTGTGGAGAAATATGTGTAAAGATATTCTGCCATCAGAGGCTAAAATTATCGCGCAAGTCACAAATATTCTCTTTATTTACTTACTTGTAGGAATTAATAGCATTTCTACAAGTTTAAGTTATACCCTGGTAAATTACGTTAATGTTGAACTCTGAGTAAATACTTAATTAGTATGAATATTTTTAGTACATTCAATTTTTCTTTTAATTTATTTTTTTTTTCAATTTACGGTTATTTCTTTATTTGATAAACCGGAATTGATTAATTACCCATCACCCAGGTGTTTGACTTTGGTAGTACCTATCTTTAAATGAGGAAAGCAATGCCCATATGAGCTTTAGCGCTGAGTAGTATCTTTTTAATTTTTTGTTACCCAAAAAAGGACTTTTCACAGCCGAATGATTGTCCCTATAATGTTTTTTTTCGTTCTAAGTTAAAATAAATATTTTCACCCATGAAAGAAGTTCATTCCTTCGTATATTTCCTCCTACGCAAACCGAAATAATATCCATTTTACGGTCACTCTACAAGGGTTTCTGCCATCTGAAGATAAAATAACCGTTTAATTCAAGAAAATTCCGTTTAATTATTATCTTGTAGGAATTTATTGTATCCGTAAAAGTTAAAGTTACACTCTGGTAGTTTACCTAACTTGAATACCTTTGCAAATTAAGTTAATATTATCAGTTCTTGAGTCGAGACAAGTTACAAAAATTGAGAAACCGACTACATAGGATACCTTTGCAAAAAAGAACGTGATATTACCTGTTCTTGAGGCGATACAAGTTACGAGAATTGAGAAACCTACTACATAGATAGGAAAAAAGTTGAAAGTCTTTGTAGAAAATGAAAGAAACTTGAGCAGAAATTTAAAAAAATCAGCCTTCCTTTCCATCTAGCTTTCTCTCTTGTCCTCTCCTCTTGGTTACCTCAATATCCACGCCGATGAGCTTTTTAAAAAAGTTTCTCGGGAAATAAATTATTTTTTCAACTCTTCGCATAGATTCGGAGTTCCGTCGTTGAGCTACGAGAGGGAGCCGATTTCCCCCTTCAGGCCGTCCCTTTCAACTTTTCAACTCTCGACATCTCCTCGAAAAGGATTCCGTTTTTCGATCCATCGAATTTTTTCGTGGTCTTCTTTTTTTCTTTTTTCGCCTCACCCACCCAACAACCGTAGCGGTAAGCGGCGCCTTTTTTATTAACTAGCCGGCCGCCCGGCGTTGCTCGGGAAGGATGGTACCCGGAGAAGTGGGGAACTTGGAACTCATGGTCATATTGAAATACCCTTTCAGTTTATATTTTCACTTTTACCGTGTCATGAGTTGTCCCTACTCGGTAGGATGTTCTACCGTTGAAGTTCTATGATGTAACAAATGGTAACGGGAAAACGACGCAAAGGACGTGTTTTACGCAACCAAAAGTAGAACAATGGCGTTTGAGTGCATGAGATTTAAGGTGCGTACCAACTTCGGTCGCAATAACTGAATCCGTCTAAAAACGCATAGCGGACATACAAACAGACATCCTCATTTACATATGTGGGCTAGCCGGCCACCCAGCTTTGCTCGGCAAGGATAGTACTCAGTAAAGAGGAAAGTCAGAACTTGTAATTAAAGATCATATTGACCTCTCAAAGGGAAAATATGAGAGAACTTAATTTAAATTTAATTTAAAAATAAATAGAACGGCCATTGAACGACCTGTGAAGGGTTAAGTTGCGAGAAAAGGCAGTATTGGAGCTGGAAATCACCAAATCGCCCTTCACCTCGCACACAGCGCGTATAAAGATATGCAAACATGGCAGATTGAATGGGGATGTTATCGGAAGGTGGGAAAGTTAGCAGAGGGTGAGGAATGGGTGCTTGGTGGCGCTAAGCGCACTTGCTGGGTTCGGTAATGAGAAAACGATGCAAAGGACGCATCGGACACAATCGAAAGTAGCACTAAAGGATTCGAGAGCATGAGATTCACCTACGTACTAACTTTGGCCGCAGTCCCTTCTGCCTCATGAAAATTCATAGCGCCCAGGCAAACCGGTATCCTCTTTTATATATATGTATATATTTCCGCCACTATTGGTTTTTTTCCCTCGCTTGATTTCTTGATCCTTGACGTCTAATTATTTCCGTCGATATAAATCACTAAGGTTTGAAAGGTATTCTCAATTTTTTTTTCTTACTCGTAGCCGGTCAAAGAAGTGATAATGGCGGCTATTCCAGCTCTTTGAAATCTCCGAATTTATCGCTTGCATCGAAAATAGATTGAATGCACCCTCTCTATCGCTGGTGGGTTAGAAATTGGTTGAATGCCGCTCCGGCGCTCATTAGTGACCGTCAAGGGAGACCGTGAATGAGCAGGCACTTGCAGCCCAATAGGCATTTATGGAAGGGAGGTGGAAAGAGTTTTAAACGCGCCGAGGAGTGGCCTAAATTGGGCTCATCATGGGCCTCTACATCTTCTTTTTTACCTTTAATAATTCCTCTTTCTGTCCATCGCCTTTGAGGTAGAAGCTACATTAATTAATTCCTAAAACCAGTCAATCCACTGAGTGCCTAGCGAATAGAGCTTCGCGGTATTTTACATGAATGCATTATTTATTTGATATATTTTATCCCACGCTATTACAAACATGCTTGTCGTTGCTCGCTATTCAATTTTTTAACAATTGAATTCTCGTAACCGTTTATTGTCTTTTTTTAACTATCGCTGCATATTTGGGATGATTTTTTCCCAGCGCTTGTTTTCCTCTAAATATTTTTTTATTTAATAATTCCGCTTTCTTTCCAATGAGTAACATGATTCGCCTTTGAAGTGGAATCTAAATCAATTAATTCCCAAAATTAGTCAATTCACTAAGTGCCTAGACGAAAAGGCTTCACGGTATTTCACATAGAAATATTCTATCGTTGATTTATTTCCTCCTACACTATCCCAAACATGCTTCGAAGTATTCTTTTATTGTAGTTGCTGGAATTTTGATATTTTGACATTTGATTCCATGTGCCATTTTTTATTATCCTTTTTTTAAATATTACTGCCTACCTGAGATGATTTTTTATCCTAGCGCTAATAAAAAGTCGAATGGTTAAAAAAAATCTCTGAATACTTTTCCTAATTTTTTAAGAATTCCTATTTAAGCACTATAGCGTCGACTTCACGATTTACTTTAAAGCATGTGCTGCAGTTTATCTATTAAAATTTATTTTCGAAAGAGGCATATGAAAGAGGCAGAGGGGGATATGCATCAAGATCGAAATAGAACCTTCTGTTTGGGTCCGTTGCAGATAATATAATATTTTTAAAGGCTAACAATGCATGATTGTAAGAACTAGAACTTAAATCTCATATAATTACTAACGTGTCTTTTTTTAAATAATATTGAGCTAATATCGATAAAACTATTAACCTATCCAGCAGAGACCTAGGTGTTAAGTATCTAAGTTTTTGCACCTGATATATATCTTCTCTTTTATATCCTTAAAAACCTGACCTACTCAGGTCATTAGGGGCCTCCCCTTACCCTTCCTCCCGACAACCTTCGACGATTGTTTTCATAAGGCCATCATACCTTATGATATGGTCAACTAAGTCACCAAGAGAAAAGAAGTTCATACCACTGAAATATACACTCTAGATTTGATGTACGATTACTACTGCCGTTGCATAGATCTGGTGGCGGATACCTGAAGAGAAACATTACTTGCGATAGCTTACGGTTCTGCGCAGAAAACGCAGCGATTTTGGAAAAAAGAGTATATTTTAAGCTGTCGTCTCGACTTTAGATAAACTGGGGGGCCTATATTTTCAATGTGTTCGCCAACTTTGAATTTGCCTTACACCTACAATGAATTTGAATGTCCCCAGATATTTGCTACGTTATGGAGGGAGGCTTCGAGGGAGGGACGAGGTCGGCTTTACAAATGTTCCAAGAATTGTCCACGAGAGGTCAGAATTCCGATTCTTCGTTAAATAATTACGTGAGCCATTCTGCCTGCAATGTGCTCACTAAACCCTCCGTTTTTTCCCCTTCAGGGATGGAAATTGAAACCAAACGAAAGCCTAAACCAGTAAAATTTCAATAGTTTCGTTCCCGGGAGCGAAAACGAAACGAAATGTATTTAAACCCGGGCAGCTAAACTCAGGCTCGAAATGAAATCGGAGTCAAAACAACCTCGGGTTGAAACTAAACTAAACCTCTAGGACGAAACTAAACACGGATTATGTTACGCAATGGATGGACCACGTGCTTCACCTTCCAATAATTTAGTTTCGATCCACATCCCGAGTACGAAGTATGTTTGAATGAAGTAGAGGTTCGGCCTACCGCCATTAGATGCATGGGGCACTCATATTTTTACCACACCTAGGAGAACGGTGTACGCAAACTGGCCACTCCATTTCTAAGGTCAATTTATATATTTATACCTTAATATATTCCGTCATGAAATGGGTTGAAACTAGTCCCTCTTATCTCCCTCCACTCAACTTCTGGGATAAAAACATAACTATGAGCAGCGATGTTTCGATTAATTTCGTTTCTTTCCCAGGAATAAAGTTTCGTCCCGGGTCGAAACTAAATTCTTTGGTGATTTTCATTTCGTGCGGGAACGAAACGAATCGCCGGCCTCGGTGGCGGCGGGGTAACGTCCTCGCCTGCCAAACAAGAGGTCGCGGGATCGAGTACCGCTTGGGTAGGTTTCCCCTGTCCACGGCATGGTTGTTCGTGTACGTTTGATTGTTAAATTAATTGAATACACCAATGTAAAATGGCCAGTATGAGCTGTATTTGGTGGTTTGAGAATAAAATAAAAATAAATAAAAGAAACCTACGCCTCGTATTTACGTTTCCCTCGGGGTCGAAACGAAGCATTTTCATTTCGTTTCACTTTGAACCATCCCTGTTTCCCTTACACCATCCTCATAGTTCGCTTACCCTACGCCAAGAATCTACATTTACATACTTCCCCGAAAGCCGCCTCAATAGGTGTGCGGTTTGGGGTGTTTGGGCACTTGCCGTTGACCAAACATCTACATCTACTAAATACCCTGCGAGCCACCTCTAGCGTGTTTGGCAGGGGGTGATCAATCACCAGCATGCAGCATGCATTCGGACTCCCACATGCACACCACACTGTCCAAAAAACGTCCCGTATACTAACAAACTATACAACTATATGCTGTTAGAAATAATAATTGAATTAAGAAACATGCATTAATTTTTACATAGGTTAGTAGGCTACACTACAAGTCATGCAATCTATTTACGCGTTCTATTGCTGCCGTTATAATCTCTTATTGATCGAGGAAAAAATGACATTCGGAATCTGTCTGTTCTGCAATCTATCTCTCTTATTTTATTTATATGATCTGAAAACCAACAATATTTATATGATCTGACCAAAGAATAGAAAGATAAGGAAATGAGTTCCCGAGTTCCTAACATTTCTTAATCCTTTTTTATCCTTTATCATTAGGGTGAAAACGAATTCCCATACCAATAAGTTCGGTAAAATATCTCTCTCAATTCTTCGTTTATATTGTACCTAAAAGTGTCGTAAGGTTCTGAGTTGGTGTCTGCGTCACTCTGATAGATAATTATTCTTAATAGCTGTGTAATCTAAGCCTAGTGCCTAGCTTCCGTGTCTCTAGCGGCTACTGGCGTAATTCCTTTCATCGTAACTTTGTAAATCTTACTCTTCGCTTAATATAAAGTACATAATCTCTCGCGAGGGTTTTGTACGTGAGAAAAGCTCTGGCACGTGTTGACTCTAGAATTTGGGTGTGCACTGTGCAGGCTCGTAGCAGGCCACCCAAACAAGGGGGTTCGAGGGTGGCCCATTGCCAGGAACACGTCATGTGGAGTAATGTAGGGCGTCTGGGAATGGAATGCGTAAGCGGGATGAGTAAAGAGAAAGGACTTTAGGATTCATTCTCTTTCTTTCGTCATCACTGGTCAACAATCCTAACATTTAAGAATTGCCATGAGAAAAAATTCCCCTGGACCGGGAATCGAACCATGGACCAAACGAAAGTCTAAACCAGTAAAATTTCAAATGTTTCGTTCCCTGGAGCGAAATGTGGAAACAAAACGAAATATATTTAAACCCGGGCACCTAAACTCAGGCTCGAAATGAAATCGGAGACAGAACTACCTAATCCTAACATTTCTATCTAATCCTAACGGCTTTCCGGGCCAATGCGCAGACCACTACGCTATCCAGGTGCTTTAATTCCCATGGCAATTATACCGAGGCTCAAGGTACTAGGTGTTAGGCCCTCGAGGTCCATCAAGGATGGCAACGAGAGGGAGAAAGGACTTCCAAGAAGCCACAACCGTTTGAGAGCCTCAAACCTGCGCTAAAGCCACGCAAAGCGGTATGTGTAATATTTCACCGTGTGAACGGTGGTGAAATATACAAGAATTGCCATGAGAAAAAATTCCCCTGGACCGGGAATCGAACCACGGACCTTTGGCTGGACCGGGAATCGAACCACAAGCCAAAGGTTCGTGGCTCGATTCCCGGTCCAGGGTAATTTTTTCTCATGGCAATTCTTGTATATTGCACCGCCGTTCACGCGGCAGGGTTAAAAATATTACAAATCCTAGCATTGGTTTGATGCATCTCTCCAGTCAATTCTCCTCTCTGCTTATCTTTTCAAGCCTACGCATTTCTTCTCCTGCTTAACCTGTTTCATATATTTAATTCGATGTCTTCTTTTTTCTTTCTTGCCATCTAATTCTCCCTCTGCGATTGCCTTCATCAGATCATCATGCGTAAAGGCCTGATTACACGATATATTAACACGTACGGGTTAATGTCTAAATGTATGAACGCGATAATGAACGCCGAAATGCAGCGTATAACCACCCAACTTGTGTGAATGCACGCATATAAAATAGAACCTGTTCTAATTAGGTTCCTGCATTTGTACATGTTCCGTTCCGGTCCACCACAATCATTCACTCGAACGTACATTAACTTGTACGTGTTAATGTATCGAGTAACCAGACCTTAAGATATGATCCATTAAGTATTAACGGTGTTCTTATTAAAGTTTTCATAAGTATTCTCTCTTTTTTGCCATTTTTCACGAGGTCTATCCACTTGATTTTGGTAATTCTTGATTATTGCCGCATTTTGGGTACCCCCGCCCTTTATTTCTCCGCTGTTCTGTGAACGCAAAAAGGAGTGGCTCCCTATGCAAGAAGAAAATTTGGAACGATATGAGCTGCAGTCACTGAAAACCAGGGATGGAAAGTGTTTATGGAAAGTGAATATTTTTCATTTCGACGCGGAGGAAAACGAAAATACGAGGCATGGGTTTAGTTTCGTTCGTGGTATGGTATGGTACTTGGAGGAGGCGACCGACAGCTGAGGTCATTTGCGCCATGAGGGAAGGGTAGGCAAGGAAGGGTGGAGAGAAACCTGGCGTCGGCATTAGCCTGCTCTTTACGAAAGGCGCCAAGGGGACCACGGCTTAACGTCCCATCCGACGGACGGAGTGTTGCGCTTGAAATGTCCTCCACACAACATTCAAGCAGGGATCGGGCAGTTTCTGAAAATTCTCTGCCGCTGCCGGGATTTGAACCTGGGCCTACCGGGTGGGAAGCCAACACTCTAGCCACCACACCAACCCGATCCCCAGTTTCGTTCCTGCACGAAATTAAAATCACCAAGGAGTTTAGTTTCGACCCGGGACGAAACTTTACTCCGAGGAATGAAACTAAATCAACGGAAACCCCGCTACTAATAGTTATGTTTCGATCGCAGAAGTTGAGTGGAGGGGGAGAAGAGGGAATAGTTTCGATCCATTTAACGACAGAATGTGGAGAGGTTAAAGCATTTAGCTTCGTCATGTTGCGAATGAATATTGCATTGCAAATTGTGATTGGGAAAGTTTCCCATGCATCTAGAGGTGGTTGGGCGAACCTCTACTGCTTTCAGCTATACTTCGTATACGGTGAGTGGATCGAAACTAAACTGTTCGAATGTGAAGCACGTGGTCCCTCCGGTGCGAAATATTATCAGTAAGAAATTTAGCATTGCAAAAAAGCTGGACAGACGGAAGGAATTGGAAGGAATCCTTATCATGCATTTTATAAAATGAAAAAACTCCGAAAAATTTTCTGTTTTGCATGATTTATACGACTGCAGTAACTTGAAATAAGATTCCCATCTCATTCTTAAAACAATTTTACTTTTTTATTTTTGCGTCCTATGGGTTATGAATGTCTTAAAAAGAGCTTAGCCTGGACTGTAGTTGTGCTGAGGGTATGAAATCATGCCTCTTACAGTCGCTAATCACATTAAATTCAAAATGCTACCTTTATTAGTGGGTGTAACCTCGTTTCTCTTACTCAGCCTCTCTGTAAATGCAGGAGAGAGCCCATAATGTGGAAAATATTGGCTCATAAATGGGTAAGGTGGATGATACTCTACGGGCCCACAGGGATCTCATATTTTGCGGGTTTGAGAAGGCTGTGTACCCTTAGGCCACGTGAATCTTTCGATGCATGCTCCGAGGGCTAGGCTGAAGTTGGTGGTCATTTTGAGTGGTTGGTAATTTCACCGCAACTAATTGCCCATCCGGCACCACCTTTACCCACTGTAATCCCGAGCTTGGAGATATGAGGCTCGAGTTGCGGGAATTCAGGACTGGTGTTCGACGGAATATGAAGCCCTTAGTGTTGCAGAGTGCCAAGTTTCCTGGTCCATCTTCTCGTTGGAAGTTACCGTTTCCTTTGCTTTTGGAAAGCTCCACTACTTTGGCCAGTATTGGCCGTACTGGTCTCCCATTACCAATAAAGAATATGCCCTCCATGTCCTACTTTGAAGTTACTTCTTGCTGTCCTCTAGTATCTATACATAGTACACATATCATCAGGAACGTAAAAGGCATTGTTAGAAATGTGACCAGGCTACGAAGGATGCTTTCCCATGTGTAATATTTTTCCATAATTTATTCTGAATTAGAGCATGCATAATTTTAAAAAAATGCTTAAAATCAACTGCTGAAGGATTCGAAACTGATAAAATTTCTTACAATAATAAACCCTCTATAAACAATCAAACATGTAATTTCAATCATTTCTAGACTTTTGTCCAACAATGCATGGTCTAGGAACCACTGTGCGTCGTCTTCTGCGGTCTGCTGTTTACGCGGCGTAAACTGAGTTTTCGTTGACAACTCTCGTCGCGTAAACTGAAGCACGAAACTTACGCGGCGGAATGTTCGAAATGGCTTAGTGAATTGCAACAATGTGATTTTCGCGATCCCGTCACGAAATCTTTCGTCTTCGCGACCGCGTAAATAGTTACTGAATAGCCCAGCAGATGTCCTGTCTGAATCCACCAGGAAATTTAAGAAAATGCGATACCTCCACTGCAAAAACGCTCAACAATCGCCCACCGAATAAATCCGCTCAACTAGCAGCTCAACAGTATGAATCCGCTCAGCTGGCAGTATCCGGAGCGTAAACGCTCACCTACAATCTTGGAGAATAGGAGATGAGCGTTTATGCTCCGGATACTGCCAGAGGAGTGGATTCGTATTGTTGGGCTACTAGATGAGCGGATTTGATTCGGTGGGCGATTGTTGAGCATTTATGAAGTGGAGGTATCGAATAGTAATATTTCATGGTTTAGCATTATTGCCTCTGAATGCAATCGTTTAAATTAAAACTAGATTTAAAACATCTTCGATTTTGTTTAAAATGCTAAATGTTGTATAATATTCTGTACAACAGTGAATAACGTATAATATTTGCATATTTGGAAAAGGATGCAATGATAAGTGACCTCCTGTCAAGAGCTACAAAAATTATAATTTACTCCATCTTAATACCGCCAGTTCTATTGTATGGGGCGGAGGTATAGACCCATAGCAAAGCTTACCCAGAAGAATTTGATAACATTTGAAAATATAATATTGAGAAGAAGGGGTATGATATTTGAAGAAGGTGAATACTGAAAAACAGAGAGCTCAGGAACCTGTACAGACGACCAAATATTATGACTGTAATAATAATTACGAGAATTAGGTGGCTTGGTCGTGTAAGAAGAAGGGAGGAGGATGCAATGATAAGAAGAGTGTGGATAGGTCAACCAGAGGGAAGGCGTCCATGGGGAAGACCAAGACTAAGATGGAGTGACCAAGTGGTTTTTAAGGACTGCCATATCAACATGGAAATAATTAAATGAAATGCATGGTTTTCCGATGCGTGTGACTTGACGACAAAATAATCAGTATGGGCAACCTGTACACAACCCTATCTCCCCCCGAAGCAAACCTCTGCCCATGTGCTTGAGTAACGGCAACAGATTTGATGTCAAAACGATTAACTCGTGATTTTTAGGATATCGGAAGTCACGATTAATCACGTATCTGATTGGTCAATGCCCTTATAATTTGATTCTCCGATTAAATGACACTCTTTCAATAATTTAGCTCTCAATGGACTCTCGATTGTGCACGGCTTGCTTTAAATAGGCACCGATATGTCCTCTCTGAGACAGGAGGACCATTTGATAAGGTGCCACCGTGATCAGTTGAAGCAGAGCCAAGTTGTCGCTGCGATAACTAGTTGGGGTAAATTTTCCAGCAGCGCATGGAGATCAGAAAGGAATGTATTGATACTTTATTTAATTACATATATGTATATCGATTGTACTTCAGGTACTTTATCTACTTTATGTTATTAATCGGATATAAAATTGGGATTAAGATCATTAATTTTATGGGAAGTGAATACTGTCCAAATATTCGATGAATAATGCAAATTTTTAAATAACGCTAGGTACACCTATTAAGAGTCGTCCTGCCTGTTCTAAAGTAATTGTAGTCATTCGTAAAGCGTTATTTCAGAGGTTTATCCATGGATTGATTTTGGTATCAAAATCCTCCAAAAGCTACAATGAGAAATCAATTGTAATTTAATTAATTAGAGTTTGGCACAAATAAAGAAATTATTGCAGACATTGCTAAAAATTATTGAAAAATATTATTACTATTTCCTTTTTCCGCAGTTATAAATATTAATACATTTTATAGCTGTGAAAATTGCTTCAATAAAAATGTAGTGATCACGATTGAAGAACTATATCATTTCGTCAAAATCAAATCCTCACCCGCCAATATAAGTATTCGAGCTTCAGGGACGGTTTTATGCAGACCCAATATTTTAACGGACGGTTGGGTTTTTGGGAGCAAGGCACACGGGAGATGCTAAAGAATACCGTTCAATTATCAATCAGAGATTAATTTCACGCCTTTTCCGTGGGCGCAAAGTTCATCAACCGGTCAATCGACTTAATTAATTATAATCGATAAATGGATTCTTTAACGAGGCGAGGTATGGTTAACAGAATCAAGGGACGTATTATATCACGCTTTAGTTCCGTGAATAATCTTGATCCCCTCCGCCCGATAGATGGGTGAACGGTTTTTAAAGGCTCTCCCGAGGCGAATATCCCCGCTCTCCTTTGTGAGCCGAAGTTGGGGAATTGCCCGTTGTTCGATTAACAGCGACCCTCTGCGTGTAGTCAGTCCCATTACCGTCTTAAATAGGTCCATTAGGCCGAGAATAAGAGGGAAGCCGCTACCTGGAAAAACTAATTCAGGCGCAGTGGCGTCCAGGGGAGGAAGGAGGAACACTCCCACTTCAAGGTTCTAGCTTCGCACGCTATAACGAGCGTATTTCAAACCTGCCGCGTGAGCTGTGGTGAAATTCACAAAAATAAGCGCGCGAAATTCAATTTTTGCCAAAGACAAAACCATCCGCAAAAAATTGTAGGCATTGCAAAATAAATCCATTCGTTCCCTCCTCATATTGGTAAATTAACTAATATCAATCACGTTAGAGCAGCTCACAAACCTCCAACCATCAATGACTTCGTCAATCGCCTAATTATTAATTCTAAGCCCAGGCTGAAGGGCACAGGTAATACACTAATTTCAGACTTATGGGACCACTACCCATGTGTCCCAACAACATATACACTGCCTCACCAAATCACTCGTCTGAGTCTTTTCTATGTCTTTTCCTTCTTCAAATCACAGGGACATCTGCAATCTATTGTAAAATCACTTGTTTATTTTTCTTTGTTGTTAACTTACCATATAAAATCAAAAAATATAAATAAAAAGTATCAATGCAATTGCAGGTGCTTATTGAGTAAAAAATCCATGAAAAATAAAAAGTTATCAATTGATATTTACAGAACAGTTGTTCAAAAGAATAAATAAAAAATTAATAATAAACTAATAAAAATATATTTTAAAAATAAAAAATATAAATAAATAAAAAGAAAAACAAATCAATTATATTGTATTACTATCTCTTTGAAATTGTACTATTTTTATTTTTTAAATTTCCTCTTCACACAAACAACACTTCAAACAACAACAGAACATATGCGCACGTCACCTGTACTGTTGTAATTCTGTCTGACTCACCGGCTGGTGACCCCCGAAGGTTGGACTCACCGGTACAGTAACTATCGACGCGTCTTCGGCGCGGCCAGTAAGTGACCGGTTTTCACCTGTATGGAGAACCATAAAATAGACATTAGGTTTTTCCGGATACAACACCTAGCCGGCCTCGATGGCTAGTGATGGCTGCTGCATCGTAAAAGTTACCCATCCCAAAATCAAGATTAGTAACGTATTTGTTATTTTTCATCTGTAGTCGAAGCGCTTTCTCCTATCCCTAGGATTATTTATAGTGTGAAATAAGTTACATATATCCAAATTTGGTTAATGTATGACTAAAACTTATCGTTTCGATAAAAATATACTGTTACCGATAGCTCTTTATTTACAATGCAATTTCCATCATGTCAAACTGTAGACTATTAACCTTTTCTAGCCCACATCTGCTTCTGAAAGATATTACTATTCAAGACCTCTTATTTTAAAAATGTGAAAATTTTTATTTAATCATAATTATTGTGGCATCTACATATTTCGCCATTAAACTTTACAGCACAAAAGAACATGTAGTTTAAATCTTTCCTGAACAGAGCTGAAAATGTATACATTATTGATGTTATTCATGAGCAGCATTGGGTTATAAAGGGTTAATTTGTTGTTTTGAAACTTCGTCAAGTTGTAGAGAGGAATCACCTTACCATGGAAGCTCCCAAAAGAATAAATAAATCGAAAAAAAAAATCCGCCTGCTTACCTTAAAAACCAGAATAGCGATTTCTCGTGGAGGGTGGAATGCGTCGGTTATTTAGGTCAATGTCGCATCTCGTGAAAATAATGCGCTGAATACCAAAAAAAAACTACGATCGGTAGATGCGACGGGCGACTGAGGAGATAGTCCTCCAGAAGATCCCCATCTGGGTTATTTTTTCTTTTCCTCGACGCAAGGAGGAAATTTTCGGACGCCGTGCCATATCTTAATCAGCAGGAGGGGAAGAGGAGAGAGAGGGAAAGATTAGTCCGCGGAGGTTAAGGCAGCGGAGGAAAGAAGGCGGAAGAGTTAATAAAGTCCTTTTTATAAGCGTTTAGCGGAGCGGAAAAAAGAGAGGAGTGGTGGGAGAAGGGTGGGTTTGGAAGGGGGAGTGTGTCTCCTTCCAACTATGCCTAAAGATAACCTATAAAACCCCCACCCTCCACGGGCGTAGCGTTTTTCAAACTCCCACTCCACATTTTCCTCACTTAATTTCCCACTCAATCTTTCACACCGTCTTCCATAAGCGTCCCCTCACGGTTCAAGTTTTTTTTTATTTTTTTTAATCTCAATTTTTTGCTCTTTTTTTTCCTTCAAAAATATGTGCGGAGGAAGTATCGGGATTTCTCTCTTTCTGTATAGCCTTCTTTTCAGAGATATTTTTTCCCGTAATCTTTCTCACTTTCCATCTTGTTGATTTTTTGATAACTAATCTGTATTAAATTTTTCCAAACGTCATTCCCTCTTCACAAAAAAAGCGCTTCGGCCTTTTACATCGGGGTTTTCAAAAAGTTAACAATTTCATGTGCACGAACAAACCATGCTCGAGCCCACGAATTCTTGTTCGGCAGGCGAGACCGTTATTATCCCGCCGCCATCGAGGCAAATTTTGCAATAACGTTTGGAACCATTATGAGTTATTTCCCTTTCTTCCCATCTCCTCATCCAACTCCTTCCTTCTTTCTTCTGTAGGGACTGCAAAGTTTGGTGAATATCTGGTGAGGAGAGGAGGCGGCAGTTTTATAGCCGATGTTGATGATTTCGGGTGGTGTTGAACCGTGGTGTCATAGTGCCGGAACTCGCTGTAACGCCGTTCAGGCACTGGTTAACAAAAGACAATAGTCAAATGACACTTTTACCAAATTTGTTGCTTCAAATTTCAACTTTATACAGTCGTAACCAAAGCTAAAATTTTTGTAATAATATGTAAGTCATAACTTGAAATAAAAAACATAAAGTGTAATATTTCACTTCTAAAAAGAGTTAAGAAAAGGGCGCTCTGGCACTAAATTTTGCCTTGACGTCACTGATGGTGTTGAAGAAAAAAAAGATATAGTTGATGCGGGAGTCGTCGGGAGATGGGCAAGCGTAGGAAGTGAGTTATTCGGAGTGACGCCATATTTGTAGAAAATGAGAAGGAATTGAGTATGGAAATAATCCACGCCAACATATTACCGTGAAATTCATCTCATGTACAGGGTCAAACTGGTTGCCCAAGAACTAAGTGCCCTAAAAGGGAATTTTCGCCTTGAAATTTTCAGTTTAAAAATAAAAATTAGTATATTATAATGTTTTAAATACATCAGTTCAAATTTAAATTTTAAAATGATATTTTTTCGGTTCTTCTGATACCTGAGTAAACATTTCAGAATTGAAATAAGAGTTGATGCTTTCCCGACGAATTATGTGGGCAGAAATGGAGTTTTCAACCCGGCGGGAATCCGGAAAAATATACCCAAATGTCCACAGCTGTTTTCTTGTCTACGTTGAAAGCTAGCATTCTTATAGCACGTAAATATTTGTCCAAATCTCCTTGTGAAAAATAGCTATGCTACCGGGAGGTTAACATGTTGAATTTAAGGAACACTAGCTCGCAAGATTCGCGAATGCATGGGATGTTCAGGTCTAAAGCATAAACACAGGCGCAGGCCCAGGGACCTCGCAGGGCCGGGGACCCCGTCAGGGCCCACGACCACCCTCGACTGTCCGCCACTAATTTTTTGTACTGATGAGTATCCAGTGCATTAGAGGCGAGGAATATCAATCAATCAATGGTCCGCAATAGGAAATTGGTATTGCGAAGGAAAGTTTCTTGAAGACTACATTTCTTCAATTTTAAAAGCAGTTGCAAAAATCTTCGATGCTAAGAGATCGATTGATGATCATCATTGCATGCCAATTATCTGTAGACTTTTGTCTTTACGCTTAACGATTTTGATCGCCTACGTAGTATCAACCAGATCAACCTCGTATCAGCAGACTAATGATTGTTGATTTTCACCAATGGCCAGGTGTAACCGATTGTAGGCTGAATACCAATTTGTCAATGATCATCCATTTTCCCTTGCCTACCAACTTTCTCCAGTCTGTTAATCAGCAATAATGCGATGGCCGTCTAATTTTTACTGATGTCGATAGTCCTCCGAGTGTATTAGAGGTTTAAATTGAAGGAGGCAGACGATCTGGGTTGAGATGAACAAGCGAGGAAGAGAGACGTGGTGCCATGAGATGCAATAGCAAGGGGAGGAAATTGTGAGCAAATTGAATAATAGCATTAATTTTATTTTCCAGAAAAATCATATCGAGACCTTTACCTATTCAGATCCATGATTTTCTGGCCTATTTTTGTTTATTTTTCGGGCTTCTTTCATAATCAGGGTGGTTGGTAAAATAACATCACAGTGAAATTTGAAAAAAATTATTATTACCAAATATTTTACAGTATGATACACATATGTGCACCTTGGGATTTTGCGAAAATATTTTCATGCCCTACGATAATACAAAGGCATTAGCCTCATCAAGAATACTTTATTATCATTCATAATTATTTATTGATATAATCTTTATCGAGCGGTGCGAGAAGTATAGGATGAGGATTAACCCCAAGAAGACCAAGGTAATGCGGTTTTGTAAAGTATCGCGATCGTGAAATATGAGACTCAAGATAAAAGTAGGTGGGGAGAAGCTTGAGCAGATAGAGCAATTGAACTATTTAGGCACCATATTAGAGGAAAACGGATTCTGTAGGAGGGACATCAGGAAGCGAATTGCATTAGCAAAGGAGGCGTTCATGAATAGGAAGGAGCTTCGGAGAGGATCGTTAAGTAAGAGTTTATAGAAAAGATTAGTGATGAGTTTGATCTGGAGTGCAGCTCTCTACGGTGTGGAAACGTGGGCACTGAGGAAGGAGGACGAGAGAAAATTAAGTATAGGCATTCGAGGTGTGGTATGGAGAAGAATGGAGAGGGTGAAATGGACGGAGAGGAAAAGGAATGACGAAGTTAATAATAACCTGGAAATAAATACTTGGTTGGTGAGGAGAGGCAACTTTTAGATGAGATACGGAGGAGACAGAAGGTATGGATGGAGCGAGTAGTAAGCGGGGAGTGAATGTTGAAAATGGTGTTAGAGGGTAGAATGTTCGGTAAACGAGGGAGAGGAAAGAAGAGAATAGGATTTTTAGATAGATTGAAAGGAGTAAGCCTCACAGTGAATTGAAGAAGGCAGGAAAGGGAGTCTCTCAGGTTACTTCTTAAGTTATCCATGAAAATCTTCCTTAATCGGTAGAATGCTATAATAATAAATAGTAATATTTATAAACATTATTTATTAGCTTAAAAAAATTGAATACAAAGTTTAAGGAAAACACTTGACAACGCACACTCTTCTTGGTTGCCGTTGTGTCATCCATCTTGTTTTACGAATGCAGTACAAAACACACGTGGCATGTAGGGGAAGAATCGTGTACTACAAGGTACAAAGACGTGCAGCGGCTGGTTTAAATGAAAACAATTCACACCTGAAGGATAATGGAAATAAGAACATGGAAATGCACGGGTGCGTTCCTTGTGCCCCGATGAGGTTAACGTAACCAATGCGGCAAAAAAATATGCCATCCGTTTAAATCACTGACTGTACATTTATACACGAAGAAATCAAATTTAAACGCCTACCATTATTTGAAAACTATTCCTTTTAATAATGCTAACTGTTTAGTCTATGCTTATCTTAGCTTTTATTTAGTATACCTTAATTGCAACCGTTTTCATAGAAAAATTGGCCTAACAATGAAAATATACTAGTCATAATTTCGAATAAAAATCCTGATAAAATATTCACGAGTTAATGAATAAAACGGTAATGATCAATTAAAAGTCAGAGAGCTCAAAAAACAGATCACATTTTGGATTTAGGGAAAGGAAATCGTTTGCCGTCCTCATCTTACTGGTAAGCGGATCGTGTCGCGCTGCATTCCCTTCCAGAAGCTCCTTTGAAGGGGTGGAGTACGCTTTGTTCTTCGCACACAAAATATATCCATACAAAAATTATATAAGTTTTAGAAAAATAGTTGTTGGAATTTTTAAAAATTAAGCGGGACTAGGTACTCTCTTTGGTAAACATCCGGCTGTTATATTAGCGAATTCGCTGCTGAGCGACAGGTATTTCGGAACCTTGATCAAGTGAATGAATGCCAGTGGAGTAGAGCTTCACCCTGCCGAAGCGTCTGCTGCCACAGCGCCGCGGCGGTGCGGAGAGGAAACACTTTCGTTCGGATACGCCTGCTTTCGCGGTGAGGGATGATGAGATTGATACGAAGACGTCAGGGGAGCGGCTTGATGAAAATTCGGGACTCAAAACAGATTGCCGCGCGTCGTGTTACGTCAGACCAACCATGAATTATTACCTTCTTCCCTTTTCCAACCCCCCCGCCTACGTGATTACTCATGGCCCCCGTAATGAGGTACCTTCATCCCTCATTAGGGTATTACATAATTAGTGTGGTTTATTGTAGGAGATGATTCCCGCCTCACAATGATGGCTCGGTGTTTTTTTCGATTCCGAGGAGGTGGCAAGTTCAAGATGATCGTTCTCTACTTCTCATTGGACTCGATTTGCGCTCATTCCTTTACTCAAGCTAATGCAATTTGCGCGTAAAGCCGAGAAAACAGGCGAATTTAATAGCCATGAAAACGTTTCGTAATATGCAGAGCGATTGAAAAAGCACTAAAATTTTTTTGAAGCTGTTTCGGGTTTCCCACCGGATGAGGATCTCCATCTCTGCCGACGTTTCGATGGTCGTCATAAGGGCCCTGATGACGATGGACGACACGACCATCGAAACGGGTAGAGATGGAGAACCTCATCCGGTGGGAAACCCGAAACAACTTCAATATCATCATACGCCGGGAAAACCTCAGATCTTTCTCCACTACAATTTCTGTGTTCAGTCTATGCCATTATCATCAACTCTTGTCTAAAATCCTAAGATTGGTTTGACGCAGCTCTCCACTCAATTCTCCTATCAGCTAATCTTTTCGCACCAACGTATTTCTTATCTTTCACATTTTTAACCTGTTCCTTAGACTTAAATCGCGGTTTTCCTTTTCCATTCTTGCCATCCACGTTCCCCTCGACGATTGTCTTAATAGGGTCATCATACCTTAAGGTATGCCTAAATAGTATCGTGGAATATAGTATCCTTCCACGATTCTATGTGACGGGAAAGCCTACGATCATTCTTCATGTCTAATTAGGTTGCTCCGCTATTTTATTTGAATCTTTTTAAACCCAGAACTGATTCTGGGAGAAACCAAATTTCAAGATTTTTCATTTTGAAAACTTGAAAATTTTACACTCAATGATAATTATCGTGGCAGCTAACCTTTTCATCATTAAAATTTACACTACAAACTAATGGGTCGTTAAAATATATTTCCTGAATAGAGCTGAAAGTTTAAACACTTTTGATGTAGCTTAAGTAAACCCTCTAAAGTTAGACTGCTTCTTATATACCATCAGAAAATTATATACCATATGCCATGGAGTGATTTATTCCGAAGTCATTAGTTCTATTTTACGCGTCAGTAATATGAATTTGGTCGTTTTGAGTGAAAAACATGTCTATTAGGTGGTTAAAGTTGTTATTTTTTATTATTTTTTGAGATTTTTTGTTTTTGACAGTTTTTGAGACAGGTAGGGTGGTACCCTCAGGTGACGTTGGGCAATTAGCTTTCTATTTTTGAATGAAGTGAAAAAAGTTTCCTTTTTTTTCGAATTTACTTCGGGACATCCCTTCCTTTTATGCGAATTGGCGTAAAAACACATCCAGTAAATTATTATTTCAATCGGGTAACGGGAAGACGTGCCACATCGCACTCGGAGTTGAGAACTTTTTGCATTTTTGGCCGTTTTTCCGGACACGAATGGCGATAAGAAGGCGCTGGTTTCTTTTCTTCGGCAACCCAAGACAAATTGGACATTTGGCATGCCGCAGATTAAGTGCTATCCGATTTTGACCGGTGGTTCCCTAGATGCGGCCCCAAGAGTGAGCGCGTGCCACCCCCAAATGGCGCCACCTTGCGCCAATGCTCGAAGCTCCATCGCTTCATTCGGCGTTTCGTACTATTGTTTCGACGAAATGTATTGTTATGCGACATTTACTGAACATAGTTTTAATTTATGAACTTAAACAATGAACATTAATAAAGATTCATTGATTTTATCTCTATTTTTCTTTGAATCCCGGAAACATTTTAGTCAGCATTTATCACACACCCAATTTGACGAACACCCCTGATAATAAAACACTATTCTAAAATTTAAATATTTAATGCATGATTCTCTCATGCTTGATTCTCTGCAATATATCAAAATTCTTTTGACAATGTAGCTCAAAATATATGTTGCTTTACTATGAAAATTTATATCTGGACTCGTGCGCATGTTAAAATAATAAATAATACGTGTTTTAATGGCATTTTTATTTTAAATCTGATGCACTTTTTTATGAAAAATCTAAAAATGTAGAACTTAAGAGTGCAAAAAATGGTCCCACGCACTGCAAAATCAGCCCTTGTATCAACTTAATGAACTTTGTAACTCGATCTAGGGAAAACTACTACGTCTACACCATTCATCTTTCGCAATAAGTTGCAAAAATTCACGTATATCAATAAAATGGCTTTTGCGTATTTTTACAAAGCATATTTTTCTATTATAATAAAAAATAAAACTAATATTAAGACTTTTTAATTTATTTTTAAATTTTCTATGATCCATAATCGATTTAAAAAATATTGATATTTGTGAATGTAAATAAATTATTAGTGCTATTAGTGCCATGTTGCCAAATGGGGCTCCGCCCGGCGACTGCAAGTTCCCGGGAAACAAGGCTGTCGTATGCCTATTTTTTTAAAGTAATGTAACCATTTCTGTTCACCCGTGGTAGCGTATTATTATGCATCCTGTTGTATCGTGTGTTGCATTCTTCCCTAAGCATGCAGATCCCTGTTACCCCGTTCCGTAGATCCCCGTGGACAATATACCTCCAGAGGTCGTTTTCCACAGGCCCCTCTTGCTCGTCTGTACGGCCACTTAACCGCCACGTCCACACCCACCTGCTTGAGATCCCCTTAGCGTCCCCTTGTCACCCTAGGAACTTCCCCATGACCCGGCGCGCTTCGGAAATATTTGCCAAACAAAACGCGGCCTCAAAGCCCGTCAGTTAATCCTATTAAAATGGTCCGTGTTATTCTCCCATCAGGAATGTATTAATATAAAGTATGAAAATAAGAATTTAGAGGGATTGCCTTTATCTTTCGATGGGTCATATTTTACCTTGATTTCCCGACATTATTGTTAGCTTTTTTTACGACACATTCACCTTCATGTTCAATACTCCATTTAGATCTAAATACTGTCCCCCAAGCCGCATCAATAGGCGTGTGGCAGGGGTGTTAGGACCAGGGCGCAGCTAGGAATTAAGGCTAGTGGGGTTTCAGGCGCAGCTAATACTGGGGTGCCTAGGGGTGTGGTATACCCGCCAGGGTAATCGGGAGGTGCGAGGGCCCTCCGCCAGAAAAAAATTAAGATTAGGGGTTCAAAATGTTGAGTTTTACGGCCTTCTGAGGGATACCTTGTTAATCCTCATACCATTCTATAAGTAATAATAATCCAACTAAGTCAAAATGATTTAACTTGAAAATTTCTCTGAGCTCTGGGGGGGTTTTGGGAGATAAAACCTCCCTCGCTGCGCCACTGGTTAGGGCAACAGCCGTTAACGAATAAAAAATGAAATGCTCTTAAGAAATCACGCCTAGTATATATTACAGCCTTTTATTATACTGGGAACTATAGAAAACTTACGCAACCATCTTAAACTTTTCCGTAGTTACTTGTGGACCCTTACATAGTATCACCTGACTTTCGGGTTGGTGTGGTCGCTTTAGTGTCGACTTCACTCCCAGTTGGTTCGGTTTCAAATTCCAGCGGAGGCTGAGATTTTTCGGGTGTTGCTCGAACCCTCCTTGAATGCTTTGAGGAGGAAACTTCAAGTACAGAATTTCACCGAATCAGAATGGAAGTTAAGCCGAATTCCCCCTGACGCCTCTCGCTAAGGCCGCTATACACGGCGAATGATTTCATTCGCACGATCATTCACCGTGCATGACGGCACGATTCGCGAATGAACCGTCATGCGCATGATCATTGAGTGAAAATTAGAACATGTTCTATTTAGCTCGCATGATCCTATGAATGATCACGTGATCATTCAGCATGATCATTCACCGTGTAAAGCGGCCTTTATGAACAGGTTCATTCTGATGCCGCATTTCTCGCCACCCTTCCCTCATTACCCTTCTCTCAAAGCGCAAATGACTTCACCTGTAGGTCGTCTTCCCCAAATACCAAACTCGAGGATCAGCTATTCCTCTCAAATATTAAAATTTAGTTGCTAAAACAAGATTTTTATGCTCAATATAATATTGATTCTTTATTTGGATCTTTTTTATATCTCCTGCAAATTTTTAAGTTGGAAGTCGTGAGTGAAAAATTCAAATGTAAGGAAATCAAGAATATTTGCTAGCGTTCGTCCTTTTTTTATATTAATCTACATCTTAAATTTACCCTGCTTAAATTTCCCTTTTTGTAACATTTAGGCTAGCTCTCAGTATACTTCGCCTTTTAATATGAACTTCCTTTACTCTTCCTGCATTATACTAACTACGTCGTTGCCATTTTAGAAATCTGACTTTGTTCCAGAACATATAACCCAATATAAACAGGTAAATTTGAAATGACTTTCCCTTCCATGAAGTGTCATGAACGTTAGTTATAACAATAATTTTTGTTTCACTCCCATACCAGAAGTGGAGATTTTATATGTTAACCATTCTAGGCGTGTGCCTTTCCTTTCAACAAACTTTGAAAAATCTACTAGTATATTGAATGAAGTTTTTTAGTTAGCAAAGTATATTTCACTACTACTCATGAAATGTATCTTAAAAATTCCCACGTGTACAGTATAAAATATTTTTATACTAGTTTATCTTTTTCTGAGAGAGAAGGTTTTTTTTGTATTTGTAATGAGAATATGGGTATAGCCCTGTAAGCAAAAACTTAACATGGAGTAGCTGAACTAATCATGGCCCATACCGAGAAGTGTAATGTTCTTCCCAATGCAGTTCATATCGCGAATGTGCTATGGTATTGGTTTAAGAAAACTTTGGATGACTGTTTATTATACTATTAATAGACATTACAATCAGTCAGGTTACTAGCAATCTTTAAGATAAATTTTAGCTCATCTCATTTATTTACTATGTTGAGTCAAGTTATTCCGCTTTTTGCCCTTGAAAATCAGCTTAAGGTCTTCTTAGGACTTCAATTCCATAACTATGCCAAATTAATGATACCCATGTTTATAATTAATATTCTATGATAATACCACCAAAGATCAGAATTTTTCTGCATAGATAATTAGTTGTTTTCGATTATTATGTATACATCATAGAAAAACGCGTCATTGAACCGAAGAAAACATATCTGAGAAATACGTAGCTACCAAAAAATATTAGAATAATACAAATAAGTCACCATTGGTAGACAACAATAATGAAAACAACTCTTGATCAAAATAAAATGTGTGTTGCTCAGGTCAAAACGTATAACACCAATATCATATTATAGTCGGTTTCTCAGCACACTATTTACTCGTATAAAATGTAATGCGTCAAGTTTCAACATAAATTTCATTCGACAAAAAAGTTCAAAAAATTCTTAAAAAATCGAGTCGAGTGAAGTTTTTGTGGTCGAGGCTTTTATTCTCTAATCGTATGCGCCTTGTCGCCATGTTGACCTCGGTACGTCCCAGCGCCCAGCCAGGGGCGGCAGCCACTCGAGCAAAAGGGGCCGCTTCAAGTGGTAGGTAGGTGCCGCACCCGCCGGCCGTCCCAGCCAGCAGCCGGGTGCGTGCGCGCACACACAAGGCATCAACGTTAGCAGCGGACGGTGGCGCGGTCCCTCGGCAATCCCTTTCCGTCCGCACTCGCCGCTGGCGGCCGTGTTAATAATTTAGCGGTAACCCAGGGAGTGAAGGGACACCCCCCCCCCAACAAACTGCCCCCCCTGGCGTGGGGTTGTCCATTTGTGTGTGTTGCGCGTGGAAAGGGTCAGGGAGCGAGAAGTGATGAGAGGTCCGACGTGGGGACGAAATGTAGGGAGTGGGTGGAAAAGCTTTTAGGGTCCAAGGGGAAAGGTGAAGAAACAAGGAGGGATAGGGGGAGGGATAGAGCGGAGTGATTGGGGTGGGGGAGCATGCTTCTGCATTGGAGAGAGGGTTGGACGTTATCAGGAGAAGAGGAGTCAAAGAGTGGAAACATTCGAAATACTACCAAAGAATAATGAAGGCATAACGAATCGACCGAATTAAATTGAAATTGAAAGTTATTGATTGCTATAGGGTGACACCCCTTTAAAACAAAAAATATATACAAATTTTAGAGAATATATTTTAGAATATATTTTTAGAGAAACAGAAAATAGAGAAATCAATTATTTCTAGCTAGCATGGTGAAAAAATTAGTCATTAATTAACAAAATATTCACAATTAATACGATGTACACTACCATACGATTAAATATAAATTAATGCAATATGTAAAATATTTTGAACAAAATAATTTGATATCATATGTGCTTTTATAGTTACAAATTAAAGTTTAAAAATATATTGTGACCGAGCGCGTCGTCACATACGTGATTTGGAGGGAGATAATCACGATCGTCTCGAGCAAAGGAATACTGGAGTCAAACAAACCATCACTCACTCTTAAACATACAGAATATATTTTACCCTTCATGAATTGTTACATTTTTCACAAAACAAAACAAAAAGAATAATACCCTGATGAGGATGATACGATTGAAATGATCCCACTTCGCAACAAAATAATGACGATGATGAGAACGTGATTCTTCCCACCCTCCAAAATAGTACCAGTTACAAAACAACAAAAAAATCTAATGTGAATTATTTGGGCCACTATCAACTTGTATCCTTGGATAAAGTTTTTTGAACTTGGCTTTTCTGAGCACTTCTTAAAGTTATTTGAAAGGACGCGACGCACTATGGTCTTGGAGAAAACAATTTCTCTCTTCTGATTAGGGGAAATGAACGGTCGTCTGACCATAAACAGATGATATAAGAACTTTCTTACAGTTTTCTGTTGAGGCTGGTACGGAGGAATGGTTTGTAGCACAAGAAGGTGAATCAGCTGATCCACGGCACCGAGGTAACTCCTCTCGCACCGGGCGTGGGACACTGCCGTAACTCGTCCGGGCTGATGCCAGCGTTGACCACCAAAAATACTCCGCTCTCAGCTATGATGGCGATCACGCACATCAAGACTTTCCCCTAAGTCGTCCAGTCAATTATGCTGTCGATGCCTTCCCTTCACGGGCATTTATACTCCTCGGTAGGGGAAAAATCACAGGTGGAAATGATTGTGGGGAGGGAGGGTGATTTCACTGGGGCCGGAAATAAGTGGGTCACTAGCTGGTCCTAGATAACTGGGGCCAACACACCGGCCACCACACACCTGACTCATTCACTCTCTCACATACACACGTCGCAGGACGCTATGTCCGACCCCAAGACTAACCCCTGCTCGAGTCGTCACGCTAACGTGAGCAAATACGAAAAATGCCCATACGGCAAATATAATAAGAAAAAAAATTACTTTCTGTACGGTACGCTACAATATATATACTTTGGAAATTATCTAGCAAAAATTCACCCCCATACTTTTTAGAGATAAGAATAGAAGCTTGTACAAAAATAAAGTTATTAAATGACCAACCACAGCTACTACAAGCAAAAATAACATATTTCATTAATCTGACACTATTGTAAGATTTACTTTTAAATATTACGACGGAAGAAATATCTTTTATGTTTTAGGCAGGGTGTTCCAGAGATGACAGTAAGTATTGGAGAAGTTCTAAGAAGAGTGGAAGAAAAGAGAAGTCCTCTAAAAATTGTAACTAGAGCACAGGAAAATTGTCAGATATGTTTCGGATGATACTTCGTGGTAAATTATAATATCATATCATAGTAAAGTAAATAACTATCGGGAGTAAATTTTTTATGAACATCACATAATTTTATTGCGATATTTATAATGATTTTTCATTGGGTGTGAAATAGTGATTTCATGTAATTAATGGAACTAGTCGTCAGAACCCATATGTAAAATACGGAGCATGCCCAAGTAACATTTTTGGTTGGCCCTCTGTTGGCAGATGGTGGGGCACAGCGGCTGGCCCATGGTATGATTTGGCCACCTCGCCAACCATATCCCAACCAACGATTCCCCAACGGGCCAACAGAGCATTACAGTCGGGCCTTCGTATTCCCAACCCAAGGCCAACAAATCTCCAACGATATACCGTTGGCCCTTTTAAATTCTGCCATCCGTTTCCCAACAAAAGCTATGTTTGCCGAAAGAAGCGAGGCTTGGAGGTTAACAGCAGCAGAAGAGTCAAAGACTGGAAGCATTCGAAATGAGGTGCTACCGAAGAATAGTGAAGATAAAATGAATCGGCCGTGTGAGTAATGAGGAAGTTCTAAGAAGAATCGAAGAAAAGAGAAGTCTTTTAAAGAACGGGGACGGGCTCTTATGGTAAACTGTCAACCGATGGTATGTTTAGGTGAGATAAGTTTTCCGTTGCGATCACACGTTCTCATATTTGAAAAATATAAAAATATTCTATCCACCCTTCATTGTCACTTGAAGGAAACCAATATTACTCAACATTAGGAAATATTTTTTTTTAATACATATTTTTTAGAAAATTATGCCCACGATTTTTCATAGCCTATTCTCATTTTGTTTAAGCATTTTTAGATGAGCACTTGATTAATGCGCGAATTTTAATAATTACTCCCTCGCCAAAATAATTTTTCCTGAGGGCGCAATTGCCCATGACAGATAGCCAATAAATTCAACCATAGTAATTGAAAAAATGATACTCGTTATGTCCGATAGGTTTAATTTCCTGAACCTGATTCCACGTCAGCAATGATCCGTAATATCTGTAAGGGGGTGGATAAGAAATTTAAGAAGTTGGAGTCGCCGGCGGAGTTGGAGTCGTTGAGGAACGTTCGGGTTCATCATGGGGAGGAAATTCCGCCCTTTGGAGTGGCCAGGGGGGTGTAGCCGAAGAAGCGGAAGGACGGGGGGACCAAGGGACTAATTGAGAGGGGACCCATCTAAAACACCCCCTATAAACCACTTTGATCTCTCCGCCCTTCCCACATCAGGGCGATAAATCAGAGGGTTTCCCAGAAGCTCAGTCCAATCCCGAATGTGGTACCTTCTTCCTTGGGGAAAAATCATAACCATTTCCTAGTCACATCCGTTCACCCTCTCCCCGGGGCGGTTCAGGGCCAGTGGCGGATTTAGGAGGGGGAACACAGGGGTCATGACCCCCCCAAAAAATGTTATCAAAAATTTTAATTTTATTACTTAGATAGTTTTTGTATCCTCAAATGTCTTAAGTTTGTAATGGCATTAAATTTTAGGCTGAAATGACTTTGCATTTTTGGCTAAAAAATATTGGTATATTAAAATGTTTTACATGAAAGAACGCCCTTCTCTCCCGGGGGGTATTCCGTACCACCCGAATCGAAATCATGACCCACTTCCCCCCGAATTTTATTCTAAATCCACCGCTTTCAGTGCATAAAATGGTGGAATGGAAACTACTGAAGAACGTAGGCTATGCGGAATTCTTGTCAGGAATTCGGTGCTAATAAAAAAATTTTACTTAATACTATTGGTGACTCATTTGTGATATATTATTGTATTTGGAGGAGGCGACCGACAGCTATTGTCCGTTACGTCTTGAGGGTAGGATATGGAAGGAAGAATGAAGAGACACCTGTCGTCGGTAATCGCCCGCTCTTAACGTAAGGCACCAAAGGGACGACGCACAGTGGACGGAAATCGGAAAAAGCCGGAAAAAATTAGAAAATGGCTTTTTTTGAGTTATAAACTTGAAACTTTGCAGGTATATTCAAAAATGATTGAAATTTATGGATATATGCTTCATTTGACATTGATCCACCCACTGCTGAGATACAGAGGCTCAAACGTGAGCAAATGTCTATTACGTCCTACCTGACAGATGGAGTGTTGTTGTGTGAGTGTTTTCCACATAGAACTCAAGTAGGGATAGGGCAATGACTGGGAAATCTCTGCCACTACCGGGATTTGAACCCGAATCTAGGGGGGTGCAAAGCTAACACTCTAGCCACCACACCAACCCTAACCCGTTCCTGGTGATCTTCCTCCTTGTGGCCATCCCTCGACGGACGGATTCTTGATGATTTTGTTCTTGAAATGCCCTCATCGAAGCACTCAAGCGAGAGAGCTGTATGGAGGAGGCCCTATTCCATCCCATAGGATGCTGATTTCTGTTGCCACTTCAGTTAAATCGTAATCAGGTTTCAAAAATGTCCGCGGCGCGGTGATTGGTGCAGTGCGATCTACTTTTTTCCAAAATTTTGCATCATAATGTTTACAATTGCGAGGGATATCATTGAAAAGTTATGAATTTGATTGATCACATCACCATGTATATAAATCTCGGTGCGCGGTGAATGACAACACATTTTGAGGCCGACTTGAAGATCCTCTATCGTAATATTCGTGCACTCAAGAGAGGGCAGGGCTTATTTCTGATAATAGTACAGTATTCAATAATCAGTCATTTGAATTTTTTCCCATTGTGCCCAAAAAAGTTTTTGCAAGATTTTTCTTTAGGAGTTCTGTTTCAATCGGTTACATGATTCACCGTCAAAAATTAGAAAATAAAAATAAAACGAAAAAATATTCTGGAAAGAGCGTATTTTTTTATCTTTATTTTATTTTAATTTCGTTTATTTATCGTGAGTCTACATCATGAGTTAATAGGGGCGATGTGACACAGTTTCCAACGTTTTCTGATCCTTACTTACGTACTGAGGTGCCTAGCACCCATTCTGCATGCGATGAAAGAAAGTGCGCGTTAAGGGGCAGATGGTGAAAGGAAGAAGGAATGCATAGTCACAGAGTGTGCCCGCGTGTGAAAGACAAGAACGGCTGCGGGACCCTTCGGTTTAGGGGACTCGGTAGGTTAGGACCGACGAACGGCGGGGACAGGTGCCATGCAATGAGAATGAGGCACGGAGAAGAAGCCCTCGTGGTCTCAGACTTGGGAAGAAGGAAACAGCTGACGGCTACATTTTTGCTCCAACTTTACGCTGTCAAACAAAATTGAAAATAAACGAAACAAAAATTGTTCCATAAAACCTAAAGAAGAATATACAATACAATAATCTGCCCAATCTGCAGATTGTTGCGAACAGAATTTAACTCTAATTCACATGACTTTTCAACTTAACAACTGTTTTTTTACACAAAACCTATGTTTCACCTTGAGCCGTAAAGCTACAATTTATGCAACCAACGAATGAAAGCATCATCACCGGACTTCACGCTGTCAAACAAAAATTAGAATATAAAAAAAACAAAAATTGTCCCATGAAACAAAAGTAAGAATATGTAAAGCAATAATCTGCCCAATCGGCTTGGCTTAGATACTAAACAAGTAAGAGAGAGAAAATCTAGATAGTATTCGAGAATAAGGTTTTACATAAGATAAATGGACCTACTTGTGAACATGGGAGGTGGAGAAGAAAGTTCATTAAGGAGATCAGAGAACTATACAGAAGTATAGAAATAATTGGTGAGATTAGAGACAAAATAATAAAATGGTTTGGCCAAGTGCTAAGAAAAGAAAACGGAAGTAAGATGAAGGAAGTTCTAAAAGCAAACCCAGATGGGATAGGAACAAGAAGAAGACCAAGGAAAATATGATAAGACCAAATACAATTTGGAGAAGGTTGAAGCTTCAAAACAGGAAGCAACGGAGAATTGTTGGTGCGGCTAAATGTCAACTAAGACAAACGTGGCCCTGGGAGAGAGAAAGAGTGTACGCTGTTCGCTGTAAAATCAAATCGGCATCCTGGGACAAATATTAGAAAACTAGTCGTAAGAGCATCAAATACGAAAATATTCTTTAGAGGAAAAAGCATACACTTTGATACGGCCCAAATCGGGATCCCATTAAACACGTCGAGTCCTTTGACATTTTGGTTTTCATCGGAATTTAAAATTAAGCTATTAAAGCATTCTTCTCCCCGAGAAATTATAAAAACTCCTTCACCAAATACGTTTTGGTCACACAAATAATTGTTTGCGAGGTGTTATTCCTTCAATAAATTAATTTCCCTGATTTATAATTATCCCTGAAAATGCCTCCATCAATGCTGATACTTTTTCCGTGATTTAAGAAAATCTCCTTTTGATTTTAATAATTGAATTTTTTTCATTGATTAAATGACTGATAGATGAATAGATCATTTTATATTTGTGGCGACAAAAAATGTCTTTTGTGTCGTATCAAATAGACAGCTTTATAATTCTTTTCATAAGAAATAAAAGCATTCCCTCAGCTTAAATGTGACAGGGACCGTAATAAAAATAAAATGATGAATGAATATTTTTCTTTAATTGTTCATTCGTTGGTTGAATCAATTGTAGCTTTACGGATCCAGATGAAACAAAGGTTCTGTGTGAAAAAAAAACAGTTGTTAAGTTGAAAAGTCATGTGAATTAGAGTTAAATTCTGTTCGTATTTATTTCAAACCTTTTTTTAGTCCGGAGAGAACGAATTCACAAAGAGAAACGACTGAACGGAGACTTTATGATACATGGTTTTGAGTTTGCCTTGTGAAACATTACAAATATTTATTCGTTCGTTCAAAAAAAATGTGGGCTTGATTTATGGGTGAGGAATTTTCTCTCTTCTTGACAATTGGTAACCAAAAAAGCCCTCAAAATACAGCGGTAATGCCGGGTGAAGGGGAGGCAGACCTAATGGCAGTTAATAAATCCCTCGAAACAAATTTTTAGCCCTTCGCTTGGAAACATTTTCGTTTTTTTTCAACCTATTAAATATCTGATATTTCTAATTAACCAGTTATTAATCTCAATTCACTCAAATTGGACGTCAAGAGCAAATTATTAAGAACCTTAGCAACTACATTTTTCGCAGCATCTAAGGTAATAGATTTGAAAAGGTGAATCCTTTTTCTTTATATTCTATATTACTTAAAGTAATGTATATTACTGAAATTAATACTTTAGTTACAACTGCGTCTCAAGGCAGCATCTTTTATTTTTTATTGGATCCACGATGATGACACTTCTAGGAATCTTCCGTTCATCTAAACATTTAATTTCAATAGCTTCAATAGCTAAAATTTAAAAAGCTAAAATATTAATAATTTTAAACCTGAAGCATGGTTTTTTATCATCTATGCTTGTCATTTGGTATTATCTCATTTTATTGTCCATTTCGAAACAACTCCATTTAATGATACACAAAGATATCTTTCTATCCGCTTAATTTTAATTTCACATGCTCTGCTATACGCCTTTCGAATGGAGTCTACACAAGAGACTTCATTGATGCCAGTCAAAACACTAGAGTTAGGGAAATTAAAATTAAGTGAACAGTAACATAGCTGTGTGTATCATTTTAAATGCTATTCCACGATATCTCTCCGGGAAAAGTTGTCATATTCATAACTACCAGTTGTTGTTTCTCAAAGGATAATGAAAACACTATTCTTTACATACGCTTATTTGATCAAATGAGAGGACCCCCAGGGTTTTCGTGTAATTATATTTCTAACATCATTCCTATGATTACTAAATGAAGCTTTTTTGAAAATAAAACCAAACTTTTGATCCAATCTGTCATTCACGTCCTATGAACACCTAACTCCTTTTCCAGTGAAAAGAAATAATGTTTAACGCTGAATATTCAATATTTTCAAGCTCTCGAATACATTCCTCAAATTCTATAAGATTTTCTTGCATAGGAGACAGAAAAGAATAGAAAATGGCGATAATCATTAAACGAAATAGTTGAATGGCCTCTTACTCTGGATGAGAGGTTTTTTTTTTGTGAGGACGTTGCTGGAATAGGTGGCGTTTCGGTTGGGGGCAAGGGAGGGACGAGGGTGTGGCGTGGTCATAAAACGGCGTTGATGAATGTCGGACCCCGATGCCTTTTGATGCTCAAGGAAAGGCCCTGTAATCGTCCGCCTTTGGTTGGGCAATCTGCAAAGTCGACCCTTTAAAAGGGGACCCAACACTTGGATTTGGCTTTTACGGCAAAACAACCGAGGTTTGATTTGATTGCCCTCTTCCCATGCTCAGCATCATCAGAACAGCCATTCAGCAGGGTGAACTGCCGTGAACAATTTTAAAATTCTATATCTTTCGCATATTTTGTCGAAAATGTTCACTGATTTCTGATGGCATTCGTCAAAATGCTAAATAAATGGAGAAATTCCAATCTTGTAGTGCAATTCGATAACTTAATATATGACTCGTTGTCGCACCTCTTATTACGGTCTAATGACTTTTTGACTTACTAGAAAATTAATGAAGCGCCTGAATTAATATTATGTTATTCGCGCTGCCCTGGGATAGTGGGAGCAATGGACCTTAATATCAAGCCGATTTCATTGGCGTTGTCTGCTTACGTACCATCCACAATTTTATTTGCCCTACGAATTCTTGTAAACTACTCCCCATCCCTTAACAGTGATGTCAGCTTGGTAAATAACCCTTTAGGTATTTATAAATTCGGTATTGTATTTCTGAAACGGTATTTTTCCGCACAATTACCGCAGAAAAGTAAGCAATAATGCCTTTTTCTGTCACCGCTGTGTTGTAACCGGCGTGATATCAGTCACTACAGCAATTTGATAACTACTCGAAAGCTCATATTTTAACCTGATACATTGGAAGCGTGGTCGTGCGGTATAAGGCACTGGTTTTAGATACCAGTTTCTTGGGAGATGTGGGTTTAAATCCACATATTTTGATGGCCTCTGCCACATATTTTGAAGGCCTCGGTGGCGGCGAGGTAAAGTCCTCGTCTGCGAGCTCGGAGTTCATGGCATCGAATCCCGACTGGATGAGTGTTTCGCCTCTCAGGGCTTGGAATTTTTCTACATTGTACATGTCTTGCAGGTTTTGTAGAAGGAAAAGTAAGAGAGTTTTCTAAGTTCTAATTTAGCCTCATTAATAAACAAAAATTAGATTATTGTAATATTACTTCGTTTTATTTTTAACGCAATTCTTCGGGCATATCAAACTATATATCATTGCTTTGTCAATATAACATTTATATTCTGCTTCGAGTTAGCATTTTTCTTTTGATTTTCACTTGTGAAGGCCTCTTCTCGGTCATCTCCCGCTCAGCTGAAGATGAAGTGGCTACTAAAGATAACTTGAATGAGTGTGAACTAGTCGCAGACTGATTAATGAAGTGGCCATTAGGGTGCCTCGTTTTGCCACTTTTTTTAGGAGCGAATCGTAATACCCGGCAAAATTTGCGTACCCGGCTGGGTATTACAGATATGATTTTTTTTCAAAATCGATTAATATCTTCTGTTCGCCATTTTGTCTTGAAATTTCGAAATTTTTAACGAAAAACATTAAAAATGTAAATAATATAAATTTGGTTTTAGCAATCACCCATTTTTTCCAATGGTGTATAACATTGGTCTTTCCTTGATATTTTAGACCAAATACGTCTGTGGCATAAGACGCAAATACCCACTGGGAATTTACAAGAAAATGTTAAATTGCAGTTTGTGGCTTTTCATACTTCACCTCACCTCACATGTTTGAATTTCTTCCTGCTCTAATGATATCGAGAGTTGATTGGAGAGGCAATTGCGAAGAAATTTCACGAAAAAATTTAAGTGTCATACATTTTGAAGCAATAACTTTCATGTAAATTCGAAAGCCACAGATTGGCTTCAAAGTTTAAAACATATCTTAGTTTGAATATAAAAAATTGTTGATTTCAGGCGTGCCAATATTAAATCCCTCATGATTTCAATGATAATATTTACCATATTAAATTTCAAATCCTGCTTCAAATTAATTTATGTTGATAAATTTTATGTGGAAACAGAGAGTTTATTTGTCATCAAAAGTATGAAATGAAAATTAGCTAAGACAGAAATTAAGTTCTCATAATTGGAATAATCTCTTTCCCCCTTGAAATTCAAGCACAGAATTTCCTCCGTACTCATGTGTTTTGAACAGTGTATAAGTTCGTTCGTATATGTTCGTTAAAATAACTTTCAGCGTATAATTGCATACACGTTTGCAGCTATGAAACAATAAATTTATGGCGGTCAATGATCATCTCAAATCAACTTTACATCCCATTGAATGACTTTTTAGGGCCTACCAATGTGATATCCCTTCAGGTCTCGCTGTAATATAGTAATATCGCATCAAGATCCAGAAACACCAGGGTAATCAACGTTGACCGTAATAAGATATATTGGATATCAAGCGATATTATTCCCTTGCGCTGTTAAAATCAGATGGGGGTGATAAATACGCTTACAATTATGACATAATATCGGACCGGCTTTAATTTTATTGCTGCAAGTACAATAACTTTGATGCGGCAATATCTTTGATCAATCTCGTTCGCTCCCAATGGAATGGGATATCTTAAGCTTTCGCCTCGTAAACAACGAATTGTTTAAGTATACCGGGACTACCCACATTGATGACTTTACGGAGTCAACCGAAATGCACAAATTATGCGAAAAATCCGCAGAGGAAAAAATCATTTGTCTTGCCCGGGATTCGAACCCGGATCCCTCGATTTCCGCTCGAGTGCTTTAGCCAGATAAGCTACCGAGGCGTCATTTAGTCTAATTAAAGCGTCATCAAATTTCCACGGGGGAAAATGACGCCTGTCGCCTGCATAAGTACGTGACGTCATGAACTTCTCAGCGAAAGGGTAAAAAGGTCGTCGATATTTCGGAACGAATAGCTCAAGGAGGAAACGAAGGATCAAAAACGGAAAAACACTTGTCTCTTCATTTCTTATTCTCTACAACTACAACCAATTAAAAAAATAGTTAATGACGCGTACTGCGCATTGCAATGCAAAACTTTACCAGAAAATCTCGAAACTAATTTCTAAGTGCAATGTGGATGAATAGAGGCAAGGGTGTAATTTGAATAGAGGAAATCAAGGAGATTCCTTCACACGGCTCACGCAGAGAGCAGCCTTTCCCTCAGCGCGGAAAGAAACTTCCTTCTCATTTGGTAAACTCATTTTCAACGATCTTCGCTGGGGGGCAGGAAGACGACTCGTCACCCGGTAGGCACTCGCAGGTCGTCTTCAGGAGAGAAGCCATTTCCCCCCTCGAGGAAATATGATGCGATTGAAGCGTCGTCGAAAAAAAAATTGAAGCGAGGAAAGCGACGACGTATTTCGGGGTCCGATCTCTCACGAGGTGGAAATTGGCTGGAAAGCGAAGGAGGGTGATTCGCATCCTGTCGTCACGGTAGCTAAGTGCTGTGGAAAACGGCCACTACGCTCTCCCTCGTGAGAGGTAAGAATCGCTCCGCTAAAAGCTATGGGGCGCGCGTGATGGCCCAATTTCACTTTCCTCGTAGCTCTGATGCTCGATATACCGACTCAGATGGCCGATTGGTTTCCCTGAGGAATTAATGACGCGTTCCACGGAGCCAATTAAGCAGCATGCAGGCCGTGTTTTCTCGTCCACACCACGCGTCGTAATGAACGCAACGGGTGTTACCTGAATAGCGACGATATTTTTCGCGAATTTCGTTTTTTCCGAGTACCTACTGATAATTAAATACAATTTTTATTATTGCTTTATGCTAACAAATTTCGTGCATGAATAATTATCAATGAAATTTGAATATAATTTTTACGTTGAGGTCGAATAGGATTTGAAAATGTGGATTAATGGTATTTTCACGTGAAAACTATGAGAAATATTTATTTGTGTACACACAAGATAAAGAATATCGTTTCCATTTGAATATTTCTACCTACAGAATAATCTATAAGACATTTGATGACGCTCAACTAAAATATTGATGCATCTTCACTTGGTTATAGAATGCTATACTATACACTATTGCGTGTGCTCAGTTTCCATTCTTATTTTTGTCCATATTTCTTCATAGCTTCTTCATAAGTAGGTTTTTTTTTATTTACAACTACCCAACAAAAGTAAAAAAAAATGCAAACTCATATAAAAAATACAAAAACATGTTTACCAATGGTAAAAGAAAGAGAGAATTCCAAATGAAAACGTAATTTCAATGATGCCAATCCACTAAGTTTGCTTCAGAGGAGAAAGAAAATTGATCATGTATACCATAAATGCATATTGTATCCGAATTTATTAAATGTTTAATGAACCTTTATAACCACCGTATATCACAACTTTGAACAAGCTTCAACCTCCTATTCTACGCGAGTTCGACAATTGCAGAACAAATAAGGCATTATTCCTTGAAGCATAATGTAGATAAAATATAGCAAAATTTCAAGACAACTTGTTATAAACCCTAATTGGCGATATTATTAGAAATTAAGACATAAAGGGATAAGTATGTTTCTGTTTCTCAATCCGACGCTTGATTCCCGAGCTATTTGATGACGAATGACGACGAATTTGAATCAACGACCTCTATCTTTTCGCAAATAAGTTGATGAAGTCAAGTATTTTTAAAGAGCTGCTCTCTGCGTGGGACGTTTGTAGACATATACTTAATTTCCTCCATTCTATAGCACACACCCTAGCTTTAAGCCATTAGCATTGCACTCAGAAATAATTTTTGAGATTTTCTGCTATACTTTTGAATATTGTAATATTCAGTAAACGTATTTCACTATTTTTAGTATCGGTGATATTAGTAGAGATTAAGAAATTAAGAGACAAGTATTTAGAATCTGGCCCGGCCTAAAATTTAATCATGCCTAAGGGCATTAGTCATTTATGCTTGTCGTGATTACATGGCTTCCAGATTTCTGAAACTTCTCCTCGGAAGTGTTCATTCCGGATTCCATTGCTAATTGGAGGACGCGCTGCTCTGAGATGATGGAAGCAATGATTCATATTATTTCCCCAATTTCATCAACGTTTTATGGCTGTGTTCCATTCGCATGTGAATCATCGCCGGCTACATTGGGTGCTATCCTTTCTCGAAATTACTCACCATCCATTTTTTTCCCTTCCCACTTGGTGAGGTATTTCTCAATTGGTATTGGAATTTTTGTATTGTTTACCACAATAAAAAAATGAAAATACTCATTATTTAGTGAAGATCGTAAATTAGGGAATTTATAATACCATGATATTAATCAATATCGGCCCTTTAGTAGACTATATATATATTTATATATATTTCCAGATCCGACGGAAGCGATAAATTAAGAGATATTTTGCCGAACGGATAGATATGGGAATTCGTTTTTCTCCCGAACCATAAAGGATTTCAATAAATGATAATCGTAATTTTGTTTGAGAATTTGCTTTTCATATGTAAACGGGTGGTGTCCGAACACCCCCTGCCACACGCCTTTCAAGGCGGCTTGCGGGTAGTATGAAGACATAGAAGATCAAATTTCAAAGAGCTTTTTCCTAATATAAGGATGTAAAAATGCCATTCCTCCAATGCCATGAAAAAATCCTCTTAGGCTATACTAATTGATTTCCTTAAAGATAAATTCATGTTTTTTCGCTCGTTGGTCAGTAAAATATTGTTTAACCATTAGCTACACGCGCCCGCTATGATAGCGCCAGTGCACGCTTGCGGCTTGTTTACCGCACTTTAATATTTTTGGTTTTCCAATATGTATACATTAAAATTTTAGGGTATTGTAAGGCATTTAGATAACTTCTAATAATTAAAAGCACTTTGAATATTTCTCTCTTTTATTTATGAACGAAAATAAAGCTAATGATAATGAAAATTTCTTGATAAATATTTTTTTTGAAGGAGTTGCAACCGATAATGTTCTTGGTCGAGGAAAAAGTACAGAAATAGTATACCAAAGTGTGTCATCAGTGCCATCTGTACGCAGTAAACGCACTATTTCGAATTTTCGAAAAATGCGGCAAAATCCCCGTTTAGAGTGTAACTAAGGGTTGATGAATATTCAGCCACGTGAGGTGGTGCTTTGCCCCACGGAAAGATAATCTTAATTTGTTTCCGTGTTTTTTTCTTCAAAATGATCCATATGGTCATCGTGAATCCGTAAACTTTGCTAAATAACTGGCTTTGCGCCCTCGTCATGTGGTTATACGGTTATAAATCATGAAGAGAATTATCCAACTCGTGGAATTTTTTAATCCTAACGTTAGCCTGCAGCTTCATGACTGTTATCCTTATTAATCGAATATTTATAGCAAACAAAGATTCCTCTTCAGCTTATAAATTAGAATAAAGCTTATATTCCTCTTCAGTTTGCTCAATCGGTATTGGCGTATTCAAATGTAACCATGCCTGATGCTGTATAAATTTCTCCTTTATCTGATTCTGCCGATTATCTCCTTTTTTAAACGGTTTTTTAAAACTTACAATTTGTTTTTGTTCCTAAATGATCAATGTATGCATCATAATTCCGCTCTAAAATATAAGTACGCTCCTTTTTAATTGGTGTTTGTTGGGTAAAATCTGTTAAGAGGTTATTAGTAGTGAATTAGATTAAATAACTGAGTTGATGGCTGTTTTACATAGGCTTTAACCTGAACTGAATAAATTTTGTGATTTCCTTAAAGGACTGGCCTAAATACAATGAAAGTCAATAGTCAATAGATACATGAATTGCAATGAAGAAACAATTCCCCTAGGCCGGGAATCGAACCACGGTCCTTTGACTTTCCGGACCAATGCGCTAACCACTACGCTATCCAACTTGAAGCAAGCGAAAAATCGAAGTATTACCCATACACATAGTTCCTAAAAAACTTAACTTTTTGTATTATAATGAAATCGAAACTTGAATCTTGTACGTGGTGGAAAGCTCCAGATTAACAATAACAGACACTTTTTTACTTCCAAAAAATATTTATGAAAATTTCTATTTTATGACCGGCTTCGGCTGTTACAGTATTATCAATATTTTCCGTATTATAATATATTTTCTGCATTTGATAATGGTGTATGAGCCGAAAATATAAAATAGAAATTTTTGTAAATATTTTGTGGAAGTTACAAAGTGTCCATTATTGATAATTTTGTATCACCATGGCAATGATTACATTATTACAAATAATGTTGCGTCTGACAGTCGCTGTCTGGCGCAAGTGAATCGACGCGACCTCGTGTGGCCAACCACGGGAACACGTAGTTTACCCTCCTGTGGATGGGGGCACCACGGTATCACACGGGTACAGAGATGGGGCTTTAGTTTTCTCTCGTCCGGGTTGTTCGGGAGGTATATCCGCTGCCGATTTCGAATCGGTCTTCTCGTCCGGACGGTTTGGAATATGGATAAATGGAGCGTGTCGTTTGATAAATGATCGCCCGGATTTTTACGCTTCCACGCCTCTTCCAGGCGAAAAATGAATATGAAAGCTTAGATACACGCATACACGCTTCCGAATTCCCTGCGCCATCATGTCGGGGAAACTCAACCGTTCCGGAGGGTGTTTGTGAAGGGTAATTATTCTTAATCCGCACCAGATAAAAATAAATGCAAACTAAAAATCAAATTGCGAAACCCACAAGTTCACGTGCGTGTTTTTACGCACGCCTCTTTTAAGCCTTTCCATAAAAATTTGATCTGTTAAACTCATTCTTAAGTGGCTCGTGAAAAAATTAAAATGTGATTCATCACGTATATTATTTTAATTAACAATGACTAGCATACGAAACGCTAAAAATTATGTGCCCTCGGAAAAAATTCCTAGTTGGTAATTGAATCGCTAACTGCAGAAAGGTATCATGTCCAAGTTGGACGATTTTTTTTCTTTAAGTTGTTGCTGGGTGCGAGACTCAACGTTTCCCACTAAAATGAAACATATCCGTTCGGTGTTATAAGCATGACATGTTTCCTCTTAGTGGGAAACGTTGAGTCTCGCACCCAGCAACAACTTAAGAGAAAAAAAGGGATATCGTCCCATTTGTACATGGTGCCTTTCTCCTGCTAGGTATTCAATTGTAATTGCGGGTATAGAAAACATGCCCACGTATGAGAAGAAAGTTTGTTGGTTTGTACTTCGCATTCATTAGGAGTGATTGCTTAAACCTTATAACTTGGAAGAATGTATGCATGTTTTCTTCATCTCTCTCTAAAAGCACTGATGCATCTTATCCAGTTAAAAATTCCCTCAAACTATTTTTCTCATGCAATTATTTTGAATTTTCGGATCTTGAAATATATTCCAGTTAACTGAATGCATTTAAGATGGATTTTAGTGATCCTTCTATGGTACTTTTAGTTTATTCCCGCTCCCCAGAAATGCCTGGTACTCCCCATCCGCCCAAGAAATTCCACCAAACATTGTCCGAACTTATCCGCAGAACTTCTTCAGTTAAATTGAACATGACATGTAATTTTGATATAACTGTTTCTCTCGCTGGTTATTATTCTTGTTTTTGTGGAGTTTTCCCTCACAGATCAGTGACAGATGAAAGGAGTTCCCTGTGTTTGGGTTTACGTCATGAAATGCCAAGATTTGACAACGTAACGCCATCAGTTTAAACTGGTGGTTTGGCAGGTTCGGATGGTAGTACCCAACATGTGTCCTGGATTGGATGTTGAGAATGAATCTGCTGCTTCGAAAGCCCCAATATAATTTTTTCCCGTGTGAGTGTTTTTTTCTTTAATGTGTTTCTATTATAAGAGATAGTGACTCGCTAGTGGCCTATTATTTTGTTCTACTCCCGTCATTTTTTACTTTATTGTGTATATAAACAACCCGGCAAACTTAGTGCCGCCTTGTATTTAGAAAATACATTTTCATTATTCAATCTACATAGGATGTATCAGGGCACGTATACGCGGAAATTTTTACAGTAAATTTTCTCATTTTTATGTTTTAAATTTGGAAAATTTAGACATTGTGGTATAAAAAATCGCTTTAGGTCCTAATCTGTTGCGTAAACTTGCCCCGTTCTTGCAGCAAGTTTAAGCAACGCTATCCCGATGCTTAAAATCTTAAAACTTACTAAAAACTTACCCTTAAAATCTCGAGAGAAGAGCCCCAAGGGAGCAGCGATAATATGCCATGACTTGTGGCGCGCCGGTTACAACTCGGTTCGGAAAAGTGCACTTCGTAAACGTGCTCCGGGTTTGTTCTCTTGAGTCAAGTAGCTCCTGATACACAACAGTTTCTGTTTTGTTACCAGGCGCAAGAAAAAATAAAGCGGATGGTTTCACAACACGTGAACATGCCACCTATAATTGACCATGAGAAAAACATGAGTGTTCTAGATTCAGACTACAAACACTCACCCTGTGATTTGTTATTCGTCATCGCGAATACAACACGACTTGGAATTTGAATTAGTTTAAATTCAAAGGGCATATTAGTTGGAATCATGAGAATCCTCGGAATTAGAAATTCCTCATCTTTGGATTTCCTTCGAGAATAGTCGCGTGAATCACATTGATTATCAGCTTTTTGAATCACCAAATGCATTCCATTGCATAGTTTTGTTCGGTTTAGGTTTCGAAGCACTGTGAACACCGAACCTACCTTCAGCTCTATATTGTGTAGTGATAAGTCAGGCACCTCCAAGAGGTTTAAAAATTCAGATGGATGGTAGCTGACTTCGTCTTCGTTTGTTAAACAATCAATAGATTTGAGTGAATGCAGATTAACAACGATTTGATTCTCGAAATACTAACAAGGAGACATCGCCAAAGTGATGTTCGGGATCTGCATGCGAATGTTATTTTCTGAAACTATATAGGTAAGGTAGAAAAAGTGTCTCGGCTTCCTTCCACATAGGCCCGGGTTCGATAGATATTCGCTTGTAAAGATTTCGCGCAGCATGACATCCCTTGAGTAATCGCTACCTCTTAACTACGGCCGTGTTTTTCTCTTTTCTATTTTTGAAATCACTGTTACATTTTATCCCCATTCGTTTTATTGAGTTACTTCGTGATTTTTTAAAATTTAATATCAATTTATGGAGTTTAAACGAAACTCCGAATTGTGCCTTACCTCGGCGATTACTCAAGGGATGTCATGTTGCGCGAAGTCTTTACAAGCGAATATCTATCGAACCCGGGCCTATGTGGAAGAAAGCAGTGACACTTTTTCTACCTTACCTATATAGTTTCAGAAAATAACATCCGTATCCAGATCCTGAACATCACTTTGGCGACGTCTCCTTGTAAGCTAAAGTCATCCACATCTTCCTTCTTAGCCGCCAAAATTGGTCACTCAGCTAAACATTTGTGGCTTTTGTGCCTATCAATCATGCTCGGGAACACTTTGACGATGAGCCCATCTTTTGATGCCACGAAATTGCAAACATTTCTAGGAAATCAAATCAATCCGCTCAATCCGTCGACAGGAACACGGCCATTACCGATAGTCAACAATTGCTTGGGGATTTGTTTACACTCACCGTGGTGACTAATGGTGACGTGTTTGTTGACGACTCAACTCGGCCTGGGCTTATCTTGAATCAAATATTTTTAATGTTATCTTAATATTTTTAATATGTTTTAACTATTTAACATTGCTACGAAGCTCAGTCATTAAACTTATGAAAGCTAAACAAATCGTCTAGTTTTGACCGGAGTGAAATGCTTTTGCAGTGTAACCGAATCCTAAAAACGTACCCTTATGATGAAGATTAATTTTTACCGTGAACTTTTACTATTTTTTTATATTTACTCTGCTATCAGGGACTTAGACGTATTCAAAAAATAAAATATCATTCAAATCGGTTCAGCCGCTCTCGTGTTATATATGGTGTTACTAACACGATTTTCGACTTTCTTTTATATATATAATACACTAAAGCACCACCAATCCTCGTCAACCGCGTTTCCTCCCTCCATCTTTACCCTCTCCTTTGCACCCTTCCTTCTACCCTCACTTTTCTTCTTCTTTCCACTTGAGAAAGATGGGCTGGGTCCCATTGAAAATTCGAAAGAAATAACTATTCCCCGTAAGTTCCCTCCTTTTATTTTTGTTTTTTTTCGTATAACTATGTGTTTCTGTGTGCCCACCCTAGGGCAAGAAGAAGTTTCATTTATTCATTTATGATGCTCGTATGAGTCTATTTCAAAAGTGTGTATATATATTTTTTTAACATTGGAAATTTCCTCTCCATCACGGTTGAATCTTTGAATTCTGCTTAAACTGGTGAGTTATTTTCTTAGGGAGACAGGTGCCATTAAATATTGGCACCTGACTTGATTATATAGCATGGTATGGTACAATTGGTATCGTACCATTGGTACATCGCTTGTTAGGTTCCCGTGTATAATAGGGTGATTTCCTGTTATTTTTTATTGCCTAAATCGAAAGATTAAAACTCCTGGAGTACGTATTTCACGTATTTCAATTTTTAAATGACGATATCTATTTTTCGCGATTAAATGAAAAGTGAAAATTTTCAAGCGCGCGAAAACGCGACGGGTAAGTATGAATGCCGGGAAATCTGTCCGTGTGACGTATTTCTCGTTCCCGCTGCCACCCTGAGAGGTGACCTGATACGACGCAGGCTGCTAGCGGGTAGCCGAGTACCCTGCTAGCTGGTAGCGCTTGGCTTAAATAAGGATTATTAATACCTTATCAAACGAAGAAAACTTTCCGACCTTAGCCAGTTTTTATAAGTGATTATTAAGACATGTTTCCCTGAGCTCTGCCCCTCATGCATGCATTGGTAATCTCAGACGATGTATAACTCCTATCTACTCGTATAGAAACTAGGTCCCTGTGACGTCACGTGGAGTGGCATCGCGTGGGCGCCAATCTGGCCCTTTTCAAATGAGGATAAAAATGGACCATTGCCATTCGTCTAAACCGGTATTTCTAAAACGAAATAATTTGTATATTATGAATTCACTAATTGTGGGTAACGAATCCCAATCAATGCCTTTCGTTTTCTTTGGTGAAGGAAACTACCCTATAGTGTAAAAGGGGAGGATGAGGAACTATATATGCCTCTCCTTGGAGGTCGATCGCACGCCCCTTTCTTCCTCCTCCCCCCTCCTCCCCTTCCGGGAGTTGGGGATTGACCTTCACCCCTGCTGCCCCTTACACTTCGACCCGACGAAGGGGAGGACCCCTCCCCCCCCCCCCCTACTTTCCCCTCCCGGCCCCTGTCCGTGCATTTTGCGAGTTGTGTGCGAGCGACCTTGGACACTCTCGCAGTTGGCGCCCAGATCTCTTCACGCGACGTTCCATATTTTCCCATTTGTGTGTTCCAGCCATGAAGTGGCAAAAAAATGATTCAATTATAATATGGTACACAGTGAGTTAGGTGCCCCTTTAGTGATTGGCCGTTGAGGAGCTTTTTCAGGGATCATTGGTGGCGGTTGTTCTGGCTTCACACCCTGAGGGTCCGGGGTCACGTCCACGTGGTGGATATATTTTTATAGAATGCCCTGATTGAATGTTGTGTGGAGGTCACCTCAAGCGCAGCTCCCCTTCCCTCGGATGGGACGTTAGGCCGTAGTCCCCTGGGCGTCTTTTATAGAGAGTAGGCTAATACCGACGCAAGGTTTATATCCACCCTTCATTCCTTACCCTTACATTATGCGGCATATTACCTCAACCGCCAGTCTCTCTACCTAAATACTACGTCATGCTTGCGAGCTTTTCCTTAAACCTGCAAAATGTAACATGTTACATCACTAGCTTTTTATCCAACATGAATGAGAGAGATTTTGCTGGTTCCCCCGAGACTTGTGATGACCTGAGAAATAAAAACTACCTAACCTACGCTTCACGAAGCGTTTCGATGGTACCACGTCTTTGTTAGGTGTGGCAACATCGAAAAATATCTATAGTGTTGCTAATATAGTTTTTATTGAACCAGAAAAATCTCTTACATTCATTATGAAACGGATCCACTTAACCGAACCGCAACTCACTGAAAACAAACATTTTTTAAAATCCAAAATTCAAAACAAGGAGTGTAACATAATCAGCATAGTAACACGTCTATAGTAAAGATAGGGTGTGCTCTTGGAAGTTTGAGTAGAAGTCTTGGATACCGTTGTTTATCTCTTCCGTGACTGAGCTAGAAAACGTACGCGAACGATTATGTGGGTAATCTAAGGTACACCATTTATAATTCATAAATTACATGTCTTTCCTGTAATTCAACGCCATGACTCTTTTTCTAATGATATGATATTTTGTTTTGCATAATTTATAAATACATTTTAGGCTACATTTAAGTTTTTACATTGATTTTGTGTGGCGGGAATCTATCATATTTTGCTATTGTAACTATACATTATTAACATGCTATGAAAAAACAAGTACAAAAGGTGCCCTCATGTAGAATAAAGGCGTCATGGAAGTTATAATGTAATAAAATTTATTAATTCAACTTTTATCCCTGCTCTCATATAATAAACAATTTTTTTCTCCCCGCCAACAGCTGGGCGGGGTAACTTAGTTGCCCCACCAATAAAAATTGAAGTTTTCAAAAATAATTAAAATGCAAATTGAATCATTCGTCAACTAAATGACGAAATAGAGGTTGAGATCAAATACAGAAAATATCAAAGTGATAAAGTAAATTTTTTTTTTAAATATACAAAATTAACATAATTAGGGATAACTGAGTTACCCCGCACAGTCACGGAAAGGTTAACAAAATAACCGCGATCACCAAACGACCAAGACTGAAACGGCGAAACTCGAGATCACGTATTCGCTCTGATTAGTTGGCTACTGCTTAAGCGTATGTTTTCATATTACTTCTCTCGACTGTGTATTTTTCCATTGAATTTAACACTCATGAATTAAATAGGAATTCAGGGATATTAATAATAATTATTAAAAATAATAATAATAATATTAATAAAAATCCAATTTGCGCACTTTTTTATTTCCTGTAATAATTCCGAAGTTGAGGATTCCAACGTTAACCTCAGGTGTCGGTTACATCGCTGCCACGTTGACGACTCTCGTTTATATTTACTCTTGAGGTGGTTTCATGGCATAAGTAAGTGCCAAATCCGGTAGAAGTGGACTTTCCGGCAACAATACAAAAGAGAAGTCGATTGACCTGTTTAATGGGACGTGCAACAGTAGGTGTAGGAAATATTTGTAACAGCTTATATTTGTAAACAGTTTGTTTATCATTGTTGATGTTGTCGCTATCCTTACATGGATGAAAATCAAGGTGGTTGTAATATTTGGAGGCGCTGTTTCCGAATTTTTACCGTGGTCAAAGTTCCGCCATCTTGGTTTGACATGTTTTGGACTTAAATTAGTATGCGACTGATATTCTGAGGTGGCTAAGTTTTGTTCTGAAAATGCACTCCATTAAGTGAAAAACACTACTATAAACATTATTATTTCGCCGGCGATCGCCATAAGATTTTTCCCATCTTTCGCTATACTTCTATTAATGTATAAATGCCCTGTCTGATAGCCACCTCACTGTTGGGGATATCGTTGAAAATATACTTTTGTACTGTAATTTTTAGATTTCCGCTGGCTATAGTAATATTAAATACCAGTATAAGTTTAGGGAAATGACTAGTTTACACTCGTAAAATTTTATTTCCAGCCGAGCTGGTTCTGGAACACATTTTGAGCACTGAGAGAATCATCTTCTATCACGTAAGCTGGTTGTAGAGGGTAACCGTGGTGATTGATAAAAATTTTCCCCTTGGAAAAGATATTTGAGTCATGACCTCGCCAAGCCTACCAATGAAGGAAGGGAATAGGTTGAAGCCTGAATCACACGATCATTTTTTTTCGTCGCGAAAGTGATCACTATCGCGAGCACTGCGCAAAATGATCGTCGGCGGCAATTGTTTTTCGCGATGGCGATCGCGATGTGGATTCCCATCGCTATTTTTTCATCACTCGTCCGGTCGCTTTTTCCGTCGCTAAAACCGTCACTAAAACCCCATATCAGCCAATCAGATAGCATGACCGTGTGGTGTGATTGCAGCGCCACGTTTGACAAATGTGGGAACGGCATAAATAAACAAACACGCTATATAATTTCGTGATGAGGGTCCTATGACAACGAGCTGTGATTTTGGAAATGATGCGAAAAGCGACGGCGGGAGTGACCGTGTGATTCAGAAAAATGATCACTAAGAGCGATCACTTTTCGCGACGGGAAAAGTGATCTCGATAGTGATTACTTTCGCGACGAAAAAAAATGATCGTGTGATTCAGGCTTTACATTGCGCGTTTCATAGTTTCATTTAATGTGTTATAGAGTAATGACCATATTTTTTACCATATATTAAGCATTAACCATTATGGGATTGTCAATGTTTTGTTCAAAGTGGGCGTGGCTACTATTGAAGCACCCCCATTTCTGTCAGACTGCGATCCACGCTCGGAACCAGTTGTGACCCCTCCAGATATTTACAACCTCCTTGATGAAACGTATAAAATCGTTTGATGCTTGATTTTTGTGGAATATTGCTATATCCATGGTAAAAACACAAATGGTAATGTCTACACTATTTAATGTAGCACTTAACGACCGACCATGGTTTCAACACTTTGTGTCATTTTTAAGGTCCTTTCAAGGTTTTCATCCTTGATGAAAATAAAGATGAGAGCAAGAGATAGTATTTATTCTATCTTCATTCTGCGCTGTTCCAATTGTAGGCACCTTTGGATAGTCCTCAATACATCCCGGCACTGCCCATCGACAGCGCATCGCGTCGCGCGCACATTCCGATAGATGGAGCTCCGAGAGGTTGAAAGCGGGAAGCGTTGGTTACGGTGGGGAGAAGAGAGATACCGATGGGGAAGGGAGGTGACTGAGTGTGGGCAACGCGCGTCAGGGAGCCTAGTGGAGCATACCCGTGTTCAATTACTACCCACTAATCTGGCGTGGTCTTTTTTCGGCAAATGGAGCGTGGTTGAGGGAAACCGCCGGCAGGTGGCGGGGCGGGCGCTATAGGGGCGTGCATGCAGAGGGAAGGCTGACTGCGTTGAGGTAACGATGGCCAGAGGTGGGAGAGAGAGAGAGGTTTCACCAAAATGTTTTTCGTGTCTTTTTTTTCGTTCACACCCTGTGTCCACCTCCTTTTTTTATCCCACTTCACGCCACCACCATCCGGAGTGATGCTATACTGAGAACTGATGTCGCATCCATGGCGAGACCATTCCGTCCAGCTATCTTGGCTGGCCCATTCAGGCATCCTAATGGATTGCAGAGTATGCAGAAGTCCTGTCTAGTCCAGGATTAGCTATGACCTCACTTATCGAGACCATTATTAGGGGTTAGGTGAAAGAGGGCACTTTTTTTTGTGTCAACCTCGCCCAGTGGGGTAGCCAGAAATTTTGTTCGGGGGTGGGAGGTCCAAAACCGGGGTGGGGGCGGACATTTTTGAAAAACAGGCTACTAAATAGAGGTTTTTAAACTAATTTGTTAAACTAAGAACTAATTTTTCGGCCTCGGTGGCTGCGGGGATAGACCCATAACGAAGGTCGCGGGTTCGAGTCCCGCCTGGATAGGTTTCCCCTTCCAGGACATGGGGTTGTGTGATCGCCTGTTGTTGATTGTTTGAACTCCCGATGTAATGGCCGTTGTACTGTTTTCGGAGGTAATTGAGATAAATTAAAAAAAAATAATTTCAATAGTTTTCATATGCGAAAAAACTTCATTTTTCCAAGAAATCTTTTTTAAATTCATGATTTTTCAATATTCAGTTGTTTTTTATGAAGCAAGCAAAATAATCGTGTTTTTATGTTTCGGGGGAGTCTGGACCACTACACCACTGACCTCGCCCGAATGAAGACATTTATTTAATCTGTTATTCGAGTTGAAGCGCTTAGTGTATTTGACCAAGAGTTGCCCAAGCCAAGCAGGCACAACTTCTGCTATGTAAATAGTTATGACATGGAGATACCTCTCTTCAGGCGCGCAGCTAGGATTTAAGGCTAGGGGGGGGTTTAGAAGCAACTAATACTGGGGTAATGGAATATTAGAAGTGCGGGTTCCCACCCCAGAAAATTTATAAGATAAATGGTTCAAAATGGTGAGCTTCACGGCTTTCTGTGGGATATTTTATTAATCCTTATTCTATTCTATAAGTAACATTTATCCAATTAAGGAAAATGGATTAAATTTTAAAATTTGTAAAAAGTTCTGGGGGGGTTTTATCCCCCAAAACCCCCCTCGCTGCGCCACTACATCTCGTAACGAAATAAATACATGACGTAGATGAAATAAATAAGGAGTGAAACTGCTTAGATAATTTTGATCACAGGCCATACATCCACAAAAACATTTTTGCTTGAAATGCATAAGTACCCTTCATCTACAAGGTGCGATTAGGAGGTGCTGTGGTGATTCTGCTTTACGGTAATGATTTTGCGATAGACCTACGTAATTGTCATCCTCACATCTCTCTCTTGTCTCGCATTTTCCAAGACAATATGAGCGAGCCAAAACGCGGACCATACATCGGCCGGCATCGGCGGATCTAGGGGGGCTAAGGAGGCTATAATCCTCTTGGATATCCAATTTACACTAGATAGAATGGTAATTTTGTTCGGATCCCTACTACTCCTGGGAGGTTTCCCCAAACCTATTCCCCCCTTGTCCCTATCCTAGATCCGCCACTGTCGGCCGCGGTCCACTACGGACTGCAGCACAACTACGAAAATAATGGTGTATTACGCATGAAGTGAATATAAAAACGACCTCTTTCACCCAATGAATGAGCCCGGAGATTATCTTGTATATGTGAGAGTAGATCTCACTCTGACCTTAGTCACAGGCGTGTGAATATCATAGTTCAGAATAGTTCCTTTCTCCTCGCTCCTCGGGCCTCCTCGCTCTTCGAGGTTTTACGACGGTTTCCAAATGTTTCACTCGGTTCTTGAGCTTGGGGTACTTCGATCAGTAGCCAAGTACTACATTTCTAACTTGTATAGTTATCATTGGTAATCCCTTTGATGGTGTAAGATATATGAAAATATATAACCTCTTATGGTGAATTTTCTTCAATTTTTGGAGCACTAGGCATGGCCTAACCAAGGTATTTAAGGCAGGAGCGAGACAGCTAAGATCAATTGTATCCTAAGGACATGCATCCGCAAAAACATTTGGCTCGAAATGGATACCCATCCTATAGACAAGGTTTTCATGGATAAGGTGTGATTAGGAGATTATCTTTTCATGCTCTGGAGATGGTACCTCCCTATAATGATTTGTCGATAAATATACGTAATTGTCATTATAAGGGCATCTTTTGTCTTTTCTTTTCCAAAACCAGGCCTCTAATATCAGTAAAAATATTTTTTAATATATTCAGACATTAGATGTGTTTATCAAAGGTTTTCGCCAATTTCTAAATAAAAATACGTATTGTACAATTTAAAGAGTCGCGCTGCATATCTAATTTGTATTTTTTTCATTGGTAATCCCTCTGTTGGTGTAAAAATAAGACCTGTTATGGTGAATTTTCATAATAGTTTCGGGACACAATGTATTACCATGGCATTAGTAAACGTTCGCAACCTCTATTCTCTCCTTTAGTAAATTAATGGATATCCGTAGCCTATTCATTTATTCGATGTTAACAACTATAAATTGAAAATAAATAGTCAATAATAATTAATATCTTAATAATAAACCGTTATAACAGTTACTCCTCCAATTTTCAGTAAGGTGTACAGGTGATTTTTAAGCTAGTAATAGTTCCAAACTTAATTTTTTACGCGACTCTGAACACTGCATTTCTATAAGTCTACCTTCTCTTACTGCTTGAAATGGTATAAATCCTGATACACACCTGTTAGAATTAGCTTACACGGGTGGGTTGTATGTAAATTAAAGTTAATGTTTTATCATTCGCTACCTTGGTTTGACAAGGTTCTAACTGACATTTTTGCAAAATTTGGTGTTTTCACTCAAGATAACTAAGTTTATGTTTCTCTATGTGTTGCACCGGTTTTTATTCCTCTATGTCAGCGGTTCCCAAACTTTTTCTTTCTGCGACCCATTTTAGCCCATACGTTTTAGCCGCGACCCCCTAAAAATGATTGTCTAAGTTTAAGTACATAGTTCACTTTATTATTCGCACATCTCGCGACCCCTTTCCGAACGGCCCGCGACCCCCCTGGGGGTCGCGACCCCCTGTTTGGGAACCGCTGCTCTATGTAAAATAATAACAGATTTAGAACAGTGACAAAGTTCCAACTGCAAGGAGAAAAAACTAATATTTGGTGTGAAAAGGTTCTAACTGCATTTTACTTATTTTATTACTTATATAAACATGTAAAAAATAAAATAAATAACATATTTTCTTAAAGTAATAATTACTAGTGTATCTAGTGGATCACTAGTGTATGTGCCAAAATCAAAAACAAATTCCCATTAATAATAGAAATAGAGCAGTTTAAAACTTTGACAAGGTTTTTCTCAAAACCAGCGGATGGTCAGTTAGAACCTTGTCAAACCAAGGTAGCGCATTGTTAAATTGCTTTCAAGTTGATATATTTGTTTGATATTAACCATTTTATTTCTTTCTTTCCAGGTGAGTCCAGAGCAAACGTTAACAAGATTGAGTCGTTGACCTCGCGATCGAAAGGTAATTCTCTTCAATGAATCATTCCTCATAGTTTCTTGGGAACGAATTTTTTTCCCGGCATGGACTCAAAATGCTTTGGACATATTCTAGAATCTATAATATTACTTCTATATGGTATGAATATATTATATTTTTCTACGTCTTACGCCGATATATCTAATAGTTCCTTTCCATCTCGTTTTCATATGTTGACGTTATGTGAGCTAGACTATTTGATGTTCATAAATTTTGTATAAATTCTTATGTAATTATATGGTTGAAAATCATTTTCTACTTCAGATAAGTTCACTAAATTTCAAATGGCTGCCGATTCCCTGCTTCCTCTTTTTAGGAATATGTATTACGTACGTATTCAATTTCACATTACGCCCGATTCATCATAACTACGAATTTTTTTATGAAATTCACAAAAAAAATTAACCGTGATAAACAGGCATTACTATATGCGGTAGTAGGTACAATTATTATCCTTTTGAGATCGTAATTTTCATGCGATCTGCGGAGTCAGCCGGTGCGCACACGGGAGTAGCAGCTTTATGAGATGATTTTGGTGCTCCCTTAACCGGAAGGACTAAGCCCATAATCCTCTTTTTATTTTAAATTAAGGCTCTTATCGCGGCACAAAATGGCGGTCGGGAGTAGGACTCTGGGAGTTGGTGGGAAAGAGGAGGCTAAAAAAAACAAAAGAGTTTCAATCATGCGCGCGCTCGTCATGCATCGCAGGGCAAGAGATTTACTTCTTTCGGAATCCTTTTAACGATTCAGTTCCCTCGACGGCACCTCGACTCCACCTCTCTTACCCCACCCCCACCCATTCTCCCTAGGAGTCCCGCATTCACCCCGTTGACGATCGTGAATATTCGGAAGCCCAAGATGCGAACACTTCCCTGCTCAACGAAACGAATTCCTGCACTAGGTGGCCGAAAGTACTTCAGCTAAGGGGCGTGACAAATATTTATGCACTCGCGTTTATGATCTGAAAGATACTAGCGTATCCAGGCAGGTACAAGTTACAAGGACGAGTTTTTATGAATTATATACCAAATTTAAAGTACTTATATCTATATGTAGAAAATAGGATGTCTGTTTGTTTGTCCGCTTTGAGTTTCCATGCGGTTACATTGATTGCAGCTTAAGTTAGTACGTGGGTGCATCTTATGCTTCCAAACCGCGTAGTGCTACTTTTGATTGCATCCAACGCGTCTTTTTCTCATTACCATTTGTTACGTCACATAATATATCTGTGGTTTGGCATCCTGTCGTGTAGGCACACCTCTTGACACGATAAAGGGGAGAACATAAAATGATACTAAAAATACATATTAATCCATGAGTAAGTCTTACAAGAGTCACATTATCTCAGTTCTAAAAAAACAGGACTATGGATTTATTTAGCCCAAAACCCCTGCCTGAGTGCGTTCACACTTTATTGGCTAATTTTTAGAAGGGCTTCCTCGCCTCCAACACTTACCTTAAGGGTTTAAGCGCACATTTAGTTATTGAGAGTGAATCCATTTAAGCGTGCTGGGGTCGATTTTCTTTCACGCCATTTGGATATATTGGAAATACAATACCGCACTTTCACAAAGAACCATTGGGGAATAAAATAACAATCTTCATGCGCCAGGTGTCAGTGTCCTCTGAAATATTAATTTCTTTCATTTTACCGTCTCACCTATCTCATGCAACATTTTTTTTTCAAAGTGGACGGGTTGTACTTATTTTTAGAGTTTTAAAATTATTTTTGTCACGAAAGGAATATCGGCTATCTGATATCGAACGCGATGTGATCATTTACGTGGACATAAATGTAAACGACTTTGTTTTAGAGTAAACGCCTAAACTCGAGAAAGAGTTGAATATTTACGATTGACTTTATTATCGTAACCCAAAAAAACTAAACGCTTACATCTGGTGGTGCAGAATTATTTGGATTGCATGTGTGGTATTTGCATATGGGTGAATATAAATAATTCATAATAATTTTTTCTTTTACAAAAACTATGGAAAAAGTCCTCTCAAATGTATTCGCTCGTATTACAATTATTAATGACACAAGAAGTTATTATTTAGTGGTAAAGAAAATTTATTGCTGCAACAAAGTCAAGTTATTGAAAACAAATTAACGAATGGGAATAAGTTTATTTATTGCAGCAGCATAGTCAATATATTGAAAACAAATTAACGAATTGGGATTAGTATTTGGTAATATCAACTCTTCTTAGTTATATTTTTAAAAACACCGGGATCTTTTGTTCTTTGAAGCATTCAACCCTTTGATAACATATACCTGAGGTAAACTTGCGCATGGAACATTGGTTTACTCGATCATAAGAGATATAAAGCCTTCGAGGCATTGCGCTGGCGGAAGGTGCTGAAGATCGAATAGACGGATAGGGTGAGAAACAAGCTCTGTATAATAATAATAATGATATTAAGAGAAGAAAGAGTATTGTGGAACATCATAAGTAAAGAACAGGGAACGGAATGTGTGGATAGGTGATATCGGAAAATAGTAATTGTTTTAGGTAAATGATGGAGGGATTTATATAAGGAAAACTCACACGAGGATGGCCAAGACGAAAATACTTAGGGATGTAAGAATAAGGAAAGGAAGAAAAACTTTTGGGATTGGGATGGGAGGCACTACTTTGGGAACTTGGGAATGGGATGCACTACTTGCGATAGGGAGAAATGGTGGGAAGCAGTATCTATTTGCTATAAATCCCACTTCCAACCATTGGTTCATCAAATGAAGTTGATGGTGCTTGAATTAAATTTATCATTATCGTTAATTTTACCTAGTTACCTAACGGAGGAAGAGATGAATTTTAAAACGGACGTCGAAATAGGGGAAAGGGATGGTTGGAAAAGGAAAGTTGCCTAGACAGTTGCGCTGTTGCGCTTGAGAATGACGTCGGCAGATCACGTCGAAACCGGTTGCCGGTTATTAAAATAAGTGTGGGAAGTACAAAGTACCTTTTATTTTAGATTCATCAAATGTTTGGGATGAACGATTTGAGATACGACAAAATGTTACAGAATCGAATCCCTCTAAAATCAGGTTTCTTGGATATTTCACTTCTACTTATACCACTATTTTTATGAGTAATCCTCATGGGATGTTTAGGCATAAATTATGATGCATTTATCTTCTTATTTTTACCTACTTACCTATCGGAGGAGGAGATGAATTTTTAAACGGACGCCAGAATAGGGGAAAAGGATGAGTAAAGATGTTTCTTTATCAGAGTGCTGTCCTGACTTTCAATAATTTTTAAAATTTCCAACTGCTATCTAGAGTCTAAATCACAGCGGTCGTTGCATAATTTTAAAATATTAATTTAAAAATCGTTCCTATGGCAGTTGCATATTAAGTGTTTAGCAAAGTTACTTTTATCATCTTTGTTATTTTTGTAAGCACTTAAATGTTCTTTCTTCCTGACCTCGAAGAGTTAGTGACTTTTTCCCCTCTAAAATTGTTTGAAACCTCAGGAAAAATTATGGAACTGTTACACTAAATTTTCTATGCATTGCAGTGTTGCAAGCTATTTCTGTCTCTTACTTTTTTGGGGGCAATTGGCGGTCAAATAAATCGACGGCAATGAGGAATTTGGACATCGCGTAGAATTATTTTAATGGTACCAAAGTCATCGTGGCAGCCATTAGTCTACACCATGAAACAGTCAGAAATCCTTTTAAATAAAGACCTGTTCGGCACTCCTAGGATTCTCTTTGAGTAGGTTAGATATAAAATATACATATAAAAAAACGATCTTTAAGGAAAAACGTGAGACAAAAATTGTAAGAGCTGACGGAATGATCAGAAAAAGCCGCCGAGCGTAAGATAGTACCAATACTAGGTTTGCATTACTATGAATGAGAGAGAGCCTATCAAATAATAACAGAATTACTTGAGTTTCCTTGACGATAAAAAGTGACGCAAGTAAACAATAATCTGAAAAGGAAAAAGAGAGTTATACCCCTAAAGATATATATTTTAAAACACAAACATTGAACTCCCTCTACCTCACTCCCTTCCAATGACGACCCCGACTTACTTAAACAAAACTAGAGCAAATACAATGAAATAAATACATGTAATTTTCCATTATTATAAAATTAACCACGAGCTAAAGTAAAGAGGAAGTGCTAGGAAGAGTGGGAGAAAAAAGAAGTCTTCAAATAGCCCTAAGCAGAAGACGGGACAATTTAGTTGCTCACATTATGAGATATGATGGCCTGATGAAAACAATCGTGGAAGGGCAGGTAGAAGGGAAGAGGGGCAACGGACAGTCCCAAATGAAATATGCAGAGTACAGGTTATAAAGATGTAAAGGAGAAGAAATATGTTGCTATGGAAAGGCTAGCGGATAGGAGAGAGGAATGGAGAGTTGCGTCAAACCAATCTTTGGATTGTAGACTAATTATGATGATGATCACGATTACAATGTTACTACATCACCCTCAAGGTACAAATTAGGTGAAATGCATTCAATTTGTACAATTTTTAACTGGAGAGGGGATTTAAGAGGGGGGACGGTGAGGAATGAGATTATAGTTTGGGGAAGACATAAAATTACTGTTGATTTTTATGTGAAGACAATAAATTACAATTGAGTGTCATAAAAAGACACAAGTACTATTGATTTTTCGAAGAAGGCACAAAATCACTATTGATTGTAATAAAAAAGACAAATACAATTGATTTTATAAGAAGACACAAAGGTACTATTGATTGCTCTAAGACGACAAAAAATTACCACTTATTATTACAATAAGAATAAAACAAATCTGCTACTACGAGATTCTGCCGGCATTTTTAATAGCAAGAGCTGGAGCGTTTTAACTAGGAAGAGAGGAGATGGGAAAACCTGAAGAAGAAAGTGTACGGAATATTGTAGAGCTCTCTTTTCTATTCCGTTCACTTTATTCTCCAGCTTTTCCCATCTCATCCCCCTCATCTCTCCTCTCACTTCCCCTCTCCAGTTAAAAATTGAATGCTCTACACACAATTCATACCTTGAAGATGATGTAATAACATTGAAAGTTAGGTCGTAATAAATGTTATAATCTTGAAAGTTTCCATGAATTTATTACAATATGGAAAAACTTCCACTCCCTCACGCTTGAATCGTAGGACTTTATGAGCGAACACATTTTCATATCGAAATGAATGACTCGCAATGAAATGGGAAATAAATGCATGGGTACACGCAACGTAACTAACCCGACTCGCTTGCTGCCATATGACCTCGCCAAACGCGAAGGGATGAAAATGAGATATGGACGGATTTTACGAGAAAAAAAAATTACGCACCGCACAGACAATCAGTTCATTCTCGGTACCAAACTTATGGTTAGGAGAGAGAGAGAGAGAAAAAAAATAATCACCTTTTTTAATTGAATAAAATGCACCAAAAGGGAAGGAAGACTTGTAATTTTTTCCTCTCCCCCGTAAGCCCTTCCTTTCGGTGTAATTAGTGGGATTTGGGAGGAGCAAAAAGTGGCTTCGAGGAGAAAGTCCTCTCTTTCTCTCATGTTATTTTTTCTCTCAGGGCTACCTCCTGCTCGTATCCGACGTTCATAATGTTCCTCGAAGATTTTGCAACCCCCCCTACCTGTGTAAGTCTCACTATCACGCCCTCCACATAGCGTCTCTTATAATGCTGTAAAATATCCGAGTATATATGTATACCGTAAATACACTAAAGCAATGCATTGTGAAGTAACTTACGACTTCCTTAACCCTTCCAAACCCAGGAATTTTAGTCATGAAAATCAAAGTCGAAGATTTGACTGTTATAAATATGTACATTTTAAACTCAATCATGAATATAAATAGCAGCTACATATTTGAACACTTAATTTTGCACCCAAAGATAACACTTAATTCAGTTCCCTATTTATAATAGAGCTGAAAAGCCACCCATTTCTTTAGTGACAGACCGTCAGATCTGATATTGCTTCAAAGTTACGTAGGGTTAGACATTGTTAAATGTTGTAGAGAAAGTTGTAGCTGCGCCGGCTGCAAAATTTCTGATTTTCAGGAAAGCGGGCAAAATGCATGAATGAAAATTCTAACTCCAGAAAAGTCGGAACACTTCGTTTTTTTACATTACTTTGAGACTATGCATATTTTATACATATGTCAAATTTTTATCGTCCCACCATAAACAAATCCTGCCAGGGACTACTATTCTATTAGAAGTAATTCACCGATGAATCTTGGTTAATATGGGGCAAGAAAACAATTTAAAGGTCCGCCCTCTCAATTTCAAAGCTCATCAAATCGTTAATTCAATTCCGATGCATATTTAATCAAGTCATAAACCGGTACACAACTATAAATACTCTATTAAATTACTGAGAGAGTGGGTATTTAACGGGCCCAATTCGCCACTGCGGCTAATATAAAATTTCTCGAAGATTTCGTGCTCCCCCCCTTCCTTCCAAGTCAGCCTCGCGTACGGTTAAGGCTGGAACCGGAGCTCTAGCATGTTAATCCGCTGTCGAGGGGGTGCTCGAAGCGTTTTTTTCTCGTTTAAGGCGGCTTAATTCCCATACGCGCGCGTGCGAGAGGTAGTTTCCTCGCTAGCCTTACGCCCGAACCCCATCCAGCTACGCCTTTAACGCAGCTAGTAATCTATCCCGGTCGACTCCACGGGACACAAGGCCCCCGCTCTTGTGTACACTGTGCATGCATATAAATATGTGTACATACCGACCCGCCGCCTGTATGTACGCTCTCTCGCGCGTGTATGTATCCCTCGGAACGAACCTACACTCCGTTCTCCACACTCACATACACTCACAAGGACAGGCACCATCTCCGACTCGGGCGTCTCCTGAATTTTAATCCACTCCGCAGTCTTACGTTACCTGCCCTCATCTTGCTTGCTAATTGCATCGAAAGCCCCCGTAGGTTCCCTCTCATCTGTCCCCCCTTCCCTTCCAATTTTCAGGACCACCCCCGCCCTCCCCCCATACTCTCTCCCCTCTCCTCATCCACAATCTCATTCCTTCCAGTCTTCCTCTTCCGAGGCATTTAGCTCAATTCTTGCCACTTCCCTCATCTCTATACTCAGTTAAAACACTCCACCTCTTGCTATTAGCAATGGTGCCTGCATCTCGTAGCGGTAGATTTGTTTTTTTCTTAATGTAATGATCAGTTGTAATTTTTTGCCTTATTATAACAATCATTAGTAATTTTGTATCTTCTTGCAATAATCAAAGGTAATTTTGTGCCTTCTTACAACAGTCAATATTGATTTTGTGTCTTCTTGCAATAATCAAAGGTAATTTTGTGCCTTCTTACAACAGTCAATAGTGATTTTGTGTCTTCTCACCACAATAATTACTGATTTTGTGTATTCTTACAACAATCAATAGTGATAATGCCTTCTTATAACAATCAATAGTGATTTTGTGTCTTCTTATAACAATCATTAGTAACTTTGTGTCTTCCCCTCAGCAACAGTCTCATTCCTCACTGTCTCCCTCTTCCGAGGCATTTAGCTAACTTCTTGCCACTTCCCTCATCTCTATACTCATTTATTACACTCCAGCTCTTGCTATTAACAATGCTGCCTGGATCTCGTAGCAGTAGATTTTTTTTCTTATTATAATAATAAGAAGTAAATAATAGGTGTGTCTTCTTATGGTAATCGATAGTAATTTTGTGTCTTCCCCACATCCACAATCTCAATCCTTACTGCCTCTGTCTTACGAGATGGGCTCGGGTTCAAATCCCGGCGGTGGCAGGGAATTTTCAGATATTACCCCATCCCTGCTTGAATGTCGCGTTGAAGACATTTCAATTTGCGCCTTTCGTTGATGGCAGATTAATGCCGACGCAGTGTTTCTAAAGGACTAGCTCACTTCATGCTACTTCCCTCATTTCTATACACAGTTAAAACAATCCGGCCATTCAGGAAAAGTATACAACAACGAGTACCTATCCGTCTACCTCTTCTGAGGTATTTAGTGCAATCCTTGCCTCTTCTTTCATATTTACTCTGTCGAAACTCTCCCACAAACCATGCCGAACGGTCCTCGTGGCATGTAGTAGAGTTGCGTTTCTTGGTTGCGTCATCGGATGAGGTCATTAGCACCACGCACTATCACACGGCGTCCACTCAAATTCTAAATTGAAATTTCCCGAAATTTACCTTTGCCTACTCACCAGACGTTTCCCGCAATTTTCTATGCCATACATATCTTACCAAATGTTCATCTTTATGCGCAATAAAATGAGATTACGTACCTACAGTGAAGTATTTGTTTAAAAAAATAATTTTAGTCACGATAATATAATAAATTTCAACGTACGAGGAGCACGATCTGAATGGTATGTTGGATTTTTGTATGTCTGGTATCGTATGTTTAGTTCCGGAAGTTAAACGTATTCCTAAAGGGGTGAGAAAATCATATCATTTGAAATTTTATGCAAAATTACTTTTTAACTGTTTTTTGTCAACATCCCTGATATTTCATTACTATCCAAGTCATGAAATTCCATAACATTCATTACTTTAACAAGCTTTTTTCCAGATGAGTTGCCATGGCGAATCTACTTATTGATAATTTTTTCAATATTAAAATCCATGTTATATGATAGTATTCAGCTAAAAACGAAGTGAGCGTGCATCAATTATTTTTTATTATGTTTTATATACGAGCCTAATATATTTTTAAAATATGACGCGAACAAGGTGGTAAGAATCACCGGCTAATATTGTATAATATCATTCTGCCTTATAATTCAGCGTATCATGACTTATAATTCAGCGTATCCAAATTTGTGTTTATTATTTACGGATTGTGTATACTGAAATGTGTGCGATGGATGGTTTAATGCCGGCCTCGGTGGCGGCGGGGTAACATCCCCGCCTACCAAATAAGAGGTCGTGGGTTCCAGTCCCGCCTGGGTAGGTTTCCCCTGACCAGGGCTTGGTTATTCGTGTATGTCTACATGTTACATGTATTAAATGGCCAATTAGAGCTGTATCCGGTGGTTTGAGAATAAAATATTTTTTTAAATAATTACCTACGTTCAAATTACATTTAACCATGGCGTAGATGTAGACAAATACATAGATAATATAGCCATTCCTTCAGCGACGTGGGCCAATCGGAAGCATCCCGAAGTCTTCCCTCTCTCGACACGATCCTCACCACCCCGCCACTTCTTAATTTTTTCGCCAATTTTAATCCTCCATTCTCCACGCTAATCCACCCGACGTGCTCCCCTCCCACTCTCCTGTTCGCTCGCTCGCGCTGTTCAGGAAGGGAGGCGGGTGGGAGGTTCTCTCTCTCTCTCCCTCTCTCTCGACAGAGGAGCAATCGATTTCATTAATTCGGCGACGCGGTCGCGAGGCAGATGCGGAAAGGACTCCAAGGCCCTCCGCGCGCTCCGCCGCCGCTCCCCCTGCGTCCGCGACGAGCACACTCGCGATGGATGCACTCAACGAAGAGAATTATGCTCGTCGCTTTTCCAAATTCGCTTCATACCCAATCGGTATGTCCATATATTTGTGTGTACTCAAATGTGTGCGATGGATGGCTTAGTTACGTTCAAAATACATTTTATCCATGGCGTAGATGTAGGCAAATACATAGATGATATAGCCATTCCTTCAACGACGTGGGCCAATCGGAAGCATCTCGAAGTCTTCCTTCTCTATATCGGTATATCGTTGGAATGAGTTACTGTCGAGACGGAGTGAAAATAACTAAAGTTAATTAGTTTGAACAAAATTTTAACATCTGAGAATTGTGCTTCAGTGCCGAATGTTGGTTGGACTGCATGGAATTGAGAATCTATTCATTAATATTTACGGCACGATATCACCGGATTAATCTTTCACTCGCTCAATCGGTGATTTAACCCGAAGGTTGGTTACGATAGGTGAAGGTAGAGTACACATCGCATCAAGGCTAAGGTATGTGAATTTCAATATGCCAAGAGTCTTAATTTTAATCAAGATACTTAGTCGTTGGAATGAGTTACTTGTCGAGACGGAGTAAAAATAACTAAAGTTAAATAGTTTGAACAAAATTTTAACATCTGAGAATTGTGCTTCAGTACCGAATGTTGGACTGAATGGAATTGAGAATCTGTTAATTAATATTTACAGCAGGATATCACCGGATTGTATTGTGCACAAAAACAGTTTCAATTACCGATATGTCGACTGCGTTCACAGATGCTCTGACGAGGGTGAACTCCAATCTAGGTGAAACGTGGGCGAAGCCTTTTTCGGTGAATATGAGGAAGAAATCGTATTTGCGTCTTTTACGCGTTGTCATACTGCAGCGGATACGATTAATTTCACTAAAAAGGGGTTTGTTGTTTTTAAAATTCCCGGTTGTATGAGAGCATTACGAGGACAACCTTATAGAAAACGGACCCTTTCAAATAGTTCCTGAGCTGGCCGCATTCAAACGCCAATTAGCTTTGCGTTGATTTTTTTCTACAATATCATTCGCAACCTCCTAGAGGGAAACAACTGTGCGTGACTGGCAAGTCATTCACTTGAGAGGAGAATGTGATAGATTCACAATAACTAAAAGCGGCTTAATTTGCACTTGCCGTAGTCTGATGGCTTCCACTTTAAGTTAACGCAAGCGAAGTTTTTTTTTATTCTAGCTTATTGCAACGAAGACAGACACTTTATCGTAATTCCTAAAAAATACCAAGAGTCTCCAAAAATAGATATAATAAGATTAATACTTAATCGTTGAAATGAGTTATTGTCGGAACGGGGTAAAAATAAGTCATTCTAATTAGCTTGAACAAAATTGTTGTTACATCTGAACATTGTGTTCCTGTACCGAATGTCTGACAGCGTGGAATTGAGACTTTGTATCACAACTACGAAAATTCTGAAACACATACTCGTCATTTAATCCTGTCATCCGACTAATATCTTGTGTGTGTTGATAGCGGTCACGAAGGCTTGGCCTTACTTTTGAAAGCTCGGCCTCCTTTCGTCATCAAGTGTGATACTGAGTGCCGAGCGTTGTCCACGTCTGTTTTTTTATAATAGTGTAGTTTCCTTCATCAAAAAAAAAAACGAAATGCATTGATTGCTATTCGTTACCCACCATTCGTGTTTTCATAATATACAAATTATTTGGTTTTAGAAATCACAGTTTAGAGTAATGTCAATGGTCAATAATATCCTCATTTGAAAAAAGACAGATTGGCGCCCATGCGATGTCACTCCACCTGACGTCACAGTCGCGTTTTCGCGCGCTTTAAATGTTTCACTTTTCGTTTAATCGCGAAAAATAGATAATGTCATTTGAAAATCCAAGAGCATGTAATGCGTACTCCAGGAGTAATAATCTTTCGATTTAGGCAATAAAAAAATAATAGGAAACCACCCTATTGCTTCCTGAGTCGGCTAGAAAATATTCTCATTCATAAGACCTTCTACTCGTCTTTGTAATTCCATATCATAATATAAAAATTATTTGGTTTTAAAAATCCCAGTTTAGGCGAATCTTAATGGTCAATTTTAACCTCATTTGAAAAAGGCCAGATTGGCGCCCATGCGATTCCACTCCACGTGACGTCACAGGAACCTAGTTTTCATCTATTTGATTCTTATATCCTTCCGCAGGGCCACTTTACGAATGTTTCCACTTCTCTGCTGTTTCAAAATATCTTTGAAAACCTTTTCGATAAAAAAATCTCCATTATGAATGCATTTCAGATAAAAAAATTCATCTTGGAAATGGTTTTTGCGTATAAGAGCCGAATGTGCTATGCACAAAGACAATGAAGTGATGCGTTAGAGCTTATCCGAAAATTTCCACAGATATGAACAATGCTTTTTATGACGACTTTATGGAAATATGGATTAATTTATACGTATATATTAATATTGATATGATTCAATGACACTGAGATCAGTAGATAAAAGATTCCAAAACGAAAGTTTGTTTTAAATACCAATACATTTTTTTCCGTAACATTTGTCTGGTATTATAATGTTTCTAATCATTCCTTTCCATTAGCTTTCACGCGTACACGAATATTACAAAATAGGATTCTCAAGATGGCTTCTAAATGTGTTGTCACGCACCGCGCATATAAATGGGTTCACTAAAGTCGGACAAAATGATCCATGTTTCACAAGGAAATAAGGTTAATTAGGAATATTAACCAAAATTTGCACATAACAATGTGATCTATCAGATTTATTACTTTTAAATGCTATTCCTCGCAATTAAAAACATTATATTGCAAAATATTGAAAAAAAACATGGATCGCATTGCACTCATAACCGCGCCGCGGACATTTTTGAAAGCCGAAAAAAATGCCACCGAAGTGGCAACAGAAATCAGCCTTCTATGGGATGGAATTGGGCGTCTTCAATGTGGTCCCCTTGGCCCGCATTAGCCGCGGCCGTTAGCTTGCACGCGTAGTACCTCAGCGATTCCATTTTTATTTACGTGTTTCCTTGGATACAGGACTGAGAACAAGTTTACATGAGCGGCGTGAATGTTGGAGGCAGCCTTTAGCCTCGCTCGTGCCACGAGGAAATGTCCGAGCCGCAGGGGCTGGTTCGAATTAAATCGGGCACTTCACAACGGCGCAATTCAATTCCGCTCCGAAATGGAGATGCCGCGTCGGGGAGGCGACTGCCGTGTCACTTCAGATTGCTGTGCGAACATTTCCCGTCAAGAGGGGAACAAGTTTGCGCCATCTCGTTGAAGGAAAGTACTCGAATTTATCGAGGCTCTGCTTTAAATTTCAGGAGTTTCTCAAGTGGTAAACGAACCGAATATCAACGTCAATATCCCTGTTAGGAATTGAGGTACAGGACTGATGATACGATACACAGTGGTGCTAATTTCTCACTCCCTAGGCTTACGGGGCAGAGTCGAAAAGGCAGCCGACAATATCTGGATGGCAGCAAAAATTTTAAGCGGTACAAAGGCTTGAGTACCTCCAGTGACGGAGGAAATTAGCACAAATCCCATTGGCGCAGTGAGGTAGCCAGGAATTTCCGGGGGGGGGGTCCAAAACCAGGGGGGAACATTTTGAAAAGCTGGGTACTAAGCATAGGGTTTTCAACTAATTTTTAACATTTTTTTATAATCTAAAAAACTTCATTTGTACAAGAAATCTTTCGTAAATTCACGATATTTCAATATTTTGTTTTCTTTTATGAAGGAAAGTAATTGTTTTTTCATATTTTGGAGGGGAAACCCGGACCCTCCGGACCTGCCCCCTCGCTACACCACTGCATTGGCGTCTAAATGCTCTTAAGAATCAAACAGTAATGCGACATCCTCTGGACCTCGCACTAGGTTCTACAAAGTTATAACGGTAGGAAATATTTCATCATTGTGTATAGTATCATCATCTCTGAGACTTGATCCCTAGGTCCTCTGAATTATAGCATGATAATTTACCCACTATATGGTAGTAATTTACATCTAACAATCCCGTGCAGATTTTTTTTCTGCTGTATTAAATTACTAACCAGTAAAATTATAGTAGGAAATTCTACGGAAGTGAGGCATGGACAGTGACCGAAGCGGAGAAAGCAAGGATAGAGGCCTTCGAAATGTGGTGCTACAGAAGAATGATGAAGAACAAATGGATCGACCGAGTTAGTAACGAAGAAGTCCTAAGAAGAGTAGGAGAGAGGAGAAGCCTCCTGAAAACCTTAACAAGAAGACGGAACAACCTTATGGGCCACACCTTGAGACATGATGGCCTGATGAAGACAATCGTCGAGGGACAAGTGGAAGGCAGGAACGGAAAAGGAAAGCCTCGAACAAAACATATGGAACATGAAAAGAAGGATGTGAAAGAGAAGAAATACGTAGGTGTGAAAACATTAACTGATTGGAGAACTGAGTGGAGAGCGGCGTCAAACAAATCCTAGGATTGCTGACCAGTGATGATGAGGAAATTCTTAAAATTTTATCATTTTTTAAGCTTATTGAACGTTTGAAGATCGTTGGGCATTCAATAAGAGTGGAGATGATTTTCGGATCCTGTAAGATCTAAACTACAAACATTTGAGGCCTGACAACTTCGGGAAACGTCGGAAATTAGATGTTAACGTATGGAGTTATTAGAAAAGCTTATCGATGACGAATCGTTCATTTCTCTCCACACTCCAAAAACAAGCTCCACAGTTGTCGGCGCCTGTTCTTCAACATATTCCGCCGTTAGTAATATGCGAAAACAATGGTGGGCACCAAAGATTCCACTTCGAAGTTATTATGAGACAATCTGTATGACTCTGCGTATACCCAAACGTACACTAAACAGGAAACCATTTCTTTTATAACGGTGAAGCCATATTTTCCTAATAACAAAAATAAATGAAAAGTTTAAATTCAAACGAGAAGCTTCCACTGATAACTTTTTCGCGAAGTTACAGCCATTTAAAAAAGTTTCTAAAAATAACATTAAAGTATAAAAATAACATTTATATGAAAACCACGTTATGTTGAAAAAAGTAAATAACTGCCTCCGGCCCCTTAAATTATTGAAATTTTCAAATGTGATAGCTGAGAAAGTAAAATGAGTTTTAGAAGTACATTTCAGATATCAAAAACGAAAAACGTCGTGTGCATGTGAGATTATAAAAATAATAATTGCTAGTTAAAATACATCAGATTTGCCTCCTAGCGAAAGCGAATGTAGTGCGAATGTAACAACCAGTTTCGTCAATTTGCGACATTGTCAGGTTCTAATACAGGATACAGGGAGAGTATGACTTTGTTATACTGTGTGTCATTTTGTTACAATGTTTTCTGCCCATATTTTATCACTGTATGCCTTCCATTTTGCAACCACGGGGGCACGTGTCCCACCCCTCCCCTCAGACGCTTATTAAATAGACAAGATTTTTAATCAGGTTATCATTACGTTCGTTTTATTTTGTGTAACACGGAGCCTCAATCATTTGATTCAAAATTAACAAATTTCATATCAAAATTTTTACAAAAATGTCTACAGTAATGGGGAATTCCACTGAAAATGCATGATTATGTGATAAAAAAAACATCATTCGCGCTGAAAATTACAGTGAAAGCAGTTCCTCTCTAACCTGCGCATTATTCGTAAAATTTCAATTTGAAAATTGTATATTAATCTTGCGCTCATAACGACCCATCGCCATGTTTGCTGACCGTGACGTCAGAGTCCAGTAAACTACAGGTTTACGTGGTGCCAGTAGACTTTTTGTGCCAGTTTTAGAAAAACCAATGTGTATTATATTGAGAATTATGAAGTCATATTTTACGTACGATATTAACTTTAACTTACTCATCTAAACTTGTAAAAAAAAATACCTTTTTTAATTTTATGAGAGCACCCCATTGTTGTATTTTGTTCTTATCTCAAATATAAGACCTGTCAGACCCCTGTACGCCCCCCAGGAAAAAATCCTGCATCTGCCCTTGCTTGTGCGCCTCTCATTTGGCAAATTTTTATGACTTTAGTAGCACCGTACCCTTCTTCCTAGCTTCCCTACCTTGGCTACCCCTGCTGACTCAATGAATATTATGTCATACTCTCCCTGCATCCTGTATTTACACCTGACGATATCGCATAGCGACGAAACCGGTTGTTACTAAAATCATATGCGAAATTTACAAAGTTTTTTATTACACATGAAGAAATTACATCAAGTCACGCCTTAAAACCATCAATTTTATTTTAAGAAAATGGTCAATTTTCAATTCTGTATTATTTTGGACAAGTTGGGCTAGAGTGTAAGTCCTGGCAGTCAGGACCCTGATTTAACAGCCCCATCATCATAATGCCAGCAAGGTGGAATGAAGAGAACAGTAACGACTCAACTTGAGTGAAACTAGAATGGTGAAATTTTTTATTGTGTTTTTTTTTGTATTTTCCACTAATTGACAGCAAAAAAAGTAATTCGCTGTATGGGAATCGTAATATAAATATCTTGATTGATAAAAAATCGCAAAATGGTGTCAAACTTTACTATCTTCATTACTGCCATTTACACTGCCACCTCCTACACTTGTTTTCTTTATAGAAAATGCCTTTTTATTATTAATAAAGCTCTAGTATCGCGCTAGTAATGCCCTCGTGACCAAGGAAACAGATTAAAATTCTCGTTGGGAAAAGAACCACATCGCGTGGTAAATGTTGCCTTCAACTACCTGCTGCTCCAAAAGAGGCATGCACGCTCTTGTGTATATTTCTTCCGAGAGCCCTCTGAGGGCGTGACTTTCCGCCGCAGGCACATCCTTAGAGAGTGGCGCTGGAGTGCAGTGGGCCGAGTGGAAGGGAAATGTGAGGCGGCGCTGCAATTGACGAGGCCTTGGGAAAAAAAGGAGAAAAACGCTCTCTCTTCGCCATTGTTCATGACTTTTCTTGTCGGAACTCAAAAGCAAAGCTTACGTTTCCCCCAGTAGAAGGCAATGCGCAGATTGGGAAGCTTGATACTTTGCAACTATCGCGGAGGCATCGATCTAGAGAAGCAAAGTATTGGGCACTTAGCCTCCCGAGGACTGGAAATAAAAATAATGCGAAAAAATATCGGACCGTATGAACTAAAGTAGGCCATCGATGAATGTCGACACCAAAATACTGTCAGTTCTATTGCAACGATGGTATTTTTTGAAACGGTGGGAATGGTTGATTTTTTTACAAAAGACTTCGTCGATAGTTCCTTATGGGCAATTTGCCAGCCTCGGCGTCTGCGAGATAAAGTCCTCACCTCCCAAACAACAGGCCGCGGGTTTGAGTTCCGCCAGGGTAGGTTGCACCTATCCAGGGCATGATAGTTTTGCATGAGTAATAGTTACATAAACCCTAATGTGAAAGGTCATTATGTGCTGTTTTGGGTGGTATGGAAATTAAAAAGAAGTGCATGGGAGGAGGAGGTGAATGTTTAAAGTTCAAAGTGATTAAATGCATCCAGGTTCTCATTTCAAATATTGGTCTACTGCAGCTTCATTGAAAGCCAGTTCTCATACTTTGCTGCGGTTCCTCTCCCCTGGGCCCTTGCAGACTTGCCCCAAGTATCCACTAGTATTGCGGACAGATTCCGTGACCTCCCTTTTCAATTTTTCTTTCCAAATGCTTCCCTCATAATAGGGTAGTTTCCTTAATCAAAGAAAACGAAAGGCATTGATTTCGATTCATTACCCACCATTAGTGTATTCATAATATACAAATTATTTGGTTTTAGAAATACCGGTTTAGACGAATGGCAATGGTCAATTTTTATCCTCATTTGAAAAAGGCCAGATTGGCGCCCATGCGATGCCACTCCACGTGATGTCACAGAGACTAGTTTCTATACGAGTAGATAGGAGTTTTACATTGTCTGAGATTATCAGTGCATGCATGAGGCACAGAGCTCAGGGAAACATGTCTTAATAATCACTTATTAAAACTGGCTAAGGTCGGAAAGTTTTCTTCATTTGATAGGGTATTAATAATTCTTATTTAAGCTAAGCGCTACCAGCTAGCAGGGTACTCTGCTACCTGCTAGCATCCTGCGTCGTATCAGCACTCAAAGCCTCGCCCCAAGGTCACCTCACTTGCGGCAGCGGGAACCATAACGACGTCACGCGGAGTTTTTCCCGGCATTCATACTTAGCCGTCGCGTTTTCGCGCGCTTGAAAATTTTTACTTTTCATTTAATCGCGAAAAATAGATATCGTCATTTAAAAATCTAAATACGTATCATACGTACTCCAGGAGTAATAATCTTTCGATTTAGGCAATAAAAAAATAATAGGAAACCACCCTATTGTCGTTTCTCATGACGTGGCCACTTCACCGTGTTCTACCTTGGCGCATAGTGCCCCATCTCAGTGAGGTAGGGAGGAGTTTCGTTCGGGAGGGGGCCCATACTGGGGGTAAGAAGAATTTTTGAAAAACAGTTAACTAAGTAGTGGGTTTTAAATTAATTGTTACTCTGTTCATAATCGAAAAAACTTCGAAAAAGCGAAAAATCGACGAAAAGTTCTATAAATTCATTATCTTTCAATATTTTGTTTCTTTTTATGAAGAAAAGTAATTGTGTTTTCATATTTCGGGTGGAGGTCCGTACCCCTCATTGCCTTCCGGAAAGAGACTTCATAGATAAGTCCGATTCCATCCCACAGAAAGTTGATTTCTGTTGCCACATCTCTCGCACATTAATCGGTTTTCAAAAATGTCCACGGCGCGGTTATGAGTGAAGTGCGAAACATTTTTTTTTTCTAATATTTTGCATTATAATGTTTGTCATAGGGTGGTTTCCTATTATTTTTTATTGCCTAAATCGAAAGATTATTACTCCTGGAGTACGCATTTCACGCTCTTATATTTTCGAATGACGATATCTACTTTTCGCGATTAAACGAAAAGTGAAAAATTTCAAGCGCGCGAAAACGCGACGGCTAAGTAGGAATGATGGGAAAAGTCCGTGTGACGTATTTCTGTTTCCCGCTGTCGCCCTTTGAGGTGACCTTGAGGCGAGGCTTGAGCGCTGATACGTCGCAGGATGCTAGCAGGTAGCAGAGTACCCTGCTAGCAGGTAGCGCTTGGCTTAAATATGGATTATTAATACCTTATCAAACGAAGGACACTTTCCGACCTTAGACAATTTTAATAAGTGATTGTTAAGGCATGTTTCCCTGAGCACCGTGACTCATGCATACATTGGTAATCTCAGACGATGTAAAATTCCTATCCTCTCGTGTAGAAACTAGGTCCCTGTGACGTCACGTGGAGTGGAATCGCATGGGCGCCAATCTGGCCTTTTTCAAATGAGGTTAAAATTGACCATTGCCATTCGTTTAAACTGGGATTTAAAAAACCAAATAATTTGTATATTATGAAAACCCTAATGGTGTGTAACGAATAGCAATCAATGCATTTCGTTTTCTTTGATGAAGGAAACTACCCTATTTCGAGGGATAGCAATGAAAACGCCGTTCCGGCACTTGTTAGAAAATAAATAATTGTCTAATAACAGTTTATAAATTTTGTTACCTCAAAAATTCTATGACATACATTCGTACCCAAAACAAAAATTTATGTTTGAAATTTTTAAAAATTACTTTTAATTTAAAAAACACACGGAGTAATGTGCCACTTGTAAAATAAAGTTAAGGAAAATGTGTTCCGGCACTGCTAATTTTGCCATGACTTCACTATTTTGAACTTGATAGATTACATCATCATGCATGTAACTGTCAGTTAACACTTTGCGTGCCATGGACGTAATATTACGTCGTGCTAATCCTTCTGAGGATTGCCATGGACGTAATATTACGTCTTTCCATTTAACTGGCTTTGTATGCGTGAAGCCGTAATATTTCGCCTGTGGTACTTTTCCAGTTTACTGCTTAGTGGTTCTGCTATTTCAAAAATCAACAGCTCGATGGAAAAAGAGTTCACTTTATGTCTTGAGGACGAAAATTCCTCTGTAGCTACCGGCATCCTCATCTTAGGCCACTTAGTGTGAAAATTCTTTGGGCCAATGGACCGTTCGTTGAGGGTACATTGACCCTTTTTGTCATCCAGGATTTATAATGCTTTGCTTGGAACAATGCTTTTTTATGATTAACATGCTTTAAATTGTTCAAATTGAGCGTATTAAAAATTATTATGCTTGTTACGGTGGTACAGCATTTGTTGCAACTATTTTAATTTTCAAAAACAGTAGGTTTTCATTGTTAAATTATATATTTAAAAATTAGCAATAAATGCTATTTAACTCGTTCATAAAGAAGAGCAAAGTCCATTTTTATTGAAATGCACATCGATATAAATATATTTTTGATGCTAATGTTTTAAAAAATGTACGAATATAGTAAAAATTGCTGGATTTTTCAGTAGGGCTTTAAATTTAGCAGCCGGCGCTCAAAGTGTTAACACCCTGAATTATACCTTATTTCCCCGTGGAACTCAGTACAATTTGTCCGTCAGCGAAGCAAGTGGCAATTTTTGTAAGCCTATTTAAATGCGCAGTGGTCGACAACAGATTATGAGGCCGACTTGAGGACCCTCTATTGTAATATTCGTGGGCTTCGAGTTCGGCTCGTTTTCAGCTCCATTCAAATCGAAGCTTACTCCCACTGCCCGTTAGAGGCGCTGCCTTCCTTCGAAGCTCAAAGCAAGTACACTAATATGCTCCTCCCTCAAGACCGCATTCTCTACTTTCTTTTTTTTCTTTCGCCTCCATCGAGTGACCACGAAGAGGGCATTTTTTTCGCCTAGAGATGTTTGCTGAAGTCATATTGTGTCTCGGTGCACCGCAAATGGCCAAGCGGAGGCGCCCCTCTAATGAGCGGGCAGATGGCGCTTTTTTTCTACGACTTGATGCTTCCTCGGCCACTCGATGAATTCTCCTTAGGCCGCCGTCCCCGCCATGCGCAGCATAATCTCCGGCGTTCCGAATATCTTTCCTCCATCTTTCGATGCTGGAAACGAGTTGGTGGGGTGACTAGAATGATTTTTGATGGCGAAATTCATCCTTGCTGTATTTAACTTTGGACTGCCTTTGCACTGTGTGACTTCGTCCACGGGCGGATCCAGGATTATTTCTGAGGGAGGCGCACAAGGGTCTGATAGGCTACCGATCAAAGTTATTAATATGAAATTATATTATTGGGGCTCCGTAATACACATAAGAAAACGAACGTAAGGATAAAGTTTAGAAAATTTTGTCATTTTTTTTTATCGTCTGGTAGGGGCACGTGCCCACGTGACCGCTTATGACTGCGAGCAAAGGCAGTTGTTTCAAGCAGTGCTTTTGAAATCGTCCGTCGCGGAATAGCGACTAAAAGGGGTTTATCTCCCACAGTGACTTCCGTCACGTAATTAAGTAATCACGACTTCCGTCTCCTCTAGCACAGTTTGGACTTGTGACATTCAACACCTTGTTCGATTAACCCCTTCGCCTTGGTTGATGGAACTGGTAGCATACTTGACCAGTAATCGGGAGATCCGGGTTCGTTTCCCAAGCCAAATGATTTTTTCATGGCAAATTTCATCCTTGGAGTAGAATGTTAGCTTCACACTGCGTGGGTCCAGGTTCGAATCCCATCAGTGGCATAGATTTTTCAGGAGATGCACCATTCCTTTTAGAGTGCTTTGTGGAGGGCTCTTCAAGTACAACACTCCGTCCGTCGGATGGGACTTGTAGGTGTCGTCCACTTGCCGCTATACGATAATATCAAGTGAAAGTCACCTCCGTATTTCTCTCCATCTTTCCCTAAGGTGCATATTTGCTGAGTTGTCGATAGCCTCCTCTTCGCCAATCTTTTCACACCCAAGTATTTCTTCTCTTTCATATCCTTCTTTACCGGTTCCATACCCTATTTTTCGATGTTTTCCTTTTCTGTTATTGTCATCTGCTCATACCTTAATGATTTTCTTCATCAGTTCATCATGTCTCAAGATACGGCCTATAAGGTTTTTCCATCTTCTCATCACAGTTTTCATGAGGCTTCACTTCTCTCCTGCTCTTCTTAGGACTTCCTCTTTGCTAATTCGATCGATCCATTTGATCCTCAACATTATTTTGTAGCACCACATTTTTAAGGCCTCTAGATATCTCCTCTTTTGTCATTATCCATTCCTCGCATCCGTGGAAAAGCGTACTCCATATTTAAGATCTGATAAAGTGTTTCCTTAATTTTATATTTAAATTTCCCGCTGTAAGTATATCTTACTTTTGGTGGAATGGTCTCTTCGTCTACGCTATTCTGCTGACAATTTCTTTCTTGCTTCTCCTATCGTTCGTTATCTTGCTTCCCAAACAAAAGAATTTACTCACCTGTACCAATTTTCGCTTCCCCATCAAAGTGTTAATCTTACTTCTCTTCTGCTGCAAACTGATATCTTTGTTTTCTTTGTGCTTATTTTCAGCAGATATCTATCCATTAGCCTACACATATGTACCACAATATTTTTAAAATCCCTCTGTGCCTCTGCTGTTACAGCCATGTCATCGACAAATTGTAGCGAGCTAACTTTTTCCCAATGGATACCCTCTCCCGTGGATTTTCCTTTGATTTCATTTATGGCTTTCTCAATGTAGATGTTGAAAATTACGGGTGATAAAGCACAGCCTTGTCTAACTCCTGAGGGAGACGACTTATAGACTGATGATGCGCTTCAATCGTGCATACTGATTTCAGGAATGATGGCTGCTGATGATGATTATCCCTCAAAAGTTTCCACTACAAAATCCCGTGGCAGTGAGTCCATTCACGCGGATAACCGTAAATCAGAGGCAGTGAATTAATTCACGTATTCAAGCGGAAAATCATAATACATAATAATAATAGTAGATGCCTTTATTCAGGCGAGGTTGAGACTAATTAGTCTTCTCTTCCATTTAACGCCTCATTAGCGACATTGCAAACATATTTAAAACGGTAAATAAACGTTTAAAATACAAAAAGTACAATATGCACTATTAGTGAAATGTCAAACAAGATAGACAAATATATGCGGAAATTTTGTGTAAAAAAGTTTTTTCTGTTTGCGGGAAAAAATGAGGATAAGGAAGTAGTATCCTTCAGCGAAATAAACCTCTGCAGGAAACCGCCCAAACAAGGAGGGGGGCGTGAAAAACCTGTGGTAACCTCCTAAGTGAAAACTAATGCCAGGATACATAGTCATAATCATCGGTAATATCGGTGATTTCTCGAAGACCGATCTCACTCAAGATCTCTGATACAGAGAGGAGCGGAACAAGGGCGAATTGAATTTTTTCAAGTCTTAGGTTTGAACGTAGGTTTTCGCAGCGAGGGGCATCGTTGCTAACGGCTTCCGGGTGCAGCTTCGTGTTGCGCTTTGTCGTGCAAGCTTTCGCGACCGTTACAGGGCGCATCATCAGGCGATGAATGAAATTACGGAATTTGTTGTCAATTAATATACTCGTCCAACCTCCCCCATCCAGAGTGTTAGCCCAAGAGAAATTCTATCATCGACGACTACTTCGTGAGGCTATTGAGATTGAAAAATTCCCCCAAAATTTCAACAGAGTTGACGGCGTTAAACTCAGCCAGACGTGGAAAACTGTTTTCCGAAGGAGAAAACGGCGAATATGTTACCAACAAGGTTATTCGCTAGATTAGAAGAAGAGTCCGCACGCCGCTCAAGGACAGGGGTGAGAGCTCTGCTGACGTCAGCTCCGCCCTCCTCCCCCACTACTCCGGTGGATGGGGGAGGTTGGACGAGTATATTAATTGATAACAAATTCCGTAATTTCATTCATCGCCGGATGATGCGCCCTGTAACGGTCGCGAAAGCTTGCACGACAAAGCGCAACACTCAGCTGCACCCGGAAGCCGTTAGAAACGATTTTTCATGTTTTAATTTCATCCTCAAAACTCATTTTTTTCTCTGATAAAAATAATTTTTCTGGCGGACTCCATTTCTTTTCAAACTTCTTTCATTTCGCTCTCTCGAGGGTGCATGTTTAAGAGCAAATAATTGCAGACGCGGGCCTCGAGTTCCACTCCTGTCCTCTGCGCTGCACTCCTTCCTTCAAAACCCACTCCAATGCAAGTTCTCCCTTCTGCACATACACTCTTATCCCTGCACATGATGACAAGAAACTTTAATCTCCCCTCCCACCCCAGCCTTCTATAGGAAGAAAAATCGCTCATCCAAAGCAATAAAGCTTATATTTTTTTATTGTATGAAGAGATTTTTTCCTGGCGGTTAACAACTTTAGAGTAAGGATTAATAGAGGTCGAGTAGGTAGCACCTAGGGATAGAAAATTCGATTTCGATCCCTGTAATTTCTGGCGATATTGAAAATATTGCTTAAAACAAACGACAAATACGAAAATCACCATTTTGGTAGTGCGCATTGCTACGGGGTGATTTTCGTCTTTGTGGTTTATTTTAAGTAAGAGAAACAAACATTTCCTTACATAATAAGTTTGGAAATATTTTCTTTTGTAGCATACGGAACTTCGATTTTTATATACTTTTTTACACTCGGAAATTGAAGTCTACCTTGCAACCATTTTAAAAATCAAAGAATGGCTAAAATTTAATTTTAAAAAGGTATTTCATAAGCGAAGATGTCGTTTTCTCTATAAAAAATATTATGAAATGCGCAAATTAAATATTTTGTCCACGACGAGGTGAAGAAGACGACCGTTTCGCCGTTTTCATAGTTTTTCGCGTGTTCTTCTTAATTCCTTTGACCGTAGAAGCTAAACGTTTAGGTTTAACCTATGTTTAATGACTCATAGTTGCAGTCGAATAAACAATGAGCAAAACGATATATCGATGGCTAAGTTCTAACAACACGTATCTCAAAAATAGTAACTTTTCAGGAGAGTAAAAAAACGATCAATTTCTTTTTCTTGCACATTGAAATTAAAAGCCACAAGCTCATAAAACTGTAAAAGAAGCATTCATCTGCGAATAAAGAGTTGCTTTATGCTTGAATTTTATTTTTTTATTACACTTTGTGTATGATAACCGTCTCAAACCTGCCGAATTTCAGATACGTGTTATTAGAACTTAGCCATCGATTATATGATACGACCTTATGGAGATTCTGTATAACTTAATACAAATACTTAAAGTTCGGCGTTCTACCTTTTCTGCAACGACAATAGTTTATGTTACGTTATGGTGAGAGGGCCTGAAACGTGAACGCAGATTTGATTGGCTTCATAGCGACCGGTTTTCAATACGGTGACGTGACGCAAAATCCCAATCCCTTCGCTCCTAATGCCATCAGCGCCCATGACCGCGTCCCGGCTGGATCGGAGCGTTATTTATGACAGGCCCAGAAACAGAATGTGGAACATTTTGGGGGTTAGAGGGGGAAGGTTGGGGGATAAAAATTAAAAAATAATAGTTTCCGGATCGCTACTCGGGCCATTATTCCGTCAGATCCCTCCTTTCTCTCCAATCCGCGAACGCATAAATCTTCTTTCGATTTCTAACCCCTAGCCAGCCGGCCAAACCGTCACCCATGCCAAAACCATGGAGACTGATTGATAACCCTCCCTTTTTCCTCATTTACGTGCATTTCATCAAAACGATGGGAAAAGTTTTCTTTTTTTATATATATTTTCGCCCGACCAATTATCGAGACATTAATTTCCCACTTTTCTCGGCAGGCGTCTCTGATGTTGAACGTACCCACCCCATAGCTGTGCTAATTTTTTTCCCAAGATAGTTTCCCTGCGGTCATCTCATTAATGCTCCCTACGAATGGGATACGCGAACTATTGCCCTCTGTTTTTGTCAAAAATTACTGCTAAAATGCATAAATACGCACCGATAGGACAATATCCAGCTAAACATCAGTGGCGTAGCTGGGGGGGAAGTTCCGGGGGGTCCGGAACCCCCCTCCCTCTCTAAAAATAATATCAAGATTACTTTTCTCCAGAAAATATAACAACAGTTTTAATATTTTAACTGACGAGAGTTCCGGGGTATCCGGACCCCGCTCACCCTCTAAAAATAAAATCAAAATGACTTTTCTCCAGAAAATGTTACAAAATACTGAAAAATCATGAATTTACAAAATATTGATCTGAAAAATGGAGTTTCTTTCCATTATGAAAAGTGTTAAAATTAGTTTAAACCCATCTAATTAGTACCCTATTTTTAAAAATGTTCTCCCCTGGTTTTGGAACCCCCTCTCCGATCAAAATTCCTGGCTACCCCACTGCAAAGCATCTTACCATCGTTATCTTAGAAATCCTCCTTAGTTATTGGTGTTTGTTTTAATAATTTAGCTGTACTGTTTTGGAACTGGAAACTTTATGGCATTAAATTGTGAGTAGATACAACGTTCATTTCGTCAAGGTTTGACTGGCGTTATTAGGACATAAACAACTCTCAGAGTGGAATAGATTATATTGCACCTATTTTTCTCAATATGTATTTTATAACTTTGACGGTGTCATTTAGTAATGTATTTCTTTACTTGATACCTTGACCAAAGAAACTGCCTCAAACTTTACTTGTATTTATTTGAGTTCTATGCATTCAAGTTATTTTATAAATAAACCTTTGTATTGTTAAATCAAGGACTTTTCCCTAGCTGACTTGAATACCTATCGATAATTTTTATCGGTGTTCTAAGGCAAGGATTCGCCCAGTCTTTGAATTCAAATGTATCACATGTAATTCGACGGAAATGGCTGTAAGATATGATTGGGAAGTGAAGACTCGAGCCGTATATTTACTAAATAAACTACTTGTCGTATTTTAATAAACTGACATACCAGTCACCAGAAATAACCATTTTCATTATTAAAATTTGAAATTCCAAAAATTTGAAATTCCTATTAAGTAATTATCATCACACGAGGATTTTGAATTTTAACAGCTGCTATTAGAATAACCGTTATAAGAAATCAGGTAGCACGCACTAATGAGAATGTAAAAAGAATTGTTTCGGAACAAATTTTATTTCCTTTTCTACCCTAATTTTTGCATTCACATAACCTTTTCCTCTCCTCAATTTCTACTATGGTTCGGTTACAGTTCAAACCAAGTTTTCATGCTGAGCTCTCCTTCAATTTGAATTCATAAAAGGCCTTATCTGACTTTTGATTCGTTTCGGTTGATTTAGGCGCTCTCAAAAACGCGAATTTTCGCCCGACCAATCTTCGGTATTAATTTCTCCCTTTTATGACCACTACTCGGCATAGGACGGCGTCTCTTTTGCCCTTCTCTCGATGAGCTAAATCTTTCAAGGCAGTTTTCACGTGGTGTCCTCAATTCGTTGCCCTAAAAATGCCTATAATTGGAATCATCGATCCTTACTGTCAGTCGAATCTTTATTAGATTACGCATCTCGCACTGGTATTATCATTTGAGAGGGCAAAATCCATGATTCTTGTAGTAAGTTTGTTCCATAGTAGATGAGCCGATGCAAGTTTTTCTCTCCTTCAATGCAATACCTTTTGTTCAATGAATAAGTTAGATAAATCCTGTCATTAAAATTAACTTTCTGTACCCGTGGAGTCTGCTGTCCCGATATGTCACCACGTTGACATCACAATAATTTTTGAGCGCATTTTTTTTTTGTTGGGGGTAGCATGCTGTTTTTGATAGTAGAAACTTATATACTAAATTGAGAGCATTGAAGACATGGCATCGATAACAAAATCACTACTTTATTTGCAAATTTCACAGTATTTTGTCATTTTTTACAGAATTGCATTACTTTTTCATAGCAAATAGCAATTTTATCCTCATGGTTCTCTTTGTATATATGCTTTCCGTCTTTCCTATATTTTTATTTCAGTGAAATAGGCATGGGAAACTTGTTCCCTGAGAGAAATATGAACTATTATTATTTTTGGACATCTTTGATAAAAAATATCCAACAATTGAGAACTTTTAAAGAAACTATGAGGTAGAAACACATAGGTACCAATGTATTATGAACAATGTGTATCATCTGATGAATTTTTTCATTACTTTTATGTCTGTATTCTCAGTCTATTAGTAGATTCTTTTTTTTTTTGTACGATACCCTTTTCGCCTGTATACCTCCCATCCCCCGAGATATTCAATTAGAATTATCATAATAACACCATTTCTCTCTCTATTAAACAGGCGCATACATCCGGGTTCCGTGCGGGACCCCTCCAAATGGGCTCTGCCCCGCTCGACCCCTTCAACGCGGCGGCCACGGGCGGGGCCGGAGGCTCCTGGGTCAACACCAACACCGACACCCATCCTACCACCACCACCGCGGCGGCCGGGGCAGTAGTCAGAGGAGGCGGGATAAGGCGGAGGTGGCAGCCCAAGGGCGCTGAGGGGCGGGCGAGGCGGGGAGGCGAGGGGCGGAGGTGGAGTGGAGGAGGCGGGGGCGGAGGGGGAGGCATGCGAGGGGCGGGGGAGGCGGAGATGATGGGGTCGGGGGCGGCGGCGAGGCGGAGCGGCAGGGAGGCAGGCGGCCTCTGACGAACAGGGTGCGGCCGCCGACACCACCAAGACAAGGAGGCCGCCCGGGGCGGGCCGGGTTACGGCTGCTGCTGCGGGGAGCGGCCACCACAAAGGTGATTTCTCGACCCACTTCGTTTTATTTCTCTTCCGTGTGGTGGAGCTGAGGTCATTCAAGGCCGGATCCGTTGCTATGGAAAAATATTGGTTCCAGGATAGCGCCTTGAGGCACCCCCAAAATAATTGAAAGCTGTGCCGAACAATGGACGTCACGTATCCCTTGATGCATTTGAAAAATGTGCTATAATACCATATAGAAATAATATAAAAACGTTTTTTACGAATATTATGCATTAAAATATGGTGAAAATTAACATAAATTCTTGGTGTGATTGTGATAAGGGAAGAAACCAATTCCTATATTATAAATCCTGTTGCATAAATGGAATTATTTCCAGCTTATGTCGGGAGAATAGGCCTCTGAGATGAAAAAAGATATATGGCTGCATTTTTCAGTAATAATAGAAGTCATACATGAGGAAAGGTGTAAGGGTAAGGCTTCTCTTACTTTTTTCATTTTAGAATTTTTTTTTTAAATGTTCAAAGTCTTTTCTTAGCTTAATTAGTCAAGTGTATGATACGAAAAAGCATTAAAGAGAAGCATTATTTTGGGAAAATTCCTTGGCCCATTTAAAGGTTAAAATAATACACAGCGAGATAATTAACAAATGCACGGATATCGTCGTAAATTTTAGACATTTTATTAGGTAAAGCAAAATTAATTCTGCTGATTGAACAATGATAGTATTGTCACACTAATAATGACATATTACTCAGCTCAGTTCATATGGATAAAATATTAATAATATTCTGAGAAGAATTTGGCTTTTAAATTTGATCATAAGGAGTTTAAAATGTAAATAGCAAATTTTCCATATATAGCCTAAGCCGAATTAACATAAAACCAACGCGAAATGATTTTTTAAAGTAAGAAATTTGTATTGATTCTCCACTGTGAAAAACGTTCCTGTCGGGAGAAGGGTGGCCCTATGGTGGCTCACATGCAAATATTAAATTATTTTCGTAGCATATGCCCCTTCCATGGTCTAAAAAAACCTGTAGCAACGATCAAAAATACAGCTTCAACCCTTTAGTACGCGCGTTAAATTTTTTTAGGCGGTTGGGCACGCGGGTCACACTGGTGGCCATAATTCAATTTTTTATGTCCTCAAGTATTCAAAATTCTGTAAAAAAATTAGAAGAAATAAATTTGGACTTTTTTATTGTTTAGTGAACTTTTTGTCACTTGGGAGCACATTTGTAATTAATAGTTGAACAAAATTCCCCCCCCGACCCCCCTCCCCTTCATAGGAGGTAAGAGAGCAGGCCACTTGCCGAGGAACCCATAAAAGTAACTTAAACGTGGCGAATAGATTTTACACGCCAAAGCAGACAAATATCATACAAAAATTTTTGCACAGCTTTAAGTGATGATGACAGAAAATGTTACGCAGTTAGGCGCATGAGCCACACACGTGGGCCAGTCACGCCCCCCTTCATTCCACCTCTATTTATTTCTAATATAGTTCCGATCATAAGAGGATTTAAGGCGGTGGTACGGGGGAACGTGCCCACCCCCCCCCCCCCCCCGACACTTTATGAATAGACAAAATTTTTAATACGGTTATCATTGCGTTCGTTTTATTTTGTATATTATGGAGCCTCAATAATTTAATTTAATATCAATAATTTTCATATCAAATAAAGAGAATATTCCCAACAGTAATTGTTGTATTTGGTTTTTAATCTCAAATATGAGAAGACCTTCAGGTCCACAAAAATATTCTGGTGCCGATTACTAACAAACAACAATGGGAGGCTTTCGAGGACTAAATAATGTGGAGCTACTGAAAATCACACGTATCTAACGCCAAAATAAGAAAAACGGCACACAAATGAAACACTGTGGGCCACCAATAAATATCAGAAGTAATTAAACATCAAGAGTATTTAAATACTAAAAGTTACAGAACAGAATAAGTTCCACGCAAGTGCGCCTAACTTCGTAGTTGTATTGTAACTCCGCGTTCTAAACAAAGAATGGAGTAACCTTCATCCCTTCGCACCATTTCCCTTTGAGGCTAACATTTTATCCAAGTGCCCCATCGTATATGACATTCTTTAGTCATTATTAAGAATACGATGATAAGGGCATGAAAATATCGAAAATACCTGGATGTTTAAATATACTTTGTGAAAATGCATGGAATAAGTTCCGCTCAAGTGCGCCTAATCACGTAGTTCTGATGTAACTCGGCGTTCTAACCAAAGGATGGGATAACCTGTGTCCCCTCGCAATACTCTCCTTTTAGCTCTATCCTCCGAGGCTTGTATCAACCGCCGTCGCCGCCTGCCTCTGAGGCTCCACTCGCACAAGCATGCCGACGCGAATCATTGGCATTCCACACTCGGCAAAGGTCCTCGCTCCGGATCGCATCCCGAGCGATCCACCGACCCCCCTCGCCCCCCTCCCACCTGCCTATCCTTCCCTTTCACCGCACAGACAACACCCCCATGCCTGCGGAAAGGGGTTTGCCGCTCACACGAGCAAGGTGCGGTAGGTGGGAGGGGCAGCGTATGCGAGGGATATCACCACACATCGCCCTCGGCCCACATCCCGAGGAGGGAGAGCGACTCTCTACCTCCAAATTCCTGAGCGATGACTGGCTGCGCCTCGGTCAAGATTTTGCCTTGACGTGGTTTCGCAAACGATCTCAAACACTCTCGGCTTATCGCAGCTACCGGCCTCTCGCTGTCTCACCCAACAACTTTAGGGGTAAAGGAATTAAGGCGAGGGAATAAATTTTGAGCCCGAATCCAGCGTTAGATTCGATTTAGTAGATCCGAGAAGACGTGAAAAACTGTAAGGTGGAGGAATTTTTATGGGGTTCTCTTCTGGTTGAGATTATCAATGGCCCACGTTTCAATGCTCGATTCTGGCATTGAAAAGTCGGACATGGAAAATCATAATTGATGGAGAAACCGTAAAGCTTAAGAATGAAAAATATGAATTTTATTGACTGGGGTTGTCTCGTAAAAATTTCTTTTATTCCTTTATTGCACATTGATTTGGATCTATTTGAGAAAATGCGAACAAATAAAATGGTGTTATATAGTTTTCCGTTCTCTTCTATTGTTCTCAGCCCTAATTTGTTGTCATTCCCTCTAAAAACAATTCAAAATCTTCTGGCCACTCGAAACCACTTTTAGCAACATTTTCTGTTTTCTTTTCATCTCGATTGACGGAAGTTTAGATTAACTATCGAAGGTAGAAAGATTTCTTGCTAAATTTTGTTTTTATACTTAAAATAATAACCGTATGAGTCCCAAATGAATCTACCATAGTATGAAATTTCCTAGACTAAAGAGATAAGGAATTTTAAGTTTTTTGGTCCATACCAAAAGTAAAGCTAAGTAACGGCATAATATGCGGAGTTTTTATACTGTGACAATTATTTTCGGAGGATACATTTAGAGCTACTTTCGAAGGGTTTGTAACAAAGTCTCGCGGAAAGTTATTTTTGTCTAGTTATGTGACCAAAAAAGAGTTTCCGTTGATGAAAAAATATTTTACTCTCGTTTTCAATCCCACTCAATAAATAAAATTTATTAGGACTACGTCTTGCGTGTTTTCATGAATAAGAAAAAGTACTTTTAAGACTACATTTTACAATCGATTCACAGGAACAAAGAAACTGCGTAGCTTTCCTCTATAACAAGTTTTCGGATTCGATTTTTTTCATTATCATTTTGGCATTCTTTTCACATGACCTTGTCTGCATAAAATACCTATAAAATCTATTACGTGGATTTTAAATAAAAGTAAGGAAATATACTTTCTTCGTGATACGATTACGCGCTATGCTTTTCTTGAGCATACCTTTTCTTTGAGGGACATTGTTTTGGTTGAATCTTGCGCTACATAAAAATTGATAACAGAATATAAATTTCACTTGCACCACTTAGTTGAAGTTGTTAGACCTATAATTGAGTCATGATTCCATGAGCAGGGGAAAGAACCCCGTGCACATACCCAACCAACGCTTCCTTTCTGTGACGATAGTGGCCTACTCTACAGGATGAAAGAACTTATTGTCGTGGTAGCTAGATTTCGGCTTCCTACTTATGCTGTTAAGCGTTGGAATTTGTAGGGATCAACTCTTTGACGCCCATTTTATTTTAGAATTATCTTACTTGTTACCGATATATAAAAAAAGTTAGCTATTATTTTCAAATTATTAAATATTGTTAATTTTTTAAATTGTATGTTGTATGATAAATTCACGCTCGATTTTGGTAGGTAATCCTTTGGCTAATTTTCTTTCTCCCGAATTCTATTCTTCCTGATTTGTTGACGACTAAAAAATTCTACCTGTAATGATAATTTATTTGAAATTCATTATTTAGGCATTGGTCTTCCGACATATTTTAATGTCCACTGATATTATTGAATAAACAGAGAAAAGTTTCGCCAGTCTTCCGTTCACTTACCAAGATAATTCTGGAAAAAGGAAATCTATTCAGATTTAGACCTTAGTCTCAAGTTATCTAGGCTTGGGAATACTGTCTACCCCTGAACCCTGTGGTAAATTAAGATGGCGGGGGGGAGGATAGCCGCCTCACCTAATTTCTGGAAAAATTGAAAAGATGGAAGTCTTTCAAAAGTTCTCAGACCAAAGTTTTTATCTCACCAGCTTAAAAAACAACGTTTAAAAATATGTGATGGATATCTAAAAGCCACTTGTCAGCGCATATCAGACTTCAGGGGCATTATCGCCTAGAAGTATTGCATACCACCGAGGCGCAGGGGGAGGTATGGAATTGAAGAAAACAAGAAAACTGCCCCTTTATCCGCTCATTCCAGACTACCTCTAACCACGAGGTAAACTAAATTATTAGGGGGGAAATGACAGGAAAGCGTAGTCCTAGTCAACTGATTTTTTTATTACTAACCAACCCAAGACTGCTGGAAAATTAGATTCCGATTAAAATTCCAAAGTTGAGATTTGAAATTTAAAATTTTTCTGAAGCCAAATATTTCCTAGCGGCGATGCCAAAACTTTTTTACGTGTGAATTATTATGGCAAAAATTATGCACGCATGTATTCTACGTAGGATTTTAGGATTTTTCTTTGAACTCTAAAGTGCATTTTGATTGATTTTCGAATATAAAATTAACATTTTTGTGCCAACTGTATTTTTTAGCAGGCGATGTTTTCGATTCTCAGATGTTTTGGTTCAAATTTTGATTTTTTTTCAAAATTTGAGCTTTCCATTTCGATTAAAAATCGATTTCTCGGAAAGTTGATTTTGACCGACGTTTTTCCATCACTATACCTGGGTCCGACAAGCTGTCATTTTAACCTCGAATATTATGTAGGACATATTTTGTCGAATGCTGGATCGATTAATAATAAATCTGTGGAACGCGCAATAATATTTTTGTCAAGATTTCACCAGTTGAACGGTTACACAAAATATCGATTACTGAGCTTAAGTCCATTCGTAGGATGTTGGTTAAAAATGTTTCTTAGCTGGTTAACTAATACACGCCTCATATGCCTCACACGCAATCACACGCCTCATATGAACAAATCATTCATAGTAACCGCCTCACGAATATGGAACTCTCTCCCAGCCCAAATAAGAAGCAGTACAAATATCAATAGGTTTAAACATAGCACATACTGGTTTCTGAGGAATGCCTCCTTAACCCCAAGTTAAATTTCTTTTGTTTATATTCACTTTCTTATGTTCATATTTCTTGTTTATATTCACTTACTTATGTTCATATTTCTTTTGTTTGTCACCTTAAATTTTGCAATTAATGTGTTATATCTAATTGCGATTCTTTATTTTTTTGTCGAAAATATTGTATTGTTTTTTTTCATGCACTAGGAGAAACCTGTACTTATATTTTCTCATGGGCCCCAGTGCCTACGAAAATAAACGATATTATTAATATTATTAATACATATACCAGTGGCGCAGCGAGGAGAGTTTTGGGGGATAAACCCTCCTCCAGAACTCACAGCAATTTTTAAGTTAAATCCATTTTACTTAATTGAATTAATCTAATATATGAAATTCTCGTGTCACGGTTTTTTGTAGGCAAACTCTTCCAAAACGACTGGACCGATTCCTATGAAATTTTGTGTGCATATTAATTAGGTCTGAGAATAGGATGTAAACTATTTTTCATTATTCCGCAGAGCCCATGAGACCCTGGATTGGGCCCTGAATCATTTCCATAAGAAATACAAGTAGAGTTCGTTATTAATCCCTGCAGCCCTTTTTTTACATTTTAATTGGTGATAATCGTCACATATAGTTGAGACACATACCATTGGAAAGAAGAAAAAATGCAAATTCTTATTCTTGCAATCGATTTTTGTTTTCCACATGATTTACGGTAAAATTTGATATACTATGCATAAAAATTCTGAAATTTTAGCGTTTTTGGCTTAGTGTACCCTTGACGACCGTCAGTATTGTTTATGTAGTTTGGCATCTCTTATTTCGATACAGTTTGCGATACCAGCGAAACGTTAAATTATCCATTCGAGTTTTTGGATTTATTGGATTTTCCAGGCATGTCATCGCACCGTTTACAGCAAAGTTGGATCTCGAGTTAAATATGCTTCGTAATTTGAACCCACCACGGCAGTGCAATCGCGCGCGATTAGTCATTAAAAAATTGACGGAAAACGTTGTCGAACATTTTGATTGGAAAGTTCTAAGGAGAAAATTTATTACTACCACGAATCCCTATTATTTCGACAGATGTGCCAATATAATTGAAACAGATTCATTGTCAAATTACATTGGAATTCGCAAAGACAGTCAATGAGTCTCAAGGCCTATCAATTTCTGTTCGCGGCTTAGATTTGGGTACACCATGTTTTTGACACGGACAATAATACGTGTCATACTCTCCGCGGGTAAATCATCCAGTTTGTTTGTGATGGCTAAATATGGACTCACTAAAAATATCTTACGGTACATACGGTACGGTACGGTACATTGCACTAAGAGACTGATAATGCTAATTTTTTTTAATTTCCATATTTGTTAAAGAGTCGTATTTTAAAATATATTGATTAAGATAATAAAAGTACAAAGTTATAGAATAGGATGAATAATGAATGTTTGGTGGTTTTTTTTATTTTTACTAGTCGTAATTATTCACAGCGCTCCATTCCTCTTTGAGTCACATACCAAATCCCCACAACCTTAACATAATTCAGTTATTTTTTATTTGATTACTTAACAATATTCACTAGAAATAAATTTGGCAAAACAACGATTGCCGGGTTAGCTAGTATTACTTGTATAATAGTGTAATAACTAACAGAATATCCCGCAGAAACCCGTAAAACTCACCATTTTAAGTATTTATCTTAATTTTTTATGGGGGAGAGCCCCCGCACCTCTCGCTTACCCCGGCTGGTATTCCATATCCCAAGACCCCCCAGAATTAATTGCGCCTAAACCCCCCTAGCTTTATTTCCTAGCTGCGCCCCTGTCTTATACCACTTCTGTTTTTAAATAAAGCGATCCGGGTTTCAATGAATAATCATCATCAGTAGGCAGGGGCGCAACTAGGAATTACGGCCAGGTTTAGGTGCAACTAATACCGGTGTGTGTAGGGGTATGGAATACCCACCAGGATAAGTGGTAGGTGCGAGATTAATAAATTGCGTAATTTTAAGATAAATGGTTCAAAATGGTGATTTTTACGGCTTTTCTACGGGGATATTTTATTAATTCTTATATGATTCTAATAGTAATTTCAATCCAATTAATTAAAATGGATTAAACTGAAAATTTCTCTGAGCTCTGGTGGGGATTTTATTCCCCAAATTCCTGCGCCACTGTCAGTAGGTATGAATGATTTTACGACAACCGAGAAACCTTAAAATGGAATAATACACAGTAAAAAATGAGCAAGTGAAATTTGGTTGGCTCAAAGTTGTGTTTCTATCTTCACCAGTATAGCTGACTATTTTTATCTTTTCTCTTAACAGGAGAATCACCGCGAGGGAGTATCCCACGACGGAGAAGGTGAACGGAACGGGGTTGCATCAAGAGACTCACCGTGAAACTCGGGGAGTACCTCGCACAGGACGTTCCGAATTCATCACCAAAGTCCGCGGTCCGAATCGGAAAGTGTGTGCGGCAGAAAAAGAGTGAAAGAAACATAAATTTTTATTTCTAGCCCTCACTTTTTTTAAAGCAAATCCCAGACTTGGACACACACAAACTTATTATTCTTTTTTTCGGAGGGTCGAGAGAAAAAGAGAGAGAGGTGGGTGAAGAGAAGGTGGGGGCCTTTTCGTGAGGAAGGTGGCCGGGGGCGGGGGAGGAGGTGGGGGGGCCCCTAGCGAGGGTGGGGGGGGCGTGGAATGAACGCGAGCGGCAACTTGAGCCTGGGCGGCGGGGGCGATGTCGGGGAGGGGGAGGGGGCGGCGGGGGGCGGAGGGGGGGGGGCACTACTCCGTGCAGGGGACCGTGCTCATCGCCATCGTCGCCGGCGCCCTCAGCGTCGTCACGGTCGCCGGCAACTCCATGGTCATGATATCCTTCAAGATAGACAAGCAGCTGCAGACGATAAGCAACTACTTCCTATTCAGGTGAGTCCTAAATGAATGAATAAATGAATGAATGAATAAATTTATATTATTTTAAATAAAATTTATAACTTATATTAAATTAAAATAGTGCTGTGCTAGAGTCCCGTCTCAACAGTCGAGACGACACTTACATTTCTTGTAATGCGTGCGAGAGTCTCGTCCCGACATAATAAACAAGAAACATTCGGTTGTAAATTAACAAAAAAGAAGATAATATGATGCGTAGTTTTCCGCGGCGTTGTCTAGATGATGTCTTCATGCTTCTGGGTTCTACCGCGTGGATTTTCTTTGCGACGACAGTTTCTCCGGTATTCCAACAAGGTCGGCCTGAAGACGCCTGTTGGAATACCGGAGAAACTGTCGTCGCAAAGAAAATCCACGCGGTGAAACCCAGAAGCATGGAGACATCAAGAAGATAATATATCCAATTCTGTAGGATTTTTATAAACCTTTTATCAATGTGTATTTATGCCTTATGGTAATTAAGGTTCATGGTTACTTGTCAATTTTGGTCAGTAAAATAACAACAAATGCTTAAAATGGTCAATTTAGATCTTTTATAACAACTATTTTGGGTTTTGAAAAGATATACCATTCCTTTAAATAATCATCTTGCTAAATTATTTTCAATGTCTGAAATAGAGGAGTAACATTGAAATTGTTTTATTTTTTGCGAGGACCTGGGAGTCTCGACGGGTGTCGAGAAGTCTCGAAGGGGCGAGACTTCTCGAGTCTCGTCAAGATTCTCGACCCTGGCGAGACTCTTGCCGCGCCGAGAGTTTCGTTCCGACAATGCCGAGAAATTAAGGTCTCGTCTCAACCGTCGATACTCTCCCTATTCTCAGCCCTAGTCATCTTACTATCCAACCACTTCTATCACGAGAGTGGCCTATATTACAGGATGCGTGCATCTATTGTCGTGATAGCAAAAGTCATTTGAGTATATAAGGAGAGGAGAATAAAGCCTTGATAACTGAACTGGCTAAAGCACTCGACTGATTTTTGGGGGGGTCTGGGTTCGAATCCCGGTATAGGCGAATAATTTTTTCCCCTGTGGAATTTTCGCACAGTTGTACGATAGCTAGATTTTGGCTTCATACCTATGCTGTCACACGTATAAAAGAATGGGGAGCAACTGAATGTTAGATGCTGATTTTATTTCCACTTGGTAAAAGTTTTATCAAAGAAAAAAAGCACTGATTGTCTGTAAGAATTTGGCGACGTCTCCCGTGTTGATGAATGATATATAATTCTACAATACTGCAGGTCAAAGCATCTCAAATAACAAGTGACTCTGTACATTGTACAAAGTCACACACACGGATGCACATACACACCAAGAATGAAATTCACCATGAAAATATCATTTGACTTAGCCGGGATACGAACTTGGATCTCTTGATTACCGGTCAGAATGCTATCTGATAGGAGAATAGCCGTGGAATTTTATGTGGTGGTGTAACTAGTAGCACATCTGAATCCCGGATTAGGTAAATGATTAATTCACGGCGAATTCCATTCTTGGAGCTATTACTACTTTTAGAGGGAATTTTTCTAAAATTCGTGAATGGTAACTTTTAAGTCGTCTTTATGCGTTAATTATGAGTTGCACAGTACTTGAGTAGCGTTTACCTTTTCATGGACGCGACGTTTAACAGTGCCTCTTAATCAGAAGTCCTTCTTTCAGCTTCCTTACCTTGTTTTCCTTATCGCTAGTGTTAATCTCACTCTCTGTGTAAATAGCCTTTCACCAAAATTGAATGTGCGGGTACCAAAATCAGAGGAAAATAAAATTGGCCAAAGATAGTAGATAATATGCTGCATTTTCCCGTGGTCGGAGTGAATCTTGAAATAAGTAAATTTATTGTATATTATGAATTTACCCATTGCCACTATATTACATGATTTGACTTTAATTATCGTTTATTGCGAAATATCCCCTTTACCGGGAATCGAACGACAATACTAACGGCAAAGACATTAAGATGATAGATGAAGGATTAGCTTAACGCTAAGCTGTGAGGTTTTCCTAAAATCGAAGAGAAAAAGGTGTAAGTTAAATATTTTTAGTGAACTTTTGAAATTTATATGAATTATTTCTATTGACGTATGGAATCTTTTCAGGCTCCACCTGGTGTAAATGCGATATATCCATTATAAAATATACACAAAAAATGGTAACCTCCACACTTTGGCGTAAAACTCCTTTCTAATAATATTTTCAGGGGAAAATGACATTTTGTCATAACCATGATCGATAGTGAAGTTTTAATATATATTATATTTGTATTAGAGTATGGAAATTGCAATTTGTAGTTTATATTTTATCATGGATATTTCCATTAACATTAAATGAGAGGTTTCCATGTAGAAAAATCTCCCTGAATGTCACGGTTTTTTTCCTCTGTGAAACCCAAATTAAATGAAACCTTCATTGGAAACGAGCTGTGGCACTGGGGGAGGTTTTTTGTTGAAACCTCTTGTTTTATGTTTCTTTAATTATCCCCTCCCGGGAACTTTGGTTTCTTGCGACCGCGAAGAAAAAAAATTAAATTGAAGAAGTCAGAATTGGGATACTAGGGACATGGGATCATTGTCGTCAAAAACCCTTGGCCGGATTCCGAACTGGATGATAAGGTGTGGCCAGGTCAAGGTGGATTTTTTTCTCTTTTCTCTGTGGAGTCAATAAGTGGACCAAACTCTCGGTTAATACCGGAATCGAATGCCGTCGCTGAGAGGGATGGAACACATTGAGGTGGATTCAAAGGACATGGCTCAATTGAAGGCGCTCGGGGATGTCGAAAAAACATTACGGAACACACGGCAACTCAAAATGAATCCGCGCTCAATTGTTTGCCGCTGGTCAGCTAACATAGTAAATGATAATAGGAAGAGAGGAAAAAAAGAGATAAACTCCATCAGCCACAATTCGCGAGTCCCATTTCTGGGATGAATAGCCAGTTTTCGGGCAACAATGGCCACCCACCCATCTACAACGGCGCACAGTAGTGGACTGAAATCGAAAAAACCTGGCGAAAACCTTGAAAAAAAATATATTTTTTACTGTACGGTAGCTAAAACTTTGCATACTTGCTGCCAATACATATGTATATATTTTAACGTATGCCTTTTTTTATCGGTTTTTTTGTCTTGACAAAATACATGGCCTCATAGCTGAACAAAACTTTCTCGTAAGTTGCCCAAATTAAATTATTTTTCATAATTCAGCTTAAAATAATAAATAAAACTTCTGGTACTCCTTTTGCGTTTAAGAAATTAACCATTAAGAGAAACAACCGTTAAAAACTTTATGCGTTAAAATATAGCACAACTGTGCCAAGTTTCCGTACTAAAAAAAACATTTTTAGAATTTTCGCCTGCTTTTTTCGATTTCCGTCCATTATGCGGCGTCCTTTTTTCCCCATGCTTTGTTCATAGGATCAAAACTGAAGAGAAAAAGGGAGAGATTTGAAAAAAAGAGAATAAATGATAACACTAATGGCTTCCCTATTTGGTCATCTCTCTCCTCTTTGTTTTTGCTTTTTCTAATTTATCCTTGAATTCCGAGCGTTGATGTAACCTGCATCGCTTCTAAAGGTTTACCAGAGTGAAGTAAAATCTTTCATCCCCTTACTTGTGCTGACAAATGCTCGAGTACCTGCACCTCGGAATCATCAACCCAAAATTATAAGCGCCGTAGCATTTATGGCGCACTTGATAATTGTAACCCGTGATGAGCTAATCCTTGAAATATGCATACAGTAGACCTGTGTGCTGTGGTACATGCATTACCAAAACTTTTAAGCATATTAAGTGATAAAGCTCTTAATATCATGGATAACATGTTCTGTGCTATTTTTTTTTTCGTTTTTACTCAAAATTTGTTACAAATTAATTACCAAAATGCAAGATGGTAAAATAAACTTTATTATCTTCATTTACCACTATTTTAAACTGTGTTAAAAAATATTTTTCTCCTTCAAATGCGTGACGATAACAGTGTCTGGTTTATGGGCAATAATTTGAAATAAATCCATTTAATGTGGCTAATTCGCGCATTTTTCTTCATATTTGGCTGAAAATCAATCATCATTTGTCATGTGTTTCTGTTTAGGAATATATTTATTTTTTAGCAATTGGCTGAGATTTTTACGAATCATTGTTTTCAACAGAGTACATAAAAATTCATCTTGGTGATTTAATATTCTGCTATACGGTTGTTCTGCCTTCAAAATGAAAACAGAGGCGCAATTATCAAAATCATGAAAAAACAACATAAAAAAGAGGATAGCATTAGATGCTGAAACCCGGGTCGTGCTATTTAAACTAAATTGTGGAATAAAACAAAGTTATTTTATTTTATTCTATTTTTTTTTAATCATTCCATCCTGGAATACTGCTCACCAATTTGATCTACCGCCTGCCCCACTACCTACTCTAAATTTGCTTAACCACCCTGTCAACTTCTTTCTCACAGTAGCCCGCAATCGAATCCCCACTCTCAGAAACCCTTCATTATATTCTTTTCTCCATCGGGATTTCCAACATAACTCACCGCCGTGTTTTATGTGATTCGATGTTCCTGCATAGAATCTTCGGCGGATCTCTCCGGACCAATGATATTATCTTTTATTTTTTCAAGATCCTCCTCGCCCCTTATATTCCCCAATTCCGTCTTTCCTTCTTTCAATAATCCCTTTTCTACCAAATCACTTACTTTTTGAGCTCCCTGGCTTCCAAATATCCTTCCCTGAACGTCTATACTTCTTCCACTGTTTTGAAAATTCTCCCTTAAATGCCACCTGAACAATTCACCGCTCTCCAACCCATAATCCCCTTTCTTATCCATGATTAAAGCACAAATGGTAATATCCACACTATTTTATTTATCACTTGACCGACATTGGTTTCGACACTTGGTGTCATTTTCAAGGTAATCCAACAATAAACTCTCTCGGTATATATACCCAGGCCAAGGTAGGAGGTTGGGGACATATGGAATTTGAGTGAGGGGAGTGGGAGGGGGAAACAGTTTAGGTGAACAAATGAGTGAAGGCCGAAACCAGGAGACATACGACAAGAGGAGCGTGAAGGTCAGGGCCACGGTCATTACCATTTTTGTGCTTCAATCATGGATGTGTCATTATACCACAAAATTAAGCCGCAAAACGATTTTATACGCCCCTTTCTTATGTTTCTTTTTTTAATTTCTTAAATTCATGCTTTTTCAGTAAATCATTCTTTTTCATTCCACAAAATCTCGCATGCCGCAATTACTTTTATTTATTTTATGCTCTTTAAGCTATTATTTATTTATTGAGGTCAACCAACGTGAAGTGTACTATGTAAAGCCAATGTCAAGTGGCCTTTGTACCATTTTTGGTGTTGAAATAATTACTAAATAAATTTACGGGCGATGATCCCTTAGCCGTGGAAGATGCACTTATATTTATTTCTTTTCACAGTTTGGCCGTTGCGGATATGGGCATCGGGTTGATTTCGATGCCGCTGTTCACCGTCTACACGTTAATGGGCCATTGGCCCCTCGGGCCCCACATATGTGACACATGGTTGGCCCTGGACTACCTCGCTTCCAACGCTTCAGTGCTCAACCTCCTCATTATCTCCTTCGATAGGTAAGCATACATCCTTGGTTTGACCCCTTCGAACAGTAAAAGTGGTTATTATACCACCTTCCATATTTTAGGCTGGTACAAATGTTTTATTTTTGTGGTGCCCATGACCGTAGAAAGCCGTACGATGATAAAGCTATTAGAGTCTAAATCTAAATTATCCATAGCGAGCCAGCAATTTCGAGATCGGTACGCATATTGGCGTAATGAAGAAAAACCACTTTTTATGCATCATTTCATATTCTGTTTTTTTTTTCAACTACAACAGAATAAATTGATGATAAGATTTTTACATACACTTTTGTCTCTTCCTTTGCTGAGCATCAAGTAGCTGGTAGACGCCTGAGGCGATTTTGAAAACCTCAAACAGCCCCATTATTGGTAATTTCTATGATCACGATCGTACTTGACAACGGGATTTGAATTCCCTACTTTTGACAACCTGACAACGGGATTTGAATTTTGTTGCACTACAATAAATATTATTTGGTGCAAAGATAATACATTTATCTTACTTGATTTACAGTCTGCTTTCTATTCTCTCTCGATAAATATTCTTCAAAATTTGAACGATTTCTGAATTTAAAAGTAAGGTCATACCATATTAAACATCGTGTATTCTCTCTGAATTTGGTAGGTTTAAATCCTTGCGTCGCGAAAAATTGAATGTCGTAATAACGTGAAAATTGTTGAGGACTAAAAAATAGCTATCCTTCCCTGAATTCTCGAATTCATCCGTGTAATTTAAGCACAGAAAAGGCCTATTGATTTTCAATTGATTTATTGGATGATATCTTGAAAATAGACGTTTTTCTCTCCGAATTATCGATGTTCATTCTTGCTATTTTTTTGGTGATAAATGACTTTCGATCACCCTCACGTTGAACCACATTCATTACGTCGCCGTTCAAATTAACGCGTTGTGGAAAATTTCTATGAAAATTTTTGACAATAACTTGGCTCGGAAAACGTCACAGAGTGTCCGTGTTAAAGTACGGCTTCTCGTTATTCTCATAATCAAAGCAAAGAGATCATTTGTACCATTAAATCCGACAAAAGGCCAAACGCTTTCCACGAAATTCAGTCTAACTACTGGTAGCATCCAAAAAAATGCGCGTCACTCTCATTCTGTTTTCCAAATTGCTAACATTACATCCACGAGAAAAAAATAAATAACTTGGCAAAGAGGAGAACTTGTTAAATTTTGTTGGGTTTCTTGGGGGAACAATATAGTTCTGAGCAAGGGCGAATCCACGACTTTTTCCAGGGGAGAGAAGGACAAGGGCCTGAAAGGCAAACATTCTGCTCATATTTGAGATTAAATACAATAAATTACCGTACGAAATATTATCTTGATTTTAATGTGAAATTTATAGTAACGAAATTAAATTATTGAGGCTCCGTCATGCACAAAACAAAACTAACGTAAGGAAAGTTCAGCGAAAGGCAGCCAGGGGAAACATAGAAAGGGGGAAAGTGTATCAGCTATGCTAGGGAGCTTAGGATGAAAACCTCTAAAAATGAGGAGAACCATAAATAGGCTATGCGGGGTGTACAAAGCCTTTACAAATGAGCGGGGTTGGAAAGAAATAGGTCTGAAGCTGAATTCACCCTGCTACACAGGAAGAAAGATCATAAATTCAAAATTAAGTATTAAAAAAACCGAAAACAGACGTTTTGAAAAACTCCTTCCCACATAGAGGAATAAAGGAGTGGAACGACCTACCTGAAGTATTTTTAAGATCTTCCCTGCAAATGCGAAAATTTTAAGGAAGAAGTGCTCATAACTTATTGGTTAATTACATAGTGGTTTAAAAGAAAGAGTGTGAAATTGGGTTAATTGGGTCAATGTTCATTTTTAGTTGTATTATATTAGAATTAATGTATTTAATGGATTGTTTGAAATTGGTTTACTGGGACAATGTTAAATTCTTAGTAGTACGAGATTAGAATTAATGTATTATTTTTTACCCTGGGTGTCTTTTCTGTTTCTAAACTTCGTATTAGATAGGTACATTTTTTATTCATGTGTATACATCTAATGCTGCCACCAGGCAATAGCCTACTTGCAGCAATGAATAATAATAATAAAAATAATTGTATTAAAACTCTTTCCTTTTTTAAGCGTCTAGGGGGCGCGTGCCCCCCCCCCCCCTAAATCCGCCTATGGCACTGAGCATTAGACTGAGCACTTAAGCTCCCCCTTTTCCTTAGCGCCCTACTTTGCTTACCGCTTAAACCGGCCCTGCACCATGGTAACATTTGATTTATGCTCTTGTTTACAGGTACTTCTCAGTGACGCGGCCCCTGACCTACCGAGCCAAGAGGACCACGGGTAGGGCGGCCCTGATGATAGGCTGTGCCTGGGGCATCTCCCTGCTGCTGTGGCCCCCTTGGATCTACTCGTGGCCCTACATCGAGGGCGAACGGACCATCCCCGACACCGAGTGCTACATTCAGTTCATCGAAACGAACCACTACATCACGTTCGGCACGGCGATAGCCGCGTTCTACGTCCCCGTGTCCGTGATGATCTTCCTGTACTGGCGCATCTGGCGGGAGACGGAGAAGCGACAGAAGGACCTGCCCAACCTGCAGGCGGGGAAGGGCGGGGGAGGAGGCGGTGGGGGCGGCGGTGGCGGCGGAGGCGGCGGTGGAGGCGGGGCGGACAGGGGCGAGGGGTGCAGCCGAAGGTCCAACTCGAGGTATGACTTATGAATGTTGTTATGTCATCTGAAATGTTGTGCCCACATACAGGGTGGAGAAGAATTGTGTCGCGAAATTTTAACCCTGGTTTGCTGATGCCAGTAGAAACCAAAAGTACGAGTGATGTTTACGTTAACCTTCCTTCGGGCGCAATGGATCTGAAAAGCTCAGCGTGAGTGTTTTTTTTTTCATTTCTTCGTGCCACTAGGCAACATAGACCCTTGGTGCATGTAGTAGCTTTTTGTTTTGACATGCTCAACCTTTGACTTTTCACATTTATGCCAACAGATCAGTGGCGGACTATTTAGCATAGTTATGCAAAATAATGGCACAATAAAGCAAAGTAAAAGCATTATTTCCTGAATAAGTTAGCAAAATAAAAAACAATGACGTTAAAGAATTCAGATACTAAAATATATTGCATACAATAATACTTAATAGCCTGCAGAGCACGTTTAATCGCACCTTGCTGTATCGGTCATGGCCGTATGATGGTGTGTAAAGGGGTGTATACATAGCAAATAAGACATTATTTTAGGGTTCTTTTACTCTTATAATGGTGCTTTAAACTTTAAAAGTTTACCACTAAGCCATGCTAAGAGTTATTATTGTTTTTTTCACATCCGAGCCTGTTACGCACATTGTGCCTGAACTCGGAAAATCCAATATTGCGCCTGACGGACGTTTAAATTAAAAACTTTGTAAATTTCACATTTGATTTTAGTAAGAACTAGTTTTATCGCTGTTTGACATCGTCAAGTTCAAATACAGGATACAGGGAGGGTATGACGTTGTATACATTGAGTCAGTAAGGGTAGTCAAGGTATGGAAGCTAGGAAGGAGGATATGGTTATAATAGGGTAGTTTCCTTTATCAAAGAAAACGAAAGGTATTGATTGCGATTCGTTACCCTCCATTAGTGTATTCATAATATACAAATTATTTGGTATTAGAAATACCGGTTAAACGAATGGCAATGGTCAATTTTATCCTCATTTGAAAAAGGCCAGATTGGCGCCCATGCGATGCCACTCCACGTGACGTCACAGGGACCTAGTTTCTATACGAGTAGATAGGAGTTTTACATCGTCTGAGATTACCAATGCATGCATGAGGCACAGAGCTCAGGGAAACATGTCTTAATAATCACCTATTAAAACTGCCTAAGGTCGGAAAGTTTCCTTCGTTTGATAAGGTATTAATAATCCTTATTTAAGCCAAGCGCTACCTGCTAGCAGGGTACTCTGCTATCTGCCAGCAACCTGCGTCGTATCAGCGCTCAAAGCCTCGCCCCAAGGTCAAATCACACGGCGACAGATGGAGCCAGAAATACGTCACACGGACTTTTCCCAGCATTCCTACTTAGCCGTCGCGTTTTCGCGCGCTTGGACATTTTCACTTTTTATTTAATCGCGTAAAATAGATATCGTCATTTAAAAATCTAAAAGCGTGAAATACGTACTCCAGGAGTAATTATCTTTCGATTTAGGCAATAAATAATAATAGGAAACCACCCTATTTAGGCATACGACTTACAACTACGAGGGTATGACTTAAGTACCACCATACCCTACTTTCTAGCTTCCCCACCCGTACTGAGTCGATGTATATAACGTCATAATCTCCCTGTGTCCTGTATTTTAACCATGTCGCACAGCGATGAAGCTGGTTTTTAAGGCCGTTTTTACACGTTTTACTTGCACAATCTGACGTGTGAACGAAGGCGCAGTCAAAATTGCGTCGTGAAAAGCGGTGAATTGCTAGAACACATTGCGAGAATGCGTGGACGTGAGGTGGCAAACTAGCCCCTGTTCTAATTTCACTCATGCATCCGCAATGCACAATTCCGCATCATTTTAGAAATGAATGCAGTTCTAACCTGCGCAATTCCATGCCCTGCGTAAAACGGCTATTACTAAAATCACATGTGAAATTTACAAAGTTTTTTATTTAGCATAAAGCAATTTCACTAAGTCACGCCTCGAAAAATCAATTTAAAAAAATGATTTTTACGTCGAAAACTCACCATTTTTATGCAACAAAAATTTTAAGCCAAGCGCTCCGATGGTTTATTCGCCGTTAGTGGCTTAGTAAGTCCGATCTCCGACTCCTTTACGACAATGTGGATTTGAGATGACGACACCTTGTTCGGTGAAACCTAATCTGAGATTCTCCTAGGAAGACGATAGCCAATCATTCTAAATAAAAAAATGTTCTGAACAAAACTTGAAGGAGGTAAAATTTTATTTAGTTGACAGAAGAGTTAAGTTTTCTACGACAAATGGTTTTTCGTTAACGGAGAAAAAGTTGCGATTTTATGCTCAATATAACACTCTTTGCAGGCTTAGCTAGCTCTCTCACACAAAGATTGTCTCGTCAGCTTGTTCTATTTTTATAAATACCTCTTTCGTACACATCATTCAAAATCTTAATCTTCTGCCAATTCTTCAACATTAATGTCTCGGGAAATGGAATCATATGAACAGTTATGTCGGTATAGAATATATGTCTCCCCGAATTCGGTGGTCTTTCCAGGTAAAAGAGGCAATTAACTGAAGTACGACCATCTTCCATGGAATTCGGCTATTACAGCACCCATGACCAAGGTCAATAACTCAAAATCGACACATATTGATTTTTAGTCTCTGCTTTTAATTGCTTCCTGCCGCCCTTTTCCGCTGGAAACGATTGGAATTTAAAAGGGTAGCCCCATGCACTGAAATTAACATTGGGCTTGAAATTGAGTCATATTTCAATGGTAACTTTTCCGAGAACCACATTAGGGGCTTTGATTCCATAGCACTCAATTCAGCAATCAAGATCGCCCGTAAACGCTGTTCATTATGAAGTTTGAGACTTTTCTTGGAAGAAACCTCTACCCCCATATCATCACCTCATTTTTCCCACTTTAGGAAACCTAAAGCAAAGTCGTTTTTGTTAATTAAAGTGCAAAAGTTCTTCTTTGAAGGATTTGGGTTAACGAAAATAAATGTTATTTTGTAATACTTCCCCTTATTAGAACTGGAAATAGTTATCGAAAAAGATGACAAACATCATAAAAAGCCTATAATACTATGCATACGTTACTTTTACAAAGATTTCTGCAATCTTCACCACATTTTGTGAAAATTTTGGAAGATAAACTTCACGGTAATTGCAGGTGTTGACGGATCCTGAGGTCAATTTATCAATTTCGCACTTGTAAAAAGGATGGAAAGCGCTAATTATTTTGCTACACATTTCGTACTATGTTTCTATTATTGTCAAAATGCTGTTTTCTGACGGAAACTAGTCAGTCGGTGCTGTACATTTGAAGATATGAATTCGAAAACGGTACTAGTCCACTTTGCAGGTATTTGGGATGGACAGATTTCTTGTATGTCATTGTGGCTAGTAGAATTGATGCAGCGGTCGCAATATGCCGGTCCGATTTTTTTCTACGAATGGATACACTTTTAGGTTTGGCGCCCTAAACATAATTTCACTACCCTACAGGTCGTCCATTTTTAGCTTTTTTGCGGGGAAGGTACAAATATACGGGGCTTATTAAAAGATAAATAATACGAGATTTAATAATACAGGTATACAACTAAACTCACACAACCCGAGAACTAATGTACGTTTTCAGTACACATTTTCGTCATAATAATTTATAATAATATAATAATCGTCATATATTTAAATGTATATTTATTTATTTTTTTCAAAGAACAAGAACTTTCGAACGAACCAAATAGTAAAAAATAATTCCGAAGAGGGGAGCCGCTAATCACGACGCAAAAACTCGTAAAAATACCTGGGCGGACTATTACCGCTAGTTGCGGAAACACGCACTTTTACGTGAGCGGACCATAATTTGATCCAGCTTTAATCGCCGAAGTAAACTCGCTATATCAGTGGCTCAATAACAATATCTCGCCACAATTATCTACATAGAAGTGTTCTAAGAGTGCCAATCCGCTTCGAGGTGGCACATATGGAAAAACAAAAGAAGGGGAAGTTTCGGAGGAGGAATTATTTCGTCTCCTCTTCTTTCTGAGAAGATAAAATCAATTGTTGACTCACTCTTGTTATATTAGTAATAAATTGAAAAAAAGAATCTGCAATTATATTCTTTGCCTGCGTAGTTAAAGCAACAATTTCCGCATGCGATATATCCGTAGACTTCGACTATTTAGGACAGAGTTCAAAGATGAATTTCTTCAACTTCCCTAATAGATCGAATGGAGGCCTCAATACTTGATTGCTCTTTTCGGAGTGCATCGCAGATGCTGTCCTTACGTACGAGTGGAGCGTAAAGGCCTGTTTATACGGTACATTAACCTGTACGAGTTAATATCTAAATGTATGAACGCGTGAATGAACTCGAAAATGCACCGCGTAACCACCCAATTTGTGAGAATACATGAACAGAAAATAGAAAATTTTCTAATTCCGTTCATGCATTCGTAGTTTCCGTTTCGGTCCACCAAAATCGTTCATGCTTTCACACACATTAACTCGCACTTACACAGGATCGTACCTTGTGAACAGGCCTTGAAGGATGCCATATCGCCGGAAATAAGGAAGATAGAAAAGTATTCAACGGCTCAGTTTAAATGCCGTATATGAAAAAAATATTAATAGGTCTATCAATCTGTAATGAGCTGTAGCCCTCTCCTATACCCTCACCTTTGTCGTTCAATTCCTCAGAAGCAGTCTGATTCCTCATCCGCTCTGAACCTCTTCCGGCGGTTCTTTTGGGCTTGAATTAGTTATTTTAGTTAATCTAAATCCACAGCTTTCCTCCAGTTTCTTTTTAATAGTTTAAAGAGGCATTATTCTATTTATACATGTTTTTTTGCTTCTCAAGCTTTCAGTTATTTCACATCCAAGTCGAGCGCTAATTTTTTAACCCTTAAATGGATTCGCTGCGTCTTAGCGGCGCTCGTGTTTAAAAAGTGATGTAAAAATTTTCCATTCCCATGGATCATTTTGAATTTTGCAGTAGTCTATTTTTTCTTCTTTCTTAGTCTACGAATTTTTATTATCATAGCGTGGATAGTTTTAATTTTATTGACCTCTAATGAAAAAAGTTACGTCGTTGGATTTACGGCGCCGAGAATTTCCTCATCGCCACGTCGGGAACTGCAAAGTGAAGTTACCGTGAGTTTATTTTCCATGAGAGGAGCCGCATAAACCTTTATGACGATCAAACTCCAACATTTTTTTCCTTTTTAAGTTTTTTTAGTGTGTTGTGTAAGTTATACAAGGGATCTGCCCTAAGCGGCAGTTTCGGGAACTGCAAAAGATGTGTACGCAGACGAGGCGGGAATATGAGGAGCGTGGTTGGTCGCTCAAGCTTGGTCGAACGAGGTTTCCTTAGCGGATTTTCATCGGTAGGGATGGACCGATGGGCGTATCCAGCAAGGGGCAGCTGCACTCCCCCCCCCCAGGAAGCAAAAATCTCAAATGTGTTCAAGGAAAATAATATCTTTTAAAGCAAATAATTTTAAAAACTAATAAAGAGATGTGACAGTTTCCTTAAATGTTGGTTTCATTCACCTTTTCCATGCTTAAACTTACCTACAACTTGAACAACCATGGGTGCCCCATGTTTATAGTTATAAAGGGTGTTTCAAATAGAATATAGTACGTATTTCGAATGCACATACAGACTGTCCCACAGGTCGTGTGTCATTTTTTCACCTCTAATTTTGGTAACTTCGTCTCGAACAATATTCATGAAAATTGGCATATGTATGGGGAAAGGTCCTCAATTTTGTTGAGTGTAACCAAAAGTTTAAAATTTTGACCTTTTGACCTCACAATGTGGGTCCAAACCAAAATTTTGAATTTGCCTTATGGGATATCTATGTTAAAAGATCGAGATAGAAAGAAATCTGAATTTCAATGACCATGATATCAATTTTTAGGTTTTCGGACACGAGAAAACCGAAAAAAATTTTTTTTACGAAAATTCAACCATTGACCTAGTAAGGTCTCATTCAAGATCAGAGGGGTGGCAAAAAGAATGGCATACCAACAAAGGTGTCCATCCGTAGATTTTAAAGGGAGCCCAAGTCAGTTTTTCGGTTAATGGATCTGTATTTTTGTTTTTTTGACCTCTGTAAAATCCTAATAGTCTTCCTCTGGTCTAATTCTTGCCCACTAGGCATGTGGAAACTCTTCAGCAGGATGACATGCAATTATTCTCTACTCAAGAGAAATTCTGGTCTACAAACGGCCAAAATATTCAAATACCCACCCCTGAAAATTCAATTTCTGTGCCACTCACCTGCAGTCTTATGTAACATCTGCAGACGGCATCGGTCCAAAAAGGTTCTGAGGTGTGGCAAAGATGAATATAGTCTGATGCAGTGGCGCAGCGAGGGGAAGGTGGGGGGTTTGGGGGATAAAGCCCCTCCCAGAGCTCAGACAAATTTTGAAGTTTAATCCATTTTACTCAATTGGATTGATATTACTAATAGAATAGTGTAAGGATTAATAAAATATCCCTCAGAAAGCCGTAAAACTCACCATTTTGAACCATTAATCTTAAAATTCCGCAACTTATTAATCTCGCACCTACCACTTATCCTTGTGGGTATACCATACCCCCACACTCCCTGGTATTAGTTGCACCTATACCCCCCAGCCTTAATTCCTAGCTGCGCCCCTGGTCTGATGGACACCAATCAAATTTTCGTTCTCACTTAGCACAATGCATTTCTTTATTAATTTTAAATTATTACAATGGAGTGAAGATATGTTATCACCAGGGCCATGGGCAGAAAAAAAATTCAAGGGGTTTTGAAGAGAGGTTAGGTTTTTTGGGGAATCCTACGGTGGGATTACCAATGCATGCATGTGGCACAGAGATCAGGGAAACATCTCTTTATAATCACCTATTAAAGATGCCTATGTTAGGAAAGTTTCCTTTGTTTGATAGGGTATTAATAATTCTTATTTAAGCCAACATCCTACAACATAGTGGCGCTCATAGCCTCGCACCAAGGTGGCCTCACACAGAAGCAGCCGGAACCAGAATGATGTCACACAGACTTTTCCCAGCATTCATACTTAGCCATCACATTTTTGCACGCTTGAAAATTTTCACTTTTCATTTAATCGCAAAAAATAGATAGAATATTTGAAAATCTAAATGCTTGAAATACGTACTCCAGGAGTAATAATCTTTCGATTTAGGCATTTAAAAATAATAGGAAACCACCCTATTGCCGGTCAGTTTGGTTATCAGTTGCCCACCAAACCATCTTCTTCCAAGATAAATCTCAGACTGCAATGAGTGCAAAGGTGTTGACGTCTCAAGTCCACATGTTGACGTAGGAGATGGAGGTTGATGGAGCTTACTTAGTTACTGAAAGAGAGAAAAACCCAAATTTGCTCTTCCTCAACAGATGTTTTCAAAGCCTTGAATACATCACAAGTAGTATTTTGCTATTGTATGTCGTCCTTATCTCATGTGCACTATTCCATGTATTGATTGCTTTGATGCATCAATTCGATAATGTCATGTTAAGTAATGTGTTATTACCATTTTACAGCGACGAGGCGGCGGTAGACCTTGGAGAGGAGTGGAAGAGATCGCGATCTGAGTCGAGCACAGGTGGGGGCGTGGTTAGTGGTGGCGCTTCACTCCTGACTGCAGCCACCACGACTACCACAACCACGTCCCTGGGGGGCGGGGGCCATGACGACCCGGATGCCTTCGTCTGCCGCTGTCCCCACCACCCCCAGGGCCTCCCTGCATACACGCCGCCCCCTCCACAGTCGTTCCCCCCCCACAGATTGCAGCCCTATCATCTACCCTCGCCTGTGAGTACATAAATCACAATTTACAAGAATATCTTGTACAGATCATGTCTTCGGGTATCCAATATAAATGCTAGGAGGATTTAATTAAGTAACCGCATGATATTTTACATCTATGAAATTTTTTTAAATTTAAAAGTTACTATGATACATATTTCATTTAAAAGCAAGTATGATAGGAGGAATAAACATGGTAATCTATGGAACTGGAAGTGGAGAGCTTAAATACTAAAAATTGTCACCCCATTCCCCTTTATATGCCTTTGGTGTATGTATATAGGTATATCTAGATATACACACCATGCAATATTACAAAGGTGGCACTGAATTCTGTAACCAGGAAAATTTCAGATTGGGAGGTTCTAGTAATGATAAGTTGTGGAAACTGTTTTCTTGGAATGGTACCAAATGTGGCATGGTCAAGAACAACATGAAGAGAGATGATTGAGTAAGGGAGCTAAGAAGACTTTAGTTTAAATGTCATATCATTGATTTATCAGTATAAATTTCCATCCTTTTTACATCATGTACACGTGACATAATATATAAAAAATTTTCCCTAAACATATTTCATTAGTGCATTGAACAGTTAGACGCACATAGGTACCTAATTATTTAGATTTAGATACAACATACCTAATTATTGAACATTTGAACATGTATTCTCTGCATATGTACCATACAACAAAAAATTCATGCATCAACAAATCAGTTTTAAAATGTCCAACTAGCTCAGTTCACCTTTTATCACACTCAACCCAGAGTATTCTTGTATTATCTTTGTGTATTAAGGCATTTCACTGGTTACATGCAAGTAGCATTTGTAAATTATTACACCCTTCTACTTCCTATCCCCCTATCATTGATTTCCCTCTTCAGTTCACAATAAAGCAAATTCCATTACAGTCTAAGTATACAATATCCAATTCCCCACTACCAAGCCTACCTAGCATATTTCCCTCTAACGCTGTCTTTAATGTTCACTCCATCCAAACCCTCTGTCTCCTCCATATCTCTTCCATAAGCTATCTCTCCTCGCCCACCATGTCTAGCACATCATCATTCCATTTCCTCTAGGCCCACCTCACCTTCACCATTCTCCTAAAGACTCACATTTTAAGCAGCTGCAATTTGCATACCATTTACATAAAATTCTCGCAAGATGTATCATACTCACACTCTGGTTTCCATGTGCTTGTCTCGCCTCTGCGTGCAGAGTGACTCTGGTGCTCCTAGGAGAGGCCTTCCCTTCTTCTCATGGCGGCGTTTCCGCGAATGGCTCTTATCCTTATGGGACCCTGACGATGACGAAGACCCCGTGCCGTGCCCTGTGCCACCCCTGCCACGCAGCGTCACTGAGAGGTCAAGGAGGCCCAGGGGCAACATCATCGAGCAGCTCAGGAGCCACTTCTGGGGCAGAAGGGGACACCGAGGTCGCAGTCAGGTCAGTCACAGCCTTGATCTACAGGCTTCTTCAAGCTTCGCTGTGTGATTAATCCTTAGCGCTGTACTTCAATATGTATTTCCTTCTTTGAAAACATGCACTTGAAGCTGATTATCATTCAACCTTATAACCTCATTCACAACAATTTTTCTTGCTGTAACTACCCAAACAGCACACTTTGTGTAATACACATGCATTACAGCTGTATCACGTGTAATTCACATGAAATACAGCTGTATTACATGTGATACAGCTGTCTGGGTGATTTCAAGTGTGCTGTCTGGGTTAGCTTAACTTCAGGGGCAAGAACCTGAGAAGGGTCTTTGATATATTTATGTCAGGTATGCCCCACATATTTTTTTAGGTTTTCTGGGCTGCTGGGGATACGATGTCATTGACATCTTTTGCTCCATGTTCTTCACGTGTGCTACCCTGAGTCAATGACTAGAGTTTTTAACATTACCTATAAGGTTTTTAATGCACCTTCAGCAATATTTTTTTAGAACTGATAGAGTTTTTGATTGGGCTAACTTAGACTGGTGTAAGATCAATTGGCTAATATGTAGTAGCATTTCTGAATATCGGCCTCAGGCATTACTAAAATTTGATCCAATACCTTTCGTCTGCCTTGCACCTGACCCTCTTCACTCAACATCTGCACAGGACCACACCATGCTTTACTTCCATTCGTATGGAACCTTTGACATTCTAATTGTTCTTTCAATAATTTCTTAAGTCATGAAAGAAATCTTCAGTAGGGTAATTTACTCAGGCAAATCTGAGATACATAAGTGAGTTCATAGGAGTCTAGTAGGAGCATTGACCTCAACTGTTGCTCACGTTCCATGTCTTGTTTATCTTCCAAATCCTCCCATATATCACATGGCCCTACTGACTTACGGCCGCAGGACCCCTCATCATCGGGTGCTTGCGGGGACACTGTCTCGGAGCCTGGCTCTGCGACGCCCCTTTCGGCGGACACCCCGCTGGCCTCGTCCGTTTCGAGGGCGACCTCGCTCAACGTCCTTCGGCCCTTCGACCCCTGCTGTCCCCCGGCCACCCCTACGCGCCTCCCGCCACCCCCACCACCACGCCGCTGCGCCTCCACAGACTCCGTCTACACGATCCTCATCCGGCTGCCGTCGGAGGGCAACGATTCGTCTTCAGGCGGCGGGGCAGCCATCCGCATGCTCCCAGACTCGGCATCTGCCCGGGGTGCATCTCACCTCCTACCTGCCGCGCCCTCAGCCTCGTCCATTCCCGACCTGAGCCTCCACCCGAGGGGTCCATTGCAGGCCCGGAGGCCATCGTCGGCACACCCCACTCCGAGGCACACCCCAAGGGGCGGGGCTGCTGTGGTCCCGGCCGTAAAGACGCGCAAGAAGAAGAAGACGCAGGAAAAGAAGGCGGAGAAGAAGGCAGCAAAGACGCTGTCGGCCATCTTACTAGCGTTCATCATCACTTGGACGCCGTACAACATCATGGTTCTGCTCAAGCCACTCACGGCCTGCACCAAGTGCATACCGCAGGAGCTGTGGGACTTCTTCTACTACCTCTGCTACATCAACAGCACGATCAATCCGGTTTGTTATGCTTTGTGCAATGCGTCGTTCCGAAGGACCTATGTCCGTATACTCACCTGCAAGTGGCACAATCGGAACAGGAGTGCGGTCAACAGGGGATTCTACAACTGATAGGGGGATTGATTCAAAGAAGGGCAGAGAAAGAAAGAATAACATGACGAGTTTCCTCCGGGATAACCGCTTTTTTTCCGTGTGGGCCTCTTTGAATCTACAAAAATCCAAAAAATCCGTGAATCCTGCACTCCTGAGCTGTGCATGAGTGTAAAAGTGCTAATCTTTCCCATTTTTTTCCAGAAAAATAAAGAGGGCACTTCACTGGGGCATTGATAGGAGGAAGAAAATGTGCATGACTACAGGTTTTAAGGTGAGGAGGCGTGGAAATTGTTATTTAGTGGTTCTTTTCTTCAGTGTGAAAAAAGTGATGATGTTGAGCACCGGAAAATCTTGAAAAAAAGCCAAGTTCCCCCAAATAATTACCTGTCTCCCATAATGAGGGCACCATTCAAGCAAGTGTTTTAGCATTCCAAAGTTGCTGCCAAGCAGTTAACTCATTTTTGGATGAGATGTTTCGGCTCCGAAGGTGAAAACCCCACTATTCCTCTATCCCTTTGTGATGTCATCTTTGCCAATACCCCAGGATAACCATTCAATGTACACACAATCCCCAACCCCTACCAATGTTCCCCAATGCCATTCCTCGAAAACAAAATAATCCCTCTACAACCCTGGGAATCATATATTTTTGGCACTTTGCCCCAACAGTTTCTTAGCCTTCACAAGTGGTTAATACTAAATTCAAGACTCCATTATATTTCTATGATGGATGAAACAGGGCCTCTATTCCGTAACAGAGAACATTTAAAAGAGGACTGCGGTCAATAATCGAGAGAGACTTTGAGGAAACCATTACTCATAGGTTATGTAAATGATAAATGCTACAACAATGATGAAGTTAAGGACTTAATTGTGTAACTTATACCTTCCATAAGCATTTGCAAGCCACTCGGCCGCTCAAGTATCCCTTTTTATTAGCCTTCAAACCACAATGCCGAGCGGTGAGTTTGCTTCAAAACAATGAAAGGGCACTACCCATGCCAATAATTCAAATATGTAATAGCTCTAGCAGTTCAGGAGCCAACCCCGCGGACATCCATTTGAAATTGAAGCTGCTTGTGGAGTTATGTACACAGATATATATTATATATATATTTTTAATGGTAAAATTCACTTTGAATCAGAAAATATATTGAGTTTTGGCATCTAATTCAGAGGTTGTGAAATACATAGGGTAAATGGCTTTTGATGAACACAAGTAACTCCCTCTGAAACAGATGGAAGGAATGTGCTGTTGCAAATTCTCTGAAAAGTGCTATGATCTCGTCGTAGTGACTGCGCAGTTCAAAGCATGAGCAATTGCAGGTGTCTCTAAATTTTAGCATCTACTCACGACAACCTTAAATGTGAATGCAGAATTTTACTTGATTGCTGGTGGAGAATCATAAACGTAAAAAAATTGATGAGAACATTATTGTGTGGGGAACATTGTCATGTGTCTTTAATAATCCAGTTTTAATTGCATTTAATCCTTTAACTGCGGGAGCGTCAAAATTTTGTTGCCATTGCATGTGGGGCATGAGCGGGGAAGATATTTTCCCGTCAACCCCGGGCGTGTGTCCAGCAGGTAGTGGACCCTCATAATCCAGGACTGCCCACCCTACCCCCTGATGACGGACCATGAATATAATATGTCCTTGGTAATTATGCAGGGACGGAAGACACACCACCGATAGTATAAGAAAGAGAGATCAATGCGTTCAAATTAGTTTCCCCGGCTAATGGACAACAACAAGATAAATAAATTCCTAGGAAACGCAAGGATTTGTTGGAATTGTTTTCATCATGAATGCACCGCGGAGAGCAGGGAGCTCTCTCTCAAAGAAGGGATTAATCCGGATAGCGCTCCCTGTGGTGAGGGTGCCTAGTCCTCGAAAGATGCCTTTGTGCTCTCTGCCATTAGGTTTGGCCGAGTTCAAGCAACCGCGAAAAGGATGGCAATAAAATCTTAAGGAAAGGCTGCCAGTGGTAAGAAAATCTGGTCAAACGTTGAAAAACATTTTCCCCACACTCACCATGCAGTCCGTTCCAAAACGTTCCCGCAGCCAAAGGGTTAATAGGTGTACAACATAACAAATTTTGCTGAAAATATACAAAATTTATTTCATGATATAACAAAGGATATTCAAGAAAAATTTTGTCCCAGGAGAGAGGGGAATGAAATTCAACTTTTAATTCATAATATTTTAATCTTGGTTGTGGAAAGTTATTTAAAATATGTTGCATACAAAACTGTTATATTTACTTCAACTACTGGTTGAGAATCAATAAGAGAGAAATTGATACTCTAGCGTTCATTAGAGGTCTCATCAAAAACATTTTCCGAGTGCTAATGAAATAAGTTAGCTGCATAAAGTTGTTCATTGAACATCGTTACCGTGGTTTCATGAACTCAAATAATTGGAAAAGGAAAATGCTATTCAAAATTGTAAACAACCACGCCAATACGAGATGATTGAAATAAGTTGAAAAACTTGTCAACATGATAAATTTTTATTATCCTTTTGATGTGGTAATTCGTCGTATTGTATATCGCATAATGAAGATATGATACAAAATGTGTATGCTTTATATATGTTATGTATCATGTCTTGAATTATACTGCAGAGATAAAAACTGAGCAAGTGCACATCATCACTATATTCTTCCACAAGCAAACTTTTTACGTGCCCATTTGCATGTCTTTCCGTTATAAATTTCTCAATTCACACCTCATTGATATTTTTAGCCTTATATTAACCCAAGCTCAACCAAGTACCTGCTCGTATTGTCCTACCAGCTGAACTTCTGTCTTCCAATGTTCTTAACTCAAAATATAGAAAAAAATTAATGTTCTTAACCAAAGCTCTAATAATCAGGAATATAGGAATTGAAATCAGAGTGCAATCCTTTTTGTCAGTCAACAGGTCTAATGAAATGATAAATTGCCTCAAAATATCTCAAAATCACACTTACATCTTGAATGTGTTTTGTACTGATGCCATAGCAAAAATATTTTCTCATGGCTTTGCATATTATTTGTGACCAGTGTAAGGGTTAAGAGGTCACAATTATTATTTCATCAACATTCTCGAACAACCCACAGTTGTCATTTGAGGTGGGTTTTTAAATTCATCACTTTAGCAAGGACTAAATCTGCATTGTCTTGAAATGATTAAAACAGATTAATCAAAGGCCTACGTGTTAGTGATAACCATATTTTTTCCATGAAATGGAAATGGTAATCCTTATGACCAAAATCCATGAAAGCATTGGTTGGTTGCAATGTCTAAATTATTGTACTCAAGTGTGTATGTAATGGGATCCTGATTTAAGGTATCAAGTGTACAGTTGAGTAAAACACCATGAGCATTGGGCTTAAGAGTCCAATTGTGATTTTTAACAATTATGTGGCATTGTTCGGCATGCCTCTCCTAAACTTAACAAACATTTTTTAACGGCGAAGGGAAAAACTGTCACAAGAACGTGAAACATTTGAAAAAATATATCGAAGCTCCAGAAAATGAGACTGATTAAAATTATAGGAGTTTTATTGATATGGAGGTTTTGACAATCACGAAAAATTTCAACCTCAATTTGACGTTTCCCTTCTCTCGGTCAAAATGAACACCAATAAACTTCCCAGTGAGTTCACTTCATCCACTCTCATTAGCCCTGAAATTTATATGGAAGGAATCAAAATGTGTTTAATAATGTGTGTCCAGGGAATGAAACCACAGGATAATATTTCTGTTGAGCATCTGTTTTGAATTGTCCGCAGTTGCGGAGCCAGGGAATTTGAGATTTTATGAATAGAGTGTAAGAATATTTGGGTTTCAAAGCCAAAAATTGTCGCCGTGAACTCTAATTAAAATGACAATAATGGTTGGAGAGTCAAGGATATAGAAATCACCCATACCCTCCCATTCCTCTTGCATGAGGCATACATCAGATCTAAATTTTTAAGGCTGACTGGGAACATTAGCATTCTAAATGAGTGAATAATAATTTGTCGCTTAAATCTGCTATTGCTGCAGAAGCTCAGTGAGTACTAATACTTATGTGGTAATGGACTTTGTACTTTTAACTTATGACTGTAAAAGGTGGTCAAGTTGACAGTGAGCTTTGATAATTCCTTCCCTTTACTTACTCTTTTATATCTTAAACCTGAATTTTCCCATTTTTATTCCACCATATTGCTCTTTTGTTAGTTATTCGTCATTAATTTACAGATGTTCGGCATAATTACTATAGATAAAAAAAGTGGTCATGGCTCACCCCTGTATATAAATCAAATTATTGATGGAAGTGTCCGATGGAACCCAAAATTACAAGAAAATATCATCTTAATATACATCTGCATTATTCAAATTATATTATAGAATGCTCTATTTGTTCTCTGAAATTCATAACTTAAAAAGAATTATCTGCATTACTCATGATTTTCCTGCAATCAGTGATATGCTTTTCCATATTCCAATTAATTATTTTCCTGAAATGTTAAGAAGCTTGCTCTAAAGAAACAATTATCTCCAGAAAGGTAACTGCACAAAACTCTGTAAAAACCTTTGGGCTGGAAGTATGAGTGTAAAGATATGCAAATAAGAAAAGAAACTACCAGTTGAGGGGAAACGATTTTTTTTAGAAAATTTTAGTCTTGATGTCATAGAGCCATCTGTTTAATAAATTCACAATTAATATTATCATAACTGCTTATGTTCTGCGTATTTTTCATACATTTATCGTCTCATTATTTGACTAAGAATTTATTCCATGCCTAAGCATCTTTTTTTCAGTCAACTGAGTTAGAACACATTTTATATATTTCTTTTTCGGAATGAAAACACCTCCTGCTAAAGAATCCTTCAAAAATTGACCTGATGAGGCAGTGAGCCAGATTACAATGTTATTAAACGACATATTTAATTTAACTGCACAGTACCGATATGTAACTGAATATGTACTTCACATACTTATTATACCCTGTAAGCCAAATGACCTCTGCCACAAAATGACTCTTTATACACACATTCCCAGCTTTGCCCTGTTATATGATTTCAAATTTTAATTGGTGAGCTATCAAAAGGTATCTTGAAGTTTTTTGGCGCATGTTGAGCCGCACCATAGTTTTGGCCTGGCAGGAAACATATTGACAAGAAAAGGTCTTGAGTAAAAGCGCTAATTCTACAATTTTTATTGAGTCATACAAACATTTTTTCATTAAAATGTTTGGATACGTCAATCATCTGTCATTTTAATGCCAGGGAATAGTCAATGTTGAGTTTTCATTAATGACATTTCATTCTGACAGGTGAAAAAAACAATCCTTGATTTTTTTTACGTTTTCCAATTTCTTATTGCATGCCATCTAATAGCCAAGGCAAAGGGTTCAATTCACTTGCAAGGTACATACCTAGACCTAATAAATTCAAAATTACATTTGTTATCAATGGGCAAAAAATCTTTATACTTTTCATAGAATGTGATTCTCATCAGCACATAATTTTCATGAAAAAATATTTCACCCCTGGCACAAGAAATCTCAGCATAATGGAATCATCCTAATGAATCTAACAATTTACTGTTCATTATGCATAAATTAATTTTGTGTTACAACGTAATAAAAGTGAATTTTTAGTGTGTCTCCATCAAGGAAAATAATTCAAATAATGATTATGAGTATTTGTATGTGGACTTGGCTGTTTCTCAATAAAGACAGTCTGTTTCTTGAGCAGTATACTTATGAGAAAGCCAAGATATAGTGATGATATACAACACAGGGATAGCCATTCTTTTTGGTGTGAAATCTTACTTGATAACGATTAGCATCAAGATCAAAGAAGAAATGAAGAGAAAAAAAACTGGTGGGAAGAACAAAAGCTTAAAAAAAAAAGCAAGTCATCTCTTTTGTGCTTGTCTGTGAACTAATGTGGAATTTTTGTGTCTCCGGTGTTGAGAAAAGCTGTATGTGTGAATGTCTTTTTAAAAAAAAAATTTGCTGTTCCTTATGTCTATGAAAAATTTGCGCATTCATTTGAGGTTGTTTGCCAATTAATAATAAAAGTATTTGTGTCATGAGGCCTGTTGCCAACCTAACAAATCTGCAAGAAAACCACTTCAAAACTTTCCATTGTTCCCAGAATCCTCTCTTTGTTCAAGGAATTCATCGTGAAGTAAGAAAAAAAAAAATGATTAATCTACTGCCAGAATTTAAATCATGATGTTATTCTTGTAGGCAGCAGTGGTAACCTTGACTCACACCATTACAAAGAAAAGGTTTGTGCACAACATCCATTTGGCAACAGAATGTATGTTTGAAGCTTACATATGGTTGCATTAGCAATTGTAAACAAAAGTTGAGTAATTGGTCCAGCTTAGATTTGTCTGCATTTATCATGGAAAATGACTTAGAATGCAGGAGCTTTGTTATTTTAAAATACTTTTAAATTGCTCCTTAAAACAGCATAAATAAGTGTCTATAGAAGAACAGTGGGCGTCCTGTATTAACCTAGAAAGTGTATGTTGCATTCCCTTTCCTATGAAGCTATCCTACACCCAAGGATTTGGGCAGGCAGCAACACGTTGGGTTGTCTAAAAACAACATACTAGAGACAGTGTGACTGAATGGATAACTGAATCAGAGTGAGTGGTTGAATATAATTTGTACAATGGTCATATTGGTAGATGTGTTCCTGACTAGAGTGCGAATTAGTTTGAAAAAATGAGCGCACTGAACAAACGACGCACACTAGGTACAACATTTTGTAATTAATACATAAAAAATGAGTTTGTAAAATGATGTTAATAAAATTTTTCTTTAACATAATGCATAAAATAGACTTAAATTTAACATTACCCTTCTAAAATATCTATAAGACAATAAAAAATTTCTACCTTTCCTGATCCTTGCCAAAAAATGGTCACGAAAACTGGCGATTGCTGTGGAGAATGCATGCATATGAACAACTGCAAAAAAATCTTTGACCTGGAAGAATTTTAATACTTATAAATGCTAAAAAGAAGCTTTATCTAAAATTTCACCAAATATAATAAGTATTTTCCTAAACAAATCAAAAATTCCTGCACCTTCTCTGGCAAGTAAGCATCTTTCTGTTATGTACTCCTATTTCAGCCTTAAAATTTGAATAGTGGTGCACGCTATTTATATCATTCCTCACTGTATTAAGTGTCATGCTTCTGAGCCAGTTGAAAATGAGTAGCTATAGCTACTATATATACTTCATATGTTTGGCTCAGAGTTTAATAAAGTAACCCACAATTCCTTTTTTTAAACCTGTAGCCAGCGCACATATTAAAATGAGGATTTATGACTAACTTAATACTATCCTCTTCCACATAACAAAAGTTGGTTAATTGAAATTCTGTGGTAAAATGAAAGTAAAAGCTCATGTTAACCACTGAAGCATATAACACGTGATTATTATTTAAATTAAATAATGTGTGTTTCAACTGATATTGACTTAAGATAACAGATAGCACCCAGTGAGAAATGGGTGGTGGAATCCACATGGAACCCACGTGGAGAATTAACGTGGATACCACGTGTTTTTGGTCGTGGAATCAACGTGGAACCCACGTGGAAATTTGGTGGAAAAATTAAAACAGCAGTTGGTTCTGTCCTAAAACCATTAAAACCTCAACCACTCTATATCTAAACCTTCTATATATGTGTCTACGATTTTTCATGTGCTCTCATGGCTGCCTTTCCACGAATTATATAAAAATAGAATGTGCGATACATTTTCACATAACTAGCGTGGTTTCAGGATGATAAATGACGCAATGTCACCAGAGAGTTAAGTTCCACAAATTAGAAATTCTGTTTAACATTTTATGATAATCACCACAAATCCACTTGAAATCAACGTGGATTCCACGTGGGTCCAACCACTCAATATCCACCACTCAACGTGGATTCCACGTGGATTCCACCACCCATTTCTCACTGGGCATAAGTTGGAAATTAAGAACTTTAACTCACACTTTTTTCCTCATGAAGAAAATAACATACCTACATATAGCCATTCATATTCCTGCTACTGCTGTTCCTTGACTCTCTTTTTGCGTATGGTATAAATTTAACCAAATTCACAATCGTATCCACCAATAATATCTGTGTTTGTAAGAAGAGAAATTTATGAGAAATATTTATCCTTTGAAGAATAAAATGAGAACAAAATACCAGCAAATTTCTACAAGTAAAGCAATTTCACTCCTTGTACCCTATCCCTTCCAACGGAGCAGTGAAGTTTATAAACTCTTTGGAAAAAATAAGAGGCAATAAAAAATCACTCACAAGCATTATTTTTTGACTTAACAATAGGCAATTTACTGTACCAGATTCCTGTGCAATTACTTTACGTTGATTATCATTTTTTACAGGCTATGGAACTTGGCTGGAAAGTATGTAGTGCCAACACAATTCTTAACCCAGAAATAGAGAATATGTATTATGTATATAGATTAAATGGGATCAAAATTTGTTCAGATTTTCAATGTAAACCAATTATTTAAGTGTGCATAGTCAGTAAGGCAATAGCTTTTCATCAAAATCAAACTTAAGATAATATTTTCAATGCTCTTGGTTTCAATACTCTTGACTCAATACAGTATGTAGCCGGTGCATATGTTCATCTCACATATGTTAAAAGGGTCCTAAAAATATTGCATGGAGTGGCTTTTGTACGAGCTTAGGGATTTATACTAAAATTGTCTAGCAAGCAACAGGGAATGGAATTTCGGAGTAATGTGGAACAAAGGAGTTTTATTACCTCAAAATTTATTATGCAATGGATTTACGCTTACTTACTTCCTGAAGGAATGGACGTAATTCAATCATGCTCAAACTTTAATGGTGCATTCCTGAAAAAAGGTTCCATTTTGGTAAGTACTATTGTTGCTAGTGATTGCCTGTTTAGTAAAAGTGTATAATTTAATCGTTCATTGAATCAATTTCAACTCAGTATCCCTATCCCCTCGTCGCGAGAACCCCATTTGCATCTCATTGGCTCACCTTTCTTGATTGGTGGATGGTCCATTCCATATGGTGGATGGTCCATATCATCAAAACAATGTGATTCCTGGTTTAGGGTGGTTCCCTATTTTTTTTTATTGACTACCATTCCATCATTATAAAATTCTCCTTAGTGTGCCTACACTAGTCTTTTCATAAAAGTGACGTGAATCAATTATTCCATTTGCCATATGATAATGCTTTCCTATCCAACCATTTCCATATGTACCTATTGCTCACAATAAGGAAAGTTCTCTGTGATGACAAAGGGGATTGTGCAGCAACAATTATAAGATAGATAGAACTATTACAATAGCTTCAAGCAGTAAGCAGTCTGAAAGTTGAGTCATACAAAAAGATGTTCATGCTTATTCATAAATGCATGACCAGATCTGGTACCTACCTTACATCAACCTGTCGACAGGTTGATGTAAGGTAGGTATCGAGTGTGTGTTCCTCCTATATATTTTCCATGCATGGGAAAGGGAAGAGATTGAAGAAGTACATATCATCAAAACAATGTGATTCCTGGTTTAGGGCGGTTCCCTATTTTTTTTATTGCCTACATCGAAAGATTATTATTCCTGGAGTATGTATTTCACACTTTTAGATTTTTAAATAACGATATCTATTTTTTACGATTAAATGAAAAGTGAAAATTTTCAAGCAGGCGAAAATACGACAGCTAAGTATGAATGCAGGGAAAAGCCCATGTGACGTCATTCTATATCCGGCTGCTGCCGTGTGAGGCCAACTTGGTGCGAGGCTATGAGTGCCGCTACGATGCAGGATGCTAGCAGGTAGCAGAGTACCCAGCTAGCAGGTAGCGCTTGGCTTAAATAAGGATTTTTAATACCTTATCAAACGAAGGAAACTTTCCAAAGGCAAAGGCAATTTTAATAAGTCATTATTAGGAGATGTTTCCCTGAACTCTGTGTCCATGCATGTATTGGTAATCTCAGACGATGTAAAACTCCTATCTACTCATGTAGAATCTAGGTCCCTGTGACGTCGCGTGGAGTGGTATCGCATGGGCGCCTATCTGGCCTTTTTCAAATGTGGTTAAAATTGACCATTAACTTTCGTCTAAACTGGGATTTCTAAAACCAAATAATTTGTATATTATGAATACGTTAATGTTGGGTAACAAATCGCAATCAACGCCTTTCGTTTTCTTTGATGAAGGAAACTGTAATCCTATTATCAGTGCATGGAGATGACCTGATGAATGATGCATAGAGATGAAGCTGCATTATAATAGACACCTGCGATAATTTGGAATATTTCCAGAGAACCACTCACGTGTTCTCAAGACATTGAGCATAAAAAATTCCAAACAATTGAATTCCCTATGAAGAGATTGATCGAGGAAAGAATAGTGACGGCTCAATGAAAAAAGTGACAAGGTTAACGCAGCCGTGGGAGACATACCTAGATGTACAAATGTATCGGTGACTGTGGGAAATATACACTAGAGCGTTTAATAATCTCTTCTTCCGTGCTCTCTTAGGTCCTTCTTATACATATGGCCCAAACTCCTAACTTTTTTTCTTGAATGGGACAGTTGGTAACACTACCTCCTTAACCAAAGTAAAACTAAATCGAAACTTGAAGCTTTTACGTGGTGGAAGGGCTCCATTTTAATAATGAAATACACTTTGTTACTTCCACAACATTCACAGAGTTTCTATTTTATTACCGGTTTCGGCTATTACACCATTTTCAAATACATACCATTCGGATATTACACCATTTTCAAATACATACCATTCGGCTATTACACCATTTTCAAATACGTACCATTGGGCTATTACACCATTTTCAAATACATGCCATTCGGATATTACACCATTTTCAAATACATACCATTCGGATATTACACCATTTTCAAATACATACCATTCGGATATTACACCATTTTCAAATACATACCATTCGGATATTACACCATTTTCGTATGTATTTGAAAATGGTATAATAGCCAAAACCTGTAATAAAATAGAAACTCTGTGAATTTTGTGGAAGTAACAAAGTGTTTTTCATTATTAATTAACCAAAGTAGTCCCTCCCTCGCTCGCTAACAGTCGAATTCCATTCCCTTGACCAATTCTGCAGTAATTTGGGGCCCTCGGCTGGGGTTCATGCATGGGCACACCCAGTGAGGGGCAGCAGTCTTCCCCCCCTCCCAGAAGCAAAAGTAAATTTAGTTCAAATTGAAAGTATTTTTTTATATTCAAGAAAAGTGATATTAGTATAAAACATGTAATAAAAATAAATATTTTTTTTTGAGAAAATCATTTTAAAAACTAATAATGCACTGTTATATTTTCTTGAAATTTTAGTGTCCTTAACCTTTCTTGTGTTACAACTTAAACAACCACGTCTTGCCCCCCCCCCCCCACCCCCTGACCCCCGCCAGTTTTGATGCCCTTGGGCTCATGATGAGGCCCCCCTTACTGGGCAATTCAGGGATCCTCCACCAGAAAAGTTTAGGAAATTGCATCCCCAGAAATAGATTTTGCCGCCATTCTGGCTCTTGAAAGCTAGATAAAAGTAAATCAAAAAAGAGTAATTTCATAAGAGAAGATACTATGAAAAGTGAAAATTTTGTAACTTATGAAATATAACAGTGCAGGGGCGGATCCAGGATTTCTTTCTGGGAGGGGCACAAGCAAGGCCGTATCCAGGATTTTGTTCAGGGGGGGGCACAAGGATACTTCATCATACAAAACGAACGAAATGATAATGGGACCGTATTAAAAATCTAGCATATTTTTAAGGGTCTGGGGGGGGCACGTGCCCCCGTGCCCCCCCCTGGATCCGCCTATGTAACAGTGTAATTAAGTGTAATAGGGTTCTATCATCTATTATTTGGAGGATTTGTTCCCTGAAACTGCACATAAATCTAAAAAACCTCTGATTATGCATACCTTGTTAAGCATCCGATGAAAACTTAGAATTTTATAATTGCAAAAAAAAAGTTTTGGTTCAAGTAATCCAAGTCTTTTTGTTATTACAACTTTCATGTACACTTGATGATAAACATGAGCATTGTAGGGGGGCCCCTAAGCTCGGGGCCCTCAGCGATTGCAGACCTGGCCTTGACATACATACTACATAGCTTGTCTCATTATCCTCTCAATGGGCTCTGATGACTGGATGCCTAATGTTAGATGACTTGATGGGAAGAAGAGTTTTAACCAGTGTGTCAAAATATTGACCAACTTCCATGGTGTTTATTATCAAATTGAACAGAAAATTATGATAAAATTTCTTCTTTAACTTGTTTTGTAGTGCTTTGCCAATGAAATAATGTCACCAAACTATCCAGTATTGCACAAATCCGCCCCTTAATGGGTTGATTCCTCCCCATGGGACCTAAGGAAAAGGGTTGGGAGGTAGTTACAGTCTATTATGTACCTGATCTGACCCATCTGGCAGAAAAAAGGCTTTGGCCTTCTAGGTAAATTTTCCTGCAAAGATTGGACATCTTGCAATGTAGCTAATGAAGCTGAGCTCATTCAATGCAGAGCACATCAACTGTCGTGGTCCCGTCCAAGCCAAGATATGGAGCACGTCAATAGGGTGGTATCCTATTATTTTTTTATTGCCTAAATCGAAAGATTATTACTCCTGGAGTACACATTTCACGCTCTCAGATTTTTGAATGACGATATCTATTTTTTGCGATTAAACGAAATGTTAAAATTTTCAAGAGCTCGAAAACACGAGGGCTAAGTGGGAATGCTGGTAAAAGTCCGTGTGACATATTTCTGGTTCCAGCTGTCGCCGTGTGAGGTGACCTTGGGGCGAGGCTTTGAGCACTGATACAACGCAGGCTGCTAGCAGGTAGCAGAGTAGCCTGCCAGAAGGTAGCACTTGGCTTAAATAAGGATTATTATTACCCTATCAAATGAAGGAAACTTTCCGAACTTAGGTAATTTTAATGGGTGATTATTAAGAGATGTTTCCCTGAGCTCTGTGCCTCATGCATGCATTGGTAATCTCAGACAATGTAAAACTCCTATCTACTTGTATAGAAACTAGGTACCTGTGACGTCACGTGGAGTGGAATCGCATGGGCGCTAATCTGGCCTTTTTCAAATGAGGTTAAAATTGGCCATTAACCTTCGTCTAAACATGGATTTCTAAAACCAAATATGTAATTTGTATGTTATGAATACACTAATGGTGGGTAAGGAATTGCTCTCAATGCATTTCATTTTCTTTGATGAAGGAAACTACCCTATTATCATGCTCTGCCGGTCGGGCCGGGAGCCTTTTTCCACCTCCGTACATGACTATAATATCCACTTCCGAGTTTTCCAATCGTGTATATGGCCCTCAGCAAGCTTACCTCTTTCGAACCCTGTGCGCTGTTTGTAAAAAGCAGTATTTGAACGGAAGTCATGGCACGGAAACCTTCCTCTATTTTTCTTTCTTATTTTAACGGCCAATTTTGACAACTTTAATGAAAATTGGGCCCGCATTGAATGTGTTAAATGGTTTGAAGGGTAAGGGATGCTTGCTTGGCTACTGTGTGGTGTGAGGCTACAATGCACCTCACTAGCCCACAATTGTAGACTTCATCACCTTGCACCCAGCCACTGAGCCATGGGATGATAGAAACGACTACTGTTCTCAGCTTAGACATGTAGCAAGACACATGCTTTGGAGAGTGAGAGGGAGGTATGCTGGCTGCCTTGGGGGGAAGTTTCTATTACGAAATGTGACCATATCAAAAAATGGAGGGTCAGAGGATGAATGGATATCCCAGGACCATTGGTCTACTCAGCAGATGTATTGCAGGTAGTTTCCACCAGGGAAAACATTTAGGGGCGTGCTGAAGTCTCCTAAGCCCTCCCCATGGCGTCATGCTCACCTCAGCTGCAACACTTGATTCGTCTCATCATCATTAGTAAATATTCCTAAGATTGGTTTGATGCAGCTCTTCTTTCCTCTCTCTTGTCCGCTATCCTTTTCTTATCAATGTATTTCTTCTCCTTTACATCCTTTATAACCTGTCCTATGTAACTCATTCTTTGTTGTCCCTTACCCTTCTTCCCTTCCACCTGTCCTTCTACTATTGTTGTCATCAGGCCATCATGTCTCATAATTTATCCAAAGAAATTGCCCAATCTTCTCTTAAAGGCTTCTAAAAGGTCTCTATTTTCTAACCACGAGGCAAAATAGATTATTAGGGGGAAAATGTCAGGAAAGCGTAGTCCTAGTCCACTGATTTATTATTGTTAACCAACCCAAGACTAATGGAAACATTTATTCCGATTAAAATCCCGAGGTCGAGATTTAAGTTTTTTTAAATTATGCGAGAACACTCTTTTTAGCACTTCCTCATTTCTTACTCGGTCAATTCATTTTTCCTTCACAATTCTTTGAAAGAGCTGCTTTTTCAATGCTTCCACTCTTGACTTCTCTGCTGCTGTCAACGTCCAAGCCTCGCTTCCATAGAGAAACATGCTCCATATGTAGTATCTGATGAATTTTTTCCTTAATTCTATGCTTTAACACTCAGCTGTAAGAAGATTCTTCTTTTTGTTGAACACCAGTGTTCAAGAGGGCCCTCTTTGCCTCCGTAATTCAACTGATTATTTCTTTCTTGCTTCATCAATCGTTGGCCATTTGGCTTTGGCCTCTTCATTCGTCTCGTCTGTCGGAAATTCAATAATACAAATCCTTAAAATGTTTACACTCTGCTTTTAACCTCCAACTACATATCATTTCCTTGGTTTTTAGTCCCAAAGTATGGGTATTTTTGGGTCACAAGCTTACAGATACTTCCTGTTACAACCAAGGATTTACTACAGAAAATGTATTGACCGAGTAAAGTAATGAGGAAGTGCTAAAAAGAGTGTTAGAAAATAGAGGCCTCCTAAAAGCCTTTAGGAGAAGATGGGGCAATTTATTTTGATAAATTATGAGGCATGACCATCGATTGTTGTTGAGTTTGAGTTGTATTTGAGTGACTAAATATGGAAAGAATCCACGGAATTTGAAACTGGAAAATTTAATGCATCGGTAATTTGGGTGGTGAAAGTTTAGGTGGATTCTTTCTGTCCCTTCTCATAATAGGCTCTTGGAATTACCTGACATAGAGAAAATTTGTCTTTACCCCAACACAACCTTCTATACATTGGAGCATATATTGATATGATCTCCACGGTACTGTAAGCTGTAACAAGGTCAATGAAGATTATTTTATTAAATGCACCAGCATGGAGAAAGAATGTTTCAAAAGAAACTTCGTTTAAACTGAATGCTGCAACCAGATTCCACCTACCGTTATGGATATAATAGTAGATATATAATATAGACCACGCTGTAGAGCTCTAGTCATCCCCAAAGTGGCAGGTTCCTCAACTTTTTAAATTATGGATTTGTATTAATTATGTATACGTAAATAAAAGTTATCGGAGGAAAATACGGTGTCTTTAACTCTTTTTGAATGACGATCACTCTTGCCAACAGGCAAGACGGCGAAAATTTCTGCAGAATCTAAGCGGCCTAGGGAAAAAAACTTCAATCATTACTTACCATTAATTTCTGAATTTCACAAATCAGCAGATTATTTGACCATGAGCCCCGTCCATAGTATTATGCGATCATGAATTATAAGGAGATAAACACCCGCGTTTTATTTAAAAGATGAGGCACGGAATAAACAAACGACGGACGCTTGCCGTCCAACCAGCGCACAGTGGTCGGAACGGCCGATCTGACTGGACAAAAGTCAAATATTTAAGTTTGGATAAATAACGTGGAAATGTGCTTATTGAATAGGTAATGAGTTGTAGTTTAAGATAGTATGCTGTTTTTGTGGATTTCTTTCAAATGCAATCCACGGTAATGGCTAGAAATTTCGATTCGGGACTTGTCATGATTTTACTGTACCGGTCACTGACTTTTAGGCATCAGTATCAGAGGTACTGAAACCATAATGATGGAATATTTTAATGAAAAGTGGAAGTAAATAGACTTATCCTTATACTTAATTCATAGTTTGGACAAAACTTATTGTTATTCTGAAGTATCAATCTGTTGAAAACAATCTGACCAAAATTGTTATAAACGTACTTTGTGTTCGAATTTAAAAAAAGCCCTGAAGGGCCCCAGTATAATTTTAACGGATTATTGTAGGCAATAGTTTTATAAAACATGCTGAGCAAAAATTGGCTGCGCCTAGTTGCGCCTTTTAGAATTATAATGTAATTTCTACAGTGACATACGAATCTTCGAGCGGTACTTTTCAGCTTACCGCAGAGTGGCGCTAGTGAGATACGCGCGAAATTGGAAAAATCATCAGCACTAAAATATTCTTGGGAACGACTTTATGTGTAATTTGTTTATCTAAACTTATTTTTATATTTAGTTTATTATAAAAAATTGCGTTGTGTAATAAAATTATAAATAATTGTTAATTTATTTTTGATTGATTACATTAGTTGCTTTACTAGCTGGAATGAGGTAATGGGTGTTGTGGACACTACCCGTAACACCTTAAGAAAACGCAAATAGCCAAATTGTGAGAATGGTTTGATCTTACTAGACTTGACTGGGAACCGTAACCTTGATTGCAGGATTGACAAAGGAGAAATCAAATATGCCAGTAAAAGATATCATAAATTCAGAAAAAATTGATCCCCTACAATATTCCCAACCTGAAATTCTACACCTTGAAAATAAGGCAAAAGGCTAGTTATTTTTACAGCAATTTGAAGCTGTGCAAAGTGATACAAATATGCTTATGAATGAACTACTATTTGTCACTCACTCACTCTCCTCTCCTTAAGTTCCCCTTCCCCAAAGCAAATGGTCAAATCATTTCTTCACCCACTCCTTAACCGACTCAGCCCACAAAGAATTCACGACCAGTGATTTATTTTGTATCACAATTGTGCCATTACGTCTGTATATACCATCGAGTGACTTGACCGTATGGAAGAATCCACGGCCATCTTCGCCAAGATATTGCCTACCGATCAAGTTCTCTTTTAAAAAGGAAACTAGTAATTTAATCGTTGAGGAAAAGGCATACATGGACGAAGAGATAAATAAATTGAGGCCGTCCAATTGGTTTAATGTGGCAGTTGATCATCATTTGGTTTTGTCGATGGTCGATGGTAAAGCCGTCAGTTCTATGACTGGTATTTCTTCCCAGACTTGCAATGTCTGCAAAGCTACTCCTTACCAAATGAATGATATAAAACTATTATTATTACGACCCGTAAACACAGATGTACTCGAGTTTGGCCATTCACCTCTTCACGCCTGGATAAGGAGTTTTGAGTGCATGCTTCACATTTCGTATAGAGTTGACATTAAAAAATGGCAAAATAAAATCGCCGAAGATGAATCCATTCTTTCAGCACGAAAAAAGTTTTTCCAGGACAGATTTAGAGTGGAAACGGGGTTGATTGTGGACATTCCGAAGCAGGGAACTGGCTCCACGAATGATGGCAATGCAGCGAGGAGATTTTTCGCCCAACCAGATTTGTCTTCAGAAGTCACTGGAATCAGCAAGGAACGAATACAAAGATTAGGTACCTATCGTGTTGAAAACAGTGGCGTCAAAACGCGCAGTTGATGTGGAAGTTTTTAAGCAATATGCTTTGGAGACGGCAAGGTTGTGCGTGGAGCTATACGGATGGTATTATATGCCAGCATCTGTGCATAAAATGCTAATTAATGGAAGTGATATCATTCGTGCGGCTCCCTTACCAATTGGTGTTTTGTCCGAAGAGCCAAAGGAGTCCCGAAATAAGGATATAAGGCGCTACAGGGAAAGCATCACGAGAAAAATCTCTACTGCTACGGTAAATGAAGACCTCTTCAACATTCTTCTGGTATCATCAGACCCTTTAATATCTTCCAAAAGAAATTGAAAAAAGTGAAGAATTCCCCTTACCCACCCGAAGTTATGAATGTTCTATTGCCATCAATAGATGAAAATTGTGGCTTAAGTGACTCGGATGGTTTTGTTTCTGACTAAGTAGGATTAACAAGAGTAAATTTCGCCTTACTGAAATGTCTAAAAGTGATTATTTTCTGTAAATTGTATAAACATTTAAGTATTGTGAAACGCATTTTAACATTGCTATTTCCATTGTAAATTTTGAAATTAAAATTTGTCATTCAAAAAGGAGATACTAGAGTAATGTTAAAGTCACAGGTCATTTAGAAACTGCCCCACTAAACTAAACCTGGTAAGAACCTCTCATCAAATATGATCGGGCTAATACCCATTGCCGTTATCTCTTATTCAAGGACGCAGAAAATTTTAAGCTATTGCAAATGAAAGATGATAAAATATTTGACAGCTTAAACATTAATTCGCAGAGAGCGATAATAATTTCAGCTAATAATTAATTATCAGGCAATATAGTGAAAACCGGGGAATTCCTAAACCTCCTATTTTTGCCTCAGGTCAAGAGAAAATTACTTTAACCATTTAATAAGGTAAAGTTATCGATATTGAAGGTATTTCAAAATAATTTGGCGCTTATGCGTGCAATATAAGCGCCCGACAGACTTTTGTCCAGCCAGGCCGGCCTTTCCGACCACTGTGCAGCGGTGCGGCGGTTTGCCACATGGAATATGCATTACTTCAAGTGAAATTTTACATCAAGTATTATTTTATACCTCATTATTGCTCAGTTTATTTAGTTCATGCACGTGCGTGAAGAAAGTAAGGACCAAGGGAAAAGAGGCCCGCCCACATGAGCCCTGGAAAACTTTCACCAAAACCTTAATTCCTTTAAATGACTTCTGATTTTTATTACCTGTTCCGAAAGTTCTGGGGAAATCACGAAAAAATGTCTCCATAGAAGTAATTAAAAATGTTGGTAAATATACGAATCAAGTTTTCCCTGTCTTTCGCGTTAAGTTTTACTGGTATTGGGTGTTAAGTGACACAATTCACTTATCGACTTACAATAGGACTATATTTATTAGAAGTATCTTATTAATTTTGACTTCAGTGATGTCATTTTTGGATAATTGGTTGACTAATTTTTCTAATCTTTCGAATTGCTGTTGCTTGTTGATAGTACTAGCTTGTATATGAATTGTCTCATGTCGCATGCTGGTATGAATATAAGTACTTTCCTTTGCATTTACCTCTCTGATACTCTACATCACTAAGTGCTACTTGGTGGTATGGAGTGCCAACCAGAGGCTATTCCTTATATATTACTTAAATTTATAGTAAATATAAATTTTTAAAGTTTTATTATAATTTATGGTCCACATTTAATTTTCAAGAACTCAATATTTTTGCTTTGAATGGTGGCCTTGATAGGCATAGCCAGGATTGAAGGACGTTTTATATTAGGAGTTCGAAGGAATTATTAATTAAGGCCTTGGTGATGGCGCTTGAAATTAAGAGCTTCGCCACATCACCCCCCTGGCAGTGAGTTACCCTAGCGTGAAGAGAAAAAAAGGGAAAACAAAGAAAAAGGCAGAAAATTGGCAAATGTTTGGGGGGAAAAAAATTGGAAAAGGTTAGAGCTGGTAGTCCAACAGATGCTGAGGGAAACAGATGTGCCTCTTAGAGCGGCCGCTAGGCAGTATATGTTCTGCCCCTTAGAGCTGCAGGTGTAATATTTGGGCCATCAGCTGGTGGGATGATAGTAGATGGCAACACATGGGCTGATGGCTGCCTCCTTGTGGTCGGGATGAGGATTTCGCTCCTCTCCTCAGGGATGACTGGCTCCTCAGAGATGATGTAGGCAGGTTTCAGATGGTCAATTGCAATGTTAGCATCACGGTTTGGCAAACGTACTTTGTAGGTTTTACCTTCCCACTGTAGGACCTTGTACGGGCCCTTGTAAGGGGCCTGGAGTGCACCATGACTTGCATCATGACGCACAAAAACATGGGACGTTGATGGCTGGTCCTTAAAGATAAAGGCATGCCGTGTGCCATGGCGTGCTGCTTGTCGAGGACTCAGGCCTCGGAAGTGCTCCCGGAGCTGGGAGGTGAAGTAGGTGGTGTTGAGGGTGGGGCCACTGGTGGGGGAGAGGAACTCACCCGGAAGGCGTAGTGGCTCGCCATATACGAGCTCCGCTGGGGTGGTTTGAATATCCTCCTTCAGCGCAGATCAGAAACCCAAGAGTATCGCCGGCAGTATATCCACCTGCCATCTGCCATCCGCTGCCACAACCCACTGCTGTGTGTTGTGGCAGCGGATGGCAGATTTTAATTGGCGGTGGAAGCGCTCCACCATCCCGTTTGCTGCCGGATGATATGCTGATGTCCTCAAGTGGACTGCACCGGCTATATTGGAGAGCTAGTGGAAAAGAGCACTCTCAAATTGCCTGCCTTGGTCCGTGGTGATTCGCTGAGGCATGCCGAAGCACGACAACCAATCCCTAAGAAAGGCACATGCCACAGTTTCGGTGGAGATGTCCTCCACAGGGTCCACAGGAATGGCCTCAGGCATGGCCACCTTTAATACAGGCCGGAACATGCAATTTGGCGACAGCGCTTTACGTGACGTCAGGGGTGCTACTCTGCAAATCGCCTGGGGTGCGGTGGATTGGCCTCTCAGCTGTTGACGTTAATACGGTTGGACCTCCGTTCACCTTCCCTAAAGTTAAGCTAAAAATTACGGTAGGGTTGAGTTATTCGAGTAGTTATATTTCGTATTTTAACAGCTATTTATTAAAAGTAATCGTGAGAACTAATAACAAGCCAAGGGATACGAGAGATTATGCACGGAAATATATTTAAGTACTGCGATCGACGACCCAGAAGTTCAGACCAAGAAGGAAATACCGTTTAGTTTACTACTTAACCCATTGGTTGTTAAAATGGAAGAACACCCTATAAAATTTATTAAATAAACATCCCTCCCTGCATAACCTAAAAAATTAACATGTTAAAAAGTAAGGAGTTATTTTCTAGCACCTTTCGTCGCGGTATTTCAGGAGAGAAAAATTATTTATGAAGTTCAACAACATTTATTTAAAATAAAAATCAGATGTATACATTTTCCGGTAAACATTTCATATTGAAGAGGTCAAAAAACCTCACAATGTCACAAGACATGGCCATCAAAGCATAAATATTACTCCAGAAAGTGGAATAAATGAAAGGTGCCACAGGTTCTTAATTTCAATTTCAGCCGGAAATAACCTCCATAGATCTTGCCATTTGAAGTTCACCGATGAACCGTCACCAGCAACAGCTATCAGTTTCACAGGCACCACATTACCTGATGGAAAAAAACATGATCAGTACAAATGTAAGGGCTAATTAGAAAACTATGTGATATAAAAAAACTAGTCTTAGCATTATATAAATTGGACAACGTTTAAAAAATATGAAGCCACAAGGAAGATAAATATATATTCAATCTAATATTTCTAAACAACAAGATCAGTATAATGAAATATTAACGACTCCCGAATTGGAAAAATGTCTCAACAAATAACATTATACTAACATTTAACTAAATACTTATTAAAAGAAAATCAAATTTTACAAACGAGAGGAAATTATTGAATTAATCTTGATAATGATAGCCACAACAGGTTCTTCATAATTGATTATATGACCAAATTTTCAAGGTTCACTAACAAACGTTCACTAAAAAGGGAGTTTTAGCTGCAGAGAAAATTATTATATTGTTCTAAATACTACATTACTCAGCACTCATGGATTTTCCAATATACCTACTGTATTGGAAGGCGGCCAGACGTCAATTTACTAAGTATTTTCAATATGAAAACTTATATCGTCATTTCCTCAGTAGTTCTTTCATGTTGCACTAATTCATACAATAACCGTTCATTTCATCTTTAATTATTTCCACAGATTTTCATGCTTCACTGATCACAGTAAGGAGTTTTACCTGCAAGAGAAAGATGGATTAGTTCAAAAATACCACGTTTAGATATATCACTCAGTACCATTGGATTTTCAGTATACCTAGAGTATTGTAAGGCGGATAATTATCAATTAATGTGCCCTTATCGATACGAGAACAAATATTGACATTTCATCAGATGTTCTTTCACGTTCCACTGATTCATAAAATATTTGTTGATCTCATTTCCAAGATTTACATCTACTTATGTTCACAGGTTTTCATAGTTCACTGATCACAACAAGAAGTTCTACCTACAAGGGAAAGATGAATTAGTTCAAAATACCACTTATATATTCCGTATCACTTAGTAGCAATTGATTTTCCAATGTACCTTCAGTAGTAGAAGGCGGCCAGACGTCAAATTAGCATGTATTTCGGAAATAAAGATAAATATTATCATTTCATCAGCAGTCTTTTCATGTTCCACTGATTCATACAATATTTCCTGATTTCATTTCTTAGAAGTACAACTCATCTACTTATTTTCACGGTTCACTGATCACAATAAGAAGTTTTAAGAAGAGGAGAGGGCCTGAAACACTGTGGGAGTAGCACCAGGGGACAACTTTAGGCGATCTAACTCGTAACTTTTCACTTCAACGTTCTTATTCATGTACTAGGATCCTGGGGGCAGGTAGTGTAGGTGGCGGCTACACCACTACACTACCTGCTAGTCAGTCACCAAAAACATGCGCGTGCGCATTCGCATGGTTTTGAGTCTGCTCCCATCGCCCCTTTGAACAGCACATACCCCCCGCTTACTTCGTCCCGTCAGAGCTCCCGTAAGCGATCGCACAGATCGAAAATGCGCCCGGCATGATGCCACGGGATCGCACACTTGTAGAGCGGTGAATTCGAAAAGGAGATAGCTGTAGCGTTCGGAGGCTCATGTTTCTTGCATATGCAGACAGTACTTTTATCCTCTACGTTGCAAAGGAATAGTTTTCTTTTATAATTTATTCATCTTTGGGTGTGCACTTGCTAACATGCATATACGCATGCGCCGCCACTGGTACTATAGGCTGAAAATCAGGTTGATCGAGTTCTGGAATGACTTAAGATAGCTGAGGCCTAAAATTGAGAACTAGTCATTATTAATGATAAATCAACCATTTATACCAAATTTCATGGAAATCTGTGCCTATGAGTCGCATGCCATGGCACTGTTGATATGGAAAGATCCAAAACCGAGATATATCACTTTTTCATTCTCCATTGTCTGCGTTACCAAAATCTTGATCCGGCCCATTGCATCAAGTGAGTCAGACAACATGGAACAGCTGAGAACACCCGCCAAGACCGCTGCCAGCCGCTGAGAGTTGTCCAATGACAGAAGGGATCCAGTTTGGGGTAGGGGGCAAGGTTGCCAGGTGAGAAAGGGAATGCCCACATCAAATGTAAACGAAAGGGATCCGTGAAGAAAGCAGTCAGAAGGGACGACGAGCGTGAAGGACCCAAAGGAAGAATTCTTTGTTTTGGCAATAGGGTGGTTTCCTATTATTTTTTTATTGCCTTAATCGAAAGATTATTACTCCTGGAGTACGTATTTCGCGCTTTTAGATTTTTAAATGACATTATCTATTTTTCGCGATTAAATGAAAAGTGAAAATTTTCAAGCGCGCGAAAACGCGACGCTTAAGTATGAATGTCGGGAAATATCTCCGTACGTCGTATTTCTGGTTCCCCCTCCCGCTTGGTAGGTGACCTTGAGGCGAGGCTTAGCTCTGATACGTCGCAGGATGCTAGCGGATAGCTGAGTACCTTGCTGAACGGTAGCGCTTGGCTTAAAAAAGGTTTATTAATACCTTATCAAACGAAGAAAACTTTCCGACCTTAGCCAGTTTTAGTAGGTGATTATTAAGACATGTTTCCCTGAGCTCTGTGCCTCATGCATGCATTGGTAACCTCAGACGATGTATAACTCCTATCCTCTCGTGTAGAAACTAGGTCCCTGTGACGTCACGCGGAGTGGAATCGCATGGGCGCCAATCTGGCCTTTTTCAAATGAGGATAAAATTTGACCCTTGCCATTCGTCTAAACCGGTATTTCAAAAACCAAATAATTTGTGTATTATGAATACACTAATGGTGGGTAACGAATCGCAATCAATGCCTATCGTTTTCTTTGATGAAGGAAACTACCCTATTCGGAGAAAGGATTTTGGTAGCTCAGGCTTGTTTCAGTGCTTCATATGCATGTGTATACATTGTATGACTAAGCAAGGGTGTGAGTTGTGTTTGGGGGACAGCGATTAGCTGCAAACTATGCTGATGCACGGATCTCCACCCCTCCTTCTGAACTGTCACTGGGCAACTCTCGTCGCTGGACTGTACACCTCTCTTCCAAAGTGTGTGAATTACTGTGGTCATTATCCCTCGAACTATTGCGATTTTAAGTTTGAGCAGCAGTTAAGGATGCTGAAAGATCTTGTGAATCCGCTAGGATCAGCTGGGGTGATTGTTTTAAAGTCACTCCAAAGAATAACTTGAGGGTTTGTGATCCTCAAAAGGACTGCAAAGCTTCTATCCCACGTCCCCACTCTAACATCTAGCCTCCTGGGTGGGAACCCCTGCCGCTTCTTCCAGCTCAGCATCTATCCCTTCCGATAATCTCTCGGAACTTTTCAGTTTCTTCATGACCGTCAGTAAAAAGTTGAGTCTGTTGAAGATGGCTGCTATGAGAAGAAAATTTTCCTTCTTTAGCATCTGAGTGTTGCTTGAAGATGGATCTAATCCGGTCAGTAGAATTTCATTGTCCTTAAGGACTAGGGTAGTTTCCTTCATCATGGAGAACGAAAGGCATTGATTGCGATTCGTTACCCACCATTAGTGTATCCATAATATTAAAAGGAGGCGTCCATCAGAAATGAATCCAGGGCACTAATTACTAGCGGGCAGGACATAGATTTTCCCCTGAAATTGTGGGAAGTCAAGGCCACATCTCCACATGCAGTACCCAATATGGTGAGCGGCTTGTGGTTTTGTTTCGGTGGAGGGAGAGAGAGATATTCCTCCTCCTAATAATCACAATGGCTGCGACAGAAATGTGACGTAACTATAGATGCAATGATAAATTTTGTCAAAACAATTTTGCAATCTACAGCAGAAAAACCGGATTCAAAAATGTTTTTCTCTTCACTGGTAAACATCCCAATCCATAATCCCAGGGTACTCTTAGATTTGATGTTTGAAGGGCATGATGAGACTATTATAAAAAAGCAAGAAATCCTAAATGAAGTTGGGATCTATTTTCGAAGGATTTACGGAAGGGATTCAAGGGCGTACCCACGGTCAAAGCTAGAGGGGGGCAAGCAGTGGTCCTTCAAGTTGCAATATGTATAGAGAAGGTTGAGAAACAAAAATTTCAAGAAAATTATAACCGCTTTAAATTACAAATTTCATACTTATGTCACTTTCTTTGAATTTAATGGACATTTTTTCTAAAATGTTCGTTTTGAACTAAATATACTTTTACTCCTTGGGGGGGGGGGGGGGGGGGGAGCGCTGACCCCTCCTCCCCCCTGCTGGGTCGGTCTGCCACCCATGAAGGAATTCGTATAAACCAACCATAGATTCGTGTTAAGGTTGAAGGAAGAATACTTTTGGTAAAAAATGTCAAAATGCTAATTCGTCAAATAAGGGTACATTTGTACCCTGACCCCTTGAGATTCGTAGTTAATTTGATTGCTGCATCTTAAATATATTGAAAAAGGAAGCAGTTTTAAAGTACATATATCCAAATTCCTTCAAACAGTCAAGTAAATTGAGGTTTTCTTACAACGCCTCCTTCTCGTGACCATAATATCTTCACCTATGAATAGGTCTTCCTAAACTGAACTTCTATAAAAATTTGGGAAAAAAAGGATTTAAACAAAGTTAAGAGAGTACTTCACAGAAACCCATTTGCTCTTGGCGGAGTATGCAATGAGTTCTTAAGTAATTGTCAAGATGATTTTTTATCAATTTCTGAACCAGTTTGGATAGGTTAGAGCAGCGGTTCCCAAACTTTTTCTTTCCGCGACCCATTTTAGCTCATTCTTTTTAGCCGCGACCCCCTAAAAATGGTCGTCCAAGTTTAAGTATGTTGTTCACCATATTATTAGTATCTCGCGACCCCTTTCCGAACGGCCTACGACCCCCTTGGGGGTCGCGACCCCCACTTTGGGAACCGCTGGGTTAGAGAGATGTGAAAGGAAAGAGTAGTCAAGGGGGAGAGTAGAGTCTTTCCCAGGTTAGGGAGGAGGTATTTGTAATTTGTGTTGTTTTTCATTTTCTGGCTGGCATCAATTGTTGAAGGATGTACCTAGCAAGTTTTCTCCGACCTGGCCCCATCAGTTAAGTGGGTCTTGTGAGTGTCAACATGTTATTGAAAATGATAGAATATTTGGGTAATAACCCAGTGAGAAATGGGTGGTGGAACCCACATGGAATCCACGTTGACTCGTGGATATATGGTGGTGGTGGATATTGAGTGGTTGGATCCATGTTGATTTGTGGTGATTAGCATAAAATGTTAAACAGAATTTCTAATTTGTGGAACTTAACTCTCTGGTGACATTGCGTCATTTATCATCCTGAAACCACGCTAGTTATGTGAACATGTATCGCACATTCTATTTTTATATAATTCGTGGAAAGGCAGCCATGAGAGCACATGAAAAATCGTAGACACATACATATAGAGTGGTTGAGGTTTTAATGGTTTTAGGACAGCACCTACTGCTGTTTTAATTTTTCCACCAAATTTCCACGTGGGTTCCACGTTGATTCCACGACCAAAAACACGTGGTATCCACGTTACATTTCCACGTGGGTTCCACAACCCATTTCTCACTGGGAAGGAAAAGGACTTGATGGCGAAGATAACCGACTGAAATATTTTCCATATTATTTGTCCATTAGAATTTCAGTCAAAACGAATAATGACATCTGCAGAAAATAAAGTATGAATTTTGGCCATTCAAAATTTTATAATGACAGTAGTGTTTAATTAAGTTAACATGCGATAAAGGGGATGAGAAAAATATGCTGCCACCATACTACGTATCTGAAAAAAAATATTTCAAAGAGGTTCGAACCATGAAATTCAGGTTACAATAGTGGTCCTCTCCTTCACCACTAGGCCAACTCACTCACTGATTTCAAATGAGCTTTGCTAAGTCGTGCAAGGGAACAAACTGTCTTCTAGCATCACTAAATCAAACTGAATTTTAACATGCAGTGGCATTATTTGCTGTGATATTGTAGTGGATATTTTATGTAAGTGTTATGTTCATTATCTCACATCGAAAAAATTCAGTGTTGATTGTAAGAAAATATACTTTGACAGATTGGCCAAAGAAAGAAAATCGACGTTCTGAAGGTGAATTTATTATCTGACATGAGCCGCACAATTTTTGTGGTATTAGGCATTCCACGTATCTCGTGTACATTTCCCTTTAATGATGTTGTAATAAAAATATTGCAGGAGGTGGGAATATTGCTCAAAAAGTCCTCATACTGGTATATAGAAAATACCGAAATTAAAGTTCTAAACTGTGGCAAAAGTACTTCATTTGTTGCTATACTTTTGAATTCGACTCTACATGGAGGATGGTGTTGGGGTATTGACAAGTTTTCCGTTCAAAATTTGATTTAGATTAGTCACTTTTCTGTGATTCGGATGTTTTTTTTTACAGACATGAATTTTGTCTTTGAAACAGGAATAAATAGGGAAAGGGGGATGTTTTCCAGTTTGTCTCCTAATCATCTGCAAGTGACCCGTCATTTCTCAACTTCTAGGTGCAAGGCATCAGCTAAGAATTCTGCTTTGTCTTTTTCACCACAGATATTCATAGGGTTAGATAAAAATGTAACTTGCATGCCACCCCCACTTCAATAAAAAATCGCTAGAAAAATATTTTTGCAGAACATCAGATCAATATGGCCACTAGAAGCACAGAAGTTTAGAGCACAAAATATATTGTGTGCTGGAGTTTTTGATTGAGTAGGAAGGCAAATACCAATGGATTCCAATCTGCAAGGGGAATTCAATACCAGTACTTTAGATAGCTCAAAGAGTATTTAACCCTCTTGAGTGTTACCCTTCTTCCTGGGTTACTGGTGAGAAATGCGTATTTTAATAAAATGCGAGAAAAGTGTATTTTGCAGGAATATTTCTCGGGTTTCCCACCAGGTGTCGTATCGGGTTGTAGTTCCCAACGTTTCCATGACTAAGTCCGTCATCGTCATCAGGGGTTAAATGATTTAATGAAATATTTTAATTAAATGATTTAATTGGTTAATGAAATGATTTAACCCCTGATGACGATGACAGACTTAGTCATGGAAACGTTGGGAACTACAACCCGATACGACACCCGGTGGGAAACCCGAGAAATATTCCTGCAGAGCATACGCCGGGAAAAACTCAGATTCTACAAAGTGTATTTTAATAACATGCAGCAACTAGTAAAAAAAATATATATGCACTTCCTCTCACTTTGCTTCCCTCCCTGTGGAAAAACATGCAGCCACTCATCAGAGTCAATTCAATGATTGTTACAATGTTTCAGTTATGGCCTCCCATCCCCCCACAGACCACCCCCTTAAACTTAATTCCATCGAATTAACCTACATATGGCTGTTTAAAGCATTTCTTCCTCCCAGCTTAAACATCAACAGATGACCCCTTAATTACCTCAGATATTCAGAGAGGGGAAAAACTAATGGTAGAGGAGGGTAAATGGGGAGGGAAAACACTTTCACATTTCCCTAGGGGTGGGGGAGGGTTTCCTAGCAATTAACACTGACTATCAGTCAGTGGTTTTGGTCAGCTGGGGTACGAAGAGGGACTGATCCTGAATCAGATTTCTTTGAACCTAGGCCGCCAACTTTTTAGTAGATAGTTGGTGACTTAAGCTAAAATAAGGAGCTTGGAAAAACCTTATTTTCTACTCAAGGGAACGAGCTTGCTTTTGGCATCATTATTGTCACCTTCAATGATAAAGTCCACTTATCACGAAGAGAAAGAAGGTTTAGTATGCATGATAGTATGTTCAGTATAATGCTGCGTAGTGAACCGAAATGGTTTTTTTTGTCTTTGCACACCATAGTTCCCAGCTCTGGATTACACTGCAGTGGTGGTGCTATGCACAAACATGAAAGTAAGTAACTGGAGAAGGAAGAAAAGTCGTTAAAATACATATTGATGATAGGTAGGTGAAAAGATGGTGCCCTTGGAAATGCCAGTTTCTCCCCCATGGTTGCAACAGTTCCCAGACTTTGGTTACATGGATAGAATTTCTAAGGAAGCCCAGATTATATTTATAAAGATTGGGAGGGATGTTAGCCTCACAAAGCTTCAGAAAGAAACCTTTGTGCTGTGAATGATTGAAGGCCTTGGCAATGTCCAAGAATGGTACTACCATATGCTAAAAGTGTTGAAAACCATGGTCAAAATATTCCTGTAGTGTAAGGGAATTGTTTTCCTACTCAACTCCCTGATTTTTAGAGGTAGATGGGGAGGTCTATGACTAGGATATTTATCATACCTTAAGTACTTAAGGGCACAATTAAAAGGTTGTCCGTTTTCTCACCGGGATTCCAATGTATTAAGGATGATTAATTTTTCATGGGAATGAAAGAAAGTCAATAATTTGACAAGTAAAACAATAAAGTAACTGGGAAGGACAACATAGTTGATTCACTTCGAATGAAAATTAAAAACTGATGGTAAATTAAACATGACCAGAAATATGTTCATATTGTTGTTTGGAGGAAGTGACTGAGAGCTTAAGACATTTTTGCCATGAAGCAAGGTAAGATGTAGAGAATCCCAGTATTAGCATAGCCTGCTCTAATTGTAAGGCCTTCAGGAGACCACAATCTAGTGAATCATCCAGCTAACTGTACTCCTCATATTTCTTTAAGGCTAAGGGTCCTCCTCATATTTCTTTATCTAAAAAATCAGAATCTTTGCTAGGAGATGAGCTCAGGCCCACGGGATGGAAAAAAAACAATAGTGAACACTCCCACTCTATTCCCATCTATAATGACAATATCATATACAGAGTTCATCATGGAAGATTTTGGATCCATTTGGAGTTCATCAGACAAGATTTTGGATCCATGTTTTAATTACAGAAGGATTTAAAAATAAAATTGAGGGGTTATGTGGGTGTAATTTTTAATTACGTGCGTGGACTTAAAAAAGATCATTGCATATTTTTATAAAAATTAAAGGATACAGCAGTGACAAAAGAAATGTTCCACGCACGTCAAAGAAGGAACAAAGTTGTACGTCCGTATATTTGGGTTCATTAGGAAAAATCATTTCCATGTAAAGGAAACGTCTTGAATTCTTCAAAATGTTCTGCAGCAACCCTCACAAATACTAGAATGATAAAATAAAAGCTTTTGAGAATCAGGAATAAGGGACATAGATACATTGTTGAACAGGGAGGCGGCACATTGCATGATTACATCAGCAGGTTTTTCTGCATGGTAAAAAAACGTATGATGGTAAAATTGTATTCAGCCTACAAAAATATAATAATACATAAAATTAATATATTCATTTATAAGAGACTGGAAATGCCTCAGAAAATGAACATGCTGAACGGTAACAACATAAGTTAACGGGATTGCAGGAAATCTAGAGTGAAATGTACCAGCAATCTCATTGATAATTAATTGATTAAGTTTAGATGTTCTTGCACAAAACTAATCGACCTTAAAAATTTACTAGGCCAAAAGGGCATGGGAAAATTTTGGAGGGTTTTGAATTAAAACAGTCTTCTCCCAATGAGAACATTTGTCAGTGTACATACATGTTTTGGTAAGATCATATAGTGAAAAGACAACGGAAGCAGTGAATTTGCTTTCCCACACAAGCATTGGAATATACGTACAACTGTATTCCTTATTTCAAGTTCATAGAACTTCCCTTCAAGCTGCATCAGCAAGGGCAACGATAATGCATTCAAATCCAGATGTGAAATGTAGCTATTAGATCGAACTGTACTACAAGAGATCCAGAATTAAAGTTTAGCAACTTGGCAAGCACAATCATTTTTTTACAGAAAAAAGTTGATAAAGGAGAGCTGATCCGACAACTATCCTTGCATTTCCATCTTTTAGTAAAAAAAAATATGTGGAATACAGGTAATTTTGAGATAAATTCCACTTTATAGTTAATCTAAAATTGGTAAATGTAAGCTGCATACGTAGCGGTATAGACAATGAGAGAGTTTAAATTTATTCTCAATGTAAGCGAAATATATTTATAGAAATTAAGTGCAACGACAAAATATTTATGTGCATCTTACTAATCACCTCTTGCCAATAAAACATATCTAATGCAAACAAAATTGAATACCAAGATGGTAATACTTTTTTCTGCTGCACTGAATCTTCACTTGACAGCCAGTTTCTGATGATTGTAACAGCGTACTTACCTCAAGACTTCCACCCCAACATAACCACACCATTTTATTTCAAAGTGTGTGATTTGAGTCCAACGCAGAGTCATTGCAGGCCGCAACAATGTTAAGACTTCAATCTGACGTTATAATTAGATACCTTAAGTTTTTCCAAACCTGCTCTCAGGTGAAGTTCAAATGTTCAGAAACCTTTCATTATAATTCCGCACCTCACAGAACACCAACTTTTTGAAATAGAAAATACAATAAAACACACAAGCATTGAATTTCTTCAGGCAATTTCCCATTAGCTTTAGACTGCTACTGACTTAGCTGCACTCTGTGTATTTAACAACCAAATATGAACTTGACTAGCTTGTATCTCAATATGTGATGAGAAAACTCTGAAGTGGTGAAAGCAATATTTGCACTAAGTGAGAGCTATGCAGAGGGAGATGCTGAAATAAAATTGTGGGATAACTTCAGGTGGAAGTGGAGTTTCCAGATAGAATGAATAGATCTTTTTGTGACTTGAAGAGGCAGAGTGAGTCATAAAAAATTCTCCACGCATACCTACTGTGACCAATTGTTAAAACATATGATAATGAGAAAATACAAATAAAAAATTGCTCCCAACCAACCACAATTCCTACCAATGGAATGAGATTTTTCCTATCTAACTACCACCATTTCCAGAGCAACATCATCAGGCCTGTGACAAGTAATTTTTGCATAAATAATGGACTGTAGTAAAATTTACCACATTATCCTTTAGTAGTCACATCTTCAACACCACCAGTCTTGTGTGCTCAGAGGCTACTCCCGGCATATGACTACACACCCATAACTGCTAATAAAAATCATTATTTCCAACTCACACTTGTTTTCCCCTATGATTTGGATGTACATACTGCTCTTAAGGTCAGCCACAAAATGAGAACTACCAAGAAGTGATTCAATCAAACCACTCGAATTCCATCCCTCTTATAATTTGAATGCATATACTGAGTATAAGAACCAGAAGGATGACTACTGAGCAAAACTCCATGATGCAAAGACCAATATTAGCTTCAAGACAACTATATCCGTATTACGAAGGATATTTAATAATCATAATATTACTTCCATTTTCAATGCTGATGTAAAGCTCAACTTAAAGTCTGAACTTGTAAAAAATAGCAACACCTGCATTTATTATGGTCAACTTTAAGCTCGGCCAAAAATAATGGAATGGTCTCATAGAGCCATCCATATAGGAGAAGCAGTCAACTTGTGTTCTGGATACATGTCGGAAAAAAATCATCCTGATACAAGGCCTCAAAAAAATCTTCTAATAGTTCCATACAACATGTTTCAGTTTTCAACCAGCTACTAAATAGATAGCCAACAATTAGTAGCCACAAGAAATTGAAAGCATGTCACCTTTTGACACATGAGGAAAAAACAAGACAGAATGGTTGTACTGAAAAAGGCAGACTTCTAACCTGCTCCTTTATTTGTGAAACATTTCCTTATATGAAATCATGTATTTCAAACCAGAACAGAATTATCATTCATGGATTGTTATAACATTGAGTTACTAATGAAATAGGCCTAGTGTCTAAATAATGATTCTATGTAGAAATGCTGAGGTGAATAAAAAAGTAACAAGTTTGTCATGAGGTATTTCCTACGGAAAAACAAACTCATTGCCAACAAATAACAAGATTATTGAAGGCATCTACGTAAAATATCACAGAGAAAACAACATCTTAACATTATATCAATGTAATTACTGATATATCATTGTTAAACACAGCACCACCATGGACACTAATCTTATATAGTCATGGCTGAATTAAAAGTAGTGAAGAATGCCTCCTTGCAGAAACTTGTGATTTTTTAAGAATTTTAGTTACATTAGCTGTGACTGGATTAGGATGTGACCAAAACCAGTAAATAAGCTAACAGCTGGTAACATTTTCAACCAATTTAGAGGTTCAAAAATACTCTGCCAATAAATTATTTCCGATACACAGTCACTGGCCTTTTCACAGCTCTAATAAAGTTAAATACTGATAGCACACTGCATCTACACTGGGTGGAGCTGGCCAACTCACCATTCCATTCCCTCATTACATGAAATTCCTCCTTTAAAACAATTACCCGAATAAACTCGAAGAACAAAAAGGATATTTAAGTACCGAACCTGCATTTCTCAGTTCTAAATATTACTGATTCTTGAGAACTTTGCTTCATACATTTATCACAGCTCCTCCACTTAATAAAATCCCTCCAACCATTAAATTTTTAGCCTAATGCAAATATTATGTGTAGACTATGAACAAACTGTTAGCTATGATAAAAGACAATGCTCCATTTCAAGCAATGAATAATAGATATTATGATAGTTAAAAGGTAACGTTTTCCATTAATTTTACGTGTGAAACTGCTTTGGATGACGTGGAATTAAACGTAAGCACTGTGACTTATGCTGTGGTGCAACTATGGAATTCAGAAACACCATAGTCAATTACCAAGAAAGATACACCCTGCCCATTAGACAAGTGACCTAACTTTGAGTTTTTAACTATAAAACTTGATAACACACACTCATTAAAAGAGAAACATGAACCCCTGAAGTGAGCCCCTGAATACATTAAGATTAATACTTTTGCAAAAACGACACTCATCTGAATGCTTTACGCAAACCCAAATCCACACGCGTCTCTGCCTGCTTTTCAAACATATCTAACAACTGATATAACACTTCAAGGCAAATCAAAACTCTCTATAATGATGAAACACATTTATTTTGTCTTTTATATTCAATGCAATCTAAGGTCACCAAATACAGTAAACAAGGCTGTGGAGGAAGTATTTAAACCATCATCCCAAGATTTCCCTGGGAAACAGCCGAGATGGGTGGGAAGGTGCAGATTCCAAATGCATCTGCTCCTTTTCTTAAACCCCTCTCGGGATGTAGATTATGAGAGATAGAGAGAGAGGGAAAAAATGTCTACTCTCCTCTTGAATTAGGACCAGTTAAGACACCGACACACGCTCTCTAATATTGAAAGTCCTCTGGTCCACTCCTGCTCCAAAACCTTGCCACAAAAATGTTCACTTCTCAATGATAACCTCTATAAATCTTGTATGCCATTATGTGACCATTCCTTTCCAAATTCCTATAAACACTGCAACCATCATAGCCAGCTGATTGCCCCAACCCCTTCAATCGTGTATGGATGTACAGGAAACAAGACTCAAGTGCAGAGGGAGGAACGGGATGGGAACAAGGGGAGGGGGCACCAAAAATATTTCTTCCAATTCCAATAGACATGTGCAAGGACACAGAAAACATTTCAAAACACTAAGGTTTCCAAGTACCACCAAATTTCTTTTCGAACAAATGACCCTCGCACCAATACACTCTCCGCCCACACCCACCGCACCGCCATTGTAGAAGGTTGTGTTAAACTTTCTCTTCAGAAGAATATATCGCATGCATTCCCAATCGCTACGAGGGTCGACTCCACCTGCCTACCATCCATCACACACGCACAAGTACACACACGCCGGGATGCGCACACAGTGAGAAAGAAGCTTACAAATTGCAAGAGCACAAATAGGGGAGAGGGAACGGTTGCCAGACACCTAAGCATCTAGAACCGATTTAGAGGCCATTGTGCAAACTTCCCTGAACCACCGCAAACAAGATTTCATAAACTGCGGGGCAGAAGGAACAAGCACTTGATCCTAACAATAGTAATGAAAAGAAGCGAACACGGCATATTGACACAGCTTGGACAGGAAAGTTAATTATCAGAGAAGACTAAAAAAACTTTAAAAAATGTAATTTTGGGAGCACAAAGAATTTTTCATCTACATTGCCTTTTTTTCCTCTCCCCTTTATTTCGATAAACGGCTACGACAACAGAGCACATAAAACTCCTCTTCCTAAAATTGATCTTCATAGCTTTTTACTTATAGACACAAATTTCACAATTAAAACATGATAAATTCAATAAAATCACGATTAAAAAACGTCAGGGTAATAGCGTATGGGTTATATCCTCTTTACAAAAATTTACATGACCACTCTTGCACAAACTAATACCAACAGTACACCCTTGCCACCCAACCTTACCTCCCCATCAACAACCTTACAGGGCCAAATTCGTTAACAACCCTCCAACAAATCATTCACTCAATTCTAGCAGCCAGTTCCAGAAATTCACGTTGACCACCACACTGTTGAAGAAATTATACACCAGGAAACAAAAACTCAATGGAATATTCCATTAATAACAAGATACTTTTAATAAACAATTAATGCCAAAAATGGGAACTCCCAAACAGAAAACGCAAAAAAATTGTCACTGGCAAAGTGACTGAGTCAAGGATTCAGTGGAGGGAGGTTTCTGAAGACAAAAGGTTGAACATAAATACTTTGTACCAGGTCCCTTTACCACTTCCAAAAGGCAAATCACTGCTCACGGCTTCCTCCTGCGTATATGTTTTGAAAGTACCAGCTACTTCTCCAATTAGTGTTGTCATTTTCAGTGTAAGAATGGAAAGCAGAAATGCAGACTTGAATTTTTCATTCAATTTTTATCAATAAAACACAGGCATCTTCACCCTCAGCCCTCCTTGATCAATCTCCTCTTCTTCCAACTCCTCCATCTTCTGGCATCATGATGTGGGTGGCCCATCACTTTTCACTTTGATGTCATCATGGTGACGAATTCTGAAAGGAAATGCAACTCAGCATAAACACTCAACGCTCGAAATGTTCGATACTCCAAATTCCCCACAAAATAAATGTTATTATTTACAAACAGCAGCCAATGTGGCAGACAGAAGAGCCAGCTACTATTATTATGAGTTATGAGGAAATACCTCAATGTAGATAGTTTTGCTTGATCATGTGATTAATAGATTTAATAAAACTAATTGAACATTGGCAGAAAAATGTTTAAAAACATGTAAGTGAATTTTGGCATTTCCTACTGCATTCAGGAACAAGAACTTGTAAGATGGCTGACCTTTAATCCAATAAGCACTACGTAAAATCCTAACACTAAATAAAATTAAATTCAACTTAAAACCACAGATCCTTAGATGACAAAAACTTACAGCAAATAATCCTGATGCAGATAACATCTTCTTTATTTATGAAGCATACCCATTATAAATAATGAAATGACAGCAGAAAAACATTCACTGTATTTGAAAGGTGTGAATGCTAACAACTTTGCAAGAAAAGAATTTAAAACACTAGACAATAAAGTCATTCTGTGCATTAAGCCTCTGCTAACAGTACAAGCAGGTGTGCAAAAACACGAGGTTTTTGACAGATAAGCACATTCAATTTTTTCAAAGCCAAAAATGGTCATTATTGATTTCTAACACCTATTCATTCACACTAAGACTGAGTTAGGACACACACTGATGTCGGTGTACAGGAAGGATTAACAGCAACATCCTTGAGCATTTAGCAGCCGAAGGCTAGTAAATTACAACAGTGTGTAGCCAGTAATCAAGAAAACATTATGTATAAATAGGATGAGTAACATAAAAAAACTGAAGCAGTTATTGCAAAACTCAAAATAGGCATTAACAGATATGAAGTAAAAAATTCATTACATCATTTTGATTTAGCATTGGCTGAGTTTATTTATGCATCGAAGACCTGCTATAAGGTGAGATACCAGACATCACATGAAGTATTCATTCATAAAAAAGGGAAAATTCGGGACTACTATTCAATTAAGGAAAAATTATCAGCTTAAGTGAGCCAAGTGCCACGATAACAATAAAACTAACAATAAACTGCAAAAAATAGGGTAACACGCACCTCTCAGAGACCTATTGGATACTTCCCTTCATTAAACAAAGAGTATTAATGTAATAGCAAAACACAAAAAACATAAAAATAAGGGCCTCATCCAAGCCAATCCAGCCATGTTTGGGTTCCATTATGCTAGACAAAAACTTAAGTCCAGTTATTTAGTAAATATTCAGTAAGCTTATTGATTTTAAAATCATTAGTATTATCAATAACTATTAAACCATAAAAATACATGTTTCAGAGACCATTAACCACTAAAAATAATGGATTCTTTGAAGAGAAAAGGCACAAACAATCACTTAGAAAATGAGACTCTCCATCAGCTTGCCCTACAGAAGTCATGACCATTCTACCTTCTAACAAGAAGTGGTTAATTACTAATTAAAGACAGGACAACCTATATGAAAGAGTGCAAAGTGAGTGATTTTCAAAGAGACCTAGGGAGATGCATATAAAACATCAAGAGGTAAATATGCAAAATATTTCCTGCAAATACATTTTCAAAGAACAGAAGTAGGTTAGAATCAACACTGAAAAAAGGTGGGAAGTGATGAATGAACACTTGTTGACAGAAATTACTATGCCAAAGGAAGCTATGACAAAAGCTTTGGAAATAGAATCTCAAAGGAAGAAATTATCCATAATTAATACTGTCAAAATTTATCATTCAATGATGCCCAAGGTAGAGATAAAATCAGGCAGAGTAATAATCTAAAAAGACCCCTACTGACTTCACTGAACATGACACCTGGCAAGTACTTTAATCCCAGAAACAATGGTCTGTCGGGAATTTTACACAAACCAGAAGGAGCAGAAAATAACACCAATTGACTATACCTTGCCCACTCTTATTACACGTTATACTATGTATCTAACTACCTCTTTGTGAAGAAGAAAGCATTAACAATAATGGCTACTATCACAATTTTACTGTTGAAGGACAACCACCATCGGCCAAAAAACAAATTGCATATGAAATCTACAATTCACTTACACCCATGATTTCACACGGAAACAAGTTAACTAATTTCCCTTACTGAACCGAAAAGGCTTTTTTTTCAAAAGGAAAATCTCAGCTATCATTGATACGAATCACAGAAACCTATGGCAAAAAATCTTTGAAGAGTGTAGATTTATTTAAAAGAAAATGACCCAAGTAAAAAACAACAAGCAAATCATTAAAAATTACCGAATAATTAATTGCACCCCATCACAGGTTACTAGATTCGAATCACAATTAAAAAAAAAAGTTTAAATAGCTAAGCCATGCATTGAGCATTATCAAAATTATGACAAGTACACATTTGCTTAAGGTTGATATGAAATCTATCATTCACTTACACCCATGATTTCAAATGGAAAGAAGTTGACTTATTTCCCTTACTGAACTGAAAAGGCTGTTTTTTCAAATAACAATGCTTTTGAATCAACAGAGTAATTATCATAGAGTATTGCCCCAAAAGATTGATGCTAACCGAGGGTGGCAAAACAAAACTTATTACGCATCAAATATATCTATGATCATTAAAGGCAAGTTAAGATGAAGTTATAAATCGATTATTTTCAACAACATTCGTTTTCATCTAAGCTGCACCCTACTTAACCATTTCCTTTAAGGGAGAAAACACTAAAGTCAATCAAGGTGTTAAAAACTTACAAAGGCTGTAGCAAAGCTGAGCATTTTGTAAATAAAAACCACACATGGATTGCTAATCCTAAATTAAATGCATTCACCAAACTTGTCTACACACTGCTGATGCTACTACAAAAAAACATGCATACTTCTCAAGGTAGCCAATGGTGTCGAGGTTCCAAATCCCTCCCTCACCAAACGTGTTTGCGACTCAACTCGAGCAAAAACACCAGAGATAAGTTAAACCAGCCTCCTAATGTACCATGCTTGTCGGCTTATAGTTGTTATGGTAGTTTATACTCCACCCAACAGGTACTTAATATCACTGAAGTTAGCATTCAATCAATAAGAGACTGGTTCAGTTTCAGATTGGGATTATTTCAAAGTAACTGCATAAGACAGTCACCAGCATAAACAAAAACATCTCCCGGAGCTCAAACAAAAAGATGTTCAAAAACAAAAGCAATCAGTGAATCAACTTCCAAAGCTTTTGAAGGGTTCAGCACGCTAGGGGGCAGGGGACCTACGGACAACCATACAGGTAGGAGGCAAATAACATTCCATAAGGCACTGAAAGGCACTGACCACCTAGGGCTTCTAAGTTTGGATACTAGACGTCCCTGAACATCGACTGAAAATTATTTGAGCAAGAGCACGGAAATCTGGAAGAAGAAAAGTCTGCATTGAAGCGAATGAAAAGACAACATAGTTATTTTGTATGGATATTCCTTCATAATCCAATTGACTGACAGGTGATTAAGAGGTTTTGGAAAATATTTCACTTTGGCAAAACCATTAAGAAGATAACATTCCTAACAAGATAAAAGATAAATAAGCATAAGGACCACAAAATACTTTTATGTATAAAAACATCAGTCAAATGAATAAATGGCAAACTTCAGTTAAGGCTTGAGTGCACTGATAACCAGCCCAGCAGATAATCTCAAATTAGAAATTACCAGAAGAAGGTAGGCAAAATGATAAACTAACAAGAAGCAATCATTCAAAAAAGTACTCCCAGTTTAACTGGTTGCTTGCAAACATGGACTTCGAGGTGTGATGTTAGTTACTAAGTTGTAATGTATAGTAGAGGGCCTAACATAGTTTTAAAAAATAGCTTCTAGACCTAGTAAATCTGCATAAAGGTATTGATAGGGCTTAATGTTTGGCACTGAAAAAGTGACTCTTCCCCTATCATTAAGCAAATATTTATTCAATTGCGCACTTTGTCTACCACAAAAACTTCTGTTTCACATTGATGATATAAACTGCATTAGGCAGAAAATATGCCAGTAGTATCTGTATGCACACACGTTCAAAAAATGACCAAATTACCAGCAAATGGAAATCTGAACACGCCACATATGTTAGACCACATTTGTAGGGAACTATGGAGAACATAGGCAGTCATTTAAGTCATTCCTGTTATACGTCATAATAGATATTACTGGAAATTAATACTTAGCCAGATGCCAACCTTTTTTAAATCACTTCACCGAACAATGTGCATGTGAAATATACCGGGCATAAATGCAAAACATGAAAATTAAGCTACTTGCAACAAAAAAAAAATTGTGAAACAAAGGTAGGCCTCTAATTCCAAGACTAAATTGCAAGCATATCACAGGTATCTGAGCAAGGAAGTCGAATTAGGCCTATTGCATATTCTTACGCCTGTAAAAAACTCATGACAGTATATTGCTAAAAAGGTGATCATCAACTAATCATTATGCATGACTTACCTTCACTAAATATTATACTAACAATTGCATTAAACACTTTCCCTCTTAAAAATTTCCCTACAAAACATATCTTAAAAAGAACTTCACTATTATGATACTGGTATATTTTAAAAATTTCAGTTAAGTTCTAGACAGTCGTTTCAACAAATATTGACGAAAAAAGCAAAAACATAATTATAATCATGAATGGATTTTCCAGGAAAGGCCCTTATTTTAGCAATCAACAATGAGCTAATAATAGCTAACATAAATGTGAACTAACTACTATGAACTATTGCATATTAACCACTTTCATCAGCACAGATAAAGTGAAACAGCCAAATGCTTTATAATGAGGGTAGTACCATAGCATCTCAGTCAACATCTAAAACAAAATTACACAGGAACATGGAAATCCAATAACAATCATTCACTCCAAGTCGAAACTTACCCTCATTCATTCATCTCAGATACAATAACAATTATTGCATTACAACAGCACCGAAAAAATTATAGCGTATAAAATTTAAGCACTACGGCAAGATGCTGGAGGACTTACCTTCGTAGTTGACTTGACCATCACCATCAATATCTGCCTCACGAATCATCTCATCTACTTCTTCGTCTGTCAACTTCTCACCAAGGTTGGTCATAACATGCCTCAACTCAGCTGCACTAATAAATCCATTTCCATCTTTATCAAACACCCTGAACGCCTCCCGAATCTCTTCCTCACTGTCTGTGTCTTTCATCTTCCTCGCCATCATTGTAAGAAATTCAGGAAAGTCAATTGTGCCATTACCTAAAATAAAATTACCGAGGCATGAGACTATCACACTTCTTAAAACAACCTACCAGATAAGGTAATACAATGAAGCAATCTTAAGTCAATTAACGGTCCTCTGCATCGATTCTGAAAAATGCGATAGGTCCTTTACGGTTAAATTTACGAATTTGGCATATTTGGACTTCAATTACGGTAAAACTTTATTAAATAAATACCCTTTCTAAGATCGACTTAAGCAAACTTGGTACGAATAAATCTTAGAAGGCAACATAGACGTGGCTACTATGCCAATGCAACAGAACTTATTTACAAAAAAGCTGGCCGAGACGTCTTGTCGGGAAGCTATTAATGACAGCCGATCAGTACATAACTATGATTGAGAGGACACGCTGATGTCCACGAGATGGTGATCTTTCATTTCCGAAACTTAGAACGCAATGAAAATAAACGGTTGGATGAAGAGAGCAAATACTAATATGATTCGCATAAGACATATTAGTTGCACGTAGGAAGAAGAGCCATGACTTGACATAAGCTAAAATTCTTAACCAGTATTCCTCTTGACAGCAAAGAAAAACGGACATGCAATGCGATAGCACTTCAGGAAAATCAAGAGGGTAGCTCAAATATTATTGAATTCACTTACACCTCATAATACCGCATTGCCACAAAACAACGCCCACTATCGAAAGAAATGTGAAAAATTAGAATATGCCGTCACAACGAAATCTGAACGAAGTGCTCGCCAAATGCACAGCTAAAATGAAATCGTGAAGATATCATTCCTATACTTTTGACACAGCTTTCCTAGAAGCGGAATAACGATTAACAGACACAAACGAATGTCGTCGTTTAACAGCAATGAAATATCACATTTAAGGTCACAAAGGTAAGACCTAAATATTACTAACACACGATTTCATGTAAGGTAGTGCCAGCTACCACAATAAATACATATAAAACTTGAATAACACATACTACCGATATCACTAGAAATGCACCTGAAAAAATTAGCACACCAAATTATCAGTGAGCGCCGATTACTCATGTTTAAAAATAAACTGCTGCCACTCTCGGCTCATTGTTTAGACACAGGCAAAAGTTATAAGATTGAAACCGACATATTACTAAAATGTGGAATAAAAAAGTTTTGACATACCATCGGCATCCACCTCATTGATCATATCCTGCAGTTCCGCTTCTGTGGGGTTTTGTCCAAGTGACCTCATTACTGTTCCCAACTCCTTGGTTGTGATCGTACCATCTCCATCTTTGTCGAACAAAGAGAATGCCTCCTTGAATTCTGCAATCTGCTCCTCAGTCAATTGGTCAGCCTGTAAGCAACGAAACGATTTGAAGGGAAAACCAAGAGAGACTACAATCTTCCGTCAAAACGACGTACAGTGACTTCGTTCAACCATGGCAATTAACACCTATGCTAATACAACGCCGATTCCGTGATATTTAAGCAAAATTCATTCATGCACAACCGTAGAAGTGTAAATGTTCCAAAGCCATGAGGAAATTCCTATTTACGTCCAAATGAGAGGTAATTGTTCCTCTGACACGTACTGCTAACAACCGCCGAGAGAATAGTTCAACTTAAATTCGGTTAGAAACTACATCACGAAAGTAAAGACTTCGCCCACCATCAAATTGCACAAACAAAACTGAAACAAGTTAATAGTTCACAAGTTAATTTACCCACTGCTGGATTCCTGTCCTTACGTTACCGGTTACTATGAGCATTGATCCAGACTTATCAGCAATCCGCAGTGCAGAAACTATGCTTCAAAAATGGTCCATTAATGCAATAACCGAATATTTAACCGACAAAAGCCGTTAAATATCTTACGCATTCACAGCAACCGTTACCCGCTGGAATACGAAATTCCGCAGCAGAAGAAATAGGTCTATTCACGCCAACACAATAATTCCAGGAAACGTAAATAGTTGAACGAGTAATCAATCTTAAAACACTGGCACAATTTATCACCGAATATAGAACTTAAAACGGGAATAAGAAACGCCTGAAACTATTTTGCACTTCCGCCGAATGACTCAATCCGCTATGTTCCGCAATCGACGGCCATTGGCTCAAATCGGGAAAATAATGGCGAAATTTGAATCATTTCTCTTCCATTCACAGTTTAAAATGCACGATGAATATGTTTGAGCACTCACCATCGTAGATTCTTCGCGGATTCTTCTACCTTCTCGAAATCTCCACTCCTACTGATACCGACACCACACACCCGGTGACACGAAATGCTTCGAATGGAGGAGCCGCACGGTAAACACTGTTCGGTATACCTCCGCCGAACAATTACCTTCAGAGAAGAAGTGTTACACACGCTAAATAGTTCCCCGAGTAGAAACTAAAACATCTGGGAAGCACAAAACTGTTCATATGTTGCACCTTTTCCGTCTGAGTTCCACCAAATTCGAGCACAGAACGTGGATTAAATTTCACATGCGCAAGTGAATGGGCTTTATAGGTGCTGGGTGCGGTCTTGTTTACAAGACTTCCTTGCCCGCCCGTCTAACGTCCAAACTAAGCTCGCTTCTGATTGGCTGGTACGCACCTGCAATGCGTCAACCTCTGATGTGTACAGTCGACCGTCTGTGGAGTCAGACCGGCGTTCTGCGCCGGCGAATGAAGATATGAAGTTTTGTGGGGCGGGGTCTCGACTTAGTTCGACATGGTGGCTTTCATGATATGTTTTTTCAAATCCAGTGCTATTAAATAAACGCCTTCTTTTTAAATCTGCGGAATATTACCGGAAATAATTTTACCGCGATAATTTTCGAATTTAATCTGGCGAGAAGATTAGTGAAAGTTCAAATGAAGACAGTTTTTCGAGGTTTCATCACACATAATTGGAGTGTATTAGCGTTATAATAATTTATCATTTTATTTTTGAGATTATTTATATTATCGCTGATGGTGCCGACGTTGTGAAGTGAATTCTTCCAATGAAATCTGTTAGGGTGGGTAGTTATTTTTTAGTTTCCTTTGAATTTGTGTTTATCCTTGGTTACATATTTTGATATAGTGATTCAATTTTGCATTTGTGTAATTTAATAATTACTAATGGTTTGCATGAGAGATTTCGCTTTGTGTGAGATGGTTTTTTTTACTTCCGGTGAAATTATTAGGTATTCATATTTTTTTATATCGATTCGAGTGCTTCGAAGTGTGGAGGTGAATTCTTGGATACCTTTAGTAAGATGCATTGTCTTCAGTTCGTCATCTATTTGTCAATAATTATTCTGCATTATTCATTGGGAAGCTATACGTAAGATGTCTTCTCTACCTGTTGATACGTCACCGGCATTTTAGATGAACGTGTGGGTAGACATGGCGGGAAAATTTTAACATAGTTGTAGGCATGAATTGTTTGTTTAATTGTTTAACCCAGCCGCGAATTTTCATACTAGTCATCGGTAATGGATTAATTACTGTGTGTTAAAAAAGTTTTTGATAACATGCTAGTGGTAGATGTAATATTGGGAATATTTCTATTTAACCCAGTCACTGTTATTGATTCGTATGGATGTATGCGTGTTCTCTGCTGTGCTTCGGAGGAAGTGCTTTTGAATTAATATCATATGATTTTTCATTTTTTTTATAAATTTGAGCGTGGCTTGTATATGTTATTTCTAGTTTCATTACGTAGATTTGGGGCTTTCAAGTTGCTGATTGTAGATTTTTTTCCCAGAGTACTTCAAATTTATTTTTCTCGGTTGTTAATAGTTTATTTAGGCTACTGCAGAGTACTATTGAAAGTTAAAAAGTTCTTAAATTCTCGGTGCTAGTGGCGACGTTACAAGCTCTCTGCACGAAGAATTATAACTTCATTTCGATTTATTTTAAATACCGCGCAAGTATTTTAGGTAAAACTTCTTGGTGTAGGTTACCGTTTTTCCAATGAAGGCATTACATTTAAAGATTGTTTTGATGGAATATTCCGCTTTGGTACATTGAGCCATACACCATTGTGAATATTTGTGCAGAATTTATTTTGTTCTTGGTGGTATTATTTCAATCTCATCTTTTCATTTAATTTATTTTCGATGTTACGGAGCCATGATTTGTTAATAGTTTAAATTGTTCGTTCGAACCTTTGATGGAATTATAATACTGTGGAATTTGCAGCGTCTTCAGAAACCCAGAGCGTAATAGAAAAACAATCCCATAGTTGAATCATACTAAATGTTGATCATTAAGATGACTTGTAGTTTCGGAATATGTGTTTGAATTGAATTTATGAACTTACTAAAAAGTAAACTAAAAAAGTAGTCATTGGTGAAAATTTTGAGTGTGGCTTATTTATTTTCTTTTGCCTTAATTAATGGGCTCTATTAATGGCCAATATTTTTATCCCTATGGGACCATATTTTGGTTTATTCATCAAACAAATTACAGAATACAGTCTGTACGACCTTGACTGCTGTCTAATTTAGGGGGCGTCACCTCAAAATTGTCCACATCTGCACAATTTTGGAGTGACTTCCCCCTTCCCTTTCTGCCCTTCAAATCATGCCTGTGCTGTATACGTGAAGGTAAGCATGAACTGTGTTGATTAGTCCACAAAAAAAACGTCAAGGCATGAATCAAACTAAATCCCTCTCGTTTTCCTCATGGTGTACACCAACACAGCCAATGTATCGACTTGTTGCAGTTGCTTGAAATTAACTTAGGTCGCGAAGCCAGGAAGGCCGTTTGACGATTGCTTTCTATATGAAGCCAATTTGAGTACCTTCTGAGGGCGCAGCGAAAACCAACGCAGACGTTATTAAGGCCTTAATAGACGACCTACTCGTAATGAACCCTGGGAATTCACGCCCCCATCACTACCGGTCGCTTAACCAAGCTTTCATTGAGGAGATTGCAAAAACTTGTTAATTCCAAGGTTATAATTAGGACCCAGAGTAACCCAAAGAAAACCCGCAAACTAATCAATAACTTCCACATCAGGGATCTCGAATAGGTTTTGTCCAACGTCTAGTAGCTAACGCACGCGGAGAGGAGTGCCATTTCCTCACGTCGCATAGAGGTGAGAGTATATATATTTTTAATTGAATTTTCAGTTTAAAACCCCTACCACTGAAAAGTAAAAGATTTGATGAGGATAACGTTTTCTGATAATGCGGTAGATGCAGCTATCGACTTCTCGTCAGAAATTGAGTCGAGAGAAATGAGATTTGAAAAATCCATTTAACTAGTTTTAAAAAAATATTACTTGGATAGGAATAAAAATAAAATTAAAAACTACTTTGAAATTTGTTAGAGAAAAAATTAGCGAAATTTGTTGGTCGAAAAAGAATGGTTGTAAATGCCTGAATAATTAAAGTTAACCACCTGATGATGACGTCTAACGTTGAAACCATGGTCGTGAATAAATATTAATGTGAAAGCACAAAGTTCTTCTTTTTAATGTTAATAATTAAAGTTACGTAAGTTAGGCTCGCCAATTTAAAAATGTTGAGAAATATTTTAAATTAGGTAATTCGTAAAAGATAAAAATACGTCAATTAATTTTCGCTAAACTATAATATATGAGGAAAATGTGCATCCAAATTGTTTACCATTGAAACCGTATTCCCTCCAAAATTGCATTCTTTCATACAAAGACGTGCGTTTAATATATTTTCCCGGGTAATGTAAGGATCTACAGAAAATGAAAAAATGTACTAGCTCCTTTCAATCATTGTTAATTATCAATCCAAATTTACAAACTGCACGTGTATGGTACAACAGCCATTTCTATCAGGCATCGGGATCCATTCCATCGGAAACTTTGAAATATTTTTTTTTTCTCGCGAAGAGCATAATTGTTAATTTATTTATGTTACAAAAAGCCTTCATACCTGCAATATTTACTTTCAGCCCTCATTTTCTTCCAATCTTACTTTAAACCATCTGGGCATAAATAGCGTGTGGACAATAGAATGTCAATAATTTATTCCCCAAAATTACCCTTGTGGCGCGCATTGATATGCCAGTTATCACTTGTGTTGCTTCGGTGTCCAGCAATGAGAATATTTTTTTCTTCCTTGGAAAATCAAAATGTTTGCGGTCTTGATCATGCCAACTGTTAAGAAGGATCTCTAAACAGGTGGTTCCGCCAGTTTAAGCTCATCGTACCCTCTTGCAAGTCTGAGGGTATAAACCGCAAGCCAGAGCCTCGCAGACCAAGCGATGTTAATTTCACCGTCGCCCACGGAAATTTATAATAATAACCTACGCGGCGGCTTCAATAACAAACGAATACGAAAGTGCGAAGCTTGCGTGAAGAAAAATATCGTTTATATTGTTTGTTTTAATTATTCATTAGTTCTGTGGGCGAACTTAATTAAGGAGGCCCCACCACGTTTACGCGGTTCGCAACAAATGCATACTTAATATCCACTATGTGATGATTGTAATTTGTTTGAAAAATACAGGTTTATACAGATTGACAATTTATTAGCTAAAAAGCATCACTTTGGATGATTATTAGTCAAAGATTTTGTCTTTAAAATAAATACTCAATCGTTAGGGGCAAATTTTATTTCTATATCACAAGCAGTCGTCATGCCTGCAAGGTATACCGTTAGCCGTCATAGATCAATCCTGCCAGTAGATTCGCTGGGTTTCCTATCAGCCTTTCTCCGTTTTATCTTGACCACTTTTCTTCAAATAATGTATGATTTTCTATAGATTTTTAATTAATTGTTGAATTCATCCATCTTTTCTTCCAATCTTACTATACAACATCTGGGCATCAATAACTTGGGAACAACAGTATACTGATCATTTATTTCCCCAAAATTAGCGGAAGCGAAATGGTAAAACGCTTCACATTCCTCGAAAAATAAATTTAAAAGAAAAAGCAAGCCCTTATGTACAAATGTGATAAAATAATACATAATGATTAAATTATAATTACCCTTTGGCATAGGAATTTGTGTCCTGCTCTTTGTCATAGGAGTAATAATAATATTTATTTGCTGTGGGTCCATTACTTCTAAGAGCACTAATATGAGTAGTTGCAGTGAACTCACAAAATTTTAATTTATAAACAAACAGCAAAAAATAAATGACAAAGAACAGAGTTGTCTCTCTTTCAGTACATTTTAAAATTCTTATCCATAACATTACTTTTATTAAACTTAATATTGAAGTAGGTAAAATATATTATTAAATAATAATAAACCATAATAGTATCTATAAATAAGATAAGTAATAAAGGACACTCTCGTCAAATATTTTTCAATTTCACTCAAATAAAGAGCTGAAATTCACAGTCAAAGATCCCAAATATATTTTAAAAATTCCATAAAGCGACGCAACAACAACTTACAATACTATTCCAAACCAAATTACTGAATTTTATCATGATGAAGGTAATTAAAAAGTTTCGGTTTGAAAGAATTTATTGATATACATATCTTCGGGGAAGGAATTCCAATACTTGGTGGATTTCACAAGAAAGTAGTTATGGTATTTGACAGTTCTACCTACGGGGCAATCTAATTCAGATGGTCCACTCCTAGTGTTAATAACTTGGAACTGCGGTTGATCTAAAAACATGCATGTCGATTAGGTATTTAGGGTCAGAAAGGGAGAATGTGTAAGTGGAAAAGAAAGACTCCGAGCAGGCAAAGACGCCTGTCCTCAACGGATAACCAAGACAATATATCCCTTTCCGGGGATACATGTTTATCATTAATGAATCTGATACATGATACATATTTCGTTTTTCTGAAGTTAGTCATTGAGCTCTTCGGAAAGGTCCATGCTCAATTAGGGAGAATAAACCTGTTATCTAAATGGGAGAATAGATAGGGGTTAAAAACAGAGGCAGAAAGGGCCGAAAATTCCTCTCCTTGATAAGGTACATATTTTACTCCCTCTGTGATCCAAGGGGAGGGAGATCATTTACGGTAGCAAATACGTTTCGGCGTCTGCATTATAATAGGTTAGAATCCAATGACCCCACTTTCAGGCCAATGTGGCTGCGAGAGAAAATCTGACTCCAGTTTTGAACAACAATATCGTTCCGATATAGCGATGTGTGTGGAAATTCCTGATATTGCGGGAGACGTATGACCTTGGATTCTTGGAAGATGACGCTGTCAATGATTAGGGAAGTGATACTCAAGCGCCTATTAGGTCATGGACAGAAAAAAGCGAAATAGAATTTTGATCACAGCTGTCGACCTTTTTAAAGTCGTCAACTATGCACAAATCCAAAAGTATATGAATAGTAGCAGTGTGATAAGTAGGTCCAAAAGATACTAGATTCAGGGATATTACTAAAAATGAGGTTCTATAGGTAAGATTTTGTTGTTATTTTGGGGGTTTTGAGTTTGGGAGCAGATAAATATAATTCATAAGACTAATGATAGAAACGTCTTTATTTTATAAAAGGCATGTATAAACTATACAACAATAGATAAAGAGAATTAAAACGCAACAGGAATTAACAAACAAAAATACAGCGATTTCATCAACATTTAAACAGGAGAATATGAGAAATTGCTCACTCCAACAGATGCTTCGTAGTTGACCCGGCGTGGATCAATTTTAAAATCACCAAGGATAATAAAATTACTGTAGGTTGGGTGGTATTTAAGGAGGGCGTTCTCAAAGTCACTTCATAAACAGCACTTAGGATGGCGGTAGGTAATACACAATGATGAATTCGAAGGATTCAAACAATCAACTTCAAAGATGATTGAATTCAGGCTTTGATGGGTGAATGGGAGGTGACAATTGATAAAACTCTTCCTTACAGATTTTGATGGATATAAAATTCAATACCACCACCAACCTTCTCACATCTATCAATGTAATTAAGCCATATCCTGGAAGGCATTTTATTGGGTATGGAAGATTTCAACCAGGTTTTAGACAAGCATAATGTATCATACTCATTTGTGAAGAAATGAGCACAGAATTCGCCAAAATGGCTAAGGATAATTTGCAATAGACATGGAAATTATAGATACACTTTTTTGCCATTAATTTTTAGTGGTAATGTAGCCATCCTTGACTACGCAAGTTTATCAATGTCATCGTCACTTCTTTTTTAATTCATACGGTCAGTTTTTCTCGCGAATATTTCGCCACTCCGAATCCACAGGTATTTTATTTTGCTATCTCCTTTGAGGTTTTTAGCTTTGAAATTCCGTTTGTGATTTTTTGGCATTAAAGACTCGGTGGCATAGATCGGCTGAGTTGGGACTAAATCCATATTTACGTCATTGGTGGTGAAGCATACGAAGGGGTATTAGGTACTCCCCGTAAATGCAGAGGTTTTGGTGGCCGTTATCATTATTTAAAGCAAGAACGTGCATTTTTCCGAGGCTAGGCCAGTTTGTTTGCGGATTTAATGGAATTTTGTACGCGGAATAAATATTATGTTACCACGACCTAACGCGGTTTCATTTCTTTTCTCACATAGCTCGGTATAGACATATATTGGCGGAGGAATAAGTGAAGGAACAAAATAAGACTCGCACAATGGACCAACATGAGGATGGGTCACATCCCTATAGGGTGATGAGTTAATTAGAGCAAATAAATGTAGGAAAAAGCAAAAAAAATGGAGGAAAAAAATATTTATCTGCGATCATAACTTCCGCATATACTTACATAAAAGGAAAAAGATTGAAAAAAAAACGGATTTTGAAAATTCACCAGAAAGTAAAAAGTAAGCTCTTCATCACTCGCAGAGCGGTAGCGGATTCAGAAAAAACTCATGGGTGGGGTGCAAATGATATCTTAAGCGCTCCTTACTTTAATCGTAATGAAAATTAATCAAGTCACATGCATGCAAAGTTTAAGAAAGTTTCATTTAAACTGATTATACACATATTCAAGACAATGATATCTTATGATATTAAAAAGTTACAATTGTGGTTCTGCAATGTTAGATAATGCGGGCGGACCGTGTCATGGGGGGTCGCCCCTCATATCTATCTACCACTGTCACAGAGCGGGATTCTGATTAGGTGTATGCATAAGAAATTAGTGAAAAAGAGCCTAGAGGAGATTGGCACGCAATATTCAAATCTCCAACAAAACTAAAAAGCGAGTGACGAAAAGCTTATTTTTACTTTTTAGTGCATTTTGTACTCTTCTTCGAAAAAACATGTTTTTAAAATGCATTTTAATTAAATTTTATTTTAATTTTCTACTCTAATGAAATAATCTACTTTTCAACTACGATGAAAAAGACAAACCGACGAAGCAAGTCAAGAAAAAAAATCGTGTAAAACTACATAGATAATCCCATTTTAATTAACAAACTTAAGAGAATGAAAGCGTTATTGAGAGCAAGAATTATTTTGGAACGTGAGGCCGTAGATACAGCCTCGAATATCTAAATTTCGTATACCTATTAAAAATCAAGGAAAAACCAAGGTAAAATGTCTTTCAATATACTTTTAAGGATTATCCTGCCTTCAGAAATTTTCTTTCCTTCTAGGAGGTCTTCGCTTTGCTCCAATTTTTGTGAGCACTTCTTCATTGCTTCCTCGCAAAATATCACAAAATCATTAATAACCTTACCATGGGTAATTATCCTGCCCATGTATAGATACTGATTTACATATATCCTACTCTCCTGGTCTTTAATCGCTTAGCCGGGGACGATCCTTTGTATTTTTTAAGTGTGAGCTAACTGTTATTTCATCGGATATCTCCAAAATCCTCCTCAGGGATAATGACGTAATCCTGCCCTGAAAAAATGGGAAAATACTTAGTGATGAATAAACCTTTGGGTATGTTTTGCTCATCTGTTCAATGGTTTTGCTATAATGTAAATGTCGACAATAACTGCTATCGCCGCGTGTCAAAATATGCACCACTGCTTTTACGAGGCCTGTTTGTCATGTACGCGTCATGCGGTCTTGTAGATATGCGCGTAAGAAAAAAAATGTGGAGAAAATTGGCTTTTTTTAAGCCAACTCAGAGCTTATTATTATTCATAATACCAATTAAATAAGAGTTTAACGAGAGAATTGCTCGATTAACCTATCTCATGATTTTTTTCTCTGTGGAAAATGAACACTATGGATATAGTTATTCTGGATAACAGCGTTGGAGTATTACCTGAGTGAAATGGAGGGAATGGGATGTTTAAGTATCACATTCATATCGATACTTAAGAAGATGGGGAATTATACCATGTGTCGTTGTAACAAAAATGTTTATTTGAGTCTTGGTTCTCATTTTTTCCTGGCATCCCTTTACTTTCCAAGCGCAATGAAATTTCATGGATGTAATTATTTCATTTCCCTGACTACATTATATAATTATAACATTAGGTAAATGAAAAATCAAGCAGAAGTATTAACAATGTAGCAGTATGATACAGAAATAATAACGAGATAACCAAGTAAGAAGGTTTTAAGTTTGACAAAAAACGTAATATATAGGCTGTATTTTATTAAGCAGAGTTTAATTGTGATCTGTATGGAGTACAGCCATGTATAATTTATATTTGAACGCATGGGCCCTTAAGTTTTAAACCCTCAGGGAGAGAATTCCAAAATTTAGAAGCCTTAATTAGTAATTATATCAGGTAAGCAGTTGTACGTGGAATTGAATGACGTAAAGAATAGTTATTTGTGCGAAATTTCATCTGAGTGGTTTCTGATCTATTCCTAAATATTTCCCGGAGACGATTAGGAATTTTATCCTGAAAATCTAGAAAAGAAGGGCTCCAATTAGATAATTTCTTCAGTTTTAAAGTTTTTGCCGACCTATGGTAAGTTTCAAAAAATCAACTCCGTCAGAAAAAAAAACAAAATTTTCCTAATCTTCTTACGCATTGATATATAAATACAATACTCATGACTCCTCACGAAAACGTTATGAGGCTGTGACCAAAATTTTGCAATAGAAATATATGTACATAATAAACGATTATAATTTCTCCAGTTGAACACTATTGATATACTCTTCTCGGGCAAAAGATCCGATCGGCCTGAAGACACCAGGGGTTTATGGAATTCCTTGTGAATGCGGTAAAATATATGTAGGGGAGACAGTGGCGGATACAGATGGGGGGCGCAGGGGGCGCGCGCCCCCCCCTTGCGGGTCCGCATGTATTGCCGAACATTGCAAAACCACAATTGTAACTTTTTTATATCATAAGATGGCGTTGTCTTTTACATGTTTATAATCACTTTAAATAAAATTTTCATATACTCTGCCTGTGACTTGATCATCTTTTATTACGATAAAATTAAAGAAAATTCAAGATATGTTGCGCCCCCCCCTTTTTTGCGCCCCCCCCGAGTTTTTTCTGTATCCGCCACTGAGGGGAGACAGGCCGAACGATTGAGACGAGGCTAAAGGAACACCGAAGATTTTACAGATTAGCGCAACCAGAAATGTCGGCCGTGGCGGAACACAGCATTAATGAAGACCATGCTATTAGATGGGGAGATACAAAAATCCTTTGCCACGCGCTACGTTACTCGGACCGCATAATTAAGGAAGCAATAGAGATCCGCCTCAATCCCAAAAATTTCAATCGGGACACCGGCTTTCATCTTAGCAATACATGGAGACCTGTATTCGGCTGTATAAAAACATAAGGGAAGAACGTGAAGAATTTCAAAAGACCTATAACCAATCGGACGACACCTGAGCCGTATTGTTGTTCTTGTAAACGGTCGTATCGGTACAGTGTGAAATTGGACTTCCGTAGAGTAACACGGTCTTGAAGATGGGAGACAAGTCGTCTCTCGAAACGTCGGCTTATATGAAAGAATTAACCTGGCTGAGAACCCGAGAAGAATTCATCAATATCTACACAAGTTTACGTAGGCGAAGAGTCGGCGAGATGCAGCAAAAGACGTGCGCCATGCGTCGAAGAGAGCATTCGAATCAATTGGTTCGACCCCACGCACATGGGAATTTCCCGTATCGACCACGAACGCTGCAACCACCCCTTGCCACGCTGCCTCCCGCTGCCGATTGAAATAAACGTGGTCGCCCGCAACGCATATCGTCCAATCATTTTCGAATCCCATCCGCTCCCTTGACTGCTTACGTGACTGGAAAGGTAAAATAAAAAAATATAATTCTGGAGGAATAGATCCGTCCGGGGCACGTCAAGACCAGATCGAAAAAAATATTGAAATACATAGCGTATATAAATATAGAGAATCGTATTTATACGTGTAGCCAGGTCCGGGTTAACCAAAATTTACGCTGTAAGCACCTCTTCATTGAGCGACCCTCCTCATATGAGCCCCCCCCCCCTCCCCGATTTTTATGATAAGGCATAGCCACTCGCATGAGGTGAGGTTCGGAAAAAAGGAATAAACAGATATATGGCTGACAGCATAAGTTTTTGCTTGAATTTTTACGCAGGAGAAAAGATAGACAATTCAATGAAAGAAAAACAGCTTGGAGTAAAACTACATGAAACAGTTTAACTTTTATGCAACTAAAACACTTCATGAATTCCCTTTCCAAAAATAGTGTCTAGTCTTAAATCATGCAATAAAAAAGAAGATTAACTTCAAAAATAAAAACATTTCGTACTGCTGTAACTGAATGAACTACCGCCCCTGAAGGCGCCCCTGCGACACCCCTATTTTGCCTCACGGTAAATCCGGCCCTGCGTGTAGCCATGTACTTTATAGTATATATTTAGATACTATTTTTTTTTCTCTCCCTCCGAGTCCTTCGCGGTAGAATTCGACGATCGAATTAAACTAATGAAAATGGGAAATCCTATTCCGTCCGTTCGACTTGACGTGATGTTTGGGGCAAGGATGGAGGTCGCGCGGGTCGCAGTTACGTGCCTCGGTTCTCTTTCCCTTATCGTTTTAATTATTTTCTCTCCCTCTCTCTCGTCTTTTTTGTATCTTTCCGTGCGCTAGATCGCTTCGTGTATCCTACACCACCTTTAGCATGACGCCGTCAACACGCGAAGCGGCCGCGAACGAAAAATGGGAGGAGCCTGATACGGAGGGGACCTTTGAAAAGCTGGAAATGTATTATTGACAAAAATATCAGATGGAAAAAATTGAGTTATGCTGTTACCGATGACGGGAAAATTCCTCTTATTAATATTTAATGCTCAATTAATTGTGGGCTCAAGGCTCGCCTATATTTACGTTTTGGGTAAAATTATTTATTGCAGTCATTCATATTCAATTTAAGCCATAATACTCTGCGGATAATGATTAAAAATTAGAGAAATAAGAAAATACATCCTATCCTTCTTCATGTCATTATTGTACCGATACGCCATTTTCGTCTCATTTTAATTACACTTATCTTCCTATTGTGATTTTATTGTGAGTTTGTGATTGTAGGATCATGTCAAAGAAATGATTACTCAGAAAATTAATCAATATTATTTTCATCGCATGAGTATTCAGTTGTTTTTTTTTCGGCGCCGAGTTTACTTATAAGGATGCTATCATGATGTCTTCTGTCATTCGGGAAGCACCCTAAAAATCTTGGTGGTTCGTTCGTAGCACCATGGCGACCAATGGTTGCTACCAGTCTATTGGACTCGAGCAAAAGAAAATGATAACATTGATATGAATCATTTTTCAAAATCTACCTTGCCATCCCTTTGTTGGCATAACTGTCACTGTCAGTGATATCGCCTCACCCAAAAAAACATTTAATTTTGAGAGAATAGGGTAGTTTCCTTCATCAAAGAAATCGAAAGGCATTGATTACGATCCGTTACCCACCATTAGTGTATTTATAATATACAAATTATTTGGTTTTAGAAATGCCGGTTTAGACGAATGGCAAGGGTCAATTTTATCCTCATTTGAAAAAGGCCAGATTGGCGCCCATGCGATGCCACTCCACGTGACTTCACAGGGACTTAGTTTCTACACGAGAGGATTGGAGTTTTACATCTACTGAGGTTAACAATGCATGCATGAGGCACAGAGCTCAGGGAAACATCTCTTAATAATCACTTATTAAAACTTCCTAATTTGATAAGGTATTAATAATCCTTATTTAAGCCAAGCGCTACCAGCTAGCATGGTACTCAGCTACCTGCTAGCATCCTGCGTCGTATCAGCGCTCAGAGCCTCGCCCCAAGGTCACCTCACTTGCGGCAGCGGGAAGCAGAACGACGTCACGCGGAGTTTTTCCCGGCATTCATACTTACCCGTCGCGTTTTCGCGCGCTTGAAAATTTTCACTTTTCATTTAATCGCGAAAAATAGATATCGTCACATAAAAATCTAAAAGCGTGAAATACGTACTCCAGGAGTAATATTCTTCATATTTAGGCAATAAAAAATAATAGGAAACCACCCTATTATAACAGGACTTTCGGTTTATCCTTTACGTGTACCTAGCCTGTGAAGTTAGTACGAAAAAGTCCGCATTTGTGCTTTGATTTCCACAAAATTAGTGTTTTTTTATGTCATGGGACGCATATGTCCCTGTGGACCATAAGGGAGCGAGAATTGGTATTATTTTACTTCCCAGACTGTATATAAGAAACTATTAGAGATATCGTCTTCATATAAATGTTTTTGGAGTCTACGTATTAATATTAACCGAAAAACGTATTTTCTTATGCAATCTAATGGCTGCAATCATTAGGGACCTCAAAGCGTAAAGGAATTTCGCTTCCACCATAAGTTGTTAGCTTTTTTGAAGTGTTTACTATGAATTCTTTATAGCTATATGCATTCAGTTATTATGATATTGTGAAAAATTAATAAAATGTATCTTTCTAATAACAAAATTTTATGGAATTTAATTTTTACCGACAACTCCTAATTAGGGTAGAGAGTGAGTTGGACGCGAAAGTGGTCCTGGACGTTGTGAGCGATGACATAAAATGTTGAATGAGATAGGAGTGAGGTAAGAATTCACATCGAATGTTTTGACTTGAAGAAGCTCAGCTATTTTAGTGTCTAAATAGTACGGGGGCAGGGATTTATCAATTAATAAGGACGCCTGGAAATTTTGAATGATTTCCACTGAAGTTCACAGCATACAAAAGATGAGAAGAAAAAAATGTAAGTGGTACGCAAAAAACATGCTAGTATTTCTACATAATTTTTTCTGCCTCAGATACGCTGTCTTCTTTCTTAAATTAAGAAAGAAGAACTTTGTACTTTCACATTAATATTTATTCACGACCATGGTTTCAACGTTAGACGTCATCATCAGGTGAACTCTACAGAGGTCCATCACATCCTTTTATACCAGGCTAGGAGGGGGAGGGAGGAAGGTAATTAGGTTGAAAGGATTGGTTAACCTAATTACCTTCCTCCCTCCCCCCTCCTAGCCTGGTATAAAAGGATGTGATGGACCTCTGTAGAGTTCACCTGATGATGACGTCTAACGTTGAAACCATGGTCGTGAATAAATATTAATGTGAAAGTACAAAGTTCTTCTTTCTTAATTTAATTATGAATCGCTTTCACCAAGTTACGCCTCAAACAATTAATCTGTCTTCTTTCATCAAGACCATCAATAAATCTCCAATATATTCTTCATCAATCACCCTCATGGTCGCTACATGCATGGAAAAAACTTCCTTAGCCCCCCTAATTGTTTTCATAAAAATATTTCGTCCATCTTTATTTACTCAACCCATCCCTTACGCCCTTCCTTGTGCAAACAACCTGGAAAAATAGATAAGCATTTTGATTTCTGAGATGAATTTGCTTACCGAGAAAAATAATCCCATCAACTATTTCAACGTGTTTCCTTAAATTATTTTCGCGCATCCTCTTCTGCGGTCAAGCATAAAATTTTAAGGGGTTAAGGAAGTTTTTTCCATGCATGTAGCGACCATGAGGGTGATTGATGAAGAATATATTGGAGATTTATTGATGGTCTTGATGAAATAAGACAGCGTATCTGAGGCAGAAAAAATTATGTAGAAATACTAGCATTAGTTGTTTGCGTACCACTTACATGCGCCATGTGCCTTACATGCGCGGGGTTGGGAATTCGTACGTCGATATCCTTTGCTTTTTCACAGTTTCCGATAGCAGCATTTGTCGCAATAAATTGAACAAATTAAAAGGTAATAGATTTGAAATATGATATTTGATTTGGATTATGGATTATGGTTATGGATGATGAGGATTATTCATACCCTATCAAACGAAGGAAACTTCAGGTAATTTTAATAGGTGATTATTAAGAAATGTTTTCCTGAGCTCTGTGCCTCATGCCTTTTGTAATCTCAGACGGTGTAAAACTCCTGACTACTCATATAGCATCTAGGTCCCTGTGACGTCACGTGGAGTGGCATCACATGGCCGCCAATCTGCCCTTTTTCAAATGCGGTTTAAATTGGCTATTAACATTCGTCTAAACTGGAATTTCTAAAACCAAATAATTTGTATATTATGATTACAGTAATGGTGGGTAACGACTAACGAATCGCAATCAAAGCCTTTCATTTTCTTTGATAAAGAAAACTACCCTATTGAATGTTGAAAAAATTATTACCTCCGAAACCGGAACGTAGTGCAGTGTGCGATTAATAGTTACGACGCTGAAACTTCCCAGCTTTTTTATACCGAAAATTTTCTCCAATCAACCCCGCATCTCTTCCTTGGCGGGATACACTCGTGAATACGTATGCATTTTGATTTCCGCCACGGAGTCAAGGGTGGCGGAAGTATATCTGAGTGAGCGCAAGGGTCTTGGGGAGAAAGTAGGGGTGGGAAAGGAGTCGGTCGGGTCTTGCGTACTTGAACACCCCCCTCACCCCCTCTCCTTGCCCTCCCGTCCTCCTCCTCACCAACCCCCTCTCGCCTGTACGCATTTCCCGTCGCATATGCGACGTTTTTTGGTCGAGGTTTGCGTGATCCTGACGCGCAATGCCGCAGAGTTCGGCGGTGGTGTTGGCCGCGCTGGCGGTGGTGTATTGGCGGCGGCGGTGGTGGTGTTGGTAGCGGTAGCCCCTCCCCCTACCCACCCTCTCTCTGTTCCTTTCTCTTCTTCTTCCTATTCCGGACTGCACAGTAACTGTGGCGTATACTTCGGGATCCTGAACACACGATAATTTTTTCCGTCCCTCAGAGTGTAAAGTACCAACAGGTATGGACGAGTATATTTGCAAATATTCATGAAGATTCTGGGGTGTTTCTAAACACCCCTTTGCTATACAGTGGATTCCGGTTAATTTGGGCATATCGGGACTTGCGCACTTTGCCCCAATTAAGCGGCTGCCCCAATTAGGCGAACTATCCTGTGTATGGGCATAAAAAACTTTGAAATAGTAGAAAGAAGACTAAAGAATGTTTATAATGCAACATAAGTTTATTAAACTATTAATTTGATTAATAAATCAGCGAGTTTAGTTAATTTATTAACATTTCCAAGAAATATATAATTTTTGTTAAAAATATTTTTCACAGCCTCGGGCGACGCTGAGTGGTCTTTAACTAAGTCCTATTACAGAAAAGTCCTATCCTCTTGCAGATTCTATAACAACAAGAGCTTTCAAAATAGGGCAAGAATAGGAACATTTGTGAAAAATAAGAGTAAATCAAAGGAAGAAAATATAAAAAAAATAGTATTTTGAAAACAAAAAATTTTAATTTCGACGCGAGTATAGAGTCTATGTCGCCGACTCATGGCCCAATAAAGCGGCATGATATCCCAAATAAGCGGAGAATACTCTGGGATATTCCTCTATTGAGTTCTGTTTTTCAAGATCTGCCCCGGTTAAGCGGCTGCCCCAAGTAACCGGTGGACCCATTAAACGGAATCTACTGTATTAAAAGAGCGTAAATAGGTCCACTGCGCAGGACGCCGATGATCGTTGACAAAGTACCTACAGGTTAAGACGAGTATATTGACAAATATTCATGAAGATTCTGGGGTGTTTCAAAACAACCCATTGCTATATAAAATTAAGGTAAATGAGTCAACCGCAAAGGGCACTTTTGTATTTTGATAGAGTACCAGCAGGTTCAGACGAGTATTTACAGTAATGAAGATGATATTTGCTTCGTTTCGCAGTGAAATATGTTTTAACTCTAGGACCCATGTGTAGGTTAATCGGTGTTCCTAATTTCTTCTGCCCTCCTCCAGATCTTTTACTCCCCGATCTATCCCTAAGTATTTGGATGACCACAATCACGGGCCATGTACCTGCCCAGATGACCTGGCAACTAAGTCTTGTATTGACCTCCAGCGATAGGTTTTTAGCAACCAAATGAATGATCGCTCGACTCATAAGTTTATGAATCACAAGGCCATTCCCACCGTCCCTTTTCCCATCGCTTCTTCCGTCACTTTCTATATTAACAACTGTCATTCAATTAAATACCAAATGCCATTAAGCGCGTCACAATCGCTGTTAGTGGCCGCACGTTCTGATTGGCTGATGTACGATGCAAGCTTTGGTTTCAGGTACGGAAAAAGGGACGTGCAGAGTGATGGAGGAAGGGATTGAATTTCCATCCTTGGAGCCATGGCGGAAAATGATCGCGAGAAACGGTCATTTTCCGCCATCATTGGAACGATAGCTGTGGCTGTCCCTCGGGAGGGATGGGAAAAAACAATTATGTGATTCAGACTCTAGGGTTAATTTGGGGAGGCAAAGATCTCAAGGAGGACGGAAGAAATGAGGACTACCGCTTAACCTTAAACCTGAGTTCCACAGTTAATGCATCCTCATCTGTGAAGCGCAGCGAATGTCATCTTCATGAATGTTTGTAGATATGCTCGTCTAAATCTTCGTAAATATACTCCTCTTGGTACTATTATCAACAATTAAAAGTGTAATATTTATACGTGTGATATTTTTTTTCTCATGGCAATAGGGTGGTTTCCTATTATTTTTTTATTGCCTAAATCGAAAGAATATTACTCCGGGAGTACGTATTTCACGCTTTAAGATTTTTAAATGACGATATATATTTTTCGCGATTAAGTGAAAAGTGAAAATTTTCAAGCGCGCGAAAACGCGACGTGTGAGCAGGAATGATGGGAAAAAGTCCGTGCGACGCATTTCTGGTTCCCCCTCCCGCCTTGTGAGGTGACCTTGATCGAGGCTCTGAGCGCTGATAGGACGCAGGATGCTAGCGGGTAGCCGAGTACCTTGCTGGCTGGTAGCGCTTGGCTTAAAAAAGGTTTATTAATACCTTATTAAACGAAGAAAACTTTCCGACCTAAGCCAGTTTTAATAGGTGATTATTAAGACATGTTTCCCTGAGCTCTGTGCTTCATGCATGCATTGGTAACCTCAGACGATGTATAACTCCTATCCTCTCGTGTAGAAACTAGGTCCCTATGACGTCACGTGGAGTGGAATCGCATGGGCGCCAATCTGGCCTTTTTCAAATAAGGATAAAAATTGACCATTGACATTCGTCTAAACTTGGATTTCTAAAACCAAATAATTTGTGTATTTTGAATACACTAATGGTGGGTAACGAATCGCAATCAATGCCTTTCGTTTTCTTTGATGAAGGAAACTACCCTATTCTTGTATAGTAAATCAAAAGTGTCTTTTACCGCTGACCTATTTTACTTAGTTTAATATAGTAATGGGGAGTTAAGAAACACTCCAGGAGGATATAAAATTAACTCACTCTGCAATTTAAAATTATATTTCCGAGCTGAAAATTTCCTGTTTTAATGAAGAGTTGCACATTGGGGGGAGGAGACGAGTTAGGAAAATAATACGATGATAGGGAAAGAAATATAAATGTGCCAATTCTCTTAATTTTACTATTTCAAAACAGTTTTGTTCAAATAATTAATTTATAATGACACTCCTCGTGGTTAGTCCAAATATAGCCCTTAAATATGCAATACGGTTGTAAATGAACGTTTAGTTTAAGAAAGGGGTAAAAAAAATCACTGAAAACGAGAGAAGTATATAATGCTGCATTCTTTATTCGAAAAATTGTAAATATTATGTGCCATATATCATATTTATAATTCTGAGGGACGGGAAAATGATTTTGTGATTCAAGCTGAAGGTAGTTTGAGGAGCATCGGCTGAAGTCAAGTCATCCACTCGAGTTGCCTATTATTTACGCAAAAGTGTCGCAAAAGCATTAAACAAAAGGAAACATAAGTTCAACAGATTCAGGCGGCAGTTATATGGCGGTAGTTCGACGAATTTAAATAAAAGCTGGTAGCACTTTTCCGCAATATTTTAATGCGTACGACCCGTTGCGCCTCACGGAGCCATAATATGGTATAAGACACTATATTAAATTATATTATACCTTTGAGAAAGGGGTGGGGGAGGATTTCTCAAAGGCATAAAGGTGATGTGTTATATGTAATACAGTGTCCTGCACCAGAGTATGGGTATGTGAGCCGGAATGCGTAATACGCATTAAAATATTGAGGAAAAGTGCTACCAACTTTTATTTAAAAAAGAAAACGTAATTAGGAATGAAATTTGAGTGCGATTTTGCACCTCAGCACAACGAAAAAGTAAAAAATGATTAAAAAAATGTATTTACAGTATTCAACCTCATTAGTTTCAACACTGTTTCCTACCTTTGCACACTGAGCTGTTGACGTCGTAACTTGACTAAATATTCACAATCGAAGTGGTAAATCCTAAATAAATATGTCTATTAATGAACAAAAGAAATGTAAGATACGGAATGACGCATGTAAAAGCCGGAAAAGTAAATATATTTGCCTCACTTAGGCGAAGTCGGTGTAATAGTTTTCGTTTTGCAATGTTGGTGCCAGAGATCCCAACCGTATTGACAATTTCAGGCAGTTTTTTCGCTAATATCTTTCTCATTTTACCATCTCACTTTCCCGCACGTTTTTAAATTCTTCACATACCTTTGCAAGGAGTGCCGTCTCAACAAAGTCTTGCTAGAAACAGCTTCGCTAGCTCGAATAAACCATATTTCTCCATAAGAGCCCATGCAAGGACAAGGGGGGGGGGGGTAAAGCCATGGTTGTTAAAGCTGTCGGTAAGATTTAAGCATGGAAAAGGTGAATGAAATCAACAATTTAAGGAGAATGTAACAGCTCTTTATTAGTTTTTAAAATCATTTGCTTTAAAAATATTATTTTCCTTAAAAACATTTGCGATTTTTGCTTCTAAAGGGGGGCAGCTGCCCCCTACTGCCCCTTGCTGGGTACGCCCATGAGCCCATGTTAAATTATCATAATTTTGCCCTCATATATCACAAAAAACGGCTCTTGTGAATCCCCTTTTCTTTGGGTAATTGAAAGCGCGCCTTTCAAAGAACATGTGGCCAAAGTTTCATCAAATAGGGTAGTTTCCTTCGTCAAAGAAAACGAAAGGTTTTGATTGAGGTTCGTTACCCGGCATTACTGTCTTCATAATATACATATTATTTGGTTTTAGATATCCCAGTTTAGACGAATGACAATGGGCATAGTTTTAACTGCATTTGAAAAAGTCCAGATTAACGCCCATGCGATGCCACTCCACGTGACGTCACATGGACCTAGTTTCTATATGAGTAGATAGGAGTTTTACATTGTCTGAGATTACCAATGCATGCATGAGGCACAGAGCTCAGGTAAACATCTCTTAATTATGACTTACTAAAATTGCCTATGGTCGGAAATTTTCCTATGCTTGATAAGGTATTAAAAATCCTTATTTAAGCCAAGCACTACCTGCTAGCAGGGTACTCTGCTACCTGCTATTAATCTGCGTCGTATCAGCGCTCAAAGCCTCGCCCCAAGGTCAAATCACACGGCGACAGATGGAGCCAGAAATACGTCACACGGACTTTTCCCAGCATTCCTGCTGAGCCGTCGCGTTTTCGCGCGCTTGAAAATTTTTACTTTTCGTTTAATGCGAAAAATAGGTGTCATTCAAAAATTTAAGAGCGTGAAATGCGTACTCCAGGAGTAATAATCTTTCGATTTAGGCAATAAAAAATAATAGGAAACCACCCTATTCTTGTTACTTTCACCGAGGTGCATTTACACCATAAGGATGTGGGTGACCCCAATCGTGGGTAATTTTCCTGCCCAGATGACCTGGCAAACCAAGCCTTGTATTGTCGTCGTCATCGCAAAGGGGAATTCACAGAGGGGATGGCCTGAAGGAAGGATCACTGACGACCCTTTGTTTTCACTCCTTAAACCCTTTCAAACATCAAAGCCGCGTCTGTCCATTACCCCCCTTAACCCTCTTCTGCTTTCCACCTCCGTGTTCATTCCGTTCAACACGGACCCATGCAATTAATTTTACAGCCATCATAAACACGCACATACGAACTCTGGGACTGATTTGAACGTCGGGAGATTTGAAGATGCATTTTCTCGGAATGGAAATGAAAAATATCACTCAACAGAACCACTTGACAATTTATCGCTGCATGAATGTTAATGCTAACTTTTTTAAAAATGGAGTGTGAATTGTACACTTAATGGTACCATTGCACGGTATACAATCACGGAGGGAACTCCATAAAATCGTATTCATTAGTAATTTTTTCTCAGTGGTAGGTAATAGTTTTATTCGAATATTTTTTCCCCAAAATATACATTTTTTAATCTACAACGTTATTTTTTACTGCTAATGCCCTCAATTTTTCTATCATCGTCCATTGATTCTTTGGTGTACTTTTCAATAGGCGAACGTAAAAAAGGATGCGTCGATTTTTTCAGCTCAAGTATGTTCAACTAAAAGTAACTAACAATATCATGCTCTATTGAGCCGTCTTTTCACTGTCAATACTAGTATTATCAGTTCCTGTTGTCGTAAGAATAATAAAATATGCCATTCCTGACACTTATTCAGCCGAACACTTAGGGAGTAAGTTCTGAGGTTGTAGGTTTACAGTTTGATGCAGGTTTAGCTAGTGATTCCGTTCCTTTTAGTTACAAAGTCCCAAGGAGCTCTTAACAAATAAATGCTGATACCCCCTCCCAAGAAGACTTCAAGCAAATAATTTTCCCGGAAAGACTTGACATCATATGAAAGGTTCTGCTTCTTCTGTGCACTCCTGGTGTCACGCTGCGTCCAAACTATTTGGAACTGGCCTGAACCCTTAGAAAAGTGTCCCCTCGACCCTCGCAAGTAACCAACCAAAGGAGACGCAAGGAAAGGGAGAAGGGAAGGTCAGAGAGGGGATGGGGCTTTAAGACCCTGTGTGAGCGGGCTTCCCTTCGGACTCCAGGGTTTCCCGCCTTCACGGCAAGGGGTGGGGGATAGACCGCTGCCTTGGTGAACACGACCGGAGTCTCAGTGGAGGAACACATAGAATCCCATGTTTTCTCTGGTCGGCGTCCTATACAGGGATATAATTACGTATCGAAAAAAGGTGCATCATCTATAAATGTCAAACTTTATCCGTTCATAAATTTATTTATTTTTTATAAACAAACATTCTTATTACAGGTAATCTTCAAGTAAAGTACTTTCATATGCGTCAGCAGATATGACTCTTTCTGAAATTTATCAGCCGTTGTCACCATCAAACTTAATTACTTGTGTCACAGTGCTTACATATTTACCTGAGTTCCTCAGGTAAATATGCAAGCGCTGTCTCTCAATGATTTGGTATTCGGCTAGTTGTTTCGGATTGCGCGACTCATGAGGCGTGAGGTGCAAGTGGCACAGAGGCTCCACATGGAAAAGTTCTCTTGGTCTCATATATTTCAACTTTATTTTTGCGTAAATGATATTGTAAGGAAAGGTGATTGAAATGAAGTCCAACTTTCATTACTTTACCTGAATTATCGGTAGTTACACATGAATATCCGAGAGCTAACGCTGTGAAAGAAAAGAATGCCATTGGGATCCAGCTTAGCAATTTTAATAATTTAATCGAATCGCATTTTTAGATAGATTGAAAGGGAGTAGGCCTTACAGTGAATTGAAGAAGGCAGTGCTGGAAGGAAAGGGAGGCTCCCAGATTACTTCTTTAGTACTCCATGGAAACCTAAATCGGTAGAATACTATAATAATAAATCGAATCACGGAGTATAAACCCAGCAAAATGAGGAATCCCATTATAACGAGAATAATAATTGAAATAACTCATCCTTTTTACCCGAATTCCCAAGATCTTTCTGTCTGATCAGGAGTAACCTCATTGATGTGCCTGTTTTCAGATACATCTCAACGTTTTTTTTTTCAAAGTAGTTATGTGTAGTACTCAAGTGGCGGTGGAAATGCTTGCCTGACTTCAAAAATGGAGTAAAATTTATTTCAACCATCACAATTAAATTTACTGAGATATTTGGAGCTTCTTAGACTTCCACGGGAGCTACATAGTCTTGTATATTTGTGGAGAGGTTATTAATTACCTTTAATATTTGTTTTTTTCCAAGTGATAGTCAAAATTTCAATGATCGTCTCATGCTTTATTGTTTAATCTCCTTTTAAAATCAATCGGCCGGCAGTCGACACTCCATGTTCCGACCTGAACGTTGATTTCGATTTTCATTTCATCAGTTTGAACTTAAAAAGCAAAAATCACTCGATTCAGCCACCATCTTAAAAGTTCTCGCATAATCTCGCGAATTTCTCTCGCAGTGCAGATCAGCACCTGTTGATCATGCGCTTTCGATGTAATCTGGATCAAGCCCGTACCTTTCGATCAAAGCGCTTGGTTGATAAAGTTTATTAAATATCGTTACCTCCGCGTATTCCTCCCCCAGACCGATAGTATGTGGTTGGAATAGAACTCGGCCCCCGTACAGTGACGAATATTCAAAGGACAAAGGGGAAGTTTAGGCCAATTAAGACGGTTCAACTCAGGAACTAATGTGAAGTCCTTTTCTTTTCAACATGCCCACCGTGGTATGCTTTCAACCATGGTATGCTCTTCCAAATATTTTCCAAAGCATAAGGTTTTCTTCGTGAAATTGAGAATGTAAACGTATGCGGCAAAATAGTTTACATTTAGAACATACGGTCGTTTCGAAAAAAAATTTGATAAGATGTGCGACATCAGATGACAGAATAAAACTTACATAAATGATAATAAACATGACAAAATAAAACTTACTCGTACATATATTATGAAAATGCCCATCTTTTATGAAATTAGATATTTAGATGAATATTTTGAATAATTCATTTACTTATTAGTATAAAAACAACAGAAACAGTCTTTCTCTCCAAGTTACAGGTTATGGGTGATAGTAGGGGAGACCGGGGCACGTTGGCCCGATTTTTTTACATTTTTAAATATTTTTTTATTTATGCATTGTTAACTTTATGAAATTATTGCTAAATTATAGAACAGTCTTTCTAAATCTGGATGGCAATAATTAAACATGAATATATGAGTTATAAATTTAAAAAATAAATAAATACTGGGCATATGACAGGTGGGCCAATCTGCCCCTACTTCGGGGTAAGTTGGCCCAGCGGCTGGGGCACGTTGGCCCATGTATTTTTTGTTAAGCTGAACTAGTATGGTTTTAGGAAATCGAAATAAAACTAATAGTTATCACGAACTATATTTCAATATATGTAATCATTTTACCAAAACAACGGGAAAGCTTTAAATTATTAGGATTTCTGGCGTACTAATACAAACCAGTTAACTTTCGTGACTGCCTAGATACAAAGGATCAGCACAATTATTGCTCTTGTGAAATAGTACGCGGATTTCATTGTTCACACATGTCTAATGAGCCCAATGCTTGCAATTTGTGCACTAAATACATTGTGCTCCAGGCTGACCGTCGAAAAAGGCACACTTTAGGCACAGTGAATCTTCACCTTCCTATATCGGACGCGCGTATTTTATTTTTTTAGCTCCAGTTGACATCCGTTACATTGTGATACTATGTTACGTTCAAATAGAAGTCTGTCTTCACCACTGCGCTTATATTTTAGTAGCCTCTGTGAATTTAATTGAGTCTTTGTGTCTAAGCAGTTCAGACGCAACCCAACGCTCCCAAGGACGACTAATCCCAGACCCAGCGGAACCTCTCGAGTTGACTATTGATGCAAGCTTACCCTCAAATGTAACAGAAAATAATTCATGTAAGTGAGGAAGGGGTAATCCAGCTTTCGAGCTCAATTTTAATTGTAATCCAATTCTTCCCACTGAAGAGGCAATCAAATGCGCAAGTCCACTCGACTTTTTTTCATTTTTCTCGGATGAGCTGCTTAAGCACATTTGCATAAACAGTGACATATATGCTGACCAGAAAAATGTAAATCTAGCTTTGGAGAAGGAGGAACGTATGACATGATAAAGTCAGGTAATATGACATGTAATGCTAATGTCGTACTACGATAATACCCAAATAAACGAATGTGTTGGTCCAAAAAGGTAACAAAACTTAACAAAAGGTACATCACCACACTCTTGTCGGCAAACATGCATTGTAACCGCTTTGAAACAATGTTAAGTCATTTACACCTGAATGACAGCTCATTTGATGATGGAAGTGACCGTCTATTCAAAATTAGGCCATTTTTAACGAAGGAATGCATAGGGCGGGGTATGTTGGCCTGGGTGGCCAACGTGCCCCGTCGTCGCTGGGCCAACCTGCCCCATCGCCATGTTTACAATAAATTCTATTAGTTACAAAACTCACTGAAGCAATTTAGATTGTATGCCACACAGAAGTTATCCTTAAACTATGATCTTTAATTATAGTACTCAACTATTGGGCCCAAATTGATCAAAACTTAAATAACACACATTTAACCTGGGTGTAGAATTTTACTGAAACACGCGCAAATAAAATTAATCGCTACAACTTGTCAAAAACTGCTCCGTCAGTCATAATGGTATTGTGGAGAAAGGGGAAGTGTGCCACCATCCTTCTGATAGATTCCTAGCACGATTCAGTGTCTATTGTATGAATTAGCTCGACTGGGCCATCCTGCCCCTATGGCCAACGTGCCCCGGTCTCCCCTACGAGAGTAATGACATGACATTCACCCATGGCTGAGATAAAAGTGTGATGACAACACGTTTAGATAATAGTTGGTGCGCTAACTAAATCAGTTTAGTGTTTTTAAATCCATTATTTTGAAAAAGAAAATTTAACATTAAGTATATTTATCCGAAAGGAAACGTTATTAATTGAATACAGCATGCTTAAGCGTAGGATAAATAATCAATCGTCAAAAGTTTGGATATCGGGGTCATTTTTACAATGTTATTGAAACTTTCGTATCTGAGTTCATCAAACTCGATCATCGTGCAGAATACGATGCGCTCAAAAATTTGCCGATTTTTCCACGCAGCGGATCGGTTATTAATTCCAAAGTGAAGACGCTGGCACGAACAAGTCATAACTCAAGTTATCCCCTTGCTTTCCCTCGTGAAATAACAAATGAGCGCTCCGTGAGTCTCTTTAAACAGACTCCAGAGAAGTGGGAGTAGATCAAGCTACAAAAATTTGAAGAGATCAGAGAGATCCTTAAGTTAAGAGTTATATCGGGGGAGTTTGCCAATCAAAAAAATGGAGACGTTTCAGCTTTTGTTTCTCTGCGCAATCCACATAAAGTTTTCCATCATATTTCACGAGGAAGTGTACAGGGATGCCGACTCACAAAAAATATTGGGGGGGGGCCCAAACCGGGGATCTTGCCCCGGGAAATTTTATAAGTAGTAAGTTTTAAGTTTTTAATGCATTTAATAAAGCCATATGATCAACATTAGAGCCCTGATAACTCGAATCTCGATATCTAGACACTACGGGGAAAATCGACAAGGCTGACATATTTATTTCTCACGCCCATAACGAATTTTTGAGGGAGCTCGGGCCCCCTCAGGCCCCATGGAGTCGGCGCCACTGGAAGTGTACTTCACAATCTTATAATAACGAGCGGCTCAGTGACAAAATTTTGGCTACTAACGGACCAATTCAACAATATAACGATATACCGACAGAAAATAATTATTTTATTACTTTTATATTCTAACTTCATTGTTAAAAATAGTGGAAAAAACGAAAGAGTATAAAGTTGTTTCTAGGGTATTCTGTGCTTCATAAATATAGAGGACATTTTATATTTGGATCTTCTAGAGCATTCTTATTTTTAAGGAAGTTTGAGGCTATTTTTGTACTACCAAGCATAGATAAAAATGAACAACCATTCCCTGAACACTGTGGACTCTTATGAGAAGCATCGTTGTCGATATTTAGAACGTTAATATGAGTAAAATGAGAATGAGCAGTCTAAGAGCGTCTGTTTCAATCACGTGGCATAACTATTTTGATGTGGGTTCCCCTCTTGAGTGAGATGATTTTTTACTCAACGGCAGGACAGGCCCTAACAGGTGCGGGGCTAGGGGCGAACCTTCAGTGCGGGGCCCTTCACTTAAAATATTAAACTCTATACCCCATCTACAAACTCGAGCATTTTTAATCCCTACCACTCTCTGGCTAAGTATGTGTTCCCCTCCCAAATTCAGACTTCGTAATTACGCCGTTATGATACCATCACGCAGTTGAGTTCAAAATAGTGTAATATCACTCACACGACACAGTACTGTACTGACAAACGCAATTGCACAATAAAAACTACTGCATTATTATTCCTTTTTCATAATATTATTTTTTGTCTAGCACGGACTTAACAATACAGTAATAGTTGAAATTGCGTTTTCAAAACTATCATATATTTTAATTTTTTTTTTCACGAACGCGGGGCCCCCCAAAGCGCGGGGCCCGGGGCGGTCGCCCCGGTCGCCCCGCCCTAAGGCCGGCCCTGCTCAATGGTATACGACCGCATGTGGTTTGAAGCTTGATATATATCATCATCACCGGTCAACAATCCTAGGATTGGTTTGACGCAGCTCTCCACTCAGTCCTCCTATCAGCTAATCTTTTCACACCTACGTATTTCTTCTCTTTCACATCCTTCTTTACTTGTTCCATATATTTTGCTCGAAGTCTTCCTTTTCCGTTCTTGCCTTCCACTTGTCCCTTCCACTTGTTTCTGGTTACCGGTGGACGCACTCGGTGGCTTTAAGCTCAGCCGCGAGCTTGATATATATATCCTATTAAAATACTTACAAGACTCGGCATTGAAGGAAGAAAGTTGAGGGTAGTAAGCCAGGCGAAAAGGTTACTATCATAACTCCCAAAACACAATTTTTGTTGCTAAGATAGTAAACGACGTTTTAGTGGGGACTTGAACGAGAATGCTAATATAAATGGGACACTGAGGACAGTAATGAATCATGGTAAGGTTATCATGGAAGCCCATGCCGATTTTGCCTAAACTTTGCGAAGGAGAAGAGGAAAACAGTATTTTACACGTATGTTAATTGAAAGACAAAGGGTGATCATGTCAGTAATGATACTGCTTCTTGCATGTTTTGCTTATACACACTCTAAATACGCAAGTAAAAAAAACTAACACTTGTAGTCATACAAAGTGAAATAAAAAAAACAGTCGTTACAAAGAGGGGATTTGGCATACTTTAACGCTTGCATCCAAACGTCATCTACGCTACTCTACTGTGTCACACATCTCGACAATCCCACTCCTACTAGACTAATGAAGACTAAACAAATCTGTATTTACAGCCAATTATTGTATTAAGTATGTGCATGAGCCTGGCAGAGAACTTCTGAAAAGGACTGAGGACGCGAGTTTCTGGTACAGTAGCGTCACAGCGACTTCACGAATGCCAATCTGAAAAATCACTGGAAAACTCAATTAGCCAGAACACAAGAGAAATAATATTTCGACTCATTAATATGGCTTCGCCCGTTGAAAACAAAATCGTGAAAGACGCCTCGATCTTCTGGTCTTCCGCGTCAAATTGGCTGTGCTTAATATTGACATATGTCACATTGCCAAGTTTTATAATTCGTATTCTATGAAACAAGCATCAGAAGACAAATATCTACCCTCATTTTCATCTGATGAAGTTAATTCCTTAACCCAAGTATCAATGGATGTAGACAGACCACACACTCTTATAAGTGTAGTGAGTGGACCAGTTAAATCCAATTCTTGATTCAAGATATAAACCGTCAAATAGGGTATAAAAATGATAACTTGTCATGATGGGTTTACAATGTTTTTTATTTCTACCACTTTATTAATCATTTTAACAAGAATAAGATGTGAGTGCATTGCTAACTTCATATCATCGGAGGTTATCAATTAATACTTTGCATTCAAATTATCACGAGGTTGACACAATACATCTACATAATACCCTGCGAGCCACCTCCAGGGTGTTTGGCAGGGGGCGATCAATCACCAGCATGCAATGGGATGATAGCCACACGACAGTTGTTAAGTGAATCAGTGGTTATTATCCCACTAAAAGCCCATCGGGTTTGTTTTGGCATTAAATTTCTTTACTTTTATTGAGCCTAGGAGATATCCATTGACCACGTGAGGTGTCGCTTAGATCCAAGTAATTCATTTACCTTCACGTTTTACCCCTTAGATGAAAACTAGACTGGCTCTATGCTGTGACGCCATGGAAAAAATATCATTGCCGGATCGCATTTTCCTTAACTTTTTTTAGAGGTGAAATATTACTCTGCGTGTTTTTTTATTACAGCTTATTATTAACATTCTATTAAAAAATGCTTTGGTTTGGTGACGAATATTAGAAATATTGATGCGACAAAATTGATAAAAGTTGTCTATTATGTTAGATAATATTTCGTCTTTTGTAAACCAGTTCCGGAACGGCATTCCAGCGTCCCGGAACTATGACACCACTAGCTCTGTACCGATGTTTAGTAACTATTATGAAAGGTGAAGTGCAGTGAGACTCGTGACGATACAACTTGTAGACCGTGGATTTGCCGAATTCGTGCAAGTACGCGACGCTAGCAAGTAGTAACGTATACACGAGTCGGAGGGTGTCATGTGAATTTGAGCCCCCGCGTGTGCTGCGTCAGCGGTCCTCGACATGCTCAAAGCTAACTCTATCTGGGTATACCTTCCCGTCGAAGTCTCGTGCTTTGTCGTAGATTTTACATCAAAGCCTTGTTATTTTGTCCGGAGTTGTTTTTTTTTTAAGTTTTGTAATAGTTTTTACTCCATTTTTGCAGATGCCATTGTGAGCTCTTTTAGCTGAAAATTTCTTCATATATTTTTTTAAGAATCACTCTTTAACCTGCGGGTCTTAAACGTTTCTTGGCATCTCTCGCTACTTTTCCTGTGATATTAGAGCGATGTTTCGTCCAACGGACCTCGGATAAATATGCTCTGTGGTCCATACAACCTTGTCCGGTACACTCCACAAATTTTCTCGGTATCTTAACTGGCTAGAATACTCGGTCCGGGAAATCGAGGGATCCGGGCGAATGATTTTTCGCACTATGATGCTAGTTTAAACTTTTTTTGTCAGGGAAAAATGGGAAATAACATATGTTGATTTAAGCAAAAATGGCACAAAAAATCATTTTCTGAGCAAAAATAAGAGAAAAATACCACTCGCGATGTGCAGGATGTATTACAATAAAATATATAGCAGTGCGTGATGTGTGGTTACAAAATGTCTACATGAATATATTCAGATCATTTTTAGGCCGGTTAATTTTTATTTTAAATTTTAACTAGCATTTCATTCGCATGATCATTCAGTGAAAATTAGAACATGTTATATTTTGCTCGCATGATCCTGTGAATGATCACGTGATCATTCGGCATGATCATTCACATGATAATTCACCGTGCATAGCGGCCTTTAAAGTAGGTTTGTATGTACCACGCAAGATGCTTCCTTCAATGCCCTGCGTCGCCAGCACTCCGCGACCTCCCATATTATTCATCCTTCCTTCTTTCTTCCCCTCAAAGCATGGGAAGGAAAGAGCGGAAATGAGCTACGAGGTGGAGATGTTTGGGTGCGTATCCGCCACCCCTTCTACCTCCCTCCACCCCTTCCCTACCCATCCGCCCACGCCGCCTCCGCAGTCTCCCTGGCGGCGGCCGGGCCAAGACCCTCGACCGGGAAGAGCAGAGCGCCGGGTCGAGGCGGCAGCTTCCGAAGGAGCAACTTGTGTTGAACTGACTCGCGAGAAGTGATCCGAAGCTCCAAACATTTGACGAGATCAGAGATTTGCCTTAGGTCCTTTCCCTACGGTTAGAGATATATCGGGAGAATTAGCCAATCAGAGCTACTTCAGCTTTTTCTCGACGCAATTAACCCTATCTTTTCCAGTACTTCTCGTGAGGAAGATTGGTTCACACTCTTAAAATAAACAAGAAAATCTGTCGCAAACTTTCGGCTACTAACGTATCATTTTCACATTGAGACGAGAATTAATGTGTGAAAAAGATAACAAATTGCATGTATACTTCGTTATCACGAAAAAACTGATATGTGACATTGTGATTAAGTCATGAACTTCTTTTAAGGTGAAGTCATTGTCACAGAAAAACCACCAGAGTAATTATTAATTCCAGGTGCACAAAAAAACTAGTGGAAAAGTGAGAGCGGCTAACACAAATGATTTTAGGATATTCCGTGCTCCATAAATATATCGAACATGTTTAGTTTTTTTTGGTAGCACTTGTGGGATAGTGCTTATGTTTTTGGCTCCAAAATTACGAAAAAGATCATTTCATTTCAATGAATTTGTATGCCCCAAGCTATTTTACCGCTGTAAGTTACGGAGGGGGCGTTGTCCCTTAGGAGATAATTTGTACACGAACTATCACGGTGGCTGCGTAGTTACCAAAAAGCCGAGGACAACATTGAAAACCCAGCTTCAGTATTATTATTGCTATTATTGGTAATAAATTCGCAATAAATTACTTGCAGATTTTATAAAACTCTGATGCTTCCTTGTCAGCATTAAGTTTTCCGAAATACATTTTGATACCGAAATGGACAACGTGAAAATAAATGATATTTTCGATTTTGACGTATCACCTCATTCTGGAATTTGCCTTATTATTTGACAGGTATCCGCTATCGGAGAAAAAGATAGGACCTTCAAATATGGAATACCAGAATGTCAACATCCGTAGACAGCGTGCAAAATAGAGCCAATGAATTAAAATAAAAATCAAGAGCTTTTCCGTCTTTCACGCTTTTTTCATTTGATTACTATCATAGCATGACTTTGCAAATGAATGGCAGAGTATTATAATGAGAACGCAAGTTTAATTTTCACCGTGACTTAAACAGTTATAATGAATGTTTCTCGCCAGATTTCTGTGATACCGAAATGTACGTGCACTTTATTATCTCTTTCCCCACCATATTGGTTCACACTCATTGCTACTTAAAATTGTAAAAATTTGTCCATTTCTTAAATGCAAATTTTATTTCTGAAAAGTGAGCGATTTTCACGTTAATATTAACTGATAACCTTATTTAATTCTCCTTTGAACCGTCTCCTTCGTCTTTGCTTATTTTTATATAAGTCGAATGTCTCGTCATTACGGTAAGAGTATAAAAAGAGATAATAAAGTAATTGAAAACCCATCGACTTCAGCAACAATATTAGTTCCGAGGATATAAGAGAATGTAGAAAGAGATTTATAGTACGTTAGATTATAATATTACTAATTTTTAGATAGAAAATTCCGCGAAAAAAAATAAAAACTTGAAGCTTGAGGTGTTGTTTCTAGAGGTTTAATCCAATTTTTTTTTAATTTTTGGGTAGGACCATTGCAGCTCTACTGACTTTTCCGAAGGGGTAATCCGGATATCCCTTAGCCCTTCCCAACTGTATGACAAAAGTGAATAAATGCCATTGATCACAATGGTGGCATTAGGTTCCTAAATCTTGGTTGGCTGGAGACTCACGAAATATAGCAACTGACCGCGTTTTCCATACCGTACGGAAACGAAACTTAAGAAAAATCCGCGAAAGGTGATTTGCCATTGTACCCTTTGTAATCCTCCCTGACACTAAAGGGTAATACTGAGTGACAGATTGAGGTATTGACGCGCTTTGATTTCTTCGCGTGTCCCAGAACGTTACCTTTTCCCTGTGCCTGACACGTTGCTGGAAAAAGCTTTTGTCAAGAACGCGTACGGGGATCCAAACCTGAACGAAGAAAGGAATCTTGGAGAAGATGATACGTAACCTTCGAAAAGTATCAGTCGGAACATCCAAACTTCGTTTTTCAACCGTTAGAAATTAATAAGCCTATTTATGAGTACGACTTCGAGGGGATAATACGAATTTTTTCTTATTTAACGTTATTTGGGCGGCTAAAAAATTATAAACAAAACCTAAAAATGAGAAAGTGAAATTTTGAAATCATTCGTTGGTCCACGAATATTGCAATTGATGAATCTCCTGTCGGTCTCCAAATACAATGTCATCCAATGCGCATTTGATTGTGTATTATAAAGTCGCACTCACGATGCATAGCGATACAATTTACGCGAAGAAATAAGCAGTAATTATGGCGTTTATCAGAAATTTATATTCACGATCAAATTAATAACTTTTGAATGTCCTTTCTTGCAACAGAAAATATTACATTGCAAATATTTTTAATATCTCTGCCACGAATATTACAAAAGAGGATATTCAAGTCGGCCTCTAAATGTGTTGGTACCCATCGCACATTTAAATGGGTTTACAAAAGTCGTCTCTTGCGTCGCTTACAAAGAAATTGAACTGAGTTTAAGCGAAAAAAGGTATAATTAGGGGTGTTAACCGAAATATATACACATGATGACGTGATCTATCTAATTCATAGCTTTCCAATGATATTCCTGGCAACTACAAACACTCTACTGATAAATATTGGTTAAAAAGTGGATCTTATTGCACTGAGCACCGCGCTGTGGACATTTTTGAAAACCAATTAAAATGCGACTGAAGTGGCACCAAAAATCAGCCTTCTTCGGGATAGAATTGGGCCTCATCTGCGCAGTCCCCGTGATCTCTGCATTCATTGCCGCAATATGGACATTTTTGAAAACTGATTAAAATGCGCTCAATGGTTTACATAAAGCAAGCTTCTACGGGAGTCACTGGGGCCTCCACTACGTAATGTGCTTGACATAGTGTTTAAGGAAACTTCCTATTCCGCATTGGGTGAGTCAGCATCGAAAGATCAGGTCCGGGGAATTCCTCAGCGACATATATTGGGGCGTCGTACCCACCACTCTTCGTTTTCTCTTCGTGTCGCATTTCGTTCCCATATTCCAAGGACCGGACACTCTGCTCTGACAAAAGCCTTTCCTAGCCATCATCGCGCGCGCGAGAGGGAGCTCCAACCCAGAAGCAAAACGCGGGATAAATTTTCGCGCGCCGCGTGCATGAACAAAAAGAAAAAAACACAAAAGAGTCGCATGCATGCGGCGTGTTCACGAATTCCCGCGTTTCTGTGCGTAACGGCTGGAGATAGAGAGGTCGGCGGGAACACGAATAAAGACGAGGATGAGGTCGGGAGATGATGGGGGATGAGGGGCGAAGACCTGAGAAGGACGTATATAGTATATGTACACTTACATATGTATATATAAAATGAAAAGGGAGGGGGCATGAAGGGGAGGGTAAGCCTGGGCGGAGGAGGGGAAGGCGGAGGAGTGGAGGGGAGGTTTTGCGCGCGCTCTCTGAGCCGCACACAAAATGTTTGGTCTCGATCGATATTCTCGATCGATCCCTGCGGCGCGGGTGCGGAGAGGTCCGGGCCGCTACGAGCCTCCACTGCGGTGCGGCCGGGAGCAACGTCACGGCGCGGACATGCCGGGCTTTTTCCTTGGATGCGTCCCTCTCTCTCACGGCCCCGCGCTGCTGCTGCTGCTATAAGGAGGTTGAGACAGGCTGTTGGAGAGGGCGGCCGACGCTGCTGCTGCTGGTCCCGTTTCGTAGAAGCGCAGAGAGGGGTCCGAGGTGGGGTGAGAGAGGCCTTTTAAAAAACAAAAGAAAATCTCGATTGTTAGACCAACACAGTGGAAAAGCTATGGTGTTATACTTTTTTTTAAGGTGCGTTGCGTCGATGCGATACAGAGTATGCGGGTATTCAATGTTAAAATGTAACCTAAGTTAAAAGCCCGTGTAAGAAAGTGCTGCATTCTCTTACGCCAAAATTAAAATTACTTTAAATATTATTACCGCGAAGGAACTAAGGCCATGAGATACACGCTTTGTGAGTTCGTTTCCCGGTTGCACTAAATGTTTCTTTTAGCATTACTTTTTATTTCTCTCGAATTTTACAATCAATAATTCATATCGTATTAATTGTTAATTCGGCTTCCATTTCCATATTTGTTTCATAAATTTTGGTGCGATTGTTAGCAGATAAACTTGAGTGCTATTAGGGGGGGGGGCTCTTCAATGAAGGGTATACGACAGTGGATTGCTCCCACTTCCCAAAAACTACCGCATTGATCCTTTTGTACGTATGTTTTTTCAATATGCACTGGAGATACGCTACGTAGTTTGGACACTTATTTTTTAAAAATTTGTTCTTCCAATAAAAAAGTCTTATCAAAATATGTTATGAAGACGCAATAGAAAGTTTGGACATTTATTTTATCTCCGCGTTTCTTGGGTGTGAAGGTGCAAGTTTGAGATTGCGCGTATTGCGCGTACAGGTCCTGTTGCGGAAAAATGAGGATGCTATATCAAATATTACCACTTAAGTTTCCAGTTGAAACCAGCCTAAAAACTAAAAAGCATAAATTCTAGTTATTTGGTAGCTAGCGGAATTCCATTACTCTGACGCAAACCCTGGAAATAAGTTAAGATATTACAGCTCTTTCACCAACTTTATCTGTGGCTTGAAAAAGTAATAAGCTAAAATGGAGTGAATCTAAAAACATAAGATTTTCTCCTTGGTAATATTACCGTAATATTAATTATCTTGAGCAGTTAAGGAATATACTTCGAGTTTCCTCCCTTGTCTCCCCAACCCATTCCACTTTCGCTACTTAGAGTTTTTGTCACTCTAGGGTAACCAGAAAACGACCCTGGGAACGATTGATAAGAAAACTATTTTTAAACAGTGCTCACTTATAAAATATATAGCAAATTGAAATTAAATAATAGATTTTTAATATTTTGATGAGGATTTTGACTATGATTTAAGTCAAAATTTACTACTCATAAAAATAACTATAAAATTATAACTCTAATTTTTTCTTGGAACCTAACTTGATTTACTGAAATTTCGATTCAAATGCTTTTAAGAACAGGGAGAGGGAGGTGGATATAATATCAAAACTCCTGCCTTCATATTACGCCATTACGTGGCACACATTTTTACTCACACATTGAAAAAAAATACATTTCTAAGTACACCATTTAGTAAGAAACCAGCAGGATATATAGTTTAAATACCCCGACCTTGAATTATATGTAACATACTAATGGAAGACTAGTATGACCACATTTGATTACAGTTAAACAAATATATTGATTACTCTGTCTCATCCACAGAGCTTTATTGGGTACAACGTCGACGGGATTCAACACTTCCGAGTCATTATCGAAAGGGAATTCACAATTTCCTCTGATAGCGAATCATTAAAATGCCTATGTTTAAGGGGTTTGGAGGGGTATATTATTAAAATAAGTACGAGGAATATAGGTATATATGAGACTAACGATGGGAGAATAAGTTGTATATCCTGTTGATAATGGCAATTTCATATAACGCCATTGCGTGACATAAAATGGTTACACACGTATTGAAAACAATACTTTCGCCAACACAACATTTAGTAAAAAATCTTAAGGGAATGGGAGAATAACCACGGCTTTGAATTTTATCTACCGTACTAATAAAAGACTGGCATGACCACATTTGGTCAGAGTTAAATAAATATATTGATAGCATTGTCATTGATAACCGGTGGAATTTGTGTCGAATAAAGCTGAGTGGAATAGAAAAAGTAATCAATATATTAATTTAACAATGAGGAAGTTCCACTAAGCTTGCTCGCAAACAATTGAAAAAAACATAACTAGGCAGTCGAACAGGGTTTGCGGCGAGGGTGAACATTTCCTGCGTGACGGAAGTTGGCGAACCAAGATGGCGTACCTACTTTTTGACCATACGGAAATCTCCTAGATAGCTTCACCTCTGGTCCCCACCTCCCCCTTGCTCAGCCACCCGACCCCATCCAAGTGGGGGTGTGGAAACCCTGCCGTGCCCCACCCCTTCACTGCCAGCGGCGCACCTTCATAAAAACCCCTTATTTCTCCCGCAACAACACACCCTCGCCGCGCAACCCCTTCAGGGCCTGCCTCACAGATCAGACGCACCCAGACCCTACGTATACATATATACAGTAAAACTCGCTTATAACGAATTTCAGGGGACTGTTTTGTTATAAACGAGATTTCGTTATATCCATAATAAAGGATTTTGCCGTATACATCAGAGGATTGTCGGCTAATATTCCGTAAATCGTCTTTATTAAAGCAATAGATCCGTGGCAATTAACCATCGTCCCATCCTTTCCATCCAAGGGAAAGAATTTTAAGATCAACAGTAGAACTATGTGATGATGGCTACCCGTAAGAACTACTGATGATAAGGTAAGGAACGGTTTACTAGCGAAGATAGCCGTAATTTCTTTATAAAAAAGGAAATAATTCCACAAGAATAGTTTGTAATAGCGAGGATTTTGTATCATCCGAACTCATTACATGTTGGGAAATTAACAATTAATTGGCGATCATTAGAAAGTCAAAGGGACCGCGAACTCACCTCGTTATAGGAGGGATTTCGTTACATGCGCGATCGCTATATGCAAGTTTTACTTCCAACGTCCCCTCTCCAAACGTCTACGTTCTCAAGTATGCCCTCATTATTACCGCACAGGTAATCTCAATTATTCCAGCAAGTGGTTGATATTCCCAATCCAAATGACGGCGTAAATGACGCCGTAAGTCGGTCCACTCCTCAAAATACCATACCATAAAACTAAAGAAGGTTTTTTAAAAGATATATGAAAGCATGACGATTTAATTCCTTCGCTCGTTCCAAAGGAGAAAGATATGGTTAGGAAAAATTCAAAGAAAGTTACAGGCTCTTGTGCAGCGTTTATGACAAATCTATGATGACTTCAGAGGCCTAAATTATTATATCTCTACGAAAAGGCGTATGGTTTGATTAATTCAAAACATATAAAATAATATTGATGCAAAATACACAGGTATTTACCCATGAATACATCTAGACAGGTATTTGTTTCAAGGAGGCGTAAGGGAATGTGTTATGCAAGTGGTACTGACATAAATCCAAGTAAGTAAGTTAAGTAACTAATCACTGTAATTGATAATGATTTAGCCTTCCCCTCTGATTAGTGGCGAAATTGAATAAATACCATAGGTGCATAAAAAGTTTTGCTTCGGTTTTTTTCCTCACTTGAGAAATATGAATTAAATATTTAAAAAAGGTTAAATGTGAAAAATTATTTAATTAACGTCGAATTAAGTCGGAAATGAACAATTATGACTCCACTATCCTATCACTCGTGCGAGTAGTATTTGTAAATTATCACTGCACTTTTATTTAAAAAAGAAGGGCGTGAAATACAATATAATATGATTATTGATCTTTAATATAAGTTTTTTTTAAATCTCAGATACTAAAACGGGTCAACCGTCAATAAAAAAATCGGTATTAGTGATTAAACGATAATCATTAACTTATTTGACTAACCCGTTAAATGTAATGGCGAGAGGTTGTGGGTTACGAATGACATAATTGAGGATATTTTAGGGCGAGTGGCATTTTTATTGCAAAAATTAGGAAAAAAGAGCTTTATGAGTAATTCCATGGTCTATCAACGGTCTTTAGGTCGTCAATGTACCGATTTAACTAAAAAATAACTAAATATTGATGCCAAGAGTAAAATAAATATTTAAATTTTATCCATGCTGTAGTTCAATAATTTTTAATTAGCTTCAAGAGATGATTTATCGAATATACAGGTAACAAATTAAAAATAGCTATCCACTAATATTTTAGCCATAAAAGCAATTATTTATGTATATTTGTAACACATGGTATTAAATATCGTATCTCTTTTCCATTTTATATTTGCGGAAAAATATATAGAAAACAGAATTCGAAGCATTAGTGCCTCCGCAGTTGCATGCATTCCGGTAATGTGATCGCTTTGCTCCCTCTTTGTTGGAACCAAAAAATCACCGGATGAGAAGGTTAAAGTTCTAAAAAAAAACATCTTTCACGATGGAAATAGTGAAGAAAAAACGTGCGAAAAAAATAGGCGATTTACAAAAGATAGTCTTCATTTTCTTCTCTTTCTACTCTTCATTTTCTTCATCATCAACGGTAGTCATCATAGTTCTTCATATCGTCTCGGATGAAATATTTTAATTTTCCATTATACAGTGTCTCCCAAAAAGTATGACCCGATTTTAAATAAGATTATTTATTAGGAAGAAGGGCTTAACATCAGCATATTGTATACTAAATTACTCACAAAAGACAACAGTTTATAAAAAACCATCATAAATGTTCAATATGTCCTCTATTGGCTGCGCGGACGACATCTAGCCGAAAGCTGAATTCATCCCAAACTGAGTGTAAGATGTCTTCTGTCACTGAAGCAGCTGATATTCATGTTTCTGTTCATCAATGTCACGAGGTGAGGGAGGAACGTAAACACGCTGTTTAACATTTCTCAAAAGGAAAAAATCGCATGGTGTTATGTCAGGGGACCTGGGAGGCCAAGAGTGTAAAGCCTGTTCTCGCGATCCTGTACGTCATCTTCAGCGAGACTGTCTGCACCTTATTGTTAGACCTAATTGTTAGACCAATGGTCTAAGGGTTGCACGCTCCAAATCAGCGCTCGTAGTGACATTCAGCGGATTTTTCTAAAACTCTAAACAATGCCGATCACATTTGGCGCTGTTTCGCTTGCCTAGTGAAATTTGTTTCAATATTATTACAAGATAAAATCGGGTCGTTCTTTTTGGGACACACTATATATATATATTTTAACAGAGAGAGAGAAAGTGAGAGAGAGACATATAGCTTAGTTACAATTCATTTTCAAATGAAATTTTAGCAGTTTTTAATGTATAATGACCGACTGGTGGCTTTTCATTTCCGAGGTGTGTAGATATATACAAATCTTGATTGCGTATGCGGTATTGAGACGTAATGCAATATAATGCAGCATAACATTCATGCAAGGAATTGTGGCGTCCTCAATCCACCATAAAATAAACAATTTAAAAGAAAGTAGCTCCGTCGCAACGATCGTTACAATTTGTCGCAGTTGGCGGAACTCCTAACCGCGCAAAAAATCGAATATCATTGCCAAGGCGACCGGGGTACATCTTCACGCAACAAATTTTTCCAAGTAGAAGCGCCAGTGTGCCCAGATTACCTTTGTTTATTGGATCGAATATGGCCGTGGAATGGTTAGAGAAACACTACCTTGCAAGAGTCGAATTCACAGTCGAGAATGCAGTGTCTAGGTTGGCTATAGAAACTATTTTCCCACTAACAATAAGTAAACTATAGAAGATGAAAATCGTAAAGCTTAAGAACACATCTGGATCCCTATCTAGGAAAGGGTTAGAAAGTGCAGCGTGTAATATTTATATTTCGTATTTATTGGGACGAGATTGAGATTAGAAATTCCTTTCTTCCATCTATGCTCCCATCAAACAATAACTACTAAATTTCGCGTCATGGATCGTCAATATAACAGAAAATAAAATGAAAAGGAACTCGAAAACAGTGAAAAAAGCTTGCAGAAAACAACGCTAAATAAAGCAAACTAGCTTATATTCGAACTATAGCAAACTACAAATAAGTCAAACATGTAGCTAAATATTCTCAGGGCAAAAAATACGAAAATGTTTTAGGAATAACATGCGGATATTGACTGTCATCCATTTTGGCATGAAAAATGAGCAGAAAATGTACTCAAGGAGGAGATTGTAAAGAGCTGAGAACGAAAGGGATGCGGTGAACCAGGATACAAACAAATAAAAAAAGAGTAGAGACTCCTCAACGTGGAAGGAGGCTCAAACATAGGAACTCTTGGCCCAAGCGTGAATTTTAGGCTTACGTAAGTGCGGCATGTACTCAACTTTCACCTATCTAACAACCGTACGTTAGAATCACTGAGTGCTTGAGTTCGGTATGAATGCCTGGAGGAGGGCAATGCAAGAATCTGGCCGTCAGATGGGACGTTAAGCCGTGGTTCGCCTGGCGTCTTTGTTGAGAGCAGGCTAACGCAGACGCCGGATTTCTCTCCAATATCCCTTCCCTACGACGACGCAATGATCAAAGCTGCCGATCGCCTCCTTCAAATACCGAACTACCTCCGATTTTGTCCCTCCAATTTTCCGACATAACGTGCGCGCATTCCCAGGGTCGGGTCATTCCATAAGCTGAGATTTGACTAATTTTAGGCGCCACGCTCACGAAAATTTCAAGGCTCCGTTACGCCAAGTCCTTGCCGAATATAGCGACCGGAATTGAACCTCGAAACCATTCACGGAAATTCACTCAGAGTATCGGCCTTAAGGTTGATTTGGATAGGTGAGGGTAGAGATCACCCCTGAGTAAGGCCAAGGCTTATGACTTTCACGCAACAATGGTATGGGTGTCATTACCTTTCCCCGGGCCACATCTACCTGCGAGGATTTTTCTTTGAGCGTGTTCGGAGGCATCATCCTGGAGTCGAACCCGGTATACCTAGACGAGGCACCCATTAGGTTTTCATGAAACTGAATACGACTATTCTGAACCTTTTAATAAATTTTAAGGGACAGATTACTCAAGCTCGACTGGTCGCGATGGATTATTGTTAGTTTTAAAATTAAAGACTTGTAATTCCTTAAGGTTAAAGTGCATTTGTCTTATTTTTACTCAGTATCTTTATCTGATTGTTATCCAGAGCTTTACTATGGAGTTAGTCCCTATGCCATCCAGTGGGGACTCCAGGAACTAGCACGTTGTAAATCTGCTCAAAACCCCTTTTGATTGCTGATGGGCTTGGCTTATACATAATAATTGAGATACAAGCGAAAAAAAACGAAAAAAGGCATTTCCACCCTCATGAATTTCAACCCTTCAATAACAAAATTTCTAGGGTATTTATAAAGAGCAGACCCTATCAAAACATGACTGTATATCAAATTTGATAATTTCAAGTCTGCGTGTCCTGAGATGTACTTTTTTTATTTCTCGCATGCAAGGAAAAGTAGACTACGGTATACCACATAAGCCTAGTTAATTTTCGGATGATAGCTCAAGTTTTCAAATAGCACACAATACGAATAAAAGACCCACTATTACTGGATCTGGCATTCGTATTTCAAAATTGCAAGTTACTGGAACGAAAATTAAGGGGATGACAATCGCTCGAAGTTGGGCCACTTGATTTTACGCACGAAAAACGGGCACATTTTTTTGTGAAAAAAGGACAGGAAATAATATTAAGCCGTACATTTAAAAAAAAGTAAATGATCCAATGGAGAATTAAAATCTCTTTCGTATGCTTCTTGTTGCATTGAAATCGATTGCTTCGTTTAGACGATAGAGTTTCTCAAACTCGGGTGTCTTGCCTTTTTTTCACAGATAGTACGCCACCTCGCTGTACGAAGGTTATTCTTTGAGCGGGAGCCTCGGCGTCACGCTGGATTTGAACCATTGAATATTACACGAATATTACAAAAGAGGATTCTCAAGGCGGCCTTTAAATGTGTTGTCACCCACCGCGGATTTAAATGGGTTCACTCGCGTCGCTAACGGACAAATTGATCCGAATTTCACGGAGAAATAAGAAATAATTAGAGGTTTAAACCGAAATTTATATACATCATGGTGTAATCTATCAAATTCATTACTTTTCGATGCTATTCCTGGCAATGATAAACATTAAACTGAAAAATACTGGAGAGAGTAGATCGCAATTCACTCATCACTGCGCCGCGTATATTAAACCGATTAAAATGCGACCGAAGTCGCAACAGAAATCAACCTTCTGTAGAATGGAATTTGGCCTCCTGTATGCAGTCCACTGGCATGGACACCAGGGTCGGATGCCAATACCGCTCAGCCCGCCAGACCGCCACGCGTCCCTCAGGAATTTATCATCAGGAGATTATCCCGCCAATTTTTCGGACGCAACGCATTTCACTTCCCAGGGTCGGGTCAGCGGGATACGTCCCTCACCGGCCTTTTCCAGGCCCTTCGCCCAATCGAAAAACCAGTGCCACGGGCGCGTGGCCTCGATACTCTCGTATACCCCTCCCCTTGCTCCTCCTGTATCTTTCAGGGCCGGCAACGCGCGCCACATCGCTTTGCGCAAGGCGAGGCGAGGACGCCGCCAGGGGTGGGTGGGGTTGCAGCAGGGGCGGCCACTCCAGGGCACCGGCAAGCAGCCTCCTCCACTTGTTAGCGCACCCTCGCCCGGCGACGTTCCGTACCCTGCTACAAAGCGGGGACTCGCTCCACGGGAAAACCGGCCGGGGTCGGGCGTGTGACTAGTGGGCGAATTTATTTCATCTTTCAACACTACGACCACGGATTTCTCCGTATACCTTAGAAGTCAGCGATGGCTATAATAACCATTGACTATTTTCACCTTTTCCCGATGTAAGTTTTCGCAGAGTTCAGGTTCGCTGTAAGGTAGCTATTCCGGATTTCGAACGCGTTGTTATTTTGAATGCGACGCACAGTGGGCTAGAATCGAAAAAAGCTGACCAAAACCTCAAAAACGATTTTTTTTGAGCTAGGAAGTTGAAACTTCGCATAATATTCTCAAATAAATTGCGCTTAAATTTCCAGATTAATTCTTTCCTGTGACTTCACGTTCACAATATATTTGAGGTCAAAGTTGAACAAGTTTAGCTAAAAACGACCACCTTCGATTTTTTCTGAAAATAGCCAACTTTATCGTTATGCACTGGTTTCATGAACAGTTTTATTAACAAACATGTAATACCATCTTAATTAACATTTCTTTTTCTTCCATTTTGAGGGTTTCAAAAGACTTTTGTTTCATCATTAACTGTAGATATATGTAACAAAACCCACCTGTGCTGTAGACGACTTCAGCCCAGGCTGACCAGGCTCTACAGCCTGTAGTTAGTATAACGTTGCCATCAAAATGACAACGCCGACGAAACCCGGAAATCTAGCCTACTGCAATTTTTTAAAACTCTTTCACAAGTGGTTTTGCTACATTTATTTAGGTATTGTAAGATTTAGTTTTGGGGGCTACTAGGTATTGTTCCGTCCAGCAATATATCCCTCTTCATTTTTCGTCTCTGTTGGAACTGGGAACATAACGGCGTTCTTATATGATGTTTTCACTATCGCTGTGAAAGATACCTACATACTACCCCGCAAACCGCCTAAAAAGGCGTGTGGCGGGGGGTGTTAGCACGCCAGCCGTTAATTAATATAAAGGATATCGATAGCTAAGTTCTAACAGATACGTGTTGTTAAAACTTAGCCATCGATATGCTCTAAGGAAATTACGGCAAGCATTTATTAAAGTCTTTAATTCCTCAGGGAAAAAACGAATTCCCATACTTATCCGTTCAGCAAAATATCTCTCATAATTCATCGTTTCGGTCGGATCTGGAAATATAGAGGGTTCAACCATCATATTATTCGTCTCGCCCTGAAAGCTACTCAATTCTCAAAATAAACAAAACTTCTCAATTGTATAAGCAATCTTAGCCTAACGCGCAGCGAGTCACGTTGGAAATTCGTAAAATTAAAAAAAATCGATCTTTACCCTCTTTCTTACGCATGTTTTTGTGGCAGTGACTTCTGTTTTAGTAAAAATGCTAGAGAAAGCTGCACAAAAATCGCCATGAGGAATAGAAAATTCACGATAAGTGTCGTAATGACTCCTTCCGCCAGAGACAGAACTGTATCTTTCCATAGTATCCGATACAGTGGACGGACATGAATGACACTTCGCTTAAAAGGCGAACTTCTGAAAGAGAAATGTCCTATCCATATTTCTGGAGAATATGTGTGAAATAATTACGTGGAAAAACTAAAGTGGGTCATTTTAGTCTTATTGACTGCGCCATTCATTCCCCAGGACTTTTTCAAAATTGGCGCAACTTGCTTAATTCTGAACATCTCCACATATAAGAGGAACGTAAAAACATTAAGGTGAAATCCTACTAGTAGAAGGCGAAGGTATTGGCAAAATGACATTATGTACGAAGTTGGGGCCTCAAAATGTCCGCTTTGATACATCGTGTAATTTGTTGACATCCTTGAAGGTATATATTTACTAGACTTAAGCGAAAACTGATTGAAGTTGTCAAGAAGGAAAACAAAATGACGTTGGAACTACCATAGCGAATACAAAATCTGATCACGATTTGGCGTTTTCAAAGCGATGTGACTCTAATACTATCTTTTCTGTTTATAACACCAATTGATAGTGGAGAGGATGCAAAATATCAATATTCAGTATCTAGTGAATAGTGTGATTCTGCGTAGATTTGATCTGAGGAAAGTTAAATGCAAATGTCTTAACCAAATGGTAGGAATATTAAAAATATACCTATCAAGCCATTACAACAGCCACATATTACACTCTGCCAACTACCACTTGCCTCGTAATACGGAGAAGGTAAGTACTAAAAGGGATTGGGCACTAATAAATGAGTATTAGTGCGGGTATCTCTCAATAGCTTGGGAACATAACCAAAATGAGGGTATCTCCAATATTATAAGCTTGAGTAAACAATATTTTTTAAGGTTTAGGCAATATGCGCATTGATCTCAGCAATACGTTAAATAAACCACATATTCTCTCCGAAGGGTCTTTGTTCCAACGTTTTTAGGGCCCCCGCGCACTGGCAACTTTTACAGAGCAACTATTTAGTTGCTTTGAGGAAGTCCCTATGGAACACACGGCAGTTGCGGCAACTAAAAAGTTGCCCGTGCGCGGGGCCACAGTCAATTTCGTGTGTTTCATTTGAACATCCACAAAGCAACTAAATAGTTGCTTTGTAAAAGTTGCCAGTGCGCGGGGGCCCATATAAATACAATATTATGTCTATGCCTTTACCTTTTATTACCCATTTGCAGCTCGTATATCTATACCTCTATCCGCCAAAGTTATAATGTATTTAAAGTATTTTTTAAATTTACTAAGTACATAAACCACACAATTCCGATTATTTTTACTGCTGACATTTCCCTGGTTTGACATGATTCATTAACCATGTAATTCTGCCTCATTTCGCATTAAATATGCGTAAAAATACTCTATTAAAGGGCCACACACTAAGATTTGTAAGAAGAAAAATAACTATTGGAATGCATTTTCGAGTAGCCGGTGGGTCCCTTAGTTAGTAGCACGTGTCCATACGCGCCGCAACCTATATTGCCCACGCATAAAAAGCTACTCTGCCTCCCATTATAACGCTTGAAGGACGAGCGGGTCCAAAACGGGTTAACTTGAACGCGAGCCTCGGGAAAATAGTTCCGCATAAGGGAAGCGAACGGGCGCATTACTCGCCTGCTTAGAGATAATACGTATACACCGCCACGCCGGCACGGCTACTACGGGATTCTCGGAGTGCCTCGCTAGGCCTTAAAACACGTAAAGGCTTTTACATCCGGAGTATTTTCATCAGGCATTAGGCAATCTTCTGATGAGCCCCTCCCACTCCCACGGAGGTGCTACCCTTGCGCGAAATGTATTTTCATTCCCAGATATTAATTACGCTCCATGGACGGGGGGATTCATTATGCTTCGCCGGCGCGCGTTCACGGAATACCAAGGATACCGAGAGAGTGATGAACTATCGCCGCCCCCATGCTCGTGGAACCCAGATTAGACAATGAAATAAAGGCCTGGGCAGAATCAACGCCCGTTATCTTTTACCTTATCATCCTTTACCTTTACCATACGGGAACAAAGAGACATTGAGATTGAGAGCATGAGGATTGGATCATAAATACTGCTTCAAAACCAGGGCATGTATTCATGTTAGTATTATCAAACGGTCATTCAAGTTAGCACAAAAATTGGCGACCTTCGCTACCACCTTTGCAAAATCTTCTTACGGCTACCTAATTGTAGCTGTATTTAACCATTAACGACGGGAGAAACGTGGTAAGATTATAATGGAATAGTTTATTGTATTCATGAAAAGTCCATTTAAGCAACAAATGTATGCATGCACATGTGCATCAAATCAGTTAGCGAGGTGAATAACTATTGCTTGCAAAATTGTGTAGTACACACTAGTGAAGCAACGACTCAGAGGATGCATCTATGGAAGCATCAATTCAGAAGATTCATCGCTCTTTTATGAAACATCCTTTTTTCCCGAAGCATTACTTGAATATAACTAAAGCTATCATCATGAAATATTCAGGGCATAGAGAGTGCATCCTTGAAAAAATTACATTCGAGGCGCTTAAGAGTTTGTCATAGACCAATCAGTTATCACGAGATATAGCCAGGTATTGAATGATAATTACATTATAACCCACGATCACGGTAAGTCCTGGTCCCCTTGAAATTCTACGACAGACGACGGCTTTAAGTTTCCCGGAAAAGCGCGCTCGGGACGATTTACACCTCTAAAGGTCACTCGCCAATGAACCTCCGCCCTCGTCACTGCTATCGACTCCGGATAAATACGATGATATCGAAAGGGAAACGGTTTTCATCCATTTCTTTTTTAAATCCCTTCCGGGGAGCATTATGTCTGTTGGGGAGAGGAGTGGTGAGCCATCCGGAAATGCTGTCGGCCTGATGACGCAACCGATAATAATAATGGCCGCCAATATTTAAAGACTGAAAACAAAGACTACTGTTGAAGGCTTTAAGGTGGTTACGCCGCGAGGATGCGGGTAAAAAAATAATTAATTCCTTTTTTTTAATGACATTATTTAAAAAATTGGCTTTTCTTTACGTAGTATCATTGGATGGGTACGTAAGGAATAAGGGTACGTAAGGCCTATTTTAGAATATGGAGGGTCAGTTCGGGATCCTTACGTGGGACAAAATATAAAACAACAATCGAAAGTTCAACATTTAGCCGCCAGATTCCTGATTGGGAATTTCAAAAGGAAGACCAGTGTACCTAATTGAGATTATAAACGGACTGCGATGGGAATCCCTTGAATTAAGGAGAAAAAAAGGGAGGTTGAAAGGGATTTTTAAATTCTATGTTGGTGATCCTGAATAGGTAGATATTAAAAATAGATTAAAACAGCCGGACTACCTGTCGAGAAAAGATAACAAACGCAAAATAGACCCTCTATCTAATTCGGTGAAATATTCAATCCTGCATAGGGGATTGGAACGGTCTTTCTAAGGTAGTTTTGTAACCTTTCCCGCGAAATCTTGTCCTTTATGAGGAAGTTAAATTCGGTTAAATTGTTAGGGTCTTTTCATTTTGTATGTTCCCCTATGTTTGGATTAACGTTTATATTGTATTACTTGCTTATGTGTTCATTTATTTATATCTATCTATGTTACCACCCGACCAAATGGTCGACTTGTAACTTTACTTTAGAAATAATAATAAATAGAAAGAAGGATATAAAAAACAATGCCCAGTTGTCGGGTGCGAGGAGCATATTTTACGGCGATATAAGTTCAACTCCATCTTGCGAAGCAGTGATACTTCATCTTGTAAACAAATAAATAAATAAGGTCAACAGAATGTTTCATGGAAAATTTCACTCTATGTGTGCCACTTTACGCTCGAGCGCATGACAGCGTACAATGTCCCTTGTTTCATTCAACGCTCAGAATAATGGAGCATAGTTATTTTGGTTAGTGGCATCCCTGTCACACAGTCTATGTTGGGTAATTTCTGAAAGATATGAGGACACTAGTATACTAACTATGAAATTAAACGCGGCTCTAATGTACGAGGGGAGTTCAGTAATATTTATGCAACGATTTCTTTTCTGTAACAGGAGTTGTTTTATTCAACATTCAAATACACTATGTTATTTCCCAATCTTTTAGCTACACAACAATATTTTTCAACGTAATCTCCATTCAATACTACGTCTTGCGCCACCTTATAGGGAGGGCTTGTAGGCCTGCAAGGTACCATTCCACAGGTCAATTTTGGACACAACGTCGTACTGCATCAATTACTTCTTCATCATATTGTTCAGCCATAGGCGGATTTAGGGGACGTTCTCCCTCCCCCCAGACACTTGAAAATTAGACAAGATTTTTTACACGATTATAATGTCGTTCGTTTTATTTGATGTATTACGGAGCCTCAATCATTTAATTTATTATTAATAACTCTCACATCAAAATAAAGAGAATTATTTCTACTGTATTTGTTGTATTTTGTTTTAAATCTCAAATATGAAGAACTGTCAGACCCTTGTGCCCCCCCCCCCCAGAAAAAATCCTGGATCCGCCCCTGTGTTCAGGTGATGATGAAAAACGCGTTGCCCAATGACTTAACGTGTTTTTTTCCACTGCCAGTTCACTGTAGACATACTCTAAGCGTCGATGAATATCTGAGATACCGTGGTTTACCGCCAAAAGAAACTCAATCACTGCCCTTTGTTTGGAACGCATCTCCGTTAAAGACGTCATTTAAACAGCTCGGTATAGCGCGGTCGCCTAATGGAAGTCAATGAAACTACAAGAGAGGAAGCGAGAATGTTTAAAAATGTTCCACAAGCAATAGCAAGTTTTTTCTACCAAAACTGGCCGTGAAAAAAATTGTGTTGCATTTCTTATTGAGCTATCCTCGTACTTATAAAATGCGATAATGGCCTTCTTCCCCGATCTACTGATGAGGCCACGTCGCGTCGCGACATGGCCATCATCAGATTGGGACAGGATTTTTCAAATAAGAAGTAAAGTTCACACTTTGTTTTACAATGCAGTAAAAAAATCTTTGTGAAGCAAAGTGAAAAACATAAAATTTCCCTCTATAATATATTAAAAACACGTGAAAAATAGGGAATTTTTAATGTTTAATTAAAAGTAATTAAAATTATAATAAGAATTAAAACTTTCGCTACAACGGATTCTAAAATTGTGCATTTTTACTGTGAAATGATTGAAATTTAGGCATTTTGAAGCATAACGTAACAGTATCAAAAAACATCAGTCCATTTTTTCAAAAACAGGAAATTTTTTAGATCATTTCATATTAAATTAGCAGACGTCTCCTGTTTTAAAAAAATGACTTATAAATGCATTTATTTCAGTATTGTGGTCCCTGGTTATTATAGAATTTGAAAATATAATTGTTTTTTTTTTCAAATTTAAAAAGTGAAAAAAATCATTTTTGGCCAGCTTTTTTTCGATTTCAAGCCCACTGTGCGTCGTGGGCATGATCGTTGAACACTGCATTCGAGCCCCACGCATTTATAGAGTTTTATTCGCTTTTTGTTTTTTTTTCATTTTCAGGGCGATGAATTGCCTTGACTGCACGCAGTGCCTGCAGCCCAATTAAGGACATCGCATATGATGCATGTCGGAGCAGAGGGGCCGAGGAAATCTACTTCGACAGCCAAGTGCTCTTCATCGTAGGCGGGACATCTCTGCCCTGCGCTCCGGTTCGTCATTATCTACCAGGAGCAGTGAGTGACCCGGGTAAATACCCTTTCGAAGGGGTATTTTAAACGGTATTTTATGAGTTGTTACCTTTCCGGGCGTTCGATTTGGACAAAGCAAATTCCCAAAACATGGTATAAATTTTGATTTAGCGCAAATCGGAACTTTTAGGTTTAGGTTTACTCATGGGTACAGACAGAGTTAGGGGGCACGTGCCACCCCAGACCGTCAAAAATAGATGAGATTTTAAATTCAAATATCAATTTTACATTTTAATACATAGTATATTAAAATTAAGAGTTTATTTAGTTCAGTAATTGTGGCACATAGTTTTTAATCCCAAATATGAGAAGACCGTTTGCCTGTCACACCCTGGTGCCCCCCCAGAAAAAATCCAGGATCTGCCCTTTCTTATGGATGATTTTATCCCGAGGGGTACTTTACCCGGTATTTTAGAAGGATTAACATGCCCAGGAGTGCGAATAGGGCAAAGCAGATAAAATATTTTGATTTGGTACCAATCAGCACATTTTTGTTTAAAATTTATTTGAGGTCATGGTAGCTAGCTAAAGGGCCTTACATAAAACATAAATGAGTAGTCTTCAGAGCACGTTTATCTTACTTATTTAAAGGAAAAATCCCATTCATGAGTGGTGCCTGTCTTTGTGAAAAAAATCCGTCCTCCTCCAACCCTTCGCTGCTTCTCCTCTCGCATTTTAAGGGTTTACTTCATTGCCAGTCACGATCATATTTCAATTGATGAATACCCGGAGATGTAGGAATTTAAAAAATTATTACGGAATAGTACCCCTCGAGAAGAAGTGGCCACTAAGTAGTATTTATAGATATCTGGAGAGCTCTCCACATCTCTCACCTCTCTTCTAGATCTCTCTATTAAATAATCACGAAAGTTCACAATTCTGGTCGATTTTAGTCGCACAAATGAAGACAAGAGGGGCGAATAACCCGGCAACAGATATTTAAATGTAAAGTAAAAAGTCAAATACGTGAACGTGCCATGTTAAATGAAAATACATAACTTAAGATTTAGAACGAAATTTATCTCATGAAAATTGATGTAATGCATGAGTCCACTCCGCAGTTTTGAGACCGACAAATTTTTCAGTATACCTCGAAACCAAGTGAAGCCATCACTGAGATTTCCCAGTGCCCCATGAATGGAGATGTTAATACATGCAATATCAATTCAGAGGAAGAATATGTGTAGATATGAATCAACTGATCAATCATCCCAAAATGTATTTAAAAAAAACTGATCATTCAAAAACCAGGTCACATGGACTTATGGCGCTTTGAAGTCAGTAAATGGGACATCATTCCATTCAGACGAAAAATAACTTAGCAAGATAGAAGTTGTCATTATATATTTATGAATCTATCATTATATGTTTAATACCATTAAGATTGAATATAAAAATGTACAGCAGAGACATGTTGGTGTGAAATATTCCTTAGGTAAAGGGCAGAAACATGATAATATTGTTTAAATAGCTTAATTTGCTTAATAAAGTTTTCAGGACGAAGGTAATATAACCCTCAAATGCTAGTAGCGTAAAGGACGATTCATTCGACTGCTATCCAATCATTCATTCCACCATCACCGATCGGATCCCATCGGAGAGGATGCGTAATGGGGAAAACGGATGCTAATGCAGCCCTATAACTTGAAAATTTCATTCTCCCGCCTTCCGTTAGGTCAGACGCCACCATAGGCTCACTCGCCAGCCCCACTTCTTTGGAGCCAGCCCATCCCCGCCATTATTTATATCACTTATTTACGCGTTCACTTATTTTTCATTCTCTCTTTCTTTTTCTCGCTTCCAGGCCCACTCACCTTCGTTCGACTTATGCTACCGTTGCTAGGTGTGTGTGTTTGTGTTTGGAAGAGGTCGAACGATGAGGAAGGAACGAGAGAAACTCCGCTTGGAGGTTGGAGCACTAAAGTACCGATAGAATTTATATTTTACGTTTCTCTGCTCATCGGGAGAGGCTGTGGAACCTTTTTGGATATTCGGGAAAGAGATTGGAGAGGTTAATCGCAATCCGAGTGCAGTTTCTTGTTCCCTCATTTTGTTACTGCCTACTCTACGACAGTCACCACTAGGAGAGCTCCCTTCTCGTTTACTATAATCACTGAAGCTCATACCTACTACTCATTGCAACAAGGTCATGTTTTCGACATCACAATATTTTTTTATAACCTTTTGGGGTGATTGATCAGTTGCTTCTATCTTTCTTCCTATGAACGAATATTGCGTGCATTAACATCTCAATTCATGGGGAAAAATTTAACATGCTAATAATTTGTAAGTGATGGATTTAGTAGGTTTCAAGGTGCAACTAAAACTTTATTGGTCTCAAAACTCCTGAGTGGACTTACGGAAATTAATTTCGGAATCTTAAGTTAGGTCTTATATTTTAACATGGCAGCTTCTGACTTGTTTGACGTAAATATGTCTGTTGCCTGGTTATTAGTCCCGCTTGTGTCCATTTAAACGATCAAAATAGATCAGCATGATGTATTCCTGTAAATATTAATGTATTAGATATTAATCATTGTAATGAGCCAATAACACACCAGCAAAGGCTAGTAGAGTATTCACTTATCTTCAAGAACATTTTGGACTTAATAAGCATCAAAATAATGTGCTACGCTCAGTCGACCGGAAATGCCTGGTATAAATTTAAAGCTAAAAAATAAATATTTGATAAATTAATTTATTATTGACAATCGTGCAAAACAATTGTGCATATATGCCGGACAATATAATCAAAAGACAGTCAATTACTTAATTAAAATAGAGTCTAGCACCGCAGTCGGTGTTTGTTTAGATAATTTCCTTATCCTCAAGAACATATAATTTGGACTAAGTAAATGAGTACCAACGTGTTGTTTTACGCTCATTCGATAGGTATAACTTTAAAGTGTTTCAGAATAAATATTTGATAAATTCATAAATTATAGACAATTGTTGTGCTATCACTACTATGCCGGACAATATAATCAAGAGACGGTCAATAACTTAATAAAAATAGAGTCGAACTTGAGTCAGGCAAAACAAGTGGGAGGACTATGAATTTATGGAGAGTAAAAGCAACGATTCCCGGGACAAGAATCCCCATTCCTCTTTCTGTACATTGTTAACCGCAAGAATTGACCAGAGCCGGGGGCAAACGTGAGCTAATTCCTCCTGAATGCCTTCATCAGGAATGAACACGTGACCTTTTGTCCGACACGAACCAGCGGTGTCCCCACAGCCCAGTCACCAAAAAGCCAGCTTTAAATCGCACGTGTTCAAACGCACGTGACCAACCCGACACCCGCACACACACATACACATATATAGTACCTTCGAATTTCACCTCATGAAACTTTGGCCGGATGATATTCCCAGAACAATGAAAAGCTACTGTCACCACACACATTTTCCTCGATTGCCCACCTTTGTTTCTGGGAAACCGAACGAAATTCGTCGTATTTTACCCAATACCCTTATTTCTGCACAAAGCAAAGCAATAAGAAAAAAATGTTTGAGAATATATGTTCCTCCTAATACTATTCCAAGTATTCTTCAAATCTTTTTTCTCCGTAACCCATTCCTTAGGTGATTTATAGCAATGGTGAATCCGCTTTGTATTAAGTCGCACTGGCTCGTTACGATAAAGAGGAATGGGAAAAGGAAAGATATAAATTTCAGAAGGAAATCGCGTACTTTGTATTTCAGGCTCTTAGTTCAGCTTTCAAGTAGCAGGAACTAGGCCAAAAACCGATGATCGAATTGTAAATGGACGTTAAGAGGGTAGTTGCAGAGATGCAGAGACCAGGTGATCAATAGGATAAAAATATTTTTGCAAATACTGGATTGCAAAAGCTTCGCATCGACGGAGAGAAGCAATAGATTTTTATTTATTTTTACATCCTCGCATAACATTTGCAGTGTACTTGAAGAGAGTAAATGTCTTGTAAGAAAAAGGTGAATTAGGTTTTTATTGATGAATTTGTTTTTTATCATTTTAAAATAAATACCTGCCTAGTTGCACGATTGTTTCATTTTAAGCACCTATGGATAAACAACTTTTTAAATAATAAATCCTAATTTTTTTATCCACATTTGATGATTAATTATATGATTATTTTCCTCATAAAGTAAACTGCTATAGCGAACACGTTGTTTATTTCAGAATGCACCATTGAATTTTTAAACCATTCAGTTAATTTATCATATCTCTCAGCGTAATAATTAACGAAAATTTTAGTAAACTATCGTAATTTTTCTAGAAAAACTTTTGATATAATCACAAGTTTGAAATACCCATGGTTCATGTTCATGAATGTTTATTTATGTAACTATTTCTCTGACCGACTATTTAACATTCCCGGTCTCGCACTTGGGCATCTGGCGATTTTACGTCCGCTCTCACAGGGGCCAATTTTTACGCATTCCCCACCCCACCTCACCGTACCAACGGCACGCAACCCCCTCCCCTCCCTAGAACAGAGTCCCTTCCCCTCCGACCCGTAACAGCGTAGAATTCATCTGCCGAATATTTCCCACACCGTCCACAAAAAGTAATAAGCATCCCTTCAAAACAAACCCACTCACGTCCAATGCCCTTCCATCCCTTCCGTTCCCATCTTTATATTCTTCTCCTTCGAACCTTTATTACTTCTGGGAACCGTTAACGCCTCTCCTCTCGCCCCCTATTACGCTTAAGATTTTAATTTTTGCCAAGGCGACCACCACTATAAAAACTGCCGCACATATTGCCCGGGATGAATTGAAATGGCTCTCCACTTTATGACGCCTAAACCTTCTTCAAGAGGGTTTTTAGCCCGATAGTTTTATAATAATCCCCAAACGTGCTACCGTAAATTTTAAAGGTTGCTGAGAGAAAGATTGTTTAAAAAGATGCGAAATAATTACATTTAAACTTAAAAATTCGTCACAAATTAAATTAACTACCCACTTTTCGCGTGCGCATTAAATTATTGTGGAATGAAGCGTTACAGACCTTGATGATGTAATTGGATGCTGGAACAATAGTAGTTGGAATGGTTAAGAAAGGCATTTTATTTTTTAATGAATAGTTACTATTGCTTCAAAATTGGTATGGTTAAGATGATACACAATAAAATATAGCTTTATACGTATTTGTATAGAACCTATATATTTGGATACCAAAAGAGCACAATTTCCGTTGGCAGGATTTAGGGATTAATATTTTTTCATGTATTTTGGTACTGTTGGAGCAGTTTCTTCTATTTTTATTTAAATTAGGTAGTAGATATCACAACTAGTAACATATCTATTAGGGAGGGAAAGTGAAACTGATCACTTTAAGTGTTCTAAAATGAATAGAAGTGGTTTGTTTGATGAATAGCATTTAACTGCTTAGGAATTCACGACTTCATTTTCTAGCAATGACAATCTCATTCACTACCCAATTACATTCAGAGATTTGTGCTGTCTTCAACCATTTTCTTCCGTCTATTGTAATTTACTGCATTCCTTACAGTGATATCCGAGCATTCCCACTTAGAGCCACACGAAGTAAGGGTATTCTGGGCCCTACTTTTCATCTCTAACCAAAGATCTTGCCTTCAGGTTTGGTATTTCATAACTCATCGTGTTTTATCAAATACTCATTGAGTTTTTAAATGGAGATTATCACTGATTATAATTAAAATTAAATTGAGTTCTTGAATGTTTCTGAGAAAATATAGCTATCTTATTTTCTTCAACCAATTATAATTTTCAATGAGAACCTCGATTCGCCAGGGCCCAGTGGCGCAGCGAGGGAGGGGGGGTTTGGAGGATAAACCCCCCCAGAGCTGCGGGAAACTTTTAAGTTTAATCCATTTTACATAATTTGATTAATTTACTTTTATAAGAGTGCAAGGGTTAATAAATATCCCTCAGAATGCCATAAAACCATTTTTAACCATTTATCTTAAAGCTTTCTGGGGAGGGCCCTCGCACCTACCGTTTATCCTGGCGGGTATACCAAACACCTCAGGTTTAGTTGCGCCTAAAACCCCCTAAACTTAATTCCTATCCGCGCCCCTGCCAGGGCTGGCTATGGTTCTGAAGAGATATAAATACCCGCCCCTCACTACGCCTCTGTTATTAACAAACGATAACGAAGCAAGAAGTGCAAGAAGCTTAAATGAATTGAAAATATAAACGAACGATACGGCCGAGACACATTAGTATTTTACCCACACCATATTTCCTCACTGCTCGAGTCACTGGCGATGTTCGACGTCTTCCTATATCACCTCACGTAACCCTCGTTCAGTTTTTTGCGCGGCGAATCCAAGGCATACATGGATGTATGGGAAGGCAGAACGACGCCAAACTACGTCCACCATAGTTTTCCCCGCCATCACGGGGAAACGTGATATGATGCCTTCCAAGCCGTGGGCAAACAGTTCTAAACCCCTTCTTCTCTCGTATTTTTTTCGGGGCGGAAAAAGGCTATACAGGGTCGTTGTGAGGGTGAGTTTGTTTGAGCCTTTTCCACGAAAAATGGCTCAGGGTTCACTAACGATTGTGAGGATAAAGGGAGGTCCAAGTTTTCTTTCCTCACGGAGCGGATTGAATGGTTTACCCTTCTGCATGGCCCATCCCAAGGGAGCATTTAGCAAAACGCCGGCCACATCAGCAAGGCACTCGGATTAAAGTCCACTGGACTATGTGCGCCGCCTGTGAATCATTCATGACGCGGTTTCTCTACTACAGGTTATCTCCGCCAGAAGAACAAAAGCCTTGAGTCTGATGGGCATCCAGCGATTTTGAACACAACTTGGTGGAGTGATATTTGACGATGTAATGGCGAAATGGGATTTTTCACTTAGATGCAAAATAGTAATTCATATAAGAAACAGGAACTCTTGTAATTTTTATTTTTATTTCCTCAGGAAGTAAAATGACCAGTGATTTTTATTCCATACCGATGTTATTCTTCGATAATACAGATTATATTCATTAATGGGTTGCCTAAGATCACAATAATTACCACATATCTTGGGATCAACTAAAAATTGCATTTATCTCAGGATTTTTCCTGATAGCCAGTTATTTACCCTCTATCATGGCCAATATCAGTCTCCATCACGAAAATATGCCAAATAATTGGCCCCAATAATAGGTGAAATGTGCATGAAGCAAGAAAACTTAATGTGTCTAAATAACCAATGCCTGCCCCTCTAGATAGTGACAAACTCGAGATATCTTAGTTATAAGTGATGCTTCCCTTTAGTATTTGTCATAGAAGTTAACGAAAAGATCAGTATACTTTTGTGTTCACGATAATTGACTTTTCAAACGTGCACATCTCAAACGCGTAAATAGCAATGCGTAAATATCCCTCAAATGCGTAAATAGCAATATCCCTTTTGTCCAATAATTCTACCTTCTAGCAAAAAAATACCAATTTTAGTAAAGAAGTGTGGTCCAAATAAAGGTTACTGCCATTACGTAACAAAAATAAGTTGGAGGGTAAAATGGATGTTTATAAGATATTACGACCAGGATTCTTGAATCGTAAAAATACAGCGAAAACAAGGTCGTGTTGCGGTTTGCGTAAAAATCCGGAAAACCAAGAGGCCTGCGGTTGGATAACCGGTGGGGTTGATTTCTACAGTCAGCATTATCATCCACGAGATCAATAATTTAAAGAGGAACAATGGTTTAATTCCATGAACTAATTCACCCATTTATCTTCGAAGGCATATTTAAAGGCATTAATGATAACTCAATCTTTATTGATCGCAATACGTAAGTAATTTCAAATTTTTTTCTGCGATCGGGCATTAATTGTGTTTTCCAGTTGCATTATATCTGAAAATCTCAGCTACCTAATGCAAGTATGCAGCAAAAGACCTAAAGCTGCGACATAATGAAAATTACATCTACTCCATATCCTGATAAACTTGGGTTGTATGCGAAACTGATTAAACTGATTGCGAAACCGACAGATTAAAAATTCAATTTTCGTTAGCACAAAACCATGCTTTGTTCTTTCTGTTAAGATTTTTAGATGTAAAAAACAAGGAAATATTACTAGATATGCAGGGAAATTAGACGTTAACAGAGCTCTTTTTAAGAAGAGGTGAAACATTCTAAAGGATGCAACAGAAGATACCAGCAAGCTTTCTTAAATACATTTGTTAAATCCAGATATAGCAACTCACCACAAATACAAACAGCAGAGAAAAATGTATGAAAAATGAGGTATGTTCCTCCCAGATAAACTTCTTAAAGAAGAAGCATGCGTTATGATGACTTGCGAATTATGCATTGTTTGTATGAGATTTTATTATTTTGATTGGAAAAATTATTGAAGTAGTGGAAAATAAGTGTGCATTTATATTCTTTAATCCTTTTTTAATAATTATCTTGCAAAAAATTTTCTAATGCTGTAAGTTATGGAAATAATTATTGTAATTGGTATTGATGTTGTACTTTGTATATCATATAGGCATCGGAAAACAATGAATCGTGAATGCGTTTTCTCCTGGGTAATTGGGAAAAATATAAACTAATAAAATAATATTTATGAAAATGATACTCGAGGTACTAAATAGAGGTCAAAACTTTAAACATTCGTTCAAGTTACCTGGGATATGAAGAGTTGCTAAGAAGGGGAGGTCGTTCACTGGGAGCCGAAATTTTAATTCAAGAAAGTAATTTGGTGGACGAATAGATAAGATTATTTACAGCTTAGGCAATAATATTGCCCACGTTATGTTTAACCAATAAACACTTCGAATACAATTTCTCGTTTTTGTTCCGAGATTCATTCACTCTACATATACATGCGAATCGTCCTCAAGAATAGTTCAAAATGGTGTACAATCTTTAGTTCCATCACAATTATCATTACTACCTGTGTTTTCATTCGTTTTGGTACATTGATTGAACGATAAAGTGCATTTTATCTGAGTAGAATATATTTTACTTTGAGTACCGTATTGACATTAAATTAAAAATACATAAAAAATTAAGTGACACAAAAGTGCCATTAATAATAAAAATAATTTACTTAGAATAATCGGAAGTATTTCATAAAAAACTCAGTCAATCCTAATTATTTAATCAATTGGGATACACTAGAAAAATAGCAAATATGTTTCTTAGATTACAGTGTAACGTCCGTTTTACAACTAACCGAATTTACGACAAAATTAGTCAAAAAGTAACGTTAAAAATCAGCGTAATACCTTTTGACGTTAGTAGGTTTACTGATTTCTACGACAGTGAGTTCATACATATATGACCATAGGTTCATGCCGAATCTATTTTTTTATTTTGTGGGAGTGGTTTTATTTTATTAATAGGGATGGACGGATTCAAAATTTTTTTCGGATCCGGATTCGGATCGGATCCTTGATTTTCGGAGCCGGATCTTTCGGATCGGATATTTTCGGATCCAAATGCATTTTCAAATTCCTGACGCTGAGATTTCCCCGATGACATCAATCTCTTGGAAAGAGTCACACTATGTGCCAGTCGTATTTTGCCTTTTTTATTTTCCACGGCTGAAATTCTCCTACGTAACCTCTGCGAGAGCTTTCAAACAAAACGGTTCATGAGTAGGACAAGAATCGCATGCGACGGCGCATTCGAAGAGAGAATCGGAACTCTTTCCACCCTTATGGGGCGTTGCATTCACTGAAGCTATTATTTAAAATTTCGGATCCAGAGCCGATGTCTTCCGTGACTTTGGATCCGATGAAGGGCAATATCCGCGGGTATTTGGATCCGAGGTATCCGATCCGACCATCCCTATTTATTAATAATAATATCCTTGAAATATTTTAAGGTCCATGCGCACCTAACGGGGCGAATCTACGCCATGCGGCAAAGCAAAGTTTCATACTAGTTTTCGGCCTGTAGATGATTGAATATTTCTACATCTATATATTATTTCCGACTTGCAACCAATTCGACCTACGACCAAGTATTCCGAATTTATACTGTACCGGTATTTTATCGGATCGTACTGGTTGTTCCGCCGTTGCCTCGAGAACTCTAGTGTTATGTTTTCTCGGAGAGAGGCGATCGTCTCTGGGAATATGTGGGACAGCAGGCTGGCTCACGAGGAGGGAGAGTTAGTTTGAGAAAGAAGGCTTCCCCCAAAGATTACGCTCAAGGCCGAACCCCGCCCCCTTCTACACAACAATCACTCACACTCCTAGCCACGAGGAGATTTCGTCAGTATCTTAAGAGCCTGTTTTCGGGGGGACGGGGGGCGTTTGGGTTCATTTCCTCCCTCATCCCTCCACTCCGATCACTCTCTTCGCGCTCCCCCAACTCCCTCCCAAAGACACCTCTCCCTCCTCCAATGATATTTTTGCTCGGGAAAGGCTTTCGGAGAGGTGTCATGGGCGAAGTTTTGGGGGGGGGCTGCCTTTCGGAAAAAAGTTCCTAAACTGTGCAATGTGTACTGTACAGTGTACATTCAAGTACAATGAAATCAGAAACATCAAAACTTAAAATAAATTTTAGTCTCAGATAGCACTTGAAATGTTTTCAGAGGCTAATTAAAAAAAATTTCCAGTAACACTTAGGGACTATGAAATACCCCCGTTTAAAATACCCGTGTTCAAAGTACCAAGCCTTGTCATTCAGGTGCAATGGAAATAAAAACATCAGATTTCAAAGAAATTTTAGTCTCAGATAGCACTTAAAATGTTGTTTTCGGAGGCTAATAAAAAAAATTCCAGGAGCACTTAGGGGCTATGAAATACCCCGTTTCAATGGGGGGTTTTCAAAGTACTAATCCTTTTCATTCAGGTGCAATGGAAATAAAAGCATCAAAAGCTAAAATAAATTTTAGCCTTAGATATTACCATAGAGTAACATTATATACTCCCTGATTCCTAAAGTAACATTTTTAACCTAAGAGTTTTACTCTGTGATATTACTTAAAATGTTGTTTTCGGAGGGTACTCGAAACAAATTTTCCAAGAACACTTCGGGGCTATGGTATATATCCCATTTCAATGGGATGTTTCATAACCCCTGTAGCCCCATGAGGGCTGCTGCTGCTGGAAGTTTTGGGGGGGGGGGGCAATTTACGGTATTGAATGGTAATTTGTCCGAAAAAAGTTCCTAAACTGTACATTCAAGTACACTTGAATCAAAAACATCAAAAGTTAAAATAAATTTTAGTCTCAGATAGCCCTTGAAATGTTTTCAGAGGCTAAACGAAAAAAATTCTAGTAACACTTATGGGCTATGAAAAACCCCCGTTTCAACGGGGGTGTTCAAAGTACCAAGCCTTGTCATTCAGGTGCAATGGAAATAAAAACATCAAAAGCTAAAATAAATTTTAGTCGTAGATAATACCATAGAGTAAAATTTGCTACTCCCTGATTCCTAAAGTAACATTTTTAACCTAAGTTTTACTCTGTGATGTTACCTAAAATGTTATTTTCGGAGGATAATCGAAAAAAAATTTTCAGGAGCACTTAGGGGCTATGTTATATCTCCATTTTAAGTGGGAATGTTTCATAACCCCTGAAACCCCAGTAGGGCTGCCGGCCCCCCCACATAAAACTCTACAATTCGCCCATGAGGGGTGTGAGGACTTCTTGACCATGAGAAGCTCAATTTTCGACGAATGACCACACTTGCTCTTTTTTTTTTCTCTCCCTCCTGTTCACGAGAATTGGGTGCACAGATAAAAAGACAATTAAGTCGCCTCCTTACGCCTCGCTTCCTTCTAGGGGGGGACTTGGACTCCTTTTCTGAAGGGACCGATGCTTAATCTCTCTCCGCATAACCTTGACCAAGAAACTCCCATCTCCGTCGTGTTTGGGATGAAAACATTCGGGCGAATAATTGGTATTGCCGTTCTCGAATTCGTATCGAAAGGTCATGGGTCGTGCGAGGAAAACCAGTCACTGTCCCATTGCTATTCGCCTTCATATTTTTTATGTGAAAGAAGGTGGCAATTCTGACAAATCATAGATCGCAAGGAGAGACCTAACCTTGAATTTCCAGCCTATAGAATTCGTGGTTCTCCGCATTATAGTCTAAGAAATTATTCTAACGACCGAAAGAAAACATCCTGGTAGAAAATACGAGCCGATTAGTGTGTTGCGTAGATGCATGGAGACGAAACTTGGGAGATTCAAGAAACATTGCGCCAATACAACATGCTTATTATTTGTAGATTATTAGTATAATTTAGATAATCAGATTTACAAGTACGATAAAATGACTTATTTTTGCATTCATTTCACAAAGAGAACATCATTTTGACACAAAATTTTTTTAGTCAAGGAACGTGGTAAAATATGAAAGAAATAGGTACTTTCGCAGAGATTACTAAAAAGAATATCTGAAGTTATGTCTATATTCAGTTACCGTTTCAGTAAAATGGAAAATCTTAATTTTTATACTCACAGATCCCCGATTTTCGACTGCTTGGCATGCGATATCCTCCATAAAAGACAAAGAATAAGATTCCAATAGTAGACCTGACGAGCGGATGAGTCAAGTTGATTTTGATAAGGCCAGCTTTTTTACGAAAACACATGTTGGACGCTAGCGCCAGACTTTAAAGAGAAGATGAAAAGCAAAAATATAAATAACCTTATTCCTCTTGAGAGAAAGCGATTCATATTTCATTGAATGGGACTGGATCTAATATGCAGCTAAATGGAGAACACGGTCCCGGGATGCTAAATAGCCAAAAATAACACATTGATCCTTATGCCTTTCTCGACGCGACGCTATTTATGAAGTTTGTTATGGCATTGGAGGAACCACGAAATTTTTGATTAATACGAGCTAGCAGAGAGCTGGCCATAAAAATAGATCTAGCAAACTCTACGAAAAAGAAAATGAATTCTGAGACGTTTAAATATCCATATGTTGTTAAAATGAATAGATATAAGTTCATTGTTTTGCGAGGAACATGGAGATAGTTTCTGGGCAGATGCGGTGGCATTTTTCCATATTATAAATGGGGAACTTTTCCAATTTTTTTGACAGTAATTCTTTCTATTCTTTCAGGGTGGTGACAAACTTGGCCTCGGCAATAGCCTGCTCATGTCGAAAGGCGACAAAGGGCACTTCCGTTTGATGTCGTGATGGAACATCCCACGTCCCATCCTGTGGACGAAATGTTGCACTCACGAATATTACAAAAGAGGATACACAACTAAATCCTAAATGTGTTGTCACCAAAGAGGTTGTAAGTAAATACCTGGAGGGGGCACCACCGGTTTCGAACGTGGAGCGAAGTGTGGCCGAAGTAGGGGTGCTTGGGTAGGACAAGCCACGCCCACTTTGACCAAAACATTGACAATCCCATATGGGTCAATGCTAACTATTTGGTTAAATTTTTGGTCATAACTCGTTAATACATTAAAATAAACAATGGAACGCACAATGTAAACCTTTTTTCTTACTTCATTGGTAGGCTTCGCGAAGTTATGCCTCAAATATCTTTTCCCAGGGAAAAATTCTTATCAATCACCGTGGTTATGTTCCACAACCAGCTCAGCTGAAAAGAAAATTTTACGAGGGTAAGCTAGTCATTTACCTGCACTTATAAAGGTATTGAATTTTATTATAGCCAACGGAAATTAACAAATACAGCAATAAAGTATATTCCCACCATTAAAGTGGCTTACAGAAGCAGAGTTTATGCATTAATAAAAGTATCGCGAATGATGAGAAAAAACCTATGACAATCACCGGCGAAATACTATTGACTATGGTTGCATTTTTCACTTGTTATAGTGCATTTTCTAAACAAAACTTAGCCTCCTCAAAATAACAGTCGGAGACTGAGTCCAAAAATTGTCAGACTAAGATGGCGGAACTTTGAACACGCCAAAAACTCGGAAACACCGCGGTGCACCGCCTCCAGATATTTACAACCTCTTTGGTTGTCACCCACCGCGCATTTAAATGTGTTTACAAAAGTCGCCACTCGCGTCGCTGACGGAAAAATTGATCCGAGTTTCATGGGGAAATAAGGTATAATTAGGGGTGTCAACCGAAATTTATACTCTTGATGGTGTGGTCTATCAAATCCAATACATTCCAATGCTGTTTCTCGCAATGAAAAAATTTTAATAAAAAATATTATATAAAAGTGGATCGCATTGCACTCATCACCGCGCCGCGGATATTTTTGAAAACCGATAAAAATCCGATCGAAGTGACAACAGAGATCAGCTTCCTACGGGATGAAATTGGGCCTCCTCTATGCAGTCTCCTTGGTTGCACTACAACTACCCTCCACACAGAATCTAATAGACATACATGCAATAAAAGATCTTCAGGTAGATGCTATGGATCCATACATCAAAGGGCACAGATAGGCAAATTATTTTTACGGGATATGGGGCACAATCAATCACAGCCACAAATTTATCGTCAATTAAAATAAAAAGACACTGGATTTTTTTTTCAATTTCTATTTCTCCCGTAACGGATGAAACACACGTTTTCCTCCATAGGCGGATCGGATAATAAATAATTTTTAACTATTTATAGCGTTTTCATGAACACGCTTAGTCGTTTATCAAATTGTCTGGTACAAATCTTGCAAAAAAATTATTTACCCATTTTCCGACTAGCTATCAAGCTGAAATTTTCAGGATGACTCAGAATCAGATGACAATGCAATATTTTAACGCATTTATTATGATTTTAACTGTTTCTCGAATGTTAATCAGGATTAAAATTAAACATGGGGATTAATCCAATGAATGGTCACCAAAATCCGAAGACGGCGCTGCGTTCGTTTTGAGGAACGAGAATGATAGGGGCATGAAAAAAAATTTGATAGGAAATTAAGTGTTATAGTGGAAGATGTAACCGAAGTTTTTCGTTCTCTATTAAGGAAATAAATTAGAGACTGTCAGGCTCACAGGAAATATAAGTAATTTTAGTATTCCTTTTAGTTCGCGATAAAAATGTTTTTTTATAAAAAAATTTTTATATTTTTTTTACTACTCTTACAACAATACCTGATATCAAAGACAGAAAAGTTAGGTAAAAATTAGGTAACAGGTGACAAGGGATAGAGTAGGCTAAAGATTTGGTAACGAGGGATGCGAGCTGGAAAGGTCTGTTTGCTAGAATACACCTACCAGCCATCATCAAGAAAGGTAAACAATAGCGGATACATAGATATTTTTGCAATCATAGAGGGCAGTGACGTCATGGCAATATTAGTAGTGCCGAAACGCACTTTCATTAACTTTTCTTAGAAGTGAAATGTTACTGCATGTTTTTATTACTATTTATTATTTACATTTTATTAATTTTTTATATTTTGGTTACGAAATTATATATTCGACTTTTACGTCTGTGTTATTCAACTATTACGCCTTTTGTTAACCAACCTATTAACTATGTTAACTAATAATGACACCACTTATAGAGGGGCTATTTCAAGCAATCAGTTGGCTTTTTTCAGCTAGGAAACATTGATTTACAAATTAAACTCCATTTGAAACTTTGCATTCAGAGTTTCCTCTGAGTTCCCACATCCTACTTCCTGCTCATTTTTCATGGAACTATTCAAGATTTTTCCTTCATGGTCCTTGATAATAATTTCACTAAGTGGAAGACCTGTATATAGTTCACAGTAATGCTATTTCCTGAGACTTGATGCAGATTTTTCCTTTAAAAGATATCGTTACAGGATGTTATTTATATAAGATATTACTCGAAACATTACATTTTTTCTCTCTGCTCACATAAAAGAGCTGTCGTTCTTTCTGATTTAAACTTGGAAAATGAATGAACGTCAAATATTCTGTTGACGAGTTTGTTGACTTCAGAAAGAACATTTGCAATGTGACGAGTAATTGTAACATCCTGTAACGATATCTGATAAACGAAAACACGTTATCAAGTCTCACCGAATAGTATAACTGTGAATAAATTAAAAATCCAAGGACAAACATTAGGTATACGAAAATATAAATTCACTAGTGTTCACTCTATTTTGCTCCTGAAGAAGAGTAATGGTGCTGAACAAGTGTCCACGGGCCAAAATCTCGACCTAGATTCACCCTAACCGCGGAAGAACTTAAAATTATCATATCTAGCCGGCAGACCTAGAAAACTAATGGAGTAATACTGATAGCGTGATCGGCCCAAGTAGTTTCGTCGGCGGATAACGTAGTTCGCGTAGTAATGTTTTTGGTTCATTCACCACGGTGTCATTCGCTAGGAGACACTTATCCTCTGGGTAATTCCCTCGTTTCTCCGTCGCATGGAAGAGTCGTTTCAGAGGGAATCCATGCAGTAAGACGCTCGTCGGTCGTCGCTCCAATTATAATCGCTACGGGCGGAAGCTCTTTATCTCGGCATTTCCTTCCGAGAGAGGGGAGTGGCGACGAGGGGTATGAGGCCACAGGATTGTTACATGGCGGATGAAGCGGCGAAAATAAACCACCGACGAGCACTTTTGCCGAATAACGTAATAATCTCTGCGACTCGCTGCCAATTTACCTAGAAGGGCGATTTGTTTTCAATAATAATTCATCACAGGGCCGGATCTAGGAAGTGGTAGCCCAAGGGGCCCATGTTGGTGGGAGGCCCATTGTTTCAAGGAGTTACATTTCGTAACGTAATTACAGAAAATGCAAGTGACTCAATTGTCCATTTATTAACGGCTATGTTGAAGACTACATGTTAACCTAAAAACCACACAGCTTCACTTCGTATCTCCTAATGCATGATGTTTTTTTTCTGCTTTTCCAATTTTGTAAGATTTCCCTCCATATTGGCGGAAGGCTCATGCTTGGTGGATGGCCCCAGTGGCGGATACATATGGGGGTCACAGGGCAGCCCAAGTGGATGGCAAGAACGGAAGAGGAAGACCTCGAACAAAATATATGGAACAGGTCAGTGGCGTAACTAGGAATATGCTTTGGGGGGGATGAGAGGGGATGGGGAAAGGTGACCTCCTTTCAGGAAAATTTTGGAAAAATGAAATGCCTGCAAATATTTTTTTGCAGTATTTTAGTGCGTAAAATTTAGGTTTCATTAAAAGGTTACGTTAACATTTACTATAAGTCAAAACTAGACAATAGTTTTGAATATTATTTTTATTTCTCTGAGGCTTTGGGGGGGATCTATCCCATCTCATCCCCCCCATAGTTACGCCACTGGAACAGGTAAAGAATGATGTGAAAGATAAGAAATACGTGGGTGTGGAAAGATTAGCTGAGAGGAAAATTAAGTGGAGAGCTGCGTCAAACCAATTTTAGGGTTATTGACCAGTGATGATGATGAATATGGCATTGTCTTGTATATGCGTTTATCAGTTTAAATAAAACTTTATTAAACGTTGCATGTGACTTATTTATTTGCCATTAAGACAAAAGTAATGGTAGCCAAGATATCTTTTGACCTCCCTCCCCCATTGAGTTTTTCTGTATCCGCTGCTGGGTGGCCCTGGGTTGACGGGTGGCCCAGGGCCCGGGCCCATTTGCCCCCTCCTTTGGTTCGGCCCTGATTCATCATTCTAATAATATAATTATGAAATCAAAGAATAGTCTTCGATGTTACATCGCGGATGAAGCGGCGAAAATAAACCACTGTTATGCCCTCGCACTTTTACGGAATGCCGTACTCATTTCTGCAACTCGCTGCCAATCTACGAAGAAATGCAATTTGTTTTCCACAATAATTCATCATCCCAATAATATAATCATGAAATCGAAGAAGAGGCTACGGGAGTGAATCTCCATGGGGAAAAAATTAGCGTGCTATGATCCGACGATGACAAAGCTGTCATAGCAGAGATAGAGAAGGAGGGAAAAAATATTATGGTTAATATCGGTGATGTAATGGGTGGATATCAGCTGAAAATAAGGACAAAAAAAGTAAATAATTTGTATGCAGGAGAAGATAAGAAGTCAAGACTAACATTAGTATAGGGAAACAAAAACTGGTAGAGGCGAATGAATTCTGTGATTTGAGATAACTAGCGACAGAAGAAGCAAGAAAGAAATTATCAGTCGGATAGCCTTGGCGAAGAGAAGAGAATTCCACCATATGAAAGTTCTACATAGAGCGAGATATTTGAACATTGAAGAAAGGAAAGAATTTATAAGAACTTACATTAAGAGTATGCTTCTCTACGGAGGTGAGGAATGGACAATGATAGCAGCGTAGAAATCAAGGGCAGAGACCTTAGAAATGTGATGCTTCAGAAGAATGATGAGCATCAAATGGATTTACCTAGTTAGATATGAGGATGTCCTAAGAAGAGTAGGAGAGAGGAGAAGCCTCATGAAAACCTTGACAAGAAGATGGAACAACCTAATAGGCCACATCTTGAGACATGATGGCCTGATGAAGATAATCGTCGACGGACAAGTGGAGGGCAAGAATGGAAAAGGAAGACCTCGAACAAAATGTATGGAACAGGTGAAGAAAGATGTGAAAGAGAAGACATACGTAGGTGTGAGAAGATTATCTGTTGGGAGAATTGAGTGGAGAGCTGCGTCAAACCAATCTTAGGATGGTTGACCACTGATAATGAATATAAAAATCAATGGCGTCACTTGCTAAGACGACTCCATATTTTTATTTTTCCATTAGATTATTACATATATTGTTCTTAATGCACTTTACCTGTATTTTTCTTTCCCTTCATCTCATCATCTTTGAGCATTGTTTTCACTAGTGTTTCTTCGCGGTTACTACTTTGCATAGTTCCAACCTTGCACGGATAGTTTGCAAGCTTAGGCTTTCTATTAAAGTGCATTAGTATTTCTAACAGCATGTTCTGTGTGTTCTAGCTTAATTGGTAGATTGCTTTCAGGAGTAGTTGACTAGTTTTAATTTTGCATGAATGTGGAAGTATTATTTTTAGTATGTGTAACGTTTTTTGGACCTTATTGTGTACATGTGGGAATCCTCTTGCATGCTGCATACTGGTGATTTATCACACCCTTAAGGTGGTTCGCAGGGTATTCTGTAGATGTATTTGTTTTACGGTATCGGGTTGCATGGAGCGATGGTCGGTTGATGGGAGCTCACACCAAGTACATGAATGTGCACGTATTTTTTTATTTCCATGTGTGCTATTCTCTGACCGTGTGGTGTGCACGAGAGAATGCCGTTGCATGCTGCTAATCGATCACCCTACTACCAAACACTCTGGAGGTGGTTCTCAGGGTATTGTGTAGATGTTGATACATTGTGCGAGATTTATCAAATCAGGCTTTTCTTTAGTGGAAGTTGAACGCATCCCTGGTGAAAATAAATTTGATTCAACCCACACATTATAATTTCGAAATAACCTAGGTTACAACACGATTGAACACACCGTTTGGTTTGAAATACCCAAAACAAATGTGAATTAAAATTAAACTATTTTCATCAAGAATATCCATGTTTAAAAATGCTCTAATCTAATGCTACATTCCAGTCATCCTTCTATTTATATTCAGACAGCGTCTCTCTTCTCCAACGTCAATACTTCGTCGAATGTTTGCCAGGGGAGTGAAAAAAATTACATGGATTACTCGGGAAGATGAATCTCTCCTGAATATGTATACGTTAACTGAGAGCTTTTCCCGTTTCGAGGCCAGTAGGAAAAACAAACAACGCTTTCCGACGCTATCATACTGCAATCTTAAGCCTGAATCACACCCTTAAGCCTTTTTCTTACTCTCCTGGAGATTGCTCCATAGGTAAAATAGCGATATGACAGCATTTCAGAGACTAGCAAAAATTTTCATATGTTGTTTTACCTGCGCGTATATATTTATGTCATTCATTATATTCGTAAAAAGCACAAACAGGAAGAGTAATACTTATTCACACAAATATTCGTAAATTCAAACGCATTATGAGTGGAAATGATATTACATATCAAAGTCACTCACAATTTCAATCAGTATCTTTTATTTCCGTTGTAATTATCATTGCCCGCTTGGGAAATACGTCGTAATTGACACTGGAGAAAACGAATGAATTTTAAGATAATAATATGCTTTTCAGGTGAAAATTAATAGGAAATGCATTGAAATAATTGAAAAATCCGTTCATTTAGCCATTTGATAAAAATTCCAGCCGTCAATTAAGAATTAAGTAAGTTTACAGATCGAAAACATGATACCGTTGCACCGAACCTAACACTTACAATTAGATTAAAGCCAGAGGGACCTTTGCTGGTCTAATTGTAAGTTAGGATAAAAGCTGGTCTAATTTAAGATAATTTTGACCAGCAAAGATGGTTTAAATCCTCCGCAATAGAATACGATAAATATTTTTAAATCCTCCCCCTTGTTGTAATACATAAACTTGCAAAATTTCAGGGTAATCAATGAGATCGTTTCGATTTCCATTCATCTCAGATGACCAAATTTTCATTCCCATATAAAAGAAAGCTGGAAAAATTGAATTTGAATGCGAAGCTACATTTCAAAGTGCTTAGTAACTGCCGTAAAGGGTTCCAGTAGGTACATTTATCATCCATAAATTATTATCGGAGCAATGCAAAACTGTGTTCTTATGAATGCATGCTAATGGAGCTGAATGCACGGAGGCACTTCCCAGCATGGTCAGATAAGAAATTTTGTGGCCATGTTCTATTGAGATTGGGGTATTTTCAATCCATTGTAATGAGTTTAGTGCAAAGACTATGAAAATGATGGCTCGACCAATTTTAGCTCTCCTTTCTCCATCGGCTAGTACCAATTTTATCACTCCTTTTTCCATCGCCTTCACTATCCACTCAAAATTCATTTATAACTCTCATTCCATTGAAAGGTGAACGTTCTTTGCAACTTTTGGGCTTTGATTTGCAAGATGACGTTTTAATTCCCAGAAAAATGAATGGTTTAATGATGGAGAAAGCGATGTGGAACTGGGCGCCATCTGTGTAATATTATTTAACCTAAATCGGCCACTTGCCATCATTGGATCCAACCAGTCAGTCTGTCCATTTGGAGTAGAGAGTTGAGTATTGAAATCAACACTTGAAATTTTCCTTGGTTCGGAACCATTTTGTTCCTCGAAGATTATGTGCTAACATCGAAAATTGATTGGTCGGAATAAATTTTATAATCGCGGGAAATTGCGAGTGTTTATTTAAATATGGAAAAATTCCACTCCATCACGCTTGGTTCTTCTAATTTTAGGGAGTTTATCTTCTCACTCTTCTATCCTACTTGTACGGGATTATCCTAACCGCGCCTCCACCGAACTGGATTTAAAAAATTAATTAGCAGCAGTCAAAGAAATCGATAAATCCCCAATTTCTGATAGAACAATCTAGGATTATCACCGGGTCAGGAACTCCATATCTGCCAACGTTTCGATGTCCGACTCGGTCATCGTCCTCAGGGCTGTGAATGTCGAGTGAGAATTTGACTTGCTTATATACAGTCACTCTGGTGGTCTGGTGACTGCTGATTGGCTGTCGTCAGCGGCATGCTCTGATTGGTGGTTTTGCCTAGCCTTTTGTATAGTCTTGAGCACAGGTTTCCAGGTGCTGCTCAGAGCATATCCGGAGTCTCTATTGATGGTATTCTTAGACAGTCTAATTTCAATAGACTCTTTAATGAGTCGATCCCAAAAGCCATTGGATAGGCAGAGCATCTTGGTGTCGTCAAACTTAACAGTATTTTTGCATTCCATCCAATGCTCTGCGATGGCTGACTTTTCGGGCTGTCCAAGGCGGAGGTGGCGCTTATAAGCGCCACCTCCGCCTAGGACTTGTTCAGTTTGAGGACTTGATACAGTATTCTTACTGAAACGAATTACATAAACGCATTAAAAGATTTGAACGACATATTATGACATCAGAAAACCGTATCTGAAAATATGTGAAGAGAGAATACAATGAAATGATTTGTGGCAAGTTCGAAAGCTTACTGAAAGGAAGTGGAAGACATACAAGAAACTGGTTTTCTTCACTAAAAAGGGAAGGCAGTGCACGATTTTCCACTGGTTGTTCCTACGGAGTTGACCTCATGTATAGGTGATGTTTTGGTACACAAAAGAGTTGAATCCTTGTAATCCTTTAATAATTGTTCTCACTGAGTCTCGACCGAACAAAAACATCTTAGTTCCTCAAAAAAGATGGAAAAGTGTTAAAATAACAATGGCTTTAATAAACTTTCTTTTGTGAAATGATCTTTTGCATGGAAATAGGAGATCAGAAATAGTTTTGAGAAATACTTGTTGTAATTTTCCCATTATATACAGTTTTTTCAATGAGCATGGCAAGTTTTTTAAAACCAATTTTTTTTCTAAAAAAATGCTAATGCATCCATATGACTCAATTGGTTATTAATGTAATCGATATGCAAAATCTATTAACTTACAACTAACGTGCCTGAAAAGTGTACCGTTATACATGAAAGTCTCAACTAAAGGGCTTACCGTGACACCTGTTACGTCAACATAGCGATAATGCGAACGTTTTAGGTACCCAATGGCAATAAAATCGGCATTTAATGCACTACAGTCTAAAAAGTTCAATTAATTATTTCACCAGGAATTGGAGAGTCTTTTTACAACGAGATTCCTGGGTATTTGCTGGGAGGCCCCAGCAGTTTATCCTACGCCTCTATTCTCCTTATCTACATGAGAGGCGGTGAATTGTCCGTTTATGTGATGATCAAATATTTTTGATGAAAAGATTCCATCAGATGTGTGACTTAATAGCCAAAAACTAGCAAAAAAACATTGAATAATTATTTTTCGGGCAAAAGAGAGATTTTAAAGGCTATGCTGGGATTCAAAATGGATTTTCGTAAAAGGCAAGAAGATAACTTGCCGGGCGATGAAAATCGTAAACCTTAAAATCCCGGCATGAAAAGCTATTTATTAAATTACGCCTGCCTTCTTGGAGGCCAACCACAGGTCATAAAATCCTTCGCAGTGGATGGAATGATGGTGACGACATTTTTAGTCCCCATCTTTGAGGGCAGTTTGCTCCTGTTTTTATTTTTGACGCCCAAATACTTAACCGTATTATAAAACTGACACACGACCCTAAAATTTTCAATATAAAGGGCACAGTGGATAAAATTGAGAGAGAAAGGTGATTGGCATCACAATTCTATTGCCGGTTAAACTAAGGCTTATTTCTTTTACTTAATTTTAACCCAAGCAGAAGACGATATCCATTGGATATCTAAATAAGGTTGATACGTCCAAAAGAAGTTGTTATTATACGTTGGATATTTTGGCAATGTTACATACGAGGGCCGTTTTTTTCAACCTCCGATGGGTCATGATCAGAAAACAAAGTGATTGATTAAAAATTGTTTCATTCCTAAATGTTGAACACAATTTTGGTGTCCTTTCGACATAATCGCCTCGTTGATTGAGGTATTGGTCGTGCCTGTGGACAACCTTTCCTATACCTTCTTCATGGAATGTTGCCGGCAATGAATTATGCCTTTGTCTTGAAGCTCATCGTCCGTTTAAAAACGCACGCAAAAGAGTCACATCTTCATTTCAGCGTAAAGATGGAAATCTCCCGGTATTGGGCCGGAATTGCACGGCGGGTGATCGAAAATGTCCCATTGAAATTGCTCAAGGAGCATTTGGGCTTCAACAGCGCTGAGATGACGGGCGTTGTCATGGATTAGAATACTTCCAGAAGTCAGCATGTCCCTTCTTTTGTTTTGGATGGGAATGGACGTACTGTTTCACACTGTTTCATACTCTAGCCACATTACATTAAAGAAAAATTGTCTTTTATCGGCATAAAGGTCAAGACATGTCAATGCTGAAGCGATTCGGCGAGTTTTCTGGCTGTCTCTCCCATGGTCTCTCCGCAGTGCACACTTGGCGGGAGAATCAATTGAGGCAGTAGGGTGTGGTACGGAGGACGCGCAGTTTCCCTACCTGCTCATTACCCGCCCGCTGCTTGTGTGATGTTTTAACTGAGCTTTTGGAGGTTGAAAAAAAAAAACCTCCGTCGTAGATATCCCAATTGTAAAATCCACGGCGAGTTATAAAAATAACGTTACATAAACATCCAAGTTATAATATCCGTGATATTGCTGATTGAAATTTCGTAGATATAGTGCATACGTATTAAACTAAGGAACGGAAAGAGAAGTCTAAGTCTAAATACAATGAGAGTTAACTTGAAAAAAGTTAATATATTGTTCCATTTTATCACTTTTGCCATTAATTGAAGGAGTAGCATTTATTTTCTCAAAAAAGATGCCTTTCGAACAATACCCATTGGTAACACATGCTCTGCATGGGATTGGAGAGCACAAATTATCATATATGTCTAAGGATTACCAAAAGTCATAATAAGCATAACCATCAGATGTTGTGAAGAAATCTAAGGTCACAATGAACACTTGTTGGCTTTTAAGTTAAAGTTTTTGAGTTGCTCCTTTATCTGATGCATGCTTTATAGCTTTAAGGTTCGTGTAATAAATATTAGAAAGCGTTAAAGTCACGAGATTCATTTTGGAACACCCGGTATAACGACTTACACATAAATTAATGATGAAACGAATGGCGGAGGATAATACTTGGTGGATTTCCATCGTAGGATATGAAATAAATATGCTCTGAACTTTTCCATTTACTTAAAAAGGAGTCAAAATATTTCACTGCACTGCAGCATCGTCAGGGCTCATATCGAAGCTAACCATGCCAGAATAAATAGTCACGAAATAACCTAAGAGTAGGGCAATATTCTCCTTCAACGTCCACCCTTCTTTTTTTTTACTTCATATCGTATCGTAAATAAATGAGATCTCGCATGTCCGAAAAGACTACCAACTACTCTTTATGATACAAATAAATATTTATAATCTATTCGGACACATTGTCACCGAAATATTTCTCGGAGGCTATAAGCATCAATAAATCTGTTGGTTTATGCTCATTATTATGGTAATTACATAATTATTTTTTAGTTTGCTAATTTTTTCTATTTTCCTGTGAAAAGTTATGGGCAAAACCTTAAACATTCCATTCTATCTTCAAGCGAAATATGTGATGGGGATAATCTAAAATTCTAATGACTACAATTTCACGCTGATGGTTAATAAACAAAAAGAGAATTGATGGGTAAAATACGTGAACGATGATTTTAAGGTAATGCCACTGGGCAGAGGCAGAATATCATGCGCGAAGATAGTGTGTAACTGGAGAGGGAAGGGTGAAACATATGTACACCTGATCCAGCGAGGAAAAGGAGAGATATCCGAACGGGGCACGTGTAAGACATTTTAATAATTCATAAGAAATTTGGATATGGAATGCGTAATAAGGCTATGGTGTGGGAAGGAAAAGATTTCAGACGCTTCCTTCGGAGGCTCAAGAGCAGAAGATGAATAATTGCATTCGCAGGCTTTGCATTGAAGCAGAAAGTAATATACTCAAAGAAAGTGAATTTAGCTGAGGGAATCGAGCGTTTCTATGTTACACCACGTTGATTGGAAAGATAAAACTTTATGTGATTCCGAATCTTTCATTTCTCCTCACATAATAATCCCCGAAATTGGTTAGAAGTGGAAATAGTTACGAGATATAATGGTATTGTTTTAATCATAAAAAAATAAGATTAATTCCAATATTATCGGTGGAGAACTTGAATGCTTCGAACATGTATACTTCGGCATCGCCGATAATTCGAATTTTGCAAGATAATTTTTTCAACAAGTATACAAAGTTAGGATTCCAAGGAATTTAAAAAATATGATTCTCGTGCTTGCATATTTTCGCAAAGCTTACAACTAAAACTAGTTCGATGTAAAAATAAATCAACGTGGATGAAGTGCTGCATCCTGACGTTAAATTTCAACGTAACCACTCACCTTCGAATTTTATATAACATTTTAGGTTTTTAAAACCATTTTATATCACGCTGTCAATTCAAACCAAGCAGTGAAAACTCCCAGAAGTTCAAAGACAAGACGTGTATTGAAACATCGGCTTGAATAGAAACAAATCACCATGTGGGAAGGAACCCGAGAAACTTTTCGCAATAATTTCTCATCAACATCATGCAGCACTGGGGAACTTCTAAAATAGTGCGTGATTTCACTTGTTCTCGGTTAATTATTTATTATTATTCCAATAGAGGCCATTGAGATCCATTAAAAAATTAACAGAGCCACGGGGTATAAAGTTAGCAATTCGTGGATTCCATTTCAAAGAAGATAAAAAATGATAGAGCTCCAACTTAATATCGAGGATCCTTCCAGCCAAGAAGGTGTAACCTGATCGTTGTGACCGTTTATGGATACATCTCACGTGCTTTACTTAGGTCTCACTAATTCTATTCATTCACCCTTACCATGATGGACGAATCGTTCGTGGAAGCGTCGCGTCGCTGCAGCATAAATATTTAACGCGGCAGAAATCCCGAGAAGACTTCTAAAATGATATATTATATATACCATTATATATTACTATAAAATCTTGATGAAAGCGCACTAACGATAATATAAGTATGTAGCCGATCGAGGAGAACGCACAAAAATGGTACTAATAAAACATAGACACACGTAAAAAAGGGACACTCACAAAAAAACGTTCAGACGTTTCAGCGGGTTGACCCGCTATCCTCAGTGCTGAAGGTGAACTGCTGCAGGCAGGGTAAGTTCCTCCAGTAGCCCTAATATATGATTTTTGTGCTAGCATATTTTCGTAAAGCTTACAACTCAAACCAGTTTGTTGTAAAGTTTAAAAAAAAAACAAAATTCACTAACTCTTGATTAACTTTGTCGTATTCCATTATAAGTTTTCCTGGATATCAGACAATAACTTATACCACTTATTTTTTATCAGAGCGCGACCCGGGTTTCAATAAATTATCATAATCTTCAGGCTATGATATCATAATTTGCGCCTGAAGATGATGGTAATTCATTGAAACCCGGGTCGCGCTCTGATAAAAAATAAGTGATATAAGTAATTGTCTGATATCCACGAAAACTAAAAAAAAAAATCTGGAAGAAGTGCTATTTTCTGTGGTGGAATTTCAATGTAAACACTCACCATGTTTTTTGAGTGTGCATTGGTATTCTTAGCTATTTATCTGCTACAGGTCCGAATCAAAAAAAATTTTTAGGGTGCATTGGATAATATAACGCAAAGCTTTCACGGGTTAAAAAGTTCTTCCTAAAAGTTAATAGATGAAATAGTTGAAAATAAAATTATGTGCACTCAAAATCGTCTGGTGTGCGCAAATGAGCCTTTCAAAGTATTTTTTTTATAAATCACACAAGGTATATTACGGAATTTTCGTGAATTCGAACCCATTTTCCCATCCAACTAGACGTTTTCACAACCTTCCTGCCCCGTGACGGTGGCGCCTCTTACGCGGACATGTAACCGGGGGCGATATTTTTGATATCCCGAGTCGCTCCCAGCAGGATCGCAGGTGAAGATCAAAGGCGAAACTATGCCGTCAAGAATGGGAGCGGGGGGTTTGGGGGGGAGGGGGGGGTCGGGAAAGGTGGCGGTAAGTGGGTGCACGCACCCCCCGGGGGTCGCCTCTTTGCCTTCACGGCGTCTCTTCTCGAAAGAGACTTCCCAGAGGGCTCCACCGTAGTTCAGAAACCTACTAAATGCCTTCATTCCCCCTTTCCCATTCTCTAAGAGAACCTTCTCCTACCGTGAGTAACCAGGATTTTCCCCGACGGCTATAAAACCAATGAGAAATCTTAAGGAGTCGACGAGTCCACGCCATTCTAAACAATCAATTTTTGTTTCCGATTTTTTTTGTGATTGGTGCAAAAACGTAAAGATTGCATGGGTTAAAAAGTTCTTCCTAAAATTCAATAGCTAAAAAGTTTAAAATTAAATTACGCGCTCTCTAAATCGTCTGAGCAAATTGCAAATGAGCCTTTCAAAGTATTTTTTTATAAATCTCATAAGATATCTTAAGGAATTTCTATTGTAATAATCTAATTCGGGACAAATATTTTTTATTACAAGTTTTTACAAAGTATAGGAAAAGTATTGCCTTCGTAGATAATTTCAACATTAAAGAGTAATAAAATTAGGATTATAGCGCGCAGGTAAGTCATCCAAAAGATTTTATTGGTATTTTGAAGGTTTTGTTGCAAATTTACAACTTAGAAACAAAATACTTTTTGATTTTGAACTTTTTTTGTTTTATTAGAAAAATAATACTTCTATAGATGGCAACCCTCAAAGTAAAAAAGAAAGATTAGGGCGTCAGTCATGTAGGTGACTCATTAAAGGTAATATAAGAGGGCAAAAATACATCTTAAAGACGTTCCGATTATGATGTGCAGTAAGAAATACATGGTGAAAAAAAATTCTTGTTCAGATAACATCTGAAGGAATTTACGATACATTTTAATGTACGAGTTAGTGTTTGGATGAACGAAAGCTAGAATGAACGCCAAAATGCTTCGTGTAACCTCCCATATTGTGCGAATGCATGTACAAAAAAATAGAACATGTTCTAATTTGGTTAATGCATTCGTAGACGTCCTGTTCTGGTAAACAGCAGTTGTTCATGCATTTAGATATTAACTCGCACGGGTTAGTATGTGGTGTCACCAGGTCTTTACGAAGCAAATTCGGGAGTCTCACCTGTAGGCAAGTCATATTTATATTTCTTTACTGCATTTTTGTATTAAGTCAAACATAATTTTATTGCTTATTTTTCAGTCATTTAAATATACTTTTACTTCATTTACCCCGAGTTTTATTTCTGAATTACTTAAATGAACTAAGGCGTATATGAATAAAATTAAACTTCCTTCTCATTATCTCCAACGACAAAAACCGCCAACAATGATTAAAACGGTTTTGCTCGACGGCTATGAATTCCTTATGGCATTAAATGAAGTTTTTTTCGCAATTCAAAGCGAAAAATATTTCATTTCAACTTTTCGTGTACAGTTACAAAAAGTAATACATTCGTATATAAAATAGTCCCAAGTGAGAAAATAAAATTGAAGGAAAATTGCAAACAGATTTGTTACTCCAAGACTTTTCTAATAGATACACCTACTTCCATTTTAATTAGGTAATTTGAAATTTAGTTCTTGGAATAAGTGTTCATTAATCTCGACAAGTAAATGACTCGAGTAGAAACAATTTAAATGACAATGCATTATTTGGCTGAATAAATCTACTTCATTATTTTACTCCTTTGCATTGCCATTTATGACCTCATTGGATTATGACCCCGCTAGAGACTTTCAAAGCAGTGGCTGCCTGGTGTACACAATTAGTAGAATCTTCATATTATGTGTGACGATTCCTGGTCCGAAATTTCTCCTGTGATCATCAGACGACCTCACACCTTATTCCAATACCTATGAAAAATTATAATATTTTTAACCCAACTCTGACGTCAAAACTAAGCTTTTGTTCACTCCATGAATCTCTGTTACTGTCTTTGCTCGCGTGAGATTGTATCCCTCTGTTTAATTTTGAAGGGTCATTGAAATAACTGCTGTCATTAACAACTTCAGATTTTCAACGCTTCAATCTTCCTCGCACTTTCACCTTCCTAAATTTTTCCGGCAGTAAAACGGCAATCACCCTTTATTCGACTTTAATGGCAGACGCTAACTTTCACGATATCATCCGTGTCGCGCAGCAATAACACGAATGAGTAATACACGTACGGGACTGACACGGAAAGAGGGCATGCATATCATGAAGTGACGACGGAAGGAATAAATGACCTCTTCCTACTTGAGTTAGTACACAGAAATGTACGCGACAAATGAGAAAAATTTTCATTTCCGGCTGACCCGAATTAATAAAAAATAAAACTAATTAACTCTAATCCGCAAGATAAACTAACAAGATATCAAGTCGTGGACTATTTCCAGAGAGATAAGCCCCATACGGCATTAATCGCACACGAGCACTTATAAACCGCAGGCAGGAATGAAGTCCATTGGGATTTTTCCTACGGCGCGGGCCATGGGACAGTGGTAGCCATGGGATCAACAAACGACTCCGTAGCCACGGACGAGGCGGGCAAAGCGGTCGGCAAAGGATGCTGCAGCTTCGACGCAAATGACCACGGCCGGAGTCATTTCCAACCCATTCCCAGGATAACGAGTTTTCCCGTATTCGGGCTGTGTTCATGATGGAATTACGTCGATTTTCATCTCTATGGAAAAATAGACGACCCCGAAAAAGCGCTCGCAAAAAGCCGAAGAGAGACATAATCAGAGATACTGGAGAAACTCATAATCGTTACATTAAAAATAATCACTATTTCTGGAAAATGGTGCGATGTTTTCTGAAATTATCCGGCAGTTTCTCGATCTGTATCTGGCATGATCATTCAGCGCAAATTTTGCCCACGTACTTTCCTGCTTTTCGAAGTATATACTTCCCGTACTTCCAACATTCTTCTCAACACGCAAACGAGCAGGGAATTATGTGTAGGCTAAATGTGATAATTCGCATGCGCTAATTACTTTGCAAGAATTTTTGAACAAAAACATCCTCGCGCTTAGACTTCGTGGAAGATTTTTATCTCATCAAAATAATTATAATTTAATTCTTTAAAAATTTCGATATATACGATTCATGTATAGAAGTTCACGTAGTTTTTTCTATTCTTACAAAAGTTTTATTGGTCTACCATTTCTGAATATCGGTTTCATTTAACACTCATAAACGTAAGAGATAAAAGTACATTCCGTGTTTACCCACGTCAAGGAGCAATTAAGTCAGTTTCAAATGGCAAAAATTTCCAAAACGAGGGCAAAATCCTACAATGCAACACTCATTACACGAGCGGAGATCAATAATAATTAATGCAACACATTTTATTTTACGGCCAATTTTGGTTGAAAAAACTTACTATTACTTATGGAACATTTTTAAACATTCCCGCTTCGTCTCCTGTAGTTTCATATTACTTCCAATTGGTGGCCGCGCTATACCGAGCTGTTAAAATGGCGTCTGTAACTTAGGTGCATTTTAAACAATGGCCAGTGATTGAGTTTCTTTTGGCGTAAAACCAGGGTATCACACATATTTATAGGCACTTACAGCATGTCTACACTGATCTGGCAAGGACAAAAGCACGCTGAGTCGATGGGCAATGCCTGTTTCATCATCGCCCCTACGGGAATGCTGAAAAAGTTATGGATGCAGTACGACGCTTTTTCCAACATTGACCAGTGGAATGGTACCGTGTAGGCACGTAGGCTCTCCCTTCAAGACGGCGTCAAGCCGTAGCATCGAATGGAGATTAGCTGAAAAATAGTGTTGTGTACGTAGATAAACTATTAGGGAATAACATGATGTTTTTGAACACTGATTAAAACAATCCCTGTTTAATAAAAAAATGTGTTGCATTACTTATTGAACTTCGGTCGTATTTTTTCTGCCCTTGGAGGGAAGTTGCAGTCATCTTCACCTAGATAGAAAACTGCGAACGCCATAACCATCTTACGATAATTTCTCGTTGCAAATTCTGCCCGATTGTTTGTTTATTTAGTCATAAAACGAGCTAAAAGAATGTCGCAGTCAGTCGGTCTCTCCAGTGATTTGCAGATATTTATAAATTTAAAAGAACCAAATATTTAGTTTTTGAAGTTATTTTCTACCGGAAAGCACACTACAATTGATTTAGCAATCTTGCTAACTTCGTAACATGTTTCTTTATAAGACAATCCATTTTACTCACGATTATAGAATAGTTAGCATTTATTAAAGAAAGAAATACTATGCTAATGTTGTGACTCAGCTAGTTTTCCAATCACGGTCCACTCCGTTGCCATATTACTAGCAATATCGCTTTTCATTCTCACTCACAGTTGGAACCCCAGCAACGATGCAGGTTCAATCCGACTAGAGACCCCAATAGGTTTCTATATTGCAAACAGCTCTATGTAATGCAGAACCGATGATCGTGCTACTAAAACATTCACAGATATTGCGGCATCTGGATATAAATTTTTGAGACCCGAGCACAGTTCAAGTGCCCCTATTCCATCATACCCCTGTGCCCCCCCACCACCAAAAAAAACCCAAAATGTTTTCGTTGTAAGGCAGGATATGGATAGTAACTGCCCTCCTTTCTTCAATGCATGAAATTTGAACGTCTATGAATGATTCTCCTGATTATTTATTACCATTCTGTTCATATCGATCAAGATTGCCATCGAGGATTGGTTGCAGATATTATTAGCATCTTGCTTTCCTTGAAAGTGAAAACCTGATCAAGGCTCGGTATGCGTCGAATTTCGGAATTCGTCGATTTATATTGCAGATAAATTGTAACAATAAGATTTATTTTAGTTCGGCTATGAGATATAGTCGATCAAAATGCTACCCTGCAGCAGTATGGTTGACAATTAAGTCTTCAAGAGAATGAGTGAGTGAGAATTCCTCCTGTATTCAATTAGTGCTCTCCGACATGTCACTCGCGTCGCCGTAAGTAGGCTGATCTGTCGTTGGCTGGGGCGTGAGGGGGATGGGAGGGTGACCGCGAGCATACTTGAGAGGAGAGCCGTGGGAATGAGGACTCGACCACCTCAGCGAGTCCCACCGACTTCCCACCCTTTGGGTGCAACGCACCGAACGACAAGTGTGCAAACATCAATTCTTTCGGGCGTAACCCCGCGTAACAGTTTATATGAAGGACTACTGATGAAGATTCTCTTCGGAATCTCGTTTGCGGTGCAGTTTTTGTAATAAGCACGTACTGAGTAACAGATGTATCCGTATAGTTTGAGGCGTAATTTTGTGGAATTCCTTCATTTTAAGTAAATAAAAAATTGATTAAAAATAAGTCACATATGGGTGTATGCCGCGTGTCGTGATGGAGATAGCCCCGACGTTTCGCGACCGACTGCTGGTCACTTTTTCAAGGGAATAATTCATTGACATTATTTCATTCACCGGGGCATCATACATTCATTAACAGGGGCATTATTCCCTTAAAAAAGTGACCAGCAGTCGGTCGCGAAACGTCGGGGCTATCTCCATTACGACACGCCGCATACACCCGTATGTGACTTATTTTTAATCATCATGAGCCGCGAAAGCTTCAATCAAGAAATAAAAAATTGTAAATTTCGCTAGAGACACACTGATTTAATGAGATTCATAACTGGGAGTAATATTTTACGATAGGTCCCCCTGGGAAGAAAAAGAGTCAAGTTATTGGCGCATATAAAGAAGGATATAAAGAAGCGAACGACAAGGAGCTGAATGAAATAGATTGTGCAAGCGAAATACGGAGGACTGAAAAATCCCTAAAAAAACTTAGAATTGCAGTTGAAAGAATGAAAAAAGTCCTATTCTTGGAAAGCTTTCAGTATAAACACTAAAGCACATCGATTTAGGGACCAAACTTGAGAGGCCTAATTGGAGAGCGGGTATTAATTATATTTAATGGGACTATAACTAAAATCCGCTTTGAGAAATTTTAATTATAAAATATACCTTTTAGTATGCTTTGTGGGATATTGATGAAATGAATGCCTAGTATCGAAGCTGGAATGATATATAAAATTACATTATGCGTATGCTCAGTGTTTAATTTTATCGATTAATATAACTAAGAATATTTTTGTGTACTTCAACATTTGGATTCATTTCAGTGCAAGAACATGTCACATCTTGGTCATTTCATACTAAATGAGTAAAATACAATCGACTCTCTCGGAAAATATTCGTATCCCCCATTGATTTCCATCTTAGATGATATCCTCTCTGCACTCTCATCTCAGAATTATTTCAGGATTAAACATTATATTCTGATAAATCAGATAATTTATTTCCCCCATACATATTTTATCCCGGATTAACGATAATTTATGGCCAGCAATTGGCGTAAATATGTGAAGGAGTGGATTAGTTAGTAAGACAATGTCATACATGAGGGTCAATAAGATTGATTGATAGTTCTTTCCAGAAATCTTTGATTATTTTCTTCACATTTATGTAGGCACTACACGCAACCTTTGTAACAATCACATTCTTCTCTCTAATGTCTTTTCTCCAGCCTGATTATCGCTTTACAATGCGGAAACTTGGAGACTTCGGAAGGAGGACGAGAAAAGACTAGATGTGTCCGAGATGTGGGTGTGGAGAAGGATGGAGAAAGTGAAGTGGACGGAGAGGAGGAGGAACGAGGAAGTGCTGGACATAGTGGGCAAGGATACAAAGCTTCTAGATGATATGCGGAGGACACAGAATGTTAATATTGAGCAAGTATTTGGCGGGGAGGGGATGTTAAAACCGTGTTAGAAGGAAGAATGTACGGTAAGCGAAGGTGCGGATGGAATAGACTTTATTGATAGATTGAAAGGGAGTAGGCCTTCTAAATACTCTTCTTTTTTTCATTTCTCCTTCAAAATTTCTTCCACTATTCTCAGTGCATATTGCTCCATACAGTGGCGCAGCCAGGAATTTCTTTCCGGGGGGGGGGGGAGGGTCCAAAACTAGGGGAGAAATTAAAAAAACAGGGTACTAAGTAGAGGGTTTTTAAATAAATTTTAACACTTTTCGTAATAGAAAAAACTTCATTTGTTGAAGAAAATTTTGTAAATTCATGATTTTTCAATACTTCGCTTTGAAGTTTTATTTCCTTACTTCCAATATGAAGAGGTTTCACAAAGGAAAGCCTGAAGTTATTAGTTATACTTTGTTTTCTTTTATTAAGAAAATTAATTGTGTTTTTATATTTCGGGGAGGGTCCGGACCCCCCGAACGCCCTCTCACTACGCTACTGGCTTTCTATAAAACTTATTGCAGCGGTGGAACAGTATACTTTAATAAGTAATTAGCTTTTCCCCGCAATGCAGTTATTGTTGATGAGTGAAAATGAGATCACGCATTAATTTATATTTTCTTCCTAGGCCATTCCCTCCAATTAAATATAGTACGATCTTCCCTCTCTGCCCGTGCGCCAGAGTCACGTTTGGGGAGGTCACGCACGCAAAGGTGCCACGGAAACGCACACGCAACGGCATCTCTTCCGCTAATAAGTCTAGCTACACCCATGTCTCTCTCTCCATCGATCACGCGTCCCGCCCAATGGGAACATTCCGCATTTCCGGAATGACCACATTCGGAGAGGCGCTGGGTCTTCAAATGAATCGTAAAATGAGTCATTAATTGAAGGATCTGGTACTTTCCCGGCGAATCTTGTTGGTGAAGTCCTCACGGGAAATCAGCCGGGTCAAGATTGACATTGCTGCCAACTTTGCTGATTTGCATTTGCTGAAACCCTCCTCACTTCGCCCTGAAGACGATGGCAGAGAAGGCTTTTGAAAAGTTGGCAGCAATGTCAATCTTGACCCGGCTGATTTCCCGTGAAAACTTCACCTATGAATCATTAATTGTTTGAGGCAACAACGATGATGCGATGGAAATGAACCGTTCACAAGAAAAAGAGCCGTTTCAGTGACCCATCAGTCGCACGCCGTGGACCGGCACTCGAACTGATAAAAAATACCCGTATTTGAGAAAATCTGTGTCCTCATCCAAACTGGAGCCAAAATTCGGAAATAATCCGCCAGACCCATGATATCGGGTGAAGTCAGCCTCAAACTTTTGTCTGAGGTGGGTACTCGACCGAAATCAACTCTAACAATGGAATGAATGGATTATTATCGGGTTTTCAACCGGGAAGGAATCTGCATGTTGTAGGCCGATGTTCCGGTGGGGGACTTACCTCCTCCTCATCATCGCTAAAGATGTTGGGAAAGTCGACCGAAGAAACGTCGACCGATAACTTGCAGATCCTAATTCGGTTAGAAACCCGAGAAGATTTCATTTGATAAATTCACCGGAAAAAAATCAGATACCTACTTCTAACCATAGAATTTGTATCAATACCGAAGAAAAGGAGGAGAAAGAAAACAATGGATCACCAATTGTAGGCCATGCGTTGGGGCATGTTAAATGCGATATATGTAATCGAGGGAATAATTGATAGAAAAATCCATCGAGAAAGACCAAGCACTTAAGACAGATGAAGACTGACTCAAGTAAGAAGAGCATTGGGAAACGGAAGGAACTGGTTTGGGCAAGGGAGTGGATGGTGGGATGTAATATTCCAATATTAGGGTAGCAACAGAATGCATGAATGTTTATAAAAATGCCGTAGTCATAGATAAAATGAAAAATAACACTTCGGCACATAGGTGCGGTGACCCGAATTTATGGGCTTTGCTCAAACAATGTATAAGTGATTCTTAAAGATAAATTCCGCGGTTAAAATTAATCACTACACTATCTTGGTCTTCGGGGTGACAACTCCATGGACTCCAACTCGTGCAAATAAAGTCAACTCCAACTAGAACTCCATGGAGTTGTCACTGTTTACAATGCGTTGAGAAAGAATTAATTCTACAACCTTACTATCCCTATCAGCAAACCTTGTATACAGCATGGCGGGGAAATTGTCATTGAAAAGATTTTTTACGAAATAAAGTTCTAAAATTAGCAATTTTGTTATTGTCAATCCCGAAAATGATACAATATAGCATATCCCTGCTGGAGTCTTCTGATGAAATTCATGAAAACTTTGCCAATGAATTTTCAATAATTATGTAAAGATATTATGTAGAGGTCCTTGAAGTTTTGGAGGAAGAACTTTTTTTAAAGGACCCTATGAAGAATTTCCTACAGTTCGCGACATACTTTCTAACATTTATTTATGTTTGAGCACTTGTCTTTTTTCGTTTCTCCTTTGAGATTTCTTCCGCTATTCCCAGCTTCCTCAGAATTCTCTGTCGTCATATTTTAAATTTATAAGAGGATATTCAATTAGAGATTCAAAGAGGATATTCAAGAGATGTATTTTTTTAAACATCTGAAGTCATAATTTCTGTTTCAGTGGTCAAACTATATGATATGAGCGTAACAGAGTTAGTTAGTGGAATTCGATTATATCAAAGTCAAAATTTAAAAACCCATTTTCACATAAATTTAATTATGTCGGTCTGTATATTAACCTTTAGAGTGCCAACCGATTTTATAGATACTATGCTAAAAGTTCCACGGCATTTTAGCTGATTTTGCTGTAGGTTAGGAAAAAAATTAGGTCTCAAAAACAACTAAGGGTACCTATATATTAAAAAAAATAGGAAATGTTCATTGTATGCGATTTCACCTTTTTAATGTATTATTTGACGAAGGTTTGGTATCACGAGTTAATTATTATAATTTAAAAAACTTGTTAATGTTAGAATAAAATGAATATTGACAAATAAATTATTAGTGAACTATCAGCATCTAAGAGTGACATTGCAGGAGGAGCATTATCGTGCTCCTGGCACTTTTCGCTAGAGATAGTAGCACCCTGAGGGTTAATAGTTATTTCTTTGGAATATCATTGTTATATTACTTTATATTTCTATTGTTTCTTCCTTTGCATCCGCTTGTTGTTTTGCTAATCTTTTGTTTTCTGCTTTCCCTCGATCATAAATACTATAAACTCTATGCCCTCAATCTTGGAATCTCGCAGTTGACAATATTCCATGGGAGGAGGTATTGAATTGATAACCGCAATAAGCGAATTAAAGATTCTTTGGTGAATTTTTAATGCGATGGAGTTATTTATTTGGTGAATGAGAGATAGAGGGAAAAGATCTCGCCGGAATATCATCCGAAAAATATATCTGTGATGCACCTAACGCTGGATGATTGCTTTAGCGGAATATCTGGGACCCTTTTTCATGTCCTCAATCTGGAAAAGCAGTTAACTTGGCCGTGGCAAGAAACATGAGCGGAAATCAAAGTGATAATAAATAACTTGGAGTGATCTTTCTGTCATTAGCCTTGAGTCTCCTTGAGTTTCCCCCTCTCATCATCTGTCCCTTTTAAGTTCAATTCAAATGAATCTCCCGATCATTAATTGCCTCTTCCGTTACTAACGATCATAATTATCGCTGATTAATGAGTCCAGAAATGATCGGCATATTAACTGCTATGAAAAGGAAAATATAATAACGGATCGATCCAGGCATAAGTTTGCGGAATGCGGACGATGGATATCACATTTAATAATTTTAAGCGATGGGGTAATTAAAGTTTAAATCTGAGGCAAGGTCGATTACAAATTATTATAAATAGACGAGAAAATATAAGGCCTTTGAGACTTAGCATTAGAGAAGATACACCGAAAATATAAGCCTCTGATGTGAATGATTGCATGAGGAACTAATAAATGATTTTATAATTTTTATGATCATCATAGGAGAACAGAACAGGGACTTATACAATGACCATTGAGTAGGAATATTGGCAGACGCCACTAAGTAAATAAAATCCTGAATGATCGGAGCTGTTACGTCGGGATCGGGGTGATTACTTTTAACCATGGACATAGAATAATGAACTGAGCCTGACACACGTCGTTCATACGCACCATAGTCATAGCATTAACGGATACAGAAAAAAGTCAAGGGGGGGGGGGGGGGCGAACAAAATATCTTGATCTACCTTTACGTTTGACGTTATGACAAATAATTAAGTCACATGCAAAGTTTAAGATAGTTTTATTTAAAATGATAATACGCATATACAATGGACACGAAAACCTACGGCGGGCTCGCAAGGGTTACTCTCCTAAGCCGAAGTCTGAAGCCGAAGCTTATCACCTCTGCACCGCAGAAAGGGGAGGACTGGAAGGAGAAAGGAAGGAGGCGCCGCCGCGATAGGAGCCCGACGACGCCTCCTGGGACGGTATAGGTAAGGAAGGGAAGGGACGAGGAATCCCGCATCGTCACAAGGCGGGCGGGTCCTACCATCAGCGAAACCAGGCATCAGCCACTGCTATTCTAGCAACTTTGGAGGATTATCCTAAGAGGAAGAATAATCCAACGATCAAGTCGTTAGATAATACGCATATACAGGACAATGCTATCTTATAATATAAAAAAGCCGCAATTGTGATTCCAGAATGGTCGGCAATGCGGGCGGATCCCCCCCTGTTTCTCATACATATTTACTCGACATCTGGGGGGCACCGCCCCCCAGATGTCGAGCGGTGCCCCCCAGATGTCGAGTAAATATGTATGAGATGTATATGAGTATGAGAAACTGTCGACTACGAAGATAGACATACGCGGTGCATATCCTGAAAAACCTCTGCGATGAATCTTAATAACACCGCGCAAGCCTATTCAAAGATCGGACAGTCGGAGAAAAATCTCTTCAACCTTCTAGATTCGAACGGAGACCCTCAGCGTGAGATGCAAGCAATCTAGGCACCACACCAACCCGGAAAACGTTTGGGATAGTCACTGTTTTAAGGAGGTATTTTTTTCTTTCGTTCGGTTGTAATTGAGTTTTCATTTGAAATTGATTATTTGATTGTAAATTACACTATCATCTTGCAACGTATAGCGTGTATAGATACCAGCAACATATGCGCCACACCAACCCGGGAAATGTCTGGGATTTTCAATATTGTATGGATGTTTTTTTCTTTCGTTCGGTTGTAATTTATCTTTCATTCGAAATGGATTACTCGAATTTAAATTACACTATCATGTTGAAATTTTCAAGGTGTGTAGATTTAAGAGCAAAGGGTCTCACGGGGCTAGAATACTGACTCTATTTTTCGGATATACTCTCGCGTAGCTGTTTAACAATTGTGAAGAGTTGCGAGATCCCTTACGATCTGCCCGTAAATGCACGATTCTTGCTTGAGTGCTTTGTGGGGGGGGGGGGGGGGACTTCATGCGCAGCACTGTGTCCGTCGAATGGGAAGTAAAACTGTGATGCCTCGTTCATATTACGATTGTCCGAGCGATCGTCCTAACGATAGTTGGCCGAACTAGCCGCGTGAATGCATGACCTGACAATAGTTCACGTAGTTCCGAACGTTGCCACTTTACGATGGTTAGGCGCTGGGAGACCGGAAACGGAAGCGACAAGAGAAAGACGAAAAGGTCGTGAAGCTCTATTTTTTTCATGGATTTGTCCTGGGAAGGAAGAATATGGGCGGAAGAAAAATTATTCGGTAAATACACGTTGAAAACAGTAATATTTTGTCCCTGCATACCTCAACAGCTTTGCTAACCGTCAATTTCCCGTTCACTTTAGATGTCAGCACTAGAGGGCAGCACAGGTTTTAACAATCGTCGTGTGAATGTACGATGGTTCCGACAATCGCTGGAACAATCGTAATGTGAATGAGGCATGATCGTCTTGGCGCCTTTGTTTCAGGCTAGCAAATGCCGACGTCGGCTTTATCCCCACCCTTCTCTTCGTACCCCACTCTCACTTCGCAAATGACCTTAAGTGTCGGTCGGCTTCTCAAAATACCATACCATACCAATCAATTTCCAAAAATTCTTCCGATTCATTCCGTTACCCTTTCTTCATTCAAGGTCGGAATCCTAAAATCCTTGAAATCAAGCTTCTGCGGCGGCCATCAAGGCTATAACCTCGTACCGCTCGCCTCCTCATCAAGATGAGAAAATTCGTATCGAACGGAAGTGGAAGGCGTGTGATTCGAAAATTTGACCTTTGGAATCCAGGGTATTGGCTGCCCAGGATACGAAAAATCTTTATTCATATTTCCAACCCTGACGGGTCACATTCAGTAGAGATCTGACGGGTCACATTCAGTAGAGATCTGACGTGGAGGAACATTAAAATTTATTTTCTACTTCAAAAGATCTTAGCGCACTTAGCGGAAATTTGGGATATCCTTTTCCCAAGAATAATTTTCATGTACGAAATTGGACCTAATACTCTCCGGTCGCTAAAGTGAATAGGGGTCGGGTTTGGTATGGTGACTGGATTCCTCATACTTCTCCTTATTCGTGAGAATTAAATTTGATGGGAACATGAATTGCCATGGGACAGCACGAAAGCAAACACTATCGTCGTAGTCAGCTAATCATACCCATAGCGTAATCTCTAATTATGTCATTTACAGTTTGGTGCCATGCTCAGAAATAGGATATCCAGGGCTGGATTTAGATGAGACTCTTATGAAACCAACTTACGAGACTTCCACTTCCCAACTTTAAGTTTGCAAATTACAAGAGAGATAATAAAACACATAATTACTGTGATATATGTAAATCAATATGTTAAATGAAACAGGTCGTGTGAGGTACTCTCCTATATAAAAAATGCTATTTAATTTTGCTGAGAATTTGAATGTAAGCTCCTCTTGATCTTGAGGCCCTCGGTAGAATCCTAGTGAGTCTATTTGAAAATCCAGCCCTGAGGATATCGCTCTTTTGTATGTTTACTCTATTGGTATCTTTCAGCTCATGCCGTAATTCTGACTATCATACATGTACCACCTTTTTCAGTAGCGCACTGCTTAGGCATTAATATGATAAAATCACAAGTATTACGCACAATTAAAATGCGACCGAAGTTGCAACAGAAGTCAGCCTTCTGCGGGATGGAATTGGGCCTCCTCTATGCAGTCCTCCAGACCTCAACCATCGGTCGCCCCCTCCAAATACCATACCTTACCTGAAGCGAACATAGCGAAAATCATCATTAATAGGGAGATAAGCCAAATCAAGGCCAATTTCTCTCCCTTCTTGTTTCATACACAAACATATCTAAATTAACCGGTGTTGATCGAACGTGTATCTCTGTTGTTATTGTAATTTTCAGATGTTCGCTGGTTAGCGACCAAATGTATTTTTGTTCACTCTGACTAACAATACTCTTCTGATATTATGCTAATTAAATGAATTGTCTTGAGTTGAAGTTACATTTTTTCACTTGCACCAAACCAGTGTCTTCGATAACTCCGCGTTAAAGAAACTAACACTTTCGCATCCACCAAAATACTTCATTACTAGTTGAAATACAGGCATATTTCCTCAGGAAGAGAAAAGAGGGAATGGCAAAAGACTTTCAATGGACGTAAAAAGGTTTTTTTTAAGACGCTCTGATGACCAGAAGTGTAATAACCGCTGGGACCAACCATCCGTCAGAGGCGAACTCGAAGCTGCCCGGAAAGGACTTCTTCCGCAGCATCGGGTGGGAATCTCGTAAATGAGCTGCGAACTTATGCTCTCAAAAAAATATACACCCTCTCGCCACGCAAATGTAAATAAATTGACGGTGGAGCGGGGAAGGGTTTGGAGGAGTGAATAGGGGGTGGAAAGAGGGAGGGGAGATAAATAGAGGAGAAATTTGGGGTGGAAAGGGATATGACTGAAAATAACTTTTTCACGTGTATCTAATAGTCGGAGGGTGGAGGGGGGTCAGAAGGGTTTGTATTTGGGGCCTTGGACGTCATCGGTTGGCGTGACTACGCCACCGCGGGTGAGGTCATAGTTAAGGGCGCTCATTATCGCTGCTCAGAATCTTCTGATCGCAGAGGGAAACAATGAAAAAAAAGAAGAACGTGGCCCGTAGCGGGTGGTGGAAGGGTAGCGAAAATCGTCATCGGGTGGGAGAAAAGCTAAATCAAGGCCAATTTCTCTCCCTTCTCGTTTCATGTACGAATATATAGGTAATTTTACCAAATTCAATTGAAATTTTCATTCGCCTCCATTAAAATACCACATTATTAGTTAAAATAAGGTATATATATATATATAAGGCCCTCAGAAAGAGAAAATAGGGAATTGTAAAAGGTAAATTGTGAATTTTTCCACTCGTCTTTATTTCTACTAAAATGACATTATGTGCCGAAACCTGGGTCGGTTGAAATAAAGAAGTTTGGAAATAGAAGAGCGACTTCACTCTGTTAATTATCTAAGATTTCCGCCAAATTACTTTCAATCGGAATTAAAATGTATTTTTAAGACGTTCTGATGACCAGGGTTATTCAATTTATCATATAATTTTCCGAATAACGGCACGAACCATTTGGATTAATAATGATGATACAGTATTGAGTTCACATCAGGAAACTTGGGGGATTGGAGATGAAGATAACCGAAGAATGACGGCAAGAATGGTTAAGATGAAAAATATGGAGCATGTGGCGAAGGAAGTGAAAGAGGAAAACTCCATAAGAGCGATAAGATTAGCCCATGTGAGCCGCGTCTTAACTATTCAAGGATTTTTCACTGATGGCGAGAATGATGATGAAAGTCTGGAGGCATATTTTTTTCGTGGGGTAATTCTCATATAGTAGTTGCAGCTATGACACCTTCCTAACAAACTTATTTATATGAAAAATAATTACAAATACACTTGATATTGAATTGTATGTTCCTCAAATTTTTTTAATGATCTGACCCAGAGTTCAACACAAAACACTACGTGATTCTCTTTGAGAATAGTGTCAAAAGAAATACCTTTGAGAATGACATAGTGTATAGTGTCGAAATCTGGGTTAGGCCACCAAAAATTTGTGAAACATACAACTTTGGTGTATCTGTGATTATGTTTCCTGTTACACAGTTCCACCAAATATAGCCTTAAGTTGGTTATACGTGTATTTGGGTATTTCTGTGGTGTCGTGTATATTTGGTCGACATGAAATCGTTATTCGGCCTTTCTCCTTCCCCCGTTAGTAACTCTTGATACGAAAACGATTGCGGCGTATACGTGCCGAATATAGTTGAGTCGCCTCCGGACGCATAAATGAGATGAAGGCGTGTTGACTTGCGAAGTTCCGACCGAGTCTCGGAGTAGGTTCCAATTGGATATTCCGAGGAGTTCTCAAGCCGAGGGTTAAGAAGATGTGTTAAGAGAATAGGAGATGGGGATTAGGACAAGTACATTTAGGACAAAGTAAGATTAAAAAATATTTCCGGGTGTGAGCTATTAAAAAATCATTAGAATATGACTACCGTTGAAGTCGTTTACATCTAAGGAATAAAAATAATTGTAGTGGTCCCTGGGTAATCCGGTAGATATCGGTCCAGAGCACTGTCGGATTACCGAAAACGCCGGATAACTGGAAATACCTAATAATGACGCAGTTAAACGGCAGAAGCTATGTTTTATTGTAAGCATGCATGTAAATACACGCAGTTGAGGTGTTATCTTAAAGTAAAACAAAAAAAAACTTTCATAAGAGCACTATATTGTTTCATGTCGATAATCCACATTATTCCATTGAAGTCGAAGACTCCCCTTTCAGTAAGCACTACTTCTCCTTATTTCTGAGCTGGACTAGGCTCTCCGTCGAAGAGGACTACTCGAAAGTAGCGAGCTACCCACTTTTCAGCTGCCAGTATAAACACGCCGAAGTACCGGATAATACAGGGAGTACTGTATTTCGGGAATGTCTTTGAGGTAATATTGAACATTAATGATGAAAAATTGTATTTTCAACGGATATTTTAATTTTTAAACACTCAAAACGCCTTTCTCCTCACTTTGGCGGATGAATAGCTACAGTGCGATGAAACGCGTGGTGCGAATTAAGATAACATTTCTACGGAAATTTCAAAGTTTAGATGTTTGCATAACGAATATACTTACTATCGCCGCAAAAAGGTAGAACGCTGAACTCTAAGCACTTGTACGAAATTTTGCCGAAGCTCTATAGGGTCGTATCATATATCGTCGTACTCATTGTTTATTCGGCTACAACAATAAATCATTAAACATTGTTTAAATGTGAAAGTTTAGCTTCTACGGTCGAAAGAGTGAAGTAGAACACGCGAAAAACTATGAGAACGGCGAAACGGTCTTCTTCTTCATGTCGTCACGGGCAAAATATTTGATTGATGTATTTTATTCTACTTTTTTATAAAGAGAAAACGACATCTTAGAGATATAAACAGCTTTTTAAAATTAAATTTTACGTATTCCTTGCTTTTTAAAATGGCTGAAAGTTAGATTCAATTTCCGAGGTTTAGAAGAGTACATGAATATTGAAGTTACGTATGCTATATGTAAAAAAATATAAAATTTTTACATACTGAAATTTTTACATCGTTCTCTTACTTAAAATAAACCAAAATGACAAAAATCGTTGTTAATAATAGTTTTAATAATAATAATTAAACGAAAGCGAATATTTTCGTCTTTTTGGTTTATTTTATGTAAGAGGAACATAATTAATATTTCCTTAGATGAAAAGTTTATAAATATTTTTTACACATAACATGCGTAACTTTAATACTCATACACTCCTCTAAACCTCGGAAGTTGAAATCTACCTTTCGGCCATTTTAAAAATCAAGGAATGGATTAAACATGCTTTTTAAAAGCTCTTTGTGATGCTAAGATGTCGTTTTCTCTCTAAAATAAATACAATGAAATGCGCCAATCAAATATTTTGCCCGTGACGAGAACAAGAAGACGACCGTTTCGCCGTTTTCACAGTTTTTCGCGTGTAACTTCACTCTTTCAACCGTGGAAGCTAACCGTTTACGTTTCAACAATATTTAATAATTTATTGTTGTAGCCGAATAAACAATAAATATAACGATATATGACACGACCTAATAGTGTGGCGAGTCAAACAGGAAGTACAACGCACCGACGCTGATCAGCGCGGGCAACCAGGCGAGCCCGGTCAACGCGGCGAGGCTGCCGCATCGAACCAAAAGCAGTATATCCAGCGTATATAAGACCAGCGGAGAAGCCACCGCGAGAGGCAGAAATATAAGAGAAGGTGCTAGCAGAACGCTGTGCTAGAGAGAACTGTGCCACCTCAAGTGTAAACCGATTTTTGTACATAATAAAAATCGTACATTGGAAGAGTATTGTTTGCTTGCAACATAGCCCGGCAGCCGACCTCTACAATAGATCTTCGGTAAAATTTCGTACAAGTGCTTTAAGTTCAACGCTCTGCCTTTTTTGCGCCAATAGTCGGTATTACCGAATTTTGGATATCAACATGATTAAGTATTCACAGTATTGACTCGGTGATAAAAAAAGGAATTTTTTTAACATTCAGAAATCCTGGGAACGTGGGAGAAGGTTGCAATGTCGAGGGTTAAAAAAAAAAATAGCATGACGATTAAGGAAAAAAAGGAATAAATGCAAAATTCCAAATCGTATTAATTCAGCGCTCATAAAATTGTACCAACATGTTTTCCGACATTCTTTTTCCCCCTCAATTCTTCTTATCTCCAAAATGTGGGCAATGTAGCACGATTCATTTACATAAACGATCATTACTCACGGATTTTTAAAATCGCTAATTGCTTGCGAATGACTCGAAGATAAAATCGAGATCGACCTGGAAGTGTACCCACTACCCAAAGCAACAATTAATTCTCACCTTTTCGAATGAAATCATATCACTCCCTCTTGTTACCATGTTCAAAAAGAAAAATGTAATGCGCATGTATATGTTTGGCGAATTCGAAAATTGGGAAATTATTTGCCACCTCAAAAGTCATTCATTCTCGGGCTAAAACATTTACCATCAGCGTATGTAATATTCAATCTCCGAAATATTAATGCTTTTATGTAGTGAGAGCAAGTCGTATTGACTGCCCACGAATTAAATCTTAAAGTGAAATCTTAAATGCTGATCCAAAGACACTTGGGATAAATCAAGAATCTTCAATAGCAATGACACTATCCTAAATAGACGTAGAATGAAAGGACTTTGTTGTAAATACGCTGAATGGTATGGTAAAAAATGTAATTATTCTCGAAATATATGTATCAAGGACAACCGAGGTATCAAGATATGTGTGCAAGGAATTGAGAAGGGAAATATAAGCCATACTACAGTATACATACATATACATATAATAGATAATAATAAGCTAGAACCTGATGCTTTCGAAATATCAGTGCAAGATATTTAGACATAGATAATGGAGTATAAGATATTTATTAGTGGCAGATAGACTATAAAGCTGTTAAAATCTGCATATTTTTGGCAGCAATCAATTTGGCTTTATAAATGGAAAATGTTCTTAGAAATTATATTATATATATAATTTATTTTTCAACAAAAATAATTGCCCGTATATTTTCAGTCAGTATATAAAGTAGTGGTAGAAGACTTGGATTGGGAGAAAAGCAGAGTAGAAATATAAAGAAAAGCCGAAGAGTGAGGTGACGACTAACTAGCTTGGCATAAAGAGGGAAAGAGGATGATGGGAGGATTTGTAGTGTGCAGGAATTCCACGAATCATCGGCGCGGAACAGGGACCTTTGGTTACGTAAGCGGAGGCAACGGAAGTATCCCCTGGGAAGTATTTACGTAACGTAAAATAACAAATCACTCAAACCATCTTCCAGCGAGAATTTTGACGTGTACAAAAGGATGAGCGAAAATTGTGCGAAAAATCCACAGAGAAAAAATCAGCAAAGGGAAGTCAAGTATCCTGGTCAAGGCGAATGATTTTTCTATGTGGATTTTTCGCATAATTTGTGCATTGCGGGTGACTAAAAGTTATCACCGTGTCTAGTATACTTAAAACAAGTGGATTAGGTTACTTAGAAGGAAGCAATGGAAAGAAAGGACTCTTTACACGAGGTATATTCTCAATGTACACGATGATGCATGAAGCCATTTGTGCACTAATGCGTTCCCGAAAGAACATAGAACAGGGCATAGTCGGATTTAGGGAAGGGGAACCAGCCCCCCCCCCCCCCGGATGCTTAAAAAATAGACAAGATTTTTAATAGGGTTATCATTGCGTTCGTTTTGTTTGGTGTATTACGGAGCACCAATTATTTAACTGAATATTAATAACTTTCATATTTAAGTAAAGAGAATATTTCGTGCAGTAATTGTTGTATGCTGCTTTTAATCTCAAATATGAGGATACCATTTGGCTGTCAGACCCTTGTGTCCTCCAGAAAAAAATCCTGACTCCGACCTTGGAACAGGGGCCTACAGAACAACATAGCTGTAAACTCAGCTTATAATTAGTAAAACAACTTGTCTGTTTCCACTCATTTTTATTTAAATCGACCATGGTTTCGACAACTGTATCATTATCAAGGCACCTTGATAATGGCACAAGTTGCCGAAACCATGGGCGGTTTAAATAAAAGTGTGCAGAAACAGACAAGTGGTTTTACTAAGCTGAATATCAAAGATTTCCACCGTATCACGCCGGACACTGTATGTTTAAGCTGTAAACTGTTTCATTCATATAGGTACAGACTATTTCAGCATGAATCTGCCATGCTTCAGGAGGTGATGGGGAGAAAATTTTAAGCATTGAATTGCAGTGATGATAACATAGCGATGAATTCATTCACCTTCAGTTCGTCTCCTCTGTGCAAAGTTTCCATTATTATAGTTAATCGCTTCGGTAACTGGGGAAAGCTATAACTCTCTCCCCATCCGAGGAATGCTCCCTAACGGTCATGACATCACTCAAGTTTCCATATCATCCATACATGTAATGATATAGAAATGATGTTTACTGCAATAAATAAAATAATTTTTCCTTAAATTTAGTGGAGCTGAAAATAAAGCTTTTATCATAAAAATACGCCTTTGAAAGTTGAAAATGTCTAAGATAAATCGGAGTCCATTGTAAAAAGAAGTTACCATTCTCTTTTGTGGATGGAATAAAATGAACGAAATATATTTCAAGCACAATCAACACAAGTTTCAGATTCCTTCCATCACTGCTAAAATTTTTCTGTAAAAATAGAAAGCACAATGACATTTTTATTACTCACAACAATTTTATCACTAGGTGTGATACAACCTTTTTTGTGGTTCATACCAAAACTAATAATTATTCAAAAATGCATCTACTTTGAAAGAAAAATTTAAATCATTATTATAATCATATCCACAAAAATTACATTATACTTTTATTCACGAATAATTTGTTCACCGTTGAATGCTTTGTGGAATTATGTAGCTTTTATTATGCAGGGTGTTTCATGAGGAATGTGCAATACTTGCAGGGTTTAAGATTGTACATTATCGTGCAACCTTAAATATTAAATACCCTTAAAAATCCAGATTATTAAATAAAATGTCGAAAAGGCTAGATACCCAAGAAAAACCGTTTTCATGGTTACTACAAAGTGTACCCACCAAAAATGTTTGCGTTGCCACAGCTAGTTGTACGTAGCTAAGGAGTTGCGACCTCATGTTTATGGAAAAAAATGCTTAAAATTGTCTCCCCTACCACCTCCTGAAGTATTGCCCAGTATATCCAATATCGATACCTTATTTCTCGGCCTTGCGCGTCCATATCACGTGTTTCGTCGTCATTAACACTCTAATGAACGATTCTTCCTATCGCGGCTCGGTGTTCTGTGAAAGACTCAATGAAACAGAACTTTAATGGCGTCAGTTTATCACGAAAAATGGGCTGAAATTTTTGTTTAATTTTATTTGATCTCCCAGAAAACTTAAAAGTTGCAATTGTGAGATGGTTAGGTGAGTTTGCTCCGATGGCAATGATTGTCTTTATTAATTCAGCGAAATAGTTTGCGGATACATCAACTCTTTTTTTTTCAGAATGACCCGTAGCCGTATAGCTGCCATGGGTGGTAACGAGTTCAGAATCTAAGGCTGTTCAGTTTCTACAAGTGACTTTTATAGAAAAGATGAATCTTCAGGGCAAGCGTATTTTTGAATGAAGGAAATTTAAAATAACCTATACAATGCCATTCCCTATTTACTTTTATGATACTTGAATGTAATTTACAGGCAGTAGGCCTCCATATTGAATTTCCATTTTGCTCCTGTGTAATTCCTTCAGTGGGAAAATTTCGACTGGCTTCAAAAGTAAACTAATGACTGGACTAAGTTATTGTAAGCTTCAACAACATTTTTGAGACATTTCTACGGCGAAAAGGAGTGCGGGTTTTCTCCAAGAGCGTCACATGCACAGAATGGTAGGATCACGAATATAACAAAAGAGGATCCTCAAGGCGGCCTCATATTGTGTCGTCGCCCACCGCGCATTTAAATGGGTTTACAGAAGTCGACACTCGCGTCGTTGACGGACAAATTGATCCGAGTTCCACGGGGAAATAAGGAAAAATTTAGGTGTGTGAACCGAAATTTACAATAAGAGTTGATGACTTACCATAAGAGATGATGTTATTTATCAAGGCATAACTCTGTCTGTGTACTCATCACCGCGGTACGGACAATTTTGAAAACCGATTAAAATGCGACTGAATTGGCAAGAGAAATGAGCCTTTGATTGGATGGAATTGGCCCTCCTCTATGCAGTACCGTAAGATGTAGCCGTATGGCTACGGTGAGCGGAAATGGGTTAGCTATTAGAAAATGGCTGTAGGAGGAATGATTTATTTATCGTTATAGCTTATCTTTCTCAATCTATCGGATAATATTATTAATTTGCGATTTCATGTCTGATTGAACTATAATATTTCTGGAACTGATTGCGCAATAGCTTAGTTTCTAAAACCCAAAGAAGATACCGTGGGCATTGCCCTTAGGGCCTGTTCCCCCGACGTGACTGACACCTTACATGGAGAACAACGAAGGCCTAAATTTGATGGCAAAATCAATGGCACTACGCGAGATTAAAGCTTGCCCCAAAAAACAGGCGAAGATAAGGCCCCTGGCCGCTAGCCTCTTGACTATAGCCTAGCCTCATGAACGATTTTCTGTATCATGGTAGGCGTTTGAAAAAATATTTCCTTGCCGCTTCAACTCATCTGATATCATTGTTTCATTAATTATTTCTAAAATCGAAGGGAAAATGAACTATGCTCAAAAAACTAATTTAGCAATCAGATAGGGTTCTTGGGTTCTCCAAGCGGCAATTGGCTGCATGCTTCTCGACGTTTCGAAGAACGACTTGTTCTTCATCTTCAGGGAATATTCTACATGCCGTCCCTCAGTGGTGTAGCCTTGAAATTTCGTTGAGTCTTAATTGAGTCTTCCTGAGACTTATACTATTGATAGTAATACAGTAAGTTGGAAATCAAGAGCGTAGAGAGCGCTGGTGGTAGGGGAAAGAACCCTTGCGGAATATTTTTGAGTGGAGCATGAAACCTGTCTCCCGTGAAATTATTTTACGGTAGACTCATGCTCAATTCTCATAGGCCCTTGGAATTTCCAGGTTATCTGGTGACGGAGGGCGTGAGATAATACTTGTTAACGAAACACCGCAAACAGCGGAGGCGTGAATATTCCTCAACTTATTCCCCTCTCGTGAAAGAGAAAGAAGTGGATGTAATGGTTCACTTTTTCAGTGATTTATCTTCATGTGGAATAAAATGCTTTTAAATACTTTTTCATACCGTGAGGGTACTTTCTCAATCGCTGGAGTCGCTTATCACGACACTGAGAGGCCAGAAAAGCTTTCATCGAAGAGTATAAACGGATTTACACGCGCCTTGATAACAATACATTACAATATAGTAACAAGTTAATAAAAAAATCCACGTTTATATTTTATTTTAAATGAAATTGATTAGAGCAACTAAACCGAAAATTAATCGACTATGCAAATGTTAGAACACTAAACATTACCACAATTTTGGAATTAAAAAGGAATCGTAAGAAGCTATTACTTGAAAATCAACTATAACATAATAAAATGGATTGATCTTTCCTTGCATTTGTTCATGCGATAACATGTATGTAATTTAGTTTTGGTTTTTTCATGATAAGAGAAAATATCAATAGTACCTGATCAACTAATGCGTTTTCCACTTCCTAACTATTTTTCTGCTGACTCAGGCCATTGGCTCAGGAGGAATTATGTTTAAATATTCATAAGATTCATATGTAATCTAATCACACAGTTTACTTTTTTATATTTCAAAATTTACATTATATTGCAATTTGGTTGATTAATACCTAACTGGTGAAAACATTGTACAACTATAATGCATTTTTATATGCTACATGTTAGGGTATTAAAATTGATGCATCATACACCTCGTATATATATAATGTAAAATGATCTTAGTACCAATTAATTCTTTTGTTTGAAATTCAAATGCAATACGATAAAGATAAACTGTGGCAAATGTAAAACAATGCATATAATTGCGGTAATTAACCTAAAAGACAATATTTTACTTGAAGCACCGGGCCACAATTGTATATACCATATAAAACAAGATTGTATATGTCCAAGACTGGAACAAGTAGAAAACTATAAGTATCTTGTTATTGAAATAAATTAAATACGAACTTTAACTACAGTTATAACTAATTACGGTAAAGTTTGAGTAACAATGCATCAATGTTACTACATTAAAAATACAGCAAACCGAAAAACATTAAAGTTCATTTATTTCAGTGCAGTAGAAATTCTATTCAGGTATAGCATTACAATTTGGGAAAACACTAGGTGCACATACTCAAACATGTTAAAAAGAAATCAGGATAGGATACTGTACCGAAATTTCATGCTGAATATAAGAGAAAACAAAAAGGTCTGTTGAAATACCACTTACGCTGAACAAATTACCAAAAGGTATTCAAAATATCAAAAATATAAATGAAGTGAAAAATTGCAAAGGAATGTTTATTGAAATAAATTATAATAATATTTGAATCAGATAAATCAACTGTACATTGCACGATAAAATAAAAATGATGTTATAATTTTTGTAAACAATTTGATCAAGGACATAAAAATGATAATTCAACACCGCAGATTAACTTAGTAAAAAATGGCACCGTCTGACAAGTTCTAATGGAATTAGCAGGACCTAAATTGAAACGATTATTTATGTAAGATACATAATTAATGAATATAAGGAATTCATTTGCTTCTACATTAACTTTAAGATATCTTATACTGCATATACCACGCATTATTCGATGTCAAATGTCGAATTTCAACAAATTTTATTATTGTTATTATTGAGACATGGTTACTGACAGGTTGTTTACAATGAAGTGTAAAAGTATTTTATAGAATGGTATGCTTATTTGTTTTTAAGACAGTTTGCTGAAATATTTCATTTTTTATTTGACGTGATGCAGAGCATAATACTTTATATGGCACCTGTTAATTAAATCGTTAATTTTGCAATTTGACAGGACATAAGTTATATTGCTTAGTGTGGCACCTGCTGACAAGCAAATTTCGGCTTAGCGGGACCAGAATGTACGCGATTTAATTTAAAAATTTAAAACGATTGTGTAAAACAAGAGTTATTTTATACATTTGTTGTAAATAAATTATTATTATTAAAAATTTAAAAAATAGGAAAATTGACCACCTTGCCTTGACTCAAAAGTCAAACGTTTTAATTTTACAGATAAAATTCATAACTATAGGGTACCCACACAATATCTACGCCGACTCTTTTAAGTTTCCGAATCCTGCGTGGTATTTTTGCGTTTTCAGGGAGGGGAGGAGGGGACGAGAGCGGACGAAAGTGGGGTGGGAGGAGAAAACAGAAGAGTTCCGCAGCAGCACAAGGTCGCCCCCGCAAAGAGCGCGGCAAGGTGTGGGAGTGGGGTGTGGGGGTGGTGCAGAGGGAGGGTGGAGTGGGGGAAGGTATATTTAGAAAACCCTTCCCCCACCACACTGCCCGACGCCTAAACACATTCATATCGCTTCCTATGAAATTTCGACCAGCTCCTCCCCCGCCCCCTTCCCCTACCACCCCTTGCTGCTGTCGCGATTAATTCTCAGGACTTCCCCCCACCCCCTCACCTCCTATTTCCCTCTTTCACTCACGAGATGGCGGTCCCGAAGGGAAACTCTACATTATTACGTCAAAAAAGTTGGAGGGGAGAGATAGAGTGAGGAAGAGGGTTGATCTGAATATACTAGCTCGATGGGCAATTTTTTGACATCGAATTTCGATGGAAAAAAATACCGGGCGGATAGACACACAGATAAGAATCCTTCGGGTACTTTTTAGGAGAAAATCTTATTCTAATAGGTAAGGATTACCTGATAATTTTTTCGTGAACTGTATAGTTTTCTAAGATGACTTTTTCATACAGAATCCAGTTAAGTAGGTGAATTATATAAATTATATATACAAGTCATATGCGTCAGTTGCCAATCGCCGATTGGATTCATTGTGTAAATCGTAAATTTGTTTGACGGCCGTGTCGCGTCGTTACGACATTAAATTCGATGCCTTTCTCCTTTACGTTATGGACTAGCTGTTATAAGTGTTTTACTATCACATCACATTATCCCTATTTAAATGTTACTGTTCCAATTTTTAGTGTAAACCAAACGATGTCTAAACAAAATATTATCATTATTATTTTATGAAATTGTATTGAATGAAATTTAAAATGGTGGTTTACATGTCTGCACTCCCTTTTTGAGGATACCTTGTTAGCGATTGCACCATGTACAGGGGGAAAAATAAAAGTAATTGTATTGTATCGTAACTGTTATCGTACTGATTATTTTTCTAAAAGTATTTAGTCAGTAATTAAAAATTTGAGAGTGTAATTTTAAGTGAGCCCGGTTGATTTTTAAAATATTTTTCCCGTCACCGCAGTCGATGGGCACATCTAAATAGAATCCTAGAAGTTCGAGGTGGCCCCGTTTAAGGAACCGGTACCCCAAAACCAAATGTGTAATATTTTCACGCCCAGGGGCGGACCCTGGATTTTTTTTCTGGGGGAGCACAAGGGTTTTACAGGAAAACAATCCACTCACACTTGAGATTAAAAACAAGATGAAACAATTACTGGACGAAATATTCTCTTTTTTTTAACCTGAAAGTTATCAATATGAAATTAAATGAATGAGACTCCGTAATGCACAAAACAAAACGAACGTAATGATGACTGTATAAAAATATTTTGTCCATTTTTTAAGCGTCTAACCCACGTTCACGCCAGTGATTTAGTTCGGGGTGAGCTCTACCCTTAAATTTACCACCCAACCTGGGTATAATCACCGAGAGTGAGTACCTACATTATAAAATTCAGACTTGAAATTATAGGAAATTGATGAAAAATGATGGCTCAAATGGATGGATCAGTGATTCTGTTGTTCTTTAATGTGACAGAATCAAGTACTCTATTTTATATCCTTTCAGAAAACGAATACTGAATACTGAATAGGAAGATTAAGACGCGAATGACATTAGGAAATCCGGAGTTGCACACGCATTTTCGGATTCGACAAGAGCCTCCAGCTCTTGTGACCTTTTCCACGATGCATTACCAGTCAATGGGAACGATTGCCTTCAAATGTCACTCGCAAAAGGGCGCATCGGAATGGGTTGGTATGAACATGAAAGTGCACGACCGATGTCTACGTAGGTACCTACTAGCCAACAAACACTCATCCACTCATCCTGAGCCCCTGGCCCTTTCGCCTCTGGTTGCCATGGTAATATTTTTAACACAATGAACTAGTATCAGTGGATGTATTTCAATTATAATTATAATAGGATCCTTTTGTATTTCATCAAGGAGTACTTTTGCATCTCATCAAGGTGTCCTTTTATATCTCCTAAGGAATATTACGTCGGGCTAAAAAAACTTGAGTCACTCTTTCTTTAAAAAATCAATGTGCGATTGCGCATTTTAAAATGATAAGTTGTTTTACCGTGAAAACTTGCCAATCATTATTTTAAGATTTGGAAAAACTTAAAAAGTCTATCGCGACTTCGCTAGTGATTTGATTACTAGAAATCAAACAAATAAATAAGATAGAGCAGAGTGAAAAAATTGAATCAATGATCGAATGCGGATAAACTGCTTTTTCAAATAAATAATATTACGATATCACCGAAAAAATCATAACAAGTGGTTCAAAAAATACCAATTCCAAAGTTTTTAATGAAACAATTACAGCCCATATGGATTAAAACATTAATTTTCAATAATTTAAGGTGCGAAACATGCACATTATTTAATGCATATATACTTCAGCTGTTCAAGCGACCATCTTATTTCGAGTCCAATCACGGAAATAATTTTCTAATTAGTCTAAAATAAAGTGCATTACTTAAGTGCAAAATCTTTATCATAATATAATTTTCGGGTCAACACTTTATTTTGTAAATATAGGTAATTAAAATGTTCACCTATGATTAGGAAAACATTTAAAAATTTTTTTGAATCCGAGTCTTTTATGTTACACATTTCCTACGTATCTTTTATGTTACACATTTCCTAAAATTTACACGAGGAAATCTCAAGTTTTAAACGAGAGTCGGTTGCCCATAGAAGAAGGCTACGTTTGGAATATTGTTCAAAATGACCTTTCCTTCGTTTCCGAGCGAAAACTACATAATAAAAAGGAAGAAATGATTAAATGTTAACACGAATTTTCGTTCGAAATCAACGATATGTAAGTACTTCAATAACGCATAAATATTACGCGCGAACATTTTGCACATTTTAGCGGGAGCTCAGTTCCTCAATTCAATAGCCCGCTAGCAGAAATCGATAAATTTTAAACAAATTGATTCTCGTTAAGTTAACAATCAATAGGTAATAATCGAATTACTAAAAAATGGAAATTCAAAAAAATTCAAAATTTTACGTTTTTTTGCTAAGAAACCGGCGAATTAACCCCATTAAGATGCGAAATCGGTCGGATATGGTTTCTCCGAAGAAAATATGCATTAAGGCAAAGGGAAGAATCGGTTACTGTTTCATAGTTGGAGCCTTTAAACCAAGTTACAGTCTATTTTAAGTTTTTTTTCGGAAAAATTCCAATTGTTATGGGTTTGATTAATGGCACCTAGAGATAATAAAGAATGTTTTTCTGGATCTTAAATGCTTGTTATCAAATACGATGTAATTTTTCCACCATACGCCAAAAGCAAAAAAATATTCGTATTAATTCCAGAAATGCGACGAAACATAAAATCATATTGGTGACTTATTCAGAAGCACAAAACAATGAGATATCAGGAAGTATAGTTTCCTAACTTTGGAGGAATGGGTTGGTATGATCATGAAAGTGCACGGCCGATGCCTGCGTACCAGTACCAAAAAACACTCATCTACTCATCCTGAGCCGCTGTCCGTTTTGCCTCTTGTTGCCATAGCTATATTTCTTTACAAAATAAAACAGTATCGGTGGATGTATGGATTTTTACAAGACCAATAGGGGTTGCTTTTAAAAGAACGAGATGTAAAACATTTCAAGAATGGTATAAGGCTTCCTATACATGCATAATTCCAAATAATTCTTTATCACCATAATGTACCATGCTGAATAGGGTAGTTTCCTTCATCAAAGAAAACGAAAGGCATTGATTGCGATCCGTTACCCAGTGTATTCATATTATACAAATAATTTGGTTTTACAAATCCCAGTTTGCCCAGACGAATTTTCAATTTTAACCGCATTTGAAAAAGGCCAGATTGGCGCCCATGCGATGCCACTCCACGTGATGTCACAGGACCTAGTTTCTATACGAGTAGATAGGAGTTTTACATCGTCTGAGATTACTAATGCATGCATAAGGCACAGAGCTCAGGGAAACCTCTCTTAATAATCACCTATTATAATTGCCTATGGTCGGAAAGTCTCCTTCGGTTGATAGGGTAATAATAATCCTTATTTAAGCCCAGCGCCACCTGCTAGAATGATACTCGGCTACCTGCTAGCAGCCTGCATCGCAGCGGCGCACATATCCTCGCCCCAAGGTCACCTCACATGGTGGCAGCGGTAATCAGAATGACGTCACACGGGCTTTTCCCATCATTCATACTTAGCCGTCGAGTTTTCGCGCGCTTGACAATTTTCACTTTTCATTCAATCGCGAAAAATAGTCATTTAAAAATCTAAATGCGTGAAACGTGTACTCCAGGAGTAATTATATTTCGATTTATGTAATAAAAAATAATAGGAAACCACCCGATGCAGATGCAGATATAGCCATCCACCGCCGTAAGGATATGTTTATAATATATTCTGGACCTGGGATCAGTATCCATCAGGTTAGTCGATAGCTTCTCGCCTTTTTCTGTCCTCTCAGATGCTCCTCTGCACGGTTCGTTTTCCGTGACGTATGGCAGGTCTACATATCCATACTTTCGCCGGAACAGACGCATTCCGCGAATAACCGGGTCGCATCCCGCTGACCACTGACGTCGAAGATCAACACAATGGCCACAGCGGCATCACGGACGAGATCGCAACAAATGGATTTTTGACACGGGATTTGGGCAGGAATTTCAATGCGTCGACGGCCTGTTTACGCATTCGACGTATGCGCGACACTGGTCGTGTCCAGAATGGTGAAACAAAAAGAGCATTCCGGGCGACCAGTTCAAAAGACACGATGCGAAGGGGTCTCGGTCGCAGTGCGGAGCATGTGGCATGGATGAACCACCGCGAGGGTCCAATCATTCGGGTCCATGAGCAATTATCGATGTCCCCCTAGTCATGGGCGTACCCACAATCAAAACTTAAGGGGGGCGCTAAACCAGCCCTAGTCTTAACATTTTTGCACAGAAAAAGTTAATGAAATAAAAATTTTAAGGAAATTATGGCAGAAATTAATTAGTTTTTATAATTATTTGCTTGAAAAAACAATGATTTTTATTTCACTTCTATGTCTTATACTAATATGCTTTTTTCTCTTCAAAAGGAAAATTTTTCTCATAGCTTTTGTTATGAACTAAATTTATTTTCGCTTCTGGGGGGGGGGGGTCAGTTGTTCCTGGGTACGCCCATGCCCCGTTTGGGGAAGCGATGTACCCCAGGCATTACAACTATTTTGGGTATTTACCCGGGCGATTCCCAGAATTTATCCACGCCTTTTTAAATTAATAAACTTAGTAAATTTGACTTAATTTAGTTTTATCTTAAAATTATAAGATTAAAGTAATAAACGTGAACTTTACCGTAAATAGTAGGGAGTGCTACGCTCTACGTTAAATACAACTCAAATTCTCTCACATATGGGACTTGTTGACATGCACTCACATAACACCTTTAAAAGGGTACAAAAACTATTAAAATAATAAAAATTTAAAGTTTTTGATAATATTTGGGGGGGGGGGTCATGACCCCTGTGACCCCCGCCCCGAATCCGACCCAGGTTACATGTCAGGAAAAAATACTAGGCGAGCGTATAATATGCGTTCTCTCAAATGACTCTATGAAAATTTCATTAAATGCAACGAGAGAGGATCTGATGGTAAAAACAAAAAAGAGCTTTCAATTAAAAAGAAAAAAAAAATGATTTTCAGTTTCCGCTTATGCAACCAAGGTTGAAGTAATAATACTCAGATCATATGATCACTGATTTGTATCAAGTGCTGATTCCGAACATACCGTTCGTTTAAATGTTGGTTATTTCGACTGGAAAATTAATTTCATTGAAGTGAAATACTCACGAAGGAGGAGACGCTTCGCTCGGCATTTTTGTAAACTACACACGCATTTTCATTGACTATGCTTTCCATTTTCCAGAGTAATATTGAGACTCGTGGATCCAATGTTGATCTCAGCTTTTGGCAACTGCACAGCGTCCTAGAGAACTCTAGTATATATATCTACGCCAAGGTGAAGGTGAGGATGAACATTTCAAGATGATAACGTAAAGAAAGTTCACTCGCAATCAAACCCGAAGCCCTCCAGGGGTATACCAAGGGTTAATCTACAAGGTCACTACGCCGCTGCCGTCCTGATAAAACGCATAGCAGCATCTAAATATTTTTGCCAGAGGATGGTCGTGTTAGCGGCGGCACTTGAGAAGTGAAGGGTACATCCGGCGGCGACATACCGAGCAGATGACGCGAAGCCAAAAGCATTGGTCTCGATGCTCACGATTTACCCGGGAAGGCAACCATCTCTCGCTTGCTAATGCCTAAAAGTAGAAAAAAAACCCGCACCAAAAACCTCACATCGACCGCACCGAGGCGCAAAGTAGTCAGGACTGGGAAGTATTTAAATACAAGTGTTTTAAAATACATATTTGAAATACATCTGTAATTTGTTTTCGGTATTTCAAGTACGCGAACTGAATGTATATTGTACCTTGTATTTAAAATACAGCTTTTTGATATTTTCCTATTCTAAAATAAACATACATTTGTAAGATACTTCTGAAGTAGCTTTGATAACACTTTTATAACATTATGCTTCAGAAATTATTTCCTTTTCATTAGATTCGTTTTATTCATGCTTGCAACTATCCATTACGTGCCAAGAAAGGTTATATTTTTTTAAGTTCTTTTAGTTTCCACACAAATGTATTTTGTATTTTAAAAGGTATTTAAAATACTGTTTTGTAGTATGCTTTTCAAATACCCAAGTCAAAGGTATTTGCATTTGGCATTTCGAATACATTAGGATAGGCACTTTGTATTTCAAGTACTTCTAGATCTGTATTTTGCCAAGTCCTGAAAGTAGTATTTCGAAAATTCATTCCATACAGGAGTATCTTGGATTTTTATTTCAGAAAATTGTGTGTGTAAAATTTGAGCCATATATTTGAGATATACATAATTTTGTCCATTGCGGAATGGTATTCTGGCATACTTTGACTGATTTTATGGACGAAATTTCAGATACGATCATATGGCTCAAATTCAACACCTCCGATTCTCTGGACTGAAAATTCAAAATACGCCTGAACGGAATGATTTTATGAGATGGTACTACTTTGCGACTGAAAGCGGTCGATATGCGAAATATATTTCGTATATAACAAACCTTAGGGGCTAGTTAAGCAACAGAAAGAGGGTAACTTGCAATCAATTTACTATCCAAGATTAACTAAGCGATCTCTGTAATCAAAGTCTACCGTAACTTGGCGTAGCATGGCCTAATTAGTTGCATAATGATCAATGACATACCCTCCCATTTCAAGCTCAGATGGCGCACCAAGCACGAAAACTATTTTAGAGTCGAGCTACGTATTTTATATGAATCTCAATAGAAAATATTATCCTACTTATAAATCGCGTCTTTCTAGATGAATAGGTGATTTTAACAACTAACGACAATACCAAGTCGAGTGACGCCATTTTATGCTGCTGTTAACTGAAATACTCACACTAGATTAGGCATGCAGAAGTTAGGTCATTTGGAAGAAAATTCCGGTAGCAAAAGAGGCGTTCATGAACAAAAAGGAGCTTATCAGATGATCGCTATACATGAGTGTAAACAAAACGTTAGTGAAGAGTCTCCACTGGAATGCAGTGGTTTGCGGTGAGGAAACGTGGACACTTAGGAAGGAGGAGGCGTTCAAAATGTGGGCGTGGAGGAGAATAGAAAGGGAGAAGTGGACGGAGGAGAGGAGGAACGAAGAAGTGTGGAACATGGTGGGTCAGGAGAGGCAGCTTTAAGATGAGGTACGAAAGAAACAGAAGGTATGGATGGAGCGAGTACTTAGCGGGGCGGGGACGTTTAAAACAGTGTTAGAGGGTAGAATGTTGGGTAACCGAGGGAGAGGATGTAAAAGAATAGGATTTTAGATAGAATGAAAGGGGGTAGGCCTTATTGTGTATTGAAGAGGAATGTATTCGAAGGGAGGGGAAGCTACCAGAATTCTTCTTAAGTACTCCACGGAAACCTACCTTAATCGATAAAATACTTTCATAAAAATTTCAAAATAAGTCGGAAGTTTATCCTAAATTGTAGGTACCTGCACAAATGTTTCATTGAGGCACTGCATTATGAGTAGAGATGAAGCAAATGTGTTGTTTTATCAAACGGATACTCGACAAACCTATATTACCTTCCTAAGTGAAATATTTCGCTTTTTTTGCACGAGTTACCCATAAAGTAATAATGGAAAATTTTCATTCACGGGTTGCTTCCTCTTTAAGTCCACTTTTTCCCTCAAACACATACCAAATTTGCAAAAAACTGAATTCTCACGAGTTGAGAGCACGGGAAATGTAAAAAAAAATTCATCCCCGAAGTAAACTTAAGGCTCCCTAGACGGTTCCGAAAATGAATTTTGATTTTCACTCGGTGCGACCACTAGCACGGCGAAGGAGGGGGAAGAACGTTGAATTGGAGGAGTGGTCTCGCCTTCAGAGTGGATGGAAAATGAAACGACCTGTGAGCCTCTGAAATGGGTAAGTACTCTTGGTGCCATCGCGTCGCACGTTCGGGTATTCCGGATTTTATTTTTTTAAAACCAAACTAGACCTCGATTTCACGCTGAAAATGATTAAATTAATTGTTAGCTGTTGATTATTCGATTTCAAACTGATCTGTGATGCTTAATCCTGGACTTAAGTAGGATCCCCTAAGAAACTATGAATTAAGTTTTCTTGGATATTACACTTTTACTTATTCCACTACTTTTTTATATAACGCGACCCGGGTTTCGACCCGGGTTTTGCGGTTTGCTACGAAGGTAGAATAACATCATTTTTTACATGTATAAGTGGTGCTTAGCCCGTAAACGTCCAGTACGCTATTAATACAAAGGTATATGACTTTAGGGTTTTCAACCAGTAACCTGAAAATCACTCTATACTAGTGCTAAGCACCCCCGTATTTTCCATCAGCGGTCCCAACAATGATTGGGGGGCACTGCATGGCACTCTCTTCGGCTCCCTTGCGGGGATAAGCGTCACTTCGTGACCATAGTCCCTGCGCAATCACACGGGCGCATTTCCGAAATCGGACTTTCGTCTGCCGCCTCTTAATTGGAAATCTCGTTAAAAACCCGCTCTGCGAGTATGCCTTATCTATTTACGCCCTTTGCGGCAGCTCGGTGACAGAGCGAGGCACTGAGCGGATATGATTGAGGGGAAATATGTATCGGGCGACCCTTTCCATAACTCGTGTATCGCAGCAGATATTTTCGGATGTATGGGGACCAGGGATCAGGATTGCTTTTATATATCTACCGAATCACTTTAAGTGAGGTTTGCAATTTTTTTTTTTACTATCCAGTAACATGTCGGTAAGTGACGCCTTCGGTGGCCCAGGGAAAGGAACTTCAAACTGGACCCCCTACCCTGAATGGGTGAAATAAACAAGCCTTTGACCCAGTCGAGGCTGAGCTCTGCACTTACTTATCCAAACAAACCACCGGGGTAAATCACTAAGTGAGCAAAAATTTTCACAGGTGGGTCAGCAAATTGAAGAGAAAAAATGAAGATTCTTTCCCACCCCCACAGTGGAAATGGGCAGAAAATGTATTCGCGCAGATTATAGCCACCTCTTCACGGAAAGAAAATTCAGAGGCACTCACCGCCTTATTCTTTAATCACACCTCAACTTGATAAAACCTAGATCAAATCCCTATTTTGCAAAAGGAGAGGGAGATGAATGCCCAAAACCAATTCCTTTCTTGCGCGAAAGCCATACTACGTCCATCCTACTATGATGTATGAAGCAAGTGCATAACCAGGAAAAATGTAAGTTAATCCCTTGACGTCAATGAATCATTATTCCATCGAATATACCAAGGCATGCAAGATGTTATTGGTGACATAGTCACATATAAATACTAACTTTTACCTTTCTCAAGTTTTTGTAATCGACCGACCAATGGCTAATATGGTGTGCAACGAAAAATGTGATGTAAGAAATCTAAAATTGGAAAAAAGTAAAAAAGTCTGCAAAATACAATAAAAAAGTAACGGTTTTTATCTATATTGCCGATCATTAGCTTTCACCAAGTTTCGACAATTACAATTAAATTGAAGAGTCAATGGTGTAAGGTTCATTTGGTGTCATTCTTTCGTTAGAGAACGAAAAAAAAACATTCGATGCCAATGATAATTATTTTTACGAATAAAGATAACTTTTAATAATTCCATTTATTATCATTCAAACTCATCCTGAGTTTTCCACAGGTTTCCTCTCCACCATAAAGCTCACTGACCAAAGAGCATATATGGAATTTCTCTTACTTGCCATTATCATAAGATATTCTTGGTAACATCACCAAATCACAAAACACACCAAAAATTAAAAAATCAATGATTGCTACCCGGCTATCACTTTTTACACCATATACATTATGGTTCATCTTTTATACTCCAACTTACATAATTGGATGTCAAGTTAAGTTCTTTTGTAGAAGATTATTAAGTATGGATTCCTAGTGACAATGGTGTAGTATTTCCAGGCGATAACGCCTGAATCTTCATAACTTGCATGGTGTAGGTAAATTTTCCTATTCAATAGATGATTTATGCTAAGTATTCTCCACTTAAAGCCGTAATCGACATATAGTGGACCCTCGCTGTGCAATGCGTGCGACTTCTGACGGATTGGGAAAACGATCAAAGCTGATTTTGAACGCGCTTTTCGAAATATAAAATTTCGCAGATTTTTTCCCACTCACAAAATATGTAATAAATAATATAGTTATTCTAATTATTATACACCTTATTGATGAAGAAAATCGACGATGGACAAATAGAAAGAATGTTATGAATAGAAAAGGAAGGCTATGAATAAAATATATGGAACAGGTAAAGAAAGAATGATATCAAAGAGAAGAAATACTTAGAGGTGAAAAAATTAGCTAATGGGAGAATTGAGTGGAGAAATGGGTCAAAACAATGTCGGGATTATTGACCAGTGATAATACGCTTAATTAGGTAACCATATATTTTTCTAACATGGTAAAATTAACATGCTATGATGCTCGTTACACGTTTTCCTTGCCCGGAAATAACTCCGATTCAACAAACGATGGAAATCGATTTACGATCGGTCGTACGGGACGGATTAATATCGCAAAGTGAGTGTCTACTGCATGTGGCTCGACAGCTTCGTTTTCTCTCCCGTTTCAATGGAGACCGTAGCTGTTTTCAACTCGCGAGTGCGACTCGGGAGAAGATTCCATCGCCGTGGATTATCAAACGCCGGTACCTAAATCACTTGCGGTCGGCTGTCGTGACACCTCGCAGTAAAATCGTGTGTCCCGCGTTATCTACCATCCCAAACCTCGCACGAGCAGTAATTATTGACGTTTCGGCGCGCGTACAAACTGCCTCGCACATTCCGTGTGAACGGCAAAACGCGATAGCGTTTCGTGGTTGTTTCTTGTTTTCCCCATTCGCCCTCGGCACGGAAACGAACGCTCAGATACATCTCGCATAGTGATGTGGGCCGGACGGATATTCGGGGGCCTGGCGTTTCTCAGTTGGAGGGAACTCAGTTCTCTTTGAAGCCTTTTCCCGCTTCTGGTACATGAACTAAAGGCAGAAAGGTTTTTAGAATAAATTAGAATAGAATATACATTTATTTTACTTGGACATCTTCATCCACTAAGAACATACAACAATGTTCTAATATAGTGTTTCAGGAGAGATCTACAATACTTTAGTAGGTGGTAGAGGAGACAATTTTTGGCATTTTTTCCATGAACATGGGGTCGTAATTCTTTCGTTATAGAGCTATGGCAACGCAAACATTTTTATGGACTTTTTAGTTGCCATGAAAACGGTTTTTATTGGGTACCCAGCCTTTTCGATATATTATTCTATAATCTGGAATTATAAGGACATCAAGTTAGTGAAGTTGGTTGGACGAATATGTGCGCTCATAATTGTCTAAAAAAATTGATTTTGAGCATAATTAAACGAGAGCCTTGAACCAGTATAAAAAAAATAAGATTGCGCAATCTCACCCATTTTGAGATTGTTTCAGATAATCATAATAGCACATTTTCGCTCATTCTCAATTTCTAGAATTTGCACAACTTTGATTGAATGCTAAAGACCATATTTTAATTTTTTCTGCATGAAATACGTAATTAAAATAAAAAATCAAATTACGCATAACAAAGTCGTAATTTTCATTTCATCTATTTTAATTTTTAATTTTTTTGGGATGTACATTGAGGATAACTCAATGCTATAGGTATCTTTTCCTCTTCAATAGATGATTTATACCATAAAAATTCCCAACGTATAGCCATAATCGACATGTAGTGGACCTCCGCTATATAATTGGTGCGACTTATGATGAATTGGGAAAACGGTTTAAGCTGATTTTGAACGCGCTTTTCGAAATGTAAAACTTCCCAGATTTTTTCCCACTCACAAAATATGTATTAAATTATATAATTATTTTAATTACTAAAATCATAATTATTTTAATTATTAAACACCTTACTGGTGAAGAAAATGGTCGAGGGACAAGTAGATGTTAAGAATAGAAAAGGAAGGCTATGAATAAAATATATGGAACAGGTAAAGAATGATATCAAAGAGAAGAAATACGTAGATGTATAATATACTTCTACTCTTCTCATCACCATAATGATCTTAAGTTATTGGAGTTTAGACCAAATAATTAAAAGTTATTTGCCTTCGTTTCGGTTTATTTTAAACCATACTCAGGGCTTAAAATGAAAATATTATTTTAAAATATTGATACATAAATAAAAGGTTGCAAAACCTGAAGATAAAGATAAAAAACAACCATAAATAAAAGGTTAAGGATGGTTAGTAACCTTTTATTTATGTATCAGTATTGTAAAATCATTTTTTCATTAAAAGCCCTGAGGATTGTTTAAAAAAACCGAACGTAGGAAAATCACTTTTAAATTACTTGGCCTAAACTCCACGAACTTCAGATCATTATATAATAGAAGTCAAGACAAGAAGAAAATAAATCCTTCTTATCATCAATTCAGATTTTATTTTTGTTTTCGATGGGACATAAGGGACAATATTCCTATCTCCATTTTTATGATGTCTTTCTGTTTTCGATAGTACGCGAGGGACAATTTCCCAGTGCAAGTGAATTTTCTGGATACCTACGTATCTATCTAAGAATCTGCCCGCGCACGTAATCTCGGCGCTAGGTCGCGTAAACACAATAGAGGCGCGGAGATGGGAGGCGGAAGAAAACAGCGGGAACCTTCGCGACGATGCACGCACGCACGCCGTGAGGTTGCGTTGCAGATGCGCGTCTTTTTTGGTCATCCAAAAATAAAGGCGAGACTAATTTTGAGGCCCTACTCGTGGAATTAGCAGCTCTTGGAAACCGCTGGCCGGGGCGCCGAAGATAGGACGGGGTAGTAGGGAGGTTAAAAGGGGGGGGGGGGGGCTGTCGGCCATTCTCGCCCCCCTCCATCCTCCTCCCCCTCGATTCTCTTTTGTCTCGCGTCAGCACGGGAGATTTGGGGAAACTCCCCCTCCTTTAGACCGACAGAAGGAGGTGGTCCTGCGCTCGGGTGCACGGACCAGTATAAACCGACGCTGAACCGGATTTCCCACCGGACCGATTCGCGGAAAGTTGACGCGGACATCATTTTTTTTCGAGTCTGCTCCGTCAAAGATTCGTTAACACATTCAATACTGGTATCTTCATTTCAAGGCAACATTTCCGAATGTTTCTTGACCAACCTCAGGGAAGAAAGATTTAGTGCTTTCCCGGCGAATTGACTGCGTGATCGCCACCGGGCCAGAAGCTGCACAACTGCCGCTGCTTCGATGTCCGACTCGGCCATAGAAACGTCGGCAGTAATGCAGTTCCTGACCCGGTGGCGATCCCGAAAACTCTTCCCGAAATCATATTCAGAGGCGTAACCAAGGGGGTGTTCGGGTGGTCCGGACCCTCTTGAAATATAAAAACACAATTATTTTCCTTCTTAAAAGAAAAGAAAACATTGAAACATCATGAATTTACGAAATATTTCTTTAACAAATGAATTTTTTTAGATTATGAAAAGTGTTCAAATTAGTTTAAAACCCATTACTTAGTACCCTGTTTTTCAAAAATCTTCCCCCCCCCTGGTTTTGGACCCCCCCATTGCCATGTATAGTCCATAGCGGAACCGGATATCCCAGCGGACCGATTCGCGGAAAGTTGACGCGGTCATCATTTTTTTCAAACAAGTTCCGTCTAAAGGGCGTTTTACGCGGGGCACGTTATTGCGCAATCTGACGCAGTCAAAATTGCGTCGTGTAAAGCGGTGAATGGGCTCCCTGAATGGGTGAAATGATCGCGCCCATGACCTAATCGAGGGTGAGCTCTGCCCTCACCTATCCAAACCAACCACCAGGTTGAATCAAAGATTGAATAAAAATTTTCATCATCGGTACAGAAAATTAAGAAAAAATCGAAGACTCTTTCTCCCCCGCACAATGGAAATGATTATTGATTAACCCAGTATGACCCAATGGTGCTTCTAAACAACATAAAAAAGGCATATTTTTCTGCTTTACCAAAGAAATTTCGAAACTAGGCATTATTTTTTCGTGTGAATAGTAATGAAAAAATGTTTAACTGCCACCATAATCGATTGAACGATGTACGGCCGTTGAACAGTCGAAAGAAAATAAATCCCCCAAAGCCGTACTCTTTAGTGGGCAAAAAGTGGGGGGTGGGAAGTTACAAGTCTTACAGGGGGGTAATGAACAGAAATCAAGCTAAAACACTATGAAACAAAACAATCGCGCTGCTCACTCATTCACCTTGCAGATTTGCTCTAAGGAACAAATTTCCGCGCGGGTCTCAATCAAAGGTGAACACCTTTCACATTCACCTTTGAATGTGTGTGTGATGGAGAGCCTGGTAAGAACAACTGTCTTTGACACTGTGGCGAAAAAAAGCGCTCCGAGACATTTGGAGACTTTTCTAGGCCGGCAATCGGGAGATCAGGATTTGAATCCCGGCTAAGCCAAATATTATTTCATGGTGAACTTCATCCTTGGCTCAAATCAGTGATGGCAATTGAGACTAAACGAAACTCAAAACGAAAACGAAAGTCAAAACCAGAAAAATTTCAACAGTTTCGTTCCCCGGAGCGAAATGTAGGAATGAAACGAAAAAGAATTAAACACGGGGAGCTAAACTAGGGTAGAAACGAAATCGGAGTCAAAACTTCTTTGGGTTGAAACTAAGCTAAAACTCTGGAAATAAAAGAAACGCAGATAATGTTTCGCACCAGAGGGACCACGTGCTTCACCTTCGAACGGTTTAGCTTCGAGCCCCACACCGAGTACGAAGTATGGTTGAATGAAGTGGACGTTCGACCAAACCGCCATTAGATGCATGTGGCACTCATATTTTTACCAATAACAGGAGAACGGTGAACGCAAACTGGCCATTCGATTTTTAAGTTCAATGTTTTAACCTCTCTACTCGCATGTCAAACGCAATGGGTCGAACTATTCCCTCTTATCCCCCTCTCCTCAACTTCAAGGATCGAAACTTAACTACGAGCAGCGGAGTTTTGACTAGTTTAGTTTCGTTCCTGGGAGTAAAGTTTTGCCCCGGCTCGAAACTAAACTCTTACGTGATTTTAATTTCGTGCGGGAACGAAACTAAACCTATGCCTCGTATTTTCTTTTCCTTCCGTGTCGAAACAAAATATTATCGTTTCGTTTCTCTTGCCATCCCTAGTGTAAATAGATTTTTTTCAAACCCTCATTAGATTCGATGTATGATCTTAGGTTTTACCGGCGTATCAGGTGCAGATATATTTCTCTGGTTTTCCACCGGTTTATGTATTCCATGTCTCCCGACGTTTCGAGCAACGACTTACTGTTCGTCCTCAGGGGATCTTCTGAATCTCAGATTGGAAAACATCAACTGGTGGAAAACCCGAGAAACTTTTCTGAACCTTCTTAGATTCGTTTCCTAGTTATCCTCATATTTTGCCTCCTTCTACTACCTAATAGTTTCAACTCTTCAAGACTCCACCCGGTGAAAAAAAGCATATAAATATATATATTTCCATCCTCGGTACTAAACTCAATACCAATAGCGTGTAAGAAACAGGCGACTCTGGTAAGAACAACTGCCTTTGACACCGTGACGAAAAAAGCGCTTCGCCTCACTCTCGCGGACTTTTTTCTGAGCGAGAATACAGACCTTGTCACGAACAATAAAAATTTAGCGACTTCCTCTATTTTTTTTCTCTCTCTCTCTCTCGAACGGAATATTTTCTTGATATATTTTTACTCAGCTCGTGTGTTCATCTCCAGTTATCGCAGTCTTTTGAGAGGTCGGAGAAAGAAATAGACCGTTCGTCGAGTGGGTTGGGAGAAGGGGAAGCGTATATTCGACCTGACGTGAGTTGGGAGAGAAATTTTCTCTCCGCGTCAATGGAAATTCAAATCGGTGACGTTCAAGATAACGACACGTGCTCTGGAAGGGAGTGTGGGTAGAGTGCGGTTGAACTAAAGAAGTTGCGGAGAACTAAAGGGGGACTTAAACACAAGGAGAACCCGCCCGCCCGCACGAAGTGCCTTTATTTTAAGCAAGTATTTTTAGTGGCACGCTGCACCATTACCATTCACTATTATTTCATGATATATTTTTTTGAAATATTGATTTATGGATATTTTGACGTGATTTATCGACGTGATAAAGTATTCTCTCTCGCTTCGGGAAAACGGATCGACCAATAATCTATTCTTTTTATAATAATAATACTGACATGCCGTTTTTAGCGGAGGTCCGTTTACTTCATTCGCTCTAAAAATACCTTCTATAACGTGGTTTCGATTCTCCCAATATTTTCGAATATATTGATTGTTTTTTTAGATATTTCCTCTGACTAAGTTGGCACGGAAACCGATAAATAATAAATCATAATGACGCTGATAAAAAGGACACTTAGAGAGTATATTTTAGCACACCGAAATATTTCCAAGGTGCCCGTAGAATAATAGCGCGTCGCGTGATTACTTTGGTTGCGCATTGCAGAGGCTGATTGAATTTTTAAAATATTTTTCGACTAGGGGGCCATATTCAAAATTAGTTACCCCAAGCCAAGGCTAAGACTTAAAGGGCTCTGCTAAAATTATACCCTTACGTACTTCGATGTCCAGGAATTCGCCCAATTTATGTCAAAATCCAGGTAAAGCCTATTGGACACCCCCAATTAAAATCCTCAGCGTGCGAGGTTACCCAAGGAAAGGAATTGAACGCGTGTAGTTCACACGCTTGTGACCCCAGGCAGATTCAGCATCAAATTTGGTGGAGGAGTTCATGACCTGGGTCCGGGGAGAGAGGGACGTTCTCCCGTGTAAAAAAATCTGAAATACCCCATTGTTTACTCATTTTGGAGCGTAAAATTTCATTTTCATTCTTAACAATGAATAGAGTTGAAAATTTTTAGATATTTAAGAAGTTTAACAATGGAGAAGAAATAAAAAACCAACTTGAAGTTAAAAGTTTTTGATAAAATTGAGGGGGGTCCTTTGGCCCGACCCCTAAATCCGCCACTGCCAGTGACTTAATCTAGAGTAAGCTCTACCCTCACAAATCCAAACCAACCTTTGGGTCTAATCCCTGAGTAAGAAAGTGATGACAAATATGAACAATACATCTGCAAACGCATTGGTAAAAAAATCGCGTGAATTCCTCCACTTGGATCCATTTGGCATTATTCCACCCTTTTTACAATCCCTACCCGCGAAATCATATTTCGATGCTTAAGAACAATTTTTGCATTCAGTAGGAACTCTTAAAAATATAGAATAGAGCATGATTAATTGTTGCTATAACTTGCTACAACTATAGTTGCTATAACTCAAGAGGTTACTTTTTCGAAGCCATTCAGGAGAATTAATGTGAGGCTTTGATAACATTAATGACTTAATAAGAATAAGTTCAAAAGAAGAAATCCAGGTGGATAGAGCCACAGGCACATAGCACAAATATATCCACATGCGACGATAAAAATGTGGAATAGATAGTGAATATTGAAAAAAAAAATTATTTCCTTCTCAATATTTTATTAGCAACTTATCTCCTCACACATCCACAGCCGACCGCTATAAATTAGAAACATCTTATACAATATTTATAGACCGCGTATCCTAAATCAATTCATCATAAAAACTCCATAATTTTCTCACATAACTCTGGTGCAGGAAAAACCGGAAACATTACGATACCGTTGTCGCGTTATTATTACACTCTCCGAGCCCATTTCAAATCGGTATCTCGAACAGCCTACCATCACATCGAAACATCCGCGTAAGAGGTTGGTCTTTGGCACGCGACTATTCAGGAATGAGGAGCGAAAAAAGAAGGCATAACTCATTCAAAATTTCCGTCCTCTATACACTATACCATGTTTCACAAAGCGGGGTGAAGGTTTTACGCCATATTATTCCGACCTCTTTTGCACATATTCGTCTCCCTTACTATCAACTTAGACCAACCGCTTGGATACAATCCACTTTAGTAATCAAAGGGTTTATCTACTATTCACGATATAATTTGGATTTTTTAAAATCCTCTTCTCTCACACCTACACTACCGATCAAAGGTTTTCGATCACCTATCACAACCATGGATTTGTGGTTACAACAGAAATTTAGGCTTAAATAATCTATCATGGCCCTGTTCTGGTTATAAAACAAGCATTAACATATAAAGACATCCGGCAGGAGGTTTATTGGTCGCGGGTTTGTTCTGCATCCGGGCAATTACCGCAAATATTTGTCTAATAGGGTGGTTTCCTTTTATTTTTTTGTTGCCTAAATCGAAAGATTATTACTCCTGGAGTACGCATTTCACGCTCTTAGATTTTTGAATGACGATATCTATTTTTCGCGATTAAACGAAAAGTGAAAATTTTCAAGCGCGCGAAAACGCGAGGGCTAAGTAGGAATGCTGGGAAAAGTCCGTTGAAGTATTTCTGGATCCAGCTGTCGCCGTGTGACGTAGGCTGCCAGCAGGAAGCAGTGTACCCTGCTAACAGGTTGCGCTTGGCTTAAATAAGGATTATCATTACCCTATCAAACGAAGGAAACTTTCCGAACGTAGTTAATTTTAATGGGTAATTATTAAGAGATGTTTTCCTGAGCTCTGTGCCTTTTGCATGCATTGGTAATCTCAGACGATGCAAAACTCCTATCTACTCGAATAGAAACTAGGTCCCTGTGACGTCACGCGGAGTGGCATCGCATGGGCGCCAATCTGGCCTTTTTCAAATGCGGTTAAAATTGACCATTGCCATTCCTCTGAACTGGGGTTTCTAATACCAAATAATTTGTATATTATGAATACACTAATGTTGGGTAACGAATCACAATCAATGCCTTACGTTTTCTTTGATGAAGGAAACTACCCTATTCTCCAAGCTTCGGAGATGAGCGTTTGTTCTCGGGCTATTGCCAGCTGAGCGCATTCGTATTTATTGTTGGGCTCCTTTATGAGCGGATTTGATTCGGTGGGCGATTCTTGAGCGGTTATTCAGTGGAGGTATTGAACTATGGAATAATTTACAGAGCTTTTGGACTGCAATGTCTGCACAAACACAATCTAATTTACAGAATGCCAAGAGCTGACTTTGAAGAGGCAAAAATATAAACCATATTGTGTCGTCCTTAATGTTAGAGAGAGGAAATATATATTTTGTTGGTCCATTTAATTTTTACGATGTGTTTGCACATTGAAATAATGATCTAATTTTGTGCATAGGTGATCGAAAACTTTAAACCGGTAAATTACATATGAGCCTACTTGATGAGGGCTGACTGTATCTACGAAATTCCTGAACAATACTTAACTTCAATCTTCGGGAAAGGGGTTTTGTGGGGACCCCACAAGCATTATTCCAGAAAAAAATTGCACATATAAATATACTAAACCCAACTATTGAAATTAGTTTCATTGTTTTCCACTATTTAATGTTAGTGAATGCTATGTCTAGAATAATGATGAAGATCAAGTTGATAGATCGTGCGAGTGGACTTTCTTAGAAGAGTGCATAGAAACCTAGGAAGGAAGAATTAATCGATTACATCATGATAAACCACCGTCTAATAAAAAGTATCGTTGAATGACTGGTGAAAGGGAAGGCGGATAAAAGATGAGTAACAAAGAGCATGTGATGAAGGTTATAAAGCAAAAGAATTATATACTTAGGTGTCAAAATATTAGCCGATAGGACGATTGAGTGGAGTGCTGAAACAGCCAATCACGCGGTTGATGACTCTTGAAGATAATGGTGATGACGAATGCTATCGCAGGGGGGCAGCTGGAATTAAGGCTAGGGGGGATTTTTAGGCACAAGTAATACTGGGGTGTCTGGGGGTGTGGAATACCCGCCAGGGTAAGCGGGAGGTGCGGGGGCACTCCTTCAGAAACGTTTCAAGTTAAATAGTTCAAAATGGTGAGTTTTACGGCTTTCGGAGGGATATATTATTGATATTTACACTATTCTGTAAGTAATATTAATCCAATTAAGTAAAACGGATTAAACTTAAAAACGTTTCTGAGCCCTGGGGGGGGGGGGGAGGTTAATCCCCCAAACCCCCCCCCCCTCGCTGCGCCACTGTGCTATCGTACCTGTCATTAACTTTAACTGAGCCCTCGTAAAAATCACATTCCGAAACAATTGTGTATTCCACCAGAGCATGTGGGCGACTTTCCCAAATCAGGCCAAATAATAAATGATTTAAAAATTTTTATGAGGGGAAAATTGTCTGTTGGATTCGAACCACGAATTCCTCAGTTTATGGGAATTTTCCGTGAATTTTTTGCGTCTCTCCTGTGCGGGAGAATGCTTCAGGTACTTAAGGCACTTTTCTTAAGCCAATATCTGTCCCCAAAAATCGTTCCCAATTTTATTATGATATCCGTCAACTCTTCCCGTAACAACCAAATTGACCAGGGACTTCAGGAAAATATTTCCTTGCAATGAGGAAAATAGCAATAAAGACGAGAATTTAAAAAATGTAGGGTCCAATTTAGAGTACGATAAATCATAAGTAGCAGATGGTCCTCGTTGAGTTCAACCTTTCTTCTTCTCGTGAATTTCAAATATATGGAAAACTTAAGGAAGACTTTTGGAGGCGTAATTTCACCCCAGATGATATTCAATAATGTCTAAAAATAGATCAAATCGAATGTGTATATTATTAAAGGCATATTATTAGAATTAGTTTTGCTATTAAATTTATTATTGCAAGTAAAAATAACTTTAATGAAAGTTGATTTCTCTTCAGTTGCCTCTCAAAAAAATTATTTATTTTATATTTTTAATAACATATTTTGTGATCACTAACCAAAATATGGGGCAATATAAACGCAATAATATATTTATTTTATCCATATTCACTCTTTTTCCACAAATCGTAGATTTGACATAGTTAGCATATGAATGATGACCATATTCGTGAGTAAGATAAGAATTCATGAATAAAGGTTTTTTCATTTCTATACAGTATTATGGGGGAAAAAATTTTATGGCCTTTTTTTGCAGAAAAAAATGTAATATGCGTGTGTTAGAGATACAAGGGTCATGTGTGTTAAGCGAGCGTTTACCTTCTCTCAGATTCGTGACGTCACGAAGCCATCCATGACGTTGCATGATAGCTCTGGCGTCGGGAATTGCGGAATCGACAGCTCCATGGAAACCAGGGAACAGTCGTGAGGAGAACCCCTCCATTCTCCAACCCAGTCCCAGAACATGCTCTAACGTCATCACGCGGAGATGATCTGATTCCGTGAATCCCTCGTTGTTTAAAACATCGATCAGATCGTAAATGTGGGGAAAAGATCGCGCCAAAAGGAAGTATTAAAGTCATCGTTATTTCAGGGTTCAATTTTTTTTATACCTCCCTCGAAGGACCGTTTCCGCGGCGTGATAAATTTTCCGAAAATATGTATGGAAAAAAATAAAACGCAATACTAGCGGCGCGGCGTTTCGGTCAGGTAGGCCGATTGATTTTGAGGTCATTGATGGCGCTTTGTCACGGAAGGCAGCGAACGGTTCTTTACCCCTCGCCGTGACGTCTTCACGTGTTTTCATTTCACGAAATCATGCGGTCTATATATGCCTCCCTCGCAATAAGCGTGCGTCATCGCCGGTAAGGTTTCTGGACACATAATTTCAATTTTATCCTGAATTTAAGGGAATACACTAGTTCGCAGACTGAAAATGAAGCAATTTTTTCCCAAATCACCATGAAAAAAACTTTATTCGTGAATTCTTTATCTAACTCGCGAATATGGACATCATTCATATGCCTAACTACGTCAAATCTACGACTTTGAGGAAAAAGAGTAAATAGATATTTATATACTAAAATATATATAATAAAATGTAGATAAGATGAAAATGGCGTTTATATTGCTCCATATTTTGGTTAGTGATCACATAATGTTATTAAACATTTAAAATAAATTAATTTTTTGAGAGGAAACTGAAGAGAAATCAACTTTCATTAAAGTTCTGAGTAATACGTGACGATAAAGTGAATGAATGTGACAACTCTTCTCTTCAAGTGCTTACGAGATCACTCAACAATAAGATAAATGCAGTAAAACATGTAGAGCATACCGTTAAATCATTTTAAGAGCCTTCTCATAGTTACTGGCTAATTCAATGAATCTAATTGGTTTTAGGAAAGTAGCTTGGGTAGCCGAAGGATGATTTACAACTGGCAAGGCATATTTCATGTTGTCACCAATCATGTTGTCCAAAGTGTAGTGAATCACGTGATGATCACTATAACGAACTCTAATCCAGAAGTCGAAGAAGGACCATACACAACTGCTTCGCTCCAACCCTGTCTACTACTTCAATACTCATTTTTTTTAATTTTTTTTGGAATTTCCATACAGCCATATTTATTTTCTAACATCCAACCACCAATCAAGAAAGAGCCAAAAATTGTATTCCTTACAATACAATTTTTGGCTCTTCACCTCGGAGTGTGCTCAACACCTTAAAATCCATTTCTACGCTATGTTGTTTTGAAACTGAAATTTTGATATCGCAGTACGTTTAAATTTTCAAATTCCATGGAAAAAGTAAGGATCTTGGCCAAGGAAACGCATAATAGTAATAATAATAATAGTTTGTCTTTATTATACAAGCGAATTTAGGACAGAGTTGTCCTCTCTTACAATTAACTTGTTAGACATTCACAAACATCCATGCCCTGAATGGTAGTCAAGCCACCCAGGCGGGATTCGAACCCGCGACCTCTAGGTTGGCAGTCGGGGACTTTACCCCGGCGCCACCGAGGCCGGCATACAGGCATTAGATGTGGATTCAAACCTTTATAAAAGACAGAGTCGCCACAGGAACTCATATGAGACAAAGAAATTCTCTCAATATTGTTCGTACAACGACCCCACCATTTTTAAAAGACGCAGGCTCGTTTAAGGCAGGTCAATTGCCACAAACTTCCATCAGGACCTTTATGGAATAATTTATCCCGTAATTGTGCTGTAAATCGTTTCAGAATCGATTGATAAAAAATTGAATGTGTGAAAGTTATTTCAAAAACTCGATTTAATGTCATTTTCTTTGGTAATAACTGAATGACTATTGAACTTTAGTTATTTCAATAACTCTGTTTATTATAAATTGATTTGATAATAAAAAAATGACTAATGAACTTTCTTTTACCATAGGCACACAGTACGGTTGCATATCGAGGGTCGATATAGATGAGCACATGATATGATGTCATAACTTTACGAAACAGGCTATAGATGTATAACCAAGAATCAAAAGAGTGGCCGCGGTTGAGTTACATAGACAAATGGAGGGCACTCCAACGACATTCTTCGATATATCAACCGCGCTTGTGGTCTTATCCTGGCGGAAGACCGCAGCATAGCAATGCGGTACCATCAGAAAAATATTCCCTCAATTTTCCTGCATATCTTTCTTCGTAGTCTTAATAATTATTTTTCTCTTCGCTCAATTTATATGGTCTCAATTGGTGCCCCTTCTGATTTGTTTAGCCGCCGCAAAATGTGTAGTTATTTGGCTAATAATTTGGTCTCTCATTAAAAATAATTCGATATCCCAGCAGCACCATTTCTTCATTAGTTTTTAACATCATGTATTAAGCAACCCTCCAAACGAGCACTTAATTTATACTCCAATTTCTCTTAATTATTATTGGTTCACTATTGTATAGTATAGGAAATCATGTTGACATTTTGGCGTACTTAGTGTAATCCCCTGTCAAAATTAGCCTGTTTATCGTGCAAATGAAAATTTAACTCATGAAAAAGTTTTATGTTTGACATACAGACAAATTAAAAAAAGGTGTGCATAGGTCTACTATATATCGTAAGGAGAGATAGAAAATATAGCGAACCTCAAGGACGATAGGCAAGTCTCATCAATACGTTAGAGGGAGAAATTGAAAATTTATTGCGGCGTGGAACCGGAGAGATATTCACTTCAATTTTTGGCCGGGAAAGAATCGGACATGACTTCCTCTCTATAAGCTCTGAAATGTTCATGTTGATTGCGCCAGTATTGAAGGAGTGATATTTCTCCAATAAAGTCAAGATAGGACCATATAATGAAAAGTAAAACTTTACAATAAATAATAATAATAATTTAAAGAAAAGTAATTTAAGTAAAAAATAAAAGATTCAAGCAAACATTTATGAATGGTTGACCTTCGACGTGGAATGTCATTACCTGGTACATCTGAATAGAAGAGTTCTTCTTTCGTATTCTAACAGATGAACGTTCAACGTCGAAACTTTGGTCGTCCATAAACAAATGGACGACCTAGAAATTAAAATAATTAATAGACCTTTAAGTAATTAATAGACATTTGGATAATTAATATACGACCTAATGAATTAGAATAGAAGAACTGGTTCTGCACGCATGATGCGCGTATCTGCATATCTATAAATCTCAACAGTGATAGTCCTGCTTCCCTCATCAGGCACATTTGAATAGAAGACCTATTCTATACAAATATACCATATGACGACGCAGTGGCGCGGTCAGGGGGGGTTTTGTGGGAGAAAACCCCCCCAGAGCTCAGAGAAATTCTTAAGTTTAAGCCATTTTACTTAATTAGATTGATATTACTCATAGAATAGGGTGTGGATTAATAAAATATCCCTCAGAAAGCCGTAAAACTCACCATTTTGAACAATTTATCTTGAAATTCCGTAATTTACTAATCTCACCCATACCGCTTATCCTGGTAGGTTTTCCATACCCCCTCACACATCGGTGTTAGTTGCACCCAAACCCCTCCCCCCCCCAGCCTTAATTCCTAGCTGAGCCCCTGTGACGCCGTGCCGCGTCGAAACATAAGTCTGATTAATAAATTCATGTAAAATTACGAAGTTTTACTCTTCACTATGTTAAGGCGATTCCTTGAAGTCACGCCCGAGAGTCTCGGGCCGAGACTAGTTCACGTGGAGGCATGCATCTCCTTAAGCCGATCACGAGTGAACTCCCGCGCTGAACGAAAAACCGCGAGCACTAAGGCACGGCGATCCACTCCTCGAGTCTCATCCGCGAGAAGGCTGGCTTTTCGTATGCGAGTGGCGTTGCGTGCTTGTGTGTGGGAAGTGGATACGGCCGGTCGCGGCTATAGCAAATGCGTCGGGTGGTTGGAGGGGTGGGAAGGTGGGATAATGGGAGTGGGGGAGGAGGAGGAGGAGGAGGAGGAGGGGTGGGCTGCGCCATATGTTACCTGGCCTCCGCGGAGAGAGAGAGACTGGCACGCACTTTCTTCGATCCGGTGGCGTTAGGGGTCGCGAGGTGGGATAGGATGCGCGGGAAGTAGTACTATAACAAGTGACAGGCGCGCAGCTAAGAATTAAGGCTAGGGGGGGTTTTAGGAGCAGCTAATACTGGGCAGCATGGAATAATGGAGGTGCGGGTGCCCTCCCCCAGAAATGTTTTAAGAAAAATGGTTCCAAACGGTGAGTTTTACGACTTTCTGAGGGATATTTTATAAATCCTTGCACTATTATGTAAGTGATATTTATCCATTTAAGCAGAATGGATTCAATTTAAAATATCTCTGAGTTCTGGCGGGAGAGTTATCCCCTTAGGCCACCCCTCTCGATGCCCGGCTAACTGGTGAGGTATATAAATATACAGATACACGCATTGTGCGTACGAAAGAGTTATTCCATTCTAATGTATTGGGTCGTCTAATTATTTAAAGGTTATTATTTATATGAGTCTCCTACCGAACTCTGAGGAAGGTGGATGTGTGCCACCGAAAATTTAGTACCGTGAGTGTTTTTTTATCTTTTTTGTGTCATCTGCTTCTGCCCAACCTGTGGTATTTTTTTATGTTACTTTAATTATTAATATTTTTAATTATATTATTATTTTAATTTTTTTATGGTCTAGGTGGCCTAAGGTCTATCAATTATTTTAATTTCTAGGTCATCCATTTTTTATGGACGACCTATAAATGCACGCCATAATCTGGCACATTCCGATAGAAAAACTCTTCTACTCAAATGTCGTACATGGACATTGACGTACCCAAGATCAAAAGTAGGGGGAGGGAGGAGCCGGCTATGGTTGTTCAAGTTGTAGCATTTTAGCACAGAAAAGGTTAGTGACACCAAAAGTTTAGGAAAATTGTGACAGCGCTTTAATAGTTTATAAAATTATTCGATTGAAATAAAATAATGATTTTTATTTTAGTCCCATGTCTTATACTAATATCATTTTTCTTCAAAAGAAAGTTTGTTCAAAAATTTTGTTTTGAACTAAATTTATTTTTGTTTCTAGGGGGGGTGGTAGCTGCCCCCTCATGCCCCCCGCACGTACACCCATGTATAGAGAGACACGCATTATGCGTGTAGCGCCTTCATTCATTCACGCCAAAGCTTCAATCATTCGGATGGAAGACATAGTTACAGGGGATTCTTGAACTCTACACATCCGTAAATTCAGTTCATATTTGTAATTTCAGTTGTGTTCCATGTTTACTTCTTCACCGCTGATGTTTTGTCCTCGTTGGTTGGCGACAAACAATTTTTTTATTTACGCACCCGCGGCAACAATACTCGCTTATGGAGTGGAGCAATTTAAATAATAACCCAGATTTATCAGCCTTTTTGTTTTATATTTAAATAACTTCAATACGATTAAATCGTCGACATATGTTTTTAATGTTCATTCATGTATTTATGAACAAAGAGGAAGCTTGTAAATTATTTTATGACCCAAAAGTTACAGCTGAACAAATACATATATACACCTTAAAGTGAGGTGGCAGTGAATGATGAAATTACCTAATTTCCACTTTTAGTATCATTGATTAGAATAGTCCTGCATTTTCGCTGTTACAACTCAGTAGTTCACTGGCGGCCGGGGAATTTGGGTCCCATAAGTGCGATGTCCTCCGCTTTATTTGTTTATTTTATTAAGGCGTTCTTTGATCTGGGAGATCGCTAGCCGACAAAAAAAACGACAGCACCGTTGATGACATCAACGCTTGCTGATGACCGCGAATTGACGCTCTAATTAGACCGTTTCGAAATCGTTTAGGCAGTTCCCTTGAGAATCCTTGGTTCTACATACGAGATAAACCACCATTGCCTTAGTGTTGATTTTTTGTATAGCCTATTGATTCGGCAAATTAAATTTATTAATAGATAACTATATTTTAATAGTTGACTGATAGTAAGACGTTAACGTGGACCTATACAGTCCTAGCGGGGCAACTGTGGCATAATCCATCATTTCAATACCAGCATTGGACGAAATTTTTCCTATTTACGTGATTTTTAAACTAAGACGGTTTATTTACGTAGTTCATTTCATCAAGTTATTTAAAAAAATATCATTATCAGTTCACATTTTGTGACATTTGTTTGCGGAATCCCTCTCCTCCTAAACTCTAGTAATAACTAAATTAGTTAGGGAAAAATATCCTGCACGGATAAAACTCTGTTGTCGTAATCGAATGGAGGTCACGATATTCGATGAACCGCACGAATACTAAACAAAAAACGAGCAAACGACGTATCCATTTTAAAGACGTCATATAGGGAAAATGGGGACGTGTCTAAAGGCGGTGGGAAGTGATTTTGACGAAGAGATTTTACTTGAGTTCTTGTGAACATAAAGCCTCAGGGCAAAAAAATTAACTCGAACGATTTTTTGTTTCCGCGCATACAACATAGATTGAAACCGCAAAATCGCAGATCATGTGATCCACGATCCATTGGCTGATTCCGATGATACCTTATGTTGTCTATTTCGTTAGAAAATTTTATTTCCATTAAATTTAGCACTCACTCAGTTTGAAAAGTATCATTCATTGACCATTATGTTTTTGGTGAAGTATTCCTTGCTTAACACGGATGCCATCAAAAGTAAGATATGTATTTTATTTAAGCAGAAATGTTCATGAATCATGAACGAAACCAGCCTAGGTTGGCTAAATCTTTGTAACTGAAGGAAATTCTAGTTGGAGCCTTTCTCTTAAAGAATACCGGGGAGAAAACACGTAATGACTTCAGCGAACTGCTTATGACTAGGTCAGAAACCACATGTAAGACGTCTCGCACAAAGGAATAATCTTTGAACTACCCCATTTTTCGTGCAACTGCCGACCGAAAGTCATTTTACCATTACGGTCTCGAAATTCTGTATTCCTCTCCCTGACGGCTGAAAACATCAAGTTTCCATTAATGCACTTAAAAATTATATTATAAATGGCTCTACTTAATGCCGAGCAAAATTAAACAAACTGTGGAAAATAAATCACATCCAACAAATTACGAATGTTATAAAATTTAAATCCTCTTCTGTGCTATCCTGTTACATTTTTGCGTCCTACTTCCATGTCTATTTATTTACTGCTGCATCTATGTATGTTTTGAATCAACAGATCTTGGTACGCTTTCATTTTCGTGTCCCTCGTAAGCTTTTGAGTGAGCCAAGCTCTTCTTACTTGTAAATTGTGTTTTACTCCTAGAGTGATGCCCCGAGCACAGTAATATACATTCTATTCTCTTCAATTCTATTGTCTTAAAATTTTAATAGTAGGTATATAAGGTAGACCCAGGTCAAAAAATGCCTGGGTCTCAAATTTGAAAATTATTCCCTAGCATTTTTTTTAGATGACTATCATTTATAATTGAGAAACAGGTAAATGTTTACAGAAGTGTTAAAGTGTTTATCATATGCAAATAATAATACCCTGAAAATATATCTACGACAACATAATTTTTCAACGAACATAACTATAAATAATATGCTGATTCTAATGAAAACATATGATAAAATAGTATCGTTGAAAGGGGGTTCTCTCCCAACACAACATAAAATTAAGAGGAAGGGGACATTCAATGTCATAGTATAAATATGTGGTATCATGGTAATGTTTTTACTGTAAAATAGGGTTTAACATTTAGAAATAATAAAAAAAATACTAGGATAGTAGACATTCCGAGTACATTTTTCAAAACGGAGTCAATCTAATAAGTTCATCCGTTGGAATTCGATGGCAAATACCGCACCACAAACGAGCTTGAACGAATTTCCCGCCAATCGTGTAACGGTAAGAGAATGAGTCATTCCGTGGGGCGCGTGGGTGGGAAACGAGAAGGGGATTATGGGGTTGGGATGAGGCGTAGCCTCCGATGAGCACAAGCCGGAACATCCGAATTTCGAGCGTCATCTGTTTTACATTAGTGGGCCTGTTTTTGTGTTGTCCTCATGAGGACTCCATTAATATTTTCTTTTAGTACATTATTTGGACTGCTAATATTTGTTACGTTCCCTTAACATGTACATATTAATTGTTATAGCCCTCAAGTAATCGCAACTTATGGATCATGACTTTTATATGATCATATGCAATAAATCAGGACGTTGTACAAAGAAAGTTGAGTAAATCCTATCCCTCCCCAACTTTCTCCCCCACCTCCTCATTCCTCAATTCATCCAACCCCTTCACTCTCTCCAGCTTTCTCCACCCCCACATCTCAAAAGCATTTATCCTCTCTCTATCTCTTCTTCCCCACGTCCATGTTTCACATCCATATAATATAGCACATCTAAACATGGCATTTCACCAGTATCTTCCTCAGCTATAGATCTATGCCGCTACAAAACACCTTTCTCTTTGTATAAAATACATGTAGGTACACCTTTCTCTTTTAACCCATTCGGCCGGCAATTCGCCAGCCTATATCGATCTTACTTAAGGTAAAGATCAAGCTAACCACTGGTAGCGTGATTTTCGATGCATTTTAAAATCAGTTATGACTAATGATAAAATATAATCTTGAAATTAAATGGTATGTACCAAAAAGACTTAAACTATCGTATCATAAATAAATATATGAATCCTGACTTAAAATTTCATGCGATATATGGTAATATGTAGATGAAAACTTTAAGATAATTGAAAAAGGGATTTAGGTCCGACATTTCCGTGAAAAATTCAGAGGCGAATGGGTTGAATATTAAACGATTTTAATTTTTCCTGGTGAATACTTCTAACGAATATTTCTCGGGTTCTCAGCCAGGTTAATGCTTTATTAGAAGCCGACGTTTCGGGAGACGACTTGTCTCCCATCCTCAAGGATGTGTTACTTTATGGAAGTTCAATGTCACACTTTAAAATTGAAAAGAAATTGGTGTTGTATTGGTCTTCCATAAAGTAATACAGCCTTGAGGATGCGAGACAAGTCGTCTCCCAAAACGTTGGCTTATATAGAACCATTAACCAGGATGAGAACCCGAGAAATATTCGTCAGCGGTTAAATATTGTTAATTAAATAAAATTGGCATGTGAAATGAATCGCGTGACAAGATGGAAAATTTACACTTCACTGAACAACTGGCATAAAAATAATCGCATACCCCGCGCTTCGCGTAGGTCGTGTGAATCAAGTCCGGCCAACACAGCCATGTCGGAGGCTACGGTCGAGGAGTGGGCTCTAGGTGCAAGGGACGGACACTCTTCTCTCGTGGGATGTGTCTCGCCGAGCGAGGTGAGAGCGAAGGAGACCAGTCGCAGCCTTGACACCTGCCCTATTTCATCATCCAACCGTGCACATATGTTATGCCGAAATATATGTATGTCCCCCTCTTCTCAACCACGCACTCCCCATTGCCTCTGTTAAACTTCCCACCCACTCCCCGACCACCTACAAAGGTATACGATATAATATTTCCTGGAGTTTAGGTCAATTTTAAATCAAGTTTCAGCCAACGTTTCGATTTATTTTTAAATCATCATCAGATTTAAAAAATTTTAGATCTTGAGGTTATATTGAAAAAAAGACTTTCCAAGGAAATGGTTTACATTTCAAAAACAAAAAATTGTTGTAATAAAGCAGAATCAGGGGTCAAATTACTTTTGCAAAATACAATTAAACGATCTTCAGGTTTAAATTTCATACACCTCTTAGATGTTAATACATTTGAAGAAACAGTGGTACAATGTTCCTTTTGATAAGATTGAAAATTATTCATTTGAATAGTCTTATAACACAATACATCAGATGCAGGAAAACTTTCCAAGCCACCAATATTCATAGTAACATTATTGAGGATCCTTGCAAAACAAATAGTAAGCCAATATGAACCTTGAACATTATGATCATTACCAACAGCAAAGGTATACTTAAATCCAAAGAGAGTTCCAATGGTATCAGCAACCCAAACATTAACAGCTCCAGCATGATTAGCCTTCAACACAGTACAATCCTTGATGTAATTATATTTAATGTGGAAAATGTGTTTGCAAATGCTTCTTTTTCAGTTTTATGTAGTTTTGGTTTTTAATTTCGATTAAAACTACATTCAATGAAATGATAAATCGTTCTCTTTTTGCTCTCCTGAAAAGTTGCTATTTTTTATTTTAATTTTTGATATAGGTACGTGTTGTTAGAAGTTAGATACACGCATCATTTTCCACATTAATTTATCATAATTTTATTCAATAATGTGAACTTTTTGGCATTCTTAACTTTGCCTTTTGGCGGCCTCGGTAGCCGGGTTAACGTCCCCAAATCACAACCTAGAGTTCGCGGGTTCGAATGCCGCCTTGGTAGATTTATCACCATCTAATGCATGATGTATGTAATTTTCAATTATATTAACTGTAAGAGAGGATTATTTAGTACTAAATTCCCTTGTAATAAAGACAACAGAATTATTATTATCGCTGGTTAACAATCCAACGATTGTGGGTAAACTTTTCTCGGGATTCCCACCGGGTTAATGTTTGAATATCGGCCAACGTTTCAAGTACCGTCTCGGCACTCATCTTCAGGGCTGAATATTGATTTATTAAAAAAATTTATTATAAAAATTTATTTATTTTTTGATAAATAAATCAATATTCAGCCCTGAAGATGAGTGCCGAGAGGGTACTTGAAACGTTGGCCGATATTAAAACATTAACCCGGTGGGAATCCCGACAAAAGTTTACCCACATTATTCGCCGGGAAAGCATTAAATCATATTTCACAATCCAACGATTGGTTTGACGAAGCTCTCCATTACTCTCTCCTATCCACTAGCCTTATCATAGCGACGTATTCATTCTCTATTACATCCTTTATAACATGTCCTAAGTAACTCATTCGGGGCCGTCCCTTTCCCTTCTTCCCTTCCACCTGTCCTTCTACGATGGTTTTCATCAGGCCATCGTGTCTCATAATGTGTCTGACCAAGTTGACGGTTTTATCTGACTGCCCTATCTAATGGTTTCAGAAGATTTCTCTTTTCTCCCACACTTCTTAGCACTTCCTCATTACTTACACGGTCGATCCATTTTATCTTTATCATTCTTCAGTAGCACTACATTTCGAATGCTTCCACTAGTGATATTTCTGTTGCTGTCAACAACCTAGTCTTCCTTAAATAATTACTTAACATTTATAAAATTATGATTTCTCTACTGTCCTACTTACATTTGAACAGAATTGGCCTCACGGATACTTTTAGCACGCTTAGGGCTGCGATAAATGAGTTATAAAATCTTAAAATAAAATCAATTCAGATTGCTCATATAAAGTTACAGCTTTGCAGCATTTTCTATTACAGCCTTTGCGACGTGCATCGATATAATATCAATGAGTGATACATGATGATCAATAATTTTGATCAAATGTGCTATATGCCCACCCCAACAGCTAACATAATGCAGTAGCACTTAGTTATTTTTAAATTCTACGACAATCATATGAATTATTCGTAATTGCTAATTAACAATTATCTTAAAAGTGGCAAGGAGAGGAAAAGTACTGAGAGTTGGATGAGTTATACTTTTGAAAGTGGAGTATTTCATTTAAAAACGATTACATTTACTTAATTAAAGAAGGAAAAAATCATTTTAAGGTATTGAATCTTTAATTTAAATTCCTCTGTTATCATTATTTTCACACAAAAGCAGAAATCCTTATTACCAAAGCTCCAAAAATCATACCCTATATACCCTCATAATAATGCTTGTACCATCACACAGCTTCTTAAACGTATCTTTCTGTTAGTCGTAAGTAAAAATATAATGCTATTACCCTTGTCACATCTATAATAACTATTAATTTTTACCGTCAAAGTCTTATCAGTTTTGAATTATTACTCTTTAAGGTAGAAGCCGTAAATTGAGAGGTGATTCTTCTTAAGATAATAATTAATAGAGAGAGAATTTCATGTGAATTCAATTTTCTTTCTATCCTAAGATAAAAGATATTATTCATACCAACGATGAAATTCGCGTTGAAAAAAATAATTGACGTAATCGGGATTCAAAACGGTGACCAAGGTCTCCCGAATACCGTCCAAGTATGAAATCATTTATACCACCGAATCATCGTCTTACACTGTGAATCTCAGACTGGGTTTTACGGAACAACACTGTGTTCTATGCAGTGTTTTAAATAAAAATATATTACTGAATATTTTCATGCTAAAAGATCCAAAATAGATAATTCAATCACTATTTAAACAAACTAATAGCTCGAGCAGTGGCGGATACAGATGGTCGGGGCGCGCCCCACCTTTCGAGGAAGTCTGCATTGCCGAACATAGCAGAACCACAATTGAACCTTTTTTATATCGTAAGATGGCATTGCCTTGTACATGTGTATAATCAGTTTAATTAAAAATGTCTTAAACTTTACAAGTGAATTGATTATATTTTTACTACGATAAAAGTAAACGTATTTTTAAAGCTCAAGATATATTTTAGCGCTCCCCCTTGAGTTTTTTCTGTATCCGCCACTGTTATTGACAGTGGCGTAACTATGGAGGGGGGGATAGATCCCCCCCACCAAAGCCTCAGAGAAATAAAAAAATATTCAAAACCGTTGTCTAGTTTTGACTTATAATAACTGCATCTGCTTAAATTTAATTTTTTTAGTCCCAAAATGATGAAAAATGTATTTCCTGGCACGTCATTTTAAAAAAATATCCCGAACTCCCCAAGGGGGGAGGGGGGATTTGCCACCCTAGCCCATCTCATCCCCCCCCGAAGAATATTCCTAGTTACACCACTGGTTATTGAGGCTATTTCCCGATATAGTGACACTATTTCATGTTTCACCGCCGCCGAGTGTTCGAGGAGAAATTTCTCCCGCCAAGGCCAGAGCATGGAACCCGAGGGGAATTGGAGGGAGGGAGGGGTCGAGGGTCGTCCGGGACTACGGTAAGGTCCTGGGACTTTATACCGTTGTGCAGGAGAGAGAGAGAGAGAGGCTGGGAGGGGGAATTGCTGACCTTAATGAATGAACTCATCCGCCAGAAATAAAAGGCGGGAGTGGGAGAGGGGGAGGCCGAAAAGTGAAATGAAGCCCGTGGGAGTGACACAATACACGTGGAGTTGATTTAGAGAAACTCGACCTCGCCGGAGATGAGCTTTCCCTTGGGCCCGGATTGGATCCGGCCATTTTTTTTATTTTTCTTCTCTTCTTTTTCTCTCGCTGCGAACCGCATCGTGAATGGGAGAAGCCTTTTAAACCCTTTAAGGTCTACGGGACAATTCAGTCCCAATTTTTTTTTTTAATTTCTCAAAATTAAATGAGAAGGTTTATGATTGTAACAATAGGATGGTTTCCTATTATTTTTTTATTGCCTAAATCAAAAGATTATTACTCCTGCAGTACGTATTTCACGCTTTTCTATTTTTAAATGACGATATCTATTTTTCGCGATTTAATAAAGAGTAAAAAAATTTCAGGCGCGCGTAAACGCGACGGCTACGTATGAATGCTGAGAAAAGCCCACGTGACGTCTGGCCTCTGCTGTGTGAGTCCACCAGAGTGCGAGGCTATAAACGCCGCTATGATGCAGGCTGCTTGCTTCCGAGCACGGCGGTAGCGTAGAGTACCCTGCTAGCAGATAGCGCTTGCCTTATATAAGAATTATTAATACCCTATCAAACGAAAGAAACTTTCCGACCTTAGGCAATTTTAATAGGTGATTATTATGAGTTGTTTCTCTGAGCTCAGTGCCTCATGCATGCATTGGTAATCTCAGACGATGCATAACTCCTGACTACTCGTTCCTGTGACGTCATGTGGAGTGGCATCGCATAGGCGCCAGTCTGGCCTTTTTCAAATGAGGTTAAAATTGAACATTAATATTCGTCTAAACTCCGATTTCTAAAACCAAATAATAGGTATATCATGACTACCCTAATGATAAGTAACGATTCGCAATGAATACCTTTCATTTTCTTTCATTAAGGAAACGACCCTGTTGGCTCTATTGATGAATAGGCTATTGCCTTATAGTTTTTAATTCTTTTTATGATATCCATGAGATAATGTAGTTTTTAGAATGTTAAGAACTTTCACTTAAAATGCTGTTTACGGAGAGGAAATTTGATTGTTTATATCAAATCATTGAGAAGGACAATTATAACAGGACTTTCGGTTTATCATTGACGTGTACCTAGCATGCGGAGTTAGTACGTAAAACTCCGGCTTTAATTTGGCTTAAAATCTGGGCTTTAATTTTTACAAAATAAGTGTTTTTATGCAATGGGACATATGTTTCACTAACATGGGCGTACCCAATGGAGGGGCAGGGGGTGCTGTAAGCAATACTCGCAGTCTTTAAGCAAAATCAGTACTACTGAATTGAAACGAAAGTATTCAACAAATTTTTAAAACCCACGAAAAATGATATGTATTAGTATAAGATATGTAACTAAAATAAAACTATTTTTTCAAGGAAATAATCCCATGAATCCCATGGCGTGCCCCCCCCCTGTTATGACCCTGGGTACGCCCTTGTTCACTATAGACCATAAGGGAGTAGGAATTGGTATTATTTAACGTCCCACACTGTACCTCAGAAACTGCTAGAAATATCGCTTTCTTGTAAATATTTTTGAAATCTACGGATTATTATTAGCCTAAAAACGTATTTCGTTATGAAATCTAACGACTGCAATCCCATTAGATCTTAAAGGGTTGAAGCCCATTCCGATCTGCATGCCTCATGTTCAAGTTTATACACATGCTTAGTTGTATTTACAATATAAAACCATGCGTAAATGAGTCGCTTTATAATTTCGGGTTTTCGGCGATGAAATAAAATGACTATGTATGAGAGCTGGGATTGGATCCGATGTTTTTACGTTTTACGCTGCGAACCGCATCGTGAATGATAGAGGCTTCTTAAGGCTTGGTCGCACGGTACATTAACACGTACAAGTTAATGTACGTTTGCGTGAATGATTTTGGTGGACCGGATCGCAACATGTACGAATGAATGAACCAAATTAGAACAGGTTCTATTTTCTGTGCATGCATTCGCACAAGTTGGGTGGTTACACGGTGCATTTTGGCGTTCAATATCGCATTCATTCATTTAGACATCAACCCGTACGTGTTAATATACCGGGTAAACATGCCTTTAAAGCCTGTTCTGATCAGGATCTTCATGTTCAAGTTTATGCACATACTTAGCTATATTTGCAATATAAAATCCATGTGTAAACGAGTCGTTTGATAATTTCGTGTTTTGGGCGATATAATAAAATTACTTTTTCACCTTGTACGAGAGCTGGGATAGAATTAGATGTTTCAAAACTAGGCAATATTTTTAAATAAATTTTTTATTTCTCTGATGATTTGGGGGGGATCTATCCCCTCATCCCCCCCATAGTTAAGCCACTGCGTACGCCCGAAGCAGTTTTTGACGAACCGCGCAACCTTCCTTTCTCTTGCAGTGCACCACGACGCAATTTTAACTGCGCCTTCGTACACACGTCAGATTGAGCAAGTACGTGCCCGTCAAGTAGGCAACGTCTACGAGCCAGAGCAGGGGCGGATCCAGGATTTCTTTTTGGGGAGGGGGGGCACAAGCAAGGCCGTATCCAAGATTTTGTTCTGGGGGGGCACAAGGATACCCCGTAACACAAAGCGAACACAATGATAACGGGACCGTATTAAAAATCTTGCACAATTTTTAAGGGTCTGGGGGGGTGGGGGCACGTGCCCCCGTGTTCCTCCCCCGCACAAATGCCATTGATGATGGTATGCATCTGTGGCGTAATTAGAAATATGCTTTGGGGGGGGGGATAGAATAGCCTGGGGTGGCGACAATCCCCCCCCCCACCCCCGAAGGAAACGGGTGTCCGGGGGAAAAAAATAAATGCCTGAATGTACATTTTACATTGTTTTGGTACTTAAAATTTAACTTTAAGTGGATGCGGTTATTAAATTTACGCCTACGAGCCGGAGTAAAACGGCCTTTAGAGTATGTGTGCAACTTGACCAATTGACGGGCACGGGAGGACGGGTTAGGCATTTCATTTTGAAGGGGAGCGCTGGCGTGGGGTCATCGTCTGAGCAGCATGCTGAGACAGTCAGCCACCCAGTGGGCATGCATAACCGTTTCCCGCGCTCTCCGTCGTCCGACCGACACGCCTCGTGGACTGCAGCCTCACCCGCCGCCGCGTGCAAATGGCAAAGTGGGTGGGCGGGTTTGGAGGGTGTCTCGCCGCGAGAGAACGTCAAAGGTGGGCGCGTTCGGCGTCGCCATTTCCGCCCATCCCCCCATCCACCCTCTCCGATACCTCTTTATGGCGTTCAAATGCGTCCCCTCTCTCTCTCCTCCACCTGCCATTTGACTCCCATTCCAACAACAATCGTCCCCCCCCCCCCTTTCCTTCCTCTCTTCCTGCAGGAAGTGGCGTAGCCAGTCGCGGCAGACAGGTGGGTGGGAGGAGAGGTGAGGACGAGAACGCGTCTATTCAAAGCCATAAAACAAGTACGTGTCGATATGACGTCAATATTATGTTTTAAATCGGTGCAATTTAGCTCGGAGCCTTCAACCTACTGCCTCAGAATAAGAATACATACAACTTGACTGCGCAGTTACCAAAAGCTGAGGTTATCGTTGGGTTCTTCTTCTTTATTATATATCGATGGCTAAGTTCTAACAGCAGGTATTTTGAAATTTTGCCTGTCAGAGTTAATACTGCTAATGCTGTTGATAAGCAATAAAATTCAAGCAAGAAATAACTCTTTGTTTGAAAAATATAAGCTTCTTTTTCAGTTAAATGTAGTTTTGGTTTTTAATTTCAATTAAAATTATATACAATAAAAAATATAAATCGTTTTCTTGCTCTCCTGAAAAGCTGCTATTTTGAGAGTTGTTGGTAGATGTTTTTGGATGAATTAGAAGTAGTTTTTCTTCACACAGAGATTTATCCCCGATATTATAATTATGCTGACGTTTTCTGCTGGCGTGTCCACGTGCGATGTATTTAAGTTATGAAAGCTTCTTTTTTATTATTAGACATGAAAAAATTATCTAACGATAATTTAGATGTAAGATGCATTTCTAAATGAATTAAAATCATGATACTTCACCCACTTAGCAATTTATTGGAAGTAAAAGATCCAATCAAAATGAAGGAAATGAATACGAGGAGCTACCGCAGGAATCAGCCGATCAAAAATCCATCAGGAATTTCGTGATCTTGGATTTTGCCTTTTGACCTACGGTTGTATACGCAGAAGCCGATAATATCTCTTTTGCATAATTAATCAGAGACTACGCCTAAAGCATACGATACTTGAGTGCAAGACGCAATAGGGTTGCAGGGTTGTGACACTGAGGAGGGAATCTAGAAGGATTAAATCGGTACTGAATTTCACATAACAGTAAAAATACCGCTTGATATTTAGTGAAGGCGGAGTTATCGAAATGTGTGAGTGAAAAAAATGAAACTCCTTGTTAATTAAGATAAGGTATTTTAAAAAGGGTTGATTTACGGGTGAAAACTGCATTTTAATGGAAGAAACTATTGGTACCCTGTTAAATCTGGTAAATATTTGATAAAATCTAAATCACCCTGATAAATATTTGCTTGGTTCATATATGCAATGTCGTTTTCAAAATCAGCAATCAGGTTATCGGAAGCAATTTTTTCCTTCTAGAGAAAACATGGCTAATAAAACCACCCGAATGATTCCTGTTTATCTGATTCTTCCACTACACAGGATTACTACTTAAGAAAAATGTCTCTGTGTTCGGTGGTCAGGTGTGGAATAGTATACCTACCGACATTTAAAAAATCAGTTCATTATTAAAAAAAACATTCCTTAGTATGTATTCTACTTAGAAGGGTCAAAGTATAATAAGTATAAAAAATTGATTGAAGGATTGTTGTTGTCGTAATAATGTAACTACCTTGAGAATAAATGTTCAATCAAGCTCAAATATAACATGTACGATGGCGTATTTTCTTAGTGGACGAAGGCGTCCAAGGATAATAAATGTATAACCTATTCTATTCTTAAAAATTTCAGCCACTATCTGGAAAAATTTTCCCTTGGCGTGAGGAGTATAATGTAATAGGCACAATCAACACATAGCGCCTTGAAAAACTTGAAGAGAATCTCTTGGGGTCACCACTCGAGAGCAGTACTCGTCCGGTTGACGTCAAATTTCCCCACTTCCCCACTCACGGTGACTACCCATTCTGGTATACGTATGCATGTGTCGGTACGTGCATGCGAGAATCCTTTGTTCGTCTTTTTTTCCACCTACCAACACATTATTTTTTCTTCCCCAGACACTCGACGCTACGGTACCGTCGTCGGCGGACAGGTGAGTTGGGAGAGATCAGGAGCTCTGTGGCGCATTAACCGCCACAACATGGAGTTGGACCGATGGATAGGTGTTTGACTCCCAATCGGACGGCCCACGTTCGATTCTCGGTGACTGTTGGAATTTTTTCTGTCTCTTTCCAGAGAAATTCCAGAAAGTTCGCGGAAGTTCCGGCGCAACGTTCGAGAGAATTCGCCGCCAATATATATATTAGCAAGCCATCTCAGCTACCAGAGCAGTCTGTATTTTGAAGTGGCAATAAAACCTCCCCTACCTCATAAGAGTAATATTCGGCGTAACAATTGGTATTCGAAATAATGACGTCTTTCCGAGAACCTTCCACGAACTATCCGAGAGATTGCCTTAGTGGATAGGGCCCCAGCTCGCCGAGGAGAGTTGAAATGCAAAAAGATCGTAGATTACAATATGAACAAGAGAGATATTCTGCATCTACCTCTACGAGGTACAGAGACTATGAGGGTTCTAGGTGAACCCTCTTAAGGGTACAACGCACCGGAGCCGGGAACCAAGCCCGTGGCTTATACGCCCGATCACCCGGGGAGGGGCTGGAGAGGTAGGAAATAGGATAGAGGCGCCGCCGCGATGGGAGCCCGCCGACGCCTCTGGGAGGGGATAGGAGCGGAAGGGAGGGGACGAGGGAAAAACACCCCAACGCTATAGAAGCGAAGGATGCCCTACTAATTAGCGAAACCAAGCGTAAGCTATTAATGTTCTACCAATCCTAGTGGATTTTCCTAGGAGGAAGAAAAATCCATTGATCGAATCGGTAGATTCTACGAGGTACAGTGCCAGACAACTATAGGGTGTGTGGCACGGGGTGAGTCCACACCAGGTATGCGGCGATCACCATCAGCGGCGAGATGAGGTGAGCCAGACACTAGGAGAGTTCCTACATACCATGTAAAATAAAACTATCGTTAGTAATAAATAGTTAGCGTAGTTAGTGATTCATGCATGAGTTATAATACGCCAAGAAATGTATGAAAACAGCTAACACTTACAAATATATTTATGTCATTTATGACGGTTCATTTATCACGATTATATCCTAATGTGTTCCTGCCAAAGGAGTGTTATGGACCGAGCAAATGTGTGTAAGTCCGCCAGTAATGGTCTCGTTGTCATTTGATTAGGTTCCGGCAAAAAGTGGTTTTACCTTCGTGAAAATACACGGGGATTCATCATTGTAGATTTTTCCTCAGCCTCTTATGCACATATCTTCCTGCCGTGTATATTGATTGTGATTTCGATTATACTCGTTTTTCGTAGAATATTTAAGCACGGTGTATCATTTTTTGTGAAGATTTCACTTAACAACACAGCCTACTCATTCGATGTATTCATTTTTTGACGCTACCCAAATCGAAACCTATATTTTAATTTGTTTTATCGTATATGTAAACTAATGAGTTTATGCAAGTGGCGATGAAGTAAAATGAAAATGAGATATGAGCATGGAATATATGTAAATGGTTTTTTATTTGGGCTTTTATCAAAAGCTATCGTTATAATGAAGCTTGAAATTCTAATATCGAGTGGTTGAAGCCCGTACCCTCTTATCAGCCGTATATGCGGAGCCCATTTTACCTATTCCAAGTCAATCTATCCTAGAGCTAAACTATCGTAGGCATTGTGGTCCATCTTGATAATGCTGCAGTGCAGTGAAACATGCCGTCTCCGTTAAAATAAAATTTTTAGGTGGAAAAGTGCGTAGTACTACTTTTTATTCTCTCTTATGCCTGCACGATACCATTCCACTGGTCGATGTCGCAGCCAACGTCGTACTGCATCCATAACTTTTTCATCATCCCCTTAGCGGCGATGATGAAAACTTTACCGTGCTTTAAAATACTGTGCTTTCGTCCACTGCCAGATCCCTGTAGACATACTGAAAGCGCCTATGAATGTGTGTGATACCCCGTTTTTCCACTGAAAGAAACTCAATCACAGACCGTTGTTTGGAAAGCACCTCCGTTACAGACGTCATTTCAACAGTTCCGCATAGCGCGGTCACCGATTGGAAGTCAATGCAGCCATATGAAACGAATCGGGAATGTTTGAAGATGATCCACAAGAAATGTCAAGTTTTTTGAACCAAAATTGACCGTGAAAAAAAAGTGTGGCTATTGAACTCAACTCAAATTTGCATTCGCAAGTGATACAAAGGAGACGCTGAGGACGCGATACCTTTGGTGGGGAGTGGGGGATCTTGCCGAATTTGAATAACCCTTTCCACACCACCTCGCGGGCAGATATAGCGTCTGGACCAAAAATTTGCATCGGCACGAGCGAGACAAAGAAGAGATCGATTTAAATACATCATTCCGCAGCCCTTATCCAGTCGGTCAATAGCACGTGGCAAGGGTATTGTTACGTTTAGAACGAACCGAGAAAATACGTTTCCCCGATAATCAACCTTGAAATTTAGAGTGACAATGAATTAAAATGTTTTTCAGGGAAATATTCCAAAATTTTACTTTGGTATCAGCCATATATAGAACAAAATTATACTACACTCGCAATTTTTGATGCTGAAATGAGAATAGAAAACATAAAGTCTTCTATGAGTAACACCAGCAAAATTCGTTTATAAAAGCACTAGGCTGATAATGGGAATGAGTTTTTCATCCTTATATTGTGTTCATTTTGACCACCTCCGAAATGCTTTTTACATGTGTTGCGAACGAGATTTCCTGGCTATCTATCATAGAAATTTTAATGTCTATATACTCTTAATAGAAAATGAAGCATCCGAAAAAACCATCAAGTCAAAAAGGGTGCTTTTCCATCTCTATCAATGTATTTTGTAACCAAATGTAGAAAAAATTCACAGATACATTATCCAAAAAGGTAATCAATTTACAAGCTTATTTCTTCTTATTCTCTCAAGCATAACTTTCAGCAAGTATTTTTTTTTGTGGTGACAAACAAAAAGAACATACTTTGAGTCATAGGTGCAAACGGATATGGTGATTCTTTCTCTCACGTATTGGCGCCACAGGCGGCACCGCTAAACTACGTTAATCCCAACTGCCAGTTTACATTTCAAAACGTACGACGAGCTTTTTTGTGTCGTGTTGGTAACAATTCTTTTGTGCTTGCAGAAACTTCGATATTAAATTGAGAGCATTAATTAGACAGCATTGTTAAGGAAATAATAATTGTTTAGCAAACTTCATATTATTATATTTTTTCCTTTTCGAAAAATTTTATTATTTTTTATTGTAAATAGCAAGTTTATATCAACTTATTCATAATTTTTTTGTGGGTAATTTCAATTTTTCTTGTGTTTTATTATTATTATTTATTTTTTTGAACATTCCATCAAGCAATAAAATTATTCTACACCTTGTTCATATATTTTTGTGCTTACTTTCCATTTTTCTTGTGTTTCATTTATATTATTAATTTTTTGAACATATTCCATTAAGCAATAAAATTATGCTACAATGGATAACACAACAACTAGAAAAAGGAAAAACACAAGGAAAACTCAAAGAAGAGTAGCTTGATAGGCTATGGGAGTAGGCTATGTGTATGAAGTTGGAATTGCTGGATCATAATTCCAAACATCAGCTAATAATGCGTTGTTTATTGCCCCGAGTCTGGACTTAAAATTATTCACTAGCTGGGAGATGAACTGGTTAAATCCATTGCGCAATTATTGCAATTACTATTATATGCGCATGTACTAAATCTGTTGATCTGAAGACGCAGAAAGAAACAGAAAGATCACTCTGACGATCAACTCTTCAAAAAATCAACAATAGTACATGCGGGTATAAGGCATAAGACCACCAGGCGGTATATAATTAGTAATCCAAATATTCAGCGCGAGCGTGAAGGTAGGCACAAAACAGGGGAGGAAACTTCGCAAGAATAGCGGCGAGGTAAGGCAGCCTCACAAAGCCGAGAAGAATAAATCATGCATTCATTTTGCTGCAATTGACGAGGGAATGTATATACCTAACTCGGAGTGGGAGAGAAGAGTATATGACTAACATATGAGGGGAATTTCGAAGCTTTTCCCTCCCGTCGCTGATGAACTAAGTAAGACTCCCAAAAAGGGAAGCTCTGAAAGTTTTCGGCGATTAATCATTCATTCGTTCGAAGGCGAAGCCGCGAGCCGCCGATCACCTCGCTCAGTTCGACCCGACAAGGCCGGCCGCCGCCGCCGCGCGCAAAATGCGTTCCGCTTGACGAAAAATACTTCTGAAAGTCCCATTAAATATACAGCTACTTTCACCATTAACTCCGACTCCGTCTGGTAGTAATGAAATCCTCCGCCCGGCTGCTCATGGGCCGAAAAAAGCCTTGCTTCGCCGACGAGTGAGAGAGATGTAGAGAGAGAGAAAAGTTCGCCGGGTCACTCTTAATTTTATCCATAAGTCACAGGACAGTGAAAAATGAAAAAGGTATTTGAGGACGGGGAAGGGGAGAAGTCTATTGCGTGAGTCATACGATCTTTTTTTCCTCTCATCCCTCAGAATGATAGCTCAAGCGATAGCTTTTCGTGGACCAAAAAAAATGATCGCTCGATCCATCTTGTTCTGTTTCTCACGGTCAATCCCACCGTCCTTATTTCCATTGATACTACGTATCTTTCCGCATTTACAACTGTCATTCCATCAAAAGCCAGACGTGGCACATCTGTCAGCGGCCGTACTCTTTGATTAGCTGAAAGACGGCGACAGCGATGTTTTCAGTGATGGTAAAAGGGACATGCACAAAGATGGAAACATTCGAAGGATGGGACTTCCCATCCCTGGAGTCATCATTGGAATGACCGCAGGAGCTATTACTCGAAAGGTACGGAAAAATGAATGACTGATTCAGGCTTAACGGAACCGGTTCCGAATAAAAAAAAAAAACGAAAATTTAAAGCACAACATAGACTTCTTACTCCGCAGTCACTTGCGCAGATGCAAATATATAGACGACGGATATTACAAAAACGAGAAAAACACAATAAATTTACTTTAAAGTTTTATCTGAAAGGATTTCTAGACCGCCATAATAAAGACCAGTGGGTTAGCCAGGAATTTCCTTCGAGAGGGGGGAGAATCCAAAATCAGAAGGAAAACTTTTGAAAAAAAAGGGTACTAAGAAGAGGGTTTTACACTAATTTTAACGCTTTCCATTATCAAAAAAGCTTCATTTGTCAAAGAAATCTTTTGTAAATCCGTGACTTTTCAATATTTTGTTTTCTTTCACGAAGGAAAGTGATTATCTTTTCATATTTTGGGGGGAGGGAGTTCTCAATATTTAGTTTTCTATCACGAAGAAAAGTAATTGTTTTTATATTTCGGGAGGGCGCCCGAACCCCCGGGGCCTCGCCCCTGGCTTCGCCACTGATAAAAACGAAGGTTATTGGACATTGACAGCTGCATAGAAGTCAAGATTGGTAGAACTCGAAATGTGGTGCAGCTGGAGATTGATAAACTAGGCAAGACTGGATCCTGAGACATGGTTTATTTATTTATTTTTTATTTCATTTATTTCTATCACCTGGCCCAGATGAGGCTACAATCCGGCCCCCTCTTCCTCTGTACCAGGGCTCTCTTCCTGGTGACCTGACGAGAACAATCGTTGAGGGACATGTGGAAGGCAAGAAGGGAAAGGGACGGCCCCGAATGAGTCACGTAAGACAGGTTATTACGGATGTAAAACAAGAAATACGCGTCAATGTGAAGGTTAGCATATAGGAAGGCAGAATGGCGAGCTGTTTAAAACGAATCTTAGGATCGTTGGCTAATAATGATGAGGACATGAGAGAAAAAAACATCAAAATCGAGTTGCTTTAAGCAAACAGACAATTTTTCCTCAGGATTTAGGCACGATCGGCGATCCTCCATGGTATATCGTTGATGCGCCACTGCAACTTCCAGCTCTGGTTTCTCTTTCAAGTTTCCATGAATTCCTTTATCTTTAACAACGAAAACACTTTGTTACTTCCACAAAATACACAGTTTCTATTTATTACCGGTTTCGGCTATTACACCATTTTCAAATACCTAGTAATAGCCGAAACCGGTAATAAATAGAAACTGTGTATTTTGTGGAAGTAACAAAGTGTTTTCATTGTTAATATGGAACCCTTCCACCACGTAAATGCTTCAAGTTTTGATTTAATTCCTTTACCTTATTGAATGAAGAAATATGTATTGCATTTAATACAGGGTTCTAACAATAAGTGGGATGCTAAGGGGAAAATTCACAAAGTCCCTCGCGATCATTATTACACGATGATTTTTACCCATTGTGGAATTGCAAGACTGGGACTCATGGGACTTCAAAAAGTGTGCTCGTTCTTTTTCTATTATATGTTCCTATCCCTTTATTTCCTTACCTATGAGTTTATTGGCATGAATGAAATAAATATATTTTATAATTTTTAAAACGCCCTTTCGAAAAATCAGTTTGTCCACTCAAAGACTATTTTGTGATCAATGTATCAATGACATTAAAAAAAACACTGTATGGATTTTAAGCTCAAAATACCACAAATACAATCATTTATTATTTTTAGTAGTGAGGGAAAAAAGTTTTTTCTCCGCGGACGTTTTTGTAATGTCGACTAAAATACGTTTTTTTCAAGTAAAATGCTGTATTCGCATATTTTCCTTTCTTGTATTCAATTTTGACAGAGAGACGCATTTCCTCTGAGCACTTTGTGCATGTATTTCCCGAGAAATATACATTTGTATCTAATCATTTCCAAGGATTAATATTGACAGGAATATAGTGAAATATAAAATGTGACATTATTACGAAAGGTATTTTCAACAAGAAATATAGTGATTGTAAAATCACATGTCAACACTCATTGTCAAAGGACTCGAACACGTATCTTGGCGACTACTTCTTCAAAAACCAAATAAAAAAACTGAAGGAAGGAGCTAATTAAATGTAAATGGTATTGAAAATATGATAAATGGGCGATTCCATGAAAATGTCAACTTTTTATGTCGAATTAAAGTTTAAGCTGGAAATATTTTATCTTGATTAATCAACAGCTAAATGATTGAATGTTATGAAATAAGTATTTGAAACATTATTCTGAGCCTTATGAAAAGATTTCAAATTATACTTCGATTCATAGACCTTTGAAGATGTTTGAAATCATTACGCTTAGGAGGTTGACCTGGAAGTAATTCCGTCACATGTTAATTTTGGGCATATTTAGAGGGTATTTCGATAATTAATTTTATTTCTGTATACAAGCACCACCTTCGTAAATGTGTTTTTGATCATGTACAGTTAGAAGTTTTGCAATTGTTATGTATTTTATGAAATATCTTATTGTGTAGTTTTCTCTTAAGGCAATTCCGTCACTAATGGAATTGCCCAAATATATTTAGGGAACTAAATTTCTACGATATTCTATGAAAAGCGCCATCTATCAGGCCACTGGAAAAATTAAATGATTTTTTCACGTGGGTACTTTTAGAGCCTAATTAAATAAACTTCTATTTTCAAAAAAATTCGTTTCCAAGCTTTTCTTTTTTTTCGCGTTGCTCATCCCTCAAGTTTCACTCATGCTAATGGGTAAATATGTGCCAACACTCGAGAAATCTATAATTACCATATCAAAATTGTGTTTACCCACCCCACACCTCAATAATTATGACTTCGAAAATGAATTTGACCGAGCGGTTTGCGCCTCTGTTAATGACCTCGCTATTAACGGAAATCTCATTTTGGTGACTAGCATGCAGTTATGCCGCACGGACAGCCGGGTCGTACGAAATGCGGTTTGATTCCGCCGTGGATAGCAAAGAAAGAATAAAAAATATCCCATTCTAGCACTGGAAACCAATGGCCTCGTTTCCATACAGGGATCTCGCTAACTGGTGAATTAGCACGGTCGACATTAAAGCACGTCAGTTACGACGACTTGTCATAAAAAAAACATTTGAGGTCTCGCGTTGGGGGACCTTTGGGAAATGAATCGCATAGACCGGAAATTCGAAGGATTCAACGAAATGCGTTGGTTCCGATGGAAAGAAGTAAGTGCCGAATTGTTCGGAAGCGTTCACTTCCGTAGAGCTGCGCGTAGCCGCTTGCCAGCCGAACGGTCGAACATGCCACGTAATTAGTCCGCCAACTACAGGATCCTACTCTTTCGCAATCCGTCGTCGAATGGTTTTTCCCAGCGTCCCTCGAATGCTGGTTCAAATTCTGCACGAGGGGATTAACTAACAAAGCCCTGTGGCACATACAATATCTGAATAGAATAGAATAACAATATCTGTAAGCGGCCCTGCCCTTTGATTAACTGAAAGACGGCGCCAGCGATGTTTTCAGCGATGGAAAAAGGGACCAGCAGAAAGATTCGATTGGATGGGAATTCCCATCCCTGGAGCCACCATTGAAACAATAACAGGAGCTATTGCTCGAAAGGTACGGAAAAATGAATGACCGATTCAGGCATCACTGAACCGGTTCCCAATTCAAAAAAAAGAATAACAGAAAATTTAAAGCACAACATAAACGTCTTAATACGCAGTCACGTGCACAGATGCAAATATGTGGACGACGGATATTACAAAAAAACAAGCACCGTAAATTTAGTGTCAAAGTTTTCCATGAAAGGACTTCTAGCCTGTCATAAAAAAGGCCAGTGGGTGGGTACCCTATAGGGTAAGTACCCGATTATGGCCATTCATTCCGACCCGAAATCGCAATTTATTAATATTACTAGTAGGCCATCCGGCGTTGCTCGGGAAGAATAGCAGCCACAAAAGTGGCAAACTTGGAACTTAGCATTCATAGTCACAACGGCAGGATTTTTAGGTAAAGAAAGGGAGAAGGTATGATGATGGTACATCCGCAACAGCAAACAATGGAGAAAAACTATTTCCATAAACCTCACACGGGATCAGCTTATACCGCGCTCGACAGCATTGATCATTATGCTTGAACGTAGGCGCGTAGACCAAAGATGTCATGTGAACGCATACCCCATCAAAAGGGTTTGCACCAAGACGATCAATGAGTAAGTGCGGAATCCTTGGAGGTATGCATTCCCTTTCAGCGAGTCAAGAGGTGTGCCTATCCGACAGGATGTCCAACCACAGAAGCTGTATGACGTGACGTAACAAACTGTAATGAGTAAACAACGCAAAGGGCGCATCAGACATAACCAAAAGTGGCACTATAGGCTTTGGGAGTATAAGATGCACTTATGTACTAACTTTAGTTGCAATCCGTGCAGCCGTATGAAAACGCATAGCGGACAGACAAATAGACATCCTCTTTTCTTATACTTGTATATAGATTGTTAGATTCCGTAGATGAAATGAAAAGATAACTAGCGGCGATAAAACACAATCTTTTCCTTTCAGGCATTAGCTTGTATGTGCAAAATAATACAGCAACAAAGTTACCTCCCACTTTTCGCGAGTTACTGACGTCATAAAAAGTCTGCCTCATTTACTCGTTCAGGAGAAAATTTCACTGATTGTGGGTGAGGTGAGGAATCGCTATCAAGAACGAGCAACACTGAGCCACACCAGATCAATGCATGAGTCCCAGGAGTAGCAATACGCGGTGGCTTACACTACATGAGTTCCTTATCTCATTGGTTGGCTCTACAACTGTTTTAAGCGTATCAAGAATACAGTTAATATTTGCCTTATAATGTAATTCACAAACTTAATACGGCATCTTTTAGCAGTAAAAAATACTCTACTTTTTCAAATAATTGATTCATATCAAGTTCGTTATATCGATTAGATGAGTAGGTCAAGGTGCGAAGCAAAAAAAGAATATGGTGGCACGTTGAAGCCCCGAACCGATAAGTCTACAAGTATTAAGGGAAGATAAATAAAATTTGAAGGAATAAGGTCGGAGAATTTAGACCGAGTGAGAAATAAAACCTAACAGTAATGACGAATTATTGCCATGTAATTATCGTAAGTGGCTTTATTTCTCTTGAATAATTTTCCTAACAACACATTAAAGTACATGCGATGTTATTTCCATGCACTACTTTCAGCGTGTTCTATCAGCTTCATATCATCAAGCGCTTAGGAATACATCGCGTGGACGAGACTCAAGATTACTGACTTGGTATGCAAATGAACTTGTTAAAATTCACAAAGTTATTCCATATTCTCCTCCTTGTTTCGCCTCATACAAACATCACTCCTCTCTGACGTTTTATACCACCCCGACAAACTTCGTGATGACATTTTTTCCAGTATTTTACGTGAAATATTTTTTCAGCACACGCAACTACGAAAGCGCTAATAATAAGGGTCCCTTGCAGTATCAACGCCGACCTTGCAAAACGAGGCCAATTATCTGTCACTCCTATACTTGAGGGACACGAAGAATTAACATTAGTGAGTAATGCTTGCCGGGTGTACACCCAGTGGCTAGGGTATTTATAACTAGGTAATTACTCATTCACATTTCCACTCATGGCCTGAGAAAAAACCCAAGATGAGGAGTATGGTATTATGGTATTTGGAGGAGGCGACCGACGCCATGTCATTTGCGCCATGAGGGGAGGGTATGGAGTTAAGGGTAGAGATAAACTCGTCGTCGGCATTAGCCTGCTCTTCATGAAAGGCGCCAAGGGGACCATGGCTTTAACGTCCCATCCGACGGACGGAGTGTTGCGCTTGAAATGCCCTCCACACTGCATGTAAATAGGGATCGAGCAGTCATTTTTAGCATCGAGCAGTACATTTACAATAGGTAACTCTAAGTATACATAAAAATGAATAAGAGTTTTAAAAATGTAGAAACAGAAAAAATGGCACTTATAAGTTAATCAGACCTTTCAGTGGTGAAAATCAACCATTCTCAATGAAAGAAAAAAGTTTACAGTGTGATTGAGTGGAAGTTCGTCATGAAAAAATATTTAGCTTCACCGGTAATCGAACCCGAATCTCCCGATCGCCGGTCAGGCGTGGTCACCAATCACACTGCAAAGTCATCATCTCAGAGCGAACTTCAGGATGGCGAAGATCTTCCTCGGTATGGAAAAAAGAAGGATATGCAATGGAATAATGGTGTGATTCACGCTTTAATCTAAGTCCATGTTTGATATAGCGATCCGCTTATCCCTGTATTCTGGACCGGTCATTCTGTCCACTGCAGCCATGTTCATCTATCCCATTTCACTTTCACTTCACTTTTTTCATCCACCGTAGAAGTGAAAGCTTGATTCCCGTTGGGAGAAATGACCCATTGGGGGACGACTGTATCCCTGTTGCACCGGTCTCATTTCTGTTTCCCGCCGACAGGGACAGGGTACATTAAATCACACACGTTAACTGGTGGCTCCTCAATCCAATCGTTGAAGAAGTTGAAAATCGAACAAAACATCGCAGCTAAGCGAGTATCAAATATGATTGAACGAGAGTCAAAAGCCGCTCGTACAATTCATATAGGTAGTGTGGGCAGTTCGCATTTTGCACGTGCGCTATTGTTATGGTTATTTTTTTCAGCCAACAAATTTCATTATACCGCATTTATAAAAAAATAGATAATTATAGAGGCCTCCGGTAGGCAAAATCACATAATGAATTTTTTTTTAGCCAATTCAATAGAGGTTCTATCTGATCTCGATCTCTTTTATAGATATAACTGATGATTACAGGATTAACTGGCTTTGAATAATCAGCGAGAACATGGGATCCGGTGCAGGAATACTTAATCCGTGAACTGAATAAAATACAAAGTAAATCTGCGCCATTCGTCAAAATTGCAACGGCCGTATAGACAGCGTTACACATATGCTAGGAGGCTGCGAGCAAGGCTTAGATTGCTTGAACAATTGAGAATGGATACCTTTAAGAGCGAAACGGAGAACATAATATTATAGCCCTACTATACTGTATTTCCAGGTCCGACGGAAACGATAAATTAAGTGGGATATTTTGCCGAACGAATAGATATGGGAATTCTTTTTACCCCAGAACTACAAAGGACTTTAATAAATACTAGTCAAAATTTTGTTTGAGCATTTGTTTTTTACATGTAGATGGCTGGTATCCTAACACCCCCTTCCACACGCCTTTTAGGCGGCTTGCGGGGTAGTGTGTAGATGTAGAACTGTGTGAAACCTTTCCATTATGCAAAATGAAAGCATAAACTTATATTCACGTCCTGGTCGCGCCAAAGGCGCGATTTAATGCCGTACCGGTGAGCATTGGCTCATCCCAACCAGCCAGTTTCCAGTGAACATTTAATAACAATAGCGCACATGTTCTGTGGTGGGTGTATTGTGTTGTTCGTGTGAAATAGAAACTTATAGATAGCATTTTTAACACAGAAATATTGTATTATAATAGTCATAACATTGATATAACATTATTGATATTTCTCATTATATTTTTTTTACGTCCATTTATTACGATTTATTTTTTTAAATATTATTTTTTGATATTTTATAATTTTTTTCAATTTCTTTCTCTTTTTTATGTATTTTTTTGTATTCTTTTCTACATTGCATGAATTAGCAAAAGATTTTCATTCTATTATAAATTTTTTTGAGATCTTTTATTATTTAAATTACAAGCAACATTCAGTGGCGCCGACTTCATGGGGCCTGAGGGGGCCCGAGCCCCCTCAAAAAGTCGTTACGGGTGAAGAAAAAATGTGTCAGGCTTGTCGATTTTCCCCGGAGTGTCCAGATATCGAGAATCGAGTTTTCGGGGTTCTAATTTCGACCATATGACTCTTCTAAAATGCCCTGAAAACTTTAAACTCACTACTTATAAAATTTCCCGGGGCAAGATCCTCTGTTTTGGCCCCCCCAATATTTTTTGTAAGTCAAATTTTTAACAACATTTATAATTGGAATCGAATATTCATGAAAAAACCAAAGATTAGAAGGAGGTTAAGACACAGAGAAGACTCATAGAAGAGTAACTTGGTGACGCAGTGTAAGTGTCGTTGGAATTTTTGTATCATAATTCCAGATGTCTGTAAGTAAAGTGTTTTGAGTGTCCTTCATCCTGGACTTAAAAATTGGTTACTAAGTGGGAAATAAAGTCATTTATGGTGGGGAGTTTATTAGTAGACAAAACATCGGAGATCCTGACAAGACAACTAGTTTGTAGGAGGGAACGTGTTGTTTTATTCTGAAAGATTTCCAGTTTTCGACGAATGGATCCATTTTTGGCAAATATTTTGCATGCATAAAGCACCACCGGTCGGATGATGTTCTTTTACAGCCGGATTAATTCACATATATATTTGAAACAGCGCGACACGGGTTTCATGACTTAGCATTCATCACCTGACGATGTAGCTATGTTATGCAACTTGGGTCGTTGTCATTCAAATATATCAGTGAACTTGGCAAAGTTAATTCTTTCATTTTGGGGATCGGATTGGTGCGGTGGCTAAAGTGTTGGCTTCCCACCCTTTGGGCTCGGGTTCAAATCCCGGCGGTGACAGAGATTTTTCAGAGACTGCCCAATCCCTGCTTGATTGTTGTATGGAGGATATTTCAAGGGCAACACTCCGTCCGCACGATGGGACGCTAAGCCGTGGTCCCCTTGGCGACTTTCGTTAAGAGCTGGCTAATGCCGACGCCGGGTTTCTCTCCACGCTTCCTTAGCTACCCTTCCATCATAGCGCAAATGACCTAAGCTGTCGGTCGCCTCCTCTAAATACTATGCTACTACTTCTTTCTATTTTCTTTAATGCAGTACTTAATCACGTAGTATATAGTTACCAGCGTCAGACTCGGTTGGAAAATTAGACTGGCTAATTCATAACGCATAGCGAAGCTGCAGGCAGTATTTCTTACGCATCATAGTTAAGAATGCCGTCGGAAAGAATATCCTTTCGGGAGGGAGATAACACTTAAGTATAAAACCGGGACAAACTAGAACGACAAAGTATGAATACTTGTCATTTCCCATACTTGTCTAAAAATGTTTCCAAGATAGAAAAGATTAACTTTTAAGAGACAAGGTAATGCAGCATTTTTCCTCTGAAGAAACATATTCTTCGAGTGATTATTGCATGGAAATTACAAAGAAATAATTCATTCTTTTCGAAGGATTGCCCTATCTGGAAGAGCAGGAAATGTATGCATTACAAAGGACGAGGACATGTCATTACAAGCTGAATTAATACATTATTCAAAAGGGCATAACCCTCGAGTTCCCGGAAGCTAATAATCTGTTCATTGAAGTCGGTGTCATGCATTTCGAATGAAGGGCAATTTCGTTAAAACCTAGTCTGCCTGTCGTAGTCCTACTATTTGCATCAATGATTAAGCGTCTAGAAAGCTGAAAAATTGTAGGATTGTGTAATGCGTACCACAAAACAATGATCGAACGCCGCAAGCAGTTCATATCTAGAAAAAAGAATGTTCAACATAAAATTTTTTACTTCTTTCTGTCAAAAGAGTTAGTTAGGACCTTGTGAACTGATTCATGATGAATATCTATAAGTGTGTATAAAAATTAATATCATGTTTTAAAAATATAGAATCACAGAAAAAATGGTACTTACGAGCTAATCAGACGTGTCAGTAGTGAAAATCGACCATTCTCAATGAAAGAGAAAAGTTAACTGTGTGATTGAATAGAAGTTAGTCATGAAAAAAATATTTGGCTCAACCGGGATCGATCCCGGATCTCTCCTTTGCCTGTCAAGTGTCAAGTGGTCGCCCATTACACCACCACGCCATCCTCTAAGAGCGACTTCAGGACAGCGAAGATCTACCTTGGGGCACATAACATTGCACCCGTGCACGTGACAGGTACTGTGACGGGAATGCCCAATGTACCGAATAGGGTGGTTTCCTATCTTCTATATTATTTCTACTGTAAAGATACCTTATTCTCAACTTATACGCAACCAAACTCTACAAATGAGGTACCAAAATGCAGAGAATTTATCAGAGAACATGCGACGGCATATCTTACTTCCTAAATATTGCCATTGTTTCCTAAAATTGGTTTTTAAATAATTTAAAACAAAAATAAACAAAAACCGGTAAATATTCCTGACATTAACGGCGCACAAACTGATACATTTGTTCATTTGCAACAATATCTCGCATTCTTTAAATAACTTTTATCAAAAGGCGGCTGATTCCACATTCAAGTCTCCTGTTGATACGTAAGTATGAGTCATCATGTGCGTTTAACAGAGGATAGTGTAATTACTTCCAATGTTGTGTTTAAAGAGGTCTTCTGACCTCAATTTGTACATGAACATTCCAATTAAATTTGTACATAAGACCCTGCCTTTTTTCTACATTTTATTATTAGAAACGCGCCTATCCCTCTGTGGATCTGCATTGAAAAGAGCGGGGGAAGCCCGCTCGTTATTATTTATTGCCTAAATCGAAGGATTATTACTCCTGGAGTATGTATTTCACGCTTTTATATTTTTCAATGACGATATCTATTTTTCGCGATTAAATGAAAAGTGAAAATTTTCAAGCGCGCGAAACCCGACGGCTAAGTATGAATGTTGGGAAAATCCCGAGTGACGTCGTTCTGGTTCCGGCTACCGCTGTGTGAGGCCCCCTTGGTACGAGGCTATGAGCGCCGCTAAGACGCAGGCTGCTAGCAGGTAGCGCTTGGCTTAAATAAGGATTATTAATACCCTATCAAACGAAGGAAACTTCCCAACCATAGGCAATTTTAATAGGTGATTATTAAGAAATGTTTCCCTGAGCTCTGTGCCTCATGCATGCATTGGCAATCTCAGATGTAAAACTCCTAACTACTCGTATAGCATCTGGGTCCCCGTGACGTCACGTGGAGTGGCATCGCATGGGCGCCAATCTGGCCTTTTTCAAATGAGGTTGAAATTGAGCATTAATATTCGTCTACACTAGGATTTATAAAACTAAATAATTTGTATATTATTAAGTACTAAATAATATGTATTTGTGTATGTATTTCGTTTTCTTTGATGAAGGAAACTACCTCATTAGGCACATACCTAAATTTCAATCAATTTTGAGAAAAATATTTAAGAAAATGGGTGATTTAGCTTTCTATGAACTCCCTCAATTGAAATTTGAAAGGAAAAATTGTTTTCTATAGGTAAAAAACATTTTCTCCAGAAAGGGTTAAATGTTCTTTTTATTCCTGACCTCAAAGCGTCTTCCTGTCTGCTCAATTTTCTAAGTTTCAAATTCATCTCTTCCTTCTTTAGGTGAATTGGAAAGGTTACAGCAGTAGGGTAAATGTATCATAATTTACGCCTGAAGACTACTCATTACTCATCGAGTCCCGGGTAGCGTAATATAAAAAAGTATTGATGTAAGTAAAAGTAAATTGTACAAGAAACCTTTTAAAGGGATACCACACAGTTGAAAATGAGTTAGCGAGTTATTTTTATTTTATACAACGCTCATTTTCCAATTCACCTACCTTGTTCCTAATTTTATCCCTCGATTCAAGTCACGGAAAAATTGAATCAGATTTGACCGGGAATAATTACTATTAAATTATAATATATATTTAAATACCACGACGAAATTGCTCTCTATCGGAAAGAGGAAATCTGAGAGGAATATTACCTCACACAGGAAATGAAAATAATTGAATGTTTCGGATACGTAAAAATTAAATTAAAAAAGATAAACATATCCCAGTATTCAAGTAACGCCAATTTTCTGATCGCCATAACGTTGAATGTTCCTTTAACTAATAGAACTTTATTCTCACACACCATCATAAAATTTAATTAGATGTAATCGAAACGAGATGATGAACTATGGTCACGAAACACTTCGACAGCTGATTCACTTGATTGTGGGATAAAGATGATAAATGTTTTGACAGCGAGTGAGAAAGTATCACGAAAATATATCCAAGACGGAAAAGTTGTAACTAATCCGAATAAACGCTTTAAACGATTATAACCCAATGCTGCTTGTAAGTAAAATCAAAAATGTATACATTTTCTGCTCTATTTAGTAAATATGTAAATCACGCATTATTTTGTGGTGTAAGCATTAAGACCGAAATATTTAGCAGCCACGATAATTAAGATTGAGTGCAAAATTTTCAAGTTTTCGAAATGAAAAATCTTGAAATTTCATTTCTCCCAGAATCAGCTCTGGGTTAGAATGGGTTAAAAAAATTGTTACCCATAGTTATAATAGAAACTGAAAACTTATCGCACTAAAACCAGAATAATTTGAAATGGCTAGCTTACCCAGTTTAACTTTGACGCATTCTACATTACAAACATACGAATTGAATCGACGTTTAATTTAAAATCTTAGCAATTCAAAATATGCTCGAAAATCACTGCATCAGCCCCGAAGATGCTGGGGAAGTCTCTCAACGAAATGTCGGCCTACAATATGGAGAACCTAACCGGGTTGGAAACTCGAGAAGAATTCAATCAAGTCATTCACCGGGAAAAAATCAGATTCTCAGAAAAAATCAAAACAAAGCTATGTTTGATTTCACTAAGGTCTGTCCGTAACAATAGCTTTAACTCATGGTATATTTTGAAGGGACGAATATTGTGTTAGAACAAGAAGCATCTACCATTAAAATACCCAGAGGGCTTAAGCAGTGTGCTATACCCATTCATCGCTCACGCTGGTTGGTTGGTTGCAAGTGTCCCTCTGGTAGTATAATATTATTAAATGTGATTCAAATGACTGCAGAGCTTCACGCCCATTTCTTTTACATTTCTGATCTTCATGAGACAGTACTTGATTGCACAATTATGAACCAAAATAATGCGAATCATAACTGGTTCTTCATAAAATGACCACCGTCATTATTTCCGCACCTCTGTTCTATTCGGCATCAAGAAGATTTTTCCTCGCATCCAACGCGTAGCCTAAAATATCCCTCCCTCTTCTTCCGCATCTATTGCGAAATATTCACCCTCCCATCTGTTTCTTGGGCGTTCTGTCAGATTCCAAATAACCTTCAACATTTTTCACGGCCATGAGCCCCCCATTCTGCGCCATCAAAATAATAGCTAAAGAATCGAAAAATATCACTGCTTTTGCAAAAAAATCACCTACTTATTAATTTTTGCTATAATATTTGGATAAATTATCCTTAATAATTCTCTTTCCTAACACGCTAGTGACCCTAGGAGGCAATCCATTGTTCAGCAGTTATCTTCTCTGTCGTTTTTGTGAGTGTGTTATAGATCCACGTACGTGCTTAGACAATAAAAACAAGTGAATGTTACTTTGAGGCTAGAGTTGATACGTAATAAATATTCATTATCTTTAAAAATAATACTTTTTCTGACTAATCGAATTTTTAAAATTATTTTTGAAACTACACGACATTGCCGCACACACGTACCATCAGTTTTCAAAAAAGCAAATTTGAAAATTCAATATCAATTGAGAGGGTGAGAAGTCAAGGGGTAAAAGTGATAGTTTTCTCAACAGAGTTAGGTAAAGTTAATCGTTATAATAAATGGACACAAAAATTAGTTACCTAATATCTGTACATAAATATGTTGCCTTTAACTAATTTCTGTACCAAACACTGCATAGAAAAAAGAAATCACTTGGATTCTCATCCACACAATGATGTGGTGAAAAATGCATCAAAGGAAACAATATATATTTTTCGTGAGGGATAGAGTTGATATGAAAAAGATATTTCTCACCTCGATATATAATTTAACGATAAATAAAATTACTATTTTCCACTTTAAATTGAAGTAGCTTTTAAAAGTGGAAATTGGCAAATAGTTAGGAGATGGGTGAGTTGCAACAAATCGATCAAAGTATCTACTGCTATATAAACTGAACGATAGTTTCTTGTTAACGAGGTCATTATCTTTGATTTTATTTCCGATCAAACGAAATGCTGTCCAAAAAAATAACAAAATATTTTTGTTATTCGTTTTGGACAGCAATATTTTTGAACTGCGTCCCATACTCTATACATTCCATATCCATATCCATAAATTTTCATCGTTCGTCAAGGTGGTGGACTATAAAACTTTAATATCATTTGAAATCAAAATATTTATCTAGAAAAGACAGCTGAGAAACTGCAATATTACTTGAAATACTCAATTTTCAACAGCAAATATGAAAAGAAAGAATAAATAAATAGCAATCGTAAGCAGCATTTTGATGAAATATTTTTTAACGAAAGATTTTGGCAGCGTCGTATCGCAAGTGCCTTTGAGGTTTTCGCGCTGTTCCCATTATCTCAACGGCAGCAGCAACAGCAGCTAGTGTATCATTTGTCTGTCACTGAGATCCTCAAAGGCACTCGTACAAGGAAATCTGAATGTTTGACAACGCGGAACCCTTTTGATCTTTCTCCGAGAAGGAAAGGGCCACGGATGCCTATACCGGAGGAGGGGAGCGATATGTGATGGAAAATATTGGGAGGAAGTTGCGTCACAAATACGTCACACACTCGGCAACGAAAATAATAAAGTTGTGAGGGATTCCAAATTTTCCCAACGCTAACAGAAGGAAGAAATACTGGGTTTACCAATGGGTAACATTCAATAATGCAAACAATGCTGATATACGATACATCAATGTTAAAATCTATGGCAATAGTTCCGTGATACACAGCACATTGATTAATTAATGTGCAATCGAATTCATGTGCAACGTGCACGCGCTTGGCTGCGTTCAATTATTGCCAAGCAAGGGCGCATTTTTTCAGTCAGGTGTTGCTGGGTGCAAGACTCAGCGTTTCCTAAAAAAAGGAAGCATGCCATGGAAACATATGATCTGTGTTATTAGCATCACATATTTCCTTTAAGTAGGAAACATTTATTTTTGCACGTAGCGACAACTGAAATGAAAAAAAGATAAACTGTCCAACTTGGGTATGATGCCTTTCCACAGTTAGCGATTCATTTAAGTATGAGATATTATGTTGCCCAATTTTAAATATTTTCTGTAGAATATTTTCCATTCAATTAGGCTGAAATTCCAAACAGTAAATTGAATCTCACCAAATTATTTCAATCCCAACACTTGGAAAACCACAATATGTTGCCGTTTCCTCGAACTATCCCACCACGTCAAACTCCAGCCACGGTTTAAACGGATCGCCGCCAATGCCGAGGCGTCTTCCGCAGTTACGTTTGAAAGCGCTCCAGGCATACGAAAATAAACAACACGCGGTAAACATTACCACATTTTCCAGCTGTCCGCCACGAGGTCGGATGCGATCATAGATTCACTTTCATTTCCTCCTGAAGTAATCTCAATGCAGAGCAGATTGTGGAATCCTAAGGAGAAGGGATGATATATATATATATATATAAGAGACAGGTAAGCACTGAGGAAAAGGCAAATGGGGTCAGTGTATCATACTTTAAAATTTTAAACGAGGAACGATTAAAAAATAAAATCAAAATATAGGAACTTGCTGCAGGCCAAGTAAATTACAGTTAATTTTCATGATAATTTGAAATAACTAAGATTTAGTAATGCTTGCTTCCCAAAGGACATATAAAGGTGTTTACGATCGGTCATTGTAGTTCGTTAATAACCCCCGATGAAAACCTTTGGAAAAAAAAGAAAAATAAATTTTAATACCCTTGAAAATATAACGTCACCTCAAAAGTAATTCGTTTCTGATAGCTCAGTAATCCTCATCTCGGATAGGGATACAGAAATCATGGAGGTATAGCATGTTGATAGCGTCTGTTTTCATGCTGCTTACAACTTCGGCAGTTTTTACAATTTTTTGCAAACGCTTCCGATGTTATTTTTTTATTCTCTAGACACTTTCTGCTCGTAAAACTTTTAACTTTACGTGATCCGAATTTTTTTTCGTTATTTATGCTTGGAAGTGCTACTTTTTATCAAAAGAGATAAAAATAGGTTGTTGTGCTAAAACATAATTGTATTATTTTAGTTTTTGGCCATCAATTATATTTTTATTTTTAGAGTTGACTTATTAATTGATAGATTATAAATTTAACAATTTTTTTAGATTTTAGCATCCCATTTTTTTAATTTTCATACTTTCCTATTATCCTTTTTTATTAAAATATTTTATGCATACGATGGTTCATACTTCATATCTGTGCTAATATAAAGCAGCTTTAATTTCTCTTTATTTTCTATCCATGAATGTGCAATGTGTATTAGTATAGTTTTTCAAATAAAATTTCGTTCCATCGGGAGGGAATTAACCGTGCGCGCGTCAGAATAGGGTTAGCTCAGATGAGCGGTTTCCGACTTGTGGTGCCGCTGATCGTGATATTTACGTGCAAAAGTTCATTTGGGAACGCAGAAAAAATGGATAGTTGTGAGCACGTCTCCCACACTAGCCCCACTACGTCCAAGTTTCGATAACGGCGTCTGGCAGAATCGAAAGATACACCTTTTTCTTCGGACGTTTGATTGCATTATCGCGATCGAGGGTTACAAACTCGTCAATGTGCACTTAAGTAGATGGAAGGGGGCAATGTTTACGGCGCCCGCGGGCTTTTTACGGTCCCGCGCTGATGCATCGGAAAGGCCGATCGCCTTTTATTTTTACGACCGCCACCTCCCCCCCTCCAGCATCTATCCCTCCCCACTCCAATGGGAAATGGGGCATAGAAGATACGTAAGGTGTGCGCCCTTGAAAGATAACATGACTTTCTCTTCGGTTGCGCATTCTCCTCTCTCTCTCTATCGCTGTCCATCTTGATATTAAAGCTACACGTATACCTACACTGCCTCAATAAGTTACTCTTCTATGAGTCATTGGTATTTATTTATTTCCATAAAACCGAAAACAGCTCTATACGGCCTTTTAAACCGGGGTTATTAACATGTTAACAATTTAACGTACACAAACAACCGTGCACTGGAAAGGGGTAACTTACCCAGCCGGGACTCGAACCCGCGACCTCCTGTTTGGCAGGCTCAGACTTTACCCCGCCGTCACCGAGGCTGAGTATGTGTTAACCTCCCTCTAATCATAGATTAGTAATTAGCAATTTTTTAGATACCATGATCCATATATCCGAAACATCCTATCTATATACAGCCCTTGTGGTGACTGACTCACTGATGGATACAAATTCCCGACTACTTCTAGAAGTGCTGGAGAGCTGAAATTTGGCACGCGTGCGGGGAACCGGAAATGATCCGGAGGAAAAATCCGAAAACCGGAAGTTTCCGCCACGTGTCCTCGCTAGGACGACAAAATGGCCGAAATCGCGCTTTTTCCGGGGACCCTCTTTCGGTTTTAATTTTACTGCGCGCGAACGGTGCGTGCCACTTGGATGTTTAATACATATTTTGAAAGCTGATAAATGTGGGCACGTAATAATGGTATGTTATTAGTTTATTTTTAAGAAATTTGCAGCCAAAATGGCGTCCAAAAATTGGTTTTTCGAAAAACATTTCATACCTTCCGCTCCCCTCGACTTAATTTCGGGTGTAGGATAACGAAAATGATTATTATATATGCTCATAACATCGTCTACGAATTGTTGGCAACAATTTTCTTTCGTCGTCCTTGGTTACTCAGAAAAAAATTAAAATATACCGAAAATCACCGAAAATTACGAAATCCAAAAGATTAACACAGGATTTTGTCAATTTTAACCTGATCGATTTCTTTCAAACTTAGCATTTGCATACACTTATGCATTGCCTTTCAGAAAAAATAAACATTTAATAAATTATTTAATCGATATAACGGCGAAAAAATGAAAATGGCGGGCACTACTAATTTTTTCCGGGGAGAGATTTATTTTTTATTGTATTACTCTCGAAATATGGATGCCATAGGGACAACTTCTCTTAGATATGATAGTAAATGGATGTGATCATATAACATCATCATCTCTAAACCCCCTTAAACCTCCTACAAAATTAAAATTAGCATATAAGTAGCCTTTTCGGGTACTTTTCGCCACAATTCCGCCGCTTTTCCAACCCTTACCACTCATCGCTATGGAATTGATATGGGCGATTGATGAACATTGGCAGTACAAACCTATAAACCCCCAGTAAACCCACCTACACCCCACAAAAATAAAATTTTGCACATAAATCTACTTTTTGGGTACATTTCGTGACTACTCCACCGCTGGTTCTTACCCCAACGACTCATCCCTACGGAATTTCTGTGAACGGATGGTGACCGCAGGGAGTACACACATAAACCCCCGGTATCCCCCTGAAATCCCCCCAAATGTAAAATGTGCCATTAAGTCTCCTATTTTGGAACTTCTCGCAAACATTACGCCGCACTACCCGTCCCCTCTCAGCTCTAGATCCGGAATATTTGGTGAGGGCGAGCCACCGTAAACCATACGGGAAAAAATATCAGAAAACCCCCGATCAACTCTTGGAACCTCGCAGAAAAAAAAATTTTTAAAGTCGCCTTTCCGAGTACTTTGTTACAATTTAGCCGGTGCCCCTTCCACTTATTAAAACCCCCGATAACCCCGTGAAACATCCCTAAACAATTCTCTAATAAGTAGCCTCTTCGGGTAAAGGAATCTTCAGAACTCCGCCACTGTTGCGGACTTCTAGGACTTATCGGCACGGAATTTATAAGGACGATTTGTTTGGTTTAACACAAGTATAAAGCCCCCGGTATTCCGTTGGAACCCCCCGCAAAAAAATGAAACACTTGCCATTAAGTGTTCTTTTATGGGTACTTGTCGCCACTATTACGCCGCATTACACTACCCTTTACAATCATCGCTACATGATCACTGTGGACGATCGGTGACCGCATGTATAACACATTAATACCCCCCAATCCCCCTGGGCACCCCTCTCGGTGGAGAAGACCATGTATTACGACTAAGCGGAGCAGCCGCGGGGGGCTCCTCATTCCCAAAGCGGCGAAGCCGCCCCACAACGAGCTTAAGTAACCCTCCGGCGGCGAAGCCGCCCCGACGTTCAAGCGGCGCAGCCGCTGTGGGCTCCCTCCACCCCTGGGCGGCAAAGCCGCCCCTTGAACGAATAACGGTGAAACGGTTCCGAAATGCCCTTGCCCTCTGGGCGGCTATGCCGACCCCAGCCGAGGAACAGCGAAGCCGTTCCGAGAATTAAGCGGGGTAGCCCCGGCGGGGCACACTTAACCCCTGGGCGGCGAAGCCGCCTCTCTACGAGGAACGGCGAAGCCGTTCCCAGGAATGGGTGGGGCGCTTCCCTACCCCCTGGCCGGCGAAGCCGGCCCCTAGACTTTTCTGGTGAGATTATTCAAACTAAAATTCTTCGAACGACCACAAATGTAAACGGCGAAGCCGGAACCGGGGTTTTTAAGGGGCGGAGCCCCTTAACGAGCGCGCGGAGCGTGCGAGTATATGTATACGCTGCCTCAACCAGGGGCGCAGCTAGGAATTAAATCTAAGGGGTGTTTTAGGCACAACTAATTCTTAAGGGTCCGTAGGGTATGGAATACCTGCCAGGGTAAGCGGGAGGTGCGGGGGAACTCCCCCAGAATTTTTTTAAGATAAATGGTTCTAGATGGTGAATTTTAGGGCTATGTAAATAGTTTAATGTTTTGTTGATGAGTCAGCCGTCCCCCACATATTAGTTGCTAAATGTTTCACATTTAAATATTTTATTTAAAAAATTCTTTGGGCTCTGGGGGTGGGGTTTATCCCCTATAACCTGCCCCTCGATGCGCCACTGGCCACAACAAGACACTAGTCAACGGTAGCGAATTCATAAACATTTTTCAATTTTTGACCCGCATGAGCCTGATTAATTGGGTATTTATTGATCATTTTCTATTTATCAAATATTGAGGTTATGTGATGATGCCTGAACTGTTTTTTCTTCATGTGGTAGTACTTGAGCAGAGGATTTTAGAATATTAACCGGTTTGGTAATCTTAAGGCCGCTATACACATATAAGGTGAGTGATCATACGAATAATCATGCTCAATGATCATGTGAATGAAATCATTTGCCGAGTATAACGGAAAAATTCGCGAATGAACCGTCATGCCCATGATAACTTAGTGAAATTAGATCATGCTTTATTTTACTCGCATGATCCTGTAAATGCTCTATTGATTATTTAGCATAATCATTCGCATGATAATTCACTGGGGAAAGCGGCCTTTTAGATTAGAATTTTCGTTATTTGATGAGTTTGTATCACATCTAGATTAGGGTGACTTGTAAACTATTTCTGTGGCCAGTAATTCCTACTCAACGAGCAATATTTAGAAAAATTCCAATGTTTAGAAATAAATACGAGCCTGGAATCTACATCCAAAAAACAAATTAAATTACTTCAACATTATGTGAGTATGGGAATCTGTAATTTTAAAATGTGGTTTTGCAAAGTGGCAAATGGTAATTTTATGTAATGTATGTTAATTGCAGAAAAAATTATTTCGTAATGATAACGAGGGCGTCTCCGTTTTTGATAAATATTTGTATATGTTTTCCTTCTTTATTAAGTTGACTATATGCGGAACATTACAATTCTACATTTAATAGAGAGCGATATCACAATATAAAAAAAGAGAAACTCAGCGAGAGTAAAGTGGAGGACTCTAAATGATAATAAACTCCGTAGTATCAACTTGATAACGTCATCGTGGTCCTCCGCCTGGAACAATCGAAGAAGGGAAATAATATTCACACTGTTGAGGATAAGGCACTGCCCTTTGACGCACGCGTTTCTCTCTACTGAGGAGAAGCAGCTCCTCCGTGTCAGGGCTGGGAAAAATACAGGCTGAGGAGTATTTGAAATACAAAATATCACTCCAAATGTACTTGAAACGTAAAATATAAAATAACTTTGAGCTGGGCATTTGAAAAACAAATTACAAAATAGTATTTTAAATACCTTTTAAAATACAGAAAACATAATTACGGAAATTTAGAGATATTAAAAAAATATATTACCTGCCTTGGCACGCAATGGATAGTTGCAAACTAGAAAAAAATCTGATGAAAACGAAGTAATCTCTGAAGCTTAATGTTATAGAAGTGTTATCAGAGATACTTCATAGGTATTTCAGAAATGTATTTTGTATTTTAGAACGGGAAAATACCAAACATCTGTATTTGAAATACAAAATACAAGATACATTTAGGTCTCTGAAGCATAATGTTATAGAATTGTTATCAGAGATACTTCATCGGTGTTTCACAAATGTATTTGTAATTTGTATTTGAAATACCAAATGCAAATTACAAATGTTCTTCAAATACGTATTTTAAAATACTTATACATGAAGTACTTCCCAGCCCTGCTTAGTATGATGAGTTTAGTCGCCTTTTTCAGTATTCGGCATATCCTGACAGTGTGTGACAAATACCGTTAATTGCGTAGACGGTTTAACACAGGCAAAGAGCTTGAATCCTTCCTACTGGTAGGAAACACCATATTAATTTAAATAATACCGTTTTTTTCTCAAGGAAATAAGTCTTTTCAATAAAATTTGAACATAGCCGCCTTTTATGGGTAGTTAAGCTGTACAGCACTTATCTTATTATTCTGATACTATCGTATTATTTAAATTGAATGATTGATTAGAGGTGCAAAATGGCCAAACCGATAACTTACACAAATTCTCAATCAGTATACCAAAGAAGGAAGGAATAGCTCCCTTTTCTGAGTAACCTGATTTCTCATATTATGTTAACCATGTTGTACATAAGGTGAAATATTAATCAGAGGAGAAAGAGCCATGATTGAGAGGAAACGCAATAAATAATTCACTGTAGAAGGAAAAAAGAAGAAGAAAAGAAAGCAGAAGATGCAAGTGAAGAAGAAAGAAGGCAGAAAATAAATAAAAAATCAACATGATACTTCTTTGCACCTGAGAAGGAAAAAATATATGGAGGTTGAGTTTCTAAGAACCGACCATCACTCCTTTGAAATAATCAATAAATGCCGAAACAGCTCTGTTTTCGTAAGATATTATAGATGAACATTGAAAGTTAGAATTATTAAAATTAGATAAGGTACGGAATGGTAAACATATTGCGTTGCTCATCAATTCTGTGAAAAACACGGCTGATAGCTACCTCCCTTCTACGCGACGATTCTCAGGAGTCGGTGTGTATATTCTTACGGACTTACACACATCAGGGAGGCTAATGGGATATCCCGCGAATCTCAGCGGTCTGGATTCTACCTTCTAAGAAATGACACAGCAAGTTCCGCCTCCCGAGAAATCTCAACTGGGCGCGTACTTCACTACTAAAAGGATCTCAACGAAGAGCGCTAAACAGAGCAGAGCCTTCCTACGATTGTTGTTATGAATGGGGCTACATAGAGAAGGCTTCTGTCTAATAAGTAAAAGGTTGGTTAATACTGCGGTTCAGCGCTTAATTTTGTATGATTTTCTAAATTTACCGCATCCAGGTGATGAATGCATAGCTATCCTTTTATTCTCATACTGAAAAATACTTGCAATTTTCCGCACTGTATACAATTTGTTACGAACTAGGTTTCAATGCTAGAACATCATCTTCAAGGTATAAAAAGTGTGTACTGCATTTGATTAATATTTTTTAAATGTTATATATATATTGAATATAACACTCGCCATTTGCACCTGGAAGATGATTTTAAGCCTATTTTAACTTTAAAGCCTAGGTCAGGAAAAAATTGTATAATCGTGGAAAATTACAGGTGATTTTTTCAATATGGAAAAATTCCACTACGTCACGCTTGAATATTCGGATTATATTTATTTATTCTCAATATTTACAATATAGTATTTCATATGCATTGTTTAATAGGGTTGATAAGATATCAATTCGATAGAATTCATCATCAAAAATATACATATTGGTTAACAACATCGATTATAGCTTATTTCTGCCTGAATTTCGGATCGCTCCATCCATCAGTGGTGCCAGTGGCGACTATAGCCTAATCATTTAAATACGTGGCGGGTGACAATATGACCAGGGACCAAATGGGGAATTCTTCGTTGTAATATTGGCCGTTATTATCCCTATTGATTGCTTGCCCTCCTTTCCCCAGTTAACTTTCTAACGAGTTGGGCAACTTTACTATTTAAGATTGTTAAGGCCTGGTTACACGGTACATTAACACGTACAAGTTAATGTACGTTTGCGTGAATGATTTTGGTGGACCGGAACGGAATATGTACGTCTGCATGAACCAAATTAGAACAGGTTCTATTTTCTGTGCATGCATTCGCACAAGTTGGGTGGTTACACGGTGCATTTTGGCGTTCATTCTCGCGTTCATACATTTAGACATTAACCCGTGCGTGTTAATGTATCGTGTAACCAGGCCTTTAAGGAATTAAATGATCATGACACAAGGGCGTACCCAGGTTCATAACCAGAGGGGAGGCAAGCCGTGATCGTTGTTACACAGAAAAGATTAAGGAAACCAAAATTTTAAGAAAATTATATCGATGTTTTTATAGTATTTTAAATTATTTTCTCGAAAATAAAAGATTCTAATTCTAATTACTTGTTTTATACTAATATCACTATTCTTGGATTAATAAAATTTGTTCAAAACTTTAGTTTTAAAGTAAATCACTCTTGCTTCTAGGGGGGGAGCTGCCCCCTCCTGCCCTCCGCTGGGTACCCCCATGTCCTGACTTGTGGTCATACACTCCAAAATTTATTTATTAAGGTCCATATCTTTGCTTTCCACTCTTATAAGTAGTCAAAATTTATTATCACTTCCAAACATTAGGTAATCAAGCCTTACAAGATAGGAAATCATAGCTCTTAGCGGCGAGAAAAAAAGGGATACCACTATTGGCGATTTTTTGAAGACCTATCAGATTGAAGAAAATCATTTCAATATGCCTGAAGAAGAGCGAAAAATCCTTTTGAAGGCAACCAATTGTCTACTAGAAGTACATCAAGATCAAAGTATCACCTAAACATTTTAAAATACTGCGTGGTGATAACCTCATAAATGTATTAATGCTATTATTTACGTGTTTAACCAGACTATGGGTAAAAATCAATTTTAAAAACCCTTAATGATACAGCATTTCCCATAAAATCATATGCTACTAAGAAAATAATTTATTACAACATTTCCGAGGTTCATATAATTCACGTAATGATTCGCCACCAGCGGGATGTTTGAATTGCCCTTCTGGTAAGACAAAGTAGAATCATGTCAACCAAACTCCTAATTGTTTAAAATAAGTACTTATCGATTAGAGAGTATTTGCGAGAGGTCACGGACTTATCAATTGTACGTTGCAATCAGGGGTAAGTCGTATTTGGAAAAATAATCGCTGATATGCGTAAATTAAAACGGTCAACTTCGTAAATCTCTCGTGGACATGCAAATGTATCCCAAAATACCAACCTGGGAGGCTAGCCATATTCCTCTCTAAGACGAAAATGACTACGTCCTTCCTACCACGATTTTGAAACGCAAACGCGAAGCCCTGAATTACAAAGAGAGCGTGTTGGGCAGCTCCAGATCAATCTTACGCATAATCGCATTCGCCTCTTGCGCCGTTTTGCTCTCTGGCGGTAAAAATCAATTCACGGAAATAACTCAGAAGTTTCCCACCTTCGTCCTCGGAATTGGAATAGGAAAGAGGGATTTCGTCTCCCGCGCATGCACCGAAAACTGAAAATCCGCAACCAAGTGGCCTGCCCCTGATCCCCACCAACTTTCCGTGATAGGGACTGATGATGATAGGCCAATGCCATTCAATTCACTGTCTAGGTATATTGATGGAGTGAGTTAGTTTACTTTGAGCAAAATTTTCATTACCACTTCGTTTAGAATTTCAGAGAAGTATCATGCTATGCAGTGGAAACGAATCAAAAATTAATGGCAAATTACAAAGTCAGTTTAACTCCATGATCGGTTTCAGCACATTTTCAACAGATACTCCAGGTCACCTGTAAGGTAAAGCGATAGTGAAATTCGGCTATAAGTGGAAAATTTTCAGATGTTTTAATTTTTTTAAATGTTAAAAATCGATGACATAAATTCTAAAAGCACTCTACATCATACTTGTGGTTTGAGATCTTAAAATTATTAACTTCTAATATCTAATTATATGGCCTTTTTTCAAAAGTCGCAATACCAATAATTATTTGTATTGCTATGATGCCAAAAACTCAAAAAGAGAATGCAAAGAGTACTAATGTTCCTCTTTAGTGTGTGTGACCTTTGCAAATCAAATGCTGACAAAATGTATTCTAGGGTTACACCTTTTGTCGCGTCCCTACATGAAAATTAGCTTTGGGCTTAAAACATTTATCTCATACGTTACTTCTTCATCAAAAGCAGTCTATATCCGACCGAAATACTATTTGTGGAGCGTCCGGGATACCCCGCGTTATGAAAAGACTATGATCTTGGAATCATCGATCGTGGTCCCTTACATCTTAATAGTGCTTCCTCGTCCCGATATACATTTAAGAGAATGAATCATGCATGCGCAAGGAGATACCAAATGAATAAATCATTAGGGTTAGGGCTGGACAATAATCACGTTTGGGAAAGGATAATATATATATGTTAGGTCAGAAGGCATCCGAAATGTGATGTATTTCGGCTAAGATTGCCAAGGACGACTCCAAGGTTGCTTCGGTTGAAAACGAAATTCTAATATACATATCTGCTTTGCCATTGGCTATTTTGTAATTCTGGCATCGTCACGGATATCTCTCGACGGAAAATATGACGTATTGGCCGGACTCTAAGGGGCTCTTGTGCGATCTGTGGAACAGGGTTGGTCAATTTCATTAAAAAATCTAAATTCATATAATTCAACAATTTCAGCCCAACGTAAAAATTTTATCTTTGCCGTTATTCTAGAATTGTTTTCACCATTTAGTTTTAGATGTGTTACATTTTATCAAAAATGTTCAAAAGAAGTCGTTATGCTAACGAATATTTCTATTAATCTCGAATTTCTTTGCCGTCATCCATTGATGACGCTGGGATCTTGGGAGGTAAAAAGCTATGGCTTCGCGGTATTTTTACCTAAATCGCCAGCGGTAACTTTTTGAAGCCTGTTTTTAAAACGATTCTACATTATTAATCTCTAGGGTTGATTTATAAGAGGACAGGTTATAAGTTTAGGTATTTTTTAAGTTTTTAGTTTGCCATTTTTATTTTTCGCACTTATGTATTTTTCATTTTCACCATCGTATTTTCTATATATGATTATTCAATTTACGATCTTTGCTGATATAAATGAGATTAAATTTCTCTTTACTTCCTATCCAGTAAAATGCAGAAGAAAACAAAAGACGGGAAAGCCTGGGCCGTCATCCCCTCCGTCGCAGGAACCACAAAAATTGACCAGACAGGAAGATGCTTTGAAGTCTGGAAGAAAGAGCATTTAACCCTCTCTAGACAATAATTTTTTTACCAATAGAAAAAATTATTTCCTTCGGAATTTCAATTGAGGGAGTTCAGAAAGCAAACTCGACCATTTTTAAAATTTTTATTCTCAAAATTGATTAAAATTTAGGTATGTTCCTAATAGGGCAGTATCCTTCATCAAATAAAAGGACATAGGTACATACATAATATACAAATTATTTGGTTTAAGATATCCTAGTGTATACGAATATTAATACTAAATTTCAACCTCATTTGAAAAAGTCCAGATTGGTGGGCATGTGATGCCACTCCACGTTACGTCACAAGGACCCAGATGCTATGCGAGTAGTCGGGAGTTTTACATCGTCCAAGATTACCAATGCATGCATGAGGCACAGAGCTCAGGGAAACATTTCATAATAATCACCTATTAAAATTGCCAATGGTCAGAAAGTTTCCTTCGTTTGATAGGGTATTCATAACCATTATTTAAGCCAAGCGCTACCTGCTAGCAGCCTGTATCGTAGCGGCGCTCATAGCCTCGCACCAAGGTGGCCTCACACAGCGGTAGCCAGAACCAGAATGACGCCACACGGGCTTTTCCCAGCATTCATGCATAGCCGTCGCGTTTTCGCGCGCTTGAATATTTTCACTTTTCATTTTATCGCAAAAAATAGATATCGTGATTTAAAAAATTTAAAAGCGTGACATGCGTACTCCAGGAGTAATAATCTTCGATTTATGCAATTAAAAAAATAGGAAAACACCCTATTGTGAAGCATCGAAAGATCTGGAGGATTTTATCAATCAAATTGGGGTTTACTAGACTCATTGCGCTTCTCGCTGAAGAAAAATAAGCTCCGAGGTTCGATTTAATTAAAGGCGATCCCCTTAATAGTGGGTGGAGTATTATTTAGAACCATCGTCTACGATCGTTTATGGGTTAATTCATCCCAACTCCTTAATATGGGAAGCCGCGGAAGGGAATTGGGGAACGAAAGGATCAGTGATGATCAAGAGTCCATCAATTAGGAGCTGATTATGATGCAAGGCCGATTTTACAGAGAACGTGTTGCATCCTATTCGGAGAGAGAATACCAAAGACTATGGGAAACGTGCTGTGGTAGTGGAGGTGATCGACAAATCTAAATTGGTATTAGCCGGTTCAATAAACAGTGGTGGGGGCACTTTTCAATGATATTTCGTGAGCATGTAACGATGGCCATCCTCAGTACCTAAAATAAGGTTAGGTATTACTCATTTCTTGATAATTGGCTCTAAGCGGAATTGTTCAAGGTCTAGGTATATTTTGATAAAAAATGCATTTTTAAGCGCGATACAATGTTTTTGGAAGAACTTTTTCTACCTCCATTGCAATAATATATCAATGTCATTCACACTTCATATCCACAACTATTGATAAATAACTTATTGATTCCGAGATTATCAACTATGTTCTCTTCATTTACGTCCATTAATAGCAATGGTCAATATAAAATTCCCAAAAATTTCTAATAATATTTTTACTTCTAATTCTAATTCTAATTACTTTTCTTTCTTTTGTTAATTGGCTGGCTTCCTAACACTCCAAACGCCCATTTACACGGCTTGCAAATTATTAAGGAAATTCATGCATAACATACATTCATGGTAGGGGAATATTTTCTTTCCCTGTGCTCCTGACTATGGGTGTCCATGAGCTTCACCAAGATTTGATGCCGGGATCAGCAGCCAAGGGATCTACCCACTACGCTTCCTCTGGTGTGGTATTATGTGGAAGTGACAGACAGCTGAGATCAATGATGTCATGAGGGAGAGGAAAGAATGATAGGGTGAGGAGAGACCCGGCATTAGCAACAGCCTGTTCTTAACGAAAGGCGCCGAGGGGAACACGGCTTAACATCCCATTTGACGGGCGGAATGTGGTTATTGAAGTGTCCTCCATGAAGCACTCAAGCAGGGATCAGGAAGTCTCTCCGCCACCTCCGGTATTTGAACCCGGCCCCACGGGGTGGGTATCCTGAACTCCAGCCAACACAACAACCAAACCCGGCATTAGCATTAGCCTGCTTCTAACGAAAGGCATCAAGGGGACCACGGCTCAACGTCCCATCCGACGGACGGAGTGCTGTACTTGAAGTATCCTCCTTGAAGCATGGATCGGGCAGCCGGGATATGAACTCGGACCGACTGGATGGGAAGCCATCATACATAACAGATCCCCACTGAAAGGTTCTTACCCTTCTCCCACTGCGGTGATCGGTCATCAATGCCGGCCTCGGTGGCGTAGGGGTAACATTCCCGACTGCTAACCTAGGGGTTGCGGGTTCGAATCCCGTCGGGGAGAGTGAACTGTTATCCAAAGTATGGCTGTATGTGATTGTTAAACAAGTAGATTATAAGAAATGGCTAGAGAGTCTTAAATTCGCTTGAAAAAAGATGAAATTATCATTATTATTATCATCATCAGCCGGTTTTCTGCTTTTCACTGGCAGTTCCCAAACACCAAAGTCGTCTCTACCACACTGTCCAACGCCTCCTCCTTAGTTTCCTTACACCTTCTTCCTAATTTCACCGCGTCCGTCATTTTCAGCCTTCTTCTTCCTCTTCTCTTTTCTCCTTCCACTGTTAGCTCGACTCAGTGGTCCGCTCTCCCCCCCCCACGAAGTATAAAAACACAATTTATTTCCTTTATAAAATAAAAAAAATGTGAAAAATCATGAATTTAGAAAAATTTCCTTTGACAAATAAAATATTTTAGGTTATAAAAAGTGTTAAAATTAGTTTAGAACCCTCTAATTAGTGCTCTGTTTTAAAAAATTTTCCACCCTAGTTTTGGACCCCCCCCCCCCCCCGGAACGAAATTCCTGGCTCCCTTAGCCCCGACTGCTGCATTTAAAATCCCCTTCCCTCTTAAAGTATGCTTGATCCAATTCCCCTTTCTCTCCTTACAGTATTCAATAATGTTATTTCCTCCCCAACTCTTTCCATCACCTCCTAATCCTCACTTTATCCACCCACTTTACTCTCTCCAGCCTTCTCCACACCCACATCTCAAAATCGTTGATATTATATACCTATCACTTCTTCTCAAGGTCCACGTTTCACATCTATGTAGCACAATACTCCATACATTTCGCCATTCTCTTCCTCAGCCCTAGAGAGAAAAGGGAAATATACAAACGCAATGAACAAAAACATTCAATTTAAAATTCTAAGTAACAGCTATTTAAGTTGCGTTTATTCTCTTCCTTCTAATACTTAGTTATCCAATAAAATTTAAAAAAATTTTGTTCCCATATTCCCTTTCTCTCACCTAACGTCCTCATTCAGGACCAAAGTGCAAGGGATTCTATCCGATCGAAAATCGACAGGCGTAAGTGATAGCGGGGCTCGGTGCCAAGAAAGCCAGGAAAATGAGATATTCGCCGTACGAGCTGGGGTGCTGGGGTAGGGGTTAGGCAGAGCGGGAGGTTGTGGGTAGAGAGGGCGAGGTGCCAGAGAAAAGCGGCCCTTGATGCACTCGCGATGCGACTAAGTTCATTTCGAAGTGTGAGATGGAGAGTATGGGAATTATATCCAACAATCGGAGCCCGCTCCTCATCTTCACTCAAAGACAGCATCCATAGTCCCTAGCGAGGAGGGAAGATGGGCGCGGATGATTCAAACCTGACAGAAAATTCTGTGGAGATTCCTTAAGAACATTTTTACAGTATTCCCCAGGTAGTTTGGCAGAGTTGCCAAAAATATTAAAGCACATTTTTAAGAAACATTTTCAAAATTCTTAATATGTAGCAGTGTCTTCAGATGCTTTAAATATTTCCCGAAGAACCTAAGTAATAGACATGACGTTTAGTAAAGATAAGTATTAGATATTCCAACCTGATAGAAAATTCTATAGAAATTCCTTAAAAATATTACCACACTATTCCTTACGTACTTCTGGAGAGTTTCTAAAAATATTAAAATACTTCTTTAGAAACTTTTGCATAATATGTTATGGCAATGTATGTAGATACACTAAATAAATCCCGAAGAATCTTAATTATTAGTCAACACGTTTAATAAAGATAAATATTTGAAATTCGAACCTGATAGAAAATTCTAAAGAGGCTCCTAGAAAATATTCCCACAGAATACTCCAGGTAGTTCTGCAGAGTTTCTCAAAATATTAAAATACTTGTTAAATAAACTTTAGCATAATCCTTAGCAGTTTCTGTATATAAACAAAATAACTACCGATGAACCTGAGAATTGGAGTATCGTTTAATGAAAATAAATTTAAGAAACTTCTGCATCAAATAAATTTTCTTTTAAGACGGTTCGAAAGTCATATTCCGTGAAGATAATTTTCTATGGAAAGCCTGCATGCCTTGCAATATTCAAAAAGTTCCTTCGAATGTGTTTTTTAACTGGACCGTTTTTTCTGAATTGCTTACATTGAAAATAATTCTACAACGCATATATAAACTCATGAATTCTCAATGTAAACAACCTGATTTTCGCCAAATGTCTAAAATCTAGGGTAAACTTCAACATATAAGTAAGAAGAAATAAGAAAGAGGAAGATTTTATTTTATGATTTTATTTTTCCCATCCTTTCTGCGATGATTTCAATCCATGCGGCATGCAAGAGAATGCAAGTAAGAATGGATTAGGACTAATACCACCTTTCTTAAAAAAAAACTCCAAACAAGCCATTTTTATGATAGCAGATGTGAATCCCCATCTTTTCCCCTTCTTTGCCACGGACAAAATCATTAATTTTCGTAATATCTTTTTGGTCTTAATAATTAGCCGCCTGGATGACGCACAGCCACCCCTTTTGAACGACAATAAATTAGATGCAGGTGACCCCTTGGAAAAGAGAGATCTCAAGCTCGCTAAGACTGCTTTCCGAAGCATGCATGTACTAGCTGTACTCTCTCATGGGATCGGATCCGTTTCATCCCGAAGGATGTCCCTGCATTAATTCTGAAGAGATCGCGCGCGCTCCCTCGCGGAAGGCTATTAAACGTCGTACTAATGGCTCGACTGGGTTACGAGACAGACGGCGCCTCAGAAGGGGACAGTCCCCACTCCCCAGTCGCCCGACATACTACTACCATCTCCGTGCATTTATCAAGACTATGTGTGCTGCCATATAACTTGAATACATAGTATCAATCGACCGACTTCCGACTTCTTGTATCGCAGAGGCCCGAAGGATTATATGAGGATGGGGTGGTAGACAGTCTCTCATTGCGCTGGAATCCGAGCGCTGCGAAATGAGGCAAAATGATGAATCATGATATCATTGATATCAGTCGCTATCAAGGAGGTTGTTAATACACTGGAGGCGCTCTATTCGAGTTTTTAGATTAGTCAGAATTCCGCCATCTTGGTCTGACAATTTTTGGACTTAGTCTCAAACAGTGTACGCATATTATCAATTATTCTATTCCTTATATCGCCTCTGATTTATAAAATGAAAATGCAACAATTACATCCTGATTGTCGTCAGGGTTTTCTGATCGTTCGTCATACTACTGTGTATATTTAACTGTCCATAGAGTCATATCGTGGTGATAATATATCGTCGTGAACGTACTTTCGTACTATTATTGCGACTGGTCCGCTATCGTAAGATTTCCATCGGCTGTTATCTTATTAATTATCAGTAGAAGTGCAGGGGAATGGATATTTTACACTTGTAAAATGTTATTGTCGGCTAAGCTAGTTGCACAGCGGAACCGTGGTGATTGGCAATAATTTTTCCTTGGGTAAACATATTCGAGGCATATTTTCACGAAGCCTTCCCTTACTGATAGAAAAAATGTTTACTGTGTTCGTTTGCGATAGTTTATTTTAACGTAACAACGATCATGACCGAATATTTCATCAAATAGTTAGCATTGACTCTTATGGGATTATCAGTGTTTTGGTCAAAGTATCTATCTATCCTATCCTATCTAGGCTATCCTACCCAAGCACCCCCAAGCACTCAACGCTCGGAACCAGTACATTTACCCCCTCCAGTACATTTACAACCTCCTTGGTCGCTATTGATTCATAAGATAGTTAGTTAGAAGTTAAGATGGAGTCTTTTTCCAAAGTATGAACTCTATTTATAGCTGTTTATAATGTTTTTTTTTGGGCTTGCCCCGCGTACTTATTGGTTAGTTGCCCGACGTTTCTTGGCTGTTGCAGGTCACTTTTTCTGAGGGAATAAGGGAATGTTTTATAACACCATGTTACGCGTAGCGTGTTGCATGAATTTGTAACTTTTTTGCAAACATGTTATATGTAACTTGTTTCATATGACATGTTACACAATTTAAACGCACCTAAACGATTTTTTATCTATAAGGTCAGTAACAATTTTAAATTTCGAGAACAAATCTCTTTCCTGATATATTTTTTCCATATAATTATAAAATATTTGCTAGCAAGAACAGGTGGGATTAACGCTACTACCCTCCCCTTAAATAATTTATGCAGTTTCCAGTGTTATTCTATGGAAATCTTTGATATTTAACATAATGAAAGAAATTGTCTATTTCCACACATCTCTATTTCTACCGACCCAGGTTTTGGCATATAATGTCATTTTCAAGGCCTTATGGGCAACGTAAGCAATGACGAAGGCCTTGAAAATAGCATTATGTGCCAAAATCTAAGTCGGTAGAAATAGAGATGTGTGAAAATGTACCAGTGCTTTCATTATGTCGATTACCCTCTCCTGAAAGTGAGAACTTCGGGGAGAAGGTTATATGCGTAGAAAATTGTCTTGGGCGAAGAATGTCGTAGGTGATAGATCAAAACAAGTGATGGTCGTCTTAAATGACGATGAATACACGTGTCCACGCCTAAGAGCATCTTTAATTCAAGTTTCCGCGAATGTAGAGCGAGGGATAGCGGAGCGGAGTCCCTTCCTTTATTCTTCCTTGATGGATCGTTAAGAGGACGGCCGAGTGAAAGACTGGATTCGCTACACGTGTCAAGTGTGTGCAAATGTTCGGAAGAGACATTGTCGTGCACGAACGACCACGAAAGCGAAACATTCCGAGGGTACACTCATCGTACATGTCTCCGTAAATGGTGTTATGTTCAACTGCGGAAAACGAATAATTAATTAGCAATATTTCACAACAACAGCAGTAATATTATGTGTGTAAATTTAATAGTTTCACGATATGAACGAAACGAGCGATTTTTAGGGTCTGTAAATCTTATATATAAAAATGAATCGCAAAATGTGTTGGTAAGCGCATAACTCAACAACGCCTGGACCAATTTGGCCAATTCTTTTTTTAAAATGTTCGTTGAAGTCCAAGGATGGTTCTTACGGCGAGAAAAAATCGAATAGTTGCCGGGAAACCCTAAAAACAGCCCTTTTCTTTTTCACACCTGGGACGACGAAGTCCAGAGTCGGGACCTGGGACGACGGAATTTCGGATCTCGAAAAAAGATCAACCCACGGTGGGATCAGACTACGGCACCAGTACGATCATACTACGGAATAGACCTACGAGTCTGCAGGCGCTCGAAGGGAAGAAAATTTTTTTGACGATTTTCGAAGTGCCGAGAAATTTCAGTCCAGAGTCCGGACCTGGGACGACGGAATTCGGACGACATTTTTCAAAGTCCGAAGCCGGACCTGAGACGACGGAGGGTCTCGCCGAGTAAAGCAAGACGAATCCCCCAAGCTAGGGCTGAGTCTCAAGAGATCGCAGCGTGGCAGCTGCTCTACCGAGTACAACACCCCGCTCGGTACCAAAGTCGTCTACAGACAATTCCGAGACCCGACACCGTCCTCAGTCGGTCACCCATGTTCGACCGCTTGGGGGAGGCATCCCGTCGGCGCTGGATACGCCCCGGGAGCCCCGGTTTCCCCGATCGGCAAGTCGGCTCGGATGCCGACGCACCCCTAAGCAAGGCGCGTCGACTAAGAGCAAGAAAAGTGTCTCGAGCCTGCCGGCTCTCGGGCCTCCTCAAATCACCGTTGCCTCATCGGCTAGAGGGGATTCTGCCTTAGAGGCGTTCAGGCATAATCCCAATAATTCACACCGAATTATTACCAGGGTGACGGTTCTGTTCAGGATAATTTTTTGCAAAGAATATAAAAAAGGTAGGAACAAAACACTGCCACATTACAAATTTTTTTGACAGGACGAAGTCTGTCGGGTCAGCTAGTTAAAAATAAAAACAAAACAAATAGAAACTGCTGTCAGCAAAAGCAAATGGATAGGATGAGAAGCCAAATAAAATGCAGACATCATAAACAAAACATGACATGCTTAATACATATGATTTGAACTCAAAAACGTGCCTCGTAATTTTCAACTGATTCAGATTGTGGAGGCAGTGTCAAAGTGAAAAATGTATAAGAAGTCAGATTTCTCCCAAGGTGTTCCAAAACGCCATACTTCATCAATAATTGACCCCATATTATTGATGTTGGAGTGATCGTTCAATTTTTCGATTCCACCGTACTCGAGTTACCTATCCGCTCCATGGAATGAATGAAAGTTTATTTATTTCATATATAAAGGTATAGGAGATGAAATTTAAGCAAGAAATAGAAAACTGCTATCACAAGCATTATCATAAGCACAACAGAATTTATGCTCCCTTCTCGACTCTGGACACGAAAAATTGCTATCGCGGGCTTCATACATATCTCTTAAAAAAATTATATTTTATATTTCCCATAAAAAGAGAGGAAAGATTAGCGCACTTATACTGTGAGTAGAGACTACACAGTTAAAAGATAGAATTTGATAGAAAGCACCATTCAAAGGCAATATTTTGGCATGAAACGACCGCTCTGTTGGCAACGAGGTCGGCGGCATTGGCCATTGAATTGAGTCTTCCCAAAATGACGCCCTCCTCACTAGGAAAAGATAATGTGCCATGTTAGGTAGCCATTTTTACGCCCAAAAATAGGAAGTGATTGACGACAGATGCAGAATATGAATCGGAATAATGAGAAGACACAGACATGTGACGTGACAATGCGCCCGCATGCAATTATCGAGTGGGTTCACGAAACAAAGTATGCTGCATCAACTTCTAACGTAGCAATTACCCACCCATGTGACACACGAAATTACGTATTTGAATAAAAAAAATTTGACTATTCAAGAGAAATTTCGCCTTTTAGGAAATCAGGCCCTAATAATTACGAAAAAGTAATAAAAGTCGTTATATATCGATGGCTAAGTTCTAATAACACGTATCTCAAAATTTGGCCAGTTTGAGACAGTTATCTTAAAAAAAGTGTTATCAATAAAAAAAAAAATTTCAAGCAAAAAACAGAATTTCTCTTTGCAAATGTAAGATTCTTTTTCAGTTCTATAAATTTTTGGTTCTTAATTTCAGTGCACAATTAAAAATATAAATCATTTCTTTTGCTCTCATGAAAAGTTGCTATTTTTGAAGCTTAGCCAGGGAGGGCACAGGGGGCACTTGCCCCTCCAAAACAATTATTTTCAACAGAAAAATATTAACCATTGACAATAATTTATTCTACTCCACCAATATGTTTGTAGCAAAACAGCTTCCAGACGACCCATCAACCGTGTAATTGTAAGGGCCAAAATAGCATAAAACGCTATTTTTAGAGATAATATGTTCATATTTTTCCCAGAGGAGGGCACCATCCGCCCACTGGGTCGTGCCTCCCAAGGCATATCGTCTAGGTTACGGCCCTGATTGGTCACCTTGTTACAATCGCGAGCTACTTGGAACACATGACAGTGTTTACTTGCAAAATATAAAACATTCGCTGTGTATTTAACTATTAAGAATCAAAATACGTACCAGATCAATTTTCCACAAGTATCTATAAAATTATCGAATTTACATTTCTAACCTTAAATACACTTTCAATTGATTTTTTAGTTTAATTTCTCATGCATCCTAAGGCATTTGCTTGAACAATTGGGAATGGTTATTTTTAATAGCGACACGGAGAACATAATATTAGAGACCCACTATATTTCCAGGTCCGACAGAAGCGATAAATTAAGAGAAATGTTTTGCCGAACTGATAAATTTGGTAATTCGTTTTTCCTCCGAACCATAAAGTACTTTAATAAATGCTAATCGTAAATTCGTTAAAGCATTTCCGTGCCTTTTAGGTGGCTTGCGGGATGGCATGTAGATGTAGACATCTATAAGTCTTCAGTAATTAAATTATCTAAACGAATTCATTCACAATAATATCAGATAGCCAATAAAGACTGATGAGGAAAAATTTGAAATTGGAATCATACCTCCGAAGTAAGTCATTTCACGGACGATAGCGGACTGTACCCTATTAATCTACTCACATTTGAATCACGAAATGAATAATAGTAATTTTTAGCCATACTATATAAATCCTTCTACTAAAATTATGTATACAGCACATGGAATGCTGTCCTTTATGAACCGTAGATTAGATAGAAGAAAGACACCAAACCTTCGTCACTTTGACGACGCTATTTTTTAGGTTTAAATGAGGTTATTTTTGTGCTTTAAACTAATTACTTAATTTTTAGTTAACTATTAAATTTTAAATGTTAAATTTTATACTAACACTTTAAAGTTTAAGTCAAATAACTTTCATTGAAAATGTTTTTTATACTCTTTTTACTATGATTTATAACAAAAATTTTTAATGTAAGGTGCTGGAGAAAATATTTAATATATCAAAAAATATATTTTTCAAAACTTTGGAATTTTAGTTTGGCGCGTCGAAAAAATTACGAAGGTTTAGTGATCAAGGGATAAGAGGCCGGGAGAATACAGATTTCAGCAGAGAAAAGAGATTGATTAATTTTTGATCGCAATGAGTTTACTTACTTGCCCGCTATCGTGTTAAAAATGATTCTTGGAGTATTTTTCTCATATATCCACAGTTAAAATTTTTAAATGAAAGAATAATCATAATTCTTGTTGCTTATTGACCAAATTATTGCGCTCATGCCAAAATTATATAAAATATTGCAATTAGGTATGTTGCATTCCTGGCATAGGCGTTGTGCGCATTTACGTACACACGTTGGTTGTCACGATGGCCCGAAGTTTAACTTATGACCTTTGACCACCATTATGACCTCCGTATGTCAAAAAATCAACAATACGGATCTATAAACTGCAAAACCGACTTTGCCACCCTTTAAAACCGATGATTCGATACGTTGGTTTTCATGATGGCCCGACGTTTACCTCTATGGCCTTTGACCCCGGTATTAACCTCAGAGGTCAATTAGTGGATAATACGGGTATTAGGACGATACCATTGACTTAAGCACCCTTTAAAACCCATGTACAGATACCTTTGTTGGTATGCTATTCTTTTTGCCACCCATATGACCTTGAATGTGGCCTTACTGGGTCAAGTGTTGAATTTTCGTAAATAAAAGTATTATTTTCGGTTTTCTCGTGTACGAAAACCTAAGAATTGACACCTTGGTCCATGAACTTCAGACTTTTTTCTATCTCGATTTTTTTTTAGCATTGAAACCCCATAAAACGAATTCAAATGTTTGGTTTGGACCCACATTGTTAGGACAAAAGGTCAAAATTGTTAAATTTTGTTCACACTCAACAAAACTTCGGACCTTTCCCCATAATTATGTCAACTTTCATGAATGTTGCTCGATACGAAGTTACTAAAATTAGAGGTCAAAAATGATACACGACCAGAGGGACAGTCTGTATAGAGTAAATCAATGAAACTATGGACCTATAAGCAAAACTCTGAAGGAAATTAAAACAAACGCGAAGCAAATCCGTCAAGTGCATTTCCTGCTTGCGCCTAAATTGAGTCTAGCTAATCAAACGGACGGACCGCGTGACTGATGAAGGCGAATCACGAGTGTAGGAAGGAGTTGGAGCAGCACGTGCAAGTTAGCGGAGGCAAGAAGACGAAAACTAATTGGGACCAATCTGGAGCACCACGGTTGAGTGAGGACCACAATGAAAGGATTATCGACGAACATGACTTCAAAGGAAGACCAGAGATGGATCAAGTACACTGCTACTTCTGAATTGCCTACGCCGATGCTCAAAGGTGAAGGCTAGCTAGGAGGGATGTGGAAAAATGTTAAGAGGATGCGTCACTCCTACTCATACATTATATTAATTCCAATAGATGGAAATATTTCGTTGGAAATAGTCACATAAGTCCAGTTTCGTTAAAATCCTCTAACTACCGTATTTAAGTCCAAATAAATCCAATACATGCCAAGATGAATTTAATTTTAAGGAAAGAAGTAGTTTTTTATGTCTATATACTTAATTTTGAATGTAAATTTCTCTTTTGATACCATCGATCCAAGGGCGTACCCAGGATCATAACAAGGGAGGGGGGGGCAAGCCATGGTCTAGGGGGTAAGCAATGGTCTAGGGTAGGGAGGGATTTATGAGATTATTTCCTTGAAAAAATAGTTTTATTTTGGTTACATATCTTATACTAATATATATCATTTTTTGTGGGTTTCAAGATACAAATTTGTTGAATACTTTTGTTTCAATTCAGTACTGATTTTGCTTAAAGACTTTTGCGATTTTTGCTTCAAGGGGGGGGGCAGCTACCCCCATCTCCCCCTCGCTGGGTACGGCCATGCATTGATCACCAAACATACTTTAAAAAAACTTTTTAACTTTTTCGTATGCTTCAATGAACTAGCGTGATGGTAAACTAAGAAGATTTGGCAGAGACCTAATTACACCGTGCATTAATATTGAAGAGAATGTTTAAAAATTTGCTGATCACTGATAATCATGTCAAATATTCAATAATATATTATGCATGTCCAAATGATTGAATGATCTAACACCTAGCAAACACACTTCATCATTTTAGTAACTAATGCTAGCTCGCTGAACGGCTAATGCTTGTTAGTTATCGAGAGGGAAAAATATAAATGATAGGATCCATCATGGCTACACGGAAAACTATTTATATCCAAGTGTATAATGCTTGCTCATTCGTGCAGACTGGTCCTCACAGTAACTGGAACCGCAACCATGACACCACTTATCCCCATCTACTAATATTGATAACGTGTGTTGGTTCAAGCCAGCGGGAATATCTCATCAGGTAAATATAGAACAAAAATGCCATGTCTTCATCACTATCATTTGATCTCCGAATTAAGCTTTTGGCTCGGTAGAAGATATGCTCCAACGGAAAAAATCGCTTATTATCGGTCGCACTTGTTACCTTGCAGCTGCACTTGCAAGCTATATTAACCAATGCTTTGAATACCTGATAGTTGGTTTTATAGCAAAGAAAAAAACATAACAATAATATCATAAATTCGTTGGCACAATCCGAGTTGGAGCATAAATAAGTCGATAAGGTCAAAAAATAAAGAAAAAACATACTAATTTTATAAGTTAGTCAAAATAAACATCGCTATCCATACATCTTAACCTTTAGACTACCAACGCAATTCATATTCCACGCAATCGGATTTCAATACCAATAGTTTTTGGCAAATGCCAACACCAAAAAATTGGCAGTCAATGAGAATGCTTCTTTACAACAAATTATATCTTGTCCATGAGTAACCAGTCCATGATGAGGAAAAAAATATCATGTGTTGAGTACATCAAGTAATCACATAACTGAAGAAAATGTGGGCTCCACCCATCGAGATAAGTAGGCCTTATTTGTGTAATAGTCCAGATGTTAACAATGATAAAAATATTTGGTGTAAATCAAAAAATAGTTGTTTTTACCATCCGTGCCAAAAAGTGACCTCATTGCGCAAAAAATATCTTTGAATTCTTCAGCCCTTTGTCTAATAACATTAAGTTTGGCATTATATTTATAGAACTTTAATCCGTAAAAAAAACTTCTGTATTTAACTTCAGGGAACCCTGTGAAATGCCATCGCTGCGTTTAGCCTCATTAGTTGGATGATAAAAACATAAGATAATTATGGCACTTCACCGATTTACTGGTGAATTTTGCCAAGAAGTTCAATAAACAATGAGGTTTCACATCTCAACGCACCTTGAATTTACTGAGCACCAACATTACTACAATTTCGGAATAAAAAAGAAATCGTTAGACGCTATTACTTGAAAATCAACTATAAATTAATGAAAGGGACTGTTATTTTTCTGTAAGTATGCATGTTTAACTGACAACACGTGCGTAATTTAGTTTTAGTTTCTTCATAATAAGAGAAAAGATCACTTATGCCTTTTCAACTATTGAGTTTTCCCCTTCCTAACTATTTTTGCTTATACCTACGAGCACCTGCTGATGCGCCATTGGCTCAGAACTTATTTTTAAACATTTATAAGATTCATATGTAATCTAATCACTCAATTTAGTATGTTATACTGTAAAATTTACGTTATGTTGTAATTTGGTTAATGAATACCTACCCAGTGGCATGAGTTTACAACTGCAACTTTTATAGGCTACATGTACGTGCATTAACACGTTGCATCATATATCATGGATCAATAATGTAAAATAATCTTTGTGCTAGTAAACAACTTCATTAACATCAATTTCCCAAAATCCTTGCTTCCTCAAAGCCATATAATAAATAGAATATAATGAAATTGAAGGTAAAATCAATTTGCTTCAATAAGACATTAAAAGATTTTCATATTCAGCAATTAACTCACAAACTTATAACTGTGCTTGAACTCATAACACTTCTCCTGAGCTTTTATCCTCGATGGCATTTAACATTTTTAACCATCCCATCGATAATATTCTGAAATTGGACGGTTGAATTTGTGCCTTGTCGATTCGGACCATGAAAACGATCGTTTCAAGTGACATCACCGCTACGTGAAACGCGAACCAATTCATTACATACCAATTTATTGCCAACCCGAATCCGATATGGATGGGAACCCACATCAACGTCTCCTTTAAAAGCACAAAAAAATCTGATCGCACCATTTTAAAACGGTTTGCTGAGGCTATCAATCCATCAACGCTTTTGGCAAACCTCTATAAACAACCTCAAGCCCCTGAAATAAGCAACATACGGGGTGGATGTTTGTGGTTACGCTGACTTCACATTGGTAAGGGAAAGCTGGATTAAGTTTCTTGGCAACTCATAAAGAATCTTTATCGATGGTGAGTTACCATAAAGAGCGTCAAGTACACTGGAAATTCCCAGTAAAAAAAGGCAAGGGGAGTGATTCATGAGCTTATTTAGATATTCAATTTTCAGTATATTAAGCCCTTTATATATTATGATTTGGCTACCTCCTCCTTCAACTTCCATTTTCTCAAACGATCATTCAATATTCTTCAATCACAGTAATTGAAAAATTAACCTTTCATTTGTCTTCCTCGACGAATTTTACAAAAATATTTCTTTCGTTCTTTTGATTTACGCTGAAATTACATCCACGCCTGGACATATATACAATATTTTATCCCAGTTGCAACCCACATTCACACTACATCCGCTTGTTATGATACTCATTCACAAATTATGGGACAAATTGTGGGCATAAATATTCACTAGCTTTGTTGTTAAAGCCATATTAAACATGTATCCCAGTATCTAATCACTCACTGGAGCCATGACCGAACCATGAACGTCATTTCTCATTATATATTAAGTGTATAAATGATGTATTTCTTGCCTCTCTTCAAAAATCATTCAAAATTTGCAAATATAATTAGCATTTCACTATTTATCTTCGGTCTCACTCATCTCACGGCTTCGTACGACAAAATCAACGCCTCAAAATATCATAAAGAAAGGAGCACAATGCAGTGGAAACCAGGAGCACAAAATTGTACATAATTTAATAAAAATTAATCATAAATAAGTAATTATAGCTCCGGTATGTATTTTCAAAACTAGAGACGAAAAGGAATGTGAATGATCATTGCAGCCTCCTGAATACCATTCAATGGCTAAATCAAATATATTTCATGTACGTGCATAGAAATAAATGCAACACTCTCTCATTCAGATACGTGTGAGAAGTATAGCCCTTTCCTACTCAGAGCTGCTTCTAAGAGAAATTAAATTTCGAGACTTCTCATAAAAAAAATGAAAATTTTCTACTCAATCATAATTTTTGTGGCAGCTACATATTTCACCAATAAACTTTAGAGCATAAAAGAACACGAAGTTTAATTATTTCCTCAATAGAGCTGAAAATGCATATATATTTTTGATTTTACTTAGAAGCAACTTTGAGTTACCATGGTTTAACGTTGAGTTTACAATAGGAAAATCCAACATTTTTGAAAGAAACAAAAGTGGATAAAATCGTCATCGTAATCATATCACGTTCGTCGGCTCAAAAATCCTAATGGGAAAACTCGTTATCGCGGAGCAGAACTCTCTCTTTTTTTATTTCTTTCCTCCCATCTCCGCAGTCATTTGCCAAAAGTAGGAAGATACCGTGAGAGATAAACGGCATATGCCACTCCAACACATGCACACACGAATCGGCAAGCTGGCATGTTTTATCTGGGAGCTGGGTGAGTGACTTAATGGCTCAGATTAACCACGGTCGTTCCACAAACGCTGCTTCAGGGAATCAGCTTCTTAGACGTGAGGAAAACGCACTTACTCATTGCCAGCATCTCCGGAGCACTTCGAGACCAGTGTATGTATGTGCGGCCAAATCATCACAGCATCATCTTCTCGGGTGATTCCACGAACCGTGGATGCGCGATGATGACCATCTGTTTTAGTGGATCACGCATGAGGCCTTGAACATGCGGAATTTATTTTTAATTTTTTTCCTTCCAGCAAAAAAAAAGTGTCTATCACATGGAGAGTAGGGCGTCAATTGCGTTTCGTAGAAGAGTTAGGTCCACGGAAAATGGAATCGTTTCCGGAATTTCATGAATGAGCGGTGCAAGTTGAGTTCGCGCCCGAAATTTGCTGATCAAATACTCAAATTCTCTCGACGGTATTGCAATATCGAATTAATTGAACAGAGTGACTCATTAAAATTCATTCAAATAAATGGATGGCGAATTATTTTCAAGATTCCATTATTACCTTAAAAAATTCACGATGATCGGATGTTTTTATGGAAAACTATGCTACCTTATCATCTTTTATCAGTATTGATTAAGAACACTTACGCACATAGGCTGATTTAGAGGAGGGCACGGGGGCACGTCCCCCCCCAGATGCTTAAAAATATACGAGATTTTTAGTAAAAATATTAATACATTTTATATTTTACTTAATATAAAAGTTATGAATATTTCTGTATCAATATATCTTATAATAAAATTAAGATTACATTTCGTAGCCAAATCGTTGCTTGTAGTTTGTAAACACAAACAAATATGAGAAGACCGTTTGCATGTGAGACCCTGGTTGCCCCCAGAAAAAACCCTGGATCCGCTCTTGCTTCACGCATCTGTTTACTGCGTACTCAGAGACTTCAAAAGAACAAAGCGTCAAAGGTTCCTCTTTGGGAAATTTTATACTCGAGAGACTAAAATACAACTGAATTATGATCTTTACTATTAAATAACACAAATTATTAAGCACGTGTAAAGAAAATAAGGAAATTATTATTAATTTCATACACCTAAGTGGAAACTTCAACTATCCAAGCCTAAAGAATTCTTAATCAGTGCATAACTACATAAATTATACAGTGATTTATTTCACCAAGTAAATAGTTGCTATCAACTTTAGTATCATTCGAATACAGTATTTACACTAAAATTCAAAAATTTTGCTAATATTACTTTGGTCATTCCAAACATCATGTGAACTTGGGATTATTTTAATTTTGAATGGTGTGAAGGAAATGGGCTGCGATGTCCTCATACACCTAATTTCATGATTCGAAATCATAATTTATGTGATTATTTGAACGAGTTCACCCTCTTCTTATTTTCTTCCACAATTACCGCCGGTAGTAGACAAGCTTACCCTCAATTTCCTTCAGCTATTAGTAATACTTTTTGCCAGGGGGATTGATTCAGAGCCATCACTATTGCATCTGGTAACTGAGATTGAGAAGTTTCAACAATTTATTCCCAAAGTTACGTTCGATGAATACACAATAAGGCTGGCAAATTAGAGCTGCGATCCCTAAGTACTGATTTATCCCGCAATGTTCGAATGACTTCACGAACTTTATAAACCTCTTGTTGAAATTAATAATACTTCTTTACAGGTTATTGTCAAACACTTTCTGCAGTTTCAACGACTGAGGTTTACAGTTTGTGAACCATAGCTATAACGCTAAGTCGTTGGAAACGCGTTCAAAGTTGAATAAAAATCTGCGGAATAATCAATGTATTATCTATTCCAATGTTAAATTGTTCCAACAAGTGACGTCTAAGGGAGCTTTATACAGTCGTTAGTTCCACATTTCTCTGATAGCAGCACTAGTGAGCGCCATTTTCCCACTTGTAAGGTCTTGGGTAAGAACTTCCCATAGATAAGACATTTTTTAGCGCTCGACAAAAGGCGGCAAGTGAATTTATCATGAAACTACGTGCTGGCTGGTTAATAACTGGCGTCTTACGAAATTTTAAGTTCTTCGTATGGGTGGTTCTCTCGAGATCGGAAGCCGACCAACTCGTATTCTGCGACGCTCCTCCAATTTAAACTCAGTGATAAGGTTATTCAAACGATCAATTGCTGGCTGCCTTTTTGAGATACATAACCAAGCGTCGTGTCAGACTCAATCAATTTAAGATATAGTTTTCACCTAACGTATCGGGTCAATCAAGGGATGGTTTGGACAAAGCCACCTTGCTGGAATAAGAATCACGGTATAGTGACTAGCATCTATACAACTTGAATTGGCCCTTCATAAGAGGCATCACTAACCGCCCGACCAATCTTTTTCTTGACCTATTTTATGTTAAAAAACAAACGCAATCACCAAGAAATGTTTACAAAAAAAGAGATTAGATCAATTTCAAAATATATTTGCACTTCAAGCAGAAAATCCTTCTTTAATATTTTCTCTGCGGCCACGTTTAATTATTACGTTTCAAATAACGTAAATTGTTGACGCTAAATGCACCAATAGTATTAAGATGATTGCTTTAGATTTATACGAGTAAAATTTCTGGGTTAAAGGGCAAAATACGAGCGCGAGTGATGCGTCCTCTTAAGCCAACTAATGCAGTTCACAGACGACGGGAATAACTTCTCAGGTACGTGTCCAAAGTCGAACTGATTCGTTCCTACTCCGCTGATTAGATGAGGGACGCATTGATACAAAAATGACACATCACGCACCTACTTTCATTCTTTGATTTTGACACGTCAAGTCGTTAAGTACCTGTTATCTACGCTTACCTTGGTGGACTGATAACTTCGAAACAGAACATTGCATTTCATTCCTTTTCCTTTCCGTTATCACCCAATGAACAGTGTGGGATTTTACGGACAACAGATATCAACGGGTTGGACAGCACTGTCTAAAGAATCAATAATAACTTTATAAAGGGTTTGACGACGATTACACAGGGTGAGCATAAAATCTTGCCCTGATTATAGAAATTTATTGTAGAATAACCGTTTGACTTAATAATTTAAATTTGATGCTGTTAAATCGGTCAGTATTACTAGTATTTTTACGACCACTTACGCTTGTAAACTTCGACGTGTGCCCCCTCAGTAAATCGGAGAATTTCGAAGCGGTATTCCAGTTCCAGCCAGGTTTTCTTTAACATGTGTTCTATCGCAGTGCCCACAGCAGCTTGTATCCTAGCTATCAGTTCGCCAACGTCAGCAACTGGTGTGGTGAAAACTCTGTCCTTGATATGGCCATTTAAATTTAAATTATCATGTCAAACGGCTATTATGGTCACCCTGTAGTAGTAAATCCCCTAAAATATATGAGTGAATGATAATAACATAAAATTGAATCCATGAATAAGGCGAAAAGAAGAAAGTCATTGCGGGGTGTGTACGAGAAACTTTCAAGGGTACAGATCTCATTTAGGGACTTTGATTTTTAATCTAAAAAGTAGTTGGATAAGCCCTTTGTGAAAACAATAAACGTTTCATTATAAGTCCCAATGCGATCAATGCTTTTAATAAACGTTTAGTGCTAAAGTTAAAAAATTATTTACTAAAATTAAAACGTTCATTTCGGGTACATTTTTTTGCTACGTATTTTCATCCATTAATTTCCAAATTCCAAAAAAATGATTTCATAGCAAATATCATAAATTTTTAATTTTGCATATATGACATATTAAAAAAGATAACCGTAAATCATCAAGAAATACCGAGAAGAAATTATGATTTTTAAATAGAAATACAAGAGACTATAAATTGATTAACATTATGTCAGATCGTGAGAGAATCCACTAGACGCAACATATGAAAAATTGGAATTGCTCCATTACAAAATAATCAAATATTGAAGACGATACGATCCGTGTACGCGATTTAAAATAAAAGTCGTTGAAGCCAGCATGTAAATCGATATGATTGTTGAGGTGGAACTCTTGAATGATCCTATAGCAAACAAATAAAATATCTAATAATATTAAAGTATAAAAATATCATTTATAAAAAAACACGTGTTATTAGAAAGAAGAAAATAACGACCTACGGCATCTTAAATTATTGAAAATTTCAAATGTGATAAATGAGAAAGTTAAAATCTTAAGAAGAGCATTTCAGATATCAAAAACGAAAAAAGTGGTGCACATAAAAGGTTATACCTGTTTTCTCTAGGAGACAACTCTGATATATATTGAGCGGCAAGTTTCAATTTTATAATCTTAAGTGCGCACCACGTTTTTCGTTTTTGATATCAGAAATGCTCTTCTAAAACTAATTTTAACTTCCTCATCAATCACATTTGAAATTTTCAATAACTTAAGACGCCGTCGGCTGTTATTTTCTTCTTAAGTTATATTTTTCTCTTATTCTAAAGTCAGTTAAGTACAGCTATAATGATTGCAGCGCCTGCATTTTGGCGACCATTTCTGGAACTCCAGATTTTATTTTTATTCCTAAATATTTCTCGAAATTCTGTCCAGATCGTGGTAAAAGAGTAAGGAAATGGCGTTGTCATCTATTTCTGAAACTTCCTGTAAATTTCAGTGCTCTGGATAATCGAGAAGTGGTCGAAATTTGAGTTGAAAGCTTTTCCAGAACGGACAAACGAGAAAGCGAGTATAATAAAACGTGGTAAAAATTAGGGATAGTCGGATCGGATAACTCGGATCCAAATATCCGCGGATATTACCCTTCATCAGATACATCTGATCCAAAGTCGCGGAAGAAGACATCGGATCTGGATCCGAAATTTTGAATTCAGTGAATGCAACGCACAATAAGGGTGGAAAGAGTTCCAATTCTCTCTTTGAATGCGCCGTCGCATGCGATTCTTGTCTTATTCATGAACCGTTTTGTTTGAAAGCTCTTGTAGAGGTTACTTGGGAGAATTTCAGCCGTGGAAAATAAAAATAGCAAAATACAAGTGGCACATAGTATGACTATTCCCAAGAGGTTGAAAAATCATCGGGGGAATCTCAGCGACAGGAATTTGAAAATTCATTTGTATCCGAAAATATCCGATCCGAAAGATCCGGCTCCGAAAATCAAGGATCCGATCCGAATCCGGATCCAATAAAAACCCTGCATCCGTCCATCCCTAGTAAAAATATTAAAATTAAGAAGAAGGAGTTTGTGCTTTTACATGAATATATATTCACACATTTACACGACCATCGTTTCAACGTTAGACGTCATCATCATCATCTAACGCTGAAACATGGTCGTGTAAATGTGCGAAAAAATATCCATGTGAAAACACAAAGTTCTTCTTTTTAATTTTAATAATGAATTGCTTTCACAAAGCTACGCCTAAAACAACCAATTTTAACAGCGGTAAAAATAAATAATGAGCCATCATTATAGACTTGAAGTCGATTGAAAGTGGGTCGCTTATGAGTGAATGGGCATAGATTAGAGAGACTGTATACTGAGTATTAACCCGTTCAACATAACCAACAGTTTCCTTAGGATGAAATGCAGAAAAAGTTCAGAAGGCTGACTAAGGAAAGATGAAAAAGTGACGAGGAGGAATGAAAAAAATGATACAACAAGCACTTAAGCGTTTTCTCAAGTCATGAGTGCGCCCACTCGCATAACCAGCCTTCCAAGCATGCACCAATGTATACATATGTTTCTCATTTATATATATACGTACGTGCGCACACTGCTAGTCGCGTACATTTCCACCATCACTCCCCTCTAGACGCGTAACGGCGGGCGAATTAAAAATAGCCGTGTAGTAAGTTCCTCATCCCCTAGAAACGTATGTGTGTGTGTGTTGTCGCATAGTGGCCAGAGGGAGAGGGGTGGAGTGGAGGGGAGAGCGTGGGAGGGGACAAGGTCCTCCGAGGCATTTGCACGCGACGCCTCCCGTGACAAACTAAGACCTCCACTTCCTGCTCGTAATTATATTCATTTCCAGAGCCACCTCCTCACGACTCGTCCGACACAGCTCCCGCTACAGATTGTGAGCGAGATATCGGTACAGTGGAACTATAAATCTAACATAATTAAATACTTAATTTATCAATAAATAAAGAAAATACTTGTCTATTTACATTCTCAAGGAAAATATGCAAGCATGGAGGAGTAAAGTCTTTCAAATTTTTTTAAAAATTATAATCGTCAACTGCTAGTTCTTGGGGTCTTAGCCATGATACTTCACATGCTTCTTGTTTACTTAAATACTTCTTTAGTTCAAACGACCCAAGTTTTGGCCTATGATCCCATTTTCAAGGTTTTTCCTTAAAAATGTCATTTTGTGCCGAAACAGGGGTCGGTTGAAAAAAAGGAGCATGCGAATAGACAATTATTTTCATTATGTTAAATATCAAAGATTTCCACCGAATTATATTTCATTAAATATCTTTGAATTATGATTCGTTTATACATCTGAACCAGTGGATGGGGGTGATAAGGGGATAGATCCCCTCAAAGCCTCAGAGAAATAAAAAAAATATTTAAAACTATTGTTGAAGTTTATTCGGGATTGCCATCGGATAAGGTTCTCCATCTCTGCCGACGTTTTGATGGCCGAGTCGTCCATCGTCATCAGGGCTAGCCCTTATCCGGTGGCAATCCCGAATAAACTTCAACAACATCATACGCCGGGAAAACCTCAGATCTTTCTTCATTTAAAACTATTGTCTATTTTTTACATATAAAAACTACATCAATGTAGCACTGGTAGAGGCCTTAAAGAAAACCAGGAGTACACCTGGTGGAGCCAAAATACCCATTTTTCAAAAAAATATAGTTTCCATGAGTAATTAAATCATTCAAACAATGACGGCGAGGTAAAAATTCTCTGTTCGTAGAAACATTTCTACTGATTTACTCTCTGGAAACTGTAAAAAAATCACTATCGGAAGTGATATCGAATCACTAGTATTCTTGGCAATAGGGAAGGGGAAGCGTCTCGAAATATAACAGTGACTGCAAATATATTTAAATGATTTTAACCGTTGTATAAGTGGATTTCTATAACAATGGCCCTTCAAAACAAATGCTATAAGGGAAGTTGGAGGGGGTAAGGAAAGAGAGTGGGAAATATTTGGATTAATTAGAATGCAGAACAAAAGAATAATCTGCGATTCGTAAAACAGGACATAAATCGTGTCACAATTGACCGAAACGGCCTAAAAATTGAGGTGTGGCGCTTAGGTACCACGAATTCTAAAATTTCATTTTTATAAATTCAACTTCACTAAATTACCGACTAGTAGATAAAAAATATTACACATTCGTTGATTAAATTTTTGACTAAATATAAACAATGTACGTGACCATGAATATGAATTCATTGCTTTAACTCTACTTCTGATTGTGATGAAAAATAAAATTTTCGGCGGTAAAATCATTTATATTTTTTTTCACGTGGATAATAATTGCTATATAACTCTGTTGCGGACTGCGACAAACATCTCAGTTCTGCAGTATTACGTCATAGTAACGTACCTGGTGGAAATTATTGTCGATATATGTCCAGCTGATTCAATTACACCCTCAGCCGTCTACGAGTGCCTGTCATTGATTTTTGAAACCAGAGGGATGGATGCTCAAGAAAACGCAGTCATAAGTCCTTAATCTAATCTAATAGGCAAGGGCGATCCTTATCCCACATCGCACACAGCCTTACACAGCCAGAAAGCAATAAGGGGGGATTTGCTAAAATGTATTTGAGACATGTTCACTATTGCCTCTGCAGGTGAGCCGAATATAAACGACAGTGACGTAACTGGGGTTGGCGAGACGGGAGTAAAAAAAAAGGGTTTTGTTCTTTGAAAACAATACCTCTCCTCTGATTCTTACCATTGCGTTACATTTCTTCCAAACTATAGCTTCAGCTGCAATTTAAATTCATATCATCATCACTGATCAACAGCTTTCATATTGTTAAGGTTTTTAAATTTTAACGCTGCTCTTCACTCAATTCTCCTTTCAGCTAATCTTTTCATACCAACGTACTTCTTCTCTTTCACATCCCTCTTTACCTATTCCATGTGAGGTAATCGAATAAAAACAATAACAACATAAAATAATGTCCTCCACGTTAAGAGCTTTAAACCTTTTGATACTCTGTGGTAATTCAAAGTATTTATATTTCGAGGTGGGATCAGTACTATCTGTAAATAAGTAACGATGTGAACGTCCCTGACAATGAAAGAAGAGGTTATAATGAATAAAACTAAAACTAACTTGACCAACATTATATTTACGGTTTTCAAATTTTATTTTAGATAAATATTACATTTTACAACTGATAGTTCTCAAATCTTAATCCAAAGGGTAGGACTTAGTGACAGATACACATGAGGGGCACTGGGGGCGCGCAACCCCCCCCTTGCGGGGCCCCCTTCATTGCCGAGCATTGCAGAATCACAATTGTATCTTTTTTATATCATTAAATGGCATTTTATTGTATACCTGATTAATCATTTTAAATAAAACTTTCTTAAGCACAGCATGTAACTTAATTCTTTTTTGTTACGATAAAAGTATAGGTAGCTCTAATTATCTTTTGCGCCCACCCTAGAGTTTTTTTCCGTATCCGCTACTGGTTAGACTTTTCTGATTCAGTAAAACTGAGACGAGAATCAAAAGGATACATTGGTATAATGTTTTCACTTAAGTTTTATCTCAATGGTATTATGGAATCGTTCCTTACAGAAACCCCATTTACAACCCACAATATTTAACCCATAATAGATTTAAAACCAAAAGAAAATTTGAGAGGAATCAAGAAAAATTTTACTTACTCCTGTAGTTTAAGAATTTCGGCGCTAAACGAATAATTTGATGCTCAGTCTAAAGCCTTTAGAAAAGTCGCACTTTTGCAGTTTCTGCATCAAACGGTGTTCTAAATACTGCGTATTCATAGCCAGTGAGTCAATCATTGTAACAAACAGACCAAAGTTAACTACTTATAAACGTATATACATTCTCTACATGGGGCCAAAGGTTATTTTTCTGCCCGCTAAAATTTAGCGAATTAAATTCTCAAATGAAATCTTAAGATTTGCCAAAGACTGGCTTTTCTCTCAAGAAATGATGAACATTTATTTTGATGTTACTTCTTTGACAACACTAATGTAATATTTACAGAAATATTTTTCGGCACACATTTTTGTTACTTGATGGTGGCTCAATTCTGGCCTTATGACCTTGGAGACAACCTAAATCTCCCTCTCCTTTGTTATTATCAACAGCAAAATCAAAATGTTGGGAGTAAGTTAATAATAATAATTATTAATACAATGTACTAGAAAGTCAAATTAGATTAAAAATTCGGCTATGGGGTTTCTATAATAAATGATTAAATAGTTTGGTGTAATGTTTTTTCCCGACTTCGGTGGCGCGCGGCGGGATAAAGTCCTCGCTTGCCAAACCAAAGGTCGCGGGTTCGAGTTCCACCTGGGTAAGTTACCCATATCCAGGGCACGGCTGATTTTGACTATTCGAATGTTAAAATGTTATCGAATACCCCAATTTAAAGGAATACTGCTGTTTGCGGAAGAATGAAAATGAACAAATAAATAAATAAATGTTTATATTTAAATAGTTTTAACTTAAAAGATAGCCTGATCAATTTTCACAACAATTAAATAAGAATATAACGCCTTTAATTATTTTGTTGTTTTACTCGACCTTTATGGCAATAATATGCATGGGTACTGAGGACCATAGACCTTTTCCCTAACTTAACCTTCCCATTTTTTAGAACCGACGAGGAAGGAGGCGGGTGTGGTTTTGATGACTTGAGGGAAGCACACTCAATGGAGAAATGAGCGCAGAAGGGGCAGAAGAGGGAATGGAGTGAAATACGAGATGAGCGAGGAAAGCAGAGACCCCTAAAGCAGAGAGACCCCTAAAACAAGGAGCCAAGGAGAAAGGAACTTTTAATGAGGGGCGGAGGGTAGTAAGGACTATATGGCGAGTCCGGAATGAAGAAAGAAATGAGCAGGTATTGCATTTATGATGATTGGGGGAAGGGAAAAGATAAAAAGCCGGAAAATCACCGCGACGTAATGATGACGCTTGATTTCTAGAAATAGAATAGTCCGGGAATTGAAGAAATCAAGACTTGGCTTTTTCCGCACGGTGATATATTGTGTCCGACCACGATTTCGTTACAACGTTCCCCTTACAAGTTACCACCTTACAAGACCACGTTTCTTTACACCCTCAAATAAACCATATTCGGTCACAATAAATCACCATGTGGAAAAAGCCAAGTATTTATTTCTTCAATAGGGTGGTTTCCTATTTTTTTAAATTGCCTAAATCGAAAGATTATTACTCCTTACAGGGTGGAACTTTAAAATTGATCAAATAGAGCATTCGAGGGCAGTCAATGGTGGAATTAAAAATTTTATAAATAAGTTTAAAATGTTATGGAAAACGAAATTTAAAGAAAAATTAATATTTATTGATTTTAAAAATTATTTGCTCTGAAAATTTTTTAATTATTTATTAATTCGGTTTATTTTAATTATATGTATTATACTAACATTAATTTTCTTGGATTTAAAGAAAATATATTTTTTAAATTTTGTTTTGCATTAAATTTACTTTTCCTTTTATTGGGGGGGGGGGGGGCGGCAGCTGCCCCTTCTTGCCCTCCGCTGGGTACGCCCATGATTGGTACTCTCTCAAAGCCATTTTTTAATTAAAAAGATTAATTGTTGAAGACAGTAATTATTATAATCGCACATTTCATCCAACCTTAATTTTTAACGTCCTTAAAAAATACATAGTATTGAATAAAATGTCCAGAAGGCTGGATACCCATGGAAAAAACTTGTTCATTGGAACTGCAAAATGCACCCAAAACAATGTCTGCGTTGTCATAGTCAAGTTACCTCGGAGTTGCGACTCCATGTTTATGGGCAAAAAATGCTTAAAATTGTTTCCCCTATCTTCTCCTGAAGTATTGCAGGTTTTCCTTCTGAACCAACCTGTATATCTTACCATCAACGACACAGAATTTAAGTTATTCCCGGTGTATGCTCTGCGGGAATAGTTCTCGGGTCTCCCACCGGGTGTAGATTCTACCCGTCGAAACCTGAGAACTATTCCTGCTGACCATCAACGAATATATGACACAGTGAAATTCTTCGACTTTTCCAAATTATCCATTTAATAGTGGTAAACCTACGTAAGCACTAAGTTCAGCAGCCTTCACGATGGACTCTTAAAAAAATTGCCTTCACAAAAAGGTTATACGCCTACACTGAAATAAATGAGATAGTAACTTGAAAAATGTTATTTTTCCGAGAAGGCAACTTACAGTGACTGAAAAAAGGAATAGCATCCCACTTCTGACACCAAAATTGCTGCCGGTCGGCGGAGTTTTTTTCGCACGCTCCAAAAGATGACGCGTGGAAGTGATAATGACCAAAAATAGGTCCCTTCTAATCGTACCTGGACACGGCCCATTAATTTCCCCATCCCCCCTAATAGCCACGCTTTCAAATGTGGTCCACACAATTATTTTTATTCCGGGGCAGTTAATTTTCGACGGGCACTATCTTCTGCCGTTTTTCTTTTTTTTATATAAATGCTCTGCCAATCCCTTCCCTTACCTTGCGACCCTCCCGCCCCACTTTCTCCCTCGCCTTTTGGGCTTAAAACCCGGGAGTCGAATATCGGGATTAACTGGCGAGATGGCCGCAGCCGAGGATAATTCTTTGTCATTAGAGAGGACCCAAGTAGGTCGACGTTTAGCGTGTGATATCATGCAGTCTCCAGAGCGGGGGAAAGGGTGGGAATTGGGCGATGCGGTCCGGTATCGGGCTATTTGTTGCTGCAGGATGGAGTGGGGAAGGCTGGGCTGTTGTAGAGGTGTAGGAAGTACACATGTATACTGGATACTCGCATTCGCTCGTTGGGGGGTTTTGCGGCCTTTATTTGTTGTCTCTGCCAGTTCTTACGATTTTTGTCTTCCGTTTGCTCCTTAATCATCATCACTTGTCAACAATTCTAAAGCCTGAATCACGCAGTCCTTTAATCCGTCATTTCCGAGTGATCACTCCAGCTATCACTCGAGTGAACACTCCAGCTATCACTCGAGTGATCACTCCCAAATGATCGTCGCCGGAAATTGTTTTTCGCGATCACTTTGATGATGAGGATTCCCAACACTTTTTTCATCACTCGTATTGTCGCTTTTTCCGTCGCTGAAACCGTCACTAAAACCCCATGTCAGCCAATCAGAACGCATGCCCGTATGGAGCGATTGCAGCGCAACGTTTGACAATCGTGGGGACGACATATGGAAACACACACGCTATATCGATGGCTAAGTCCTAACAAAAAGTATCTCAAAATTGGGCTGGTCTGAGTTAATAGTGACAACACTGTTAATGAAAAATAAAACTAAAACATAAAACAATTATTTCTTTGCAAATGCATGCTTCTTTTTCAGTTTTATGCATTCTTGGTTTTTAATTTCAATTAAAATTATACACAATGAAACAAATTAATCGTTTTTTTTCTCCCCTGAAAATTTGCTATTTTTGAGATACGAGTGGTTAGAACTTAGTCATCGATATATTTTCGTTGTGCGGGTCCTTTGACAACGAGCTGTGATATCGGAAGTGATGCGAAAGGCGACGGCGGGAGGGACCGTATGATTCAGAGAAATGATCATTCGAGCGATCATTTTTCCTGTCGTGATAAGCTATCGCTCGAGTGATCACTTTTCGCGACGGAAGAAAATGATGGTGTCATTCAGGATTAAGATTGCCGATGGATGCTTCCCGCGGAGTGGTGCAGTAGGCGCAGCATGGCTTCCGGGTTGTCCTGCGTGTCGATTAATCTTTGTTAGGATAGTTTCGCCGGCGTTGCAGCACCACATTCAGGTTTGAAGTGTTGGGTGAAAGTTTTTTCCCGTATTATTTAGACCTAGATAAGATATAATTTGACCGATAGGTAAATGTCACCGACAAAAGCATTCAAAGTAAAAGCTTGGATTTGGTGCTGCATAAAAAAATCATGAAAATATATAAATAAATTATAGAACCAAATACACACAGTATAAATACAACCTACGAACGAACAAATGAGGAGTGGAGCTGAAGTAGGATATTAGTAGGATATGGAAATTCAAAAAAAGTTCTTTTAGAACTGATTTTCATCTCTGCCACGGGTGAAGTTACGTCTAAAACGTAATGGAGTATTGCAAATACTTAATATAACCATTCAAAAACCTGCAATACTAAGAATATGCAATATTTCAGAAAATTTTAAAGCATCCTTTCAAAAAAAAAAATTAGGAGATAGTTGGTATAGCACGTTCTCCGCCTAAAACGATACTATCAAAATTCGTGGAAAAAGGAAATAATAAATGCAGCAGCAGTAATTATAATATAACTTGAAAAAAATATGGAACCATGTCATAGAGATTTATAGATCGAGATATCATCTCCAATATTGTCTACGTTTTAAAATCACCATGATTTTCTTTTTTTTTCCTATGAGGTATACTAATCGATATTTCTATAACCTGTTCACTCAATTTAATGTCATTTCACATTATTTCCCAGCCACATAAGAGGAAAAACAAGCTTCTTACATGTTTAAAATGGATATTAATTAAATGATCATCAAAAAGGTACAAATGCTACGTTGTATAATTAATGAGTAGTTATGTAATTTTTAGGATAAATTGGCAGAAAATTTTTTTATATATAAAGCTATTTTGTAAAAAATTATTATACACCCTCTTATCTACACTTTTAAACCTATGTTTGATATAGTTGAAATAAATAAAAATTTATGATAGAGCGCATAAAATTTTAATGAAAAGTTATTTGTCTCAATAAGAATTTTTCACTCTTCACTATTTGGAATCCAAGATCTCAAATTTATATCTGCGTGGCAGATTATAAACCCAAACATTAAGTTACAGCAATTTTAATGGTTAAAAGTACGTTCCGCAATGAGTTTTCATGGTTAAAGATTGGCTATTTCTTAACTTTAAATACGAAATATTTAACCTTCGAGGCGTGGAGTGGAGATGGGATTGGGTTACCTTGTGTACCATTCCTTTGTTTTTCCAATTCTTTATCACTAATTCCTCTGCATCTCATCAATACAGTACAAAAAAATTGTATACATGCCTTCGTGATTTACTTCCTCACGGAACGCGGAATTATAATATTTAAATATTCAGAACGCTTTCGACGGTGCTAGCGAGTTTTTTTTATAAGTGTGCTGCGCGTTCAGGACATGCGATGATAAAAAATAACTTCCTCCGGGCCCGCTGAACGAATTATATTGATGTATATAATCAGATAAGGTCGAAGTGGAAGAATTCGAATATATATGAGGAGGATGCAGAGGGGGGGGGGGTTTCCGTAATTTCGGCGATCAAGTATTTTCCTGGAACGCGAACGAGAAAACTCAAAAAGTAGTCGCATATCCAAAAAAAAATATAAATAAAGAGAACCTTGGTAACCATCCCTTTAATTTTCAACACGGACGCCTGGAGATTTTCGAGTTTCTTTTTTTTTGTGTGGATAAATCTCATTTGCAGGCCTAGTCCCCCACTTTCGTGCATATTCTCAATCGTGGTCTTATAGAAAAAATATGCGAAAAAATAAATTTTTATCAGGAATTTTCACAAATAAAATTAGGACGAGGTGACGAAGAGAGGGGTTGGGGTCAAGCTAAGCTCGGGGAGGGAGGCGGACGTACCTCTCCCCACCTGACCCCGCTATCACGTGACTTCGAAGTGTTTATCAAACCCCCAAGTGGAATTTGAATTGATTTCTCCTTTTTAAAGCTTCACCCCACACCCTATATTTGAGGGGAAAAATGAGTTGTCGTCCGGATAATAAGAAATCGTTTGCCTATAAATGTCTCCAGCGGAGAGAAGAATAATTTGTCACGGTATTTTTACATTTATATACATCATCACCATTATTATGCGAGGCAATACTAATTTCAAAAGAACCGCCGACCATTATCTTGTCGGAAGACAATTAAATCTCACTCCAGCCTGTGTATACACCGAGTCATAATTACCTTTATTTCTTTTTCCGTGGGGAGCAATTTCAACCAATTAATCGACCGATGCATTTGAGGACCGTGATTCCGATAAGAGAAAATTTCATGGAAATAAGTAGCGAGGACAAATGTAATTTTTAGTAGTACGGTAATTGAAACTCGGTGCGATAACCCGTGTATTCCTGGAAATAGTCACTGCTTTTTTTCGAGCTCAAAATTTCATTTCTCGGCCCGTATCGGCTACGAACGAGAACGGCTATATGGGTGGAAAGGGCTCTTAATTGACACACAGCAGAAAAGGGACGGACTTATTTCCCAGATAGAAATAACTGAAGGACGATTCCCACTGCTGCATACGGGAAAATTGCTTCCGCGTCCCAATAAAGAAGTACTCATTTTGTGCATCCTTCACTGTGACCTCAAAAGGTTATTAACACGACAGCGATAGAAATCAGACGAATACTTAGTGGAAGCAGTCGTTAATACACAAAACGAGTACACTTTTGATTTATAGCTAAGCCATGTTTTTTTAGTCCAGGTGATCCAATTACCTGATAAAAACTATGAATAGAATAAACGTTATCAATAAAAGAATAGGCGGATTTAGTGGAGGGGTCACGTGGAAAGACAAAATTTTCAATACAGTTATCATTACGTTTGTTTATTTTTTTTTAATACGGAGCATCGATTATTTTATTTCATATTAATAACTTTCATATCAAAATAAAGATAATATTTTCTACAATAATTGCTGTATTTTGTTTTTAATCTCAAATATGAGAAGACCTGTCAGACCCTTGTGCCCCCTCATAAAAAAATCCAGGATCCACCGCTGAAAAAAAGCCCTCATCCATTCACTAACTCGGTGATTCAACCAGAAAGTACTGTTGGATCGGTGAGATAAGGCTCATCCCAGACTAAGGCAAAGGCTTGCAAAATGAATGATTGAGGGGGGGAGAGTATGTCCCTAAGATCATGTCCAAAGGCTTCACGTCTGATTTGAAACCTAGATCCTCTGTTCGGTAGCGAAGCAATATACCCACTAGGCTCTCCCATGTCCTTTACCACTTTTTAAATGGAAAACTGCAATGAATAATTAAATTCTCTCATACGACAATGCCCACTAATTAGTGAATCTCAATTGTAATTAGTAAAAGGTACAGAGATACTTCTTTTTACTTGTACACGGGCATGACTGATGATCTTGGCTCTTTCTACAAACTGAAGTAAAATTTTTCTTCCACTGTTTAAGTATTCACTAAACCAAGTATAAACTCAAAACATCCAATATAGCTGACAATCTCCTTCTCTACACACTGGCTGTTCATATCTGCCACCGTCTCCTATGAATAATATCCCTTTTTTCTGTTGTTTATGGACATTGCTTTTTTGGGTAGGACAAATATTTTTTTATTTTATAAAATATCTTATGAAATAAAATCAACCAAAAAATACTATTTTAGTATTTTGATATTGATGTAACGCTTTTTTATGATTGATTATATAATAAATTATTTTGTGAATGTTATTGATATAATAAACACCTCTTCAAAAATCTATGTGGGACTGTCTACGAGCACGACGAATCTTAGTCTGTGGACATTAAATTTGGGAAATACATTTTTCTTCACTAATTTTCCACTAAAAGTAATAAGAGAGTACATAAACTAATGAGTCACTTTAGTTTTGTTTTGATATTATTGTTTTTTATGGCAGCCAATGGACGTAATTTTGTACGATTATGAGAGAATTACCACTACTGCCACCTCTTTTTAATGAATAAATTTCAGATGGGCCTGCCTTCCTTCCGGAAATTAAGGATCGGGTGGAAAAATGTCCATAAAGATCAATGAGTGCCAAGAAAATAAATAGCTGCCTACTTCTGTAGGCTTTCCCAAATGATGGCATGATGGCTTGGAAGAACTCTCAATTTTCACACCCGGCCATGTTCACCGAATTTAACTTGTTCACCGTCCTCAGGTATGCAGGAATTCACTCGCCTCGCTTCCGTGGAGAAAAATTCTCCATATGTAATATTTGGTATATTTTTCCTTAATTCTACGCTTTTATTCTCATCTGAAAGAAGATACTTCTTCGCCTGGGCTTTTCTACTGACTATTTCTTTCTTGCTTGGTCCATCTTCAGTAATTCGGCTTCCTAGATAAAAAAACCTTTTGAAGCTTATATTTTCCTAGCTTAATGTTTGTATTAGCATCCTCTCTTTAACTGCATACTGGTATCTTGGTCTTCTTTTTATTAATCTTCAGCTGATATCTGACCATTGTCCTTTACAGTCAGAGAAAAGAAATATAATTAGAAAAAAAATTCTTCAGCGCATTTCTGTTGACATGCTTAGGTTTTGTGCATGAGATAAGGTGATCACATTGTTTTATCAGGGTCTCTCATAATGGATTTCAACTTCGTAGGAGGCGTTGTGCGAACAGCGACTAAGTAGAGCAAATAGAAAATTTCTTCAGGACTGGTAAGAGCCTGGACTGCCGTAACGATGCTACTTATATCTGGAATAAGGGATTTTTCACTGACGATGTACGCTTGATCCCTACACCATGCCGTAATCCACAGCTAACAACGGATTTTTAGGCGGAGAAAATTAATGGAAGTAGTCTCCAAGCAGGTAGCAATGCATCGTTTCGCTAACGAGCCGTATTGAATAAATATTTTGCTTTGAGATTCGGTGCTCGAGTAACAAAATTTCGTGCTTTCATTGCCCGAAGATAACCAAACTACAGAACGCGGAAGTACTTTCACCTCGGAAAACTAAGTTTTTTTTTCAATAAAATAAGCTAAACCTAGTTGACCTCAGGTTATGAGCATTCCGATTTTGATTAAGAACATAATTGTCAAGGAACAATTGTAAATCGGCCATCATCTTGGAAATTCAACCATGAATCTTACTGTGCTACCCATTATTCAACATTTTCCTATTGTCAAGAAGGAACCTGGAGTACTTGAAAGTACTAAGATCATAGGCACGACGCAATAGCTATTGTACTAGAAGCACATTTCCGACATAATACGTAATGATACACGAAGTTCGTGCGTAAAGAAACCGCAAAGCTTAACAAATTAATTAGGTGCACGCTACGTGAAAATAAAATCATTCTCAATAGCGTCAGAAATTGATACCGTGATTTTTACGAACTTTGACCCCGTGTACACGGTCGAGATAACTCTGTGAGAACTTCTGGATGTGCGTTACGGAAAGACAATCGGTGATATCTACGACAGGCTGAGAATACAGTTATATTACTTCGGAGAAAGTTGATTTTAACCCATTATAACTATTCCATTACATCAATGCTATCGTCATTAGCCACGAGCACAAAAGTATACAAATGCCATTATTTTCCGAATTTCTCTCACTAAAATTTGTCAGCCACATTGAACTGTAAGCTGCGATATGCAGGTCAAAAATAGACGGACTAGAACATATTTAAACGTCGCGTTGTGAAAAACTTAACACCATACTAATAAAGACCAAATCTATTGAATATGGAGGACTTAAATATTATTTCATTTATTTATTTATTCACAATCCTTCGGAAACAGCACTATTCGGCTTTTACATCGAGGTGTTTAATAAGTTTTAACAGTCGACCATGCGCAAACATCATGCCCCTGGCTAACGGTATCTTAACCTGACGGGACTCGAACCCGCTACCTTCGCTTTGGCAGGCGAGGAACTACCACGCCGCAGCCGAGGCCGACTTTATAAAACTTTCCTACACAGAGTTTAAAAACTACATATGGTCTAAATACTTATTTTATTAACTCTCTTAATTTTTATACTGCGGAGTTCTCACCGCAGCAATGAGGGCAAAAGAAAATATTGAATTTTCATTGATCGATTAAAATTTGAAATTCAAATTCAGCATTCCAATCGATCTCGTTCGATAAAGGGAGTTAAACCTCTATCGACATTTTTCAGACGTGCGTGTGGATATAAAAGCCCACGCGACGTCTCCTGACCCTTCGTTAACTTCGGAAATCGTAATTTTATTCCAAGAGCTGAATTAAAAAATAAATTACCCATCTAAAGAGTCTAATACTTCCCAGCGGGACCGAACTCAAATATCAAATCACTGTAAGTCACGGCCGCAATACAAGGTGTCGAAAACTGTTTACACTCTCATTAGCGAATCTCTCTCTCTATTTGAAATTCTCCCTTAAGGAGTAGATGAATCAAGCTTAACTCTTACAAACGTCGTCATCTAACGAAAAATGGGCGGTAATATAATGTTATTGCAACAATGTGGGTCTCTTTTTACGTTGATCTCACATTTTCCCTACGTGCGTGTACTTAGTGTAGAAGTAAAAGGCAATGCAACGTCGCCTTATATTTTGGTAATTTGGTAATAATAGGATTTTTAGCTATACATAGCCCATGGAAATTATTGCCCGCATAAATAATTTTCCAGCCATTTTAATTCTTAGCCTATAGACAATAGAAACTTATCTACGATTCCAAGTTCTAATCTAAGATGAGATTATTAAGCGTTCTTAATATTCTGCGAACCACAGATCACATACTAACACTTGTGGGTAAAACAGCAAATGCATCATCACGTTATCTTGATCTGAACAAATGATATCATGGCAGAGACTCTACTACTTCGTCCATTAGATGACTACATACTTACACTTTTCTCAACATTATAGTGAATTTAAACCCAGGAAGACCCCAGCTCCATTGATCTAAAATTGAATTGCAACTCACAAACAGTTCGGTGAACTAGATTCTAGATATTAGATGTAAGCATTAGAAAAAGTTAAAAATATCAAGAAAGTAAGTATGCTAACAGAAAATTATTGTGGCGTAATGTATTGGAGTAGAAGAATCTATTGAGGTATTTAGAGTTCTGGGAAAAGTAGAGCAATAATCTCATAAAAATAATGTTTCCCTTATATTTTGGTGAGTAAGGAGAATAAACCCTTTAAAACCTAAAGCTGATTCAGGGAGAAATTAAATTTCAAGACTTCTCATTTTTTTTAATTAAAAATATTCTATTCAGTCATAACTATTGTGGCAGCTACATATTTCGCCATTAAACTTTACAGCAAAAAAGAATACGTAGTTGAAATCTTTCCCGAATAGAGCTGAAAATGTATAAAGTTTTCATGTTACTCAGGAGGAACATTTGGTTTTAATGGGTTAAACGCATGGAGCTGATTTTCGCCGGACGGCTAGTAAGATAGAATCCGATTTTTCCAGGAAAACAAATGAATTCGAGTCCTTGGTGTAAACAACTCTGCACCCGTGCGCGTGTCTGCGTTCAAAGTCACTTCTTCTATGCAGTGCAATGGAAAACGCACGTCGCGGAATAGCAAATAACAGTGGTTTATTCTCCGACAGTGGATTACCATGAACGACCTCCGTCTCCCTTGCCACAGTGTCGACTTGAGACGTCAACGCCTTGATGGGTTAACCCGGCCTGTGAGCCTTCTTATAAAAAGATGGCTTGGAGCTAGTAGCATACTTGACCGCAGTAGCGTAACTAGGCAAAGGGGGGGGTCTGTGGGATGGCCGGGGTGGCGACCCCTCTCCAGGCAACGGGGGTCCGGGAAAAGTTTTGAAAAATGACTTACCTAGATATAAATTTTACATCATTTTGGCACTAAAAATTTTACTTTAAGCAGATTCAGCTGTTATATGTAAAAAATAGACGTTTAAAAGTTTTAAATATTTTTTTATTTCTCTTAGATTTTGGGGGGAAATCTATCCCCTCATCCCCCCCCCCCCATAGTTACGCCATTGATAATGGAGAGATCCTCATTTTGGTTATGTCCCCAGGCTTTTGAGAGACACACGGATTAATACTCATTTATTTATTTACTAATTCCCAATCCTTTTTAGTACTTATCTGGTCCGTATCACGAGACAAGTGGTAGTTGGCAGAGTGTAGTAACGACACTACTTGACCGGTAACCAGGAGATTCGGGTTCGAATTTCAGCGAAGCCGAATGTTTTTTCATGGCGAATTTTATTCTTGGTGTAAATTTCCACGGTGAGTTTTTCCAGAAGACCATAATTCCCAGAGGGCTGCATGTTTTCAAGTTTCCTTGATTTTTGGACACCAGTACATCAGAATGACGATCATGTAAGATTATGAAATTATTAGTCTTGAAAATACAATCTACGTCAGAAAATGGGGCTGTTTAGGGGAAGACGAGAGGTAATTCACGCACTGCAGCACTGGAGAGTGACGTAGGTCGATAATGAGGCGACTGCCGTACATTTTGATCCCTGCGGGAGAGTCCTTTAAAAGATGATATCACGTCAAAAACAACGTTGAGGCAGGTACCGGAATAATGCCTCAATCATATTTTCCCTAGGGCAAGCACAAATATTAAATCGCCCACGTGAAAATCAGTAACGCCGCTAACGAGGGTAGAAAGGGTCACCAGGGGTGGCAGACTTCTAGGGATGGAAACTCTGCACACGCTAATATAATTTTTATATAACTTTATATATTTCCGATGCATATGAAAATAAAATTATCTTCTTAGGCGAAAGAGTTTTGATCACATTTCAAAAATAATCTTTTTAATAATTTTGAAAAACAAAAAAACTATCAAACTTAAATAATTTTTCAACAAAACAGCACACTTTCTGGTCGATAACTCACTGCTACGATATTGCTTCAAAATATTTCCCCCGGTAAATATTTATTTATAACCTGGAGGAATTTGAAATGTGGACGGGGAAAATCTTATCAGGGGCACAGCTTGGAATTTCGGCTAAGGGAGGTTTTACGCACAACACATTCTGAAGGGCCTTGGGGGTATGGAATACTCGCCAGGGTAGGTGGGAGGTGCAGGGGAACTCCCCTAGACATTTTTTAAGATAAATGATTCAAAATGGTGAGTTTAACGGCTGTGTTATTAGTTTGATGCTTTGTTTGTGGGTCAGCCGTCCCCTTAAAATTAGTTACAACATTTGGCACCTTAAAATATTTTATTAAAAAAAATTCTCTGAGTTCTGGGGGGGGGGGGAGGTTTATCCCCTAAGCCCTTGCTGCGCCACTAAATCTCATAACAGCATAATACTTTCTTTGACTCATAAAATCATATACATTTTTAAAATATACAATTTTTTGGGGGAGGGTAGTATACATGCCTTGTGTCCCAAGCGGCAGAAAACTACGCTATACCTCTTTAAAAACCATCATACTAAAATGGTGATACCAGCACAGCAGCCAGGATTATGAGGCTACAAACATGGGACGGAAGTAGATAGTTTCCTTCATCTAATAATATCGGGTCATAACCCATCATGAATTTATTAATCATGCGCAATTGATTATATGGTGCTACCGAAGAATGATGACGATATAATGGATCGATCGTGTAAGTAACGAGGAAGCGCTTAGAAGAGAGGGAGAAAAGACGCCTCCTAAAAACCTCACGCATAAGACAGGGCAACTTAGTTGGCCAAATTATGAGGCATGATTGCCTGATGAAGCCAATCGTAGAAGGATAGGTCGATACCTCAACTGTATAAACGCTCAACAATCGCCCACCGATTCAAATCCGCTCATCTAGAACTGTAAGGGCCCCCGCGCACTGGCAACTTTTTCAAAGCAACTATTTAGTTGCTTTGAGGAAGTCCCTATGGAACACACGGCAGTTGCGGCAACTAAAACGTTGCCCGTGCGCGGGGCCACAGTCAATTTCGTGTGTTTCATTTGAACATCCACAGAGCAACTAAATAGTTACTTTGTAAAAGTTGCCAGTGCGCGGGGGCCCTAAGGGATATCTAGATGAGCGGATATGATTCGGTGGGCCATTGTTGACCGTTATGCAGTGGAGGTATCGAAGTGGAAGGGAAGAAGGGCAAGGGACGGCCCCGAATGAGTTAAATAGGACAGGTTAAAAAGGATGTAAAAGATAAGAAATACCCCGCTATGAAAAGAATAGCGGTTAGGAGACGGGAATGGAGAGCTGCGTCAAACCAATCTTAGGTTTGTTGACTGATGATGATGAATTGATTTTAATTAAGAAATACCAATTTAAAGCAAAATGAAACTCAGCCTTATTTAAGAAAAATTAATATGATGGCATGGCATCCGTAAGTTTTACATCACATTGTTGTTGTTTAATGTCTTGCTTATTCTAGAAGGGAAATGAAGTTTTCATCACCAGGAGTTAGTGGAACATCACGCAAGCCCTAAGATCGGAGAAAATATTTTAAGTGTCTCCGATAATAAAAAAAGATTTCCTCAAATGAGAACGGTTTAAATATAAAACCCCATATGCTACCTTCTAGCTGAACACCACAACCGCAAAGCATAGCTCATCCAGTGTGAGGTAAATGAACGACGTAATTCATGTACTAGAGCTTGGATCAAGGTACCCCGGTACAATATACATATTACTACACACAATGTAATCCTACCCATAAATTTTTTAAGAGTGAACTAATGTGAATACATTTATGGAATGTGAAAGTTCAGATGAGGTGAAAATAAATTTTTCGAAATAAAGATAGTTGCACTTTTCCTCCAATATTTTAATGCGTATGACGAGTTTCGGCTCACAGAGCTCCAAGGCCTTAAGGCTCCATCATCTGGTACAATACATCACTGTACATGGGAACATTACAATCATAAATTTGACCAAGAGGTGAGGGAGGATTTGAGACGCTTAGCACGCATTAAAAAAAACTTGTGGAATAGTGCAATACTTTTAAGTTCAGTATGTCATACTTCCATCACATCACGAATTAATCGGTTGAATTTTTTTGTAAATAAATTTTTTGTTAGCAATAACAATTTATCAAAGACCCCCTTGATTTCAAGAGGTGGGGGAGAGTTTGACAAACGAAACGCATAGTACTCTTTAAAAAATTATGATAAAGTGTAACTAACTTTAATTCCATCCCATCGTACTTCCATTACATCACGCCTGAATCAGTTAAATTTATTTAAAAATATATGTATGCAAATCTATCTCATTTGATCGAAGATTACCTTGATTTCAAACAGTTACTCATGAATTCTCGAACAAAATTCGTTCCCGTCCACAGTAAGGATCGTATTTCTTCCACAGTGAGCATGATTCCTTCTCTTCAAAACGACCCAAATATCGTTTGCCTTCACGCAACGGAATATAAATTTACGCCCACGGCACGAAAGGCATTAATCGCGTCATGGTATGCTTCATTTTTTCACGAAACGCGACTGAAGTGACGTCGGAGTCGGAGATGAAGGGTTGAGTACATAAAAAGGTGTTTCCATCGCCGAGGTCACTTGGCTCATTTATTAATCCGTGAGCGCAACAAGCATTATGGGAGTCACGGGCGAAGCATTGCACCATTCGTCACGCCCTCTACGGAGACACGCACGCGACAAAACGCTCCGCGGTTGTTTATTGTTCATTTTTTTTAAATTTATTTTCGCCTTGGATCGCACAGAAGCATTGCTAAGTCACATTCTAAGTTACACCTCGGGGTTCACGGATATCGATACCAAACGCATTGTGTTATAACCGATCCGGAAAACTTATAAATCGTAAACTAATGCAGAAAAGTTTCTCGGGTTTCCCACCGGTTAATGTCGTCCATGTCTCCCGACGTTTCGATCCGCGACTTGCTGGTCATCCTCAGGGGATCTTCCGAAGATCATTCGGAAGACCCCCTTTGAACAGAAGATCATTCGGAAGACCCCCTGAGGATGATCAGCAAGTCGCGGATCGAAACGTCGGGAGACATGGACGACATCAACCGGTGGAAAACCCGAGAAACTTATCTGCACCTGTTACGCCGGGAAAATCTAATATCATACATCCTAAACTAATAGTTTCGTCCACTTAGTGGTCCATTCCATCGGTCTATTAATTACGCGATTTAGACGATTTTTGGATCTTTCCACCCATCTTAGTGAGATGTTGTGAGATTTGGTGCGACCCCCTCCCTCTGATCTCAAGTGAGATTGTTAAAAATGCGTATTTTCAGCGGAAACACATAAATATATGCTCCAATGTGTTGATTTGTTATTGATAGTTTAATTTTTTTTAAGGTGAGTTAAGACTATAGTCCGTCCGGCAAGAGTTGTCCGATGACAGCGCAAAAGGATGGGCGGAGAATCAACACGGTTTGCCGCCAATCGCTGTCCCCCAAACGCACCTCACACCCTCGCCTAGTCACACAACGTTGTCACATGCATATGAAGCACTAAAAAAAGCCTGAACTATCAAAGCCTTTCTTCGAATCAACAAAACAAGGAATTCTTCCTTTCTGGGTCCTTCTCGCTCTTCGTCTCTTCCGGCTACTTTCTTCACGGAACCCTTCCGTTTACATGTGACGTTGGCGTTTCCCTTTCTTACCTGGCAACCTTGCCCCCTACCCCGACCTAGGCCCTTCTCCCTACCCGACCTAATAGACCGATATGTGCGGTTTTCGTTGTTATAATTAGGCATATAAATTAGGGATGGTCGGATCGGATACCTCGGATCCAAATATCCGCGGATATTGCCCTTCATCGGATCCAAAGTCGCGGTAGACATCGGATCTGGATCCGAATTTTTAAATAATAGCTTCAGTGAATGCAACGCCTCATATGGGTGGAAAGAGTTCCGATTCTCTCTTCGAATGCGCCGTCGCATGCGATTCTTGTCCTACTCATGAACCGTTTTGTTTGAAAGCTCTCGCAGTGGTTACGTAGCAATATTTCAGTCGTGGAAAATAAAAAAGGCAAAATACCGCTGGCACATAGTGCGACTCTTCCCAAGAGATTGAACAATCATCGGGGGAATCTCAGCGTCAGGAATTTTAAAATGCATTTGGATCCGAAAATATCCGATCCGAAAGATCCGGCTCCGAAAATCAAGGACCCGATCCGAATCCGGATCCGTCAATCCCTAATATATATAATTAAAATACAACGTTTCCAATATTACTAGGTTTTTGATAATCCGGATAAGCCACGTTTGCATGTGTGTCCGATTACAGAAGTGGCACTCTAAAATGTGTATTGAGTACAGAAAGTACATGGTGGAGGAAGGAAAACTGTAATTTGGGGTAAGAAAAGTAGATACTTTCAGCACAAGGCAGGATGCCTGAAATAGAGAAAGTTTATACACCTGATATTATAAAAAATACGCGAAATATATCGATAAATATCGATGCCACTTTGCATGGGCATCGCGTTCGCGTGCTTTATCACATTCCCTCTTCAACCTTCTACGCCCAACCCACACTTATTCCCTTTCCCATTCCTCTGCATACCACCTCTTCCTAAACACAAAAATGAGTCCCCCCACAGCACACAATCAATCAAAAACATCGCGCTGAAACAAGCGAAACGCGTCGCACACGACTGCGAGAAAAACCCTGCCAAAACGGAAACCACTTGATGCAAAGACGGTGAAAAAGTGCATGCAAGACTCTCGGTGAAATAAAAGCCATAAACCCCACGGTTTATTTTCAGCCGGGCGTGAATAGTTGATGACATTAATGTGGAATGCTATGATATCAAATCATGCTCAAATTCTTTCACGATTAACGCGCTCATGTTTTAAGCATCTTTTTGGTCATTGTATTAGTATAAGGAAGAATGTGGCGTAACACTATGTACTATCTATAAGTTCTGTACTATCAGTACTATAGGGAAGACTATTTTAATTTTTAAATTTATAAATTACTTAGCTTTTGATGCGAATTGTTCTGCATTTAAGTCAAATACTATGACATTAGCGCACCGATTTCATCACTGCTTTCCGAAGGACGCTGATTTACAAATAATAGCATTCCAATTCAAATTGGGATAAATTTGAAAGTAGACGATATAAAATTAAACATTTCATTGGTTCACTGTTTTCATCACTTAAATTATTAATTTCGATTCTTCATCACTACAAAAGGAAGATATGCTACAACCGTTTCTAATCAAAACAAATACATTTCACCAATGCTATTTATTTATTATTCAAAATAAGTAAAAATTTGAGAATTTTAGCGAGGGGAAATCAAATTATTGTTTAAAAACCTTAAGTGGTTTTTGCTAAAAGGTAATCCTAAGCTTCCACCTCTTGCCATTATAAACAAGACTTGCCACATATCAAGAGAATTTCTTATTGTACTTAAAAACGGAAAAAATAACTTGAAAGTACGATAATCAAGTGAGAATCAGAAAGCTTATCATACCTGAGACAGCGCATACCAGGTTAGGGTAACAATAGCTTTAGCAATAGCTAAGGATAGCTTTGAAGTAACTATACGCTTTCAAAATTTGCCACGTAAACCTGATTGTAAAAATACAGGCATAAATGGATAAATCAAAAGACATATCAGGGAAAATAATTTATTTAATGATAACACCTACTCCCAATCACCAATGACTCACTCATAAAAATGTTTGGAGTAGACGAGACGAGGTAGGACAAAAAGTTATGGAATAGACCCCCTCTAAAATAGCCGGAAACACTAGGAAAAAATGTCGAAACTCTAAATTTTCTATGTACCTGTTCATTAAAAATTAATTTTTGGGCTTATTTAAAGTATTGGCCACCAAAATCCGATGGCAGCACTGCAATCATTAAAAAGGAAGGAGAAAGAGAGAAAATCATAGAAACAAAATTTGTTTGTGCAAAAAAAAGAAGCACAAGTGAAAAAGGAAAAGAGGAAAAGAAGAAGAAGGAGCGAAAACGAATGAATGAGAACGATACAAGGAAATTCACTTTTCAAAATTTGAAAATTCAAATTTCTTCTAATAATTTAGTGACCCTGTCAGACCCATAGAAAATTTATTTTACATTTTTACCTAATTAAAAAACGGTTTTTATAAAAATGTATTTTTATAAATTGTTATCTAAATACAAAACGCTCGTTTCACCGGTGAAAATGGAGCTCTTTCTTATTTCTAATCCTGTATTAAAAAAAAAAACAGTTCAAAAGGAAGAAATGACGGATATAAATTGTAAGAACTTGCCGAGGGACCATAAAAGGGTGTAGACCTCTTGCAGGGAGCCCCCAGCGAGCGAAATTGAGTTTTTTAAATGAAGTTAAAACAGAAAAAATAATAATAAACTATAATAGGGCGAGAATTTATAAAATGAAGTTGAGACAGAAAAAAATAATTCCCAAGTGCTTCAATCAAGTGTGAAAGTTACGCGATTATCATCCACGGGATATTGCGAAGTAGCTTGAGGTGAGAACGAGCGGGTGCATATTTCTATCTCCTTAAAAACTAGAGCTGAGATTGGCTTGAACAGCGTCTTCAACCGCAAGGCGTCTCATTTCTCGAGATCCTCCCCACCTGTCCAATACCTCCCACGCCTTCACCGCCCCCCGGGCGTCCTTAAACGGCGAGGCCAATGTATGCACTACTCTTGGTGTATACCCTCAGGGCATACGGCGACGCGAGAGGACTCTCTCCTCCTCCGCGAAAAGAAAAGTAAAATTAAAACAAACATCTTTTCACAGAGATGAGGAGCTGAGTATTACATCAAACGACTTGCTAATCACAGTTGCCCCACTATCAACACCCCGTCAACAAACACTGGAAGAGCACTTAAACGAGAAAATTCATTCCCCATCACTCTTTCCAACCGATTTAATAAACCGCTCTTGTCTATAGTATGATTACAGTGTTCAGTGGTTTTGAAAATATTGAAGAGGCGAAAAAAAGTCCTAAATTGTTATATTTGATTAAAAAGTTTTTAGTCGCCATGAGGACTTCCTCAAGTGGTTATTTGTGAATATTTGCATTTGTTTACCGACCTCGGTGGCGGCGGGATAAAGTACTTGCCTGCCAAACCGATGGTCGCGGGTTGAAGTCCCGTCTGGTAGATTGCCTTCATCCAGGGGTTGGATGTTCGTGTACCTTTAATTGTTGAATGTTATGAAAACCCTGATATTGAAGGCATGTAGCGCTGGTTTCGGTTTTGTGGCTATAATAAAAAAATATATAATAAAGATTTTCCGGGCTTCACTCTACGTCGATCTGTTTCTACGGACAATAGTTTCGCCGGCCTTACACTCGGCTTCTTCGGAAGTATAATTACAGGGGTTCCTTTTTATAGAAAAAATACAGGCGTTCAGTGGTTGTGAAATTGGAAAAAAAGGCAAAAAAGTAAGTCCTACATTGCTATACATGACAAAAAAAGTCTTTAATCACTATGTATACTTCTACGGTTTGTTGTTTATGAAGGTAAATATTTTCCGGGCTTCAATCCACGTTAATCTATTTCTTCGGGGAAGAGTTTCCTAGAATTTCACTCGGCTTTTTCCGAAGAGCGAAGATATTTCCATGAGTATGACGAGAGGTCAATGGGATGAGCCAAGAATGAGAACAATTTGAACACAGAAAATGGCTAATCACTTGCCAACACATAAAAACAAGTGTTGATGAAATAGCAGTACACCAGCAACCAATCATGCGCGGCCTGAACCAACGATATTGCATATAAGGCGGCTAAAATGGATGCATCAGCAAAGCACTGACCTGGAGAATGCCATGCAATCCTGATGCAACTGTTGTCGGAAGAAATGGACCAACGCAGATTCAGGTCCGGAAGAACTGTGACTTCGAAAAGTCTTAAAGCTACTGCAGACGTACGGACAGCGTTACCCAGATGTAAAGCGGATTACGCCACGAGCCGCTGGAGACTCGGAGGCCGTGAGTGTTAGGCTTAGATTCCTTGAAAAAGTGAGAATAGATATCTTTATGAGCGACACGGAGAACATAATATTGGAGCTCCATTATATTTCTAGGTCCGACAGGAGCGATAAATTAACAGCAATATTTTGTAGAACGGATAGATATGGGAATTCGTTTTTCCCCCGAACCATAAAGGACAATAATAAATGCCGGTCGTAATTTCGTTGGAGCGTTTCTTTTTTATGTGAAAATGGCTAGAGTCCTAACACCCCCAGCCACACGCCTTTTAGGTGGCTTGCGGGGTATTATGTAGATGTAGAAGAAAACTTGGCTCACGCGTCATTCCGAATTTCCAATTCAACAAACAATCGTCTGCAAGGGTCTCACATTTTGCTCCATATCAATACATAGTTATCTAATTATATCAATTAACCCTTGGCTCGCATTGTAAAGATTATTTTGCTATGCATGCATTTTTACGTTGCTTAAATTTTTTCAATCAGCGAAAGATAGCAAAAATAGGTATTTTTCCGGTTCAGCGTTCCAGTGTTGAAGGAAGACTCGAAATTAGAGCGAAAGTTAGTTGGAATGTGTGCAAGTGGGTTTTTATTGGCCATGAGAATTAATATTTGCCCTAATATATTGCGCAATATCATGTTCTCTTTACCTTGAAGTACGATACTCGGGACTGTCACACTTTAAATAATTTTTAGAATTAATAGTTACTATTTATAGGTATAAATACTAACAAATGATCATTTAGTCTGCAGATTTTCGAGGGATGTAAACTATGTTGCTTTCTTTTGCACCACCGACAGCCATATTCAATGGTGTGCGAAGGTAATAAAATTTATTACCAACATTCTTCATCTTATAATCAGTATGTATACTCAAATTAAATACTCAGTACTTCAAAATTTTAACTGCTCTCCTATGGCTTCAAGGTATTAACGTCTTTCGCAATGACTTGCTACCGGGATATATGCCAGTATTAAATAGTCTTGTTGGACCTAAACAACAAAATTGAGGCGAAAAGCCCTTAAGGCCCCAAACTAATAACCATAGAGGTCTGCTGAGATCAAGGACTATTGCTTGATTTACGGCCCGGTGGAGTTTTTTACCTTGACAATTCACGTGAACCTGCTGTGAAGTAACGGGAGAAAATGTAGTTTGTGTACAAGCAGAACCTGAACGCAACAAAAATCCGTGAAATACGCACTTTTGACTTCCACCTGATGCCTATTGATTTCATAACCCGTGAATTCCTCTCCTTCCTTCTTAGTGTACTGCCGATGATGTAACACCACTGTCGTCACTCCCGCTGTTTCACAGCCGAAGAAGCTCCAACCTTATCACTTGAACGAGCGCGGAAATGGAGAATGCAAGACATGAGCGCCCAAGGTTACGAGGAACGCATAATAGCCGCATGCCTCGATGACTTTCAGGAGCAATATGGGGCTCTAGGTCACGCAAAATTACATTGGAAATTCCACATGGAATGCGTCGTAAGTTCCTCCAAATTCCGAGCGCAAATATCACAATTTTATACAATAAAATCGGTCATGAACTTTAAGAAATACGTAAGTGGAGGGCTCACGTTCGAATTTAGCTCGTAAGACCTCTCGCTTCGGTAGAAGGTCGTGATTAGCTTGCGCTTGGGAATGAAGATATACAACTTTCATAAACTTCCGCAAATTCTTTATTTGCTACGACCCATTTCGGCTCAAAGGTGTCATTCTCGAGTGCGCCTTAGCGTTAAAACGGGTCGTATCAAACAAAAGTCTATGAAAATTCACAAAGGATGTACAATGTACATCTTCATTCAGCAAGAATTTTCACTAAGTTAATTCCGAATGGATCGATTCCATCGGGCTTAGGATTTAACTCCCCAGCCCCCGAAAAAGTTTGGGAACGTAGTCCTAGAGTATCAATTCGAACAGCCATGAAATTAGTCACCCCTCAAAGTAACTCCCGAAGAATATTTATGGCTGTGAACTCGCGCCAAGATTAACAAAAAAGAGCACCATATTTATTCGATTATAATTTATTATTATGTTAATATGTGTGAACTGTGAATGAAATGCTTAAATGGTTCTTTATTATAGAGAACTTTTTCAAAAAAAGAGCACAAAATTCAATGTAATAATACAGATTCTATGGATAAACCTAACAGCCATTTGTTGAAAACGCATCTTTGCAATAAAATGTATGGTAAAGGTTGCTGAAGTATGTTGTACCTCATATCTTTAATTGTATGCCAAAGTCTCTATGTAATCTAAAATCTTAGGCCGAAATTAAAAGAAAAGTGAAATAATGGTTAATTAGTGAAAGTGTAAACTTGTAATTTCTTTAATTAATCTGAACTGTACAAATTAGATTAAGTCTCATATTTTGGTTTCAAAGTTCCTAAAACTTTTTGTGTCATGTTGTTGTTTTTTTGTTTATGAAGTTGAAACTTGAAATATAATATAAATGCTATGCTTTCAATTTGCCACCATGTTGGATAAATGGAACCTTTTGAGAAGCCATATGACTTAGAAGGACCGAGTTGTATATGCTTATAAAGGGAATCTATCTATTCAATCAATAAATATATCTAGAGGTTATAAAAAAAGGTCTTATCTTATATTTTCCCATACCAATCTTAGAGCTGTATTTGGAATAATGACCGCCTTCAATTTTCCTCGACCGATCTTCAATCACAAGTTTCTTGCACCTCCACATGATGATAAAATTACGAAATTATGAATCAAAACTCATGGTTCCAAAACTTAGGAAGAGAAGAAAAGGATGATTGGTTTTAAGAAGAAGTTTTGTGACTGATATATGCACATAAATTAAAATAGCTAGATAGGGCACTTCAACAATTAAAGTAAAACAACGTTTGGTCTTCTAATGGGGAAGTACCAGCAGCGAAACAGAATGAGAAGGATGAGAAATCATCTATAAAAGTGCATCAGCTATTGATATTTTCAGGTATACTATATCTATTTTATTTTTTAGGAACAATCCAAAAACTATGCATCAGTATATTTTTCCGCACGGAAAAAATCGTTTTCTTACTCACGAATTCAAATCCGGATTCCGCGAATATGCGGCCGGACATCAACGCTACCATAAAACTTCTCTTTTCCTTGAGGACTTATTACTTGGTTTCATTTCATCTATACTGTTCTTTTAATGGTATAGTTGGTTTGCGAAAGCAGAGTGAAGTAATTAAACTGCGTTAATCACAGCTGTTTCCGCATCTTAAAACGACAGTAGGTTAGATCACTGGCCACAAGCTAATACCACCCTTCAGAAATGGAAATCATATTTAATCACCCAAGGAATTAACAATTATCCAATTCTTGGTTGATATTAAGCATTCCCTGATACAGAAGCCCAATTGTGAACATAAAAACGAATATAAAGTCATACGGATAAAAGGCTCATTAGTTTTTCTACGAGGCAATGTAAAATTTTGGTAACATATCTGAATACGTTAAAAAATTTATAATTTATTCATATAAGCACATCCGGGGAGGAATAGTAAACAAGGAAGATGAAAAAGCTGATGCAAAAATAAAAAATATACGAATTGAGTAAGTCTCATAGTCTACCCTGTTTAATATATTTTTGTCACGCAAGGAGAAATTTTTTCCCGAGAAATAGTAATCATATTTCTGCCACATTATCAGTGTTAAGTCTGCATGATTAATGTCAAAATTATGGCCAAGTTTACCGACAAGCCTCAATTTTATCCATTCCTTTGAATATCGTGTCCTCGTCAAAGAAGTAATTTGCATGCTAGTTTTCAAATTCAAGGACTTGTTCTATCACCTCTAAAAATCTACATGGCCCTTATAATATGTTTTAGGACTCAATTATTAGTCATGAAAGGTTATCACTACTTCGATAGGAGGAAAAATTTTAGTGGTATAGATATATCTCTAGAAAATGACAGCATTAGGGTGCCGACTGTCATTCAAAAATCGAACTAATTTCAGAGTCATAAAACCGTGTATACATAGGACACTGATGCAATTTACGAGCGTTATCTCGTATCACGAAAATATTACTTAAGACAAAAACAAATATCATTGCAAAACAGGTAAACCTTTTGCAAATTTCGTGTACTCCCTATCACTCTTCTTAGGTTCGTGAAAAAGGGACGAGCCAAACACTATATTCTGGTAATAACATTCAGTAAGTCAGTCATTGGCACGAATATGCCAACATTACGTAGCGTAAAATCGTAAAATTTCATATCCTTGAAGGTTATTACTATTTAAACATTTTTGTTCTTCAACTGCGTTAGCTGAGATATTTCAGGAGAAGAAAATACATACGTGGAGATTAACGGCTACAACCGCACCATCCTCAACCAAGAATCTTATAGCAAAAGTGCTGACTCTAGCTACACCTTGGAGATATTCTAGCTTTGGATCTGTAAGAATGAATGAGGATTACATGAAATACAACCTTGCATAAGAATATTTGAGTGGGTGAGAATCCAAGTTGTACAGGTGATTTCTTTTTTAAGCAGTGTTAGGTACAGAAATTAAGTATAGAAAACAAACCGGATCAATTAGATATTTAGTAGTGCATTTTATTTTCCAATCAATGTCAGCACAGAACAGAGACTCGCTCGTATTCCATGGCAACCAAGTTTCTGAGTATTTCTTCCAACAATTAACTTTACCTATCTCCGTTGAGAAAAGTATCACTTGCACCCAGTGACGGCGCTAGCAGGTGCGGGGCTAGGGGCGAACCTTCAGTGCGGGGCCCTTCACTTAAAATATTAAACTCTATACCCCATCTACAAACTCGAGCATTTTGAATCCCTACCACTCTCTGGCTAAGTATGTGTTCCCCTCCCGAATTCAGACTTCCTAATTACGCCGCTATGATACCATCACGCCTTTGAGTTCAAAATATCATAATACAAATTAAAGTTATAATTATATTTATTCATAAAATTATAACGTAAAATAAACATAAAAAGCGCGCTTTTTCCTTTAAATTACTGAATTATTATTCCTTTTTTCATAATATTATTTTTTGTCTTGCACGGACATAACAATACAGTAATAGTTGAAATTGCGTTTTCAAACTATCGTATATTTAAATTTTTTTTCACGAACGCGGGGCCCGGGGCAGTGGCCCCGGTCGCCCCGCCCTAAGGCCGGCTCTGCTTGCACCCCTTGGCTTCTCACCCTTTCACTTCTCTTCGGCACACCATGTCTTTACCACTACTGAAAAAGCTAAGTTGAGCCCAAAAGTGAAAGGTACTGACGATAAACCTTTAGATTGTTAAAACGTACAATACTCAAAAATCACCATTGTTTCTCCATCATTGATGAATCAAAACTCATGGTCGGAAACTTTTATTGCCTTATATCTATAGTTATGCATAAGATATTAAGGCGTATTGAGCGTTAGACCGTAAGAAAAATCAAAATTTCCTCTATGCATATTGAACAATTTTGGTTAAAATGGAGAAATTCATTTCGGTTAAAAAGGAAATTCTATACCAGAGGAATTGTACTGATGTTACGACAGCGATTGACTTATGGAAGAAAATAGGAAGAATCTCATCAAGAGAAAACCATGATTTTACTGGGTCATAAAATTGCAATGGTAACACCTGCAGAGCAATATAGGACGCAATCAATATAAGCAACGCTGTAATGAACGAATTTATGTATGTTAACTAGGTTCGACCGCGACCAAGTGAAACAACAAAATTCAGCTACTGAAGGTGAAATAAATATCGACGTATTTGTTGCAGTCTGCACTCTATATCACCACTGGTGCATGAAAATGTAACGTGAAGACGGGGCTCAATCTGTCCGGGAAAGAAGATGACTTCACTTGGACACACTTTAGTCAATTTATACCGCATGAACATAACATATCACTGATTTAATCTCATAAAAATATAATTCTAGATTTTGGTACCCACTTAAAAGTATATTATGCAACGCAATATTCCAAAAAAGATAACAGATGTGATTTATGATTGTGATTTGCTGCATACAAGAAACATCTTTGCGAAATTGGTAGTATTTTCAAAAATTTAGTTTATATTCCAATTCATGATTTGATAAAAATGTGACGAATATAGCACTTTTTGTTCGTAATAATGGTATACAGTGCTTCTATCTTTGGCATGCATATGCTGAAATTACGTAGCGCAAAAATGTGAAATGTCAGACCCTTGAAGATTATTATCATCCGAAAATTTTTAGGGTTGAAGTTTCAGCTTCAGTTTCAGCGTAACGCCGTGATTCATATAAAAATTTAATTTTAGCTATAACTAATAACTTCAGGCTTTACTTTGTGAAACCTCTCCATATTGGAATTAAGGAAAGACGATGTAACTAAGTTACGAAACCCGGGTCGTGCCCTTAATTAAACAATCAGTGAACCTTACTGAGTTTTATTTCCTTAATTAATTTTAGCTGTAAAATTAATGTGAGCTAATGTAATATATTTGCATTACATAGTTAAAATGATAAAAATTTGATAATTTTATTTGATGAATTGATACGGAAAACGTATTTTCCTCTTAAAAATGAAAAAAATACACCAATATTTCTTGTATTCCTCAAAATTGCGACTTAATTAAGCATTTTCTTCCAGAAATTACCATTTTAATTTTGGACTCCATCGTGCGGCTTATTTAGCCATGAAGATTAAAAAAATAACTGACAGAGAGTGTCATTTTACTGGGAGATCAAAAAAACAAAGACATCACGACAAGAATTTAATTCTCCAAGAAAACTACCTCGAAAGGATGTCCACCACAAACGCCACTTTTTTCCTACTACACTCGAGGGAAGGCTTTATAAAATATAAATTTTTTCTAAGACTTACCCCAATGAGCTCCGGTGAACGTTGAAAAATTAACTGCGGTCGTCACAGTGGTTTTATTACGAGCAGCCAACTAACCTGCGAACTTGTCAGACCCAGAGGTAATGCGACCTGCAAAATGAGTTACGCTCCATCCTCTCAAAGTCACGGGAGAGAGGAAGGAAAACGTAAATGATTACATTTAAGGTAGTCGGAACGCCTCGGTAAAAGTAACAAGAATTTCATGAAAATTTGGTGAAATATTCTTTGAAAAACGCACTTTCAATGATCTAAAGAAGTAAGAGTTCCTATGAGCCGTTTTGGAGATATTTGACGGTAAAATATGGATAATTTAACATGGTCTAAAATGGAGAAATACGATGTTTATGAGGTAGCGAAGCTGTTTGCAACAAGATGTTGTTGAGATGACACTCATTAGAAGCAAAATTGTGTGACGAATCTAAATATGTACGAGAAAGTTTAAGTTCATGATGGAATAAGAAAGACATTTGCGAATAACGGCCTGAAACTACAAGATTGCCACCGGGATATCTGGTACCAACATCGCAAAACAAAAACAACTACAAAAATCTCCCCTAAATTACGCAAATATATTCAATTTCCCGGCTTATACATACGTCTTACATGTTTTTGTTTGTAAATAAACATATTTATTTAGGATTTACCACTTAAATTCTGAATATTTAGTCTAGGTGTATAGTCAAATATTCAATATGCAAAGGTTCGAAGCAGTGTTGAAACTAGTCAAGTAGAATACTGTAAATACATTTTTTAAACAATTTTTTCGTTACGTTGCTCTGAGGTGCAAAATTGCACTTTAATTTCATTCCTTAGCCATGTTTTCTTTTGTTTAAATTGTTTTGGCGACTCTTTTGCGTAAATTATAGGTACTTAGCTTGAATATCTACATCATTTGACTTCACCCGGTTCTATTCCAACAATATAAATATGTTACCTCGTTTTATTGCTCATTTTATTTTATTTTGGTCGTCCTTGGGAATTTCCCTTCTATTTTTCCTCCATTATTTTTCCCTAGCATTAACTCAATTATGTTGATGACTCGATGTGGTTGACCAGATAGAAAATTGGCAATACAACACCGTCAATTCCTTTCAGTGAAGGTATTGTCAATAACTTTGATGAGGCATATCGTCTCCCCAAATCTGTTTCCCTACACAAATACGCAACTCCAAAAATTGGTTCATTTGAATTGGTTTCATTGCAGCGCAAAATTTTAGCTAACTCATAATTGTTAGTTATAATTATAAGCGTAGGTTTGCAGCATCATATGATGCCAAAATTCAAATAGGGTTAAAGCTTACAAACAAGTTTGCGCTGCCTGCCACAGTATTTAATATTTGGGTTTTTCGTAATCTAATCGGAGTTTCTCATACTAAATAGGAGAGCACCAGAAGAAGTCCAGGTGCAAGATCTACATCTACTTAATACCCCCGCCAGCCGCCTAGAAGGCGTGTGGCAGGGAGTGTTAGTACACACAGCTGTTTACAAATAAAAGAAAGAGTTCTAAGGTAACTACGACTAGCATTTATTAAAGTCCTTTATGGTTCGGGGGAAAAACGAATTCACATATCTATCCGTTCGGCAAGACATCCCTATTAATTTATCGCTTCTGTCGGACCTGGAAATAGAGTGCGGCTCTAATATTATGTTCTCCGTGTCACTTTTAAAAATATCCATTCTTGATTGTTCAAACAATCTAAGCCTAGCGTGCAACCTCCGAATCTCAAAGATGGACCTGATTACAGTGGAAATATGTTAGTGAGGCCAGAAAAATTGTCAGATTACTTCCCTAAGCTATGCCAAAATGAAGAAATTGCTATAGCTGCAAACAATGGTGCGTATCCTCCTGACTTTAGATACATTGCATTAGGTCGCTATGAAGGAGGGGAGAAGGTGTTTGCCCTGCTGACTGGATATTGTGATGCTCCCACTGGAGTCAAACTAAGAAAGGGCAATACTACAATCCATAATTCCCAGGAGGTGCTATGAGTATGGCCTAAACATTGTGCAATGAAGTATTGGAATATGAGGATGGAACACCTTGTAACACTACCAAATTACGTAAAATAACATGAACACAATATCACTTTTACACTTTTATATTCAGAATATCAAGAAATAAGACTAATTGGGCCCAATTTACAATCGATCATTATAACAAACAGATTGCATAACTTCCAATTATATTCCAATGGGCTTTTAACTCTTCCCCTTGTGTATTGGTTATAATCATTCAAGTCTACTTATATCGGGTTCACTGCTCGCGTCTCCACTCAAACACTGCCGGATAGTACAGTACTCCACAACTCCACTCTCTGCCTGGTATTCTCCTCTGCGATCCCTGTCTCTCGATCACGCGTCCTTCCTTGTATCGGTTCTCTCTCTCTTTTGGGCGCCTCCTTTTTCTTTGCTTCTCCTCTTCCTTTTTTTATTCTGCCGATCTTCTAAAACACGTCTCATACGCTGCTCTCTCAACACAACGACCCCCGCTTGTGTATTTCCTCTCCGCCTCCCTAACTACCATTTTTGCCTCCTCACTACCGTTGTTAATTTCAAATTATCTAAAAAATCAACATGGTGGCTTGTTTACATTATGTTACAACCTGCATCATCCAGTCACCTGGCAAAGGACGTGTGTAACTTCTTGAAGTGGGCTGCAAAGCCTGAGCATGATGATCACAAGAAGATGACCATCAAGGCACTCATGATCTTTTCCCTGTTGGTGAGAATAACTTATTACGTGATAAGACTCAAGTGGTCAATACCGAATAGCCGTAAAATAGCCTTTAAACCATTACCCCGGTAGAAAATTTGGAATTTTATTTTTGTGAGGATGTTGAAACCAACAGTAGACCGTGACGTCAGAAGAAAACTGTTATTCCCCGGTGAATGAGGGAGAGCATGATCATGCCTGGTGCAATAGAAAGTGACAGCGGTGTTGAAAACTTTAGAAAAGGCATCTCACAAAATCGTCGGAATTGAAGGAATAAATATCAATGAAATCACACAAAATTATTTACGTCACAAATATACAAATATTATATAAATCACACAAAATGGCATGTTTTGATTACTAGAAAATTAATTAAATAATTGATCGAATATTCAACTGAGCGAGATATATTTTGAACTCAGAATTCGTGCCTGCACGGGTACAGCAAGCGATGACCCAGTCAACCTCTCTATGTTTATGCATGCGTATGCAGATTAATTTTTAGGGGAGAGATTCTTCCCGAAATAGCCGCGTGCTCTAAAAGAGGTAGCGAGTAATCACACCCCATTGGTTCATCTCGGGAGTGGACCTCGTAAAGCTCTGCTCCGGAATTACGTGCGAGGCGGCAATATTAAAGTGTGAGTGAGAGGGCGGAAGTCACCTCAAAGGGCGGCTCGCGATCTTCATCTTTTCACCTCTGTTGTCTCCAGTCGCTTTCTCTACCGTGATCTCTCTCTATCTCTCTCTTCCTGCAACTAATTAACCCATTTCCGCCCAGAAAAATTTATACTTGCAAATTTTGAAGATATTTAGCCCATTCATACCTATGGTCGTCCTGAGTTATCCCAAGTAATGTTAGCATGACTTGGTGGAAATACTTTATCGTAGGAGTTGAGGGAATAAAAACTATGCTTTTTCCACATGAAGATTTATTTTCTCAATTTTCCTGCACTCTTCACCTTGAAAATGTTACGCCGTAACGAAACCATGGTCAGACAAAATAAATCACCACAAAGTTTTCGTTCCTTCAACTCCTACGTTAGGTTATCCTTTATAATATGTTGGTGATGTATTCATCAAACAGTTTTCTCAGAATGAACCTTGGCCACGTAGCTACACAACGAGTCAAAATCTTATGTGATCTATTTTCTATCAGCTAAAAAAAAGGATTATATATTCAGGGAAAGCAAAGTTTTGGATGAAGGGAGGTTAACAAAATCTTTTCAATGTCCTTCTATTTTTGAGTTAATGATAATTGCATCTTATTTACAGAATGTAGGCGTCCTCGTTGAACTTCCGATTTGCGCACGCCTCTTTCAGCAAGAGCGATTATTACAACCCGCTTGAAAAATAAACGAATGGACGGATTAGGTTAACTAGAAATTAGAGAACATTATGTAACGATTTGAAAATATGCAAAGTGCGCAGTTTTTCATCAAGATCCTCTTTATCCAGTACTACATGAAGTACATTACGAAACCATAAGCATTTTCAAAACATGCACGTTATGGAACTAAGGTTGACGTGATTTGAGACTTAAAAAACTATTTTTTTCCCTATCTCTCTACTGGCGAACGAAATTCAATTTAAAAACCAGAGAATTTTATTAACAGAGTCCATCAATATATGACGTTTATAACAGTACTATATACCTACCTATTCCATTTTCATGACCTACTCCACAAGTCTACACAAGTCCTGCAGAAGGCCTGGTAACGTTAATCCCCTGGTTCCACCGATAGAGTCCTATAATTTTGAAATTAGGTTCAAATTCGGGTGAGGTTGTTTCTCATGGGCTAAACAGGAGAATTATCTTCACTCACCTCTCGCAAAATCAGGTATAAACGTAAGCCTTTTCTAACCAACTTGCAGACTGAAGCACCGAGTAAGTAATTTCCTAGAGAACATAATATCTCGTGTGTTAATATTGAGACATGCAACGGGAATTAATGTAATTTCCAATGCATCAAGTGTTCAATCGTATTACACGAATTATATCAAAATCCTACCGATCCAAAAAAACGTCGAATCTTCTTGTTATTGAAAATTGATCACGTATTAGCGTCAAAACAAAATCCTCGGCATTTCCCCTTCGATTTTTCAAAATAATGATGTTATTCGTTTAATGCATATTTTGGTCTCCTAAGTCCTCCACCCACGCCCAATAATACGTCATCCCTCAAAATCCCCAAGGGGAATGGGAACCCGAAATGGATAGCATGCCAAATTAAATCAAATTGCTTCAGATGGGAATTGGGGGGGGGGGGGGCTTTCATTATAGAACGGCTGTCATAATGGCTATGCAAAAGCTATGATATCCAAACCCCACAAAAGTTTTTCTTTCTCCTCACATCCACTCTCAGATAATGGTGTAGCATTTGTAACAGAGAAGGAGAGGTTGATACGATTGCACCGATCGTAAGTACTCGGAAGAAAAAACGCATGACAAATGGAAGGAAACTAAAGTAACGGTAGTGACTAATGGTGCACGAATTTCTCAAATGTGAGAGAAATAAAAATTCTGAAAAGTAGCTATTTCCTTTTTAATGGGCACGACCCGCTCTATAACACCAATTATTATGCTAAGAAGTGGAAAATATGTCATCTTGACAGCAAATATCGGGTGTTTCAAAATAAAGAGCGGGGTTTTAACGCTTTCTAATATTTTTCAATAAACTTTCAGCCCTAAAGCATACATGTAATGAAAGAGACACTCAAAAAGTTTTAAATTGAAGTCTACAAGTGTTTAATATGAGCATCATTCGTCAGACGTCACGTCAAGAATATATGCGAGTTCTTCCCAAAGGTTGATTAGTGTCTCTCGTGTAATTGTTGCTTCAAACCTGTTTCTTAATTCGGAGAGGTCAGCTGGTAGTGGAAGCACGGATTTTTATTACCACCTGGAGGATCACAACTGAACGGAACGCAAATAGCACATTAACTACAGATTCCGTCTTTGCAAACTGTCAAACACAAAAAGCTTCCTGTACACAAGTCGCCACCGTTACTACTAGAGCTTTCGAACAGATTGCGGCGGAAATACTGGGTGAATATGCGCATTTTTGCCAACAAACATGGGCGTATCGAGGATTTTTTCTTTGGGAGGGGGGCACACGGGTCTGAATGGGAAGTGGTCTTCTCATACTTGAGGTTAAAAACAGCATACGACAATTACAATACGAAATGTTCTCTATATTTTCATATGAAGGTTATTAATATGAAATTGAATAATTGAGTCTCGGAGTCTTCCGTGGCGTACAGAATTAGTGGATTTCTCCATTTTCGGGTCGAAGTGTCGACTTCGACCTGAAGACGCCTGGTGGAATCCTGGCGAAACTGTCGTCCCCTCTGACCACGAAACGCGGCGATAACCCGAAAATGGAGAAATACACTAATTAAATAATCGAGGTTCCGTGATAAACAATAAAAAACGAGCGTAATGATAATCGTATTAAAATTCTTGTCTATTTATAAAGCGTCTGGGGGTGGGGGCACGTGCCCCCTTTATTCCCCCTCCTAAATCCACCTATACCAACAAACGAAACTGCTTGAGTTGCTATGTCATTTGATGCATGAATTATGACTGTAAGTTAAGTTTATCAAATATTATAAAGCGTTAAAACTCCAATATTCATTTTGAAACACCCGGTAAAATTACCATCCCTTAACTGGAAAGTTAAATGGATACCAAAGTAAAACACAGTTCAATTTGATCAGCGGTTCCAGCAATATTCCATCTTCTTCCAGGAATAGTTATAATTTTGACCAAATTAGGAAGATTGTCGTAACAAATCTAAAGAAAATGAATCAGAATCTTAACCATGCTGCCACTTAGAAAGAAGTAATAGAAAGAAAATAAAAGCAGCACCTATGATAAGAGTGAATTGCATAGCAGATATAATATAATTTTCCCAGAAGATAGCGACAGAAAGCAGTTCCACAAGAATAATAATAGAATCATAATAGAACTTGAGATAATCATAGGCATCTAGCTTCTAAGGTAACAAAAGGTATATAAAAAAGTTTAAGCTACTGAAATAAATTTAGACACTATAATATTGAATAAAAACTTAGCGTAGAAAATTGTTTATGATGAAACCACTGAAAGGATGATTAATAACACTTCAATGAAGGAAGGATAATTTAGTTTGATTAATTAGTCTCTGGACCACAATTACAGGATTTTTTAAACTGAATATTAGGATTTGGAGGCTTAAAAGCACATAAAGTCTCCTTTTGGTCTTCCCCAAGCAAAATATTCTCGAAACACAAGGTGGCCTAGTGAAATAAATGAGAATACTTCCCAAAAGGTGTGACACCAAACGCCTCTGGCTCAGTATGGGGAGAGCTCTAACTTCACATATCCAAACTAAACTTCGGGTTGACGCACTCAGTGGGAGAGACTTTGTAACATTCCGCTATTTCATAATTTTTCACCACTATTATCAGTGACCTAACAAAATAAAAAGAAACTCAAGTAATTTCACGGTGCAGATTCATGATTGCCCATTTAGCTATACATCTGCAATATATAAAAAATCACGAACGAAAGTCAACATAGAGGCCGATAATCAGATGCAAAAACGGTAAAAATAGTGTGTAGATAGAATACTGAATTATTTCACATCGTACACCTATTATGAGTTAAAATTCTATCACCATTTGTCACCTTAATGAAGATAAATACACATAAAAGACACGAATATGTGATCATCAAATCATAAAGGAAGGCATAAATAAATACTGATCACCATAAAACAATCATGTATTGTTTTAAAAAAGGAGATAATTTTCCCTAAAATAATAAAATATCCATTAACAATCAGTGCGGTAATCTTATGTCAAATTATGTTCCAAATAACAATTTGGAACCTGATCCAAAAAACTTATCCTCGCTTCCTCATTCCCTTTATAACCTCGTTTTTCATCGCCTTCATGACACCGACCACATAAATGTTTCATTTATCTAATGTAGACTCCTCCTTTCAGGCTCTTCCGTACGGTTCCACCCGTTCATTTATCTTCAGCGAACTACTAATCATTATCCACGCTAAAGAGATAAAAACTAAAGCTCCCTAACACCTGCATCAAAATAACTTTAATATTCGTTTGAACCTAATCGGATTTCGCGCTAAAGGTTATCGAATTCCGAAATGCTAATGAATGACTTGATATCCTGCTCTATGTTCTGAAAGTAAAATCAGCAAACATTTTGAATTCTAACTAATGAATAATTTTATCTCCTTTTTTCCGTCTTAAAGTTAGATAAGCAAAAAAATTCATTGCATTGATGGTTTTCATAAATATCCATTTCGTCGATACGCGTCACGTAGTGTGAATTAAAAGGCAATTTTCAAAATACATTATCGTACAAAGAAAGTCGGAGAAACTTTTAAATAAATACATGTAATTATTATTTTTACATTGTCTTGAATGTAGGCACGTTCAATGCGGTTACAATGCAACCCCAGCCAAAACCACTAAGGATAGCTTTCACCGATAGCACTGATAACTTACTCTCCTCCCATGTCATCTATCGCTGCAATCTTTACTTTTATGTAAAATGAGGGGGGTGAATAATAGTTGAATAAAATGGTCAAATAATACCTATTTTTATTACAGAAAAGAAAGAGTAAGCATACTGAAAGGGAATGTTTGAAAGACGGCGGAAATTGATGGAGATGGTGGCTGCCGAGTAAATATGTAAATATTGGACAACTTGTGATATGAAACTTCGCGAAGAATTCTCTTCTTCTTCTGAGTATGGAATATGGAGGATCACGGTGGAAGCTTTTCGCGATGTGGGTATACGGAGGGGCATACGGAAAACAGCAGGGGAGAGAGAGAGGAAGGCAAACAGAAAATCATTACATACGGCTGCGGAAAGAGAAGTTATCTTGAGAGCATTTGTACAAGGCAGGAAACGGGATATGAGGGGGTGCGGGTTTTTTTTTCTTGGGCTTCGTTTTGAAGAAGGAAATGGAAAGGTAGCCTAGTGAGGCAACCCGCTAGCAGTTTCTCAACCCTGCGTTGGTATTTGGTAAAAGTTTTAAAAACCCTCACTGCTTTACAAGCATTGCATTGAAACCACAGTATAAATACATATAATTATTATTTTTGCATTGCCTTGATTGCTCCATTAATCCCCAAAAGAGTAGCTTCAAACGTTTACACTGGTAAGTTACTCTCGTCCCTGAACTCTCTGTGACCTATCGCTTTAATGCTTACTTCTTAGAAAATCGAGGAAGCAATTATAAAAAGGTCAAATAATACCTACTTTTAATTGGAGAAAAAAAAGAGTACGCATACTAATGGGAGTGCTTGAAAGACGGCGGAAATTGATGGAGATAGCGAACTAATTAGCCTTAGGAGCACGGAATTGCCCATCTACGCAGGTATGTCACAACGTTTATCAAACATAAGGGAATGTGAATATTTGAAAAAGTAAGGCTGAGTGTCTTCAAGTGACAAGTATGAAATTAAATAATTTTTTAACGCATTTTATTACGCAGGCCAAGTAACTGCAATGGATAGGATTAAGAATAACATTACACTCGATATTACTCACGCTTACCTTCCTAAAATGGGTGTAATACTGTATCTTAAAGTGCTCGATTGAATTGATGGCCAATTACAAGTTACGTTGAAACACTATAAAATTACACATGAAATTACTCACGAGAACCTTTATAAAATGGGTGTAATATTGCACCTCATAGTGAGTCATTGAATTGATGGCTCTTTCTATCTCCCAAGTAGTAGTTTTTCTCTGCCTTAGGAAGAGAAAGGAACGCGGGATTACCCCTCTACGTAGGCATGGCACAACGTTTATCAAACAAAAGGGCACGTGGATATCACAAAGAGTAAGACTGATTCTGAACGTCCTCTAGAAATTTATCAACTTAAATACTTTTTGTAATATATTTCATAGCATAGGCCAAGCTCCTACCCTCTCTGTGATTTAACGAATGCTATTAAGAGTGAAATTAATTACGCTTACCCTTTTAAAATGGGTGTAGAATTATATATTTTTTTACTTACTTAAATTGATGGCCATTTGCAATTTGGTTGAAGCACAATAAAATGCGTCCGTTATTGTCAGTTTCCCAATGAGATTCCCAATGCATCAACTCATTTACAAGCTCTCAGGTTTCGCATTCTCAGAACATTGAAACTTTCCTCACCCACCAAATTGGAATATTACAATCTGTAAACGACCTGTAGAATCTGAGTTTTTCCCGGCGTATGCTCTGCAGGAATATTTCTCGGGTTTCCCACCGGGTGTCGTATCGGGTTGTAGTTCCCAACGTTCCCATGACTAAGTCCGTCATCGTCATCAGGGGTTAATGTTGAGGCAAGTTTTTTCTCCGGTATTTATACTCATGAGGGCCGTTCAAGTGGGTGGGTTGGTTGGCCTGATTGGTCCTTTCTGAATTGATAAATAATTCTATAAATCACCCCAATTCAGAAAGGACCAATCAGGGCCCACTTGAACGGCCCTCATGAGTATAAATACCGGAGAAAAAACTTGGCTCAACATCAACCCCTGATGACGATGACGGACTTAGTCATGGAAACGTTGGGAACTAAAACCCGATACGACACCCGGTGGGAAACCCGAGAAATATTCCTGTAAACGACCTGCTTTTTATTTTTGGTGTGCATGAAAAAATTTTGTCTTATTTATTGATTTATCATGGCTTAGAATGAAAATTTGTTCCATTTGTTATAATCTAATCTCGAATAATGCAGCTTTTTCAGGACGTAGTACTCCTAGTTATCGGAATTGTAACTTGGCTAATTATAGGCAAGGAATTTTTTTTACTACCCTCAACTCACAAATAAGGCATTTGAATCGTTATCAATATCAGTAGCTCAGGAAGGAACGGGTGCCTCACTCCCTTTTGGGAAACAGACGGGCCTGGGTACTTTATTGACTTTGGTCACTGATTTATGGGCTTTAAATAATCAATATTTTTTTAGAGTTAGGTAACGAAATGGTGAAATATATCACCTAAACTTTGCGTAGGATGAAAGGACTTTAGGTATACGGAGTACTGCTTGAACTCTTGAAAAAAAAATGGAAAATTGTAAATTGAATAACAGTTAATAAAATCAGAATCACAATCATGATATCACCCCAACATAGAATCCCACTGATTGCATCCCGTATTGATTTAATTCCCTGTTGCGCAAAAGCGTTAGCCCATGGTGGATATAAAAATAAGGTGACTCCTAATAACCAGGTTGTTAACGAAGTCTGCGTGTTTACAAGGAAATTATGCCACAATATTCTGGCCGTGAATGATCGTTGATATCTTGTTATAACAATAATATAGACGGAAATAGACGAAAAAAGAGACGAAAGAAAAAATGACCTAGTTCTTGGAAAACACAGTGAGTCAGCTTATGAATATTTTAGAGATGGAATTCGGTGGAAGCGGCTCATAAAGCTACATCATGTGGGGAATAAAGGAAGCAATAAAACTATTCTATAAGTGTACTAAAATGACATTTGACGACATACGACGAATGTTTGATCTTTGAAAAGCTTCCGAACCATAATTTTCCTCTGTTGAAGAGCTGCAAAACTCGAGTTACGATCCATTTCCGAAAGTCACGGGAAAATAGATGCAGTTATAGAATGAAATATCAGCATGTCAGGGAGGAGGAGTGTAAATAACAAAGTGAAGTAGAGGACCGCTTCAAAAGAAACTCTTCAGTAAAGAAAATGGCGAAGGCAATGTCAAAGGGGTTGGAGAAGAGGGGCAATAGATGCAAAAATGTGGCTACAGCAGAGTGAGAAGAAAGATTGGCTCCGTAATCCGTTAAAGATGGTATGTATTAAGGCCGTTTTACACGGTACACGGAATTGCGCAGGTTAGAGCTGCATTAATTTCTAAAATGGCGTGGCATTGCGCGAATGCATGAACGAAATTAGAACAGGGGCTATTTTGCCGTCTCGCATTCACGCATTCTCGCATGTGTTCTAGCAATTCACCGCTTTACACGACGCAATTTTGATTGCGCCTTCACACGTACGTCAGACTGCGCAATTCCGTGTACCGTGTAAACCGGCCTTTAGATATTAGCAGGCCACACAGCGTTGCCCAGGAGAGATAATACTCAGGGAAGTAGGAAACTTGGATTTTGGAATTCATGATCACATGGCAGGATTTTATGGCACGCTGAACAATAAACAATAGAAGAACGATTTCCTTACAATGAGCACGGGAGGACCTTATAGCCAGCTCCACAACATTGATCGCTATGTGCCCGTAAGTGTGTAAACCAAAAGCGTCTTACGCCAGCAAAATGGCTTGCACCGAGAGGATTAATAGATAAGAGTAGTATTATTTGAGTAATGTTTCTCCCTTTGAGAAAGTGAAGAGGTGTGCCTACCGGGTAGGATGTCAGAACCAAAGAAATTGTATGACGTGATGTAACAAATGGTAATGAGAAAACAACGCGAAGGACGCAACCTTAAGTAGCACTACGGGGTTTGGGTGCATGAGATTCAGCTACGAACCAATTTCGGTCTGAAAACGCATAGCGGACAAACATCCCCTTCTTTATATGCATAGACGAAGTCAGATTGAGGATGGAGGAGAGGTTTTTCATGGCATATCAAAGGGAGAAACGTAAGTAGACTAAGAAGAGTAGAAGAAAAGAGAAGTCTTCTGAAAACCCTAAAAAGAAGACGGGGCGACTAAGTAAGCCACATCATGATACATGATGGCCTGATGAAGACAATCGTCGAAGGATAGGTGGACAGGAAGAAGGGCAAGGATTATAATCTACTTAGGAAAGTTTATTAAGGATATAAAACATAAGAGGTGCGTCTCTATGAAAAATAGCTGTCAGGAGAGTAGAATGAATAGCTGCGTCAAACCACTTTTAGTAGGTATTGTTGACTTATGATGATGATTAAATGCAATGTCAATCTTTCATTCGTATTGCTTTGATTTTTGGACGTTTAAATGATTTTTTTGTAAATAATAGGCTATTAATTTTCCCATTATTGCTTTTTTTTTACATTTATCCTTGCCTAAATAAGCATACACTACCAGGAAAACGTAGCCGGGTCTTACTATCGATGTATAAATAAAAGGTGGCGAAAAAATAATAATATAATATTTTGATCTCTGGCAAATACCTCTAAGTGTGCAAAGATTCGCAAATAATTTCACTAAAGAATTAATTTTTTCTTTTACAGTTCCAAACAGCAAATAAATGTGAACGAAGATATTATAGTGAGTACAAACAATTAAGATATTAACAGCATTAATAAATTTGAGAACAGAAGCCATATTAAACAACGTAACGGCACTCGGCGATGGAGAAAAAAATAATTGAACTTACATTTATACCAGCAAGTATCCAATACTTAACATTCAACTCGTGAGATATAAATAAAGGCATGCAAGTGAAGTAAACTTCAAATGATGGGAAATAAATTGTAACATCAAGAGCGAAAAATTTTGTCCTGAAGAATTACAATTCCCAGGTTAAATTTTTGTCTAGTTTAAAAAGGAAAAAAAACTATGCTGCTTAATATTCATCCTGGCACTCAATATAGAGCTTACCTTTCAACTTAATTTTACGAATGATTCGTAAGTTTATTATTTTATGGTTTTTGCTAGCACTGACAGGAAAACTCATTCAGGATCTGCTAGCAGTGTGTGATTAGAAAGATGGTGAAAAATTGGGGTGCTGGAAGAGAGAGATGAGAATAATCAGAGGGAAACGAGGAGAAGAAAGCGAGAGAAAGAAAGAGAGAAAAAGAGAAACAATAGCGTGGTGCGGAGGAACGAAGCGTGATCAATAAAGAGAGTGGTGGGGGGAGGGGTGGAGAAGCAGTCCTCAGGGTCTCCGAGGTCCTTATTTTAGAACTCGCATGCATTTCTGGCCTTCTCTTTCTCACGGGAGACAAAAATTCACACACGGGAAAAGGGTGTGGGGCGGAACGGGGAGGTGGAGGGGGCTGGGACCGCAGAGACGAGGTGGTGAGTGAAGAATTCTTATTTTTTTCTCCTGGGTAGGTAGGGGAGGGAGTCTTCCATATGCGGATGCAGTAGTATAAGAACCGCTCCCGGACGTCTTATTCCTCTTTTCCATCTGTTCCCTATCTCTTTCTCTCTCTCTTCATATATCGCTGCGATATCACCCCATGCCACCGGCTCCGGTGAGTGGATGATGACGACGATGGCTCTGATGATGTGCCTGCGATCCACTCCGATGATATATTGCTGCCACCGTTGGTGGTTTCGATGATGGATAGGCACATTTATTTCTTCGCTGCACTGCATACGAACGTACCCACGAAACGATAGCTTTTTTTATTTTCAATAAAGACTTCACTAGTGATCACTGCACTCCACCGAGGAAGCTTATTTGTAAAAATTACAATGCACGGTGGAATAAAAGATAAAATTAAATCAAGTGGATCGACCGAGTGAGTGATGACAGAGTCGTATGAAAAGTAGGGGGATGAAAAAATCTTTTTAAAAGCCTACGAGTAAGTTGAGACAGCTAAATCGGCCATCGTATCCGGTGATGAGTGGGCAGGAATAACGGTAAAGGTCGGTATTAGATAGAAATAACAATATATGAAGCATGTAAATGAGAAAGAATCCTTAAAAATAAAAAAAAGTCTCGCTGAAAGGAGTAATGAAAGGGGAGCTGCATCGAATGAATCTAATGATTGTTGGCCGATTACAATTAATTACTCAATAACTATAGGCTATAATTTTTATGATATTTTATATAAGAAACTCATGCGCTGACAATGGCTGATGAATTAATTCTTCCAACATAATTTTCTATCTATAGATACCTTTTTTTAAAAATAAACGAAAATGCACTGAATAGTAGAGGCCTTCACGTTGTAGAAATCCATCTTACTGATTTGTGAATGAAAAACTTTGCTATTTCTACAATTTGGAACTTTAAAGTTCCAAATTAAAGTTCCAAATTGTAGAAACAACAAAGTTTTTCATTCACAAATCAATAAATGAAAAAGTTACTATTTTTATAACGATTTTCAAACGACGCAAGGGCAAAGGAAATTATAAAACTACAACCTTGAATTGAAATAAATAATACTGAGTAGTTATTGACCTATTTCAAGGTGACTTTTCATGTGAACTACGATTTTTTTACTGAATCTGTATTAAGTATTCAGTAATGTAACCAGCAAAAACATTCCTTTCCGTACACGAAGAAATTTACACAGGAATTTGTTATGACAAAAATTAGCAAAAAAAAACTTTTTTCAAATGACATTTAGAAAAACAATTTTCAATGATATGTCCCCATAGTTCTTATATGTTGGTACTGGTTCAGTCAGTTTAATTGTGAGATATAAATTGAGCATCTCTTTATCTAGTCGTAAGATTATGAAACAGGATATAAAAAGTTGACGGAGGAAATAGAAAATTCCATTTCGTGCATCGAACGTTAACTGTCGGCGAACGAATATTCCGGACGCAGACGGAGAAAACTTGGAGGAAAGGAATTCCGCAGTGATTCGCTGAGATGGAGGGAAAAATGCGCCGGCCGAATTATCCTTCATCATTTCCCGGGGAAATAGCCGAAAGTGGAGACCTATGTATGGCTGAGAGCTTGCCATCACTTCATCAGCATTGTGACAATCTTGAAGCTGATTTTCTACAGCCTTCTATACGTCACTATTCGCAGAGCTAACTTCGCAACGTGCTTAGAGTTTCTTCTCTCCTGCATCCTTCGTAAGGAGTTCTTATCTAAGTGAATAGCTTTTACCTACTCCAATGGTACTTACTAGCTAGGAGGATCAGAGAGAGAAAAAGGTGATTATTGACTCATTGCTATTGGATTGCTAAATGCTTTTAACCTGGAGATATGATTTCAAACAGTGATCACCAAAATTGTCACTTTTTCTTAACGACAATTCGTGCTGATTCTTATTTCTCACTCTAGATAATGCTCTAACAGCAGAATCTACAGAGCATAATCATAGTCGGCTAATCTAACCTTCGTGGAAATATATGCAATTCTTGATGAGTTTTAGACAATATACATTTTTCTTTCGTTCCTTCACAAAATGTCAAAAATTCATGACCATTCTTAATCAATAACGCAGAGTATATATAATTCAAAACGATACATATCTTCAAAATCTCAACAAATATAGCAACAAAACTGGCGCGTTTAATCGCGCGAAGGTCTTTAAATCAGTAGGTAAATAAGATTACTCTCAGTTATAAATGAAAGTGAAACAACTTTGTGAATGTCCACAGTATTTATTCAAGTACGACGCGTTTCAGTGATTCATCGCTATCATCAGGTACAAATGCATGGTTTACGTCATTTACGTTTATGCATTTGTACCTGATGATAGCGATGAATCACTGAAACGCGTTATACTTGAATAAATACTGTGGACATTCACAAAATTTTTTCACTTTCATTTATTACTGCAATATGTTCCACAACATCTCGCCAAACACCGTTGAATACAAAGACTACTCTCATTCATAATGAAAAAAAGTGACATACTGCTACTTTTTTCGCTGATTTGAACCCCGTATACTATGAAAAAACATTGTGTGAGTGGTGGAGTTTCCAGTACACGATTTTTGGAGAGAGTTTGAAAGAGTTCTTCTATCACTATACCCTAAAGAAAGATTGATGAACTAAATTATAACATGGGATAGAAATAAATAATTTTGAATATTATTGACTTAGGTTTATGGTAATTTTTCTTACGAACTCTGATTTTTCTTCTATGAAACCTAAATCTTCTCCATGGCTGTATATTCATTTCGAAATTAGCACCCAAATGTATCCTAAATATTCCACAGGGAAACGAAGCCTGGAATGATTAATTAGGAGAATAATCATCCTGTTCGTCTAACAATTACTTTTCTGCACACGATATTTCAACCGTGTAAAGCTGGTGGAATACAAAAATAAAATACTTTAAAGTGGGGATGGACGGATCCAGGATTTTTTCAGATCCGGATTCAGATCGGATGGTATGGTATTTGGAGGAGGCGACCGACAGCTGAGGTCATTTGCGCCATGAGGGTAGGGTTTGGAAGGAAGGGTGGAGAGAAACCCGGCGTCGGCATTAGCCTGCTCTTAACGAAAGGCGCCAAGGGGACCACGGCTTAGCGTCCCATCCGACGGACGGAGTGTTGCGCTTGAAATATCCTCCACATAACATTCAAGCAGGGATCGGGCATTCACTGAAAATTCTCTGTCACTGCCGGGGTTTGAACCCGAGCCCGCCGGGTGGGAAGCCAACACTTTAGCCACCACACCAACCCTATCCCCTTCAGATCGGATCCTTGATTTTCGGAGCCGGATCTTTCGGATCGGATATTTTCGGATCCAAATGCATTTTCAAATTCCTGACGCTGAGATTTCCCCGATGATTGTTCAATCTCTTGGGAAGAGTCACACTATGTTCCAGTCGTATTTTGCCTTTTTTATTTTCCACGGCTGAAATTCTCCTACGTAACCTCTGCGAGAGCTTTCAAACAAAACGGTTCATGAGTTGGACAAGAATCGCATGCGACGGCGCATTCGAAGATAGAATCGGGGCTCTTTCCACCCTTATGGGGCGTATCATTCACTGATGCTATTATTTAAAATTTCGGATCCAGATCCGATGTCTTCCGCGAGTTTGGATCCGATGTATCCGATGAAGGGCAATATCCGCGGATATTTGAATCCGAGGTATCCGATCAGACCATCCCTACTTTAAAGCATTTTGTAGTATAACTTGAAAATACCAGTTTACCAATAAAACGTGCGGAATTATTTTCCATTGATTCCATAACACCTATTTGACGTCCGCTCATCTATATTTAGAAGCTCTGGCTGAATCTACGAGCCATGTGACTCGCGAGCATGGTTTGAAGCGTACTTCTCATGCGCTGCACTCCAATCGACGGATGCTTCATTAACTTGGATCTTAAAAGTTCGGAATCCTGGACGAGGAATTAATCAAGGGAGGTGAACACGACCACTTCCTTTCCAGAAAAAAATTGGATGGTTCTGACGTCTTTCAATTATTACGGTCCCAGAAAAATATTTAAAAAATAATTCTTTCCAAAGGACGTCAGATAATGACTCGCTCATTCGAAAAACAATAAGTTACGAACTCCGTTTTGAAAAATATGGAACATTCTGAGAAAAATAATTTTAATTACTTATTCAAAGAATATAGCAGTATGTTTATGCGTAGTTTTCCGCGGCGTTGTCTAGATGATGTCTCCATGTTCCTGGGTTTCACCGCGTGGATTTTCTTTGTGACGACAGTTTCGCCGGTATTCCAACCAAAGTCACCAAAAATTGAATCGCGACATCGACCTGAAGACGCCGGTTGGAATACCGGCGAAACTGTCGTCACAAAGAAAATCCACGCGGTGAAACCCAGGAACATGGAGACATCAATATAGCAGTATAGTAAGTTTTGAATCGGGAATGCATAAAAGTAATAATTAAACGATGAATTTATCTAATTAATTTTATGATTTCCCCGGTTGCTTCTTAGTCACGACAAAATACCCTTGCGCCTTTCCACGATTTCATTTACGATATTTTACTTACTAGTAGATAGTATTCCTAAAAAAAAGGCCTTTTAAAGTATCCCTTACTCGTATTTAGAACAAATATGAAGGCGATAAATTTCCTTGTCGACTTTGTAATACGGTAACATATACTAATATCTATCAAGATAAGAACCAAAATAAAAATACCCTACCAACTGTAGGGTATTCCCCAAGCTCACACGTATCGATACACCTCCCAGAATGAGTAAAAAACCTTTTAGAAATAGACCAATAAGTTTTTTAAATGCTTCCAAATTAATTGACGCGGATATTGAATAATAAATCTCATTAAAAAATGTAACATGTATAGCGCTCAGGATATCTGAACATTTAACACCGGCGCGCTAAATACCTAAACCGCCTGCGTCACTTGATAAGAAGATTTTCACAGGTAGGAAAGAATGTTTGGCACGTTTGCAAAACAGGTTGAAGCAGGAGCCATTGTGCTCGCTATGCATCGTACAGGCACCTGCTGTGATATACGGCGGAATTGGACTCGCAAGATACGAAGTCCGCGGTCGGAAATGGTTCAACGGCTATATATCCGCCGTGGGAGGGTGGCGGCATCGTGAGAAAAGGAAGCCCTCACTTGCATGCGGTGGCGCTATATATCAAGGCGCATTGATGGCAGACGCGATTGTCAGCGCAACATGAAAACTGCCAGCAACACTGAAAGGTTAAACGCGCACAGATTCACGCCATGGACGGGGGGGGGGGGGGGAGGGGGAAATGGACATGCTTGGAAAGACCGTAAAACTCGAATCTAATTGAAGAGGACGGGACGTAAATGAAGGTGAAATACAGCTTTCTGAAAGGCCGAGGCATGCGAAGTGAAATTGGAACGACTTACACGGTGAATAATCTTGGAGACCAATCTCTTATCGAACCAATACGGTTTGCAGCAGCCGCAAAAGAGCGATGTTACATTTTTATAACAGGTAATCTATCTGTTAAGTTATATTTATATTACGAATATGACAGGCACACTTTAATAATCACCTCGGTAACAGTGAATGGCCTTCTTCGGCCTGGTGTAAGGTTTACTGACAGCCGAGAAATTTAAACAGCATATTTTCAAGTTCAATTAATAGTTTTCCCCCTTCGAATACTCTGAGCCTATATTAATTGAATACACCTATGGATGAAGTTCGCCATGAATTTTTCATGGCGAACTTCGTCCTCAGGTGTATTTAACTTTGCACCTGTGCGCGTGACTGCGTACAAAGTCACTTGTTTCTGCAGTGGTATATTAATGGATTTCATTAATGGAGAATGTGTCAAAAAAAACATCAGTGACACAACACAGAGTAACATTTCCACCCCTTCCTGGGGGTGGAACATTTCTTTCTCAAAATAATGTCGCGTGTATTATAATTTTATTGAGTTATTCACGATTGAAAACTGAAATGTTTTAAGGGAAAACGCCACGTTTTCAAACGATTTTTCACACATGTCTGAAAATGGTTTGTGGTGGGGAAATGTTTTGATGCGTATTCGAATCTATGCATTCGCATAACGGGAAAAAGTATTCACTTTACCTATATGAGGACTACAAATGTTTTTACAGTTCTTAATAATGCATTTCAAATTAGCACTGATAAATTACCCTATAAATCAATTTTAAGTCTCTATAATTTTTCTAAGGCATATTAATGAGTAAATTACGATGGCAAAGTATTTTGTGAAAAATAAAGGAACATTGCGTATCGAACAGAAAACATCTGATGTCACGGGAATGCAGAAAGAAAAATCGTGTTTTAAAAAAGACAAGCGTGTAAGAATGTATTCCTCTGCGGCTTCTTCTGATGAGAGATCAACGAGTCCCACATCTTCCCACCACTCATTCCATGCAACACGGACGTTGTTATTCATGAACGTTGTCATCGATATTGGCTGTAAGAAGCCTGAGCTTACCACTTAACCACTTTCAATATACTCGCTAATTTTTTCACAATTGCTTATCAACAACACTTCGGACATGAGAATTACAATGTTACCAAGAAAGAAAGTACCACTTCGACACAATTATATTCTCCTTTTATCATGCAATATTGATATCAGTTCTTATTCTGTTGGAGATTTAAAGTGAGACTTAACACACACAAAGGTGCATTACATTATTATTGCATTTTTATTTGTTAGTTCATTTTCGTTTGTGTATCATACTGCTTTATTGTTATTACTTGATTTTTTCATGCATATTGAGATTTTTATGAGCCAATTATTGTAAATTTCGTTGTGTTTTGCTCCAAGGGTATGCCCTCAGCATGAATAAATGTATATTCTATTCTATCCTTTACCCAACTTCGATATTAATATATATTCTCCGAGTTAGGCGTTGCCTAAATCAGAGCTTCGATTAACCATCACATAAACGATAGCTATGCTGTTTCAACCAATTAATTTTTGTTTAAATTGAATTCCGTATCAGAGCTATATTTTAGCCGGAGGCAACGAAGAATTGAGAGAAAAACTATGATGCCTGTAGTTTTTCTGAGCCCCTTTTTTGATTCAGCAATTCCTATATAACCTTGAGAGCAAATAGTTTCTGCGCCAAGGGTATGGCTATTCAACAATCCTAAATACTCTTCCCGCTCTATATCTTTCGCCAATATTTCCCATGTCACATTTGTCGAAACGAAAACAATTCTCCAAATCGCTCCGAAATAAACTCATCGAATTGAATTTGTGCCGAAGAATAAAATTACCGCGGTAATTCTACAAGATAGGAGTTAATGGGTAAAAGAAAATTAGTCATTCGATGATATAATGAGATATCTTGAAACAAGGAATGAGCTGAATCAATAAAAGAGCATTCGGATTAGGATTTACATAGAGTAATTTTAGCAACTAATTTCGTCGTCTTCACATCCAGCAATAATTCGCAACGCTTGTACCCATCCCGAGTGGGAACGGGAAGGATTAAACGTAAATTGTAGTGCTTGCGTTCATACTCGACTTCAGTGGCCAGGTGGAAAGGGTGTTATTATTAAAAGGTGTATAGTGTGGAGATTAAGTGATACGAAAAGAATTATTACTGACATGAATGGTAAAAGTAAGCCAAAGACTGAAAATTTCGCGCAGGGTCGTAAATTTCCTAAAGGAGTGGTTTTTAAACTTAATATTTGAACGGAATTCTTTCACATACAAAAATAATAGTGGTAGTAGTAGTGACAGTATAAATTGTAAGAACTTAGTCTCTCAGACTGTAGTCCGAAACAAGGGGGAACATTTTTTGAGATACGGGGAACTAAGTAGAGGGTTTGAAACTTATTTTAACACTTTTCATGATTGAAAAAATTTCATTTATCAATGAAATATTTTTTTTTAATTCATGATTTTTCAATATTTTGTTTTCTAATATGAACTATATAATGATGTATATATTATTGAATATTTTTTTTATTTCGGGGGGGTCCGGACCCCTCAAAACTTTCCCCTCGCTACGCCACTGGATAGTTATGACATAAATTTGACAAAGTTTATTAAAGACAAAGATCCAGGACAAAATTTATGTCATAACTATATTTAAAATTTGACAAAATCTATGGTTCACACTATTCCTATGAATAAACAACAAAATTAGAGTATAGAACACCCGCACAACACCACTCATTTTTGCCTAGGTAGAGCCTCGTTTCGAAAATTCCATTTTGGGGGCTAAATTGCAGATAAAATAATATTTCTTTCCACTGAATTTCACTCTTTAGTAAATAAGTCATTATATGATGGCAAATAATCCCACAAAAAGTAATACTAAGGTAAATTATTTTAAATTAACATCAATCATTATGACGAGTAACGTACCTGTGGACCTATTTTCAATAAGAAATTCAGTCAACACTGAGAAAGAGCAGAACCTGAACACCAAGCATTTCACTACGTAGCTCTCTGCTAGTTTCGCGAAGAAACTACCCAGAAGTGGCTACCATCGAGTTCGTGGCAGTTGCCGGATGCCTTGGACAATGTCTGTCAATGTCCAATGTCTTGGACAATGACCTGCAGCCGGGCTCATTCGCGTCCAATAGGAGCACTAAGCTCAAATTTTCTGTTGTTTAAAAATGTTGCGTTTTCATTGGTGATTTCGGTTCTTACTGGCATCAGCTATCCAGGATTAAAATTTCGTGACGTAATTTTTCTCCACCCTTTAACCCAGGAGAGAGCGCGCGACGAAATGTAACATTAGAAGGCGCATGGGGTGTCATCCACACTCCAAAGAATATATTTTTTCCCCTCTTTACTTGGAATGATATAGTTGTGCTGTGTTCTTTTTTAAATAGGTCCACCGCATTAAAATGATACTAGTAATTATTCTTATAAAATAAAGAAGAACCATGGGGTGATATACTTATACACCCCGCGCGCCCATTCCCAGGTTAAATGTTGCACGAGTGATACTGGTGACTTCCTCGTGGACAAGGATTAAGGCGGACTAGCGTTTTCTTTCCCGATCCATTCAGTCGACCGAGTCGACGTTTAATTTATCGGAAGGACTGCTGCGGCTACCTTCCTCCTCCCCACCACTCCCAAGACTAATTGATTCACATGATTCAGCCCCGCCCCAGGACACAAACGACATCCTCTTCCTTCCACTTCTCTCGATCACCCACTATTAACAGCGCAGTTACAGTCACGGCTTGATCTTCAATGTAGTCGTCTCTTAAAAACCACCGTTCCGCGAGATACAGAACTCATGACAGCACGACGTTTAAAGCGGATGACATCTAACCAATGGGAAAAAATGAAAGAAATACAGACGCACCAAAATAAGTCATGATCTCTTCGTGATAAACGAACAATTATGTAAGTTTACAACGATAAGGTGATTCACCATTAAATTGAAAAATTGCTTTTACAAATCAATATGAAGGCACGAAGTAAACTTTAAATTAGATAAACCGAGCTAAATCACGCGATAGTTACAATAAAAAGATAAAAAAGACGTGAATGCAATAAAATAATTCGCAGTTTTAAAAAACAATCCTCTTAAGACAGCTGATATTGTCTAATACTAGACGATAAGATTAAGAGTGGTCAAGAATTAATTTTTGGGTTCAGACTACGTGATAGTTTTACAGCTGATCGATTTTAATTATGAGTGGTATCTCGTTCAGCTGACAGCAGAATTAACTCACCTACAGCTACGAAACATATGCATTGGCTCGTACAAAGAAAAAGTCAGTTTTAAAAACAGTTAACTTATTTTAGAATTATTAAAAACGCTCCGAAGTAACCTCTCCATCCTCTTACGGCAAGCAACCTCTTTCAAGCAATACCTTAAATTTGTATTTGAAATTAAACTTTCTTATGCTTGATTCATCGGGGAATTTGTAAATAATTGAAATAATCAACATGTAGCTGATGAGAAATATTATCATTATATACCACCTGAACAATAGAGTACATTAGTAAAAATAGCTTATCTGTTCCCAACTTGTAAATTAGGATTTTGTACTTGGTGTAAAGTAATAATATAATACTCCGTCTATAATTCGTCTTCACTTCTCTGGCCCTGCAAATAAACCGCCGTTTATATACAGGTAGCTACCAAGCGGGTAGCTTGGTAATTTCCAATAGTTTACTTAGCATGTGAGCCTAGTCCAACTCAGAAAAATATTTCTTTATTGTAGTTTTACTTAACGTAGGCACTTCAATAGCGTACATGTACTAATATAGCTTATAATGCAACATATCATATCCATGCATGTACACAATAAAATATACCCTCTGCCGTTAAATAACGTCATTATTAGTGATTTCCAGTAATCCACCTTTTCGGAGATCCGGCAGTGCTATGACCCGATATCTGACCGGAAGACTATACAGTAATATAATAGCAGTAATAACACTGACTGGAAATTTCCTACCCACTGCATCGATCGCAAAAATTATATTGCACTTCCGAAGCGGGAAAGGGAAACAGAGAGCTCGGAGGACTTATTACCCTTATCAGAGCGGAGATAAGTAGAATTTATGACATAGCGCGACCAAACGGCTTACGAGAAGGAGGAAAAGACGGAGAGATCTCATCGAAATATATATATATATAAAGTGGGGATGAATATAAAAAAAACAATGCAGGCGATGTAAATAAGGAAAAGATATGGTAATAGGAGGATAGAGCGTATAAAAATGTAAACATGATCTAAAGCGAGGGACGTCCGAAGGCGTCTCGGCATGAGGAAAGATTTCGTCCTCAAAGAAGTATCTCCGCGACATTTCTTTTTCTCCCTTCCCTGTGCTTATCCTCCGACGAGGGTGGGACAGGGTAAAGGAATAAAAAAAAGAGAAACCCTTATCCCTAAATCTAACGTGTCCCCCAGAGTAATTCGTTTTAGCTCCGGTCGGGGGCGCCACGGATCCGAATCTGCCGGAGCCCGGAAAAACTTGTTTTCATTTCTTTCCCTTTTCCATTTAATCGATCAACCTGGGATTGCGAAGGTATGGAATTGAAGGGGAGCGCATGGGTTTGCAAGCAGCATTGAATGTAGTGCTCGAGCGTTCAATTGAAATATATCGTGCGTGATGGACTGATATACATGTCTATATGTCAAATTTCCGCAATACTAACATTTTTAAGAGTAAAATTTTCTCGGTTCTTGGCTGTATTTAACTCATTATAACCCAATGTTGCTTTCAAGTAACATTAAAAATGCATACACTTTAAGCTCTTTTCAGGAAAGGTTTAAACTGCGTGTTCTTTTGTGCCGTAAAGTTAAATGGCGAAATATGCAGCTGCCACAACAATTATGATTGCGTAGAAAATTTTAACATAATTCTTCGTAACTTTTGGGCTATGTCGCCGCGTCAATGCTTTGGGTGGCCCCAACGTTTCCCAACCGATGCTGGTCGCTTTTTCAAGGGATTATATGACAACAAAGTCCGCGGTAGCCGAACACTCATCGCTTGGCCACATCATCGACCTCAAGGAAGTCAAAATCCTCGCCAAAGTTAAAGGTTTTAAACAGAGACTCGTCAGAGAAGCCATTGAAATATCCAAAGAAGATAAGAATAATTTCAACAGAGACACCGGCATTAAAATTAGCCGTACTTGGCAACCCATAATAAGAAGAAACAAGCAGCAACCCACTCCCCCAACCTCCGGCTCCCCTCCCTCCACCTCCTGACACAGACACCTATATAAAAGATCTTGAATTCCCATCTCTCCATAATCCCTTGAAAAAGCGACCAGCATCGGTCGGGAAACGTTGGGGCCACCCAAAGCATTGACGCGGCGACATAGCCCAAAAGTTTTTAATCATAATGACAATTTTAACATTTAAAAAATGAGAATTCTTGAAATTTAATTTATCACAGAAGCACCTTTGGGTTGGGAGGGTTATTAGGGAAAGTTCGAAATCGGGTTATTTGTTTCCAACTTCATTTGCTAGTTTTATGGTATTAGAATTAATGTATTTTTTTTTGTATCCCATTGGTGTATTTTCTGTCTCTATCAATTGCTCTCACGTAACAGTGATGTCATGGCAAAATTTGCAGTGCCGGAACGCACTTTCCTTAATTATTTATATAAGTCTAATATTACTCTTTGTGTTTTTTTTTATTTTTACAGGATTTTATTTACATTTTATTGCAAAACTTTTTGTTTTGGTTACGAATGTATATGTTAGAAATTTTGACGCAACAAAATTGATAAAAAATTTTTTATTTGAGTGTTATGTCTTTTGTATACCAGTGCCAGAATGGCGTTCCGGCACCATGACACCACCGGAAGGTAGTCTTTTCATTCATTTATTTTAAATCTCATCCTACCACCAGGCAATAGGCTCCTTTTCGCAATATGAAATGTTAATAATTAAGAAAATGCGTCGATTTTTCAAAGAGCACAACAGGCATTGATCACATCAACCAGTTTGTAAAAATATTTTTAACGAAATAATGGAGATTATTTTGTAACCAAAAGTATTAGAATAGTGATAGGAATGGAGTAATGTGGGGTCAAATTCTCATTTCATGTCACCCAATGCATATTTTACTACAGCAAACTTTATAAGTGAAAATGTTTTAAATAACGCAAAATACATCGGTACTTATTCGTGGTAATATTTAACATCAATGCATAACGAGTACGGAAAGTAAACTGCAACTATGGAACGTTTTGCGAATTATGAAATATTAAAATCACCTCAATTTGGGAATTTTTTTTTTATTCAAAACAATTTTTTAAAATTATTTAATCACATAAATATTTCTTTACGCCTAATTGTGAATTAAAAAGGGAAGTTCTTGATGGAAAGGGAGGCTAGGGAATATATTTCAAACACATAATTTTTTAAATTTGCCTGGTTTGGCGATATTTTATGTTCCTAAATTTATATAAAATCACCGTATATTTTATCTCTCGCGGCATGGTTTAAGGTCCACAGGAGCAATTATTTTCATGTAAGTCAAACATACCCAGGTAATTATGAAGCTCGTGCATAGATACCAGAGAACATACCAGGTATTTGTCGGCTTAGCGAAGAAAAATCCGGAATTTTGCTGCCTATATATACATTGAATCCATATTAATGCGCACGAGTTGTGCGTTTTATCCTTTCCGAGTCATTTTATGTCACTCCTCTGGTGAAGTTATCCATTAAAAGCTCGTATATTTATTTCAGTACACATGCGAGGTAAATACACTTGGTGATGGAAACTAGGGTATTTATTTCAAAATATAATCCAGTAAATTCCATGAAATGTTGTGCACATTGTCAAAATAATATATCGCTATATCAGTGAAATAAACATGAGTCCTTATTGAATGAAAGCCGCCACTTGTTATTACAGTTATTTATCAAATAATTTACCTCTCAACACTGGGTCTAAGGTCCACTTGGAGCCATGACATTCATGTAAGTCATGCATACCCAAGTAATCATGAAGCTCGTGCATTGATACTAGTAAACACAACAGGTATTTACACTCATTACTTAATGTCTTATATACACATTGACTCCATACTAATACTCGCGAATTGTAATTTCCTTTCCGAGTCATTTGACGTTCTTCCTCAGGTAAAGTTTCCCCCCCCCCCTCCTTCCCTTCAACCCAGTCGGCCCAAAAATAAGCCGGCCCCTCCCTCCTCCAACCCTCATAAACAAAAATAAAAGAAAGACATGACAGCCACCGCGGCAGAATAAACTCAACTCCGACATGAAACACACGCAAGAGCGTTTCCGTGCTAATTAGCAGAAGCGACCCGGATGAATAATTTCTTTTTTTTTGGTACCATTTTCCAAACCTTTAATTTTTTTCCTTCATTCTAAAATACCCAAATTCTGACGTTTCATTGGAACTTTATGAATGAGACTTAATATTACTCGTTTATATATATCACTCGTTTACATTTTTTAGTAAGAAAAATTTGCGAAACCAGACAAATAATTAAAAAAGAAACATAACAGGTGGCCATGATATAAGGGAAAAGAAAATCCAATCGTCGCGGCTTTTATCGGTTTCATTTTTTTTTTTTTAATACTTTGGGCAATCACTAAGCAATTAAGCGCTGTTTTCTGTTCAATACACCTTATCTTCTTCCTCTCCCTGCCCCTGTTAAGCTCTCCTTATCGTGACGGAGTGGGGAACTCCTGCTAGCAACAAATATATATAGGTATCTAAGATAAGATACGCAGATAAATGGAGTATCACCCGCGGAGTTGGGACAGGGAGGGGAGCAGAAAGAGTTTAAACGTTGTTTCAAGATTATCGCTCTTATCGAGAGAGAGCCGTCGCTGATAACGAGAGCCTATATTCTGTTTGCACTGCGATATTGCCGTTTAAAGTGGAACGACAGCAAGGATCGCGATGGAAAGTTTGTTTTTCATACGTGGCAAGGTGGGATCAGGTAAGAAGAACTGGTTCGATTTCGGGCCTTCGAGATTAGAAGCTGAAAATAATTGTTAGACAGCGTTGCAGGGAGTAGTGGGAATCGAGCGATTGTCAACGACATTAATAGGGGACCCTAAAAGCAAAGGGGTAAAAAGGTCAATTTTTAGAATTTTGGAGATAAATGCAGACTATGCACTGCGAATCAGATCGATTGACGTGACGGGTTCAATTTGTGGAAATTCGTTGCAATAAAATGCAAAAAGCTTTGGTAATTTTCCGCACTTTTTTTTCAATTTATCTTAGCTGTATCAATTTTTCTACTATTTAGCATCAATGTTTTTTCAGACTAATTAAGGGACAGCTCTTGATAATGACGTGTAACCTTTGAAATCGTCAGATCGAATAAATTAGTGAGTAAAATTACTACATCTGTTTGTATCTTATTGCATATTAAATGGTTGATGGGGTACGAAATGTCGTTGTGGCAAAGGGATATAAAAAAATCACTGAAATTATAAATATTATAAGTAGTTATCAGCGATTCTCTCATATTCATTTGCCACAACAATCTTTTGTACCCTAATAAGTATTATCTGCAAAAATTTTAAATCATAAATATTGCACTGTATCCCCTAATTGCGTACGCTTGGTTTCGCTATTTAGTGGGCCCTTTTCGCTCTGTAGCGTTGAGGTGTTTTTCCCCGTCCCCTCCCTTCCGCTCCTATCCTTTCCCAGAGGCGTCGGCGGGCTCCCATCGCGGCGGCGCCTCTATCCTTTCTCCTTCCTCTCCAGCCCCTCCCCGGGTGATCGGGCTTATAAGCCACGGGCTTGGTTCCAGGCCCCGGTGTGTTGTATCCTTAAGAGGGTTCGCCTGGAACCCTCATGATCATTGTATCCCCTATCTTCTAGGGTCCTCAAACGAGCTTCGATGGTTATCACTGAACTGAAAACAATTGCATGCTAATACCACCTCCCCAAGTGAAGCCAATAAAATGCGCATCTCGTCATCTTGAGACGAAACTCTAATCGCGCTCTATTGTAATAAATGGGAAGTCTCGAAAATTTTAATATTCTTCGGAGGAGATAGCGACTTGGAAGGTAGGTTACGAAGACCCCATGAAAAAGATTCTTTACCTCAAAATGAAGTGTTCTTGATCAATTTTGCGCATACTCTATTTAAAATAAATGGTGTAAATGCATGTTTGGCGGCCCCGGACTGGCTTCAGCTTGGCTTCAACTGATACTGATTACTGTTTATAGAAGCCAACACTCCATACGGTACTGAATTGTATTAACCTAATTATCAGAAATTATAGTGAATATAGGTAATAGGATGTTGGGACCTCCTTTTTGGCCGAAGGCATAAAATAAAAGTTATGGGTCGCTTGACAAGTCCACAAATTGAAAATTTTCCACAAATTGGCTAATGACACCATTTTACTATATACGTATGAGATAGATAATCATAATATAAGTGAAATTCAAAGATGAGCGATTGGCGATAGAAATCGATTCTTGATATTATGTGATAGAGGAGATAAATAGCAGTGCTGGCAAACGTTGATAATCTATTTTATCAAAGATCAAGGATGAATTAACAACGACTAAGTATAGGTTGACTGTAGTATCTTTAAAGTGTCGATGGGCGTCGATTTTCATACGATTATCGTTCGGTGATAGATGACTGGTTGGAAATCGATTATTGGTTCAACATCGATAGTCAGTTGAAAATTGCATTGATACATCATCAATAAACGACAAACCAGCGACAGAATGTTGAGAATCGATAATCAAATTTTATTCAACGATGCCATCGATATCGAGGGTCACCATCGTGTCGTGGATGGTCAAAACAATCGAAGATATTTTTCGATTAGTCGCACCAAGCTTATCGAGCAGACGATCTGACGACCGATTTTCCCCGACAAGCGATTGTCATCTTGAGTGCCCATTGAAATGTCCACGTGGTGACTTCTTTTTCGTCTCCAAGTTCTTTCCGCAATGCGACCCTCCCCTCCAAATATTTCGGTCGATCTGGCCTGCGGAGCGGACAGGCAGATCAAGTAGTACAAATCAGATACCTTAATTTTGCGACGGCGAAATGAGTAAATGGCTACAGAGTAAACTGACTTTAATGCTATTACTGACATAATAAGAAAGAAATCAACCTAGATAGATATCTTGCCTGTGAACGTGATGTGACCAATCAAATTATTTGAGTTTATTTGGCATTAACTATAGGCAGTGACGGATCCAGGATAGGGACAAAGGGGGGGCTAACCTCCCAGCAGTAGTGGGGGTCCGAACAAAATCACCATTCTATCTGGTGTGAATTGGATACCCCAGGGGGGGCAACAGCACCCCTAGCCCCTCTCTGCATCTGCAACTAGTTTTTAGCATACAAAAGCGCGTCAAATAAGCCCTAAATACCTGTTTGCATGGTACATTAACCCGTCTGAGTTAATGTCTACATGTATAAATGCGAGAATGAACATGAAAATGTACCGTGTAACCACTTAACTGGTGCGAATGCATGAACGGAAAATGTAGATACTGATGTAATTTGGTTCATGCATTCGTACTTGTTCCGGTCCGGTCCACAAAAATCATTCACCCAAACAGACGTTAACTTCTGCGTGGTAATGTATCGTGTAAAGTTTAGGGATAATTTATATTTCAATTCTTTAAAGTGGGTAAATACATCGGAAAATATAATTAAATACTATTATACAAAGTGGCAACCTACCAAAATTTTGATGTTGTATAGTTTCGACACCACCAATAGACCCACCACTGACTAAAGGCCATTTATTACCATATGTGTGATTTTATTCTTCATTCAAATCTCCTTCTCTCTTTAAGATTAAAGTTAGCAACAAATTAAGCAAATATGATTAATTTCTGCAAAACCGTTGGAAAATATCTCTATTCGTTTGGCCAACAGTTATGTTTTGTCATAAAGCTTTGATGCGCTACTTTCGAGGTGAAATTATTTTTTACCATCCTTATGGAAGAAGAGTAGAGGGAGGGAGCCTTATCTACTAGAGGGAATATTTATTAAAAATTGATACCAATATTTAAAGAAAATGAAGAGACGATTTTCGAAGTTTGCTCATGGCTATTAGCGAAAAGGACCGGATATTATTCACCGGACTCATACCACAAGCAAAAAATCTTGGTAGGGTAATGGAGATTTTTAGTCATAAAAATGCAAATGTCGGATGATCTGGTAATGAGGATGCATTAGAAGGGAAAAAAATAGATTACTGCAGAAAATATCAATTTTTTTATTGTTAGATGCAAGTAATGAATAGCCACATAGCGGAAGTCAATCAATATCCAACGAAAGAAAAAGGTATCGAAAGATTTATTCGGGGATCTCTGAGCGGCTCTGCGGACTCTATGTGCAACTTCCTAAACAGTTTTTAAGTGCTCTGACGTGACACTCTTCCAAGCAATCTCCACAGCCAGATATGCCTTATCGTGACTGAAAATTATTCTGAGGACCTTGCTATTAAGAAATGCCCATCTCGAATATATCAGATAACATTACACGTAGCATTGGCCGTAATTTTACGCACTCCATTACGAGGCTCTCACGAAGGGAAAACTAATGTGGCAACGTCTAGAGGAAACGGCTTCGAATGCACTTTTACAATTCCATGAATGAATGATTCCGTGACAGAAAATACACTGATTGATCTAAAAAAAAACTCGATTTCATCGTTTTGCGCCAGTAAAAATCACGAAACAAAGATAAAAATAGATAAAAGTGTAGGAAGCTTGAAAGCGTCATTCTTCCCTCGAACTCCGATGGATATCTGTATTGAAATCCATTCAAGGAACCGCTCCCGTCATGACTTGAATTGAGATTTTTCCTATAGTATTTTATTTTGTCCATTCACACCTTCCTGATCATTGATACTCTACATTTAAATCGATTTACATAAATAACCTGTTAAATAAATTCATCACATTTCCATTGAGCAGCCTCCTTACACCCGTAACTTTTTGTGGCTATTGAAACGAAATTACTCACTTTCAGTAATCTATCTTCGTGTGATTGTATAATTTTTTTAAGGGCACAGCATTGCTGGATGAAAAATCCCCCTTCCTGTAGTTGCTAACCTGGTTTAAACGGTGATATGTAGAAGTCGATAGTGGGCGCGGACTTAAACCCTGCACCAGGTGTATTGCGGTCTTATGTTTAGCGTATCATGCAGCAGATGGCACAATGAGAAGACAGTATTGCAATTTTGATCGCCACTAAAAAATCCTCAACCAAATTCTGCCCATCAGGATAGCAATAAACCCTATCACGAAGAAATATGAACTAAGCCACCATACCATGTCAAATCATTATTAACAGTACATGCATTAATTATTCACTTATTCATTAATTAAACCCAATGGTTGATTTGGAGCTGGATAAGTGAGGTTAGAGCTCACCTCAGACTTAGCCACAGTCGTATGAATTCCACACATTCAGGGTAGGGGTGTCTTTGATCACGCATGGAAACGTTTTTGTGGATATGATATTTTTTTAAATTTCTCAGAGAATTTTGCAGTTCGATTCTTTACTTATCCCTTTCAAGCACATTAACACAGCGGTCTCTGACACCCAACGTTTTGCGAAGACTTAGCGAATTGTTTGGGGCGCACTCATTCGTTCCTGATAGGTGCGTCTAGGCGTGGGATTGGTCGACATTGAACTATTTAACTGAGCGTGAAATTTTGGAACTCCCATTTTCTTATTAAGTTTTTCGTGCGCATGGCAAACATGTCAGTAAGTCATTCATTGTCACAAAGAGACCAAGGTCAGCATTATATAAACGTTGCTTTCTCTATAAGGGACCAATCAGAAGACAATTTACCATTTTTGATCGCCACTTAATTTTTTTTTAATCCTCAACCAAATTCTACCCTCAGGATAGCAACAAACGCTATCACGAAGAAATATGAACTAAGATATCATACCAAGCCAACTCATTATTAACGGCTCATGAATTAATTATTAATGTACTCAGTGAATAAATCGCTGAAATAAAAATGCTCGCCCGCTGAAATAAAAAAATAAATTCTTAAATAAAATGTTTAGATTTGCCTAAGTCTAGCTTTTCTCTCAATAAATGATTGAAAATTTATTTTGATGTTATTTCTTTAAAACACTTAATATTTACTGAATTATTTTTTTGGCATACCTTATTGTTATTTGATGATGGCTCAATTCTGGTCTTATGACTTCGAAGACCACCTAAAGCTCCTGCTCTATGCTATTATTAACTGTAAAATCAAAATGTAGGAAAAATAAATCAATGATCTTTTTATTGAGTTTTGATAGTTCTAGCCGTGAATCGTGGTTGAAGACACTTAGGGATGTAGAACAACGTGGATATAATATGGAAGCTCATTGTCAGTTAACTAAGAAGTAAACACGGTTATATAAAGAAACTATTAAAAGTTTTTATTATTTCATTGGATACATCATTATAGATGAAATTTTTTAACTAAATTTAAAAAAATTTATAAAAAAAAGGTTCTCAAAAAATTCTATAAAAAAGTAACTTAACTATTAAAAAATGAAATAAAAATGAAAAGTCAATTAAGAACTTTATTTCGTAAAAAAAAATTAGGAATTTTTTTTTTAATCCCAGCGGAGCATATTGATATAGCGACCCATGACACCCAACCTTTTGCGAAGAATATCATTTCGTAAAAAATGATGTTAAAAATAAAAAAATATCCCTGTAGAGCATATTAATAGTGATCTATGATACCCAACGCTTAGCAAACACTTAACAAATTGCTTGAGATAAACTAACCTGTTCCTGATAAGTCTAATATGTATCCTGGGCTGCATCCTTTCACCATCACCCACCCCTGTTTGCACTCTCGGCATTACACCAATCAATGATCCCATTCTATTGCCCTCCATTCTCTCGTCTCTCACAACCCACACCCCCTCTCATTGGAGAATGAGCTCGGCCCGTTTTCTCGATGTCTGCATTAGTCCTACCTTGCCCTAATTACCCGCCTCGCCTAAATCGCGCTAAAGACCGCAAATGTCGAGGGTTCCGCCCGCTACATCACAAGGGGCCCAATAGGTGAGATACTCTCCGACAAGGGCCTCGGACCACGTCCCAGTCATGCCTCCTGCACGAATGGACGGAGGGGAAATGGGTGAGGCCTCGCGACTCAATGCACCACCTACTAAGTAGGTGGATAATAATTGTCGTTTGAGTAGAGTATTGCCGTGGATTTCGAATCTTTTGGTGACGGAATGCCAAATTTGAATAGCCAATCATGAAATTCCTCCGCGAATTTCGCAGTTCGGCTCACTACTTCCCCTTTCAGAACATAATATCATAAATACCTCTGACATCCAACGTTGCCTATTTACAAATTGTCAAAATTTTACAAATTGTCAAATTGTTGTCAATTAATAAATCAATCAGGATTGTGAGTATCGTTAAGAGCAAATGAGAGACAATTTTTCTTCACCAAAGTTTAGGAATATATAATGTACTTCATCCTCATGGCTTAAATTAACTAATATTATGCTTTAACCACTTGCATTCGAGGATAAAATAGATTATATTCCGAAACGCCGGCTGGGATGAGTTGTTTTCCAATGACCAAGTATCTGACCAATTATCGTGATTCTGATGATGAGGTATTAATGAAGAGGTTGATAACAAAATACTGTATCATTATTTTCACCAGTCAATACTGTTAACTCGCGAACGAATCGAATGATATGGTAGCAGATTGCTTTAAATGTGGCTCATTCGACTTCTTATCTCTGATTATCTGTCATTCCTGGGGAAATATTATAATTTAATTTCTAATTACCATCTGTTGTTCCACCACCATTTCCATCCACCTATAAAGTTCGAAATAATACTCACGCTCTCAGGCAAGGCAATTCTTCTAGAACATTGGTAATTTACTTACCGTATTTCATTTCACTATATCGCACTTAGCTTGGTTTCTAAAATATTCGGTAAGAAATCTGATCGAGTAAAATAGTTAAATTTTAAACCAAATTACCTCAACTAAAAATAGAGGAATGAAATTTCCGCGATTGTATGTATAAAATGTTGCGATCTATTACATGTTATGAAGTCAGGGGTTAGTTTCGCATGAAAACATGTTTGAAATTTTATTCACAACTATCAAAATACTTAAAAATATTATGATAAATCTAATAAAAGGCTTAGCAAATCAATAGTTACAGCCGAAATGAAAGAAACCATTTTTTATAAAGACAGGAGACAGTAATATGGCGCTCTTTTTAGACTCCAATCACTTGGCAAATATATCCGGGTGTGAATGGATTTTGGATTCCAACACACCCAGATTATTTATTATTTTTTTTGCAAACCTAAGACTTCTATTCCACTAGTCAGGATTACGTACTTAATTAGATGCTCCTCAAGCTGGCTCATAGACGACGGAAAGTGTAATATCAATGATATAGCATAAGTACAGCGTTGCCAATAGAATGACTTTGAAAAATACCAAAGTTTATAAGGAAAATGGAGAAAATACAGTATGGCCGAATCAAGCTGAGAGAGAAGAATTTATATGAACAAGGAATAATTAAATAGAAAGTGCCAAAAAAAAACAGATAAAGACTTGGTGAAAGGAAACTTGACTATATCACTGAACTAAAAAATAAAAAAGCACATTCAACATTCAAGGATACATTAGAGCAGGGGTTCCCAAACTTTTTTGTACCACGCCCCCCCTCGCTACACATATCAGCTTTCCATTTTGCAATACCCTATTTCCACGGTGCCGTACATATCAACTCCTACTTGTACAAGTACTTGTACTCGTACAAGCTGTGTGTTTTGTAATTTTAAAAACTGTAACCTTCTTTGATAAAGTTTACAACTTCATTGAAACTTTGCAAAAACAATTATGAAAACTTAGAAAGACTTTATTCCAAAGATCTGAGGAAATTACTTCTGTAATCTTTTTATTTATTTTATTTGGGTGTCACGCCCCCCCTAGACTTTCTCCATCCCACCCCTGGACTTTCTTCACGCCCCCCTGGACTTTCTACACGCCCCCCCCAGGGGGGCGCGCCCCCCAGTTTGGGAACCCCTGCATTAGAGGAAGTTAAAAGTTCTGAATCGGTGTCCCCTTTTTACAGCAATCGATAATGTTCCTCCCCCTGGCATAGGGAGGAGAAGAGGAAATTCAGGCCAGGCTTGGAAATGCATGTGTTGCAACGTATGCATCGCGGTTGACGTCTCCGCAGACGGTGCATCGCAATATCGAACGTGACCACGGCGGCCGGGAAAGGGGGCGGAAGAACTGGGCCGGCGACCTCCGCTCCGACACTCTCGCGGCCGGGTTCGTTATCCACCGATTCAGAGGAGAGAGCGACGGGGCCGAATTTGGGGAGGGAAAATTTTTCTCTTTCATTTTTCGATTGACCCCACCACGAAAGCGAGCATCGTCAACCCTTGCACTTTTCAACTTTCGCCAGTGTAGATGGTCTCTAAAACGTGCACCCAGCATTTAGGATCAGGCGCAGAAAGATTTTGCCCATGAACGTACAGGGTGCCAAACTGTCATGGAAAATAAAGAGCTGTATCAGAATTAATCAGGTGGAATTGTAGCGTATGCTAAATTAAAGATTACTTATAATTTTATTCAAATACTTTACTATTAATGCACGACTAATTTTTGTATTGATAACCTGTAATTGAATTGTTTATTATAAAAACCCCAAAGCCAACAATTTTTAAATTTTAGGGTAATCGAGAAAAAATTGAATTTTACCATATTAGCATAATGCAAATAAATTTAGTGATTTTACTTTGTAAACTACAAATGCCAGCCATTAGATACAGAGCCAGGAATTTCGTCAGGGGGGATCCACAAGGCACTAAGTTGAGGATTTTAAACTAACTTTAACACTTCTAATAATCGAAAAAACTTCATTGGTTTAAAAAAAATCATTTGTAAATTCATATGCATTTTTTATATTTCGGAGGGGGGTTAGGACCCCCCGAACCTTCCACCTTGCTACGCCGTCGACAAAGGCATTCACTGTTCTGTAGTTTCTACACCAAACCATTTATGTAAAATTGTAGATTCATAATTTATGTAGGTGCTCATTGCAAGAAGGGAAAATCGAAAAAAATGTCTGTTAAAGCGTTTCTGCAATAAAAGATTCGATTATACAAAATACAAAGCTGGTAGTGAAGTCTAATTAAAGAAATATGGAAAATTTCCAGTAACTTTTACTTTACTTGTAAAACTCAGATAAACCATTAAAATTTACTTCGGCATGGGAAATTACGGGAATTTTCCTGAGACACTAAGAAAAATTCTACTTTCCTTACTGCTAGATAGTAAGCAACAACAACCTAACCTAACATCCTATGCGCTAAAGAAAACCTAAAATTGTATGCTCTCTCCATAACTGCGGAGCAACCTTAGATCATGTACACGACTCTAAAGTTTTTAAAACAAAATCTTTTTTCTTGTAATGTTATTGTTGACTTTTCCATTTGGATAAATAGTAATGTAACATTAAAGTGTAAACGTCTCTATGTTTTGCGAATATTTTATACTGAAATATCGCTTGATTCTGGCTATTGAAAACTTAAAATGAACACTATGAAAAGCAATAATTTGTGAATATACATAAATTTATTAAAGGACGACTTAGATTTCGACATGGCACGTCACCTTCTGGCGAAACGTAGAAACATTAATAAATTAATGTGGAATTACGAAGTTTTAATTTTCTTTATTTTAACCCATTTCCGCCTAGAAAACTTTCTGTCGCTTCTGTCACCAGATCGCCTCTGCCGGGCCTGGAAATATAGTGGGGCCCTAATATTATGTTCTCCGTGGCGCTCTTAGAGATAGCCATTCTCAATTGTTCAAACAATCTAAGCCCAGCGCGCAGCCTTATGTCATTTTAAAGGTGAAAATGGTATAGATTGTTTTTTTTCCCATTTCCAATTGCCCATCATCATCATGGGTCGAATAGGGTGGTTTCCTATTATTTTTTATTGCCTAAATTGAAAGATTATTACTCCTGGAGTACGTATTTCACGCTTTTAGGTTTTTAAATGACGATATCTATTTTTCACGACTAAATGAAAAGTGAAAACTTTCAAGCGCGCGAAAACGCGACGGTAAGTATGAATGCTGGGAAAAGCCAGTGTGTCGTCTGGCTTCCGCTGAGTGAGGCCAACTGGGTACGAGGCTATAAACGCCGCTAAGATGCAGGCTGCTTGCTGCCGAGCATGGTGGTAGCGTAGATTACTGTGTTAGCAGGTATCGCTTGGCTTAAATAAGGATTATTAATACCCTATCAAACGAAGGAAACTTTCCGACCTTAGACAATTTTAATAGGTGATTATTAAGAGATGTTTCCCTGAGCTCTGTGCCACATGCATGCATTGGTTATCTCAGACGATGTAAAACTCCTATCTACTCGTATAGTATCTAGGTCCCTGTGACGTCACGTGGAATGGATCGCATGGGCGCCAATCAGGCCTTTTTCAAATGAGGTTGAAAATGACCATAGGCATTCGTCTGAACTGGGATTTCTGAAACCAAATAATTTGTATATTATGAATACACTAATGGTGGGTAACGAATCGCAATCGATGCCTTTCGTTTTCTTTGATGAAGGAAACTACCCTATTTGCGCCCAACTACTCTTCGGCGGCAGCCAACTCTTCCGCCCCTCCGCCGCGGCCGGTGCAGCCATGAATGGGAGTGGGGAACCCTGGATGCAGCAACGTCGCTGCCGCTGCTGCTCTCAACGCCACGGCTGACCTACCTTTATCGAACCCCTTTTTCTCACGACAGCATCCGGCGGAGGGGAGCTAGCTGATGATGCAGCCTTCCCCTCAACCACTCGAGAGGTTTACACATCCACGCGGGAGAGTTGTGAGCAAACCGTGCTTCATAGTAAGAAAAATCGAATGACTCCATTTAACCTTTTTTAAAGACCGAACTAACCCACCAACTGCTTTTTATTAATTTTTTGCATATCCTATATATAGGGCTCCTTGATTTTCGCGAATGCGAGATTTCACAATTTTTTTTGCGAATTTTGGCACATTTTCAGCATCTCTAAAACCAAATAAATTGTATATTATGAATACACTAATGGTGGGTAACGAATCGTAATCAATGCCCATTCGTGAATAACGCGAATTTCAATGTTTAAACTCTTGTTCTTGAAGAAAGCATCAATACCTGTCATGCCAAAGGAACAAGTACCCTAATGGATAAAATTGTGCCAAACTGCACCTATTCCTGCATTAACTATGTGCATTACGTTATGTGGATACGTTAGCGGAATAAATTAAAGAATATTGTTAGGACTTAAGAATTTTGGTCAACTTTGGATGAAGAGATTAGTTACATGCTATAAAATTGCAATCATAAGTAGACTATTCATTATTTTATATGTTAGGAAGTTGATAAGTTAAGTTTGAAGTATTAAATATTTTGCATCAGTATCAGTATCCTCGCCTTTGAAATGAGTAAATCAATAATATTTGGCTCGATAAAAGTTCATTTTTGTTCTTTAAAAAAGGATGTTTTATTCGACGATTTTTAACCGCCTTTATCATAAAGTGGGTCTTTTTACCGACTTTATATACTGAATTATGATCCATTATTATACCGCTAAGTGAAGCTTTTATTTACCATAATATAGGACCCCTACTCATATACGTTACAACAAATTAAGAGATATTATTAAATAAAACCCAAACAAAAATTTTAAAATGCGTTTTCAAGCATTTTCCCAAAAGAGAACACTGTGTTAACAAATAGGGTGTTTGGTAATGGGTGATCAATCATCAACATGCTATAGGATTCCCACATGCACACCACACATGTACATAATACATCAGTGGCGTAAGTATGGGGGGATGAGGGGTTAGATCCTCCTTCAAAGCCTCAGAGAAATAAAAAAATATTTAAAGCCATTGCCTAGTCTTGACAGATAATAACTGCTTCTGCTTAAAGTTAAATTTTTAGCGCCAAAATGATGTGAAATGTATATCCAGGCATGTCATTTTTTTCCTGGACCCTTTTTTGCCATTGGGGATCGGGGAGGGGAGGGGGGTGCCACCTCAGGCCAACCTATCCCCCCCCCAAAGCATATTCCTAGTTATGCTGCTGTATTACATGTACATTATTATACTACATAGCATTTGCAGCATTATATCACAAAAATTTTGCAGCATTGTTTCCAGATTCAAGGATACACACTTATGATGGAGAGGCGGTTAGGATGAAATAATAAAGTATACGCGCATACGTTACACCTCTCCTTATTTATTCCCGCTCTTTCTCATCTTCTTCCCCGTTCTATGAATAGATTTCTCCTCCGCTTGTTTTCCTCCCACTGTTTTCTTCTGCGTGGGGAGTGCGGTGCGAGTGGAGACGAGAATGACGGAATAGTCTAGGACCTCGCCTTCATCTTCTTCTTCTTCCGCGGTCCTGAGTCTTTTGTTTCACGGTTTCATTTTGTCATTTCGGCCGGCCAGTTAGGAGCGGTGGCGTAGCCAGGAATTTTGTTCGGGGGGGAGGGTCTAAAAACAGGAGGGGGATTTTTGAATAATAGGGTACAAAGTAGAGGGTTTTCAACTAATTTTAACACTTTTCATAATCGAAAGAAAACTTAATTTTTCAAAGAAATCTTTTGTGAGTTCATTATTTTTCAATATTTGGTTTTCGTTTGTGATGAAAAGTAAGAGTGATTTTTTTAAATGGGGGGGGGGAGTCCAGCCCCCTCCCCGTATTCCCTCCCTCGCTGCGCCGCTGGTTAGGAGTGATTAAGGGGACTCCCGCTCGACCGCTCATTTAAAAATATATTTCTTTTTACGTGTCGTATTACTCGCTTAAAACACAAGTTATCTTGAAATATTATGGGCGCATCAAGCAAATAATTAGGTATAGCATTTGACTTCATAGAAAATATAAAAAGCTCAGATAATACTGAGATAAACTATTCAAATATGAAATAATGACAGAATAAGTTCGGTTTTATGATCAATATCATATTACATTTTATCATAATACTTTGAGATATCGACATCATTCTCTTTTTCACAGGTATAAACTCAGTGAAACAGAGAGTAAAACAAGGTCAAAGGTCACAAAAATGTTTCTTTTTTGTGATATTTTTTTGCCAAACGGTTACTTTTGCTATGAAAATTGCTCAAGCCAAAATTGTAGATCAGAAAATATCTACAATATTGTCCATGTACTGTTTTCTCTAAGATTTACCATTTCTTTCATCATATCCCGGCGGCGACAGATGTCTTTTTATATACTGCACGATCCCTGCTTGAGTTTTGTTTGCAGGACACTCCCAGCGCAATGCTCCGTACGTCGGATGGGAGGTTAAGATTAGGCTAACGCCGAAGTCTGGTTTCTCTCCACCCTTCCTTCCCTCATGGCGCACATGACCATACCTGCGTTCTACTCCTCCAGCTAAGTATCATACCATGTCAGGGCTCAATCAGGGGCGTACCTGGCGAGGGGCAGGTGGGGGCAGCTGCCCCTCCCCCCCTAGAAGCAAAAATCGTAAATGTCTCTAAGGAAATTAATATTTTTTCAAGCAAGTAATTTCAAAAACTAATAAAGAGCTGTTACTGTTTCCTTAAAATGTTGATTTCATTCACCTTCTCCATGCTTAAATCTTACCTACAACTTGAACAACCATGGCTTGCTCCTCTCCCCCAGTTTTGATCTTGGGTATGCCATTAGGCGCGATCATAAAGTCGGTGGCGGCGGGGTAACGTCCTCGACTGCCAAACAAGAGGTCGCGGGTTTGAGTCCCGCCTGGGTAGGTTTCCCCGGTCCAGGGCATGGTTGTTCGTGCACGTTTACTTGTTATATTTGTTGAATGCCCCGGCATAAAATGGCCAATAAGAGCTGTAACCGGTGGTTTGAGAATAAAATAAAAAATAAAATAAAACATCAGGGACGTGAAGGAACAGACTTGGCAAAGGAAGGATTAATGAACGAGCAGATTAAACTAATTCGGGGATCGGGTTGGTGTGGTGGCTATGGCTTCCCACCCGGCGGGCTCGGGTTCAAATCTCGGCGGTAGTAGAGAATTTTCAGAGACTGCCCGATCCCTGCTTGAATTTTATGTGGAAGACATTTCAGGTGCAACACTATGTCCGTCAGATGGGACGTTAAGCCGTGGTCCCCTTGGCGCCTTTCGTTAAGAGCAGGCTAATGCCGACGCCGGGTTTTTCTCCACCCTTAAGTCCATTCCCTTCCCACGACGCAAGTGTCCTCAGCTGTCGGTCGCCTCCTCCAAATACCATACCTGAAAGCGATTTTATCAGCAATGATCAAAAGGCATTCGCATATATCCCATGTATCCGCGTCTTCATGGGTATTGAAATATTGAAATAAACAACTTGCAATTTTTCACAATTATCAACTTATATTCCGACCGAGGTTTAGATGTTACTGCATCATCTTTAAGGTACAAAATGGTGGAAACCTAGGTTGGAATAAAAGTTTACAATCCTGAAAAAATTGCAAGTTGTCTATTTCGATATGGAAAGATTCCGCTGCATCACCCTTCGTTTCCCAGAATTTATTCATGGAAAATTCCACGAAATAATTACGCAGTCACCACTGTGATCAGTTTCAGAAAAAGTCAAGTTACGCCAAGTTAAGATGTCGAGAAGGACGCTGCACGGTACGAATAAGTGTTTATGTGTGTGTGTGTGTGTATGTGAACGACTGAAGGACGAAACGGACCAAGGGATGAAGAGGGGGGGGGGGGGGGTAGAGGTGTCGTCTGTCCTTTTAACCCAGTGGGAATCTGCCCAAGGCGACATTGGAGCAAAGCAACCATTCTTCCGTTTGTCCCTACCCACTCCACTCCCCCCCCCCTTTACTCTAGAGTGTGTCTCCTCTCCCTTAACCCCCCCCCACCCAACTTCCCCCTACTCCACCCCTATGGCGGACCACGTAAAGCTCTATTGATCTCGCCAGCGTGGAAGAGAGGGCGGCTGCACGCGGGAGGTCAGCGGATTGGGATCGGAATCCCCGACGATGGGGTTTCCGCGTTTGCACATGGTTTGTATATGGTGGCGCCCGAAATATTTGCGAAGTTGGAAAGAGTGTTTTTTCTTTATAATTTATTTTTCTTCATAATTATTCTCATATAATGGGGTGAGATGCCAATGGGTATAAGTGATTTACTTCCACACCACCAAAATCAGCACAATTTGTCCTTTACATCGTGGTTTTTGATAACACATGGTAATCAAACCCACACAAACATACATGCCCTGGATAAGGGTGACTTACTCAGTCGGGACTCGAACCCACCACCTTTGGTTTAGTAGGCGTGGGCTTTACCCCGCTGCCACTGCGTTAACTATGTTCTTTTTTATTATTATTATTTAATTGTTACAAGTAGGCCATTGGCCTGGTAGTAACATGTATAAATGATGCAAAATCGATAGAAAAAATTATAAGAAGCCCTTGGTCCCATTTTCTTCAACCGCTTTTTAAAACTATGTAAATTTTTCGGGAAGGGCTCAAATAGTTTTGCTGGTAGGTCGTTCCAGTCCCTTATGCTCCTATTTTTTTCCTATGGTCCTGGTTTTTTTCTCAACAGAGTTGAGTAAAGTTGATTGTTGGAATAAATACACAAAAATTGGTTGCCATGGGAAACGAGTGATTCTCTTTTCTGTGCTGACACCGAGAGGAAAATCAAAGGCAGTACATCAAATATCTAATTCGTCTCGTTTGTTATCTATAGCTAATTTCTGTACCAAACTGTGCATAGAAAAAAGAAATCGATCCTACATCTTGGCTTCCCAACCACTCTTATATAATGCATCATATCTGCTGATATTCTGCGATTTGCTGACGACGTAGCGTTCATAGCCGTGACAGAGAAGGATTTGAAGAACACTTTGACAAATATAGGAAGGAAAATGGCCAGATATCAGCTGAAAATCAACAAAAAGAAGACTAAGATATTAGTATGCAGTTAAACATAGGATGCTAGGACAAACATTTAGCTTGGGAGGGATAAGTTTGAAGAGGTTTCTTACCTAGGAAGCCGAATAATCAACGATGGACGAAGCAAGAATGAAATAGTCAGTAGAATAGCGCAGGCGAGGCGAGGGCATTCCTACAAAAAGAAAAATCTTCTTACAGCTGAGAATACAAGCATAGAAGTAAGGAAGCGATTTATCAGATGCTACATATCGATGGCTAAGTTCTATCAACACGTATCTTAAATTCGGCCGGTTTGAGACAGGTATCTTAAAATGAGTGTAATAACGTTAAAAAATAAAATACAAGTAAAAAATAACTCTTTGTTTGCAAATAAATGCTTCTTTTTCAGTTTAATGAACTTTTGGTTTTTAATTTGATTGTAAAAGTGAATAAAATTAATAGTTTTTTTTGCTCTCCTGAAAAGTTGCTTTTTTTGAGATAGGTGTTGTTAGAACTTACAATTAGCCATGGAGCATGTTTCTCTATGGAAGCGAGGCTTTGACGTTGACAGCAGCAGAGAAGTCAAGAGTGGAAAACATTCGAAATGTGGTGCTACCAAAGGAAGATGAAGGTAAAATGGATCGACCTTTTAAGTAGCAAGGAAGTGCTAAGAAGAGTGGGAGAAAAGAAAATATCCTAAAAACCTTAGCAGAAGACGGGACAACTTTGTTGGCCACATTATGAGGCATGATGGCCTGATGAAGACAATCGTTGAGGGACAGGTGGAAGGGGAGAAGGGCAAGGACGGCCCGGAATGAGTTACATAGGGCAGGACAGGTTATAAAGGATGTAAAAGAGAAGAAATACTTCGCTATAAAAAGGCTGGAGGGTAGGAGAGAGGAATGGAGTGCTGCGTCAAACCGATCATAAGATTGTTGACTGTCTAAGATGATGAATATGTCATACGTTAACCACGCTCCAATTTGGGTAATTTTCGACCTACTTTTTATCTTTAAAACGTTTAACCCTGCATTCCTATAACAAACAAGTCTTTTTTCTTCCCACCAACGGCTTTGCGGGGTAACTTAGTTACCCCACCAATAAAAATGGAGGTTTTGAAAGACATTGTAAAAGATCATTCGTCGTCTAAATAACGGCAAAGTGGTTGAGATCAAATACAAAAAAAAATATAAAAGGGACAAAATAAATAACACAAAATTATACAACATCAACGTAATTTTGGGTAACTGAGTTACTCCACACAGTCACGGAATGGTTAAAGAATGTGTTACACTATATAGGTCAAAACTGTGAAAACATGTGCTTTCTCCTTAATCACAGGGTTTTGATGATTGTTTAATGCAATCGAGAAACCAGTATCGGAAGAATTTCTTCTTGTAAATTTATTTGGCAACTGGATGCCCAGACATCGGACACATTCTCCTCTTAACATTTTGCTGCATTAATTTGATATGGGTCAAATTGCAGCCACGTCAGTTTTATGAAAGATTATATTAACTGTGCAGCGTAGGGGACAACATTTAAACTCCACGTTTTCAACGAATAGACCCTAACCCGACATTCGAATACCCTCATTAAATATCATTACCATTCATTGTCCATGAGAAATTTCAACTGTAAACAGAAAATCTTATTTTAAATATACATAATTCAATCCGACTAAATTTTACCAGCGGAAATGGTCACCACCTGTTCACAGAAATGGCAATGCTATAACCTAAATTCACACTCTCTGATATTCTGAGGCCAGGTTTTCTCTGGGTTTCGTTCACACATTTTTTTATTTCAATTTCTATGGAAGAAGAAACCATGCAGAGTTTTGATCAATTCCTTGAGAACTATTTCCATTAATTACTCGTCTTTAGCTGCTATTTACACGCTTTCTCATATTCGAGAATATATTTACTTATCGCCAATATTATCTATTTTTTCGGCATATACAATGAAAAATGACTTACTACAGAAAATATTAAATACCCTAACTTCCCCTTGCTAAGTGTCAAGTGCCCTAGAGGAGAAGGCCCTAGTCAATTTTCCGTTGTCATGATGTTAATTGCTATTTATTTTAATAGCGTTCAGGCTGGCATTTTCGATATTAAAGGCCATTTATTAAAAATGCTAACAATTTTTAACTCTTATTTTCGGAGTAAAATAACCTATAGTTAGAGAAAAAGAAAACGAGGCGTTTAACATTATTGAACATATTATCAAGCTGTTATTCGCTGATTACGAGGGATGGCGGATAGAATTTAGATAAAAATTGTCAATTCATTTCGGAATGTTTCAAATAATAAAAGATATATTTGAAGACCTATAATTACAAAAACGATGGAGATTTTAGGTCTAATAGTACCATTGAAAAGTCAATTTTAGTCCGTTTTCACCCAATCCTCCATTTAAAAGCAGACCTCAGAATATCTAACACGGTGCATTGAGCTTATGGCGTTTCTGTGAATTATCTTTAACTAAGTGAACATTTCTTTAAACTGGTGATGATAATCAATCCATTTTTAGGTTTCTATTTTCGTGTAAATTTTACAGTAGGCAATTAAAATAGAAAAGAAATGGTGATGTTATTTAATGTGGGCTTTGAATGTCAGCTTATTTTATACTAAGAAAACGCGAGGAATGCATTTTGTTTCCTTGGATTCACTATGAATAATAATAAATCATTACTCTTGATAATGGCATAAAATTGGATACTTACCGGAAAACCTATTATTATAAAAACTAAACGGAATATTAGACATATCGGTACCGTTAAAGGTAAATTTTAGCTCGATTTCATCCAATACGCAACTTAAAAGCAACCCTCAGAATATCCAAGAAGGTGCATTAAGGTTGTGACGTTAGTGTGGCATAATATAAGAAAATGAACGGTGTTGCTATTTAATGTGGGTATTTGAATTTCAGCACATCTATTCGCGGATTACCTCTTCTATCTTTCAATCTAGAATAATACTAAATCATAGTCATCGATTATGGCATAAAAGTAGGTTCCAACAGGCAAAACCTAATATTGTAGAGACCGAACGGAATGTTAAAATTAATGGTACCTTTAAAAGTCAATTCTAGCCTGTTTTCATCCCACACGCAATTTAAAAGTCTTCTAGAAACGTCTAGGAAGAAATACACTCAACCTACAACCGATATTCAAACTCGAATCCTCCATTGGAAAAGGGAGACACGTTACCACTGCTGTGCCATTTGTTACCAACGGCAGACACCGCGGGTGCAAATTACTGGGACGATAAATCGACTAGTATGGGCTTTGAGAAACGAGACTTGGATGGTTCGTATCCATTCCCCAATCGTACGAAGACGTTCGACAGTGCATGCATCCCATTCTCCTCGTAGGCACTATATAATCCGCCACACCCGTTTCCCGCTACTGCAGATCGGCAGGAGGCCGCAATCTCCCGGCGGCGTTTGCGAAAATCCCCGAAGCCTTGCTGTACCCAAATACCGAGGAGCCCTATCCGACACCTCCTTATTCTGCTGTAGTGCCGCTCGCCCATTATATCTACCCTATCCGTTCACACCACTTGTCCTCCGCGCCAATATTTCTCACACCGGATTCCTTTTATCGAGCGAAAATAAATGAAGAAGATAAAACGTATAAATAAAAAAAGACTATCTATCACATCAGAGGCGAATGATGCGGATTTATCGATGGCAATCGCTTCCGAAGTAATCTTCATTTTTTTTTTACCATATCTCCGCTTATCCCCGTTGCCTGCAGTCTGTGGCAGCCTCGCTCCCCGACCCCATCTACCGGTGTTTATTGGAAATACTAGGGAATGCAAGTGTTTCAGCATGAAAAGGGGGAAGGAAAAATTTTAAAATGTTCCATTAAAACAATTAAACATTTATAGAAAATCTTGAATAAAGATGCTAAATACTCTGTTATTTATAAAACTCAGAGTGAATACACCCAAAATTCATTACTGATCATGTATTTATGGTACTGATATACATATAAGCCATTAACGAAATTAATTCTAGGCGATTCTAACAATGGGACGGATGCTATTCAAGAATGTTTAGTGAAACGTTCAATAACTATTTTTAATTTTAGTAAAATTGGACATTGCAATATTTCCACTGAGATTTTTATTTTAATAGTCCTTAATTAATTTTAAGACAATTTATTGCCCGTAATGAATTCTTTTGTGGCCAATGAAGGTAATCGACAAGTCTCTCTACCATTTCAAACATTTGTAAATAATTAATCACAGTGATGTAACTATGGGGTGGATGAGAGGATGTATCCCCCCACCCCAAAGCCTCAGAGAATCAAAAACTTATTTTAAAATATTGCCTAGATTTAATAAATAATAACTGCATCTGTTTAAAGTTAAATTTTAAGTGCCAAAATGATGTAAAATGCATTTTCAGGCATGTTTTTTTTTCAAAAATTTTCTTGAACTCTCAGTTTCCTGGGGGGTAGCCCCAAGGAACCCCCTTCATCCCCCCCAAAGCACCCTCATTTCCCCAAAGTATATTCCTAGTTTCGCCAGTGCTTAATCAAGTACAATTTTTACTAGTATACCCTCCGTTTATGCGTCACTGTTGAAGAAATATACCCCGTAAGAAAAAAGATTAAAATGTAAGATTGGATGTACAGAGGCAAGGGACGGATTATAAATCGATAAAATCGATCATGCTATGCTTCTGTGCTCCATTTCAACAGCAGTATAAAGGCCTCGAGGAGATAAAACTTCGCCATTACTACGTCAATACTACGACTCTTTTTTTACAAATCCCTCTCTTCGAGAACTGAAATATGCATCCTAAATGTGTGAGCCAGATATTGGGATGCCGAATGGCTTTTGTACTGGCAAGTATAAGGCCGAGTTAAATGGGAGAAAAAGTGACAGAGGTAAGACAAGGAATCGAAAAGAGATCGAATCGAACTCTGCGAATCCTAGGAGCTTAATATCTATAATCAGGAGCGGTCTGGCCAGTTCGGCTGGTCGGCAATCACCAAGGGACCCTGGCTTATGGGGCCCCCGCAACGCTCGGATATATTGTGAAGCATATATGATAGGTGGAATTAAAAAAAAATAGTTGAACTTAATTTTTATTGCAATTATAAAATCCTACGTTTTCATTACTTAATTTATTTACAACATACTCAGGGTAAAAATATTATAGAAAATAAAACCATAACATATTAATAATTTTTTTAAGCTGCGAAATTCTCACTTTTCATATTATTTTTTCTTACGAATAACGGAACAACCTTATAGGCCACATCTTGAGACATGATGGCCTGATGAAGACAATCGTCGAAGGGCAAGTGGAAGGCAAGAACGGAAAAGGAAGACCTCGAACAAAATATATGGAGCAAGTGAAGAAGGATGTGAAAGAGAAAAAATACGTAGATGTGATGTGAAAAGATTAGCTGATAGGAGAAGTGAGTGGAGAGCTGCGTCAAACCAATCCTAGGATTGTTGACCAGTGATGATGATGATGACGAATAACTATTTTAAATTAAGCTTTATCTCATTTTTAAGAGCCAAAAATCCATTTCCTGACGAGCAATTTCCTCAAATTTTCTGGGGGAGGACCCCCGAATCGTAAGAACATCATCAACCTCAGCCGAAGGCTCCTGATCACCCCTGATTGCCCCGTCTATAATAATTGTGTTGAATTATTAACGTTCACCATTTTATGAAGACTAAGTTATGCTGTAAAGGTACAATTAAAATCGTTTCAGGATTGATTTTATGGAATATTGTTTTATCCATGATAAAAACACAAATGGAAATTTCCTTACTGTTTAATTTAATACTTAACAACCGACCATGGTTTCAACACATTGTATCATTTTAACCTTGAAAATGACACAGTTCACTGAAACTGTGGCCGGTTGTTGAGTGTTGAATTAAAAAGTGTGGAAATGACCATTTGCGTTCTTCAACGTGGTTAAAATCATTGTTAACTATCGACTGACGTTTCGCTCATAACGTTTTGAGCATAATCAGGGCTACGGTTTCAAAATACCGTATCCAAAACTGCTTCATGCTTACATAATAATGGCATGCTAAAAATCGAAGCCCTGAGGATGCTGAAATTAATACCAGGAGAACGGGAGTTGAAAACAAACAAGAAGGGCGGGCATGGATTATGTTGACTTATTAAGTTTTCCAGTTTCATGTTTGATCTGAGGTTTCCGCGGAGTTTCTTCAAAATAGTCTCGGCTTCCGGGCGTTCCTCCGCGTCGTGTTCCCTGGTTATTTGCTTCATTGGGGCAGGACATTTCATTTGAGAATTGAAGTTGAGGCTTTGTTTGGTGATGTGGTACAAAAATCTTTGTGAAGCACAGTGAAAAACACTAAGTTTTCCGCTACACTTCGTTAAAAGCACGTAAAAAAATAGTGCATTTTAATTGTTTATTTAAAATTAATAAAAATTATCATGAAAGTTCAAAATTTCACTACAATGGGTTCTTAAAATGTTAACATTTATTAGAAGTAGATTTAAGTCTAGATATTTTAAAACATAACGCAGCAGTAGCAAAAAACATCAGTCGATTTAAAAAAAAAAATTGAAAAATAATTTTGACATCATTTTATGTTAAAGTGAAAGACGTCTCCTATTTTGAAAAATTAATTAGAATTAAATTTTTTCAGAATTATTATCACTGATTACTCTATGGTTTGTAAATATAATCGTTTTTTCCGAATTTAAAAGTTAAAAAAATCATTTTTGGCCAGTTTTTTTCGACTTCAGCCCACTTTGCGCCGCCTCATAACTAAGGCATGTATTCCTGTTCGGTAAAACTCTGACCCGGTGCGCTGAGCAATGAGAGATGTTTGTGCAGAATGGGGTGTAGAACCACGACACAAGTCGACTTGTGACGCGGTTTTCATGTTCCATTCGATACGAGTCGCCGACTGTTGTGACACAAGTCAACAAACGATCACGCGCAGGAATTTTAGCCTTGTAACCAGTTTCCGTGAGTTGACACTAGTCGACGCGTGAGTCGCATGAATGGAAAGCACCCACTGACTAACTGTAAGTGCTAAAATCGACATCATAATCTCTATACACCCTCTTCAACCTTTCGTGAATGTTTCCAACCGTCTCATTCTCACAACAAAGAAACTCGTTGTCTTTTACGGACATCATGTGCACCCGCCATCTTGTACAACTGCTGCTACCACGCCACTATTGCGTTCAAATAAATTTTGCTGGAAAAGAGAAGGATTCTTCGATGCACTCTATTAATTGCAAGTGCCTAGAGGCATAATTTTGGTGTCAGGAAATTTGTGTGCATATGTTTAGGAGTGTCCCTCGTAAGCATAAAATCTAATGAAAAAAGAGAGTTAGAAATTCTCCACAATTATAATAAATAATTTGCGATGCGTTTCGACCGTCTGGTAATTCTCAAGTTCATTGTATTATTATTGTAGATTTATTAAATAAATTGAGAGAAAATTTCCATCTCTCTTTTTTCATTAAACCATGATGTCATTCCACTGCGTCTTGCCTGCCTCAGTTATTTTTGTAACTATAAAAATTGAAAAAAAAATACTATAGTCTGTATACCGTAGGGTGGCGCGCGGGCCCGCCAGCTACCTGATAAATGAGAATATTATTTATTTTTCTCATTCACGCACTGCTGTAGTCTGTATACCGTGGGGTGGTGCACGGGCCCGCCGGCTACCTGAGTCGGTAGCACCCTACCACTTATAGTACCCTAAGGTATACAGACTATAATATAAGGTGCCCACAAAATAGGAACCCATTTTTCTTGCTTTAAAAAAAAAAAGACATTGAAAAATATCTTCCCACCAAAAAGCACACATACACACACGCCAGTCCAGCGTCCTCCCATTCATAAAAACCTTCCTCAAAGTCTCCTCCTAGCATCTCTCAATAACTGCCACGTTCACTTTTTCCTCTCCCGCCGCCTTCGAATTCCTTCCTCCTAACGTTTTCGTATCACCCCAAAAACTTCGCAGAAAAAAACTTCTTCGCCCGTCTTTTCTCACACACAAGCTCCGAAAGTTACTGGAGCCATAATTTTGTTTACGATCAATCTGAATACAGTAAAACTTTGCGCAAACAAGCGGTCATTTTTATGGGTGGGGGCGGATGCCGAAAAACTTTTACCATCACATCGTTATTACTGCGAGGTAGCCGGGTCTAAAGGGATGCCGACATCGTAGATGACCCTAGTGAGACGCGGAATATAATTCCCCGGAACACGTATTGGGTAATAATAGCATGAATCTTCTTTCATGCTCTTATGTTTTTCAATGCAGAAATGTAAATAGCCGTCAATTAAATCAATTGCCAATTTCCAAGGATAGTAAATTCCCATTATCATAAGTCAGCAATCCAAAGATTGGTTTGACGCATTTCCTATTCATTCCACTCTTCTATCTACTGGCCTTTCCATAGCGACGTATTTCTACTATCCTACATCAGTAAGACGTCTCTTTTACATCAGTAAATTCCCAATTATTGGCAAATATCACTTTTGTATAAAATGCTAAAAAATTATCCTGATCGGTGAGAGTTGAATTGATTCAAGAATTTCGATTCTACAATTCATTCCTAAACAAGTCATACTGTATCAAATAAAATGTGCATTAAAAGCCACAAAAGAACGAATTTCCTTACATGAAGTAATTACGTATTTCTGGGTCCAAGGAAAATATATTCTACATCATCGACATTACTGCAAGCGGTGACAACGGCTTTAATTTTGCGTATTCTCACATAAATCTGAAATTCACAAAAACCAATGGTTGATTAATGGAGACAAAATACTTTCATAGAAGCCTCCAATATAGAGAATTATGACAAGGAAAACGGAATATTTACTTAGAATGCCACATTTACAGAGTATTTGACCTCTTACTTAAAACGTGTAATTTGTTTTCATTCTGTCATTAGGAAATTTTTTAATTTTGAAAATATGATTCCCATATTCAGCACTGAGGTTTTTTCCATAGCAAAGAATATCTGAATCTCCAAATCCTGCATCGTAATCTACTCTTAAAACTTCATGGCTTTGGCATCTCCATAATAATATTTCAGCAAGGAGTCTACATTTCCTATTGCTCTTTTGACAAATTTTGCTTTAATTCTCTTTTGGTTTCTATTTCTCTACACATGAGTTGAACATAAAAGAGTTAAAATTTACGGAAGCACCTGGTTCAAGGATTTTGTATGTAAGTAGTCCAGAGTGAGAAATAAATCTCAATTTTATATGGAGTCACGATAAGGGGCATCATAAAATTAATGCATACACTTATCACGTTTTTAACGCATAATTTACCGAAAAATACCATAAACAACGATTCGCTTTAACTGACGAAGACAATAGGTCATATATTTTATGACCATATTTACTTTCTAGATACTCCAAAATTAAATCATATATTATTTACAATATTTATTATTATATAATATTTATTTTCTTGCACCATAATCGGCGAAGATGACAACGAAATCCGATTAAATAATATTATTGTCAATGTTGACGACTACGTGTTAACCAAAAAACAAACCAGCTTCATTTCGAATACCCTCATTCATGTTTTTTTTTCTATTTTTCCGATTTTGCGAGATTTACCTCTATATTGGTGGAAGGAATGTACTTGGTGGGTGGCCCAGGAGCCGGGCCCCGGCCCTTTGATCCGGCTCTGCGTGGAGCAGGTGATGGGGGAAGTGAAACAGAAGAAATGTAAAAGTTTTAGAAGAAAAGCTGGTAAGAGAATTGAGTAGAGAGCTGAGTCAAGCCAATCTTAAGACTGTTTATTGACCCTTGATAGATGACGAACAAGGATGTAATTATAGCACTAAATCCTCCACACTCACTCTTTACACCACATAAAGAAGCCGTCGGAAAGTTTCTGAACAGCAACCGCCAGCGGAAAGTGAATCCATTCTGTGTAAAGAAGGCAGCTAGTTAACTGTCTTGAGGCCGGCACTGCGATGAAAAGTGGCCGATACTTACCGCCTGGCCACACATCACGCGATCAACTTGTTACGAACCCCTCTCGAGGTTTTTGCAGCCAGAGTCCTCCATCGAGATGTTTTGTTGATTTTTTTTGGTGGATGAAATTCTGCCGATACTACTGTTGGCCGCTTATGGAGGAAGCATTTCTTCCACGGATCAGAATTAAGAGGACGAATCAATTCCTTATCATCATTTATGACAAGACGTATAACCCTTTTAAAATTTTTACAAATGTATCGAAATTTCATTTCAATAAAATATTTATTTTATTTATTGAACGCCAAAATTAGCAAAAGAATTGTTCCATCTTACAGCATTAATTCCTAAAGCAATGTGTCAAGTGCATTTTTGCCACCTCTTATAACCACTTATAATGAAAATATACTAATAACTGCAAGGAAAAATGCAAAATCAATCTTAAATGAGAAAGTCTTATGAAACCAATTTCATACTTTAATATAAAAGTAAATTCAAATTCATTAATCAAAAAAGAAACAAGCCAAATTTTTGGACACTTAATGCTATCATTAACTTCAAAATGGATGTCTAGCTAAACAATGCAATTTTTCCGCAAAACTTACTCGATGCATGCCTCGTTTTATAATACTACGAAGTTAGTTCAATAAGCAAGGCAACACGTTTATTTTTCCTCAGCCAATTTCGGTTGAAAATACTTGGCATTTATTGTGGAGTATTTTCAAACATTCCCACTTCGTCTCGTATAGTTGCATTGAGTTCCTATGGGTGACCGGGCTATACAAAGCTGTTGAAATAGCGTCTGTGACGACGCTGCGTTCCTAACAACGGGCAGTAGTTGAGTTTCTTTCGGCGGAAAACCACGGTATCTCATTTATTCATAGGCGCTTTCAGTGTGTATACAGTGACCTGGTAGTGGACGAAAGCATGGTAAGTCGAAGGGCAATATGTGTTTCATCATCGCCGCTACGGGGATGATGAAGAATTTATTGGTGCAGTATGACGCTGGCTCCAACGTTGACCATTGGAATGATACCGTGTAGACATGCAAGCCCTCCCTTCAAGGTGGCGTCACGCCGCAGCATTGAATGGAGATTACGTTAAAAAATAGTGTTGTGACGCTAAAATACTGGGGAATGACATGGTGTATTTGGATGCTGAACAAAACAACTACTGTTTCAGAAAAAATATGTTGCATTACTTGTTGAACTCCCCTCGTATATCTAGTTTAAAACGTAATCTGTAGCCTTGAAGTTCTAAAGTAGTAAAGATGAAACCTGGATGAGAATAGAGTAGTTGAAGTGGACGTTGAGGAACAGGAACGTTGAAGTGTTAGACATGGGGAAAATTCTTCACGTAACCTGCCTAAAGCAGTAGAATATATTTAGTGAACGTACGTATACCTATGTTAATTGATGTTAGATTATTGGCCGCACTATGCGGAGCTGTTTAAATGGCGTCTGTGATCGAGGTGAGTTCCAAACAGCGGGCACTGATTTAGTTTCTTTTGGCGGAAAACCATTGTATCACACATATTCATGGGCGTTTGCAGCATGTATACAACTATCTGAAAGTGGGAAAAAGCACGGTAAGTTGTTGGGAAACGCGTTTTTCATGATTCCCGCTACGAGGATAATGAAGAAAGTTATTGATGCAGTATGACGTTGACTCCGACATCGAGCAGTGGAATGGTACCGTGCAGGCAGGCAGATATGCAAGGCATGTCCCTAAAAGGTGGCGTCTAGTCGTATTCAATGGAGATTACGATGAAAAATAGTGTTGTGTAGCTAAAACATTGGGAAATGATATGGTGTATTTGTATGCTGAATAAAACAAACCCTATTTCAGATAAAACCTGTGTTGCATTACTAATTGAACTCTCCCCGTACTATTCCTCGTACTTTTTTTGGTTGATGAAATTCTGCCGATACTACAGTTGGCCGCTTATGGAGGAAGCATTTCTTCCACGGATCAGAATGAAGAGAACGAACCAATTCCTTATTATGAGTGTAAAACGTGACGTATAACTCGTTTGAAATTTTTACAAATGTATCGAAATTTCATTTCAATAAAATATTTATTTTATTTATTGTACGCCAAAATTAGCAAAAGAATTGTTTCATCTTACAGCTTTATTCCTACAGCATTGTGTCAAGTACATTACGTACATTACATATATTATAACTCTATAAGGTGCAGTGTATAACCAAATGAAACTCACCTAGAGTTAGAAGAAAAAACATCAATTCCGATGTTTCTCTATTCTTCAAAACAATTAACCTAGTTGAAACATTGCCGATTATCTAAAAAAAATCGTAATTAATTTTGCAGCTGAACTCGGATTATCTGGCTATGCAGTGGTCAAAAAATTTACAAGTAATATTTAGTGGGAGGGAGGATTGAAAATGAGAGGAGGAAATAGTGAAATGCTTTCGTGGCTGTTTGGTTATTTCCTGATTTTTATCCTCTTCTTTTTCTAATTATTTTTCCTCACTTACTTCACTTATTGGAGCTACAGATGCCCATAGCTACTGCCTCTCGCATCTCCATGATCCTGACTCATATTTCCTCAACTTGAATTGGATTTTCCAATAAAGAAATGGAGTCTTCAGATGAATAAATATATGTAATTAATAATTCAAATAAATTCGCTAGAAAAATATCGTGATGTCTCAGTTATGCAGTATTATGCCTTTCCAATATATATTGCAGCGCAAGCCATATATTTTTTAATGTTTTTATCTAGTCGATGGTGAAATTAGGTGTTCAAACCTTGGTTTGTTTCTTCCCTTACAAGACACTCTGCAAAAACACTCCGATATTATTTCAATGTCACCCTATTATTTTTAGATCCAATTATTAGCTAATTCAATTATTTTTCTTTTTTATTTATACGTTGAGCGTCCTATAGCAAACAAAGTTTTACATTTCTTATGAAATGTGTTAAAAAATGATTTCCACCAAGTATAACGCCAGAAACATTCTTATTCCCTTCCCTCTCGCCGTATCGGCCTCTCTTTTCCCACCATGGGGCATATTTCCCAAGTGCCCTTGCTCTTCCACCACATATCTTGGCCACACCTCGGAAACCTATCTGACACCACCCACGGCCGTTTGCACGCAAAACGAATTCTTCCACGTCCGCAGAAATCTCGGCCGCTGTACGTTAACGTCTCTCCCACGTCACGAAGATTTCCGAGGGAGGCCCCGAAAAGTCGTTCCTCTCCGAAAGACATAGCCCCGGACTCACTCTCCGCGACACTTTTGGGGTTCTATATTTCGCATACCTGTCTCGTCACGTGGAGGAAAAACCGATACACGCCAGGGCGGAACAAATAAAACTCCACGCACCATCTGTGAGGACATTTTGAGGAACACTATTTTCAGATGACCAGCCAAATTTTCTCTCATTGTGAACATCATCATGCTATTCATATCAATTTTGGCTCGAAGTAAAAAACTCTATTATCTTACTTTTTGCTAAAAAAACAACGTAGACACATTAAGGGTAGTCCGAAAAAGTGTAGTTTACATTCCAAAGTTACTATAGCGCGGAAAAACTTGTGATGAATAGATACTTAAAAAAACGGAAAATGATTATTAAAATCAGTTAATATTTTACAATTGCGTTTGAATATTCGAAAAATTACGCATTTCACCTGTTTTTGACTTGACAATTTGACTTGACCAGAGCTTGACAATTATAGCGACTGTAACAACAAGTTTAGATTATTCACACTAGTCTCTTCAAATATTTGTAATCATTTTGATTTCAACGTTATTTTTATATTGGAGCGCTATAATGGAGTTTTTATAACGGAAACTTACGGGTCGTTCAGATTATCATTAAAAATTTAAGTTTCCGAAGCGCCTCGTTATAATGGCAATAGCTCTCAAAGATAAAGATGCACACTGTTCGCTGGAAGGGGATGCATAAAATGAAGTTACAGGCAATTGACTGTTATGTTGTACTTTCAGGAAGGCACAAAAAGAAACACTCGTTTGCATAGATTAAATTGGCTCTATCGCGGCAGATAAAAATATTAGACATCTACGATAACCAATATACATTTTCTTCATTATTGTTCAAGTTATATATTGCAGGGTATAATTAAAAGAAAAAAAACAAATATATTATGTAATTTATCAGTCCCTACGGGGCTCTTGTCCAAATTATGTAAATTCAATGCATGTTGCTCTGTGTTGATTTGTTTGTGGAGCTATTCTGCCTCAAGAGACATTCCCGTCAGTCCATTTGCGCCTGCGGCCTCTTCACCAAACACATTCTGTAGACTTGCATGACACGACGCATGTAGACGCAGAAATGCCGCGGTCAACACGCCGCAGCCATGTCTCGTCAAATGAACGCCGTGGTGGAGTAGTGTAATGATTTAGATGGTCGCATTCCTCGCGCGCCGACCAATGGTGGACCATGCCGTTGGTGAAATCTCACGCCTAGCAGGCCAGTAACACACGCACTCGAATGAATTCCTTCGCATCTATTTGTATTCCATTGCTTGAGATTCGAAGTTGCGAGAAAAGAGAGAGACAGAGGTCGGACAAGAAAGTCACAATTCCACAAACCGTAGCAAACTGTGGTGTTTCTTGTAAACTCCACGAGTAACGTTGCAGAAAACAGTTAACGCTCCGTAGTTTGAATTCCTCTTTTGATCCAAGCGTTAATAGACGCAACCAAAAATTATAATGCATAAAATTGGGTACCACATAGTGGCCGCAATTCTCCGTACATGCTCAAGCGCTTCTCTGAATATAAAATAACGTGAAAAAAGCATAAATAACCCGGGACATTGTTTCCATACTTCTCCAATAAAACTTAGTTCTTTGTCAAAATGGAGTGAATGAACAAGGATCGATGAGACAGTAAAATAGATTTTCCACCGTTATTATGATATAAATATTCGTAAAATATATTAAAGTAGCATAAAAATGACATTTTAATTTATAAAAAAAACACGTTTTACGGAAAAGCAAAAATAACGACCTTAATCTATTTAAAATTTCAAATGTGATTCATGAGAAAGTTAAAATACGTTTAAGAAGAATATTTCAGATAAAAAAAAGGAAAGACGTGGTGCGAATGTAATATTTTAAAATTAACACCTTCTGGTCAATATATATCACACTTATCTCTCAGCCCAATTGAGCATAATCTTACACGCGCGCGTTTTTCTTACACGGTTCTCAATCTTACACGTTTTTCCTTTTTGATAACTGAAAAGTTCTTTTAAAACTTATATTAACTTTCTCATGAACCATGTTTGAAATTTCCAATAATTTAAGGAGCCGTAGGCCGTTATTTTCATCTTCTTCGTACAACGTGGTTTTTATAGAAATTTTATTTTATATACTACTTTAATAGTATTTCAGACTTTTTAGTATTGTTACAGAGGAGTTTTGCAAACGATTTAAATTTTAAGTAAAACCGCGTAGTGGTTGTCACAAATATTCCGTCTTTTATGCCGACTTAAAACTTTCAGCGATGATGATTATTATAATTTCAAGCAATAAGAAAACTTTTTAAATCTGCTTGAAAGAAAATGCCAGAGCCTTCTCAGTCGGCAAGATAGAATGATCTTCAAATAATACAAGCACTTTAAATCAAGTAGGATAATTAATATTGTCATAAATGTTCTTTTTACTTCTAATCAATTACTTTTTTAATCAAGTGAAAGAACAGTAGCTTCCATTTACTTCAAAAATGAATTGATTTAAATTCACTTTCTTTTCCCGTTTCTGATTGACAAATTAAATTATAAATTTAAATTTCTATTATTTTAAATCGATAAAAGGAATCAAGAACTAATGCAACAGTTTCTCCCAGGGCCGTCAGGAGTGGCAAAATGGATTTATAGTAAAAATCCTTTTGCACTTCATTTGTTAACATTAATTTTTTATAAATTGCAAAGTGCGCTGGACTGATAAAATAATCTATTTAAACTGTTCATCATAGCAACCTAACTTGTCTTGATATCCTGAAATTGATATCTTAATACACTTTATTATTATTTAGTTTTTCACATTCTCTTTACTTTCTTTCATTTCGCTTTCTTTTTTTTTGCTCTTCAATTATTTTTCATATTTCTTTCTTGACTCTACCATTAATAGCATTTGTTCGAATTTCCAATATTTGAAATCTACACGAGATCTCAAGAACTAATGCAGCATCTTCACCAAGAGCCTTCAAACGTTTCATAATGGATTTGCCGTTAATATCCCTCTGCACTTTATTTGTCATGTTCAAATCAACATAAACACATTGACCCGAGTGCGCTCATCTTTCTAACATAATAATAATAATATTTATTTTAAACCCAATTTACAAATATTAAATGTAAGGAAAATTACAAGAAAATTAATACATTTATAGTTACAAATATAGTGCAATAAAAGTAGCATATCATATACAAGTTACATCAAGTCGATAGGTAGTGTATTGACAGAAAATATGTTAACATAATAAAACTATAATAAACTGATAATCAAACTAATAATAAAACTTTAATAAGAAAACTTTTTCAATATATTTGAAAGAAAATGCCAGAGCCTTCTTAGTCGGCAAGATAGAATGATCCTCAAATAATACAAGCACTTTAAATCAAGTAGGATAATTATTATTGTCATACATGTTCTTTTTACTTCTATTCAATTACTTATTTAAAAACTACTTATTATTACTTATTACTTACTATTATTACTTATTACTCGCTAAATTACTTATTATTTAAATTCTATTAAATTCTTGTTATAATTAAACTATTACTCTTGCCTATCTCCTTTATCCTCTTGCACAAAAATTGATATCCTCACACACTATTATCATGCCTTCTCTTTTCTTTAAAATCTTTTTATCTTTAAATTCAATTTTGTAAGCTACTTCCTTCAATTTGAAATAATTTTTCAGTAAAATTTTGTTTAGTTCATTGTTGAATGGAATGGAGCCTAGAGACGGCAGAAATTATGAGCGAAGACTCAAACACAATTTTTAGGGCAAACCATTAAATGAATGGTAAATCGCAGACAGTTAAAGATAAATTAAGGCAAAAAAAAACAAAGACACTTCATGCTTTACAAACAGGTTCTTAATTTCATTTTTTAATTATTGTAGCACCTCCATCGGATTTAAGTGGTTATTTCTGTAACTCCACACTTCATTTTTATCTCTGAATATTACTCGTTATACTATTCCGATCGTCGTAAAAGTGTAAGAACATTGTATTATCACTCAGTTCTTATCAATGCTGGAAATTTCAACGTTCTAGCTAATTAGGAAAAGATCGAAATTTAAGTTGCACGATTTTTTCCGAAAGGAGAAACAAGAAAGCGAGTATAGTAAAACGTGCTAAAAAATATGTGGCTTTATATCGAACGTCAGTGGTATGGAAAGTGATGATAAAAACTGGAATATTTATGTCTGGTAAGGTGAGTAAAATTAAGTATTGAAGAAAAATCAAAATATTACGCAATGAGTGTTTATATCACTCCCATGAATCATCGTAAACTTCGGGTGGGGTAAGGATTAATAAAGACAAGGTACTGTGATAAGAGACATTCCTAGCATCAGGTCTGAAGGCGATGCGTTTAAAAATAAAGAGCGCTCTTGAAAAGGACTAATGGTCCACTTTTATTTCATGATCAAGATCCGATTAGCCTATGAGGATTAGTTTGAATGAGAGAAAAAAATTAAGTTTCGAAAAAAATATTCGAGTCGTAAAATTCTTGAAACGGTGCGGCTGTTACGTACTGCTGCATATAAATCCAGCTCATTTGGTCAGGGGTGATGAAAATTTATAGATATTATAGCCTATCTAACAATTCGAGACGAAGGTGCAAAACCGAGGAAAATGTATGTTACGCGTTGCAACGACTTGATGTCACATTACTGTCAGAGATTCCGCTAAATCCCCACAGATGCGAAATGGTTCGCGGAAAGAAAATGCGAGAAGAAATATGAAAATAGGATTGCTGGACGGAAGCAAATGAGGGACTTCAGGTATGACTTCGGCAATGCATTGGTTGCGCGGAACCGGTTTCAGCTGTCATTTAAATCTGGATACCTTACTGCCACTGAAAGCGACCGATATGACTGGAAGGTAAAATAGGATCATAGCAGCTCGATAAAAATTCCTTTTTTCACGGAAAAAACTTCACATCGACAAAGTTTCGACAGGTTAGTCATGTGATTTGCATGACTTCACATTTTATTTCAATAGAATTGGTATTAACTTCATGCAACACACCTGTATGCTGGGGTAATAATTAAGCTTTACTCTTCGCTTGCGGTTTAGCAAGTGAGCTTGGTGCACGCCTCCGGCGATGCGAATCGTACGCTTCAGGTCACGTCCTTTTACCAAACTTTCATTGATTTATATGAAACTACTAATTGAAAGTATCTTAAAATTTTACAATTGCATTGGTAGACTACAAATGGCTTCAAGGCATTAAATTTTCACCATCAAACATATGAAAATGCTGAAATTGTTATTTGGCCCTAAATATTAAATAACATTATTTCATTAAAAACCGTCACCACTACGAATTGCTTCACTGAACTCTGATTCATTCCACTTCTTCAGAGCACCATTTTACGATAGTATGAATTCTGTAAGCACTTCTTAGCCCACCAGCTCTCACGAAAAACATTTCTTTCTGCCCATTTTTAGGGCCTAAGATTTTCAAACTCTCAGTAAGTTACGTTATGCAAATGGAATGTAGTTTGATATGTGAAACTTAAGGTTACCCTATGAAAGTCAGTATCGCAGAAATTCAAAATGAATGAAGAACCTATCCAATGACTAGTAGAATTTGATGTGCCAAAATCCCCATGATGTCACCTATGAAGATCTGAACCTATTATTAAATTCTTCTACCGATTAAGGTAGGCTTCCATGGAGTACTTATGGAGCATTCTGGGAGCCTCCCTTTCCATCAAGCACTTCCCTCTTCAATTCACAATGAGGTCTACTCTATTTCATTCTGTCTAAAAATCCTATTATTTTCCTTCCCCTCCCTCGTTTACCTAACATTCTTACCTCTATCACTGTGTTCAACATCCCCTCCCTGCTAAGTGCTCGCTCATCCAAACATTCTGCCTCCTCCGTATTTCATATTAAAGCTGCCTCTCCTCACCCACCATATCCAGCATTTTGTCGTTCCTCCTATTTTCAGTCCACTTCACCTTCTCCATTCTTCGCCACATCCACATCTCGAATGCCTCCAGTATTCTCTCGTCCTCCTTCTTAAGTGTCCACGTTTCTGCACCGTAAAGCGTTACACTTCAGATCAGACGAAGAAATAATTATTAATTCAATTCAGTCTCTGAATAGGTTAACCACTTAATGAAGATAATTACGAATGTAAAGCATAAAAATAAGTAAAAGAGTTAAAAGAGGGTTTGAGTCAATGTGTTGAGTTTGAGAGACGTATTAATAAACCTGGTTAACGAATTTGCTGCGAGCCAGTGACAATGAAAGTAATTAGAGGACCTTAGGAATTTTATGATGTAAACAACCACATGTGCAACTCAAGGACTTCAGCGAGACAAGGAGCAACTGTTGGAGAATGTTTTGCGCAGTCGTTGTCCCAAAAAAATACACAGGGAAAAAAATAATTTCTTGATTATGCAACCACCCCGAACACATATACTGCGGGTAGCCTAACATGATCAGTGGACGGAACAGAGAATATGGTACACATCGTAAGGACTCAATATTTCTCCTAGAGCACAATTTTAAAAAATATATAGGAATATATTTATTCTGTACTAGCGGTTAACGTTCAGCAATTCTGCACGACTTCGCTGCCAAAGATTTTAGATCAGCTGGGTTCAAAAATCTATATCGGAATTTGCCAAGATAAAACCAATGTAAAAATAATACTGAGGCACTCTCCAGCACTAATATCTGCTTAATAGTAATTAAATACCATAATTGCAGTTATAATTTGTTATCTGAATAAAAATGAATATAAAAATCAATACAGCTGCTGAAAAAGTATCAGTGCGTCTATGTTGATTAGTAACATTAATACGGATATCATTAAAAATACGCATACATTTATACTGATTAGTGACATTGGTTTGGATATTATTTGCATGAAATACACATAAGTGTCATTAACCAGCATGGAGGTTGACAAATTAAAAAACAGTATTTTTAATAAATACGGAGACAAGGGCTTGCGAGAGCATTTGGCAGATGCTTTGGTGGTGATTATTTTCTAAGGACAGAACAAAATGGCCGTAAAATAAAAGAATGAATGCCATTTTGACAAATACTTTCCTCTCATAATGGGGTGACAACCGCATAGACCCTATCCTTAAGTTATCAATCCCAAAGCGACGCCAAGTTACGCCGAATTAAGAGGTGAACGAAGCCTTATGTGATCGAAGGGTAAAGGCGTCATTCTAGGTGCGATGGAAGGAAAGCGGCTGATAGAACGATGCCATCCTCCTCTCCCCTGGGCGTGCCCCCCCCCCCCCCCGCCGTCCTTCTGCTACGACCCCTACTGGGGGCCACCTCAACTCCTCGATTCCTAACCCCACCTCTCCCTTCTCCAGCCCTGACCAGGGTGTGATACGCCATTTCGGAAACGTAACAGGTCCTCAGGAATACCGCCGGAGGAGAAACAACCACCAAAACCAACCCTATCACACCCCCCTCCACCCGCCGCCCCTAGGGGGGCTGCCGCCAAACATCTCCACCCCCCTCCCCACTCGCAGACGTCGTTGAGAGAAAGTCATCCATTGCCATGAAACGCACGCTCTCAGCGAAATGACTAGGTTTGTGTGTGCGGAGTATCCCAACGGCCAACCCCTCCGTATATACGTATAAGGCCCTTCCTATATCTGTGTTTTCCCTCGTTTTGACCGTTCCCAATTCTCATCTCCACTACGTCTTCTTCTCCCTGCCTTTTATGTAACCTCTTCCCGCTTCTATCTCCTTCCCCTCCCTCCCCGCTTCCCTTTTCCCGCCAAATTGACTCTGTGTGTTACCGCCTTTTATGTGTTTCTTTTTTTTGGCGCTTGGCGCCATTTCGAAGCTTTCAGACGTCTTCTTCTTCTTTTTCGTGTGTTTTTTTTTTTGAGGAGGAGGTTGCATATTTTTTTCCACCTTCCTCCACGCACTTATCTCCCTTCAGAATCAACTCTCGCAGCAAGCACGCAAATGGTTGGGCCAAATTAGGTTAGGCTAGTTCAATTTCATCCCTTCCTCGGGTTCTTCCCTGTCTCCTCCATAACGTGTCATCTCAATTTCTCCGTCGATGTACCTTGGCGTCGTCATGAAGGAAGGGTGAACGCAGAACGATAGGACATGTTTACAATATTAAGGTGTGAGTTTTATGGTGTAGCAAAGCCAACTTCGAAATTTCAACCTTAAATTACGGAAAATGACGTAAAAATAATGCCACAAAAATAAAGCGGAGTTTCTCTGCTGAGTATGACCACAAGACTTACGTAGACACGTACGATTGAGGCATAATTTGATAAATAATGTTCGTATTAGTTCATTCATCGTTTGTTAAATAACTTTCCTGCCCCTCGATAATAAAATAAATAGAAATTTGCAAAGAGTTTTTTTTTCTTCCAAAAATGAAAGGGAGTACAAGCTACCATATTTCTCATTTCTGTCAATTTATCAAATTGAGTAAATCTAATTTTTCACTATATAATAATATTTATCAAAACATTTTAATTTTCTAGCTAACCAACAAAATGCCCAGCCGTAAGGGATGTACGGACAATTTGCCGCAAAATGAAAATTAGAGGGTTATAAAATCGTGAAAGAAAGTTGCTAAGGACAGCTAAGAGAAGGATAATAAAGGCATATCGTAGTTTTGAAATGAAAGCGAGAAATATTTCCTTAGTAATACTACAAGTAACGTCATCAAGTATTTGAACCAGCTGAATAAGCGACGTTTCCACAGTTTCATCAGCACATAATCTTTTAGTCACCAGACGACATTGAAATAAAATCAGGGAAACATATTTAGCATTTATTTATACTAACTAATAAACTATAAGATACTCCTACGTACGATAGGTTTCTTAGGGGTCTCAAAACCTATCCTCTCTGTGTACTTTCATAGAATGTCAAAGACGCTATGATATTAAAAAACGCTATTCCTCAAAATGTTTGGCATGACTTTTTTGTGATTAAAAAGGTGCTAAAGCTATTTTCTTTTTCACGACAGCCTTCAACTTCGAAGACATACTATACAACCTGTGAATCGAGCAAGCCAGTGCCCAAATTACTTCTTGCTTCATTTAGATTTTGCCGTATGTGTCAACTGAATGAATTAAAAATCGATGAGGCTAGCGCAATCATTCAACTTTTTCTCAACTGGGCTCATGGAAAAGCAACCCTTTTCAAGACAGGAGCTCAGTAAAAACAACTGTTTCAATTTTAACCTTTCGTCATGAGCTATATTGGAATTGCTGAGTTCAGGCGCAATATGCCTGACGGACACAGATGTGGAAAAAAAACATTTTTAACTCTTAGTATGCCTCAGTGGTACACCTTCAAAGTTTGAAGCACATTATTATCGTAGTCGAACACTGAAATTATGTCTTATTTGACATGCATAGACCCCTTAACATGCCGTCACATGGCCCCGAAGGTGAAGTGGACGGAAAGGAGGAGGAATGACGAAGTGGTGGATATAGTGGGTGAGGAGAGGCAGCTTTTAGATGAGATACAGAAGAGACAGAAGGTTTGGATGAGCGAGCACTTAGCGGGGAGGGGAAGTTGAAAATAATGTTAGGGGAAGAATGTAAGGTAAGCGAGGGAGAGGAAGGAAAAGAATAGGATTTTTAGATCAAATTAAATTGAGTAGGCCTTATTGTGAATTGAAGAGGGAAGTGCTTGATGGAAAGGGAGGTTACCAGGATCCTTCGTAAGTACTCCATGGAAACCTACCGTAATCGGTGGAATAATTTAATAATAATAATTATTTCTTCAGGAAAGTTGTTCAGATCCCCATAGATGTCATCATGGTGCTTTTTGTAGCTCATCAAATTCTAGGAGTAATAAAACCAATCCAGCATGGTTCTAACTAACGTTGTCTTTAGGCTATTAAGTATTAATTTAAGTAATGTATTTTAGTATGTGAATTCTATAAGATCATTGCTTTTTAATGTGCTATCTTATTCACTTAATAATGCTTTTATTTGGATTTATTATGCCATTAGTCTTTTTAATTGTGCTGAATAATCCGCCCCCAATTTGTCGTCATTAATGCAAAAAGTGAAAAGCTGCATAAAGTGTGTCAAAACAAAAAAAACTACTGTAAGCGTCAAGGGTCTATGCCGCCTCGTGGCGAGAAATGAGAAAAAATCTCGCTCTGCGCCTATCAAATCCATTGCGCCTGACAGAAGGATAATACAACAACCTGCGCTTTAAGTATCGGCAGAATAACAATGACAATCCGGTACCTAAGGAGGCAAGCGACCGCCGAGAACTTCACCTAGATAAGATCTCCACGAGTAACTGACATTGCTCTTCTTTTACTTCAATACCAGAGAAGTGTTTATTGCTCACCAGCCAACCTAAGTTATGACGTACGCGCAATACCAAGCCATCAGTATGATTCGTTCCTCCATTCTTTCCTCAGCAATTCTGCGAGATGCGAATCTCTTCGAGCACCTACTCACTCTCACAGATTTTTAGAGGGCTCGTTTTAAGCGTGGCTCCATCAGAATAGGGTGAAGGTCATAAAAGCTTACACTCGCATCTCTTTTATTCCCGGTTCCTTTGGAGAAATTGAGTGTCGAAGGGAGAAAGGGAACATTTCCTCAAGTGGTTTAATTTATCTACCCTCTTTCATTCTTACGCAAGTTACCCGGAAACGACTATAGTCAAAGAGGTTTTATTCAGGGCTAAGGGTTTCTTGGTTTCCAGAAATCCGCGTTAAAACATCTCACGAAAAGAAGCACTACCACTGTTTTCAAATAAAACCATGTCTTGGTCAAATCACGGCCTTTTATGCTTCTCTGCAGAATATTCTTTCTAGCTGAGTTCATTTCGTCAGACGTTTCCAGATCACGATACGTGTTTCAAAAAACGAGCTAGGATACGTTTTTGGCATGCACGTTTTATTATCCCTCTAAATGTTTGTTTTAAGTCAATTTTTTCATAATATGGACATAAACCAGGTAATAATCGAGAAATTTCTCTACGGAAGTGAAGCATGAACAATGACAGCAGCGGTGAAATCAGGGGTAGAGGGTTTTGAAATAAGGTGCTTTTGAATAATGGCACAGAAAAATGATGAGGATCAAATGGATCGACCGAGTTAAAAATGAGGAAGTCCAAAGAAAAGGAGAGAAGAGTAGCTTCACGTAAACCTTTATAGGAAGACGCAGCAACCTTATACGCCAAAAAGTAATATACACGATGGCCTAATGAAGACAATCGTCGAGGGACAAGTACGTGGCTAGAACGGAAAAGGCAGACCTCGAACCAAATATATGGAACAGTTAAAGAAGGCTGTGAAAGTAGGTGTGAAAAGATTAGCAGACAGGAGAATGGAGTGGGGAGCTGTGTCAAACCAATCTTAGGATTGTTGATTAGTGGAGAAGATGATGAATATTCTTGAGGCTAATTTTGACCGGAGATCTCACAAATTTACATGGGTCTCATGTATAAGGGAAAAATGTCCTTAAAAATAACATACAATTAGAGATATCAATCAAAACCGACTGCTTCATACAAAGTGTACGCAATCACTATGTAGGTGGGTGTTTGAGTTCAGTGGCGTAGCGAGAGGGGGGTTTGGGAGATAAAAACCCCCCTCAGACAATTGTTTAAGTTTAATCTATTTTATTTATTTTGGATTAATATTACTTATATAATAGTGTAAGGATTAATAAAATATCCCTTAGCAGGCCGTAAAACTCACCATTTTGAAACATTTATCTTAAATTATTTCTGGCGGAGGGCCCTCGCACCTTCCGCTTACTCTAGCAGGTATGCCATACCCCCCAGTATTAGTTGCGCCTGAAACCCCCCCTAGCCTTAATTCCCTGTTGCGCTCCTGGTTCAGTTCGATAGAGGAAAAATATTTCACCTTTTCAAATCAGGCACCTCTGAATTCGCAACGAATTCTTCAAAATATATGTGCAGCCAAATCATCCTACTCCTCCAGAAGATTTTTTTTAAATTTAAGGACATCCTGGTTAAAACGTTGCGTCAGGACAAGTGATTCCTCAATGGAAGTTTATTACTCCAAGGACACCGGTAGGTATCTCCGCTAATTTGCTGCCTACGAATTGGCGGTTATTTCTTCTATAATTTCAATACACTCCAGGATTCTACTCGATGGGAACTAAAAAAACGACAAATTGTGAAAAATTCTTCAGAGAATTAACTGCTTGGAATCAATAATTAAGTATATCAAGTATTTACGCTAAGAACTCAGTAAACAAATAAATGATTTGTAACGCGGACCAAAGCCGTATTTTTCAACCTTGACACGCACTGGGGCCTTCTACGCAAGACAAAAATAGTGCTGCATTGAAATAAGCATTTCTCAAGTGATCCTTTTGTCCGTATGTGATTCCAGTGGTTAAAGATTGATGAAATGGTAAGAAAATTAATAAAAAGTAATATAAGTCATTCATTTCTATAAAGTATCAGTTAAAAATTAATACAAATCCAAGCATCTTTAATGGTTGCGAGCCAACTTTGAGAAACCTCGAATTTGAGCCAAAATAAATAGATTGAAACTGAAAATTATGCACGAATTTGTACTTGTCAAACATGTGTTATTCTCAAGGAAAATAAGGATATTTCCCTCGAAAATGACACTCAACTGTTGCAACAAGTCGGGGTTATGGGAACAAAACGTTTTGTGGAATTTAAGAGAGTAAATGGTAAAACTTTAACTGGGTTAAATCATTCGCCTTGACCTGGGTGAAAAATACGGTTATTTTTTTAATTCTTCAAATGCCTAAAGTATAACAGAGATCAATTTACAATAGACTAATATCAAAGTTTCTTCTTGTAAATAATATGAGAATACTAATAGGGAGCAATAAATATAAAAATCTGTTCTTGTAAATAAAAAAAATTCTGTTACTGTAAATAATATGATAATTAAGCAATATTCTCAGGTCTCAGCAATATTTTAATCAACATGAATTCCGTCGTTTCAACATAATTATCATACTAGGCACACTTCTGGTGGCGCTGGGAAAAATAAAAATAGTTGCATTAACTATTTTATTCGAGTATTATAAGTAGATATTTCATAATGCAAAACCTCCATAAAACCTTGTTATTCCAGTATGAGCTAGTATAATGCAAGATAACACCCTCAATTGTCGAGAGGAGAGATAATGTCCTCTATGTTAAAATGTCTAACGGTCTCCTGGCGACAAGTCGAATTTCGTTTTGATCGCTCTACGGGTGGATCTATGGCGCACAAAAGGAATACATGAACCTCTACCCAATCGAAATCGCAGACGACAGAGGATGCCCCTGCTAGACGTCACCAATGGCGTTGTAATCCCGGCCAAATCGCAAAATTCCGCCGCAGTGGAAAGACGCGAGTACTCAGCGCTTTGGTTCGCCCGCTGCGACAGAGGAAATCAGGGCGAAGAAGCCAAAGAAATTCTGGGAATCTTCCGCGGCAGACCTCGAAAATATCAGCATTTCGCGTCGCCAAGGTCGAACTTCCATTTGCAGGCTGAATATTATAGTACCTCTCTTAACCTTGCTAGCAACGCTACCGACAAAAAATTTCGACCTCTTATTTTATGCTACTATAGTAAAATGGATGCTTTCATATCTGACTTTGTGAAAATGTTTTAAATTCATTTTTTAAGTTAAAATCTTGTATTTATCTTGTAAAGTTAAATCTTGTATTTATCTTGTAAAGTTAAATCTTGTATTTATCTTGTAAAGCTAAATCTTGTATTTATCTTGCAAAGTTAAATCTTGTATTTATCTTGTAAAGTTAAGTCTTGTATTTATCTTCTAAAGTTAAATCTTGTATTTTACGCTACTCTAGTAAAATAGATGCCTTCATATCTGACTTTTTGATAATGTTTTAAATTCATTTTTAAAGTTAAAATCTTGTATTTCCACAGAAATAATTATTTTGAATCGAAGAATTCTTTTCACCACACTGTGGCATACTGTGCAACATGAATAAGCTACACCGTAGTTAAACTCTTTGAACGGTTTAAAACGATTTGTTTTGGAATATAGTAAGTGTATAAATTAATGATGCTGTTTTCATGATTTCCTTAACGAATTGACATTTATTATTCGTAGTCGAATGGAAAAATTAATCACTGTCATAAGGAATTCTGTAAGTTGGGATAATTTTTGAGCAAATAATACAGAATACTTTATTTTCTCCTCTTCTCAGCGATATAAATTTTATATATATCCCAGCTCACTCAATCTATATATATAAAAGAAAGTCGAAAATCGTGTTAGTTAGAACACTTATAACTCGAGAACGGCTGCACCGATTTCAATGAGATTTGGTTCTTTGGATTCGTCACAGGCGGGGTTAACATATAGGCCATTAAAAAAAGGATAATTTCACAAAAAAAATTCATCTCTTTCCTATGGACATGCATTTAGGAGTTATAGTAACACAACAATTGATAAGTCGGCCAAAACTACAAATTAAATAATTAGTTTTGTTTTTACCTCTTTAATAACTGAATTTAGTAACAATATAACATTTTAATTACTAAATATATTCAAAATATTAATTAAATTGAAATTACATTTTTTAAATTTAATTCGAGCTGATTGTAAGCCCAGCCGTGGCCCAGCTCGAGTTGACACTTCACTACCGTGTTTGTAAACAAATCTCCAAGCAATTGTTGACAAACGGCGATGTCCGTGTTCCTGTCGAGGAATCGAGTAGTTTGCTCATCAACAAAGAGTTCCAGAATATAATTGATCACCGAAAGAATCAAAGATGGTTGATTTAGCGAGCAAGAACGAAGATGTGGATGACTAAAACGAGGTAAATTCAAATAGTTCGTACTCTGCATGGATTCGAATCTTTTAAATGTGTAACAAACGAAGACGAAATCACCAACTATCTATCTGAATATTTTAAGTCCTTGGACGTACCTGGCTTACCAAGGCACGATGTACAGAAAAATGTAGTTTCTGTGCTCATGATCTTTCGAAGCCTAAACCAACCATAACTATCCAACGGAACGTGTTTGATCATTAAAAAAATTGGTGATGAATGTGATTCACGCAACTTTACTCAAAGGAAAATTCAAAGGTTAGGAAGTCCTCATTCCGTAGATTCCATGATCTCAACTCAATATGCCCTTTTGAGCTTAAACGTATTCAATTTACAATTCGTGTTGCATTCGTGATAACGATTAAAAAATCGCATGGTCATTCTTTCAGTTTTTGTGTTGTTTGTGCTCATATGCTAATGAAAACCCATGATTTTCTCATGGTCAATTTAGCGTGCTAAGTTCACGAGTCGATAAACCATCCTCTGTATTTCTTCCTTCGCTTCAAGTGCGTAGCTAGGATCGGGGGTTTTGGGCGCAGCTAATACCACGGGTCTGTAGGGTATAGAAAACTCGCTAAGGTAAGCGGGAAGTGTGGGGGCACTTCCCTCAGACATTTTTTGAGATAAATGGTTCAAAATAGTGGGTTTTGCGGCTGTGTGAATAGTTAAATATGTTTTGTTTGTTAGTCATCCGTCCCCCTAATATTAATAACAAAATCTTTCATAAAAAAATTCTCTAAGCCCTTGGGCGGGGTGGGGGGGGGTTATCCCCCAAAACCTCCCCTCGCTGCGTCACTGCTTTGCTTCGCTATATTTATTTAGCTTAATCCGCTTCATCTAGCGCCTGATAACAAAACAAAAACTGTTGTTTCTCAGAAGGTGCTTGACGCAAGACATTAAACCCGAATGTGTAGGGCTCACCGTGGTGCGTTTACGCATGCAGTACGTTTACGCAGTGCATTTTTTCCAAACAGAGATACTAAAACTGGCGCGCCTTAAGTCATTTAATGCGAATGCTGCTTCATAGGGGCTTTTCTTGCACGATTTTGAGCATCAGTCAAGCGTCGGTCTGGGGTCGTGTCAACCTGCCCCCTGAATGGGCCAAGTGTATGCAACAGACTTGGACCTAAAAACATTTTTTTACAGCTAATAAAGCAAATAGCCAACAACTGAATGCGTATAATTTTTATTTCATGAACTGCTTTATTAAACCACAATGCCCAAAATTTCTTAAGCTAAAAGGTAAGAAACTTTGTTGAAAAAATCCGCGTAAACGTGCTCCGATCCACCCTATGTAGATTCAATAAAGAAAATGTCTTTCTGACAAGCAATTTTGGTACTCATTTACGTAGTTTTATTGAATCTGTACCCTTATTTTATTATAATAAATTAAACATGATTAAAAACGATACAGCCGCTCCTGATTTATAAATGGTGTAAGTAAACTGTAAGTTCATTGATTGTTGGGCGGTACGAAGTTCGCCGGGTCAGCTAGTTTCATATAAATAAGAGTGCGCAACTTTGAATGAATGACTATTTTGAATGCTTATGCGTAATTTGAAAGACTGTCAGTAAATACGAGACAGTTTCAATCCCGCCAAAAGATGTCTACATGAACTGAATATAATTATATTTTCTGAAACACTGTTATAAAAACGCCAATATTGGACTCTATAAAACAATGAATTCTTTTTGCAACCTTCCACGGATTTTGTAACATTTAAACTGTCAAAAAAGAAGAGAATAAACTAACATATTTTAAAGCAAGAAAATACCAAAAATATATGGTACCAAGGGAGAAGAACAACTGTATAAAAAGAATGAAAAATATCAGAAATCTATGCAAACTTCTAAAGGACTTAAGAAAGGTAACTGTTGAAAAAACTAGGTGGAAATACGTTCCCAGGAGGGATATCAGTGACTTACTATTTCATTAGTTAAAAGAGCGCTTGAGTAGTAATTGGAGAGTTGGGGTAGTAATCCCGGTTGATTCCTAGGGTCACCCTCCAGCAAAAACAACCTCGATTTGTGAAAAGGCCCAGGGAAAATTCCTGTCCCCACTACCCTGAAAGTGTGTTAATTGACAGGCTTGTGGCTCGCCCTGGGGTGAGCTCAACCGTAAGATATCCGAAACAACTTGAGGAATGAATCAGTGATAGAGTGATATACCGCGAAAAGAGGAGGGATTATTATTGCTGTCTAGGGTGTTTGACCACAGCTAAAAATATTTTTAGTTTTTTATTTTATCGTTAATTTTATATTTTGAAATTATTTTACATATATTGGGAAAATATAAAAAATAACGAATAAAAATAAAAAAGGAAGCCCACCCGAAAGCTAGTCAACATGTAAACCACGTGACCTAATTAACAGGTATTTCAACGGAAACTTATATAGTTTTTTTCATCCTGAAAAAAATGTGATCAAAAGTCAAATACGCACGTCTTGTCATTGACGTTTTCGTTTATTGAAATAATTTTTTTTCTCAAAACAAAGAAACTCGGAGAAGCAATAGCTAGAAATTCCTGAGGGTTTTTAAAGATCCATATTCTTACAAGCAAGAAGGCAGATCAACAGAAGGTCTCAACACCACTTTTTCGCACCAAACAACAGATTTACTGTGAGTTATAACAATATATCGGCGACACCTCTTCTCAGGAAAGCGCAATCCCAATCCACGAACAACCCCTAAAAAATATAAGTTCCGTTTTTGGACGGCTACGGAGAAACAAAGCGATAAATTTGTCAGTGCATTAATCCCATCTCCGAGAAACCCCATCCACCACCGGAGGCGAGTTAGATTTATCGATGCCAGAGCTTCGTTCCGTTCTGGCCGATGAAAAAAAATCACATATTTCCTGAGATTACAACTCCAGGTCATCGCTTATAATTAAGGTGGGGGATAAATGGGTTTAATATCACCCATGTCCGATGCTAATTTTTTATCCTCTGCCACTTCTTTATTCCTTCTAAGCCCCGATATGTTGCAAAGGGAAATTCTTCATTCGTAAATCAGGGAAAGTAAGTGCAAATTAAATATTGTAATGATCTGAATTTGTATCATGTTCGAAATAAATTTTTAAGAGAGCTAATTTCAAAACTAGCCATATTGAGGGAATTTTTTGAAATCTGTGGATGTGTAGAATAAATAATTTATAGATGTGTGATGGTTTTCCGGGTGTACACCGCGTTGATACATGTTTTGCGGACGACAGTTTCGGGCGCGTTCCAGCTCCCGTCTTCGGGTCCAAATGATTTGCAGATCTGTGATCCTTATTTGTTTTTGACCACTACTGACAATGTTTGTCTTATCTTGTTTGATCGTTTATTTTTATATTTTGTAATTATATTTATATATTGGGCAAATATTATAGTATTATATTATAACTAAAAAAAGAGAGCCCAACCGAAGGCTTGTCAACATTTAAACCACGTGACCTAAACAATATTTTTTAAGGGAACTGGTAAAATCCACTAAATTTAATCCCCAAAAATTTGCGATTCAAATTCTTCTCCGTGACTTTTTAATTAATTGAAATATTTTTTTTTTCATAATAAAGAAACTCGGAGCTGATACCCCTAAAAAAAAACATCCAAAGAATCTATGAATCAGAAATCATCCATATTCTGAGATCCAAGTTAAATAAGCACTGATGGAGGTGGGATCAGCTGTGACAAACAAATTGTCTTTAGAAATAGGTACCACCCGCATTAAAATTTATCACAATTAAAATTATAAATATAATTTGTTTGCTGAGCGGAGGAAAAGTAAATAAAGTGCCTCTATTACCGTGTTGAAACTGACGTGCATGCACGAGCATAGCAAAAGAAATAGGCCACGTATTGGTGCCTCAAGTATAAATGCAGCCGCGTCACAGTTGAAACCTTGTGTGACATCAAATACCATCAGGATGAAACGTGCGTAGTAACGCATATCTGATGTTGATTATGGAAGCTCGTCCACCGGTCGGTCATTTCCTTTGATTGTGATACTATCTGCCACGTAATAATAGAGCTATTCCGAGATGAGTGGGGATCGGGTTGGTGTGGTTGCTAAAGTGTTGGCTTCCCACCCGGTGGGCCCGGGTTCAAATCCCGGCAGCGGCAGAGAATTTTCAGAGACTGGCCGATCCCTGCTTGAGTGTTGTGTGGAGGACATTTCAAGCGCAACACTCCGTCCGTCGGATGGGACATTAAGCCGTGGTCCCCTTGGCGCCTTTCGTTAAGAGCAGGCTAATGCCGACGCCGGGTTTCTCTCCACCCTTCCTTCCATACCCTTCCCTCATGGCGCAAATGACCTCAGCTGTCGGCCGCCTCCTCCAAATACCATAACCATACCGAGATAGCCATCGACAATATCATTATCTTCCCCAATCTGGTCACCAGTCGTCGCGGAACTCATCACACATGTCCTGCCATCATACTACTACTATCAAAACCTGTGAGTACCCAAAACTATTGGATATTTCGGTTATGGTCTCGTATCATATACGTTAACATGCATGTTTCTTTATGCTATTCACCATTGAGGCAGTTTCTCCTATGCCTGCTGCCTACTCGAACCACTGACATTACGTTGCTTATATTTTCACTTAAACGGCCCATTCAAGGCATGTTTTCCTGCTAGTTGCTTTGCATTGCGATGTACAGCGTGACCATTTACGTTTGGACCGACGTTCTAGTCCGGTATATTTCAATCGAATATTATATTCTGGCCCGCGAATCATTGAATCGGAACCGTGTGAATGAAAAGTGGGATTTAAAGCACTGCGATAGTGATATTTGTAAACTACCAACCCTCAAAATGAAAAAAAAAAACTTGACTACCGGTAATGCAAATTCCCACAAGGACACCCTAAAGGCCCTACCACGCGAAAAAAAAACAACTTATATTTTTCCACAGCCACAAATTTCTCCGGGAGGGCTGCATCGAATCCACATATATCTCAAACTAAAAGCTGGCTTAACATTCGACCTACCCCATCCATCGTCCCAGGAGCCGCATAAAAACAAGATCGAGAGGCGAGAGTTTCTGGGGGAGGGGGGGGGGAAGGAGGAGGAGGAGAACAGAGAATTGATAGGGGTTAAGTTCGGGGAAAATTGGGGGGTGGGGGATGGTACCTCTGAGAAGGGAGTCAGTGGGGAATGCATCGAATAACGGGTGATTATTTCGCAGAAATAGGAAGATTAGTGACATGTGCCGAGTAATTACTCACTCGGCAGAGACTTTATAATTTATACTTAAATGGTGGCCAAAACCCAAATAGGAAATGCAGGATGATTAAGACACAATTTGCAATACTTAAGAAGGCGCTGGGGGAGACAATTTTAAGTATATTTGTCTACATGCATGGGGTTGCCACTCCTTAGTTACTGAGGTATGGAAACGTAAACATTTTTTTATTGATTTGGATACCTCCACTGCACTGCTCAACAATCGCCCATCGAATCAAATCTACTCATCTAGGATCCCGACAATACGAATTCGCTCAGCTGGCAGTTGGCGGAGGATTAACGCTCACCTCCAATTCTCTTGGCAACGGGACTGCATAGAGGAGACTCAATTCCATCCGATTCTAGGCTGATTTCTGTTCACAGTGTCCGGCGATATATAGTGGAAATGTTTTATATTCATGAGGATAAAATAAAATGGTTAACTTCCTTGATAATGACACTATGCGTCGAAACCGGGTCGGTAGTTTGTTAATAAAAAAGTGTGTGGAAGTTAACCATTTTATTTTATCCTCATGATTTCTGTTGCCACTTCGATCGCAATTTAATCGGTTTCCAAAAATATCCGCGGCGCAGTGATGAGTGCAACGCGATCCACTTTTTCCAATATAACGAAGTATAATGTTTTTAATTGCGAGGAATAACATTGAAAAGTAATGAATTTGATAGGTCACATTATCATGTATATAAATTTCGCTTATTACCCCTAATTATTTTTTATTTCTCTTTGCAACTCGGATCAATTCGTCCGTCAGCGACGCGAGTGGCGACTTCTATAAACCCATTTAAACGCGCGGTGAAAGACAACACATTTAGATGCCCACTTAAGAATCGTCTTTTACTATAATCGTGTCACTAAACTACGAAGGTGAGCATTTGTGCTTCGGCTACTGTCAGCTGAGCATATTATGCGTATTGTTGGGCTCCTAGATGAGTGGATTTGATTCGAAGGGCGATTGTTGAGCGCTTGTGGAGTGGAGGTATCGATTTTTCAGTTACCATGAAAACTGTTTTTCTTGGGTACTCAGCCGTATCGACATTTTATTTGATAATCTGGATTTTTGAGGACATTAAATAGTTTTGGCTGGACGAAAATGTGCGATTATAATTGAGGGGGTGAGTTGCCAGTACAAGAGATTTTTTAGCTAGGTACAGAATTTGATAAAAGAAATATATGAAAACTTGGAGGGCAAGAAATATGGGTGATTCTCTGCCCTGTGCCGACATCGAGTGGAAAATCAAATACCTTAATAAATATTTAGTTGATATCGTTTGCTTTATTTACCTAATTTCTGTACCTAACTCTGTAAATAAAATAATCACTTGTACCTCTTGGCTTCTCACCCCTTCATTGCCTGAAATATTAATTTCAAAATGGGTGAGATTGTGCAATCGTATTGTTGATACTAGCCCAATGCTCTCGTTTAACTAAGCTCAATATTATGAGATGCATTAAATTTTCTCACAAAGGGACGCGTTTTCTTTTAAGTTACCCGTTATAAAAGTAAAATTAAATCGTACATTATTTCCAAAATGCAAAACTCGATAGACGGACATCTCATGGATATCATGGACAATAATAAAACGCAAATGTATGCACGTCTATAAGGTAGGTGGAGTAATCCCTATCTCATGCATAATGATTCTAATAAATATAACGGATGAAATTATTACTACCGGATGAGCAAAGACGAAAGCTGAAGAGCAGTACGAGAGAATCCTTTTGAAAACCCTTAACAATAAATTGAGGCATAATTTCCTGACGAGACATTCACTGAGTTTATGGCAGTATAAAACGACGACCTCTAGTAAAATATATGAAACAGATAAAGACGAATGCGAAAGATAAGGATAAATCAGGTGTGAAAAGATTATATGATGGTAGAATTACGTGGGGAGCTTCGGCAAACTCTATTTAGATCGTTAACCAGTGATTATGATGTAAAAAATTATTATTTCACGCTGTTTTTTTTTTTTTTTTTGCTGTTCTTGACTCAAATACGTCCACAGCCTACGCCGGACCGGAAATAAAACCATGTAAAAGAAGGAAAAAAAGGAAATGAAGAATTTTTAGATTATAGGTAGAATATTTCCAGTGAGATCCATAGTGATCATTACAAATATATGACTGATAAAAGTATTATTTTACTTGGTTGATTAAATTCCCGACTAAAAAGCACCCACAGACGACTCAGACATTGTAAATTAAATCACGTCGAGAGTCGTAAATAAAAAGGACGTAAAGCATTCTTAAATTATAGGTCGATCATTTCCCATGCAATGCATAATGATCCTTACAAATATATGAGTGATATAAGTATTATTTTACATCGTTGTTTTGGTTCTAGATTAAAATTAAATTGCAGCCGATGCAGCGGTCGGAAATAAAACCATTACGACAGTCGCTCATAAAAAGGTCCTTGAGCAATCTTACGTAAATTATGAGTATTTCCGATGAGATGTACATCGATCCTTACAAATATATTATGACTGATAAAAGTGTTATTTTACACCGCTATTTTGGTTGTTGACTAAAATTTATCACAGCCGACGCAGCGACCAGAAATGAAACCATATAGAGTGTCGCATAAAAAAAAGACCTTAAGCATTCTTAAATTGCATGTAGAATATTTCCTTTTTAATGCGCAATGATCTTTACAATTTTGTGACTGGTGAAAGTATTATTTTACAGGATTGTTTTGTCTACACTAAAATTCTACCACGGTCAATGCAGCGACCGGAAACGAAACCATGTAGAGAGTCGCTAAAAAAAAAGGACCCTATGTGTTCTCAAATTGTAGATAGAGTATTTCCTATACGAGGCATAATGATCATTAAAGATATATGACTGGAGAAATTATTATTTTACGCTGCTTTTTTAGTACTTGAATATAACCGAATCACAGCCGACGCAGCGACCGTTAATAAAACCATACAGAGCGAATTCATAAAAAATACCAAAGGCAGTACAAGACTCAAACGCAGGAAGAGCTGCACTCGGAGCTCCGGGAGGGGGGTTAGAGGTAAGGTCGACCCCGTCGTATTCCGGGAGGAAGGGCATGCTAATATAAACTCGTGTGTGTGTGTTTGAACAAGGTTGGGTAATCAAATTCCCTTCCTTTCCTGCCACGCAATTTGATTACGACAATTGGTGGTTGTCGGAAGGGAGGCAAAGCCCCTTTATTTGCATTCACAATTCTCGCTGCATAAGCCCCATTACGTCACCGCCACTATTAAGGCTCTCGCGGTCTTCCCAACAGAACCCACTTTGCATTGGACTCGAACGGAGTAATCCCGGGGACTTGCACACAAGTTTAGCGTGACGTCGCAAAAAGGAAAACAATCGGGAATAATTTTTTTCCAAAAATAAACGCGAATCCCTCCTCTGGACTCAGCCCGAGCAATCCCGAGAATTTTGCAGCGGAATTAGGAATGACGTTACGCAGTACAGCCAATTGCAACTGACCGACGGGCTGGCTTGGTATTGTGGCTAAATTAATGGCTTCCCAACCTGAGGCCCTGGGTTCGTACAACACCAACGGATGAAGTTCGCTATGAAAAAAGTATTTGACTTAGCCGGGATTCGAAACGGATTTCCCGATTGCCGGTCAGGTGTGTTAGCCAGTTACACCATCAAGCCATTTTCTCGGATGGGGATCCTCGGAACTTCGGGATGGGTTTTACCGAACAAGATGTTTCGTACAACACCTCCTCAATATGTGCACTGGATGGAGATAAATTGTGTCACGAAATTTTAACCATGGATAGCTGACGCCATCAATAAGAACCCAAAGGGGGTTCTTAAAAGGTTACAACCACAGGGGTCGGGACTCAGTACTACTACTGATACGCCCACGCTCCCGTGGAGGGGAGTGGAAGGGAAGGAAAAAAAAGGATAGAGGCACCGCCGCGATAAGGAGCCCGACGACGCCTCTATGATAGGGATATTAGTGGAAGGGTATGATAGGGAACACCTTCGCCGCAATGAATGCGACCAGGGCCAACTACTAGCGAGACCATAATTTATTGTGCCAACGATTTTGGAAGATTTTACTATAAATAAGTAAAATCCAAAGATCAAATCGCGGATAGCTGACGCAAGTAAGAACCAAAATTACTGAAGACGTTTTGGTCGAAAACACAACATTTTTTTAATACAGAAACTTTAATCCAAGCAATCCGACTGTCTGCGAGTTTGCCCTGTTCCATGATGCTCAGGAGAACTCATGGCCTTCTGGATATTGTGATGATCGGATACCACCAGATTGGAAGGCTGGCGCGCTGACGATGAGCTAGGCGAGCTGCCTTAGATACATCGCTTATGCCTCGCTCAGATTACGATTGTTCCAACGATCGTTGGAACTTATCGTGGATTCACACAACGACGGTTAAAATCTGTGCTGCCCTCTAGTGCTGACATCTAAAAGTGAACGATTAAATGACGGTTAGCACAGCTGTTGAGGTATGCAGGGTCCAGATTTTGCTTTGTTCAACGCTTATTTAACGAATAATTTTTCTTCCGCCCATATTCTTCCTTGCTTGGACAAATCCACGAAAAAAATATTTGCGAAGGGAGCTCCACGAACTTTTCGTCTTTCTCTTGTCGCTTCCTCTTCCGGTCTCCCAGTGACTAACCATCGTAAAGTGGCAACGTTCGGAACTACGTGAACTATTTTCAAGACATGCATTCACACTGCTAGTTCGGCCAACTATCATTAGGACAATCGCTCGGACAATCGTAATGTGAACGAGGCATTATTTTGAGGCGTAATGCTCGTCATAAGGCGGAAGTTCTCCTCCAAATAGCCACTGAACTTAACTGTTCCGGTTTCAAATATCAATTTAAGCCTTAGACAACGCCACTAAAAATCCTAGACGCAGGGAAAGGAGCCCCGAGCCCAAAGAAACTCAAGGATTTTGCTTGCATTCCCACCCATGCCATAGAGCTGAGGTTATCTATGGGCCGATTTCTTAGTTAGGGGTTGTGAGGCTGATTTGAAAGAGGCATTGTATTTTTTACGCGATATATATTGTTAACAAAAAATTCAAAGCTTTAAAGATTGATGTTTGAGTTAGTCAATCATAAACAGAAATCTATTATTAATAGATATCGACTTTTTCTAATATTGACAATTTGATACCAAATGTATCCTATAGAAACGAATTAGTTACTATACATCTAATTATGCTGCATTAAAACTTGGAAGATCATAGTAAAAGTATATTAAGAATATTATAAAGGAGATATCTCAAATATAGATGGATTTTTGGAATCCATCTCACAAATGTCATCCCGAGAGATCAACACATATTCATGGATATTTATCAAACTCCGGGTCGCTTTATTAAAAAAAATAATTGGTTTTAACAATAGATATTCATCCATGAAACCTTAAAATGAAACACCACAAAGTTAAACATGAGTAGGTGAATTTTAATCGGAGAAGGTCAGGTTGAGCTGTGTGAGTACCGGTGAACTCTATCTAAGTAGTACCGCTTGTACCGTAATCATTCAAATGGCGTCGGTAAAGAAAAGAATTGGCAATATTATGTCATTCAATTGCATGGCTTTTCTCTTACCTAGCATTTTGACCCCGCCCTGAACTTCCCGCCACTCAGCACCGGTGGCAAAAAACCGCCCTCAGGTTACGTCATATCCGGATGGCGACGGCCTCCCACCCAATAACAGCCCACGCCCCTTAACGACCCAATACCATGCACCACCGCTCTTACAACCTTCACGCGCGCTGCACAACGCATCACCCACGCCTCCCCAGTGTGTCAATTATTTTGAGTATCTTTAAACCGGGGCCGTTCGTACTAATCCATTGGACATCTTCACATCACCAACTGCGGTGTGTTACACGTGATTTCTACACACAGCTCAACCCGACCGTCTCCGGTTAAATTTCACTAACTCTTGTTTAACTATGTGGCTAATCCATTTCAAGGTTTATAGGGTGAATATCTATAACTAATACCAGGCGCTATCGCGCAGCTAGGAATTAAGGCTAGGGGGGTTTTAGGAGCAACTAAAAGTACGGGGTATGGAATAAGGGTGCCCTCTCCCAGCAAATGTTTAAGATAAATAGTTCAAAATGGTGAGTTTTACGGCTTTCTGAAGGATATTTTATTAATCCTTACACTATTCTTTAAGTAATACTTATCCATTTAACTAAAATGGATTAAATTTCAAAATATCTCCGAGTTCTGGGGGTGGTTTTATCCCCAAAAAACTCCCCTCGCTGCACCACTGACCAATACCACTTATTTTTGTTAAAACAGCGACCCTGATTTCGATGTGTAATTATCATCATTATGCGTGAATTATTAGCTACTTAATGCATTCATTAGGTATTAAATAGTTAATAATTTACGCCTCATGATGACGATTATTCATCAAAACCCGGGTCGTTTTTTTTAATCAGTGAAATGAGAAACCTTCAAGAAAGCTTTTCTGATTACTTTTAAATTTGGATTTTATTGAAACTCTTCTAAAGCAATGAAATTAATTCACCAGAATCACCTTGGCATAAATGTCCCTGGACCGGGAATAGAATATCAGTTATCCGGGCCACTATGCAGATTTCTGTTCTCTAATTATAATGCAATCGATATACTTGCAGTGTTATCGATAAGTAGTGTAGGCAGGAATTCCGTTCGGGGAGGGAGGGGTCCAAAACCAGGGGGAAAAATTATTGAAAAAGAGGATACTAACAATAAGTAGAGGGTTTTAAACTAATTCTAACACTTTTCATAATCGAAAAAACTTCATTTGTTGAAGAAATATTTGGTAAATTTTTGATTTTTCAATATTTTTCCTTTTACGGAGACAAAATAATTGTGTTCTTATATTCCGGGGGGGTTTAGACCCCCCGAAGCCTCTCTGGCTACGCCACTATTATCGATTATCATGAAGATGTTAGGCTCTTACAGCTTATTATGGATGGAAACGTAAGGTATAAAATTAGTTATTATCATTACTTCTTCATGCATTTCAAAATAAAATTAGAGGACACCAAATTTGGTGCATTTCATGAAATCTAAAATTTGTTACAGTAAATAAACGATAGCTTTGTTAAAAACAAATAAAGTATCTTATTTAAATTATGATAAGGTTATAAGTAGAGCTACAAAATGCTCCCTTTTTCTCAAACGTAAATTCTTCGTCTATATTTTAAATAGAGTGATGGACGTTTATCTATAGAGATAGTTTTCACAACTCTGTTGATCTGTATCTATTTTTATTATCTATTTTTCTATTATCTTATTATCTATTATATCTTATTTTTCTGAAACTTGATACCAATTTAATTCCTGAATTTTTAATATTAAACGCAAATAATATTTTACACTTAGTTGCACCTTCAACTGAGGATATATCGGACTGATAAAGAATGCGTATAGTGGCACCGACTCCATGGGGCCTGAGGGTGCCCGAGCCCCCTAAAAAAATCGTTACGGGGGTGAGGAAAAAATGTGTCAGGCTTTCCTCGGAGTGTCCAGCTATCAAGGGTTGAGTTTTCAGGGTCCTAATGCTGATCATATAGCTCTTTTAAAATGCTTTAAAAAAACTTTAAAGCTCACTGTTTATAAAATTTCCGGGGCGAGGCCCCCGCTATGGCCACCCCATTATTTTTTATAACTCGGCACCCCTGAATGCAGAGTAATTAATGCTAACATAACGCAACATTAATCAAATCCCCTCAATATCTCCTTCATCATAAGAGTAATAAGAAGCAAACTACAATCGATAACACTACCTTTGTACTTGAAGGATTATTTTTTTTCTACTATACAAGGCATCGCATTCTACCGACAGATATTTTCCCCGACGTTGTTTTCCAACCTTAAGAGCTCGATTCTTCCCCCAGTGCCGCCTAGTGCAGTGAGTGATGAGCGAGACGAGAGAGAGCGATATTCCAGACCAACGAATCCCTGAAGATTTCCCCAATATAATAATACGTTCACACAATAAATCGTAATCAATCCTTGGAACGCGGTCATTAATCTTCCTTCATTTCACTAAATAATAATCAGGAACGCTTCAATCATCCCTTATTAAGAAAAAAACCCAAATGCCGATAAAAGTTGGAAATGGCAAGTCGTAAGGGGAGGGCGAAAAAAGACTGCGACACCAAGTGGAGGAAATGAGGAAAATTACGGAGAGTGGCCAAGTTGAGAAAGGTCAAGTGAGAGCGGGGTATTACAAGGGATAATTTACTCCACAACATGAAATTTATCAAATGATGGTGCAGCAAGGAAAACAATGTTTGCAATTATTTCTTGTCTTAAAAATTTATTTTTAAGTCGTCAACACATCTGTATACATAGAATTTAGTATTTTGATTGCTACGGTAAGTGTCGTTTACCAGAGGCGTAGCCAGGGGGTGGTCCAGGGGGTACGGAATCCCCCTCCCCTGTGGTTCCCCCCCTCCGGTTTATAGTATGAACGTGTATTATTATGCTGGGGAAATCTTAAGGGATTCGTTAGTCTGGAATACATTAGCTCATCACTCACGTTTCGCGTCACTGGATGAAGAATCGAGCTCCCAATGTTGCAAAATATTGAAAATCATGAATTTACAAAATATTTTTCGAAAAATGAAGTTTTTTTGATTATGAAAAGTGTTCAAATAATTTTAAAACCCTCTACTTAGTACCCTGTTTTTAAAAAATTCTCCTCCCTGGTTTTGGACCCCCCTCGAACGAAATTCCTGGCTACTCCATTGTCGTTTACTATTCGAAACGGTTTTTTTCAACAAGACTGTATTTATTGATTCTTTGAAATGGCTCGCATAGACGAACGAAAACTTAAGGCATAAATATTCAAATTTGGTCTTGAACATTTGATTAGATACCAGTTCAGTCACTACCGATCTATAATAATATCTTCCTTCCCATGTGAAATACTTCTATCAAATAAGTTTATGTTATTTTAATAAATTATTTTGGAAAAGTTCGACTACATTTCATTTCAAATGCATCTACTCGATCATCAAAAAAGCACCTAAATAAATTGAGTTTATCACGTGGGAGATTCTCTGCCACGTAGTGGCGATACGCTCAGTGCATTGGGGTGCGGTGAGCAACCTGTACCTCTCCCGGGAGATGCCCCGACCGGTTGCTCTCGCGGTGCCATCGACAAGTCCCCTGACGAGATGCGTTCACGACGACGACGACCCGTCGCACAGTGGTCCGGATCCGGAAAAAGGTGGACAAAAATCATTTTTCCGACTTTCTTGAAACTCGCTTAGACTATACAAGTTATGTAGTAATATATCTGGGGTATCATCTCTCATGCTCAATTTTTTATTAAAAAAATTGTTTGATTAGATATATTGCGTCAAAGTAGCACTATTTCTAATGGAAACTCGATTTTTCCGTTTTTTCGAAAATTACGTATTTTAGATTTATTTTTGACTTTACACCGCCAATTATATTCGTAAACTAACTTTGCAATATAGTAATATAGACATTGCACTGACATAAAATATATATTTCAACCTTTTAGAGATGTTGATGATTGCTGTAGAATTATTTGAAGGGGAGTAATTTTTTTCGGAAGAAATCGCATAAATGTTGAGTTATAAAAAAAGTGACGTCGATTTGCGCGGATTTGGCTATTGGTGACAATGAAGTACAGTATTATAAAGATATTAGTAAAGAAATCAGCTGCAAATCTGTGCGAGTCAGCGAATAACAACGATTTATGTTCCTGGCCGCGGTAGACGTGAGCGTCGACACGCTAGCATCAGCGCAGTGTAGGCACATGGTAAAATGTGTCTCCCAATGTTTCATGGACCAGAATCACAAAAATAAGAATTTTAGCATTTTAAAACCTATTTTATACTTTGTAATCATCCAAACTTTATCTGTGTGTGGACCAATAGAATAATTTCGGAACAATTTGAATTAGGTTAAGCGCAGTTAGGACGCTGGGAGAGGAGATAAAATATTTTCTTCGATCGCTTCTCTGAACGACTTCAATCGCGTTTTGGTAATCTATTGAAGTAAATACGACAGGCAACATGCACTGCTGCTGGGAAAACCCACTACCGGCTTCCCTTTCTTTCAATCCGAAGTGGCAAGAGACCCGTTACCCGAACACGCGCCGGAGCTTAGGGAAGTGGGAAGGGGTCCTTAGTTGGGACATTTTACTATCTTATAACTTGGTGCACCACCCAACTCGAGTTTATTGCTATCCTAGGGGCGGTCTTACCTGCATGTGAAGCTGCACGTGTTAATAGATGAGGTCTTTACCCTCCACCCGCCTCCTTTTGGACGGGTTGTATTGCAGGTCTGCCGCTAGTATGCATTTTCACACAAAATCTAAACATTTCACATTTCTCTTTACGGGGTCTAACCCTACTCCTACAAGTTATCCAGGAGAATACCCACATTTCCATGGGCGAAGATTTCTCCTCTTTTTAACCCCGTCCAAATATCGGTCGTAACATTTTGGTACCCTTCAGTTTCTCCTTTTCTGTCGATGTGAACACATACCCATCGCTAATTGAGAAGTCCTATTTTGGCTGCAGTTTTTGTGATTTACAGTCATCTCCCAAAGACGTTATAGTGTTGTGATAGCTAAACAAATTGCGAGCTATTAGTTCCTGACAACCACAGAAATAAGGATTAATGAGCAGGTGTACTATGTGTCATTTACTACCGTTTCTAGTCTCCGTTTTTTAAAATTGGTCTGAGACGAGGTACCGAACTAATTTTTCATATTTTCCCTTCTATTTGATATTTAAACTTTGTAGAAAGAAGATTGTTTTGTAGCTTTTTACAAACCTCTGTTTTTATTATTGACTGTCAAAAATGTCATGGACATTTACGTGGCGAGAACTGCACGAAAAAATGCTGGAGAAAAAAGAGAAAACCATAGTTGCTCGAAAAAGGAATTTGAATGCATATCTAGAGGGTTGTTTCAGATTACACGGAGATGAGGAGGCAAAACTTGAGCTTATTAATTTTTTGAACATGAAATTTTTTTATTCCGACGAGAGAAGATGGCGAGCTAGTTCGCGATCAATCTCTCTTTTTGGAGAGAAATGGCACCTGTTTGGACAAAATTGTTGATTTCCCTGATGTATTTCGCAACCTTCCAAGCACCTCAGGTTCGTATTTTCCTACTATTCTAATGGTGACATGAGGTCCCCTGGGATATTGCTCTAGTAGTCTTACTTTTTAACAGGTACTTCCGATATAAAAACGGGTAGGCCACTTTTTACTACGCGCTCCAAAATTAGGAAAACGAAGTTGCTTGAAGTCAATTAATTTTAAGGAGTAGAAAAAAAGTTAATCTTTCAATTCTCAACAATTTTGAGATCTCTGTCTTGTGGATTTTTAATTTATCCGGTAAAATTTAAAAAGTTCTGCTTGGATACAGCGGAAATTTTTGTGAGACATTATGGATGGTTTTACATGCCACCCACGGAGCACAAAGTATTAATACATGGTACAGATGTCATCGAGTCGGCTCTTCTTCCTATTGGAGAAATATCGCAGGAGGCCCAGGAATCTCGCAATAAAGATATTAGAAAATATCGCGAGCATCATATATATATATTTTCGGAGACTGATCCTAACATCGGACCCTTTTATTAGCACATTAGGAACTGACTGAACAAATGCCGGGGCCTTAAAGATCTTCCGCAGGAGGTTCGAGATCTCTTGGTCTTGCAAGTCTCAAAATTCTGCGAGCGAATGCGAAGAGGACGGGTGGGATTCAGAAGAATCTGATGATGCATAATCATAGTACATAATTGTAAGTTTTAAGGCATTAACCATGATAGTATGAGAATAAGAGTCACTTAAATACTATTTTGACACTTATTTAATAATTACTTTTAGTCCATACAGAAGAACCTCAAGAAATCTGGAAATCGCATCTCTTTAACGTGAGTCAATGAACCCAACAACCCTACTTTTAGCCGTTTTTTTGTTTATTGACTAGTTTCAAAGATAATTAACTCATACTTTATAACTAATTATCATTCATTTTCATATTTTATCATGATTTGCGTATGTTTATACAATCAGCGTTACAATTAGCCAGTCAATAAGTTAAAGTTCCACGATATCGCCTAAAATAATGTTTTTTTCGCAAAAATAACTACAGAAATGAAAATAGCATGCCAAAAAACATAAAGAGAGCAATTTTCAAAGACATACATCGAAAATCTGATTTTTGTCCAACTTTTTCGCGATCCGGACCACTGTGCGTCGCCACTGACAACCTGTTGGATACACGCGTAATCGACAGCTAAAGGGGGAGGGATAAGGCGGAGGAGTGGGTTGGAGTGCAACGCGGCGTGCACGGAAATGCGCAACGACGGCCGCTGCACAATCACTGTGCTGCACACGTCGCCGCAACAGAGCCTAGATAACCCTACCCTCCGCATCGCCCACACCCCCTGGCGGGTGCGAAGGGGAGTTAATCGCCTTCACTCGCTGAACGAAATTACGTCTCCTTCCCCAACGATGAGCGAAGGGTTGTGTTGCGAGGAAGAGGAGAGAAAAAAAATGCGAAAAAAAATGAACGCCTGACGTTGCTTTTTTGTTTTACTTTTTTTCCTTGCTTTTTCCCCCGACTTCTCTCTTCCTTCCTGCTGCCCCCGCCACCTCCACTCCGCCTCAGGGGGTTGGCTCCCCCCGGAAAGGTGTGGGGCCCCGGGCACAGCTCCCAATTCAACCCCTTCCAAACCACCTCCCCCAAAACTGCCTCCTCATTTGCCGCGCTGCGGGACTCTTCGGGGGCGGCAGTGACTCTCCTCTCCGCCTCCGCTCTTCCCCCTCCGTCCCCCATCCTCCCGTTTAGGGGTCTCGGTCCCCTTAAATCGGCGTCAATTGAAAAAGACGGTCTCCTATCGTCCTCTACCAACTCACTCTCTCTTCTTCTTCTTTATCCTTTGTCCCTTTTTCGTTCTTAAGTCTAAGATCCTTCCATTACTGAATAACTATGTATTTTCAGGTAATAAAGTTGCTTTATGTTATGAGTGGAAATATTCCAACTACATCAGGCATATACAAGTTTAATTTGAGAAAGGGAAAAATCCCATAGATCAAGCCAAATTTAAATGTTTCAAACGTTCATTATATTCACAGGGCTAAAGGTTTATACTTTGTTGCCCAAGGAAATAAAAAAATGTAAAAAATTGTATTTTTGTTTAATTTAGCCAAGTCGTGGATACTGGCTAATGATAATGTTGAAAGATTCTTTTGATGTCATCAGAATTTGTTTTTTCTCTTCGTAAAAAATGCTGGTTGTTTTGTAGTAATATGATCATATCAGTAATGATTCAGATGTAAATTTTATTTATTTTTTTATTGTTACTCTTTTATGAAACTTTCACTTTCCATATCACAATTGTACGAAAAAATAAAACCGTTAACGATGAATATACAATTATGAATGTTGCCTTAGCACAGGTTCTCCTTTGAGGCAATGCAGCTGTCTTATTTTCTTATTAAAATAAATCAGAATTTTGCATTATTTTCTTGAAAGCAATACATTTACTTTAGTTTACTTTACATTGCGTTTTACGCGCTCCGTTTTTATCCCTACTCTTCCTGTTACCCAAATGAGCTCCTAAACACTGCTGCCGTAAGCAAGAAATCTTAGCGACACATACATCACTGAGATATAGGTACACATGCAATAGGTCTCCTCAGAACGACAATTTTAAAAATCGATTGCAATTAATTCTATGATTTGCCTGCTCTGTTCATGGTTCATTGTTGCACTAGCGTCCTGGCGATGTTTGCACGATTTTTCACCGCCAAAACGAAGTCCGCACCGGTATCAAAGACTATTCACAATGGAATTATCACCATTATGGGTTAATTATCAGTGGCGTTACTTATATTAATGATCGGCATCCTCCCTTGAAACTGCAATCAAGAATTTTTGAATTGAATATTTGCTCACACTTATTTTATTAATAATAATTTCTCCATATTTTCATTCAAACCGATGCAAACACGGCTACAACCATGATTCGACGCTGGAAAGAGTAAGTGGCGCTAATTGTTCGAATAATGTTCTACTCTTATGGACAAAAGATAGCCAATAAATATGTTTTCATAACAAATTAATCGAAAGTAATATCCGAAAAATAATGTACCGCTATACCAAAGACATCATAATAGACCTCCTTTGCTAAACAGAAACTCTCACTAGGGGTATTGTATTTTTATATAAATTGTCACGTAAACCTTATAATTTCTTCACAATTCTACCCAACATGGTCAATATAGTGGTTTTGTAAAATAAATTAAAGTACCCAAAATAGATTTCAAAATTATTTTGCATTATTTTTAAATGCCTCGCGTTCTTTATTCAGATCTTTAGGAAAACAAAAGGCAGGAGTCACCTAGGCCGTCACCAAAATATTCTCTGTGCTAGAAAAATCCAGAAAGTATTAAAAATAATGCAAATATTATGAAGTATATATGTATGCATTTGAAAAATTAACTATGCATTAACTATCGAAAATGTCATTAGCACAGAATAGGAAGAGATAATTAATTGAGAATATCGTCACGTCTCTTTCTTCTCTCATATTCGCTCCATGCATGAAGATGCGAAATAACTTTGCACGCCCCGAGAAGGACGGCTTTTAACCAGAGGTTTACGTATCGCCAACGGCATGACGGGGGGTCCGGTCTAAAAATAAACGGGTGTCCGCCGCCCCGCGTTTTATGGATAAAAATAACCAGTTTACCCGAGGCTGCCGGACCGTTGTCAATTCGATTAACAGGCGGAAGAAACTCAGTCGCATACCCTCAGTGACGTACAACGGTTGAATGGGAGGGAAGTGGGGAAAAAAATCATCTCGTCACTCCAGCAGGAGAGGTTAGTTTTTCCGAATTAAAAAAGGAAGAGCAGAATATATACCCATATCCGATATGAACGACGGAGTAGAAAAATAAGTCATAAATTTTAACATTTTAAATTTCTGATTTATAAGTAAATGTGTGAGGTAACCCTGAAGCGAGACTTAAGTATAAAAGGGTGTAATCCCTAATCTTTGTTTATATATATTACATGCATTATTAGTATAACTGAAAATTAATATTAAAATTAATTATTTTCATAATTATAAACAGCAAATTAGAAGGCTGGAAAGAAGTGGAGAAAATAAGCAGATGAACTAATCTAATGGATGTAAGTGACCTGACAAAACACGTTTCTCAGGTGATTAATTCCAGAGAAATAGCCGAAAGATAATTACTCTCAAGAGATTTACGTTAAAGTCTTTGTTATTCCCTCGAAGGCGCTCCCAGTATCACGATGCATTCTAACATTGCATTTCATGCATTATTGGGGAGCGTGATATGAGTGTTACGCATCACTAATGTTATTCTTGCTAGAAAAATGTAGAAACTCTTTGAATAACTTGAAACTAAAAATTTTATGAAGTAAATAACGACTTGGTAAAATGAGCTATATATTGACTATTGATAACCGCATTAATAATAGATAGTGAGAGTTAATTAAATGAGGTTATCGTCAAATTACTTTTAGGGAGGGCATGGGAGGCTAGATCAAAAAAAATTAACGGATAGAGTATATTGAAATTGGCTTAAATGACGAGGGAAGTTACAAAATTCATAGAAAATTTTGATAAACTAGGGAGGGAACTGTTCAATCTTATTTAATTAACTCTCCCAATATATCATATTAATATGGTAGTCATTGGCCAATGTAATACTCATTTTGCCAAATCGTTATCTACTTTATAAAAATTTTTGTTTCAAGCTATTTAAAAAGTTTCTACATTTTTCTAGTATGAAGAAGATTACGTTTGTGAATTCAATAGCATTGGAGATTCACGAGTAATTAACAAAATTTGAGTGGGGCGTCAAACGGGTTCACGAAACCGAAAAGCGGTATCAATCGACTTGGAATATTCATATTTGAGATAAGAATATATTTATATAAAAATAACCACCAGAAAGGAAGACAGAAATGTCCATTGATAGTAATATCAACCATTGAAAGTTTTCTTAAATACATTTCATGATGATGCATTGTCTATGCTGTGATTAACGGAATATTTTCATTGATACGTCGGGGTGATACTGGGTCGCATAATGCCAATTTAATTATTTTGTGAAGGGGGCATTCGGGTGTTCCATTGCAGGATCTCTCTTCGTATTGCTCCGGCACATCTCCCTCGTCTAACTGCTTCCAAGGGTGAAATGAGCAGTTAGCGAGCGTGCAAACCGCGCCTTGATTGCATTCAACAGAGTGAGACACTTTGCGGAAATTCGCTAGTTTCGAAAATATCTCTTGAGCTTTATTCATGATAACGGTGCCATTAATGTTCTTGTTATATTGCTCCTTGATTAATTTGATTGGAAAATGTTTTCCTACTAGGTAAATATAGATATTAGTTCGTAAACTAAAAAATTAATTGTTTTTTAAACCTTTCTAATAAAGCCTTAACTTTAAACATTTACTAAAGTTAAGCGCTTATTACTAACTTTACCAAATTTACATATGTTATTTAGTAAGTCTTTTTTTTTAGTAGAATCGAATCGCGCGAAGATTGGGAGATTTATGGAGACTTCAACACGAGGTGAAACGTTGGTACTGGCGTTCAGTGACCTTTTCCGGCTAAGATCCAGTGTTTATATTTGCGAACATCGCTCGGCGCCCGTGACTCAAGAGTGTACTCAAATCAGTCTCTCCGTAAACCAAGAGTCTTGAGAGAGTGGGAGGTCACGTCATTTAGAACGGATGCGTAATTTTTCCCACGATGGCAATTGTACATGGAGACGGAGAGGTGTCAGGCTAAGTGCTCCTGTGGGTAGGATACTCAAATTAGTCCGCTATTCCTGTCATGAGCTCCGTTGAGTAAAGCTCAGCCTGACAAAGGGCTCCTCCACGTATTTGAAGTGTTCTCTTTCACACAAGCAATATCAGACTTCATCGATGTCCTGAGAATAGCGATATTTCTGTCCCACCAAAGTTTGCAGCCAGAACAGTAAGAAAAATTTATTTTTCTGTTGTAAGCCTCAGTACAACCCCACATAAGAAAGCAGTGACGTAAAAGCCTACAGAAATTTTGGGTTTTTAAAATGTAATTTACAAAGAAATATAGCATGACGCTTTCGGTGATTTTTTTAAATTAGTCAGAAAAGGAATACAGGCAGGATACATTATTTTAATACTAAAAAATTCTATTCCTTTTGTGATGGAATATTCTAATAGGGATGCAAAAAAGATTATTAGTAGCCAGAAGTATTTACCCCTTAACGTAATAAAAGCCAAAAGTATACTCGCTCCAAATCTAAAATTCTCCAAACGCAGGATTTGGATTCACCTCATGGGGTTTCAATGCTAAAAATTACGAGACTAAAAAAGGTCTGAATTTTTATAGGAAAATATCGTTTCGTGTTATTTTGAGCGTACATACATACACTATTATTCTGGCTTTACGATTGGTGCTGGGTATCTGTATTAGGAGTGACGAGAATGTGGCGTGTAGCAAGAGAGAGAGGGAGAAGGCCCAAGCAGGAGGAGAAGACGTGTAGGGGCGAAAAGAAGGAGAGATATGGAGTGGAGACAAAAGCGGCCAAAAAAAGAAAACATCGCGACTTACCCATCCCCCGTGGATAAGAAGTAAGGGTGCACGTTGAGGGGAGGGTGGGGGAAGAAGGAGGAAAAGAGTGGTCGGAGAGAGAAAAAGGTTTTGTGAGGAAACTGTAGGATGAGACGAGGATTTCTACATTATCATGAAAAAAGAATACTTTTAGTACATTTAAAACTTGTCTTCTTTATCTTTTCCAAACCAGGTTTTCAAAATTGTCAAAACCTAGATAAGCGGGGTGAAATCGATTAAAAGTATTACTTTTGGGCGAATGAAGGTATAAAAATTGCTAAAAGTGGCACAGTCAGTCCTTTCCGTGGATTTGCAGTTGCGATGATAATGGAAATAAATAGGCTATTTCACATATAATTTTTAGTCCCGTATTTTGTTCCGTTTTTCGATAAGACGTCTTCTTCTATGAATTTCAACCCTGAGAACAGGGGGAATTGAAATAATTTGGCTAAATTTTGGCACGCTAATTGGATATCGAGTATTTCCAGATTTCACCGTGTATTCGGAACCGCGAAGATATCGTTCACCTACTTCTTTACCGATTTCCGATTGTGTAAGAATTTAAAATTAAAGTGACCAGAATTTTACTGTTAGTAATTTCTGGAAAGTTCAGTTAATCTATTTTGACTAATTTTCTCAACGTTGCAGCTTGAAATCCAACATATTTGAGGAAAAGATGGAAGCAGATTACATACGCGGTGAGAGTACAAGAAATTTAAGTTGATTATGTGAAAAAAATCTCTGCCCTAACAACTAAGTTGTGAAAAAATAAATAAACATTTTCAAGCTTTTACTTACTTTGTGTTAAATGAGTTTGACTTCTCATATTTATTTTGCGATCGTTTTTTGTGTTCAAGCCAAATTTTGTGTAACTGCACATTATCTAAAGAAATGAAAGATTTATTTAGAAAATGCTGAAATTACATTATTTCCTCTAGAAAAGTTGTTTTCCTTTCTTTCCTTCTAAGATTATGTTTTCCGCGTCGCTTTGAAATATATCTGTTCTACATTACTAAGTGGATTAGACAGGAATTTCATTCGGGGAAGGGGATCCAAGGCTAGGAGGGAAAATTTCTGAAAAACTGAGTTCTAAGTAGAGGGTTTTAAACTAATTTTAACTCTTTTCGTAATCGAAAAAATTGATTTCTCGAAGAAATCTTTTGTAAATTCATGATTTTTCAATATTTAATTTTCTTTTATGAAGCAAAATAATTGTGTAGTCATATTTCGGAGGGGTTACAGACCTGTCGAACCTCCCCCTTCGCTACGCCACATATATATTTCTCAAAAAATCTAAGCCTAGCAAGCACAAAAATACTCCATAACTGCCCATCCATCCAATACTACAAAGAAAAATATTAAAAAAGTGCCCATTATTCGTTGCACAACATCCATAAAATAATCGTAACAGTTGTTAAAAATTTTCGGAGAAAAAAGGGCTATTTCAGACTCAAAATCTGCAGCAACCCTATTTTACCCAAGATACCACAGCATTTTTAAATTTCAAAGCGAATTGATTTATTGGAGAGGGAGTGAACGTGACACTCACATGAAGAGACAAAGGCGAGGCGCCGTGAGGAGGGAGAGAGAGGACGAGGAGGGTGAAGGGAAGGGGGTGAACGTGAGCTCGGCGCAATGCGGGAAATTAATAGTATTTCTAAGGCGTATTATTAGCGGGCGACGGAGGCGTTGCGGCGTCTGCCGACATCGCAACACCTTCGACTGGCGGGCGGCAGGCGTGGATGACGAAGCGACGCACAGATTACAGTGAATTACCTTATAATTTTACAAATACCATAGTGAAAAGGGGAAGCGTTGTAACTTCGTGGGAAAGACCTTGGCTGCTGGCTGAAGGGCCCCGGGTTCAAACCCCAGTGAAGCCTTGGGACACACCTACTAAATCCTCGAAGTGCATGGTAGCCCAGACATAGGAACTGGCGCCCTACACAGAATTGTATATACAAGTGATATTCTCACGCCCGTAGCTTAATCAGGAGTGAGCTCTGCCATAACCTAATCAAACCAATCTTCGGCCTAAATTACTGAGAGAGTGAGTAAGGGTGAAAAAAATATAAGCCGCCTTCTTAAAGCAAAAAAAATTGACTTGCATCGAAATTCCAACGGTAGATCAGATCATAAAAATAAAATAAGAGGGATATACAGTAGAGAATATGGATTTAGAATTTTGTTCTTTCCGTAATCGCTTAGAGAACATAACTACAGCTTTAATACTTAGAAATAGGTTAGTTGACTCGTATTAAAGCTTGTATTGTATACAAGTGACTTGCACTTTATAGGAATTTATGTAATTAGGAAAATAATATTCCATTCCGAAAAGCATTGCTCGAACGATATGCCCTGTAGTATGCTCTTTAGTTTAGTAGCACAATATTTTATCATTAACCTTTATTCTGATTTTAGACTTTTGTCCATCCGTATTTTTCGCAGACGGCGGTGCGGCGGCGGCGATGGTCTACTATGTGCCGCGGTGGTGTTGGTTGCGTCGGAATGGCGATGTGGCTAGGTGGAATGGCTTATGTTGAGGGAGGGTAGGACAACGGCCGCTCCGGGAGCAACCAATGGGGTTGGAGTCGTTTCGGCATCAGAGTGGTCCCACGGGTGTCACAGCAGAGAGACCGGGAAAAAGTAGGCGGAAGAATAGGACACGAAGGACGGCGTGCTACTCATGGCGGGGATGCTTCTTAAGAACGCGGATGCGGTGCTTAATGGGAGAGATATTCTTACGTCCCACGTGAGAAATACACATTTATATGTTTATGAGACAATGACGTCTTATTTTAGGGTGTCCATTATTTTTGAAGCTCTAAATTTCCATAATATTCCTCGGTTTCCAGGTTGTAACATAATTTTTTATAGGAGAAGTTGAATCTGGACAGGGAAAGTGTAAAAAATTATTAGTTTGTTTTTATATAAAAAAAGATGTAGACAATGCATTATCCTAAAAAAATCATATTTTAGTGTAAGCCCTGGAACCGATTTCTGGGTTAAAAAAAATAATTTGTTTCAAATAATCGCGTCAAACAATATATTGCCAATGAATCAATAGATAAACTGAGATATTATATATATTTTAATACCAAAGTTTAACGACCATTTTATAGGAAAACATGTATGATACGTGGAAAGATGCAGGAAACTTCTTTAAAATGTCTAAATGAGATATTTACAATGTTAAAGTGACAACGACGTTTGACAAAGGATGTGATTGAAATCAGAATGGAGAGAAGAAATTTATACTGAGACACTGGATATTCTCGGAAATAAGTTCTCCATAAAATTAAAGTAGAAAGAGAGAATTATATCTAATGAAGTAACGAGAAGTGACCATAAATAAAACTAAGGGTAAGTATAATATTATCCTGGAAACCATACCAAACTTACTAGCAACATACTACCAAAGTTAGGCGTCGTAACGTCGGCCATCTAACTTTCCTGGAGGAGAACCCGTGAAGACTTCATAAGCATTATACGCTGATAGAACACTAGATACCTGTGCTAGGTTTTTACAAAACATTTTTCCTATTAATCATGAAAATTACAATTTCACACCCAATGATCGAAATCCTATGACTTAAAAATATCCGTATCTCCGTTAACCAAAGAATCGATTGACATGAATATTAAAATTCAACTTTATTGAGCAGGATTGGGACTAGAAAGTCCTATCTTCCGTCGAACCCCTACAGGTCTTAGGGGATAAATATCTTAATAGGTCAAACAAAGAGGTTATACTTAGAATAACGACAAAAATGGAATGGATTTCTAAAGCTTGGGATGGGTAGTGTTACGCTAGGGTAAGTAGCACTCTTTGGGTATACTCGGGGACTTAAAATAACAAATGGGGTTCAGTCAACGACTGAAAAATATTACCGTATAGGTGCCGGAATTTTTCTTGTAATTTCCAACATGCAAGAGAAAGAGAGAAGCCAACGCAGTAGCATATGTGGGGCCTTTTAATAAATCTTTTCGTCTTGAAAATTCATGTTACATTTTTTGCAGCTAACATTATTGAAAGTGCAGGATATCAAGGCTTAACGGCCAAGTCTTAGAATATCATGCATGATATGTGGTGTGATTACGTGTTAATGCTGCCTAAATAATACATCGAGAATGTTGTGATGAAAACGAAAGATGCTATGCGGAGATACATTGTGTACATAGAGGGCAATGTCTCATTTAGTCAAAATTTTATTGGAAATTATAATTTTCATGATAAATATGTTATCCTAAAAATCTATAAAATGGCATTACGTTTAACTAATCGAAATTCCTATGTTAAAATCCTATGGAGCTAGACCGTTTCGGACCACTAAGAAGTTGCACACTAATTTACAATCATATTCTCCTGCCTTTAGAAATCTAACGATATCTTATACGATAATTTTCTCGGAATAAAAAAATTATAAGGCTTCATAAGGTGGTTCAAACACCCCTTCATGGTAAACGACCATTAATATTTTAATGAATATTAATGCGGATGCGTGCCAAGTATAATTCCATGAGCCACAATATTTCTCCCTCAAGATTTTTCTCCAGGACTGGCTTTCACGGCAAATTGATAATGATGATTCCTTATCCCCATGCCCCCGGAATGGGAAACCATCTATAACCTACTCGAGAGGAGCCAGGTCGCATTTTCTTGTGGGAATACAGCTCACAGAGAGTTTAAAATAATGGGTCAAGCATTACTGGTCCAAAAATTGAAGGTAATATAGAAGCATAGGTGCAGCAGGATTAAAAGAACGGATAGATCACAAATTTATCAGGGTAATCCTGTTATTCAAATAAGCGGGTTTGCGAAAATTTTCGAAAGATCTCTAAATCCTGATACTGAAGCGTTGGAGGCTTCCACATTTACCACAAAAAGAAAAATCGGATAAAATATTATTTATGAGGGGCATATAAAATTCATATTAAGATGTGATGAAAATGACGTCATTTTTTAAAATTCACTGCTCTTACAGGAAAAAGCTTCAAAAGATGCTATCCAGAGACACAACCAGAAAATTAATAATTTTTCCCTAATTTTCCTTAAGAGTGAATTTTTCCCTAATTCCTTTTAAATTGTTTGTCAACATAGCAGCGATGTTATTATAAAAATAAAGTCTGAGCCCATGCAATCAATAGGCATAGAATGGCACTAAAAATCTTATGATGAATATTCTTTCCTTAAAGTATAAAAGTTTGTATTTTCTGAGAAGGCTTCTTGAATGAATCCTTGAAATTCAGAACAAAGAAACACAATGCTAGGGCTTCCAGACGCCTTCCCGTCACTTCTTGACAGAGACAATTTTGCGTAAAGCATAACGATCTACAAGGAGACGTCTAATTCACGCTTAACGATCATGTTCTCAAACATTAATATCTTGAAAAAAGAACGCCTAAGTACGTAAAGAACCTCCTTTTTCCGCGATAATCAAGTAAACACGTCAAAATAATTAAGTCCACTAACCTAATTTTCCGATAAGAGCTGAATATTTTCATACCAAACTGCCTTCTAGAGTAAATTACTCCCAAAATCAATAATCGGAAAGTGGTTTTAAAATATTATAAACAATTAATAAAAAATATAATATAATACATCCATCACACATACAATCAATTTTTCATTGATGGTGACTATTCGAGAAGTACAAAGATAATATTAAATTCAACATCGTCATTATCTTATGACAATGAATCGAAAACAAAGTTAGAATTAAATTATGCTATATGAACAGCAGAAAGTGTGGCCCACGTTATGTAGACACCAACGAATTTGCAGTCGCGTCGAGTCATAATCATCTCCATAGTCAACAGCGACGGAAAAAATCATGATTTATCAAACTATCTGGCATAACCACTATTGAGCCTCCTTACTACCGTTTGGTCCATATAAACATCCCACGCATTCATAGTCAAGGCCGGGACGACATGGGGTGGTTTCGTATTCAGGCAAAATGAAATCCGCGAACCTCTCGTCCTTGTTCATAATAGCACTTGCACATCGGACGATTCAAAGGCGCCTTTGTCTCGGCGGCGCCGTCTTCAAAGGAGAACTACTTACTCATAACGGCCGGTCGTTAAGGCGAAATAGGAAGGCAGAATTCTCACCAGCGGAGTCATTTATAAAGGCCTCCCTGAAGTAAATGCAACCCATTGTGTCCTCATTTCTCCGTCCGACGGTGTATTTCGACGGCGCATTTGGAATGCATCCGTCCATCGTCGAAGTCACAGATATAGCTACGCGTTCCCTTCACCTGAATTAAATTTGGTCCAATATCACACTGCAGCACTGCAATCATCTTTTGTCGATGGAATAACAAGTTTACAACACGATTTTCCCTCAAGTGGATGGGTTAAAATTGAAACAACTGTAAACTTCTTAACAACGATGGACGAAGCAAGAAATTAATATTCAGAATAGTAGCACAGACGAAGAGGGTTTTCTATAAAGAGAAAAATCTACTTTCAGCTGAGAATACAGGCATAGAGTATACGGAAAAAATTCATCGGATGCAACATATGGAGTATGTTGCTCTATGAGAGCGAGGCTTGGACGGTTACAGCAGCAGAGAAGGCAAGAGTGGAAGCATTCGAAACGGGTGCTGCCGAAGAATGATGGAGAGCAAAAGGATCGATCGAGTAATTAATGAGGAAGTACTAAGAAAAGGGGGAGAAATGAGAAGTATTACAAAAACATGAAGCGTGTCATAAAAAGCAGAAGACGTGCTAAATTAGTTGGCCACAATATGAGACATGATGGTCTGATGAAAACAATCGTAGAAGGACCGGTGGAAAGGAAGAAGGGCAAGGGACGGCCGCGAATGAGTTATATAGGACAGGTTATGAACGATATAAAAGAGAAAAATACGCAACAATTAAAAGCTAGCGGATAGGAGAGCGGAATGGAGATACTAATCTCAGGATTGTTGAATTGTGATGATGATGAAACTTCTTATATCCTCTGCGCCCAGTACAATTCAAATCCTGACAATTTTTAATATTTTTAAGCAATATTATGCGGAAAATACACACTTCACATTAATTTCTGTATTCCAAATGCTGAATCCACACCTCGAAGAACAGCCATTCAGTGAACGTATTTAAAGTTCCGGATCTTGGTACACCTCCAATAAAAATCCTGGCAGTGTCCAAAAAAATTGGAGCTAGTCTCCTCGCCCTGAAATTCACACGGCCGTGGATTAATAAAGGGTGACTCCAGCTCATCTCACCCGATCAAACCTAGAATGGAATAGGTGAGTGGAAGTAATGGCATCTTTTCTTTTAATTTGTCGAAGATTTTGATGGCGCATTTCTCAAGCGTTTCAAAATAATTCACAGGAATGCAGGTGACTTCTCATTAACCCTTTCTAACCCAGAGCTGCTTGTGGGAGAAATTAAATTTATATTAAAATAAAAATTAAACTTCTCATTTTAAAAACGTGAACCTTTTGTACTCGATCATTATTGCTGTGGCAGCCATTAAACATTACAGCGCAAACGAACGCATAAGTTCAACAGATACAGGCACTATATGGTGGAAGTTCGACTTATTTAAGTAAAAGATGTTAGCATAATATTGTGTAAATAATAATATTGGTAATATAGTATTATTTGTAATAATAATAGTATCATTATGGAAAAGTGCTACCATCTTTTATTTAAAAAAAAGAACACGTAGTTTAAATATTCCCTGAATAGAACAGAAAATGTAGGTATTTTTGACGTAACTTAGAAACAGCATCGGGTTATAATGGGTTAACACTCACTAGGACTGAAAAGGAGGCGTCCTGCAGAGGAAAGGAGCCGAGGGTGTCATCGCCAACGACCGCGGAACGGAGAAGCGGCTCTCGCAGCCAACCTAGCCGCTCCTCCGCCCCTTCCTCCCCAGCGACCCATGAATTCATCGCAAATGACATCGTGGAAACTGCCGAAGACATCAGGTGCTCTCAACGGGTGCCTGAATTGGCTCGTACCTGTCACATATTGCATCACTTTGAGATGGCTCGTTTGGCTACTTCCCGGCGTAAAGATTGAGTACGAAGAAGAGCTCGAGAAAGGTAGCAATGACTGACACCGTTAACCGTTTCAATCCGTTTTTTAAGTGACCTTCTTGTAAGGTCGTTGATGCGAATTTATCATTTAAAAAAAGAAAGAAAAAAATAATATCAAATAATAATAATAATAATAATTATTATTATTATTATTATGACCGATTAATTATTACCGATAAAACAGTCCATAGCAATAGACCTGATCTAGTAGTGCAAGATAAAATCACAATGAAACGTACTTGATAGACATTGCCGTACCTGATTCGCATAATATCACTACAACCTACATCAACAAAACGGAAAAGTATGAAGAACTTAAAAATGAAATTAAGAGATTGTGGAAATCAAATAAAGTACACATAATACCAATCATTATCTCTGCCACAGGAGTAGTGCCTCATTCAATCCATCAAGGTCTTCAAACTATTGGACTGCTGAAAACCTTGTTTATTACATTACAAAAAGCAGCAATTTTAAATACTTGGCGGATTGTCAGAAAATTTTTCAACACAGAGTAAAAAGACGAGAGTGCTTGGTGATACCCGTACCTCGCCTAAAACCAGCAAAAATGCAGTGAAAATATATATTATAATAATAATAAAAAAACAATATCAAACATTTTCTCAGTTTTATTAGCAAAATAAAAAATAATCATTATTATCAATGGTCAACAATCCTAAGATTGGTTTGAAGTAGGTCTCCACTCCTCTCAGCTGATCTTTTCACACCTAATTTTTTCCTCTCTTTCATTTCCTTCCTTGCCTGATCTACATATTTTGTTCGAGGTCTTCCTTTTCCGTTCTTGCCTTCCACTTGTCCCTCGACGATTGCCTTCATCAGGTCATCGTATCTCAAGATGTGGCCTAAAGGTTTTTCCGTCTTCTTATTAAGGTTATCATGAGGCTTCTCTTCTCACCTACGCTTTTTAGGACTTCCTCGTTACTAACTCGGTCGATCCATTTGATCCTCATCATTCTTCTGTAGCACCAATTTCAAAGGCCTCTATCTTTGCTTTCTCCGCTGCTATCATCGTCCATGCCTCACTTATCAATTCCAAATACTCCCTGTTGTTATAAGATCAAAATATTTGTTTTATCGCTAACTTTTCAAATTTTGCCATCTTCTGCATAAAATTTCTAGTTTAATTCAGTCGAGGCTAAATTTTATGTACGATAAAATTGAAATCTTCATTCACCAACAGAATTGAGCACAACGCATAGGTATGGTAATTGAGTCTCACATTAATGAACATGATCAATTCTTAATGACTTAAAGACGAAATGACCAAATTTTTCATTTCACCTTCTATAACTTCCACATCGTGATTTGCAATCAGTCAGCGTATCAACGGTTACTGCGCAAACCTTAATTATTGTTCACAGCCTCGTTACTTGACGTAACTTGGCGTAATGCTGAAATAATTTGCCAATTACTATTATTTTATAGTTTACAAAAATAGTAGCGATTCGATTTGTCGAAGCTAATTAATTGAACACAGCTAAACTTGCTCTTATTTATATGCAAGGGAAGAAATAAATGAAATAAGAGCCGGGAGGTTTTAAAACTATTGAAAGTCTTCTGGGTTTAAATTTACCGTTGTGTTTAAAAATAATTCAGAACAAGTTTTAAATCATAGGGTTCTGGAAAAAATGTAGGACATATAGGAATAAAATTATGAAAGTTAAATTATATGCAAAAGTTTTTACCTATAAGCATTTTCATCGCATAAAACTTGAAAATTATCGCCGAAGCATACCATATTAGATGCAGTGATTCCATTTTAAATTTTAATTCCATTTGGAAGCAAATATCTTCATTTTTGGCAATAGTCATATGGTGAGATTATCTTGAAATCTGTTAAACCTATCAAAATTCGATTTCGCGATAAAAAACTCAGCTTTAATTTTTAAATACTTTACTTACTGGTAAGAATTAAGCAATAAGCCAAGTCATGAGAAAATTATTTGATGCTAACGATGCTTTATCCGCGCGCTTTGACGGAAAAAATTCACGACGCGTAGAACTCGACAGGTTGCGTGACGCGTAGCAGTGAAAGCACCCGTTTTGCACTACGCAGGGTCACCGTGTTGCGTCGTAGACTACGCAGGGTTCGTTGACCACGTACGCCCGTCGCCCCTGAGCCCTGGTGAATCAATGCCCTCCGGCTCGAACGAAATCACCCAGCGAGCGTGGAGGGAAAAGGACTAAAGCAAAGCTGCACGCGGAGAGCGAGAGAAAACACGATGTTCCACACGGTTTGAGTCACGCGCACGGCCGCACGAGCGAAAGTAATACGCTTTCCGCATAACTCGGAATATCCTGGACATGCACTACGCTTTAAAGATTTTTCCGACGTTCGGGGAAAATTTCTGAAAAAAATTTAGAATCTTCCCTACGATAAAACTCTGAAATATATATAAGACACGGTCTCAGGCGTTATTTTGTGGAATTGCTTCATTATTGAATAAAATAAATAACTTTGTTTTATTCCACACTTTATTTTAAATAGCACGACCCGAATTTCAACATCTAGTGTTATCATCAGGTCCTGTTATCATCCTGTTGATAACACTAGATGTTGAAACCCGGGTCGTGCTATTTAAAATAAAGTGTGGAATATAACAAAGTTATTTATTTTATTCAATCTGAAATATATGCATGCTAAAGTTTTAAAACCTTATGTAATGGATAATTTCGTTTTAATTGTAGTTAAAAAATATCAAACCTTTAAAAAAATGTATGCAATAATAGGTAATAGAATGATATGTAGGCGAATCCATTGCCATGCATCTGTTCTGAGATAGCACGCGAGAAATGAAGGCTTAAATGTTTATGGATATCAATTGCACTCCAATATATGATCGGTGGTACGTCTACTCTACCTTAAAACGACGTCGTTGTTCGTGGACCAATGCTTTTAGGTAATAAAAATTCTATAAAGATTCCTATGAGCAAGGAGCATCAGTAATTGAAAAATAAGAGCTGAGATGAAAATAAAATTTCGAGACATTGGCACTGGAGGAAGATACTGAAGATAATGTGGAAGTATGAAGAGCGGAAAGAGGTTTCCATAGGGAATAATTGCATCACTCTATAGCAGCATATGCCAAAGGAGAACCCGGGGCCAGATCATGAGACGAAATTATTACTTAGGAATCATACCGTTGAGAAAAGCTGACGAAAAGTCCCTCGGGGAAGAATTCTCGAGGAGTACATATGCGTATGGCAAGTAAATAAGTATAGAGGTATGGAGAGCCTCAAAGAACTACAAGAAGTAGTAGTATATATGAATGGATGGAAGAAGTACACCAATTCCAATAATAATTCTCTATAATAGCCTTAGCTTCTCCCTATCCTTACGTTCCTCCAGAGGAAAAATTTATAACTATAAAAGGGGACTGGTAACAAGGACTCCATCTTCAAAGCTCCCAGGACCTACGGCAGTAGAGCTCTTTCCATCCCTCTCGTTTACCTCAACAACCGGAGACCCAAGCGATACTCGATTCCTCAGCATCGTGACGCGATATTTTTTTCTCTCACGAGATTGCAGAAAGGAATCGTCAATGTTTCCGAAATTAGATCGTGAAAAAGGGCGACGTCTCGACTCGATTGGACGACGTTTTTACGATGTACTGATTTGAAACCGTTTCTTGGCCTTTCCCCCTACGATATGGATGATAAAAGTTAAGGTCTCAGGGTGTTTGCTGCATTGGATATTTTGAATTCCACGATTTTTCCAGGTTTTCTAAGCCAAGATTAACTTTTCATAGGTTTCCTATAATATTTATTTGATGTAAAATACCCAAATAACGAGGAACTAAAATATTTCTCTTGGTAAGGCGGTGAGTAAGTAATAGCCTGGAATTATCAATTATACGTAATGTTTAGAACAGTAAAAATGCTTTTTTTTTGTAGAGATAGAAAATATGATTTCACAGCGTAAAACAGTTTGCATGTATCGGCCCTTGATACACTTATATCATTAAAAATATATTGATAAAAATGTATTGATATAAATAATAAATTGGTATTGTTCACTTTTTTCTGACCCGAAATAAATATATCTACCAATACCCTGATGAAAATCAAGCTTTTTAAAGCTCATTTAAAGTCACTAGGATACCAACATTAGAGTATATTTATAAATAGACATAGGAATGTAATTCACTTAATTTCTTAGGATCGAGATTCGCGTAGTAAGTGCATGATTTAAGAATGATTCTCATTTTTTGAAAGGTAGCCTTTTGGATTGATATAAAAAACAGGTAATAACTTCGATCAATATTGAAAACTTTCGTCAGTGTGCAAAAGGATTCCTAATGCGCAGTTTCCTGGGAGCCGCACATCCAGAAAACAACAGGTTACGCCCAAAAGATAGGGTCTGCTTTTCTTCGAAAGTAATACTTTTAACGCTATGATGAGTTTAAGTACACTTGGTGACAGTATGAATAAAATTAAGCAAGTATAAATGCATGTTAAGACTTTCATTTGACAAGTAATTATAAACAAATACATTAAAACTAAATTATAAACACGAAATTTGACTGATTTTGAATTTCCCTACCCCGAAATCAGCCATTAAGATATCTTTATTGCACCAAATTATTTAAAACATCCTAATAATAACTAATTGCAAGTTGAAGTAGGCACCCAATCGCTAATACACCTAGACCTATAGTAATAATACTTTTATTTTGATTTATTTTTTGCTCTCTAAAATAAGAAAAGAAATAGAAATAAATATTCTATAAACTGATCCGAATCATTCGTTTTCTCTTCAACTTTTTTCACTAAAAAATTGGAAAAACGAGGAACCAAATAGGCAACAATGATGCTCTTAAAAAGAAGTGCTGTTTTTTTTAACGGGCCTCAAAGCTCATCATTGGTTCACATGCCATTTTCACTATGAAAATGGCAGTATCTACCGAAACCGAAAGTGTAAAATTATAAATGATTTCATTATGTTGAATATCAAAAATTTCCTCCGAATTTCGCCGGGAACTGTTAGTTTCATTCCAATAAATTGTTTGAAAATACATTTTTCAATTAAGTTTCACCAATACCCTTTTCCGCCGAGCATCACCAGCGTCAGCTACCATTGCGGCTGCTCGATATTCACCAACCAACCAACAACCACGGAATAACCACGTGAAAGATGTAACAGTATTGCATCCGGTGGGATCTACCATCCCAATAAATTTAACAAAGTGAAATCACTTGTCTATTTCCACAATTCTGAATTCCTACCGGCCCAGGGTTCGGTACATGCGGTCATTTTCAAGGTGAAAATGCAAGGAGGTTGTAAATATACTGGAGGGGGCACCACTGGTTCCGAGCTGTGGGCGCAGTGTGGCAGGAATGGGGGTGCTTGGGTAGGATAGTCTACTTTGACCAAAACATTGATAATCCCGTAAGAGTCAATGCTAACGGGACGCTATGGGAAATGCTATGGGAACGCTATGAGAAAATATGCCTAACTATTTGGTGAAATATTCGGTCATGATCATTTTTACGCTAAAATAAACTATCACAAATGAGCACAGTTAACCTTTTTTCTATCATTATGTGAGGGCTTTGTGAAAATATGCCTCGCATATCTTTTCCCAAGAAAAAATTTTTGTCAATCACCACTGCTCCGCTTTGCGACTACCTTAGCAGAAAATAACATTTTACAAGTGTAAAATATCCATTCCCCTGCACTTCTACTGGTAATTAATAAGATCACAGGCAATGGAAATCTTATGATAGCGGACCGGTCGCAATAATAGGACAAAATTATGTTCACGACGATATATTATCACCACGATAATACTGTATGGGCAGTATAATATACACAGTAGTATGACGAACGATCGGAAAACTCCGATGACATTCAAGAAGTAATTGTTGCATTTTCAATTTATAAATTAGAGGGGATATGAGGAATAGAATACTTGATTATATACGTACACTGTTTGAGACTAAGTCCGAAAATGGTCAAACCAAGATGGCGGAATTCTGACCACGCTCAAAACTCCAATACAGCGCCTCCAGTGTATTTACAAGTGAAAATGGCATAGTGTACCAAAGTGAAGTGTTTATCGAAGTGAACCGACGACGAGCTTTGAGGCGTGTTTAAAAAAATTACCGCACTCCTTTTTGAGAGCAGCACTGTTGTCTCTTTGGTATGTCGTTTCTCCAATTTTTCAGTGAAAAAAGTACAAAAAAAACAAATGATTCGGTACAGTTCATAGAATATTTATATCCATCTCCTTTCTAATTTTAGAGAGCAAAAAAGAAATCGAAATTGTGTGCCAAAACTTAAAAAGTAATTAAGTGTGGAAATAGACATGTTATTTCATTACGTTAAGTATTCAATACTAAAGATTTCCACTGAGTTGCGTCGGAAACGGTACTTTCATTCTTATAAATTGTTTGAAAAAAAAAACTGTTTTCAATTCTAGTTTCACCAATACCATTTTCCACCCTACATCACCAGGCTCATTTCAAAGTTACCACTGTGAGTGCGGCTACTCGATATTCAAAACGGAGCGCGGCAGAGGGCCGCACTATCCCGCACTCACCACCCGGGGACCGCTTCACCCCCTGCCTCGCTTTCCCTCCACCACTCACCAACTCCCTTCCACTTGCAGACACCCCGGGAGTGGGAGCCACCCAGAGTTTCCCCGGGACATCACCAGCACACACTAACACACACACGAGGCGCCTCTTCCAGCCGAGCCTTCGTTGCGCGCTGCGGAAGTCTGCGCCTCCTTCATTCTCATCCCTTGCGCGTGGGAGGAGGTGGGTGGTTGGGGTTGGGAGGGAAGAATGGAAAAGAGAGTCTTGGGAAGACGAGAATAAGGGTGGGAGAGCTTATATTGGCAATCCTAACATTTTTAATATTGACTACGATCACGGTTGGTATCGAGACAACTTAGTTGACCAATCTAAAGCCTGAATCACACATAATTCACAGTGTCCGGCGATATCTGGTGGAAATGTTTCATATCCATGAGAATAAACTAAAATGGTAACCTTCCACACAATTTTATTTGCTAAAGTACCGACCCGGTTTCGACCTTGATAATGGCACTACGTGTCGAAACCGGGTCGGTACTTAAGTAAATATAATTGTGTGGAAGGTTACCATTTTAGTTTATTCTCCTGAATCACACGATCATTTTCTTTCGTCGCGAAAAGTGATCGCTCGAGTGATCATTTTTATGAATCACACGGTCCCTCCCACCTTCGCCTTTCGCATCATTTTCGATATCGATCGATTGATATCGAAACAGCTCGGTGTCATAGGACCCGAAACACGAAAATATATAGCGTGTTTGTTTATCTATGCCGCTCCCACGATTATCAAGCGTTGCGCTGCAATCGCTTCATACGGGAATGCGTTCCGAATGGTTGATATGGGGTTTTAGTCACGGTCTTAGCGACGGAAAAAGCGACCAGACGAGTGATGAAAAAAGTAATGGGAATCCTCATCATTAGAGTGATCGCGAAAAACAATTGCCGGCGATCATTTGCGAATCATCACTTTAGTGTTCGTTGCAGCCATTTTCGAGTGATCCAGTGATCCTCCAGGAGTGATTTAAGGAGTGATCACTCGGAAATGATCGTCGCGCGCAATTGTTTTTCGCGATTACTCAGATGATGAGGATTCTCATCACTTTTTTCATCACTCGTCTGGTCGCTTTTTCCGTCGCTGAAACCGTAACTGAAACCCCATATCAGCCAATCAGAACGCATTCCCGTATGGAATGATTGCAGGGCAACGTTTGACAATCGTGGGAAGGACATAGTCAACGACGTAGAGCTGTGATATCGGAAATGATGCGAGAAGCTATGGCGGGAGGGACCGTGTGATTCAGAATAATAATCACCGGAGCGATCACTTTTCCGGTCGCGAAAAGCGATCTCTCGATCAAATATGATGATGAATGATCGTGTGACAATGAAATAATCGTGTTATTCAGGCTTAAGGATTGTTAAAATTCACTAACTCTTGCCTTACTTTGTGGTATTCCATTATAAGTTTCCTGGATGTCAGACAATTACTTATACCACTTATTTTTTATCAGAGCGCGACCCGGGTTACGATGAATTATAATCATACTCAGGCGCAAATTATGATGTCTTTCATAATTTGCGCCTGAAGATGATGATAATTCATTGAAACCCGGGTCGCCCTCTGATAAAAAATAAGTGGTTTAAGTAATTGTCTGACATCCAGGAAACTTTTAGGATTGCTGACTGATGATGATGATTGAGTTGGAGTTGATGATGAATTGTTAAAAACTGACTTGGGTTGATACTATTGCAATAAAGAAATTAAGTAAATTAATAAGAATAATATATACATAAAAAACTACCCAAATTGTTCGTTGTTTCCATCAGGGAGAAGAGAACGATCACGAGACAATCTCCTTCTAGAGTTCTACGCGTGGGTATTGAGATAATGGATGGGTGTATACGCAGAGGTCTGGGTGGTTCTAAATGAGCATTTAAAACATGGCCTGGATGTACATTATTTTTTATAATGAATTGTGATACCCAGCAAAAAGTTTCGCCCAATATTAATATTAAAAAAGTTTTTTTTTCGTTATCAATTGATATCTTCAGCGATTCTTCCCCTAAAAGTGTCGATATTAAAATAAAACTGAAAATTGTATTTTACTCAATCAAAACGATAGAGATACAATAATTTTAGATGCAGTGACATCAGTGATGATAAATATTGGCACAAAAGCCTCAACATGATGGCTAAATTTCTATTTTTTGTCAATGAGGTAAATGTTGTGAAAAAGATGCAGTGTATTGAAAAGATTAGTTGGTAGGAGAATTGAGTGGAGTTCTACGTCAAACCAATCACTTGGATTGTTGTGACCAGTGATAGTGATGAGCCAAGTTACAAGAGAGACCCAGACATGATGGTCACGAACATAGGCAACCCGCAACAAATATTCGCGTTTGCACCAGGGATGGCAAGTGGAACGAAACGAAAATTTTCGTTTCGACCCGGAGCAAAACCAAAATACGAGACCTAGATTTATTTTCGTCCCCGCACGAAATTAAAATCAACAAGGAATTTAGTTTCGACCCGGGACGAAACTTTACTCATAGGAACGAAACTAAATTAATCGAAACTCCGCTGCTCGTAGTAAAGTTTGGATCTTAGAAGTGGAGAGGAAGGGGAAAAGAGGGAATTGTTTCGATCCATTGCGAGACCATGGAGAGAATGGAATAAGGGTTACCGAGGACCTAAAATAAAAAATCTATTAATGCTAATAGCTATCTCGCTTTACTGAGGTGAAGATCAAAGAAAGCAAGGATTGCAAGTGAAACGAAAATGTATCATTTTGACCCTCAGGGAAACGAAAATACGAGGCGTAGGTTTAGTTTCGTTCACGAACGAAATTAAAATCACCAAGGAGTTTAGTTTCGACCAGGGATGAAACTTTGCTCATAGGAACGAAACTAAATTAATCGAAACTCCGCTGCTCGTAGTAAAGTTTGGATCTTAGAAGTGGAGAGGAAGGGGAAAAGAGGGAATTGTTTCGACCCATTACGAGACCATGGAGAGAATGGAATAAGGGTTACCGAGGACCTAAAATAAAGAAATCTATTAATGCTAATAGCTATCTCACTGTACTGAAGTGAAGATCAAAGAAAGCAGGGATTGCAAGTGAAACGAAACGAAAAGGTATCATTTTGACCCTCAGGGAAACGAAAATACGAGGCCTAGGTTTAGTTTCGTACCCGCACGAAATTTAAATCACCAAGGAGTTTAGTTTCGACCCGGGACGAAACTTTACTCCCAGGAACGAAACTAAATTAATCGAAACTCCCCTGCTCATAGTAAAGTTTCGATCTTAGAAGTTGATGGGAAGGGGAAAAGAGGGAATTTTTTCGACCCATTGCGTTTGACATACGTGGAGAGAGGTTAAAACATTGAGCTTAAAAATCGAATGGCCAGTTTACGTTCACCGTTCTCGTGTTAGTGGTACAATTATGAGTTCCCCATGCATGTTATGGCGGTAGGCCGAACCTCTACTTCATTCAACCATACCTCGTACTCGGTGTGTGGGTCGAAACTAAACTGTAGCCAAAAGAGAGTCTCAATTATCAGGTATCTTAAAATCATCACACGCGAAGCTCACACCCGATGAAACCTATTTACATAAAACGGATGACTAACCACAATCCCGCGAAATGTTGTTCATCGTCCGTCTCGGAAAATTATTGAAGCCTAGACGAATAAAAAGCGTAGGACGAGGATAAATATTCAGGAAGAAATATTAAATAAAAAAGGGATTATCCCGTTCATCTGCATTCTTATTTTTCCCCTCTTTCCCCTCCCCTTTGAAAAGTCCTATGATCAATCAGCAAGTTCTTACAATTTTTGTAAACATGGAAAAAGTAGTGCGCACCCAATTTTACTTGAAATCAATCGCTATTTAACAGCTGCATTTCTTTATGCATGACATTTTAAATGAATATAAAGGAGCAAAGATTTTGCATTACTTATCATCTCACACAAAGTAACTATTCTCACTTTGTGCTTCATGCAGCCGAAAGTGATTCTCAAGTAGCAGGTGTCATGAAGTCATTACCGACGATACTCTCACCCGATGAAATCCATTTAAATAACACAAAATTTCTCGCGAAATTCTCACCCGATGAAAACCATTTACATAAAACGGATGACTAACGATAATCGGGGTAAATGTTGTTCATCGTCCGTCTCGGAAAATCATTGGAACCTAGATGAATAGAAAGTATAGGACGAGGTTAGATATTCAGGAGGAAATAATAAATAGAAAAAGGGATCGCTTCGTTCATCTGCATTCTCTTCCTCCCCCTCCGCAGTTGGGAAGAGGATCTTTATTTATTTCCTTGGGAAAGGGAGGATTCCGAAGGGCGAATTTACTTCGGATCGATTTCCCACCCTCACTCGTCACTCTTTTTATTTTGTTCCCAGGCGCCGCGGGAGGAAAGGGAAAAAAATATGAATTTTCGTATCCGGTATCCTGCTCCGGTACGGAAAGCAGACGAGGATGAGAAGCATGCGGAACATAGTAAATGGAAAAGGCACCACCAAACGAAGGACACCTATCTCATCCACACTATAGATTGGAGTCCATGTTTTCGATTATGACCACGTGGATGACACGAAACATTTGAAATGAATCGAAAGAATTAGGGATAAATAAAATTTTGAGTAAAAAAAATGTACTACTTATCCTTTCTCCAAAAAATAGCTATAAAAACTTTATAGTTTAAATATAACCAAAAGGAACTCTTAAGTAGCACGTATTCTAAAATCATTACTCGCGATATTGTCACCTAAAAGATTTTCTCCACGAAGATAAGAAGCATGCGGAATACAGTGAGTGGAAAAGGCACTATCTAACGAAGGGCGCCTATCATATCCAGACTAGAGTGTGGCCTCAATGTTTTCGAATAAGATCACGTGGATGGCACATAACATTTTAAATGAATCGAAAGGAGTAGGGATAAAAATGTGTGTAAATAATTGGTATTAATTATCCTTTCATCAAAATATACCTATATAAACTTTATACTTTATACAACCGAAAGGAACTCTCAATTAGTAGTTATCTTAAAATCATTGCTCGCGATATTCTCACCTTAAAGACATTCTCTACGAGGATGAGAGGCATGCGGATCATAGTAAGCGGTAAAGGTATCACCTAACGACCGAAACCTTCTCATCCAGACTTAACAGTATGGCCTCCATGTTTTCGATTGAGACCATTTCTTCCCTGTACACTATGTGTGTACACTGTGCCCACGTTTTCCAACTGGTGGGCAATTTTGGCGCTTACAGAGAATTTTAAATTGCACATGCCATAGAATTAAGTGCACATACAGTGAGGCCATACGCTCTTTCCTAATTGCACGTTTTCACTCACACGATCAAAACTCAAAGATAAGTAGCAAGAACACTACTACCTACAAGGTTCTTCGTAGTCGAGAAGACAAAAATATTTATTCAATTCACCCTAGTCCCATTTTACTTTACATAAATTTTACTTTTCCACAGAATTTTTTATTAAGACACGACCATGGTTCGACGTCATCTTCTGTACCAGAATTGCGCAGAACGCTGAAGCGATAAGTCAAAATACCTAATAACAAGCCAAATAGCGCTTACGTTAACTCCTACGAGTGAAACCTGCGGCTGATAATTTAGAACGAGCTGCCTATGCGTGGAAAAACGATAAAATCTTCCCCTTTAACGGAAACGAAATGCATTCATGAGTTTTTCACACTTTCGGAAGACGGAAAGTTCAAATTTCCAATATGGAAAATACGTGCCAATCTTAAATTAATAAATTAATCAGAATATCCAACTAAAACCGCTAGATATACTTATATCAAAGACCAGGGGCTTAAAAAAATTATGAGAAAATCATAAACTTAGAGGAACCCATCCCTCACGACGAATCATTCCAAAAAGTAAGCGATTAAAAAATTAAAATAATAAATATACACACCATCTGATTCAGGAAGCTTTTACTCCCACAGTTACAGCCTGACGAGACCACCCCGCGTTCTAATGGCCTTGAAAATAGTTCTATGCATTGGCGGATTTAGGGGGGAACGGGGGCACGTGTCCCCCCAGACGCTCAAAAGGTAGACGAAATTTTAAATACAAATATTAATAAATTTTATATTTTAGTATAAAAGTTATAAACATAGGGAAACCGGGGGCGGAATGGGGTAAGCCATTAAATGAGAAAAAAGCGGTTATAACTGTAATAAGTCCAGATTGGTGTTGCTTAACTAATACTGAGTAGATATAGCAATTGCCGCTTGCGCAGCACCGTTTTCCCACTTAAATCGCTTACCCCGATCCACCCCGGGTTCCCCCATACACATTAATAACTTTTATATTAAATTTAAGAGAGTATTTCGTAGAGTAATTTTTGCACATTGTGTTCAATCCCAAATACGAGAAGACCATTTGCCTATCAGACCCTTGTGCCCCCCAGAAATAATCCTGAATACGCCCTAGGTTCTATGGGACTTGGGCGTCCGAAAACTTTTATCTTTCAGGCAATACACAGGAGTTGGACCCCTAGTCACATCGAAATATGAAGAAAACAGAAAAGAAGAGTGAGCCTAACTACAACGGCAAAAATATCGCACTTAAATAACGGCAATGGCTTACTAAAGTCGCTCTTTTTGTGGGAGATTCCATTTGTGACGGAATTACCTTTAGAGAAAACTATGCAATAGGTTATTTCGATTAAATTGTAAAATACAAAAAAAAATGTAAAACTTCGAACTGTGCATGATCAAAAAACATTCATGAAGGTGATTTTTACGTACAGAAACAAAATTAATTATCGTAACACCTTGTAAATATGCCCAAAATTTACATGTGACGGAAATACTGCCAGGTCAACCTCCTAAGTGTAATGATTTCAAACGTCTTCAAAACTCTGTGGATCGAGGTATAATTTGAAAACTTTTAATAAGGCTCTGAATATTGTCTAAAATATTGATTTCATAAAATTCAATCAATTAGCTGTTGATTTATCAAGATAAAATATTTCCAGCCTAAGTTTTAATTTGTGAGAAAAAGTTGACGTTTTCGTGGAAATGCCCTGCTACCCATATTTCACAAGGTTTTAGTTGAAATTTTGGCCGAATGTACTTGGAAAATTTAAATATATTTTGATGGAAACCTAAAGAACTGGAGAATTAATAAGACTAGATTTTATAGAATTTTCTTACGCAATACAATAACGACGGTCAAACTAGTTAACCTCATAACTAAAAAGAAAACGATCATTCGCGTAATCAAAAAAAATAGATCAGTACTCACTGTAGTTCGTGACATACAGATCGTTTTCTCTTGTATAGATAAGTTTTTACAAAAAATTCGTGGAAATCGCAAAACAAATTCATCATGCCTAATCAAACAAAGCCTCCGACTATGGTCGTGGATTTGAGATCTGGGCATCATTGAATGGTATTCCATACCATACCTAAAACCACCATCGAAATCATATTAAATTGCATGATATTCTGTAAATTGCCGTGAAAGTGAGGACAGATATCGCAGATGTACAGACAAACCGAATAAAATAGCGCCTCTTTTCTCTTACACAAGATAATGCGCTAAAAAGGAAGCAGTTGGAAAGGAAAAACCCTTTTACTAAAATTTAATGAAAATTACGGAAAAAGCTGTGAGGGAGGGAAGGGGAGCCAGGATTGTATGTATTTCCCTAGACCTCAAGTATTCCACCACTTCGTTCGCCCTTCCCCCCAACTCCCCAGTCCCCCCTAACACTCCAAGAAGAGTCACATTATTTCCTTTTCCATTTTTTTCTCGCTTCATCATTTTATTCCAGCCCATTTTCCGACATCGCCTCTCGCTCCCATTTCAAAATAGCCCGACGTGCGCTCAACTCCTCGCATTCAAAACTCAAGAGTCTTATAAACGCGAGGCCGGTACCAAAGAACGTGTCGCCTGCGACAATTAGGCAACTACGTCTCAAACATTTACTCTCCTCCCTCTCCCCTTCCCCACCCCCTCACTGCAGTAGGGAGACTAATAAAATGGAAGAGAAAATAAAAACGAACGAGATATTGGAAATAAAATGAAAATACAGATAAAATACGAACCTAGAATTCACAACAAATTTGACAAACCGTCTTCCAGATTCCATTTCAGCTAGGATACAAACTATGACAAAATGGGACACACCACCGTTTTTCATTTTATAAATTATATGAATTATTTGTTGACTATATATAAACTGAATTGTGTTCGTTAATTGAAATGGGCCACCCCTCACAATGAAATTTTTCATTATTTTTTTTAATTTGTTTACCCAAGATATTTTATTTCGAAAAATGATATGCAATTCGGGAAGAAAAAAGTCAAAAAATTTAAGTTATACCCACTGTAGTCCCCCCAACGCTTGAATAAAAAATATAAAGAACCAAAACCGAAAATAATTAAAAAACAAAGAAAATAAAATAGTATTGTTCCACTACGACAAAAATACATAAATTAAACTCATCAAAATGCAACATTAACTCGTCTATGACATCACCACAACCTTTATCAACCTATCTTGATATGAAGTATGATATTTGGAGGAGGCGAACGACAGCTGAGGTCATTTGAGCCAAGAGTGAAGACTATGGAAGGAAAAGTGGAGATAAACCGAGTTTTGGCATTAGCCTGCTCTTAACGAAAGGCGCCAAGGGGACCACGTCTTAACGTCCCATCCGACGGACAGAGTGTTGCGCTTGAAAATGTCCTACACAACAAAATTCAAGCAGGGATCGGGCAGTCTCCAAAAATTCTCTGCCACCACCGGGATACGAACCCAAGCCCACGGGGCGGGAACCCCACACTTTAGCCACCACACCAACCCGATCTCCTCTATAAATTAAACAAACAATAAAAATGGAGTGTCATTATTATTGACCGTCCGATACAGAAAATGAATAAAACTGATTCAAACGTAACGTCAACTCGTCTATATCGTCGCCACAACGTTTTTCACCTATCCTGTTATACGGAGAGATCGAGTAAACCAAGATATAGCAACAAAAATAATAGCGAAAACGATCTCTTTCTGGTTGAGGGAAGCAAAAAGGAAAAAATAAATGTAGGGAAAAAGAGAGAGGAATGGTGTTTGAGGGGGAGAGGAGAGAGAGAAATTAAAACTGGAGAAAGAAAAGGTTGATGGGGGGTGGTTGTTTGGAGGGGAAGGGATACTCAATGCCGCTTGGCCAGACTAAGGCCATCCACAAGTTCCTCTGCAGTCCGAGAAGGAGGGGAAAGGGAAGGAGGGGGAGAGAGAGAGAGAGAAATGAGGGGAAAGTTGGAACGCTGGAAGAAAATTGAGAGTCGAGCGTTCTCCTCAGACCGTGGAAGATCGTCGCTCCCAATCTCATCAAGGGCGTTGCATCATGTACTTCTGAGGTTTCCCATCCCTCCCTCTACTCCAACCCCCTCCTGTACACAACGCCCTCTCTCTCTCTCTCTAGTTCTTTCTCTGACGCCACCTTCTCCGATTCGTCCTGCCTCCCGTAACTCTTTCTTAGTCCAACCTCCCACACTCTTTCTCTCTCTCGCTTTAACGTGGACAAAGTCTTGTCCCGAAGTTAACGCCCGCGACGATGAGAGTCGCAGTGCTCCACATTCTAGGCTAAGGGTACTCGGACTCGAACCTTGTGCGCCGCCGCGCCTCCGATACCTAGTCCAAGCCTTTTCGATACAAGCCTTTCGGGTGTTCATCCGCATATGTTCATCTTTAACGGAAAAAGTTTTCCGGGTATATCTATCGCAAGCGGAATGTTAAAATGCCTGGGTACACGGTACATTAACCTGTACGAGTCAATGTTTATTTATTTATTTATTTTTATTTACCGAAAACAGCACTAATTGGCCTTTACATCAGTGGGATAAAACATAACGACGATAGGCGATAACTGACATCCATGCCCTGGGCAGTGATAATCAACCCAGGTGGGACTCGAACCCGCGACCTTCAGCTTGGCAGGCGAGGACTCTAACCCGCCTCCACCGAGGCCGGCAATGTCTGTTTATATGAACGATTTTTTTGGGTCGGAACGGAACATGTACGAATGCATGAACCAAATTAGGACAGGTTCTATTTTCTGTTTATGCATTCGCACAAGTTGGGTTGTTACACTGCGCATTTTCGTGTTCATGCCGCGTTCATACATTTAGACATTAAAGCACAAACGGGTTAATGCATTGCGTAACCAGGCCTTAAGACGACATGACCCCCACCTCTCTTGGATTCGATTGCTGGATTATATCAAAAGGAACTAATGCCATTATCCATCAATATTTCCGCTACATGTACGCACAACGATGAGATACCTTTCATGAAGTTTACTACCTTAATCCGGTACTTATACAATAATTTAAAACATTGGAAAGTTAATTTTCGCATCTCCGATTGCTTTCCGATAAAATACCAAACGGGTGATGAAAAAGGCAATTGAAAAATTAATATCTGTCTGCCTAGCCTCATTAAACATTCCTGAAACTTTTTTTCCAAACAAAATTGATGCACCTCCACTGCATTGGCTCATATTGATTTATCAACACTCACCGACAAGTATCGCAGGGTCTTTTTTCTTTCATCATCATTTGTCGTTGGAAATTTTGATTCGAACCTTCACACACGAGTCAGCAGTATAGATAACCAAATAAATGGACGCGAAATGGAGTTAGTCCTTCTAATATAGCATGATTTATTTATTCGGGGTGGTATTCGGTTTGCTATGTCGCTCAAATGTCATGAAATCTTTGAAAACTTGGTGTCACGCAAAAGTCTTGCGTTTGAAAGTTAGGACTAGCATGACTTCTCGTAAAACTTGCTTGTGAAATTCTTTCAAGGGTGCTTCAACCCAAGTTTCAATTGACCTTTAACGAAAGTTGCGATGGATATTTTTCAGTTTTCAACACACTTTCAAAATCATTTTCAACACAGCAACAAATCATTTCCAACAACTATTCTCAGACAGGGAAAATTTCACGAATGAAAAATCATTTGCCTTGACCTGATTACGAAAATTTCCAATGCTTAGCGTAGATTGCTGCGGCAGTGAAAAACTAATTTTAAGATAATACAAGATGTTATGAAATTCTTAAAATCTAACCAAAAATAATTAATTTCTCCACTAGCGCCTAATTATTTCTGGTTCACATTAACCTGGATAAGCTATAAATGCTTCAATTCTATCTGCAATACCGGAATAACTGTTACTCTTCGGGCAGCACTCCATAATATTTATAAAAAATTACACACAATAGGTCAATATATTTCGTGAATATTTATGTGCCGTGAAAAGCAACAATCTGGATTATTATAGAGGCTATTTGAGAAATTTAAGTGAAAACAGTAAGAGAGATGTCGTAACGTGTGAGTTAAGTATTTTCAGGAGCAACCGTGAAGATCGTTATGATGAAAGCAACTACGTTTAAATCCACAGATTTTTTATTTGGTACTACAAGTATGTACGTTATCATCTAGTACCTCGTTAGGCATTATTTGAGAGTAATGAGATATGAGAGAATTTTGTATAAAGGTTGAAGTAGAGGAACTTTATTACATCAGGCGTCCATCTTTGCTAACCAACTCCGTGAGTGCATAGAACGATGATTTCAACAAATTCAATTTTATTGGTTATTAAGGGAGTGTTTGATGGCATTTATAAGCCGCGGAAGTGAGTGAACTGGGCAGTAAATATCTATGACGTCAGACAACGATGTTGAGATGCTCCCAGTTTCGCATACTTAATAATACAAGTTGTCCAATTTCCAACTCTAGGTAAATATGATTAATTTACTAAAGAGAATTTTTTATGTATTACCCGATGGGCTAAACCTTGAAATTAGCATAAATTGAAGAAAAATCAGCTTGAAATGTCCGAAATTCAAGTAAATCTTTGGAATCATTAACTGCAGAGCTTTTAAGTCGAAATATTTTTTTTTAAATCATGAATTTAAAAAGTTATATACAGTCAGAGTAAGTACTTAGCAGCGATTTTTATTCATAAAGCGTACCATTTCATTAGGATGAAATTTGAATAGTAAAAATAAGAAAAGATTTAAAAATATTCCATAACTATTCACCATGAATGACCATTGACTATCGAAATCAGATAGCGCACATACTAAATGAAATATCATAAGTAGCTTCGAAAAATATGCGCAGATAATGGGAAATTTCAGAACAAGTTCTGAATCTGATCTTCAAAGTGATTTGATGCCTTATGAACACCATTAGTAATGTTTCCTCAGGATAAAAAAATAAAATCTTCCCTTAGCAAAGTCATTTAGAATTGGTGCCCTGAGCATAACAATATGCACCTATTCAGTATTTTGTTTTTAGGGTGCCTCGACAACTGAGGTCATTTGCAAGCACTTATTCAGATCAAACTTTTAAAAACTAAAGATAACTTGGTGCACGACCTGGGTTTCCCCATCTTCTTCTCAAGGGCGCAAAGAAAGTAGAAAAAATCGATTAGGGTCTAAATAGGTTATTATTTTCATTGATTTTTACAAGTGGTTTCGTCAAGTGAGTTCAATTCATGTCATGGTCTGACAATTAATCGATAAAAACTCGCACCCAGACGACGCTAATTTGAAGGCTTCCGCCATTAGAAAGGAAGCTGTCTCGAGAGCGCCGTGGCCCGGCACTGCGGCGAATTTCTGGCCTAGTCACTGGTGACGCGCTAAATTTGCCGCAGAGTATTACGCAAAGTTTGCATTCGCTTTCAGAAATGAGCGAATAAAGTGTGTGTTTATTCTCTTTCTCCGCGTGGCCTATTCTCTCTCTCTCTCTCCTCGCAACAGTTCTTGCTTTCACGGCCGGAACTGCAGACTGCTCGCCCACAGTGAAACGGATTTCGCGTGAAGTTAGTCGGAACAAACGAAAAAGAAATGTCGTTGAGCTACGAAAAGTTCGACTTTTTCTTTTTAGCACCGCGCCATTCATTTGTAAAGGCATCGAGCATATAGTGACATCTACTTAAAGCTAGAGTTCATTTCAACTGTGATTGAGGCTGAGAGGCAGGCCCAAATATTTATGGCGGTGAGAGCGGATGTCACGTGACTTCCTGAAAACCAATAAAATTGTGATAGGCGGAGGCCAGTCTCCGGGAAATTCAGTTTGTTGAATGTCGATTTCACATCTCTGTGGTTTAAACAAGGGGACTGCATAGAGAAGGCCCAATTTCATCCAACACAAGGGAGGTATCTGTTGCCACTTTGGTCGCACTTTCATCGGTTTTCAAAAATGTCCAAGGCGCGGTGATGAGTGCAATGCGATCCACTTTTTCCTAATATTTTGCTGTAAAATGATTGTAATTGCGAGGAATAGTATTGAAAAGTTATGAATTTGGTGTATAACATCATCTTGTATATAAATTCCTCTAAAACCGCTAATTGTAGCTCACTTTTCAGTGAAACTCGGATCAATTTGTCCGTCAGCGACGCCAGTGGCGACTTTTTTAAGCCCATTTAAATGCGTGGTGGATGAACACACATTTTGAGGCCAACTAGAGGATCCTCTTTTGTAATATTCGTGGGTGTAAACTTCGTGAAAAGGCTAGCTATGTTGCCAAGTGGGAAGACGGTTTTTGAGGCAGCGTTTCGTTTATATGCACCGACAAAGTCTTTTGAGAAAACATGGCAACGTCCGTCTCACTCTCTTTCCCTCGCAACATCTCTATTGCCGCAGATCCCTCCGATCCCGCCGCTCGAAACATTCCGAGATTGCACGACTGGGCCAGTCGCGGAGGTATTTGAAAAGGATCCTAATCGCTAATGGATGGGCTCATTCGCCAATTTCATCCTATTTTCGATTGTGAGAGACAGCGGGGTAACCAGTAATTTCGTTCGGGGGGGGGGGGGCCCAAATCCAGGGGGGACATTAAAAAAAACAGGGTACTAATTTGAGGATTTTAAACTAATTTTAGCGCTTTTCATGATCGAAAAAACTTCATTTGTCACATAAATCTTTTATAAATTTATGATTTTTTAATTTTTTTTCTTTAATGAAGTAAATAAATTGTGTTTATATATTTCGGGGGCGGGAGGGGGGGTTGCGGACCCCCGTGCCTCCTCACTCACTACGCCACTGTTGATAGAGATAGGACGACAAAGATAGCCGTATTTTTTCCGTTTTTCGATCGAATTTAAATATCTTGGCTCCTATCTATCTGAGAGTGGCTGGCTGGAAATGGAGGGGAACCACAGATTACAAGCAGAGCGGAGAAATCGCAAAAAAATTATCATGGATATTGTATGATCGCAGGATTGGGAACAGGGTGAAGTGAAAAGTATACAACACCATTGTGTGACCAACACTGTCATATGGTGGTTACATCTGGTAAAAAATGTCTAGGTAAATAAAATAAATAACTTTTTTCTCTTCTTATCTTGGCCTCGTTTAATTCATGGTAAAATAGTTCTCGGAGTATAGGTCAAATGTATGGGATGCAAAAAAGTTTTAGCCAACGTTTCAGCTTATTTTAAACTATCATCTTCACTATCACTATCACTTCAACTATCACTATCACAACTATCATCAGGGCTTAGCTTTGCACATATTTATTGATAGTAAATATTGTTAACATATTATAAAAAGATTGTTATATTGATATTAATATTGTTAATTATACCGATAAATATGAGCAAAGTTAAGCACTGATGATAGTTTCAAGTAAACTGAAATGTTGGCTTAAACTTTTTTGCACCACATACATTTGACCTGTACTCCGAGAACTATTTTACCATGGTAAATAAAATGGAAGATTCAAAGATATGGCATGAGATATTTAATATGATATATTTAATGCTGAGATGGATTATGCTAAAAACAAGAAGAGATAGGATTAGGAATAGGGCAATAAGGCAGGAGATGGTAGGAGTGGTTGAGATGTCAAGGAAGGCAATCATAAGCCACAATATAAATAATACCGCACTAATGCTCTTCCATGAGATTTGATGCCTTACTAACACCAGAGCGTAAATGTTGTCATTTGATAAAATAATGTAATCTTTCATTACTAATCGAAGGGTTTCAGAATTGGTGCCCTAAATATAGTGATGTGCTTCGGGCGTGTGCTTCGGGATATAGTGATTCGGGTATAATTAAAACTTTTAAAAGCTACTGATTACTTATAGATGACATGGGTTTCTCCGTCTCATTTTCCATGGCACAAAGACAGTACATACAATCAATAATGGTCCAAATTGAGTTATTATTTTGAGTAATTTTTGCAAGTGGTTTGGTCGAGTTCAATTCATGCCATGCTCTGAAATTGATACTTAGTAATGTGTGAGTATTTTCGGTGAAACTAGAAATGAAAATTGATAATTCATGAAAGGTTTTTCGCGATTAACATTATCAAACAAAATTAATTGTTTGAGGCGTAACTTGGTGAAAGCGATTCATAATTAAATTAAGAAAGAAGAACTTTGTACTTTCACATTAATATTTATTCACGACCATGGTTTCAACGTTAGACGTCATCATCAGGTGATGATGACGTCTAACGTTGAAACCATGGTCGTGAAGAAATATTAATGTGAAAGTACAAAGTTCTTCTTTCTTAATTTAATTATCAAACAACATTGCGCACAATCTGAATGAGCTTTAAGCTATCAGTCTAAATATGTGAACCAATAAAATCATAAATAGAAGCATTCCATAAGAAACCAACTCTATATACGTATAAGCATCTAAGTATAACTATACGTGAAGAGGACGTTAGAGCTCCAAACATCAAAGCATGTTCTTTAAATTCATGGGTCGCTCGATTTTTACCCGGAATTGAACATTTTTCAAAATACAAATTATTTACAATAAAATCACACCGCAGTATTTGTTTATTTACGTCCTGGAATCCCCATTTGAAGTCACTGACGCGGTTGCATAGGTAGGGAAGACAATGATTCCAGTAATGCCTCATACATTATCCGTTATTTTTAAGGGAAAAGCTCTTTTTTCTATTCGAGAAGACAAGGATGGATAAGTCTCAACCAAACGGGGCGAAATTCTCCCGCATCCGTGCGAAAAAAGCCGCATTCCGCTACGTTTCAATAAATACGAGAAACGATTTGGATCTCTTCCAAATAACGTTAGCCACAGTTTAATTGACCGTCAACTTTTCAGGAACCGACTTTGGCACGGTTTCTTGGGCCTTACTGGGACCATCCTATACATTATTTCCAAACCCACCCCTTCTCTCCACCTAGCAATAGAAACAGATTGCAGAGATCACTTGTATTGCGTTTAAAGCTGTGATTTTATAGCTACGACAAACATTGCAGCGATTGCAGACAAAAAAATCAGAAATAGCAGAAAAAATAAGATCCATGGTCACATTATTTCATATTAATATTTCGCTGGCATTAGCACTTCTAATTAACTTACGCTCACTGTATTTTTGGAGAGGATATCAGTTAAGATGTTTTAGGAGCTATTTAACCACGTAAAGCCTAGCAGCACAAGCATATATCTTTCTAATTATAGTCGAAGACAATAGTCAATCAGGTGCGAATGTGCATGGATAAAAGAAACTAAAACAATATATTTGAACAACATATTTGCCTCAAATTTTTAAACTGTTACGCTTTAAATTGAATATTTTTTTCCTTAGTTAATATATAACTTTAATTATTACTCCCTCTTTATAATATAAGGACGTCAGAGGCAAAACAATGCTTGGTTATCACTAGAAAAAAACCGATCGGATTATCAAATTATCTTGACATCACCATTATCAAGATATAATAGATACACTTTATCCTCAACCATGAGGCTTCTTATCGTAAAGTATGTTTATATGTATTATGAATGCAGATCTTCGAAGCACAGGATCCTCCACAGCCTAAATAGCTCGACAGAATTACATTAGAGTAAATGTCTGGTTGACGATCAGGCGACCGACTGCTGAATTGATTCACGTCAGGAAGGGAAGAGAATAATACGGCGTTGCACAGTGAGCGAAATGCCCAAAAAGGTGGCCAAAATAGGAAAATATGAACTTAGTATATAAGGTTTTTGAAACTTTGTATTGGCTAAAGGAAGAATGTGAGCGTCCGAAAATACAATTGTAAAGGCTAGTGAGTATGTTTACGCGTTGATAAACCACTCTGAAAGTGATCTCCACGTGAGTAAGAACGGCCACTGAGCAGCGCAAGAATAAGTACTTGTACTTCATAATAACGCTACTGCTGGTGTAATTGGGCGATTTTCGTTCTGTAAAATGGATTTAGCCAAGCAGTGTAAGTGCAATCTAAATATTTTTTTTTAATTTCTATAGGCTAATAAATTGGCAGTATTAAAGTTTTTTTGACTAAAATCAATACAATATTGTTCGGAAAAGTTTTAAAAAATTAAGTCATAAGTTTAGCATCCTGTCGTATTCTGCGTACTAACAAACATATCATCAATCTTACACATTTAATAGTTATTAGGAAACTAAAATTTGCTGCCCCAAACTGCCCCTCGCGGAGTTTAAGCCACTTAATTAAGATAATCACATGGCCACGCGCTGGGTTCCATAGTCGAAACTCTACACGCTCATTATGTTTCCGTTAAAAACAAGAATATTTTTATGCGAATGTGTTTAGTTATGAAATTGAACAAAGAGTATTTATTTTCAATTTTCAAAACTTGTATACCCTGCGTCGGTGTATACTCTAATCTTGAAAACTGGCCGTATGGCTCCACGTTACATATGAAGGTTAAAGTGTTTCACTTGAGATATCCTGCAGTATAGGCCATACTCCCCACAACCAAGCAGGAATCGTGATTCTTGTTAATCACAGATGCAGGACCATGGAATGTAAGATAAGAAAACAGGCCACCTCTACCATTTCGATCCCTGTAAATGATTCAGATGACTTTTCATTTGTGACGAATTAAAATACGGATTAAGTAAAAGCTTTTCTTTTCACCGTGATGTTTATGAATTACGCTGTCATACCCGAAGGAAGGCTTCAAGAAATCTAAATTTTACACGACACGCAGCAACTCTTTCCACTAAGTGAATAAAGAGACTAATCCGGGTTAATGTTTTCATCTCATTGTATCGGTGATTTCAGCCAGTGTGTCCAATTAAGTTCATGGACCCAAATCCATACATGTTCACAAACTCTTTTGTGTGACTTCGACTAATATTGGACAGGCTATCTGAGATATATTGCAACAAAATCCCATTTAACGGTCAAACTAAAAGGACAGTTCTCTTAATAATCACCCATACTGACCAATAACATCACACTGAGCTTTAAATCCTGCCATTCAAGCTAATAGCATAGGATAGAGACCAATGGGGATATTTCGCGATGCCATTGAATTTATTCATCCACATGAGACCCGATTCGTGTTGAAAAAAATAAACACAAATTTCAAAGCCCCAGATTAAATTCCTTGTTTTAATCCTATGCTTCATTAGATTTTTTTTAAATAGAGACCTACAATAAAGAATTAAGTGCGTAATTAAGATCCATAAGTGGTGTATGCTTAACTACCTCTTTATTCTATTAATTAAAATTATCAAGGAAGCATTAAGACAAGTAAAAAATGCGACTCTAACTCTGCAATCACTGAAAATACGGTCACCGTTTAGAAATCGAAAGCGCACCATTCCTGTTCGTGAATCGATTCATTATATTGGACACAGAAATCTAATCAATGCTGGACTGGAATTGAGGGAACCTCAATTACAGCTCTCCGTCCCTCAGATGGGGCGTTTAAATCGTGATCCCCACGTATTCTTAGTTAACGGCAGACTATTTCCGGACGCCGGGTTTCTCTCCACCCTTTCTTCCCAACCCTTTCCCATAGGCTGGTTAACTTTATCAAAGAAAACGAAAGGCATTGATTGCGATTCGTTACCCAACATTAGTTTACTCATAATATAAAAATTACTTGGTTTTAGAAATCCCAGTTCAAAATGGCAATGGTCAATTTTAACCGCATTTGAAAAAGACCAGATTGGAGCCCAAGCGATGCTACTCCACGTAATGTCACAGGGACCTAGTTTCTATACGAGTAGATAGGAGTTTTACATCGTCTGAGATGACCAATGCATGCATGAGGCACGGAGCTCAGGGAAACATGTCTTAATAATCACCTATTAAAATTACCTCAAGTTTCCTTCGATTGATAGGGTATGAATAATCCTTATTTAAGCCAAGCGCTACCTGTTAGCAGGGTACTCTGCTACCTGCTAGCAGCCTGCATCGTATCAGCACTCAAAGCCTCGCCCCAAAGTCATCTCACACGGCGACAGCGGGAACCAGAATGACGTCACACGGGGTTTTCCCAGCATTCATACTTAGCCGTCGCGTTTTCGCGCGCTTGAAAATTTTCACTTTTCATTTAATCGCGAAAAATAGATATCGTCATTTAAAAATCTACAAGCGTGAAATACGTACTCCAGGAGTCATAATCTTTCGATTTAGGCAATAAAAAAATAATAGGATACCACCATATTACGCACATGACTTTAGCAATCGGTTGCTTCTTCCAAGTACCATACCATACTCATACGTTTCACCAGCATAAGAGAATATTTCATAAGAAAACAATGGTTTTCACCGCGCTGGAGGCGCGAATATTCGGGCTGTACCGTTGAGTCAAATACTCACCCTAACATGCCAGTTGAGAAAAACAAGTAATAAATGGCGCATGTGTACCGTTGTATGTATCACAAGTTGTTTGCGTGGAATAAGAAACTTAAACCTAACAAATGGAAAACAAGTAGCAACTACGGGTTGAATACCAATCTAAACCCAATTGAAAAAGGAAAAGAACAACCACTACCTGGTATCTATATCTATATTTTTAGCAACCACCAACATACCACCAACATACCACCATCAAAAATCTTAAGAACATAACCAAAATACGTAGCAATCGATATCAATACGTTCATCGATGTAAAACAAGAAAATTTGATCGAAATATCGTTTTGCCCTCTTGCCTCTGAAAACTTCTCAATCTCCGGGGGGGACGCGCTGCTCAGCGAGAGCGATAATCACAGACTTGCCCTCCACGAGTGGAAAAACGGGGCGCGGAGGGCTTTTTGCGCTGCTGTGGACAGGGAGGGGAGGCCAAGTCCGTACGTACGGTCGCCCGTAAGTGGCTGATGGGAATCGGTCCACCGCTGCTGCAGCGCACTTTGTCCTTCATCTGTTTTTTTATTATTATTTCCCCCGCCCCATCTCCGCGATTGCTGGTCCGTTGCTCATCCGTTATCCCAGGGACCCCTTCTTGGCCCTGTGGGCTCTCTGGGACTATTTTGGACCGGGGATGAAAATTGGTAGTTACGGAAAACGGTTTCCATACGGTGGTTATCATGACGAACCGACCCCCTTCCCCCCTGCTGATGGAACGCTTCACTTCCAATACGTGGCCAAAACCATTACTAACCCCGTGAGTAAACCAACCTTGCGTGGTAAATCATATTTGGTGTCATGGGCATCATTTTTTTTCAGCCTCTTGTTTACATCAAACCGGTGTACATTTAACATAAGACACGGTCTCAGGCGTTACTTTGTGGAATTGCTTCATTATAAAATAAAATAAAATAACTTTGTTTTATTCCACACTTTATTTTAAATAGCACGACCCGGGTTTCAGTATGTAATGCTATCATTAGGTCAATAGCATTAGTTGTTGAAACCCGGGTCGTACTATTTAAAATAAAGTGTGGAATACAATAAATTTATTTTATTTTATTCTATAACGGTGTACATTTCACAATCATTGGAACGCCGAAATACTTTACCGTTTCTTCCAAACAATAATGAATTCTGGACTAATTCTTCCAAGAATTGCTCAGATAAACTTTTACGGTAGTATGGGGTCCTTAATCCCTACGGAAAACTAAACTTAGGAGACATCATTTTCTCTCAATCAATTACATTTTGTCATTAATGCTACAAATAATTCGCTTAAAGATTATGATTACATTTTAAAATTTTAAAGATTTATTGAAAAGACCTTTATCAAAACTCCCCTGAATCTCAAAAGTAAAAACTATGCGACTAAGTGAACAGCGAGGAAAACTATTCACGCTTGATGGACAAGAAAACGTTCAAAATGATTAACTCATTAAGATATGGTAGTATCATAATGATAGTGTGAGTTCGACTTAATTCATCGTCAAAAATTTTCATGAAATGAATGAAAAAATTAAGATTGCTTACAAATCTGGTAAAACTATCACTAAAAAGGGGTGAAATTAGTAGGAGGAGGAGCGTTTTATTAGACCTGTCTATTTTATATTATAGATTACAAAATTCAAGAATTTTTTTAATAGTTCTCAATAAGTGTAACGATCTGCAGAATGATTTGCGTTTTTGTACATGTTAACCTTCATGCCTGAAAATTGGCTAAATTTACATAATTTCCCTCCATAAGAACAAATATAAAGGTCATATATTTTTTACAAAAGAATTACTTACCGCGAAATGAATATTGAAATAATACAAGGAACCATTTATTCACTGTGTCTAATATTTTCCTCGTAATTCTACTTCCTTTCATCCCCTAAAAGAAGGGAGTTTACAAAGGGTAGTCGTAGTGGACATATCTAACTCAACCGCACGGTTGCCACCCATTAATTGTTCCTCGAATCTAAAATGCCCCAAATAATTTATACCTGTAATAATTGAATAAAAAAATATTTATACGATGCCCAAAAGTCAGAAAAAGAATTTTTATCTGAGGAAGATATCGGAGACATTTCGATAATAATTTCATAATGCTTTCCTGTGAGGCGTAGGGTAGCGATTTTCACCCCAATAAATTGCACATTGCCAGAAATGTCTTCCAGTATCTGAGCTTACTGAAAGTGGTCAACTACTTCCCCCTCACTCGCGAAAGTGAGCCTATCCCGTTGGTGTGTACTCCTCCCCTCAGCTACAAAAATATACATTTGCTCTGGAGAAAAGTTATGAAGCATATTAGCATAAGTCTGTGATTTTTTTAAGTACGCAAAATAGCCATGATAATATTTCTTGGTAAGCCTGAAGAAGTAATGGTGGTGGTGCTGAAGTCCCCAACCTCCCTACAGCACACAAAGACCTCTTCACATTGGCTGACTCAGATGCCTGGGTGCACCATTTTGTGAATTGATCATCTCCATCGCTTCATCCCCACCTCCGAAGGGGAGCGGATGGTCTGAGCTGGGTGCATAGGACCTACCCAACTCAACCGCTTCGTAGCCATTCTTCAATTTTTCCTCGATCCTAAAATACTCATTATAAGTTACGTATATTAGATACCTTTGGAATACAATAATACGATGTCCAAAAGTCAGTAACAGAAACCTCCTGCGTATCTGAGGAAGACGTTTGAGATATTCCGTTAATATTTCTATGATACTTTCTTGTGAGCCGTAGGTTGGCAAATTCTCACCCCACTACACATTGCCAGGAATATCTTCCGGTGTCTAAGCCTACTTGTGAACCACTTCCCCTTGAGAACTGAGAGTGGGCCAAACCCATTGATTTGGATTTCTCCCCGTAACAATAAAATATACGTTTAAGGAAGTGAAAATTTTTGATGAAAATTATTAAAATTCAATCATTTTTTTCTCTCTAGGTGCACAAAATAGTTGTAAAAGTATTTTGAGCAAACCTGTAGAAACTATGGTGGTGTTGCTGAAGCCCATAAACTTCCCTGCAACACATATAGACAGAAATAGTCATAATAATATTTTTTTAGGAAGCCTGAAGAAGTTACGGTGGTGGTGCTGAAGTCCCTAAACCTCCCTGCAACACATATACATGCCTACTCAGAAGCCTGGGTGCACCACTTTGTGAACTGATCATCTCCATCCCTTCGCCCTCGCTTCACTTCCGATGGGTAAGGGGGGTCTGCGAAAGGGGGTAGGTGCAGAGGACCCCCCCGCCACCCCCTTCTTGATCCACCGCTTTGCGACACGCACCCCGGACGACGACTCTACGGGGTGCGGAATTTGCCCGCTCAAAGGGGGATCAATGCGGCGGCGAATGGACGGGCCTCGCACACATCGGGCCCGGTGTCGTCGGGGCGCCAAACTACCCACCGCCGCGCCGCGCCGCGCTGGACGTGGGAAAATCGAAATCCCCGCAGAGCAACAGCTGAGAGACGATCGAGCGTACACACGACCGAGATGGAGAGAGTCGAGAAGGTGACAGAGAAGGAGGAAGACAAAGTAGAAGGCGGAGAACATGGCGAACCGCAAGAAAAAGGAGGGGAGTCTTGCGTGAAAGTGAATATTTACTAATAAAAATAATGTTTACGAGCGATTCATAGAGGAATTTAATGTATTTATCCCAATATTGCTTCTAAGCAACATCAAAAATGCAGAAATTTTCATCTCTATTTATGAAATATCAAAAACACGCATTATTTTGTTATGTAAATTTTGATGACAATATTTAATTACCACGATAATTATGATTGAGTGCAAAAGTTTCAAGTTTTCAAAATGAAAAATTATTTTGCTATCCCCCAGAAGCAGCTCTGTGTTAAAAAGGGGTCAGTGGTCACAAATTTGATTCTACTGTTACAACTATCGTCATCATCAATAGTCATCAATCCTAAGATTAGTTTGACGCAGCTCTCCATTCCTCTCTCCCATTCGCTAACCTTTTTATAGCGACGTATTTCTTCTCTTTTACATCCTTCATAACCTGTCCTATGTAACTCATTCGAGACCCTTCCTTGCGTTTCTTCCCTTCACCTGGTTCCTCTAGGCCCTCGACATAGGGATCCGTAAGAAAAAGCAGGAGATTCTTGAGTAACAGCTAATGTTTACTAAGAAAAATAGCGCATACGAGCGATATAGATGGGAAATTAATGATCAGAAACCTGAGTCTTCTGGTAAAAATATCATCATCAAGTCATGAATCCTAAGATTGGAATAAGATTAGGTGCTTCCCCGGCAAATGATGTGGGTAAACTTTTCTCGGGATTACCACCGGGTTAAATTCACTATTTTAGCCAACGTTTCGTGCCCCGAGTCGGAGCTTGATACGTTGGTTAAAATGGATAGCTTAATCCGGCAGGAATCCCGAGAAAACTTTACTCAAATCCTTAAATTGGTTTGATCCAGGTCACCGTTCCTGTCTCTTATCCGCTATCCTTTCCTTAGTGACGTAGCCGGTTCGAGCCTCGATTGAGTGGGTTTCTCCCCGCTCAAAATATGGATGTCAGAAAGAATCTGATCTGGGGCCGTATTCTGTATTTCGTCGGTGCCGCACCGGTCGGTTTCCCTTTCAAGCCCACCGACTGGACATCAAACCGTACCGACAACGGATTCCGCACCGACGACGACACTTTCAGCGATTCTGTAAGGTCTTCGGTTTCAAACCAGTCGGTACGGTTCCCCTTCCTTCCCAAACAGGGAAAATCCGAATATATCCGAAGTTTGACGTGTCTCCACCAATGAAAGAAGGGTAAAAACAAGTGAAGACTCATTGGCACAGTTTGTTGTCGTCATTCTCAATCTTTTTATTTGCGGAAATTACGACTTATTGCTAGATTAAGATAAACGATATTGGATAAGTTGTTGACAATGCTTATATAATGTGTGGTAGTAATGCTGTACCTACAGAATCGAAGGAAACAATATTACAACATCACAATAAAGTTTGTATGTGATGGAGATTGTTGTTGCTGGAATGAATTATTGAATCTATCCTTGAGATCGTAGTTTCTTTTTTTAAATATTGGTTCCGTATAATGCTATTTATTCATGATTTGGTAATATGTCATTAAGTAAGTTCCGTATAAATATTATCAACGGAATGGCATACCCATGAACATGCATGTTCATGGGTATGCCATTGGCACCGTAGCAGACGAAAATAGCATACTATGGAACGTGAACGTAGGATTCAAATGCAAATGTAATATTAGAGGAACAAGTTAGGAAATTGTTATAAAAATATGGAGCTGGGTGCAATTAAAAGAAGTGTAATGACGAGGAAGTAAATAAATTGTGATTGGGTGAAATACATATGTATAAGTTGCGCATTCCAAGTGAGAGAAAATGATAATATTGCGGTAAACCTCATACTTATTAACAAATATCTTCTTTTATCGTCAAGGGAATCAATGGCTGACGATGAAATGAAATATAGTTGCCCGTTACAAATGAAAGAAACTGATACCGTTGTGGCAAACTTCATACTTAAATAAAAAGATCTTATTTCTATGCCGAGAGAAACGCCAAATTGATGATTGAGTGAAATAACAGTCGCCTATTCAGAGTGATATAAAGTGATAACATTGCGGCAAAACTCATATTTAATCGAAAATATCTTTTTTATGTCAAAGTAGCAAATAAATGATGATAGAGAGAAATAAAGCCTATTACAAGCGAGTGAAAGTGCGGTAACATAAATGAGAGAAAGTCATTATATGTTAGCAAACCTCATTTTTATTAACCATTATCTTATATTTCTGTCAAGGTAATTAATATAGATGATGACACAGTGAATTATAGAGGCGTATTCGAAGGGGCAGAAAAAGATAACATTGGAGAAAACCTCATTATTTACTCGGTGATGAGGTAAAAACAAAATAAAACGTACAATGCGCACCGGGGAATTCATGAAACCCACTAGTCGGTGGCCGTACCGACACCTCTTTGCTGTCGGTACGGCTACCGACGATCTCCCGTCCTCTCGTCGGTGCCGCACCGACCGGGTTCGTACAGAATCGCACGACTTCTTACCGGGAGTCGGTGTGACGTCGCACCCGACGAATCGGTGCCGCACCGATCGGTTTGGAGTTACAGAATACGGCCCCTGGTCCCTACGAAAACCGGATCACAGGTTGCTGTAAAATTGGCCATGGTCATTTTTAATAATAGGAAAATGTATTTTTTGTTCAAATTGATGGCAATATAAAATATGTCCAGGTTGACAGTACTTCATTCTAACTTTAATTTTGCGATGAAAGCAAATTCTGGGAAACACATTGCATTAATTTCGGCAAAAAAATTTAATATGTTCCGAGTATTTCCTCCATAGAATAGGATGAAACAAATACACAAATGAAATACATTAAAACCAAGGACCATCGGAAACATATTACTCTAGGACTCAATCTGACTCTATATTGAACGCCTTCAAACCAGGTAGACCTAATAGGCTGCCCTGGTTTCAAGGAAAAACGACACTCTTTCAATGTTTTTGTAAGAGTCAGTGGTGAGGAATTCGCGATAATTGAAAAACCTATCTACTTAAAATGGAGAATCAAGGCAGAGAATTGCAGACTAAATTGATGGAGGGAGAAAGTGGCTAAATAATAGAAATAAATATATGAAGAAAGTCATGGAGGGTATATGTGGTAAGAAATTTCAAACAGGAAAAATCTCTCGAAATGACTTGAATGGTACACACTATCAATAAGGAGAGTGAAATTAATTTTGAAAATGATTGAGGCATTTTTAAGAAAATCTTGCATTTATTTAGACTAAAATGTATGAAAATACAGAGAAGACTACTTCTTCACGAATAATCATTATAATTTCCTAAAAATATAGTTATTTAAACTTGAAAATATCGGTGAATTTTTTTCAAAATTGAAATATTTTCTGAATAAATTATTTTCTAGAGATAATTAAACTAGATATCTTCTATTGGAGCAATACTGAGTGAGAAATTCACCAGAGCAAGGAAAAATGAGTTCTATCCATGACAAAATAGGAAAAAAACGATTGAATCGATTAATTGAAATTTATTGGCATAGTTAGGCAATGCACCCTATCATCCTATTTAAGACTCTGAATGGCAAAAAAACGAACAATTCATTGACATAAATCCGTTTAAATGATGATGAACACAAGTATGATTACTTTCAACAAATGGTACTAGTCCAAGGGATTCTCTAATTATTTTAGCCTGGACACGAATTCCATTAAATCATGCCTATCGCTATCTCTGGAACAAAGTATCTCCCACGATAAACTCACGAGATAGAACATCGACGCTTAATTAAGAGCACCTCAAGAATCATTATAATTAATCCACACATCGCTTTTGTTATTTACCTCGATTTAAAAAAAACACGAACCGGGTTTAGCGGCGTACGTGTTGCACTCATTGGCCAGAACAAAGCGTGCTGGGGCTATGCGACGCATTAAAAAACGGAACAAAATTAAAAATAAATTACGTGTAGGTACCTGTGAGCACGAAAGAAGACCTTGGTGGGGGGTAGATGGAGAAAAACGAGTGCAATAAGGAAATAAGTAGGTACTGAAGAGGTGGACAATTGTTAGGGGTAAAAAGTTTTATACGGGCCTTTATCCTTCTTACAATATATATTTACATACACTCGTAAGAGTGTTTTTTATGTGTATATATCTTTACCACAGAGGCAAAAGACACAATGACCGTTTTCTTAGTTTTTCAGGAGAGAAGATTTAAGATTTAAAAAAATTTGAACCAGAAATTAATTGAAAGTTAAGTTAATATACCAATTACATTGTGATATGAAATTGTTGTGAACTTGTTACCTAACCTTCTTGTAATTACTGGTTATATTTTTAGAGAATTTTAAAACTGCTCTCCCGCAAAATTAGGGAAACGGACATATTGTCCTTTACCTCCGAGGTACACATAGGTGATTGAACAGTTACGTACGACATAGGTAATATGTACGAAAGAATTTTCTGCTAGGGGACTCGGAGACTTTCTTCATCTTCTTCCATCCCAGCTCTTGCCCTGCTCTCCACTATTCTGGTGGAGGGACTACTTGGGGATATGTACACGAGGATAAAGAAAGAGAATAGAAGAGTGAGTATCTGCTTTGAGAGTCTTCGTGAATCTCTCCGAGACATTTTTTTCTGTTCTGTGCTGGCACCGAGTGGAAAATCAAATGCACTAATTAATATCAACTGCCTTATTTTTGTTTTCTTTACCTAATATCTGTACCTAACTCCGTTTACAAAACAAAATTACTTGTACCCCCAGGCTTCTCACCTCCTCATGTGTGCTTGTGTAGATATACACACGAGAGTGTTTTTATATGTGTACTAGCAGGCCACCCGGCGTGGCTCGGTAAGGATAGTACCCAGAGAAGTGGGAAACTTGGAACTTGGATTTCATGGTCACATGGCAGGATTTTTAGGCACGCTGAACGACAAACAAGAGAAAAGCGATTTCTATATAATTCACACGGGATTAGCTTCCATCCTCCAACACAAAATTAATCGCTATGTGTGTCCATGAGTGTGAAATCCACAAACGTCTTCTGGGCGCATATCCATGCAAAAAGGTTTGTATCGAGATGATTAATAGGTAACAGTAATATCCTTTAAGTTATGTTTTCCCTTTGAGCGTGTCAAGAGGTGCGCATACCCTGCAGGATGCCCAACCACAGAAATTGTATGACAAATCGTAACAAATGGTAATGAAATAACGGAGCAAAAGAACGCGTTGGACGCAACCAAAAGTAGCATTACGGGGCTTGGGATCATGATATTCACCTACGGTCTATCTTCGGTTGCAATTCGTGCAGCCATATGGAAACGCATGGTGGACAAACAAAAAGACATCCTCTTTTACATGTATGTGTATATGTATGACGGAATTTTCTGCAAAGGGACTCGGAGACTTCCTTCGTCCTCCTCCCTTCCATCCATACTCTTGCCTTGCTCTCCACTCTTCTGGTGGAGGGACTACTTGGGGATATGTACACGAGGATAAAGAGAGGGAACAGAAGAGAGAGAGAGAGGTCCCTTCTCCTCCTCCTCCCTTGAAAAAACCTACCCCACCCTCCCCGCCCTATTCGCGCCACAGCCACCCTCCGGTCCATTGATTCGCATTTTTCCGGGTCGCGCTTGCGCAAAAGCGTCTCCCCGGCCTTGGTTGGAAGAGCGCGCCCCCTTCTTCGCAGTAGAGCGTAGGGGGCGCCTGCCTGCCTTCCTAGGCCTTCCCCCCTCCCTCTCCACCAACGCCGCCGTTCAGAGTTGAAGTGGGAGTTTCGGTTCATATTGAGGATCCGATTCACGTGATTTGATTCATTAAAATGATTCGATTTTTCAAATCGCCCATAATGAAAGAAAACGTAGAATTGTATGATACTTTGGATTGAATCTAATGGACGAACCCATTATGCATTCGCAGTGGAACAAAGATATATTTTATATTTTCATCGTAGATAAATTTTTAATGATGAACAAAGATATCGTAATTATAAATACGATATAGATACGTATATCGTACAGTAAAATATCTTTGTTTATCATTCGATATGATACTCCACGATATATCTCCGCAAAAAAGTTGACTTTATAAAAGTTTAAGGTATTCGGCGTATTTAATTTCAATCCAAATTGAATACATACCAAAATAAGTCAAAACCATTTCACGGTGATAAAGATTGGTTCCTTACGGCAACCATTCCTGCATTGCCAACGTCCAACTCCTTTAAAAGATGTTAAACAAATTTACATCTCTATTCCCCAAAGTCATTTCCTGTTCACGTTTCTCACAAAATCCAAACATGCTACAGCCTGAACAGGCTGGCTACAATTCGTTACAAGAGAATGATTAAGTGTGTCGGTTCGGCATTTAGTAGATACATGATTGGACAATTTAACAACGTAATCAAACCGCAACCAACCGGACAGGATTTGAAATTCGTCTATCATTTTGAAAGATTTCGTTCATTTCGAACGTTTTCAGGACGGAAGAATAATGCAATTAATACGGTCATTCATTAGAGTCGTTCATTTCGAACGATTCATTCGGTACGAACGGTACAATTCTCTCGTTCGTTCAGAGGCCCGGGGAGGAGTGGGTTGATGAAGGCACGCGCTCCTGGTGGCGCAATGCGCCGCATTGGCTAGTGACTGCAGTCGCGAGAGCCGAGGGAAAAAGCCCCTGTGCTGGCTGCTTCCACTTCCCCTCCCTCCCAGCACACTCCATGCCCTACTCCACGCCCCTTTATGCTCGCTTCCCTTCATTCTCTCTCTCTCTCTCTCTCTCTCTCTCTCTCTCTCTCTCTTTCACGCACACAAATCAAACTCAACACCCCGGCCATTAATACGACAGTCGGACACACCTTGCCCCACGCCGTTCGCGGCGCAACCTGTCTTAACCTGCGCTCAGCGAGTTCTCCACGTATCTGGTACGATCATTATGGCCAACACTTCTTTGGTGTGGTCACGAATATTACAAAAGAGTACCCTCAAGGCGGCCTCCAAATGTGTTTTCACCCACCGCGCATTTAAATATCAAAGTCGCCACATGTGTCGCTAACGGACAAATTGATCCGAGTTTCACGGGGAAATAATCGAAATTAATCGAAATTTACACGCAAGATGATGTGATCTATCAAATTCATTACTTTTCAATGCTATTCCTCCCACTGACAAACATTATACTGCAAAATATTGGAAAACGAAAAAAGTGGATCGTATTGCACTCATCACCACTGCAGACATTCTTGAAAGTCGATTAAAATGCGACCAAAGTTGCATCAGAAATCATCCTCGTATGGAATGGAATTGGGCCTCATCATGCAGTCCTCTCGGTTGTAGTATTCATTAGAGTAGCCCGGATTTTGGAATGGGGGGAGGTATACCAGAGATTTCCGGGGCGTATGGAATACAACCCGGGACAAAGGGGGTTACGGGATTTTTGATGTTGAAAACGTGATTTTTAGGACTCAAAAACAGTAATTTTGTGTGATTATTTATTAAAATAAAGTATGTAAATTTACTTACTCGTTTTCGGCACCTCTTTTAAAAGCTCAAAGGAGAGTTGTAAACCGGAAATCCTCCCTCCCGTTGCTACGGCAGTGTTAGTGCTCTCAACATGTTGGTATAGTATAGTATTAATTATTTTGTCAAGCATTATTTCGTGTATCACCCGGAGTATGACTACTTATCGATTGCTATAATTTAAATTATTAAAGTTAACCTTGATAATTCAATTGAACTAAAAATTAACGACAATATCAGGCTTAGATCCGATTTTGCTGTTCCTTTCAGGCAATGATCCCATTATTTTTAATCCCTCGCCAATTATTTTATACCTACGTTAATAGTCTAAGCTAGAATGTACATTTCTTCAAATATAAATTATACCACCATCAAATCTCATCATCATCATCATCACTGGTCAACAATCCTAGGATTGGTTTGACGCAGCTCTCCACTCAGTTCTCCTATCAGCTAATCTTTTCACACCTTCGTATTTGTTCTCTTTCACATCTCTCTTTACTTGTTCCATATATTTTGTTCGAGGTCTTCCTTTTCCATTCTTGCCTTCCACCTGTCCTTCGACGATTGTCTTCATCAGGCCATCATGTCTCAAGATGTGGCCTATAAGGTTGTTCCGTCTTCTTATTAAGGTTTTCATGAGGCTTCTCTTCTCTCCTACCCTTCTTAGGATTTCCTCGTTACTAACTCGTGCTCATCTAAATTACTACAACAAATTCCCAAAAATAAATATTTAGGTATTATTGATGCTAAAACATTGATTATTTTCATTCCTCATGTTTACTAGGAGAGCTAGGATTTTAATGTCTGGGCGCCATTATAAATCACGTAGCTGCTTAAAGATAGGTTGGTTCGGTGAATTAAACGAATAGAAACAAAAATTCTATCATAAAAATGCGCCAGTAGTCATTGCCATAAAAAATAGATATTCGTTTTGTCTTATTGACCTTAATAAGAAGACGGAACAACCTTATAGGCCTCTTGAGACATGATTGCCTGATGAAGACAATCGTCTAGGAACAAGTACAATGGCGTACCCAGGATCAAAACTATTGGGGGGCAAGTCGTAGTCGTTGAGATGTAACACAGAAATGGTTAATTAAACGAAAATTTAAGAATATTTTAACAGCGTTGTATTAATTTTAAAAATAATTTGCTCGAAAAAATATATTTCCATTATAATTACGCCTTTTATAATAAAATCAATTTTCAAGAATTTAATGAAATTTTTTTCAAAACTTCCGTATTGAACTAAATTTACTTTTGCTTCTGGGAGAGGGGGGAAGAGACCCCCTGCTTTCCCCCGCTGGGTACGCCCATGAGCAAGTAGGTGGCAAGAACAGAAAGCAAGGCGTCGAATAAAAATATGCGGAACAGGTAAAGACGGACGTGAAAGAGAAGAAATGCGTGTAAGAGAAGGCGAAAGGAGGATTGAGAGGAAAGTTGTGTCGAACCAATTTTCGGATTGTTGACCAGCGATTAAGACGATGATGGGTCTCGCATAATAGAGTGGCTAAATTCGGTGATTTGATCCTCATTGAATTCAATAACACCCATCGCATATTTTTTATTAAATAGAGAATTCTCACGTGGTTAAAATTGTATTAAACCTCTGCCTTGCCCTCTAGGTGCCCTGTAAGGGAGAATGGATTTATTTTTAGCTTTTTATCGTATTTTTTTGACAAAGTAGGACCCAGTTCTACTTTATAGCCTCTGCGGAGAGTGTTCTCTGCGCATATTGGTACAATAATGGCCTAACACTCATTTGGTGTAACCACCCATGTTTTATTCAACAGAAAAATGATATGACGTGACTAAAATTGAATACAATCCTAGATGTTCTAAGATGGAGAAGGGATTTTACTGATTTTTAACGTATTTTTTCACAAAGTAGGGCCCAATACCACCTTTCAGCCGTCGTTCAGAGAGTTTTCTGCGCGTATTGACACAATATTGGTCTGGCACTTATTTTACAGTAACTACTCACTTAGAAAAATGATATGACGTGACTACAAATGAATACAATCTCTGCAGCTAAAATGGAAAATTGTTTTTCCTGATTTTTAAAGGATTGTTTTCACAAAGTAGTGCCCAAGTCGACCCTTTTATCACCATTTCGAGCGCAACCTGTGTTAACTACCGCTCAGAGAGTTCTCCACGCATAAGAGGAATATTACCATGGATCACGCGCACTCGTGCAGGACGCACACCTTGCTTTATGGGCGACGAATTCGGGAAAAGAACTATTCCGAAAAAAATGAGCCCGAGCTTATTAATTTTATCGCCGTCACATGAACGTCCTATGGGTACCATTAAACATGGAAATATCGCGGTGTCTCATGATTTTATACGTATTTAGGTAAAGCACTGTTGTGCATATTCCCATATGCGTTGTATGTAGGTTTATTCCTATCTCGATTGATTTTCATTTTATTTACGTTAAAAATATCTGCTATTTCTATTATTTTTAACCGAGCATCATTCACACTCCTTTTTCCCGTCCCTTAACAACACGAAAGGTTTCAGGTCAGTGTTATGAGAATTATTTACTTTTCATTGTTTTACAAGTGAAAATGGGTAAGAAAACTATCGAAATACTCCTCGAAATCTAGCTATAATGAATAGAATTTAATAGGGATGTTTCAGAGCATTTAGTGTGATTCTCTGATTCAGACACCCAAGTTCCACCTTGCCTCACAATTCGCAACGCTTCCATACAGTTTTTTTTAATCTCCCACTAATTATTACCAACTAAAAATAAATAAATATGAGGAAAGAGGTTCCTAGATTGGACTTCCCTCATGCAATAAGGTTTCACCTCACTGTAAGTTTGACTAAAGTGTTATTTCTATTATGTTAATCTCCATCACATTCACCGATACCAATGGACACCGACCAAATCAGTCACAATTTCAATCTTAGAGCTGGCGGTTATTTCATTACATTCATTGTATCTTCACACATATATACCCCATTTTAAACTAAATTTACTAAAAGATTACCATGTTCAATAAAAGAATGAAAGCTAAGCAATACTTATTGCCAAACGAGTGATCAGATGAAGTGATGATTTCAGGTCGAACCCATTTGTAATATTTTTGAAGATGAAATGTTCAAAATTTGTATTCACTGCCCTATTGGTATGAAGGGCTACAACCTATTTACTATTCTCGCACTGGGCAAAAAGAGCAACTTTCCAGTAGATTCTATTGAGTTTAACAAATGTTTTCACCTTATATTATTTAAATAATATAACTATTCTATTCAGATATTCATATTATGCCAATACAGCTTAGCTTTCAAAATTCACTAACTCCTAATTAACTTTGTGGCATTCCACTTGAAGTTTTCTTGGATATTACACAATTACTTATTATTTATTTTGCCGGAAGATGATGATAATTCATCGAAACCCGGGTCGCACTCTTTAAAAAAGAAGTGGTATAAGTAATTGTGTAATATCCTAGAAAACTCAGCTCAGGTTTGTTTGACGCAGCTCTCCACAAAATTTTCCTTTCAGAAAATATTACGCATATTACAAAAATATACGTGCATAATCATGCAACGACAAAACTTGACAATGGTTAGTAATTCCTTTAGCAAATCCATGCGAGGTTTGAACTGTGGAAGAAAAAAAAAATGAAATGAGTTTTAGTAAAATAAGGCATTATCAAGTGTCTGTAACGACGAAACGCGTAGTGTCATAATAAAACTCAATGGAAATATTACAATGTCTTATTTTACTGATATTAAGAACTTCCACCATATCGTGCCCAGCATCATACAAGATATGCAATGAGTCGTTTTAGCGAGTGACGCCATTAATTCTATTAATTGAGACGCCGCGCCGTTGCTATCCTTAATAGTACGAAGGGAAGAATGACATTTTAAAATGAAACAATCGCCCACTCTGGCAGAAAGCAAGAGGGGGAAGAGGTTGCCTTGGCGTGAAGATGAAAGGGAGTTGCAGAGTGGGCAAAGGAAGATGGAGAAGAAGAGGAGGCGGATACGCTCGCGGGAGGAAGTGAAGGGCTCGGAAGGATGCAAAGGAGGAGAGAGAGAGAGACGAAGGAGGGGACCGACGGCCCTCGAGGGCGGACAGGGGAGAGGAGGAGACGCCGATGCGAACACGACGACGAAGGGAGACGCTGTCCCGCATGCTCACAACGGAAGACCTCACAGTTCGTACAAAAACATGAGCGAGTTTCGGCTCCTACGCTTGCGACAAAGATTATAATGGCGAAATCAAGGATTGCGAGATAGATCTGTTGGTTCGGATGGGCTGATTCAGAAGGTAGCTAACATCAGTGGCGCAGCAAGGGAGGTGTTTTGTGGGATAAACCATAACTCAGAGAAATTTTAAGTTTAATCCATTTTACTTAATTGGATTGATATTACTAATAGAATAGCGTAAGGATTAATAAAATATCCCTCAGAAAGCCGTACAACCCAGCATTTTGAACCATTTATCTTTAAATTCCGAAATATATTAATCTCGCACCTACAGCCTAACCTGGTGGGTATTCCATACCCCCACAAACCTCGGTATCAGTTGCCCCTATACCCACCCAGCCTTAATTCCTAGCTAATAGTTTTATTTATTTCAATTGGACCCTTTATAACTATTATGCCCAGTAAATATGTGTCTTGAATTTATTGGTCGATATCAATACTTTTTTTTTAATTAGCCAATTTTCTATCCAAAATTTTTCTCAAAAAACTCAATTTTCTCTCAAGAAGCAAGAAAGAAAGCAACGAATACATTTGGTATAAAACACAATCGTGGACCTTCTAATATCTATTTCAGGATTTCTGCGCTGTCTTGACTGTGACTATTTATTTATTCAAGTATTCAAAAACAGCCGAACGACCTTTACATTGATTAGAAAACTTAAAATCTGCAGATTTAACAAATATAATCTATAAAAACGCTACAAAAAGGTTATAAAAAAGATTAAGAAGATAGTCGAGCATAGCTTGGATGAGGACCACAAAATACGGTGGGATGACACCAGAGTTCTATGGCGATCGGATCATTTCTGGGATCGTTTAACCAAAGAGGCGATTGAAATAAAACTTGAAAATAAGAAAGTAAACAGAGACAGCGGATTTTCGATCAGCAGCTCTTGGAATAGAACTCTTAAAAGAGTTATGCTTGCCGGAGCTAAGTCTACGCTGGTCCACGGTCTTCCGCGACAACAATCGGATCTCGACCAATCCGGCTCCTCCTAACGCTGGGCTTCAACGGTCTTTTCGAATTTTCTATCAGTAGCCGTGAGAATGGGTAGCCAGTCGGTACCCGAAACGTCGGCGCTCTTAAATAATCTAACCCGCGCGGTATCCCGAGAAGATTTTTCTAAAGTTGTTCGCCGGGAAAGTGTAAAATCATATATTAAGAAGCTTTTCGAAGCCGCCTCTTGAATGATCTGATGGGCATCAAAAGATCCAGGGAAGGGTGAGGAGTCGAATGGTATTTAAAGAGGTTGGAGTAAGTAAGTGATCGCTGAGAGAGAGAAAGACGGAATTTAGGTTGGTGTAGTAGGTGGTTATTTCGAAAGGAGCGGGTGGGAATGTGGTGAGACAAGAAAGGGAGTATTTCTGAGGATTCGAACTTGTCATTTAAGGCATTGTAAATGAAGGAAATATCATAAATATTCCGCGGGCCATAGGAGAAAATAAAAATAAACAAATCAGAGCCAGTTAATTGATTTCCTCAACAATTAGAGTATAAGCGTGGAAAAATTAAAATAATACCTTGCTGGAAAAAAAATCAGGATAAAAAAGATTAATGCCTTTCGTTTTATTCAACAAAATTAGTGTGACGAATGATACTTTGATGACTTTGAAACTTCATTAAAATCAGGTTTCAGATTAGATAAGCGAACTGTAAGTAAACACAAAGGGATTTGTTTGGCGGGCCGGATGTGGCCCGCGGGACATAGTTTGGAGACCCCACGTCTAGGGAGTGCGGTTGGCCAGGCCACCCTCCGGCGATGGTCTTTGGTCTGACTTGCGTCGCAGAGGCGTGACAGTTAAGAGACCCGAAAACGACCCAAGCGCACACCATCAACCCGAGGTTGTGACATTCCGTGAATTATGAAACGTCGCTATCTTGCTGCATTCATCCCGCGACCCTAACGATATCCTTCCTGCCGTCACATCTCAGGCCCCTGCTTGCCGCCGCAACGCGGTGTTCTAGCAGTTCCTCCGTCGTCGTCGTGGCGATAGAAGAAAAACACGGCCTGCGCCATTTTGGTGCAGCTGAAGCAACATATCACGAACATTCCAAAAGAGAATCCTCAAGTCGGTCTCTAACTGTGTCGACTACCACCGCGCATTTAAATGGCTACACAGAAGTCGCTGACGGACAAATTGATGCGATTCTCACGGGGAAATAAGGTATAATGAAGGGTATTAATGGAAATTTATAAACATAATGATATGAGCAGTCAAATTTATAACTTTTCGATGCTATTCCTCGCAATTACAAACATTATAATGCAAAATATTAGAAAAAAAATGGATCGCATTGCACTCATCGCCAAGCCGCGGATATTTTTGAAAACCGATAAAAATGCGACCGAAAGTACAACAGAAAGCAGTCTGATAAGTTCCCTATGCAGTCCACTTGTTCTTCCCATACCCCTAAAGCTATTTTTTTCGTAGAGTGATAATTCATATTTACAGTTATTTTTGCCATAAATTGGCCGTGACCCAATCGCATATGAATCGCTAACTGTAGAAAGGCATCATGTCCAAGTTGGACGATTTTTCTTATTTAACAGATGACTATCATTATTATCTAATGCTATCGTTCAATGTGCTTATATATATTTTTTAAATAATGATTGCAATTCAAATAAAATTTATGAACCTTAGATTAAAGGCCATGTTTTACCAATTATATTTTTCAGAAAAAAATCATTGCGGAGACATAACTTTTTAGCCGAATTTTAAAAACCCGTATGTTACAAAATTTCTCCTCAATATCTCATTGAACCATAAAAAAATAGTTAGATTTGAGATGGAGAAGGGCTGGTATATTTGCAATCTACCCCACGCCTGAGAAACTTGTCTTAATCCGAGATATGGTGGACGGCACTGCAGACTATGTCGTAACGGAAGAGCGGCGATATGATTAAATGGACCGAATGAATTTCCGGGACGAGTTACTGCGAGCTCGGGTTGAGAAAGGATGAAAAAAAATCTTCGAAAACGGACGGGGAGACAATCGCATACGGGCGCACAATAAGGTCATAAAGGCGATTCACGAAGACGATGATTGAAACGGAAAGATCGATAGATGAGAACTGCGGGAAAGAGAGAGAGAGAATGAATTGCGCCAAGCAATTGACGAGAGGAGGGAACACGGGGATCGAATGATAGAATTTTCGATTTTAATCGATTAAAATCGAAAATCGAGTTTTTACATTAAAAATTCGAAATCAAACTATAATCTTCGATTTTCCACCAAAACTCGCGAAATCAACGATAGAATTGACTCATAAATAGTGTTTTTTCTAATTTAAAGACAGAAAATTTAGTTTATTTTTTTATATGTTTTAGTATAAATTAACTTTCTCTCCAGGATTTCACGAAGTCTTTTATTTTCATCATATCTTTGATGTTGTGATACGAAATGACCGAAATAATTAGGCGTACGATAAAATTTTCAATATTTATCACACTTTTGCTGATAATCGTCAGTAAAGAATAATAATGTGGCAGCAGGTTTGCAATATAGCAATAATTATATGAGCGGCAATCGTAATACTTCCATGAAAAAAAATGGAAAAATTCAAGTTAGTGTGTTAAACAGAAGGATATTAATTCAACTAAACTGCATATATTTTACCGGTTCCTTGAATCCATTCTTGAAAATAATAATTGTAGGCTCAATTTTGTTTCAAATACTTAGATGGACACTTAAAGCTCCCTTAATTTAATTGGCATTTAATTTCCATCTATTCTTGGCTTGTTGCGTTAACAATAAAAGTTGAAAAAGATTCATTTCACAGTTACAAGCGTCAAGAGATTTAAGCGCGACAGTGGCGATTTCATTTTTCCATGTAAATCAATTAAAAATAGCTTTTGATATTATGCATCCATATTATGAATGCCACGTCATTCTTCCCGACTAATGGCTTACTTTTCTTGCATAGTAAAACTTAAAATGTAAGGCAGCAGAGGTAGTTCTGGGAGAAAGACACCATGATGGGTGGAGTATAATTTTCTCGCACTGTAAAATTTAAAATATAAAGAAATAATTACTATTTTACTATCAGTGACTACGTTAAATTCGGGTGAAGTCTTCGGTACCAAAATAAAGGTGCGAAGTTTTCCAGGGAAAGGAACTGGACCCAGTACTCTAATTGAGCAATGCTAACACGCCTCTAACTTAGTCAGGGGTAATCTCTACCCTCGCATATGCAAGCCAACTTGAATCACTATGAGTTTAAGTGATTAAGAAGAAGATTCCAATAAGGCTGGTTCCCATAGATTACTTTATACAATCTAAATCGATGAGCGTGCGGATTCGACCAGCCTATAAAAAATAAAAAACGAAGAGAGAAAAAAAATACACCCCTCACCATACTTTTTTTACACCTGTCTCGCCCATAAATTAGCTTTATTGACGCCGGGACCGAATGAATAGAACAAATTCGATAGCCTTAATCAAAGCCGCGTCTTTCTGGTTAATGTGATAATAAATCCATCCCAACCTTTCATACACCCTCCCCCACGATTTCTCTGAGGGTTAGCGATATTTTTGTGTATTGATTTGCACCCACCTAATTCTCTCCCTTCACACCCCTCTCCATTTTCTTATTCATGGAGGGAGTGATTATTGAAATTTTGGGTCACCACCCACTAATGCATTGGGGGCCACCGGCGGATATACAGCCGGGGCGACATAAAAGAAACATCCTTTAACTTGGCGATGCGAAATGAGGATAGGATGGGATATAAAAACTTTTATTTCATTCATTATTGATCCTACTTCTACAACTGGCAATTCGTGGCTTCCATGATTCAAAAATAAAATTTTTTTCAATAGATAGGGCATACTCGCGCATCATTAAAAACTGATGGTCCATTATGGTTCCGGGAAAGGGCGCGCGAGGTGTATATCACTCCATGATTCTCATTCATTTAATAAGAAAAATCATTAGTACTTATCTATTTAATTCGGTGGACCTATTTAAAAAAAAACACAGGATAACTATCTCATTCCAAGGAAAGAGATAAAAATACTTTCTTTGGGGTGTCATTGACACCCCACGTGCCTTTTAATGCTACATTTCGCCGCGCTCCATCTCTTGGGTTATGGATTGAAGATTATGGTATCACGGCAAAATCAATATGAAATCAATCATTATACGAGACTTATACGAGCGACGGCCGTTTATGAAATTAAAAACTTTGTTGTATTCCACCAATTCATTTCAAGGCACGTCTAGTTTCGGCACAGCGGCGTCATCCTCAGGTACCTGGTGAGACATAGATTTTCATTTCATTGACTTTGAAATGAACTTCCACTAAATTGACCCTGAGACGATAAAGAACGAACAAGGCCGTTTAATTCTTTCTCACTTTATAAGATGGCAATTTTTATACCCTAAAATAAAAGAAATAATGGTTATATTGTAAATTCTCCTTGTAATATCCTTCAAAAGGCTTTCGGTATCTAAAATGCATTTTTTAGGCATTAATAAATAAAATATTACTTCCCGGCTACCAATTACTTGTATTCGGGAGGTGAAATTTAATAACTAATGGCTAGAAATGCATTTAAAATATTTAAAATATTTTGGAGGATATTACTTGTTTGTGAAATGCTCATTCTACATCTGAAAAGAATATTAAGCTCCTCTACCGAAGGTAAAAAGACTCCACTACCGTAGGTAAAAATAGATGGTAAAATCCCATTACAGATACCCAAAGGTAGAAAAATTGAAAAAAAGTGGTATTATGAGAATACGTACAAGAATGATACAAATTTAGATATAGACTGGGAATAATTTGGTGATACAGTAAACCAATGATAGAAATATTTAATTTTTCTGGCGAACGAACAAGAAAAATTTGATCAAATAATTAGAATAGCCTAAACATTGGGAGCACTCCGCTCATCATTTAACTATATCAGGTGAAGGGAAAAAATATACTTATGAAAAATATACTCCTTTTGACCTAATAAAGATATGAGGTATTTTTAAACCTGTTAATATTTAATAAAAATAAAACATATTTCCCTTTAATTATTTTGGGGATGGTTGTACGTATACTAAGCCTCCAAAAATGTCAGACCCAAGGATTATTCTCCAGATAAATACTCACTCCAGACGTGGTGAGCGAGTCATGACGTTAATGCAATTGCATTAAATGTGGATAGCGTCCTGTATCACCGACTCCTTTCACAGCTCGGATGCACGCAATTCGTGACGCACCGAGAAAGAATACCTCCTCATGTTTCTTTTTGTCTTTCGTCAAGATCGAACTTCAAATGCATCACCAATTACAACATGAGACGTTGCCCTTTTTCTACCCCTTATTCACATCTAGAGCTGATTGCGAGATAATTCTACGTACTCTCGCAATACTTGTACGCTTGAAACTGTATCTCTTCATTCTCTGTGAGAGACTGTTCCAAAATCCATTATATGCAAATTAAATAGCCACTTTTCTACCCTACCCTCGACCATTCGATTGAAATTATCAAATAATATAACAACACATGGTTATAGATGTATAAATAAATTGAAAATTTGGAAATTCCACAAAACTGTGGAATGAATTCGCGGCTCTACTCGTATGTTCTACACGGATGTTTACTTGCAGATCATTGAAGAAATACAAGCTCATTCCACCCAAAATATGAAGATAACAGTAATGATATTAATATAGTAATAATAGGATAAAATTTGGCATTCAGCAGTACTAACTTTCAATTTTATAAACCACTGGTTAGCTCATGTGTAGGAAAAGTTATCAATCCGTTGGTGTAACATTTGTCACATTTGATAAATTCATTGCTTTTCATTTCAAAGTTCGCAACTTCACGGTAATTCGTCCAATGGCGGATGATAATAATTATGAGAATGATGCGTCTTTATTAAGGTGAGATTAATTAATAAATCCCAACACAAGTTGATTTCACCTAAAGCATGTATAAATGTTACGCATCAAAATAAAGGGTTAGATCAGGAATTCTGCAGTACTGTCTTTAGATAATTGTAAACCTGTGTTTAGCATTATATCCTGGAAAAACGTTCAAGCCGTCGGAGTAAAATTTGATAAACTCGTTGTCTGATAATTCTAAAACTTACTATAGTATAAACAGCCCCTCCACTAGATTTTTTGGAAACAATTTCAGGATAAATGCCTGAATAAGAGATTGCGTGGTTGTCCATTTATATATGTTCTAGCAGTCCACTCGTCGTTGCTCGGGACTATAATCCCCAGAGAAGTGGAAAACTTGCAATTTGGATTCCATGTCCACATGGCAGGATTTATAGATAAAGGAACAAAGCAGTATGATGATGGAATATATATGTAACACCAAATAAGGGAAAAACGAATTCGGTATACCAGCTTATATTCCGCTCTACAACATACATCATTGTGTGTGCCGGTACGTACGCACACCAAAAACGTCGTGTGAACGCATGCCCCAGCAAAAAGGTGTGCACCAAGAGGATTAATAGTTAATTGTAAAATCCTTTGAGTTATGTTTTACTTATGAGCACGTAAAGAACTGAATTTACCCGGCTGGATGTCCAACCACAGAAGTTTTATGTCGTGACGTAACAAGTGGTAATGAGTAAACGATGCAAAGAACACGTTGTACGCGACCAAAAGTAGCACTACGGTCTTTGGGAGCATGAGATGCATCTATGTATCAACTTTGGTTGCAATGCGTGGAGCCGTATGGAAACGCATAGCGGACAAACAAACAGACATCCTCTTTTATGTATTCATGTAAGTATTAATAAAACCCCGATGTAAGAAGCACAAAAGATGCTGTTTTCGGTGGTATTTTTCAGTGAAATGTTTGGGCCCGTTATAATAGCCATGCAAGGGGGCTCTCCCATATAGCATTGCGGGGGTCTTCGTGCATGTTAAACTGCGGCCGCGAAAGGGCGTCGACGGTGAATACATATTCCGTAAGCGAGCGAGTGGGCGAAATGGGATGGGAGGGGGTTATCGCCTGGGGAGTGGGGGGATGGCAACGTCCATATGGAATCGTCCAGACCTCCCCGGAAAAGATTCTATCAAACGCACGTACGCGAAACAAAAGGTCGTCTCCTCATTTGCAAAACGGCTTATTTTAGGAGCCAGAGCCCTTTTAACCCATCCGATCCGCAAAAAGACACCACTACCGTATTAGAGCTATCACATTATTATGAGCCCCCGATATTTTTCCAAAAATAAGGGCGATATGTTTCTCGCGAATAAGTACGCTCCCGAAAATGCCCTAATAAAATAAATGAGGAGCTCTTAATAGATACGAGTGTTGCTTTAAAAATAGCATGGTGTAGTGAGGAAATATTAATTGCTTTTTCACGATATATATTTGTAAATAAAAAATTATTTTTTCCTGCTGATATATTTACATGATGGCCTGATGAAGACAATCGTCGAAGGACAAGTGGAAGGTAAGAATGGAAAAGGAAGGCCTCGAACAAAATATATGGAACAAGTGAAGAGAGATGTGAAAGAGAAGAAATACGTAGGTGTGAAAAGATGAAAGGAGAACAGAGTGGAGAGCAGCGTCAAACCAATCCTAGGATTGTTGACCAATGATGATGATGATATTTAGCACTCCAAAACATTTGTATTTGGTTAAAATCGGCTTCACCGCATGGCAAAATCGTCGGATGAAATATTTTTTATCATGACAAACTTCGCAAGTATTGGAATTAATTCTTCTTTTGCTCCATAAATAACTATTAGCCACAGTAATAACATAAATGATGTTAACCCTTGACAACCCTTTTGCTTATTTCTTTTCATTTAAATTAGCAATTGATTAATTCATTAACTTCAACGGCAAACATTATAATATACCTGAAAAAACCGCAGAATGCGGTGAAACACAAATATATACAAACATTGTGGTATAGTGCAAATATCTTCAAGAGTATAAAACAATCCCCACCCAGTGACTCTTTATGATTGAAAATAAATAGTAAATACTCTAAATTCAGACCACCTATTATTTCAATGTATACTACACTATCTAAGTCCGCGTTAAGCAGCCTATTCTGGCCAGCTGATTGCATATTCAAATTGTAAAGGATCCGTAGGACTCGAATGCAAGTATTTTGACGAGCAGCAGTTATAATTAGGCCATTTTTACGCTATATTTAAAAATATATTCTATCCATAAACTACGTGATCATCAAAAGTGTTGAAATTATTGAAATACAACAATTTTGCGGCAATAAATAGTTTGGGGTCACATGTGGCCCTCGGATTCCTCTGTACCACCTGATATAAATGATTACATGTAATTTTGGGTGAAATAGTACCCACCTCCAAAGAGAAGGATAACAATTTTTGCGCGATGTTTTTGAAACTATTCCATAAAACTCACTCGTGAACTATTTCATAGTCTCTTAATATTTTTCATCCACCATTTGATTCCCATCTAGGCTGGGACCTAAACTTTCAGGAGAAAGATAAGAAAAAACCCGCTGGACTCACGCTAATGTAATTTTGCCTTGAATTTTCACATAAAACGAAATGGATTGCCGCTGCAAACATCAATCGACGACTGTTTTAACTCCCTGAATCAAGTAGTCTGGCACGAGAACACAGATTCAAGGCCCACAAAAAATCTTACCCACGCACGCCGAACAGGGATATAAAATCGCAAGGATTGCCGACGATGAATATTCATGAGCGAAGGTAAGGCTCATTTGATTCGATTATACGGCTCGGAAGGAAAGGAACCCTCCATACAAGTGAATAAATGTGGACCGGCAAGATATAAATGGGTACTTATTCGGGTATTTACCAATGGCCCGGGTAAATACACAAAATGAGAATGTTAATTTTTGTTAAAAAACTAAAATTCTATACTGTATATTTTGTGAGGCATGAGAATATGATGATCGGGTATAGACTGCAACAGCCGATATTTCGTCCTCAAAAGGAATTTTTTTCTTGAATATTGAAATAAATAAAATATTCTATTCCAGAATGAAAATCCAAAACTAATGCAACTAACATTATATTTCACCTCACCACTACTTGTATGAAGTTATATTTGGCAATAACTTCCGCGAAAATCATAAATAAGAAATTATTTATAAATGGGTTTATACCCTGTTACTTACCAATGATCTTAATATATGCAAAATGGGGCTAGTTGAAATATAAAGCACTTGAGCAGAAAGCAATAACTTTTAATAGGATTCGGGGGTACATTGATGGCAAAGGGTCAATAAATAGGCCACATATTGCCGTCAAATGAACTTATTTCACACAATTTTGAAAGAAAGGAAATATTTTTCCAGATTGGAATGTTAATCTATGAAACCTACATCGTACAACGCCTCACTGCAGAATTTAAGAGGCTAATCCATCATTGATAATTTTTACACAACAAATGATATGAATATCAGAGTACAAACGAATTTTGTGTATTTTTTCAAGGTAAATACCTAAGGCTAATATTACCCTTTGTATATTTCAGATATGGTGCTGCTAAACAGCCAAGTTACTAACTATATTTAGAATGTAGCAGCCAGGATATATTATGTACAAGCCATTTCCTTACTAATTTACCTACTGGGTATTAAGGGTAAATAGCTAGGTTATATACAACCTTTAGCATGTAAGATCTTATTGTTAGCCATTTACCCATTACCCAATAACACCTTTAGTATGTAATAACTTGAGTGTTTGATGTACTAGCCATTCACCTGGTCATTTACCTGCTTGGTTTTAAGTGCAAATAGCAATTTATATACAGCCTTATATCCTATGCATACAACCTAATACCTAGTTTCAGAACTTAGCTATTTACCTGTTTATTTGCATGCTTGTTATTAAGAATAAATTGCTAATAACAGCTGGGTCACATGAATATTACATTTATTATATAATAGCTTTTAATAATATTACATTTATTGTGTAATAGGAATAGATATACAACATCCCAACAATTTAACCAGTAAAAAACCTATTTACCTATTAATAACCGGATAATTTACATGGATATTTTCAGAGTTCGAGGATACCCGGTGGAAATGGTTATAATTTATATCCGAGCGTCTTTTTGCATCCTCGGCCCGGGCCTCTTCCTGCCTTACAATGGACCCCAAGGGAACACACAGGCAGACGCAGCGGCGCATATGGAATCGGGAGTGTTAGGCTATGACGGCCCAGAAGAAAGGGGCTATTCCGATGAGAGAGAGAGGTGGGAAGCTAAGCGCTCGCCCAGGACTTTTAAGCCCCCTGCAAAGCGCGAGGAATTCACATGCGCCCAGGTTATTGAGGTCAGTGCCTTTTTCCCTGCCGCAGAATGTAGTTCGACGAAAATCAATAGAGTCAGAGCTGACTTAATAGTGATGATAAACCTACGTGTGCCCGTTCATTTTCATTAGCGCTTGAAACCATAGTGGGAAGTGGTTATTTTCAAAGAGTCCGGGTGGAAACGTAGCCAACAGGCCCCAAAATGAAAATTTACCCCTTAAAAATATAATAGAAAAAGTTCACCTGAACTTTTTACTTCAAGATTCAAAGTGAAAAGCTTATTTATAACTTAAAGCGAAAGTGGTCGGTATGGTATTTGGAGGAGGCGACCGACAGCTGAGGTCATTTGCGCCACGAGGATAGGGTGTGGAAGGAAGGGTGGAGAGGAACCCGGCATCGGCATTAGCCTGCTCTTAACGAAAGGCGCCAAGGGGACCACGGCTTAACGTCCCATCCGACGGACGGAGTGTTACGCTTGAAATGTCCTCCACACAACACTCAAGCAGGGATCGGGCAGTCTCCGAAAATTCTCTGCCACCGCCGGGATTTGAACCCGAGCCAATGGGGTGGGAAGCTAACACTCTAGCCACCACACCAACCCGATCCCCGCTTCTGCTCAGGTCAATAGAGCAAAGTTTCGATCGGAAGGAATTAGCCATGTTTTACTAAATTGCTACTTGTTGTAAACTTACGATATCAGCTTAAATTTTTTATTCTGTTTACCAAAATTCATACTAACATAATATACCTGTATTTCTTATATCAAAATTTTTATCCGAGTAATTGTAATATAATAAACTAATTCATATTTGAAATTTGGATATTGAGGATACTCTGCTCATTCATCAATATCAAAGCCAATAATCCTAGGATTGTTTTGACCCCGCTTTCCAATTACTGCTCCCATATTTAAGAGGTCAGTGCCGTTCTTCCCGCAGCAGAATGTAGTTCGAGGAAAATCAATAGAGTCAGATCTGACTGAAAAGTGATGACATACCTATGTTTGCGCGCTCATTTTCATCAGCACTTGAAACCATGGAGGAAGTGGTTATCATAGGGTTCTGGTCTAAGATATGGCCTAAGGGGCCCCAAATGGCAAATTTCTCCTTTAAAAAATTATAGGAAACGTTCCCCTGCGCATTTTACTAAATGATTCACACTAAACAGTTCAATTTACAATTTAAAGCGAAAGTGTTTTCATGTCTTCTTATGCCCAAGTAAAAATTGAAACAATTTTACTCTATTCATCACTGATGTACCCGTTTCCGTGAGAAAATCGAAGTAATGCAATGCTGAGCCCGGGCTAAGGTTGATGGGGAGATCCAAGAGGGATGCACAGAGGAGGCCCTAGTCCGTCATGTAGAGGCCTGATTCATATTGACACCTATAGGTGCTTTTAAATCGCGTTTTCAATAATGTCCACAGTGCTGCGATGAGCGCCGATTGATAAATTTATACCCAATATTTGAAATTGAGTATTTGCACACACGTAAAATAGCAAGTCATTAATTACATACGTTTACTCGTCTCTAACTTGGTTAACCCTGATTACTTCGTATTTCCCCGTGAGATTCGCTCAGCAGTCAGCGACGCGAGTGGTGACTTTTGCAAATGCATTTAATTCGCGGTAGGTGATGATTAATCTAGCGGCCAACTAGAGAATCCTTAATTGTAATATTCGTGGGGTGACCATACATATGTTAAGCGATGTTCTAGAGAGGATAAACATGAGACAAAAATTTAGCACAACATCCCGAGATGGGTAAAATAAAGTGAGGGTCGGAGGGACTTGTAAGTGCCCAGTTATTTGACGACGTCGCGATACGACGCGACGGTCCGATGTCATGAGTAGGGCTTCCTTGATTTTCACGAATAATTTATAATAATAATTCCTCTTTTCGGGCGAGATTGGGACTAGAAAGTCCCATCTTCCTTATAATCCCTAAATAGTGTATTAAATTAAATTAATAGTATAAATATTACAACGTACTGGTAATTTTCCACAAATAATTAAATTTACTTTGATTACAAAATGTACAGCACCTGATCGTGGAAGGAAAATTGAAGTATTTGTGGAAAATATACCTTAAGTAGTAATAGTAAACACACGTTCGAAGGGGCACAAACACGCCGCGAACAGCCAACCGACCTACCACCGCCCCTTAGCCCGAACAGATAGAGGAAGAATCAGCATGTGATGTGTAGTGGCGGGCTTGTTCGTGTAATGGTTTCAACGGTTTCAACAATCTAAAACAAGGGTGTCCAACCACAACTGGCCAAGCAGGCCACTTCGAAATATATATAATAACTACGCGGGTCACATATTTCATTTCTTATACAGGGTATTTCAGAAGGAATCTGCAATATTCCAAAAGGTGGTTGGGGAGAAGGGGCTCACTCACAATGTAAGAACTCCACCAGATTAAGCCTGAAACAATTCTCTTTATGTGAATACTTAGTTCTAAGCTTCATTTTCTTGTATTTTTCACATAACTTTCTGTATTCATGATATTGTACATTTGTTGAATATTTGTTTATTACTACACCACCGAAAACAACACCAATGGGTTTTTAAATCGGTATTTTAGCTTAACAACTAAACCTACACGAACACCCATACCCTAGATAGGGGCACCTACCCCGGCTGGACTCGAACTCGCGACCTCTTGTGTGGCAGGCAAGAACTTTACACCGCTGCCAACGAGGCCGGCGATTTTGTCCTCGATTCTGGATGGTATTCGAGCCTTATCACCACATTCAAAAAACTGCCACCATCGCGAAAGTTCGCAATCGCGGAAATCAAAGAGACCAAGTCATCAAGCTTACAACCCCTAGTCTAGGCGAAGGTCGAAAGTTTTTAGCCGCACTCGACTACCTCGCAGCAACGGCATACGTAGGAACACGCGGTAGCAAAGAGAATGAGGGGCCGGGGGTGAGAGAGGGGGACAGAATACAAATAAGATTCCGGTCGCATAGATTCTCTCTCCAACACCCGTCTTCTTCACGCGAACCAGTTGATTTGAGCAAGAGTGGGAGATTGGGGGGTTGCAGTAGGTAAGGAGTGCAGAGGAGGGCATGGCGGGAAATGCGGAAGAAAGCAGAGAAGCGGGTAGCGGTTGGATGTGTATCTAGGACTCTTTCATATCATGGCGATTTGGCGAAGGGTGTGGGTGGGAAGAATAGCCTCCGTAATGGTGTGGGGTAGCGAGAGGAGAAGTGTTAATCTTGTTGGAGGCACTTGGATGTCATCCTGCGGCATATGAATAGGGGGACGAGGGCCGGCTGAGTTGGCGGGCTAGAGGCGATGGGGGAAGGGAGAGAGAGGCTCACACGCGCCGCGGATGGCCAACCGACTTACCGCCGCCCCTTGGGCCGAATACCTCGAGGCAGAATGGACAACCGATGTGCAGGGGCGGGCTTGCTTATACGATGATCAACATACTATAGTAGTTAAGATCATAAAAATAAAATAAGAGAGATAGACTGTGAAACAGATATATATTTAGAATATCGTTTTTTCCACGATCGATAGGACACTTTAACGACAGTGTTAGGACTTCCTAATAGGTTAGTTGAGTTTTTCTGTAGCCTACTAACTTCTGTATTCCTTAATGCATGTTTTTGAATTTTCGCAATATTTCTTACAGTATTCTTTGCACATTCTAGCTACATAAGCAGATTTCCTTCATGAGAAGTTGGCAAGTTTTGACTTTGCAGATATGTGGAATTAGAATTTGTGAGAATGCGTAACATTTTAATGACCGTGTGTTGTGTATATGGAAATACTCCGGTTTACTGCATGCTGGTGATTTATCACCCCCTGCCAAACACCCTATAGGTGGATCGCAAGGTATTATGTAGATGGTTTCAACAATCTAAAGCAAATGGTGGCCAACCAAATCTGCCTAGTAGGCCACTTGAAAGTACAGAATAACTCCGCGGGCCGCATTTTTACCTATATATTCCCATATTAGTTTTATATCCAAAACAGACATTTTTGGATTACAAAATTGAGGCTTAATGAATCACCATTATGTTGCTCATTATTATTGCTACACGTAAACATATATAATATAATCTTATACCTACCGCTCCATGTTTAATATTCAAGGCAGACCTCGGATTGCCCACCGAGTCATCGACAACATGATGTGGACCTACTGTGGCGATGGGATTTGTTGATAACTTCTGTTTGATGGTCACCTAATTTCTGAGCAATACTCTGAAACAATTGACAGTTTAAGACTGTTGTTGCTGAAATTGATCATGCACACATATGGGAATCCATTGACCATCGACGATCGACATCGGTGCCCGATGCTAATCACCTTTGAAAATGATATAGTGTAATGTAGAATCCTTGGTCGGTTAAGTAAAATTCCGTGGGGCATACAACAGTGTTTTTCTTATTATGTATGCATAATGCAAATAAAGAATTCATATTTCATGAAATATGATGAAATGGAAGTAATAAAATGATTTTATAGAAGTAGCTATAGCTGTGTTCTCGATGTATTTAACTTCATACTTAGCAATATGAAATAATAACAACTTTTTATTTCACTACTCTACGTTCATTACAAACAACAAAATATTATTTAATTTCCTATCATTGCATTAAGAAAGAACCACAGAAAAATGAAAAGAGTATAGGAGCACGACATTCAGAATATAAATTGAAGTGGAAGAGTCTAAGGCACCCAATGCTTCATTTGATTCGAAATCGTGTAATTCGCATTCTATTTTAAAGCAGGACTAATGCATTGGTTATAAACGTTTTTCACTCCTAAGTAAATTTATACGAGCAAATAAAACTCTATCCTATGCAGAAGGATGGGAAAGTATGAAAAATTTCTCAAACAGTAATTTTGTGGATCACTTAATGCTTTATCTAATTTGAAATCATGTCATTCACATTCTATTTTAAACTATGAATAATGCATGCATTGATTAGAGACTTTTTTTTTACTACGAAGAGGATATATGCGACGCCAAGCAAATAAAACTCAATCCTGTGCAGAAGTTAACGAACTGGAACGAAGTATGGGACAGTATGGAAGTATGAAAAAGTTCCCAAACAGTAATTCTGTGGCTCACTTTATGATTTATTTGATTGGAAAAACCAATTCATTCTCATTCTATTTTAAACTACGACTAATACATGGTTACAGACTTTTTTGAATTCGAAGGGGGTAGATGAGGTACAAAGCAAATAAAACTCAATCTTATGCATTTTTTAACTAATAAATCCCCAGCGTTGCGTTAACGCAACATTATTGAATCCTATTCTCAGAACAAATTTCTACTTCAGAATAATTTTTTCTTCAATTTACTGACTCTTTTTAAGTATTTCTAGTTCCAATTTTGTCATTTTCAGCTACATTTTCATTTATATAATCACATTTTAATGACTGATGGCGTTTGGCATAAAAATCGGTGCGCAGACACCCTAGGAAAAATGACATACCCCAGAATGTGCGTCAAGGCAGAATGGGGCATTTCCTTCAAAGGAATGATGATAACTCCCGGCTAAGATGTCGAGTGTGCAGATCAAGATAAAAAATAAAAGATGTAAACTAAGTTTTTAAAAATTACTTTTTTATATTTATTTTCCGGAGTTTTCCCAGCGATGTGTATACGCAGCATTATGAAAATCATATGATATGATGAAAATAATTTTTTTTTCCAAATATTCGTCTTAATTATGCCAAAATAAATCGGAACATGCGGACTAACCGAAGTTAAAATCCCTGCATACAGTCTGGGGAATAATGGGTTAACGAATTGGGACGAAGTGCGGAGGGGGCAAGGGGATGAGTGGAGAGGAAGAGAAGAAATTTATTCAACTCCGCCGCCTTGTGCCGCTAAGAGCATTAGCGCGCGCTAATCTTTTCTTTACGTAGCTCGTCGGCTCACTCTAGTAGGGTTCCCGTCATGAATACTCGGCGCATACCTCACCTCAAGTCTCCCCCGTTCTATGAATGCCTCTGTTGCTGACGTGATACGTCTCCTGATATGCACGTACTATGTACGGCCCCCTAGCCACGCCCACCCTGTCTTTCTCTCCAACAAACACCACGTCAAAATTCAATTCACTTTCTCCATGCAACTCCACGGCCACACGATTCAAGGACAGGGACAGTCTATCTTCCTCAGTTATTGGCGCACCTTATGAGAAAAATACGCAGAAGGAGTATTTTTCAGCTTAAGAGCATGATTTGGCAAAATACTAGATGACATCAAGTTTTATTGGCTGAAATCAATGGTTTGCGAGTTTTTTTGGTGGGATCGTGACGTGATAGATTAAAAAGTTAACTTTGTTTTATTCCACATTATATTTTTCGAAAGAATTGACCGGTTTCAACCTATTCACGCCATTATCAAGAAGTGAGCGATTTTTCACCTCTTGATAATACCATGAATACGAATTACATAATTTCCTATCCAATAAAGCATTAAGTGGGTTACAAAATAATGTTTGGGAAAACAGACAAGTGATCTCACTCACAATTGTTCATCTCTTCATAATGACATAAAAAGGTTGAAACAGGTTGAGTATTTTAATAAATATCATGCGAAATACAGCAAAGTTTACTTTTTAATGTATCATTATTGGCTGACAAAGGCAACAGCGATTGTTTCACGCTGTTCATTTAGTTTGTAAATTTTATTCCCGCGAGATTTAGCAGTGAAGATAAATTAAAAATAACCATTATTTTGATGAAATCTATTCATAAGTAATTTTGCTAACTTTTTCAATTTCCCATAATTACATTGAGGCTGGGCGTTTTAACCAATGTCCCAGTTATCAGAGCAGGAAGCCAGTTAGGCAAACGAGTATAGAATATCACTGGTTGCCAACATACAGGATGCATTTCTCGCTTCTATAATCACAACCCTGAGTAATTAAAATTACGCTCTCCGTTCAGCCATAGTCATACCTCACGGCATTGCAAAAACCGAAGCTTTCAATCTGAGTGATCTTCATTAATCACATTCTTCCTAAAGAAGAACCATACCAATATGTTATAACTCTCTCAGTGTAAAACCCGATCTCACCTCCACTAGTTCTTTCGGTATGCCAATATGACCCCGCACTTCAGGACTCTATTATAAAGCTAATTGAAAAAACCCTTACGTTAGTAAACAGCATTAACCAAAATATTTTTTCAACTCCGCATTGACGCATAGGACTAATACACCACCGCCCCAGTAGCCAGAGTAAAGTAAGCTATTTAATCGAGTACCCAGTAAAAAGGTGGCAAGAGAAAGGGAAGCTAACCTCACATAGGCAACTTAAACGATGAATATTCCGTTTTTTAAAGCGTAATAACTACCGAAAGGGCATAAAAAATTTGACGGTTAAATGTTTTCAAACAAAATAGTGATTTACCATTATTTTCTCGGGCTTATTCAATATATTTACTCTCTTAAACACTCAACAATCTTGGGTGAATTATAAAATATGCTTGTAATTCTAAAAGCAGCGAAATATTACGTCTTGATCTGACATTTACTAGAATTCGACGCAAGCGCAACTAAATGCAAGATGAACCAGCAGCAGCGTTGCCAGTTGAATAGAGCAAAAAGGAAGCTGAGTAAACGGGTAATCACGGCAACCAACTGACGTACTGTCAAAGGAGGACAAGAGAGGTTAGGGGGAACGAACTCTTTACAGAGAAAAATATACACCTACGTATGTATATATATATAATATATACATACGTATGTATATAAGTATGTATGTATATGTGAGGCAAATGCTTGGCGTGTGCCCCGGTGCGTGTGACGAGACGAGTCGGCCCCCAATGAATCTCTCGCGAAATTGAGCCGGTGATGAAAATGAAAAGGCTCGGTAAATTGGACGTCAGGATTTTCGAATTAAAATTTCATTGGAAGCGCGGGAGAAGGCGAGGTGGTAGGGGTCGGGGGAAAAGCCGTGGTGTGGGGGCGCGTTGGGGGGGGAGTGGGTTGGTGGAGGTAAAACAAAGGGCGTAGCTTCGACGCCCCGGGTGCGGCGAGAACGCCGGGGTGCTCAAAAAGGGAGTCCGGGTTATATAGCCGCGGAGGCGTCGAGTGGTGGGGAGAGAAAAGATTCAATAAAACAGGCAGTGGAGGTAGCAGAAGGATGAGGATGCAAATAAGCTGCCCATAATTTATATAAACACACTCTCCGCACGAACATACAACAGTTTCGCGACGTAGTAGGTAACGTGGTGGCGTATTAAGTCGAAAGTTTTTCTTTTTTTTTAAGGGCTAAAGGATAAATTTGTTTCGGAGCGAGGTCACGTGAATGCGTGGGTACTAAAAGGCGAAAATAACATCAACGAGCATGATTTTTTTATTTAGCTCGAGGATGGTCGAGGGATTAGATTTTGAGTTTCCACTCGATACGGGAATTATGAAAAGTGAGGATGAAAGGAGTGATGAAAGGTAAAACGATGATGCACAGGGGGGATCAAGTTATGGTGTAAAGAGTATCTTTGGATTATATCAGTAAATATGAAACAAGTAGGACTAAGATATGAAATTGAATATAAATAAACGAGTGAAGAGCGTTCGAACTTAAGAAAAAAAGTGGTTGTTAAGGGTGTCATTACAGGTTTGACTATATAATACAGCTGAATTCTCATCCACCACGTGATATATAGGAATGATAAAAACACAAATAGTAATTTCCACACTATTTAATTTAACACTCAATGACCGACCATGGTTCCGACACTCTGTGTCATTTTTTGACCTTGAAAAAGACTCAAAAGTGTTGTAACCATGGTCGGTCGTTGAGTGTTAAATTAAATAGTGTGGAAATTGCCATTTTTGTTTTTATCATGGTTATAGCAAACTTCCACAAAACCTAGCCTGAACGATTTTAAACGATGTATAGGAACTACGAAGGTCGTTTTTTTTCAAGCTCCGATGGGCCATGAACAGGAGACGTAATGATTGATCAAAAATTATTTCATAGCTAAATATTGAGCATTTGTGGTGTCCTTTCGACATGATCGCCTTAGCAATTGAGAAATTGGTTGTTACTGTGGACAAGCTTTACTATACCTTCTTCAAAGGATGTTGCCGCGTATGACTTCCAATGAATTTTGCCTTTGTCCTGAAGCTCATTGCCCGTTTGAAAACCCTTCCCTCCAAGCCACATCTTTATTTCAGCGTAAAGATGGAAATTACACGTCACTACGACGACATTGCACGGCGTGTGATCGAAAATGTCCCATTGAAATCGCTCAAGGAGCAGTTGGGCTTAATCAGCTCTGAGATGACGGGCGTTGTCAGGGATCAGAACACTTTTAGCAAGAATCATGAGGGTTCAAGGCGACCCCTCTTAAGGATACAACACACCGGGGCCGGGACCCAAGCCCGAGGCTTATACGCCCGGTCACCCGGGGAGGGGCTGGAGAGGAAGGAAAAAGGATAGAGGAGCCGCCGCAATGGGAGCCCGCCGACGCCTCTGGGAAGGGATAGGAGCGGAAGGAAGGGGACGGGGAAAAACACTTCAACGCTACAGAGCGAAAAGGGCCCACTAAATAGCGAAACCAAGCATACGCAATTAATTTTCTACCAACTCAAGTAGATTTTCCTATGAGTAAACACTTTTAACAGTCAGCATGTCACAACCCCCCCTTCCCCATAGATCCGCCCTTGCAGCTTATAAGATTGCCACTAACCTTAAACTAACAACTTACGGCCAGAAATTACTTGAGCGTGTGGTGCGGAGGACGCGCAGTTACCCTATCTGCGCAGTACCCGCCTATCACTTGTATTGTGTTTTTGCTGAGCTATCGGAGATTGAAAAAAAATGGCCCTCGTACTTCTACAGATTTTTTTCCGGGCTCTTCGATGAGAAGAATAAATAGTAAAATATCCTAACAAGATACAATGCATTATCAAATCTGCTAAAAAGGTAAAATGATACTCCAATTCCTCCCTACATTATGACGATAAACTTCAGCCAAGACATTTTCTATCGGTATAAAGCATGTCTGGCTGATTCATTAGATATTGAAATAGGAAATAACCAAACCCAAATTTTCGAAATTTAATATTCCTATAAATCAATCGAAATATCATTTCCATTTCATAAATTATTCTTAGTTTATCCCGTAATCTCTCTAAATCTCAAAACTTAACTAGTGAGCTTTTCCGATGCAAATCACATACAATGACGCCCTTTTTCATTAAGTAGATCAGTTGGCCCCCAATCCTTTGAATTGTGAATTAATATGAACGCCACACAATGACCAGGGGCTTCAACGCAAATGAAGCATTAGTTTTTTGTGACGCAAATTTCATTAAATCAAGCTAGATAGGACAGAGGAGCTGATGGACAGAGGTCTCCTTTTCGCTCAGGAAACTAACAATAAACGTCTGGCCATCAAGAAGATACGAACATGAGGTCATTCATATGCATCCATGTTTAAAAACCCATCTGAATAGCAGAGCGCTGGCTATATTAAGGACAGAAAGCGGATTGATATAATCCGCAAGCCTAAACCCTTTGATGGACACGTGCATACTAGGGAACGAAAGGACATCTAAAGCTTAATTTGAATGAATGAACTGCATCCGTTTACGAGGAAGACTACTCATGGGGGCCTCCGATAAGAAATCTTAATCCATTCTCTTGGACCGAAACTCGTGACCGCAAAAGTTCTGTATTTCCACCATAGATATTATCAATTTCAACACTTTTGACCCATGGTTGAAATTAATCGTTGATAATTGGTGAGTAATTTTGAGGTTCTTTTAAAGAAAGAAAAATATCCTAATTACGTAACATGTACGATTATAATGACTCAAAAATAAAAATAATACTCGTATTCCTCCCTTAATTCAGACCATAAACTTCAGCCAAGGCAATTTCTATTGGCATTCACAATGTCTTGCCAGATTCATTACATATTGAGTAAGAAAATAACCCAAGACCAATGCTCGCTTTTTAATATTCCTATAAATCAATAATCAAGAAATAATAAGGTGCTGAAGTTTTAAATGTGAAAGAATCATCCAAGTAATAGAGAGTTTAGGATAACACTCAATCATAAGCCCTAGTAGTCATGTTTATTACGCCTGGGTAGGTATATAGATAGGTTTCTTCTCCTGTAGCGTGTTAATGAATAGAAAAATGTTTATAAACAAACTTTTTTCACTTCTTACTGTACTAGGTTCCATATTTTTGGGATTTCCAATTCTGACCTGAATTAATAATCGCGGTTACGTACGCATTTAAATCATCCAACATGATATGATATCTCACAAGGTATATTATAGACCGGAAAAAAACTAACCCTTGCATATGGAGACTATACTAAATAGGATTTTTAATTTTCCTAAAATTGCAAATAGTAAAATGCCTTTTTCAGAATTTGATTATCATTTACTAATTTGGCATGATATGTTGTATTTATGCTGAATTTTCTGCACAACTGATTCGTTCATTTTTTTAAAGACAATTTTGAAATTATCTCACTGATCGCTTCTCATTTCTTCTAATGCTACCCTCCAATGGGTATACGCTTAAATAATACTTTTTTCATCTTCTTCTCCTCATTTACCTTCACGTATATTTTTAACCCTCCGTCAGTCGCGTCACATTTTGGAACGGAATTTGTCGCGGTGCGTCTCACAGACACGATTTTGCAGAAGTTATACAAAATGCATTAAAGTAGAAATTACTGTTTTAACTAAAAAAATCATTATTGAATTTTTAATTTTTTGGATGGGCAAAAAATTTATGCAATAACAATAATGGAGGTATTTCTTTTAATAAAATACTTAATACTACTTACTATTTTACTTACGTTTATTATAGTTTTTCATCGTTTTAATGACTTGATCTTGCACTAAAACCATGTTTTTACCTGAAAATTCTTCTTATTGGCTATTCATATGCTCTCAATAGTTCTTAGTTTAAATTATTAAAATGTAATTTGTAAAAATTTGGGATGAATATCACGAAGAATTAAGCATAAAACATATTGTAGCTCATGCTTTAGCGTGGCGTCTACCAGACACAAAAAGCTACAAAATATCGACATTTTTTTCCAAAAATTTCACAAAACATATGCTCAAGTTGGTGACTATTTCAGAATCATAAAATAACTGTATACAATGCAGGTGATTTTCCAACTTTGAAAAAATAACGAGGGCAAAGAAAAGAAAATGGTCTGGCGTCTGGTAGACGTCACGTGACCAATGGAGGGTTAATGTATTCTAAGGATGAAGTACCTTCACTTTCGTGCATGGGTTTATGTGCAACTTTCATTTCCATAACCCTGTGTCATAATAAATTGGCATAAATACCGTATAAGAATAAAATTATAAATAAATACCTTTGCGACTTTGTCAAAAACAGTTCGGTTGTCCCAGAATGAAGAGAGCAAGCTATCGAAGCGTCAGTCGATCGAGTCGTCACCAAGAAGGCTATTTGAAACACAGCCGCTCCGTTTAAAGCCAACCTATATACAATAAATAAAAGAATTAAAATTCTGCTTTAAATTCTTAACAAGACTTTTTGTACCAAAATTTTGCTCTTGAGATACCAATGCTAAGCCCTTAATTTTAAAGTAAAAATTAAGTAATGCTCAAATAAATATACAATAGATGACGCCCAGAACCATTTCACACCCATGATCTATTTTTTTTAAATTGCTAGAAAAATTATACTCCTAAATACATCTTTTTAAAGATATTAACAAAATCTCCATCTTACTGACATCAATACTAAATTTTCTCAAGATATACAGAAAGTTTATGGCTGGAGATAGCTGATTCATTTGACTTGATTGATTTAACTTGAAGTCTTGTTATTTGCCCTTTAACGTGATGCACGCCCAAAAATACTGTTTCGTCCAATTATAACAATAGTAGTGTCTAATTTTTTAAATGGTATATTAAGACGGAAATGACCTCATTTTATCCTCCCTATGATTTAACTTAACTGTATGTTCGGTGAAGTATTCAATATAGAAACTTAAAATAAAGGCTCTGTGGAGTTACGTTAGCTACATACTCAGGGTACATATTGTACATTTCTCAGGGTATATAACTTCCATCTCCTCACTCTCCTCCTGGTGACATGTCGTGTCTCACATATACACCATAGCCTTACCCACAGCTTCCAGTAACTTTGAAAATTTCCCCTTCCACCGGCCTCCTCACTCAACCCTACTTTCAAACAATGTCAATACGACTATATAAATTTATTATTATATAGCATATAATATGACAAGACTGCTCTACACTTTAATATGATTATTTTTTTACAGTAAAGAGTTAGCAGTAAAGTTTAATTTGCTGCAAATAAAAATCGATTTTTTTCAAGCGAATTTTCTCAAAACCCTACTTTCAAACAATGTCAATACGATCTCATGAATTTATTCTTATATCTGCAGCATATACTATGATATGATTGCCCTTTACTATGATATGGTTAATTTTTTACGTTAAAGATTTAATTTGCTGCAAATAAAAATCGATCTTTTTCAAGCGAATTTTCTCAAAACCCTACTTTCAAACATAGTCAATAAGATCTTATGAATTTATTCTTATATAACATATACTATGATATGATTGCCCATTACTATAATATCATTATTTTTTTCCATAAAGATTTAATTTGTTGCAAATAAAAATCGATATTTTTTTCAGTCGAATTTTCTCATAACCCTACTTTAAAAACAATGTCGCAATTCATCTTCACTATCCTTACGGGTCGGTGTGGTGTCTGGAGTGTTGGTTCCCCACCGTGAGAAATGAGTGGTGATGCCCGTTTAGACACACTCGAATGCAATGGGATGGCTGAAAAATATCGATTGGCAGCAGTATAATAACATACTATCTCAGCGTAGGCATTCTCAAATGTCCATGAATCACTGATGAATGTTCGGCCTCGTGAAAGACCATTCCGACCATCGTTTGTAAGGGAGTGAGTTAAAGATGGGTGCATTCTACCGAGGAGGGGCATAAAATAAGAACGTAGGAGCGCACACGCTCACGGTATGAAGGGAAAAGGATCAGCGGAGGCAGCTTGAGGTCGGCAGGACAGAGACACAAGAGGAAATAGGGTAGTTTCCTACATCAAAGAATACGAAAGGCATTGATCTCGATATGTTACCCACCGGTAGTGTATTCATACTACAAAAGCTATTTGGTTTTAGAAATCCAAGTTTAGACGAATGCTAATGGCCAATTTTAGCCCCATTTGAAAAAGGCAAGATTGGCGTCCATGCGATGCCACTCAACATGACGTCACAGGGACCTAGTTTCTATACGAGTAGTCAGGAGTTTTACATCGTCTGAGATTACCAATGCATGCATGAGGCACAGAGCTCAGGGAAACATGTCTTAATAATCACCCATTAAAACTGCCTCGCCTATTAAAAGGCCTATTAAAAGCCTATAATCGCATATAAAAAGGTCGGAAAGTTTTCTTAGTTTGATAGGGTATTAATAATCCTTATTTAAGCCAAGCGCTACCTGCTAGCAGGGTAATCTGCCACCTGCTAGCAGCCTGCATCGTATCAGCGCTCAAAGCCTCGCCCCGAGGTCACCTCACCCGGCGACAGCGGGAACCAGAATGGCGTCACACGGGGTTTTCCCAGAATTCATACTTAGCCGTCGCGTTTTCGCGCGCTTGAAGTTTTTCACTTTTCATCCAATCGCAAAAAATAGACACCGTCATTAAAAAATCAAAAAGCGTGAAATACGTACTCCTGGAGTAATAATATTTCGATGTAGGCAATAAAAAAATAATAGGAAACCACCCTATTAGGACGTTACCCTCCAATATATGACCGAAGGATGTAAATAAAATAGGGAATGCATAAAAAAATACTAAATAAATATTTTGGCATGGTACTTGGGAGAGGTGGCGACCGAAAGCTGAGGTCATTTTCGCCATGAGGGAAGGGTATGGACGAAAGGGTGGTGAGAACCCGGCGTCGGCAATAGCCTGCTCTTAACGAAAGACGCCAAGGGGACCATGGCTTGACGTCCCATCTGACAGACAGCACGGCGTGCTATACTTAAATTAGCCTCTACGAATCATTCAAGGAGGGGTCGGGCAGTCTCTTAAAACTCGGTGCCACCGCTAGGACATGATCCCGAGCCCACCGGGTGGAAAGCTAAGAATCTAGCCACCACACCAACCCAATCCCCTAATTTTACATTACTTTTAATGTTTTACATTCTCATTAGGCGATTACATAACATTCTACAAGGCGTCAAGCCTGGATCTTGGTCAAGGGAAACTATTTTACCCCTACGGAATATTGATTCTAAATGCACTTGTGGGTGACACCATGTAAGTGATATCCAGCTCATTGTAAGCAGCTATTTTCTTTCAATAACATAAAATTATTCTTATTTAGCATTTAGTATAGTATTTACCAACCATGATTTCCCATTTTTTGCGATAAAAATTCAATTTTTGCAATTAAAAATCGATTTTTCAGGCTAATTTCCTCTAAATATAGCAGTAAATTAGTAAATAAATAAGTTAATAAATAATAGTAAATAGCCTAACAAATTCATGAAAAACATTCCTTCCCTATTTAAAAATTGGTCGGTTGACGACACTGTGCCTAATTTTGCTCTCATTTTAAATTTAAGCTTCATCGAATTTAATAAAAGATTTGATAAAGGAAAAAATTAAATTCCCATTCAATTTTAATTATACATTTAATCAACCAAAGTCTTTTTTCAATGGCATGCATAAGAAATTGGAGAGTGGTCGTGATGGGGGCTGCTGGTGCTATGTCGCGTCTAAGCTTGTGCCTTACGGAAGAACTGGAACGCCGCCCGAGCATGCGCAGAGCGACGTATCTAGTGAGTTGACATCGACGCGCCGGCCGGAGGCCGTATAATCTCCTTGTGTCAGTGTTTTAGAATACCTTGTTTTGGTGACCATTTGACTTACTATATGTAAATTTTTTTAATTTAAATATGCCTAGTTGTAGATGAGTTAATCGAGTTAGTGATTGTCAGTGTTTTAGAGTTAGTGATTGCTTTGTGTATTAGTGAATCATAACGGTCTCTAGATTGCCTTAAAAACTCAGCAAAATACACAAAATATTAACAAATTTTGAACCCCCCGCCCCTCGGTGGAGTGTGCCCCTTCTAGCATTTGACTCACGAGCCGCCACTGCTCCCAGGCTCTGCAAAGTCGGGCTGAAACTCTTTGGTACTTCGATTCCGCGCAAAGACATCCCCATGGGTGACGTTGCTGCTTCGAAAAATGACGTAATTTCTTGCCCCTTCCGTTTACTCCCGGCAACTAGGTCTGGACGATATGCGAATATGAATTTCGCTCCGCGCTATAAATTCTGCAGAGCGTGTTAGTCCGCCCCACGGCTTTGATGTTTTGCTCCACTGCAGAACGCAATTTCCAATCCATAATCGGAGAGAACGCCAAAATATCCCAGTTCAAAGGCTCGTTCGCGATCGAAACTTTTTGACGCTGGCTGTTTTACTTGCATCCGTGATTCAAGGACAATTTTTTTGGGGAACCTGAATAAAAAATTATGATCAAAAACTAGAATTCATAAAATTTATTGCGAGAGTGTTTATTTAAGAAAAATTGCCATTCAGCCAGATATTTGCACGTTATACAAACTCAATTAAGACATCGTCGCTAGATAGATTAGTACTAACGTGAAAACTTTGAACATATGACTCATCTCATTCAATTCATTGGAAAATTTTATTTCAACGAGCAAGATTTATATTTTTCTATACAGAGTAAGCCACCTTAAACCAGGGGTCTCAAATTTACTAGGCCACAAGGGCCACATTCCAAGTTCCGAATCGCACCGCGGGCCGGATAGCAAATTTGCCGATGACTGAAGTATTCGATACCAACGTCTACTGTAGAATCCGGTGGCGTATTTCTTATTTACGAACAGTTGAAGGCGAATTTAACGTGCAGTACAGCGCTGCAACGCTCCTCGCGGTGTCTCACAGAGTTAAACGAGCGATAATCGCGCTCTACTTGAAACGAGTGCGCGGGCCGGATGAAAGCCTTCCGCGGGCCGTATTTTGGAGACCCCTGCCTTAAACCATACTGGCCATTAATTTTTTTCCGTAAAATCAACAGAAATTAGCGTTAAGTTTCAGATATTTTATTGTTACTTAGCTTTTAAGAATAACCTTAAGTCATTCCATCGAAAAAGCTGTGCGTGGCCCAAGAGCTATCTTTTGCCACACTGATTACAGATACATGGTCAGTGACCGGGGTAAAAGAGCTCAGTATAATTAAGCTATGAATTCCAAAACAGCACAGTCTATTCAGAAAGTTCAAAAAGGCCACTCTTTATGAGCAGGGCCGGATTTACCGTAAGGCAAAATAGGCACGTGCCTAGGGTCGTCGCAGTCCAAGGGTCGCCTTCAGGGGCGGCAGTTCATTCAGTTACAGCAGTACGTAATGTTTTTATTTTTGAAGTTACTTTTTTGTTCTATGGATTAAGGCTGGACATTATTTTTGGAAAAGGTATTCATAAAGCGTTTTAGTTGCATAAATGTTAAAACTGTTTCGTGGCAAGACAAAATGGAACTGAAGACCTCGGGCGTCTACCTATCTATATTGGGGAAACCGGAAGAACAATAGGGTGGTTTCCTAATATTTTTTTATTGCTTTAATCGAAATATTATTACTCCTGGAGTACGTATTTCACGCTTTTAGATTTTTAAATGACATCTATTTTTCGCGATCAAATGAAAAGTGAAAATTTTCAAGCGCGCGAAAACGCGACGCTTAAGTATGAATGCCGGGAAATATCTCCGTACGTCGTATTTCTGGTTCCCCCTCCCGCCCGGTGAGGTGACCTTGAGGCGAGGCTTAGCGCTGATACGTCGCAGGATGCTAGCGGATAGCTGAGTACCTTGCTGGATGGTTGCGCTTGGCTTAAAAAAGGTTTATTAATACCTTATCAAACGAAGAAAACTTTCCGAACTTAGCCAGTTTTAATAGGTGATTATTAAGACATGTTTCCCTGTGCTCTGTGCCTCATGCATGGATTGGTAACCTCAGACGATGTATAACTCCTATCCTGAGGATCCTCTCGTGTAGAAACTAGGTCCCTGTGACGTCATGCGGAGTGGAGTCGCATGGGCGCCAATCTGGCCTTTTTCAAATGAGGATAAAATTTGACCCTTGCCATTCGTCTAAACCGGTATTTCAAAAACCAAATAATTTGTGTATTATGAATACACTAATGGTGGGTAACGAATCGCAATCAATGCCTTTCGTTTTCTTTGATGAAGGAAACTACCCTATTGAAACCAGGATGTCAGAGTACAAACGGTGCATTAGGCTTGGATACCCAGAGAAATCTGCCGTAGCCGATCACTGCATTAAATATAATCATAACATCAAGTTCAATGAAGCCAAAACCCTCTGCAAGGCCAAGGGATACTGGGACCGTCTTACAATAGAGGCCATTGAAATAAGAATCGAAAACAATAAAATGAATAGAGACGCGGGTTTCAACCCCAGAAAAAATGGAATCCCATGATCAAAAGAATGAGAAAGCTAAGAGGAGGAAGACAACCTAAAACCCAATCACAGACGATTTGACCGCCCCAACTGTGGATATAAGCCCGCCACTAATCATGTCCATCATTCGCCCTGAAGACGATGGCAGAGAAGGCCATTGAAACGTTGGCAGCAATGTCAATCTTGACCCGGCTGATTTCCCGTGAAGGCTTCATCAACTGTTTCATGTAGTTTTACTCCAAGCTGTTTTTCTTTAATTGAATTGTCTATGTTTTCCCTGCGTAAAAATTCAAGCATAAACTTATGCTGTCAGCCATATATCTGTTTATTCCTTTTTTCCGAACCTTACCTCATGCGAGTGGCTATGCCTAATCATAAAAGTCGGGGAGGGGCTCAAATGAGGAGGGGCTCTCAATGGAGAGGTGCTTATAGCGTAACTTTGGGTAAATCCGGTCCTGTTTGTAAGCATATTCAAAGATGACAAGAAATCATTTCTACTTTTCCCCATTAATGGGTATGTTTCAAGATTAAAAAACATAATCGTAAAAATTAATCGAAGTAACAGCTCTAACAACCGAAAAATGCGTCACCTCATGATCAGTGACGTCATGGCAAAATAAGCAGAGTCGGATCCAGTGACGTAGCGAGGGGGAGGGGGGTCCGCCCCCCCCCCCGAAATATAAAATCACACTTACTTTGTATCACAAAAGAAAACCAAATATTGAAAAATGATTAATTTACAAAACATTTTTATGAAGTTTTTTCGGTTATGAAAAGTGTTGAAATTTGTTTAAAACCTTTTACTTGGTACTCTGGTTATCAAAAATTTCCCACCCTGGTTTTGGACCCCCCCCCCCAACAAAATTCCTGGCTACGCCACTGGCCGGAGCGCACTTTCCTTTACTTTTTTTTACAAATGAAATATTACTCTGTGTGTTTTTTTATTTCAAGTGACGTCTGTATATTTTTAATAAATTTTTGTTTTGGTCACGAATACATAATAGAAATGTTAAGACAGCAAAATTGACAAAAGTGTTATTTTACTATTATGTATTTTCTTAACCAGTGCCTGGACGGCGTTCCGGCACTATGACACCACTGCTTATGATGTAATATTGATCAGTCTGACATAACTGTACTTGTGCTCTTCTACAGATTAGTTACCTTTACGATGAGTCATTAAATTCCATCTAGCGTTAATTGGATACCAAAGGGGGGCTACAGACCCCATAGATCCGCCACTTCTCGCAGGTTATTTTATAAATGTAGGCTCAATTATAGTTCTACATTCCTAACATTGTTATACTGGAGCCCTTCCTTTCTTGAGTTCATTCCTTCGGTTCCTTGGGGTTCTCCTTCCTTGATTTTTGCTACAAGTTTATTTATCTATTTGTCTTCCACGTGAGGAAGAGCCTAAAATTTTTCTTTCATCAAAAAATAACTTACCCACGTAGAAACATGGAAAATATTGATTTAGACGTATGATCTTAGGTTTTCCCGGCGTATAAGCTGCAGAAAAATCTCTCGTGTTTTCAACCGGTTGATGTTTTCCATGTCTCCCGACGTTTCGAGCAGCCACCTGCTGTTCATCCTCAGGGGATCTTCCGGAACCTCGGGAGACGTGGAAAACATCAACCAGTGGAAAACCCGAGAAATTTTTCAGAATGTATTTAGACCTTAATAGCTTGGAAAAGGAGTGAAATTCAGAGCCACAAGCATATCGGACAACCTAATGACGTACAACTCTTGACACTCCAACGCACTGCTATCTTTCGCACTTTGCACCGGATAGAGTGAGAATTAATGCCACCTTCCTCCGACATGAAGGTCTCCCTCAACCCAAGGAATGGATGCAGTATCCGCACGCCATGTCCTGACAACGGATGGCCACGCCGCATATCCATTGAAGTCGTGGATAACGTAGAATTCAGAAATAGGCGGGTGCAGTATCAATTTGAAGACGCACATCTCCGCGCGTCATCCACGCGAACCCGATCCATAACGTGCGCGAACAAATGTATGCAACTAGGCCGAGAGCTCAGGTGCAGTCGCACACGTCCGGAAGGGTCCCTCACGTGCACTCCGAGCATCAATCCTCCCAAGTTCAGCGGAATCAATTTTTGCGTGCAATTCGCCAATTCAATTTTTCATGATTACCTACACAAGAACATACGTTAGAAATATTTTTAAAAGATAATTTTTTCCAATAAAATCTGTAATAAAAAATCAGACGTCGAGAATTTAAGTAAAATTTATTTCTATTTTTTTCATTTCATTTCATTCTCAAACCACCGAATAGGTACAGTTCACATTGGCCATTTTATATCGGGGTATTCAACATATTTAACAATTAAACGTACGCGAACAACCATGCCCTGGACAGGGGAAATTTACCCATGCGGGACACGAACCCGCGACCTCTTGTTTGGCAGGCGAGGACGTTACCCGCCGCCACCGAGGCCGTCAATTATATTTAATTAATGGAAATTGATGGGAATTAAGTTAGGCAATAATTTAGTTACTATAAATAATCAATCCTGTGAAAATAAGGTATGTAAAAATTCTTGTGCCTTCCCTCTTTTTATTTATTTTTAAAATCATATTATTGTAAAAAATATATTGCTTATAACCTTTTATTTATATTTCAATATTGTACAATAATTTTGTCATTTAAAGCCCTGAGGATGGTTTAAAAAATGGGTGTCAAATTAAATTTTATTAAAAAATACTACAATGGTGAGCGCGGTGGCCAAATGAGTATAGCGATGGGGTACTGATCGACGGGTCCGGTGTTCACAGACTGGAAGAAGACATCGAACTCCTCATAAATCCTTAAAACCCCAAACATAAATGCTCGAAGGCCGAGGTACCCAGGGATAAGAGTTGGCCCCTAGCACTAACTCCACCTTCCCTGAATGTGAAGGACTTCTCACGCCCATGTCTTACAACCGGACAGCTAACTTACACCTTACATGCTTTGAGAACGGCGTTTATACGCTGAAACCTGTTGAGATCGTAAAAAAAGAGTTGAAAATACAATTTGTGTATTTTATCCAATGAAAATGGATTTACAAGTTTTCATCAAGTTGACCATTGAATTTATTCGTCAGTTATAACCCGACATTATGATTTTCAATGGAAATGAAAAAAATTGTTGTTATGAGCTATGAATATGTGGATAGGAAAACATAAATTTCAATAGGAAATGTACATTACATTCAACTATCCATCCCTGCATTAATAGATAATTCGCAAAAGTTGTCGCCTGCTCAAACGATTTGTATTGTCATCAAGTACCCTAGTCACTCGCGGAGGGAAGAGAGAGGGAATGCTTAGCATCACTATACAAATGGGACGTCAACAGTGAATGACTTCAATAATTTTTCACGCCCCTACACACGAAAGGATTCATTACTGCGATTTTTCACCTGCGGCAACTCTATGCTGAAGCAACGGATAAAAATTTTAAAAATGTATATATTTTATTCTTCAATTGAAATCAGTGACTAAAAAATGGCAAAATACCCCACTGTTTAACTGAAGTTATGCCACTGAGAGACTGAGCCTATGTCTAGCGTGAAAATTCACCATTCACCAGAGCAATTCGAATTCAATTTTCTGAGGTAGCGGAGTTTTTATTTATTTTACTACCTAAAAATAGGGCAATTAAAGAGAGCTGAAAACAAGGAAATGCATTTGGAGGAATTTATATGCTCATTTATACAAAGAAATAAACTTTTCTTCTCCTAACATATTATTTTTTCCCTAAAAAATCTAAATAAGGAAGAAAAAATAAAAGATAAGAAAATTTGAAATATTATAAAAGCAGAAAAACAACATTTTCTCATCTGAGGAGTAATCTTTCCTGTTTAAAAAGAAACGTGAGCATGAAATTACTAGTAGTCTGACGTATACGTAAATTGATTTTATTAAAGCGCTAAAGCTGTTTTTAATATTGAAATAAAATCCAGCAGCAAATAATGGAAACCAAAATGCTTTGATCAATTAATAAAATATGAGAAAAAATTATTTTATTTCAGTCGTTATTAGGGTTTTAAAATTGTTCAGGCAATTTATCCATTTTTCGAAAAGTCGCCTCGGTCCATGTATTGACTCCGATAAACGAGATTGCGCTGACTAAACTTGTTCAAGAACCGTTTTATAAGTCACGATATCGTGATGCGCAGTGAGCTGTAGAACTCCTTTCCGAACAAAAGGGGATTGGAAATAAAAATAATATTGAAAACTAAATCGAACCTAGTCCCAAAAAAAGAGCGGCCTCCGTATTGACCTATCCTAAAAATACCACGAGTTCAGCAAAACTGCGAACCGCAATGCACCAAATATCGATGGCGCGTAATATTGACAGCCTTCCTTCTTTTTTTTATTGAGCTCTCCCGCTTCCCCGTCGATCCAGACTCGAAATCCTTCATAAGCTAATATTTGGACTTTCCTCCTCTTTCGTATCACCGCTAGGGCTTCGACCCCCAGCGGCTCTCTGACGACCGGATACGTGTGGAGAAAAAAAAACAAGGAACCCTTTTCAGTACACTTAATTTGCTTCCACAACACACTAAAGAGAGTGCTGAAAGATTCTCATGTGCCTCTACACAAATAAATTACTACCTTTTCGACACTTTACGAGCATCGTGCAAGATTTCTCTCACAAAATAAACATTTGGTACTCTCATTCATTTTTAAAATATCGAAAACAGTATTCATTTAATACATCGTCAAGATATATTTAAAAAATCGAGCTGACTTTCGACTCCCAGAGGCTCTGACGACCCGATACGTGTGAAGAAAAAACCAAGAAACCCCTTCCATTACCTTTAATTTGCTTATACAACACTTTGAGAGAGTGCGAGTGATATAAATAGACATTAAATGCATGTTCATATATACTAAAAAAATACTTCCTTTTCGATACTTTACGTTAATTGTGCAGGCTTTATTTCATAATTAAAACAGTTGGCGCCACTCAATAATTTTCAAATTACTGAAAACAATATTAATATGCCTAGTACATCATATGAACACATTCTCGCCGGCTTTTCACGCCCCATTTCTTATGTTAGCGTTTTCTTGCAGTGGTTTTTCTTCCAATGAGGACGAAAGTGAATATTCGTATGGTTTTCCCACGTTTGCTCAGATAGGTATACTAACTCTTGGTCAATGTGAATTTGTTCACTTTCCCTTTTTTTAAGGCATAGTTCTATGTCTCCTTTGTTCCAATTTGACTTGATTTAATTTCAAGAGTAACTTGATAATGTATTCCTCCGAAAACATTTAATGTGTGACGAGAGGTTTGATGAAATATGGGTTAACTAATCCCAATATCGTCCAATAAAGACGAATTATTACAATTATTATTATCTACAGATATGGAAAATCAGGTAAATACAATGTCCGTATTCCATCTAAAAATTTAACATGCGTAATTCATTATTTTATTTTAAATTTTTGTATCGCTCTAAATATTGTATCCGTACATAACCATAGAAAATTCCAAGAAAATTAACGCCATAAAAAATATATAGTTACTCTCATATAAAAGACTCACAACTACACAGAGTTATAAAAAATTCATGTATTTCATTCATTCTGAAGAGAAAATCAGACACTATTTTCGTGGGGAAAGTATTAAAATTCCAAATTCAAACAGAATTCGCTGTCAAATGATAATTCGTGGAAATGAGGAAATATGTGAATAGCATTACCACAGAAACAGGATTGAAAATTTTCAAACTAATTAAACATCGTGAATGATCACAGTAGATCATTGAGGACATACTTTAAAGTGTTTCTGTCATTCTTATGCTCCACATTCGAGCCTTGATTCATTAGCACTGGCATTTTCAGTCAGTAAAACAAAAATCATTGGCAGAGGGTATAATGCTCCATCAGAGCAATTCTTTCTCCATCATTCCCGCCAAAAATAAATTTTTGTACCCAAATATTTCACAGTGAATTCCCTTTCATTGGAAAAAACGAAAGGTACTGGAGGAAGTGAAACTCCAGTGGAAAAGTGACCTCTTATTTTCGTGGTGTGAATAAGGGGAATGAAAAATACAGAGCTCAATTGCCACCTCTGTCCACAAAACGGCTTTCCAGTCGCCAAGTCGGGAGCAATGCAAGCAGTCATTTGTTATCCTTCAAGTGGTCGATGAAACTGCTGTGTGCTTTCATTTCTGCCCTATCATTTTCAAGGGGGGCGGTGACAAAGGGAAACCATCACGGGATGAATTTTTTACCTTACAATACCTTGGCCTTTCACTTTCTGCGTCTTGTGGGCGCGATGTTTACGGATCAGTATTCAACCGAGCCACTATTGCTGAAGAGGGCCAGATAAATAGTATAGCATGAACATTTCAAATGTAAACAAGAGTATTTACAACTGATAACGTCAGGCTTAACTTTGTGAAACCTCTCCGTACTGGAAATAAAGAAATGAAACTTTGTATGGCTCACTATAATTTTAATATGGGCAAGACCCTGGTTTTGTAACGTGGTTACATCGTGAGGTTGACTTCACGATGAAACCACGTTACGAAACCCGGATCGTGCCTATTATATTAAAATAATGGTGAGCCTTACAAAGTTTTATTTCTTTATTTCCAAGAATATTTACGTTTCCACGAGCTGCAGCAATCATCGAAATAGAAGCGCACGGTAGTTATGGCCTCAACGGGGATGTTCATTAGCAAAATTCATGAAGGATGTAAAACAAAAAATTGGTATTTACAAGAAGATTAACTCACAGGAGAGCTGAGTGAAGAGGAGTGTTATATCTATCACCTATCTCAGGCTGGTTTCCCACAGATTAGCGGAAGCAGCAAACACATTGTTTATTTAGTGTTACATCGGAGAAAAACATAATTTAAATGGCAGCATTCAAAATGACAGTTAATCATATTTTATTATGCGCTTACTTCTTTTAAACTTACGCTGAGTTAGGGAAATTTTTTCACAGCAACTTATGTGAATTCGAGTCCGAATGAACCATCCAATTACATCACCAAGCATCGTTTTCGAAAAGCCTAGTATATGTCCAATAGGGTAGTTTCCTTCATCAAAGAAAATGACGGGCATTGATTGCGATTCGTTACCCACCATTACTGTATTCACAATATACAAGTTATTTGGTTTTAGAAATCCCAGTTTAGACGAATGTTAATGGTCTATTTTAACCTCATTTGAAAAATGCCAGATTGGCGCCCATGCGATTCCATTCCACGTGACGTCACAGGGACCTAGTTTCTATACGAGTAGATAGGAGTTTTACATCGTCTGAGATTACCAATGCATGCATGAGGCACAGAGCTCACGGAAACATTTCCTAATAATCACCTATTAAAATTTCCTATGTCGGAATTTTTTCCTTCGTTTGATAGGGTATCAATAACACCTTTTTTAAGCCAAGCGCTGCCTGCTAGCAGCCTGCATCGTAGCAGCGCTCATAGCCTCGCACCAAGGTGGTCTCACATGGCGGCAGCAGGAATCAGAATGACGTGACACGGGCTTTACCAACATTCATACTTAGCCTCGCGTTTTCGCGCGCTTGAAAATTTCACTTTTCATTTAATCGCGGAAAATAGATATCGTCATTGAAAAATCTAAAAGCGTGAAATACGTACTCCAGGAGTAAATAATCTTTCGATTTTGACAATAAAGTAAAATAGGGAACCACCCTATCGAAATTGTTACGGGTTATCAATTATCGAAAAATACCCCCGCAGGACTCACATTTGGAGCATGATTCTTTACGTTAGTAAGGTATGGTTGATGACACCAACTGAGACATCAAAATAGGGTGATTTCGAAGCGTGGTGTGAAGGCCGTTTTACACGGAGCACGTCTTTGCGCAATCGGACGTGTGTACGAAGGCGCAGTCAAAATTCCGTCGTGTAAAACGGTGAATTGCTAGAATGCATGTGTCATAGATGGCAAAATAGTCCCTGCCCTAATACTGAGCTCGCATTTTCGCAATTTCAAAATTTTAAACCTGCGTAATGACATGCCCCTTATAAAACGGTCTTGACGGAAGAATAATGAAGATCAAATTAATAAATCGTGCGAGTAATGTGGAAGTGCTAATAAAAGTAGATGAGAACAAAAGGCTTTTGGAAACTGTTGGTAGAAGGTTGGACACTTCCATCGGCCAATTCATGAGACTCGATGGCCTGTTGAAAAATGTCCTTAAGGGACTTGCGGAGGGTAAAAACTAGGGATGACAGTCGAAACTAAGCGAAACCAGTAAAATTTCAATACTTTTGCTACCGGGAGCAAAATGTAGACACGACACGAAATCGAACCCGGGGAAACTAATTTCAGGGTCTAAATTAAAACGGAGTCAAAACTACATCAGGTCGAAAATAAACTAAATTTCTGGGACGAAAGGAAACGCAGATAATATTCGCACCTGAGGGACCACATGCTTCACATTCCAACATTTTAGTTTCGGCCCTCACACCGAGTACGAAATATGGTTGAATGAAGAAGAGGATCGTCTTACCGCCATTAGATGCATGGGGCACTCATACTTTTACCACAAACAGGAGAACGGTGAACGCAAACTGGCCATTCAATTTTTAAGCTCAATGTTCTCCACACGAATTTCAAACGCAATGGGTCGAAACCATTCCTTCTTCCACCCCTCCACTCAGCTTCTGAGATCGAAACTAAACTATGAGCAGCGGAGTTTCGTTTATTTTGGTTTGGTTCCCTAGAGTTAAGTTTCGACCCGGGTTCGAAACTAAACTCCTTGGTGAATTTAATTTCGTGCGGGAACGAAACTAAACTTAGGCCTCGTATTTTTGTTTCCCTCCTTGTCGAAACATTTTCGTTTCGTTTCACTTGCCACCCCTGGTATAAAGTGCAGGGTTAAGCCTCGGATGAGATACACATAGAAGGTGGAGAAGGAACTTAAGCCGAAGAATTACGTAGGTGCTAAAAATTAGGCTGATTAGAAAATTGAGAGAAGCGCTAAGGGCTGGAACTAGGAGATTAGTAAGGGGGGGCATAGATCAGTTTGCCGGCCCCCTGCCCTGATCCCCCCTCGCTCCTTCCCTCCCCATACCACCACCACCAAAATATTATACATCCGTAAGTTTATTTAGATGCGTTAGTTGAAATTACTCGCCGTTATTTTGCCTTTAAGATGTTTTATTTATATTATTTTTGATTAATTTATAAATCAATAATTATTGTTAAATAATTTTATTAGAAAAATGAAATAAATTTTGAAAGAAGTTTTCAAATTTTGCTGCCCCCTGAAATTTGGCGCCCAAGGTACGTGCCTCCCTTGCCTCGCCCTAGTTACAGGCCAGGGAGAGGTAGATACATCAAACCAATCTTACTGTTGGTGATTGTGAAAGTTGTCGACCATTTTTCATGAGTTGGTGACGTCATTACAGTTCTGGTACAGTCGTTAATAAATTCCTGGGTATTTATTTACAGTAGGATTTGTCCTCCTTAAATCCCGCGTATTTCACATCACTATCCTCTACCTCCCCCACTTTGAATAGCACTTGAATCCCAGTCCGTAATGCCTAGCGTCCCCTCCACCAGGTCACTAATACATCCCTCCACATTGCAGCGAACGACATCGTCGCGTGCTCGAAGACAGTTTTTCAGTTTGCAGGGGGTACCTATATCTCGCACGCTCTCAGGTGCTTATACGAGGTACTCGTAAATTTGACCGCGGGCGCGGAAGAAATAGGTCACCTAATGATCCTGAGGGCTTTTATTATTTCAGACGAGCAAAACTTCGTTCTTCTGATTAATGCCGCGTGGTTTCGATTGCTGAATTCCATCAACAGTTGATTAAGTTTGAATCGTATGGAAAGGTATGATGCATAAATAATTAATTACTATTACAAAGAATAAATTTTAGATGGTCGAAAAAATCAATTTCTCTAGCTTCTTATTATCAGTTTGATACACTGATTATTCCATTTAATGGCTTTAGATTTAACTCCATTCATGCTTTCTTCAAAAATAGAATGCGAAATTATTCTAGCCTAAATTTTAAACATCTTAAACACATTTGTCATCGAAATAAAGTCCTTTTCGTAAGAGGAGCTGATTAATAAATCAACAAAGTCAGCAAATGATATTGTATTCTGAAGTTTTTAGAATTGTTGGAACACAGTAGGTAACAAGTGACACTACCCAAATAGAGCGATTAATTTCAAATTGATGCTGACCATAGTTCCTTGAAAGCTTTATTATGCTTCTAAAAGAAAGGAATGCCTTCGTGAGAGAGCTTTTAATGCATTAAAATTTATTTTAATGGTATTTCATCGAATTAATTTTATTATAATTTAATGTAACTCAAATAGAAATATTTATTAATGAAAAATAAAGTTTAACCTCACCCAGTGATTCGACGCCAGTCCCTCGCGATAGCTGGTTGAGTGAGGGTAAAGCTCACCCCAGACAACCTCACAGCCTTGAAAATAGAAATAACTCAGGGTAGGTCGCCATTCCCTATCCCTGGGCTATCTAGTACTACGATGTGGGACTTTTTTGTGGTGTCCACAGGCTTCAACCGACATTTCAACCTGGAACCCTTCAGTCAAAATCCAATTGGTCTATCCACCAAGCTGTCACGCTCCCTAAATGTAAAATTATTTACAAAATGTAATGGCTGTCAGGCCTCCCCGGAATCTCCTTCTGTTTCTGTGATGATAGTTATTGGGAATGTTATTTATTTTAGCAATAAACAGGGTAATTACGGCCCCTTCAAAGTAGAAGGAAAGGTTCTTCACTAGAGTAATTGGGCAACTTAGTTCCGAGAAAGAAAATTTACCTTTTTTTTTTCTTGTTTCGGTTCTAACTTTCAATAATATATTATTTCCCTCTGTCACCGTCACAAGAATAACGAAACCTTTTCTCGAGCGCTAGAATGTCTTTTTGATATGGATAACGAGGTGGCTGTTCGAGAAACTGTCTATTAATTTAACAGCGACGCCAAATATACCTAAGTTATTTTTTTCAATATCGAATAGTCATAAGCAGGTACAATTATCGAATCCCGTTTACGGATAAATTAGATTGTATATCCTACCATTTTCGCATAATTATCGGTTTAATTTCTACTTATTTTTATCCATTAACTATTCCACTTCGTGTTTATCCTCGCAGAGCAACTTTCATAACGCATGAAGCTAAAGATTTTTTAAAATTTTTCAAATGCAATCAATCACATCGCATTGGTAGATTTTCCGCATGCTGAGTGATTGTCTCATTACATCTGATCGTTTTAAGTCGGGTTTTCTGGTTCGGTTATTTTTCAGTAAAAACTGAAAATTGAGAATGGGTTAGACACTTAAACCTTCTCGTGCCCAGACACATGTAACAGAGTCGCGATCGCTGTGGGTGCCCCGGCAATAGCGTGATCAGACGCCATCTATGGAATCAAACGATGTTCCGGATAGACTTCCAGTAACTCCAGGGTGATGATGGGTACATGATAGGCTGTTGAAACAAGGAAATCTCTCGCAATGATATTTCTCAACTAATTCTACTTAAAAACTCTTAAAATAAGAATATTCTTCAAGTCCGATAATCGACAAAAATGTCTATGGTACTATGTTATTAACAAAAAAGCTTTTGAAAACGTCAAATATTAACTATATTCAAAAGGACTATATTTATTTGTTAACCGTTCCACTTGAATTGGACAATCGAAGATCAGCTTCCACAAAAGATGATTTTTTAAATTAATTTTAATTTTTCAACTGCCACTGATTTTTCCATTATTGTTTCCCCGCTTAATTCAAATAGAAATATCACTCGTGAATATATTTGTAATAATTCTCCCTTGTACTGTACAAAATGAACTATCCCTCTCTGCTGGCTGACTATCGCCTCTAACAAAACACACAATTGTCCTTACTATTTGGGCATTTCATTCGTCAAGCAACACTCAAGTAATCATTATTACATAGACATGAATGTTTTCCAAATAGACTTCATTCAAACTGACTCGACTCAAATTGAATAGGACTCGAAGTCCCAGAATAACAATATGTTTATCAACTTTTTTACTTCGCGATACAGGTTGCACAATATTATACCTATCTGCAAGTCAGAAAATATAAAAGTCTACAGATTATTGAAGACAATATTGAAATCCTGACAAAGGCTAAAGTAATACAATAAAAGTTTATACATAATTCTAGTTTTTACAACAAATATTATTCCGAGAACCAATAAAATAAAATTATAAGACTAGCCTTACTAAATATTCTTACAATATGTCAGGGGATTTCTGACGTGATTCTAGTCAATTTTTAAGGAAATTCTATATCATCGATTCTATAGAGTATTTTCGTCAGAGCTCTAGACTACCCTTGTGTTTAAAAGTGTTGGCAGGCATATACACATGGTAATTTCAAGTATTTAGTACTAGTGCTTGCAATAAAATAATATTTCCTCAATAAATACTAGAAATTACCATGTGTATATGCCTGCCAACACTTTTAAACACATGATGTAGCCTTGCTAAGGACTTTTATGGGTTCTAAAAGATAAGATGACAGAGAAAACTTGGCTTACAAAAGACAGAATATATTAGTCAAAATGACTCATAACTTTACTCCTCGGTAGAACGAAATTTAAAAAAAAATTCCATTCACAGTGACGTGACCTTCTCTACATTGGTATTATATGGGAAAAAATGTACAAATTCACGATATTCCATTAGAATCATAATAAAAATTAGTTAAATTCGGAATGGGCCAAGAAGACCCATTTGGCGGGAAAAATTTTCGGAAGGCAGGAATTAGGAATTTTCGTAAGAGCTTTACGCTGACGGTCAAGGGGACTGCATAGAGGAGGCCCAATTCCATTCCATTGAAGGTTGATTTCTGTTGCTATTTTGGTAGCATTTTAATCGGTTTTCAAAAATGCCCATGGCGCGGTAATGAGTGGAATGCGATACAATTTTTTCCAATATTTTTCAGTACATTTTTTTAATTGCTAGGAATACCTTTGAAATGTAATTAATATGCTAGATCACATCATCATGTGTATAAATTTCGATTAATACCCCTAATTATACCTTATTTCCCCGTGAAACTCGGATTACTTTGTCCGCCTGCGACGCGAGTGTCGACTTTTGTAAACCCATTTAAATGCAATGTGGTTGACAACACATTTAGAGGCCGACTTGAGGATCCTGTTTTGCAATATTCGTTATGACGGTATTGAGCGGAAAGGACGATATTAGGTGATTGTTCCTCATCATGAACCAATCAATCGACTCCCCTTACACCCGACAACCCTTTTCAACACGTGAGGGATCCTTGCGGAGGATACCGACCCCTAATACACCTTTCCCATCGATTGGGCGTCTGTCGCACCCAGGTGGCCCAGTGAGTTCCCGCCGACACGTGAGCCGGGAGGAAAACCCGCCCTACACGTGGACTTCCCTTGCGCCTGGCATCATCATCCCACGCGACCACTACCCCTTTCGGCAGGCGATCCCTCCTGCCGTCATTGCGACGAGAAAACACTTGCTAAATTACAACACCAAGCTCCACCCGTTCCAATCAACGGTGTTATGGGGCAGTCTGGGGTATCGGGGGCCTTCGACTGAGTTTCATGATTTTCTTACGATTCGGGGGTGCTCACCCAGATATTTTGTAAATTACATGGTGGATTTTTGGCTCTTAAAAACGAGATAAAACTTAATATAAAACAGTAATTTCGTAAGAAAAAATAATACGAAAATTGACAATTTCGCAGATTAAAAAATTAAATTATGTGCTATGATTTAATTTTTTATACTCTTTTTACTCGGAGTATGTTGTAAAAAATACAACTTATGAAAACTTAGGACTATATAACGTCAAAAAAAAATAAGTTCAACTATTTTTTTTAATTGCACCTATCATATATACTTCACAATAGACCCGAGCGTCGTGGGTGGCCTCCTAAGCTAGGGGCCCTCGGAGATTGGCGACCAGCCGACCTGGCCAGACAGCCCCTGACGGTGTTGTGTTCTCGAACGGGTAACTCGAATGTATGAACCACGGAAGTCACAATATGAGAGTCTCCAGTGAACAACTTGCTGTAATAAATGGACAAAATTCACTAACTCTTGATTAACTTTGTGTTATTCCATTATAAGCTTTCCTGGATATCACACAATTACTTATACAACTTATTTTGTACAGAGCGTGACCCGGGGTTCAATGAATTATCATCATCTTCTTTCTTCCTTTTCACCTATTCTGGCGTCCGTTTTAAAATTCATCAAGTAACTAGGTAACAAAAATAAGATATCATAATTTGCGCCTGAAGATGAAGATAATTCACTTATCATAATTCATTTATTACGGGAGGCGTCTAGGGGCGGGAGGGAGTCAAGGCGATTCTCACCTAATTTCTAGTGGGGTAGAGTGAAGGTCCTGGCAATTATTACGTTTTTTTTCTCCTCAAGAAACAGTGTGAAACGATATTATAAACTACTATCTTATTGATCATAAATACTTAGTGTTAAATAATCACAAATAAAAATAATTAAACAATATGTTAGTTTCCTTCATCAAAGAAAACGAAAGGCATTGATTGCGATTCGTTAACCACCATTAGTGTATTCATAATATACATATTATTTGGTTTTAGAAATACTATTTTAGACGAATGTTAATGGTCAATTTTAACCTCATATGAAAAAGGCCAGATTGGCGCCCATGCGATGCCACTCCACGTGACGTCACAGGGACCTAGTTTCTATACGAGTAGATAGGAGTTTTACATCGTCTGAGATTATCAATGCATGCATGAGACACAGAGCTCAGGGAATCATCTCTTAATAATCACCTATTAAAAATGCCAATGGTCGGAAAGTTTCCTTCGTTTGATAAGGTATTAATAATCCTAACATAAGCCAAGCGCTACCTGCTGGCAGCGTACTCTACTACCTGCTAGCAGCCTGCATCTTATCGGCGCTCATAGCCTCGCACCAAGGTGGCCTAGCACAGCGGCAGCCGGAACCGGAATGACGTCACACGGGCTTTTCCCAGCATACATACTTAGCCGTCGCGTTTTCGCGCACTTGAAATTTTTTACTTTTCATTTAATCGCGAAAAATAGATATCGTCATTAAAAAAATCTACAAGCGTTAAATACCTAAGTACTGCAGGAGTAATCTTTCGTTTAAGGCAATTGAAAAGATAGGAAACCACCCTGTTCGTTTTTTTTTTCAAATAAATCCAACGTAATGAAGCATAGATTATAACGTATTTACACTAAAAATACACATTTTGAATAATCTCACTTGAGATTAGATGGAGGGGGGTCGAGCCAAATCACCCGATATCGCACTGAGGGGGGAGGTCCAAAAATCGCCTAAAAATCACTTCACGTAATTAATGGAAGCGCCCAAAAGGTAAGATAATCTTAAAATCTTGAAGATCTTCTTAATTTAAGGTGTTCTTTTGTCGCCGAAACTATCGCTGACACCGTCATTCAGCTAAACAGATCTCACGGCCTCAAATAGCGATTGTAACGCCACCCTTGGCTTTCGATTAAACGGCAGCTGTAAATATGGGAAATGACGAAATAAGCGATGGAAAAAGGGGCGGTGGGAATGACAGTGTGACGCAGAAAGTGATGGGTCTAGCGATCATTCTTTTGGTCCCTGAAAACCTATCGCTGCAGCCATCATTCTAAGCGACGGAAAAAATTTCGTGTTTCAGAATTTAGATTGATTTGACGCGGACCTAAAATCATTTTTCAAAACGCTAATCTTTTAATACCTACACGATTCTTCTGCTTTCCATTCTCCATCGACTAAGTTCTATCACTAAAAACAGAAACACACAAGAGGAAGAAACAGTCACACGGAAAAACATTTTTTACCGGAGCTTTCGAAGCATCTGCTTCATTCTCAACATCCAAGAGGAAACTGGTGGAATATAAGGGAGGCAAGGAAAATGTTGGACGTATCTCCAATTTCTTCCCGTATCCTCCAGGAATTTCCTCAAGTTTCTTCCTCTGTGTTGTCCTTACTCCCAAACATTTCGCAGGAAATCCCTTAACTTATTCAACACTTGGAAACGCTTTTTTAAGGAAATTAAAAGAGTACTTAATTTTGTATAGTAGGTACTTCCTTAAAACTCTAAGCAGATACTTAGGGCTTCTTTTCCTTAGAGATTATTGCAGAAAAATATGAAGACCGAACTGTTTTCATAGAAGTTCACCTTCACGGAATCCCAAAGGATTATACAGAGCTTGTAGTAACAGTTCTCCTCAAAAATCTATAGAAAAAAAGAAACTTGATAATGAAACAGCAGATTTCCAAAGAACTGCAAGGAACTGTGTAAAAAGTTTTTCGTTACTTCAGGAAATTTCTAAAATCCCTTCCAACACTTCTTCCGCTAAAACCGTTGGGGAATCAAGTATGTCTGTGGGACGAATTCAAAGCATTTATCAATAAATGAGTTTTCTTGAATATGCAAACAGATATATACTATTTCCTTTTGGATATAAAACTATAGTCGCCCAATCAATAGCTATTATCTGGAGTTAGGCGTAAATGTGATGGGAAAAAAGACAAAATCTTCAATTTCCACTACCTGTATTTACTTGTGCATGGAGAAATTTATGAATAACATGTTGGAAATGTATTTTTCAAATATTGAACGAATAAGATGCAAATTAATGTATCCCTATTCTTACAATTCATTGAATTTTGTCCTAGTTTCACTCATTTTTCACAATACTCTGCTCGAAATATCCTCAAGTTTTCAATGCCCACCAATGCCTTTTACATTTTTCCGCACTTAACAACTCATTACTAAGTAATAATATGGCACTAAACAAAAAAGTTTTGACTCAACGGGATGTCTTCTCTACTGACAGACAACCTCCAGCGACAACTTCGAAAAATATCGAAAAATATTTCAAAAAGTTTTCCTAACTATCAAGAAATTATTTTATTCTAAGTCTGGGATTCTGTAACATTTTAAGGCTAATAATTAGGAAGGTATCACCACACATTAAATAGGATAAGAAATCAAGAAATCAAATCACTTGGAATTGAAATCTAGATAGAAAATTATTTCACGTACTGATAATCGAATTAGGCTTACGTTTTGGGAAAATTTCCGTCGATTCTGTTAAAAATGAAGGCTTTAATGGATTTATCACAGGCAAGTAAAGTGTTGATTAACGTACCTACTGAGCTCAAAGACACAAAGTACTTACTATGTACATTTCCATGTATAATGTCAAATACTCAGCAAAAAAAGAGTCATAGCAAAGCCGTACTTATCACAAGAGGCCATTTCACAGCCATACTCTTCTAAGTATGCTCATAATGCACAAAATTATTTCTCTCTGCGTACATAGTAGACATTTGACGGCTGGAAATCACCATATACGACAAATTAATAATTTATTTCAGCAGTTGTGCTTGGGTCCTAAACAGAGAGTACCCATTAGATTAATGCTGAAGATCAATACCTTTGCGAGTTCTGTAATTATGTATGTTAAAGTACTTTGGAAACGATTTAAAATATTTTAGTTTAGTTAGTTAATTCTAGGTTATTGTAGCTATATTGGCAGACATTTCTGGAAACGACTTGTTTTTCATTATCAAGGCGTGCTACTGTGTCAATAGAGGATTTCAAGCTGAACTGAATTGATAAACGATTTTAATTTCTCCTGGTGAATTATAATGATGAATTCTTCACGGGTTCTTAACTAGGTTAACTTAGTCGTATAGGCCGACGTTTAGGACGACTACTTGTATTTTGACAGGCGTGTTACTCAATGAAAGTCTAGTTTCACACAAAACCGAATCAACCGTTTAGCGAGCACAACAAATACATTTTTTATGACACCTGAGCCTTATTGTCCTGAGTATTCATATTTGTCTGCGTTAATCTTCAAGGAAAAGAAATCGTAAGTACCTGCTTAGAGTTTTAAGGAATAACTTTAAAGAATTAAGTACTCTTGTAATTTCCTCAAAAAATCATTTACTTAGAAGTGTTGAAGAAGATGAGAGATTTCCTACGAAATATTTGGAAGTAAGGATACCACAGAGTAAAGAACTTGAGAAAATTCCTGAAGGATAGGGGAAGAAATTGGAAGTCCTTACGGTCGATTTTGTTCAGTTCAATTTGGTCTTTCGTTGAGTAACATGCCTTGAAAATGGGAGATATATCGTCTTTCGAAACGTCGGCCTATGCGACTGAGTTAGCCTGGTTGAGAACCCGAGAAGAATTCATGTACTGAATTAATTTGACATGTGCAACAATTAAGCTCTGGTGTTGCCACATTGGATGACCCTCTTTTGAAAAACTTTCTGTACTTTCCTTACGTTTTTCATGCCTTGATATTGGGAGACAAGTCGTCTTCCGAAACGTCGCCCAATATGACTGCAATAACAGTGCTGAGCCCGAGAAGAATACCTGAATATTATTCACCATGAAAAATTAAAATAGTTAGAAATTTATTTCAACCAAAATCACGCAACTATATATGTAAGCCGAAGAAAGAGTAAAAAATATATTAGCCTATTAAAAATATATTATTGTCAAGATTATTACTATTATTAAATTAAAGTTATATTTAAAAATGCTATAGTTAAAAGATACAGTGATAATACGAAGAAATATTTGCCTCCAAAACGTGTGGCGTTGATTTTTAAAGTGAGTGACTGAATTGTCACAAGGTAATTAAGGCGGTTTGACCGATCTGAGCAGCATTAGAATATGTCCGTCTTATCTCATCCCGAATGAAAAATATGGCAACGTCTGCTGCAGCAAGATAAACTAGCTCAGGTTAAAAGCCGATGGGATTGATTACACGCACGTTTAATCAGCACCGCGGAAAAAACTGCTTTTGTAGATAATAAAACCGAACGCGCTCTTACGGGCACACAATGCCACGCGGAAAATATATCACAAAGGCGATGAACGACTTCATTTATTTCTTTCATATCTATAATCTCTCGTCGAGATCCTTATCGCAGAGGGAAGGTAATCCGTCAAGAAATCGTAACCAAATGTTCATGAATTGCCATGAGAAAATATTCCCCTGGACCGGAAATCGAGACACGGACCTTTGGCTTTCCTTGTCATTGTGCAGAGCACAACGATATCCAAGTTCCTTATCATCTATTGTAATTTTCCATGGAGGTGAAATATATGTACATGAATTGCTCTGTGAAAAAAATTCTCCTTGGCCGGGAATCGAACCATTGACCTTCGGCTTTTCGGGCCACTGAGTTTGATAAAGCTTTTATTGTTCGTTTTTTATATAAAACTATTACAACTCACGGCAACAAACCCTACCATTTTATGTTGCAAATATTTTAAACATATTGGTATCACAAACAACATTACGAGCATTTAAAATTTTGTCTTATTCATCGGTATGAGCCCTTTTATGCGTATCTTAAACATTTTCACGCAAATAAAAATTTGGAGAAGAGCCAACGATGTAAATAATGAAATATGGAAAAATCAGGGGTGAAACATAAGCAACACATTATTTTTACCAAGGTTTCCAAAAAAAGAACAGAAGTAAAATGACTGGCGGGGTTTGGTATCGAACACCTTACCCTCGGCACAGAAGCCAAGTCTGTGTATGGTATCTTCAGTCCAAAAGACCATTTCCAAGCTAGTGCAGATTTTTCAGTTCATTACACAAATAAGTAATCATTCGTATTATTTAAATAAACACGTACTATTATATACAATTAGACAAGCATTTGTATTACATTGGATGGTATACATTTTTATACAAACATTTTTGCGCATGAAAAAAGGAAGGTAGATATATGCAAAAAAATATAAACAAAAGGTTATTTAACATTTTATTGTCATGGAAATTGTACCGAGGCTCATGGTACTAGAGATCAGGCCCTCGTGGTCAGGAAAGCTAAATGTCCGAGGTTCGGTTCCCGGTCCAGGAGAATTTTTCTCATGACAATTCACGTATATTTCACCGCTGCAGGAATCGAAATATAACAAACCAAATGTCCGTTGCTCGCATGAGTTCCCGAAAGGATAGAAGGGTTGGGAGTTGCCGTTTCGATGTCATGAGGTACCTGTCCCATACCCACTCCCCGCGAGAAGCCTTACTGGTAGAAGCGGCTGCACACAGAAACGTGGATGCGCCTACACCATGTTTAAAATTACGAGCTTAGCGCCACCCCTCAAGGTGAATCGTCCTCGTTCCTCCGAGGGAGAGAGAGGGTACATTCTTTCAGGGGCAAACTCCATGGCCTCTCTCCCGCACGTGAAACTACGGACGCAGCCAATTACAAGGGCTGCACCGATAAAATCGGCGAGCGATCTGTAATAGCCCATGTAAGCCATTTTTGCCAATTAACCGCCATCGGTAAGAAAAACCGGTAAATAAAAGAAGAAAGAATAAGAAGATATACTATGTGCCATCCCAGTCATGTACTATTTCGAAGTGTTTTTGAATGAAAAATTGAACTTTGATTTTCTGCAGAATATATAATTCATCTCCACAGAATATATAATTGATCTCCATAGAACATATTATATATTCAGGGGGAAAAAGTTTCATTTTTCATCCAGAATGAGTAAATTCCATAAATTATTGCCAGAAACCATCAACTTTTTTTTCAAAATCTGTGAAAACATTTTTAGAAAATGAATTTTATTGGCTTCTCACCAAGGAGAGAGCGGAGCAAATATTTTTCTAAATAATTGATGTAAATGACTTAAAAATAAACTGCTAGCAAGAAGCTTTAAGGTACGCACTTACAATGTTAACAGACATTCATGGTACCTATCACTACACGAGCTAAATATATATTTAAGTAGAAGAATACCTAACGTATAATTATTTGATGGTAGCCTTAATTAGGTTCTCCTTCAAGCCTACCTAAAATTACTCTAGAATTGCTATTGAAATGTAATTTTTATGGAGTAATAAACTTATAATGACTTCTGATATTTTTCATTCACTTTTCAAAATAAGTTATTGAATAAAGAATATGAATTATATTGAAAAAACAAATTTCTATGACAAGTGTCATTAATCCATTAAAAACAATGTTCTTAAGAGGGCAAAAATGAAGTGAATACTAAATCGGTATCTCGTCGACAGCCTAATGTAAATCACGATTCCTATCCTGGGAATGGATTATTACTAACTATTGACGCACAATGACGAAATTGGTGTCCATTGCAAAGATTGGCATTAGAAAAGGGCCTCGCTGACATTAATAAATAGTGTAGTACACGGGAATAAGAATTATAATCTGAAAAGTGTATTATGATGAATTTTTGGGAAAGGATAATAACCTTAATAAGTAACACCGTTAACGGGATCCAACCATCGGAATGCGACTTTTTATGTAATGGAATACCGTATGTAATCCGTATTCATCAATAATTCTTTTATAGTGGAAACCTACGGAATATCCTCCTAGAAGCAATGTTTATCTTCCGAATATAACCGGGATTCCTAAAGTGAATTTGGCGAAGGCCACGATTCTTTTCGCCTCCATGCTTATAATCACCTCTCGTCTAATTCCATCCTTATAAATATTAAGCTCGGAATCAGCACAAAAGATATTCCCTTTACAAATATTTTACGATCCAATAAAATTCTTCACATTACTCTCCAATTATATCATCCCTTACGATTCAACCGTATCAAATTTATAGAAGTAAAAAGCGCGTTCTTGTTTCGTATTCTAATTTTTTTTTAATTATACTCTTTGAAGCGAAAACTGATACAAAATTGTACGCAAAATTCCGTTTTAACGACCAACACACATGAATCTAGCGAGACGCCGAAGAATTTAAAATACCATACCACCACCGACTGCAACACATTCCCATCAATTCCGGAGGGCATGAACCGTAAAACGGCCTCAGCTGTTTAAACGATTTGCGTCGAAGGCGCGTGTTTTGTTTCCTCCTTTTTTTGTTCCGTCTGCAAACCTCGTCGAGAGAGAGCGTAACCGATAGAGGTTCCCCGGTCGACGGCAGAGTCGACAGCGGCCGACAGTTGAAGCACAACGGCACCTCCTCATTCCACAATGCAGAAAGGTTTCATAATCACGACGTCCTTCCGTTTTTGAGTGGAGTGGGGTGCGCGGAGGAGCGGAAAGGGGGAGGGGGAAGGAGAGGAGAAAGTTTGACCTTTCCGAAGATGATACGCCTTTTATATGACGCATTCCGTTCAGATAACTCAATAGGCCTACGTGTAACCCAGTGGTTCCCCTTCCCCACTCTGCTGGAAGTCGCAGGAACAGAGAGGAGGGAGAATGTATAGGCACGCTTCCCAATGGAACATATGGGGTTGAATTAAAAAAGAGAACCAAAAAACGAAACAAAACCGCGGTATCATTCTTTTTTTTTTAATCAATTGCCACGAGCCGTGTCAGGTGCAGATGAACTATTCGACAGTCCTCGTGGTTGCATTTATTCACTTTCAAGATGCTTAATTTATACACATTTATTCACTTTTAACGGAAAGAAATACCGCAATGACAGTCATCCTGATAATTGGTTTGAGAAATTTGCATCTGAATTAATGCAAACTTATTAAAAATTGATGGCGCGAGCCAATTCGTGCAAATTTTGGGTAAAACCACTTCTTTCCTTCGTTTTCAAAGTGACAAAAGCTATCACTTGGACTTTTCCACGCGGATTGATATACTCTATGAAATTTTATTAATAGAAAAAAGAGAAGCTACTGCACTAGTAGCACGAGAGCTGTACATTAAAACAGTTCATTTTAAAATCAAACTAAGAGAACTGTTTGGGAACTCATGGCATCCATTTTACTGTAACAAAAGTTTTAGGTCGCTGAATCGACCATGCACACAATTTCCACGGGCTACGGCCTCATTATTGACTTCGTAGGATAAGTGAGCCTGTTCGCAACCCTTTCCGCACAAGATCTCGGACCTTACCTCGCCTTCGCAAGGGTTCGAACTCGACTCGAGTTGGTGGTCCTAATGCAAAACCTAACCTTAAAAAAAATACTCGATAACCTCGAGTCTTTTTTTTAGGTCCACACATTGCAAAAAATTTGAGACTTTCTACAGATGCCATAAGCTGATATTTTATGTGAAACGTCCATGGCCACATAAAGCAAGCACTTTCTTCATAGCGAAAATGTGCCGGAAACTGTTACAAGTAAGCTAATTTCAACAGAGGATAAATACAAAAATTCTCTGTTATCAGCTGATTTTTTTCATCTAAAATGCGTCTTCTGAAGTCATTGCTTTGTGGCATCAACTTTCGCGATAGGCCATTCATGGCCAGGTCATGTTGCAAAAGTGATTGGTCTTAAATAACGGCATTAATTTGCTTATAGGACAAAAGGTAGTAAGGTGATGTGCCGAAATTTTATTTTATCACGATTTTTACGGTATAACGAACTTTATACCATTTTCTTGTCAAAACAGCACATATATTTCCTCGGTAACCAAAGATTTTATCTAGATTTTGACAAGTACTTCCGTAACTTTCTGTTTAAAAAGGCTGATTTTCAAACTGAATTTCCTATAAATGCATTCCGGAAAGCATATTTTATCGTGGACGTCAGTCTATTTAGAGCTTTTAGGGCCGGTTTTGTAATGTCTAGATAACGCTAGCCATAATATGATAGAGCCCTCCACTTTACCAGGTAGAGACTGAAAGTTCTGGTTAGCTTCTGTATAAGATCAGAGAGCATTACCCAGATGTTAAACCAATTAGGCTGAGAGCCGCTAGAGACTTGGAGACTGCGCTAGGCGCTAGGTTGCTTAAACAACTGTGAATAGATATCTTTAAGAGCGACACGGAGAACATCATCTCAGAGCTCCACTTTATTTCCAGGTCCGACAGAAGCGATACATTTAGAGACATGTTTTGGTGAACGGATAAATATGGAAATTAGTTTTTCCCTGGAACTATAAAAGACTATTAAATGGCAGTCGTAATTTTGTTTGAGCATTTGCTTTTTATATGTAGACGGCTGGTGTCCAAACACTCGCTGCCCCACGCCTTTTTTGGCGGCTTGCGGGGTAGTATCGTAGAAGATTAGACTTCCAGCTATCCAGAGCTTTCAGCCGCAACTAAGTAAAATGGAAGGCTGTATGATAGATGCGGCCTTCCATTTTATTTGGTCGTGGCGCAAAGTGTATCATCTTATGATTAGCGTTAACCAGACATTATAAAACTGGCTCTTGGATAATGTAATATTAATTTTCATTCAAATAACACGTACATAGTTTTTCGAACCAATCTCCTACAGTACTGATACGTAAGGTAGGGTAAGGGATTGGGTAAGGGTAAGGTTGAATAGAAGATTGTGGAGGAAACCACACCAAGAGGTGGATGGTGGGGGTAACGGTTGAAGCCGGAGGGAGGAAGATCACCGCCGATATCGAATTTGAGGATTTGGCAAGTCACCCGCAGAGAGATACAGAATAAAAAAAGAAAGCAAATCGATGGACGAGGTGGGGGAAAGTAGGGTAAGGGCGACGGAGGGCACCGTCAAAGAATGCTCAAGTGTTGTCGGCATCGATTCACCGACACTGTCGGAAAGTGATGAAAAAAAATCCGAATAGCAAACGGCATATTTCAGAGATAAGAGTGGGATAGAGAGAGATCTCCGCACCTCTCCGTCCATTGGGGGCGATTTTTACTGTTCTCGCGTCGCAGGGAGCCAGAGAAGGACGCAGTGGGATAGGTCATGTCGTGATACAGTTCCGACAGAAATGGTCAAAAGGCCTGTTTACACGATACATTAACACGTACGAGTTAATGTCTGTTTGCATGAACGATTTTTGTGGACCGGAACGGAACATGTACGAATGCATGAACCAAATTAGAACAGGTTCTATTTTCTGTGCATGCATTCGCACAAGTTGGGTGGTTACACGGTGCATTTTGGCGTTCATTCTCGCGTTCATACATTTAGACATTAACCCGTACGTGTTAATGTACCGTGTAAACAGGCCTAAATAAGAGGGATAGCAGCCAAAAGAGCATGTACACGAATTCGTTTTTCTGTAGAACAATTAATAGTGGGGATCGAGTAAGTGTGGTGGCATGACTGCTTCTCACCCAATCGTACCGGGTTCATATCCCGTCGGTGGCAGGAATTGTTCAGACGCTTCCGTATCCCTGCTTGAGTGCCTTAAGTAGGGCACTTCAAGTGCAGCACTCGTTATGTAGGTTGAAAACCAAGTGACAGTATGAATCACAATCCAATGGTGTACTTTCATTTAAAAGATCTGAAAGTTAGAATGTGTAAGCCAGAACCACAATGTTTACTCCGGTAAATCAAGCCGGGTATATCGGAAACCAAGCGTGAATTTTGTTAACTGAATTTATATCTCAATAAGACTGTGCGCTCTGACCTTATTTCATCACTGAATGGGGATAGGAAAAGAATACTATTGAGAAAAAATATCGTCCAAAAGGAAGAAGCGCGAAACGATATCAAGGCACTATCCATGCATGATATTTTGGGGAGGAAAAGAATTTTTGTTTTGGCGATTAAAACCCGTGTAACGCACAAGCACACATTTTATTCGCATAAAATAGATGGTAATGATAGGCAGATTAGCTGTGTCTCCAAATATGAGACGGGAGCTAAAAACTACATATAGTCAATAGTATAAGTTTTTTCCCCAAAATCATGAAACACTCTAATAAAAATAAAGGATATTAATGTTAATCATTTAAAAATTAATAATTATATAAACACCATAACGGATATTAATGGTGAATTTTGGTGTCAACAACCCCATTTAAACTTAATACCAAGAAAAAATAAGCAGTCATCTAAATTCGAACAAAGCAATGGTAATTCCGTAAAGTATTATGATTATGACACGCAGTCAGTCATTTTGGATTCAAAAGCACCAATATTTGTAAAATCTCGACATGATTGCATGAAAGGAGGGATTACACAAAATGTTCACATTCAAAATAGTCACTATACGCCGTCCAATGTATAATTACTAGTATGATATTTGCTGAATATTAAATCATATATACTGTTTTCCATACATAAAGCACCTATCGGGGGCACTGACAGATATCTTAGAAACCATGACGGAATGAAATAGGCCCGAAAAGAACCCGTTCCCCTTTGGAAAGAGCGTTAGCGCATTCGTGATTACAATTTCCAAATTCAGTCTTGTGCCTCAAAGATGTGACGAAATAGTGATTTCCCAGCAAAAACTGAATTGCGAAGCCATTAGGAGAAGGATGTGTTTCAAAAACCTCCAAAAACATCGATAATCACACCGTGAATACAAAAAATTCCACGAATGAATTGGTATCTATGGCATCCAATCACATTTATAAGAGGCCGACAGAAGAATTGAGAGGAGATAGGCGTATATTTAGTGCATTCGGATAAGTGCTATCTGATAAATTTTGAGAAAACTACATAGCTAGCAATACTGAATCATCGTAGAGGATGACAGAAATCCCATATCTTTACAAATTGCCGCATTGTCCCACTTTTCTATACTTCCGACTTCTTCCCCGAATGGTTTCGAAGGCTGGTGATGTAGTATTTAAAAAAACTGAAAACGTGATGAAATATTACCAGTTTCCTTCATGCACAGACTTCAAAAGTGGTTCCCATTCTTCAGAATCTTCCCCTTCTTCCTAGAATACTCAAGTCTCAGGGAAACGTCATACGAATATAATTTCTCGATGAAATATTAGATCTTTTTGATGCAGGAAAATTTTTCTAAAGAGATATTGAAGAACACCATATTAAAGGATACACAAATATATCGCACTGTCTACTTAATTTTAATATTACTTATTCTATTACACAACATACAGACCAACATACAAAATTCCAGACTTGCGTCATGTCATTAGGTAAAAAAAAATTTTGGGGGGAAGAAGGGTTATAACGCAGTTAAGGTAGTACACCAAAGACAAGTGAATGACTTACTCATTTAAGTGTAATAAATCAAATGTTTTCCTTTTAGCAGTTTCCCACTGCTCGGCCCCATATAATCCTCGCCTATTTCTTGATAATTATCGAGAAAAAGGACATAAAGATAGCATAAGGACATGAGATAGCACAGGGTAAATGACAAGAAAATCCTCACATACGCACAAGTAATTTCTTTCTTAGGAGTGGTTCACTAAGCGCAATATTTTCTCAAGCGCTTTTTCTCCCATGCCTTTCCATTGGTTTCACATGGATAATATTCCCTGTATACTTTTTATATGTCCCCAGGTACTTTTCTCGCAGTCTTCCTTTTCCATTTGACGTTTCCCTCCACTAAGTTGTCAATTTAATCTCTTAAACTCAGGACCCAAGCCAATGCGGTATTTTTGACACATGGTGATCCCTAGTGCATTAACTAGTCACCAAATTTATTGTGGAGATAAATACCCCTGAGGTGTAATATCTTCATTTTCGTGATATTCGGCATGGACTGAAGTATTTAAAAACCCCAGTCCCAATCCCAGAAAATCATTGAGTTTTCATTTTTCACATCCTCGAACAATATTTATGGGCTATATTCACTAACTTTGACAAATGTCAACTTCGCTGTGTTCATCAAGTATAGTGCTGAAATATTTCTCGACTCATTTCGTCTGCCATTGAAGAAATGCTTATTCTAAGAAATAAATAACTTCTTTAAAAAAATCCAATGAATTACATCGCAAAATCATTCTTCTATTGATAGACTTAAAAGTAGTCTCTTTTTCCGCTAATAAACCTTCATGTATCCACTCTTCTAGAGCTAGAGGAATTAATGCGCCCTGAACCTACGACACTGTTTTTATGGTTTTTGTAATATAAACTCTTTTGTACAAAAAATTTTTTTCAACGATTAATTTTTTAACTAAACCCCTGTGGAAAGTAGAAGCCACGTGATTAGAGTACTGAACTACTGATTGAAGTATATGGGTCTTAATACCGAGTGAAGTCTTCAGAAACCCTTAAAAATTCTCTGAGTGCACAATGGTCCAGGTAAAGGACCTATCCTCAACTACTTAAACTAATTTTTAGTTTAAATCACTGAGTTGAATATGTACTTAAAATTAATATAGAATGTATGAAGGGGTGAGAATCTAAGGAGTAAAAGTGATTTTTTTCTATACAAAGTTAGGAACAGTAATTACGTAAAGAAAACATATTTAGTAGTGTATTTCAATTGCCACTATAGTATATAAATGTGTGCACAGAATAGAGACCCACTCGTATCCCTTGGCAACCAAGTTTTTGTAAATTTCTTCTATCAATTTCTGCATCAAACTCAAAATCAATTGTAACCTTGGTTTCTAGGCCCCTCAAATTTTTATCCAAAAGTGAAATCCTGGTTAAGCGTTTTCTAAAAAAATTCAAAATTTCATTTTCAAAATTTTCAGACTGAAAGATAAGGAAACGCAAGACGACTGGGATGGAGCGTGCAATATAACCTAGTCGAAAGTTTAAAAGGTAAAAAACAGTAAAGTGAATATACTAATGCGTCCATGATTGCGGGAGGGCTATGCCGTAGCGCCCGCTATCTGGAATCAAGGTGCGTTCCCTCCACGCTAGTAAGCATGCAACAAAATTATGGCAGGGAAAATGATGGTTGGGGCAAAAAATATCGACAAATATGAGAGTTATTCGGGGAATCGATGAGATGTCCCTAAATTCAAAGGGTGTGTTTGGCTTATCTAGAGACTACTAAATTTCTTAGCATTAGGGTTATGTGAGGGGTTTCTCAAAATGGCGGAAATACAGGCATTCATAAGGCTAAGATATATTATTTCCGATTGAAAGAGATTCGAATCAAGGAGTACAAATCAGTAAATCATGTCAATCATATGTTAATTTCCAAGTTTATGATTCAATATACAAGCCGGGGAGGGAGCTGATTATCAATTGAGCAGATAGGTGTCCTAAGTAATATAGTATGCCTCCCCATCCAAAAAATAGCCTTGGTGGTTATGCTGAATCACGATACTGAAGCTTGCTTTTCTTCAATATATTATGTGCAATTATATTGGATAGTTATGTGTCACTTTTTTAGGCCAACAGCTTCTGTGTCGTTCAATGCAGTGTTTGCTCCCAGTCATAAATTCAATATCCCATCCAAAACAATCCGAGTAGTAAAATAATGGAACATTATTCAAATTGATATATTCGCCTCCTTCAGAAGGGCTTGCAGTATTTAGGACAAAGACAAATACAAGGGAGGAATAGATTATAATGGGAAAAACAAAAAAGAAAAGACGTGTTCTTAAGGAAAGCGAGAGAAAAAGTCAACGGGAGAAGTTTATTAGTGGCACTATCAACTTAAAAGTTCTTCTATTTTAGTCTTCCACCATTATTTTATCTCCTTTTGATATTTGGCGTAAAAACAACAATATCACATAAGCCACCTTGAAATTCTCTGTATTTTATGATAAATTTACTTAACTTACTTTCCCATTCATTTGTCCCTCTTTTCTGCCCTCCAAAGCTTCCAGTAAGGTCTTTCTACAAATAACAAGAAAATTTCAGTCCTAAATATTGTATTCTTAAAGGCTTTAAGTACCTTTTCTGAGTGAATCATTGAGTCCGCGAAAATAATAATGAATTGATTCTATTCCAAAATAATTCTTACAATCTCTGTATTGTACGACAATTTAATGAAATGCTTCCTAAATATTGGCCCTAATGAATTTCTTGGTATTAGAGTACAGTGGTATTGGAAAATTATGTTCCATGACGGCTAAAATTTGGAAGGGGCTCTTCCACTGGTCCCTGACGTTATATCTGATTCGTTGTGGGGAAGCAAACCATTCTCTATATTCAATAGAAATTCTCTAGATATCATGATAAATTTACTTCACTTACTTTACTATTCTTACCACTTCTTTGTCCTCCAAAGCTTCTGGTGAGCTCTCCATACCATTTGTAAGAATATTTCAGTCTTAAATTATGAAAATCGTAAATCGTTATGCATATTAAATACTTTTCTTAGCGAGAAATGAACTACACGAAAAAAATGAATGAATAAGAATCGTTGAATCATACGCCGAGTTCATGAAATGCTGATTAAACACTGATCCTGATAAATTCTTTGCTTTTAACTACTTAGAGTCGAATTGGCAACATTAGTTTTCTGAACGGCTAAAATTTAGAATGGTTTCTTCCACTGGTCCCCGACGTCATAGCCGACCGCTTCGTTACGGAGGTAAACCACTTTCTGGGTGTGGAGCGCACGTCAGAGGATGAAAAAAAATCGACAAATTCTACGCGAGCACGCGACCTACCGCATTTGCACGTTCTCGGCCACTATTTGCCACGATCTGATCCGAACGGGAAGGAAGATAAAGAAAATCGGTTTCTGTCTATTCTTCCTTCCTCAGTATTACAAGAGTGTGGACAACGGAATGGAACACACGAAATATACGTTGCTTTCGATACTTAAGTCACCGATGGCGGCGCTGTAGGTGGTGACACAATTTGACAATATGGCCGACGCATCAAGGATAGTATTGCGATGATAACATACAGTGGCGTAGCCAGGAATTTCGTTCGGGGGGGGGGGTCCAAAAGCAGGGGGAAAATTTTCGAAAAACAGGGTACCTAGTAGAGGATTATAGACTAATTTTAACACTTTTCATAATCGAAAAAACTTCATTTGTTAAAGAAATATTTGGTATATTCATGATTTTTCAATATTTTGTTTTCTTTTATGAAGGAAAATAATTGTGCTTTGTACTTTCATATTTCGGGGGGGTCCGGACCCCTCGGACCCCCCCAGGCTGCGCCATTGAAAAGATAATAGAATTAAGTGTCTAGCCACTGCAACATATCAAGTAAATAATGTTAAATAAGATTTTTCTTGGCTTTGAGGAGGTATTTCGATACCAGTGGGCAGTGAAAAATGCCAAATAAGATTCAGGAAGTAAAATAAATTATAGCTAATATCCGCAACTAGCTCACGGCGATTACTCAAACGGCAGAGGTGTAACCAGGATTCTAAAATGGGGGGGTGGGGATACCGGAGACTTAGGAGCCCATCCGGGATGCATGGGAAACATTACAGGGCAAAGGGGGCCTGGGAAAAGTTTGGGATTTTTGATGCTGAAAACGTGATTCTTAGAACTACAAAATGGTAATTTTGTGCGAGTATTTATTAACATAGAGTATAGAATATGCATCAAATAAAGTAATAAAGGTTCAAGGCGGGGTTTGTAACCCGTAAATCCCCCCGTGGCGATTACCACATAAAATATATTTATTACGACGGTATCATAGGTTAATACAAATAAAATAACAAGATAAATAATAAAAAAAAACAATGCAAATGATTTGTGAGTGTGTGAACGCTAAAATACTTAAATTAAGCACTGCAAAAATGCTTCAGTATCCAACAGAATTACTATCAACATGTAAGTTTATAACGAGCAAGAGAATTATCCAGTGGGAATTTCCGCGATTATGTTTTTCCAAATCTTGATTCATTTCGATCTGCTTCCAGAAAACGGTATCAAAATTCGCATTGCTCTGCTCAGTGAACGCTAAAACTATACCCGGAACTATGACCAATATATGCATTTGTAAAAAAAAAAAATCGAAATCTCCCGTAAAACTTTTTTCAGCAGAGCTCACAACATAATTTTTTCCTTCACACTTGTTCCATAATTCTAAAAATTCTTCCGTATCGTATAATTTCTTATTTTCCTTAGCATATAATTTCTATGTGGCACATGATCATTATCGCAGAACCAGGAATAAAGAACTAAGAACATTTTAGGTGGTCGAAAACGAAGAAAACGCATGGGGTTTTTCACCTTACGTGCATAAAATTTCCCTCAGCATAGCCATCCTTATATACGAATTTCTTAGTTAATAAATAAAGATCAAGAACAGATATTTCCCCAGTGGTTCCACATAAAATGAGCATAAGTAATTAGTTACCCCACATTTCTATGCGGGAGGCATTTAAATATCCATGCTCATTATTGCTTTTATGAAACAATTCCACAAAAATAATGTGTAGTCAGTGAAATACATCCTCAACATTTTTTTTTGCGAATAATATTTCGAAGTATTGTCTTGAAAACTTTGAGAAATTTTATCCTAAACTAAAATCATTCTCATCATTTATTCTTAACTAAACTAGGCTGTGATATACCTCTACATATTTCTCCTTTTTTAAGGAATATAAAAATAATGAAAATCGCCAAGGAGAGAAAGGAAGATTTAAAAAAAATATATGGAAAGAAAAGAAAAGGGAATTTTCTTCCTTGATCGACGAGGATTAAGGGATGCCCTTCAAGCTCGAAGAAGCTCTGCGGAGGCGAGAAGGAGGCGGGGCGGGACGCTGGAGAGTAAGGCATGAGGGCCACAGGGAACACACGCGACCACTCCCCAGTAAAGACCTTCCAAGGATACGGTGAACCACACGGGGAGGGGTGGGGGATGAATGGGTCTGAGAGGGGAGAGGAGGATGGGTAATGCATAATCTCATGATGATAAAATGGCTGCTTTACCATTCCACTTGGCCCGCTCGTGATAAGCTGTGCGTGGAATGTGAAAAGATTGTGGAGGAGAAAGGGGGTAGTTTTTTTTGGGGGGGGAAAGGATTTCAAGGGCAAGAAAGGAGCGGGACCGTGATGTTATCGATGCGAGGAAAGGCGATGGGGGCTCTCCAGGGTGGCCACCGGACTACTTTAGGGAAACTTCCGCTTGTTCTTGACGAAATGTTCTTCGTGAGCAAGGGGACTGCATAGTGGAGGTCCAACTCCATTCCACAGAAGGTTAATTTCTGTTGCCACTTCGATCGCATTTTAATCGGCTCTCAAAAATGTCCGCAGTGAAGTGATGATTGCAATACGATCCGTTATTTTTTTCAATATTTTTCAGTATTGTCTTCGCAATTTCTAGGAATAGTATCGAAGAGTTATGAATTTGATAAATAACATCATTACTAATGTAAATTTTGGTTTACAATCTGAATCATACCTTATTTCCCCGTGAAACTCGGAAAAATTTGTTTCAAATTCACAATGAATAGACGAAAAGACGATGAAACGGCTGGTGTCATTACACCCCCAGCAACACGCCATTTCAAATAAAATCTCGGCACCATCACGGGGAAGTCCTCCATGACTACTCACAACCACCTTATGTGCATAAAATTTCCCTTTGCACTGTCATATGCACGAATTTTACGGCCTAGAAATGGAGATGAAGAACAGATTCCAAATAAAATGAGCTTGTATAAAACGTGCAATTTTCGTCATAATAGCTCTTAACCACGACGGTATACTTCATCTACAACTACGCACTACCTCGCAGGTCACCTAAAAAGTTGTACTGCAGGGGGTGTTATGACACCAGCCGTTTACAGATGAAAAGCAAATGGTAGAAAAAATAATACTTTAACACTCAGTAGTAGTAGATTAGTATTTATTAAAGTCCTTTATGACTCGGGGGAAAAACGAATTCCCATATCTATCCGTTCGGCTAAATCTCTCTGTTCATTTATCGCTTGTGTCGCTCCTGGGAATATAGTGGGGCTATCCCATTAGTGCATAGCATCTGATGTATCGGACGTGTGTATTTTATTTCGTTATGGGCTCCAGTTGACTTGCGCTACATTTTAATACTGTATTAAGTTCAAATGGATGTCTGCCTTCATCCCACCGCTAATATTTTAGTTGACTCATTGATTTTATCGACTAGAGAAGTATTCATGTGAGACTGGCACACGTCCGATATATCGGGCGCTATGCACTAATGGGTATATTCTCAATTGCTCAAGCAATCTCAGCCTAGCGCGCAGCCTCCGAGACTCCAGCGGCTCCCAGCCTAATTCGCTTAACATTTGGGTAACTCTATCAGTACGCCTATAGCCGTATTTAACGAATCCTTTCCTTTGTTTTCTATTTAGTTCACGGATTAAGTCTTTCTCTACAGGATCCATATGCTCGCTGCATATTCAAGGTGCGGTCGGACGAGTGCGAAATAGCACCACTCTTTTACTCTTAAATCCGAAAATCTTCCCACAGCACGCTTGACGAATCCTAACTTCTTCAGGGTTCTACCAAAAATATTCATTTTCTGTTTTCCCCATGATAGGTTCGAAATTATATTAACTCCCAGACACTTCACTTCGGTGAATTAAACCATCTGGAAATGCCATGTAGTGTTATTGCGGCTGCCAAAATCATGGATCGTGATTAGTTTATGTAATAAAGTAATTTGAAGATTTATTACGGTAATTGCCCTTCCACATGACCTACTAATTGTACTTGATGTGTAAACAACAGCATGATTTTAGGCATTAAACAAGTGGAAAATTTCAGTTAGAACTTTGTCCATGGATTAGTGACGCGACAAACTTGCAAATCCAAATGACATGGGACTTTTATAAGGCAGTGGTTCGCTTCCAGTTCAAGTACGCGAATCACTTATATAGAAATCATTTAATCATACACCGACCACGCTAGCAAAAAAAATCGCTTCTTTATTACCATAATTAAAAGTATTACAGTCGGACGGTGTTTTAGAACACATTAGGAGCACATTTCATTCAAAGCACATAGTTTTTAAGTTCATCAATCGTTGGCGACTTTTTAAGTATATCCCACGAACGACCAACTGCGCGAACTCTAAAATGTTGTGCTAATTTCTGCGCCGTTACGAGTGTATATTTGGAGATTTCGGGATCTCTAACACCGTCTTTTCTGTAGTTAAAACAGTTTCAAAAGCTATTGTGCTTTTCTCTTCAGGTTAAATGTTGACTTTTAGCCTTCGACCTGGAGACAAAAACAGGATGGCTTTCAAAACTAAGGTTAATAATAAACAACAAATGCGGAGAGATATCCTGACGTTTCTAAATAGTCACGCGGAAGCTCTGGCTTTGGTCTAGATCTGCTCTGGTTATCGAGTCTTTTCTTGCCGCAGGCCTTAAACCTAAAATTAGTAAAATTAGACATTGCAATATTTCCATTGAGTTTTATTATGACACTACGTGTTTCGTCGTTACAAACAACATTATCAAGTGCCGATCAAACATTGTCACTTGATAATTTTGTTGTTCTTTAGAAGTTAGTATAGGTATCATTTCCTTTTCTTTGAAATGAAAATTAAATAGTTATCTCTTCCTCATAGAATCCCCTTGCAAACGAAGCACTTTGTTTGACCATTCTTGTTTATTTTGCATTGTTACATAGTATTACAGGGTATTTTGAAAATGAAGGTGCCATATCCAAAGCTCTGTTTTTCGGAACAGATGCGGGAAAGAGACATTTGTCCTAGGTAAGTATTCGGTACTTAAATTATCAATCTTTTCGAGAATAACTAGGTAATAACATATTTTTCTGGACGCTGTTTGTATTTTACTTTCCAGATTTACTGGGTTAACCTAAGTGTTGCTGAGCCCTCCTATTTCAAAAATACGCTTCTATTGGATTCTAATTACTGCGAATAAAAATTCTTCTTGCAGAGTAAAGATGGTCATAGTAAAGGAAAAAATGATTTTAGCATTTTCTAAATTTACAATCATCACCATAAAAAATATTTCCACGTAGTGATATTTACGTAGTGAAAGTGATATTTACATTATGTACTCGTTAACACAAAAAATGAACATGGAAAGATATGCTTTTAAAATTTTATTATTAATTGCTGATAAGAAGGTCGAGATTTTGCTTTAAAAAAATTAAAATGGGTTCTTCCGACGAAATTTTATATAATACCAAAACTTTTCCTTTTCCAAGCTATTGTAATTATGTTACCGCTACTATTTTTGTTAATACCAGATCATTATCAAGATACTTTTAGTTATGATGCCATGCAGTTAGTCGCTTACTTAGATCAGGTACTTTTGCCCATCAGTGGGGAGAGGGCGAAGTTCCTCTTAGGTAACTTTAAAATATTAGCCTTGTGAATTTTTCACTTTCATGCTAAATAACCATAATAGTCGAGCAAACGCATCAAAACTTTTCTGCATTCCCGAGGCGCAGAGTGTGTCAAAATGTAGTTGGATATTTTTGAATGGTTAAATGAGGAGCATAACCTTGATAATACAAATTAAATAGGACTTCATGAGTGTCCACACGATAGAAGCTTACTTTTATAGGCGTAAATTCAACATCAATAGACCGTATAATTGAAGTGCAATTTTTTTCTAAGGTCAATTAAGGGTCAGAGAAAAAATCTTTCTCCATCTTCGAAAAGGTCAGTCAGTTGACGAAAGATTGGCCTCCTTCTGACCGAATTTACTCTTCAAAATATTGTCATAATCAATTTTCATGCGGCATTATTTCAATTTTATAAACCTTTACGCGTGAATTCCTGTGGTGTACAAATAAATACTTGGAACGAAAATGGCAGGATATTTCTAACGAGAATTTCCACTAATACTTTCTTGAGCGAGAAAACATTCTGGATTTATGACATTATCTCAAAGAGATCATTTGAAAAGAGGATTCTAAAATTACTTTTCCCTGGAAATGTTTAAATTCAGCCGTAAATGCTGTTCATATTCCTTTACCATAAATCTTAATCACGACACATGATTTTACACTCCTAAAACCTCCGGATGGCTTTTCGAGATGGTTTCAATTGCTTAAGTGTACCATTTTGGTTAAGTACTGTAATGGCGAATTCGATTAACACCGACTTAATGAAAAAGAGAAATAGCAATTGTCCACGAAATAATTTAATAATGTATGATGCGTTTCGATCGACAGGTCATTCTCCAGTAAAATATGTAATTTTTGCATGCATTATTTATAAATCTTGAATGTAAGATTATGCGATATTATTTATAAATTTTGGATACAGCTCCTGATTTTAACAGTTTCACATTGTACTTGAGAATGACCTGACGATCGAAAAGCGTTGTACATCATTAAATAAATTTGTGGAAAATTGCTATCGATCTTTTTCATTAAAAAATCAGGATGTCATACCATTAAATCTCGCCTGCCTCACTTACTTTTATTCGATTACTACCTATTAAGGCCGTTTTACACGGGGCAAGTACTTGCACAGTCTGACGTGTGTGCGAAGGCGCAGTCAAAATTGCGTCGTGTAAAGCGCTGAATTGCTAGAACACATGGGAGAATGCGAGGACGTGAGATGGAAAAATAGCCCCTGTTCTAATTTCGTTCATGCATCCACGCCATTCAAGAAATTAATGCAGTTCTAACCTGCGCAATTCCGTGCCCCGTGTAAAACGGCCTTAATACAAAGAACAACTTGTACGGCGTTCCTTGGGTTTTCAAGGATACGAGAGAAATTGTGGCCACCCTGACTGTTCTTATCGTGGCGACGGCGAGGCAAAGTGGAGGGCAATGGAGAGAAGGGGGGGGGTGGACCCTTAGGGGATAGCGTGTGACGCGGCCGCCAATCCGCCCTGCCCCGCCTCACAACCCCTTCCCTCCCCCCGGCCACCCTCGGGGGTGTTATAATGGCGGGGCCGAAGCAGAGAGAAGTCCGCATTTCCTTTTGGGACTTGTTTCACGTCAGTTTATTTCCTCTTGTGTTATACAAACGGAGGGCTAGGTGGCCTCGTGGGAGCGGGAATCAGCTGCCGAGCAAAGGACATGATACATTGACAAATTACCTGCCTCACCTAATTTTGCACCTAATAAAATAAGCAAAATATTTTTAAATGTTTGCTTCCTTTACATTTATTTGTAGAAATGAACATTATTATAATACTTTATTTTTCATTTCGCATTCAGGTAGCATATTTTACAATTTTAAGCGTACCAAATCGTTGACGATTTAAAATAAACTACGTTAGATTAAATATTTGTATGTTATGCAACAAAATGTCTCTGAGCGATGCATTATTGTTTTAATACGTTTCATGAATGAACCAAGTTTCTTCCCGGGAGAGGGAACAGCTGGAGAGGAAGGATGCGTCAACCCAAAGTGTCTGAAATACATAACAAATTTTTAATTGGCATCGGCATTAAGTGGATAGTGGTTTTTGAAAGCCAAATGGGAAAGAAAATCGTTTAGGTAATCGGGTAAAAGTAGATAGAGAGAATATTAGAGCATTTAAAGATAGAATAAAAGAGAATAGGCTAAGAATCTAAAACGAAATCTCATTTTAGGCGTGGAAGAAATGAGAGATAATTCGCAAAATTCGTGATAATTTCGCTGTTATTTTTCGATTATTTAGTCAGAGAGTATCGCCAAGTGTCATCCGTTTCCCCTCACTCCTACTGTACATACAAAAAGTATAGAGGCTCGAATTTGAACGCTTATCAAAACCATACCCTATAGGCTTATATCATTATATTGTTACAATTACTTTTGGTTATATTGCGGGTTGATTAATATGGTTGAAAAATGTTTACCCTACCAGTCAAATACATATATCAGTAAATAAACAAAAAAAGTACCGTTTTATAAGCCTTTCTAAGTAACCCTCAACTTTAAACATGGGCCAATGTAAAGCGCAGGCAACTTTACTAAATTTGTATATGTCATCTGGTTAGGCTGCTTTGGTATTTATCTTAAGTTTCATACGTTTCCCGCAATTAGAAGAATTGTTATTGTATTTTTTAGGAAACACTATGTTCTTAGCAACAGTAACCCGGACGAGGTGAATTTTGACTGTTGTCATTGTTGGATAATAAGGGTATGATTTTTATAAGCGTTCAAACTGGAGACCATATAATATTAATACGGACAGTAAGTTAACAATGCACCTGCCTCACCTAATGTTTCACACAAAATAAGCTACAAATTTTGAAATACCTTCTTTAATTTTAATTTTAGGCATCAATGAAATTTTTAGAATACTTCAATATTTACATTTTGCATTCAGAAAGTTCCATTTTTTTCGTCAAATTTCATGCGTACCATATCGACCGCTGACGGAAAACGATAAAATACGTTTAATAAAAAAATATAAGTCATGCAACAGTATATTCCTCAATGATAAATTATTTTTGACAAATATGTTTCATGAATGGACTAAGTACCTTCTTAAGTACCTAGACTAGTTCCATTTCTCCATTATCAAATGTAATGTGAACCAAATCACCGATGGTATACAATAAAGTACGTCCTAAGTACAATACCATACTTTTGGTTCGGACGATAAGTTAACGATTTCTGTCTCCTCTCGCCATGACGGCTTCTCTCCCATCTCAAAGAAGACAGAAAACACCCTAAAGGGTGCTATTTTCTCAGATCCCTCTCCAGCCTTCCATGTTTTTCTCCCCGCAAAGCAAACGCGGCTGCCCCGGTTCGAATTACCGAAAGCAAACGATTCCGGGGTTTTTGGCGATGACGCGGAATGCTTCTCCTCCGTCACCGCAACCTTGAGGGATTCCGGGCAAGAAGCGGGACCTCGCGACGACGTCACCGCCAGCCACAGCTAAAAAGGATCGTGATTGAGCGGTTATAACAATCCCCAGTTTTTTTGGGGAAGTGGGGAATGAAATGAAAATACGTGGAAATAACACGCGGCTATTTCCTGCAGCGCCGACTGCTTTCATCAGCCCACCCACTTTCTCATATCCAAGGTCCCTCAGAAAAAAATAAAATAAATATTCCGCTCCATTTCCTTCCATCAGTTCACATGCATTTATTTTTTTCAATCTTATCTTCCTTATTCAAGATTCCTTGTTCAAGGTAGTTCGATTTATCGAGAGCATTGTCGTTGGTTTTGAGAGGTACAATCGCGACCATGGCCCTGATCGCGACCCTCATTTTCAATGGCTGGTACCACGAATATTACAAAAGAGGATCCTCAAGACAGCCTTTAAAATGCGTTGTCACCAATCGCGCATTTAAATGGGTTTACAAAAGTCGCCACTCGCGTCGCTGACGGACAAATTGATCCGAGATTCACGGTGAAATAAGGTATATCAGGGGTTCAAACCGAAATTCATGCACATGAAGATGTGATATAACATACGTATTACTTTCCAATGCTAATTCCTGCAATTTCAGACATTATAGTGCAAAATATTGAAAAAAGTATATCACATTGCACATACTGCGCTGCGGACATTTTTGAAAACCGATTAAAATACGACCGAAACGGCAGCAGAAATTAGTCTTCTATGTGTTGAACTTTGGCCTCCTCTATGCAGTCCCTTTGGCTGGTATCAACAATTTCGCTTCGATGACTAACGATGAACCGTCTCACAATGAGTCAATGTAGTAAAACATTTCAAGGTTACCTGGGAATTTTAATAAAGTGCAGTTATCGAGGTACTTCTCGCATGCGTAGTTACTTGGCTTCACTCGGGAAGTTAGTTTCAGCATTCCATACATCAAGTGCAGTTGCGAAATGTGGTAATCGATAGTTTAGACGGAACGATATTGTCTATTGGAAGCTTGTTGTCAGCCATTTTCCGATATTGGAGTGATTCCTTATGGCCAAACGATTTTTCATTATCCTAAGATATAAAATTAAAGGCTATAAACAGTCAACTTCCATTGCTGACTATGGTCTGAATATTGTAATAAATTGATCACAGTCATTCTCGTTGAACATCGTTTAACATCGAAAATTTATTGTATTGTTCCATCAAAACTATCGATAATTCAATACCTCATTTAGCCTCTGAACCCAAATTATGGAATGCTGATACTACCTCTCTGAATGAAGCCAAGTCATTGCATATCTAGGATGGATCTCGATAACTGCACCCCATTTAAATTCTCACACAACAATTTTGTTTTTTACAACTTATAAAATTCGGATTAGAAAGCGACGTAATTGATAAATTAAATGGATAGAATAGGAAAGTTTTTGCACCTCAAAATGAACTATCCTCACCTCCGAGTTTTGTGCATTCCCGCATTCGGTGTGTTTGGAAGAAGTGCTGGGCAAGAAGCCGAGTTTTTTTCGGAGCATCTGTTTGCCTCGCTTTCAATTGGAGCAACCGACTTCTCATTATTGACGCGGGATTTCTGAAGCGTCCTTTTTTTGTACCACCCATAACCCATATAACCCGTTTGAAGCATGATTTCCTAGTGAACAGTAATTAATAGGCAACAAATTGTGCAATGAAAAAAGGGAGATGTTAGAAGTAGTACTACGTTTTTGTAAATCGTTATTCTTTTAAGCGGTTGCCATGTGCCAGTGATGTTTGTTCGGCGTGGTTGTCTTAACTGTGTTGACTGACAATGAGATAGACTAAAAAAAACATGCTATAATTAAAGACTTAATTTATGTAAAATCTGAAAGACTGCAATAGATAAACATTTCTGAAATTTTTAAATATATATGAATACCAAATTGTGGAAATTTGCCTTTCTTTAATTTATTTTTATATTTAAATATTAATTTCATTTATTTCTGTTTACACTAACCGAATACGATCTGAATACAAGAATATACAATCCACACATTCCCTTTTTCTGAATAATTACGTCGGAATTTCCAACAGATTAGGAAAAGCAATATATAAAAGCTTGAATTCACGAACAAATTATAGGGAATATTTCCGTTCTGCTTTCAAAGCAAACCTGAGAACACTTTCAGCTCATTAAATTGGAAAGAAAAATATAGATATAGAAATTAAGGTGGATTATAGCGTATGAAGTAAACGGGAGTACGCGTGCCGTGACTATGTTGACGCGGAGTAGAATATATGAAAATTTATATCGGCATCGTTGTCTCAATGACCGATAGAAAGAGCTGCCAGCGGTTCTGCTGTATTTTAAAGAAATAGATACTCATTCATATTTCCGGCATCGCTAAAACCTAGGATGCATCCTATTCGTGTCCTGCGGCCGGAGTGATAAACAGCTACTTCTTTTACAATTTCCACATACATCTGGCTGGACCATTCAAATTTAAATATCGCGAATGGAAAGGCTCCTATTCATGCAGGTATCCCATTAATATTTTCTCGTGCCTACCCCAAATCCACGTATTCCACACCTGGCTTACTAACATTACATGTCAAATTGTAAACTCTTTGGAGAAAATCCGCTTTCAAATATGAAATGCAGCATTGTAATTTAACCATCCTTTGAATCTGGACATTTTCATATGGAATGCGGAAATTATATTAGCCTGAATAACCTCGAGATAAATTTCACTTCTACTGTGAATCAAAACGAAATACAGTAAACATCCTCGGTTCCTCTACGGACTATTAAGATAGCCGGTTACCTTAGTTCCTTGGCATATTTCGATGAAAATCAGACTTTTCCCTTCGGCATTGTAGAAATGTCATTCCTGTGTATCGCATTCGTCTCTATGATACAAATTACACTATATATTAACCATATTCAAACGTTTTGAAGGTAAATTCAGATGCATCCCGACCCCTACTCTGGTGAAGTTAGAGGCATGCTCAAAATCCTTCGCGTCCGTCGGATGTTACATACGTTAAATTAAGGCTCACTTGGCCCTCTTCGATAAGGGGACGAGAACTTCTTGCTAGATTGGTATAGTTTGGTGACATCTTACTCAGAAAATGCCATAATCACCACAATCATTTGCCAGCCTCGGTGGCGATGGGGCAAAGTCCTCGCCTGCCTAACCGCAGATCGCGGGTTTGAATCCCGCTTTGGTAGGTGGTCCCTATCCAGGGTATGGATGTATGTGTTTGTTAATTCCTCCATTTTAAAGGCCTCTATGTGCTGTTTACGGGGAAGTTGAAAATAAATAAATAAATACATATATCTCTGGTCAACAATACTAAGATTGTTTGACGCAGCTTTCCACTCCATTATTCTATCAGCCAATCTTTCAACACCTACGTGTGTCATCTATCCAACAAGCAATCACAATAAATATGCGAGTTATATTATTGTGAACGAGCACAGGCTCTTCTTAAATTATCATCTCAAAGTTAAGTCAAGTTGTTGCGGACGAGGCTTTAACCCTGTGTGTCCCAACGTCGAGGCTGAGGCGACAGGCCTAGCATCAGATCCAAAGACAAGTTTAGCTCTAAATCCCAAGGCAAGATCACACAAGAGCTCGAGGAATTACATATTATTTCAAAACATATCACCAATCGAAAATTTTCCTAGGAATAAACTCTTTGAAAGAACATGGTTAACATTGGAACCAGTGGACTTTTACTTTAGAAAAATAAAATAAGAACATTTAGAGGGAATCAATCCCGTTTCATCAATCAATCAATTATTTCTTTTTTCCTAAAATGATTATGAAAAAAAATACTTTAATAAAAAAAATTGGTCCGGAAAGGATTCATCTTGATATTGTAATTCACACCATCCTAAGAATAGATATGCATAAATCAATGCAGTGGCGGAACTAGGAATATGCTTCGGGGAGGATGGGGTGGCCAGGGATGGCGGCCCCTTCTAGGCAGGTCCGGGAAAATGTTTGAAAAATGACATGCCTGGAAATACATTTTACATCATTTTGGCACTAAAAATTTAACTTTGAGCAGATGCAGTTATAATATGTCAAAAATAGGCAATTTTTCTAAATATTTTTTTTTAATTTCTCTGAGGCTTTGGGGGGGATCTAACCCCTCATCCACCCCCATAGTAACCCCACTGAATCAATGGGAAGAGGCTTAGATGCTCGTTGGAGGAGACCCTAATGATATAAGGCAGGGAAATACTCATCGGGTACGGATACTTACGAGTTTCCATGTTTGCCTTTCAAATAAATTATTTTTAGGTACTAATCGGTTAACGCTGAACATTTTTAAAATCATCAAAACAATTCAAAAATGAGAGACATTAATTCATTAAAGACAGGGGGGGTGTTCTCGAATACATTTCCAAGGCTTTGGGGGGGGGGTTACACCACTGAATCAATAGGTAGAGGTAACACCAAAAATAACTCATCCTAAACAGTGCTCTCCTCACACTCGAACAAGACGAAGAAAGAATGACCCGAATAGGGAACTTTTACAAAAAAAGCGAGATGAGCAGGAGATAAGAGAAAGACGGCGTGTGACGTTTATGGGTGGCGGAGAGAGGTGATGGGTATTGAGGGGTGACTTCCATAGCAGGTGGCAGCAGAATTGAATGGAGGAAGAAACGAAGAGGTATAGAAATGCTGAAGACTGCAATAGAGGGAAGAATGTACGGCAAGAAAATAAGGTCAATGGAACGGACGCCTTTGTTCGCGCTACGAAGGCTGCTGCTGCTGCTGCTCGTCATGGAAAAGAATAGGGGATAAAAACAGCGGAGGAAAGGAATGGGCAAGCTGAGTTCTCGGAGAAAATGAAACAAGTGCGCACCCCCCTACACAATGACGGTACGGGGGCATTTTTCAAGGTGCATCCACCAATCGAATAAACGTATCCCACATCGGAGGAGAGCCTAATGATATAAGGCAGGGAAATACTCATTGGGTACGGATATGATTAAAATTTAACTTTAAGCGGATGCAGTTATTATATAGTCAAAACTAGGCAATAGCTTAGTAATTAATTTTTTTCTCTGAGTCTTTGGTGGGGTATTCATCCCTTATGGCAATAAAAATTTAACTGAAAGCAGATGCAGTTATAATATGTCTAAACTAGGCAATTTTTCTAAATATTTTTTTAATTTTTCTGAGGCTTTGGGGGGGATCTAAGCCCTCATCCACCCACTGAATCAATGGGAAGAGGCTTAGATGCTCATTGGAGGAGACCCTAATGATATAAGGCAGGGAAATACTCATCGGGTACGGATACTTATGAGTTTCCATGTTTGCCTTTCAAATAAATTATTTTTAGGTACTAATCGGTTATCGCTGAACATTTTTAAAATCATCAAAACAATTAAAAAATGAGAGACATTAATTCATTAAAGGCAGGGGGGGTGTTCTCGAATACATTTCCAATGCGCATGTCTTTTTTAGATCACTCTTTTTTAGAGCATTTGAACTGGACTCGACGTTCGATATCTTGATCTCGCTGCCATTCTTACATATTCGGCTCTTCTGCAGCATTTTGATTGCTTCTTTTTTCGTTTCCCAGCGGTTCAAAGAGGTTCTTCTTCTTCTTCATACTTCACCGTCGAATTTGACAACGAGCATCATTTGTTTTCAATAGCAAATAATGTATTCCCATGGAGACTAAATAACTATGCTTAAAAATTCTTTCTTCAAATTTCCCATCTAAAGTATTATTTATGTTCAGTGATAACCGATAAGTACCTTATTTTACGTCAATACTCTTAGTTTTAATTAAACCAAGTGCCAGATGGTACCAAGTGATTTTAATTCCATGTAATAAAATAATAAACCCATCTTGAAGTTTTAACACGCATTAGGTCATAACTTGTGACATGCTAAACCTTTACGAAGTTATCGAGAGAGCATTACTTGGGATTTTAGGAAGAGTTTAATTCATTTTTGACGCATTTGATTTTAGAAATGTAGGGCAACTTCTATGGATAAGATAATCTATCGCGTAATGCGTCCTCATAAGATAATCACCCATGACCTGAGTGATTAACTTAAGAGGACGTATGTGTCCCTACAGCTTGGTCGTATTTTAGCTACTGTTACGTCGAATTACTCGTTAAAACTTGATTTTTTTATCTTGAAATATCAAGGGATTATAACATTCGTCTGTATCTCAAATAATTTGTGCACCTGAATAAATACTGACCAAAACTTTTTAATTTTGAAAACAAGAAAATGTAGACGACGGTCCACTGAAGACATCACTACAATTTCAAAGTAATTATATAACTTTTTAGCGATTAATGCGTCGCAAGCACTGACCAACCAAGCAGGAAAGATTCGTCATTTTAAGCGAGGGTACGCATAATTTTATAAGCATCATCAATAAGCATGAGACATAAAGGTATTGGGTGAAATATGGATCGCATGGGACACCAGATGAATAATAGATTATCAGAAAAAGAACTATTTCCCCGCTTTTTTACATACAAGACGTCAAAAATTAATGAGCATATGTTCCTCCGAAAATCCCAACTGATGCCCTACCGATAACTTCACAAATGGTTGAGTATATTGCAAGTTATGACCTTATGTGAGTTAAAAAATCATGTTGACCTTTTAATTTTGCAGTAAGTACCTGGAATTGAAAACACTTAGTACTAGTTTGATATTCGCGCCCTTAGTGTTTTTTTCCTTTATGGCCTAAAGAAGGTAGTGAGGGATTTCTCCCTTATCCTGAAACCTGTCGGAATATTTTTTCGCTCTCTATATAATGCTTTCCTGGGCCCATGAGGTTACAAACCCGGCCTCACTCGCTGACGCACCGACCAACGGGTATCATCGTTATCTTCAAGACGCCTGACGGTTGAGCCAATAGCCTGGCGGCCTGGGGTAAGTCACTCAGTGCTCTCGTGGAGGCTAATTATCTTTTCCATACAGTCCAATTATTTGTTTTAATTAGGAAATGTCCGGCAATTCTGTAGCTATCTCGGATTCCGGCCAATTGCGGGCGGAACAAGGTACAATGATTTTCATCAAAATGAATACCAAGATTAATGGCATAAACAGTGGCGTAACTAGGAATATGCTTTGGGGGGATGAGGCTGCTTTGGGGGCGATGTGGGGGATTTGGGGGGGATTAGAGGGGATTAGTGGGGGCCACCCCCCCCAGGAAACTGGGATTTCAGGAAAAGTTTTGAAAACTAACATGCCTGAAAACGCATTTTACATAATTTTGGCACTTAAAATTTAACTTTTAGCAGATGCAGTTATTATATATCAAATCCAGACAAGATTTTCATATAATTTTTTGATTTCTCAGAGACTTTGGGGGGGGGATGCATCCCCTAATCCCCCCAATAGTTACGCCACTGGGCATAAAATAATTTATTTGAAAGGCAGACATGAAAAATAAAACATTTGATCAACCTAGTGACCCCAAAATCGATGAAAATTTATCGTCTTCATTCTCTTTTCATCTGGTTTCCTTCATGCTTTCGTGGCGCGGAAAAGGAAGTTCCGCGTTGCCTCAGCCTTCTGAGGCCCCATTGGGTGCACTTACTGGAATTGGGTACCGACAGACACACAAACACTCCCTCACTACATCCCTTCTCCTACCACCTACAGAAGCGGGATAGGAATTCCTCGACGTATCAACGTTGGTAAAAGAAAAAAGACTCCTTTCTTATATAGAGGACCGTGGACGGAACTCCATTGGCGTGCAGAAGACCACTATCCCGTTTCCTTCCTATACGGACGACGGATCACGGGACTCGTTCGTCTCGAAATTAAAGGGTCGGCGAGCTAAATTGACCGAGATAAAGGGAGACAAGCTTGATGGACTCCACGCGGATGTGGTGCCCTTATCAGAGAGTCGCATGTAATATTGGTGTATCATAACCACGAATTATATTGACCTCTTACCTTTTCACATAAATAGGGCCTTCAAATAAATGGATGTCTCATTCATATTACTAGCAATTATATTTAATTTTTCTGATTAATTGAAACTTAGAATGAACAATTTATCTATGCCTTGGCAACCATCGTGAAATCCATTTTAGAGGACTTAAAATAGTTTCTTAGATTCTAGATAGGCAAGACTGTTTACCTTGCCGTAGGTAAATAGTCTTGCCTCTTAGTCAAGATAAAGTTGGAACTTTCTCTAGTAATTTCTGTCCTTAGTCGAATTGAGGCATTTTAAGATGTTGTGAGCCGCTCTCTTTCAGTTTTCAACGTCATAGTTACGCCAAATTAAGTTGCCCCAAAAAAGTTAAGGGGGATGCCTTTAATCCATACGCTTATGCATTTTTAACAATTTACACCATAAGATTTCATCGTTGATATTAACTTTGAAAATGCCTAGTCCAATCCGAGAGAGATTGATGACTACGCTTTTTTGGGCCACTTTCCCTCCGCAGACAGCAGCAGTCAACAATCATTCTCACTGGAAGGCAGTAAAAATTTAACGACCATAGTCCAGAAATGCAGCCTGCGGACATACATACGGCTAAAAGGTCAAAGGTTGAATTGATTACGCAAATTTAGGACTCAACCACAGGATTAGTAAATAATGAAGACAAGAAAGTGGCATACGGGTTATTTCACAGCCATGGAGTTAACTATTTTTTTTTCAATTAGGTCATCGAAATGCTGACATATTTGCTAATAGAAAAATTATACATGAAATAAATGCTCTTCTTATATGGCCAAATATTTTTGTAAAATTAATATCTGTAATGAGCAAATCAAATATAATATGAACATTTTAAAAAAATATGGGGGACGAATTTCATTTTTCAGCATTAGGTACTTTTCCAAGCATTAATTGGCGATTCTTAATTGATGCCAATAGTGAAGTCAATCGTTGGATTAACATTTCAAAATATTCGATTTAAAAAAAACTGGAAACTTTGCTGCAACATTTGTGTACTAATCTGCTGAACATTCGTCCAATACGCATTTATTTATATGTAAAGCATTCAAATTACCATCATAACCAATTATTATAATGGAGGATAACTCGGTAACGTGGGGATAAATGTCTAAACATTATGATATTACTCCCATTCACCAAACTAGCAGCATTCCAGAGCTCACACGTTTTATATAATATGTTCCATGGCGGTACAGAAAACCAAGACAGGTATTTGCTGATAAAACCAGCACAATGATTTCATTAACTCGCATAATTTTAACTTTAAACAAGCAAAATACACTATGGCAATAAGTTATGTCAACATCCAAGTCCGCTCAGATATTAAGGGTCTGTCACTAAAACTATAAGCGTTTTCGTCCATTTTCTTTTTTTGATAATGCTACGGCTTATAATTGAAAGTGTAACCACTACAGTAGAGTTTCCATTATACTACTTTACTATACTTTACAAGCCTGAAACGAAAATTCTAGTCCATTGTCAGCCGAAGTACTGGCTCAATTGTCTATCTACTAGCAATATACAAATGCGTTAGCTTAAAAAAACTAATTCTTTTAATGCATATTTTTTACTTGGGATGTTTATAATAAGTGATTGCGGCTATCGTTTATATTCATAATTATTTCATAAGAGTTTTCCATATTAAATTTTGACTATTCAAGATTTGAAAACTAAACTGCACTGCAACCTGGATTGAGCTCAAATAATAATTTAAGGAATCCTGATCTGAAGAAAATTTAGCGAGACCTATATCCAGGCTAAAACAAATTAAAGCCCAAAGAAAAAAAACTCTCCAACGCCGGTAAAAGAGTAAAAACACTGAAAATTTTTCTCATTCCAAGATTCAAGTCGACGAATAATGCATTTGATCAATTTGCCACGAACGTTTAACGCCAGGTGATTTATATGAATCCAAACCAGTGTCCAGCAATTTGAATTCGAGCTTCGTATATTTCACTACCGGGTTGATTTGCCAAGAGAGAAATACGTCCGATGAAAATCGTACTGCAACTGAGTCCTAAATTAAGACATATATCCAAGCGTGATTTCAGGAGCAGCCGATAAATTCCCGTACGTCCAAACACTTTTCTTGTTACCTTGGCGGTGCCGTTTGGTCCACGAGCTATAAAATACTAAATCGTTTTCCATCACCGATAGATACAACTTAAGGACATCATTTATCTCCACATTGCGTTCTATTTGTTTACCGTCATACATCTTTTACTCACGGAAATCATTCCAAAGGCGCTGCAAAAAAATACTGACTTCCTCATAATCTGTGACTTCGTAATGACGTATTAAAAGAAAAGAATGCAAGGCAGACATCATTATAACATTTCATCAACAACAACATTTCAAAAACAACATATCATCAACCTGATGATAGCATGTATTCAGGAACCTGGGACGTACAGTTTGAAATAAATTGAGGAATATAACAAAGTATTTTTATTTTTAACATGAAACAGTTCCACAAAGTAACGCCGGAGACCGTGTCTTACATCAAGAATCTGTATTTCAGCATAGTATGTCGTTTACATTTTTAAATGCTAAGGATTTTTATGCCTCGTCAAGAATGAAGTAATATTTATGGCTGACAAAGATATAAAAAGGAAGGACTTTCTGTAGTGTAGCTAACTCTCAAAGGTTTTCCACCCCCAAAAATGAAAAACCTAAAGACACCCCTTGCAAACTGACCTCCCCTCAAAAATTTTTTTTACATAGCCTCGCTCTCCAGAAGTGTGATACCAACGCTTCCTCATCCTCCGCCTTAAGAACCCGTCGCACCGACAGTCAACAGCCGCACTCCCAGGAGTGCCTCTACTCCCTTGCATCCCTTACTCTTCAACCCCTCCGTCTACCGCCACAATTGACCCCTCCATTCCGACACTTTCAGGAAAAAAAATATCCTCGCAAGAGATGAGCCCGCGGCGAAGGACTTGAGGGCGGGAGAAGAAAGGAGAAAAAGAGAGAAGAAATACGCGAGATGTCGTCTTATTTGTTGACGACGCCTTCGTCTGGAGAGTAAGAGGGGTGAAGATAGGGGAAGGAAAGAAGCGGGGAGGAGGATAGTGTTGGTGGAGGAGAGGAGTGGTAGTATATAAATACATGGACTCAAAAACTTTCTTAGGAGGGTGGGCGGCGTAGGAAGGAGGTTGTTCAGTCACCGATATCACGCGCGTGCCGCGAGAAGTTCTGCGACAGAGGGTGTCGAGTAGCTGAGTACAAACGGGGGTATGTCGAGCAAATTCAATTCGACTGTTTACGCGTCGTTCAAGTCGGGTTGACACGTCCAAGTTGACTGCTTTTATATATCTATGAAAGATATTCTACCGCTTAAGGTAGGTTTACGTGCAGAATTTGTAGATCGCCTGTCACGTGCTCTATCCTCAAATTAACCCTTTCAGTGGCAGTCTATTATGCCAGATATGCTGAATAATGCCAGGGCTTTTTTGGCGACTTTGCAGGTTTGTACTTTACAAATTTAATACCCAAAGTTAAATATGCATTTTCTGAATATATTTTTTTCATGTGCTCTTAATACTTACGGGTATGTTAAAGTATAACTAACACTAAAAAAATTGCAAAAACTACAAGAAGCGCAAAAAATAAAAGGGGCGAGTGTAAAAAAAATATATCAGTACTAATTGCAGTGATTGACGTCCTGCGCGTTTTCTCTTGCATAAATCAGTTTTTTACTGCGATTAGTATTGCGAATGGTTTATTACGCTGCAATACTATTTTGCTAACATTAACCGAAACAAGAATCCAGACCTCTTCTGCAAACTTATACCTAACAACACGATCAAAATTATTGAAGTTATTTCGCAGAATTCGTGAAAATAGCAAAAGAAATCATTATGTCTAATCAAACAAAGCCTCAGACTAAGGACATCTGGGCATCATCATATGTTTTTAGAAATAGCATTCCATACCAAACCAAGAAACAACATCGAAATCATATTACATTGCATGGTGTTCGGTAAATTGACATGAAAGTGAGGACAGATAATAAAATAGCGCATCTTTTCCCTAATATGAGAAAATGCGCTAAGAAACTACAAAGGTCTATTCGCCATTATTCCATCAATACATCCTATTCTCTTCCCTCCCTTTCCCGTGGCTAAGCAGTCTTCTCTCTAACACGGATTTTAAAGCTTCCTCCCCTTCTCGGTTAGTACTCGCCTCGTCCAAATCCTCCGTCTTCATGGTATTTCCTCTCAAAGTTTCCTCTCCTAGCCCACTCCGTCCGGCAAATCCTCGTTCTTTCACCTGTCCATCTATCCTACCTTCTATATTTTCCTTCAGACTCATTCATCAAACTCCTCCGGCCATTTCTCGTCCTCTTTCCTCAGCGTCCACGTTTTCGCACCGTTAAGCGCTGCATTCTAGATGAGACTCTTCACTTCTCTTTTCTTAAGATTCTAACAAAACGAGCTCTCTAGCACTTCCCTATCCATAGTCACCTCTTTTGCTTACATCAAAGACTGACTGATGTCGTCACTACCGTGTCCATCATCCTCCTCTTCACAGACATCTCCTCTAACGCGGCATCTCTCACAGCAGTGCCCCACGAGTAATGAAAGGTATTATGAAGGCTCTTTCATTAGCAAGCAATTTAAAAAAAATATCAAGCTGTAAACTTACGTGTTTAAATAAAAATCGTTACTTGCGATGTGGCAATATTCATCGATTCCACCTATAAAATTCACTAACTCTTGGTTAACTATGTGGTATTCCATTATTTCCTGGATATAGACAGTTACTTATACCACTTATTTAAATTAATCCAGGAGATTCCACCTATGTTCAAAGTTGTACTTCTTCAACTTTGCTCATTCATTGAATCAAGACTGACCACATCCTAAAAAATTTCGTTCTCCGTTCGCAGTGATTCGCAATTACGCTCCGAAGGAACAAAATGAGTGTGGTAGTTGTAAAAAGATCTGCTGCTCTAGCAATCGACTTCAACGTGAAAGCCGAGCTAGCACGTTGAAAATTTTCGGGTAAGAACTCTTGTCAACTATTGCTGACATCCATTAAAAATTAACCTCATCATTAACAGGTATTACAAAAATTAGGGAGATAAAATTTTGTTATGAGATATGGGTATTACTGATATTGGTGTACTCCATACTGTCTGAAATTTTTAAGGCCACAGCATACGCTTGAAATGAGTAATTCATCAAGATGCCGAGTGTAAATACGACCGGTCGATGACCATCTTTCAAAAAAATGAATGGCATTTTCGATACGATTTCAAAATAGTTTCCCTGAGTCAGCTCTTACGGCGAGGCTTTTATTTTTATGAGGAAGTAACCCCGTGAATATTTTCAAATAATTAATATCTAATATATTTTGATCACATATTTTATTCTTCACATCATATTTTATTTATTCGATTACTAAAGTACTCTTGGATAAGTATCACAAAATTTGGCCAATGAATCACTTAATTAATATAACTGATGTCAACTGTGATCACAATACTAACATTTTTCTTTTTCTGTAGATTCCGATACGGTCAAAATTACAGTTGCAGTATAAAAATTTTGTCTTCCTGTAAAATTATGATCAAAAATATCACTAAATATTACTGACACCACCGGCGAGCAAGTGCAAAGGAGCGACGCGACGTCAAAGTGGAGTTAACAGATTACAACACAATATTGCTAATATTTAACATCAAATATGTATACATTTTCAGTTCTATTCGGGAAAGATTTAAACTACGAAAATGAAAAGGAGACTTCGTTGATTTCTACTGATTTTTTTCGTCCGTACGACATGTTTCGAACCATAGAGGTCATTATCAAGTATAGAAGTACTTGATAATGACCTCTATGATTCGAAACATGTCGTACGGACGAAATAAATCAGTGGAAATCAACGAAGCCTCCTTTTCATTTTTTAGTATTACCTTCCATATAGTTGAGCCTAATACCAATGATCGAATTTAAACTACGTGTTCTTATGTGCTGTAAAGTTCAATGGCGAAATATGTAGCGGCCACAATAATTATGATAAGATACCAAATTTTCACATTTTTTTAAATCAGAAGTCTTCAATTCATTTTCTCCCAGAAGCAGCTCTGGGTTAGAAAGGCTTAAATCGCTGATCCCAATCAAGGTAATTTTTTATAATGCCGGGATTCAAACCTGGATATTCCAATTTGCCATCCAGGTTACACCACCAAGCCCTTTGTATCGTTTTGTTTACTTGAACCGGGGACCAAGGACCCTTTTGATTAGTAGCCCTAGCAAGCAGTAGCTCTAGGAATAGGGTGGTTTCCTATTATTTTGTTACTGCCTAAATCGAAAGATATTACTCCTGGATTATGTATTTCACTTTTAGACTTTTAAAATACGATATCTATTTTTCGCGATTAAATGAAAAGTGAACATTTTCAAGCGCGCGAAAACGCGACGGCTAACAATAAGTATGAATGCTGGGAAAAGCCCGTGTGACGTCTAGCTGTTGCTGTGTGAGGCCACCTGGGTGCGAGGCTATGAACGCCGCTGCGAGGCTATGAACAGGCTGCTTGCTGCCGAGCATCGCGCTAGCGTAGAGTACCCTGCTAGTAGCGCTTGTCTTAAATAAGGATTATTAACACCCTATCAAACGAAGGAAACTTTCCGACCTTAGGCAATTTTAATAGATGATTATTAAGAGATGTTTCCCGGAGCTCTGTGCCTCATGCATGCATCGGTAATCTCAGACGATGTAAAACTCCTGACTACTCGTATAGAATCTAGGTCCCTGTGACGTCACGCGGAGTGGCTTCGCATGGGCGCCAATATGGCCTTTTTCGAATGAGGTCAAAATTGACCATTAACATTCGTCTAAACTGGATTTCTAAAATCAAATAATTTGTATCTCATGAATACACTAAAGATGGGTAACGAATTGCAGTCAATGGCTTCCGTTTTCTTTGATGGAGGAAACTACCCTATTGCATAAGCGGAGGAGGAATTCATGAATAGGAGACCCCTGCGAGAGGATCGTTATGAAATAGTGTAACAAAGTGACTAATGAATATTCTCTGATCTGGAGTGTAGCGCTTTGCTGCGCGGAAACGTGGATAAGCAGTAAGAGGGACGAGAAAATATTTGAGTCTTAGAGGTTTGGGGTGGGGGAGGAGAGCAGAGAAGGTGAAGTTGAAGGATAGGAGGCACGACGACGTGGCGGATATTGCAGGACAGGGGGGGAAGAACTTCTGGATTAGATACGGAGGAGACCGGGGGTATCACGTGTATATCATGAATACACTAATGGTGGGTAACAAATCACAATCAATGCCTTTCGTTTTCTTTGATGAAGGAAACTACCCTATTGGAGCCACCAAGACCTTATATCGGCTAAAAGTGGCGAACAACCTTATTCACCCTTCCTTCCAATTCCATTTTTTTCGGAATCTTCCCTTTCGTTTCCTCCATGCCGCCAGCATAGGAATAAAAACACTACCTACTCTCCATTTCCTCAGCGCTCCGATAACCCTCAATTCTTTCGCATTATACCTATCGTTCCTTCCGGCCTGCCACGAGCGGAGACCGCAAATAGCGCCCGAGGAGTCCTTTTTACCGAGTCAACCCGAGGGTGAAAAATCGCTCTGCGCCGCCTCTTTAGCGTCCTTAAGACCCCGTCCCGCGAGGCGCGGCTAAGTCCTCACATTTCTAAGATAAATGATACGCTCGTACATCTTCCAACCCGTCGCAACCTATAGTGTCGTGTACATGGGAATTCTTTTATCCGTAAAAGAATCCGAAATGGAATTGCAGTCAAAGGTAGGAGTTTAAAAAACGGGTTAAGGTCATAGAATGGAAGAGTGAGTTGGTTGATATTCTCTTTGCGGAAACGAGTGCGCATACGTGAAATTCGCCATTTTCAATATAGGTACAACTTGTTTATTTCCGTGTTCTGGTACTATATACAGTTCACCTCAGAGCTTTATTATTGGATACGATCTGAACTGATTTTGCGCGCTCTCCTTAAAATTTACAAATGGGTGCGATTGCGTAATCGTATTGTTTATACGACCCTCAAATCTCTCGTTTCCATGCAATTATTGACGTTTTAATTGAGAGAAACCCGAAAATAACGGAGAATTCATTTATCTTCAGTTCTTTACCTGTTTAAATCATCCAATACTGTTGCTAATTGCCTCGGCAACTATGGAAAATTAAAACTCTCTCCCCACCCGAGGAATGCTACATAGCGGTCATGGGATCACTTAAATTTCCATATCATCTGTGAGAGTAATGATAGAGAAATGATTCTTAATGCAATGAACAAAAGAAATTTTTCTAAAAATTAGTTTTAAAATTTTTATGTTATCTCTAAAAATGAAGCTTTTATCGTAAAAAAATAGGCCTAAAAAAGTTGAAATGTCTAGGTTTTACTTGGATCCTTTGTACAAATAAGGTACCGATCTCTATGTGGACAACATAAAAGGAACGAAGCATATTTCAAGCACAATCAGCATAAGTTTAAAATCCCTTCCATCACTGCACATTACCTTGTTCAAAGTCTTCATGGTAACTGAAAAGTGCACCCAAAAAAATGTTTGCGTTGCCTTAGCTTCGTTATTAATGAGTTGCGACCCCATATTTATGGACTAAAAATACTTGAACCTGTCTCCACAACCGCCTGAAGTAATGCAAATTCCTCCTGGAACTGAAACACTCTGTCGTATGAACGTGTTGCGCTTTGATTTGAACCAAGCAGGCCCGGAACTATGGTGAGGCAAGGGGGGACACGTACCCCGGGCGGCAGATTTGAGGGGGCGGCAAAATCTGAGAAGTTTATTTTAAAATTTACTTAATGTTTCTAATTAAATTAATTAACAATAATTTTAATATATATATATATATATATTTTTTTATATCACGAGATGTGGGTCAAATTTTATTTAATGAGACTGTTTTTTTTACTTGCTAAGCGTCTCATAAGTTTGGAAATTTCATTAGCGGCATGCGTAGCATCAATACCAAATCTTTGACGGAAATGTGCGTAAAAACCTTTTACTTTAGTTGTGATATCTATTTCCGGACTTTGATCTCCCATATTCCTCTTGCTTGGCGTAGTCCTTCCTGCTGAAAATGGTTTTCAATCTCTTCTGATTTAACTCTCCTCTGGCATGAAATCTCCTTTTTTTTTTCCTGGGTGAAGTGAATTGATGAACAACTGGACAGCTTCTCTTCCTTGTAATATTCAAACTTTATACTTCACGACCCCTTATTATATATATATATATATATATATATATATTTTTTATATCACGAGATGTGGGTCACATCCACATCTCGTGATATAAAAAAAATATATATATATAATAAGGGGTCGTGAAGTATAAAGTTTGAATAATTTTAATGCATAAATTCACAATAATATTAATAAAATTTCTTAATAGCAAGCATAATATGTGTAATGTCAACTGCAGCATCTCAAAAATAGCTTGCGGAGATATAATATATTAGTGGATGTGGAGAGAGGGAGCGAGGGGGAATAATAATAATAATAATTTCGTCTTTATTTTTCAAGCGAATTTTAGGACAACATTGTCCTCTCTTACAATTAACTTGATTAACAATCACAAACATCCATGCCCTGGATGGTGATCAGTCCACCCAGGCGGGATTCGAACCCGCGACCTCTAGGTTAGCAGGACTTTACCCCAGCGCCACCGAGACCGGCATGAGAGGAGGAGGAGATGTGAAAAACTGAATTTGCCCCCGCCCCCCCCCCCCCCCCCCCCCCGATGAAAACTTTCCTAGTTCTGTTCATATCAGTAGTTCATCCGGCAACCAAGTGAACTACTGATATGAACACGGATTCCCACCTAGATCCCATCCCTCTAGCTCGTCTTCTTTTTTTTAACGGTTTCCATAGAGAAGAGAGACGTTTTTAATCCCGCCAAAGTTTCGCGCGCACGGCAATGACGGGAGCAATCCGCGAGAGATGAGGAGGAGGGAAGGGAAAAAGTGACAGCGAACCTTTTTGATCTCGATGTTCCCCGACTCGCTCGGACGGTAATAACGGGAAGCTGAGAGGCGGCGCTTCCGCTACTTCCCCCCAGGTGGCACGTTGCTCCGGCTTCCGGTCAAAAGCCGACAATTTCTGGGATTAGCACACACATTCGAAGCAATTAAGATGAGTGACAGAGGGAACGGGCTGGATATTTCCACGACCAACGCTCCCTAAAGTATGGGTTATTCAAGGTTCTGAGTTTCTTGCACAGGGTCAAGATTTTGAGGTGTAAGAAAACGATAGGGAGGAAAAGGAAAATTAAAAGGACGCATCGCTACCGGTCGTATTACAAATATCTTCAAACGCCGTTTTACACGGGCACGTGCTACTTCTACCATCTGATGTGTTTACGAAGGCGCAGTCAAAATTGCGCCGTGTAAAACGGGAAGAACCGCTCTACATTTCCATGTCCGACAGGAACGATAAATTAAGAGAGATGTTTTGCCGAACGAATAGATATGGAATTCGTTTTTCTCCTGAATCATAAAGGACTTTAATAAAGGCTGGTCGTATTTTCATCAGAGCATTTCTTAGTACGCATTTTAATCGGTTTTCAAAAATTCTTGCGGGGTAGTTTGTAGATGTATTTTGTCATTTTAGTGATTCATAACTAGTTAAAAACTTTAAACTTTCCTGTTAAAATCTTCAGGGCACATAAATCTACAAGGTTAAAATATTCAGGGCAAATAAATCTACAGGGTTAAAATCTTCAGGGCACATAAATCTACAGGGTTAAAATCTTCAGGGCACATAGCCTTTTTCCAACATTTTCTTGTATCTAAAATATGATAATACTGGATCAGAGATAATACGAGGTCAAAATTTTAAATTTGTTTATCGGGCAAATTTTATCAATGGCCTTTAAGTATATACCCTGAACAAGTTTTATGGAGTCGTGCATTAAAATATAATACTCGCTGATTAGCCCTCTGAAAGGCTGTTTAATAAAGTTTTCCCAACTGTTGTAGACAAAGTTTTTCTTTCATAGATTATACTTATGGCGATAAAGAGCAAAATTTGATAAGTCATAAGATTACTTTCATTTATATCGAATTCCTTTCGAATAATTCCAAAGTATGATATTAGTCTCCTTCACTAAACTTAAAAAAATACGTATAACAATACAAGAAATTATGCTTAACACCCCGCCCATCGGATAATATATTTTTTTATTTCCCAGATTTAGCCTAATTATGAAGAAGTTAATTCCAAAATAAAGTACAAACATTGAAGAATTTGGAATCTGAGTATATCGTAATTTTTGGATGCTAGTTTTAGGAAGATGTTCCATTGATTGTCCAGTGAGTAATCCTCGCAAATTAATTTTCATGAGTAGATTTTTTATTTTCTCTTTGCTACGGCGGTAACTGAAATTATATCCACTTCATTACGTTTCGATGGTAACGCTATTTTAAGTCTCGGGTGTTACTTGATTAAATTTTACAAGTAAAAGAAAGACTGTGGGTACATATATCCCGTTGTTATGAAATTCAAACTATGACTACATCGTTTTCTTTACTCAGGAAACGTCACCGCAACGTTAGGCCTTAAATACCCGATAAGAATCTCACTACGAGTGAAAGAAATTCTGTCAAGATATTACACTTCTGAATAATCTAAATTGTAACTCTGTTTTTTTGCTACCTATGATGACATTTTTCCTAAGTAATAGGTTCTTCACAGATTTTCAACACGCAGAATTCCTCTCAATTCACTAACGTCACATTCCCGACTTCCTCGTGGTAAGCTCCGACTTCCTGGAATGATATATAATCAAGGGGACTAAAAGGAGGAGGCCATTCCACAGAAGGATGATTTCTGCTGCCATTTTGGTCGCATTTTAATCGGTTTTCATAAATGTCCACTGCGCGGAGATGAGTGCAGGGATAGCATTGAAAAAAGCGGATCGTATTGCACTCATCACCGCGCCGCGGTTATTTTTAAAAATCTTTGATCTCTGCATTCTATTCGGGTTTTAACCGCGTCCGCTGTGTTTTAGCGACAACAGTTTACCTCACCTTCGACCTGAAGACACTGACTGCAATGTCAGCGAAACTGTTGTCGCCAAAACACAACGGACGCGGTGAAAACCCGAATAGAATGCAGAGATCATCTAATCAACGCCGCGAAAATCTTCGAACCTACAGTTTTAAAAATCGATTAAAATGCAACCGAAGAGGCAGCAGAAATCATCCTTCTGTGGAATGGAATTGGGCCTCCTCCTTTTAGTCGCCTTGATTACATATCATTCCAGGAAGTCGGAGCTTACCACGAGGAAGTCGGGAATGTGACGTTAGTGAATTGAGAGGAATTCTGCGTGTTGAAAGTCTGTGAAGAACCTATTACTTAGGGAAAATGTCATCATAGGTAGCAAAAAAACAGAGTTACAATTTAGATTATTCAGATGTGTAATGTCTTGACAGAATACCTTTCACTCGTAGTGAGATTCTTATCGGGTATTTAAGGCCTAACGTTGCGGTGACGTTTCCCGAGTAAACAAAACGATGTAGTTATAGTTTGAATTTCATAACAATGCAGAGATCATCTAATCAACGCCGTGAAAATCTTCGAACCTACATTTTTAAAAATCGATTAAAATTCAACCGAAGAGGCAACAGAAATCAGCCTTCGATGGGGTGGAATAAGGCATCCTAGTCCCTATCCTTCACCCTTTAGCCGCACTGGCACGACACGACGCTTCCTTTCCCTCCCGATTTTACGAAGCAAGCGAATAGCAATAAAAACGAAGCGTTGGGAGGAAAGACGGTGACGCACGCAGTAGCTTTTAAGTTTTCCGGGTTCACTAGGCCCAAGGACAGACTACCAGAGCCGCCCCCACGTCTTGTGGTTCGCAGGAAGCTCGGGCGGTGAATCAAAAGACGATCTCTGTCCGCCAAAAAAAAAGGACGCAAGTATTGGCGATTACGAATGGATATATACTGAACGGGGAAACGAATTCATTGTCTCGGGCGTGACTCCATGGAATCGACTTAACATATCGTAATTACCATACATAATCACCAGATGATGACATACCACGTCGAAAGCTAGGTCGCAGGTGGTTATATTATTTATGTGGAATTATAAAGTTTATTTTTACATTTAATTATGGAAACGAAGGGTACAGTATTTAAAGCTGTTTTGCACTTAAGTGTTTTCAGCGTGATGGCTTACCAGATAGTGGAGTGATTTAAGTATAAACGCAAGAATGCCCAGCAGCGTAACTATGAATATGCTTTGGTGGGGGATGCGGGGGCTTGAGGAGGGATGAAAGGGGTTAGTGAGGGCTACCCCCCCCCCCCCCAGGAAACGGGGAGTTGAGGAAACTTTTTTAAAAATAACATGTCTGAAAATGCATTTACACTATTTTCGCACTTAAAATTTAGCATTAAGCAGATGTAGTCATTACATCCAGACAAGATTTTAAAATATATTTTTGATTTCTCTGAGGCTTTTGGGGGGGAAAAAATACCCACCCCCCCATATTTATGCCACTGAGAATGCCAATGAGCTTACTGGGTTGGGTATTATCACACGACTGAGATGCCACTGTAGGTTCGTAAACCAATTTCCTTTTGCTGCTTATTAAGATAGAAGTTTGAAAGTAAAGACACCCATATTTTTTCATTACTTGATTTGCCGCTTATTATTCAAGCTATTCCCGGTGAAAAATATTTGCCAGGTAATTTTATTACGTCACAAACTTCCGCAGAGCTGGTTACCGCTTCTCAGCCACTCCTCACCCTCGCAAATTAGGGTCGCGTGGTTCGAAATTGTTCAAATATCGTGAGCGATTCCTTCCATTAATGATTGTTCCTTCCTGAACGAGTGAATGAAAGCTCTCATGACGTCATCAACTCCTGAAAAGTGGGGGGCAACGTTTGCAGTTTTTTACATTGAAATTATGATTGAATAGCTCAATAGTGAGGACTTTCCTCGCCATTTACCGAATTACTTTAAATGATAACAATATCTAGTCTAAGGTCGAATGTCCCCTTCGGACGTAACGGCATTTTAACATTTTTTTCAGGCATAACATTTTTTCATTAATCAGCCACGTCATAATATGAATAACTAATTAGTAAATCATGAAAAACTATTCAGGATATCATAGGTTTTCGGGGCTTTAATTTTATCAATTATCGTGAGCATACGAAATTTTTAAAATAAAAATCTCGTAAACCTTAACTCTGAATAATCGCAACCCTTAATTTTTTAATCTATATGCACCGAATTGCACATGGTTTCCGTATATTCGGGGTGCGGCCTGACAAATACGAAATTGAACCTGTCCTTCACTTATTCGTCCAAGGGCCTTCCCACATCACGCTTAACAAGACCCATATTAAGGCGATGTGTTTCTCCGTTCGAGTATTGGGTGTTTCCCAGAGCTTTTGGTGATACTTGGAAATGTTTTTACACACATTACCGTCCGAACATACGAATTTCAGAAAACTGCTTTCATCCTCCTCGTCGCAACGATTTCCTCGCATGAACGAGAGGAGGTACTACTCCTCGTGGCTATCGAGGAAGTTGCGAAGGAGTTAGAAAGGTGTTGGTGGTGGTCCTGTCATGCAAAAGCCAGGATCTTTTAAAAATAGGCCACTGTCGACACCTCTTTCTCCCCCTCACTCCTTTAGCTTCCAAACTTGCTCCCCTTCATCCCACCTACTTTCCGTCTTCTTTAGAAAAGAAAAACTCAATGAAAATTTAGGTCAAGACGTTCAAAATACGAGGGCGTAACTTGCAATGAGGTTGGTAGGAGACACGAAAAAAAATCTTTTCACGAAATTTTCAAAATACTATCTTCTAACTGAATCTTATTCACTGAATGTCAGAAAATTAATTCTTTTCGGTGAGAAAACTTCTATAAATTCGAATCGGAAATCCGCATTTTGATTCTGTCACCGTACTGCTTCTTGAGTCATTGGTAAAATATATTCTGCAATTAAAGCCAAATCACGTTAGCGATGGCGATACGGCTGGTCCAAATAGCTGTAAAAATGCTAACTTAAAAATAAAAGAATTAAATTATCGAAATTTTATGTATTCTAATTTTTATTTGTGGCCTCGATAGCTGTCGTCAACACTTCTTAAACTTCTTTTCAATAAATAATAACTGTTAGTATTTATTTTTTCAATCGCACAGTCGCGAGCCTGATTAAAAATCTGATGCCGCTACATCTATATAACGGATTTTACATGTCGAGAACAGTCACAAAGCAACTTGAAGAGATATATGAACACAGCTCTGACTTCTCACATTTGGTGGTATTACATTTCGTAATTTTACCTAGATATCATAACTTTAACAATGGCGCAGCATTCCACTCAATCATTCTTTCTATGGTATTGTAAAAGTTCTTATTTCCATTGAAATGGTTTCACGTTGAGAACAAGTAAACTTAAGCACAAAAGTTTTAAAATTACGCTGCACTATACGCCTACTTCATCAGTTGCTAATATATTATATTTCATTCAGGTTTCATAATTGCATCATTTAAATTTCAGTTGATAATCAGATTTCCGAACAGGATATTATGAAAATCCTAACCCATACGTAGAAGATAGACAAAATATAATGACAACATTTCTGATTAATTTGATTGACCTGTGGGTAAAACTGGCATAAATACATGAGTCCTTTGAAATTAAATTTTGGCACGACAATACCGCAGCTACCTTAATTCGATTTATTCTCAACTTCATGCTATAATTGACGTTAAAAGTTTGATCGTTACATTAAAATAGAGCAACAGCCAGCTCAAACATCCAGAATAAATTTTAATTCTGAAGTACTTAATTAATTACTCAGTCATGATAGAAATAGTATTACATCCGTTCATACTAAATTAGAAAAAAATATTAATTAAGAAGGGCGTAGATTCTACTGAAACTTTAAGCTTTACGATTTCTTAGCTGCCTCGTGGTTAGCAGATAAGGATATTTTACAATGACACATTAAAGGTAATACTAAAGTTTATTTCAATGTGTTCATTGGCCCTCTCTGCGTAGGTTGTTTATTTTTTAGGTCTAAATATTGGCGCTCAATGAGAGATCATGCCGCAACAAACCATACTACTTGAGAAACGATAGTGATCACATGTTCAGCAACGTGAGAACGCTTTGATCTTCCGAAAATTTTATAAATTAATATGTTTAAATTATTGATTTAAAAAGTGTTATATATTGGTAGAAATACTTCATGCACTTTTCCCAAAATGCCTCAAAGTAATCCGGGAAAATTACGCGAATAAACCTGGAAAGAATTTATATTCTCATTCGTTTTTCTGCTGACTCATATGAACTCACCTATAGTTGACTCAACGCTCTTCCTGACTAAAGCTCTTTCGTAAGACCGGAATCACCAATAAAATGAGATAAATGATAAGTATAAAACGTCAATCAGGCATAGGTAATATCTTTCAATAAAAATTGTCTGCCTTAAGGATACGGAAGACTTCATACAGTTTCACAAATTCCGAATGAGTTTTCAATTTTTTAGTTACATGCAAGTTTCCCTAGCATAAATAAATATTTCGTGAAGACACAGGAATAAATTAAGTAAGATTAGAAATGACAAAATTGGTTCATAGAAATTACATCAATTAACATTTTTTTTCTTTAACAATAAACAGATCACTTCTCTTTAATTTAAAATTGTGATCATAACTTAAGCCCTGATATTAGAAGTGAACGCCTCGAAAATAGAGAAATCAAAACACAAGAGAAAGTGGAAGAGATATATAAAGATTCAATATCTATTTGTTGCTGTAATAATAATTAGCCTATTAACTGTATGTTAACTATGATGCTGCCGTAGTCTAGTTACCACCGGTAAACAAATTTTTGCAAATAAGGTTTGTCAACATTCTTGTCTCTTCTTTTTCATTAATTGAATTATTTTTAATTTTTTTATTACTGTAAAATAACATTGTGGCAATCTTTCATGCCTCTCTTTATTAATTTATAATAGCCATTATGGTTCACAGCCCTGAGGAAAATATAATAAATATATCGAAACGTTGACACAGACTTTGCATCTTAATTTCAAATTGTGTTCATAACTTATGCCCCAATGTTAGAATCGAATGGCTCGAAAAATTAGAAAGAATTCAAAACATTCGAGAAAGTGGGAGAGATAAATAAAGATGCGGGTGAGGAAGAGGGAAGATGCGGAGGAAAAACTGACTGAACCCCCCTCAACGCAAGAATCGGTGCCTTCCAGAAACTCAACTCCGTCGCCGCGCCGTTGGACGGAGAGAAAATAAAAGAGGGGAAACGTAAACTGGTATAATGCCAAATTGCGACAAGATAGATGAGCATCTAGGAGCGGAGGAGATAAGGCCACCCTCTCTCTCTCAGGAGCCGCTGATATAATTCAAACCGCCGCGCCGCCGCTCAAAGGGTATGGAGGGGAGGGATGTGGGGGGTGCGGGAGGGAAGCAGCGGCTGCGGCACTGCCCGCTCCCGGAGATTCCACTTCCTCATCTCTTTCTCCTTCCTGAGAATCCATTCTTCAAGTTGCTCTCCTCTTCCGGGGCCACACAATGGCAGAGTCGAAAAGACACACATTCGCGGAAGAGACTTCATATAGCGAGTCGGCGCGGTGGAAAACGCGAGCTGCCGCACCCCAATTACTCGTGACCCAAGGGGGTTGGGAGCACTCGAGGAAGTAGAAACAGACCACCCTTTCCTCTCGATTATTTTAATCACGATTATTACAAAATAGGATCCTTAAGTAGGCCTCTAAAATTGTAGTCGCCGAAGGCACATTTAAATGGGTTTAAAAAATTCGCCTCAAAATAATAATACTATTTTAGAATCGATAGTGAGCACAGTTTCAGCATCTTAAGATAAATTTGATCTTTCGAAAATTTTTATGCATAAATTCGTTTATATTATTGATTTAAAAAATATCATACATTGTTTAAATTGTGTCCTAAATTCGCTGACGGACAAAATGATCCGAGTTTCACGGGGAAATTATATAAAAAAAGACAAAGGATCGAAATTAATTTTCCTGACAATGTGATTAACGAATTCATAACTTTCCAATGCTACTCCTTGCAATTACGAACATTTTACTACAAAATATTGGAGAAACTAGATCGCATTGCACTCAAAGCCACGCTAGGGACATTTTTGAAAGCCGATTAAAATGCGACCGAAGTGGCAACAGAAATCAGTCTTCTATAGGATGAAATTGGGCCTCCTCTCTGCAGCCCTGTTGCTTTTAATTTTGAGGTGGGACGAATCGAAATTTCTCGAAACTTTCAAATACTGCACATAAATGATTCTGATAACTTAATATTTTCTATTTTAAGTCTTTCTGCAAATGAAAACAGAAGAATTACACTTATTGTTAGGGAAGCCGGTTCTTATGTTTCAATTGTACTTCACTCCCCTTCAGCACTTTTTTTAAACCTTCCAAAACAGCTTTCGAGGGCTGAAGGAAAATGCCATAGCTGTAGCTTAAAAGAGGCGCCTTTTAAGAGAACGCATTACATGCGCGCTGCAGATTTTTTCCATGGCATACGAGATGAGTTCAATAAGTATCACAACACTTTTTTCACGGCCAATTTTGGTTTAAAAAAACTTGAAATTTATTGTGGAACATTTTCAAACATTCCTTCTTTGTCTCATATAGTTGCATATACTGTCGATAGATGGCCGCGCTATGCGGAGCTATTTCAATGGCGTATGTAACGGAGGTACCTACGATTGAAACAACGGTCAGCGATTGAGTTTTTTTTTGCGGAAAACCATGGTATCTCAGATATTCATAGGCGCTTGCAGCATGTCTACAATAATCTGGTAGTGGACAAAAGCATGATGCGTCGTTGGTAAATTGCGTTTTCATAATCGCCGTTACGGGGATGATGCGGACATACAGGCTCTCCCTTCAAGGTGGCGTCAAGCCGAAGCATAGAGTGGAGGCTATGCGTGATGAAAGAACACAAATGGTAATTTCCAGACTTTTAAATAAAAAACTCAACAACCGATCATGGTTTTAACACAGTGTGTCATTTTCAAGGTTTGAAAATGACAGAATGTGTTGAAAGCATGTTGAGTTTTGGAATTAAAAAGTGTGGAAATTACATTTTGTGTTCTTTCATCATGGATATATCAAACTTCCACCAATTCAAGCCAGAAACGATTTTATAGAGTGGATATTACATTGAAAAATAGTTTTGTGTAGCTAAAATATTGGGGAATAACATAAGGTATTTGAATGCTGAATAAAACAACCCTTGTTTCCGAAAAATGTTTTTTGTTACTTGTTGAACTCCCCTGGTATAACTAGTTTAAAACGTAACCTGTCGCTTTGAATTTCTTAAGATGTAAAGATGAAACCTGGATGAGAATAGAGTAGGTTAAGTGGACGATTAGGAAGAGGAGCTCTGAAATGAAATTCGTGAAATTCTTCACGTTAACTACCTTAACATGTAGAATATCTTTAGTGAACGTACGTGTACTTAACCATGTCACGATTTTCCTGAATCTCAAATACCAAAATTTTACTCGGTATTTTATAAAATTTAAAATTTCCATATCCGAGATACTGGTAAATGTGGACCATGTTCTACACTATATAACATTGAAATTTTGAGATGACAACTTAATTTTTTAACGAGTAAAACATAACGTAATTATGCACCAAGACTAGCGGGTGTCCTGTACATTATGTCATATTTTCAAATGAAATGCGATCGAAAGAAATATTATTTTATCATCATTTTAGTCCCCAATAGGAAATAGTCGATATGATGCTCAAAGTCGACAAAAATGCTTTGTCTTGTGCGGGTGGACTATACTAAAAATTTCTGTTTATTTGTTGATATTGTTTTAGCCATAGGTTTTGTTAAATAAACTTCAAAACTATGCGTTGCTACCTAATAACCTACATCCATGGTTAAAAATCATTCATTATCCCGTATTAGCAAAACAAATAGTCTTCATAGTCGTTCCTTTCTGAAATTTGCCTGAATTTTTGCTAAATTTTAAACTTTACATCTCGGGCGAAAGTGGTTAATATTTTCCAATTTCAAAAAATATTTTGCGTGCAAAATTCTGATATAATTGCGAAACGATCCCGGACAGGGAAGATTTTTTTCGGCCCACCCTACTTAATGAGGTGTACACTAAACTATTTGCGAAAACCTTCCGTGCCGTATGATAGAGAGGACCTTCCCATACGTCTCACGCAAACACGAAGGAGAGAACTTAGAGCAATAGAGAGAAGCAAGTATTACGCAGTAACAAGCGAGTAAAAACTGAACCATGCATTCCTGGGTGGATAACGAGGGGACTGCATAGAGGAGGCCCATAGAAGGCTGATTTCCGTTTCCAATTCGGTCACATTTTAATCCACTTTCAAAAATGTCCGTGGCTTTTACAGTGTAGTATTTTTAAATGCTGGGAATAGCATTGAAAATTAATGATGATTTGATGAATCATATAATCAGGTACATAAATGTCGGTTAATACCTCGATTTATACCTTATTTCTTCGTGAAACTAGAATCAATGTATCCGTCAGCGACGCCATTGGCCATATGTAAACACAATTAAATGGGCGATGGGTAACAACACATTTAGAGGTCAACTTGATGATCCTCTATTGTAATGTTCGTGGTGGAAAACTTCAGTTAGCAAGAGAAAATGCACAAGTCCGGCACACACCTGCGGCGAGGCGCAACATCCACTTTTCCAGAGTGGCCCTATTAGCTACCCCGAGCACAGAGTTACGAGAGGCGCTAATTTTTCGCGCGGCCATTGTTAGGTGCGGAAGGTTCTGCTGCCCTCACCAAGGTCGACGAAGTCGTGGAAAGAAGGAGAGGGATGACTCTATGATGTGTGGAGCATTGTGTAGTAGTGGGGGGGAGTTGTTGCTTTGAGATCGTGTGGGTTGTAATACACGTGTGATTCACTCAGACCGGAGGCATTAGTCTAGAGGTTGGCATGTTCCTTTTTGTCCGGCGATAATGGATCATCCGACCGTTCGGAGAAAGATGTCCACCGGCTCCAGCTCCAGGTTGCGAGATAATGACCACATGTGATGAAGGGGGGAGAGAACGGCGAATCGGATTACTCAGGAAATCTACGAACATTGGGGTCACGCTAGCTGGTGAGAAATCTTCTTTCGTCGCCGAAGGACGAGAGATTGAGGAGGTATTTTCATGGGATTTTGGATTAAAAAAATACAAATTGACAGAAAGTTAGTCCATCTGCGTGAAATATGTGTAGGCATTGTTAAGATAACGCATCGGATAAATAAATATATATATGGAAAGAAAGTTAGCACACCTGAGAAAAGCACATGTAGTTGGTTGTTGAGAGACGCAACGTTAACTTTCGATCAGTCGCATTTGGTCTATTTTGCGAAGGTTCATTCGCCTAAAACTTACGTAATGGTATATTGAATTTTTCAGGGTGCAAATAGACCTTTGTTAGCGGCTACCCGGATCGCAAATTTAAATATTTTACTTCTGAGAAAATACTTAAACATAATTTGTGAATATGAGATATGGACAAATTTTGGCAGAACATTCATGCAAACCATGAAAATTTCATAACGAGAGGCTATGTTACAAACGAGTACCTAATACGTCACGAAAAAAATAATGGTATAGCTGAAGTGATGAAGGATAGGATTAATAGGCCTCTCCAATATTTACTCCTCTAGAAATAAACTGCTAGATGCATACACATTCTAGCTATTTGGTATCGGTTATTGATTCAAGTATTGTTTAAAAACATCAGTATAATCAGATTCTCTTATGTAACCTGGATTTATCGACACACATAGTTCTGAAACGTATTTAACAGACGCTATGCTGAAAACAAATGCAAGTAAACCATATTCATACTATTCGGGTCCGATTGGTCTCATCACGTTTTTAACTCTGCGAATGATGAGGTGAAACTATGTGTCAAAGCCATTGAGGTCGAATATTGATTCTCTATTTCGAATTAGCTCCCCAACACCACACGATACTCTCACGAATACTGCCTTATTCCCTTTTTAACAACTATCCCTGCCCCTCTTCACCAAAGTTATAGTTCAGTACTGAGTAGTGATTTACCATGCTGGTTTTTTTTATAGCCAAGGACAAATGACTGATGTTTTAACTTCAGTAGCTACACTAAATTAAAAAATAATCGGATAAATATGAATTACAATATTATAATAAATTCATGTGGACCCTTGATTACAGTAACGAGAGGTAGAGGACCATGCAAATTGCACATTTGGAGATCAGTGGCGTAGCCATGGGGTGTAGCGAAGAGGTCCAGACCCACCCCCCTCGAACGAAATTCCCGACTACGCCACTGTTAGAGATACTGCTTTCAAAGAGGGGTTGACATTCACGAAAGTCATTCCTTATTTCCCAAAAGCAGGAGTAGAAAGTCATGTTCATCATACATACTCTGCATAAAGTGTTTTGTGATCAAGAAAGTGTTTAGTGTGAAATTGAAAACTCTGTAATTTTTAAATTGAATGAAGTTAATCAAGTCATTTACCCCCTCATTTGACTGCTTTCTCAGACAATTGGAAAATATTCAACAAATAAATACTCTAGCCTCTATTCTTTTCTATTTCTAGTCATTCTAGTATTCTTTTCACGTCATTGTAGCTGAGAAAAGATTTACACGAATCGGTCCATATTTTCACTTATTACTACAACTTCTACTCGTGCTGAAAAAAATTAAACATAAGTATACCTATATAATATTTTCGTATAAGTTAACGCCACATGCATTTTCATCAAGTGTCTCTTAGCACCTTCGATCCGAATGCACACACCCTGTTCAAAAGTAAATAAATAAGTAATCAGATTTTCAAATGGCCTGTTTTTTTCATCCGCGGTTTAACCTAGTGTCTGAAAACTTCTAAATAAAAACTGACTGCCAATGCCGCAATGAAACCTCACTCAATTGGGACATTTCACCACTTCTTTCTAATCTTCTCAAAGGGAAAATATATTTCCCTTCATCGGCAGCTTTGACATTGATTACAGGCACGAAAGGTGCTATATGAGAGGGGAAGAAACGACAGACCCGCCACTCTTACGTAAAAATCTTTGATAAGGCAAGAAATTAGTCACGCTATTTCAAATTCAAATTGGTGGTTCTCCAGAGCATAGATACGAAATAAATAAATCCGTTTGTATATTTTTTATGCTCGAACAGGGCAAATTTCCAATAATTTGAGAGTAATGATTAAGCTTTCAACCCTCCAATTGCCAATATTTACTGATAACTTCTCTCAATACGGAATTCCTACACTCTTGTAGTGACGGAAAAATGTCGGTCGGAATCGATTTTTCGAGAAATCGATTTTTAATCGAAATGAAAATCTCAACTTTTCAACCAACATCGAAATTTGAACCAAAATACCTACTAATCGAAAAAATCGACAGTTCTTTTTCACTTAGTAGGTGACCAAAAATAAATTTTTAAGACTAACCTGCGAACCTAACAAAGCGTATGCCTTCGTTTTCCTGCATATAAAGTTAACGACAGTAGAAAAGAATTTTAATAGCTGCATTCAACGAAAGACAAATTTAAGAATAGATTTTTTTCAATCCAACTCTTTATTAAGATTGTGGAAATTAGACATCAAGATATAACATCAAGTTAAGGTATTATTTTATCGCTTCACTATTTTCCATCTAGTTACTGTTTTCCTAATATATTTTAAACAAACGCATTTACTAGTCGAGACTTATCAAAGTGATAAGTTAAATTGTTTATTTTTGTTCTTCCGCTTGGAAGGTTCGACTGGTGAAAATAGCATACATATTCGAGTAGCTTATACAAGATTCAAGAATTTAAAGTTCGAATGTTCCTCCTTACCTTAATCCCTTCACAGTTTTCATTTCCTGGGTTTCAATCTATTTGTCTTACCAACGCCACCAATATGCTTGATTAGACTTTGATGTCCCACTTCAAAAACTTTCCCACACTTGAGTGCAGAAAAAGGCCGACTAAGAAAACATGCTTGAATTATAAGTAGTAAAACTTTACAAATTCACGCACATTTAAGTTTGGGAATCACTGCTACGAATCATTCGACTTCTCTAGCATTTCTTAGAAATTTCAACTGAATGAGATATTTTCTTGATGATCGAGGAAATGCATTTCCAATTTTTCCGGCATTTGATATTGAAGTCTTACACATGAGAAGAATGACGTTATCATGGGCCGGTGGTAACGTTGCTGAGATCATACGAAATGACCAATATCGAAGTTGAAAAATTGGATTTGGTTTAAAAATCGATCATCATGGTTCGATCTCGATTTCCTCGATCTTCGACTATTAAAACTCGATTTCCTTCCATTAAAAAGTCATTTATTTTCTTCAATAAACAATCCCCGCGGACAATTGGTCATTTCTATCAATTCCAAAAACACACTTAAGTCCCATAGAGATATTTTCCAGATGTCCAGTGGTGTCTTGGTAACCTCCACTGCCCGCCATATACCTTTCGATGAATTAACAGGATATGCACTTCTTTCCCCTCCGTTTCCCATACATGGTCCTCCACGTCTCGAGTCCGCTACATAATGCCGAAGAATAAAAAATAAGCGATTACGCAACTTATAATTTAGCGTTCATTACTCGATGACAACGAAGAGAATGGTGGAAGCGATGCCCCTCCCCGCCTGCACGATGGAAATGACGCAACACAACTTCGCAGCGACCATCAGATGGTGATCTGATAAATTCTCGCGTACCTACGCCAGCGTTGAATGTCTGAACGGACAAAACAGACTTCCTCTTCATATTCCTCAAAGTCGTGAGCAATCTTTCGTTACATCACCGTTTAATTTTGTCACGCATTCTCATACAACCTAGTGACACGGCGCGCATGACAGGCGAAATCTAAATATTGAAGGCGTGCCAACTGATTCGAGAATCGTCGCAAAGAATTTTTAATTAACGTTCAAATCCTCTGATAGAGGCGATTCTTTGAAGGTCTATGATGATAATGATAATAAACTTCTTGATTAAATGAAGAATGAAAAAGGAGAAACTTTGTACTTTACATGAAATATTTATTTGCACATTTACACGACCATGGTTTCAACGTAAGACGTCATCATCAGGTGGAAATTCTTGATTAAAGCTTTCGCAGGTCATGGTGATTAAATAGAGAGATACGGGTGTATGCCGCGTGATGTATCGGAACATATATCTGTATCTTTCCTTGTATTTAGCCTCTAAATTTCAGTGCTCGTTTTGTTGTAAACTATTTCACGAGTTTACTTCTCCCTAGGCGGTCAGTTACGACATTACCATTGTAAAAAAGTATGTGACACTTTTGTCGTAATACAGTTTATTATCATGATTAAATAAAGACATACGTGTGTATGCCTCGCGATGTATCGGAATTGCCGCGAAGTTTCGCGAGCGACTGCTGGCCACTTCTTCAAGGGAATTGTGCTGGAGTTTGGTTCTGCTGCCTTTTCATATCAGGTGGGCGGAGGGGGTGAGGAGTGGGTACTGGAGGAGGAAGATGAGGAAATGTTGCGGATGACTGGGTTCCATGTATTACTAATTTTCAATCCATTAATAATAGAAGAAGTGGTCAGCAGTCGGTCACGAAACGTCGGAGCAATTCGGATACATCACGCGGTATACACTCGTATGTCTCTCTTTAATCATGATAATAAACTGTATCACGATAGAAGCATCACATACTTCATTACAATGGTAATCTCGTAACTGACCGTGTTCGCTCAAGCAATACCCCCAGGTATTTTTACTCTTCGAAAGATGAGGGAGAAGTAAAATAATGAAATAGATTACAACAAAACAAGCAGTGAAATTGAGAGGCTAAATACAGGGAAAAATACAGAGATGTGTTCCTATAACGGAAGGAAAGAGAGAACACTGGGACGAGGAATGTAAATATTATACCAAAAATAATATCAGCAACTGGTGCAATACTCACGTACTTATACAAAAGTTATAGTCTGTATGCCGTAGGGTGGCTCACGGGCCCGACAGTTACCTCAGTCAGTCCGCGAGCTCCGGGCGGAGGAAAGGACCGACCATAAAAAACTCTATGGGACCGACTCAGGTAGCTGGAGGGCCAGTGCGGGTCCGCGAGCGCCGGGGGAGGGGGGGGGAAGGACCGACATAAATAATAATAAAAAGTGTATGGGACCGACTCAGGTAGCCGGCGGGCCCGTGCGACACCCTGCGGTATACAGACTATAGTTCCTATAATGCTATAATAAATGCTCGTCCTCTCAATAAGCTTGATAGAAGAGTGATGCATTTTAATGGATGGAAAGAATAATTTTGCTTATTATAAATTAAATTAATTGAATAAATATTCTTCTGTTTGATAAGAAAGGACGGAGATTAGATGCCTTAATATATCTGGAAAATTTAAGCCAAATGGACTCATACCTCGTTAATGAACACCTTTTCCCTTCTCTCTACCCCCTCCTCCACTTTTCCACTTACTCATCCAACCCTCCGCCCACCCTCACCCACAGTGACGCCTAACCAAGCACCGAACCCAACCCCCAACTCCCCCTAACCAAGAGCACCCGGAAATTTCCCAACCCGTCCTTTTTTGCTTTATATACTGGTCAATTTACTTGTCACCTTGTCCTCACCTTGTCAATGTTACGTTGTAATGAAATCATAGTCGGTCTCAATAAAATACCATAAACAAAAACCCAATTTTTTTATTTCTTCTTATTCCTACGATAAAGGATTTCCACAAAGTTACGCCCGCTACTATTAATTGCATTCAATATGTATTGGGGAACGCCCCATGAATTCTCTGGTAACTCCGGCAGATAAAATCAGTTTTTGACCCCGGGGAGTGTACAGAAAAAAAGGAAAATTTCCATGACCCTCTTCCTTGTGTTGGCTAAAGTCTTCAAAATCAATGACCAATCAGAGCCCACCCGAGAGCCAACCAATCAGAACCGACCGCCGATCCCCGAAATATCTATATAATACGGCCAAATTTTATGCAACGCTACTTCCGACCTGAAGACGCCAGCAGGATGGCTGGAGAAACTGTCGTCACCTATGGACAACTAAACGCGGAGGAACGCCCGGAAACCGAGAATCACATGGAGAGAAGCCGCGGAAACCTTAGAACAAAATTCTTTAGTTTTTTAAATTTAATTAATTTGCATGAATGATAGGAGTCCAGAGTGTGGGGAAGTACTTCTTCACCACCTTATTCTCTACGACCTTGAGACATAAATCGAGGTCTCACTGCATTCATCAAGCCTAAGGCGCAAGGGCTCTCATAAACCAACTCCCACCACCGCACGGACTGACGATTGGAAAATGAGTCAGTCACGATCCCGGCTCATTGCCGCTAAAGAATCGCTCACCGGAAAGACTATGCCGCTCGCGGGCAATAATTAGCCGAGTACCGTTACAACTTAGCAAGTTTAATCACTCAAGAAGTCCTTGTGCTCCCGACGTTAATTTCTGCGTCATTTGCCGAGCATCTTTGCGCGTTCCAAAGGGCGCCGAGAAAACGTTTCAATTTTCGATCCCTCACAAAAGGTTTGAGTAAAGGCCGTTTTACACGGGGCATGAAATTGCGCAATCTGACGCATGCATATCCATATCTTACGAACGTTAGCATACTACGGTAGATAAGATCATAGAAATAAAATAAGAAATATAGACTGCAGAACAGATAGATTCAGAATGTCGTATTTTTCACGATCAATAAGAGACTATATCCTCAGAACATACAAATAGGTTAGTTGACTTTTAGGTTAGCCTAATAACGTATGTATTCCTTAATGTATGTTTCTGAACTTTCTCAGTATTTCTAACAGCATGCGTTCTATCTTTGTTGGCAGATTGCATTCATGCGTACCTGGCAAGTTCTGCCTTTGCATGTATGTGGAAGTATAATTTGTTAGTATGCGTAACATTTAAATGTCCGTGTGGTGTTCATGTGGGAACCCTCTAACATGCTGTATGCTGGTGATTGATCACCCTTTGCCAAACACCATAGAGGTGACTCGGAGGGTATTATGTAGATGAAGATGTAGGAAGGCGCAATCAAAAATGCGTCGCGTAAAGCGGTGAATTGCCAGAACGCATGCGAGAATGTGTGCATTCGAGGTGGCAAAATAGGCCCTGCTCTAATTCCAAGCTCGCGTTCTCACAATTTCATGATGTTTTTAGTGCTAATCTGCGCAATCACGTGCCCCGTGTAAGGCTACGATTACTATACGTGCGAGTTCTGTCGAAAAAGTATTATGACGAGTTCCTCAGAATTTGTCCGAACAAACAAACACCCGTTTTCCAATGAAAGTGTTTACACTGGCAGGGACTATCACATCAGAATATGCACGAGGTCGTTAGAAGAAATGGAGCGACCAAATAAGTTTGATTTTTTGCGGGCGACTTACGTGAGTTTTGGGTGTTTTGTTGTTTTATTAGTGAGTTTAATATCGAGTGGTTTAGTTATTTCACAATGGATAAGGATAAAATGATTTGGCTTGTGTACGAGAACAGGTGTTTGTGGAATATGAGAGACAAAAACTATCACAACAGAGATATTTCTCGGAAAAAATAACTTCATTAACGGAATTTGAAGATATGTCATTCATCTAATTCGTCCATCGTTGCAGTGCAGCAGTACTGACAAATTAACTCTAAACTTAGGGCCTATTTTATACGTTACTGGTGTGTTACAATGCAGTGGAAGACCCAGAGAGGGGCTAGGGGGGGCAATAGCCTCCCCTTGGGTATTCAATTTACACTAGATAGAATCGTAATCTCAGCCCCCCCCCCTCCCTTGTCCCTTTCCTGGTTCCGCCACTGTGCGTTAGAGTCAGTCATGATTCCAGAAAAAACTGCACAATCACAAACAAGTATCAAGATCCACGGAGATGGAGACTGGAGCGTGTGACGCGGATGACTAGAAATATCGCAGAAGCGTGGTTTCGCGAAAAATCAATTTCGTTCGCTTCTGAAATCTCAAAACGCTTCTCGAATCAAGCCTGGACTCAAAAGGCTGTGTAGACTGGTGTATTGATTGCACACGTTTTGTCCGCCAGTGGCGTAGTCAGAGGAAAAAGGGGTGTTTTAACTCTCCACCCCTTCCCTCCCTCTCTCCTCCTCAGGCCGAGCCAAGAACGATTTTTTTTAATCAAAGGCCTTCATCATTATCTTCCAAGGGCTGGGACCCCGCCGTTTCGGGAGATTTTTTTTTTCGAACGAAAGAAGGTGAAAGCCAAGAGTGTGAGTCTGAGATATTAGAATGCAACAACCAGTAACGGATATTTCACATTTTTATTTCTCCTTATTGTTCTTATCCATTTGTTGTTTTCCATTTTTATTTATTCTCAAGCGGCCAATGTTTAATAAGCAAGGTCCTAGGTAAGGAGGCTCCACTGCGATTACTAAAATAAATATTTTTTTTATTGATTTTGATTGAAGTTTGGTGATTAGAACAATATCACGGCACATATAATGAAGATAAGTTAATTAATATATTTTTACATTGGCACTTTTTTCCATTTAAGTTGAATGATTCTGTCCAATTTTAATTCGTTCGATTGGTAATGATTAAAATTACAGCAGTTCATCCCGTTTCTTTCGTCTCTGAGCACCAACATTAGCTAGGTTTAATAAGATAGAGTAAGGAAAACTCGTGGCGAGAGCCGCTAATTGCTTCGCTCTCTGGAGTTAGCGACCACTAGTCATAACTAGAAGAAACACCCAGTTTTCAAGTAGCCTACAGCTATGTGTTGGAAACCATGGAATAGAGAGGTGCCTTTATTTTACTTTTAATGAATTTAATGGAAGAATTGACATTATTTCATCATATGACATCTTTTCATAGCGACATATTTCTTCTCTTCTACATCCTTTACATCCTTCCCTAAGTAATTCATTCGAGGCCTGCCCTTCTTCTATTCTACCTGTCCTTCGATTGTTCTCACAACACCATCATGCCTCATAGTATTATGGCCAAATAAACAGTCCCATCCTCTCCTTAAGGTTTTTGGAAGACTTTTATTTTCTCCCACTTTTCTTAGCACTTCCTCGTCACTTATTACGTCGATCCATTTAATGTGCATCATTCCACGGTAGCACCCCATTACAAATATGTACCTTGACTCTTGATTTATCTGCTGCTGCCAACGTCCAAGTCTCGCACCCATAGAGAAACATGCTCCATATGAAGCATCTGATGAACTGTTTCCTTATATGCTTGTATCCTCAGCTGTAAGAAGATTATTTTATTTTAAAAATTCCCTCTTCGCCAGTGCTATTCTACTTACCATTTCTTTCCTGCTTTGTCTACCGTTGTTTAGTCGGCTTCCTAGGAAACAAAACTCTTTCTCCTGTTCCAAATTTTTTTCCGGGTGAAATTTTTTTCATAGCCTGCTATATTTTGCTCATATTTTCCAACAATCATTTACGCAGTTTTTTTTATTTATACGATGGAGAACTACCAAATTCCTAGATAAAATTCAAAGATAGGGTCAGAGTAAACGGCCACATTCCTATCAGGAGCAAAGATTATAAAAATTGAATCTAACACACTCCAAAAAATTTGTTTTCATGTCCAATATTCCGATCCATGAAAAAAAAATACTACGTACATATGCGAATTAAGGGGGGGCGGGGACACGTGCCCCTCCACCCCAAGACGCTTAAAAATAGGCGAGATTTTTAATACAAATGTTAATAAATGTTATATTTTAATATAAAAGCCATAAATATAACTATATTAATAACTCATAGTAAAATTAGGATTACATTTCGTGGCTAAATTGTTGCTTGTAGTTTTTAATCCCAAATATGAGAAAGTTTGTTTTCTTGTTAGACACCGGTGCCCCCCCAGAAAATCCAGGATCCGCCCTTGACTACGTAAACCCGTACGAATCTCGTATTTCCAAACGCATAATTGCAAAAACCGATCGCCTCTGCGTCCGGAGCATTATGGCACGTCCCCCCATCCCCCGCAAGACCTCTAGACTAGTCGCAACGAACAAAATATCCTCCTATTAAGGCTGACTGATCATTTCGACCCCGATGCCTGAGCGCATAAAACCTCCTACAGCCTCGCACTTCCCTCCCATCTCAAAAATGATTCATCCCCGAGTTGTATCCTGGCAGCAAGATATATGTGCCACCTGTTCTTTCGACCCAACCACCTCGACTTATCGTCGACGAGAAAAATTACTCCCTGAGCTCTGCCGGACTGAAGCATTAAGACCTTTTCGGGAAGAGGTTGCAAGAGGCCTTACGAAAAAATCTATATAATATCATTACCGCCAACGGCGAGAGAATAGGAAGAAGGTTTTGGGCGGTTGGCGGAATGAAAAATGCCACAAATGGGACTTCCTCTCTCCCTCTCTCTCTTTATATACTTTTTTCGGAAAAAATGTGTTTTTCCACACCGGGTTTGAATCATTCTCCCTGGCTCCCCTCTTTCCTGGCTTCCCTTCATAAAATGCTCGCACTAAAAAAAGTTCGATTTGGGATGCAAAACCATTAAGGCGATAAGGTTTCATTTCTCGTTCCTCTTGCGGGATGAGCGTGAGAATGTGGTCGTAAACTTAAACTCTACTCCAGAAATCCAAATTTGATAAAATGATCCTGTAAATGATTGGGAAAGACAAGCTACGACATTAGGAAAACATCTTAACCGTTCAACCACTCTATAATAATTCATCATCAAAATAAAAGAAGGACAAGAATGTTGCCTCCCACTTTTTCTGAGCCTATGACGTCATTTGAGTTTCGGCTCACTTTTATTCCTTCGTATAGAATTCCTCACTGAGGAAATGAATCATTCTCATGAGCGTGAACAAATAAGAAACGCGCAAGGAGTAGATGAGAATTGGCAACCCGCTCGGTTTGAGCTAGTGACGTCATCAACCTATCTGTGGAAGGCCTTTCTATTTTTTGCCGTGAATACCTCGAGCAGATCTAATGATCGAATAACGAAATAATACGTGTCCTTTTTATTTATTAAATTCGAATACAATCGACGGTAAATCGGTGAATGAGCTTATACCGAGAGAGAGAGAAAATAGGGCAGGGTATGGCTTGGAAATTTGGACAACGAAATGGCTTCCGAAGCTAGATAAATGAAAAAAATTAAACGCACACTACATTCTACATCACTTGCAAGGTATCTAATGGGCACCAAGATAATCTACTCCAAACTTGACGATGTTGCTGTTTTTTCCACAATAAATTGTTCATTGGCCAGCAAAAAGCTGCATTTTCATGCCAGTGGCGTAACTATGGGGGGTGATGAGGGGTATAGATCCCCCCCAAAACATCAGAGAAATAAAAAAATATTTAAAACTATTGACTAGTTTAGACATATAATATCTGAATCCGCTTTAAGCCAAAGGTCATTTATTAGTGGTGTAAAATGTTTTTCCAGGCATGCCGTTTTTCAAAAATATATCCCAGATCCCCTGTTACCCAAGGGGGGGGAGTCGCTACTCTAGTCCCCCTCATCCCCAGTGCATCCCTTATCCCCACCCTTATCAAAGTGCAGCGTTTCCAGTATGTTATACGAGTTAGGACGGTAATCTTTACAGGAGCGAAGATCGAAGTATAGGCTTAACTTACTAAGGAAATTTAAAGAAGATATTTTCTCAGACGACGTGAACCATATCCTTCGTTTACCGTCGTAATATGGTAGACGTGATCATGAGAAGAAAATAAAAGGAATAGACTGCAAAACAGAGAGATTTAAAATGTCATTCTTCCCTCGTACTATTAAGGATAGCAACGTTGTCTCAATTGATACCGGATTAATGGCGTCACTCGCTAGGATGACTCATTGCATATTTTTTCCATAGTTCTAACCTTTCATGTATTTTCTATTGGAATTACTAACCATTAGCAAGTTTTTTTTTTTATGAATATGCATGTATATTTTGCAAGCATGCGTAATATTTCTATGACCGTGCGGTGTGCATGTGGCGGTCCTCTTGCATGCTGCATGTTGGTGATTGGTCACCCCCTGCCAAATACCGTAGAGGTGGCTCGCAGGGTATTATGTAGATGTAGATTTAGATCCCCCCAAAGCAAATTCGTAGTTACGCCACTGTTTCATGCAATATTTAGCAGAAAATCGGTATTTGGAGGTGGCGACCGACAGCTTTGGTCGTTCATACGGTAGGGAAGGGTAGGGGAGGGAGGGTGGAGAGAAACCCGGCGTCAGATTTACCCTTCTCTGAAGGAATGACGCCAAAGGGATGACGGCTAAACACCCATTCGATGAACGGAGTGGTGGACTTGAAATGCCCGCTAAAACACCCTCGAGTGGGATCCGTCAATCTCTGATAAATCCCTGTAACCGCCGCGATTTCAACCTGGCCCTGCGGGATGAATACCAACACAATCTACAACACTTGTTTCAAAACAGATTTACCTCAGTACAAACTGATGCGATCAATTTCTTTAACGTCTCTTTAATAAAGCCTGAATCACACGTTTATTATTTACATGGCTTTATTAGGGACAGATCCAGAGTTTGTATTACGTGTCTTCGAGCTCAGTGCGTCAGTCAACACTTTACTTATCAGCGAGATATCCAGCAAAACCTTCGTTTTAATTTAATGTCAAATTTTTAATAGAATCGACGGAATTTTACTGAATAATTGAGCTTGATTTTATTCTTGGCACGCGAAATTTTTATTTCCTACCTAAATTACAATTTCAAGTGACGATTTCTTTCTTAAGCCTGAATCACGCGATCATTTTTCCCATCCTTTTCGAGGGATAGCTCCAGCTATTGCTCCAATGATGGCGTAAAAATGACTGTTTTCAGCGACCATTTTCGGATGTCTCCAGGGAAGGAAATCCCGTCCCTTTTTCCATCACTCAGCACGTCCCTTAATCCGTCACTGAAACCATCGCTACCACCGTCCTTCAGCCAATCAGAACAGTGCCGCCGACAGCGATTGTAACGCAACGCTTGGCTTTAAATTAAATGGCAGTTATAAATACGAAAGTGACGGAATAAGTCATGGATTAAGGGACGGTGGCAATGATTCAGATAATGATGTGTCGAGTGATCATTTCTTTGGTCCCTGAAAAGCTATCGATGGAGCTATCATTCTGAGGGAAGAAAAAAATGATCGTGTGATACAGACTCAAGAATTCATATTTTTTCCAAATCAAGAAAAGGAAGCGATAAATGAAGAGAAATATTTTGCCGAACGGATGGATATGGGAATTCGTTTTCCCCCGAACCATTAAGGTATTTAATAAACAGTAGTCGTAATTTTGTTTGATCATTTTCTTTTTATATGTAAACGGTTGGTGTCCCAACACCCCCTGCCACACGCCTTTTTAGGCAGCTTATGGGGTAGTACGTAGAAGTAGACGAATTTTTATTTTCATTCTTACAGTGATTTGTACTAGCCCTAACTGGATGGTTAATACACCACGTAATTCCACATACCAATGCGACATTCGATCTATTTTTTCCCTCCATCCCCGCAACTGTTATTAATTTCTTCTCATCTTCCTTAAAATTCTCTCAACACATACTTCCCCAAGGGGTGACAATGCGTCATATTAATACGCCCGGGAACGAATGAGAAAAAAAAACCCCACCGTATCTCTGCGCTTTGGAAATTTGCCAAAGTCTTCCCCGCGCACTTCACCCTGATATCCGAAACGCGTTAGGGATGAACAATACAGCCGAGGAATTGAGTCTGGGATGTGAATGGAGGTGATAGGAAACGAAGAGATGGAGAATGAGAAGTTCCAATCCCTCGCCCGGCTCTACCAAACACAAAAAAAAGACAATCGTTAATACATCTAGGGTGCATCGCGGGAGCGAAATGGAGGAATTCATTTCGCGTGAGCAAAGTACTGGAATGAAGCACCTACGCCGTTTTCTTTTCCCCTCCCGAACAACAAAGGTCTGGCGGCGGAACAAATACCACATGCGAGCAGTTAGAACGGATAACTCGAGAAGAATAACGTGCACTGAGCGAGAGAGAAATTAATGAACGAAACTCACCAGCATTTACATAATATACATGTATATATAATAACATATACGTAAGTGAAATCATCGCATCATTACTAAATTATTATGCCGATTGGCCTTTTAAGGTGCACAAAGATTGCAGCATAACAAAACACGTTTTCAGGCTAATATTGATGCTTGGATTCCAAAAACATTTATATGAAAGCGATAGCGCTAATAGCTTCTGAGATACAGTCTGGGACGTAAATTAATACCGATTCGCGCTCCCTTATGGACCATAGAGACATTTTTGTCCAATGGCATAAAAACACTAATTTTGTGAAAATTAAAGCAAAAATACGGAGTTTTTCGTACCAACTCCACAGGCTAGGTACACGTGAAGTCCTGTTATAATTGACCTTCTCATTGATTTGTTGTGAATTATCAAATTTCCACTTCGTAAACAGCATGGCAAGTAAAATTTCTTAGCAATGTGTAAACTACAATTTCTAAAGGATATCACAAAAAATTTAAAAACTAGAAGCGAATAGCCTAATCTTCAATGGAACTAATTCTTACAATTGCACCTTCTCATTTAATTTTGAGAGAATTTCAAAAATTTGGGACATATATGTCCCTTGAACCTAAAAAGGTTAAGGTAGGTTTGCATGGAGCTTCACGAAGCATTCTCGCAGTCTCCCCTCCGCTCATGGACTTCCCTATTCTATCCAAAATATCGGCAATTTTCTATCATTATTTCTACGTTATAATCCTACTCCTATCCTTCTTCTCCCTCGTTTACCTAATATTCTACCCTCTAACACTGCTTCAACATCCCCTCCCTGCTTAATACTCGCTCCAATCATACCTTCTGTCTCCTCCGTATCTCATCTAAAAGCTGCCTCTCCTCACCCACCATATCCAGCACTTTGTCGTTCATCCTCCTTACGCTTCATCTTCTCCATTCTTCTCCACAGCCACATTTCGAACGCATTCAGTCTTCTCTCATCCTCCTTCCTAAGATACTTCATATGTATACAAAAAATATGAAATAACATTGAAGTGCGTACACGAATCACAGCATGTAGGCCTCAAACCAGGATCAAGTGAAAGAATATGTTTCTGCTAAGCCTGTTTCACATCATCTATTTTTGAAGTCCAACCTTATCCAGATTTCTCGATTGGTTACGACAACATTGAACTCCACTTATATAAAATATTTCGTCCGTCAGAAGGGAAGGAAAATGTTTATTTGTGAGCGAGTTGTTGAGCCTCTCTTCCTTATTCTCAATCAAATGTCTCTCAACACCCGACCAGACTTTTGCATACACACCTTTGAACTTACCTAAACCAGATAAGTAATTAAAACAAGCTCCTCGAAAGTAAGTTTTTGAGAGAGTACAAATACTATCTAAAAGTTAAAACAGCGAATTTTATTCAACTGTAAGATTTTCGAGTAACTTTACGCTACCAATAGGTAAACTTTACAAAGCCAACTTAATAACAGTTCATTCTGCTTTTTTTCGAATAAGCTCCGAGAAAAAATCTCAATGGGGGTTATGAGATATAATACCCTCTTAAGAAATTTAAAGTATAAATAAGCGAATAGAACTACCAAGTGAATATTCAATGTGGTAGCCAAGCCTGCAGCCAGCAAAAGTTGTCAAGCATATCAATGCAGAGTGGCTAAAAATATTATAGTTTTTTCAAACTACGAATAATCATGTTTCCTGTCCTTCTAAACAATGTATTCATGTAACTGAGTATAGTTCTCATTTCTGTAGACATTACATAACTTTTGTATTACTAAGGTTCATTCGTTTATGGAAAAATTTTGTTGTGAGATAGAAAGAGTCTCTTACAGCACCATGGGATTTATTTGTCTTAAAGCGAAAGTAGTTTAATTTTCTACGGCTGTACTCTAACCCTACCTAAACCTCCTCAACTGAGTCATACGGATCTTAATTTCTCAAGAAAAATCCCATGATAGAACTTAAGTTTTATCATATATGAATTAATTAGGCCTACTCAATCCTAATGGTAATATTTACACAAACCAATTACGGCAATTGAGGTTATTATGCATTAAAAATTTTGGTGTACATGAAATCATATCATTCCAACATAATCGATTGAATATGATGGCAGTTAAATACCAAGCATGCGCTCTTTTAACAACGTGAAACGACACAGACTTGGAATTAGCATCCATAGACTATTTTAACATTGTTACGAAAAACGCAGAAAACAGGAATAGCGGGAACTTCGTCAAGTTCAATTATGTTATCCAGCAGACACTGCGAACGTTTCAATGACTGAGCCTTTCAACGTCATCATGGCATCCGCATGTACTAACAACCCAACAATTGATATGTCGGAAGCGCAGATCCAATGGATATCGTCTGGACGTCCGCTTCTCGGGGATAGAACTTGATGATCGCAAGGCAAGCGAAACACGTGCTGTGAGCTGTCAAATAACATTAGTGTTTAAGAACTTAATTTCTCAAGAAAAAAGCCCATGATAGAACTAAGTTTTGCCATGCATGAATTAATTAGGACAACTCAATCCCAAAGGTAATATTTACACAAACCAATTGCGACTATTAAGCTTATTATGCTTGGAAAATTTTGGTGTACATAAAATGAAATCATTCCAACAAAATCGATTGAATATGATGGCAGTTGAATTCGCTCTTTCAACAACATGAAACGACACAGACTTGGAATGAGCATCCATAGATTATTTTAACATTGATGGTTAAAAGCAGAAAACAACGTCATCATGGCACCCGCTTGTACTGACAACCCAACAATTGACATGTCGGAAGCGCACATCCAAAGGATGTCGTCTGGACGTCTGCTGTTGGGGGATAGTACTTGATTATGATCGCAAGGCAATCGAAACACGTGTTCTGAGCTGCCAAATAAAATCATTGGGCAGTACGATGTCTATGTTTATCATTTCGGAAAATATTCAACGTTAAAAGGGTCTACCAAGAGTGTGGAAAGGTTAACTCCGGCCGGCTGGCTGGTAGCACGCGCACGAGGTTCGCCGCGAGTGAGTCGTGGAGCGAAAGGGTGGGGATGAAAATCCCTCTCGAGGTGGCAGTGGAGTAAGCGAGACCCAGAAAGTATTGATCCATGCTTCAATCCTTAAGTCATTCTCAAAGTCCGTTTCAAAACGAAAAGTTTTCCAGGTTTCGGGGAAGGGAGAGAGAGAGAATAGAATGGCGAGGAGAGGTATTGAAGGTGCAACAGAAGGGAGGGGACGGTGTAACAAAAAACACATTGAGCTGAGTTAGCAGAACGTCCAAGGACTCGGAGGGAGTAGTAACGTCTTTAAGGATGGCCATTATTCCTTAACGGCAATAAACGACTCCCGGAGACATTCACATTTTTTTCTCTTCCATTTTTCCCTCTAAAAAAAAAAAAAACACCGTCGCATTCCCACCCACCCACCATTTGCGAAAAAGGTCGGGATAGGCATGTATTGGCGGAGACAGCGACGGAAGCACATATGTATTACACAGGGATGGGGAGTAATTGAGCGAGAAAAAAGTAACGAAGACACCGCGTAATGGTGATGTGAACGTGTATATATTAGGGATGTGCGAGTAGTGTTTTTTGATCTCGATTCGAGTATCGAGTTGAGTTGAAAACTACTCGCGAGTATCGAGTCGAATCGAGTTCGATCATTTCTGGATCTGGCAACATGAAAATGTATGCACCAACTTATATTGTTCTTAAAACTTCTCGATGATGTATTCAACACAAATATTACTCGGATTGGGAAGGACACAGTATAAAGAGGTACCCGATTTTTAAATATCCGATGGCACTACCACTTTCCTCAGAGTTCGGAATAAGAGTCAATTTGAATTCATTGATAATATTTTTTTCATCCAAGTTTCCCTCTAAAAAGCACCGTCGCATTCCCACCCCATTTGCGATAAAGGTCGGGATAGGCATGTATTGGCGGAGGTAGCGACGGAATCACATATTGACAGAGATTGAGTGGGCAAAAGCAAACGAAGCGACCGGAAACTGGCGAAAATGGATATGTATATAATATTATAAATATATTGTTTATGTTAAAATAGTTCTTGGAGTGTAGGTCAATGTATGTTATGCAAAAAAAACATCAACATGTTTTTTTAACATGAATTAAACGAGGTCAAGATAAGGGAAAAAATTATATTGTTTATTTAACAAAAGTAATACCCAGGCTGTGAAATACAGTGTAAAAAGCACAATCAAAAGAGACTCACATGGTTTTTAAATTTTTGGTGGCGCAATTACCTTTTTCAGAGTTTGGAATAAGAGTATTTTATTCCTAACTCTGAGAAAGTTGGTAAAGCCACCAAAAAAATAAATATCGTGTGAGTCTCTTTTTGATGTGTCATTCCCGACCTGGATAATATTTGTACACACATTTATATATGAACCTAATGGTGAGGATGTATTACCTGCAGTGGCGTAACTAGGAATATGCTTTGGGGGGAAGAGAGGAGATGGGGAAGGGCGACGTCCCATCAACCCGTCCCTTTTAGGAAAATTTTGGAAAAATGACATGCCTGCAAATACATTTTACATAATTTTAGCACTTAATTTTGGTTTTCATTAAAAGGTGACGTTACAATTAACTATAAGTCAAAAATAGACAATATTTTTAAATATTGTTTTTATTTTCTGAGGCTTTGAGGGGGATCTATCCCCTACACCCCCCCCCCCCATAGTTACGCCACTGATTACCTGCATGAAAGGATAAATACCGTAATAGAAAATTTTTTTCAATGCTTGACATTTAAACGCACGATTATTTTAAGATTTCAGGTGATGAATATAAAAAAAATGCCTTAGAATACAACATCTATCTTCTTCAAAAGGACTTTTTAAAGAGAAAAATGTCATTCATGCATCACATTCGCATTCCTTGAAATCCACCCTCGCCGCCTGCATGACGAGGTCTACGGCTCCATTACTATCGATGGTGAATGAATAATACTGACTCAAGAGATACTTGCAGGTGAAAAGCGTTCAACTTAAATTCTATTAGTGCCATAATATATAATGCAGACAACTTAAAGATAAGCGCCATTCAATATCTTTTCTCGTATAAGCGTCTTTAAAAAGTAATATGATTAATTTATGAAAATTGACTTTTATTTTCATATAAGAGTAGAAAATACCTTTTGAAATTTCTATTTGTACAAGTAATTATTCCGTATCTGAGGCATTTCGTTGGCGTGTCGTAATAATACATTTTCACAAGATAGGGTGTTATTAGCCCTACGATCAACCCCCAATCTGAATGGCGGGCCGCACCTACTTGTTATGATAAGCGGGTCCATCGTATTTAGCCGGGAGGACGGCCGTATGAGATGGTAAGAAGTATGAGAACCAGGTGGCTTGTTCATGTAAGAAGAGGGGAGGAGGGTGCAATGATAAGAAGAGTGAGGAGATGATGACAACCAGAAGGAGGCGTCCATGGTCAAAGCCAAGGCTAAGATGGTATGACCAAGTGTTTGAAGACATGAGAAGACTTTGGGGAAAGGTTGACATGGAGGAGGACGGAGGAGTCTGGAGAAAACTTGTTGGCGAGGCCAAATATCGAGTTGGTTCTGGGTGACCACAAGAGTAGTTTTAATGGTTTAAGTAATTATTAACCATAAATTTACCTCTTTGCGTGCTATGGGCACAATATTACGTCACGTGATATCCTTCGATTTTTTCTACGGGTCCTATATTACGCCATCCGTCTTTTGAAAAATCGTATTTTATCATTTTTTTACAAAGTGGTAACGTCTAAATAAAAATAAAGATAAGCAAAATTCATTCTTTAAAACGATACCAAAGACCTATTCCTCGCATCAAAGTTTGGCTGTTAAGAGGTAACACAAAGGTATTGGAAATGGCGGCACTGGGGTAAAGATCAACAGAACTAAGGTCGGCACGGTAAGTGTAAAAAGAGAGACAGCAACTAAACCTACGAACTATATGGTGCCCTATCCGTCTATGTACGAACGTAGGTATATGAAGAAGTAAAAGAAAAATCACTAAGAGTCGACACTAGAGAGATTGACTTGTAACATCTCCTTCTTTCTCTCTCCTTGTCAGCTAAACGTTTCATTCTTTCATTAAGTCCTCATTAGGGAGCTCCTTACGAATTGCCTCAAGCAATCAAACCCAGCGTTATTTTTTCCACCGCAATAACTTCCCCATTCATTCCCCACTTATTACAATATTGTTTTCGGAAGAAATTTGCTCATCTGATAGGGTCTCTCGCTATCTCTCTCATTTGGAGGATTTGCATTCAACAATCTCATCTTTCCATGATGTCTACGGGGGTTTATTGTTACCATCAATTTGATCTCAATCAATCTTCGATAAAGCCCCACTTCCATTCTATCGCGGCCTTGTTCTTCTAGTGAATTATTTAACACTTGATAACTTTGGAAGTCTTGATAATGAGTAACAAGTGGGAACCCGAAACGTCGGCTGCCTAAATTTTTCTAACCCGCGCGCAAACCCGAGAGAAATTCATTCCTTATTCTTTATGTTGATGATAGTATTGAAAACACTCAAGCTTTCTTCGAGCATATTGGAATTTTAAAAACGTGATGATTCAGCGGCCGGCAGAGGAGAAGATTTATCAGAGAAAGCCCGATATCTGCTTACAGGGGCGCAGATAGGAATTAAGGCTAGGAGGGGTTTTTAAGCGCAAAACAATGTGATATCTGAGGGTGTAGAATACCCGCAAGGGTAAGCGGGAGGTGCGGGGGCCCTCCCCTAGAAAATTTTTCATATTAATGGTTCAAAATTGTGAGTTTTGCGGCCTTCTAAGGGATATTTTATTAATGTTTACAGTATTCTATAAGTAATATTAATCCAATTAAGTGAAATGAATTAAACTTCAAAATTTCTCTGAGCTATGGGGGCGTTTTATTCCCCAAAAAAACCCCCTCGCTGTGCCACTGCCTGCTTAGGCTCCATGTACAAAGTATGGCAATCTTTCATCGGATCGGGTATAAAGCCTTAATCCCTTTGGCGAATTTCTCTAACAGCAGGTTAATGCCGACACCGCGTCGGGTCTCTCTCCAACCTCACGGCTAAAATGTCCTCAGCTGAGTGTCGTGTCCTCCAAAGACCACACTGTATCGGAATTTTGCACCAATGACGTATACTTGAGTGCTATATTTTAAATATTATGACCGCTACTAAACGCTCACCTTTTCCTCCTTCTATTCTTGAATCAGCCTACACATTCCTCACCAACAAGCGATCTTTGTTAAAAAATGTTCAGGTTTTGCTGAACTCTTTCCTAACCCCTTCAATAAAACCTTCCTTATTCTCCCGATTGGAGTACAAAAGGTTAGCGATAACTGCTTACACTACACCATAGAGAAAGACACGAGAACATTACAAACTTGTATAAGGACAATAGCTGTGCAATGTAACGTTATTACGACCTCACCTGGGTTTAATTTTAATCTTACACACATTTTACTTCGTTTCATCCCAATCTAAGACTCCCTATTTGTTTTTTTTTCTCAATCAAAAAATCAACAATTCCTTTTCATTTTCACGATAACTTTTTGTATTTCCCAGTACAGTACATTATCAGATCTCCCATTGATACTTTCCGGGAGCTTTTAAGATTTGATCGAATCCGTATGTTTCACATTGAATATCAGTTCCCACTTATCTTCTAAAGGCTCGGAACCAATAATTTACTGTCAAATATAAGATACAGTATTAACTGGATTGGAACAAAAAATTAAAGATGCAATAAATATTACTTACATGATATACTCATAAAATTAAGATTTATATTTTACTAAAGTGAAGATTATTAGGACGAGGTATACTTCTTTGACGAAAGAAAGATTGGGATTCGCTTTTAAAATTCGATAAAAAATGTATAACCGAGTCAGATTCGATAAAAATGGATTTGTATTCGAGAAAATAATATGGATTTAATAAAAATATTTGGATTCAATAAAAAATATTTATTTCGATAAAAAATGGATAAAAAATTCGATATGACAATAATAATTCGAAATTTTGAATGCCAAATGTTGGACTCGACAAAATCACTAAGAAAAACAGAATCAACCTTAATAATAACGAGCTTTCTCATAGCGCTGGTTGGCTTAAAGCTTTTCGACAACATGCATCAACGCCTGACGTTTCCCCACCCCTTTCGCTTGCCCTTTACGCCATCGCTCCAAAACGCGAGAGAGATATACAGCGTGGTCGGGGATATCGTCTTCAACACCTCGGGGCCTAGACCCCGAGACTCCCCGGGACGTATACCAACCACGTTGCGCACGAAAAAAAACAAACGACACACGACGGAAAAGTTTTCGAACCTTTTTTTTCCCCATCCTCCCGCTCTCCCCTCATCTGTCTAATCCAGCCTCCACCGCGGAGCAGCGGCATACCTGCCCACGGGGCGAGTGGCTCCAAACGCCATCTCTCCGATGAGCGAAGACATTCCACGCGGACCGAGACTAAGGGAGAGACGGAGAGAGACACCTTGTCGGGCGGCACACGCCCCCCTTATTCGCTCCAACCCGACCGCGTTTTCTGAGGAATTTCCACGGGCGCGCGCGATGACTGCGAACCTCGAGAATTTTCTCCTTGTCGTCCCTCGTCTCCGTGCGTTGCTTCACCGCACCGTCGCACTGATTCATCGGATACGGGGAAGACCTTGCAGGCGATGGGGGGCAAGGGATGCTCGACCGACTTCGCAAAGTACGTATACGTCGCAAGGTCTAGCCGCAGCGAGACGTAAAGAATTGTTTCTGCCCCGAAGCCGCCGGGTTTCACTGGCGTGGTGGACAGGGAATATAGGGGTTTAGATTCGATTCCCGATGGCTTATGATATTAAGATAATAATAAGTGTAATAATTACCCCATACAACAACAATGTTATCCTTATTTGATGGAGTTAAGTAATTATTTCTTTTCTCTCTCCCTTAATCATGAATTATTTCTTACCCGAAGTCAACGGGGTTTCACTGGTGTGGTGGCTGGGGAATCCAGGGGTCGAGGTTCGATTCCCGATGGCTTTGGTACTTGCCTTATTACATGGAGTTAACTCATTATTTCTTCCCCGAAGCTAATAAGATTTCACTGGCGTGATGGCTAAGGAATATAGGGGTCAAGGTTCGATTCCCGATGGCATCTAGTGTTAGACGAAGTTGAAATAATGATAAAATTAATTTTTACTTTGAGACCAACGGGGTTTCATTGGCGTGGTGGCTAGGGAAAATAGGGCCGAGGTTCGATCCCCGATGGCCCATGATGTTAGCCTTAAGCAATGTTTGATATTTAAACACTCATGTTAATGTTTAATATATACTGTTTTTTAATGCTGTTAGGGAGTTTGCTGATGGGAGGAGAGGGGTATTGCTGAGAAAAAGAGAAAGTTTGTGAAGGAGTGAGACAAGAAAAAAAGCTGTAATTTAAAGAAAATAAAGAGGTCTTGAAAAATTACAATCGTCTGACGTCACACAAGATGAAGTTAAATTATTATTTCCCCCTCGAAACCAATGGGGTTCCATTGGCGTGGTGATTTGGTAATACGCGGATCGATGTTCGATTCCCGATAACATCTGATGTCAGCTTCATTATATTAAGTGAAAAAATTGTTTCTCCCCCAAAGCAACGGGGTTTCAATGGTGTGGTGGCTGGGGAATATAGGGATCGAGGATCGATTCCCGAGGTCTTTTGATAAAATATCCCTTACATATATAACTTATAAAATCAACTTTGTGATTTTTATCATTTTTTTATACCCCAACCTGATTTAAACTGCCCCATAGTCATAGTAAACTTCCTTGATTACTGATCAGTTCTGCATAACTGTTCATAAAGTCATTATAAAGATCATTTATGATGCCATTACGGCTGTGCAGTCGAAATCAGAGTGCAGTGTAGTGTATAGATTATATCTTGGGGTGGGGAAAGGGAGACAATATAAATGCAATGTTATGGCAATCAATTTAAAATAAAGACACACCATTGTATTTTTGTGATGCATGAGTATGATTGTTTAAGTTTCAACTAGCATAAACTTTCACAAAGGTAAGTCTGATGGCCAGTGGGGTATCCAGGAATTTCGTTCGAGGGGAGGGGGGTCCAAAACGGAGCGGGGGGAATTTTTTTTTAAATACGGTGCACTAAGTAGAGGATTTTAAACTATTTTTTACACTTTTCGTAATCGTAAAAACTACACTTTTTAGAGAAATCTTTTATAAATTCATGATTTTTCAACATTTTGTTTTTGTTTATGAAGCAAATAAGCTGTGTTTTTATATTTCGTGGGGGGGGGGTGCCGGAACCCCCGGACCCTCTCCCTCGCTACGCCACTGCTGGTGTTCAGTTAATGACATCAGAAGATTGGTTTCATAACCAAATCATGAACTGAATTGAATTGAAACTCATCATGAACCAAATCATTCCGGGAAATCCTATAAAAATTGACTACTATCAGCCACTTAGGGGTGGACGGCGCCTACAGGATAGACCACCAACCTTTCAGCCAGGAAATGCACGAACGAAGAATAGGCAGGGAAAGAGCGGCTAAAAAAATATTTGAAAGGACCCCAGATGGAACAAAAGAATCATACGATGGCTGAAGAAAATATACTTAGATGATGTGGAAGAAGACTTATAGAAGTTGGGGGTTTAAAAGTGGAAAAATATGGAGGGAGACGGAAGGAAGTTGACCAGATGACCAGGGTCCTGCAGGAACTACAGCACTGGATATAATGTAAATGATTTACCTGGGAATGATTCACCCATGGAAACGTGTATACACCAGTGAAATATACAAGAATTGCCATGACAAAAAATTCCCCTGCGCCGGGAATCGAACCACGGGTCTTTGGCTTTCCGGCCATGGTTATTGTGATATACACGAATATTACAATAGAGGATTCTCATGTCAGCCTCTGAACGTGTTGTCGCACTCCGCGCATTTAAATGGGTTTCCAAAATCGCCACTCGCGTCGCTGACGGACAAATTGATCCGAGTTTCACGGGGAAATAAGGTATGATTAGGGATGTTAACCGAGATTTATACACGCAATGATGTGATATATCAAAGTCATAACTTTTCAATGTTAATCCTTGCAATTTCAAACATTACACTGCAAAATTTAAGAAAAAGTGGATTGCACTCATCACCGCCCCGCGGACATTTTTGAAAGCTGATTAAAATGCTACCGAAGTGGCAACAAAAGTCAGCCTTCTTTGGGGTGGAATTGGGCCTCCTTTATGCATTCTCCTTGGTGATATAATTGCAATGGGTATTAAAGAACCTGGATAGCGTAGTGGTCTGCGCAGTGGCCCGGAAAGCCAAAGGTGCGTGGTTCCATTCCCGGTCCAGGGAAATTTTTTCTCGTGGCAATTCTTGTATGTGTATACACCATTTTGAGCACGCAAAGGCGAAATGAATTAGCATAAAATGTAGAACTGGTGAATTGAAATTAAATCGAAACTTGAAGCTTATACGTAGTGGAAGGGATCCATGTTAGCAATAAAAGATACTGTTCCCAACCTTTCCAAACACATCCCCCTTATTTCTCATCACCCTCCCAAAACCCCCACCCCCACAACCCGAATAACAAACTTTGTTTCCCCCTTCCCCTCCAGGAATTACCAATCGCAGCTCCAAACCACCCCCCTCCACTAACAACCATTGATATATAAACCTATCCCCACCATTTTTTTATACTTCGTGTACTTGATAATGGCATAACAGCCGAAACCGGTTGGAATTTTCTAAATATACTTATTGCGGATGTAACAAAATGTCTTCTATTGCTAATATGGTGATTTGAAAAGTACCCAGCGAAAAAATTTGTTCAGCATTACCATCTTTCCGTTTTCCCGGGAATAAATAGTTTATCAAGGCTCTTTCTGGGGAGCGTGGAAATCTAGTGGGGAAACTGCTTGTGTACGAATGGAGGGGTCAAATCCCGAGTCAAGGCTACGGAAACCACAATATAAAACTCTACGTGTGATGTGACCCAAGGAGATGAAATTTCCCCCACACCCTAAATGTGTGAAATTCACACGCTATGGCTTAGTCCGTGGTGGGCTCTACCCTCACCTATCCAAACCAACCTTTGGGTTGAATCACTGAATGAGTGAGTGAGGGCTCCACCCACTACATCCAGGGGCGGTCTGGCTAGGTCGGCTGGTCGGCAACCACCGAGGGCCCCGAGCTTAGGGGCCCACACAAAGCTCGTGTCTATCGTGAAACGTTTAAGAAAGGTGTATTGAACAAACTCATATTACTAGAACCAAAGTTTTTTTGCATTAACAAAATTCTGCGTTTTCATTAGTTGCTTTATTTACAACATACTCAGAGTTAAAAGATTACATAAAAAATAAGTGATATACCGTGACGTCATGGAAAAATTAGCAGTGCCGGAACGCACTTTCCTTAGCTTTCTTTAGAAGTGAAATATTACTGTTTTTTTAATACAATTCATTATTTACATTTTCTTACTAATTTTTTTCCTTTGGTTACGAGTTTGGTTTGGTTACGAGAGAGATATATTAGAAATTTTGAGACAGCAAAATTGATAAAAAAGTTATTTCATTATTATGTCTTTTGTTAACCAGTGTCGGAACGGCGCGGCGTTCCGGCGAGTCCCGGCACCGTGAAACAAGTGGTAATGTAAAGATGTCAGGAAATAGAAGAGAACCTGGTAACTTTTATTAATGGTTGTTATTTTAGTTTTTTTTAGATTTCAGTGTATTTTCAGCAAATTCACTAAATAGATAATAGAGCCATAATGCATCATTACATTTCATAAGCTGTGAAATCCTCATTTTTCACGGTATTTTTTTCCTACCAAATTGATATCATTTATTAAATTAACTGTTATCTATATTTTTGTTTAAGAGCCATAATAGCGTCAAAATCCGTTTCCGGACATGTAATTTACTAAAATTTTCCGGGGAGGACCCCCGCATACTTCGGTGAGGATGGGAGTCCTAGCCGAGGGCCCCCGATCACCCCAGACCGCCCCTGTCTGCATTCCACCGACGGATGAGGTAGGCTTGTATGATGGTCTGATTAACCGAATCCGTTATCTTTTCTAAAACCACGACCTGAAACTACGCGTTTTTTCCTTAGATTTTCCCACTGGAAAGGCCTTAAATGCGCTGTTTTCGGGCCGGTGAAGAAATACAAAATTTTAAAAAATCGACCGCAAACGACAATCGACAAAGTACCAGATCACAGAGCAATCCTAGGAAAATTAAGAAGAAAATTAATTACTAGGGAGCCATCCAGCCTCCACTTTGAGGAGGGCACACAGTCCGTCAGATGGGACATATTTACCTGCGGTCAGGTTATTGATGATGATTATCTTTTCTAATTTTCAACTCCCACAGCTCTTGCGCCATAAAGAATCGCTTTACCTCAATTATACTCTCATAGGAAAAAAAATAATATGAAAACTATGTCAAAATGTATTTCAGCAAAACCTGGCGTTTATTCTCATTATTATTAAAGACAGGATAACTTAATTTAGCGCAGAAATTGGATACTCTACTAGCGATTACTGTATTATCTTATTATGGGTAGCTAATGTTGGCTGAAGCTAACCATTGGCGACGAAAGGGCCAGACTAAACACCCTACGAGTTATTACATAGCATTTCCGCTATATTCATCGCGTGATGACAGCTATTTACTACTATAAGTCCGGAACTAGTGCCGGGATATAGCAATACTAAGATCGTGCATAAGTTCCATATAATATACACTAGGGTGAGCCCGGCACAAATTGTTTTACCGCGCAGAGATACGATGGCGATTGTAGAAAATTTCGTCCCCCTTTGATATGCCTTATAGGACCCTTGCAAACGCAGGGGTAAAATATAGGCCGATAGTTTACCGGTGGCGCACTGCTTGCACACACGGCGGATTTTAACCGATCAAACGATCACTTGCTTGGTTATTGTGCCGGCGCCAGCGATACACAGTGGCAATGGCCGGCTGCTAACCGGCTTTTTACGGGTGCCGGTGCGTGGTCGGTCAAATGCAAAATCCCATGCCGGCCGATTGTTCACTCTTGGCATGTGGACGGCCGATATTTTACGGGGCGCCCAAAATCGGTGTGTATGTGCGAGGGGCCTTACGCGTCTACACGGTCTACGCCCGATTCGTCCAATTTTTCGAAATCGATTCCCTTCTATTCACTATTCCTTTTATGTCTGAAATGATAGCTAGGGTTGAAATGGAGGATCTTACGGAAATAAAAAAGTTATCAATTAAAAGTGAGATTTGAAGCTCAAAGAGAAGATTACCTGAACTCAGCGTTTCAGCGATATTTTAGACCTACAAACCCGTGGGCAATACTGTCATTTGTAGAGAGTACACACGCAGGTAAATTTCGCAGTATTGTATCCCTTCTTCACTTGAAATAAGGGACCTCATTTGACGTTTCTTTGTCATCTTTATCACACTCAAAAAACTCAAAATAATAAAATTATACTGACAATGCCATTACGATACCCACCCCAGCTAACGTGAGAAAGCCATTCTGCAAGCTGAAAATTACACCATGACTCAAATAATTCCATAAGATCCTACTTAGCAAATGACCAGGGGTGGATAGCGCCTGCTTGATATACCACCAACCTTACATCTAAAGTAGCTTCCCAGTTTTCATAGATAAAGTGATGAATACTAGCCCCAAAAATATAACAGTCCACTTAACGAAGTAAGGCCAAGAAAACCTAAAAAGAATTCCAATTTATATACGATAAACTTGGAAGCACTGTGACCCAGTAGGTGAGTTGCATGATCAAAGGGACTTGGGTACCAATCTGGGTACATCTTTTGGTCATCTACAACAAAAATTCTTGAAATGAACCTGAATTAAAGAAATAACCCCAACAACCATGATTTTTTTATTGTTGTCAACGTCTTTCGGGAGCAGCTGCGTCTTGCGCTTGCGCTGCATCTTGGCGATGATGATGCGGCCTGCAATGGCCACGAAAGCTCACGTGACAAAGTGCAAGACGCAGCTGCTACTGAAAGTCGTTAACAACAATGCATCTCGCTGTAAAAGCCTACGTTCCATGATTTTTTATATCCACTTGTAAGTAGCTTGGTCTGGGGTAAGTTCTACGTTCACCTATCCATAAAAATCAAAAAAAGGGTTTAAACGCTGCATGACTCAATAGAATGACTACAGCAAAACAACATAAAGCATTGAACATAACCTTCATTGGTTAGCTAAGTATGCGATTTTTTTAAATGGATTAAGTCTCAAGTCAAAATCGCATGATTACTTTCTGAGAGTATAATTATTAATCAGCTGCAGAAATCATCACTGGTCAGCAATCCTAAGATTGAGAGCTCTCCACTCAATTCTACTATGTATCAGCTAGTCTTTTCATAAGTATGTATTTCTTTGATTTCAGGTCCTTCTTTACCTGTTCCTTGTATCTCATTCAAGGTCTTCCTTTTCCATCCTTGCCATCTACTCGACCCTCGACAATTGTCTTCATCAGGCCACCATGTCTCAATATACAGTGGCGCCGACTCCATGGGGCCTGAGGGGGCCCGAGCTCCCCCAAAAATTCGTTACAGATGTGAGAAAAAAATGTGTCAGGCTTGTCAATTTTCCCCGGAGAGTCCAGATATCGAGATTCGAGTGATCAGGGTTCTAATGATGATCATATGACTCTTCTAAAATGCTTAAAAAACTTAAAATTCACTACTTATAAAATTTACCGGGGCAAGGTCCCCGGTTTGGGCCCCCCAAATATTTTTTGTATGTCGGCACCCCTGTCAATATATGACCTACGAGGTTTTTCTGTCTTCTTACCAAGGTTTTCATGAGGCTTCTCTTCTTTCCTACTCTTCTTAGGACTTCCTCATTACTTACTTTGGCCAATCCATTGGATCATCATCAGTAGGAATACAAATACTTAGGATTGCCTTGTTGCCTCTACACAAACGCTTGTCTAATTCAGCAATATTCATAGTTTAAATGAAATATTATGTTTAAAAAATTAAAATCATGATTGGAATGGATTCTTCATTATGAGAAAAAAATTACAGAGCTTCAATATCTAATATCTTTGTAAATAGCCTCCATTACAAAATATATGTTGCATTTGAAACATGAATACTGCAAGGAGATTTGACTGAATATGGAAATTCAATGCATACGTCTAATTAGGAGCAAGCCTTGTAACTTGCCTGTTAAATTAATATTTGATATTCTTCATCTTTAACTCAATGAGCCAAAAGTTTACCACAGCACGTGAATGGCTAGTTAATCAAGAACAAATAGTTCACCCCACATTAAGGGAGTGACAGATACACAGTTCCTTGCTATTTGGCTGAGAAATACCTCAATGGTAAAAAAAAATTAATCACATTAGAAATGAACTATCTGCATTTAATGGGAAAACAGTTTTTAAAATAGGCAAAGAAAAACTAAACAAACAAATGTCAGAAGGTGGGAAGACTAAAATATAGGCTCAGCTTATTGCACATTTAGGTTAGCTTTGGGTAATGCTAAATTTTTGGTGAGATTCACAAGACTTTTTGGATATAGCACAAGTATTCAAATGCTTAATTAATACACCAGACAATGGATCAAGTTTAATTTTAGCCATGCCAGCAGTAAAAAAAACTACTCTGTATTCTATTATTTAAGAGAGGCATGCATTGAAAATTATATAAATCACTGCAGTATGTCCTCCTCGCCCATTTAACATCTCTCAGTAGATCAAAATGAGCCGGATTCCCTTCCATTCAGTCCTTCAACACTACATATTCCATTTCCCACCTTCCAAACTAACGCAATATCCTCCCCTCTAATACAATTTCCTCCCCAATAAGCATTCAATCCTTCCAAACCCTATCCTGTCCTGATCTCCTCTAAATTTCCTTTCCTCACCCATTTTCTCCTTCCTTTAATTATCTGTTCATTTCTTCTTAGCCACATTCTCACCCAAAACACCACACTCTTTTCTCATGCTCCTTTATCAACATTTATGTCTCTGCGTAGCAAACCACTATGCTTTTGACGCAGCTAGAAAAAGTGAAATATTCTCTAGTCCATACTTAAAACTTTGCCAAAAAATCCTCTCATTAACTTTTTCAAGGTCAACTCCGCCTTCTCTAGAGAACACAGCTGTGACTACTTTCTTAAAATTCTTACTGCTTCGTCCATTTTTCTCTAAGGTGCCACTGCTTACCTTAAGCATCAAAAATTGCCTACGAGCCCTTATCAAAAAAAATAATTAACTACTAGTCATCTGTAAACCTCTATGACTTAAACATCAAAACGAAAAAGACAATAAATTAAATAAAAACAATTGCTTAAACAAATAAAATTTATATGTATATGTATTAGTATCATCACATATATTCTGTAATCAAATAGTATTCAAAACCTTAAACATCTGAAGTATCTGAATTCATGAATGGAGGATATACGAACAGAGGGTATCCAGATCAGGAAATATGGCCAGCATTAATGAATATGTTTAAAAAATATCACCATTACCAACACCAGTCAACAATCCTAAGATTACGATGCACTGAATTGTTGAGGCCTTTACTTTGTAGAATTCCATTATATGGTTGGTTATTCCATTATATGGTTGGTATACAACACCGGGATGTCCCAATTCGCTACCCATCTTCGGGAGGAAGGCCACCAAGTGGATTTTACCCCGGAATTGCTGCACCGAGTCAAGAAAGGAACACAGCTGGACATTAGGGAACAGTTGGAAATTTTAAAAATTGTAAAGAGGAAAGAACCCATTGCTAATGACCACCTTTTCCCTTTCCACTCCCCCCTCATAGACATTCCTCTATTACACCCCAAAAAATCCCTGTGACGCCAACCCACGCTCCTCCCTGTAACTACCTCTGGTTTTCCCCTATCACTTCCCACTTACCTCCCCCCTCCCCTTCCCCTCCAATCACCCGACCACAGAGTATATATCCCGGCAAAATCTTACGTGTATCACTAGTCTTGAAAATGGTACAGTGTACCGAAACTAGTTGGCAATAAAGTGTGTGTTTTGTAGAAAAGCAAAGTAATTTTCTTCCAACCATCCTAAGATTAGTCTGATGCAGCTCTTCATTCTTCTTTCCTATCCACTGGGCCTTTCCATAGCAACATATATCCTCTCTTTTATGTATATCCTCTATAACTTGTCCTATGTAACTCATTGCTTTCATCAGGCCATTAAACCTCATAACGTAGCCAACTAAGTTGTTTCATCTTCTCCTTAAAGTTTTTTGGAGAACTCTCTTTCCTACCACTATTCTCGGCAATTCCACACTACTTACTCAGTCAATTTCCTTCCTTTTATCTTCATAATTCTTTGGTAGCTCCACATTTTAAATGCTTTCTGTCTTGTCTTCTATGCTGCTGTCAACATCCAAGCCTCGCTTCAATGGAGAAACATGCCCCATATTAGCAGTGAAACTTTTGGAGGGGATGAGGGGATAGATACCCCCAACCCAGACGGAGAATCCTCCGTATCTAATTCGTATGCAGATAGTATCCATTGACAAAAAGCGACGGAGTGGTAGCCAATGGATATTATCTGCATACGAATTAGATACGGAGGATTCTGTGCCATCTGGGAAAGTATAAAAGAAATTAAAAAAATTATTTTAAACTATTGTCTAGTTTTGATTTGTAATAACTGCATCTGATTTAAGTCCACAAATTAGTGCCAAAATGATGTAAAATGCATTTCCAGGTATATCATTTTTCAAAAATTTTACCAGATTTTGCAAGGGGAGAAGGATCGCCACCCCAGGCCATTCCCCCCCCCCCCCCCCCCCCCCCCAAAGGCATATTCCTAGCTATGCCACTGCCCAATATATGTATAGCATCTGATGAATTGTTTCCTTACTTCTATGCTTGTATTCTTAGCAAAAAAAAATACATACAAACCAGTGACGTTATGGCAAAATTAGCAGTGTCGGAACGCTTTTTCCTTAACTTTTTTAGAAGTGAAATATTACTGTATGTTTTTATTTCCAGTCATTATTTACATTTTATTGCATTTTTTTTAGCTTTGGTTACTTTGGTATGTATTAGAAATTTTGAGGCAGCAAAATTGATAAAAGTGTTATTAGACTATTATGTCTTTTGTTAACCAGTTCCGGAACGGCGTTCCAGCACCATGACACCACTGATACAAACATATGCGCATCTATACAAAGGTCTCTTCCAGGTGCCATTTAACTGAAATGAAAGAGTGTGTATGCAAACTCAGAACACCCAATATTAAAGTGTACTTTTCAAAGAGAATCTTTAAGACAGCGCAAAGGCCATGAGTCATCATTATGTGGGAGAAATGCATATAAGTACATACCTGTGACATCAATAGAAAACTGATGATGACGGGTCTACTCTCAAATATTCTACGTGGTATTTCAACATTTATCTTGCAGTAGCAACAAATTTGTTTGATTTCAATCAGAATTTCAAACATCTCCCAAGTACCAGTAATTCATGTGTTCCTCCAATAACTTTTTTAAGGCTGAAATTGTGGCTTTCAAAGGTTTGACGAGTGTAAATAACACTTAATACAAATTTCCTTGAATTTATATTTGATGATGAAGGATTTAAAGCAATTTATGCCATGAATTCTTTAAACCTGGTTCATCAAAAATATATATCTAGAAAACTTAGCAACATTATATAATAATTCCTAGCATGGAAAACTTTAAAACATTGACATTTTTCCCTCCGTAGCCCAGAGAGAAGTCTAATGGAAGGAAAGGCTCATTCCAGATTTCAATAAATGATGTATCACATCCAGGGCCGGCCCTAGCAGGTGTGGGGCTAGGGGCAAACCTTCAGTGCGGGGCCCTTCACTTAAAATATTAAACTCTATACCCCATCTACAAACTCGAGCGTTTTGAATCCCTATCACTCTCTGGCTAAGTATTGCACAATAAAAATTACTGCATTATTATTCCTTTTTCATAATATTATTTTTTGTCTAGCACTGACTTAACAATACAGTAATAGTTTAAATAGCGTTTTCAAAACTAACGTATATTTGAATTTTTTTTTACGAAAGCGCGGGGCCCGGGGCGGTCGCCCCGCCCTAAGGCCGGCCCTGACCACATCAAAACATTTTTATCTACCCCTATGGCATCACACAACATGTCTTCATATATGTGATTTGTATACACTTACACAATAAAATTTCACTTACCACATTACATTAGGTTATGTGCAGATTTTATCAGAAGATTCCATTGGCTTGGTCCATGCAGGGTACTTGGGTTGGATGAGTTTAAAAATTTTCCTGGTAAATTTTGAGCTTGTTTGTCGAAAAATCATTTCAAAGTTCATCTCTTATTTCCACACATTAACTCAAGGTTTCATGCGTTACATTCTGTTAAATATAAAAATTAGAATAATGAAATGTTATTAGTTAGGACTAAACATGGAGCTCAATTCACTAAAAAATTGAACAAAAGTGCATAACGGCTTCAAGAGAGTGGTTCAAGAGGCCAGTGGTTCATCTTGCTTCCCAGGATTTCATCAATCCATGCTTGATATGTGTAAAAATGAATCATTGCAGAAGATATCCCAATAAATGAACAACAGCAATCAATGGAATAGCAAAAAAAATGCTTTTTTTTCATATTGCAGTGCCTTCTATTTAAAATATTTTCTTAACAAAATATGCATTTCTTTCATTCCCTTCAAATAACCAAAAAGTAGCATGATGCACAAAGGTTAAGAAAAGACTTCGCTGTTTCACAAAATAAAATATATTTGCGACCGGTTTCGATACAGCGTAACATCATCTGGCCAGATGATGATACGCTGTATCGAAACCAGTTGCAAATATACTTTATTTTGTGAAACAGCAAAGTCTTTTCTTAACCTTTGTGCATCATGAAGGAGTTTCACCATGTTACACCAACCACCATCGCATTTAAAAAGTAGCATATAATTCTCCATAGCTACAATAAAATTAATTGCTCCCTCTATTGCTCAGTTAGTATTCTATGTATCCTTACATTTTATCTCAAGACCCAGTCCTTGAGAGCAGGTGTCATAGGGAGCAACTAGGTTGGCAGGGTCATTGAGGTTCAAATCATACAAAAACTTGCAAGAGACTAATCGTCAGCAGCAGACAAGAAAAAAGAAAGGAAGACCAAGAAGATGGAGAGGTGAAGGCAGCTACGAATGCAGTGACATGGAATGCAAGGAGAATGATGAGGGTGGGCAAGATAATTTTCTGTATACCGGTACTAGCCACGGTGATAACTTTTACGGGAGTCACCCGCAATGCACAAATTGTGCGAAAAATCCACAGGGAAAAAACCATTCGCCTTAACCAGGATTTGAATCCAGATCCCCTGATTTCGGGTCCAGTGCTTTAGCCAGTTAAGCTACCGAGGCATCATTCCTCTCTGTGGATATTTGTGGACATAGCTCGAAAAGATAGAATATATATAAAAAGGGATATGGAGAATGGGAGATTAGATATTTTGGGACTGTGTGAGGTGAGATGGGGTTGGGGGATTACTGGAGTGATGGGTACAGGGTTATACAGTGGTAGGGAGGAAAGGAGAGTAGGAGTTAGGTAAAGAGCAGGAAAAACAATGAGCGGTAGCTCAGGTATTGAGAGGTAAGATAAGTAAGACAGTGTTAGGTAAAGAGCAGATAAATGATATGATTTTTAGTGATGGAAATTGAGGTACTGTTGAGAAGAAAAGTGTTTGGGCACACTTATGGATATGCTCACATTGCTGTTTTTTTGTCTCAATGCTGGGCCCATAATCTGACAAAAAACAGATGGGGAGAAAGGATTGTACAGGACACAATCTCGTAATACTTTTAAACGTGCCTTTATTCCAACAACATCTCTACCACAACAAACTGAGCAACGTTGCCCACAAAAACAAAAGAACAGCAATATGAGCCTATTCAAAAATGTGCTTGAACACTATACTGCTCAAAAGGAACAACCCATCAACCTTGGGGTGGTTCAAGTGTAAATGTTCACTAGCAACCATAGGGAGAATCAAGTAGGTGTGGTGAATGGACAGCTACAGAAAATAATTAGGGATACTTTGAATAAGAAAAATCTTGTAGTCCGTGGCATAACATGGGGGAGGTCGATGGGGTCCAGACCCCTCCCTGCCCCCCGCATCACCCAAAATATAAGAACACAATTACCTTCCTTCATAAAAGAACAAAATATTGAAAAATCATGAATTTACAAAAGATTTCTTTGAAAAATAAAGTTTTTTCAGTTACGAAAAGTGTAAAAATTAGTTTAAAACTTCCACTTTTTGTTAGTACCATATTTTTCAAAAATTTTCACTCCTGGTTTTAGACCCCCTGAATGAAATTCCTGGCTACCCCACTGACCAGGAGATAATTGAGAGAATGGATAGTGCCTAGGAGATTGGTGACTTGCAGACTATATGGGCAGGGTGGGATAAGACAAAAAATTGGAATAGTGAACGCAGCAGAGAAGCCAATTGGATTCATTCAGAGTGGAAGCATAAAGAAACCATGAATTGCAGAGGATATGGGAATTAAAATGGAAGAGAAAATTTTTGGAAGAATGTAAACTCAGAGCAAGGGAAAATAATGTGTTCAGAAATAAATAATAGATAACAGTAAGAAACCAAAGAGGCAAGAGAGTTATGGTGGAAAAGGCAGGTAGAAGAAAAGGAAAAGTTTCACAGTGAAGGAGAGATAGGCACCCTGTAGGCCTAGGTAAAGTACCTAATTATCAGATGAGAAAAGAGGGCAACCCATGCCAAATATTAAAGCTATTTATGAGAGGATGCTTAACGAGCAAGATGAGACTCAGAGTAGATGGAAAGAATAAATGGAGGATCTGTACGATTGTGGGAACATACAAGAAAGGCTAAATAGATGAGAAAACTGAGCTGGAGGAGTTGTTTTGATGCAGAAATTGAGAGAGATCTTTGGGATGTAACGGCTAGGAAAGCAGTGGGCATGGACAATATCCCCGTGAGCTTTTAAATAATTTTGGAAAGTTTGGAAGGAAAAATGTTTTTTGAGTTAATCCGTAGGATTAATGAAGAAGAGTTTCAGCTGGAGTATTTCATGAGAAAAGTTCTAATTCAGGCACACAAAAAAAGCTATAGAATGTGGTTGCTACATATAATACTATTAGCCTAATATTGCATGTGGAGAGAGAGGTACTGCGTATTTTAAATAGAGGGGAAAAATAAAACCTGGACAATATGAAGTAAAATTTAAGAAGCAGGAAATATTTATTTATATTGCATAGGTGCAGCTTCATAGCTTTTACCATAGTTTAAAATTGTATTCATCTTCCCCGTCCATACTAGAGAATTTAGATGCACTCACACAATAATAATGTGCATAGAGCTTTAATAGGGTAGTTTCCTTCATCAAAGAAAACGAAAGGCATTGATTGCGATTCGTTACCCACCATTACTGTATTCATAATATACAATTCATTTGGTTTTAGAAATACCGGTTTAGACGAATGGCAATGGTCCATTTTTATACTCATTTGAAAAGGGCCAGATTGGCACCCATGCGATGCCACTCCATGTGACGTCACAGGGACCTAGATTCTATACGAGACGATAGGAGTTATGCATCGTCTGAGGTTACCAATGCATGCATGAGGTGCAGAGCTCAGGGAAACATGTCTTAATAATCACTTATTAAAACTGGCTAAGGTCGGAAAGTTTTCTTCATTTGATAAGGTATTAATAATCCTTATTTAAGCCAAGTGCTACCAGCCAGCAGGGTACTCAGCTACCCGCTAGCAGCCTACGTCGTATCAGCGCTAAGCTCGCCTCATGGTCACCTCACAGAGCGGCAGCGGGAACCAGAAATATGGCACACGGAGAGATTTCCCGGCATTCATACTTATGCGTCTCGTTTTCGCGCGCTTGAAAATTTTCACTTTTCATTTAATCGCAAAAAATAGATATCGTCGTTTAAAAATCTAAAAGCGTGAAATACGTACTCCAGGAGTAATAATCTTTCGATTTAGGCAATAAAAAAATAATAGGAAACCACCCTATTATGAACCATCCCAACAGAGGGGAAAGTCCAAGGTACAATGTGAAATAAAACTTATTTATTATCCGAGTGAAACATATGCCAATCAAAATGTAAAATGTAATCTTTGCAGTCTTTGCTTCAAATTCTCATTAAGTAAAATATCACACAAATCATGAAAAACTTAAACTTATCCTTAACCTACCAATATTCAAGCACTCTGGTCATCATTAGAAAGTAGTGATCCGGAAATGGAAGATTTCCATTTCCAAAATATGCATAAATGTGTTGTGTGACGTCTCAGAATAGCAATACAGCTAAGTCAAACTATGCCTCAGAATTTGTACCTTTTCACTTCCGAGAACACCTAACCCCTTTTAGACGAAAACATCCTGGTTCCACTTCCCTATATAATGGCACGGTGGAGATGCTATTAGCAGTCAGTAACTCATACTACATACATACACTGTTCACTCATCTCTCGTCAGTTGTCAGTCACAATGTAGCCATCAATGGGAGTCGAAGCGTGGGCTGTATGGCCCATGCGACCTAAGTGCCTCGCTACCCAGACGGCGCAGAATCCTCCGTATCTAATTCGTATGCAGATAGTATCCATTGACTACCGCTCTGTCGCTTTTCGTCAATGGATACTATCTACATACGAATTAGATACGGAGGATTCTGTGCCGTCTGGATATCCACTCGTGTCATGATCAGCAGCTCCTCTCCTTCCCGAGGCTTTTGTAATAACTTAACTTTTGGCTATTCTAGACGCACAAATTCATAATTACTTAATGTATTTTCATTGAAATGATTTGGACATTGGGAATTTACAAAGAAATGAACTTTGTGTTAAAAAATTTAAATATTCATGTGTGATTATTTGCTTCCCGACACCAAGGACAAGGACTAACACTTTAAAACGTGCAAACCACGACTTAAGGTGGCAGGCCGTACCCTTACGAGAACTTATTTCCGCAGCTTACTCTGTTGCTAGCTTAGCCCTTTTGGCTTTCACGTCAGCCAAATTTTGAGCCACTAACATTGTCTTTGCCTTCGTCTCTCTTTTATTCTGAATGCAAACAAAATGCAGAATGCTCACAAACATAGCAATGCTTCCCAAGTTCAACTACTATTTACAGCCTTATGCCGTGCTTCTCAATTGTTTATCTAACAATTCTAGTAGCGTCGACTCCATGGGGCCTGAGGGGGCCCGAGTCCCCTCAAAAATTCGTTATGGGTGTGAGGAAAAATGTGTCAGGCTCGTCGATTTTCCCCGGAATATCCAGATATCGAGATTCGAGTTATAAGGGTTCTAATGTTGATCATATAACTCCTCTAAAATGCTTAAAAAACTTCAAACTCACTACTTATTAAATTTCTCGGGGCAAGATCCCCGGTTTGGGCCCCCCCAATATTTTTTGTAAGTCGGCATCCCTGAACATTTCCCTCACTTCCAATCCAGACTTCAATTTCCCTAACTAGTATGAACCATGGCTAACCCTGACAGAGTAGTTAGAATTTCTCCCTCCATCAATTTTGTTTACTTCAGCTGAGGCACACGTGTCGACAGCTTCAAAGTCAACATTGAATTTTATTATTATTATTATTATTATTATAGTACAAGTTACAAGTTGGCGATTTGCCAGGTGGTAACAGTTTATATAAAATAAAAAATATAGTAAATGAAAAATACATCACCAAAATGAAACTAGATAGTGAATATTTAAAATACACATCATCTACTGTTTGGTTGACCTCTTTTTTATACATCAAATCTTTGCAAATTAATCTAAAATCCAGTAAATCAAGTTCTCAGTAATGAAATCAGGCCACGCAAAAAAGATATATTTTAAAATCCTCATCTCAAGAAGACAATACATCTGGTTGACCAAGTTGCTTACAAGCATTATAAAGTTTGATTAAAATTTAAAAAAAGGGCGAAATGTACAGCTAAAATAAGGAGAATATTGGACATCAGTAGAAATAAACTTGGGGTATTCTGATGAGGAATATTATTGATATGCAATAATCCCAATTCTCAGACGAACGCTTGAAACGAAATTAATTTGAGCCACAGTTATTGAGGATGCTATCAAAAAAAGCACCTGTGACGCACATGTCAAACCACATTAGGAGTCGATTCGAGAAAATCTCTCATAATTATTATACGAGTATACTGTTTTACTAGTATAACTATTACCATGAACATCAGGAATGCGTTAACAGATACACATTATAGAGTCTTTGACAGAAGCAATGTTCATTTCTAACACGTTTAGAAGCAAATCGATCAGGATGCCATTCAGTAATTCAATATTACAATTTTTCAGAGGGAAAAAGTAAAAAACTATCCACTGGATTACCCATTACTATTTATGAACACTTTTGGAATATTCAAAATTTTATTTCTAGCTAACCCCCACAAAACAAAAACTCTTGCAGATATGCACTGAGCAGCAACTTAATGAAGAGAACATGATCGCCACATACACTTTTTCATACTCCTTCGTATGACAATCGTGGTTCATCAAATGAGAAAACTGGCTATTGTAAAAGAGCGATTGGTAGTCATTGTTCGGTCGTGGCAAGAATTAATGGGGCCAAATTAAAAGGGCTTCGTAGCGCTCGAACTGGCTTTGGAGCAGTAAGGGATTGTGGTTAAATTATAATTTCTGTTCTAAATTCATTTGCTAAACGTCTACCCGGAGCTATGTTCGCGACAAATCTGTTATTATCCACTCTATCTGAAATATCAGCAAACAACCATTCTCAAATAAAAATCCTAGAACGATTGCCAAGGCAAAGGGAAGAAAATGAATTTCGTTGACATTCTAGGAAAAAAACTTTCCTTCGATGCAAAAGTAATAAAGAATGTGGACAGAAAATTTTTCACATAATATTTCATGTATTTGCTCCAGCTTTAACTGTAACGCCATGTTGTTCAATTAGATTTACCATAATTTGCTTGTATTTACTAATGCCCAGGTCCGGATTTACCCAAAGTTACACTATAGGCACCTCTCCTCACTTGGGCCCCCCCTTCCCGATTTTTATGATAAGGCATAGCCACTCACATGAGTTGACAGAAGGCACCCCATGGACTGCGACACCCCAAGGTATGTGCCTATTTTGCCTTACGGTAAATCTGGCCCTGCTAATACCAATGGTATGTATGATCTAAAGCTATGGGTTGCCATATGTAGCTGGTATACTAACCTCTTGATCCAAGAGATTTAAAAACCAATTATTTGCCTACATAGGGTATAATAATAATGTGCACTGAGGCCAAAACTCCAGTTATTCCATTTATACTTTCCAATTTTTTTTAATATGACATAACTCCTTACTTAATAGTGGCCTGTTGAAATGATCACTAATTCATTATAACAACATGGGTGTCAGCTCCATCACTAAGGGTAATGATTTCCTACCCAAAGCACTAGATGGATTTTCTTATATCTAACTTAATCTTTTGACCAAACACTGAATGACCATTTTAATAGATTTCAATATTACCTATAATTACAATTAATTGTATGATTTAGGGCCCTAACTAACAGATAACCTAATATCAAAAAAGATGATAACAACCAAGTATTACTTATAAGCAATGAAAATAAGATGAGAACATACCTGAATTTTCTGCATCCATGGCTTCTTTTCCACTTGTCTGGAATTAAATACAATACATCCTATTGGCTTCCACTGTGGATTTCTTAAAATTCCTTGAATTATCATTCATCTACTATCATTTCATTATATCCTTCATGATCATCTGTTAAGCCCTCCTCTAGTACTGCTCTAGGTAGTCATGCTCTTTTAGCTTCATTATTTCTACCTAATAAGTGCATGGTCAAACAGGGGGAGGAAAAGATTTTTAAGATTACATCAATAATAAGGATGTCTCTTTAATATTTGATATGGTGCTATCATCACCATTATAACAACAGGATATTTATCTTTGCTTCATCATTAAAGATGATGAATTTTCTAACTAAGCAGTGCCAAGTAAACACCAGTGAGGGCCTGCAGGGGCGCAGCTAGGAATTAAAGCTTGGGGGGTTTTAGGCACAACTAATACTGGGATGTCTGGGGGGTATGGAATACCCACCAGGGTAAGCGATAGATGCAGGGGCCCTCCCCCAGAAAAATATTAAGATGTTTGGTTCAAAAAGGTGAGTTTTACGGCATTCTGAGGGATATTTTATTAATCCTTACTATATTACATAAGTAACATTAATCCAATTAATTAAAATGGATTAAACTTGAAAATTTATCTGAGTTCTGGGGGGATTTTATCCCCAAAAACCCCCTTGCTGCGCCACTGAGGGCCTGTACCCAGTACTCACTTGAGAGGAAGGAAAAGGGACGCACACGTTGTGTACGTCAGGGCACTTTAATGTTCAATTTTCAATTCATTTTTAGTCTAAACATCCATGTAGACTTAACGCTAATCAACAAGTTGCTAAAAGAAGATCTCTCGGGTAACTGATCCAGGAATTTACTCAAGAGAACTTCACGAGCACAATCCAGCTGGAAATCCAGAACAAATATGAGTTACTAGATAACAGAGAAGAAAAACTGAGGCCCCTCTGGGGTCCTCAAGGCCTCATGGGCCATAGGCCTGCCTCTGTCGCCTTAATAATAATCCTGCACGTATCTACATAAGCCAACACAATTCTCGTTCTGAAGTCAGAAAAACCTCAGGTAATAAAAAAACAAATGAAATATCTGTTTCCAAAGTATGCTTTATGATCTACGTAAAATATTGTCAGTATAAACAATAACATGAACATTACTACTCTACTTAGAGAAAATTGTTAATCAAAACACTAACACTCAATGTTTGTACTTCGACACTACACCAACTTAAGGATATAACCACAGAAAGACATTTACTACTGGCAAAGACTATCATAGGGAGAGCTAGAATTTAAAATTTGAGGGTGTACTTGACATATATGTGCTCATACCTAAGAGCACCACTTATGTTTTGCCAGCCCCAATAGAACTCAATTTAGCTCACTGAGATATATCACAATACTGACACTATCTCAGACATCTTGAATTCTAGGCCTCCAAGTTGTGCAAGCAGTTCTGGAGTGAGTTATCCCAAAAAAGTTGACGGAAATATATTTTGAATGACCCTGACCTTCCATTTCCAAGGAACAAAGAAATAAGAATAGAGACCAAATACACCATAAAATTTCCCTAAGTAAATCTTCTGAGTATATTTCAATGGCGTTGCCCCACAGTCAAGTCACAAAACTTGCGAAAATTGGCTCACTAACAGCAATATTCAAGATGGGGAATATGAAAAGGCATTCATCAAAATAATTAATTTTTACCAAAAAGATGAGCAGAAGACTATTTCTAGGTCACCAGCCTTGGTAGCCAGGCGAGATCTTTAAAAAAATAATGAAGTTCACAATCTTATTAGTTTACGAAGCCTAGAAGAAATGATTTGAAGATGGGACAGGGATAGGGACAGTTAGGGTTACCCTTTCTTTCCTTTTCATTCACATGTGTATTCTGAAATCCATCACATGATTATTATTCGCCATATGCGCATCATTAGGATGACTTATGTATAAAGGGATGACAGCCATCTACCCTGATTTGAAACCAAATTGTAAAAATATATCATATCTCATACCTAGCTATGGTGAGAACATATCTTTTCAGGACAACTGCTAAGAAATAAATGCTTCCCTCACATCTGATTCTCCGTAGAGTCATCCATCGACAGAAGAAAAAACACCTCCATCACATTCACATTCCAAGCATTTAAAATACACAGCAGGCAGTTAATTCTTGGAAGCAATTGAACTCCAGGAATAATACACCTCATTATGGTTTCTTTCTGCTGATCAGAAAAAAATCACTAACGATAGGTGTTCATGGGAGACTGGACATTAACCAAAACAATATGACAAAATATTCACGTTTATTTAAAAATTTCATAATGTCATAATTTATTTTTGTGTACCTTAAACCAAAGATACAGTTTAAATCAATTGCACAAGCAAAGTCTCTTGCCCAGCATTGCACTTTTAACTACACAACTCTATATAAAATTTTCAATTTTCATTCCATTTTCATGGAGCCAACATTCTTAAATAATGCTTTTCTTTAAAACATATTTGTGTGCAAATATTACATGATATGTTTGAAAAGCACCTCTTTTTACAAAAAGGAACAAGTTTTAGGACCCTAACTATACAAAAAGTGATTTTATTCATTTGCTCATGTGCTCTAAGTGAAAATGTAAACACTTTACATTAAGTCATGATGCTGCTAAGCTATCGATAAAACAAAAATAATAAATAAATCACAATCTCTTGGCATTTGTATCGATAATTTCATACTCAACTAACAGCAATAACCTATTTATGGTACACAGAGGCAGCTATTTCATGACATTACTCACATAAACAACCTGGCTATCTGGACATTTCACGAATTAAGGCAATGAAAGAGAGCTTGGTAAGAAGCAGATGCGTGATTAAAAATATAAACCACTGGATTGGCTTTCACACCACCAGCATATAAGCCACCCTTTCACTTCATGAGACAGAAAGCACACGCCAGGAGATACAGGATATATACCCTCACCAAGGAGCCAATAATGCTTGCAGCAAGATCAGTATACGAGCAGTCGATTCACAGCAGCAAGCCGAAAAAAATAGTGCGTACGTATGAATATGTATAAAAAAAACCAAATCCATTGCACAGCCATCACACACTTTCTTCCTCCATCCATTACAGCACCAATTGCGTTTAGAAAAAAAAGCAGAATGAAAACATTCCACCTCCTCTAAAAAAATACTCAAGTGTTACAATATGTCAATTTTTTTCTTCTTCTTCCTCACTAACATTTTACTCCTAAGGCCAGAACGATGAACCAGACACCCGAAAAAGGTGACCACGGCACCGAATTTCTCTATGGACGGGTGAGAGAACGCATTTACGAGGGCTCTCTCACAAAGCACCACCACCCTCCTTCTGCTTCCCCTCCTCCTCAGCCTCATCCACATCTTTGTCAGCATCCTTCTTCTTCTTACCCTTGCCCAAGTGCAGGACGCCCCCCGACCCCTTCTTGCCCACCACCTTCTTCTTCATTCGCTCCCACACCTTCCTCTCCTTCTTTGACTTCTTGCCCTTCTCCCCTATAGATGTCACCTCTTCCTCCTCGTCCTCACCCCTCTCTGCTGCCTTGCCTGCAGCCGACAAAATTTCCCCCACTTTAGTCAATACTTAATCTTAGGACTCGAGTTCCAACCAAAACAAAAACAGGCTCATCAACCTCCATGCACATCTAAGTGTGTATTTCATAAAACAAAAAGGGGACTGACTGGCTGAGCTCAAGACACAATAATACTTCTTCAATGCAAATGATTACGTAACAAGTGTAACGCCAAAAATATTCTTTCATTGTCTCAACAGAGCATAAGAAATTGAAGAAGCAACAAATCCTCATTCCACAAAGTAGAACAGTTCCAACAAGCAACTGCTTCCATACTGATAATTGCCAGCCGAATCCCAGACTAAAATCAATCAATCAATAATGAATGTGGAAGGCATAATTATAAGTTCCTCATTACGGTTTTACTTCACGAACAAGCTACTTTACTTCAGAACAGGACAAAGTTAGATGAATTCTAAAATGTTACTCTGGTTAAAACAAAACTGACAAAGGTTAAAGAAACAATGCCAAAGGAGACAATAAATAATTTTATCATGTAGTCAAAGTTTATAATTTAAAATGAAAACTTCAAAAATTAATTTAGTCATGAGCTCAATGATTAAATGTCACATGTATACTAGAACATATCTAACAATAACTTCTGCTATGATGAGCATGAAAAAACCATCCCAGATGAGAGTGACCACAAGTTCAACACAGACAAATGATATCTTGATTAAGGAGAAGAAGCAATACGAGGAACTACAACAACAAGTATGGTTAAGGCTTCCAAAAACCTCCATCCAGTTACACACAAAGATAAGAAAAAACAAACCATGCCCAAACTAAGGTATTTACTAAACTAAAATAAGGCAAAAATCAAGAATAATGTTATTAAAATCCACAACCAAAAGCAAACTTCTATTTAATTTTCAAAAAAATGAATCAAAGAATAGGACTTTGCATTTTATATTCCAAAATCCTTGATTAGAAAAGGGAGTTAAATGTAGGTTTCATTAAATTATAGCCCAGTTATCATAAATTCTCTACTACCCTTAGTGATGGGAAGAAGATATATTTTGAGTAATTACGCATAATGGAGCACAAAGTAAATGGAGCAAGCTTTTTAAGAATTATAAAAATGAAAAAAAAAAATATCAGGGCACTCAAAATCTGCTAAGTTTTCCATTTATTACTCAAATCCAGAAAAAAATATGACCACAGCATTCACAGGAAGTAAATGCCTCAATTTGCTCCCTTCTGCAGCCTAACCACTCTGAACATCTTTCACAAAGGAATCCTCCCGTTAATTACAACAGCTAGGATAAAGTACCAAGTCTGAAAGCAACTTTTTGCCTCTATGTTTAATGTTTAATATCCACAAAAACATGTACCCAGTCCTGGAAATATTATCATGAAACTTCAAAATATGAAGTTACAATTCCACAGTGTGTAGTCTAATACAATACCCCTAATGTACCTTTCTATACAATGAGAAAGTTGCACATGTGCCTCGAAAGGGATCAAGTTGTCTTTTTAACCCTATCCTTTACATGCCATGGCCTAAGCCAAATGGTTCTCAATGGGATTTCCAAGCCAAAAAAATAATGCAAACAGACCCAGGTTGGACACACACATTTGAGGGAACTCACGGGGTCAAACCAGCATTGTTTACACTTAATAAGGGCACAAGTCTTGACCAACCTTTTCCAGCACCAGAAATCAAGGTTTAGAAAATTGCAATCACAGCAACCCTCATCACCACCTTTAGAACGCCCTTGAAATGAAAGACCATGAATTTGTAAGAATTAATTAATTCTCAACTATTTTCTAATCAAAATTAAATCCTTTATCACCAAAAATTTAACGGCCTGGGGATTCTCTCAATAACCTGCTGGATTACCTTCACTTGAAAGCTAGGAAGAAATTGTTATCAATTTTCCAATTAAAAATTCGGACTCCAACAGCCTAATAAAATAAAAACTTGAGAGTTTTCTGGCACATAAGTGGCAGTAGAGAGATTTTTTAATTGGAAAACTGATATTAAATTTTATGGAGTGCATCACCCCAAAGGATGGGTGAATGCATTGAGTAATTATATGATACAGTTAAGGAACCTAAAATAAAACTGTTAAAAACCACCCTTCGTTGCCACGCACCATTAGTCATGGAACTGTCCTTGATTTCCATCAAAGACTGTTGTGAATTATTTATGGCCATTTCAGACACATTCCACAACTCCTGGGTACTGTTAAGAATGCTCTCTGGAATATCTAAAAAGGATTTTTCATCAATTGCTAATAGCTTCTAAAAATTATTCAAGGTAAACAGAAAAATAATGAACCAATAGTAAGAAAAATGATGAAACAGCAAACTAGAATTCTACCATCAGTAAATATTAAATTAAAAATGAAGGAATTGAATAGGGCATCAAAGGAGTTGGACTTAAATGTCTGCCCAATAAGTTTATTCTCTCAAGGCTAAATCAACAAACAAGAGTTTAAACAAATTTTAAATCGCCCATTAATTAGACAATGTGTAAAAAACTTATAAAATAACTAATTACACAAATGAATTTGAGTTAAAAATAGCAACATGCAAGGATTTGAGATAGTGAAATAATATAAAATTATTGACAAAAATTTAAAGAGTCTATCTATGTATTACAGAAACCAAAACCAACAGAGTGCATGACTGTGACAATGTTTTAAATTTAATATTAATTTCTGCGATAGACCACCATATCACAGGTAATAAGAAATTAAAATCACCAAAATAAAATTATAATTATTAGGTTGCAACAATTTCTGATTAAATAATCACTACAAGTTAAATCACCAGTATAGAAAAACATTTCAAGCACCAAGTTTTAGGTTCAGGAGCTAATTTTTGTCATGAAATGAGATTCAGTAAGGAGCAAAAACATATGAGAGCAAAAAATTTAATGTTATATAAATACAAAACACCATAAAATATACTCATGATTACACATTAATTACATAAGATAAAAATTATAACAAAATTTTTAAATAATGAAAAACAATTATATTTATCACAGAAATGCACCAACAAAAAAATGGAATGAGTGTAAAAATGGAATGAGTGTAGAAGTATATTAAGATTTAAAAAACTAGTAATGTTTGTACATGTACAAAAAAGAATTCTTTAAGTACTTGAGGCATAAAAAAAACATGCTGTTGGAAAATTATGAGAAAGAATAGTTGCAAAATAATACACATGCTGCATAAATTATGTACTTGGCACAACAATAAAGACTACGTATTTCAAATCAAAATCATTAATAGCCTACACCAAAAGATACAACGTCAGATACATAACCTCATGCATGGTAATTTTATTTGTACTCTGAGAAGTAAAGGCAAGTTATTTGAAATAATAACTTTATAACAATCAAACTATTACTCAGACTTTACAGTACAATCACTACCACACTTTAATGAACTGACCTGGGAACGCCCCAGCAAGGCGAGCCCTTACAGTTACATCCTCTTGAGCTTCTCTCAGACGATCACTCTCCAAGCACTGCACAACTTCATCTCGTGCCTGAACCACTTCCACCAGCCTAGGATGAAAAAATATAGTTCCAAGACATTAAGAATAAATACAACAAGAGGATTAAAGATTAGACACCCAACTGCCAGAAAAATATTTTTCAAACTATAATGAAAGCATTTTGAAGCAAAATTCCTAAGGTGTCTTTGACAATGGAATAGAAAACTGGGAAATAAAACTCCAATGGCCATTACAGGGGACCTCGTCGCAGGTATAACAAAACACTGTGTTGGTATGCTGGAAAGGGTATTCAACGGAAGCAGCCTTAGCGAGGCCCTACAAAACCCTCACGAAGGTTTCCTTCATAGTTGAACGAGTGTTTGTGAAGGGTTTCCGGTGGAGGGGTTGAGGTTGGTCACTGGTACGAATCTTCCCTTTCCAACATACCAACACAGTGTTTTGTTTATACCTGCAATGAGGTCCCTGTTATGGCCACTGGAGTTTTTTCATTTCCCAGTTGACCTTGAGGATGTAGAGCTCACCTTTTTATCTATAATGGAATGGAATTCTTTCAATTTACGTACAAGTAAAGGAACTTTTTACCCTCCTTCCTCAGAAGGGGCTGCGTTTTGGGTACAGTTAAGGAAAGGAGCTCTCCTTACGATGTACAAGACAGATTCTCGTAGTTAGGATAGGCCCAGAAGGTTTAGGGAGGTTGAATATTAATTATTAGGATGGTAACTATTACTAAGAAGGCACGAGCTAACACAAGCAGAACCTGAGATTTGATGTCCCCATTGAAAGGGAAAACTGCCCTATGAAAAGGGATAGTGCTTTCTATAAAGTGCTTTTCTTTGATATTTGGAAATCACAATGGGAAAGCTTTAAAACATTTTAATTTTCCATTTGTGCATTTAAAAGTAACGTTATATAAGGTAGTATGCAGCAAAAAAAGGTAAGACTAGGACAAAAATTAAACTAAGAAGATGAAAACTTGAAGACGTTTTATAGTTGGAAGAAGGATTGAACTCTTAATGACATAGGAAGCTTTAATATTTTTAATATTGATAAATTATTGGCTGATTAAAAAAAAACATCCAGCAATACCCAGTTCACCAAAATAATATCAGCAAAATGACAATGAACTGAAGCTTGATAGTATCATATCTAAATATACTGCACCAAAAAAAAAACCCCTACGTGAACTTTCCATGAATACAGGAATGTGTCTCTATTAATAAAACAAAAAAATAATAGTTACATGTACCTTAATGAGGCCAAATTCAAGTTCATCACATTAAAAAATTGTGCAAAAAATCCAAGGAGAAAAAATTACTCACCTTGACCAGGATTCAAACCCAGATCCCTCAATTTCCGGTAGGGTATTTTAGCCAGTTAAGCTACTTAGGCTTCATTCTTCCCTGTGGAGATTTGATGCCTTGGTAGCTTAACTGGCTAAGTACTCGACCTAAAATCAGGGGATCTGGGTTCGAGTCCTGATCAAGGCTAATGATTTTTTCTCTGTGGATTTTTCATACAATTTTTGCATTACGGGCGACTCCGTAAACATACCCCCGTGGCTAATTCCGGTATTCTCAAATTTAAAAACTCATCTTCACAAGAAAATCCAAAAGCTAATTTGCCCCACTCAGTTCCAAGCTTTATATCAAGTATCGCCTCTCACCTCTGTATAAGCATTTCCTCTCTCTCTTTGTCAGCATCAGTCTTAAGAGACGCAGGGCGTTCCATGAGGCAGCGAATTTGAAACTCTAGGTCTGCATGCTCTTCTTCAAGTCTAAGTTGACGTCTCCTACAAATAAAAAAAAGAGTAATTCATAATTCTCATGTACACTTATGAAAGTAAAAGCATTTTCTCCCAAGAATAATTATGGTGCATGATGTAATTTTAAACAATATAGTACACAAGAATATCCTTGTATGATATAATGCTAAACTTGATAGCCAAATACATAAACAAATTAGTGGTTATTGAAAAACTATATATTGTACAATTTTTTCGCCACCTCCCACTACATTCCCTCCCTCTGGTGGAAATAAAAAAAATACAAATGGGAATTTAAAAATACTTGACCCCATGTTGCAATGCCACATTTCTAAAAGAGTGAAGAAGAAGCTCAAGATTTAAAAAATACCATTGCTGTGTATTACAGCCACACTTCTAAGTGAGTTTGGTCAGCTAATGGCCTATAGGTCATATGTAACCAATGAAATAATATCATATGGCCATTAAAATAAAGTTTTTAAATCCCATGTAAATGCCACACAAAGCCACACCAAATTGAAGATCCAACATGAAAAGGTGGCTGCCACTAGCTCCACAGTAATAATCACAAGGTTGACGATTTAACTTGTATGAGACATATTGGAACAGGTGCGTATTATCAATTTAATTCTTCCCCTTGAATGTCAAACTCTTCGATGGCATTAGTTTTTAGGTAATGCCAACCTCTTCTACACAGCTAGAGTTTATACACAGCCTTTTTTTTTACAGTGGCTTGTATACTTACATGTACATAAGCTCAGCTTGACGACGAAAGAGCTCATTCTTTTCATTCACCAACTCAAACAGCTGCAATACCTGAGCTTCTACCTCGGCTGGTATCATTGCATCTGTAAAAAATATGAAAGTACAGATCCATTAGAGTGAAATCTAATGGCTGGCAAGCCAACTGATCAAGTAAATCAGAGGACAAGTTTAAAGTACAGGGCATGATTTTAAGTTCCTTTGCAGAATTCACTGAGGTCCATCCTGTATTTTTGAAATTAGAAATAATTTATTTATGATTTTAAACTGAGGATGAAACATTCTACAGAGTAATTTAAATAACTGAATGAAACAAAAGTATTTAAGTAATCAATAGGTATTTATTATCATTATTTAAATACGATCTTCTGATCCACTGAAAATAATGGGACACTTGAAATGGTAAAATTTATATAAATCAAGTTGAAAATTAAAAATTAACTCCTCACTTCCATCACTGGTAATTACAAAGGTCACACAGACTTGTATCACATTACTTCAAACAGGGCACGTATGAAAGAAATGGGGCGGACAATTCCAATTAGACAATTATCCCACACAGACATTAGGTAGTAGGTAATCAATAATTACAGAGTGATTTTACACATAAACTTCTCTCAAACAGACATGGGACTTTAAAATACCTTTTGGAATTTCTTTAATACCCAGGCCATAACATCATGCACCCAATTTTGGGAAGCTTGAGTTGACTTCAACAACAATTTCACACTTTCAAAAATTTCAGAAATAACAAAAGTGGAACACAATGTTAAAATATGTATCCAATAAAAGTTTTCAAATATTTAATTGAGGCTTACAAAAGAAACTAGTATAATCACAAGACTTGAAAATTATTTTATTGCAAAAAAGTATTAAGTCATTTCAAGATAGAAAATATATAAAAAGACAAATTATGATAAGAACAATTAATAAATGAAAATATTATCTTTGACTTCTTCATGATGATGGTAGTGTAATTAATTTTTCCAAGGGGACACATTACAATGTCTCTCTTGAACATAGAGGAATTCAAACGTATGCACCATGCATGGACGGACAACCTCACCATTGGGTGACTCCTCCTGCTGAAAGCGAGACCTGATCGCCCTCTCCAGGGCGACTCCTTGGCGCTCCAATTCCATTTGCTGGACTTCTATGTCACCCAATTCCCTTCTTATTTCCGACATCGGCACATGAGGATTAACCTAGGTAAGAATTGAAAATTAAGTGAAAGCTACGTTGCACAAGGAAAACAGATGCAAAATAAAAATAAAGAAGGATGAGAGGTTGAGCAGCGAATAGTTTCATCGTAAGAGACACATCAAAGAGTGTTTTTGCATAATAAAAATGAAAGGAATACTGAGCTAAGAATTCATGTACCAAAGGAAAAGAAATATTTTAGACAAAGTGAGAAACCATGCATGAGTTTGACACACTTCAAGTACAATTAATGGAAAAAGCTATTAAACAGTTCTGAAGCCTAAATTCAAATCCATCAGTAATTTCTTATTCTTATGCCACCTGGCAAGGGAAAAGTAAAATGGATTGGGAAGCAAACTAGTTTATTCAAAAATCCTAGTATCCTTTTTAAGCACTTTAAATCAGCCTTTAAATGCTACAAGATTTTCTCTACAGAGGAACCACACACTTTCTAAATTTGAAAGTAATGTCCAAAAAATTTAAAAGCAGAGGAATATGTTCAGAAATAGAGGAGCATTGTTCAAAAAAGATATCGGCCAGTACCAAGTGTCAAAAAGGCAAAGACATATAATATAAGAGTATAAAATAGCGGTTTCACTGTATTTGATTTAAACTCTCTCCAAACTACCTTTCTCTTTTGGGGCAATGGCCGCGGTGGGGCTGGTCCTTTCTTCCTCTTCCACTGTCCAAAGGTGCTCTTGTCTGGGGGTCTATCGCTAACAACAAGCGGTTGAGCTTCCTCATCCTTTGCCACTTCCTCCTCCTCTTCTCCACCACTGGTCCTACTCCTCCTGTTGCGATTTTCAACATCTTTTTGCAGCTTCTCTGACTCCGGAGGCAAGCGTGTCTTCAGAGAGACTTCTTCTGGCACTTTGGTTTCGCTGAGTTTGGACAATGAGACTTCTTCTGTAGCTGGGGCCTCATCTTTTGTTGGTGACTCGACTTGGGCAGTGCTCTGGGGTGGTAAAACTGGCTCTGCAGGAATGCTGTCTCGAGGAATGACAACTGGTTCCGGAGCAGCTGGAGTGCTATCTGAGGGTAGAGGGGGCACAGGACGTGGTGGGGCAGGTCTAGACTTCCTAGGCCGTCTTGGCGTACCACTAGGAGAGGTTGCCTGTAGAAAGAGATTTGAGATGAGTCACAGGTTGGTAGGTTGCCCCTATCCAGGGCGTGGTTGTGTGCACAACAATAAATAAAAACACTGAACAGAAAACAAGGAGAAATTCCATGCAAATGCCTATTTAATAAATAAACACAAAAATGTTCTGGTTAAGGTCAACTCATTTGGCTCATTAATGATGTATTTTATTATCTCTCCTATAAATTAGAAACTTAAAAATGGGAGGTGAATGAGCCTCATGACAGCCGAGGGCCTAATCTGGCTCAGGCAAAATCCATCCTAAGTCAAACCCTTCACAAAGTGGGGATCCATTGTACAAGCAAGAAATTCTTCAAGGATTACATTCATGCATAAAATGGCAGAATTATAGGACCATAAAATATTATTTAAAGCTTTAATATTTCCAGACAAAGTACTGGTTATCAAATGAAAATTCCGATGGAAAATTAACACTTACAGTGCTAACAGAAGGTGATGGTGAGGAGACAGTAGATGTATCCAGCGATGATGGAGGGGGTGGAGTAGTGACACGAGCTGGAGGAAGGGTGTGTGCATTCTTTGGGACAGGAGGAGGGGGGGCAGGCTTCTTCCGGCGCTTCCTCACCAACGTGGAGTCAGCACTGGGACTAGGAGAAACCCCACGACGGGGTAAAGGACTAGGCTCAGGGGTTGATGTGACAGAGTTCCTGAAAATAAAAATACACGTTAATCAAAACTTAGGATAATACATATGTAGTATTAGGAAATACTCCCGATAAACAGCAGCAAAAGAAAGAAAATAACTCCAGGTTTGGAAAAAAAATCTTGATGTTCAACACCTGAGGGAAAAAATGTACTACGTATTGCCAAGCTTCCCACAGTCTAAAGTAAAGGTAGTGACTGGCCATATATCTGGCACATATCAGTATTCAGTTTTTCTTCGGCTTCAATGTAGATGTAATAAGCTTTTATTACAATGGGAATTAAGTAAACACTTGTTTCATTGAAAACATCTATACTTACAGGTTAAATAAATTTAATTAGGAGGAAGATAATTTATCACCGGTTCTGATAGAAAAATGTATGAATAGATTTGACCTCAATGCGATTCTCTTTTTCTTAAGTCAGGAGGCAACATGATATTCAGGACAACTCCATATAATTGTGCATGGGAAAAAAACAATCATGAAAAGTAAGCAAGGGCGGATCCTGGATTTAGTTTCAAGGGGAAGGGGGGGCCACAATGATCTAACAGGCAAACAATCTTCTCACACTTGATATTAAAAACAACATGCAACAATTAATGAACAAAATGTTCTCTCTATTTTAATAAGAACATGATAATTAAATGATTTTGGCTCCATAATACACAAAACAAAATGAACGCAATGATAACTGTATTAAAAATTTTGTCTGTTTTTTAAGCGCCTGGGGGGGACACTTGCCCCTGCGCACCCCACCCTACATCTGCCCATGAATGTAAGGGTACACATAAAAGAGATTACTTAAAAATTTACACTATCAATACATTTGTATCAAGTAAAAAAGCATCTTAAGCCTTATGGGCATGTACTTTTAAAGCCTGTTATCTCATAAACTGATCACAACTAGTACAGTATTGCTTGCAAATTTATACCCTAATTGTGCATTTTACATCTATGCATAACTTTCTTTTCCTTAAACCCTTTCTACACAAATCAGACTAACTTAATGGCAAAATATTTCCATAACATCAATACTTACCAAACTGTTCGGGGCTTAGGTACAGGCATTCGTGGCTGACTGGTATACCCAAGGCTTTTTCTCCTCGATCTATCATTAAAATCTTCCTTCTCATCATCTTCCCCTGCACTCCAGAAAGGATTTAATCTATCTGCAGATGAAGAATCCTTGTCTTTCCTATTTAAGACACAAAAAGCACATTTAATTAACATGTAGGACTGATCAACCACATGAAGTCAAAAGGCTTAAATAATTGACTTAGCATCATTTTGGAGAGACAGACATTAAAAGTTTAACTGAATAATTATTGCAGCTTCAAACATTATGCTATGCATCATTCACTGGAACATGATTGTAAAGGAACAGGAGGGCATTTATACCCCAAATAAAGTTTGAAAGCTTCAAAAACTCACCTAACTGTATCCAAACTTGGATTACTTCTCCTAGAGGCTGGAACTGGAGATGCTCTTAACATTGGGCTCTTTTCATCTCCATCATCCTCTTCATCACTGGAGCCAAAAGGATTGAGAGAACTGCTAACAGGCTTCCGCAGAACTACTTCAGCCTTTCTACTGTCATTCACCTCTTCGTCATCTCCAAACGGATTGAGATCATCAGGATAATCTATTCTAATTGAACAGTTACTAGGTGCTAAAACTTCAGTCTTCTTAACTTTAGTGCCTTTATCCACAGTGCTTTTATTTTCAGGAGATTCCTGCACCACTTTCGCGTCCCCAGTCACAGGGGTTAAGGTAGAACTGACTTCATTCCCAACAACTTGAGGGTGCTCCGGAACCCTGACTTCCCTTTCCTTATTAACATCTGCATCACTGGAGGCATCCCTCAGAATTTCTTTCGCGCCATTCTCATCACCACTAACATTACTGCTAATAGAAGCTTTCATAACAATCTCACTTGACTCCTTCCCAAGGTCCAATCCACTCTTATCATCAGTCTTTTCAACAACAGTCCTATCAATCTCTTGAGATTTATCACCATTTCCACATTCTTTCATAGGAATTTCATTTTCTATTGCACCAACTAATGGTATATCTGCTTTATCTCCCTTCACATTGGAAGTATCGACCGAGCTACCATGCCCTAACAAATCTACAGTGGCTTCATTGGAAGTATCATCCATAGCCTCTTCCTTTGAAGAAATTTCAGATCCCTCAAGTTTACTTGGGGTAGATGAAGATACATCTTCTTGGGAAGGAACAACCTCTTCCCTAACTTGAGGGGTATCATTTTCATCCATAAAGGGAATATTTTCTATTGAGCTTTCATTCTTTCTTTCTTCCAAAGCCTTAGTTTCTTCCTTCTTCGCGTCAACACCAATACTAGAATCTTCTACTACATCACTACCTTCAACAACCGGTAAAGGAAAATGAACAGGATCACTGGGTGATTTCACATCCATCCTTTCTACAACAGACTTATCCTTACTCAGTCTATCATTCACATCTCCCTCCTTTGCTAAGGAACCACTCACTGACACACACTTGCTGTCTTTAGGCAAGGACTGCTTGGCCTGAACTTCCTTCTCAAACATACGAACGCGATCAAACACAGAAAAAGCCCGTGCATTAGGAACTTCCTCGCCACTCTTTCCAGTCTCTTTTTTTCTAAGTACCACTTCCTCTGAATTGGCGTCTTCTTGTCTTGAGACGTCATCCACCGGATGCAACCTTTGAGCTAGCTGAGATTCGTCAGTTCGGTGGAGTTGAGATTCTCCTTCCTGCACTTCGTTTATTTGGCTAGTGGCCTCATGCTTGACATCTGACTTGTTTCCATCATCTAATAATAGTTTCCTCCTGGTCTTGACTGGGGGACTGAGCTTCTGATGAGACTTCGGAGGCAGGAATGAGCTGCTGTTGCTGGGTTCGGCAAGACATGGATGGGCATCATTTATCGCAGGATCACCAGAAACTTGATCTTGAGAGTCATGAGCTGAACTTTGTGGACCTTTTACATCGGCTACCGCGGTACATGCACCTTCGGTCTGTGTGGCCTCCAATGCAGACTCAAAGTCTTCGCTGTAGCTGTCCATGATGGACCCTGCAGCACCATCAGCCTCATCCCCAGCATCTGAAGCCTCATCATCAGTACCGACAGCCAGCATCCCTTCAGGATCGCCATGAATCTTCCTGCTTTGCTCTGAGACTGGAGACGGTGGCTCTTCATCGGGGCACACCTCGCAGCAGAAAGCTCCCGATTCAGTTTCGTAGTAACCACCAGCTGGGCTAAGCTGCTGACGACAACGAGCACAGCGGAAGCATGTGCGGTGCATGAGGATAAAAGACTGTTTACTGGGGGAATCTGGTTTCCCCCCTCCGCTGTCTTCTTCTCCTCCTCCTTCATTTTGAGTCCTTGATGAGTATGGGATGCGGAGTCTTTCAGCAATGAAGATAGGCAAGCCACATTCAAAACATGGCTCCCTCTTTGGTGCAAACACCTGTAACAATCATTCCAAGGATGACTAAAGTTGAACTTATAAAAGCACTAAGGCAATTGCATTTTAGCAAAGGCTTGGCGATAGTCTACATTGAGTTAAAACAAAGAGTTTCCCCATTCGAAAAAGCAAGAAATTCACAAATCATGCCATGTCGATAAATAAACAAAATTTCCCAAGAAAATGTTCAATATTGAGAGGGTTTTATAGAGAACAACATGACATCCCCATAACGAATCCCACGCAACAAAAAAGATAATACAGGAAGTAAAAGAATGGGCAATCACTGAAATATGCCCATAATTGTGAGCTCATATTATAAAAAAGTTAAAGGAACTGTGACGATCTATCACTTGTGTAAGAGATGAATTCGAATTAAAATCCTCAAACTAGCAAACATGAGATTTTCAAATAATTTAAGTAGTTTTAATATACACTGAATCCGAATATACTTCTAGAAGTGTTAGTGACAACAAAATTCGAAAAATATTAGCAGTGTTAATTAATGTTAGTTTCAAATAATAACAAAGATATGCTTACTTGGGAGGTTGGAATTTGTTTCATAGCACTTGGCTCAAAACAAAAGTCTATATCAAACGACATTTAATCCCTGGGAAAGATTTGACACGAAATGTTATCAATCAGTAAATTACGCGATACTAAATAAAATCATTATTGTATCAAATAAAAACTCACGGAATTAAAAAAAATCAATCTGAAATAAATTATCAGGGCAGCAGCTGTAGGTACGAGGTGCATTATTTTAATAAAGGTAAACGACTTCGTTGCCACGTCGGAGACCATTTCGTGACTATTAATGACAATAAGTACTCAAATTCCTTCGATAACATTTTAACAGGATTTTAAATTCATGAATTTCAACAAATTCCCAACGCCAACAAACAAACAAAGGCACAGCAGACCAGTTTCTCTTGAACTTTTCAAATGTAACGCAAGATGTCGCCACTTCTTCCGCGAGAGCACAAATGAAAATCGAATATTGGCTAACAATAACGGGCTTTGAAGCGCAAGCACGTCCGGTCGGCGGAGGTTTAAAATGTAGATGTGAGTAATAAGATTCTTCACTATATTCTTTACCTTGATAAATTAAGCAAATCCTCTTCCATGGAAGGGAAACGAAGGTACGAAAATAATTAATATTCGCACCAGAAAAAACCCGCGATCCAGAGCTGTGACCTTTATTTGATGATTCTTCCTCGTTGAAATTCAGTAACTACGGAACATTACCGACCTACAGAAACCACTATATTCCCCTTATTCACCGCATTTATTCCCATGGAAGTGTTTATCATGGCTAAATTGTCTGTTCACCCGCACTATGCGTTTCATTAGGCATTAGGAATGGATTAGTTAAGCATGCATGGAATAAAGCAAAATTATGAGATTACCTTCTAGCAGAATATTTCGGGCTTACATTGTCCCATAATGTCCAAGCTTTCCTCCTAAAGGAGATAGAAAAACAGTGTGGGAATTACTTGGGGAAAACGACACAAACATGATATGTACAAAACAAAACAGTAGCCAAAGAGACATGTTCAGCCGTTTTGAATAAAAAAAGTCAATTTTCACATAAAAGCTCACAGGCATTTAAAAAATACATGCACACACGAAAGAAATATTTGTGACCTTGAGAGATTTTCTCATTTTTCTGTCGATCAATTTTAAGAAGTATGATTATTAATGGCCATGATTAAGGTAGAGAAATGTCAACCATCATATATTTAGTTTGATGCCCTTCATCACCTTATTATCTGTTGAGTTATAAGTAATTACAAGGATAAAGAAAGTGGGTGTTATGGTGAATCATCTCATCTTCAAAGTAATTGAATTTATGTCAGATATCTCAAAAACCTAATTCAAGAAAACAAAAAATATCTGAAGAAGGAAAAAAGATGTTCTTACTGAGAACTTGCATGAAAAGAATCACGTAAAGAATACTGATTGAGCAGTAGACATTGTGCATCAAGAACATAAGAAGATGACCTAACATGTACACATGAAGGTGAAAACAAAGTGTGTGTACGAAAAATCCAGTTGAGGAAATATGGAAGTACCCTAGTAGAAAAAAATGTGTTCTTTTGGTGTTCTTTATATGTTCATTCAGTGTTCAAGTGTTCTTTTGATGTTCTTTTGGTGTTCTTTTATGTTCACCAATTTCTTGGTGTGTTCTTTTGATGTTCAATTTATGTTCTTTTTATGTTCATCTCAGTGAACACAAAATGAACATTTTTCTTTATGTTCATTTTGTGTTCCCTTTGAGTTCATTTTATGTTCACCATGGTGAACACAATATGAACATTTTTTTATGCGTTCATTTTATGTTCACTTTGTGTTCATTTTATGTTCACCATGGTGAACACAAATTGAACATTTTTTTATATGTTCATTTTATGTTCACTATGTTGAACACAAAATGAACATTTTTCTTTATGTTCATTTTGTGTTCCCTTTGAGTTCATTTTATGTTCACCATGGTGAACACAATATGAACATTTTTTTATGTGTTCATTTTATGTTCACTTTGTGTTCATTTTATGTTCACCATGGTGAACACAAATTGAACATTTTTTTATATGTTCATTTTATGTTCACTATGTTGAACACAAAATGAACATTTTTCTTTGTTGTTCTTTAAAATAAACCAGTATAAAAATTCTCATTCCTTGGAGGTGATTGTGGATAACTGCAGTTCATGTGTCATGACAAGTAGCTTTACATAAAACAAGTAATACAGATGATTTTGGAGACTTTGTCTACCAAAAATGAGTTTGAATTTCGCCATCTTGAAATCCACAAAACTGTATTTTTTAGCAGTTTTCCATAATATTTCTAGAAATTTAAAATAATGAATTTCCGGGAAAATTATCCCAAAATGAAGGCATATCATCAAAAAATGGACATTGAACGATCCGAGAATGCAATCAAGGAACACCTGAAAACACTCTCAATATGTACTTTATTGGATACTAAACAGGGATAAGGCCTGAGCATTTGGCTTCTACGAATATGTTCGTTTCTAATAAAAAAAAAAGCTGGAAATAAAATGATTTGAAACTCATCCAAACACTGACATCTGACTCACAAAGATGTGAAAGTGTTCATGGTAATGATGGGACTTCCGTGAAAGCTTTTTCTTTGCTGTTCAGCAAAATGTTCTTTTTATGTTCATTTTGTGTTCTTTTGATGTTCAAAAAAGTGTTCATTTTGTGTTCAAATTATGTTCTTTTTATGTTCACAGACGAGTGTTCATTTTGTGTTCTTTTTATGTTCACAGACGAGTGTTCATTTTGTGTTCTTTTTATGTTCTTTCTGTCACAAAACACATAAAAAGAACATAAAGTGAACATTCGGTGAACATAGAAGGAACACAATTTGAACATTAAATGAACATAAAAAGAACACTGAATGAACACACTTTTTTCTACTAGGGTACCCACAAGAAAATGCAAGGCATCATTATCTACAAAGTGCATGGTAACAAGTTCTTAACAATATTTGGAATCCACAAACACAAATTAGCTCAGGAGATGCACAAAGATATAATAGTTATTTTCCATTTTATTTGAATTACAGCAAAGATGAGAAAATGATGCAGTATTTATGGAAGAGGAACAAACTCCAATTTACAAATTCAAATGCTACCCACACTGCTTTACATCCCTCACAAAATGCAAAGCAAATATAGCTATTCAAAAATGCGTCGTTAAAATGAGAAAACCCTGCAAAGAAGTGCTCGATCAATTGAATTTGCTGATGGTTACAAATCTGATATTGCAACCCTTGTGATCTACTTTAAGACAATCAGCTCCATCAATGAAGGTGCACTCCTTATCAGGGAAGCACCAGAGGACAATTCCAATTGCAAGTACAGAATTCTATTGCATAGTATTGGCACATGAAAGTTTAAAAAATTTCCTCAAATCTACATTCTGTACCCAAGCACAAGTACATTCATGCCAACTCGTTACATGCTTCTCTTCATTGCTCAAACATTTACCAAAAAAATGCATACATACTATTGACAATGTATGCACAATGCACATGAATGCGTTGTATCAAAAAGGAAATACAAGACATGCACAAGTAATTGACATACTTAGGCCATAAACCACATAATAAGCACTGGCACAGTCACAAGCATTTCATTAACAGTAAATTTGTTTTTAATAATCATTTTTCACGCACGATTCAGAGATTGTTAAATTTGGGATGTTCTCGCAGCTTTTCAACATTCATGTATTATATCATATGATCTTTTGTGCTATGATTAGGAGCAACATTTCCGAACCTACTACTTCAAATGGTTATTATTTTCATTTACTGGCAGCTGCACAGTTAATGAAATTGGCTGATGGCATAGGCGGATCCGGGGGGACGGGGGCACGTGCCCCCCCCCCCAGACCCTAAAAAATATGCAAGATTTTTAATACGGTCCCATTATCATTGCGTTCGTTTTGTATTGCGAGGTATCCTTGTGCCCCACCCAGAACAAATCCTGGATACGGCCTTGCTCGTGCCCCTCCCAGAAAAAAATCCTGGATCCGCCCCTGGCTAATGGTACTCACTGACAGCAGGGATTTATATACATGCACTCTGAGACAATAGACATTCACTAAGACATTAAAATGATAGAAAAATGGACAGTGATCTTCATAATTAATGATATCCCTGAATTTGTTCATGAAAAATGATTACCAATATATTTAAGACCATCTCATCCATCACTAATCCCAATATTGCAGCAAGATCAATACAATTACAATTTCCATTGATGCAACAATATGTTACTTTCTCAGAGATATAAAGAAGTGGAAGCTTGCAGCAACAAAATAAAAAGTATATTTCATGTCTAGGATGTAGTGTAACATATTGTCAAATAATCACCCCCAGATGCTGTTAAATAGTCCAAAGTTGTGAGGTAAAAACATAATCATGCAAATGCCATTTATTTCCATGCAAAACTGGCTCCTCAAGCATTAATATTTTTATGATCCAGCTGATCTCACATTTTTCCCAATAGCAACAAGGGTAATAAATTAGAAAGGCTCTTGCAGGAACTTAGAGGCAACAATCAAGACCAAATAAATTCCAAAAATATACAAACAATTGTGTATCTACTGTGATACTATTTGGAATCATGTACATTCAAGTATGGAATGAACATTATAATTCAAGCAAATCCAGCAACAAACTTAATTTTATTAAGAGTGTACTGGATGCCAAAAATATCCTCCAAATTATTGTCAAGGAAGTAGTCATCGTCTAAAAATTAGCTTTAAATGAGAATCTTAAATAGAAATAACACTCACAACCAGGTATTTTTCTCTTCATAATAATAACAATAAATGTCATGCCAATACAGCCATGGCCACCTATAATACTTTGTATTTAATAATAATGTGGCCATGAAACAGCTCATGCAGAATGCTGCCAATTGACATCATAGGAGACCCTTGTTTGTAATAGCATCTCAATTAATGTCGTCTAAAGTACTTCTTTGTGTAGCACATATAATGTGTCACACTGTCAAAAATTTTGCTACATTAAGGTGCCCCAATGGAAATTATTCATGTTCTTCTTCAACGCATGCAAGAAAATTCCCTTGTGTAGAGCGAGTTAATACCATATACACTTGAGCCGTTGAACACTATACAAATGATCTCTTGCATGCAGGTGTATGAGAATGTAAGGGCCTAGAAAATGAAGCAATGAAATCTTGAATAAAATTCCCTCCATCATTTATTCATACTTATGAATAAGAATCAGCAGTGCATGAAATTTTAAATGATGATCGGTCAAATTCAACCTCATGTCAAAACTGATTCTCTTGCCCAAAATATGGCCAGAATATTCCATACTTTAAAGAAAATCACTTTGTTCCATACAAGACCCTTTATGTCATTTTGTCTGTTTTTATTTGCTGATCTTTGTTGCACAATATCCCATTTATGAACAATACATGGCACCAAGGAAACATCAAGCAGCAAGCACTGAGGAATCATAAGCAACCATTCAGCAGGTACATTTTGGAGATAAAGTTATGCACTATCCTTTACTGTCTCCTCTTCTGGTATTTTAACAATGGTGGATCTCATCAATAATTTTAATTCCCCAAAAAATATGTATGAGTAATGTTTAGGCACAATATTTATGTGCAATTATGAATCAATCTGCACTCTTTTGATGGCAGTTAGATAGCCTAAATGTTTAATCCATTCAACATGCGCAGTGGAGGTACATATCAATATGTATCTAAACTAGGATATGTATAGGAACCCCTATGAAAAAATTGTATAAACCTGTTTCAAAATTTTATACAATCTTATACATTGCCATGGCAATTGTATAAATTGTATAAAATTTTGAAACAGGTTTATACAATTTTTTCATAGGGGAATGAAGTTAAAAAATATGTCAAATAATTCACCCAATTTAAATAGATGCACGCAGTAAGATAACAATTTTGAATCAAATAGCATTACCTTGATGCATTCACTCAGCAGCATTTTCATGGAGTTACTTTAAAGTCTGTTTACACGGTAGATTAACAAGTACGGGTTATTGTCTAAATGTATGGACGCGAGAATGAACGCCAAAATGCACAGTGTAACCATCCAACTTGTGCGAATGCATGCACAGAAAATAGAACCTGTTCTAATTTGGTTCATGCATTCGTACATGTTCCGTTCCGGTCCGCAAATATCAGTCGCGCAAACAGACATTAACTTGTACGTGTTAATTTATCGTGTAAACAGGCCTTTAGATTGAATTAGAAAGTGATTACTTCACAGAAATTGGGAAATATGGTATATCATGGACAGAAGCTTTTAGCACAATAAAAAACCAAAATTTTATTGTGAGTAATGTGCCTATTGGGTTAGAATATTTTATTTGCATCTCATTTCTATGAATTAAGTTTAATGAATAATCATGGAACAAGATTTTTAAGCCTAAGCTCATATTTATATGCCAATCATAATTCTAGAGATAATAGCCAGTAGATCTGCAAAAAAAACCTTAGGTAACTTGCATGTGCACAGGCTAGCTATGTCAGGTGGCAAATCTCCAAAGCAGCAAAATGCATGCAATAAATGCCAGATTTAGAATTTTATAGGGGTACGCCACCATAGTCTTCCTTTGCTACCTAAACCACCAAGATAGATTTATTTTTGTTCAGTGCAAAAACACAGACCAATTGCACTTGATGTAATCTAGCTCTGTCTTAAGAAACGCTCAAGAATTTATCAATAACAAAATAAAATCAAATGCATTTATAATTAATATCAAGGCTTTGAAGAGATACTCCTAGGAAAGGTAATGGACAGCCCTGAGATCAGATCATTGGTATCCACATTGGAATATGTTATTCGGCCACCAAAACGAATAATAATCATAACTGTACCAGTGGAAGCATGAGGAAAAACATATTCCATCGAATTACATAATATTCTCTTTGGTAACAAAAATGGAATTCATCATTTTGAACAGACAGAAATCACCTCCATCGAGAGAAATTTTTAATCGTGGATAGAATTTTTTCTGCAATTCTTCTGAGGAAAACAAATATAAGATCATGTTTCATAGGACAGTAAAAATATTCTCATACAAAGTTATAAAGAACTGCCTAAAATGAGATGACTCAATCCACAAGTGTTAGAAAAACCTAACATTCTCCAGGAAAACTAATTCAAGAATTTTTCAGTGGGGATGAAATCAGGGCTACAATACATTAAGTTTCACCGTAAAAATAATGCATAGAAAGATGCTTGCTATAGGAGTACAGAGAAACAAGAAGTATCAAATACTATCTGCTTCTATGGATTATTTTGGAAAAAATAATTTGCATTCAAGCACCAGCAGAAAAGATGAATGTTATTCCATTGGAATGGAAAGAACTTTCAATTATGCGATAGAAAATTATGTTAGTGCCATGTTATTCAAGTAAGGAAACAAGATTGAAAATTTAATTGCAAATGGCTTTTATGCTGCATTAAATAGTAAATGAAATTGTAAAAACTAGTCCAGTGCCCCAAAACTTCTTTATCTTTGTTATAAATTCATCTGAATCACAACCGACCTCTTATTTAATGCAAGGAAAAAAATCCACTGACTTATGATTCTCAAATATGTAATTGTGATGCTATATATGTTTGTAACCTATTTCACCTCTGATGTTCCAACTTCTGGATATAACACTTTTGTTCATAATGGAAACAATTAAAATTATCCTGCGACCCTATTGACTGACTTTGTGAAACCAAGCAGTTCTTATTGTGAAGATAAAATAGTTTTGTTTCCATATTTTGGCATAAGACATGTAAGCATACCTTGGTCGGGGGTGGGCCTGAGTGGTCTAACCCACGCTGAGACAGCTGCAATGAGTCTGAGAGGAGATGTGACCTTGGGGGAGGTGGACGAGAGGGAGTTGACTTGCCAAGCAATGAAGTTCCAATTAATCGATCCCTTGATGGAGGTGGACTAGCAGATGAAACTGTAAGATGCAAAACAATTATATATAAATTAGAATACAATCATACAATGCTGATTTGGATATTTGAAACTTGGGAGATTTAATAATTTCCCCATGTTCTAGGAGAACAAGATATTCAATTCAGGATACATTTTACAAGCAGATCATATGGATTACTGCCAATTCATATGAATGTCTCTTTGGTACTAAAACTGTTACATCAATGCTTCGAGACTATAATGAAGAAAGAGGGCAGTTTAAGATCTAATCACTGTAATTAATAATCAGCCACCCTCAATATTTAATGCTTTGCAACTCCAACAAGTAGTTTTCAATGGAAAAGTGAGCCCATCAAGCAAGGACATTGCTAGTTTAGGAGAAGGCCAAGGGTTTCAAATCCCCCACCCAAAATTTTTGAAGGGTTACAGCCAAATTTGAAGTCCCTACCAATGCATTCCATCTCTAAATAAATGAAACCTCCTTCCCACAAAAATTTTCTGGCTAAAGACTTCTCATTTGACAATTGCTTCATCCAAAAGGGTAGCTAAGCATTTACAAACCTGGTTTCAGAGGTGAAAGACGATTTTTTGGTGCTGTCGGAGTGGTAGCAGAAAGGACATTCTGTGGGGATTTCCCAGTTGACAGTGGGCTTCCATTTGAAGGTTGAGCGAAAGCTCTGTACAGCTGGGCAACATAGGTGAGAACTGAGAGCCTATCTGGAACAGGGCACTGTAGCATATCCTCTGCATCAAGGAGTGCTGGGATCCCCAAGTGTCGTTCTGCTGTCTCAAAGGCTAGGGCATTGTTTTCCAATATATCGTCTGCTGACAAGCTGTCAAAATCTCTGCAAGACAAAATACATGGAGAATATGAGGAGGTGAGGTTATCACACGTATTGTAAGCACAAAATCAGAAGTCAGGTTTAAGAGTGGGTGGTGAGGGGCTGAAACTAAGCATTATTTCATAGCAGTTCCAACATAATTGCTTAGGTTCGGTTATATTAAATAGTGTTACGAATGTTCAACATTTTTTATTAGTACTTGCACATGCCTACTTCATTCTGCTAATTTTTAAGAAACTGAGATTCAGCATATCGTTAGCATGATATCATTCTTTGAGGATTTGGGGCTGACTTCCTCTATACTCCCCTTTTGAGCCTGTGACTATTTCAATATTTTATCGATCTAAGGCTAATTTTTAAACCCTCACCTCTGATGTTCAGGCATAAAAATAAGTCAACACAGACGACAGATATAGCATTTCAGCTAGTAAAAAAAATTGTCCATATTATTATATGTATTTAGCTTTACTCTGTCTAAAACTTCAGCGCTCTTAGATTTCCCTACTCACGCGAAAACCCAAGAAAAGTTTGTTCGTTCTATCAGTGGCCTAACTAGGAATATGCTTTAGGGGGGATGAAGAGGCCTAGGGGGTTATCCCCCCTCCAGGCAACGGAGATTCCGGGAAAATTTTTGAAAAATGGCATTTTACATCATTTTGGCACTTAAAATTTAACTTTAAGCAGATGCAGTTATTATACGTCGAAACTAGACAATAATTTTAAATATTTTTTTTTAATTTCTCTGAGGCTTTGGGGGGGATCTATCCTCCTCATCCCACAGATCCTCTGTGGGGGGGATATCTCCCCCACAGTTACGCCACTGCGTTCTATCACAGTGAAGTCATGGAAAAATTAGCAGTGCCGGAAAGCACTTTCCTTAACTTTTTTTAAGAAGTGAAATATTAATCTGTGTGCTTTTATTACAAGTCATTATTTATATTTTTTGTTTTGGCAGCGAATGTATATATCGATGCCTAAGTTCCAACAACACGTATCTCAAAAATTGCAGATTTTCAGGAGACCAAAAAAAAACGATAAATATTTGTTACTAGTACACTGAAATTAAAAACCAAAACTTCATAAAATTGAAAAAGAAGCATTCAATTGCAAGCAAAGAGTTGTTCTTTTGCATGTATTTTACTTTTTAATGTTATTATGCCTTGTTTAAGATGCCTGTTTTAAACCGGCCGAATTTGAGATACGTGTAGTTAGAACTTAGCCATCGACATTAAAAATTCCGAGGCAACAAAATTGATAAAAGTGTTATTTGACTATTACGTCTTTTGTTAACCAGTGCCGGAATGGCGTTTCGGCGCGTTCCGGTACCATGGCACCACTGTTCTACTAGCCGGGAAAGTGTCAATGATACATAGGGGGGTTTGTTAAGGAAAAAGACAAATGGAAAATTGCTCAAAGTAGAGAGACAAAAAAAGTAAAACTGTATCTTGAAGGAAATGGAGAGGATTCGGAACAAAACAAACGAGTGACGTCACAATGCACTCACATGAGGTCCGGACGGAAGTGGTGAATGAGGGCGCAGAACGCCAGGCCGTCCCTCCACGATGTGGTCATGTTCCGGATGCAGACTCCCTTGTATCCGGCTACGGCCCTGCGGCACCACTCTTCCAGGGCCCTCGTGCCGCGGTCCTTCCTCACGCCAACCACGTTCTCCCTGTTGCTCATGTTTGCAGTGATCCCTCACAAGTCGACGAGAAAACTAACGCGGGAGGATTGTTTCCTCCTCCTCTTTGAGCCAGCGATTAAATCTCGATCGCTGTGGTCATACAGCAACAGTGTAAATAGTCGTCGTTGACAGGCACCAGGCACTTGATTCTTCAAATATCACGCTGATCACCTTGTTCCTTCACGAAGGTCAGGAAATCCTTCAAGAAAATAAGAAAAAAGTCCGTTAGCCAAACGAGACAATTTTTTATGATCTTAATTGATAAATATTAATGAGTACAACATAAAAGTCATAAGGCGGTCCCGACCAGAGAGGGGTAAATTCCTATCCCGATAAACCAGGGATCGCGGGTTCGAGTCCCGCCTGAGGGCGAATTTTCCCCTCTCACCAGTCAGGCTGTAGGGTTAAATTCGGTTGGTTCGCTACCAGAAAATCTATTTGAATTGCAGAGACGTAAGGGTTGACAGATTCATCCATAACGGGAGAAAAATTGCACGTTGGTAGCAAGAGCATTGGGAATGACAAAAAGTTACCATTCGGATGAATTGAATTCTAGCTTATTTTTTACAAAAATCAACTCAATTTTTACTTCAGCTTTAGCACGAAAGAAAATCGCAAAGATGAAATATTTCAAAGGGCGATAAAGTGAAGTTTCTGCAACAATCGCCGCAAAGCAGGTATTGTTTTCCATATTGAGTTTCCTAGAGCTTGGTGGAAAGGTAAAGAGGCCTGCAAAAGTAAACAATAATGCCGATGACGAACACCTAAGACTAGGCGGATAAATCTCAATCCTCAATCCAGTAGACACTAAAATATAATGGTATTATCTACATTGAACGCCTCTACATTATTAGACTAATTTAAGTTCACTCTAAATTCTTCCTAATCTCCATTATCAAAGAAAGCAACGAAGTTTCATCTTACTCTAGGAATCTTCACGTGTTCATTAGTAGGATGTTTTTTTTTTTAATTTTCAAATCGTATTTCGAATCCTCCGCAGCGTCCAATAAAAAAATGTCCTCGTACCATTATTCAACTCCGACATGGCCACAGCATTATTGCACATATTCGACCCAACCACAATTAGTAAACACGAAAGCCGCCGTATCACTAAGATCGTCCTTGCACAGAGATCTCCACACACACACACACACACACACACACACACACACTATTTCACGAGCCTTTGTACTCCAAACAATGTTTAGAAGTGTTCGTGGCGTTAAAGGCTGGGTAATCTGATGCTCGCGCGAGGGTTATATTCCCCCTGAAGTGGTGACCCATTGACGCCAGTGGCCTGCGCATCCGGCGGGATGACTTATCTGCAAGTAAAGGAAGGTCATCCGCGGGGCGTGGGAGTTTCCCCATGTCGATGAAAAAAACTCACTTGTTTTTAGCCGAGTGAACGACGCGAGATTCGGCAATGTTAAGTCCTCGATCACATGACCACCCTGCTAACATCCAATAGGGTAGGGTTCTTTCTCTATCGAGAAACTAAGGTTTATTTCATTGTTGTGGCGTGCAGGGTGTTTCATGAGATATCTGCAATACGTCAGGAGGTGGTAAAGGAGACTAGTTAGAGCATTTTTTGTCCATAAACACGGGGCCCCAACTCCATAGTTACTAAGCTATGGCAACACAGACGTTTTTTGGAAGCAATTTGCAGTTCAGGGGTGTTCAGCCTTTTCGACATTTTATTTAACTCTCTGAATTTTTAAGGACATTAATCAATTAAGGTAGGACAAAAATGCACGATTATAATTCTCTGAAACAATTAATCTCAAACTGGATGACTTTGAGCAATCTTTTCCGTTGAAACTAGCGCAACGCTCTAGTTTAATTAAGCTTAAAATAGCCTCCCGAAAGCTAAAAGTTCTCGAATTTCTCTAACGCTATTCGTTAGGGTAATTATGAATAATCCGAGTGTTAATGAATTATTCCGAATCCCTTGTTATTCACTCGGGTATACACATACATAAATAAGAAAAAAATTAAAATGGTACACACCTATATCACGCTTAGTACAAGAATTTTACGGCATTTGACAACAATGTGGATACAGTCTCAAGGCCGAATTTCAACACAAATCCTTCCACAATGGGGGAGTTGAGACGATATTCAAATTCGCACCACTCATCCTTCGCCCTCGACTACGTCCCGTCACTCGTCGCCAGGCAACGAACGGATCAACACGTCTCCCCCAGTCCGGCTGTTGCTGACCCACTCCAGCGCTCCTCACATGTTTATGACGTCCGGGTGGGTGACTGGGGGGGGAGGGGAGTGAGAGGCTGGACCAGCCGTCGCGCGTATACTGAAGACAGGCGCTCAAGCTCAGCTGCATCCCATCGTCTGGCACGTAGAGCGCATTACACAACACAAACGATCCCCTTGATTGATCCTTTCAATTTCTAAGCGTCCTCCCATGGCCGTCCGTGTCTGGCGGACCTCACGAATGCCTCTGGTTCCGGACGCATATGTTCACGATGCATCCCACTTGTCAGTGACCAACCGACAATCTTATCTTCCGTTCCTCAATCGATTCCCCTCCACGCTGTGTTGAGGAGTCCTATATATATTCGAGATTTCAATGGATACTTCGTCACATACCGATTTCCGATATTGGAGGATACATTGAGTACACATTATTGTCACACTTCAATGCCAAAGACCAGAGGACGCATCATTATCTTACGATCGGTCTTTTTCACGACATATTACTCGTTCAAAAATAGAGTCATCCTTGAGAAATAAGATTGGCCTTTAGAGGGGATTTATCAACATCTGAATGTAGCTCAAAAGATAAAGCTTTACCTTTTAAATTTCGAGAAGGTTAACATTTCATATTTGAGGTTATTTTTTGAGGCATTGGAAGTAAATATGGAGAGGGGTTCACTCCATGTATCAGAAAATTTTCACTAAATAAGTATGACTAAATTATAAAACGAATAATACGTGACGAGGATTCATTGAATACCTACACATTACTCTCATATTCTAACGCCAAAGCCGTTGGAGGACGTGTATCACTATCGCACGATCCGTCTTTTTTATGACATATCACTCGATTAAAAATAGAGTAATCCTTGAGAAGAAATTGGGCCCTCAGAGAATGGCCTTTTCAATATTTGAACGAAACTCAAAATGTAAAACTTAATCTCATTTTCCATAAGGTTAAAATTTGAGGTTAATTGTCAAAGTCAATATCGAAAAGGGTCCTCTCCATGTATCACGAATAGCTGAATTATAGAACAAATAATTTGTGACGAAAAAAGTCAAAACACGACCGTTTGAGCAATAGCGATGCTTCCCTAAAGTCCCGGCTCTCAACATTCTTTAAGTAAATATTACACCAATTGCGGATCAGAAGTCCGTAGATTATGAAAGAAGAAGGCTTCCTTAAGTCATGGTGACCTCTTCCTCTGCCTCCAAGTAGTTCTACGGGAATATCTTTATCACTTTCCGGTATCACTTAGCTCATCTAAAATGTGATTTTAAGATTTCTAAAATGATATGCAACGGTATGCATACGAGAGAACGACTGCGCATTTCTACGTACAAGTCACACCGAGATAATGAGGCAAGACACGCCGAAGCGCAAGTAATTATTCGTAATGTAAGTTGACATGACGTAACGAGTCGCGAAAGGAAGAGTGATTTAAATCCAATGGGTCACGGTAGGAAAGGACAACAGGGAGTCTTGGATGTCGATTCAATTGCAAGAGCTCTTGAGAACGCAGTTATTGCTGAAGTGGTTTTCAAATCCTGCAGACAAAGAAAGAGTCAAGCAGGGACCGTGACATTGATATAATTCTACAATCTACCCACTCGTGTTCATTCATCATTTATCGAGCCATTTGTGAAGACTTAATAATATACACAATAGAGGGCGCGGTAGCTCAGTGGGCCGTAGGACCACCGTCAAAAAGATGTAGCAATTTCAATTGTAGCATTCGGTCACACCGTCTAAGTTGCCAACTCACAAATCGGAAATTCTAATATCGCAAAATTCCGGTACGTGATCGCCTATGACTGAAAATATTACTCGCAAAATTTATGGCGAATGAAGCTATTTTTTGTTTGATCAATAAAACGAGTGCGTTCACGGCATTGCATGGAGATTCTCGAAGCTTTGAGAATCAATATTGCGCAGCGGTTAGAAAATAATCTTTAGTAGCTTTCAAAGAAGCACCCGTACCACCCTTCTAATTACCATTAGAAAATAGGTATTGAACTTAATTTTCTGAGAACGATTGGAGAGAATATATTGACTGCCTTACACATCCAACGATAGTGGAATTAGGGCATGACTCGATGTTAAAGATAAAAAGTAAGCCAATAAAATATCAAGGTTAGTTACAACTGTTCATTAGGATAGCCATGAAGTGACACAGCAGTAAAATATTACAACCCACAGTCGTAAACTAAGTGTCAGAGATAGGAGATGATCCGTTGAAAAGATTAAACAGATCCGTTATGAGTGTCAAAATATAAAAATTAAAGAAACAGATATCATCGCCTGCCAGATGCCCGTGATAACGCTGCTCACTGACTAGTATACAAAAGTGAAAGTATAATTAAAAACCTACTTCCATCACGGGATGCCAGATATTCGAACACCCAAAGACCATCGTAATTTATTTAGGACTCACACGATATTCCTAACCCATCATAGGCTAAATGCCTTCCATGTAGAGGAAAGCAGGGTCGCAGCTAAGAATATCCGCCATGGTAAGCGGAAAGTGCGAGATTAATAAATTGCGGAATTTTAAGATAAATGGTTCAAAATGGTGAGGTTTTACGACTTTCTGAGGGATATTTTATCAATCCCTACACTATTTTACAAATAATATCAACTAATAACTTCAGGCTTTACTTTGTGAAACCTCTCCATATTGGAAGTAAGGAAATAACAAAGTTTTATTTCCTTACTTCCAAATAATATCAAACAAATGAAGTAAAATGGATTAAAATTAAAAATTTCTCTGAGCTCTGGGGGATTTTAACCCCCAAAATCCCCCCACGCTGCGCCACTGGAGGACAGACACATCTAAATGGGTTAAATAAAGATTTAAAAGGTGAAACCATTTCATGACACATTCGCAATCGTTTTGTGATTAGTGTATCTTAACAATTACAAATGCAGCTTCGAGGTTAAGCTCACACAATCATTATAGACTTTCGGTCATATGCTTGCCTAATCTGTTTGTACTCCGACCTTTTATTTCTTAACACCAAGGGCGTACCCAGCGAGGGACAGAAGGGGGCAGCCCCCCCCCCTCTTAGAAGCAAAAATCGCAAATGTCTTTAAGGAAAATAATATCTTTTCAAGCAAATAATTTTAAAAACTAATAAAGATCTGTTACAGCTTCCTTAAAATGTTGGTTTCATTCACCTTTTCCATGCTTAAATCTTACCTACAACTTGAACAACCATGGCTTACCCATCCTAGTTTTGATCCTGGGTACGCCCTTGCTTAATACCACAATAAATATCCTATCCACGGGGAATCAATCCAACCCACTAATCACTCGCTTATTATGAGCAGTGACCGGAAATATTATGTCCGTAGAGACCCATTAGCGATCCCACGGATTAATCACATTTCTTTTGTAACAACACCTCGGAGCGGAGAAAAGCTGAAACTCACGCTGACCGTATATATGACCGCTGCATACTATCTCGGCCTACAAGCGTTTACCAAGTTCTCCCGGCGGTTTAATATGCGCGGAATCGTTACGAAACCAATCTTGGCGTCGGCAGTGGGTCACGACTCGGGAGAAACAGAACATTGAGGAACTTTCGATCCCTGCTGCCACGCCCGATTGAGGTGACTGGGTCTATGAGGCCGGAAGCTGGACCGCTCCGCACATTGGAGCTAGCAGATAGGACAGGAAGGCGTTGCACTCCATTGCTATTAATAGTGAGCATAGGGCACAGAACTGGGCCGAGTACTGACGGTTCCTCAGAGTAAACCCAACACAATTAAAATAGGCACCGGCAACGTTTCATTTCGCTCATATTTGCTTGAAAAGTTTTTCATTCTCTGTATTTCATTGAAATTTATATTTTTTGAGCTGAGAAATTTAGTTAAATGATCTGAGTAGCCTTACAAAAAGTGAAATGAATTACGTCAATTATCTTGCTTAACTTTTTTAAGAGAAAAAAATTCAAGAGAAAACAATCAATGCCCAATTTGAACGGATTTAATGGCGAGCTTAAAGGGAAGAATTGCGCGAAAGAGAGTTAAATGATGACGATTCAATATTTCTAGCAATAATTCAAGTTATTTCACAAGATTAAACCTGTATACGTACAATTTTCGGCGTCTACGCACGGGAAAATATTGAAATAAGCATCTGTTATTTTCCACGGCTATAATCGTGGAAAACTGAAAGTGTTTATTTCCTTGCTCAGTGCAAGTGCAACGTTTGTTACAGTTCATCATGCTTAGATCTTCGGGTTTTAAATATTAAAATGGGCTGAATCCGAGAACACCAATTGGTTTGTAATGGGCTGACCACGACGTTCGTTTTCATCTTGATTATTTACGTTGGAAGTTTTGCTGAGCCACAGATTTTAGCGAAAACGAAAATTTAAGGGCACGCTAAAGAAAATGTATGCAACTGATAGAGAGCCCATTTTGCACCATGTCAACATACGCTTTTTTACACCGTTTTACACTGGGCACGGAATTGCGCAGGTTAAAGCTGCATTAATTTCTAAAATGGCGTGGAATTGCGCGAATGCATGAACGAAATTAGAACAGGGGATATTTTGCCGTCTCGCATCCACGCATTCTCGCATGTGTTCTAGCAATTCACCGCTTTACACGACGCAATTTTGATTGCGCCTTCGCACGTACGTCAGACTGCGCAATTCCGTGTACCGTGTAAAACGGCCTTTACAAAGTTGGACTTGGCGTTCACCAAAACGTGCAATTCGCCCCAGTGCCCGCTGCGGCTTCCGAACTAAAATATCTGTTCCCCTCACCCTTTCTCCTCTCTCTCTCTCTCTCTCTCCCACCGCATGCCTAAAATTCTCTCTTCTGCACCAGGGCCAATCATCATTCCGTTGCCTCTTAATAGGTATCTCTCCGATCCACTTTTCCCCTGTTCTTAGAATTTCCTCTAAAAGGCACACTTCCTCCTAAGAGTCGCGTCCGACGGGGTCCATTTAGTCTATACACCTTTCTCATAGCACACAGTCTCCACTGTTACCACTGAGATAATCAACAGTCGACACTTCCGTACTTTAATGTAAGAACGATCTCTGAAGATCTTCCAATGGTTCAGTCAGTGATCAATCAGTGATCTATCTCCGTTCGTAATTTCTTTTAGTTGCGGGTCAATAATAAAACATCATTTTACACATATCCAGGAGTTCTCGTACTAGATAAAATATGGTGATTAGTAGATTAGTTGTGGGCAGTATGATTTGGTGCTTTCCCGGCGAATAATGCGGGTAAACTCCTCTCGGGATTTCCACCGGGTTTATTTATCCATAACGGCCAACTTTTTAAGCTCCGACTCGAGGCTCATCCTCGGGGGTGCTGAATGTCGTTTTATTTGTCGTTTCAAATAACTGAAAAAACATTCAGCCCTGAGGATGAGCCCAGAGTCGGAGCTTGAAACGTTGCCCGTTATGGATAAATTAACGCGGTGGGAATCCCGAGAAAAGTTTACCGAACCTAGTTGTGAGCAGGCTAATATTTGGTTTCCGATCGTGGCAGATTTTGGAACATCTCGGATGAAACATGCATCAATAACCTCATAAAAATACACTGATAAATATTATGAGCCTTCGATCCATTTATAAAAACAAGTACGTTTTATCTAATAAGTGATAACTGCAATCCAAATTCATTCTTAATGCAACTTCACAATGTTTACACAAACGAGGCTTTTAATCGATTCATTATAGAAGTACACGTTTTTGGCATTTTTGTTCACAGTCACAAACTCCCGCATCTTTAAGATAAACAGCGATTACAAAAAAGAGATAATACAAGTCAATATAAAATCAATAGGAACTTCAAAATTAGGCCAGATCGTTATCATTAAACCCAAATAAAAACAAATGCAAGGTCAAGGGAAGCGAAATACGAATTGGACTAAAAATTGAGTAAAAACATCCTCAGTCTGTCGATTAAATCAAATAATCTAATGAATGTGCTTCAAAAATGAATCGTATTCAAGAATTTCACATATCTACTGGTATTCTTGTATCTATATAGTATCCTTGCTTACATAGGCCAATTGATAAACTATATTAAGAGATAAGCAAGGTCATGCTTCGATTTATTTCAAAATACGAATAGTGGAAATGGTAGAGAAAAAAGTAGATCGCAGCCATTTGGGCGAATGAAGGCCGAATGAACGAGAAAGCTGAAAAAAAGAGTCGGTATTAACGGCCAGCGGCAATAAAGCGAACAAATCGACTGATGTAAGGTTTGTTTTTACATATGTCGCAGAAGTAGGTCGGAGAGAGCGGAGGACCGAGACATCGGCACAGTAAACAAACGACTATCGATTTCACCCCCTCCCCTAATACCAAACCGAAACACAGATTTGCTCTCCCACTGCTACTGTCCCGGGAGTAATTCTATCCCAATCGAAACCACCACTACCACCTATTAATAGGAGTGGGGTGCGACAGTTGTACTACCATTCCTCCGTTACACGGTGGCGTTAGAGGACGACGTCGAACACGTGAATCCCGTGCGTATCTGACTGGTCTCTCTAATAACAACACTCTCCAACACCAAGAGTAATCGGCGTTTATACATCAAACGGCCTTTTTGGCTTCAGCGAAAGCGACTATAATCGTAATTGAAAAATCCCAGATCATCTGATAATCCACTGCTCTTCAGCGACCTATCCGGGATATAACTCTAATGTACTGATTCCGACCATAGCATTTGTTAACATATTAACGTATGCTAAAATAATTTTCAGGCTACATTTTGCACTCGGTAGGAATGAGGAGTGTCAGTATTTGAACAAAGTCGATAAATATTTAAACTTTTATATAAACTTATTCCTTCTCCACAATAATATTGAAGTTGGGGTATTCAATGTTTTTTTTTAATTTTGGCAATTGCGCAGATAACTGGCTAGGGATTTTAGTAATGAGCGAATAAACGTCTGCCATAACAGTCGCTAACGAATAAAAACATACTCGTGGAGTGACCTGCACTGATGGTCTTGTTACACGGTACATTATCACATACGAATGCATGAACCAAATTAGAACATGATGAATTTTCTGTTCGTGCGTTCGATCAAGTTTGATGGTTACAAGGTGCATTTTCGTATTCATTCACGCGTTCATACATTTGTACATTAACTCGTACGCAGGGGCGGATACTGGATTTTTTTCTGGGGGGGACAAGTATCTGATAGGCAAACGATTTTCTCATACTTGATACTAAAAACGAGATACAATAATTAGTAATAACTAGTAATAGTATGAAAGTTATTGATATGAAATTAAATGATTGAGGCTCCGTAATACACAAAACAAAGTGAACGTAATGATAGCAGCATGAAAACTTTTGTCTATCCTATAAGCATCTGGGGGGGCGCACGTACCCCGGTACTTCCCCCTAAATTCGCCTAAACTCGTACGTGTTAATGTATCGTGTAACCAGCCCTTAACCTATTATCACCCAATGTTGCTTTTGAGCAACATCAAAAATGCATAAATTTTCCGCTCTATTTAGAAAATAACTAAACTTCGAATTATTTTTTGGTTTGAATTTTTAACGACGAAATATTTACCCGCCACGATAGTTATGATTTAGTGCAAAATTTTTAAGTATTCAAAATGAAAATTCCTGAAATTTGATTTCTCCCAGAAGCAGCTCTAAGCTAAAAAGGGTTAATAGTTGATCATACGATCCACAGTACTGCCATCAAAATGTTTACTCCAACGAGGAGTTGTAGAGAGTACAAACGAAATTTAAGGCGATGAACGAAATCCTTTTGCGAGTCGAACATGAGCAGGCGGTGGTGCTTCGGTGCATTTGCATGGGGGAAGGAAGTTTCCCACGGAGCGAAAAGCTTATATCCACCGCCCTCGTCACGGTGAGTTCAGCTCGAAACCGGACTTTCAAGCATCGAAAGAAAACAAGATAAAAAGAACTTTCTTCTCGACAACCCCCTTCAGCAGACAAGAAACGGAGTGGTCCAAAACACTTGATTTAAACCTCTCGAGACCTCATTACCCCGGTCAAACAATGGGCAATTAAAAAAATGTACGTCTCGGCGTGAAAAATGCAGATGAATTAGAGTACCATCAGGGCCAAACAGGGTTGGTAACTACGATTTCACCCGTAAAAACAATACCGTATCCGTAGTAATTAGGGGAGGAGTCTGACACGAGGCCGCTATGGGTGAACTAATTAATGGAGGCTAGGAAAGCCTTTTTTTTCAAGGAGTTTTTAAGAGGAAAGGATTGTTAGACACCTGCCTTCGACTTCACCCAACCGTGACAGTTCTACGTCTACGTACTACTCCGCAAGCTGCCTAAAAGCCGAGTGGTAGCGGGTGTTAAGACACCAGCCATTTACACATAAAAAGGAAGTGCTCTAACGAAATTACGACTAGCACTTATTAAAGTCCTTTATGGTTCGGGAGAAAAATGAATTTCCATATCTATCCGTTCAGCAAAACATCTCTCTTAATTTATCGCTTCTGTCGGATCTGGAAATGTAGTTTAGGCCTGTTATTTGTTATTATGTTCTCCGTGCAGCTCTTAAAGATATCCATTCTCAATTGTTCAAGCAATCTAAGCCCAGCGCGCAGCCTTAGGGTGTATGAAGGGGTGTACATTGATTAAGTCTTCCCAGGCGTGCAACCAGGTCTTGATCTTCATTTTCGCCGGCATTGCGGAGTGCGAATCGTTCTAAATCTACTCAATCGCCATAGCTCGTCTTTCGCGCAATTGTAAGGCTATTTATCTCGCAGTAATGCAAATACGCAAGAAATGGTAATGCTAATACTCTGATTAAACCCTTCAAAAAATGACAAATCCACTGTCATTCCATTTTACAAAAGTGGCGGTAGGGAGGAAACTGATGTGAAAAAATCTTAAATACAGCTTCAGCTATCGTTTTCAGCGAGTTGATCACTAAAAAACCAATACAGATGAACATTTCTCATAAAATGACATGAATTACCTTTTAGTAGTAGTACAGAGAGTAAAATTTTAATTTAGGCTAAAATTTCCCTTCTCCCAACTCTATCCTCAAAGACGCCAAGGTAAACTATTTGCTTTTCAAATCGAAAGCTAAAAACTTAAAAAAAAAATCATCCATTAACCGAGTGGCAACTTTTATTGGGATAGTACGAGGTATACTCCGACAAAATTATTTCTCTCGTGCCTTGAGACCACACTCTTCCATAACCAGCTTCACCTCACCCTCGGCCACAATTGGGAAACTTTTTTTTACCTAACTCCCAGAATGTAATAGGGAAACGATGGAGAGTTGGGTAGACCGAGGAAATATTTGCTTCTCCTGATTGCGTAAATTTACCTAATTGGGGTCGACTCGAGTATATACGAGGATGGGCGGAAATGACGCACCTATAACAGTGGAGAAAGAAACGTTTGCCGCTTTAGCGATTCGACGGAGAGGGGATGACGACGCGGGGAGAGTGGCGCCTCTATCGGAAATCGTGTGAAAGAGAAGTTTTCCTCGACATGATAATGGACACTTCTACGCGACGTAGTAGAACCTTGGAATGGCAAATACTGCCACTGGACATAATCCACCCACTGGAACAAGAGAACGAGACGTGGCGCACTTCATTTCCAACACCTCTTCGACCGACATGCGATCCGCGATAAAACAAAAGACAAAAGAAATGCGACCATGAAGTACAGTAAGCGAAGGTAAGCTTCAAATGAACGCATGCGTTATTACCACGACTCTGCTATTTATGGTGCTACGTCGTTTCTCTAACGAGATCAGGAGAACAATGAGCTTTTGAAGAAAATACTCGTCCTAAACGCGATCCACGAGAAAACAAAACAGAAAGATACGCAACTATACGGTGCCTTATGCGAAGGTAAATAGCTAATGATAGCATGTTATGTAATCATCACAGCTCTGTGGATCATGGGCTAAATCGTTCGTCTAAGGCGACCAGAAGAGGTGGAGAGCTAGAGACGAAAATACAAATACGCTCCATAGGTAGTTTTCTGTGATAGTTTTCCAAGAACGAGGCAGGTACAACGAGGGGCGCAGCTAGGAATTAAGGCTGGGGGGGGGTTTAGGTGCAACAAATACCGGGATAAGTAGGGGTATGGTATACCATGGTATACCCACCAGGTTTCAGTTCATTCAGCATCATTATAAGAAGCTTTAGAAATGATTATCAACAAAATGACTGAATACATGTGCATTAAAATCGGATTGGGATCACAGTATCCAAGTTGAAAGTGCGTAGTAGTTAGTTTTATTAACCACGGTCCGTTTCTATAGAGTTCATCGACGATTAATTTTCATCGTTCATTGAAACTCCTAAGATTGCTTTGATGCAGCTTTCTACTTACAAGTTCTCCTGTGGGCTAACGTTTTCCTCCTGCTGGTTCTCCCCCAAATAAGCTATATTGTAAATTGAAGAGGGAAGTACAAGAAGGAAGGGGAGGATGCCACAATGCTCCTCAAATAATCAATGGAAACCTACTTTGATCGGTAGAATACTTACTAATAAATTCACACAGTACTAAAATAACGTATATTCAAGAAGTAATTTCAAATTTCCTCCAACTCTTTTCTCAAAACATAGCTCCAGTGGACTCTTTCTGGCAACACCTGACTTCCCATCAACCCCATCAAGGGCGTACCCAGTGTCAAAACTAGGGGGCAAACCATGGTTGTTCAAGTTGTACGTAAGATTTAAGCATGAAAAAGGTGAATGAAACCAGCATTTCAAGGAAACTGCAACTGCTCTTTATTAGTTTTAAAAATGATTTGCTTGAAAAATATTACTTTCCTTAAAGATGTTTGCGATTTTTGATTCTACGGGGGAGGGGCAGCTGCCTCCTCCATCCCCTCGCTGGGTACGCCCATGAACCCCATCACGTGCGCGTCGACGTTATACTACTTGTGGTTTACAGCATCTAAATCAACATATGCAAGCCACATACAGGAAGTGTGGCAGGGGGAAGTGTTGGCAAGTGTTTGGCAGGGGGTGAATTATCACCAATATGCACCAGAAGATTAAGCATTACTTCCACGAACGTGCATAATACCCAATGGGATTAATCAATATCCTACTTATGAAGGAAATCTGCCTATGAAGCCTAATACATGTACGATATACTGTTAGAAATACTAGGAAATCTCATAAACATTCAGAGCATACGTTTACGTGAGGCAGAGGACGCGACGCGGTCAAGACTTCCGAACAACTGTGTTTACGAGAATTGGGCAAACGGCGCGCGGAGAAAAATAAAACCAGAACCCCTCGACCAAAAAATTTCGTTCAAGGACGCATTTCAGATGCGGCACTAGACCGAGACACGAAAATGGCGTGGGTGCGAGAGCCTGCGTGAGATAGGCCTTCGTATACGAGGGACACGCAACGCAGATAACTCCCTCACTCTCTCTCTATGAGGCTCCAACCAGTGCGACGAGATAATGAAGTCGGATTGTAACTCAACCCCACCACTAAATGGAGTGGTAGCACTTGGTCGGCAGAGCGCGACACAAACCCGCGAAGCCTCCGACAGAGAAGAGCTGGTTGGTGGGGGGAAAAATAAGTCACGGGTGAGGTGAGGTTGGTTGATCCGCTGGCCGACAATGATAACGCCCCCCCCCCCCCTCGCACCTATTTGGGTCCTCTTGCGGAAACATAAAAGGAAAAGCAACTGAGGGTGCATTAATTATGTAGGTGACCAAGAGTCTAGGTCAATGGTGCCATCCGAAACAACAGAGCGAATTGAATTTGAAAAAGTCACAAGCGAAATACTTCCATAATTTACGCCAAAAAAAGCTTTGACTCCCATCGGTCAGTCTCCAAGGACTGCCATATTTTTTATTTTTTTTTATTTCCAGAATAAGAGACAGAAATAGCATTTTTTGGCCGAAATTCACGTTATCAGAAGCGCTTCTAATTTTTTCGCCTATCTTTTTTTCCAATAAGACAGCAACTTTTGCTATCCTTTTGCTTGGTTATGGTTATCCTGCTTCTGTACCATCAATTTTCCAAATAATTCAACCGGTCGCCTTCATAATTATGCCAAAAAATAATGTGCCGTAAAAAATAGACGAACGATGAAGTGCCGGTCATGGCGGACAGGGAGAGGTAAATTCTAGATGACATACGGAAGGTCTAGATGGATCGATTACTATGGTCCTTTTCAAATATCTTTGAGACTGGCCCACTCGTGCAAGCTCGGAATGTTTCGAGCGGCGTCGCTGCAGGAGGCGGGGCCTAGGCTGTGACAAAAACCCTCTTCCTTGTCAACAAAGCTAACTTACGAAGCGTTCACTATGGAGGTCCCGGAGGCTAGGCTCCGCCTGCCACATTTTGGTTGGTTTCCAGGAGGTCACGTGCCCTTCTTCGTCATCCCCAAAAAAACTTGGGCCCGCCTCTCAATCGCAAAGATATTTGAAATGAATTCTAAGCGGGGAGAGGATGCTGAAGACTATGATCTCGTGTTGAAGTCACTAAATAACTAATAAAATGCAATTAAAAATATATACTTAAAAAAAGTAAGATATCATGCACAATAATTGCATCGTTCGAGATAAAATCGAATGTTTGCTCTAGTCTTCTTCCCTCAAGTGGCGAATATCTTTAAATTGATCCAGCCGCACAAGAAACAGGGAAGTACTCAACATACACCCTTATATGCAGTGGTAATGACTGATCTATGAAGGAAAAAAATCTTAGATGGCAATTCACTCCTGGCAATTTCACTTCTTCAGAAGTTTTATGAGACTATTATGAACGGTGAAAGAAAGAAAATGTTTTCATGTCTAGGAAGCGAATAAGCACTAATTACTTCAACCTCATGATACGCCCAACATTGTCCAACTCCGTAGGTTGGTAATCATGAGGAAGTTATAATTCTTTCTGCAAGTCGTTCCCAGCAATTACTCCATATGGTGGTGCTGGGCAGCTTTCACTCGTCTAAACTTGTCTCGATTCCCGGCAACCTGACGAAAAATATGCTTGCTTCTTCCTGTTCGATCAGGGTGACTGATCATAGATCATAGGGGTAAATGATTACGTAAGAGTGACCATGTTAACCCAGCGACCGCTTCATGAGATTTCCATTAAACAAGACTGCCAATGACTAACGTTTCATCTTCGATGGCGAAGTAAGGCTTTCACTTTTACAAGGGATTTATGAATCCGTAATTTTTCTTTCCACATGAACTGCACGGAAAAGGTAAACATTGTTCTTTAAGCATGCGTCATAGGCAGGAGGTTCATATATAAGGTTTGAACTTTCAGGAAATTAGGCAATGAACAAATGAATCGCTAACTGCAGAAAGGAATCATGTATGAACCTGGACTATTTTTCTTATTTCCTCTTCAAATAGTTGCTCGGGGCAAAACTAAACGTTTCTTACTAAAAGGAAATATGTCCACTCGGTATTATTAGCATGGCATGTTTCCTTTTGGTAGGAAACGTTGAGCCTTGCACCTGGCAACAACTTTAAAAAAATCGTCCAACTTGGACATGACGCCTTTCTGCAGTTAGCGATTCAAATATGAAGAAGCAAAAATGGTAAACACGAGAAGCTACCTTGAGAAATTCAAGAAGCATTATAAAACAAAATTAGACTGATGGATATCTTCGAAAAAAACGAAAAAAAAACAGATTGTTGCGAATGACAGCTCAAGAAAGCAAAAATAAACTAAGGACATGCTGATATCCTTTGTTTATACGTAGACATAACCTGTTGAGACCGACTCACCAATGCACATAATTGGCCTAGAACGAGGATAAGGTTTTGAATTTAATTGGTCTAGTCGTACCTCATACCTGACGAAATATCTCATTTTTAAGTATTATATATCATTCGTTTCAAGGCGAAAGAGTTCCTTCGGTTTTAAATAAGCGTGATGGGTTTCATCAACAGATTGCTTCTTTTCCACCCGATTTGAAACGACACCGGAGGTGGCAATCGCTGACCGCTTCTGTCAGAAATCTCAACGTCAACGTATTTGCCGAGAAAGAATATCGCTTAAATCTTAAGCGGATCAATAGCAAACATCAATGCGAACCAAAATACAGAATTGTATCGCTAACTAGTATTCGTCGAGGGGACACTGATTATAAAAATGAAAAAGAAAAAACAGATGTCTATGATCATAAATATGAGTTATTAGGTCGTCATAAGCAGACATCTACTGATGATAATTATAATAATGACTTATTTACTCCGAAATTTTTTATTTTATATCTGGTAATAACAAAGGAGAGGGATCTTTAGGTGGTCGCCAAGGTCATAAGACCAGAATTGAGTCAACATCAAATAACAAAAATGTATGCAAAAAATAATGCAGAAAATATTACACAAGTGTTTTTAATGAAATTACATAAAATAATTGTTCAATTTTTTCTTGAGAAATAAGTCAGTCTTTAGCAAGTCCTAACATTTCATTTGATAATTCAATTTGTTTAATTTCAGCGGACAGTAAATTTAATATCTATGGCCCCATGCAGAGAAAGCAAAGTTTATATAAAATTAATCTTCGTCTGTTTGTTACAATGATTGACTAACGCCTAAAATTATATTTACAATTATCAGATAAAATCGTTATATTGCTCTTCTGTCATAAAAGTATTTTAAGGCAATAAATAAATACAAATGCCTCAGTGGCAATAATTTGAGGGTCACGAGCAACGGAAATGAGTGTTCATAAAAATTTTAGGACGATATTACCCGAATTATTATTTTTTTGCAAAACGAGTGCACACATCAATGTGTTCTTGCATGCACTACCCTAGCAGATTACACGTTATGGTCGAGCTCCTCTGATACTGGGGCCAATATTAGGCTTGAAAGCGTACCATAGGCTGTGATAAGCCAGGATAGCAACGTGGTGATCTTTCTTTGATAATACGCAACTAGGTTAGCACCAAAATGTTTCGAATCAACTCCATGGTTCTCCTCGAATCACTTTTTTCGCACGTCTCCGTTCGCCCGAATTGCACGGACCTCATTCCGCCTCATTTGTTCCACGGAGAGAGCCTCAACTTGAGGAAACCGGCTCTCCGTTGCGCCGCGCCGATGACCGATGGCGGTCACGGGAATAAAAAGTGAGAAAGGGCAGACGAGGGTGCAAGACAAAAGAGCATCGTGCTCTTTCGCGAGCGACCGTGACCTTCCACGCCTACGACGCACGCCGCGATCAATCGGAAGAAAAAAACCGCGAGGCGGGTATACATGCATCATTTAACCTGGCAATAAATAAATAAAATGAATGAAATATATATATTTAATGTAAATTAAATTATTTTTATACAGTTATATATTCAAATAACACTTCGTCACAAAAAATGTAACCGAGGTAGAGTGATGCGATCTCTCACTGAGACAAAATTCGCCGAACGAACAGAAATCCTAACATAAAATTCGGCCGACAACCCCGCCCCAGCATTGATTGAAGTTCATGGAGTGTACGTTAAGAATTATTGCAAACAGAAAACCACAAATGAAAATAGAGGAAACGTTAAAAAGACATTCGAGGTATTATACTGATGCGCAAATACCAAAGAGTATAATACTTTCATTAGTGGTCGCACCGAAGGAAATGGAAGCCCAAAAAGATTAGCTGGTTTTCACCACTTATACATTCAGCAGATAAATGAGACTGGGCAAGAAGGTATTAGTCAAATACCTTACTTCAGATGAGTTGTATACTTTGATGCCCCAGTAAGCACTCATTCACCACGACGAATACAGAATATGTGTCACGGTAAATATTGACGCATACCCATTTATTCGTCGGAATGATTCATTATAATAACGACAACGTGAGTACTGAGAGCCTGTCTGGTACTCAATCACCTGTTAGGCTACACAATTGCCTATATTCTACTGAATTCCTCTTGTTTACATTCATGTTTAGCCTAATTATTTTTAATATTGTTATTGTTATTTTTCTTGATACACATGTGAATAAATGGTTAGCTAAGTTTAGAATTGTGCCAAATCACAGTGTTATCCTAAGGTTTTGGTTTCTTTTTGAAAAAAAATATTGTTTGTGTGACAATATTGTCATAACGAATTATCGCCTTAGATTCTTGTAATTAGTCTGTTATATCTAAGTGAAATTTTTTTTCTTTTGTTTAAAATATTGTTTTGCTGAATTGTTTTCATGCTCTTGGCGATCTGCACTGGTTGCATTTGTCTGTAATTCTATTTATTCACTTCTTTTTTTTCTATTTATCTATACCAATGCTGAAAATGTGAAAAGCTGTAAATTTTTTTCTCATGGGCCTCAGTGTCCACGAAAAGAAACGAAATTATTATTATTATATTGGTCCTTCAATAACATCCAAGCAATCAAACACCTTAACTCAAGTACATTTGGCACACTCCAAATCCAGTCTATAAATAAATTTCGAGGCCTTCCCGACAGCAATATTTCCTACGATCAACCTGCACGACTCTTACGTTTTTCCGCCTTGATAGACACACGCGGAAACACCGCTGACTAACCAGCGGTGAATCTCCACGGCGAGGACTAACCCGCAAGTGCACTGAAGTGAGAAAATTCCAGAGAGGTAAAAATCCTTGCTCCCGACCTCGGGTGCGCTAACTCACAACCACCGCTACGTAAGTACTTTGGAAGCTCCAATGAAAAAAAAGTTAATACCTCTACAATATATGACTGATAACTTTAGGCTTTACTTTGTGAAACCTCTCCAAATTGGAAATAAAGAAATAAAACTTTATAAGGTTCACTATTATTTCAATATCGTCAGGTACATATTTTACATCGTCAGGTAACCACGTTAAGAAACCCGGGTCGCGCATATATTAAAATAGTAGTGAACCTTACAAAGTTTTATTTTTTTATTTCCAATACATCTACAGATTAACTTTTGAACTCAATGAAACTGAATTTAAATAATTATTGAAAATGGAATGGTCTCGTATCACACCGAACAGCAGGAACGAGTGATTATTTGAAAGAATGTTTTTGTAATTTTTCCATAAGTCGTGTACCCTAAATTTGTTAGTCGACATACCAGGGGTAGAGTCTATTCTATTAGCATCTTCATAAAAACACCCACCCATTCCCTGTATAGAGTTGCATTTGAATAATGAAACGACCGAAATGGCCATATCGCAAGTACGAATAGGAGCTTAAATTTTCCGATATTTTAACTGAGCATCACCTCTTATCCCCCTTTACTCAACTTCTGGGATCGAAACATAACTATGAGCAGCGGAGTTTCGATTAATTTAGTTTCAATCTCGGGGGTAAAGTTTCGTCCTGGGTCGAAACTAAATTCCTTGGTGATTTTAATTTCGTGCGGGAACAAAATTAATCCTAGGCCTCTTATTTTCGTTTCTCTCCGGAACGAAACCAAACATTTCGTTTCACTTGCAAACCCTGCCTCTAAAGGCAGTTTTACACGGTACATGGAATTGCGCAATCTGACGTACGTACGATGGCGCAATCAAAATTGCGTTGTGTAAAGCGGTGAATTGCTAGAACACATGCGAGAATGCGTGGATGCGAGACGGCAAAATAGCCCCTGTTCTAATTTCCTTCATGCATTCGCGCAATTCCACGCCATTTTAGAAATTAATGCAGCTCTAACCTGCGCAATTCCGTGTACCGTGTAAAACGGCCTTAAAGCGGTGAATTGCTAGAACACATGCGAGAATGCGTGGATGCGAGACGGCAAAATAGCCCCTGTTCTAATTTCGTTCATGCGTTCGCGCAATTCCACGCCATTTTAGAAATTAATGCAGCTATAACCTGCGCAATTCCGTGCCCCGTGTAAAACGTTTTGTTTTCAACATCCCCTCCATCCATACCCTCTCCGTACCTGTCTCCTCCGCATTTCATCTAGAAGCTGTCCTTCCTCACCCACCATGTCCAGCATTGGACCGCGCATTGCCTAAAAAAAATAATGGATTTCTATCGTTCATGAGACGGGCTGTGCAAAGCCCGGAGCGAATGTGCTGCAACAGGAAAATCCGATGCCTTGGTGATGGAGAAGAAGTGGGGGAGAGGAGGATCAGTATCCCATTTCGCGAGACCTTGAGAGAGAACGCCGTCCGGCGGTGATTCACCCCGTTCGGTCCAAAGCGCTGCGCCGAATTCTTTTTTTTTCCTTCCCTAACTGAGCGCCCAATCACCCCAATTGAGACGAGAATAGAAGCCGACAGAAAGAACCGAACGGCGTTTAACCCAAAAATACGCTTCGGCAGCGGAACGTAATCACCCTCGCGAATTCAAACGGTTTTAGGGTTACATTTGAAATCGCATTGCCCACCACTCGCTTCTCTTCCGCTCATATATTTCTCGCGTTTATTTTTAGATATTTCCGCACTAGTATAAATACGCATGCTGTACTCAGCAATGTAACAAATGAGGATTATCCAGTCGATGGACGGTATAGGGATCCGAATTTCACGAAGATAATAACTTAAATTAGGGCTTTTAACTAAAATGGATATCTGTGATAGTACAGTTTAAAGGATTCGATAAACGTTAAATGACATTCGTAATGCGAACGCAAATACCAAAGTGCAAACGAAGAAAATAAAGGGACCACTCTGCACTTACCGCCGCAATGCGGACATTTTTGAAAACGGATTTTAAAGCGAGATAAGAGATGTACCGGTTTTAACTTCCACTCTTAAAAGGAAATGACCAATCGCTTTACAGGCAAGAAAACTAGTCTGGTACCATCTGCATACGTATGTTAAGAAATTATGAATGTATGTGGCGACATTTGTTCACATTCACTGTTTTCATATCGTCGTCATTCGTCGAGTTAAATGTTGCCGTAATAAAATCGGGTTCGTAAGAAATTCATTGAAATATGGCATAAATAAGATCATAGCTAGGATAAAATAGATGTTTGGTCTGATGCTTGTACGAGGATGAAATAAATCGTCGGCTTTATTACTTCCATCAGAATATGTAGGAGATATTGAGCAGTACAAGATGTGACTTGAGCAATTACTTTGAGTTAGTCATCATCATTAGTTTAAATTTAATTACTTCGGTATGATTAGATTACACGAGAAGTATCATTTTAATGCATTTACATCACTAATTTATGTTGTTACGGCGTACGGTTATTGTTATTTTAAAAAATGGGCAGCGTAAATTAAAAGTGAGAAAATTAAGTCAACATAATAAAAATAAATAACATTAACGAAAACCATTACTAATAAAAGGCAACAATAATTTCCTCAAGGGTTCCTTGGGAAGCAGATCAGCTAAGATTCCAAGACCATTGTTGATTTCGGATACCATCATTCCTCCCAGAGAAAACTGTCAGATCTCGATTGGATTCTAAATTTCTAGCATCACTATCTTAATGAGAGTGGCGGGAGGTATAAAGACTTTTGACTTGATTAACGATTTCGTGCAATGAGTTCGAGATAAATCTTAACCCGAGGAGAAAATTCGCTTCAAGGAGAAAAGGCCCTTCACCCAACACTGACCACCACCCCCATCTATGTAAGTGCAGCCAAGGGTGGATTTATCCTGGCGCTTGAAGATCGGGAGAGCGAGAAGACTGGGGAAAAAATCTCAGAGACGTGCAGATAAAGAAAAAAATGAGGGACACGTTCCGTAGATGAACTGGAGGGAAAGTCACGTACTCATCAGTCAACGGTATCCATTGGCAAAGGGGGGGAGGGGAGAGATCATGGTTGAAGAGAAAAAACGAAGTAAATATTAACAAGACGTACTGTATTAGATTTGCTTTTTCCTTGTCTTGACACAATATGATCAAAAAAGTAGACACAAGAATTTTGACATACCTTATTTTTGCACAGGGTTGTACATTGTTAGCAACATCTTTGATTCGTTAAATATAAATAAATTGATGAATATTTCTCGGGTTCTCAGCCAGGTAAAAGGCTCAGGCTTATGTGAAAGAATTAACCTAGGCTTCTATCAAAGTATTCACCAGGAGAAATTAAAATATTTTGTATAGAAATAAATTTACTAAGATTCTCAATGTCTTATCTTTTATTACAGTTGTTATTGGTTTTAGATATAGGTTTTAGATTTAAGTTTGATTAGGAGACTAATCATCATTTTATGCTGCAGTTTAGAAAACGTAACTTTACAAATACAACATATATTGGAAATATTCCATTAACTCGTCGATTGCCGACAAACCAACAGCTAATGCAATATGTTGAAAACATGTTTGGCGAGAGGTGAGTTTTATGAAAAAATAAACGAAAAAAATAGAGAGTTCGCAAGGATTTTGCTGAACCAAGCTCCTGGTGCATTATCTAGCCCCTTCTCTCGCCCCTTGCACCAACTATGAGCCAATGCTATGGCCCTCAAGGAAAGATACAGCAAGAGATAAAAAAGAGCTTCAACGGCCCGGGAAAACTCTTTCTGACTCGCACTTCACGTCAGGAAAGCGAAGAAGGATGGAATAGCCATTTTTTCTCACTACCTTTTACACACCTCGACCATTTCATTCGAGACGAAAGAAAGAAGGAACGGTGACCGTTACAAGACTTTTGAAAAGACGGATATATATACACACGAACACAATCTGGAGTTGGGAATAAGCAGCCGTTCCCGTACCTGCCGCCGAAAGAGACCCAAGAGATAGAGAACGTTCAGACGTCAAACGTTCCTCTTTTTTTTCAACTCTCATCACAAAACCCCACTTTTGTGCAATCGACCACTCCCGTGCTGGCGGTACCCTAGCAGTCGGCGGGAGAGAGGCAGACAGATAGACCATAACAAAATGTTAAAACACACACACCGTTATGCGCTAAGTATAGCCGAGAGAGGGGGGAAGAGGGGGAAGGAGGGGAGTGCAGAAGGCCATCAAATCGATGCATCGAGAAGAACGCGGAGCGATACTCAAGTGTTCGCCACTACAGCTGTTCTCGGATCGTCAACATTTACGATACGATCGTACGAACCCTTCGACATGGCCAAGCCTGAACATAAATCGTAAGGATACATGATAAATTTCGCTCGCGTGTTTCATTTCGCAAAGTCCCAAGACATAAATAAGAAATTACAACACACAGGCAAGAAAATAGACATTCGATTCAATTTCTAAACAGAATGTTGTTAATTATATTTCTAGCTTAAAATAAACGAAAAATATTTCTTCTACGCAAGACATGATATGCCTTACGTTATTATAAAAGGAAAAATTAACGAAATTTACAGATTACAAAGGTCAAATAAATTTTTATGGGTAGGAAAATGTCCACGTACTAATATACGAAATTAGTTGATAAATAGCTGGATATATAGGACTTACACTTCACTCATACCCCGGCGTAGAAGAAGTTATGTGATTTGGGTTGAAAAAGTAGTACTTTTCAGCGAGATGGTTGAAGTTTATTAGTCTTCAACTTTCAAAAAACAGGAAAACTATCCTTCTGATGACATTTTGAGGCCCAGAGTATGTATATTTATGATCAATGCATGACCGAAAGCTAAAATAAAAGAGGAAAAGTCTATATAGTAATGTTACGCTTCTCATAACCTTGCTCTATTTCATTTTGTCATGCATATTTTCCATTATTTCTACAAACTCGTATGGCTATTAATATCTTTAGGGGAATGTCCCCAGCTCTCACAATGAATAAAATTTCAACATACTCTAAGGATGATAAACAATTGCGTATGGAATTTATCAAGGCCGTGAGTAAATAAAATAGACGGATGTATACACTAAAAAACATCCTATTCACATTGAATTCGTCCGGCCCATCACATCACTACGTGTCGAACACATTTATTTACTGCGACCAATGGCTCCGGGATAACAGTCGACTTCCGAAGCACGATCTCCCGACGTGCTTTATGAATCGCGGGGGCGGGGAGTAGACTCCACGAAAACGCAGCGCCAGATATTATTATACGGACGCACGAACTACCTCTTATGTTTTCATCCGTTCGCTTAGGCGAGCGATTGTTAACTATAACAACAACGGCAACTCCGCGGACGTCAGTTCACCATTCCCTTGGATCAACGGCACCCGCCAGTAAGTGGTCTTTTTCAAAGTCGACACGGTCGAATGGAAGATGAAAGGGGGCAATCTGTGAGAGATTTCAACGTCTCCGAGTTAGATGAAAAAATAGGAGATCTCGTGCCAATCCTATCGCAGCTGTGCAACCTCTCCGATGGACCTGGTACGCAACCTTGAGGTACTACGTGAGTTTACCCGCCATCTGGTTGGGTGGGAGACAAATTTCCACCAAATCGTCCGGTTATGGACCGATATAATGAGACCATTCTAATTCCGACTTTATCTATGAATTATCCCATGAATAAATCCAAAACCCAATGCGAGGGTATTGATAAAGTTTGGAGATGTAGCAATACACAGCATTTTTCAGAGGTTTATGTGATGCATTGGGAATCAAAAGACTTAATAGACTATTTTAAAAAGGACTTGTACTCGTACTTTCGTAACTGCCCCCCTCCCCTCGAAGCAAAATTAAATTTAGCGAAAACAAAAGTTATGAACAAATTTTCCTTTTGAAGAAAAATGGTACAAGTATAAGACATGGAACTAAAATTAAAAAAACATTTTTTCTAGCGAATTATTATCAAAACTAATAAATTGCTGTCATAATTTCCTTAAAATTTTGGTTTCAATTACCTTTTCTATGATGCAAAAAAGTTACAACTTGAACGACCACGACTAGTTTTGCCCCCCCCTCCCCAGTTTTGATTCTGGGTACGCCCATGCTAGTGCATACATAAGCGATAATTACAAGTAGAAAAAATAACAACAGGCGCCTTTCATTTTGAAAGAAAATGGGATTTTATGCAGCACGCAGTTCCAGCCAATACGCCACGAATCTTAACATCTAGTCTGGATAGTATAGCTAGAAGGGCAGAAAGCCTCAGTTAAAATATAACACAATTTTATCGGCTTAATCACGATATTTTTCACATTCCCTCCGACAAGTTTGACAGGAGAACACCATTTTAAATAAACGCTATAAATGCCTGTTAACACGGTACATTAGCTCTTACAGTTAATGTCAAAATACATAAACGCAAGAATAAACGTCAAAATGCACCATGTAACCACCTAACTTGTGAACAGAAAATAGCACCTGTTCTAATGTTATTCATTCATCCGTACATGTTCCAATAAAATCGCTCATGCAATCAGACATTAACTCGTACGTGTTAATTTGTGCCGTAAACAAGCCTTAGGACTGTATTGCGGATTACGAAAGCCAATGATAACACTAATCTAAGGAATCTTAATGACGAATCGCTTATATCCAGAGTAATCGTACCCAAAGAAGAAATTTTCTCGAATAGAGGGGTATCGATTTTTGAAAAAAAAAAGGATCGTCATTTCATCGTCTACGTATCTCTACTGAGAACACAAAAGAAGACCGTTCCTTGATACGATAGACGTTCGACCACTAAACCCACTCTACCACTGGAAATGAAAAAAAAATTTGTGAACGGAAAAAAATAATTCCGTAATAGACGAGACCCAGGCGAGAAAACGCGCTATTTCAAAATTTATAGCCGACTAGAAAAACGGGTAAAAAAACTTCTTGGATGGAATCTTTTAAGAGGGGGGAAATGAAACTACTATTGGGATCGAAACGCACACAAACGCCGGACCAGATAGCCTCGCCCTCGGACCGTTACGGAAGGCGTAATGACGCCCACAAAAGAAGCACACTCTGGATCATAACTGTTCCGATCTCCTTTTGCCAATACTGGCACTCATAAATATTGATGCATCCGAAAACACTTAGCACTGCTCAATACCACGCGAATGTTAATATATTGGGCGACATCCTTATCGGTTATCAGATAAACATCTAGAGATTCTCATCTGTTTACCAGCTGAGATCGACTCGATCTCACAAATTTTTTGATCGCACGTGGCCGCCCAAGGAATACGGAAGGGAGCTGAATATAACGTGTTGCACGACGATATAATTACCAATTCCAAAAATGATACCTTTACTATCTTTAAAATTGCGGAGGAGATTTTGCGTCTTCGCATTGCAACTACTTGCAACTTCTGAATTATGATGGCCGTGGATTTCTATGCTTAATTTATGTGTAGTTTACCAAAAACAATAATCCTGCTATCAAGTTAGAAAGTAAACGGCAAAATACCGATGGCCTCCTTTACTGCTCACATCACCTCCTACCGAACACGCAGAAGGCAACTAACAATGAGTAACATTTTATTAGCACATGCAATAATGTAATTTTATTTCTTTCAAAGTTAACTCTACACGAAGAAATACCTATTCCCACATTTTATAGGAACCATGGGAACCAGCGATGAATTTGGATGGATTAAAAACTGAATTTATTTCGCCGAAGGCAATATAAATGCGAGATAACGATATAAAATGTAAAGCTATCCCAAAAAAATTATTTTAACCTGCGTCTTAGTGAGATAAACTGATAGTGATTTGATACATCATCATTTGAATCAACTATGAAACCGAGGTAGTAATTCCTTGCGCAGAAAATTTCACATTATTCATCACGTGGAAAATAATTTAATTTCGGCATCAATAACTCCAAAACGTTGACGCCATCTTTTTCAAAGTAGACGGTATTAAAGTTAAGATCTCGTCAAACCACTGAAGCTACGTAGATGTAGGCCTGTCGAATAAAACTTGAGTACTTTACCCTCCCCCACGCCTACTTTCGAGGACGGCATACAAAATGGAAAATCAAGAAGAAGAAAAAAAACATAGAATGCGTCTATTCTTCCGCCATGCACGTGAGCGACGACCGGGAACCGTGCGGCCAACGGCAACGGAGAGGCCAGGCACTATACGATACGCAATGCCTCGGGGTTAAGAATGAGTGAGACTCTTGGGTAGCGATTCAAGGAAACGGCAGGCAGTTCAAGAGGCAATTACGGAGAAAATCTTTCTCACTGGCTCTCTTTACTTGGAGAAACAGGAAAGATAGCAAAAGCGGAAGAAGTGGTGGGGGAGGAACGAGGAGGAGATATTCGGGGAGGGAGGAGGGCAAGGAAAAAGCAGCAAGGCGGGAAGTCACGCGAATATCTATGTGCGAACTGTTTGGTTTACGGACGGTGGAAGAGGGGAAGGGCGTGTAAGCGCGGAGGGGAGGTATAGAGAAGGGGGGGGGGGGAGGCGGGAAGGACATAAGTCAATAGCTGAAGTTGCCAATATGTTCCGAGGAGTAGTCGTAAACAATCACACACACGATGATAAAATCAAATTTTTTTTCAGTGTGGTTGTCTTTCTTTGACGCTAAATCTTTGTACCCTCGTTTGTAACTGTGTAAGAAGCCATTCATTTATGCAGCCATTAGCATCTCTAAGTTTTAAACCCTAACAACATATTTAAAAAAACTAACATCGTAATTCGGCCCGAAGCCATTTCACATAGTATTTGTAATTCGCAATCAATTTTCTTGTTTACTTCCATGAATTTATTAATTAATTAGTTTGTCGTATTTAATTATAATGCCTTAATAAATTTACGTGATTTCTAACAATTGATTTTTCATGGTTATCATTTTCGACGAAAGAAGATTGGAGGCATTCGAGATGCGGGTATGGAGAAGAATGGAGAAGGTGAAATGGGTGGAGAGGAAAAGGAACGACTAAGTGCTGGATATTGTTGGCGAGGAGAGGCAGATTTTAGATGAGATAGGGAGGAGACAGAAGGTATGGATGGAGCGAGTACTTGGCAGGGAGGGGATGTTGAAAATGGTGTTAGAGGGTAGAATGTTAGGGAAACGAGGGAGGGGAAGGAAGAGAGTAGGATTTTTAGATAGATTATAAGGGAGTAGGCCTTACAGTGAATTGAAGAAGGCAGTGCTGGAAGGAAAGGGAGGCTCCCAGATCACTTCTTCAGTACTCCATGGAAACCTACCTTAATCGATGGAATACTATAATATTAATAATCATTTTCGAGTCTATTCCCGGAAGAAAAGAAAGGCAGCTGTTAATTGCGATACAGTAAATTACGAATTGCAATGGCAATGAATGTGTGTAATACCGCTATATTTTACCAACGATACATTAGATGCACAATCGGGGTGATCGGTTACAGCCCCAACCACCTCCTTCCCACCACCATCTCTTCTCACTCCTTAAGAAGGAGCAGAAAGACTGGAGAAAGCAGCAGCAGCGGCAAGCAGTGAGTGAATCAGCCAACACGCTCGAAGGCATTTCCCGTGGCATTGCACCCGTGCACACAAAAGCATCGGGAGTGAAGTACGGATGCGAGGCTATGGTCGGAGGTGAATGGTCGCCTTCGGATGGAATTCATTACGCCGCAGTAATGGTTCCGTTTTACGAACGATCAAAAAATTTCATTCTTCACGCGAAAAAAGAAAAAAAAAACAAACGCGAAACGATTGGTCCAGAGCGGTTTCTACGCACTGACGGCGACGGTGGAGGAAGAAATTTCCCTTGGACTGCGGTTTTTTCGCTTCGAGCGCGGTGCGCAAAAAAATTATATATATAAGAAGTCGCTTTGGTTGGGGGTGGGGGAAATGCGTCCACCTCACCATATAGCGCTCTCTCGTCGGCCTGAAGTGAAGAGAAAATTATAGATCAGCGAATTCACGCCCGCAACCGTGATCGACCGATAAGAACGGGGAAAAAAATGAGAAGCCGTTGGAGACACCTCTTATACCACATGGACAGCTGCTGGATTTAGCTTCAACACCCAATGAGAAATAATAGAAATGTATCATCTAGCGCGCACAACGGGAAAAAGTATGAATGAAAGTGAATGACGACACGTGTTGGAAATATTTTGGTGAAATATGCTTGAAAAGGCGTATATGTACCTACCTACCTCTCGATTGGTATTTATTTTGCGCGAAATTCATGCTGCCTTGAAATTTTCTGGATAAAAAGTGTAAAAACTATTCTAAATTTGCCCATACCTCAACATAAAATAATTAATCTGAGAAAATTATGTTAAAAAAAGTTAAAGGCAAAGTTTTCAAATTTGAGAAATACCGGCATATTTTACTTCGCATGACCCGAAAATTTTAAGATGATAGCACCAGTTTTAATTGTGTGATCCGCCAATAATAAAGGTCCATAACACGGGAGATCTCTCTCCTCTGAGGCATCACTCCATCTCGAACGATCGTAGTTTGTCTTTTTTCGTGACATATCACTCTCCTAATACCTACGTTATAATCCTGATATTTTCAGGGAATACAGAGTAGAATTACGTCAAAATTTTCCTGTATATCAAAGATAATAGTTTAGACCTGAGAAAATGCAGAGAAAAAAGTTGCAAATTTGAACACAAAGGCAACGTTAGACAAGGGTGCTTATCCTTAAATACCCTGAAGATTTCATTAGCAAGGGCGATAAACAACTACTGCAGTGATGAGTGAGAGACGTACGCAAAAAAATCCGGAAAGAGTATCATCATATGATAGGTCTAAGTTTTCTGACTTTTCCAGTGAATTACAGACAAGCGTAGCCAGTACCAACGTGATTTTCGCATGCATTAACCACAAAATAATGAGATCCTAGCAGTCATCGAGTAAAAATTACGAATTATGAGCAATGGATCTCCATGAAAATAATTTACTGTGGAACGAGATATACTTAAAAGGGCCACAACATATTTGCTAACAAAACAGAAACCCTGTTTAAGAGCAAAATATTATCGTGTTAGAAACATATGACGACACTTTTGTTTGCTCTTAAAATAAACAAGATAACATCATCCTAGTGCATTCACTAGTGATGTTTACTTGATGGTCACACAAAGGTGCTTTCCCTCAACCATTGTATTTGTAGAGAACAAAAAATATTTAGAAGCCAAGTTAAAATCTTATCTGGGTATTAGATATTATAATAAATATTGTAGACCATCCTCCTAGCAAGACACCAAGGGTAAGCGTCGAGATACGATGTGTTAACAACAAACATGAATGATTCAATGCAAGCAGCGAATATTTTCCAGTGACAATAACGTTCATCTACAGGCATTGAGAACAAAGAAAATATTTCACAGCGGCATCAGTTCATTCGCAGTGCATTTTGTAGAGGCGACAAATATGAGCTTTGCGAGTGGGAGACCATATCATAAAGGAAACAAAAATTGCAGTTCCCACAGATATGAGGATTATCTTCGATGGCAGGAAACCGCACTTTGCGGAATTACGTTATCACGTGGAGATTCCTTCACATCACACCTCAGTTGTCATAGCGACATCACGAGTGGAGAGACACAACGCAGATTAATCGTTACAACATGAAGAGTCTAAATGCAAGGCTGGGAAAATACAGGCCTAGGAGTATTTGAAATACAAAATAACGCTCCAAGTGGATTTGAAAATCAAAATACCGCACTAATTGTATTCAAAATGCACATTACAAAAAAAAACCTTCTACTTGGGCATTTGAAAAACAAACTAAAAAAATAGTATTTGAAAAACTTTTAAAAATAAAAAATAGATTTTTATATGTATTTTACAAAAATGCCTCGGCACGTTATGGATAGTTGCATAGTTGAAGAAAACGAAGTAATGTCTGAAGCATAACGTTACAGAAGTGTTTTCAGAGCTACTTAAAAAGTATTTTTTGTGTTTGAAATACCAAAAGCAAAATAAAAATGTATTTCAATTACGTATTTTAAAATAATTGATTTTTGAAATACAGCCCAGGCCTGTCCAATAGTGATGATGTATTCAAGCTCTTTTACAGGCACCGTATGACGGCAGAAGTAGTAATGCATAGAAAAAATCAAACAAAATACGGTGATAAACAAACCCTACTGTTCATTAGCAATGGCTACATTGTTTAAGAATATGTCTACATTGTCCCCAATTTCCCGCGGCATTCGACAACAGGTTTCCACTTGAGCACATATTCAGGTGTATATCAGCCAGAAGACAGAGAGAAAATAGAAATAGGATAAGTACGACGAATAGGACCTATTAAAGAAGGGAGGGATGTCTAGAAGCATAATTATACGCACGCCAGAACTAAATAATATTTTCAAAACAATTGTTCCAAAATCAGGTCGTAACCAAAAGCACGAGATGAAATAAAACCCACTCGCTCAGAAAAATTCTTATTCTAGGATGGTTTGGTGAAAAGGACGACTGTAGAATGACAATAATGCCCCTGATGAAAGGCGACAGGGATGAAGAGGCAGCAGCATAGCTCATTGTTCTCCAGCTTCACTATTGTTCACAGGATTCCCTCACGTCAAAAGAACCTTCAGAACTCATAGCATGTCCCTCGCTGCCTCGCCTATCATCGAAAAAAGCTAGGCGTTGTCAAACCGTGCCTGGTTTTTGAGTTTCAGGGGTTGGGAAGAGGTAGCCTGGTTGACTTTTTACTGGTTGGATAAAGGATAGCTGCAAATAGAATCGACCTCAGAAATGAAGGACAAGTATGACACGAGTCAAACCTCGTTCGCAACCACTAGGGGGTACTTTGGCTATTTATTACCAACATTAATACGTGTGAAACATACCACCAATCACTGATCATACCGATCATTGAATATAAAATTGATTTTAAATATTTTTCAACAGTTTTTAGGACTACCAACCGATCTTACTCGCACCCTTAACAATGAACTTCGGAAAAATTTATAAGAAAAATAAATAACTTTAAAGCACATCAGATTTAACGAGACCAAAGGATAGCCGCGTCTAATCCAAGTTAATCACTAAAGGTCCGTCTATATTATGTGATGGCTTGCAAACCACCTATAGGGTTCTATAAATGGTTTGAGTGACCAAATATGAACCTACATGGTTGGCCGGTAACCCAATTCGGATAGCTGTGGGATTCCAGATCCTCCTCTTAATTCCTCAAATATAATTTTGCGCCATGTTACGTAAAATTGCAGTGAACGACTCTTCAGTAACTCCCATATGAAACTACCCAACCTTTTCCTTCGCGCATGCTTCGTCTACGTCAGTCCCACGGAAAACAACACCTATACGACAATACGCGCATGGAAACAAAGGTAGTAGAGAGAGTCACGTGACAGATTAATCACTCCCATCACTTGATTATCGTACTTCCAAAATCGAACCTCTTCGAAACTGTATTATTTACAATGGATTTAGACTTTTAGGTCTTCCCTCGTGCATGATGACATTTTCTCAATATATAAGGAGCAATTCTAACATATCCCTTGTACGATGTAGAGTGGGACTGCAGGTAAATACCAGTTCGGCAGACGGAGGTATCCAAATGCATTTCAATGACATTTATATGATCAAGTATCACCCTCCAGGCGCATACATCATATTTACTTAATCAACAGTGAAATGAAAGAAAAAATTATTTGAATTTCAAGAAATTAAAAAGTCATGCTTAAAGTTATGGCAATTTATGCAATCACAAGCAATCCTTCATAACAACAATTGGTACATTGATAAAAACATTCATGCAAGATCGATAGTTCCTTCACTAAGGGATAATCTAAACATTGACCTATCTGGTGTATTAAAGAACAACTCGAGGTGTTTTACTCTAGGCCACTCGAATGAGTTGGTAACTACTGGTTCCTAACACAGTGAACGGAACAGTGTAAATTATGACCAGAACGCGAGCTGCAGAAATCAGAACAGATTTCAACGTGTGGGAGAGAATTGCGGTACTTCAATCCCACCTCTTCACCAGAGTCGAGGAAAAGATGCGATAGGACAAGAGTATAAATATAAATAGGTACAATCACACTCACCGATTGATGACCCAAAGCGAAACGGGACGGTGCGGGCAGTCCGAATGCGATCCAAAAAGGCACCTCCAGAAGCAACTGCAACTCGCTTGATGTCAAGTCTTTCTAAAACTCCTTCTCTCCTCTCTCAAAAGCATAAAGATGCGACCCGCTCGTTGCAATCACGAATGACAAGAGCCAAACCCTTGAACGCACATGTACACTCGTGAGGAAAACGGAAAAAAGAGAACCTTTCCACTCTTCAAAAACGGATTGTCGATGAGAAAGACTGGGGTCGTTTCGGTGGGACCCGTGAGGGGAAAAGAAGAGGGTCTTTCTATTCCTCCGGCGGGCAACAGGTGTCCGTTATGTCCGTTCGAGGTCTCGTATATGTGTGTGTGTGATTCGCGCTTTCCTACGGTGCAAGCAAGACGAGGGAAGGGAAGGGAAGTCGGAGGGGATATACAAGAAGCCGAACGCTTCTTGGCCGAAGGGGCTTTTCGAGGGGAAGGGAATAAGGTAGAGAGAGGAGGAGGTCCAACCCACTTTTCACGAAGGAACCGTAGGGAGAGAGAGAGAGAGAAGACGAGTCTAGCGCCCCTCTTTTCCTTATCCTCCGAAGACGACAACAACACCGGAGAGCGCTAAGGGCGAAGCGCGGCGGGAAGAGGAGGATGCTCTCCCCGGGAGGTCTGCAATGGTCGCCGCGAAGAGACTTCAACGACCGAATAGTCTTGCGAGACCTCAAGTCCCAAAAGGGATGGAGACTTAATATAAAATGAAACACTCCTAAAACGGACTTTGTGAGCAAAAAGACTGCGAGACACAAAGAACGAGAGGGATTACGTACACTACTACTCGATCGTAACTCGTTTATCTATTCCTATAATTCGTGCTTACTTTTCGTGATCGAGTTTCTCGAAAAATGGCGAGCCGAACGTCCTGTGCGGACTGAGTCGTAGCGAACACTGACTCGTGCGGTGGGTAGTCGGAGGCAATTCCCTTCTCTCCAACCCCTCCTCTCGACAGAACCTCACCGACTCTCTCTCTCCTACCCTCCCTCCTTCCCCCACTCCTCAAGAAACCTCCTTCCCCTCTTCAACTTCCCCTCCCGCCGCGCAAGGGGCCCCTCTCTTTCTCCCTTCCAGCTTCAAACTCACAAAGAACTCGTGAACGTCGAGGGAACCGCACGAATGCTTTTACCAACAACACAATCCAACTGCGAGAGCTCTCCGAGCCATTTGGGGATGGGTCTACGAATAAGCAGGAAGGGGCTAGAAGAACCTCTTCTTTTTCCTGGCTAGCTACCTGCCTCCGTCGCTTCCAAGTAGCCCAGTGCAATTATAGACAGAGTCAACAAAGACTGCTTACCTGCTGCCTCCCCAAATTTAACAATGAGGCCGGCGTGAACCGACAAGCAATTGCAGCCATTAGAGAATGGAGTGACGGATGGGATAGCTACTCAACATTGTTCCTCAGTAGCACGGCATTAGAGTGGGAGAAACTAGAAGGCCACTTACCATTTGTGAGCCCTTAGAAGCCAAGGGGTACAAGTGACAAAATCTTTGTTGCGAAATAAAAATGTTATAATAGCTTCAGATTCAAAACAAAATCTTTGGATTCTGAATTTGTTCCAAGGATATTTCAATGCCTAATAGCACTAGACATAATTTTATTATTGAATCCAGAAAACAAAATTTCAGGGATTAGTTACAAATGTCGCCGGCCTCGGTGGCGGTGGGGTAAAGTCCTCGCCTTCCAAACCGTATGTCGTGGGTTCGAATCCCGCCTGGGTAGGTGATCCTTATCCAGGGCATGGTTGTTTGTGTTGTACTTTGTTAATGTTGGAAACCCTCGTTATGTGCTGTTTACGGGGAAGTTGATAATAAATAAAAAAATAAAATAAATGCCTCCACTTCGCAAAATCATTCAAAAACACTGTCACGCCTTAACTTTGACGTTTCCTGTTCAAGCTTTATTGATTATCATTCGCGGAAAAAAATAGCAATGTTTTATAAACTAATAATAACAATTTTTATCGGCTTTAACTCAATCTAATTTTATTGCCTTTGAAACACAATCGTCCTTTTAATTTTTCTCTGAAATAATATATTTTCAGAGGAGATAAAATTGAATCACCATAGGTACAGGTTATTTGAACTCAGCATTTTAATAATTTTCGTACCTCAAAATTTCCTCGCTGATGAGACCAGACATCAATGATTTTGCTGGATCAGACTATTTCCATGGCAATTTCAAGCCGACTTTAAACCCATCCGAGCAAGCTAGGAATAACCTGAAAGAGTAGACAGACACAAAATGAGATTTTTACCAGTTGCCGATCCCCGCACAAAAGCAGATAACAAGTCAAGCAATTAATTTAATATTCGTTATAGCAGAAAAACACGAGTAGTTGCACAAAAAAAATAAATAAAAGGGAGCTTTCTGAAAAAAATCTTCCATAATTATAGTCTTCGAGAGGAAAGCCATTTTTAGATTTATTAATACATCCATTTTAATGCAGAATAAATGGATTGAAATAGCACCAAACTGAATATAACACATCAATTTTGTGTACCTCTTCGTCCTTACAAATAATGTGAACATTCTTTACTTGTAAATATTGCATTTTTCGTTGATGATAGATGTTCATTGTCCATTGATTACATCCACTTGCAAAAAAATCGTATTAGCCATTTTCGTAACTCCTGCCGAATAATATTCAATAGCCACTTCACCAACAGAGAAACACATCCATGCCAATGGATAGACAGCAGTAATAGCTAAGAGATATTACTAATGGAGGGACAACGCATCAATTATATTATTACCGCTATGATTTCCTTGATCGAACCCTGGATAAGATCAGACCTCGACCGAAAACCGATTATGACAACGGGAAAAGATGGTTGTGGAAGCCCGGTTCACTCGTCGAAGAAGAATGCTATATCAGTCAGTGGCGGATATAGAGAAAACTCAAGGGGGGGGGGGGGGGCGCAAAAGATATCTTGAGTTACCTTTACTTTGATCGTAATAAAAAATAATCAAGTCATATGCAGAATTTCAGAAATTTTTAATTAAAGTGATTACACACATATCAAGTTAACACTTTGAGTGCCGGCCGTTTATTTTAAAGTCCTACTGAGAAATCCAGCCATTTTTAATAAATTCGCAATTTTTTTTGTAACATTAGCATCAAACACATATTTCTATCGATATGTATTTCAATAAAAATGGACTTTGTTCTTCTTTAAGAATGCGTTGAATAACATTTATTGCTAATTTCTAAATACATATTTTAATAATGAAAACCTACTGTTATCGAAAAATAAAAGTTACAACAAATGATGTACCGCCGTAAAATGCATAATATTTTTATTACGCTCAATTTAAACTATTTAAACCATGAAATCATTAAAATCATTGTTCCAAGCACATCATTCAAAATTCTGGATGACAAAAAGGGTCACTGCACCATTAACGAATGGTTCTTCAACCGGTCCTCCAAAGATTTTTCCCACAAAGTAGGCTGAGATAAGGGTGCCGGTAGCTACAGAGGACTTTTCGTCCTCAAGACATCGAAAGAACTCTTTTTCCATCGAGCAGTTGATTTTTAAAATACCAAAACCACTAAGCAGTAAACTGGAAAAGTACCATGGTCGAAATATTACAGCTTCGCGCAAACAAAGGCAATAAAATAGATGGACGTAATATTACGTCCATGGCACGCAAAGTGTTAATGCCATCTTATGATATAAAAAATTTACAATTGTGGTTATGCAATATTTGTCAATACAAGTGATCCGCAAAGGAGGGGCGCGCGCCCCCTGCGCCCCCCATCTGTATCCGCCACTGATGTCAGTACCTCTGGCACGATATCTAGCTTCTACTACTATCAACGCAGAAGTGACCTAGGAGTATCAATGGACACACTGGACACTTCTTCTTAGGGCACACTGCACTCGCTAGTATCTAGAAAGGAAGGAGGCGCCGCGGCGCCTCCTTCCTTTCTCCTTCCCGTCCTCCCCCTCCTGTGGGCAGATGAAAAAAGCTGGCGCTTAGAATCCCTGGCCCAGGAGTGTAACCCGCGAGCCCGCCCTAGGTGTCTCGTTCCCACTGCACTCGCTAGTTCCTCCAAATGCATCTATTTTTTCCCTCTTCTGGTTTTGATTTGTATGTTCTCGTTTCACTGTTCGGCATTTAAGTATTTTTACGCAGATATCATTTACACTTTATAATTTGAACTTTTTGCATGGCTGTAGTGAACTTTCGCGGAACAATGCATGATTGGTGAGAGCTCATAACGCCTGCTGACATGAGTTGTGGCCTATCTTTTCGACGACTTCGAAGACGTTGGAAGTAGATGTTGGTGTATAATCACCTCCTTGCAAACACCATTGAGGTGGCTCACGGAGTATTATGCAGATGTAGATGGGTAAAAAAACAAAGGAAGTGATTACGAAGGTGAAATAATTTCGTTTCCTCTTCTTAATGAGAAATTAAATTAAACTTTGCCTTCCCATTGATCCCAATGACAAATATATTGAAAAAAAAACGCAATCTGTAAATATATTGACGGATATTTCTCGGGTTCTCAGCCAGGTTAATGCTTATATATAAAAGCATGAGTCTGGCTGAGAACCCGAGAAATAGTCGTCAGTAGTATTCACCAGGAGAAGTTAAAATCGTTTATTGTAAATATATTCTTTGCCTCCGTAGTTAAATAAACACTTGACGCTAGCGATATGCCCATGGCCTTCGACTATTACTACCTTCAAAGTTGAACTGCTTCAACTTCGCTAATACATCAAATAAAGACCTCAATCGATTCCCGCTTTCTTCGCAGCCGTTGCCCCCACGTACGAGTCGACACTCACTGTTGTAGCGCTATACTTCTACTTCGACGCGTAAACCTGGCTGAAAATCAGAATGACCGATGATGACGGAGGTTTCAGCAGATTGGTGCAGAAAGCGAAGCTAGATTTCCGGGTTGCCCTCCGCGTCGATTTATCTTTGTGACGACAGTTTCGCCGGCATCGCAGCAGGTTTCTTCAGAGTACACGACTGCTGCAACGCTATGCTCGGTTTTAAATTCTTCCTCTTGCTCCGTGTTAAATTCATAGTTATCTACATCTACATAATACCCTGCAAGCCACCAATAGGGTGTTTGACATGGGTGATCAATCACCAGCATGCAGCATGCAATTGGAATCCAACGTGCACACCACAACGTGCACCGTCACGTATACTATCAAATTATACTACCACATGCTGTTAGAAAAAAACAATAAAATTCAGAAACATGCATTAAGGCATACATAAGTTAGTAGGCTACACTAAAAGTCCTCTAATCTATTTGTGAGTTCTTATGCTACCGTTATAATCTCTTACTGATCGAGGAAAGAAAGATTCTGAAACTGTTTATTCTACAGTCTATCTCTCTTATTTTAATTGTATGATCTGATCTTCCGCAGTAAGTTGGAGTTCGCAATATAAGACTAACTTCGTCTGAAGATACACTGCTCTTGAAATTATCTTAAAGGTTTAGTCTATTTTTCAATCTACGGTCTGATCCGAGTTTATCTAAGAGGTCAGTTATTTAGATGCATAAATTAAAAATGTAACTAAGTCAAAAACGAGAGTTTGAGAGGATAGATCAATAGATGCCCCTGGGCTAGTGGTCTTCACGTATATCTTCACCGAAGACGCATGCTGCAACGCCGGCGAAACTGCCGTCGCGAAAACGAATCAAAGCGGAGGAAAACTCAGATCCCTATCCGCGCCAACCAGAACGACTGCACTGCCTGCGCCGGCCGTTTTACACGGGGCTCGTACTTGCACAGTCTCACGTGTTAACGAAGGCGCAATCAAAATATCGTCGTTGTAAAGCGTTGCATTGCTAGAACACATGCGAGAATGCGTGGACGTGAGATGGCAAAATAGCCCCTGTTCTAATTTCGTTCATGCATTCGCGCAATTCCACGCCATTTGAAGGCCGTTTTACACGGGGCACGGAATTGCGCAGGTTAGAACTGCAATGATTTCTAAAATGAAGTGGAATTGCGCGAATGCATGAACGAAATTAGAACAGGGGCTATTTTGCCATCTCACGTCCACGCATTCTCGCATGTGTTCTAGCAATTCACCGCTTTAAACGACGCAATTTTGACTGCGCCTTCGTACACACGTCAGATTGTGGAAGTACGTGCCCAGAGTAAAACGGCCTTTAGAAATTAATGCAGTTCTAACCTACACAATTCCGTGCCCCGTTTAAAATGGGGATCCCTTTAATCGTCATTACACAAAGTGCTTTTCCAATGATAGACCTCGCGGGATTGCAACTCCTCCGCGCTCATCGGCCATGACAAGTAGCCTTTCAGGTTGTCTCCTCCTCCATTCGGGAAGAAGACTCATTCGGCTCTCGGTTGAAGGAACTCTTTACTCGCCTTGCTCTTCTCCCGCAGAGGTCCGTGTGAGTGTATGTGTGCCTGGTGGTTGTCTTGGCGGCGGCAGCGGCGGTGGTGGTGGTGGCAACGCTTTTGAGAAAGGGAAGGGAGGGAGGGGAAGGGTTGAATACAAGACTCGAAGACGGGTTGTCGGTGGTGGGTGCACAAGACGAGGGAGGGGAAAGAGGGGAGGTGAAAGGGTGTATGGGGGGGAGGGAGGGTGCATTCACGAGGGTGATCACGAGACTGGTGTTCGAGAGGGGAAGGGAATAGGGGTGGGGTTTTTAAAGATGGAGAGAAGTTACAAGGGCGGCTACGAGAGGGGCGGGGAAGGGGGGGGGGGGGAGCGCCGCTGCTGGTTAGGAGGAAGAGGGAAAAGCACATGTAGGAATCGGCCAGGGGCAGACACGGATTGGGGGTGGAAATTTAGGGGCTTCAGACCCCACCGAAATTTTTTACATCTATATATGCATAATATCCTGCGAGTCAGTGGGGTAACCAGGAGTTTAGTTCGGGGGGGGGGGGGGCACTAAAACTAGGGGAGGAAATTTTTTAAAAACAGAAACTAAGTAGAGGGTTCAAACCAATTTTAACCCTTTAATTAACCGAAAAAACTTCATTCGTCAAAGAAATCTTTAGTAAAATCATGATTATTCAATATTTGACTATTTCTTATAAAGGAAAGTAAAGGTGTTTTTATATTTCGGGGGTGCGGGGGGGGGGGGGAGGGGATCCAGACCCCCCGGATCTCCCAATATCGCTACGCCAATGCAACGAGCTATCTCTCGGGTGATTGGCAGGGGGTGATAATTCACCAGCATGAAAGAGGATCCGCACATGCACACCACATGGTCATGAAAATGTTACGCATACTAACAAATTATATTCCCACATTCATACAAAGGCAAAACTTGCCAACTACTTCCGAAGGCAATCTGCGTATGAAGCTAGAACATGCACAACATTCAGGACAAACATTATTAGCTTTAGGCGACTAACTGTGATGCATCTGCGTTGTAGACCACAAGCCCAGGGGATCTATTCTCTAAGAATCCTGTTTGTGATTTGGTAATATTTCTAAATTTTTCCCAATAACTAACGATGAATTTAATGTTGGACACAACCAAAGCAAAATATATAGATAATTAGCAATAATATGTAAATAAATAAGCGGCGAGGCCGGCCTCGGTGGGGTAAAGTCCTCGCCTACCAAACAAGAGGTCGTGGGTTCGAGTCCCGCCTGGGTTAGTACCCTCTATCCAGGGCATGGTCGATCGTGGCCGTGTGGTTGTTTGCTTGTTGAAAAATCTTGATAAAAAAGGCCAATGTGTGCTGTATTCGGTGGCAAGAAGTAAATTAATTCATTAATACAACCGATTCAACGAAATTAATAATATTACGATGCGAGCGAATTGATGATCAAATATCAGTATAGGCAACACGCATACCTCCTATGGCCCCCCACGAAGCAGATTTGTGGCTACGTGCCTGCTCTGGGGGAACGGCTGGGGAACATGAGAAAACTCTGAGTATAAGTAGTACTCAAAGACTAATTTAAGGAATGAATTTTAACATAAAAAAAACGGGGCTGTCGTGGTACTGGCCGACAGAAGTGAAAACTGAAATAATTATTATCCATTTATTTTTTTTATAGATTTAATATTATTAAAGAACTAATTTTTCCAGTAATACTCATTTTTCAAATTATTTTTTTCAGCAAACTGTTTATTATTAAATATATATTAAAAATACGATGTGTATGAATAGAAAGTAACATCATTTATATATTAAAATATAATATGCTTTTATTTCTTTTATTTAATATGCTTTAAACCTATTATTGTTCACTATGCACATAAAAGAAACTGCCTTAAATTGTACTGATCTGTATTTTTATAGCGTGTTCACTCTTCTGCACGTTCATGCACGAGCTCTTTATATTTAATGAACTTATACAATATACACTATAGATTTTTTTTCAATTTTAATATTTTTAAAACAAAAAGACTTTAACAGTCTATGTATTAACAAAGTGTATATATTAATCTCTATTAACAGTCTACAAAATAATACGCACTATACAGAAGTATAAGTACATATGTACAGTATAGAACTAGATGCAGGCAGATGCCAGTATTCAGTATGTATAAGTATAGCGGTGACGCAACCTATACCATTGTATACACTATACACACTATACATATGTATATCTCGCTGTAGCGATTGCGGTGTCGGGTCGGTGACGCTCACGTGAATTCTATGCTTTTTCCCCATCCCGCAAAAGTGCTTAACCCCGCTAAAGAAGTTTTCACTTCAAAAAATACAGCCAAGAAGAATTTTTAAATCGGATTCTTTTACATCGAGATCAAATGATAAAAATAAGCCTGAATGCAATAAATATGGAAGCCGATGGGAAGATGAACATACTTTCAGAAAGTTTTGCACGCATCATTGATCCAAAAATATCCACTTGATACCCATTGATCCATAGGTGTGCGGCAGAGGGTTATCAATTGCACTCAACATGCTGCATAGTTTTAGGTGCTGCCACAACTACAAGGTAATATACGAGACAGCTCTCAGTAAGCATGAACAATTCGTTACGCCACAAAGTTAATCTGACCCAATTATACACATTAAACTACTGCTGTAGCCAATCACTAAATACATACAAAATAAATTAGGAAATATGGATTTATCTGAATCAGCGTTTGCTGCACATTCAAGGGTGAATTCACGATTTCTTTTAGGGGTACACCAGGGTCTGCAAGCAAACGGTATTCTTATATTTGGTATTAAAAACAACATCCAAAAATTACTCTACGAAATATACACTTAATTTTGATGTAAATGTTATTAATATGTAAATATTAATAACTTTTATAATAATATATAAGATTTATTAATATTGTATTAAATATCTCTTCTATTTTTTAAGCGTCTCGGGGGGCACTTGCCTCCCCTAAACCCGCCTGTGTACACATTACTGGCGCATTACACTACCATTCGAGAGGGTCAGCATATTTTCAAAGTGTTCACTCTACCGTTAGTTTCTCTTGGCCGCTAATTAACTGGCGCAGACTGTGGAACTACATAAGTGACAGCTTAAAACATATTGCTTACCAAATTTCTTTTTGACGTCACACTAACCTGAATTTATCTATCTAACTATCATAAAGGGTGATTAAACGAAAGTTAATATAAAATTGTTTTATAGAGTACGAAAAAATAGCAATGGACAAAAAATATATCATCCCCAGTCCTGGATAATATCCCTTACCTTTAATTGAATATTAGTTATTTATTAAAAAAAGTAAAGCGTTTTTCTCAAACGGCTCTATTATCGTAAAACAGATTACTATAATTATTATAGCGCATAGATGGATCTAGGGGGAGGGGGCACGTGCCCCCCCCCCCCCAGACGGTAAAAAATATGCAAGATACGGTCCCGTTATCATTGCGTTCGTTTTGTATCACGGGGTATCCTTGTGCCCCCCCCCCCCCCAAAACAAAATCCTGGATACGGCCTTGCATGTGCCCCCCAGAGAGAAATCCTGGATCCGCCCCAGTTATAGCGCCTATGATGTTGTTCTTGGAGAACCAGCATAAACAATAATGAACATAAAAATATATCATTCCCATCCCTACTATGATATCTCTTACCTTTAATTGAATATTAATTATTGATCTTGAAAAAAGTAATGGGTTTTCCTTAAAGGGATCTATTGGGGAAAACAAATTATATAATCCTCATAGCGCCTGCGATAATGTTCCAAACTAGAAAAGCCTTCAGTAACACTGCATCAGCTATGAAAACAGGCTCGGGTACCTCCACCGCCTACGCCCATTAACTCACGATATTCCACAACCGAAGACGAAAAAAAAGGATTAGAACCCTTGTTTCGAAAGATTTTTTTACCACCCGTCTTCGAACGCCTTGAACAAACAGCGATCAACGACTTCGCTCCACCACGACCACATTAACTTTCTCTCTTTTTTCTACGTTCTTTCTTTCCGTCCACTCCTCAGCGTCCTCAATACACGTCGGACCTCTGGTCGAGAGATACGCACCTAACCCATCGCACGTATATCCAAAGATGTTCAACGAACCACTAAAATAAACAGAAAAAAATGAACGCGTATCTATAGCGTAACCAATAATAACTCCCACTCGTACTTTTTGTTTCGGTAAGTTGGTTCCACTTTCTCAAATTCTGGCGTCCCAAAAAAGTCCCAGCACGAGGACGAAATTCACTATCACGTCTTCCCGATAGTAAGTATTCATACAAAACATTACCGGCCTCGGTGACGGTGATAAAAATAAGACTGAATGCAACATTTGGAAGCCGATGGGATGATGAGCATGCTTTCAGAAAGTTTTGCACGCATGACTGATCCAAAAATATCCTTTGTGCACAGACGTCTTACTTTCCTCGCAGGTGCTTGAATTCAATACTTTTATGATTTCCATTAAATTATATGCTAATAGGCACCTGCTAGGAAAGAAAGGCGTGCGTTCATAAGTGCAGTAGGTGGCGCAAAACGTTTTCTGGTATTTGGCACTGAAATAGAAATTGGTGGAAGTGGCACTTTATGCAAGTTATGTATAACAAATGTAGATGTATAACAGGGAACCAAAAATGAGACATTATAACTAGATACCAAGAGTGAGACGGCTCAGCGAGTAGCCCATAAGATAAAATAGATTCATGAGCAGGTTAGCGACTTGGGGCTGGAGATATAAAAATGGAAAACATCAAATGGCTTGGCGAATTGTAAATTAAGACAAAAATAACAATAAATATATTTTTATGATTAAAAGACTCAAACAAATATTTGAATGAAGCAAGATAATTTCATGGATAAAGATAAAAATCTAAAATGATTTAAAAAAATGTGATAGTCGGTCTATTAAAAGTATGGTTGGAGTAAAGGAGAGCTGGTACTATGACAATTTATCCTACACTTAATATTGTGAATGACACAAAATTTGACCTACACTTTCACAAAGTAATAACAGACACTATTAAACCTGTCCATATATACGTTAGATTAGAAACATTTGAGTTTGACATAGAAAATACCAAATAATACGTTGCTCGCCCTCTTAACCTGCATTTTTTGAAGTAGTTAAGTGTTCACCGTAAATCGACGCAGGTCCGGAACATCATTCATGCACTATTTTCTACCACAGAATTTACACAAAATAAAGATAATTCGGTACGTGACCATAAGCATTCGTAAGTTCGGTACAATCTAATCGAGTCGGTGACTCCACTTGAGTGTTTTTCTTTCCTTAATCCCGAGAAATAAAAACCCAACAATCCACCCCAGCGGGTGGTCATGAACTGTCGCACGTAAACAAGATTGGTCGGAGTAGATGAAAGAGGAAGGCCTCCTCCGCGCGTCGTCGTCTCTTGCCTCTGGGTCAGTGGGTCCAAGTGTCCGTTGTCCGTCTGCCTCCACTCAAGACGGAACGTTTATGGGAGGGAGAACGTCATGGAATGCGAAGCCATCCCAGAATCTTTAAGGCGGACTAGAAAATAAAAACGTATTTCACCGGATAATCGGACATTTAACTTTTTTGTGTTGGAAGAGTAGAAGTGCTCCGTCGTAAGTTAGGTTTAAAAAATGCACACGTGAAATTAATAAATATTAATCAGAAGTATTCGGTTAAAATTGGAGGTCCAAACAAAGGTAAGCACACCCAGGAAGGTCAGAGTTCAGATTCTGGAGATGCGTAATGATTTTTTTGTCGGCAAATATTACCCTTTGTTACACATCATTTGGGGAATTTCAAATCTAGCAGTATTCGGGAGTCTCCGTAACAAATCGTGGTAGCAATTTTTCTTGAAACATTGCGGATGTGATAAAAAAGAAATTATTGCGGTGGACATTCCGCACTAGAAGATCTTACATACTGATTCCTGTAATTTTGCTTTTTTATTATGTATTCGATATAAACATCACATGTTTGTCTCACCATTACAATTAATCTGATGTGAATAAGTGGAAATTTATCTAATATTTACTTTTAAAAAGTGTAGGCACACTGAAAACTACAAAGAAAGAATGTTTAATTTTTTATGGTAATGACTGCTAGTATTTTTATGCATAAAAATGTAATTGTTTTCATACTTATAGTTCAAAAAAACAACCTAAGTTACAGTAACATGATGACGCCCATATGCTAAAATCCGAGCCCGCCATGCGTAATATGTGGAAATGAAAAATAAATAAAAAAGTTCTTTAATCATTTATCTTGAGAAATATTTTGAGGTATACTAAATATGTAGATTTTATGGTGGTATAATTTATACTCAATAGAAAGTGCATTCTGGCAAGGACTATTTACATTTGTACAAATTAAGTGGTGGATTATTGAAAATAACGGGAACATTTGCTAAAACGGACAGCATAATCTGATCAAAGACGGTTAATGATGATAATTTTTAGTTCAATTAAATAAACACATTAAGTTTGAAAATTTAAAAATCCAAATTTAAGCAATAGAGAAGTATTCATTTTCCGGACGATCAAAAAATTACATGAAATAATTCTTCTGACAACGACCGAAAAGAAAATGTTCAGAACATAATCATCATAAAAGATCTTAAAAACTTCTGATGTGAGAGAATTTTGAGCACTAGTAAAAAAAACTATAGACCGGAGGGAACGTCCCTTTGCACGCCTAAGAATCTGAGATGGCCATTTTTAGAACCGAAAAAAAAATTGGGTTAGCTTGTGTTGCCAGGTAAGTTCTTTCTTTGCTGAATAGAAAAGGCTACGAGTTTTGGATCGTCACTCAAAAACGTTTTACAAGACAGGTTGCTGAATCATCCGAAGAGTCCGTTTGGAGAAAAAACAAGTGGTCCACTTCGATATCGCCAAGAAATAGGTAGAACTTGAAACAGACTTTGAAAACAACGATGACAATATTTTCTCGTGATTGGAAATTGCTTCTCTGAAATCTTCAACGGCGAATAGCTGAGCTTCTTCTGAGTACAAATTACGAACGTCCACGGATAAATAAAACGGCACCATTGAAACTAGTGGAAATGATGTGGTCCACTTCATTATGAAATGTCAACTATATATATAAATAAGCGTTGAGTTATAGAGGAAAGCAACATCGGGTGATAGCCACATAAGCCAGAAATTCGATTCAGGGTGTTCCATTAGTGCTGTGCGGGTTGCCTTCATTGATAGTTTTTCTTTTAATTCGCAGATGAAAGATTCGCAGAAAAACGATGCATTTAATTAAATCGCCTATGTATTTCATTTCCAAAATTGTGAAAGTTAAATCCTGCGTTGGTTACTGGCAGACAGTATGAAATACATCTACCTCGAATAGTCGAGTTGGCAAGGATAGGTGTCCGTGGGCTAAGTAGTGGTTTCCTAAACACATCATGTATCAAGGGAAGGGTATAGGAGCCTGTCGAGTGATCACTATTTGCAGCTGAAGTGAGAGAGAGAGAGAAAGAGAAATATTTTACATCGTAATCACAAAACTAATTTTTTTAACAAAACTTTTAAAAATATTCGGAGGCCACATATGAGCATTCTATAAATTTACAAGATTAATCGTCCGTATTGTGCAAATATTCCAGTATTGAGCGGACCATTTTTTTAGTAATACAAACAAAAAAAAGGTAAAGTGATAAAGTGGCAAATCAATAAGAAAATTTGTAAAGTAACGCAGAAAGACATTTTTTTTACAAATATGCCATTTGAACATCGCATTTAATTAATTTATTATGGTAAATTAAATTCATTTATCCGTCTCTAAACGTTTTTTTCTTTTCAGATTTCCGTCTTCCATTTACTCCCATTTAAAACGTCCCCAATTTTGACCCTTTTTTCATTCCACATCTATCTCGCACCATTCCCATCGTAATTTCCCCCCTACTTCTCGCACACCCCATAAATCCTACCGTTATTTATTATTTATTTGCAAATACTGTAGAATATTATTTTTCTCATTGTTGGTTACGTTTTGCTAAATATTAGTTAATCGTTTTCTTTGTTACTGCGAGTCCTCTGTAATTGGCCTCGTGCTTTTTATTGGACTGCATTAAATATATAAAGCAGGTTTGGCAAGTGAAACGAAGCGAAAGTCAAAACCAGTGAAATTTCTATAGTTTCGCTCCAGGGAGCGGAATTTAGATACCAAACGAAACGAATTTAAACCCGGGGAGCTAAACTCAGGGTCGAAACGAAATCGGAGTCAAAACTACATCGGGTCGAAACTTAACTAAAACTCTGGGACGAAACGAAACGCAGATAATGTGTCGCACCGCAGGAGCCACGTACTTCACCTTCCAACAGTTTAGTTTCGACCCACACTCCGCGTACGAAGTATGGTTGAATGAAGTAGAAGTTCGGCCTACTGGCATTAGATGCATGGGACACTCATACTTTTACCACTAACAGGAGAACGGGGAACGCAAACTGGCCATTCGATTTTTATGCTCAATGTTTTAACCTCTCTTCAAGTATTCCAAACGTAATTGGTCGACACTATTCCCTCTTATCCTCCTCCTCACAACTTCTGGGATCGAAACTTAACTATGAGCAGCGGAGTTTCGATTAATTTAGTTTCGTTTCCGGGAGTAAAGTTTCGTCCCGGGTCGAAACTAAACTCCTTGGCGATTTTAATTTCGTGCGGGAGCGAAACTAATCCTAGGCCTCGTATTTTCGTTTCCCCCCGGGTCGAAACGAAATTTTCGTTTCATTTCGCTTGCCAACCCTGATATAAAGGCCAGATCAGAGCGTCAACTTCGTTTTGGAAACAGGTAGTTAGTAGTGAGGATAAGAGATGGGATGTATACATACGTACTGGGATGGGTTGGGAGAGAGAGGAAATGAAGTCAAGTGGAATGAGGTAAAAAATGTGCAGGTATGGGCTGCTGAAGGGAGCAGAGGGTCACAGACAGGCTAGGGGGGTGGTGGTGGGGAGGGAGGGTCAGGGCGGAGGTAAAGGGGTAGCTTGGGACGTGACTTCCGGTGCACGGGGTCCGTCCGATCGCTGTATGGCGGCGAGGTCCCGCTGCCCAGCACAATAAGGCATTAAGGCAGACCCCCACCTCCACCGACTATCACAGACTACCGCGGGCGGAGAGGAGGGAGGTTCCCGGTAAAAGGTAAAGGGTCGCCGGGGAAGGGGGAAGATATCCACTACCCGGAGAAGGGATGAGCTCTCTTCAATGGAAGGGAGGAAACGCTTACGAGGGGGACAGTACCTCAAAAAGGAGAGCGTCGATACTCTCGATGGTGTTATCGCATCGATACGACCGGGGTGCGGCTTTCCCCGCCGACGACGCGAGCGAAATAGCGGGAATACAGGAGCGACGGACTGAATGCTAAGTGCTTGCTGAGGCTAACGAGTGCATCACGAGAACTCGGGAGGAAATATGGTCGTCACAGATCAGAGTCTAAATTTAGGATGTTTTAGTCGAATATCTTCACTCAAAACACCGATGGCGGCGCTGAAGAATCGAGGATAGTGCTCTGACCATAAATATTGCATAAGTTGAGATTATAACAGATGAAGCGTCGACCCACTGCGAAAAATAAAGATTCAGGAAGTAGCCATCTTCCATTTCCGTTTTTGTCCCACGACGATTGTCTTCTTCGCCCAAACTTCTCATATCGGTGCCATACCAAGGGCAATAGGTCGTCTCTCAAATCCTAAGTAGGTTTATTGTTATATATTTCTAATACCAAAGGGCAGAAAACATTTTCATCATCTAGTTTTTTAGCTGGTCAAGGGATGTATTAGACATAATTGACCAAACCCAAAACCAACTGCACGCCCTCCAGCTCGCTGATTAAGCCTATCTCATGAGGATCCTATGTACCGGCGGCTTACTCCTAGGCCATACCAGGGTAAAGAAACCAATTTCTTTCACTTAGTCTTCGCTTTTCCAGAGAATTCTTTTCACAAAACTAATATCCAACAGATGTCATTTGCAGAATACAGACGTACAGAGTAGTGGACCTTTTTTCGATAGTCGTCTATAGTTGCTCTTAGTATATAGTTATTTATTCTTTTAAGGGCTGATGCGGAATAAAGAAATTCATCTTCATTTTTGAAATGGACCCTTTTTGACGGTCATAAAATGTGTGAAATACGGACGCGACAGAATGATTGCAGCAATTGAGTGAAACACGACCCCGCCATCCTAACCATCCCTGAGGACATCCATCTGGCACATAACGAGCGGAGGGCTCACTGCTTTCATTCCCACGACCGCTAATTCGCCGTGTCCTCTCAATTCCTGGCAGCGCTCTAAGCGTCGATTGCAGAAAACGACGGCGAAACGGTATCGTGCCAACTCGTATTTGATCCCTCAAGAGTCGCTTCAACTTTGCACAACTACTTGCCACAGGCAACACAATTACCCACTCAATTATTCCTCGTAATCTTGTCGTCCTATATGGAACGTCCGAATTAAGAAAATGATACCCCGCGGAAACAAAAGAATTGGGGGAACATACTGGTGTACTGTTACTGCAACTCGTCCCATAGACTGTGGTCTCGCAAAAAAGTCCCACTTAAAAAAATTGTTAACGGGAAGTTCAGCGTGTTTTCATGATAAATCTCGCAGGATCCAAACAAATTAATAAAATCGCAAGTCTATTAATAAAATTTCCAGAAATTTAGCACATGATCATGTTCTTTCCCGGCGTATGATGCTGGTAAAGTTTTCTCGGGGTTTCCACCGGGTGATTCGATTGTAGGCCGACGTTCCGATGGCTACCTCTCCCAGTTTCCCTGAAGACGATGGCAGACGCAGCTATCAAAACGTCGGCCTTCAAACAAATCACCCGGTGGGAAACCCGATAATACTTCACCAGCAATTTAGCACGATGCACATAATAGTGAAGGGAGTTCACAAACACATTTGGGTTCAGCAGCTTTTGTTGCAAAATACTAGTAAGTGCTTGATCAATGGAAATCACGCGTTCAATAAGTCTTAAGAAAAAAAGTATAGAAACAAATTAAATTGGGTCAATTGTGTTTAAATTTTCATCAGTAGTCATAGTAATAGTTTTCATAGTCTTCTTTCAGCCATATAAAATGTTGTAAGCATTTTAAGCTGTCCCAAAAGTAGAATTTCGGGATCTCCTCAAAATAGGCATTAGTTTGGGCGATGACCACCACCTTAGACGCAGTCCGCAAAGCCATTTCTTCAAGTTGTGAAATAAGAAAAAGTCACCGGAGGCCAAGCATGGTGAATGCAATTAATTTTGTAATAATCGAAACTCAAATTCTGTAGTTTTGGCCATTGACTCTGAACAGGTGTGCAACCGTGCATTTTCTTGCTAAAGGAAGAAAATTTTCTGCATCAAATCAGGGGGCATTTCTTGATTTAAACCATCAACCGGTCCAATAACGATGCATAACACTCTCCTATTATCGTTTTTCTCTTTTCCAATTAATGAATGTAGATGGGCAATTCCATTTGTGACGGAATTACCTTTAAAGAAAACTATGTACGAGGATATTTCGATAAAATTGTAAATTAAAAAAAAAGAAATTGCAAAACTTCTGTGCATGATTATAAAACATTTATGAAGGTGATTTTCATATACAGAAACAAAATTAATTATCGAAATAACTTCAAAATATGCCTAAAAATATCATGTGATGGTCAACCTCCTAAGCGTGTGATTAATAACATCTTCAAAATTTTGTGAATAGAAGTGTAATTTGAAAACTTTTAACAAGGCTCTGATTAATGTTTCAAATAGTGATTTCATAAAATTCAATAACTAAGCCGTTGATTTATCGATATAAAATATTTCCAGCCTAATTTTAAATTGAGAGAAAAAGTTGACATTTTCATGGAAATGCCCAGATAATTCCGCACTCATTCCAAAATATCGTAGCCATGACTTGACCGGCCCATTTCAACATATTCGCCCTCCTTGGAGCCCGTTCATGTTCGAAATTCCATTGTTTTACCTATTTTTCGTCACTATAGTGCACTGATGAATCCATATTTTATATAAAGTAATGAATTGACGCGGAAAATCCTCAGGATTGCGAAGCAAAAGCGCCAAAACAGACGTTGAGTTCACCTCACGATTGCGTTTATTCTCCAATGTGAGAAAACGCGGTAGAAATGTTGCTAAATGTTTTTCACACCCAAATTTTAGTGCAAAATTAAAGCAATAGTGCATTTAAATATGCCCGTGGCCTTACCTATATCGCGCTCTTCGATTCGTCTTGCACTTAAAACCATATCGTGGATTTTGTCAATCATTATGGGGTGTGGACACTTCCACAGAGAGTCCGGAACAATGTTCACTTTATTTTGGATGCACGGCCTCGTTTTCGTCGGCGTCAGTCTCCTTCTTCAGGTAAATTTACGTGGACAGACGCGGAGTAAAGCCCGGTAGAATTAAATCTTCACCTAGTTCACGATGCCTTCGAACAACCTGTTTTCATGATCTTCACCCATATCGTAAACATCTGTGTTAAACCTCTGCGGTTGGTCTACTTCACAAGGAAGGACAACAGTCCCACAGTCAACCAGAGCATTATTTCATCAGTACAATCACCTCCGATCTTCCTCTCGCGATAGGGAAGTTTCCTTCATCAAAGAACACGAAAGGCATTGATTGCGATTCGTTACCCACCATTAGTGCATTCATAATATATAAATTATTTGGTTTTAGAAATCCCAGTTTAGACGAATGTTAATGGTCAATTGTAACCTCATTTGAAAAAGGCCAGATTGGCACCTATGCGATGCCACTCCACGTGACGTCACAGGGGCCTAGATTATATAAGAGCAGTCAAGAGTTTTACATCGTCTGAGATTACCAATGCATGCATGAGGCACAGAGCTCAGGGAAACGTCTCTTAATAATCACCTATTAAAACTGGCTACAGTCGGAAAGTTTTCTTCGTTTGATAGGGGAATAATAATCCTAATTTGAGTCAAGCGCTACCTGATAGCAGGGTACTCTGCTACCTGCTAGCATCCTGCGTCATCACAGCGCTCAGAGCCTTGCCCCAAGGTCACCTCACTTGCGGCAGCGGGAACCAGAACGACGTCACGTGGAGTTTTTCCCGGCATTTATACTTACCCGTCGGTTTTCGCGCGCTTGGAAATTTTCACTTTTCATTTAATCGCGAAAAATAGATATGGCCATTTAAAAATTTTAACGCGTAAATGCGTACTGCAGGAGTAATAATCTTTCGATTTAGGCAATAAAAAATAATAGAAAACCACCCCACTCGGCTGGAATAGCTTTCCCACAGATTAAAAAAAATAACGCAGGATATCCATCGAGTCTGTAAGGGAAGCAGGCGACCAGACTGACGCTCTTATAAATGCCACGGAACCACCCATGGTTCGTCGAACACGAGATAGGACCACAAGAAGGCTTCCTTCCCTACCCCCCCTCTGTTTTCGGTCTGCTTTGGGAAGTCCTTCCAAGCAGGGCGTGAGAGAGTGGGAAAGGACGGACGTGAACGGAGGGGTAGTATATACCGCTGCAAGGGGCAGTGGGTAGAGGTGACCCAGGAGGAGGGTCTTAAACAGAATGGGAGAGTTTTAAGAAGAAAAAAGAAACGAAGAGGAACCCGAAGGAGTATAGGGATGCATCAGTGAAAGGGAGGCGGCGGTACAAGACGCTTATGAGAGGGACGACGAAGCCTCCAGGGGAGGGGATATATAGGAGGTAAGAAGGAGAATAAAAAAAAAAAGGATTTCGGGAGTTCCTCTCAAAGAAAGAATGGCTGTAGAGATGAGTGTGAGAGAGCCACAGGGGAGGAGGGCACAGGGAGGAGAGAAAAGGGGAGTAGACAGCAGGAAAGGGTAGGTTAAAAAATAAAATATAAAAAATAAACTGGTCTACGAGAAGGTGATGGTAGAGGATTTAAAAAAATAATATAAAAAAACTTAACAAGGAGTTTTTGGCGCCACCTTTGAAGCAAGCATGGTGAGTAATTTTTTTCCTTCGTTTTCTCCTGCTGAGTAAGAGAGGGTGGAAGTTTTTTTTTGTTTTGTTTTATCACGCTTAACTTACTTTTTTCACAAAACGAAGGAGCCTGGTTTAGGTAGGATCATGGAGAAGTAGGAGAGGGTATTGTGGGTAAGATATAGGCACGCAGAGAAGAATAAATTCGGCCGATTAAAACGTGATGTAGTGTAAATTCGACATATTGCAATAAAAAGGTACCTAATTGAAAATTTCCGCCATTTCAATGCGTACCCTTTGATACAGAACTAACGATCTTTCTCATCATAAACAAACATTAACGGAGCATAATATCAATGTATGGAAGTATCTTAATGAGGGATATTTTATTTTAAAAATGTGAGGTTACGGCATTGGGTGTCTAATAGACTGTGATTCTCTCCATTCATACGGTTCACGGCAATGAACCATTCAAAATGAAAGAGTTACTATTGAACGACAAGCTCCAATCAAGAATGGAGTATACTTCTCTTACGCGCGAATCCATTTCCCTTCGTGCGATAATTCATGATCGAAATGAACCGAATGAATACTTTGATTAATTATGATCGATTTAGAACGGATATTTTGAGTTAATTCATGGATATCTACATCTCCATAATACCTCACTAGCCGCATAAAAGGCGTGTGGCAGGGGGTGTTAGGACACCAGCCGTTTACAAAAAATGGAAGTGCTCTAAGTAAATTACAAATAGCATTTATTGAAATCCATTATGGTTCTGGGGAAAACTAATGCCCATATCTTGGAATAACTCGAAAATACCCACATGGCTCATGGTAATTAACCATTTAAATTAACGAGTCGTTCTTTAATGAATCAGCTGTAATCAAGACTAGAGTATCGTTCTGGAATACTTAGCCCGTTAGCCTTCCACCTCCTACCCTCCAAGAAGGAGACTTCGGGGGTGGGACAAAAAAACGATCCCAATCCATTTCCCTGCAGCGCCACCACACCGACTCGCACGCACTCATGGAAACGAAGCGGAGAAAATTTCCACCACGAGACCTTACAAGAGAGCGATGTCCCCTCGCTCCCTACGGTTATACAGGAAGGCTCCCTCTCCTTCCACGAAGAGTTTTTTTTTCCTCCTTCCTTTTTTTTCCCACCACTCTCGACTCATTTTTAAAGAACCCTACAACACACCCCTGCCCACCCACTCAATTCACTCCCCACTGTCCCTCATGGCTACCCTCCCGGGTCGAAAATATCTTCATCGCAGTCCCCTAAGGGGTTCCCATGACCAATGTAGTATTATTATACTTGTGACCTCAACACGGTGCAGAAGCAATCTCTCATTGGCGGTATAGATCCACTTTTACCTAGCAATTACATCTATCCATCTACATTCAGCACTGTTTCATGTACAGTTGTGCAGTGGCGCAGCGAGAGGGGGGTTATGGGGGATAACCCCCCCCCCCTCAGAGGTCAGAGAATTTTTTTAGTTTAATCCATTTTACTTAATTGAATAAGTAATACTTATAAAATCGTGTTAGGATTAATCACATATCCCTCAGAAAGACGTTAAACTCGCCATTTTGAACCATTATTCTTAAAAATTTTCTGGAGGAGTGCCCCCGCAACTCCTGCTACTCCTGGCAGGTATGCAATACCCCCACACCCACAAGTATTAGTAGCACCTAAAAGCCCCCTAGCCTTAGTTCTTAGCTGCGCCCCTGCAGTTGTGTACTGGCTGGAAGTAATTTTTGCTATGTGGAAGTTATTATTTATTTTATTCTACACATAATACTTCAGCTATAATTCTTCGACCTTTCTCATTGTTTTCTTAATGCAACAGCAAGCTGAAAGCTTGTTATCTTCCCCCTTCCTCGTTTAACGAACACTACTCATTCTTACACGGTTTTAGCATCTTCGTCATCTTAATACTTGCTGCATCTAGAAATATTTAAAATACGATTCCTAAATTATCAATTAAATAATCATTGTTATTAACTTTTATTCATTAAATTTGTAAGATTTCCACAAAAATAAGCCGAAAAACAGTATCAATACGCGATTCCTTCAGTTGAAATCGAAGGCTATCAATTGAGTTTTTGCACTCACTCAAAATTATCTCACTTTCTCTCTATCACCCTCAAAACTCACTCATTCTCGCTGGTTTAACCCAAAGGTTGTTTTGGATTGGTGGAGCTAGAGCTTAAGCCTGACTTAGCTACATAAGACACATTCTGGATAGTGAGGACAGTTCATTCCCTCCTCACATTTCGTATTTTTTTTTCTTTGGGGTGTCCGGGGATTTGAACTCGGAACCTCGAGGCAGCAAAGCGCTCCACCCACTAGGCTACCGCGATCCCCAAAGAAAATACTATGAATGATATTATAAATATTCGGAAAAATTATTCATCCTTGTTCGTTAGATAATTTTCGAAAAATCACACTGCCCTGTAGCATTTCCCAGCATTAATACTCATCACAGTGATTTATGATACGTTTAAATCTAAATTTCTCGGTGATTTATGATACGTTTAAATCTAATTTTTGTTAGACATTATTCCGGAACTAGCAGTTATTTATTTCTTTATAGCGAAATTCTTCATAACAGGCTTATTATTATTTCATCAACCCTCGTCCCAAATCAAGGCTGCCCCTTTCGCCCTTCCCCCCCTCTCACTATTCCATTCCGTGTTTAACCCTCACCCCCGCCCTTTCAACCAGTCCTTATCCTTTCCGATAGATGTCCTCACTGTCACTTGTGTACTTTGTGTATAAATGTATGATTCAAGCAAGATCAGTCACCTGACGATGTAACCAAGTTACGAAACCCGGGTCGTGCCCATAATTAAATAACAGTGAACCTTACAAAGTTTTATTTCCTTACTTCCATTATCATTTCATGTTAGCCATGAAGGATTTCTACCAATCAATTCCTCAAATCATTGCATTTACTACTTGTAAAAGTCAGATTATGAATATTTTATCCAATATTTCGTAATTTCGATGAAAAAAATTGCTCGTCAAACAAGGTAATCAGTGAATGAACCGTGTCTTCTTTCACGTGGCTGATCTACGGAATTCTACCGCCTTCAGCACCACGGTTGCGGCGAATGCTGCGCTCTGATATGTCCCTCTCTGCCCACCGTCGTGGTCTCCGGCCACAGGTGTCCTCTTCCACGAGGGACGATCAAACAATGCGGGCCACGTCCCAAAGAGTCCTCACAAAAAGATGAATGAACTGGTCGAGGAGCTTGTCCAGTGAGGTGATATGGGACGAGCAGTTCATTTTGTTCCTTGAAGGATGGATTCTTTCGTCGAGTAATTGGGCCGATCCGAAAAGAAAGTGGCGATGAAAAATACCCACGTATTTAGGTACAACTCGGGTTAAATACCAATAAAATGTACAGCTACCTGAAAATCGAATTTTCAGATAGCTGAGATTCACAAAATAATCATGAGCCTTAAAGTACCAAATAATAACCTATTTAACGCATGTTTCCTGCTATGTTTATGCCGCTGTATCTTCACCACACCCTGAAAGCCTACGCAAGGATTTAAATTCCAAGGCTGGTATACTGCTACCATCCGTGCATCCCAGCTGGTTCGTTCAGTTTGTGCGACTAATTTGTGAATCACAGCTATCTGAAAATCAAACAATTTTTACTGGTATTTACCCTGCGTCGTATCCTACTCTGTGTCCTTCTTTATTTGTCCCAGGTCTCTTATTCTTAATCTGGAGAGTTAAACCTCATTAATCCCCAGAACATTTTCATGGCTTGAGGTCATTGTTGAATCTCTGGCTCTCTCCAGCATCAATTAATGTGCGAGAAATCAAAGAACCAAAAACTTATCATGAAACAAGGGGGAGGGGAAAGCAAGCCATGGTCTAGGGGAGCGGGGCAATCCAAGTTGTGACATTAGTCTATGAGATTATTTCCTTGAAAAAATAGTTTTATTTTAGTGACATACATTATACTAATACATATCATTTTTCGTGGATTTAAAGAAAATTTGTTGAATGCTTTCCGTTTCAATTCAGTGCTTATTTTACGTAAAGACTTTTGCGATTTTTGCTTCTAGGGGGGGCAGCTGCCCCTCGCTGGGTACGCCCATGTTACGAAAACAGCTCCCAGGATACGTGATAATGAATTCTAATGGCTTATATGAATGGTCTAAACCCCTGTTATCTAACTTCTAGATGTATATAAGAAGATACCTGTTTGTATGTCCGCTATGCGTATAGATACGGCTGCACAGATTGCAACCAAAGTTTGCACATAGGTGCATATAATGCTAACAAATCCTGTGGTGCTACTTTCAGTTGCGTCCGACGCGTCCTTTGTGTAGTTTTATCATTACCCTTTGTTATGTCACGACAAAAACTTCTGCGGCTGGACATCCTGAAAGGTAGGCACACCTATTGGCACGATCTAAGATAAAACCTAAAGATACGTGAACATGAATTCCAAGTTTCCAATTTCCCTGGGTACTATCCGCCCATAGCAACGGGTGGCCTGCTGGTATTTAATAACTTTTCGTAGCTAGCGTAAAAGAAATAACTTTTAACCTCATTGCTCTCCAGAAAATTTTCATAATTTGAGATCATCGACGAACCCTGCCCTCTCTCCAGCATCAACCAATGTGCGAGAAATCAAACAACCAAATACTTTTCACGAAAGCGGGCATCGGATCGACGCGTAACGGCGTCACCATATTTCCCAAACCACCTCCTGTGTTCGTTCGGTAAAATAAACAAAAGGACAAAGGTGGGAGGGTCCGAGGGAAGGCTTCTCTCTTCTTTAGACAAAAGAAGCACGGAAGCGTACCAATGGGCCCGGGACCGGAAAGGAAAGAGAAAGAGAGAGAGAGAAAGGCCCCTGACATGACAACCATTGTTGTCACACTCTTCTTCGCCGAGGGTCTATGCTCCTCCGCTCTTCGTGAACCCTTTAAAAGACGCTCAGCGAAAGAGGGAAAGACGTCTTCTTGACGCCAACATGGAAAACCCATCTGATCGTCTTTGCCTTTAGCGTGAAGGGCGGCGGAGGTTGAGGTTGAGCTCTAAAGAAGAAGAAGGGTCCTTAGTCCCTTTTGTTTCGCCCGCGGGTCCAGTGAGGATTCCAAGGGAGAGGGCAGACTACTTGGGAGATGGGAATGTTCACGGACCACGCTCGACCTTAGGATGTCCGATGCGGTCGGTCAGTCTTATCCTGATTCGTTGTGTGAACGTGGCGCGACGGATAATGTTTGAAATGGAAGTATTAATAGATATGAATAGGGAGGAGGTGAATAGATTTTCATAAAACTCTTACCAATGTCTCTTTATAAACATTTTCAGCCCAAATTCACTCGCGGAAGTAATTTTAATAATAACGAGCGTGCTGCGCCCGCTCCCAGCGGGTTTCCCCCGCTCTTTTCAATGCAGGTCCACAGAGGGATAGGCGCGTTTCTAATTTTAAAATGTAGAAAAAAGGCAGGGTCTTATGTACAAATTTAATTGGAATGTTCATGTACAAATTGAGGTCAGAGGACCTCTTTAAACACAACATTGGAAGTAATTACACTATCCTCTGTTAAACGCACTTCTTGACTCATACTTACGTATCAACAGGAGACTTGAATGTGGAATCAGCTGCATTTTGATAAAATTTATTTAAAGAATGTGATATATTGTTGCAAATGAACAAATGTATCAGTTTGTGCGCCGTTAACGTCAGGAATATTTACTGGTTTTTTTTTTCGTTTTTTCGTTTTTTTTCAATTATTTAAAAACCAATTTTAGGAAACAATAGCAATATTTAGGAAGTAAGATATGTCGTCGCATGTTCTCTGATAAATTCTGTGCATTTTGATACATCATTTGTAGAGTTTGGTTGCGTATAAGTTGAGAAAAAGGTATCTATACAGTAGAAATAATATAGAAGAAGATAATAATTTAATGCCTTTATTTGGGAGAGGTTGAGACTAAGAAGTCCCCCCTTCCACCTAACCCCTCGATAACGTCAGTGCAAACATATTAAAAAATGGTAGATAAACGTTTACAATACAAAATATATACCTAAAATATACACCATTTGTGAAATGTCAAAAATATAAACAAGTATATATGAAAATTTTGTGTGAAAAAGATTTCTGTTTGTGGGAAAAAACATGAGGATAAGGGGATAGTATCCTTCAGCGAAAAAACCCACAATTTTGGCAAAAGAGTAAATAAAAGGCGGTATAATTTTCAAAAAGTCTGTAGGAAAACATTAGTAAGGAAAATACCATTTTACTTGATCGCGATTCGAACCCAACACACGATAGACCACCATAGACATAAACTTGTGCGTTTTTGACCGCTAGACAATGGTGCCATGGTGCCGGAACGCCACCGGAAGCCGTTCCGGCACTGTTTAAGAAAAGATATTATAGTCAAACAACACTGTTATCAATTTTGGTTCCACAAAAGTTCTAATATAAACATTCACAGCCAAAACAATTTTTTTCCCGATCTGTTCATACTATATTTGCTGTAAAAATCTGCTGCTTGAGAGACTCGTTGTACTGTGCTGTAAGTGCGTTTCGACGCTGGTAATTTCATCACTGTCACTAGAGCGACATAATTTAAATGGCAGCAGTTTAACATTATCCAGGATACATATTTACATTTTCCAGGATACATATCCAGGAAGGAGAGTCTTTTTCGATCGAAATTTCATTGATCCTGCAATCGAAGAGCTATTGTAGGCAAGGCTTGACTACAGCTTGACCACTCGCTTGGGTCCGTTCTATGGGATCCCTGAGCAGCGTCTGGAAGGAACTCAAGGGCATACCCCTGCTGTAATGTATTCAACTTCTTTCAATTCGATACCGCTCTCGTGAGTCTTTTATTTTTTAAATGCGGACGCGGAGATGGGAACTGGAGCCCTTTAAAAACATCCCTTCGGGGAATAATGATCGATGGGCTGGATGAAGCCGGAGCTCTTTAAACGAGAAAGAGTGGTATATAAACGAAGAAGAAAGATGATCGAAGAAGAAGAAAAAAACTCATAGAAAAGGCCCTCTTTGATTTACGCCGGAGTGATTGCATGTGAAATAGGGCCCACAAAGGAGGAAGGTAATAACAACTTACCTCCTCTCTTTCCTTTTCCTACTACTTCCCCACAAATAAATAAATAGGTGTACTTTTTGGAAAAAATTGAAACAATGGTATGTCCTAAGTGATTTTGAATTAGAAGAATTTTACACTTTTTTAATCTGAGCTTTCATTCCGTTTCTTATAATTAATCCTAACTTTTCTCTTCAGTGATTTCATCACTTTTGATGCTAAATTCGGGATCAGTATTTGCTTTGATAGCTCTATTTGAAACAAAGAGGTTTAATTCGTCTTCATTTTCTTCTCAAACCCGTCCCACATTTCTTTCAAGTTTCGACCACCTCAATATTTGAGCCCTTCTCGGAAAAGTTACGTATTTTAAAAAAACGATCGAAGAATTAGGTTATAAGTGTTTGTCATAATGTTTTCAACTGTTTGTATCGTATTTTCATGTCAACACAATGGCCTACTTGTTAAAATTTAATTATAATTACAATAGTAAAAATAATAGGTAATAATTTAGTGATTAGTGCATTCAAAAGCATGTCGAAAGCATTGCGTATACGAGCTATCGGATTAGGAAATCGCATTTGCATATTATAGGTTCTTATCTTTATGTTTCACGTACTCATTGATTCAACCCGACATTTAATGAGTAGGTGAGGGTAGAGATCACCGAATAGGAATCCACGGACAAGTAAGTATCACATATTCAGGATATGGGGGTTGGCTCCTCTCTCTCTGACGCGAGGAATTTCGTGTGCGGGAGTACGAATGAGTTTCCCCGGACTTGAACTTCTGACTCTTCGATCATCAGCTAAGCACTCCAACTCCTGAGAAACTAAGAAAGAATGAGGTGTAGGCATGAGGAAAAAATCTAGACAACAATCAAAATATGGAAAAATATTTTTTGGCTTAATAGGTATTAGCGTAGGACCCGTAAAGAATGAGTCATCGTAAGGACAAATCGAAGCGAAGTCATTACATTTAGAATAAAAAAATAATCATCTTTTTTTATAATTAACTTCTGGAATTAAAAAGTTAGGAAATAAAACACGATAAAATTAAAAAAAAGTAAAGCTAACATTGCCTCAGCAGGATATACTTTATAAAAAAAACTAAGAAACCATGGAGCATATGCATGAGGAAACAAATAAAATCAAGGCAACAATAAAAATATGGGAAAATATTATTTGACTTAATAGGTATTAGCATAGAACCCGTTAAAGTTAATTTTTAAAAAAGTTAATTATTTCTTAATTCCAAATGTAATGATTTCCCTGCGATTTGTTCTTACGATGACTCATTCTTTCCTGATTCATGAAAAGATCCTGAAAATAAGCAAATAAATACTAGATAAATTAATTAATTGATAAATTAATGAAACATTTGCACTTCGTGTATTTTTAAGATGCAATGAAACTTATTTAGGATGATGAAGTCTTCAATATTGTTTAAAAGGCCAATAACAATTAAAAATAGGAAAAAGTGATGCGGTAGGCACAGTTGCCAGGGTCAAGTTGAAATTTTGCTACGGCAATTTCAAGGGAAAGATAGAATTTCTTCTATTATAATCCATTTTAAAGCAATCGAAAAGCTGCGCAAAAGGTAAATGATGATTAGTTATTAATTATTAGGTCCTTAAACTTGAAATTTTAGTCATTGAAACGTAATAATATTAAAAAATACCGTAAACAAATATTTTTATTGCTAATTGCTCATAAATTGAGGGATGCCGCTTTAATTTCTATTTTGAGTCAGAAGATGAAGACTTATCACATTCCAAAATATTTTTTTCTTAGAAAAATTGGAAAATATAATCTTTTTTCCTGTACCAAAAGTGAAAAAAATCATTTTTGGCCAGCTTTTTTCTATTTCAGCCCATTGTGTGCGGGTAGCGTCACGTCAACCGGATCTCATTTTCAGCGTGCATCGTAGAGAAAACTGCTGAATCTGGTTATGATCAACTTTTGTTTTTTTTTGGAAATTTCACTCAAAGAACTGCGATGTATTTTTGCTCGGTTTTTGGCTGCAGTAATCATCCCAAATTCAAAGGCTTAAGTAGTAAAATGCTCTAGACGAAGTATTTGTTTCGACTTTCCAAGGCGGAACTTAACTTATAACCATCCTTCGACACGCTTCACTCTCGTCTTTTAGCATGGCATGTAGAAAGTCATAATTCACAGTTAATGCTTTCCTCTCTCGAGGTAAGGAAAAAAAAAAGAAATACAGGAAAGAGATTGACATCGGCTTCGCATCAACGGGTCTCGCACCATTAACGCGGCAATAACAATTCTTTTGTTCCCAACCGACAGCCTTCCTTCCCATCGTTTTTCAGGAAGAGCGGAGAAAGTTTAATGCGTGGAGAAGATCATAAGGGGTGGGAGGAGGATTTTGAATTCCCCATAACCGATATCTACCGCAAACATCTTGTGCCGACGGGTGACAAACGACTCGCGTGATTTATTTACCCCGAAAAATCTCACTCAGTGAAAACAAAACTCACCCACTCATCTCGTGGGAAATTACTAAGTTTTTTAAAGAAGGGGCTCTGGAATTTCGACCGATCCGCGTTTGGTGAAGCGTAGAATCCGACTTAGGAGAATGACTTGAAATTACGATTGAGACGCGATTTATGTATCTCTGAACATTATGAGGAATGCGTTATCCTTTCCTATCGAACGGAATTGGAAGGCATCACCAACGGTATTATTAGTGAGTTGTGAAAGCAAAAAACGCTGTGGTCGTCTTGTTGTACACAATGCGTCAAATCAGTAGTTCGCGAGTTCACATTGTGGAATGGTGATATGATACATTAAAAAATGACGTTGTTATATTCCAAGCTGTATTACTCATGCGTCACTCCTGGTTACGACCAAACAAGAGTAACCAACGTAAGCAACCACGTTGTAATGACTCATATGAGGATTTAGCATCATTTAACATGTATCCAAATCAAGCAACATGAACATCGGCCAATCGCCATGGGAATCCAGGAACTTCTATAGCACGTAATGGACAGAAAAGCCGTAGAATAATCCTACGATGAGGAAGGAAAATCGTAGAAGGAAATTTCTACGATTTTCCGTAGATACAACTATTTGGGCAGCATATTAGAGGAAAACGGATACAGCAGTAAGGATATCAGGAAGAGAAATGCATAAGCGGAGGAAAAATTCATGAATAGGAGAGCGCTAGTGAGAGGATCGTCAAGAAAAAGTGTAACGAAGAGATTAAAAAAAAGTCTCTGATCTGGAGTGTAGCGCTTTGCGGCGCGGAAACGTGGATAAGCAGTAAAAAGGACGAGAAAATATTGGAGTGTTGTAGGTGTAGGGGGGGAGGAGCAAAATAGAGAAGTTGGAGGAGAGGAGGAGGAACGACGACGTGGCGGATATCGTAGGAAAGGTGGGGAATCTTCTGGATTAGATACGGAGGAGAGAGGGGGTTTGGGTGGAGGGGCTACTGAACGGAAAGGGGTAGTTAAAATCCATGTTGGAGGGAATACTGTTAGGGAAGCGGGGGAGAGGAAGGAAGAAAAGAGGATTTATTGGTGGAATTAAAGAGCGTGGCCCTTAAAGTGAATTGTAGAGGGAGATCCAATCTGGGAGAGGATACAGAGTGCGCTGAGTCAGAGGAAGACCCGTGTATACCTACTCGAACCGGTAAACACTTCATTAATTAATTATCAGCTTGGAAATAAGGGCAATTCCATTCGTGACAGAAGTACCTATAGAGAAAACTATGCAATAGGATATTTCGATAAAAATTTAAAATACAAAATAATTGCAAAACTCTAACTGTCCATGGCCAAAAACATTTATGAAGGTGATGTAATTATACAGAAACAAAATTAATTATCGAAATACCTTCTAAATATGCCCACAATTAACATGTGACGCAATTACTGCCAGGTCAACAACCTACGTGTAATGATATGAAGCATCTTCAAAACTCTGTGAATCGAAGTACAATTTGAAAACTTTTTATAAGGCTCTGAATAATATTTCAAATGCTGATTTCATAAAATTCAATCATTTAGCCATTGATTTATCAAAATAAAATATTTTCATTTTTATCATATTATATTATCAAGATACATTTTAATTTGAGAGAAAAAGTTGACTTTTTCATGGAAATGCCCATAGATAATTAAGAAATCTGCGGTAGCACCAAAGTGTGCTCAATATCATCATGGCTAGGACGCCTTCACTTATAAAGCAACAGAATAAATGCATATACACCCAAGTAATACCCCGCAAGTCGCTTCGATAGGCGTGTGGTGGTGTTAGGATATCAGCCGTTTACAAATAAATAGCAAATGCTCTAACTAAATTTCGACCAGCATTTATGAAAGTCCTTTATTGCTCGGAGGAAAAACAAATTCCTATACTGATCCGCTAGGAAAAATATCTCTCTTAATTTTTCATTTATGCCGCACCTGGAAGTAAAGTGGGGTTCTAACTCGATGTTCTCCAAATCGCTCTCAATTTGCTCTCTGATAATGAGATCTATTTTCAATTGTACAAGCAATATAAGCCTTGCGCGCAGCATCCGAGTCTCAAAATGTGAGCATAGCATAGTGAGCAAAAGAGACAGAATGCTAGGAGTCTCCGAAGACGACAAGGCAAGCGGGATGAGAAGAGGAGGCAAGGGCTGGAAAACTGTGTCAATATCTAACAGGTCTGCCGTGTTTTAGTGGGTTTGTTGACTGCGTCCGAGTGGTCGGAGGGAGTGAGGCCCGAAGTGAGGGCTGGCTGATCCCATAGGCGACGGCAGAGGAGGACGGATGGGTGAGGTGTGTTGTACAGGATAGGATGGTCTCACCCACCTCACATGCGAGTTCCTGGAAACGCTCGCAGCCGTAGTTCCAGCAAAAGGTTCGAGAAAACTCCTCGAGGGTTTCCAAAAAAACAACAATCCATTGAAAGCGGACATGACTGAACACGAGCCGATACTGCGTTGGATCCTTGCCGCGAAGGATATACGAGGGTATGCCCACCTGCCTTTACCGAATATCTTGAAGCTGAATAAATATTAATAATTATTTTGTTCAGTAACAAGTCTGAAAAGGTCGCAAATAAAGAAGCTCGACTTCAACAGCATCAACACAGATTTGGAATGCGGTTTCGTTGAAGAGCTTGTGTGAGTTTGCGGCAATGCACTCCACCAAAACGACCATATCGGCAGAATTTCGAACAAATGCCTGAAGTTCAGCGTTCTATCTTTTTTCGGCGACAGTAGGTTCAGTTTAATTTTCATCTCCTAAGTGAACATTTGTTTTAATCGGGGAGATTGATATATTCGTTCCTACTTCACAATCTTGAGAGGATCTCTTTCATTCATAGGGCTTCTCTTCTCTCCTATGATCCTACTCACATATAAAAGAATACTCTTCAAATCCTTCTCCGACTCTGCCATGACCACTATGTCAACGGCAAATCGTTGCATGCTAATTTTTTCTCCATGGATATTCACTCCGGACGCTATTTCTTAACTTTCATCTATGGCTTTCTCGATGTAAACGTTGAAAATAACGAGTGCCTTTTATCACTCCTTATTCCTCCAATTAAATATTATTATAATATCATAAATTATTATAATTATATACATATTTATATTTTAGCTATTGTTTCTATGTTTATTGATATTGACTTGAACTATTTATATTACGTGCTACGTGCATCTCATTTTTTCAAACATTATATATATTATATATATATAATTATTTAATTATATGTAATTATTCTAATAAACTAATTATATATCATTATATATTCCCCTAAATTTACCTAATTCTCTAATTACTATGAATTGCGAGTTCGCTTCATAATGAATGACTTCTTAGCTGTCGCGCATGATGCCAGCAATAAGCCCAAGAAATATCTCGCCCCAAGAAAAGAAAATTTTTCAGTTATTCAGCATTCAAAATATATTTACAATATATATTTAAAATTATATGTCCTTGGGATTGACACAAAGTCAGTAGCCTTTTTAATGGTCAGCATTACGTTTCCAAGGCTTGAATAACTCTGCAAATATACGAACATCTGTCAACAGCCGTCTTTTTGCTTTGTTATTATACTTTAACCGAGAAATGTACCGGGATGTTTACAGGTCAGTTATTACAATCAAACGATATAAATCACGGAATGTTAAGGAATGTGCTCCACTAAAGAGTGGCAAGTGGGAACAAATTTATCAATTGTTGAACATTTTCACTGAGGAGATGAAAATAAAACTGAACCTAGATATAACCGTGTGCACCAAAGACCTCCTAAACGAAACCGTACTCCACATTTTTGATCTTCAAGGCTGTTTGTCGCAAAACCGGTTTGGCTCATGAAAAGTCTGCCAACGTCTCTCCCATTTCCACAGAGTTTACTAATTATGAAATATTCTCTAACCACGAGGAGCTAAGCAAGCACAGCTGGAGGTCAGCCATACCAAGGGAAAACTTTTGTAAAGGCATTTATCAGTAGAAAAAGGCCCGCTTGATTGATTTCTAAATTCACCTGGTCACGCCCAGGGTCAACATATTATTGCGTCGCAGTCCGTTATGAGAACTCACTTTTCTGTCGCTTCTTTCAGCTGCGGAGACTCGAATTAAATATCTACACGGGCACACTCACGAGAAAACGAGGCTTGAGTAATGACGCTGCGACACCTTTGTTGTACTTTCAGGAAATGACAACATCTATTAATGAGGGAACTTCTTTGAGCAAGACGTCGCAGGCATTTGGACATTTATCTAAGCCTTGTGAAGAAACTCAGCTATCAGGAAAGTTGGGCTAGATCTTGATTTTTTTTACAAATAGAATGCGTAATGCATAAATAATCTGGGATCTCTTAGTAGCAATGAATCTTGGATTGTCAACCATTGCGATTTTTCAAAAATTAAATCGAGTATCTTGGATTGGCGGGATCCTACAACGCGACGGTCATACTAAAATATGAGCTGATTGGCATGGCAGTACGGTTAAAATAAATTTTAATGAAATTCTCATATGAATTTAGAAGTTCCATTATTTCTTCCCAGTTTGAAATTTAATTTTTCTTCAGAAAAAAATTCTAACTTTAGATGATGCATTGAATTCTTTGTTTCATTACCCCTATGCTCAATTGACTAAATATAGGATTTAGTTGTTGCGTGGCCGATGAGAGCTCAAAGTACCAACCAATTTTAAGATTATGCTTCCTTCATAACCATCAGTTGTGTATTAGTTTGTTCAATGCTGCATAGAGGTCATCTCCTGTCAATAATCTTAGTTCTCGAAGTAACATGTACCTTCAAAACTCATCCTTCTCCATTAAAAAATTATTTCAGAGCAACAAATCAATTAGAACACGACATCTTTCTCTCAAATTTAAAACAGTGTTACAAGCAGAAATACAATTCAATGGGATTTTTCGAATGATTCTTACGACGGGATATGACAAATTGTATGGAGTACCATTAAGGAAAAACTCCGAGTCGCTACAACCACTCGGATGAGAATTTTCGACGGCAAACAAGGCTCCGGGGCGCTACCAACAAGTCCAGACCGGTATAGGTAGAGGGAGATTTTTTGGAGGGGAGAGGTAGTTGGAGAGAAACACAGAATAATGGGGCGAAGGGAGAGATTTCGATTGAAAAATAAGACAAAAGGACAAAAGAGAATAAAAAAAAGATCATCGCGGCTCCAAAGTCGAACGGTGTGGGGTTGTTTAGGTTCTTGAGATAGTTTACGCAGGCAACGCCGCCACCTCTCCCTTCCTCTATCTCTCACCTAAGATGCTCCAACACCACAAAGCGTCGTAAAAGACTTCTAGGCTGTCTTCCTACAAACTTTTTCACTTTCACCATTCGGAATATCTAGTTACGATCGCCGACGTATTGTGGATGCCAACGATTGGCAATCATTTTGCCATCAATTGATTGTCCTCTGTCGCTGATCAATCAATTGTTGATGCTCTGGCAATGACATATACATCTACATACCCTGCGAGCCACCTCTAGGGTGTTTGGCAGGAGGTGATCAATCACCAGCATGCAATAGGGTAGATTCCTTCATCAAAGAAAATGAAAGGCATTGATTGCGATTCGTTACCCACCATTAATGTATTCATAATATATAAAGTATTTGGTTTTAGAAATCCCAATTTAGGCGAGTGTTAATGATCAATTTAAACCTCATAAAAATACCAGATTGGCGCCCATGCGATGCCACTCCACGTCACGTCACAGGGACCCAGATGCTATACGAATAGATAGGAGTTTTACCTAGTCTGAGATAACCAATGCATGCATGGGGCACAGAGCTCAGGGAAAAATGTCTTAATAATCACCTATTAAGACTGTCTATGGTCGGAAAGTTTCCTTCGTTTGATAAGGTATTGATAATCCTTATTTAAGCCAAGCGCTACCTGATAGCAGGGTACTCTGCTACCTGCTAGCAGCCTGCATCGCAGCGGCGCACATCCTCGCCTCAAAGTCACCTCACACGGCGGCAGCGGGGACCAGAATGACGTCACACGGGCTTTCCCCAGCATTCATACTTAGCCGTCGCGTCGCGCTTGAAAATTTTTACTTTTCTTTGAATCGCGAAAAATAAATATCGTAATTTAAAAATCTAAAAGCGTGAAATACGTACTCTAGGAGTAATATTCTTTCGATTTATGCAATAAAAAAACAATAGGAAACCACCCTATTCCATAACAATACTCGTCAGCGACGCTTTTGGCGATTTTTTATTAACTCCATTTAATAATAATTGATATAATAGATAGATTCCAATATTAGTTGCCTTTATTCGGGTAAGATTGAAACTTAAAGTTGAATTTGAATGCGTGGTGAGTTAAAATACACGCAGAAAGTTAAAACAAAGACATGAATACTTTACTTCAAACTTCACCAACACGGAGTCAATTGAAAAAAGTAGACAATGATCTCGATTAACGTAACCATTGAGCTATCTCAGTTGGATCAAGTCCACCTTAGGAGGGCGTCCCAAGATAGTCGTAGGGGATGGCAGGAGAGGGTAATGGTGTAGGAGGGGACTGAATGGCTGGGAGGAGGAGGAATACAAAACAGGATGGCGGAGGGGGTGTGTCGAAGGGGAAGGTGTGGGAGAGAGAACACAAGGTTACGTCTAGGCTAGGGAGGGGTGGGGTGGGGGATTACTATGAGGAAGAATGGGGCCTTGGGAGGGGGGAGTGGCAGGGGAAAGTGTGTGGAGGAGAAGAAAGTGCTGGAACAAAACGATTTTAAGTAGGCTGCCCCATACACGCACGTGTTATTGAGGTAGCACCAAAACTATGCCGAGCATAGGTTTAGTGCATGTTGAGCAAAGAACTCACCGCCAGCACAACACCCTAGGAGTGGCTGCCAAGAAACGACGCGACTTAGGTACATATACAGGGTGTCCCATTTATCTTGACCACCCGAAATAACCTTTTGTCCTGATGCAAATTCAAAAATGTGTCAAGCAAATGTTCATTAGTCGTCAGGGAGACATTAATCAGCAAGATTGCCCTCCTTGTAGCTTTGTTACTTACAAAGATATGAACAGCGGTATGTCTTTTTTAAAGGGCACCCTATATTTTTTATTCGGCAATTCATTTCCTCTCCTAAAGACTTATTCAAAAATGTTGCACAGTGGACCATTAGCATAAACACTGTGTTATGAAAAATGACTGACTCACTAACGCTTAGTGCAGGTTCACGGGTATTGGAACTAGGTACTCCATTTGCTGACGTTGACGGTGAACAAATGAAAACATAGTAAAATGCACACCAGGCACACAGTAAGTGGACGAGTTTCTTATGTTTTCATAACGTTGTGTTTATACTAATGGTCCACTGTGCTACATTTATTGGTTGGTACACACCTTTGTTGGTATGCTATTCTTTTTGCCACCCTTATGACCTTGAGTGTGACCTTACTGGGTCAACGGTCGAATTTTTGTAAATAAAAGTGTTATTTTCGGTTTCTTCGTGTCCGAAAAGCTAAGAATTGACACTTTGGTCATTGAAATTCAGACTTTTTTCTATCTCGACTTTTTTTTAACATTGAAACCACACAAGGCAAATTCTAAGTTTATGTTTGGGCCCACATTGTGTGGTCAAAAGGTTAAAAATTATAAAATTTGCTTTCACTCAACAGAACTTAGGACCTTTCCCCCATAATTACGTCAATTTTCATGGATATTGCTGGATGCCAAGTTGCTAAAACTAGAGGTCAAAAATGACACAAGACTTGTGGGACAGTCTGTAGAAGAAAATGCTCGATACCGGGTTTCACAACAGTTAGCTATGATAGCAGCAGACAGCTCAATGTTTGAAAAATGCCGTCTCTTCATTTCCGAAACTTTATAACAATCGTTGAAGTTTATTCGGGATTGCCACCGGATAAGGTTCTCCATCTCTGCCGACGTTTCGATGGCCGAGTCGTCCATCGTCATCAGGGCTTGAGAACCTTAGGGCTTAGAATCAGGAGAACCTTATCCGGTGGCAATCCCGAATAAACTTCAACAACAGCATACGCCGGGAAAACCTCAGATCTTTCTTTATAACAATCACTAACATTCAGGATAAGGCAATCGACAACACAATAAAATTGGTGAACGTGGAAAATTGGGTTTGGAGGAAGAAAGGGAAAGAGTTTGGGGTTGTTCAAAGGGCAGGGGGGAGAGGGGAGGAAGGGGTGGGGGTAGAATGAATTTGGAAGGGGAGGGCGGAGGCGGTCTCCCTCCCTCCCCTCCTTTTCCTCCTCCTCAACTCCCTTGGGTGGCCCATTTCCCCTATTTATTTATTTTTTCCTTTAAAAGAGACGCCACCCCTCCGTCGAGAACGCTCTCTCACACAAGCCCAACAAACTGTGCGCTCGAGTGTGGGGGGGGGGGGACCTCCCAAACTCTTCCTTTCTCTCCGCCCTGCCGCAACGAATCAACCCCTCGCTCCGAAGCTGACAATAAGCAATGACTGCCACACAAAAGACCCAGGGAATGAAAAAAAAGTTCTTCTACGTTTGACATTGGAAACCTTACCACCCACGACAGATGGAACATTTTGCGTATTCTAAAGGGCCAGGGATGCACATCATCACCTCTGGCGTGAACCTAAGGAAAGTAGCGAGTCGAAACTTGCGCTGGATAAAATCGTCAATTTTTGAGGGTTCCACTCTTATTTTATGTTCATCACCACAAGAATTAAGTAATATATTTTCCGATAAATGTACCTACATTAAGAAGAAATCGTACTTAAACTTATTATCCCTCATCATCCTCACCGATCAACAAGCCTGAAGGCCTGTTTACCCACTGCCTTAACACTCACAAGTTAATGCCCGCAGTGGCGCAGCGAGTGGGGAATTTTTGGGGATAAAACACCCCCCAGAACTCAGAGAATTTCCAAAATTTAATCCATTTTACTTAATTGGATAAATATTACTTATAGAATAGTGTAAGTATTACTAAAATATCCCTCAGAAAGCAGTAAAACTAACCATTTTGAACCAATTATCTTAAAGATTTTCTGGGGGTGAGCACCCGCACCAGTATTCCATACCCCCCACTATTAGCTGCTCCCAACCCCCCTAGCATTAATTACTAGCTGCGCGCCCGAATGCCTGATTGCATGAACGATCTTGGTGGACCGGAATGGAACATCTACGAATGCATGAACCAAATTAGAACAGGTTCTATTTCCTGTACATGCATTCGCACAATTTGAGTGGTTATACGGTGCATTTCGGCATTCATTCTCGCGCTTATACATTTAGACCTTGACTAGTGCGAGCTAATGCACGGTGTCAACAGGCCTTAAGATTGGTTCACGTATGTCGCCGTACTGAACAGTATGGTCTCCACCTTCAGAAGTAAAAAGTTGCTATCCACAAACCCAATGGATGTCAGGCATAATAGTTGGGACCCGCATGTCGCAAGTCACGGCAGCCGCACAGGTTTAGGTATTATTTAAAGGTCGAACTTACCCAAGGATTGGCCAATGCCCCCTCCGAACGCTTTGCGTCCACGACTGCTTATAAGACGAGTGAACTCGCTTATCTCGCAGCTAACCTCTACATCTAGAGTTCGACCCACTGACCGCAACCCGGTGGAAACACACGGTGGCTTTAAGCTTAGCCGCGAATTATTATCAATACTACCAATTTTTCATTCTAGGCCATTTATACTAAAGATGACCGGCAATCGGAATATCCGGGTTTGAATCCCGGCTAAGTCAAATATTTTTTCATGGCGAACTTCATCCCTCGGTGTATTCAAATGAAAAGAATTGGTATGGCATGATATTTGGAGGAGCAGACCGATTGTTAAGGTCCTCCTCGAGAGTGAAGACGGAAGGACAGATTTAAACCCGGAGTAGATATTCCTTCCAATGGAGAGGATTAGAATTGTGCGGAGTTGAGGGTGCCGTCTTCCCACCCCATAAGGACGGGTTCAAAACCCAGCGGCGGTTATCAGGAGTGATGAGACTTCAGAAGCTTCCGTGAGGTTGAAGGGGCCCTTTAACGAAGTACTCTGCTCTGATGCTCGAAAAGTTAAAGGTCTAAGTTTCAATCCCCGGTCCAGAAGAACTTTTTCCTTTAGCAACTGGAGGTGGATAATACCGGTGTTTTTCATTTATTACGATTGAAATCATATGCTATGCTATATCTGCTAGCTTATCCTGATGCTATCCATATGCTAGCATATCCTGATGCTATCAACGTGATAATTTGTCATTATCATGCAAAGTCACCAATGCTAAGATATGTTTTACGCGTATATCCACTCAATTCTCTTTTAGTAACAACATAATTCCTCTGGTTACATTACTTTCAAGAGCGTACCCAGGATCATAATTAGGGGATGGGCAAGCCATGATCTAGGGCGGGCAAGCCATGGTCTAGGGGGGGGGGGGAACCAAGTTGTTACATTAGTTCATGAGATTATTTCCTTGAAAAAATAGTTTTATTTTAGTTACATATCTTATACTAATACATATCATTCTTCGTGGGTTTAAAGAAAATTCGTTGAATGCTTTCGTTTCAATTCAGTACTGACTTTGCTTAAAGACTTGCGATTTTTGCTTCTTGAGCGGGTGGGGGGCAGCTATCCCCCCTTGCCCCTCGCTTGGTACGCCTATGATTACTTTACTTATTACTTAACATACTTCTCCACATGTTCTATGAATATCATCCGAGGCCTACCTTTGCCGTACTTTCCTGCCACATTAAGACTCAGATAACTCTATCCTTCGGAATATAGGATCCATGATTGCTAAGGAAAGTTTACTTAACCCAAACGCGTCTCTACCAAATACGATCCAAGACTATTAGTTGATCATCATGCTTATACTATCCTATAATTCCTAAATATCAAATATCCTGGAGTTTATGCGGTCATGACTTCTTTTCCAACAGGAACCATGTTTTGTCACTGGGAGAAGTTCATCTTACGTCAATATTCCCCGCAAACCGGACTCTTTATAAACTCCCACGCGCCCCCCCTCCCCCCAAATCCCGCGCAACACACCCGCCCGTTTCTGCATCCCGTTCGAAAACAACTCTGCGGGCGTGCAAGAGGGAGGGGCGCGGCGAAAGCCTTGGGGGCCGGCCGGGTGTCGTCGCCGGGAGAGCGGGTAGAGAGACGCATCGCTGCGGTTGGCCGCAGTCGACGGAAACCGCAGGCGTTGGAGTCTCCGCCGTTCGAAGCGAGGGAGAAAGCGGAGATGAATGCAGCAGACGGATGAACGGATATGACTCTACCTCTAAGGATCTCCACCTCGACCTCCCTTCCATCACTTTTACTGATAGCCTCCTCGGTCCATCCGATGCACTCTTCTGCACTTCATGGTATGGTGAGGTACAAGGGCGGATCCAGGATTTTTTCTGGGGAGAGGGGCACACGGGCCTGACGGGCGAACTGTCTTCTCATATTTGAGACTAAAAATAAGCATACAAAAATTACTGTACGAAACATTCTCTTTATTTTAATCAGATATTTATTAGGAAGAAAATATTTCTAAGTTATTTATGCAATTACGGCATTTTCCGAGCCCCTTTGCTAATTGAGCGATACCTCTTTCGAGCGCTCACTAGCGAATGACCAATGACCGGCAAATCTGTCTTCTTGATTTGTGCTCAAGGCTTAAATTATTGAGGCTCTGCAAAACAAGACAAAACGATCGCAATGATAACCGTATTAAAATTGTTGTCTATTTTTTTTAAGGGTTTGGTGGGGCTCTCAACTCCGCACAATTTTAATCCTCTCCCTGAAGAAATTAGGATTCGTCAAGCGTATTGTGGGAAGATTTTCGGATGAGAAAGTAAAAGAAAGATGCTATTTCACACTCGTCCGACCGCACCTTGAATATGCAGCGAGCGTATAGGATCCGGTGCAGAAAGACTTAATCCGCGAACTGAACAAAATACAAAGGAAGGCTGCGCGGTTCGTCAAAAACCGCTACGGGTGGTTAGATTGGCCTTGATTTCAATAAACGCAAGTCGTGACTTCCTTAGAGCATTTCCTTTTTATTTGTAAATGACTGGTGTCCTAAAACACCCTGCCACACACCTTTTAGGCGGCTTGCGGGGTATTATGTAGATGTAGATTCGAAAGCTAGTATCTACTCCGGGTTTACCTCTATCCTTCCATCTTTACTCTCGTGGAGGACCTTAGCAGTCGGTCTGCTCTACCGCATATGATGCCATATCAATTCTTTCCATTTAGTAGTGCCCCAGTTCCCCCCCCCTACTCCATATCCGCCTATGGTATAGTATTTGGAGGATGCGACCGACAGCCGAGGTCATTTGCGCCATGAGGGAAGGGTATTGGGGATGCCTTATATGAAGTATAATACGAACTATTTTTGAAAAAAATAAGGGAGTTATCAATATTTCATGCATTTCCGAGCTCTGAAAACGATAGTTACAATTGATAAAGCAAAAGCAAAATAATAAAAATACTCATGGCATCGATAAAGGTGTATATGAGGCAAAAGAACAATCTTTATCAAATTCATATTCCACACAAGAAATTTGCAAAGGTAATAATTAGAGAATAAAATACGTAAACTTAACCTACAATATTTCCGTTATTTCCTCTTAAAAAGAGAAATATTTCATGGGCTGAAGGAACATATTTTCGAATTCCAGAGCCTCCACTTTTTGCATGGGCCGCCACATATACCGCGGTGTTCGATTACTCATACGCCCGTGGAAATTCCAAGAAAGGGTCGTTTGTCTAAGGACGATCGCCGGTTGCGTGCACTGCGGCGAAATTTCTTTCTTTCCCTCCCTTGGACATTGATCTCCATTGAATAAAAAAGTTTTCAACATTTATGGTCATTAATTCACATTTGACCATTCAATCTTGAAGTAAAGTCTCCTCACATTACTTTTTCTCCTGAAAATTTTCAGTGCCGTGTTTCTGCCTTGGTCCACACCAGGTATAATCATATATCGCATTCAACTCAGGGCATGACACAGACGAAATTCTTGAAAGTAACGAAAATATTAAGCTGAAAGTACATTTTCTTCCTAAATTTGCAAACCATACTCATCATCATTAGTCAACAATCCTAAGATTGGTTTGACGCAGCTCTCCATTTCTCTCTCCTATCCGCTAATCTCTTCATAGCTACATATTTATTCTCTTTTAAATCCTTTATAACCTGTCCAATATAACTCATTCGGGGCCGTCCCTTGCCCTTTTTCCCTTCCACTTGTCCTTCAACGATTGTCTTCATCAGACCATCGTGCCTCAAAATGTGGCCAACTAAGTTGTCCCTTCTTCTGCTAAATGTTTTTAGGAGGCTTCTCTTTTCTCCTACTCTCCTTAGCACTTCCTGGTTACTCACACGGTCAATCCATTTTATCGTCATCATTCTTCGGTAGCACCACATTTCGAATGCTTCCACCCTTAACTTCTCTGCTGCTGTCAACGTCCAAGCCCCGCTTCCATAGAGAAACATATACCATATGTAGCATCTGATGAATTGTTTCCTTACTTCTATGCTGGTATTTTTAGCTGCAAGAAGATCCTTCTTTTTGTTTTGGAAAATATAATCGATCCCGAAACCATTCTTTGAATTTCGTAAATAAAAATAGAATATTATCTTAAAAATTTGGGAGCGTGCTAACTAACGCTAACGTCGGAATTATCCAAAAAGAAATATCACGGGATTTGTGATCATTCCATTTCAATCACGGTCGCATCAGCAGATTATCTCTATTCTGTAAGTATATCTATTTGCCTAATTTAGAAAAAAAATTAATTTCAGAGCTCATTTGATAAAATACACATAGTATTTAAACTACTCAAGCCTTGAAAATAGTTGCATCTATGGTAAGAAGCTTCCGATGTGAGATCAAAGAGGAACACAACAATTGGAATACAATACACAAGAGAGGAAATTTTACCTACATCAAATCAAGTGTCATCACAAAAGCTGGGGAAGTTAAACATTTGCAACAATAAATGCAAAATCAAATCCAATACGTCACACAAAATAAAAGAATTTTTGTTTGTAGCCACACCAAATATTTAATATGAGAATTAAAGCAAAGTAATAAAATCCCTTTCTTAAATTAACTCTGAGTGTATGCATACACAATTTGAAAATAGTCGCTAATTGGTTATTTTTCCTGAAGTTTGCAAGCCATTTAATTCACTATGAAAGCATATTAAATATCACACCATCAGTCATACACCCTAGATTTTATATAAAAATATTCTCCCTCATATATAATTTTAGCTATCGATAGTTGGACTAGCTACTTCAACTATGGCCGTAAAACTAAAACGGAAAGGAATAATTCACCTATTCAGTCAAATTAGCAATGTGATTAAACGTTACGTTACTCATTGTCTGCTACTCTCCTTCTCAATTACTTGCATGTAATATACGAGACACGGTTCCTCAAGGATATTTCGATATGCAAAATGGGTACGGAAAACATGTTATTGAATGCCTTTAACCTCACTTAAAGATTTCACCCTGTCTTCTCCGACCTCGTCTTATCAATGAGCCCTCAATTTTAGGCAATGAGTCGCGAGTCGAAAAATTCAAATTCTCAAGGGCCAGGCGGAGCCATTTGCGAGTCTGTTTCATGCCAATGAAAACATCATTTCCATTAGAAAATGAATACATGAATCGATGGCTTAAAAAGGAAGATTCAATCGTCATAACGGTTAGCTAAAGTAAAATCAAACCTAAAAAAAGAACCACAGAATTTAAGGCTAATAAAATAAACATAAGGCTAGGAACCTCGCGAACGAAAGAATAGGGTGGTTTCCTATTATTTTTTTATTGCCTAAATCGAATGATCATTACTCCTGGAGTTTTTAGATTTCTAAATGACGATATCTATTTTTCGCGATTAAATGAAAAGTGAAAAATTTCAAGCGCGCGAAAACGCGACGCGTAAGTAGGAATGATGGGAAAAAGTCCGTGCGACACATTTCTGGTTCCCCCTCCCGCCTTGTGAGGTGACCTTGATCGAGGCTCTGAGCGCTGATAGGACGCAGGATGCTAGCGGGTAGCTGAGTACCTTGCTGGCTGGTAGCGCTTGGCTTATAAAAGGTTTATTAATACCTTATCAAACGAAGAAAACTTTCCGATCTTAGCCAGTTTTAATAGGTGATTATTAAGACATGTTTCCCTGAGCTCTGTGCCTCATGAATGCATTGGTAACCTCAGACGATGTATAACTCCTATCCTCTCGTGTAGAAACTAGGTCCCTGTGACGTCACGTGGAGTGGAATCGCATGGGCGCCAATCTGGCCTTTTTCAAATGAGGATAAAATTTGACCCTTACCATTCGTCTAAACCGGTATTTCAAAAACCAAATAATGTGTGTATTATGAATACTTTAATGGTGGGTAACGAATCGCAATCAATGCCTTTCGTTTTCTTTGATGAAGGAAACTACCCTATTACTTGACCTTTTAACATTTCATCAAATTTGGTTTCACATTAGTCTGTTATTAATAATACTGGGCGCACAGATATTACTCTGCTCTCTATGCATATTACTGTACAGTATACCGTTACATAAATGTAATATCGCTACTTTTTGAGCTATTCAAATAATGTTCTTAAAAAAGTGATATCAAAGCATCCATTTCAATCGAATAGAAAACCTGAATGACACGACCATTTTTTCGTCCTTTAGAGAAAGAGCCAAAGTAATCTCTTCAGTGATGACGGAAAAATGTCCGTTTCATGAGATTATTTTCCGCGATGGCTCCATGGATGGAAATCGTATTCCTTCTTCCCTTTATCCGTAGCTGAAACCATCGCTGACACCGTCTCTTAGCCAATCAAAACACCCGACCTCTAACAGCAATTATAACTCCCCGTTAGGCTTTTGATGGAATGACAGTTGTAAACGGTGAGTGAGTAAGGCAGAAAAAGCGATGAAAAGGCGGCAAGATGACAGTGAGACTCAGAATATGATCACATTTTGATACGGTTGAGCGATCACTTTTTTATCATCGAAAAGCTATTGCTGTAAGTATATCTCCGAGAGACGGAAAATATGATCTTGTCATTCAGGATGATGTCAGGGATGAACATTACAGACCTAATCGTTTTCAGAAAATTCAAACGATCACTTGCGTTGTGAATATTATCAAATAATTTCAGCACTAATCACTAAAAAAACTTAATTTTGCTACAAAAAAGCCTGGGAATGAATTATGAAATGATTGTAATCAACTTCGTGACGTTTAAATATTTTAAATTGCCTACCCTGGTTGTAACTACTTGGTAAACAAAGTTTTTTAACGCCGATCACCATCATTAATTCATTAACAGTAAAACGATCTTAGGATTGCTACATTGTAGCCCTCCATTTCTACCTTTCCGAGGGCAGTTCCTTGAAAACCGCGAAGTTCTTCCTTGAGTCCTCCTTTATCTGACCCAAGTGATATCTCTCGGCCTTCCTCGGGCGACTTTTCCTTCAATTGGTGCCACTCATACATTTATCCCGCGATCACTGCGACACATAACATGGCTTATCCACCATTTCCTTTTCTACTATCATCAAATATATGGAAAAAAGGTCTCGAGTAAAGCGGGATATAGCTAAACGTTATTACCGAGCCACGCACAAAACGGGTGCTATGCCATGACCAATTATTTCTTTTATTTTATTTATTTAAAGAGTTATTACCATACTCAGCCATTTAAAAGAGGCCAAGTAGCAGTAGATAACACACATTTTTTAAATTGCCGTAAATATAAACAATAATATCGATTGTAATAAAAAAGAAGCGTAATCAAATCGAAACTTGAAGCACGTTCGTGGTGGAAGGGCTCCATATTAATAATGAAAGACACTTTGTTTCTTCCACAAGTTTATAAAAATTTCTATTTTATCACCGGTTTCGGCTGTTACACTATTATCAAATACCTATATTTGGTACTGGTATATACAGTACAGTATTTGATATTGGTGTAATAACCGAAATCGGTATTAAAATAGAAATTTTTATAAACTTGCGGAAGAAACAAAGTTTCTCACATTATTAAAAAAAGAAGCGTAATTGAGAAGAAATACTACTCACGTGACAGATTCTTAAGAGCAAAGGATATAAATCTTTTGAGTGGAAGTACAAAAGGGATCAATTCGAGGAAGGAGAGGATCAATTGTTATTAGAGGCGAGAGTCTGAAGAAAGTGAACGTACACATATCGAAAATCTGGAAATAGGCATATGTAGCAAAGGTTGATAGAGGGTGGAGCTGGATGGAACTTCGAATTTCACAAAGGAGATCAATTCAGTGCAGTTGATCAAAGGGTTAAGAATAGTATGAATAAGTTATAAATGAGGAAAGAGGTAGTGGCACTTGTCTTGTACCAAATGATGGCCGCGTGAGCGGAAACGTGTCGTAAGCATTAAAAATAAGTGTCAAAAAGTGCAACTACCTTTTGTTGCAATATATCGAACTTCCACTACGTCACGCTTGCATCAGTTATTCAATAAGTTCTAATTCTCCAGTGAGTCCAAGAGTGGTAAGACAAGCTCAGTAACGTATCAATGGACTCAGGTGATCAACCTTAGGTATTCGGAATAAGTCTGTGGATGTCAAGTGCAGATGATGCTCCACCTAAGACACCGCAAGTGGGAGAAAAAATCTGCGCACGGATTCGACAAGGAGCGATCGTGTTGCCCACCTCGCGTGCGCAACGATGGAATTCCTGGGCTAAGCCACTCTCCCCGAAGAAGTCATCGATCCTCCCCACAGACTCCCTGTAATCACAATCTCATATTCAGGTTCATTCGCAACAGCCACCACAGCGCTCACCAACGGATCTTCAAGCAACGAGTCTCTCCACACCAACGTCTCCTTGCAGATGAGGTTTGACGGGAAAAAAAGCAACGGGTAGCTTCTGAGTGGGATCTAGGGATTGGCTCGCCCTGTATAACATTCGGATTCAAATCCGGCAGCAGAAGATGACTTTTTGGATGTGAATCTATCCTATATTTGGTGCTTAATCCTGAATCACACGACCATTTTTTTCGTTCCTCAGAATGACAGCTCAAGCGATAGGTTTCCATGGACCGAAAGAGTAATCACTTGACCCATCATTTTCTGAATCACTTGGTCATCTTGAAAATCAGAAAATATATCTTGAAGAAACTAAAGGGGATTTGAAACAAAATAAACGTCTGACGTTACAACGGTCCTACCGTTTGCTTTTGTGCTAGAAAAGGCATCGCCAGCCGAATTATATAGACCTTTGAGTAAAAGCATTAAATAAATTTATTGAGAAAATCAAAGCATAAATGAGTTTTGAACGCCAATAATGAGCTGCCCATCCATCTCAATGAAAAATTTCATTAAGAAAGAGTCACAATGTCAACAGGCGTCATTGCAGAAAACTCTTACCTAAATTGGCTCTTTACGCCTTGAACTCCAATAGAATTAAATGAATCCAAACAATTTTTTCAAAAATACCTGGAGTCAGTCTTGAATGTCCCGTCAAAGAGAAACAAGTACCAAGGTTTTTGGTGCCATTGTAATCATGGACTATAGGAAGCAGAATCTTCTGCGTGCTCTACAATTACTACTTTGTAAGCCGCCTCGATACCTACGTGTAAAATAAAACAAATAAATATAGGTATCAAGATGTTCGTTGAAGAGTTGATTTGACCACGGTCCAGTATTCAAACCCTATATTGTTCAAGGGAAAAACGAATTCTTAATCCTATGTGGTGAGCAAAGTATCGCTCTAAATCTATCTATTCCGTTGGATCAAAAATGATTGCGCGGTTCTAAAATGGCGCTCTCCTTGTCACGATGAAATACATCTACTCCTAATTGTTCTACATAAAATCTCTTTCATCATTCTCTCCTGCAACAGTATACACTCCTTTGATTCACGCCCTCTAAATTTCAAAGATCCCGTTTATTCCTATAGGAACGGAGATAGCTCATGCTACAACGGGTAAATGTCAACTTACATTATAAACCTCCATGCATATGTTTGAATATCAGACCAACAATAAGGGCATTGATTTATATGGTTCCAGAGGCTTCTAAAACTCTCTCCCACCCTACACGAAGCTATTGGTCTTGATATGAGGCCTGGATTAGCTCAAAAGAATAGTTTTCTGAGATGAAATGTACACCCTCTCCTATGGATTAGGCTACAGGTATGACAGCTCAAGTTCAAGGATTATCACAGGGATGTTCCGCAGATTTCACCTTCCTTCACCCCGGAAAGATATCTTTCTTGCTAAGTTTTTTCCTTCTTCACGCCTGAATCCCTAGGAAATTACAGCAACGCTACATCTTCCCTGTGGTTTTTCCTTCCTTAAATAACTGTAACGTGGACGACATGCCCTGACGACCTCGCAGTTTCGCTCGAATACCTATCTGACGATTATCTATCTTTTTGCAACGAGGTATTACGGAGTGACAAATGGAATTGATGGCACGTAAACGAAGCAGAAACAACAAAACCATCCTATCATCAATTTTACAAGCCTTTCTTTCATTTTTGAAGGAGCAGAATATATAAACCATACAGCATCGTGAGAAATATTTTTAAAATTTTAAATTCCAAAAAATTAACCAATCTTTGAATCAGTGTATAACAAAATCGAAGGAAATGAGAATTTTATCAGGATATATTACATACATCAACTATTTTGTAATCCGACCTTAATATTAAACCATTTTTGATAGAAACCTGAAATATTTCATAAAGATTCCAGTGAAATATGTGAAATGACGAAAACCTCGGAACCCTAGCCTGAATTACAAAATAGCAGCATAAAACTCTGGTTCCAAAACAGCTAGTGATCCCGTATAAAAATATTTCGTCGTACTCCTCTGAGATAGAACTTTAAATAGCAATTTTGGTAAAAATAGCTATAAAATCGAGAACTGAAATTGGACAGATATCGGAATATGGCGAAGTTATCTTAGAAAAAGAAATAACGGTGGACTTTGTACCAGAAATCTTTAAGATAGTGAACCATATTCTCTAACGTGAGCCTAAGATTCATCTGCCAGGAAAAATGTCATCATATAAAGTATAGCGTTAGGTATAGGCTTAACTGCAGATGGAAAGATAGTTAAAAGGGACTTCATAAGGCATCAATCAAGCCTTTAGGCCTAATAGGCGCATGTAACAAGTAAAATAAATGCCTTTAACTTGCCACCAAAGGGAAGCCTGAATGATTTCGGTAATAACAATGGGAGCCAACAGCGACAACCAATAAAATGGTTCAAGCCAAAGAAGGGTAATGTTTTTGTTGAAAGGAACCGCAGTAAATTAGCGAAAATATTTTGGCCGCTTAATTATCCTAAAGGGGATACCGGAAACACAAGGAAAAGTCTATAAGTGTATAAGGGAAGGAAAATTTGGAAAGTTATAAAGAAATAAGGCAGCTCTGAAGGAAAATTCCTCAAAGATTTGAGTTCATCATGCAACGCACTAAACCTCAGCTGCAGGCTCTCAATTTATCGGTCATAAAGGATTTTACCATTCAAAATTCAATGTTCGTCAAACATTTTGGTATAAAACACGCCCGTATATTCTACAAAATGAAGCGCAAACTGATTTATAGAAGAAGTGGATCCAAATAAAATCAACGGAGAGAAGGGGTTCATGAGTTAAATGATTAAATACCTCCATACACGACGTATTTTTTTCTGGATACTTGATTTGCAAAGGAAATAATTAATTAATGATCGTTAAATTGACACACCGCCACCACTCAATATCTATTGCAGCTTGGAACGGTGTACTCAATGACTGAGTAAACACAGCCGGCTCTAAGCAAGCTTACCACACACTGCTCGGACGATCTTGCGCGATGACATCACGTTATTTTCTAAATTCGCCTTCATTTGCGAGTCAATTGAAGCAATGACGCAAACTCCCGAGAAGCAAGAAGCAAGTGGAGTAAGTACGTCCGGTGCAGTCGATCGGTACCCTATTTAGGGCATGTGGAATGAAGGCACTGCTGCGTGAAGGATTTACGTAGATGCCTTGAAATCGCACATACTGAAGTGAATCTATTCGACCACATTCCATGTAACGAAAGCAAAACCATGTCGCTCTAAGATCTCCTGTCCTGCCCAACAAATATACTATCCCAAGGTCTCTAATATTAAAACAAAATACATGAAATTTAACAGATATATACTGCGCTGTGTATTTTCTATATGTGTGATATGTTAATTGTTGCTAAAAACTAACATTTGTGCTCTTTTCCTTGGTTCCATTTCGTCAATTTGGATAATTATTTTTTCTCTCACACCCCTATTGAGGCAGCTTGCGGAGTAGTATGTATATCCCACGGTGCATAGCAACCTGAATTAAAAATTAATTTTTTCTTTCGGTAAAAGTGGAATACCCATTAAAATTTGGTAATTGCGATCCAGCAGCAACTCCTGACGAGCGACTTTCCAAAAACACTTCAGCGGCAAACAGTTCATGTCTGCCGGTCTGCCTGGGTGAATGTGGATATAGATAAGATAACTCATACACTGCATGAAACAAGTGAATTTGTACGCAGTCACGCGCTCGGGTGAAAATCGCCTAATCGGTAATCGGGAGATCCGGGCTCGAATCCCGGCAAAGCCAAAAGTTTTTCACTGCACACTTCATCCTTGGTGTTTATGAAATAACTCAAGTTCTGCGCGAGTAACAAAACCAAGGGACTGCATGGAAGAGGCCCAATTCCGTAGCATAGAAGGCTGATCTCTTGTGCTACTTCGGTCGCATAAATAAGTAATTTCATTGTTTTATCAAGCAATATTAACATTTTGAAATACAATAGCATTTATCCTAGAAAAATCTACAATTATTTTTCATCCAGAAAATTTCTCTCATAATTTTTCCGTTATAGTCCAAGACAGAAAACAAATATTTTTATAAAATTAAGTATTGAAATAGTTACTAATCTATCGTACAATCCTTCACATTTTCTGCAGGATATAATGATATTTGCATGATCATTACAAACAAAGACTCCACATTTTTCATATCTCCGATTAATTTTCCTGCCGGGTTCTCTCGGACAAAATGAACAGCACCCACGTTTTTTTTCTACGTGGTGGCAATTCACTTCTACGCTACAGTGGAATAAATGTTCAAATCCAGCAGAGGTAACTGATTCCCTAATTACTTGCATTCGTGTCTGAGGATTTTTCAATCGTCTTCCTATCTCTGGTTCTACTAACCCCTTTGCCAAATCAATAAGACGACGACAGTACATTTAGAGGCCGACTTGAGGATCCTCTTTTGTAATATTCGTGAACACGACATCAAAAAAATACCGATCGCTCGGGTGAGATGCGTTATTCTTAGAAACCCCTGGGAATCGGAATACCTCGTCCCACGGCGTCGTTTCCCAGCATTTGATCGCTTCACCCGCTTAGTGGTCAGGGAGAACGTTTTGCGGGTGGAATCCGTGAATGCGTCGGAAAAAATAAAAAAATATCCCTCCACTACACTTTTCCCACAGCCATTTTTCCATTCCCCCCACCCAATAAAAACCAACACTTTTCCGAAAACCCAGCGAAGCCTGAAATGGGTATGTAATGTATCGGAGATTTCACTCGCGATGGATACCGATTGTCGTTAAGATCGGAAGACGTCATTCGGCCTCCGGTCGACACGCTTGGCGTATTCCCACATGCGCGCACACCACGTGAGCTTTTGGACGAAAAATGATAAAAATAATTGAATCGCTCTCTCGCTCCCGTAAGCGATTTTCCCTTTAATGTGAAGTGGCCGGCAGACATGAACTGTTTCCCGCGGAAGTATTTTTGGAAAGTTGCTCATCAGGGAGTTGTTGCTGGATCGCAATTACCAAAAAAATTAAAGAGTATTCCACTTTTACCGAGAGAAATTTTCATTTTTAATTCAGGTTGCAATGCACTGTGGGATCTAAAGTATGGGGGTGTTCCTTTTTCAATTTTCACGCCTTGAAGCATTAAGAATAGCCGATAGAAGAATTCATAAGAATTAGATGAATGTAGGCATTGCTTTAGACTAACTTATAGGCCCAATTATTGAATTAAATGCACTAATCTTAACCCCCGATTCACGAAGTATTTCATGTATATTAAGGTAGGTACGTGGTGAAAAGTAAGTATGCATACATAATATAAGAAAGTGCGCATACCGTCGTTTTTTTCTTTGGTTTTTATCTATTCCCGCTGAGATGATAAATTCGTGATATTTACTCTTCATATAATTAATAGGTGGATTTTCAGATTTCTTAAAAATATTATTTCGTTCTGCATTAGAAGTTAATGTCTTCGTGAATATGACTGAATACGAACTGTTTTGTTTTACTAATAATACATAGGCTAAATATTCGAACGAACTGATCAAAAGATGCATTCATTTTTTCATCTCGGATTCATTTTCCTGCATTGCGTCCTTCACGGTCACAGAAAGCCGCTCATCACGGTAGTTTAGATGTTATAAATTTCTAAAATCATAGCGCATTCCATCTTTTTCAAGAGAAATTTTTATTTTTAAATCAGGTAGCAACGTACTATGGATTCGTAGGAAGGAGAAAATTCTTTGCCAACGCCAGCCGTTCTCTTAAAAACATTTGTTCTAATTAAAAAAAAGTAACTGTTCATTTTAATAATTGAATAAAATATTGGGATTCCGGATAAAGAACGATAGGATAAAACAAAACAAAATCGACAGTTAGAAAATCCTTACTACCTACTCATACAACACACTAGTAGCTATACTAGTTGAATTATACCTACGTGTCTAATATAATAATCTATCCGTGGAATTAAAGTTTCTCTAAGTTCATCATAATTATCATAATCACAATAATCATCCAGTTAACTGAAATATACATAAAAATCGTAAAAATCCTCCGAAGGTGGAATGTACTAATTTTGTGGAATTTACTCTGGAATAATTCCCATTTTTTCTGCACGTAACATTTATACCCGGAAGAGTGCACAGATTAATAGGAAATTTGAGTAAAGATGACAATACACTTCTCATAGGACGACGTCAATCGTCAAAACTTTCGAATAAATATTTTAACTGCAAGAATGCATGCGTGGTAGGCATTAGAGCTAAAGATTCAGAGGCAGAAGGGAAAAAAATGTTCGACAACCAAAAATGAGGTCGATGCAATCAAGGAGTATATTTCTTAAAACGAAGGACGAACTTGACGAGGTTGTTATAGATGGAGAAGAAGATGGAATGAAATAATGTCCTTCCCGATGGATTGATCGATAAAGGTCGACAGCGTTGAGGAACGAAATCATGCAACAGTCGAAGGGTCATCCATATTCGATCAATTGATCTTGAAGTCAACTCTTACGTATGTCATTTAAAAATTGAAACAAATAAAACAATTCATAAGATTCCGCGTTCAATGCCATTCGAATTTGAAACAAATATTTTCCCCAGGCGTCTGAGGTACTGAGGATTCTTACAATGCGTCTAATGTTGTTCATAGTAATGATTATTTGATATAAATTCACAATTTGAGTAACACTTATTTTTTTCTGGGAATCTCTTATAGAGTTCATTATTAATTACAATTGACAATCTCTCTCTGGGTCCTCGTTCTTCGGATAAATTCTATATTTTCATATTTTTCATGACGGTCTGTCAAGGTAAAAATATATCTTTTCTATTATACAACTGAATTGCTTTATTGAATTGCCTCTTATGATCTTTGCGAACCTTAGTGAACCTTTGTACAATTATATAGTAAAGATAGGGGTAATTCAAATATAAAAAGTGTAGCGTAGTGTTTAAAAATGTAAGATAGGTAATAACTATCCACTAATATTGCTTACTATTCATACACAACTCACCAAATTTAGGAAATTTCTCATTCAAAATACAAGCGATTTTTACAAATTAACAAAGAAAATAATGTAAATATAAAAAAAAGTTTTCAAAAATATAACAAAGAAGTAATATATAAATTGAAAGCAAAATTTTAATATTCAGTTTCGGATTTAAAATAAAGAAATATTCACCACAAAAGAATGGGCAGCAGCAATAAAAACCCAAAAAAACAATACAAAGTTGCGTTATCTAAAAGAATAGTAAACATCATGAATAAATAGCAAATGACAAATGCTACATACATTGGAGTAATCCATACTTACCCATGCATCGTGAAAAAACTTATTATATACGTACCCACATACCACTTCAATGTCATACAAGCCACGCTAAATTACTATATCGAGGAGTGTAAATAAAATGAGCGAATATCCAACTCTTAAAATGTTTTGATAAAATATGTATTATGTGTCCAGCAACTCAATCGCCAAAGGTCCGCATTTTTTTATCATCCTTCAAAATTCTTCTATAACTGCAGGGGAAGTTGAGTTAACCAGAAGATGGGTTACGTTCCCGTGTTACGAAAAATCTCCTAGCTGCACAGATCCGCAGGTTTTTACGGATTGAATGAATACTGCGAGAGAGTTTCCTTGGTATTTCCCTCGCTTCGAGTGGTAGTTCAATGGTCTCCGAAATAGTTTTGTGACGTGCTCTCCGTTATGGCTCTTTTAATCATTCCAATTGACCGAAAGAACTCATACTCAACGTCGAAAAGAAGGTTTCTGGAGAGAGCGTTTTGAATGCTGCTCGAAAACTCGTCGCAGTCGGAATAGCGAACATTTTTAATGCATCGAAATCATTCAAGGAGAATTGATCAAAGTGAAAAATTAATCAATCAAAAAATTATAGAAATCAATAAAGGATATTATTGAGGTGAAGTAGTAGTAAGATTTACTTTAAAAAGTTTCGGAGAGCAAATTTTGAAATTTAAAATCATAATACCAGTCTTAAGCAATATAAGAACAATGAAACCAAACAAAAGTCGAAGCAAGACAAGAATCGTATTTGATGCTTTCCCAACGAATGATATGGGGAAACTCTTCTCGGGATTCCCACCGAGTTAATTTTTGCATAATGGCAAACGTTTTAGGCTCTTACTCGCGGCTCATCTTCAGGGCTGAATAAATCTGGTAGGGATCCCGAGAAGAGTTTACCCACAATACAAGTGACACTAGAAATCTGTCTGTTAGACCAAATACGCCAGTAGAAGCAATGACAGAACAAGATGAATAAAATTGATCAACCCCGAGTAGAGAAAACATAAACCTTTTTCTGAAGATAATTTTCCTGAAATTTCCAAGACTTCCCCGATCGGTATGAACTCTTTTATTTACATTATCCGGTTGCCCATTCGGTTCTCGTTGTGATGAATACCCCTGATTTGTATAGCTGTGGCGAGACCCAAGCTAAAAGAATTGCGATCCTTGAGGGAAAGGATAGGCAGTCCACGCGCGTCGCACGAAACCTCGTGATGCGACTGGCAGTGAGCCAAACGGTGAGATATGACCTCGAGAGAAGTCGGCTAGCTGATAGCAAAATCTTAGCGAGGAGTTGCTGTTGGCGATTCGCTTCCTTTCACATCTCAAAAGAGCTCCGTCGGATCCATTGAAATGTGCGCAAATCAGTGGCGTAACTAGGAACATGCATTGGGGGGGGATGGGATAGCCTGGGGCGGCGACCCCTATCCCAGGTAACGGGGGGGGGGGGGGCGGGAAAATTTTTGAAAAATGACATCCCTGGTAATATATTCTGAATCATTTTGACACTAAAAAAATTATTCTAACTTTATGCAGATGCAGCTATTAAATATCAAAACTAGACAATAGTTTTAAATATTTACTTAATTTCCCTGAGGCTTTGTGGGGGGGGGGGATCTATCACCTCATCCTCCCCATAGTTACGCCATTGCCACAAATATAAAAATATAATACTCTCCGGTCGGCCACTAAGAATTATAAATGTGAAGTCACCCTCCGCGGATTTTGATGCGTTTAAAAAAGTCGCCACTCGCTTCACTGAAAGCATAACGATCTGAATTTCAACGTGGAAATCAACAGTAAATATGGTTAGCGCAGCGAGGTTTCCGAGTTTTCCTCCTCGTCTATTCCACTTCGTGACGACGGTTTCGCCGGCGTTGCAGCAGGCGTCTTCAGGTTTGAAGTGTCGGATGCAAGTTTTTGCCCGCCCTTGGTTTTGGCTGCAACGCTGGCAAAACTTTCGTCGCGAAGATGAGTCGACGCGGGGGACAACCAGGTAACTCCTCGGAAGCATACATCAACAGTAGATAAGGTTTTAATCAAAATTTATCTTTGCGATGATTCTCAAAGCTGAGAATACAATCATAGAAGTAAGGAAAGAATTCATCAGGTGCTACATATGGAGCATGTGCTCTCGACCAGTTGCTGACCCGATTTGAAATATTGCTATGATTTGAATATTTTCAAGCATGTATATTATATCCTTTTTTTAAATTCCCAAATCTAGCAAAAATACTATCACATTAGTTTTGCGCATGGTTTTTTTTAACTTGAGAATCTTTAGAAAGGTCGTCGTGTAAGGCGGTGAATTGCTAGAACACATGCGAGAATGCGTGGACGTGAGATGGCAAAATAACCCCTGTTCTAATTTCGTTCATGCATTCGCGCAATTCCACTTCATTTTAGAAATTAGTGCAGTTCTAACCTGTGGAATTCTGTGCCCCGTGTAAAACGGCTTTAATAAAAGCCCCTTAAAGTCTAATGAACCTTTCTCATCCGTCCATATGTCTTTCAACTGTGCGGAGGAATTACTTACCTTTCCTGCTAATCCTATAATGGCAAAAAAAGGCCGCGGATGTGTTTCTTGGCAACCTTTATCCTCTTACTCTATCCCATCCGATTCGTTTCACCCCTTAATACGCCAACGCATTCATCTACTGTCTTTGGAGCGATACCTTCTTCATCTTTCCTCTCTTTCGGATTTCCCGAACCATCCCAGGAGCTTTACTCCTATATAGAACCTAATACCGCCAGTCATCCTCCCGAGATCTCCCGCACACAATCAACTAGAGATTCTTCTTTTCTGGAACGGATTACTTCTGCGCACTTGTTCTTCGAATGGCTTACACGGAGACGTCTCAATCTGCAGCTTTCGGCTAGAAACACAATGAGTTTTTGCCTCACGAAGGAGATATCACCGTGGATGGCCGTAATTTCTGGGATTGGCTCGTCATCAACCGATGCCATTGCCCCTTGATATTTTTTTTAAACGAGGCGAAAGAAATTCCGCTGGAATTATCATCGCGTGAGAAACGTAGATTTTTTAATTCTTCCGATCTAGCGATACAGCTCCTTCTTCCTCACTTCATGGGTAAGGCTGAACTGCACATGCCGGATATATTCTCAGCTTCTGTCTTCATATATAACGATAACTCCTTTGTTACTAACTCAAGACTATTAAAGAGAGTTGAACATCCTACAGAATGACTTTCAAAATGGTTTTCTTAGTAAAAAAAAGTCATATCCACCTTCATGGATACATTTCTAGCTCTGCCTATAGAATGCTTTAGCTATGCCTTGAAGATAATGTAGTAATGAAAATGAAAAAGCAGGAGCAATTTCCACAATTTAATGTCGTATTAATAAATGTAAAATTGTGGAAATTGCTCCTGCTTTTTCATTTTCATTATGTCACGTTTCCACTCCATCTCGCCTGAAACCTCAGACTATATAATGTAGTAACATCGAAACATAGGTCGTAATAAATTTTATAACCGTAGAAAAATTGCAAGTATCTGTTTCAATATGGAAAAATTCCATTCCATCACGCTTGAATCTTTGAATAGTATTCTACCTATAGAAGTTTCCACCGAAAGTGATGTTCAAGTCATTTTCGTGAAATTTAAAAAAAGCTATAATTTGTCGACTGCCAATCAAGAAAATTGGGCTCCACATTTTGTATTTTCGGTAAAATGCACTTTTAAAATGGTTCATTTCTTCAGGCTCTTCTAAAGATTATTTTGTAAACATAGGAAACAGATATTACCTTCTCTAACAAAAGCGTCGTTTTGTTAAATACAGTTTGCCCTTAGAAAGCGAAGAAAGGGAAATTTTGCATAATACTATGAGGATTAGGAGGGAGCAGCGAATATTAATATATTTCCACGACACCATCCATTGAAATGTAGGTATAAATGGTGCGTTGCCGCTCATAATTCAGGTATCGGATCAAAAAATGGAAAATTAACGCTAAAAAGGAATAGAAAATATTTTATGAATGCACCCATCAATAGAATATGTATCTCATTCAACGGACTTTCTATAGTGAATCAAATACAAGTTACCTCAGGAAATGTTTAGCAGATATATAGTCGATGATAGCGAAATTGTAAATTTTTACAGAATTTTGTACGTAACATTCGGCCGGCCTTGATAGTTTTGGTAATTGATTGTATTTTTATTTTATTAAGTTCTTTTTGTTTTATGATTGTGATTATCATTAATGGTGAAAAATACTCTACCCTATTATTGCGTTTTCATGTTAGGCGAACTTAAAACCATTAAGTAAATATATAAAATAAAAGTTACTTGTTAAAGTATTTTTCAAACTCTATAGGACTTAACAACTGAAAAAAATGCCGAAGTAGAAGACAAAAATGGCGAAAAAATTAGTGAAAATTCCAGCTGAGACAGAGCGTTACCTCGACGGTACATCGAAGTCAACAAGTAATAAAACGCTTGCAGTGGGGGGTAAGAAATAGAAAACTCGTGGATGGGAACCGCGGCAATGGACGGATCGCATACACCTTCAAACGAATCGATCACGAGCTAGGAACTGACAGGGCGCCTACGCCTCGCCCCGTCTATTGGGGGATGCCTCATGTCCAAAAACCTGAGAGAACGCACCCTAGAAAGAGGAAATAAAAAAAAACAAAACATGAGTCAGTTCCGAAGCCTAGAGAGAAAAAAAGGCAACCTTTATTATTATTGAGTGGAGGAAAAAGGTATACGGGGGTGGTGGGGAAGGTCGGGGGAATGAGATAGAATTGGAGTCTGTGGGTCGTGGCTATCTGGGAGGGCCTTCCTCGGGGCCCTGTGGCTTCATCCATCTCTGGGGGCCTTTGAGATGCCTCGTCCGCCGCCGCCGATGCAGTACTGACCCCGCCGGTATAAGTCCCCCGGTGGGCCAAGCAAGGCGGCCGCCATTAATAAAACGGGAGGAGAGGGTGACCGAGGAGAAGGATGGGACCAAGGTTAACGCCGCAGGAATAGGCGCAGCAGCATATATTTCGAGTATGCATCCATGGAGCCACAAATAAACATACTGTATTTTATAATCAAGTTATTTTTTCTTCTTATCTTGACCTCGTTTTAATCATGGTAAAATAGTTCTCGGAGTATAGGTCAATGTACGTAATGCAAAAAAGTTTTTGCCAACGTTTCAGTTTATTTTTAAACTATCATCAGGGCTATGAAAGAAAAAACGAGAACAATATAAAATACAATGATATACAATATTTTTACGTAAATAAATTTTACGAATTGAGAAATAAACTGAAACGTCGGCTAAAACCTTTTTGTATTACATACATTGACCTATACTCCAATAACTATACTGTATTTTGGTCGGACGAAGAAGGTGCGCGTGAGCATAAGGATAAATTATTTAAAAAGTTTATTGGTTCTAGCAAGAGGCTGAGTTAAAAGCCACCGAGTGCGTCCACCGGGTTGCGGATGGTGGGTCGACCTCTAGATATGGAGGCTAACTGTGAGATTTACTCGTCGATTAAGCAGTCGTGGACAAAAAGCAATGGCATTACGACATCTCCACTGCACAAACGCTCAACAATCGCCCTCCGAATCAATCCGTTCATCTAGCAGCCCAACAATACGAATTCGCTTAGCTGGCAGTGTCCGGAGCATAAACGCTCATCTCCTATTCTCCAAGCTTGGAGGTGAGCGTTTATGCTCCGGACACTGCCAGCTGAGCGCATTCGTATTGTTGGGCTACTAGATGAGCGGATTTGATTCGGTGGGCGATTGTTGAGCACTTTTTCAGTGGAGGTATCGATTAGCAGGTGATATGTGACTATCCTTGGGGGGAACAGTCAATCTGAACGATATGTTTGGCCTATGAAGATGCCGTGATTAGGTGACGGGAGGATGCCAAAATTATGCTTCTCATCACCCAGAGAGGAAGGTAGAAGCTCTTCTTCATAAGAGTGAAGGAAGAGAATATGTGGTCAGTAGAGCGACATTTTTCGGTGCAGGTATGGTAACATTTACTTTAACGGCTATAGTACTGCGATGCGGAATGCAAGAGAAACCACCACATTACTATTACGAGAAGTCGCAGCTCCTCCAACTTTTAAATATCAGACATGGTGGAATTCTCTCAGGTAAAATATTCCGGAGGTATACATGAATTGCCATGAGAAAAAAATCCAAAGTAAACAAGCCACCCATTTGGAACTCCAGGCGGGGACTACTCGAGAAGGTGAATCAGTTAAATATGATAAAATTATGTGGATAGGAACATAACGCGAGCGTTAGGATCTTAGGACCGCTCAGGACCTGTAGCAGGCTCGAAAATCTTAACGTCGAAATGCAAAGATTAAGCCTCGACGTGCTAGGAATCAGTAAAATGAAGTGGCCTGAAGAGAGAATCTTTTGGAGTGGAGTTTAAAGGATTATTCGCAGGTACTGAACCATAGACCTGTTGGATGATCTCTGCATTCTCTTCGGGTTTTCACCGCGTCCGTTGTGTTTTGGCGACAACAGTTTCGCTGACATTGCAGTCAGCGTCTTCAGGTCGAAAGTCAAACTGAAACTGCTGTCGCCAAAACACAACGGACGCGGTGAAAACCCGAAGAGAATGCAGAGATCATCTAATCAACGCCGCGAAATTCTTCGAACCTACATAGACCTATTTCTTTCTCTGGGCTGTTTCAAAGACCATTTCATCATTTTATAATTGAAAAGTAATCGATTAGCGATGATTCGATGAGTAAAAATACTTCTCACTAAAGTTGTAAGCCTGGTCGTTGCTAATTTATGCAGTGCCATAAAGTTAAGTTCATTGCACATTCCGTTATTAATGCTCAAAAAATATTTGGACAGAAAGGCGGATCAAATAATGACCACTAATCAATATTGTAAGCTGCAAAAACAGTGTCCAATTAACATTTTCATATCGATTACATATAAGCACGGAATTTAACAGTTGAGAAAAAAAAATAAAAAAATAATTATAATTCTTTACAAAAGAATTCAGTTTATATATAGTCTAAAAATGACTCAATTAGAGCCAAACCTTTTATGCGTTCATAAAAATCCCCTTATACTCCGCAAATGATGCCATATACTGCAGCGGCGGCCAGTGGGTTATTTGTACGTACGCTCAGAAGAACATTATAATAGTTACAGTGGAGATATGAACGACCGTCAGGGCGCTGATATGGTAATGGTAGTAAATCAGAGGGTAGGTGGTAACTTCCCGATAAAGAAATGGCATGGCCGGGAAAGACCATAAAAATTGGCAGGTGCGGAGAGAATCCCACAGGTTCTCAATCTTCACTGGTGGCATTCTGGCCCACCCACTGTTGTGTCTGGACTGTGTCTGAAAATAACACTCTTACGTACCGCCCCTCTCCCAATTCTTCTGACCCCTCGCTCAAAAAAAGTCTTAAGCCGTGACCACTTAGCGGGAAAGTGAGGGCGAGCGCGGAGAAGCTGAAGTTCGCACCATCGTAAGTCAGCTGTTTCCAAGTTCCCGTCTCGACACCTCAAGATCGTTTATCCCTCAATTTTTCCAGTGCAGCATCCAAGCGATGACCCGCCAGGGCATGCAACTTGGCGAGTATCTCGGTTTTACAAGTTTAATATAACAAGCAAGCACGCGGTCTTAGCAGACATATTGCGGGTAGTCACAATAAGGGGAATGTTGGAAAATATGAATGCATAAATTTGGTGATGTATATATTTCCTACGTATTTGTGATACTGGGTGTATCGATACCTTTGATCGATACTATCGATTGTTAATTGTCGGTGCGGTCTGGTTGGTAACCAGTAAATAAGTTGGTGTTCTTGAAGTTTAACTGTTTCTTCTCTCGCTTGTGTCACGTCGATGACTGTTTAATTAATAAACGCAAAGTCACGCAAAGTCTATATATAAATCATTCAACAGGGAAGCTGGACATTTAAACTCACTTAGTTCTCTCATTGATTCAACCCGAAGGTTGGTTTGGTTAATTGAGGAAAGAGCTCACCCCGGACTAGGCCACAGGCGTATTAGCCTCACACATTTAGGGTAGGTGAGCCAATTCCTTTGCCGGGCCACCTTGCACTTCGGGGAAAATTTAAACAAATGTAAGGAAAATACTTGCTGCGAACCAAAGCAATTTCAACTACACAAACGAATGAAAATATTCTTATTTATGTCGATATTTTACGTCTGCTTTTATCAAATAATAAAAAACCTAAAGTACGAGGTGACCCAGAACATTTCCACCTGTTTTTGATAATAAGCGAAGATGAGTACAATATAATAAAAATACCCGATAAAGCGGGAATTTGTTTTAGCAATCGTGTCATTTTAGTACTAGTTTCCAGATACTCTTTACGGCCCAAGATACTGTTCACGGCATATTGCGTGCAGTAAACCAGTTATCGGTGATCGAGGTTTTCTCTATAATATTTATCTTATGCCAATTAATACCAGCGACCATTTGAGTAGCAATATGTTCTCTAGACTTCATGAAAGGATAGGGATCACTTGAGTCACCCAAATCACGTTCAGACGCAAAGCAGACAGGAGGATTCCCAAAGCACGGGAGACGCTCACGCTATGTAGTTCACGCGAGGGGAAACCACTTTTTTAAAGAGCAACCTCGAAGCGGACCCATCCTCCCAGACGCAAGAACACCAATCCCGTCCCCTGAGGTGGCGAGCTACGAGAGAGAGGGTGGGAACCACCCCATCATCCCACCCCTATTCCAACCAACCCTCACTCCTGAAGGGCAGGAAGAGGAGAGGAGCCTTTTACCCTACCACCCAACTTAACCACCTTTATAACTATCCATCCCTCGTGTTAGTAACCAGTCTCTCCCGGCCACCTCATTCTGTCTCGCCCACTCTGCTTCACTGGAGCTATTTCATCCCCCCTACCCAACCCCCTAAATCTCCCCCCACCACCTTTTTCGGCTTTTGCTTTCATCCCCGACTCGAGAACGGCGGAGGTTAAAAAAAAAAAACCGAAATGCATAGAGGAAGGTTGGGGGAGTGGAAAAAAGTGGAAAAAACACTAAATAAATGACCGAGTTGCTCTCTTCGTGGAGGGATGCGGTGACTTTGGGATGGAGGAAAGAGAAGAGGCCGTAAGGGGGGGAGGGAAGCCTTAAGGAAGTTCTTTTTTTTTATTCCTCTTTTTTTTCCTTCGAAGACGGGAAAGTGGTCGGAGGTAGAAAGGAAGAATGGAAGAGGATGCTTGAGTAAGAGGGGTGAGGGGCAGGGGGTGAGTGGGATGGAGACTTACGGGCGGAGTTTGGTGGGGGTGAGAAAGATATACCGCAGGTTAAAGTCGGCGGGGAGGTTCCTCTAAGGGGTCATCTAGATAGCGACGGGGTAGACTTCAAGAGGGAAGAGTCGGCATCGGTGCTAGGGTAGCTCCTTATTCCTGCGCATGCGTGAATCCGTAAGCGCAGTCCGACACATGGGCGCACCCAGCGGGGGGCAACTGCCCTCCCCCCTAGAAGCGAACATAAATTTAGTTCAAAACAAAAGTAATGAACAAATTTTCCTTTTCAAAAAAATTATATAAATAAATAAAAACGAACAAACTTCGTGCAAACAAAATTTATTTTCGTGGTACGACTAGTTTCGACGCAGCGGCGTCATACTCAGGTACCCGAGGATGACGCCGCTGCGTCGAAACTAGTCGTACTACGAAAATAAATAGGTGGATTAATACGAAGTTTATTCGTTTTTATTTATTGAAATGAACTTCCACAAAGTTGAGCTTGTGACTATAGAGATTAAAAATTATATTAGTATAAGGCATGGAACTAAAATAAAAATCATTATTTTTTCAAGCAATTTATTATAAAAAGTAATAAACTGCTGTCATAATTTCTTTAAAATTTTGGTTTCATTAATCTTTTCTGTGCAAAATAGCTACAACTTTAACGACCACAGCTAATGCACAAAGGTTAAGAAAAGACTTAGCTGTTTTCTTAACCTTTGTGCATCATGAAGGAGTTTCACCATGTTACGCCAACCACCATCGCATTGACCACAGCTAATTTTGCCCCCCCCCCCCCCTAGTTTTTATTCTGGGTACGCCCATGGTCCGACGCAGTGTCACCTTGCCCCTCTTGGCACTTGGAGATGCAATGTTTTTGAGCGGTACCAATTGTTATTATTATTGTATTGTACCAAGGTAGGTTTACTTGAAAAGTAGGGTTTCGTAGCGATATTCAATAGCATTTGAGGCTTACGGGAGCAGCTGCGTATTATGCTTTTTTGATTTACGTATTTTTATTAAGCTTTATTTATCGCCTGATGATGGGTCCTGCTACGGCTGACAGCTCGCTTGGCAATATTACGAAGCTGCCCCCGATTGCCTAAAAAACTTAGTATTTTAGGCTATCGGGGTAGTTTTGCAAAGTGGTCAAAATAATAAGGTAGTCTGCTAGTCTGCTCTCCCTTCCTTCATGGACCCTCATCAATTCATAATAAGGCCTACTCACTTTCAATCCATTTAAAAATCCAATTCCTCTCCATAGTTTACCCAATATTCTGCCCTCCAAGACCGTTTACAACATACCCTCCCCTGCTTAGTACTCGCTCCACAAAAGTACTCTAACGGTTAAGGTAGGTTTGAATGGAGTATTTACGAAGTATTCTAGCAATCTCCTCTTCCTTCATGGACTTCCCTTTTCAAATTCATTATAAGGGAAACTCCCTTTCATTCCATCTAAAAAAATCCTATTCTCCTCCTTCCTCGTTGATCCAACATTCTACCCTCTAAAATATTCCTTATTTATCGGTATTATTCAGATTGGTGGGAATTTTATTCCCTTTAAAGTTATTTCTTGAAGACGATTCTAAACTTAACTAAATCCCTAATTTGGGAGTTTTAAAGGAGATATGTTTCGGCCAACATTCGACTATAGCGTTCCTTAGATTACACTGCGATATCAGGTCTTTGAATCCCTCTGAATTGAATGGGTGAATCTTTCTTCCTGAGATGATGAAGTGAAATACAAGAAGATACCCAAGTGAAATTTTCAATCTTTCATCCGTATTATCTTGTTTATCTGGTTTGAAATGTCAATAATAGTAAAAATTGTGATTGTATATTTTTCTGCTGCAAATGTATATTTTTCTATTGTAAATATTTATTTATCTTTATTCATATGTATGCAATTACGCAAGCGACGGGTGTGGTGAAAGGGGAGACCTTTTAGTCTCAAACTCGCTCGAATAAAGACGTCTATCTTTCTATAAAAAACAATCAAAAAGGAAAAATAAAGTGAGCAGTCTCTTGCCATATCTTCTTGAACTACCATCTTGAACTACCGCATTCTGTGCACAGTAAATAGTTCTTCCCAGTGGCGTAACCAATGGGGGGGCGGGGGGGGGGGGGGAGAGGGGATGTTCGCCCCTCCAGAGCCTCAGAAAAACCAAAAAAATATGTAAAAATCTTGTCTGGATTTGATATATAATAACTGCACCTGCTCAAAGTTAAATTTTAAGCGCCAAAATTATGTAAAATACATTTTAAATCATGTTATTTTTTAATATATTCCATAAACTCTTCGTCTCTTGGGGACTAGCCCCCACTAATCCTCCTCATCCTCCCCTCAAAGCTCCCTCCATCCCCCAAAGCATATTCCTAGTGACGCCATTGGTTCTTCCTGTTCGTGGCTATTTTATTCGGACGCAGGGAGAATCGCCCACGCTCCCTGCCCGAGAGAAGCCAAATGTTTTCCTGCGATGGAACGCAAGGCAGACCCCCAGACTAAAGCGTCAGGAGTAAAAAAAAAAAAGAGGAGAGGAGGGTGAATTGCCGTGATGGCCGTCAATAAGGTAGAATGGGTGAGGTAGGGAGGGATTGGAAGACGAGTCTATCTCCCTCTTTTTTGTCTTTTTAACACCACTTTGCTTTTTTCCACCACTTCCTTCCCCACCGTCTGCGCGCACTTCCTTTTCCTTTTTCTGTCCATTTTCAACCCCCTAACCCGGCTCACGTGTGTCTCGCTTTTATTTTTTTGTAAAACAGGAAAAAAATTTATTTTGATGGAACAAAGAGAGAGTCCAGAGGATTGGTAGAACATGCCTGCGAGATCGTAGGTTGAGGAAAACCCCGAGATTTCCTCCTCTGAGTCAACGCAGCAAACAACACCAGACGATATTACATTTTGCGAGCATCTACAACGTTGAAAGCAATCGGCAGGATTTGATGGAGCTTAATAATATTCCGGGGATTCTGAAAAAATTTGTTACTGACGCAGGTTTCGCGTATCAAGTGTTGGTGATGGATATTAAAAAAAAAATATTCCCAAAACACCGAAATCAGCAAAGATTGACCGTTTAAATTTCCTTTTCAATAAATTCACTTTTCTTTCTAATTGATATTTTACCTTTTTCGATGAATTAACAATTATACGTGCACAAACGACCATTCCCTAGGTAACTTACGTAGGCGGGGCTTGCAGGCGCAACGTCTTTAGCGGAAGGCGAGGATTTTACCATAGAGTAAGTATATACTTACTCTATGATTTTACCCTGCCGCCACCGACTACTGCATTTTTATGCAAGTCGGTATGCTCACCAAGAAGGTGTAGTTAAAAAAAAGTAAGTGGAAAACAGTTCACTGTATTCATTGCATATAAAATTAATTTTTCACCTTTTTACATTTTTTTCGCCACTCTGTCAGTACGTATTTCAAGTTTTCATTTAGCCTTACTATTTCCTTACTTTTCTGACCAAAACATGTGTTTTCTTTGGCTTTTAAGCCTCGCCTCACTGTAGGAAATTAATCTAGCCATCAGAATTATATAAAGGTCAGGTTCTGTTACAAAGAACTTGAAGCCAGTGAATTGTAAATTCACACTGAAAGGACTGGCGTATGGCGTATAAGTTTACTTTTCGGATTTTCGGAAAATAAATTGCACCCAAATACCAAGAGAGAAGCTATACTTGTAGCTCCTAGCTATTCTTCACAGCCAATTGACTATTAAAATTGTAATTCACAAAGTTAACGACCATGATCGTACCCAGCGAGGGGCAGGGCTGGGGGCAGCCTCCCCCCCCCCCCCCATAGAAGCAAACATCGCAAAAGTCTTTAAGCGAAATCAGTACTGAACTGAAACGAAAGTATTCAAGAAATTTTCTTAAAACCCACGAAAAATGATATTATGTATTAGTATAAGATTTGTAACTAAAATACAACTATTTTTCAAGGATATTATCTCATAAAATAATAAAGTGCTGTTATAAATTTCTTAAAATGTTGGTTTCATTCACCTTTTCAATGCTAAAATGTCACAACTTGGCTTGGCCCCCCTAGACCATGGCTTACCCCCCCATAACTATGATCCTGGGTACGCCCTTGTTAACGACCTCTTTGAAAGATTCTTCAAAAGCTTTATCCATTGTATTATTTTTTATACCACTTCTCTGAAGATCACTCTCTGTTATCGGTGTCGGTTGATAGATTCCAAGAGTTATCACTATCCCACGGAGTTATTTCAAACTACGATGTATATGCTTTGGGTATGTTGAATGGAATTTTTGAACATATTTTTTTCTTTTGAAAAATTACCCTCGAATTTTCCTGAAACCATCTTCATGGGAAAATTAGAAGGCGGGGTAAGTGAAGAGAGGAAATAATTAGAGCCGGCGAGACGTTAAGTGCCGTTATAGGGGAAAGAATGCCAGGGGATAAACTGGAAAGGGGATCTAGGCATTTAAAACGTGATGACGAGGGGCAGGAATTATGGTCAGACAGAGCAGCATGACGTAACGAAAGGGCTTGAGAAAATAGGAAAAAATTTCCGAGTCAGTTTGGAAGGATTACGAATAAATATCAATATGTACTGAAATTACGACCCATTGATTCCAACTACATACAGGCGGCCTCAACTAATTACTCGTCCACGAGTCTTTCTGTCCTTCTTGTAGATTTTACACGTTAATTATTTGTGTTCAATGTTTTATGATGCAATTCAATATGAAAAATTCCGAAATGGCAAAAAAAAGCAAATAGAAATAAAAAAATACATACACATAAAATGACGAAAAACTAACTATACTCGAAATAAAAAAATAGAATAAAAATGAAAACAACTGAAAATATATTAAAATCGTCAAAAAGACAAAACAAAAAATAATTTAAAAAATATACAGTAATAATAATAATAATAATTATGTGGATTTATATGCACTGCAAAAATGTTTTTAGAATGTGGAAACTTATTGTTCTTCTAATTCCTGTAAAATTTGTCAGTTTTAAGTTCTAATCTAAACATAACACTACACCCACAATATAGAGAAATGCGCAAAAAAATTAATTAAATTGTTGACTGGCTGGTTAGGGTGAACGTGGTTTACCGGGAAAGCTAAAGCGCACCCACGGGGTGACAATGCGAAGAGTGATTTTTTCCCGACAAGTAATAGCAGTGAATATTTCACGGGTTTTACACCTAGGTAAGGTCCATCCATATCTCCCTCAGAGGTTTCAATGTGAAAATCGCCCATCGTCCAAAGGGATTTTAAGAATCCAATGCTTGATTAATTATACCGACTAATAAAGCTGGGCTAATGAAATATCGATAGTATAATGCAAACGTTTAAGACGATAAATAGACGGCCCTAAGTCATCAGAAGGAAGATTTCTGTCGTCGATTTTGAATGATAAAATAGACAAATGGGCTCCGATACCGATCAGCTTAAGGTTGGAAGGCGATATTTGGTGGAACTTGTTCACAGGAAACATAATGAAAATACACTTAAGTATGTTCCACAAGAGTTTTTAATACCGACCCAGGTTTCGGCAGTACACACTGTCATTATCAAGGTGAATATACAAAAATTTTGTGGGCTTATATGTACCCCTAAGGTATATATAAGCTCGCAAAATTTTTGTATATTCACCTTGATAATGACAGTGTGTACTGCCGAAACCTGGGTCGGTATTAAAAACTCTTGTGGAACATACAAAAGTGTATTTTCATTATGTTTCCGATACCGATGTCGTAGTATAGTCATTTAAGTCTTGAGAACGTTGGAAAAATTACAGAGGAAGTACAGAATGACTAAAAATAAATATAAACAGTGATTAAGCAGTCGGTGGGCTAATAAAACATCAACAGTTTCATGCAAAAGCTTTAGGTAAAAAATAAATGCCTCAACCTATCTCATGGAAGATTTCTGTGGTCGATTTTGAATTATGAAATCAACCATGGACTCCGATATCGATGACGGAGTGAGTATATACTGTGACGTACGGAAAAACTTATACGCACGTAACAGCTAGAGTGGAAATAATTACCGTATTTACGTACCACTTGAGAGAATGAGCTCAATTTTTATTTAAATATCTCAGGGGTATATCTTAAGAACAGCGAAGTAACGAAAAATCACCATTTACGCTAGCGAAAATGATAACACTAGATTAAAATTCCTGGATTAAATTGGTAAAAATAAAAAAAAATTGGATACCTTTTGCTTATATCTCGAGAATTTCAGAATTAAATTTCGTTTCTAGACTGAAAAAAAACAACTAAAAGCCTTCACATGGTAGCTTCATGAGAAAATCGTATAAAATAAAGCATTCTTTCCCCAAGTTCTACCACCATTCACAAGTTCCCACGCAGGCGTAGTCGTAATAGATTGGGAGAGAATTCACGTCACTCTAAGTCCAGAGCGTGTGAAATTTGCCGGTAGATAAAGACGGGAGTCACAGCAGTTCTATCTCCGGTATCACACGTCATTCCATGAACTCTGTTCGACGAACTCTGCGTTTTTTTTAAGTAAGCCCAGCGAAGAACTTTTTCAGTCGTAAGGTGGAGGTCAAAACACCTGTTTTCGATCTTGAAGTATAGTCTCACCATGACAAGCTAAGTTCCCGAAATCGAAATACCGGGTGAATTAAACAATTGACGTTTTTACGTATACATGAGGAGCTACCGAAACGTAATTTTAAAAAATTAGGTTTCGCCACTTTAGAGACGTTCCCTTAAAAACACGCACAAATCTTCATCGCATTACTAAAAGTAAATTTAGTAAAATTTAATTCACACTGTCATTCCCCAGTTTGTTATTTCTAAGTGATTGTACATCACCCGTAGGATTACCGAAAATTAGATTCCCACATTAAGACATGTCTCACTTCTAGGGCTTTTTAGAGTTTAAAATTTCGCCGATTTTTTGTCCATACACACACAATTTTTTTATCAATTATGTGATTTGAAGCCTTATTTCTTAGCAATTCATCATTTTAATACAGAAAAATGTACATGCTCTGAAGCCCATTAAACCGATTCCTCATCCAGCAATAATGCCAATTCAATGTACGATGGAATTCGCTTTTCGATCGATTCAGAAAGGACTGCTATCGTAAAGCAAGGGTCTACTGCACGATGAATGAACATCACATAATGGTGCCCAAATTTTTAAGGCTAAGGTAAGTGCTGCATGCCTAATGTGGAATCATCCCGTGCCACACACATATAAGAATTGTTATGCAAAGAGAGAGGAAATATGATGAAACATAGATTTTGCCCCCAGTAATCAACTATAACCATAGCTATAATTTCACCCCAGCCTACAAAGGGTACCGTTAATTCTAGGAAAAGCAAACAAGTATTTATTAATAAGCGCAAGATTATGAAATGCGAATCTATGTTTTGTGGATCCTTTCCATAAAAAAATAGGTTTTCTCACTTTAGACATATTTCTTAAAAAAACACCTCGGTACACATCTTCATCAAACACATGAAAGTACGCATAGAAAAGTTTCATCGATATCGTGGTGGCTTGCACGAAACATCTTAGATGTAGATGAATATCAATATTTCTCGCGTAGTTCTTGGAAAATGAAAATTACTGATCAGTGAACTTCCGAACCTAAGACAATTTCGCGGAATCGTGTTCACATGACTGATTATCTGTTGTGCGTTTCCGACCACCGCTGTCATACATAACATATCGGGGTACTGAAAACGCAGGTGGCAGAGGCGGTCGAAGAAAAGGGACGAAAGGTTGGGTCGGTTCTTGATTGACAGTCCAACCCTAGCACTGTTGGGTGCATACAACGTGAGCATGTCTTCGAAGGAACCGGACATCGCTCCTTGCATGTCTAAACGAGATAGGTATACAGGTCCGACTGTCGACCGCCGTAAGTTACGACGAAAATTACCTAACAAAAACTTTTGAACAATTCGCTTAGTTTTTTCTTCGACTTCAGCAGTTTTTCTCCTTTTTACGACAGTGAATTAGTGAGCTTAATTAAACGATAACTTTGAGCGAGGGCCAATTATACGTTTGCGCCGTCTCACTCATTTTGAGATTATTTCAGACAATTATCATCGCAAATTTTCTTCCAACATTAACTATTTAATATGATCAATAACAGACATTTTGTTACTTTTTTGTAATATTTTCTGTACTTGATAATGGTGTAATAGTCGAAACCGGTCAAAAAAATAGAAATTTTAAAAATATATTGCGGAAGTAACGAAGTGTCTGTCATTGATATTATGGAGCCCTTCCACCATGTATAAGCTTCAAGTTTCGATTTAACATTTAAGGTCCCTTAAATTGCAGAGTATTAAGTCAAATGTCGGAAAGACTGTGTACGTAAAAAAAACAGTTCTCATGGTAATTGCAAAGTTCATCCAAAAAATGTTTGCGTTACCATAGATCAGTTACTAAGGAGTAGCGACGGTGGAAAGGGAGGTTTACGGGAAAAAATGCTTAAAATTGTCTCCAATACCTCCTCCTCAAGTATTGCAGGTACCTCCTGAAACACCCTGTGATTACTATTTATTTATAATGCCTTAATTTTTTTAAATTGCGAATGGTACTTCTCGAGGTTTTATTTTAATCTATCAGTTTTAAATGTTCTTGAAACATTTAAAATATCTACTCCGTTCGGTGAAATATCTCTCTTCGTTTATCGTTTCTGTTAGCTAAGATTGCAATTTAATGCTTCAACTGTTTATATTAATAACACTTTCATTGATGTTTTCGATTCTGAGTTACATGAATATATAAAAATGAAAAGCTCAATACTGGAATCGGTAGGAAGTTCTTTTTGATATTGGAGTCCATAAAATCTAGACTGTTGGACCTTAAAAAGTGGGGTTCTAATGTGATAACCTCCATGTAGCTCTTAACGATATCTATTCTCAAGCAAGGCTAAAAGGTACGTGTACGTTTGACAGGAGCGAATCTACGCTAGTCGGCACAGCAACGTTTCATGACAGATTTTGGCATAGAGTGAATTAATATCAATGCATATGCGTCATTTCCCACTCACGACCAATCAATCCTACTAGTAGCTATGGGGGGAGAGGGAGTGGCTAAGGGGGCGATAGGACCCCCACTTTGTCGAACCACACAGTAGATAGAATCGAAATTTTTGGAGATGGCCACACAGTATATAAGTATTTAGTCATATTTTCCGATATATTTACCAACTTTATCGACTTGAAATACAAATTAGCTCTTCACTTAGGGGCTATTATACAAGCTTTTTGTATGTTACAATCCAGTCGCAGATCCAGAGAGGGGCGAGGGATGCCACAGCCCCCTCTGGGATATCCAATTCACATTAGAATGGTAATTATGTTCAGACCCCCACTACTCCTGGGAGGTTATCCCTAACTTATACTTATCCTGAACTCTTTGTTCCTATCCTGAATCCGCCACTTACACTATTCTATTAGGAATATCAATCCAATTAAGTAAAAAGGATTTAACTTATAAATTTCTCTGAGCTCTGGGGGGGGGGGGGGGGTTTATCCCCCAAACCCCCACCCCCCACCCTCGCTACGCCACTGCTGTCCACCACCAAGTCTTCGGAAAGAATCCCGTCCCGTAAGAGTCGGGGAGTACTTGTTCTACCATTCAAAGAGAGTCGTACATTCGTGTCATCACCCATGGAGAACGTGCGCTACAACCGCGCACCCACACGCATAATTTTGAAGTGCGTGTCACGCGGCGCCTGCAGCCGGCATCCTCCCATCCGACCTCGGGACTGTTCTCGGAAACCTCGTTCGTTACATCTCCACCCCGTGAGGAACCTTTGGAATGATAAGTAAGAGGAAGCTTATACCTACTCAGGAAACGGCGGATAGGGTGAAAGTAGGAAGGAGTTAACAGCGGGAAATGCATGATTTTACTTCTTTCGGGCTGCGTTGAAATCAAGAGGATTTTGATTTCTTAGCTGGCATTGGAATTCTAATCAGTGGCGAGTACAGATCATATCTCTGTCGGAGGTGAGGGGGAATATCAATTCAATGTTAGTTTGAGTAATTTTATGGAAAGCTCCGGGCATATCTTATTTACTTATTTAATGTTTTCACCTCGGAGGGAAGGAAAACTGTTCATATTCAAACCCTGATTCTATTGAGTTCTTGACCACGCCTATCCCCTCAGAAAAAAATTATAAATATGAAATAAATGAGAAGTTAATACAAAACTGTTGCAATAAAATATGCGTTGGAAAAAATATCCCCAGAATCTTCGGAATATTGGTCGCCTTTACTCTAAAACCCTTACTTGAGCCGCCCAAGAAGGCATATATTAGAGAACACAAAATATAGCAGGAAATAATATTCCAGATAATTACAACAATAAATTAAATTAATTATAGATTAATTGAAATTTAAGAAAAAACTATCACCACGTAATGAATACTTTATAAGATTTTTAATCAACCATACTTGAATTGCATCGACTACAGTAGCGGCGGGAAAAATACTCTAATCTTTTTGGTCCACCGAGCATACCACTACTCTATCCAGGTCCCCACCGCAATTTACCAAGTGTCATGGTACTACTATGTGTTTATATGCACTAGAAATTAAGTAACTAGGACATAGCAGTGACCCGGAAATCCAAAAGTCTATGGTTCGATTCACAGTCCAGGGGAAATTTTCCTCTAGCACTCGAAACAGAATTCATCGCCGTGCTATTCACGTTGGCAGGTAAGATATACACCAAAACTCTGAATTTGATTACGGGAAAGGCAGGCCATGAGTCTTAACCCGCAGTATACCCCTAGCAAATAATCAACTAACAAGTTTGAATGGAGTTCGTACATAGGTAGGTACCTGTACATAACTTATTGTTGCAAATTGTTGCTTTCTTTTTATTTCATTCCCAAAATTGCAAAAATATGATTCTTTAATAATCTGCCACTAAAAAATTTCGTAATCTCTGTTAATATAAAATGATAGTGACCCCAAAATCAGATAACTTCTACTTATGTACCTAATTTCTCAACTTGTACCAGGGAATAGTAATATTGGTTTATTTGTGTAAACAATGGAGGAATGAAAGATTTATTCTTATAATTATTTTGTTCTCTTACTAGTGGAGAGGACCGCAGACTACAATGTGCTGGTGCCAACACTGGTTTATTAGAAAGCATTCAAATTCACGCATTTTTCAAGCTCTTCCGATGACTCCAAGGGTGCATCCTCAGGTAGTAAAGAACATAGTCGCCACTCGCCCGTAGCTGTATTCCTCGAGGGACGCCCGATCGTGATGGGACTTCCCCCACACGACGGAGGAAGAGGCGGTTTTGGGAGGTGGGGCAAAACGGCAAGACTTAGAAATTCTCTGATCTCATCCGAACACGCTCCTCACGCATGTCCGTGCGCCGACCGCCGCCGCCTCCGACGCCCGTCTGCCGTCATCCCCCCGCCCTGGATCTTGATATTTTCATTTTATTTTTCCCACACCGAACCCTTAAGAGAACAGGACCTCCCCCTCGGGTTCCCCAACCCCTATGCCTACCCACGAGAGGGGAAAGGAAGTAAATATCCTGGCAGTGACATGCGGAGGTAAGGGTGGGAGGTGCATTTGAGGTCTATGGAGATGCGATCCGGGCTGGGAAGTATTTCAAATTCAAGTATTTTAAAATACGCATTTGAAATATATTTTTAATTTGTCTTTGGTATTTAAAACACACGACCAAAATTTATCTCGTATTTTGTGTTTCAAACACGGATTTTTGGTATTTCACAAGGAGGATGTAAATATCTGGATGCACTGTTTCCGAGTTTTTTGAAAGGTCAAAATTCCACCATCTTAGTTTGACAATTTTACGACTTAGTCTCCGACTGATATTTTGAGGTGGCTAAGTTTTCTTCTGAAAATTCACTGCATTAAGTGAAAAATGCAACTATTATCATTAGTATTTCGTCGGTGATTGACTTAGGATCCTATCATTCGCGATACTTCTATTAATGTTTAAACACTGTGTCTGTTAGCCGCTTTACTGGTGGTGATATCCTTGAAATCATACTTCATTACTGTAATTGTTTATTTCTATTGGATGCAATGAAATTCAATACCAGTGTAAGTTCAGGTATATGACTACTTTACTCTCGTAAAATTTTATTTTCAGCTGAGCTGGTAGTAGAACGTAACCGTGGTGATAATTTTTCCCTGGGAAAAGATGTTTGAGTCATAACTTCGCGAAGCCTACGAATGAAGTAAGAAAAAAAGTTTACATTGTGCGTTCCATAGTTTATTTTAATGTATTAACGAGTTATGACCAAAAATTTCACCAAATAGTGAGCATTGACTCTTATGGGATTGACGATGTTTTGGTCAAAGTGGGCGTGGCTAGACCTACCCAAGCACCCCCATTCCGGCCACACTTCGCTCCACGCTCGAAACCAGTGGTGCCCCCTCCACTATATTTACAACCTCCTTGGTATTTTCCTATTGTAAAATAAAAATACATTTTATAATACTTATGAAGTAGCTCCGATAACACTACTGTGACATTATGCTTCAGAGATTACTTCGTTTTTGTTAGAATCGTTTTCTTCATGTTTCAACTATCCATAACGTCCCAACGTTGGTTATATATTTTTATGATCTTATAGTTTCCATGAAAATGTATTTTGTATTTTAAAAGGCATTTAAAATACTATTTTGTTGTTTGACTTTCAAATACCCATATCAAAGATATTTTGCATTTGAAATACATTTGGTGCTGTATTTTGAATTTCAAATATATTTAGAGCGATATTTTGTATTTCAAGTACTCCTATGTCTATATTTTTCCCAGCCATAGATGCTATGCACACGTCATAACCTCGCACGGCAGAGGAAGTGGCCGAGACGATCGCATTACAATCGCACATTGATTTTTTTTACGATTTACTTTCGTTAATATCCATTTTATCCGAAAATACCATAAATACCCAACATCATTTGATGATGTTGGGTATTTATGATATTTACGGAATGCCCCGGCTTTTTTAGAATTCTCACTGGACAACACTTAAATGGCAAAAATCAAATTCAACGTGGTTAATCTGATGGCTTCCTTTTTCAACCGCCAATTATTTCCATTTCCCATAATAATATCGCAGGTAAGACGTGGAATTATTTCATCGCCATGCATTGAAATCCGGTTGTCTGACTTCAACTAGGAACTATGCAACCTCGCCTCATTTACCACCAGAATTTCACCTTTTCAAAAATTAGGGTGATTTGTAATAGATGAATTGTCACCTTTCCACGGTGTAAGAAGCAAGTTTTTGGAGAAATCATACAACATTTGGTATTTCAATAAATACTTTAGGAGGCTAAAGCACCATAGAAAAAATGAAGTAATACTACGCAACAGAACTTACCGACAAAACTAATCCAAGCTTTGATCTGTGTATGAACGCCTTGATAGCGATTCTCTATCAGTAAAAGCTTTGGACGGTCTACTTTAAAATTTCAATCGCAATCTCACCAAGCTAACTTTCCTCCATATTTTCATTACATGAATCCATCAAATATTTCCAGAGAATTTACACTCTAAACAAAACCCATCAAAAAGATGACCAGGTCATAGACCACTGTACATGATAATACATAATATTAGAGAGGAGATAATATGTACCGCCGATAATTATATGTACCGCCTGACGTATTTACGAGGGTCATAAAAGTGGAAGAGTACCCTCCTAGTTATCGACACAGCATCTGAGCTGATACATTCCTTCATTCAATACATAGTTATTATAGCCCACTTATAATTGTTTTAAGGGAGCAATTGCCTAGTGGAGCGATAGAATTAACGTAGAGTTATAGATAACCTTAATTAGAGAGTTTTGTGAATAAACACGGGGACAAACCGAGGCCATTTACACCTGAGTAGGGAAAACTCGGTTATTTTTCATCGCAAGCATGGAGTTTAGAAAACAAACCTTGACTTCAACTCTATTCAGGAAAAGGCCCAGGATATTTACTCCGAGTAGTAAATACCCGATTATTCCTCATCGCTAACTCGCAATTTCCCTCAACAAGAATAGTGCCTACGCTTGACACGACTTGAGCTTTATGATAGACAGCGAAAAGTGTTTGGTACGCGTTCAATCGTGTGTGGCTTATCTCGTGCATCGGCACCTTATTCTGTTCTTTTTATATTTCCCTCCCGCTACCTTATCAATTATCTAAATGAGTTTATAGTTATTTTAATTTCGTTCATTTTTTCTCACTGCTGTGTAATTTTTCCGCGTTCATTTGAATCGTACACCGTATCATGTACATTTACAGAGATTGAGTGATTCCTTTTAATTATAGATGTAGGTTAAAATATTATATAGCATCGATAATGCACGTAATTATTCTATGCCAGTGAACTTATCAATGACAATGCATTGTAATTGGATAAATTCTTTAGATTACTGTTGTTTGATTACTGGTTTTTGTTATAATATTCAATAATAATTATGCTATTGAATCGGTAATGCACATAATGATTGTAAACTAATAATTGTGCCAATAATTTCTGTTTTCGTAATTGGTTTCTCTCAATGAATTTGGATATTATATTATTCTAATCATATTTTGTTTCTAAGCCTACTATTGATTGGATGTAAAGTTGATTTAAATAAATTAATATCAATTTTTGATAAACTTAATGTCCCAAAGGACCTGCAGTCCAAGATAATAAATCTCTTATATCAATCCATTTAGACAGTTTCTTCCTCTTCTTCCGAAAAGGCGCATCGGAGTACTTGGAAGAGGAGTTGATGCCTCGGCAACAGGTAGATGAACGTGGGGTCGTGTACGGGTCTCGCCGCCGGGGAAAAATTATTATTTCCGCTAAGATTATGACGACGATAATACGTGAAGGGGAGAGGGAGTCAAGAGAAATATGAAAACACTCTGAGATTTCCCACAGCTCAGAGAGAAGCTGGGGTTTTTCCCATGCCTTCCTGTCTTGGGTGCAGCTGGGACGATATTTATTATTCCACAACCCGGATAAATCTCGGAGTATAAGCGGATGAAGAAGGAAGACTCAAAGTTACGAACGAAAGGAAACACCGGTAATCAAATTCTCTCGAGAACTCTCACTTGTTCGTAACCCCAAGGCCAACGACGGAAAAGCCATCGAAAAAACTGTGTCTCCGAGTGATCGGCTAAACGCTACACCTGGGTGGTTCATATTTAACTAGATTAAGGACTCGAAAGCAGAGGGTATTTCGAATCGTCGATTTGATCTGTTATGACTAGACTGAGGTACGATTGCTCACACCTCGAGTGAGTTTTTTCTTTACTAAATGTCATTATCGTTCACTTATCGTCTTTTCTTTATAAGCTGATTGAAGAATTGAGTGGAGAGCTGGGTCAAATCAATCTTAGGATTGTAGACGAGTGAATATGATGAGATATGGGGTATTTATACAGATTTTCCGATTATGTCGTAATAAAGCAAGAGAAAAAAGGGGTTCCATATTTTTTCATCATCCGATTCTCTCGAGAGGTTAATGCGTCCCGAGAACTCTCACTTGTTCGTAACCCCTGTAGGCCAACGATGGAAAAACTAGTGAAAAAAATGTGACTCCGAGGGATCGGCTGTATGCTACACCTGGTTGATTCATATTTAACTAGATTAGGGAATCAGAAGCAGCGGTTATAAGCGATCGTCGACTTGATCTGTTATGACTAGCCTGAAGTACGGCCCGATTGCTCACCCAATGATGCAATTTATTCATTACTTAATGTCATAATTATTCATTTATGATTTTTTATTAACAGATACGGGATATTTATACATATTTCCCGATTACGTCGCAATCTCAGTAAAGCATGACAAAAAAGCGATTTCGTATTTTTTCAATCATCATTCAACCATTGAAAACATGTGCGGAATTCATTATAATGCAAAGGTGAACTATTGTGTAACTAGATTTCTGACTCGAAAGCAAAGGGTATAATGAATGGTCGACTATCTGATATGCTATGACTAGCCTGCGGTGGGGCCCGATTTCTCACCTCACTATACAATTTATTCTAAACTTATTTTGGTTATTATTCATGTATGTTTTTCTTCATAGATACATATTTTCCGATCACATATGTCGAAATCTCAGGTTAGGGTGAAAGGAAAGCGATTTCAATTTTTTTTAATTATCGTTATAATTCAACCATTGAAAACAAATGCGGAAATCAATGCTGATGCTTGGATGTGATATACGACACGGAAGAAGTGCCTAAAATCGAGCTCTTTCATGAAAAAATTACTATGGATCAAATTACTGATATAAAATGTTAATATTGAAAGTGTATTGAAAAAAATAGATTCCCTAGATAGAAAAATTCCGCTTTCAGATATTTTTCTGATATTACTTTATCTAAGAGATTGTGAAGTAAAATAATTGGAGAGGAAATGGAAAGGGTGAGTGGGAATTTCATAATTTATGAGAAGTGGATATTGGTTGATGCTTTTATAATAGCTACTGTAGGGGGCGAATAATTTGACGTCCAAATGAAGAGTACGTCAGATGATTCAGGGAATCGGCATAATTTCAAGTAATACAATTCTTTTGGACCGTAAACCCGACATAGTGACAACAATCGAGCAACCATGGGGTGGACTTGGGCACGGATGCATGCAAAAAGATAGGACAAATGAAGCAAAAAGATCGTTTGAGAAAGATTATCTTGAATCTGAAAAGTGCAACATAAATTCCCAGTAAGATATTCAATAAAATAAAAGGATAATTAGGGGTAGATGTGGGAAACATATGGGACGCCCTGAGGGAGGAAATAACGAAAGTTAGATGACAAATAGCGCCTTGAGTCGAGTCGAAGACCGCAGGCGAGGATACAGCAACAATCCAGTATTATGCGCACAAGACGGCAAGAAGCCAAATAATCAGAGAATTTATCAATGCGAAGGACATGTGAATTAGAACAGACGATAAGGAAGTCATGTATAAAATAAAGACAGAAAGTAAAGAGCGTATCAAAACATTTTTATGAAGAAGCATTTAATAAGCATGAATTCCAATTTGATAACGAATGGGGTTAAAAAAAAAGTTATAGCTGAAGCAATAATGAAAGATGGAAGGCATACAATTACAATCTCTGAGCACAATAATTAGCGTTCGTAGAAGAGTACTTATAAGAATTCGTTTACAATCTTCAATATGATATGGGGGGTGAGAAGCCAAGTGGTACAAACGATTTTATTTCTAAACGTAGTTTAGGTAGTTAGTAGGTACAGGCAGGGCCGGCCTTAGGGCGGGGCGACCGGGGCGACCGCCCCGGGCCCCGCGCTTTGGGGGGCCCCGCGTTCGTCAAAAAAAATTAAAATATACGATAGTTTTGAAAACGCAATTTCAACTATTACTGTATTGTTAAGTCCGTGCTAGACAAAAAATAATATTATGAAAAAGGAATAATAATGCAGTAATTTTTATTGTGCAATTGCGTTTGTCAGTACAGTACTGTGTCGTGTGAGTGATAAAAACGAGTGAGAGAACTTGACGTGAGTGAGAGCGGGCGCTTTTGAATTTTATGATTAAATATAATTATAAATTTTATTTGTATTGTACTATTTTGAACTCAACTGCGTGATGGTATCATAACGGCGTAATTACGAAGTCTGAATTTGGGAGGGGAACACATACTTAGCCAGAGAGTGGTAGGGATTCAAAATGCTCGAGTTTGTAGATGGGGTATAGAGTTTAATATTTTAAGTGAAGGGCCCCGCACTGAAGGTTCGACCCTAGCCCCGCACCTGCGAGGGCCGGCCCTGGGTACAGGAATTGATAAAATAAATACACAAAAATTTGGTGGCCAAAGGTTAGGAGCAATTCTCTGTGATGAGCTGACATCTAGTGAAAAATCAAGCTCACTACTGAATATCTAGTTTATCTCGTTTTTTTTCTGAACCTAGTTTCTGAACACAACTCTGTTTAGAATAAAAATAACTTGTACACTTTGGCTTCTCACACACTCATATATGATTGAAAATGTTGGACATTACATTGCCATTTCCTGAAATTGAAATCGAACAAATGCGAATACTCAGTTAGATTTTCTATTCATGAACCCAAGATTCTTGCCAAATCCAAACATCTATCTCAAATGCCACAAAAGAGAGAACTATACGACTATAATACCATGAAGAACATCACCACCGCTTTCACCATTTTGAGTTTGATTATATCCGATTTAAAACCTCCCTGGGAACTCCGTGGAATATCAAAAGCGTGACCAGAGTAATAGGGCACACACAATGGACAATTTAAGGTGCCTTCGCAATATCTTGCCAATTTTGAATGAAGGAAAAAAAAAAGTCCTCGCTCATTAGCTCGAGAAAATTTTAATCAAGACAGAAAATGTGAATTTCGGAGTTTCGTATGGAGTCGCTGGAGAGGTGGATAGTAGAATGAAAGGCGAAAGGACTAATTTCTCCCTCACGTCGAGTGTTACGCAAACAGCAGATGGGCTTCATTTGAGAGCGGAGAGTTGGGACACAGGGATTCCTTGTATGAGGAAGCTCATATACAGCCCGGAAAAAGTTGAAAATAATGAAAGCCGAACGATTTCGAGCGTAAATGAAAAAAAAGTCAAAAGTCCAGGCACTAAAACACTGACATTTATGCATCATAGCACTGAATTGAAAGTGCAGTTCCTTTGCAGTCATTACTAGAGTCAAGAATGACCGTAGGCTTTCCCGACGTATTGTATCGTGGAAGGTTACTCGGGATTTCCACCGGGTCAGGTCACGTTTCCATCACGGCCGACGCGTCGTTAAATCGAAACGTCGCGACGTTTCGATGAACGAGTCACCCATCTTCATCAGGACATCTCAAATGCCACCAAAGAGAGAAATTCACAACTGTAATGACATGAAGAATATCACCACCGTTTTCGCCATTTTGGGTTTGATTATAACCGATTTAAAACCTCCCTGGAACTCAGTGGAATATCAAAAGCGCGACGAAATAATAGGGCACACAATGGATAATTCAACACAAAATTAATTTAATGGATAATTTGGGACATATTTCGTTAATCTACATTTGTAATCTAAAATGTGTCCTGGAGTTGAATAGCAAAACTTTAATTGATAGGGTGGCAGAAGGCTATTTTGGCAGAGACGCATCGTTGTAGACACGTATCTGTAATCAGTTTAAATTTAACCCTTCCGTGACTGTGCCTAGAAAATATCGCGGACGACTGCGTGGAGTATCTCAGATAAGTATCAGGAGTATCTCGACAAAGTGGTTGAGCTCGAAGGGACTAAATAAAAAAATTATACAACATTAACATAATTTGGGGTAACTGAGTTACCCCAATCAGTCACGGAAGGGTTAAGGTAAAGGTAAAATTGTGTACATTTTCGTCTAAGAAAAATTTTGAAAAGTGTCAATTATAATTACCATGAAAATTTCAAAACCATATATTTAGTTTAAGCAAGTAATAAATTACGAAAAAAAATCCGATAGGTCGGGCAGGAGAAATGCGTCCACTCAAACAGACTTGTTTTTCCTTACAAATGGCGTAGATGTCACAATTGTTCTCATGCTAAACCAGAATTTTTCAAAACAATATTTATAGAATCAAGAAAAAGTTTTGAAAAACGTAGTCGTGTCGCAACCGCCCTTACGTCTTGCGACACGGTTTTGATTCGCAGCTCCCGATGGTAATTGATCGAGACTTGTTTCACATGAGAGAGAGAGCAGCGACTAGATGGGATGGGGTAGGGGGAGATTTTCAGCGCGGAAAATTGCCGCTTAAAGGATCGCTCTCATAATGGCCATTACGTGTCTTTTGTTTTCGAAAAAAATGGAATGAAGAGGGCGTGACCGTCATGTCGCGTTCGCTTCCCGCTCCGAATCTCTCTCTTCTCTTATTTTCACTCGGGTCGATTCTTTCGAGGAACACGGCACTTATGTTGCGTTGCCGCGTCTGTTTCCATGGTTACCTATTGTGTTGCTCCAACAAGCGTCTCTCGTTTCGTAAGGGAGTGGTTTCTTGAATCCATTCCGTCGGTCAATTTCTTTCGAAACTTTCCACATATGGTCACAGAATCGCTTCGAGGTTCATCACAGGAGCGGATACAGAAAAAACTCAAGGAGGGGGCGCAACGGATATCTTGAGCTATCTTTACTGCTATCGTAACAAAAAAATAATCAAGTCACATGAAAAGACTAAGAAAGTTTTCTTTCAACTGATTATACACATATACAAGACAATGTCATCTCATAATATAAAAATTTGCAATTGTGGTTCAGCAATATCAATACCTTGCGGTGGGTTCCTGATAAAAATATTTTAATGAACACATTTAACACATTGCTCAATTTCTACTGTGACTACGTCAAAACTGCGTTAGGCCAGTAGCAATCAAAACCAATCGTAAATAAATTTGACCAGTATTACCAAATTTATGCAAATTGCCCATATGAAACAGTTACAATTGTGGTTCAGCAATGTTCGGCAATGCTGGCGACACCACAAGGGGGAGGGCGCCCCCTATATGCATCCACCACTGGTTCATTACACCTCTATTCCACAACGATGGGAAATGTGATTTTCCTTAAATGAGGAACGTCTTTGAATGATAGCATGGCGTCTTTAATTTCGTTCCTAACGTTTGCAAAACTTGATTTTTGTAAACTTTGCATGCGCGGTTGAGCCTCTGACTGACTCTATTAGAATTTCGGTTCATGGTAAAAAAAATAGGGAGAAGATTAACAGGGATTTAAAATGGACATGAAGTATACTGGCAAAATTAATCGTTGAGTGGATCTGTATTTTGATGTATAACTTAAAAAAATGGCGTCATGGTATTGGAATCACGTTAACGATAATTTAAATAATAATAAATTAACATACATAGTATGTATACCTCAGGGCTGAGCTTTAAGCCACCGAGTGCGTCCACCGGGTTGCGGATGATGGGCCAACCTCGATGCTGCGATATAAGCGAGTTTACTTGTCGAATAAGTAGTCGTGGACAAAAAGCGGAGGCATACCAATGTGGTATGGGTCTATCCCCGGGTAAGATTGGCCACATAAATGATACATTAAACCTGTGAAGATGCCGTGACTTGGCGACGGGAAGCCGCCAACAATTATGCCTCACATAACCCGGGGGAGAGGGCAGCAGCTCTTCTTCATATGAATAAAGGTGTGTTTTAAAATAATATTTAATTACAGTGATAAATTTGTCTTTTGATTCGCACTGCGACGACGGAATATTCTAGGTTTCCAAAACGCTTAGAGGCGAGGGGTAGAGGTACTCGTTGCGTTTCTCAAGCCGAGGAAATTCGCTTCGTAAAATAAAATCAACCCTCTCCTTCGCAAAAAAACTTCGCCTCGTCGAGCAAGTAAGGTTCGCATAATTGACTACCGCTTAGTACCACCACATGCAGCCACGAATAAAAGCGCCTGCAACGTTTGCACGTCCTCGTTACGAAATCAAGCCGTAAGCAAGCCAATAAATCAAATACTGAATTCGATCAAGATTGAAAATTCATGCATGCACATTGGCGTCTCAACCGCTCGAGTCTTAGGCATTGTGGATACCGCACGACTAAGGGTGATCATTTTTTATTTATCGTGGCAACGTCCCTTCTGGAAGCCAATAATATATATTTGGGTCAAGTATATTGATTAACTCAGGCGTAATACGTTAGAGCTCACAAGCGTAATGGGAAAGCAACTCCACGAGTATTGCGTTCGTTAACCTGGAACAAAAAAAAACCAGCACCGAAGTAGCTCACACGCATAAATTCATACATTACGGACGATGGTCAGAAGAAAGTTCGTAAATACAGAGACAAATGCGGGAGATTGGCACGAAACTTGATTCAAAAGACGTTATTTTTTCTTACTTCACGGAATTTTATGTTTGGCAAATGATAAAAAATATATCCATCAGCTACAAAAGTACATATTAAATCTTTCTGCATAAATATTTTTCAATCGGTAGGAAGGAAATTTATTGTCACTTACGGGCCAGTGTTTTTAATATAGCAGTTTCTTGAGAAATAAAATGCGTGTATATTGAGGTAAAAGCATATTTTTATGTAGTTTTGAAAGAATTTTTCTCGAGGAAATTTATTATTTTGGGTATTTCGCGATAAGATTTGCGACATAAATATTCGACATTTGAGTAAATCCAAGTCAATCATTTGAATTAAAAAAATTTATTCCATTCATGATATAAAAAGTATAAACGCATTATTCAGGATATTTTTTTTAGAAAATATTCAATACGTTTCGTGGAATGTAAATTTTTTTAGCGGGTTATATTCATAAAGTTTACGCTGGTATGCAAATTTCAGTTAAATGTATGAATACGTAAGTGTATACCAATGGGTATGTTGAGCAATACCATGTGTATTATACATAAAACTGTGCCACACTGGGGAGAGATACTAAGACATGTCTGGGAGGACTGCATTCCAATACTAAAAGTTCTCTAGGCTCTTCACAGTAGGGTGACGAACAGTCTCAATACCTAGCGGTAGCTACCTGCTAAAAATATTTTAATGAAATCATTTAACACATTGCTCAATACCAACTGTGACTACGTAAAAACTGCGTTAGGTCAGTAGCAAAATCAGATAGTTAATAACTTTTACCAGCATTACCAATATTATGCAATATTGCCAATCCAAAAAATAATCATTGCATTGTAATTAAACATCCAACGATTTGAGTAATATCCAAGTTCGATTACTCTCCATAGAATGCTTATGATTTTTTTGACTTGGAATCAAATTTTTACAATAGGGTAGTTTCCTTCATCAAAGAAAACAAAAGGCATTGATGGCGATTCGTTACCCACCATTAGTGTATTCATAATACACAAATTATTTGGTTTTTGAAATACCGGTTTAGACGAATGGCAAGGGTCAAATTTTATCCTCATTTGAAAAAGGCCAGATTGGCGCCCATGCGATTCCACTCCACGTGACGTCACAAGGACCTAGTTTCTACACGAGAGGATAGGAGTTATGCATCGTCAGAGGCTACCAATGCATGCATGAGTCACAGAGCTCAGGGAAACATGTCTTAATAATCACCTATTAAAACTGGCAAAGGTCGGAAAGTTTTCTTCGCTTGATAAGGTATTAATAAACCTTTTATAAGCCAAGCGCTACCAGCCAGCAAGGTACTCAGCTACCCGCTAGCATCCTGCGTCCTATCAGCGCTCAGAGCCTCGATCAAGGTCACCTACCAGGCGGGAGGGGGAACCAGAAATGCGTCGTACGGACTTTTTCCCTTCATTCCTACTTACGCGTCGCGTTTTCGCGCGCTTGAAATTTTTCACTTTTCATTTGATCGCGAAAAATAGATATCGTCATTTAAAAATCTAAAAGCGTGAAATACGTACTCCAGGAGTAATATTCTTTCGATTTAGGCAATAAAAAAATAATAGGAAACCACCCTATTGCAAAAGAGCTATTTATCATCGAAAGGAAACAAGATAATAGCTCTGAGTAAGACTCCTGAGAATGGTTACATACCATTAGCACATACTATCAAATCTGCGTAACAATGTACAAGTTATCACAGGAAATAGCTACTTCCTGCTACACTCATAACAGGAAGTTACTCACGTCGTTCGACACTTATTAGGACAAAGAAGGATTTAGTTCTATTACACAGTGTTTCAGGAGGTACCTGCAACACTCAATAAGATGGTATGGGGAGACAATTTTAATCATTTTTAGTCCATAAACATGGGGTCGTAACTCATTAGTTACCGAGCTATGGCAACGCAAACATTTTTTGATGCACTGTGCAGTTAACATGAAAACGCTGAACAACGTAATGAGAAGTGCTGAACCTTGTGCTGTTTGTACTATTTTTTGTTCATTTTATGAAGAGGAAGGTAGCTTTATTTTTACAATGGACTCCGAATAATATTAGAAATTTTATTTTTCAAAGACGTATAAAACGAACAAGGATATTGCATACAGGAGGCCCAATTCCATCCCCTAGGAGGCTGATTTCTGTTGCCACTTCGGTCGCATTTTAATCGGATTCCAAAAATGTCCGCGGCGCGGTTGATGAGTGCAATACGATACACTTTTTTTCCTTTATTTTGCGGTATAATATTTTTAATGGCGAGGAATAGAATTGAAAAGTAATGCATTTGATAGATCACATCATTATCCGTATATATTTCGGTAGATACCCCTGATTAAACCTTATTTCCCCGTGAATCTCGGATCATTTTGTCCGTCAGCGACGCGAGTGGTGACTTTTGTAAACCAATTTAAATGCGCCGAGGGTGGCAACACATTTGGAGGCCAATATGAGGATCTCAATTTTAATATTTTTGACATCAAAGATGAAGTTCCCCATGAAAAAATGCAGGCTCAGCCTTAGGCATTAGCCGCTCTGAGGAGATGGCTTGGTGGTATAACTGGCTAGCACGTCTGACCGGTAATCGGGATATCCGAGTTCTTATCCCGGCTAAGTCAAATATTTTTTCACGGAGAACATCATCTTTGGTGTTAATTTAATACTTAATCATCGAAATTGCCTGCCTGATAACTATTTCACGATACGACACGAAAAAAACGTAAATGAAACTGGGCTTCCGTGTGAAAAAATGGGAAAATATCTGACATGCTTGCGCATTGCAGAAAAATATTTCCACGCAGAAAAATAAAATTTGAATTGAAAATCTTTGAAAGGGGATGAACAGTAGGATTTTGTAAAATTAAAGTTAGAAACGACTCGTAAAAAAAAGTGCTACGTCCAAGAATCGCATCCAGGACCTCCGGGTGGGAGTTGAATACCGTAACCACCGGGTTAACGCTCCTAAAGGCCGCGATACACGGCGAATGATCACGTGACCATTCACAGGATCATGCGAGCAAAGTAGAACATGTTCTAATTTTCACTGAATGATCATGCGCATGACGGTTCATTTGCGAATTTTTCCATTATACAAGGCGAATGATTTCATTCGCATGATCATGCGCATGATCTCTCTCGACTCGACTCGAATTAAAGTCTCACTTGGCACTCACAGCCCTGAGGACGATGACCGAGTCGGACATCGAAACGTCGGCAATTATGCAGTTCCTGACCCGGTGGCGATACCAAGAACTCTTCACTATACGCATAATAATAAGCATGATTGCTCACCGTGTATAGCGGCCTTAAGGGATTATAACTCATTATTAGTATTCTACCGAATAAAGTAGGTTTTCATGGAGTATTCAAGAAGTGAGCTGGGAGCCTCCTTTTCCTTCCAGCACTACCTTCTTTAATTCACTGTAAGGCCTACTCTCTTTCAATCTATCTAAAAATCCTATTCTTTTCCTTCCTCTCCCTCGTTTCCCTAACATTCTACCCTCTAACACCATTTTCAACATCCCCTCACCGCTAAGCACTAACTCCATCCATACCTTCTGTCCCCTCTGTATCTCATCTAAAAGCTGCCTCTCCTCGCCAATCATATCCAGCATTTCGTCATTCCTTTTCCTCTCCGTTCATTTCACCCTCTCCATTCTTCTCCATACCCACATCTCGAATGCCTCTAATCTTCTCTCGTCTTCTTTCCTCAGTGTCCACGTTTCCGCACCGTAGAGAGCTACACTTACAACAGACCTGTAAAATTTAACTGCGTTCAAACTATTGATTATATAACCCAATATGGGGGGTGATTCGTGGACAGCTCCCGATGAACTACAATACTACAAAGTTTGATTGAAATCCGACACCCAGTTTGGTGACACTCCCCTCGTTAACAACATAAATATCGGCACCGGAATCCTGGCCAAGAGATGAGAGTGCAAAAAACAAGGAAGAGAAGTGGAAATCATATGCGAAGTCCTTAGGCATAGAAAATCCACGAATATTACAAAAGAGGATGCTCAAGTCGGCCTATAAAGGTGTTGTCACCCACCGCGCATATAAATGGGTTTACCAAAGTCGCCACTCGCGTCGCTGACGGACAAAATGATCCGAGTTTCATGGGGAAATAAGTTATGATTAGGGAAATCTACCTAAATTTATACGTATGATGATATGATGTATCAAATGCATTACTTTTCAATTCTATGCCTCGCAATTTAAAAACATTTTACCGTAAAATAAAGGAAAAAAAGAGGATCGCATTGCACTCATCACCGAGCCGCGGACATATTTTAATAGATTAAAATGCGACCGAAGTGGCAACAGAAATGATCCTTCTAAGGGATGAAATTGGGCCTCCTCTATGCAATCCCCTTGCGAAAATCAATCGCAGGAAACAGGAATTTCCGGAGACGTTGGCGCCACTAGGTTCCGAGGGTGGGAACGCTGGCAATGCCTGCTGGCTGGTCACTGAACCCTTCCGCCGCCAAATGAGTAATGCCTCAACGTTTTCTGCAAGGGGACTGCATAGAGGAGACCCAATTCCATCCCATAGAAGGCTTATATCTGTTGCCACTTCGTTCGCATTTTAATAAGTTTTCAAAAATGTCCGCGGCGCGGTGATGAGTAAAATGCGATCCGATTTTTTCCAATATTTTGCGTTATAATGTTCATAAATGCGAGGAATAGAAATTTGGTAAATAGCATCATCATAAATGTCAATTTCGTAAGACACCCTTAATTTTAACTTGTTTTCCCGAGAAACTCTGATCATATTGTCCGTTAGCGACGCGAGTGATGACTTCACTCAGTTCAGTTTCGTAATTCAGGGTTCCCATTCAAACTAAATTGTAAAATTCACGGTTTTTTCCAGGTTTTCACGGTCTAAATGTCGTCAAATTCACGGTTTGCAGTAAAACCATTTCGGGAAGAAACATTGACCGCGTAATAATCATCGGTCGCACCTTACCTAAAAATTTAACGAACGCAACAGACGCTGCGAATGCAAACGCAGCAATGAAAGTGGTATCTCTCCTGACGTCACATATCGTTTGTAAAATTCAGCTTCGGCTAAAGGTCGTGAGTGGGAAAATGGAGGGACCAGGGTGCCAGGAAAGTTAAGAAGTGTCTCATTTTTCGCCAGGGTTAATGAACACTTTGGTTACCAGTCTTCCGGCGTTGGTACAGGCTTAAGGTATTGTGTCGTCATGGCACACGGACCAATACTTGCGCCACAGAGTAGGGATATACAGAGAGGACAAAACGGCTGAAGGCGGTAATCAGCTCATTACGCATTTCACCATGTTCTAAATAAGGAAACGTGGCTTGAGTTGCTATTTGGTTGCTATTGTTGCTATCATTCGCGCTTGGCGTGGAGTGTTGTCGCACAAATTTTTTTTCCTCCACTCCTCAATGCTTTCACGTAGTGTGCTAGTGTTGTAAAGAAACGAGGAAAATAAGACGAGAAGAAAAGGTTTTGCTTGGTGTTCGGCCATTAACTGTAAAAACAATGCGGGCATGACGGAAGCAAAGTTGAGTTTCTTCAGTTTCCCTAAAGACCCGGTGAGGTAAGAAATTTCAAATTTTTTCTGAGTTACATAGCTGATCGAAGAAACTAAACTTATGTTCGAGTATTATTTTGCATGCGAAATGAAATTGTCGAAAAAGTTTAATAAGAACTTGTGGTGTTGGCGCAGGTTCAAGGAATGGGTGATTCGATGTCATCGGTCGGATTTAGAAAACAAGACTGTCAGTTGTTTACATAATAACTGCCGGATTTGTGCGTGCGATTTGGCTTTCCTTGCTCTACCTTTGTTAGTAAAGAAATAATTAGGCTACTTTGAATTTTAAACCCTCTTTTTTCGGTGGATGGTAAGTCGTTAGCACTATTTGGTTTGAATCTACAGCATAATTTTACTTATTTTCAATAAGACCGCCGTGCGCATTTTTCATTACAGAGAAACCTATGGTACAGCCACCTAATGTCCCCTCTGTATATATCTACTCTGTGCTTGCGCTTCAAATATTGGTGTACAGATAATTGCGTGGGCAAGGTCTGCGCTTGAATCACCTTGAAATATGACCGACTCATCGATTTTTCTTTTGATTTGTCAATCGTAGTTCTAAAATCAAGTTTCAGAGATTTTTAAGGTTTTACGACGAAATTCACGGCTTCTTCCAGGTTTTTTCACGGTAGACGAAATTCACGGCTACTTCACGGTTTTAAGGTTTTCACGGTTGAGTGGGAACCCTGGTAATTAAAATTAGATACTTTTAGGGCAGTACCACGCATTTTATTTTTTATACTGATTATTATTTTACCCACTGAAAACATATATATACTCTCAATAAAGTATTTAGGGAAAATTAAATAAAGTAATAATGGATATACTGCTTTCGCTGTTGGGAAAAATGATTCGTAAGGGCTAATTCCAACCAATTCTTTGTATGCGTCAGTGGTATGGTTTAAACAAATTATTATCACACGATGCGAACGAATAAAATACAAAGGAAGGCTGCGCGTTTCGTCAAAAACTGCTACGGGCGCACAGACAGCGTTACCCAGAAGTTAAGCGAATTAGGCTGGGAGCCGGGAGACTCGGAGGCTGCGCTCTAGGCTTAGATTGCATGAAAAATTGAGAATGGATATCTTTAGGAGTGACACAGAGAACATAATATTAGAGCCACACTATATTTCTAGGTCCGATAGAAGAGATTAATTAAGAGAGATGTTTTGCCGAACGGATAGATATGGGAATTCGTTTTTTCCCGAACCATAAAGGACTTTAATAAACGCTAGTCCCAACTTCGTTAGAGCACTTCTTTTTTTTATCTAAAAACGGCAGGTGTCCTAAAACCCCCTGACACACGCCTTTTAGGCGGCTTGCGGGGTATTATGTACTTAGATGTAGATGTAGTGCTTGCTTTATTTCCATTTGCGGCTAGCATGTAATCCTGCATATTTAATAGGTTGACTTTTGGCGACGTACGAGAGTCGAATTCCCTAGTTCCACCAACCGTGACGTCACGATTCATCGCTCTGGCAGTATCTGTGCCTGCACTAGCTATCCTAAATGCCAATATCTGAGCAGACTGTGCCAAGAAAAAAATCCTCTGGGAGTGAATGCATTGAAGATACTGCAACGTACGTGAGCTGGATAGGAGTTTTGCAACATATTTTAAACTGGATGCATGCTGCTCTCGGAAATCAGCAATACGCCTAGATTTTTGAAGTGGCCGTCTTCTTGAATTTGACTCCGACTTTTTTTCCACGTTTTAGTATACTCGCTTTCTTGTTTGTCCTTCTGCGAAAAATCTTGCAATTAAAATTTAGTCCACTTCTCGATATGCTAGAGCGGTGACATTTACAGGATAGGTCATAATTGGATGAAAATGCAATTTTTTTATTCTTTTACCACGATCGGAACAGTATTTCGTGTAATCTTTAAAGATAAAAATTAAATATGGAGTAGCAAAAAGTGTCACCAAAATTCAGGCGCGGCATTCATTATAGCTGTATTTAACTGAATTTAGAACGTAACCTTTAGAACGTAATCTCTAGAACGTAGCTGCAATCTAGTTGTTATAACATACGACTGCTGTGAAGAGGAGTCTCGGATCGACACTCTGGAGAAGTCTTTTTTATATTATAAGTATTCATTGTTGAAAGGTGGGGACTTGGGGAAAAGGGACTTCTCCGTATCTTTACCGTTAACGTGTGGTTAATGTAACACCATCCTAAAAAAGTAAATTATATTGACGTAAACAATGAAGAAACTTAATATTCCTTACTCCTTTTTTAAGAAACTTATGGAATTCCTAGAAACATGATTTTCTGAGAGGTTAGTTGCTCTATCTCTAGGTTTTTTAAATCTCTATCTCATAGGCTAATTTCTCAGTCTATAAGCTGCTGCCGCTGGCATTGGATAGAATTTATTTTTCATGAAGGATCTAAGATTTTCCCGGCGAATAGACTGGAGGATGAGTTCTTGGGTTTCCAGCCGGGTCCAAGGTGCAGAAAAACCCTTGGACCCGGCTGGAAACCCGAGAACTCTTCCTCCACTTTATTTTTTATGTTAGTCTCAAGTCACCCTTATGGGTGCAAGTAGCCCAAGTTTATTATTGTATTCCTACAATGAACGATTCGCATGCCATAACGTTTAAGATAGTAAATTACTTCTCTATCCGCGTACATTAGAGCCCGAACCGCTTTCCTACTGCATTGGTGCATGCAGAAACTATGGGATGAGCCAATGTTAAGATCACGGAAAAGGGCAGCGTGATGCGGATGGGATGTGCCCTTATGAGGCCTTAACTTTCATCGGTGGAAGGTTTCTGCCAACAGCGGGTCGCCTCCAACGTTTCCCTAGGTTCCCCCTCTCTGCGCTGGGCCGCACTGCCTTTCATAGGTCACTACTAAGGTCAATGATTTCACAAGTACACTCACGATGACCGCGGGGACGGCAGAATTTTTTATTAACTTCCTAAGAACGAAAGGCTTTCTCTTTCATAAGGTGTTTTCACGTGTGTCCCATGTAAAGAAAGCAGCGTTTATACAATGTTAAATAAAATAATAAAATTACACATGATATGTACGTGACTTTGTGCGGATTCCAAAACAATTTATGAAAATTGTATTGGCACGCACCTACTTCAAGTGACCCAACCGATCCGGAATCCCTGCCACGCCTGACGTGCTCCACGGCATCTTTTCTAATAGCGCACCTGGAAATTTTCACGCACGCCGCCGTACAGTTGACTATCTTCGTGACGATGAGAAATTAAATGCTAGATAGGAAAAGAGAGCAATTCCGTGGGCAGGGGGCACGCACTCTCCTCTCGGCGGGAGGTCGGTGGTTGGATCCAGGGTGAGGAAACAGAGCCACGGGCGTAAACTCATGGGTGCTTGAGAAAAGGAATAACAAGAGAGGTTATTGGCCTCGCGTAAGTAATGACGACTGTAATGACGACTCTAGCTCGTCATGAACTTGCGATGCCAAACCGCGCAATGGCGAGTATATCTCGTCATCGGATTTTCATTAGTTTAGCACTATTTTGAGGAACAATATAATTATTTGGAAGCTTAAAAATGTTAAAACATTCAGAGTATACTTAAATAATTCATATTTTATGAAACGTGATGGATTGGAAGGATTAAAATGATTTTATTCGAGTATCGATAGCTGTCTTCTGCATGTTTAATAATCACATTTTATTTTACGATTCTACATTGATTACAAATTGCAAAATATCATTTCACTACCTACCATTAAATAGAAAACCACAGAAAAAATAAATGGAGAATAGGAGCACGATATTCATAAAACTAATCGAAGTGGAATGTGCTAATTTAAAAACAAATCACCGAGGTATCTGTATGATTTGTTCCTAAATTGTCCCTCTGTCTCTACAATGTACACTAGGTCTGATCCTAATATGCTCTACTTCCCTGGGCAGCGCACTTCTGTTTAAAGTAAATCTTTTCTCGTTACCGCTAGTCGGATTTGGAATGCGATACCAACTGATGTCAAAAATTGCATATCTGTCAAAACATTTAAACTAAAATATTACGATTATTTACTATCTCGATAATAGCATAAGTTGCTCAATTTTTTTAAATTTGTGTTCTGGTTATAATGGCTCATTTTTTTTTGCTGTAGCGTTTTTTCTGTTTAGTTAAGAATATGTGACTTCTTGCTTGTGTTTGTATAAAATTCGACTTGGAAAATTGCTCATTTTGTCGTTTTTAATATATTTCATGTATTTGCTATGATCGGTTATGACATGAAATGGAATATCATTGTAACCATTTATACTGTATCTAATGAAATGTGCTACAAAAATGTAATTTATGTAATTTAATATTATTTTTGTTCTTACGAAATTTTTCCTGAACAATAAATATTTTTCTATTTTTCTATCTATCTAAGTTACGTGCTATCTAGGGACGCGGATTCCGATTCATTGAGATTCCTCCTCTCAGTATTCAAGGATTTATTTCTGCGGGGGGGGGCACAAGTGTGGGGCAGCCAAATAGTCTCCTCGTATTTAAGATAAAAAACAAAATACAACGATTACTGTACGAAATATTCTCTTTATTTTAATGTGAAAGTTATGAATGATATGAAATGGTATGATATGATATGAAATGATATAATTGAGGCTCCGTAATAGTCTTTAATAGCTCCGTAATAATAATAATTTAGTCGGTCTCGTTGGCGGCGGGGATAAGTCCTCACCTACCATATCGAAGGTCGCGGGTTCGAGTCCCACCTGGATAGGTTTCCTCTTCCAGGACATGGGTATGTGTGATCGTCTGTTGTTGATTGTTGAAACTCCCGATGTAAAGGCCAAATTGTGCTGTTTTCGGGGGTAACTGAGATAAAAAAATAAATAATACACAAAACTAAACGAACGTAATGATAACCATATTAAAAAACTTGCCTATTTTTTAAGCGTACGGGGGGGGGGGGGGGCGCTCCCGTGCCACTCCCCTAAAGCCGCCGTCGGTAGTTCTACCATAACATTACACCCCCTCTATTTCAAATTTAATGTTAACGAGTTCCCTTTTTGGAAATTCATTTTAATAGTAAGAATCAAACATCTGTAGTAATTTTCCACCCTAACTTATTCAATCAATCGGTTTCAATGTTTAAATTTCATTATCAGGAGCTGTCTACCTTGTTATCATCAATGGGAGTCTTTCTTAAGTCAGCTCTTCACAACTGTAAACGTTAAGATTGGTTGAGCAAATGAAATAGTGTGAAAAATTACTAAAGTTTAAAAAAATCTTATTCCTCAATGTCAATCCTCAGAACTGCATGGAAAGGAAAGGCTATACACTACATAGTAGTATTTCTGAATGGCGAACAATTTACATTTTTAACGAATTTCCGTTTGTATTTTTTTCCGTTTAATTAATCTGTTTGCTTAGTGGACGCATAGTGACTTGGCGCGTCTGCCAATTAAGTGAAGAATCAGTTACTTAAATTGACCAATAAACTAATTATATTCATTTTTAATTTCAATTTGTTCTATTCCCACTAATGATGATTCCAAGTCGTCATACACCACTTCAAGTGCCTGCAGCCACAAAACATTCTTCTCAACTCCTTAGTTACGTCAAGTTAAGTCAATTTAAGTTGCTGTGAGTCAGGCCTAAATGTCGCCGCTCGACATTTTGGGAAAATTATTTGACCCATATTGAGTACATTTTGTTTACGTGGAACGAATAGCACACTCGAAAAAAAATTTAAAATGAGAACATGAGCGCAAAAAGACTATTTAGGAACAGAAATACCAGAAAATTCAGGTAACATATTCAGAGAAATAAAATAACCGCAGAAAATCTTTACATAACACCCATCTCCAGTACCGAAGGTTTGACGCGCGAGAGATTAGCTAGTTTACTCGCGTGCTCCTACACACGGAAGCACGCTTAGATTGAAGATATGAAGACGAATTCCTTCCCAGCTCGCAGCTTCGCAGAGGACAGCCACTATAAAATCTGCATTATATGTGGGAGTTGCAAAAGACACCTTCAGGAGGGGATCCTGCCATTACGCAAGCGTATAAGACTTGTCTCTTCCTGTCTGATGAAGTTGGTTGGGCTAAAGAAGGATTGGGCAGATTTTTCCAGTGGAATATTGTGAAGGCGCGGAGAAAGATCTTGAGGCATCTCATCCTTGCATGAGATGTCACATTGAAGCCCCCGAAACGCCTCTTTGTGCAACTAAATCTCAATAATCTACCCCGCAGGCCACTTGAATGGGCGTGTTTCGATAGGTGTCATAACACGAAACGTTAATAAAAAAAGACAACGCATTTAAATGTATTCTTTCAGCTAGGCGCAATTCGATTATATATTTATTTTTATCATGGCCCTCTACTGTCCGTGGAAAAAAAAGTCGTCGTAACAACATCACACTGCGACGTCGTCTGAGGACTCGGATTATCTCTCGGAGCTCGAGGAAGGATCCAGAAAAGGGTCGCGCTCGATCGGTGGTAGGGTCCGGAATACCTGGATCCCACAAAACTAAGATGCCCGAAAAATGAAGCGCATTATGTATACGAAGCGAAATATATTTTCCTTCTCAGTGAATATGCAAAGTAAACACTGAAAACTCAAGCCATGCTGCAAGATTAATTGAGGGGGTGAGAAGCCAAGGGGTACAAGTAATTTTCCTTTATCCGAGTTAGGCATAGAAATTGATTAAAAAATATACAAAAACTTGGTTGCTAAGGGATAAGAGTGAGTCTCTGTTCTGTGCTGACATCGTGTGGTAATTATATGCACTGCTAAATATCCAGTCGATCGCCTTGTTTTCTATACCTAATTTCTGTACCTAACCCTGTTTAGATGGAAAAAGTCTCTTGCACCCCTGACCTTCTCACCCCCTCAATTTTTTTCGTGGTAACGGTGGAGCACGGGGGAAAAAAAAGTCGTCGTAACAACATCACACTGCGACGTCGTCTGAGGACGACGTCGTCTGTGGCAACGGGAAAAAATGGATCAACTCACTCCGTTGAAAACCGAGAAAAATTCAGCCCTGTAATTAGACAGGAAAACATTAGACCTTTCTTCATATGAGGACCATATAAACCAAGGTATAAAAGTAAAAATTTTATACTTTAGAAGGCAAGTGCAGATATCAATTGTTGAATAGCTGTGATCAAATGAATGATGAAGATAAAATTGATCGACCAACTAAGTAATTAGGAAGTGCTAAGAAGAGAGGGAGAAAAGAGAAGTCTTCTAAAAACCTCAAGCGGAAGATGAGACAACTTAGTTGGCCACATTATGAGACATGATGGCCGGACGAAAACAATCGTAGAAGGGCAGGTGGAAGGGAAGAAGGGCAAGGGACGGCCACGAATTAGTTACATAGGACAGGTTATAACGGATGTAAAAGGGAAGAAATATGTCGCTATGAAAACGCTAGCGGAAACGAGAGAGGAATGGAGAGCTGTGTCAAACCAATCATAGGATTGTTGACTAATATTGATGATCAATAATAGGTGGGGTACACAATATTGCTATGGTAAAGGGATGCAAAGGAATCACAGATAAGTGTAAATATATAAATTCAGCGATTCACTTGTATTCCTTTCCTATAACAATGTAGAGTACCTCACCAACCATTATCTGAACTTATCTCCGACTAAATAAAAATTGTACTTGTACCCCTTGGAATGTCTTCATGTTAAACTTAGAATAAGGACGAATTAAAAAATGCAATGAAATTAAGACACAATATAATGTTTAGGAAAAGTAAAGCTAACACTTCCTTGATAGAACATTTGTAAATTAAAAGTGAATCGGTAAATCGAATGTTCCACATTCTCAGTTCCATAAATTCTAGGGGTCTAACTTCTAGGGTCTTAATATCATTGTAAATACTACTATGCCGATGACTAGATGTTTCATTTCAAGCACGATGCAGGCGAATTATTTTTTCCGGAAGAAATAATATTTCAAGGAGGTGCAGTCCCGCGAACGCATCCTTTTCCGGGCATCATAAATCAATCCGAATCCAATTGCGCTCCAGCCCTTCGCCCACTTTTTCTCCCGTGGCCACGCGTACGTGGTATCCAGCGATGGATACATATATACACACTCCCCGTTAGGGCACCGACAGGGTCAACGCTTGATATCGCACGCGAGGAAGGTGAAACGGGGACATAGTGTGGAGGACTGCTCGCGACCCACACGAGAGAGGTTTTTCAAAGCACGATTGCGGTTGGTTTAATCTCTATAAATGGCCACTTAAGAGAGTTAAGTTCAGGTGGAAGAGGAAGGTCGAGGGCAATGTCATTATCAGCGAACAAATTACGATGGAACTGCGTTCAAAACACACACACAGTGTACCAAACAGACAATTACTTCCCAACCGCGAGTGTATATTATTTCCTGAAAAGTCATCTCAAACGTAAAAGAAAAAGAAGGAGACTTTTGCAGGTGGCGTGGCACGTAAGGTCACTAACCATGAAGTCATGATACGGGGAGGAAAAAAAATATGTATTAGAAGGGGTGATGAGTTCCGATTTCTCCACTCACGAGTTCCTCTCTTTTAAGTGTTACCTACAGAAAAATAACCCCAAGGAAATTATTTTCCAGCAATTACACGGTTCCGCTTCTTTCATCCCGATAATTTTACAAAATCATGATTGACACGAGTACCGGCTAAAACCAAAATCTTCAAAATTATTGATACCGTCACGAAAAGTGTAGCCTAGAATTCATTATAGTTTTCTGAGATGATGAATCGTTCATTTATTTATTTATTTATCCTCAATACCTCCAAAAACAGCTCATTTAAGGCTATTATAGCGGTACAATATAACGAACAATGCAGTATGACGATCTCAAACTCCTATGTCTTGAATAGGTTAAACCTAACCAGCTGGGCCTCGAACCCACGACCTTAGGTTTAGCAGGCGAGGACGTTACCCCGCCGCCATTGAGGCCGGAAAAAGTAGAATTCATATATTTCATGGTTTTTTCGTATTTTCATTTCCCCTCTATTTTTTGTCAAATATTAAATAGCGTGAAAATCTAAAGAGTCAACAGCACGACCGTTAAACGACCATTTACTTGATTTGAATAATTTCCCAACCCAACATTGTAATTTGTCAAATTTTAGAGGTACAATTAAAAATCAGTGAGCAAAGATAGATGAACTCATTCAATAAAAAGTCACATAGCAGACCTAAATCTATATTATTATATGATTGCTGAATGTCGCTTCATTATAATAAGCTTTCTTTTGCTCACTTCTGAACATGACGTGAAGGCATAAAAAGAACTACACCAGTAAGAATTCACCGGTGCTACCATCTCTATCACAGGGATAAGGCACAATGCGTCATTCAGGCCGGATTCTAATTTACAGCATCCAATGAAGAGAAAAGAACATAATTTTATGAATGCAAATGCAAACATAAGCCCCAACTTACACAGAAGTTTAGCATTTTTATAGAACACCATGCAGGACAAGGCAACCATTAACTTTCAGAGTGAATTCATTAACCATGAAAGTGAGGAATGACTACTTCCAACCACAACTTAAGACCCTTGTGAGATTTTACTGTATTTTATACGATGGAAGCCTTCTAATGAATCACAGTCATATAGTTGTAATTGTACAAGCGAGTAATGTTAAGGCTATTTTTGCATGTATTTTCTTCACATGACTACCAAATCGCGTCTCTATAATTACTCCTCGAGTTGACAATCGAAACCAATAAATACAAGATTTTTGTTACAATAGTTACTGCCAATAAATACAATATTTAAAACAATAGTTACTGCCAATAAATACAAGATTTTTGGTATAAGCTTAATATTTGACCTCAAGTATTTAGACATTGATCATTGAAAAAATAATAAAAAAGACAACTATAAATAAATAGAAATTATTGGATCAGGGAAGGACAAAGAGAAAAAAATGCATGAAGAGGAGAGAGGGCAGTTCGCTGTGCATAATCAGCCAAAAAATTCTATGAAAAAAGAATTCATAACAATTTCAATTAAAAATCCTCTCATTGATTAATTCTCTAAGACTCCGTAAAGATTCGAAGAAAGCCTCGCCATCTTTTAATTTTTTCTTAGAATTCTATACGTACTGAGTTGTTATTCACTTTTAATTTTTCAGAGCTACTTGGGATCCTCACGTGGTGTTACCTTTTCATAGGAATTCGGTTCGCACAGCTAAAAATAATTTACATTGAAATCGGACAAAAATGAGACGCCGAGAGAATTCATTTTGAACTTTTAGGAATTCTTTTAAAAAAGCCTCACATTAGTTTTTAGAAGTTCTACTGAATTGACAAGGAAATGTTTCGTTGAAATTCGCAGGAAATCATCAGCCGGATTAAAGTAACAAACATCAGGTAGTCAAATACGTTGAGCTAAGAACACCGATAGACATGAAAAATACGATAAAATTATATTAGAAACAAAACTTATGAGATATGAGGAATATCAAGAGAGGAATAATTAGGACAAGTCAAGGAGTATCAGGAGGAAAGGGCTATAGGGAAAAGTAATAGCAATTGGGCTGTGAGATGTGAAGCCACGCCTATAACATCAACGATAAGGTAATCCTACGACGGGTAAAACGTCGGTTGGACCTTAGCGTCATTTGAAAAAAAATACGAACCAACCAATAGCATATAAGAACTAAGAAGACTATGACGGTTGAACCCGCTGATGTATTCAAAACAGAGAGGAGCCGACAGCCAACTGGAATAGGGAAACGCTCGTAGAATACGAGATGGACCTAAGACGTTTTGGAAACGTCACTGAAATGGCTAATGATTGAGGGAGAAAAAAAACCTGAACAAAAAAAACTGAACAATATAAAAAACTTAACCATGCAGATCACGACGCGCTGACGTTAACAAAGCAACAATATACAATCCCAAAGGAAGATCTGATATTAGAAAAAAAAAAGATCGTTAAAAATTTTGAAGCCTCAGCTAACGAAAGTCTTTCGCTGGGAGCACGCGACACCAATCCGAGGAATGGGAGTCACCGCAACACAATGACAAGACGTCGCTCGTAGCCGTTCTCAAAGTTAGCGCCCCCTCCCCGCGTTCTCTGCTATAGAGGTCGCCCGCTTGCACACCTCAAAGAGGAGTAGGGGGTACGTACACGTACGAAAAGAGGTGAATGGCCTCGTAATAGAAGGCTTCGTCACCCACCCCTCCCTTTCGTCGAAAAACACCCCGCCCTACGACACAGCACACCACCCTCCGGGCACTATGAAGACTTAACGAAGCGGGGAATACCCCGATGAGGGGAAGGGATGGAAGCAAATAACCTATATAGTTTGGGAGGTTGGTGCACCTAGGGCATAGTGCACCTAGGAACGCTAGGAACTAACGGCAAGTGCTTCGATCTAGGGGATTTAAAGTAAGCCACTACGTGAAAGAAGCACTAGAGTGTAGCATAGGTCAATTTCAGTTCATTTGGGTCATATTTACTAAGAAGGCACTGTTTTGAAGTTTTTGACGCTGAAAAGTAAATATTTTAGTAACATATCGAAGTGTTTTACCAAAATTCTATCCCACCAGCAGTGGTTATCGTATCACAGGTGAAATTGACATATAATGGTCGGTAGTATTAGCTACTTATTTGGTATTTTGGATGAAACATTAACCTGAAGAATCAGCCGGAAATCAAATGGCTACCTCTTGTACCAAGGGGCACAAGTACATGATGCATCTAGGAACATGTTTTCATAGGAGATATCTGTTAAATATACAATCAAGTACATTATCAGTGGATTTGAGACTCCTGGAATTTTCCCTCTGGATCGTGGTGTATTCACAGAAGACAACTTTATGCCACCATATGTTAGTAATCGGCCCTTTCAACGGAAGATATCTCTTCTTGTTCTTGAAAGGAGTTATATTTTAAAATTGAGGTTTAACCAACTACATTAATATTCTTTGCGTAACATTTCAATTTATTTTTAAATTAAATGAACATAATACAAATTGATTTCATTTTCCACGAGTTTCGTTGCTGTTCTCTCCAATCCAACTTGTGTTCCTTGGTACAATAGGTAGTGTTCGATTGCGGATGACAAGTGGATGATTAAAATTTAGAAAATCTGATACATAATGAGTAAGTGACCATATTACTTTTAGAATGGATTTGAATTTATGAACCGATGATTTCCTGAATCTATCCTGCATTTAGTAAGACTACTTTCAAAGTAAAATATTGGCCACTGAGGGACGATACCCACTGATGATTCAATGAATAACAACCATGGAAATCATACCATGTCTCAATCCACATCCTAATGTAATAATCTAAAGGTATCTCATGGAATATTATTTAGTGAATCCATCGCCCAGATTTGAAACCAGGTCTTCAAAGAGGTCATCTTAAAAAAAACTATATAACCGCCAATTCAGTAGGTGAGATGTTTTATTTCCAGAACAGGGAGGTATAAAGCGACTATCAAAACGGAAAGGATTTAATTAAACCAAAACACGAACGATAATTAGCGCTGAGACACCCAACATCGACAGGCTGGATCAAAAACTGAGAAAAATAAAAATAGATAAGGTAATGGCAATAATAATCGCAAAAAAAGTTGTGCCGTATCTTTTATCTAACAAAATAACCTTCGGGTATGAACTTGAATGAAGCGGCATAGACAAGAAAAAGATAATGGATGTTAGATGATTTGAAAAATACAATCAATCCTATTGACCGCGATCAAAAGGAGGCTCAATTGTACAAACTGCATCATTGATCCCGTTGCTAATTCGACAAATGAATCCTTGGGAAATAACGTATGCAGCGATGCCTCAATCCACATCCACTTGTACTAATCAGCATGTTGCATCATCACCCGGATTCGATCCAGGCTCTTCCAGAAGGACATCGAACGAAAAAAAAGTTCTTATCTCGCCACTTATGAATGAACTCCATAATAGGGCGACATGAAGCAGGGTTGCAATTATTTGGCCCAAAAATTCAGTCTTCTACCCGAAAAGGCGTGTTTTACCAAAAAAAAACGATGTAGTACGCAAAAAGTGGGTTTTTCTAAATATGTGATGCTTTTTGGTGCCTTTTTGAACTATTTTTATATTTCTGACACTATTTATGTATTTTTTTATCTTCTGAGAATTAGTCTTTTGCAGATTCATTAAAAAATTGAATGATCTAATATCAGCGCAGGGAACCAGAGTGAAGACTTATGTTTGGTTAGGCGGTATAAGTATCACTTTTGATTTTTGTACTTTTATTAACAGACTCTCAAAAAGCAGAGAAAACAGAGACTATGAAGTGTTGCACTTCATAGTCTCTGTTTTTAGCTAATAGAATACCCCACTAGGTATTATCTGGTGGCTGACCTATCAATGTAAAATGTTATTTCGTAGACTCGTCAATCTTTCGACAGTAATAATCTGCCAATGAGTGAGTGCTCAGCATCATGGTAGATTTATTATTTAACGTCTTAATTAGCCATAAATCTAATTGTGTTATTATTTGCTTGTTGCATATACCCTTGACCATGAAAGTGATACATAATCAACAAATGACAAACTAACCTACATTATGAGTTACTTGAGTTTATTATAAAAGCTGTTCTGTGAATAAATATCATCTATGACTCAACCAAAATCCTAATATGTCTTAACCTTATGGCAGGCGAATAAGTGCAACCATCACCCGGATTTGAACCCGGCTCTTCAAAGAGGTCATCGGCCGAAACAAAAAAGGCTCTCACACCGCTAATGAAGGCGCTCCATAATAGGGCGGAAGGAAGCGACCATTAAAAAGGAAAAACCACGCATAATAAAAACCGAGACACGGTCGAAAACTAAAGCGGCGACACCCGGCATCGGCGGACTCGATCGAGAAAAAAAAGAAAAGCGGGAGGCGATAATGGCAATAATAAACGCGAAAGAGGGGCGAGAGACCGTCTGGGTCGGATTGCCCGGGGCCGTTTAGAAAGTCTCCCGGCAAAGGGGTACCCGTGATGTCGCCCGCCACACCACTCGTGAACCGGGCCCACCGTAGGGAGAAAGAGAGAAAAAATAATACCATCTTCCCTTGATTTCTCCGCGCGGAAAGATCGATACATAAAAAAAAATGAAATTAAAAAGACTCTTAGGTAGCAACGGCCCCCAGGAGGATGATCGCATCCTTTTTCCGTCGTCGAAAAACTGATTCATTAATCCACTGACCCAACGAGAGAGTTGGAACAGGTAAGGGGAGATGGGATGGGTGTCGAGGAAGTTGAGCGGGGAACAGTGACGTCTGCCTCCGTATGGAGTGTTTGAGTTGCGAGGACGCGTCAAAAAAAAAGTAATCAGATGAAGTTTTAATATGTGCCTACGGCGCGGCGTTTCAAAGTGTGCCAACGGCCATCTTCGAGCTGCTTGCCTTCCTTGACGATAATGCGGGCCGACGGTAACCGGCAAGTGGGGATACTAAATTAATTTACAAAACAAATGAGACTGTATCCGGCTGTCTTTGCGGAATTGTCATGTCTCATGCTGAGCCAAGAAGAAAATATCTGAAAACATACACTGTATGGAAGTTTACAAAGTCAAGTTTACAAAACTTCTTCCCCAAATCCGTAAAAATATACGGCGTGCGTATTTTACATACCCATGGCGCCTACACTTCGCTCGTCCCAACATTTGATGCGTTAACAGTTTAAAAAAAGGTCTCCAATAGCCGTAAAATTAGTCATCGCTCTTCAAACAAGTACGCTTTGTTATTATATCCTCGCCAGCATACGCACCAAACGAATGGCAACCTATGCAAGGTTGTAGGGATCTCGCTGAGGTAACCTTGGATCCTTCGCTAAGCTGATAGGTTCCCACTTAGGATGTTAGGTTATTACCACTTCACCATCACTGGTTAACAATCCTAAGATCGGTTTGACGCAGCTCTCCACTCAATTCTTCTATCAGCTAATCCTATCACACCTACTTATTTCTTCTCTTTCACAACTTTCTTTACCTGTTTCACATATTTTGTTCCAGGTCTTCCTTTTCCGTTCTTGTTATCCACTCATCCCTCGACGATTGTCTTCATCAGGCCGTCATGACGAGCATGACGAGCATTCTATAAATTTATTGGTGAATAATCGTCCGTATTGCGCAAATATGCCAGTATTCAGTGGACCATTACCAAGCAATACAATCAAAACAAGAAAAGATAATGTGATATAAGTAAATCGATAAGACAATTTATAAACCATTAAAGAATCAAATTTTTTAACAACGTGTCATTTTTACAGGTAAATGTTAGAGTCAGCAATAAGATATTGTTTACAATTGAAAGAAACGATAAGTATATTTACAATGTTTTATAAAATATTAACTATAAAGGGGTTATAATAATCAATTTAGAAAGATCACCAGACTATTAAGCAATTTTAACAGACCTAAATATCTAGCATATTCCGATTTCTAAAACGAAATGTAGAGAAAGAAAGAGAGATGAAATATACGTATATGTATTCTTGCATACGATATACGATTTAGCAGACGATAAACGCTTTCTCCTACTCCTTCAGCAGGTGATACGATCCTCTTTCGAGACGCCTGCCGCTTTTCGTCTTTCATTTTTTTTGTCTTGCTGGCGATAAAGTGATTGCACACACGCACACTCGAACACACCGATGCTTACTCTTTCTTTTTTGATCGCAAACCCGCAGGGTCCTCATGGAAGCAGAAACTAGGTCATTTTGCTGATACGACTGGGGTGATAGAAATAAAACCTGTTCCCCAAAGCTTGACGCGATAAGAATGACGCTTTCGAGGAATATGTTCTCGTGTTTCGCCAAAAAATAAAATACTCGGGGAAATGGAAACAAAAAGTTTAAGGTAAGTACCTAAAAATTTAAAACCAAGAATACTAATCATAATTAAGGGGCGAATTATGATCTCACTAATTTAAAATGCCTTAAATACATCTGATATCAAGATAATGGCGTATTGAAAATACCCAAAACATCGGCAGCGAAATATAATTATAAAAAAACGCTCCTTATTATTTATCCGTTTAGAATAAACATTACTACATTACCTACACGATAACTGTAGCTGAGATGAGAGATTCAGATATAGTGCTTCGGTAGCACAGTTGGCTCGGCGTCTCATGATCTTAAGGTCACCATAAAGTATTCAATTTCAATTTGTACTCGACAAAAATAGCGCAGCCGATCTTATTACTCTATTTGCAATCTCTCGTGCAACTGCAACATGATAGGAAAAATTCGAGAAGAATATAATGCCTTCACACAAGTACGTAATAGCACAATGGCTTAAAACTATGGGGGGGTGATGAGGGAATAGATCCCCCCCCCCGAAGCCTCAGAGGAATAGATAAATTATTTAAAACTATTGTCTACTTTTGAAATATAATAACTGAATCTGCTTAAAGTTAAATTTTGAGTGCCAAAATGATGTAAAATGTATTTCCAGGCATGTCGTTTTTCAAAACATTTCCCGGAAACACTCGTTCCCTCGGGGTGGGGGGGGGGGGGGTTCTACACCCCAGGCAACCCCCCAAAGCATATTAATAGTTACGCCACTGCAATAGCATATGTATACTTCAGTATTCTCAATGTCACCACAAAGAATACATATTGAATATTCGTATCAATCACCAACCAATAAGTACACTAAATATATAGCACTATTACGAACTGCTTCTAAAAAAAATATGAACTACTACTACTTCGTACGGGCTACCGTTGCTTAGAAAATGTTGTTTCATAAAAATTACCATAAAAGTTATCCTTATCCCCAGTGGGGTAGCCATAGGTAATTTCGTTCGGGGGGGGGGGGGGGGGGAAGTCCAAAACTAGGGAAAAATTTTTTGAAAAACAGTAAACTAAGTAGAGGGTTTTAAACTAATTTTAACACTTTTCATAATCGAAAAAAATTAAATTTTCAAAATCATTGCGTTTTTACATTTCGGGGGGAGGGGGTCCGGACTCCCCAGACCTACCCTTTGACTACGCCTCTACTTATCCCCGACATATCCTTACCCGGAGCATTAGGATAAGTCGGGGATAAGACCTCGTCTACCATTCCGAAGGTCGCAGGTTCGAGTTTCGCGTAGATACGTAGCCCCTATCTTGGATGTGTGGTATCGTCTTCATACGATTTTAAAACCCAGATTGTGCTGTTTTCGGGGGTAGTTAGGATAAAAAAATTAATTATAAATGATTTAGATGCTTCAATTCTGAAAAAAAATTTCGGCTAATACTTGTCATATCAAAATATGAAAGAAATCGTCAGGATTTTACTTAATTAAGTTTTTATTCTCCAAAAATAAATTACCCCATTTCATGACTGAAAAAAAAACTGGAAAAAAAAGCAGAATAAAACGTCTTTACGAAAACGAATGTAAAATCGAATTATGTAGTGAACAATAAGATATTGTTTGCGATTGCAAGAAAAGGTAAGAAATCTATAAAATCACAGTTGGTTTATTTGATTGGGATGGGAAATCAGAGTTCAGCCGCAGGTATTGTTTATTTTTATTACAGCGACCTTGAAGAATCGCTGAAAATGGGTGAAGAAATATGATCACTAAAAATTGATCCACGGCTTAGCGCGCATCCACTATGAGCATAAAGGTAGAGTATCTACGATAAAAAATAATTAGTACCATTCGTGAGTGTTTCAGCCCGGATACTTTGCGGTAACCTAAATTAATCTCAGTGAACACTGCTATGCGGTCGCAAACACAATGGTGCGTTTCAGTTTTTGTGCACCCAAGTGATAGTAGGGAAAGTCCATTTCGAGCCAAAGAAATCTCATCCAGGTTGTTTTTGAGGCTGATCACCCCTTTTCTAAATCCCTCACGACCACTAGAACCAATTCACTCATCCGAAAAGCACCAAATCCCAGAGTGACACAGTTCTGAACAGCTAACTACTACCAATCTATTTTTTCTCGCCATGCGAAAACCCTCACGTTTCAAAACCTTCCATATCCCATCGGCGATCGCTTCATTCAAGAGCAGGGGCAACCCACAACTTTCTCCAACCATTGATCCCTCAATAACGCCCGAATTCACCGATATTCCTCGGAACAAAAAATGCATCTCTTTCTTTAGACCGTTTTTTTGCTCTTCTTGAACTTTTTTCCATAGCCTCTTTTCCTACAAGGTTTTCGCCTATTTTGTTTCCTTCCAAGGGCTTTGAGAGAAACTCAGAGGCGACGGGATAAAGTCTTCGCCTGCTAAACATAATATCCCCTATCCAGGGCATGGGTTTTCTTGTAAATTTAATCTAACCTCGGTCAAAGGTCAAATAAAGATTTTTCGGTGGCGAGGCAATAAATAAATAAACACAATAAAACCAATTTCCTCAAGAAAAAGTGCTATCGAAACGAGAGGGAAGTGATAAAGATGATATGGGAGCCCCGATTATGAGATCAAAATTTGACGCGGCAGTAAGTGATCTGCGAATGAATAAAGCATTTAGATTCATGGGCGTACCCAGCGAGGGGCATGAGGGGGATGCTGCCCCCTTCTAGAAGCAAAAAACGCAAATGTCTTTAAGGAAAATAATATTTTTTCAAGCAAATAATTTTAAAAACTAGGTAATAAAGAGCTGTTACAGTTCCCTTAATATGCTGATTTCATTAACATTTTCCTTGCTTAAATCTTACCTACAACTTGAACAACCATGGCTTGCCCCCCTCTAGTTTTCATCCTGGATATGCCCTTGTTTGGCTTTGACGATATTCCCGCAGAGATAATTAAGAATACAAAAGGAAAGACGTTGAGCCAGCTGTACAAAATTATAAGTGAAATGCATTCAACAAGTGAGATACCAAAGGACTTCGAGTGGAACTTTATAATCATTATTCCTAAGAGAAAAATAGCGGAGAACTGTGAAACATCTGGACCATAAGCTTGAAAGCATATGCGTCGAAGGTACTGACAAGAATCATCTAAAGGAGAGCATAACGAATAGCAGAAGGGTACACGGGTGAGGGCCGTTTCGGATTCAGAAAAAGCAAAGGCACAAGGAAAGCAATACTGGCCTTAATCCGCACAGGGAGAAGAGAATAGAAAAGAACAACTTCATGTTTGTTGATTTGCGGACTTAGAGAAGGCATTTGGCAACGTGGGTTGAAATTTACTGCTCGGACTTCTGAAAGAAACTGAAGTTTTTTTACAATGATAGGAGAATCATCCACTGTTTATACATTAAAACCAAGTAGCAGTGATATTATCAGAACTCAGCTGTGAAAATTAAGAAAGGGGTGAGACAAGGCTTTGTTCTGTCACCCGCAATTTTCAACGTTTACATCGAGAAATCCACTTATTAAATAAAAGAATTGGCCTTTTGGGAGAATATTCATGGAGAAAAAATTAGTATGCTACGATTTTTCGATGACATACCAGAGACAGAAAAGGATTTGGAAAAGATTCTATGGTCAATATGAGAAGGGTGTTGGGTAGACATCAGCTGAAAATGAGCACAAAGAAAACCAAGATGTCCGTATGCAGCAGAAGAGAAGAAGACAAGACTAGCATTAAATTAGGGAAACAAAAACTGGAAGGCTTATATGAATTCTGTTATTTAGGCATCAGGATGAATAGCGATGGGAGAGGCAAGAAAGAAATTATCAGAGAAATATCCCAATTGAGGAGAGCATCACTCCAAAAGAAATAATTACATACGAAATAATTAAAGCGGCGAATTTAAATACATAAGTAAGGAAACAATTTATCAGAGCTTACATTTGGAGTACACTTATCTACGGAAGTGAGGCATTAACTATGACATAAACGAAGAAATCAAGGGTAGATGACTTAAAAATGTAGTGCTACCGAATAATGATGAGGATCAAATGGTTCGAACGAGTTATCAATGAGGAAGCCCTAAGAACAGTAGGAGAGAAGCCTCATGAGAGCCAAAATAAGACGACAGAACAACCTTACAGGCCACATATTGAGACACGATCGCCTGATAAAGACAATCGTCGAGGGATAAGTTAAATGCGAGAAGTAACAGAACTGAGTCAACCCCAACCAACCCAACTCAACTGCCACGCTATTCCCGAGTGCAACGGGCATCAACAACGTAAGAAAAGAGGTAATGGAGATCAGACTAAAATTTTATTTAGAAGTACTTGATTTCCAACATCCCCGGGTCTGCCCTAATGAATAATTATCCTACATAGCACGTTCAGATGCCATGGAGACACTTCCTTGTTGGCAGGCACGCCAACTAGAAGGAAGCAGGAACGGGATATTTTGTACTGCGATTTCATCTAACTACAAGTACGCGAGAATTAGCTCTGTTATTCCTGGATCTCAGTGGCGTAACTCTGGAGGGATGTGTGAATAGATTCCCCCAAAAGCCTCAGAAAAATGTTTAGCATAATAATTTATTCCCTGCTGTGATAATTTCCCGCGGAATTATGAGTTTAAGTTACCAAATAATGTAAAACGTATTTCCAGGAATATATTTTAAAAATACAAAACTAATAATTAGTCGCAATGGAACTCTGAAAATTCTGTGGTGAAAAGTAAGTCAATACGCATGACAATGTTCTACATTTTTTAGAGGGAAGAGTACAGTGAAGGAATGTAGGCATAATTTTAATTTCAAATAAAGGTGGATGCAGTTGCTTGAATTGTTTCATTTTCTAGCAATGAAAAAACAAAATAGCCTTCAACAGATCTTGAGCTACAAAGCTAATAGTTACGTCTCATTTATTTATCGTAGTCCACCCTAACATCCATGTCGAAACACCGAGTGTATGCCTGTCTTTTCATTTATGACTACCACAAAGACTTGAAAATTGAAACAAAACTTGTTTTTTTTTTAGTTGAATTGACATCTGATACTTGATTAAAAAAATTGCCAAATTGAATTGGCTTGTTATCCTGCATATGATGATGGAGCTAAATTTTATCTTAGGAAATTTTTCAAACGACCCCTTGGCTCTTGATACGATTGATTGAGAAAAATAATTCATCAATACGTCTTCGTATGCGATGATTCCTAGATGTATATTACACTTCAATTGCGTCCAAGAAAACTGATTCAGCCTATCTGTGAAGGATGATTAGGCAAATGTTTTTCGTTTCCAATCGACCTTTTGTTCGACAAAAGCAAAAAAAAATACTAAGCCCCAGAGAAGTTCTCGACCGCTACGTCAACAAGGTGTGTCGTCAATAGGGATTCTGCCAATCGATGAGATAATACGAGCTAAGGACAAAATGTCACCGGCTTAAAGAATAAGCGATTCTGTAGCGTAATAATAATGCGTATCTTTATAGAATTAACTCGGCACTAAAGCAAGGCAGGACGACACAGAAAAGGTAGAAAAATAGTACAGTATTGTCAACTGCCAAGTGGTTCCGCAAGGTTAGAGTTTAATTTCAGTCAATAAAGAAAAGATGGATATTCCTTGAGATGTTTCCATTTACGCCTCATCATTTATGCCTGGATTACACGATTTTTTTCTTTACCATAATTAAATAGATAAATAACGTGAGGAAGTCGTAACAAGAGCAGGAGGGAAGAGAAGCCTTGTGAAAAAGGTTAATTAGAAGCCAGAGTAACTTAATCAGACATATCTTGAGGCTTGATGTCCTGATTCAGACAATCTTCGAGGGACAAATAAGATGAAAAAATGGGAATGGAAGGCCTAGAAAAAAATATACGGAGTAGTTGTAAAAGGATGTAAATGGGAAGAAATACATGGGAGTGAAAAGATTGGCTGCTGTGAGAGTTGGGTGGAGAGATGAGCGGGTATTACGATTGTTGACCAGTGATGATGATGATGATTCAAGGATATTTACCCGGTCTAATTCTGATATTTACCCTGAGTTGAGCCTCAAGTCATGGGCGTACCCAGGGGGGGTACAGGAGGGTGCAGCTCCCCCCCCCTAGAAGCAAAAATCGCTTAAGTCTTCAAGGAAAATCAGGACTGGATTGGAACGAAAATTTTTAAAAATTTTTCTTTAAACTCACAAAAAATGATACTAGTAAAAGAGAAATAACTAAAATATTTTTTTCAAGCAAATAATTTTGAAAACTAATAAAGTGTTGTCATAATTTCCTTAAAATGCTGATTTAATTCACCTTTTTCATGCTTAAATGTTAAGAATTGAACGACCATGGCTTCTCCCTCTCCCTAGTTTGTGTGTACGTGTGGCCTCCCTGTGTGGGCGTTTTCCTGCAGTGGCTTATTTCGCTGAAGGATATTACACCCTTATCCTCATGTTTTTACCCACGAATAGAAATCTTTTTTACACAAAATTTTCACATATTATTATTATTAGTTTTGATCCTGGGTACGCCTTTGCCTCAAGTGATGATTATTAGGGGGTATAACACTACCAGTTATAAATCCTCTCCCCTACTAGTGAAAACAAAGTCAACCCGTCTCACGTTTTGGTGGTCTTTTGCAAGTCTTCTACGCTAACGTGTATCGAGTCGCTTTCTATCTCTGAAAATACAATACAGTCTTTAGTGGGGCCAGGTTAGATCTACGAAGTTAATAATTACGTTTCATTTATTTATTGTTATCCTAAAACCAACATCTATTTGGAAACACTGGGTGTATTCCTGTTTATTCATTTATGACGGCCACAAAGACTTGAAAATTGAAGCAAAACATTTTTTTGTGGAATTCGCATCTGGTACTAGAGAAAAAAATTGCCAGAATGAACTGCCTTGTGATCTTTCATATGATTATGTAGATAAAGAGTATCTTAAGCTAGATTTCACACGGACCCTGACGCTAAATTGACGCGTCCTTATTGCGACCATGACTTAAAAACAATTTAGGATATTCGTGGAGGAAGATTAGGCATATATTTTTCGTCTCCATTCGATACTGAGTATGCTGAATGAAAAAAAGAGCAAAAATATTGCTGAGCTCGAGGGAAGTCTTCGACCGCAACGGAAAAAAAGTGTGACGTCAATTGAAATTATTTCAAGCAATGCGGTAACTGATACAGCCACCAACTTACGAGATATTACATGTGCAAAACTGTATTATACAAGTTAGCGTGCGTTAATAACGCAATAGAGATATTTTATGTAATTCAATCACGTCTTTAACGAGGCTACAACAATGCGCTGGTAATAATCTTATTTTCAATTAGCAATTGGATTCCTATGGATGTTATCACCATACAAATGTTGTGGAATAGCAGGTACAAATACCTGTATTATATAATTTTTTTATGGGCTAACATAGACTTATGTCCTGTAATATTATTCATGTTAATGAAACACAGTGTGGACGATGGTTTGATCTGTATGTAGGTGGAAGAGGGGATTTCTTAGTCTCAACCTCGCGCGAATAAAGACATCTTATTAATATTATTATTTCAAATGAAAATTGATTTCAAATGATCAAATTCAAATGATCAAATGAAAATTGAAAACCTACATATTTATGTAAGTATTTTGAAACTGACACCCCGAGAAGAATAATTCATCAACATATCCTCGCATACTACGATTCCTAGAGGCATATTTCACTTCAACTGACTCGTAGTTTTTCCGCTCGCTCCAGACGACGGCAGATGAGAGGGAGGAGGCAAGACTGATGAAAGCCGGGTGGCACGGTGGCGTTGGATAATTAAGGACCGAAACAAGGCAGGAGACGACGACTTCCGATACGATTTCTCGCGGTTGTCTAAGCGGTGGAAAGCGAAAGCAGGAAATCGAATGATGCTGATTCCGGGCCCCTCCGCCGTAATTCGCGTCAGTCACAGGGGGGAAATCGAAACTCGTCAGGTGGCCACCGGAGAAAACTAGCATTACGGGTTCTCCTGTCTAGCTCAAATCCGTAACTTGGAACACATAAGGCCTGGCAGGATGTAAGAATACGTGAAGAGGAGAAAAAAAGCTGGGGTTATGAAACAGACTGAATCCACAACACGCGCTTTTATTACAGCTTCTCACATGATTAATCATGATAGATATACAATTTCGCATTTTTCGCTATCGATAAGCCACAATAACGGCAGTGTTAGGACTTAAAATTATATAATATATATTTATCCATGGGTATACCCTTGCAGCATAACACAATTTACAATAATTGGCTCATCAGAAAGCTCAAAGTACATGAAAATATCAAGTAATAACAATAAAGCAGTATAATTCATAAATAATAATTAAATACAAAATAGGTTACTTGTCTGGTAGTAGTGGTAAGCCCTTTTGTGTCAGAGGCCTACTGACTGGAATATCACAATAACTATGTATATTATTAAAAGAAAAGACTTAAACACGCGCGGTCAGTGATTGCACAGAACCATGAATCGAAAGTACACCTTAATTTGAAAACGAGTGGAGTTACAATGTTGTTCAATTGGTTGAATAACATTTTAATAAATTTCAAACGATATTTTATAGATTAAATACTGAAAAATTAATACGAATGATTTCTTGTACGAGAATAAAGTTTTGGGACTTGGGATGTGAGAGATACATGCGACCTTTTTTAGGAAAATTTCCATTTCCTCGGTAGGGAATAGGGTGGTTTACTATTTTTTTATTGCCTAAATCGAAAGATTATTACTCCTGGAGTATGTATTTCACCATTTTAGATTTTTAAATGATGATATCTATTTTTCGCGATTAAATGAAAAGTGAAAATTATCAAACGCGCGAAAACGCGACGACTAAGTGTGAATGCTGAGAAAAGCCCGTGTGACGTCATTCTCGTTCCGCTGCCGCCTTGTGAGGACACCTTGTTGCGAGGCTATGATCGCCGCTACGATGCAGGCTGCTAGTAGGTAGCGCGTGGCTTAAATAAGGATTATTAATGCCCTATCAAACGAAGGAAACTTTCCGACCATAGGCAATTTTAATAGGCGATTATTAAGAGATGTTTCCTTGAGCTCTGTGCCTCATGCATGCATTGGTAATCTCAGACGTTTTAAAACTCCTGACTACTCGTGTAGCATCTGGGCCCTTTTGACGTCACGTGGAATAGGCATCGCATGGGCGCCAATCTGGTCTTTTTCAAATGAGGTTAAAATTGACCATTAAAATTCGTCAAACTGGGATTTCTAAAACCAAATAATTGGTATATTATGAACAGGGGCGGATCCAGAATTTTGACAAGGATACCTCGTAATACAAATCAAATGCAATGATAATGGGACCGGGTTAAAAATCTTGCATATTTTTTTTAGGGGGCACGTCCCCTCGTGCCTCCCCCCCCCTAGATCCGTCTATGATTATGAATACAGAAATGGTGGGTAACGAATCGCAATCAATACCTTTCGTTTTATTTGATGAAGGAAACTACCGTATTTCAAAAATTTCCAAGACAGAGGTAATGACAACTTATTCCTCTATATAGAGGAATATATTCCTATATATATTCTATATATTCCTATATATATATACACAAGGACGAGGGAGAACAATGCTCGAAATTCATTGCATTTTCATTATTTACTCCATTCCAATACAAACTTGTCCTCTTTCCCCATTACGTGCACAAAATCACATTTCGTGTGGTAGGTATTAAATTTTCCGCACCTGAGTAGAATTTCATAATTCTCCCATTCAGATCCCTTACTTACATCTCTAATGGCATACGTTAATGGACGCATTACTATAGAGACGGCACCTCTTTACCGAATCAGATCTCACGAAATTATCGCGAGCATTTCTCAGGAATGGGACGAATAGAAAAGACTTCTCTCTCCCTTCCTCCTGCGCGAGTTCCTCATCTTCGGCCAGAAAACAAGGAAAGCCACAGGTGGGGGATGACGCATCTCCAAATATTACGCGTTCACATTCGTGGAATATATTTGAACCAGACAAAAGAAGAGTCGTGGTCGTTCCAGATGATCGCCGATCCCCGCGGAATTTCAAATGACTCGTCACAAAAGAAATTCCGGCTGCCCTAGAACAAAATCTCGTTTGCCAGGAGTATTCAAATTGCTAGGTGAATAATCTAGCACCTGGTGGGATGAAAAGGTTTGGACTTTCCTCGTCATATTTCCAATGTTTAGGTGTCCTCATTCTCACTAAGCATCTCAGATTTTGATACATTTTCCCAATAACTACTTACAACTTAAGTTAAGAAAAATACAAAATATTTTGACCCAGATACCAATACTTTCTCAATTATGAGTGATTGTATGTACCAAGTCACATAAAAAAATCTTCCCCATATCACTTTTATGACAGCAGATATAAAAGTTATGCAACCAGCTGCGCAGCTAATTTCGACAGTGCTTTAATTTTCGTATGACGATTTTCACATCTTCTTTTATCAATGTTGGTGGTTGTTTTCGGGAATCGCTGCGTAGGTAACATTTGTTTACTCGACATTTCACTCCTCCTACTGAGAGCGTTATCAAGAGAATGGGAGGGAAACCGTTCTTGTCCCGAGCTTATATAGGTTTCGTTAACCCATTGTTGACCCAATTTTGAATTTTCACGGAAGGCGATAGCCGTTGGTCATTATATTGGGCGAGGAACCCTCTCCATATATCCATCCTCCCTATTGAACTTGTTTGGCCTTTTCGCTATCTCGACGGATCCACGTATAAGACGAGGATGATATTCTTCCGTCTTCGCCAATACCCGTGTAGCGTTAAACATTATTAAGTGCTTAAATAAATTAATAATTTTTATTGAAAATTTTATTTAATATTTTTAATTACTATTCTCGCTAGTCGTCATTTCGTTAGGCATTTCCTTGTTATGTGCAAATGGCTGATGTCCTAACACCCCCTGCCACATGCCTTTTAGGCGGCTTGCGGAGTAGTATGTAGATGTAGAATTGAAATGAACATTAATGCTGAAATTATTGCCATGTTGGAATCAAGTTTTCAAGTACTCAAAATGTCTATAAGCAATTACGTACTCCACGGGTGGCTAATCAAGTCATTTGCATAAAAAAATCTGCACAATACGCACACTGACATTGCACATGGGATGAAAAAGAGAGAAATTCTGCTCCCGAGCGTTAAACTTCTGAAATTTAAATTTATAAAATAAAATCATCTCATTTTCGGGGGTAGCGAGAAAAAGCAATCTCATCAGAGAGCGCTTTCTTTAAAGATTAGCATCAAAATAATTTCACAGGTTTTCTCCAATTTTCATGAAAACCTTCAGGAGAGTTACGAGCTGCTCCATGGAACACCATGGTTATAAACGCGAGAAGAGAGAAAGGCCATACAGAAATCCACATGAAATACTTGAAAGCTGTGTGCAATCTATACGAAAAGATGCCTAGATAGAACAACCGAGATCATGAATCTTCTTCCAAAATATTAACGTCTCGCGAGATGAATTCATCTCTGAAACAATCGCTCTATTTCAGAAAATAGAGCTATCCGTGAAGATAAAACTATTCCCACTAGCATCCATCCTCTGAATTTAAATTTTAAAACTACATAGATTATTCAGAGATGGATGCTTGGAGAAGCATAAATATGAAATATTATTATTTTTTCCACAGTTCTCATTTCATGCCAGATGCTAAAAATACATAGATAAATAAGTACCTGAAATGCGACTTGATGTGCTGAATACAACACATCTCATCGCGAAAAAAAGTGGAAACATGAAAATGTTGCTGACTATGCAATTGTATCTTTCTTTTATGATTGACTTCCTTGTACTGAGTCCTGATTCAGTGCATCACGTTGAAATAGGTAATTCATCTATTGCGTTCAATGGAAATCGAACACGCGTAGGACATCATTTCACCTCTCGAGAATGGACTCGCACGAGGACGGCAAATCCATAATGCATTAAATTATAATTCAAATGATTTTTTTAAGCCAAGGTTCCAATATTACTTGCGCCCGTCCCAGCAACAAGTGAATAGTAGAGATAGAAAATACACAATTAAATAACATAAAATCTAGGTTCTATCTATTGCATCTTAGAACGACTCAAGTGGCCTTCGCCACTAAATATTTTTCCGTAACGAAAAACTTTACCTTTTTCCATTGATAAACAAAGGAAAACTCTTATCTACTTTACGAGGGCATTTCTAAAAAATAGCTCACTATCAGAAACGTTTATAGAAATCGGTGAAACGGAATATTCTTTTTAAAAAATTGTATTAAAAAGAAGTAGGCACACCAGGATTAATTAATCGTTTGATTTCCATAAGTTTTGCTCAAAGAATCAATAGATTAAAATCATGAAATTATGGGAAGAAATGCGTATTTTTACCTGAAAAGTAACCGTAAAAGAATGAACAGGTGTAAAGTGCTCTTCCCTTAGTTTGAAAAGCTAACCCACTAAACTGAAAACGGAGGATTATTTTAAAATTTAAGGTCAACAGTTTCCTTCGAAATTTAAGTGCAAGAAGTAAAAACAATGCTGCGGTACGATGCCCAAGTGAGGTAATAAGCGTTCAATTTGCCAAGGTGAAAAAATGAACTCTGCTTGCCCTTGTAAACACCATTTCCTTTGCAAGCTTCGCTGAGCAGGCGATGCCCCAATCAGCCACTCGTACTCAACAGGAAAGCCCACTAGTTCCCGTTATAATATACATTTTCACGGTATCAACTCAAGTATTTGAACCGTCACACTTATGGGCCATCATACGATCACAAAGCCCGACAAATTGGCAATTTTTCCACTCAGAGACCCCTAAAAACACAACCACGAACCAGGGTTCAGATGCCCCGAGGGGAAAGCATTAAAGGAGTTAAAAGCCGATGAAAAACTGCTATTTTCTTCCAGTGATTTCAGTACTGCTAACACTCCAGTGAATCGGCGCAGGGAAGCGTTGTAAAGATAATGCAGTGGCGGCTGGTGGTTATATATCCAGGGCGTGCATTAGAGAAGATATATGATGATGAAAAAGGACATGAGGTTCAAATGAATGCTGCTAAATGGCACTGAATACATTGACGGACTAGGATCCTGAGCGCAGATAGTGTAGGCGGCAACTATACCGCTACACTACCTTTAAGTTACTCACCAAATATGTATGCGCGTGCGCACTCGCGTCGTGTTGAGTCTGCTCCCAGCACGCATTTGAATATAGCATGCCCCCCCGATTACCTCGTCCCGTCCGAGCGCCTACAAGCGATCGCATAGACCGAATATGCGGCAGGGATGCGCGATGCCACGGGTTCGCACACTTGTAAAGAATTCGCCAAGGAGATATCTGTAGCGTTTGCAGCTTCATATCCCATCTCTGTGTGGACAGGATTTTTATTTTCTCTTTGCAAAGGAATACATAGTTTTCTTTTATAATTCATTCATCTTTGGGTGTGCAGTTGATAACATGCGTATATACACGCGCCGCCACTGAGATAATGGATAGGCACTGCCACACGCCCTTTGTTTAGACCTACCTATTGTTGACGCTCGTGAAAGAGTTGATTCTGTCTTGCGACGAATTTAAATCGTTCGCCAATGAATGCAGTTCTTTAAGTCACGCATTATTTCACAACTGTCCTACGTGATGAACGATTTTCAAACCAATTTCGACTTTAATTCTGGGCCGAAATGTGTCGACCTCAGTACACTATGCAACCCACTGACTCATGCAATTATTTGTGATGAACGAGGCGAGATAAGACAAGATAAGAGGTCAAAGAATCGACCTCTCTAACATCGTATAGCCCTAGGAAAAATTGTTGAAGCACTTAATTTTCTATATATTACATGGCTGACAACTGTGTCTCTTGGGGACATTTGGGGATTTTTAAAAATCGATGATAATGAGGAATTAAAGAATTCCGGAGAAGCTTGTTAGTGGCACCAAAATCATTGTGGCAGCCGCTATTTCACACCTTGTAGCAGTCAGAAAGTCTGGCAGCCAAGAACTGATTGATATTGCAGTCACTAATTGTCCGCGCCGAAGGCGCGTTTATTCCGCTGTACCGGTGAGAACAAACTCACCACAACCAGCCAGTTGACAAAACAATTTAATAAATTGGCGCATTTGTATCGTTGTCAGTGTAAATATTTGTACTGTGAAAACGGAAAGATTAAAAACAATTTTTGAACTATGGAATTATTCTCTTTTTCTATAGTTTTCTTTTGCAATATAGACAGCAAAAGAATTTAAATTATTTTATTTTATTATCTTTTCTCTTTTTTCATTTTTTTATTTTTTTTCGAATAGAGCATAGTTTAATTCCATAAAATATTGAATTCCTGTGCAGGTACCAGTAAAAATAAATTAAATCTGCGATTGGAAGGAGGTAAGACATAGAAAAGGCACATAGACGTGATATTTTTAAGGCAGTGTAATTTGTTTTTTTTTTTGATAGATGTCTGTAAAGTTTTAATTTAGCCTCGTAGCCTGGACAATTATTGGGAATGGATGACTAGCAGTTGAGTAAGTAAAAATGATTTTTTCTCGGGTATTGTATTTAAGGATGACAAGTGAGAATTAATTCCTAAGAACCATGAAAGGAGGTCTTGGTTATCGGAAGCAGTTGGAGTAGAGGAATTATTTAGGGTGGGCAGGGAAGGAAAGGATTCAGGGTTAGCGGCAGAGGCGAATGATTTTGTAAGGGGAGGAGGGGCGGAAGGATTTTGAAAAACTGCTGCACGTCTTGCGGTCATTGCCGCTTTAGCCTCCTTATGCTTAATGCAGCCTCGGTAGTTTGCAGGATGGGCTTCTTTACATAAAGCACATTTAGCCGGTAGTTCTTTTGGTTTGACGCAATCGTTACTGAGATGGTCCTCACCGCAGCGAACGCATCTCGGAGGAAGAGAGCAGTGATTTTTGGTATGTCCAATGCCTTGATAGCGGTGACATTGGACAGGGACCGCCGGTTTTACAAAATTTGTTATTGATATTTTTAGACCGAGAACTGATTTGATGTTAAAAAATGCAGGAATGTCTATTTCGGGATCAGTAGTAATATGGCAGACTGTAGTAGGATATTGTGGAACAGAACCTTGGGTTCAATTTAAATAGGTTAGATATCACCGAAAACGATCATCAAGGAAAAAAAGGCAGACAAAAATTGGTAGAACTGGCAAACATTGTAATCCCGGGGGGACAGAGCCCAGCGATCCCCCCGCCCTCAGCGACCGTAAGCGAGTATATAAATACAAGAGCACGCTGTCAAAATCAAAACCCGTTGTCAAAATCGAATTTCAGGCATGCGTACTAATGAGAAAGACGGAAGCAGCAAAGGAACTACTTAAAGAGTTTATTGAAATCCTGCTACTTGTTCTTCTTCGAGAGTTTTCTTGTCAATGGAAGTAATATTTTAAACTAAAATAGAAAACAGGGGTGGATTCAGCACGAAGACTAGGGGGGGGGGGGTCATGACCTGGGCCCGGGAAGTATGTAATAACACCCAGGAGAGAGGGGCGTTTATACAGAAGGAAGTACCACCATAAATACAACTCAAACTTTTATCACGTTTGGGACTTGTAGCCATGCATTTACCTATAGACTCCCTCTACTCATTTTCAAGGATACAAAAACTATTTAAATTATAAAATTGAAGTATTTTTATAAAATTTGGGGGAGGGGGTTTTGACCCCCTGTGATCCCTCCCTGAATCTACCTCTACTGTCATACACATTTTATATGCAAGTACATATAAAATGTGTATTAAATAACAATAATAACGTCAATATCACTTATTATTTATTTAGATGTTTCTATGCGCATACCGGCAGCTTCGTCATGGGACAACCAGACAGGCGACAACCAGAGCTCAAAACAAAAATAAATATCAAAAGATATTGAAAATACTGCTAAGATTTAACGAGTATGATCCACGTATATGCATTACTAACATTCTACGGAAGACAACAGTACCAGTCAATTTTCAATTGACCCACTGGTTTCGAAGTTGGCAGAAGTTTGCGTTGTTTACAACAACTCCGTTAAGTTTAGTGGTATAAACAATTGGTTTTCGGCAAACTGCCAATTAGAGATGTGGCTTTTTTAAATCAAAATTACAAGTTAAAGGAACGAAAACTACGGGAATGCCAAGCGCTCAAAGTTGGGCAACTTGATTTTACGCGCAAAAAACGGGTACTTTTTGAGAAAAAAGAAGTACAGGAAACACTATTGAAACGAAGATTTTTTAAATGACAAACATGATACAACGTCGAAATAAATTTTCTTTCGTATGATATTTGTTACATTGAAATTAATAGCTTCGTTTAGACGCTAGAGCTCCTCAAACTCGGGTATCTTGCTTTTTTTACAGACAGTAATTTAGAATACGATATTCAAAAGCCATTGCCATAGTGAGAGGAGAAGACCAATCAGATCCACCACGTGTTCTCCGAATTTCAATTCCAATGCCCCGCAGAAGCCTATTAGCGTTCCTCAGCATTATTCCACGGAGTTGTCGACTCAAACTCATTGATAATGATAGCAATTCTATGCGTTGACGTGGACGCCCAGGATCAAACGATTGAAATTTTCCGAATATCACCTCATCTGAAAATTTCTTGGAGTGCCGTTCAACGCCAAGCGATGCAGACCGGCACAGTCGTTTGGGAACAACACAAAATCCCAAGGCGCCTCTTGGAAAGCGTCCAAGATGATACAATACATGATAAGATGCATGCCTTTTAACACAACAATTTGTCGATGCATCATTAACGCAACACCCCATGCTATGTGCCAAAATATAAATGCATTAATAAAAAACCAATGACGATTATAAAATGCAAAAATTGCAAAAAAAAAAATGAAATATGATCGTAGGTTCTCGGGGCAGATTGTATATGTAGGAATACTCCTCGGATCATGTTTTCCATGACCGACTTTTCAATATTCGAGTCATCACCAAATCACCCATCAGTCACACTCTTGCTCTGAAGACGAATGAAGAGTCGATAAACGAAACATCGACCATGTAAAACCTCACCCGATGGAAAACCCGAGATGGATTCCGGTAAAGAAATAGAAATGCTGAAAAATGGTTGCGGATTTCTCCTAAAAAAATTTTGATTTCCCCTAAGTTATAAATATGATAGTGTTATGAAATGAAATAAGGACAAAGCGTTCATTTTCATCTTTGGATTACTCGAAGAAATTCTCCTCGGGTTTTCCATTGGGTCAGTTTTTCCATGGCCGACGCGACGTTTCGATTCTCGAGTGATTACTGCCCTGATGACGATGCATGAGTCGAGCGTCGAAACATCGGCAATGCAAAACCTGACCCGGTGGAGAACCCAATAAAGATTCCTGTAAAAAAAATACAAATGCTTATAAATGATTGCGGATTTCTCTTAAGTTATGCATGTGACGGTGATACGAAATGAAAGAGGGACAAAGCGTTTTTTGCTCTCGAGCGGAACGAAGAATGGATAAAATGGCGATGTTTTCCTAACGGTCTGGTTCGCTGCTCCTTCGCCCCATTCGCATCACGGAGAACGAAGCTTGGCTCATACAAAAGAGGTAGAATAGGACTCATATTCTCTCTCGACGGCATGCAAACACGAGACGAATTAATAGCTCACTCACGTTCATTCGGCAGGCGACTCTCTTGTTCCACTTATTTCCCACGCTTCTGGTTTTCTACTTTTCTAGGACAAAGCCAGTTTCTGGAAAGAGAGAGAGAGGAAATAGAATTAATTCAAAGCGTCCTATAAATACTGATTAACGTAGCAAAAAAAAACTCCTTACTGGAGCCGTTAGAGGACCGAAAGACGAGATATCAAACAATTATCATGTAACCAAAGGAGTGCCACAGGGGTCAATCCTTGGACCTTTCTGCTTTCTATTTATGTCGATGATCTTTCTAAATTTATCTTAAAATGTAAATACCACATGCACGACGATGATCTTCAGGTCTACATTGCCTATTACCCTTCTATTGACACTGAGGTGAATGAAGACATTCGAAATATATATGTAGAAGTGGTCACTGGAAAACTGCCTGCACCTAAATTCCAGCAAGACCAAAAGTATCATAATTGGTAGTAATATTTAAAGGTGTCCAAATTGATTATTCTGATATTGTGACTAACTAAGGAGCTACTCTAAATAAAACCTTAATATGTAATGAACACATAAAATTTATTTCGCATAGGGTATGTAAGACTCTATATCAGTTAAAACAATTTATCCCCGTCCCTCTTCGCCAAAAAATAGTTGATACTCCTTTTCCCACATATTGACTATTGCTGTGTGGTATATTCTAACCTTAGAAATGAACTAAATCTAAAACTGTTGACAATAACAGAACTTTCCCACATATTTAAACTGAAATTTACAATATAACCATAGAACAAGTGAACGTCCAGCACGCCACATTCAAGAAATTCAGGTACCACACTATCGAACATCTGTATACGCTAGGTCTTTCCATTTCACCTCTTTCGAAGTATGGATCGATTGTCAGACGATGTGAAAAATTGCAATGCAAGTCAATTAAAAAAGTAATTGCATGAAATATTGATACATTTGAATTAAGTATTTTAAGATAACTGAATATTGTGCTACAGTTTACCAAATCAGATGTCTCTCATGTGTATTCATACGTTTGCCTTGTTGATAAATATTTTTCTTTGTTAAATTTTGTCAAATATATGGGTCACATTCTGTGACATCGATGTTTCATGCACACCTTCATATTGCATGTAATGTTTTTGACTCCAATGTATTTATAATCATGCACGTATTTAAGGGACACAATTGTCCCCGAATAATACATTTAATTTTCGATTTCTACCACGAAATGTGACGACCACACACGTAAACAACCGCAGCAGCTACATCAATATTTAAGAAGAGCATAAAACGTATGTACATGGCTTTCAAGAGAATTTTCTGCAAGGATATCAAATTATATTCATTAGGAAAATTGGAATAATTTTTTTTTAAATTCAATCACGATATGAAAAGATAATACATCGGGTTCATTTTAAAGATAATAGGGTGGTTTCCTATTATTTTTTTACTGCCTAAATCGAAAGATTATTACTCCTGGAGTACGTATTTCACGCTTTTAGATTTCTAAATGACGATATCTATTTTTCGCGATTAAATGAAAAGTGAAAATTTTCTAGCGCGCGAAAACGCGACGCGTAAGTATGAATGTCGGGAAATCTCTCCGTGTGACGTATTTCTGGTACCCGCTGCCGCCTTGTGAGGTGACCTTGAGGCGAGTTGAGCGCTGATACGACGCAGGCTGCTAGCGGGTAGCTGAGTACCCTGCTGGCTGGTAGCGCTTGGCTTATAAAAGGTTTATTAATACCTTATCAAATGAAGAAAACTTTCCGACCTTAGCCAGTTTTAATAAGTGTTTATTAAGACATGTTTCCCTGAGCTCTGCGCCTCATGCATGCATTAGTAACCTCAGACGACGTATAACTCCTATCTTCTCGTATAGAAACTAGGTCCCTGTGACGTCACGTGGAGTGGCATCGCATGGGCGCCAATCTGGCCTTTTTCAAATGAGGATAAAAATGGACCATTGCCATTCGTCTAAACCGGTATTTCTAAAACGAAATAATTTGTATATTATGAATACAGTAATGGTGGGTAACGAATCGCAATCAATGACTTTCGTTTTCTTTGATGTAAGAAACTACCTTATTAGATATAACTGTTCAGCTTAAGGTTGGAAGGCGATATTTGGTGGAACTTGTTCACAGGAAACATAATGAAGATACACTTTTGTATGCTCCACAAGAGTTTTTAATACCGACCCAGGTTTCGGCAGTACACACTGTCATTATCAAGGTATAATCAAGCAATCAAGATATAACTGTATCCTTTACCGCAAATTCCACCATGCAGATCAATTCCTACTACATAATCCTAATTGTGTTTGAAAATTCATGTACATGTATTTATTAGTCTTAGAGATATTTGAATGCGTTATTAAAAATTCATTTGCCTTTTTGGCTCATCAATGAATTTTCAAATAAAATTAGGATTATTTAGTACGAATTGATCTGTGTTACAAGTTATGAAGAATACGTACGAGGGGAAAAACAAAACTAAATAATAATGATTTTCACAATCGCAAGCAGAATAATTTATGGGCGGAAACAGCTCAATTAATCGATTTCCAAGGTGTGGAAATTGACGAAAAATAATTGTAGGCAACCCGAATAACACCCAAGCCATCCCTGAAGCAAATTTTTGGCTATTTTTGGAAAAGCCATCCCGGAAGCAAAGTTTTGGAAGCAATTTCAGGCCGAGGAGTACTTGAGATATGAAATATGGTCCAAATATATTTGAAAAACTAAGTATCGCTTCAAATGTATTTGAAATGCAAAATACAATATACCTTGAATTGAATATTTGAAAAACAAACTTCAAAATGGTTTTTAAAATACCTTTTAATACACATTTGTATGGAAACGAAGACACCTTGAAATAAATATGACCTGCTCTGGCAGCTTATGGATAGTTGGAAACATGAAGAAAATAATTCTAACGAAAAAAAATAGTCTCTGAAGCATAATGTAATAGAAGTGTTAAGAAGAGTATATTGGAATAAATAAATGGCTTTCAAGAGAGTTTGCTTCAAAGATAGTAAATTAAATTCATAGGTAAAATTGGAAAAGTATTTTACAGACTTATGTTTTCATTTTAGAACGGGAAAATACCAAAAATATGTATTGGAAGTATAAGATACATTCAGGTCATGTGTTTGAAATACCAAATACAATTCACAAATGTATTTCTAATACTACGTATTTTAAAATACTTGTATTTTAATTGTTGCCCAGCCCTGCCTGGCCCCAATCATAAATTTTTGCATCCCATACCGTTTACATCATCACGTAACATTACACGCCAGAACGTAAGATATCTTGAGACAGAAGCGTCAACTATCCAGGGACCGTGACCACAAAAATATTTCGAAATTTCCACTTTTAACCTTGACCATCACTCCGCACGAGGTCTTAAAAGCATATCGCTGTTTTTTTCCTCGAAGGCATGATGAGGAGGAAGACGCCGACTTAAAGGGCGTAACGGGGGCGCCATCGGAGTCGGGGCAGGCAGGTGAGCTGATGGCGACGCTTCAGGAGATGTAGAGCACGAACTCCCGCGGAAGAGATAAGACAAATTGCCCGCGCCCACTCATGCACGACTTTGAACTGGGAAGTTAACGCGCCCTTGCCTCACACATCCCACAGACTAAGTACACCCCATCAACGTGGGAAGTTCCACTCGCTTAACCGCTTCCCGCCTCATTCCACACCTAAATGCCCTGCCCTTCGAACGTAAGCATTAGAAAAACTGATTTCCGAACGTGACGCAATGTTAAAAAGTCTTTTAAAAAGGAGGAAAGGTCCTCCCTACATTGCTATCTGAAAGTCACGGGGACTGCATAGAGAAGGCCCAATTCCATTCCACAGAAGTCTGATTTCTTTTTCCACTTCGGTCGTATTTTAATCTGTTTTCAAAAATGTCCGCAGCTCGGTGATGAGGGCAATATGATCCAATTTTTTCCAATATTCAGTAATATAATGTTTTCAAATGCGAGGAAAAGCATTGAAGAGTCATGAATTTTATAATAACCACACCATCGTGAATGTAAATTTTGGTTGACACCGTTAATTATACCTTATATTTCCCCGTGAAACTCAGATTAATTTGTCCGAGTGTCGACTTTTGTAAACCGATTTAAATGAGCGGTGTATGACAACACATTTAGAGTCCGAATTGAGGATCCTCTTTTGTAATATTCGTAAAAAAGTTATGGTATAGCCCAACCAAGAATACTGCATTTTAGATTCCTCCAGTCGGCTTCCTGAAATATTGTTACCCACCACGGATTCAAATGGATTAACTGAAGTTTACAAAATTACTTTCGCCAGCGTCATTGACAAGGAGAGCGATCCAGAATTCAACGGAGAAAGGAGCTGCATATTATCATTACTTTTAATGATTTATTTTTATTTTAATGTGTTGTTTGATTGCATAGGTATTTTTTATGACTGTTAAACTGTGTCACTGTAAACTGGCAAGTAATCTCTGTGTGGCCAATTTGCAAAGTAAATAATTAGAAAACAAGGATGAGATTTACCATGAAAAAATCTTTTGGCTTAAGCGGGATTCAAACCCGGTTCTCCCGATTGCAAGTCAAATATCTAACAAGTTAAACTATAAACCCATCTTATTCCAAGGCTACTCTCAGACTGGGTTTTAGCGAACAAGGTGTTGACGTCACAAGCCCACACTATGGCGCAGGAGACGGATGTCGTACTTACCAAGCCATTGTCGGAGAATAAAGATCTCATAGTCACTATTCCACGACAGACGCTTTTAAAAGCACTGCATAGAGTGGAATGCTTTGAAAAACGTCCTATGAAAAAAATTTCAATGCAGTGCCTAGTCCAACCACGAATATTACATTAGAAGGATCTCCAGTCGGCTTGCTGATATGTTGCTACCCACCGCGCATCAGATAGGTTAACTGAAGTTTTTGGCACTCGCGTCGCTGACAAGTAGAGCGATCCGAATTTCACGCTGGCCCAAGGGACATACGTATCCCAAAGTTTTGAAATTTCCTCAAAATTAAATGCGAAGGTGTATGAGTGTAAGAATTGGTTCTATTGGAGAATAGGGTATTGGATTCTAGTTTTAAATTCTTTTTCTGATATCCTTTAGATATTTTAGTTTCAACATTATAAAGAACTTTCACTTGAAATGTTGTTTACGAAGTGGAAATTTGATAGTTTAAAACAAATCAATGAGAAGGTCAATTATAATGGAACTTTCGGTTCATCCTTTTTTTGTACCGAAGCTGTGGAGTTAGTACGAAAAACTCCGCATTTGCGCTTTAATTTTCACAAAATTAGTGTTTTTATGTCATTTGACACACATGTTCCTATGGACCATGAGGGAGCGAGAATTGGTATTATTTCACGTCTCAGACTGTATCTCAGAAACTATTGATAAAATATCGCTTTCATAAAATTTTTTTGGAATCTACGCATTAATATCAGCCTAAAAACGTATTTTTTATGCAATCTAACGGCTGCAATCATTATGGACCTTGAAGGGCTAAGGCAGATAGCAGACATTTATATTCTTGATGACCAGATATACAAAATCACAACTTTTAAGGGCTAATTCTCGCGATTTAAAGTACTTTGTTGCAAATACTGAAAATACTCATCCCCGCGCTGCTGACATTTTTGGAAAATTATTAAAATACGACCCAAGAGTTATGAATTATGGAGAACCTGCTGATGAGCCTGTTTTGGCTCAGAAGGTCTCCAAATTGTAAAAATATTTTTTTATTCTAAAATATTGTAATATCAGGGTTTTTCTCTTTTATCTTTTCTTGCCCAATAAGTCAGAATATGTGTTGGTTATATAGTGTTATAAAAGCGTGTTAAGAATTTGTAAAGGGAATGTTTTTAATGTATTATATATATTTTAATATTTGAGATATGTATTTTTGATGTATTGTAATGTGTTTATAAACAAAAAAAAAAAAAAAAAAAAAAAAAAGTGTCAACAGAAATCAAGCTTCTATGGGAATAATCTGGGCGTCCTTAATGTAGTCCCCTTGAGTACAGCTTTCGCTTAAATATCTGAACGTCATTTTGAAGGTCTCGATTGCGAAAGGTATTGACACCCAAAAGTTTTATTTCTTAGCGATGGGTCGAAAACAAAATTTGATCATTGAGGAACACCGAGTCCTTTTTAACGCACGTATACACTCGGATTGCTATAGTTCGTTTAAAAATAATAAGCTCACAAGCGATACTGAGATGAACCTAATGGATTGTGCGTAACGAAACCAAACTAATAACTACATGCGAAAAGCACAATGGGTGAAGAAATGGAAGAGATGATACTAAGAGCAGTGGTGTCATGGTGCCGGAACGCGCCGGAATGCCGTTACGGCACTTATTAAGAAAATAATAGTCAGGTAACACTTTTATCAATTTTGTCGCCACAAAATTTCTTATATGAGTGGATTGGAAGCCAAGGGGTACAAGCGATGTATAGCAATAATCATCTTTGATTTATCTCTTGCCCCGAAAATAGAATCCTTTTTTTCGTCTTAGTCTTCTTCATTTAAATCGATTTACAAAATTATTTTTCTCATGGAGTATTTTCTTTCTCAATATTTCAGATGGTGCTTAATTTCATACATTAAATTACATTCTAAAACTTCTGCCGCCAATTTGTTGATTTTCACGATTTGTGACCGAGTCCCATGAATTTTGCCCCGTGCGTACCAACCCAAAGGATTGGATTTTATGGGCGTGAATAGAGCTCGCCCCGTTAATAGTCATCGGTGAGCGATTTTCTCCCTTTGAGGGAATGAGAGAAGTTTCAAATCTCTATTTCAATCTGACTTTCCGAAAAGCTCCTATAGCCATAAGATTATATCCCGATGATCGTGTAAGGGGAATTCAGACACTTCACATACATTTGAACCGGTTACCGAATAGTTGCTTTGCGTAATAAAAACACAAATGGTAATTTCCACAGTATATAATTCACGACTCAACGACCGACCATGGTTTCAACACTTTGTGTCATTTTCAAGGAAATCATGAAAATAACACAAAGTGTTGAAACCATGGTTGGTCGCTAAGTCGTGAATTAAATAGTGTGGAAAATACCATTTGTGTTTTTATCATGGATATAGCAATATTCCACAAAATCAAGCCTGAAACGATTTTATTAGTTGCCTTGCGCTCTTCTGGAACACAGTGCCTCAAAACATCAATTAGTTACTCTGAGAAGATCCAATATGCATCACCAGCAGAAATTATTCACCAATAGAGGCCGCTCCCTTTTTTTATTCCCAAAGGGTTCTTCAGTTTCACAACGAAACTCATTAAGGAATTTTTCAAAATTGCGAACCATTTTCAGAAGGTTGGAAATTCCACTTAACGACGACTTTCGTTCACTCCATCGTTTCACTTTCTCACAAACGGTGGTGGAAGCTCACTGACTCCTCAGCAAGTCAGCTCCCGATCGGTCAACTCATTTAAGGGAACTCCCCCCTGATAAACCTTCTTAAAAGCATCTAGAAAGAACACCTTTTAAAAAGTCAAGTTCAAGGGCGTATCCAGGATCAAAACTAGGGGAGGGGGGCAAGTCCTGATTGTTCAAGTTGTAGTTAAGATTTAAGCATGGAAAAATGAATGAAATCAACATTTTAAGGAAACTATAACAGCCCCTTATTAGTTTTTAAAATTATTTGCTTAAAAAAAAAATTATTTTCCTTAAAGACATTTGCGATTTTTGCTTCTAGGGGTGGGGGCTAGCTGACCCCTCCTGCCCCTCGCTGGATACGCCCATGCTCAAGTTTTGTTAAGATACTCTCAATGGCACTTATCATTCCAAAATAAATCAATATCTGAGGACTCCTCCGACACAAATTTACCCAAACATATTTCTCAATTCCATTTTTCACCACCTTCACTAAAGTATAAGTGCAGGTAATAGAGATAGTATGCCGAAATAAAAAAATAATGAAGTAGTTGTGTGTAAAAATAAAGGCAATACGAAAAATATATTTTTAATTAATGCAATACCAGTCACTTTGGGCGGCAATCATTGCCTAACCTACAAAATGAGATAATTTTACACCCTTTACGACAGTAATTTGATAGTAAATCCATAGATTAAGAGAAAGATTACTAGCAGTTTACTGTAGTGCCATCATTATTATTTACGAGTTCCTTTCTTGAGGTAAGTAATAAACCTTCTTCGGAAAAATTTCTCAAACAATTGAATTATACGCATTTACTTTCCAAATCCACAACTATTTCCGGATGTTTGAAACCTCACAATATAGGGTATTCCATTTATTTTTTCGGAACATCCGTCTTATTGTGAAAAAATATATCCTAAATAAACTGGAGGTACAGTGGCGGATACAGATGGGGGCGCTGGGGTCGGCCCCCCCCCCCTAGTTTGGTCGCCCGTGTTGCCAAACATTGCACAACCACAATTGTATTTTTTTTATATCATAAGATGGCATTGTCCTGTATTTGTACGTAGTCACTTGAATTAAAAACTTCTTAAACTTTGTATTTCACTTGATTATATTTTATTATGATAAAAGTAAAGGTAACTCAAGGTATCTTTTGCACCCCCCCCCCTTGAGTTTTTTCTGTATCCGCTACTGTTGAGGTATAGATCAGATATAACATCTTTTGCACCACTCAACTGAAAACTACATGAAGTGAACCATAGGAATAAACAAAAAGTAAACTTATCTTAGAAAATTATAAACAGCTTTGATCATTCAGTGGAGGGTCAACTTTCTGAGCAGGCAGAATGCTTTCTTGTTCCACTCACACACACACCCACACTGCATGAGTACTAAAAATTTATCTTGGCTCTCGTAAAGAAAAGCCGTTTCAAAATCGAGGCATGAATATCACAAGGAATCTATACAAATTAGCGCCTCGAAATCGATCGTTTTCTTGGATAACTGAGACTCTACCACGCACGCTAACTCATTGGAAGATGAAATCACGACCCGTTTTACATCGGGAATCCAACATACATCACGCTCGTGATGAGAAAATGAACTGCGGACAACAGTTCGAAGAAAGCGGTCCGCTCCGACTAGCATCTCTCATCATTCACGGAACTCGCGGACCAGAGCAAACGAGATATGCCTTGTGCGATAAATGTGACTCATTCGCATAGCAACGCTTTCGAAGCAATGACACAGACAACGTTTTCAGAAAACGCCCCACTAATTAACGAGATATGCCTTTATTAGTCAGTATCACGTTATCAGCTCTTAGATCACACTTTATCAGCCGCGAGACTTGATTACTTTTTACAGTTCGCAAGGAACTCGTTAAAGAGAGATAATGACCATTTTGCTTGTTTTGTCTTGCTTGTTTTTTGCTTGGGTTGATTAACTACTTATTGGGTATATCAATAATTCATGGAATCATTGGGTTTTTTGCAAATGCGTACCAAAAGGACCAATTTTCAAATGGGTTAGGTGCGCATACGGTTAGTCGGAGAAAATATCTTAAACGATAAAATTAGTCGGAAATTTTATGTAATAATAATTATCAGCGGTGGAGTCAGTTGGTAAAAATGGATAGATTCCGAGTTATACCCTAATAAATAAAAAATCAGCATTTTAAAAAATTGATTTGCAATTTATAGACGACAAAAATTGGATAACGAACCCCAGATTCGGATCTCGCGCCACAAAATATATCATTTAAGAAGAAATAATAACTAACACAAAACTTTCTAGGCAAAACCACGCACTGACCAGACTACTGCATAAGTAAACATATCTACATCCCACGGTTTTAGAAGGCATAACTAACGATGAGACCGTCGCATGGTTTTTGTACGGCTCTCTTGCGAATCGTAACTACGCGTGGAGACCTCAATAGGTACCCCTGGGGCCCACGGAATCATCCCTCCCCGCAGACGGCGAATCACAAAGTGAGGAGGCCTGGAGGGCATCCAATCCGGGCGATATTCGCCCGTGAGAGGTTCTTTAGCATTAAGCTCACGCAAACGCACGTGGTCTCGCGTCCGCCAGCGAAAACTCGTGATTTTCACTCGCGACTTCTTCTCTCTCCCCTCCGATTCCACGACCCGCATGTATTCGTGTCTCGGTCAGCTGAGGATCCGCCGGAGTCAAAACCTCGCCGTCTCCCTCTATCCTCGTGCCGTTCAGGGTCAAAGGCGAGGGGTTTTCATGGTTTTCTGGCGGTGACGGAAAAATGAAAGAGCTGTCCAATTCTCGATTGCTTTTTCGTGCAGTTCGGTCCCTAAAATGTCAATTCACAAATGGAGGTGGGCATTGCTGCGCCGAAAACACTAACATCTAGTTGACGCTGTCGACGCCGCGAACCATGAAAATCTTTATCGAGGAATGTCATTTTTTTGTCACTTAAATGTAGTGAAACTCGCTTTTAACATATTTCAGGGCAACAGGGCACCATCGCTCTTTATAAACGAGATTTCGTAATGTCCGTAATAAAGGATTTTGTCTTTATAAACCACAGGATTGCCGGCTAATATTCCGTGAATCGTCTGTATTTTGATAACAGTTCCGTAATAATTCACCAAGGGACCAAAGAGTAGCTCGTACCTAATATCAGGGATTTCGTATCATCTGAACTGGTAACATGCGGAGAAATAAACAATGGCTATGATAGGAAAGTTCTAAGGCCTGGGAACTTCCCTCGTTATTGGCGGAATTTCGTTACATGCGTTATCGTTATTGGCAGGTTTTACAGTATTTTATTTTTTTTTCTTTCATCCATTGTATCAGCAGCTAATTTAGCAAATCACTCAACACCACTTGACCAAAATTTAAATAAGTTCAAGCGATTAAGGTATTTTGCAGCGAAATTCGACATATTGAAATTAAAGGTAGTTGCTCTTAACAGCAATTATTTAATGCGTATGACGCGTTTCGGCTCATAGAACCATCATCTGGTGCAAGATCTACATCTGGTACTAATTTAATTCAACAAAATTTACAATCTGATAAACATAACAAGGCTTCCATAGAATTGCTTCCACAGGAATGAATCAAGAAACTAAATACGTATTGGCGTACAACATATTTTGTGATTTGAATACACCTATCACAACACGGTTTTTTTTCAACAAATTATTGAAAAATATTCTCTATGAAATGTAGTTTTCCAGGAGCAATGGAAATTTCACGCATTTTAAACAAACAGAGCAAAGGAAGTCATCCTTTCGATTTTCTTCGGTAAATTAAGTTGTTTCATCGGTCACAACTTTTTATTATTAGATACATTGTTGGATACATTTACTTAACCCTATTTTATTACGTTTTTTTAGTTATTAGTGGCTATTTTATTACTCTCCTCATTGCCGCAATCGCTATAATCCTGACAGACATATTCATGCACCTAAAATATTATTAATGGAAAATAAGAAAGTTTCGCTAGTCTTGACTTTGAGGCGATCATAAAAAACACATAAGAGCCAAAAAATTTGACCACTTTTACTGAGGCTATCGAAAGATTTAGTAGCTGTAAAACTAATTCACAATGGAAAGCATTGATGAGGTCCGCTCTTTCGGGGCCACGATATTGGCAACATCCTGAATATTTAATTTTGCTGACTTTTCACGTCTTACTTTAAGAGCTTTGCCTGTGAGTCCGCTCGCATCAATGTTAATTCAAAATTCAAAGCATGGATGAGCAACGTAACATCATGTAGGTCATATCATCGTAATCCCATGGTCGCTATTTTCCATTGAGCGTTTTCATTCATTCTAACTTCTAAAGGCCTCATGCAAGCTACTTCGTAATTTAACCTTCTAAATTGGAATATTCTATTTTCAAAATGCACATGATTCTGCATATACTTACTTACCACTGGTACACTGCAATCACACTTTTGATAACATAACATAATATAATATAATATAATATAATGAAAGTACTAGTCTATTTCCAGATTTCTTTTCAGCAGATTTCTACCGACCTAGGTTTCGGCACACAATGCCATTTTCAAGGTATAAGTCTTTGGATGACAGCCTAAATAAACATGTATACATATTTCATTGGGAGAGAGATGGGTTAGAGTTTTCAGGGAAGGGGGATTTACTGGTTTTTCGTCGGTAGAAATAAAGAAGTGTTGAAATAGGCAAGTACTTTCGAAAAATTGATTGAAAATTTCAAGTACGTCGAAAATTGTATCTTTTGATAGCTCATATGTATAGTGCAGAATAGTAACGTCCTTATTTATAAATCACTTCCATTCGTGTGTCGAAAATTGTAATTGAGATAATTTTGGAATATCCAGGCCAAATATCCTTCGTGATTACATCCATCGAAAATTCAAACGTAGAGGTGGCATTTTTTTTATCCAGACGCTATGTTAACCAAATCGCTTTTCAATGGCCACGCCCTCTTTTCCCAATTCACTTTCTCCATCCACACGCAAAACATACTCTCGTAGACCCGCGTGTGAATCGACCAAACGTATGCGGCTGAGATTGTGGGAGAGATATTTTTGCACGAACTCCAAAAGAAGGAAAATAGATCTTTCCGTCGAATAACTCATCATTTTGTACGCATAAATTTAAAATCAATTACAAGATCAAATCACAGAAAACTTTTATCAAGCTTTGATAGAAAAAACGTGAACAAATAATAGATGAGAAAAATATCATACGGGCAACGGTCAACGACAAATCATCTTCATTTAAATAAAAAATATTGCTGATCAGAAATTCGAAGAAAATTTCTATAAAAAGTCACTTTGATCACTAATACTATCGCCAAAAATATTTCCTATTACTTTCTATTCCATTACTTCCGCAGAGGAAGTAAAGCATATCCGTGTTCACTTCAACAATATAGAGTTAAATCTAAGAACTATAAACGTGCCAGGAATCAGGTGCAAGAAATAGAGTCAAAATGGATTATCTCGACTTTAATCAAGACCAAAATATTTAATCTTTTCACAAATAGATCGCGGTTACAATGAAATGTGTACACATTCAAACCTACTTTTCACATAGTAACGTTGCTATCGCTCGTTACCTGTTTTTTGGCATTGAAATCTATAAAATGTACGATGAATTCACCTTTTGGTTGTAAACTCAAAAATAAAAAACGGACAAAAAGAAAGAGTAGATTACCTTCTCGTTGCCAACGCTGGGTGAACTTATATGATAAGAAACGGATCGTAAAGTTGCACAAAAAGCTTTCGGGACTGACAGCAGGTTTGGAAGTGGAATATATAACTGACGGGAGAGTAAATTGAATTGTATCCCATCAACTACACGCAGATTGACTACATAGAGTAAGGGGCTGCCAACCAAAATGACCTTGCGGGTCTCTTTGGAAATGTATCGTAAATCTGCGGGCAGTTTACAACATTTCGAAAGCTAATGTTTGAAAAAATAAATGCGCAAATAATATAATTTCATAAGGTTGGTTTTGAAGAATTTGGCCATTATAATATGAATACGTTTAGTAAAAGCATGACGAATATCGCGGGCTGGAAAATTTTTCAAGGCATTTTTATAGCAGGCACATGTAAAATTCATTCCGCCTGCGGGTTTTCCACTCCAAGCGCAGGGAAATTATAAAGCTGATAAATTTACTACGTTAAGCTGGCTCAAGCCCAAAGAGATATCCTCACGAGCGAAACCAACGCAAACGTTTCACTAACCTCACAGTAGGTCAGCTTTCGCACGCAACAAACAAACCTCCGGACCAAGAATCGGCGGTTCAGTTTTTTTTTCTTCCGTGCAAAAAAAAAAACGAGCGGCTTTCAATTCGCCCAACCATCCCACGCTCGCCTTTATTCCATCAGAATAAGTCCCGAGTTTTCGTGCCGTCAGACGCCGCCACAATGCTCCATATTGGTGGGCGTGGAAAGTAAGGGAGACATTGAGTGAAAGAGGGGGGGGGGTGAAAGGACTGACCGCTGCTTTCACCATCGCAATCCTCCTCTGCCTATCTTCCCTGCCCTCTCTTTTGGGATTATTCCCTCACGTACCCCATAACAGCTCATCCCTTCACCACCAAAAAATAAAATAAATACATTTTCCGAAAACAGTACAGCGATACCTCGAGATACGAGTTTAATAGGGTAGTTTCCTTCATCAAAGAAAACGAAAGTCATTGATTGCGATTCGTTACCCACCATAACTGTATTCATAATACACAAATTATTTCGTTTTAGAAATACCGGTTTAGACGAATGGCAATGGTCCATTTTTATCCTCATTTGAAAAGGGCCAGTTTGGCGCCCATGCGATGCCACTCCACGTGACGTCACAGGGACCTAGTTTCTATAGGAGAAGATAGGAGTTATACATCGTCTGAGGTTACCAATGCATGCATGAGGCGCAGAGCTCAGGGAAACATGTCTTAATAATCACTTATTAAAACTGGCTAAGTTCGGAAAGTTTTCTTCATTTGATAAGGTATTAATAATTATTAATAATCATTAATAAGGTATTATTTAAGCCAAGCGCTACCAGCCAGCAGGGTACTCAGCTACCCGCTAGCAGCCTGCGTCGTATCAGCGCTCAACTCGCCTCACCTCACAAGGCGGCAGCGGGAACCAGAAATACGTCACACGGAGAGATTTCCCGACATTCATACTTACGCGTCGCGTTTTCGCGCGCTAGAAAATTTTCACTTTTCATTTAATCGCGAAAAATAGATATCGTCATTTAAAAATCTAAAAGCGTTAAATACGTACTCCAAGAGTAATATTCTTTCGATTTAGGCAATAAAAAAATAATAGGAAACCACCCTATTCGTTCCGTGTCCTTGCTCGTATGCAGGGCCGGATCAAAGGGGGGGCCCTAGATCACATCGTCATGTGTATAAATTTCGGTTAATACTTCTAATTATACCTTATTTCCTTGTGAAACTCGGATCAATTTGTCCGTCAGTGACGCGAGTGGCGGCATGCGACATTTTTGAAAGCCGATTAAAATGCGACCGAAGTGACAACAGAAATCAGCCTCCAATGGGATAGAATTGGGCCTCCTCTGCGCAGTCCCCTTGATTGTATTGTTATCTTCGCTATACACCTCTCTCTGGGGAAATACGGCGGGGTATTAGAAGATCTCACCAATATATTTCGTCCGCAAAACGCTCCGGGAAACATATACGCAAGCAGTGGCGGATACAGATGGGGGGGCGGGCCCCCCCTTGCGGAGCCGCCCCCATTGCCGAACATTGTGGAACCACAATTGCAACTTATTTATCCTAAGATATTGCCTTATATGAGTGTATAATGAGTCTAAATAAAACTTTCTTCAACTTCACAACGTGGCTTGATAAATTTTTTTTTTACGATAAAAGTAAATGTAGCTCAAGATATCCTTTGCCCCCCCACCCTAGAGTTTTTTCTGTATCCGCTACTGTACGCAAGTAGGTGCACATGAGCTGCTGGGATCAACCTCGAAGCATGCTGATCATTTGTCACTACGGAACTGTGTCAACTTACCCTTCTTGACACCGTGCATCAGTTACGAGACTCAGTTTAAATTTCTCCTTCACATCTTTTAATCCTTTCAACTCCTGAGCCAAATATATACGGCTCTTTCCTGCCAACCGCAACTCAAGTTTACGCTACTTTCTCGTTTGACAAAAGGGATTCGCACTGTAGAGCAGCCTTGCGCGCGTGTTTTCTTTGAGGTTCTTCCCATTTCCCCTCCGAAGCGTGACCAATGTTTTGCTCTTGAGGAAAGAGTTGCTTTGAGGTCAGTTCGGGAAAATAGCCACTCTTCTCTCTCACGGAAAAACGGCGCACTGCTCCGAGAAGGTGACTGAGGTGAGGGGGAGGGTATAGTAAGACCATGGAGAGAATGGAATAAGGGTTACCGAGGACCTAAAATATAAAAATTTATTAATGCTAATAACTATCTCAATGTACTGAGGTGAAGATCTAAGAAAGAACGGATTGGAAGTGAAAAGGAACGAAAATGTTTCGTTTTGATCCGTAGGGAAACGAAAATAAGAGGCCTAGAATCGGCCCTAAAATCGGCCCTATAAAGAGACCTATAAAAGCTATGATATATTATTACTACATTAACATAACGACCGAGGATATATAAACCTGGCACTTTCCTACTGGCATCATCGGCCCTGATGACGATAGAAAAGGATTCTATCGAAACGTCGGCAGCGATGGAGATGGAGCTCACCCGGATGGAAACCCGAGAAGAATTCACCGCCATAAGAGGCCTAGGTTTAGATCGTTCACGCACGATATTAAAATCACCAAGGAGTTTAGTTTCGACGCGGGACGAAACTTTACTCCCGGGAACGAGGCTAAATTAATCGAAACTCCGCTGCTCATAGTTAAGTTTCGATCCCAAAAGTTGAGTGGAGGGGAATAAGAGAGAATAGTTTCGACGCATTACACGTTTGACGTACGTGTAGGGAGGTTAAACTTTGAGTATAAAATCGAAAGACCAGTTTGCGTTCACCGTTCTCCTGTTAGTGGTAAAAACATGACTGCCCCATGATTCTAATGACGTAGGCCGAACATCTACTTCATTCAACTATACTTCGTAATCCGTGTGTAGGTCGAAACTAAACTGTTTGAAGGTGAAGCACGTGGTCCCTCCGCACAGTGGGCTGAAATCGAAAAAAGCTGGACAAAACCTCGAAAATGGTTTTTTTTGAGTGTGGAAGTGGAAACTTTGCACAGTTGTTGCCAACACATTAGTGCATTTTTCGACGCAAAATAATTTTCATAGGTTAATCTTTTATATAAAATACATAGCCTCAAAGTTGAACAAATATGGCGCAAATTGCCCGCTTTGAATTTTTTTCGAAATTCAGCATGTTTAAACTAATGTCACACCTTTAGTAGTAATTTAATAGCAACAAAAATTTACAAAATTGTTAAACGGTTTGTTAGCATTGATTACCATCAACTTTCACGACATAGTTGTTGTATTTGTGACCAATACGATACAAAATGGCGGACCCTGTTTTTCGTCGAATTTTTGTGTTTATGTAGGATTTTAAAAAAAGGATCACCGAGTTACCTCGAGATATTTACACCACATATACTAAAAAGTATATAGATTACGATAATCGGAAGTACAGCTGCGACGCCGAAATCAAGATCGATTTTTCGAACGTGCGGCACCGCCCGGAGCTGGCTGCTGGCCACGGGAATTGCCGTACTCGACGGATGTTGGATAGTGAATCATTTTAAGCAAATTTATTGTATAAAAGCTATGATATATTATTACTACATTTGTTTTCCTTTTGTTGCAACCTGCATAAATCGAAAAACTACCAAGTCCTGAAAACCAAGAGACCTGAAATTGATTCCATGCTATCATCATTGGTCAACAATCCTCTGATTAGTTTGACGCAGCTCTCCCTTCCTCTCTCCTATCCACTCCCCTGTTCATAGCGACTGTTCTTCTACATCTTTTATAACTTGTCCTATGTAACTCATTCGGTGCCGTCCCTTCCCATTCTTCCCTCCAATTGTCCTTCTACGATTGTTTTCATCACGCCATCATGTCTCATAATGTGACCAACCAAGTTACCCCGTCTTCTGCTTAAGGATTTTAGAATACTTACCTTTTTTCCCACTATTCTTAGAATTTCCTCGTTAGGCAGTCGGTCGATTCATTTTTACTTCGTTTATTGTCCATTTTTTTTAATCATTCCCAATTTCATCACAATTATCACAACATGAAAAGCCCAAAATGGGGCTTCAAAAATTACCCAGGATTAATGGCAGACGAAACCTGAAGTGCTAATGCAAATGAGTAGAATGTATCTCCTTAATAGCGTTTTAAAATCATAATTAACAGGACCAGAGGCGTAAATCTATGGCACACAATATAAATTTGCCATTACACTTAATTCAAATGGTACTTTTCCGCTCATATCTGGAAATGTTGCTAAATAAAATAGAAGTATTTGAAAAAATGAAATTCTGAACAGATAAACAAACGTAAATCCCTCTCTTTCTAGTTATATGCATTGAAAAAAAATTTGGTCGTGAAAATAAAGGACCTAAAATTGATTCAATACTAATGAATATTTATTTTACTTGGCATTGACTCCATTAATTCACAGTATTTTTGAGCGACTAGGAGACCTTATTAGTAGTTTGCCCATTCTATCCTCCGGCTACGTGCTTACTCTCTTTAATGTACATATATACATTAAAGAACCTCACGCAGGGGGAACAATACACGTCTCTCCTACGTGCGCCCTGGAGAAGGCACGACGTCCATGCTTCGCGGATCGCGATTCTTTTTTTTCTCTTCTCATCTCATCGTGAAGGGTTATATCCTCTCGTGCGTCTCTCTCTCTCCAGGGCGGGGGCTGGCGCGCGTAATTGCCCAGGTCGAGCCCCTTTCTTTACGCGAAATAATTGCGTGCATAGTGGGTACCTACGTGGTACGAGCTTATAGTCGCTTCCCCAGGAGAGAGGCGGTGTTTCCGGTGTCTCGATATCTTGTACTACCCACGAACGACACAGCATACAACACGAAACCTCTAATTTGTGCACGGAAAGAGAAAACCTCCGGGTGAGTGATGCGAGTAACTCAACCAACACATGCACGCCCGCTCAATCGACAACGGTATATATCGCAAGGGATAAAAGCGATGCGTGCTCTCAGTACCACTATGCCTTATCATATTCAGCCATTTTATCATCGCGTAATCTATATATAATCTAATATTTTAATAAATTAGCATAGTATCATATGTTATTATATTGTAAATATTAAATTTGATATTTCAAGTGTTTTCAATTATGAATATGTGTAATTGAAGGGTATAAATATTTGCATTGTAGGCCTCTACCATTAATTGAATTTTCATATATCATCAACGAGTAATCTATAAATAATCTAATCTTTTTTTAAAAATGAATACATAAAAAAAGCAAAACACTCAAGTTTTAGGAGCTAAAGCGTCTAAAGGAAGCAATCTACTTCAATGCAACAAAAAACAAACTAAAGAAAATTTATTTCTATCTAATGTTCTTGAATTTTTAATATAAAATTTGAAATTTTACATTTTTTTATTATCAAAATATCTATCTGGAAGGTATGAATAATAGGCTTGTACGATGAAATGAATTGCCATATACCGTGTATTATATAATATGTATTAATTTAATAATAGGGTATATACTGTATAAGCATGTTAAACCATAAGTATTGTAATGATTCCAGCAAAGATTTAGCTGTGGTAAACTGAGTAAAACCCTCAAGAAAAAGAACCCGCCCATCTCTGATCAGGGAGGCTGGTACGAGGAAGATGGAGGAGCGTGCAGCGTGACATGTAGGGTAAAGATACCCTTTGTGGAGGGACAAGCTTCCGCTTGAGTTCCTTCTTCTTCTTCTTTTTGTTTATTTTCCTCGGTTTTATATGTTCGGTGGTCTCGGTAGCAAAGTGTTCGTTACCCGCTGTGATTTTGTTGAGATAAACACCGCGGAACAAGAGAGGCATGCATGTTTGTAAATGAAATAAGATAAAAAGCATCGGAGGAACACAAAGTTGGCAGCCCGCACTGCAGTCCACCTCAATCTTTTGATTAGGGCAGCACCAATTAGTAAGAAGGCTTGTAACCGATTAATCAGTCATGTGTTATCTGTCGATATATATCAATTATGTAATATCTAGAGTTGGATACATGGTGGACATTGCACCGCGATCACTTTGATATCGTAGCACCATGACGCTTCGGAAGCATTTATAGTCTTTAGGCCGAGTTGGTACAACGTGATTTACAAAACGATCGACGCAACCCAACAATAATAAAACTAAATCAAGTGCTATCAGAGGGATATTGCCTGATTCTTATTCCTTAATACCTGTCTTACCTCCCGTTAAGTCTCATCTACGTAAATTCAAAAGTAAACCCAACACACTATACTCAACCATTAGTTACCGCAACTAGTAAATTACGTCTCCATTGCCTCCAGCAATAGCCATGTTACGTCCTTTGGCTATTATTATTTATGTTTATTCAGGAATGATGCTCCCCAGGAACTCTGCGTTTTTGTAATGTTTTTAGATAACTCTAAGTTTCGCTTCTAGCCTTGGAAGCTTCCTCAAGAGGTATTTCTCAGGTCCCGCTCGATCTCACATTAAGTCATTGACATCCGTCGTGAGATTGTTGGGCTCATAGTTCAGGTGGGAGAGTTGGGGATTTGGAGGGGAAAACTGACCTTGGTGAGATAGGTTAGATTCTGATCCTCTACGTAAAGTGGTGCAGCCGCTGAATCATCTGAAAAATCTGTCACTTTTTCTATCTCACCTACGTAAATAAACTTTATTTATTTTTATGAGCTCTTTAAATATGATTCTAGATATTTGAAATCAGTATCTGTTCGATCTTACTCAGAACTACAAACAAGATTTAATGAAAATAATTACGAGAAATCCCTGATTTAATGAATATGAATTCTCTCAGTTGAATTGATTGCAATTTTTCTGTTTGAAAGTTTCTCTTTAGGGTTTTAGGTGTGACAGCCTAAAGCATGGAATAAATCGCAAATCATTTTACCAACCCTTTAAGTCGTACAAAAACTTAAAAAATAATTGAATCGTAAAATTTCAAATTCACTAGTAACAATGAGTCCAAAATTAGTTTTTTATACTTCGGAATCTTTTATTCACCAAGCATTATGGTATTTCTGATACGAGCAGCAAAAAACTGAGAAATCACCTCACTATCATAAGTAAAAAAATCCTAATATTGGTTTGACGCAGCTTTCCATTCCTCTCTCCTATCAGCTAGCCTTTTCATAGCGACGCATTTCTTCTCTTTTACATACTTTATAACCTGTCCTATGTAACTCATTCGGGGCCGTCCCTTTCCCTTCTTCCATTCCACTTGTCCCTCTACGGTTATTTTCATCGGGCCACCATGCCTCAAAATGTGGCCAACTAAGTTGCCCTGTCTCCTGCTTAAGGTTTTTAGGATACTTTTGGTTTCTCCCACTCTTCTTAGCACTTCCTTGGTACTTACACGGTTGATCCATTTTATCTTCATCATTCTTCGGTAGCACCACATTTCGAATGCTATCACACTTCTTTGCTACTGTCAACGTCCAAACTTCGTTTCCATAGAGAATCATGCTCCATGTGTAGCATATGATGAATTTTTTCCCGTACTTCTATGCCTATATTCTCAGCTGTAAGGAGATTCTTCTATTTGTAGAAAGTCCTAATGTGCCTGACTAGGTTGTCCAGTCTTCTACTTAAGGTTTTTGGAAGGGAAAACTTCTCTTTTCTCCCACTCCTCTTAGCACTTCCTCATTACTTTCTCGGTCGATCCATTTCATCTTCATCATTCTTGGGTTGCACCAAATTTTCAATGCTTCCACTATTGAGCAGTGCAAGATCATTAAACCTCATCCGTAGGTGGAGCAGTTAAAGTATTTAGGGAGACCATGAGATGAAAACGGACCTCAGTAATGCTTACAGGAAAAAAATAGCGATAGAAAAAGAGGCAATTACGAATAAGAAAGAGATAATGGGAGGAATGTCTACCAAGAGTGTTATGTAGAGTTAGTGAACTCTGATTTAGAATGTAGCGCTTTACGTTACGGAAACGTGAGCGCTGAGGAAAAGTGGCGAGAAAATATTGGAAGCTCTCGAAATGTAGGTGTGGAAGAGAATGGAGAAGGTGCAGTGGACGGAGAACATAAGAAACGACGAAGTGCTAGGCATGGTGGTTGAGGAGAGGATGCATAAGAGATAGGTAGGAGACAGATGGTCTCGCTACAACGAGAGCTAAGGGAAGCGGGAGGAGCTAGATTATAGGATTGGAAGGAATTGACCTGATTGTAAATAGACGAAGGAAGCTCAAAGAGGAGATGGGACAGGCCGAGGTTTTACGCGAAATTGTCGAATGCTACCACTCTTGATTTCTCTGCTGCTGTTAGCGTCCACTCCTCGCTCCCATAGAGAAACATGCTCTTTATGTAGCATCTGATGAATTGCGAAATCACATAAAAATGAAAAAAAATAACGCAGAATTTCCCGAAAGAATAATCCTTCATGGAGAAAAGCGGCTACGATTATCTAAAAAAAATTGTTTCCAGCTATTGAACTCTCCCACGTTGGTGCCAAATTTTGCGGGCCAAAATGTGCAAATAAGGTCGAGCGCTTTTCGCGATCGCCATAAAAACAAAAAACAATCGAGAGGAGGAAATGAGATTTCAAAGGAGAATAATTTAACGGGCGACACGCGATGGTTGCTCGCATGTTCGAAACCCGAAGATCCGTTTCGTGGACTATTATAATGATTGCGGGGGGAATTATAACGGTGATGGGATTCCGTCATGTAAACTGAAGTTTCAGCACATGATTGTATCACCTATATTTGAGTTGAGTTTGACGATCTGTTGGGGGAGTGGCGTAATATGAATCCAAAGCACTCCAAATCCAATGGGTTCGCAGAAGGGGACGCCACTCAAAGAATATGGCGGTTAAGCGCCATATTTGTTGCCTTTTCGCGCGCATTTTATTCGGCTGCGCCACTAGGCAGCGGCATCTTGTTCAGTGTGACTGTCGCCATTAGGCGTAGCTGAAGTAGTCTATTGCTAGTTGACAATCGTCTCGCTTGCGTCAAATGTGTGGTTTGCAGGGGCAGTCTGGCCAGGTCGGCCGGTCGGCGATCGCCGTGGGCCCCGAGCTTAGCTGGGCCCCAACAACACTCGCGTCTATCGTAAAGCGTATATGAAAGGTGTAATAAAATATGATTCAGATCACTTGAACAGTTTTTTTACAATTACAAAATTTTTCATTAATTTTCAAACAGTTTTTATTAATCTGCTTTATTTATAACATACTCATTGTAAAAAGGTCGTATTCTAATAAATAAAATAAAAGAGTCAATTAAATTGAAACTTGATTCTTGTACGTGGTGGAAGGGCTCCATATTATCAATAATAGACACTTTGTTACTCCCATAATATTTTTAAAATATTTTTTTCCAAGCGGTTTCGGCTGTTACACAATTATCAAGCACAGAAACCGTTAAAATATTTTTAGAAACTATTAAAATATCAAGTATAGGAATTATTAAAATATTTTCTGTACCTCCTAATGATGTAACACCCGAAACCAATAGGAAAAAATATTTAAATATATATATTGTGGAAGTAACAAAGTGTCTGTTTTGAAAATATAAGGGAGTCAGAAGAATTAAGAAAATGTGATTCTTTTTTTTTTTTGAAAGGGTCATTCGAAAAGCTTTTTTTTAGAGGTTTCTTTTAGACTTGTATAATTAAATTTTTTGAGCTGTGAAAAACTCACTTTTAACTGTATTCTTTTCTAACTAAATCGTTATTTTTATTAACTTTTATCCGATTTTTATGAGGTAGAGTAGCTACGAAATCCACTTTTGGGCTTGCAATTTCCTAAAATTTTCCGGGGGAAGGGCCCCATCATGAGCCCAGCCGAGGGCCCCCTGATGATCTATTTGCTGAGTTACGTATTAATTTCGTGTATTTCCTCGTAAAAAAAGTGGTTATCAATGACTGGTAGCGCCACGAGTGGCGATTTTGAAGTCTGATATTAATGCGCGCTGAGCGACAAAAATTCTAGTGGTGGACTCGAGAATCCTCTAATGTAATATTAGTGGGCTTGTATTTCACGATCGTATATTCCAGAACGTTTCTCTTCATGCTGACTGAAACTCGACTCGGCTGTAACGTTAGTATTACGACAACTCACTCCTGTTCCAAAGGTTGTTCAGATTACCCCACTGCCTATAAGTTGAGTAGTCCTAGCTCAAACTGAGTCGCCAAATTCCAAATTGTTCGCCTTCTTAAGTTGGTCATTTGAAATGACGTATCTCACATAAAAATACTTCAACGTGTGGTATTGCACCTCAGTATTGATATGTTGGCTCGTAGTCCTCCGTAGCGATCTGGATTCGTGGATACCTTGAGTGATATCTGTCTGGTTTATTCTGGATATCTTCCGAGTTTTCTCCGCGTTGTTTGTCAGAGGTTGTCGACAGTTTCGCCGGAATTCCACCAGAAAACACGGAAGATGGAAATATCCACGAATCCAGTTTTGATAGTTTTGATGAGCAGAAAACCATGTTTTGTTTGTGACAAGAGTTTAGGAAATGTATTATTTTGTAAACGTTGCCACTGAACGTCAGCACTCAAGTGAGTTGAGTCTAAGTAAGTTTCTAAAATACAACTCTATCTCAAAATGTTGAGACAAATAATCGCTGTACAACTTCATTGCTGCATAGTAAATTTTGGATGCGAAGAAGGAAGCGACCACGCGCTGTCCACATTCACATCCACATCAGGATGACGACTTTTCCCACGTTTGGGTTCCAAAAAACTGCTGGCATCACGGGACACATTCACTGATAAACTCTTCGAGCAGCGTGAAAGACATAAGTAGGTTCCTCGCTCACTCTCCGAAGCCGCAACACCGTGGCCGATTTAAACAGAACTTCACTCTCGCTGCTCTTTGACACAGCTGCGACATTCGACGCTGAATGGGTCCCGTTAATCCGCGCCTCCCCAGTGCAGCGGTGGAGGGGGATTGATGCGGCCTATAAGCAGGTGTGTTGTGAAAGGTGATCAGAGCCAGGCATATGGGAAGCCATGGTGCGAAGTCAATTTTAACTCTCCTCGTGCTCCTTGTCTCCTTCTGCCATCTTGGACTGTCATGGAAAAAAGGGAGCTCTATCTAGCGACCAAGCAGAAGTCCCGCAAGGATCCTTCATGGGGCCTGCCTTTTTTTATCCAAACTCTAAACGGTTGTGCTGCGCATTAGAATATCGTGACTACGAATATGTTATACACTGACACTCTATCGGCACTGGTGCACTCGAAATAAAGTTATCATAATTCCTGTCTCTCTCATTCGCAAACTCAAAACTAAATATTCCATTTTGCATTTATTTCACGTCATTACTGTTAATTTCAAGACAATAAACAATAATTAAAACTGTATACGTTAAGAGCACATACATGCAAATTATTTTTTCTCAATTTTAGTCGCCTAATTATTTCACAACTTAAAGACTAGTATTGTCCTCGGTATATTTGAAAGGTTTGTGGTACCTACTAAACTCATGAAAAGAGAAACGATTTTATTCGGTCATAGTAAAGAATTGATTTAGTTGTCGATAGACTTGATCTTAGTATAGGTCTTGCATACTCTACAAATTTCATCGATCGTTTTTAAGCACTGAATTGCAGGATGGATATTAATTCGTACTATTTATGTGGCACTCTTTAATTGGCCAGGATCGGGCATCAGGAGAGCGGGTCAATGGAGGTATTACCATCTATATGCGATTGATTTTTCTTTAAGGCGTTGATTACACTTCCACTGAAAATATAAGCAACAAATTTGATTAACGAGAATGAATTTTTATTTTTAAATTTACAGCATTGTCTTTCGCCTTGCATGCAGGACTGTATTATTTTCGTGGAGGTATACATCGAAGACACGGTGTTTACAAACACAGAATGGACAAAAAACGGGAAAAGAGAGGACGTGGAGTTATTCAATCGCGCGCCTCTCTTCAAAAAGCGACCGCAAACATCCTGGACCGCGGAAGGAAAGCATTTAAGTGAGCGAGTGCCGAAGCGGGGGAAGATGGGAAGGAAAACAAAAGAGGAGAGAAATAGGCTTTGTTTACATGAGAGAGAGACACTCGACACCTTTGTGGGCGTACACACACATACACACGCACGCGAGGACAAAAGACGGCGGGTAGGCGCGGCCCGAAGAAGGATGATAATTTGTCGGTCTTACACCCTTTCGTTGTTGCGACGAGAGTAAAAAGGTAAAAACGGAGATGAAATGCCGGGAAAACAAACAAAGGCCGGAGAAATAGGAAAAAAAAACAAACTTCAAATCGAAAAAATGATCGAGGAGAGAGAAAAGGTTCCACATATTCTCCCAACTACTGTAATAACTGTGGGTCATTCTATGCATTATTAGTGGTAACGGGTAATGACGGAAGGTCAACTATGTGTAATTGTAATAACGGTGTAGTGTTCTGTGCATTATTACTGCAATGTGCACGAAGAGTCAGATATTGCGACCAAGAAACGTGAGTTTAAGATAGTATGCAGTCGAACATGTCAAGCTAAGCCAGCAAAGGAGATTATCGTCATTACGTATTTACACAATTACACATTATGAAAATAAATGGGTTATTCAAGGAAAAACTGGCTTAGTCTCATATCTTAAATGTATATTTCATTTTTGCATGTAATTATGCATTCATTTCGTGCGGGAATCGTTAAGTCCATGAAGGTATTTTTTGTGCCCAGGTGCTAGGTCATTCCAATGTTAAAGTCAAATTTAATTAGCAATTTTTTAATAGTTCGTGGAATGAACAAGTCTTTGGACCAGAGGAAGCAGTGGAAAAAGCCGATCTAAGTTTATTTTTAAGCTTAGAAAATGGATAGAAAGGGATTACTAGATCAGAGAAAAAATATGGGGAAATAACTATAGAAAGGCAATCAAGACAGAAAAATTACACCTCTATCTATTTGAAAATAAAGACGCACGTTTTCCCGAAATAATATGTCGTAGAAATAAAAATAAATATAAAACCAGGTACTTTATTTTCCATGATCACTCATACCCACTCATCTCAGGGATAAAGGCAATACTACTTATGTTCTATCTATTACACTGGAGCAAGTGTCCAGAGATTTTTAAGATGTGGGATAAGAAGAATTGTTAGATATGTATAAAAGTTTCTAATGCGACGTTGGATGGATAGACGAAGTCAAAATGGAATAGGAGATTAATATGTTAAGCAAGTTGAATACTGATGAGCAACTCAATTGACATGTATGTCGTACAACTTAGATACGTGCCAAAAATATTAATTGGAGTGAATAAAAGTGAATATATTGCTCATAACTCGAAGAAACAAGTGTTAAAGATGTTGTACATATCCACTTTCAACAGGGAGGACAGCCCTCCAAAGTAATTTCATATGATACGAGTTGAAAATTATTTGAGGAATCAGGTGTATTCGTTCATTTTACAGGAATTATTTGAATTTATTGTAATTATTTTTGGAAAAATTTTCTCCAATTTTCCTCTACATATGTTGTAAACTTTTTTATATTATTGCCACTTCATGGACGCATTAGTGATTAGCTTCTTTCGTGAGTGATGATTTTTTAAGCATATAATTAATATCAGCCTTAATAATTTAATGGATGGTCGACCCAAAACAGTGCTTTCTTTGGGGGACGAAATGTCTCATTAAATACTCATAAATACGTTATGTTAAATAGAGTAATAAAGTTTATATATTTTATATTTATATAAAAAATGACTCAAGTTGTTGTGGACAAGGATTTATTCTGAGGGAAAGAGAATAAAAACGCACTCGAATCAAACTAACGAGAGAAACACTCGATTACTAAAACACTCGAGAATCATAAGAAATTTGAGAAAAAGCTGCGTTAAGGGTGTTCTATACCACCGCGAAAAACGGATCTGCAGCCTTCAGTTTGATCGCCATTTGCTCACTTAGTATACACTCTAGAGAGAACTTATTTTGGGTATGGTTTAAGCTAAGGTTATTGTAATCGTTAAGTGAAAAAAAATATAATCGAAAAGCATTTATTAATTAGTTATTGGCGATCAAAAACACAATAAAACGCCTATTTTCTCGATGTAATTATACGACGCAGAAAACGCGGTTTGAATTTTTTTTCGGCAGATGAGAACATTCATCCTTCCTCTTGGAAATAAGATACGTTTCATGAATGTTATCTCAGCAATAACCACGCTGTAGCTCAATTTCGAGGCGGCGTTAAAGAGACACCTACGAAGCCGAAGATGACATGGGAAACAGAAAAATTAACAACTCCGACCGCGTGTAAAAGGGGAGTCACTCTGAGGGGAGTGGAGGGGTGTTTCTACGCATTCGAGAGGAGAAACATAGAGGGAGAAAGAGAGAGAGAGAGAGGGTCACGCCCCAGTTCACGAACATGGTTGGGGAAGGGGAGGGTGGGAAGAAAGGGGAGAGGGGTGGGGTGGGAGTGAAGAAGAGAAACGGACCCGCTTGAGGAAGGAAGGAGGGTGAGCCTCGACTACGTTACTCTTTTTTTTCTTCATTTTTTTGTATTTAGAGAGTGAGGACGGAAGACGAATCGTCCGCCGGCGTTTTAATATTCACGATACAAACCATGATTCACCCCGGGTCATCGGACTCTCTCTCCCTCCCTATCTCGCAGTCAACATATGAAGGCCTCCTTCCGTACAGAGATAGGGAATCGAAATGAAAACATTGAAATAAAAGGTAGATTAAATTTTCCGCAATCATTTAATGCGCACGACGGTTTCGGCTCACCGAGTCATCGTATGGAACAGGGCCTGGAAGTTTGGTTAATATTTGTCTGCATTCAATTACATATTTACCTCTTAAAAGCATACATTTTAAGTGAGTTACTTAGTACTCTCTTCCTAGCTCATGATTTCCTTTTTGTTAGCTGAAAAATTCTTTGCAAGGGAGGGGAACGAATAGATTAGGATTTATGGATAAAATTAAAAGGAAACTTATTGTGAAATAAATAGCCAAGTTCAAGTTGGGAGTGAAGACAATACGGGTTATCCTCCACGTGAACCTATTTTAACCGATAGAATACTTGAACAGTTGATAATAATTTCATGGCAATTCGGCTTCTATTAGTAAAGGGGTATATTTATACTTCTTCTTGCATGAGGAATTTCCCGTATATAACAATATTTACTTTCAAAGTGATATAATGTCACACATTTGCCGTGTATTTCTCATCACACAAAGCATTTGCGCCGTAATGCGATTGAAAGCAAATTTTCATTTCAAACCTTAAAATAAATTGAAATAATATTCAAAATAATCCAAAACTTTTTGCTTAACATGACGAGTACCGCGAAAGTTTTAACGAAGAATATTCAAAATAATACTCGGAAATCTACCGGTAGAAAACCCGGAAGACGAATAAATCAAAGAGTCCAAGGCGCCACGAAAAACTACGAGCCAACATGAACGTTAACCGTTAAAATAGGTTGATTAAAATAAAAAAATTGCATTAGCAACACTTAGGCTTAAAAATGAAAAATTGAATTATTTCCCGTCATTCCTGCATCGTATAGTAAACGAGAAGTATTCTCTTTGACAGCATAGCAATATTATAAGCAGTGGCGGCTCGTGAGTCAAATGCTAGGGGGGGCGCACTCCACCGGGGGGTCATAATTTTTTAATATTTCGTGTATTTTATTAAGTTTTTACGGCAATCTAGGAATTAAATTTTGTGATGCCATATGTTCCGTTTTTTTCAACAAAAATACCTAGTTCTCCTAATAAGGCTTGATTAATAAATACTAAATGCAGAAGACTCTCGGTCATACGGATCGGCTTAGTCCGGACTCTCGATTATACTGATCAATGATCTTGAAGAATAAAAATATATTTGCTGCGATATTATGCAAATACAAACGAAAATACGTTTTAGCGCCTACATTCTTCGTGCGGATATGCCCGCAATACACTTCTGTTGTTCGCTTTGCAATCATAATGCGTTATTTGTCAAATCTATACAACATTTGCAATGATTTAGGTAACAATGACACTTATAACACCTGAGGAGGGAGGGGAGTGTCACAGACTTCCACTAGGCAAAAAACACTACTAGAATGCGCGCGCTTTGCTATTGCAGATGTACACTTTGATGGCGGTGTTCGCGTTGTTTCTTGAATACAGTATGATTTAAAATCAACAATTAAACATTTCTCACACATTTTTAACATAATCTGAAATACTCACATGCCTTTAGTTATATTGCAGAAGTCCATCCTTCTTTCCTTTTGTCCAGCAAAGTGATCAATTACAAGTTCGTTGAAATCAGCGCCGGACAACAATTTCTTTCCCATTGAACGCATGGCAAGGGCACTAGTCTATAAATAAACAAGGGACGACACAAAATAGGCCGACGAAAAATACGACCAAAAAGAACAAGGTGCCTGGACACAGAATTGTGACAATTTTTCCCTATATTTCCCTAAAAAAAACGAGCACTGTTGATTAATTCAAAATTGTCTTCTTGAATGTACACACAGCGCTAAGAAACTTCTTAATCGGCAATTACGCACAGTTAACTCCTCGAAAATGATGTCTGAACTCATTTCACTCCGTTCCTTCCGAGAGTCTTGCCGTTACTATAAGGACGACTCAAGGGAGATAGAAGTCGTGGTCAACTAATGCTGATTCAGCTGACGGACGAATTTAAGGTCAGCAAAGGCATTTAAACAAACAAGGACGTCACGGACCATCTCCTTGAGTCTAAGATTCATATGTGGCAAACACACGAGACGCCAACGGGTCGCATTTGGAATAACCATGTCTTCGAAATCATTGCCATGATATAATAGAATATAAATTCTAGATCGTAAAAGACGACGACTCTGAGCCACAGATAGGAGTTGTAAGGATCTCCGCACTGATATGAACTCTTCGAAGCCATTTAAATCAGACCGAAGTGGACATTTTCCGTCAGACAGCTACCGCTCTGCCGCTGAGGAATTAGGTGAACATGAACTAAAAAAACAAGGACGGCTAGAAAAATGATGAACCTACACACAAAGGGTGCGTTGTACGCGGCACTTCTTGACAGTCATTGAATGACTCTATTTAAAGTCACGTTTTACGGGTTAAATCATGTTTAATCCTTCACCCTATCACGCACGCGCCTATTTCTTAAATTATAAATCAGTGGGGAATGTTAACTGATTTTTTCTAATACTGCAGGTCTTTTGATAAATTTATCTGAAAAATAGGTACCGACCGCATTTCTAAACATCGGGAAGATATGAATACATTGTTCAGGCCTAAACATTATAATATTAGTTTCCCCAAGGTTCTTGAAATCCGTAATCATAATAGAACTGTGGCAAATACTCGAGAATGGTTTTCCTACATCAATACGGCCTTTAACTGGTTGGATTTTATGTGTTCCGGAATTCAAACACCAAAAAACGCAAGCATAATGGGATAATTTATTTTCTGTAGCAATACCTACCAGTAATTAAAAATTAAAATCGTATAACTACACCCAGTACAGTGATCATTCTGATTCCGTACGTCCCTTTTCTGTGGCAGCACCAAGTAGACGCCAGATTATACGCCCGCCGGCCTGCGCAGCGATGTCAACTCACACGTCGCTCTGCGCATTTTCGGACGACGTCCCAAGACTTCCATAAGACACAACGTTAGACGCGTCATAGCACCAGCGGCCCCCACCACTACCACTCTCCATATGACTGCATGGGGATGGATTGGGACGTTCTGGCCAGCGCCCCACGGCTACAAATACGAACTTCTCGCGCTATTTCTTTTCGTGTTTTTCTAACACTTTCGATGTATGGGACTGAAAAAACACTTTGATTAATCAGATGTATAATTATAAATTAATAGATTTTTATTATTTTTACTTTTTCAAATATTTGGGAGGGGCGGCGTCCGAGAGTCCTTATGGGCAAACCGCCACTGATTATAAGTGGTTAATTTTCTTATTGAATTTCCTCCATTCTTCCCAAATATTCCCATTCCGTATTTTCGTGTAGGAAAGCCGCCACATCTGCCTCCTTCCTTCGCGTGAGATAGGATCTACGTAGTATTCATACACGAATCGGATGCCCCGGGGGGATGGGTCGACAGGCCGGTGGAGCATAGGCGGGAAAAAACGGCACTAACCGGTTCCCCCGAAACATCTTGGATGAGCAGAGAAAGACCGACTTTTTCGAAAGAGGAGGGGTGGTCCCCACACCACTATGGCCCAAGGCGGAGGAGGGGGAGGCCCCTGGGCAGGTGGGTGACTCCGCCGAGCGACGAGTCATAGAAAACGCGCCACCACATTATTTTCTATTAAGTAGTAAAAATATTCTATCGGTTAAATTAAGTTTAAATCGAGCATAACCCTGTCTTGACCCCACTCCAACCTTGTTATTAGATCTATATTAGAACGTAGGTCTCCGCGGCGATGGTTTGATCTCTGCATTTCTTCAGGGCTTTCTTCCGCGTCAGCTTGTTTGTAGACAACAGTTTCGCTGGCTATCCCGCTATCTATCCTGCCAGCGAAACTAGGACAAGATCTAATCTCTGCATTTCTTCAGGGTTTTCTTCCGCGTCAGCTTGTTTGTAGACAATAGTTTCGCTGGCAGGATAGATAGCGGGATAGCCAGCGAAACTGTTGTCTACAATCAAGCTGACGCGGAAGAAAACCCTGAAGAAATGCAGAGATTAGATCTACTTATATTTCACATACCGAAATATAAGTGCCGACTCCTTTTCACTCTATACACAAATCCTAATCCATTTGTTCCCCTCCCTAACTCGACTAACAAGCAAGGATGGTGAGTGAAACGAAACGAAAATGCTTCGTTTCGATCCGGAGGGGGACGAAAATACGAGGCCTAGGTTTACGCGCACGCACGAAATTGAAATCACCAATGAGTTTAGTTTCGGCCCGAGACGAAACTTTACTCCCGGGAACAAAACTAAATTATTCGAAACTCCGCTGCTCATAGTTAAGTTTCGATTCCAGAAGTTTAGTGGAGGGGGATAAGGGAGAACAGTTTCGACCAATTACGTTTGCCATACGTGTACAGAGGTTAAATCATTTAGCTCAAAAATCGAATGGCCAGCTTGTGTTCACCGTTGCTCTGTTAGTGATTTTCGGAGCCGGATCTTTCGGATCGGATATTTTCGGATCCGAATGCATTTTCAAATTCCTGCAATTAAACGAGGTAAATATTCAAGTTTACTCTAGGTACGTACAATTGAAGGAATGCTTTTTAGATTTTCATAAACATTTTAATATTTTTATAGGCTTTCAAGTTGTTTTTTTTTTAATCTTCACATGCTCAGGACCTATACTGTTACGCTTGGGTGTGGAAATGAAAATAGGAAAAATCTTGGGATAAACCACTGACCAGTGGCGTAGGACAAGAATCGCATGCGACGGCACATTCGAAGAGAGAATCTTATGAACTCTTCGCACCCTTATTGGAGCGTTGCATTCACTGAAGCTATTATTTAAAAATTCGGATCCAGATCCGATGTCATCCGCGACTTTGGATCCGATGTATCCCATGAAGTGCAATATCTGCGGATATTTGGATCCAAGGTATCCGATCCGACCATCCCTACGATGAATGAACCGCATTGCTGTTGAAATAGATGACGGAGCAAATAACCACCACCCACTGAAGCAAACATGTAGAGTCTCGTGCTTTTGAATGGGGCTCTGCAGTAAAACCAAACCTTAACCGAAGACTCTCTAGCGGCAATAAACGGGCTGAATCGTGCTCGCGGATGGATTCGGATTAGGAGAGGCGACGCGGCGGTATCATCGGCTCTCCTCCCGGCGACATCTCACGACGTCGACATTTGAGAAAGGTGCCGAAAGGGTGGATCCAACCTTCAGTTCCCGATGAGGTAACGCGGCTGCTTTCACTAACGTCCCTCAAAAGGGTCAATAAATCACGGGTACCGTCGTTAACGAGAGTCATTCCATTTATAGGCAGTAACCACTTGCACCCACGACAGAACAACCCGGAAGATAAGTTTTTTTTTGTCAGGGAAGAGGAACCCCTGCACATCGTGACCCCTGAAAGGGGAGATCATCAGGTACTTGAACTCTTAACGGCATCATACTGTCGTACGCCATGTGCTTAACATGCATCTATGACATTTCATATTTACCGTCAGTCAAAAACAAATAAGCAGTCAAGCGAATGGCTATCGTTATGTAATTTATTAGGAAGTCCTCAGATGCAATAGATTCCGCTGCATAAAAGGCTAAGCAAAGGTTACATGTCATCTAATCAACTGAAGCTGCCTAGCTTGGGTAGATGCTTGAAGATAGTATTACAAGTGCTTTCAAACATAGAATTTGAATCAGACAATTATAATTTTGTAAGCCGCATAGTACTTGCCATCATTTAAAAATGACCGCCATTCTAATCATTCATTGGTAACAGATAATTTTTCATTAGTTTCTTTCGTTGCTGGAAAGTGAGCTTTCAGATTAAGGTAGGATCGTGGACGAATGACTATATAATATTTCAGGAGCGATTTCTAATTTGCGTCATTTTGTTTTCATCTAGGCATGCGTATTCTCTTCAATCGGCCACAAAGTCCTTTTTCCGATCTTCGACTGCTTTTCTCCTTTCCCTCCAAGACAAATTATATTTTTTGCCGAAATCACCATTCCTAGATTAAAACACGATTCATCAAGACAAAAAACCATGCTATACTTCATAGTTGAAAATTAAATATTTATTTCACAAAAAAACCTTTTGCGGAATTCAAATTATCCGTTATTAGAGAATAAAGCTGTATAATTCGGGTTAAATAAATTATCCGGGGAATAAGAAAGAAATATTAGTCATAGCACGAGATCTAAATCAATAGACAGTAAAATCTTTACGCACAAAAGCTTACTGCTGACGTTTCATTCTATAATCACACTTCCCGATGCATAAGACTTAACCAAGCTCGACATAATTGGTTGTGCTTTTCTTCTATTTGATTCGTATGGCTGCACGAACAATCTAGCTCGAGAAAAATAAAAAGTTATAAATAACAAGGAAAACAGAGTATTTTATTAAATCGCGTTCACAATGGGTGGATAGTTAAAATACAATGAAATAAATCTCAAACTTAAGTTTTCGTTCCAGAAATACACGCGTTGCCAAGATAGACACAAATGGCGATGTTTTCTTCCCTTCTGGCTCAAAACGCAGCTATAGGAAGGAGGATTGTTATTGCCGCACCGTCCGGACGCGTCCGACCTACTCTCATTGACGTTTATCGAGAGAGAGACAGTCGCAAAGACATTGCCTGGGGCCATAGATGGAGAGGAAGGAGACTTGGGAATCGGAGTGTCGCTCTAAGTAGGTGCCTCGAATTGGCTTCAATGAGGGGAGAGAGTGCATGAAGGCAGGGTGAAAGGAAAGGGGGTTGGGGAGACAGCGGGATGGGAGGGAGGGGAAATTGGTGTCGAGGAGGATGGGGGAAGTAATGGGGAGGGGAGGGAAGGAAGATAAGTACAGAACCTCCCACAAATACAGGCGGAGTGAACACTTATTTCCCCACTTTAAGTTAGACTGCCCACGTAAATAGTGATGGAAGAGTCTATTTTGATTAAAAACGAAAATTTATTTGTAATAATCAAACATCTATGAAATCGTGATTGAGTCATGATCTTCAAGCGTGAGCATGAGCATGAAAACAAGCACCTTCGTAGCAATTAGCCAATAAGACGCATCAATTGACATCGAATATTGCATTTCAATCTTGGTCACATGTGCCCAGGGCGAAAAATACTTTTGTTTACATTTAATCAGCAATAAATATAAATGAAGCACCTAACGAAAAATTATATTCGTAGCTTTGGGGCGTTCATGGAAAAAATTTCGTACGGACTGAACGACATTTACCATTCTTCACAAGAGCAAACCGAAAACTGCCGCTCACGCTGAATTGATAATGAGTTGAGTGTTTTCTTAGTTGACTCAATATAGTATTTCCTGGAGTTTATTTCCCCATTTCATATTATACCCGATTTATTTTACACCTCAACGTGTCTTCTCCGTAATTCACAGTTCGAATTAACAAAATGCGGGTAAAATGCGCATGGAACACTTAAACAAACAACTACGATATTGCGCGTTCCAAAAATTTCTTTCTAACCATCCCGTTGATTCAAAATCGACCAAACCCCACGATAATATAATTTTTGTTTTTTTTTCCCGGATAACAATTGCAGTGAAGTTTTCTTGGGTTTCGCACTGGGTCAGGTCCTCCATTTCCAGAAATGGAGGACCTGACCAGGTGCTCCTCAGTCAGGTCCTCCAGGAATGGAAGACCTGACCCGGTCCGAAACCCGAGAAACCTTCACTGCAAATCCCACGATAGGTAACACCGCCATTGCCGTCAGGGTGCGGAAATTCACGCTAAGTGCTGCCTACGGAAAATTTATTGCTAATGTTGTTTTTGCCATAAACCAGACTAAACTTCTCAAATCAAATCAGGGCGTGTTACTCCGAGGACAGTCTGTATCCAAAACTTACGCTCACCCCATGTCACCAATATGCCTCCACCCAGCCTACCCACCCTCCCCCTCTTAACTGGTGCTAATGACCTCAGCCGTTGTTCGCCTCCCCGAATAGCCAGGTGCTCAAATATGTGCGTTGCGCGCAATCTCCCTCCCTTCTCCTCCCTATTATACTATGCGTGGCTACTACTCGGAGCCTGCGAGATATTCAAGCCGGAACATTCGAATTTCAATTGTCATCCATTTGAAAATAATAGAACTGTTACCCTTATGTAATTTTGGGAATGCAATTAATTTTTTTTACATAAAACGTCATTTGAGATACTTACTAATATTTGCTTCATCATCAGCACTGGTCAACAGAGTCTGGTTTGACGCAGCTCTCAACCACTCGATTCTCCTTTCAACCGATTTTTCCACAACGATACAATTGTTGGCACATAGGCGGCGAATTTTTGTGATTTTATTTAATTTTTATGGACTTTGACAAGTTATTTTAGTTGCGAATAACGTTATAAAGCGACGATGTGAAAATATCTGTAGGAAAAACAGATGATATCCTAAAGATACTCGCAGCTTAATCGAATGGTAATTCTCAGTAATGGTTTTTTCAAAACACAATACACAATCAATCGTGAAAATACAACAGAGTCATCTCCTCATCGTGCGTTTGTAAGAAAATACTTCTCACTAAGAAAGACAACGATAAATATTTTTTTAAATGTAGTTTACCATTTGAAGTGTGATCTACATCTAGATAATACCCTACGAGCCACCTCTAGGGTGATTGGCAAGGGGTGATCAATCACCAGCATGCAAGAGGATTCCCACATGCACTCTGCACGGTCCAAAATCGTCACGCATACTACCACATTCATGCAAAGGCAAAACTTGCCAACTACTCATTAAGACAAAAAGAGTAGCTGGGATCCGTTTCTTGCATGTCTCCTCAGCAGAGGCATAACTAAGAATATCCCTCGGAGGGTGGAGTGGGATGGCCTGGGGTAGCGACTTATTATACTTCAGCCAATTTTATTATTTATTTCACTTGATGGGTATAATGTGGTAGTGTTATCACCTATCTGCTGTGTTACTCTACATTTTAAAATAGTTCGTCTGAGCGGTCTCCCTCAATATCCATTGCAACGTGGATTCTTTAATCGAAGTGATCAGCAGACGAAATTTGGCCGCCATGTTGTTGTAGGGTGTAGGGCTGGTTCGGGTACCCTACATTAAGTAGAGCCCGTTTAGTTCCAAAAGCGGCCATATGTAGGGCGAGATTGGTTTATGTAGGGGCTGATTACGTATGGGTCGATCCATGTCAAATCACCCAAGCCATGTTGCTCAACATTTTTAATTGTCCTGATTTTCTTATCATTGGTTCCCTACAAGTAGACAATCACAAAACTATTTGAAAAATTTACAATCCATACATTTTTTGCAGCCATTTTTAAAAGGGCGGCTGGGAAAATTTGGATGAAAAACGTGTTCTGCATAAAGATTAATTTCAAAGCTATTTTAAAAGATATCAGAATAATTGAACCACCAATGTTTTCCTCACGAAAAGAACTTTTGGAAACCACATTTTTAATTTTTTCTATCATAAAATATACTTACATCCAGGGTCGGTTGGCCCTACAGGGTCGACTAAGAATACGGGCCAGGATAATCGGGAGGATTACGCGATTATAGTTGGACGAGGGTGTCCACAGGCTGATGGAGAGATGAAACTGATGACGGAGCGCGCGGATCTCAATGGAGAGGAGGAGCGGGAGGGAGGGAAGAGGGGGAGGGGGGCTGGCTGTTGAGGGGAGGGGGCTGAGCGGATCCTCTCTAAGATTGGCGGCAGAATCGGGAGCAATGGGTCAGCCAGCGAAGGAGACGGAGGGATCCGTTTCTTGCATTTCTCCTCTTTCCCCTCCTTCGCTCCCCCCACCTCCTCCCGGAGGGGGCCAAGAGATCCCCCCCGACTCCCTTGCCAAAGGTAAACAAAAACCAAAAGGCAGGGGAGGGGAGCAGATGAGGAGAGGCACCGCTGCCCGTGCCGAAGGAGGGGAGGCGAACGGGTTCGGAAGGACCGAATTACCGGTCGACAGGACAGGTGCTTCGCGTGACGCACTACTAGATCGATATGAATGCGATATCGATATCGAAATATTGTGATATGTCTATATCGACATGAATTCGATATGTGCGATACGATATACAGGGTGTCCCATTTATCTTGACCACCCGAAATAACTTTTTGTCCAGATGCAAATTCAAAAATGTGTCAAGCAATTGTTCATTAGCCGTCAGGGGGACATTAATCAGCATGATTGCCTTCCTTGTAGCTTTGTTATTTACAAAGATATGAACAGGGGGAGTTATAGGAGAGGAAATGAATTGCCGAATAAAAAATATAGGGTGCCATTTAAAAAAGACATACCGTTGTTCATATCTTTGTAAATTACAAAGCTACAAGGAAGGCAATCACGCTGATTAATGTCCCCCTGACGGCTAATGAACATTTGCTCAACACATTTTTGAATTTGCATCTGGACAAAAAGTTATTTCGGGTGGTCAAGATAAATGGGACACCCTGTATACACCATATAAGATACGAGATATTCACTGGCAAATTCAAATTGGCAATTTTGCAAAGAGAGCACGAATATAATGAGGTCTCAATTCGATCTATTAGGGTAGTTGAAGAAGTTCAAATTTGAGCGAAGCAGGAGTAGATGTATACGGACATAAATGCTCTACACTGTATTAACACTCTACACTTCCATAGTAATATAAACTCTATACATACGGTTATAGCGATGGCTACCTCCAGCAACCTTCCAGTTCATCACGCTATGAGGCATACTCTGTTCACTTTTTCAGGCGTTACCATTAGTGAAACTAAAATACAGTTGCTCACTGTTGACAAACTGAATCCAAGTATGCAACAGCCTTTTTAACACTTAATACTCTCCGTATCCTTCCACAGTTTATTTACTTAACATTGAAAAAAAAAATGATTTTTGGGGCAAGTCAGTAATTAATTGCGAGATTAGGTTAAAAATACGAGATGAATCGAGGGTGGTAAGGGCTTTGGAATTATATCTCATTCCCAGAATGATATGTGCACTTGATATTACCAAGATAACGATTTGGTTATAGCATCAAGATTTTATACACCGATCTCGAGACATTAAGATTAGATACAGCTCATTACGCTGGCGAATTCTTATTAGCAAACACAATACCCTTCAGTCAAATCAGAGACAATGTTTACGACTCCTGGGAATGACGTGGAACTTTCATATTTCAGATAACAAGGAGGCACATAAGATCTAAAGAACCACGGGTATATTATGAATGATCAATAGGTACAGTCACTTTCAAAAGTTTTAAGACAAGGTTTGTGGCGCCACTTCTGCTTCTCTAAAAATTTGAGTTTCCCTTAATCTTTTTTTGTTTTCCTTAGTCAGTCACCGAAAATACTTCGTTTGCCTATGAAGATAAATACACTCAGAGGGAGTCGCTACTTTCACATTGTAACTTTTTAAAATCTTCGCTGCTTTATAAACAAATAATTCCAATACACTTCGAAACAAACTCTATATTTTGAAACTTAGAGCATAAAACCAACATCAAAAGCCACCATGATATCACAATTCCATTTATATCTACCACCACCACTCTTCTGAACTACCACCATGAACTGCATCAGCGTGGATCCTGAGTTCCGCTATAGTCCTCTCCTCCCGCTCTCTTCTCCTCTCGTAGGCGCCTCCCCTTCTCTGCTTTCTCTTCCTTTCTCTGCTACACCGCCACCTTTCTTAGTCCTTATCCCGATCCTTCCTTTAAACACGTCTGCCTCCTTCAACTCTCTATATACAACTCCCCTTTTCCTTCACACCAATCCCTCACTACCATTGTCAGTTTTAAATTATATAACAACAATATGGTGGCTTGTTTATGTTATGTTACAACAGTCCCTCACTACCATTGTCAGTTTTAAATTATATAAAAACAATATGGTGGCTTGTTTATGTTATGTTACAACATTGATCATTCTGTTTCGATTTATGTCGGATTAAATGATTGTTTCGTGTGCATTTACTGCGTACTTGCCCCTATTTTCACAGTTGGTTGGTATTGTCCGTATTATAACACTTCCGCAGCAAGTAGTTGCGGTGGACTAGTGGAGAAAACGTGAAATGTATTATAATACGGACAATACGAACCAACAGTGAAAACCGGGCCAAGTAAGCAGTAAATGAACACGAAATGATCATTAAATCCGACATAAATCGAAACAGAATGAACACTTTGCAAGTAACAACTCCCTCTGAGTGCATTTATCTTCGTAGGCAAACAAAAAATTTTCGGTGAGTGACTAAGGAAAACAAAAAGAGTAAGGGAAACTGAAATTTCTCAGGAAGCAGAAGTGGTGCCACAAACTTTGTCCGAAAACTTTTGAAAGTGACTGTACATTAGGACTTAATGCGAAGTTTGAAGATTAGATAACTCGACAGTAACACAGCAATTTAGGAAAAACCCTAAGTACATAATCATCATCACTGGTCAACAACCCTAATATTGGTTTGACGCAGCTCTCCACTCAATTCTCCTATAAGTAAGCTAATCTTTTCACACCTACGTATTCATTCTCTTTCACATCCTTCTTCACCTGTTCCATATATTTTGTTCGAGGCCTTCCTTTTCCGTTCTTGCCTTCCACTTGTCCCTCGACGATTGTCTTCATCAGACCATCATGCCTCAAGATGTGGCCTAAAAGATTGTTCCGTCTTATTAAGGTTTTCATGAGGCTTCTATTCTCTCTCCAACTCTTCTTAGGACTTCCTAATTACTAACTCAGTGTATTTATTTGATCCTTATCGTTCTTTTGTATCACCAAGTTTCGAAGGCCACTATACTTGCTTTCTCCGCTGCTGTCATTGTCCATGCCTCACTTCTATATAGGAGCATACTCCAAATGTAGGTTTCTATAAATTGTAAATAAATATAATTTGTAATAATATAAATTGGATAAAATTTCCTTACTTCCATGTTTAAGTTTCCCGCTGCAAGCAGGTCTCTCTTTTGGTGGAATGCTCTCATTGCTTGGGCTATTCAGCTGAAGTCGTACATACCGCGGAATTAAGCGCCAAAAATCACCCTCGATCAAACGAGATTGGACTTGTGGGTTAACTTGGTCCATAGGAATCATTTCAGGTATCTATAATATAACTATCGAGATCGAAAAACCTACTTGCTCCAAGCACTCATTTATGCAGCGTGGAGAAGAATTGTGTCACAAAATTTTAACCCTGGATAGCTGATGCCAATTCGCGATTCCAGCCCGGAAGACGCCAACTACCGGCGAAAAATGTAAGCAGCGCGATGGTGATGGAGTGGACTGTTTACGTGTAATTCATATGCCGAATATAGGCTGCGTAGTGCCTTATAGTAATCCCTGACGCCTGTTGGCCTCTTTCCTGACAATTATCCCTCTTTAATAGATCTTTCGCTTATCTCACATTTCAGTGATACCTCCAAAACTGTATATTTTATGTAACTCTTAACTGTAACGTAACTGAATTTTCTGTTCTCACAACTCAGCCTCTCACGTATTCGAACTTCGCTTGCAGTCATTTCCATTATTTCTTCTCAGAAGTTAACTGTAATAACCTCTTAATAAGTCTAAAGTATTTATAGTTTAATTCCTTTCATTTCTCCTTCTTTATTTTACTTTCGTCGTACATTTCATATGTATCCCTTTTTTCATTCAAGAGGAAAATGATCGGCAAGGTGAAAATGATCGGCATCTCTCGGCGTAATGGACGCGTTTTTTGGTGGAAATTCTTCTTCAAGAAATATTATTTAGGGAGAATGTGTCCTCTAAACACATTCATTGTATTTTGATATCCTAATTGGAGACATGGTGCAGTGAGTTAAGTTGAAACAGATCATTAGATTAATAAATTTTCTTACTTGATAACGTTCTTCGTTTGAGAACTCAGTGTTAACTTCACCTCATAAAATCAAAGATTCCTTATAGTTTTCAGCACTTAATCAAGCAGGATCATTAAATTATCTACACTAAGGTTAATATCCCCATCTGGAGTATGATACATACAGATGACAACAACATATAAATAAATAAACTTAACAATCGAAATATCAAAAAGATTGTGCATGGGAATCACATTTTTACGGCTAATTGATTGAAAAAAAACACCATTTCTAACTGATGCTAACTTTCTTCCATTTTTAATCCCAGTTCTGCAGAAGTAGCTTCCCACAGAATAACCAAGTGATATTACTATAGTATATTACTATCACCTATAGTTGACTCTCCTTTAGGACATTCATTTTATATTCTTTGGAGCTCCTCAGAGTATATGATATTTGATGTAGAAATCATTTATATAAGTACCTAGTTGAAATATTTTCCATTTGTTACTCTCCCTACTATGTGAGCAAAATAATAAACCACCACCTTTGATGATAATAATGTATCTTATTGTAACCATACGTCATGTACCATTTGGTTCACCATGCTTCTTATATATGCTCCTATTGCCTAGAAGAAGCATCTCAGTATCAATAGGTACTCATATAGCTCTGATATTTGTTCTGTAGACACTCTACTGATAGTTGTGTGTTGGTTAACATACTCTCAAACGATGAGTTGAAGTCAGGTCTATTCTTATAAGGCCAGCTGGATGCCTTAACATTATTTATGTATTTTTGATGAGAAGTGCTTATCTATAAGTCTCCAATGAAGAGTAAGGTGGATTAGAGAGGTTAAATAAGGTAAAAGTGCATTATGGATATGGTGACTGAATAAGCCAATGCAATCATTTCTTCCAATTGCACCTTCTACTTCATCACTCCCTCCACTTATAGCTTATTTTACCTCTCCACCTAGAGATTTTTTTGTTTTTCTCCAGTAATTAATAACTAAACATCCAGTTGGCATGCTTAAGTACAGACCTGACCTAATGGTATCATGCAGCTCCTGTACTTGTGAGTAACCATTCCAGCCCACTTAATTCTTTCTTACTTCCTACTCACTGACCCCTTTCCCTAAAAAAAAATACTCAAAATAGACTCAACCTGAACGATTTTACTCTCAAATGTTGACTAAGCAATTTTGACTTGATGCTTCCTATCATTGGTGGTGAATACAAGTTTAATGTGGGGATGGCAATAAAATATTTATAGAGAGTTTACTGTTAGAGAGGGGTCTGAGAAGTACAGAATTTTTCTGATTATTGGTGGGCAATCCTTATCCCTAATTCCTACAACTGCTTCACAGAGGAAAAGCCCTCTTTTAAAATTATGTACTGAAATTGGTAAATTAGAATGCAACAAACCCCAACTGTACTGATAATACATTCCTAATTATAAAACTTAATGGCACCCCTAAAAAGCCTATTTGGACCCATTTGGACATTGAGTATTTTAGAAATTAATTATGTACAATAACAACTACCCATGCACTGGAGAGGATAACCATCTCAGGCAGTTCTTGAACCCATGACCTTCAGCTTGCAAAGCGAGGCCTTTGCCCCACCACAACAAGGCCAGCATTATTGAGTTTAATTTACAAATACCCCTCGATGACTATCACTTGGTGTGACTGGACTCTTATAAAGTGATGGTGGAGTGGATAGATTAAATAAAGTTAAGGTGCAACATGTAGACAATAAACTATATTGACTCCAGATCAACTGTGTGAACACAACTTATTTTAACATTAAAAGAATACAAAAAAGTTTTTCTTTTCATCTACAATACAGTTGCAATTGCTAAGTTGGACTAAATTCTTCTCCATACTGCAACAATTTGTTTACTAGTACTTACCTTAACACCTACTTTTTTACCACTCCACTCAAATGTACTTTTCATCATCACAGCCCACTTACTACTTTCTGTCAATGTCCTCGACTCTTTCCCCCATTATTCATCAAAATTAGCTAAGAACAAGTAACTAGGTAAAATAGATTCCATGAGCTAAGGTACCAGCAATACCACAGAAAGTTTGGATGGCCTTAAGCAAAATTGAAGAAAATTTTATGTGAATTCAATTTTTTATTATACTTTTTGGACATTTTGAAAACACGATACAAGAAAGAGGTAGGTAGAGAGTACCAAGGTTATGAAGTTTATATGAGTTTTGACTATTACTTAAGTGATGGGTTTTCTACTCAGATCAGGGATGTAAACTTGGGAGGAAAGAAAAACATTTGTGGTACACTACATAGAGAAGTGGCAGGTGGATAACATAAAGGACTTTGAAGTCAATTTAAAATAGGTTCAGTTAGCAAGCTGGTTCATAAATACAAAGCCATTGAAGTCAATAACTGTGAGTAAATTAAAATCATAGTTCAATCATGGGCATAATCATCAAACAAGTGATTTCTTAGGAGGAGCAATGATAAAATGTTTATGAAGTAAGGTTCAGTTGGCATGCAGGTTCATAAATACAAGGCCATTGAAGTCAACAACAGTGAGTAAATTAAAATCATAGTTCAATCATGGGCATAATCATCAAACAAGTGATTTCTTAGAAGGAGCAATGATAAAATGTTTATGAAGTAAGGTTCAGTTGGCATGCAGGTTCATAAATACAAGGCCATTGAAGTCAACAACAGAGAGGACATTAATATCAAGTTCAATCATGGGCCTAGTCGTCACTCTAGTGATTTCTTAGGAAGAGAAATAAAAAATGTTTATGAAATAAGGTTCAGATAGAAAGCAGGTTCATAAAAACAAAGCCATTTAAGTCAACATAAGTGAGGACATTTAAATCACAGTTCAATCATGGGCCGAATCGTAACACAAGTGATTTGTTAGAGAGCAATGATAAAATGTTTATGAAGTAATGTTTAGTTAGCATGCAGTTTTATAATTACAAAGCCATTGCAGTAAAAATAAGTGAGGACATTAATAGCACAGTTAAACTATGGGTATTACAAGAGGAAGTTTTATGGAGTAACCTGTTTCAAAAAAGGAATCTGAAGGGAATGTATGGGAACGGAGTTCCTATTTCAGAGTTTGATAAGACCACCGAATAACATTGAGAAACGCTTAATTTCTCCTCATCATCGTTTTCCTCGGTGGGACCATCGTCTTGTTAGTGTTTTCCATGACGCTTTACAAGTTGAAATTTTTACAACAAGAACAAGTTACGATAGAGCTCTAAAATGAAGTTAATAATGAACCAGCGGAATAGATAAATGTGCACCAATGTAATGGAGAGTGGTTCAAAAAACGATATATATTTAATGAAAAAGAGCACTACATACGGAAAATCCTCTGTACTGTGACGTGCAAATACGATACTTAATAACTCGATAGATATTAAGGAAAAATATAGCAGAAGATGGAGCAAAATAGCCATATAACGCTCGTTGCGATCTAATCTAGCAACATACTTTATCACCAATGTGTCCGCCATCTTGGAAAATTACGTCACCGACGCTAGCGCTGCTAGTGGTGATTTGAGTCGCCAATAGGACCCGAAATCAAACATGATGTTTAGCTCGAAAACGCACCATTGTAATCCTAAAGAAACTTTGAGCTAAGAAAAAATACGCCACATTGAAAAGGCTAGCAGATAGGCGAGCGGAATGTCGACCTGCGTCAAACCAGACTTACGGCCGTTTTACATGGGGCACAGAATTGCGCAGGTTAGAACTGCATCAATTTCCAAAATGACATGGAATCGCGCGAATGCATGAAAGAAATTAGAACAGGGGTATTTCGCCATCTCACGTCCACGCATTCTCGCATGTGTTCTAGTAATTCAACGCTTTAAGGCAAAGTTTACACGGGGCACGGAATTGCGCAGGTTCGAGCTGCATTAATTTTTAAAATGGCATGGAATTGCGCGAATGCATGAACGAAATTAGTACAAGGGCTATTTTGCAATCTCACGTCCACGCATTCTCGCATGTGTTCTAGCAATTCACTGCTTTAAGGCCGCTTTTAACGGGGCACGGAATTGCGCAGGTTAGAACTGCATTAATTTCTCTTTATGGCGCGGAATTGCGCGAATGCATGAACGGAATTAGAACAGGGGCTATTTTGCAATCTTACGTTCATTCTCGCATGTGTTCTAGAAATTCACCGCTTTACACGACGCAATATTGGCTGCGCCTTCGTACACACGTCAGATTGTGCCAGTGCGTGCCCCGTGTAAAACTGGCTTTACGATTGTTTACGGACGATGATGATGAACCCAAGGTTCTTTGTGAGAATTCATCTTCAGCGCGCTGTACTCTTGGATATGCAACAGCGAGAAATGGAGAAGATGAAGAAACTATGAACGTGCCGCAAGAAACGTATCTGAGTGGTCCAGTGAGTTGGGGGGAAGGAGAAAGGGAGGGAGGGGTAATGGAAGGTGGAATGGGGAGATAGGAGGGGGAGAATGATTGACCCTTCCCCTCCACTAACCCCTCCCCCAAAACCACCAATACCTTCCGGATAATACACGCACGCACACACACTCACGCACAGTGCGAACGTGGAAGAATGGACTTGGTATAACTGTCCGAGCGGATTTCCTCAAATTTGTGATAACGGATCGCCGCATCCATGGAAGATTTGCCCCTTTTAGCCCAGCTGGACCGGCTCCTCATCTTTCCCCGATTCTCGATGATGCACAATGCAAGCCGCGTCATCGACGGCTTCGATCACGTGATTTCCCAATGAGGGCTGGAGAGAGGGGTTCAGAGGAGATTAATGCAGAAATTGAGCATTGTGTAATCGTATTTGCTCCAAGATCTCCTTTACGCTGCATCTTCGGTTGCGTCTTTGTTTAAGAATCAAGCATTGTGTAATCATATTTGCTCCAACGTCTTATTCATGCTACATCTTTCACCTCGGCCTTGTTTTTGAGCGCTGCTTATTTGACCAACCATTATTTTTTGTTGAAGGTACTTGTGAAATCAGCTTTCGGAAAATCAGCAACACGTTAAGCGAATTAGGCTGGAAGCCGCTGGAGACTCGGAGGCTCCGCGCTAGGCTTAGATTGCTTGAACAATTGAGAATGGATATCTTTAAGAGCGACACGGAGAACATAATATTAGAGGCCCACTATATTTTCGGAACTGACAGAAGCGATAAATATCGCCACCGCAGTACTTAGACGCCTGCCAAATTTCGACATTAACAAAACTCTTTCATGCATTTTTTAAACGACAAATAGTGTTTAAAAAGTGAATTAACGAATTACTAGCTGATTTTTTTTAACATAACGGAAACCGATTTCCATAAATGTTCATGCCAAAATACTTCGCATAAATAATATTATTCTCAGTGTTCAGAGTTACGAATAAAAATGCAGATTAATGCAATGGTGGAAAATTGGTAAAATGGATAAAACCTTTCCTCTCAGAAAGTACTCCGACAGACTCTATACAGCGAATTTATAGTAATTTGCTGAGAACCATTACAACTTGTCGCTTCTATCCAACGTTTAACATGTTGGTATTTAACATCCGTATTTCCTGTCAAACGTACTGATTGTTGGTAAGGAAAAATGAATGTCAATACCTTTACCAAATATCTAGAGAAGGACATACAGGGAAAATCGAAAACAATTTAATTGCCTATCAATTTTAATTTTTCCCTTATGACTTTTCAAACCACTCCTCCCTAGCGTTATTGCGACATTGCGTTAAGCTCGTACTACGAACTTCCGCATCGACCTACCTACAGCCAATTCTGGGAATCCCAAGCTTACCTTACGAAGATGTTTACCATCCATTCAACTCTTATTCATTGAGAAGCGAACAACACGCCAACAAGCCGTCACACTGTTTAGCGTGAAAAATATCCAAACACAAAATCGCGCAACCAAACCACGAATTTCTTCAGCGTTCGCTCGCTTTCCGGGCAAATATTTGCTGTGGGCCTTTCGTGTTCCATATTGGCATCTAAACAGTGTCACGCAATGGATTACGTAAAAGTTAACGGTTTGAATAAAAAGAAGAGGGGCCACTGACGTATTACAGGACAGCAGAGAAGCTGAAAAGATTAATTTTGGGACACGTTAGTACTCTTCACACGCTTTCTCATTTCTACAGCTTTTCTCAAGGAGATTCCACCTCTACAAGAATTTTACATTATGTTCTTCGTAGGCATAATAAAACGATGTATAATTACATCATATTGGTGAGTGGGGCTAATTTTTTAACGAATAAATGTGTATGAAAATTCGATTAAGTGTTTCGTTCTTTTTTATCCATAGACAAAAGAGGTAAATATTCAATGGGATATTTTTTATACGCTATTACATTTTTTAATATATAATACTGGAGCATTATATGAATTACCGTACAATTCAATCGTAAAGGAACAATTTCTTCCTAAACACGACATAGTAAGGAAACAATACCCCACAGGTTTCCAAGAAAAATGAACTAACTACAAAGACAAAAATCACTTGAAATACATTTTCAACGATCACTAGTGCTGAAAACACAGGCCAGAGCTCAATGTCAAATAGGTAACATATCACAGCAAAGAAAAATCTTTCATGGCTTCCATAGCAATGAGATTAGTTGAATTCTTATTTCATTTCTCCTTTAAATCAATGCTACATAGAATAAATATGAAAAATGTTCAAAGTCGTCAAAGCAAATCGTAAATTAGAGCATAAATGCCTCGTTACACGGTAAATTTACTCGTACAAGTTAATGTGCGTTTGCGTGAGTGATTTTCGTTGACTGGAACGGAACATGTACGAATGCATGATCCAAATTAGAACAGGTTCTATTCTCTGTGCATGCATTCGCAAAATTTGGGTGGTTACACGGTGCATTTTGGCGTTCATTCTCGCGTTCATGCATTTGGACATTAACCCGTACATGTAAATGCATCGTGTAGCCAGGCCTTTATACAGTATCCCTCCATCCACGACCTCGGCAATATAGAGCATAGTCTTTTTTTCGATCTCAAAGATCGTCAATTGCGCATCACCGAATACTTTTGCCGTGTCTGTGCACTATACAAGCGTGCAACCTTTTTGTTCCAACGATAAGAAAATTATTTCGCGATGATCTACAAAGGGAGCCGCCTGCACGTAACCTATATTCGACAAAGTAGTGACCAACAACCAAAGTTGTAAAAGCAGCTCTAAACACACTCATGAAGCCTACTTGAACGCTGAATGATGCCGGTAAAATACCTATAACGCTAGTCGGAAATTTTAAGACGGTGATTTAGCGCCTTATGACGTTAAGAAGACACCACGTAAATAACACGGTTTAGCCATCTGACAAGGAAACACCGGCCATACAACCAGTTAAGTCCTTACCAAAGTGAAGGTAAGTGAAAATTAATTAAAGGTTTCGAGATCACTTTGAACAATCCGATCGCTTTTCTTGCCACACGGCTTTCTGGCTAATCTCTAGGTACATACCTGAGCAACACGAACCCTTTAAACTGCTATCACCTGCTGCACACTTCCGCCAGCTGCCGGTGTTCTATTTAACAACGGATTCTCTCGATAGCACGTTGCCCTTCAGCGAAACCTCGAATTCAGGAAGAGGAATGAGCAGGAACACAAGTGGCTATGGCTCCCTCTTGAAGGATCATTGAAAATATTTAGCCATTTCCGCAATAGGTGTATGTAACTATCGTGTGAACATCGTAACTAGGAAAAAACAAGGTTAAAAAATCCGTTCGAGCTCTTTCATACCAGTTATTTTTTAAATTTTGTTTTCGATTCACGAAATATCACAAATTTGGCCTATTGCGTCAATATTTTAAGCTGTAACATAGTTCTTTCTTATAGTCAAACTAAATGTTTATGCAAGGGAATAAAAAATGTTTTAATATTATGGTTCCGATAGAGGGAAATTTCGTACATAAAAAGAAAATACATCGTTGGTTTACGCCAAATTGTATTTTAAACGAGCAGGAGGTAAGTAGTATCGTCAAACGAGCGAAGATCGAATAATATTGAACGATTCGATTCATTTTGCAAGAGCTCATAAATAAAGGTAGATACTGCCTGATTTAACTATGCAAACACACCTTCGGGGTAATATCTAACTAGGCACAAGGATCGCGGATACGTTTCATAGATAATCTGGAACATATCTTCAAAAAATCCCTCGAAATCTCAGCTTTCTGTTTCCTCCTTCTTACAGAACTACTCTCACTCGAAAAATCGACTGGCCTGGCCAGGGGGTGAAACGTTTCAAACTGACGAGAGTCCGCAATTACCCGAAGGGAATTCAAGATATTTCACGGAGGAGGAAGACGTCAATCTGGCGTCAAAATAGAAGAATAGCCCGAGAGCTCCCTTAGGCGTATAGAGTGAAACACCTTTGGGACCACCGCCTCACGCGAGGTCTAAGAGAGTCGAGTCGCATGGAATTCTCGTCCTGTTCAGGGGCCAGACCTCATAGAAAATACATATGCAAGCACTATAGGTGGCAGCACGGAGGCCTGATGCTGAGGCCAGCATCAAAACCCCAACTTCAGTATTTTAATTGGGAAAATGAAAAGGATACGATGGGATGCACGTACAAACAGAAATTATTGAAATTCTGAAACTTCTTATTCGTTATGCATTAAATTACAAGTAAATATAAAAAGTTCCCAAAAGAGATTTAAAAAAAACATGAAAACAAACACCAACGCCGTATTCAGCCAATCAGACAGACAGTACTGACACACACCTTGCATTTATTGCAGTCCGTTATTGTTCGAGGGAAATTAATTCTTATGCCTATCTACTCGGCAAAATCGATAACTCCACTGCACAAACGCTCAACAATCGCCCACCGAATCAAATCCGCTAATCTAGTACTACTAGGGCTCCTAAAGGAGCGGCTTTGATTCGTTAGGTGATTGTTGAGCGTTTGTGCAGTGGAGGTATCGAAACATCTACATCGATTTATCGCTTTTGTCGTATCCAGATATGTAGTGATGTTCAAAGACGATGTTCACTGTTTTGCTCTGAAAGGTATCTATTTTTAATTGCTCAAGTCTAGCAAGGCCTCCGAGTCTCCAGCGGCTTCCATCCTAATCCGCGTAAAAGCCTCGTAACGCGCCCAGTTCATTCGTAGCATTTTTTGATGAATCGCGTTGCTTCCCTTCGTATTTAATCGAGACCAAGGATTTAGGCTTTCTGCGCCAAATCAAGTATGTTCGCTTTTAAGTTGGTATTTTTTCCTTCTCTCCACCCTTATGCTGAATGATGCTCAGTGTCTTGGAGTGCCTTGAAGAATTTAAATGCAATTTTTTGCCAGCGTTTCGGTATATTTATGCACCTTCATCGTAGCTATGAATGAATATGAGTACATAAATTTGAAAAATAAAAAGCAGAAAATGTTCTCTGTTATCCATTGACAAAAGTGAGAAAAATTCACAGCACCATTTTTATCCATATGTAATTAGATTGAAAATAGAGTATACTGTAATATTATATGAATTACTGTATGATTCAATCATAAACCAACAATTAATACCTTAATACGATAAAATAATGGAGCTATATCCTAAAGGTTTCCAAGAAAAATGAACAAATTTGAATCTCCAAAAGATTTAGAAATACATGCTCATTATTTGCAAAAAGATGGCGGTAGAGAGGGAACGATGTCTCCTGAAAAATTTCGAGGTGCAGAAGCTCAATACTTGGGATGTTTTGATGGACCTTTGCTGCACCGAGGTAGCCCGGCACCTTTAACACAAACACACAAAAGGCCCGTCGCGTCTTCAGAAAAAGATGGGAGACAAGACTGCATTCATCTTTTTTTGTATTCTTGACACGAGAGATAGAAGATCGACGAAACGCTCTCTAGGGTGTCAGGGAACTGGCGCCTTTTATCCTTTCATTTTTTTTCTTCTTCAAAGAAAGAAGGCACTATCCCGCTAAACGGCCGACAAAAGACGGGCGACAAAAGAAATGAGAGACGACTGGGCGCAACCAAAAACTTTTTTCCCCGCTCATGCGCTTCCACACACGCACACATCTCCAGTCTCCTTCCGAGAAATCCGAAGGGAAAAGGCGGCGAAGATCTTGTGACGCTGCAGGTAGGTATGTAGGTGTCTCGGGAAGTCGAGGAGGTCATTAGAGAGTGCACGAGAGAATTCGAAGGAAAGAGAAGGTGTACCCCGTCAGCAGGGAAATATAATCGTTCTTATGGGAAGGAAACACTCGGTGTAAAATTTCAATGTATAACAGAAATAGCACATCGAATTCAAGGCCATGCGTAATAATATCAACGAATTCTGGAATGACAGAGTGGTACGTATCCGTAATAGAAGGCCTTTTGCACTAATCAATTTATTTTTATTTTTTAAACGCACATTTAGATGGCTCAATGAGCTGCAACTAGTGGTGTGTTTTAAAAAGGAAGACGTTTAATAGTACTAAAGTGTTTCTATTCTGCCATACGTAATGAAAAACATATGATCCACAAAAGATTTCCAAAAATCGTTGCTTCCGTCATCAGCGTCTAATAATTCTAACTAGAGTATTGCTTCAATAGCTATTATTAACCAGATAAATTATATCAACGCATTTTAAATGATTGCACGATTTCTTTCTTTGACCTCAAGATCTTTCATACCTGAGCAAGATGAGCGTCTCGCTCGTGGAAAAGTCGGGAGGAGGGATGAAAAAAACACCCCAGGTGTGAAATCCGAGAGGTCTACAATAAAGTCTACTCTCTACACCGTGAACATTTCAAAACCATAAGACCAAAACCATGAGTACTACGACACGGAAAAAAACAAAGTACGACCGTTTGGAAGGGAGTTACGCATCCTCTTAAGGCCTGGTTACACGGTACATTAGCACGTACGGGTTAATGTCTAAATGTATAAACGCGAGAATGAACGCCAAAATGCACCGTGTAACCACCCAACTTGTGCGAATGCATGCACAGAAAATAGAACCCGTTCTAATTTGGTTCATGCATACGTACATGTTCCGTTCCGGTCCACCAAAATCATTCACGCAAACGTACAATAACTTGTACGTGTTAATGTACCGTGTAACCAGGCCTTTACGGATAGTGTTCTCCTTACACTTCTGCGGACATATATACCGGATTCCGATTCTTCTTATCAACGGGACTGTATAGAGGAAGCCCAATTTCATCCCATAAAAGGCTGATTTCTGTTGCCACTTCGGTCGCATTTTAATCGGTTATCAAAAATGTCCGCAGGGCGGTGATGAGTGCAATGCGATCCACTTTTTCTCCAATATTTTGGAATATTAAGTTTGATTTGCGAGGAATAGCATTGAAAAGTTATAATTTATACATCACATCATCATGCACACGAATTCCGATTAACACCCTTAATTATACCTTATTCCTCCGGGAAACTCAGATCAAATTGTCAGCGACACGAGCGACAACTTAAGTAACCCCATTCAACCCATGGGCTGCGGAAGTACTTGATTTTAGCTGCCAGCCAGTGTAAAAGAGACCCCTCTGCAAGGGGCACCCCTTGCCTAGAGGCCCGGTCTGGTAAAGTTAAGCCGCTAGCGACCCTTATGTTGAGAGAAAGTTCCCAAGTGCAAGATATCCACGTAGCATTTAAAATTTTAGGGTAAATACCGCAGTCAGCGCACAAAGGGTATAAAAACGTTGCCACATTTTAAGAGTTACATCAAATCTACCTCTACATAATACCCTGCGAGCCACCTCTTTGGTGTTTGGCAGGGGGGTGATCAATCACCAGCATGCAGCATGCAATTGGACTCCCACATGCTCACCACACGCTACAAAAACGTCACGTATACTAACAAATTATACCACCATGTGCTGTTAGAAATAAAAATAAAATTAATAAACATGCATTAAGTTTTACATAGTTTAGTAGGCTACACTACAAGTCATGCATTCTATTTATGAGTTATATCGCTGCCGTTATAATCTCTTATTGATCGTGGAAAAAAAAGACATTCTGAATCTGTCTGTTCTACAATCTGTCTCTCTTATTTTATTTATATGATCTGATCTTCCGTAGTATGTGGGCGTCCGTAAGATAAATGCGAGTTGAAATGAAATTAAATGCGCGATGAATGATAACGCATCTAGAGCAGGGGTCTCCAATTTACTAGGCCACGAGGGCCACATTCCAAGTTCCGAATCGCCCCGCGGGCCGGATAGCAAATTTTCCGATGACTGAAGTATTCGATTCCAACGTCTACTGAAGTATCCAGTGGCGTATTTCTTATTTACGAACAGTTGAAGGCGACTTTGACGTGTAGTACAGCGCTGCAATGCTCCTAGCGGCGTCTCACAGAGTTATACGAGCGAGAATCGCGCGCTACTTGAAACGAGTGTGCGAGCCGGATGAAAACCCTCCTTGGGCCGGATCCGGCCTGCGGGCCGTAGTTTGGAGACCCCTGATCTAGAGGATAACTTGAGGACCCTCTTTTGTAATATTCGTGCTTCTTGTTATATAAGAGATGTGCAAGACAAGGAGTTTTAGTTTCCGGACATTGCAATCCTCGCCCGGTACGCATGAATTGTTCCCACGGGATAGTGAGGATTCGCATGGGTCCACGAGCGAACCGCGGGAAACAGTAACATCTTCTCGGTTGCATTAAGAGGAAGACGAGTCGTTGCGGAACATATTCAAGGAAGCCATCTTAATTCTTACACCAATGGCATGTTGAAATCATGTTCTGACGGCGCAGAGTGTCGATAAAAATGGTGTCACTGCCAAAAATGTCCAAACAATTTTATTGAAGGAGTTTTTTTTTGGAAATTCCTTACAATATCGAAAAACTTGCAACAATAATCATTCAAATCCCAGTATGAAAGCATACAAATATTCCTTTCTCTATGGCGTTTTCTTTAGAGAACAATTAAAAAAACCGTTACTTACGTCTTCTGTTCATTAGACCATGATTTATATCTCATTGTTATTATTTTATATTTATTTAAAATCGAATTTTCATGAAGGACGCATAAAAATTTCTATTTAAATACTTGTTCGTTGTTTTCTGAAGATATATTCGTGGATATCTCTTTCTTCCGGGTTTTTGCCGCGTTGGTTGTCAGAGGTTGACAACCATGTTTAAAAATTATTTATGACTGAATTGATAGTTTGCTACTGAAGTCTTACGACACTGGAGCACTTAAGAACCACCGGACGACAGTCGCCGATGATACCACAAACGTCAATATGAGCTCGAAAGATAATCCGTAAGTTAACTCTAGTTATCACGCGAATTCAAGCCATTTGAATCTGTTTACGTTTTGAGAAACTTCAGCTCACCTCCAGCCGATTAGATATATGTATATTCGATGGGATAAATATGATCTTTTTTTACAAATTTTTGCGGCAGTTCACGAACTCTTAACTCGTGAAGAAATGAATGGATGCCATTACTCTTTCAAATCGTCAAAACTCATGCTCGTAAATTCTTCATTTGTAGATTCGTGCAAATATTTAAGTTTTCCCGTTCGTCTTCTAAACTATTGAAGCAATATGAATACCAAAACGACGTAAGTTCACGTGAAAGGAATATAGAAGGAATAAGTTTAAAATGTTTATTTTTGGTTCTGATAGACCTTTTGCAACGATTTTTTTCTACTAATGGATATAATAGAGAGATATATATATATACATTTATCCATCAGGTGAAGAAAATGCGATAGAATTGGCATATTTGAGCATGCACGGAATATGCTTGACTAAACATTTCGTTGAAAAGAGATATAGTATTTTTTTTAGTTCTTCACTTTGATTTTCCAGCGCAATATTTTGAGGCAAGATGCATGCTAATCGGCAGAGCTTGTTTCCATCTATATGGAACCAAAATATTACGCAAGGTTATGCAATTATATTAAAGGTAACGTGCACGGAATTTATTTTTCTTCCTGCCATTTCGTCCAGGATTGATCAATACGCTCGTTACCAACCTAAAACAATTATACTGGAATGTTTTCTCAGTGCAGCAGGTTTCGCAACATAAAGTTGTGAATGCAATTAGAGCTGAAGATTTTTTCGCCATTCACGGCACCGCGCAACTTTTCCAAAATGTTCAGAAATAAATGCCTTTTTTATGTTTTAAATCGTCCAAGTGGCCTCGATTTTCATTGCCACCAAACGACGAATGCAATTCAGTCAAATGACAGATTTCACATTTTGGTTTGAAAAATTCAAGGAGAGTTTTAATAGACATTTCAAAAGGACTCAAGACGTAACAAAAAATGAGTAGCTGGAAAATGGAAAAAAATTATAATTGCAAAGCAGATTTTCACTCAAAAACTCAAAGCTAATTAAATGTGATTGAACTAACGACAGGCAATTTTACTACGGAGTGAGTGCAATTAAAAAGAGCAATTCTTTGAGCGTTCCGTTCTGATTAGTAGGACACAAACCGTGCTAACGAGTAACATATTCTGTAATACACTAAACCCATCAAAATTTAGGAGAAAATCATTGCAGTACAGCATCAATTATGCATTCAACGAGCCATATTTTGAGGTGCAATGAAATAAGAATACAAAGATCGATGAAAAACTGTGGGATAAAAAAGTTCAAAATCCAAAATATACAGATAATCACCTACGCAGACTTGGTGATTAGCTATACATACGTGATTATCAGAAGTTTCCATGACGAACGTGGAAACAATTGAGTTCAAACTCTATTTTGAATTGAACTGACAACGATAATTATGAGACAAACTCATATCACTTAAAGAGAAAGCAATTTTTTACGTATTCCATTCATCTAAAGTCTTGCAATTCACTAAAACTGGCATATATTGATAATATATAAAGAAATTCTACTTATTGTGTATTATACCATCCAAATACTATCTGTTTAGTACTATCGTTGACTGACAAAAAAATACTTTTGAGTAAAAATTCACGGGAAATAGGAATTAGGGCAGTAAAGCTAACTTAGTTTACTTTAGCTAACTTGATGCACAAAGGTTAAGAAAACACTTAGCAATTTCGATACAGCGTATCAATGATGATACGCTGTATCGAAACCGGTCGCAATATATTTTATTTTGTGAAACAGCTAAGTGTTTTCTTAACCTTTGTGCATCATGAAGGAGTTTCACCATGTTACGCCAACCACCATCGCATTTAGCTAACTTATTCTTAAGTAAGTAGACTTACAGTTCTCCTACAGTATCCCAGAACGATTTGCAGGCCTCGTAATTTTCGGAAGAAGAGCTAGAATGAAAGCGAAGCACGCCATCGCAACATGACACACTCTTTCGAACGTCGCACAGACGGGAATAAATGCGTGCACTCGTAAAACGAGAGAGATAACACTTGGCAAAATACAGATCGTGCCTCGTTTGATAACGTTATCAATTCCTCCGTTTCTAGGAGAAATATACTTAAGCTTTTATTAATAGATAAAGGGGTAACCAACGGCCCGAGCTACGATTTTTCATGATTTCTACCGAGACATAACATTGAAATAGTAAATTAAATACCTTCAAACTAGATTTAATTTCGGTACTAACTCATAAAACTGTTTTTTTTCCCACTATACAGTTCACTCGCAATTATATCAACACTCGATCAATACATTTTTCTCCGAACAGCAGCTTGATTAGTTTTCGTTAATACACTGATTATTTCTGAAATATTTTGAGCTCTATTTTTTTATTTCACTCTTGAGTAATCTCCACTTTTTTTACCACCGAGAATTAATTCCGTCTACATCGCGTAACTCCTCTGACTAAGGCAAGCGTTATCTTCATCGGCTGTTCAAATTTCAAGGAACTCGTGACCAAGATGAAGATTAATCCTATACCCAATGCTATTTCGTGCAGTCGCCCATCATGTCTAACCGTAAGATTAGTGAAGGTGCCGAATTTCAGGTTCGATATACGCATCTCAGTTGACTAGAAATTTTTTTTTTTAATTGAACAAATTAGGCTGGGAACCGCTAGAGACTCGGAGGCTGTACGCTAGGCAATTGTAAGTTGCCGACTGCAAAGAAGTGCGCACAGTTATCAAATATGCAAAAAAAAGACTGCCAATTGGCGATCGTAATAATCACTTTCAAAAGAAGGGTAAGTAGTTGAATAATACATGGCACATACACATATGTAATGACCTCGTAAAATCATGGTCCAAAATATATACTTAAAATTTGCGAAGCAAAAAATAACCATTAGGGTTTACCCGGCCACTGTCTTTGAGAGCAACACGGAGAACATAATATTAGAACCCCACTTTATTTTCAGGTGCGATAGAAACGATAAATTAAGAGGGATATTTTGCCGGACGTATAGGTATAGGGATTAGGTTTTCCCCGCACGATAAAGGACTATAATAAATTCTAGGTGTAATTTTGTTTGAGCATTTGCTTTTCGTATGTAAACGGGTGGTTGCCTAACACCTCCCGCCATACGTCTTTTGAGGTGGCATCTGGGGTAGTATGTACATGAATTAATAAAATCCCATCATGGTTGCTGTTTGGCAGGTTATGCATTCTTAGTAAAAGAAGATATGAAGTCAGGATAGTAGATTATTTCATTTGCGGTTTTAGTGCAAAAGCCTATTTAGTTTCGTTTCGCTTTTTGGAAACAAGTACTATTCCTCGGTGTTCCATGGAAGTATATTTACAATTTGTGTAACCACCACAGGCATACTTTCTTGAAAATTAAAACAACTAATTCGAAAAAGGCTATTCGGACTTCCAGCCGGGTGATCTCCTTCAATTCTGCCGACGCGACGCGTCGTTTCGGAACACGCGTCGGGTTCCATCTCTTTAGCCCTGAGATTCGCCGGGAAAGCATCAGATTTTGACATAACCAATGTTTAGTATTTCCCTAACGAAATGTCTACGCACCGGAATACAATCGAGTAACTCAAGATTACGGTACGGAAACGTTTTACGATACGGATAGTACCTATAAGCATTGGCGCCTTTCGTTAAGAGCAGGCTAATACCGACACCGGGTTTCTCTCCACCCTTCCCTCATGGCGCAAATGGCCTCAGCTGACGGTCGCTTCTTCAAAATACCACGTCGTACCAAAAAATACGATCCATGAACTTGACGCTATAAAAGCGCGTGAAATGTGAAACCATCTTATTCGTAGAACATCTTAAATGAGTGGGTGAGAAGCCAAGGGGTACATGTGATTTCTTTTTTATATGCGGTGTTAGGTACAGAAATTAGGTATAGAAAAAAAACCAGATCAATTAGATATTTGGTAAGTAGTGCATTTTATTTTCCTCTCAATGTCAGCATAGAACAGACACTCGCTCGAATCCCATGGCAACCAAGTTTTTGTGTATTTCTTCTAACAATTAACTTAACCTAACTCTGTTGAGAAAAATATCAATTGTTTCCCTAGGCTTCTCACCCTCTCAAATGAGTGGGTTGGAAGCCAAGGGGTAAAGTGATTTCTCTTTTGTATACAGAGTTAGGTACAGAAATTAGGCATAGAAAACAAACGAGACCAATTAGATACTTTGCAGTGCATTTGATTTTCCACTCTATGTCAGCACAGAACAGAGACTCGCTCGTTTCCCTTGGCAACCAGGTTTTTGTGTATTTATTCTAACAATTAACTTTACCCAACTCTGTTCAGAAAAATATCACTTATTTCCCTTGGCTTCTCACCCTTTCAAATATAATAGAGATATAACGAAAGATGGTCTGAACTATGGGGGGATGAGGAGATCGATTCCCCCTTCCCCAAAGCCTCAGAGAAAAAAAAATTTAGAACCATTGCTTAGTTTTGACGTATAAGAGCTACATTTCCTTAAAGCAAAATTATAATTGCCAAAATGATGTAAAATGTATTTTCAGGCACATAATTTTTCAAAAAATTTCTCGGAACCCCCTTGCCAGGGGGGGGTCTCTCTTCTTAGCCCCTCCACCCCCCCTTAAACATATTCCTAGTTACGCCACTGGTCTGAACCCATCTTTAAGCGGGAATGGGAATAATGAGAAGGAACTGGAGATGAAGCTGAGACGCATCGTGTCTTGGATTGAAGTAAAAAAGCCCCAAATTGATGTAAACGCGCCAGAATCGGCATGCCTTATCCGCGGCGTGACCTTTCCTCCAATGACGAATCGCGATTGTAAATGGCGCGTCATTGTTGCGTAGGCTATTTTTAAAAGCTCTCTCTATCTCAACGCGTAGGAAGCCTCAGACCCGTGAGACTGAGAGCTAAGTCAAAGAAACAGGCTTCACGAGGTTAAAAGGATGAAAAAGGAGTACAGTGATTGAGATATACGATCCATCCTTCTCTACTCTCAGCTGGCAGACGGGAAGGCGACAGAATACAGGGATAAGAGGGGTCAAGGGCAGCAGCCTCGAAGGCCTGCTGCTAAAAGCGGACCTTTCGACACGATACTCATGCATATCGATGTTCTCTTCTCGATATCTCCACAGTGAGGTAGGAAATAATATTAGGCCTTATTCAATCAAGATTCTGTGACTTCCCATTTGACGGCGTTGCTAGCCATGGTTGTAGGAATTAGGATATTCACGAATTAATTCCGTCGGGATCGAATTGACATCAATACGGCCCCGAACGAGTCACATAGGAGAGGTTATAAAGGATTTAAAAGAGAATAAATATGTAGCTATGAAGAGATTAGCGGATAGGAGAGAGAAATGGAGAGCTGCGTCAAACAAATCTTCGGATTGTTGGCTAATGATGATGATGATGATGATCTTGCCCTGAAGCTTTGATAATAAAAATATGTTTTCATTCTCGAAAATCAAAAACATTTCAAAAAGAGTTGTAAAGCGATAAACACGATCCGGGTTATAATGACTGAAGTCGTAGATGTAGATGTAGCCTACTAACCTATGTAAAACTTAATGCATGTTTCTTAATTCAATTATTATTTCTAACAGCATGTAGTAGTATAGTTTGTTATTATATACGGGACGTTTTTTGGACGATGTGGTGTGTATGTGGGAGTCCAAATGCATGCTGCATGCTGGTGATTGATCACCCCCTGCCAAACACCCTAGAGGTGGCTCGCAGGGTATTATGTAGATGTAGATGAAGTCTTCGTAATTTTTTTCACCTAAGAATTGCGAATATGTTCAGCCGGTTCTGAAGGAAGAGTTATTTTTTTCGATGGAAATAAATGAGGAAATATTTTAAATAAAAATGAGCTTCAGCAAAATGCATCCTATACAATGTAGCAAAGATCGTCCAATAGAAGTTAAATGTATTTCATTTGTCATTTTTCTTCCTATGCTATTGCAGAATCAACGGAGATCAATGAGAAAATAACACATATGCCAACTCACCACAATAGAAAAGTGGGCAAGCCTCAACTCTCAGAGTAAGTATCGAAAAGAGCAATTTTCGAGGACCAGGGCATTCGATCAAGATTTAAACGTTAAAATCTGAGATAATTTGATGGATTTAAATCGGCTGACTACAGTGATATAGTTTGTTTTCATGTTGTTTACATCGATTAGAAATTGTATTTCCACTCAATTCAACGCTAGCAAAGAAGAAGAAATATCAGGATTGAAAACATTCATTTTTAAGAACGTGCAACTTGGTTATTACGGCCTCGGCCGTAACGTCAGCACTGATATAGCGTCATTAGTTCAGTTACTCCAGGATTGATAAAACCTCGTATTTATCAATAGATTCAAAAACCTCGTATATAACAACAAAATCCGGCTCCCAGCAACAAAGGACTAGGCAAAAGAAAATTAAAGATTTTTTTTCAGCAGAAGGATTTCATTTTAACGTGCTTGTAAGTTTTGAATTTTCATTAACATACTGTACTGTGGCTTTACTTTAACATAAAATGTATATTTTGCATGACAACTTCATTTTCATGACTTTTTTGCATAGTTTAAATAGCACAACATTATCGCTCATAATTTTAGTTTTATCCACACCGATGATCTCATTAAAAGTATGTGTTTCATGAACAATCCTCCTGCCTTATTGATCAATAAGTTAAATAAACCTTTCATAGTGTCAGTCTGAAATAGTGTCAACAATTGTGTGGTCCCTTAAATTATGTTATAACCAATTTATCCTGTATATCTTTCTCTAACTTCATTAATATCTCTTGATGATACTGAAGTTGGGGCTTATGTGTTAACCTCTGCTCTTAGTAACTCCAAAGACATCTAGAGGATCCTTGTTCACATTTTCTCGAGGTCTCTACTTCGCTAGCTGGCTCTGAGTGGTGGATAAGGCTGCACTGTTTCCCGTCATTCTCTTGCTTCCGCTAAACAGGAATGACTCACGCCAGGGAAGGCCCGAAGAGTTCGCCCAGAGGAAGAAAAAACAAACGGCCACTTCCTCCTTACGACCTTAGAGATCGCTAGGAAGTTCAAGGAAGTCTCTCGAGGAGATTTCTGAGTCGTAAATGGAGATGAGTGCGCACAGATCTGAATTTCGTTTTCCCATACGTCATCGCAAGTTCGAAATCCGAAAATGGTATTCTCTCCCACTTCACGCGGCTTCCAATTCGCATCGTCACAATCTCCCATATTTCCTCATGAATCACACTCAATGTGTTCGCATCCATCACCTTCCATCGCAGCAGAGGTCAAGCAGAAGGCTGTTTTCAATCGGTGAGAAGTGAAAGACAAATGGGATCAACGCATTTAAGTTCACAACAACTTAACGTGGCGTAACTTGCATTAATAAACTATCCCTTGACACTGACCTGTGAGTGAAGCGTCAACCAATCACAGATCAGATCGTGTATCAATCGTGAAATATGTTTATGTGAACTTCGAAGAGTTCATATGGCTATATCTAGTAGCGCCAAATAAATTTTTTGATAACTACTATTCACCCCTGCCAAGTGTTCAGCCTCGTTCACAACAACTTGGCGAAACTTGGCTTATAATGGACCGGAACGATTCATTTATTTGTAAGGCTCCAATCACAGCAAAAGCCGCGTATCAATCGTGATATATATTTTAGATGACTTGCGATAGTTTTTTTCGATCGACAGACGCAACTATCTTCTCTCCCATGTATCAATATCAAATGAAATTTGAGGCTTTTTTCAACTAATAATTATTCAATGTCGAGTTACGGCATTTTTAGTTGTTTTGAATCAAAAGACGCTCTTTTTCAGCTTTCAATTACAGAGTTAAGCCAAGTTAAGTCAAGTTGTTAAAAACAAGGCTTAACTCAGATGGGTTTTTCCTTGACCGTCTGGGATGATCATCAACGTCTAGCGCTGAGGTCACTGCATTTTATGGACTGGCAATGTCATCGTGCACAAGACCTTGATCACAGTGGCGCCGACTTCATGGGACCTTTGGGGGCCCGAGCCCCCTCAAAAATTCGTTATGGGCGTGAGAAATAAATGTGTCGGCCTTTAGATTTTCCCCAGAGTGTCCAGATATCGAAATTCGAGTTATCAGTGTTCTAATGTTGATCATATGACTCTTCTGAAATGCTTAAAAAACTTAAAACTCACTACTTATAAAATTTCCCGGGGCAAGATCCCCGGTTTGGGCCACCTCAATATTGAAGGAATTCTTCTCTGGTTTTCCACCGGTTGAGGCTTTCCATGGCCGACGTTTCGAGGCTCGACTCAAGCATCGTCATCAGGGCAGTTGAGAGTTGATGACGATGCTCGAGTCGAGCTTCGAAACGTCGGCCATGGAAAGCCTCAACCGGTGGAAAACCCGAGAAGAATTCCTTCAACTTATTCGCCGGGAAAAACTTCGATCCTATTTAACCTCAATATTTTTTGTAAGTCGGCATCCCTGCTTGACCAGGATTGGAAATGAATATAGAGGAAGAATGTCAGCTCCTACTAAAGCCTAGAACCTACATGGCTACTCTAATTTCACGTATTTTTAACTATCAACTCATATGGTCATTTACGAGGAAGAGTGATTATTTAGCACACTTCCTACTCATCAATACTTCAGTGGTACCAACATGACGACTAGCTGTAATGTTAGTAGCTGGTGATTGAAATTCACGGTATAATCGGAGATCTTAAGGCTTTTGTAGTAAAAATAATGTATCCCAGATGAGACACAGTGCTGTTGTAATAAAATAGTAAAACGTGTAGTATAAAACTCAATAGAAGGTAAACAATACATCCCCCGCCTATTACCCTATATATAGCTAAAGAGGTGCCTTTAACATACAGTTTCCTCTATCACCACATTTCCACAAAATCGCACATACTATTGGATTTTATATTTTTGTTTCAGAGACGCTTCGAATAGAGTAGAGAAGTGCCGATGTGCATTCAAAAATAATTTTAGCTAATTTCAAGCAGTTTATTCCTAAACATTTGCACTTTGTTATGACTGAGGATAAAAGTAAATACAAAATTCACCTCCCGCAAGTCTTTCAAAACCATCTCGTATCTTGTTAGATATTAATCTGTTATATTCGATAAGGTATCAATTAAGTCGGAAGCAAGAAATCACACTCAATCTTGCCAAAAAAAAATGTTATAGAATAATTGGAGCCGAACGCTCAACTTTTTAATTCCTAATCACTCGATTGGTTTCGTATCCGATAAGTAGAAGTTCGATTACTTAGCAGTGAAGAATGACAATACGAGGTAGAAAGGTTTATTGCCTACTTCGTGACGCAAAACTTCTCTCGACTGTAACGATAATTACGATTAATTATATCTGTGTTATGGTGCTGAAAGGGCGAATATCAAAATTGCTTACTTTTCAGGATAGCAGGCTGAAGTCATAATGAAAAATTCAACCTTAGTTTTAACTGAAGCTAACCAAGTTTTTACTAGGAATATTCAGAAAATTATCACCTTAAATCCTTGATATAAATGTTTTTTATTGTTTTTTTCTATTAATTTTTTATTGTTCAATAATGTGTTGCGTTAACGGCCCAAAAAATGCAATAACTTTTTTCGTATTGGTTTCAGACTTTGGCCCTTTTTACACTACGTAGCTCCCAAGATTTTAAAGTGCTATGGAGTTAGTTACAAAAGTGAAAATTTTTGACATTGCCCCTTTTTGTACTAACCCACAGATATAGATATCATCGTTGAAAACGGCTTAATAGTGAGCTTTCCATTTGCGTCGTTAGATGGCGGTCAACCGATCAACACGCCGTGCAGTGGTGATTTCAATTCAATGCAATTACAGACTGTCGCCGGCAATCTCTGGCAAGGCTGTCCTCCAACAGGCGAGAATTACAAATGAATGATTAAGGCATCCGCTCGTTGGCAGGAATGGAAAGTAAACAAGACCTTATTTCGCAATAATATATCTGGGCGTTTAAGAAAGCCACGTGAGCGTGAAGAATAGCATAAGAGTCATACGGACTGAATTTACTCTCCAGGAAACACGGGAATTTTCTCTCTTAATATCTGCCATCTATTCTATAAATCAAACATCGTTGTTTCTGAACAGTTTTCGCAAATCTCCTTCCCCTGTAAAGTGCAGCATAAAAATGTACTTCGTTTTTGTCACGCACATGAGAACAAAGTTACAGGGTTATCACAAAAGAATGGTGCGGTATTGAACATGATTTAAATGAAAACAGAATTACTTACAGCTAATGTTTTTTACTTATAATTAATTTAACGAGGGTAATTTGGTGGATCCTTTATTGCAGGAGTTGAAGGAGTAAAAACTTTGTTTTTTCTACATGGTGATTTATTCTGTCCGATTTTTCTATTTGTGTTGTCTATTTTTCTATTTCTGTTTCTAATTGTTTATGTAAATTTGTAATCTACAAGGTGTTTCAGGAGTAATCTGCAATACTTTAGAAGGTGGTAGAGGAAGACAATTCCAAGATTTGTTGTCCATAAACATGGAATCGTAACTCTTTAGTTACTGAGCTTTGGCAACGCATATTAATTTTTTTTAAATTTTCGATATTTTATTTACTCGCCCACAGATCTAGTTTAATTATGCACAAAGATTAATTGTTTCAGAAAATTATAATAAAACATTTTCGTCCAACCTTATTTACTTAATACCCTTTAAAAAACATTGAATAAAATGATGAAAAGGCTAGATACCTAAGAAAAACTGTTTTCATGGTAAATAAAAAGAGCAATGCTTGCGTTTCCATAGCTCAGCAACTACGGAGTAGCGACCCCATGTTTATGGACAAAAAATACTTGCGCTTGTCTCCCCTACCACCTCTGAAGTACTGCAGATTACTCCTGAAACACCCTCTATAATAACAGTTAATTAATTTCACAAAGTATCCCACCAGCCCATGACCTGAACTGCGACTCGTTTATTTTATATTCTAATGTCTTAATTTTACTCTAGATTATTTCCCTAGCAACAAATCTGGGGGGTGTGGTCATGGCCTGGGTCCCACTCTCCCGGGGGGTATGGCATACCCCCCGGGATACCCCCCGGGAGAGTGGGACGTTCTTTTTAAAATAGCCATTTTCAACGCATTTGGGAGCTTAAAATTTCATATTTATTCTTAACAACAGATGAAATTGAACAATTTTAGACATTCAAAGACTAAGTTTCAAACTATTAGAATCTTAAAATTTTTTTAAACTGATAAAACGTGGGAGGGCCATGACCCCTGTTACCACTCCCCAAAAATTCCGCCGCTGCATGCAGGTAGAAGTATTGCATGTGTGGCCCCCCTGCGCCTTTACTCAGTGCCTAGCAACTCCTCGTGCATCTAAGTAGACGGAAATCCCTTTCGCTACTTACCTTCCCCCTTTCGAGCAACCCCCAGAAACTACTATGCACCAAGACTCTCCCCCTAGGCTTCATTAAGGACGCTTCGCAGAGTCACGCGAAGCATTAAGGGGTGAGCACAGGGTACCGAAGGGTGGAAAAGACGAGAAAGAAACAGAAGAAGCGCGAGAGTGCGCGCCGTTTTTACGACGCTACGCGGGCTTCGCCTACCCCATTTCACCGGGGCAAATCCCACTCACGCGACACGGCTTAAGTCGGATAATGAACTCCCTGTGCAGGCTTTAATCGAATACTTACAACTGCCACTCAATTGAAAAAAAGCTCATTTTGAATTATTTTTAGTATTTTAAGCATTCGAACGCCTAAAGTAGGGATCTGGTTGGTGTGGTGGCCACAGTGATAGCTTCACACCCCGTGGTCCCGGGATCAACTCCCGGCGGCAAAGATTTTTCAGGTGTCACCCGATCCCTCCTGGAGTGTTGAGTGGAGGACAATTCAAGTGCAAAACTCCGTCCGTCGAATAGGACATTAGGCCGTGGTCTCCTTGGCGCTTTTCGTTAAGAGCATGCTAATGTCGACACCCTTCTTACCAACCCTTCCCACATAGTGCAAATAATCTCAGCTATCGGTCGCACCCTCAAATACCATACGGTATGTTAATTTGGAGCAATAAACTAATTACCCCTGTCTGTACCTTTCCCACAATGCATTTTTCCTACTACACTCGCAAGAAGGCCAATCATTAAAAATATACAGCGTGTTGTTTTATTCCCATTTATATTTCTTACCGAGGGAATCTGTCGATCATGATAGAAATGTAACACTTGAATTACTTAATTTATCATTGGGCAAAAATTAACCGGCTGGAATTATAGCGTTAAAATTCTGTGCATGTAAAAAATTCTTGAGTGGGCATTAGGGTGCCTTAAGTGTTTTGCCGCCTTTTTTAGGAGAGAACCATAATACCCGGCAAAAGTTGCGTACCTGGATGGGTATTGCAAATATGACTTTTTTCGATATCGGTTAATATCTTCTTTTCGCCATTTTGTATTAAAATTTCGAAATTCTTAACAGAAAATGATAGAAATGGATATAATTAAAAGTTGGTTTGATCGAGCACTCTTTTTTTGCAATGGAGTATAACTTTAGACTAGAATTGATATTTTAGACCAAATATGTCAGTTATATTGCATTTAATTATAAAGAAAATGATCTTTTATCGTGTCCCCGACAGCGCTTTTGTGGGGTAGGCAGCCCGCAACACAGACCCATTTTACTCTGCGCAAGTATTAAAGGACGCGAAATTGAATTTTTTTTTCAGTCAAAAACGCTGAAATCATGCCTGAAAATGTCAAGGTACAAGAAATTAGCCAGTCAACATTTTTTTTTCAATTTCAGATTCCGATGAGAGCTACAAAAATAACTAAAAATAAATAAATAGTTATTACCTACATTTCAGTTTCCGATCCCCAGCCAATTACCTGGTCACCTACAGGCTACAAAACATCTCCTGGAATATACATCTACACATGATAAGGTAACATGGATAAGGAGGTAAGGGAAAATGCATAGATATTGTGTCGTACATTTTTGATGGTTCCTTAAACCGCTATTAGTTGGATTAACTGATCTGTTAAGAGCTAGGAAAACGTCTCCTGTTTTTAGTATTTAACTGATTCAGGCCAGCCTCTTGATATCATTCAGGAAGTTAATGGTGCTTGAAACTTGTGTGTTGTCGAAATTTATCGAATATATTGATTATGAGTATCACAAAAGGAGTACTCTAGGAATTTTTGATGTCTTTGTAACGAGCATACGAATGATTTGAAGCTGGATGTGTCTTTTTGTATAATTTTATTTAATTCTTCCACACATCCGTATCGCTAAAATCCCTATTTTCGGAGTTCGACGTTTCCATTGAAATCTATCTCTATAATCATAAAAGAAGATATCTGTTTGTTTGTCCACTATGCATTTCAATACGGCTACACGGATTGCAACCAAAGTCGACACTTACCCGCATCCCATGCTCCCCAATCCCGTAGTGCTACTATCAGTTGGGTCCAACGCGTTCTTAGCGTCGTTTCGTCCTCATTACCGTTTGCAACAACACGTCATACAAATTTACGGTTGGACATCCTGCTGGGTAGGCGCACCTCTTGAGAAAAGAGAAAATATAAAAATCCTGCAATGCGATTATGAATTCCAAGTTTCCCACTTCTCTGGGTACTATCCTTCCCGAGCAACGCCGGGTAGCGTGCTAGTTACAGATAAAATATCTTTCCCTCCTGAAAACTACGTACATCGATTATCACTTTATGTTCATCTCATATACAATTTGTTAAGATAATGGAAACAAAAGTAAAAGAAGATTACAAATGTGCATATGACTTTTTTAAAAATAAAGGTGGAAATACGCATGAAATTCCGACTAAAATTGTCGGTAAACTGGCATTAAATTGTTGGTTGGAATCCAGCCATTTGAATAATTGAATGAAATTCAGTTCACAAAAATTAAAACAATAAAAATCAGTTTGAACATGAACAAAGGGAAAGGTGAGTTCAAATAGATGTCAAATCTATTGGCAGCGATCGCATCAAAATCGATATGAAATTTAAAAAAAACATAAAAAAGTATGATATAACCATGTGTGTTAATGAAAACAAGAGCTTAACTTCACCACCTTAAGTACTACAGTACCTTCTACCGCCTTGACAAAAGCCACGAACGACTTATAAGTTAGTTGCGGTTTGAACATTTCACATTCCGTATCTAATTTAAATCTCAGGTGACTGACCGAGGGAAGTGGGCCTGGTTGCACAAGTCCAACACAGTTACGCCAACGCTCACCTCTTCCGCATCCTAGAACTGCCTTCAGAGGAAAATACCCCTTTGTTCATACAACGCAAAGCATTTCTCCATAAAGGCATTCACGAAACAAAGTTAAGCATGGAATAAACGAGATGCTCGAACCTACGACTTCTGGGTAGGTTAACCACATACTGCTCAGCACTTCAATTTACTTCCGCTTGGTATTGTTACGATGTCCTCCCGACGTCTAGTTGCCAAGAAATGGTAACGGTTGAGGTTGTTCGATGTTATCACCTAGAGCTGTTCCTTAACCACCACCTCTTTTCCTCTTCCTAGATCTTCCCTAGGCATCCTGCCGTAACATATACACCTGTTTATATAAAGCCTTTAAACCAAAGTTCCTTGATAGCCCACATATAAAAAATGCGAGTATCTTCGAGTAAGTTCTCACGAGCTTATCGAAAAAAAGTTATCAAAAATGCTTAAAAAAAGTATCACACTGTATCAAAAGACTTTATAAGTCAGTGATTTCTACTCTAATGTATAATTGTTGTAATAATTCGTCTTTCACACAATAAAAAAATCAATTATGTACAATCAGACCGTTTCGCCGTTCTCACAGTTTTTCGCGTATTCTTCTTCACTCTTTCGAAGCTAAATGCTTACGTTCAAACAAAGTTTAATGATTGATTGTTGCATTTGAATAAACAATCAATTAGACGATGTATGACATGACCCTATGGAGCTTCGGCAGAAGTATATACAAATGCTTAAAGTTCAGAGCTCTACTTTTTTGCGACGATAGCAGCTACATTTTAAATTGTATCTGGTGTTCGTAACTGATTATAAATTAAAATAAGTATCTGAAACGAGTAACTTTTTTTCTGATCTGTGATACTGCCCCGGCGAGAAATCCGAAACCCTACAGCAGTTCCAGAAAGTAATTCGCCGGGAGAGCACCATGTCATATTCGACATTCTCTGACTTCACAAGATATGGCAGTGAAGATTTCTCGGATTTCACAACGCGTAAGGCCTCCATATCTCCTTCCTGAATCCCTGAGGATGATGAGCGAGCTGCACATCGAAACGCTGGAAGGAGGTATGGTGGAACTTACCTGATTTGGAACCCGAGAAATCTTCACTGCCATTACTCACAGGGAAAAAACAAACATTGCCGGGTTTTCATAAAAGAATGGTGCAGTTTCAGACATTCAAATAAAATATCTTGTGTGAAGTGAGGCACGATGAGGCGGAAATTCTTAACATAAGTAAAATTAAACATTGAAATATTTGCAATGAGTTTTATTGTTATACTCTACTACGCGTTTCGTTGTCACAAAATTATTAACATTTGATAATGGTATTTGCGACAACGAAAGGCGTAGTGTCAAAATAAAACTCATTGTCAGTGGAAATATTTCAATGTCCAATTTGACTAATATTCAAATAAAGATATTAGGGAAAGCGTGGCAGAGACTTTTCAGAGGCTGCCCGATCCCTGCTTGAGTGCCTTGAAGAGGGCACTTCATGTGCGGCACTCCGTCCGTCGAATGTGACGCGAAGCCGTCTTTTGGTTAATCGCTTGGCGATTGGCGCTTTTCGTTAAGGCCAGTTTACACGGTACAATAGGCGAAACTGGAAGAGGACGTGACAAGAGAAGGACGAAAAGTTTGTGAAGCTCCCTTAGCTCTATTTTTTTCATGGATTTTTTCCATACAAGGAAGAATATAGGCGTAAGAAAAATTATACGCTAAACACACGTTGAACACGGTAATACCTTAACCTTCCATACCACAACAGCTTTGATAACCGTCATTTTCTCGTTCACTTTAAATTTCAGCAATGGAGGGAATCACAGGTTTTAACCATCGTGGTGTGAATGCACGATAGTTCCAACGATCGCGGGAACAATCCGAACGAGACATTACGGGCCTGCCTATACATTTACCAGATATTCCGGAAGGGTGGCCACCCTGTATATACAAGGATTGGCGGGGCTCTCTCGTGACTACGCGACTACGCTGCGAATTTACGATAGGGGAGGGAGTTGGTGTAGCACGGGAGTGGGGAGGGGGTGAAGGAGATAGCGGGGAAGAAGGCGGTGAACACGGCGGGTGTAGACGCGGCGCTAGAGTGGCGCCACACCTCCCTTATATGGCTGAGCACGGAAGAAAGAAAGATATACGTACACGCGCACTCATCTCTCCTAAATCCTTAAGTCGACCGCCCGACTCCCCGACCTTTCCTCCTCCTCACATTCGCGTTGGAGGGCGTCACCTCGAGTCTCCTCTTCCTTTTGCCGCCTCTCTTGGTTCTCTTTTGCCGCGAGGCGGAATTGTTAATCCGGAGGAAAAGGCTCTGCCTTGTTTCCCTCTCTCTCCCTACCTGACAGCAGAAGAAACCCATCGCGCCTCTTCATCATACATCCCCTCGCACAACCCGCGAACAACGAACTGGTAGTGTAGGTTCGAAGATTTTCGCGGCGTTGATTAGATGATCTCTGCATTCTATTCGGGTTTTCACCGCGCCCGTTGTATTTTAGCGACAACAGTTTCGCTGACATTGCAGTCAGCGTCTTCAGGTCGAAGGTGAGGTAAACTGTTGTCGCTAAAACACAACGGACGCGGTGAAAACCCGAATAGAATGCAGAGATCAACGAACTGGTAGGTTTAGTTTACTGGTAGTGTAGCTTACTTACGCAAGTCGGCTATAGAATCGAAAGATGCTGGCCAAAACCTTACAAAAGGATTTTTTTAAGCTAGGAAGTTGAAACTAAGCACATATATTTTCAAATAAATTTTTCATAACTTGCCCGATTATTTCTTTCCTGTGTCATCAAGTTAAAAATATATTTGAGGTCAAAGTTGAACAAATTTAGCGAAAAACGTCCACCCTCAATTTTTTCTGAAAGTAGCCAAATTTACCCTCATGCAGTGGTTTCATGAGTAGTTTTGTTGGCAAAACTGTCATACCATCTTCATAAAAACTTCTTGTTCTTAAATTAGGAGGGATTTTTTTAGATTTTGTTTCATCATTCACTATGAATATATATAAAAAATAGCGGAGCCTGTTTTCAGCCAATGTTTTACATAAACGTAGAGAAAAAGTAGATTCTTCCACCGACTTCCGACTAGTGACTTATACCACGTCGTTCTATGAAGCTCCTACATTGCGAATCTAAAGTAAATCCTGCACCAACTGGCAACCCCAAATTTTAAATCGTTTTTTCGAGCGTGCGGTCGACTTCGGTTATGGCCGGCGGCGGCGGAGAGTACGGCGACGCGGCGAGCGTGTGGATGCGATATGGCCACATTCACTTTTATATCTGGGCAAAAGGTATTATTAGTGATAGAAAATAATCACCAGAAAGTAAAGTTAATAAATATTGCTACGAATTACTCTTATTATGCAATCGCTGGGCACTACAAGACAAACACTGAAAGGCTTCTTTCTTTGAGTGCATTCCTCATACCACTACGGAGAATGGACTTACATCGTGTGCTTAACGTAGCGAAACAGACTCTTTTATTAACAAACAAACTCTCTTTCGTGACAAGGTTCGTCCATGATAACGTCATGACGCGGATAACGTTATTACGTCTCAAGCTGTTTGTTTGCCAAGCGTTTGTTCGAAGAAAACCATTTCTGTACATTTTAACCTGTGATACTACATATTGCAGAGAAGATGGGATATAAGCTGGATGCACAAGAATTCATGGAAATTCTCTATACTGTTGACTGTGACAAAAATGTATAGATTTAGAATGTAGTTTTTCATGGCGATCGAGAAGAGAAAATAACGGCAGTGTTAGGACTTATAAATAGGCTAGTTGACTGGTAGTGTAGCTTAATAACTTATTTATTCCATAATGTATGTTTCTGAAATTTCCTAGTATATACAACAGCATGTTCTCTATGTTCTAGCTTCATAGGTAGATTGACTTCATAAATGATATAGATTCATCCTATATGTTAGGTGTCCAAGGAATAAGAAGAAGTTCGTAATTGTGTGAGTGAATACTTACGAGAAAGGGAACAAGGTAAAATTTATTTACATAAACACAATGGGCAGGTAATAAACAAAACTCAACATTTCGGAATTAAACTAAAAATTGTAAGAATTTAATCGGTTCAGGGTCCGCTCCAAATTTCCACTTTCAAATTCCCTGATTTTGTCCTAATTTCCAGTTTTTTCTTTTAATATCCCTGGAATTATATCAACTGTAAATCAGCAATATAGCAACAGCAAACGTTAGGACTTATAAATAGATATTTTTCATAGTAATTCTAACAGCAACTTTTTCAAATAAAGTAAAGCCTTTTTTTTCTAATGCTACACCAAAAGGGCGGATTCAGGATTTTTTACTGGGGGGTACACCAGGTTTGGGATAGGAAATCTGTCTTTTCATATTTGGGATTAAAAACTACATGCAAAAATTATTCTACGAAATATAATTTTAATTTTAATATAAAAGTTATCAATATGTAAATATTTATAACTTTCATATTAAAATATAAAACTTAGTGATATTTAAAAAAAATGTCGTCTATTTTGTAAACGTGTAAGGGGGCACGTGCCCCAGTCCTCCCCCCTAAATCCGCCAATGCTAAAGTGCACATAAATTAATACGCTTATGATTTCACTAATCAGCCAATCTCAAGGTGGAAGGTTAATCAGGAATTCCACCGGGTCAGATTCTCCAACTCCTTTTCGGGCAACGTTTCGATGTACGAGTTTTCCATCGTCATCAGACCATGATGTCCTGATGACGATGGAAAACTCGCAAATCGAAACGTCGGCCGAGATGGAGTTGGAGAAACTGACCCGGTGGAATTCCCAAGAAACCTTTCACCTTTCAATTGCCTAGTTCAGATTACCATTGTTTTAGCAATCATTTGAACTATCGTGCATTCACACCACGATGGATAAAACCTGTGCTGCCCTCTAGTGCTGACATCTAAAGTGAAAGAGGAATTGACGGTTAGTAAAGCTGTTGAGGTATGCAGGGTCAAGATATTACTGAGTTCAACGTGTATTTAACGAATAATTTTTCTTCCGCCCATATTCTTCCTCGCTCGGACAAATCCGTGAAAAAAAGGGGCGAATGGAGCTTCTCGAACTTTTCATCTTTCTCTTGTCGCTTCCTCTTCCGGTCTCCCAGCGCCTAACTATCGTAAAGTGGCAACGTTAGGAACTACGGTAACTATTGTCAGGACATGCATTCACACAGCTAGTTCTGCCAACTATCGTTAAGGCCGTTTTGCACGGGGCACGTAATTGCGCAGGCTAGAACTGCATTAATTTCTAAAATGGCGTGAAATTGCGCGAATGCATGAACGAAATTTGAACAGGGGCTATTTTGCCATCTCACGTCCACGCATTCTCGCATTTGTTCTAGCATTTCACCATTTTACACGACGCAATTTTGACTGCGCCTTCGTACACACGTCAGATTGTGCAAGTACGTGCCCCGTGTAAAATGGCCTTTAGGACGATCGATCGGACAATCGTAATCCGATCGGGGCATATACGCCGCGAAGGCCTGCGATAATTCTTCAATCTCAAGGTATTTAACAGAGGCTTGATCGTATTTCAATCGAGTACAGCGCAGGGCGGCCAGATTTGTGATGAGTTGTTACGACAAAAAGTGCAGCGTTTCAAGTATGTTACACGAATTAGGATGGGAATGCTTACAGGAGCCTAGATCGAAGTATAGGCTTAACTTACTTAGGAAATTCGAAGAATATATTTTCTCAGACGACATGGATCATATCCTTTGTTTACCATCGTACTATAGTAGACGTGATCATGAGAATAAAGTAAAAGAAATAGACTACATAACAGAGAGATTTAAAATGTCATTCTTCCCTCGTACTAATAAGGATGGCAACGTTGTCTCAATTGATAGGATTGATGGCGTCGCTCGCTAGGATCACTCATTGCATGTTTTTTCATAGTTCTAACCTTGCATGTATGTGCTCTAGGAATTGCTAACCATTAGCAATTTTTTTATGAATAAGCATGTATATTTTGCTAGTGTGCGTAATATTTCTATGACCGTGCGGTGTGCATGTGGCGGTCCTCTTGCATGCTGCATGTTGGTGATTTGTCACCCTCTGCCAAACACCCTGGAGGTGGCTCGCAGGGTATTATGTAGATGTAGATTTCCCATAGATTTTGTTTCTCCGTCGGCGGCACAAGCACGAGGAAGGGCGCCTTCGACTCAGCGACCGTTAACTCCGACACACCCCGGGTCGTCTCCTACTCGTCTTCAGGGACGAAGTCCCCCGCACGAGACAATCACCTTTTTGAATCCTACGCACTGTCGAGGACGGGAGGAGGAAAATTTATAGCGGCATTGTGGGTACGGCATTGGCGTACCTGACATTTTCTTTAAGGACGGAATTGCCGAGAGGGCAATTACTCGAAGCGAGGCAATTGGCGTAGGTTGGAGGACATCAGGAGCGGAGGTCAGAATATCTAAGCCCTTAAAAAGCGTAGCGATGGAAATTAAGAATAAATAATTTGCATGGATACCATTCCGAATTCTCTCTGAGTAAAAACAAGCAAGATTAAATACATGAAAACATGTTATAATTGGGATCAACAATTAGATGGAAAATGAAAAATCTCAGAAAATAATGCCGTGATATCAAGCACCTACTATTTTAAGTCAACGAAATTTTCCTACGAAATCAAAAAACAAAGATTTTCTGCCGAAATAAGAGGGAATTCATCCAAAAATTACCAGATTTTATATCAGGTATACATACATAGTCCAAGTATATACCATATCTTTCTTTTCATACGAGGGTTGAGTTCGTGCACATACATTAGGTGGAATCATTATTAGCGGCATAGGCAGAATCACTTTTTCATCATCGGGCATCTTTATCAATTTGCTATTTGATATACGAAAGTTAATAATTTATTTCTAATGGAAACTTGTGTAGATCTAAGCGATCGTTTGCTATTAGACTAATATTATTAAAATGATAGGGAAATAACTTAGTGTAAAAAGTATGCTATCTCGTAATTAAATGCTTGCACTAAAGCCAGTATTAAACTAGAACTAGACACAGTATTAAAAAAGAAGCGATGTAAATTAAAGCTGTAAAAGCGGAAAAAAAGAGTCTCAAGTAGACATGAAAACCAAGATCAGTGTTCATGCTTAAAAGATATTAAGTAATAAGTATTCGTCTAATGCTCGAGTATTCATCTGAGTACGTCGATAGAGATACGCGACCTGAACGGCTGTTGTCAATAACTTTTGGCTCACCAAATTAAGTGAAATTTCACAAGTTTATAACGCAATTCTTGTGCAATCAGAAAACGTTTGGCCACAACAGACGTGACCTCAGTTTGAAAACCGTGAAACTCAAAATTTCGAGACACGCGAAAAGGAAAGACGAGGGCGGATTGAGTGGTGAGAGCTCCTTCAGAAGACGCTGCAGAGGGATAGGACCCGGACAATAAAGGAAAAAAATAAGAAAAAGTGTATATTATGTCAAGGTGACGAAAACGGAAAGACGTGAAAAGTCGATCGCCGAGGGCAAACGAGTCAAAATCCTCTCGCCTCCGGGAAATCACGGTGGGCGATGATGATGGCGAGCAATCATCGTGACGGTGATTCCACCAATCACGATCGATTTCATAAGTATAGCCACATCATGGACACTATAGCGGAGTGGTTCAGTAGGCGCAGTTAGGTTTCCGGGTTGTCCTCCGTGTCGATTCGTTTTCGTGACGTAAGTTTCGCCGACGTCGTCAGGTTTCAAGTGTCAGATGCAAATGGTTTTTTTTTCAATGAATGGTTTATTTCGAATACTGCCACAGTACAATGGTTATTTGCATATTATTCTGAAATAGTATAAAGGCCGTAACGCCAGTGGCGTAAGTATGGGGGGATGAGGGGATAGATTCCCCCCTCCCAAAGCCTCAGAAAATTGTATAGCAAGCTAATGTTTTCCCTACTGTGATGATTTCCCGCAGAACTACGAGAGAAACCTAAATTTTAAGTTCCAAAATGGTGTAAAATGTATTTCCAGGCATATCAGTTTTCAAAAATTTTCCCTTTGCCTGGAGGAGTGGGGGTGACGTACCACCCGGACCCCTCTAAACCCCCCTAACACACCCCAAGGCATATTCCTTGTCACGCCACTGATGGCCGCTGTACACGGTGAATGTTTATGCGAAATTATTTGCCGTGTATAATGGAAAAGTTTTGCGAGTAAACATTCATGCGCATTATCATTCAGTCATAATTAGGACATGTTATATTTTGCTCGCATGATCCTGTGAATGATCACGTGATCATTCAGCATGATCATTCACCGTGTACAGCGGCCTTAAGACATATACGGCATGAAAAATAAATTCTAAGTCTAAATTCGTAAAATTACATTTTTTAAGTATCGATTTTTTTACCCCAGAAGTCGGCAAAAAAGTAGAGGAATTGACTAAGTTGGAACCACTGTCATTGAAAGAATATAGAATATGCAGTGTTACGATAACTTTTCCTAGGATTTTAAACGATTTTATAGTGGTCGATTCAACGACTTCTTGTCTTATCTCCTTTTTTTCACCTATAACATTTGTATGAATGAGTGAGTCTGTCAGTGAGTGGTCGGAAGTGGGTTTTCTAGTATATAGATTGCTAATGCCCACTCGTAGAAATCTTTTGGGCTCCAAAAAAGTGAGGACCCTAAGTCACATCTTGCGTTGCGAATACTTTAATGTTGCACTACTTGTTTGAGTATCAGAGAAAGATTGTCGATGGAATGATAATTTTCGGGAATGAAGGGAATCCTGCACTAGGACTTGCGTAGAAATACATGCATGTTTTGCTTCCTTAGTGTTGCGTGTTAGATGTTATGAAAACAAATTTTAATTTCAAAATAAATATATCGATAACTGATATCAGTGAAGCATACCACGACTTGCGCGAACTCTTCAACTCATTGAGGCTTCGAAATCTTTGTCCTATGGATATTGTTATAATTCTGGCGAATCAGGCAATACGCTTTGAGAAACATAGACACTTTGAAAGATATTGAAGAACAATAAGTATTTATTTTTAAGATAGGCCGCAAAGTGGTAGGTAGTGAAGCTGAGTATTCGTGTATTCCTGTTAAGTCTTGTATTGACATACCTAAGACAAACTGACCGAAATCCTTAAAGGCTAAGTGACTGATTTGCGGAAAATCCATCCATACAAGAATAAAACAAACTTTCGGCTACCTATACACTAAATTGCCTTAAATTATAATAATTATCTTGACGATGGGCGTTCATATATGTGTACCTCTAAATAAATTTTGAATATAACGGTGGATATTTCTGAAGGGACGACTGCAAGCTTGCTTCGTTATATATGAGGGAATGAGAAGCCAAGAGTAACAAGTGACATTTTACTCAACATAGTTAGGTAAACTTTATTGTAAGAAGAAATACACAGAAACTTGTTAGTTAAGGGATACAAGTGAGTCTTTGTTTTGTGTTGACATCGAGTGGAAAATCAAGTGCACCTCTAAATATCTAATTGATCTCGTTTATTATCTATGCCTAATTTCTGTACCTGTATTTAGAAAAAAGATCACTTGTACCCCTTAGTTTCTCATCCCCTCAGATATAATGAGAATATGTGTAAATACTCTCAGTGAGCCTTGTTGGCTCAAATGTGACAATAAGATGTAAGCTTATAAAACTGTAATAGAGTGCATATTAATTTCTGTTTCTGATATTGCAGCGCTGCAAACAAAGCTTCACCACATGACAGGATACACCAGCAATGCAGGGACACCGAGATAACAGCGAATGACATCACCGCGAGCACTTCATTAAACCAACGATAACAGCATCATTTTACACGGCGGTCTACGTGGGGTTTTGCCAGTTTCCGTCACGCCTTGGACGAATGTCGGACAAATAGCCATCCCGGAGGAAAAGACTTCCGGCATTTTTTACATTTACTATATGCTACAAGCTCATAAAAATGTATAAATAATAACAAATTGTGTGTTTGGCAGGGGGTGATCAATCACCAGCATGCAGCATGCATTTAGACTCCCACATGCACACCACACATGCCTAAAAACGTCACGCATACTAACAAATTATGCTACCATATGCTGTTAAAAATAATAATAAAATTAAGAAGCATGCATCAAGTTTTACATAGGTTAGTAGGCTACACCACAAGTCATCTAATCTATTTATGAGTTCTATCGCCGACGTTATAATCCCTTATTGATCGAGGAAAAAAAGACATTCTGAATCTGTCTATTCTGCAGTCTATCTCTCTTATTTTATTTATATGATCTGATCTTCCGCAGTATGCTGGTGTCCGTAAGATATGGCTAACTTCGTTACAAAAGACACTGCTCTTGAATTTATCTAAAAGGTTTAGTATATTTTTCAATCTACGGTCTGACAGAGATTCCCATCCGAGTTTATCTAAGAGGTCAGGTACACTAACAAGACTATCGTAACGACCTTTCACATACCTGGCAGTTCTTCTTTGCACGCGTTCTAACTCTGTTATTAAGCCTTTTTCATGAGGATCCCAAACACTGGAGGCGTATTGTAAATGGGGTCTAACGAGGGAAAAGAAGCATTTTTCTCTCACTTAGTCGTCGCACTTTCCTAATATTCTTTTAACAAAACCCATTTTACGATTAACTTGACCTTATATATATTTAAAAGTAACAGAAGCAGGTGAAATGTAGTAGAATGACATCCTATAAGTATTAAAAGAAAATAGAGATGGCACTTTTCCACAGGTTTATTTAAAGTATGACGCGTTTCAACCGTTAGGTCATTATAAGTTTTTCCTGGATATTAACAGTTACTAATACCACTTATTTTTTCCAGCCTTTATATCAACTCACCAACCTTTCTGTTTGTCTGGTACAAATCTTGTAACTGAAATTTGACTCACTTCCTGTGAAGCAAAAACGCTTAAATTTTGCACACTTCTTCATTTCCGATGACAATACATGAAAATATAACTTTAATTTGTGAAAACTGTACAACAGCTAATTATGATATTCATATATTTATTAACAATTGTAAGGTTTTGTAAATGTTTGAATATTGTTTTACCGTTACATAAAACGTACGGGGTGGCATTTTTAACATAGGGGGGTGGCATTTTTAACATAGGGGTAGGCATTTAAAAGCATAGGGGTGGCATTTTGAAACATAGGGGGCTTACCATTCACTGAAAATTTAATAAATATAGTGACTTTTTTAATACATCACTTTTGGTTTTTCGGGGTCACTGAGTTTTTTTGCTTTGTGTCATATATAAACGTTGCTCAACCCCTGTAATCTAAATATAAAGGCTGGTTTTTAAAAAAAAAAATTTTTATAAGAGCTTATTATAAGATCACAGACCAGATGCACATCAGGCGCTAATTATGATTTGTTTATCTTATTGTTACCTAGTTACTTGATGAATTTTAAAACGGACGCCAAAATAGGGGAAAAATATGGGTAGAGGTATTCATTTATAAGAGTACTGTCTTGATTTTCAATAATGTTTAAAATTTCTAACTGTTCCCTGGAATCCAGTTCTCGGCGGTCATTGCAAAAATTTAAAATAATCATTTTAAAATCGCATCTATGGCAGTTACATATTGAGTGCTTAGCAAAATTACTTTTTTCATCTTTGTTATGTTTGTAAGCACTTAAATGTTCTTTCTTCCTGATTTCAAAACTTCTTCCCGTCTGTTCCACGTATACACCATTGCAATCGCTGCATTTCAAAGAATATACTCCACATCTATCCAATCGGTCTATCTGATCCTTACATTTAACGATCAGTCTCCTTAGAGTGGCATAAGGTTTAAAAGCCAAGCGGAATTCGGTCATTATCAAATACCGAGTACTTGATAATGACCCAACGGTTGAAACGCGTCGTACTTTAAATAAACCTGTGGAAAAGTGCCATCACTATTTTCTTTTAATACTTGAGTATGTTCATGAACACTGCAAAATGGAAATAAACCTTTTTGAACTGAACTGAACCTATACCCTAACCCCTTCATAATTCATAGGGTGATAATACATATACTGACGCATACTTTGGGCCAAGATAAATTTATTCGCTTCGAGTGCGCAAATAAATTAATGCTCTGGTTTGAAAGAGTTTCTTAATGTTTTATGCATGAAATAACCTCTCAAAAATGGGCGAGGCGCGAGTGGAGAGCACTTTTTAATGAATAAGGTCACGCGTATATACACATTTATTTTCTATGGTCCCGTATTCTTACTTAACCTCATTTAAGCATGTTATCGACACATGTTTTACCTTGAAATTTAAAAAAGTCACTCAAACCCTAATATCACAGATTAATCCTCGTTTTATCACGGCTATAAATGGATATCTTATGTTCCTCTGGACTTAAATGCATTAGGGAACTGCCTAAATGGAAGCAGATAAAGGATTTGAAATAAATTTGAGTCCATAAACGAGGCCAAATAAATTAACTCAATTTTTTTTACGCGGATACATACCACGGTCAGCGTGTGCCTTAGTTATCGGTCCATTAACGAGTGTTGAAATATTGAGGGTGTTGATGAATCTGCGTCATGAATAAATGATAATGTGATAGAGTTCTCATTCGAAAAAGCATTTACTGCTCGTGTAACATGTCTGTCTGTGAGAAGTTTGCCTGAACGGGCGATTTATTTAATATCACCCGTTCTAACCTCTTTCTTAGAGCTGATTTCTTCTTTCTCACTGAAAGGGCGCAGTGACGATGGCGATAACCAAATCAGTGCAATTTAAAAAGTTACATCTCTATTGCTTACGTAAACTTTTTCTTTGCTCATGTTAATAAGACTGGAAACGGGATTTTGCGTAACATTTGTTTTTTAATTAAATCGTTATAGTCGATATAGATTGATTCCTTTTACAGTATTTTTTAGCATTTGTAGCGGTGAGGCAATATCAATCGAAGAAGTAATTTACTTGTAGGTACTTTCATTAAAAAATCATATTCATTGCAAAAAAGCCCTGATGGAGGTATAAAAATATACCAAAACGTTGGCCAAAGAATTGAATTTAATGATTTAAGTTTCATAGTTTAAGACACTAAATAACATAAAAATATGTTGAATAGGAAAATCAGTGAATAATTCTGGAACACATTAAAATTTGCTTTAAGACGTTATGAAAATAGTCTTTCGCATTCAAGATAACTAAGCTACTGTCCGGTGTCAGGGGCAATAATGGTGTCATAAATGATTACATGATGACATAATATTCAATTTCATTACAAAGGTATCGCAAGAGATGAGTTATTCCCAACTGCATGTATGTAGTAAAGTATGACCACGAGCTCTTTTATGTTGATGTGATTAATGTGTTAGTGTGGTTGCGCTTGAAGACATGCAACTTGAGTATGTTGTGTTGCCAAGGCTTTGTTTAGATGGGAGGGGGAGATTATTAACAGTAAATGGAAGGCTACTCTTGTAGGAAAGAAGTACGTTGTATACACTTAATAAAGGAAAGAAATTTGGTTGATAGACGGTTACATGTGATTGACTTTACAATATATACATAAAGCCATATACAATTAGTCGGCATGACTTTTCAAATATTTAAATTGAGGCGAGTTTGTTAGCTGACTGTTAGGTAGCGTAACGGCGTGAAATCTTAGCGACAAAATCTGTCAAGCTCTTTCAAATGCAACGGTTCCGATCAATTTCCGCATGAAGCAACAGATATCAGTGGGACGGGCGTGGATGAACGCCTACTTACGTCTCAGCTTGTGAGTGCGCAGAAAAACCATCGTGTTACGGTTATTCGTGAAAGGCGTGGGTTAAAAATTAGAGATAATTAATTGGAGCGCGTTCAAGACTAATTCCCAGTGTGAGAATAAGAAAGAGCGGCTTATGGCGTTGCTCATGCAGCGATGACTTAAACTCAAATTTAACCCCCATCCTTACTACCTTGCCATGATAGGATATATAGTTTCATAATAGGGTGATTCCTTACAGAGAATGTTTTCAGCGTTTGAAGTGGTGAGTGAATTTCAATCGCACAATTAATTTGTACAGTACTTATACTCACTTTAGAGAAATACTAAGCAATGATTTCAGTTGTTTCTAAAGCTACAATTTTCTTATAAATTCTAGCTACCCTAGTAATATGGGCATTCATTTTTTAATAATTGTTTTAGGGTTTATTTACTAACACCATAAATAATTTACTAATATATTCAAGCTAGCGTCCATCGATGGACGAAGCAAGAAATAAATGCTTAGTAGGATAGCACAGATGAAGAGGACTTTCTACAAAAAGAAGAATCTTGTAGATAGCTGAGAATACAAGCACAGAAGTAAGGAAATAATTCATCATGTTTCTCTATGGAAAGGGGGCTCGGACGTTGGCAGTAGCGTAGAAGCTAAAAGTGGAAGAATTTGAAAAGTGGTGCTGCGTATGAATGATGAAGATAACATGGATTGGCCGAGTAAGTAATGAGGAAGTGCTAAGAAAAGTGGGAGAAAAATGAGTCTTCTAGAGACCTAAAGTAGAAGACGGGATTTAATTGGACACATTGTGATGGCCTAATGAAAACAATCGTAGAAGGACAGGCGGAAGGGATAAAGGGCAAAGGACGACCCCTAGTGAGTTACTAAGGACAGATTATGAAGGATGTAAAAGAGGAGAAATACTCCGCAATGAAAAGGCTACCGGTTATGAAAGCGGATTACAAAGCTGCGTCACACGAATCCTAGTATTGTTGACTGATGATGATTCATGTTTTCGTAGTAATTAGTATTGATATTATTCCGAGATCATTTGATCTCCATTTCATAATAAAAAGGTGTCTTTATTTGGGTGAGGTTGAAATTAAGAAGTCCCCTCTTCCACCTAACCACTCGATAGCGTTAATTCAAACATATTTAAAAACGGTAGATAAACGATTACAATACAAAACATATACAATAAACACTATTTTTGAAATGTAAAAAAAGATAAACAAGTATACGTGAAAATTTTGTGTAAGAAAAAAGATCTCTGTTTGTGGGAAAAACATGAGGATAAGGGTGTAGTATCCGCCGGGTTTATAATTTAGGCCGCAGCTTATGAAACATTTATCTATGATTTAATATAGACACATAATTACTTCTTAGGCTATAATAACATTAGTCAGAGTCATATTTTCTCAGTCTCTTCCTCAACTATCGGTTACAACGATTATTGGGTGCGAATTGTATTTGTGTGTACATACTTTGAGGACGTACTGACAGTGGAGTTTGGGCATGCTAAAGAGGAGGAGCTGAGCATCAGACCCGGAACAGGGGGGGAAACCAACCAATGCACCCCTTTCGAGCTCACTTATTTCGCCCGCGAACGACAACAAGCCATTACCGAACAGGTGCCTCCGTAGAACAATGCATTCCGGGGAATTGTGGACTCACACGATGGAAGGTTCTGGAATCGGGCGGGTTCAAAAACCGGAAGTGGAACAATGGTCACTGCTCTAGCGACGACGCCATGTCGAAATTAAGCTCCGCGTGGAGGCAGCGGCGCGCCGCTTGGGTTTATATGCTAATGCATCAAGGGCACGGCCACCCTCCGACGCGGTGAAATTTATCAGCAGGGTACGAGACCGCGCGTCCGGTCGCCCACCTGAAGAGAAGAAAGAACCGGCCCATGAACACCACGCTCCAGTGTCGCGTTCGATAGTTCCACCTTGGTGCACCCTCACTTTGCGCTTAAGTTGAAGAATAGGGAAACGTAATTATCCGACACCCGGTGTCCCATGTAAACCTTTTAGCATGAAATTATTCCTAAATTTTTATAAGCAGGAAATTCCCATGAATTTTGTTTGCCTATTTTAATGCTAGTTTTGACTTCTTCTCTTCTGCTGCATACCTATTTGTATCTTGATTTTGTTTTTGCTTATTTTCACCTTTCCGTGATAGGGAATATAGTCGACTTAAGCTGATTTCTTCCGCAGAATTATTTTTTAGCATTTTTAGCGGTCAACCTTAAAAATTAAGAAGCCACACCGACCTGCTGCAACACCGTCCAAATTATTCGAAATTTGGTGCCCCTTTAAATCCTCTGAACAGGAAATTACTTTCGAATTTTTTGGAGCAAGAAATTCCTATGGCATTCTTCGAGAATTGACGAGAAAATATAAGAAGGGTTCGAGATGTGGGTATGGAGGAGAATACAGAAGGTGAAATGGCCCTAGAGGAAGAGAAACGTCATGTTGGGCGAGCAGATAAACCATCTACATGACAGAAAGCTTCTAGACGACAGGAGGAGACAGGGTTTAAAATGTATAACCACCTTGTGTATTAAAATTAAGTAGTTTTACTTACCTTAAGGTTAAAACAAGCCTTGCTGAAGCTCAGCAGGCTCGATGCTCTTCCTCATCACGGTGTCCTTTTCGGTAATGTGTGTCCCAGTAATTTCCAAAAATTTAAATGTCTACCGGCATTCCTTAATACTGAAAAAAACTTATCCGGGTACTTCCCATGGTCGTTGTGTGTTAAAAGAAGCGCGCAGTTTGACAGTTTATTCGATGATGCCGGGTGAGTCCACCAGCGCCTATTTTTACGTTTTTTCTTCAGTAATTTTAATAACTGAAGCTGAACAAGTCCAGCTGCGCAGGCTGTAGAAGAATTATGTTACGAAATTTTAACCATGGATAGCTGATGCAAGCAGGAACCAATATTACTAATTATTTTTAGGCCGAAAACTATCTTTTAACTACAGAAACAAAAGGCAACAACATCATTCGAAGTCATGAGTTGCCCGAAAAATCCGGCAACTGGGCAAACTCGCGGCTAGTCGGAGTGCTTGGCTCAAAGTTCTTGTAGTTTATAAATGGTGAGTTTTCGAGCTAAACATCATGTGTAATTTTGGTCCACACTGGCATTAGCTATCCAGGGTAAAAATTTCGTGACACAGTTTCTCTCCACACAGTGCAATCGAGTTCCACCACGTTCATCTCGCAACTGAGTCTTGTGTAGAATGGCTGAATGAGTGACTTCGCATGCGACTAACCTGCGACTGCCGAGATCACCAATATTACAAAAGAGGATCCTCAAGTAGGCCTCTAAATTTGTTGTCATCAACCGCGCATTTAAATGGGTTTACAAAAGTCGCCACTCGCGTTTGATTCTGGGTACGCCCATGGATAGCATTGCACCTATCACAGCGCCGCGGACATTTTTGTAAGCCGATTAAAATGCGACCGAAGTGGTAACAGAAATCAGCCTTGAATGAGAGGGCATTGGGCCTCCTCTATGCAGTCCCATTGCTCACAGCAGTGGGCAGTATACACGGGACTGGTAGCCCGTCATGCAACGCTCGTCGTGCCGAAATTTTCTAACATGTCCAGATTTCAGACCCGCCGCGCCGCGCGTTCCTACTCCACACGCGAGGATTTTTCATCCAGCGTTGCACGAACGTGCAGCGCACGACCGTGTATGGAGAATTTACTTGGTAGGAAAGGAAACGTATTAAGTCGTTCGCTGATACCTGAAATCTTCATTTTTTTAAGTAATTAAGCAAATCGAATGGAATTATAGGACACGACGAAAGAAAATATCCTCCCCATTCAGCCACCCTCTCGTGAATATATTATTTAAAAAAAAAACGAAGGCTGCCGCCCACTTTTCATGAGTTGGTGACGTCATTTAGTTCTGGCTTACTCACTCGTTCCGGGATTATCTTTCATTGAAGTAAGAAATCGCTCTAAAGAGTGAAGTCAACAACAAACCACGCGAGGTCGATGCGTGAGGCCGAGGAGTAGCGGAGAAATGGCGACCGGCCCGGCATGAGTTGGTGACGTCATTTGAAATCTGGCTCAGACACTCGTTCAGGGAGAATCTTCCATTGAGGGAAGAAATCGCTCAAAAGAGTGAAGTCAACTACGAACTACGCGAGGTCGAGGAGTAGTGGAGATACGGCGACCCTCCCGGCATGAGTTCATGACATCATCAACTTATCTGCGAAAGGGTTGAGTGTCGGTCGCGAATATCTCGAAAAATTAGGGAGCGAATTTAAAATCGGCTAAAATAATCTATATATATTTCGAGGTCTATTCATTTTTTCAAACTCGATCACAATCGACAGTGAAATGTCGAACAAGCCCAGTCTTCGAGACAGTCGCTTAAAAAAACTGGTGATCTGAAATTTATGAAAATCTTACCGTACACATGCAGCGAAGGTAGGAATTTCAATCAGAAATATTTCCCATGTAACTAAAAAAACAAATGACGCTACGGTATTTTTTCAAGGCAGGTAATTATACATTATAGTTTGGAGGAGAATGCAATAATTCGTGAATTAAAAATACAAAGAAATGTAAGGCAAAAAAGAAGAAATTCCTCAATCCACCTAAATGGGACAGGAATGAGGAAGAACTTGGAAATTTGATTCTCATCTGCGGGGGTATTTTCCTCGATGGAACCTCAATTTTTTTGGAAAAAAGTTACGAAATGGCACACACACACACACAAAACGCAGGACAAATTGCCCGAAATGAAAACCTACTGATGCGTTTTCGTCTGAGGGAGTCCAGCACGTGTTCCGAGCCACGAACGAAACTGCGCTGAATGAGAGAATAGAAAGAAGATTAAAAAAAAAACGTTCTCTCTGGATGGTTTCGATTCCAGAGTAATGTTAACGCCCTTTTGAATTCGAGGCTCACCACAAAAACCTTGGCAAAAGGGCAATCTCCCACAGATGTGGAATAAATAGTCGGGTACACACAACTGCGAGGATGGAAGGCGGTTGGTTGGTTGGTTCGTTTCGTCATCGACAGATGCACGTGTTGGATACGGAGACGAACCTAACTCGGCCATATCGGGGAACTGAAGGAATTTTTAAATGCCAGCTCGACCGTGGGTACTTTTCCCCCGGCGGTACGAAGCGGAATCGTGATTATAATAAAAATTAATCAAAGCCAACCGTGTAATTATTAATAAATTGCGCAATAAAGAGAAAAAAGGAATTAATTTTAGAAAACGAACAAGTAGGTACCTACTCTCCATCTTAAGCAACGCTGGGCATCTTGCATCCTTGAACGAGATTTCATCAATTAGGTAAAACAGTGGCGAAAATTACATAAATAGTTGTAATTAGATTTTAATTAGTAAATTAATTAGTCTTATAATTCCACTGTATTAAATGACCTAAAAATACAGGAAAAGTCATTGAAATTTGATGAAAACACAGGAAAATTACACAAGTTTTACCGCCATATAATTCACATTATGCTATCTGCTTCACATGTTGCGGTATGCTTGGAAAGTATGGAGCAAACAACTCACTTCTGTGCACCCTGAAATTTTCATTCCTGCGATTGATCAGCTTTAAGTGATTCGCCTCACATGAAAAAAATTGTGCATTTAAGAAATACATTGTGATCGATCAAAGCCCTATTGGGCAACATTAAAGACATATTTCTCGCACTACCTACTTATTTCATATTAAATTACGACTTGAAGGATGAGCATACGAAAGTTAGTTCGATAGAGGCTTGGAAATGTACATTTTACCAGGTAAACCGTAAAAAAAGGGAAATAAATCAAAAATCGAGTGTAGCGAACATCCTGAAATCAGAATGAATAACAAAGTTATTTACGAGGTAAATAAATGAGACACACTGTACCTTGTGATATTTCAGGGGACATTTTCACAGATTTTCATTCTAAGTGCAATAGGGTAGTTTCCTTCATCAAATAAAACGAAAGGCATTGATTGCGATTCGTTACCCACCAACACTGTATTCATAATATACAAATTATTTCGTTTTAGAAATACCGGTTTAGACGAATGGCAATGGTCCATTTTTATCCTCATTTGAAAAGGGCCAGATTGGCGCCCATGCGATGCCACTCCACGTGACGTCACAGGGACCTAGTTTCTATACGAATAGATAGGAGTTATACATCGTCTGAGGTTACCAATGCATGCATGAGGCGCAGAGCTCAGGGAAACATGTCCTAATAATCACTTATTAAAACTGGCTAAGGTCGGAAAGTTTTCTTCATTTGATAAGGTATTAATAATCCTTATTTAAGCCAAGCGCTACCAGCCAGCAGGGTACTCAGCTACCCGCTAGCAGCCTGCGTCGTATCAGCGCTCAACTCGCCTCAAGGTCACCTCACAGGGCGGCATCGGGAACCAGAAATACGCCACACGGAGAGAGATTTCCCATCATTCCTACTTAGCCGTCGCGTTTTCGCGCGCTTGAAAATTTTCACTTTTCGTTTAATCGCGAAAAATAGATATAGTCATTTAAAAATCTAAAAGCGTGAAATACGTACTCTAGGAGTAATAATCTTTCGATTTAGGCAATAAAAAAATAATAGGAAACCACCCTATTACGAGGTGATTGAACAGCCTCTTCATCTCTGTGACTCGGAAAAGAAATCGGAGTCATTACTATTTCAGATAAGATGGTATTTATATCCTAATTGCACCGAAATCAGTATGCATAAAATAATAATTTGTCTTCTACATAAACACAGCCTGAGACCTGCCTTAGAATGCACCATAAATTTGAGAAAAGTGACATCCTCATTGCTTCTGTAAACGGGCCACACAGAACCAATTCGATAAGCGGCCGTCAAAAAAAATACGGCCGTTTTTGACGGCCGCTTCTTTAATGTTGAATGAGTCAATTCTGTAAATCAGCGTTTAACCTTAGGGTGACCTCTTCACTCACTCACCAACCAACCCATTAAACCAACCATGGAGAGGCTTACGCAGAGAGGGAGACAAATAAAAGTTCTCACAATCAGTACAAAAAAGCTCGCAGAAAAGTATTCTCTTCATACAAAACTGCGCCTTTAAAAGTTTATAAAAATGAATGAAGGCAGGAGCCGCTAGAAACTTTTAGGCTACGCACTATGCTTAGATGGTTGAGCAATTGAGAATAGATTTCTTTGAGAGCGACACTGAAAACTTCATATCAGAACCCCGCTACATTTTAAACCGCTAGATTGGGAACCGCTAGGGATTCGTAGGCTGTGCGCTAGGCTTAAATTGCCGAATGCAGGTTGTGCCAACTGTAGACCACAGAGAAGTGCACACAGCTATCAAACATGCAAAAGAAGAATACTACCAATTGGTCATCGTAAGAATCACTTTCAAAATATGGAGAGTTGAATAATACATTGCATAAAAATAAACACCTCGACCAAATTATATACTTATAGTTTGCGAAGCAAAAAATAACCACTAGGTTATGCCCAGTCACTGTCTTTGAGAGCGACACGAAGAACATTATATTAGTTCCCCACAATATTTACAGGTCCGACAAAAACGATAAATTAAGAGAGATATTTTTCCGGTCGGATAGGTATGGGGATTGATTATTCCTCAGACAAAAAAGGACTTAAATGAATGCTAAGTGGGACTTCTTATGCGATTTTCCTTCCTATTTGTTAAAGACTAGTGTCCGAACCTAAATAAGCATTTACTGAAGAACGGGTTTGAAAAGAAATCAGTCTAAAGCAGAACTCACTCTGCTACATAGGAAGGAAAGATCATAAATTCATCATTAAGTTAAAAAACAGAAAACGGATATTTAGAAAAAAATCCTTCCTACAGAGAGGAATAAAGGAATGAAACGACCTAAGTACCTAAAGTTATTTTTAAGATCTTCCCCGCAAATGCGAAAATTTCTAGGAATGAGTGTTCATCATTTATTTTTTAATTACATAGTGGTTTATTAGGGAGTGTGTCAAAATGGGGTTAATTGGGTCAAGTTTCATTTGTTAGTTGTTTTATATTAGAATTAATGTTTTGTTTTTTTACTATAGGTTTCTTTTTTGTTTCTTACAGAGTTATTAAATTGGTACATTTGTTATTCATGTATGTAAATCTAATGTTGCCACAAGGCAATTGCCTACTTGCAGCAATATGTAATAATGATAATAATAAAGGCGAGACTTAAATAATAGCGCTAACACCTCTTGCCACAAGCCTATTGAGGTGGCTTGCAGGGTAGTATGTTAAATGTAGATGTTAAAGCCTTATGATGTGATGCATGAAACAAATACGCTAAACTCAATGAGTTGCTTCGAGGTGAGTTTCACGCAAAACCTACTTATTGACAGAATAAGAACTCGGGTAGGAAAATAAAAAAATACATTGTATTCGATGCATTAAAATTGGTGGGTAGACACTCATCCGTGGCACTGCTGTATCATTCGTGAATTGCGAAAGTGAAATCCGCAAGCATCCGAAAGGGAAAAAGGAGCGCCTCAACCATAATTCGCAACAAAGCTGACTGCGATACGTGATGCAGGATCCGACTGTATTGTGGTGACGCGTAAATATGATAACTCACGATTCCAAAACGAGTAGACGGCGAGCAGGCGCCGCGAGAAATGGATGGGGTGGAAGGCAGCTGGAAACTCGATTCCAATCGAAAGACTATCATTTTTACAGCAAGCAACGGAGCCAGCCGCTTCGGATTGGGGGGGGGGGTCTATTTTCTTTCAGTAAAAAAATGCCCAACGAGGCCCTCCAACGAACGTCAGCCACCCCCGCAGTCAAGGAAGGAGAAAAAAAGAGAACAACGATTACCACCCGTTTTTTTACGATTATGAAACGACAGCGAAGCAGTGAACGAGAGTCCGACTCCTGCCTCGTGAGGGGAGAAAAAAAAGGCATTGGTATATGATGTTCCCACACATTCTTTTGAGATACATTGTAATTATTATTATATATTATAATACACCATTATCATCATTACGCTACCTTGGTTTGACAAGGTTCTAACTGACATTTTTGCAAAATTTGGTGTTTTCACTCAAGATAACTAAGATTTTGTTTCTCTATGTGTTGCACCGGTTTTTATTCCTCTCTGTAAAATAATAACAGATTTAGAACAGGGTCAAAGTTCCAACTGCAAGGAGAAAAAATTAATATTTGGTGTGACAAGGTTCTAACTGCATTTTACTTATTTTATTACTCATATAAACATGTAAAAAAATAAAATAAATAACATATTTTCTTAAAGTAATAATTACTAGTGTATCTAGTGGATCATTAGAGTATGTGCCAAAAATCAAAAATAAACTCCTATTAATAATAGAAATAGAGCAGTTTAAAACTTTGACAAGGTTTTTCTCAAAACCAGCTGATGGTCAGTTAGAACCTTGTCAAACCAAGGTAGCGATTAGTCAACAATCCTAAGATTGGTTTGACGCAGCTCTCCATTCCTCTATCCCATCAACCTTTTATGCCGCATAGCCTTTTCATAGCGCCGTATTTCTACTCTTTCAGATCTTTCTTTACCTGTTCCATATATTTTGTTCGAGGTCTTCATTTTCCGTCCTTGCTATCCACTTGTACCTCGACGATTGTCATCATCAGGCCATCATGTCTCCAGATGTGGCCTATAAGGTTGCTCCGTCTTCTTGTTAAGGTTTTTATGAGGCTTCTCTTTTCTCCTACTCCACTTAGGACTTCCTCGTTACTAACTCGGTCGATCCATTTGATACTCGTCATTCTTCTGTAGCACCACATTTCGAAGGCATCTATTATATAGATATGATAATACATAAAGTCAAAATTATAGTCTTCTTTGTTTAGTTAATTTTCAATTGAATTTTCTTTATTATTGTAAAAACCATTGTGATAACCTTTTATGCTTCTTATGTATATAAAATATGTACTCATTTTCATTCCAAGCCCTGATTAAGGTGCATAAATTTACCGAAACGTAAGAAAAAATTGATTTAAAAGTTTTCAAGACTTTTACTCCACGAACTAATAGATACAGTATAAAATGAAGAGGTCAAGAGAGAGAGAGGAAAAAACTCAATATATGCTTATTGGGATATTGGTCATGAGAAATACTAATGAAATTTTGTCTTAATGGACTTGTAACAGTAATTTAAAAAATGGAGTACAATAATTCCAATGAAAAAACGTCTGTGAACTTGAGTGAGATTAAAAAAGTTAACCGGTTGTAAATTGGATGTCTAAATAGTCATCATGATTTAAACGCTACAACATGTTCGTTGAAAGGGCTTATGGTAGTAAGTATTTAAAAGTTTAATTAATTAAAAACGCGGGATTTTTTAGAGCTGTTATTCAAAAGAAACATTTACTACAAATCCACTGTTTTTTTCACTTATATCGATTTCATCATAGAATATACATTCTTTGCTAATTTTGCCACTCAGACAATGATGTAGCCAACTAGGTTGGTTTAGATAAATTAGAGTACAGCTCCCTCCAAGTTTGATACATTATCGTTTTAAAAAAAAATTAACAACAAGGAAAAACGACAAACATTTTACAAGACTTTCTTGATCACCAAATAGCTAACATTATGCGGATGTCAAAGTCATAAAGGAGATTAACGTGCACCAAAATCTGCAACCACACACCGGTCTGCAGGCACGACTCCTACCTCATGGATAGACAGGCAGAGAGAGAGCGAGAGAAAGAGAAGAGAATGGTAGAATTAATAGGCGGGAGTTGGTGAGGCATCATTTCCCAGCAGCCTTCGAGGGAATCATAACGGTCCTTCCTCCCCCTCCTCTTCTTCGCCTCCCTTTTTAAGAGCTGGAAAAAAGAGACGCAATAGCTGGGACTGACTATAAAGCGAAGAGAAGGAGAGATAAAGGCCCCAAAAATATTTTTTTTATAACACATGGTGCTGGCTCACGGCACCTGAGAATTCACTTTTCTCCTTGACCCAAAGACCACGTGGGGCGGGTTGCTGGGTCGACTCGCGCATGCGTGATTCAGCGCCGAAGCGCGCCATTATTGCAACCCGAGGCGGTAAATGCGGGAGAGTTCATGCGCCGTTCGCGCGACGTGTGTCACACATCGAAAAGCGTTGAGTTCTCACGCGATTATGCGACTCGGTCGCCCGACGGTTTTTCTCCCCACAAGTAACAAGCGAGTATTTTGCCGCGCCCAAAATACCAAGATGAAAGAGATTATGAATACTCCGAACATTATAAATTGGAGGTTTGAAATTTATACGTACGACTATACGGTAACGCAACACACATGAATAGTAAGGCGACCATACCAGGGTAACTACAATTTTTTTCTACATAGTTTCCCCGTGTTTTCCTCTGCACTTTTCTCCATAATATTCCTTAGAAATCTCCGCTCACTATAGGTTTTCAATTTTCAATTTTTCTAGAGTGGACCTAAAGAAATTTGGGTAAAAGAGGGAAGAAATTCATCTCATCATAATAAATGAACATTTTAAGGAAATATTGTCCGAAAATGATTCCCAAACTTCTAATCGCACTACCATTTTATTTATTAACAATTAAAAACAAAGAAAATGAGAGAACATCTCATCCCATAACAACTTTTGCGTTCCGTCGCGTACTTTGCAGGGAGTGCGGCGGATGGGTGCATTTAAGCGTGTGGTATGATTCTCGGGATAACTCGGGATATGATTATGGTCCCTGAAGGCATCAATTTCGTCCAATGGAAACTATTTAGTGTTCAGATAATCACCAATGCGACCTTATATGTGGTGGAGTAAACAAAATCCGCCATTTTTCCGTCACATGGAACCTTATCCCGCCTCGTCAAGTCATCACTAAAGGCATTCGCTGATTGGCTGACTATGTCCTGGCCAAATGACAGTATCTAGTGGTAAAGTACCGAAATAGTCAGCCCAACAACTATCGAGGAGGAGGCAAATTATTTTTGCATAAGCTAGCTAAGAGAGGAAAGGTCGGTTGCAAATCTGTTAGCGTCCATTAGAAACTGAGCCAATGGCGTACCTAGGATCAAAACTAGGGGGGTGGGCAAGTCATAATCGTTCCAGTTTTAACATTTTAGCATGGAAAAGGTGAATGGAATCAATATGTTAAGAAAATTATAACAGCATTTTACTAGCTTTTAAAATTATATGCTTGAAAAAAAAAATTGTGACACGTCTAATACTTATATCATTTTTCATTGATTTAAAATAAAGTTGAAAACTGTTGTTTCAATCCAGTCCTGATTTTTCTTAAAGACTTTAACGATTTTTGCTCCTAGGGAGGGGGCAGCAGTCTCCTCTTGCCCCTCGCTGGTTACGCCAACGAACTGAGCCGCATTATCGTGTTTCTAGTGAGGCTAGCCCCTGTACATTCATGTTCGGGGATAAAACGTTCCCCTAGTTATGGCCGGCTGGTAATAGCGACAATTTCAAATTTTGGGCATGGCTTATCTATTTCATGTGGGAAAATAAATTTGACACATGTATCTATTTAATTGAGGCGGCGAGGGAGGTTAAATTGGGGCGAACACGTCCATTCCCCAACCATGTAATCCGAGAGAATATCCTAGTAATATAAAAATCGTGATCATAGCGTTGGTTTTATAACCCAAGTTAATATCACGCCAAATTAAATGCAGTGCTGATAGCAACGTTTCACGGAATCGTTTCATTTTTTATTTTTATTCTCGGGCGATAATTAGAAATTCACTTTCGATGATGTATGGCATGCGCCATGCAAAGGAGTGAAGTATCTCTCAAAAGTACGATAGTGTCTCAATAGTGCCTCATTAGTGCTTCAGGCCAAGGGGACTGCAATAGAGGAGGCCCAATTCCATCCCATAGAAGGCTAATTTCTGTTGCCAATTCGGTTGCATTTTAATCTGTTTTCAAAAATGTCCGCGGCGCAGTGATGAGTGCGATGCGATCCACTTTTTTCCTATATTCTGCAAAATAATGTTAGTCATTGCGAGGAAAAGCATTGAAAAGTAATGAATTTGATAGGTCACGTCATCTTGTAGATACATTTTTAAAGGCAAACTTGAGGATCGTCTTTTGTAATATACGTGCTTCAGGCAACGTCACGGAAGGTCACAAAAAATTGAAATTAAAAGTAGCGCCATCTTAATTCATATAGCCATTTCAACTTAACATTGAAACGTGATATACATCTGCTGTTGACTTGTTGATGACAGCTTTTATTTGCTCTGATCGATTGTTTCGATTTTATCGCAATGTTCTTCTCTTCTGTTTATCCCTTTTGTAGACTAACCTTGCCTAAATTTGTATGCAGAACTCTGCTCTCTTATGTTTATCCTAAGTATTCACTTTTTAAATCGATAAGTCATTTACAAGTAGTTCATCATTTCTTCCTAATGACGCGTAGTAAGTCAAGCAGAGTTTACATACCACTGATTCATAATTATTAATTCCGACTTTTTTGTATATATGCCTGCGTTATTGTGTTTTTCCGCTCCCCATCTAATTTTAGGTATTGATCTTCAACATTTTCGTTCCGTTATGCATATTTTTTTCTCTGTCGGTTTTACTGGTTAATCCGATCCATGGTGGTATTGCGTATGTCATTGTAGGTCTTATATGTGTGCAGTAATTAAATACTCAAACCTCTGGTGGCGTTGAACTGTTGTTTAACATTGGTGCTAAGCCGGCCTTTACATTAAGTGTCTCTATCGTAATATGTTTTATATGTTTTATATGTCCTTTAAAAGTTAGTTTATCGACCAGGGTCACCCCAAGGTATTTGGCCTTATATTTACCTATACATTTTTCTACGTGATATGCATTTTTGGAAACATTATACATTTATACTTTGTAAAAAAAAATATGGAGGGCTATTCCCACTTTGGTCGGTGAAAATGAGGTTCATACAAAATCAATGGAGTAATCCAAGTCAAAATCCACGCAGTAAATTTGGACGCCAAAAATGGAATAAATGTAAAATAGTATATTCTTACACACATTCACACTCTCCACGCAAGTATATCCTATATAAAAGCGTATCCATTATGTTATTTCCTACTTTAAGCGATCATTCCAACGTGATTTACTTGAGCGTGGGATATTCACGGTTTTCCATGTCGTGATCATCCAAGCACCATACCGAAGGAAGGACGAAGTTGTTAAGTTCAGTACGTATCTCGAAAGCGTCTGTTGTGCAACAACACGGACGCCCGTGTGACGTTATTTATAACCTGTTAATCCGACATACAGGCGTGATATACATGGAAAGCGTTTTGGGAGGTCAGAAAAGCGCAAGGTCTCTTTGTAAATTGGACACACTTCCAACCCATAAATGAGCGTGTAATTCCATTGAATATCCACCGCTGAAAAATTATCCTTCAATGAAAGAGGCCGCTCCACCAATAAAAGGCATGTTCTTTCCGCTTGCAGGGCTAACATTGGAGAAAGTAGATAAGAGCTAGTCGTACCGTGATTTATCCCTTTCTAACCCAAAGCTGCTTCTGGGAGAAATTGAATTTCTTATGACTTCTCATTTTGAAAATTTTTTACCAAATCATAATTATCGTGGCAGCTACATATTTCGCCATTTAAATTTATAGCAAAAATAACACGTAGTTTAAATATTTTCTGAATAGATCAGAAATGTATGCATTTTTCATGTGACTTAGACGCAATATTGGCTTATAATGGAGAAATAGGCTCAACATTGAGCCTTAATTTTCGGTTCACTCTGAGGTGGAGTCAATAGTTTAGTAAGTACAAGGAAGCCTACCATTTTATTACAAAATGCAGTGATAATGGAAAGCAGGTGGATTTCCAGGAGGCCAAGTTGTACCCTAAGTTTTCTATGCCAAATGCATCACATTCAAATATATTATGACTGAAATTTGGGTCTATACGGGGCAAAGATAAATGTAATATTTTAGTTCATATGGAAACATTCAAGAAGTGGCGATATGCTAAAATTCTATTGCATACGATAAATGGAGATACCCGAGAGTTTCTATTTAAATGGCCAAAACATGACGCAGACAATGACAATTCTATGTAACTAAAAAGCTAACTGATATATATGTAATACTTTGAAATGTACAACACAGTATATCTAAAAAAATAAAAATCAACACTCATGTTTTATTATACAGAAATAAAACTTATTGAATACAGTTTCTTCTCCAGACCTTCCTTATTATTACAACAATGTAGTGTTTATGATCTTGGAGTATAGTATGACCTATACTCCAAGATCATAAACACTACATTGTTATAAAACTTATTATTTTAAATTTATAATTTAGAAATACTCGTATATAGAAGAAATGTGTGCATTAGTGGTCTTCCGGTTTAGAAGAAAAAGAAGAGTGAAAAAAATGCGCGTGGACATTTATTTAGGAACACTGGATACTGATCATCATTAGCGGTACAAAAAAATTACTTCAACAACTACCAATACATATAGTACGGATATCATTATATTAATCCCAAATACAACGCATGTTTTGTGTATTTTGGACTCTAAAAGTTTCAATTTTAGGTAGACGAGTTAGGTAGACGAGAAAACTTGAGATAGGGGCAGAGGAAGCTATTATTAAATTCCTATCCGATTGCACTCCAATAGGGTGGTTTCCTATTATTTTTTAATTGCCTAAATCGAAAGATTATTACTCCTGGAGTACGCATTTCACGCTTTTAGATTTTTAAATGACGATATCTTTTTTTCGCGATTAAACGAAAAGTGTAAATTTTCAAGCGCACGAACACGCGACGGCTAAGTAGGAATAATGGGAAAATCTCCTGTGACGTATTTCTGGTTCCCGCTGCCGCAAAGTGAGGTGATCTTGGGGCGAGGCTTTGAGCGTTGATACGACGCAGGCTACTAGCAGGTAGCTGAGGTAGCGCTTGGCTTAAATAAGGATTATTATTACCCTATCAAACGAAGGAAACTTTTCGAACTCAGGCAATTTTAATGGGTGGTTATTAAGAGATGTTTCCCTGAGCTCTGTGCCTCATGCATGCATTGGTAATCTCAGACAATGTAAAACTCTTATCTAATCGTATAGAAACTAGGTCCCTGTGACGTCACGTGGAGTGAAATCGCATGGGCGCCAATCTGGCCTTTTTCAAATGAGGTTAAAATTGAACATTAACATTCGTCTAAACTGGGATTTCTAAAACAAAATCACTTGTATATTATGAATACACTAATGGTGGGTAACGAATCGCAATCAACGCCAGAAACGATGAATAGAAATAAATCACTCTATTAGAAACAGAGTGATTTATTTCTATTCATGGTATTTTCTAATATAAATACTGCAAAACCTTTTTCAATTCAATTCAAAAAATGTAAAAGTATGGGTTTTGAAATAATTCACGAAGGACTCTTAGGGAAAGCCCATTGTAAGAATTCTGCGTTTACCAGCTATTCAACATCAGTCAGTCATCAACACAAAAGGAGAGAAATTAGTCAAAGTGAGAGATATTCGCTTCTTTTCCCCACGTTAGACCCTATTTAGAATACGCTGCCAGTGCTTGCGACTTTCATGAAAAAGTCTTAATAACTTAGTTAGAACGCGTGCAAAAAAGAGCTGCCAGGTATGTGAAAGGTCGTTACAATCGTCTTGTTAGTGTAACTGACCTCTTAGATAAACTCGGATGGGAATCTCTGTCAGACCGTAGATTGAAAAATAGACTAAACCTTTAGGATAAATTCAAGAGCAGTGTCTTTGCTAACGAAATTAGCCATATCTTACGGACGCCAACATACTACGGAAGATCAGATCATATAAATACAATAAGAGAAATAGACTACAGAATAGACACATTCAGAATGTCTCTTTTTTCCACGATCAATATGAGATTAAAACTCAGAGATAGAACTCATAAATAGATAAGATGACTTGCAGAGTAGCCTACTAACCTATGTAAAACTTAATGCATGTTTCTCAATTTTATTATTATTTCTAACAGCATACGTTAGCATAATTTGTTAGTTTGCGTGACGTTTATTGGTCTGTGTGGTGTGCATGTGGGAGTCTAATCGCATGCTGCATCCTGGTGATTGATCACCCCCTGCCAAATACCCTAGAGGTGGCTCCTAGGGTATTATGTAGATGTAGATCAGTCGGAAGGAATACTTCACTAAAATTTTCTCAATTTCTGTGCATATAAATAAATAAAGAGGAGACGGAAGTTTTAAGTATACTACCGGGATTATCCAAGGTGATAACTTTAACGGGAGCAATGCACAAACTGTGCGAAAAATCCACAGAGAAAAAAACCATTCAATCCCGGTCAAAGCGACAAATTTTTGTCCGTGGATTTTTCAAACAAGGAGACGGAATTTCAAGCAATGAAAATTTTAAAATTCACACGCTTAGCCATTAGAATGAAGCCACTATTCGCATAAGTGGAAAATGATTAGAATACAAAAATAGAAATTAAATATTCCGCAGAAAATTTATTCTGTATAATGGCGAATTATACTGGATACCATGTGTGCTTCCAAAAATGGGAAAATGCAGCCGAAGCCATCGGTCAATCGAGAACACTTAAATATTCCAGAATATTCAAATAGACGACGAGACAATTCACTTTTCCACTACGTTCAATTACAACTTCAATGCCAAATACTGCAGGGACGTTGTAGAATATCTTCGATCTGATAAAGTTTGTTACCATCAACACAACTAAAACCACTGTCGTTTCGTGAGGAGTTTTATCGAAATATGTATGTCACATATTTAGTTTATTTTCTTACTAACAATAGCATTAAATATCTTTATGGCAGATTTTCAAACGTTTACAGACTGGAAATAAAACTTTCCTATTGCATAGAGTAAATTTTCATATCACTCTGCCTAAATTAAAAAAGGCATCAATACATATTTAAAGGCAATATAATTCTTTATATTCATAAAGGATACACGTAAAAGTTTCGTTCAAATATCTTTTTGAAAGATATTTACTCCATGCATAACTTGCTGCATTGTTTCAGATAAAAATGGCATTACTTATCCTAAATAAACTTAGTAAAGAAAATTGTATTTAAAATATGGCTTAAAAAAACTTTTTTACAATCTTTTCCCTTTAGATGGACGCGGTCATAGACTAATAGTGGATTTAAACCTCGACAACCGATTTATTAGCCCTACCATATCTAAAATACGAATCGCTTAAGATTTATCATTGCATTTATCGTTAAATACAATATTTAAAAAGCTTTAAAAATCCTTTCTTCGATGGAATAGAGAAGGGCAAGATAGATATTCACACGAAAACTCCCCTTTCCGGAGAAGAAAGCCGCAACTTGTTCCTCCTGAACTTGGCCATGGTCACCACTCGCTGATTTTATCGCGATTGAATGGAAAGGGGTTAGGATTAAAATAACCTTTGCGCTCAGTAAATCGGAAACAATAAAACATGCCATTCCCACGCGGTATACTACACGACCCCACTCACACGAAGGGAAAATTATCAGTAATTTTTTTTCGAAAATTTGAAATTTATGAAGCAATATTCACTTCAAAATTCATATGACTGAAGGGCAGCTGAAGTTTAAGATCCCAGAAATTGTGTGCTTTTGCTTAGTAATTATAAAAGGCACTCGGCAACCGGTTTCGACGTATTCTACGTCATTATGAAGCACAGCTGCATATATACAATGCAAAAAATTTATTGAGGAGAATTTATCTTTTAAACGGGTAGAATATAAGTTGTAAATATGAATTCGAGCATAAATATCATCCCTTGGTAGCCGAAAAAGACTGCGATCTGGGTTGCAACGATATATTATGACAAAAAAATAGACTCACAATCAGGATTGAGGTCACAGATCTCACAACCAACCATTTGTTTTTTCATAACTGAGAGAGACAGAGAGACTTATTTGTGTGTTACAGTTATTCCTAGCAAGCAGCAGAGGATATAATTGAGCGTTCCAATCACAGAAGTTTTTACTGAATATATAAGAACAGATGATGTATTAAGATATTCAAGGGATAATATAGTTTTGAGATACTCAAGCATATGCTGAATACGAAAAGGAGACCCAGTTAAATGACATCTGTTTAAAAACTCACCTATCAGCAAAATTGAAACCAGCACCAAAGCGACTTAAGCCACTACGTAAATTAACTATTAGTTAGGTTTCTAATGGAGAATTACAACTACCATTACCCATTACGATACCTGAAGGCAAACATTGAGGCATCTAACAGATGGTTGATGCTAACCATAAGGATTATAACCGGCATGGTCACACATTATATTTCGTATGGAGATAATTAATGGTGAATACAAACACATCCACGTAAGTCCCACAATCAGCTAACTACCTAAAGCAATGGTTCATGCTAGTTCTTAATCTACGAGGGACAATAAATGCTTTGCTGCTTTAAAAAAGGTGGGCAAATGAGATGTTTGAGATGCATTGAGACATCTAACACGTGGTTGATGCTAATGAGAAAGAATATAACCGGCATGATCAAACAAAATATATTTCAAATGGGGAAAAGTGATGGTGGTCATTGACCGATCCAAATAAGTCCCACAATCAGTTACCTAAGACAATGGTTCACGATAGTTCTTAATCTATTAGGGACAATGAACCATTCGTTGCGCTAAAATACGGTGGACAAATGAGATATCAATTCACTTTCCCGAACGCCAAAAGAATCGTATCGCTAAAGTTGTCCACGTGGCTACAATTGGAGGTGATCGTTGGATAAATTGCGGTGCGCTACTGAGCCAAATTGAGCACAATGGAGAAGGCACCTAACGCACGAGTTGATGCCTATAAGGCAATGCAGTTTCATTTATACCGTCGTTACGAATGCGGTCGTGCACTCTTATGAGCTGTCGAGCACGAGCCCTCGGAACAAATGACAAACGTCCGTCACGGAGGAATGAAAGCGTGAAACCCGGTATTTGATCGAAAACCTTTTTTTGTTCCTCTCAGAAGTCACCTTTCTATGACCCGGAACGAAACATGGCCTCTTGTTCTACGCCTCATTAAAGCTTCGGGCTCGTTGAGAGGCGTTTTCGCGATTATTGCATTATTTCTATGTCTCTCCGTCCGTCCGCCTGCTGCACTGGTGCAATGGAATGAGGGACGCCATACCTCATACTCAGGAACAGCAGAAGCCAGCCATATTGGGAAGGAACTTTGCCTAATAATAATAAAATAAGAGAGATATACTCTAGAACAGATAGATTCAGAATTTCGTTTTTTCCGCGATCAATTAGAGACTATAACAGCTGCGTTAAAACTTACAAATTGGTTAGTGAACTTGTAGTTTAGCGTGCTAACGTATTTAATCCTTAACGTATGTATATGAACTTTCTTAGTATTTCTAACACCATGTTCTCTGCGTTCTAGCTTAATTGGCGCATTGCCTTCATGATATCCCATTCTATACTAGATACTCTCCAAGCTATATATGTACCGGTAAAAATTTTCTATCATGAATACATAGAAACAGCTTCTTTACGGACACTTAAGTTTTGCATTAGCACGAGCGTGGAATTTTAATTTTTTAGAAGGCTTAACACTTTTTGGTCCTTGTTTAGTGCTTGCGGGAAATCTTTTGCATGATGCATGCAGGTGATTGATAACCCCCAGCCAATTACCCTAGAGGTGGCTTGCAGGGCATTATGTAAATGTATGTATTTTGTAACTTCAGATGTTTGTTTTGTTCCAAATACTCTTTATTTTCTTCAAGATACAGTTTTTTTGCCAACCTATTTCGGACAACTATCCCTATTTTCTCTCTCCTCAACAATTCCACATCTTCTCCCAACAAAAACTACCAACAACACCAACAGCAATACTTAAATTTCAAATGATACAATTTGTATACGACAATGCGGAAAATTGAGCATAGGAGAAAATCAGAACATGCGGAAATCGTGAGCATAGTTCGTTTTGAAGGGCACAAATCGTCAAAAAGGAAGTAGGTGAGTGATTATTCATTTCATAAAATCGTCCAACTCACAGCTAAGTATTGCACGACCTATATTTTATGAAGTACCAATTATTCACAGCAATTATAAATATTCTGCTGTTGAAAGATTGAGAAAAACAGAAATAAAGATTAAATAACTTTTTCATGACTTAAACATGAGAACCATCAAAAGAAATTCAAGATACTAGATGCATGCAGCGAAGAACAGGGCGATTTGCGCCTAAAAGGATAGTACTAATTGGAGCAAGAGGAATCATTCACCTATCTCGCTAGCTCCATTACCCGAGATGGAAGAAGAATATGGCAGACACCAAATTTCCTGTAGCCAATTTCCTGTAGACGAAAATGCATCCACTCAGCTCCGAGAGCTTATGAACAGAAACAGGGAAACAATGTGTGACAACATCTACATCTAATTGGTACCTCGTAAGCACTATAAAAAGACTAGTGGAGGGGGGTGTTTGACCTCTCGCCGTAAATATATGAAAAGGAAATTTTTAAACAAAATTACGAGAAGCATTGGCTAAAGTCCTTTATTGTTTGGGGGAAAAACGAATTCCCATATCTATCAGTTTGGCAAAAATCTCTCTTTATTTATCGCTTCTGCTGGACCTGGAAACATTGTACGGTTCTAAAATGATCATCTCCGTTTTCCTTTGACGCAACTGTGCTAAAATTTAAAAAGGAATTGCGCGAAAGAAATTATTTGACTTGCCGTGGATTCGGCTTATAAATGTAAAGGTTGTTGTTAATGTACAATGTGACAACTGAAATTAGGGTTTTTAAAATAGATTCGCCTCCAAAGAGTTTCTTTCGCATTTACGCCTAAATTTTCGTTATTTTTTTCAACTTAAGGGTTCTACACCTACAAAATACCCCGCAAGCCGCTTAAAAGGCGTGCGGCAGGAGGTCTTAGGAGTTAGGGCACTAGCCGTTTGCACATAAAAAGGGAGTGCTCTGAGGAAATTACGACTAGCATTTATTCAAGTCCTTTATGGTTCGGAGAAAAAACGAATACCTATATCTATCCGTTCGGCATAATATCTCTCTCTATTTATCGCTTCTGCTGGACCTGGAAACATTGTACGGTTATGACATGATCTTCTCCGTTTCACTCTTAAAAATATCTATTCTTAGTTGCAGAAGAAATCTAAGTAAGCCTTGCGCGCAGCCTCTCTAGTCTCTAGCGGCTCCCATACCAATAAGTATAATGTATAAAAACATGAGTTCAGGCAGTAGGACTCTATAAATGAGACATATGGGTCATTGGAAAATCTGAAAAGAAAAGGATGGTTGAGACCTGTTGCTGGAGGCGGATACTGAAGCTCAAATGGGCAGATGGGGGTAGGAATGAGGAGTATACGGAAGAATAGAAGGGAAATGTGGAGGACCAAACGCAAGAGCCTGACTTGGTAGGTAGGCCACGTCATAAGGCAAAGAAAACGATACCTCCACTGCAAAAACGCTCAACAATTGCCCACCGAATCAAATCCGCTCATCTAGTAGCCCAACAATACGAATGCGCTCAGCTGGCAGTGTCCGGAGCATGAACGCTCACCTCCAAGCTTGGAGAATAGGAAATGAGCGTTTATACTCTGGACATTCTCCAAGCTTGGAGGTGAGCGTTTATGCTCCGGACACTGCCAGCTGAGCGGAATCGTATTGTTGGGCTACTAAATGAGCGGATTTGATTCGGTGGGCGATTTTTGAGCGTTTTTGCAGTGGAGGTATCGAAAATGCGTGAGACACGTCATTGAGGGAAATACTTAAGAAAAAACCCCAATGATTGCCAAGAAATGAGTATTAGGGGCAGATCAAATGGACGCATGTAAGAAGAACTACAGGGAACTATAGGAACTGAAGAGAGAGGGATTATGAAAAGCAGCAGTCACGAATATTGCAAAAGAGGATCCTCAAGTCAGCCTCTGATTGCGTTGTTACACACCACGAATTTAAAATGGATTTACAAAAGACGCTACTCACGTCAGGGGCGGAGCTAGGAATTAAGGCTGGGGGGGTTCAGGTGCAACTAATTCCAGGGTGTGTCGGGGTATGGTATACCCACCAGGATAATCGGTAGGTTCGAGATTAATAAATTGCGGAATTTTAAGATAAATGGTTGAAAATGGTGTTTTTTTTACGGCTTTCTGAGGGATATTTTATTAATCCTTACACTATTCTATTAGTAATACCCAATCTCAACCCAATTAAGAAAAATGGATTAAACTTAAAAATTTCTCTGAGCTCTGGGGGGGGTTTTATCCCCCAGATTTTTGAGCGTTTTTGCAGTGGAGGTATCGAAAATGCGTGAGACACGTCATTGAGGGAAATACTTAAGAAAAACCCCCCCCTCGTTGCGCCACTGACTTGCGTCGCTGACGGAGTTTCCGAGTTTCACGGGGAAATAAAATATAATTGGGGGTGCTAACCGAAATTCATATACATGATAATGTAATTCATAACATTTATATCAAATTTATAATTTTTCAAGGCTATTCCTCGCAACTGCAAACATTATACAGCAAAATATTGGAAAAAAAATGGATCGCATTGTACTCATAACAGCGCAGCGAACATTTTTGAAAACCGACTAAAATTCTACCGAAGCGGCAACAGGAATCAGCCTTCTATGGGATGGAATTGGGCATCCTCTATGCCGTCCCCTTAGCAGCAGTATACCAATCTCAAGACTGCAACACCGGAATGAATATAAAAAGGTGTCCAAGTATCCTCGGTACGCGTAAGTTCTATTTTACTGAAACTGGAAGAAATAAAACGGGGAACGATTCAGTAATCAAATTAGGACGAGAACTCATTCGGCGAAGACTGTCGCTGTCACATCAGTACGCCGCCCCGGCCCATATTTGATCCAAAATACTCACACTAAATGTGAAAGAGTCATTAGAAACGTTATCTTTTTCGCTCAGTCTTCTCTTCCGCGCAAGCTCTACAGCCAGCTGAAGCATAGAAATATATAATTATGTTAGCTCGGTGAGTGAACCTTAAGATACCTACAGGCTCAGTCAGTGGCATAATTATGGAGGGTGATGAGGGGATAGATGATAGAAATTTTTTACCCGCATATAGAATAGAGAGTACCTAGAATAGACAGAGAGGAGTATAGGATGGAATATCTATCTTTAAAATATTTGGAAAAAAAGTGGATCGCATTGTTCTCATCACCGCACCGTGGACTTTTTTTGAAAACCGATTAAAATGCGGCCAAAGTGGGAATATATCTTCAATTATCACCCCCCCCCCAAATCCTAAGGGTAATAAAAAGATTATTTGAAACTATTGTCTAGTTTTGACATATTATAACTGCATTTGCTAAAAGTTAATTTTTTTTGCCAAAATGATGTAAAATGTATTTTGTCATTTTATGTCATTGTTCATCAAATGTCATTTTTCAAGTTTTCCCGGACCTCCCGTTACTGGGGGGGGGGGGGGTCGCCCCCCTGGCCATCCCATCCCCCCTAAAGCATATTACTAGTTACGCCACTGGGCTTAGTAAAAGTAGATCGGTAAGAATCAGCTGCTAGCACACTGCGCCCTCTTCCGACAGTAATCCGGTACTTACATAAATGACCAATTCCTTAGAGTTTGAAAAGCTCCTCTACGTCGCGGTAGTCATCAATTCTGTCTCCCTCTTTTCACATTTCTTTTTCACTTCGCCACACTGGATTGGCAAGTTTTTTTTCCGGTCGCCCACCTACTGGTGCGACAACCGACGACGACGGGATGCTTCAAAAGGACGAACGGGACGTATAAGGAGTTGGAAAAAAAGAAGGTCGATAGGCGCTGTTTTTGTTCATTTTTTTCGTTAAACTTGTTTCTTTTTTCGGTCGCCGGCAAAGACCTTCGCAAGGTTTTTTGCATGTTGGATGAGTTAGGGGGGTGGTTTCCCCACTCGCAGATTGGGAGTGAGAGAAAAAAAATGAATCGAGTCTCGCGCTGAGGGCAAGGACACAGCGCGGTGGGAAAAGTCCTTAAAAACGTTATCTTCATCGCTCGGTCTTCTCATCTGCGCCACCCGAACAGAGGTTCTACTAAAAAGGCTTTGACCCTTTGCTGAGAAGCTCTCACGTAGGGTCGATTTCTTTGAAGATATTCTCCACTCTATAATACGATCGATAAAGATAGATACTCAATAGATATCCCATTCTATACTAGATACTCTCTATTTTATATACCGGAAAAAAAATTTATATCATGAATGCATAGAAATCACTTCTTAACGGACACTGATTTACCGAAATTTATACCAAGGTAGAGGTTCTTGAGGGAGTGGCGTAGCCAGGAATTTCGTAATGGGGGGGGTCAAAAACCAGAGGGAAAATGTTTTTCAAAAACAGGATACTAAGAATAAGTACAAGGTTTCAAACTAATTTTAGTATTTTTCATGATCGAAAAAACTTTATTCGTTGAAGAAATATTTTGTACATTCTTGATTTTTCAATATTTTTTCTTTTATGAAGGAAAATAATTGTGTTTTTATATTTCGGGGGGGATCCGGACCCCTCGGACCCCCTTGGCTACGCCACTGCCTTTAAGTAAAATAGACCTAAACCATACTGATGATTTTTGTTATTAATGGCCAACCACCATAAACACATGAAATTACGGTTTTGCCCATAGCCGGATCTAGGGGGGTATGGGGGCACGTATTTTGAAAATAATGTTAAATGACTGATTTATTTATTTTTAGCAATTTAATATGCAGTTTGACATCAATTTCAGTTGTGAAAGGTCTCCCTTCGGAGTTCTAGTATCAATATCAGCAATATAACACGCTGTCTTGCATTAACTGAAAGACAAGCCATTCATACGATTCTTCAGCACTCAAGTGATCAATTCATTATACTTGAGATCTAATAAAACTCCTTCCCTTCTCAGCTCATGTAACATAAAGTCTGACGGATAAATGAAAGCATGAATCATTAATTTCTTGAGGATTATCTACAACCCTTCAACTCAATGAGGGATTAAAAGTGCAACAACATTTATTCATTGAAACCACACCTAAAAAGGGTACAAGTTTTCGGATGATTCGGACATAAGAGTCAAAAAAGGCTCCATGCTATAAAGCCTTGTACAAAACACGATCGTATTACTTTAATACAAGATTTTTTCTTTCATCTCTCGTGAGTCAGCGAGCGCAAATGCCTGCGTTTTCAAACGTTTACGTCATGCCAACAAAATAAAGGAGACTCACGAAGGGAGACGACACTTTTTCACATGACACTGCGAAGAGAATTCCAAGTGCGAAGTTCCTCTTCATCTCTGAGTGACCTCATCGACGACAGATACGAAGCATTGGCAGCCGTTGAAGTGGCAATCCGTCTTGTAGTGGCCAAACATAATATGCGATTTTAAAATACTAAGTATGGAGGGAAATAATGTTCCCTTTAATTTTACAGAAGTGTTGCAATCAATACTAATTTTGTTGAGCAGCCGAATCAATATGAGTGGAAATGTATTCATGAGGAATATGTGAAACATGGTTGCCAGAGTGACCAGTTTCTCACGGAATTTGAAAAAATCGGTATCATTACAACATTTACGACGGTCATAACTTATAAGGTGAACAATAAATGAATATAACAATGTCTATTTGTGCATATAACCATAATGAACCTTACAAATTTTTTTCTTCCATTTTCCATGATAGAAAGGTTTCACACAGTTAAGTCTGAACTTATTTGTTACAGACTTGTTATATTCACGGTAAACTATCCTTGGGGGCTATTTTGACCAAAGAAAGTAACCCCATTTTTCTACAAGTTTCATGAACTCTTCAATGTGGATTCACCCACGCAGCCACACTCGTGAAACGTAACACCACTTTGCAGGAAGTTTCACAGCAAGTAGTATTAAGTGCACGGGAGTCGAGATGGAGAATATCCGCCCTTCAGTATGAGGAAGTCGCCAATGCTGGTTAGAGGAAGGGACATGTACGCATTTGTACAACTGGACCCCTGGTCATTTTGCCTTTTCAATAAGTCCCACCAAATCCTGCTTTAATTCAGGATATTGAACGATGACAGGAAATAACTTCTGCGACACGACCTCGAAGTTATGACCTGGCCAAAAGAAGTCAGCTTTTTCCGGAACTTCTAGCTGGTGTCACAGAATGCATATCTCATGTTTCATACGTCACAAGTACTCTGATGATGAATGCAAGCCAATCGGAACACGTGGAGTAAAGTTTGTGAAATTAAATTTAAGTGGACAGTACAACATATTTGTGTCTCGTTAATTGGCCAAGAGAGTTTTTTCGACTGATTCATTGTGAATTACTATTGCATATTCAACTCATTTACTCATAAAATGTCCCACGAAGACTCTCGCAGAGCTATACCCGGTTATTGAATCCACGAATTCATGATTTTTATTCTCTTTTTACCGCTCACCATATTCATTAGCTCAACCATATAAATAAGTCTTAAACAATATCATGGGCACATTGGAGGATAAAATGGACGAGTAGGGAAAGAAGCCAGGAGGAATATTGAAGGATAGGAGATGTAAAGACACTGTGGGTAACTGTACGCCAAACAGGGTGGATTCTACGAACGGATGTGAGTTGGCAGCGTGATGGGACACAGCAGTTACGTGGTAAACATAATGGAAGTAAAAGTTGAAAGAGTTAAAAACGCCAGAGGAAGGCCGAGAGACCATTATCTAGGAAAGATAGAGGAAGGATATGTGGAAGAATATCGTTAGGGAATTGAAGGAGCTAACTTGGGATACGGGGAAATGGAGGGATGTAGTATACCTTATCTGTAGTACGTTAGGATTGCAATACTATGAATGAAGTGATCATCGGGGTCCAAGTATCCAGTTTTAATAGCGATCCAGTTATATTTTTCTCATGAAAATAAATACATGATGCACATTCATCGTGCTGAATAACATATTTTAGATTTTCTCCTTAAATGTCAAACAAATAAATGTCAGGTTTTTTTAATTTAAAATTTGATTGAAGAATCAAAGGTCCTCGCTAAAGAACGGTTTTATTTTCCCCGCATTCGTGAGGCTATTGAAATCGAAAAATCAATAGAAAACTTCAATATAGGTGATGGACACACCTTAAATACCTACTTGGAAAAGACATACACGAAACATAACGCCAAAACTCGAGGTCCTCAACTCTGATTGGTCGGGCCACCGGAAGGCCACCCTGAGGATGGTATATATAGCGGGCCATTTCCATCTATCGGCACTCAAACCTGATCTGAAGATGCGACCAGTATAGACCACGAAACGTCATCAGAACCCTTGTGCAGCTAACCCGAAAAGCAATGGAGAGAAATGCAAATAAATGTCAATCAAAAATATTGGTCCGTGCTTCCAACATCAGTTCAAACCTCGCGGCAGGGTTAACTCGGTTACATACTAGTGAGTTAGCAATAAGTAAAATATTGTATATTGCGTAATCGTTTCACATAGTTTGACAGTGATAGAAGAAGGAATTACAGATTTACGCTGATGCTACATTAGTCAAAGTTTCACTTTACAGATATAGGCGGGCCAAATAAAGTCCATTATACCAAACAGTTTTGAAAAAAATATTCTAAAAGTAGTATAATTATAAATTAAAGAAGGATTGATAAATTAAAATTTACCGGAATTTTCCACAAATACTTCGTATATTTTAAAAAATTACATCAAATTTTACATAATAATACAAACAAAAAATATTTGTAGAAAAATGCTGGATACTTTTAATTCATTAATATGTTAGAATTCCAAGGTTTCTTGGATATCAACTTTTACTCAAACCACTAATTTTAATAAATAAGTTGTGATGTAAATACAAGTAAATCATCAAAGAAATCTTCTAATGGAATACCACACAGTTAAAAAAGCGTATTTTGTCAGAATTCCGCCTGATTGAGCTAGTAAAAAATCGAGATAATGTTTTGAAGCGTTCAGTCACGGCGTAGCCTCTTCAAATGAGCTAGCATAATAAGTCTTGGAAGCTGCGAGGCAGACACGCTTGGGAGCGAGGAGTCACGCGGTCACGGGCGGCTGGGGGCTGTCAATTGCGCGCGGCTGCAGACCGGACACGGAGGAGGATCGCCAAATAGGCCTTGACGGTTACGCGATATGACCTTGAGCACTCGATTTATGCACACCCCTTCCTCTCCCTCCTTTTCTTCACTAGACCCCTCCTCTCCGAAGGAAATAAGAAGGAGAAGAGGAATAGGATGACGACTTGCAGCGGCGAGGGCGGGAAGCAGCGATTATAAAAAAAATATCGCGAAGCAAGGAGACGGCGATGTTTCTTCGAGGCGTCCCACGCATCATGAAGAAAACGACCTAAAGTGATCCTGATCATCTCATTGCGTGCCCAATTAGAGAACACTTCATCTTTCTTTTTTTTCGGTCCTTTTTTTCCAACGCGATGGAAATTATGAGATGACTTCGTGTTTTCGAAACCCATTTCGAGAAAACTTTCGACTTCCTGCCACTGACATGCGTTATTATTGCCATTATTGCGTAGCGTAATACAGTCCAGCCGACAGCTTATGAACTGCGCAATAGACGCTTTTGGGAGTCTAAGTGTATATTTCCAAAAGCCGGGTAGTAATAATAAAAATGAAAACACTAGTAAATGTCAAAGCAATTACTATCCCTACCACAGTTGAAGTGCCTCGCTGGATTAAGGTCTTAAAAATATCGGATTACGGAAAAAATTGTTCCTTTGCACACAAAAAGCAGCAAGTTTAAATATATTTCGAAAAATCTGATTTTTTAAAAATTCATAATTAAAAGACGAGAGTTTTTTTTATGTAACCCATACCTCTCTTTACCCATAAAAATGCTGTGAAAAATTATAATAATGAATGTATTGTCCAAGGATAATATTCTCTGGATCATATGAAGCATAATTTTATATAATAGGACTGCGTAATATGAAAATATGGATAAATTTAAATAATAGAATAAAAAATGCCTTATTGAATAATTACAACAATAAAAGGGCAGGTAAAATATTAAACAAAAGTCTTCAAAACGAAACAAAGCTCAAAGAGGGAATACTAAACAATCTCGTCATTTGAGAATTATTATCGGATGTGTAAAGTAAATTTTCAGTCTAACACATATAGCAGTAATGCTATTCAACTAAATTCAACTATACTGCACAAAACATAAATATATTTACTCGATGCATTCAGGTACAATAAAAGAAATTAAGCTGGTCATACATAGAATAACAAGAAGCTTGTAATTAAGTGAGATAATACTCAGGGAAAGAGAACAAGGCTAAATTTATACACATAAACACAATGTGAAGGTAATACACAAAACTAAACTTTTCGGAATTATACTCGGAATATAATCGGATCAGAGTTCATACTAACTTTTCATTTTCAATTTCCTTATTTTTCCCTTATTTCCAGGATTTTAAATATCCCTGGCATCATATGAACGGCAAGTAAGCCACGTAGTTACAGCAGCGATATATGGGTATGTAGTTCACACATTAATGTATTCCTTAATGCATGTTTCTGAATTATCTCAGTATTTCTAACACCATGTTTTGCATGTTCTACTTTCATAGGCAGATTGCCTGTATAGGTAGGATATAGATTAATCCCATAGTTTACGTTTCATTGTATGCAGCGGACACGTTGAGAAGTTCATCTTCGAGGAACTACATTTTACATACTCCAATTCGGCGGTACCCCTTGCCGCCCAGTCAGGATGGCAACTAAGCGCCGACCTTACCACGCATGCGTAGCAACAGTACACGTGTACAAGCACGATTTTCATATATTATTTTCATTTCAATATTATTGTATTATTATTAAAGTATTCCACCGATTAAGGTAGGTTTCCATGGAGTGCTTAAGAAGTATTCTGGGAGTCTCCCTTTCCATCATGCACTTCCCTCTACAATTCATTGTAAGGCCTACTTCCCTTTCACTCTAACTAAAAATCATTATCTTTTCCTTCCTCTCCCTCGTTTACCTAACATTCTGCCCTCTAACACTGTTTTCAACATCCCCCCCCCGTTAAGTCACTGTTAGTTGTATGATATTAGAATTAATTATTTTATGGAGTGTTTGAAATTGGTTATTTTGGTCAATGTTCATTTGTTATTTGTATGATATTAGAATTCATGTATTATTTTTTACTATAGGTGCCTTTTCTGTTTCTTACTTTGCTATTAGATAGGTAGATTTGTTATTCATGTGAGTAAATATAATTCTGCCACCAGGAAATAGTCTACTTGCAGTAATATGTAATAATATTAATAAGTACTCGTTCCATCATTGCCTTCTGTCCCCTCCGTATCTCATCCAAAAGATGACTCTCCTCACCCACCATGTCCAGCACTTCGTCGTTCCTCCTCTCCATCCACTTAATTTTCTCCTTTCTCCGCCACCCCCACAAATCGGAAGCCTCCAGCCTCCTCTCCTCCTCCCTAAGTCTCCAACGCCTCTGTAACTTTCCCACACTTCCAGTCAAGGCTTTATTTTCCTGAGAGTTCCATGATTAGCGACACATTTCTTCAATTGCTGCTCAAACTTCGCAGCTATCGTGAAATTTTAAGATGAATTACGTGACTTCATCAATCTCTCGGTAGTCCGCACATTCTTTGTGTAACAAATTTGAGCTCAACTTATCAACCTATGACTATTTTAAGTCGAGTTACCTCATTAGCATAGCTATTATCCTACTAGCAAGCCAAGCCGCGTTGCTCGGGAAGGATAGTACCCACAGTAATGGAGAACATGGAATTCATGGTTACGTGGCAGGATTTTTATTTAAAGGAATAAATCAGGTATGAAGATGATACGCATATGTAACTGTTTATAATGGAAAAAATTATTTTCATATACATACCTACCACGGGATCGGCTTATACCACGCTCAACAACATAGATCATTATGTGCGTCCGCAAACCAAAAACCGTATTAGCGCATACCAAAAACGTCATGTGAACGCATACCCCAGCAAAGAGGTGTGCATCAAGAGGATTAATAGTTCAGTGTAGAATCCTTTGAGCTGTTTTACCTTTGATTGTGTCAAGATGGGTGCCTACTCGTCAGGATGTCCAACCACAGAAGTTGCATGACGTGACGTAACAAAAGGTAATGAGAAAACGAAGCAAAGTACGCGTCAAACACAGCCAGAAGTAACAATATGGGCTTTGAGAGCATTAGATGCACCTGCGAACTAACTTTGGTTACAATCCGTCGAGCCGTATGGAAATTCATAGCGGACAGACAAACAGACATCCTTTCTCATATGCATAGATAGATGATCTGATGCTTTCCTGGTGAAATAAGTGAGTTGACGAAAACTAGGTATATCATTGGCTCAATGCTCTCTTTGTATTTGACGCTTCGGAAAAAGATTCGTGCGCCTAAATCAAGGATAGTGCGATTTCTGCTAAATCCGTAGACCTAATCTTCTAGGTAGCGTTATAGCTCCACATTTCAATAGCCTCCGTTCATCAATCAAAAATCAATAAGTAATTAAATAGAAAATAAGCACATGCTTAGAGAGTAAGTTCTGTGATTTCCACCTCTAAAAAGCCCTAAGCTATTATTACCAGTTCAAAGGACGGTAACGACGAATTGATACCACTTTCACACCATTATAATGACCTATTTCACTCGCATCACTGAGCTCCAATAATACAATCTAATGACCAACAAATCACCTAGCTGGAGAAAAAAATTGTATTGATTCTCAAATAGGTTTTTGTATGGAAAATGACTGCCGCTGATGTGAAGGGCAGGGAAGGGATTTCTAAGAAGTTTCTAATGATCAGGCTCTTATAGGGTGCTTTTATCCAGATTGGAAATTGGAAAACCAATGATACGTTGAAATTTTCACACCACATCTGCGGCAGCCAATGCAAAAAATAATAATCGTGCTAGTCATGCGGGAGGGAAAACTACTGAGGCATTTTGGAGGTAGCGATGGAGCAATCGATTTCAATTAAAGTCATGTGTGCACCGATAAATTTTTACTAATTATAATCGATTTATTTTTCTTGACCTCATTTATTTAATGATGATTAACGCCTCAGATTATATTACCTATACTCCGGGTTGTTAATCATCACTACTAATAATTCAAACATGTGTATTTAGAGTAAATTTTTTGGGATTTTTTTTTAAATCTCAAATGCCTATTTTTAGTGTTTCTCAAAAAAACTGTAAAAATATTTTGCGCAAATTTTATAATAAATAAACAGTCTAACTTTGCGATTGATCGATATTATGGTTCAAATTTCGATTTTTGTTGAAAAATCGAGCTTTTCATTTCGATTAAAAATCGATTGCTCGAAAACACGATTTTGATCGACAAACTAACATCACTTCTTGGAGGGACCAAAAACGTTTTTTGTAAAGACGTAAGTCATTATTAAAAAATTAAACCAGTCTAGCTAAGGCAAGCGCGGCTGAAAATGAGCCATAAATTTCAATTCACAGATACGAAAGGATAATTGCCCGTAGCTGCATCAAGCATCCGGCAAAATACCTTTCCAATAAAACGAGGCTCATTCATGAGGGAAAGGGGTGGGAGGTCGTGCTGAGTCGAAGCTCGTGAGTGAGTCGGCAGATAAAGCATCAAAAAGCCCAAGGTTATGCGAGAGCGGTGAGCAGACACTTTCCCTGGCCGGAGAATGTGATGCGGTCGAGTCGATCATGAAAACGAGGCGTCCTAAAGCGTCCCCTTCACTATTAGTTGCAATGTCTCGTCTCCTTCCATCGCAAATGAATCGTGCAAACGAATCAAATTTATCTGGAGAACGCACTGACATTAAGTGATAGAAAAAAAATTTCGGTCGAAGTCGATTTTTCGATAAATCGATTTTTAATCGAAATGAAAAGCTCGAATTTAAAAAATTCGATTTTTGATCCAAAACTTCGATCAATCGAGAAAATCGGCCGTTCTTTTATTTTTTAATAAATATGTCGAACAAAAGCATGTTTATTGAGCATTACAAAAAACTCAAAACTCAAAATACACAAACGAGATCTAGAAAAAAATCTCAAAAATCTGCTAAGAATGCAGGCGAGAAGTATTAGAGGTAAAAATTTAGAAATGTACGCACCTTAATGTTTTGGGATCTCCTCTTGTAACCATTCGGCTTGACTTGAGTTTTTAAGAATGATTAAAAAAGAACTCATTGTCAGTACGATGCTTTCTTGATGAACTTATCGAGGGCGTGCTTTCCAGTTTTTTCTGTCTTTGAGAAAAGTCTTACCATAGAGTAAGTATATTAGTAGTAAGTATATACTTACTCTATGGTCTTACTCATGGTACTGATGATGTTATGATGGTGACGCTGGTGAGATCAGTCGAAGTGGTGAGGATCGAAGATGAAAATTCGTGTTGAAACGAAACCCCAAGATCATGGACCGATCTCCAATCCCTCGATTCTGAAATTAAAAACTCGATTTTCGATTTTAACTGAAAATTGAGTTTTAAATCTTTAAAATGTCAAATTTTTCGAAATTAATCGAAAATGGAGTTTCAAATGCCAAAGATTGAAACTATCGACATTGAGCCTTAATCTTCAATTTTATCATTTATCATTACTGACACTATGATGTGCTTGGAAGAGGAGACCGAAGACTTGGGTCATGTTTCTCGAAGTTAATTTAGATGCCAAAAATTATGCCTCATGCTCTCAAACTAATTTTGCGCCGTTATGATTTTTTTAACCAATTCATTGTGTTTTCTGATTTTGGCCGACTATACTGAACAAATTTTTTTATTGATTTCTCCTTTTATGTTTCCCTAAGAAAATATGCACTGAACATTGTTAACAGATTTTCACATTTCATAACCGTTCAGAACCAGCTCTGGCTTCATCATCATCAAATACCTTCACCATTGTATTCAAATTTTATGACTCTTTAAATAACACACAGCTGATGTGATTGTTTGCTGTCACTAGCTAGTTACATTTTGTTAGTTGCCAACTCAGCCGCAGGTATTTTTTTATTCCTCCGGAGTGCCTATACTTCGCTTCTGATTTGTTGTCCGTATTTAAATGTAAAAGAGAATTATTACGTCACTTTGAAACGGCTAGCGGAGATGAGATAGGAATGGAGAGCTGCGTCAAACCAATATTAGGATTGTTGACTAATGATAATGGTGTCAACATACGTTTGTGAAAGTGGAATACGATATTACTTATGTTAGCCCTCAACTAATAATTCTAAAACTAGAATCATTTAACTGCTGAGAGTGAAGATCATATTTTAGGGCAATGAGATTCTAATCATGCCGAAAATTGACAGCTAAATCTTTTTCGACTACGTCATTACTAGCATGTTTCGCATAACTCACAATGTTCACTGATTTTCACTTTTCTTAGCCGTTATGAATCAGCACTGGCGTTATCATTCAGCAACTTCCCCATCTCATTTAGCGACATTAGTAACTTATCGTGATTACTTCTTAGAGCATTGAATGCGAAAAAAATGTCAACTTCGGGTCATTAAAAACAGAGGAAAATGTAAAAACGGAGACTCTAAAAGGCTCATTACAAAAGTTGAGTTAAGACGGCTAAATTAAAATGTCAGGATATGCGGTGGTCCAGTGGGTAGAGCGTTGGGCTGCTACTTGATGGGTTCCAGGTTCAAATCAATGGAAAAGCCTTCAGACACCCACTGACAAAAATCGTCGAAGTAGAGTGAGGCTCAAGGAAAGGGACGCTGAGAGTGATTGTTGTTTACACATCTCTTGATTGGTCTTGGGTGAACTCTACCTTCACACTTTCAACACCAAATTACTAATTAATTAAAACACGCCTGATTTTAGAAAACAGTTTTAGCCTCATGATGTAGTGAGGTAAAGTATGCCCAATCGATAGGGATACATAAAATTGCAGTGCGAAATTTGAATGTACAACTTTCTTGGAAAAATTGAGGAAGAAAGCTTTGTTTACAAACCTATGGATTAATCTGGGGTGAACTCTATCTGCAACACCAACTTTATAATCGATTAAAATAAGCCGGATGTTAGATAACAGCTTCAGTCCAATTGTAGAGTGAGATTAAATATTTCCAAGCGATTGGGATCCAAGAAATTGTAGTGCGAATTAGGAATAGACTGATGTCTTGGAGGAATTGAGAAAGAAAACGAGTTAATAAATATGTAATTATATTTATTCCTTCTAAAAACGGCTAAAACAACGATACAAACGAACCGGCAGCCTTAAACGGCAAGAAAGCCCGACAATATGCTTGACAAGTCTCTTGATGCGTTATTCTCCACGAGTAGTCACTCACGTACCGAAGTCGTGCCGGTATTCCAAACGACTTAAACGAAAGATAGAATCAATCGAAAATCGTGCTCAAAGAGATCCAGTGTTGGTTAGGGTGGTTTTAGATGTTACGTAAGACCTTAGGTTTGGACTCCTATGAGAGAACGATATGTGTGCCAAGAAATTCTTTTGCCTATTCACAAAAAAATCATTTAAAAAAATATAGCAGACGCATTTACGTAAAAGGACCCTCCAGAAAAGAACAAGGAGACAATAAGAAAAACTCTCAGAAGCGACGGTGAAGGAGTTAATGAAAGGATTCACATCTGTCGTCAAAAAATGTCCATGGCAACAATGGCCATGTACAATGAAGAAGTAAAGTTTTTACTAAGAGAGGTAACATAAAATGTTCTTAATTTAAGGTATTTTGAGTGTAAGTAAAAGGAGTGTGTATCTGAAAGCAAGTTACCTATCATGTGTGTTAGTTTTCTATATGTATACAATATATGGATTCTTAAGATAAAAACAATAATATTTACAATTAAATAATAAGAAATACAATACAAATAATAAATACAACACAAATAATAAGGATAATCTTTAAGAAATAAAAATTATAACTGAATAGGGTGGTTTCCTATTATTTTTTTATTGCCTAAATCGAAAGATTATTACTCCTGGAGTACATATTTCACGCATTTAGATTTTTAAATGACGATATCTATTTTTCGCGATTAAAAGAAAAGTGGAAATTTTCAAGCGCGCGAAAACGCGACGCGTAAGTAGGAATGATGGGAAAAAGTCCGTGCGACGCATTTCTGGTTCCCCCTCCCTCCTTGTGAGGTGACCTTGATCGAGGCTCTGAGCGCTTATAGGACGCAGGATGCTAGCGGGTAGCTGAGTACCTTGCTGGCTGGTAGCGCCTGGCTTAAAAAAGGTTTATTAATACCTTATCAAACGAAGGAAACTTTCCGACCTTAGCCAGTTTTAATAGGTGATTATTAAGACATGTTTCCCTGAGCTCTGTGCCTCATGCATGCATTGGTAACCTCAGACGATGTATAACTCCTATCTTCTCGTATAGAAACTAGGTCCCTGTGACGTCACGTGGAGTGGCATCGCATGGACGCCAATCTGGCCCTTTTCAAATGAGGATAAAAATGGACCATTGCCATTTGTCTAAACCGGTATTTCTAAAACGAAATCATTTGTATATTATGAATGCAATAATGGTGGGTAACGAATCGCAATCAATGCCTTTCGTTTTTTTTATGAAGGAAACTACCCTATTGAATTGAAGAAAATTTGTATCATATATAGATGGCACCAGTTCTGTTGGAACTATGAATGATGATAGCCCCAAATCTGGGTCGTACGGGGTACCTATATAAGTATATTCCACTGTTTTTGTAAATTGTATATTGTAATTGAGTTTGAGTGGAATAAAGTAACATTGATTTTATTAATTATCATAAGCACCTACCCTAATTGAAACTAACACAAACGCTACACGGTGGCCGGTAGTTCATCGGAGCCAATGCATTAAAGCCACGTTAAATTGAAAATTAGATAGAATTTAAATGTAAATATAAATATGGAATCAGCACATAACTCTATCTTGTTGGGTGCGACTGTTAAATGATTAAATCGCCACCTTAAATGTAAAGCCTCGTAAATAAAAAAAATACCAAAATTTACATTATGAACAAAGAAACTGCTTATTTTGCTTGTCATACAACTACAAGTTTAGAGACTAATTGACGACAATGTAAAATAAAGTGTTTGTGTATGTGGAAAAGCAACTTATTATTTTTCCCAACTTTATAATTGATTTCTACAAAGTAAAGGCCTCAGCCATTCACCGCAATAAAATAACATTACTTTAACTCATTGTCATTAAATTAACCTGGTTTCCTTGGATAACTGAGGGTCGAGCTCGCCTCAGATTAAGGGACCGGCGCGGCGTGTGTGAAATCAACCCATTCACGACAGGGGAGCCAGTTATTTTCCCAAGGACAACTCCGTCTCACCTTTTCCATCATTATTTATTTTTTCGCATATTATAGCTTTTTTATAAGACAATCTTCCTTTGGAGAACAGTTATTACGTTTGATGAACCCTTTCAAATCACATTTCTTCGCCTTCCCCATAGGCGTCTTTCGGCTTCATTTTCTCGCGCTGCTTTTAATATTTTAGCTCACCGGTATAGTCTTTCAGCTCCGATTGCCAGATGCTTGCTGCGTCGTCGAGTTGCGAATTCAGCGGAATTGCAACTCCCATTCTAGTGCCTAATTACATCGAGGTCTTATTTATAAACATTTTCACGAAAAATACGTAATTTAATCAAAATTTAAGTTAACAAAAATAATGGATATCCATCATTACTATAATAGTTCCATTACTACAGACCAAATAATCCTTTTTATAGTTTTTATCTCATATTACGTTTTTATACCTAAATTAATACAAATTTAAGTTTATAAAAATAATGAATATCTATCATTACTAAAACACTGTCACTACTAAAAGCCAAAAATAATTAGTTTCAGCTTTTATCTCATATAACGGGTAAGCCTAAATCGATAAATATTAAAGTTTATAAAAATAAATAATATCGATCATTACCTAAGTAGTGCCACTACTGAAGACCAAAAATATTTATTCGTAGTTTTTATCTCATATTACGGTATTAATTTATAAATGAGAATATTTTGGAGAATTCAGCGATCATGTTCAAATAAAATGTTATTTCAAATGACTGAGTTGTCTTTCTGGCAAAGATACCTCCAAAAACGAGAAAAGAGATAAGGTTGGGTGCAGTAGCCATCACTACAGGTGGATAACACACGTTGGGTGAGTCCGGCGGGCAAATATATAAATTTACGGAAATAATGAATATATATCATTACTATAAAATTGCCATTACTACATGTCTGAAAATATTTTTTTGCAGTTTTTAATCTCATACAACGTTACTAAACAACATTATTTAATGAATCAATTGAATAATTCGTCGATTAAAAAATAATATTACCTTACGTTAATATCTTAATTGGTAAAAAATTGAGTTCAGAAAAATTATGAATATTATTGCTATAATAATGCCGTTATTACATGACTTTATGAAAATATTTTTCTATTTCTTTAAATCTCATATTACGTTGATATATTACATTATTTGATATATATCAATTAAATAATTCATAAATCAAATAATAATATTACGTTACCTTACGTTAATACATAAATTAAAAAAAATTTAAGGCTAGAAAAATAATGAATATCTATGATAACTAAAATATTACCACTACTAAGGGCCAAAAGTAAGTATTATTTGTCATTTTTAACTAATATTGCGTTTTTGATACTTAAATGGGATTATTTTTGAGGAAATTCAGTGATCATGTTCGAATAACTCTATCAAATGCCCGAGTGTCTTTCTGGCTACGATGCCTCCATAACACGAGACAAAAGATAAGGGTGGTTGCAGTAGCCATCACCGCAACTGGATAACACACGTTGTGCGAGTCCAGCGGGAAAATGTCGAAAGAGAGAAAGACTGGAGGATTTACGAGTCCCATATTCCGGAGACCGGACATGCCCGGCTAATGGGCAAATGGCCACTCAGTGTCGGTAGCCGCAAAAGAGGGGAGATAAGAGAGAGAGAGACCGCCTTCTGGGAATCACATGCTAAATGATTAAAGAAGGAGGAAACAGATTGGCCACACCCCACCCTCTTATAAACAACCCAACACACATAATGAGATCACATTATAGGCCGCAGCTCTGCGCGGCCGGCTGTGGTGGAGGATCTTAAATTGGGTTCGGGGAAATGCTGCGATGGATCTGGGTTCTCGGGCTCTTTGATCGATACTGATGCACGAGGGGCCGACGAGTTGCAAGAGTGCTTAGAACCGGAATAGAAAAAAAACGTAAGAGTTGCTGAGGGCTCCAATACGAATAATGGTATACCATTAGGTGTCTAAGATGTTTCCGCAGTTTTTTTTAAGATAAGAAAATACGTAAGGCGAGCTAATTAAAAGGATTATTGTGTTAGTCAGCGTAAAATCATCTTAATTAAAAATCGAAACGGGTTTGGACGACCAAAAGAGGTTAGAAAATTTGTTATTCCCCTTAAATTGAAATGTTAACAGCGCTCAGGAAGAACTAGTTCAAATAATATATTGGCGAGTCGATCCAAGGAATCACAAGGCAAGGTAATTAATTTAATCGAACTGTTTGTATGTTATCTCAAACGAGAATCTGCTTCTAAAGGCGGAAAGATTTACTCCTTCGAAAGGCTTAACTTCTGAAAGAGCAATGTTTACAAAATATCTCAAGCATTTACTGAATAGCAAAGATATCATGACAGAACTTTGGCAGCGTTTGCATGTGTTGCCATCGGAGAAACGTATTCCATTTTCACTGGAGCCAAGATGATATGATAGAAGAAACTTCAGCCGAGACTATATATTTCCAATGCAAGACCCCGAAGGTGGCATATAATTAATTATCTTGGTATCAACATTACAAATAACATAAGACCATTGACGTCATGGCAAAATTAGCAGTGCCGGAACGCACTTTCCTTAACCTTTTTTAGAAGAGAAATATTACTCTGTATGTTTTTTTTACAAGTTATTATTTACATTTTATTATAATTTTTTTGTTTGGTTTCGAATGTATGTATTAGACATTTTGATGCAACAAAATTGATAAAAGCGTTATTTGACAATTATATATTTTGTTAACCAGTGCTGGAAAAGCGTTTCGGCACCATGACATCACTGCATGAGACGCAAACTGTATTAGATTGTAATTTTATTTAAGTTTTCTACCGAATAAGCTAGGTTTTCATAGAGTACTAAAAAAGTATTCTGGCAGTCTCCCCTCCATCAATGGACTAACCTCTTCAATTCACAACACGGCCAATTCCCTTTAATTCTATCTAAGAAAATCCTTATCTCTTCCTTCCTAACCCTCGTTTACCCAACATTTTACCTTCTGGCACTGTTTTCAAAATCCCATCCTCGCTAAGTACTCGCTCTATTCCTAACTTCTGTCTCCTTCGCATAGTGTTCCGGTATATTTACACCCTCTCCTGCACCATGGTTGTTCCTGATTAATTTAAGTATACCGCGATTAGCCACAGTAACAACTTTACGGAGTCACCCGTAATGCACAATTTGTGCGAAATATCCACAGAGAAAAAAAACGGGGGATCCGGATTCGAATCCCGGTCAAGTTGAATGATTTTTTTCTCTGGGGATATTTCGGTCCCTGTTTAGCTCGCATTTCTGTTGGCTTTCACAACTTTTTTATGATCAGGTTCCAAGTGCTGCTTAGATAGAATCCTTGATGTTTATTCATCTCATGATTGAGTCATGATCTCGTCTTTTCTCTCTCTTTTGTTGGGAAAGTCTCCAAACGAAACGTCTACAACAGGCAAACCCTCACGAGGTTGAAAACCAGAGAAGAATTAATTTAAGTAATTCATCGGGAAAAACTCAGATTCTTAATCATGCGTGCAACCAATCTTCAGATTTATGACTAGTGATGATTATTCTTACTCTTGAGAGTGCAACATACTGAGGCATGTCGTCACTTTCAAAATCGCCAGAGACGAGGAGTGGAGCACACCATTGCCGGCAGGAAAGGGAAGTCCTCCAAGAAAATTGCAGCGATGAAAGAGGAGTCGCAGAAAAAAAAGTTCATTATATGAGCTACGCCACAAGATGAGGATATGCTAATACTGCGAAGATCCCACGCCCACCAAGAAAGATAACAATGAGAGGAGAACGAGACTTTCCACGGAAGCACTTGCGTACTACTCTCTTTCTCTGCAGAATTAAGGGCCCGCTGCGAGCTGTATATCCAGGGAGGAAGCGGTCAGTTCTTAGGGGCGAGATACTTTTTCTTCCATTCAGCACATTGGTCCACTTCGTGAGAGCGTAGACCTATTATGCGTGAGTGAGAGAGAGAGAGAAGAGGAAAGCTTCCAGGTAGAGAGAATCGTTCTCAGGAAGTGGCATGCTTCTTTTGAGGATTTGCGATCCAGCCGGGAGCTATTTTGATGCAGATGCGGAGAGACTTGGGTGCTTCGAACGCCTCGGGTTAACGCGGTCTGCATCCCCGGGGAAGCGCCATAATCGATACCGATCGATTTCGACAGCTATTAAGTCCGATCGGAGGGGCTCAGAAAATAACAATATACTATACAACTTCCTGGAATGAGGTGATTGTTTCCCTTAAGAAGTACGCTTTTTTAAATGACTTCGAAAGGTATAAAATATCGGCTGACCAACTTGATGACTTGTTCCATCAACTAGGAAGTCTCTTCCCACCGACGGAAATAGTAAGCTCCACATTTATTGTTCATTATGCTTTAATAAAGGCATTACTTTGGTATTCTTGTGATTTATCCTCATGCAATATTCCTTGAAAAATTTATTACATGCATTGGTGGTAGCAGTGGCGTAACTATAGGGGGGGTGAAATGAGGGGGATAGATCCCCCCCAAAGCCTCACAGTAACAAAAAAAATATTTAAAGATATTGTCTAGTTTTGAATTACAATAACTGCATTTGCTTTAAGTTAATTTTTAAGTGACAAAATGATGTATATCATTACTCTAAGATGTGCTCTTCACTCTCAGCAGAGAAATAATGATAATTTTCTACTTTTTATTGGAGGATAAATTTATTGCTATTTTATTCCACATACACCAATGCAATAGGGTAGTTTCCTTTATCAAAAAAAACCAAAGGCATTGATTGGGATTCGTTACCCAGCATTATTGCATTCATAATACACTAATTATTAGATTTCAGATTCCAGTTCAGACGTATGTTAATGGTCAATTTTAACCTCATTTGAAAAAGGCCAAATTGGCGAGCGAGCGATGCCACTCCACATGACGTCACAGGGACCTAGGAGGATGCTATACGAGTAGTCAGGAGTTTTACACGGCTTTTCCCAGCATTCATACTTAGCCGTAGCGTTTTCACGCGCTTGAAAATTGTCACTTTTCATTTAATCGCGAAAAATAGATATCGTCCTTAAAAAATCTAAAAGCGTGAAATACGCACTCCAGGAGTAATAATCTTTCGATTTAGGCAATAAAAAAATAATAGGATACCACCCTTATATGAATTTACCTATCAAATTCAAAATTCAATTGGCTTAAGGTAGCAAGTAAAGTGTATAACATAATTCATGGATGTCTATCTCATTAACCGCGAGATAAAATATTTCACGCGTAGTTCAGAATAAGCAATCATAAAGCAAGAGAATTCTACATAGAGATAAAATTGCTCGCTTGGCCGCCAAATGATTTTTTTTCTCAGAGGAATTTCTGTAGTTCGTGTGCACCTGCGGCTGTCTCCATGAAGACAGTCCGTTAGCTAGTTTGCGTTTCCCTGAATAAAGCCCGCATTACGCTGAAGGCGCAATTATCATGATAAAAATATAACACAAGACGCCTGAAAACAGCACATGATGTACTGAAATAAAAATAAGGGGAATATTTATTAGTCTTCGGTTCTGTGTGATAGCCATATGGCCACACGCGCGTGAGTACTAGACATCGAGAACGCATTGAAAATAAGTATTGGATAGTGGATGCGAATTTATTCCACGATAGTAGAGTAAATATACATACAAGGGCTCACTAGTTGGCTAAATAGTGGACAGAAACCAAAGCCGAAGGTCAACAATGCAACTCCAACTTGGGTATTATTAAAGGGAAATAGAAAATGAGAAAGAAATGTTTTAAGATGGATTATTTTCAATAATAATACTTCCCCGTCTTTGTGAGCATTGGATTTAATGCAGATAAAGTTTCAATTGAAATGAACAACAAGTAAACAAATGTAATCGTTGGAATCAGCCAATCAGAACCCCCTTGTTCGTATTTACTCTGAGATTCTATAACGGTGCCCTTACAAGAGGTAACACTGTGTTTGGCGCCCCTCGACGACTTTTGCGGCCTGAACATAGTTCGTGACCATTCGTCGAAATCGTGGGCTGACCGACAGGCGTGGAGTTATTTCATTTCCCCTCGGAAAATATCACCGCTGCTTCATTTTATCTGGAGTGGCCTTCACAACGACACGTACAGAAAAATATAAATTGTTTCTGCGGCTTTGGTATTGTACCCAAGGTCTCGTCCAATCTATTTTGAGTGCCACAGTTCCCGTCGTCCATTATTTTCTTCCGTAAACCACTCGAATCGGGATTCCCATGATTACTGCAGAAGTTATAACCTCGTGGCTTCAGAACGACCCTGAAAGGATGACTTATCAAATTTTCACGGTTGAAGGAGAGTGATCGGACGAAAACCTCGCTTTTTCACGAAATACGACATTATTTTAGCGGCAGGTTTCGCACACGATGCGACATCAAGCTCCCACAGAGCTGGCGGATTTCTCACTTTTTTCAATCCAATAATATAAGCGATATGGACTGATAGATAAATATTTTTTCCCACGACAAGCGACAACACAGCGCTATCGCCAATTATTTTAGGGAAATCTATAAAGCTGTGAGATCACGCATGTGAATAGATACAACCTTACGCATACCTGATGTGATTATATCGTATTTCGTCCTAATATAACCCCGGGCCACTGCCTACGTATTAAGGCTCTTGTACAAAGACGGATGGCATTAATACATCTATTTGAATAACTACTTCTTTTATTCATAACGCAAATATTTAGAAAAAAAATTATTCCTTAATTTCGATTCCAAAATGTCCGACTTTCTTTTGCAAAATGAAATGATGTAAGTAAGCTGATTGCCGATAATAATTATAGAAAAACTGCGGATGAACAGCAAAAGACCAACAGAAAGATCCAAAAAAATATGGGAGGTAAGTGCGAAGATGGGCTAGGAGAGAAGAGGGTTGCAATGACATTAAGTGTATGAAAAAATAAACCAAAAAAATATTAAAAAACACAATCTTCCCAAAAACAGAATTACATGTACTGAAAAGTAAAAAAAAACTTATATCACTTGAAGAATAAAGCGGGGGTCCTCATTAGGGTTATAAGAAATGAGGGTAGAAGACTCTGATAGGTGAGGAAGTATTGGCACGTAATATAAATACCTAAACCTAATCAGAACCTCTACTATCCGAGTGAAGTAAAGTTAATTGTTTACTTTCCACCGCATTTTATGCTGTTTTGGGAAAAAGCGTGTTTTTTGTCTTTTTCATTTTTTTTTATTTTTTACTTCTTATTTGTGAATCATGTCAATCTTTTAAACCATAGCCATGGGCGTACCAAGCGGGGGGAAGGAGGAGGCAGCTACCCCCCCCCCTAAAAGCGAAAATAAATTTAGCCTAAAACGATATTTACATGGAACTAAAATAAAAATAATTATTACTATCAAGTAAATTATTTTATAAACTAATGAAGCACTGTCATACTTTTCTTATAATTTTGGTTTCATTCTATTTGGATCAACTTTTTCTCTGCTAAAATGTTACAACTTGAACGACCAGGGCTTGCCCTCTCCCCCCAGTTTTTATCCTGGGTACGCCCATGACCATGACATGAATTTCTGTACGAAAATGTATAAATTACGCCATCTATCGTGAAATTTTAAAAATATTTACCATGCAGAAATTTAGTTGATTAATTATATCACAATGGAACAAAAGTTCGAATTTCCGATTATTGAATATTGTATTGTATTGTATTGTATATCAGGAGAAAGCATGTTTGCAAAATTTCAAGTCGATCCGATAATGGGAAGTGGGTTAAAAATCCATTACAAAATTCAATTGATAAAGCAGACAAAGGGAAGAAGCAAGTTAAGGAAAAACGAGTAAAAATGGTGGAATACACATCGACATATTACTTTGCAGAGCCACCTATTTAGGCGAGAGGTGGGGGACACGGGCCGTAAAAAAATTAAAAAAGCAGATACGCGCGCTAAGGCCCACCTAACATTAATCAACGTCCTTTATTGCTAGGATAGTGGCTGGTGAGGCATTGGTGACACCCATATCTAAATACATAACAGCAAAACCAGCCTACAGCTCCTGACCAACCAACTCATTTTTAATGGAACAAAAAAATCACTGGCCGTTTTACTGTCAAATAATAATAATATATAACTTTATTCCATTTACAATCAAATATATTACATTTTAGAACATACTTAAATAATTATGGAATATATAGGTACCCCTTTGAATAGTTTTGGGGCTACCATCTTAAGCTTTTTACATAGGTCTGGTGCTAGCACACATGAGAAGTAAAATTTCTTTGCATTCAGTTATTTGTTCTATTGCCGATTGCATTCATTATTACAAAATGTATTTCAAATATTTGCGCAAGGATAACTATTTTTCTTATATAAACGCATAATTACATACATAGAACGATGAATAGAATATATGAACCACCACGGAATCCTCGCTCTTCGGTCTCACATCAATTTCAATGAATAATGAATTGCTTCCGGAGGAGCGTCAAAAGAGATTTCAAAGTGTTTTCTCTCCATAATTTTATGAATGACCTTAAATTAAAAAGGCTAGCGGAGCACTCGCTCAAAGCGTTAAATGCCCACGGGGCTGAAACTCCTGCGGAACCTACAACAGCTGATGAACAGGAGATTTACCCTCAGTCAGTTTGAGAACAAATGGGTGGCTGACGAAACTGAAAGGGCAAGCACGACTCAGCCCTGAACCTGACATTTAGGGCGTAAGAAAGAGCACGAAGGTGGGAACCAAACGCCGTGGTATAAATTATCAGCCACAACAGACGCTTTTCATCTTACTAATACTTACATAGATAAAGGAATCTAAATTCGGCCCTTGCGGCACACCGCGTCCTCATCGTCTTCTGGCGAAATTTCCAATCGATTTTCCACATATACTTTTAATATCCTATATTCCTAGTTGAGGAATTAAATTTTCCTTGTAGAGAAAAAATCATTCCCTCGACCGGCAAATGATTTTTCCTCGGAGGAATTCCTGCAATATACGTCCACTTGCGGGTTACTCCATGAAGGTACTCAACAGGCTAGTCCGCGGTTCCTTAAGTAGATTCTAGAATGAACATCGGAATTGGCTTAATTTAAATATCATCAGATAAAAACATGACTTTTTAGGACGTTATTCCCATTTCACTTACGTATAGTAAATAATTAGCGAATTGACAACTTATTAGAGCACATTTTTACGCCCAAAAATTCAGCGAGAAACAGTAAATAAGATAAAAAATAAAATTGTAGATCTGCTTCCCATCCCTTCCTCAAACTTGTTGAGTCCCCCTCCACCTCTTCCTCTAATGTATGAATGTGATGTAATGCACTGAAATTATGCACTATAAAGTCTTGTACCAGATGATGGATCTGTGAGACGAAAAACATAGTACGCATCAAATAATTGTGAAAAAGAGCTACTGAAAAAACCTTACACTACAAGCACTGGTAAAAGAAATACACTTAAGAAAACCTAATTCAATCGAAATGAACACCTTAAGAAGGACGCTTATAGAGTTACTTTTTTACTCTATAAATCTCCTCCAACTTTCTTACAGAGGATATTTCGTTTCTAACGTACTCATCATGTAAATGCTATCACTTATCAAGAATGTTACCGATTCATTCCTCTGCATATCACGACTGATTGGTCAAAAACTGTCCTCTCCTTTTACATCATAGATAATTGAGCCTCCCAATCCATTGTAAAAACGCATAATTTTGCAACTTTTCCGATTACTTCCACTATTCGTTACCTTTTTCTAGAACTCATCATTGCTCTTACACGAAAATCTCTAATCGTCATCTAATATCAATCAAAATATCTTCAACGTAATTTGCAGCCAAAATTAACTGTGATATACACTAGTATTAAAGCAATGGGCTGAGTCTGAATTTCCCCTATTAGATTAGGCTTTTCATTTCCACGCGAGAAATAAAATTCATTACATCAGAAAAAAATATCTCACAGCCGAAGTGTAACCACTTTCTGGGAAACCTTAAGAGTGGTATCCAAGCGGCTTAGTCGTTCACCTCACGCTTGAAGGAGAAAATCCACGAAAGAATAAGAAAACAATAGACACGTGGTGAGAAGCTGAGGAAAAAGGTATCAAAGCATTAAAAAGCACCGAAATCCAAGGTCAGAGCCCGAATTACGGTTTTCAGGGCCTCTATTATCGAGAGAACAAAAAAACACGGAAGTACGCGTTAACGCAGTCTGAGGAAAAACTTGCTCACCACATTAATTTACACCGTTCTTATCCAATTTTGCGACTGGACTCACACGTGGGGTCTCATCCTAGGCCATGAAGAGTCGTTGGCCAAGCACAGTAATAAAAGACGATCACATTACGCACTAACACGTCGGTGCTGTGCATTCTCTCTCACCGTTCACCATTAATTCATACATACGTACACCGGGAAAAAAGCAATAATTTTCAAAATAAGAGCGAGCACGTGGAGGTTGATACAAAGCGGATGCATTGAGACGTTTAACTGCACACATTAAAAAAAGATAGCGGAAGAATAATCGCACAGCCCAAAAATAAAGCCCATAAATGCATCTATTTTAGGCTTATGTACAAAAACACTGTTTTTTATTAACGTTAACCGAAAAATTTCAAGATCAAGAGTCCATTCCGAAATTAAAAAGGCTTTCAATCACGGACTAGTAGAGAGATAAGAAAAAAATTATCCATGATGTAACGTTGATACCCCGCAGGCCCAATGCAAAAATCTTTCAAGAGTACGAGATATTAATGTTATTTTTTGTATAAATTTAATCGTATGAATTTAATAATCCATTAAAATGCAGTTTAAGTAATAAAATGAAGCGGATACGTTAACTGAAAAACCTGGATTCTGAATGAGAGGGTGGAAATATAATAATGCTGAACATGTGCGGAATCTTTACGATTTCGTATAATTTTTTTGTTGAGTGAATAAGATACAAAATAAATAATTATGCGCTCATCATAAGTCCTACATAAAACCCGTGCAGGCACGAATTAGATTTTGAAGGCTGGATGATACTGAAAGGCGTACTGGAGTTAACAAAGCATGAATTTACCATACAGCGAGAAAACACCTAGCGAGTAGACTGGGTAGATTATAGTGTGTTCTCTCCAAAATTGAGTCGCGCGAAGTACGAGAACCCCGAGCTCATGCTACGAACGAATATGCTTCTCCTTGATAAGAATTAAAGAATAGATTCCCCAATGACCTAATTAATGTATAGTCCAAGGTAACAATCAGTGCATTGGCTGAAGATTGGTGTTACCTTATTATGTCGTTCAGAATGAGAGGAATTAAGACTAATTGTAAGTGGCTACAATGAGGAATAAAATATGACACCAAATAATGCACTATTAATATCGCTTTTGTGTAAATTAATTTGGATATCATTTTTTTAATTTCTAAATGACTTGGGAGAGAATATCCATTGAGAAAAATTTAGCATGCTAACATTTGCCGATGGCATAGCCCTCATAGCCGAACCAGAGAAGGATTTGAGAAGTATTCTTGTTAATATGGGTAGGGTAATGGGTAACTATCAGCTGAAAATAAGTACAAAGAAAACCAATATATTCGTACGCAGCAGAAGAGAAGAAGTCAAGACTACCATTAAAATAGGGAAGCAAACACTGGTAGAGGTGGCTGAATTCTGTTATTTGGGAAGCAGGATCACTAGCGACGGGAGAAGCAAGATAGAAATTATCAGCAGAATAGCCCAAGCGAAGAGAGCATTTCACCAAAAGAGAGACCTACTCGTAGCGGAAAACTTGAATATGGAAGTAAAGAAACAATTTATAAGAACCTACTTTTGGAGTATGCTCCTATATGAAAGTGAGGCATGGACAATGACCGAAGCATAGAAAGCAAGCATAGAGGCCTTCGAAATGTGGTGCTACAGAAGAATGGTGAGAATCAAATGGATCGACTGAGTTAGTAATGAGGATGTCCTAAGAAGAGAAAGAGAGAAGAGAAGTCTCATGAAGACCTTAATAAGAAGATGGGACAACCTTGTAAGCCACATCTTGAGACATGATAGCGTGATGAATACAATCGTTGAGGGACAAGAGGATGGCAAGAACGGAAAAGGAAGACCTCGAACAAAATATAAGGAACAGATAAAGAAAGATGTGAAAGAGAAAAAATACGTAGGTGTGAAAAGAGTTGCTTGTTGAAGGATTGAGTAGAGAGCTGCGTCAAATCAATCTTACGATTGTTGAGCAATGATGATGATGAATGTTTTTAGCTGCTCCTAACGCCACTCATGAGGGCTGTACTAAGAGGAGCTTCATAAGAAGCAAACGAAGAATATCAGCTCCTGGAAGGGACTATAACCGATACCTCATTGATGTTAAAGCCATCATTTGGCTCAATGAATTAGTCGTACCCAAACGACAACTGAGGTTTGGAGTGTCATAACAAAACAAAAACAAAGTAAAACTTATAACGGCGTACACTAAAACATAGATGACACTCTGAGCTGGGAAGACTGGGAAATAAGCCTGGCGAAAGAGTCAATCATCTTGGAATAGAAATCATCAGATATTAGGGAATTTTTGCGTGACCTATCACGCGTGATATTCATGAGTTAAAAGAAGACGACTTTCCCTCGACTCCTCCACAGTAATTTTCTCTGATTCCGGCCAAAAATCACAACACAGAAGTCGGCGAAGTTATCACCCACCGTGTGAAACCTATGTCCCTCCAATGGGTTTCTCGACAAGCTTTGACGGAGGTAGGAAGGCAGAAACCACAGGGTGAAGAGACCCATTTGGTTCCTAGCCTCTGGGATTCTTTCCGCGACTTTAGTGCGGACATAGGTAATAAGCCTCATAACGCTCATTCCGTGCATTTATGATGTTAATCCCTCCGCTCCAAAAGTCGAATAGGATTTCCCATAAGGGTCAATTCAATGATGTCTCGAGGGCATTAGACCGATTAAAATATTTCACATCTTACAACATTTAATCGGAAAGTATAATAATCATGTAAAATAACATAAATATTTAGATGAACACTAATATTAAAGTCGCTGTACATGGTGAATGATCATGCGAATGATCATGCTGAATGATCGCGTGATTATTCACAGGATCATGCGAGCAAAATAAAACATGTTCGAATTTTCACTGAATGATCATGCGCGTGACGGTTCATTTGCGAATTTTTCCGTTAATCACTGCGAATGATTTCACTCGCATGATCATTAAGCATGAGCATTCGCATGATCACTCAGCATGATCGCATGATCACTGTGTACAGCGGCTTGTAGCGTTACCGGTGCAACCAATTTCAACACTCTTTGGTAATCTTACGGTACCTCAGATAAAGTACGACCGGTGAAACTAGTTGTGCAAAGAAAGGTGATAAGAACTGAAATGTACGACATCAGTCTATTATTTTCTATGGTTCTCTGCAATAAAAATACAAAACATGTAGCCATATACCACTGAATTGATTGAAGGTGTAGCAAATACGCATTTTTAAATCAACATCATGACTAGTTAATCATATGCCTACTATGCTTGGAAAGCCCGGTAGAAGTTTTCCTGCCTGGGTATACTTATTCACATAAGGATACATGTAAACAATTAAACGAAAGAGAATAGTTTTATGTCCAGCAGTTGACAAAATACTTGGAAATGGTATCACATTCAAAACTCATTCACCAATTAAAAATGTCACAGTCATTATCAGTAGTCATTATTATGATTGATTGTCCCGGCAATTTACAACGGCTTTTTCTGAGAAAAATGTGCTTGGAAGCAAAGACAAAAATAATTGGTTATAAGTTTGGTGTCGAATCGGTTGATTTTTTTGCATTCCTCATGAATTTTATGAAATATCTGCAGTTATCTACTCTAAGCGAAGTTTATCGCTTATTTTCTTCATGATCTGGAAGTAAGTAATATACGTACCGTTTTTCTATCAAACTCTCTCATTCAGCTGAAATATAATTAGTTAAGCTAAATAACCGAAGTGCAAAAAATTTTTTAAATGATTATTCATATACCCAAACACTGCCTGGGCTACATAAATGCCTAGTCCCATAAGTAACTATAGCATAATACTGAAGTATGAGTATTACTTGCTTTCGTCTTTTATTCCTCATTGTAGCTACCTTGTCTTATTGACTCTCATCCTCACTTCGAAGGCGAACGATATAATACTGTAACACCAAGACACAGTCAATCCACTGATAGACTCCTTGGATTAACCCTTTTAGTGCCAGCCCATTTTTCCTGGTTTGCTGAAGAATGCCAGGCCTTTTGTGGCTGAATTTGTAGGTTTGCACTAAACAAATTATATAAAGCCTAATATGCATTTTCTGAAACAATTTTTTTTTCATTGACTCTTAATACTTACAGGTATGTTAAAGCATGACAGATACCAAAAAATAGAGACAAAACCTACACGAAGCTCAAAAAATAAAAGGCATCAGTGCAAAATAAGCCCGGCCGATGGATCGGCCCTTGGCACTCTTCGCATATACTACCCGGGCCGATGGATCGGCCCCCTGGCACTAAAAGGGTTTAACACTAATTGGGCTACCAGAAAAACCATTCTTTAGTATGGTAAGGAATGGTATTTGAAGGAGGTGACCGACAGCTGAGATCATTTTCGCCATGAGGGAAGGGTGTGGAAGGAAGGGTGGAGAGAAACCCGGCGTCAACATTTGCCTGCTCTTGACGAAAGGCGCCAAGGGGATCACGGCTTAACGTCCCATCCGACGGACGGAGTATTGTACTTGAAATGTTCTCCACACAACATTCAAGCAGGGATCGTGGAATCTCTGAAAATTCTCTCCCACCGCCGGGATTTGAACCCGAACCCGCGGGTTGGGAAGCCAATATTCTAGCCATTACACCAATCCGATCAGCTTCTCCTTCAGCTTTAATCAAGGAAAAGTATATTAGCTATCAGCATAGACTATTACATCTACATTTACATAATACCCTGCGAGCCACCTCTAGGGTGTTTGGCAGGGGGTGATCAATCACCAGCATGCAGCATGCATTTGGACTCCCACCTTTGGACATTATTAGTGTACGTAGAGAAAAAATAATAGTGGATTTAAAGTAAATATAATACAGCTATTCATCTTTTCATAAATTATTTCACGTTGTTTTAAAAACAACCTATTAGGGGTAATAATTGACACCCGTTTTTAAATTATTGTTGAAACTATAACAACCCATATACGCGATTTCGGTCTTCAAACGATTTTCACACCCTGAACATATCGTGGTAATATCTGGCCTCGAACTTGCGGCCACTTTTTTCATTGAGATGATATCTGGAGTTAACCCGGATTTAAAACCAGGGCTAAATCATCATTAGCCAAAATTCCTGTCCAAAAGACCAGAAACATAAAATGAATGGTTGAGTATGAAGCATGTGAGGATGAAGGATGAACGGCAGAGTTAGAGAATATGTGAGTCACGCGAATTGTGTGGCAGTAGATCGATGCTAATGATTTCGAAAGAAAATGGGCATGCGTCAACAAACAAATGAGGATAAACGTGAGCGCACGCGAGTAAAAACAAATGAACCGGACTCGTCGGTCGTCGAAATCACCACGCGAAGTGTAATGGCTTCGGATAAACACGGCCGCACGCACGCCACCATGTGGAGGAACCACTGCGACAACTCATCACGCGCCTTTCGAGTCATAAGTTCTTCCTCACGTGGCCCTCTCACGCGGCAGCAGAGGGAGAGAGAGAAACAAAAGAGGATAGATGATGCGGAGGGATAGAGTGGAAGGGGGAGAGACGGATGATGATGATGTTGATGGGAGACTGGCAAACCCGTTCTCCGTAATGGCCATTGCGAAAACGGCAAGTTGAGAAGACAGTACCGAGAGAAAAGACCTTGGCTACATTCAGTATAGAGGGTGGTCGACAGCCTGGAGGGGTTCGGGTAAATGAGGCAGGAACTAAGGGTTGCATCGTGGGAAAAACCCTTTTTTCATCACTCTAGCCCTTGCGCTTCTACCCGAAGGTTGGTTTAAATAGGTGATGCTAGAGTTCACTGCATGGGCAGCGCATTCCTTTCACATAACATCCCATTGGATTTCATTTCACGTATTTCCAATGTCATTCATCAATCCAGAGTTTGTTATCCTCATATATGTTATCTTCTATAGGTGGTTATACTCAGGGATGGCAAGTGAAACGAAACGAAAGTCAAGACCAGTAAAAGTTCAATAGTTTCGTTCCCGAGAGCGAAATGTAGAAACGGAACGAAAAATAATTAAACCCTGGGAGATTAACTCAGGGTCGAAACGAAATCGGAGTCTAAACTACTTCGGGTCGAAGCTAAAGTAAACCTCTGGGACGAAACGAAACAGGTAATTTTTCGCATCGGAGGGACCACGTGCTTCTCCTTTGAATGGTTTAGTTTCGACCCATACACCGAGTACTAAGTATATGGTTGATTAGAATAGAGGTCGAATAGAGGTTCGGCCTACCGCCATTAGATGCATGAGGCGCAAATTTTTACCACTAACATGAGAACGGTGAACGCAAACTGGCAATTCGATTGAAGAAAGATCTGAGGTTTTCCCGGCGTATGCTGTTGTTGAAGTTTATTCGGGATTGCCACCGGATAAGTTTCTCCATCTCTGCCGACGTTTCGATGGCCGAGTCGTCCATCGTTATCAGGGCTTGATGACGATGGACGACTCGGCCATCGAAACGTCGGCAGAGATGGAGAACCTTATCCGGTGGCAATCCCGAATAAACTTCAACAATGGCAATTCGATTTTTAACCTCAATGTTTTAACATCTTTACATTCTGTCATGAAATGGGTCGAAACTATTCCCTCTTATCCCCCTTCACTCAACTTTTGGGAGCGAAACCTAACTCTGAGCAGCGGAGTTTCAATTAATTTAGTTTACTTCCTGGTAGTAATGTTTCGTCCCAGGGGGAAACTAAACTCCTTGGTGATTTTAATTTCGTACTGGAACGAAACTAAACCCAGGCCTCGTATTTTCGATTCCTTCCGGGTCGAAACGAAACATTTCCGTTTCGTTTCACCTGCCATCCATGGTTATAATGTTTACTGCAACAATGCATTTCAAATAGCACCTCTTTTTTGGACGAAAATTTTCCAATTGAGCTTTTCTTTCCTAGGTTCAACTTAGGCATTGATGCTAGGGAGGATAAACCTCTCCACCCCCGCCGCAGAAATCTCTCGAAATCCGCCTATGAAATCAGATTATGAGCACTTAATTTCTTCCGTCTTGAAGCATTTCGGTGTTCGAAACTACCGGCAACGCGGCGATGAGATGAGAGCCATCCAAATATATTTTCACGGTGATGAGTTCAATGCGATCCAATTTTTTTCTAATATTTTGAATTATAATGATTGTAGTTGCAAGGAAAAGCATTGACAAGTTATGAGGTTGATAAATCACATAATTACACATATACATTTCGGTCAACACCCCTAATTAAACCTTATTTCCCCGTGAAACTCAGTTCAATTTGTCCGTCAGACAGTGGCGCAGCGAGGGGGGGTTTTGGGGGATAAGCCCCCCCCCCCAGAGCTCAGAGAAATGTTTAAGTTTAATCCATTTTACTTAATCGTATTGACATTACTTATAGAACAGTGTAAGGATTAATAATATTTCCCTCAGAAAGCCGCAAAACTCACCATTTTGAACCATTTATCTTAAAATTCCTCAATTTATTGATCTCGCACCTACCGCTTACTTTGGTGGGAATTCCATACCCCCACACACCTCGATATTAGTTGCACCTAAACCCCCCACAGCCTTAATACCTAGCTGCGCCCCTGCCGTCAGCGACGCGAGTGGCGACTTTAGTAAACCCATTTACAAGCTCGGTGAGTGAAAACACATTTAGAGGCCGACTTGAGGATCCTTTGTAATATTCGTGCTTTTTACCATAAACGGAGGATTCTATTTCATTCTTTTCATGGCAAGCCTTTATTTTTTTGCCGACTGCCCATTAGCAGAGGAGTTGGAGAAGCACATGGGAAGGTCCTTACGGAACTTTCGCACAAGAACACATGGGAAGCGCACATACACACACACGCGAACCCTCTCCTCCCGAAGGACAAGCTGCGCAGGTGTCTTCTTGAGGTCTTCCTTTTTTTATTGTTCCCTCATCAATCGGAGATGGAAAGTGAGTAGGGAGACAGGGGAAGGGGGTAAGCCCCCGGCCAATGCAAGCATGCATCCGCTTCAACATAAGACTATGGTAGGGGGTCGAGGCAGCATCCTAGAAAAGCAAAAACGACCCATTGTACCTTACCGGGGACGCAAAAAAAGCTCACTTTCCTCCCCATCAGTGCATGCATACAAAAGTCAGGTCTCCGTGAACGTGACCTGGCGATAAAAATAGAAGTTGGGAATCGAAAATTAATAAAAAAAAAACGAATACACAAATTTGCGCTTTCAGGAAGGCGGGAAATTGCGCGCGTTCCAAAATTTATTGGATCCTGGATTCATTTTTTTATTCAAGGAAGAGTTTGAGAAACGTTAACGTTCTGATTTCAAAAAGCTAAAAGTCAATAACTACCGTTGAACATCCTAATGTTTTGGCAATAGGAGGAAAGGTAAATTAACGTATACATGCAAATGAAGACACACGAGCAATATTCCTATAAATCCCTTACTGATTATTTATATATTATTTAAGGATAGAGTGAGCTCAGTAAAAAATAATCGATTTCTTCTCCGTTTTAAAAGCTAAAACTCTCATTGAGCAAACGAAAAAACATACATTTATGGGATAGTAGGAACGATAAATATAAACGCATCCGCAAATGACGTTGTAACAACAGCTTTGAAAATTTCTTTTTAGAAATAATATATTAATCATCATGAATGTAGCAACGGCTATGGCTTATCCATTATTGACACCATGGAGTTACTCAGTGTTGACACGTATTTATTTCAAACACTAAGAATAAAAAAGCTTAATAAACAAATTCCACCTTAAATGCACAGTATTATCCACATCATAACGATAAATATACCAGTATCATCATAAATTGAAGTATCCATAGAGATTTTGATAAATAATTTCTTTCAAAAACTATAAATAAATAGAAAAAATCAGCTAAATAGGCTCACTTGAATCTACAACATATTTTATTATTAAAGCAGAATCTATGCCACGGCGTCGGGAGAATAAGAGGTCTTAGCTTCAAATCTATTTTCTGCTTCTTCTTCTCTCACCCAGGTGTCTACAATTAGCCATCACGGATTGCACACACCTGGCGATAAATACTATGAACGGGTCAGGTGGGTGAATCGTGTCGGTAACGGTGATGCGAATCGCGTCGAGAGAATTTAATTCTTCTTTTTCCCAGCCATTCTCTTCAGCGAAGGATTATATCAGTTAAGGTTTGAGCGTAGAATTACGTACTCTCCATTGCGAATGCTGGCGTTAGAATTTTCCATCAAAAGAAACATTAACTTGACGCGACTCTCCCTGTAATTAGGCACAAATGTGAGGGGCACTGATGTATTTTTTCGTGCTATTTTTGACATTGCATGAACATTTAACCTTGTGAACCAGGAAATGCACCATTAATATGAGAAATATATATTATGAAAAGAGAGATTTAGGATGCCTTTCTTTTCTCAAAGTATCGCAGATAATTACTGCTGCGAAATAGGTTTAATGAAGTAACTGTTCTCACTGGGATAGACTTACTCCTTACAATTCGTCTTTTACCGGTTTTATTTTTATGAATACTGCCGTCGCATGGCAGGACTAACTTGTATTCTTTATACCTAGAATTCAAATAAACCACTTCGCCATTCGAATCCATAATATCTTTGATCGAATACTCGTCGAACGTAGTTGGAATAGAGAATCGATCAATACTAAATGCTGTTACCAGCTATCAACTTGGTGAAGCTGGTCAATCAACTTCTTACTCGAAATAAGTAATGAAGATATAGACACCTTCATTTCTCTCCATAAAAAAGTCAACATAAATCTCGATGACCCTGTCCCTTAATTATGATTTAGAATAACCAGTGCATTGCAAATAGTCTCGGGAAAAGTAAAAAATTCGTGTATTTCTCGATATTTATGACTTACACGATACGGGAACAGGACAATTTTCACTGGGTATTTATCAAAGCACTGATTAAATACCGAAGTAAATACACCCTTAGAAATACCCGATCCATTGGGTATTCACCCCACCCTTCTCACTATCCCTCACCCATTAAATAAACAAAAACGATTGATATCATTCGACCAGTTACCTTATGATTATGGCAATTGATTATTCGCTTAATGATGCATTCTTTGATAAGGTGCTCTCATACAATATGACAATAAGTGAAATACAACACTTATACCAATGTTTATGATGCTTTACACGAACAAAGTTCAAATTATACACACTTTTCACCAGATTTAATAGAAAAAAATCGATTTTTTCAGATCCTTCCATTAGTCATTAACCGTTTATTGTTCTCCAGTCATGTTAAAACATCATTCACTCAATCTTGCTCACAACAGAGACCCCCTCGATCCTTCCCCGAAACCTTATAAAAGATTTCCTGTACCGAGAAACTATTTGCACCAAATTCTGCGAAAATCTACCGAAAGAAAGGTCAAGTCGTTATTAATCACATGTTTTAACCATATATTAAACAAATTCAGGGATTATATAATTGAATATGAGTTCAATAACCCTTTTTTAGTTAGGATACTTAATTCCCAATCTGTTGCCGACGTATTATTAATGGAGCTATACAAGCATTTCCGACGGATAATTATATCATAATGATAAATGGAGCTATACAAGCATTTCCGACAGATAATTATATCATAATGATAATATGTAAGTCACTATCTTAAAAGTTTTTCAGCTAATTCCATCTTACGTATTGCAGTACCACCCCTTGGTGAGGAAAATTTTCAATTAAAAGATGATATGTTCCTATCATATTTGATCAAAGGATACGGTAAAGGATTAATTTTAAGAATGCGGCAAGTCAACGCATGTCTTCCAATAAGAAAATAACTCACAAGCAAGAAATAAAAATTTAAATTACGTTACAGAGCAAAGAAAAGTAATATGTAGTAGAAATGAAATATCGCTATCTCGCACATTATTTAATGGTATAAGCCGGGGATCTACACTAATAGCACTGGACGGCAAAAAATAATTTTTTCTCGAGCCCTGGTACCATTCCTGCTGATTCTTTTGTAAAATGACCTCCTGAATACGAATATGACCTCGGTTTTCCTCCATCACCCACCGTTTTCGGGGGGCAGCCCCCCCTCTGATTTTCATCACTTTTGCAATAATTTGTGGGAATGAAAAGGATTATATTAACATTTATATTTCTTACTAGGTTTTTGAGAAGTGAAAAGTTGTGAAACATGATGATTAATTATAAGGATGTAGATTTGGAGGGATTAGCTCCCGCTAATGATTTAAAAAATTCATTAAAAGTCATCAACCTTTCCTTTTTTTGGCAATTTTTTCACTTATTTTCTTCGTTTTTAAGCTCCCATTTCATATTTCCCTACCCGAAATATTCCAGAATTATGGAAAAATATATCAACAGCTCATATTATCAATAATAAAAATATTTAAGAACACGGCATATAAAAAATAATGAAAATTTGTGCCAACAGTTCAGATGGTACGCTACCACGCTGGCGCCCTCAATACCACACGCGCATCAACAAAGAGAAAAATAACAAATGTGAAGAACGATGAATAACAATAGTAATTTGGTAATTAATTTGGCTATATACACTGAGGTAGAAGTTTCTCATACAAAAACCAGCAGTAGACCTAATATACATACCAAGATGCCCGCATTCAACTTCTCTGAAAATCTCCTCTCCTTTGGTGATATCTTCATGGAACCGTTCCCTATGTTAATTTGAAACTGCTCCAAAATATTCTATGAAAAGGTCCAGGTCTGAATGAAGGAAATGCATTTTTAGTGATATGTTACACCCGATGGCCTAATACGCTGACAGCAATACCTCGACATGGGCGACATAATCATCACTTCATTGTCACCCAAAAAGTTCTAACACACGTATCAGAATCCAAGGCAAGAAAAGTTTCCTATTCTGGGGGCCCACGAATTTCTTCCTTGGTTTTAGCCAACTATAGTTGACAGCCACCCGCTTTCGTAGTATAGCTTGGCGGATCCAGGATAGGGACAAGGGAGGCTAGCTGGTGGGCCTCGGGGGTAACCTTCCAGCAGTAGAGGGGGTCCAAGTGGTTACGAAAATATTGACAATTTCGAGGCTTATAACGTTACTTAAAGGTTGTCTCATTGCTGATTTCCAAAGAATCAAGTTTTTAAACAAACTTTTATTTTCATTGTCAAGGTTACACGACTCATTATCACGTGCAAGTTAATATTTAATCGTATGAACGAGTGAATGAACGCGAAAATGCAGCGTGTTACCAACTAACTTGTGCGAATGTTTGCAGAGAAAATAGAACCTATTCTAATTTGGTTCATGCACTCGCACGTGTTCCCTTCCGGTCCACCAAAATCGTCCCTGCATTCATACATTAACTCGTCCGGGTAAATGTACCGTGTGAAGAGGCCTTGAGTAATTTTACCTCGTGGTAAGCGCTTATAATGCATTACAGGCGATGAATGACCTTGGACGGGTGTTCAGTAGCGACATAATCGGATAGGTGCCGCGGCGCACGGGGCCTTCCTCTCCTGTATGTATTCGAAAATCGAACGAAATTACCATTTTTATAGCCTGGTCTAAATAGACATTGACCCTTGCATAAATTCACAACAAGCTGAAAATTAACAGGAACGTAAGGGATACCGCTCTTATGAAATACTGAAAAGTTCCCATCGATCCCGTGTGTGCAAAACATTTTATTCAAGGTCAAAGGTCACAAATTTGTTTTGAGTTTTTTGGCCAAACGGTTAGTTTTACGATAAAAATTGCTCAGACCAAAATTGTAGCTCAGGAAATTATCTATAAAATTCTCAGTGTACTTTTTTCTCCAAGATTTACCATTTCTGAGAAAAATCCATTCGAAAGTTAGCTGGAGCTGTCCAATAATGTTCGGAGAGCGCAACAATATACCCTAGTCATGCACATTACGGAGAATACAGCTCCAGCATTAAAGCATAGTCGAAATGTATATGCACAGCGGGTTGCATAACTTTGGGCTCTTCCGTCTCAAAATGTCACCGAACCCTAAACTATACAACTATGCCAAATTGGGTTGTAGCGATGAGTGATTGTTATTGATGGGTGATAAAATTATTCCTACCACCTATTATTAGCTATTAATTTTTTGGGCCACAGGAAATAAGTTTACACGGTGCTGCATGCGGGTCGCCAACTCCAGCTACAAGTAATTTCAAGAATAACCAGCAACAACGGAATAGACTAATGTAATTAAAAAGTTGAAGGCCAAGCTGCAATAATTGAAATACGCACTACCCCACAATTTTTAAATTAGCGGTTAAATTGGCGATGCGGAAGCAGACAAACCGAGAAACACGCTAGTATATCACGGAGAGTAATGGTTTAGTGGAGCTGAAATCTAAGGAAAAATACGTCTACGAGCAATGGGTCGCGATTGCATCAAACCACGGTGAATAGAACCCAACGTGACCGGCTGGCTTTTCACAGAGACTCTGCACTTGCTCATTTCTCTCGGAAAAAGATTTTATGACTAACGGGGCATGGTAATATCCGCGACCTTTTCATCCCAGGAAGAAAGCCACCGCCGATGAAGGATATGCATTCAATAAATTAAAGAGGAGGATCTTTTTCCAGTCCCTATTCAAACGCCATAGCCTAACATAAGCACAAGGAACGCTCGTAAGATGCAAAACTTCTACAACGGACAACAACTTAAAAAGAACAATACGTAGTAAAATTGTTAAATATACGGTATTATAGTGGCAACTACATGTATATACATAGAATTCATTGCTAGATATTATCAACTGATGGCGAAAAATGCTTCAATCAATAGAGGACTTTACGCCAATAAAAAATATAATTCTGTTTGCTGAAACCTAAGCGTGAAGACAAATAGGCATTAATAAATAAATGTCAGCATTTAGAGTACCTAATTAACACAAGGAGGACGGGATTGATAATTTTGACCCGTTTATGTTAAAACTGGAATCTAACACCCATATTCGTCTGAAAGGGTCTAACAGGTTAAGATGGTGAAAAGTGTCCCCTGAAATTTTGAGAAATAAAAAATATACTCTTAAAGTGCATCCAAAATTATGTGTTTTCCCAAAGTTTCACACCTCAACAATGGAACCCGCAGAAAAAATTGAAACACGATTTTTAGTTTTTTAACCATATATCCAGTTTTTATCCTTGTAAAATCGTTTTCTTGGTTTTAAATTGTGTATACTATTATGGTCTATCATTCTGATTTTTTTCAAAATTTTTGAACCGAAAAATAAACTTTTACATAAGTTTGAAATTTTCAAAATTAATTTAAAATTTTTAGGAAACAATAGACTCGCCGAAAAAAATATATGTCGTTCCCCCTATCTTAAAGCATAATCCTAATTTTTTTCACATTTTTAAAATTGGTAAAACAGGGTCAAAAACACGAATAACTGCTTTCTGCCATTTGAATCTATGTATCCCAGCAGGATATTTGATTTGACTGCTGAGAGCAACGACTGTCGGTCAGTTTATAATATTATTGATTAAGAATAAACATTAACATAAACAAAGCCTATCACACTTAGATTAATCTTAATTATTGTTTATAACCATACTGTTAAGCTTTAACATTCCGTCGGGCGCAATGGATCTGACAGGCTCAACGCAAGTGTTTTTTCACTTCTCCGTACCAATAGGTGGCATAGAACACTTTATACTCATAGTAGCTGTTTGTTTTGGCACGCTAATGCCAGCACGCAAAAGCCTTTCGCTTTTCGCATATATGCCAACAGATCAGTGGCGGATTATTAGGCATAATTAAGCAAAAATAATGGTAAAATAAAGCGAAATAACAGCATTAGTAGATATATAATATAGCAAAATAAAAAACCCTAATCATGTAGAGTTTACATGCTAAAGTACATTACATATAATAATACTTAATAGCCTAAAGAGCAGATTAAATCGCACCTTGCGGGATCGGTTTGTGGTTGGATGAAGGTGTGTATAGGGGTATATACATAGTAGATAAGATATCATTTATGCGTTAGACTACACTAATAATCGTGCTTTAAAGTTCAAAGGTGTACTACAGAGCCGTGCTGAGAGTAAATTATGTTATTTTACATCTGTTCCTGTTGGGCACATTGCACCTGAACTCAGAAATTCCAATATTGCGCATGGAGTAAGATTAAGTTAGTCTTCAAGCTTCGAGAAATACAAATTCATATCTCCTGACTCTTAATTAACCATGAAGTTATCCACAGCATTTGAGCCTATTCCCTAATAATGCGAGAATATGACTGAATTTTCGGCGACCAATTTTCGACGAAGCGATGACACTTAATCATTGTTGATACCAGCAATAGGCATTCTATGATACTTAATTTTAATCGGTGAATGTGAAACAGTACAGAAGAGTCAGGTGCAGCACGCATTAAATCACGCACAAGAGAAATTAATTAAAATTGGCGCATTTGTATCGTTGCCTGTGTAAATGATTGTTTGTGCAGAAAAGGAAAGATTGTGAAACATTTTTAATAAATTTATAAACATTAAATTATATCATTTTTCTTTTGCTTAGAGAGAAACATGTGCTTTGCAAGCAGCAAAAGATATATTTAGGTACCTGTAGAAACTTAGCATTGCTTTATATATGAAGTACATACTTTAACTGCTAACGTCAATTGCTGGATGTAGGTGTGGAGAATAATGGAGAAAGTACAGTGGAAATAAAGGAGGAGCAACCACGAAGTGCTGGACATGGTGGGTGAGGAGAGGCAGCTTATACATGTTATGTGGAGGACACAGAAGGTATGGATGTAGCGAGTACTTAGCGGGGAGGGTATGTTGAAAACGGTGTTAGAGGGTAGAATGTTAGGTAAACGAGGGAGGGGTTAGGAAGAGAATACGATTTTTAAATGCGATGAAAGGGAGGAGGCCTTATTATGAATTGAAGAGAGAAGTACATAAAGGAAGGGAAGGCTCCCAGAATACTTTTTAAGTACGCCATGGAAGCCTACCTTAATCGGTAGGATTCTTTAATAATAATCAACATAATATCATCTTCGACTATGGCAATTTGAACTCCTGGTAGTTCACCCATAGAGCCAAACAGGTTCCGCGTGGCCTAGATTTCGCTCGCGTGAATTTCTTTTTTTTTTCATTTTCCATTTCCCCTAATGAAAGGGTGTGGCTTTCTTTCCTGTTGACACACCACGTAACTGCGATACATCACTCTAAGAGATTAGGCCGCAAAGGCAACCTTTCTAGCTTAGCTCGCACGTTTGGCGAATGAGAACAGACACTCAACGGCAAAAAGCAGCAAATAAATGTCATGTTAAAGGAAAAGTATAGGCGGGAGAATTATATCCGCCAGCCCTCGTAATGGCTGGGTATTTTTGTCCAAATCCTATGAGGCCCATTCATCTCCCATTTTTAAGTTTTACGTGAGTAAATTGCGTGAGAGATAATAAATTACATAATTACAGTGATATGCATCAATATGTCAAATGAAACATGTTGTGTTTGGTACTAACCATAGAGATGTCATAGAAATCAGTGAACCTACGAACTATACTCATGTCAAGTATACAAAAACTAGTATACTATGAAACCTATTATATACAAACGAACAACGAGCCAAACGCAGTAGGTCCCAGGACGCAGTAGTATGATACTCACTAATAATTTTTAAAAGTCGAAAATTGAATTGGTATTATTTTGTAGCGGCTGAGCTTTAAGCCACCGATTGCGTCCGCCGGGTTGCGGATGGCTGATCAACCTCTATATATAGAGGTTAGCTGCGGTATATGGGAGTTTACTTATTGATTAAGCAGTCGTGGACAAAATTCGGCGGCATTCCGAGTAGGTGCGGGTCTATCCCTGGGTAAGATCCCTGGCTATCTAAATGATATATTAAGCCTGTGAAGATGCCGTGACTTGGTGACGGGAGGCCGCAGACAATTGTGCCTCACATCACCCGGGGGATAGGGCAGCAGCTCTTCTTCATATGAGTGGAGGTGGAGACCACGGTGGTCAGTACAGCGACACACATTTCACTACAGGCGTGGTAACATTTACTTTAACGGCTGCAGTACTGCGATGTGGAAGGCAAGAGGAAACCACCGCATTATTATCCCGAGGAGTCGCATCTACTCCAACTCTAAATAATCAGACATAATGGAATTCTCTCAGGTAAAACATTCCGGAGGTAAACTAGTCCCCCATTTGAATCTCCGGGCGGGGACTACCCGAGAGGGTACATCGGTCAACTGCGATAAAGTTATGAGGATAGGAATATGGAACGTGAGGTCACTTAGGACTTGCGGTAAGCTAGAAAACCTTACGGCGGAAATGCAAAGATCGAATCTATACGTACATTCAATTACACATTAAAAAAGTCTAAAATAATTCAGCTAGACAATCAGAGAGATCCAAATTACACGCTTGCTTGTTTGCTAACTTGCTTCGTCAGTTTGTCTGTTTTATCGATGGAATTTTATTATTGATTTTTAACCCACTTCCCATCGTCGGATCGGCTTGAAATTTTCCACATTTGTAAGCCTCTGATGACAATGCATAATTCAATAATACTTTTTAAATTTTGTTCCATTGTGCTCCCTAATAAATTAACTATATTTCCAAGTGGAAAAACATAATTTTTATCAGTTATTTTAGTATTAAAATGTCTCAAAATATGGCGTTAAAGTGGAAATGCAAAGATTGAATCTCGACGCACATTCAATTACACATTTAAAAGTCTAAAACATTCAGTTAGACAATCAGAAAGATCCAAATTACATGACAACCATTTTGTCAACTTGCTTCGTCAGTTTGTCTGTTTTATCAATGGAATTTTACTATTGATTTTTCACCTACTTCCCATCGTCGGATCGGCTTGAGATTTTAGTTTTTCATGAGCAGCAATATGAGTGTTTATGAGTTTTTTTATTGCAGAAATTTGTTTAACAGCTGTGGTTCAATCGGTTACATGATCCACCATTAAAAGTAAAAAAGCATAAATAAGATAAGGGTTTAGATATTGATATTACCTGCCAATCCTTCAAAATTTCATGCCACAATACTCATCCATCAGGCTCTTATTAACTCATTTCTCATACACGTAATCAGTACCCAAGCTTCATTCAGAGAGTGATGAAAATCTTTTTTTTTTTTTACTTTACAGCGAATTTAAAACTATTTTGTGAAATATCGTGTTTTTTAAATCTTTTTTTTATTCCATTATCATAGACAATTTAGTTCAGCATTGCGACGTATAAAATTGCCAATTCACGTCAAACGCCACTACATTCATTTCCACCATCACGCACAATACATTCCTCACTGGCGTCTGCTTTCCATGCATTTCATTGCATTCAGTTTTGCGAGAGACGAATGGGGCTTATTTCTCCTCCCACATCTGATTGTCTCTTCCTTTCCCTCTTCTCATAAATAGCCACAGATATGCCACTGACCATTTATGGTCCTTATTCTCCTTCAATGGGTACAATAACCCTCACCTGACATTGTACCTATTGTGTCCGAGACGAATCAAGGATTGTTCCCTTAGCGACGAATTCAGTTTCCAGCCAACACGCCAAATTGGGGACGGAGGACAAACCCGCATAAAAAGCGATACCGAAAATGGAAAAATATTGAGGGCCGGAGTGATTCATCCAGTGGCGGAGGTTGAACCCTCTCGTTGGAATCTCTGAAATGTTCCTTTGGGACGAGACCTTAATTTTTTGGACGAAGGTCATGAAAAAAGAAAATGATAGCGACGTTTCCGGCGACTTGTAGGCTCCCATTTCTCGCAGTCAACTTCGAAAAATGCTGGAAAATTACGCTATTCGATAGGCCAAGGCTCTGGTTTACCACCAAAAATGGGTCACGCTCAATCTTATACGAAATCTCTAGGTGGTCACTTACAGCTCAAGTTCTCTGATTTTCCACACTTTTCAAGACGGAGTCGGGATTTTTTAGAATGTTTAAAAACGTGAATTTTACTTTATGAATATTTTTCTTTAAAGTAGATAGTAAAGTGAGATGGTGAAAGATGTTTAAGTATACTTACCGGGACTAGCCAGGGTGATAACTATTACGGAGTCACCCGCTAAGAAAGACATCTGAATCTTAAATAAAATTAAGTACTTACACTTAAAATATAAAAATTAATTTCATCGCTTATGGAACCGGAATGGCTAAATAAATTGGAAAGGAAAATAAATGTAGAACAATTGCTAAAGCAAGAGGAGGTTAAAATAATGAAAAATAAATTCGATTTACCGATGTCATGAATAATATTTCAAGATACAACAACTAACACGCATTACAGATAAGGTATTTTATGTGCGTCATCGTGAGATGTATGGACAGAAATATTTTGTTTTCTTATAAAAAAAAACACCTGCCATTGAATTTTTTAAACGACATATCAAATTTAAAATGCCGATATAATGGTAATAAGTGTTTTTTCTCAGAAATATTAGACATAGAACTTCAAAATACCACGCTCTCATGTCCTTCAGGAACCAATTAAATTACTAAGCACTAATGAAATCTCAAGAGTAAATAAAAAAAGGTCTTATGTAGTAATTAAGGGATTCTGGAACAAAACTTCGTCCGCCACTGAAAACATCCCAAAGCAACTTGGCCACATGTTCTAAATGATACAAACGCCTTGACCCTCCACTCGCCAAACGCCTTACAAAACAGAAACCAAATACGGAAAAACATATGAGGACGAGGTTGATGCAGACCAAAGACGGATAAAGAACCCTCCCAAAGAACCTTAACAAAAAAAATCGGGCGAGACGTTAAAAATAAAGAGAAAATAAAAGTCAAAACTACAAAACGAGGGAATCCATTTTTTCCACGTGGATATCAGTTCACTAAAGGCCAGCATCTTAAACGAATTACCGCCGTATTATGCTAAGCAAAAAGTCCTTGATACAAGGGAGATTATACACTTGATTGGTCAAAAATTACATCAAAGTAAATAATTTCGAAGAGTCGTAGACTACACTAGCATTTTTCAGGATAGAAAGGAAAGGAGTTTTTAACACAACAGTAGAGTCCTAATGCTCCCCATGCACATATATGGGAATACATGGTTTTTAATCTGCCTTAAAAGAACATAAATGAGTGGGAATAACATTATCACCCGACCACCAAAGACAGCTATCCTTCAGAGGGAGTCATTAGATGCTGAGCACGATGTCTAACTGAAAATGGTAATTGCAAAAAGTGACTTTGACATGAATGCTTATAATTCCATTGCTGCTTAAGCATGGGCGTACACAGCGAGGGGCAGAAGGGGGCAGCTGCCCCCTCAGAAGCATAATTCGCAAATGTCTTTAAGGAAAATAATATTTTTTCAAGCAAATAATTTTAAAAACTAATAAAGAGCTGTTACAGCTTCCTTAAAATGTTGATTTCATTCACCTTTTCCATGCTTAAATCTTACCTACAACTTGAGCAACCATGGCTTGCCCCTCCAGTTTTGATCCTGGGAACACCCTTGTGCTAAAGTTCCAGAACCAAATGAGAAAAAAAATTCGGCCCATCCTGATAAAATCATCGATACACATTATGTGCTACTTTGAACACATTTTTCCTCAATACTTACGGATTTCAACTAGTACACATATGTATCTGCTTCTTCCACGCCAACTGTGGTTACATTTGCGATTCCAACAAAAAAATAATATTTAATTACGGAAGGGTACAAGCGGATGAATAATTCTGTTGATATCACAAAAATATTAAATGCCTACATGCATAAATTGTAATACGTTAACAGCAGAGCCAGATTTTCCTATAGGCTAAGTATGCTTCAGTCTATGGCCTCAAGATCAAGAGGGGCCTACATTGAAATTGTCAGCAAAATTAAAATTACACTATAAGGTAGGTAAGTACCAATCGCAACATGCTTCATTTGAAAAATTGATATGTATCACAGTAAAGATGTATTTAATTATCTCTCATGCAACCTACACCTTAAAAATGGGAGGCGTAAGGGCCTCGTAAGCGGAGTAGCCTAGGGCCACTTTTAATCTAAAATCGGCCCTGGTAAACAGATTTAAATAATTTCAACTTTATACAATTTTAATATCCTTCTTTAAGGTATTTCTCCAAGCTACTTATTCTGAAATACCCAACGCACCAGGAAATACACCCAGCCCACATCTCACATCACACGCGGTAGAAAGGAAGTCGTGATAACCAAAGTATCTAACAAGAAATTGAAAGGACTTTTATCGTGGCACACAAATTTAACACCCAAAATAGGTATTCTTGGATGAAAGGTCCTATTATTAGGTGAGTGGCAGTGTCGTAGCCAGGGGGGGGATCCGAGGGGTCCGGACCCCCCCCTCGAAATATAAGAACACAAATTATTTTCTTTCATAAAATAAAATATTGAAAATCATGAATTTTAAAAGTTTTTTTAATGAAGTTTTTTCTGATATGAAAATTGTTAAAATTAGTTTAAAAGACATTACTTATTACCCAGTTTTTTTTTATTTCCCCCTGGTTTTGGACCCCTCCCCGAACGAAATTCCTGGCTACGCCACCGGTGAGTGGGTGTAATCATTCAAATCTTCAAGACCGATTACGAGGCAGAGTCGACGCAAAAAAATTACAATCTTCTTAAAAAAAAGGAAGTTATTCTTCCATGAAATAATTCATCTCATTACGTCACCACACCCGTTAGGACCCTGGGAAATTTTGCAACGACGCTGGTGACGACACTCATGGAACGATCATCTTTCCAGACGCCCATTTGGCGCTGTACTTCATTAGACTTCGTAATTAATCTCTACTACTTGACCGCATCATTTATGAAAAGGTTCCCCCCCAAGCGTGCGAGAAAGAATTATTGCGAAAATAAATCCAGGGAAAATGGAAGAAAAAATACCACGTAAAACGTTAATTTAGGCTCATAAGAGGCATTAACATTCCCAATTTACATACTGTTCCCACAGTCATTACGGAGGCGCCTGATGGAGATGATGTCCATAAGGGTTTTCTAAAGAGATGCAAAAAGACGATCCAGAGACAAGTATAAGACCTCATTACTCTCAAGTTCTTCAGCAAAATATATTAATATTGCATCCCACGGGAATATACTACACTGCGTGAATACAAATTGGTATTAAACACCTCCTCCTTATAAATGGAAAATCTTGACAAATTACCACCTAATATTGCATAAAAAATGGCCAAAGTGGGAATTTTATTTTTTTTAAAGTGCCAATTCAGCCTAAAATTAACTCGCAGAAAATATTTTTCAATCGGGCTGCGAGCAAAAGCCTTGCTAAAAAAACCTTACACGTTATTTTGCGGCAAAACTTGATTTCGGAGTGCTTCAGAATATATTGTCCCAAAGAATCAAGGAACATTGCATATTATTATCGAGAAATCTTAAAATTATAGCCATTGTGCGGTTAAAACTAATGAACTACGCCATGAATTGAGCCGTTTAAATTAATGACGTACTTTATTAATTTTAACGGCTCTAAGCTCATAATGCCTATTAAAAAAATAAATTGAGCGTACTGTTTGGCTACTAATCGGAGATTCTAAGGTTCAAACCTATTTCAAACCTCTCGAAAACAATACTCGTGACATAAGAGGAACTGGACTCCTACACTAATTTATTGAATTCACGGGCCCGCAGCTTAGTCCGGAATGACCTCTACCCTAACATGTCCAGAAGAGGATTTAGGGGGATCACAGGGTCATCAACCCCCCAAACTTTTATCAGAATTTTTATTTTTACTCGTTTTGTAGTTCTTGTGCCCTTAAAAAGGAGTAAAGGAAGTATATATGCAAGTGTATTGCTATAAGTCCCAAACGCGAGAGAATTTTGAGTTGTTTCTATAGTAGAGTAGCACTACCTTCTGTAAAAAATGGGCTATTCCATACTCCTCGGACCCAGGTCATGACAGTCTCCCCTTGATTCACTAATGCAATCCAGTATCATTTACATGTATATTTACTCAAGCAACTGACTTTTAAAAAAATAAAAAATTGTACAATCCTTTCCTTAATTAAGTGGATAGCAACATGATGGAGAAGAATATAAGGTTGAAAGGAAGATAACAAACGAGAACTCAGTGTAGAGCAGTGCCAAACGAATCTTAAACTTAAATTTAACTATAATTTGTTCCGTTGCAGTGAGGGATAAGCTCTTGTGATAGCTTTTCAGAGTCTATGAAAACGATAGCTCTGAATTAAGGTCGGGACACACATAACCGCACCGAGCCCGCGCCGACACACGGCCGCGGCTCGGACGACTGTTGGTGACGGTGGTAGGAGAACACACTGGTCCGTCACTGCCCCGTGCGACGACCGTCAGTATTGTCTCATTTCTTCTTCTAGCGTAGTGTGTTTTTGGGATCTCGATCATGTTTTCAAACTTTCGGAACAGTGATCCAGCGATGATTGCCTTGGCTCTAGATGAAGAGGATAGGACTTCAATAAGTTTTTCGCTCTCCATGTTGCACGAGCCCGCACCGTCACCGTCAAAAAGTAAACAGAACTAGTCGGTGACGGTGCGGCCTCGGCGCGGTCTCCGAGCACGATGACGGTGCTGGCACGTGCGGTGGTGTGTGTCGTTTGAATGCATTGTTTTCCCTTCTCGCCGTAGCACGTCCAACACTCGGCCGTGTGTCGGCGCGGGCTCGGTGCGGTTATGTGTGTCCCGACCTTTACGCGGTCACTAGTACCGGCCCTTTTCCACGCATTTTCGTCGTCCTCGACACATTAAAATCTATTATTCCATTAAGAGGTGGAGATGGCTATGAAGCCGGCTCTGACTGATGAAATGGAGTTCGCTAAATGAATGTAGGACGAGCTAAACGATAGAAAAATCCATGGGTACCATCTCTCCTACTGGACCTGTCACGGACAAAAATCACCTAAAATCGTAATTATTCTGCAATCACCGGAAGGATTTCTCAAAAGGGATGTAAAAAATGTGGATCAAGCTTTAGAATTGATGATGATAACGACGTGATGTGAATCAACAATTACGGTATCACTTAAGGCCGGGACACACATGACCGCACCGAGCCCGCGCCGACACACGGCCGACACACGGCCGCGGCACGGACGATTGTTGGTGACGGTGGTAGGAGAACACACTGGCCCGTCACTGCCCCGTGCGACGGCCGTCAGTATTGTCTCATTTCTGTTCCTAGCGTGGTGTGTTTCTCTGATCTCGATCATGTTTTCAAACTTTCGGAACCGTGATCTAGCGATGATTGCCTTGGCTCTAGATGAAGAGGAAAAAGAGGAAACTTTGAGGAGGCGAAGAAAGAGAACTTGGGTGGACACTGCATGGAAATCAAGACATATTGAGGGAGAATTTAATACCCTGTTTCATCGTCTCATGGATGATGAAATTAAGTTCTACGGATATTTTCGAATGACACAAAATACCTTCCATCTTCTCCTCAATAAGCTCCAAGAACACCTGAAGAAGAACGATACGTTTTGGAGGAGATGTATTCCACCAAGTGAACGTCTGGCTGTGTGCTTAAGGTATGTTCTCATATTTGTGCGTTTTTAGGAGGTGTACATATATGTGTGTGGGTGTATATATATATATAACACACACACGACCAAATATTCTTCTTTTCTAATTTCTGTAGTTTTGCATAATTGTATAAGAGAGTCACTAGTGGTAATAGAAACACAATATCAAAAAATAAATACTTTAATTGCCAAATTTTTTATACTAAACATGTTGATATTATTATTTTTACAATTTAAAAAACGAGGCGTGGTTCATTGTATGCACGGAAAGTGGATTCGTTATTTGTTGGTGGCTTTCGTTAAAGGAACTGTAATGAGGTGATTCATTGGTGAATGATGAACGTGTGGAGGAATCATTGCTGCCTGCGACGCTTTCATTTTTTGATAACTGCTTCAACTCAAACTCTTGCACAGTGGTGAAAATTGATGTTTTTGCCTGGTTTAATAATATGGGGTCCAAAGATTTCAGAACTGGAGCCAGGCTAGCAAGAAAAATATCGATAGGGTGTTGTTCAGGACTGGTTGGATTAACTCTGACTTTTTCTGCCTCTTTTTCGGCTAATATATACGCCATAAGTTGGCTCGAAGGAGACTCTTGCGCCGGTTTTTCATTATTTGATCCCCTTCGTTTAGCATTCAATGGTCTATTGAAGTGGTTTCTTTTCCCAGAAATGGTTTCCGTAGTCTCAGCTGGAGGATCTGGAGAGGTAGGCTGAACTGTAATCTGAGAACTTGTACCAGGGTATTGAGAAACATCGTTTTGGCTTTCAAGCTCACTTCCGGGATCATGTTCAGGCTCTTCTTCCACTCTTGGGTCAAATTCAGAATCATCCCTTTGGTATTCCATTGATGGCACATTGGAGAGGGTTTCTCTTTCCACAATATGAGGCAGCAAAAATTCCAAAATGTCTTCGTACTTGTACTTATTTTTTTTGGCTGCAGCTTGTCCCGATCTTGTCTTCCTCTTTTGTAGAGTTCGACGGAACTGATCTCGAAACGAGGCCCACCTTTTCCTGCACTCTTCCGGCCCTCCTAAAAAAAATATTCTTTTAGAATAATAATTTTATGTTAAAATCTATCAAAATATCTTTTTTCAGGTTCCTTGCAACTGGGGATACTTTCAAGACAATTTCATTCAGCTATAGGCTGGGCAGATCGACTGTAGCTGCTATCATTCACAGTACATGTAAAGCAATAGTGGACGTTATTCAAAAGGAGGTCATGCCTGTGCCAAATGAAGCAAAATGGAACACTGTGGCATCTGAGTTTTGGGAAAAGTGGCAGTACCCCAACTGTATTGGAGCCTTGGATGGGAAGCATGTTACAATTCAAGCTCCGAAGTTATCAGGCAGTCTATACTGGAATTACAAACACTCATACTCCATTGTACTTCTAGCCTTAGTTGACCCATGCTACAACTTCATTGTGGTAGACGTCGGAGCTTACGGGAAAAACTCGGTTGGAGGTATTTTTTTAAACTCGAATTTTGGAAGAGCTCTGGAGCATGGCCAGCTCAATGTTCCCAGGGGTGGAGCACTACCTGGAACAAATTTCGAACTGCCAATGGTCATTGTAGGTGATGAAGCCTTTCCTCTTAAAAGGTATATGATGAGACCTTATCCTGGAAAAGGTTTGACAGATGACAAAAGGATATTTAACTACCGTCTAAGCCGAGCTAGGAGGATTTCTGAAAATGCGTTTGGAATTTTGGTACAGAAGTTTCGCATTTTCTCCCGACGGTTGCAAGGAAATCCTGAAAACATTACGACTTTAGTACTAGCTGCTTGCGTCCTCCACAATTTCATAAGATATAATGAAGGAATTAACATGTCAGCATTAAATGAAAGCAAAGATGGGACTGAGAGCACCAGCCTCCCTAGCAGGGCCTGCAATCTTCAAGACCTACCCCGTCTACGAGGAGGGTCAACAGGAGAAGCGTTTGCTGTTCGAGAAAAACTCAAGGATTTCTTTAACTCTCCAGTTGGAAGTGTAGAGTGGCAAGTGAGGGCTGCACTGGGAATATAATACGCCCAAGATTTAACGCCAAATGACATTGGACTTTAACGTACAAGTAGCGATATTATTTTGAACTACAACTTTCAACTTTGGAAATTCAACTGTGTTAGTGCGTTAATTATTATTGTTAAATTTTTATTCTTTCTTGACCTCTTCTTAAACTTATTTATTTATATTTTTGTGAGTTCTTGGAGTTTAGGTCCAAATAAATAAAAACCAAATTTAGCCAACGCTTCGATATAATTGTATATCTTCTAAAGGGCTTAGTTATGAAAAAGAAAATGAGATAAACATATGGATGAATTAAATATGATATGATAGTAGAATTTGGAAGCATAAATATATAAAGTTACAATACTGTTTTTATTTTATAATAAAATAAAACGACAATTTCAGTATTAAGTAATTGAGAAAAGGGAAACACAGGAGTTCAACGTAACTTAATTTGTGGTGTTTGTTTGTTTATGGTAACAATGATTATTTTGTAGACCATGGTTACATTCAGAGAAAATCAATAGAGTAAAAATAAATTATACTCAAATTATCAATATCCGATCTTTTATTATAACAATTTTAATTTTTTGAAATATATATAATTTCTTTTATCAACCGCTTCGCTAAAATATCTTGTATGAAAAATTAATTCATTTTCTAAAATTTTGGTATTACTAAAGTCGAAATAATAGCTATTGAATAATCTGGGTTGTGCAAGGGCACATAACTGTGTTTTATTTTTTATTGATGATTTGAGTTGTGAATTCCTATTCATTAAGTACTGAGATGTTTGACCAATGTAGAAACTGTTGCAAACTTGTACATGCACTACACACGGTAAATAAACACTCTGTATAACGAAATGAAAGAATATAAAAATGTGACATACCTGATGCTTTCAGTTTCTCGGAAATCATTTTCCACACCCTTTCCTTGTACTCGACATTCCGATAATTATCCACAGTTTGGTCATACAGAACTGGGAATTTCCGCACTTCTTCAATAAGTTTCTCGCTCTCCATGTTGCACGAGCCCGCACCGTCACCGTCAAAAAGTAAACTGAACTAGTCGGTGACGGTGCGGGCTCGGCGCGGTCTCCAAGCACGATGACGGTGCGGGCACGGTGCGGTGGTGTGTGTCCCTACGCGTTTGAATGCATTGTTTTCCTTTCTCGCCGTAGCACGTCCAACACTCGGCCGTGTGTCGGCGCGGGCTCGGTGCGGTCATGTGTGTCCCGGCCTTTACACGGACAGAACTACAATAGCAACGATGAGAAAAAAATTTAAATAAAAAAGCTCGGTCAAGCGATCCTTGATTTTTATCAAGTTTTGAAATGATAACGTGAATTAGATAAGGATTCGATCGAATTCTCGTTTTTGCTGTGAATTTTTGGCCCTGATTTCCACTTACTTCATCACTTCATGACAAAGTATTGAAGAGATCAGAGATTTTTGTACTTCTTGGATCCACATTGCTCATTCTCACATTTTTGATCAGGAAGCTAGCGCCAAGGCATTTTTTTTTACAATAAGTTTTTCTATCGACTGATAATAAATTATTTTGCCAGCTAGTGAAATCAAATAAAGAGGATTTTAGTTGGCGGCAACAGAATTCTCTGCCTGCACCTGAAAAAACGCATCTCAGAATACAACGCAATAGGCCAGACGAGCAGTGGCATAGCCAGGATTTTGAAATGGTGGCGCTGACCGGAGATTTCGGGGCCCTTCCTGAGTGTATGGAAAAAAATGGGGGACATCCTCCGGAAAATTTTGAGGTTTTTAATGTTGACAACGTGATTTTTTAGGACTCAAAAACAGAAATTTTGCACGATTATCTTATAAAATCAAGTATTATTTTATATACTGAGGCAACATTACTAACTTTTGGCGCCTCTTTCCAAGGCTCAAGAGGGGGAGGGGGTTTGTACCCCGGAACTCCCCCCGTGGCTACGCCATTGAGTACGAGATCAAATTAATAATATTGTTTGAACAATCACCGTATTCAGGCCGGGGTACAGGTCAAGGCGGTTGGTGTTTACCTCGGCTATATTTTCGCACTTCTGGAAATTCAAGTACAAAAAGAGAGGTTTTCTCATATCGTCTAAGAGAGATTAATTTTTTGTTTTGAATCCACCCCGAAACGAGGCCAAGAGTGAGTTCGGGAAGGTCATTCGACAAAGGTGAGAGGAAAAACCCTTTTTTTCACGAACGTAAAACCTTCCATACAAAAAGGTGTTTGCTCTTTCGCCGGAAATTCCTCTTTTATTTCGAGTTTTCCGCATCTGGGTTAAACGGTCGGAGACACAAAGAGAGAGAGGTATACGAACTGACGGACGTAACGCATGGTCGCCTTCATCTGACCAAGAGGACGCGGAACCGGCCGGCCGTTATCTCTATGACCCTCGCTTGCGGCTCCATTCTCGCGTTAGCCGGTCCACCTCCACTACCCCAGTAAACCTATTAAACACCCCTTTCGATGGGAATACAAATTCAATAAATCATACTATGGTATCAAAAAGATAACGAATACGGTAGTTTCCTTCATCAAAGAAAACGAAAGGCATTGATTGCGATTCGTTACCCAACATTAGTGTATACACAAATTACTTGGTTTTAGAAATCCCAGTTTCGACGAATATTAATGGTCAATTTTAACCTCATTTGAAAAAGACCTGATTGGCGGCCACGCAATGCCACTCCACGTGACGTCACAGGGACCGAGATGCTATACGAGTTGTCAGGAGTTATACATCGTTTGATCGTTACTACCAACGCATGCGTGTGGCACAGAGCTCAGGGAAACATTTCTTAATAATCACCAATTAAAATTGAGTAAGATGGGAAAGTTTCCTTCGTTTGATAGGGTATTAATAATCCTTATTAAGCCAAGCGCTACCTGCTAGCAGGGTACTCTGCTACCTGCTAGCATCCTGCATCGTATCGGCGCTCATAGTCTCGCACCAAGGTGGCCTCACACGGCGGCAGCAGGAACCAGAATGACATCACACGGGCTTCCCCAGTATTCACATACTTAGCCGTCGCGTTATCGCGCGCATGAAATTTTTCTCTCTTTATTTAATCGCGAAAAATAGGTATCGTAATTTAAAAATCTATAAGCGTGAAATACGTACTCCAGGAGTAATAATCTTTCGATTTAGGCAATAAAAAAATAGGAAACCACCCCATTGTGAAGACTTGTAACCTAGCCGGCATCAGTCAGGGGAAGGTAAAGCCCTCGCTCTCCAAACAAGAGACGCAGGTTTCAATCCCTCCAGAGTTAAATTTGCCTTATCCAGGGCATGTATTTTCGAGTAGGTACCTTTACTAGTTGACTGGATTAAAACCCCGGTTTAAAAATCCAACGGTGCTGTTTTCGTTAGTATATGATTAAAAAAGTACTGCTGTGGAATTTTATACAGTAAATTCATTACTAAATATAGGAAATAAAAATTGAAAGGCATTTAGGACTACTCAAAAAGCTCTCACAGAGTCTAAGCCACGAAATTCTTCAATTCAGTTATTACGCGAAATAAGAGAGGTAGATTTAGGGCAATAACCCAAAATTTATGTTCCAGACGATAAGATAAAGCAAATCCAAAACTAATCAATACTATTACAATTATATGATAGCCTAAAACAGCGGCTGGTGCAAATTTCTAAACATTTTGAAAATCAAATACATAGTAGAAAAGAATTAAGATATTCAAATTTATATATTGTGTATGGTACAAGAATGGAATAAGGAAAAAAATTAAGAATTATAAACTGCATGCATGAAAATACAAAATAAATCGTGAATTCAAAGAAGAAAAGAAAAAAAGGAGAATATCTTGTAAGAATAATAATTTTTAGCAATAAAAATGCAGAAAAGTTTTTAAAAACATCACGATTACACAACAAAGTTTAAAATTTTTTCAAAATTTTCACCTTCTTGGGTCATGAGCCATTGTTTTACTTTAGCCAGAAACAAAGCTTCACAGTTTTGACTCAATACCTCAACCGAGAGGGAACAGAACAATTTTGGTGCAAGAAAAGTGCATGTATGTTTGAAGGCTACATTTAGGGCTTTTGGGCTACGGGATATTATGTACACACAGCAGCGGATCCAGGATAGGGACAAGGGAGGGAGCAAGGAGGCTCTCCTCTCCAGTATATATATGACAACTGAACAAAATAACCTTTCTATCTAGTGTACATTGGATTCCCAAGGGCATAGCACCCCTAGTCCCTCTCTGGATCCGCCACTGCGTACATACATATTTTTTATAAGGCTACAATTGCGCAAGCCTGGAGATTCAACCGACAGGCCAATCCATGCATTCTACCGACGAAAGCAAATACGTTAACAACACACAAAAAACAGTTCGACGAGCTGAATGAAATAAAAATAGATTGAGCTGCATGTAAATTTAATAATTCACTGACACTCCCCAGAATCCGCCACGGCGTATACACGTAATTTTTCTAAGGCTACAATTGCACAAGCCTGGAGATTCGACCGACGGGTAGGAGAGGAGACACGTCCCGCGGGCAGCTGTCGTCTAAAGTGCCTCTAACCAGTTTACTATCGACATCAGACCATTAATTTCAATCTTGAACGGGAAAGAGGGTTAGGCTATAGAAGTCTAGACCGCGAATGCGTGTGTTCGCACGAGTACGTGCTGATGGGATGGTTTCTCGCCTCCTCGGCGCGAATTATTCCAGGGGGATGACGCTAGTGGCTTGGGAACGCAAGGAAAGAGAGTGGGGGATAAGGGATGATAAAGATTGAATTGCCGCGAGCAGACTCAATTCCACCGAATAAACCGCCGCGCCGGGGAACTTTGTGGCGATTAACTGCCGACTTCCGCAGCATTCAAGTCACCAAAAGGAAAAAAAATATTGAATAAATTTCAATGGCGAGAGAAGGTCCGAATGCCATTTGAAGACAATTATAGAAGGTCAAGCGAGAATTTTTCTATGGAGGGAAGTCGATGATGGATGAGAGAGAGGGCAGAGACCGATTCTGACGCGAATGAACGAGTTCACTTACTGGTAGGGATGTGCGGGTATTGCTTTTTGATCTCAAGTCGAGTATCAAATCGAGTAGAAAACTACTCGCGAGTATCGAGTCGAGTCGAGTTTGGTCATTTCTGGATCTGGCAATATGATAATATATACGCCACATCTTATTCTCATTTTCAAATACCTTATAATTACAATAATAATAATATATTTATTGCTCCTTTTATATGCTAGTATTTTCTGTTGCGATTATTATATCATATTATTACATGTGTCCAATTTTTTTATGTACCCAATCTCTGATATTAATGTACACCTTTGTATGTTCTTGGTTGGCCAAGAGTCCGAGATAATAAACATTTCTTTATCTTTTACCTTTGTGAATTTTCTTTTCTGAATGCTTATCTTGATGAAAAAAGGAAAAGATAATGAGGAATGCTGATGGTAATTGTGTCAGTATTAGGAGATGAATTCACGTGTTTTGATAAGTACCGTAAGCACTATTGAAATGAATTTACCCCGAGTAAAATGCGGTTAATTGATATATATGTATCCAAATTAGCGGTAACAGCCCTGAGTAAAAGAATTTGCACCATTGCAATAATTTTTCAAGATAGTGCTTCTTGTCGGCAGATTTCTGAACTTACTGACCTCGACAGCTCTGTAAACGAAACGAAACTACTCGACTCGACATTTGTAATGCTACTCGAATCACTCGAGTCGAGTACCAACAACTCGAATCGACTCGAATTTTCGAGTAATCGCACATCCCAACTTACTGGCATTCAATCAACAAAAATCAATAAGTTAGCAACACACAAAAATGTTTTACGAGCTGAATGGAATGATAATTGAACGAGTTGCAAGCAATCTCCATTATTCGTTGAGATCTAGGTGGTTATAAGCACGGATATTATTGCAACTGAGGACTGTCCAGTCGGCCCCTACCTACGTTGCCATCCACTGCGATTTTAGTGTATTTACCAGAGCTACTACTCAAGTCGCTGACGACAGAGCTATCCGAATTTTACGGATAAATATAATATATTTAAGGCTGTTAACCCAAATTCATATTCGTTATGAATCACTTTCAGAAGTTTTCGTTATCGTTCCTGGCGAGTAGAAGTACTGTATGAAATATGGGAAATATTGTAAGAAATTAAGCCCTCGGTTAATTAATCTATGCCCTCGGTTGGCCGTCGAGGAAAGTTAACGTTTTGCCTATCTTTCTCGGGGTGAAACTTAAAATAAACAAATCAATATTCTATGCTCAATTGCTTGAAGACCATGAGATTTTCCTCATTTTACTTTTTTATATTGATAACGTAAGATGTAATTGAGAATCCATTTTTTGTTAATTTCAATTTAGTTTATATTCAGATATCTTGTCATATACAAGATTTATACCATTTTTATTATTATTTATTCAGCTTTTATGCCCAGTAGCTATTTTTAATACGCTTTTAAATTAATGTGTGAAAATCGAATGCTGTCACTATCATTAATAAAGCACATTGGACTAAAATTCCTTAGTGTGTCATAATTAACCTAAAAATGCCAAAAAAAAACTACTTCCATTACCTGAGATAAAAGTTGATTTCTCAAGAATGGTTAAACATAATTTGGTACTTTAAAAAGCAATGTAAAGCTGAATTTTTGGGAAAATTGCGCTTGTCCCATGCGCTGCTTAATGTGGAAATATACTGCACATCAGCCATGGGACGCACTTGCCCCATGTACGGGGAAAGTGCGATCCCTAGACAAGATTGTAAGAAATAATTTATAAAAATTACCACTTTACAGAGAGAGAAATGTAAATCTTATTATCTTTTTCGGTGATTAACATATATATCATACATTGAATCTCAGGATTTCAGCAAGCCTTGAAAATTTTCCTAAGCCAGTTAAAATTGAAATATGCTATCTAGGGGTCGCACTTACCCCACCTTACCTTACTACAAATATTAACAATGAATATGTAGCTTACCACTCAACGCCGTACTGCGGACATCACAATAATTTCAATAATAATAATAATAATAATATATTTAATGCTCCTTAAACAATTTAAATCTTTTTAAATATCATATATGCAAAACCAATTTTGGAGGGTTCGGTTATCTTAAGGCCTATCGCCTATTGGTGGGATAACCTTCAGAAAACAATTCTATTACTGTTTATGAACATATTTGGAAACCAAATCCTCTTAGTGGCAACATAAATCAAGTGTCTGCGGGATGTAATTGAGTCTGTCTTAGTTATCTTTTTGGTTGAAAGAATGTGCTTTGCGGTGCGGAAACTTGGGCGTTGAATAAGGATGATGAAGGAAGACTGGAGGCGAAGACAGAAATAGTAAGTTAGCAGTGGTAGGTAAGTGCAATAAAAATGAAAAATTCTGATCATATTAACAAAAGTCTCAAAAACAGAGTAATTTGAAACATCTAAGGAGATGCCTAGAACGATTTTCAAAACCTTTCAAGGCAAACTTTTTCGAGAAAACACATTCGCGAGAAAAATTACATATGTTTAGGACTTTTTCAAAACTAATCACTATCACGTCAATCGTTATCAATTCATAACAAGTATCACTTGCGATTAGGTATTGGGGTAAAACAATGATGACAACTCTTTTTAAAACTTAAATTTCTCTAGGAATGAGAGTAATTCAACATCGCATTGACACTATACGAACCTGCGAACTTAGACCAAATTCCGGAAAATCGTTCGTTTAATAATCGAGGACCTTAGAAGCCAATGAGGATAAGTGCATTTTTTTATTTTTGGAGATAAGTACAGATAATAGTTGGTGGGGTACATAATACTGTTGTGACAAAGGGATACAAGTAAGCCACTGATAAGCATATACATATAGATTCAGAGATTTACATGAACCTCTTTGTTACAACAATATTCTGTACCCCACCAAACATTATCTGTTCCTATCTCCAAAAATAAAAAAATGCACTAATCCTCCTTGGCTTCTAAGGTCCTCGTTTAGGAATTAGAAAAATTTAGACAGCCTAACCGCTCAAATTATTTCCCTTGGCAACGCTTCAAAAACATCATATCACTTTGGCAATAAGCGTCACCTCACGAAGTCAAGTCTGGAAAGAAAAGATGAAACTAGACTACAAAATCTCTTCCACCATTTCTCCTCACGAATTTCAGATCCGTTAGGACCACAAATTAAACGAAAAAATGAATGAAAAGATTGGGGTAATCACCTAGCAATAACTTCTCGACAGGTCTCTATCAACATCCTAACTTTGAATAGCCATTTAGCTGATTATAGTAGTGGTCTCCAAAGACCGGAAATGCATAACTATGCCGTCAAATTTATTGTAAAGCATCTTTCTCTTTGTTGAGCAGCAACCTCCTCGCATGACTTGAATAGACGGCACACGCTTTGATCACGAAAAATTTAACGATACTGCCGTATTGTTAAGGGAGAGTTTGTGGCCTTGATTTATTTCCTATGCGAGCATTTTATGCCCTTCTTAAAAGAGCCTCGACCGAGGCAATTTTCTTCCATAAATCCAACGCATGAGGTTATTGCTTTCGTTGGGGAGGGTTTTGCGTGAGCGTCTAATTAAGTTTAAAGTCCACTCGACGTCTCTTGAGAATTCTATCGCCTCAGCGATTCAAAGAGCGGTGCGGCTTTCGTACCTCTTTTAACGCGAGAGCTCTCCTCTGGGGCATGCGTTTACAATTCACTCAAATTATACGACGTAATGACAAAATTGCGGCGACTGTTAAAAAAATAATATCATGAGCGTTTACCCACAGAGCAGTATTAAATCATAAGAGGTAAATAAATTGGATGAAGTACAATAATTTTTATTGCCTAAATCGAAAGGTTGTTACTCCTGGAGTGCGTAATTCACGCTTTTAGATTTTTAAATGACGATATCTATTTTTCGCGATTAAATGAAAAGAGAAAATTTTCAAGCTCGCGAAAACGCGACGGATAAGTATGCATGCTGGGAAAAGCCCGTGAGACGTCTGGCTGCTGCTGCGTGAGGCCACCTGGGTGCGAGGCTATGAACGCCGCTAAGATGCAGGCTGCTTGCTGCCGAGCATGGCTGTAGCGTAGAGTACCTAGCGCTTGGCTTAAATAAGGATTAATACCGTATCAAACGAAGGAAAATTTTCGATCTTAGGCAATTTTAATATGTGATTATTAAGAGATGTTTCCCTGATCTCTGTGCCTCGTACATGAATTGGTAATCTCAGACGATGTAAAACTCCTATCTACTCGTAAAGAAACTAGGTCCCTGTGACGTCACGTGGAGTGGCATCGCATGGGCGCCAATCTGGCCTTTTTCAAATGAGGATAAAATTGACTAATGCCATTCGTCTAAACTGGTATTTCTAAAACCAAATAATTTGTACGTTATAAATTCACTAATGGTGGGTAACGAATCGCAATTAATGCCTTTCGTTTTCTTTGATGAATGAAACTACCCTATTGTTACCAAATCATGTCTTGTGATTGAAATACTTGATAAGGTAGAAAAGAAGTGCATTTAATGAAATATACTGAGAAAACTAAAATAATCTCTTACAATTGAAATGTTAAAGAAGAAAAAAATAAGTGAGTGCATTAGTACATCTTGAGAAAACATGAAAAAAGAAATTCCGAAATTTTCTAATGCAAACTTTCATGTTCAAGAGGTAGATGCTAGCTTTTCAGCAAGCATATTCCTCCATTCTTCTTTGATTGCTCCTCCATTAATCATAATACAATGTTAACAAGCCAACGAAATACACTATTAAATTGACAATACTATCATGAAATATAAATCAAACACATCTAGGTAACTTGAAGTGGGTGAAACTGCCTTCTCTAAAAAATAACATCACCCAAAGAGGAAGTGAAGTGGAAGACGTACTACTTAAATTCATCACATTAGCATGGAAGTGGAGTGCTTTATAAATATAAGCTAAGCCCTCAAGTATGCAAGCGCCATCCATTCGTTTCTGATAACGTAGAAGAAATATGCCACACTTAATTATATAAAACTACGATAATGCGTGATTGTAGCTTTGTATTACAACTGTCCACTGCTAGAAAAGAAAGAGTATGTAATAACTGCCGAGGTAAGAGGATATTTACATTGTGTAATAGGCAGTTTACTATCCGCCATCTATTCTCAACCATTTTCAAAAATAAGACGAATAACTAGGACAAGGGCATTGCTGGTCGATTGAAAAATTCATGAATTAAATTGGCCAATAAATCAAAGTTTTGGCATCGGTAAACGAATTAAAAGCGGACGCCTTAAATTCGAAGCATCCGGCGGATAAAATGGCAGTGACGTAGGAATATATTCGGACAGGATGGAGGACTATCTCAATATGATAGAATTAAAACTCGAAAGAAGAATTCTCAATCTCGCAATGATGACGGGTAAACCATCAATGAATCCATATTAAAAATAGTCGCATTCATGGTGTAATTATACATAGACATCAAATGAGATGAGTACTAAGCATATTATCCATGGCAATCTTCTTCCAAAGCATTTTCACGAGAAAATTCATGCGTATTGATGCACAATGTAATATTTTGCGGAATTTTTTCCCCCGAGTTAAACCTTCAAAGTGAACAAGTATGGCGAGAACCTTGTATTGACTTGATGCATCCCTCCATCATTGGGCACGGATGCCCTGATTTCAAGGCATTACTATAGGCCTGTTTACACGGTGATCTAGTTCGTACAAGTTAATATCTAAATGATACTTCGAAATGTTCCTCGACGAGGTAAATAACATAAAAATATCCCATGTTGGGCAGAAACACAAGACACAATGCACTGAATTGTTGAGGCCTTTACTTTGTAGAATTCCATATTTAATGTTTGGAAGGAAATTTCTTAGTTTTTGTAGAAAAGCTAAGAAATTTCCTTCCAAATATTATATACAAGACACAAGGCAAGATTTATTTCGGTGAGTGTTTTTTACCTTTTTGTGTCCTGTGTTTCTGCCCAACGTGGGATATTTTTATGTTAATATCTAAATGCATGTACGCAAGGCCGTAGCCAGGGGAGGGATCAAGGGGGATTGATCCCCCCTCCGAAATGAAAAAAAATTAAATAGATACTTTATGCTCGCTTGGTGCTCACACGACGATATTATATAGCGGCGCAGGGACATCTAGTAGTCCATTGCGACTTAAGCCAATAATTATCTAAGCGAATTTGTAGGTGCAGTGTGTGTAGTTGTAGTGCAGTGTGTGAAATAATAGTGCTGTGAATTAGTAGAGAGATGAGTGACTTATGAGCCTCCTGAGGGACCGCAGAATTGACATCGACACCGAGGAGTTAATTCATTTGGTCGCTGCAAAAAAAGCTAAATGGCTAAATTCAATTTTATAATAATATTTTTATATTTTCCTTTACGGGTTTATAATACATATGTATATTTAACCGTATACGCTATTTTGTTTATCTTATAAAAATAATTTTATGTTTGTCTACTATTCCATAAACCCCCTCCCCCCCCGGAAATATTTTCTGGCTACGGCCTTGCATGTACGCGAGAATGAATTCCACAATGCAGCGTGTAACCACCCAAATTGTATGTATGCATTCACATAAAACAGGACCTGTTCTAATTTGATTCATGCATTTGTGGATGCTTCGTTCCAGTTCACCAAAACCGTCCATGCAATAAGACATTAACTTGTACGTAGGTAAATACACCAAAGGATGAAGTTCGCCATGAAAAAATATTTGACTTAGCCGGGATTCGAACCCGGATCTCCCGATTGCCGGTCAGGCGTGCTACCAGTTACACCACCAAGCCATCTTCTCAGAGCGAACTTCGGGATGGGTTTTACCGAACAAGATGTTGACGTCACAAATCCACACTGTGGCACAGGTGGCGAGGGTCGTGCTTACTAAGCCACTGTCGGGGAGAAAAACCCTTATTTTCCGCTGGTCTGCGGCGACGATCGGGAGATCCGGGTTCGAATCCCGGCTAAGTCAAATATTTTTTCATGGCGAACTTCATCCTTTGGTGTATTTAACTTTGCACCCGTGCGCGTGACTGCGTACAAAGTCACTTGTTCCTTCAGTGCCTTGTACGTAGGTACTTATTTATCGTCTAAACAGACCTTAACTCTCTATTCCTAGGCCCGCCAACTACTTCAGTGCATCGCGCGACACCAGGCGTTTTGACCCATTTTCCCTGCATCAACAATGAGTGAAAACAATTCGTTTGCTTGTGGTGTGATATCGCTTACCGCACAGCTTCAACGGTCTTTAGAGAATTTTTATCCGTCGTTGTATGGGGGTTTTCATCCAGTTCATCAGCATTGAATGGGTTAACGCAGACACCGAACGATGCAGATGATGGTCTGCATTGAAGGGTAAAAAAAGATTTCTCCTCACCTCGATTACATTAATTATACGCAGCCTTTCATGCGTCACTTATCATCGCAGTCGACCTAGCGTAGAATGAGTAAGTATGAAATAAATCCGGGAAATGATAAAAGCAGAAATAATGGAATGGATAGTTTGTTGCGTGACTTCGTGAAAATGCTCCATGTCGAATCAAAAAACCTAATACTCTTCAAATCCATAAGTTCCTGAGCTGTTTTTTTATTTTTTCAGGCTCCTTTCATAATCAAGGCGGATGGAAAAAATAACATCTCAGGGATATTTGAAAGAAATTTTCATTAAAAATATTTTACAGTATAGTACACATAAGTGCACCTTGGGATTTACGACAATATTTTTATACACTACGATGATGCAAATACGTTATTCTCATCAAGAATACTTCATTATTATTCATTATTTTCAATTGATATAATCTTTATAAACATTAATCAACAATTGAAGACGCACACTCATCTTGCTTGTCGTTGTGTCAGCCATCTTGATTTACGAATGCAAAACGAAACACATGAGGCATGTGGTGGCAGAATCGTGTACTACAAGGTACAGAGAAGTGTAGCGACGGGTTTTAATGACAATAATTCACACTTGAAGGTCTATATAAAACGTGGAAGTGCACGAGTGTGTACCTTGGGTCTTAAGAGGGTAAAGATATCATATTAATATTTTAATATCGACCATTTTATTATTAAAATGGAATGAAATTATTTATGTGAACTGGTCGATATTAAAATTACTTAAGTGAAATCTATAAGGTTTCATGATTCGACGAGAAATAAGAAATATGAGAACAGGAAACTTGTCTTAATAATAACTGATCAATTTCTCCATACGGAGAACCTATTTTAATGGTTTTTTTATACTCCTGGAAACAATATGGAGCTTAATAATAATATGATGACTTGAATCGATGTTGAAGCCGCTACTTACAGTTGCTCAAGAGTTCCGAAGGATTGTAATACCAGTCGTAAATGTCGAATAGAAATTACCACGTTAAATACAGGTGAGCCGACATAAAATTTGCAACGGACGCAGGATCAATTGCAAATGAAACCGAAAAATCGATAAAGTTTGGTAACCATATGAAATTTTGGAATCGACTATTCTACGATAGCAGCAGTTGCCGATAAATATTTGGCAAGCATCCAGAATGCTACTAGCAGAGAGATACATTGTTCTTAATCCGTTTTCTCAAAATGTATGCGTTTAATTTTGATCAAATTCTCATGTTACGGCGCGATTGTAGCATTTTATTAATAAATTCTAGATTATTTCAAATATTTCTACCTATCAAATACTCTTGATGCTACGAAATTTTTTGCATTTTAATGATATCCAAAACAAATATAGAATGGTTTACTTTTCCTTAAAATAATAGAAAGTCGGAAGAATATACCGTCATTGTGACATTTTCGCAAAATAGATATTTTTTTCGTTTCCGTAAGAAGGTAAACGGGGATTTAAGAATGAAACATGATTGAAGAACCACGCCGCGCAGATGCGAGGTCAACCTATAAATCAAAGTCAGATGGATGGAGCTTTATGCACGTTAAAAAGGACTATTAAAACTTATGTTTGGCAGGCCAGTTCCTCACAGTCACCAAACAAGAAAAGCGTTGAGAACAGACGAAGGTGACGGATGGGTGGACGTAGACCGGGAAACTGTCGACCAATGACTATAAACAACTGAAACGCGAAAAGATGAAAAAAAAGAGCACATTCATTATGCACAGTCGTGCGGCAAAAACGGGAGCACATTCCATACGGTTGATGCGGTAAGACGCTTGCAAACGTAAACAAATCCGTAGCGAAGGCAACGAGTGGATCGGGAAGGACTCGCAAGTCGCAACCCGATACAGCGCGAAACAAAAGCATTCTCACGGCGCGTGCAAGCAGGAATTCCTCCAGTCTATTTTGCCTTCTCTTTCCTCCACAAAGCGCCGTATAAACTCTGCACATTCATTAACTGTCACAGCCGAAGTAGGCAAGGCACCTTCTAGAATAGGGAGTGCATAGCCATCAAAGAGGAGAAAGGATTTATACCATCTATCGTTTAGCCCAATATGGAGAGAAGGAAAACAAGGAAGTTGCCATGGAAACAATTTTCATTCGCCATAGTCTCGAGGTAAATTAAAGGATGAGAAAATAACGAAGTAAGTCGTTCATCATTTTGCATTTAGAGGAAATAAATTCAACGATCAGCATCATAAGATTCAAGTAAATAAATTTATATCACCCTATTTCAGGGCCATCAATAATGAAAAAAATTACCTTGATAGAACTTCCAGATAAAATAGTCAATTTCCACATTTTATGCTTCACGTAATTTTAATCATAAATTATGCCTAGAAGTTCAAAATTGCAGCGAATTTAAAAAAAAAAAATTGAGGAAAAGAGCAATTTTCATCTCAGCTCATGAAAAGATGACTTGCGCAGACGTTATAGTTACCGTGACAAAGCTACATTATCCAGCCTAATTTCCTTAATAATTAATACTTTTTATGGATCACCGGCATACTTTCTTGAATATTATGCCGCCGAAATTCTAGTGTATGTGGAAAGCAACGGTTATCATCTCATCACTGGAAGTAATGTGATCAAACGATGATGTAGCTAGCTAGCATTTAAAATATGGCTATTTCCTACATTTTCTCTTCGTTGTTTTAACATATTATTAATACGGCATACGGTACGTAGAAACTTGTTGAAATAGCATGAATAATGATCACGGAAACTTATTTCTGCAAGACTCAAGGAGAAGTGCGTTCACGCAATAAAAAGGCTGACCTATTATACTCCAAGACCTTTTCCTCCGAAGGCTAGTTTTCTTATTTGCTTAAAACCGTGAACTCTTTTCTCTTAGCGCGTTCTTTAGGCCACTACCCGAGGAATAATTACCTCGTAAACCTAGAATACGACTACATTTTGAACCTATGAGGGTGACCACACACAACATGCCACGTCGAAAGACAAACTGAATTAAGATTAATCCTACCATTCTCTAATTTTGGACGATTCTCAATTCCTTCCAATGAGACGATTTTCTGAGTTGGTGCAACGTATCACGTTGACCTTCGACCCATGAAAATTTGTCCTGAAAGAGTTTTATAGGCAAATTACAGCATATTATTATACTAACATATTCCTTTCGTTTCATTTGATACCGTACGCGTCAATGCAGCGTAACTTTACTGTTGAAGAGTACTTTATAAAGAGGCATAGCAAAGGGAGTGGAAGAGTGCTTGAATGCTATTTGGATATAAAGATTTGAAGGATGACGCTAGAAACTCCTTCCACTGAAAAATTAGTAGATATGGAAAACCTAGCCAGTTAAGGAGTTGGTTTCCCATAAGGTAGGAGGCAACCACACCAACCCTATCAATTCCACAGGCCAACAAAAAAAATTTTGTTCGAAAACTTTTTTATTTTAATAGCTGATCTTTATAGATTTTTATGTGCCGAATCCAAACCTGACCTTATTTCTTTGTATCACCCATAGTTTCTAAGAAATATGTATTTTAATATTTAGTCTAATACACCTATACGGTATATAGGGAAATCAATGAAACACTGTGGTACTTAATAAAAATGTTTGTATTTACTGTTCACAACATCGTGATAAAATTGTTCGTATTTACTACAGCGCGATAATACAGGGTTCACTTGTGAACTGGAATTGGTCTACATTTTCTTTCCCTTTTTCCCTTGAAGCTTCTTGTGTAGCTTTTTCTGTGATGAATCGCTTGCTGAACTTCTCGGTGAAGTACCAACAGTAATCCCCCATTATCTTCGTTCATTAGACCTACTTTTTCAATTTTATTATAACTATAAAAAGCTGTTACATTCTAAAAATATTGCTTGATTTCATAAATTTAGCTGTAAAATGTGAATAAATGGTGGGTGATACAACTTTAAAACCATCATATTTTGATTCAGCAGCTCAAAAAACATAAGAATTAGGTATTTTCAGTAAAAAAGTTATTTCATTTTTGGCCTGTGTTATTTAAAAAAATAGGAATACACTGTATTTAGCACAATCCTAAACTCAGTTAACCATTTATTCACATGTGTATCGATAAAAAAAATTAGGCTACACATGAATACAAACTAGAGGAATTCAACACGAAGTTATTGAGGTATTTTTCAGTAGACCGTATGCGTTATGTTTAAATGTTTTGTTGTTTACAACGCTCCTGAGTTGAGCTGGAAGAGAGGTCAATATTCAATAGGTGGTTACTATGAAAGATTTATTCATTTGAGGCGAGCGATGTTGCGGGATATGGAGATCAATGGTATGTTTTCGAGTGAATATGTTGTGTATTTCAGTTTTTCTTACAAACTTCTCATATAGGGCGGGTAACCGGTCTTTAAGACACTGAAGGCTAAATTTTTTATCCAAAGGGTGCGACAGTCTTTATATATAAGCCAGTTAAGGCGGTTGTAACAGTCGCTATCTACCGATTCGATCGATGGATTTTTCTTCCTCATAGGAAAATCCACTAGGATTGGTAGAATATTAATTGCGTTTCGCTTGGTTTCGCTGTTATTAGTAGGGCCCGCCCGCCTTTGTGACGGTGCGGGATTCCTCGTCCCTTCCCCTCCTTCCCTATCCCCTCCCCTGAGGCGTCGTCGGGCTCTCATCGCGGCGGCGCCTCCTTGTTCCTTCCCGTCCTTCCCCTTCTGGGTGCAGAGGAGAAAAGCTAGCGCTTACATTCCCTGCCCCAGGAGTGTATCCCCGCGAGCCCGTCCTAGGGTTTCGTTTTCATTGTAACAGTCGCTGATATGGTCCCATTTTTTTTAGGTTCCAAGTAAATCTAACAGCTAAATTCATAGTAACTTGGAGTCAATTAGTGTTTTCGTCATCTGGGTTTGTGAACAAGCCTGCACAATAATCCAGGTGAATCCAGAATCCACAATAATCCCAGTGTCTTTAGTAGAGAAATGCGTATATCGGGGGTTTGTATTTCTCTATCTCTGGTAATTCGATGTAGAGATCCCAAGAATTTTCGCATCTCATAATGGGTTTGAGGCTTCCAGCTAAGGGTTCGACCAAACATAACACCGAGGTTTTTTACAGTTTCTTCATATGGTATGTTGTAGCTACCGATTCTAATTTTTGGCAGATTTTCAGGTTCTAATAGGGAAAATAAGTAATTCCTCCCAATAACTAAAGGCACCGCGGCTTAACGTTGCACTCACAACGTAACTCCAACGGGCGGAGTGTTGCACTTGCAATATCCTCCTCACAACATTCAAGCAGGGATCGGGTGCAGAAAATTCTCTGCCACCGCCGGGATTTAAACCCGAGCTCACGAGGTAGGAAGCCAACACTCCAGCCACCACACCAAACGGACACCACCGCTTAAATGACACGTTGAGACCGATATGTTCAAACGAGAAGATGTATACCAAAGCGTTATGGGATCAGGAAAAATCCCCATGTGAAATTGACAAAAAATAACTCTCCCTCACTTTTTTACATTTTCCCTGACATTAAGTGATCTTTTTATTTGAAATAAAAAATTCTTCTAAAAAATAAATTTTATTTAAAATAAAAAAATGCAGCACAGTGACGAAAATAGTCAATAAGTGCTACACCATGAAAAATAATATCGGTCCTCAAAGGGGATAATAGGGAATATGTGGAGAAAAGTTCTTCGCAGACGCGCATGGGACGATTTTTTGGAAGACGACGGGAAGCCGTCATTCATTAACCGCGTGAGAAATTTTCAGAAATATAGATCTCTCCATGGTTTCCGGGTTAGCTGCGTCGAAGTTCATATCCGATGACGTTTCGTTGCCTATACTGGCCAAACCCCTTGCTCAGACTTCATCTGAATATGTGGCCAGCATAGGCCACGCAACGTCATTCGAAATCGCAGACGCAGCTAACTCGGAAACCATGGAGATATCTGCAAGATTGAGAACCCAAGGGGGGTTCTTAGAAGGATACAGCACGCCGGAGCCGGGACCCAGTACCACAACTCATACGCCCGCGTATCTGGGGAGGGAAGTGGAATGGAAAGAGAAAGGAAAGAGGCGCTGCGCCGCCGCGATAGGAGCCCGTCGACGCCTCTGGGGTAGGGATAGGGTTGGAAGAGTGGGATAGGGTAATACACACGCCGCCATGAAAGACGACGGGGCCCACTATTAGCGAAACCATACTTTAATGTGCCAACGACTTTTGAAGATTTTACTATAATAAAAACGTAAAATCCGAAGATAAAATCGTTGGATGGAGAGATCTGCAATCCAGCGCTGCGTAAGCCTCAATCAGAAATATACATTCCTTAATAAATAAAAGTTCTGAAAATTCTCTACCACCGCCGGGATTCGAACCCGAGCCCACGGGGTGAGAATCCAGCACACTATCCACCCCAGAAACAGAGTCTCTCCGAGTAAAATTTTGGGTAAAACGGGCGGCGAACAAAATGTTAGCAGGGGATGTGTGGCAGACACTGGGGTGGTGGGAATGCACGCAATGCAGTCGGCGGTAATTGAGAGGGCGACGGAGCAAATGGAACGTCTTACGGCTTAATCAGTCGGAGCGTCTCGGACGCAATAAAAGCGCTCGTCGCCCGGGAAACCAGTCCACTGCTGGTGTTCTCAGGGCTACGAAGACCAATCTAAAGAAAGGAGGGAGGATTGCAATTGCACAAGACCCTCTGGCAAAATGAACTGAAAAGTGACTCCGGCAACGTATACAAGCTTTGGATTGTGAGATGCGCGCTCCGTGTTCACATATAATGATAGAAATCCACCCTATTCGTTGTTCTCTATCGTGTACGGTCATTTATTAGCTCTATGAGGAAATGACCTTCCAACCAGAGCCGAATAATCTCTAATGGCGACGCAGTTTGTGGAATAGGCGGAGTGAGTCTTCAAGCATTCAACTAATAAAATTTTATCTATCCATATAATAAAAATGACTTTCTCTACGTTAGTTTCGAGAACTCGAGAACGGCTGAACCGATTTGGCTAATTTTGGCTTTAAAATGTTCGTATAAGTCCAGGAAATATTTAAACGGTGAGAATATTATTCTGCAGGGCCCATGAGGCTCTGGAATGGACCCTGACCCATTTCCATAAGAAATACATGTAAATTTCGTTTTTAATGCCTGCAGACCTTTTTTCTTTTACACATTTGAAATAGTGATAATGGTTGCATACAGATGAAACATATACCATTGGATAGAAAAATTAATAAAAATTCTTATTTTTGCAATCGAAGTTCGTTTTCCACGTGAATTACGGTGAATTTTGATAAGGCATTCACAAAAACGCTGAAATTTTAGCGTTTTCCACTTAGGTACCGTCCTCTTGACGACAGTCAGTATTGTTAATGCAGTTTGACTCTTCATTCTAAGTTTATTCACAGAAAAATAAAACAGATACCCGTCGAAAATATGAATCACGGAATAATTTTCCATGAATAATAGCATCACAATTACCTAAACCATAAAGTCGTTCACACATGATTATAACGCTTTTAAATAATAACAACCCTTTAATTACACTAAGCAAGAGTTAGTGTTAGTGTTACTGATCAGAAGAGGTCGAATGCAAGAAGGTATCATATCAATGTTGGTGTAAAGTAGCATGATATTTGCTTTAGCACCTTTTCCGTAGGCCAATATGCATATAGAAAAACTCACTTTCGCTCAATAGTGGGGTTCTGCCTTGGGTCACGCTGCTATAGTGTATATAATCTGTCTGCCGATTGTTCCTTAAGGATCTTTTTTTTTTCGATGACAACTAACCTACTTAAATTGAATCCTATGGATACCAAGAAGTTCTTGGCTTCCATACGGTGGCGTAATTACTATAGGGATATGCTTTGGGATGGGATGGCCTGGGGTGGCAACGGGGGGGAGGCGTCAACGGCAAATTTTTTTAAAATGATATTAAGATATTGATATAAATATTTAAAGTTAAGGAAATGTAGTTATTACATGTCAAAACTAGACAAAAGGTTTAAATATTTTCTCCTGGGGCTTTGGGGGGGTTTTATCCCCTCATCCTCCCCATAGTTACGCCACTGCTTCCATGCTCTCTGACTCTTACAAGGTGTGCACTAATGGCTGTGACAATGACTTCGGTACCACTAACGAGCTTCTCTGCGATGTTCAAACCTCTCATTGACATTGATTTTTTTGACCCTCTAATGCCCCCAAAAATTAGAGGCTTAAAGACAGTTGACTACACAGTAACAGATAGAAAATTTAGTGTTTCCACAACTTTTTCCTGAGGTTTCAAACGACTTTAGTGGGGGTCAATTATATGACCTTTTGTCGTATCTCGTCTCGTTCACCTCAAATATTTGTGTGGATCAGTCAGTGGTCGGAAATAGGTTTTATAGTTTTGTGAGTTAGCATGTAACCTGCACTTGAATGGCAGACTTTCCATGACGATGGCGGAGAGTCGCGACCCTAGTCATAGTCATGCCCTGGCCCCAATTACCGAGAGGTTGATGAAAAGCTGCAGCCGAGATGAAAGCCGTAATTAAGCGTTTTTGGCACAGTTACCCTCGTGGCCACATGATAGATGCTGCTGCGAAGAGTCGCAGCGAGGGAATGACGCGACCTTTTCCTCGTAAAAATGGGAAGATTTTCACGAACCGAGCGGGGACCTTTAATAACGGGCGAAGAGTGTGTCTCGAGGGTATTTTCAAAGTATATGGGACGAAGTACGGACTAAAGTGGGCTCACGTTTCCGGAAATATCCTCGACTCTCTCGGGGAAAATCATAAGCTTCGCCAGAGCACGCTCCCGGGCACGATAGAGGGATGGAGAAACAAGCAATAAAGAAGTGAAAAATAATACTCGGTGGATGAGGAAAAAAAACGCAAGCTATAAAGTGTCGCAGATATCCATTTTCTTCCATGAAGCCGTTTCTATGATCATTAGTTTAACGTTAAAAACCTATCATATTACGCTCTATTTCACTACTACGCACTCACAACTGAGTAGAAGCAATTTAGTTCTTTATTTCACATTGTAGATTGACAACGATGTTACTTTTGCTACGCTGTTACTGTGTTTTGTAACTATGACTGGGTTACTGAGTTTTGTTACGTTGTTACTGACTGAGTTCAATGATTCATTAGTACATTGATACTTTTAATGTTCATTTTTGTGTTAGAAAAAGCAATTCAGTTCTTCATTAATATATTGTTGAATGATAACACTGCCACCTTTATGTCTGCTATTAACAAATCATCTCACACTATCCCTTATTTGTTTTCTGGTGACCTCATTTGCTAATTTCCGTATTAATTGTCTTGTGAACCTTGTAAATTGATATTACGCTCTAAAGGAGTTCACACCAAAATTATAAATGAATTTATTATTATATTGCTACTGGTCTCGACATCATTGCGATGTCAGCAGGTACAACGGTGGATCCAGAGCTACGGGGGGCCCTCCAAAGGGGTGTTCAATTTACGCTACATAAAACGGTAATTTTGCGTAAATTTGATTTAAAACTCAATTCTTTGGAAAATTAGTAATGAGACAACCTTAGTACATGCCTCAAAATTCTAAAAATTTTCGTAACCTCCCACACCCCCACTACTGATGGAAAGTTACCCCCTTTCCCCTAACTAGTATCCCCTCCTTGTCCCTATCCTGGATCCACCACTGATCAGGCATGAACGTTTATTTCTCGTTTCTATAGCACCCATTTCTTTCAAGAGATCCTAATGATGACTCTAGCAATCGAAAATAGCAATTTTCTACACTGTATTTTTATCATGAGTCATATACAGTGGCGTGCTTTATTATTAACTGTAGAAACTCGGAATTTACCTATATTGCAAGAGTTTAACCTTTCCAAAAGAAGAAACGATTCATCTTCGAGAAAAGGTTAGTCATGGAGCATACCACGAATTTTCTACTTAATTGCAATTTTCGAAGACTATAACGTGATTGGAAGAGGACATGAAAGTGATATTATCAAACCAATGGCCAATACGACTGAATTAACCTGGTTTAGAGACCGAGGCGAATACCTGAATATTATTTATTTGGAAAACTTTGCATCGTTTAATATTTAATTTATGTGGAATTATAAAGTTGTTTTGCATTTCATTGTGTCAAGTCGATTCCATGAAGTAAGCTCGAAATAACGAATTATATGAAGGAAGGTGTTTGTTTAGCACTGCTTATCAAGGAAATTATATCTATTCATTCAAAGTAACATTCGGTCATCATCATCACTGGTCAACAACCATAAGATTGGTTTGGTGCAGCTCTTCACTCAAAAGGGTGGTTACCTTCATCAAAGAAAACGAAAGGCATTTTTTGCGATTCGTTACCCAACATCAGTGTATTCATGATATGTAAATTATTTGGTTTTAGAAATCCAAGTTTCGACGAATGTTAATGGTTTATTTTAACCTCATTTGCAAAAGGCCAGATTGGCACTCATGCGATGCAACTCCACGTGATGTCACAGGGACCTAGATGTTATACGAGTAGTCAGGAGTTTTACATTGTCTGACAATGAGATTACCAATGCATGCATGTGACACAGAGCTCAGGGAAACATATCTTAATAATCACTTATTAAAATTGCGTATGATCGAAAAGTTTCCTTCGTTTGATAGGGTATTAATAATCCTTATTTAAGCCAAGCGCTACCTGCTAGCAGGGTACTCTGCTACCTGCTAGCAACCTGCATCGCAGCGGCAGCCGCAGCCTCGCAACAAGGTGGCCTCTCACGGTGGCAGCCGGAACCAGAATGACGTCACACGGCGTTTTCCCAGCATTCATACTTAGCCGTTGCGTTTTCGCGCGCTTGAAATTTTTCACTTTTATTTTATTTTTTTCAGACGAGTTATGTTGGTAAATTCTGTTCTTTAAAAAAAAAAAAAACTCGTTTTCAGGAAGTAAATAGCAATCACAGCTAAGCCCAGGAAAAATGCAATGATGCCCGGCTCTTCTTACCAATTTCCGTGCGCAATTTTGAAGACACCAATAATATAATTCAGGTTTCAAACGGTCCAAGCATGCAGTGCCTACTCAATTGGGCGAATGAAAGAATGCGGTTCAAAATACAAGTTCCTCAGTACAGTATAAGCTAAGGCTTCAGTTGCTTATTTCTACGTTATTAACCATGACCAAAACAGTTTTTTTAATCACCCGACGAACGAGCAATCTTTTCTTCGTTAAAATAGCAGTTACATTCTAATTAAAATACTTTCGTTCCATTTTAAGACAGTCAATCACAAATATTGAATTTGTTAGTACTTATCGAACTCATTTGTTAACCTGAGCGATAACAATAGTGATACCAAAAACTATGTGCGTTCAAATTGCTGTCTTTGCCAGAAGCAAAAGCTAGATAGTTTTCTATAGTACATAAATTTACCACAGTGATGTCAACGAATGGGTCAATTTTCCGTAAAATAAAATTTAAAAAATACAAATTTACTTGAAACGAAAAAATCTAAACATCGATACATTTAGATTTAAAGGTGCGTCGACGACCAATGTCACAAAATATCCTAAGATAAAAATTATTAACCTTTCAATTGACATTTAGCGTAGAGATTTCATATGCTGAAACTTTTCAATCCGTTTTGCATGAAAGTTTAACTTTCTCAAAATCGTGCGAAACATGTAGCATTTAGAGAATGACAAGAGAGACAAGAGAGTGATTAAACACTATCTTTTTGTAAGGTAAAAAAAACTGTGCAAGTAAAACGGTACATGCTGCACGCTAACAACATAATTGAAATTGTATCAATCGCAGATAAAATCTACCTCCTATGAATATCTAACCTCCATGGGCGTACCCAGCGAGGGACAGGAGGGGGCAACCCCCCCTTCCCCCCCGAGAAGCAAAAATTGCAAATGTCTCAAGGAAAATAATATTTTTTCAAGCAAATAATTTTAAAAACTAATAAAGAGCTGTTACAGTTTCCTTAAAATGTTGATTTCATTCATCTTTTCCATGCTTAAATCTTACCTACAACTTGAACAACCATGGCTTGTCCCCCCATAGCTTTAATCCTGGTTACGCCCTTGCTAACCTCAAATTTTCGTTTTAGTGCACCAATTTATGGTGCAAAGATAAAAATATTAAGTTTTCGGACGCATGCTAATGAATGCTACGTAAAAAAATATACCCTCTCTCTCATAACGCGAGCGATGTAATGGTCCGTTCCACTCTTGGCCCTCCATTCTCTACGATTTCCCAGAAAACTGAGATGCCGACACGACCACAAGAACGAATATATTACGCATTCATTTCATTATTTTTTTTAATTGGACTCCCGATGGTATCGCAACTTCCTCAAGAGATTGCTCGTAGAAACTATGAAAACTCTAGATCCTACAATTTTTACTTCCAAGAATACCACACGGTGGCGTTCTATAAAATTTAGGGTTTCTGAAAACCTTCCGAGGGTCATTATGGAAAACAATAGAGCAACGCTAGCGCTGTTTTCGTGATCATAATTATCCGCGTGGGAATTAAAATTTTGTTGCGCAATAAACTGAACTCACGTTTTTCCCAACCGGGCTTGGGGTTGTGTAGTTTGTTGGCCCACGGACTGGGGGAAAAATACAGGAGGCAGAAGGAGGGGATCTTTCTTATATTAGTCCATAATGACGTGATACACAATGGGTAGTTCTCGTAGAAAAGACACCGTGGAGTTCACTTCCTGACTCTATCGGTCGTAAACAATCTCACATTACGGAGGCTTTTTCGATCATTATTTCCAAGCCTTTTCGCTAAGATGAGGCAGAATTTATTGAGCTCCAGATAATTGAATTTGCATTATCCCATAAACAAGTCGGAAAAGGCTGTATATTTTTTGGCTAAGAGCTGTTTCTTAATTACTGTCCAATAAAAGAAGTTTATAGCATAGGAATAACAGATTCTCTCCAAAATATTATAAATCTCACCAAAACATTCGCGGAAGAAATATGTAGTTAGTAAACCCTGATAAAATCGCGTCGCATTTACTCGAATAAATAGGTGTATTTAAAAACGATTAAGTCCACAATGACAGACCAATGGTCGTACGTTCAAATAATTAATTTTATGCAAATATTGAATACGATTCCTTATCAATAATTTTTGCACCGTACACAACTAAAAACAGGATATATCCATTGTAAAACTAGGCATGAGGTTTTTAAGGTATGCATACAATTGGTGTTAACTCTATTCACACAATAGTTTTTAACCTTAATGCAAAATTTCATGCCTCCAAATTTCACAAGGCTGATAAACTTTGCGTATACCTAACAATATTTTCATCACAAGAAATCATGACAGCACACGATTTATTATTTCCAATGATTTTAATACATGTCCATAGTAAATACATGTTCTATGCGCTAAATGGTTAGTAGGTAATCGCAAATTCAACGTAGGAATGTTCGAATGAAAACCATCTGAATGACTTTTGAAAGTAACTTTAAAGGAGGAAAGATCCTTCCTTGTTCAAATGTGATACTCTTTAAAACGAACACATTAATTATGACATGGATATGAGTTGTTGAGCCCACCTCGAAGGTCTATCCCAGGCCCCCAAGGCCGTGGCTAAGTATCCTATCTACTAAGTACACTTATCAAATTTGAACAAACAATAAATACAATTAAAACCAAATAATTTAATTTCTATATTGATTCTATTATCATAGCAAGAGCTCTAATGTCTCTGGAGAAGTACACGATAAAAAAGTGCATATGTTACTCGACTACAAGAAGTTTACTGCGACTGGAGAGAGTAAGATAAAAAGCAGCAAACAAGAATATTAATTGCTAACTCACTGAAGAAAAGGGACCGTGTTTCCCGAGAATAAGACAAAAACGAGGTAGGTACTCCAACAATCGACATCGACCAATTCCGTAGACATGAACAAGAGAAAGTAAACCCAATAGGAAGTGGAGCCCAACGCTTATTGCTTGTCCGTAAATTACTCAAAACTAACAAGCGTCCCAGAATAAATGAGCGTGGATGATTTCCCTTGCCTGAATACGTTTCTCCCTCAACACTATCCAAATTCTCGACGTGAATAATGAGTGACTGAATAAATTAGTAATTGTCCTGGGGCTATACACCTGGAGAACAAGCGCAATGTACATTTTATGCGCAAAAAATAGATGAAACTCAACATGTTGGGACAATAAGATCATGATAAAGTAAATAAAAATTAATATCTTGATTCACAATTTAAATTTTGAAAGCAAGGTATTTTGGAAATCATACATTTTTTTCAAAGTTATCAATAAAATAACTGCACTAAAATATAAGTACATAATCTGTACACACAACTACTACAAGTAATTACTATTATACGCAAAATAATAACAACATTTAGTTGTCAGCAAGTAGTACATAATAATATTTGATCCTAAAAATAGCAACAGAGGCTTTTTTTAAGTATTTGGGCAGGGTGTTCCACAGATGACAGGCAGAGGCCAAGAAAGAATTTTGTAAATTCGCCATGCCATCATCAAAATCAAATTACTCTCTCAAAATATTAATCCAGATCAACCGCTCGAATAAATACATTGCTGAAGCCATTCTTGCAGTGGAAGAATCTCTTCACCAAAGGATTAGCATAGATACTCTCGGTGTATCCGTATATCGTCTTCGTTGTATATGCTCAAGCAGTAGATTTAATATCAGTCTCGCAAAATCGGGAAAAATATACGGGCGGAAGTAAGCGACAATGTGTATACGACATTTCTTCCTTTTCATCACATTTAATATGATTAGATTTTTGCAAATATAATTAGATATATGTCCAAAAGTCTGTAGAAAATTACCTAATCGATTACTTACTTTCATCAATTTACCTTCATTTATCAGCTGGAATGAGGACCACTGTCACTCAAATAACGTCATTCTGTGATGTACCCACCCAAGAGCTCATAAGAATAAATAAAATGCAAAAATGGCACAGTTGCCTTCTTTGATGAAGCGTGTTTTATAAATTTTTACCCATATGAGTATAGACGATGGTTGATATTGATTTTGGTGAGAGTGTGAGTGATAAAACCAGAATGTAGAGTTAACAACGTTTTTAACGCTGTATAAAATGAAAAGAATCATAGGCGTACCCAGCGGGGGGCGTAAGGGGGCAACTGCCCCCCCTTGAAGCGAAATGAAAGTTAGTTCAAAATGGAACTTTTGAAAAAATTTCTTTTGAAGAAAAATAATATTAGTGTAAGTAATGGAACTGAAATAAATATGATTATTTTTTTAAACAAATACTTTTGAAAACTAAATATGCGTTGTACTAATTTTCTCAAAGTTAAGGTTTTATTAACTTTTTCTGTGCCAAAATGTTACTACTTGAACTGCCATGGCTTGCCCCCCCTTCCCCTAATTTTGATTCTGGGTACGCCCCTGGAAATAATTTCCACCGAATTAAGTCTTAAAATATGCTTTTATGCAAAAAATACTGTTTTGTAAGTTTAATAACTAACATTGCATCATTCTAAAAAGAAATACAGGTTGATAATCAACGAAATCACAAAAAATGACCGTGAAGCATACCCCTACTCGGAGATTTTTTTAATATTAGGTCACTTTAGGGCGTGTGCATTTTCAGAACGAAATCAAATTGGCGTTGCGTACACATTTGTTTTCACCGGGATACGCCTAAAAATTTTCATTCCAACCAGCTTCTAGTTAGGGAGAGAAAAAAATACGTCGTAACCCTCTCGCTCTTCACACAACGTAAATTAGGTCTTTTCTGAGTCTGTGGTTTACCACACTGTCAAACCGGTTGTCGGAGTTGGTTTCGTAAGGGGCTGGTCAATCCCAAGGACGCAGAATCGATTTCTTCCATCACCGCTCACATCCTGTCGCAACGTGGTCCTTAACGCACTTATCAACACGGCTGGAAATTACATTAATACTATAGACTTATTTCAAAATACTGCCTTTAGCAGTCGTTAACAATGTGTGATACCATAGAGTACGTAATTTCATACGCAACATGTAAGGACCTATATTTTAAGATACGAAAGCGAGCAGGCGATTGCTTTGTACCTTGCAAAATACCAGATTTTTCATCAAAAAAAAATATAAACAAACATAACAACGTTGAAACTGAATTGAGAACAAATTAAAGCTGACCAGTATAGAAAAAAATTTACAATGTTCGTTTCCTGTAACTTTCAACTTAATACTAACAACAGTCTGCCGGCAACTGGATTTGGAGTATAAACTCGGAAAAGCCAAATTACAGGCCGAAATTCAAGGAAATATTCTTTATGACAATTGTTATGAACAAAATCGACTAACTATTGTCACCACCAAACGTAGCGACCCTTTCTGCTGCAGAATATATTTTCATGCTTGTGGAACGAGCAAATTCAAAAAAATGCAAAGCATTCTTCCTCGCCATCTGGTTAATGCGTCCAGAATTACATCGAAAATATATGCGATTTTTGTACTTACGTGCACTGAGCCCTCTATTTATACTTACTCTTTGGTGATACCTATCTACTGAGTGTTTTAGAAGGAATCTGGAATACTTCAGATGGAAGATTGGGGAGAAAATTTAATGCACTTTTTTGTCCACAACATGGAATCGTAACTCCTTAATTACTGAGTTATGGCAATGTACACATTTTTGGGATGCATTTTGCAGTTATTAAGAAAACTGTTTTTCTTGGGTGTCAGCCTTTCCGACATTTATTTGATACTATGGATTTTTAAGAACATTGAATGGTAAGCGTTGGACGAAAGCGTATGATTATAATTGTCCGAAACAATTAATCTCCAAATGGGTGAGATTGCGCAATTGAGGACCTAAGACGCCAAGGGGGATAAGTGCAATTTTACTTCTTTGGAGATAACTGCAGATTTGTAGGTGGGGTACAAGACATTGTTGTAACAAAGACACACGTAAAACACTGAATCTACAAGCTTATATTTCTCAGTGACTCGCTTGTATCCATCTGCCACAACAGTATAGTGTACCCCACCAACCATTATCTACACTTATCTCCAAAAATAACATAATGCAGTCATCTCCCTTGGCTCCTAAGGTCTTCAGTTGCGTTCTTGATACTCGCTCAAAGCTATCGTTTGATTAAGCTTAAAGATTTAGTAGATACCTACAAAGCTCCTTTAAGTAGTTCCCTTGGTACTCTTGGTACTCTTATGAGCTTAATATGAAATTTACATATTTTAGCGTAGGTCGTAAAGAATTAAAATCGTGAAAAAGTAAAAAAAAAACACGCACGGCTGAGATGCGTCCTCAAGATAGCCAGCGCATGCGCGGTAACAGAGCCACCGCCAAGCGGAGGGTGTTGACAAGACGTGAGGATCGGGTAGGGAAACGTTGTGTCGTGACAGTTGGATGCATTCGACTTCAAAGCCATCGGTCTCCGTGATGACACAGCGCGAGTCGGTGGGATTATTTAGAAGAGAAGGGGGCTCTGGCGCTGCACGAAGATATTGAATGGAAGCGCGCGAGGCGCATCGTAAACGTAAGAGTCAACGAAATGGGACGTGCCGCGGCTCGAGGAAGTAGGACCAGGCAGTATGAAGGGGAGGATGGAATTTCATAAGGGTAGAGGATCGGTTCTCATCGAGGGGGTAAGAGTTCCCATCGCTCTCAGTAGTAAACGAATTTCAAATCCATAGTTCTTAAATGTCCTGCAACTTTTTTAAAGATTTTACATGAAATCAATTACGTAAAAAAAACGAACTATGAGCAGTAGCAAATCTACGAGCTGGTAAACGAACTGTGAAAATTCAATATCTCATTCTTAACTGATTGTGAGTGGTATACCATTATAAGATTCCTTGGATAAACCATAATAATTTAGTGGTATAAGTAAAAGTGAATTATCCAAGACAACTTATAAACGAAATATGATTTGACCGCAAAGACCAACCATCGGCTCATGTTAGTAGATGAACGCGAACAGCAAGATGGACACGAACAGCCAGAGGATAAGAACGACCTGGCGAAAACGAATTCCCAGAAGAAGCGTTCGGCAGTTAAACTGTTCGTTTTCGTCTGGGTTTTCGTCGCTCGCGCTGACTCGAGGCAAGACGAAGGGGCATGGAAAAGAATTAAGGGAAAGATCTTGGAAGTTTTTGGCGCAGCTTCATCGGGTTTAGATATTCCATTACCGCCGTCTATTTTAATCACAACGAACTTGATGGATTGAGTTGGTGATTAACCTGCAATTCATAATACCTCTTCGTGAGCCTACTTACTTGCTCGCCACACGAGTGCACAGCAGCGAAAAGATGATCAGGAAGCTTTGGAGGAATATTTATTTTAAAACCGGTTCATTTCACTGAACAGTTTGTTTCCACAGTTCGGTTCGTTTTGACTCATCTATAGAAATGCGTTTACATTGAGAGGGCTAGCTGATACGAGAATAGACAAACAGTGATCAAGAATTTTTAGAGTAATAGCCATTTTCAAACCGGTTCATTTCACTGAACAGTTTGTTTTCGCAGTTCAGTTCGTTTAAGCCATCTACAGAAATACGCCCCGATGAAAAGGTTAGCTAATATAAGCGGAGACCAAGCGGTTTAGCAATCAATGTTGTTGACTTAGGATGATGGTGAGGAATATTTGTAACGGTTTTTTATGTAAACACCATTACAGGTTATACCACATATGATCGATTTACTATTCACAATAAAATCGCCAATCAGTTTTTACTTACAGGGCACTGTTAGGATATAAATATAGGTGTATGAAAAAAAATAACGCAGTTCTGAAGAACCAAGAGATAAAGCATAGGGCGTGTCACTGACTCCATGGGAAATTGCCATCAAGCCAGAGGACCACTATTTGTTTATTCTAAGAGTGCCTTAAAGATAGGCGTGTCCACTATACAAATCTAGGAAAACGTCTTCCCTCGAGCCGATAGCGAAGGGAGAATTGTTGGGCGTGCTCGTGGATGGCTATGAATGAAAGGAGAGCCGATCCCTATCGACTCACAAGTCACAATCGATGCCTCGGAAGAGAGGGGGGGACAAAGAGATCGTGAAAGTCTCCGAAGTCACGATTCAAACGAAGGGGCTCATCCCAATCAAATGCGCTCGCACATAAGCACGCCGCGAGAATGATGAACTCAATCGGCCAAGACCTGCAACACTCCTTCATCACGGGAGGGTTATTCTTCTGCTCGATAAATGGAAACTATATATCGATGGCTTTTTTCACCCACTGAACTGGAAAAGAAACTGGATTGTTGGTCACTGTGTACCGCGCACGGGAGAGCAGTTGAAACTAGACTGAAATATGTCCGGGGCTTCCAAATAAGGGCGACTTTCATGAATTTTAAATAGGAAATGGACAATATTCGACTGAAAAATTAGTGATTTTTGCTGTGAAAAATCTGTCGTCTGGGATTCAAGTAATTGAGAATCCACAATAACAGGCGACCAACAATAAAAGGGAATCGTCAATAATCGAATATCAATGAATATCGGAACCTTGAGGTGACAACATTTTCAGTTTTACTTTTCTCGATGTATGCAATGGAAATGAGGAGCTATGAAATATCGACCATGAAAGTATTTTCGAGAAAATAGCCAGTGAAACAAGACAAGCATGGGAACTCAAATATCAAAAAGGATAAGCATACATACCGTAGCAAGCGCATATAGAAGCAAAGGATGTAATTGGCGATGACCAACATACTCTTAGCTAAATTTGGAAGAAAGACAATCACTTTATTTAAAAAAATGACTGGCTGGCCAATAGATCGTATGCGAAGAGGGAGGATGGGGAAGGACGATCTCCCACCCACCCAACCCCCTCCGTTTGGGAAAATTTTGGAAAAATGACATGCCTGCAAATACATTTCACATAATTTTGGCACTTAAAATTTGGGTTTCATTAAACGGTTACGTTAAAATTTACTATAAGTCAAAACTAGACAATAGTTTTGAATATCATTTTTATTTCTCTGAGGCTTTGGGGAGGATCTATCTCCCACACTCCCCCCCCCCCCCCCCCCCCCCCCCATAGTTACGCCACTTTGCGAATAACCGAGGCATACAAACTGATCAATCTTACACATTATTACCTCAAACTTGTTAAACGCACGTATAAAATTTACCAATATCGTTAAAAATAAGGTAGAAATTCAATGGTCAGCTAAAATGTGAGATTATTAATTATTCTTGATTACTTTTTTTCAAAACTGACAAGATTATTCTTGAAGAATCAAAAAGATTCGTTGACAACGAGGCAAGCTGCTGGCAAATCAGTGTCGACTATAGTTGGCCTCCTACAATTCCTGAAATTTTGAGGCCAGCATTTTTTATTCTCTTAAAATTTAAAAGGTAATCCAAAGTACACATTTAATCACAAAGACTTGAGCATTTTATTGTATTCTACACCTCCTCACTAGCTATTTTAAAAATACGCAATAATATTTCATGCAAGTTCTTGCCATTCCAAAAAAGCAAAGAATAATATGAATGCTTGCTCACTCCCTTCCTGCCGATACTTTTATGGAAACGTAACCCCTCTATTCAATTCTTGCCCCAACAGTACGGATTCGAAAGGTCAAAATCATTTCACTTTCCTTTTCAACGGAAAGAGCGAGGCTTCTTATCGAATCCGGGGAAAGGGATATATAATAGGACGGTATTATGTCCTACCGATAGCACTTCAGAGTAACCTTCAAGAGGTATGTCCAGATTTCCAGATTTTTCACGGGAAATTATTTATTTTTCAGGGTGATATTCAGCACTAAATGTAAGCATTTCTTGAGTAAATATTACTTATGAAGAATAATTTCTGACCATAGAGGTACATACCTGCGAAGTCATTTTAAAGTTGTGTGTAATACCTCTCTATTCCACAACAGAAAATAAATTAAACTAACAATTTCATTGCAGTTACCCTCCATATCGAAGTTCTCGCGCAGGGATAAGGAAAACTACCGATATCAGAAAAAACTATACAAATTGCGAAGTCAAAAATGCACATGAATCCTTACGGTCTAAACTGACTAAAGCGTTTCCAATGACGAATTAATACGATGAAAAAATTATTTTATTATTAGCTGACCATAAAATGAATCTTCTGAATTTTTCAAGTGGACACATTTTAAATTATATTTTGACCAATTGATTTAATTTTACTATTCAAATATCTAGGGCCAAGTTATCGAATAAATTGGAGTCGAGAGAAATAGCAATTTTGCTGGCATCCGCTGAGTATGACACGGGTTTTATTGTTGAGCAAAGTGCACACCGAAGTTAATAACGGATTTTGAATGAATTACTGTTGATATGAAATAAACCGGATTTAATAAAAGAAGCCATAAGTTTTACCATTTCAAGAAATTTTGTGGCATTTGAAGAAAAGATTAGATGATAATCTTTCTTAAATACACTGTAACATACTTAAACTAAAGCACTAACTTAACAGTTATTAGTAAAGGCAATTAGAAATTATTCGAATATCTCATTCAAAAGCCAAGTTTCCTAACGATTTTAGGTCACCAAGAAAAAATAAGGAAATTCAAAGGATGATTATTTAATGGAATAGATTCACACCACGGTTGCCGTGGCAACCCCATGTATTTTAGTACGGTTAATACTATTACTATTACGCTTACCAATACGATTGTTAGTTCAATTCTAAATCGACTTGAGCTTGACGAACGAAATTACTTATTGAGTTCATATATTTATTTCCCCTATTCAATATGAGTTCACAAATTCACAATTTCTATAGTTTAGAATAAAAGTAGAATGTATTGTTCTAGAACCTGCCTCAACTTTAACTCATATCAATGAACCCTTAGGGGAAAAGCGATAAAGATTTCCCCTTTGACAATTTCCAGAAACCCATTACCACCCGGCGAATATTTTGGATCTGAGGTTCCAAGCTGGTACGAGGGGATCCCATTCCATAAATGCATTCAAATAAGCAGCAGCTGGTTACATCATGTAGAAAACATAACCTGGCACTCAGAGAATACATTGTATTTACAATACCTACTTTTTTCGCATTAACCAATGTTTTGAATGATGGGTCATCAACGACCCACTTGAGCGGTAATGGGGTACGTTTTTAAACAAGTAAGCGTTCGTAGGACTCTTTATACACTTATCTCCCCAATTAAAATGCTCTACAAACGATATCTCAACTAGAGTTAGCTCAGGTTACAATCCCTTCACCGGAAAAGTTTCGCTCGAGCAGATATACATCCTAAAAAGGCACAGGGAAAGATAAAAGCACTTAGCTACCACGTAAAGGTCACAGTAAGAAAGGTGAGTGGCTTTTTACGAACTGCCGTGCACTAGCAAGGACTGGGCAGGAGGAATCAGCTGATCGAGGCGACTGTATACATAGCAAGGTTGCCTCGTCCCCCAACACATGCGGCACAGGAAACGCCCCCTACGTCTTGGAAATCGCCTTGGCCTTAAGAGGACGCATCACTCTCATGACACCGACTGTATTTTCCCTTGATTTCCTGACGCATCTTAAGAGTGAAAAATACGCTATTATTTTTACACGCTTTTTAGTGACTTCCTCCGCCAGTTTGCCTGTTTCATCAATAGGACCTTGTAATTGATTTATAACCCACTTCTTATTGTCGGATCGACTTGAAATTTTTTCAGTTTATATCAGAACCAAATGACAATGCATTCTAACACTATTCCTAAGTCAGAGGCACAATGAGTAGGATTGTGCGAGACTATCTACCACCTGAGAGTCTCGACGGTCGAGACGAGACTTTCATTTCTCGGCATTGTCGGGACGAGACTCTCGGCACGGCGAGAGTCTCGCCTGGGTCGAGAATCTTGATGAGACTCGGGAAGTTTTGCCCCTTCGAGACTTCTCGACACCGGCCGAGACTCCTGGGTCCTCGCAAAAAATTTAAAAAAATTAATTTAGACCTCTATTTCAGACACTAAAAATAACTTAACAAAAAGAGTATTTAAAGGAATGGTATATCTTTTCAAAACCCAAAATAGTTTAACTAAAAGATCGGCATTGACAATATAAGCATTTTTTATCATTTAATTAACCAGAATTGACAGGTAATCATGAACCTTAGTTGCCATACATAAACATCACAAAAAGGATAGTTAAATTAAACAGAATTAGACTAAAGTATCTTCTTTTTTGTTTGTTTTCAACTCAATGTTTTTAAAAATTATATTACTATACTATGATAAGAAACATTGATGTAACCCTTTAATATGTCTATTCATCAAAATCATATTCTCATTATAACCCCAGATAATTGCTTGTAAAAAATGGAAACATCGGCAAAATTTTAATTTAGAGACCTACATTTCAAGATTTAAATTTAGTATAAAATGTAGAGGTCAGGAAAAGGAAATAAAAAAACTTTTCCAAATACCTTGTTTGGAACCCTTTTAGCATCATCCGCACACATGAAAAAATTGGATGCAGAGGGTAAATCATATCATAAAATATTTTCAAAGTGTGAATAAATCCGTCAGAGTCATAAGGGATGCATTTAAAAACTCTATCATCGCCTATTTGCGGTATTCATAGGAAATTCACGCCTTGGCCGGGAGTCTCAACGGGGGTCGATTAGTCTCGAACGGGCGAGACTTCTCGAGTCTCGTCTCGCCGTGCCGAGAGTCCCGTCCCGACAATGACGGGAAATTAAATTCTCGTCTCGACCGTTGAGACAAGACTCTCGCACAGCACTACATGAATGAGCAACAATTTTTCACAGTTATCATTAGAAGTGATCGCTCAACTTCGGGGTAAGTATTGGTAATTTCATTCTTCAATATTTCAGTTGGTTTCACCAACGCAGGGGGTGCGCGAACCCGCGACCTTCGGTTTAGCAAGCGAGGATATTGCCCCGTCGCCACTGAGGCCGGCAAAAAAATGCTTTCACGGGGACTCAAACCCAGGCTATGTATGGCTAGGATTGCAGACCGCGCTCTCCAACGCACTCGCCCACGCCGGTTATTCATTTATACCTTTATTCGGTAACCAATGTTTTCCTCTCCTAAACATAACTGCGACCGTTTCATCTCCTATATGTTCCTGCAAGTTTCCCCGAGTTTAAAACGAGGGATTCCTCGATGCCCAGAACGGCTGCGTAGAAACCGACACGTCGATCGACCTTGCCTCTTACGGGGAAAAAAGACGACAGCTTGAATGGAACGTCATGCGACAAGTGTCGCTTTAACTTTCACTCTCTCTCTTGTCGAGCCTTGCGGCGAGCGGGATGATGGCAAAAAAACACAAGAACGTCCGCAAGCGAAGGGAAAGGTGATTTTTGAGAACGCCGAGGGAGATTTGAAGAAAAACTACCGCAGGAAATGCAATTAAACGGTTTCAAGGAAGCAATAAAAATTAACGGTAGTTTTTAACGCGTCAAAGACTTCATTTTTTTGCTAAATTAAGCAAGCATTAACGTGTTAAACGATCTAAAGATACAGGTATCAATTATTCGAATACAAAAAAAACACGCCCAAGAAATTTTCTAAAATTATGTACTTATAAGGGCATGCCTGGTACCAAGGATGCACTGAGTATCAGCAGTATGGAGGTCCGTCTCGTAAAGCAGGGTATTCGGGTCAAACTTGGGTTTCCAGAGCGCCAAATTATTTCATCAATGGTTATTTCTTGAATTTCATGTGTAAATTACTTGCACATTAATTTCTGTAAGAAATAATCACCTTAGCTCAATAATAATAATTATGTTGACCGATATAACCAAAAATTTTCACAGACAAATTACCCGAGGCAACCATGGCGTCTGATTTTGAACATACGTATGTTTATTCGGGTGAGATGACACCAGGAAATGGAATTGGTCAATAATTTATACTGTGGTGCACTGCCGTATATGATATCTAGCGATTCGATCGATGGATTTTTCCTCCTCATAGGAAAATCCACTAGGATCACTAGAACATTAATTGCTTATGCTTGGTTTCGCTAATAGTAGGCCCCCCTTCGCTTCTATAGCGTTGGGGTATTTTTCCCTCGTCCCGTCCCTTCCGTCCCTTTCCTTTCCCAGAGGCGTCGACGGGCTCCCATCGCGGCGGCGCCTCTATCCTTTTTCCTTCCCGTTCTCCCCCTCCCCGGTGTCTGGGCGTATAAGCTACGGGCTTGGTTCCCGGCCCCAGTGCGTTGTATCCTTGGAAGGGTTCACCTCGAACCCTCAAACTCTCTGCCGTATATGATATTAAAGTTTAGACAGCCCCACGTACATAAATTTTAAATGTTTCCCAAGTAATATATATCAGCAAATAATACAGCAAACGACAATCAGGATAGGAAGTGAAAAAATAAGCGTTGTTATGTTCACTAAAATATTTTAAAAGCACCCATGTTATGAAACCTGGGTCGTGCTTTTTCCAATATATTAGTGAACATAACAAAGTTTATTTTTTAATTTTCCATAACGGAAAGTTCTTACACAGTTAAGCCTGAAATCATCAGGTATACATCTAGGATGTTAATTTGAAGATTAAGCACATAAAAACAAGTTACTCTGGAAATAATATTAACTAGCCTCCACAATATGCAATATAAAAAGAAAGATGCGAGAAATTTTCAATACCTCGTGCCACTTTTCTTTCACAAGATCCCTTACAAGGATCACGTTGAGTTGGAAACTGAGGTTCCATAGAGAAAATCACTCAAGGTCTAGAACCACGATATATTTTCGGTTAATAGGACCTGAATTTTATTTAACAAGCAGTCTCTTTTGACAGCGGTCACTATGGATCGAGATAGAATTAAGGCCACAAGGGTCGTTCCGATTCCTCAACTTTCCCATCAACTCCATTCAGCTTTATATCTGCCAGCCGTACACCGCAGGGAATCTCACATTTTACTCGAAAACCTGCCCATAGACCCGCGTTCTCTTCTTGTGGCGAAGATCAAGGTGGCACTAAAAGGCGTGATAAATTAGTTTATAAATAAAACGGGGAACACAAAATATGTGATTAAATCGTGATATAGCCAAAACCAATTATAGTTTTCATCTAGACAAATTATCTGAGGCTACCTAGGTGTTTACTCTTGACAATATGAACATTCGAGTGATACGATATCGAAAAATTTAAAGCGTCAACAATTTCTACAGTAAGGCAATAGTAACTAATTCAAAGAGCACCGGAGAAGGCTTGACAGGATGAATCACTCCCGCTAGATTGTTGACTGATTGTACTTTTGAATGCCGAATTACTCTTATAAACCTAACGCGTTCTCCTTGAAAATTTATGAGTAGGTATATAGAATTTAAACCATTGCCGGCATCTCAAATTTGAAAACTTTACACCAAGGAAAATACTAAGATTTATTTTTTAATGTAAAAATTCGGGAAGGAGGTAAATGTTGAGAAAAATTTACTACATTTTAAGCGTTAGCTTGGACTTTCCAGAAGAAGCAGACATAGTCACGTTTAAGATGATTAACTTCAAATATCTCACAAAAGAATCCGAGTACGAATAATATTTGAAGTCTATAAGTCCTCTTTATGACTACAGATTTCTTCAGACTTTTTCAGTTTTTTTAATATATTTGACTGCTACTACAAGCAATGAGGATGATGAAAATAAATAAAATATCGATGAGAATTTGACTCCACATTCTACCCCAGAAGACGATGGCAGACTCAATGGGCTCGAGACGCTGTAGACATTTTGATTTTTAAACTTGAATTTCGCGGTTATCACGTCGTTCAACAATTTCCGTTGTTTAGCGCAGTAGACAGTCAGTGGCGGATATGTAGGGGGGGTTAGGGGGCTATAGCCCACGACGAGTCGTCTCTCTCGGTGGTAGTATATAGTATTGGATCGAAACATGCTGTAACATAATGTAAACAAGCCACCATGTTGTTTGTAAATAATTTAAAACTAACAATGATAGTGAGGGACGGGGAGATTGTTGTGAACGAAAAAAGAGGGAGTCGTGTATGGAGAGAAGGAAGAGATAGACGTGATAGAAAGGATCGGGAGAAAAATTAAAGAGTGGTGTATTGTGCGACCGGAGGAAGGAAGACGGCAGAACCCAGGATCGGCAGGAGGAATTAAAGGACGCGGAGAAGAAGGAGGCGTCTACGAGAGAGAGAGAGAGATCGGAGGAAAGGGATACGAAGAGCTCAAGACCCCCCACACTGATGTAGTTCATGGCGGTGGTTCAGTGAGTGGTAGTACGGATAATATAAATGGGATTGTGATAGTCTTGGTGGCTTTTTGATGTTGTTTTTTAATCCCAATTTTCAAAATATAGAGCTTGTTTTTGAATTGTACTGAAATTATTTGTTAAGTTAGTAGTGGATATTTAAAAACGTTACAATACACTAGATAAAATGGAAGTGTTTGGGAGTTACCATTTCGTATAAAAGTATTTATTTATATTTCCTACATAATTACCTTCTTTAACGAATTGAAATAAAAATTAGCTCCAAATTTAGGGCCTATGTTACACGCTTTTGGTGTGTTACAATGCAATGGTAGATCCAGGGGCTAGGGGGGCCTTAGCCCCTCCCCCTCGGGTTTCCAATTTACACTAGATAGAATCGTAGTCTTAGCCCACCCCCCCTTGTCCCTATCCTGGATCCGCCACTGTAGACAGCCAATAGGAAAATTACTTATAAATCTATGAGAATAATAATGTTAAGCGATTGCCGATCAGGTATTGTTGGTTCTTGATCAAGTATCAAATGTTGGTGTAACGGATGCGAGATTTAATTTCGAATCAGGGAATTGATGCCGATCAACTGATCGTCAATCAAAGATAGGTTGATGAAACCGGCCCTCATCTCTCGAAACGCTGTGAACAATTGCCTGAAATCACACCGGTGGGAAACCCGACAATTTTTCCTTCAAACTATACGACGGGAAAAAAAACTAAAATTCTACATCGAGGATGATGCCCGAGTTTCGCGTCGAAACGTCACCAGAAAGTGAGACGACTTGCTGCCGGTGTAGAATTTCATGAAGACTTCATCGGCAAAGGTCGATCAGCCACACATTTTTCCCATCAGCTCCATTCAGCTTAGGTAATATCTGACCACCATTCACGGCAGGAAATCACATGTTCTACTCAATAACCTACCCACAAAAGCGTGTTCCCTCAAAATAGCGACTGAACAGTAACCTAGAAGGCTTTAAGGGTGTGAGAAACTCGGCTGTCATGTTTAAAAAAAAATAACGTCGGTCATCCTGTAGGCGAACGCGTTTCTGGCATAGGAGCCAGGCGAGGAAAAAATGATAACAACACGACCGATGTCGCCGCCCAACAGGTGCCAGCGAAGCGGTGTCAACTTTCAGACACCTTCCTTGTGTCTCTCAATCTACGGCTGGAAGTCAGTCTGTGGAGGACGGGAGGAAGGAAGTGGGAAGACGTGTTTGGTGGGCGGTGCAGTCTCGGAGACAGCGGAGAGAATGTCGGGATTCGATTCACTTTTATGACTTGATCCACGTGATCCGGATCTTGTACGACGATTCGATTCTGCAAAACATTCTTCATGATATTGAAATAAAGACTTGCAATTTTTCTCGATTATAAAATTTATTAAGAACTAGTTTTCAAGGCTACTGCAATGTTACCACACAGTGGCGTAATTATGGGGGGGATGAAGGATTGTATCCCCCCCCCCCAAAGCCTCCGAGAAATCAAAAAATTAATTAAAGTTGTCTGGATTTGATATATACCAACTGCATCTGCTGAAACTTAAATTTTAAGTGCCAAAATGATGTAAAATGCATTTAAGGGATGTTATTTTTCAAACATTTTCCTGAAATCCCCGTTTTCTGGGAGGGTAGCCCCCACTAACCCCTCTCATCCCCCCCAAATCCCCTTAAGGTTATTCCATCACCCCCAAAGAATTTTCCTAGCTACGCCACTGTTACTACATCATTATCGCAAGCAGCGGCGTAACTAGGCGTATGCTTTGGGGGCGGATGGAGGGGGACCCGCCCCCCTATCTTTGCCTTATCAGGTTAATTCCAGGAATTAGGTAAATTCAGTCGTATTGGCCGACGCTTCGGAAAACGACTCATTCTCAAGGCGTGTTAATGCCTGAATGTCCAATTTCAAACTCTGGTATTGAATTTCACGTCGCGAAATTGGGCATTCAGGCAGTACCACTCCTTGAGAATGGAAGACAAGTCGTTTTCCGCAACGCCGCCCATTACGAGTGAATTAATCTGGTACATAACCCGAGAGGAATTCCTTGGATATTATATCTTATACCCGCGTCAATCGTTAATTTTGAAAAAAAATTGAATTCAAAACTACACGGAAAAAAGTTTAGTAAGAACTATCGAATTCTGATGAAATTTATCAAACTTTTCGGTTCATATGGCACATGAAAAATTCAGTAACAATTACGAAACCAATTTGATAAATTCTTGAGTAGCCGTACTTGCTTCACGAACAAAATTCACTAACTCTTGCTTTACTTTGTGGTATTTCATTATAAGTTTCCTGGATATCAGACAATTACTTATAACACTTATTTTTTATCAGAGCGCGACCCAGGTTTCAAAGAATTATCATCATATTCAGGCGCAAATTATGATAGTTAATAAAATAATAACTGATAACTTAATAATAATTTATAATATTTTAATTTATAATTTGCGCCTGAAGATGATGATCACTCATTGAAACCCGGGTCGCGCTTTGATAAAAAATAAGTGGTATAAGTAATTGTCTGACATCCGGGAAACTTGATAAGTCCTATCAAACTGGTTTTTTAATTCCTACCGAACTGGCCACTGCAGATCGATAAAAACTACAAAAATCAAAAGGATAATAAAACCGACGTAGCTTGCACATGTGAAAGATTTTCCACCCAGAAAAACATTGCTCTGATTAAAAATCATAAAATTAAGGGTATAGCGTAAGTTTCTGCAAAAGAAATACAAAAAAAGTGGAGATAAAATACGACTGAACCAAGTATTGAATGTGGGACCCCCGCATGGTAGAAACGGACTAACAACTAGGCTAAATCGGTTTCCGTAATAACAGCTCACACAAAAGTTATAATATACTATTATTTGTTTTGAAATGTGAATAAGGTGTGACTACAGTTTCCATTTGTAAGCTTAAGAGGAATACTTTATGCACACGATTGCTTTACGTAGGTAATCATTATCAATATCTAGTGCAGATGCGCAAGAAACCTTCATTTGCAGGCTTTTTATATCGATGTAGAGATGACTTTAACGTACTGGGTGATATCCTTAGCATGGATTGGGTCTAGTCTGACGACTTTTATCACATGATATTAATCATGATCGCGAATGATTATACCTCAGGAATACCTTTAATAAAAGTTTTAATGTGTCGAAATACACAAACATTCCCTTACATCTTTAATACCCTTGATAATACGCTATTCAATTTATTGTCTTTGATTCACCAGCTTACGGAGAACGTTGCAATTTAAAGCAGAAACAAACAGAAAAACGAACGTAAACAAAATTAAAACGTTATCGCCATCACAAAAAATGAGAACAAAATAATTTCTACCAACCTATCTTTCATGTAAGGCCTGTTTAAGAATCTTTCAACTGCAAATGTGTATTGCTATAAGCAAAAGAGGAACAACAGACCTTTCGATAGATTAAGAAACACTTCATAAATTCTATCAAACCAAATTTGCATAACAATGTAGAGTTTGATATTTTTTACCAAACAAGCAAGCACCTTCGTAAAATTATTCATAACTTCGATAATAGTTACCAAACTCTGAATCGTATTGAATTAATTCGGTTATTTTTACAATCTTTCGTACAATTGACCTAAGTATGGAGTATCAAAATGCTTGATGAAATATATCAAGAGTGTTTGGTAAAATAAATGAAGTTCTTAATAATTTACATCAAAATTTAAGTATACTTACAAAACTACTCCCTATCACACCAGTTTGATAGTTTTAATCCAATATTTTTTTTCCGTGTATGATTCAAATGAACGATTCATACATATATTTATGAACGGCACAGATTCAGACGATTCGGAGGACGCCTTGGAGACACTTCACAGCGAAGGAAGGAGAGGATTCAGGATGAAGGGGAACAAGAAGGGAGAGAAGGAGGGATGAAAAAAAGTAAGAAATAAAAAAAGAGTAGACAAGAGGCTTCGCTGAAGAAGTTTCCCACGGTAACCCACCACACGATGCCACCGACCATTTTTTTTTACTTCTTTTCTTTTTCAAAAGCCACCGCACTATAGACGCCTCACAATGAACTGTCAGAGACGTAAGGTCATTTTCTTTTTCTTCAGATTTCTACTCGTAAACGTATGGGGGCGCGCGGAACTCATCTCCTAAGGGCATTTAATTTCGCTTTCCCCCCACAGAGTTGGTCATATATGTATGCACGTTTTTATATGGTTTCTCCGATCAAGTTTTCTCGGGCTCGAGAGTCATAAAGAAGAAAAAGGCTCGCGAGCTCCAGCGGATGCATTAGGTGGACAATGCGGGAACTAAGAAATGAGCGTCGATAAGATAAAGAGAATACACGTCAAGGACATATCCTAGTCATTAAATGATGTAAAATGCCAATAAATACCGATATGAGGATGTTCACAAAAAATGTTAACCCAAACTTTATGAAACCAAAATCATTGCTTTAATTTACATCAAATCAGCGTTCTAGTTGTAACATAAGAAGAAATGTTTACCTCTTTATTATTCACTATTGAATTTTTACCCCACATTGATGAAAATAGAGATAAATGCCTCGTAAGCAAAATGCTCATCAGAAATGTTACCCCAAGTTCACATCGAACATTTACACTGAAAAATTCCTCAAACATGATTGCCCACAGTTAGATGGCATCAAAACCAAACCACTTTATCATTTTGAGACATATTCTAGTCACCAAATAATGTAAAAGAACAATTAATACCGAAATGAAGATGTTCACCAAAAATGTTAACACAAACGTTATGAAACCAAAATCATTCCCGGGGCCTAATTGCGCATCAAATAATAATATAATAACGGTTTCCAATTGATTTGTACTTTTCTATGCGCCTCGAGCCTTTAAATTCGCCTTTGTTAACATATTCAAATAATATTTCGCTTTCGGCCATCTTGAATTTAGATGGACATCCACATGTTAACCAAGCCTCCGTTCGGAGCGATTCCACGTCAAGAGGTTCTGCAGAGCTTATACGACAAGACGGAAACTGCGTTCGGGAATCAGGGGGACAGTTCCAATAGCAAACATGTGTGAGAAGCAGTTGTAACCCCCTTCAGAATTGATTTAAGTTAATGATTTTTTCGCCAAAAATAACTTTGTAGTTTTCTTCCAATTAATTACGCAGCATATAGGAACCTACGACGCGACGTAAGAAACGTAAGTTAGTAAGCGACTACTTTTCACCTTGCAAAAATCAAAATTTTCTTGTCCTAAAAGGTTTTACGTCGGCATAAAAACATTTTTAACTCAATAATTGTACAATTGGTGAGGACTTTCAAAGAGAAAATAGTGTGAAGAATTTTGTGCAGCAAAAAATTCAATACAGACAACAGTCAGGCAACAATTGCGAGAAGAAGAAAAAGTAAAAAAATACACGTTTCTAATAGAAATTTAAGGAAATGTTTTGATAGCTTTTTTTATAAATTTTATCGGAAAACTAATGGCACCAATGAATGCTGCCTCTCTTTCTACATAGGAATGCAATTTTTAATCAGTGTACAGCGCAACATTAATTTTCGTGCTGTTACTAACAACACCGCGCTCCCGGCATAATGGAGATTAACATGGGAAACGATTCTCCATAAGAGCCCACACTGTCAATTAAATGCGGAAATCCCTATAGGAACATGCTTTGGGGGGTTGGGAGGGTCTGGGGGTGAGGTCCGAGCAACAGGGGGTCCGGGAAAAATTTTGAAAAATTACATCCCTGGAAATACATTTTACATCATTTTGGCACTTAAAATTTCACTTGGAGTAAATTCTGTAATTATATTGTAAAACTAGACAATAGTTTAAAATATTTTGTTTATTTCCCTGAGGCTTTGGGGAGGATCTATCCCGCTCCCCTATAGTTACGCCAGTGGAGAGAAGATTTTACCTTACGGATGGTTATCTAATACGAATTGTTCTAAAAGTATATCAAATGCAATCTAATGGTCAAGGCACGCATATCACAAAAGAGGATCCTCAAGTCGGACTTTAAAAGCGTTATTACCTGCCGCGCATTTAAATGGGTTTACAAAAGTCACCACTCGCGTCGCTGACGGACAAATTGATCCGCTTTTCACGGGGAAATAAGGCATAATGAGGGATGCTCTTCGAAATTTATACACATGATGATGTGATCAATCAAATTCATAACCCGTTAATGCTATTCTTCGAAATTAAAAACATTATACTGCAAAATATTGGAAAAAATTGGATCGCATTGCACTCATCACTTCACAGCGAACATTTTGGAAAACCGATTAAAATGCGACCGAAGTGGAAACAGGAATCAGCCTTCTATGAGATGTAATTGGGCCTACTCTATGCAGTCCCCTTGTGCTAGGAACTGAGGCCACATCATTCTCATCACAGTACAATAATAATGATCATAATGTTTATTACTATACAGAAATTATTACTAAAAAAAGGCATATTCAAAATTTAATGAGCTCAAGGTAACCTATAAGGCGGACCTATGTTAAGGTTACCATCAATATATAATATTCTTCCACGCATTGGTTTACAAATAATGGATAAAAGACATGAGTACAACAATATTAACAAAAATTATATCTTTGACTAAATACCTTATTGTAATAATGAAATTTGATTTAAAAAGTATTTATTCAAATCTAGGAAGAATATAAGAAATATAAAATTTCAACATTTTTCAGAAAAAGATGAAGATTTACCGCCCTTTTGAACTCCGATGGTATTAAGCTGTAGACTTTTGGCTTTTACATATTTTGGCATGTATATTAATCTTTTCCTGAACAGTGACAATTTGGGCCTCTGTTAACACCCTGCAAAAATAGCACTTGCCCGGCCAATTTGACGCCAGTAATGATGTTCCACTTCTCACAAAAAAGTACTTTGTAAACGTACAGGTGTATGAGAGGGATCAGTTTAAAATTTTTGAAAAGCGGAAAGGAAAAGTATGTCATACACAAAATATGAGGATATTAGGTCTCGCAAAAGGCTATTCATCATTAGTAACAAAAACAATGTAGCCACTGCTAAAATATAAAATGGTTTCAGATAAATTTCCTCTTGAATATTACTTCAGTGTGACCCCCTCTTAAATAGGGAACATAAGTTTGGCAGCTATTTTTGAGGACTTCTTATTAAAGATAGTCAATATCAATCAACTCATTGCTTCCAAAGAGTTTTTCCCCATGAATTTAGCAACGAATTGCAGATCAACCATAATTACGAAGTGAGGAGGCCAACGGATCCAGCAAATAGGCTTAGTTTATAATCCTCATGTTAAGTAGACGCAGAAATAAATAAATCATAGTGAAAATAGTGTGTATAATTATACCATATTCCAAAAAAAGTGGCATAAAATGCAATTCCAATGAAATGAACTATTTACTATTCCTCTTCCGGTTTTCGACTCGCAAGCATTCTTAGTTGCAACGTAAAAATATCATAAAAAGCATAATAAAACTTGAGTGAGAACTTAAAATTGGGAATTTCCCATTGCCCGAATTCAAAACTAACTGAAGCTGTACGGTGCGCCACACAAAAGTTAATAAATAGACCATCTACTCATCAAATCCACATCAATTTCCTTAGTTAGGTTCATTAACTTTCCCTCCTTCAATCTCTCAAATACTTTCTCCAAATCAACGAAACAAGCCAACTCATGATCGTTATATTTCAGATACCTTTCTACTTGCAGTCCCATTACCGCCATGGCCAACACGGCTGACTTCCCCTTTCTAAAAAGGAACTGATGATTAGTACTAATTGTAATCAACATCATTAACCCTTAACTGCATTAATTTCTAAATACGTCCCAAAAACAATTCACTTATAAAATATATTCAGAAACTCTTCAATGACTGCATTTTATTAAAATTTTCTGCTATATTTTTATCTTTGAGTAAAATTTGAATACGTAAGAAATATGATACTTAATGGTTATAGATATTTTTTTCATTAAATGTAAACGTATTGAAAATGTATCACATATGATACACATACTCATTGAAAACTTCTCATAGGCGCCCGTACCTTTACTAATTACTTTATTATAATTATAACATAATAATACTGATCATGGGCGTACCCAGCGAGGGGCAGGGGGTGGCAGCTGCCTCCCCCAGAAGCAAAAATCGGAAAAGTCTTTAAGCAAAATCAGTACTGAATTGAAACGAAAGCATTCAACAAATTTTCTTTAAACCCACGAAAAATGATATGTATTAGTTTAAGATATGTAACTAAAATAAAACTATTTTTTCAAGGAAATAATCTCATAAACTAATGTCACAACTTGGTTTGCCCCCCTTCTCTGGACCATGGCTTGCCCCCCCTAGTTATGATCCTAGGTACGCCCTTGATACTAATTACTCTAGAAATGAGTTGGAAAAATCTTCAGGTTGTAATGTGGAGAGCGGACTTCCTTAAACATAATGAGAAGCTGATCACCTATAACACCCACTGACTGCTTCGAGAACCACATAGTGAAGCGGCGGAATGTATCATATCTGATACACAATGCGTTAGAGAGGAAGAATTTTTCCCTTCAGAAATAACACGCACTTGGTGTAGTGTATCATATAAGATACAAAATGCAGTGAAGGGATAAATTTTCATAAGTCGGACTGGTTCAATGAGGCCCTCAAAGTGCCATTACATGCGAATTTTCCCATTTTCAAATTTTTCTTTTTCTAAAGATCTTCGTGATTTGCTTCAAGTAAGCATTTTTAATAATCTATTGGTACAAATTGAGCACAAGTCTCAAAGGTACGCGTTAGTTTCCATCTCCGTTTATCGAATGGAAAATAATATGCTCGACGCATCGTGAGTATTTTGGGAAAGGTTTAGAGAAACTTAGCGATTGAACTCTCCAGCTACATACACGGGATTTGACAACTCATTTCACTGAAAATTTCTCCCTTTTCCGAAAAAAATATCAATGCCTCAAAATAATCACTAGGTAGCCGTCCTCATTAGAGGATAACGCCGATTTAATAGACACCTAAAAATCCAAAGAGAACAATGAATATCAAATATAGATTACAGAATTAAGACCTTTGGACGAATATTTATTTATAAATGGATAATATGTACATCTTCCGAAAAAAACCTTTGCGCGTAGTTCCGAAATTATCTGAAGCCTACAAGAGATGATCAAGATAGAGCCACTCTTAAAAGAATCTATTCTAAATAGTGCTGCCCAAAGTTATCTTCGATTCTTTTGATTTCCTCATTGCGAAGTTATATTAATGAAAGAACAATTAAATAACAATTGTTGTGACAAAATTAAACTGGCCAAAATGCAATAAGAAATTGAGATAACTTGAAATAAAGACGCCAACATATTTTTAACCTTAACACAAAATGAAAAATTTATGAATTTATATTAAGCATAAAATTCATTAAGAACGGAAAATAATACAGTAGACAGATATTATAACAACTCATGATAAGCATGGTGACAAATTTCTTTATTTGTATAATAGGTTCAATGAGGCCGTCAAAGTACTATTACATGCAAATTTTCTTTACCCCCGATTGTTCTTTTTCTCAATATCGTCGTGACTTGTATTAATTACGTATTTCATTTTAGCGTAGTGGTCAAAATTGACCACTATTCACGAAATTATCTATTATTTCCTATCCTTATTCCCATTTCTAGAAAGGAAAATTATATGCTAGACCCATCATGGGCTTAATCATATAAAAAGTATCAAATCGGTCAAGTTGAAAGAATAATCCAATAACAAGAAAAAGTAAAATATCCTATGCAATCTATTCCAATTAAAAGGGCGGTTATACTACACCTTGGAATAGAAAAGTATTTAGGGCATTATTTCTCGAAAGGAGATGGTTCCACTGTTACCACTTCTCTGTGGATCACCCAATATGATGGAAAAAACATCAAAGATGCGCAAATGACAACGGCACACAAACTCTAGGACTGAAAGGGTTCTATGCAACGCTAAGCTGAAAAACAGTGGAAGAGAGAGTGAGCGCAACAATATTTCCGTAGGTTATAATTTCTTCCTTCTCACGTTAACAACGTCTTTCAAAAAATATGCCTGCCTACCTTTGGGCTTTAACTGAGGTGAAAATAGTCCTTTTCTTTCGCTTTTATTTTTTTTTTCAAAAGTCACGCGCGTTTCGTTAAGTAAATGTTCACTGAAGCTCTAAACACTCGTAGGGAAAGGCACAATCGAATAAACAGAAGTAGCCTCACGAAGATGAAACTCTCCTTATACTCCGGCCGTGAGTGAGAGTCTTCAAATGAGCCTTGGGGCGAGGCGAGAAACCTCATTGCCCGAAGGGGAGAGAAATCTTGTGATATCCTAATTCGGAACCCAGTCCAAACCATCCCCAACTCAATAAAAGATAGATGATAAATGCGACTGCTCGAGGGTATCCACGCAGAGACGCTGGCGGTTTCCCGGCCAAAATTTCGTCTGCTAATCAATTCGATTAGAGAATATAATTTATAATGCATATTAAGGGATATGAGCTTACATAAACCATTTTAAAATGCATAGAAACACAGCAGAAAGGTAATAATATAACTACATCATACCCATCAAGTGAAATAAGTAATAAAATTGGACAAAGTAAATAAATTGGTATACGTGCACCTTGTTTAGCGAATATATATATATATTATATTATTCACGTTTGGCACTTGGTGTTCTTTTTAAAAACCAATATCTCGTTTACGTATTACCATAGATAACTTTTTTCATGCCGCTATTTGCAAAATAATAAACTTATTTACGGAAAGTAAAAGCGAATGACGAAACTTGATGATGCAACTTAAGTTCATACGTCAATGATCATATTTACCCCGTACTTGTCACTATCTTGTGTAGACAGCTTTTGAAGTAATTAAAAGACTATCAAATATAATATGGTTTTACTTTTGGCTCAATATGAGAGTAGTTGTAGCGATAAATAATGTACCGACACAACCTGGCAGTGGACACCGATAATTTATTCCTCTTATTTACTCCAAGCAATTGCCCTATCAATCCATCCGAAAATTATAGGACATCTTTGGTCAGTTTCATTCTGAGGTCCCATTACGCAACCAGCGTAAAAATTGGCGCTGCGCCATAATCTACGTCATGACCTACGTCATCTCAGTGAACTTAGCAACGGAATCACCCCCCACCTCTTATAAAAAGTCGATATAGAAACGCATGCAAGGGTCTCTTGACAAGAAGGAACGGATATGTTGGGTCGATTGAGAATACGGCCCTTAGAGTCACTGATAATCAGACGAGAGCACACACAATCTCTGTCCATCGTCAAAAACTACCATTTCAAATAAATTGGGGATAAACCCGTTGCCTCAATTCAGAGTTTTTCTATCTCACCATAAATGAGAAATGCAATAATTTTTATTGAGCATAAAATTCATTATGAACGGAAAATAATGCAGTCGACAGATACTTTTATGACTAATGACATATACTGCGACAAAAATTTTTGTTTATAAAGTCTCTTAACACGATAAAAAACATTTTAAAGATTAAATTTAGTAACAACAACAACTCACAAATTGGATAAACAATAAATTATTTTGAAAATGACGAAAAATAATAAAATCGGTTAATATGAAATAAACTAATAGCACAAAATAATCGAGACTTAATATGGAAACTACACCGAAGCTGTTTACCACGTCTACGATTAGGATATATCTTTCGACTATCGGTCTTCGGTTCGGTTCGGTATGGAAACGGCGCTAAGTAACGGCTACTCAGGAATATAAGTACAGTGAGCCAGTGGCGGATACAGATGGGGGGCGCGGGGGCCTCCCTTGCGGGTCCGGCCGTATTGGCAAACATTGCAGAACCACGATTGTGACTTCAATGAATTTTTAAAGGATGTATTACAAGTTTTTAGCGAGTAATTCGTACCCGCAAAGGCAAAATACGACCAGTGGAGAAAGAGTGGCGCGTCCTCTTAATATGTAAACTCGAGTATCACGCTTAGACCAACCTCAGTTCTGAAAGTTTCCTGATTGGGGGATGGCTTGAAGCCATTAACAACAGTCCGAAATATAAATTAATGCAATTGCACCTTGACCTAAATTCGATAAACCCAAGCTAAGCGGTAAGCGCTACCAAAAATGATCCTGTCACGTTTCGCTTTCTTCGGGTCCTTATCGTTCCCTCACCATCTAAACAGCCTCGCTGGATGCTGAATGAATTAATCGGTTCTCATATTTTCCAGCCAATAAAGGATTCATTTTTATACTCTCGTAGGCGATGAACTTATCCCATATAACACAGCACGCATTCTCACTGATTTCGCAACTTAGTACGACGAAGGTGCTCACATGTTGAGGGATGACGGTTAAACAGTGGAATACAGAGTATACCCGAAGGAATCTGCCATACTTCAGGAGGAGTGGAGATAATTTTACGCATTTTTTGTCCTATAAACGTGGGATCGCAGCTCCCAAGCTACTAAGCTATGACAACGCAGACATTTTTGGATGAACTTAGCAGTTACCATTGATGCATGTGTCTTTATGATCAATATCACTTTTGTATATGTTAGTTTATTTTCTGTTTTTAAGTTCATTTGTTGTTTGTTTTTTTTTTATTTGTGAGCATGCTTGTTTTTATTTTGATTTATTTTATTTCTTTGTTTGAGACGCTCTTATGGTGATAAAAGATGAATAATGAATTGTTAAGAGGAGCGCCATCTTGAAGTGGATGTAAAATAGGATTGAGAAGAAAACAGAATGTCAAGTGATACTCCATTGAATTTAATCGCTGTGATACGTTACCATGAAAACGGTTTTTCTTGGGCATCCACCCTCTTCGATATTTTATTTAAAACTTTGATTTTTTAAGCACATTAAATAATTCAGGTTAGACGAAAACGTGCAATTATAATTTTCTGAGACACTTTATCTCAAATTAAGTGAAAATGCACAATCGTATTGTTGATGCTCGCTGAAACCTCTAGTTTAATTCATTCCAAAGACAAATTGTTTCCGACAATTTCTAATCCCACATTTTCGTCCAGCCTTAATTATTTAATGTCTTTAAAATACAGAGCATCAAATAAAATGTCGAAATGGCTGGATACCCCATAAAAACCGTTCTCATGTTAACTGCAAAATGCATCCCAAAAAATGTTTGCGTTTCCTAGAAGTTGCGAAGCGTTTGCGTTGCCATAGCTCAGTAACTACGGTGTTACGACCCCATGTTTATGGACCAAAAATGCTTAAAATTGCCTCCCCTCCCCTTGAAGCATTGCAGATTCCTCCTGAATCACCCTGCATAATACTAAAATAATGGGATATATGTAAATCCGGGAGATTCAGGGTTTTGGGGGGTCAGAGTACTGCATAATCTGCAACCACCAGCATTTAACGCGTCAAAAGCTCGATACGCGATTATATTTTCCACGAATATTACAATGGAGGATCCTCAAGTCGGCCTCACAATGTGTTGTCGCCCACCGCGCATTTAAATGGGTTTACAAAAGTCGCCACTCGTGTCGCTGACGAACAAATCGATCCGAGTTTCATGAGGAAGTGAGGTATAAATATGGTTTACAACCGAAATTGACATTCATGATGATGTTATTTGTCAAATTACTAACTCTTCAATGCTATTCCTCGCAATTAAAAACATTATAATACAAAATATAGGAAAAAAGTGGATCGCATTGCACTCATCACCGCGCCGCGTACATCAGTGTAAACCGATTTAAATGCGACCGAAGTGGCAACAGAAATCAGCCTTCCATTCAATGAAATTGGGCCTCCTCCATGCAGTCCCCTTGATATTTTCACTCCCGTTTGCACAGGTGGGCAATAACACGACCATTAGACGATGGCGCAAACAGAACTTTCTCCAGATGGAGTGGTCCATTATCTGAAGGAAACTGACAACCACACGGGAGGATTTGAAATCAGCTGCATCATAATAAATACCCATTTACGTTCTATTTTCCCTTTCCAATACCTAACTGCGCCATAAAGTAGTGAGATACCACACAATTCCTCCGGCTGATAAGTGTGCCAGAGTGATTTTTTCACCAACAAATAAAGTCTCCTCGTATTATTCAAGAAATGAAACAGTAAGCGAGCGGAAACCTATATTATTTTCTTACAACATGCCTTCATAAATATGAGGAAAAATGACATGTACTGTGCTTAGCAGATTCTGCAAATATTATCCCATAAAAAGTATCATCTATATATTCCATGCTCTACATTGTATGATGGCACTTCTTTAATCATGGTCTCTTTCTCCATTCCCTAATATTCCCTTGAAAAAGAGAACCTTATTGCTAATGAAAGAAAATTTTTGAAAAACTGAATGGTGTCAAAGTTTTGACACGTTGAGTCAAGCAAAAATTTTCGATAAAATAACTCTGAGTATATTTAAGAAACCACAAATTTTATTTTAAGAAATCTTTCATTCGTAACATTAACCTTTGATAAACTTCAAATTATAAATAAAAAATTATAAAAAAATATAAATTAAGAAAATCTAACACTTTAATTAGACGAAAAATATTAGTAAAATCTTTTCGGGATTTCCACCGTGTAGAATAAAAAAAAATTTGCCGACATTAGAAGAAAATATTCGCTACTCAATGGTAATATTGCCTTTTATTGAGTTGCGAGCCTCTGCTTGAATCGTCGGCAGATTATTGAAATTTAGCTCGGTGGAAAACTTCACTAAAGCTGATGTTCTTAAGGATTTGGTACATCTCTAAATAAGAATAAGTACAGGAGAAGGTCGGACTGTGAATATAAATGATAAATTTCCAGGTAGCCCGCAAATAAATTGGCTCTATCAAATAAATGGACATGAATTGAGGCAAGAGAAAGGGGGGATTACCTCAATATCTTTCCAAACTCGCCCAGGGCAAAGATTTTCGTAGAGATAAAAGCTAGGTCATTAGAATCTGCCTTGTTCCCTCCCTGCCCGGGGTGGCAGGTCATTATTCTCGAGGCCATCTGGCGCCCACGCTCCAAAACACTCTCTCCTCCTCTCCGGGTGGCGTAAACTGCACGCGCGTAAACAGCGACGACGCGACTGCCCGAGGCACGTCGTCATGGAAACGGCAGGCTGGAAACGGTCGCGCAGAGGAAAAGCCTGCCACCGTCGCGTCTTCTAAACAAGCTCCATCTAGCGATAGGGGACGTGTGCGAATGTGGAGCCCAAGGACGGGGAAAATCCACTTGAAAAATCTTCATCATCACTGGTCAACAATCCCGAGACTGGATCGACCCAGCTCCACCATTCAATTCTCTTATTGGCTATTCTTCTCTCATATAATTCCTCATTTGTACTTATGACATGAAGACAGTGAAAAGATCGTCTAAGAGACAGAAAAAATTATAGTACACGGCTAAAAATCGTAGATCAAGTCACCAAAGAGAGATGCTGACCAAAGAGACAAGAATGCCTTAACGTATAATGCATGATTAGGACATGCCATGTCATCACCATTATCACTGGCAAACAAGGGCGTACCAATAATTAGGGCCGGGGCCCAATTTGATCTGGCCCTGCATACGAGCAAAGGGCGTACCAAGGATCAAAACTGGGGGGGAGGGGCAAGGCATAGTTGCTCAAGTTGTAGGTAAGATTTAAGCATGAAAAAGGTGATTGAAATCGACATTTTAAGGAAACTGAAAGAGCCCTTTATTAGTTTTTAAAATTATTTGCTTGACAAAATATTTTTTTCCTTAAAGGCATTTGCGATTTTTGCTTGTAGGCAGGGGGGTCAGCTGCCCCCTCCTGCCCCTCGCTGTGTACGCCCATGCTGGCAAACAATCCTAAGATTGGTTTGACGCAGCTCTCCATTCAATTCTCCTATCAAGAAATCTTTTCACACCTACTTATTTCTTCTCTTTCACACCCTTCTTTACCTGTTCCATGTATTTTATTCGATGTCTTTCTTTTCCTTTCTCGTCTTCCACTTTCCTCGACGATCGTCTGTATGTCCTAAGATATAGCCGATTAGGTTGTTCCGTCTTCTTGTAAAGGTTTGCATGAAGTTTCTCTTCTCTCCCATATCCCTACTCATATTTACAAGAATCTTCTTAAAATATTTCTGTTACTCTGGTATGAAAGCTCTGTCCTCGACAAATCGAGTCGTTCAAATTTTTTTCTCCGAGAATATTCACTTTTGACGCCCCTTCTTTGAAAAGCTCCTGCCCTCAACGCGTGGACTCCGCTAGAGACTCGGAGGCTGCGCGCTAGGCTTTGATTGCTATAGCTATTGAGACAGACGCGGAGAACATGATCTTAGAACCGCACTATATTGCCAGAACCGATATGAACAATAAATTAGGAGAGATATTTTTCCAATAGGATAGGTATGAGAATTTGTTTTTCAAATAACATCCGAATATTCAAATGTGATGGAGTGGACTATTTCCATATAGAAATAAATACTTGGAATTTTTCACAGATGATGCAGTAAAATCGAAACCTAGGTCGGAATAAATTTTATTATTGTGAACAATTGCAAGTATTTAGTGCAATAATTCGTTTTTTCCTCGAACAGCAGAAGATTTTAATGAATGCTAGGCGGGACACACTGCATGGTATTCTTACTTTACTTTATTATTTATGCTTTTGTTAAAGGCTGGTGTCCTAATACCCCCGCCACACACATATTGACGTGGCTTCCTGGGTGATATTTTGATCTTCTTTGGGAAAAAGGATAACCAATTAGAGTGAAGACTTTTTCCCAAGCAATATCGATAGACACACGGACGCATCGGAGCGGAGCCCAGGCATTTTTTGATAGGTTTATGGAGAGTTAGTCGAAGCGAAGAAGTAAATAAAATCATGACAAGTACGCCGCGTCTGCGCGTTTCGGTGCGCATTTTGCAGTGGGGGATAATGATGATTTTTTTATCATTGCGCTACAGCACCGAGGGACGTAAAAAATACAAGCGAAATCTATAATGAAAACTGTGAGAGTAGTGTGATAATTTTGGTTTGGAATTCAGTGAACCACTTCTTCAACATTGAAATTGATGCCGCTATGTTTCTAAGGTATATCAAGTTTTATTTCGGTTTCGACTATAATTGTTTTAGCAAAAAAATTTTTAATTAGCACACGAAATTTACTTTTTTTCCATAACATAAACATTCACTGAGTTGTCTGCTTTCAATGACTATCAAACACAAACTATACGACGGAACTAACTCAAAATTTCACAGTTTCTTTTACTATTATATGGCAGCAGGGGGTTATGTTATAATTTCTAGTTACTACGCATGAAATTCAAAAAGTCACGGACCTATCAAACGATCGTCGTATCAGGGGTATAGAAGGCTCAAGTTATGTGGAATGGTAACTTTGCGAAAACGATTTGCAAAGGCAAGCGATTGATGTTACGTGATTCAGTACCTAAACATCGCACACAGCCAATGGCTCTTATGTTTCTTTTGTCTCTTCAAAACTTTCCGATTATTCTGATTTCTCGTGGTTTATTCTACAAGTATATTGAAGTAGAAACACTGCCTTCATGAAAATTTTGATCTATATACCTAAGAACGGTTTTTTTGGGGGGGGGGCAGAAGGGTCTGACAGGTTGTCTCATATATTTGAGATTAAAAACAAAATACAACAATAACTGTAAAATATATTCTCTTTATTTTTATAGGAAAGTTATTTATTTATTTTTTTTAATTCCAAACCACCGAATTCAGCTCGTGTTGGCCATTTTACATCGGAGTATTCAACAAATTTAATAATTAAACGCACACGAACAACCATGCCCTGGACAGGGTACCTACCCAGGCGGGACTCGAACCTTCCTCGTGTTTGCGCACCTCTTGTTTGGCAGGCGAGAACGTTACCCCGCCGCCACCGAGGCCGGCAAATATTAAATTAAGTGATTGAGGCTCTGCAATACACTAAGCAAAACGAACGTAATGATAACCGTATAAAAAAGCTTGTCAATTTTTAAGCGTCTGCGGTGTAACGCGCCCCCGTGCACGCCCCTTAAATCCGCCTATAGTGACGGGAGAAGTAAGAAAGAAATTATCAGCAGAATAGCCCAGGCGAAGAGAGCATTCCACCAAAATAGAGACCTGCTTACAGCGGGAAACTTAAAATATGGAAGTAAAGAAACAATTTATAAGAACTTACATTTGGAGTACGCTACTATACGGAAGTGAGGCATGGACAATGACCGCAGCGGAGAAAGCTAGGATAGAGGCCTTCGAAATGTGGTGCTACAGAAGAATGATGAAAATCAAATGGATCGACCGAGTTAGTAATGAGGATGTCCTAAGAAGAGAAGGAGAGAAGTCTCATGAAGACTTAAATAAGAAGACGGGACAACCTTGTAAGCCACATCTTGAGACATGATAGCGTGATGAATACAATCGTCGAGGGATAAGAGGATGGCAAGAACGGAAAAGGAACAGATAAAGAAAGATGTGAAAGAGAAGAAATACATATTTGTGAAAAGATTGGCTGATAGGAGAACTGAGTGGAGAGCTGCGTCAAACCAATCCTAAGATTGTTGATCAGTGATGATGATGATGATGATATACACTGAGTACCTAATTTAAAATATTAACCACTATTTTTTTCTAGTACTCCCCAAAAAGAGAAAAGGAGGGCGACACTTCAACTAACTTAATTGCCATTTCGAGAAACTCAACGAGAAGAAGAAATCGCCCACTAGGGCGGAGTTAAGAGGAAGTGACCCCTTCCTGACCTCTGCGACGCTCGTCGCCAGTGAGTCATTTCTTTTTCGAATCCGAGATGGAAGGAAATTACATTTCAACCCCACCACTCCCTTGCGTTCATGTGTCTGCTCAGAAGGCTTGAGAAAGGACTTTCCATCGAGGAACTGTACTATTTCCCAAAGAATGAGGAGTCTTCCGAAAGAAGTTAGATTCAAAAATCGTAGGAATCGCATTGTATCCCTTATTCAATAAACCACACAGAGCATACTAAAAAACTAAATTTATTCTCACCAAAAGTACAACTTGTACCTATGTACTTTTCATACTTGGGAACAGTCTTTCCGCAAATAAAAAGCGTTGAAAATATGTATATTTGTGTAGAATGTTCGGCCGGAATGCGCCGGAGAGGCGTTCTGTCACCTCTAAGGGAATATTTTCCACTATAATTCGGTGCTGCGAGGTGAGATATTTTGTGATGAAGGCAACATTTTTCCTACATCAAGTCCAATTCAAGAGTGTTTTTTTTTTCAAAGTAAAAGTTTGAAGTAAAGTTGACACAATTAGTCTTCACTCGTGGTTACCGTGCAAAAAAAATAAGTTTTAAACCTTTGCGGTCCAATTTTTATTAAATTCAGGTGGTCTGGTCCAAATTAATGTTTACGAAAAAAATAATAACCAGGACTTATGACCTTTTAAATGATCTTACTGTATTGTTAAAAGTAGAAGTCCACTTATTGGATAACAGTATTTATCATGCTTAACCAAAGAGTTTATTCTTATTATTTTTGTCTGAGTGATATATCTTCAAACATTTCCCTTGTATAATCGACGCTTCTTGTTTTAGTTCCTGAAATTTAGCACACACTTCAAAAAAGGTTGTATACTTTGTTGAATGTTAACTAGATATTACAATTTTGACCTTTTGACCCCATAATGTAGGTCCGAAAGCAAAATCTAATTATGCCTTATGGAGCACCAAACTCGACTCTAATTATCTTGGTATCTATTTATTTTTAATTCAAGATTAAAAAAGGCCTGAACTTCTTGAAGAAAATGCCATTTTGTAGTATTATAATTCAATAGAATGACTTATGCTGGCAAAAAAAACAATGGTGACCCTTTTAATGCTTGATGAATGGCAACCACCGAGATCAAAGTAGTGAAAAAAGAGAAGCTTGGCTACCAAGGTATTTACCGTAGAGTAATGGTATTTCCTCTGAGATGTGCCTATGTTTCTTTACAGAGGACATGAGAGAGGACTTCCCGATCAGAACCTCTAACGTTTCCCGGGCACACATACAAGAGTTGGCCTACATAATCCAACTGACGCACCCTCGGAAAGGCCCGGGGCAAATCAAGCCTTCTTGTACGCCAGCCGCACCTCTGCCGCCCTTCCACCAGCAACCAGACGGAACCGCAACTCCCGAGTCAGTCGCATCGAGGGAGAACACAATGGAGTGAAAGGCTTCGGAGATTTTATTTTTCCAGACGTCGACGGTGTCACGCTTCCATCCGCGCCCGGTCGTTGCGTTTACTTTTGACTCGAGTCAGGCGACGTGGCGGTTGGATTATCGAAGACAAAAATCTGTTAGAGCACACACACTAACACGCACGTGCTGGTTGCGTGGTTGTGAAATCTCCACACGACATCCTAACGCTCGATCTCTGAGGCCCGTATACTTAGTCGACTCTGTAGGGCCAACCGACCCTGGATAGGTAACCAGCCCTTACATAAACCGATCTCGCCCTACATACGCCACATCAAGCCCTACATATGGCCATTTTTGGAACTAAATGGGCCCTACTTAATGTAGAGTACCCGAACCAGCCCTACACTCTATTAACATGTTGCGTACGGGTGGAGAGAATTTTCGTCATTTTTTTCCCGAACGTTCCGGACGGATGACGAAGATTCTCGTCATTTAACCGTCAACCTAAACAATTTTAAAGCGTACAATACGTATTCGTTAGTACGTTTTCAGTTGTTGTTCGTTATTCATAATGAATTGATGCATCATAACGTTTGATTGGGTAAAGTTATATTCTAAACATTAGCTTTTTAACCATGTTTAAACCAAAGGCATTACGCCCTAATAGCCACATATTTCCAAATCGGCGTTCCAAGGAATTTAAATACCCAGTTAAAACAGGGCAGCAAAATTTCGTCTGCTGATCACTTCGATTCAAGAATTTACGTCACAATGGATATTAAGGGAGAAGAGCTCACACAAACCATTTTAAAATGTACAGTAACACAGCAGAGAGGTAATAATACTACCACATTATACCCATCATGTGAAATAAATAATAAAATTGGCTGAAGTATAATAAGTACAATATAGAGGTATACATAACCTTGTTTCTGCGGATATATATTAATATTTTTCACGTTTGGCACTTGGCACACTTGAGAAACCATTATCGTTTACGCGACATTCCAGCTAAACCGGTCGTATTTTTTTTCTCTTGACGTGGATTATTACTCACATAGAATTAAAGCTATCATTTCGAAATTTTCAGGGAACACAGAGAATACCTTCGCTAATATCTTCCTCATAGAAATCTGTCATCTGAGCAAAATCCCAGAAAATGAAAAGGACAATTTGACAAGACTAACCTCAGGGTGGCCGCGCTGGTCCATGCGATTTTCACTAAATTTTCCAGAATATATTCGTAATTTTCAAGATAGTCTCATAATCAAGGTTGGATTAAGGGGGGTTACCAGGGGTCAAAGCATCCCTCCCCCAGTTACATCAAACATTTTTAGACATCGTAGAGCGTAGCACTCCCTACAAAACATTTTATGCAGGAGAACTAACCTAATAACAAGTGAAGTCAAAGCATAAAATACATTTTATCACTTATGAACCACCTTTTGAGTGACATGTTGGGTCATGTCGAACACAAATATATACGAAAGCGTAATGGGATCATGATGGGATCATGGAAAAATCACCATGCGAAATTGACAAAAAATATGATTCTCCTACACTTTTTTTTAAATTTCCCTGAAATTTCGTGACTTTTTTATTTCAAATAAAAAAACTTTGTAAATCTGTCGGATTATATCGCACAGCGACGAAACTAGTCATCAAAAATTGAATGCATGTGAAATTTACGAATCTTTTACACAAAAAATTAAGTAATTTCGCCAATTTACGCCTCAAACTATTCATTATTTCATGACTTTCTAGACAACTAATTCCCTTTATATCCAGGTTTTTCAGCAGAGTGGCCACCTTGGCTATGTAGTCCCAGAAAACATGAAGGTAATAGGATAATTTTCAAATAAGTTTTACGCCACGAAAAAAATACCGGTCCAGCGGGAGTGGCATCCTTGGAGGGCAAAAACGTGGGTAAAAACGTTCTTCGCGAAGACGCGTATGAGAAGAGTTGCTGGAAGACAACGGGAAGCCATAATTCGTAAACCTCGAGAGAAATTTACAGAAATAAATTGCTAAATAAATAAAGGACATGCCTTCGAGGAGTATGCATTAAGGGAGGGCCCCTCCACCCTCTTTCACTCCCCGAAATGAGGAAAATTGTTTTCGCCTAAGAAATATACCACCAGTCGCAACTATAATATTAGTTCCCATTCATCTACAAGTACTATCGTATTTCCATAATTTTTCAATTTCACCAATATTTTGAATAAAAATATCATGGGGAGCAGTTCGTATCCAGAATAGGGATAAGGGGGGGGACTAAGTAGGGGTTGACCCAGCAGTAGTGGGGATCCGAAAAAAATACAATTTTACCTAGTATAAATTCGATACCCAAGGGGGGGCTAAAGCCGCCTGAGACCAACTCCCACCATAGATTCGCCACTGATGGGGAGTCTATATTTAAAATTACTAGAACGAGGCAGATATTGATCTTGTCCTCCTCCCGAAGATACAAATATCCGCCACCACGACCATATTCGTTTTTTTATAAATATAATCGCTCATTCTTTAAAATGCTACCATAAGTCCCATTCCTGCGAACAAAGGTTCCATACCGACAACCAGTGGCGTAAATTTGGGGGGGGGGGGATGAGGGGGATAAAATTCCCCAAAGCCTCAGAGAAATAAAAATTATATTCAAAACTATTGTATAGTTTTGACTTATAGTAATTTTTAACTTAACCTTTTAACGAAACCCAAATTTTAAGTGCTAAAATTATGCTAAATGTATTTGCAGGCATTTCAATTTTCCCAAAATTTTCCTAAAAGGGGGGTGGTGGGTGGGAGGTCGCCCTTTCCAATCCTGTCCCATCCCCCCCAAAGCATATTCCTAGTTACGCCACTGCCGACAGCATTTATGACTATCCCCGCTGCAAGCGCGAATCAAGTTATATTTTATTTGGAAGATGGTGACTCAACTCCCGGCCAATCGGGGGCTAAGCCTGATGTACTAGCGAAAAAAAAGGGGCAGGGAGCGCATGAGCGTTCTTTATGGAACTAGCGAAATAAAAACTAGCGGAGAAAAATTTCCTAGCTGCAATTTTTTCGATTTGCTCAGGGTGTGCGAGAAGGGTACTCCGCTAATCCTTAATCCACCCTACCTTCACAAAATCTGAATTAGGCATATTAGAGAGAAACAAGGCAAAAGCATGTCTACCACTTAAGAAAGGTCCCAAGCGGACCTCGGCTTAACGTACTCATAGATGGATGGACTGTTTTACTTGCACACAGCATCCAAGAAAGCATCGACACATCAACCCGTAATTTAGCCCTTACGTTCTAAGTCAGCAAAATGCTCATCTTCAATGTTCTCCATCATTAATGGGATACCAAAATATAACCCCTTTTTCAATCAATAGGGGAAAATGTTGACGAAAAAACTTTACTTTCTTTTTGAATCGAATGAAATCGGCTCTTTATACTAGAGAGAGAGAAAAATATAAGTCTATGTCATAACAGTCAGTTTATTTTATATTCCACGATCTAGCTACATAAGCTAAGCAAACAACATTATCCACCAAAACGCCTCAGGACCTTCTGAAACACAGTTGGTCAATAACGAGATCGACCAGTGGCTTAAGGGGAACTTCGATGTCAAACCACCACCTCCTAGATCGAAATAGGTATTAGATCGGGGTATAATTTAATGGATGATCTATGCAAATGACGGTTCTAGTTACATTTTATCACGAAAAAGTTATCATAAATAATAATTATTCGGAACAATTTATTTCTTTAATACCTCTATTATAAATGGAGAAAATATCCCTAGTTTCACAGCAATACTACAAATATTTCCAGATAGGAATCATAGAACTGCATAATGTCTGGCTTCAATAATCCCAATCTTCCGTTTTGACTTGTATCAAAGATTTAGCGAGTAGAAAAGGAAAGTTGAGGAAATCAGTAAGCGAGAATAAAATAAGGACGTTTTCGTAATAACTATATAGGTATCATGGGAAAAGCTGCCTCCCAAACGTCTCCTGCGAGACTAGAGAAGTGAAAATGTGAGAAATAATCCCTCTCGATGATGCGCCAGAAGTTGATGAAACAACATCCCATAATTCACCTCGGAGGAGAGAGCTGTTATATAAATAAAGGGAAGTGCCAAATCTTCTTCGTTACGCAACAACCATCCATCAAAATCGCTGATCCACGATTCCATTCATCTTTAAAGCCGAAAAATATATTGTAAAATGTTTCTCCGGTGGTAGGATTACAGTAACGAATTACACCAACAGCTACGCTTTCACCATTCTCCAGAGGCTACTGAAAACGGAGGTATCTGATGAACGCTAATCTTCCGCTAGCTCTCTAACTAGTAGATACTCTAATCTAAAGAGGGGATCAGAAAAATACAGAGGGCAAGAAGGAATATTCAATCACTATTGAAGAAATAACACTAATATCCAACTACTTGATACTTGGAGATGAAGCCCACTCGTACTTGTGAGCTGAAGCTAGTGAAAAGACCCTCTGGAGGACTTAACGAATGATATTATTCGGCTTTACCTATAGACCAAGAAACCGAAGAAAGATAAAATTTTACACAAGGTTAGGACCGGCATTTGACGCTGAATGAATCAACCTCACATATTTCAAATATGACTAAGACGCCACAACGCACAATGGTTTAATACAATCAAATAGCAACGAAACACGTAACGGATAAGCACTAGATACATAGATTTACGGAATTTAATTAAAAAATATGACAAATAAAAACTCCTCCGACTGGCATACATGAATTATTATTACTATAGTATTCTACCGATTAAAAAAAAAGAAAATTTTCTTACACATGAGAGAAGTCACTATTCAAGCAGTGAATTAGAAGTCGATTTACACAGTTTTAGGCGGCAGACAAAGATAAAGCCTTAGATTCTAAATTCATCAAGATAAGGTACCAACTGACTCATGACAATACATCAGATCCTTGCCGTGTAATATAGTAGTTTACAAGAGCAAATAAAACTCTCATGGCATATAGCAATTGCGCCACATTGAACCGGACGCCAATAGGACTATGATTTGAGAAGGACACCCTAAAGTAAACCCAGATGTGATCTTCAAATATCTTCAAGGAACAAGTCTTGAGACGCTTTTGAAGCAAGGCCGAGACTTATATCTCCGTATAAGGTTATAAAGGGAGTCAGTCAATTGGACGTGAGCTGCTTCCGAATATGATGGGTTGAATTTTTTTTCAATCAACGACGGCTGGCAGTTCCTTAATGGCACCTAATAATTGGCAACTTAGAAGCGCGCAAAGATTATCAATTACAATGCACGTAGCGAAGGCCTTTAAGTTTAAAAAGGTTGTTACTATGACAATACTGGCGTAGAAAACAAGAAAATAGGAAGGGAATCAACTCAACGTTCCCTTACAAATACTGAGAAAACATTCAGGAGCTATTTTCCAGACGTGATTTCTTTTGGACTACATTTTGTAAACCATACATCGATGGCAAATTTCTAACAACACGCATCTCAAAAATAGCACCTTTTCAGGAGAGTAAAAAAAGATTCAGTTTTTTAATTGTATATAATTTTAATCGAAATTAAAAACAAAAAATATATAAAACTGAAAAAGACGCATACATATACCAACAAAGAGTTGTTTTTTACTTGAATTTTATTTTTTATTAACAGTAATAACTCAAACCGGACAAATTTTTAGATACGTGTTGTTATATCCTGGCCGTCGATATATTCTTAACGAAAAATACGTTCCACACAACGATCCGAGGGAGAGAAAGCAATAAGCGCAGCATGTTGGGCAAACGATGAAAGTGACCGAGAAAAGTAAAGGGTACATTGATGAGATGAACAGGTGTATAAACAGTATAGCCATGATATAGTAGTCTGGAAATAAGTGAAGGAATTCATTTTTGGAAGCAAAGATTCGGCCCCCATCTAATTCCATCTTAAAAAGCTACTGACTCAGTGAATGAAACTGATTATTTGCTATCCTCAGTCCGAAATAATATTTCACATACTTGAGCCGTAGTCTTCAGGTAAAGCTTATAGCAATTTTCCACACACTCACAAAGCAACATTTAACATTGGTATTTCATTGTTAACATTGTTCATATTTCTTTAGATATTAATTCATATAAATTACACATAAAAAGTGGAGACAGGATGCAAGCAACCATACTTACTCGACGGCCTATTAGATCGGAAGGAAGTCGTCGAGTTCCCACACCGATACAGGAATTTGTAAGTGCACGGACAAAAAAAGAGAGCTTCCGTCATTATTAAAAGTATTTTCAGCTAATGAGCGAACAATAAAAGTCATTGCCGAGCACCTCATCGGTTCGAGTAATTTGCCTCATCACCTCCACAACTTTCTCAAATTTTCTGTTCCGATTTTTTCTGTTAGAGTCGGTACCATCCTTTCTAAAACAACAGTGGACTCCGAAAGTTTTCTGCTCTTTTCTTTTTTACGATCCAATACATTTTTCAACTTACTACCTGGATGAGGAAATAATTCTTTTGGGAAAAAAACATCTGAGAAACGCTTCTTACTTTCAAAAGCCCTGCCTACTCTTCCTTTCAACTCGGTGCAACACAATAAACTTAGAATACCACAAAACATCCCAGGGATACATCTAATTTGGTGCATAATCGGCCGGAAATATATTTCTAAATAAACAACTGATTGTAGGACAATTTTTGACCACTATGAAAAAAGGCGAGGTGCTCCCCATTCAGTTAAACACACGATCTATTTAAGTGTTGTGTTATTAAAGAAGCTCTACTGTTGAGCTTTAAAATCCATGATGCGAGTTCTTCTCTGCCCATTTCGAAGAATTACAAAGGGAATGGAACTTAACTCGTACATTTTTATTTAGGTATTGGTTTGCTTATAGATCATGGCATATTTAGGAAACCGAGATGATAACCTGAATTATAAATGCAATATGATTACATATACATTTTAATATATTATTATGATATTCCGTGATAGATTTACAGTGTAATTATACTTGTATTTTTCTGAGTTACAGAAGAGAGATGAAAATCAAATGGAACGACCAAATGAGGTATGAGGAAGTTCTAAGTAGAAAATACAAGCCTTATGAAAACTCTATTACGAAGGCGAAAGAACTTATCAGTCACTTCTTGAGGCATGACGGCTTTATGAAGGCAATCGTCGAGGGACAAGGAGATGGCAAAAATGGAAAGGGAAGACTTCTAACAAAATATATGGAGCTGGTGACAGAGAACATGAAAGAGAAGAAATGCGTAGTGCGAAAAGATTGGCTGATAGGAGAATCGAGTTACTGATAGTAAAAATGCGTCAGACCAATTTTAGGGTTATTGACCAATGATGATAGTAGTGACCGAATGGTACTATTAATGAATATAATTAACTTGATAATTAGTTCTAAACAAACACAGTCTTTCATCAAATTCGTTTTTCGAGCGTTTTTTCATGAAAACGACTTGAAAAAATGAAATTTAAAACAACATTATAAATCCGCATAAATATAACAATAAACGGTTTTAATTTTTCTGATGAATATTATTCAGGAATTCATCTCGCTCTCCACACCAGGTTAATTCAGTCGTATTGGCCAACGCTTCAATAAACGACTTGTCACTTGAGTTTAAATTCGGACATTCAGACAGTAGTCGTGAATCCGAAACGTCGTCGTCCAATACCACTAAAATAACCCGGTGTAGAGACCGAGAAGAATTTTTAAAATTTAATTCTGTTCGACCTACGTTTTGACGTGGCACGTCGTCATCTGGTACATTTGCATCGAAGATCACAGTATTAAATATACGTGGCATTATAAAGTTTTTTTTTCATTCCATTACCTTCCCTCATCGTTAAATTATCACTTGGCTATCAGCCATTCCCGTGATTACCACTTTGTTTTGTGCATCTATTCCTATGACGAATATCTTTTCGTGCACACTTTCCCACCATATTTTTCACGTCATTTTGGTACCAATACTGTTAAAGTTAATGAATTAATCCATTGCTAATTTAAATCAAAATAAATAAGTGTCAAGGCTCAAGAGTTGTTGATTAGTAACAGGATAAGATCAATCAGACCAAGAGACAACAACTACGTACAGTATAATTTGAGATAAATAAGATCATTATTTACGTTAATACTGTGTCTAATAGTATTTATGGAGCAAAAGAAGAACTAATTACAATAGGTTATGGGCTCGCAGGCACTTCATTAAAAGTGAAAAAGGTAAATAGTGAAAAAGCGTCAAGTTTTGGACCTTAAACACAGAAGTTAAAAAGTAAATTCAAGATGGATTTAGCAAAACACATGAAGCCGCTGGCGGGTGAGAGAGACTGGCCACTGTGGAAGAGGAAAGTTCGTGATTTGCTGGATTATCATGAAGGTGCTCTCGACGTCATTGACAACAGGTTAGAGAAACCAGGTGCGTTGGCTGAAGATACGACGGATAAACAAATCAAGGAGCACAAGATGAAGTCCGATTTGTACGGTAAGGCGGACACCTATGCAAAGTAAATGATTGTAAGCTCATTGATAGATGAGGTCTATCAAAAAATTATGGACAATGAAACTGCATATGAGACGGGTGGCATTGAAACAACTCTTCGAACCATCATGTAAGGACCAATAATTTCAATTTTGCACTGATTTCTTTGCTTTTGCTTGGACATCAGGAGAGGATGTATCAACGCACATCGCAAAGTTAAAGAGCCTGTGGAACGAGATAAATAATGGTTTTAAGGCGAAGGGTGAGAACGTCATGCCAGAGGTGAATTTTACGTGAAAAATTTTACACATTTTGCCGAGCACATTTGAGACATTCAAATCAACTTGGATGTTGTTGACAAAAGACAATGTCAATTCTATTGAGGAACTCACAAGCCAGTTAGAGCAAGAGGAATTGCAAGAAAAAGCCCCAAAGGTGAATTATTCGGTAACTTTCAACTCCCACCTGATATTACCACGCAGCTCTATGGGCTTGGCCTTTCTTTCCCGCAGCTTCATTCATTGCACGAGAACTCACTCCCACTAAAAATCTCCCAACGAAGAAGGCCCGACGGAGGGGCTGTTCTCCCAGTTTGAGTACCCACCCTCCGAGCAGGATAAAGAATCCACCCCCTGCCTTAGCAACAGGTTGTGCCGCAGGTCTTAGCCACCAGTGCGGGCAAGTCTCAACTTGCAGGGAAGATTTCGAAGCTGAGCCTTGGAAACGACGGTGAACAACTTACTCCTTTTTATTGTACGGTGGTAAAATAGATCAAGAATGTGTATATTTTACAAGATGTGTATGTATATATTACATAAGACATGCATAAAGATCTTAAAAAACAGCTTCCTTCATAATTTAATTTTCACTTGGCTATCAGCCTGTCCTGAGATTACCACTTTCTTTTGTGCATCTATTCGTATGACGAATAATTAGATAATTCATACAATGAATATAATCAATTTGATAAAAAGGCATAAACAATTTTTTAACTAATACATATTCACTGAGCAATAAGCCTATTCTGATCTACAGAAGGGAGATGAAAATGAAATTGGTCGACAAAGTGAGCAATCAGGAAGTTCTAGTAACAGTAGGGAGTAATGAAAGCCTTGTTAAAACTCTAATAAAAATACCATGCTTCCGTACCGAGAACTCATGTACAATGAACGGCGCACTTTGCATTAAGTAGACGATATGTAACATAGTATCCTGTGTTATTCTGATATGCTTTATTCGCAAAGAATCAATTAGACGAATTAAATTTTGAAAACAACTGATACGACACTCACTTATAAGAAACTTTTCAACTATATCATGTAAAACTAGTCACATCTAATTTTCATTGATTTCACCATTCAATTAGGTAGTTTAATTCAGTTAATTACGTCCTATTGATATTGAATTCCATTATTGAGACAGCATGCTCAAGAGAAGAAACTATGGAGGGTAAGCGATATGTTTTTCACGAGATGCCAAAATGTGTTTCCAAAACACGAGATTCCTCGACCTAGCTAGTCCACGGAATAGGCTGGCGGCATCATTTACAACCTGGGATGGAAAACGAATTATTTATGGCAATCAGGGGATATCTATGCTCGCGTTATTTTTTAAAGGGGTTGATTTTTGAATGGTACAGTTTTGGGAATCATAGCTAAAAATTCTTTAACACGGTCGAAAAGAAAGAAAATGGTCAGCAAGTAGGTTCACACAGATGCAAAACCTATGTTGGCGGCAGCGAATCCACAGATTACGTAAGGTCAATGTCCAGAGGAACAGGATAGGCGGAAATAGCGAGTTTTTTTTGTAGTATCTATTCTAGCACTTATGACTGCCCACTGCAGTCCATCCCATTCTTCCCACCTTGTGAACACGTAATTTCACTTTCTTCTTACTTCCTTCCTTTCCTGCCTCGTTTCCGTCACGCCCTCGCCGGTCTACGGGCACCGCGAACATACTTACGACATGACCGCTCCGGGATATGCGTAAGTAAATTCGAGGGGGTCCTTTCGCGGTGGCCTTGGGACAACCAAGCCCAGATGGAACACGGGATGGAAGACAACCGCCAAGAAAGACGCTGATAGCAGGAGGGGAGCACATATTTCAGGGGAAGCCGCAGTTTACGGCAAGCGATGATCACGGAAATTTCGGGGTTGAAAAATTACTCGAAACGCTGAGCCTCCTCCTAACTTCGTACCACGAGGTTTGGTACAGAACCTCTGGCAGAAAATAGTAGACCTTGAGTACAAAAAATCTTCGATCTACTTTAGTTATATTGGAAAACTTAAATAGAACGGAGTGGTTAAAATTATTTTTTATCAAGATATCGCGTTAAATTCAAGAAATTTCCTTCTCTTATGGCAAATAATCTCTCCCTTAACGAATTTTAAAACACTATCGAGAAAAGATTCTACATCTACATCTATATAATACCCCGCAAGCCGCCTAAAAGGCGTGTGGCAGGGGGTGTTAGGACACCAGCCGTTTACAGCTTTAAAAAAATGAAGTACTCTAACGACGTTGGTACTAGCGTTTATTAAAGTCCTTTATGGTTCGGGGGAAAAACGAATCCCCATATCTATCCGTTCGGCAAAACATCTCTCTTAATTTATCGCTTCTATCGGACCTGGAAATATAGTGTGGCTCTAATATTATGTTCTCTGTGTCGCTCTTAAAGATATCCATTCTCAATTGTTCAAGCAATATAAGCCTAGCGTGCAGCCTCCGAGTCTGCAATGGCTCCCAGCCTAATTCGCTTAACATCTGGGTAACGCTGTCTGTACGCCCGTAGCAGTTTTTGACGAAACGCGCAGCCTTCCTTTGTATTTTATTCAGTTCGCGGATTAAGTCTTTCTGCACCGGATCCCATACGCTCGCTACATATTCAAGGTGCGGTCGGACGAGAGCGAAATAGCACCTTTCTTTCACTTTCTCATCTGAAAATCTTCCCACAATACGCTTGACGAATCCTAATTTCTTCAGGGCTATACCGCAAATATTCTTTACATGTGTTCCCCACGTGAGGTTCGAGGTTATCGTAACTCCCAGGTATTTCACTTCGTCTGTTGCCTTTATGTTAATACCATCCACTGCATAAACATGGTTAGAATTGGACGAATTCCGCAAGAAATGTAACGCCATGCATTTGCTCAGATTAAGTTCGAGTCCCCACTCTTGGCTCCACAAATGAACGTTGTTTAGGTCAGATGATAGAATTTCATAATCAGAGTGATCACTTACATAGATTGTCAAGACAAGAAGTGGTGGAGACGTATTTCAAAAGGGATCGTTAGTTAGAAGCTAATTTAGGCAACGATTAACGAGCATCTCCTGCCAACAAATTCCGTGGCTCAAAATCGACTAGCAAACGACTATCAGATATTGAAAGTAGGTCCTTCAGCGATGAATTCTCCAAAAACTAATTACTGAAAATAATGTTGAGTAACCCATCACTAACATAATTGTTAACGAAATAGATCTTGCGAGTTCGGCATGTTTCACTCATTCCCGAGGCCAAGAAGAATAACTGCAGCTCCTCCTTCTTTCCGCGTACAATAATGGACCGCAATACCTGCAATAGTTTAGCTCTAGGATAGTTTGACTCGGACTAGGTAAAATTGGCTCTGCATGAGTAGTTAACAGCTTACAATATTTGTAAGCACTAGTTATCCCTATGCATTTCTTGGTATTTTATAACTCATGCAAGAATCACCAAATAAGCTAATATTTCGTTTTCTATCTCTATGCAGTAGTTTTATTTGCATTTTAGTAGTCCTAAGCACTCTCCTAGTTTCTGGTAGTGGCGTAACTATGGTGGTGATGAGGGGATAGATCCCCCCCCCAAACCTAAGAGAAATTTTAAAACATATTTAAAATTATTGTCTATTTTCGACATATAATAACTGCATCTACTTTAAGTCCAATTTTTAGTGCAAAAATGATGTAAAATGCATTTCCAGGCATGACATTTTTCATAAATATTACCAGATTTTGCCTTTGGGAGGGAGGAAGCGCCACTCCAGGCCATCCCGTCCTCCCTCCTTCTCCAAGGCATATTCCCAGTTACGCCACTGGTTTCTGCTATCGGAAATTGCGGGCTCCGCCTAGAACCGGGTGACTGGTGTGAACTATGCACTGTGCACAAAGCTTTCACTACCTCCACGAGAATGTACTAGCTACGAAAAGCACCATATTACTCACAGCCGAATCCCAATGCCGCTGTTTATCATAGATAGTCGCCAATGCCGTTTTGTGGCAACTGTGGTATCCAGGTAGGAATGTTCAAATAAAAAACTTATAGATATGATTATACGATAAATCTACATTCACGCAAATCGTAGGTAGGGGAGGCCCAAGCAAGAAGCATAGTGCGGATAAGGAAAGTAAGCGGTTTTTTCACATATCGCTAATAGATGGTGTCACTATACGCGTAGGCCGGGTCAGCTGATCGGTTTGGCGCCGCCATAGCAGTTAAATCAAAACAATACACACGCGAGTTTGTCGTTAAAGTGAACAAGGACGATTTCTGCTGTTTTATTACGACTTTCGCTCAGGTTTGTTCGCATTATTTTTGCAATAATTGTCTAGTAATCAATCATACTTTCTATGTTTTCGATGGCACGTTTATTTCGTGGCTGTATCCTTCCACTGACCGCCAAAGATATCTGAAATTTTATGCATCTTTCTAATATCATGGCTCCGGGCAAGACGGATTTGGTCAAAACGGATAGGTAGGTACTCATTTCGGAGGAGAAACATAACTTTGATGTGACTACCACATATAACATGGACAAACAGGTTTGAAGAGCAGCACAACTACCACCATTAATAGTTTTAAATATCAAAAGCAAAATCCAACCCGGAATAGTGAGCAGTGCATTAAGGGTCCGCTGACCACTATTATTTACTTCTGCAATGCAGCCGGTTACTGTTTTCTTAGCATTTTCACCAAGGTTTTTACATATTTTTTACATCAATTGTCTATAGGGTAAACAGAACACCAGCACTTCGGCGATATTCTATAAATCAGACCCATACTAGCTATAGTCACTCCCAAAACAAACCGTAAACACAAGAGGCAACAATAAGAGATACTGACGTCCAATTCTGTTAAAGCTGAGCAGGCTAAAAATATGATAAATTAAAAAACACAAAGATAACTGAATTTTAGGATCCAGCAATTGCAAGAAGACGGAGAAATCTAATAATAAAAATGCCATATATGATTTCTTTTGCTTGATGTGAACTGAAAATTACAGTGAGCCGATTATCGAAGACTGGATATAGTGCAGCCAGTGCCAAGGATGGGCACACCAGAAGTGCACATCATATGCAGGAGTAGCCAGCCACTTCTGAATAATTGTAGAGACTAACTTTTTTCATATTTCAAGTTAACCTTCTTGCCCTTACGGCGTATTCGTTTTTATTTAATTGACTTTAGGATAAGTTAGCGTTTATGCTCTCATCTTTTTAATAGCTCATCCAAAGTTTGTGAAACAAAGTACTGATTAATAATGAAGAAAATTCTGTTGATCATATATCTGAGCCATTATTTTCTACGCTTTCCCTGAAGATGTGCGTACTGCCTGGGCCTCCCCTACCTATTTGGTTGACAATGAAAGGGATTAAAAGATGTGGGGATACAAAAAGCGATTATCACTCATTCAATAAGGAATCTTTCATGAAATTCCCCAAAACAATTAACCGTCTGACAAAATCTAATAACCATTGGAAATAATTTGGTTAGCAAAACAGTTTGCCAGCCATAATATTACCTATGCTTGATGCATTGATAAACTTACCGAAGTAAGTTTTTGTCCAGCAAACAGTAATAATAGCCTCAACTATTCAAATCCTGCTGTTTTTATCCAGGGTCGCAGTCAGGGGGGGCCAGCGATAATTTTCTACAAATGTATTTATGCTAAGGATTATTTTACTATTCACTTTCATTAATCTTTTTTTATGTGTTTAAAAAAAACATGAACTGCAAGTAGTATACAATTGCATTCATTATACCCGCGCACCCATGGCAAAATATACTTGTTGCCCGACATGAAATCTATCAGTCCCCACTTGCCAATAATCCTAGTTTTACCGTATAGGTGGTAATAGCATTAGCCATATACGACAGTTATAATTGCAAATATTTTGGTAGCAATAAATTACTAAATTACAAAATTGAGTAAAACGAAAGTACAATGTTTTAAAAAATTGAAAAAATATTAACTTCCAAACAGTTGAAACGAATTTAGTCTTCTTTCGACAAAAACACCGATCATAAGAGCGAGTGCCTAATTCTCAAATATGTTTATAATTTACCAATATTCATTTCTTCTGCCAGATATCATCAGGTCTCATTATATAGTGGAAAAGTTATTTACATTCATTGTAATAAAATAAGCATAGTGAAATATTTTCCTCTCTTTCGTAGACATAGTGTTTCAAAATTTATAGGGCGTAGTCATTATCCTTTTAAGAAATTCTGAAGCCATTCATAACTAAAAATTGCCTGATTCATGCGTATTAATTTCAAATTTGATACCCGGAACACATCGCGTTCAAATACTGCACCTTGCAAACCTTTCAGTTCTCTGAGTAGATGTCACTAATGCATTTACCTCCGAAAGGCTGAATGAGTCTGAGCGAAATGTGCTGCCATCACGCGGCCAATAGTCGAAGCGCGTGATACGTGTGCACGGCTAGCGGTTGCTTGAAATAATAAGCGCGAGCACTTAAGCAGCATTTAAACATCTTAGCTGAGTTTTACGTATCTTTCAAATAGAATTGAATATACGTACTGTGGTCCCTCAAGTAAAAAATGTACAAAAAACGAGCAGCGAATCAAAATTTGGTCCATGATGCAGAAATTAGACGTAAAAAAGTTGTTGAAATCAATTGAATTATCGCACGGTTGTTACGAATTGGCCCAGAGGCGGATCAGGGACCGCACTCCCCCCCTTGCGAGGCTGCCACATTACCCAATCACAATTGTAAGTATTTATATCATAAGATAGCATTGTCTTGAATATGCATATAATCATTTTAAATAAAACCTCCATGAATTTTGCATGTAACCTGATTATTTTCATCACGATAAAAGTCTAGGTAGCTCAAAATATCTTTTGCGCTCCCCCACCTGAATTTTTTTTTCTTTATTCGTTACTGAATTGGCCTCGGAGTGCAAACGCGGTAACTATGAATGATTAACAATCTTTAGGAACACACATCCTTAGGCATTTATGGAGGCCGAAAATCTATCTAAGTGAGCACTGTGCGGCGCCTGAACAATCATGAGAAAGAGTTCATCTATTTTTGTTATAACCCATTTTTCCTTCTCAACATTACATGTAGGTACACCATCTCTGATCTCACCCTTCATGTAAAAACTTCCGTTTTAAACAAAAACCTCACCTTTACACGTATTTTCCCCCAAATAAATAAGTAGACTTCAGTATCCCGTTTAAGCTTTCGCGATCAATGATTAGGCACACGAGTAGTAATTTTTTAGGATTTTTTGCTACATATTTTTTTACAGAAAACCCGTCGTTACTTTTTTCTGACCGTTTCTTTCCATCACTGCCTGAGAATAAGCGACTAGCGTCTCACTCAGCGTCGGATTTATTTTACATAAAATACGCGGTAATGCCCAATTAAGTTGAAAAATAGTTACATTTTAGTAAATCACCTAAACTCAACCATTTTAATGCTCTACCTCAGCGTTCGGCAACCTTTTAAGAGGGAAGAGTCAAAAGTTATCATTTACAAAATTTCCTAGTTTTTACACTGCCACCGAAATTTTTGCTTTGGTATGACGGTACTTGATCAGGAATGGGTACATAAATTTGATTTTTTATTAAAAATCATTATATTTAAACACACAATAATATTTATTCATATAAAAAATTTAAACCTTAATTAAATTACTTTGATAGATCGCTGAAAATGCTACATCAATGAAAGCATTGGCCTTTTGCTTCTTGAAACTTTGCTAAAATATGGCTCATAACTTGTAACGTTTAGTTCCAATCACGTCTATAGATTTTTATTGTTGGTGGGCTTCTTACTTTAGTTTTTTATACTCGTGTAAGAGATCGCTTGCTCGCACCAATACGTTGACCCAATGATCGTCTTGCCGAACGGATAGACATGGGAATTCGTTTTTCCCCCGAACCGTAAAAGACTTCAATAAGTGCTGGTCGTAATTTTTTTTAGCATTTGCTCTTCATTTGTAAACGTCTGGTGTCCTAGCACCCCCTGCCACATACCTTTCTAAGCAGCTTGCGGGAGGGTTTGTAGATGTAGATCACTCAAAATGTCAACTTCTTCCACTCACCGTAGCATTCTGGTAGACCATTAGATGCGTCAAATATGAGTGTTCAGCAGCATTTCTTTTAGAGATGTCTACTTATGCAGTGCAACGTCCTTGCTTTTCCTGATCTCCTACTCTTCTAACTTGAGGAAAATTCACTAATTCTTGATTTACTTTGTGGTATTCCATCGTAAGTTTTCCTGGATATCAGACAATTACTTCTACCACTTATTTTTTATCACAGCGCGACCCGGGTTTCAATGAATTATCATCATCTGAAGAATGAATGAATTATCATTATTTGCGCCTGAAGCAGTGGCGGTTTGCCCATAAGGACTCTCGGACGCCGCCCCTCCCAAATATTTGAAAAAGTAAAAATAATAAAAATCTATTAATTTATAATTATACATCTGATTAATCAAAGTGTTTTTTCAGTCCCATACATCGAAAGTGTTAGAAAAACACGAAAAGAAATAGCGCGAGAAGTTCGTATTTGTAGCCGTGGGGCGCTGGCCAGAACGTCCCAATCCATCCCCATGCAGTCATATGGAGAGTGGTAGTGGTGGGGGCCGCTGGTGCTATGACGCGTCTAACGTTGTGTCTTATGGAAGTCTTGGGACGTCGTCCGAAAATGCGCAGAGCGACGTGTGAGTTGACATCGCTGCGCAGGCCGGCGGGCGTATAATCTGGCGTCTACTTGGTGCTGCCACAGAAAAGGGACGTACGGAATCAGAATGATCACTGTACTGGGTGTAGTTATACGATTTTAATTTTTAATTACTGGTAGGTATTGCTACAGAAAATAAATTATCCCATTATGCTTGCGTTTTTTGGTGTTTGAATTCCGGAACACATAAAATCCAACCAGTTAAAGGCCGTATTGATGTAGGAAAACCATTCTCGAGTATTTGCCACAGTTCTATTATGATTACGGATTTCAAGAACCTTGGGGAAACTAATATTATAATGTTTAGGCCTGAACAATGTATTCATATCTTCCCGATGTTTAGAAATGCGGTCGGTACCTATTTTTCAGATAAATTTATCAAAAGACCTGCAGTATTAGAAAAAATCAGTTAACATTCCCCACTGATTTATAATTTAAGAAATAGGCGCGTGCGTGATAGGGTGAAGGATTAAACATGATTTAACCCGTAAAACGTGACTTTAAATAGAGTCATTCAATGACTGTCAAGAAGTGCCGCGTACAACGCACCCTTTGTGTGTAGGTTCATCATTTTTCTAGCCGTCCTTGTTTTTTTAGTTCATGTTCACCTAATTCCTCAGCGGCAGAGCGGTAGCTGTCTGACGGAAAATGTCCACTTCGGTCTGATTTAAATGGCTTCGAAGAGTTCATATCAGTGCGGAGATCCTTACAACTCCTATCTGTGGCTCAGAGTCGTCGTCTTTTACGATCTAGAATTTATATTCTATTATATCATGGCAATGATTTCGAAGACATGGTTATTCCAAATGCGACCCGTTGGCGTCTCGTGTGTTTGCCACATATGAATCTTAGACTCAAGGAGATGGTCCGTGACGTCCTTGTTTGTTTAAATGCCTTTGCTGACCTTAAATTCGTCCGTCAGCTGAATCAGCATTAGTTGACCACGACTTCTATCTCCCTTGAGTCGTCCTTATAGTAACGGCAAGACTCTCGGAAGGAACGGAGTGAAATGAGTTCAGACATCATTTTCGAGGAGTTAACTGTGCGTAATTGCCGATTAAGAAGTTTCTTAGCGCTGTGTGTACATTCAAGAAGACAATTTTGAATTAATCAACAGTGCTCGTTTTTTTTAGGGAAATATAGGGAAAAATTGTCACAATTCTGTGTCCAGGCACCTTGTTCTTTTTGGTCGTATTTTTCGTCGGCCTATTTTGTGTCGTCCCTTGTTTATTTATAGACTAGTGCCCTTGCCATGCGTTCAATGGGAAAGAAATTGTTGTCCGGCGCTGATTTCAACGAACTTGTAATTGATCACTTTGCTGGACAAAAGGAAAGAAGGATGGACTTCTGCAATATAACTAAAGGCATGTGAGTATTTCAGATTATGTTAAAAATGTGTGAGAAATGTTTAATTGTTGATTTTAAATCATACTGTATTCAAGAAACAACGCGAACACCGCCATCAAAGTGTACATCTGCAATAGCAAAGCGCGCGCATTCTAGTAGTGTTTTTTGCCTAGTGGAAGTCTGTGACACTCCCCTCCCTCCTCAGGTGTTATAAGTGTCATTGTTACCTAAATCATTGCAAATGTTGTATAGATTTGACAAATAACGCATTATGATTGCAAAGCGAACAACAGAAGTGTATTGCGGGCATATCCGCACGAAGAATGTAGGCGCTAAAACGTATTTTCGTTTGTATTTGCATAATATCGCAGCAAATATATTTTTATTCTTCAAGATCATTGATCAGTATAATCGAGAGTCCGGACTAAGCCGATCCGTATGACCGAGAGTCTTCTGCATTTAGTATTTATTAATCAAGCCTTATTAGGAGAACTAGGTATTTTTGTTGAAAAAAACGGAACATATGGCATCACAAAATTTAATTCCTAGATTGCCGTAAAAACTTAATAAAATACACGAAATATTAAAAAATTATGACCCCCCGGTGGAGTGCGCCCCCCCTAGCATTTGACTCACGAGCCGCCACTGGCCTGAAGATGATGATAATTCATTGAAACCTGGGTCGCGCTCTGATAAAAAATAAGTGGAATAAGTAATTGTCTGATATCCAGGAAAACTCTTCTAACTTGCTCCTAAGTTCAGCAAACTTGCCGCTCTACAAGTGTTCGGTTTTCAAATCCAGCAATTGCATTTTATATGTTTACCAGAAAACATAATCACATGAAATAGTTTGCGGGTCACATCATCGGTTTGATACAATTGCATTTTTACAGTCGGACCATTTGATACTGGCGCAAAATTAGTCTCTGCCATATTTCTCTTCTGAAATAACCCAAAATCAAAGCATTTCACAGGATTCTATTTTGTTTAGAGATAATGTTTTCTTAACATGGTCTTGAATCACATCATAACAGTGCCAACAGGTGCAGAACAGAGACCTTTTATACGTCATTGTCTCCACGCACCGTTAGGTACCCATAGTAACAGTTGCGATAGGTTCATTAAATCAAATGCTTAGACACTCTCGCAACGATAATAAAAGACGTGTATTTTATTTCCATTTTTATGGCCATTTGTATTCCCAGTCCGTCCATGTTGACATTTGACAGGTTCTCTACGGCTAAACATTTATTATTCATGTAGTTCTAAATGATTCACTAAGTGGGATATCCCTGGCGAGGCATTATCGGTGTTTGGGTTCAGGAATGATATTGTAAAATCGAATAGGATTCAGTGTGGAGTATTTATGTGGAAAATTGCCTCCTGCCTAAGATTCTCAGTTTGATTGTGCCTCGCAGAATGTCATGAAGCTGTTAAAGATAATGTTTGGTGAAAGTCAAAATATGGCCAGCAGCCATACATCCGTTTAACCGGCGGTCAATTTCACGCCGGAGGCAAGAGCTCAGAGAATTCTGCCAAGCACAATAGTGTGTGGAATACCCGCACAGCAGAATGAAACGGAATAATAGCGTCTTTCACCGGCTTAGAGCCTAAGGAGTGGGTATACAGATATACAGTAGGTACACAGGGCCGGGTGATGAAAAGAGGCCCTTCCACCTCCCACTTAAAAGTTAGTAAATTACATAAGATGTAATACAATACATCATTTTTGTGGTATACATATATGTATATCACAACAATGTGGATATACATATATGTATATCCATATTGTATACGAAACATGTTTTTTTTAGAATAGTTTAATTTTAGTTTTTTTCAAACAATATGAATGTTAGCCCCTCTTGATCCTGAGACCTCAAGCTGAAGTATAGTTATCCAACAGGCAAATCCGGTCCTGCAAATATCTGATTCTTTGAAATCTTAGATATGTCCAGCATGGGCTGATTTGGAAGTATCCACGGAGATGTCGATATCAGGATACTAATATCAATAACCGAGCTATCAATCTATAGCAAAGTTGTTTTAAAAAACACGATTTTGCTACGCTCCTTTTCTGTACCACTGGTCATAAGAAATATGATAGGTGAATTTACACCCTAGACTGGGATTATCGGAATATTCCATTCACTTCTTTACCGTTGATTTCCATTAGATCCTTTTTTTAATTTCCATTAGCGCCTGTGATTATTAATCACAAGAGGACCAAAGTCATGCGGATAGAGCATCCGAGGGAAAGGAAGATGAAAGGAGATGGACACAAACTTGAGCAGTTGAAACAGAGCAATTACTTGGGAAGCACATTGATGGAAAACGGACACGGAATACAGCAGTAAGGACATCAGGAAGAGAAATTCGCTAGCAATGGAGACGTTCATTTAACAGGAAAGAGCTGGACTTAGAGTTAAAAGAAAAGGCGGCGACAGTCTAGTTTTATCGAGTGGCCAATTTTAGCCGGACATTCACCAAATTTATGGTTTCTCACTTATCAAAGATTCTAAAGAATTCTATACATAGACGATATCGCTGCAGCCACAACTAAATTGATTGCATGTATGATACTATTCTTAATGAGGGTATGGTAAATCGTTTAAATCGGGGTCCATCTCAGATTCACAATCATCAGGTCCATATCATAGACGGCTGAATAAACAAACAGCTAAATGATATGAAATGATTACATACAATAATTCGTCCTTCTTGTAAAATCCGAGGGAATGGATTTCGAAATTTTTATGCTGGCGGGTCGGATTATGATGTGATGGGTTGGGCCTGGTTAGTGGTTACTAATCTCCGGCTCGGGAGTGTTGCCTGAGATTCCGCTTTCACCCCTCAAACCCCTCACACGCCACCCTCAAACACAACTATCGGCACAGTGCGCTGTCACTAGGGGAAATATGTAACTAACTGCACTGTTGGCGGCGGTATATGCTTTCGACAGCGCAGTTAGTTCCATATTTCCCCTAGTGACAGCGCACTGTGCCCATAGTTGTCAGAGTCCTCTGGATTGTTGATAATACACTACAAAGACCCTATGAGGGAGTAGTGTAGAGAACTGCCATCCAGAGGACTCTGATAGTTATGTTTGAGGGAGGGGTTTGAGGGGTGAAAGCGGAATCTCAGGAAACACTCCCTAGCCGGAATATGTCGGGAGATTAGCAACCAGTGTAGCATGATGTTTATATAAAGCAGGGATGGCTATTGAAACTAAACGAAAGTCAAAACCAGTAAAATTTTAATAGCTTCGTTCCCGGGAGCGAAATGTAGAAACGAAGTGGATTTAAACCCGGAGAACAAGTATTACTAAATACAGGGTCGAAACGAAATCGGAGTCAAAACTACTTCGGGTCGAAACTAAACTAAAATTCCGGGACGAAACGAAGCATAGATAATGTTTCGCACCGGAGGTACCACGTGTTTCACCTTCGAACAGTTTAGTTTCGACCCACTCATTGAGTATGAAGTATGGTTGAATGAAGCAGAGGTTCGGCCTACCGCCATTAGATGCATGGGGCACTCAGATATCTACCACCAACAGGAGAACTGTGAACGCAAACTTTCGATATATAAGCTCAATGATTTAACCTCTCTGCATTCTGTCATGAAATTGGTCGAAACAATTCCCTCTTTTCCCCTTCCTCTCAACTTCTGCGATCGAAACTTAGGAGCAGCGGATTTTAGATTAATTAAATTTCGTTCCCGGGAGGTAAGATTCGTCTCGGGCCGAAACTAAACTCATTAGTGATTTTTATTTCGTGCGGGAATGAAACTTATCCTAGACCTCGTATTTTCCCTCGGGGTATAAACGAAACATTTTGTTTCGTTTCCCTAGCCATCCCTGATATAAAGGACACTATTTCCTCATCGTTACAAATCGTTTACTCGAAAAATCATTTTCACAGATCGAGATAACTTATTTTCCTCTAACGGCTCGCGAAATTGCACATATAATCATGTTTTTCTTTCCTGTCGCTGAGTAAATTGATTCTAAAATAGTAGACAGTAGAAAAGTAGACTGTTCCCGAAAAGGCTAGCGCAGAGACTGATACATAATGTAGCGCTTTACAATGTAGAAACATGGACGCAACGGAAGGAGGAGCACAGACTGGAGGTTTCGGAGATGTGGGTATGGTCGAGAATGGAGGTGATAAGAACGGAGAGGAAAGGGACGAAGGAGTGCAATACATGGTGGGCAAAGAGAGTGCTTGGATATAACGAGTGCGGGGATTGAAAGCTAAAAATCGAGATTGAAGAATGTTAAGTAAGCGTGGAAGGAATAAAATAGGATTTAAAGAAAGAATAAGAGGGAGTAGGCCTCCTTTTAAAATGAAAAGGGAAGTTCTGTTTGCCATGAGCACAAGTCACGGTAATTTGCATAATGCTTCAGGTAAACTTAACAGTTGGAATGCCTCGAATGATAGCCATGCATTAAAGTCGCATATGAGTATAACGGTAGAGCAATTAACTGCAGTCATGCCGGTCTCGAGTTATCATGCACAAAAAGCCAATAAACCACTTTATATGTTCAGGCCGCCTGAATAGACGTAAAATCTCTTATTTTCTATCAAAACATTTTCCGTTCCAAACAGGAAATCACCACTGAGAACAAAACAAATCAAATCAGATAGTAGTTGACATGCTTCAAGTTAGTAATGTAAATATTATAAAAATAAAATAAATAATTTAAAATACATAAATACAATTGGTTAAACATCACGGAACTACCAGAAATTACCAACACTACAATAACCACTTATGTGACTGACCTTCATGTGTTTCAGAGTGCCACAATAAATAATATAAAACAGTTTGTCTTGAAATAAAAAATAGCAAACTGAGTTTTCTCGCATATTCCATCTTCAAACTAAATTATTACAACTCTGCGTGAAAATATGGTCGCGAAATTGTTGATTTTCAAGACCAACAGTGAATGAATGTCACCTAATGACACACAAGCGTATGATAAATGAGTCATTTATAGTTGCAAATAGACCTAGGTTAACTGTATATAAACGCTGTTTTATTTACATGGGGCCAAAATTATTTCATCTACTGCCCGCAAGAATTAAAAAAATAATACCACATATGTCATGTTGAGACTTGCTAAAGACTGGCTCTTCTCGCTAGAAAAAGTTGAAAATTTATTTTGATGCTATTTACATAAAACTTAATGTATCACGTACTGCATTGTTATGTTTTGGCATACATTTTGTTAATTTATGGTGGCTCAATTCTGGTCGTATGACCTTCGAGTACACCTAAAGCTCCTTCTCTTTTTTCATTGTATTAAGATGTAAAAAAACAAAGGTAGGAGTAATAAATTATTATTATTTATTATTATATCAAGCCTTATTTACGTGCGTAAGTAGGTACGCATTTCAATTCAGAGTCAATGGAGCCGAGAACGTCGAATAATGAATGTGTAGTGGAGTTATATCCAATAATTTTAGGCATTTGAACCATGGGCGTACCCAGCGAGGGGCAGAAGGTGACAGCTGCCCCAGCCCCTCCCCCCGCCCCCACCCAAGAAGCAAAAAACGCAAATGTCTTTAAGGAAAATAATATTTTTTCAAGCAAATAATTTTAAAAACTAATAAAGAGCTGTTAGAATTTCCTTAAATGTGCTTTCATTCACCTTTTCCATACTTAAATCATACCTACAACTTGAACAATCATGGCTTGTCCCCCCCCCCCCCCCCCCCCCCCCAGTTTTGTTCCTGGGTAAGCCCTTGATTTGTACATCTAATAGAGAGCATTTAAACGTTTGTATAGTCAGGGAAAAGATTACTCAGAAAACCTACGGTATTAAATAACTAATAATCATGAACAGACGATAAAAATTACAATGAAGAAATTATAAAATTAAATTTCGAACTGGCAGCAGAAAACAAGAGGAATTACCTTGTTAATTTTTTGTGGTGCAATAAAAGCTCGGATTGGCTGCTCAGCAGATAACTTTCAAGGCTGAATAAGAAATTATCGTTGAACCGAAAGCAAATATTCACAAGAAATCTGCGGGAAAACAATCTAGATACAAAAGGTCATAGACAATTTCAATTTGATGCAATTGGTTACACATCGCATCAATTCCAATAATAACCTACATGACGATCACCACTCGAGTGGCTGACCTTCATGTGTTTTAGTATGCTAATCAGACCAGCGTCACGTGCAAACAGGAATTTAATTTAAATAAAGAAATTATTTAGAAATAGGCAAACTTCAAATGGCCTCGTTCGATTCCTTTACGTGGCATTAACCCTTTGTAACCCAGAGCTGACTCCGGGAGAAATCAAATTTCAAGATTTTTCCTTTTGAAAACTTGGAAATTTTACACTCAATGATAATCATCCTGGTAGCTAAATATTTCGTCATTAAAATTAACGCTACAAAATATTATTTAGCTTAGATATCTCCCAAATAGAGCTGAAATTTTAAACGTTTTTGATGTTGCTTAGAAGCAACATTGGGTTATGAAGGGCTAAATACTCAATTGCCTTACAATTGAGCCTTCTTATACTAAAATAATCTCTATTCTGAAAAAGGCTATTAATTCATTTTCATTACCCTGCATTACCGATTAGTTCGAGGAGGCACAGAGGAAAAGTTCCCCCCCAAAGCCAATTAATTTCCGAGGAAAAATATTAACCTATAAAACAAATTTATTCAAACATTAAATATTAATTATTAAAAAAAACAACTTCTCGGCGACCCATCAGCTGTGTAATATTAAGTGCCAAAATAGCATAAAATGTAATTTCTAGAGAGGAAAATGTCCACAATTTTCCGAAAGGGGGGTTCCACTTCCCTGACCCCCGGGTAGTGCCCCCCAACACGTCCTAGCTACGCCCCTGGCAGTGTACTTTAGTATACCACATACTGTATAAAAGTCAAACAATTTGAATATACAAAATAAAATAATAAATACACACTACATACCAAATAAAGAATTTCTTATTTACCCGGGAATCCTAGTAAAATCATGTCAATTCATCTTTCATTTTCTCTTTGTGTTTTGGCTGCACTGCTTGTCTTCAGTGTTCAAAAGGCTTCAATGACCACGTCCTACGGTATCTTCTCATCAGCTGTTTACACCATTTGTAGTGAAACGACCCGTTTGAAGTAAAAATACCAGAGTCGGAAACTCGCTGACACATCCAGTCAAAATCTTTCCTCATGCAGGCCTCGCTTCCAGCATTACCTTGACAGAGGATAAAAAAACTCACTTACTCAATCAGTTGATCGAAGTGGCATTCTAATGGAATTCTCCCGTGCTAGGAATGAAAATATAAAGAGAAGGCGTTAAAGGTAACGCGAGGAAAAAAAACATTTAACTGAATTAGAAAAAGGCAGGTAAATACGTGCTGAAGCGTATATTAACGGAAAGGGTACATAGAGCAAAGAAATTTGTTCATAGAAGAAATAAAATGAAATTTGAAATAGATTTTTTTTAAACATTAATGTGATTCAAAGACATCGGGAATGAGTAATGTACACAGATACTCGAGCCAAACAAACACTGATTTTAAGTTGGTTCAAATTCCCGAGGTATTTACTAATGTGGAAGTCCAAATTCATTAGCTGGCTATTTGTGACTAACGCACTTCACTGAAAAGCGCAAAGCCCCCATTGGTATAAACTCAACATCGATACGTGAAGAAATAGGAGTCATTTTGTTCGCTGGCATAAAAGAGGTATATGTATTTCATGAATTAAGACACTGTCAAACTGAAAGCGATAGGGAGGAAAATGAATTGTTTACAGGCAACATAATGGGAATAACACTAGGAAGAGGCTAGATACCTATGATGGTTTAAATTTTCTTAAATAATTCCAAGTAAATAGTCCATTCCGTAACAATTATTCCATAATCCGTAACGAGCCAAGGGTAGCTAACTTGATGAATACCGTGGAAATAAAATAATTTTTGGATTGATGAAATCAAGGGTGATTTCATTCAATGCTGAAATATTTCAAAGAGATTTAAGCATCATCAAAAAAGGTGAATTTTACATATTTTTCAATGGAATCAACACGTGTCAAGTAGCCGAAAATCACGCAATTCAATGAAAACAAATACGAATGAAACTTATGTGAGGTGAGACGAACAGAGAAAACAGGGACGAGTAAAGACATGGTGATGTAAGATAACGGTTTTTGATGTCCCGTGTTGATGGGCAGACATAAAGCGAGTGCGTTGCCTTGTTCAAGTAGTCAATATATATGAGACACCAATCACCAGCAGTTGGCCAAACTCGGTTGAACTTTCAAACGAAAGAAAATACATACCAACAGATAATGGAGTCACCCGTGCCAAAAATCTACCCAAAAGAATATGACCACAGCTTCTCCGCACAAAATTTAAACGTAATCCACAGATTATTTTGCCTGAAAATGAAACCAAGAACACACTAGGCTTTCGTAACTTATTGATGTATTGATTCTCTATATTTTACAGTTTTTGTATACAGATAAAATTGGTTATAATACATAAATTGTATGCACAACTCGCAATTTCGAACAGTGGCTTCCTGCATCATTTCGGCGATGAAGGTAGTTGGGGTTTCCGTATTTTTTCATAATTTATTATCCAATCGAGTGCACGCTAAACAAAATATTCATATCTCACAGTGAAAATCAATAAAAAAATTATTTAACATATAAACCATCATATTTTTAGCATCCATTCTAATGATGCTGAATTAATTCTCCCTGCACTTGTATCATCGAATCAAAACAGTGGTTACTGTCCACGGTCAGAGTATTCTAAACGCACATTTATAAATGGAAACCATTACTTTTATTTTTACATCACTAGGGTCAACATTTTTGACCCAACAAGGCAGATAATTGTCTGTTTCATTTGTCATGAACATGATTTTGATACGGGAAAAATGCATGTTCAGTACAAAAATAATAAAAGAATATTCAGTGTTTAAAATATTAGAACGCAGCCGAAGTGTGGCAAGAAAAGAATGGAAGATACTGCGGAGGAGAAAAGATAGCGTGATGAAAGACTACTTTTTTTGATGTTCCATTGATGGGCGAGCATAAAACGCTTTGCGTTGTTCAAGCGGACGATATATATGAGGGACGAATCGCCGGCAAGGCGCACTATAAAATAGCAATCGACGCGAGAGAAAGAGAAAAGTGTTGGACCGGGAGAGAGTCATGGGTGAGCGGCGATGGAGAGAGTCGCAAGGAGGTAAGGGTTGGGAGAGTCATGGGGGAGAATCCAAGCGAGGCGAAATTCATGAACCCACAGGGAGTGTACCCGCAGCTGACACTTAATCCATTGGGTGGAGCGGGCGCAGCATGGGCGTAGAAACTAGGGCAGGGGTCTTCAACTTTTTTTACACAATACTAATAATATAAGGGGCCAAAAATCCATTTCACATCATCCGGAGGGCCACAATGCCCCACGTCACTTTACCACCACATCAATAAAAAACATAATTTCCAAGGAATTTAAGTATACCGGGACTAGCCACGGTGATAACTTTTACGGGAGTCACCCGCAATGCACAATTGTGCGAAAAATCCACAGAGAAAAAATCATTCGCCTTGACCGGGATTCGAACCCGGACCCCTCGATTTCCGGCCGAGTGCTTTAGCCAGTTAAGCTACCGAGGCGTCATTCATCCCTGTGGAAATTTGTGGACTATACCGGACAAGGTGGTATGGACTGCTGAGCATATTATGCGACGAGCAGTCCAAATAATTTCCAAGTGCAATAATATTTATAGGTTAAAAAAGTTCAATCAATCAATGCGATTTTTTGATGAGTGTGTTGATATTTGGTTATATTTTTGTAGTTGCGATAAATATTTTCTTTCGACGATATAATAAAATAAAATCACTTAGTACTTTCCACACAATTTTAATATTTTGCGACCGGTTTCGACGTGTTCTGCGTCATTTTCAAGCTAAACTGCCATTCAAATTGTGAGGAAAGTGCAAAATGATTTTATTTTATCATGTATAACTTCCACAAAGTTAATTCACCAACCATCAACTTCATTTTCTTTAGCCTCTAAGGGCTGTAATAAATTAGCCAATGGGCCTCATGCGGCCCGAGGGCAGAGGGTTGAAGACCATTAAGCTAGGAGGATATCGGGAAAGAGCCCGTATTCCCCCAGATCAATTTAAAAGATCGATAAAACAAATATTCCAGTAATATACAAAATTGTCATCTGAAAATAGGCTTAGGAAATAAGTTCTGAGAAGGTAAAATTAAAATTAAAATATTTACTGGAGAGAAAAACTCCCTCTTGAAGTAGGGGTACCCCGTAAGACCGGTACACGGTGAATGACCGTGCGAATGATTATACAGAATGATCCTGCCATCATTCACGGTATCATGCGAGCAAAAATTGAACTTGTCCTAATTTTCCATAAATGATCATACACATGATGGATCATTCGCGAATTTTTCCGCTACACACGGCGCTATAATTTGATTCGCATGATTATTCACCATGTACAGCGGCCTTTAAACCCTGAAGAGCGGTTCCATGGTCCCGAAGCTAACTTCCCTGGTTACGTCGAAGGGTGATGGACAACCTTGGAACATTTATTATACCTATTTGAATTTTTCAATAGTAAATGATGTTACCATACAATTGTCAATGGATATGATGCTAATATAATTTTTTGCAGCTAAGTCCAATGTAAAATTTCACAATTACACGTGTACTGTAATTATTTCCGGGGTGATATCAATTCCTGAACATGAGCACATTTGGCAATATATATTTATCTCATAAGGTGAAAATACTGACTATATGAATAGTTTCGAGTCATTTTAAGGCAAGTCGCCCCTTCCCCCTGATTTCTGGAAAAATTTCGAAATAATGCGGCTCGTCAATAACAGTTTTTATGTCAGTAGCTTAACAATTTTTTTAATAATTTATAAAATATCTAAAGCCACTTGCCTGCGCATATCAGACCTCAAGACGAATTCTCGCTGAGAGGTATTGGTTATCCCAAAGGTGCTGCGTAAATAATCAATCTTTGGGACTCCCTCCCCCTTCCTGCACCCCAAAACAACGACCCCAATCCGTCACCCTGAAATTGATGATTATGAGGATAAAACACAGACATGTAACTGGTAACATAGGTGAGCAAGTGTCGTTATCTGCATCTGATAGGCCTTCAAAAATAAATACGCACGTTAAAATACTGTGAAATTTTGCCAGCAACTTTAGATATATTTATTTATTCCCAGCCCTCTGAATGAAGCTCATATTGGCATTTTCCATTGAGGTTTTCTACAAATGTTACAATTACACGTGCACGAACAACTATGCCCTGGATAGAGGAAATATAACCAGGTGGGAATCGAACCCGCGACCTCTTGTTTGGCAGGCGAGGATTTAACCCCATAGCCACCGAGGCCGGCGATTTAAATATTTTTACTATGAAATTTTAATTTACTGACGCTTAAGTATTTTTGGAAAATTTTCATTTACTTTTCGTGTCCTAACATGCTAGAACTCAGACAGGTTAAGCACGAAACGACTCTCTATATTCAGAATTAAAATAGGCATTCAACCACCTTAATGAAGGCGATTTCAAGAGAAGATGCGTCCAATACGTATGCACGCCGACTTACGCTACGTTTCCGTATGTGTGTCGTATTCTCCCTCCAGTGGCATAACTAGGTCAACGGCAAATTTATGAAAAATGACTTGCCTGTAAATACATTTTACATCATTTTGGCACTTAAAATTTCACTTTAAGCAGATGCAGTTATTACATGTCAAAACTAGGCAATAATTTTAAATACAGTAGATTCCGGTTACTTGGGACACATCAGGACTTGTGCACTTTGCCCCAATTAAGCGGCTGCCCCAATTAGGCGAACTATCCTGTATATGGGCATAAACAAAAGTTCAAATGATAGAAAGAAGACTAAAGAATGTTTATGATGCAACATAACTATTAATTTGATTAATAAATCAGCGAGTTTAGTTAATTTATTATGATTTTTAAGAATTATAACAATTTAGTTAAAAATATTTTTCACAGCCTCGGGCGACTCTGAATGAATGGCTTTTACTAAGTCCTATTAAAGAAAAGTCCTATCCTCTTGCGGATAGTATAACAACAAGAGCTTTCAAAATAGGGCAAGAATAGGAACATATGTAAAAATAAGAGTAAATCAAAGGAGGAAAATTAAAAAAATAGTATTCTGAAAACAAAAAAATTTAATTTCGTCACGAGTATAGAGTCTATGTCGCCGACTCGTGGCCCAATAAAGCGGCATGCTGTCCCAATTAAGCGGAGAATACTCTGGGATATTCCTCTATTGGGTTCTGTTCTTCGAGATCTGCCCCAATTAAGCGGCTGTCCCAAGTAACCGGTGGACCCATTAAACGGAATCCACTGTATTTTATTTATTTTTCTGAGGCTTTGGGGGGGAACTATCCTCATGATCCCCCCCTATAGTTACGCCACTGCTTCCCTCACTGAAAGTCTAAAGCGAGGGAACGGGATGATAATGGAGTTGTGGACAAGATAAAGAAGAATCTACGGAACGTGCTATTCGACCTCTTGAGTCTGATGGGAGTGCAGATGGCAAGGGGCAGGGATTGGAGAAAGCACGTGATAAGAAAGTGGAAAGGACTCGTTATAAGATAAGACGATGAAACAAAAGGAGGAAGATTGGAATAAATCAATCGCCGGTAGTGAAAAGAATGACGATAAGAGTGTTTTGAATGCATATACATACAAAGGTCGCATACAAACGCGCTGCGCTCGATACGAAAATGTCATTTAGACATCGCACTCAAACGGAAAGTAAATGGCTGAGTTGGCACAGAAAAACATCTGCAAGCAGAGAGAAGATTATTTGCGGACCAAAAATTTGAGCAACCACCCTAGTTTTTTCGTTCTTGCAAGGATTACACCCGCAAATATTACAAAAGAGGATCCTCAAGTCGGCCTTTAAATGCGTTGTCACGCACCGTGCATTTAAATGGGTTCACAAATTTCGCCGTTCGCGACTCTGGCGGACAAAGTGATCCGAGTTTCACGGGGAAATGAGGAATAATAAAGTATATTTTGCAGAAAAATAATACACAGGACGATGTGATCTATCAAACTCGTAATTTTTCAATGCTATTCGTCGCAATTACAAAAATTATGCTATAAAATATTGGAAAAACGAGGATCGCATGGCACTTGTAACCGCAGCGCGCAGATTTTTGAAAACCGATTAAAATGCGACCGAAGTGGCAGCAGAAATCAGCCTTCTGTGGGATGGAATTGGGCCTCCTCTACGCAGTCCTCTTGATTACACCACTCAGTTGCATGGGCGTACCCAGTGAGGGGCAGGAGGGGGCAGCTGGCCCCCTCTAAAAGCAAAAATCGCAAATTTCTTTGAGGAAAGTAATATTTTTTTAAGCGAATAATTTTAAAAATTAATAAAGAACTGTTACAGTTTCCTTAAAATGTTTATTCCATTCACCTTTTCCATGCTTTAATCTTATCTACAACTTGAAAAGCCATGGCTTGCCACCCCTCTAGTTTTGATCCTGGGTACGCCCTTGCACAGTTGCACACAAGCAGAGCCAAAGAGGCATGTTATTATTCAAATCCCACACTGAAAGTGAGGTCTGAAATTCGGTGCACGGAATAATGACGAAATATTTAACCCTACAAAAGAGCGCGGGCACATCAGTTTACTTCTTGCAGGAAAACGGAGGATAGATTTGGAAATTCTGATACAGCAAAAGGAAGAGGATCAGCAAACAGACGAAGAGGAACAAGAATGAAGGAATCCTAATTAGGAATAAAAATTGTACGTGGTATGGTATTTGAAGGAGGCGACCGAAAGCTGAGAGCGTTTTCGCCATGAGGAAAAGGTATGGAAGGAGTGTTTGAAAGAAACCCGGCGTAAGCAATAGGCTCTTAACGAAAGGCGCCAAGGGGACCACGGCTTAACGTCCCATCCGACGGACGGAGTATTGTTCTTAAAATTTCCTCCATATATCGGGCAGTCTTTGAAAATTTGCTACTACCGTCGCGTCGGAATTTGAACCTGAGTCCACTGGGTGGAAAGCAAACACTCTAGCCAATACACCAACACTATCCCCTACTCGTACGTTGGCAATGAAAAAGTCCTCATCGGCAATGAGTGAGAGAAAATCCTAATGTAGACCTCTGTTAAAATATACATTAAATAAATTAACTGGCGAGAGAGCCAATCATTCAAGGAAACCTTATGGGGATTCCAGGGGCGCAGACTTATAAAAAATATTGGGGGGGCCCATATCGGAGGTCTTGCCTCAGGAAGGGGTTAAATTGAAAGTGTGTCGCAGCACCGAAACACTACCATGATTCACAACATTTGATTCACTCAACCTGCTTAACCTTATAATTATTTGTTTCAACACTCATTGTTGAATTTATTTTAAAAGGTAACTATCGTCAAGCATGGGAAATAAATATCACCAATATATTTTTGTGATTTCACAAGGCATAATATAACTTAATTATTTTCTTGAATTATTGAGGGGGCTCCGCCCCCCCCCCGCCCCCCCAAACGAATCTTTGAGGGGGCTCGGGCCCCCTCAGGCCCCATGGAGTCGGCGCCACTGGGGGATTCTGCTTCTCTTACCTGAATATATTGCTGAAAGCAGGAGTTCTTTTTCTCAGTGGTTCCAAGTTGTACCTACAATGAAGCCAGAAGAGCAGCAGGAGAGACGTGTGTCTGAAGACTGGCGGTACCTGGAAGTGAACTTGATATGGCTGGCTTTGGGGGTCAGAATGGGATCATTTATCGCAGTTCTCAATGTCCATTAGACGATAAGCCTCGGACATTAATCCTCGAATTACGTCTGTATAGAAAACAGCAAGCAAAAAATCACAGCAATAGACTGAGTCGCGGGGCTGACTGGTCAACGCGGACCCAATGTATCAGGTCCGCGTTGAACAGCCGTCACCCTAAGTTCGTGATTCACCAAAACTTTAATCAAATGGTTCATTCATTTGCTTTGAAGTGGAAGAAGGCCTCTTTTTCTACGACTTCTTGTGTAAACATCGACGGCCCACGCGAGGCCCATTCGCAAAGCCGAGGAGTTTTTTTTTGCAGCTGAGTAGTGGTGACCCGCTACGCACGTGCTTGTGACGTCATCTTTTTACATGTACATATCGATGGCTAAGTTTTAACAACACTTATCTCAAAAATAGCAACTTTTCGTGAAAGCTAAAAAACGATTAATTTCTTTTACTTGCACACTGAAATTAAAAACCAAATGTTTATGAAACTGAAGAAGAAGCATTCTTTTGCAAACAGAGAGTTGGTTTTTGCTTGTATTTTATTTTTTAAATGTGATTACACTTTGTTTAACATACCTATCTCAAACCGGCCGAATATGAGATACGTGTTGTTAGAACTTAGCCATCGACATACATATACTAAACCGCCAGCCGCCTCACTAGGCGCGTGGCGGGGGTTGCTCGGGCACCAGCCGATAACAAATAAAAAAGAAATGCCCATAAAAAGTTCCGCCAAGAATTTATAAAATAAAAAGTCCTTTAATGCTATCGGGAAAAACGAATTCCTTCAGTTCGGGAAAATATCTCTCTTAATTTATCACTTTTGTCGGACCTGTTTATATAGTGGGGTGCTAATATGATGTTCTCCGTGTCGGACTTAAATTACTTAATCATGTCTTATCCCAGACGTACTCTCCAACCTATTTGGTTAACATGCGACTAAGGCTTGCTGTAGGTACACCCGTAGTAGTTTATGACGAATCGTGGGCCTTTCATCTGCACTTTATTATGTTCACGGATTAAGTTATCACGCGCCGAGTCTCAATACTGATATTCAACTGTGGGCGGACGAGTGCGAAAGAGCACCACCTTCTTAAATTAGCAGCGAAATGGTCGAAGCGAAAGTAACACCGTCGATTTTTCGTCGATTTCGGCATATTCGGATTTCGGCATCTCTTTATAATATAATCTCTATTGCTATGGGCAAAAGGAATAAAGTTAGTAAACGAGCTGATTAAAACTGGATGCCACCGCCGAAAATAAATTCTATAGTAAACTTCTTATTCTTAGCACCTTGTTTCATGAAAACGGCTTTTCCTGGGCATACAGCCTTTTCGGCATTTAATTTAACGCTCTGAATCTCTACGGAAGTTAAGTAATTCAATTTGGAGGAAAATGAGCTATTTCAATTTCCTGAAACGATTGATCTCTCTGCTTCATTAAACGAGAACTCTGAGCGAGTATAAACAATTCGCTTGCGCAATCTCAGCCATTTTGAGATTGATTGTTTCAGACAATTATAATCGCACATTTTTGTCCAACTATAACTATTCAATTTCCTTAAAAATCCATTGAATTTAAAAAAATCAAAAAGGCCGGATGCCGAGGCGTATTCATGGTGACTGCAAAGTGCATCAAAAAAAATGTTTGCGTTTCCATAGCTCGGTAACTAATGCATTGCGTTCCCATGGTTATGTACAAAAAATTCTTAAAGTTGTCTCCCCTACCACCTCCTGAAGTAATGCATATTCATCCTTGAACACCCTGTATACGTGCGATATAACCTCATTCATCGCACCGCGAGTCTCATATCTCGGATAACCGGCTCCAGTCACCACAGTGAGTGTAAGACCAGCACCCATGCCCGTGACGGGATTAGATGCCGTTGGCAATAAGGTCAACGGATAAAGACGTATCATATCAATCGAGTCGGGTTAGAAAGATCAATGCACTAAGTATGTACACACACAAAGTCAGCGGTGAACGAACTCGTCTGCATCCATGGCAAACATAACGAAATCAGCCGGGGTGCTCTCTTCCACGCAAGATCACGATTCCAATAATTAATTCTATACGTAGGACTCGAAAGAAAATTATTTGGATTTACAATAACATTCTTTTCCAAGTCATACACCAATATTTTATTTTTTTTAGCCAAAAGACTCACAAATTTACCACCCAATCAATTAGGTTACCCAAGTTGTGGGTAATTGGTGCACCAAATAAACTCTAAGCAAACGGTTATCCGCATGAACAAATCATTTACGGATAACGAAACTTCGTTTTATGACCCATAAATAACATTATCACAGCGATTACTTGCGTTAATCAATAAGGCATCATATAATCTACGCACAGTAGACGTGTTTCCCTGACAAAGAGGCGGATCTTATTAGAGGTGGAAGAAGCTCAAATAGCACTAAGCGAAGAAAAGCCCAAATCAAGAGAGAACTAATGATGAAAAAACTGCTTCTGTATTTGTATAGATGAAAATACTCGTGGAAAGACGCTAAAGTATAAAAACGCTACTGGATAAGATAGCGGAATGAAGAGATACCTCAAAATAATCTCAGGATTTTGACTTATGATGATGATATTTCATATAAAAATAGAGGTATGTGAGCAAAATCTGGCGAAATTGTCGTGTAGTGTTACATAATACGTTCTATAGATACTAAAAATCGAGATACATGAATATAAGAAGACAGAAAGAGTTGCGATCCAACTAAGACGACATGGAAGATAATTAAGAGGAAAAGGGTGGTTTCCTATTTTTTTTTTAGCATTAGCATATTAGCATTATCAAGGTGAAGAATTGCAGGTAAAATGACAAAATATATAGGAGAAGGTTGGGTAGTGAAATTTCCGGGAAATTTCCGTTGGTTAGGTGGAGGTAGGGGTGGGTATGGAGTTGGGTTAGGCGTCACTGCGGGTGGGGTGGGTGGAAGTTACGCCCGTTACTCTTAATTGTAGAGACTGTGAAATTGACAGATTTAGGATGTGATTTTTCCCGCGATCGATAAGAGATTATGATTGCAACGATAGGGCTATTTGACTGGAAGTGTATCTTACCAACTTACACACTATTCCATCAGGCATGTTTCTGAATGTTCCTGGTATTTCTGACGGCATGTTTTGTATGTTGTAGCTTCATAGGTAGATTACTTTCATAAGTAGAATATATATTAATCCAACATTTTATGCGTTCTGTGCAGCGCTGATGTAGCGTATTTCATTTAAGAGGAAGCAAATTTTAATCCCCTGGTGCATGTTAGTGATTGTTCACCCCATGCCAAACACTTCACTGGGTGGCTTGCAGGGTAATATGTAGATGTAGATATTGGTTTGATTGTCTTTAACTTGACTGGTCATTCAAATTTATATTAGCGGTATACCTGAGAGCATACAACAATTTTGAAGAAAAAATGAATTAAGGAGTGCCCTGGTGTATATTTTTAACAGTCATGGCCATTTCAGTTCAGTATTGGAAGTAAAATTTAACTCTTTGGTGCATGTTGGTGTTCGTTCACCCCCTGCCAAACACCTTCCTGGCTGCTTACAGGGCAATATGTATAAGTAGATATAAATGGGCGGAATACAGCAATCTAGCCACAACGACCACCTACTACCCTGAAGAAAACTATCACAAATAGAAATCCCCGAGAGGGAGACTATGATTCAAGTACTACCTAAACCCTTCCGCAACGCGAAACGAAAAAGCAACAGGAACGACAAATAGCACAATGGAAATCTGTAGCCGACAAATCACGATATAGCATGGTTTTTTTTTTAAGTAAATGAAAGGTCGTAGCACTTTTCCACAAGAATTTTTAATGCGTACAACGCATTTCGGCTCACTGAGCCATCATCTGGTACAAGATGGTCTTGTACCAGATGATGGCTCAGTGAGCCGAAACGCGTTGTACGCATTAAAAATTCTTGTGGAAAAGTGCTACGACCTTTCATTTACTTAAATATGTCTAACTTCCACCAATTGAAGCCTGAATCTGTTGAACTTATATAGCATGGTGTAATGATAAAAAAAAGAAAATGTCGTCTTTTTTACTGATAGAAAACATTTATTGCAGCCATAAAGAATGGATCCATTGATGTTCGCGCAAAAAGTATATTGAAACATGAACCACAGCCAGAATGACATAATGTAGCCGAGACGATTTTTTCTTCACGGATATCATAAACGGAGAGAAACGACAATTGCTTTTAATTTTACGATGCAGCCTGCCATATATTTAGCTATGACGATGATGTTGGCAGAGTCTGTCGCGCGCAATTCTCCAAGACATGACTCCAAAGGGAAGACAGCCAAGAAGATGTTAGCGCGATAATATCAACCCAAAAAGGTAGGCAACAAATCAAGCCTCATAGCTGAATCATCTGTAAAACATCTCAAGTCAGCTACTAGCTGGCATAAACTTACTTGGAATATCGGACTGCAATAGAATTTAATCTTCAAGTCCTTGCGCATTAACGTGCATGCGGGGAATTTTTACGTTAAAAACTATCTTAAAAATGATATCTAAGTTTGTTACGGGTGTCCATCTGAGGATTAATACTCTCATTGGTAGCATAATTATCGGTGCATGTTTTAAGAGAGCTAACACCTGCCATATAATTGCATGTACACATACGATAGCGCCTACAATTTGGGGGGGGGGGAATGCTAACCGCCTGCCAAGCACTCCATACATGGTGTATTCATATGTACCTCCCAGTTTAAACATTGGCTCCTTTTACGATATTCGGAAATATCTCCGATACCCGGAATTCGATCAGCAATATTCAGAAATATTTCCACTTGAAGTATTACCAGCAAGGAATTCTCCCCATTGCTTTTCGGGTGCGCTGCGTCCAGGTGTCCATTTGGCTCGGAAAGCCAAAGGTCCGTGGTTCGATTCCCGGTCCAGGGGATTTTTTTCTCATGGCAATTGTTGTATATTTCACCGCCGTTCACGCGGCAGGGTTAGAAATATTACACATACCGCTTTGCGCGGCTTTAGCGCAGGTTTGAGGTTCTCAACCGGTTGTGGCTTCTTGGAAGTCCTTTCTCCCTCGCGTTGCCATCCTTCATGGACCACGAGGGCCTAACACCTAGTACCATGAGTCTCGGTATAATTGCCATGGGAGTTAAAGAACCTGGGTAGCGTAGTGGTACGCGCATTGGCCCAGAAAGCCAAGGGTCCGTTGTTCGATTCCCGGTCCAGGGGAATTTTTTCTCATGGCAATTGTTGAATATTTCCGATATTCGGAATTCGATCGGCAATATTCGGAAATATTTCCACTTGAAGTATTACTATTACTAGTAATTCTCTCCATTGCTTTCTAGGTTCACTGCGTCCAGCTGGGAATCATTACTCTCATAGGTGGCATTAAATTAAAGAAATAGCTTGTAATGACTTGCCTTTTAAAAGAATATGTTATGCAAAAGAAGAGTGTGATGCAAAAACTGTTAAAAGCGATAGACATCTTATCAGCTCAACCAAACTCGTCAGCTTCAAAACCTGCAAAAGAAATTCGTAAGAATGCTTGGTGTCCGACTTGGCTACACCTTCAGTACTACACCAGTTAGCGATTTGGAGAGTCGTTTTTATCTCCTCCCCCTTCAATAGGGTGGCTTCCTATTCATTTTTTGCTTAATTCAAAAAATTACTACTCCTGGCGCACGCATTTCATGATTTTAGATTTTTAAATGACGATATCTATATTTCGCTATTAAATGTAAAGTGAAAAATTTCTAGCGCGCGAAAACGCGACGGCTAAGTAGGAATGCTGGGAAATACCCGTGTGACGTATTCCTGGTTCCAGCTGTCGCCGTGAGAGGTGACCTTGGGGCGAGGCTTTGATCCCTGATACGACGCATGCTGCTAGCAGGTAGCAGAGTACCCTGCTAGCAGGTAGCGCTTGGCTTAAATAAGGATTATTATTGCCCTATCAAACGAAGGAAACTTTCCGAACTTAGGTAATTTTAATTGGTGATAATTAAGAGATGTTTCCCCGAGCTCTGTGCCTCACACATGCATTGGTAATCTCAGACGATGTAAAACTCCTATCTACTTGTATAGAAACTAGGTCCCTGTGACGTCACGCGGAGTGGCATCGCATGGGCGCCAATCAGGCCTTTTTCAAATGCAGTTAGAATTGACCATTGCCATTCGTATAAACTGGAATTTCTAAAACCAAATAATTTGTATATTATGAATACATTAATGATGGGTAACAAATCGCAATCGATGCCTTTCGTTTTTTTTATGAAGGAAACTACCCTATTACGGCGCCAACATGCTGACGTAATTCTTACTGTATAAATTGGTGAATGTCCTCATCGACAGTCCGGTGCTCATGGGTGGCATTGACACGTCAGTGCCAAGGGGTCTTCGATCAATGACCATCTTTCTCCGACGTTTCTACGTATTACGCCTATCACAAAGGGCTCTCCCGACTTCTTAGAACCGGTAGTTCTGCTACTATGCAGTCAAAGTACTCAAAGAAAGAAACCTTTCAGTGCAGCTCTTGCAGTGCCCAGCGATTGCATAATAGGAGTCATTCGTAGCAATATTTATTAATTTTACTAGCTGGTGATTATTTTCTATCGCTATTATATCTGTTATCCACATATAAAAGTGAATGAGACCATATTGCATCCACACGCTTGCCGCGTCGCCATACTCTCCGCCGCCGCCGGCCAGAACCGGAGTCGACCGCACGCTCGAAAAACCGATTTAAAATTAGGGGATGCAAGTTGGGGCAAGGTTTTAATTTAGATACACAATGTAGAATCTTCATAGAACGACGTGGTATCAGTTACTTGGCGGAAGTCCGGAGTAATGTGTACTTTTTCTCTACGTTTATGTAAAAAAAAAGGGGCTGAAAACAGGCTCCGCCATTTTGTTATATATCTATGGTTATTAATGAAAAAAATCTTTAAAACCCCTTCAAATGAAATAAAAAGAAGTGTCAATTAAGACCTTATAACAGTTTTGTCGATAAAACTTTTCATGAAACCACTGCACGAGGATAAAGACGGCAATTTTCAGAAAAAATCGAGGGTGTCCGTTTTTCGCTAAATTTGTTCAACTTTGACCTCACATATATTGTTAATGTGAAAACACAGGAAAACAATAATCAGTAAAGTTATGCACAATTTATTTGAGAATATGTATGGGAAGTTTCAAATTCCTAGCTCAAAAAAATCGATTTTGAGGTTTTGGCCAGCTTTTTTCGATTCTAGCCCACTGTGCGTCGGCACTCTTCAAATATCTTACCCGCGCGAAAACCCGAGACAAGTTGAAATATTCTGTTCACCGGGAAAGTGTAAAATCATACGGAATTAAATTTTTTTTAATAAAATTTAATGTCAATTCAACGCAGAGAAGCTAATGAATATCAACTACATAAATGCAGGGATCCGCTAATCCCGGTTTTTCCTCTCCTAATTATCACCACAACTTCTTTGGGAAAAGCAGGAAGGTGAGAAATAATATTTTCGGAGGATCTTGGCTGTTTCCATTATATATTCTCATTCTACAAAAAAGTGGTCCCATAGACCCATTACAACCCAATGTTGCCACTAAGTAACATTAACAATGTACAAATTTCTGCTCTACTCAGGAAAGATATAAACTACGTGTTCTTTCGTGCCGCAAAGTTTAATGGCGCAATACGTAGGTGCCACAATAAATAAGATAGAGCAAAAAAATTTCACTTTTTTAAAATGAGGAGTCTTTAAATTTAATTTCTCCCACGAGCAGCTCTGAGTTGCTAAGGTCACTTCTAATTCTCTGAGTCTACCAACTATTGCTCTCTTAAAGTTGAAATGGAATGTACGATTCATCTGACGCAAGAAGCAAGGCTCTAGAATATTGAAAAAATAAAATAACATAATATTTATTCAATTGGACGGATGACTAAGAAGAAGCAAGACTCAAGAGATTTGCAATGAATGCCGAAGCAAGCTGATTGCATTCCTGATCGCAATATCGGAACGCGTGCCTGAAGCGTGTTTTCAGATAATCTTGCAAGAAAACTGCACTGCTTAATCACGATTTAATTACTAAAAGGAAATATAAGAGTCAAGGGCGATACTCTTTCCTTGGGCTACAACCTTGTCGCGGTGGAAAGGCTTGCGCGTTCCTATGACCCCTAGAGCTGCAATGGCGGGGTTTATTCTCAATTAATTTGACCACAATTACGTGAATTGTAGGCAAATTAAATAATAATAGTTTAATCCTCCCGAACATGAGCAATAATTGGATGAAAACACATAAATAGTCTGGGTAACCCCTAATATCAAAACCGGTGTTGGTGTAACCAAATACCGTGCATACAGAATTTACAGAATATATTACATAATTATTTTACAAGTATATATTACACATTCATGTTGCAAAACAATGTCATGTATATCTAAAGTAAAATTTCAATATCATCACATTCAAACAACCGTTTTAAAGGTGTTCTGAAAATAACAATATTTTTCCTTTTTAATTCATCTGGTTTTTAGGTTAAATATTTTTGGAGCTAAATACAGAAAACATCTCTGAAATATATATATATATATATATATATATGAGGCCTTGGCATGCGGAGAAAGAAAGTAGACCCGAAAAATGATAATAAAAGAGCCGAAAAATGCGCAAATGACTATTAAAAAAACGTTACAAGACTGAAACAAATCTGCTTTGAGAATAACTAAAAATGGTACACTTCCACAAAATTTTATTTATTTAAAAAACCGACCCGGTTTCGACACGTAGTGTCATTATCAAGGTACAAATTTGGCCGTCCTCGTTCTATACAGGGTGTCTCAATTATCTTGACCACCCGAAATAACTTTTTGTCCAGATGCAAATTCAAAAATGTTTAAAGCAAATGTTCATTAGCCGTCAGGGGGACATTAATAAGCATGACAGCCTTTCTTGTAGCTTTGTTATTTACAAAGATATGAACAGCGGTATGTCTTTTTTAAATGGCACCCTATATTTTTTATGAGTGACTGGTGTGTATTTTACTATGTTTTCATTTGTTCACTGCCAACGTTAGCTAGTGGAGTAGTTCCAATACCCGCGTACCTGCACTAAGCGCTAGTGAGTCAGTCATTTTTCATAACGTTTATGTTAATGGCCCACTGTGCTACATTTTTTAATAAGTCTTTATGAGAGGAAATGAATTGCCGAATAAAAAATATAGAGTGCCATTTAAAAAAGACATACCGCTGTTCATATCTTGGTAAATAACAAAGCTGCAAGGAGGGCAATCATGCTAATAAATGTCCCCCTGACGGCTAATGGACATTTGCCTGACACATTTTTGAATTTGTATCTGGACAAAAAGTTATTTCGGGTGGTCAAGATAAATGGGACACTCTGTGTACACAGCAAGAGAAGGATGAAGTGGAAAGGTTCGCAAGCGGAGAAACGTGATGATATTGAAATTTTATCTTTCGTTAAGAGCAGGCTAATGCCGACGCCGAGTGTTTCTCCGCCATTTCTACCATACCCTTCCCTCATGAAACAAATGACCTCAACTGTCGGTCGCTTCCTCCAAATTCTCTCCACTCTTTCACATTACCACTTCCACTTCCTCCACTTCACGTTCTTCACTCTTCTCCATACCCACAATCTCAAGTTTTTAATCCACACTCTGTTTTGGGAATACCACCCTTTCCTCCCCCAACCATAAATTGAAGAAAAAGCTGGTGGGGGAGACCGAGAGAAGCGCGCTCTGTCATACCCCTCCAGCCCCCACCCTTCTCCCACTCTCCCCACCCTTCCTTCGATCGACGCTCCCAGAACCGTCTCCAGCCTCGACGTATCATTCGCACGCACTCCTATCGTAAAAGAGACATCGCCCAGACACGTTAACCCCACGACGCTCTTGAAGGCCCACTCGGGTCCTGGCAAGCCTCGACGTCGCAAGCGAACCCCGTCGCAGTGTAGCACTTCCGGGACGACCCCTTAAGACTTTCCACTAAGAACACGGCCAGAAGACGGCAAAGAAGAAGAATCCTGTCTCCAGAGAAGTACTGCTTCCCGTGGAGAGAGGAATTGAACGGAGAAGAACTGCAGGAAGTGGAGATTCCTGGAGATCTCAACGCACGCATCACGGTAGGCTTTGGTTTTTAATCGATTCGTAACGTGGTAAAACGTCTCGCGAGTGAGTAAACAGTTCTAAGCGTAGCTCAAAAATCGCCAAGACCATGAGGTTGTGTCGCAGGTAAATCAGCCATTCTGAAATCTTCGTTTTCACAGAAATTTTGCACAGTGTTCCAAACTGCCACCGCATTTTGCGAACTATGTTATCGCAGATTTGATAATGGTACCTATTAAAGCAACGTTACCCCAAAAATAATACGACAGGTTGATTGAAAACAGTGAATTAATATAGCAGACTGTTAAAATATTTTTTGTGACATAAATTAATCTGGGTATTTTTTTACGTGCACTTAGGTATATTTATTGGAAATTTCGATACCCTTTTTAAATCAAAGCTCCTATTCTTACGCCATTTACTGAGCAAAACTTTTTCACCTACAACGGTCGTTTGCTGTTCAAATTATTTTTTTACGGTTTGGCAGAGTAGTAAATGATCATCAAATCGAGACCCGCCTTTTCCATTCACCAGTAAACGTAAACGTTACAGTTTTTCGAGGAATATACATTAGCTGGCTGCGCGCTCTGTCCACAAAAAGGAGGGAAAGCTTGTGGTATTTTATAAGAGGCCAAAACTTAATTCTTGGGCGCTCTCCCGAAAGATCTGTATTCAGGAGCCAAGGTCATCCCGCATTTCTTCCCAAGCACTTGCGTTCAAGATCTAATGCAATCGGTTTTTAAGAGGACCAAATTCCATTTCAACCCACAGTGGTCCGAAATCGGAAAAATTTGGACAAAGTCCGAAATGACTTTTTTTTAGATAGAGATTGAAAACAAAGCGTAAATACTCATAAATGATTGCAAAATAGGCATTAATACATAATTTTACATAAATTTGATCCGTTGTTGAGATGCAGTAGCTCAAACATGATCAATTTTTTAAAAACGTGCGCGATCTCGTTTTTCACCGAAAATCTTTGAAATTAAGCAGGAGGTGTTCCAGTGGTATGATTTTTATGGAATAAAAAAAACACAATATTCCTTCGACCAAATGCTTTGGCTGAATTTTCCATGATTTTTGAAGATTTTGCTTAATATCTGCGTGGTTTTACAACAATATATGGCTTACCCTTTTTTCGCGTGAAATTTGAAATAAATTAGACATTACGTACCTTTCGTTTACGAAATACATAACTCAGTAAACTTACATCACTGTGTGAAGTAGAGAATTCTTAAGATTACTATCCGCAGAAATATTGGAAAAAAGTTATTAATATAGCATTATCGAAAGTACTGCGACGAAAATCACGCTACCAGCGCCACTTCGTGTATATTAGTTTTGGGACGTTAGCTTACCATGGTGTGCCTCAAAACCAGAGTTGGCAAGTGAAACGAAACGATAGTCAAAACCAGTAAAATTTCAATAGTTTCGTTCCAGGGAGTGGAGTGTAGAAGATAAACGAAATTGATTTAAAAACAGAGGAGCTAAACTCAGTGTCGAAGGAAATAGGAGTCAAAACTACTTCCGGTCGAAACTAAAGTAAAACTATGGGACGAAACGGAACGCAGATAATGTTTTGCACCGCAGGGATCACGTGCTTCACGTTCGAACAGTTTAGTTTCGACCCAGACACCGAGTACAAAGTATGGTTGAATGAAGTAGATGTTCGGCCTACCGCCATAACATGCATTGGGCTCTCATATTTTTACCACTTGCAGGAGAACGGTGAACGCAAACTGACCATTCGCTTTTTGAATAATGTATTAACCTCTCCACAAGTTTGTCAAACGTAATGGGTCGAAACTATATCTTCTTATCCCACTCCTCTCAACTTATGGGATCAAAACATAAGCATGAGCAGCGGAGTTTCGATTAATTAAGTTTCGTTTCTGGGAGTAAAGTTTCGTCCCGAGTAGAAACTTAACTCCCTGATGATTTTAGCTTTGCGGAAACGAAACCTTGACCTCGTATTTTCGTTTCCCTCCGGGTCTAAACTAAACATTTTCGTTTCGTTTCATTTGCCAGCCCTGCTTATAACCTCCTATATGCTTCGACCTTGCCGGCTGGGAAGAGTGAAGGACAACAGGTTCTCGTTTGGGACCTTAACAGCTATACGGAGGTATCTGGGCTCATATAGAAATTACTGACCGGAAATTTTGAAACAATGTTCAAAATTTTTAAGCAATTTAATTCACAACCCGAAACAATATAATGACCTTGCCGTCCCAACATCAAGCACGCGAAGGGTCTCATTTGAAGAGGCTCTTCCGAAGCGAGTAAAAAAACAACAATGGTTACGCCTGGAAAAAAGAATTTGCGGAGAGGTAGAAGTTATCACCTCAAAGGAGGCATTTCTATGACTGAGGAAAATGTGAGAAAATCTGAAAAGTAGGTGAAGAAAAATAAAAAGACAAAAGTGCACCATGAGGAAAGTAGTGATGTAGATAATGTTGAGGAATGCACAAATGATTCAGATAATTCTGAACTACAAGAAAAAATCTAATTTTGTCAAAAGAAGAAAATGAAAATGTTTGTTTGTTAGATGACGGAAGAGGAGGCATGTCTGCAAGTAAAATTTGTTCGAAGAATTCGTTCAACATCAATATTTCGTTGGCTCTACATTAAGGATAAGGGTATAGTTCAACCTAAAGACATTTTTACTTTCTACTGCCTCTATTATTTGAGAAGCGAGGCAAAATCAATATGACATCTCATTCGATTATTACAATATAGGTAAATGTATGAAAATTAATGAGCAATTCCATTTTTATGGTAACTTTTGTATGTTATTGAATTATTTGTAATTACCTCAATGATATTTCTTAGCACCTCAACAGAGATACCCGATATTCGATCAGCAGCTCTTGATCTAGTTTATTGAGAAATAATTCATAAAAATCGTAATTTGAAGCATGACTGATAGTCAGTTTTGACTTAAAACACTCTTACCAGGATTATGGATCGATTGATTTGAACATTTAACGCATTCCTCTAGTGAAGATGGTAACGATTAGATTTCTGTGGAACCATTCTACGTATAAGAAGTATATTTCGGATATTGTTGTATTGTTTGTAAAAAGAGAGAGAGAAATAAACAGTTTCTGGGAAAGGTAGAAGCCTATGCTCTTTGTCCTTTTCAATCCCCGCCGAGGTGGGTCGCGCGGAAAGAGACGTTTTATTAGGACCCATAGCCTTAAAGCAATGAAATATAAGTAAGAGAGAATTACGAGACTTTTTTTCAAGGACTCGGTGATACAGAAATTCCATTGGCAGAAATACATTCATTCCCGAGAATTAAGAGTAAATGCGAGTGATTGTGCCAAAAAGCATTAGGGGAATATATCGCTGGCATTGACTCAGAGGAGAGTAGTAGACTGCGTTATACATGCTTCGCCCATCGATAAAAAAATAATACACCACTCCCGGTAGGTTTTGGTGAAAGCAAAGTCAACAGCTTCCAAAATGGTACAGCTTCGTCAAGAGCATAGCCAGAAAAGGGATCTGTAGCGTATACATAACTATCCTAAAAAACTTTTCTCATTGAAAATTACTAAATTATGCCATAAAAGAATAAAATCACTTAAATATAAGCATTAACTAATTCATCATAATTTTAAATCAGAGCATTAAGGTTTTAGTCAACTGAATCTCAATTTAATAAGAATTCCGTCAAAACTTCATTTTGACTTACGAGGGAAGGAGAAAAACGACACGGGAATCAAATTATCAATGCACCTTAACTCTCCTCTTTTATCTGCATAACCTGCCTTATTATTATCCTTAACTTTTTATCAAAAAATGCTTCCCTCAACCAGAAGAGTACCCTCACGGCCATAGAGATCCACTGTTGAAAGGAAAAAATATTGTAGTCCTTTCAAAAAAGTGCTAAACATTTGATGAAGATATCGCTCATTTTCATATCTAACCCGTTTATTTCAAAACTCACAGAACGACGAGCAAAATGTGGCAATAGAGCTTACGGAACAAATTTCTGGAGTTAATCCTTTGGCTATTTTACTGAAATACACTGTTTACCTATACTAGTTCGAGCGATAACTGCAGAGAAATAATACGTATATTTTAACGTAGTCATTTAAACTCGTATTACTGTGACCTATGGAAGAGAAAGGTATACTTTTAACTCCAAATTTAACTCAATGATTCTTTATCACACCCCAAACGATGGGAAATTTCATCGCCCTGATGTACAAGACGTGGCGCATGAGTTCAGATGGTCAGTTAGCAGTAGGAAACGAACTCCGAAGAGTATCACCTTGATCGAGGCTTCCCATTAGCAACTGTCTCTCGGAGGATTTTCCATGATCTACTCTCCATGTTCAAGGCCGATGCAAACGAACTGTTCGTCACTTGGCATGCGCGTAGAGCTAGCGCGATAAACAAATGATTAATCCTAACTAACCTTCCTCACTGAAGAATGAAAACAAGCGCTCGCCATTACGATATATTCATGAAGCCTCGGGTTTCACTGCGTTGAGGTAATGTTTAAGAAATAAATTTCAAGCAGCTGATTGTTATTGCAGTTGTGATGACTGATAAACACTTGTTATCGTTTTTATCTATGGCATTCGTACTGATCGTCCTCCAACACCCCAAAACGAGTTTCAATTAGACTCCAGCCGTATATTTATTTCCCTTTTCGTTCCCTATTGGGATGGCGAGAACGAACTACGAACCGATGATGATAGGGTGCGTGTGGTCAGTAAGATTATTCGCAGGTACTCTTTTAATTTTATTATATATTCCTCGATTAATATCACTTTGACTTTAATACGGTTTTCTAAAACTCTTATTCTAAAGAAATATAAAATGACGTTTTCAACGTCTGAAAATTTTCCGACTTCGCAAATGGCGACATGGATCGTATCAGTGGAGTAGCGGACCCCCCTCCCCCCCCCGAAATATTTTAACACAATTATTTTGCTTCATAAAAGAAAACAAAATATTGAAAAATCATGTATTCACAAAACTGACCTTGAAACAGGATCTTAATATTGATTTTTATTTTGATCTGTCAATCGTAGATCTAAAATCATGCTTGAGAGATTTTTTTAAGGTTTCATGACGAAATTGACGACTTTTTCTAGTTTTTTTTCACGATAGTCACAATTCACGGCTTAATCACGGTTTTAAGGTTTTTCACGGATGATTGGGAGCCCTGATTTAATGTCATTTACAATCCATATTTTTAAATAAAATGTCGAAAAGGCCAAGAAACACCGTTTTCATGGTAACTCCAGAGTGCATTCAAAAAAATGTACTCGTTGTCATTTCTCAGTAACTAAGGAGCTGCGACCTCATGTTTATAGTACAAAAAGTGCTTACAAATGTCTCTCCTACCACCTCCTGAAATAATGCAGATTCCTCTTTTAACTACCTGTAGCTAAACCGTTTCTATACTCAGAGATAGCGGTAGCATAAGAATATCGGAGCTCCAACAATATCGGAATTTAGAATACAGCCTCGAAAGATACAATTTAAATTTAAGATTTTCCCAGGACGTCACCTCTGCATAGCTTGACTAAGACAGTGCACAGCTTCTCCTGAATAAGGCCTTCATGCGCCTCCACAAGCGCCACAAAAGTATCAGCGAATAATTCATGGCGGCAAACGAGAAAATCTAACGCTGCGACATCTCACATATCTATTTTCATTCCACCAGGCCGCGCAGGCATACCAGATGACAAGGAAATGGACGAGAGCTAGCGGAATTCCATACGTGACAATGAACAATTACAAATTAATTTACAGCGTGTTTTTACACTTAATCACCTAATACCAATTGCAATAAACAATAAAAATTTATTTTCATGATGAACTATTAATCAGTCCCTTCCAGCAATTTTACAATGATAAATAATATTAATAATTTATTTACTCCCAACATTTTTATTTTAGAGCTGATAATAACAAAGAAGAGGGAGCTTTAGGTGGTCTCCAAGGACAGGAGACCAGAATTGAGCCACCATCAAGTAGCAAAAATGTGCCGAAAAATTATGCTGTAAATATAACATAAAGGTTGTTAGATAAATAACATCAAAATAAATGTTCAATCATCTCTTGAGAATAAAGCCAGTACTTGGAAAATCTTAACATTTTATTTGAGAATTTAATTTGTTAAATTTTAGCGGGCAGTAAATTAAATATATTTGGCCCCATGCAGAGAAAGGAGCGTTTCTATAAAGTTAATCTTTTTCAGTTTGTTACACTGACTGATTCACTCCTTAAATTATATTTACGTTTATCAGATACATTTCCCATGTTGCCACTTCTGGCATAAAACAATTTCAAGGCCTTAAATAAATACAAATGCCTTAGTGGTAACAATATGAGGGCCACGAACCATGAAAATGAGTGTTCCTAAGAATTTTTGGACTGCATTACCCGAAATTATTTTTTTTGCAAAACGAGTGCACACTTAATTGTGTTCGTGCATGCAATGCCCCAGAAAATTATACCATAAGAGATTTTGGAATGAACAAGGGCATGATAAATGGTTTTTTGACCTGAAGTGGACATTTGTTTCGTAATAAGTAAAATTTGGACAAGGCACTTCGAAGGAATTTGTTCACAGTAAGTAAATGTTTATCTCAGCGTATATTACTGTTAAAAATTACGCCTATATATTTAATTTCATTCACTCTATCAATAACTGAACCGTTACAAGCAAAATTGATACATATTTTAGCATGATATACAGTTATAAATACTTGTATTACATACGTCATAACACATAAACTTCGTATTTTTACTTAAATCTAACTCATTGAAAACAAACTATTTTCGTCAGATAAGTAGATCCTCTTTCACAAATGTTTCTGCACAACTCCAATTAGGTGATGAGTAGTACAGCGCATTATCATCAGCAAAATCTGTGAGTTTACCACTGAATTTATTTTCACACAAATCGTTTACGTTACCTATTCAAAAACAGAATAATTCCTAAAACGGAGCCCTATGGTCCTGCCGTCTCAATAGTTACATATTCACTAAAGCAATTATTTTGTTTCACACATTATGCTCTCGTCGACAAATAACTTTCGAAACACATCAATGGCTCTTAGTTATTTTCTTTCCATAATATCATTTCCAATTACGTACTTCTCACTACTACGTTAAAATAAAATTAATATGAATTTTTGTTTTTGTTGAAAGAGAATACAATTACAGTAGTAATTAGAATATTTAAGATTTCGTAATCATTTTTATGACTATTATTTTTAGAATTTCTGTCTATAATTCGTTAATACTATTATTTTGAGAATCTATTTATATTATAAACTGCCAAATCACAAACCAAGTACGCAATAGTCCATTAATTATAGAGTAAAGAATTATTTTCCCCAAAGTTTCACTTTAATCCTCAATTGTAAACAAATTTTAATTATCTTACTCTAATTGATAACCTTCATAATAAACTGACTCGTCAGGATAGCTACTAATTTAATCTTAATACGACATAAAATATAGAATAATGTCACTGAAGATCTGGGTTCACAGTGCTAAATGATAAAATACATGCATGCGTTCCGAATATTCCAGGCAGCTTAGTCATTCTAGCTATATACATTGTGCATAAAGTTGATTGCCACCTGAACCCACCTTAAATAATCACTTCCCCATCCACCACCATATTACGAGGGTGGATCGAAAAGTAACGCCCAAAATTTTTTTATACAGAAAGTTTAATAAGTTAGGCAAAATACATTTTAAAGCATTGAAGATACTTGAAGTTGATGCGTAGTTTTCCGTGGCGTTGTCTAGATGATGTCTCCATGTTTCTGGGTTTCACCGCGTGGATTTTCTTTGTGTCAATTTTTGGTGACTTATATAGTTCATTTTTTTTTTCGCCAATTTTTCATGCTGGATGCTGATTGGTCCACCTTCTTTTCTCTCGTATGACCCTCTTCCACGAGCTGTGGAGAGGGTAGCCGTCTTCTCTATTCATGTTTTTCGGTGTCTTGAATATTTCGATAGCCTCCTTTATTAGCCTGGGATAATATCTATTTTCTTTTGCAACAATTGTTGCTTCGTCAAACAGTATCTGGTGTCCGGGTTCGCTCCATGCATGCTCCGCAATAGCAAAGAGCTGAAATTGCTTATTTCCTGTGGCTCTTCTGTGTTCCTGGATGCGCACTTTCATTGATCTACACGTCTCTCCTATGTAGTCTTTGAACATGGCACCTTATAGACACCTTCTTGAATATCGTGCGGCAAAACGTCTTTTGGACCCGGTAGCACATCGGAATACCGGAGAAACTGTCGTTACAAAGAAAATCCACGCGGTGAAACCCAGAAACATGGAGACATTGAAGATACTTGTTTTACCTATTTTTCAACGTAAGATCCAAGTCCCTCGACACATTTCTCCCATCGTGGCACTAGTTTGGAAATTCCCTGTTCATAGAACTCAGTTTTTTGAGATTACAACCATCTGCGCACAGTCGATTTGACTTCTTCATCAGTGTCGAATCGTTGTCCCCCTAGGAATTTCTTCAAAGGACCAAACAAATGAAAGTCCGAAGGAGGAAGGTCTGGACTGTAGGGTGGGTGTTGGAGTACCTCCCAGCCAAAGTTGTCAATTTTTTCACGAACAGAAGCAGCAATATGGGGACGAGCATTGCCGTGGAGCAGTATCACATTTGGCATATTGCGTTTGTCGCGAATGGCACGATGCGACTTTGACAACGTCTTACCATAATTTTCAGCATTCACAGTTGTCCCTTTCGCAATAAATTCCACCAACAGTACACCACGCACATCCCAGAACACTGTCATGAACACTTTTTGATAGACTGCGTCATTTTGAACTTCTTCTTTGCGGGGGAATGGGGATGCTTCCATTCCATAGAGGCTTGCTTTCTTTCGGGCGTATGGTGGTACACCCACGACTCCTCACCGGTTACAATTTCTTCCAGGATGGTCTGACCCAGGAAGGTGCTACGCAACGAAAGAAGCTAAGGGGTGCTGCTTGAACTTTTATAGCCAATTCAACTTTACGATGGAACTCAAATGAATTTTTTAATGACATAACCCCCAATGATTTATTGTTACCTTGAGACATCAGGGAAAAAAGTGGAAAACAGAATGCAATTATGACGCATCTATGTGACAAGCGTCGTTTTTCAATGGATAGTGAGAGCTTTAATAAGCGACATTGTTTTCTACTGATGATTCAACATCTGACACAGTGTCATTTTTACTTTTCCACAACTATTCCGTTTTCTTAGAGAAAGGAAATAATAATATCAGCAGATAGAGAGACCCAGAGAAAAACCAGAAAATTTTCAATAGTTTCGTTCCCGGGAACGAAAAGTAGAAACAAAATGGAAAAGAATGAAACCCGAGGAGCTAAACTCAGGGTCGAAACGAAATCGGAGTCAAAACTACTTCCGGTCGAAACTAAAGTAAAACTATTACACGAAACGAAACGCAGATAATGTTTTGCACCGCAGGGACCACGTGCTCCAACTTCGAGCAGTTTAGTTTCGACCCACACACCGAGTACGAAGTATGGTTGAATGAAGTAGAGGTTCGGCCTACCGCTACAACATGCATGGGGCTCTCATTTGTTTACCACTAGCAGGAGAACGGTGAACGCAAACTGACCTTTCGATTTTTGAGCTAAATGTATTAACCTCTCCACACATTTGTCAAACGTAATGGGTCGTAGCTATTCCCTCATATCCCCCTCCACTCAACATCAGGGTCGAAACTTAACTATAAGCAGAGGAGTTTTGATTAATTTAGTTTCGTTCCCGGGAGTAAAGTTTCGTCCCGAGTCGAAACTTTCCTCGTGATTTTAATTTCATTGGGGAACGAAACGAAACCCATGCCTCGTATTTTCGTTTCCCTCCGGGTCGAAAGGAAGCATTTTCGTTTCGTTTCACATGCCATCTCTTGGAAGAAGTAGTTTTCATTTCGTTCATTTGAATTGCCTCCTCCATTTCCGAAGAAAATACCTCGAAGTTCAGCAGAACTGAGTGAAAAGCAGAGGATTGAGTCATCCAAATGTTTCCCTTGAAATACTGAACGAAGCGTAGGCCATGATACATCGAACATTCGGCTTCTAGTTAGGACAGAAGAGGGGCTGGACTACTCGAAAGAGGTTTGCAAAATTCATCCTACAGTCAACTACTCCAATGACAATACAATGTAAAAGTTAAATTTCAGCAAGTAAAGAGGTTTTCAAGAATGAAATAGCCATGAAAAATCGTCTGGACCTCTTACAATGTTTTGTGAAGTTTCACAGATCAGAAAAATGTTCGCATTGAGTATGCATCATCAATCCGTCACCAAGATTTAATCCGTAGACTCTCTGTTCCGTAGGATGATACTTTACCCACTACACTGGTATCGATGCTTTTTCGGTAAGCGGCCAAACGGTTAACGGATGCCCAATTGCCAACATGTTGTAATACATATTTTGCATTATTCTCGTTAACGTTATTCCAGTTATATACGTAAGTGTGGCAAACGACTTATAAACATTTCGATACAAAACATAAGACGACTATCTCGGCACAGTGTTTCTTGTATTCAAAATTGATGAGAAAAATAATTTGAGATGCATGTAAGTAATTCAAACGATGAGTGAAAAATATCATCTCGTGAAACTTATTTTCAACGAATTCAACGACCAATTCAACATCTATACCAGCTGCTACATCTTTCAACTTTTGTAAACGGGCTCAAGAGACAAGAAATCGAAAAGCTTGAATATTGCACACTTTACTTCAAATCCAATGAGAAAGAGCAAAATATTCCTATACCACGTATATAGGGATCTCGTCAAATTATTTTTCACATACTTGATCTTCTCGCGGGGAAAAAATGGATGTATTTTTTCCACATTCATTTAGGCATCGAGAAACTGAATGTTTCTCCAAAAAAGTTTTTCCCTTTTCCCGAATTTATCTGCTTATCTAAGATATTAACGACTCCGAGTCAAGATAAACACACCTCCAATGGTACAGCCGTATCCTCAACCCTTTCCAACCCAGGGCTGCTTCTGGAAGTAATCAAATTTCAAGACTTCTCTAAAAAATGTGAAAATTTTCAACCCAATCATGAATATTGTGACAGCTATATATTTCGCCATTAAATACTAAAGCAAAAAAGAATACGAATCTTTAAGCTTTCCTGAATGGAGGTGGAAATTTATATATTTTTGATGTTACTTAGAAGCAGGAATGGGTTATAATGGGTTAATTGATATCCCTTGACTACATTGTCAGTAATTAACACGTTGTCTTTAATTATTTTTAGGTAATTACGATCCAGTGGAGAGGTGAGTTCACGAGTGGAAAACATGGGTCTCCTGGGATACTTGATGCGGAACTGCAACAGCAAAGAGAGGCTGGACGGTAAAGTTGCCGTCATCACAGGATGCAACACTGGCATTGGCTTCGAGACGGCCAAGAGCCTGGCGCTGAGAGGCAAGTTCAAAGAATTCAGTTTCCTTTTTGCAGAAACAGATACGGCCGATACTTAATGGAGCTCCATAACGTCAAATAATTATTTATAAACACTTAACTGCATGAATTTCTAAATACGTGCCAAAAATATTTCTTTATAAAATATATCCAGATACGCTTCTTAATTACTACCTTTTAATTGCTTTTTCTGCTATCTTTTAATTTCCAAGGAGACATTTTAATATGTAATACATGTGATAAATTATGGTTATAGACAACTTTTACATTACATGGATATGTATCGCAGATTTGGCAATTTTTAAAAGAAGGTTTTCATTTCACATACGTATTAAAAACTTCTCATTGGCGCCCGCACCTTAACTATTTACATAGTGCGAACTACACGTTCATCATCATCATCGTCACTGGTCAACAATCCTAGGATTGGTTTGACGCAGCTCTCCACTCAGTTCTCCTATCAGCTAATCTTTTCACACCTACGAATTTCTTCTCTTTCACATCTCTCTTTACCTGTTCCATTTATTTTGTTCAAGGTCTTCCTTTTCCATTCTTGCCTTCCGCTTGTCCTTCGACGATTGTCTTCATCAGGCCATCATGTCTCAAGATGTGGCCTATAAGGTTGTTCCGTCTTCTTATTAAGGTTTTCATGAGGCTTCTCTTCTCTCCTATCCTTCTTAGGACTTCCTCGTTACTAACTCGGTCGATCCATTTGATTTTCATCATTCTTCTGTAGCACCACATTTCAAAGACCTCTATCCTTGCTTTCTCCGCTGCGGTCATTGTCCATGCCTCACTTCCGTATAGGAGCATACTCCAGATGTAGGTTCTCATAAATTGTTTCTTAACTTCCATATTTAAGTTTCCCGCTGTAATCAGGTCTCTCTTTTGGTGGAATGCTCTCTTCGCCTGGGCTATTCTGCTGATAATTTCTTTCTTGCTTCTCCCGTCACTAGTTATCTTGCTTCCCAAATAACAGAATTCATCCACCTCTATCAGTTTTTGCCTCCCTATTTTAATGTTGGTCTTGACTTCTTCTCTTCTGCTGTATACTTAGATCTTGGTTTTCTTCGTGCTTATTTTCAGTTGATATCTACTCATTACCGTACCCATATTAACCAGAATATTTTTCAAATCCTTCTCTGTTTCTGCTATATTGGCTATGTCATCGGCAAATCTTAGCATGCTAATTTTTTCTCCATGAATATTCACTCCCAATGCCTTTTCTTTGATTTCATTAATGGCTTTCTCAATGTAAACGTTGAAAATTACGGGTGACAATGTACAGCCTTGTCGCACTCCTTTCTTAATTCTTGCTTCTTCACAGCTGGGCCCTGATTTTATCACGGCTACTTGGTTTTTGTATAAACTGTGGATGATTCTTCTGTCATTATAAAGAACCCCAATTTCCTTTAGGATTCCAAGCATTGTGCTCCAATCCACGTAGTCAAATGCTTTCTCTAAGTCCACAAACGCAACGAATGTTGGCTTGTTCTTTTCCATTCTCTTCTCTATGAGCAGTCTTAGGGCCAATATTGCTTCCCTTGTGCCTTTGTTTTTCCTGAATCCAAATTGGTCCTCATCCAAGTACTCTTCTGCTTTTCGTTCTATTCTTCTATAGATGATCCTTGTCAGTATCTTTGACGCATGTGTAGTAAGGCTTATGGTCCTAAAATCTTCGCACTTCTCCGCTCTTTTCTTCTAAGGAATAGGGATTATAATGTTCCTCTCGAAATCCTTTGGTATCTCACCTGTCGTATACATTTCACTGATTATTTTGTATAGCTGGTTCAACGTCCTCTCTCCTGAATTTTTAATTAATTCTGCAGGAATGTCATCAATGCCAGACGCTTTATTTATCCTGAGGTCTCTTACAGCCGCATCAAATTCCGATCTTAAAATTGGGGCTCCCATGTCATCGGCATCCACTTCCCTCTCGTTTTCGATAGCATTCGTTCTGAGGCGACTTCCTTTGTACAAATCTTCCAGATATTCCTTCCATCTCTTCCCTTTTTCTTCGTTTTTAATCAATAGTTCTCCGTTTTTGTCCCCAAGGGTATTAACTCTTACGCCCCTTTCCTTAAAATGGTTCCTCACTATCCTATAAGCGGCCTCTACTTTTCCATTTTTAAGATTGTTTTGCACATCTTCGCAAATGCTTTACATTACTAGTTACTAATTACATACGCTAAGTTCGAATAACACGTAAGTTCAAAATTTGGCCGGTCTGAGTTAATACTGCTAAGGCTAAGTATGAAAGCTGGAAAACGCCACTGTTACGTCATTCTGATTCCGGCTGCCGCCGAGTGACGCCACCTCGGTGCGAGGCTATGAGCGCCGATACAACGCAGGCTGCTTGCAGGTAGCCCAGTAACCTGCTAGGCGGTAGAGCTTGGCTTAAATAAGGGTTATTGCCCTATCAAACGAAGGAAACGTTCCGACCATAGGCAATTTTAATATGTAATTATTAAGAGATGTTTCACTGAGCTCTGTGCCTCATGCATGCATTGGCAATCTCAGACGATGTAAAACATATGGCAACAGGAATCAAAGTAGCTGACATCTGGTGGCCAATTTCAGAAATGAGACGTGGAGGATCGGCCGGTTTGTTTACTAATGCTACAGCCTAGCGGTGTGCGATACGGATGTGTTTTCAGCAATTATGTGAAGGGAATACTGATGTATATGGTAAATCTCAGCTGTGAATAATGGATGAAGTAATTTTCTCCACATCTGACGTTTTGGAGTTCAAAAGAGACATCAAGAGGTCCCTCGTTGACGGCTATGAGGTGGAATGCTGTAACCTGTCATGGTTGAAGCACTTTGGAGTATTTGGTTCTTGCAATGGGCTTTAGCATACAAACAAGCGTTATTAATGGCATGTCACACGAGATACAAGCTTTTCAGAAGAAAATTGGCGCTTCTTTTTCCGTTTTTGTGCGTATTGTTTGACGATTTTATCAACCATCTATTACAAGAGATATATCATTATTAAAATCATCAAACAATATGATAGGCATCTACTCACATAAGCCATACGTCCTCAATAATCTATTCTTCTTGAGGGAATTCGACGTCGGTGTGGTCGTGAGTGGAATTCCCCTTGTATTGGCGTTTTGACTGCTATGTGGAGTCACTCGACTCTCACCGGCTAGCGAAGATCGATGGGGAAGTGGCGAGACGGGTCGCGCGAGGGTCTCCGTGCCTTGGCCCCGGAATTTTGGCCATTTGGGCAAAGCGACTCTAGAAATCCTTTAACACAACGAAGCACGCAGGCCTTAGAAACGTCGGGGTTTCGCACCGCATCGTATTCGGAAGAGCAGGGCCTAGTTATTGAATGAGGAAGAGACAGATGTTTTAAGGGCCGACCCGGTTTTGACGGGCCCCCGGGCGGAAGATGTCCCGCCGATCGTGGGGGGGATCGCCTGGGAAAAGTTTGTGCGACTTTGGGAGAAATTACTTGTCTCAAGCAGACTTAGTCCCGGCAATTGGTGGGTAGCCGGCCGGGAATATTCATATAATTCTCAGTTGTCGCGATTCGAATCATTTCCCCAACCTTAACTTTCCTGGCTTATTGGATATCTGAAAATTCAGAGATAGTTATTGCAAGTTTGTTCAACCGTTTCCGTCGGCATCTCATCCTCTGACACCTCCATACTTACGCGAACAATTTTTAAGTAGGCATTAAATGATACAATGAAGGTGTCATGCCTTCATATGTTTCTCTATGACACATTCTTGTTTTTTTCTTAAATAAAACTAGCATGCTAGCTCACTCTTGCCCATTCTTCATGACGTGCTCCCACTTCTTTCCCAAATTAAGGGTGTTGCGGAATCTATGTAGAGAGATAGCTTTTGTCTCACACTGGTCGGTGCAATCATAAACGCCGCACATTTTGTTGCTCATGAACTTTTCCTTCTAAGTTTTTCATCATAATGCCATTGATATTCGGCTAAACGGTATAGTGCTGGCCGGCTAACGTTTCACACGAACAAGCGTACTAATTATGCATCCGATCCTCCATATTCGGCCATGACACCTAATTTAGTGCTGTCACCTGGATTCCCTTCCAGATGCAATTGTCAATAAGAACAATGACGCTTTCAATAAGAACATAAAACTCGGGTATTCGCAGGTTATCGTTCCACACAAACAAACGTACTAAAGTGGGCGATCCTCCCTATTCGGCCATGACACCTAACTTAGTGCTGCCACCTGGATTTCCTTCCATTTGCCAATAGCCTCTGGGCCCCTGTGACGTCACGCGGAGTGGCATCGCATGGGCGCCAATCTGGCCTTTTTCAAATGAGGTTAAAATTGACCATTAACATTCTATCTACATAATACCCAGCAAGTCGCCTAAAAGGCGTGTGGCAGGGGTTGTTAATTCGTCTAAACTGACAATCGTCTAAACTGGGATTTCCAAAACCAAATAATTTATATATTATGAATGCGCTAATGGTGGGTAACGAATCACAATCAATGCCTTTCGTTTTCTTTGATGGAGGAAACTACCTTATTGTGCCCTACAGAAATAACCGGCAATGAGTGTAGAGTACCATATTTGATAAAAAAATGCAGTGAAGGGTAAATAACCTACAGCCTAATTATGTGAACCGAAAATCAACACTTATACGCCATCTTACTAGCACGTTAATTGTCAATCAACGGAAAAAAAAGATGCGGTTGGTGGTTAGGAAATCAAATTGGTGTTTTATTTGGAACAAGGACTTTCAATATCGAATATTTAAGTTCGAATGTGAAAAGGGTGGAAAAAATTAATCAGCGGTACACCCAATGTTCCTTCTGCGGTAATTTCCAGAAAATTTAGACTCAAATGCGAAAGAGTAAAAAAGTTCAATCATTCTCAAGTGAATGAAAGTTCAATGAACGGATCTCTTGGCTTAGAGATCAAATTGGTGCTTTATTTGGAGCAAGGACTTTGAATATCGAAAATTTAAGTTCGAATGTGAAAAGGAAAAAAATAATAAGCAGTACACCCAAGGCTCCTTCAACGGCAATTTCCAGAAAATTTAGACTCAAATTCAGAAGAGAGAAAAAGTTCAATCATTCTCAAGTGAATGTAAGCTCAGTGAACGGATCTCTTGGTGTATATCGCTTCCAGTAAACCTCAAACGACAGTTTCATTCGAGCCCCGATTTCGATTACGGCGACCACGAATATTTCTTGACATCGACATAATTGCAAGAATACATTACGAAAAAACAACATTAAAAGATTTCAAAACGTAAAGAGAGAAAAAAGGAGAGAGCTTTAAATTAATATCTCCCTTCATATAGAGTAGCTGAGGTAAATTCGAGGGTTCGATAATTTTTTCAGATAATCGTACATAATTAAAGTGATGCAACGTACCGGTAGCGGGCATGAGCAGAGTTGCAATAAACAATAAGCACGAAAGAAACCATTTTTCAAAAATAGTATCACATCTAAAATTTAAAGGAGAGACCACTTGATAGCATACGTAGAAAAGGCCCGGGTTCAATTACCGGTGAACCCCGCGGAAAATTCCAGCTTCAAACGTCGCGGAATATTAAGGAACAACTTAAAGTTACCACATACGGCTTACCACATTTATTACCACGGAATGGAATAGTTAAACAGATTAACGTAGATACTTAATTTGAAAATATGCACGAATAACTTGCTAAAATTTCCCCCACAACTTTCAAATTACCACCTTGATGAGAGTTAGGAGATCAATGCAAGCTACGTTTAATCCCTTCGCATGCAAGTTGCATCGAATTTCTTCTATGTGAAAAAACGTAAGGCGCCTCATGGGAGCCCTTAACGTCTCGATGGAAACCGATGGGGGCTTTCTAAAACCCATGAGGAAACTTCGCTTCCCATGAATGCGATAATGCCACGGAGGAAAAATCAATTGCTTTGACCGGGGTTCGAACCCTAATCTCCTTTATTTCGCGATAGGTGTTCTATCACGCGCACTATCTAGATATCAAGGCGGAGTTTTTAAGGCTTTAGAGAACAAATTGGTTTCCGCACTTGAAAAGCAATAGCGGGTGACTCCGTAAGGGTGAGCCGCTGCCTAGTCCACTTCTATTTCCTTGAGTAATGTCTATGGTGACCGCCATAGCGTTCCAAGTTCGGGTAATAGCCTCAAGGAGGCTGTGTGTATTTACAACCTCCTTGCATAGCCTCCACACTGTGACGCAATGTAGTGTAATGGTTATTCAACGGGTTTACACCCTTTTCCCAGTTCACAGAAAAATTTTACAAGGGAAAGGAATAAAATTTAAAGAGAGATACATAAAATACATAGGTATGCAGAGGACTTATTATATTAAAAATATATGATATTATAATAAAAATGTATAACATGGTTACATTATTTAGCACATATTTCTTAAAACTAGTAGAAGAAGAATGGAAAAGATCGAAGTTATCACAATATAAATTAATATCTGACTTTTCTCTGAAAATAATGAGTTTTTTTGTATAGTTGGATGGCTGGTAAGGAACACAGAAAGTTGATGAATTTCTCGTATGGATGTTTGGGAATCGGAGAGTTACTTTAGTAACTTATAAGGGCAATAAATTGCGGGAATTTAATCTTATTAGGAAAAAATTCCAATGCGTCTTCTAGGAATTTAGAGTGATTGCAAATTCAAATGTTGTTTAGAAATTTGCACAAACTTGCTGCCTTCTGGCACTGTATGTCTGGCAGCATAAACCAACTTGCCATCTAACGCTAAAAAAATCCGCAGAGGATGAGGATGCCATGGTATATCAAGTGATAGAACACTTCGGCCAAATTCGGAAGATCCGGGTTAGAATCCAAGCCAATGCAGTCCGTTTTACCACAGCGGAATTTTCGCTCTTAAGTGCATCAGCGGGTGACTCCGTTAAGGTACATCGCTTGATAGTCTGTGGTCGTGTCCTTGAATAATTATTTTCCGCGTGTTATTCAACCGGAAGCTAAGGAAAAATTCTCTACGAGTAATCCACAGGGTGGAAATTAAAGAGCATAAAAACATCTTCTTAACATTATTTCACGGCCAACAATCGTTAGCGGTGCGAAAGCAGAAAATGATAGCTAACTACCTAAAGATTATAAGAATATGTAAGGACAAGGATATACGGAAGCGTTTACCCAACTGAAATTCCTAGAGTATCCAACTACTAATCAGGTGACTGGGATATGTCCAAATGAAGATAATCACTGCATATGAGCAATTTCTCATTGCGCTGAGAGATGGAGATAAAAAAAACAGCATTTCATAACAAATTTGATTACATTAGAGCGTAATAAATGGCACAATCAGTTGACTGGGATATGTCCAAATGAAGATAATCACTGCATATGAGCAATTTCTCATTGCGCTGAGAGATGGAGATAAAAAACATTTCATAACAAATTTGAATACATTAGAGCGTAATAAATGGCACACCCAGTTTTCATAAAAAGTTTTAAAATTTAAAGTAGAAATAGGTTATAGAATAGCATTTAAAAGGACATTATTATGATCACTGGCGCACAGTGGGCGGAAATCGAAAAAAGCTGGCCAAAATCCAACATTTTATCATTTTGTATTGATCCAAAAGTTGTATAATATTGTTCAATCTGGAATACCTAGATGCTCAAGAACTAAATACTAAAAACTTGTAATTAATGTATAATGGCCAATCAGAAAGTGATATTTTTCAAGAAATTTATTTTTTTAATGTATTATGGCCATGGCCATAATACATGGCCATAATACATTAATTTCAAATTAACTGTTTTTCGCTTAAATTTTCACTAAACCAGAGATAAACTTGCTTATCTCCGCGGAGATATTTTCATCAGTTGTTAGAGTGATGCTTATTCTATGTAACGGAACAATAAAATCCTGCGCAAACTTGCAACTTTCCGATTTATTGTGGTAAAGCAAATTGATGTCGGCGGTTATCGCGCACGGTGACCCGCAATACACGGTGTATGCCCTCGGGAACTTTTCGATTTCAGGCCACTCTGGGACGCCGCGCCGGTAGGAAAATTGCTAGGGGGTTCATTCAATGCCGCCCCTAGGTCACTGTATCACCAGATGTGGCCATGTAGTTTTTGCATCAACAGTAAAACAAGAGTAGTTTTGTTTGCAAAGGACTCTCTCATAGCTGTTCTTACCAGCAATGTTTTCCTTTTGTAGATACACTCTTCTCGCAAATTACAAAAGCAGTCAATACAATCATATCCCTAAATGTTTCGTTCAAGTGAAAAACCTTATACTCTACTCCCAGCACCCATAATTATGAGGAACATCTCCCATATTTCCAAGCAGTGAGTATTCAATAATCTTCTACAAAAGAATAGCAGCTAACAACTTGACTAATCTACTTTTTAATTTTTATGTAACAAAAAGAGTACAAAAGTTACAATACCAGTGTATATTGGTGAAGCCAGTGGCGTAACTAGGAATTTGATTTGAGGGGGGGATGGAGGGGTCTTGCCGGAAGTCTACCCTCCCCTCAGGAAATTTAAAAAAATGACTCATCTCAATGACTTAAACTACCGTTTCAATTTTTTTTGTTTCTCTGAGGCTTTCAGGGGGAATCTATCCCCCATCCCCCAGTAGTTATGCCACTTGGTGAAGTCTTATCGGGTTTTCCACCGGGTGAGTTGATTGTCGGCCGACATTTCAATGGCTGCCCCTACCATCAGCTTCAGGGCATGACGTAGTACCATGTCCAGAAGAAATGATTGTTATGCCCTGAAGCTGATGGCAGAGGCAGCCATCGCAATGTCGTAAAGTTTTACATTGATGGTGAAATTTGTCATAAAAGAATCATTTGACTATGCTGTAATGCATCAATCTATCCCAATATAGCCCAGATACAGTGGCAGCAAGGGAGGGTGGGGTTTGGAGGATAAAACCCCTCCCAGAGCTCAGAGAAATTTTTGTTCAAAAATGTTTTAATGTGCCAAATTTTGTAATTAATATTAGGGGATGGATGACTCACAAACAAAGTATCAAACTATTCATAGATCCTTAAAACTCACTATTTTGAACCATTTATCTTAAAAAAATTCTGGGGGAGGGCCCCACACCTCCTGCTTACCCTGGCAAGCATTTCATACCTCCCAGGCCTCTCAGTTTTAGTTGTGCCTAAAACCCCCCTAGCCTTAATTCCCAGCTGCACCCCAGCCAAACTAAGCCAAATGATTTTTTCATTGGGGAATTTCATCCTTGGTTCAAATAAACAGAGGACTCTGTAAATGGCAGCATACCAATTAGCAGAGCCATCATCCCAAACAGAGAGGTATCATAAATCTCGACATCGTCACATCTACTCTCATCATCGCTCTCTATTTCCCCCTTGTTGGTACCTAATCATACTTCACCAAAGCCTTGGAGTATAATGCAAGATATATATCATATATTTATACACCTTCCTGCATGTGGAAGGCATGGGTGTAGCTAGGAATTACGGCCAGCCAGTGGCGCAGCGAGGGGGGGGGTTTTGGGGGATAAAATCCCCCCCAGAGGTCAGAGAAATTTTTAAGTTTAATCCATTTTACTTATTTGGATCAGTATTACTTATAGAAGAGTGTAAGGATTTATAAAATATCCCTCAGAAACCCGTAAAAATAGACATTTTGAACTATTACTCTTCAATTTTTTTTGGAAGGAGGGCCCCCGCAACTTGTGCTTACCCTGGTAGGTATGCAATACCCCCACACCCGTAAGTATTAGTTGCACCTAAAACTTAGCCTTAATTCCTAGCTGTGCCCCTGCAGCTCGAGGTTTTAGGCACAATTAATACTGAAGAACACTCCCCTAGAAAATATTTAAGGTAAATGGTTCAAAATGCAGTGTTTTACAGCTTTCTGAGGGGTATTTTATTGATCCTTTAATTAGTCTATTAGTAATATTAAACCAATTCAGTAACATGGATCAAACTTAAGCATTTTATAATAATAATAGACAAAAAGTTTATAGAGCTTTGAAGAAAAATTATGGTAAACTATTAAATTACCTCAGATAATATTTAATCAAATTCACTTAATTATATTTAACAATTTCTCTTGGTTTTTGGGGGGGTTATCCCCTAAATCCCCCCTCGCTGCACCAAAGGTGGGAAGAGTTGATTTCAAGATAAGCCAATCTGGTTCTTTCTCAAAAATTTTATCATTTCTCACACAAACAGGCTGCCGAGTTGTCATGGCTTGTAGAGACCTTGAGAAAGCTCACAATGCTGCAGAAGGAATAAAACAAATTGTCAGAGACCGCCGAGAAAAAAATAACCAGAAGGTAATGAAGGACAAAGTTAATAATGACATCATGAACAATGAAGAAAATGAAGATTCCATTGTGGCAGTGTATCACCTTGACCTCAGCTCTCTGAAATCAGTGAGGAAGTGTGCAGAGGCCATACTTCTAGCTGAACCAAAAATAAACCTCTTGATAAACAATGCAGGTAAACACTTCATCACTAAATGCAATTAACTTCACTGCACTCCATGCAACTTATTTTCCAATGCTCAATTTCAATAGACTCTGGGAACTAATCACAGTACAAGAGGTAAGATAAAGTCATATAAAGGAAATTAAGAGAAATCTCAACTATTCAGAGTCTTTACATAAAATAAACTAGTCATTGTACGATGCTCATCTTTGTCTCCCTTAGATCAACGTCTGCCTATGTTCTTCTGGAGATGTTTTATCTTGGAAATTTTGAGCAATCTGAGATTTTGAGTGAAAGTGTGGGTTGTTATTTTACTGTGTACTTGTTTCAGTCTGCCAACATAACCAGTCATTCTAAGCCAATTCCTTTCAGCCCTAGAAGAATTCCTGGCAGTAACCCAGGACGTTTTGGTCATATCAGTTCTTACAATGGACCCCAAATGGGTTTAGTGAATGCATAAAAATTCCAGCAGAGACATTGGGGATTGGTCCCCACAGTGAAACTCACCCTTTCCCACACAACAGGAGTGATTTATTGTGTACTTGGGACGAGCATTGGGAGAAGAATTTTCACAGCCATTGGCCAGTTACTCCTTAGTATAACTAGTTTTTTTAAGAGTGACTTCAAATAGGTATCTTAGTATGTAGCCTCAGGACCCACTCACAAATACAAAGTTATGTTTTTCCTCATCTTACTATCTCGATGGAAGTACATATAATTGGCAGTAATTTACAGCTAGTTTATATTTCATATTGTCAAATTAAGATACCATTAAGCTTAAAGTTCCCCTTTATTTCACCTTACCATAATGCAAGTGATAAGCTGTGTGGGATTTTGAGAGGTTGGGGAAATGGATTATTTTTGTCAATTAATTAAAATTTTAATGCTCATTAACCATTAGACTACCTAATTTTCTTTAAGTGAAGGTTAAATTAGCATACAATGAGCTGCTATTCTATTAAACTCAATTTTTTACACCAATGCAGCATAATTTAATAAACTGCAATTGCAGGAGTAATGGCATGCCCTCGCAAATTGACAGAAGATGGCTACGAGTGGCAGTTTGCAGTGAACCACTTGGGCCACTTTCTCTTCACTCTGCTACTGCTCGAGAGGATATGTGAATCGCCTGGAGCTAGGATAGTAAACCTAGCATCTTTAGCACATTTCTGTGAGTCTCCCTCCTCTCTAACCATTTAAAAACTACATACTACACAAAACAATTATACCATAACATATTTCCTTTTACAAAAAAAATGGAAGTTTCATTTGACCATATCTGTAATTGAAACACATGGATTTATTAAGTAGCACCAAACATAGTATACCTTTCATCTTTTGGACCATGAAGTAGTGGCGTAGACAGCAATTTCATTCAGGGGGGGTTCAAAACCAGGGGGGGGGAAATTTTTGAAAAACAGGGTACATACATACTAAGTAATGGGTTTTGAAGTAATTCTAACAATTTTCATGAAAACTAAATTTTTTTAACGAAATATTTTTTAAATTCATGATTTTTCAATATTTTGCTTTCTTTTACAAAGGAAAATAATTTTGTTTTTATATTTTTGGGGGGGTCCAGACCCCCCGGGCCTCCCCCCTGACTTCGCCACTGCCATGAAGGCTAACAAAGTATGCAACCATGATATTCTATAATTTATATCATCCACTACAGTAATGAAAGTATGTACATACATATAGGTTGAAACCTTAATTACAACATATTTCTTGAGAGGTGCTCGATTCAATTTTATTACATATTGAACAAGAGGATAACCTAACATTTTTGAAAGTACATATAGTAATATTAAACCAGCTAAACTGAAAAATGACTATGGAACATATTTTTCCATTTTAAATCCTATACAGGGGGAAGCATTCACTTTGATGACTTGAATTTGGAGAGGAGATACTCACCAACTGGTGCATACTTCCGAAGTAAACTGGCAAATGTATTGTTCACAAAAGACTTAGCTCAAAGACTTAAAGGTAAATATCAAGTCCTGGACACTTGTCATTAAAATAGCACATATGTGTATGGAAACCTTTCAATCAAAGCATGATGACACAGCTATAAGATTGCAAGGTGCAGACTAATCAGCATCATAAAAAGACTTCATTTATCCAAAAAGTAAATAAATTCTGTTATACCAAATTTTCCTTAACCCTTTCGCTGCTGTTCAATCTCCGAAAACCTACTCCTCACATGCGGCGAAAATGTTAAAATGCGTTTCCTGGGCCCATGGAGCAGGTACTTCCAGGATGGGTGTGGTAAACCCTCCGAAGGGTCGCTAATCTGCGGCCCTATCCAAGACGAACTCACCCACGCAGGACCTTCTCTTCGACCCTACCAGCGGGGGGCCTACCTCCCGAAAAGGGACCACTCTGACTGCAATTTGAAAATCAATCACTCAATCCAATCATCAAAAAATGATTATTATCATCGCAATCCTACCAATCAAGCAATCAAGCATGTCTTTTAACCGTGTTTCTACAATGAAAAATAACGATTTTGTTAGCTTTTCTAGAAACATGGCTGCGGACAACCGGAAAAATGGCCATTTTAGCAAAGTTAACAAAACCGTTATTTTTCATCGCAGAAACACGGTTCAAAGACGTACTTGATTGCATGATTGGCAGGAGTGCGATGAAAACAATAAGTTTTTGATGATCGTATTGAGTGATTGATTTTAAAATTGCAGTCAGAGCGGTCACTTTTCGGGAGGTAGGCTGCCTGCTCGTAGGGTCGAGGAGACGGTCCTGCGTGGGTGAGCTGGTCGAGGATAGGGTCGCGGATTAGCGACCCTTCAAAGTGCTTCGGCGAAAGTGCTGACCGCATGGTAGGGAGGAAGAAAAAGTACGTCCACAGCAGTCTGCCATGCGGACGTACTAGGTACGTCCACAGCAGTGAAAGGGTTAAATGATGAAAAGATAGAGTGATGCCAAAAGAATAAAACTAATACAATTCAGGAAAAGTCAGACTTATAACAAAGCATGTGGAAATAGAATCAATCTAATCTGAACCTCTATGTACTGTCTGGCTTACCCATTAGTCTGAATAAAATATGTATCTGTAAGCTGCCATCATTCATCAACTACAACATTAGCTGCATCACTGAAGTCAGGTATTTTTCTTTGTAAGAAAATACCATTTTCATTAGATTAGTACATATGTGAGTACTTCATGAAAGCTTTGCTCTTCCATTTTCTATCACCTCCAGCTATTTAAAGATTCTAATTAAAAATGAATTCAAATATTCATACATTTTTTTATATTAAAATTGAAATTTCTTCAATGCTTGAGGTAGATATAATTGTGTCGTTGAATTTTTTCTCAATTTCCCCTCAAACCATATTGAGAAGAGGTATTTTTTCAACTTATGATATACCAAGGCCCTCAATGTCATAACCAGGTAATAAAAACTGTCGCGAGGGGGAGGGTCAAGGGGATCCGGACCTACCGCCCCCCCCCCCTGAAATATAAAAACACAGTTACTTTGCTTCATAAAATAAAAAAATATGGAAAAATCATGCATTTGCAAAAGATTTTTTTGACAAATGAAGTTTTTTCGATCGTTAAAAGTATTAAATTAGTTTAAAAACCTCTACTTAGTACTCTATTTTCCAAAATTTTCCCCTCTGGTTTTGGATCCCCCCCTCCCAAACAAAATTTCTGGCTATGCCACTGATCAAACCCACTTCTGCTTGAAAAATTGCTTTCGTTGGCTCTTCCCCTTATCTATCTCCTGAGGCAGATTAAGGAGGGGGGCAGCCAATCCTCCATTACATCCTAATTTATGAAAAAATTGAATAGAGGGGTATGTATGAGGAGACTCTGCAATAAAAATAGTAAATTCACCGGCTTAAAAAAAAACAATGCATTACTGAATGATTTATAGATATCAAAAGGCCACTTGTCCACACATGTCAGACCTCTGATGTATTATTACTGAGAGGTGTTGAGAGTGACGAGAGAAGTGAACACCACCACAGTGCCGCACAAAGTGACGAACCTTCTCCTCCCTCCCACCCAAAAAAATGGCCTAAACCCTTTCCTGCCAGCACCTACCATAGGAAAACGATTTACATGCTACGAGCGGCATAAGAATATTTTAAACCTCTCCGTACAGAGCTCTTTTTTGGAGAGGAGATGCTGTGAGGTGTTCTGGCTCCCCAGATTTGGGAACCAACACAACAGGGTGCCTGGCCATTACCCCAGTCACTGGGCTAGATCCACAGACCCTATCTTAGCACGAGGCCAAGGACAACTTTTTGCATATCCAATGCTTTTCTACACAAATGCTATTGCTTGTGATTTTCAATAATTTACTCTTCTATAAGAATGACTATTTTTTTTTTAATTTTGCAGAATTTTAAACAGATTCCAAGCACTGATTATGAGAAATTGAGAGAACACAAAGTGCTTACACTCTAAATCCAGAAGTCTGTTATTTTTAACATTAAAATTTCATTGAAAAAATGCTTATGCACAGAACAAAATGAATAATTCATTTCAAAGTTTAAAAAATTGGAGTATGTAACAGAATGTTTCCTTGCAAAAACTATTGGCAATATAACAACTTCAATACAAACACTTGTTGAAAGGAGGGTCATAAATGCGTGGGAGGGTCGGCATCAATTGCCGATGAGTGGCTGACCGGAAGTCGGCCACTCATTGGTAATTAATGCTGTAGCCAACTTCGGGTTGTTTGCAATGCAAAACCCACGCTGGCTATAACAGATATTAAGTGTTCTACATATGAATATGCTCATCAGCTCCACCTGGCATTCAGCATGTGTTGTAGTATACACTTAGGGTGGTGCCCCTTTCACAGTCAGTGAGTTGGTACCACTGACTTATCCTTATTTTCCAGTTGGCCCCAGAAGTGTTGTTAGTGGTGTTCATATTGTAATGGCAACTGTTATAAATAAAGTCCTACTAGTATTTATTAATATTGCATTCTTTTTTAAATAATAACAGCCAAATGTTGCATTAAGTGACAACATAAAACAGCATGAAAGGGTAAATACAAGCCTACCACTGTCTCAAGGGGAAATGTGTTCCTTGGGTATCTTCACATTATTCCTATTAATTCTAGCTGTCTATTCATAGCATCCAATGATTTGATCTTTGGATTTTACTTATTTATAGTAAAATCTTCCAAAATTGTTGGTACAGTAAAGTATGGTTTCGCTAGTTGTGGACCCTGGTCGCTTTCATAGAGGTGAGGGTATACCCCACTCTAGAGACATCATTGGGCTCCTTATTGCGATGGCACCTCCTTTTTCCTTCCCATTCCACTCCCCTCTCCAGGTGTTTCGGCGTGTCAGTTAAATTAATGGGTCCCGGCCCCATTGTGTTGTTACCTTCCAAAAACCCCCTTTGGGTTCTCATTCATGTCTATTAATAGCATCCAACATAATGATCATTGGAATTTTCTCTTTTATAGAAAAATATTCCAATTTTGTTGGCATAACAAGAAATGGTTTCGCTAGTAGTGGGCCCCAGGGGCGCAGCTAGGAATTAAGGCTAGGGGGGGTTTCAGACGTAACTAATACTGGGGGGCCTAGGGGTATGGCATACCTGCCAGGGTAAGCAGGAGATGCGAGGGCCCTCCACCATTAAAAAAATTAAGATAAATGGTTCAAAATGGTGTTCTTTACGGGGTTCTGAGGGATATTTTATAAATCCTTACCCTATTCTATAAGTAATATTAATCCAATTAAATAAAATAGATTAAACTTAAAAAATTGTCTGAGCTCTGGGGGGGTTTATCCCCCAAAGCCCCCCCACGCTGCACCACTGGTGGGTTACGACGTATCATTAGTGGTACGGGTATTCCCTATTCTTACCTTTCATTACTATCACTTCCTTGGAGATGTTGTCAGGCTTTCATCATGGGGATGCCTCACATCCTTCATTCCTTCCTCAGTCCTTCCCCCCTTGGGATGGCTTGGGCGTAAAAGTCTCCGACTTGGTTCTCCGCTCTCAGGAGAGTAAACTGTGTGGGCCCGCCCTGCCCTATTAGCACCAAAAGGATTACATCTATAAATATTTCAGATTCCGAAATACGTCATCGGTATACAGATTTGCAAATCTGTATATTATATATGTCTGATGATCCACAGTCCTTGATGTACATATTCCAGAATCTTTAAAATATACAAAATGATATCCTTACGGGGTAACCAGGGATCAGCAGGCATGTATGAGATATATATAATATACAGACTTACGACGAGTTATACATATTTAATCTATATAAAATACATATTATGGCAGCAGATATAATACACATGATATCTAGATATTATCTGCATGGTAGAGGACATTTGCATGTATTTTATATAGATATAATATGTATACAGTGTAGACTATGATACGTATTAAATCTAGCTATATTAATTCTTTTGGTGCTACTAGGGTGGGTACCTGATTCTACTCTGTTCATACCCCAAAATGAAGGGGCTAAATGCTTAACTCCATATCCCTTATTGACAATAATAGATGAAGATTATATAAGGTCAAAAGAGTCTAAATAAATAGGCGCTTTTCAATTTTTTCAGTTTCAAATTTTTTCATTACCAAACATTTTAACAACAGGCACTGGTGTGACTACTTATGCTGTGCACCCCGGGATCGTGGCAACGGAAATGAGCCGCCACTTTAGCAACACCCTAATACCAGGAATGACGTGGGTGTGCCAGAAACTTGGACCATACTTTGCGCAGAATTGTGCTCAAGGCTGCCAAACTACTTTGTACTGTGCTATTGATGAGAGGGCAGCAAATGAAAATGGACTTTACTACAGGTGTGAATAGTCTAGCTTAGTAAATATGCACCCACTTCTTCAAATACTGATTCATGTTTTAAAAATTGCCTGCTAAGCTGCTACGATATCAATCCAAAAAAATTACCATCAGATTGCATGGATTGTATGTCTTTGACTGCACAGCAGGCTATATTTGAAGAATACTTCAGGATGCATTGAGATTTAGTTATTTTTATTCACATTATATATGCATCAAATAAAATCAGACAACTGTTTTTCATTACAAGAACAAATATTTCAAAATATATTCAAGGGAAGATAGCAGGGCATTTTGAAACACTATTATGATATAAGGTCTTACACAAGGCCTCTTTAATTAACTAGCTTTCATGAAAAAAGCAATACACAACTAAATGTAAGCATTGTTATTTTCTGTTCTTCATCTTTTTACCATAAGGTATAAGGTCATTTCCTTACGTAGCTTTGGATTGAAAGGAATGCTTGCAAACTCATGTTCTCACATTAAAATAAGCTCATGCTATCACAGTTTTTAAAAATATTTGTAAAATACAGAAGAAAGTGGAAATTGATGCAAACTGGAACCAGGACCAAGAGATGATCTTTTTTTCAAACAGCAACATTCCCTTCAAATAGCATATTTCCAACATGAAGAAAGGAATAAAATAATACTGATGGTTTATGATATCATTTAGTGGCATAACTAGTAATATAATTTGGGGGGAGATAGGGAGGCCTAGGGGGCAACTACCCTCCCCCAGGCAACGGAGGAAATGTCCAGGGAAATTTTTTAAATATGATATGCCCAGAAATGCATTTTATATCATTAATAAATGATCTTTAACTTTTAACCGAAGCAGTTATAATGTGTAGAAAGTAGACAATAGTTTTAAATATTTTTTTAAATTTCTCTCAGGCTTTGAAGGGGGAGAAACCAAAAAATGATCTTTTTTCAAACAGCTATCCCCTCAACTTCCCCCCTCCTCCCCATAGTTATTCTACTGATATCATTCTGTATTCAGTGTCAAAACATTTGGTAAATTATACTTTTTAACAGCAGATTTTCTACTGTAACTTGTCTCCACGAAAAAATGTTAGCCAGATGCTCAAATGCTTATAAAAAAGCAAGAGATATTGGGTGAAACCCAGATGTCTATGAGAAACTTCATTGGGCCATTATTGATAATCCTTAATAGGAGACATAGTCATCTACTTACAATGAGTGTAATTAATAATTTTGAAGGACTAAACTAGTTCATTCTATGCGTACAAAGAATTCAAACATAAATACATACATATTTTATTTTCACATTCCGAAGTACTTTTACCAGAATGGGGCCACAAATGAGGGCAATGCAACAGTGAATAACATAGCCAATTTGCAACCAAACCAATTAAAAGAGCATATATGTAATATGTTTGTACTTCTGTATAGTAACTGTAAGCCAGTATCTCCAAGTGACAAAGCCAAAGATCCTGAATTGGCAAGGAGACTATGGGATGTGAGCCTCAAATTGGTTGGCATTGAGGAGGACCCCTCAAGAGATCTTGCACGTCGAATGCAGAATGCAAGCATCACTAGACTGTGATATGAGTGAGTATCAACCATGCATTACTTATAGCTATCATTATGATGTGTATTACCATGATAATTAGTTGATGATATAACAAGGCCTACGCTGGGCCGCAGGGACACTGGGACGTATCCCAGTGCACCCTCCAGTCTGGATGTCTTTGGTCCCCTCCTGTTCCGAAAATGACAAAATTTACAGTCAGAATACAAACATTAAGCAGTTAGCTTGATCTCAATGTCATCTCATTTTACAGCATACTAAACACCGTCTTCATTAAACAAAATAACAATTTAAATTAATATAATTCAATCTGGTAAGATTCAATTCAATCTCAAGAGGGAAGGGATTTAAATTTCAAAATTTATTTATTATATTCCAAACCCCCAGATATTAAATCTAGAATACTATAACATCATCATTTACCTCGAGAATGAGAGAAAAGTCAGAAGTGCAACGAGAAAAAAAAGGCCTAACTTTTCAAAGATCCATGTAGATCCAGTTTAGTCCTCCACCTGCATTGTGCTGGTGCCCTTTGGCCATGAATGTCCACTGCCCTAAGAAGGGGTCCAGCACAGGCCTGGATATAACGATGGATCTCCACTACTCCTTTTATTGCTCAAAAGTTCTTAAGATCTAAATTCATGCGTAGGTTTCCATGGCAATATTCATGATGACTGCCAAATTCCGGGTTCTCCACCCACATCTGTCGTTTTTGATTGACTAGAGTTTCAAAATCCATCCTACTTTAGTGTGCAGGTTGAAGGTGATAAGTGTTGATTTTTTGCCACCTTTAGGAAGGATGGCCGGTGCTATATAATAACCCCAAAATTTAGCAGTCATTCTTATGATCTACTCAACTTTCAACATAAATCTTGACAGTTGAGTAGATCTATGTTGAACAGGTCAGGGCATTGAAGGCTCAAAAAAACAACAGTTAGATTTTGAACCGGCCAGATGTTTAGTAACGGCTTCCTTGGGCCACCAAATGAGAAGCAAATGGCCCAACTTGAAATTCCATAATTGCAATCGGTTATCAATAGCCTCCTTATTAATCCGACTCCATTATATTTTACAGCAAGAGAACGACTTTGTCCGATAATCATAAATGGAGTGAAATGCACCAAAGGATGTTGCCATGAAAAAATATTTGATTTAGCCGGCATTCTAACACGGATCTCCCGATTGCCGGTCAGGTGTGTTAGCCAGTTATACCACCGAGCCATTTTCTCAGAGCAAACTTCGGGATTGGTTTTGCAGAACTAGATGTTGACATCACAAGTCCACACTGTGGCACACGTGGCGAGGGTCGTGCTTACTATGCCACTGTCGGCGTGAAAAACCCCTAATTTGTCGCTGGTCGGCGACGACGAATTTCAAAGCACTGCAGAAGAGACAACGCAGTCACGCGCACGGGTGCAAAGTTAAATACACCAAAGGATGAAGTTCGCCATGGAAAATATTTGGCTTAGTCAGGATTCGAACCCGGATCTCCCGATTACCAGTCAGGTGTGGTAGCCAGTTACACCACTAATTGTAAGCCATTTTCTCAGAGCGAACTTTGGCGTCAAGTGGTCTGAAGCAATGTCATTTGATCAGCCAAGATGAGAATTTTTCTTTTCAACCAGCGTTCAGCAACCTCAAGAGTACCAATAGCACTAAAGTATAACACTAATATATATGTAGAAAAATCCATCGGAACACATCATCACCATGGATCATTCCATCTATTTTCCTGAGACCATGATGCTAACCTGCCACCAACTGTTCTGAAATTGGGTTGTTAAGAAGGCTAATGAAATCTAGAATACTAAAATATCATCATTTACCTCAGGAATGAGAGAAAAGTCAGTAGCTTAATGAAAAAGAAAAGGCCTAACTTTTCAAAGATCCTTGTAGACTTAGGCCGGCGCTTATTTTTTCAAAATGATTTGATTTAAAAATTGGTGGTGGAAAAATGTGTGAAATGCCGAGGAAAAAAAATATAAAAAAGTTTCACATTCGTGTGACGTCGGATAGCTGTGCCTTAAGCACCTATAGGGTCTTAATACAGTTATTTCGAATGTTGAGTTTTTCGAGGTATGGTATGGTATTTGGAGGAGGCGACCGACAGATGAGGTCATTTGCGCCAAGAGGGAAGGGTATGGAAGGAAGGTTGGAGAAAAACCCGGCGTCGGCATTAGCCTGCTCTCAACGAAAGGCGCCAAGGGGACCACGGCTTAACGTCCCATCCGACGGACGGATTGTTGCGCTTGAAATATCCTCCACACAACACTCAAGCAGGGATCGGGCAGTCTCTGAAAATTCTCTGCCACTGCCGGGATTTGAACCCGAGCCCGCCGGGTGGGAAGCCAACACTCTAGCCACCACACCAACCTGATCCCCGAGTTTTTCGACCCAGATAAAATATTTTCTAAGGTAAACATGATATTTTAGAGACCTTTGGAAAAAAAAAAATTCAACCGTTTCGTCATATCTTGATTCCTTCATGCTGAAATGCTGCCTCAAAGGTGCTATTGTAGACTACCTAAATTTATAAAATAATTAATTCCTGGTAATCATAAATACCAAGTAATGAAACCTACGTTTGTTTCAGCTGTTATAAGCATTGAATAAAACATTGCTCCGTCAAAATAATTACAAACTTGTTTCTCTCTTCCACAGGTGCCTTGTTTGTGCTCAATAGGGGCCACAGCTGAATTATTGCATCATCATATGATCTGAGATGGATGATTTGATTGTACCATGTCATTGATGAAAGATTGGTGAGGATTTTTAGAGAAGATATGTTCAACTATGATAGATGAAGCTGCTCTTAGTACTCAGATTTTTTACTTGAAAATACATAGATCTCTTTTAATATCATAGAGAGGAATATTTTGAACTATACTTTAAATCATCAGAGAGGAAAAGATGGATCTATTGTCATAGCAGTGTATTGGTGGATCTAAGGGGGAGGGCACAGGGGCAAGTGCCCCCTACAGACCCTTAAAAACATGCATGCTTTTTAATACGTTCCCGTTATCATCGCGTTCGTTTTGTATTACGAGGTATACTTGTGCCCCCCCCAGAACAAAATCCTGGATACGGCCTTGCTTGTGCCCCCCCCCCCCCCCCCCAGAAAGAAATCCTGGATCCGCTCCTGTAGCAGTATGTAATACTTGCTTTTAGAGCATTTCTAAAATTCTCTAGCTGGGATGAGCTCCTGACGAGATCCACCTCAGTGGAAATACCTAATCTACAATGTTCATTTAACCATTTCACCCACAGTACACAGATGAATGTCTGTAATACAGTTAATGAGTGTCTGCTTATATACTCATGAGTCCTTCGATTGATGTTACTGTGCATTTTCAATAATAATTATTTCAGAAAAATTTTAACTCAGACCATCTTTCACTGTAAGGCACAGGCATTTTTTTAATGCAGGATATCCATCACATATCCAATTTGTATTTGTAGAAAAGCCTATGGGCATCCTTCAAATGTCCTTTTTGAACTAAATTAGGGCAAAGATTGGGGTCAGAATGATGAATATTAGTGAAGACATTCATGCTGATGTGTCCTATGAGCAGAGGAAATGAACCATGAGCAAGTCAAAGCAAAACCTTAGAAACACAAGGCATAAGGAAAATAGTACTACATATATAGGTATTATTTAGACCGTAAAGGAAAATTGATTATTCCATGTAGTCCACCATCTAAAACAAAGCTCAAAAATAATAAATGTGGTATTCTTAAATATTAGCCAATCTTTGTATACAATCTGTACAAGAAGAGCACATCAAACAAAAATTAATACTGTGAACTTTCTAATGAATACATGCAACAAGCTTCTTTCTTCAAAAAAAATTTAAGCAAAGAAGCAAAAATTTAGTTAAATATCTATCATGTTTCTCAATTGTTCGGACAGAAACTTTCAGTTATTTGACAATTTGTTATCCCTTAAAAATGACACCACATTGTGATTTGAGTATTTCATGTTTCCATAAAAATAAAGAATCAAACTTGACTGTGGCAAAATCAACATGAAATATCACCTGATTAATGGGAAAATTTGTAAAGTTATTTGATTTTAATTATTGAATTTGTATCCATTAAAATTTTGTGAATGTTTTACTGTGATTGTAATTTCTAATTTGTATATAATGTAAATTTTATAGAATTTTTTTCGTGATATTATAAAAGACAATATTCCATTAAAAAATATACAAATATCCCAACATGCTGTTGATTATTTGTACTAATCTAACCACATGAATCACTTGAAAGCCAATTTAGATTGCCATGACCAGTGGTGTAGCCAGGAATTTCGTTAGGGGGAGGGTCCAAAACCAGAAGGAAAAAATTTGGAAAAACAGAGTACATACTAAGTAGAGGGTTTTAAACTAATTTTAACACTATTAATAATAGGGTGCTTTCCATTTTTTTTTATTGCCTAAAACAAAAGATTATTACTCCTGGAGTATATATTACAAACTTTTAGATTTTTAAATGACGATATCTATTTTTTGCGATTTTGTATGTGAAAAGCAAAAATTTTCAAGTGCGCGACAATGCGACGACTAAGTATGAATGCTGGGAAAAGCCCATGTGACGTCATTCTGGTTCCAGCTACCACCATGTGAGGCCTCCTTGGTGCGAAGCTATGAGCACCGATATGATGCAGGCTGCTAGCACATTGCTAACAGGTAGCAGGATACCCAGCTAGCAGGTAACAGAATACCCAGATAGTAGGTACCACTTGGCTTAAATAAGGATTATAATTACCCTACCCTATGATACCCAATTATTAAGAGATATTTCCCTGAGCTCTGTGCCTCATGCATGCATTGGTAATCTCAGACAATGTAAAACTCCTGACTACTCGTATAGCATCTAGGTCCTTGTGACGTCACATGGAGTGGCATCTCATGGGCGCCAATCTGTCCTTTTTCAAATGAGGTTAAAATTGACCATTAACATTCGTCTAAACTGGGATTTCTAAAACCAAATAATTTGCACATTTTGAATACACTTATGGTGGGTAACAAATCACAATCTATGCCTTTCGTTTTCTTTGATGAAGGAGACTACCCTATTGAAAAACTTCATTTGTTAATGAAATCTTTGGTAAATTCATGATTTTTCATTATTTTTTTTCTTTTGTGAAACAAAGTAAATGTGTTTTTATATTTTGGGGGGGTCTGGACCCCCTGCCCACTCCCCACACTACGTCACTAGCCACGACAAACTCTTCACAGCCTCACTTACCATTTCCTTCACATGCATAGTTTCTTCCAATTGCAAAATATGATTGCCTTGAAATAATAAGTCTTACTGTTTCCAAAAAGCTGCCATTAAATTATGTAAATCCATATTTTTATAAATACAGATAGTGAATCTGGCCAACTACAAGTGCCGTAGTGTATGATTGGCCTACTGCTCTATACAAAATGTGATTTTTTCAGAAAAATATGAACTTCATACCTTCAACAGCCTATTTTTTGATAAAAAAATGAAATATTTCCAAGTCTCAATAGTTTGAGCAACACATATGCATTTGATATTGAACTTATCTTGCACACCTAATTGTTCATAAGGCAAATATATACAAAACCATGATAGGCAAGTAGCAAGACATTAGTTTTGGGAGATGGTTGGGTGGTATATGGGTTTCTTAAATTGATATATTTTAGACCCCCCCAGATGTTTAAAAATAGGCATTTTTTAAATATTGTTAATATTAAGTTAGTATCGTTTATTTGTAGTGTATTACGGAGCCTCAATAATTGAATTTCATATTAATAACTTTCATATTAAAATGAAGAGAAAATTTCGTAAAGCAATGTTGTATCTGATGAGAAGAATGTTAACCTGTCAGATACTTGTGGCCCCCCCCCCCCCAGAAAAAAAATCCTGGATCCGCCCCTGAACCGTAGTGCATACCCTCAAGGCGCAGATCACGGCGTCCCTTATCCACAAAAACAAGCGCGATCCTTCCCTGTGATACACGACTTGGGGAACCCGAAAATAATTCCGAATTTTTACAAAATTATTTTCCTCTTTTTCCACAAATAACCTCAATGAAATCACGGTTAACGGAATAACAATTGATTTGTTCCTATCTCCGCAAGTTATCAGTCCAGAAATAATGGACTTTATCGCGGGAAGTATGTTATTTTCGTGTCCAAAGACCAATTAGATTTCGTTGAAGATTAAGCGAGATGAAGCAGGGAATTTGGAAGCCAACGGTAAACGAACTTTTGAGTTTTGCTATGACGGCAGAGATAAATATAAAGTCGCTTCGCGAGCATGAAGGACAAGCCAGAAAGAGCATGATACGATGTTTTTCAGGAGAGAACGTGGGTATAAGTGAGTTACCTAAGATGGGGAACGTTTCCAAGGTTATAAACATCTACAACAATTCGCTACGCCGCGCCGCAATCACAAAAAACATCGTGATTATTTTAAATTGCACTCTTCGCTATTCCGGAGAAGTGCGAAATGCCCCGCGCCTCTAGAAAATGTCTTCTCTCCCATTGATTCACGATGCCGACTTTTCCCCACACAGAATGTAACTCGTGCACAGTAGATATATGACTCATAGTCACGCATTAAAACGGCAAAAGCATGGGCCTTGATTATTTTGTCCTCCTCAACAGTAACAGCAAAAATCGCCACAAAGGGTACGAGCATAAACTAAGTTCAAACATTGTTTCCAGCTTACGTAAAACCAGTAACCATTTTCGTTAGATATTCACGCTCGATTACAATGCCTTATTTGTCCAAATCTCTCGCTAACCATCCATTGTTTCTCAAGTTCTCTCAGCATTTGAAATATTTAAATGAAAAATATTTTCGTAATTACTGATTAGTTTCTTTTGGGGGGTAGGCCCAAATATGACCTAAATTCTATGCGACGCTGGCGACTATTTGACAGACGCACTATACATAATGCCCCAAAAGGAATATCCTGATTTTTATTTTTTACATTGCCGACAACAAATATCGAACATAAAAACTAATCATGTTCTCAAAGCTCATTAGCGATATCTTGCTATGAGTGAACCATTCTCTCCGTCTAATCATTCTCCGAAATTTTTTCGTAGCTTACGTATGCATTACCCTTAAAAGACTACAACCATTCCGGGAAAAATAAACTATCATAGTTCGCTCACCTTTATAGCCACTCGAGAGGCCTCTTCATAGACCGTAGGCTACTTTCCTACGTTCTCAGATCTGAAAATATTTCATCACTTCTCTAAAAGTTGGTAACATCGATTTGTTTAAGGCCGACGAGGCGCCAAATAAGGGACAAGTCGTCTCACTACGCATCCTTTTTTACCTTCTACCATCTTCGGATTTGTATTATCAAAGATGAACGCCCTCCTAGCAGCACACGCGGGATGAATTTTGCTGCACTCGAGGCGTGGTAGGGGGAGAAGCGAGCGGGTAGGGGACGGGATCGGCCTACTTGCTCTTGTATCCGCGACGCTGCGTGGGCGTTGGAATATTATCTTCGCGGGCGCGGACTCAAATTAGGCATTTTGTGGCTAAACAGTGGCAGATACGTCAAAATGCATGAAATTTTTGCCCTGTAAGATCGGTAACTCGGCAAAATCTACAGGGAATGGCCATAAAATATTATATTTTTCGAATTTTGACCCTCCCCCCCTAAATTGCATTTGAGCGAGGGTCAGGGGTTCACCTAGAGGTCTCAAATTTTTCAGACCTTATTTTTGATCGGTCCCACAACTTTTTTTCATTGGGCCAAATGGATTTGAAAAAAAATCGATTTTTCCGATCCGCCCTACCCCTCAGCGGCCTTTTCCGGCAGTTCTTATAATTTTATATAAATTAAATATTTTTTCGAACCCTATGACTCATGACCGTACCGTTGTAGTTCTCCATTTTTGAGATAATAATTCACGAAATAGTAAAATTTTACGCTTTGTCCAAAATTAAAAGTCGGCCTGAAAATTCGTTTCGTCACACATCACGTGATCTAGATTTAAAAAATTGGCACTTTTGATAACCCGATTTTTTGACCCCCAAATGCCCCAAAAAAGAGTATAAGCATAGAGGCAGTTGGCAACACTGTTATAGATAGAAAATTTAGTTAAAAGAAAATAAATTCCCCAAGGCCCTACTCTTTGCTGGGCAAAAAGGTGGGGGGGGGGGGGAATTTGGAAGGATGACCAAAGGAAACGACAAAAATATAAAACTAGGAAATCACTAGGCCTTGGGGAATTTATTTTCTTTCAAATAAATTTTCTATCTATTACAGTGTTGCCAACTGCCTCTATGCTTATACTCTTTTTGGGGCATTTCGGGGTCAAAAAATCGGATCATCATAAGTGCCAATTTTTTTAATCTAGACCACGTGATGTGTGACGAAACGAATTTTCAGGCCGATTGGAGCACTTTTAATTTTGGACAAAGCGTAAAATTTTACTATTTCGTGAATTATCATCTCAAAAATGGAGAACTACAACGGTACGGTGTTGCGTCATAGGGCTCGAAAAAATTATAAGAACTGGCAGACTGATCACACTCACGCGGATTTGCTCCGAGGAACAAATTTCCGCGTAGGTCTCAATCACACACGCACTCAGGTTTGTGTTAGTCAGTGCCTGTGTTTACCGTAATCGAAGGCTTTATTTCATTTTAGTTGGTCATAACACTTTTTAGTAAACTTTTCTTCATAAAACCAAACCAACCAAACTCTTGTACTCCAAATTCTAGGTTTTAACGCGTTGCGTTATATGTTCTGTTGCGTCTATGGGAAATGGTTTCTCAAGTGTGCCAAGTGCCAAACGTGAAAAATATTAATATTTTTCCGCAGAAACAAGGTGATGTATACCTCTATATTGTACTTATTATACTTCAGGCAATTTTATTATTTATTTCACTTGATGGGTATAATGTGGAAGTATTATTACCTCTCTGCTGTGTTACCGTACATTTTAAAATGGTTTGTGTGAGCTCTTCTCCCTTAATATCCATTGTAACGTAAATTCTTGAATCGAAGTGATCAGCAGACGAAATTTTGCTGCCATGTTTTAACGGGGTATTTAAATTCCTAAGAACGCCGATTTGGAAATATGTGGCTATTAGGACGTAATGCCTTTGGTTTAAACATGGTTAAAAAGCTAATGTTTAGAATATAACTTTACCCAATCAAACTTTATGATGCATCTATTCATTATGAATAACGAACAACAACTGAAAACGTACTAACGAATACGTATTGTACGCTTTAAAATTGTTTAGGTTGACGCGCCTAAATGACGAGAATCTTCGTCATCCGTCCGGAACGTTCGGGAAAAAAATGACGAGAATACTCGCCATCCGTACGCAAACGTGTTAAGATAGTGGACCTGACAAAAGCGTTCCCTTGAGAATTCTGCCTCATTTCTTCCCATTTAAATCGTCTATCTTAACATTATATAATTATCTTCTGTGTATAAAACACACTGATCGGCCTGAAAAAAAGCTTGCTTGAAATTTATTATCGCCCACTAGCTTTGAGTAAAATGGTAGTTGGAAAATATGTGAGCGTGCACTGCGTGGGGGCGTGTATGAGGGATGGAAGGAAAGCCGAAACAAAGTGACCGGACGAGAGTAAATATACATATATACTACAGCGCTCAAAGCGCGTGGCTGCGCAGTGAAGTAAATGAGAAGCCCAAATTGTAACCCCTGCTTCACTATTACAATGGTAAATGGGAAGAGTTAGCAAATTAAGTATTTATAGATTAAATGAAATTCATGATACTTCTCTTTTTACGTGAGTGTAAAATGCAATTATTTATCTTGTGCATTTATTTCAAATTTAATATATTTCCAACCCAAACGAACGAAATGAAACGCAGAAGCCGAAAATCGCCCTTGCTTATGATATATACTCAAGGATTTATTGTATTTTCCAACAGTTGTCAGAATGAACACGAAAGTGCATCGCGTGATCACCCAACTTGTGCGAACTCATGAACAGAAAATAGAATCTGTTTCAATTTGGTTCATGCATTCGTACTTACATTTTCCGTTGCACCAAAAACGTTCATGAATTTTCGCTTTAATTCGTACATGTTCATGTAACGTGTAGCCAAGTCTTAATAATACCACGATCTGAGGGGCACATATCCTGCGCACTCCATTTTTAGACATACGTTCTTACATTTTATGATGCCTGCCAATAGAAAACGATGAATTTAACTGTCAGTATTATGTAAACGAAATACACAGCTGATTGCATGAAATATACGGTTTCCCAATACGTGCGAATCGACAACAAATTATATAATAATAATAGGCAATCCGAAGCTCTCCCTAGAAACACATTTTTTTACTATGTGATTGGGTAAATAAAACCATGATGGTCACCAGGGGGGAGCCATGATTAACGATCTCCAAATTTTGAAACGTTAAAATGACGTGATTTGAAGTTAAAATATTGAACGGCTTTCGATAACTAAAGATTCGTCGCGCTCACAGAACGAACGTGGCTTCGCCACTCAAGTGTTTACTGAATACGAGAAGATTATATTTTTTGAGGAGGCGTTGAGGAGAAGCATGAGGTATGCGAGGCCTGCGAGGCTTTGAAACATCCAAGCCGAACCAAGCCACCAACATGAGGAAGTTGCACTGTCATAGAGGACCACCCACAATTTTCTATGATATTCAACATTCTGCAGCTACCACATGTCTTCACCGTCAATGAATTCTGCTGGAAATATCATCAGAAAAAACACCACAGAAAGTATTATCCAGGCAGTCGCACGGAAATATCTGTGCATGTACGGGAATGTTGAGATTGAGGAGAGGATAAAGTCCCTACAAACATTTTCTAACCTGAAATCCATAGATTAGGCTTTCATTTGATGAAAATTTAAAAAGATGAAGATCAACATACTCTTTAAATTTTTACAGAATTTTTTATTGGTACAGAGCGTTTCGACGCTAAGGCGTCATTATCGAGTACATGCTTCTAATAAACAATTATGTGAAAATTTAAAAAGGTTGTTTATCTTCTTTTATTTTTTAAATCATTAAAATAAGAGACTGTCATTGGGAGGGGTAATAATTATCAGGAAAAAGTTGTTTTTATAGCCGATAGCCGCGAGAAAGTCCCAAAGTAACCAGCAAAACATGTTGTTAGCTTCTTCAAAGTAGGTATTTTTCGATAAATCCAGGCGAAATTTTCAAACGTAACTCGGCAGGGTAAATATTTTGCGACCAAAATTGTTTTTTTCCGTGAATTCTTTTTCAATAAAACTACACCAAAATGCTCATCCAGACTTTCAACTTTGAACAAAAAGAATTTTTTAGACCACACTGCTCTACTATGCTACTCACTTAGTTACTTATGGCTGTTCTTGTGGAATTTGGGGGCGGAGTAATCAGGAAAAAGTTAGCTCGTTGAAAATATTCTAAAAATGTCTCTCAAATTTCTATGGTCGCCTCTGAACAAAGTTTGTTCGGTCACGTACGCAAGGCAGATATAGTGGAACTCTCGTAAAGATCTTGCTCCCATGGGCCACCCTGCGAAATAAAATTATACTTTATTACTCGCATAAGAAAACAACAAAAGGACCCGAGTGCCAAAAGCGTTGTATAATCCACCAAAGAGACTGGGGCCCCAAACCAAAAGTAAAATTAATAATAATAATAATAAATAAGTAATAATTTGTTAATTCCATATTCATACCACGAAATTTAATATCAATTCTCGATCACAAAACTAGGGCGGCTGATCAGCGGTAGAAAATTTTGTGTTGGCAAAAGTGGCGGATTCATATACATGGGGGGCGCGCCCCCCTTGCGGGGCCGCCTGCATTGCCTAATATTTAGAACCACAATTGCAACTTTTTTATATCATAGAATGGCATTGTCTTGTACACGTGTATAATCAGTTTAGATAAAAATGTCTTAAAATGTGCATATGACTTATTTTTCATACGATAAAAGAAAAGGTACATCAAGGTATATTTTAGCGCCCCAATCCTTGAGTTTTTTCTGGTATCCCCTACTGGTTGGCATTCGCTAACTACTTCCGCACCAGACTAACGCGTCGATTTCCATGATTGCCCTCGGCGGTAGTAGTAAAATCGCCCCAATACCTTAAGCCAGTAGCGGATACAGAAAACACTCAAGGGGGGCGCAAAACATATTTTGAGCCACCTATACGTATATCGTAATAAAAAATAATCAAGTTAGATGCAAAGTTTAAGAAAGTTTAATTTAAACTGATCATTCGTATGTTCAATACAATACCATCTTATGGCATAATTAAGTTAAAATTGTGGTTCTTCAATGCTCGGCAATGAAGGCGGCTCCGCCAGGGTGGGGCGCCCACAATGCCCCCCCCCCCCCTATGTATCCGCCACTGCCTTAAGCGCTTTCAGCGATCACAAATCAAACACTCATCGTAACCACATTAACTCATTTACGCCCAGAAAACTTTCTGCTTGCGATTGTGGATATATTTAGGTACGTTCAGTGGCGCTGACTCCATGGGGCTTGCGGAGGCCCGAGCTCCCTCAAAAATTCGTCATGGGGGTGAGGAAAAAATGGGTCAGGCTTTTCGATTTTCCACGGAATGTCCAGATATCGAGATTCGAGTTATCAGGGTTCTAATGTTGTTCATATGACTCTTCTAAAATGCTTAAAAAAACTTGAAACTCACTAATTATAAAATTTCCCGGGGCAAGATCCCCGGTTTAGGCCCCGCCAATATTTTTTGAAAGTCGGCATCTCACTCAAATAGTTTCTTCATAACGACCCAACGTTATGTAGCTACACAGGTGATAACGAGGTCAGAACATAATGTTGTTCAATTACTACGAGCATAGGAGGATCTAGGGGGAGGGCGCGGGGACACGTGCCCCACCCCAGACCCTAAAGAATATGCAAGATTTTTAATACGGTCCCATTATCATTTGTATTACGAGGTATCCTTGTGCCCCCCCCCCCCCCAGAACAAAATCCTGGATATGGCCATGCTTGTGCCCCCCCCCCCAGAAATAAATCCTGGATCCACCCCTGACAACGAGTGACCTTTATAGAAAGGATGAACCTTCAGAACAAACATTTTTGGAGGAGGGAATGTTAAAATAATCTATACAATGCCATTTCCTGTTTACTTTCATGATAATTTCATATAATTTACTGACAGTAGGTGCCCATATTAATTTTCCGTTTCGCACCCGCCTATTTCCATCAGAGGACTTATTTAGACCAGCTTAAAAATAAACTAATAATTGGATTAAGTTATTACAAGCTTCAGCAAAACATTTTTGACGATTTGACAGGGAAATGGAGCGCGGGTTTTCCTCAAGAGCCCCATGTGCTCAGAATGTTAGGTTATGGCTACGGTGGGTGGAAATGGGTTGTTTGCCATAGAATCATAAACTTGACCGTGATTATTACTGCGAACTCACACCTTACCGCAAGAGTAAATTAAAACGTTGTCATCGAAAATAATTGTCCATTCTGACTCTTCATGTAGGTACTACTGATGGTGCTCAAAGTTGCGAAATGATCTTTTAATATATTCTCGAATAGTCGAGTGGACTGCAGGAAGGATTACGTAACTTCGCTCCGAGGCCCGTGAAACGCAAATCCTCCGACGACTACGGTGAAATCAAGGACGCGGAAGCAGGCTTGTATAGCATAATCACTTCGACGCGATTAGATTAATCGACAATTTCCGCAGACGTATCCAGCCACACCTTATCGCAGAGCTACTGAGAAGCGGACGATGTTTTGATGGTTCAATTTTTTTAAGGCGGATAACACATGTGTTATAGTGTCATGTGAAACACGTGGTACGCTTCATCCGTGCGCGCGCGGGAACACACGCCCTCTGGTTGGCAGCGAGAGAACTTATCAGTTACACACCGTGTTCCGCTTCCCTGTGACCAACGCGGAGAGGAATTGTCTGTATAGCCGAGGAGCTCGAAAAACTGCTGCGGTTCACACTGCGGGGCGTCAGTGTGGAAGCGGCTTCGAGCTACTCCAATTACGAAACCACTTTGAAGAGCACTGAACGGTTTATATTGTTGCGCTGCATATTATAAACGGTTGGAGCGACGCAATTCAACAAGACAGCATTGTCGTGACCGCGGTATTGTCGTCGTTCGACAAAGCAGAGCTATTCTTCGATCAAATCGTGAGTGGAGTGACAAGAGAAGGGAAGGAATTCCATCGTTATCGCCAACAACGTTTGACCCTGAGAGACGGCGGTAAATAAGGTACGTAACATCTTTTACGCTCTCCTTTTGCTGATACCTTCCACTCAGCAAAATGATTCAATTTTTGTCTCCAATGTCAAAAACCTATCGCGCATTTTTCCGCATTTAATTCGCAATTTGAAGGAATTACCAGCGGGCGTTTAAGGCTACCCGGTCAGGGGCGCAGCTAGGAATTAATGCTAGGGGGGGTTTCAGGCGCAGCTAATACTGGGGTGCTTGGGGTATTGCATACCCGAAAGGGTAAGCGGGAGGTGCGGAGGCCTTCCGCCGGAAAAAAATTAAGATAAATGGTTCAAAATGGTGATTTTTTTACGACCTTCTGAGGGATATTTTATTAATCCTCACACTATTCTATAAGTAATATTAATCCAATTAAGTAAAATAGATTTAACTTAAAAATTTCTTTGATCTCTGGGGGGGGGGGGTTTTATCCCCCAAACCCCCCCACCCCCTCACTGCGCCACTGTACCCGGTTACTATGCATGCGAGTTCTGATGAAAATGTTTTCTGACTATTATGTCCGAAATCCTCGTCAGAACAAGGTGGTTATGCTGCGCGCGTTTTCTGATATTCTGATGTTCAGCACGTTTCTGTAAAGATGGACGGATTTGATGAATTATATTTTTTTGAAAGTCCGTCAATGAAATTATTTTTGCCGAGAAATACCTCTGTTGAGATATTTTTTGTCTCTCATATCCAGGGCCGGACTGGGACCTCTAAAAGGGCGCTGCCTTCAGCTTCAGAAAGGGCGCAATCCGAGGGTAGGGCTATGGGATATTGTTTTGAAATTCAAAAAGTAAAATTTGAAAAAAAATATGGTATTTTTTCACAACAATGGTTTCAAAAAAGCTATTTTACTATTACAACGTGTATGTGATAGAAGGTACACTAATTTAACAAGCAAATACTCCAAATGACCATGTGTAATTGGCTTCCACTTAAGATAGATATTTTCTAAATATTGTATATTTAATATTTTCAAAGATATTTATTATTAATGTTACAAATTACACTACTGCCACTATTAACGATGTCTGAATAATGGAAAGATAAAACTTGTAAGTAAGATTAAGGTCATAAATGGGTTTTTTATGTATACATTTGTGCAATCCAAATCATACATGAAACAAGAGACGTATTCAACTGTTTTATGAAATAAAATTAATACAAAATACAATTTATCTTTATAGAAATACAAAACAGCCTCTGAAAACTGAGGTTATAACTAATTATAATGAAGGCCATTTTTTTGGAGTCCACTTTTATTATCATAAGGAAAGTAGGCGCTTCATTTCCTTGCTTTGGAAACAGAGTTCATCTATAATTTTTTCATTGCTTATCTTTGTGACTAATTCTCGTTCCGACTGCATCAAGAGGAGAGCTTCCAAATTCTCATTGCTCATGGATGAACGAATTCTCGATTTTATGAGCTTCGGCTTTGAAAATGCACGTTCGCAGCTCACTTGGGTCATCAGTATTGTTTAAAGGGACTTGTAAGCCTTATGGAGTTGCGGATACATTAATGAGTACATGTTGTACTGATAAAGTATCTTGTATGCTCATCTAACACAGGCATTTGTTGTTGCTTTTACACCAAATCGTTTCTACATCTTCTGATTTAGAACTTTAACTCACGTCAATGTCACTGGAGTCCTTCTGAAAGTGATCTTGTAAATTCATATTAAAGCTATGGTCATTGCTCAATAAATGATTCCAGTTCTTCCTGGAGCTTGCCTTTGTCAATGTTGGGGATCACAGAGCACATTTTTTCCAATGCATGTTCTGGTACTCCATTTGTTCTTAACTCAGAGAATCTTACAGGATCAAAGCATGAAAGATCTTGATAAACTCGATTTTGATCTGAAAACCTTGCTTCCATACTGGCGTTAATTTGGTCACCAACTACATAAAACACATTAACTTTAAAACTCTCTTCACTGCTGAATAGAGTTTCTACGACATCATCACTTGTTTCATCTGGCATTTTTTTCCGTTTCTTCTGTCTTCTGGCTGGCAATTCACTCTCTATGCTGATGTTGTTGGAATATTGATCCAGAATTGGATTTTCTTCGATTTTATTAATCAGACTTTTTGACATGAACTCGACAAAGTTTTTTGCAGCATGGAAAATGCCTGAACACTATTCTCTTACTCTCTTAAGACTGTCTTGATCTGATGAAATCAAATTCCAAGCCTGTGCATAATCTAATTTTTTTATTTGAAGATAGTCTGACAAATGCGTTGTTGATTTGAAAATAATCAAGAACATCATAGCAGTTAGGATTGTTTCCAACGACAAAAACTTTTGAAGAAGACTGTTTGCTCTATTGCTTATTTTGGAACTTAATTATTGGGCATTTGCCACGATAGAAAGAGAAATGATCAACTCTATGCACACAGTTTTATGCAGTTTTCCTTCATCTTCCGCCAATTTCATCCAGTTATGGAAATAGCCAAAGATCTTGGAAGTGGCGTCACTCTTTGATCTCCAATTAGTTGCGCCAATAGCACCCAACCTATAACTTGGATGTTGCTCCAAATAAATATCTAGTCTCTTGTGTAATTCCCTTTCAAACACTTGAGTTTGCTGCAGTAAACCAAAAAACGAAATCGAAGCCGTCACAACTTGTGATGTGTCTACCATAACCAAGTTTAGGGAATGGGAATAACACCACGTATGAATGTGGTGTGGGATCTGCTCTTGCAGCCTGGCTAAAACGCCCTTATATTGACTACTCATGTTTGCAGCTCCATCAAATGAGTTGGCAATACAGTTTTTGATATCAAGTCCTGCTTCCCTTATCACTTCGGTAAATGTCTTGAATAAACTTTCTCCTACTGACGACGGCGGCACGCTCTGTAAGCCAATTATTCTTTCATCTACTTCTGTCCCCAACACGTATCGTAAAACAATGACACATTGGTCGAAACCAGAGACATCTGTAGTTGAGTCCATTAAAACAGAGTACGACATAGCTTGCTTTACTTCATCAACGATAATTGATTTGATCAAACAATTTGTAATGTTCATTATTTTATTAACGGCGGTTTTACTCAGAAATGTCACCTGGCTTTCCCTTCCTCTGGCTTTAGAACCATCATCGTCTGCTGATTTTAACGCAGCTTTACTCATTTGAATGTTTTTTTCACATGATTTTCTAAGTTTCTGTCATAATTGCAGAGAAGAAGGGTTGTATCTAAAAATATATCTCTTTATCGTTTGGCGCCATGTCGTCTGATCATAGGTCTGCATTCAGCTCCGCCACAGCTGTCAACGTTGTCTCGCAAAGCGCAAGCGCAAGGCGAACCTTTAACCAAAGCGCAAGCGCGACCTTTGCGCGTCATTGCATTAATAGCATGTCGCTGTCGTCTTGTTAGCTACAGTATAATTTGTATAAGTTGTTTTTGTATACCAGTGTTGGGTTTGAATTGACTGGAGCACCTTTTAGAAAATACGTATCTGCGCCTTACGGGCGCAGGAACGCATTTTTCTAAGGGCGCACCGGCCCACGGGCGGGCCAGTCCGGGCCTGCTCATATCCCACAAACACCTGTTCTTATGCATAAAACTTATCAATTTATCCTCATCGATTGTGAAATAACGAAATCACTCGAAATTTAACTCGTCTAACTCACTAGTTAAAAAATGAAACACTAACACCAATAAAACACCCAAAACAGACGCTAGTCGCGCGAAAAAATCAAACTTATTTAATCGCTCAACTACTTCTCACGACCTCGGGCATATTCTGACGTGGGTAGTCGCTGCCAGTGAAAACACTTTCATTGTCAAACAGGTGTTTGTTCGCACAAATTCGGACGTACTCATCAGAACACATATCCGTTAGAAATCGCATGAATAGTAATCGTAGCCTAGTGGGGGTTAGATCAGCGGCCTCCCCATAATTTCTAGAAAATTTAAAAAGATGATAATTTTTAAGGAGGCTCTACATTGAAATTTTTATATCAAACGATGTTTAAAAATTTTGATGAATATCAATAAGCCACTTGTCATCGCATATCAGAACTCAGACGCATTATCGATTAGAATAGCTGCATACTACGAAGGCGCCACGGAAAGTAATGACCCTCCTCCCACATCGATGTTAATCCGCACATGGGAAATGCTAAAATGATTGTGGTATTAGTGATATTCTCTTCAGAAAACCACCGCTGAAGTTACGAGACACATGGGAATATATGGAATGGGAACATAGCGCTTTATAATGTACGCTGCGTCACGACATTCCATGAGCCCAGGGAGCAGCCGCGGACTGCGCGGCACGGTAAAAACATCGATTTTATTTAGTTTGTTGCGAACGGTCTCAGATTATTTCCGTCGATGAAGACTCTAAAAGGCTTGATGCAATTACGATGTAAATATCTGAGAGCAACTCGGTGTCCTCCTTTTTACACAGCCACACACGGGCAAAAATGTTACTGAAATTAGCGTCCGCCATTTTGTACTGCATCGACGATAAATATTACAAGACAGTAAAGAAATCAGGTTAAAACAAAAGGAAAATAAATGTAGTAATAATATATCATAGCTTTTATTCAATAAATTTGCTTAAAACGATTCACTATCCAACATCCGTCGAGTACGGCAATTCCCGTGGCCAGCAGCCAGCTCCGGGCGGAGCCGCACGTTCGAAAAATCGATCTTAATTTCGGCGTCGCAGATGGTCGCAGCTGTACTTCCGATTATCATAATCTATATACTTTGTTGTATATGTGGTATAAACATCTCGAGGTAACTCGGTGATCCTTTTTTTAAAATCCTACATAAACACAAAAATTCGACGAAAAACAGGGTCCGCCATTTTGTATCGTATTGGTTACAAATACAACAACTAAGTCGTAAAAGTTGATGGTAATCGATGATAACAAACCGTGTAACAATTTTATGAATTTTTGTCGCTATTGAATTACTACTAAAGGTGTGACATTAGTTTAAACATGCTGAATTTCGAAAAAAATTCAAAGCGGGCAATTTGCGCCAAATTTGTTCAACTTTGAGGCTATGTATTTTATATTAAAAATTAGCCTAAGAAAAATATTTTATGTCAAAAAATGCACTAATGTGTTCGCAACAACTGTGCAAAGTTTCAACTTCCATACTCAAAAAAACCATTTTCGAGGTTTTGTCCAGCTTTTTTCGATTTCAGCCCACTGTGGGGCGGTCCCCCTAACACCCCTTAATCCGCCACTCATACCCATGGATTTTTACAATGAAATTATAATAATAATAATAATAAAATGCCTTTATTCGGGTGGGGTTGAGACTAAAAAGTCCCTTCTTCCAACTAAACCCTCGATAACGTCAACGCAAACATATCAAAAAATGGTAGACAAACGTTTACAATACAAAGAATATACAATATACACTGTTTGTGAAATGTCAAAAATATAAACAACTATATGTGAAAATTTTGTGTAAAAAAGAGTACTGTTTGTGGGAAAAAACATGAGGATAAGGGTGTAATATCCTTCAGCGAAAAAACCCACTGCAGGAAAACGCCCACACAAGAAGGGGGCGTGAAAAGCCTGCGAAAACCTACTGAGTGAAAGCTAATGTCATGTTACATGCAAAATACAACATATGAAATTATGATCTTGTCAACGTTGACTTTTCCTAACAAGCCATTCAATTAAGACTCCACTGTGTCAGAAACTGCGTTAAAACTCAAACCTTTCGACACCACTGGTAACACTGGTGATGGGTGTTTTCGCAAATAAAGTTAACATGTGAAGAATCGTGACGGCCTTGGTAATCTGTAACATTCGTGCTCGACACAGCTTAGTTAATGATATTGGCAAGTAAATAAATCACACAGGTGGAAAAGAAAAACGCACTACGCACTAAGAAGCATAAGTACTCAGAAACGGATAAAGAAATGGTACAAAGATCGTCATTATATTTCTTTGGAGAATTAATATTTCCAAATAAAAATAGAAATTCTGCAAAATCTTTTAATTGGAGGTAAAGTAATAGAGAAGATTTCTCCTGAATGAAGTGGTACAATTTGTTGTTCTCTGGTTTGAGGCCAAAAAAATTAGCTAGGCAGGGAATGTCAAGTAGCGATCACGTCGCGAAGTATTCGTTTTAATTTACACATGATATACTCCATCCAAGATACTCCTGTAATTTGCTATTATAACAACTACCGTTCCATACATCCCTACCTTTTCTACCAGCGGCTCTCGTCATCCTTTCATCCATTGGCAAATTCATAATCATCATCACTCAGCAATCCTAAGATTGGTGTGACGCAGCTCTCCATTCCTCTTTCCTATCCACTGGGCCTTTCCATAGCAACATATTTCTTCTCTTTTACATCCTTTATGACCTGTGCTCTATGTAACTCATTCGGGGCTGTCCCTTGCCCTTCTTCCCTTTCACCTATCTTTCTACGATTGTTTTCATTGGGCCATCACTTATAATTTTATTTGTTGATTGATAGTGGAACTTCTATTTATTTTTACGTAATTTTTCTGCATGTAATTTCATGAGCAACTTGACGATGTATTTAACTGCATATATTTCATGTTTGACGAGGGGTTGGATGGAAGATGGGACTCTCTAGTCCCAATCTCGCCCAATAAAGACTTTTATTATTATTATCATGTCTCATTATGTGGCCAACTAAGTCTTCTGGTTAAGGGTTTTAGAAGATGTCACGTTTTTACCACTCTTCTCAGCAATTCCTCACTACTTACTCGCATTTCCAATTTTTTTTCCTCGAAATTTCAAAATTCGCAAATTATTCCGCTAAAAAGCACCAGCAACAGCCAATAACAGCCCATTACGTCCTTCACCCAATACTTCGCTACTCTCCTGATATCGACCGCGCCCATCGCCGTCTATTCTATTCCCAGTTCACCATTCATCTTCATCATGACGCTATTTACCTCTAGCTCCAAGCTAACGCAAGTCCTTGAACTCGAGCAACTATCGATTCCCTATCAGGCAGACGTGTAGTCGATTTTTTTCGGGCCGGTACGGAGTCTACCACAAACAGTTCCATAGCAAATAAAGCCCTCACCTTGGAGCTCCAAAGTGAACCAATGTCTTGGACACATTAATAAACCACTGCAGTGATATTGGGCCAAAATTTATTAACTTAATGCAGTCCAAAAACAGCACAAGATGAATTACAAACAGTGGCGGATCCAGGATAGAGACAAGGGGGGAGGTGTTAAGTAAGAGTAATCTCCCAGCAGTAGTGGGGGTCCGAACAAAATTACCATCCTATCTAGTGTTATTTGGATACCCAAAGGGGAGGGGGGTAATAATTGCCCCCTTAGCCCCTCCCCCCATAGATACGCCACTGCTTACAAAGGACTCATAATAACGAAACAATAATTAGGAAATAGTAAGCGAAAGATCGGCAAAAATGAACAAAATAGTATTCATGAGAATTGTCAAATAACAAACAAAGAATGGTATTCGATACCTCCACTGCAAAAACCCCCAACAATCGCCTACCAAATCAAATCCACTCATCTAGTAGTCCAACAATACAAATCCGCTCAGCTGGCAGTGTCAGGAGCATAAACGCTAACCTACAATCTTGGAGAAAAGGCGGTGAGCGTGCTCCGGACACAGCCAGCTGAGCGGATTCGTATTGTTGGGCTACTAGATGAGTGGATTTGATTTGGTTGGCGATTGTTGAGCGTTTTTGCAGTGGAAGTATCGTAATATTCAAAGAGTGGTGAGAGGAGTGAAGGGAAAATTACGAGGAAGATGGTGCAAGATAGTTGAGGGATGAAAAAAGGCTCAAAATTTGGAACACATTTTGAATCGGAATTAATGAAAGAGGAGAGTCTGAATGGAATAGAACGTATTTAAGAGACAGAAAGGCAGTAAAATTATGGCAATCTGCAAGGAAAAAAGTTTTTTTAAGCAGAGAATTTCAAGCCAGTGATCCGATCCACTCGTAATATTACACCTTCCCTGGCTGCGTGCAAGCAACGAGATAATTCAACGTCAATGAGTGAGGAGTTTATAGTGAGCACTAACTGCTTATGTTTAATGCTTACCACAAACTTCTATTTTTAAAAGAGCAATTGTAAGGTCCAACGATCTTCAGGTTCAAATCTCATACACCTCTTAGATGTTAATACATTCGAAGAAACAGTAGTAGGTACTATGCTCCTTGTGATATGATTGATAATTATTCATTTGAGTAGGATACATAACAGCTGAGTGAGTGTCAGTTGTGTAATAAACTCTTACACAACTATTAATATTAGTTGGATGTATTAATTAATTTTTGCTCTCACACATGGAAAAATTCTTGTCCATATCTTATTTTTTTAAATTCACCTCTTAACATTAGGTACAATTCTCTTCGACGAAAATAATATAAATTTCTGCCACCCACGTCATATAGCACTGTTCGTTCATTTAGCGCATCCATCGCATCGGGCCGCCAACAGAAACATTATTTAAAGATGTGGTTTTTGACCAGAAATAACATATTTCTTAGGCAACCGTCTCGTAAGCTATTTAGCCTGCCTAGATATAACTACTGACGAATTATAGAAAATTGCTGTGTGATTAGTTGTGGATTACTAGGAGGTCAAGTCGTTCCCTCGCCAATATTGAAAAGATTTTAATATGGTAATCACTAAAGTAATTCTCCAACGAAAGTTTATATTTCACTAAGCAATAGTGATAATTTTTTAGACATTGCACCAATGAAATTTCCAAAAGTCTCCGTCATATAAAGAATCGGAATTACGGAAAATAATGAAAACTTCCTAGGTAGATACAGAAGTTTAGTACGTAATTCAAGTGCATAAGTAAAAACGTAATACAAGTAATGTAAAAGCACTTAAACTACGAATGAAAAGAAAAAAGATTAACTGCCCCAAAAGCCCTTCACAATTTTATAGGATTGAAAAAATTCATTTATAGTGAAAAATGCGTATTGTGCGAGCCGGTTTCGTCAAATGATTAAAATTTGGGCACACTCACATCTTTGAGCTTAAATTAAACGAGAACTTCGAGTGAGTATCCAAACAATACGATTGCACAATCCCGGCCATTTTGATATTAACAATCTCAGAAAATTATAATCGCACATTTTCGTCCAACCTTAATTATTTAAAGCCCTTGAAAATCCAGAGCATTAAACAAAATGCCAAAAAGGCTGGCTACCCAAAAAAAACCGTTTTCATGGAAACCGCAAAGTGCATCCAAGAAAATGTTTGCATTGCCATAGCTCAGTAACTAAGGAGTCGCAACCACATGTGCATGGGCAAAAAGTGCTTAAAACTGTCTCCCCTACTACCTGAAGTGTTGCAGCTTCCTCCTAAAACACCATGTATAAAGCCTGAATCATACGACCATTTTATCCGTCGTTTCCGAGTGATCCCTATCGCGATCACTGCTGTGATCACTCGCAAATGATTGTTGCCGGCAATTGTTTTTCGCGATCACTCTAATGATGAGGATCCCCACCACTTTTTTCATCACTCGTCTGTTCGCTTTTTCCGACGCTGAAACCGTCACTAAAACCCCAAATCAGCCAATCAGAACGCATTCCCGTAAGGAGCGATTGCAGCGCAACGCTTGACAATCGTGGGAACGACATAGGTAAACATAAACACGCTATATATTTTCGTTATGCGGGTCCTATGACAACCAGATGTGAAATCGGAAGTAATGCAAAAGGCGACGGCGGGAGGGACCGTGTTATTCAGAGAAATGATCATTCGAGCGACCACTTTTCCGGTCGCGAAAAGCGATCGATTTAGTGACCACTTTTCAGAACGGAAGAAAATGATCGTGTGATTCAGGCTTAACTGAGGGATATCCTCGCGATCCATCGTATTGTTGATGAGCAATGCCCTAAGAACCTTCACCATAGCGGGAGGCGGGCAGTTGATTATAAAAATGAACAACGGCCTTAACCCGTGAGCGCCCAAAGTTTTTTATCACACTTCGTTCATTTTTATAAAATATGATACATATGGGTAATAAAGAATGCTCCTAAAAATTTCCCCGAAATATTGCATAGAACCCGATTTACAAGCCGGTGCTATATGGCACCGCTTGGCGTTAGCGGGGTCTCTTTGCTGCTAAATGTATTTTGAGAAAAACCAAACTTCGTCAACTGTGACCAAAAACCACAATATAATTTATTTATTGTACATTGGCTTTTGAATGGTATGGAATATAATGCTGATACAGCCATTACAACCCCCTTGAACAAGATTTTAGATTTTTTTCTCCACTCGTTAACTTCCCTGTGGCTGCTTTTGAAAAATAGATTTCGGGGTGAGGTTTTTTCCGCAATTGATCGCTCCGAAGTGTACCTACCAGTGCCATTATAGCCCCTACTCCTCTGCTCCATCAGTATGTTTAGTCCGACAAAAAAAATTAGCCCTTCTTGCTGCCTATACTGCGCGCGTAGCTCGTTTGTCTGTCCCACCATTGTTCGTGGCACGAATATTACAAAAGAGGATCCTCAACTCGGCCTCTAAATGTGTTGCCACACACCGCGCATTTAAATGGGTTTACAAAAGTCGCCACTCGCGTCGCTGATGGACAAATTGATCCGAGTTTCACGGGGAAATGAGGTATAATTAGGTTGTCAACCGAAATTTATATACATACATGATGATTGTGATCCATCAAATTCATAACTTTTCATTGTTATTCCTCGCAATTACACACATTATAATGGAAAATATTAGAAAAAGTTGATCGCATTGCAGTCATCACCGCACCGCGGACATTTTTTTTGAAAACCGATTAAAATGCGACCGAAGTGGCCACAGAAATCAGCCTTCTATGGGATTGAATAGGGCCTCCAAAAAAAAAAAAAGACTCGGATTACTTGAGCCTAAGTTTTTTTTCAGTTATAAAATTCTATATTTCAGCAGTTGCTTTATTTACAACACAGTGTTAAAAGGATGTATAAAAACATAAACAGTGGTGTTACAAGATAAAAGAGAACCTGATAATTTTTGAAAGGTTTATTCGGAAAGTTTATGATAGAGTTTTTTTTAGATTTCTGAGCAGTTCCTGGGAAAAATAATCTAAATAGATATTAGAACCATGATTCACTTAAAAAATTGTAATCTGTGGAATTCTCACTTTTCATAGCATTATAATTATGAAATTACTACTTTTCGTCGACTTTAATCTAGTTTTGAAGGGGTAGAATCACGTAAAAATCAATTTCCGTGCTTGTAATTCCCCAAAATTACAATTAGGACGACCCCTGCACCTTCCAGGTGGATGGCCCAAACAGTAGCCCTACCCGAGGGCCCCCAATCACCCCAGACCGCCCCTACCCCTCTACGCAGTCCCCTTGGTCCGTGAGATGTGTTGAATGAACTGGGAATCCTCCCTACCACAAGGATGAGAACACCGCCCAAGCCACGCAGCGTGGATGGATGCAGAGGGGGTGATGCGAGCAGGAATTTTTGAAGGTCAAGGTTTCCAAGTCTGAGATGTCGGCGTGAGAGGGGAGGGTGAAAGGTAGAGGAGGGGTGATGAAGGGGAAGAGTGGGAGGTAGAGATAAATAAAAAAAATCTCCAAGCCAACCAGCCGACGCGGCGGCGAGGAGGATTCCGTTACTCACAGCCAGGGTGAGCAACGTTCGTCCGACGAGCCTCGCGCGCCTGAAGCATTTTTTTTCTCTCTCCGGTCGAGTTTTTCGGGGGCAGTGGGTTTGGGAAAGTCATTCCGAGTCCGTAACCCGCACGAAGAGGTGCACAGCCGACTTTGTGGAACCCGAAAACGGCGTGAAACAAGGTAAAGTTTTTCCTCGACAATTCAATTCGAAAAGGTTTTATTTCCTTACTGCAGTTTTACATGTATGTTCACATAGGAAGGTTTATGTACGTACAGTAAGGTCTCGGTTATACGAAAATATTTCCTCTTCAGGGCGTCACAAATTGTTCTAATTTATACATTGTTTGCGAGCTTGAAGCAGATGTGGTACAAATAAAAAATCTGGAACTCTTTTTTCCTTCGGTATGGCTATTGTTCCGGCACTCTTCTAAGACGTGAGGGAAACCGGCAGAACCTCACGTAGATCGCCGTGTGACAATGACGTTGTTAACGTAACTGCTTGCGTGTTCGTAGTGCTGAATTATTACATCGCAAGTTGTGTCTGTACGGGGTAGTATATCCGGAAACTATGTTAAGTCGGTGAAAGAGACAGCCGTTGTGTGGGAATGTTCCGGTTTCTGGATTCGCATCTACGGCTACTTAACTTGTCTTCGTGAATTCTAAGGACAATCACCGCCTTCCCCTTCGAGAGCTTTCTGTACATGATTGACGGGTAATGAGAACTTGAATAAACAATAAAGGTACGGGTGCCTTCATCATGCCAGTAGTGCAAAGGTCAGCAACTCTAATATAATACTAAAATCTTCTCAGTATTGGCAGGGGACGACTTATCCTCCTAGTAATCCCCAACTTGCGACGGACCTTGATGGCACGCACTTTTCATGACCCCAACGGTTCATAAAAAGTATGTGGGTAGGGGCGGACGTACCGGCGGCTGTCCTATATATGAATATCTTACAGTAAAGTATGCGCGATGAATTTCGCTGCAATCACACAGCAATTTTCAATAATTCGTCAGTAGTTATATCTAGGCAGGCTAAAGCTTACAAGACGTATGCCTAAGAAATATGTTATTCCTGGTCAAAAACCACATCTTTAAATAATGTTTCTGTTGGCGGCCCGATGCGATGGATGCGCTAAATGAACGAACAGTGCTATATGACGTGGGTGGCAGAAATTTATAGTATTTTCGTCGAAGAGAATGTACCTTATGTTAAGCGGTGAATTTTTTTAAATAAGACACGTACAAGAATTTTTCCATGTGTGAGAGCAAAAATTAATTGATAATAGCACTGACAATTGCTCTTTTAAAAATAGAAGTTTGTGGCAAGCATTAAACATAAACAGTTAGTGCTCACTATAAACTCCTCACGCATTGACGTATTGTCCGTTGAATTATTACGTTGCTTGTACGGAGCCAGGGAAGGGGTACCTAAATTCGATACCTCCTCTGCAAAAACGCTCAGCAATTGCCCACCGAATCAAATCCGCTCATCTAGTAGCCCAACAATGCGAATCCGCTCAGCTGGCAGTGTCCGGAGAATAAACGCTCATCTCCTATTCTCCAAGCTTTGTTTCCTTCCGTATCGACCATTCACTCACGCGGTTTCCTGGCCTGACAACTATGACAGTCTTACTTCAGTAACTATCTTCAACGGATAACTATCGGGTAACAATGTCGTTTACTATTAGATGTCGGTAACAATACCCATTCGTGTGTTTGGATTGTTAGGACGAAAACTACAACATTATTATTTCACATGCTATCTATCTGCTACGGTAATCAATCCGTTTGCTTGGAGTTTGCAACAATACCCACACGCAGATTGTTACGATGAAAAGCGGGTTCATTACTTACCACCCCCAAGGGGCGAGGTCTGATAAGCTTAGACGAGAGTCTTCCATCTATTCATCGAATATTTTTAACCACCGTTTCTTAAGCTGGTAAAAGAAAAACTTTCATTGGAGAACCACTTTCAAGACAAAAATCTTCTCAAAATTTCCAGAAATGACGAGGGGGCGGTCCCCTTAATCCGCCACTCATACCCATGGATTTTTGCTACGACATTATGGTCTTTTCAGCGTCGACTTTTACTAAAAAGTCATTCAACTAGGCCTCTACTGCACCAGAGACTGCATTAAAACTCAAGACCTTTCGACACCACCGGTGACATCACACGCGAAAAGGGTTTTGAAAACGAGAACGACCGTGAGAGCGCTAATTCGGAATCTGGTGCACTTTTCCCGTCCTTACGAGGAAATGGGGGCATGAGTGCTTCTGTCCCTGCGCGCGTGCGGACACGTCCATAGCGACGCGTTTTCGCATTCGCGTGGGGAACACAAGGCGAGGCTGAAAATTTCACTGCTGCCACTTCTTCCCAGTGTCCCGAGAACGCTCGCAAATTTCACCATGCGAGGATGCATGCACAATTCATTTACTTTCCGCGACATCTTTTGGTGACATGCAATAGCTCTCATAATCGGGGAATCAGGACCCAAGGGGGTTTCCTCTGAGGTTTTGGGGGAATAAACCCCCACCCTTGAGCCCAGAGAAATTTTTAAGTTTAATCCATTTTACTTATTTGCATTGATATTACTAATAGAATAGTGTAATGATAAGTAAAATAACCCACTAAAAGCCGTAAAAATCACCATTTTGAACCATTTACCTTAAAATTCCGCAATTTATTAATATCGCACCTACCGCTTATCCTGGTGGGTATTCTATACCCCCACACACCCCGGTATTGGTTGCACTGAAACCCTCCTCAGCCTTCTTAGCTGCGCCCCTGCTGTGAGGGTTACAACGCACCGGGGCCGGGACCCAGTAATTCAGCTGATACGCCCGCGCAAACTCTCATTGTCATTGATGAGGGCTCACATACGGAGATAAGTGGTTTATAGATATCCATCAATTACTTTACAACATTGTTTGATAAGTTCTCGCGATCTCCACCGACTCCATGGGGCCTGAGGGGGCCCGAGCCCCCTCAAAAATTCGTCATGAATGCGAGGAAAAAATGTGTCAGGCATGTCGATTTTCCCCGGAGTGTCCAGATATCGAGATTCGAGTTGTCAGGGTTCTAATGTTGATCATATGACTCTTCTAAAATGCTTAAAAAACTTCTAAAAAAAACTCACTATGTACTTATAAAATTTCCCGGGGCAAGATCCCCGACTTGGGCCCCCCCAATATTTTTTGTAAGTCTGTCAGGAACTGCATTACTGGCGAAATTTCGATGTCCGGCAGTAATGCAGTTCCTGACCCGGTGGCGATCCCGATAACTCTTCACGCAGTCAGTTCGCCTGGAAAGCACTAAATCTTTCTCCATTGTTTGATAAGCTGGTGAAATTAAAACTTTCACTGAAGAGCTACCTGAAAGCTTCCAATTTTTGCAGAAATTTCGGCACTGCCGGCCGCCCTATCTTCCCCCCTCAATCTCCCACTGATTGAAAAGAAGACCATTTTGGTAACGTCCAATCATGACAAAATCTTTCAGCACTATATTAACGCAATTTTATGTTTATTTAAAGGGTTTTACGGTTTTGCGATGAGTGAGAATGATAAAATAAATGCCTGGTGTGGGCAACCCGCCTATCACCCTGAATTTCTAGCTGAATGTGGTATCCCTTACCAGGGATGCCGACTTAAAAAATATTGGGGGGGCCCAAACCGTGGATCTTGCCCCAGGAAATTTTATAAGTAGTGATTTTTAAGTTTTTAAGCATTTTAGAAGAGTCATATGATCAACATTAGAACCCTGATAACTCGAATCTTGATATCTGGACACTCTGGGGAAAATCGACAAGCCTGAGACATTTTTTCCTCACACCCATAACGAATTTTTGAGGGAGGTCGGGCCCCCTCAAGCCCCATTGAGTCGGCGCCACTGTCAATTACCATATCAGTGCCACAGCAAAGAGGGGTGAGGTCGGGCACCATCCGAAATGGGAAAATTTTTCCTCTGACCTCGACAACTTGAGCTGCAAGCATTTTACAATTGTATTCAATAGCCCCCAGTAACCTATTCTTGTTGCCCAACCTGACAATCTGCCTCCCATGGCCAATAACCCTAGGTACAGTACTGTCCCATTTCACCTTTTGTAACCTGAATTTCTATTAAAGTTAGACAATAATAACTTACGTCAATCGAATAAATACAGGAAAATAGCAGTTAATAGAGCAAAAAATTGATTGCAATCAGGAGCACACTATTCCCACTGGATATCTTGGCCTAGTTGTGCAATACCGTGGAAAGACACTGTTTTCTCTCACTTTCTCACCCAAGTCTGCAGCCACAGCCTGTATGGGAGGAAGAGTCAAGTGATATAAAACCCTCTCTGAAATATTTTGTGGATGCATTAAACACAAGTGCTTCCAAATGAACACTCATAAGAATCAGTGGTGCCGACTCCAAGGGGCCTGAGGGGGCCCGAGCCCCCTTAAAAATTCGTTGTGTGTGTGAGGAAAAGATGTGACAGGCTTGTCGATTTTCCCCAGAGTGTCCAGATATCGAGATTAGAATTATCAGGGTTCTAATGTTGATCATATGAATCTTCTAAAATGCATGAAAAACTTAAAACTCATTACTTATAAAATTTCCCGGGGCAAGATTTTATAAGTAGTGAGTTTGGGCCCCCCCAATATTTTTTGTAAGTCGGTGTCCCCAGGGTCAAGTGATATAAAACCCCCTCGGATATATTTTTTGGATGCATTAAACATAAGTGCCTCCAAATGAACACTCCTAAGAATTAGTGGCGCCAACTCCATCGGGCCTGAGGGGGCCCGAGCCCCCTCAAAAATTCGTTATGGGTTTGAGGAAAAAATGTGTCAGGCTTGCCGATTTTCCCCAGTGTCCAGATATTGAGATTAGAGTTATCACAGTTCTAATGTTGATCATATGAATCTTATAAAATGCTTAAAAACTTAAAACTCACTACTTATAAAATTTCCCGAGGCAAGATCCCCAATTGGGCCCCCCCAATATTTTTTCTAAGTTGGCATCCCTGCTAAGAATACACTTCCCCTTAAATTCGCCCCCTTCCAAAAACCTTCACACAAATGCAGCCCTCTTCCCCAAATTTGAAGACTATGGTCTTCATCAAGTTAAAAAAATTTTCCTTGCTCACGACTCAATATTCAGCATCAAACTGTTTCTATTCATCCCTGTCGATTGCTTCAAAGTATTGATGTAATAAAAAATTCACATACGCTGCATGAACACAAGTGCATCCTCGTGATTACTACCCATGAACGATGTAACAATTTTATAATGAGTAAACTAGTCTTTATCAGCCAAACTTTAGACGGTCAAGTCATCTTTCTACCTCTGGGCTTAAGAGAAAAACACACAACCCAAGCATGGTAAAAAAATGTTCCTACAGCGGTTGTAAATGTTAATGCAAAGTTCTTTGGCATCAAAGGAAATGTTTAGAATCTATCCTTGAGAATAACTCCTAAGAGACTGCATCTGTTTCAATGTATTGGTAGATAATGATCAAAGATGGGGAGGCAAGTTTTTCAGTAAAATCTAATACAACCAGAGCGTGGATGTGAAAATAATATGATAGGATGACAAAAAGACTGAATCATAATTAAATGATATTAATATTAAGCACCTGCAAGCAAAGCTATTTTAAGAAAAAAGTAATGAAATTCTTTTTTTCCACAGCAAAACGACTTGGCACAATGTTCGGCCCTCTAAGCAGATGGTGGTATGGCGAGTGTCAAAGTAAAGCCAGGCTTGATGGGAAAGTGGCAATAATCACTGGATGCAACACTGGCATTGGAAAAGAGACAGCAAGGGATTTCGTAAGAAGAGGTGACTTAAATGTATTTTTCACAAATCATACTTTAACTCATAAATCAGTCATTGCCCTATTAAATATGCAAGAGGCTATGAAAGTGAAAAGAAGGGATCATATAACTTTGATGGGCCACAAAAAAAATATTTCAATTGAATAGTCCTTTTGGATAAATATTTTGGCTTTCCTAGAACCCCATTTTGTTTGCTTAAGATCTTCAAACAATTAAATGTCTGTTATGGAGGCTTCCGCAGTGAAAAATTAACCCGGAAACCAATTATCAATTAAATGTCAGTCATAATCATAAGACAATCCTGAGGCTAGGTTTGTGAATCTCTTCACTCGATTCTCCAGTCAGCAAATCTTTTCATGTTTCTTTTTATGTGCAACCATGATTGCTCGACACATATATCTACTAATGGCCATACATATTTTGTTGCCCTTCCCTTTCATTATTACAAGGGTTGTCCATAAAATGTTTCCCATGTACTCACAAGGAACAGTACATATAGTCACGAGGAATCAAGCTACACACCCGGTGTCACGAGAGAGTAGCTTTGGTTCCTCCTCTGTGTCGCCGTCCAAGTTATTTGTCTGCAACAATCGGCATTGGCTAGGCAACCATTCAAGTCAGAGCTTCCATTTGCTTCTCCCACTAGGTGTGGCTCATGTGCTGTGATTCGATTTTATGAGCGGAAAAGAATGACGCCACTCCTAAATGTGTGAAGTCTACGGATTTTAGTGTAAGAGCAAACAAGACTTCCGCAATTAGTGCAGAGAATCCAAAGACAGACGTACAGACATCCATTGCAAACAACATGCAACTTCAAACAAAACAATGCAAAAGTGAAAGAAAAATTGCTGGAAGCTCCAGGAGTGATGTTTCATGAGGATTCTTCTAATCCTTCAGTGATTCTACTGACTTTTTGATAGCACATTACAGGATGCCAATACTATCCGCTGGGAATTTCACTCCTCCAGCCCTTCCCAATGATTTCATGAATGGCAGTCTTGACGTAAGCATTGGAAATTATCACTGACATTAAATAGCCTTGAATCATTACTTTTCTTTCTTGGTCATATGGCAATTAAAAATTTAAAGAAGTGAAAAGCAAGAAAAACGATGTGTCTTTTTGCTAATGGATTCAAAGCGGCCATTGCACAGAGGGATTCAAAATTTTTTCTATGAAATGGTAGAACACCCTCCCAAATGTTAAATATTATATTCATGATATTACAAACTGCAATGGGTAAACAATAATATGAATGGCAGTTTGGAAAATATTTATTTTTTTATTATCTCACTACTTATTTATAAACTTAGTTTGACAATCACCTATTGTAACGATATGTTAGCTCTTTTCTCAGATTTCTCAAAGAATATAATGTTATTCATCAAACATCTGTTTGCATAGACCACTTCCTGTAAAATGGGACATCAAAAACTTTATGCTCGTATTAAATTGCCATTTACAAAGCTTATTTTTATTTTTGCAAAACTCTTACAAGTTATTTTTTATTTGAGGAGGCAAACGTGTAAAAACCAATTTTCATAAAAATTTTAGAGGTCAAGGGTCTACTCCGGTCAAAGTGGCTGTGGAAAGACCTGTAAGTCATCAGGCACATGGCCGCGTCTAGTTCTTGCTCTCTACTTTTTGTACATAGGAATGATAATTCTGTTCTTAAAGGGCCTTATGTCTCTCGTTGATTAGGGAACCTTGAAAATCATTGTTAGTGGCTTTTGGGAGCAGCTGCATGTTGCGCCTGAAAGCCGTTAACAACGATGCCGCTCGCTGCGAAAGCATACGTTCCAAGCGAACCTTGAAAAGCTCAGTAATCCACTCTGGAAATCTCAGTGTCTGTGGTTTCATTTTACATATATCCAAGGAATCTTTCCCATCACAACAATCGTGAATTTCCCTTCAAAATTGGTGTTTTCAAAATGTATCTCAATGAAACCATACCAATAAAACTAAAGTTCTTTTTAGGAATGGAATAGTTCCTACCATCTTCTGGAACTTTAAGGTATTCATTAACTAAAATTCACCATTCCTTTTTTATGTCAACAGGATGCCGAGTAATTATGGCATGCAGGGATGTGGAAAAAGCCAACCAAGCCGCAGAGGAAATAATGGCATCAACCAAAGAGGAACCGAAGAATGAGGAGAAGAAGTGTGGTCCAAATGAGTCATCAGAAGAGAGCAAAAAGGAGGATAGCACCAAAGCCATGAAGATAGGAAGTGTTGAGGTTCATCAGCTTGATCTCAGCTCTTTGGACTCCGTGAGAGAATTTGCAAAGAACATACTTGAAAAGGAGCCAAAAATACACCTTCTCGTGAACAATGCAGGTAAGATTTATACATGATGAGAAACGAATAGGTCTGAAAAGAGGAAATCCAAATTCAAATTAAAGTTGGAAGGAAAATATCTCTGTAACCACTTTTTCTATTGTCCGATGCAGTCATCTGTTGGGAAGAGAATGAGCGTAAGCCCGCCAAAGGCTTGGCTAAGAGTGAAGGGTTTGATTCTACTCTGGTGGTTAGTTGGTTACGTCTTGGTACAGAGAAGTCATGTTTATTTGAAAGGTTGAGATTGCTCATGTCAGCAATCAAGTGGGGGAAAGTTCTCTAAGCTTCGTAACTGATTGCAAGTTGAAAATCACCAGAATTCCAAGATTCGTACCTGCTGCTAGCTGCTTGCTAAGAATTTCGACTGTGTAGAGTAACTTGCTGTGTATGATGTCTCGTTTGTTGTTAAATATTTTATTCTGGTGCTAGTGAATGAATGAGCTTCCGTAAAAATCTAATTTGTGGTTTTTCATGGCTTTCAACGAAGTGAGATTAGTGGCAGTGATTCGGTGGGTTGATCAAATAAGTGCTTCACGACCACAGATTGGGTGAATCTTCAATTTATAGTGTGCCATGTTTTCCTTGAATCCAACGGTTGGATATAAACCCAATGAACCCAACACAAAATTATCTTCTGTAAGACTTTCGTTATTTTCCAATAAAACAGCAGTGCAACATGGTTAGCCCTCGAGTTATCTTCACTGAGACAACGGTAGTGTTAATTATATTACATTCCCTAATTGTACTCCAAGTTATTTTTTCAATCATTCCGATCAACTGTCAATGAATTTACTTTGTGTATATTCATGCTAAAAAGGGGAAATAACTGTAGTAATTTTCCACATTTATTAATGTCAAACAGTGTCACTGCTTATACACATTTTCTATCAACAGAAGAAGCTCTTGAAAATGACACATGTATACGTATATGTGAAAACCAGTTGAGATAAATAACAGTGGAAAATTACTATAGCTGTTTCTTTCTTGTTGTTAATCATTTCTGGTTTCTAGTCATGATTACATACGATGTATTTGTTTTATTCATTTGAGTCACTCAAGAGCTTGATCTTGTAACACAGTTTGTTGAGGGGTACTGAGAGAAATCTATTGTCAAGAACAGGGGTCTCCAATTTACTAGACCACGATGGCCACATTCCAAGTTCTGAATCACACTGCAGGCCGGAGAGCAAATTTGCTGATTTCGGAAGTATACTATCTTCAATATGATAGGTATTCGATACTTGAAACGAGTACGCGGGCCGGATCCAGCCTGGGGGCCATCTTTTGGAGACCCTTGGTCTAGAAAGTGAAACTTCCAAAAACATCGTTGAAGAGCCTTTAGTTATTCCCCTGCTCCCTACTGTCACGTTAAGATATTCAAATGACATTTTTGTCATTTAAGATAAAATTCAATCCGGCAAAAATGATATCATCAACAGACAGAATGAAGTCCATGCCTCAATTAAGTTTACAAATGACATGGAACAAAACAGTTCGCTTCCTTTTTTCCACATCTTTGCCATAGAGAAACAAGCCAAATTAGAATTAGACATCTTCCTTTAGAGTATGCATCATGATTATTGCATTAAATCAGACTCCCATCACCTGTATCCACAGAAGCTGCCAGAGAAAGTGAAGGAAAAGAACCACAGAACCATCAATCAATATAATTTATTGAGTAGACAGAGACATTGACACCTAACATATGGGAAAACAGATTTTCCGCCACATCCAAGTCACATAATACACTGCATGCTAGCTTCAGTTTTAAAACTTCCATTGAAAATGGATAAAACTTCTTTTCGTAAAAGAGTTAGGAAATTGAATCCTTTCTTCCATTCTATGCAGTCCAAATATAGACTGCAGGCAATGAAAGACAGGAGAGAACTGAAAGCCAAAACCATGAACAGGACCCAAAAATAAGTTTATCTCGGGTAAAAAAATGGAGAAAGAGAAAACTCATCACAAGCAACCATGTACAAGTCTAAACCAAGTATGTAGTCCTGAGATGGATCAAGTCCAAAGTAATCATACCTTTGGGTGGAGCAGAATGCCTGAGTGAAACATTTTCCATATTATTCGTGCATTGTGAGTTCGATAAAAACAAATAACGATATCCGAGGAGAAAAAATGAATTTTCACCATTCAAAATTTTATAACAACAACAGTGGCTAATATGCGTTAAAGTAGATATGAATAATATGTTACCACTATAATTGTGTCTGAACAAAATATAATACGGAGAGATTCGAACCACAGAATTCGTAACACTACCGTATAAAATCGGCTTGTTAACCGATAAATAGAAAATGGTTAAATAGAAAATACCGAAACTCAATTTCCAAAATGCAATGAAAGTGGCACTGCTTCATTCATTGCAAATACTTTTGAATCCGACTATACATTGAAGTGTTCTGTGCATTTCAATAAACGTGGGCCACGGCAATTGATGTGATCTAAATTTAGTCAACATTAAAATTTTCTTTTATTTGCAAGAAACTTATATTTCTTACTTGAAGTAAAGGTCCATGCTGTTTTTAAAAAGTACCAATAAATTTTTTGCTTTGTTTTTAGGAATAATGTCTTGCCCACCAGGAAAAACAAAGGATGGCCATGAAATTCAACTCGGAGTGAACCATTTAGGTCATTTTCTACTCACCTGTTTATTACTTCATCGCATATGCTCAACACCAGAAGCAAGGATTATTAATGTTTCTTCAATGGCTCACAGATGTAAGTGAACACCAAAGAGATGAAATTCTGTTGTAATATTTCTAGATTCCTCTTGATTTCATTCAATTTGTAGAATGACTTCAAATTCCATGGGGAGCAGTAGAATCCATGCTTGGTGTTTCAGTGCTTCGACTGGGAAAGAAAAGAGATTGTTATCAGGTCACAAATTAAGATAAAAGTACTTGCTCCGAAAAGTCCTATATATAAAAAGTCTTAAACATGACCTTAATCACGATGACTGCTAATTTCCGGGTTCTCCAGCCGCGTCTGTCGTTTATAGTTGACTACAGTTTCGGAAGCCATCCTGCTTCCGTCTTCAGGCCGAAGGTGAGAAGTGTTCATTTTTTGCCGTCTTATATAGCACTGGCCGATCTCCTCCTGTGCGCTGATTGGTCAGAACTCTCTTCCAAACGTTGCTGATTGGGTAGCCGTTGTCCCTGTTAATATTTTGCCTTTTGTGGATTTCAATCGCTTCCCTGATTTGCCTTGGGTAGTAGCGACTCTCTTTTGCCACTATCTTCGCTTTTTCAAATTCAATGTTATGGCCGGCCTCACTCCAAACATGCTCTGCAATGGCTGACAAGTGCAGTTGTTTTTTATTGGTAGCCCTCACATGCTCCTTCATCCTTGTCGCCATTCCTCGGCATGTTTCGCCAACATATGATTTTCCGCAGGAGCATGGCACTGTGTACACGCCTTCGCATAGTGCCTGCGGGATACGATCTTTTGGTCCAGGTACAATGTTTTGTATCTTGGTCACGCAATTGAACCTTGTGACCACGTCATGCTTCCTTAGTATCCTAGCAATACACTCTGACACTCCTGCTATGAATGGAATTGTAAGCCGTGCTGCAGGTTTGGTCAATTCCTCCTCCTCTGTGGCCTGGCGTTCCTCAGATGGTCGTGAGTGCATCTTTTTGACCTTAGCGGCCCTTTTGAGGACCATTATCCGGTCGTAGCCATTCCTGATTAGTGCTTTGGTCAGGTGCTTCTTCTCTGATTCTAATGATCATTAGATTAGTTTGGAAGAGAGTTCTGACCAATCAGCGCACAGGAGGAGATCGGCCAGTGCTATATAAGACGGCAAAAAATGAACACTTCTCACCTTCGACCTGAAGACGGAAGCAGGATGGCTTCCGAAACTGTAGTCAACTATAAACGACAGACGCGGCTGGAGAACCCGGAAATTAGCAGTCATCGTGAACGACGCCGCGGAAACCTACGCACTAATGACCTTAATCAGTGCCTCAGTGTGGACTTCAGAGGTCAAAAACTTTCTTTTGAAATTAATCACCCATTAATTGAAATATCTATGACCCTTATTTCCTTACAGGGGGAAATTTTGACTTTGATGATATGCAATTGGAGAAAGGCAGTCATTCACCGACAGCAACATATGGAAGAAGCAAATTAGCAAACATCTTATTCACTAAGTCACTAGCCAAAAAGCTTGAAGGTAAGTAACATAATTCATTACATAATAGTATATATACATAATCAAAACATCTTTAGAGCCTTTAACATGATTTCATTCATTGCTGCAACAACTCCAGACATTGTCTTCAATAGTACACGCTAAAGCAATATGTATATAAAATAGTCACATTAATTGAGTATCAATACAAGCTATTTTTGTGAGGTTCCTGTTTAAAACAAATTAGGGTTCAGTATCTCTGAGAATTGGCTGGAATAGTATAGTACGAATATTATGATTAAATACTTTTTAGACATGAATGGAAATCCAAAATATGTAAGTAAATATGCACTATCAGTTAGGTAAACAACAGGAAGTACTTATAATTATATATTTTTTTCATTTCAGAAAACCAGTTTTTGACTAAATTATTAAGAAAAAACTTGCCTTTGCTGATTTTTTGCCAAATTTTATGTTATGGGCATTAACTCTGCCAAATCTAAAGATTATTGAAGCATGCTTAGAAGGTATTTTCACTCCAAAGCATAATGTTTCATGTGATTCCACTATCCCAGCAGTTATTGGCTACTTCTTTACAAAACAATTTTTTTCACAACTTCTACACAAGTTTGTCCCAATTTTCATATAGAAGCAATATTTTTAGCTCTCTATAGCATACTTAAATATATCCCCTAGGCATGAACACATTGAAAAACATTTTGTTAATCAAATTTGAAGCTGGGGCTGACTTTTTATGGCTTAGAGATTAACTTCAGTATCCATCTGAAACGAAGGCAGGGGAGTATTACTTGTTGGTTACCCTATAATTAATTCATTGGTATATTAAATACCTACATAAACAGACCCAGTGTCTTTCATTATATCTCTAATTGAGATTTCTATTTAAATTTCAGCCCAACTTAAAACAAATTCGCCATTTCAAATGATGGACAGTATAAAATATGTGGCAATAAGCTGATCTAGAATCTTCTGTTTTCTCCACAGGCCATTTACAAACCTCAATAATAATGTAAAGATACTAATGTACAGTGATTAATGCTGACTTTTTATGGCTTATTTTCTACAAGAATATCTTTTAAACTTTTAATGACTGCTATTTATTAAAATATGGAAAGGGAAAGAACTATCGTGACTTTCAAGGCAGCAATTTAGCACGGATGTAAGCCTCTTTCGTCTTGGTTTTTAAGTAAACTGAATTCACTCACTGAAGTTAATTTTTAAAAAGAATTTTACCCAGTTTCAAATTCAAATTTGACCCGGTTGCCCTTATTTTCTCTCTCCCAGACCTCTATGATAAAATTATTCCAACTCTCAATTTCAGAGGTGAATTTATAGTTACCTGCAAAAGTTTAGCTTAAAAAAGCCACTAAGTCCTAAAAACATGGCATAATTTTTTTATTGTTATTAAAAATTTAGAGTGGAAAAGTAAAATTGTGTGTACATATTTTTTAATGGATCCCTTTGCAATGATCAGAATAAAACCCTGTAACAAGCACAGACCCACAGTAAACCGAAATCAGGAAGAGTTTGCCAAAAATAAAAATTTCAACTTATTTACAGCCTTTAGCCGACTTTATTTGTAGCCTGGAATAAAAAATTCAGATTCTAAAAGATCCATGTTATAAAAAATTGAAGCATTTTTCAAAATGAAATTCATCATATAGTGACAGCCTTTTAAAGTTGAATAAAAATCCATGAGATCTTATGTTTGGCATTGTTAAAACCTAATGAGATTTTAACAAAATATCCCAAAGCTGCTTCTTCCGTTGAATCTCCCTTCAGTGTAACATGTGTGGTAACATTAGGAATACTATAAATGCTACATAAATGGAGCTAATTAAGCTACTTTACTATTTTATCAATTTGACAACATACACATTTACATCCTGGATGATGAAAACCTCAAGGGATTCCAGGATTCAAATCTAAGTCTTTTAGAGGTCAGCAAGCAATAACATTTCCATTTGGCTTAAAATATAAATTTTGGTAGGAAATATAATTTGTTTAGATTTGTCAAATTCTCCTGAACAAAAACCATATTGGATATGCAATTTTTTTCCCTAACATATATTTTTAGTATGCAAAATAATCTCACAAGCAATGTGCCATTGGAGATATCCATCATCTGTTTTTTTTATTACCTATTTTTTATCTGTTTTACCTAATGTAAGAATTTTTATCTGTACACTCATATTTTCATGAAAATTTTGGCCTGGCCATGGAATGTAGTATGTACATGATCCAGGTACATAATTTCACTATTTCCAACACTACATCATCCGAAAGTATCCTGGCAAGTTCAAAATAAACCTTGCACACATTTCCATCTTTTAACCATTTCACTACGTACACCTTGAGTGGTGAAGTAGTATGAGGCAATCAAAAACCAGACCTACCACTCGGAGGGACATATAATTGAATAAAAATATAGAGAACATAACTCATTATTTGGATAAGTTCACAACTTACACACTGCAGTTGCTTAACAATAACTATAATTACCTAATTCACCTTACTGTGATATGGTTCCTACTTAAACACTTCCTTGCAAATTATAGGGACAGGAGTTAATGTCTATGCCCTGCATCCTGGGGTGGTAGCAACCGAATTAGGACGACATCTTCACTCAACCATAATTCCAGGAGCGTCTTGGTTCTACAAAAATGTGAATTTGCTTGGAGCAAAGAACTCTGTTCAAGGTGCTCAAACAACTATTTACTGCGCAGTAGATGAAAAAACTGCGGACGAAACAGGACTTTACTACAGGCAAGTATAAAATAATTGTTGCTAATTACATGTATTATTCTATTTATTGCGAGCTGCATTTAGCCAAACAAATGAAAGTTGCAATAGATAATTTAGATGATCCAAAAGCGCTGAAGTGTAAAAATAATAAAAAATTCAAATCCATCCGGCTTCGACTCTAAAATAATGCCCAGTCTCCAGGTGAACCAATTTTATCAAAGGCTATACGTATAATAGCGATGAAAATAGATTGTAGGAGAGAAAGACGGATGAGATGGAAAAATAGACAGAGAGAAAAAGGAACAAGGAATATCATGACATTACGGGTGAGAAGAGAAAACTACTTGAGAATTTGTATGAGGAGGAGTCAAATGATGTGTTTAATGGAGTGATTGTAAATGGGAGAGGGTATCAGTGACTTCATGGCAAATTTAGTAGTGCTGGAATGCACTCTCCTTAACTTTTTTTAGAAGTGAAACATTACTCTGTGTGTTTTTTATTTAAAGTAATAATTTCCAATTAATTACATTTTTTGTTTTAGTTACAGATGTATACATTAGAAATTATGAGGCAACAAAATTGATAAGTGTCATTATTTCTTTTGTTGACCAGTACTGGAACGGCATTCTGGCACCATGACACTACTCGAGTATTATAAAAATATATAGGCCTGGTCACATGATACAAGAAAGACTTGTTTACAACAACTTAACTTGGGATAGCTGTGTAGTCGAAAACCAACAAAGAGCATTTGTTGGTTCAAAACAAATTACATTGATATACCTCGACTTAACATAGTATTCATTAGTAAAGAAAAGCTTTAAGTTACTGTTAAAGATTTCATTATAGGGATAGTATGTCATCAATCAATTTTGTTCTTAATAAGCCGAGTTGCACCAAATTAAGTTGTTGTGAAGGGGCCTCTTAGCATTTAATAGTAATTTGTACATGCATAAATATGGGAATGAACACAAAATTACACAATGTCACTGTCCAACTAATATGAATGTACAAACATAAAATAGCACCTGTTCTAATTTTATCCATGCATTCACACATGTTACATTCTCAACTACCAACTTTGTTCATGCATCCACACATCAACACAATGTATCCTGTAATTACTGAAGAAGGTAATTCAAAGTGAGAGGGGGAATGGGCCAGGGCAATAAGTAAAATGTTACATTAAAACCGTAGGTTTAGAGTAATTCAATTCAAATAATAATGAGTAATAGTAATGTAAGACTCGATGTGTCTCTCCTATGGAAGTTGTTATGAATCTATGAAACTGCCCCATCAGAAGCCTTTATTTTGTTGGGTTACGAATACATTGAAAATAATGAAAAATTGAAATCATCTTGCTGCCTCTTCCAAAATAATTGACAATCCTCATTAGCACTGGAAAATACCGAATATAAAGATGGGAAATTTGTGGCATTCAGATAGAAATACTCAAGTATATTTATTTTTATTCCAATTGAAATGCATAATAATGTAGAATTCGGGGTAAAATGGCTTGCCTGTCAATAAACATGCTGAAATGACGAGAGCCTGAGGGAATTAGTCATTAGAAGGAAAATTTTTTGGGAGCTACATATTTTATAATGTTATCGGGAAGAAGTTGCATAAGAGATATACAGCGGTGAAAGTACTCCTGTGATTCACAGCGATGACGCAAATGTTGAGTTGCCTGATTTCATTGCATGAAGATGCACTCTGATGCTACTCTGTCTGATACTAATCACAATAAATTTCATTTCAGTGATTGCAAAGTGGCGACTCCTTCTGCCAAAGCAAGAGACCCTGAATTGGCAGAACGACTGTGGCAAGAGAGTTTGAAAATGGTTGATTTAAAAGAAGATCCTACTTTGAGTCTACCAAAGAAAACTACATGAGATTAACTTCGTGGGTTCTACAGGAAACATCTGTGCAATTGGAAGTAAATATTTACTTTCAGGAACAGTGAATATGTGCCCAACATCAAGGAAGTGTAAAAATCTCATGTACACATTTCAATTGCCAAACTTATTCACTGCATTGCATTTTTGAAATAATTTCAGTCCAATAATCCATCAAATATGACTGACCATTTTTTATCTATTGCCTTAAGAATACACGCTACACTGAAAAAAATCTTCAATGAGGCATCAATCCAATCAGGAAAAGTGTGACTTGTTTAAAAACATGTTAAGAAGAAAAATTACATTAAAAATATATTTGTTATAATTTTATACTGCTTTATGAAATTGTGATATGTTCATCTATAATAAATTGTTTTAAAAGTATGGAAGCATATTAATTCTCACCAGATGAGGCAGGGCCATAGGGCGGTGGAGGAGGGTGCCATCCTACCAGGGAGAAATTTTTCCTGGCCAAGGCAACTTAAACTTTGAGTAGGTATTTGCATCAATATTCATTATCCGCCTCCCCTGCCCAGTAACTTACACATTGCCTGACCTGACAACCTGTCTGTCTACCCAGGCCAATAATCGTGGCCAAGTTTATGAAGTGAGGATTGGCGCCGACTCCATGGGGCCAGATATTGAGATTTGAGATATCAGGGTTCTAAGTTGATCATATGACTCTTCTAAAATGCTTAAAAAACTCGTTACTTATAAAATTTCACGGGGCAAGATCCCTGGTTTGTGCCCCCCCCCCCAATATTTTTCGGCATCCCTGGTCGAGTAGTGAGGTTTCCTGAGTACTTATCGTGAAATGAAATGTTCTCGCTAGCATTTCAGTATACAAAAAATTTCCTCATAACATGAATTAAACTGAATGGGGACAAAAATAACATGTTACTAATTTGACACAGGCACAAAATCAAGTGCAAAACGGTGGAATAGTCTCTCAAGAGAATATGATGAAATTTCATTCACTGAGGTAATGTTGACAAGAGGCAAAATAGTAGATATGCTCATAATCAGGCATTGGATTGATTAAGACTCACAACCGGTTGTGTACATGATTCGGGACTACTGAGCTAATAATGAATCAATAAAAATCTACATTAGAAAGAAACTCAAGGGAGAAGAGGTAGAAACCAATTACGAGAAGTGTTCAGAAGATTGGTAATCAACTAACTGCAACAATATCAGCGATTATTTAGGGGAAAGAAAGAAGTCCTTCATAATAAGTAAAAAATGTAAGGTGACAGATAGATGGGATATCGATCAGACTATAATGCTCTCACGCTCTGTAGGCACCCGAATCGCAGTAATTATATAAAATTGGGGTTAAAAATATATATTTCATGCATACCTAAGATGAAGTCAAGGGTCACAAACAGAAACAGGTAGTGCAAAATCATATCTCCGCCAATTGAGGTCTAAATTTTCTCGCTTTTCCATGAAAATTCATTAACACCAAAATATGCAATCCGATATAATAGAAGCATAACTTAACGGGTAAGCATTATGCAAACAGAATCTTAGACGGAATGAATACTTACACAAAAACAGATTTCGGACGCTACAGCGCTTGACCACAAATTCCTTTAGCTCTTGATCTATACGGATCTCGAGACAGCAGATTGAACACAGAACTACAAAATCGTGTTAAAATCTATAATAATGGTCCACATCTGCAAAAAACGTTATTGTTCGAATTATTTTAAACATTCTAATGCCTGTGATATAACTGGTTATCCTAAATGACTTCCATTGAATGAAGTTAATCAATCGGCCAGGTAAAACACGCGAAGTTAGGAATTCTCTTATTGAGTCTCCATACACGAACCACACGAATTGAGAAATTCACGTAATAATCTTCATACAGCGAACTATGTGCTCACTATCTCCTCTCACGTAAATGGAATCAGCAATTTTCATGTTGAATTTTAGGCTGACATTACTATTTTTAAGGTAAAAAGTTAAAATTCGGTGCTATTTAACTAAACACAAGAATTCAAACTAGCACAATGAATTGTTTCAATTGACCTACCAGGAGAGGCGCTGTGATCTCAGAGATATTCCTGTGCAAATTTCAAAATTTTGTTTTAAATGCATGGAATTCCTGTCTCCGACTTAAGTCCACGATTTCATTCGATCGTTTCAAAGGAAATATTTTTGTACTTAATTAAAGCATAGCAATTTTGTAGACACACCACAAACCAAAACCCACCAAATTACCAAACCGCAGAAACCTGACCGACAATCGAAATCGATCGATTCTGCGTTGATATTCCGGTGTTTGTTATGTCGTTATGTTCTGTGATATTCTGGCGTTAATTTGAACTTTTCGGTTATCGTTAGTGCTATCGCTACATTCTGGCGCTTAATTTCTCGTGGCAGAACGCAGATATCCTGCATTTATCCATGTTCGTTATTTGCGAAAATTTGTTATATCCTCCGACTTATGTGCATTTGCTGAACGTCCTCTTGTAAACATCCTGCAGCGGATATGGGACTTCCCAGGATAGGCAACCCGGTGAATTGCTGTAATCAGCGCTGTCTCCCAGTAATCGATTAACGTGACATTTTCGTGATACATTTCATTGATGGTTGATTCAATGTTCCCTCTATGGCCGGTAACATTGTAAAGGCACTCCCTCGATTATAAAGCAAGCATCTCAATCACTTGATCTTTCTTGAAAATTTTAGTGGCGTTAAATCGTTCGAGGCGATGATAATCCGAAAACTTCAATGAGCGTGAATTTGTTAATTTTTACTACTAAATAATTCAATCATGTATTCTGAGTACATTTTTGGGAATTTTTTCCTCTACTCCAATGTGCATTTTCAGTATTTTTCGAATCAATAACAATCATTTTTTTGTGCAAACTGTATTTGTTTCAGAAAAAGGACCGTCCATTTTCTTCTATCAATCGAACTTTGGGTTTGAACTTCGATATTTCCCACAAAGTCGAACTTTTCTTTTCGATTAATAATGGATTTCTCGAAAAATCGATTTGACCGACATTTCCCTCTCACTATGCTCATTCTTCTTCGGTTAATAGGTCGTTGAACTTGGTTATTTATTTCCTCAGACCATATAAGCAGCTAGTATGTATAATAACTACTATAATAAGTTGCTTATATGGTCTAATTTTCTTTCGGTATTCCCCTTTTCATCTATTCAAACGCAGGAATACAAAGTCGTTCGCGGATTCCATGGGCGGGCGACTATTTTGGATGGCATCACTGTGAGTCTTTCTTCGCGCTCCCTTCTCTTTACAGCCATCTCTCTTAAGAATGGTTCGCGACCACGTGACCGCCCATTCATGCTCATCGCTCCGGGTGATGCGATGCTGCCTCGCGATATCGCTCCACGCACTGTGGGCATGAGTGAGCACGTAGCGACTTTGGTTCACTAGAAATAGCCGCGGGACACACTCACAGCACGTGTGATGTCCCAGATCCGAGGAATGCGATTCGGAAGCGGGAAAATTACATGCTTTTCCTTTTCGCAAGCTAAATTCCACTCTATTTTTTCAAATGCGGTCCATGAAAGGAATCCGACAGGCATCGGAAAATTACCTAAACGAATCGAGCGCGAGGAAACGCAGGATCAGGGTGTGGCAGTGGCGTAGCCAGGGCGGGGGTCCAGGGGAGGGGGGTCCAGGTGGTGCGGACCCCCCCCCCCCCCCCCCCCGAAAAATAAAAATTCAATAATTTTTCTTCATAAAAGAAAACAAAATATTTAAAAATCATGAATTTACAAAATATTTCTTTTACAAATGAAGTTTTTTCGATTGTGAAAAGTGTTTAAATTAGTTTAAAACCCAATACTTAGTACCTCGTTTTTCAAAAATTTACCCCCCTGATTTTTTGGCCCCCACGAACGAAATTCCTGGCTACGCCCCTGGGGTGTGGCTGTAATTTTTCTAGGATTTTCTATTGCAACCTCTGAAAACATACTATTTATATAGTCGACGGCATGGTCCTAACATGAACATGAGTAAATAAGAGGATCAATCTCTATTTTCTGTATTATTATCATGTCTCCGGGACTACTAACATATTGCACCCTTAAAATTTCATTCATTGAATTGATTTCATTAACATATTAGTGGTGGGTGTTAATCTAATATTTTTTACTTTAATACTTCAATCGTAATGGACTTAATATATCTATAAAATGTACGTTGATAATTTTTTTTACTTTAATAGCCACCCTCCTGCCCCGTAAATTTCCACAAGCCCACTCATAATTATCATCGCCATGTGGGATTCTGTCTGCAGGAAGGTCCCGTTCAACACCTCTCTCCATCCGCTTCCGTCCCAAGCTTTTGTTTCCTCATTGCTGTTGATCTTTACCTGATATTCACCTGACATCATCTTTGTCTTTCGTAGAAATAATCTTCATGCTACACGAATCGCTAGATGGAGAAAGGCATCATTTCCAACTTGGACGATTTTTCTTTTTTCTCCTTTAAGTTGTTGCTTGGTGCAATAGGTACTCAACTTCTCCTACTAAAAGGAAACATGCTATGGAAAGATAAGCTCGGTGTTATTAGAATGACATTTTTTCATTTAGTAGGTAACGTCGAATCTTGCACCTAGCAAAAACTTTAACGAAGAAAGGTAAATCGTCCAACTTCGACATGATGCATTCCTACAGTTAGCGATTCATACTACGTTATCCCTTCTTCCAAAATCACAGCCTTTTTAGGTGATTGGATATCATCTACTAATATTACCATGACATCTGCGATTCTTATGCTTCTTAGAGCCGGTTTACTTGATATATTAACACGTACGAGTTAAACTCCGTTTGCACGAATGATTTTTGTAGACCGGAACGTGTCATGTACGAATACATTAACTAAATTAGAGCAGGTTCTATTTTCGGTACATGCATTCGCAAAAGTTGGCTGGTTACACGATGCGTTTTCGTGTTCATTTACGCGTTCTTACATTTAGACATAAACTCGTACGGGTTAACGAACCGAGTAAACAGGTCTTTATCTTCCGACCTCTAATGCTCTCCTTCCTCTCTCCCATCAAAAAATGTTTGGATCATTTCCACAGCATATATATTGAACAAGGTTGGCGATAGACAACATCCCTGGCTTACTTTTTTTCCAAGATACACCCATTCTGTCATGTCCACAAAGCCGCTAAATTAAAAAACAATTCAAAAGCGTACCTGCGTCATGAACCCCAACCCTCCGGCTCTCCTTGAGTATCCCTGAGCAAAAAATTCTAAATGCTTTCACGATCCCACAAGTTTCGTACAAAGAACTTTTACTTATCTTTTATCAAAGTTTCTGAAGAAGAAAGCGCTCCAGTATCTAAAAAAAAACGTTTGTTATAGTCTCTTATCTTATAAGAATCGCAAGTTTTCACCGTTCGTGTTAAACGGTGAGTATTATAAAACCGCAGAGCGCTTTCAGCTCTTAATCAAACCCATATTTTGGAAAGTGTTTTCAAGTGAACAACCGATCAACTTCTGAACTAGTTTATTTCCGAAAATCCAGGCACGGTGAAGAGGAACTCCAGCGTTATGAGGCCGAATAACAACTCCAATATGGTGGTTTCCTACTATTTTTTTACTGCCTAAATCGAAAGATTATTTCTCCTAGAGTACGTATTTCACTGAAGCTTTTAGATTTTTAAATGGCGATATCTATTTTTCGCGATTTAATGAAAATTGAAAAATTTCAAGCATTAAAATTATATTTATAACGAAAATGTATTTAAAATAGAAATAATTTGCAAGGTCTGCAACGTGATCGCCATCTGTTGTAACCATTTTGTCTGCAGCTTACTCCCGCAGGTGCATTGTGGTTACAACAGATGGCAGTTACGATGCAGACCATGCAAAATATTTTTATTTAAAATAAATTTTCATTATAAATGCAATTTTAATGGTATAAACAAAACTTATTGTTTGAGTAATTATTTAATCAAGCCCCTGCGTGCTAACTTGCACTGCACGAGCCCTTTTTTGCACTGCAGGAGCGTGTGAAGTGGTTGAATTTTCGTTGAAATTCACTGCTCCACCACTGTAAATGTAGTACAGTGTCAGTAATTATTTTTCTGGGAGACATTTATATGTGTATAAGGTATATTCTATAAAATTTTCACTTGTTTTCATTTAGTCCCTTTTTAGATTTTGACCTGCAAAAATCGATGTTAATAGGCTTTCGGCATATTTGACAAGCTCTAGAGAAAAGGAGAGCGTTCTCAGTGCTATAACTTATACTGCAAGTAGTTTTTAACTATTCAACTCAGAAATAACGTTCTATTAGTGAGTCTCTTTTCCTTCATAAAAAATTATAGCGTTCAAAAGTTAGTATTGACAAATTTTTCCCGAGTTTTTACGGAAAGATTTTGACTGACCGTCTTCTATGATAGCAAAATTTAAATAAAATGGGTTTCAAAAGTTCTTTTCATGATAAACACACTGTTTTTTAAATTATTCTGATTTCTTTTTAAATAGCTTCGAAATTAAACTTTTTGCAGAACACGCTTTTCATCAAAATTTGCCAAGCCGCCCTTTTACAAATGGCTGCCAAAAAAATTATGGCTCATAAATTTTTTCAAATGGTGTTTTGTAATTGTCTACTTGTAGGGAACCATTGATTTAAAAAAATCAGGATAATGAAAAATGTCGAGCAACATTGCCTGGGTGATTTGAAAAGGATTGACCCTGTGTAAAAATGATCGCCATTGTGGGATGTCGGCTTTAATGTAAACTTTTTTATGTTCGCATTGGAGATTTAATATCTTCCTTTTTGATGGAGCAGTCAGTGGGGGTTATCCGAAAAGGTTTTTTTCAGTATTTTTTTTTCAAGATTTCGATGCAGTTTCGAGGAAAAAATTCACTAAATAGATGATAGAACCATACAAAAAAATTAAATTTTATTAGCTGTAAAATTCTAACTTTTAATAGTATTTTTTCTTACGAAATTGTTATTTAATATTAACTTTCATTTATTTCTGAAGAGCCAGAACAGCGTCATAATCCGTTTCCGGGCATGCAGTTTCCTAAAATTTTCCGGGGGAGGACCGAGTACCCCGCTTCTCCCGGTACGGAGGGCCGCATCAGGATCTCCAGGCGAGGGCCCCCTTCCTCCCCAGACCGCCCCTGAATCAGAACAATAGGTATGATCTCAGATTCTGCCATTTTAACATTCTGCCATAAAATCGCATGCGCTGAAGCCGAGTATCTCTCTAGTTCATGTGAATTCTTTTGAGTGTTTGACACCCAACTAATGCACAGTCAATGGGTTACTTCTGGTTTGGCACTCCTTGGCGGAGCCGAACCCTCCTAACGTAGGTAGAATAGGTCGCCCAACCCCTCCGGATGCTTTCGCCGCAATAATGTGCCCGAGGGCGAAGAGGTGATGGTCTCTCCAGACGGGATGGAGCCGAGAGAGAGTGTAACGTTTGCGCCGCAGAGTGAAAGGGATTGTATAAGCCAAGGCGAAGAGATCTGATCTGCGGCGTCTGGGAAAGGGAACTAACTTACTGAGGAGAAAATTCGGGGGCGTCGCCGAGGGAGTGGTAATTTTCTTTCGGCCGACCAACACCTTGGCATTAGGAGATGCAAGAAGACTCCTTTGTTCTTCGGTCAGCTTCTCCCAATCTCGTTCTCCAACTCTAAAGGTCGTTTTACACGGGGCACGGAATTGCACAGGTTAGAGCTGCATTTATTTCTAAAATGGCATGGAATTGCGCGAATGCATGAACGAAAATAGAACTGGGGCACTTTTGCCATCTCACATCCACGCATTCTCGCATGTGTTCCAGTAATTCACCGCTTTAAACGACGCAATTTTGATTGCGCCTTCGCACGTACGTCAGATTGCGCAATTCCGTGTACCGTGTAAAACGGCCTTTTATTTCGTTCGTTCTCGTTCCGGCTTGCTCGCCAATCTTAATGTGAGGACCCTAGAAGCCAATGGGAACAAGTGCAATTTTATAATTTCCGAGATAAATGCAAATTGGTCGGGTAGTATAAAGGACTCCGAAGTATTTGAAATACCAAAAATTATTTTAAAATACGTATTTTAAATACGTTTGTGATTTGTATTTTTTGTTTCAAATGCATTACCTGAATGTATTTTGTATTTCAAATACAGATTTTTGGTATTTTCCGATTATAAAATAAAAAAAATACATTTGTAAAATACTTTTGAAGCAGCTCCGATAACACTTCTGTAACATTGTGCTTCAAGGATTACTTTCTTTAGAATTGTTTTCGTCATGTTTGCAACTATCCATACCGTGCCAAGGGTTGTTAGGTTTTTTAATATATCTTAGTTTCCACACAAATAAATTTTTTATTTGAAAAAACATTCAAAATGCTGTTTTGTAGTTTGTTTTTCAAATACCCAAATAAAAGGTATTTCGTATTTTGCATTTAAAATGCATTTGGAGCGGTATTTTGTATTTAAAATACTGCTCGGCCCAGTGGCGTAACTACGGGGGGGTTAAGGTGATAGATACCCCCCAAAGCCTCAGAGAAATAAAGAAATTATTGAAAGAGATTACCAGTATTTGGCATGTAATAACTGCATCTGCCTAAAGTTTAATCTTAAGAGCAAAAATGACGTTTCCAGCGGGGGTGTCATAGTGCCGTTACGCCGTTCCGGCACTGGTTAACAAAAGACATAATGGTCACACAAAACTTTTATCAATTTTGGTGACTCAAAATTTGTAATATATAAATATTCGTAACCAAACAAAAAATTTGTAATGAAATGTAAATAATAACTTGCAATTAAAACACACACACTAATATTTCATTCCCAAAAAGAGTTGAGGAAAGTGCGTTCTGGCACTGCTTTTTGCCATGACGTCACTGATTTCCAGGCAAGTCATTTTTCAAAAATTTGCCGTTGATTCTTCATCCCCCACCCCCGTCGCCACCCCAGGCCATCCCATCCCCCCCCCCCCCCAAAGCATATCCCTAGTTACGCACCGTCTCGGCCGGTATTTTGCCCAGCCCTGGTGATATATCTGTACCAATGAGGGTAAGGACACTATGTTCATTTTCCTAATTTTTCAGGAGAGAAATTTAACCAGTAATTACCAGATGGTTAGGGTACAATACCAATAGCATTATGATATAAAAATGTCGTAAACTTGTTACCTAACCTTCTAGTAATTATTGGCTAAATTTTTTTAAAATATTAAAACTGCTCTCGTGAAAAATTAGGAAAACGGACATAGTGCCCTTTATCACAGAGGCACAGAGAATGTCCTCTGAGGTTTTGGGGGATAAAAACCCCCCTAGAGCTCTGCGAAATTTTTAAGTTTAAACCATTTTAATTAATTGGATTGATATTACTATTAGAATAGTGTAACAATTAATAAAATATCCCTCAGAAAGCCGTAAAACTCACCATTTTGAACCGTGTATCTTAAAATTCCGCAATTTATTAATCTCGCGCTTACCTTTTATCCTGGTGGGTATTCCATACCCCCACACACCCTGGTATTAGTTGCACCTAACGCCCCCCTCCCCTCCCCCACAGCCTTAATTCCTAGCTGCGCCTCTGCAAGGGAGAGGGCATAAAGGCCGTTTTACACGGGGCACAAAATTGCGCAGGTTAGAGCTGCATTAATTTCTAAAATGGCGCGGAATTGCGCGAATGCATGAACGAAATTAGAACAGGGCCTCTTTTGCCGTCTCGCATCCACGCATTCTCGTATGTGTTTTAGCAATTCACCGCTTTACACGACGCAATTTTGATTGCGCCTTCGCACGTGTGTCAGATTGCGCAATTCCGTGTACTGTGTAAAACAGCCTTAAAGGTGGAGGAAGGAAAAATAGTTGGCGGGTATTGGTAGTGCTTTAGTGGGCGCGGTTGATCCCTGGTGCAGAAAACGCCCGTAAAGCCCAAGCCAACTTGTCCACCTGCATTTGTTTAAGAGCTCGCCTATTTGATTGGACGTTCAGCAGTGGTTTTTCTAAGAGGAGGCACACTCCAATCCTTTGAAGGTTGATTCCTCTCGCCACTTCAGTCGCATTTTAATCGGCTTTCAAAAATGTCCGCGGCGCGGTGATGAGTGCAATGAGATCCACTTTTTCCCATATTTTGCAAAATGTTTGATGAATGAATTTGATAGATAATATCATCAGCATATAAATTTCGGTTAATACGCCTAATTATATCTTATTTCCCCGTGAAACTCGAATCAATTTGTTCAACTTTGAGGCCAAGTAATTTGTTTAAAAAATTTACCAATGAAAAACGGTTTGCGTCAAAAAATGCACTAATGTATTGACAATAACTGTGCAAAGTTTCGAATTCCGCACTCAAAAAAAGTCGTTTTCGAGGTTTTGTCCAGCTTTTTTCGATTTCAGCCCACTGTGGGCCGTCTAGAGAATCCTCTTCCGTAAAATTCGTGGATTTTCCCCTGAGAGCAGGATGATGTCGACGGCGAGTTTCTCCCCACCCTTCCTACCGTACCCTTCCCTAACTACGCAATTCACCTTACCTGTCGCTATATGGGTGAGTGGTAGGGCGGGTCATAGGACACCAACTTGTGTTGGCTTATTGCAGTGTCAATGCAGTGCTGATCGCAGATATTTGAAATTAATTGTAGCCACGTATATATGGCATTTGCATAACGTAGATTGCCCTTAACTTAATTTTAATTTGTTCCGTGCTAAAATGTGGATACGTTGCGCAAGTCAACACGTGAAGGGACCAACTTAAGGCCGGATGGCGAATGACGATATATTGTCGAACTTGGTGACAGGAAACATAATAAAGATACACTTTTGTATGTTCCACAGAAGCTTTAACAATCGACCCAGGTTTCGACAATGCAATATGTCATTTTCAAAGGTGTTCTTGGAAATATTAATGTTTCACGTGAAGGGACATTTTAGGCGATATTCACGCCGATAATTGTCTGAACGTATTGAAACGAATTGTCTGAAATGTCTGAAAGTATTTCTAGAGCTAATTACTATTACTTCTCCCGTATCTATAACAGCTACGAAATATCAATACGGACAAATAATTGTAATTCATTTGCAACGTTCTCTATATTACAAAGGGATTCGTTGAAAAAACCGATATCTTACTTGTAACTCAGTAGATGAGAATCTGACTCGAATAGAACTCATGATGTCGTAGCAAGGAATTTTTTGTAAATTGAGAATTGAAAGTCTCTTCGCTCACAGTTGTGAATAGTTTTGAAGTCGAGTTTTCGCGGTAAAAAAAAAAAATTCATTTCGCGATTATGAATAGCGAGGGATGTGCGAATGCTCGAAAATTTGAGTGGAGTCGAGTAGTTGGTACTCGACTCGAGTGTTTCGAGTAGTGTTACGAATGTCGAGTCGAGTCGAGTAGTTTACAAAGCTGTTGAGGTCAATGAGCTCAGAAATCTGCCGAGAGGAGGCGCTTTCATGAAACCCTTGTAATAATATCGTTGTTAAAGTCAGTAAGTTGTTCTAATGCCTTGGCTCTGAAGTTACAGCTTGATGTGTATGTAGCAGTCAGTAGTCGACGTAGCGTCGGCGACAAAAAACATTCCGTCAGCCGCGGCGGCCGACCGTCTTCCGACCCGGCGCACAGTGGGCGGAAATCGGAAAAAGCCGGACAAAATTACAAAATGGCTTTTTTTGAGTTATAAACTTGAAACTTCGCAGATATACTCAAAAATAATTAAAGTTTATTGATATGTACTTCATTTGACATAGATCCTACCCGTTACTGAGATAAAGAGGCTCAAACGTGAGCAAATTTCCATAAAAACGCCCGTCTTCAATTTTCTCTGAAAATCTTCCAAAGTAAGTGAATGGTGAAGTTATGGGTGGATTCTTGCCGAATAAAAAACCACATAATCTGTTAGCATGGTGTTTTTTCTTTAATTTTCCGTAATCTTAAAGAATACAGCCCATAAATTCTTACCGTGCAGTAACAAAATGGCGGATACTGTTTTTCGACGAAGTTTTACATTTAGGTAGAGTTTCAAATAGGTTTTCGGCAAGGTCGCGCAGAGTAACTTATATGAGAGCATTGTTTGAAGATTTCTTGAGGTCTTTATGCAGTTTTCTTTGAAATAAGTTTGCGTCGCCGGAAATTACATTGATTTTTCGATCGCGCGGCAGGGTTCTTCTCCGCGCGTCGGGAGTTGGATTAGCCGCGCCGCGGTAAGGTTATTGAAGCTGTATGGGTTTTAACGCTCAACATTCACCGTTTTTATGTTTTGCTTCAAGACACCGATTCTCAAATGGTCTATGGTGAAGACAGTGGAGGTTTTTCATGCGATGTACTTGCACGCTTCATCGAAGTTCATTTCGTTATCTTTGGATACGATCGAAGACCATGCTTCTATTAAAAGCGTTCAAACCTCGACAAAGTGAGTTGTTTTCCTGGGACTCATACAAAAAGACCTACCAGAAAGATACCAGCTGAGACCCTTGTACCTTCTTCAATCACCGATCCCTGACCCTCAGGATTCTAATTTCGAAAACGGTCGCCTGGAGCGGAGCCCTTGGCCGTCTTAACGGAGGCATTTCCATGGGAACGAAAAAATGAACGATTTTTGTGTCGCTTCAAAAATTGGCTCGCTGAATCCATAACATTTCCGGAATATGCTTTGCATTACTTTCTCAATACTTCTACGGGAGTTGGCATTTTTGTAAAAATCTATTTTTTTCAAATTTATTGAATAAATACTATTCCACATTTAGCTTTACGTTACAATATTCATACTTTATTCATACGTACCGACGGATCAATATTGACATAAATGGCGGGAATAAATCATTCTGCGACAACGTTGCACTTGATAAAGGAAACTTACCCATGCGGGACTCGAACCCGACACTTCTTTAGCAGGCGAGCATTTTATCCCGCCGCCACCCAAGTCGGCAAATTGAACAAATAACGAACTGCAAAAAGCGTCATTAAATCTAATGTTTTACTCTTGAGATGAAGAGAATAATGTTCAAGAAGATGGCTAATAATGCAGTTTTCAGTGACTTAACATTACTAATCATGAACATAGATTACTGATGGCAACTAAATAATCAAAATTTTATGGACGAAATTATGGATCGCGTGACAATCTCATGTTCTGCACCTACAGTAAGCACTAGAAAGTTGTTGAAGCAGATACGATGAAGACAGGGTAGTTTAGGTAGACAATTCCACGGGAACTTCTAGATTTTTTAAAACGTGTATCATACCCTCAGTTCTACTTTGACTGTGGTGAAGGAAAGTTAAGTTCTCTTGAGTGCGCAGAATTTGTGAAAGTGATTTTAATTTGCTTGTGGAGCGTAGAAATTTCAAACTTCCACTTGCCTGTAAGTACGTTTTTGAAGAAATCCCCGAACATCTTTTTCAAAATAGTTATTTTAATTTATATTATCAATTTTAGCTGAAAATTTTCTTAGCATTCCTTTCCTAACTAAAATAAATTAAAATTTAAATTATCAAATGCCACTGTTTAAATTCCAATCGATACGACATATCCAATATGCATTCAGAAAATCATATGTGGCAGTGCAGCGTACACAAACCAACAGAATATTTATCGATATCAGGTGAACGATATTTTACATCTCCTAAGTTATTCATACCCGACGCTATTGCATCGCAGATTTAGAACCCCATGATTCAGCTGTCCTTCAGTGTGTTGCAAACTAAAAACTATCGTTTTTCTTAATTTCGAAATGACTATACTTCCCTGTAGGATAATAAATTATATGGGTTTTAAGATTAAGAAAAAATTAGGAAAATAAGGTAAGCAATGTAAGCATTACTTTTCCGTTGATCACGGTCAGTAGTAAACAGAACTTGATCGTGTAAAATCCAGAGTTGAAATCATTAAGGCCATTCACCTGCCTTTCGATACAGGTAATGTCTTTCTGATTTTGTAACTTCTTTTGTCTCTTTTTTTCACCTAAAGCGGATGGGATGACAAAATCGTGTCGACGTCGGCAGTGGATTTTCCCAGATAGTGTCATCTAAAATTGTAGAGCCTATATGTGAGAAGTGCCTCCGATGCAATTTAAATTCTTTCTCAAAAGTTTAGAGATAAATGTAATAAACCAAGAGAAAGTGGAAACTTCAGTCGTTACCTGTAGCGCCTATGTTACCTGCTGCTTTTTAATCAAACTAAGAGATACAAGGGAACTCATGACTAGGAATTTATCTGAAGCATCCACTTGTTGCCACATTTGCTTATATTGAGAGTGGCCCGAACTTCCATCAAAACCGTACTTAGAGATTAATCTGTAGTTCACCACACATTTTAATTCTTGAGAGGTGGAAGTGGTGGCTAAGCAGGCTATTGTTACCAATATGGTGTGGTTCAGTGGTGCTTGAAGGTTTACTTCGCACATGGTCTCAGTTATTTTAATTCCTTCGTTATAAGCTGCCTTTTTTTGCTATCGCTATTCTATCATAACTGGGATACAATTCGTGTCCATGGCTCAGAGCTGTCCTACGAAAAGACCGATGTTGACGCTTGGTCAAATCAGAGGCAATCATCAATGACAGTGCCTCTTCCACTGTCATCTCAGGGTGGACCTTTTCACTCGTCCTCCACTTTGAAAGAACTCTCTTAGCCCGAGTAGGGGTCGTAGTTGTTATTTCTGCAATTAGGTGAGCTGCTGCAGTGTCTCCCCTCTCTCTCAAACTCACAGATGCCGCGAGAGCAAGCTCAGCAGTAGTAGCAGTAGTTTTTAAAGTTTGAATTTTCTTCTGCGTCATCTAACACATTAGGTGCGACATTTTTTTGGCCGCCCTGGAATGCCTGGCAAATATAGTATGAATTTTGTAGCATGATGATACAGGGGGAATTTTATTTAGTCAATCAATTTGAGAGGAATAGATTTTTACAAAAATACAATACTCAACCGGCTGTCGTTGAAGTATCGGGAAAGTGATGCATAACAAATTCTGGAAATGTTATAGAGTCAGCGAGCCAACTTTTGTATCGACACAAAAATCATTCATTATCGAGAGAACTCTCTACCCATTTCTTAAGGTATGGCATTAGAATGCGTTTTGTCAGGAAGTCATTGAGAAAATTCAGAGCATCAGGGCCTTGTCTTAAATTCAGCCTCCGCGATAAATAATGGAGCAAATATTTTTTATCGAGTGAATGATTTTTTTACCAAATCCAATTTTATTTTGTAGATATCAAGTCATGTAATAATGTGAGGTGGCATTTTCTATGGAATGGCGGATGGAGCCTATGTAAAATTTAGAAATAATAAATTTGTCGAACCTATGGTTATCCAATGCCCTAATGCGTACACGGGGAGGAACGTATGGTAAACGTGTAAAGACAAGGTAATCTGTATGTCAAAGTAGAACTGAGGTAATGATGCTCATTTTTAAAAAGCTAGAAGTTCCCATGGAAATACCTCCGTTAAGACGGCCAAGGGCTCCGCTCCAGGCGACCGTTTTCGAAATTAGAATCCTGAGGGTCAGGGATCGGTGATTGAAGAAGGTACAAGGGTCTCAGCTGGTATCTTTCTGGTAGGTCTTTTTGTATGAGTCCCAGGAAAACAACTCACTTTGTCGAGGTTTGAACGCTTTTAATAGAAGCATGGTCTTCGATCGTATCCAAAGATAACGAAATGAACTTCGATGAAGCGTGCAAGTACATCGCATGAAAAACCTCCACTGTCTTCACCATAGACCATTTGAGAATCGGTGTCTTGAAGCAAAACATAAAAACGGTGAATGTTGAGCGTTAAAACCCATACAGCTTCAATAACCTTACCGCGGCGCGGCTAATCCAACTCCCGACGCGCGGAGAAGAACCCTGCCGCGCGATCGAAAAATCAATGTAATTTCCGGCGACGCAAACTTATTTCAAAGAAAACTGCATAAAGACCTCAAGAAATCTTCAAACAATGCTCTCATATAAGTTACTCTGCGTGACCTTGCCGAAAACCTATTTGAAACTCTACCTAAATGTAAAACTTCGTCGAAAAACAGTATCCGCCATTTTGTTACTGCACGGTAAGAATTTATGGGCTGTATTCTTTAAGATTACGGAAAATTAAAGAAAAAACACCATGCTAACAGATTATGTGGTTTTTTATTCGGCAAGAATCCACCCATAACTTCACCATTCACTTACTTTGGAAGATTTTCAGAGAAAATTGAAGACGGGCGTTTTTATGGAAATTTGCTCACGTTTGAGCCTCTTTATCTCAGTAACGGGTAGGATCTATGTCAAATGAAGTACATATCAATAAACTTTAATTATTTTTGAGTATATCTGCGAAGTTTCAAGTTTATAACTCAAAAAAAGCCATTTTGTAATTTTGTCCGGCTTTTTCCGATTTCCGCCCACTGTGCGGCGGCGTATTCGGAATAATCGGAGTTAACCTATGCGTCGCCCATACTTTACTGTGTGATACTTTTATACTAATTTCTTAACTCAAACGCTGGGAGAACACGTAAAAATTGTTTAGATTTCTAGGAATAAGCAAGTAACTTTTCGGCTTTCGCGGACATTGCCGGTTTTTCCCTGTGTGACATCACTAATATTGCAGTCTTTTTGACTTTTTGAATATTACTTACGTCCGATATTAATTTTCGATTATTCCTTTGCTGCGTTTCGTTTCCTTCTTGAACTAACCAAACAAGAGTTGCTAAGGTTGATCAAACAAAGTGAGAATTTAAGAAAAAATTGTTTTCATAGAAAGTTGTAAAATGCTTTGCAATGTGAAATAAGATCTGATGCATTCCCGGCGATGCAGGTAGTGAAGGCTGATCGGATGTTCCACCGGGTTATCTCCTCAATGGCTGCCGACGTTTCCTATGAGTACGAGTAATGTCTTCACTGCTTTGCAATCTGTAGGCAGCGATTCTTCGGTGTTTCCTTCAGCATTTACCTGTTTTACGGGAGAATATTTCGCCAACGATCCAATAGGGTGGTTTCCTATTTGTTTTATTGACTAAATCGAAATATTATTACTCCTGGAGTAAGTATTTCACGCTTTTAGATTTTAAAAAAAACGATATCTTTTTTTTCGCGATTAAATGAAAAGTGAACATTTTCAAGCGCGCGAAAACGCGACTGATAAGTATGAATGCTGGGAAAAGCCCCCGTGGCGTCATTCTGGTTGCGGATGACACCGTGTGAGGTCACCTTGGTGGGATGCTATGAGCGCACTTCGATGCAGGCTGCTAGGAGGTAGTATTCTGCCCAGCTAGCAGGTAGCGCTTGGCTTAATTATGGAATAATAATACCTTATCAAACGAAGGAAACTTTCCGATTATAGACAGTTTTAACAGGTGATTATTAAGAGATGCTTCCCTGAGCCCTGTGCATGCATTGGTAATCTCAGGCGATGTAAAACTTCTGACCACTAGGATAGCATCTAGGTCCCTGTGACGTCACGTGCAGTGGCATCGCATGAGCGCCAATCAGGCCATTTTCAAATGAAGTTAAATTTGACCATAAACATTCGTCTAAACTGAGATTTCTAAAACCAAATACTTTGAATGTTATGAATACACTAATGGTGGGTAACGAATAACAATAAATGCGCCTCGTTTTCTTTGATGAAGGAAACTACCCTTTTGACTTCTTCAGGTCTGCTGAAGACCTTCAGTTGCCCAGTAATATGGATAAACGCGGAAGGAAATCCGGAAGAAACGCTTCGTACTGTCATAATCTCTGCAGAAGCCTACTTGGATGCTTTACAATCTGTTTAAAAACCATCTGCCGGAATCGAAAGAAAAAACGGAATCTTTGATATCTCGGCAAGAAATATTTTTTGTGAATGTGAATCGATCGAAAGTAACCGTTCGGGAAGTTCTGAAAGCGTTTGAATTTGAAGATGAAAGTAGTTGCGGAGATTGGGCGAATGGGAAAGGAAATCGCTGTTGAAGATCCTCTCCCTTGATGGGACACCAAATGAGTTATGGGAATGGATGAAAGCGGCCATCCAAAGGCTTCGATCCTGCCGATTACTTTTTTTGTGATGCAATCTTCGGTGGAGGTTGCCGAGTAGCAGCGAAAATCATCCCCAGCGGATATAAGGAGCCCGAAAAGGTGTGATGGAAATGGGGAAAAGGTCTCCCGAGAGTATTTTTGTCGCGGCAATATTACTTTCCACGGGTCTCTTTAGCTCTGTATTTTCCAACCTACCTTAGGCTCCAAAATCATTTCGATTCGTGTTTGGCTTCAATTTAATGAAACACGAAGAAGGACAAGAATTTATTAAATTTTCGACACTTTTTTTTAATTTTGCATCCTCAACATCGTAGGTTTTAATTTTAGAAACGTACTTAATTTTTTTTGGGCGTGCTTAATGAATTGTACTCCTTTTTGAGGATATTAGAGTTTTTTCAAGAAAAAAAATTTCATTGGCATCCAAACGTGAGCATAATGCTATACCTACGGCCTCGTTGCTTCAGATTATGTAAGTTTTACCGGTACCGGTATTAAACAGCACACAAAAAGGAAATGGATGTGGCTTAGATGAGAATGCTGAGATGGATGACGAGAAAAATAAGAAGAGATAAGATTACGATTAAGACGATAAGGGAGATGGCAGAAGTTGTTGATATCTCAAAAAAAAAAACAGTAGAGGTAGACAGGGGCGTACCCAGTTTCAAAACTAAGGGGGGGGTGGGCAAGTCGTAGTTGTTCAGGTTGTAACATTTTAGCACAGAAAAGGTCAATGAAACTAAAATTTAAAAAAATAATGACAGCGCTTTATTAGTTTATCAATTGATTTCCTTGAAACAATAATGATTTTCATCTTAGTTCCATTTTTTATACAAATATAATTTTTAAAAAATTATTCAAATTTCATTTTAAAATAAATTTATTTTCGGTTCTAGAAGGGGCAACTGCCCCTTTCCCTCCATTCTTGGGTATGCCTGCTAAAAATACAATGAAATGCAACAGTCAAATGTTTTGCCCGTGACGGGATATAGAAGACGACCGTTTCGCGTTCTTATGGTTTTTCGCGTTTTCTTCTTCACTATTTTGACTGTAGAAGCTAAACATTTAACTTTAAACAATGTTTAATGATTCACTGTGGTCGAATCTACAATGAGTAAAACAAAACATGACACCACCCTATGGAGCTTCGGCAGGATTTTGTACAAACGCTTAAAATTCAGCGATCTAACTTTTCTGCGCCGATGTGGCTTATTTTTTCATTTTTAGCGTTTTTTTGTTATTCCAACTTCCTTAAATATTGTTATAAATTATAAAAAGTATATTTCACCCACTTCTCTTTTTTAGTGTGTCGGAAAATTTTTACCGGGGTCGTTTCTGCATGCCTGGGTCATGCTTCTGAACTGGTCACCCTAGAGAATACCATTGATCATATGAAAGATGCATGGATAAGACTGCCTACGTCGTATACTGTTGGTCACTCTGAAATTATTTTACCCACATATTCACTCGTAAATGGTTATTCTGCATTCCTACAGAATTTCGCAGGCAAAATAACTGTTTAAATCGACAATTATGATCACTGAGGTAAATATTTCATCCCCATTCTTTTTGCGTATTTCAACGTGATCAGATGTTCTCGCTGCCCATGTTATGTAGTACTTAGAGGGCCTACCCACGTTGGCATACCGGTTCCGGTAAGATCGGGTTAGTTAAGGCATGTCGGGCCCGTACTTTTGTGTGATCATTCATATTGGTGGTGGTGCTCTTGTTCCCTCTTTGCAAACACCAGGAAGGGAAAAGGGTTAGAGATTCCATGGGGTCCTGCAATCTATCTAGAAAGCTCTAATGTGAGTGTCAGGGCATGTGCCGAAGGCAGCTCCAATCCGAGAATAAATTAACGTTGTACAGAAAACATTTTAAAAATTCACTCTGAAATACAATGGAACTTGGATGATTCGAAAATCAAGGGACCATTTAAAAACTTCGAACTATCCAAATATTCGAATTAAAGAAGCCCTTAATAAATAGGTCCAAAATAATAAAATTCATATTTCCAATCAAAACTCTTTATTAAATTGACACTCTTGAAATATAAATACTTTGATTAACGCCAAGATTAAAGTAACCTTAAAACCTGAACATTTATATCAACAAACTCCGAAGTAAAGTATAGTATTAACATTTTTATTCAAACCTTAAAATGTCCTCAGCATCATATGAACTGCTGTAAACTACCAACTTAACTCGCATACGTTAAATCGTATACGTTTAGACAAGATGTCGTACTTTAATGACTAACAGAATATTGAAAAATAAACATATAGCTCCTGGGATGGCAGCCATAAAACAAAAAACTACTGTTTTTCAAAAAAGGATGATTTTTTCCGTTTCCTCGAATTAAGTCTCTCGGCTGTTATAGTAGGTTTTAACGCATTCAAATAGTTGAAGTATGCATTTTCCACCGGTTGTGGCTTTAAGTTTTTAAAACTACGGGGACTAGCCGATTTCCCTATCATCAAAAAAGGCAGCTTTCCGCAACCGTCCATATTTGCTCCAACCAAAGGCGTTACTCTTTCTTTACTTTGTTTTCCTTCGTGGCATTCTTCGTCTTTTAAATGCCAGTTTTGTCTGGTGTGTATTTCAAAAAAAGGTTTTAAATGCACCAATGCATTTTCAAATGCCGATATTATATTTGGTTGAAATGCCGCAATTGATGCCGAAATATTTTCCGATGGTTTCACCATTATTTTGAGTCGCAAATTATAATTTATACCTTAAATTGACACACCAAAAATTCGAACTATCCAAAACAAAATTCGAATTATTCACGATTTTCTAGCATTGTTTGAATAGAAAATGCTAGGGGCCAAGAGAAATATTCGAATTAATGAATATCTCGAATTAAAGAATTTCGAATTATCCAGGTTCGACTCTACTTGACATACTGCCGTTGGAAACTCAGAGAACTTACCTCTATTACTCAAAATGGCCACCCTGCCATACTGACGGAACTGCATGACATCGTTATCGATTCTATGCCTCCTAATTTCTCCACAACAAGGCGACATGTTTAGATTTTGCCGTGGGTGGAATTCGATCTTCGTTCGCTCATCCTAAAAGCAAACAAACGTCGCATTGTGCCTCCTAGCCCTGGATGGCTTTTCGTAGGAGTGTGGACGCGGCAATGGTTTGGGAAACTGGTTTCTTCGGCAGCTTTCTTCCACGCCAGGTGCACAGCTAATGTCACCGAGTCCGATTTTTGATGGGTCAACTCCTAACGAGGGACACCCTTTGTGACTTCGGCTCCTCGAAGCTTTCTTTTCTTTGACCGTTGAAGTTACATTTATTAGGGAAAGTGAGTTCCTGAGCGAGCTTCGCCTCATTAAGCTTTGCCGCGTGAAGGGCAATCTTATGATGGTTTAACCAGTCAGATGAATCCTCACGAGAGAATTTCAGTGAATCCAACATTATCCTCCAAGTAAATGACTGATGTCCATCGGTCAAAAATGTTGCCGATGATCTCCCAAGCGGGTTTTACTACTGTATAAGATGTAGATTTGGAAATAAATACATTTTATGTTCCAAAATATTTTAGCCAAATAATTTTACGGAAAACGAGTAATTCTCTCATCTCTGGGATTACATCTTCTCTGTAAAACTAAAACACAAAGTCCCAAAAACTGCTCACCTACCTTCCGATATCCCTTCCCCTTAAATAAACCTATCCTGATATGCCATGACTAAAAAAAACCGATTGATTCAAACTAACATGAAAGAAACAAGTAGTAGACATCCCGGGAACTATTTTAATAATGCAAAGGAATTCTTCGCTTGAGTGAGTGGTAATAATATTCGTTTGCCTAAGAACCAATTACAGGAGGAGCCAATCAACACTGTTCTTTAAAAACTGGCTCCTACCTTTTCAAAGCATTGATTCCCCTCCTTCAATTCTACAAATTAGTTTAGATTTTTATCACCTCTTCTGCATAGCATGGGGTAAGTGGGGTAAGCACGAATTTTATTAGGGGGGATCCAAAGTCAAAAGGGAAATTAAAAAAAAAACAGGGTACTAACACTAAGCCGAGGTTTTTAAACTAATTTTAACTCTTTCGTGATCGAAAAAAAAACTTCATTTGCCAAAGAAATTTTTGTGAGTCATGATTTTTCATTATTTCTTTCATTTATGAAGCAAATTAATTGTGTTTTTTTTATATTTAATGGGGAGGGCGGGAGGGGTCCGGACCCCCCGAGCCTCTCCCCTCGCTACGCCACTGACCTTACTCTGCATTGGATTCCAATGACATAAGTAAAATGAAGGATTATATGAAAGCGGAGGCAAGTCTATGAGGTTAAGCATCATTTCGAAAAATTGGAAATTTTTATGCTCAATCATATCGTTGAAATTTTATTCATTATTTTTCTCTTCTAAGTTCCTGTATACCATGTTAGTCAATCCTTGAAATGTTCCGACTAATCTGTTGAGACGAAAGTAAAATTCTACTTGTGAAACAATCAAATATCTAATAAAAGTTTGCAATTTTCTTATAAATGACTTTTATATTTTTATTTTGCTATCTTATAATGATGATTATTCGAAATTGATTTTCCCTCGAGTCCTTAATTCCTATAATTTTTTGGATGCGTGGTGGAACGACCTCAGCGTGGAATGATGGTCGAATGATCGCTTCTTTATATTCATACTGAATAAGCGATGAGTATGAAAAAATATTTCTTCAAAGAAACGTTATTACTTACCTTTCACTCTAATTAGGCTTGAATTGCATGCAGCATCTCATTTTTTCCCGTTGCAAATGACTGCGCGTCACCATTTGTAGGGGGTCTGCGGGGCAGAAAGAAAGGGTTGGGCCCCGAGACGCTAATGAGAGAAACTGACCGTTGGCTTTACTTTCAGACTGCGATGAAAAAAAGCTACGTTTCGGAGAAAGGAATTCCCACCCGAAAGGCGCATCGTGGACTTCTTTTGTTCATACCGTCAATAGCGCTGAGATGGAGTTAGGACAGAAAAAGAAAGGACAAAGTAAACACAAAGTAAAATTATATTTTTGAAAAAAATTTAATATATTACAAACCGGTTCATATTTTGTAAAAACGACTTTTACATTTTCATTTTGCAATCTAATAATAACTATTAGTCTAAATTGGTTTTCCATAGGGTCTATAATCTTTTCGTATGGCCGTGGAATGACCGCTAATTGCAATTCGTGCCGAATAAACTATGTTTATGAAATATCTGTACTTGAAGAAACGTTAAAATAAATAAAACTCAAGGAAACGTGGGCTTTACTTGCAGTCTCTGATAAAATAAAAATCTCGTTTGGAGAAAGTAATTCCCTCTCAAGGGCGCAGCGTTGGCTTCTTTTGTTCACGCCGCCAATATCGCCGAGACGGAGATATGGGAGAAAAAGAAACGACAGAGCATATGAAGCAGAGAATTGGAGATAGAAGTCAGCGCGATGAAGTATCTTAGATCGACTTCCATTTCCGAAGGGAAGTTTGCCGTTTACAGTATGAGAAAGCAGCTCACTCAAAAATCAAGGCGGGAGAAAACTACGATAGGCCTTCAACCATTGTAGGCTAGATACGTTTCTAAGGCAATTATTCTTTAACGGAGGGGGGGGAGGGGGCTGGAAAGTGAGATCTTGAATACTGCCGCAGGTACGTGGCTATGAATTTGATTCGGGGGAGGTCAGGGCGGTATTCGGGTTGCTTACACTGGTAACACATGTACGTTCCCACGAATCGGTAAACGATAAATTCCATTAAGTAAGTCATAAAACTCGTTTGCCAAATCCTGAAATAATTTGCCTTCGTTGATATACACCTAAAAGGCCGTAGTTGTTATGCTATGATCTATATGAGTGTTTTTTTTTTTCAAAATCCGCCAGACTTTTCGTCAAATTATAAACTTTACTGTTCTGGCAACAGTGGTTTCTATTTTTTGACTTTAATCAAAAATCGGATCTGATACCTTAATATCAGTTCACATCTTTAAATAGTTTAGAGAACGTGAGAGGATAATGGCCCCAGAGACAGTCGTGTCCTAAAGGCATGTATGGTGGACAGTGGCCACAAGGGAAAAATTTCGGGGGGGGGAAATGAAGACCTCCCCATCCACTGGCTACATGCCTGCACGTAGTGCGCATACCAAGTAGTACCACAGTGTTGTTATAACCTTCCTCTATGGTAGTACGCATTATGAAATTCGGCCATTGAACTTTTCAAATGCGTTTTTAGTCGATGAAAGCGTCCAGCACAAATTGATCGATACGCAGCTGTCATTCGAGGTTGAGTCGAATTCCTTTCCATTTCGAAGTATAACCCTGCCTCCGCTTCGGCCAAATCATATCACAAAGAAAAATGTTTCGTGATACCATTAAGGGTGATCGTAAATTCTGCGTCATTATGTTAAGTTCTCGTACATCTATATCGGTACTTATTCTTGAAGCCTTTAGTTAACTGGGATTTTTTTCTTGAGTGTATCCATACTGCATGGTACTTTTTGGAAAGCCTAAAAACACTGATCATTGGCTGAGCAATCACATTTGCTAAATGATACCGCAATGATATAATATTTTAACATGAATGCACAAAATGGGGGCTTGGTATAGTTAATAATGCGTGAAATTGATCTATTCATTGCTATACGAGGAACTGAATGAATGCTTAATGGGTACTCTCACAGTGGTGGATCAATAGGGGTATAAAGGGGCCATAGTCTTCTCAGTGGATGACACTTATACCTATGGTATAAAATCGAAATCCTCCGATGTTACCACTTTTTAATAGTATTTATTTATATTTTTGGCTATTTTTCCGGCTATAGCGAATTAAAATACTATTTAAAATACTAAAAAATAATAATACGAACATGGGTCTATTTTACCTACTAGCTTTTGGTTCGCTAAAATTGAAAGTGATACCGACTTACCTGGAAAATACGAACGAATATGTGCAAAACCGCAACGGCAGCCTCCGATAAATAAATAACCTGCCATGCCAGTTAGCGTTGAAAGTCTTATTTTAAGTGACTGTGGTAATTCTGTATTTATTTTAAGCTTTAGCGCTCATACTTAGTTTGGTAGTGAAAATCATTGAATATACTGTATTCCGTCTTGCTGTCATACGTGAGACCAGGGTGTCCGTTGTGGAGGAATGCTTATCCGAGAACGATTCAGAAAATAATTTCTGGCTGTTGACATCGGCGAATTTGATTTTCAATCCGCCGACCCCAGTATGAAGAAATCTTGCTTCATAGCAACTGTGAACGATTAGTCGAAACAGCTTTTATGGACCTTCAGATGAACGAACATGTACTGTTTAATTTAGAGGCGGAGTGAAGCAGTATTGATTAAAAAAATACGCTTTTCTAATGGCACTGCATTTTAATATTATATATAATATTTCCGGGCAAAAACACTGCATTTGAATAGTTTTCTGGTTCACGAATAAAAGCTGCACCAATTGGCGCTAGCGCCAACAATTATAAACCTTCTGAGGGCTATGATGAGAGTCCTTTCCATAAATCTTCAATTTCAATTGGCATTCAGGTGTTACCGTCTTCGATAATTTTCATCTATATTCCTCTATGAGAAATTTCTAAATTATAAAAAAAAAAAATGAAACAAAAAAAGTTTTAAAAAGAACAGTACCCAAAAACAGTATAAAATAGAAAAAAAATAAGTTTTTTATCACTCTGGGAGTAAAGCTTGGCTGCCGATTAGGTTTATTAGAAATGAATGTAAAAGAGCCTGATACGGGAGTGAGGATGGGCACCTGCACTTTCTTCTTCGAGTCGTAGAAAACTTATTATTGTTTACTTTTAGTGCATTTTATATTGTTTTGAAAAAGCGTTCTGTGGCAAATGGAGCGATGCACCAAGCTGGATTTGATGAAAACACAAGCAAATAGACCTTCCTTTGGATACTACAACTCGAATACAGAGCGAGAACAGGCTCCCTGCCATTTAAACCACAGAAAAGAGGGAATCTTTTGTCGGAGTGAATGTCATCAAAGTTATTTCGGCCAGATGACTTTTCTCACGCGAAGTTCCACCACGGGTTCAACGACACGAGATGCACGATGCACTTTACGAGTGCACTCCTCGACGGGGTCAGAGCTATATTAAGGAGTCACGACTGCCGCCTCGCCGGATGTGCATGCATAAATGTGCACTCAACTCACACATACGGGAGATTGCGCGCCTCCCCCTGCACCACTTTCGACATCGACCTTAAGGGCGAAGGGAAGAACAGAGAAAGGATTCGCTTCACGGGCGCCTTATTGAGCGCCCCGACACTTGGCGTCTTAACGTCCGTTGGAACATTTCAACCGAGACACGGTGACTCTCGTGCAACGGTCCCAAACGGAAGTGGGGCAATGAGTGAATATTAAAAAGGAAATATCACCATCGCTCTTACAGCCTCTTTTTCCGTGAAAATTACTCGTTTAAAACTTAGGCTAGATCTCAAGCTGCGCTTACACCAGGGATGGCAATCGAAACTAAACGAGAGTCGAAGCCAGTAAAATTTCAATGGTTTAGTTCCTGGGAGCAAAATGTGGAAGCGAAACAAAATGGATTTGAACCTGGAGTCAAGACTACTTCGGGTTACGCAGATAATATTTCGCACCGGAGTGATCACGTGCTTCACCTTCTATCAGTTTAGTTTCGACCCACACACCGAGTACAGGGTATGGTTGAATGAAGAAAAGGTTCGGCCTACCGCCATTGATGCTTGGGGAACTCATATTTATACCACAAACAGGAGACCGATGAACGCGAACTGGCCATTTTTTTTAATCTCAATTTTTTAACCTCTCTACACGTATGTCAAACGTAATGGGTCGAAATTATTCCCTCTCCCCCGCTCCACTCAACTTCTGGGATCGAAACTTAAGTATGAGCAGCGGAGTTTCGATTAATTTAGTTTCGTTCCCGGGAGTAAAGTTTCGTCCCGGGTCGAAACTCCTTGGTGATTTAAATTTCGTGCGGGAACGAAACTAAACCTATGCCTCGTATTTTCATTTCCCTCCGAATTGAAACGAAACATTTTCGTTTCACTTGCCATCCCTGGTTTACCCTGAAGGATATGTTACATAAACAAGTTGCATATAACACTTTTTTTACGAATGTAAACATATTTAACTTATTTATATAACATTTTTTACGAATGTAAACATTTGTAACTTGTTTACATAATATGTTACTTAGTGTAAACACAACTTTTTTCTTCATCGCGCAAATGAAAAGTTGAAATAAGTACGGAAAAATGAAAATTTTTTATTGCTTCAACTTAACTTTCACTCGTTCACTAGTATAAATACACTGTATCATTTTCGAGACAAGCGTCGAACCCACTTGTCTTGCCTAACAGTAAGACCCACTCCCGACCACTCACTGACTCACTCAGTCACTCATACAAATGTTTGGGGTGAACGAGGCAAGATATGAAAAAATGTCATAGAATCCACCCTTCCCTTGAAAATCGACTGAAATGCTTTGATATATATATCGAAAACACTAAATTTTCTCCATAATAAAATAACACAAACTTCCACACTTTTTAATTCCTAAATTCAACAACCGACCATGGTTTCAGCACATTGTGTAATTTTCAAGGTTATACCACCAGGACTCTCTCAATATTTATGGCTCAGGCCAAGGTAGGAAGGAGGTGGGGACTTATGGAACTGGTGTTGGGGGAGTGGGAGGGGAAACAGTCTGGGTGAACAAATGAATTAATACCGATAACAGAAAACTTACAACAAGTGGGTCGTGAGTGAAGGTCAGTGTTTCGACGTAATGGGGATGCTTAACTTTAACAAAGGTGAGTCAGTAATATAAAACATCATTATACAAAGTCCATCCGGGCTATTGGCAATTTCGAATTTTTCCATAAAATCTAATCTAAGCCCTTTGTTATTTTTTTAAAGTGTGGAAGTTACCATTTATGTTCTTTTATCATGGACATATAAATATTTAACTTTCAAAAAATCATGCCGGAAACGATTTTGTACGTTTATACGTTATATGCTAGAAATTTTTCTATTTTCCATATATGAAGACCGGTGCATCCTTCATAATGACTTAAATAAAATATCTTCTTGGATTATCTCCAACAAAATGGATGTTAATGCGAGAAAATGCAAGCAAATTACATTCACGATAGGGAGAAACAAGGATAATAGGTCATGTATCTTGTTTGGGCAAAATATTTTCAACTATAACGACTTAAAATACTTGGGGGTTAATGTCACATCCATACTTGATTGGGGAATGCATATTGAACAGTTGTGGGGAAATCATTTAAAACTCTGCATTGAGTTATGAGAAATATAAAAGAGAGTAAAATAGAAACCAAAGAAATGGCCTGCATAACTATGGCTCGGCCTGTACTAGAATATGCTACTTCGGTGTGGGATCCCCATAGTAAAAATGAATCATTAAAGCTTGAAAATTTTCAGCCGAAGGCAGCCAGGTATACTCTACGGAAACATAGAAGGGGAGAAAGTGTTACAGCTATGCGAAGGTCTGTAGGATGGAAACCTCTAAATGTGAGAAGAAACATCAATGGGTTATGCGGGGTGTTCAAAGCCTTCACAAAAGAACGGGATTGGAAAGAAATCGGACTAAAGCTGGACTCACTCTACTGCATAGGAAGGAAAGATTATAAATTCAAAATTAAGTTTCTTACTTTGTCGTTAGATTGGTAGATTTGTTATTCATGTATGCAAATCTAATGCTGCTACCAGGCAATATCCTACCTTCAGCAATATTCAATAATAATAGCAATATGAAAATGTTGCCGACTGCCTCCACTATTTGGGGGCATTTTTAGGGTAAAAAAATCGAAAATTGTTGAAAATCATACAGTGTATCAAACTAATCGACGATTAAAAGTTAAGTTGTAAAAATCAAATTATTCATCTTTCCTAAATGTATGTTGTACCATATACTGTGTCATTTTCAGGAATAGCATTGAAAATTATACTATCTATTGTAACTAGTCGACGATTATAATTTAGGTTGCAGAAAGCCTAGTTCCCCACTTATTTATTTATGTTATATATTTCCCTATTTAAAATGGAATTCTACAAGGCAAAGGCATCAACAATTCAGTACACGAAAATTATAATTTTCGACTTATCGAAAATGTATCGATTTCGTAAGGAAAACATGATAACAAGCATATTCTGAATATTTTTTTTATTTTTGGTCAACGGATAAAATGGAATGTAAATTTAATCTATTGTGAAGAAGTCAAAATTGAATACAGAATTTGCGTTTTCATCCGGAAATTTTTGGGATGCTTATAAAAGTCATTTGTCAGCACTTTCCCAAAACTCAACTACCTATATAAAAATAACATTCAAGAAAATTCTTCGGTAAATCTTCAAATTTTAGGTAAAGACGATTTTTGACAGCAGTCTTCTTGATTTATGTGCCCTTTATTAATATCAACTTTTGAAGAGCGATCCTTCACTAGAAATGACTGATGCGTCATCTTCATTTTTCATCGAATTGTTTGTCAGGAACTAATACAGGAGGCTATTAGGGTGTGCAATACCCGTCAGGGTAAATTGTGTGGGGCCCCACCCCAGAAAAAATTTCCTATATATGGTTCAAAATGATGGGTTTGTGAGGGATATTTTATCAATACTTAAACTATTCTGTAAGTAACATCAATCCAATGAAGTGAAATGGATTAAACTTAAAAATTTCTCTGAGCTCTGGGGGGGGGAGGGTTTTTATCCCCCCCCTCCCCGTCGCTCCCCCCCTCGCTTCGCCAGTGTGCGCGGTATCCAACGCTACTGAGGAAAAACTGCCAGACGAGTAAGAGTTGTGATTCCTCTTTTGGAGCTACTTACGTGACTTTTAGGTTCCAAAATAAATGATTATTTTTAACTTCAATAAATATGGTTTGAAAATTCTGGCTTAACATGAGACATTCTTCTTCGTTAAAAATCTAAAAGACCAAATAGGGTGCAGATTATTGATTGAATAAATTTTTCCAGGTACACGTTATCCAATTTCTTTGTAACAATATCCATGTTAAATTATTCTACGTATAATCGGAGGCACTGAAAAATCTGGAAGGAAAGTACTTTGAGTCACGTATTAAGTTTCTGTAATTATAAATTAGATGTGTTGGGTTTTTAATGATTATAAAGGGATAACTTTTACTTTAAAAAATTACCAGAGTGCTAAATCTAGCGTATGTTTTGGAGTTCCTTTTTCATTGTTTGTATTGCTAAAACTACGATTGAGATTATATTCACCTCCTCAATTATTTAAATCATTAGTTTAGAAATGAAATGTGATCACTGATCATATGTTGTTGTAAAAAATTCATATTGATTTTATGCGTCATATTGTCCTTTTTACTCGACTATCCTCTAAAATCGAGAGAAAACTTGTCGGAAAATTGTATGGCATACTCCTGCTGTCTTTTTAATCTTAGATGTGCGTTATAAAGTCGAAAAAATTAAATCAAAGTTACGCTCATAATACATGTATCATTGAGCCATTCCTTAATGATGGCCTCATCCTATATTACATATGTATGCCGATGATGATCAATTGACATTTTAAATATGCTTAACGTGCCTCTAGATTATCACTTTTTTGTAATGAATGCTCAATGACCTACAGTTACAAATAATGTCAGCATTTCACTGAATTCGAGTATTTTAGGAGATAAACCTAGCGGTTGGATTGCAACATGCAACGAATTCTCTTTTGCCTCGCTTTCTAACTCAAGTACTGTTTTTCTCGACTTTGGAGTCGACGAATTCAATCAAGGATTTGAATTAGGCAACCACCGTCAGGAGGAGAAACTTATTCCTGCCAAGGCTGCTGAGAGTCTACGTTCATTTCGTAGGCTACAATAGGCAAAAGGAGTAAAAACCTTTCACTTTATGGTTATAAAATGATAGAGGAGATCAAATGGAGAGGCACAGAGACAAACGTTGGTGGAGTGATGAAAAGGTGTCGGGAGATCGGCCACTTGGAAGATCGATCGAGGAATCAATGTTAACGACTACATGTTAACCAAAAAATAACCCGGCTTCACTTCGAATCCACTCATAAATGATGTTTTATTTCTTTTTTATGCGTTTTTGTGAGATTTACCTCCATATTGCCGGAAGGATCATACTTTGTGGGTGCCCCTGGATTGGTTGGTGGCCCAGGGACCAGGCTCCTTCCCTACACATAAATTATAAAATCTACTTCCGACCTCTGTCTGATTTTTACAAATGTTTTGAGTGAGCGAGACGTGATACGACAAAAAGTCGTAAGAACGATCTCCTATAAATCGTCTGAAACCCTGGGAAAAATTTTAGCGAAACTTTAAATCTTTATATATATAAAAGAAAGTCGAAAATCGTGTTAGTTAGAACACTTATAACTCAAGAACGGCTGCACCGATTTCAATGAGATTTGGTTCTTTGGATTCGTCTCAGGCGGGGTTAACATATAGGCCATTAAAAAAAGGATAATTTCACAAAAACAAATTCATCTCTTTCCTATGGACATGCTTTTAGGAGTTATAGTAACACAACAATTGATAAGTCGGTCAAAACTACAAATTAAATACTTTGTTTTGTTTTTACCACTTTAATAACTTAATTTAGTAACAATATTACATTTTAATTACTAAATATATTCAAAATATTAATTAAATTGAAATTACATTTTTAAAATTTAATTCGAGCTGATTGTAAGCCCAGCCGTGGCCCAGCTCGAGTTGACACTTCACTACCGTGTTTGTAAACAAATCTCCAAGCAATTGTTGACAAACGGTAATATCCGTGTTCCGAATCAAAGATGGTTGATTTAGCGAGCAAGAACGAAGATGTGGATGACTAAAACGAGGTAAATTCAAATAGTTCGTACTCTGCATGGATTCGAATCTTTTAAATGTGTAACAAACGAAGACGAAATCACCAACTATCTATCTGAATATTTTAATTCCTTGGACGTACCTGGCTTACCAAGGCACGATTTACAGAAAAATGTAGTTTCTGTGCTCATGATCTTTCGAAGCCTAAACCAACCATAACTATCCAACGGAACGTGTGTGATCATTAAAAAATTGGTGATGAATGTGATTCACGCAACTTTACTCAAAGGAAAATTCAAAGGTTGGGAAGTACTCATTCCGTAGATTCCATTATCTCAACTCATATGCCCTTTTGAGCTTAAACGTATCCAATTTCAAATTCGTTATGCATTCGTGATAACGATTAAAAAATCGCATGGTCATTCTTTCAGTTTTTGTGTTGTTTGTGCTCATGTGCTAATGAAAACCCATGATTTTCTCATGGTCAATTTAGCGTGCTATGTTCACGAGTCGATAAACCATCCTCTGTATTTCTTCCTTCGCTTCAAGTGCGTAGCTAGGATAGGGGGTTTTGGGCGCAGCTAATACCACGGGTCTGTAGGGTATAGAAAACTCGCTAAGGTAAGCGGGAAGTGTAGGGACTTCCCCCAGACATTTTTTAAGATAAATGGTTCAAAATAGTGGGTTTTGTGGCTGTGTGAATAGTTAAATATGTTTTGTTTGTTAGTCATCCGTCCCCCTAATATTAATAACAAAATCTTTCATAAAAAAATTCTCTAAGCTCTTGGGGGAAGGGGGGGGGGTTTATCCCCCAAAGCCTCCCCTCGCTGCGTCACTGCTTTGCTTCGCTATATTTATTTAGCTTCATCCGCTTCATCTTGCGCCTGATACAAAACAAAAACTGTTGTTTATCAGAAGGTGGTTGACGCAAGACATTAAACCCGAATGTGTAGGGCTCACCGTGGTGCGTTTACGCATGCAGTACTTTTACGCAGTGCATTTTTTCCAAATAGAGATACTAAAACTGGCGCGCCTTAAGTCATTTAATTCGAATGCTGCTTCATAGGGTCTTTTTTTGCACGATTTTGAGCATCAGTCAAGCGTCGGTCTGGGGTTGTGTCAACCTGCCCTCTGAAAGTGTACGCAACAGACTTGGACCTAAAAACATTTTTTTACAGCTAATAACGCAAATAGCCAACAACTGAATGCGTATAATTTTTATTTCATAAACTGCTTTATTTAACCACAATGCCCAAAATTTCTTAAGCCAAAACGTAAGAAAATTTGTTGAAAAAAATCCGCGTAAACGTGCTCCGATCCACCCCATGTAGATTCAATAAAGGAAATGTCTTTCTGACAAGCAATTTTGGTACTCATTTACGTAGTTTTATTGAATTTGTATCCTTATTTTATTATAATAAATTAAACATGATTAAAAACGATACAGCCGCTCTTGATTTATAAATGGAGTAAGTAAACTGTAAGTTCATTGATTGTTAGGCGGTACGAAGTTCGCCGGGTCAGCTAGTTTTATATACATTACAGTGTCTCCAGCCGTCTATATTGCCTAATTGGGGGCATTCGTGGGTCAAAAAATCACGGAGAAGCTTGTTAATGGCACCAAAGTCAAAGGCAGCAATTAAGTCAACACCTTGCAACAGTCGGAAAACCTGGAAGCCAAGGCAACTGTTTGGCATTTCCTGGATCCAATTTAAGCAGGTTAGATATCACCAAAAAAGTGATCCTTAAGGAACAAACGGCAGACAATGATTGTAAGGTCTTGCAAGGTGATCAGGAAGGGAGATAGAGCATTCCAGGTTGCGAAAGCGATTGTTAATCTAAAATCGAGAAAAGCAAACACAAATCTTGCATGCGTTTTTTTTTATCAGTGCGGAATTTCAAATCTTGATTATTTGTTGTCAAAAGGTCGACGCAATAAAATTATGTGATGCTAATAATATACCAAGGCTCAAAGTTGGGTATTTTAGGCAAAATTTAAAAGTCGCAATGAAAAAATATTACAAAACCCATGCCAAATGCCGAAACTTGATGGAAAGTGTGAAACAATCCTATGTAAGGTATTTTATAAAATTGGTTTCTTTACCTTGTTAAAAATATAAATGCTTGCATTTTACAAATCGATTTAAATACGTGATTAAAGTCCCTCTTAAAGTTTCGGTAAGCATCATTTCTTACAAATGCCGCTGTAGATTCGTGTTCAAATGTTATTACTTCCTTGCGGCGAATGAGATATGTAAGATACTAAAAACTTTGGCCATATTTACATTAGGAACCATTGTTTTTCAAAAGTGATGAAACTAACGAACTTTTATAGTTTATTTTAGAAGATCGATTAATAATTTTATCAATTGGTTACACAGTAATATATTATTTATTAATTATTCGAAAGAGAGTTTTCGTTCTTTTTCGTAGTGTAGCTATTTTCATTTGCTGAGGAAATCTCGTCAAAAATAACAATCGCGCAATAAGATGCAGTTTTCATATAAGCACTTATAAACAGTATTCTTTTGATTCGTGACCTAAGAATTGAATAGCGTTCTCCACGTTTGATTTCGTAAATGATGTATCTCAATATCCGCCTAGCTATCCTGTTTACGATTTCGCGACATGAAGCATTCAGGTGGATGGGGTCAAATTTTCCTGTGGTGGCATTTTCTCGCCTAAATTACACAATGTTTAATGCCATGTCGACTTTCTTAATTTACCTTTTAATAGCGTTTTTACTATCCTCTCCCTTGTCCATTGTTGCCAGTGCTTAAATTAGAAGGTCGGTCGATGCCTTTGCATGATGGAGTCAAGACTCAGGTAGCTCGCCTGTACAAAGGTTCAACGAGAAGAAGAGGGATTTCCCATTTTTTGTAGCTCTCAAAATATGTCTTTAATGTCTTCTACCTTCAACACTAACGCCAGTAACTAAAGATTTTTCCAAGCAATGTATTTTCAAATTTTGATCTAAAAATGTTATAAGTTTATTTTATTATATATTTTCGCCGGCCTCGGTGGCCATGGGGTGATGTCCTCGCCTGCAGAACCGTAGATCGCGGGTTCGAATCCCGCTTGGGTAGGCATGGATGTTTGTATCGTTTTTTGCTTAATCCTCCGTTGTAAAGGCCTCTATGAGCTCTTTCCGGAGAAGTGAGAAATAAATAAATAAAGTTCCCTTTGGATTTTATGACGTTGTTTTTCAGTGCGCATAAACAAAATGACCCTGAATAATGTAATAAAATAATATAATAAATATGTTTATGAAATAATATCGATCAGTTTTGACACTAGGCATATATTTGACATTTGAAATATTTTATAATACTAAAATATTTAACATGTCATTCAGGCAAAAAAATTATCATAAGATACCGTACAATTCGTTCTATTAATTGAAAGTAAGCACCGAACAGTACTCTTTCATGGGTCATTAGAACATTATAGCTCAGAAAATGAAGTCAAAATGCGTTACTTGAGTAATATTGGAGTCCGCATGAGTTTGTGGCGTCATCAACTTATCTGTGACAGGGTTGAGGCCGTCGATTTTTCATCGGGAATGCTGGAGTAGGTGACGGATTGAAAAACCGAAGAATACGTGTCTATTCAATACTCCAACATTATCACAAAATGCCGCAGCCAGAATTCTTTTTTTTAACGTTGGCAGTGGCGTAGCGAGGCTGTGGGCTGGGGGTTCCGGACACCCCCCTCCCTAAACATAAAAGGACACTTACTTTGCTTCATAAAAGAAACCAAAATGTTGAAAAATAATGAATTTACAAAAGATTTCTTTGACAAATGAAGTCTTTCGATTATTAAAGGTGTTAAAATTAGTTTAAACACTCTACTTAGTACTCCAAAATTTTCTCATCTGGTTTTGGACCTTCCCCCGAACGAAATTCCTGATTACGCCAAGGGGAGAGAGATTTAAGTGTAGGGGTTATTTAATGAATTTTGGGAAGGGGTTCATTTAAAAGGGTACACCTTAATGTATTCCGAAATATTTTCAGGTAGGAGGGGGCTGAACTTCTTAATCCGCTACAACCCGTGATTCAAAGGTAGTGAAAAAAAGGACGTAGCCAAAATTTGTTCTTTATCCACTCGGATTAAAGATTAATTAGTGATTGAGTGAAGAGGGGGGTAACATAATCTTAAATCCAAATGGACTATTTTTGCAACTTAGTGCGATTTAAAATCATGCAATCTCGATAATCCCCATCAATAGATTGCACTGCAGTCAACGAGAATTTATTCCTCCACAATTTCGCATCATTTGGTGCCCTAGTGTTGTCCTTTTAGTAAGGCCAACAACCGCACAACGATGAATTCATTTGTTTTAAAGTAATTAGATTTTTTCAAATAAATTTCCTACGTTCATGCCACGCTGTTACAAAGCTAATCTAACATTCTTATTTATTCCCCTGATCCTATAATGCTCCACACAAAAGAATAAAATAGAAAAAATTCTGATTCAATGAGTGAGAAATTCTCATTCTCATTTAGGTACTAAAAGTTTTTGCCTATATTAAACTAGCTGACCCGGCGAACTTCGTACCGCCTAACAATCGATCAACTTACAGTTTAGTTACACCATTTATAAATCAAGAGCGGCTGTATCGTTTTTAATCATGTTTAATTTATTGTAATAAAACAAGGATACAAATTCAATAAAACTACGTAAATGATTCAATAAAACTACGTATCAAAATTGCTTGTCAGAAAGAATATTAAATGTTATCACAGTTTCTCCATAAATTTTACTTTAGGTTCTAACGATATTCATGCTTAAGTTGAAAGGCCCCTGAGCGAAATTTCTACTTTGGAGAATTCATTGAACCATTTGAGGAAACCTTTTAAGCTTATAGCAATATTGAAAAAAAACTGCCCCTTAATTTCTTGGCCAAAGCGGCATGAAAGTAGGCGGAAGCGGACAGTTTTGTTCTTAGTTGGAGGCTTCTGACAATTTTAAATGCGTGTCGATTAAGGTGTGATAGACTTCATTCGATGTACCTTCAAAATGACACGCGAATTACTCGTTCCATTCATCATCATTCAGTATTCTGCACGCGAAGGAGCAATTCTTTCAGCCTTCATGAGTTCTTTTGAACTTAAGCAAAACTTAAGCTGACCAAATGCTGATTCAGTGTGATATTGTTCATGTTATTGCATATTTTGAATTAATTTTTAAGGAAAACGAAACCATTAGAAAAAGATTCATTTTTAATAGATTTTTAGAACTAATTTGTGACTAAGTTTCCGTGTCCAGGTGCGCAGTTAGGAATTAAGGCTATGGGAGGTTTTAGGCACAACTAATTCCGAAGTGTCTGTGGGTTATGGAATACCCGCCAGGGTAGGCGGGAGGTGTAGGGGCACTCACCCAGAATTTTTTTTAAGATAAATGGTTCAAAATGGTAAATTTTACGGGTGTGTGAATAGTTTGATGCTTTGTTTGTTAGTCAGCCGTCCCCCTCATATTAGTTGCTAAATCGGTCACATTAAAACATTTTATTAAAAAAATTTCTCTGAGCTCTTGGGGGGAGTTTATCCCCTATAACCTCCTCTCTGTGCCACTGTCCGTGTCGACTAGATTTTTGTTATGATTTCTACTCTGCAAATTTCGGCGAAAGCAGCCACTGTCTAGAAAATGATTTAACCTATTACTATAGGGAATGTATGACGACATTAGAACCATAGGCACCGTTTCTAATACAAGTAATTAGTTAATGTTAACGTTTTTGTAAGGGAAGCCTGAACTAATATATTCCTGAAATAATATAGTCTATACTAATATATCCCAAATTAGTGATATTCATTATTAAAATAAATTTTAGATTTTTAGAACAATTTGGAATTAACAAAATACCCGCATGTTTTGGGTAATAACTATTTGTTCCAGACCCACTCACCTCTCCTAATGCAATGGCAGTAATATTTCCATGGATCTATAGTCTTTTTGGCAATTTCACATTCTCATGCATGTGGTGAAATCTAGACCTGCCCCACACGCCTTAAATTGACATAATATTAAACCCCAACCCACCCTCATCTTATCGACTGCCCTTTTTAGCCGTAAAATTCTTGGCCGATTCAGAAATAGGGTGGTTTCCTATTATTTTTTTATTGCCTAAATCAAAAGATTATTACTTCTGGAGTACGTATTTCACGCTTTTAGATTTTTTAACGACGATATTTATTTTTTGCGAGTAAATGAAAAGTGAAAATTTTCAAGGGCGCGAAAACGCGACGGCTAAATATGAATGCTGGGAAAAACCCGTGTGACGTCATTCTGGTTCTGGCTGTTACCGGGTGAGGTCACCTTGGTGCGAGGCTATGAGCACCGCTACGATACAGGCTGCTAGCAGGTAGCAGAGTGCCCTGGTAGCAGGTAGCGCTTGGCTTCAATAAATTTGGCAATTTTACATGCGCATGCATGAGGTGAAATCGGCCCAAGTCAAATTTTATGAAAAACCAAGAATTACTGGTTAGGATAAAATAAATTATCATCGAACTGGTTAAAAAAAAAAGGCCGTGGATCGTTTTTCGGTCAGGTACCTTCCCTCGTATCCCTAGCAAGTAGATTTCAAATCGTAGTTTATACTAATGGTTTATACGAATTTCGTCGCTGTTATCCAGTTGCATTAAAAGTAACCGCATTCAAGCGAGACGACTTTTCGCCGGTCGCCGTTCATTGCACGGAGCCTGAGATGCACCGAGTCGTCTCGTCTGAAAGCGGTCTCATATTTCACGGCACGTGCCGTGGAGGGCGGCTGGCTAACAGACGAACTTAATGGAGTATTAGAATATCGTCAACATTGAAAGTTTTATCGGAGCACCTGTGATAACAAATTATTTATTCGCATTTTAAAGTTAGATGTCTTCTTCGCGAGGGTGGCAGTGTTCCTGAGGGAGAATATGTTTACGTATAAAATAAAATTATATTCAGTAATTTCTAATTTGAAGCTATGGAGTGGTTTAAGACCTCCATAATTACGATAAACAAAACTGTTTGTCCTCCGCCATTTATTAGAGTACTATTCTTACCCAAGGTTGTTAGACGGTAAGGTTGCCTCATTCGTAACTGCGCATGCGCCAGCAGAAGTCCCGTTACGTCACTGTAGACCCTGCATCCCAGCTGATCCTAGCCATTTCATTGTTTGCACGCTAGAAATTGAGAGAGAATAAGTTCCTGAGACCTTACGCCGCCTTGTGTTTAACACGAATCTGAACACATTTCCTGCAATTTCACAGGAAATCGTCTTTGTAATCCACTACTCATAAGACGAACTTTTTGTGGGTGAAGAGCGCCATTAACCCATTTACGGCCAACGTTGCGAAAACGCAACATTATTGATAAATGCAAAAAAAATGTTTCTATTGAATTTTATTAATGTAGAATTCGCTTTTTTCGATAAAAATAAGTTTAAACTGATTTTTAGTGAGATAATAATGACATTTAATAAGTATTTCAATATTTATATAAATACTCAAAATGTGTCAATTTTCGAGTCTCCTGTTAAGCAAGATAAATAATTTTTCCTAAGAGTAACTATTCCCTTTATTAAGTTTTTTATTCGTCCATGCGGACGTAGAAATTTCAATTAACAGATACTAAAGCTTATATTTCGTCAGGGAGTCAACATTAAGCGAAAATCAGATCTGGAAAATAATGTTGCGTTTTCGCAACGTTGGCCGATTCCGATATCTATAGGCAGTTATGCAATCCGCATGACCACATATTTCCGTCTCGTAGGAATACGCCGTTTTTACTGTCAGATATAATCCTACGCATTTTTATGTCTCGTATTTGACAGATATCGTCATATTTGATAAGTAAAATTCTTAGATATTATATTTCCAATGAGATGCTGCATTATTTTACCTAAATCCAATATAAAATAGAGATGCATTACGGCTTGAAAGAAATGAGTCAAATTGAATATTTTTACAGAAGATAACGTATTTTCCAGTTTTTAATTGACATTTTTATCACAACGGATTGAATTACAACAAATAATGATTATTTATGAATTACATGAAAGCATTCCGGGTGCAACGGAACACAAAACTTTGTACTTTCAATCCGAATTAATCCTTCCTTACGAGTTCCTTTCCTTCCTTATTAATCCTTCTCGTACTTCACGATTTAGCGATATCACCGACTTTCACAAAAGGATATTGGGTGAATGAAGACGATAATGTGTAGATTTGGTTCGGCAATGATTGGACCAAAGCATATTTAGATTTATAAAAAATAATCTACATTTTTCAGACAATTCCTGTCTGGACAAAAATGACAGATTTGTAAATTATGACCTCAATTTGACGACTTGAATTAAAATTATTACAATTCGGAATATTAGCGCATAAATTTTGAAATAATGAGCAAATGGTACCTTACTTTGGTCATTACAGTGCATAAATGTTCTATTTAAAACAAGCCTTTTAGATTTTGCTTTTAACTTTGGTTCTTATGTTATTCAGACGGATTTAGGGTTCAACCAGGCGATAGAAAATTACTTCTATCGAAATTTAGGCTTGAAAGCAAGTGTTATTCTGGAATTTCTCAAGGTTATCCCTGATCCCTCGAATCGTCGTATGTTTTTCAATAACGTCTTTTCATCTTGAAGACTATTTATTGTTTTGAAAGAAAAAGGATTATTTGTCAATGGAGCCATCCGTGAAAATACGAGTAAATACGTATAACGGAGGAGTGCCTGATAGAATATAATAAAACCATCGACGTGAAATCTAGAGGAACATGAAAACAAACATTTGATAAAGCCGAAGGTCTTAGTATTGTTCGATGGAATGATAAATAGATTGTCCCTGTAGACAGCAATACAAGTTTTTCGCTTCCATTTGGCACAGGGAAAAGTTTCAGCAGAAAAAAGAAAATACTATTTCACATTCTATTCTATGTTAATAAAAGAAAATACTATTCGTGTTATTGGGGAGTATAGTAAATACATGGGAGGTGTGGACCTATTTGATAATACAAATGCAAATTACCATAGTAGAATTCAGGGGGAAAAAGGTCCTAGCTTATCAACTTACTGGACAGCGTTTGCACTAACGCCAGGAGATTGTACAAGTTATGCAACGGAAGTAAATTTCACTGGTAGACTTCAAATCGTATCTAGCAGGGACGCATCTAAAAAGTGAAGTGAATAAGTCAGTAGATGACGTACCCCTATACAATTCGCGTCCATAAACATAGAAAAAGTTAGGCCACATAATTCATCGCGGATTCGTGAAGCATGAAGGGACGAATTTGGCCATAGAGTTAAAAAAAAGTCAGTAGTTGCCGAAACAGTTTAAAAGCCAAACCATGTTTGAATGCACGAAATTTTATGTTCCATTGCACCGAAAATGCTTGAGTATTTCATAATTAGCCATTAATTGTTGTAATCCAATCTGCAATGATAAAATTAAAGTCAATGAAAAAATGTGAAATACATGCTCTTTAGAGAAAATTTTCGCTTTGACTTATTTCTTTCAAACCGTAAAGCATGTCTATTTTATAGTGGATTTAGGTCAAATAACAACAATACCTCGTTGTAAACATAATATCTAAGGATTTTATTTATCCAATATGACGATATTTGTCATATACGTGGCATAAAAAGGTATAGGATTATATCCGACAGTAAAAACAGCATATTCCCATGTGACGGCAATGTATTGCAATGCGGGTTGCATAACTGCATACAGATACCGGATTCGGCCAACGTTGCGAAAACGCAACATTTTTTTTCTACCATAAGCAAATTTTTTTGAAGGCCCATATTTTCAATTTACCTTATTTAGCATGTTATTAGGTCAATTGAAAAGAAAAAATTATATATTTTCAAGTATTTCTTTACTCGGCCGGTAATAGGTTAATCGTCGGATATGCCAGGCTGCCGTTGTACTGTGGCAACGTGCTCCAACAGCTTGTCGAAAACGAAGAAAGCTGGACGGAATGTCTCATATCACAGACGGATGCTTAAATTGAAAAATCGTTTTATTGTATATATTAACTAATCGAATCATTGACCGTGTCTCGCCCCCCACACATGTGAAGAAAGTGGTGGAAGTGAATCGGTCAGACAACCTAAGTGGATACGCTAAAGATTTCATAATCAAGAACTTAGATGCCCCTATTGCATTGGAAAATCTGGAATTCTTCTCTTTTAAGGCAAATTGAACTTAATATTTTGCGCACTCATTCATGCAGGGACTATTTTGCAAATTCATCGTTTAACTCGTATGCTATGAGTAACATCCTGTACCAATGGTAAGATATCAGGTAAACAAATTTCTAGTACTAAGTCTATAATTTTGAGTCCTTTCGCATGCCTTTGAGAGCTATTGAGAAATTAAAAATCAACACTACGGATCTACGAACTGCTTAACCGACTTTAGCACCCTTCAAAACCTATGGTTTGACACGCTGGTTATCATGATTTCCCGACGTTTAACCCGATGACCTTTGACCCCCATTGTGACCCTCAGAGGTCAAAAAATCAACACTACGGATCTATGAACTGCCTAACCGACTTTGACACCCTTCAAAACCCATGGTTTGACACGTTGGTTGTCATGATGGCCCGACGTTTAACTCTATGACCTTTGACCCCCATTGTGACCCTCGGAGGTCAATTAGTGAATAATAAGGGTTTTTGGACTTTACCAATGACTTGGGCACCCTATAAAACCCATGGATCGACACCTTTGTCGGTATACTATTCTTTTTGCCACCTTTATGACCTTGACGGTGACCTTACTGGGTCAACAGTTGAATTTTCGTGAATAAAAGTATTATTTTCGGGTTTCTCGTGTCCGAAAACCTAAGAATAGTCATCTTGGTCAATGAAATTCAGACTTTTTTCTATCTCGATTTTTTAAACATTGAAACCCCATAAGGCAAATTGAAATTTTTGGTTTGGACCCACATTGTGAGGTCAAAAGGTCAAAATTGTAAAATTTTGCGTACACTCAACAAAACTTAGGACCTTTTCCCATAAGTACATATGCCAATTTTCATGAACATTGCTCGATGCAAAGTTACTAAAATTACAGGTCAAAAATGACACACGACCCTTGGGACAGTCTGTATTTTCAAAGCCCGGCGAGGAATGAAAACGAGCATAATTTCTATTTAAAAAGTTGCAGAACTGTAATTTTTTGAAGCAACTAATTTGGTTTTTACGTATTTTCCTACCAGCCATATTAATCTAAGTTTAAATTATATTGCGGAAGTAGCAAGGAAAACAGTGTTTTGAGAGTTACAGGAAGGAAGTGTGGACACGGAATCAACTCGCACACCTTCCCATTTCATCACTTCATCAGGAAATTATGGCGTCTGAATACACGAATTTATCTTTTTTAAATCTTATCATCATTATTTTCATAAATCGGCCTTCAATTTAAAATTCGGGTTATAGTGTTCGATAGAGGGTAACTTCAAGAACTCGCTGCGGTAAGCAGTTATGCCCGCGGAAAGGCTAGAATTTGAAATGGCGCTGGAAGTTGGGTCTACAGTGACGTCAAGCCAATGGGAGCCCGAGTCGCGAATGAGGCAACCTTTACTCTAAGAACCTTGATTCTTACCGGTATCGGTTAGGTATCTGGCTATCAATAATATATAATGTCTTATGAAAATGACCAAATTGGAGTTATAGCATGATTCTTCAAATACGATGCGGTCGTTTTCAACAAATTCAAAATTAAAAAAAAAAAACGTTTCAAATTCAATGCGGTTTTTTTCTGAAGAATATAATGTTCGGTGGTTAAGTTTTTTTTAAGCCGGAATCAGCAGCGAAATTGGTTGGTATTGAGTTTCCCAAAATTCCCGAAGCTGATGACTCACGTCCATTTAACAAATCGCGATTCAATGAATATCCGGTTTTTCCCGCTGCGAATGGAGCGCTTAATCTTCAATTATTAAGTCGCTCAGTCATTCCTTTCTCCTGCGACCGCTCTTGTTTTCTCTCTCCCTTCCCCTTTCCCATCTCGATGTCCATTAACAGTTCCATCTCTACATTTTCGATTCCGAAAAATTCTCTATGTTGAAAATCGTTTATTCCAGATCACTTCACCTGCACCTAGACCAGTACCCATAAACAACCCCATATGTCTGTACCTATATATAAAAGAAGGGAGATCGGGTTGGTGTGGTGGCTAGAGCGTGGAATTCCCACCCGGCGGGCTTGGGTTCAAATCCCGGCGGTGGAAGAGTATTTTCGGAGACTGCCCGATCCCTGCTTGTATGTCGTGTGGAGAACATTCAAAGCGCAACACTTCGTCCGTCGGATGGGACGTTAAGCCGTGGCCCCCTTGGCGCCTTTCGTTAAGAGCAAGCTAATTCCGACGCCAGGTTTCTCTCCGCCCTTCCTTACCTACCCCTTCCCTCATGGCGCAAATGACCTCAGCTGTCGGTCGCCTCCCCCAAATACCATACCATATATAAAAGAAGATGTCTGTTTGTCTGTCAGCTATACTTTTCCATACGGCTGCAAGGATTGCGGCCAAAGTTAGGACATAGGTTCATCTAATGCTCCCAAACCCCTTAGTGCTACTTTTGGTTTCGTCCAACGGGTTCTTGCATCGTTTTCTCATTACCATTTCTTACGTCATATCATAAATTCTGCGATTGGGAATCCTGCCGGGTAGGCACACCTCTTGACACAGTCAAAGGGAAAACGATAAGACACCTCATTAAATTAATGACACTCGCCTATTTACCTTCTCGGTGCAAAACTTTTTGCTGAGGTATGCGTGTTCACACGGCGTTTTTGGTCTACGCACGTACGGACACACATAACGGCCGCTATACACGGTGAATGATCATGCGAATGATCATGCTGAATGATCACGTGATCATTCCCAGAATCATGCGAGCAAAACAGAACATGTTATGATTTTCACTGAATGATCATGCGCATGAAGGTTCATTCGCGAATTATTCCGTCATACACGGTGAATGATCATGCGCATGATCATGCGAATGAAATCATTCGCCATGTATAGCGGTCTTAACGATCAATGCTGCGGAGCGAGATGGCAAGTGAAACGAAACGAAAATGTTTCGTTTCGACCCGGAGTGAAACGATAATACGAGGCCTAGGTTTAGTTTCGTTCCCGTACGGAATTTAATTCACCAAGGAGTTTACTTTCGACCCGGGACGAAGCTTCTCTCCCGGTAACGAAACTTCATTAATCGAAACTCCGCTGCTCATAGTTAAGCTTCGATCTAAAGGCCGTTTTACTCGGAGCACGGAATTACGTAGGTTAGAACTCCATTAATTTCTAAAATGGCGTGGAATTGCGCGAATGCATGAACGAAATTAGAACAGGGTCTACTTTGACATCTCACGTCCATGCATTCTCGCATGTGTTCTAGCAATTCACCGCTTTAAGGTCGTTTTACACGGGGCACGGAATTGCGCAGGTTAGAACTCCATTAATTTCTAAAATGGCGTGGAATTGCGCAAATGCATGAACGAAATTATAACAGGGGCTATTTTGCCGTCTCGCATCCACGCATTCTCGCATGTAGGTATTCTAGCAATTCACCGCTTTACAAGACGCAATTTTGATTGCGCCTTCACACGTACGTCAGATTGCGCAATTCCGTGTAGCATGTAAAATGGCCTTTACACGGCGAAATTTTGACTGCGCCTTCGAACATACGTCAAATTGTACTCAGTGTGTGTGTCGAAACTAAACTGTTCGAAAGTGAAGCACGTGGCCCCTCCGGTGCGAAATATTATATAGGTTTCGTTTCGCCACGGAGTTTTAGTTTAGTTTCAACCCGAAGTAGTTTTGACTCCGATTTCGTTTCGATCCTGACCTCTGCTCCCCAGGTTTAAAACCATTTCGTTTCGTTTCTACATTTCGCTCCCGGGAACGAAACTCTTGAAATTTTACTGGTTTTGACTTTCGTTCAGTTTCTATTGCCATTCCTGCCTGTACAATTTTAAAATACCTGCTAGTTTAGAATTGATTCTTTTTCTCGTAGGTTCAACCAGTGGTGGCGACCCTCCAGTTGAAGTATATGGAATACCTCCTAGGTTAACGGAAAGCCCGGTGGGCCTATGACAAAAAATGGATATAAAATTCATTATGATTTTTTTGTTCATTCACACGCTTCGGAAAACTATACCCTTTTATTAATTTAGCTAAATATTTCGCTTGTATAGTACTGAAAGGTAAATTTATTCAATTTTAAATTCATTTTAAATTTTAACAAAGCACGACGCGTTTCGACCATTAGGTCATTTTCAGATAAAATAATATTACAACAACATATTGTACTTTTAAACGCGTCGCGCTTCGTTAAATAAATCTGTGGAAAATTACCATATATCGTATATATATCGGCAATAAGAATGTCATTCCACTCTATGTCGCCTACCTAAGTAACTTTCATCGCTCGCTATTGGTAGACATCATGAAATGTAACTAAATCGAAAAGTGGAGTGCCATAAATGATAGATGCCCCTAGGCTCGAGGTCTCCTCAGCAGATGTATTGACGGTAGGCAAGATTTCTAGAGGTTGAAATGTTAATTTCAATCAACAAGGGAAAGTGTTGAAGTTTATAAATAAGCAAAGGGTTGTCAAGGGTAAAAAGTTGTTGACAAGTTACCAGTGCAGATGAATAAAATAAGTTAAAAGACACAACAACATCGTGTATATTTAAGAAGAATGATTGAGTTACAATAAAGACCTCACAGCTACCCTCTCCGTGCCTACGAACATGACTACACGAAAAACATTGTTTACTTCCCAAACATTGACCACCTACGGTGATAGATGTATTAAGCTGTAGCTGTTTTTTATAGTGTGGCCACTTCGTTCCCTCGCTTTGTTCTCGCGACTGGCGTAGAGAATGAAAAATTAAAGTTTTCCGAAATTAGACTGAGCGAGTGGCTCCTTGCAAGTTTTTTTGGTGAAATCAATGCTGCCAACCAACAGGAAACCTCACGCGGCAGGCTGTACGCTCCCAAATCTTGAGCCAGAATTTCCGCATGTTTTTATCAACCGCGTACGCACTTAATAGTAATTTGTAACTCACAGGGCTAGAGAATTCCCTTGGCATTCCAGCATAATAAGGAAGTATACGTTAGCATTTTGCACCCTTCTAGATAGGCGAGGCGGGTCCCCAGTTGAAATATCCAAGTTTGGAACTCTACAAAATCTTCTATCAAATGTTGGGAAACATTATGCGTTATGCATTATGCCCCCTTCTTATTTGTTCACGAGTGTGTAATTTTGTATTCAGATTGGTATGGTGAATTTCTTGGTTTAGTCTTGATAATGCTGCAGTACAGCGAAACATGTCAACTGTAGTTCAATAAAATTTTACGTGGTGTTTCAAAGTGTTTCACTTCATTCTCATAATGGATCTCCACAAAGTATCTGCCTCATCCATTCAATTTATTATGCCTTATGATACCCTCAGCTGAGTTGTGTTTTGTGTCGAATGGCGCTTGTTAACAATCAAACTTCACTAATTTATCGTCTGAATTTGGCAAAAACACAAGTTGTCGATTATGATTTTATGGTGTTCATTTCTGAAGGGTATTATCTTTAATGTTTTATTTTAATACGTGAGTTACTTTTTTATTTCGCTCCATATTTAAGAAGTGTCAATGCCCTCAGGAACACAGCCCAAGATAAAAACTTCCATGTAGATTTGAACCATTCACCCTATGATATCGGTTTTATCTTCTCTTTAATTTTACTCATTCTAGTGATAGGTGATCATTATCACTATGATGTAACATTATTACTCTATTCAATTCTCATTAAATTCGTCGCGCAACTTAATGGTCAATAAAAATAACCATCTAGGTCAACTCATAGTGTCGGCGAGGATTTTTTGCAAACGCTGGATGTTTAAAACGTTTTTGTTACTAGTGCTCCTGAAATAAAAGGGCGTAGTTTCTAGGTATAATGATTAGTGAGGACTTGATTGAGGAAGAACCTTGGATAAAAGCTCTTCTCAATCATCGAAGGGTATACACTTGTATTTTTATATACTAGGTATCTTTTGTTTCGTATTGGGATGCATGCCAAGAAGACTTCTTTTCTACTTGAACGAAATAAGGACGACTCCATAGTTTTTGCATCTTCCAGCAGAACAATGACAGTATAGTATTTCTCCACGTTTTTTATTGCCTTAGTTGAATGTGCATTATCCGCAAGCATAGTTCAGAATAACGAGGCTTGGCCTAACATTATGACCCAGACCAACACCTGAAATACCGTACTAATCAAAGCTCAGACGGCATATCAATCATGAAATTGATTCGGGAGGACATTCTTCAGTTTATATGCTATGTAGCTCCTCGAAGCTAAAAATGCTTCGAGTTCTGATGTGGTTAGAAAAGTTGCATTTAGAAATTCATCAATTATTTACAAACATTATTTGCTAATTGGTGAAATGAAAATTTTCATTTTAGAGAATTTTAAAGATTGGCATTTCTGACGAGTCGATTAACGTTTGAATTCTTCAAGCGGGTGTGTAAAGAGGAAAGAGATAAGTTAGTGTCATGAGTGATCGAGTACTGTGTCCAGAAGCGGTTCAAATAGCGAAAAAGTCTGTTGGCAAGTCGTTTAAAGGGAAAGAATAAGCACAAAGCAAGCTCATTTCGCGGTCCACAATGCCTAAGGTTGCAGGCATAGTTCAGAATAACGAGACTTGGCTTAACTTGGGTTATTGGTATGGTATTTGGAGGAGGCGACCGACAGCTGAGGTCATTTGCGCCATGAGGGTAGGGTATGGAAGGAAGGGTGGAGAGAAACCCGGCGTTGGCATTAGCCTGCTCTTAACGAAAGGCGCCAAGGGGACCACGGCTTAACGTCCCATCCGACGGACGGATGTGTTGCGCTTGAAATGTCCTCCATACAGCACTCAGATAGGGATCGGGCAGTCTCTGAAAATTCTCTGCCACTACTGGGATTTGAACCCGAGCCCGCCGGGTGGGAAGCCAACACTAGCCGCCACACCAACCCGATCCCCAACTTGGGTTATTATGACCCGTACGAACGCCTTATATATTTTAACAATCAAAGCTCAAAGCAAGCTCATTTCGCCGTTAACATTTCCTTTGGTTGCAAGCATATCTTCATCTACATCTACATAACACCCTGCGAGCCACCACTAGGGTGTGTGGCAGGGGGTGATCAATCACCAGCATGAAACATGCAATCGGACTCCCACACGCACACCACACGGTCCAAAAACGTCACGCATGGTAATAAATTATATTACCACATAAATATAAAATGTAAATACTTGTCATCTTTCCCATAAATTCGGGGAGGGAAAGGTCGCAACTAAATCCGCCACTGCACCACCGCAGACTCACTTCGCGGAATAGAATTTTTAAGTCGCGAGGGAGTGTTCTTAACTTTCTTTCGAACGCCGCCTTGGCGCTACGATCGCATTTGAAAATCGGGTGGAGGGGGCAGTCGGCGAGTATACGGGGAGGGGATTGAGAATGGTAATGGTTGCGAGAATCGTGTCGGGGAAGGGGGAAGGAGGGGGTTTAGGAGTAGGGGGACAGTGGTCTGGCGGGAGTGTTTGTGTTGGGAGAAAAGAATAGACGGCCAGTGCGACCTCCGACAACCAGCGTGGAGGGTGCTAAGGAGTCTTATCTGGAGTGTTTGACTCGTCAGTACAGAGTATCGTCTTGAAGGGACTCCACTTCGGCGTGTTGTTTGTTTATCGCTGTACGAGTCTGAAGGGTCGAGCAAGCTGCCTCAGAGGAATACCTAAAGCGGATCTCGTTTAGAGAACTGTTCCAGGGTGGATTTAAACCCTTTTCCGGCGTACAGGTATGCTTTCCATACGATGATGTGGTTTTTCAATAAAATGTCTACTTCACTGAATGTTGTCCTCTGTTCTGAAAGGTTTCAACGATACCTATTTATTATGTTGAATGTTGGTTTAATAGGTTTCTAGCTGGCTAAATTTTCTCAGTGATGATGGTCCTTGGAATATACAGATTATTCCCCGTTTATTGAAGCGATATGTAGGTTATGCGGTTGTTTATTGTGCTTCGAGGTTCTTTTGCTAATAAATTTCTAAATTAATGAGATTAACTAATTAAATTCGTTATTAAATTTTTGAATGAGTTCAATAGGTGTAATACCACATTATGGCTTACGGTTCAAACTAATTATCCCTTGCGGTCGAGGCTTGTCACTAGATTGCGATTTAATTGTATACAATTTTTCCTTTTCCACAGTCATAACTTTCGTTGGATATGCTTTCGTATACACAGCACTAGAAGATACGTCATACGTTTTCCTGTTCCGTACAAAAAATGTTTTTATTGTATATGAAGCTCGATACACAGTTTGGCACATTGAAAGATCAGAGAACCTGAAATAGTAATCTGTTTCTGTTTTATAGTAATTCTGTTTGATAGTTTTAAGAACTTTTCACGAGTGTATTTTTAAGCCCTCGATTAACCTTCGCCTCAATTACGTATAACAGTGTTACTAAATGCTGTATATTTGTGAAGTATTATGGTGTGTAGAAGTGTTGAAACACAATTAATGCTTCGAATGCGGACCTAATTAATGAGCTGATCGCTCATTAGAGTGACTGTTAACAGTACGGAGGGTTCCATTGTCACCGTTCCTTTGATGTCTTAAGTATTTTCCACACCTCAACAAAGAAATCGTTTTTTCATCCGTATTTGCATCGCTATTTCCTTCAAACTGGTGGCAATCGGAATCAAAGCCCTCCAACGGCTAGGGTTAATTGTGTCGGTTGGAATCAGTGGACTGAATTGTGCTGGTAAGGATTCTCAAGAGGAAAATTAAGTTTTCAATGGAATAAAGCCTCCGTAGAAGTGTCCTATTACATAAACAGGATTCATTACTCCCGTTAAATCAGTCTTATTTCGTGACTTGTACCTTGTTTTTATTTAGTTTATAATCTTGGAATTTTTGTGGTACACACCCAATTTCGTCGTATATAAAAAATATTCTCTTCAATATTTTTTATCCTCGAATACAGCACATATTGGCATTTTATATCGGTTCTTTTCAACAAGTTGACAATCACAAGTGCACGAAAAACAATGCCTTGGATAAGGGCTACATACCCACGCGGGACTCGAACCCGCGACGTCGTGTTTGCCAGACGAGGACTTTACCGAGGCCGGGTAAAATATTTTTTTGGTGGTAAAAAGTTTTTACTTAACATTATGTACAGGTACATTTTGGCAGGATTTTACTTTGCACAATCGGAAAGTTTCCATTTGATAGCGTAAGCTTCGATCAATCACCAAGTTCCGAAAAAAGGCAAACTACGTGCGGGTTTCATGCGTCCCTTCAGCTATCATACTGAAAATTCTAGGCTATGCAGAGTAGATACTGTCACATTTTCCCGATTCTCAAGTTTGAAAATTTTACCCCAGTATTTTCTCCGACGTAAATGTTCGATATCCAAGGTACAGGTGAAAGAAAGTGCTACCAGACCCTGGCAAAAGTGCAAAAACTTACCCTTAAATTCAACTTGTAAAATTTATATTTAATGGCTATTAAAACATTAAATAAATCATTATTTGACGTGCCAATCTCATTAGTGTATTTTGGCTACTCCAATAATTCTTACTAATGCATTACAATTTTTATGAAAAAATGTTTTAAACACCCTTCAGTGAAACTGAATTTTTCTAATCTTAAACAACAAAAGGGTATTTGCTAGAATCACGAATAAGATTCGCTTTAAAAAAAGTAAAATGTCGTGCAAAAAGATACATTAAATAAAATAAGAAGATGGCTAAGTAATTATTACATTATTAAGTAAAACAAAAATGGTAAATACTTTTTCTCACCTTGGACCGACAATGGGTTAACTATGGTCCACGCTGCATATTCTGAAAATTACAAGATGATAGATGCAGTTTTATTGGGACGGTTAGCAAATGATGGATTTAGTTTACGAGAGAGATGCTTCCTTTCGAGAATTTTCGTGTATCATATTCCTTCTGTGATAAGACTTTTTTTTATCAGAAGAACGCCTCTTTACGCTTAATTTCCACACACTTTTTTTTATTAACGAACTACCGACCCGGTTTCGATTTAAAAAAAGTAAAATGTCGTGCAAAAAGATACATTAAATAAAATAAGAAGATGGCTAAGTAATTATTACATTATTAAGTAAAACAAAAATGGTAAATACTTTTTCTCACCTTGGACCGACAATGGGTTAACTATGGACACTACGACACTACGTGTCGAAACCGGGTCGGTAGTTCGTTAATAAAAAAAAAGTGTGTGGAAATTAACCATTTTATTTTATTTTATCATCATGAACATTAAACATTTCCGCCTCTTTACGCGTTGTCTTCAACCTGCCGAAGTTTTTTTCCTGTTTTGTTCCTATCTCGATACACCTTCCTGATTTTCTAATAATTTTTGAGATAAAGATGTACGGCAGTTGGAAGTTATTTCATCACCTAGTTATGCGATATAAAACTTTGCTTTGAAACGTAGAGACGCTATCAGAAGACTTCGCGCACATTATGCCCACGTTACGTGATCTCTGCTGACAATAGACCGCATGACTTTCACCTTCCTTTGAGCAAATGGAACGTCTGAATCACACGATCATTTTTTCCATCCATTTCGAGGGACAGTTCAATTGATATTTCTAATAATGGCGGAAATTAATGACCTTTTCACGCGATCATTTTCCGCGATGGCACGAGGGATGGAAATCCCATCCCTTTTTCCGTCGCTCCTCACGTCCCTTTTTCCGTCCCTGAAACCATAGGTACCTTCAGCCAATCAGAACACACGGGCGCCAACAGCGATTGTAACTTCACGCTTGGTTTTTCAATTGAACGACACTTGCATATACGGAGAGTGACGGAAAAAGCGTTGGAAAAGGGGACGGTGGGAATGATAGTGGGAGTGTGATTCAGAAAATGATGGGTCGAACGATTACTCTTTTGATCCCTGAAAACCTATCCATGGAGCTATCATTCTGAGGGACGGAATAAATTATCGTGTGATTCAGGCTTAAGTTTGTAGACATGTAAACCCAATCGTGGTGATTAAAGTGATGTGTTTTCGGGCGTACCAAGGATCGAAACTAGCGGGCCGCAAGACATGGTCGCTCAAGTTGTAACACATGTAAGGTTAAGGAAACTAAAATTTCAAGATAATTATAACAGCGATTTTTTAGTTTTCAAAATTGTTTGCTATTTGCAAAAATATTTTTATTTGTGCACATGTTTTCTACTTATATTTCTTGGATTTAAAGAAAATTTGATCAAAATTTTCGTTTTGAAGTACATTTACTTCTGATTCTAGGAGGGGGGGGGAGGCGGCCCTGGGTACGCGCATGTTTTTGGAATTAACTACGAGCTCTTTTGTCAGCAATGGAGAAAAAATGTTCACAATATTTCTTTCATTTATTCTATTTTATCAATGGATGTTAAGTAATAATCAGAAATTTATTTATCATTGAGGTGATACGTTTTTTTCGTGGACTTTAATGCTATCTGATACGCGCAAATGCCAAAATTCGCGAAAATTAAGTTGGAATACACAGTGAATTGCAATAAAGGACATTGAAGCGAGGCCTATCGCGATATCTCTAGCTTTTCACATTTTTTTTTCACTTTAAAGTTTCTGACCCCTGACTCTTCTTCAAAAAATTTATGTGATCATTTCTCCATTATATCCCTAATCTGAGGAGAATTTTGGAAACTCTGACGTAATTATTAGTGGAAAAGGGTGGTTTCCTATTTTTTTGTTGCCTGAGTCGAAAGATTATTACTCCTGGAGAACGTAATTCACGCTTTTAGATTTTTAAATTACGATATCTATTTTTTACGATTAAAATAAAAATGAAAAATTTCTAGCGCGCGAAAACGCTAAGTCCAAGTATGAATGCTGGGAAAAGCCCGTGTGACGTCATTCTGATTCTGGCTGCTGCCGTGTGAGGTCACCTTGGTGTGAGGCTATGAGCACCGCTACGATACAGGCTGCTAGCAGGTAGCGCTTGGATTGAATAAGATTTATTAATACCCTATCAATCGAAGGAAACTTTCCAACTATAGGCATTTTTAATTGGTAATTATTAAGAGATGTTTCCCTGAGCTCTGTGCCACATGCATGCATTGGTAATCTCAGACGATGTAAAACTCCTCACTACTCGTATAGAATCTAGGTCCCTGTGATGTCACGTGGAGTGGCATCGCATGGGCGGCAACCTGGCCTTTTACAAATTATGTTAAAATTCACCATTAGCATTCGTCTAAACTGGGATTTTTAAAACCAAATAATTTGTATATTATGAATACAATAATGGTGGGTTACGAATCGCAACCAATGCCTTTCGATTTCTTTGATAAAGGAAACTAGGTGCCCTAATACGCTAGGAACACGTTGATCGTTCGTTCTTTCATCGTTCGTTCGTTCGTTCATCGGTGCGAGTGTATACAATGCGAAGGATTCCATCGTCACCGTTCTTTTGTCTGTTTTTAAGTAGCATATTCCGTATTTCCCCACATAAATCGTGTTTTGCATCGACATTTTCTTCAATCTGGTAACCAATGAAAGCCCCGCCATCAGTTGGTGTTAATTGTGCACGTTGGTATCAGTGGATGGAGATGTGTTGGTATGGATTTTTGGTGGTTTTCAACTCTCGTGGTGAAATCTGCGCTCTTGGAAGTTTTCTGACCGGAGGTAGCAATGTTGGAAAAACCACTAGGAAACATTTCCTGCGCTTCCCAGATTAAAACCTTGGCCTTCGAGGAGAAGAGCCAGCCTCTGTGGATACTTCGCACACATCTGCCTCCATTACGGGTCGTTGATACACTTCGGTCATTATTGCTATGATTTGCATGCACACAATACCTTAGTCTGCCACCTCAAAGGTGTTTTTATATGGTGGATTTTGTGTTCAACTTATTAAGCTGGTGTAGGCTCCCGAAAAGGATGTATTGTTCCATACGCCACAAAAACGCACAAAACTATGAAAAAGCAGAAATAAATTTGCAAGGAGAATTCCTGATTGTAGCTTCCATTATCAATAAAAGCCGGAAATCAAGTTACATGTGGTGCGATAATTTCAAGGTCAAATTCATTCACCTTGGAAATAACTGGAATGAGGTGCTCCCGAATTCGTCAGAGTTTTAGCCGAATAAACCCTTTCTATTCCAGAGCTTCTTCTGGGAGAAATCAAATTTCAAGACCTCTCATTTTAAAAAAGTGAAAATTTTCAACTCAATCATAATTATTGTAGCAGCTACATATTTCGCCACTAAACTTAACAGCACAAAAGAACACGCAGTTTAGAACTTTTCTGAATAGAGCTGAAAATGTATACATTTTTGATGTTGCTTAGAGGCAACATTGATTTATAATGGGTTCACCGTGTAGCCAAGTTAACTGTGAAGGAGATGTATTGTGGTGGCTTCTCTTGGTAAAGCACTCGAGGATATCTCGGAAGGCCCTGGTTTTATAGTCCAGGTGAAGACGAACGTTTCATTGGTGTAATTTCGCTTCTGATACGCATTTGCGGGTGAATCTGAGAAGCTTCCGCTGACTTGTCAATTTACATTTCTAAGATTAAATTCGATATCTTTAATCTATCCCTACTGCGATGTGTGCCTGTATTCGTTATCTCTTGTTTTTTTCTACCATAGTCTTGCTTAGTGCGAAGGAATTCTTAAAACATTTTTAGGAATTAAGTATACGATGTGGATCCCAGATAACATGTTTCCTGGCAGAAATGTTTTTGGGGCTAGAAGCCGCGGTTTTCCGACCTTTGCTCGTGAGGATGTAGAAGGAAGATCTATTTTGGATTTATGTTGATAAAATATATACCAATCCCGAGAACCAATATTTAATTGCAAGCACTTTTCTAGATATTTAGTATGCGATATCCAATGTCTGTTAACTTTCTTGAGGTCAAACGTCACCCAACGAAGAATTTCATATTATAATTATATTAACGTAGTATAAAATAGTGTATATTTACGAAATGTGGTAATAATTTTTAAATCACCGGAAACAATCAGTGGCAAATTTCTGTCACCGTAGTGTGGCTTTCCAGGTAGTCTTTCTTGATACAGTTTTGGGGAATTCTTCTGTTTCGTGTGATCTTCGATAGTGAAAGATGGTGGACTGTATAAAGATGAATTTAATGCGCTGCAATTCAGATCTCTGGATTCCAGAAAACAAAGATTTCGCCCATGGGCGTATCCAGTATCAAAACCAAGGGGGGGGGGCAAAACTAGATGTGGTCGTTCAAGTTGTAACTTTTTTTGCACAGAAAAGGTATAATGAAACCAACATTTTTAAGGAAATTATGACAGAAACTTATTAGTTATTATAATTATTTGCTTGAAAATTAATGATTTTAGTTCCATGTCTTATACTAATATCATTTTTCTTCAAAAGGAAAATTTGTTCATGACTTTTGTTTTGAACTAAATTTATTTTCGCATTCAGGGGGGGTTGCCCCCCTCCCCCCCTGGCCCCCACTGGGTGCGCCCATGATTTCACTCGCAATGAAACAACCATGAATAATAGAAACACCGCTCAGAGAGCATGGCACTGCCGAACCTCTCCCTGCCAGAGTTCAGACACGACTGACCCTCACCACCGTCTCGCGCTACACCACCGCCACAACGTCAAGAGACGGAACACTTCCTTAGTTTTTTAATGCACTAATTCCATCGGTGGAAAAATGAAAATTGTGCTGAGATTACTTGGTTTCTTGCGCGAAGTGATTGCTGGTGATTTCAATCTTTACTAATGAGTTTTAGTGGTCCCAGCTGTAGTAATATTTGCCCTAGTGACAATTTAGTGTGGATGCTGGTAGTCGGAGATCTATTCATTCTCCGATTACATACAACCACGCTCTGTTTTTTTTCAATCGCAAAGTGACCACAGTTTCATCACGCAGAGGTGGTCAATCAGACCGCAAAAGTTAGATCTATGAGTAAAGGTGAGGTATTGTGGGAATTGAGGGAGCGTGAAGAAATACCCGGCGTCCTCGAACTAGTTAAAAGCAAAGGAGAAAAGAAGTCGGAAGTTATACCGTCCCAACCGCTGAAATGAGGAACTGCTTTGAATGTAACAGCACCCAGAACTTACTACAAAGGTGTACCCAGGATCAAAACTGGGGGGGGGGGGGCAAGCCGTTCAAGTTGTTATTTCCGTACCATCGAGAGCTCTATACAGCCTTTTACATCGGGATTATTAACAAAAAAATCTCGAAAAATCGATTTCGTTTATGAATCACTACATGAGATGGATCCGATTGGCTGATTGCGACGATAGAGTTTGCTTACATTTTGTTTATTTCGGTTGAAACGTTTATTTGTGTCATTTAATTCTGACGGAAATGTATCAGAATTTTAGAAAAATTCTATTCATGAGTTTTTTTCTTAGCAAGCTGTAGCTTTTTGTGATAGAAATATTGAATTTGAGGCTCCATTGTTGATCGCGGCTTTTCGTTACTGCGCAGACGCCTAGAGCGCTCTTCTTCACGTTTACCATGAAGGTTGTAAATATCTGGGGGGGGGGGGGGCACCACTGGTTTCGAGCGTGGAGCGAAGTGTGGCCGGAATGGGGGTGCTTGGGTAGGAAAGCCACGCCCACTTTGACCAAAACATTGACAATCCCATAAGGGTCGATGCTTCACTATTTGGTGAAATTTTTGGTCGTAACTCGTTAATGCATTAAAATAAACAATGGAACGCACAATCTAAACCTTTTTTTCTTACTTCATTCGTAGGCTACGCGAAGTTATAACTCAAATGTCTTTTCCCAGGGAAAAATTATCATCAATCACCACGGTTACGTTCTAAAACTAGCTCAACTTAAAATAAAATTTTACGAGAGTAAACTAGTCATTTACCTGCACTTATACTGGAATTGAATTTCATTATAGCCAACGGAAATTAACAATTGCAGTAATAAAGTATATTTTGAAGGATATCCCCACCAGTAAAGTGGAAAACAGGCATAGAGTTTATACATTGATAGAAGTATCACAAATGATGGGGAAAATCCTATGGCAATCACCGGCGAAATACGAATGATTATGGTAACATTTTCCACTGAATGTATTTAATTTTCAGAACAAAACTTAGCCACCTCAAAGCATCAGTCGGAGATTAAGTCCAAAAATTGTCAAACCAAGATGGCGGAACATTGACCACGCCAAAAACTCGGAAACAGCGACTCCAGATATTTACAGCCTCCTTGAAATGTACTCTGAGCGCGAAAGTTGCCACCATCTTTAAAATATAGTAATTTCACCTCTGATACGGCGAAGAAAATGAAGGGAAATCTGAGTAGCGTCCATTTAATAACGGCGGCATAACGAGTGACGTCAACACATTTATATTTCACTTTGTTTCAAAAGCCTATGTACTTCGATCGTTAACGCACAATAAACGAGCCGCAAGTCGTTGTACGAAAACGATGTGCGTATTTTCTTACATTCTATTCTCCTATGATTCCAACTCTCATCCGGATTTACACTGAAAATAACGATAAATAATCCAGTTTTCTTGCAACTTTACGACTATCCTTTGGTATCTTCAGGGCTATCTTATCTTACGACGTTAGTTTTTTTATGATTTGGAGATAGTGTCAAGTTATTGGTTATAAAAAATATGATGTACTATTATGAAACAAGCTTAACCGTTTTAGTTCCTATCATTATTGCTCAAACCTTGTGGAAACTCTTGTTCTTCACCTATCCTGCAACCATTTTTATCCTCTAACACATGATGTTTAAATGGACTATGGGCATAAACGTTACAATAACTTCGTAATATTACCTTTTTCCTATTCAATCGCACGTAAACCGCTGGAAAATTATCAAACATGAGCTATTTTTCTGCTCGGCTTCCAAAAAAAAGCCTTGAAACAATCTACTAAGTCATTTGCACATGATTTTCGTCTAAAAATTGCTGTTTCCAACAGCCTAGGGCTGAACCTTGGGAGCTATTTCAAAATCTATTATTACCTATTATTCTATGACCTCGACATGCAGATTTGCATGAACTCGAGTTTTTTGCATGCTTCAACCTGTTAAGCCAGAGTTATTTTCTCGCTGTTTAATCGTCTTTAAATACAGTAATAACGTGGCGCGCTTTCCCTTGACATGCGACGTTTAACTCGAGGACAAGCGTGTATCTTGGGTAGTTATCAATGCCAATAGAGCAAGAAAATATACTAGTTTTCATGGTTAAATAAAAAACACAGTACTATTCCACAACCTTATATTTTTGCAGTCTACTAGTTTCAACGTTACAACGTCATTATCAAGACTAACTGAGAGAAGCATACAACATCCAGCCTTATTTATCCAACAATAGTGTGAGGGAAGAAGGAGGGGGGGGAACTAAATGAGGAGCAGCATTGAGCATTATTGGTTGGGCATTGTTGGTTGGATAGGAGGTTCAAAACAAAAAGTATAAAAGCTTGGGGAGGTGGGTTGGGGGGGGGGGGGGCAAGCTTTTATACTTTTTGTTTTGAACCTCCTATCCAACCAACAATGCCCAACCAACAATGCTCAATGCTGCTCCTCATTTAGTTCCCCCCCCTCCTTCTTCCCTCACACTATTGTTGGATAAATAAGGCTGGATGTTGTATGCTTCTCTCAGTTAGTCTTGATAATGACGTTGTAACGTTGAAACTAGTAGACTGCAAAAATATAAGGTTGTGGAATAGTACTGTGTTTTTTATTTAACCATGAATATCTCATCGTTCCACCAAGTAACGCCTAAATCTGTTGATTATAAAATATACTAGTCTAGGTGGAGAGAGCCTGATGCCAGATAATTTGTTTAGCGTCTTCAGTATAATTTTTTTGCTACCTCATCAGTGAATAAAAAAAAGCGTAATTATTGAGTAACTTTCCACGGTCGGAGGTCGGTGTTAACAAGGTGTTTCAGGAAGAATCTGCAATGCCTACTTCAGGAGGTGGTTGGGGAGACAGTTTTAAGCATCCTTTGTCCATAAAAATGGGGTCGCAACAATTTTTCAGGGGTTCTCAAAATGAGTGAGATCGCGCAATCGTATTATGTATACTCGCTCAAAGCTGTCGTTAAATTAAGCCTAAAGATTAATCGTAACACATAATTATAATAGCAAATTTTGGTCCAACCTTAATTATTTAATGCCCTTATAAATCCGGAGTATGAAACAAAATGTCGAAGGCTGGATACCCAATAAAAACCGTTGTCATGGTAACTGTGAAATGCATCCAAAAATGTTTGCGTTGCCATAGCTCAGTAACTAAGGAGTTGCATGTAGGTATGGAGAAGAATGGATATGGTGAAGTGGATGGAGAGGAGAGGGAACGACGAAGTGCTGGACGTGTTGGGTGAATAGAGAGAGAGCCTCTTGATGAGATACCAAGGTAGAAGGTGTGGGTGGAGTGGGAATTTAGCAGGTGGAGACGTTAGAAAGACTGTTAGAGGGAAAATTTTGGGTAAGAGAGGGGAAGGAAGGAAGAGAGAAAGATTTATTGATAGATGGAAAGAAAATAGGCATTTTAGTGAATTAAAGATGGAAGATATTGAAGGGTAGAGTGGATGAAAAAATACTTCGTAAATGCTCCATGAAAACCTAATTTAACTGATAGAATGCCTTAGTAATAATAGTAATGATAATGATAACAATAATGATGATGATAATACTAATATCATTTCCTTTTGTCTAACGGGCGGACATTTCGAGAGCTTATGAATTTGATGTAGCAGAGGAGAATGAAATATTTGGTTTCGAAGAACATTGAGTTGGGGACAATGAACAAGCGAAATGATACCATTTCGTAAACTTCTCTACGATTGGTTTATCGCATGTTTGAACGGCGAAACTTTATTTTTCCTTAGGCCATTGCTAAGAGGTGGAACACGAAAGTCGTACTAACACGAGACTGAGCTGATCCAGGGTAGCAGTTCTTTGAGGGACGTTTCCAATTTATGCATTTCTCCGGACACGACAACTCGAAAGCGTAACAAGTTATTTTATCCACGATGTGCCTGTCTCTAGCAGTTTTTACAGATGCGAGGTTATTTTATACTGTCATCCCCTCATCATAAAAATATCTGCGACGGAACATAGCGATTGTCAAATTTCTTCATCCAGTGTTATTTTTAGCGCACCTCTTATGAAACTATCCACCTTCAACTCGAAATGTAACCGATATATTCCGAATGAAGGTTTGTCATTTAATTAACTGCATGGATTTAATCAAATCGAATATCTTCATGGATTTAGAGTTCTCGTGCTTTTATTGCACATTAACTGGAATTTGGAGAAAAAACCGTGTGTCAGATTAAATAACCCTCGAGCGATTTTCTGGTTAGATAGAAGAAAACGGCAATATTTAAAGCAATTTCTAATAGAAAAAATTAATATTCCGTCAAAGCAAGAATCTATTTTTTACTTTTTTTAAGTGGTCAAATAAAAAGTCATTGGTTACTGATTATCTTTGCGTTAAAAATTCAGTTGGTCGCTTCAACTCTTTTGTATCTCGCAATACTTTTCATGCATTTACCAATGTGTAGTCACTCTAAGATCCATAAAACTTATTATAGTCACGGAAGATTAAGATTGCCGAGTAACATATCAATCAAAGTCAATCAGTTTGTAAAACTGAAGTTAGCCAAAAGGAAGGCATATTTGGCCTCATTAGTTCTTAAGGCACGATTAGGATTATCCATTTTAAATATTCTGCTGTCGATATTTTTCTCGTTTTCACAAGTGCTGTCTATACTGTTGCTGAATTACTATTTTCCTCGAATTGCGCTGGCCTTTCCATCGCCTATTAGCCATCACCTTGGATAGGACTACTACAAAGAGGCCAAACCCACAAGAGGCCAATATGACAAGAAGGCATGCACTATCACTCGCGTCTTACTTGGAGGCGTTTATGCCAGATGGCGTCGCAAGGCCAAGCATATTTTTTTATTCTAAAAACTTTGCCAATACCAATAAGATAATGAAAGGGAGTGTACGAAAGGCAGTGAAGTTGTAATATAAAAGTTATTCATCAGCTATTTTTGTTCGTCAGTTCTTCTCGGATCGTGAAAAGGGTTTTCATTCACCCTAGATATCCCCGTATATTTAATCCCGTTTCTTGATACTATCCCATGAATACGAGGTACTATTCCACATTAACAATTAAAAAAATGAATTCCTCTCGGTTTTCCATCCAGGGGAGAGAAATTATCGTATCCAACGTTTCGACATCCCGTTCCTCCTCCGAAAGGAATGCTACCGTTTGAGGGACCTCGAAACGTCGATTATCTCACCCGGCTGGACACCCGAGGGAACTTAATGCAATTAATACGCCGTAGAGTACCAGTGTTCTCTTCGCCATGTTATTTTTGTAAGTTGTGACGGTCATGATTGGGATCGTCTCTTTTTTATATGGCAGTTGGCATTTATGTCGCGTACTTATTTATTAATTAATAATACTTAATAAAGTAAGTACTACATTAATTTATTAATATTTAATGCAGTCCAAAACAGCAAGAGGCCAATTGAAAAGGGCTTATAATGGTGAAGAAAACCATTGAAAATAATAAACAAAACGTTGACAACAATGAACGAAACCAAATTCAACAGTACTGTCAAATAACCAACAAAGAGCAGTGGCAGTATTCAAAGCTTAGAGAGAAATATTATGCTGCGTTCATAAAACTCCATGTTCTGCTGGCGTATGTGTTTTCTTTCAAGCAGGCCTTTCTATTGAGATATTACTGAATTAAAACAAAGAATGGTAACACTAATAGGATAGAGAGATACATTATGTACGTTCTATGGCATCGTGCGTTCACAGAAGCCTTTGTTACTGCTGGCATATGAGTTTTCTTTCGAGCTGCCCTTTCCATTGAGAAATGACTGGAAAGCGTGTAAACCTGGTCACGTCTTCGAAGAAGGTGGTTCCATCCAAAAACCTTCGCCACTCCAAGTATCCCATTATAGAGCCCGCGAAAAATACCATCCGCGTGGAAACTGGCTCCGCGACCTATTATAGTGTTGGTGTGAGCATTATATTTTTTTCTATTGAGGCGATGATTGATAGGCTCCCGCGATGATTCCTTTTCGAAAATGCCGGCGCGGGAGAGAGAAAAAAAGTCTCCCAGGAAGTCTGCGATGGAACGCGCCTTGAATGGAACGGAACGGCATTTATCATCCGCGGTCTAAGCAATCCGCTAAGTCACCCTTTCCCGCAGACCAATGTCTATTGTGGAGCGGCGGACATTATTAATTAGGTTAACCAGGAGAAATCCCATTAAGCTTTTCTTTTCTCCGGCCATAGAGGTGGGCTGATGTGTCTTGGCGATGAGCCTCGCGAAGCACTTCCCGTTTTACATTTTTCGGAGCGTATGAGACGCTTTATAGAAGACGTTTACATTTGATATTCTCTTGAAGTAATTTGATACTTTATGCATGCTCGAGTGGGCGTGTGTTTATTGCGTCCCTCGTCAGCTCAGTGTGTAATTATGAAAACTGATCTGACAGGTGGGTATAGAGAACTTCCCCGACGAGGTCATTGACCTGCGAAAATGCACATTTAGAGGTTTTTGGGTCCAGTTTTTTTCCTTGTGCTGTTTTTCCACAATTAATAATCATCAAGGAACAAATATTGCGGTGAAATAATTAATATTCAGGGTTAAGAAAGTGTAAGGGTGATCTGAGAATTCGCTCGAGTTCAAATCGGTCGATCCACATTAAGGATCGAATATTTTTTATCGCACTCACCCCAGTGGCCAGGTATCTTTCAAGGCAGACGTTTTTTTGCATGCAACTTTAATTTGGTTTACATCTGAATAACTTTCTACAGTATCTCTTTCAAATTTTTAGTGTTTTAAGATAAAACCTACTGGTATAATATGAATAAATAATTTTTTATGCGTACTTCAAAATAATAATTTTTATGACATATAACCTCGATAAATTAATAAACTTTATGAAGGAAGCGTGTAGATAACACGAGTTGTCTCGTGATCCGTCCGTAACAGATGGCTCGCGAAACTCGAGTATACTCGTGATCCGTCCGCAATGTGTTAAGAGCTTCTGCTACAACGACTTTTTTTGGTGAGAGGGCGTCTCGACTGATACAAAAAAACATTGCGGTCACAAATTCGAAATCGATTGCGTAGTAGGAAGATCTAGCTAGCAAATTTATCGGCAAGGGAAAAAACCATGACGTTTCTAACACTATGACGCAGGTCAGCCTGCACCAGTTGTCGTTGCAGTTCGTTCCAACTTAAAATTTAGATGTATATATGTATAAACGATCGTTTTCGACATTTACCTGAATCTGAAATTTAATAATTTTAGCATTTACTTTAAATTATTCTCTCAGATGAATTCTTTTTTATACTTGTGATACAGTAATATGTTGTACAAGGTCTACTGTGGTTAAATCGAAAAATTCAAGATGATATCATATATTTTGCCCGCGAAAACCGTCGTTCAAAAAAGTCTGGTCGAGAGGGAAGTATGCATCCTCTTAGAGTCCAGTCGTTGAGAAGTAACTGAAACTTGAGAAAACCGCTGAAACCCTCAATTCCATTTAATAAAGAAACATTTACCAAATTTTATGCTAATAAATAGATTTTCGTTAAAATCCTGACACTTCTCGATCATGGAAATAAAATTTAATGGAGAAAAAATTTCCTATTGGTATAAACAGCATAATAGCAATCTCTATTGTCGTAGTCAATCAAACAGACTCATCACATGCTTGACGGCTGTGCATGAGGGCTGGTTCGTTGGGTCTATTTTGTGTATATTATAATTATATATAATTCCTTGCATGATAGTAAGGTTTTAATAATTGAGCCCGAACAATAGGGTAGTTTCCTTCATCAAAGGAAACGAAAGGCATTGATTGCGATTCGTTACCCACCGTTAGTGTATTCATAATAAACAAATTATTAGGTTTTAGTAATCCCAGTTTAGGAGAATGGCAATGGTCAATTTTAACCGCATTTGAAAAAGGCCAGATTGGCGCCCATGCGATGCCACTCCATGTGACGTCACAGGGACCTAGTTTCTTCACGAGTAGATAGGAGTTTTACATCGTCTGAGATTACCAATGAGGCACAGAGCTCAGGGAAATATATCTTAATAATCACCTATTAAAACTGGCTATGGTCTGAAAGTTTCCTTCGTTTGATAAGGTATTAATAATCCTTAATTAAGCCAAGCGCTACCTGTAAGCAGGGTACTCTGCTACCTGCTAGCAGCCTGCGCCTAGCGGCGCACATGTCCTCTCCCCAAGGTCACCTCACTTTACGGCAGCGGGAACCAGAATGACGTCACACGGGCTTTTCCTGGCATTCATACTTAGCCGTCGCGTTTTCGCGCGCTTGAAATTTTTCACTTTTCAATCAATCGCGAAAAATAGATATCGTCATTTAAAAATCTAAAAGCGTGAAATGCGTACTCCGGGAGTTATAATCTTTCGATTTGGGCAATAAAAAAATAATAGGAAACCGCCCTGTTGGAATCTACTGTGCCATGTAGGCCTTCCTTTGCTATTCTACATGTTCACTTGTTTCACGACAGCGGTATTCTCGAGATTACACTGTCTTTTACGTGGCCATTTAGTTTTGAATGCAAAGCTTTGAAGCGCTACGTGATCGAACTCTTTCAGGACTATCAGGAAAGAATAAACCTTTGTTAGTTCCACGATAATTTATTAACTTGCTACCAGTGGCGGTTTGGGATGCTTTGGGGCTCTCAGCTGGGGCTAATAATGGGTCCCTCCTCACCGGGGAAATTCGGGGTCCTCCCCTGGAAAATTTTAGGATATTGCGGAAATGGATTTTGACGCTATTCTGACTCTTAAAAACCAAATAAAGGTTAAAAAAAATAGACATTTCGCGAGAGAAAAACTGAGAAAAGTGAGAATTCACAACCTAAAAACTGTAATAATCTATCATGTTTCTATGATCTTTTTATTGAGTTTCTTACTTGAAACAACACTCACATCAGTGGCGTAGCCAGGAATTTCGTTTGGGGGGGGGGGGTCCAAAACGAGAGGGGAAAATTTTGGAAAAACGGGGTACTAAGTAGAGGGTTTTAATCTAATTTTAACACTTTTAATAATCGAAAAAACTTCATTTGTCAAAGATATCTTTCGTAATTTCATGGTTTATCGATATTTTGTCTTCTTTTATGAAGGAAATAAATTATGTTTTGATATTTCGGGTGGGGGAGGGGTCTGGATCCCCTGGACCCCTCCACGCTACGCCACTTACTGACATCTAAAAAACCTCTAAAATAGCCTGATCAAACGACCCCTTCAAAAGAGTGCCAGGCTCTCTTTTCTCTTGCAACGCATTTTTTTTTATTTACATGATCTTTTTGCGCTGAGAATGTTGCGATTACAGCATCTAATGCAAAACCTTGAATTTTCTGTTTCAAAAAAACTTTAGTACAAGTAATCTGAGTCTTTCATTATTACACCTTTCATGTATGATTCACGTTAGACGCGAGCGTTGTGGGGGCCCCATAAGCTTGGGGCCCCCCACCAGCGCTCGCCGACCTGGCCAGAACGCCCCTGCTTGATACGTTTCGATACAATGTATAATATACATCTATATACTACCCCGCAAGCCACCTATAAGGAGTGTGGCAGGGGGTGTTAGGACACCAGGCGTTTACAAATAAAAAGGAAGTGCTCTAAGGAAATTACGAATAGCATTTATTATGGTCCTTTAAGGCTCGGGGAAAAACGAATTCGCATATCTAACCGCTCGGCAAAATATCTCTCTTAATTTATCGCTTCTGTCGAACCTGGAAATATAGTGGGGCTCTAATATTATGTTATCCGTGTCGCTCTTAAAGATATCCATTCTCAATTGTTCAAACAATCTAAGCCTAGCGCATCTTCTGCGAAAGTTTACAAAATTCCCCCGATTTATATAGGGGAATGGACAAGGAAACCTTGTCCATACCTCTATATAACTTGAGGGAATCGAGACCGGTCGCAAGTGAATTAATTATTATATAACTAGCAAAGTTTTTTTTTCTTTCCTGATAGTGGTTTTAGTTTTAGAGGAAGGTAAAGAATTATTCCAATGGGTATCCCCAATATGATTGCAACAAAGACATTTGAAGAAGCTAACCGTGGAATTTCTCGGGGAACTGGCGCAATGTAAGGAAATAGTTCAATGCACGCGTTTGAGCTCATCACATCCATCGGCGATGTGACGAAAGGAATGCCTTTGCTCTTTGCTCTCAATGCACGCCGCTGGTCGCGAACATTCCTCTGCATTTGTGCCTCTCTTCTTCTTGGCTTCTGTTCCTCTCTATTGGGGCTCGCTCCGTGTGAGTAAACTTCAACTTGACTTATCTTGGCGTAACTATAAAGTCGAACACTTGGGGAGAGCCTCTACTGTTTCGAAATAACTGGAAGTGGTGTACCTCAAATTTGAATCGTCATAGATAGAAAAATAATCAAATATCTATTGGAAGCAGCCAGTAGCTTGGAAAATAATGGTAGCCATCGAGAGCCGTATGAACTATTCAATGTTCTCTTTAATATATTTCATGATTCATAGATAGTCTGAGCTTTGATTGGTGACCAGTGACTACAACTTTGCGTCTTCAACTTAATTTTCAATACACGTCAAATACTGAATAATTTCTATCACATTAAATCGGTAAATCAAAGTTTTTATCGATAATTAGTTCTCCTTATTCAATATAGTTATAAATATCAATATAATTTCTGGACATTGACGCAAACGTGGGAAAAGGAGTATTTTTAAAATTCATGTATCGGTCAATGAATTTCTCTAGCACCCCAATTTGCAATGCACTCATTTGAACGCTATGTTCGAAGCCATTTTCCTCAGCTATGAATAAGTGTATTTCCTACAAGTTTCTTGCAATTAAACGACAAAACTGGAGACTCTTTCAACCGCTAATGGAAACCATACTGGACCACACGTGACGCAATTATGTCTCCTTACCCAAACCCGCTTAAGGAATTCAAGCGTTAATCGACTCGTTTGATTCATGGGACTGGGGGATATAAAGTCAAGTTTAACCACAATTTTGCCCTGTCTAAACATGTCCTCTTCTATGAGTCTTTCGTGTTCCTTCACCTTTTCCTAATCATAGATTATTATTTAGAAATGTATTGTTTTTCATTTCCAAAAAATGTGAAAGTAAATTTTTTTAAATTACAAAATTTAATTGAAATTCGCGGCAGCGAATTTTAATGTACTGGAAAACTAACAAAAAAATCAAAAGGAAGTACCGGATTGCTTAAAAATATTAGAATCGAAAACGAATTTATAAAAATAATTTCTACGGATTAAATTGTTGAGTTTTTTTTTCAAATTTGTGCAAATATTAATTAGTTTTAAGTTTCGTATGATCAGAGGTTTTCCCGGCGTATCAGTTGCAGAAAAGTTTCTCGGGTTTTCCACCGGTTGATGTCGTCCATGTCTCCCGACGTTTCGATCCGCGACTTGCTGATCATCCTCAGGGGATTGAGTGTGAAGTGAGTTGAGTAGATTCGGAAGATCCCCTGAGGATGATCAGCAAGTCGCGGATCGAAACGTTGGGAGACATGGACGACATCAACCGGTGGAAAAACCGAGAAACTTTTCTGCAGTTTTAAGTTTCGTGTTTCATACAAACATCACATTACACTGACAACGGTATATGTGCGGTAATTTGGTAATATGCTTTTGTGAACTGACTGGTTGGTGTGGGTTTTGGACTCGCTGGTACAGCCTATGAATTGCCATGAGATGAAGTTACACTACTGTGAACAGGGCTCAAAGACTCCGATCAGCTGTTCGCCTCAGCCCCAAGGGCACGCCCGCGCCGTCTCCTCTCTAAGCCTTTGCCAGACCGCGTGCCTAAACGCTTAGCAGCCGGAGAAAGTTCGTGCGTTTGTCTTTTCGTGTTGCGCCCGACCCAGTTTGAGGGTCTTTTTCGCTGCCAAAACAGTTAACAGTGTTCGCCCCCAGCCCACCTGCCCGGGGCGAGTGGCGGACGACGTGCTATTGTATTTTTAAAGAGACAGTCATTCCTTGAGAAAAGGCTTTCGCTCGCGAGACTAGGGAAGTAGTTCATGAATACGCCTCAAAGAAAGCACGGGAACACTCACGGTGGAAATAACCTGCGGGATTATTGTAAAGGCATCTGATGCGTGGGGTAGTGTGATGTATGGGCAATAGTGGAAATAAATAGATAAGGAACGTTCACCCGTCATGAATACGTCCAAAGAAAGAGATCGGTGTCAGAGATATTTTTCTCTCTAATTTTAACTGACATATGGATTCACTGTCTTCGGGCGTATTTATTTGAGCCAATTAGTGGCTCAACTTCATTTTTTGCACTCATAATTGAAGAAATGAGTGCAATAATCAGATAATTACCTAATGTGAAAGTTAGAGAAAATTGGCAAACAAATAATGGCTCTTGTATTCAGTAGAACGTTATTTTTCACTATGTCTGCTGAAATTATTTGGAATTAAAAAAAAAATAATATTGTGAACTGTTGAGATGGGGTAGGGTCTTCATGCGTTTTTTGAAATCTCATTTTTGCAGAAATTGGTCATTATCTGCTTCTTGAACTCAGGTTTGCACTTAATTAATAATAAACGAAATTATAATTCGAGTTATCCTCTATCAGTGGGAGCAACTCGCAACGGGAGTATTCAAACAAGGGATTAAAGCCATAATTTGAGCCTAGGGTCGATGAACAGTAATCGAATTATAGTGAAGGGGAATCAATCGCGATTTCGCTTTTCGAAACAAATAATTTTGGCATTCTTGTTATGTTATTCTTAATGTCGTCATACGTCAGTTTATGGAGCTATGTATACTGAATTTACTCTACTATTAGTTTTGTTTTATATTCGACTCGTTCCTACAATAAATGTTGTGTATCCGTAAAATGATCGCAAGCAGTTTGAGTGTGAATTTTGCTGTTCAGTATCATCATTTAATTGGCAGTTTTTGCATGTTTTTGGTGGGTTTTGAGGAAAGCAGCAATTGATCTCCCTGTAGGGCGAGTGTCGAGCGAATCGCATCTGTGTTTGGAGGACGTCATTTCCTGTGGCTTCAGGATTGCTGCAGCTCAATGCGATAGAGAGGAAAGTACTTACGAAAGAAGGCGCGGGAATCTCATTGTGGCAATGTTCCGTGTAATTATTGAATAGACTTTCAGTGCGTAGTATATAACAGAAGGGAGGAATAACCTATGAATTGCTCATGTACTTACTCACCATGGAGTCAACTCGCGCATTTTATTACCTAGCAAAGAAATAAAACAATAGGTAATTTGCATTGAAGTCTTAAGAAGACTCATGATGTGATACTACCGCTTTGAAGATAAAAGGCATATTAAAAATGTAATGTATTCTAAGATTACCTATATTTAAAATTATGAATCGGATGTTGTTTATTTTTCTTTAACTTATCTTAAACGTTGGACTTGAGAAGCCTTCCTTATCTTCCTTAAGAAGCTCTCCTTCTCATCCCGGGCTACTTATTTCCCCAAAACAACATCCTAATCTCCATCTCTGGAAAAATTCCTCTGTATTTTCGAATTAACTCTTGCACTGGACTTGCATCGAAAATTCAGTCAGTTTTTAAGCATGCGATTGAACAATACAAACCTAAAGTAAATAATTCTTAAACTTAATAAGATTGGCATGACTGTTCCTTAAATAAAAACTTTCGGTCTCTTTAAATAGTTGCAAAGTTGGTTATACCACAGAATATATGATAACAAATAAGTTTAAAGTAGCTGCACACTAACCAAGATCAAAGCCTAAACTGAAAGTCTCAACTTCATCATCATTATGGGAAATCATCAAAGTCAGCAAATTAAATACTTCTAAATAATTTATTAAAATCCTGATAGTTCTCCGTCTTCATGAGTATAAAATTTAATATAAAAAAACCTCGAATCCGAATTGAAAGCAACAATATCGCTGGAATTTCTGCTCCGGGAGTTCACCAAGATCCAATGGCTTCCGTCCCGGGATGCGCCGTAATTCGCGAGCGCATTGGAACGAAGAAGAAAAAATAATAAAGATTAAAATTTCCCCGTCCCATTCATTGGGGAGTGCGCCCTTGGCATTCGCGCCGATTAAAGGCCGTCTCGTTGGCTTTGGCTCGTCAGCACGCGGAAGCTCGACCGATTTCGCCGCTGCATCGACATGCAGCCACGAGCCACGATGACGAATGGGTCGGCGGGACGAGGAGGTATGTTCTACGCGCAGTGCGACGCGTGCGTGTGAGATGGTCATATGGAAACAGGCACGTGGCCAAGGGGTGTTTCATCCACATCTACGTAGTACCCTGCAAACCAACTCTAGGGTGTTTGGCAGGGGGTGATCAATCAACAGCATGCAATAGGATTATTTCCACATGCACGCCACACGGTCCAAAAAACTTTACGCACACTAGCAAATTTTACTACCACATTCATGCAAAGGTAAAACTTGCCAACTACTCATTTAGGTTATCTGCCAATGAATCTAGAACACACAAAACATACTATTAGAAAAAAATGAGAAAATTCAGAAACATGCATCAAGGTATAGGTACATAAGTTTGTAGGCTACACTACAAGTCATCTAATCTATTTTTGAGTTCTAACGCTACCATTATAATGCCTTATTGATCTTGGAAAAAAAGGCATTCTGAATCTGTCTGTTCTACTGTGTATATCTCTTATTTTATTCATATGATCTGATATACCGAACCTGTTTATATGACTCTATTCCTCCGCTCACACCCTTCTTCTTGCGCTCTTCGTTATATTCATATCACGCTAATTATATTCAATGGTTTAAGCGTCGTCAATATGTCTGGTCACTAGAACGACGGAGTGTGAGCCATTTGGGAGATCGGGTTGGTAAGTGATGGCAGGAGTGTTGGCTTCCCAACCTGAGGACTCGGGTTTAAATCCCGGCGGTGGCAGAGAATTTTCAGAGACTGCCCGATCTCTGCTTGAATATTGTGTGGAGGGCGTTTCAAGCGCAACACTCCGTCCGTCGGATGGGACGTCAAGCCGTGGTCCACTTGGCGCCTTTCGTTAAGAGCAGGCTAATGCCGACGCCGGGTTTCTCTCCACCTTTCCTTCCCCACCCTTCCCTCATGTCGCGAATGACTTCGGTTGTCGGTCGCCTCCTCCTAATACGGTAACCAATTTTGGCTATGGCATGCCGTAGTTCTGTACAAAATATCATTTATTTCATAAAAATATTCGCAAGACAGATACAGAAAATCATTAAAGGAAATTGGTGAATGGAGTTATGGAACGAATTTCCCTGGATCACTCCGTTGTTCTAGTGCTAAGAGGACGCAACACACCCGCTCGACTGATCGTATTAATTTCGCCTTCGAGTCGAGTCCTATCTTATCTTGATCCTACCACCCTCTCAGTCAAGTGGAAAAAGATCGATTAAGCCGCTTGCACAAGGAATCTAGCAAACCTTGGAATAAGTGCGTTAACAAGACTTCTTGTTCCCAATTTAAAACGCACGCTTTCGACGTGAAATTTTCTTTTTTTTTTTAATTGTGATCTTAGTCAACATTTCCTATCTCACAAATATGGAAATTTCACCCAGAGAAAATACGGAGTTAACATTTTCAAATTTGAGATGCCGGAAATGTTGACAAGGTTCTATTTCATGTACCTTGAAAATATCAATATTATAACGATACTTGTAAGGGGTCGCACCACCCTCTCGAAGATCGTATTACGTATTTTTTAGTGACTTATTACTCTTTAAAATTATAATCTAGAAATTTTCTAAGTGTTGGAATTTACTTGACTTCTGTTAGCAATTGCTTGCATATCAAGTAAGAAAGTTTTCCATTTGAGAATATACCGAGGTAAAATTTTAAAATTTGTGAAACAAGCAAATGATGAAAAGAGTCTATTGTATATAACTTGAAATTTTCATAACTATAGCGTATGTTTTGTGAGTCAACCAAATGATACGTAAATATTAATGCGTCAAGGGAAACGACGGGTTAAATGGGAATGATGTTTCTTTGTTTAGTAAGCTCTTCCAGAGCAAAAACTTCGTCATAATAAGTCATCAATACGAAAATTGGTTAGACACACGTCTCGATTCCGCTCTCCCATCCGCAAGCCATATCATAGCGATGTTCATACCTGATATTTAAAACTTGGAGTATCTGCGTCTCCTCGGGATAATAATCTGGCGGTTCTCCCTTGCCTTCCACATCAGTTTTGAAACAGCCGTGAAAAAAATGTTACCACGCCTGCAGTAACATGAGTCTCGCTGTACCAATCACTGTGGTCTCCACCTTCATTCATATGAAGAAGAGCTGCTGCCCTCTCCCCAGGGTGATGGGAGGCGTAATTGTTGGCGGCCTCTCGCACGGTGGTCGTGCCTCTCGTCGCCAAGTCACGGCATCTTAACAGGCTTAATGAATCATTTAGATGGCCTATCTTACCCAGGGATAGACCCATACCACCTCAGAATACCACCTCTTTTTGTCCTAGACTACTTATTCCACGAGTAAACTCACTTATAACGCAGCCGACCCCTATATATAGAGGTTAATCCACCATACGCTAATTGGCTAACAGACCCTAGGATTGCTTTGGTTCGGACGCAGTGCCTTATCGTCAACAATTCATTTTAACCAATCGATAATGAATGAGAGGTCGGGAGCCTGAGGAGGAAGGGAAGCATTATGATTGATTTATGTGCTGCTACGATCGACGTCAGCTTTAAGTAAACGAATGGCTTTTAGTACCGATTATCATCATCGCCTGGGAAAAGCAGTCTTTCAAATTTCATTCCTTAGCATTTATCATCATCTTGACATTTACGAAAATAACCGATGCAAGTTTAATCGCGTAGTTGACATAAATGTTGCTCTTGTCGTAATAGCGCTGTAAAGGTGAATGACCAAGCTGCGAAATAACTTTAGTGACCAAAGTATTGCAGTTGAATATTTTCTTCTGCCATATAAGATTATGAATAATTAAGTTGAGGTACCAATTGCCTGAAGTGAATGTCTAAAGACACACATCGAAATTCCAATTTAAGTTGGAAGGAATAGTATCTTTTTCCTTACAAGGCTGCATAAGACGATCGAAAAAACTTATTTCGTTGATAAATGTCCTTCCAATTTTTATTGACATTCATATTTTCTGTCTTACGGCGTGTGTTCTTTTTGAATATTTTTATATTTTACGTCAAGATTGTTATCGGATATTTAGAGTGAAGAGGAGGCATCACTCCCGCTCAGCCCGTTATTTTTCCGTAACGACTAACTCATCGTGGTTTACAGGGTAGACCTTTTTCAACATTTGCCTTTACCTCAAACTTGAAAAAAAAATACTTAATTAATATCTCAGATTTAAATGTTTTGCATTTGAAATATCGGCAAATGTTGAGAAACTAATATCGTATTCAGCGTGCATATATCAACGCAATAACTAAGGTTTTCAACAAGTAATTCGTCCTGAAAAATGGCAAAGTATAAATTGTTAAGTGGGTTTGATGTACTTATCCTCAAATGAAATGGAATGAATTATAGTAAACGTTGTCTCTTTGTTCTAGGCTTGAGTTAATCCCGACTGATTGCCACTGTCATGCATAATTATCCATTGGCCGCGTTTGGTGTTTTGCTTTTATGTATTACTATTATATTGTATGTGCACCATTACATTTGTGGGTAAAATTTTCTCGGAATTTCCACCGTGTTAAAGATTCTATTTCTGCTTACGTTTCGAGCTCCGACTCATGGCTGATCCTCAGGGATGCTGAATGTCGTTTCGAAGAAATCGGCCTTCTTACTGTGGATTTATATGCTATTTCACAATTATATTTCATTTACATTTGCATTTATTGTATTTCTGGGTTGAAAACCATCGTGTTAAGCTAGAAAAGGAAGTTATCAAGGAGGAAGTCGCCAAGTTCATTTAATTTCATCTTCTCCTGTATACACTGCCCAAGATTCCCAAGAATTAACCAATGAAACATCTCTCGAAGTACGTACTGGCATAATTTTGACCTCAGTGTTGGCCTTGAACGCCGTATAAAGTTTAGCCTCCTTATTTTTTAATTAATGCATGGAAGAGCGACCATGCGCATCTTATTTTAGGGATCAAGATTGATACGATGAAGCAAACATACCGGTTGGCTCAGTACCCGATGGTCCAGATTTTTTTTTCTCCAGAGAGGAAGTCACGCGCATCTCTGGGATTTTATTTCGCATGAGGAGAATATCAAGGATGATATGAAATTTGTCAATTGGCCTTTAACAATGGTGTACACTATCGCAACGGGCGATCGCGTTTTATTTTTTTTAATGATTTTATAATAATATAATAATAATATTTATTGCAGAGATTAGAAATTTTACAAAAACTTATAACATTAATCAAAGATGAAATGTCATTTACAAGAAAATACAATGTGAAAAAAAAGTCTAGGTCCCGCTAAGCCTTTCAAGGCTTGTCAGCAGGTGCCTATTAGTTTTTTTTTTTTTTTTTTTAAATTGGTGGTATAAGTAACATTTAATTGTCCAAGTAACCTTTTAATAGAATAAAACATAGTTAAGAATGAGTTAGTGAATGTTTAGATTAATTCTGCTGATGCACATGGAGCTGAAATATGTAACAGCTGACCAAAAATGACCATTTTTCACTTTTTATTTTGGAAAAAGCGATGATAAATTCTTATGATAGAATGATAATTGAACATGTAAGTGAAATTATTTTATTTCTAAGTATTTCATTTTAAACCAGGCGTCGCCTGTCAAATTCATATAGATAAATTTAATTTTTTCCTTTTTTTTAGAAAATTGACTGAAAATTTTCGCTGAGGTTGCTTTTTCCTCCTGTTAGATTTCCTGAATTTTTACTGTAAGATCCCTAATTTTCTAAGTATACTAGAGTAAAAATGAACATTTGCAGAGCCCATTTTAGTGAAAATATTTATTATTTTGACAGTATTTTTTAATTTTCGCTAAAAAATTAAAATGTGCTATTTTTCCCGTATATTCAACATTGGTTGGAGGAAAATGTATGCTCTTGGCATTCCTCGGAAAATAATTTTATACCGCTTTATAAAAAAGCCTCTAATTCATTCTCAAAATAAAAACCCTGCCGCAACCTGCTACCACACCTCTCCTATCGAGTTATGTACGTGGGGTTGATATAAATTTTGACCAGCTTTTTTCAATTTCAGCCCACTGTGTAACGGTCTTTATAACCCAGCGAAGAGATAAGGAGGTCACTGTGGTGAGTGAAATGAGTTTATCGGTTCCACTTATGTATAATGAATTTGATTAAAATAAACTTGCTACGGGATTTCGTAAAATAATCGATAGGAACTAGTAATTATTTTCATCGTATTTACTTTAACTTTGCCCATTTTATGAAATACTGACACCCTTGATGGCTTAATTTCTTTCCCTCGCTGTCATCCTTTTCGCATAACAGCTAGCATGCATATTTCATCGAGCTGTAACTTTCACATGGGTAGTTTACGTGGTAATTGTATCGGGGGTAACCTAATGCTTGAAAGCATTGCGTATGATGCGATAGAAATATTTTAGTACTTGCGTATGCGTAAATAGAAGGGGGGTAATGGTTTTAAGTTCTTGGCGTAATTAAGTCCGCAGTAATTAATTTTTTTGGAGGCATTGGTTTCTGCGAGGCAAACTTAAGGCTATGTTTCCCATATATTTCGGAGTGAAATCCTCATGGTCTACCTCCCCGCTGACTGCTCTATATTAGGGATGTGTGAGAACTCGAAGACTCGAGTCGAGTAGTTCCGGTTATACAGCTGTCGAGGCCGGTTAAGTTCAGAAATCTGCCGACAGGAAGAGCTATAATGAAATATTATTACAGTGGCGAAAATGCTTTTACTCGGGACTCTTTTTGGCAGTTTGGATACATACTCGTATATATAAATTAAATTGACGACATATTAGTGGAGGTTAATTCATTTCAATTGTGGTTACGGAACTGTTCAATACACATTAATTTTCATTCATCTACTAATTATGACACAATTAAAATCGATATTCCTCATTATATTTTCCTTTTTACATTGAGCTAAGCATCCAGAATGGAAATTTCAAGAAGATTTGGAAAATTGAGAAAAAGTTGGTGCATACATTCTCATAATACCAGATCCGGAAGTGACCAGACTCGACTCGATACTCGAGATCAAAAAGCACTATTAGCACATCCCTACTCTTTATTTTATCGGCTAAGTTAACATGACGATTTTGCATATATAGCCTTTTTGATTTCTCCAGTTTCTCTCCAAATGATGTGCGCACTATGCAAGAACTATAATGGCACAGCCTGGTTTCCGGGTTGTCCTACGCGTCTATTGATCTTCGTGACGACGTTTTCACCGGCGTTGCAGCGGGCGTCTTCAGGTTTGAAGCGTCGGATGCAAGTTTTTTTCCCTACTACTTGGACTTGGTTTTGGCTAGGTGCGTCCTGATTTTTTGGTTTGGACAAGTTTTTCTGCCAGGCGTTGGAGAGCGAATAGGTGCCCTCCCTGTTGAAAACAGGTGTTTTGGGCATTTCGATCAGTGGCGCAGCGATGGTGGAGTTTTGGGGGATAAACCCCCCCCCCCCCCAAAGGTCGGAGAAATTTTTAAGTTTAATCCATTTTACTTAATTAGAATAATATGACTTATAGAATAGTGTAATAATTAATAAAATGTCTCATAAAGCCGTAAAACTCACCATTTTCAACGATTAATCTTAAAAAGATCTCTTGGGCAGGGCCCCCGCACTTCCCACTTACCCTGGCGGGTATGCCACACCCGCAAACCCCTCAGTATTGGTTGCGCCTAAAACCAGGGGTGTCATGGTGCCGGAACGCCGTTCAACTCAAAAGACGACATAATAGTCACTGGTTAATAGGAGACTTAATAGTCAAATAACATTTGTATCAATTTTGTTACCACAAAATTTCTAACATATAATCGTGACCAGAACAATTTTTAAAAAATAAAATGCAAATAATAACTTGAAATATAAACACACAGAATAATATTTCACTTCTAAAATGAGTTAAGGAAGGTACGCTCCGGCACTACTCATTTTGCCATGACGTCACTGCCTAAACCCCCCCCCCCCCCCAGCCTTAATTCCTAGCTGCGCCCCTGATTTCTATAGCCTTCCGAATGGGTAGGGGATAACAATGCTTCTCTCTAGCGATGAGTCTAGCATTTTCGAAGTCAACATTGTGAGTTGGTCCTTCCCATTCGGGGAAAAAACTTGCATCCGACACTTCATATCTGAAGACGCCCGCTGCAACGCCGGTGAAACTGTCGTCATGAAGATGAATAGACGCGGAGGACAACCCAGAAACAAATTACTGCACCACTCCGCGGAAGCTTCAATCAACATTTAAAAACTATAATGATCCGACTCAGCGGCGTCAACCTCTTGAATATGAACACTTGCGGCCGTATTCATAGTTTCCTTAGTAAGCTACTAACGCCCAAGTAGCGTTCTAAGTAGTAGCATACTAGCAAAATGGTATTCATAGATCGTTAGTAAGGGCTACTACGCTTAGTATGCTACTATCTTAGTAGCCGGTTCTTAGTCGCCCTCCGGCCTTGTCTAAGGGAGCTACTAAATATGGCGGACCGTTGTGGATGATCGAACTCCGGTTTTATTTGTATACTGTTATAGAGTTTTTATGCATTTGTGCCAAAATGGAATACGAGAATCCATTCTCCAAGTAAGGCAGGCAACGTATGTAGTGTAATTGTTGACAGGAATTTAAAGTTTTTCGTAGCTGCGAGGAAGCTACGACTTGCAGTGAACTTGTGCCTCTAGTGTAAGTGAACACAATTTGTACATTCAGTGCGCCCCTAAGTGAATTGATTGCATATAGACGATAAAGTAAAGAGTGAAGCGACAAGTGAAGTGATTTGTGAGTGTATGAGCTTCGACAAAATGATTTATTTATTTCATACTGGTTTAACCATTTCGATCAAAGGTATCTACTAGCTGTTGCGAAGGGGATATGTTTTATATTTGAAGCAGTTGTTCTTTAGGGAATCAGGAAACGCTTATAAATTTTCATTCGTTTGTACGCTTATAATTTGTGTTTGATTATATTACTTATTCTTGTCACTTTATCGTGAGCTTTCGGCAGTATTTACATTTCGCGTATTTCGTTGCGCTGTTGTTTTTGTTTTGGTTACGGTACGAGTGATAGTGGAGAGTGAGATTGGAAGTATGTTGATGTTACAATTTCTGGTTTAAAAATTTGTTTCAGCATATTTATTTCATTGTCCACGTAATGGTAATGTGAAATAACATCAACTGATTCTAAATCATTAGTGATGAGTGGGAAGTGAGATGTGAAGAATTCTTTCGAAAGTCAACGAGTTCAAATTCTTTTGGTGTGTGCAGAGTGATTGGAAAACTGATTATCATTGTTTACTAGAGTCACGTTAAAGTGTTTTAAATTAAGTGTGAGTCAAGCTTTTCATTGAACCAGTTGATTCAGAATGTACGGATTATAAGTGTCATAAAGACAGCTCGTGAAATGTGAAGTGAAATGTTGTGTGCGTTGTAGTCCTATTTGTGATATGATCAGTAATAAATAAGTAAAACAAGTTACGTTAATTATGCTTTGTTTTTTACATTAACCACCTCTAGTAAACTATATGCCGTATATTTCCACACGCTGTCAATATTTGAAATATTTAAATGTAGCGAAGCAGATTGTTGTTTCCTTGACTAACACTTTAGGAGTTGCAAACATATGTTACTAATTGCTCGCACGTAGGTGTTTGTAACGTAATAAATGTGTGTCATTCACACATTAATCTCAACGTTATTTTCTTAACGTTTCATTTCTGCATTGCAAAAGTTTTCGTTTCTACTCCGACATTGAGGTGTATTTCTGCTTTCCGAATACAGATATGTATAATACTTACGTTGCTAGTTATGTTTTTCCATACTAATCACGCATACACTAATGGAAACAAATATCGGAAGTGCAAGCAATACGCAATTTATATGATCAATAAATATACGGCCGTTTGTAAAGCAATAACTGCATCTCAAACATACAAATGCTTCGGTATTACTCATAAATCTACCCTTTCCCAAAGGTATTGCATAATTTTTGTGTACAGCAATAAAAAAATATGTCTGAGATGCGATATCACATCGAATTATCCATTATGAAGTAAATATTTCAATGCACTTTGCTGAATCAATTTCTTTTGTTTGATAGTGTTACGAATTTTCCGCGCCGCGGAGGAGTCAGATGCAGTGTTGTCAAGCGTAGCCTAGCGGGTTGAACCCAAATCGCTACCGAGTATCGGCTGCCGAGCTGGCTAGTAGCATACTAAGTTAGTAGCTCTTAGTAGCTCACGTAATACAATCCATGAATACCATATCTTAGTAGGCGACTAAAAGGTCTTAGTAGCCGACTAAGTTAGTCGCCCTACTAGCGTGTTTTAGCGGAAATCTATGAATACGGCCGATTGTATCGTGAATTGGATGAATTTAGAATGTGGTAAATTTGAATAGTTAACTGATATTCTATTAAACTATATTGTATTCTACTTAACTATAATGATCCGACTCAGTGGAGCCAACCTTTTGGATATGAACTGATTGAATTGTTAATTGGATGGATTAAGAATGTGGACAATTTGAATATTTAACTGATATCCGGAATAGAGGAAGAATGAATGGTTCGTTCAAATATTCTGGATACCAGCTGTAATGCACGCATTGCGAATTTGAATCCCCCAAGTAATGCTATCGCCGCGAGGAAGCCAAGCCTTTTTTCCCTCCTTCTTTTCTTTCAGCAGAGTTTAATGTAGAGCGCCATGAAGATAAGGGACCAGCTATGAATCAACCTTGACCTTCAGGTTTTGTGAGTTTTATTTGAGGAAAAACGATCTTGCGTGTTGCTGGTAGAATTTTTCTGAAAAGCTCGCGAGATACTAAGGATTGCCCCTTCCTCCCAATATAATTCCTTTCGCCTTACTGAAAGAAAGGCCTGAGGCGGAAATTGACCTATGCCATTAAGAAAAGGTATTTAATCTATACTTTCTTGGGTGTTCCTGATAAAGTTTTCTATGCTGAAATCTCACCCACAAGCCTGATATCGAGGAAAATCACTGTCTTTGTCCGTCATTATATCTATCGTGGCTGCGGATTTCAAATTATAATTTATTTTTTACTATTAGTTATTAGAAGGGATACGTGGGAATATCGCTTTCATTTTATTTTTACTTTCAATTTACATCTATTTTTTTCTTTATTTTCATAGTGTAGCACTAGTAGTTGACGACAAAGTGTAATGAAACACAGACATTTGAAAAAATACGGAATGGTTAAAATAATTATGTGGTATAACAATAATAAATTAAGGAATAAGATATTAAGTATTATAAATAATTATGTTACATTATATATATATATAATTATATATATTGGTAGCCTGATTATCATCTACACAAGTTGAACATCAACATTGAACAAGTTTCAACACTTTCTTTCTTCAACAAGTTGCGCCTGTCATTCACAACTAGATGGTACTGGCTGAAAAACATCTATGCATCCACAATGCTTACTGGTGTCCAGATTGTGTGGGGTGCAGCATTAACAAACTCAGTTTTTTTTCTTGGCAGATCGCAAGAAATATTTGCTTTATATCGCAGAAGCTACTATAGTTCTCTCTCAACCTCTCTTGTAGCTGCCGATGAAAATAGATGTAACCATCTATGAAGCATTAAGACCCAACGTCCAGTGGCGTAGCGACGGGCGGGCTCGGCACTAAATTTACGAATTTTTCCATCGAAAAAGCAAATTTGCGGTTTAAATATCATCAAATTCCAAACATCGCGCCTCTGGCGTATTTATTCACGTGTATCGCATCAATATCGCATTTATCGCATATGCGATTTTCACGTATCACTATTATCATTATCAAATTAGGCATAGTATTATTCACTTGAAAATATTTTTGCCTAGCATATAGTACTAGCAGACTACCCAGCGTTGCTCGGTAAGAATAGTACCTAGAGAAAAAAGGAAACATGGAACTTAGTCATAAAGCAGGATCTTTGTTTTTCCTCCTTGAGCTTGTCAAGAGGTGTGCCTACCAGGCAGGATGTACAACCGCAGAAGTTGTATGGCGTGATGTAACAAAATGTAATGAGAAAACGACGCAAAGGATGCGTCGGAAGTAGCACTACAGGGTTCGAGAGCATGAGATGCAACTATGTTCTAACTTTGGTCAAAATCCGTGCTGCCATATGGAAACACATGGCGGACAAACAAACAGACATCATATATGGTCTTTCTTCTCTTATACATTCCCATTGTGACCCTCGGAGGTCAAAAACCAACAATACGGACCTATGATCTGCCTAACCGACTTTGGCAGCCGGCACACTTCAGAACCTATGGTTTGACACGTTGGTTGCCATGATGGCCCGACGTTTAACTCTATGACCTTTGACCCCCATTATGACCCTTGGAGGTCAATTAGTGAATAATACGGGTATTTGGACAATACCAATGACTTGGGCACCCTATAAAACCCATGGATCGACACCTTTGTTGGTATGTTTTTTGTCACCCTTATGACCTTGACGGTGACCTTACTGGGTCAACGGTTGAATTTTCGTCAATAAAAGTGTTATTTTCGGGTTTCTCGGGTCCGAAACCCTAAGAATTAACATCTTGGTCAATGAAATTCAGACATTTTTCTATCTCGATTTTTTTAACATTGAAACCCCATAAGGCAAATTCAAAATTTTGGTTTGGACCCAAATTGTGAGGTCAAAAGGTCAAAATTATAAAATTTTGCTTACACTCAACAAAACTTAGGACCTTTCCCCATAAGTGTGCCAATTTTCATGAACATTGCTCTATGGAAAGTTACTAAAATTACAGGTCAAAAATGACACACGACCTTTGGGACAGTCTGTATAAGACCGGTTTCGCTAATCATCGATGAAGGATGAGCCTTTGGGAAATTAGTTAAGATGATATCTATATGAATAGCTTTTATTTTTCCACATCTTTGCACGACGACGCAATGTGGGCCATTTTCAACTGACGATTTTAATTTTTTTAAATGTTTTTATCGGTATTCAATTCTTCATAAATTAAGAGTAATACTTCGTTTTATTTGTTGCAACTCACGTCTCATCGCTTAGTTAGGCCACAGAGTAATTATGTGGTTAGGCGTCAGTCATCATTTTTGCCGAAGTGAAGTCCCTTGTTCTGAATCCTAAAGTCATTAGCAATTCATTTGTTTTGCGGACCTGTTGCCGAACCAACCCCAATAAAACGCAACAGCGAATTATCTGGAAACAGCTTATCTCGAATATGTATCCAAGGGTCGGGCGAATGCATGATACGTAGTTCAGCGAAATCCAAGCTCGTAGAAGCTCATTTAGCAATTTTCCTTTGCGGCAAAACAGCATTGAGGAGATATTATCATTGTTCCGTGGAGGGATTCCTCGGAAATCGTCTCCCCAAATTCGAGGAAGGGCCGCTTTCCGTGAAAAGGAGTCGGATCTGCCCATTCCCATGCATTTCTTATCGCAAATTAGCGAACACCTCCGAGAGACGCATGGTTTTACCCCGTTTTATGGGCATGAAACCGAAAAGTCCTGCCTGATGACCGAGGTTAAACACCTACCAATGAAGTATGGGCGGTTCCAGGACTTTTCTGGGGGGGGGCACATAGGGTTACCGTTGTCCCGGGCGTTTTGTCTCGGGCCTTTTATCGCCGGGGATTTTAGGATAGGGCGTTTTGACAGCGACCTAGGCTCAAGGGCCTGACAGGCAATGGGTTTTTCTCATATTTGAGATAAAAAACAACATCGAACAATTACAGTACCGAATATTCTCCTTATTTTATCATGAAAGTTATGAATATGAAATTAAATGATGAGGCTCCGTAATACACAAAACATAACGGACGTATTGATAAGCGTATTAAATATCTTGTCTATTTTTTTAAGCGTTTAAACGTGCCCCGTGCCCTCCTAAATCCGCATATGCTTGTAATGGTCGCAGCCAATCCCCGGCCATTAACTTATTTCCGACCACCGTAGCCGTGCCTACACCCTGCCGCGCTGGGGAAAATGAGGATCTTGATGAAAAACTGCAAACTATTTTGTTTTCAAATATGTTGCATAAAGTTTTTTTTCGACCTAATCCATCTATTAGTTTTTTTAAGCTGGTAGGAATAATCCCACTTGCTGAAGAGACAGGTGCAATTCGGAATTCCAATAGGTACGTATAAAATCGTTTCTGGTTTGATTTGATGGAAGTTCGATATATCCATGATGAAAGAACACAAGTGGTAATTTCCACACTTTTAATTCAGAACTAAACAACCGATCATGGATTCAATACATTGTGTCATTTTCAATTTTTCCTTGGTAATGACACAATATGTTGAAACCTAGGTCGGTTGTTGAGTTTTGGAATTAAAAGAATGTTGACATTACCAATTGTGTTCTTTCATCATGGAAATAGAAGGACATTGAAAGGATGGTTTAACTTTCCTTCATCCAAAACTATGCTTTCCTTGAATATCTACCAGCTTTTTTTATGCTAATAGAAAACAGGTAAAAAAAATGTCTTCTTGCAGTAAGTCACATTAGATATTGACAACTTTACCGAGAAGACAGTAGCCGTGTAGCCTCGGGCCATTCTGAAGGCCGTTTAAAAAGGGCACTTAATAAATCTAACGTCTGTGCGAAGGTGCACTCAAAACTGCGTCGTGTAAAGCGGTGAACTGCCAGAACGCATGCGAGAATGTATGGACGTGAGATGGAAAAAAAGCGCCCATTACTAATTTTGTTCGTGTATTCGAACAATTTCGCTCCATAATGAGAAAATGATAGGTACAGTTCTAACCTGCCCATCGCGTGCCCTGTGTAGAAATCTTTTACAAGAATGCAGTAGCGGATCCAGGATAGGGACAAGGGGGGCTAAGTAAGGTTAAAATTGTAGCTGTATTAGGGGTCGAAAAAAATCACCATTCTATCTAGTGTGAATTGGATACCCAAGGGTGGGGGGTATAGCCCCCTCAGCCCTTCCTTAGATTCGCCACTGCAAGAATACATCACCAAAATATTTATGAGGGTAAGTCAATTGTTTTCCCCGAAGTAGTTGTAAAATTTTATAAATATAATACTCAAGTACTACCTACGAATTTTATGTAAAATTAGAATGCAGACCAATCTGCAGAGGGTGTGCCACTTTGTCAATAGTTTTTCGTCTATGTAAGAGAATCATATCACGTCAACGCTCAATTTTTTCGTCATTTGTTACGGTAAACGGTCGTCCGACTACTTCATTGGGCGCAACACTTGTGCGACCATGTTGGAATTTTTCAATCCATTTGTAGACATTCCATTGTGACAAAACATTATTCCCATACTGTACCGAAAGTCTTCAATGAATCTCGGCCCCTGATACGCCTTACGACCACAAAGAAACGGACCAACGAACGTTGCTCTTCTTTGGTGCAAATACGAGTACAATGCGGATCTGCCATGATTAACAGCACGACAACGATAAGGAAACATGCCTCGCAGCTTAAAAACTTGCAAAAACATAAAAATAAATAAACAAAGCATGCGTCATCAACGAAAACGACAGTGCTACCAAAATTAACAAAGATATAGCTAAATTGCGGACAATAATTGACTTTTTTTTAATCTACTAACCCTTGATTTATGTGGTATTCCATTATAAGTTTTCCTTGATATCAGACAATTACTTATACCACTCATTTTTTATCAGAGCGCGACCCGGGTTTCAATGAATTATCATCATCTTCAGGTGCAAATTAATTTGTGTAATTTGCGCCTGAAGATGAAGATAATTCATTGAAACCCGGGTCGCGCTCTGATAAAAAATAAGTGGTGTAAGTAACTGTCTGATATCCACGAAAACTTAAAAACTAATAATTGACTTTCTCTCGTAATACGAGAACTTAAGACGGCCATTGGAGCGAAACGTCAAAATATCTTCAAAATCGCAAGCGGTCATTTTTTTGCGACGTAATGCGAGCGTTAACGTTTTGCATGAGCACGAGAGGCATTTGCATCGGCGGCGAATCGTACATGGCGTTAAGGCAAAAGGAATGGTGAAAGGAGTCCTGAGGGTTCGCCGTCCGAGAGATTGCACGAGGCGGTGATTGATGGATGCGAGGACTCACTCTCTCACGAAGGCCCGAATGAGTTCGCATTCACGGTCAACGGACCTGCAGGGTCACAGACATTGGCGCTGGGGTTCGAGTCGTCGTCGTGGGCGGGGTACGCGTTCCTGGAGGTCGTTATAATGCCAAGAGCGCGAAGGAAATGACCTCCAAAGAGGGCGTGGATGTGCTGTTTTCTTATTCTTCGGAAAATCGCCAAGTCGTTCATTTTTCATCCTTTTCGTCGTTTTGCTTCTCTTCCCAGAACGACCCGCATTGACCCCTTGTCCAGCTCCGCCCACTTCCTTAACGACTGTCCTTCCCATTAGGAATACATAGGTCTCGCGTGGCTTACGGTCATATGTATGCACCAAAGAAACGGATAAGGAATTAATTCGCCGCGAAAAAAAACTCTTGGCTTTACCATGATTCGAACCCACATCCTCCTACCTCTGATCAAATATCCAACCTGTTTTACCCCCGGAGTGGATACAGTCAAACATAGATAAGCGACAACTGGATAAGGGAGACACCTCTATAAATGAGACTCATTGCCGGGTCCCGTGACTCAGATCAGGGATGGCAAGGGAAACGAAGCAAAAATGTTTGGTTTCGGCCTGGAGGGAAACGAAAACATGAGGACTAGATTTAGTTTCGTACCCTTACGAAATTAAAATCACCAAGGAGTTTAGTTTCGACCCGGGACGAAACTTCACTCCCAGGAACGAAACTAAATCAATCGAAACTCCGCTGGTCATAGTTAAATTTCCATCCCAAAAGTTGAGTGGATGGGGATAAGAGGGAATACTTTCGCATTGCGTTTTATAACGACACATTACGTTTTCCATACATGTAGAGAGGTTCAAACATTGAGCTTAAAAATCTAATCTAAAAAGTTTGCGTTCTCCGTTCTCCTGTTATTGATAAAAAAATATGAGTGCCCATGCATCTAATGGCGGTAAGCCGAACCCATTCAATCATACTTCGCGCTCGGTGTGAGAGTCGAAACTAAACTGTTCGAAGGTGAAGCACGTGGTTCCTCCGCTGTAAAAAATAATCCGTGTTTCGGTTCGTCCCAGAGTTTTAGTTTAGTTTCGACCCGATGTTGTTTTGACTCCGATTTCGTTTCGACCCTGAGTTTAGCTCCCCGGGTTTATAGTCTGTATACCATTGGGTGGCGCACGGGCCCGTCGGCTACCTGAGTCGGCCCCATAGTTTTCATGGTGTCCTTTCCTCCCTCAGGCGCTCGCGGACCGACTCCGGTAGCAGGCGGGCCCGTATTCAGACTATATTATTGGGCCATGGTATTCAGACTATAATGCCTCGTTCAGATTACGATTGTTCCAGCAATCGTTGGAACTATCGTGCATTCACACCAATGTTCGTTACTCTGCTCTACTCTAAGAACCTTGCATTCACACAACGATTGTTAAAACCTGTGCTGCCCTCTAGTGCTGACATCGAGAGTGAACTAAAGTGAACGAGAAATTGGCGGTTAGCAAAGCTGTTGACATAGGCGGGGACAAGATATTACTGTGTTCAAGGTGTATTTACCGAATAATTTTTCTTACGCCCATATTCTTTCTTCCTAGGACAAATCCATGAAACCAAATAGAGCGAAGAGAGCTTCACGAACTTTTCGTCTTTCTCTTGTCGCTTCCTCTTCCGGTCTCCCAGCGCCTAACCATCGTAAAGTGGCAACGTTCGGAACTATGTGAACTATTGTCAGGACATGCATTCACACGGCTGGTTCGGCCAACTATAGTTAGGACGATCGCTCGGACAATCGTAATGTGAACGGGGCATAATTTCTTTTCCTTTCATTGCAACATTTCACTCCCGGTAACGAATCTATAGAAATTTTACTCGTTTTCACTTTCGTTTAATTTCAATTGCCATCCCTGATTTTGACCCTTGAAAGCCTCTATAAGTGAGATATTGTTTGAAATAATATCCATCTTTGAAAGAACCGTTCTCTGTTCTTTCATAGATGGATAACATTACAAATATTCAAGCACCTGCGTCGTGCATTTTTGGTTTTAACATATATCCATCCTCCTACTGCAAGTTATTATTTATTTATTAAAGTATTCCACCAATTAAGGTAGGCTTCCATGGAGTACTTGGGAAGAATTCTGCGAGCCTCCTTTTCCATCAAGCACATCCCTCATCTCAATTCACAATAAGCCCTACACTCTTTCATTCGATCTAAAAATCCTATTCTTTTCCTTCCTATTCCTAGTTTACCTAACATTCTGCCCTCCAACACGGTTTTCAACATCCCATTCCCACTAAGTACTCGCTCCATCCATACCTTCTGCCTCCTCCGTTTTTCATCCCTCTCCTCACCCACCGTGTCCAGCACTTCGTCGTTCCCCCTCCTCTCCATCCATTTCACCTCCTCCATTCTTCGCCATACCCACATCTCGAATGCCTCGAGTCTTCTCTCGTGTAAGTTATTGATGAAAAAAATTGCCTTCATCAATGACTTACATGTCTTGGGTATATGTATATATTGATCAGATATAAAATACGAGATCTTTCTTTGTCATTCGCAGTTTTTTCGGCTCGGTTGTCGTTCTCCCTTGACCTTTGTTAGCTACCCCGTATCTCAATAAAGCGCCTCAAACTTCATTCTCCCGTTCCAAATTCCTTCGTTTCTTTCGCGTCTCGGCCTTATCTTGAAGGTTGGAGAGGACAGACTGCACGACCTGTCTGCGAATATAAAACCTGTTCCATTGCCACACGCCACCATATCGATTGCTTCACGCCCGACTTACGCCGAATTACAATTCCAAAAAAAGGATGCAGCAACATGTATTTATTTCATCAAAGGTGAATGTAATCGCATTCGTACTACTCATGATAATTTTTGGATGAGATCTCAGATTACAGTTCGATTAAAGGTTGCTGGCCCTTGATCGACAACAGGTTTTTAGCTAGGAGAGTTTGTTCGGGAGATATAATCGCCAGAGATAGGTAATAGGGTTTTCTTCATCTAAGAAAACGAAATGCTTTGATTGGGATTTCTTACCCACCATTAGTGTATTCATGATATACAAATTATTTGGTTTTAGAAATCCCAGTTTAGACGAATGGCAATGGTCAATTTTAACCTCATTTGAAAAAGGCCAGATTGGCGCCCATGCGATGCCACTCCACGTGACGTCACAGGGACATAGTTTCTATGAGTAGGAGTTTTACATCGTCTGAGATTACCAATGCATGCATGAGGCACAGAGCTCAAGGAAACATGTCTTAATAATCACCTATTGAAACTGCATATGGTTGGAAAGTTTCCTTCGTTCGATAAGGTATTAATAATCCTCATTTAAGCAAAGCGCTACCTGCCAGCAGGGTACTCTGCTACCTGCTAGTATCCTGCGTCGTATCAGCGCTCAAAGCTTCGCTCCAAGGGCGGCAGCGGGAACCAGAACGACGTTCCCAGCATTCCTACTTAGCCGTCGCGTTTTCGCGCGCTTGAAAATTTTCACTTTTCATTTAATCGCGAAAAATAGATATCGCCATTCGAAAATCTAATAGCGTGAAATGCGTCCTCCAGGAGTAATAATCTTTCGATATAGCCAATAAAAAATTAAATAGGAAACCACCCTATTGTGATTCTGCAATGTTTGGCAATACGGGCGACACCGCAAGGGGGAGGCGCGCGCCCCCTGTACCCCCTATATGTTTCCGCCACTGTTTCCAACCACAGTTTGAGAAACTTCTGTATTAATTTTTCAGCGGGGACGTTATACCTCCCAATCCATCTTCTATGCTTGATTTAAAAATAGATATCGCCATTCGAAAATCTAATAGCGTGAAATGCGTCCTCCAGGAGTAATAATCTTTCGATATAGCCAATAAAAAATTAAATAGGAAACCACCCTATTGTGATCCTGCAATGTTTGGCAATACGGGCGGCACCGCAAGGGGGAGGCGCGCGCCCCCTGAACCCCCCATATGTTTCCGCTACTGTTTCCAACCACAGTTTGAGAAACTTCTGGATTCATTTTTCAGCGGGGACGTTATACCTCCCAATCCATCTTCAATGCTTGATTTGTTTTGCCATGCTTTAGTCCCTTCTTTCATTTGAATTCACTTGCCTATCAGCACCATATACCATAAAATTGGTTTCAATTTTGTGTTGATCGTATTTCAATTGGTGGATCAGCTGCATGACAATTAAAGAATTATAATACAGTAGTGGAAGCAGAACAAGAGATGCAGGGAAACACACTAAAAATCGGCCCCGTAATTGAGTCGAAATATATTTTTTTAACTTGCTGTGTTTCGCTTCCAATGTTCGTGTGCGTATTCTACCCCTCCTAGGTGCACAGATATTTACAGTGGGTATTTTATCAATGATTTCTGAGGTGAATTTCTTTCAGGTCCATCGAAACTAGATGATTGTGTCCAATTGGGAGCCCAGCCGTCGTTATAGTGGCTTTAATTAGGTCCTTTATCGGGTGGCTGCATATCTTAGCTCATTAATCGGCTCGTGTTGACAGGAAAGGTCGTTACGGGGGCCCAAGTCATCCCCTACCCTAGTCTCCACGACCTTGTGGTGAACTTCGAGTTGACTTTGACCTTTCTTTTCGTTTGTATAGAAGAGGATACAGAGCCGGCACGATAGTCCATTCGAGTGTCTTCTGTGCAGCCGGATGCGAGAAGGGTAAAGCCTGGCGGAAGGGTGTGTGCGATAATGATGATTCACTTGTCGGATTTCCTTCGCATTGAAAGCGTCTGGGGATGCTCATCGCCACGCAATGTTTTATTTTCATTCTTGGGCTATAAAATTGAAGCATAATTTGTTCTTCCTCTCCCGCAATGTTATGATAATATTATTTGAGGTAGTGAATTAGTCCAAGTTCAATATTTATATTTGAAATTTCATGCTGATTTTATGGGATGAAATATGACACATGGTAAAATATTCCGAATATCAACGGCGCAGAGGGCAGTAGGCATTTTTAAGATCACATAATCCGCGGTAATAAATAATTAGATAAGCTGCGAGAATTCAAAAGAAAAATTAATATCAATTAAATCGTCACCAAAAAAGATTAATCTCTACCGGTTGAAAGGGCGTCCTCTTATAATCTGCATCTACAAACTACCCCGCTAGTCGCCTGAAAAGGCATGTGGCAGGGAGTGTTACAGCACCAGCCGTTAACACAAAGAAAGGAAATGTTCTAACACTATCATATTCTATCATGTTCTATGTCATAACTCTTAGCATTTATTTAGGCCTTATATCGTACGGGGAAGAAGCGATTTCCCATACCTATCCGTCCGCTAAATATCTCTCTTATTTTATCGTTTTTGCCGAACCTGGAAATGCAGTGAGGTTCTAATATGTTGCTCTCAGTTTAGATTTTAAAGATATCCATTCTTAATTGCTCGAGCAATTTAAGCCTAGAACGCAGCCTCCGAGTCTCTAGCGGCTCCCAACCTAATTAGTTTAACATCTGCGTAACAATTTCTGTACAACCGTAGCAGTTTTTAACGAATCGTGTTACTATAGGTTTAGTTTGTTGTTAGCTTGTGCGAAAATGCGTGTTGATTTCGTTCTCGTTGCTTGGTGTTGCAATGACGACCACCGCCTCTCTGCCCCGACCGATTAAGGTTCGTGGAAGGATAGAGCTCGCGTCTGAACACGATTAACCGATCAATTTAGCGAACGAGCGGGAAAAAACGAGGATGGACGGCAGAAGAGACAATTCTGTCGATGGCGTCAATCGAAGAGAAAAACCTCCGTCAAGAAGGAAGCCCCATAACTTATTGTACCCTCTCTCTCCTTCAGTTGTGGAAACTAATTTTATGAAGCAGAAGTAAAAGTTGAAGATGAGCATACCTCACGCAGTGGTGAAACAAATTAAATTTCTTTTATGCCGGTCCCACTCATTCGTTTTACATTGAGAAATTATACAATACATTGTCTAATACATAGTTACAAATATGCTTGCAAAAGCCACTTCCAGTTGAATATTAAATTCATATTTCCTGTTGCTCGTATTCAAGTTGCATATAATTCAGCTCTGCACATTAGAAAGTGCAGGCAGTATACATGTAGTTAAAGGTATTTATAAGGCTATTAATTCGGTACTAACTATAGACAAAGAGTTTATGCAGCTCTTTGTTCCACAGACAGTATTTTTGTACTATTGGGCTTTTGCCTGGAAACACCAAACTGGGAGCAAACCATCAAGCTCCATATTGCTCGTTGCTTGATAATTAAAGTTGACACTAAAGTGTTTAGAATTGTTTACCATAAGCTGAATCGTTCGATATTTTTTCTTAGATGGTAAATAATTCATTCGTTTAAGTGCCTACGAGGTAAACTGAATCATTAATCATCGTCTCTCTCAGAAGGGGTCATTGAATAAGCTATCTTCCTTATTACTTCACATATGGACAAAATAATTTCCCTGTATTCTTTTAGCGCCTTACGTGCATTTTTCAGATTTTTTCGGGCATTAATAGGAATAATTTAGGATTGGACGCGTGTATACAGAGTTGAGTTTTGGTGATATCTCGCTGGGAGCCCTTAATAACGTAGATCATTAATTCGCTTGCTACCTGTCATCAAGATTATTTCTGGATGGCAGGCTGTTAAAGCCGCTCGAAGTTCAAGATAAGACCTTGCAGCAGACGCATTCCTGGAATGGTATCCATCTAAGATGTGTCCCACGAGCGGTGACCAAGCGTTGAGGTCGGTTAACCATTGATTGGGCAACAGTGACCGAGATCCGTGTCCTTGAAAAACAAAATCAAATTTCCGCGGCTTTGATTTTTCTCTTGATTTCTCTTTTCTTCTCGTATCGATTACCTGGTGTCCGTGAAGATAGGACACCTCTACAAGATGTACGGATTGTGGTATCGCATTCATTTCAAAGAGATAGGCTGAGTAGCTCTCTACAGGGTATATCTGGAGGACTTTGCAATACTTCAGGAGGTGGTGGGGGAGACAATTTTAATTATTTTTTGTGCTATAAACATGGGGTCGCAACTCCTTGGTTACTCAGCTATGGCAACGCAAACGTATATTTGGGTGCACTATGTATTTACCATGAAAGCGGTTTTTCTTGTATACCTAGCCTTTTCGACAGTTTATTTAATAATCTAGATTTTTAAGGACATTAAATAATTAAGGTAGTGCAAAAGTGTGTGATTATAGTTCTCTGAAACAGTCTCAAAATGGCTAGGATTGTGCAATACTCGCTCATTTAAGTTCTCATTTAATTAAGCTCCAAAATTAATTGTTTGACAGTATTAAAATCGCACATTTACGTCTAACCTTGATTATTTCATATCCTTAAAAATCCAGAGTATTAAATAAAATGTCGAAAGGGCTGGATACCCAAGAAAAATCATTTTCATGATAACTACAAAGTGCATCTAAAAAAGTTTTTTCATTGCCGTACTTCATTCACTAAAGAGTTGCGACCTCATTTTATGGACAAAAAACATGGGTTCGCAACTCCTTAGCTATGGCAACGCAAAAATATATATTTGGATGCACTTTGTAGTTACAATGAAAACGGTTTTTTAGTGGGTATCCATCCTGTTTGATAGTTTATTTAATGCTCTTAATTTTTAACGTTAAATAATTTAGGTTGAACGAAAATGATCGATTATAAGTAATTGTCTGAAATGATTAATATTTGAGCTTATTTAAACAAGAACTTCGAGCGAGTATCACCGATCGGATTGCGCAATTTCACTCATTTCGAAATTAATTCGTTTCGTAATTAATCGTACATTTTCGCCCATCCTTGATTATTTAATTTCCTTAAAAATCCACGGAACGTATAATTTTACACGTTTTCGCGTGACCGCCTAAAAATTCACTCGTTCTAAGCACAATTTTCCAAAAATAGAATACAGCATCTCCGTGCGGTCGAGTGAATCAATCATTGAGTTTTTGGTTTTCAGGTGAATTATTCACGATGCAACATGAAAGAAATTTATCTGTAACGAAATGTTTTCCTGCAATTAAAAGAAAATTTGCAACGTGAGAAAGCGAAATTGGGCTTGGCTTGAGCAAACGTTCAGTGGCGCCGACTCCATGGGGACTGCGGGGGCCCGAACACTCTCAAAAATTTGTTATGGGTGTGAGTAAAAATGTGTCAGGCTTCTCGATTTTCCCCGGAGTGTCCAGATATCGAGATTCAGCGTTCTAATGTTGATCATATGACTCTTATAAAATACTTAAAAAACTCACTACTTAAAACATTTCTCGGGGCAAGATCCCCGGTTTGGGCCCCCCCAATATTTTTTGTAAGTCGGCATCCCTGCAAACGTTTGATCGAATATCCAATATTCGGGTTATTTTCTCCTAATAAAACTGTTGCGATTTTATATAAAGTATAGAGAGAAAGAAATTATTTTCTTCAATTTTTCTCAGATAATTGATTTTAGCGATTTATACAAATCGTGATTATATCAACAGATCAAGATGAAACAGAGGATGGTGCCTTCTCGATGAGTGATCATAACCAGTCCGCCAAATTCGTAATGAAAAGAAGTTCCGTCACGTAAATCCGACATTAACGAGTCCCTATTTTGAAATAATCCGAAGCATTTTTTGTAGAGATTGTACAAAGCTCGCTGTGTCATTATACTTTTGCAGCTTTCCTTAATTTGTGTGTTACCTTACACTTATCTCAGTTTTTTCCTACATTCAAACCAAATCTTCTGGAAATGCAAATTGCCAATGAAATCAAGTTCTTTTTCGTCGAAAAGAAATGCCTAATGTGTATGCGTGATGCTTAATATCCGTTGCTAAAGCACTTTACCGTGAGAATAGCCTTAATGACTATACGAGCCTTGAGTAAGATACAGTGTTTTGGAAACTCAGTTGTTTTTTTTTTAAATATTGATTGCAAGCCGAAGTTGAAGTCTGCTTCTCTTCTTAACCGTAGAAATAGCAGTGTCGAGTGTTCGTTTATCTTCTAAATATCTGACAAAAACTTGTAACTCCTCCTCTAAAGGAAAACACGAAAAGAGGAGAGCTCCTTATCCCTGGGTCAACTATGCTAAGGTTGCTCAAAATTTATATTTCCCTGGTTAAATACCATTTCTAATCGAGGAAATTGAATTGATGGCACCTGTAAGTTCAGTAAGTACGTGCAAGTATAGGTGCTTTTTAATGGAATTCTAACTTTGATGAAAACGGTAACAATATTCGTCATGGGACAATAGCAAAATATAAATATTTATAGAGGAGGGTAATCGAAATAGAGATAGTAAATAGAAAACTGCTTCCTTTGCAGCCGGTGTATAAATCACGATTTTTCTCTGTCAATTTTAGGGTTTACATAATATGCTCCAATGACTCCAATTTTGGGGCGATATCCGTTTATTTTTGTCGGAAAAAGAAATTTCAAAAACAGGCGTCTATATGTCTTGTTGTTTTTTTATGACATAATTGCTTGGGTTTATGGCTTCCAAGCCTGATTTTTCTTAACCTTCCTAAATTTATTTTTTTAGCCGGTAGAAGCAATAAATTTTGTTATATGTTTTGTATCACGTAGGTGGATATTTATCTCCTTCAGAACTTGCAGTGAATCTTGCGGAATGGTATTAAACATTAATGCTTACCTCAAATTATGGTAAATGGAAAAAGTTTGAAAGTAAAATGATTATTATTATTGACTGTATGTACTAATATCCCGATTCATTTCCCTCTTCGTGAGAATTAAACTAAAATTCAAACAAAAATTCCCAATTAAATAAACAACATAAAACCTAACGTTGATAGTAGTCAGTCAATCAATCCTAAGTATCTAGTGATCTCGGATTTTATAATTTAAATTTTGGCCGCAGAAGTCTCTTGTTTGTACCATATCTTAAACATGGCACATTACGGTATGAGGCTCGCATCATGTAAGCGCTTTAGGGAGTACACCATCAATATGGTCCTCAAATTTTTTGATCAAATGAGGGCTCATGAATTTAAATCTGCGGCGCCAGTACGGTACGCGGAACAATAATAATCTTTATTTCTATTTTATCTCTTGTACAGATATATCCTGGGAAGAATAAGAACCATATGTTGATTCAATATATCAAAGCCTTTCGCCGGTTGTTTGTACAAATAATTGCGGACAAAGTAGAAGATTTGTTTCAGCTGCAAACGTTGTTTTCAATCACCTGTTACCTCTAATTATGAGAATTATAGAGCAGGGGCATTAATGCAAATATATCATCGGAAAATCAGCTCATTAAAGATTTTGGTAATCACGTAATAGTCATCTTAATTTTATTTTGCTTTCTTGTGCTCTCTCGCATGCCCTTGTGTTTCTTCCTTCTCAGATTTCCGCTTAAACACCTTTTGTTTTATTTTAAAGTAGCCTTCGTTCAAAGTATACATACATTTTATTTCATATTGCAACGCACACACGTCGCGAGAATGAATTGACGAGAATATAGGTGGTTAGGAGTAAAAAAATTAACAAACAATATGGTTGATTTCCAACAGTAATAATACATTTAATGACCGAAGTAAGCTTTAGGAACACAATACATAAAATACTAAATTGCCTGAGGATAATGTACTCTTGCCGTTGGGAAGAAGCCGGGCACGCAAGAGTTCCTTCCTTGTCTGAGGTCAGTAGCAGAGAGCGAGAGACAGGCCGCTTACCAGATCGCGGCGGCGCTCGAAGCAGGCGTGAGAGGGGAGGTGTAGGCAGAGGAGGGGAAACAGGTTTCACGCTGACGATTCACCTTACAATTGGGTAAACGGTGGCGGAGGGTAATTGAAGTTCACACATGCCGTAAAGAGGCCGACACCGTTGGTGAATTCACTATAAATTGTGAGCAGTTCACAGGACGCGAGGATCAGCGGCACGCGTGGATCAATCAGGCACGACGTACTCTGGAGCTTCGCGAGACTGGTACTCTCAGAGGGGTCAAGTCTCAGAGGGGTCAAGTCTCAGAGGGGTCGAGTCTCAGAGGGGTTGAGTCTCGGAGGGATTGAGAAAGTGCCCATTATGGCACATCCACCCACTGATGTGTTTTGAACAAAATGAACTAAAGATGGGGGTGAGACTTTTTCACCCAGAACAGATATCCCTTCCAATAAAGAGCTTCCCCTGAACAATAAGCAAATAAGTGAATTAATAATATTGAAAAAACATTTATTTCTGACCAATCCAAACCCCTCGATATAGCATATTACATTATTGTAGAGTTCCCATAAGTTAATCAGCAAATATTAATTGTTCAACAGACATTATTATTAGCATTACTATCGTTGCACTCATGATACAATATTGGCAACGTAATCATTCATTATCAGAGAAACGATAGTTTAGAAATTACCAAGAAACCCTTAACATACATATTATTTAGATGCCTCCATCTCTGCCTAATTTTACACAATATACTGCTTTGGCAAACAACAAAGATACATGATAAGGAAATAATCAACTTCTGACTTTTAGAGAAGTCCTTAATATTGTCACAGACTTCCATAATCACGACAGATCAAACAAATCTAACAAATAACATTAGTGATAAATCATTGCATAATAGATAGAAAATAGGATAGACGAGTGTGGACCTTGTTATATTATTATTTTTTTTTTATAATTCAATCTTTGTAATGATATTTTCTTATATTTTTTGTTGTATTTTTTTTTTCATTCATTCATATTTTATTTCTTTCATTTTTTAAACCAATTTTGTTGAATATACATATTTTTTTTATTATTTTTTTTTTTTTTTCATTAATTGTTATAACATTTTTTTCTTTTCTTTTGTTGCTCCATTAAGGAGATCTTTTCTGATCCACACTTACCGTCTTACAAACATTTTGGATAAGAATTCAAAGAAAATATTCACTGGAACAAGAGAATTAACACAATTATCAACTTTTCTTCCGTCTCAGTGAGACAAACTAATTAGGATGAACCATAACCCTTTTTACTTGATTAGGCCAAAGCATGAAAAACTAAGGTTCACTATACCAGACATCAAAAGGCATAGACATCATAAACTCCCCATGATAACATGGGTGCAAGGGTGAGAATATAAAGAATTCAAAAGTAGTGATGCAGTATAAATAAATCACTGAAAATTTACACAAGGTAACCATCGAGAAACTAGATGAGATGGTACCCATCAGTCGTGAACCAAGTAGGAGGCAGAGAGAGATGAAGAGTGCATCTTACCATTTACAAATGACATTAAGTCTTTTGTCCACTGCTTAACCACATGTGGATCAGAGAAAACACAATTGCCCACTATATGTCGTAGACACCAGATAAATAATTGCATTACAAGCAAAATATAAACAATTTGAATAAAATCATCCAGCAAAATGCTCTAAATATTACTTAGCCAGTGCCATACTGGGTTTGAAAAAACGTGAAAGAAGTAATTTTGCATGATAAAGAATCGAAAGACAGAGAGCATTCAGCTAAATGTGGGACAAGAATTTAAATGAGCTTTACTGAGAAGCTCACAAACAGGGGAATAAAAACAAGTCAATGGCTGAGGTTAAATGGTCAATTATACAAACAGCCTTATTCAACAATTCAAGTATTCAGTATTTCAATAATTCAATTTAGAATTCTTCTGTCGACAGACAGGATAACCCCATAAATCCCCCCAAAATACCAGCCAGAATACTGCTGGGTGCTGACTGCGGAAGGCAAGCCAACCGGACGATGGGAACGCAACCCCCCTACGCCAAATCTGTGGCTCGACATAAGCCATCTGTGCCAGGAATTTCAATTCCATCAGTGGCAACAGGTCCCATTTTGGGCATTGCAGGTGTTCAGGCCATCAGCCATGAACAAAATATCATCTTCCCGAGCAAACAGCTGACTCGGGTTAGTAACCAACTTGGGTTAACACCATCCCTGGGTTGCTCCCATCACTTCAAAATCAGGCCCCCAATAACTTGGGTTGGCGAGTTGGCTGCAGTATTGACCATGAATAAACTTGGGTTAATGGCATGACCCATAAACAGCAAATAATGAATTCACCATTTGGCAAACAGTGAATTTTCCCACTCACAGAATGAATGCTCTCATAAATTTGTGAAAAAAAAAGCAATAAGTCAAGAGTGACTGGCAAGTGACATCTGGTGTGTGTGACGACATATAGATGGGTAACACAATACCAATTGCACACCAATTCGGTGTAGAGAATACCAAAATTCATTATATTATTCACTTATTTTCATAAATTATTTGAGATATTATTCATATTTTCAGTAAATTATTAATAGACCACTCAAATATGTGTTTTTTATATAATAATACAAGTTGCCAGTAACACAAATTGAAATCGGTAAACATGACATCCGATAGTTTTAGCCAAGTAGACTGGATTAATTACAGTAGGCCTTCAAATGAGAAACATGTGCAATTTTCTCCCTTTTTTGTGACACCTTCAGAGCTACTGTGACAGGAGTAAGCATTTTAACAATTGTGAATGGGCCTTCCCATTTTGGATATAGCTTGGCAGTTTTACCTTTTAATTTGGAACTCAAGTGGTGAGTTTTGAGAAGTACCTGGTCTCCCACCTTGAATTGAACATCACTGTGCATCTTATTGAACCTTACTGATTGTCTCTGATGTGCATTTTTCAAATTACTTAGTACCTCAGACCAAAATGAAGACATATCTTTTGTATCAGTACCATCATTAAACATTTCAGGGGGAATTTCCCAGACATTATTCAATGGGTGTGGCAACTCACGACCCAAGAACACCTTAGCCGGAGAGTGGCCAATACTAGAATGACAAGCTGAGTTAAACGAGAAAGACAGATCAGGAAGAAATTCCTCCCATTTATTGTGAGAATTATTACAGAGAGACGAGAGGGCACATTTCAAATTTCTGTGAACCCTCTCTGCTTGGTTTGCCTTAGGATAATATGGTGAAGTGCAAACATGAGAAACACCAAGCTTAAACATTGTATCATGAAATAACCTTGATTTAAAAGCAGAACCATTGTCTGACACAAGAAATTTTGGATATCCAAATTTGGGAAATATTTTCCTTGTCAAAAGGTTAACAACCAAGGAGGCACTTGCACTCCTGATGGGTTCAATGAAAGTGAATTTTGAGAAACCATCAATTATTGTGAATGCATACTCATTCTTGCTACGGGGCAAAGGACCCACAAAGTCTACATAAATTCTCTCCCAAGGGTAAGTTGAAAGAACAGAAGACATTTGCCCCTGTGGGAGACGATTTAAAGGCTTAGATAATTGACAAGAGTGACATCTTTTGACCATATCAGTGACTTCCTTCCTCCAATTTTGCCACCAAAACTGACGTCCAATTTTCTCACAAGTTTTGGCAATACCCATGTGGCCACTGGTAGGAAGGTCATGAAAATATTTAAATAACATAGGCCTTATAGCAGGCGGTACAACAATTTTGGGCCTTTCAGCTCTGTTTGTGACATGGCACAGAAGGTGGTTTTTTAACTTCCAGCCCGGGTGTGACTCTGGGTCTCTAGATAAATCCTCAATAATGGTCTTTAGACCAGCATCCGAAATTTGGTGCTCACGAATATTTACAAAAGAGAGAGGGACATGATGCAGAAAGAGAGAGCTCTGGCAAGCCGTATCAGACTCATTGGGGCGAGATAAGCAATCAGCAACACTATTTTGCTTGCCTTTTACATGGTGAATGACAAAACGAAAGGCAGATAACTTTAAGACCATACGCCCCACTTTTCCTAGCTGCTTAGGATGTTTGAATAGCCAAGTCAAGGCATTATTATCAGTATACAAGTGAAAAGGTTTAAATTGGACGTATGACCGGAATTTTTCAACAGCCCAACAACAACTCATAGATTCTAGTTCATAAGAGGGCAGACGTTTTTCATGATCATTGAGCATCCTACTAGCATAAGCAACTGGCTTTAAATGACCATCATAATATTGATTTAACACAGCCCCTAGGGCAACTTGGCTGGCATCAGCATACAAGTGAAATTCTTTGTCAAAGTCAGGGAGAGATAGTACTGGTGGATTAGTTAAACACTCTTTTAACTTTTGGAATGCTTCCTGCAGCTCACCGTCCCAACGAAAAACAGCACCCTTCCGTTTCAAGCGAGTCAACGGTGATGACAATTCGGCGAAGTTAGGGATGAATTTAGAATAGAAAGAAGACATACCAAGAAAACGTGACACCTCCTTCACCGATCTCGGAGTGCGGAACTCTCTGATTGCTGCAGTGCGATCTGGGTCCACCATAAGTGCCCCTTCAGAAATTCTGTGGCCAAGGAATGCAATGGATGTTTGGGCCATTTTTAACTTGTCAGGATGTACCGTGAGTCCTGCCACCCTCAGTTTGGATAGCACTGCTTCCACGTCCAACAGATGTTGCTCAAAGTCCCTCGAGTAGATACACAGATCATCAATATAAGGAAAAACACAAGCATATTTAAGGTCACCCAATACCAAATCCATCAACCTACAAAAAATTTGGGGTGAAGTCGTTAGACCGAATGGCAGCCTAGTATATTGATACAGACCGAGTGGTGTAATAAAAGCTGTGTACTGCTTTGCCGTTGACGAGAGAGGAATTTGATGAAATGCAGAATTTAAATCGATAATAGAAAAGAATTTAGCCTTACCCAAATACTGGAAGGCATTTTCGACATTGGGCGTGGGGAAACAATCCGCCTTTACCTTCTTGTTTAACTTACGATAATCGACCACCAACCGATCAGATCCGTCCTTTTTGGGAATTAGAAACGCAGGGCTTGCCCATTGAGAATTAGACGGTTCGATAATTTTATCGTCCAACAGTTTCTTCAAGTGACTTTTCAATGCTTGTAACTTCGGTGGCGATAAAGAATACGGGGACGAGCGAATTGGCTGATTGTCAGTCACCTCCAATTCATACTGTAACAGGTGGGTCGCGCCGCACAGTGGGGCGAAAACCGTTTTGGTCTGCCAAAACCCTAAAATTCATAATGTCCGGATTTTATTTAAATTTTTTTCTCAGGTAATGCAATGTCAGGAGCAATGGAATCTGAAGAAATATTTCCGTTTCAATCATTAATGTAGAGACAGCAACCCTACAAACATGAGTGATGCAGAAATGCATCGCCAGCACGCGCAGATTTTGGTTTCATTCGTCAAGTTCTTCACGGCTACTGCTAAGTACCAGCAAAAAGTGTTTCCCTCCACGAGATAACCAATACTTGATGATCACTGCCTTTAAATATCAGGCCCTAGTACTTCTAGAAGAAGTCATTTTTTAGGCCTTCATAACATGTGCTACAAGTTTCAGAATAACACAAAATGTCACTTGAGCTACAAAAAATGTCTAACGATGTCGGATCGATATATTACTTTGAATCAAATGGTTGTTATGTGCTCGAAGTGCCAGAAAAAAATTGGGTGCTGGTTCGCGCAGGTTTTTGAGATAATTGCTTTAGAGTGCAACTATGTATTACTTTGGTAAGCGCTCCGCGGCGCGCGCCGCGGTATAGGAAGCAACAAAACCTCTCACATATCGCCACCGAGAAGATTTTGTCATTACTTTTTCGCTGGTGATTGAGATAGGGCCAGTGGTATGTAGTAGGGTTCTCCGGTGTTCTAAAACGTGCTCGTGGTTATGTTAACGATATCGAGGCATGAGTTATATAAGCTGTTGATGACGGAAAACCGTCTTCCATGGAAAGAACGTTACCAGCGTGTATATCTTCATTTGGATGAAGTATTTGGTTTTCCCAAAGACAATGTGATAGAGGAGAAAATGAAAAGGACGGCCCGGCGGCTTTGTGGGGAAGTGAGAAAGAAATGGATGGAATTTCACCGCATTGAAAAGGACTTTCTTCGCTACCATGGAGATTGGCTGGATGCGAAAATTGTGATTAATATTCCTGGAACTACAAAAACGATCACAAAAACTTCAGGTATTTATAATATTTTCAACGTAATAATTTTGTATTTAGATTCTAATTAAAATATTTTGATCGATATATTACTTGTACTGTTGCACACTATAATGTATTTGTATATTTTAGCCAAACGGAAGTGTTATCCGTGCAACACTGCGGTCATAATCACTGAACGTAAGGCTGAAGTTAACGTACAGGCCTTACTTGACATAACTGTTTCCAGAATCGCCATGCTGCAAGCGGACGTTATGGAGACCTTTCTCCCATCGTTCTCCAAAATTTACATTTGATCTGCAGGTGGGGGCTTGATGTTAGCAGCTTCCAATCTATGTAAAAACAGGTCTCTAAAGACAATTTTATCGACAGTGATCTTATAATGACGTGTGTCGTCCCTCTTCAGTTGTACTACCAAGAAGACAATAGTGCAAAGGTAGTGGTGTGGCAGAATGTTCGCCCTTCATCTACAAGGTATTGCAGGATTTTAAAGCTAGAGTTTAAAAAAGAAAATAAGGAAACAATTCTTAATGAACAGCAAAACGTTCAGACACAAATTGATAGACTAGAACCTTCGAATGTTGTCATACCGAGTTGTGGTCCTATTCAAGTACGCCATACAATGATAATGTCAATGATTGACGGTAAGGTATGCAACGCCATTACACACACTTCGTCTCAACGGTGCTGCCTTTGTGGCGCACTCCCCCGGGAAATGAACAACATCGACAAAGTTCTGGAAAGGGGAGTTAATACAGAATCATTTCGATATGGACTTTCAACTCTCCATGCCTATATTCGATTCTTTGAATGGCTTTTACACGTAAGCTACCGGTTAGAGACTCTAGAATGGAAAAAAACTACAGATACTAAAGATCTAATACAGAGAAGGAAAATTGAAATTCAAAAAAAGTTCAAGTCTGAGATGGGTCTTCTAGTAGACATCGTCAAGCAAGGTAGCGGCAATAGTAACGACGGAAATACTGCGCGTCGTTTCTTCTTGAACGCTTCAAAGTCAGCCGCAGTAACTGAATTAGATGAGGAACTAATTAGCCGGTGTGACACAATCCTACGAACTCTCTCCTGTGGTTACGCTGTTTATGTGCAAGCATTCCAAGAGTATGCAATTCATACAGCTAGGCACTATGCCCGTCTCTACCCATGGTATCCAATTCCCGCATCAGTTCACCGAATATTAATTCATGGTTCGGATGTAATAGCAGTTGCACTTCTTCCCATCGGAATGTTAAGTGAAGAGGCTATGGAGGCGCGCAATAAAGATTTCAGGAGATTCCGGGAAAAAAGATGCAGAAAAACCTCCAGAGAAGATATTAATAGAGATCTTTTCAACATTTTAATGGTATCGTCAGATCAACTTATCTCATCCTTGCGGCCATTACCTTCGAGAAAGAATGGAAGTCTAAAACCGGATGTCTGCGCTCTTCTTCAGAGTGTTAGTAGATCTACAACGGACAGTGAAAGCGAAGACAGCGATTAATAAAAATTCAAAGTGAATCAAATTTTTTTCTGATATATGTTTAAGAATTTGTTTAGCGTTTAACTTGTTAATATTAGAATTTATTTTGAAAAAGGGTATTATCTGTATTAAGAAGTGATTGATTTGATATTTTACTTGAAATTTATGTAGTGAAAGCTATATTGGAAGTTGAATTTTTATATCTTAAACTATTAATTGTCTTGTAAAACAATATTTATAAAATTTATAAACATATAAATGTGATTATATATGTCCACGTGTTTTTCTCAAGGTTATTATATGATATTATTTCCGTTCTTAGTAAAAAGACAATTAAAAGTTCAATGCAAACTTTTAATTTGTTTATAATTTTTCCGCTTTTCCGTTTCTTAAAATTTTATTGCATATTCCTAATAACCAGCCCATAATATGCAACCATATGAATTTTTATGCAAATCAGACAAATCCTTGATATTTTGCCGACTTTCTCCGAATTTGGCCCCACTGTGCGCCGTGAGAATGACGGACTACATCGGAGAAACGAGATAATACGCTGCTCATTTGTTTTTCAAGTTCAAACGGCGAAGCGGGAGCGTCACGAGCGAGCAAGTGCGAATTAGTTTGGCGTAAATTACTATTTTCGTCATCGGTCATGGATTTTGCCACACAAGTCGAATTGAAATCATGCTCACTACCGTCGTTTTCAGAAATAGTGGAATCCAAATCGTCTTCTATCAGTTTTTCACGAAATGGAAATACGCGATCCGGAGACGACGCAAAAGAAAAGCCATTCGGGTGAATAGAAATAGACGCCTTCTTAATGAAATCCTGTCCTAAAAGACACGGCACCGGGAGAGAACACACATAGAACTGATGTTGCCATGACAACGATTTAATTTTCACACGTAAAGTCACTCGAGTGCGAAGTATAATTTTATCACCGGCGATAGAATGTAATGGAATTGAACAGCCTTGTCTACGACTTCGTCTGCATTTATTAATATTGTTCCAAAATCGTTCATCAAGCAAAGACAGAGTAGACCCTGTGTCAAGCAACGCGTCCCCAGGCACGCCCTGAATTTGAACTGGGATATGAGCAAGGCCGAGGAATGAGTCACCGCAAGCAAAAGTCAGCTGTGGCCGAGACGGCCTGTCTCGAGCGTTCAAATCACGTATTTTCTTTCGACATTCTCGCTCAACGTGACCACGTTTTCGGCAGTAATGGCATGTAAGAGTAGAGGATTGAGGAGAACGAGGAAATTGAACAGTGGGGCGCGATTCGGAAACAGAATTTGAGTACTCAGCTCGTGTCATAAGAGCTTTAGCGGCATGAATCAACATTTTTTCCAAGTCGACCAAATTCGTGGGCTTTTGACAAAAGAGCAAAACAGACTGCGTTAGTGGATTGATACCATCAAGAATGACTTCCACGAGTTCGAGATCGGTAAACTTTTTACCTAGTGCCTTATTTGAAGACACGATAGAGTAATAGAAATCACGAGGGTTTTCGTTAGGGAATTGAAATCTTTTGAGCTTCTGAGAGACCAAACGGTCAAGCTCGCGATTGGAGACGAAAGTGTCCCAAATTTCGGAGATAGTTTGCTCCCAGGAAGCATTCCTACGAATAACACCCAGCCAGAAGGGTCGACAATTTGGTGGGAGCTTACATAGTAAAAGAGTAAATAAGTGAGTTTGAGAGGTCAGAGCCAAATCTAACAACTCTGAGGTTTTACAAATAAAACTAAACCATACACTAGAAGACGAACTTGACGAAGTAGGAATTTCGTCAATCAATTGACGTACTACACGCAGACCGTCCGCGTTATCCATGTTGACTATGGATTCGTGTTGCTCGAGAGAGTTAGCTGAGCCTACGTTTGACTCTACAGCATTCAAGGAAGTTTGGCGAGCATTAAGACGATCACGCCGGTCTGACGACGTGGTGAGATACTCTACCGCGTAGGGGTTTTCTGGATTTTGAGACATGAACGCAGTAATCTACAGAGCACACAAACACTGATGCGAGGTAATAATTATCAGAGCAAGAGACCCTAAATAAGTCACACCACAAGGCCTGAGTCGATGTCACGACACTCTTAGAAAACACAGTAAATACGAAAACAAGTGACTTAAGAATATGCACACCAGAGAACACAGTGAATAAACTAAGCAAATCAGTAATACATACGATAGCAATAGCAGAAAATACCTCGATCAAGGTGCAGTGAAATACAAGTAAACCATTTAAGAGAATATTGTGGAAATCAGTGCCCAGGCAACTTAAAGAATACAATAAATGACACTCCATTAGTTAAACCACCTGTCAATTCGACCAATATCCTGGTCACGGCACCATTTTGCAACGCACACACGTCGCGAGAATGAATTGACGAGAATATAGGTGGTTAGGAGTAAAAAAATTAACAAACAATATGGTTGATTTCCAACAGTAATAATACATTTAATGACCGAAGTAAGCTTTAGGAGCACAATACATAAAATACTAAATTGCCTGAGGATAATGTACTCTTGCCGTTGGGAAGAAGCCGGGCACGCAAGAGTTCCTTCCTTGTCTGAGGTCAGTAGCAGAGAGCGAGAGACAGGCCGCTTACCAGATCGCGGCGGCGCTCGAAGCAGGCGTGAGAGGGGAGGTGTAGGCAGAGGAGGGGAAACAGGTTTCACGCTGACGATTCACCTTACAATTGGGTAAACGGTGGCGGAGGGTAATTGAAGTTCACACATGCCGTAAAGAGGCCGACACCGTTGGTGAATTCACTATAAATTGTGAGCAGTTCACAGGACGCGAGGATCAGCGGCACGCGTGGATCAATCAGGCACGACGTACTCTGGAGCTTCGCGAGACTGGTACTCTCAGAGGGGTCAAGTCTCAGAGGGGTCAAGTCTCAGAGGGGTCGAGTCTCAGAGGGGTTGAGTCTCGGAGGGATTGAGAAAGTGCCCATTATGGCACAATATTACATTTTTTGCTATTCATTAAATTCCACGTTTATTTTTATTCCATCCCCGATTTATTCAACGTCTCGCCCGCACCCGAGAAAAATTCATTAATAGGTATATATTATTTAATTAATTAAAATTTATAAGTAACCATGAACTGTATTAGCTTAGCCACCATAAATAAACGTTAGAAAAAGGTATGACAAAATTGTAGTCTATTCTTTGTTATTAATTTAAAACTGATTCATTTTTCTTTTTATTTTATTATTGCAAAAAATATTGGTATAACCTTTTATTGTTTATAAATCAAAATTATGTACTCATATTCATTCATAGCCCCACTGAAAGTGTGTAAATATACCGAAACGTATGCAAAAGTTGCATTTAAAATTCTTCAAGACCCATATTCCGAGACAATAATTTAACTCGTTGTCTCAGGCGTGACTTAATGGAATCGACTTAGCATAATGCAAAAGAAACCTCTATAATTCCACACTGGAATTTATGTGAAAATTATAGTTTTTCTACATTTCATTAGAATAAATTAGTGTACTACATTCAATATGAAAAATAATCAATATAACAGGTATCCTACGCGAATCAATCTCATACAACTGCTCACACCACCACCCTACCTAGACGGCCTTTTTATATGTCATCGTAAACGTAATATTTGAGGCTATGCATCCCGATCGATGACGAAAACCTTTAGTGACGTCGACGAAGGGAAATGGGACGGTACCAACGGAAGTGATAAACTGGATGAATACCACCCAAAGCTTGAATAAAAAATGTTTTTCACGCATGGGAAGGCATTGTATGTTTCAAGGGTGCATGTAAGGCGCTGACACTCCAAGGTCGACTGTTTTCTTTCACTTTCAGCTCGAAAATGAATGGTTCTCCATCGCCCCTGTGAATTATTCAGTTGCTTTATGGTTGAGCGGTAGCAGTTGACCGACTAAGGTACAAGGGTCCTTCTTTTTTTATGCCATCCATTCTCCCTCGCCGTTATATATTTTCCATAGAAAAGCCGCCAATCAATTTAATCGTGACTGATAATCTTCTCCCCACTATAGCCTTACTACTACCATTGGGAAGCCGCACGAAAAGCCGTGGCGATTATCTTTAGGATCTATTTAATATTTCGTTAGCCGTTATTGTCGATACCGGTATTTTGTTGTTCTCGGAATTTCAGCTAATTGTTCTATGGGCTTGAAATTGTTTGAATCACGTGATAACCGAATTCTTTTTTCACTTTCTTGTGCTCTTTTGCTTCTTTCATTCATATTTCCAATTAAAAACTTTTTTCGTATTAAAATGTGGCTCGTTTAATATATGTTTACCTTATACTTCGGGTTATATATTTTTTTCTCATTTCTACTCATTTTTTGTATTTTTATTGCATTCACAGTTTATTCTTTGCCCTACAAGGAAATATTTTATGGTATCCCAATATATTTTATTGTTTGTTATGTTTCAGTTTGAATAAATCACCATTTCCTTGGAACTTAAGAATCAAACTCAATTCACTTGGGGCGATATCGTGGAAGGAAAGCATTCTAAATCGGATTTCAAACCTTTTCTCAGGAATATATTTGTGACTTTCATCTCTTTTCTTCATTTAATTTCAGAATAATTTTTTTCACCATAGTCTCCACAAAAATGGATTTTATTTTTACTGCAGGCATGGCGTATTTGTTTGCAGCAGGGATGGCAATCGAAACGAAACGAAAGTGAAAAACAGTAAAATTTCAATAGTTTCGTTCCTGGGAGCGAAATGTTGAAACGAAATGAATTTAATTAATTAAACCCGGGGAGCTAAACTCAGGTTCGAAACTAAATCGGAGTCAAAACTACTTCGGGTCGAAACTAAACTAAGGGCCGTATTCTTAGTGGACCCTACATATCCGTCCCTACATAACAAAAGGCCCCTACATGCGTTTCTCAGTCGACCCTACATAAGTGGTGGGGGGTAATTCCGTCGTCAAGTTCTCTGAGATGACGTAGATGATGGCGCAGTGCTAATTTTACACTCTGGTGGTGTAATGGAACTAACTATGAAACTAAGAAAAGACGACCGAAAATTTATGACCGAGCATATTGTTTTTGTAGAGTGTAGGACTGGTTCAGCTACCCTACATCACGTAGGGCCCGTTTAGTTCCAAAAACGGCCATATGTAGGGCTTGATGTGGCGTATGTAGGGCGAGATCGGTTTATGTAGGGGCTGATGACGTATCCAGGGTCGGTTGGCCCTACAGGGTCGACTAAGAATACGGCCCTAAAACTCGGGGACGAAACGAAACACCGATTATATTTCGCACCGGAGGGACCAAATGCTTCACCATCGAACGGTTTAGTTTCGACCCACCCACCAAGTATGAAGTATGGTTAAATGAAGGAGAGGTTCGGCCTACCGCCATTAGATGTAAGGGGCTTTCATATTTTGACCACGAACGAGCGGTGAACGCAAGCTGGCCATTTCATTTCTAACCTCTCCACACGTATGTCACACGTAATGGGTCGAAACTATTCACTCTTTTCCTCCTCCACTCAGCTTCTGAGATCGAAAATTAACTATGAGCAGCGGAGTTTCGATTTATTCAGTTTCGTTCCCGGGAGTTAAGTTTCGTCCCGCGTCGAAACTAAACTCCTTGGTATTTTCAATTTTGTGCGGGAACGAAACTAAATCTCGGCCTCGTGTTTTTGTTACCCTCCGGGTCGAAACAAACATTTTCGTTTTTTTTTCACTTGCTATCCCTGGTTTGCAGCGACTTGCTCTATTTTAACCATAAAATTTTTTCCGGGAAAAAATATACTTTGTTCAAACTCACAGCTCTTGGAATCTTAACGTGTTTTATTCCAACAATTAGTAACAAAAATTAGACTCACTGAACCTTGTATATTCTATGTATATGACAAAGGCTATTGCAAGTTCCAATTTTTTTAATGTCTAATAAAATTATTGTTATTCTCTTGGAAAAATGGTATGGTTACGCTCAGAGAAATTAAGTCTTTTCAATGAATTCTATAACCTTTTTCAAAGAAAAAGAAACTGTTTCATAACAATCCAATATTCTAATTGGATGATAACAATCGCCCTTTCTAAGGCCAAGTGTTTACAAGGCCAAGTGATTACAATTTTCTTATCCAATTCACTGTAATCTTCTGGCACTTGTTCACTTTCTCCTCATTCAACTCAATTTGCGTTAAGCGAATCTTTCTTTACTTAGCCTTGACCTTGCTCTCGATCTGGCTTCCCAACCGATGTCATTTTTGCCCGTTTCCTTCCTCATCCCCCTCAGTCTAATCTTACAAGAATTCGTAATAATATTCAATTTGAAATTACGCAATGTCCCTTCGTGTCTTCAGCGCGTCCATTACACTTCGTTGGTTTAATTTCGTCCCGGAGCGAAACTTCACACCCGGGAACGAAGGTAAATTATATACGTGTAGAGTTACGTTTGACATACGTGTAGAAAGGTTAAAACAGCGCAAAAATCGAATGGCTAGTTTGCGTTCACCGTTATTCTGTGAGTGGTAAAAATACCCCTAGCATCTAATGGCGGTAGGCCGAACCTCTACTTCATTTTACCATACTTTGTACTCGGTCGAAGGTCCCTGTGGTCCCTCCGATACGAAACATAATCCGCGTTTTGTTTCGTCCCGAAGTAGTTTGACTACGATTTCGTTTCGACTCTGAGTTTAGCTCCTCGGGTTTCATTCTTTTCCGTTTCGTTTCTACTTTTCGTTCCCGGGAACGAAACTATTGAAATTTTACTGGTTTTGACCTCAGAGTAAGGATTGGGGTAGAGGGCGCTTTCAGGCTGCGCAGTAGCAGATTCTGTGGTGAACATGGTTACCACGTGATCGTGGGAAGAAGTGCGGGAATCCTTACTCTTCTTGTGGGAAGAAGTGCGGGAAGTGTGGGATGTAAGTGCGGGATCTTGACTACATGCGCAGTAGCCAAAGCGCACTCTCCCCCATCCTTACTCTGAGGTTTTGACTTTCGTTTAGTTTCATCCGTGCTAAGAAGACTGTTAGGGCTTCCAGCCGGGTGGTCTCTCTCCATTCTGTCGACTTTTTGGATGAATGGAGAGATACATGGAGAGAATCGACGTTTCGGCAGTGTATACGCTGGCCAACTTTATCCACTCGCCATTAGCCCTGAGGATGGAACACGACTCAATTTCTGAAACGTCAACAGAGTGGAGAGAGAGCACCCGGCTGGAAGCCTGAATAGTCTTCTTTGACTATACTCGCCGGGTTAGCATCAGATCTTACTTGATCACCTTTACTCCTCACGTGAACCCGAACCCCTTGTCAAGTTTACTTTCCCAAAGATAATTAACCATTAATCTGTGTATGGAATTCAAGGCAACAAAGTGGAAGTAACTTTCAGTTAAGCTTTGAGAAAGTGTTACTTTTCTTAGTTTCAAATAATCAAGGTGCACTAGCCGAGGGAAAGTGGCGCAGCCAGGGGGGAGGTCCGGGGGGTCCGAAGCACCCCCCCCCCCCACCGAAATATAAAAACACAATTATTTTTCTCCATAAAAGAAAATAAAATATTGAAAAATCATGAATTTACAAAACGTTTCTTTAACAAATGAAGTTTTTTCGATTATGAAAAGTGTTAAAATTAGTTTGAAACCCTCTACTTAGAACCCTGTTTTTTTTATTTTCCCTCCTGGTTTTGGAGCCCTCCCCCCGAACGAAATTCCTGGCTACGCCGCTGCCTAATATACCAAAATATCTATCTACCACCCTCCGAGCCGCCTTGGTATGTGTTTGGCGGGAGGTGTAAGGCTACCAGCCATTGTCCTAGACGAGAAAAATAAAAAATAAAAAAATTAGTTTGACCTAGCATTCAATAGTCCTAAATTGTTTGGGAGAACTCAAGCCTATCCTTTCGGCAAATGTCTCTCTCAATTAATCGTTTCAGAATTTGCGATAAAATTAGAGAATGAATGTCATTCTCTGATTTTATCAAAAGGTCGAAGAGCGGAAGTTAATTTGTCCGATTATCATATTAGCTAACTCAAGCCTTGAAGGCCGGTGAATTGAACATGATAACACGTGCCATGTGCCAAAAAGGTAGCACCGTTCAATAGCTTTAATAATGAGCGGCTGGCTATCTGAAAACGATTAAGTATACTATGCATGCTACGTAGAAATCGCCAATATTGTAAATCCAGTCCTGCGAAGCGACTCAAATTTAACACGCGACAATATTATCTTTAAAAATACCTTTTACACAGTGCGCCGTTTAAATTTGAGGTATTTTGCCATGCTTGGCAGATTTTGGGGGACAGCACGGGGGTACGGCCCCCCCAGACGTTAAAAAATAGACAAGATTTTTAAGGCGGCGATGCAGTGCGTATGGAGACCGATGGCTGGCATTTTATTTCACCTACTTTTGTTCTTCGCCACCAAGCCAAAAATTAATTCCGTTTGATTATTTTATACGTGCATTTTTTCGCAGGATTAATGAAAATATAAATTTCGCGTAAGTACAATATACTTAATTTTCATAACTTAGCCCCTCTAAAACGCGAAATCGACTAATTTGCATCGAAATCACATATTTATTAGTAATTTGTTTTTATTTATTTACTTATCAATACACCTGACCATAGGCGAATTTAGGAGGGGCACGGAGGCTCGGCCCCCTTCCCCCCAGACCCTTAAAAATTTTATAGTACGGTTATCATTACGTTCGTTTTATTATGTATATTGCGGAGCCCTAATCATTTAAGTTAATGTTAAATTACTTTGAAATCAAAATAAAGATAATATTTTCAATAGTAATTGTTGTATTTTGTTTTTAATCTTAACTATGAGAAGACTACTCAAATCCTTGTGTCCCCCCTCAGAAAAAATCCTGAATCCACCCTTGTTACCATGAGTCATAATTCACCCCTAAAAATCAGTTTGTAATTTAAAATACAAATTCTGAGCTTGGACTAAATCGCTACAGCAAAAAGATATTATCATAAAACGAAATAATGAAAATGAAAACTCATTCTAATTTGACCGGAACATGGAAATGTGCTTCGTTCCTATGATTATATTATACGAGTCACTCTGTAAGGTATTCGTTCTAAATTTATCAAGAGATCTAAGCTTTTCACGTAACCTCCCTATTTCCCACGCCTTCCCGGTCTAATTCATCTGAAAGCTCTCTGAAGCCCTTTGTTCGCTCGTAGCAGGTTTTGCGTGCAATACTGAGGGAACAACTTGAGTAGAGCGTGGTGAAAATATTCCGTAGATGGTAAACGAGTTTTTTTACAACACACTTTCTCCATTACAGTGCTCCATAATTTTTCTTAAAACTCGATTCAATTTTCACAAAATAGTTATTGCACAGTTATTTAGAAAGCAGATCATTAAATTATCGCAATTCATTTACCTAAAACCGAACGCTCTATAATTTACGACATTAGACTAATAAAAAACAATGTAGCAAAGATTTAAATCGTATACGCCGAACACCGCTAATTGTCATCGTCAGGCGTGCAGCTAAGAATTAAGACTAGGGGAGTTTTAGGAGCAACTAATACGAGGGGGTATAGAGTGCGGGAAGTGCGGGTGACCTCCCCCAGAATTTTTTTTTTAATAAATGATTCCAAATGGTGAGTTTTACGGCTTCCTGAGGGATATTTTATTAATCCTTCCACTATTCTACAAGTAATATTTATCCAATTAAGTAAAATGGATTAAATTTAAAAAGATTTCTGAGTTCTGGGGGGATTTTCCCCCTAACCCCCCCTTGCTGCGCCATAAGTCATCGTCGTCGCGTGAACGTCATAGTTTAAAAATGAATTTTTTCATTGTGAACGAGTTCATCTTCTTGACATTATAACCGAAAACTAAGTCATGTACCCTCGCGCGAAATTAAATTTTTATTCTAAACTTCAGTGAATAGGAAAATAATTTTAGCGAAAACATTTATTCGAAATTCAACCCCTTTCTCTTATATCAAAATCCAAATTCTTAAAGTTGCCAACATAACTGAAATTTTTTTCTGAAATTTATTTGTGAAAAATCCATTCAGAGTTAATCCACTTCTGTTGCTGGAAAGTGTGGGAGGGAAAATACCGCGCTAACTGATCGGGAACATCTCGTGACTTCAACACTTTCTTCTCCCTTTCCACTTTGAACGCATATTTCAACGCTTATTAATAGAAATATGGACACCGGATAAAACACGGGAAAACGTGAGTGTTTTTCCAACTTTGTCGCACATTAAAAAATATTTTGCGTAGGAGCCCATACTTTAAGAAAATATTTTATCATAACAAAAAGGTTTAACGCGATTACAAGGGCGATATCGATTGAATGCATGTTTTAACTCGGTATCTACTGAATAAACGCGATAACTTAGGTTAAAATTTGTATCATTTATAATAAAACTCAACATAATGATGTGGTAAAATGGCAATGCGATGGTAGTCAGCCTAACTCACATTAATCATGTCGGGTCCCATGCGTAATAATGAGAATTTGATTAAAGAATACGTTCGCCAACGTCTATAGATTTTAATTTTGTTATAAAAATGCGGGAATTGGAAATCAAGGTAGGCAGGCTACTTCAGATTCAGTAGATGTCGCGTTCGTCCGGTAAGTATGAGCTGTGGAACATATTCCGTATTCAATTGAGTGGAGACCAGAGGCGGTCGATATTTCGGGTCATTTGCGCCGTTGTAGCACGCGTGTGCATGCTAGTCGAGGGAGGTGTACTTCTTCCCCTCCGCCACTCATTTCATTGACTAAGGAGGACAAAAATTATCCCTCATTAGAGACACAAAGGCTCTCGGCAAACTTAGAAGCACAGCCGAGGCTGCTGAAAGAGGTCGATTAATTTTAGTTGGTGCAAGGAGTAGATAGATATCTTTCCGTACATGCTAAGAGCTGAGCTACCTCTTGGTTGGGCTGGGTAAATTGAGAAGCTGTAATTAAAAGATAAAATGCGTATCGAGTGAATATTCTTGCTGTCTTTAATAATATAACCCGCTCATAACATTATTTTTCCATTGTTTTTTTCTGAATCAACGAAATATTTCACTTAAGTTAGCGCCCAAAGTTTTTTTTTAATCACGCATCGTTCATTTTTATAAAATATGGTACATATGAGCTGAACACAATAAACACAGTCCTAATTGATTGAATAATAGAGAAAACCTACTAGGTATGTGCACCGAAATGTACGCTAAAATTCACATATTACATGCATTGCAGGATTATTGGCTCGGCACTGCACTGGGTGTCATATGGTACCCGTGGGCGTTGACGGGATTTCCGTCTAAGAACCAGAAATTCGATGATTAATAAAAATCGATTATTTGTTAAAATAGACCTTTGCATCGGGTATTGCCTTTGTATTAACCTAGCAAATATTTTCAGGGCAATTAATTCGAAATTTACGTTTTTTTGTACTTGGACGAAGATACTTGGACTTTTCATATACTGCGCAACTTTTAAAATGTGATTGAGAGTGCGTCTAATTCAAGGTAGAGAAGTGGCTTTTCTGGTGTACCTCGTTCAGCATGATGCGGTATATCCCTTTTTCTCGTTCACACTATTCACTTATTTCGCTACTTCATTTTTGTTGGCCAAATTTACTTTCTTTAAATATAATCATTCCCACACCTCCATCGTCATCGATTGGATGAATAATGTCTTTGTTATTTTTTAGCTGATTGTCACCGAAACCTCACGATTTTAATATTCTTTTTTTCCGGATTCACAACGCCATTTCATTTTCACTTTCATGTCTGTGGGCAGTTTGGAAATTTCGCAGTCACCTGAATTGATTTTTCTCTCCCAAACGATGACAACAGTTGGATCCCGAGATAGGGAAACTATGGGTTTGCGAGTGGTAGAAATGGACATTTTTATTGGATCACGAGATTGTATCGTGCGTTGTGGTGGGCAGACCCAGATTGTATGTTTAGCGGGACGTTGGCCTTGCTCATTCGGTTCACACCTTGAGTTCAGCTGCACTCGGAACAAGAGACGGGGCCCTCCTTCGTCATTTAAAGAGACTACGCTATTAAGACTCCATAAAATACTTTATGCGTATATTGTTAAATATTTTTCGCTCATATATTTATTTAGCATTATCAGACGAATGATTCTCAGATCATCAAACATGCGAGAACAAATCGCAGAGATGGGTAAACTCTTCTCGGAATTCCCACCGGGTTGAAGTATACATATTCTCCAACGTTTCAAGCTCCGACTCGGGGCTCATCCTCAGGGCTTCTGAATTTCGAGTTTTTATTGAATAAAAAAAGTAATTACTATAATAAACGACACTTCACAAATTGTAACGGAATGATTTCATTTCACTTGTTCATTGACCTTAAGTCAACGTATTGAAACCAAATATTTCCTTCCCGTCTGCTACATTAAATGCATCAGCACTCGAAATGCCCGTCCGTCTAAAGTACAATGGAAATATTATCAATACTTCTGGGGTATTATACCTATTAAGGTAGGTTTGCATGGAGTATTTACTAAGTATTTTGGCAGTATCCCCTTCCCTCCTCAATTCACTAGGATAGACTTCCCTCTTCACTTCACAATAAGACCTACACCCTTCTATACTATAACTATATAAATCCTATTCTTCTCCTTCCTCTCCTTCTTTTACCCGACATTCTACCCTGTAACACGGTTTTTAACATCCCCTCCCCACTAAGTACTAGCTCCATGTATACTTTCTTTCTCGTCCGTATCCGACCTAGAAGCTGTCTCTCCTCACCCACCATGTCCAGCACTTCGTCTTTCCTCCTCCTCTCCGTCCACTTCACAGTCTTCATTCTCCTCCAGACTCGAACGCTCAAAAAATTCGGGTATGTATTCAAAGTACGGAAAATAGGGTGTGACGAAAAATCATTTTTTCGAATAGCGAATACTCATAGCACTCAAAAGCCGTGTCTATTCATTCTAATCGACGGAAAAATAATGAAAACATCTTGTAATAATTATTAATTTGGTATTTATGACTATAAGCTTGAGATAAGTCGCTTCATTATCCGCTCTTATTAGATGTTATACAGTGCGAAGATATTCTTCTGTAGAGGAAAAATGACAAATTTTACAAACATTCGATAAATGTCGAAACGATGTGATGACTCGAAATCTTAACTTATTTTTTAATTCTAAATGTATCATCAGAGAGCTAAAATAATATAAGGCACTAATCAAATCAATAAAATGCTATCTTCATGTTAAAATTCGATGAACTAATTTTAATTTTTCCATACAAATATCATTCACTCCATTTCTCCGAGAGAATTGTCTTCTTCAATATTTTCGAGGTAATCCGCATATGTTCCGTAAGCTTCATGAGGATCCCTCGGGTGGCTTATGGTCAGATTATTCAACCACCGCTGCTGTTTAGCGTGCAGTTGATTATGGATCATCCGGAGCAATGGGTGAAGCTGAAGAAAACCGGTTTGATGAGGAGAAATACAGCATGTACCCAATTATGAATCCGTATTGATCCTTTAATGTGTGTATTTTCCCAGAACTCCGTTATTTTCTGAATAATAATTTCCCAATTCAAGGCTTGCTGTGCGTCTGTAATAGGATGGACTCGACGCTTTCGATCGCCTCTTGCAATACCTTCGATCTTATAGATCGTGAAAGTATCGAAGTCGATACATCGATCGAAACATCGAAATTTCTGAAATTACATGCATTTTTGGACTTCTTGGAAATTTTGACGAATTAGTTGATTGTAAAAGAGAACTTAAAAATCCAAAATTCGTTCTTCAAAATGATAGTTATTGCCCGCCGAAGGGGTAAAGTCCTCGCCTTCCAAGCCAAAGGTTGTGGGCTCCTATCGAGCCTGGAAAGGACTTATCTGTCTTGGGCATTGGCGTTAGTGATGGTATGTTGTCGAATGTTCAAAACCATGTTGTAATAAGCCCGGTGATTCTCTGTTCATGTATATAATTTAGCAAATGGATGAAAGCGAATTACTAGTGAATATGGAAATTATATTAACAAATATCTATGATTTGTGATTTCGATGCAGAGTAATAATTTCGTTCTGTTAGCGGAACAATGCTTTGAAAATTAAGTTTAACTAAGCTAGGCGAACTTAATATTTTCATTATACCCTTGAAAGAATGCCCATATCGTAGAATACTCTGAAAATAATTTTTGAAGTTGGTGAAGAACTGAAGTAGGAAAGAGTAAGACGACAGCCATCAGTCACACGACGTGCTGCATGGCCGCCTCGTTGAAAAGTCTTTTTCGTTTCCTTAATCTGTTTAGCAAGACTGTTAAGAATTATCCGTCCCTGCGTGTTCTATTTAATAAAAATCGTAGTTCACCTCAATTTTCGTGCACCTGGTGGACCTAAAATTATAAAATAATTTTTTCCCTAAATGAAAATTGTTTTTCCTTTTCTTTTTAAGAGAACATCGTTTGTGTCAACGTTAATACTACGTAAAACACTTAAATCATTTACGTTTCACGTCCTACTACGTTTCTCCAGTTTATACAGTCTGCCCATCTGGTAAAATCGAGGACATTTTTCGAATATAAAAATAATTTTTTCCATTCAAATCACCAAAATCGAACATAGTGCGATGCCTCCTGAATAGGGCTGTGTGTAATGTTTTAAAATTCTGAGCTACGCTTGCGAGCATAAAAATTACAGATCATATGTGAGACTTAGGCTTTACACTTTGACTGGTTCTATGGTTAATAGTCAGGCTTGCTATATAAAGCGTCTTTTTAAATTAATCCTGCTGAGGTCCTAGTATTAATGTAATGACTCGGTTAATAAATCCTGAGCAAATTAGTCCTAAATGTCGTCATTCTAACGTATGAATACGTTACCTACCTTTGGAGCAGTTATGAAATTTACCAAAGTTTTTTCCGACATTAGTCCTTGTTGAACAGCCAGATTGAGAATTCGAGTGTCTAGCGTGTCGTTGCCTCTTCCGACTCGGGAATAACTCGAAAAGAGGACATCCGAAGGAACGCGTGTTTCTCACAATAGGTCGGCGTAGACTTTCTCCTTTTCGAATGCTCATTTATCCAACAAATTATCGTGGGGTTCCAGGGTCGTCCCATATGATCCCGTATGATGCACTGAATTGACTTCCTCTTTCACTTCTTTTAAGATAGACATTTGGTACCAGTTTCTCTTCTGCGTCTCTGGGGTGAAAGTTCAAACGAAATACGGCGTAGTGTCTTCAGCCCGTCTGGGAAATAGAAAAGCTCACCTGCTCACATTTTTTGGGTTTCTCTAATTTGACCCATGGAAATGGCATTTCAAAAGTCTTCTTGGTTGGTGAATGGGATTTCCCTTCGAAATATTTGATGGCCGTTGTGCGAGGATCAAGCAATAGAACAGAAGATTGTCCTGATAGCATCTTGTGAGATTACCGATGGATCATTTATTTATATATTTTTCAATAGCAAACTGCAAGAGTGGAAAACGGTTGATCAAAATACTTACCTTTTAAAGATAAAAAGTGAGGTTATGATATTATTTCATCTCTTTGTAAATTAAGTGAGTAACTTATAAAATAAGGAGTAACTTTGTGTTGGCATATTTCCTGTCGTTAAGCTATGCATCAGTTTTACCCTCTTTGACTATTAATCTCTTAGAGAGCCATAGCCGGAAGCAATGAAACTCAAAAATACCGTTCGTTTGATAATATCCTGCTCCATTGTTTTGTCATTTAATCATTGGATATCCCTGTGGCAATCAATACTTTGAAAATCACTAGTTACTCCAGGCTTTAATTTGTGAAACATTGGGAAATAAAAAGTTAATGACGGCCTCGGTGGTGGCGGGGTAAAGTCCTTGCCTGCGAAACAGGAGGTCGCGGGTCCGAGTCCCACCTGGGTAACTATCCATATCCAAGGCATGGTTGTTTGTGTACGTTAAACTGTTAATAACCCCGATGTAAAGGCCGTATCGGGCTCTTTTGGGAGAAATGGAAATAAATAAATAAATAAATAAATAAATTACACCACGTAAAATACACTATTTATGTCGAGCGTCCCGGGTCTCGTAACATATCTACATCTTCTCATCTTCATCTGCTAGCACTTGGGCTTTTACCCTTTTATGAAAACCGGGCCATGCCCCGATAGTCCTGAGATTGGTTTGATGTAGGTAGCTCTCCACTCAAATCTCCTATCAACCAATCTGTTCACGCCATATACTTACTCTTCTCTTTCAGATCCTTCTTTATCTGCTCTGTGTTTCATTCGAGGTCTTCGAGTGTTCCGTCTTTTTCTTAAGGTTTTTATGGGACTTCTATTCTCTCCTCCTACTCATCTTGGGACTTCCTCATAACTTACTCGGTCGATCCATTTGCTCCTGATTATTGTTCTGTAGCTCCACATTCCGAAAGTCTCCTCCCGTCATTTCTCCAGTACTATCGTTGTCCATGCTTCACTTCCGTAAAGAAGTACACTCTTGGTGTAAGTTCTGAAAATGTTTCATCTTCTTTTATGTTCCAATTTCCAGCTGTGCATCAATATTTCTTTTTGAGGAAAGCTCGCTTCTCCTGGCTAATCTGCTGATTATTTCGTTGTTGTTTCTTCCTTCGTTAGATATTCTGCTTCGAAAATAGCAGCACTCATTCACCTCTTCAGGCTTTTTTTTATCCCTTGTGCGAAAAAATCCTCAGGGAAAAAATAATTTGTCTTGACCAGGATTTGAACCCGGATCCCCCGATTTCATGTCGAGTGCTTTAGCCAGCTACCGAGGCGTCATTCTCTCCTGTGGAAATTTGATAACTACAGCACTCGACCGGAAATCGGGGGATACGGATTCGAATCCTGTTCAAGGCGAATGATTTTTTCCCTTGAGGATTTTTCGCACAATTTGTTCATTGTGGGTGACTGCCGTAAAAAGTTATCACCGTGGCTAGTCCCGGTATACTTCAATTTGTTATCCCTGTTTTAATGTTAGACTCGATTTCTTCTTTTACGCTGCATACCAATACCTTAATTCTTGGGTCTTTCCCACTAACCAAATTCAGAACTTAACGAAGCGTATTATGTACCTTCCCTTATTTACCACTACGGCGATTAATTGTAATTTGTACTGAGAAGTGGATGTAGAACTATGAAAACATATCCGTTGCTGTCATTATATAAAATCTAGATGATTGTCTCCAGGGGCGCAGCTAGGAATCAAGGCTGGAGGGGGGGTTTAGGTGCAACTAACACCGGGGTGTGTGGGGGTATGGAGTACCCACCAGGATAATCGGTAGTTGCGAAATTAATATATTGCGGAAGTTTAAGATAAATGGTTCAAAATGGTGAGTTTTACGGCTTTCGGACGGTTATTTTATTAATCCTTACTCTATTCCATTAGTAATATCAATCAAATTAAGTAAAATGGATTAAACTTAAAAATTTCTCTGAGCTCTGGGGGGGGGGGGTTTATCCTCCAAAAGCCCCCCTCGCTGCGACACTGGTTGCATCAAAAGATAAAATATGTAATGGAAACTTTAGGCAAGTCAGATAGATTTTCATTGTGGAATATGGGAATTTGGGTAAAAATATATATTCAACCTATCTTCTTGACTGCTCTGTATTCTAGAAAATATCGTCGAACATATGAAGATGTACCACTACCTACTGCTCCTTTACCTCTATAATTAAATTAAAGCTAAGATGACTTAGGCTTGTAAATTACGATTTTTTTCAGTTTGGTGGAATCGGCACGCTTTTTCATCTATCTATACGGCGCGCCGTACGCCGCGGCGTGAAATTTTTTTTAAATATATCATAAGTCAACCTGAAGATTCGAGTTACAGATTATATGATCATACATTAAAGCTTCGTTTGCCAAAATATGGAAGAAAAAAGCGTGTCAGCCCACGATTTTCTTTCGTCGTTGTTTTTTACGCAGAAAAAATCTATGAGCGAGCCAATTAAACTGCCGTCCCATAAATGTCTCTGGGCCAAGTCGTGCATCGCAAATTGAGTTAACCGCGACGGGAGTCACACCTGCGGTCGTTCGCGGAGGATCTCTCAAGACGGGCATTTCGTCCGGTCGGTGTTAGTAGGCTTTAATTGGCTCGGGAGCTTGAGCAGCTTTGAGTGAAAGAAGGAAAAGAACTTATGGTAAACAAGTGCTCATCATCACGTGCTCTGGTGGCTCGTGTTTGGTAGGAGGTGACTTCTTCCAGGGAATAAATGAAAATACGGTAAAAAAGATAAAAAACACGCTTCTTCCAAAAATAGTATAAAATGCTCTAAAAATCTAGGACAAATAAGCTTTTCACAACTAGGAGAACAAAGTATAAGTGCTGATTAATTTCATTTTAAATAAGACTGTAGAAGAGCCTGATAGGTGAGTGAAGATTGGCCCGCAATATTAATATCTAAACCATATCAGTACCCACGCTTTGTTCCAGGAGTGGTGGAATGCCTATTTTTTAACATTTTTGTGCATTTAATGCTGTTTTAGGAAAAAGCATTTTTCTTCTAAAAATTTTATTTTAATTGTATTTTCTAATTTTTAGTTGTGAATCATTTAGTTGATTAAACAAGAGCTATTAAAGAAATTTCTGCCAAAAAAAATAAAATTCAATCTATTTGTTTAGACAAGTTAAAGCTTGTTTACGTATGGAAATTTATTAAACTAATTAGAGCACAATGTAAAAACATTCTCGTATCTGATTATTGAACATTGTATAGACTGCTGATGGTTGCTTTCGGGAAATGCTGCGTTGGTAACATTATCTGCTCGGCGTTTCACTCCTCCTACTGAGAGCGTTTTCAAGAAAATCGGAGGGAAACCGTTCTTCTCCCGATCTTATATAGGTTTCGTTAACCCATTGTTGACCCGATTTTGAATTTTCACGGAAGGCGATAGCCGTTGGTCATTATATTGGGCGAGGAACCCTCACCATATATCCATCCTCCCTATTGAACTTGTTTGGCCTTTTCGCTATCTCGACGGATTCCCGTATAAGACGCGAATAATATTCTTCCGTCTTCGCCAATACCCGTGTAGCGTTAAACATTATTTTATGTTTGGAATAAATATGACAATGGGAAGTAGGTTAAGAATCAATTATGAGATTGCATGAATGAAATAGACTTACAGACGAAGCAAGTTAAGAAAAAGTGTGTATGAAGATTTCGTATGATTGGATTGTTTTTACTTTTTACTCGTTTTTGAGAGGAGGATGATTTTTTTCTCCAGGCCATCATTTCTCACGCTTTCATGTTCTATCTTTATCGGCCTAAGGTTTTCACTCCACTCACGCTTCCTCACCACTCACTAAGACTACCTATACATTTTATTTTCGTCATTCTCATATAGCCGCCGTTTCAACTCACACTTGCCACCTCCGCTGTTATTGCCTTCGCTGTCGTTGTTCGTCTTTTCGTTTTAAGGTAATTACAGTTAAGTAAGATTTTGAAAAATTTTACTCTTATTCGTGACAAATTTATGAGTAGAATGATTTTACTTGAAAACCGACTGAATAAAAATCAATCAAGGAGGTTGGTAAGTCCTCCCTCATGCTCAAACTAATGATATGCATCCTATGAAAACATAGATCGACGCCTGATGGAGAATTCCTATTCTTCCGAATTTTTTACCATCAATTATGTTTCACGCAAAAAAATCTGTCTGAAAATCCGTCATTATTCCCTTCCAATCTTACGGGAATAAAAATGTGCTTGGTGAATTACAGAATACATTACACAAACATTGTGATGATGTCTACCATAATTTTTTTACATGTTCTTAAGTTACTTTTTTGCAATTTCGCTGATTGTTTGCCGATTAGAATAGGTTAACATTTAGTTTACTAATTTCGCTGTTTCAGTTCTGTGTAAAGTTGTAATATATAAAAAATGAAAAATTGAGTAATGAGCACCGAAATAAGGATTATTTTCATCCTTATTGAAAAGTACGACATGGAGAATGCATTGACTTCACGACTTTCGGGTAATATCTTTGTGTAAGAAAACATAATGGCGGGCTTAGTGAAATGCTCTTAGGGAAAATATAAATTTTGCTCTGTATTGATACAGTTATTTCTCTGGTGTTACTTTAAAGACACTAAGGAGGCGCCATCTCAAATAAAATCTATACAATTATTAACAAAAATTCCGATTAGTCAAAGATATAAGTGGTCACATTTATAGTTGTTGATTGAAAAAAGGTAAATAAAATTACTCTTCTGTAATCCTGCTCAATTCTGGGTTTTAAAATAATCGAATCTGGCAAAGCATAATACTGAAAATCCTATTAGATTGAAAACTAATCAACTGCCTTCTCGGCGTTAAAATTATGCAAAAAACTCTTTTTCCTGTTTTATGCAGAATCTTTGATTTTTAGAGATTGAAATTCATACATACTTTGTGTCCATGCATGACTATACACAAACTTGTGATTGGTACACTTCATATCTCCATTCCACCCTGTTCCTAGCTGGTAATTTTACCTTCCAGTGATTATTGTCATCAGTTTTGCAGTGTGGGAACTCAAAGCCTTTTTTTTATATCGTATAAAAAGCTAAGTTTCGCGTATGTATGTCTATGCTTTTGTCACGCAGCTTTTAGCTGCTTGTACATCAGTACCTTAGCTTCGGGTATTTCTACAGAATAAGGAAGAGGATCAAGGAAACAATTCGATTCCGTAAAAAAATAATGCTTCAATTCAAAACCGTGGCTGTAATGTTATTTTTCACCGCGAGATGACTCTTACCATGATTCACAAATTTAATTTAAAAAAAAGAATATAAGCACTAAAATAAATAACTACGTAACAGTGCATTCAAGAAATTTCAAGTCGTTTTTATTGATTTAACATAACGCTCTATTTTTCAAAATCTTTAGTTGATTCACTGAGGTTTTCATGCTAATTATCCTATGAAAGCCGCAGAAGACAATAGCACGTATTTTGCTATTTATATATCCCCACGAGCCACAATTCATGCAAAGGTAATCTATAGTAAAACTTTACGATGATACTGATTCAGTTGACTATGTGACTGGGTTAATCTCATTATACCAATGATATTGCCATGAAACTCTCGGGCACTACTGGGTGGAAAAATGTTCTGTCACATAATTGAAACCCTGCATAGCTGATATTCGTATGAACCAATATTAGTCATGGTTTTTGGGTCGAAAAATCACAATTTTTTCTGCTACAAACATAAACTTTGGGCCAAGCGCTCCGATTGGCCGCGAGTTTTCCCTATTTCCGGATGCTCTGGACAACACATTAGAATGCTATTTCTGCCGGATATCGCATGTATTCGATGAATCCGGCAAGAGGCAAAATCTTGGCCATCGGAGAGCTAGGCTGATAGTTTTCATAGCTTAAAAATGGTGTTGGATAAAAAAATAAATAGATCAAAGACATGTAATGCTAGGAGAAATTGTTAATAAAAAAGGAAAAAAACTTGAAGTGATTTTTAAATTATAATTAACAATTGCTGTTAATAAACAATTGTATGAAATCAATGTTCCCTTTGCTATACTTTGTCATCTATTTATTTTTTAAGTTTAATTCTCACACAAACAATACATCAGACGACAACAGTGCATATGCGCAAGTCATTTTTTTATACTTCTGCCAACTAGCTGGTTGAGGTGATTGGCTCAGCGGTACAGTTCTTACATTCGCGACTTCGGCGCTGCCAGTAAGTGAAGTCAAAAACCTAAAAAACATCGGTTAATTTGGTTTCGCCTGACGTCAGGGTTAAAAATTCGTGACAAAATTTTTCTTTGCACTGTATATATTATACCGTTTTCAACATTTCCCTGTGTTTCAAAATTGAAATTTTTATCTTTAAATAATATTACCAGGCCTAATTCAATCAAAATATAATTTAAAAAAGGAGTAATTCAATTGCTCAATAAACACGATCAATCATCTTCAAGCAAACTATTAAATACATCACTGGTATGCATAGCTTCATTCGAAGAGAAAAAAATGAACTCTCCTGTTAAGGCTAATGAGAGAAAAATGCATGTTCTAAGGGCTTTTTTGAATTTAAAAAGATTAATATGTATATATGTGTGGGGCAAAAGAAAAGATAAGGACATTTCGAAAAACTATTATTCAAATGAAGACATTTAATACCAACTATTTATTTGTTAAGTTGATTACATTCTTCTTCATTTCTGCCAGTATAGAGTGAAATGCTAATGATAAATATAAGTAATAATTCTAAAATATATACAAAAACACAACATAAGAAAAAATTACCTTCTAAAATAAATTTTAATAATCTAGAAACATATGAAAGAGTAAGAAGGGGACGAAAATTTTGTTCCAACTTTTCCTCATTCAAATCTTAACGAAAATTCAAGGTAAACAATAATATTTACCATTAAAACTAACGCAATATCATAGTAAGGTAAGTTATTCAATGAAATAAAGCTATATATGCAATGGTAATAATCTCTTTTCTTCGAGAAAAAACATATTTACAAGCAAACGAAATATTTGCAGCGCGTAACCAAGGACAACAATAGCAGTAAGTGAAGCTCATTATCTCTGTGGAGCAGAAGAGTCATATGTCAAAAAACTTTGGCAAACCACTGTGAGTGAGCTACACGCCGAATGTGTAACGTAAATATCCAAATTAAATTTTCTTTATTGGCTAACCTCCTTCGATGCAGCCTCGACCACATTTTAGATTGGTGGAATAAATTGCGCGCGAAAAGGCTAGCCGCGTGGCTGGGCCTTTTACTCATTACCATGGCGACCGTTTAGATCTGTGTTTATATATTTGATTTTCCGCAGTATTTGTTTGAGGGCGGCGTGGTCTTGGTCCTGCGGACCAGTGGATGTCGGAGGAATTCAGGCTGGTGGGAGTTCCCTGAAGACTTCCGGCACCCACTGGGACGCGCTCCGAGGAATTCACAATCTGTGGAACCACGTCGCCCTCCCCCTTTTAATTTTTTCTTTTATTTTCATTTCACATTATTGAATCTAATGAAATATTTTTAAATACGAAGGTCACTGGTTCGAGCCCCACTGACGACTTGAAAGATGGAAAAAGTTTTTTCACATTTTTTTTCATTTATATATTCATAAAATGTCAAGATAGACAAGTATATTTTCAAAATTAAACTTAAAAACGTTTTTCACCTCAAAATATAATTAGAGATAATTTTGGATGTGTTCAGGACGGTAAATAATTCGAGTAAAATGGATAATTCAAGTTTTCATAAACCTGAAGAAGTCGAGTCAGTGACATAAATACCGTCAAAACCCGAACATGCTAAAGGCACGGTAATGTTACAACTGATTTTTTGTCTTGATATCGCAATAGCTAAGCATGTTAATTCATATGGATAGCTCTCACTGGTCATTTCAGCTGTATTTTGTGTTTTTGGATTCACCCCACGTGGGGCCGTTCACTTTTTCGGAAATGAATAAATCAGTTTTTCAGTGAAGCGAGCTAAAATCCGTTAATGGATTCGAAGAGCTTGTAAAGGAGAGAAGTTAGAAGGGTGGAAAGTTATAGGTTAGGAATTAAGAACGAGTTTTATCAATGGCATCGTTCAAATTTAGATTTTCTTATAACAATCAAACAATTATAACAATTATGAATTCTTGGTGTATAATATGTAATAATATACAAAAATATTTAATAGTCCTCCATCAAATTTTATTTCAATTAAAATAAATGAATATATAATAATAGCTTATTTACGCGAGTAATCCGTCCCCAAAAAGGACCGGTCAACGAGGAAGTTTGTGTCCATTTGAAATGAAATAAACGAAATCAATGTCAGGAATAAGTTTTATAATCCTGAAAAATTGCAAATGTTTATTTCAATTCAAATGGATACATACTTCCCTGTTGGCCGATCTTTTTGATTACGGATTACTCATGTAAACAGGTAAGCTATTATTATATTTTCATTTATAAAAATTGAAATTAAATTTGATGGAGGAATATTAAATATTTGTGTATATTATTATTATATACTAAGAATGTATTACTGCCATAATTTTTTTTATTTTTATCAGGATATGACTAATAAATAATAATAAACAATCATTATATATTCATTTATATAAATTGAAATAAAATGTATGGAAGAATATGTAATATTTGTTTACGCAGTTAAATAGTATATGATAAGAATTTATTACTCTAACTACATCATCTTCAAGTTACAAATGGTTTAAATGGTACAAAACGGAGCATTTTGTGCCTTGAAGATGATGCAGTAACATCTATTATTCGCCATATATCGCCTATATTAATTGAATAAAATTCGAATCGAATAAAATTTAAAGGAAGAATATATAATATTTTTAACGCAGTTAAAAAGTGTATGATAAGAATTTATTACTGTTACTACATCATATTTTAGGTACAACATTGTTTAAATGGTACAAAAAGGAACCATTTTGTAGCTTGAAAATGACTTAGTAACATCGACACCTAGGTCGGGAATAAATTTTACAATCGCGGAAAATTGCAAGTGCTTATATTTTCAAGATGGAAAAATTCCACTCCACCATGCTTGGATCTTCGAATTTTATGTCCATTTATTAAAGACTATAAACAATCGCTCGCGAGTAAAGTGATGCACCCTCTTAAAGCCGGGAGACATTATCTGGGCTGACCATCTGGTAGGCGAGAGAATAGAGTGCGAGGAATATGGGTCGGGAAAAGAAGAAGCCGTCCAAGTTGGTTGGGAGGAGAGTGGGTGACGCGGAAGCGACGACCTTCTTAGAAGGGGGGAGACCGGCCGTCTTGAGGGTTCCTTCTCCTCTCAAAGAGTTGGACTGCCCCCGTCGAAACCCTGTCTCGTCCTGCTCAACCACCATAAATCCGAAGGAAATGTTAAAGGTGTCCCCAGGATTCCTTCTGTTTTTCACCCTAGCGTTTAAGATCGTGAATGACCCTTTAAGTAAGGGAGAAACCTTTTGGCAGTTAAGGATTCGCCTGTTTTAAGTTTGGGATTATGTTTTGGCGAATTTTCTTACGGCGAAGTGAGAAATTGTGGACTGGGAAAGTGAAAGGGCGGATACAGTGGAATCCTTAAGAATATGAGCCGTGAGAAAAATATGCGTTTATATCCTTAAGTCGGAGAAGTTTTGCTTTGATTTAATGTAATTTCTAATACTTAGCATATATTTGTATTGAGGTTAAATTTAGAGGTTGGACTTGAGAGGGAATTCGTGTAAAAAGGGGCATAGTTTTGAAACTACTTAGATAAGAAGTTAAATTCGATGAAATTCTGGAAAGAAAGAATTAACTATTGGTATTTTATCTGAAAAAAGTAGAATGATTTTCGATTCATTCATTTTTTTTAATGTGAGTAGTCACCAACAAAATGATAGTGGACGTGGCTCCACCTTTTTTGTCAACGCTTTCAATTTATGATGCTATTAATGATTTCCTGATAGCTCTCTGTGTGTTTCTCTCATTAACTCCAAATAAATCATTGCCGAGTCTATGAGTCGCTATAAATAAAGTACTTTCACTGTCTGCTGTCCTTTAGCACATAAAAATAGCTTTATCTCGTTCTGGAGACTGTTTTGGTCTTGTCTTTGATTCAGTGGCGTAGCCAAGTATTTTTTCGGGGGGGTCCTAAGCCTGGGGAGGGGGGTACGGACCCCCCGGACCTCCTCTCCCTCGCTACGCCACTGCTTTGACTGTTCAAAACTGAAACAGTTCAAAGAACAACCACTTTGCGTAACATTTACGAAACGCGTTTCCTGATAACTCTCTATATGATTCTCTCAGTAACTCCAAATAAATCATTACCGAGTCTATGAGTCGCTATAAATAAAGTACTTTCACTTTCTACGCCAACCCGTGAACTTGACGTCGCGGGCGCAAAACACTATGTACCATCCAAATCGCCAGAGAAAGCGTCTGGGCTGAGAACAAATAGTATATTATTTAGCCTCGTTCCCCCAGAAGACCTACTTGGCCTTGCCATTTTATTCAAGAGAAAATCGAGGCAGATGAGAGGAATGGAAGACGAAAGAGGGTGAGTGAGACGCCCTCTGTCACGTGATGGTTCCCTTGGAGTCCATTCCCACCAGCGCCTACGACTTCGACGGGGCGAAGGAATGATACCGTTGCACTCCACAACGTAGCATTTAGGACGTTCCGATATCGTTCAACTCGCGCTATCTCGATTAGCTTCTACTTACTACACATCAGTGGCTCCAAAACGGTGCCACCGAGTCACGCAAAAGGGTGATGTGAGATTCGAACAGCAGAACTAGCCGAAAATTATAGGCGGGGGAGATACGCCAAGAAATAAACAAACCAAATAAATTCATGTGCGAGAAATGTAGACAATTCGATAAGGTAAGGTAGTAATTTATTCCCGGCGATGTGTTAGGAGTCAGCGTGCATACATATTCTAGCGATAAAAGAAATCAGTGGATAGCGGCGTGACACCGAAGATTCACTATTGGATGAAAAATGGAGAGGTAAAAATTTTTCACCACCGAGATTTCACTCGGGTACTAAAGCAGTAGATTCAACGCAAGGACTTCAAACCCAAGTATATTACGCAAATAGGCGGTAACCATCCAAATAAAATTGTGTGTAAAAGATGGGGTAGTTCACCCAGACCCGGAATTGTTACTCAATAAATGAATTTGGTAAATGCAGGAGCAATAAATGCATGGTGGAGAGTGCATGCAATGAGAATAAATGCATGGTGCCGCTTATCCTGGTGGGCATTCCATCCCCACCCACCCCGGTATTAGTTGCACCTAAACCCCCCTAATTCCTAAAGCCTTAATTCCTAGCTGCGCTCCCGATCACGTGAATAAATTTCCGTTAAACCCCTAATAGGGTAGTTTCCTTCATCAAAGAAAACGAAAGGCATTGATTGCGATTCGTTACCCACCATTAGTGTATTCATAATACACAAATTATTTGGTTTTTGAAATACCGGTTTAGACGAATAGCAAGGGTCAAATTTTATCCTCATTTGAAAAAGGCCAGATTGGCGCCCATGCGATTCCACTCCACGTGACGTCACAGGGACCTAGTTTCTACACGAGAGGATAGGAGATGTACATCGTCTGAGGTTACCAATGCATGCATGAGGCACAGAGCTCAGGGAAACATGTCTTAATAATCACCTATTAAAACTGGCTAAGGTCGGAAAGTTTTCTTCGTTTGATAAGGTATTAATAAACCTTTTTTAAGCCAAGCTATACCAGCCAGCAAGGTACTCAGCTACCCGCTAGCATCCTGCGTCCTATCAGCGCTCAGAGCCTCGATCAAGATCACCTCACAAGGCGGGAGGGGGAACCAGAAATGCGTCGCACGGACTTTTTCCCATCATTCATACTTACGCGTCGCCTTTTCGCGCGCTTGAAATTTTTCACTTTTCATGTAACTGCGAAAAATAGATTTCGTCATTTAAAAATCTAAAAGCGTGAAATACGTACTCCAGGAGTAATAATCTTTCGATTTAGGCAATAAAAAAATAATAGGAAACCACCCTATTATACCTCATTTTCGCGTGATACTCGAATAATTTTGTCCGTCAGCGACACTAGTGGCGTCTTTAGGAACCCATTTAAACGCGCGGTGGTTGACAACACATATAGAGGCCGACTTGAGGATCCTCTTTTGGAATATTCGTGACAATGGTCTTCAAGAATGAGCCGTGGATCCATGTCTCAGGAGCAGTTCTTTTAGCGTCTAACGCTCGACGATAGCTTCACCCAAAACAAAAATGCCCAGTGCTTGCGGTACAATATCGCTCATTATGTATTTGGCCTATTTGCCCTCAGATATCATAGGCCCCGTTTGACCTGTGTCTTGTAGTAATGTAGCGGAGCTCCTTCAGACTCGTACCATTTTGTAATTGCTTGGCAAGACTTTATCGAAGACATTCGTTAATATTACGGAAGTTTAAAGAAAAAATACCTAAAAAACAGATCATATAGTTTTTTATTCCGTAAGAAGCCACCTTTAACTTCATCATATAATTCATTCGGAAGATTTTCAGAGAAAAATGAAGACGGGTAGTTTTATGGAAATTTGCTCATGTTTGAGCCTCTGTATCTCAGTAACGGCTAATAACCATGTCAAATCAAGTACATTTCCATAAAGTACAATCATTTTCGAGTCAACATGCGATATTTCGAATTTCTAACTCAACAAAAGCCATTTTGTAATTTTGTCCGGCTTTTTCCGATTTACGCCCGCTGTGGGACGGTTATATTCAAAGGGATTGCATAGAGGATGCCCAGTAGGGTAGTTTCTTTCATCAAAGAGAACGAAAGGCATTGATTACGATTCGCTACCCACCATTAGTGTATTCATAATATACAAATTATTTGGTTTTAGAAATCCCTGTTTAGACGAATGTTAATGGTCAATTTTAGCATCATTTGAAAAAGGCCAGATTGGCGCCCATACGATTCCACTCCACGTGACGTCACTCGGACCTAGTTTCTATACGAGTAGATAGGAGTTTTACATCGTCTCAGATTGCACGTAGCACAGAGCTCAGGGCAACATCTCTTAATAACCACCTATTAAAATTGCCTATTGTCGGAAAGTTTCCTTCGTTTGATAGGGTGTTAATAATCCTTATTTAAGCGAAACGCTACCTGCTGGCAGCCTCCATCATGGCGGCGCTCATAGCCTCGCATCAAGGTGGCCTCACACGGCGGCAACCGGAACCAGAATGACGTCACCCGAGATTTTCCCAGCATTCATACTTAGCCGTCGCGTTTCGCGGAATGCTCGGCGGAAGCCGCGCGGGGTAAGGGGCCACGTCCCCCCCAGGCTATTAAAATATAAACGAAATTTTTAATAAAAATATCAACAAATTTTATATTTTAATACGAAATTTATAAGTATTTGCATATTAATAACTTTTATTTTAAAATTAAGAGTATATTTCGTATAGTAATTATTGCATGTAGTTTTTAATCCCAAATATGATAATACCGTTTGCCTGTCAGACCATGAAATGAAACCCCCCCCCCCCTCAGAGAAAAATCCTGGTTCCGCCTTGCACTCCATCACGCTTGGATCTTCGGATTTTATGTTGAATATTGACTTAAGCCTGAATCACACCATCATTTATTCCATCCCTCAGAATCATAGCTCCAGATAGGTTTTCAGGGACCAAAAGTGTGATCGCTTGACCCATCATTTTCTGAATCACACGATCAATCCCACCGTCCCTTTTCCCATCACTTATTCCGTCACTTTCCGCATTTACAACTTTCGTTCAATTAATACACGAGCAAGGCGTTGCGATCGCTGTTAGCGGCCGTGCGTTATGATTGGCTGAAAGACGGTATCAGCAATGGTTTCAACAACGGAAAAAGGGACGTGCTGAGTGACGGACAAAGGGATGGGATCATCCATCTTTCCATCCCTGGAGCCATCGTGGAAAACGATGGCGAAGAACGGCCATTTTTCGCTATCATTGGAGCGATCGCTGGCGCTATCCTTCCAAAGGGATGGAGTAAATGATCGTACGATTCAGGCTTAGCCTTTGATCTTATTTATTCCTTTGTTTTCGTTATAAAAGTCATCAATGATGATTTTTATCATTTTCGTTCCCTTTCATAGTTTCAACTAATTAACTCAATTTCATTGTCAGTGACCCACATTCACGATTCCAATCACAAAGTAATCTCCGAACAATCACGAAAGTTTTCCATCCATAACAGCCGACATCTAGAATTGGAATGCTTTCGGATGTGATTGACGGAAAGCTTCGGCCGATCAGCGAGTTGTTGGTTGAAAAGACACGGAAACATTTTGAGTTCTCGTTTCTCCGGCCTCGTTAAAGACAGCTGAATCCGTGACATATGTAGGAGTTAGACTCAATTATGATCTATCGTGGAATAAACATATTCGGGAAATAATAGGTCAAGCTAATCGTAAAATGGGTTTTGTGAAAAGAATATTCGGAAAGTGCGACGATAAAGTGAGAGAAATTAGCTACTTATCCTTCGTTAGATCCCATTTGTGTATACCCTGCCAGTGTTTGGGACCATCATTAAAAAAGGCTTAATAACGGAGTTAGAACGCTTGCAAAGAAAAGCTACCAGGTACGTGAAAAGTCGCTACGATAGTATTGTTAGTGTAACTGACCTCTTAGAGAAACTCGGATTGGAATCTCTGTCAGACCGTAGATTGAAAAATAGACTAAACCTTTTAGATAAATTCAAGAGCAATGTCTTTTCTAACGAAGTTAGCCATATCTTACGAACGCCAGCATACTGGGGAAGATCAGATCATATTAATAAAATATGAGTGATAGTGTGATAACAGACAGATTCAGAATGTCTTTATTTCCACGATCAATAAGAGATTATAGCGGCATCGTTGGAACTCTCAAATAGATTAGATGACTTGTAGTGTAGCCTACTAACTTATATAACACTCAATGCATGTTTCTGAATTTTTATATTATTTCTAACCGCATGTGGAAGTATAATTTTTTAGTATGCGTGACGTTTTTTGACCGTTTGTTATGCATGTGGGAGTCCAATTCCATGCTGCATTCTGGTGATTGTGCACACCCTGCCAAACGCTCTAGAGGTGGCTTTCTAGGTATTATGTCGATATAGATGTGGATGCTTGCTCGTATTTTTTATTACGCTTCGCCAAATAATCATAAACACCTGTGTATTTCATTCGCGTTTCGTATCAGTTGCTCCAACTCAACACAACCCGCTTTGCTGCCGAGAAAATCGTCTTTAGTTTTAAGCCAATAGCCTAATTTTTTAAAGGAAAATATTATATGAGGAGGTGAGAAGCAAAGGAAGTCAAGTGGTTTTTTTGTTCTAAACGGAGTTATGTACAGATGTTAGGTAAAGAAAACAAACGAGGCCAACTAGATATTTAGTAGTACATTTGATTTTCCACTCGATGTGCAGCACAGAACAGAGACTAAATCGCATCCCTTGGCCACCAAGTTTTTTGTATATCTCTTCCATCAATTTCTGTACCTAATTCCATTTATTAAAATACCACTTCTACCCCTTGGCCTACTAACCCCTCATTTGTGATGATAATCGTATGCATAGTAAGTTTTATAAAAGAAACGTATTGTAATAGCCGGAGTTTCCCAATTTCGTCGTAACGTAATATAACTCCAAAAATACTTGAAATAATTCATTCGCTGGCGATTTTTGAGTGGAAATGAGAGACTTAAGTAGGTTTTCCCCTTTATTTGGCTACTTCATGCATTTTGCGTTTCTTTATAACGTTGAATTCATTTCCGTGACCTGAGTTTTTATTGTGTTTCCATGGCCTTCCGTAAATCATAAGGTATATTGATCGTCGACCGAATTTGTATGCACCGATCGATATATATGTATGTATTCGGGATGATAATCTTCTTTCAAAAGCACAGTCTCACGCTTCACTGTCCTCATTCTGCGCGGAAGATTATGGAATGCGTGACGATAGAAAGAGTAACTCTTACTTTTTAAATTTCCTTAGCTTCTTTAAATCACCGGACATTTTTCCGTCATACAAATATATTTTTGAAAAGACTTGCGCTAATCATTAAGTTTCAATGTTAAAAATCCGGCTATACTAAAATGGAATCGCTTTGTGATCAATTAGTAATTGTTGATTTTGTTTACTTTTTTGAATGCAAACCCTTATTGCATCACTTCGACTTCTGCCTCATTGAATCCCAAACGCACGAAGCAATCAAATTGGTCACCTTTTTCTAAGGTCAGCAAACGTCAAAATGCTTTTAGTATAATCAAAATAAGAGCTTCACCTTCTAAAAGTTTGTAAGTATTTTCTTATCTCGATGACATAATCTTCAGTTCCAGTAACGTTCAGGCATGCGCAATCATTTTCCCTTTCCATTCATGACAGATGTTATACTGCCCACCAAGTATCTTTATCTTTATTTATTAAAGGGTGAATATATTTTCCTCGTATTCATTTGAACTTAAGCACACTTATACGTAGTAATGAAATGTGATTTTTTGTGTTCCCTTGCAAAGACAAAAAAGGTTTTTTTCCACATTGAATACAAGACGATGGATTGGTCCCATTCATATAAAATGGGCTGTGGTCCTTCCGATTTGCGTCGTAAAAAACTGAAAAATCAAAATTACGTTTTGCACATTTTTATTTTGCAGGTAATCCGTGCCTTTGGCGACTAATCATATAAATAATCCTGTAACTATAATTTCCACTGATGTATACGAAATTAAGCATGCTCATTGGTAATTATTGAGGGTGCGGTTTTTCATGTAGGAAAATCATTCAGTTTTTCTAATTGAAACACTGGACTTCTGTCTTCTTCAGTTAACATGAGCTGAGTTCAATATGTATTTGTTGATTTTGTTCACTTGTTTGAATCTTGCAAATAATCAATGCATAACTTCGATTTTTGGCTTATTGAACCCTATCAACGGACAAGAGTTGTGAGTCTTTGAGTCTTGGTATTCCTGGGACATGACGTTTAGGTTTAAATGTACATGTACATGACGTTTAGGTTTGTTTATGAGAAAAGTATCTTGATAGTTACTGTTCGCAAAATTTTTGGGTGAACCGGAGTTGGAACCCCTTACTCGCCAGTTGGCACCGCGCGTTATGGTGACTTCATTTTTTTCAACAAATCCCGACTTTATTATCGAAGTGACCAATTTATAAAACGTTGAAGTATGATTTTGATGAAATCTGTGGATTATAAGAAGAATTTGGATGAATATTTTTGAAAGAGGTGAAATATTCTAGCGGATATTTCGCATTTTTGCCTGTAAGTATACGGTCAAAAGTATGCGTTACATTGGTGTATGAAAGAAGGTTTCATCGTCCAAAATCGAAGTAAAATTAATTGTTTTCTTTTTCTGCTAAATTATAAATTTCTTATTAATTATTTCTTTTTGGTGCAAATAATTATGTATTAAAGTTGTATTTTTTCAGTAATTTTACACATTTTTTCAAAAAGTTTATCGTGCGCCGACCAGGGGGTCCAATTACGGTCGCGCCCAATTTTGGTATTATTTTACAAAAGGTACAATCCGGATTTCGCCTTCAAACCTTCACTTTCCTGTAGTGTTTTTGCCTCCTGATTAACGTGGTGACATTCATTCCTGGCGGAAATCAATAGTTTTCGAGATATTTTAACTTTTATGGAAGCGATTTTCGGGTTCTGCGCATGCGCGGCCATTTACGATCTTCACTTACTCACCCTTTACTTTACGCACTTCACCTTCTGCGCATGCGCAAACATTACCATGCCGCCCAATTTAAACTAAGTGATTTACCCGCTTTACCAACTGGACCAGCTCGAAGGATATTTTTTTCTAGTTGACCAAGTCGTACATGTGCCCGGAAAGTGATTTACCCACTTTACCAACTGGACCAGCTCGAAGGATATTTTTTTCTAGTTGACCAGCCCGTACATGTGCCCAGAAAGTGATTTACCCGCTTTACCAACTGGACCAGCTCGAAGGATATTTTTTTCTAGTTGACCAGCCCGTACATGTGCCCAGAAAGTGATTTATCCACTTCCACCCCCCACTTTGTTATGTATTGGACCATCACTAGGGATATTTTTCTCTTGTTTACAATTTCAAACATGTTCCGTGAAACTAATTTACCGCCATTCCAATATGGCCGCGCATGCGCAGAACCCGAAAATCGCTATCCATAAAAGTTAAAATATCTCGAAAACTATTGATTTCCGCCAGGAATGAATGTCACCACGTTAATTAGGAGGCAAAAACACTACAGGAAAGTGAAGGTTTGAAGGCGAAATCCGGATTGTACCTTTTGTAAAAATTTACCCCAATTTTTAAGTACCATTTGATCTACACTATAAAAATTGCTATAAATTCTAAAATCTAATAGTTTCGTTTTTATGTTTCAGGAAATCCGTGCCTTCGGTGGCTGAGTTAGCGGTTTCTTTGCGATGGGGGGTCGTTTGAGCAGCTGGTGGTATGGGGAGTGCAAGAGTAAGGTGCGACTTGACGGCAAGGTGGCCATCATCACTGGATGCAACACCGGCATCGGAAAAGAGACCGCCCTGGACTTCGTGAGGAGAGGTTGGTGGAAGAACGAATGTTACATTACAGAGCATTCTCCCTTAAGGCCGCTTTACACGGTAAACGGAATTGCGCAGGTTAGAGCTGCGTTAATTTCTAAAATGGCGTGGAATTGCGCGAATGCATGAACGAAATTAGAACAGGGGCTATTTTGCCGTCTCGCACCCACGCATTTTCGCATGTGTTCTAGCAATTCACCGCTTTACACGACGCAATTTTTATTGCGCCTTCGAACGTACGTCAGATTGCGCAATTCCGTGTACCGTGTAAAACGGCCTTAAGAGACGTGGCGGATCTAGGGGGGCACGAGGGCACGTGCCCCCCCCCTCCTCCCCAGACCCTTAAAAAATATGCAAGATATTTAACACGGTCCCTTTATTGTTGCGTTCGTTTTGTATTACGAGGTATCCTTGTGCCCCCAAGAACAAAATCCTGGATACGGCCCTGCTTATACCCCCCGCCCAGAAATAAGCGTTTTTATGCGTTATTATGGGCAATTTTTGAGGATTTTTTCAAGTGCTGTCTTTAATTCCTTAATCCTCGCTCATTACGGCTCATTTACCTACTTCGCGCAATTAATATTTATAAAAGCCGAAGTGGCTGTTTAACACGGTACAATCTATTTCATGAACTTTTATACTCATAAGTATACTTGTTCCCCGTAAAGTGGCAAAATTTATCGATACTTTCGCTAAATTATGAAAAATTGCACTATTGAATCAATGATTGAAAGGGGAAATTAAAGTTTCGTTTAATTCATTAAAGTTTTAGTGTATAGTTCAGGGGATGTTTGAATTTTACTAGTGCTTTGTAATTTTTTTAAGTGGCCTACGTAAAAGTCCAGTTTCGGAATAATTGATTCTCGCCCTATAACGTATTAATCGCAATTAGTGAATCCACCGCTGTTCTACCTGCGAATAAACAACTTCGTTACTAGCAACTTTTTACTTTCATTTCCAGCAGCAACTAATTGCAGTCGATCGGCCCTTCTCGTTTCCGAGTTAACGGCCAATAAAACTGTCTAATGGTGACGTTGGGTCGTGGCAAGTGCGGGAATTATCGGACACATGTAGAAACATTGATATATAATTCATCCTAATTATAATTCATCTCTCTCCATAATACATCCCAATCCCTATATATTTTAATGAAGATTTTGAATCGCATGGCAGCAAGGGCGGATTCATGATTTTTTCTGTAGGGGGGGACAAGGGTCTGACAGCCAAATGGTCTTCTAATATTTAAGATAAAAAGACAACATGTAAGAATTACGGTACGAAATATTCTGATTATTTTAATATGAAAGTTATTAATGTAAAGTTATATTATTTAGGCTCCGTAGTAGAAAAAAACAAAACAAGCGTCATGATAACCGTATTAAAAATCTTGTCTATTTTGCAAGAGTCCGGGGGAGGGGGGCACGTACCCCCGTGCCGCTCCCCTAAATCCACCTATGTGCAGCAGAGCTGTAGTAGAATTTGTCACTCAGAGATTCATTCTGATATAGGCCGCAAGACCCAGTGGCGGATACATATTGGGGCACGCCCCCCTAGCGGTGCCGCCCGTATTGCCGCACATTACAGAATCTCAATAGGGTAGTTTCCTTGGTTTAAGAAAACGAAAGGCAATGATTGCGATTCGTTACCCACCATTAGTGTATTCATAATATACAAATTATTTGGTTTTAGAAATACCGGTTTAGACGAATGGCAATGTCACAGGGACCTAGTTTCTATACGAGTAGATATGAGTTTTACATCGTCTGAGATTACCAATGCATTCATGAGGCACAGAGCTCAGGGAAACATGTCTTAACAATCACTTATTAAAACTGCCTAAGCTCGGAAAGTTTTCTTCGTTTGATAAGGTATTCATAATCCTTATTTAAGCCAAGAGCTACCAGCTAGCAGGGTACTCTGTTACCTGCTAGCATCCTGCGTCTTATGAGCGCTCAAAGCCTCGCCCCAAGGTCACCTCACTTGCGGCAGCGGGAACCAGAACGACGTCACATAAAGTTTTCCCTGCATTCACACTTAGCCGTCGCGTTTTCACGCGTTCGAAATTTTTCACTTTTCATTTAATCGCGAAAAATAGATATCGCTATTTAAAAATCTAAAAGCGTGAAATACGTACTCCAGGAGTAGGCAATTTCGATTTAGGCAATAAAAATAAAAAATAACAGGAAACCACCCTATTACACCTTTTTTATAGATATCATAAGATGGTGTTGTCTTGAATGTGTGTAGGCATATTCAGTTTAAGTAAAAATGTCTTAAAATTTGAATGTGACTTCATTATTTTTGTATTACGATAAAAGTAAAGGTACCCCAAGATATCTTTTGCGCCACACTTGAGTTTTTTCTGTATCCGTCCTTGCGGAAGATCAGAAGTATTTGACGTGTTAACGGGTACATTTTGATATTTCCTGAACTTGCACGACTCGCTCCCGACTGCAGTTGACGTAATTTTAACCCATCGCACCACTTTAGTTGACGTCAGCACCACAAAACAAGAGAACCTAGTCTTTTTGTGAGGTTTCCGGAACCGCGGTTCCTTTTAAGATCAACCGCTCCTCAGCCGACGGTTCCAGAACCAAGTTTCCCAAAAACCCTTTCTTTTAACCTGAGTTCGGGCCGGGGTCCTTGCTCAGATCATCGAGGTCCCAAAACCAGTTGCGCAGTTAGTTTCTCTGAATCCATAAAGGATAAGTACTTCTCAGTGTGGATGCTTCTTGCGAAATTATTTATTCTTCTTTTATATTGGCGTTTTTTACATTTCCTTATTCTTTTTTTCAACCAATAAATTTTACATTCATTTTCATCATACATACATTACGCTATTCAGGGGCGCATAGGGGCGGATCCAGGATTTCTTTTGGGGGGGGGGGGGGTACAAGCAAGACCGTATCCAGGATTTTGTTCTGGGGGGGCACAAGGATATCTCGTAATACAAAACGAACGCAATGATAATGGGACCGTATTAAAAATCTTGCATATTTTTGAGGGTCTGAGGGGCGCGTGCCCCCGCCCCCCCCCTGGATCCGCCTATGGGGGCGCAGCTATGAATTTAGGCTGGGGGGGTTGAGGTGCAACTAATACCGGGGTGTGTGGGGGTATGGAATACCCACCAGGATAAACGGTAGGTGCGAGATTTATGAATAGCTGAATTTTAAGATTAATGGTTCAAAATGGTGAGTTTTACGGCTGTCTGAGGGATATTTTATTAATCCTTACACTATTCTATGAATAATATCAATCCAATTAAGTAAAATGGATTAAACTTAAAAATTTCTCTGAGCTCTGTGGGGGGGTTTTATCCCCAAAACCCCCTCGCTGCACCACTGACGCTATTTTATTAGTTTTTTAATTTAAAAATTTACTGTTAAATCATTCCCTAGCCGCTAGAGTGATGATTCAAATTTTTGTAGTCAGTTTGATTATTTTTATCCTAATAAATTGTAAAAAAAATAATTGATGATGTTCTATTGTTATTGCTCTTTTTTAAATCAGAATTCTAGCCATCTGTTCTGAGCATCGACAGCATCCTTAAATGGGTGCTGTATCTTTTCCTTTTGTCAATTTTGATACTGTATATAGCTAATTTAAGAGCGTTGTAGCCTTGTGGATCAAGTGCTTGGCTGGTGCTTGAGAGATCTTTGGTTCAAATCCCAGATGAAGTCCTAGGACATCTCCCGTAAAATACTCAGTGTGCGAAATAGCCTCAGGGAAGTAAGTAGTCTCTCAGCCTTGAATGCATGAGATTTGCATGCTTTGTGTATTCATTGTGCAATTGATTATTTATAACTTCATGCACTTTGCATGAAAAATCTACGGTTCTGATACTTTTAGTATTTTTCGCATTCAACAGATTTTAAATTAAGTTCCTGGTGTGGTTTCAAGAGAAATGAAAGTCTCTTCTAATCAATGTATTTTTCTTAAGACCTTGGCCAAGTTATCGTTGATGCCCAAATGTTAGCACTCTGATACCATCCTTATGACAATGAAAGCTAATTTATGCAATATAATATCATAATCACAGGGAAAACTCTACATCATGCCATAGCTGCATTGTGAATACATATTGTCCAGAGGTGAAATGTTGCCGGAATGCAACGGAATGTGCCATTGCCGGAATGCCATTCCGGCTCTGGTTAACAAAAGACACAATTGTCAAATAACACATATCATGAGGATAAAATAAAATGGTTAACTTCCACACACTTTTTTATTAACAAACTACCGACCCGGTTTCGACACGTAGTGTCATTATCAAGGTGATAATGTCACTACGTGTCGAAACCGGGTCGGTAGTTTGTTAATAAAAAAGTGTGTGGAAGTTAACCATTTTATTTTATCCACATGAATATTAAAAATTTCCACTATATATCGCCGGACACTGTGAACACATATCAATTTTGTTGCCTCTAAATTAATAATTTATGCATATGTAACCAAAACAAAAAATTTCATAATAAAATGTAAATAATGACTGGTAACAAAAAGAGACGAGCAATATTTCACTTCAAAAGAAAGTTAAGGAAAGTTCGTTCCTGCACTGCTAATTTTGACATGATGTCACTGATATCATCTATACTTCTTTTTTTCCGCAGGATGTCGCGTCATAATGGCTTGCAGAGACTTGGAAAAGGCAAATAAAGCGGCAGAAGAGGTATTAGCTGCTGCAAAAGAGGCCGAGGAACTAAATAAGACTGAGAAAAAGTTACCCCTGGAAAATAATTATGTGGGTGAGAAGCCAAAAGTTGAAGTCTACCAGTTAGACTTGAACTCTTTGGAATCAGTGAGGCAGTTTGCTGAGAAGATACTCAATGCAGAACCAAAAATTCACCTACTCATCAACAATGCTGGTAACCTGATTTTTTTATCCTGGTTTATTTTAACGTAGCTTCACATCCTTCAATGAATTTATTACTAATCAATTGCATATGCAATGAACATAGCCATTGGGACAGACACACCCTCCTACACAGCTAGCTCAAATGAACAGTGTACCCTGAATTTATTTGACATGTAAATACATTTTAAACTATTTACTTGACAAAAATACTAATTTAAGTTTACTACTAGTATTAGTTTTTTATACAATTATCTGAAATGAAACTCAAAAATAAGAGCCACATGTCCTTTTAATCATGGAAGCTTCTCAAAAGCAGTTAATGATCAGTGCCGCTGACTCCATGGGGAATGATGGGGCCCGAGCCCCCTCAAAAAATTCGATATGGGTGTGAGGAAAAAATTTGTAAGGCTTGTCCATTTTCCCCGGAGTGTTCAGATATCGAGATTCGAGTTATCAGGGTTCTAATGTTGATCATATGACACTTCTAAAATGCTTAAAAAACTTAAAAATTACTACTTATAAAATTTCATTGGGCAATATCCCCGGTTTGGGCCCCCCCAATATTTTTGGTAAGTTGGCATCCCTATTATTGATAATTTTGGAGGTGAACAATGCGTGAACATATGTAAAAATCCACTCCAACACACATATTCCAAATATTGCCAATTTTATTTCTTTGCCATGTTGTAAAAATATTAATGTGCATTCAGTAAATCTCCTACAGAAATGTTATCCTTAATTTCTGGCAAATGATACGCTAAATTCTAAATATCATTTGTGTTGCCATTTGATGTTTAATTCAATTATTCAATCTGCCTAATGTTTCTTGCTGCTATCATCAGTTTTTTTTATTTTAGGTGGCATTCCACCATAATTAAGTAATGGTTACTGTCGATATCTGCCTCCGGGTAGCTGTTACACTTCTTCACTTGATTCCTGAATCTTTGTTTCACTAGATTGTAGTCATTTTGGAATCTTCTTGAGCTCCTGGTATTTTCTGCCAGAATTTTCCTAGCACGGGATTTTGAAAAAAAGGTGTTGGTAACCACTACCCTTTATGCTGCGCAGAATTCAAGTCATCTTTCTCCTCTTTCATTTTGGTTTCCTTATTCATATTTTCCTGTTATTATTTTGTCTTGATCTTGAATAACGACGGCATTCCAATCAAACGCATAATAAGATTTTCCTCTCCTCTCATCTGTGTGATTACTTCCACAGTATCTTAGTAGACATTCTCCACTTCTTCATCTGATTCTATTGGCAGTTGACAGATGTGATATTTCACTACATAAAAAAATAGAATGTCAGAGTATAGATGCTCCTGGGTAGTGGTCTTCTCTTAGATATATTGCGGGTAGTCACCACAATGAGAAAAATTCTGCTGGAGGGGGCAACTGAAGCCCTCAAAGCCCCTAACCCCCTCCCCCTGACTCTGTGCCCGCATTGGATGCATTTTACCTTACCTATATTTAGTTAATGTTAGAATAAACTTTTGCATGTACCAGGTGTAATGGCATGCCCCAAGGATCTGACTAAGGATGGCCATGAGCTGCAGCTGGGAGTAAATCACTTAGGCCACTTTTTACTCACCTGCCTGCTACTACATAGGATCTGTGAGACTCCAGATGCAAGAATCGTGAATGTTTCCTCAATGGCACATTTATGTAAGTATCGTCGATTAAAATTTAAAAAATACCTCCAAATATTACCTTTTGGGAAGAAGTAAAAAATTTTATGCATTCTGAAAATGCCATTCCAGTTTATTCCGGTTACTTTCCAACCCTGCTACTGCAAGGATAATTTAAGAATGAGTCATTCAGTTATCAATATAAAGTTTAATAATGCTTGTACATTTAATTTGACGTCAATTATAAATCACTTGCTTTCATGTACACTTCAGTCAGAATCTTTAAGTTCATACCCAGTACTTTAAGATTTTTGATGCCAAGGCACGTTATTTTCATTTTGGATTTTAATTTAAATTTTTAATGATGTCCTTCATGGAAAATCAATTTTCTTCTCTGAACTTAAAGGGCATTCAGATGACTCTATAACGGTTTGCTGTCAGCTAGTTGCACTTGTCTCTAAAATTCATCTAATATGGCTGTTTGAATTTTATGATGGTTTTATCAAAAACTGCATTTTTACAAATATTGCGGGAAACTAAGACCAAAGTTCAGCAATTCATTATAGATTACCTTTGCATCTTATTGAAAAAAAATTATGTTGTAATGTACATGAATGCAGATACTATTACAAATTATTATTTTTTACTTCTTTTACAGGGGGAGACTTCAACTTTGATGACATTAACTATGATAAAACTAGGTACTCTGCCACTGCGGCATACTCTAGGAGTAAACTGGCAAATGTATTATTCACCAAGGAACTAGCCAAGAGATTAGAGGGTAACAGAGACTTGTGACTTCTGATTTACTCGGCCTGCTTTTACCTCATTTCATTTCTGAAGCAATGAAATTTTGAGTTAATGCAAAAGAAGTGTTTGTGAAGTAGAAACATTTCACTTTGAATTAACAAAATCGTGGGTTTGTTTGTTAGTGCTTTTTTGGAAATATTGAAACATGACTTATTTTCCATGTTCAACAGGAACCGGGGTCAATACATATGCATTGCATCCTGGTGTTGTGGCCACAGAACTTGGGCGTCACCTTGATACAGCTGTCATTCCCGGAATGTCTTGGATATTTGCTCATGTTGCTCCTATTGTAGCTAAAAGTCCCCGGCAAGGAGCTCAAACTACCATTTACTGTGCAGTGGATGAGAAAACAGCCAAAGAATCAGGACTGTACTACAGGTAACTTTTTTTTATAAAATGAGGCGAAATAATAATTTTATGTACTATTTACTACAGCTTTAAGTCTTATGCTCATACTGTTGAATGTAGGTCATTTTTTTCTCTGAGCAAAAACTGACAATAAATTAGGTGTATAAAAACTATGACTTTTTCCTTTACTTTCACTCAACCAGCTATTATTACAATTCTGCCATTTCCAGAATTCAGATATTAGGCAATATTTATGTGGATTCTATTTATATTGAGATCTTATTTACCAAACTTTGCCACATCAAGTGAATAAAGAACTCGCCTGACATTTTAACACACACATAAAATGGGTTATTTCCCAAAGATATTAATATAATATTTAATTATTTTAATCGAGAATAAGGTTATATATTCATTTGGAATATGCCTTACACAATACATATGTTGAAATCGGCCCTATTTGTTGATCTCCAGTGACTGCCGAGTGAAAACACCCAGTTCAAAAGCAAGAGATCCCGAGCTGGCAAGGAGATTGTGGGAAGAGAGCCTTAAAATGGTTGGACTCAAAGAGGACCCAACGCTCAACCTCCCTCAGAAGGCTAGGTGAGGGGATCTAAGGAGAAGAGTCAAATGTAAGGCTCAAAACCGATGAATTAATGCATAATTAATGGTATTTATTGTCTTTAAAATATTATTTTTTTTTTCTTTTCTTGACCTTGTTTAATATACGATACAGTGGAACCTCGTTAAAGCGAGTACGGGCTATAGCGACACCCCCGCTATTACGAGAGATAGCCGATGCACCGTCAATTGACCCTATAATAAGAGTGTTAAAAAATTCGTTTTTACGAGACCCTTTCGGTGTTGGCTCTCGCCATAGCGAGGGTTTCACCGCCGGAAGACTTTCATCAAGACTCCTTGACCTCTGTAATTGCTAGCGATCTGTTAGAAATGAAGTTAATGGAGTGCTCAGTCTCAAATTTATGTGGTAAACTGTCGTTCGATAAATATAATGATTGACGAAACAATGCTTTGCATGATTTTTATTCAGTGCGGCGCTTATAAATTGTTTGAATAGTTAGTCGTTATTTGAGTAAGGAAATTTAGTGATGCAAAAAAACATCGCCTATCGTCTGGATTTATGCTTACGTTTATCGGATAGATGTTTATCTGTCGCCGCACCACTCCTGTTCCTGTATATCTGTTCGCAACAGGTATATTAGCTATTATTTGCTCCACCTTCGGTAAAGCGACAATTCGCTATAGCGAGTGTTTATTAGTGCACCGTGGGGTGTCGTTATATCGAGGTTTCACTGTATAATATTTCTTGGAGTTTAGGTCAATTTTAAAACAAGTTTCAGCCAACGGTTCGATTTATTTTTAAATCATCATCAGGGCTATGTAAGAAAAAAGTATGAACAATATAAAATACAAAGATTAAAACGATATACAATATTTATACATAAAAAAAGGTACAATCGGGTTTTTGACATACCTACTTTGAGCATATTTATTGATGTTTTGTTGCCAAGGTATTGCCACACATAGGTTACCATTAATTTTGATGATTTTAAAATATTACTGACATAAAAGTTCCAATTTATACAAACTTAAGTTTAAAAATTGTGTTGGTAAATTTGATTTCTATAGCGTGTAACCAGCATCTGCTTTTGCAGCTAATTCCATTCCTGTTACAGAGTTTAATACCATCTTCACAACGTAGTATTATTTCCTTTCTTTTAGCTTTGGACAGACAAGATAAAAACTAAAAAAATAAAAATTTTACAATCACAATGAATGGAATTTAATTTTTTATTTTCTCATTAAATCTTAATTTTCAAAAGAAGTCTCTGCTGACAAGGGTGAAATTTAAGTTCCTTAAGCTACAAGATTGTTTTGAAACCTATTTTTTATTTCTCTTTACTCTTACACATGCAAAATATACCCATCCTTTACTGACATTTTCTGTAAATGAAAATTAAATGCTTTTTAATCAGTCGACAGGTGAGTACCACAAGTGTGAAATGTATAATCTAACTTATGGTACAGGTCCATTTCATTCAAATATTTTGGTGGCTTGATTTTAAATTACTGTACGTGTTTTATTTTTTATTCTTGGGATTGAGTGAGGCAGTTGATACCTGATCCTCTCTGATATCTTAAAGAAGTACAATTTTCAATTTTTTGTGTACATAAAGGACAGCATTTAGACAAGTATTGTCGTGCACAGGGGCGCAGCTAGGAATTAAGGCAAGGGGGGTTTAGGTGCAACTAATATCAGGGTGTGTGTAAATTTTTCCATTTAAAGATTTTTCTGATATAACTCTCCTTTCCTGTATGTCTTCATGTCTGTTTGTGTCTTAGAGCTACCCAGTATCTTCCCCGATATGAAGTATGACTCATGGGAATGTATGATTGTGACCATTTTTAAATTGAAAATAATTTATTTATCCAAACCTCTCCTCCTGATATTTTTTACTAAATTTTTACTGTACTACTATCCAAAGAATTATTTCCATTCCCATTATACCGATACAGTATTCACGTAGTTCCCTTTAGAGTTCTATGTATTTAGTTGGTTGTTGAAAGGTTACCATTATTTTGTATAACGGTTTGATAAAATTTTCATTGGCAAAGTATTCCCTGTACATATTGTTTAGATACATTGCCCTTTAGCTATTAAATTATTTGTTATGTCATAAATTCCTATTTCTGGTAAATTTATATTCACTCGGCATACTGGCATCTGATGGACACCCAGTGACTGTCTACCATGTCCATATGTGAATTCCATAACTGTCTGTATTTAAGGTAATGGTTGCTCACAAGAAGTGTGCCTCCCGTCTTCATATCAGATTTAGGAAGAGGCAGCAGACATCCTTTAAGTGTCTGTTACAGTCTCTCAAAAGATACAGAAGTAGGATGCCAATAGATGGGCAGATCTGACTTTCCAGCTGTGGTTATGATGAGATTCTGAGGCTAGAAATTCATGTAGTTTTCTGCAGTTAAGAGGCTCCATTTGTATAATTATTTGAAAAATATTACATAGTTACTAGAGTACAAATAGCCCTATGATGAAAGTGAATACCCCAACGGTGATTTGAGAACTGCAAGCAAGGACTTGCTGGACTAGACAAAAATTGAGAGACTTTACCTATTGAAAGAAATTATGCTATGGTAAGGGAAAAGCTCCATAGGTGCATCAAAGAGATGAAAACTGTGGTAGAATGCATGGAGCATTGCTGCAATAGAGGCATAGGCGGATCCAGGGGGGGGGGCACGGGGGCACGTGCCCCCCCCAGACCCTTAAAAATATGCTAGATTTTTAATACGGTCCCATTATCATTTCGTTCGTTTTGTATAACGAGGTATCCTTGTGCCCCCCCCTGAACAAAATCATGGATACGGCCTTGCTTGTGCCCCTCCCAGAAAGAAATCCTGGATCCGCCCCTGAATAGAGGGGCACGTGGGACCATTTGGTTGCCATCCTGGCTAGGGAGCATGGGATAGCATTGACTTGGTACTATTAGACTTTATTTCATGGTACATCATGTTGTATTTTTCCCTTAAGTCCCTATGTACAACTGTTTTGTGATTGAAATAAAGTTAGGGAAATTGAAAATGGGAAGGTGGTATGAACCATGGCAGGACATACATTGGACATCCTCCTGATCATGCATGCTGTGTGGATTGTGTTTGAAGTGCTTTTCCCTTTACCTAACACTTGTTTATAACAGATAAATATTGAGCTCCTGTCTGTATTTTAATTGCTATTTTAATTATTTTTCAGTCATCAGCATTCCTGAGCAAAACTGTATTCATAATCCAGATGGTATATCCATACACTGCTTCATAGATAGAAGCACAAAATTCACTCTATTTTGTATAATTCAACTGAAGGGTTTTCTTTCTGATTATTAACATCTCCATCCCATGTAATCTCAAAAGAACCCATGTGCTGGCCACATTTGAAAATCCATGTTTTATACTCAACTGTAAATACACCAATAAATACAACTATCATTTTTTTATAATCAGATAGATTATATTTGTAAGCAACAGAACCTGTCTTGCAATCCTCATAAACTCATTATAGCTTATTCATAGTTTATTCCCTTAACTTTGGCACCTAATATGTATGTAGGTGGTAGTGATGCCAACTTTAGCGTCAGCAGATGAATGGCTACAGCTATTTACCATTGCTGATGCTGAACTTGGCATCTCTAATCCTTGTCAAAGATAAGTAATAAACCCCAAAGATTTTATTTTTATTATTTTTGATATGCGATGTGGTGACTGAGATACATGCTAATGAAGAATCATGCTATTCTGTGATGTCTTCCTTGAATTACAAGGGTAATCTTTGAGTAGTGACCCTAAGACATTGCCACTGTGCTGTAAAATCACCTTCACCTCTGTATTTCTGCACTCAATTATCCCCATGAAATGAAGATCACATTTATTCAAAAGGTAGAGATCAACTTAATTGGTTGCAAATACTTATACATACATTTTTTGAGGTGCATGCACTTCAAACATCCAGGTACTTAAAATGTAAAAGTTTGTCGCTCATTTAAAGGCTTATTAGAAAAACAAATTGTGGCATACGTCAAGTAGAAGTATACCAATCTGTCATGAGCAATAAAATGTTTTTCATAATGAACATTTAATGTTAATCAAAGTTTATGAGGTCCATAATGATAATGTGTATCACGTTAGGATATACATACTTTGGGTTTAGTTAACATTGCTTGGGTTGAGTAAACCACTTTACCTAAATTAAATTATGTATTATATAAACAATTATTGACATGTATATTCATTTTCAAGTGTTACGATATTTATCAGTGGCATTGCTATGACATACAATACTGCATACTATGCAATTTGTGGTTAATTACCAAGCATTAACTGCCTGAACCTGAATTTGATGGTAAGGCACAGTAGTAACCATCCTCTCAATGTTGATGGCACATCATCACCAAAAGCAACAACTCTCCCCACCCCTTTCCTATATTATATGGTACCTATTCATTTAAAAAATAGGCATCTTCACATTTTTCAATCCCCTCTTAATCTTAATCCATCCACTCTTTTGCATCAAACTCTATGTATGGCCCTGGTAGAGAGCATATCATATCCATGTGCACAAATGGTGTGGTCTGGAACACTAGGGAACTGATACAGAATGCAAAGGTAGATTTAGGGGAGGGGCATGGGGGCATTCGGGCCTTCAAGACCCTTAAGAAATAAACAAGAAATTTAGTATGGTTTTCATTACGTCTGTTTTTTTTGCATATGTTGGAGCCTCAATCCTTTAATTTCATCTTAATAACTTTTCTGTTAAAATAAAGAGAATATTTGGTAAACTAATTGTTGAATGTTGTTTAAATATTCTTCGTTAAATTTTGTTCGTATAATTCGTCAAATTTTAATCTTCATTAAGAGATGATTGTTTTGTCTATCAGACCCTTGTGCGCCCCCTTTTCCCCCCAGAAAAAATCCTGGATCTACCCATGATGGAATGTAATTGCACAATAGGTATCCCTAGTTTCTTCATGTGCTCATAAATCCCATGCCCTTTCCAGATAAGGAACTTTGGTTCTATGTCTGTTCTAGATCAGTAATTGTTTCCCTATCAGGAACTGTTGTTCCTTAATAAGTTTCTGGCCGTTGCCTTACTTTATGTAGGCTGGGAATTGGTTGGAAATTTTTGAATTGGGTTTTCATTTTGTCTCACTTGCTTTTGCAGATTTTATAAACTTGCTCTCGTGCCTTTCACATGCTTGATTCAACTTGGTGATAAGAATGTAGGGTTATTTTCAATGCACAAATATTTTGAAAGAATAAATTTCGATAAACTCCATGAGGAAGGGCTTATTTGCGGTCATGTTGCATCAAAATAAATTGTTTCTTGTTGCTCCTAGCTTGATCATGAGTAAAACAGACAGGTCTACAAAATTTTAATAACATTAGTGGTTATGATTACAGCTTGTATCCTCATCAAGTGGTTCTAATCTGTATATGATGTGTGCTGTATCAAATAATTGCGTTGATAAAATTTTTTTGTGGAATTTCCAGTCTATTTTACTGAAGTGTTAGGCTTCCACCCAATCAAGCCGGAGTACAAAAACGGTATTGGTCATAAAGAGTTAATGATGACCATCCACTCTATCCGGCCAATCCAGCAGGCTTAAGGTTTTTCTTGTTCTGTATGTCTCATGAATTCTCAATTCCATCCTTTATCCCTATCACTGTGATGGTGATGTCAATTGCCAATGAATTATGCATGGCATGAATCAACCACAGGTACACTTTTTTTCAAGAAGGACTGCACCTGTGCTCCCCTCTACTATTCTCCGCCCATATTAAATATGTACATATATTTCTTTTGAACATGTAGTCAAGAGAGATATATGTAGCTGTAGAGTTAAAGGGTATAAAGTACCTTCAGAATATGATTTGAGTCTTGGGAGATGAAACTGATGAGGGGTACAAACTGACTTGATTCAACTCTGGAAATGGTGTGAAAAAGTGCTTTCTTCAGATGTGGCCAGACTGAATGTAAGATAATAACTTGGTCGATTTTTGTGGCCTGTGCTAACACTTATATTACGGGAATTTTTTTAAATGTTTTGTTTTTCTGGGATTTCCAGGGAGAGTTAAGCCGCATTAGCGATCCCTTAAGGGAGGGAAAGTGCACTTGGGCTCTACCCGGAGAGCAATAAAACTTTTGGGAAACTGAAGTAGGTAGTCAAGCAATGGTCAAACGTTTAAAAACGTTTTTCCCACAGTCAAAATTCAAAACGATTAAGAATGTTCTCGCAGTCTAAGGGTTAAACCTGAGTGAGCATTTATCTATATACACATGTATGTATGTAATTTTTAAAAATATCTTTAGTGATTGCCTTTGTGAGGACCAAGTCAACCAATGTAAATGCTTTGTATTTTGTGTATTTAGTAGCTAGAAACCATATCCCTCAGTATTTTCTGTAGTAGATAATGATTTCTCAAAATCTGTAGATTTTATAAAAGCAAACCACCAAAATCATGAAGTCTTTTATCTACCACTGTAATTTAGAGAAACATTGTAATTACATGTGTACCTGTATTGAGCCTTGAATTTGTATATGTACATACCGCCTTCACTAAAATTATTTATAATTTTTTTACACTATATTTGTCCCTTTGGTTGTGAGATGGCACTAAATAAAGGTATTTTTTACTAAAATTTATTCAATATTTAAATGTGAGATGGATTTATTGTGCCACATTTTTGCCTTATGTTCTTTAATTTTTGATGAAATTCATGTCTGCTGATAAGAGGGTTAGTACCCATATCATACCAAATTTGAAGTGTTCTAAGAAATTCCAGGTTATTATTAGGTTGAATGTAGGCTACTTTAGAAAGCACAAATATGAACGAAGTAAGTATGTACACCAAGTGCTCAGAATGCAGAATTAATAAAACATGGAAAGATTGATATTGGTGGGCAGCATTTAGCATAGGAGTTGGCAAGGGTGAATCTAGGATTTTTTCTGGGTGGGGCAAAAGGGTCTAACAGGCAAACGGTCTTGCAACAATAACCTTACAAAATATTCTCTTTACTTTTAAAATGAAAGTTATCGATATTAAATGAAATAATTTAGGCTCTGTAATACACAAAACAAAACAAATTTGATCATAACAGCATTAAAAATCTTGCCGATATTTTAAGCTTCTGGGGGAAACATGTGCCCCCCTCCCAAATTGCCTATTGGAGTTGGTGAGTTATAATTAGTGGGGTCAGGTACAAAATTAGCCAGAGGTTTTGCAGAAGTTTCAGTTGAGCATGGCTTAATGAACTTAAGAACATTATTTATACAAGTTAATGCGTTAAAAATTGACCTTATTTTCTTTAATATGCTTTTAGAGAAATAAACTATCATCATGACAGCATTGCAAGTGACCCTCCAAAATGTGAGAAGGGCAGCACCCTTCCTAATTGCTTAAAGTTTCAGTTTATGTAAAGGAGTAAAGCAAAGATTTGATACTTTTATGGAGCATTGCTTAAGTTACAAAATCGAGGCTCCTAAAAAGGGAAAGATGAGAGTAAGAGGTGTTTTAGTTATAATAAAGCTATGGATATTGTACTAAAGCCCCCCTCTAATTTTCATCACTTTTGCAAAAATTTGGAGGAATGAAACGGATTATATTAGCATTTATATATCTTATTAGGTTTTTGAGAGGTGAAAAGTTCTAAAACATGATGATTAATGGTAAGGATGTAGATTTGGGGGGATTAGTTTCCGTCAATGATTAAAAAAAACGCATTAAAATTATCAACCTTTCCTTTTTTTAGCAATTTTTTCTCTTATTTTCTTCATTTTTCAGCTCCCATTTCATCTTCCCCTACCCAAAATATCCCAGAATGATGGAAAAATATATCAACCGCTCATATTAGCAATAATAAAAATATTTAAGAACACGGCATAGATAAAAATGAAACTTTGTGCCAAAATTTCAGAAGGTACGCTACCATGCTGGCAGCCACAATGCCACACATGCATCAACAAAGAGAAAAATAACAAATGAGAAGAACGATGAATAGCATAAGGAATTTGGTATTTTATTTCCCTTTCCCTTTCCTTCTACTGAGGTAGAAGTTTCTCATACAAAAACCAGTAGTAGGCCTAATATACATACCTACATGCCCGCATTCAACTTCTCTGAAAATCTCCTCTCCTTTGGTGATATCTTCATGGAACCGTTCCCAATGTTAATTTGAAACTGCTCATAAATATTTTATGAAAAGGTCCAGGTGTTAATGTAGGAAATGTATTTTTAGCGATATGTTACACCCCATGGCCTAATACGCTGACAGCAATTCCTCGACATGGGCGACATAATCATCACTTCCTTGTCGCCCAAAAAGTTCTAACACACGTTTCAGAATCCAAGGCAAGCTCAATTTTATGTATGAATCAGGTGTTTCATAAACGTCGAATCTTGGAAAAGTTTCCTATTCTGGGGGCCCACGAATTTCTTCCTAGGTTTTAGCCTCACTAAAACAAAAACTTTAAGTTAAAAATTGAAATTCAGCTCCTGTCTAGTCTATTGCTTTCACAAATTATATCATCTGTCCTAGTTTGGTGTGCAATGGTGGAAAGTGAATATTTTATGTCGGAACCAGGGAAACATGAGTGACAATTTTATAACCATAAGTGAAGACTTCTCGCAGAGGCTAGTTCCGAAAGATGTAATGTTTTTCTCAGGCACGGCTGTTGTATTCACAAAGTTCAGAAGCAGCAACAGTAGCCTGACCAAGTATTTCGTCAAATAACTGTAACAAGTGATACAGCAAACAATTGGAGCTTAATCCTAGCCCTGACCGCCAATTTGGCATCCAGAGTTAAATTTATAAGCAGTTTTAAGAATTAAAGAAAGCTGTTATTGTTGAGATGTTTAAGGCAATTTACCGCAAACATAGCTGAAGCGATGAGGATGATTTTTACACATGCGTAACATAATTACACATTATATCACGGTAGTAATCACAACTCAAGCCCACATATAGTGGCGCCGACTCCATGGGGCTTAAGGGGGCCCAAGCCCACTCAAAAATTGGTTATGGGTGTGACTAAAAATGTGTCAGGCTTGTCGATTTTCCCCGGAGTGTCCAGATATCAAGATTCGACTTATCAGGGTTCTAATGTTGATCATGTAACTATTCTAAAATGCTTAAAAAAACTAAAAACACACTACTTATAAAATTTCCTGGGGCCATATCTCCGGTTTGGGCCCCCCAATATTTTTTGTAAGTCGGCACCCCTGCCCACATACAGACATTCACTTGGAAAAAGCCGGAGTAAAACAACTTTTACTGTTTTGCACAATTTAAACTAATTTGAAAAAAGGATCCTTGCCCAGGACACCGAAAGAGTTGACTCTGCGATCACTAGAGGTATACCGAGGGAAGGTGGTGACAATTTCAATATACATAATTGATTTGAGAGGCTGATACTTTGTGGAACTCCATGATTAAGGAGAAAGAATACTTTTTAACTCCAATGAGAATATAGAAATCTCATTCTTATATTATTCGTATAATTACTTTTCCGTTTTTAGCTGCGAAAGCTAGAGAATTGCCGTCCAAGCCTGAGCGGGACAGGCAGTAAAGGCCAGCGTAGTAAAGTGAATCTTCCGACATCTTGCTACATATTTTAATTATTGTTGCTATGCTACACAGCAAAATATTTTTATCATTACTGATATTTCTTGTTGTTATATATTTTTATCGTTCGGGGGAGGATGATGTGAGATGGAAGCTGGAAATTTTATAAAATACGTGAAAATTTGCGAAAAAAAATGCGAAATTGATCATTTGTAATGCGTTTTTACTCAATTTACGGAGACTAATTCCCCCCAAATCTATCTCTTTACCACAAGTATTAAGTTTTTAGGAATTTTCTTCCGTCAAAACCCCTAGAAAAAATTGAAATGCTAAAATAATCCTTTTTATTCCTATAAATGACCGAAAAGTAATAAAAATTGGAGGGGGGGAGCTCCCCAGAAAATGGTGGGTAATGGGGAAAAACGGAGTTCATATTTGGATTTAGGAGGTCATTTTAACATGGAGGCATAAGGAATAGTGTCAGGGCCGATTTTCATGCCGTCCAGTGTAATTTGTAAAATAAATAATGATAATCTCAATAAAACTGCTTAATAGCAGACATACAATGTTTAATTTCAACTACGGAATCTCAAAAAATAGCTTACAGATGAAGTAAATTTTAGTGGTGAGGGAAACGGATATTTGACAAAAAGCTCCTATAGTTCCAGCCCTGACAGTGCTGCAAACATTGGAGAAAAGAAATGTTATTTGTGCTCCATCCCCTTGCAAGAAAGAGAAAGGTGGGGGTTGAAATCAAAGAGATGCATGCTATACCTATATATATGGAAAGTGAGTGAGGGGAAGTTATGAAGGGGGATGGCAATGGTAGGGGAAGGAAGAGAATGCGGTTTCCGGAGGGGAGGTAAAGAGTGGGAGGGGTGAGGCGGCGGAGGAAGTAAGGGAGAAGAGGGGGAGGGAGGGATATCGAGTGATGTCATCCAGCCAGTGAGGAAGATGCCGGCCGGGTAACAACAAAATCTCCAGCCGCCGGTAGCAGCGCTCGATTTCGGCGAAGACCCGAACTCGAGAAGGCTGGGAGCGTGTAATCTTTCGCCACGGCAGTGAAGCGCGGCCGTTCGCCGCTTAGTTGGTCGTGTTTCGTCGCACCAAAGCGTTGCTCGTAGTCCGCACCTCGTTCGGCGTTGGTTGTGGGGCGTGGAACAGGAAGTCGGTTCCTAGAGGGGAAGGGAGGTGTGTTACGCGGAGGATATCTTCACTTGTTTCCAGCAAAGCAGACAACCGCCGGCTGAGTTGAAGGTGAGTGGGTCGCCATAGCAGCCGCTTTGTTTACGAAGGCGGTCATGTCGCGTATTCCGCACGATATTCACGTTCACTCATTTTTTGAGTTGATCGGTCTGGCGTTTCGATCACCTGTTGTTCATGCCGGAGACAAGAGTTCGATTCTCGACAGTGGAGGAGATTTTATTTGATTTGATTTATTTCTTTTAGAGGTCTTCCTTCGCATCCCAATCCACCAATGTGACTTCAAGGTGTACTTTGGACGTTCAATATGCAATAAAATTCGTTGAATGGAACACCGATTCATTTTTCGTATTAGCACCTTTTTTTGTAGTTGAATGATTTAGCTTCTGATGTAGTTATTATTTTAATTAGAGGATGCTGGTTAATGCTTTCACCAGGTTTCCCTCAAGTCTATGTCGATAGTACCGATTAATATGGCCAATTTTAATGATCTTTTCATTGAGTTATCCAATGTCGGATTTTACTGTCGTTCAACGGCGGATCCAGGATAGGGACAAGTTGGCTAGAGGCCTGGGGGTAAACTCGCAGCAGTAGTGAGGGTCCGGGAGGTTACGAAAATTTTTGAGAATTTCGAGTCTTGTGAAAACACTGTAAGGATGACCCATTACTAATTTTACGAATTATTAAGTTTAAAAAATAAACATTTATGTACATTTTTAGTCATTTTACCTAATGATAGGTTCTATAATGCGTCACGTTTTTATTTCTCATTATATAAGGTCCATTACGAATATATCTAGAGTAAATTGGATACTCCAGGGGGGGTAGCCCCCCTAACCCCTCTCTGCGATCCGCCACTGCTGCCGTAACTTAAACTACAGGAATTGGAGGAGTGGGTACGTGAGGGTCATTTGCGCTTTGAAGGATGTCCGACGCACCGGGATTCCTTCCCGTGGCATTTATATCAGTCTGCTGTTATTAAAGGTGCTTTGTGGACCTTGACTGTGAATCTCAGATGAAGCACAGAGTGCTTATTTTGAAGTGCCATACATACACCATAAAATTGGGATCAGCTGCGAAAAATCTCCGTATATGCACAAATTTGAACCAAGTCCGCCTGATTGAGATGTCAAATCTTTAAGCTACCCCAATACCACATCCCCTAAAATGATGTAACGCCTTTAGATGCGGTTGTATGTTTTGATACGAATTACAAAGTAATTTTTTACAATTTTGGGAAATAAATATTAACAAAAATTAGTGATTTACGTCGAAGTTATGAGTTAAAATTGATTGAGGTGAGCTGTTGTCCATATTAGCAGCGGAGAGACCAGTATGTTATACTGGAAGGTTAAATGCTTCGAACCCCAATGAGCCCACTAAATTAACCGTCAATACTATACAATACCCACTTTGTTGCGGGCACCGCATGTAATAACCATCACCTTGGTAGTCACGATCCGTGACGTATCTCAAGTTTTAACATGTCTCATTCATATCGCCCCAGTTCTCTCTTCGAGGAAGACGAACAATAAAAAATGATCAGGGGTAGAGTTGTAAATGGATTTTTATAAGTGGCTTATTACCTGCTGGTCAGATACTGGTGAACACCGTTGTGTGTGCGATTTCCTTGCCAATATTATGCATGTATTTTTTTCAAGTTTTAATTATTCAATTATCCTTTTCTTCGTCATCTGATTGCGTCGACTAATATTTTAATCTATCGCCGAAAAACTCTGTGAACTTGAAAGACTTCTTTTTATCGAGAAGTAAAGGAAATCACCATTCCTTCAGGAACTGTGGCGTTACGAGCTGCGTTGGGATAGGCCTTGTGAAAATGGGCCCGTGGGTTGTGCAAGACAAAGGTTGTGCGGGTAATTCCTTCCGCGACCTAAGCCAACGTGAACAGGTGTTTGCGTCATACGCTTGTAAACATGAATTGAGAGGATGTTAGCTTCCTTTAGAGTCATGAGAAATGGGTTGGGGTCGCTTTTTTAAAATTTCTTTGAAAGTATGGTAATAATGAGATGACGCCTGTCTTTTTGTGATTTTTATTTAATCATAACGATGTCCTGAATCCGAAAATGATATTTTTTGGCGGAAAATAAATTAACCAAAAAACGGAAAAAATCAATTAAAAGTAGTTTTTAATATGTTATTACAAGTGTGGGTACTAAAAATGCTCCTAATTTCATGCTAAACTTGGTGATGCAATTCATTTCTATATTAGATATAAAATAATGTCATTATCACGTGGAGACTCCTTTTAAGAAATGTACTGCGCACTGAGCGATTCTCTGCTCGCACCGCGAAAGACAAATATGCCGAGTTGGGTTTCGTCGGGGCATGGTGTTAATATAAATTACACGAATAAGTCCTTCATAATCATATGAAATCCGAGCGAATGGACGTCGAACTTTCGATAATTTAGAAGGAAAAATTAGAGTCACTAATGTATTAACACCATGCCCCGATCCAACCCAACTCGGCATTTTTGTCTTTCGCGGTGCGAGCGAAGAATCGTTCAGTGCGCAGTACATTTCTTAAAAGGAGTCTACACGTGATAATGAGATTATTTTATATCTAATATAGAAATCAACTGCATCACCATGTTTTGCATGAAATTAGGAACATTTTAAGTTCCCACTCTTGTAATAACATATTAGAGACTACTTTTAATTATTTTTTTTTTCTTTTTTTTCCGTTTTTTGGTTAATTTCTTTTCCGCCAAAAAATATCATTTTCGGATTCAGGACATCGTTATGATTAAATAAAAATCACAAAAAGACAGGTGTCATCCCATGGGATTATTACAATACTTTCAAAGAAAAGAAAAAAAAGCGACCCCAACCCATTTCTCATGACTCTAAAGGAAGCTAACATCCTCTCAATTCATGTTTACAAGCGTATGACGCAAACACCTGTTCACGTTGGCTTAGGTCGCGGAAGAAATTACTCGCACAACCTTTCTTTAATGAATTTTTAATTAATTTTTTTTTTCGTTTTTTCCGTTTTTTGGTTAATTTATTTTCCGCTTTTCCTCCACCTGGGCACAATCCGCATTTATTTCAGTAAGGCATAGAAGCGCGTCATCTTGTGGCGCATGATTACCGAAATTATGGCAAAGAACTGTCAGCTTGTAATTAATGGTTGAGGATGTAAATGTTCCATCTCTCCTCATGGAGGTCATCTTTGAAGGTGGTCTAACAGCCTCGGGTCAAATTCTACAATTATTTCACGCCTTATTGAGAAAAAGATATGGCTTGAAGATGTGTAACTGCATACCCAGGATCATAACTAGGGAGGGCAAGCCATGGTCTAGGGTCATAAACTTTTAAGTCTTTCAACCGCCAAAATCCCGCCAATTCAGCGAGTAAGATGGTGTAGTCGGTTTTTTCCAAAATGACGAAGAACACGTGCAGATGGGTTCCTTAGTCGACGGAACGGGTAGAATATCTGCAGAGCTCAAGTGTCCTTGTTATGTAAGCTCTAGGGGAAACTTAACAGAATCTGAGAGAGATAGCGTCTGTGGACTGTCTTCGAGAAAATAACAACCTCTACGACCCCCACCTCTTTCCCTCCTTGTCTTATTTGTTTGAGATTTTTTTCGTTCAAGTTTAGGCTGAAGATGTGGCGGTGCGATATGGCCCTCCCTTTCCACGCTCTGCTGCCGATTACACCGCCCTAGGGAAAATTTTCGGAGGAAAAATCTAGCTAGTCATAACTCGTGCACTTGTGGTTCATCTGGATATCATTTTATGTTTTACTCATTTTAGAGGAGTCGTGATTGAAGGAATCTGTTATTATTACTGGGAAAAATCTCTCCAGTTATTGCTCGTGTACTCGAAGTACATCTGGATTTTATGTTTTCTCATTTTACTAAAGTATTTAATAGCTAATACCTCAATAAGTAGCGCTGGGACGTATCTAAATTTTACAAATGGTAGTTATTATGGTTTAACGAACATAATATCAGTTTGTGTTCCACCGGCTAGCCTAGGTTTACATGGAAAATTTTACTTGTCACCCCAACCTGTATACTTTCCCGCATTCTGTTTCCATATTCAGTTTGACTTAAGGTTTATTATTGCGCATCATGATTTCAGGAAACGCGTTACCCTCCTTCGCGCTTGAGGTGGTCGGTTCGCTATTTGCGTATGATGCGAAAAAAATTATTGGTATACGACATCCATCTAGATATGCAAGTGAAATAAGAGTTCCAGGAATGTGGGTATTTCAGTCTGTGTACTTTTAAGTTAACATTTTTTCCAGCTAGTTTTTCAGACTACGGTGAAATATTTTGTAATTAACGTTATTGTACTTCAAAAACAGTATTTATTAGGTAATATCTCAATAAGTAGCGCTGTGACGTCCATTCATTTTACTATCGTTGTGCTGCCGACATTGCTAAAGGATTAAACCTTTTAAAGCCAGATGTTTAAGCTCTTAAATTTAAAAGCCATGATTCCCGAAATATTTTATGGGATTTCAAATAATGTTAAGTATTCTACGGAAATGTCAATATGTTTATGTGATGAAATCATTAAAATAAGTATGAAATCATGAGGACAATTCCGTTGGTAGCAGGGACTGGAATTTTGTTGGGGATGTGATATGATTAATCTTGAAAAGTAAGGTTATAGCCAGCGGGTGTACAAGATATTCAAAGTCCCCACCTCCTAAATTTTTGGTGAATTAAAAAAAATAACTCTCAGGATGTCTGAAAAATCCCATGTATCTCAGCAATAAGACGCAGAGGAATACTTTGAAGCAGTTCATCAGATCAGGGAAACCAATGGCTCACCAGAATGGCCTGCAACAGTTTGCTGAACACACTTGAAGGTGATTACATTAGAACGTATGCATGTACACTTTTGTTCAAAGTTAAGCATATATTTAGTACATTATTTGAAAAACATCCACTTCAATCATCAAGGTACTTAATATGTAAAATTTGTTGAAATTTTAAAGGCTTAAAAGAAGAAAAAAATTAGCATTCGTCAAAAAGTAGAAGTGTACCAATTGACATTTGTCAAGAGTAATAAAATATTTTTCTTAATCAACATTCATTGTCATTCTAAGTTTAAGCTCAGTTATGAAAATTTGTGAGGTCCACATAGGTATGTACTTTAGGTTTAGTACACATTGCTTGGGTTTCGCGGACCACTTTTTTATTTTAAGAATTTATGATGAAGAAAACGATGATTGACATGTAAATTCATTGGACCAATACTTAATCATCTCAAGCGACGCTTTTGACCGTCAGGATTCCACTAATTGATTATTTCCTTTGTGACACTGAATTAATTTCCACTGAATATCCTTTAGAAAAAAACCCTTAGTAACTGTGAGAGGGAGATCTGATGCTCAACCAGAACGTGCGGGAAATGGTCTCATAAGTGTGGGGAAAGCTTTTACGGTGGACGTAGGGGATTATATTTATTTTATCACGAAATGCGAGGATAATTTTTAACTACCATTAAGGTGCTAGAGCATTTCACTCGAGTGTGGAATCGAAGATGATATTCCATTTCAGTGACGATAATTATGCCTTGATTGAGTGAGGAAAACTGGAGAGGAAGACATGGTGGTAATTTAAAGTCTGATGGAAGGAAAAGTTTAATTATTGCTCTGAAATTAATTATGACATCAAATTTGGAATCGAAGTTTCAATCTGGATGAACAATTATGGCACAAAAAAGAGAAGAGAGAGGTAGATGTATCATATTATTGATCGTGAATTCGAAGCAACAAGTCAAATTAAATGTCATAAAAGAGTCAATTTTCTGACTATTTTGCCAGTCTCAAATGCTGCGGAGCATGGTAATTTTTAAATTTAACGGCAAAACACTGCCACAGTTTTTTTTTCTATTTCTAAGTCGCCTTTTCTATTTGGTTTCGTCCTGAAGGTTATTTTGAATATGAATGAGGGTAGGAATTACTCTGGAAGATGTGTTAAAGAACGAATTTTACACATCAATATGCGATCAATATTATATGTATAGGGATTAGTTATTTTTCCTTGACCACCAACGATGCACTGTCACAGGCATTTTCGAAAATGTTCTTGTTGTTTCTTACGGAATACTGAAGTACTGAAATTTGCGCCGTGAGGGATTTACTTCTGGAGGAGCACAATTTCCACTTTGATTTTAATGATACTGTTCGGTCAAGAAGTCTACTCACCATGTCGCCTTCTTCATTATAGGCATTATAATTATCATAATAAAAATATTTTATCCGTTTAAATTAGATGAATCTCCTTGATATTCTGAATTGGCTATAAAAGAGTATCTTTTCATGGCAGATTAAATATGGTTTTATGTGAACTCTTATTTGACTCATTTTTGTACAATTCGGTTTTTGGAATTCTATTTATATTTTCTTCAAATATTGGTTGCATTAAAGTGAAGTTAGGCAACTCATACGCTCATGATCAGTCTGGAACACAATTAAAGGCAAGTTTTTTTTATACCTCAAGAGTTTATAAACCGAACACTTTATCCTTGGTATTGCATTTGATTTTATTTCAGTAATATAACTTTATTATAAAATAGGATAAAAAGTTCGTATAAATACAAATTTAACTAGCTTTGAAGGTACTTATTTTATCTCTTCAATTTCCTTACAGTTGTTATTTCGAGATCTGAAAGGTTCCGCTTAACTAAGCAATAAATGATATTCGTATCGGTGGATTGTCTACACTATACTCCAAATTCATTTTTAGTGCGCAATTTAACTTCATTTTATTGCCTGTTGAAAAGCGAAAGAAACCCTCATATTCCGAGGTATTTACCTATTCTATACAAGAAATGGCTTATTTATATTTGTCACCAAAAGTTGGAACTTTGGGGTGAAAATTTTTGAAAAAGTGAGAACTAAAGTGATTTGACTTTCTGTAACTTAATCGAAAATTCGTACAAAAATGACTTCACGAAACTACTTTAATATTTTCTGTTTATATACCTATATTGGTCGACGAATGAAGTCGTCGTAGCCTATAAATAGGCAAATATGTAGGATATCTGAATTTTTCCTCCGACTTCTTTAATCAAAGGACAAACTCAGATACCCATATAGAGCTAAGGTTTACTTAATATTAAGTAGAAAAGGTAAGCGAGCGAATGAGAGGGCTTGGTAAAATGTTTAAGACAGTGTCGCTCTTCGTAGTAGCGTAGTGAACCACCCCACTCCGACCCTAAAATAATGCTATAAATTTTTATCAATTTAAGCTTTTGATGTGATCAGACAATGAGAGGTCAACAATGGAAGTGTTCCTGACATATGGCAATCGAAGACTGATGAATTGATCGACCAAGTACGTAATGAGGAATTGCTAAGAAGCCGGGGCGCAGCTAGGAATTGAGGCTGGGGGGGTTTTAGGAGCAACTAAAGGCCGTTTTACACGGGGCACGGAATTGCGCAGGTTAGAGCTGCATTAATTTCTAAAATGGCGCGGAATTGCGCGAATGCATGAACGAAATTAGAACAGGGGCTATTTCGACGTCTCGCATCCACGCATTCTCGCATGTGTTCTAGCAATTCACCGCTTTACACGACGCAATTTTGATTGCGCCTTCGCACGCACGTCAGATTGCGCAATTCCGTGTACCGTGTAAAACGGCCTTAATACCGGTGTGTGTGGGGGTATGGAATACCCACCAGGATAAATGGTATATGCGAGATTTATGAATTGCGGAATTTTAAGATACATTGTTAAAAATGGTGAGTTTTACGGCTTTCTGAGGGATATTTTATTAATCCTTACACTATTCTATTAGTAATATCAATCCAATTACAAAAATGAATTAAACTTAAAAATTTCTCTGAGCTCTGGGGGGGGGGTGTAACCCCCAAAAACCCTCCCCCCCCTCGCTGCGCCACTGCTAAGAAAAGTGAGAGAAAAGAAATGTCTCCTATATACCCTTAGAAAAATGCGAGACAACTCCCTGGGCCACATTATGAGACATGATGGCCTGATGAAAACAATCGTAGAAGGACAGGTGGGAGGGAAGAAGGGCCAAGGACGGCTTTGAATGAGCTTTTTAGGAAAGGTTATTAATGATATTGAAAAATATTATGCGTCACTATGAAAAGGCTACAGATATTAGAGCAGAATGGAGAGCTGCGTCAAACCAATCTTGCGATTATTGACATAGATGATAATATGATGCAGCGTTGTCAAGCGAATGAAATATTTGCATATCCATACAAATCTGTGCAAAGTTTTTTGGAATATCCGTGTCTAGGTGTTAATAAACGCAACAATAGGGTAGTTTACTTCATCAAAGAAAACGAAATGCATTGATTTGCGATTCGTTACCCACCATTACGGTATTCATAATATACAAATTATTTGGTTTTAGAAATCCCAGTTTAGACGAATGGCTACGGTCAATTTTAACCTCATTTGAAAAAGGCCAGATTGGCGCCCATGCGATTCCATTCCACGTGACGTCACAGGGACCTAGTTTCTATACGAGTGGATAGGAGTTTTACATTGTCTGAGATTACTAATGCATGCATGAGGCACAGAGCTCAGGGAAACATCTCTTAATAATCACACATTAAAAATACCTAAGGTCGGAAAGTTTCCTTCGTTTGATAGGGGAATAATAAGCCTTATTTAAACCAAGCGCTATCTGCTAGCAGGGTACTCAGCTACCTGCTAGCAGCCTCCGTCGTGTCAGCGCTCAAGCCTCGCCCCAAGGTCACCACACACGCCAACAGTTGGAACCGGAAATACGTCACACAGACTTTTCCCATCATTCCTACTTAGCCGTCGCGTTTTCGCGCGCTTGAAATTTTTCACTTTTCATTTAATCGCGAAAAATAGATATCGTCGTTCGAAAATCTAAGAGCGTGAAATGGGCACTCCAGGAGTAATAATCTTTGGATTTAGTCGATAAAAAAATAATAGGAAACCACCCTATTCCCATCTTGGACGGTAACCTAAAAGTGTCCAACGATGCGACCTGCATGACGTCTCCTATGCATGGGAACATAGGCGCCGACTCCATGGGGCCTGAGGGGGCTCGAGCCCCCTCAATAATTCGTTTGGGGGGGCGTAGCCCCCCCAATAATTCAAGAAATTAATTAAGTTATGTTATGCTTTGTAAAATCACAAAAATATGTTGGTATATTTTATTGTCCTTGTTTGACGATAGTTACCTTTTAAAATAATTTCAGTGATGATATAAAACAAATAATTATTACGGTATTAAACAGGTTAACTGAAAAAAGTGGTGTGAATCGTGATAGTGTTTCGGGGCTGCGACACACTTTGAACTTTTCCCGGTGCGTGAACCTTCGGGTACAAACTGGCGGGCCAAGAGGGATGTAAGCCGCCTCCCGGTTGATTTAAATGGAAGAATGACTAATTTTATAAGAATGGAAGAATGACATAAAAATGTGTCAGGCTTGTAGAGTTTCCCGAAGTGTCGAGTTATAGAGAGTCGAGTTTTCGGGGTTCTAATATTGATCATATGACCCCTCGAAAAGGCTTTAAAAAAACTTAAAAACTCACTATTTTTCATCTAAAATTTAGAAAATTTCCCGAGGCATGACCCGCGGTATGGGCCCCCCCAATATTTTTTATAAGTCGGCGCCCCTGCATGGGAAGAAACGTCTAATATTTAAACGCTGAATTACGATTACCTTTTCCCAAAAACATACCATTTCTCAAGCGAGGCATAGCTTTCATAAAGAGTTTTCTCTGAATGTAGGCAAAATGATTTAATTCTTTCTCAACTCTTATCAGTAATTATTTTTAGCAAATGTACTTCTCTCTTAGTAATAGCTGTTGAAAAGAAGACGACATTTTTCACACATTTGAGCTCCCACAAATATCACGATCAGTTTCAGCCGTGAGATATCGTTTATCAGTGATCGTGATAATCACTTAACTTCAACCCGCCGTGTGAGTGAGAAATAATCTTGCTAAGTTCGTGACTTCTGTTTTGAGTCTCGGCCTAGTATTCCGACTCACATGTCTTCTTAATCACTTCCATCAGTTAGTTTCACGTAACCTTCCGATGGAGATAAATGATTAGTGTTATATACACATCAATTGTTATTCCGTCTCTTTTTTCGTGTGACTTTTTTCGTGAATCAGCCCACTAATAGAAGACGTTTCAGGAGGAATCTGCAATATAAAGGAAAGACTAAAACATACAATAACTATAATAAAACTTTAAGCCAATTTGTTTAAAACACAAAAATAACCTGATTGGAAGGTTAAAAAATAGTCATCAAAATGACGAAGGTTTAGTGACCCCGTGACTCTTGAGCCAGGTTTGGTAATCTAGGGTTAAATTTGACAACTTCAAGTTGGATCTTCACTAAAAATCATCTGTGTCGCGACATTTAGCGACCCAATGTCCCCAAAAACACGGTCCATTCATACCCCTCGGCCTCCCGTTCATTTCAACTAGAAAGCAGCCACGTCTAAGACTTTCGTTTCCGTTTTTCTCTCCGTCACTCATACCCGCCCTATTATTCTTACTCCCAATTCCACAGGGTGTTTCAGGAGGGATCTGCAATACTTCAGGAGATGGAAGGGGACACAATTTAAGCATTTTTGTCCGTAAGCATGGGGTAGCAACTCCTTATTTACTGAGCTATAGCAACGCAAACCTTTTTTTTATACACTTTACAGTTACCATGAAAACGGTTTTTCTTGGTTATGCAACCTTTTCGGCATTTTATTTAATACTCTGGATTTTCAAGGGCATAAAGTAATCAAGGCTGGACGTAAGTGTGCGATTATAATTTTCTGAAATAATTAATCTGAAAATGGGTTAGGTTGCGCAATCGTCTTGTCGATACCCACGCTCCCGTTTAATTAAACTCAAAGATAAATTGTCACATTTTTGTCCAAACTTTACTATTTAATGTCCTAAAAAATCCAGAATATTTTATAAAATGTCGAAAAGGCTAGATACCCTGTAAAAGCCTTTTTCACGGTAACTCCAAAAAAATGTATGCGTCGCCATAACTAAGTAAACATGGAGTTGGGACCCCATGTCTGTAGACGAAAAATGCTTAAAATCGTCTCCCCCACCACCTACTGAAGTATTGAAAATTCCTCCAGGAACACCCCGTCAAAATTAGGATAAGCCCAATGAGGAGTCTATGAGCCCATGAAGCGTCTATCATCGCTAGGCGTGAAATGTTTTCCTCTAAGGTCTTCCTTAGCAACTGCATGTGCATGCACCTATATGTAATATGTGTTCAAGTGTAGCCGAGTGATTAATGCGACGGAAACATCCTTTCCGACAGTTGAGGATCACACGTATCCAAGCTGAAGCGATGTTGATATTGTCCCAGTTGAATCTATAGGCATGTTCACCAAGGCTCAATCGACGGCGCTGTTATGGACCTTTCAAATTGCATCATTTATCATTAGCGTCTGTGTTCAAGGTTAGAAAAATGCCAGCGTAGTAATCCTTGGCTATTTAAATCATTTCGTCGAAAAATGATGTACAATGGCTTGGGATGTGGATTCTGATGTCAATATTTGTCTTAATATATTCATGCGTATGAACTATGCAAAAGGTATTGCTCTCTGGTAATCAATAAAATATTACTAAATAGCAATTATAATAAACAGTTAAATTTCATTTTCTATATAATATAAATTTTACTCGTCGGTCGTCTAAGGGCGGTACAAAATGGAAATTGCTTCAATGAGTGAGGAGGAATCATGGAAAAAATAGAAAAAAATATTCATTTTTTTATTTATAATGGAATATTGGTTTCCAATTTCGATCCCATGGTTGCAAACCTAGTCGTCAGGATATTTTGCTGAAATTCCAATACGCACCTGTGCTTTAAGTGAAGCAGTGGCGCAGCAAGGGGTGGTTTTGGGGATAAACCCCCCCCAGAGCTCAGAGAAATTTTTAAGTTTAATGAATTTTACTTAATTAGATTGATATTACTAATAGATTAGTGTATGGATTAATAAAATATCTATGAGAAAGCCGTAAAACTCACTATTTTGAACCATTTATCTTAAAATTCCGCAATTTATTAATCTCGCACCTACCGATTGTCCTGGTGGGTATTCCATACCCCACACACCCCGGTATTAGTTGCACCTAAACCCCCCCAGCCTAAATTCCTAGCTGCGCCCCTAATGTGAAGAGTACTTCGGTGTATCACGTCATCCGATGGATGGGACACTTAATTGCAAGACCTCACGGTCCCACTCGAGTAGGCTTATTTTAACGCTAGATTTATCCACGATTACAATGTTCGGACCACTATAGGAGACTCAAAATTTTCTATTTTTACACGCTTTTTCTTAACTTGCTTCGTCTGTTCCTTTTAACGATGGAATCTTGAAATTGATTTTTAAAACACTTCGTACAGTCGGATCGGCTTGAAATTTCGTACTTTCTTGCCTCGGACCACAATACAACATTCCATTATAATTTTCTTCCGCTGTACTCTAACAAACGAACTAAATATCTAATTTTAATTATATCTAATTATAATTATCTATACGAAATATCTATTTTTTAAATTATCATTATTCTTTCATATGACTTTTCAACCATTGGGTTTACCATAGTTTCATAATACTCATTATATCTCTCATATGTTCATATTGTTCATTATATTTCTCCATCTCAGGGTAATCGGTGGCGACGAATTTAAGTCATCTGAAGGGTGCCGGCGGCGGAGGGGCGACATGGACAACTTGTGGGGTCGGCGGCGTGGCGGCGGGGGCGGTGGCGGAGGAGGCGGAGGCGGCGGTGGAGACGGTGCTGGGGGCGGGGTCGTCGATCGTCGCGCTGGGTCCGGGCGTCGGAGGCGGGTGGGTCGCCAAAGGATCTGCATTCTGGTGACGACCGCTCTGACGGGGGCGGCGCTGCTGGCGGTGCTTGCCTCCATGCTCATCATGGTGAACGGGGACCAGGCGCCCGACGGCGCCACCATCCGACAGTTACACGTGGTAAAAGCCCACTCTTAGATAAGAGTAAAACCACACGTAATGTAGGAGGTGCAGTCATAAGAGGAGTTCTCTATTTCGCTCGTTGAAGGGGGGGGCTCAACCCCTCCCTCCCCCCCTCCCAGATCCCTCGGGAAAAGGCCTGAGGTCTTTTCTGGTCAATCAACCACACAATTACTGGGGTACTTACAATTTTTGTAGAAGCCTATGATGCAACACCGTCCCTACATCCGTTGTTGAGATTATAATTCACGAAATAGTGAAATTACACGATTTGGCCAAAATTAAAATTGCCCCGAGTAGTCTGAATATTGCTTTCTCGGCGTATCACGTGGTCTCGATTCGAAAAATTACATTTTTTAGAAATCGAATTTTAGACCTACAAATGCCCTCAAAAATAGGATTAAGTGAAGTAATTGCAGTTGGCAACCCTGCCATAAACAGAAAATATAAAATTTATTGTTTCGACCTTTTTTCACGGGGTTTTCAGACGTTTTTACTGGGGATTATTTCTATATATTTTTTAAAATCTTATTTCGTCTCTTTCACTCAAAACATTAGTGTGAGTGAGTGAGTCAGTTAGTGAATGATTGGAGGAGGGTTTTTATATAGATGCCTCTATATTTTGGCGGAATTTGGGGTGAACGAGACGTGATACGACGAATTGTCATAGAATCGATTACCCTCTAAAATCACTTGAAAGCCCTAGGAAATATTTTCGGAACACTTGATTTTCCAATTTATACCTACGACAGTGTTGCCAACTATTTATTTATATCAATAGGCAAGCTCGATTTCCTAAAAATGTCAGCCGTGGAAGTTCAATCCGATTGAGAGGAGAATTGGCCGCAAATAAACCGTTCGTGCATTTCTCAATCTGCGCTTCACACAAGCTTCAATAGATGCCGTTAAGAACTAATAAACCACCGGCAGCTTTGAAAGATTACGGAAGTAGAGTCGAAGGCTCTATCATCATTCCTCGGCACTTGCCAATATGCATCCTTTTGATTCGCTGAGAAGTGCGCAAGACGTTTGAAGTTCTTCTCAGTCAAGGGACGTGGAGTGCTAAATTCATGGTTCTTTTGACGTCATAGGGAAGGATTCTAGTCTACTTCGTCAGATTTTGACCTAGTGCTTATTTTATATGCTATAGACAGGAGTGAACATTCTTGCCTAAACATAGCCCCATCATTAGGCAGGAAACGTTCATACGATATATATTTTTCAAATTCCTTGCGAATGAGAATATGGTGGATTATTTTCACCCTTCACTGGAAAATGGGCTTCGCATCAATCGGGAACTCTATTTTTGCGTAAACTTTTTAAGAGAAACAGTATCGCCATTTTCTTTTTTAAATGGATTTTCCACGTTACAATCGCTATCCGATGTTCTTGTATTGTTTATTTTCAATGATAATCATTTAAATTATTATACAAATATGCGTATTCGGCGTTGAAAACCTTATTTCACGATTGTTTTTACTGGTCGCGATAGTATTTTTTTCCATGTTTATCCGCCGTTTCTTCATCATTATTTGCCATGATAAATCGATATGGAATCTACTTCTACCCCTTTCTCTATTATTTCAGGTTTTCCGTCATGGTGATAGGACGCCGACGGACACTTATCCACGAGATCCTTACAAGGACAACTCTTATTGGCCTGAGGGATGGGGGCAGCTGACGAATGTGAGTACGGAAGATAATTTTATGCTGTAGCTGTAAAAGTTTATACGGTATCAGCGGTTAGAATATTTTTTTAACTGCGATTTTATTTTTATACTTAAATCGTACTGATTAAATTATTTGTATAATGTAAATACAGATGTTAATTTTTAAATAGAAATATATAACATTCGGCTCAAATGTATCGAAGTAATTTGGAAAGAGCTGTTTTATATATTCCAGTTTCTAAGATTTAATTGTTTAAATAATTAGATTTTATAAAGGTAACTGTCAAAGATTAACCAATAATAACTACAAATTCGGTTTCAACGGATCAAAAACATCATTAACAAACGTTTCAGACATGGATAAAGTTAAAACACAACCAAAAACGTGTACAGAGGGTGGAAAACATTCTTAAATAGCAAGTTCAAGTTACTGTTGCACACTTGGTAATTTGAGTAGGTATTAATAGTTCACATATACTCCATTAGTTGATTTCATTACTTCCGGCTAGGGAACGTGTTAATTAGAACTATCGCGTTCACGAAATAGTCAGTTACGAAATGTCTGTTACAAATTGTCTAGATTACGAGATGTCGTGGTTACGAACTGTCTGTTTACGAAATGTCGGTTACGACATACCCGTTTACGTATTGACGTATACCATTTTGTACAGCGAATGAAACAATTTGTAGTCTTTTTGACCAATAGTATACGTTTTGCTCCTCGATGATCCTTGGTGGTTTTGTCGATAGTTAGGCCTTTTTTCAGATACTGAAATCTGCCCTTATGTGAAATTTTCACGCAATTTGTTCATTTGTGACACCGTAAAGGGTAGTTGCTCAAAGCAAAGCCCTATGATTCGGCGGGAAACGTTCATACCATTTTGTTTATTCCTTGCGGTGAAGAAGCTCTTGGATCATTTTCAGCATTCAATTCAAAATGGGCTTCGGATCAATGGGAAATTCTATAGGCCGTTTTACACGGCGCGCGCAATTGCGCAACCTGACGTATGTACGAAGCCACAATCAAAATTGCATCGTGTAAAGCGGCAAATTGCTAGAACTCATGCGAGTATGCATGGTTGCTAGATGGCAAAATAGCCCGTTCTAATGTCGTTCAAGCATTCGTGCAATTGCACGCCATATTGAGAAAGAAATGCAGTCCTAACCTGCGCAATAACGAACCCCGTGTAAAACAACCTTATGCGTCAGGGTATCCTGCTGTGCCTGACCCCGACTCTGAGAAATACCCTTATGAAGTGCAATTTGCATAGGTTCCAGGATAACAATTTTAAATGTTGCTTATTGGAATGATTCACTAAATATTATTATTACGCAGGAATAATTGATAATCATTTTGTTTAGAGAATATATGAGATGAGGATAGATCTATATTAAATGATCAAGTGATTTTATGACTATATTTCACATTTATTTGAAACTTCCCTCAATTTCTGAATTGAAAATTGAACATACATATCGAAGTCTAAGAAAAGAAATCCCCCACCCGAACGAAATTCCTGGCTACCCCACTGCCTTGTATCTTATATTGCCTTATTTATTATTCGTATTTCATTTTAATTTAAATATCGGTATTTTTTCACATGCCTCTGCTTGCATTCAGAAAGGGAAGGAGCAACTTCATGAGCTGGGAGTATTCTTGAAGAATCGCTACGGACCGGGAGGAGTGCGAGCCCTTTATGATGGGGGATTTAATAACGCCGAGACCAAAGTGCAGAGCAGCTATCCTGATCGCTGCTTGAACAGCGCTGGGTCCCTTTTATCTGGAATGTTTCCTCCCTCAGCATCACCTGATGGAGTCCAAGTGTGGCTGCCAGGTTTGGATTGGCAGCCAGTGCCAATTCGATATACAGAGAGAGCAGAGGACATGGTAAAGTGCAAATTTTTTTTCTTCTGTTGAAATTACAAGAGTAGTCAATATCAGTAATATATTATATTTAGTCATGTATAACTTACATAAATGCCTTGTAAGTAGGAATATCGTGGTCTTATCTTCAAAATCTCTAAACTTATGTGGGTTCAAATCTCACTGCCATGTAGGTCACCCAACTCACAGACTGTTGGACGTGAGAGTATTTATGATTTAATTTTTTTTTGTAAGAACTGAGTAATTGAAGATTTGGTGTATAAAGTAAAATGTGTTATCTTTTTGTAAGATATATCAAACTCCGCTACTGATATAAAATATTGAGTCATCTAGTTACAGCAAATCTATAGAGCCCATGTTCCACATATATATGTTGAATTACCCTAATTTTACCGCCATATATCTCAAAAAATAGCGTATGGAAATCTCTTTTTCTTTCTTTCTAAGAATATGTGACCAAATTGTCATCAAATTCTTGTTACATTTACCGATGTGCTCTAACTACTTTAACTACTAGTTCGGACACTTATTGTATGAATATACCGGGTGTTTATAAACGAATATTGGGGTTCTAACGCTTTATAATATTTATTAAATTATCCTTCATCATCATTAGTCAACAATCCTAAGATTGGTTTGACGCAGCTCTCCATTTCTCTCTCCTATCCGCTAATCTCTTCATAGCTACATATTTCTTCTCTTTTACATCCTTTATAACCTGTCCGATATAACTCATTCGGGGCCGTCCCTTGCCCTTTTTCCCTTCCACTTGTCCTTCAACGATTGCCTTCATCAGACCATCGTGCCTCAAAATGTGGCCAACTAAGTTGTCCCTTCTTCTGCTTAATGTTTTTAGGAGGCTTCTCTTTTCTCCCACTCTTCTTAGCACTTCCTCGTTACTCACACGGTCAATCCATTTTATCTTCATCATTCTTCGGTAGCACCACATTTCGAATGCTTCCACTCTTGACTTCTCTGCTGCTGTCAACGTCCAAACCTCGCTTCCATAGAGAAATATACTCCATATGTAGCATCTGATGAATTGTTTCCTTACTTCTATGCTGGTATTTTCAGCTGTAAGAAGATTCTTCTTTTTGTAGAAAGCCCTCTTCGCCTGCGCTATTCTACTGTGTATTTCTTTCTTGCTCCGTCCATCGCTGATAATTCGGCTTCCCAGGTAAGAGAACTCGTTCACCTCTTCAAGCTTATGCTTTCCTAGGTTGATGTTTGTTTTAGCCTCCTCTCTTTTACTGCAAACTAATATCTTAGTCCTATGTCCTAATTATCCTTACAGTTATAAATTATACGTCAAATAAAAGAGCAACTCAAAAAGTTTGTTTTTTATTTCAACAATGCACATGTGCGTGTAATGTTTCCGCCGCGATCCGTTAGAAAGCGGTAGTAACACGAATGGCGACTCGTGAACAGAAAGAGTTTTGTGTTTTACAGTTTGCAAAGACTGAATCTGCGCAGTAAAAAAATTGTTATCATCCTTATCCCAATAACACCAAACGGTCATAACGATGAGCTGCTCAAGATGAATGATTCCAACCAAGAGATAAATTTACGCACTAAATTGATTTAGTAAACCAGAAATTTTGAATTACATGTAGACAGAATTGAGTACATATCCCCCGCCCCCCCCCCCCCCCCCGAAATATAAAAAAAACAATTAATTTCCTTCATAAAAGAAAACTAAATATTGAAAAATCATGAACAAAGAAATACGTGAGATTTCTTTGAAAAATGAAGTTTTTTGATCATAAAAATTGTTAAAATTAGTTAAAAACCCTCTATTTAGTACCCTTTTTTTTAATTTCCCCCCTGCTTTTGGACCCCCCCTCCCCGCCCCGTTCTAAATTCCTGGCTACCCCACCGGACTATGGACATACAATGTTGCATTAATTTTTACATTTTTCTGGAAACTGTCACTTTCTCCCCATTCATAGATGATAGCAGCAACCAAGGCTTGCCCCAGATACAGCCGTGACTTGCAAGCAATTTATGATTCGCCAGAAATACAGAGAGTAAACCAGGAAAATCAGGATTTGTATAATCATCTGACGGAAAACACTGGGAAAGACATGAATTCAGTCCTTGAGGTTGAGCTCCTCTACAATACTCTCCAAATTGAGGTACGTCATCTGGGTGATTTATTTTTGTAAAAGCAAGAAACCTCCTCATGTATCGCTCCAGCACATGTTGTTCGCTGACCATTGTTGGCTGATATAAATATATTAAGTAATGGTGGTTTACAAGATGAAGTGAGTGGAGTGATACTTAACCAATATTTTGAGAGAAAATATGAAAAGGTCTTTTATCACTAAAGTTGAAAATGTGGGATTTGCATAAATTTGTAAGCTTAGAAGTTGTAAATATTAACGTAGAAACTGGTTGTGCAATTCTATGTAATCATTTTTGTAATTAAACTCTGAAATTCAATTTTGAAATCAATAATGGCCTTGATATTGAAAGAATATAGAGATGGCATTTTCCACAGGTTTATTGTTGAAATTAGGACGCGTATCGACCCACTAGTCATTATCAAATACTGTACTATTTGTACTTGATATTGATAATGGCCTGACATCATGACGGTCGAAACGCATCGCACTTGAAATAATAAACCTGTGGAAAATGCCATTTCTGTTCTTTCAATGCCAATAGGACATCATTCATTGTGTTGTGGTAGAGGTTGAAAATGAAAAAGGCCTATATTTTTCCAGAAGGATTTGATTCTTTCCCAGAATATGGTGGCTATGAATGTCACTTTGGCTTCCCACCAGGTTAGGCACTCCATTTCCAAAAACTATATTTTTCTGTCTTGTGACTCCTTTCCTACTTCACGAGCTATTCATGACGAAAAATGAAGGCTTTAACAATTAAGTTGATGATGCCGTCAACCCACACCTTTTAAGAGAATTATATGCATAAGTTACCATTCAACCTTACGCCTTCGCCTTCTCATGTTCATTGTTGTTTACACTCAAATGAGACATTCTTTCCCTCTTTTTAAGCAGTTTTCTCTGAACTAGTTCATGAGCCAACACTTTCATGACGTCACAAACTCATAATAATTGCGTGGCAAGTTTTTCATTTTTTTATATTAGGAGAGAATGGTTGAATGAGGAATTTGTTTTAGTTCATTTTTCCAATTCATCACCAAGTAGTTTATCCACCCAATTCTTTGCTCGTTCAGTCAGACACAAAATCGCAAGTTAACGGGTCAGTAGCCTAAAATAATTTTGCTAACCTTAATTTTGTCGATAACTTTCCATAAGCAATTCGATTATATTCAATGTTGTTTCACCCCATTAAACCCTGATGTATCTACATAAATTTAAAAGAGAAAGCCTGCTTGTGTGTCCGCTGAGCATTTCCATAAGGCTCCACAGATTGCACCTTCAGTTAGTTTGTAGGTGCATATCATGCTCCCAAAGCCCGTAGTGCCACTTTTGGTCGTGCCCGGCCCATCCTTTGCGTCATTTTCTCATTACCGTTTGTCACGTCTCGTCATACAATTTCTGTGGTTGGAGATCCTGCCGGGTAGGCAAACCTCTTCACACGCTCAAAGGGGAAACGTTATTGAATGGATTCCACGGTATTAATTTTCTTGGTGCAAACCTTTTTGATCGCATTGGGGTATGCATTCACTCGACGTTTTTGGTATGCGCGCGTATGGATACACAATACCAAGCACAATACAACCAATGTTGTGGAGCGGGGGTATAAGGTGATACCGTGCGCGGTCTACGGAAATCGTTTTTTCCATTGTTACCTGTTACATATGTAAGCCATCATCAAGCCTGCTTCGTTCCCTATATCTAAAATTTCTGCCATGTGACCATGAATTCCAAGTTCCAAGTCTCTCATTTCTCTGGGTATTATTCATCCTTAGTAACGCCGCGCCGGGTGGCATGCAAGTAATTAATAAATATCTTCCAAAACATCAGCCTAAAAGTTTTTTTTAGTGTCATCTTCACAAGCTCTACTCTCCAAAAGGATAAAATAAATCGCCATCATCAGTCAACAAAAATCCATATTGCTGCGTAAAACCAATCAATTTCTCTCCCATCAACAAGCCTTCTCATATTGTAACGCTTTTCCCTTACATACTGGGAGAGGAGGAATCACTTGGAAGGGAAGTTTTTGGAGGGATAAATTGGGGGACTACTATCGGCGCAAAAAAGGTAGAACGCTGAACTTTAAACATTTGTATAAAATCCTGCCGAAACTCCATAAGGTCTTGTCATATGTCGATTTACTCACTGTTTATTCGGGAGAACATAGGCAGTACTTATCAGTGTCGTATCCAGGATATGGACAAGGGGGGGGGCAAGTGGGAGGTAGCCTCCCAGCAATAGTGGGGTCTGAACAAAATTACTTTTCTATCTAGAGTAAATTTGGATACCCTAAGGGATCCATAGACCTCCCTACCCCCTCTCCGGATCTGCGACTGCATTGTAACATACCAAAAGGGTGTGAAATAGGCCCTAAGTTTAGAGCTAATTTGTATTTCAAGTCGTTAAAGTGGGTAAAAATATCGGAAAAATATGACTGAACACTTGTATAAAGTGGCAACCTCCAAAAATGTCGATTTCATCTAGTGTGTGTTTCGACCCCGTGAGGCCGTTTTACACGTGGCACGGGATTGCGCAGGTTAGAACAGCATTAATTCATAAAATGACGTGGAATTGCGCGAATGCATGAAAGAAATTAGAAAAGGGGCTATTTTGCCACTTCACGTCCACGCATTCTCGCATGTGTTCTAGCAATTCACTGCTTTACACGACGCAATTTTGACTTCGCCTTCGCACACACGTCAGATTGTGCAAGTACGTGCCCAGTGTAAAACGGCCTTCAGAGCTAGTGACCCCCCCCCCCCCCAATAGATCCGCCACTGGTACTTACGTTACTTGAAGAATGGTGACGATGTCGATGATGGCCACGATGGTAGGTTGAGACAGCGATATGTCGTCTCCTCCGCGCGTCGCGTCGTCCACTTCTGCTAGCTCGCCGACCGGAGGGATGCGGGTATGAGGATGCGAAATGCGGGAATTCTACTGGGTTGCAACAATTTCCTTCTCCCTTCTGTGCAGACCACCTCCATTACGCTTCTTATTTTCGCTATTTCCTTTGAGTCTAGACGGCTGCTCCGAACTACCAGCGACATACGTTCGCGAACGTCTATCGAGCAAGCAAATTCATTTTCGGTTCGCTCGCTCGCCCACAAATATGACCTTCATATACACTTGGGAATGGTCCCGCTGCCGGTGAGTTCCTACACTAGCTCTTCAGCGTGGTTGATCTCGTGTTCAAACACACTAATGGGGGAAATTGCACAACAGGAGTAATGGGACGAGTTTAACCTTTCCCGTGTTAGTGGAATTCTTTCTTCGGGCATCACGGTAGCGTAATATTTTCCATCGGAGCACGTCGGGGGTTATAGAATAAATCTCCACTTGAGATAAGCCCTATTTGATCCCGGTGAAGCCTTCAGTGGAGGACGGTTTTGAAGGAGTGGGTTGGGAAGCACATCACACCCAGTTTCTTCGCCACCACCGTCTCACCGCGGGGGGTAAAGGGGGGAGGATACAGGAGAACACTCGTCTAACCCCTCGCCTGCGGGAACGTTTTTAAAAGTTTTGTTCAATGACTGCGGGGCAAACGTTTTTAACCACTTCCACTTCGATTAATTTTCTGAATATCGTGTCACTATTCCCTTTTTATTTTTTTGTGGTTCTCTTTTAAATGATAGGTAATGAAATTATATTTTGTAATCAACGTAGAACAGTGAAGTAAAATGTGATTATTAAACATGGAGAACACAGCTATCGCTACTCGAATAAAATCATTTTAATCCTTCCAAGACATCATGCTTCATGAAATATGAATTATTCATGTATACTATGAATGTTTTAACATTGTTAAGCTTTCAAAATAATTATATTGCTAAATAGTGCTAAAATTATGAAAATCCGATGACGAGACCCCTATGAAAAAATTGTATAAACCAGTATAAAATTTGTATACATTCTTATACATTGTCATGACAATTTGTATAAGAATGTATACAAATTTTATACAGGTTTATACAATTTTTTCATAGGGGCATACACTCGTCATTGAGCGGTTTGGCATCGAAAGTTCATGACGAGCTAGACTCGTCATTATAGCGCAAGGGGTTAAACGCTTGAACATTGCTCTACTATCTGCGGCAGTTTCCCAAAATTTCTATTGCTCCCCGGGTAGAGCCCAAGTGTACTTGTCCTCATTGTTGGGATCGCTAATGCGGCTTCACTCTCCCCGACCATCCTTCACGACAGGGGGTGTCTCCTGGCATTTCCTATCGTACTGCCCATTTCTTATTGTTTCCTTCCCGCTGTTTATATTCCTACGACAAGTGCCCAAATGCAGAAAATATTCTCGGGTTTTCCGCCGAGTGATTGGCTCCATGTCTCCCGGCGTTTCGAAGAACGATTCGTTCTTCTTCCTCAGGGGATCTTCCTTGATTAAGAAGATCCCCTAACGATGAAGAACAAGTCATTCTTCGAAGCATTGGGTGACATGGAGCCAATGGAAATTACCCGGTGGAAAATCCAAGAATCATTTATGCATTTCATGCACTGGGATAATCTAAGATCTTACAAGTTCTCAAATGTTGGCCCATCAGTTGGTAAGAAAGAAGGAAGGATTGCCCCGCATTGTAAGGATTCACTCCTTGATAGGCGTTCTGCCAGGCTAGAGGGAAAAATATTTCTTGATTCTCTCCCACACTGGCTGCTAGCTAAAATCATGTACTCCTGCAGCCTAAACAGTGGGAATCAGGGGAGCACTAGGAATTAAGGCTAGGGGGGGTTTAGGCGCAGCTAATACTGGGGGGTCTGAAGGTGTGGAATACCCGCCAGGGTAAGCGGGAGGTGCGGGGGCCTTGCCCCAGTAATTTTTTAAGATAAATCGCTCAAAATGGTGAGTTTTATGGCTTTTTGAGGGATATTTTAAATCCCTCACTTCCTTACTCTATTCTATTAGTAATATTAATCCAATTAAGTGAAATGGATTAAAATAAAAAATTTCTCTGGGCTCTGGGGAGGGGGGGGTTTATCCCCCAAACCTCCCCCCTCGCTGCGACACTGGTGGGGAGGGGGGATAGTAGGGATGGAGGAAATAAAGGAAATGTTTGGGAAAGCACTCACACACCTGATCATAGCCAAAGTCTTCGGCTGATTCACACACCAATCCCTCATTCGGGTGAATTTTGTTGCCCATCCAATTAGGAACGGGTATAATAGGTATAATATCAATGTATTTCTTATCTTTCACATCCTTTATAACATTTCCTATGTAACTCATTTGGGGCCATCCCTTGCCCTTCTTCCCTTCCACTTGTCCCTCTACGTTTGTTTTCATCAGGCCATCGTATTGTGGACAACTAAATTGTACGGTTTTCTCCATAAGGTTTTTAGAAGAATTCTCTTTGCTTCGACTCCTCTTAGCACTGCCTCATGATTCACACGGTCGATCCATTTTATCTTCATCATTCTTCGTGTAAATACCGATTACAAAAAAGGTCTAGAAAACTAAAAGACTTTCATAACCAAAGATTTTTAAATGCTAAGTACAGGGTGTCACTAAAGAGTATATATATTTCAAATTCATATATTAATTAAACTTTAACGTAAACGAATATGAAACTTTACCCACATACTTACAAACCTCTCAAGTTTGGGTTACAGATGTTCAATATGTCCTCCATCAGCGGCACGAAAAATATCATATCGATATTCAAATTCCCCTTACCCGGGCAAGCATGCCCTTCGTCGCATATGTTATGGCAAAACAGATCCAGTTCTTTACAGGTTCTATGGGATTGGTACCATCAAAGTGATTGACTTGGGACAATTTGGTATGATTTTATTTAGGTTGACAATATTACATAATGCCTAATGCAATGAGACAAATTTCTATCACAGTGTCTTCTCTGACCACATTGCAGTTTCTAGGCTATTTCACACACGGTTAGGTGGTTCTATGCAAGAAGCAGTGACCTTAAACTAAGCTTGTAATATTTCTACCATTTCCATCTCCATAAAAACTTATATAGGTAGGACAAACATTGTTCTCTAATTTTTTTGATAAGTAAATTTTAACACACCAAACATGGCTGGAAACTATCCATAAAAGTATTGCCTAAAAATGTTACACAGTTTTTACTTCTATGAATTTCTTTGGTTTTGGGCTCAGCAAAGGGTGACTTGGGACAGTTACCAAAACGTGCCAAGCAAGTATAAAAGAGATCCTGGTTCCAGAAAATACAAAGAATCTAGTGATGAATCAATACAGAAAGGTGTGGATAGTGTTAAAAAGGAAAACCATCCATAAGGAAAGCAGCTGATAATATGCTGTCACCAAATCAACTCTCCAAGGGAAATTCACAGGAGAGAATCTCCATCTACGTGGAAGACAGACAGTATTGTTGGCAGTTGAAGCTAGTTTTAGTGTAAGGAATCTTAAAAATACTAATTGGGGATTTCTTCTTCAAAACGTGATGTCCACTTACTTTTAAAATCGTATCTTGATAGAATGGACTGAGAAGAGATTCAAAATAAATATGCATGGTATAGACTGGGTTCGCCCCTTCTTAAAACGTCACAAGGGAAAATTAACTGTCAGGCTTGAATATGAAGAGAGAGAAGATGAAGCGCACAAGAGCTACAGTATCCTCACATACCGTAAAAGAGTATTTTGATAATTTGGAACTGACAATGGAGGGAGTTCCACTTCAAAACGTGGTAAATTATGATGAAGTTAATTCAATTGATTCAGGACCCTAATAATTTAGTGTTGAAGCCACATTCATGAGAAACTATGGCAATTATAAAGATATATTTGATTTTCCAAATATACCTGATATACCTGGTATCATTGAAGGAGCTCAAATTCTTCGGGTTCTATCTAGTGAAAACCTTTGAAAGCCGGGGTCGTTTTAGGTTTGAAAATGAAATTATGTAATTATAACAATGCTTTTAATTTTTGTTGAAGTTAGATATATTTTAATATTAATACCCTAACTTTATCATAATTGATTGACATATGGGCACTTAGTTTTTTTTATATCTTTCTGATAAATCATTAATTAAAAAAAAATAAACAAATTAGAGACCCAAGTCACCCATATGGACTGCATACTTGGATCTAACATGATTTTCAGGGGGGGTCCCAAGTCACCCCATTATGAGGTGTGACTTGGGACAGTTCTAATTAGTTAATAAATCGGCAAATAATTACCGATTACAATTTATTTTTCTTGCAATTATTCCTGACACAGAGCTTGCACTTTGATACTGATTTCAAAAAATTTAACTGAAATGGGAGAGAAAATTTGAGTTTTGAATGCTAAAACTGTCCCAAGTCACCCACTTTGACGGTACATAAACATTGCCTTTAAGGAAAACCCACAGGGAGAAGTCACAGGGTGTCTAAAACTGTGAACGTGGAGCATGGGCGTACCCAGGGGGGGGGGGGGGCAACTGCTCCCCCCAAGAAGCAAAAATAAATTTAGTTCAAAACAAAAGCTATGAACAAATTTTCATTTTTGAAGAAAAATGATATTAAGATACGACTTGGAACTAAAATAAAAATCATTACTTTTTCAAGCAAATAATTATAAAAACTAATAAATTTCTGTCATAATTTCCTTAAAATTTTGGTTTCATTAACCTTTTCTGTGCAAAAAAGTAACAACCTGAACAACTACAGCTAGTTTTGCCCTCCCCCCCAGTTTTGATTCTGGGTACGCCCAGCCAGGACATGCTAAGGCCACAGCTCTTTTCCGACCAACCCAACAGTTTGGAGGAGTTCCATTCATACACTCACATACTTGACGACTCCAGTGAGGGAGTTTCCCATATTGTTGGAAAATGAAGTTGTCTTCGAGAAGCCTTGGAAACAAGCGAGGCACAAAAATCGATATTTTGGACAAAATAATAATTTGTAATATGCATACATATTCTTTTTGAAACAGCTTGTATTTTATAGTGTGATTTTTAATTTTTGTAATTGTGCTAGGACATGAGGGGTTTGAAGCTGCCTGACTGGGTAAATGGATGGTATCCCGAGAGGATGAGGCCATTAGCCAGTCTCAGCCTTGCTCTATTCACTAGAACCCTGCCAATGAAGAAGACAAAGAGTGGTAAGTTCATTGAAGGACTACATGCAGGGGTGGTCTGGGGTGATTGGGGATTGGTTGACCAGACATACCAATTAATCCGGACATGTCCAGACATGTTTAAATGTTCATCCAGTGTCCAGGCGGATTTTTTAAGTATCAGATAGCATCCTATTTTCTGATCATTATCTACTCTTACTTTACTAAAAATACTTTGAAAACTGAGAACTTCACGGCTGATGTAATTTAATATTGTACCTATTATGGCTATTTATTTCCTTGGAACTTCAATGAAATCTAAATGAACCTCTAAAATTGTTGTCTCAGGTTGGTTTTCAAGCTGGATGGAAATTAATTAGTAACTTGAATCTTAAAATCATATGTATTCTATGTTCTACGATTACAAAAACTGGAACTGATTTTTGTAAAAATCAACAAACAACAATGCACAAGGCAACTCAGAGAAATAAACATTGAAATTGCATACAAAAATATACCAACAAAAATAAGGCACTTAGAAATCGTGTGACCTCTGCTGTCTGTGCCCACCGCCAAAAAACCTGGGACGACAAAATCAAAGACCTCAGCGTTAAAGATAACTCCATATGGCAGCTGGCGCGGTCCCTGAAGAATCGGAAAACACCATCACCACCGGTACAATTCAGCAACGTGCTTGCAGTTACCGACGCCCAGATGGCCGACCAGTTTGCCAGACAACTAGCGAAAACCTTCCAAGACACCACCAACTCCGATGCAGCGGAAGCATGCAATACCTCATCTGCTTCTCTCCGACTCTGCCCCACTCCTCCATTCCCGCCGGTCTCTCCCTCAGAACTGGACTACATAATACAGAAGCTACCGAAGAAGAAAGCGCCCGGACCAGACAAGTTCTCCAACCAACTGGCAAAGCAACTCCCTCCCAACTTTCGCCTGTTCCTCCGTCATTTGCTGAACACCTGTTTTAAACTTTCATATTTCCCACAGCCATGGAAATCAGCCAAGGTCATCCATCTGCCAAAATCAGGAAAATCCCCAACTGACCCTGACAACTACCGCCCGATCAGTTTGCTGTCAACTTTCGGCAAAATTCTAGAAAAAAACCGTCCTGAACCGGCTACTTCCTGAGCTAATGGACAACAAACTCATCCGGGACGAACAAGCGGGTTTCAAGAAGGCGCACTCAACAACCCATCAGATCACGAGGATGGTCGAAAGCATTCAACTAAGCTTCAACATAAACAAGTATGTGGTTGGCGTCTACCTCGATCAATCCAAGGCATTCGACCGTGTCTGGCACGAAGGACTAATCCATAAACTTTCCTCCTTACCTATCTCCACCTACCTAACCAAATTAATTCAATCGTACCTCTCTGGCCGAACCTTCTTCTCCATAGTTAACCACTCCCAACAAAAATAACCTTTTTGAATTACCCTTTCAAAAATGCATCAGGTCCTCTTTTCTCTTGACACCTTTATTTCATTTATATGATCTTTATACAATGAGTATACTGTAAATAAAGCAAATTAATTAAATGTAGGATCTTATAAATGCAAAAAAACTTTGTTTCAAGTTATCTGACTCTTTTATTACACCTTTCTTATACACTTCACGATAGACGTGAGCGTTGTGGGAGCCATTGACGATCACCAACCAGCCGACCTGGCCAGATCACCCCTGACTATATGCTTTAATTATGTTTATGCTTTGCCAGCCAGAGATCATGATGTATCCATGGCATTTAGCAATAGTAGATACTTGTCCATACAAATGGGGAAATCCACAAGGATAAAAAAATACCACTGCCATTCTTTCATAGGTATTCTGGTCATGGATATCAATCACATTGTAAGTGAACGAAAAATCTAAAGTGTGAATGATAAGCATACGGCCCTCCACATTTGGTCCGAACTGAAGGAAGGTTCCTATAGTTTTTAGGTTTCTACTCCTGCAGAAATGTTACACGATCAACAATTATTTAGCATTGAAATTTGGTGATTATTTACTGATTTTGCATCAATATGTACAGCAAACCTGAAATTTGTAAAGAATGTTTACCATTTTTTAGTCCAACATTATTTTAAAGAGGATTCAAGTTCAAATTCATATTTTTATGATAGTAGTACCCAAATATAGGTTTTACTACATACTTATTGATGCAAAACTCAGTAAATAATATACCATTATGTACTCTCTCACCTTAAATGACCAATTCATTCCAGTTATACGGCAAAAAAGATTGGTTTGAATGTGTAGATTAATTCCTGCTCCACAAGATTTTTTCAGCATACATACATAGTTCCTATATTTTTCCAGGGGTGTTACTCTGGGACATGGCTACTCATATGAGCAACATGATATCAAAACCAGAGAGCAAGAATAAGATTTACCTGTACTCGGCTCATGATACCACCATAGTGAATGTGGTGCAAGGACTTGGAATCGGTGATGACAACTTCAAGCCAGAGTATGGAGCAGCGATTCTGGTTGAACTCCTAGAATTTTCCAATGGAGAAAAAAATGTTCAGGTGACTAAATAAGTTGATTTATGGAAGGGCTCTCTATGATTTTGACCCTTTTCCTTTCACAGCAATTTCACTTTTCACTCCCAGGTTGCTCAAGTGCGATTTATGATCGCGTAGGGAATTTGGAAAAAGAGACTAATTCTTTCATTATGATAATATTCTAATAAATATTACTTATTTCAATGAACAAAGCAGCACTAATATTTTAAATGAATTTCTACAATATGAAATGGAATCAAGGTCACAGCCAGTAAGTTTTCATTCAATGGAAGTTGCAGTCAAGACTTTCTGGGGATACATACGAGGGTTGTACCAAAAGTAGTAAGGTTCCAGTATTTTTTACAAATAGAAAAATTTGTTGATTGCTATTAATTTTCACATCATTGAAAAGCTTACACTTTTGCCAATTTTTCAACGTGGTCTCCATATTTTTCAACACACTTTTGAATATGGTGCTCCACCTTTTCCTTAAGTTGAAGAAGTCTCCCACTAGCCCGTTGAGGAAGCCTGTGACCTCTGCTCGGACTTCATCGTCTCTCTTGAAGCGTTTGACACCTAAGTGTTTTGTTTCGGGGGTGTAATGGAACAGCCACGCTTCATCTCTCATGACGATAGACTCCAGCAACTTCTCCTAGTTGCCTCCCCCCTCACATTGTGAAGAAATTTGCAAACACAGTAAAGGTGTTGCTCCTTGTGTCCATCAGTGGGCATCTGGGGGACTCAGCGAGTACTTATCTTGCGATAACCCAACGTTTCTGCTAAAGTTCTTTCAATTGTGCAATTGGAAGCTTCAGGAATGCATTCAACAAGTTCACGCATAGTGACAATCCAATCTTTGATCAGCTCACCATTAAAATTCTGAACAATCACATTCGAAACCGGAGGTCTTCCACTCCGTTCTTCATTGTGAACTTCCGGACGGCCCTCAGCAAAAGCCCTGCACCAATTACTGATGTGCTGAACGGACATGCACTCTTCAACATAAAATTCAGTCAGTCAGCCGATGAATCTCCATGGGCAGTATCTTCCTTGCATGGAGAAATCGGATTACTGCTCGATCCTCACCCTTGACAGGAATGGGGATCAACACTTTCATTGTTGACGGTTGCGAAGGCAATAACGACCGACACAGTGATTCGTGGACGGGGTGACTCGAGAGTTGGGGAACCACTGCACACAGCACAGTTGTGGGATTTATCCTAGAACCTTCCCTCAACATTGTAGCTAATTGAGAACCTTACTTTTGGTACAACCATCGTAGCATTGAGCAAGCAATTTCTGGGATTCAGATAATACTATATTCTTTAACACTTTAAGGGATGAGGGAGTTTGACCCCTCCTCTGATCCCCCAATGCTGGTCGGCCTTAAATGATATCCCAAACTGTCTCAGTACATCCACTCTGGTCCACCATTCTCCAACGAATATAATTAGTACATATATACTTCAGGGTCTTTTTTTGGATTCCATATATCATTGCAACTAAATTCTTCTCTGCTTTTCAGATATACTTGAAAAATAGTACAACATCTGATGACTTGTATCCATTGATTTTGCCAAGCTGTCCTCAACCCTGCCAGGCTGATACTTTCTTCAAACTTGACACCATTACATCGCCTGAGCAGTGGGAAAGCGACTGCCAACTCTGATGTGACATCACCAACACCTTTCCATTTGATGACATATGCATCATAAAGCAATGATTAGGTTTATTTAAAACTTGATCAAATTTTATAATCTGCCTTTCCAGTATTTTTCTAAACCAATAAGGTATTAAAAGTAACGTGAGTCACATATTCTTTCCCTCTGAGAGAAGTTCATTTAGGCTAATACTTATATGAAATATTGTTTCAGCCAACAGTATAAAATCTCATTTTTGTTTGGTAATAATGGTGATTGGGATTGACAGAAGAATATGAAAAATTGATTTCATATCACCCCATAATTTCTTTAAAATTAGTACTTATCAATGGAAATTCATGTATGATCATTTTTTTTAGATTTTGAACAAAATTTATAAGGTAAAACTACATTTCACTTATGACTGATTCCATATCATTGTTTGATAAATATACACAGTGAACATCCTGCTTAAAAATTTAAACATCAAAATACTATTTTTCTCTATAAGATACATATTTTGTATACATAATTGCTTATATTTACAAAATTGAAAAGGTGTTGGTACAAAATTTTCTCTCCGTAAAACGAAGCAATGAAACTGCTAAAAGTTTCAACATGAGCCCCAACATGTAGATATCACATTGATATCTAATGTTTTAAATAAAAACCTATAAACATCATCCTGACTCTTTCACTTTGAATTAGAAAATTTATATTTAAGAAGCTGCCTCACGTCTATTCATAGATTTATGGAAAATAAATTTTATTACTAACACATGAATGCTATTATGATCATTCCTAGAAAATCAATCCTTTGGGAGGAGCTGAAGAAAGATAATACTGAAATGCTACCACAATTTTTTGCCATAGTTCATATAAATGACTTCCATCAGATCCTAGGAACCGAGCCCGATGTTCGTAATTTCAAAACTTAGTATGATCGAATAGTGCCATGTATTTACCATAGGTTTTTTGCCGTACCAGAATTTCTCCGAGTAATATAAAAAATTTCATAATATCCTTCTTTGTTAAATCAAGAGTTTACTGTACCTTCTAACTTTGCAACTTCTGAGGAATAATAATCAATACTTCGAATCAATACCCCGGAGTCATCAAGTAGAGAAGTCAAAAAATTCATCATTATTTTCTCTTCCCAATGAGGTGACTCCCACTTTTCTACGTTCCGTGGTTGCTAAGTCACCTTTTTTCTCTAGAGGGTTTTAATCTAGCTTTTATCTCACATTTTCTCTTCGTCAGGCATAATGAACAAATGGGGCCTTACTGTCCCCCTTAACTCAGTAAATTTGTCCATTAGTCCATCACTTTCAAGATACTTTCATCATCTCCTTAGCTAAACTCAAACCTCATGTCTGAATTTGAACTTGAATAGCGCCACTTCACCCATATTTTGAAAATTTTTGTCTTAAAGAGAATTTTAGTTTTACAAGGGCTTTAGGTCGCATGACAAAAAGACTGCTTTCAAATCTTGAAATGCATGCTCATCGTCCATCAGAAGGCAATGTTAATTATGTAAATCGATTTTGATACCTGACTCATATTTCGGTAGAATTTTATTTTATTACAAAATTTTTAAATGCTTATCAACGAATTTTTAATACTAATTCATACTAGATTGATTGCATAAATATTAACTTACATTATTTAAACATACATATTAAAATATCATTTCTTTAACTATTTCAGTGCAGATGACAGCCCCGGGCAGTCATCTGCTCACAGCCACAGGTGTGGATGACATCCAAGGGCTCTCACGGCCTTGGGTCTCAGATGAATGGGAGTATTGAGCTTCGTGCCTCCCTTTTGACTTGCTTCCTTGTTTCTGCTCTGCAGTTGGTTTCCAGCCATCATATATTGCGTTTCGTTTCCGTATTTCTCCAAAACAATTTTTCCTATATGTTTCGGAAAATCATTGTTTTTTCCAAATTTTCCAAGTGATAATTACCTTGAGCCTTTGATACACAATTTTTTTGTGCTATTCGGACCCAGAAAAATCAGATTTTATATAAAAAGTATTATAACAAAGTGTTTGTGCTCGCCAAGATTTTCTGTGATGCTTCAGGGTATTTTCATTGTAGGCACCTGAAGTTCCAAAGACAACTTGCTTGGCTTGAGACAGTCGATGGAAACAGTGGAAGGTTTTCCATTGATGTTTAGGGAAACATAATAAAGATACATTTTTGCATGTTCCACAGAAGTTTTAATAATCGACCCAGGTTTCGACAGTACACTGTGTCATTATCAAGGAGTACTGTCGAATACACTTTTGTATGTTCCATAGAAGTTTTAATAACCGACCCAGGTTTCGACAGTACTCCTTGATAATGACACAGTGTACTGTCGAAACCTGGGTCGGTTATTAAAACTTCTATGGAACATACAAAAGTGTATCTTTATTACGTTTCCTGTCACCAAGTTCCATCAAATATCGCCTTCCAGCCTTAAGTTGATGTTTAGGGCATAAGTCTTCTTATTGCGGCACAGTGTCTTGGCGAACAAAGACTTGGGAAGACGTGGCTAAGTCCTCGTGGATAAAGACACGCTGCGAGGAGATGTGGCGTGATGCAGGGGTCAGACGTAGCTGACTCCTGTGGTCACGCAGCTGAGAGACCAGATCCGTTGAATCCAAATGCTGGTCAGAGACGACGAAGAAGTCCCATAGTCATCCTGGTGCAAACTCCACCATAAAACTTGTCTCCCGTCGATATGTTTAGCCATCCATGCGTAAGAACTGTCGCGCATGGACTCGCAGCTGCCTCTCCTGCCAGCGTTGCAAGATGTCTCGTCACATCACAAAGCCACTCGGTGATGTCATTCTGCCAACCAGGCGAATCAGTAGTCGAACACCTATCCACCGGTCCAACTCCATGTTGTGGTGGATACTGTGCCACAAACACATTTAATTTTTGTCTTAGAACGATTTTTCGAGGTATCAAAGTTAGTTTTTCTAATTGCTGTAAGCAAAAAGTCACCACATTGACACTGTAAATCTGATGGGCCTGGCCAAGGATAAATTCTACTAATCGAGCATCTATTAGGGAAGCTCTGGAAATTTGTAAACACCCCACGAATTTCAACAGGGACCAAGGACAAACGATTAGCAATGCATGGCTCCCACTAACATCTTGAAATAAAGGAGGAAAATACCAGAATATTTCACCCCAACTCCCCTCTCCCCATCACGGCAATGTATAAACAAATGCACAACCTTTCCAAAGCACTATAGCCCTAAGCGGTCCACGGTATACTTAAAGAAAAGTTGAAGACTTTTAACCCAGAGGTCATGGGTTAGCCCAAAAGTTTCATCAATTGACAGCATATGGACCGAAAAACAACGTCATCAGAACAATGAGTGATATAATAAGAAATTGGCGACTATGGTTTTCTTACAGGCTTACTATGTATATTGGTTTTTCGAGGCAGAAAATTTTTTTAAATAGATAATTATAACTAGAAGTCATATTAACATTAAGAATACAAATATCTTTGCTTTTTAGATTTTTTATGAAATCAATACTGAAGGTGTTATGAAAATAATTCTATCATAGTACTGAACGCAAGTAATTGTCTTTATTTACATACCGATTATGGGAATTCACCACTTAACAGTATCTCACTCAATCAGAAACCAATGAACTGCCAATATTTGATTACTATTTTGACCAGTGTCTCAATGCATTAGCTGGTATGGCATCTCACTCAATCAGAAACCAATGAACTGCCAATCTTTGATTAGTATTTTGACCAGTGTCTCAATGCATTAGCTGGTATGGCATCAATATTCCTTTCCATTTGGAAGCCAGGTATGCCATTAGGAGATCCAAAAATCCATATGCACACACTAATATCACTTAAAATTTGTTTCAGGCTCCAAAAAGGCCGGATCACAGATGTCCCGTTTCGACGGAGGTACTAAGTGGCTGGGGAGTTCCTCAGGAATGTCGTGTCCGTCCAACTTGATTCCAATAAGATGCATGGCGAGGGCAAATTCATCCGAATCCAACATACCATCCTTATCGATATCTGACAACAACCAAATTTTAGTCAGGGCTGAATTAGGAAGTTTGGATTTCAGCATTTCCGACTTGGCAGCTGTGAAAAAAAAACATATTCCATATCAAGATCATCGCACAACCATTAAAATGACTGTTGTTCGAAAATTCCAATTTGAATTACTATTGGAATCGGAATCAAATTTTCACCTTGGTAAATACCCATTTTGGATTCTGATTCTTGACATAGAATCGAGGAATCAAATTGATCCATCTTTAATTACAACTTAAAGAGGAGAGAAGATTACTAAAAGTTGTGCCACATGAGCACACAACAAAAGAAGTTTGAACAACAATCACAGCTGAACAAGAGAATACATGTATCAGAAAAGTATAATTAGAACAATATCAGCATATAGGTGAATGACATCAAGGTAGAGGAGTGCAGGAACTTTAATCAGTTATAGCCCCTATCACTGACCTATTCACATAAATGAAAGAGAAAGGTTCCACCTTTAATCTTGAAACACAACATATTTTTAAATGATTTGAAAATATCAAAACCCATCATGCAGTGGAGAGAATAATTTTTTTTAAAGATGAAATTGAAAATTTCTTTCATTTTGATAGAATGGTTCCAATGCATCCCACCTAACACCAGTTTTAATGAACCGTACTTATCTCTTATGCATACTGAAATATCAACCATCATACAATATGAGAAATATGTATAAAAATCGAAGGAATACCATCACGACTAATTATCGATTTACCTTCTGCAACGTAATTCAATCAGCGTTACAAACTGAAACTCTTACCTGAACCCGAGACTTTTCCGTCAACAGGCCCGAGTGAGTTGAAAATTTTATCATATTTCTCTTTTTCTCTTGAGATAATCCATTCTGATTCTCCTGATCCAGCATCAGCTCCTTCCCCTCGGCCATGACCAAATGGAGTGGAGTTATCAGCAACAGAGTCAAAAGCACCTCCTGCACAGCAAGAATATGATGGGTACTTAGATTAAAAACATGGCCCAGATCAATAATACACTGCCAAGGTCATTCCAGTAATGATAAAATAAGAATTTGTATGCCCACAATTTATTTACGTTTTATTGTGGGCATACGATATCTTCTTTTATCATTAGATAAGTTCCACAACATCTCTCCTGAGAAAGTTGAGTTTAGTCCATTCCAATAAGGTGAAACAAAGACCAAGTCTTCACTGTTCACCCTTGCACCTCAGAATGGACAGTGGAGGAAAAAAGGATAGCATATGGACTGAAAAACAACTTCATCAGAACAATGTGTTTAAATATCTACAGCCTATCCTTCATTCTAAGAAGTCTCATAAAGTTAAGGAAAGAAATCTTCATACCAAAGTTATCGAAGAGCAGATAAAAAGTAAAAAATTATTAGTAGCATATACCTTGAAAGAGGGAATGTACCAACAAACCACTGATATGCTATGTCAAAAACATCATGCTTAATTCAGTTACCATACGTTTTATCCACTTAGACATTAAAAATGGTTAAGGGTGAAACGCTCCACATCTAGAGATTGTGATTAGTAAAAAGATATATGATTAATTTTGAACAGCTAAGCAAGGTGTTGGAAAGAAAATCAGTGGAACCCAAAGCTATTTGCCAGGTGAATCTGACTCATCTATTCATTATAAATGAACCTAAATTTTAAATATGTATTGCCAATACGTAGTATGTGCATACATATGTATGATCGAGATTAAGAGGAAGTTCTGACACAAAAAAATACTTTGTAACTGCATGCAGTAGATGAAAGCTTTACTGACTGGTTCTTTTTCAATGAACATCTGCTGGTTAAATTTACACCAGGCTTAAAAGCACTCTTCCAACTCTGTTACTTACCTCAATGAGATTACCTTCGATGTCTTCTAAGACCTCCTTTTTTACAATGAGAACACAAAATGAAGTCCCATAATATGAAGATCTTAAGAAAATCAGCGACACACACATGAAATAAGGATCAGTGAAGAAATCAGCATCTAAAGAAGCATACCTTTCATTTTGTCTTCCTCAGTATTAGCCTCGTCACCAGCGGGAATCACTGCCATTAGTTTAGCTATGTCATCAGACAACATTTTATCAACAGCTTCCAACATTTTTGGATTTAAATTTTGAAATTTTGAAAAATCTTTATGGATTAATATCTCCTGCAAAAAATATTAAGCATTCAAATTAAATTATTGTACACAAATCAGATTCACATTGACTCACAAATCAGTACATATTAAAATTTGATATGATTTAAATAACAACTCTCACATCAATAATACTATTAGGAATGGACAGATCCACGACCTTCTTCGGATCCGGATCAGATATAGTGAAACATCGGTTAGCGAATGCCTCTGATAACGAACAATTCAAATAACGACCAGCTTTCTGGAACGGATTGTGGTCGTTATCTAGGGTTCTACTGTACTTGATTTCAGGTGTTGGATCTTCAGATATTTTCGGATCCCGATGCAATTTTAATTGTGTGCCATAAAACAAAGTAATTACAAATTCAAGTTTCTTCTGGGAACATGCGATCAAAGGAATGCTATTCACATTTCGTATGCGTTTTAATATTTAAACTGATTAAAAATCATTTTTATAAACTTTCAAGTAATTTGACAGTACCAAATTTTCCTAACACAAGTTTCCAGACCTCCCCCCCAAATGCAAAAATCACTAAAGTCTTTCAGGAAAATAAGGATTGGATTGAAATGAGTTTTCAACAGATATTCTTTAAATCCACAAAAAATGATAGATGGGTTAAGACAAGCAACTAAATTAATTTTTTTCGAGCAAATAATTTAATAATAAAGCGCTGTTACAATTTTCTTAAAATGATGGTTTCATTCACCTTTTCCACGCTAAAATAATACAACTTAAACGACCAAGGCTTGCCCCCTCACCGCCATAGTTTTGATTCTGGATATGCCCTTGCACTCTTAATATCAATAAAAATGTTTCCACACAATGAAATACATTTTTATCAATACATTATTATATTTAATTTGAAAACTGTACCGACTGGAAAATGTTGAATAATTGTATAGTTTTGTAGCAACTAAAAAACTTTGTTTCAATAATTAGGAGCATAAAGAATCCTAAAAATGTTAGAAACGTGACGAATTTGGCCTAATCTTTTAAGTACCTCGTGCATATCATCCAATTGCTGAAATCTAGCGAGACATCTTTGGGTCCAGTAAGTGATTCACCTGGCATTATTTTCTCCAGAAGCAGAGAATGGAAGCAGGTAGGATGAAAAAGGTCAGTGGGGGAGATGAGATAGGGATGAAACAAGTTTACATTGTTCTTATGTAACTTAATACTTTCCTTCAAAGACAATGATTCATGGACTTTGTTGTCTCGGAAAGGAAATAAAATATCTGAGGCATGGGCTAATGGAGGGCTGAGTTTGTTTCTTTTTAATCATCAATTTTCCCTTAAAAATTTCCACGACTGAAAGTCTGTTGAATAACCCATACGAGGGATTTTAAACAAAATGGTTCATGAGTAGGACAAGCATCATAGTGCAATGTCACATGCGAAGAGAGGATTGGAACACTTTCCATTCTTTCTTACGGGACGCTGCATTCACTGAAGCACTAATTTAAAATTTAGTATCCAGATCCGATGTCTTAAGCAAAGCCTCCGAAGTATCAGGTGAAGGGCAATATTCACAGATATTTGGATCCAAGGCATCTGATCCGACTATCCCTAAATAGTATTGTTGGTTTCGATAAGTTAAAAGTACATGACAAATTAAAAGCTAAATTTTCCAAGATACATATTTCAAGACAATTAATTTACTTCTTAATTCAGTACTGCTGTACTACCTGCATCCTCTTTAGCTCTGGAAAATCACCTGGGGGAAGATCCTGGTGTTCCCGTTGAATTTTTTCATAGATAGCCCCTAAATTTTTAATCAGTTCTACTTTCTTAGATTCCTTCCCAAAAAAACGAGGATAATTGGTTTGAAGAGCAGCTATTATGTAGGCATGAACCTAGAAAATTGAAAACAATTATTTTTATCACAGGACTTCTGGTACAAATAGCTCCTATTATTCTTCTTATAGTTTATTCTATTTGACGAGTTGAGCTAATGTCGTAATGGGGCAATACTACCTACTTAGTTTTCAGGGGATATGGCTGCTGAAGGGAGAGTGAATCAAATACTCTTTGGGAGTTGACATACTCAGCTTTTATTGGTGTCCGCTCTTCAGGCCTTACACTTGTCCGGCGGGGCTTTGAAACTGGCGCGCATGGAGGTGGGAGTCTGGGGCAGGATTGATAAAAATCATGATTTTTTCAAAAAAATAATTTTTGTTGATTTTTTTTATTTAAATCAGATTTTATTGATTTAAATCGGATTTTATTGATTTAAATGAGATTTTTATGATTCTCCATTCATCAAAAATTCAGTTACTTGCAAAACTAACTATTTGGGCAGCATATTGGAGAATGATCGTTTGCAGAAACAATAAGAGGCAACATACTCTAAACTCAATACAACATTTAGTCAATCAGGGGAGAGAACCATGGAAATGCCAATGGTATCAAATTAAAAATTACCAGCATAATATAAAATTGCCATTGGAAGTATCAAATGTACTATATTCTGCGGTTCTAAAGCATATGAAGTTTAGAAAAATTCTGTAATTGCAACTTTGTATGGTGCCCACGCTTAGAAGTTAAATCAGAAAACAAATTTTTTTTCAACGGATACACTAGTATTCTAACCAAAGCCAATTTTTTAAATTTTCATGTTACATGCATTCCTACAGTATCATTTCTATTTAAGAGCCAACATTGTGCTGATAACTGTCGATTCATTGTCTTAATTAAGAAAAAAAAATCAAAATTATCCACTTACAGCTTCCTTTTCTTGACTCTTTAAAAATCAAGCATCTGATTAAAATCACCTGATTTTTTAAATAAAATCAAGTGATTTAAATCATGATTTTAATCATGATTAAAATCACTTGATTTAAATCAATCAACCCTGGTCTGGGGTATCAAACTTACTTACTGGCGGCGAGTAGGGAGAGGCGGATGCTGATGGTCGGGTTCCTAGTCGTACCCAGTTTGAGTTCCACACGAGTCGTCATTCGAGGACTACCACAGCTCCCATGTCAAGGTCCTGAATAGTCCCCGGAGGAAATCGCAGAGGTCCCCGAACGACGAACTCTTTCCGACCAAGCACTAACACACCGCACTCACTGCACTCAAAAATGCTCTATATATCTAGTTCCCTGGGTGCGGGTGGCAGGAAGGGGGTAGTAGCAGGAGAGGGGGAGCGGAACATGCTCTGCGTGGCGGAAAGGAACGGTGACGCTACTTTTCCCACCCAGGGGTGCGTGGGTCCAAGGAGCATTTCCGAGAATTTGGACCATGCACTAGGGTACTCTACCCCCCCTCCCGCTGCTACCCCCTTCCTGCCACCCTCACCCCCAGGAACTAGATATATAGGGCAGAATAATAATAAATAAGCATTACTTGGCTCCATGTCCACACTGTGCAAAAAGGGAGTCGTGTGCACATGGAGCCGACTTCTACTGCTTACGACTCCAATATGCACAGTGTGCGCGGAAGGAGTCGTTTGCAAAGGGGAGGGAGTCACGACTCACCAAATAAGACTCTCTCGCCTCATAGCTATATCTGCTGAGTCGCACATTTGAATTGACTCACTCGCACGGTGCCCATCACTAGTAATTACATTATATTTCAAGGGTAGGAATTTTTACCATGTCATAAGTCTCAACACTGGTCAAATATAAAATTTCCATAATTTATGAAATGCTAATTTATTATTATTTCTTTAACAGGAAAAGACATTTGTAGAAATCAAACCATAACGATTCCTTTCACAATAAAAGATATCAAACTATTTTCTTAGGAATGATTATATTTCTCCTCCATAACTTGGGATGGTTCATTTAAAACTACTAAAATGAGAGCATTGACTGATAATCACTTAAATATACAGCATAGCTAGTTAAATGATAAATGCTCATAAAAGGTCAAAAAACAAGGGTTACACTAATCTAAATTAAATCTAAAGTTCAGAAATAAGGACAAACCTCACCATATAGAGAGCTTAACTGAGTAACTTTCTCTGGAATTACTACATGGAGTAAACTGCCAGACAATAATGATCATTCAACTAAAATACCAATTCCACATACCTTTGCCAACCTTGCTCTCTTATACAGATCATTCACCTTTCGCATGGCTGCATTTTTCGGAAGAGATAGAAGGTCTCTAAAAAGGTCATTCTTCTCATCTTCAAACAACCTAAAAATATTATAGTATCCTAGTATGCCATTATTTTTGATTTTTCACATCAAGCATCAAATTAAAAACATCAACATTTTGCCTACGTAAAAAATAAAATGCCAAAAATAACAATGAATCAAATTACACAAACCTCCTATTAATATCATATCTAAGTGGCCGGTCCCAGAAAGAGCCAATATAAACTTGAGACATCTCCGGAGAGTTGAAAACTTTTCCAAGTGACCACATAAGACCTCCATAAACCCTCATCAATTCCTGATGATTAACCATATCAGCTTTGTTTAAAATTATCCTTATCTTGTCATCATGACCTCTGAGGGCTTCCAAAGATCTGAAATGAAATATTTTCACCATGCTGTTAGTCATGAAAGATCTTTAATTACTACAAAATATGGGGCAGGCAAATTTAAACAGAATCATCTATCCTCATGCTGTCCAGGCATCTATGTATTTCTCAAATACAGGTATGGAAAAAAGTAGTTGGCAGGTGGTAGTTGCACGGCTGACACAAACACTTGATGATTTCACCATATTTAATCCATATTATCAACACAATGCCACTTGTAAGACTGTAATATTGAGGACACAAAACACATGAACAAAAGTCAAACATGAACTCTTTACAGCGCTTAATTTAAAATTTCGTAAGTTCACTTTAAATTAAATTTAAAATTAATTTAAATTAATTAAATTTAAATTATCTTAATTTAAAATTTCGTAAGTTCACTTTAAATTACAAACAAAGGTAACCCAAAGAGCAACATTTTGTACACATGATGTCATTAGCGTGTGAAGATAGGGAGGGGTGAAGGATATAAGATCATTATGGGCAACAAAATACTTGCTCAACGATAGCCCTGTTTGAATGATTACTGAAATAGACTTTAAGAAAAGCTAAGCTTATAACAATTTAGATGGAAAATTTGAGTTTTTACTGGTGCACAGTCTGAAGGGGTAATTCTCGGGTTTCCCACAGGAGGTTGCAGGTACAATTGCAGAGAGGTTAGCAATTTGCAAGAATTGCAGAAGATGACGAATTCGAAATGTTGGGACCAGTTACCCCAAACCACAATTCATGGGAAACTCAAGAATTATTTTTTCTAACGTTAGCATATTCTCAGGCAACCTATCCCACAGTAAAGATAAAGAAAAAAAATTTAGAAGACGATATCAACTGGTGGAGGTTCAATTACTACATATGTATAATTTTTATTACAGTGGCAGGGACATGATTACAGATATTAATTGTGACAGTTAAAGGTATGTAACCCTTAGACTGGGTGAACATTTTTAAACGGGTTGCATGTGGAATGCAGGAAAAACATTTTTCAACGTTTGACAATTGCTTGACTACCTACACCAGTTTCCCAAAATTTTTACTGCAGCCCGCATGGAGCCCAAGGGTACTTTTCCCCCCTGTAGGGATCGCTAATGCAGCTTCACTCTCCCCGCCCATCCTTCACGACTTTTCTCCCGGCATTTTCTATCGCACCGCCCAAGTTTCCTTTCCACTCCACGCTGTTAATATGCCTACGACAAGTGCCCAAATGTTGGCCAATCTATTGGTAAGAAAGGAAGAAGGGTTGCCCCAGATTATAAGGGCTCACTCCTTGCGAGGCACTCGGCTAGGCTAGAGGGAAAAATATTTCTTGGTTTTCTCCCGCACAGACTGCTAGCTAAAATCATGTACCCCTGCAGTCAATGGGTCAAGTGTCCCACCCATTCGATGGCATAATGCACAGAAGTGCTTTTAACATAACCCTAAGTTACGAATCCGGCTTAACTTAAATTCGGGTTACCCTCAAGGGCAATGTACTATGCGAGAACAATTAAAAAATGCTATTTCCTACACCAGATCCTTTGAATCTCTTGGCAATGATCAAAAGCTCCTCTATGCAGACTCCTACTCCCTATTTTGCAACACAGCATATGCCTCCTTGCTAATCCATTCCCATGCAGTGCTTTTATCACAGGTATGTAAACTACCCAGTGTTATTTTTTTCGGAGGAACTGAAGATTTCGTACATTAAGTAAAACATTTATAGGTACATTGCAATTGCTCTCCAAAAAACCCTCGGACTACTGAGGTCGGACAGTAGTTTGGGGGAGGGTGCAAGGTTGCCAGGTAAGAAAGGGAAATGCCCACCTCATATGTACACAAAAGGTTTCCCTTAAGAAAGGAGCCAGAAGGGACGATGAGCATGAAGGGCCCTAGGAAGAACCCCTTGCTTCGGTAATTCGAAGAAAGGGCTTGTTTTGGTGGTTCAGGCTTCTTTCGGTGCTTCAAATGCATGTGAATACATTGTATGACTAAGCACGGGTGTGAGGTGCGTTAGGGGGACAGCGATTGGCTGCAAACTGGGCTGGCGCAGGGTTCTCCATTCCTCCAATTGAACTACCATCCGACAACTCTTCCTGGCTGGACTGTAAGCCCTTCTACCTGTCATTGGACAATTCTAGGCGGCCTGAATGTACAGAGGGGTGAACTCAATGCATCCAATACTTTGAGTACGATACAAGGCAGAGGGGGCCTCAGCAGCAGAGAGCGATTGAAAAACTTCTGCTATCCCGTCGACTGGATGCGCCCAATTACACAGCAACGGAGAGCTGGGGTGTGGGTAAGGGGTGGTTCATTCGCTTGAAGGTGCAGAGTGTACTCAATCTCAGGGGCATAGTAGTATCAGGTGGTTTATGGAAGTTAATCATGTCTGGGAAATGTAAATATTTAGGCCTTAATACCAAAATTAAAATTATAGACGAGTGCGAAAGGAGCTGGAAAGACTGATATCGGGAGGCGGTTTGGTGCCCAATCACTTACGTTGTTCCCAATATTAAAGAAAGGTAAAATTCATGCAGCAGTGAATGAACTAGGAACACCCAGCAGCCAAAGATATTTGTGGAAAGGGGAAAATCCGCAAACGGAATCTGCACTATTCAAGTAGTTTTGTCAAAAAGGTCTGCCGGACTTCCCATGTCAACGGTGAGATGTTAAAGATGAAGGCTGACTACATTTCCAAAGGGGAGAAATATCTTCAACCACCATATCATGCCGTATTTCAGTGAACCTTTCAGCCAATTTTCTCAACTGACTGATGTACTGGTTAAAAATTTGAAAACTTGACAAAACTGATATTTTCAGCATGAAGTATTTGCAAAATTATCCAAAAACTTCCACCACACACCAAACATATTGATTCCGACAAGTTACGCTGTTTATACAGCTTTCTTTGGCAATCAAAAAATAAAAGAACAGGACACACACCTAAACTGGGGGAATTCATATTTTATAAAATTGATAATCCCCCATTTCTTTCTTTAAATATGTTGATACTCAACTAGATTGTGCCTGATAATGACTATTTAGTTGTTAAACTTTGTTAATACTGAGGAAATAATATAAAAACTGTAAATACGAACGATTATGAGACTTCGGTGGGTTTATGCAACACTTCTGGATACCACAAGCCCTCTGTTTAGCGAGTAATTTCCAAGGGATTGTGAGCACATGTTAAACCAGACTTCTACTGTAGTAACTTATCAATTTTGATTAAATAATTACAATAAATTTTGCTTAAGTTGTTGATGCCTGCTCTTTTATCACAAATATTGTTTTTTTTAAACATGTGTCATTTCTTTAAATAATCTTTTGTTCACTTAAATTCAGTATCTAAAATTCCAGTATTTTTGAAGGCTGAGCAATAGCCATACTTTCATAGAATAGACATACCTATTCTAGACAACTAGTAGATAAAAAAAGCTATCATAATTAATAATATTTGCCAGAAGAGTTGACTTTGCTTTTTTAGTGCATGTGCATACAATCATTTTATCTATCCATCCACCAAAAAGCATAGCAGTTACACTTTTTTTCAAGATTCAGGTTCTTTTTGGCTAATTTCACTGGACCTATACAATAAGAGTCTCTATTTAAAAAAAGACATATTCTTGACATCTAGTAGGTATTTAATACACCCAAGACATTGAAAACATTTTCTAGACATATAGTGGATATGTACACATTTAAGATATCTAAGACATTTAAACATGCTCTAGATACCTAGATGATATTTCGCTGAAACAGCTGGTGCAACAAAATAATAATCAACATAAATAAATAACAGTAATCAATGAAACACTAAGGTATTCTATTAAAAAAATTAAAGGTATCATAAATGAAAACTTTCACCTTCTAAATTCATCAGATATATCCAACTTATGGGCATCAAACAGAAGAATGATTCTATCCACTCTCTCAGCAAACCACTCAGTCACACCAGCGAAATCGTACCTAAGGATGAGAATAAAATTTAGCAGGGAAACACAAGAATTCTAATAAAACTGATCAATAAAAAGAAGAGTAATTAACCTTTTCCCTACCGTACACGTATATATACGTGTGGACGTTTCCTGACCCGGGAGACCACGGGCGTATATATACGTGTGAGATTTTCCCAGTCAAGAAAACGAAACCCATATATATACGTTTTCGAGCTCTCCCCCTTTCAGGACGGTCGTGGGTTTAGGTCGCCTTTGTCTCGGGACCCAACGCTTCGGGGTTTAGGATTAACCCTCCGAATCCGGGAGCAGGTACCCAGACCCTTCGTCTTTTACAACCTCTCTCAGCGGTAAGGGACAGCGGTCATACAATTGTTCATAGAGTCAATTTTCGAAATAAATATTTGTTCATTTCTCAAGAAATATAAACTAAGAATTGAATTGTTTGTCTTTTGAGCAGCATTTACAATTTTTAAACGAAATTCTACGACAAATATTAACTTATATCTCGAGTTATGTATAAACTAGGGATGGGTCGAATAGTAGATTTCTCGAATTCGAATATCGAATTCGAATATTAAATCATTGCTCGAATATTCGAATACCTCGAATTTCGAATACCTCGAATTTCGAATACCTCGAATACTAAACGATGAATGTGAAAATGTTTGACTAGGTCGCCTACGCAGCAGGAAACCCAAGATTTTGGCGAGTAATTGTGATTGCCTTTAAAGGATTAAAACAGGAATTTAGCTGATTAATGGAATATTTTAATTTTATGTAAACAATAGGGTAGTTTCCTTCATTAAAGAAAACGAAAGGTATTGATTGTGATTCGTTACCCACCATTAGTGTATTCATAATACACAAATTATTTCGTTCTAGAAATACCGGTTTAGACTAATGGCAATGTTCAATTTTACCTCATTTGAAAAAGGCCAGATTGGCGCCTATGCGATGCCACTCCACGTGACATCACAGGGACCTAGTTTCTACTCGAGAGGATCGGTGTTTTACATCGTCTGAGGTTACCAATGCATGCATGAGGCACAGAGCTCAGGGAAACATGTCTTAATAATCACACAGTCTGTTTGATAAGGTATTAATAATCCTATTTAAGCCAAGCGCTACCACCTAGCATGGCACTCGGCTACCTGCTAGCATCCTGCGTCGTAATAGCGCTCAGAGCCTCGCCCCAAGGTCACCTCACTTGCGGCAGCGGGAACCAGAACGATGTCACGCGGAGTTTTTCCCTGCATTCATACTTACCCGTCGCGTTTTCGCGCGCTTGAAAATTTTCACTTTTAATTTAATCGCGAAAAATAGATATCGTCTTATAAAACTCTAAAAGCGTTAAATACGTACTTCAGGAGTATTAATATTGCGATTTAGGCAATAAAAAATAATAGGAAACCACCCTATTTGAGCATTACGCCTCCGTCGTATTTCTTCTTCTTCCCGGTATTTATTTTCCTGCGCAAAATGCTTAAATAAAGTCAGAAATATGTCGTGTTTGGTCTTATTCTTTTTTAAATTACGCGCACATTACTAATATTTCAATCCAATAAAGGTGTAATAACAATTGCCGAAAGTCTTTGTTAGACACCTTTCCGGCTAGTAGATGACTCATGCAGCAGTTGACCTCGAGAAAGGGGGAAATTCGAAGCAGGTAGGTAGAAAAAGGTCAGTGGGTGAGAAAAGGGGGTGGGTGCGAGACACGTTTTTATTTTCTCGCGTAACTTGATATTTTTTGAAGCTAAGGTTTTTGTAATACAATCCCTGCGCTAGCTGGGATCTTTTGTTTGATTTCGGAGAAGAGGAAATCGTCAAGAGTGGGTGAGGCGAACGCTGAATGGAGGGGGATAGCAGATCGTGGGAAATGCGCCAATGTCACTATCCCACGGCACTGAGTTCCTCCCTATGGTAGTTTCATCTCCTGGGGAAGATTCAAAATAAGTGCCTGTCATTATTAGCCACAAAGGACACACGTCAAACACCTCCTCTCATTTTATCAAAAGATGGATGCGGGAAAATGGTCAGTGGGAAGAAAGAGGGAAGGGTGAAACACGATTCTATTATTTTCCGGTAACTTGATATTTTTTTCAAAGCTGAGGTCTTCGTAATACGATCCCTGCACGAGCCGGGACCTTTCTTTTGTTTTCGGGGAAGAGGAAATCGTCTGAGGGGGTGAGGCGAACGCTGAATGGATGGGGATAGCGGATCGTGGGAAAAGCGCCAATGTTGCTATCCCACGGAACTGAGGTTCTCCTGATAGGGGACACCTGGGATTTTCGGATTTTTTTCATCCGATCAATTTCGGTTCCCCACGTCCAACTCTTTTCACCGCTTGAACCCGTGAATTTGATGTATTTCGTCAGCTTGCCTAAAACGGCGCTGCGTGCAGTAGACGACTAGAGTTCTCATTTTTCCGAGTCAACTACCAACGACGTGCGAGCGACAGTGTATGACGCGAAATTCAAAGTATTCGAGACGGTACCTTTGGCATAACTATTCGAGATCTCGAATATCGAATACTTTCTATTATTCGAGGTATTCGAGTATTCGCGGATACTATTCGCACATCTCTAGTATAAACATCAAAATGGAAATTGTTGCTGCGTTAAATGCTTTGATAATGGCCTTAGAACTTCATTTAAAATTTGACAATGCTCAGATAAAAATGAGGAATTATATTCAATGTCTGTAATTTACGTGCAAGCAACAATTATCCATTTGCTATATACATATAAGCAATACATAAGTTGACCGCGAACCAATGCCGCAGGTATGGTCGTAAACCCGGAAAGGAGGGAGCACAACTACTCTTGGAGTCTGAGATAATACGGAGTCCCACCGTGGAGGGGTCGAAAAAGGTTCAGCGAGACCCTTCTTAACGAATGCCCTCCAAAAATGCTCCGTACCACGAGAAAGAAGAGTCTCTTGGGGAGCGGTACAGCAGTCAAGCTAAGACGAAAACTCCGCGGTCTCGAAAGGGTTAAAGCTGCTATTGAGGTTTTTTTTGGCAACATTGCAAAAGATATCAAAATCAGTTCAACACATTATATGTACATATTAACCAACCAGGAAAATCGATTTTATATAAATTTATCAACAATAATAAATATTAACTGAAAAGGGAATATAAGTAAAAGAAATAAGATAAGACTGAAAATTCAAAAGCATGCCAGTTGATATACCACTTCCATAGAAAAATATTTGCAAAATAAAATTAATGAACATTATCGTTCACATAAAATATCCAAGCAGCATACACCATGCAATGTTAAATGAACAGGATCAAGGAAAATAAACTTGATTTTTTCAGTTAGAAAGCACAAGCAAAAGCAGGTTAAGTGAGCATTGACATCATGAAAGACAAAATATCACACAGAAATCACCATTTATAACTATGACGCTGAATTAAAGCATGAAAGTATATCAACAGATAATATCTCATAATAATCTCAAAGTACAAATTTAAAAATAAAAAGGCACAAAATCTATTTACTTATTATTATTGCAAGTAGCAGTACAAAAGATAACACTACCCACACAGCACAAAATATCCATTGGATAATAATAATAATAATAATGTTTTATTTGTCCAGAGATCTAGTAGTACAAGGGATACACTGATATAGGACACGTCAGGTTAAAGAATATATATACAATAATACAAAAAATACAATGATGCAAGATATGTCAAAACATTGTTTAAAAATTCATCCATAGAATAATACATTTTTAGTTTCATAATGTCCACCACATATCCATATCCATGAGAGATGGCTAATACAATGGATATCCATGGCTGTATATCCAATAGAGTACAACAATGAACATCCAATGGATATCCATGGCTAGATATCCATTGGAGACCCATGGTTGGATATCCAAATGGACATCTGAGGCTGGATATATCCATCAGAGTACACTTATGAATATTAATTAGACTTTCTATGATAGATATATTATTGAAATTACACCTTAAGCGTAAAAGGGTAGTTTCCTTCATCAAAGAAAACGAAAGGCATTGATTGTGATTCGTTACACACCATCAGTGTATTCATAATATACAAATTATTTGGTTTTAGAAATACGTCCGTTTAGACGAATGGCAAGGGTCAATTTTATCCTCATTTGAAAAAGGCCAGATTGTCACCCATGCGATGCCACTCCACGTGACGTCACAGGGACCTAGTTTCTATACGAGTAGATAGGAGTTTTACATCATCTGAGGTTACTAATGCATGCATGAGGCACAGAGCTCAGGGAAACATCTCTTAATAATCACCTATTAAAACTGGCTAAGTTTGGAAAGTTTTCTTCGTTTGATAAGGTATAAATAATCCTTATTTAAGCCATGCACTACCAGCTAGCACGGTGCTCTGCTACCTGCTAGCATCCTGCGTCGTATCAGCGCTCAGAGCCTCAACCCAAGGTCACCTCACTTGCATCGGGAACCAGAACAACGTCACACAGGAGTTTTCCCGGCATTCATACTTAGCCGTCGCGTTTTCGTGCGCTTGAAAATTTTCACTTTTCATTTAATCGCGAAAAATAGATATCGTCATTTAAAAATCTAAAAGCGTGAAATCTTTCGATTTGGGCAATAAAAAAATAATAGTAAACCACCCTATTGTAGTACATATAAACGTAAAAATTGATGTCTATACCTTTCTGCATTAAAAATGTAGAATATTATATTTTAATTTCATCAGCAGTTTCGTAAAGTTAGAAATTTAATCTGCAAATTAGGATTTAGTTCATATTTTCCACACAGGCATGTTGCGGATTGCGTGATAAAAGAAAACTGTGTAACAATTTTAATTGACAATGTGAGTGATCATTGGTTTTACTGACGAATACTTTTGATAAAATTTTCTCGGGTCTGGCACTGGGTTAGGTTGCTTAAGGCCTTACCCAAAAAATATTTTATCAATTAGTCACGTAAAGGTGGACAACAATTCTACCTGAAGACGCGAGTAAGCAATGGGAGTCATAAATGTAATAGTGAACGGTGGTGATCGGTTGTAAGCGCCGTTGCTTCCGATTTTTCTTCATGATGACTTATCCAGGACAACTGTGTTTCTGATTAATGTGTTACTATGATTTGTAAAGTAAAGGTGCACATTTAAATCGATTTATTCCCCGAGGCCGATCATACATACTTAGGGCAATAATGAACGAGGTGAGTAATTTTTTATACTCTTATTGAATTTCCTTTTTAACGAGAAATATAAGAATTTTACGTTTATATCCTTGTGGCTAGAGGGTCCAATTGAAAACGATTTATTTTCGCATGATTTTGCGCGTACAGATTGTAAAATATGTTGTTAATGTTCATTAACATCCTAGACAAAAAAATGAAAGCATTTTAAGCTATTTTTAAAAGCATTTAAAAATTAACAGTAATGTCTTGAAACAATGAATAAGTCTACCTTAAATGTTTTTTTTTCCCCCTCGACCCTTAACACGTCTTTCCGTGGCATCTAAAATGTTTTCATGCATATTCACTTAAATGATATTTGCCGAGTCAGTTACATGCTTTATTATTTGTTTCAGGAAGACCAGGAATCTGGCATAGAAAAATTAATATAACTATATAATTCGAGGTCTTTTTACTGTAAATGTGATTATAGTTAAATAAATTTAATTTTGGCATGCAATCGTTGTTTCATTCATCATTTATTTCTCTTGAAATTTCTAAAATCTTGGTATGTTAAATTTATGCAAGATTCTTTTACCTTAATCACTGCTTGACATGTTTAACTATTTATTGTAAATGTGGATACATTAAATTACAGTGGCTGAACAAAGAATATTTTAAGGCATCATTAACTCGAATGTACTTTCCGTTGTGTAGTGCAGGTGCACGCCAGTGTAGATATTTGATGGATCCACTCAGTTTCCTGTAGGAGACATGGAGATTTTTGTTGGGCATCCCCTAGAATTTCCACAAAATCTGGATATCACTTACAATTCAGGAGGATTTATAATATGAATATGCAGTGAATAATTATTGTGGAAATCCACTTTCCACAATATTTAATCACTGCATATTCTACTTATACTGGATAAATGTAGTGAATGTCCAAAGAATTCTTGATAGATATCCAGTGGATGTCTAACGTATATCCATAGTACTGTAACAACACAAGGTCGCTGGGTGGTTGCGAGAGCGAGGGCACGTGCGGTAAATAAGGGTTTGTAAAAGACGGAACCCATGCGCGATAGAGTTTACCTGGCCAAGACCGGCGTGAGCGAGGCGGCGGAGAGGAAGTCAGCTGAGCGACCGGCGAAGAGAGGGGAAGGGAGAAGAGAGTGAGGCGACGGAGGGGAAGGGAGAAGAGAGTGAGGCGACGAAGGGGAAGGGAGAAGAGAGTGAGGCGACGGAGGGGAAGGGAGAAGAGAGTGAGGCGACGGAGGGGAAGGGAGAAGAGAGTGAGGCGACGAAGGGGAAGTCAGCTGAGAAGGCACGGGAAAAGAGGGGAAGGAGAGACCGGTTGCCGCAACGAAGGGAGAGGAGTTCTGGCGCTCTCTCGATCACTGACTGCCCAGCAGTAAGGAAGTCGCCGGCATGCTATGCCGGTGGCCAGACAGACAGGCGGCAAGACGACCGGGCAGTACCAGTAGCCAACTTCACGGTTCCTCCGGAGACCTCAGCCGGGGTCACCTCACCTGTGACCGACGTCCCGGTGCCTCCCAAACTCCAGCCAATACCATCGGACCTTCCGGCCTACGTTGGTAAACTCTATCGCACTAGGTCATTGAAAATTGATTACAGAATTGGGGTGGGTTGGGGTGAAGCATGGGTTTTCCATCCTTTTAATTTTTGTTGGGTCACAATGACACTTTGCTTATGTTTCCGTGCTTTAGCTCTCGTACTCTACCCGCAACCGAGCTCAGCCCATGATTTGGTTAGTTTTGTTCAATGAGGGGATTCTTTGTGGCATTGTTTCTTTTTGTTGTTACGTATAATATCTATTGGATCAATAAATGGTTATGCTAAAACTTAAGAGTCTTTGTGCATCCGCTCCTATACCTGCCACGTGTTTCAAAGAGAACCTATTTCACGGCCCACCGCCGGCTACGCTAGCCCGGCATATTAGTTTGTAGTTTATTGTACCAGAGGGAAGGTGCCCGTACGGTTACAGTACATATGTCCAGATGGAGGACAATTGGATATCCATTGAATCCACATGTCATCATGATATCTAATGGATATACATGTGGATGTCATGGTTACTAACATGGATATCCAGTGGATGTCCAATGGATATCTTTGTGCTTTGTGGGATAATGTCATTGAATTAATGTCTTTCAATGAATACCTTGGAATTTCTGAGTCTCAAAATTATAACCTAGCTACACTCACTCTACATGGCTACTATATTCCAAAAATGCAAAGGATTCCAATTATCACACCTAATAAAAACAATAATTCATGTTAAAATAGTTCTTGGAGTGTAGGTCAACGTATGTTATGCAAAAAAGTTTTAGCCAACGTTTCTGTTTATTTTAAACTATCATCAGGGCTTAACTTTGTACATGTTTAAATGAGAAATATTTTAACATGAATTAAACGAGGTCAAGACAAGGAAAAAAAATAAATAAAAAAATAAAACAATAATTCACATAATGATCTGATAAAGCTATAGGGGGCTCATTACAGGATATGAAGGGAAAATGTAACAATATAACACAAAATACAAACCCACCCTCGATCCACACGCTGCTTTTCACCCGATAATACACCAGGTGTGTCCACAATTGAGATGTTACGAAGAACAGGTGAATCCAGGCAGGAACCCTGGAATCTATTCAGGAAGGTATTTCCAAACCGAGATAAAGGCTTAAATGGAAGCTTTGGGTCCATAACTAAGGCATTTCCAGGTATTATATCCCTCTGTCTCTCATCACGGTTCATCACCACGGTGAATCTACATAGAGGAGTTTATGCCTGTTAGGTTAATATGTAAAACACTCATTCCCAAACTCTAAATAACAACTTTTATCACAAAGACTTGAGTTAAATACCACAGATTGTTACCATAAGAAGTCTACAGAAGACATTTGTATGATATTAATTATGATTTGAAACAGAATAAGGTAAATAGAAAATTTTAATGAACTTAAACTTATTTACTATAATTGAAATGATGATCAGAAAACTGTAAGGAAATTGAATTTTATGCATCTAATATGAGTATATAAATCAAATATTAGATCAAAGAATAGAGCAAAATCTAATTTGAATTGAGATTGAATAGTTCTTATAACAAATATTCTTCAAGTAAAAATGAAAAATAAGGAGCAAAGCATTGCTAACTATGTTATTTGAGTATACTCATGTGTTGGTCACATTGTGCCAATTGCAGTATCTTGGTAATTATTTTATTTATGATTTGCAATTATTTTCTTCTTATCGACTAGGATGGGTTATGTATTTAGGAGTCCAATCGCCATTAAAATTATTTGGTAAAACATTGTATGTGTCCTTGTTGCGACTATGACATAAAAGGTTATGGGCCCGGGCATAGTTTCCATACACTGTGCAACGGGGAAACAAAAAAAAAAATATATATATATATAAATGCCATGATAGGCCACAAAAAAAACATAGGCACAAATAAAAGAGAACTCACACTTTAGTTTCAAATTTTCGACCCCTTTGTGTCTTCGTCGGGAAGGAGACAAGGAGAGACTGAGGAGGAGGACAGAGGATGCCCAAAGGCTGAGGGGATTAGGATAAGATAGTGGTAGGGAGAGGGTGGGGAATGGGGGATGGGAAAGAGGAGAAGGCTATACAGATCAGTGGGCCCTGTTAAGACCAGGCGGGTTGAAAGCTTGGTATAGCCATATGGAAGACTGCTCAAGAGTTTTCAACTCTAGTGGTGAAGCGGAGGGTGGGAGAGAGGCAAGTATTTCTATGTGAAAGCAATCATCAAATTCTTAATTGTGGGAAACGGCGTGGGTAGAGAAAGGAAGCGAAGTAGATTGGGAAGTGGGTTTACAAGAAGCTCGATGGTTGTTAATCCGTAGATTGAGTGAGGTGGTGGCTAAACCAATGTAGAAGGCGGGGCAGGAATTGCATAAAAGGATATAAATTACATTACTAGTTGTACAGGTGGGGGACGGAGTGGAAGGAAGCGGAAAAGTAAGAAATTTGTTAGGAAGTGACTGGGTAATGAGGATAGCACACGTTTTGCACCGAGGTCGTTGGCAAGGGATAGGTAAAGAGCTAGTACGGGTGGTGAACCTTGAGAGTGGTTTAGTCGTTTTGAGAATGGAAGATAGATATGGCGGCCGACGGAAGGATGAAGATGGACAGCTAGAGAGGATTTTTCCAGTAGTGACGTTGTTAGAAAGAATCGGAAAAAGGCTTTTGATGATTCTGTTCAAAGCCTGTACGCCCGGGAAGTATGTGGTGGAAAGGGAGAGATATGTGGGTTGTTCTTGGTATGAATTTTGGGTTTGTAAGTATTGTGTAGGATTTTCTTACGTAGAAGGTTCTCAGGATATCCTCTACGAAGAAGTGAGTGGTGAAGATTATTAAGAAAAATGTCCAAGGATTCGGGATTATTGCAAATTCTGTGGCCTCTTACTGAGAGAGAGTAAGGAAGGGATTGTTTAGTATTTGAGGGGTGACAGCTGTTGAAGTGAAGATATTGTTGTTTGTTAGTAGGTTTAATGTGGACTGAAGTGATGAAACTTTTATTTTCTAGGGAAATGGTAACGTCGAGAAATGTTATTCGGGAGGGGGAGTGGTTAGAAGTAAAGGATAGTTCGGAGAATTCATTGAGTGCTGAAATGAGAGAGCTCAGTGAGTCTTCTCCATGAGGCCAGAGAATAGGTGTTTTGTGTTATGCATTTGTCTGCTAGGTTAAGGAATATTTTTTCTTTGCTTCACAAAGTGTTTGACAAAGGGAAATTTATTTGAGTATATTTAAGATTTGATCACAATTGCAGTACCTTAGGTAATTATTTTATCTTTTATTTGCCATTGCATTCTTCATATTGATTAGGATGAGTTAATATATGTATCTAGTGGTCTGGTCGCAATTAAAATTACATGGTAAATCATAATATCTGCGTCGTTCTTGTGCATATAAAATAATAAAAAAACTAACCACTTTTCTTCCACCAACTATCTTCCCACAGGCAACGGAAAATGTACTTCATGTTAAATTTTAGACAATATAAAGACAACAAAACAACGTCTCCGATGACAGCCGAAAAGCTAGGGGAACACATAAAGAAATTAACTTGAGCGTGACATACTTATCGGTAGTCGGCTCTGGCCCGATACGTAACCCTGGAAAATCATTTCCAAGTAGATATCTAATGAAGGTGGTTTTTCCAGTAGAATACTGCCCCATGAGCAAAATCATGGGTTTAGCATCAAAATCTGCATCATCCAAACGCGTCGAGTGAAAGTCATGGAACTGAAAAAGATGACAGAAAAAAATCAAAGACGCAGATAGCAACGAGTAGCAAAATTGCTGATCCACAATGCTCACCAAAAATAACTATGCCGAAACACCAAGACGCACATGTTACGTTGGAAGTAAAATGCATGCATCATAAATGGTTTTTGTACTCACTTGATAATGCTCCTCCAAAGGCTTAAGTTTAGTCTTGTACATAAGCTTAAGTTGTTTCTCCACATTCTCATGAGTAATAGGAGACTGTTAAAAAATTCAATATAGTTGGTAACACAGCGAATGAAATTAATTATATCTACAGTAATACATGTAATACAGACAGACATACGCACCGACAGATAATATTGAAAAACAGCTTTCAAATTTTTAAACTTCTGCAGGGCGACCATGATTCCCAAAGATGATGAGCTTGTAGCAATATCTTCCACTAATCGAAGCGTATTTGAATGTCACAGGTTGTTCACGGCCGTCGTCCTTTTCCCGCACTCAGCTTTCATTTATTATGACACACCTTTTCTCTCATTCCTCTCGTTTCCATTACTCTTCGTGAACCTTGTCCCTATTCACTATCGGTCTTCGTCTTTTCAGTTTACATCAGGAGATCCCCAATTCAATACTATCTTCATCCATATCTCATGCATTCGATCAAAATACGGCCACATCTGCCGGTTCGAATATTACCGTGGGGAATCGTCAGGTTGGCGGGTCCGCCTCTACCACCCACCGCGCATTTGAATCAATTTAAGTGGGATTACAGAAGTCGCCACTCGCGTCGCTGACGAACAAATTGGTCCAAGTTTTACGGGGAAATGAGGTATAATTAGGGGTATTAACCAAAATTTATAAATTGTTGATGTGATCTATTAAATTCATTACTAATCCTCACAGTTACAAGCATTATATACCAAATTATTGGAACAAAATGGATCGCATTTGGACAATGGAGCGCTGCGGACATTTTTGAAAACCGATTTAAATGCGACCGAAGTGACCACAGAAAGCAGCCTTCAAAGGGATGGCATTGGGACTCCTCCAGACAGTCCCCTTGTATACAGGCATCAGGATCATAGAGGGATAGAGGTTATCCCTCTATGATCAGGACGATCAGGACTGAATCTCGGTGCGCTTCCGCTCGTCATTTGCGGAAATTACAGGTCGCCACCTCGCGTCGCCGCTTCGCACAGTGGGTCCCAAATCGAAAAAAGCCCGGCCAAAGTCAATGTGCCCGCTGTTATAATTTTGTACATATTTCATGAAAAGATTTACTTCCACATTTTTTGCTCGGTTAATTCTGAATCCTTAACTATTTTTTTATGAATTTGCAATAACTTTAATGTTATTTCACATTTAATTTGAGCAATTAATCAATTTTTTCAAAAAAGCCAATGAAATTTAAGACTATTATAAATACTTCATCTTACAAAACTAAATTAGATAATTAGAAACATATATTCAATGTATTCTATTGCTTCTTTTTGGACATGTATAGGTCAGGACTCTCAGGTTTGTTAAATAAACATTGCTAATTATGCATTTCATTGATCAATTTTCCCTTTTCCTTCCCATCTTGAAGTATCCCAAGTCAAACTTGAATCGTGTTTAATTTTCTTCAATTTTTTAGGTTAAATCATATTCCATTTTGCAATTCCTTAATCTTGCATTACCTAGAATGATGGACTGAAGATATATCTTCAGTCCATCATTCTAGGCTATTGTTGGCTTCATTTAAGGTGGTTTTAAGTACTAATATTTAAATAAATACTAAAATTAATATTTCGGCGTCGCTGGTGGTCACAATGACCCTCATGCATGTGCGCTACGCGTCCACCCCCACTGCCCGTCTGCCTTCGCAGACGCGCGTAATATATCTCCCTCCACAGCCTGTCTCACGCGGAAATAAAAGAATCGGCTGGACTCGTCGTTAGTTGGTTTGTTTGGACCTCAGTGAAGGACTGGGCCCGGAACTATGTGCCATGTCAAAGGAATAAGGTGACAAGGCATTTTAACTCCCCAATTATAATTAGTGATTTCCCTACTCCCCAATCACTATAATTAGTGATTTCCCTACCCCCAGCCACAGATTCGAGCTTGTACACATTGGGACCTGGTGGACCCCCTGGCATACTGCGGTGGCTTCCAATATTGCCTTACCTTGGCAGACTGATACACCCGTTTACGGGTTTATCAATTGACCGGAAGCTATTTCCCCATTTCGGATTTCTTGGCCGACACAGTAGCCAAAACATTCTTTCGAGAATGGATTTCACGTTTTGGCACGCTCCACCGAATCACAATGGATCAAACCCGCCAGTTCGAGAGCCTCCTCTGGAAGCTGGCCGACCTCTCAGGAGCCACACATCTAAGGACAACCGACTACCATCCTTCGGCCAAGGGGTTAGTGGAGCGTCTTCATTGCCAACTGAAGGCAGCCATGCACTGCAACGAATCCTAAAGGCCATTTTACATGGGGCATGGAATTGTGCAGGTTAGAGCTGCATTAATTTCTAAAATGGCGTGGAATTGCGCAAATGCATGAACGAAATTAGAACGGGATATTTTGCCATCTCACATCCACGCATGTGTTCTAGCAATTCACCACTTTACACGACACAATTTTGATTGCACCTTTGCACGTACGTCAGATTGCTCAATTCCGTGTAAAACGGCCTTAAGGATAGACAGATCTCTTGGGCCCCCACTCAGCCTTTAAGGAAGATCTTGGGGCTACCTCTGCAGAGTTGGTGTACGGAGAACCACTGAGACATCCCTGGCGAGCTTATATAGCCATCAACTGCCCTCACAATGGAGGAACAGTCCAGTTACGTGATGCAGCTGCGGCGGCACATGTCTCAATTGAGCCCCTGGCCACCATTCCATCATGGTGAAAGAGCATTTTTGTATTTTAAACCTTGGCTGCCTCCACTTCTGTCTTTGTTAGTGTGTCTGGGAGGTGTATGGCACGTAAAAGATCCTGTCAATCCCTTCCGGACTTTTTTCACTGGACCATGAGGACCCCCTCTGAGGGATGGATTTGCAGAATTTTGGATAATCTGGTGAAATTATTTCATCGACCACAATAAAATAAAAAAACAAATATAATATTAAGTTTGCCATAATTTTAATTTGATACCAAATGCCAAGGAAATCTGTTGATATTTATTCGCATCGGTTAAAATTCTTCCATGCATCAAACATCTCACATAGTCACCAGGGTACAGATTGTAAGGGAAGGACAGGGGAGTACCTCAAGGGAATGGTATGCCACAGCTAATGAGTAAGAAAGGGACTAGTTTGGTTAAGAAGGGATGGTTGCCAGCCTTCTCATTCTTGAAAGATTGAGACCAAGGAGATATGGGCCACATAGAGCAGGGAAAAAGAGATGGTTCAATATTCTTGGACATATTTTCCACAATCACTAGTACACTTGCTCATCTTTGTTTCCACATCTGTAGGGTTAAAGCACCTTAGCACCGCTGGTCAAGTCATAGAAGAATGCACCCTATGTGCCTCATGCCTGTAAAACCTTTTAGGAATTAGCAGGGCACTAGCTGATGTAAGCAAACCTCTTTCCAAGCATTCTTAAGGTGGCTTTTAAGATGTTGCACTGAAGCAAACTTTCAACATTGATTCATGCCACCAGATTCCAAAGAGGTGAAAGGTAAAAATAAGCGTCTGCAGTTGATAATGACCTACTATTAGAGCGTCAGTCAATGGTATGGATGAATTTATGGGATGTAACCCAATTAAATGAGATAAAGTAGCAACACATTTGATTTTGTTGTAGGATAAGGTAGATACAGGACTCACTCCATTACACTACCCCTCAATTACACACCTTAAATGACATACTTTTCATGTGGTGGTGTTCATATATGTACTGGCAAAAATTATCTCTCTGTAACCCAAGAGATCATGAGATTACAGGGATACTTAAGAGCAAAGGAATGACTAAGTGGATTTGATCACAAAAGCCAAGACACATGAACAAAGAGAGTGTTGTAATTAAATAGATTCATATATATTTTTTGATAAAGCAGTGTCACAATATTTTGTACAATGAAATGCCATATTCATTCATCTGAACACACAATGAGTATAAAGGACACTTCATACTTAGCTTCTGGAAAATCCATTTACACTGATATTGCTTTTGACTCAGCAAATTCAACATATCAGCTGGGTACAGGAATGGGTGATTCACTGATGAGAAAATAATGACTTATGTTACAGAATATTTCCAACTCTTAAAAAAAGTGCCATTAGACTGTTTCCTCATAGTGTCACTATGTCAAAATGGTGGATGAAGTGAGCCATTTAAAATACAAACAATATACAATAATATATAACGAGTAAAATAATATAACAAAAAGCAACAATACAATGATGGTATGAGGCATTCCATGAGAAGTCTAATTACATAAAGGAGGTAAATATAAATTTTATTTATATACATACATTCAGCTAATTTTTAAACTTAGGCTCGCTAAAATACTGCACACATTCTTAAAGCACTCAGTGCATTGTTAGCATAGAATTAATGTACTTTTTGGCAAAATAATGACTGGTGGGTAATTAATTAACTAAAAGAGATATTGCACCTATTTAACTACATGGTCAATCAGTCCAAGTGGGTGCATAGTGTATATGCAAAGTTAACGACTTCATAGGAACTTACGCTAGAAAAATAAAAATACATTTGTGCGCTTCAAATGAACAAGTATGGGAGCATTGCGCATATTTAAGAATACCAAACTTTGCACAGGAGAGTTTAAGTAATTTTGGAAAAAATTAAAATATACCACTTTCTCAGCAAATATAGGTAGTATTTTTCAAATTTAAATTTGCACAAGATCTAAAAAGACAAGAAAGTGTGAAATAAACCAATTAATTTACCGATGAAACAGATAAGCGTAACAAATAGAATTTGTAAGAATCCTAAACAGGGATAACAAATAAAATAAATTTGATCAAAGCATAGCTCCATATGCTGATACATGCCTAATTAATAACCAAAGGAGTAAGCCATCCAGCAACTGAGTTCTTTCTTCATGCATACTCAAAAATAGGTATCACCTCCACACTTTTTAAGCTTCCACCAAGGACCTTCAGGGTGCATACATTATGCAGAAAATGTCTTTTGATTTACCCATCTTCCTGAACTTGTGTTTTGACAACCCAGGAAGTTATCAATAAAAAAAACACTCCAATGAAAATAAGATCTTGAATGAAAACTACCAATTGACGCCTCAGACGGACAAGTGAAATTTGGGAAAGAAGGTATACTTACTTGCAGGCATTTGTGTATTTGGAATGAAAGAGGACATGGAGACACATTTTTATAGACAGGCTGAGGGTGCTAGAAGGAATTCCATTTAACGAAAGGAAATCAGTCATTTCTCCGAGTAGAAAGCCGTTCACTGCCTGTACGTCAGGAGAACAGCACTCAACTCCGATGATGATCCATTAAGGGAATACGACACTTAACAGTCATCTCACTCAGTCAATAACCCATATACTGCCAATCTTTGAATCAGGACATCACTTGCTTGTCCAGTGTCTTGAAGCAGGTTTTCCATATACGTTCGACAATGGTACCGTGCACTATGCCCATGCAAGTCTGCTTGTGTTTTAACTACTGTAGGCTCTTATGAAACGTCACAGCCTTTTGAGAAATTTTATAGCAAAAAATGATCCTCCACAGTAGAAAAAATTGTGTGAACACAGCATAAAAAAAGTTTCTTTTTTCAACAGCACCACTGCAGCAGTAAAACAAACACTGGACATTCATACGGATATTATGTATAGGTAATAGGTATTCACAGGAACAAATCCTTAGGAAATTCCATGCGTGTTTTTGTAGTAACAAAACCCCAAAGGGAAGCATCTTGATGAAATAAAATTTGGAAAAAATATATACACAAAGCAACAACAACAAGTGGATATCACTGGATATTTGGGAAAAAACACTTTGATTACACTTATAAAGATTGGCACGAATGGGTGGTTCATTTTGGTGAAAAGTAGGTGGTGCGGCATCAATATTCCATTCCATTTAGGAGCCCGGCATGCCATGATGAGATATCCAACAAAAGGAGGATTTGCAACACAGGCATTTGGCAGTTGTGATAGAGGCAACCAATCCTTCTGCACACACTGATATCACTTAAAATTTGTTATAGGCTCCTAAAAGGCCGGATCTCAGATGTCCCGTTTCGACGGAGGTACTAAGTGGCTGGGGAGTTCTACAGGAATGTCGTGTCCGTCCAACTTGATTCGAATAAGATGCATGGCGAGGGCAAATTCATCCGAATCCAACATACCATCCTTATCGATATCTGACAACTTCCAAATTTTACTCAGGGATGAATTTGGAAGTTTAGATTTCAGCATTTCAGACTTGGCAGCTGAAAAAAAACATTCCATATCAAGATCAGGTAAAGTATGACTCCGGATACTGGCTACAAATATAGAGAAAATTCCATGTCTTTTTCTAATTCATGCTACAATATCAACTGTCATACAATGCATATGAGAAATATCTACAAGGTATATCATCACAACTAATAATCACTTTATCTTCCCCAATGTAATACAATAAATGTCTACAGTTGAAACTCTTACCTGCACCAGTAACTTTTCCATCAATAGGTCCCAGTGAATGGAAAATTGTATCGTAATCTTCTTTGTCTCTTGTGACAATCCATTCCGGTTCACCCGATCCAGCATCAGCTCCTTCACCTCGGCCGTGACCAAATGGACTAATGGTATCAGCAACAGTATCAAAAGCACCGCCTGCACAACAAGAATATGATGGGTACTTGGAATAAATGCATAACAGTGATTGATAATACAGTGCCAAGGCCATTCTGTTAAGGTGATGAAATATCATTCATCAATGAGTTTCCACATCTAATGCACAGCTCCATTTTCCCAAGCAATCTCAGGCATTACACCAATTAAGCCACTCTCAGAAGATCAGTCTTTTTGTCTTGCCAAGCCCATTCTATTAAAATTATCCATTCAACAGTTTCCACAACTGACACACATCTTTATTTTCCAAACTCATCACAGGCATTTGAACTGTTACGTCATATTCAGATGATCTAACTCTTTTGTCATGCCATCCATAATCATGCCAGGCTCTGAACAGTTGACTCTGTCACCGATGTTTGTTTGACTATGAATTTAAATTTTTGTGCATATTCCATAGAATTCATCAACCACAAACTGCAGTACCAACAACCAAGCACCATGGTCACGCTTCACAACATGGTCCATGACTAGGGCTCCTAGATAGTGGTAAATAGATATAAATTGATAGCCATAACCATAACTCCTGCCTATCAGGCCGCCATATCTCAGGTATTCCTCAGCCTTGTGCACGGGTCTCTCATTGTCTTTTGTGGTTTAAACTCCAGAAAGCAATGTTTTCACTCACTAAAAAGTCCCCCCTGAATGAGTAAGTAAACCAGTACTCTGAATGCATCACAGACCCATGAAAATTAGACTTAGCTCTTTGGCATTACATAGCTTATTTTGAACTTGCATGAAAATGGCGAAGATCATTTATTCAACTCGCCTTTCGCTTCCATCCGCTGATTCTTTAAATGAATTGCGATTTTGGGTCGGAGAGAACAACCTCATTGTTGGCATGTCTTTGAGTCCTATACAGGGTGGAGAAAAATTGTGTCATGAAATTTTAATCCTGGATAGCTGATGCCTGTGGGGACTACAATTACCAATGATATTTATGTCGAGAATGCACCATTTTTAAACTACAAAAACTATGAGCCATGCACTCTGATTGGCCATGAGTTTGCCATGTTTCCGGATGCTCTGGACATCTCATGACTTCGAATGCTTTACTTTAAAGCAGCGGTTCCCAAACTTTTTCTTTCCGCGACCCATTTTAGCTCATTCTTTTTAGCCGCGACCCCCTAAAAATGGTCGTCCAAGTTTAAGTACGTTGTTCACCATATTATTAGTATCTCGCGACCCCTTTCCGAACGGCCTACGACCCCCTTGGGGGTCGCGACCCCCACTTTGGGAACCGCTGCTTTACAGAGATCACACTGAATACAAGGTATGCGGCAAGAGGGCAAACTCACAGCCAATTGGGGCACTTGGCTCAATGTTTCTGTACTTAAAATCGTACGTGGCATCAAATATGCAGGATTAAAATTTTGTGACATAATTTTTCTTCACTCTGCATATTTCATATGTACGATGGCAAATCATAGTGCCAAATATAAACGAGTGTCATTATGACCATGGCAGCCAATAATGGCATGATTAGGTTTATCTGAAGGTAACCACAGGTCCATGTTATAGTAGGTCAAAGTGCCATACAGTGGATGGTGAAAGACAAAAAGCTGGAACAATGAAAGTAGCCTCGGGGAAATTCACTACAGCACTTTACAGATCTTTACAGCCTATCCCCCTTCCTACTTTGAATCACACTCTACCATTTGACTTAAGCCTTGAACCCTGTTCTCTTTCCCCCCTTCCTTAATGCCCGTTTATTAATCAGAGATTCGACTCGCCTTGGACAATGAATGTGGACAACCTGAATGAATGGAATTCTTAATTACCAATAGGCTCCAGTGGTTCCAAATTAGTTGAACTAAAATCTATACTGCAGCTTCAAAGCGTTTGTAATAAAAAATAAAGTGCAATGAAAGCTCAATTGCAGGTAGTGGCTAGTTAATTCACTTAAGAAAAAGACAAATAAAGAATAGGCAATAGGGATGAAGCTGAAGCAGAAAGCTATTCCTTAGATTTTGAGTTTTGAACAAATATAACTTTTAGAGATAGTTCTCTCAATTAACCTATTCAATTCGACCTATCCTATTCATAACATTACAGAATCTCTCTATCAACCTATCACTGTTACTGTGGCCCCCTATAAAAGCCTGGTTGAGAGAAACACAGAAAAGAAGCACATGGATTGACATGTACTACATATATCGGTTAGGGTTTTGGTGGCAACATTCCATGGAATTAGGAGCAATGACATTGGAATTAGGAATTAAATGCACACAGTATAATTTAAATACATTATTGTCATAGTATGTACTACTACTATTTCCAAGGAAGTTGAGGTGGACCCAAGAAATTCAACTGATTTAGTGAGTGTTATTCTACATATGCTTCTCCATCATGATACACCTATCTGAGTCCTCCACGAATCCTTCAACATATACATATGTATATGTATTCCTAAGACATTCAGCCCAGAAGATAGTCCATCTTTTTAAAAAATAAAGGCATAATTAAACTTCAATGGGCTAATTACTGCTAATAATATCAATAACCAGCGTCGCCAATCCAGGGAGAAGTCATCCAGTCTGGGCAAGCAGATATTTCTGATTCTCAGTATCAATCAATATCTTTTTTCTCTAACCTCTAACATCTTTTCTCTAATAGAGTTCTTGTTTCTTATAATTAATAAATTTATTTCTTATAATTGTATTCCCAATGTAAGACTTGGTACTTTCCTAGAGAACGATGTGGATGAATGCTTAGCAGGATTCCCACCAGGTGAGCTGTTCTACATATTAGAATGGTGGGAATCCCGCAACACATTCATCCACATGATATTCCCAATTTTTGTAATGCTTTACACCGCTTTCACTTCATCCATCACTCTTCAAGGTCCCTAGTCATAATACATGTGCATATGTGCATGGATGTAATAACTAAATACAGTGGAACCTCGTTAAAGCGAGTACGGGCTATAGCGACACCCCCGCTATTACGAGAGATAGCCGATGCACCGTCAATTGACCCTATAATAGGTGGGTTAAAAAATTCGTTTTTACGAGACCCTTTCGGTGTTGGCTCTCGCCATAGCGAGGGTTTCACCGCCGGAAGACTTTCATCAAGACTCCTTAATATCTGTAATTGCTAGCGATCTGTTAGAAATGAAGTTAACGGAGTGCTCAGTCTCAAATTTATGTGGTAAACTGTCGTTCGATAAATATAATGATTGACGAAACAATGCTTTGCATGATTTTTATTCAGTGCGGCGCTTATAAATTGTTTGAATAGTTAGTCGTTATTTGAGTAAGGAATTTTAGTGATGCAAAAAAACATCGCCTTTCGTCTGGATTTATGCTTACGTTTATCGGATAGATGTTTATCTGTCGCCGCACCACTCCTTTTCCTGTATATCTGTTCGCAACAGGTATATTGGCTATTATTTGCTCCACCTCCGGTAAAGCGACAATTCGCTATAGCGAGTGTTTATTAGTGCACCGTGGGGTGTCGTTATATCGAGGTTGCACTGTACTGAATCTTGAACTCACTTCATACAACAACCTATGATTTAACTGAATCTTAATACCCTTGTATATATATACAGTAATCATGTAAAATAAGACAAGCATAGACATCCACATAATTAGGACAGCATTTCACAAAGCATGCGAGGCAATTAAATATAAATTATGGTCAAATACAGCAAAAAGGAACATATATACATACAGTATGGATAGTTAAAAATAAACAAACCTTGGCAAAGACCATGCATGCTCACAGACAGAGGGCCTGTAGAGAAATTATTAATTCATTAACTAAATAAGAAGAAAGACATCATGAATAAATCATAATGGTATGAAAAAACATGCCTTTAACGTTAATTGTATGGGAGGGGTATATAGCTTAGAAATAATTCAATCATAATTTCAACATATAAAATGATATACCTATACACATAGTGTAAGTTCAATGAATAAGAATTCACAGAAACATCAAAACTACAGACAAAGCACAGTTTCATGGAGAGGTAATTTTAAATTTCAACATAAAATGGTAAAAATCACAATTACCTAAGAAACTGAATACCCCTTACAAAATTTTTTTCCAATGTATTTATGTTAAGTCTACAGAGTAACATGCAACAAGAAATACTTATATCCTGGTCAAAAAATGTAAAAAAGGCATAAGATAAAGCTAAAATCTTTTAAAAAGATGATTTGAGAAGCACTGAACCCAAGAAACATTATACTCCCAACACAAGGTAGTTTGTTGAGCAGTGGTGATATCATTAGAGTTTATTTACAATTATGGAATAACCAGTGAATACCAACAGCTTGGTACTCAAGAAGTGTTCTTTATTTTCACAAGGAAAAAGAGCGCTTATTTTTCCGTTGAGCCAAAAATGGATCTTACAAAGAAGTTTCTATTATTTTATTAACCACAGCTAACAGTAAAAGCTACTTGGAATAAAACCATAGGAAGTGAGCAAAGAAAACAATGACATTTGTATAGTGTACAGCAGACTCCCGATTATCCGGCTGCGGTTTACCCCGGTTGCGGATTATCCGTGCATGAGTTAATGGTCCTTCAACATTTTCTGCGATCCTTATAAAAAAATAAAATTGGATGCAAAAGTACCGAGATGTTTGCATTTAAAAAAATACAATGCTACACCGGGCTAATTATTTCCATTACAATCCCCTTCTTAAAATGGAATTATTTAACTACTTGCTGATAAGGAATGTTTTAAGTTTATTTGGATGTCTGCTCTGGCATTGTAGACGACAATCAGCGGTAGGAAAAAACTCTTGATTAACCCCTCAATGCAGTCATGCGTACCCAGTACGCTTCCTGACCGTCTGTATCTAATATTTTTTCTCCGTTAGATATTTCATTTTAAATTAAAACTAATTACTCTGCTTTTTGAAGTAATGTTTTTTCTTTCCGATAAAATATTCATAGCAATTTTATGCCATCAGGTTTTTTAAAAATGGTTTGATCTAATTCCATTTTAAACCAGGGAGCTTACGAATTAAGTATCAAAAATCAACACCTTTCTTCAACTGTAATACATATCCTGAAAACTATGGCCTCTTCTGCTTATGAGACGTCAAGAATGGTCAGCTACTTCACCTTGAGATACGATATCTTTCTCATAAGCTCATTGCCTTCTCTCTGTCTTTTCCTTGTGAGTCATCACCTCGAGCCCCAAGGGTGTTTGGCCCGCCTCGTTAGTCATAAGCGTCCTAAGCGAAGGGGCCATGTGCTTCGCTCTGCATTTATTTTTTCTTTTGTGGACAGTAATCAACGAAGATAAGATTCCTTCTAAACAGTCAGCATATTCTAGGACCCCTTTGAGGCATTTTCTCGTCTCTAGATCGAGCTTCGAAACTTCAGTCCACTAGAACCATTCATGCTGTGTGGTGTTCTTTCAGGCAGTGTGTTGAAATTCTTGTCGGGTGTACTTCCTGTGTGTGGTTATTTTTATTTAAAATTGGGGATCTTATGAAATGGGATTAATATTGAAAGGCAAAAAAGAGACCCAGAAGTGCAGAATGTAGTTAGTGCCAAGCATGGGAAAAGAAGGGACAGCGTGTACTGGTGTGAACAATGTGCAATGGGCTTATGCTTGGAACGCTTCAAATCATGTCACTAAAAGCAGAATTACTGAGGTAAAGTCATTTGAATATTTACATATTGACGTTTGAAACAACAGAACATAGGTACCTATAAGAAATGACTTATGAAATGAACTTTTGTGAGACGCGACTACTCGGCATGGTGCCTGTCATTGTAGTTTCGAACATCATGCAGTGGTTTCGAAGTGGATTTGTGCAAACCACTTTTCTGAATCTGTGACCTCACAGCCACGGGTGCGTGGTTTTTGGAAAGCAGGTGCATATTACTCGTAGCAGTAGGAATACAAGTAAAATCGCTTTATCACCGCGAACAAGATCGCTGTCGGGAAGAGAAAGCTCTTGACGATTCTGGAAAGCAATCTAAAATAACAGACAATGTGCGTAAGTAATAATAGACTGTTTGATTCAGGCAAATTATGAAATTTACAAGAAATTAAAGTTTGGATTTTCGGTGTTTTCTGATTATTCGTGCCGCCTCTCCCCATTATTAGCCCAGATAATCGGGAGTGTACTGTATATAAATATCTAAACATGCTAGCCTAGACTTGACATGGTAGAAGAATAATGAAGAAATTATATTTTAACTACACAGCTAGCTTTTTTCAACTACATAATGCCATAAATCTGGAAATTGCAGCGTAAATTATATTTTCTAGAAGAATAATATGTTTGACGACAGAATTGGAATCATAGTGGTGCTAATTTGTTAACCTTTCCACATTTGTGGTTGCACATTTTAGAAATGACTTCCATTGGGTAACATCTAAGTACTTGTTAAGCTTATAATGAAAACGGAATATTTACTGCATGCCTAAAAAGAAAATTCTTCAGTTTGGTTATACTAAGAGGATGCATTTCTTTAATATACATATGTCCAGAAGTCTGAGCAGTATTTTGAGTAATAAGATTTCAATTCAACCTGACCTTTTGATATTTGGAGTGTAATTTTTCACTCACTCCCAATTTGATTGAGGAATGAAAAGGACCATGCTTCAGTTTAAATAACATACATACGTGCATGCCAAATGATAAACAGAAGTTTTCCCAAGCGAAAATTAATTTCTCTGTTTCTGAATACATCTATAAGCATCGGACATTGTGCGAAGCAACATCTCTGTCCTTGAAAGTTGCACATCTTGAACCTAATCAAGCCCTTGTGCACTACAAATAATGCAGTATGAGATAGCAACATGCATTTAAGTTAGAGCAGATGATATGGGGAAATTCTATCCAAAGAATTAATGGAAGCTGGCAGCAATCATCTGAATTTTGCATGTAAATTCCTTCATTAACAGAAGTTTCAGTCACTTTTTCATCAACACAAGAATGTTATCACTAGATAAATATGCGACGCACATAATATATTTCCATTTACCCAAAATTTTGATTACTTCCAGAAATTAAATGCAATCTGAATTGTTAAAAACAATCGTTTTTTTTGTAACTACAGTTGAGGACCTCAAATCCAGAAAGCATGGGACCGAAGGGCTTCTGGATTTCTGGTCTTCATAGTATATTTAGTAAATTAATTATTTTATACATGTGCACAGGCTTTTGTACTTGATATTTGATATCCTTATGTGTCTCTGACAAGGTTCTTAGCATATGTCCATAGCATGTGCTAACTTCCTACTAATCCCAGAACAAGGCTTGGAGAGTGGTCCCACGAGATGGCAAGTCAAAACACTAGGCAGAGGAATTTTCAAATGTTCTGGATTTCGGGTTTTCCAGGTTTCGGGATTCCGGATTTGAGGTCCTCAACTGTACTTGAGATGCAGCTAGCAAATTAGATACTGATTGGCAATTTTTGCAAGAGATATTATTCAGAATCAATGTATCATAGCAATTTCAAGAGGTGAGAAATGCCTGAATAATGAGGGATATACAGTGAGTAGGTACACTAGCTGCTAGGAATGATGCTGGAATCAATGGCACATCAGAAGCACAATGCATCTCAAGTATGTACTTACTAGCAAGCAACCACATACATTTGTTCACTAACAAAATGCTTACATAATTTTGTTTCCATAAGACAAATTATGAACTTATGATTCTTAAACATCAAATCTCAACAATCAACTCAAAATGATAAACAACTCCCATTCTAATATCTTTGGCTTTGATAATGCATGACATAGGAGTAGCTACTTTATTTTCGCAGACAATTTGAATTTCTTTCTCAGGGTGCCGGGTTAAGTCCACTATTACCAATCAAATGTGCATCGTAAAGCTGTACCTTAGATTGCATACTGGGTATGTATGTGATAGATATGTAGATAGATATGTGCTGCTTTGTCATTCCTAAATTATCTGAGTTTTCATCCGCAACTCCAGATCCAACGCTCATGTTATCAAAACTTCTATGTTTATTTAATTACACTTTTGTTAACCTTTTGCATGAATTGAACTAGCTTGAAAGCATGCGCAGATCTGATGTCATTTTGGTCACCAGGAATACCTACTTTGTGTAATTAGTACTACACTAATAGATATCACAAACCTCACTACATAGTTAGTTAACCAACATCAAAATTCAACTTACTATTCCAGAATATGCAAAGGCAACGGAATTTTGCAAGAGAATTAGAAGAAAGCTAGGAATCAAGCAACAAAAACTTGAAATGAGATAGCTATGATTATTCTGTAAATATAAAAAAAATCTCAATCGTTTTATGAGCGGTCAACAGGTCAATAAAAAATTACATAGTAGTAACATATGCCTCAAAAGGGAGAATGTACCAAACAAACCACTCATATACAATATTATGTATTAATAATATGCTAAATTCAGCAACCACATATATCCTTCCCCACATAACCGTTAAAAAGGGTAAGGGGAGAAACTCTTCATACTAAAGGACTATGATCAGTAAAAAGATATGTCGCTAATTTAAGTCAAAACTTTACTGAATGGTTGCACTTTTTTGATATCTGCTGGCTTCCGAAAACAAGGTTTTCAGGTGTTTTACTGCACTCTTCCAATCAGCTTAAGGTTGGAAGGCGATATTTGGTGGAACTTGTTGACAGGAAACATAATGAAGATACACTTTTGTATGTTCCACAAGAGTTTTAGGTATTAAAAACTCTTGTGGAACATACAAAAGTGTATCTTCATTATGTTTCCTGCACTCTTCCAACTCTGTTACTTAGCTCAATGAGAATAACCTTCACTGACTTTTGGAACTTATTTTTTCATAAAAATTGAAAACACAAAATGAAATCCCACGATATGAAGAATCTATAGAAAATTAGCGAAACACATTAAATAAGAATCAATAAAGCAAGCAGCATCTGAAGAAGCATACCTTTGATATTGTCCTCCACAATATTAATCTCATCTTCAACAGGAATTATTGCCATTAGTTTAGATATGTCATCAGCTAACATTTTATCAACAGTTTCCAGCATTTTTGGCTTTAATGGGTGAAATTTTGCAAAGTCTTCATGTACTAGTTGTTCCTGCAAATAAAGATATTAACCACTCTAATGACCTAATTTCTTGTACAAAAATTAGACACATGGTGCACAGACAAGTAATACAATTCAATGTGATTTACATAACAAAACTCACAGCAACAGTATTGTTGATTTTGGATGAAGTAAAAAGTAAAAGAAAAATTAAAAGTTAAATTTTCAAAGATATTTAAAGATCATTTAATTACTTCATACTCTTCAAATATTCCAAAATAACCAAGATTTCTTAGGGTACAAATTGTAATTAAATATCCAATTTCTCCATATTTCCGGTGCAACCGCGTCGGTTTGTTGGTGATGACAACAGTTTCGCTGGCACTGCTGCCAGCGTCTTCAGGTCGAAGATGATGCCGGTCCACGATTTTCGTCCTCCTTATATAGGGGGTCAGTCCCGCCATTTGTGGCTGCTGCTCTCTTATATAAGGAGGACGAAAATCGTGGACCGGCATCATCTTCGACCTGAAGACGCTGGCAGCAGTGCCAGCGAAACTGTTGTCATCACCAACAAACCGACGCGGTTGCACCGGAAATATGGAGAAATTGGAACCTGAACACCGCGGAAATCTACGTAGTCACATTGTAATTAAATATGTTGTATGAAACCGATTTTGCTGTAAATTGGGAATAACTAATGGATGCAAAAAGACTGAAATACAATTGAAGAAAGAAAAGATAAAATTTAAAATGGGGACGCAGGTCCACTCTAACACAGAGTCAGTTAAAATATGGATTAACCCTAGTAAACTTGAATAATGCACATCCTTGAAGGAATTGAATCTAAATTAATGTCTTCGTTCTAAGACAAGAATACTAATAAAACAGTACTCATGAGCAAAATAGACACATTAATACAGATTCCAAATAAGGTGTGAAAATCAGATGCACAATATAAAAATAACACAAAAATACTGTTCTCCAATACAACATGCACTGAATTCATGTTGTGCAATTCCATACTAATGCATCCACTCAAATATGTATTTATTCCCACTCAGATTATTGCTAATTGCAATCTTCATTCAAAAAAAACAAGCAGAGTACTCAATAAAAATATTCCACAGAGGTTGTGTTTATTATGTCAAAAAACTAATCATTGGAGTTAAAGCCTATCAGTTTTGTTGATGAAATTCACACCAAATGAAAAATGCACAAGACCATAAAACAAGGCCAACGTAAGATGAAGGTTAAGTCTTCGTTAAAACTTTCGCGGGTGCTCGTCATGTTGAATTAAAACTTTTGGGCTATGTCGCCGCGTCAGATTTTGGGTGGCCCCAACGTTTCCCGACCGATGCTGGTCGCTTTCTCAAGGGAATCTGTTTCCCTTGAGAAAGCGACCAGCATCGGTCGGGAAACGTTGGGGCCACCCAAAATCTGACGCGGCGACATAGCCCAAAAGTTTTAATTCAACATGAAGGTTAAGGTTTTGCATCATTAAGTAAAATACGTAAATACAAGGCATAAAACATGCACTACCATAATGAGAAATATAATTGCCACACACTTAAGTATCATAACTACGATTTTAAATTGTTAAGATAAAAAAATTGCTTCATGACAATTATGCATACAGCTGTATTACCTGCATCCTCTTAAGCTCTGGAAAATCGCCAGGGGAAATTTGGTGTTCCCGTTGGATTTGTTCATAGATAGTCCCTAAATTTTTAATCAGTTCCTTCTTCTTATTTTCCTTCCCAAACACAGCTGGATAATCTTTGCGAAGAGCAGCAATTATGTAGGCATGAACCTAGATAATTGGAAAGAAGTTTTACCACAGAGCTTCCAACATGAAGAGAACAAATAGCTTCTATAATTTTCCTTTATCTTACTCCAATTAACAAATGATGTTGGGTTAAAAAAGGCATGTGATGCATCTCAAAGAAAATATGAGTTTTTAATTAGTTTAAAATATGAAATTTGGGCGCTAAATTTCTGTTGAAAAAATTATTTCATACAAGATGAATAGATATTACTCATGTCTAAGGAAATTTACGACTCAAATTTAATAAAATATTGTTCAGAAAATTTTGTCACAAGTTCACGTTTTCTGAGCCCGCAGCTGTCCAGAAACAGTTATATTTAGAGGTTGTACCAATTATACTGATAGTACTTGAAACTTGAACAAGTATCAATTTGTACACTTCATGGAAATTGAAGAAATATAACAAGTACAAAAAATTTGAAGTAATTATATTTCAAAGGTAGGAATTTTTGCCGAGTCATACTCTCCAAGACTGGCTAAATACAAAATTTCCTAAAGTTATGAAATGTTAATTTATTATTACATATATACATTTTTTTACAGAAAAAGAGACTCCTATACATCAAACCACCACAATTCCATGCACAATAAAAGAAATAATACTATCCTCTTTGAAATGACTCCATTGCTCCCCCATGAATTGTATTTGATCATTAAAAACTCTACAAATATGAGAGCGTTAATTCATAATAAATTACTTAAATATTACGGAAATGGGAAACATAGCATACTATCGATAATGAAGGATTACATATTAAGGCAAAAAACAAGAGTTTAACTGGTTCAGAAATGAGGACGGACTTTTGGAAATAGAGAAACAGCTTAACTGAGCATCTTCCCCTGCATTAACACATATGGTCTTTCTACGAATAAGGATCATTCAACTTTTTGTTGGCCTCGGTGACTGCGGGGTATAGTCGTCACCTGCCACAGCGAAGGTTGCGGGTTTGAGTACTGCCTGGGTAAGTTACCCTTATCCAGGGCATAGATGTTTGTGCATGTTTGATTGTTTAATATTATCATAGCCCCATGTAAAGGCCGAATAGCGCTGTTTTCGGAGGCTAATAAATGAATAAATAAACTAAAATGCTAATCCCACATACCTTTGCTAACCTCGCTCTCTTAATAAGATCATTCAGCTTTCGTAAGGCTGCATTTTTCGGAAGAGATAGAAGGTCTTTAAAAAGGTCAATCTTCTCATCTTCAAACAACCTTAAAAAAATGTATACCATCATTTCTGACTTTTGACATCAAGCATCAAATAAAAATACTTATTAACTTTGGCTCTGTAAAAAATAAAACATCTAACAACACAAATCAATTGACACATACCTCCTATTGACATCATATCTAAGTGGCTGGTCCCAGAAAGAGCCAATATACACTCGAGCCACTTCTGGAGTGTTAAGAACTTTCCCAAGTGACCACATAAGAGCTCCATAAACCCTCATCAATTGCTGATGATCAACCATATCAGCTTTGTTTAAAACTATCCTTATCTTGTCATCATGACCTCTGAGAGCTTCCAAAGATCTGAAATGAAATGTTTTCACCAAGCTGTTATTCATGAAAGATGTTTAACAACTACAAAATATGATATAGGTAAATTTATACAGAATCATCAATCCTCATGCTAGCCAAGTACCTTTTCTCGAATAAAGGGAGGCATGAAAAGGGGATGTATGGTAACAAAAACACTCCAGATGATTTCATCATACATATTATCAACACAATTGCAGCTTGTAAAACAGTACTATTGCAGACATTAAGTACAGGAGCAAAAGCTTAACTTGAACTCTTTAAAAGCTTGTCATATCGTAAGTTTACTTAAAGTTATGAAAAAAGCACAAAGCTGAAGTGAAAATTTTTACCCATTAAATTTAAGCATAAAAAAACACGGAGGGCCAATTATATAAGGCCATTATGGATGAAAAAGTATTTACTCAAGAATAGTGCTGGATAAATGATTACAAAAATATATTTGAAGAATAGCTAAGGGAATTAACATGTAGACATCCTCAGGCAACCTATTCCACTGTGATGATACATAAAGAAAATTTAGAAGATATAAACAGGCGGAGGCTAAATAATAAATACATAATTTTTGCCACTGTGGCAAGGACATAGTAACAGTTGTGACTTGTAACAGTTTAGGGTATTTAACCATTGTGGATATGATGCTAAGAGGATGAAAAAATTATAACGGACTTTTGAATAAAAGTGCAGAGATCTTGACAATAATGGATTAATCAATCTATAAGTTAAAATAGGCAATATAAATATGATGAATATTGAGACTGGTGCAACAAAAATGATTATAAAAATAAATCTAGACAGAAATCTATGAAATACTATGGCATTCCATAAAAAAATTTTACGATATCATAAATGAGAACTTTCACCTTCTAAATTCATCAGATATATCCAATTTATGGGCATCAAACAGAAGAATGATTCTATCCACTCTCTCTGCAAACCACTCCAACACACCAGTGAAATCGTACCTAAGGATGAGAAAAAAATTAGCAAAGTGAACCACGAGAATTAAAGTACAACTGATTGTTAAAAAGACAATAATTAAAGGTAACTAAGTTTTTTTGGCTAAATTTTATACAATATCAAAATCAGCTCAACAAATTATATGCACATATAATTACCAACCGGGAAAATCAATTTTAAATAAACTTATCTACAATAATAAGCTGAAAAGAGATAGTGACTACAATGCTTAATAAAAGTTATCACAGACAAAGAGTTTCAAAATTCAAAAGCAAGTTAGAATGCTTTCAAAAATATCCACTTGAAATATAATTTTCCATAAAATATTTTAAAATATTAGAAATTAAATTATAAATATCAAAACTCAAATCAAAAATCAAAACAGGGATAAATAATACTGATTAATGAATATGTGGTTCTTGTCAAACTCTGACATGTACACTACTTATCGTATAAACCAATGAATGCAGGAGATAAAGATTTTAAAGGGGCTGGATGAAAATTGTTTGAGACTAACAGTAGGAATTATGACTTAATGGCATTATGAATCTCCGAGGTGCACATGCTCCAATGCTAACAGCAGTTTTCAATTAAAATATCACTTCAGTGGATCTAAATCCATATATAACCATATAATGTATCATGTAACATATCACAAACATATTTTCCAAGGACTAATACACTTGATGCACAGTCCAATGCATACACCACGAATTCATTACCTAACATGCACTGATTATCTTGTCTATACATAAATACAATTTGAAAAAAAAACCCAAATAAAACCTGCCGAAGAAAAACCCCAAAAGCAAATCTTGACCACTATCCCACTACAATAAAATACTAAATCCCTCCAGGAAATGCATATAAAATAAAATTTTCATTTTGGGCTAATATGGGTAGTTGTTGGAATGGCACTATTTTTTATGTTCTGTTAAATACTCTATCACTATGACAAGAATGAAATCCTCGTCAGTTTTCAAAAATCACAAATATACTAGAGCATTAAAAAAATGCACAAAAAATCAGGCAAACAGCCATTAATGAACAGATAAAATTATTTTCATTCTTTCATTCACTGAATCAACTCCACAGTCACAAGGCACATGAGCAATTTAAGCTGAACATTACTAATTCAAATAAATCAACACTATCAAAGCATTATCTTCCACCCGATCTTACAGGCCTGGATTTTTTCAAGAAAGTACGTTAGTTTGTCTGTTCCACGTATATGTACTGTGCTATGCATGAACTAAACTCAAAGTTACAATATTCAGTAGTATTTCAATACTCAAATACAATTTAATTATCAAAAACATGCACCATATATGAATAACTGAAAGTGCGACTACAAGTACTGGAACCATGAATATTAATACCAGAAAGATAAGGATCACGTCAAATCTAATTCTTGGGATAGCAACTATCCATAATAAAGTGGCAATTTTCTAAACAAGAAAAATAAAAGTGAAGATTACAAGCTCATTAGTATCAAAAGTGAATTTTGAGTGAATATAATGACAAGACTGTTTTCGGACACTTGTCCTCACTGAAACTTTGACTGTTGATATTGATTCCAGCTTTGGGTAACAAGCATGGGGAGCTGTATCCCAAATGTAAAATGGAGTCAAGGAGACTGGTAAGAGGAGAAAAGGTCACCAATCAGAAGCAATGAAAAAGACAGACTTCAACAGAAAAGTAGGCACCTGAGTTCAACTATTTTTCCAAGATCTCATTCCATCATTGGAGGAAATTCTGGACCAAACATAATGGCACACCGGTCCTCAATCACACCTTAATTTTATAATCAATTCACTTGACAATCCTAAAGCCCACAGATTTTGCATTTGACAATTTGCAGTCCATAAGGTCTGTCAAATGCCCTGAGTTTCCAGCTTCTGGATACCTAACCCTGTGGCAATCCTGAGAATTTATCTTTTGTTTACAATACACTAGGAAAAAATGTCATCAGTCAAAAACCAAAAGGAAACAGTGTTATGAGGAGGTTTAATCACAACTCTATATCCAAATTTTCCCCATAACATCATGAGACGAAATGAAAAGTTAAGTTAGCTTAATTTCTTAGTATCCATACTACATTTCAACACTCATTTGATTACTTTCATCAAAATATTTTCACCACCAGTCACTCTTATATTAAAATGGTACTTCAGGTTGCACAATGAATGCTATCCTGTATGTACGTATTGGCAAGAAAAAAATGGTAATTGGTAACTTTCCTTTAGCGGAACATAATGTGAAGTAAATTGGATGAAACTAAATTACATTGGTGATTATTTCACCAGGTATTGCTTGATGCTTTCATGTTACATCCTCTTTGTGAAGTAACTTAATGCCTGAACTGAAATCAGCCTACTATGCCAGAACTCTATTTAGACTAGGCCACAAAATTAATGAAAAACAAACAAGTAGGAAATCAGAGAAAAAGAAATAAGTTCCCCTGAACATAGAAAACGATATCAGTAATTAAAAGCAATAATATAATTTGATATTTTTAAGGCAAATTTCAAAGAATTATCATTAACACGAATCCTACTTTTAATGATAAATTCATAATGTAATTCCCAATATTACATAGATATTTGAATTCACAAAAAGCAAACAGGAATGACAAACGTGCGATATTTGATACAAAATAAAAAAATATACTATCTTGACAAAGAGCACATTTTTGCAAATTTTAACAACTAACTTCAATTTTTTATGTCACTTCAAAACACGTTTTGCCACTAAGTCATGAGAATAATAAGAATTTTTTTCGTAACTCTGCAACTTTCTACATTGAGAAAGGAACACCAAAAAAACTAAATATAGTGATCATTAACCACTATTCACAGAAAGAACGACATCAGGATGCATACAGGAGCCTCTAGACCAGGTTTGGTAAAACTTTTGTCAACTGAAGGTCGAACTTAAGAGCAAACTCTTGAATAACATGCCAGTCCATACAAATAAGGTAAGAGGTATTGCTGGTTTATATGCTTTTAATAACTATCCAGTCCTTACAGCCTATTTAGGGCTATATCCTTAGGCTTGGTAAAACTTCTGTCAACTGAGGGTCAAATTTAAGAGCCAACTCTTGAATAACATGCCAGTCCATTACAAATAAGGTAAGAGGTATTGCTGGTTTATATGCTATTTAATAACTATCCAGTTCTTACAGCTAATTTAGGGATATATCCTTAGGCTTGCTCTCCCATTCTGCACTTAAACACTAAGTCTGGCTATACTATTACAGGCAGAGTATTACTGAAAACCCTCGTTTGAATTGAGAAAAAGTTACACTTCAACACACTTATAATACACTGCTACAGCTCTTTATACTTAAAAGGCTTTCACAGGTGAAAAAATGAAAATGAGAGATTATATTCACAATGTCGGAGAAGCACTTTACAGCAAAAACCTTAGAGAAAAATTCATAAACAGCAAATCAAATTTACTTGCAGTTAGGCGAAGAGAACAGTTACGCAAAATTACTGATTAAATGCAATGCAGTAAAATGAAAGTACTGACACCACTTATTGTAAAATAATTAAAGATAAATAACTACTATTAGTCGCTTGAATGTTATATTTACAGTTAGTAGTCATGAAATAAGACAAACCAAATGAGAACCACATAGATATTTTAGTATGCACTTGCATTCTGATATGATTGAGATTAAAAAACAGTCACCAAGGGGATAATGTTATTGGACTTGAGCATTAGTTTGGTAGAGATATTTTTGGCATCATTTCTAATGGCTGTCAACATTCACAAATAGATAGGGGTCAAAAATTAGTTTACCTGAAACTTGCTTTATGCAGAAATGTACTAGGGATGGCAAAAACCCTTTAGCTGCAGAATTTTATTTGACCAATTAATGCATATGAATTAGCTGGTGATTAAATATTAAGAGCTTTTTCATTTTGGAGGTAATATTTGCTTTACATCTTTGCAGTCACAAGCTACTGCCATTTTAATTCGAAAGAACCCGTTATCGTGCTTAGAACAATGGAAACTAGCCACCAATCTATAGCTGAACCAGAATAATCATAAGTGTAACAAAAACACTGTAGTATGTGGGTCACGATTACAAATCAATTGATCTAACCAAGATATTTCGACTTAAAAAATATTATTGAGAACTTATCATTTGGAAAGAAATAGCATACAACTTACGGACTTACTTACACAAAGCAAACTTATAATAAGAGGAAAATTTCTTACCTGGGTTCTAATGTATCAAGAGTTATTTAGCTTACATTCTGTTAACGTTGAAAAAAGGGGCAAAAAAAAGCAGTTTAGAACTGAAAAAATATATGTACATGGACATCCTCAAAACCTACATTTTCCAGTCCTCACAGTGCCAAAATTCCATGAAATTCCCTGAATTTTTACAGAGTTGAATTAGAGACAGAAATGTGAGCAAGCGACACAATTATGTACACTCATCTTTTGAAGAAATAGTGCCAAATTCAACTTTGTTTATGGAAAAATCAAACAAGTTTTACAAACTACAAATGAAGCTATATTACAGTTATCAGTTAAGAGAGTCCCTGCAGCGAAAGGGTTAAGTATTATCATGCAAGATAAATAGGGATTAATATTCATAGAAAAATGACCTTAAAACAACTGAATGAGGAGTTAAGTGGCCCATACAGTCTTACCCGAAGTATGATGTGTAAGTTGCCCTCCACCCAAACCTACAATGCAAGAGTAATAGAGGTTGCTGTCTCCATCACCTTTAAACAGCTATATCCAAACGCAGCCTCTTAAGGTCACATTGGGCTTCAAGAAAACAAATTAGTGCTAAGAAACTGTATACTTTATAACCTTTCTACCAGTCACTATTCATTCAAGTAAACAATAAAAATGAAAATAAAAAGAAATTGATATTTTTTCATTACAAAAATTATTGAAAGACAGAAAACTGTGCTGTTAACACTTTGGAAAAAGATAGAGATGGCGGTTAATAAACAAAAAAGACAAGCAATAATGGAAAGCTTTTCCTGAATAAAATCCAAACATTTTGTGGCTTCTCTTTGTTACTACAGGTGCCATGATTCAAAATTACCAAATAGAAATAAACTATAAACACCATAGGTAGGAGTAACAATCAACAGCCCACTTCCATAGAATAATATTTTGCAAAATAAAATTATTGAACATTGTACATATAAAATATACAAGCAGCAATATACCATGCAATGTTAAATGAGCAGGATCAAGAAAAATGAACTTGATTATTCCAGATAGAAAGCGCATGCAAAAGCAGGTTAAGTGACCATCGATGTCATGAAAGACAAAATAGCATACAAAAATCACTATCTAAAACTGTGAAGCTGCACTGGAGCATGAAAATAGAAGACACGCCATCTATTTACTTTTTATTAATGCAAGTAGCAGTATGAAAGATAACTCTAATGCTATTGAATTAATGTCTTTCAATGAATACCTTGCAATCTCCAAGCCTCGAAATTATAACCTAGCTACACTCACTCTACATGGCTACTACTTTCTAAATATGCCAAGGATTCTAAGGATCACAACAACTAAAAACAATAATACATACAATGATCTTTCAAGTATAGTAATAGGGGGGTCCTACAACCATAAAGGGAAAATGTATCTATCTAACAAAAATACAAACCCACCCTCGATCCACACGCTGCTTTTCACCCGATAATATACCAGGTGTGTCCACAATTGAGATGTTACGAAGGACAGGTGAATCCATGCAGGAACACTGGAATCTGTTCAGGAAGGAATTCCCAAACCTAGATAGAGGCTTAAATGGAAGCTTCGGGTCCACAACTAAGGCGTTTCCAGGTATTATATCTCTCTGTGTCTCATCACGGTTCATGACCACGATGAATCTACAAAAAGAAGTTATGAAACTAAATTAGCAAAAATGTTAAATCTAATATAACTAGAACTCATACTAAAATTATACACAGAATCAGAACGGATTTCAACTAAATGCATCCAATCGAGTAGATGCTTCAAAAATCAGGTAACTGAACAGAGCAAATTCAAATAAAAAAATGAGACTGAATAGTTCTAGTAACGATTATTCTTCAAACAAAAAAGAAGATAGAAGGTTTAACACTTTGAAGTGACAACTTTTCTTCCACCAAATATTTGCCAACAGAAAAAGCGTTTCATGCTAGATGCAAGACCTAAAATGTTTAAGTTTTTAAGTTTCACCAGGCTGATGACGTTGGCCGTATGTCAAACTATACATTAGGATGACTAATGTATTGGTACAAAAAATTGAAAATAGATTAACATAATCTTGAGAAATCTCGCCTGATCATAAATATTTCCTTAGAAAATAATGCCTTTAAAATAACATCTCCTAAGAAAACCAGAATCATAAGAGAACATCGAGAAAATAACTGGGGCGTGACATACCTATCGGTAGTCGGCTCAGGCCCGATACGTATTCCTGGAAAATCCTTTTCCAGCAGATATTTAATGAAGGTAGTTTTTCCAGTAGAATATTGCCCCACGAGCAAAATCATTGGTTTAGCATCAAAATCTGGATCGTCCAGTTGCGGCGAGTGAAAATCATGGAACTATAAAAGATGACAGAAAAAATCAAAAGACACAGATTGCAACGAGCAGCAATATTGCTCTGCCACAATCCTTAGAATAAATAATTATGCCGAAATACAAAGAGGTGTGTTACGTTAGAAGTAAAATGCATGCATGGTTTTTGTACTCACAAGATAATGCTGCTCCAAAGGCAGAAGTTTGGTCTTGTATATCTGCTTAAGTCCTTCCACCACACTTCCATAAACTTTAGAAGACTTTTTGTGTTCGTCTTTGGTAATCCAACTAAACATTTTGAAATTTTTTGGTGGTTTAACTATCAACGAAAAGGATTGTACTGTGAGTCACTTTCCCTGATGACTGGGGCGGCGTTCTGTACCCAACTCCGGAAACGATGGTGACGTCAACGATTGCTAGCAGACAATAATGGAAGGTATGAAAAATTATGCTACTAGAAATCACTCAATGTTATCACAGAAAAGTCAAATGAAGAGGAAATTCACTAGATTATTAGATGAAAGTAACAAGGTTTAATATAACTCTGGGCCCCTGTAAAAATTTTTCCAGTAATAAGCGTAAATGAATGTATTTCTCATACCTCACAAACAAACGAGCAGCAGCGTTTGAAAGTCGACGTGTCATACGCAGAATGTTGTGGTCGCAAGAACACGGAATTTTGTATTTACTGAAAAAAATCACTCTGAAAATGAAATTTTTAACCGCCTCGTAAATAATCTATCATCTTACTCGTGTACAACCAAAACATCAGATAGTGCCACTAACTTCTCTCGCACAGCTGACGGCCTACATCCCATGAAATCTGGCAAGTAGGTCAATGAATTGCAATCAATGCACGTAATATTTAGTCCTTAGGTGAGGCTCCAGAGAATTACACGTAGGCAGCTCCTGCGTTAGTGATTTGGAACAGACTAAGGATACGCATGGCAGTCTATACGATTGTCATGAAGAACTCGCTTGCAGAACTTCGCGCGCGGGGGTTTCAAAGTCATCCATCGAAGTCTGCCTACTCGGTAACCATAGCAAAATCTGGCTTTTTGCCGAAATTTTATTGAAATTGGGTGCGTCCTCGCAGTGCGCAATGAAGGTGGCATTTCTTGCGATGCATTGCCGCGCGATATTAAGCGAAGCAACAAGTGTGCTGTATTCATTGAAAAAAGAGTGACTACTAGCTTGCCGGCGAAAAAGGACATAATTTTCTGTGCTTTAACCATTCCGGAATGATGAACCGGAAACAGAAGACAGGGAGGTCGGTGGGGATTGTCCTTTTCAAGCCCAATTCATTGTTGCGAGTCTTTGAATGCGTTCTGCTGGCTGATTCCGTCCATCCCCTATCCAATTTAGCCGCGCACATAATACCAGTAACTGACCACTTCCACCTATTCAGCTGCGGTAATGGTGTGGGCACTTTGCCAGCGCCTTGGTCAGGATTTACAGATGCCTGTGCCTGCGGCGTCGAAAGAGGTTCAAATATCACGCAACACCATTCTCGAATTGGGGCGTCTTCCTCATTAATTTCACTCAGCTCGTGAACTTGATATCCTGGCGTGTTCTCCTCTCCTTTTAAGGAAAGCTTTTCTTCCAACCGCGGCCACGCTCAAGCTATGATTCGGTACAGGATGCAGTTTTCAAAACATACAATTATCTCGGATAGTTAATTTTGTGATAATTTTAAGGGCGAGCCAACAAAACTGATGATGATTTGCTTCTCTCGTAGGGTAACAAAAAAGGAATAGTTTTTTTGTTTCCCATAAGCCAGGCAGTATTTTAAGACAATTAAGAAGGCAAAATTTATGAAATGACAATTTTTTGATGAAAAAACATTGCACTAAAGTTAGCGTCAAAATATATGTTAATTGGTCATGTTACCGGCAGGCTTGTGATGCATGGAAATTGCCATAGCTTGAAAAAATATTAGGAGCTTACATGGAAGGAACTATTCCGGATGATCAATTGGAGTTACAGCTGACACCATCTCCCAAAAATTTGGCAAGTTGGTTGAACCCCCTTGGCTCCCCCGCTCAGGTTATAGGGATTATATCCTCTATATCGCTATCATACAACTCAAATAAAAATTAAGGCTTAAAATAATGATAGTGAGGATAACGTATCATATTTTTATTTAAAGTAAAAATGAACTTAAAAACTATGAAAGACATAACTGATGGATAGGAAGTACTACAAGGTAGCTCCTTGAGCCGGGTAATAGAGAGCTATTATGCTAAAGATTTTCCTCATTCCGGGGGAAAGGGGTTTGGGCCCCTTAGGCCTAATAAACACCCATAGCACAGTCCCATAGTCAACAATCTCATTATCAGACGCGGCCTTCCCCAAGGTTAACTTTCCTCGGATACTCGCGCAATCGTCCGACTTCAGCCTTTTTCCTATATAATGTTCAGCTCAGCGAATTCTTCCAGTGGCGTAACTATGAGGGGGGGGGGGATGAGGGGGATAGATCCCCCCCGAAGCCTCTGAGAAATAAAAAAAACTGGGCAGTCGTGGGACTGGCCGACAGAAGTGAAAACTGAAATAATTATTATCCATTTATTTTTTATACAGAATTAATATTATTAAAGAACTAATTTTTCCAGCAATACTCATTTTTCAACAAAAATTGAAATTATTTTTTTCAGCAAACTGTTTATTATTAAATATGTATTAAAAATTCGATGTGTATAAATAGAAAGTAACATCATTTATATATTAAAATATAATATGCTTTTATTTCTTTTATTTTATATGCTTTAAACCTATAATTGTTCACTATGCACATAAAAGAAACTGCCGTAAATTGTACTGATCTGTATTTTTATAGCGTGTACACTCTTCTACACGTTCACGCACGAGCTCTTTATATTTAATGAACTTATATAATATACACTATAGATTTTTATTTTCAATTTTAATATTTTTAAAACAAAAAGACTTTAACAGTCTATATATTAACAATATATTAACATAGTGTATACATTAATCTCTATTAACAGTCTACAAAATAATACGCACTGTATAGAAAAAGTACACATGTACAGTATAGAACTAGAAGCAGACAGATGCCAGTATTCAGTATGTAAAAGTATAGCGGTGACGCAACCTATACCATTGTATACACTATACACACTATGCATATGTATATCTCGCTGTAGCGATCGCGGTGTCGGGTCGGTGACGCTCACGCGAATTCTATGCTTTTTCCTCATCCCGCAAAAGTGCTTAACGCCGCTAAAGAAGTTTTCACTCCAAAAATCTTCAAAACTATTGTCTAGTGTTGACATATAATAACTGCATCTGCTTAAAATTAAATCTTTAGTGCCAAAATGGTGTAAAATGTATTTCCAGGCATGTCATTTTTTTTTAATTTTCCCGGACCGACGTTGCCTGAGGGGGGGGGGGGGGGGGGGGGTCGCCACTCCAGGCCATCCCATCCTCCCCAAAGCATATTCCTAGTTACGCCACTGAATTCTTCTGAACTTGATCTCGCTAATGATATCTGGGTGTTCGTATTAATTCCTGATTTTTGTAACTCTATTTTCAATAGTTATCGATCGACCTTATATTTAAATGATCATCATCCGCATGTAAAATAGGCTACAATAGAATATTGATACATTTCCGAATCCATAGCGGCGGTAACAGCGACGATTATACGGGGCCACCACGATCAGGGGCGCAGCTAGGAATCAAGGCTGGGTAGGTTTTAGGCACAACTAATACTTTGTGGTGTGGGGGTATTGCATACCCGCCAGGGTAAGTGGCAGTTGCGGGGGGCCCTTCCCCAGAAAATTATAACATTAATGGCTCAAAATTACTAGTTTTATCGCTTTATGAGAGATATTTGATTAATCCTAACACTATTCGATAAGTAATACCATAGAGTAAGTATTACCATAGAGTACCAGATAGAATACCATAGAGTAGTTACTTACTCTATGGTAATACTAAGCCATTAAGTAAAATGGATTAAACTTAAACATTTCTCTGAGCTCTGGGGGGGGGGGGTTATCCCCCAAAACCCCCCCTCGCTGCGCCTCTGACCACGATCATGATTTTAAATGAAAACTAGAGAGGTTATATTATACGGCTATAAGGGGAATCTTTCCGTGCAAAGAAGTAGTGCGGCAACTTTTGAAGTCAAGAAAAATAAATGGAAGTTCCATCGGAAAATCATTCTAAGTTGCATTGGAAGATCTTATCTGACAGTCTACTGTGAGTTACCGTATCTACCGATTTGATCGATAGATTTTTCTTCCTCATAGGAGAATCTACTAAAATTGGTAGCATATTAATTGCGTAAGCTTGGTTTCGTTAGTAGTAGGACCTGCCCGCCTTTGTGACGGTGCAGGATTCCTCGTCCCCTCCCCTTCTTCCCCGTCCTACCCCTGGAGGCGTCGTCGGGCTCCCATCGCGGCGGCGCCTCCTTTCCTTGTTCCTTCCCGTCCTTCCCCTTCTGGTGGCAGAGGAGAAAAGCTGATCGCTTATATTCCCTGCTCCAGGAGTGTATCCCGCGAACCCGACCCAAGGGTTTCGTTCCTACTGTGAGTTACCGTGGATTTTACAGCTTTTCTGCGATCGCTAAGGATATCATTGACTTAATTAACCTCATGAAAATAGTGAAAGAATTGGCAAGTTAATTTCCATCCCTATCTAAAATTTCCAACCAGTTCCCAACTAATATAAAACCTATCAATGATAAGGTGAGGTCATTAGCTGAAGTAACTATTGTGGATCTTGCGGACTATGAAACAATAAAATCAGAAATCTAATGCGATAAAGTTCATATCAGTCCCATACATTTCATATAAGTGCTCTACTGATACTCAACCAATTCTATGGATGGAGGGAAGGTTTAAGATCGTTGTTTTTTAAGGGGGTTTCATTACTTTCCACCGGCCTTAGTGGTATGCAATACTTAGATATTCATTCTTTAATTTTAAAAATTGTTTACTAAGCTGATGAAATTACAACTTTTAATGGAGAGTCACATTTAAAATACCGTCGTTTCAAATTTCCAGTTTTTTTCCAGAAATTACGGGGGGAAAGGGGACCGTTTATTCCTCCTTATTATTCCGTAGCTGCATGGAAGCGATAAGTTCCCTGCTGCCGAATTACAGGTCTCAATTTTAATTTTTACAGGGAGCTAGTTCATTTATACAAGTTTAACTTAAGTCCTGTCTTGTTTGACGAAACTGTCACCTGTGGAAAGGTGCTTAGTCCAGCACGGATAGCCTACAGTCGAGCAGTGTTATTTATTTGTCATGAATCCCGTCTTTGGAATTAAAAGGTCGAACTTCTCCAATAAGACGGTTGTCACAGCTACTGCAGGTGAAGTACACTCTGTGATGAAATACGTGTAGCAAGACCTATCGGGGGTCTGTAACACTATCAAGGAAAAAAGGAAGAATTTATTTGTTTTTTTAATTACTTCAACCTCTCTAAAAAGCCTTTGCCCTATTCTTGAAGGTGGAAAAAAAATTACTAGAAGGAGGTTTCAGCAGTCCCAACCAGAAATATAAAAGCATTATAGATTGTAATGACTTTTTCCTGCCGAAAAATAATTGATAACATTTTCATTTTACCTATGAATATTCCTACCAAACTACTGATCCTCAAAACTTTTGCTGAAAGAGAGTGATATAGAAAACTTTGGGGTGGACATCGTCAACCCATATCCACCCTTATGTCTCTCCAAAAACCTAATTCCCCGTCCCCAACACGAATCTAATGACTCGCAATGGTGTTAATTTTTATTGAAGGTAAAAATATTTTGCATCTCTTAACTTTTTTTACGCATTCAGCAAGGGGAGATTAATAATGATTTCTAAGGTTTCATAATTGAGTAAAAATTTTTAACCTCCAAAATCATTAAGGTTATTGGTACGGGAAAGAAATGCTTCATATAAAAGCATAGCCGGATTTAGGGGAGTCCGGGGGCACGTGCCTCCTCCCATACGTTTAAAAAATGGACAAAATATTTTATAAGGTTATCATTACGTTCGTTTTTTATATTACGGAGCCATACTAACAAATTTCATATTAAAATAAAGAGAATATTTCGTACAGTAATTGGTGTATATCGTTTTTAATCTCAAGTATGAAAAAGTCGTTTGCCTGACAGACCCTTGTGCCCCCACCCCAGAAAAATCTTGGATCTGTCCCTGTATGAAAGGAAGCTGGAGTCCTCTAAACTCTTCTTCAATCCACCCATTGGAAATACTAACTCGGACAACGACGAGGCTTTCATTCAGCGCTATTTTTTCTCCCTCAAGTAAAATGTTACCCCTTCCATTTTTTAAAGATGTAGAGGAAGTTTGTATCTACAACGCAGATGAAAATAAAGTAAATCAAAGGGTAGCTACATCGTCAAAAATCGATTTGAAATTTTAAAATTATCATCAAAATTTTTAAATCGGTTGACTTTAATCAAATAATTGACTTAATATCTTCCTTTTCCCAAGATCTTTAAAATGAGCTGTTACCCGGAGATATGACGTCTTATTCGAAAACTCTTTCGTAAAATTTCAGTTTTACAACCAGGGATGCCGACTTACAAAAAATATTGGGGGGGATCTTGCCCCGAGAAATTTTATAAGTAGTGAGTTTTTAATTTTTTAAGCATTTTAGAATAGTCACATGATCAACATTAGAACCCTGATAACTCGAATCGCGATATCTGAACACTCCGGGGAAAATCGACAAGGCTGACACATTTTTTCCTCACACCCATAACGAATTTTTGAGGGGGCTCAGGCTCCCTCAGACCCCATGGAGTTGGCGCCACTGTTTACAACTGTAAAATATCTTGTTAAATATTGCATGCATTGATTTAGGGGTTTTCATTTTCTAATCAGATCTACATCTACATGCTGTCCCGCAAACCACCTCAATAAGCGTATGGCGGGGGATGATAGGACACTAGCCGTTAACATGTAAAAAGGATGTGCTCTTACGAAATTACGCCTAGCATTTATTTAAGTCCTTTATCGTGCGGGGGAAAAACGAATTCTCACACCTATCCGTTCTGCAAAATATCTCTCTTAGTTTATCGCTTCTGTCGCTTAACTGTGGTGGGGTTCTGATAAGATGTTCTCCGAGTCGCTCTTAAAGATATCCATTCTCAATTGCTCAAGCAATTTAAGCCTAGCGCGCACCCTCCGAGTCTATAGTGGCACCCAACCCAAGTCGTTTATCATCTGTGTAACGCTTTCTGCACGCCCGTAGCACTTTTGGACGAATTGGGCAGCTTTCATTTGTATTTTATCAATTTCACGGATGAAAACGATTTGCCAAGTTATGTTAAAATCGGTGACCTGAGAGGCAATCATCAGGTTGGATTTGGATGGGATGACCCATATGAAAGGATTTTTAGGGGTTACCAGTGTCAAGGCTTTGAAATGGCCATAGGAGAGGAAACGTTGGCCTGTTTCTTCATGATGGCCATGTCTTGGTGCGGGTTAGAGCGCGGCCAAATTCGCCCAATTAATAGGGGTACCCTTACATAAATTCCCAACAGGCCGAAAATTAACAGGAGCGTTACTAACACCACTCTCATGAATTCCTGAAAAGTCACCATCGATCCTGAATATGCATAAAGTTTTATTCAAGGTCACGAAAATGTTATTTTTTGCATTTTTTGGCCAAACTGTAAAAATTGCTCATACCATTTCGTAGATCAGGAAATTATCTATAGAATATTCACTAATTTTTTTCTCTTAGATTTACCATTTCTGAGAATAAGCCATTCGAAAGCCACCTGGAACTGAATTCTCCGTAATGTGCATGACTTTATTGTTGCGTTGTCCGAACATTATTAGACAGCTTCAGCTAACTTTTGAATGGCTTTTTCTCAGAAATGATAAATCTAAGAGAAAAAAGTAGTGATGATTCTTTAGATAATTTCCTGATCTACAACATGGTATGAGCAATTTTTACCGTTTGGCCAAAAAATTCAAAAAAATTTTTTTGTGACCTTTGACCTTGAATAAAACTTTTGCACACACGGGATCGATGGGGACTTCTCAGGCATTCATAAGAGTGGTATTCGTAACGTTCTTATATATTTTCAGCTTGCTGGGAATTTATGCAAGGGTCATGTCTATTTTGACCGGGCTATTACCCAAAAATCCATTAATATTCACAAACATAAACCGCGAAAGTTTTAGTAATTTGGAATAAAGACCCATTTTAACTCTCGATTTTTTAAAAGTACAGTATAAGATATACACCTGACACACCATCGGATGAACTCCTGGTTAACACGCGATCGTGCAGCGGTTAAACGTCACACAACATTTTAACGAAAAAATACTAACCACATTTCTCCTTTGTATGTTGTTTATTGTGTAGTGAATTGTGCTTATGGTCATTATCATGATAAGTAAATGGTAAATTCTTTTATGCATGCGGTGGTATTTAAAAAAAAGTTTTTCTTTAGCCTTTCCAGGCAGCAATTATATCCCAACAACACCCAGACTACATTTTTGGCGTTATATATGACATCCGTGTAATATCCATGTTATGCTAATGAACGTTGTATTGATATCTGTCAAATATCCAAAGGACCCGCCAAGCAATGTTGCAGGGATGTCCAAAAGTGGACATGGAGGTCTATATCACAACATCTCATAGATATCTTCACAGCATCTAATGAGTAGATAATGATTGAACCCATTATGGTATTTCGTAATACACAGACATACAAACAAAAAATTTTTGCTCTTCAATTCCATACAGAACATATGCTACCTGCAGCTATGCTGTACTGTCTGGAATTACAATTTTTGATATCACGGATATTACAACTTGGATATCAATGCTACGTTATTTTTAAAACTCGTCGTGGATGTTACAAATAGGATATCTATGTAACCAGTGGCGGATCTATGGGCTATAGCCCCCCGTTAAGTATCCAATTTACTCTAGATAGAACGGTAATTTTTTCCGACCCCCTCTACTGCTGGGATTCAACCCACACTAAGCCCCCCCCCTTGTCCCTATCCTGGATCCGCCACTGCATGTAACGTTATCAAAATATCCATCATGAAATAACAATAAGTTTTGGATATATCCACCATATTTAGACAGACCGATGGATATCGTCTGCTGCTTGGGGTCAGTCACCATACTTTTGGCAACTATAGGCTAGAGAAAGCGAGAGAGCCATATCGCCAATTCCCACGATAATTGGAAATCGTTGTGTCATGCCTTCCTCTCTGGACTCTCTAGGAATCGATAGCTAACGTCCGTCATCCGCTAAGATCTACGAGATCCGCCGTCGCATATCTTCGATCGTGTGGGAACGCAGCGTCGGCTGTGCGCGGTTTGATTCGACGTCTGATCCCCGGCCGGAAGGTCACCTCCCAGCAACGCGATACCAATTTATCACGGATCATCTCATGACAGCCAGGGAGGGCATCCACCATGCCTGGGGTGGTAGGTAATCGAATCCGGTGACCTTAATGGGACAGCCGACGAGCAAATCACCAGAGAGCGGCGGTCCACGAAGGAACAACACTGCCCTAGCAAGACGCCGCCGCCGATCGACGCTGAGATGAAGAGGATCGGGGTCCTAGGCCACTGGCGCGGCTCACAATAGGGCAGTGTCCCGGCGAACCGAAGGTGCGCGCTGGAGACGAAACTGAAAAAAATTACTGCATAGCAAAGAGAAGTGAGGAAATGGGCTACTTCACCAATTGTTATAATTATCGATGAGAAATATAGAGAAATATAAAGATATATTTATAAGAACCTACACTTGGAGTATGCTCCTATACGGAAGTGAGGCATGGACAATAACCGCAGCGTAGAAAGCAAGGATAGAGGCCTTCGAAATGTGGTGCTACAGAAGAATGATAATGATCAAATGAATCGACCGAGTTAGTAATGAGGAAGTCCTAAGAAGAGTAGGAGAGAAGAGAAGCCTCATGAAAACATTAATAAGAAGATGGAACAACCTTATATGCCAAATCTTGAGACATGATGGCCCGATGAAGACAATCGTCGAAGGACAAATAGATGGAAAGAACGAAAAAGCAGACCTTAAACTAAATATAAGGATCTGTTAAAGAAAAATGTGAAAGAGGAGAAATACGGTGGTGTGAAAAGATTAGCTGATAGGAGAACTGAGTGGAGAGCTGTGTCAAACCAATCCTAGGATTGTTGACCCGTGATATTGATAAAGATATGCATAAAGTGGCGATTATTATTCACTTTACTGATTTATTATTATTATGCTAAACAAATTATTATAATTTTCATTGATAAACGTAGAGGAACATAAGGGGGTGGATAAAAAATAATGGGATGGACGCCATTCTGTTTTCCTTATATCTCGACACATATATACGGCATCTGATGCGAAAATTCTTTCGCAAAATTACAGTTTTACAGGATTATAATATCTCGTAAAATACTTCATGTGTTGCAAAAGGATTGAGGAGTTTTTATTTCCTAATATCAAGGGAAGACGATTTGTCAAATTTGGTCGAAATTGGTGAACCATGGGGAAATCGCCAGAAAGACTTAATCCGCGAACTGAATAAAATACAAAGGAAGGCTGCGCGGTTCGTCAAAAACTGCTTCGGGCGAACTGACAGCGTTACGCAGATGTTAAGCGAATCAGGCTTTGAGCCGCTGGAGATTCGGAGGCTGCGCACTAGGCTAAGATTGCTTGAGCAATTGAGAAGGGATATCTTTAAGAGCGACACGGAGAACATAATATTAGAGCTCCACTAAATTTCTAGGTCCAACGTAAGCGATAAATTAAGATAGATATTTTGCCGAACGGATAGATAACGGAATTCGTTTTTCCCCCAAACCATAAAGGACTTAAATAACGCTATTCTTAATTTCCTTAGAGCACTTTCTTAAATGGCTGGTGTCCTAACACCCCCTGCCACACGCCTATTAGGCAGCTGGCGGGGTATTATGTAGATCTTTACGATGGTTTGGAAAGGTAAACCCTAAATTAAGGCGCAGACATGTGAGTTTCTCACATTCAAAGAATACGAGCCAATTCATTTCCCTGAGCCACATCGCAAAGCGAGCATTTTAATTGGGGGTGTCCAGAGGTTTCACCGGAATCGAACCCAGGACCCTTTTATAGGCTAATGCTTTATCCTTTAAAATACCAAGCCCCTACTACTGACGCACACTGTGAAATCATACATGTTGGATAGTGATCGATAAATTATCGAGAATCGTACGTGATGAAGACTTTCAACAGGTGGAAAACTTCCCTAGTCATTGGTTATCGCCGTGTTTATTGTTTTTATTAACCTGATTGGTAGCTCCTAAGTTGTGGTGCACATCAACTTGGTCTCCAGCATAAGTTTTCAAATGCTTATTATCTTGCATCCTCAGATATCTGGGATTCAGAGATCTCCATTTGTTCTACAGTCCTTGCAGTTGCAAAATAGTAAAATTTGAGTTATATATTCGATGGATTCATTATTTTTTTAACATCTTGAGAAAATTGATGCACATTTAAGCATGCAATATGAATTCAGCGTGTATGGAGAACTATTATTTTTTCTTCGCGTGGGGTCGGTCCCAAGGGATAATGAGTCATAGTAACTTTCTGGTTCACCACTATGCTGCTCTCAAACATTCTTCTCGGATATTCATTGTGGCTAACGACAGATTCCTACGAAAATAAAAGCTGGGATGGAATCATATAAATAGTGGTCATTAATACTTGCTAGTATATGGAAAAGGGTTTTTAATAAACTGCCAAGGAAAGCCTGCTCATTGAGCGATACAGTATTAGCAAAAAACAGTAAAAATGCATTGGAGAAATGGCTATGTGAAAATCCTTTGTATTCAATTCCAGAATACTTTTAGATGGAATTTTCAGCGGTTGTGTCTTACATGCTTTGTCATAATATACATGCAGTAAAGTTTTCTCGGGTTTCGCACCGGGTCAGGTCCTCCATATCTCCATCCATCTCCTTATGTACGACCATACCCTACACTCTTCTTATTCATACCTCGAATAACACATTTTAATGGAGCTTCGATGAGAGCTTTAATGGAGTTTTGATGGAGAATGGAGATGGAAGGAGATATGGAGGACCTGACCCGGTGCGAAACCCGAGAAAACTTCACTGCAATTGTTCGCCGGGAAAAAAACAAAAATTATATTGTAATATATATGTCTTATTATTTAAAAAAATGTGTTGTAAGCAATAATTGACATCATCTACGAGAGATTCTCCTTAATGAATTAATAAAGGTTATTGTTCGCAATCAATAATGAATAATAATAAAGATTATTGTTATCAATCGTCGAGGAACAAGTGGATAGCAAGAACGGAAAAGGAAGACCTCGAACAAAATATGTGGAACAAGTAAAGAAAGATGTAAAAGAGAAGAAATACGTAGATGAGAAAATATTACCTGTAAGAGAATTGAGTGGGGAGCTCCCGTCAAACCAATCTTAGGATTATTGACCTGTGATGCTGTTATCATTATTTTCATTGTTATTGTAATACTAATTATTATTGCATCATAGGAAAGCATATTTGCGATTACACATTCGCCTATAATTCATCACTCAAAACACCTGCATTGAATGTAGTCCCAAAGTATCCCCTCACCTTTAATTGCATCCGGCTACAGAGACCCCCGCGAGCCTTTCGTGTGGGTAGACACGCGTGATGCAATCATGTCTCAAGGGAGAAGAAGTGACCACGCTAGAAGGCACGCTATTACCGATACAATGCCCAATGACGCACGACCATCTGCGGAGGAGGAGAAGCGATTGCATCGGGCAACAATAAGTTGAAAATGTGCGCGCGCTATCTTAAGCCTGAATCACACGATCATTTTTTTCGTCGCGAAAGTAATCACTATCGCGATCAATTTTCCCGTCGCGAAAAGCGATCGCTCTAGTGATCATTTTTCTGAATCACACGGTCACTCCCGCCGTCGCTTTTCGCATCATTTCCGATATCACAGCTCGTTGTCATAGGACCCGCATCACGAAAATATAAAGCGTGTTTATTTATCTATGTCGTTCCCACAATTGCCAAACGTTGCGCTGCAATCGCTCCATACGGGCATGCGTTCTGATTGGCTGACATGGGGTTTTAATGACGGTTTTAGCGACGGAAAAAGCGACCGGACTAGTGATGAAAAATAGCGATGGGAATCCTCATCGCGATCGCGAACGCGAAAAACAATTGTCGGCGACGATCATTTCGCCAAGTGATCGCGATAGTGATCACTTTCGCGACGAAAAAAAATGATCGTGTGATTCAGGTTTTAGACTAGGCAAGTATTGAAGACGCCCACCGTAAATCTAAAGCGTGGAATGCGCGGAAGCGCGTTTCACGTTTTTTTTTAAGGTAAAGACATGTATAAAGCAAGAATGACTCCAAGACTGTCTTGTTAGAAGAATAGAACAAAATGCCCTCAAGAATCACAGCAAGATTGGTCCATTCAATACCAAGTCACCTTCAGGCAGTTCTGAAAGCCAAAAGGAATGCCTCAAAATACTGAGTATTGCGTATAAATTGTGCTTCATGACTTAAATTGATATGGAAAATTCTGGTGTCCGATTAATTTTTGTGCGACACAGTTGAAGTTGTTTTTCTTTTTTGTTTAAAGTTTCGAAAGTTTATATTTTGTTGCTGTAGTTGCAGAGTATGTAGGAATAAAGAGTCTATAGAACGCACTGATAGCCAGAACACTTCAAGCCAGAAACAAACACGCAACACAGGGAAAATAGAAATTTTATCTAGAACCTAGAACTGTCCGAATACTTTTTGCATTAACTGTATGGAGTTAAGATTCGTTAACCTATTTTCTAAACTATTATTCGCCATTGTTGTTATCATCATTGCATGGGCGTACCCAGAATCAAAACTAGGGTAGGGGGTGGTGAGCAAAACTAGCTGTGGTCGTACAAGTTGTAACTTTTTTTGCACAGAAAAGGTTAATGAAACCAAAATTTTAAGGTAATTATGACAGCAATTTATTAGTTTTTATAATTAATGGCTTTAAAAAATAATAATTTTAATTTTAGTTCCATGTCTTATACTAATATTATTTTTCTTCAAAAGGAAAATTTGTTCTTAACCTTTTTGAACCTGTAGAACTAAATTTATTTTCGCTTCAAGGGGGGGGGGAAGTCGCCCCCTCCTGCCTCCGGCTGGGTACGCCCATGCATCATTGCACTTCAGCAAACAATATCGTATTCGGTAAACCCAGTCTGAGATCAGGAAGAGAGTCTGGTATAACTGGTCAGTGGCGCAGCGAGGGTGGGTTTTGGGGAATAAACCCCCCCCCCCCAGAGCTCAGAAAAATTTGTAAGTTTAATCTATTTTATTTAACTGGATTAATATTACTTATAGAATAGTGTAAGGATTAATAAAAATATCCCTCAGAAGGCCGTAAAACTCACCATTTTGAACCATTTATCTTATTTTTTCTCAGGCGGAGGGCCCTCGCACCTCCTGCTTACCGTGAAAGGTATGCCATACCCCCACACACCCCAGTTTTAGTTGCGCCTGAAACCCCCCTAGCCTTAATTCCTAGCTGCGCCTCTGTAACTGGTGGCATACCAGACTAGGAGATTCGGGTTTGAATCCCGGTTAAAACAAATGATTCTCTCATTGCGAGTAACGCCCTTGATGATGATTATTATTATAATAAATTAACACACGCTTCTGTCCGTTTCACATCCAAGATCCATTAAAATGTGTAACTCGAGGTATGAATAAGAAAAATGCAGGTTATGATCGTTCGTAAACGCCTCTCCGAACGAGCAATTGAGGTATCGAACGACCTTGGGCACGCACGGACACCTATGTTATCCGGCCTCGTGCACTGGAATCCCCTCGCCATTTGCACACATATCCGTGGGTGTTGGCTTCCGGCGAGGCGGAAGTTGGGAAAGTCGCGGCTCATCCCTGCGCTCGGGTTCAACGCTCAAGAGTGTCTGGGAAGAGATGGAGGGAGAAAGAAAGCAGGCCAGAGAGAGAGAGAGAGAGAGCATGTATAGACAGACGGATTGATTCGGCATCCACAACAATTTTGTCCGTCGGCCTTGGAAGCGGAGAAGAGAGGTTCCCCCACTCTAGTCCCACAGCCAGCTGTGCGTCTGCGATCCCGGAAACTTCGAGTGGACCCGCGGTTACTGAGACGCCTGGCACCTTTCATTTATCAAAGATGCTATTAAGGCCGTTTTACACGGGACTCGGAATTGCGCAGGTTAGAGCTGCAATAATTTCTAAAAGGGCGTGGAATTGCGCGAATGCATGAACGAAATTAGAACAGGGGCTATTTTGCCATCTCACGTCCACGCATTCTCGCATGTGTTCTAGCAATTCAACGCTTTACACGACGCAATTTTGACTGCGCCTTCGTACACTCGTCAGATTGTGCGTGTAAGTACGTGCCCCGTGTACAACGCCCTTTTGGCATGGGCGTACCTAGCGAGGGGCAGGAGGGGGCAGCTGTCCCCCCTCGAAGCAAAAATCGCAAATGTCTTCAAGGAAAATAATATTTTTCGAGCAGATAATTTTAAAAACTAATAAAGAGCTGTTACCGTTTCCTTAAAATGTTGATTTCATTCACCTTTTCCATGCTTAAATGTTACCTGCAACTTGAACAACCATGGTTTTCCCCCCTTAGTTTTGATCCTGGGTACACCCTTGCTGTTATTTTCCTGGATGGAAATTTTATGGATGGATTTATTTCCTGTTATTTTGGTGAATTTTCCTATAGACTAACTACGCTTCAGCCTAGGGTCTTAAGATTAAGAGGGGCCTACATTAAAATTATTAGCGAAATCAAAATTACGCTGTTATAAAAACAGAGATCATTAAAACGATGAACCGAAAACAATGAGAAATTCTGTGCATATAATTAATGAACAATCATAAAAACCTGTTAGTTAAGATAAACGCGTTTGGCTCAAAGGTTCTCGTAAGTGGAATAGAATAGGGCTTCTTTTCATCTAAATCCAGCCTGGATGTCGTTTATACCAAGGCTCCATACATGACGTAACTGTAGGTTTCATCATCATCGGATCTTAAATTTGCTCTAGATAAAATGACTGCGGACGAGGGCCCCCTGACACCGGTTTCTCAGTAATGGCGCAAATAGGAATATGCTTTGGGGGGAATGGGATTGCCTGGGGTGGTGACCCCCCCAAGCAAAGGAAGGGGGATCCGAGAAAATTTTTGAAAAATGACATGCATGGAAATACATTTTACATAATTTTGGCGCTAAAAATTTAACGTTAAGCAGATGCAGTTATTGAATGTCAAAACTAGACAATAGTTTAAAATATTTTTTTCTATTCCTCTAAGGCTTAGGGGGGATCTATTCCCTGCTCCTCCCCCCACCCCCCCCATAGCCACGCCACTGTTTCTCAGGTAGTATTCGATACAGCCCGGGAGTCCCCCGACTCACAAGCCTTGAGAAATACCCCTTATTGACGCGATTAAGAAATGGGGAAATGATTAGATTTGAAGGAATGACGAAATGCCAAGAGAGTCATTATGATATTACATGTAGGGATGTGCGAGTACTCGAAAATTCGAGTCGAGTAGTTGGTACTCGACTAGTTTAGATAAATGTATTATTTAAATTTTTGACATATTACCAGAGGTTAATCCATTTAACTGTTCCTATGGAACTGTTTAAGACACATATTTATTCATTTATCTCCTAATGCTTACACGATTACCATTAACGTTCCTCATTATATTTTCCCTTTTACATCAAGCTAAGCATTTAGAATAGAATTCGTAATGGGATGGAAAAATGAAAATATATTGGAGCCTGTATTGTTGTATTGTATGGTCCAGCAATTAACCTTACTCGACTTGACTCGATTCTCGCGAGTAGTTTTAAACTCGATTCGATAATCGACTCGATGTCAAAAAGAGCAACTCGCACATCCCTAATTACATGTACACTTTTTAAGAAAACAGGCACGGATAAGGACACAACGGCCCATAGGACAAATTAGTGGTAAAAAGAAAATTACTATTATTATCAAAGCCTTTTCTCGTTAAGATCGAGGTCAATTTGGCAGCTTGTTTCCCACAACTCTTGTCCCTAACCTAATCTCGACCAGTCCCACGGTAATGAAATAATAATGCTTCTCCTTTAGCGAGTCTTCAGCGGGAAGTTCTACGACTCAATGAGTAAAAAACATTTTTTTAGAAGGAAAAAAAGCATAACCATCCCCTCTTAGTTTGAACAGAAGTGGATAACAACAGGGGCTCTTCATCGCTTTCAAGGATAAAAGCTAAGTATCAAAGAAAACCAGTAGAACGAGATTTCGGCAATGACCCAGATCGATTTTTCTCTGGGTCGCGCATCAGTTGATAGTCTTATTCGAGTAAGACTACGTTAAAAACGAACTGTGATAAAGAAATTCACTTATCTACTACGCCCAGAAATGAGCGAGGTGCCAAAAAAGTTATTGGTCTACAGTTAGTTGTAGTAACGTCTCAAATTTTGTGATCAGTTACGAAAAATAACCTCAATTTGAAAAGGGAACACGTTACGATTACACGTTAAACTACTTTTTAATTTTCATAAAACATTTCAATAAGTTCCAATATGTTTATAAATTGTACTTGTAAACCAATCAACCTGGTTTGAAGCCCGATATAACTTCATTAATACTATTCACGAGGAATGTATAAAACCATACATGTCCTTAAAGATTGATAAACGAGAATCTATATTTTGATGATTTTTTAAAACTGCATTGTTAACACTCTTTATTTAGAATTAAAAAACAATAATTAAATTTATTCTAAAATTCTTTTGCGAAGTTGCCGTAGAGTACTTTTAGATTTTCAATTACATTGTTATTTTTTTACAATTATTTCACTTTTAGCTCTAAGGTGGCACAATTACAGTTTCTTAGATGATTAAGATCCTTTAATTGGTCAATTTTCGTGATATCTACTTACGTAGATGACTCAATAAGACAATATTTATGGGCCAAAGAGAAATATCCATTGATATTTTCAGCTTTAATATGATAAACTGATGTTTCATGTAAGCAAAAATTGATTCTACCTAAGTTCTTCTTCCTGTAATGCTTTACAAAAATTGTAGGTTAAAATGAAATTCGATTAGTTGTCATTAAAAAAACTATTTAACTCTTTACTTAATAGCATTTCATCAATTATCCGCCTGTCATCCATTACCTATTAATCAGAGACATCATGGCAAAATTAGCAGTGCCGGAACGCACTTTACTTCACTTTTTTTTAGAAATAAATATTAATCTGTGTGTTTTTTATTATAAGTTATTATTTTTACATTTTATCACAAAACTTTTTGTTTAGGTTACGAATTTACATATTAAAAAGATTGAGGCAGCAAAATTGATAAAAGTGTTATTTGACTATTATGTCTTTTGTTAATCAATGCCGGAACACCGCGGCGCGCCGTTTCGGCGCGTTCCGGCACCATAACGCCACTGCTATTAACCATGAAAACGGCTTTTCTTGAGTACCCAGCCCTTTCGACTTTTTCTTTAGCACTATGGAGTTTTAAGGCCATTAAGTAATTTAAGTTGGACGAAAATGTGCTATTATAATTTTATTATTAATTATAATTTGAAACAAGGATTAAATTGCATAATTGTACTGTTGATACTCGCTCAAAGCTCACGTTTAATTAAGATCAAAGATAAATTGTTCTAGAAAGTTATGATCACCGAAAGGCATGGAGAGAACTGAGATTCAACGCTGCGAAAGCCTGAAGCAGAAATGTTTTATTTTTCCCGGGCAGGGAAAATATTTTTTTCTAGTTTACTTTTTATAGTTTTACTTCTCAGGAGGCGCCGATGCATTGTTTAAAGCAAATACAGTACTCATCCCATATTCCAGACCTGTACAACTAAATAACTTTCACCGATTTCATGCCTTCGGGGCAAGGAAATACGGCATAATAAATGGCAACTTACGTCTCAATCAACAGTATTACTCTTTGAGCTTGATAAAACGAGCGCTTTAAGCGAGAATCGACAATACGATTGCACAATCTCACCCATTTTGAGACTAATCATTTCAGAAAATTATAATCCCACATTTTCGTCCAATCTTAATTATTTAATGTCCTTAAAAATCCAGAGCATGAAATAATAAAAAACTGGATACCTAAGAAAAACCGTTTTCATGGCCACTGCAAAATGCATCCAAATACATTGCGTTGCCATAGCTAAGGAGTTGCGACCCTATGTTTATGAACAAAAAATATTTAAAATTGTCTCCTCTACCACCTCCTGAAGTATTGCAGATGCCACCGGTAACAACCTGTATTATAATGCTCAAATTAATTTGTGTTTTTTTTCATACTATGCTGTTTTTGTTAGAGCAACATAGTATTTTTATATTTAGGTGCCGTGCTCCCAGTTGTATTTTTACTGGAGAAAGTAAACAAATAGTTATTTATTTGTATACACAGAAACAAAGAGAGATTAAAATAAAATTGATTGTTTGAGGCGTAACTTGGTGAAAGCGATTCATAATTAACATTAAAAAGAAGAACTTGGTGCTTTCACATTAATATTTATTCACGACCATGGTTTCAACGTTAGACGTCATCATCAGGACCTGATGATGACGTCTAACGTTGAAACCATGGTCGTGAATAAATATTAATGTGAAAGCTCATAGTTCTTCTTTTTAATCTTAGAGGTTCAAATGCTTCAAAATAAGTCGTGGGGGGACTTTACCCTCACATTTCCAGGCCTACGTTCCAGACCAACCTTGAACTTGAAATAACGAATATACGAAATAAACTTCACAAGTTCTAGTTCCAGGAAAAGTGAGGCCCATACTTTCACATTTGTGAACTGTTCCCAGAGATGGTGTTTAGAGTGGGATCGAAAAGAAAGAGAGCGTGGAAAAAGTGCAGAGGCTCTTGGAATGGGAGCGGACTCAGCGGGTTAAACAAAAGAATGACGGCTCGCGAATTTTGTGTGGGGAAATGAGGAGAAGGGCTGACGAAGTCAAACACATATAATATATGTAAAAGGAAAAATCTTAACTGCGATGTCAAGACCGGAGTTTTCTCCGTCCCGGAAACTTACATCAAGTTTTGACGATCCGGTAGTGTGGGTATATCGTCAGAAAACGGAGGCGTTTTTGCCGTTCAACAACCTCCCCTCAACGCCATGTCGAGGCGGAAAATTACCCGATATCTTATGAGTCTCTCTATCTCCTCAGTATCTCCTCATGAATAATCGAGAAGCAACTCGTTGTCTTACACGGAAGTCGGCAATCCTCGTCCTCCGAAATGATTCTACATGACATCCGCACAACAAGTAAACTATTGATTTTTTTACACGAGAGACTCTGACAGCGATTATAAAGGGAAATGCAAGGTTCAAATTCATTAAATCAATGACGAATTTATTTTTTCCTTTTAAGAGTTTAGGTTGAGTTTGTTTTATTGAGGCCGTTTGAGCATGGTGTATTCATGGCGGTGATACGGTGAACTTAAACGCAGTTTCATATGGTGTTCGGGTTGGAGCTCCACGACATCTGGCTGTATCAATGCATCAAAATTCCTTAAAAATAGATTTCACGATTATATTTTGGTGTAAGTTTCGTTAGCGAGAAATTCAAGTCGTCTTTACGACAACTTAACTTGGCATAACTATGGAGTTGAAAATCGTTTGATCGTTTGCAGGATCACATTAACTTAATACGGCGACTAAAGATAGTAATTATTAGGGAAAAGCTCAAATTTCTCTTAAGAGTGACCAATAGTAAGGAAGGTAGTTCTACCCATCGAGAGACGTAAATCGATTTTATGATTGGAGCGTGGTTTTTTCTGTAATATACCGTTGATTGGTCTGCCTCATATTATATCAAGATACGCTAAGTTAAGCTGTTGTAACGTGGACCACGTTTGCGGATATTTCACACTTGTCGTCAGCCGCTTTGCGTAGTCGAAAAATACGATTTAATCATATTTTACGCTATTTACGATCAAATCGGTCGGCGGATTTCGATTCAAATTCATCATCAAGCAGTCGAATTCTCATGCACCGAAGTCTCTTGGTGGGCCAAAGCTCTTATGAGTGCGCTTAAATATAGTCGTCGGATTAGGCTCGTCGTTTCGTCATGCGATAAGTGGAGAAGAGCAAAAATATAGCGACTCGAGAGAGTCAGAGCACCACATTTGAAGCTATATCGCAACGAATGAGGCGGCTCTTATGCGAGACGGGCGTTTTTTTTTCGGGTTGGAATTCCACTACATCTGGCGATAACACAAAAACCAAGCCTCTTGTTTGCTTTCTAAGGCTTCAAAAGCAGACCTCGTCTCCTCGCTGGCAATATGCAGAGCGATTTCGAAGGGGAGTTCTCTGGGCTGATCAGTTGACACGTGTTTGAAACACGTATGCTAACCTTAATCGACACAATACTTCGAAATATACAGATGGATGAATAAAAATTATGAGTTATGGTTTCATTGAGAGAACAATGAAACGTAGCCAAAGATTACTTAGTATTGTTAGATTATTTACTATTAGCACAGCATTTTTCACAAACTCTAAATCGTGAGAAAGATGCGTTTCAGACACACCCAATGACAACAGGAATGTCCTAAGAAAAGTCTATATTCTTTAAAGTGATATAAAATAGTCGTCAATATTCCAATATATTAGTGGAAAGTTGCTATATCATTTATCAACTTTATAAAGGGAAAGTATCACTGTAAGTAACAATCATAACATTTGTTTTAAGATTGTTTATGCACTGATTATATTATCTCTTTTTAACTTTCGCTGGTGACATTCATGTAGATAAATACATTAGGATAGCGTTACAGAGGGCTATTCGGGCTTCCAGCCGGGTGGTCTCCCTCCATTCTGCCGACGTTTCGGAACTCGAGTCGTGTTCCATCTTCAGGGCTGATCACAAGGTAATGTCACTGCAACACTGTTGCGAAAAGTCCTAACTTTTGCCAACAGTGATGATCGCTCTGGCAATTGAATATGATAAAATCAATACAATTTTTACCTTTGTTGGGCCGTTTGGGTGGAATTTTCAACTTCATTTTTAAAATTTCCGTCTGTTTTAGTGTGAGTCTTTTGTATTTTTTACACGCTCTACCTCAATAACATCAATTTAATCGGGAATAATATAAGCAAGGATTGGAAAGCGAATGAAAAGAACTAACCTAATAAAGTTCTTAATGTGTACGGGTTAATTTCTAGTCTAATTGCATATCGATGGCTATGTTCTAACAACACGCATCTCAAAATTTGGCCGGTTTGGCACAGGTATCTTAAACAAAGTGTAATAAGTGTTTGTTGGCAAGTGTATGCTTCTTTTTCAGTTATATGATTTTTTTTGTTTTTAATTTTAGCGAGCAATTAGAAAAAAATAATATTTTTTTTGCTCTCCTGAAAAGTTGCTATTTCTGAGACACGTGTTGTTAAAACTTAGCCATCGATATAAGTGATAATGATAATTGCCTTACAGATATTCATGAGCGATAAGGCGCCGAAATCCAATACACGCTAATCCACCCACAACGTTGTGCACATGTTTGTTATGACTGAAGCGTATGCACGAATATATAGCATGTACAATGGTCGAATATGCAAACCTATGTATCCAATGGAAAGACTGACATTTACTCGTTTAGATATATATCAACTTGGAATGGAATGTGGAATTTGGACGCAGGATTTTTTCAGATGACATTCAGGATGATTCACAGGTACTATCACTCTGCGTTAGAAAGAATCAAGAGACGGAGGTAAAAAGTAATAGATTGCCTGACTAATGCGTTTTAAGTTGCCGTATTTTCCTGAGTTACCAAGTATAGTTACAAAAGCGAGAGTCTCTTTAGGAAAGAATTCGGACGTTTTTTAAATTGGTTTGCTGTTTTACAGTCATTGGAATCTCATGAAATGTTAGAATAAATTGTAATATTGACCCTGGCAATGATTAAAATAATGCCAAGGGCAAGCAAGACTACCATCTTACTTGGCCCCTACGTGATTTTTTTGGTAAAATAGTGAGTTTTTCTGGAAGAGTGAAATGATAAAAATGCACTAGCGTCAGTTTATATTTCAGCTAGTATTTAAATTTAGCTTTCTTGAGTTTTGATTGATCACAATGAATTACCATAATTACAATAAATTTCACAATGGATAGGAATAAAAATTCAAATTGTATAAATACACGCTGCATAGTAATTTTTGGCCGATAAATCAGATTTTTTTCATGGTAAATAAGATAGCTGAACATTTTCTGATTATTTTTTCAAAAACTATTTTTTTGATTTTTCATCCAACTAATTCTGTGGCAAACGATTTATTTTCTCTCTGGTTTTACGCTATACAGAAAGCGATGAATGTTTAGTGGAAGTTCTAATCAGCCGAGCATACAATCATTCACGAGTAATCCAAAAGAATTCGAAATAATTCATAGGTAGTCGGGAACTCGAGGTGACAACCTAATACGTGGAAGATCGAATTAGAGCTTTCTATGGAAGTCTTTATGATTACTCACCGGTCAGAAATCATGCAACAAAAGTAATTTTTTTCAAACGGGAACACCGACTCATTGGTGAGTAACCACAGGTAACCACTCACCGCAGAAACATCGGCTGAGTGCGGCCATTGACATATTTGGCGTCCTTCATAGCTCGGTGGTGTCTCTGATTAGCGGTAGGAAGTTCATCTCTTCATTGCTCTACGGCACAAAAACAAATGAAAGATGTCACATTACACGTAGACGAGAGAAGGACGGCGTATTTTAATACGATAAACAAGTTTCATTGGCGTTATACCTAATATGTTTATTTATGCGTTTCACATTATTCCCAGTATTAAGAATTGGTTTGAGTACAATGAATAACGATAGTCTTATTTTTTATACATAGCTAGCTCCATTTAAATTCCTCTAACCACTTTCGTGGGGACAAAAGTTAAGTACCTCTTAAATTAGTCTTATCTGGCTCAATTTTTTTTCGAAAAAGAGAGTGGATATTTATACCAATTTTTTCCGAAAATGAAAAGGTTGCTGCAAAAATTACATGAATTTGAAATATACGTCATCATTGTAAGAATTATGACCATAGAAGATAAACACCCGGTCAGAGTTTTCGAAAATGGTGCTCAATAATTATTTTCCTCAGCCTATGCACCGATAATTTTTTTTGTCATCTACTGGTGAGCATAACTTAACCTTTGCAGCAAAGAATTGGATGTCAAATAATGTTACGTTCATGACACTAATTGCGAATAAAATCACTCCAAAAAATCTTCAAAACCATGCGAGGCGAAAACATTTTTATGTTTAATTTTTTTAGGAACATAATCAGACAGGGAACTTTGGGCAGAAAAGCATAAACGAGAAACGAATGTTGCACTAGATTATGCGTTAACAGCCTCATAATGGAGGGTTTCATTATCAGCGAAAAAAGTTAACATCTCACACCCAGTGGGACGTGCAAACCCGGTTTTGGGTCAAGGCCGGGCACCTTAGGTACAACCACAGTTTTATAGCACTGTGGAACTCTGCTCGAACTCTCGCTCCGAACTCGTTATGAAATTAAGGGGACGTTGCAGACTTAATATTATTCTGAGCAATATTCCCGCGAGAGTTGCTGCGAAATAAATATTACTAATGACGAAGTATCTCAGTTTTCCCGGTGAAATGACTTGAATGTATTATTCTCGGGTTTCCAACCGGGTAAAGGTCTGCATGTTGTAGGCCGACGTTTTGTTGGGAAACTCTACCGACATCTTCAGGGCTGATGACAATGGGTTTATGGTAACATGTAAAAATGAAAAAAAAGAATAAGTTTCTCTTGATATACGTCCAAATATTGCTCTTCAACTTAGATGAAATCGAAATAATTTTCAATATTTCTCATGAAACTATTTTTTCAACCATAAATAGCTGTAAAGGGTGACATTAGGTAGTGTATCACCTTGTAAACCTGGTACATTCATTCTTTTGTTTATATTCTTTTTGCACAATAAATGTAATTGCTGGTTAAATCTACACATATATTTGGGGTAACCTATACCAATCTATTGATGTGCTGATGGTCATTAACCCTGAAGGTGTAAAAAAGTCTCCCAACGAAACGTCGGCCTACAAAATGCAGACCCTAACCCGGTTGGAAACCCGAGAAAAATTCATTCTAATTATTACTCATCATTTTTTATGGTGTAAATCGTGAAATCTAACCGAGAAAATCGCAGAAAACAACGGTAGCAGGTAGTTTAGAAAGTTTTCTTACATTACAATGTCTTCATCTTCCGGTTACTACCGCGTCAGTCGCTATGTTATTGAGCTTCTGCCAATTCTTTAATTATTTTTTAACTAATCACTTCACACATCACACAGGACAAATATTATTATTTTCAACTAAAGAGTAACTAATCAACAGATTATATCTCTTGGATACAACATGTATCATGTAATGTTTAACATATATGTCGACAACAGATTCTCTGGCACTACTGCCAGAGTCTTCAGGTTGAAGATGCCGGTCCACGATCCATTCCGACAGTTTTTGCTGCCGCTCCCCCATTGCTGTGTTCACATAGCACCCGATGCGGCAGTAACTGGAAGATGGAGAAAATTTAATCTCAAGGTAGCGGAAATTTTCGTTGTAACATTTCCTGAAATTCAATGGCCACAAAATAATGTGACTAAAGACTCATAAAAAAGGTCTAAAAATTAATACCTTGAATTTTAGCGTGCATTTGCTGGCATCTGTGACATTGATTTCATGGTAAGCGTGATTCCAGATGGTTTAATGCCTTTTGAGTATCGAAAAAGTGGAATATTGAACGCCTTTTAAGTATGAATGGGTACTTATAAGCTGGTAATCTCATTTCAATTCCATATCGCTGATAAGCTGGCAGTGAGTTATGAAGAAAACTATTCCAAGCTGAGCCAGGACAGAAAAGAATAAAATCTCTCTGATAAAAGTTAAAGAAAGTGAAGGAGGGTGGAGCAGAAGCGGAGAGGTCCAGGACAGAGGATGTGTGAATTTGAAGACTTAATTTCGGGAATAATAGACTGCCTCATAAATTAAACGAGTAACTTGCGCACCCGCATCATTTACTCCAATTATCTCTCATTAAATACGCGAGGAACAATTGGAGCACATGAAAGGCCTTTTTTACTTTAAGTGCTGTAGATGAAGTATAAACTTATGCACTCATATTCTCATTTCCATTTCATTCACTGGATACTTTATGGGCAATGTATATAATTCAATATTGGAGATTAAGTTTATGATTAATTTTGGCTAATTCAGAAACGCTATTGCTGAAGTAAATTTGAGGGCAAAAGGAGGGAATATTAATATTTTTTAATACCACTCAATGTTATCGTTAGGTACGACCTAATCTCGAACTGCTTAGCGACAATATAATAATTTTTACGAAGCGACAAATAGCATAACCTAAAACGACGACCGGCTTTTAAGAATTATTTTATTTCAGTTTTTTCTCAGCTGCAGAAAATGATAGTAAAACCTGAATATTAGACAACCTATGCCCCGCTAATTTATATTTATTTATTTACATTACCTCATAAACAGCACATTTATGGCCTTTACAGTGCGGTATTAACAATTAAGTATATTAATACACGCCCATGCCCAGGATAAGGATAAGAATAACTTACCCAGGCGGGACTCGAACCCGTTACCTTCGATTTGGCAGGCGAGGGCTTTACCCCGCAGCCACAGAGGCCGGAAAATAATATGAAACAATCGGTCTTCCTGATATCTTTGTTAAAATAATGAAGTTAACACAGGTGGAATAAGTTTACTTTTAGATATTAGTCCTGTTACAACAATACGTGAGAAAAAGTAAATACATTTCATGTTACAAGTTGTCATGTAAACATAACAACAACAAAAAACTGGAGAAAAGATAGAATATTTAAAAGTTGTTAGATTATAAATTCAACACCCTCACTTAATCTAACAACTGACACTGCGTACAACAAAAAATTCAAGTATTTAAATACAGTAGTTTGACACAGTTTAACAATTTGTCTCCAGACAGAGCTTTAGTTAGCATATCAGCTGGCATTTCGGTGCTTGGTAAGTATTTAACACTTACTTCACCATTTTCAGCCAACTCTCTTATGTAGTGGTATTTAACTGAAATATGCTTTGTTCGTTTGTGAAACACTGGATTCTCCACAAGTTTCCCAGCACTCTGATTATCATTATAGATTGTTATCACTCCCATATCTTTAGTTAATTCTGAAATTAATCCTTTAACATAAACAACATCCTTACATGTTTCACATATAGCAACATATTCTGCTTCAGTTGAACTTAATGATACAGTACTTTGCTTCTTGGACATCCAAGATATAGGTCCATTATTATAAGTTAAAACACATCCAGTATAAGAATGACCATCAATTGTACAATTTCCATAATCAGCATCAGCATATGCAGTCAGTTTACTATCACATTTCGTGAAACACAAAGAATAATCAAGAGTACCTTTTAAATATCTAAGAACACGCTTTACAGCCACAATGTGACTCCTACCATGACAATTATTGAATTGACTTAAATAGCTAATTGAATAACATATATCAGGCCTGGTACATACAGAAAGATACATTAAAGAACCAATAATTCTTTGGTAATCAAAATTCTTATGACCATCTAATTCTTTTTCAAGTTTTAAATTAACTTCCATTGGAGTCTTAACTGGCTTACAGCTTTCCATGCCAAACTTGGAAATAATTTCCTCTGCATATTTAGATTGATTGAGTTTTATTGTGCCAGTGTCTTTATTCCTAACAACTGTCATACCCAAACATTGCTTTAATTCGCCTAAGTCTTTCATCTTAAAGCTTTGACCAATTTGTCTCTTTAATTCTCTTGTCTCCGACTTATTATTGGAAAAAATGAAAAAATCATCTACATGAAGACCAATTACAACAAAAATTCCATTATGATGTTTAACATACACACAAGGATCATATTTTGATCTCACAAAATTAATATTTGTCAAAAAAGAATGAATTTTGATATTCCATGACCGTGCAGCTTGTTTTAGACCATAAATAGCTTTCTTTAGTCTACATACTTTATTTTCGCATCCTGGCTCAACGAACCCCTTTGGTTGCTCCATATACAGCTCCTCATTTAGCTCCGCATTTAAAAAGGCTGTAGTGATATCTACATGATCCATTTCTAAGTCTAACTGAGCAGCCAACGCAAATAGGATACGCATTGAAGTCAAACGAATAACAGGAGCAAAAGTATCAATAAAATCTTCCCCGTATTTTTGTGAAAAACCCTTTGCTACCAGTCTTGCTTTGTAGCGAGTAGAGCCATCTGCGCTCACTTTTCTTTTAAAAACCCATTTACACTGAACAATATTTTTATTATTTGGACAGTCAACCAACTCCCAAGTTTCATTACAAGTTAGGGCTTCCATTTCTTCATTCATGGCCTGTTTCCACATATTTTTATCAGTTCGGCCTAAAGCGTCATTCACATTTTGTGGATCCTGTTCATTAATAACAGCAAAATTTTGAGCACCATCCCGAATTAAGAAGGAAAAATTGTCATACTCATATTCATCATTTCTTTGCATAGTAGGGTATCTATCACCTATTAGTACTGGCTGTAGGGGTTCCATACCTAAATCTTTGACTTGACCCTGGTCATCACCACTCTTTTTACTGTTATCAGATTCATCAAAAATTTCCACAGCACCTTCAATACTATTCATAGGGACTAAACTTTGATGGTGAACTGCAGTGACCGACACAATTTCAGAAGTATTGTCTTTTTCTGAAATGGGTACTTCATATTTGGAATCAGATTCAATAATAACAGCATCACGAGTAAAGACAAGTGTTTTAGGATCATCAGCAAGAACACAACGATACCCCTTAGTATTTTCTCCATATCCTACAAATATGCATTCAACAGATTTTTTATCTAGTTTATTATGCTTTACATCAGGAATATGAACTTGTACCCTACTTCCAAAAATTCGCAAATGTGACACATCAACTTTTTCACCAGACCATATTTCCTCAGGTACTGCATTTTCTACGGCAGCAGTTGGACACCTATTTTTTAAATAAATAGAAGTATTCATAGCTTCGGCCCAAAACTCCTTTGGTAATCCTGAATCAAAGAGCATGCATCTAACACGTTCAATTAGAGTACGATTAGTACGTTCCGCCACTCCATTTTGTTGGGGTTGTGTGGGGAATGGTTTTTTGATGAACAATACCATGTTTTATCAGAAAATTTTCGAACTGATGACTAGTAAATTCACCACCATTATCTGTCCTAATTATTTTCAAAGGTTTACCAGTATAGTTTTCAGCCATTGCCTTGAACTGCAAAAATTTAGAGAAGGCTTCACTTTTTTCTTTAAGCATATAACCAAAAGTTTTGCGACTAAAGTCATCCACAAATGTCAGACAATATCTAGCACCTGACCAAGATTGTTTTTCCATCGGTCCCATTATATCAGCATGAACAAGCTCTAAAAGCTGTTTGGCTCTCTTAGCCTTACACTTAGGAAACTTAGTAACCGTCTGTTTACCTTCTAAACATATGATGCAAGGGTCTGAACATTCCTTATTGAAAGCGATCCCTTTTACAAGACCTCCCTGAAGTAGGCGTAAACCTTTTCGATTTAAGTGACCTAAACGTCTATGCCATAGAACATGATCGACTGCACTCACCAACGTGGCCCTCACTTGCTCTTTATCCTGGCTATATTGATCAGCGATATAAAGGCCTCCTACAAGAGTTCCAGACAGTCTAGGTGCAACATTTGACCTTTTCGGGCAGTCAGGACGTATGTGTCCTTCCTCATTACAACCGTAGCATACCACCTTAGTATTATCTTTCTTTGGTCTCCATTGCTTCTTCTTAGCACCTTGAGACAGCAATGCGCATGAACTCTCCTCTTGAAACTTCAGTTTTCTACGAGCACTTTCCTCCAGAAAAGCAATCTTAACTTCGTCCGAAGGAGGAGTCGTCTTCTTGTCTCGCGTCAGCATCATCACAAGAGTCTCATAACTCTCATCAACTCCGTTCATCAGAGCAAAAGAAAGGTACTTGTCCTCGATGATCTCACCCATGTCGAGTAATTTACGATGAGTTGCAATTACTTCATTAATAAAATCTTCTATGCATGGAAATTGGGATTGACGGCTGTTGAACAGTCGTCTTGTTAAATCGAAAACGTGGCTCATACTTGACCCTTCAAATGCAGCTCGAAGACTCTCCCAGGCCATTTTAGCGGATGTAGCAGTTTGGACATGAATATAACAGGAAGATTTAACACTCAGGCATATTTTGGCTAACGCCCGCAAATCTCTATCCCGATTACTGTCCGTCACCGTCTCATTACCACTCACGATATCCCATAATCCCTCTAACATGAGGCTCATTTTCATAGCGAATTTCCACGTACCGTAATTTTTCTGGCCTTCTAATTTGTCAATATTAGGTACAGAAGTGGAAATCGTCACTGGGCATGCCGCCAAACTATCTTCGGGCTTCCGGGGTTTCCCCATGTTCACTACGTTAATAACGGACTATATAGCACTCAATAAAGAAAAACTTTCACGTTCTCTGGGCCCATAACCTGTTAAAATAATGAAGTTAACACAGGTGGAATAAGTTTACTTTTAGATATTAGTCCTGTTACAACAATACGTGAGAAAAAGTAAATACATTTCATGTTACAAGTTGTCATGTAAACATAACAACAACAAAAAACTGGAGAAAAGATAGAATATTTAAAAGTTGTTAGATTATAAATTCAACAATCTTCACATGGATTAAGTTTATATCGAGTAGTAAATCCCTGGGATTTGATGGAATTAGTGGATATCTAGCCAAAGAACTAAATATCTTTTAGAGTCCGCTAATAGCACATATCTATAATTTGAGTATTTCTCCCGGGAAGTTCCTTTTGGAATTAAAAAAAGAAAGCAGTCACTCCGATTTTTAAAAAAAGGTAATAAAGAGAGCATCGAGAACTATAGACCTATCTCTTATTTATTTTTATAAAATTCTAGAAAAATTGGTAGAGAAAGGCTGATAAAAGTTTAGGACAAATTGAACCTCATTAGCAGTTGACAATTTGAGCTCAGAATTGGAATGAGTGCCGAACATGCACTAATAAAATATGTCTCTGTTACCACATTTGATCACTAAAAATAGAAAACTAAAACCATTCCCTTGAAATATTACTAATTAAAAGTAGAGGAGTAGCAAGCTTCCACTAATTCGTTATTAGTGCCGGCGAAAAAGTAAAAAAAAAAATATTTTTAGATCACTTTTTTCTTATCATCAGAAAATACTTTTTACAGCATTTTAATATCATTACTTTTATTGATTTTTTAAAATTGAAGTTTTGAAGAATTTGTAAAAAATAATCGTTAATGGCAAAATAAAAGTAGGTCTTGCGTTAAATATTCCTTACAACAGGTGTTAAGTGTTTCAAATCATAATCAAAATAGGAATTTTTAAAGAAATATACATTTAATTTAGGAGAATTCAAATCAATTTGCAATATTAAAATGCTCAATGACTTCTCTGTTCGACTATTAATGGTAGTTGAGCAGTTTAATCGAGCAGAAAAAGTTCAAAAAAGTCATCTGGTAATAAGGAGGATTTCATTTTGACCAGCGGTCCACTTCAAGTCCAGGACGCCAGGCCTTATAAATATTTTTATTCAGACCCTTCCGTGGTTGCTGGTTGATTGACGCCCGTTGAGTTGACCTGGTTCGCCGCCCGAATCATTTTTCACGGCAACGTTTTAATTTTATTTCCCGACTCTTGTGGTCAGCAGCCGCACCTCGAGCCTCTGCCAACAACACCACATCTAGAAATTGAAGCATCCTGGACACCCTCGCCTTTTTCGCCGGGCGACGATCACGGCATACGAAACATTCATCGCACTCTCTCTCTCTATCTCTCTACAGCTTCCACGCACGCTTTTACCCTGGAGGAACATACTTATGCAGAAAGTGGCCTTTTAACACGTTGAGTATGGCAGTGTTTAAAATCCTTTATACTTCATTCCCCCTGTTCCGGCCGGTATATAAATTGGAATATTTAAATATGAACTCCTCTCTTTAAAATGCCATTGTTTCATTACATTTTAAGAATTTTAATGGAATTGTTTGTACTAAACAAGTATCTACAGGTACAGGTATATATACTACACATCAAGCCTCCTAAAAAGCATGTGGCAGGGGGTGTTAGGATAGCAGCCGTTTACACTTAAAAAGGAAATGCGATATTACGATTAGCATTTATGAAAGTCCTTTATTGCTCGGGGGAAAAACGAATACCATTATATATCCGTTCAGCTCTCTTAATTTCTGGAAAAATACCTCTCTTAATTTATCACTTCTGTCGGACCTGGAGATATATTGGAGCTCTAATATTATGTTCTCCGCGTCGCACAGTGGGCTAGAATCGAAAAAAGCTGGCCAAAACCTCAAAAACGATTTTTTTGAGCTAGGAAGTTGAAACTTCGCATATATATTCACAACTAAATTGTGCAAAACTTCTCAGATTATTTGTTTTCCTGTGTTTCACGTTAAAAATATATGTGAGGTCAAAGTTGAACAAATTTAGCGAAAAATGACGACCCTCGATTTTTTCTGAAAATTCCCAACTTTATCCTCGTGCAGTGATTTCATGAATAGTTTTATCGAAAACACCGTTATACCATCTTAATTGGCAAATCTTTTTCTTCAATTTGAAGGGTTTTTAAAGGTTTTGTTTCATCAATAACCATAGATTTATAACAAAATGGTGGAGCCTGTTTTCAGCCCATTTTTTGGGCTGACGCGTCGCTCCTAAAGATATCTATTCTCAATTGTTGAAGCAATCTAAGCCTAGCGCCCAGCCTCCGTGTCTCCAGAGGCTCCCAGCCTAATGCGCTTAACATCTGGTTAACGCTGTATGGTATCAAGGTATGTGTGGTTGTTGTAAGGTATGATGTTGCTCATCCTCTTTGGTGCGATGACAATACGTGAAACTTGGAAATGCAAAATGGGGCAACTTGGAAAATTGACTTGATTTAAACAAGACATATATGCAGATATTCTAAAAGTGTACAAAAAATAAAAATCATTTTTTAACAATAATTGCCCGTTAAATATGAAAAACACATAAATAATTAAATTAAATTTGTAAAATAAAAGGATTCCGTAGTAAATAATTGTGAGACTTACTGAGGCATGATGTTAGTGATCTTTTTCGGTTGGATGCGAATGCGTGAAAGCTGCAACTTTGAAAATTGACTTTATTTAAACAAAAAGTTAATCCAGACATTCCTAAAGTGTACAACTTGTGCAAAATTATATTGTTAATGATAGATGCGCTTTAAATATGCATAAATAAACATAAATAATTACAATGAATTGTTAAAATAAAAGGAGTCCGTCGCAGAATCCTCGTCATCCGTTCTTAATGCGTCTCAGGAAAAAACGAAGCTTCTCGTGATCCCTACTCCATTTCAAATTACGGAAACGCCTTCAAGTGTCCCTTTGTGGTAATATTCCATATCGTACTTAATTGATACTCGTTCTCTAATCCACAAAATTCTGTTATGAAACTTCCAACCCTTTCCTCAATCAATCCATATATCCCCCCTTGTATTTTATGACCACATTCGTTGGTAATTGTAAACCAAAATCTCATGAGCCGTAATAGTAGTAATTGGAGCCATAATGGGTAGTAATTAAGTTGATCTCCTGATTGTCCGCAATGAAAATGCCCTAATACAAGGAAATCTAAAGGCCAGTATCTTATAGTTGGAAAACTTAAATATCTCCGAAAAGAAAAGTAACAGAAGCAGGCGAGATGTAGAGGAATGACATCCTATTAGTATTGAAAGAACAGAGAGATGGCACTTTTCCACAAGTTCATTATTGAAAGTACGACTCGTTTCGACCGTCAGGTCATTATCAAGTACAATCATTACGTGCAATCATTACATTCAGGTGTTCTTACATTTAAGTGTTCACTTATATAAATCATCGTACTTGATAATGACCTAACGGTCGAAACCAGGGACGCCGACTTACAAAAAGTCTTGGGGGGGCCCAAACCGGGGATTTTCCCCGGGAAATTTTACAAGTAGTAAGTTTTTAAGTTTTTTAAGCATTTTTAAAGAGTCATATGATCAACATTAGAACACTGAGAACTCTAATATCGATATCTGGGAACTCCGGGGAAAATAGACAAGCCTGGCACATTTTTCCTCACACCCATAACGAATTATTGAGGGGGCTCTGGCTCCCTCAAGCCCCATAGAGTCGGCGCCACTGGTCGAAACGCGTCGTACTTTCAATAATATACCTGTGGAGAAGAGCCATCTCTCTGTTCTTTCAATACTAATCTCCGAAAAGGTGTTCGATTGGCTTAGGCAATCACTCGTAACTGGAAGTGAGGTCTAGTCTGGTAATCACAGCACGATGTGGTGGAAGTTATTAATATTAGTTAAATGGAACCTTGAAATATTTCCACTGAATTTATTTGAGCACAACGCGTTCCGCGGTTACGACAACATTCTCTCAAAAACACTTGAGAATTTTGCTGTACAAATGACACGCGTCGGGCTATAATAAATTTAGTGGAAATATTGTAATGTTTGATTTAACGCAACTTACATACATTGCTCTTAAGTTGATGTGATAGAATCCCGATATTTTTGGCATAAGCAAGGCATTCACTTTATTCGGACTACTGATAAAAAGGCGTTGGCTAGTGTTCTATATTCTCGTATTCTTCGTAGTTCTTATTGGAAAAAAGAACGCTCAAGGGAAATTTTCTCACATGTTTCGGCGGAAGAAGCGAAGAAGTTCTAACAAAAATCAGCAGCCGGTTTTGGTCATTAATTGATATAAGAAAGCTGAGTGAACTCCCAATATTATTTAGCTATCTCATGGAATTACGAAGACACCGGAGGATATCGGTCATTAATGATAACAAAAAACGGAAATAAAGTTAACATGGCATGGAAGGGGAAGATGCCAATATCTTGCTCGCCAACCATGGCCATTTGACTTTGTGCAATTATGATTTTTGAGGACTCTCAAGTGACAAACATCAAGAAAATCAAAATAAATGGTTGAAGACAGGGATTTTTGGATCTGGCATACAATTGGAAGAGGCAAGGCGAACATCTATGCTGGTAACGTATCCTAAGAAACATCGAAAGAAAATTTGTACCACGTGAAAACCATGAGACGTAAAATTTTGAAGATTAAATAAATCAAGTAGTGACTTCCAGAGAAATTATTTTACGCATACACTTAAGTGATTATATGATGACAGTATTTCAGACCAACTGTACCAACTTTGATTACATTGAATAAAGGCATAATCGAGTGTTAGAGTATATTTATCGTGATTGGATCTGTGATTAAATGGCTTACAAACATTTCTTTTACGTTTATTTTCATCGTACATAAATGACTTATGTATTGGTAACTATGCATAAAAATGTTAATCAACGTCAGGCAGAGAGTTTGAGATGGAGCGTTGAGCTGTTTGATGCTATAACCTTGACCTTAAGAGAAGGAGATGAAAATAGCCACGAGGCGTTCGAGATGCGGGTTCGGTGGAGGATGGATGAACACCGATGGACAGACTTACGAGGCGACGCTTTGTGTGTCGGGAGGGGACGGGCGGATCTATAAAGACATGGATTATCATCGTGGAAGGCACAGACTGCAGTCGTGGGGGTTCAATTAGACTGGTGACTTAAAGAGGGTACTTATGACATGTAAGAAAACTTTGTAATTTCTCATAATTTATGCTGCACCGTAACAAATGTAGACGTAACAACAATTTTTTACATTTCATTCATCTGCATCTACATAATACCCCGCAAGCCGCCTAAAAGGCGTGTGGCAGGGGGTGTAAGGACACCAGCCGTTATTACATTAAAAGGAAGTGCATTAAGGAAATTACGACCAGTATTTATTAAAGTCCTTTATGGTTCAGGGGAAAAACGAATTCGCATATCTATCCGTTCGGCAAAGCATCTCTCTTAATTTATCGCTTCCGTCGGCCAGTGTTTGGGACCCTCATGAAAAAGGCTTAATAACAGAGTTAGAACGCGTGCAAAGAAGAGCTGCCAGGTATGTGAAAGGTCGTTACGATAGTCTTGTTAGTGTAACTGACCTCTTAGATAAACTCGGATGGGAATCTCTGTCGGACCGTAGATTGAAAAATAGACTAAACCTTTTAGATAAATTCAAGAGCTGTGTATTTTCTGACGAAGTTAACCATATCTTACGGACGCCAACATACTACGGAAGATCAGATCATATAAATAAAATAAGAGAGATAGATTGTAGAACAGACAGATTCAGGATGTCATTTTTTCCACGATCAATAAGAGATTATAACGGCAGCAATAGAACTCGTAAATAGATTGCATGACTTGTAGTGTAGCCTACTAACCTATGTAATAATTAATGCATGTTTCTTAATTCAATTATTATTTCTAACAGCATATAGTAGTATAGTTTGTTAGTATACGGGACGTTTTTTGGACGGTGTGGTGTGCATGTGGGAGTCCGAATGCATGCTGCATGCTGGTGTTTGATCACCCCCTGCCAAACACCCTAGAGGTGGCTCGCAGGGTATTATGTAGATGTAGATGTAGACCTCGAAATATGGTGCGGCTCTAACATTATGTTCTCTGTGTCGCTCTTAAAGATATCCATTCTCAATTGCTCAAGCAATCTAAGCCTAGCGCGCAGCGCTAATTAAATGTTAGGTCAATTCAATATTGTCACTTCCGAGGCAACGAATTACATGAAGAGGATGATGGGCTTGCCACGCGGCTCAAAACCCCATCATCGAGAATACTCATACCAGTTCATCGGGAGTGGAGGAAATTTTGCAATGGTACCCAGCACAAGTTGCTGATCGGATTCTTAAAATTTGGTCAATTTTTTTTCGCCCGCCGGATGAGACGTTTAAGATGTAATCTTACAGATGATTCCGTCGCATTAAAAAAATAAGTATGAGGCCGATGCCAACTGGTGAAACCTATTGAAACAGATTTTGGAGGAACAAAATTTATGACCACGGAGAAAATATTTTTTTCCAAAAAAGAGAGTTCAGCTTCTGTTCATGGGAACGGACGCAGCCCTGCGATCCCGAGGTATCAAGGGAATCGAAAACTTATTTCCACTTTAGTGCAAATGACTGGCGATGAGAATAGAGCAAAAAATAAATTTTAAAAAGGAATACCCAATTCTTCAAGGAGTGTATTGGTATGAGGTAATGATTCTATCAAATGGGGCATTAAGCCAATTTACAAAAACTTGGGAATCACCGCCTTTGATTAGGAGCAGGATGGTACTTGCTGGTGATGCAAAGGTAGTTATGAAGGAGACTCGGAAATTAAAATAAAATTAATGGCAAAAGAAAAGATTCAATGAATTAATAACACATTTCCACATAATACTTAACATGAAAAGGGCAATTAGTAAATAATTTCAGTAATAATATGAATTTATAATTTAATGTATTCGAAAACAGACCACGTCGTCAGCCTACGTAGATGAAGTTTATAATATTCCATATTCTTCGCTGTCTTTCACTACTTGTTTATGTTGACAGAACTAAACCATTCACAGGCACGTTCTTTCTCTAGCCAGGTGGTTTAACATATCTCGGTGGTTAAACTAATTTCCATAAAGTTTTACGAAATACAGCATACAGTTCAGCCATTATCAGTGAATTAAGTTACTTTCTATATGACGACTGTGGAAATGTAGTTAAGTGCCTGCTCGTCTCCAATCATCAAGAACGAAAATTTAACAAAATCCTTTTAAATTCAAATGAATGTAATCAATGAAATAATTATTTACCTTATAGTATTTCTGAAAGAGTTTCACACTCATTTTAAACAATTAAAGGGTAGCATTGCTTTGTAAAATTTCACATCTGTTCCTCCTCTTCAACCAGGATTCAGACCGTCTGAACCTGAGAAACTAACAGTAGGGCCGATATCTGGATTAGTTCGACATACATAATGCAAACGCCTAAGAAGTTAATCTTTTTGAAATAATTAGCGGTATTATAAACTTTTTTGTGTGTTTTCACTTATTTTTGTATAACTTCCAATGATGCGAGCGGGAGGCTTCCTCAGAGTTCCTTCCTCAACGCTTTGAGGCCTGCATCACGCGAGGGGAAATATCAGTTGAAGTGGTAAAAAAAATACGGTAAAACATCCAAAAACTAATTTAATTTATGATCAATGGTCCGTGAAAGCTATGTAAAGGAATTGCAAGCAGTTTCATCGCAATTTCAGAGGAATGAATAAAACGCTAAGTTTTAATAGTCAAGCGAGCAAGTTTTTCTTTATTTTCAGTATTCGCTAGTCAATAACCATGGAATTTTTGCTGTGACGGGACTAATATGGGTTCCTAGCATGATATGATGATTTGTACGCTTTGGCTCATTTTATGATTTTTTGTGTCGGTGTTGGAATAATTGATCGAAAAAACGAATTCTGCAAGTAAAGGAAACTTGCTTGCTTGACCATTAATGGCTAACGTTTCTTTCATTCCACTGAAATTGCGATGAAAAATATATTGAAACTTCAGGCTGCAATGGGATACCGAACATAGAATCGTCCTCGTTTACAAAGACCGCAGAATAACACAGTGATCACACGATTTACAGCTTCATTTCTTGAAACAAAACTCACTAGAGAAAAAAAAACAATTATTTCATGAAAATGTGTGACTCACATTGACCAGCACAAAAAATACTCATAAAATACGTCAAAGCATAAAAATCATTAAATCATGATAAGGACAAAAAGTAGTCCCAGCACAGCACAAATTCAGTGATTACTGGGAAACAAATTCAGCAAATAAAGAAACTCATAGTAGTTATATGAAACAGGCGCATCCTTAAAATCAAATATCTTGAAAAAATTAAATATAAGAATCCATGAATTGAATTTCTCACACAATGAGTACCCTAATTTTTTGATTTCCTATGTGTCTAAATGCCTAGGAAACGACGTCTTTTTTATTTCAATGGATGTAAAATTCTTATAATATCGGCTCTCTTTCACGCTAAAAATCAAGAATGCCAATTAAATTCGTGGATTCGTGGAATATTTGTAGCATAAAATCTATCGAGATCACATAATGGTCCAACTCAATAGGTTGCAATTGCAATTGACCCAAAATTCTTATAATATCGACTCTCTTTCACGGTAAAAATCAAGAATGCCAATTAAATTCGTGGATTCGTGGAATATTTGTAGCATAAAATCTATCGAGATCACATAATGGTCCAACTCAATAGGTTGCAATTGCAATTGACCCAAAATTCTTATAATATCGACTCTCTTTCATGGTAAAAATCAAGAATGCCAATTAAATTCGTGGATTCGTGGAATATTTTTAGCATAAAAATCGATCGAGATCACATAATGGTCCAACTCAACAGATTGCAAATGAAAGAAACCCTTGTCTTCCAATGCTCTAGATACCGTATCTAACGATAAGTGGTGTAATTGAGCGTTTGGCCAACATACTCGGTCCGATGCTGGATGAGATCTTGAGAATCGAGGCGACTGTTTAGGAGTTAATCCGGACAACAATCATCTGAAGCAACTCGGGCGATAGCCAAGAAAATTCCCTCGCCCGCTCCAGTTACAATGGATGGACGTCCTTGCTCGCGCATGAACCCTGTTTGGAGTCTCAGCGTGAACTCTTTCGTGTCGTCCGATGGAGGTCGTCTTTAAGGGCCTCTTTCCGGGAAGCGAAGATCCCTCGAACGATCACGTCGCGTCCAAAATGTCGGACATATGATGACATGCAGTTGTTTTCTCACACTAAAAATACACAATAGCAATTATTAGCATTACTTCATTAGGATACAACTGTCAGATTATTAAATTTATTAAAATTATTTATTATTCCTTTTCCCCATCGTAAATTCAACATGTGATATTTTATTTTAGCATATAATAGTATTGCCAATGGAATATTGTCACAGTGAACTTCTCTCGATTTCAGTGCAAAGGCTAAAAATGTAAGGTCTTCCAATGAAAATTGAGTGAAAAATGCAACACCGCGTAAATTACATGGAATTGCAGCATTTCATTAAATCTATCTCCATGATGGAAATATTGCACTGAATAACGCCGGAAACTGTTTCAGCTCGGCTAATAAAAGTAATTCACAGCACAATTTTATTTATGCAGAAAACTTTGATGATAATTCGGTTTAATATTTAATTAAAGAAAAAGCATTACTATTTCTTGGCTAGAAATCATTTCAGGCTTGGTGTGGTGGATACACGGTATACTCATGATAAAATATAAGCAATAAATGGTAATATCATTGGAAATTACAATGTCGAAACCATGGTCTTAAGTGAAGTTATATATTAAAGTGTGGAAATACAATTTATTGTTCATATTTTATCATGGATAATTTATAATGCTAATTCTTTAATTAAATATTTTAGAAATATAGTAACTTAAAAAATAAATTTTAATAAAATTAAATAAAAAAATGATTTCAATTCAGTAGTTAAACTATGATAAATCTCATGTCTTCAGAATACTGCTTAGGGTTGGTGAAAACAGTTGGGTTTTCGGTAGCTTTATTGAAATTCAATTTACTGAATCAAAATCAAAATGCAAATTGCGGTATAACTCGCAAAATAAAACGTTAGTGACGCAAAATAAAAAATATTCGTTATATTATTTTGTGAATAGCTCTAATGCTCATCGACTGGTCTGTATCAAGCGAGGGCTTCATGATCTCCGGCATGAGCATACGAGGCCTATCGCGGCACGTGGAATCCTTCGCCTCTATTGACGGAGCCAAGGGACAAAAAGTAGAATGCGCCTCGCATCCTAGAGCATCATGATATCCTCTTTCACGCAATGGAACATTCCTATGTTTCCCAACAATAACGACGCTTCACCGTTTATTTGGCGCCCTCCAAACTTAAAGGCGACTAAAGCAGCACCGAGCTGCGTTCTTGACCAACATTCCATATCAATTCCGCTACAAAGATAACGAAACAAATATATGTGCGGCGCATAAAACATAAGGAATCCCTGATTTCTGTCGCTTCTGTATCTTACATCGGGTGAACTTTGACAGAACAAACAAAAAACTATATAGTGAAGTAGATTATGAAGAAGTTGTATAACATAGTATATTACAGAGAATTTGTTAGAGATATTTAACGTTATAAGACGTTGGGACCCTCTCTCCATATTTTAAACGAAGGATCAAATAATTTCACAAAAAAATACCTACTTGTTCATGTATGTGCAGGAGTATATATCTTGTTTTCGCAAATAACCAAGTCGGAATAATAATTATGTTTTCGTTGCATTTTTCGCAAAGTTATTGGGGCGAAAGAACAAAGGCGTTCTGTTGCATATCAAATGAGAATTTTGATCAGCTAGTCCCTTACTGTATATCTTTCGAAAGTAACAGGATAAAGAATTTTATCACTAATTAGCTATAGTTTCAAGATTATAAATATTTGATAACTTCCCCGTGATTCAATAAAGAAGTTAATTTGAACTTTACAACAATATACTGAATTTTTTTTTACATATTAGCTGACAACAGTTATTGGCATGGGTCTTATCTTTTTTCTTTGATCTTTTGCTAAACATTGTAGGATGAGGAATCCATGAGGGAAGGCAGAGAATAAGATGAAAAAAATATGGAAGGGTTTAATGTTAAAGTAGCCCAAGAAAAGAATTGTACAGACGATAACTAATCGAATAATAACCTAAATTTGTCTGTTTAAATCAGAAGATTTCTTACATCTTCCCATTTGAGTTTGGTAAAAGGCGACGGAACACTTGAGATCATACGAGAATTCTATCCGGGTCAAGGTCACTTACATGGTTTGGATCGCTGTCCACTTTCCCGAGGAAAGTTTTGGCTACGTTCCGGAATCGATGGTCAAACAACCCAGCTCAATGTTTTTCTTTCCAGAAAGATCCGATCAGAAGAGACAACTCCCATGTCTTTCACCGAATGGATGCTTTTTATCGAAATAATATATGTCATCATTGAACTAATACATGTTAACCTAATAATAACAAAATTCACTACCACTGGAATGATAGGGGTGCAATGCATAGGTACAAATAATTCCTCTCCTTCAAATTCAAGCCGAGAAAATACTTGCTGAGCTCTACCATAACTTAATGTTGGGCCTGACGTGATATCTCTCCAGTGCATGCTAAAGAAACTATCATAACTGATGAAAAACGCGATAGCGATTAATAGAAAGGAGTTGGTCATCCATCTAACACAATCTTGATAATTTAGAATATACTAATAATTAGGTCAACATAAATGTTAGCACGAAATCTTGGTGCAAGAAAGGAGACTAACATGTAATAAACATAGTTAAAATCACTTTATAAATCTATGTAATAAAAAATAGATTTATTAAAAAAAAATAATTGTTATGATAATTTCTACCGGATGTTCAAACTTGGCTGCATTGTTCACTAACTCATTTAAATATATGGGATTCCATTTTAGGGTTTCTTGGTTAATAAAAGTAATTTAGTAAAATATAATTTTGTAAAAAGTTGATGAAGTAATTTTGATAAACACTTAAAATTCAACTGCCATATAGGAGTGATTTTAAAATGAATATTTTAAAATCACTCATTAATTTCTCACTCACTCACTCACTCAAACATTATCTCACGACCGCTGCGAATTAAATTCTATAGAGCAGTTAGAAATTTTAAAAATTATTGAAAACTAGAATAACACTCTCAAAAACGAATATCTTTACCCATCCTTTTCCCCTATTCTGGCGTCCGTTTCAAAATTCATCCCTCCCTCCGTTAGGTAACTAAGTAGTTACCTAACGGAGGGAGGGATGAATAGTACTATCGACGTAAAAAAGGCAGAACGCTGAACTTTAAGCATTTGTATATCATCCTGCCGTAGCTCCATAGGGTCGTGTCATATATAGTTTCACTCATCGCTTATTCAACTTCAACAACGGATCATTAAACATTGTATAAATGTAAACGTTCAGCTTCAACGGTCAAAATAACGAAGAAGAACACGCGAAAAACCATGCAAACGGCGAAACGGTTGTCTTCTTCTCTCGTCACGGGCAAAATATTTGATGGGCATTTTATTGTATTTTTTATTGATAGAACAACATCTTCGCATAACAAATAGCTTTTTAACATTAAATTTTACCTATTTTCATCCTCCTCTACATTCGATAGCCATCTCTTCCGTAATCTATCTCTTCTTCTAACCCGCCTAAGGGGTGGGGGCCCTCCCCCAGAAATTTTTTCAAGATAAATGGTTCAAAATGGTGAGTTTTACGGCTTTCGGAGGGATATATTATTAATTTTTTTTACATTATTCTATAAGTAATATTAATCCAATCAAGCAAAATGGATTAAACTTGAAAATTTCTATGAGCTATTTATCCCCCCAAACCCCCCCCCTCGCTGCGCCACTGGCCGAAGTGACTTGGCCTCTATCTCTAATCTAATTACACAAATCTCTCCAAATATTTAAGCCGTGGTCCATGAATCCAGAGCTGAGATGAATTTGGAAGCGCAGTAGGATCCCATCGACATAGATATTGGTTCGGATTTCTTTCACAGAACCCCCGTCGCCCAAGCATGAATCGTCGAAATTGTAAGGGGTGACGGTTAAATAGGGGGCGATACTCAACCCGCCAGAGGAGCTAAATAGATATGAATGGAATTCATTCACTCGACCAGATAAAGAGAGTTGGAGGGGGAGGGATGACTCTTTCGAAGGAGAACCGAGGATGTCGAGCCGAGGGATTGCCCATCTGCCTTACGACGGATTCTTCGCGGACATACTTCTCAGGAGGCGCCACTGTATCAGTTATAGCAAGTACAGAACTCAATCACACCTTCCGAAGTTCAACAAATAAATAACTTTTCCCCAATTCCAAACATTCGTATCAAGGAAATGGGGCGTAATATATTTTTCTTATATTATATGCAGGGTGGTGAAAAATTGTGTCTCAAAATTTTAACCGTGGATAGCTGATACCAGAGATCAGGACCCAAGGGTTACAACACACCGGGGCCGGGACCCAGTAACTTGACTGATACGCCCGCGCTCCCGGGTAGGGGTTTGGATGGGAAGGAACAAGGAAAGAGGCGCCGCCGCGATAGGAGCCCGTCGACGCCTCAGGGATGGGGATAGGGTTGTAAGGGAGGTACGCGGTAAACACCTCACCGCTATAGAAGCGGAAAGGGCCTACTAAAAAGCGAAACTTGGCATCAGCCATTAATGTGCCAACAATTTTGGAGGATTTTCCTATAAATAAGGAAAACCCATTGATCAAATCGTTGGAAATAGCTTATGTCAGTAGGAACCAAAATTACCAATGATGTTTAGGTTGAAAACGCACCATTTCTATACCACAGAAACCACAGGAATCTACTGTACTTCATGAGGTGGTCGGAGAGACAATTCTAAGCATTTTTTGTCCATAAGCATGGGGCCGCAACTGGTCTGCTGAGTAAGCAGATTCCTCCTGAAACACTATAGATATTAATGGAAAGTTCTTCTTTTCTCGTGCGGATAAAACGTCCGTGGCTGTTCATCGATTCGTGGCTATTCGTCCATTCAGTTCTATTAAATCAGAGGAAAACATTATTTTAAAATTATTTAGGATATTTTTTCTTGATACAGTGTATACTTTCCTGCACATATTGCATAAGACTCTGTACTCTCAATTATGATTATTTTCAAGGTAAACCATTATTTATCTAACCTTGTGTTTCTACGAAGGAAAATAGTTTGATAAAATATCCTATTCTTGGTCCACAAATGATAAATAACTTAATGAAACTCAATTTATTATTTTACTCTCGTTTGTTAGTAATTTTAATCCAGCCATAATTTTTCTAAGACAAAGATTAACTGCCTCCGAAAATTTGCGACGCGATGCATTTGGCGCTTAGATACGATTGAAGGATGAACAGTAGCCAAAGAACTGTTCATTAATCTCACGCAAAGCTACTTCCTCCAGTGGAATTCAGAAATTATCGCAGCCCAGCGGCGATAGTCGCTAATCTCGCTTATCTGGTGGATATGATACCACTGCGCTCTCGTTCCGCAATTTGACGCCTCTTTATTGGCGCAGTTTATTCATGAGAAATCCACATCCCATGAGAGCATGGTGTAGGTGCCGTGGAGTCCCCGTCTGCAAACATATTTCTACTCAGGGGAAATAAACACAAATCAAGGGGGATTTGAGGCATAGGTCGCTCACATGATCGATAGCCATCCGAGGAGGCTAGTCCATGGATTGAAGTACGCATGGTTTTAAGGAAATTTTCTAAATCTACTCTTTGAGTTGTATGTACTTCATCGACTTACCATCAGTAATACGCTTCCATATACATTTTAATTTATGGAAGTTATATTTTAATAGCCCCATTTTTTACGAACTCATACGGTGATATTTGTCTAAGCTTAAAAAAGATGTTGATAAATGGTAGAATATATAATAATTTTAATAAAAAAAGACCTAATGTTACTGATAACGCAAGAATCGTGATGAAAATTAAAATTTGGCTCAAATTTTGAGTAATTATTTTTTGAGTAATTATCAAATGACGATTTAGTATAAGGTAAATAGCTTTAGTTAAACGAATTTACACAATGGTCAAATCAAATGGCCGGATCAGACTTCATATCAGCAATGATATGAGACCTCGAATGACCTCCATTCCGTATAATAAAAAAGGCGCCTTTTCCGTTCTTGCCATCTACTTTTCCATCGGCGATTGTCTTCGTCAGCCCATCACGTCTCGAAATGTGGCCGATAAGGATGTTCTGTCTTCTAATCAAGGTGTTCACGAGTCTCCTCTTTTCTCATACTCTTGTTAAGACTTCCTCATTACTTTCTTGGTCGATCTTTTTGATCCAATGCACCCTCCACATTTCGAAAACCTCTACTCTTGATTTCTCTACTCCTGCTATTGTCCATGCCTCACATCCTTAGACAAGGATACTGCAGATGAAAGTTATAACTAATTGTTCCCTTGCTTCTATGATTAAATTTTCCGCTGTAAGGAAATATTTCTTTTGGTGATCTCTCTTTTTGCATTACCTATTCTGCTGATCAGTGGCTTAACTAGGAATATGCTTTGGGGGGAGGGGATGGCCTGGGGTGGTGACGGGGGGAGGGGTAAGCGGCAAATTTTACATAAATGACATGCCTGGAAAATGCATTTTACATAATTTTGGCACTAAAGATTTAACTTTAAGCAGATGGAGTTATTGCATGTCAAAATTAGACCATAGCTTAATTTTTTTATTATTCCTGAGATTTTTCGGGGGATTTATCCACTCATCCCCCATAGTTACGGCAATGCTACTGATAATTTCCTTCTTGTGTCTACCATCGATAGTTATTCTGCATCTCAAATAACAAGAGTTCTTTCACCCTTTCCAGTTTGTTTTTCCCTATTCTAATATTAGTCTTGACTTCTTCTCTTCTGCAGAGTAATAATATCCTAGTTTTATTTGTGATTATTTTCAGCTGATATCTACCCATTACCCTACCTGTATTAAACCGATTTTTTTCAAATCCCTCTCTGCTATGACAGCTAAGTCATCGGAAAATCGCCTACAGTCGCCAAGTCACGGCAAGCACGGCATCTTCACAGGTTTCTGCATCATTTAAATGGCCTACCTTACCCAAGGATAGACCAATACCCCCCTTAGAACGCCGTCGCTTTTTTCCAAGACTGCTTACTAGACGAGTGAACTCGCTTATCTCGCAGCAAACCTCTATATCTAGAGGTCGACCCACGATATTTTTCCATCGCGATATCATTAATATTCTAGCTCTTGTTTACAAATTTGATAAGCATACGCAAGATTTTCAGTTTTAGCATACATGAAAATGCGGATTTTTAAACACGGATTTTCAAAGTTCAAGCTTGGTGAGACCAATATTTTTCCAGATCATCACAAGACTAAAGCGCTCATTTTAAAGGAGTAATCACCAAAATAGACTTAATACATCCGATATATAGGAAGGCATTAGTCCTCCTCAGGCCCGGAAATAGGGCTGGGCGGTAGATTTCAGGGGGCAGCAAAATTTGAAAGGTTTATTTAAAAAGTTATTTATTTTTTCTAATTACGTTATTTAAAAGTATTTAATAATTTATTAAACAATACAATTAACCCATTATAACCCAATGTTGCTGCTAAGCAGCATAAAAAATTTATACATTTTCAGCTCCATTCTGAAATAATGTAAACTACGCGTCCTTATATTCTGTAAAGTGTAATGGCGAAATATGTAGCTGCCACAATAATAACGATTGAGCAGAAATATTGGAATTTTTTAAACGAAAAGACTTGAAATCTCCCAGCAGCAGCTCTGGGTTAGAAAGGGTTAGTAAAATTTCTTAATAGCAAAAACACGGTGCGTAATTTCAACTACCGCATCTCAAAAAAACAGTGCGAAAATTCTACAGAGCTACATCATTCCCTTTGATCGGGATTCGAACCCCGATCCCTCGATTATAGATGGAGTGCTTAGCCAGTTAAGCTTCCGAGGCGGCACACTTAAATCGAATGAAAAAAGTAGCTTACGGATGTATTATATATTAGTGGTGGGGGAGGTGAAGGAAGGGGCCGACAAACTGATCTTTGCCCCCCTGACTAAACTCCTACTTCCGGCCCTGGTCTTCTTAATAATGGTAGTTCAACAGGGGAGAATATAATGATAGGATATCCCTTTCGGATTTAGGGTACATACCTACGCCACCACGTCGCAGATTTTCAGCCAATTTGAATTCGCTCCCACACCGTGCTTTGTATATTCTATCGCGTTTCCTTTCCGTGAAGTGATTCACGCCTTCGTCAACCCCACTTCACAACGAACATATTCCAGTTATTTTATCTCCTATTTTCTTATCGGTGCGTGACTGTGGATTTTGCCTATTTGATAAAGAGTTGTGTCCCAGTTTAATCCTCTTCCAGGTAGGTGGAAAAATATTTCTTGGCTGAGAAAGACAATGACCTCATAAAAATAAAGTGAGGACTGTCTTGATGGCGAATTCTCAATACGCTAAAAGTGGCTACGAAATCCTATCCCATTCATATATTACCTATCGATCATCACATTCAAATGCTGGCCTAATAAGAACTACGAGGTAAGTAAATTTTTCGGCGAAAGATTCGAATTTTATTTATAATTTATAGATCCAGTATGAGGTCAATGTATGTATGGGAATAAGAATTACGACAGCAGCATATATTAAAAATATCCTTGAATTTTAAAACGGATGATTAGAATTCACAAATCTATCGGTTTCCAGATCCCAAAGTTTGTTCATATAACCCCAGACTAAGTTTCGAATGACTTACATTTCGGGCAGATGTCGGCAACCTTTTGTGTCCGAAGAGCCATAAGGTATAATTTACAAAATTTCACAGTTTTTAAAGAATCGCATAAATTTTTGTTTCCTTATTATGGTATTGGATTAAGAAGTATATAAATTTGATTTTTATTTGAAATAAACAGCTTAAAATACGAAATAATATTTATTAATACAGAAATTTAAACCTTACATAAATGATTTTGAGTGATTTCTACAGTAGTTAAATCAATGAGAGCACAGTTAATAGTTGATTTGATATCCTCTCTCCCTCCTGTATTCATTTTTGTTATCCTGTTAGCAGTTTTTTTTTAGTTATGAAAAAAAATAATAAAATAAGTATATATTGCGCATGGAACTGCAAGCCAGCAATTTGACATCGAAAAAGTCGAATGTAAATCGCGAGTCATAGGTTGCCGACCCCTGGTCTAGGATATGTGCCACTTATGTTCCTATGCAGGTGCCGGATATGTTCCTATGCAGGGGTTTATTTTTAGGGTTTACATGTCCTTTTAAATTTGCAGCATAACTTTGATCCATTATCCTGAACCAAACTTCATACATCAAAATCTATTAAAACTCTTGATCTATTGAAACTATTGGCGGAAAACGCTGACGAGATTATTGATAGAGGAGGAAAGAAAACAGAGTTTCACTCGGATGAGAGATAATCCGTCGCCTCCGCACGCCTTGATTCACGTACTTAACATGAGTCTCCCCCACTGTCCATTTCTATGGGCCAAACTTTCATTTCACCTTGAGTCCCCGTATCATTTTTCTCCGTTCGCGAGAGGAAAGCTACCCGAGTGGTGGATATATATGGGGGGGGGGCGCGTGCCCCCCTTGCGGGGCCGCCCGCATTGCCTAAAATTGCAGAACCACTATTAACAAGTAACTATTTTATACCATAAGATGGCATTATCTTATTTATGTGTATAATCAGTTTGAATCAAACTTTCTTTAACTTTACATGTGACTTGATTTTTTTGTTACGATAAAATTAAAGGTATCTGGAGATATCTTTTGCGCCCGCCCTTGAGTTTTTTCTATGTCCGCCACTGAGCTACCCATGGAACATTCTTCGGCTTCTGCAGAGAGCTCCTGCTTATGGAGTCTCCATCACATAAACCCCAGCCTGAAATTGAAATAAACTGAAGGATATTAATAGCTAAGCTTAGGAAGTAAAAACACAACACGCTTTTTTAAGCCTTTTTCCCTCTTTTCCCTATTTCATTGAAGGAATGAAAAGTGACTGGAAATTGTACTTTTCAACATGGGTATCATTTTGCAAGCATTTTCATGTTTTGCGGAAATGTGTGCTATTTTAACTAAGTTCTGTCGATTAACAGATTTACCTTTGCTACGTCTCCAATTTTCTTTTTACATTTTAGCATACTAACTTATATTGTAGCTTACGAACTGCCTACACAATGAATGATTACTACTTAATTATGATCATGATCATCAAAACAGAAAAATAGTTCATAGTTCAGTAAATATTGAGGATTGATGGATCGCTCTCCCCTCATCAATTTTTGAAAACCGATTTAAATGCGCCCAAATTGGCAACCAAAATCAAAATTCAAACCAGGTAAAAAAATCAAATAGGACGGATTTGCGTTTCTTCTACGTAGTCCCTTGATAACGTGGTTCTGCTACCTAAGCTGTGCGAGGAAAGTCCGCTACAGCTACGTCATCACGAATGCGTAAGATGAGGATCGAAGGTCGTTCGACTAATAAGGGAATCGTTCGACCAAGGATTGATTACGTTTCCAGCAACACTCGGTCGAGGTCGCGCGCAGCACAATTCAATGGCCTATTAAATTTCGTCATACGAGGCGAGAGGAAACAAAACAAATGAAAAAAGACTTCTGCGAAGCGCATTGGTACGCGAGTCGTGATGGAGTATCGTCATTCACAATCCGTGAGTGTTTGAGTGTGCATCCGGAGAGATTCCACTTTAGTGCTTCACGCGCTCGAGCGCTGTGAGACTCGTTCATACCACCTTTACTTCACGTATCGTACCGTGGATTTTTAATTGAGACTTCAAGAAGACAGTCTACTTCTTTAATCTAAAAATATAGGATATAAATGGGTAAAACTAAGTCCCCTCGGATATGATGTTACCAGTTGTAATTTTGATCGCTTCCTACCGAGGTTGGTCATTGGACATACTCCATATCCACGTAAGACTTAGCTTCTTATGAATCTCAAATATAAATTTCATTTCAACGCTCACTTCAAGGAGGCCCATCAGAGATTTTCGTTTAAATTTACAGCATTTATTTCGACGTATAAGTTAAACAAATTTAAATAATTTAAATAAATATTTTAAAGCGTTAGACGAAATTTGCTTATATTTATTTAGATTGTAAATAGTAAATAATTAAGGTTGCATTAAATGACTCAATCTCTTTGATTTGAATAATAATTTAAAAGTTTATTTTCTAATTATTTCAGTTCAGTAAATTTTAGCTCCTTACTTAGATATTTAATCAAACTTAATTGGACTTGAAACGATTATAAAAAAGTCTAAATTTACATTTTTTTAATTTTTGCTAGGTTTGAGTACTCTGGAAAATATAATCATTCCCCCATTTATTTGACCATTCACCCATTTATCAAAAACAGGTCGTCGTATTTGCTGTAGAGGTCAGATATGCATCGTGATCTTTTTAACATTCGCAATATATTGGCGTTTATGCACGGAGAGTCACCAGTGCTCTAACATAAGAAGTCTTCAAGCCACTTATTAATGACCTAAAAATTCGAACGAACGAAAGACACACACTCTATTCGAACCCATCACGGAAAGTAAACAAAAATAACCGTGTTTTATTTTCCGCTTTCACTTCTCCCAATGAGTTCATATGAGCCTCTGCAACCAGCTCGTAACAACATTTTTCTATGACCAGTGATCAACAAAAATGTGGGATAAAAAAATACTATCGACGGACCATAAATGAAAATTTTACCAACTTAGTATTTTAACGATTCTGCATATTTGACAAAACAAGCAACAGTTCTTCCTGATATTTGGCAAGATTAATATTCTTCAAATACTTAAAAAGGACCTGTACCTTGTACTAAACAACGCTAATTCAGCAGGTTCTCTATGAAATGCCTTGTCATTTTCAGACATACTTGGGTATCAGCAATAAGATTTTTCCTTTCGTAATTTCCATCAATGAGCCTTCAATAATTTGAAAATATATCATATTGTTTCCCAGTTTCCCTTTATCTTTGATCGGGGACGAATTCTGTCGACAAATACAATCAAAAGAATCATTTTGAAGACCATATCTATCCGTAACCTTATTTTTAGGAAGGTGTGCGCCTCAATACTAATATGCTTAGGGAAACATGGTTGCTTAAAATATAATTATACTGCTTTTTTTGTCCTCTGAATCCTTGAGGCATTTATTATTTACTACTGCCGTCAAGACTTACATTTAGATTATTTTCTCCCCTTATTATAACAAAAATTCAACTATTGGCTAACATTGTTGCTGCTAACGTTTTTCTTCTTTAAGGCTTATTTATGGCTTGTTTTCTAGGGAAACTGAAACTATTTTACCAGTTCTGAATAGCGCTCAACAGAAAAACCAGAAAACCAAAGGTAAAGTAAACTCATTTCTTCTAACAACGTCTGAAACACCGTATTTGAGTTTAGACCGCCGTCAAGTACGTCCGAAACTAGTGGGAGGAGACGGCGAAAGAGAGATAAACAGCGATGCATCCAGACAGTCATCTATTTTCCTATTAGCGTGTGAATGTTAATTATCTTGAAACATCTCGCGCCGCGAGCGCTCTTGTCACGCGAGTCCATTTCCAGGAAACGCCGCTACCGGAACTTCGGTGGCCGATGGAAACATCTAACGACACAACGGGAATTTCATCGATCATAAGCATTCGCACTTTGGAATGGATCATTTCACATAACATATGACTGAGGCCAAAATGAAAGATCAAAAACTATTAGAGAGTACCTAGGGATGATATCGTCCGCTCCTAGCCGCAAATTAGAATGTATCCCAAAAAATCATTCCATTCGGGTGAATTTTGAATCCCGGAGAAAATTGTACGTGCAAAACCTGAGCCGTATCTAAAAATTACGTCCACAATATCGTATGTCGGATCACCAGGCTACAAAGCCGTATCCCAGCCATTAATTCAATTTTAATTTTGAGAACTCGATTTTCATTACTTTGTATTAAATTATGATTTATAAATAAAATCCGCGAAAGAATGTCAAAAAATGCCAAATCTCCCTATCCTACGTATCAGGGCGTTAAAACCGAGATAATGGATTTTTAGAGATAAGACACGAAAATATTGCTTTCGCATAGATATACAAGTATAATTTTAAAAAATAGGAAAACCAAGATCCCAAAAAGAAAATCGATATACGGCTATCTGTATTGATTTTTCGAGATAGAGCTTTGTGGACTGGTATTCTGACGTACGATTTTATTAGCTATTTACTTTCATATACGGTTATGTGGCTCAAATTATACACATGCAATTTAATGGACTAGGTATTCAAGATACGCCTGAATGCAGGGGCGCAGCTAGGAATTAAGGCTGGGGGGGGGGGGTTAAGATGCAACTAATACCGGGGTGTGTGGGGGTATGGAATACCCACCAGGATAAGGGGTAGGTGCGAGATTAATATATTGCGGAATTTTAAGATAAATGGTTCAAAATGGTGAGTTTTACAGCTTTCTGAGGGATATTTTATTAATCCTTACACTATTCTACTAGTAATATCAATCCAATTACGTAAATTGGATTAAACTTAAAAATTTCTCTGAGCTCTGGGGGGGGGAGGGTTTTATCCCCCAAAACCCCCCCTCGCTCCTACCCGACAAGTTGTTTGTAAAAACAACTTGTCGGGTAGGAGCGGTCGATGTGCGAGCGTATATGGAGGAAAACATGAGATGAATATGAATGATTTCTAAACTCTCCCCGAGAATCAGGGATGGCGATCGAAACTAAACGAAAGTCAAAACCAATAAAATTTCAATAGTTTCGTTCCCGGGAGCGAAATGTAGAAACGAAACGGATTTAAAACCTGGAAGCTAAACTCATGGTCGAAACGAAATCGGAGTCAAAATTACTTCGGGTCGAAACTAAACTAAAATTCTGGGACGAAACGAATTGCGGATAATGCTCCCCACTGGAAAGACCACGTGCTTTACCTTCGAACAGTTTAGTTTCGACCCAAACACCGAGTACGAAGTATAGTTGAATGAAGTAGAGGTTCGGCCTACCATCATTAGATGCATGGGGCACTCATATTTTTACCATAAACAGGAGAACGGTGAACGCAAAGTGGCCATTCTATCTTTAAGCTCAATGCCGGGATCGAAACGTAACTATAAGCAGAGGAGTTTTGATTAATTTAGTTTCATTCCCGGGAGAAAATTTTCGTCCCAGGTCGAAATTAAACTCCTTGGTGATTTTAATTTCGTGCGGGAACGAAAATGAACCTAGGCCTCGTATTTTCGTTTCCATCCGGGTCGAAACGAAACATTTTCTTTTCTTTCTATTGCCATCCCTGCTGAAAATAATGTGGATGAAATTTTTTCGGGTCAAGAAATTTAAAGCTTACCAACCGAGTAGCCTTGAAAACGATTGACGAGTCGGAACTCGATCTGTCGGCTGACATTAGATTTCCTGTGAAGTCAACTCTTTCCCGAGAGATATCGTTGGAGAACATCACATTATATGATACACAAAGATATCGTATGATCCAAATAATTTTAATTTCATTCAAATTTCATATTTTAATTCCTGATGACGATTTCAAGTCAATCTAAATACGTGCACTAGAAGTTCGACTGATTTGGGCGTGATGTAGTGAAAGTTGGACATATTGAAATTAAAGGTAATTGAACTTTAATGCGTTCCATGCGTTTCGGCTCCTCTGTCCAACTTGTAAAAATCCTTTCCCTCCTCTCCCTCAAATTTATAAAAGTTATGTTCTCATAAGCTACAGTTTCTTGTACCAGATGATGGCTCTTTGAGCCGAAACGCGTCGTACGCATTGAATAATTGTGAATAAGTTCAACTACCTTTAATTTCAACGTGTAGTAGAGCTCATGAAATAAAAATGAAGTGGAGAGAACGATATCTTCGAGTATCATTTAATTGGATTTCTAACCCGGTGGCGATCCCGAGAAAATTTCTTCCAAAAAAATAGCTTCTGAACCATTAAATATTTGGCGTTACCTCTTACACTCTGAGGTTCTGTCTACTTCAAACTTATGTTTAAATTCGCCTCTGATTGTACAGGGATTTATTATAAAATTATATTTATCTAGTTATGGTCAAGTCGATTATATTAAAGGATTCATTGAAAAGCAACCTATTCTGTGATCTTGAAAACTGCCAATCTATGGGTGGAACTTAAGTCAGATATTCATAATAACATAACGATGAGCTCCTGTGAGATAGTAGGTACAGATAATCCCGTCTGGGGAGGGGAAGGGGATCGGGATTCTGTTTACTGACTTCGTCTGAAAGATGCAAAGTGCGCCGGGAATCAAAATGCGGGTAACAATAACTTAAAAAGAACTGTCTACACGATTGAAATCTTCATGAAATAATCATGTGAAAAAGTTATAGGCATAAAGAGAAACTCTGTTGCAATAATTAATGCTTTTCAACGACCACTTCGTTGAGAACATGAAATTCGATGTCTTCTCCATGTTCTACGAGAGTAAGGCACACAAATCCCACTTTTTCAGCCTTATGCGTATTTTCCTCAGAAAGCTTCCTTTTAAAATCCGGTTGGCTCATCTTTCGTTTACTTTACTGTCGGCTCATCTCATTTTCCTCGGCTCATAAGGATTCCATGGCGCCTACGTCACTTTCCGTCAACCAAATCGACCCGAATATCTGTGGTAAATTATGAAAAATATTTGTAGTTTACCTCACCATCCTTATTGGGAACCATTTCAGAAAATATATGTGGCTCATAGATGGCATTGTACACACCTTAGTTAATCAATGGTATCAAAGTTCGCCGTTGAACGTCCATTCAGTGGGTAGGTCGAAATTTGAGAATATAATTTAGAGGGGTTGCATAATTAACGTTAAAAATTAATTGTTTAAAAAATATAAGTAAGATCAAAAAAGAAAGGAATCCATTTTTAGTTTTAAAAAATAAACGGAATGAATTAAAATATTTTGGCGTCGTTACTTAAAGAGTCCCATAAAAAATTATCAATGAAAAGAGATGCTATCGATTTGCAATTTTAAATTTAAATACACTTTTTACGCTAAAAGTTTTGGGTTTGGGAGGGAAAGCACTCATATTTTACGAAATACAACAAAATGTTTATAATTAACGTATGCGCGTAATAATCGTCGTACATTTCCGGAACTATTCTGAAATTTACTTAAAAACTCACGAAGAGAATCAAGCGTCATGAATGTGAAGAAATAAGACCCAAATTTTCCATTTAACCTTTAAGTCTATATATACCGTGGTAAGCATGAGAGGTTTAGTGGTTCAATTCCCGAAATTTATGGCAGGCATTATCTTCATAGTACCTCTTTCAAATAACTCCCAATCGAAATGTACACCTCCTCCACGGAACACCTTTTTACTTTTTCAGATTTTCCACAAAATAAGTCTTTGTATATATTACGATTCTTTTTCAGTCTATCTCAGTCTACTCAGGCATGCTACTACTATTACCATGTACACAGGCATAGAACAACGACCGCAACCGCACAAAATGACGTAACTTCCACATGGCGACCATCACCAATATAATGATACATGAAAAGGCTATGCGCTAAGCTATTAATGAACTTTTACTAATAAAGGTTTGTTTTATGGCAAAAAGTCGCAGATTATACGTAATGTTTATACTTTGGTGAAGGCCAATAGAATGGCGGTAGGTGCCGCGGTTACATACGAGATGACCAATCACCTCATATATTACTATAAATGGTTCAGAATAGATGAAAACTGTGGCTTATATTTCATACCTGACTATTTTAAATTTGTACTAATTATAATAATAATCATTATCATGTTATTTTTGATCTATATGTTTTGCGTACAAATTATATGAAAGATTGCTGGGAGTTATTATAACTTCTAACACAACTCCCTTTAATTTTTTTCCTCGCTACGGACTCGATGCAATGCATAACCATAGCGTAATTCAGAGCATATACTCAAGATGTCATGACTCATAATTCGAGATTCAGCCGAGTGATGCGGGTGGGATGGGGAGGGGATGAGAGAGGGCAAAGTACCTACTTTAGGGTGAAGGGAGGGGGGATGTGAGGGGAAGAGACAGGAGGAGTGGAAGGGGAAGAGAGGGGTGGGAGGGAAGGATTACGATTTGTTTACGTGAACTTGAGCGCGAGGACGAGGTGTGAGCTCAAGAGAAACAGATGACACTCGCTGGAGGCAACGCCCACCGTCATTTCCTTGGGACTCAAATAACTTCTCTCACTCTCCGAACGTTTAATATCTCCTCCAGCGGGCCCTGACTGATAAAAGCCGCTTATCACGACGGAGGAAGCTATGAAAGCGGATAAAATACTTACGACGAAATTATTCACCTACTGCCTTTAAAAAGAACCAAGACACCAGAGTTTGATGAGCTCTATCGTCCAAACGAAGCGATCAAATTCAATTCAACAAAAAGCGTACGAAAGAGAATTTATTTCTACATTGGACCATTTACTTCAAAATATTTTTGGCGTCATACTATTTCCTGAACTTAATTTTTTCTCAAAAAGGTACCCGTTTTTCGCGAGTAAAATTAAGTTTCCCAACTTTGAGCGCTGGGTATTCCCGTAGTTTTCGTTCCAATAACTTGGAATTTTGATACAATAAAGTCAAATCTATTAATAAAAGGCGGTAGAAAGCAATTTTTATGCCACTAAAATTGATGGATTCATTGTAAAAAATGCAAATCTCTGATAACTCTGATTGTAAATTTATTGCTACTGATGTATGCTGTACGATGCATATATGCTTGAGGACTTGGGCATGGGGTACCATATACCTGGCGTATATGGCACCGTCCACGGAAATTATACAGCATTTGAGGATTTTGTAGAAATCCAAGATGAGTCCAAGTTTCACATCGTTTACTGGGGCAATTGAGACGGCAGCATCCACATTATCATCATCACTGGTCAACAGGGGCGGTCTGCAGGGCCGGATTTACCCTAAGTTACGCTACAGGCACCTCTCCATTGAGCGCCCCTCCTCACTTGAGCCGGCCCCTCCCCGATTTTTATGATAAGGCACAGCCATTCACATGAGGTAAGGTTCGTAAAAAAGGAATAAACAGGTGTATGGCTATCAGCATAAGTCTATGCTTGAATTTTTACGCTGGGAAAACATAGACAATTCAATTGAAGAAAAACAGCTTGGAGTAAAACTACATGAAACAGTGTAACTTTCATGCAACTAAAACACTTTATACCCTTTCCAAAAATAATGTCTAGCCTTAATTCAGACAACAAAAAAGAAGAGTTAACTTCAAAAATAAAAACATTACGTACTGCTGTAATTGAATTAACTGCCGCCCTTGAAGGCGCCCCTTGGACTGCGACGCCCCTAGGCACGTGCCTATTTTGCCTTATGGTAAATCCGGCCCTGGCAGTCTGGGGTGCTTGGAGGCCCTCGGCTAGGCCTAATGATGGGGCCCTCCTTACTGGGGAATTTGGGGGTCCTTACCCGAAAAATTTAAGGAAATTGCATGCCTGGAAATGGATTCCAACGATATTCTGGCTCTTAAGAACAACTCGAAAGGAAAAATTTATAGCAATTTCTTAAGAAAAAATACATTGAAAAGTGAGAATTTCACAGTTTACAAAGTTTAATAATGCATTATTTTGGTTCTATTATCTATTCAGCGAATTTGTTCTACAAAATTACATTGAAACCTTGAGGACCTCTGAAATAACCTTTTCAAATAACCCCTCCAGATAAGCATCAGGTTCTCTTTTATCTGTTGACAACTTTATTTTATTTACTTTTCATTTGATCTTTTTACCCTTAAAATTAGTATGTTGAATTAAAGAAACTAGTGAAAATGTATTGTTTTCTAATTTCAAAAAAACTTTGGTTCAAGTAATCAGTGTCTTTTTTTATTACACCTCTGACACACTTTTCATGACAGACAGTGGCGTAACTATGGGGGGGTTAGATCCTCCCCAAAACCTCAGAGAAATAAAAATAACATTCAAAACTATTGTCTAGTTTTGACTTATAGTAAATTTTAACATAACCGTTTAATGAAACCCAAATTTTAAGTGCCAAAATTATGTAAAATGTATTTTTGCAGGCATGTCATTTTTCCAAAATTTTTCTAAAAGGGGGGTGAAAGATCGCTTTTACCCATGCCTTCTCATCCCCCCCCCAAAGCATATTCTTAGTCATGCCACTGATGACAGATGTGAGCGTTGTTGGGGCCTGGCCAGACCGTACTGGCTGGTCAACAATCCTAAGATTGATATGACGTAGCTTTCCACTCAATTCCCATATCAGCACATGCTTTCGCACCTAAGTATTTCTTCTCTTTCACATCTATCTTTACAGGCTACATGATCAAAGTCAGCATCAAATCTGGGGAAGGGTTTCCTGACTCGGGTCAGGGGAGTATGGAGCACCCCCAGGAGAGATGAGCATTCTCCCCTGGTAAATTTTTTATAATACCCATTTATTACACATTATGGAGCCTTAAATTTCATTTTTATCCTTAAAAAGAGAAAAAATTGAACAATTTTAGACATTTAAGAAGTTCAACCATGGAGAATAAATAAATTGTCAACTTGAAGTTTAAAATAATTATAAAATATTATTGTTTCATGCAACAGAAATATGTGAAAATAGCCATGCATTTACACATACACTCCCTTCACCCCATAACAAGAATGCAAAAACTATTATAATAATAAAAATTTATAATAAAAAAAAAAATTTGGGGGAGTCATGACCCCTGTTACCTTCTCCCCCCCAAAATACACCCCATGCTCCATATATTTCATTCAAGGTCTTCCAATTCCATTCATGCCATCCAGTTTTCCTTGATTATCATCATCAGACCTCAGATGCCTCAAGATATGGCCGATTATATTGTGTTATCTTCTTCTCGAACTTTTCATGAGTCTTCTCTTTTCTCATACTCTTATTATGACTTCCTCATTATTTTCTTGGTCAATCTTTTATATCCTAATCATTCTTCCGTAGTACCACATTTCAGAAGCCTCCTCATCTCAATATCAGAGAAAAATTTTTGTTATGTATAAACAAAGGATAAAATGAATTAGGAATATGTATTATAAGATACAGGCTGGTAGCAGTGGTGTAGCGAGGGGGGGGGTCCAGACCACCCCACCAAAATATGAAAACACAATTAATTTCCTTCATAAACCCACACACTGAGTGTGAAGTATGGTTGAATGAAGAACAGGTTCGGCCTACCATCATTAGATGCATGGGACACTCATATTTTTACCACTAACAGGAGAATGGTGAATGCAAACTAGCCATTTCATTTTTAAGCTTAATGTTTTAACCTCTCCACATGTATGTCAAAGGTAATGGGTCAAAACTATTCTCTCTTATCCTCCCCACCCCACATTTGGGATCAAAACTCAGCTATGACCACCGGAGTTACATTTAATTTAGTTTCATTCCTGGGAGTAAAGATTCGTCCCGGGTCGAAATTACACTCCTTGGTGATTTTAATTTCGTGCAGGACCGAAACTAAACCTAGGCCTCATATTTTTGTTTCCCTCCGAGTCGAAATGAAACATTTTTGTTTTGTTTTAATTGCCATCCTTGGTTAACATATTGGCCTATTGGAGAAATGAGTGGGGAGCTGCCTTACTACTTTACCTTAGGATTGATGACTGTTGATAAAGATGATGGGGAGTACTACTTTAACCTTTAAATGTCTATCATGTCCATGCAGACATGAGGAAAGAGCTACACTTGATTCCTGGCATGCATGTGCAAGCACGGAAATTAAAAGGCAATCTAGTTAAATTCGGCCATGAATGATGACCATTAGGTACATATTAAAATCTGGAGTATGAAGGTTAACCCATCTCTTAGATGGATAATTAGTTTTATTACGTTGCGTGATGAGTGAATTTCATTTTTACAAAATGAGCCAAATTCCATACTACTTCACATTTGAACCATAAATGTTGAGGGGGAGCATCCCTGGTGTAGTCACCGACATCAATGATGAAGTTCAAAACAGGTTTTAAAATCCAGCTCTTTTATTCACGGGGTATGGGGTCTACGCCCTTCTAGTCATTATTGGTGTAGTTATAGTTAGTTCTGCTTGGGGTGACCCATCCCTGACCTCACCGGGACAGAGTAACGAGGTCAAAATTTAACCCTACAAGAACTTCACTCTATAACAGTTGATCTACAAGCTTTTGCATCTCACCACTCAAGGAGGTGAAAGATGAAAGGAAGGAAAGAGGAAAGGTCACCATGATGAGCACCAGAATTTATAGGATCAGTGGCGTACACAGATCCCCTTTTTCAGGGGGATCAGTCCTCTATGGTCATCTTCCTTATATTAGCCACTCATAGGATTATCATTTACAACTCCAAATGTTTACCTAGCTTTCTCATTTAAATATGGATATTCAAAATTTCCGCAAAATAAAGCCTAATGTTATTTTATATGACCATACATTGGTTTGACACCAATGCAGAGCATAACCTTGGTATTCAATGGCAATTGTGCCTGTATGGACATATATGTAAAAGGAATATTTCTCAAATTCAGTCAGAAAAAATCAAATTGATGGTTTGAGGCGTAACTTTGTGAAAGCGATTCATCATGAAAATTGAAAAAGAAGAAATTTTATGCTTCCACATAAAATATTTATTCACACATTTACACGACCATGGTTTCAATGTTAGACGTCACTGATGATGATGTCTAACGTTGAAACCATGGTCGTGTAAATGTGTGAATAAATATTCATGTGAAAGCACAAAGTTTCTTCTTTCTCAATTTTCAGACAAAATCAGCCGTTTCGGTTAACCACTCTCTACCCCACGCTCACACTTGGGCTAATAATGCTTAGCAACAGGCTCCTGGGATTTAGCACCTTGCGTACCGGGGTATTTAAATTCCTAGGAACGCTGATTCTGGGTAGAGGTGTTGTGATTGGAAATATGCCTTTGGTTTAAAAATGGTTAAAAAGCTAATGTTTTGAATATAACTTTACCCAATCAAACTTTATGATGCATCAATTCATTATGAATAACGAACAACAACTGAAAACCTACTAATGAATACGTATTGTATGCTTTAAAATTGTTTAGGTTGACGTGCCTAAATGACGAGAATCTTCGTCATTCGTCCGGAACGTTCGGGGAAATAAATGACGAGAATTCTCGCCATCCGTACGCAACGTGTTAAAAGTATGAAAAGTGGTGGTTGACAGGGGGGCAGCTAGGAATTAAGGCTAGGGGAAGTTTTAAGCACAACTAATACTGTGCTGCAGTGTTGCTAATCCGAAAGTAAATTTTACGACTATGGGCTGTGCATCCACCACCCTTTCCACCTACAAACTTTCCAACTCGGTTCTGTGAATAGTTTGATGTTTTGTTTGTGAGTTATTCGTGCCCCTAATATTAGTTACAAAATTTGCCACATTAAAATGTAGAAAAAATTCTCTGAGCTCTAGGGGGGGCTTTCATATCCCCAGAGTCTCTTTTTCCACATCTAAAATCTCAAGTCCTAAATTATTGTCATCTGCTGAATTTTCAATGTTTTGTGGCAGGTTTCCACTTTCATACAACTACTCCATCCTCCCACTTATACTGTACCTTCTCTCGTTTTGTAAACATCCTTTCATCTGTAGTCCTAATGAATAGAAAATCTTGTCATCTTTTGCCATTAAGGACTGAGTTTTATCCCCCAAAACCCCCCCTCGCTGCGCCATTGGTGGGTGTGGACATATCATCATCCGAGCTACTGAGGAAATGATGGTAAGCTGGGAGGAGGGGGATTTATAAATCCACTCACAGAATATATGATGACGGTTGTTTGTATAGGCGGATATTTCTGGGGGGAGGGGGCATGGAGGCATGTGCCCTCTCCAGACCCTTAAAAATTATTCAAGATTTTTAATTATTGTCCCATTGGCCCCATTATCATTGTGTTCATTTTGTATTACGAGGTTTCCTTGTGCCCCCCCTAGAACAAAACCTGGATACAGCCTTGCTTGTAGCCCCCCCAGAAAGAAATCCTGGATCCGCCCCTGGTTGTTTGCCAAAAGATTTCATGAAGACAGTTCCTATGCTACCAAAAAAGAATTAAGGCTTTGAATACAGAGAATTATAAGGACTATTAAGGCCCGTTTACGTGGTACATCAGCTTGTACAAGTTATGTCTAAATGCATGAATGTAATAATGAATGCCAAAAGGTACTGTGCAATCACCCAACTTGTGCAAATGCATGAACAGAAAAAAGAACCTATTCTAATTTGATTCATGCATTTGTACATGTTCTGTTCTGGTCCACCAAAATTGTTAATGCAATCAGACTTTAACTTGTACGTGTTAATGTGTCATGTAAACAGGCCTTTAGTATAATACCACATGCAGTGAAGATAGAGCTGAAAATTATGAATAGATGAATGAAGGTAACAGACAAAACATTACTTGTATGACAACCAATTTACTTTCAGAAAAAAAAGTTGAACCATTGTGCAATAGTGGTACCTAATAAGGCCTTTAGCAGAGAGGAACCTAAGGTAAAGTCAGGACTTGCTTAGTGAATTAAAAAAGCATTTGATCGACTGGATTTAGTGAAGATGATTGGAATTCTTGAGAAAACTGGATGTGCAGGCAGCATCTTTGCATGGTAGATACTGATTAAACTTTGTTGTAAGTATAGTCCTGGCCCAGGGGAAACGGGCTTGCGGCCTCACGCTGGGCAGGTTAAACAATTAACAAGGCAATACAAGACAAGACAAAGATTTATTAAAATACTAGACCGGCTTAAAGGCATCAGTGAATGCCTGTAGTAAGCAGTATTAGGAATATGACAAGAAGTTTAATATAAAATACCCAATTCAAGTGGATTTTTAAAGCTTGGAGAGCAAGGTGCTTGCAACCAAACATAAAGCAGATGGTTAAAATCTTGTGGAAAAAGTAACTATTTGCCCAGAACTTTGGAGGATACATGCCCACACAGAAAATAAACATCTATTAAATATCTAATAGATATCTACAGATAGATAAATACATAGTTATCTAATAGATATCTATTAGATATATTATTGTCAAAACAGCAGCATGTCTAGTAGATATCTACTGTAGATGTCTATTAGATATCTACTGTAGACATCTATTAGATCTCTACTTATCTATGTTTTATACTTATCTTTATCTATAAAAAAATTTCCTCATGCCTATGCTTGATGCAATTAACATTAGTGAAAAACTTGTCTCCATATGATCAAATTGAAACTACAAAATATACTGCCGTGACATAGTATCGAACCCAGGTCCCTCTAGTGAGAGCCAAATTTATTCACCTCTAGACCAACAGATCCTGATACTGAGGTGGCACTATTTTGGGATTATATAACACTTGTTGAAAATACTGCTCGGAAATTAATTAATTACAGCCAAACTAAGGCCCATTCAATGGAACCATTATCAGTTCAGAGATGTGTTCGCTATTCCGAATGCCATAAAAAAATACCGCATTGAAAAAGGCGGAATAAGGTACGTGGTCTCCCCTTGTCAGATTAGGGAAGGAACAAACTTATGTAATTACAATAATTATGGTTATTAGTACTAATCACCTTAATTCTAATAAGGGAACGGCAGCAAAGGGAAAGGCAGCTTGGGGGAATGGATGATTGCTGACGTCAAGCAGTTCGCATCGTTCGACGCATGGATTATTTTTTAAGTCCACCATCGCTCGAGTAAGGAACCAAAAAAATTGTCCCTTAACCAAATGTTAAATCGCTTCCATAGCTCATGAATCGCATTTAAAAAGACACTTTCGGAGATGCATACAAAACCCCCTCATCAACTGCATTCAATAATACTTTGTTCAGACTGTGCCCAAAGTGAAAGCTCCTCTACGCCAAGGCAAACCGCGAAGTATCGGCCAAATCGAAAGAGGCCAAATTCGAAATTTGAAAATTTTGAATGCTTGTATCTCTGAAAATTTGTAAATCGAATGTGCTTAGGAAGAGGACTAACTGTACGTCCAATTAAAGAGCGGTTACGAGTGGGTCACCATGGCTCCACAGGAATGAAACTTATTATATGATGTTGCGTGTACACTGAAGAAAGAACTATAATTGACGCTCTTGGGCACAGTTCACGAAAAGAACTTAAACGCGGCGCGATTATTATAACTTAGCATAGCAAATATCCACCTAAATGCCATTGCTTATGCGTGGAACTTCGTAATAAAGTTCATTTTATAGCCGCCGGGACCGGGACTGAGGTTCGTAATTTCGTAAAAATGAAAATTTCGCAATAACGTTTCTTTTTCTATCGCTTGGATAGGCCTTTTCGTCGGGACCAACAATTTGCTTCGTAATAACGAGAACTTCGTAATAACGTTGTTCGTATTAAGGAGAGTCTACTGTATATCTATTCATAGATAAAAATAGACAATATATAGATATCTATAGATATCTATTTTCAGTGTGGGTGGGCACTCAGTAGAGAAAGGAAGGGAATAGTTCTGGCAAAGGTATTTACTAAAAGGAAAGAGCAATGATGCTGAGAAAGGATGACGAGAAATGACTGAATATATTTTAGATGTGGGCAGCGAGGATAAAAGAGTGGGAAAAATGAATAGAGAGCAAAAGGAATGAGGATTTCCTAGACATAGGGGGGGAAGGCGAGAGGAAACTTCTAAAGGCTATAGGGGAGACAAATGAGGAGAGATTGAATGGATGAATAATGAGCAGGATGGGGATGCTGAAAATGATATGAGAGTAAAGAATGGTGGACGTGGAGGGAAGGTAATAAGAGTCAATGGATAGAATGTAGCTGCAATGGAAACAAAGGTATTTTGCTGCAGTAGAAGAGAATAGGCGAAGTCCAATGTGAAAATAGGAGACCATAGAATTGAGGAGGTGAAAGAGTTCTACTACTTGGGTAGTCAAGTGACCAATAATAGACGAAACAAGAAGAAAATAGTCTATTGAATAGTGCAAGCAAAGACAGCTTTACTCTAAAAGAGGAGTATCTTAACAGCAGGAAATATAAGCATTGAAGCGAGGAAGCTTTTCATTAGGATGATAGTAAGGCATGATTGATGACAGGAGCTGAGAAATCAAGGTTTGAAGATATCAACATGCGGTGCTACAGATAATGATAAAGATAATGTAAGTTATGTGGAGGTCCTATGTAAGTAGGAGTACGAGAGAAGTCTTTTGAAAACCTTGAGTAGAAGATGAGACTGTTTTATTGGCAACCTCTACCTCATCAAGAGATACAATTATCTAGTTAAAATTATTGCTGGAGGACAAGTGGAAGAGAAAGATGGTAAAGGTAAGCCTCATATGAGACACATCACTGGTAGATTCAGCATTAAATTTGGGCAGAGGGATCATGATGTGGATCCTTAGAGTATAACCTGCAGCAGAGAGGAGCATTTTTACAATAGGAATACAAATACAATAGGGAAAATTTGCTACCCTTTACAATAAATACAAGTCATATTTCTATCACATTTGGGACTTGTGGCAATGAATTTGCATGTACACTCTCTTTCCTCCTATATACGGATACAAAAACTATTTGAGTACTAAAATTTAAAAAAATTTGGGGGGGTCATGACCCCTGTGACCTCCCTTAAATATACCACTGAGACACATGGAGTAGGTGATTGAGGATGCAATGCAGAGGAACTAAGTAAGCCATATTAAATTTTCTATCGGCAATTTGTAAGCCAATCATTTATATTTTAAGGTCATATTGATAATGTAGTAGAAGCCATCTCAAAAGAATGAAAAACTTGGAAATTTTCCACAAAAATAAAATTTAGAAATTGAAATATAATTAATTAGCATGAAAAAATATGACCTAAGAAACCTATGGTTGACATATTTCCAAGGATATATAAGCATGCATTTTTAGCAACACCAGCTTTACTCCTTTGTGTTACTCTCAATATCCTCACTCTCCCACATGCATAGGCGGATCCAGGGGGGGGGCACGGGGGCACGTGCCCCCCCCAGACCCTCAAAAATATGCAAGATTTTTAATACGGTCCCATTATGATTGCGTTCGTTTTGTATTACGAGGTATCGTTGTGCCCCACCCAGAACAAAATCCTGGATACGGCCTTGCTTGTGCCCCTCCCAGAAAAAAATCCTGGATCCGCCCCTGCCCACATGTGGTGTATACTAACAGTGTCTTGGCTTGGACATAGTGTCCCATGAACTTCTTGATTAAGTTGCCCTATTAAACTCACAAAGCCATTTGGAACCAGGATAGTTAATGGAGATTAGATGTAGGTAAAAACTATCCTCTGAAAACTTCACTTCCTATTCTTCCTCCATCATATTCTTTGATTTCTCTCACCAAAAAGAAATTTATCATCTCTGTACACATGAAAAGTACTAATAAACAACAATATTTACACTACCATAGCTGCATAATCTCACATAAAAAAATTTCTCTCCCATTTTCCCTTCCATTGTGGCCAGAGAATATGCAACAGTCCGGACTCTATGAATAAATTTCTTTCACATGTAGGCATGGCCCTTCAATGAAGGAGATACCCAGAATCCCTTCTTCGACAAAAAGTTTGTAGGACACCCCAAAACAGCTAGGCAGAGACAATTCTACACTCTCTTTCACACTGTATGACCTTTATTCCGGGCGTTCACACATTACAGAGGACACTCAAAGGCCTTCTCCCCAGTGTCGGCGAGTGTATATATGCATGTTAGCAAGTGCACACCCGAAGGCGATTGAATTATGAAAGGAAACTATGTATGTATTCCTTTACAACAAGAAAGATAAAAATCCTGTCAACATATAGATATGATATGAAGCTCCAAACGTTACAGCTATCTCCTTGGCGAATTCACTGCTCTACTAGAGTGCTGTCCCATGGCATCGCACCGGACGCATATTCGGTCTACGCGATTGCTTATGGGTGCTCGGGCGGGACAAGGGGGGGCATGCCACGTTCAAATGGGTGCTGGGAGCAGACTCAACACAACGCGAGTGGGCATGCGCATATTTGGTGAGTAACTCACTGGTAGTGTAGCGGTATAGCTGCCACCTACATTACCTGTGCTCAGGATCCTAGTCTGTCATTGCATTCAGTGCCATTTAGCAGCATTCATTTGAACTTCATGCCCTTTTTCATCATTGTATATCTTCTCTAATGCACACCCTGGATATCGATGGCTAAGTTCTAACAACACATATCTCAAAATTTGGCTGGTTTGAGACAGGTATCTTAAACAAAGTGTAATGACATTTAAAAAATAAAATTCAAGCAAAAACAACTCTTTGTTTGCAAATGTATGCTTCTATATCGGTTTTATGAATTTTTGGTTTTTAATTTCAGTGTACAATTAAAAATATAAATCGTTTCTTTTGCTCTCCTAAAAAGTTGCTATTTTTGATGTACGAGTTGTTAGAACTTAGCCCTCGAATTGTTACCACCAGACGCCACTGCTTCTCCCCAATCTTTTGGTCAATACTATTACCTCGAAATTTTTCCCACAATGCCCTAGCCTTGTCTTCAAAAAGCCACCAAATCGGACTGGCATCTTTAATGCACTCAAACCTCTATCAAAATACAAAGCAGTAATAAACCAAATCCCTCACTTTGTAACCATGCAAGATGTAAAACATACCGTATCCTAATAACCGAGCCCTTTCCCAATAAATATCTCTATTTCCCTCCTTCTTAAACATCAAATCTTCCCAGCAGTATGCAAAACATTAAATAGTACTCACCACTGCACTAATAATACCCCACTTTTTTCATCTGCATATCCACCACCCACCTTTACCTCTGAATGAATCTCTCGTACTGCAATAGTGTATCATTCCTTTTTTCCTCTCTTCCACTTGTCATCAATGGTTACTCCCACAACTCTTTATTTGATGAAGCTTACAGAATGGGAATATTGGCCTCCCTCTTCCCACTTACCGACCCCCTGGAACTTAACACATTCAGCACGGAGTACGTCAATTGACGTGCTGTGCCGGTCAGACTTTCTCTGCCTCTGTATGTGAATAATATCCACTTTCGAGTCTTCCGATTGTGTGCATGGTCTTTAGCAAGCTTCCCTCTTTCGACCCGTGTGTGCCGTTTGTAAAAAGCAGTATTTGAATGGAAGTTATGGCATGAAAACCACTCTCTATTTTTCTTTCTTATTTTATCGGCCAAATATGATGACGTTTATGAAAATCGGGCCCGCATTGAATGTGTCAACCCAAATGTTGGTCCCATGGCATCTACCAGATGCCAAGCCATTTCCTTTTCTTTACCCACATTGTGTTTTCACAGTAAGGAAATTGCCCTTCCTCGTATCTTATTATTTTAATGTTCTGAATTAGTCACCAATGTGATTTTATGTTTCATTGCATTTCTGGAATTAATACGAATGTTTTGTTGCTTTTGGCATCTGGTAGATGCCACGCGACAACTTGAGGTACAATACATTATATGCTAATTCCTTCGCGATATTAATTGCTAAGTTTTTAAAAGTGTTCAATAATTTAAACAAACAGTATTAACAACTCTTTAGAGCATTAAATTTGGGGTTGTGACTTTTTCCTACACATTTATGATTAAAATTATTTAGATGCAATAAAACTGTAAAATAAAATGCATTAAGTACATATTTTATTTATATGATTATCTCCATCATTTTTATGCATATATTTGATGCTCATGCATGAAATTAAATAATATATGAATGATTTTTTGTAGTTAAAACAGTTTATTTTTACTGGCATGTACATATTTACTAAATGGTGTCTGTGAGATGCCACGCAACAAATTGGGTCCTAATATGTGACATGACTGACTGAGGGTTAAGGACTTGAAGGAGGCATGCATCTGGGTTTTTCATACATTTTCCGCACCAGGGATCAAGTATGCCTACTAAAGCTCCACCAATCCTAATACGCTTCCTTCATGTCTCCACTTCAGACATTTGTTTTTTCCCCAGTCATTCCTGTGCCTTTCCTCTTCAGAAGGGTGGGCTGCATCCCATTGAAAATCTATAGGCATCAGGTGGGTGGGGTGGCAAGTATGGCCTCCCTATGGGGTGCTCCAGGCACAAACCAAGGCAATAGAAGAGATTTTTCAGTAACAGCAGCCTGATCCCTGCTTTATTGTAGCATGTGGTAAGCACTTCAAGTTGGTACTTCATCTATAAGATGGGATATTATGCCTTGGACCTTTTGATGTCTTTTGTTTAGAGCATTTTATTCTGATGTGGATTATGCCCCCTACTATTTTCTATTCATAATCTTAATATATTACTAAAAAATGTTAGAATTAGTAAGCACAAGCAATAGAGGCTAATCTGAGAGACTGGAATTACCAAACTGAATTTGACAAATATTCCTTCAGAGTCATGACAAGAGCAATCGACTTTCATCACCAAAGAAAGTTACGCTCAGCAATAAAACAATATTTCGATTTGGCAACAGGAGTTCCCTCAGCTAGTCCTCAGAATATGAGGGAGGAGTCATGGGCTACCCCAAATAAAGGATTTATACTTGTCCATGTCCTAGCATTATTTCTATGGCTAGGCAATGATTTATATACTGTCTGCCTCAGATCAAATAATAACTGGAATTAATGATGAGCAGAACAGCAGAAAATTAAATGTCCTCAAATATGTATTGGAAAGGACAAACAGAATGCATCTCACGAAAGACTGCAATACAAGCAATAGTAACTAAACGTATACCACACCTAAAAATGAAAATAAGTAAAAAAGAAGGTTTTTATCACTTTGTGCAGTTTCCTCAGAAGATGTCACATACTTTCGTTATCAAAAGTTATAAATGTATCTCATTAATGGCATCAGTCCTCATTGGGTTTGAAGAGACATCATCTGTATTGGGCTATCCAACGGAGCAGTGGCGTAACTATAGATATGCTTTGGGGGGGATGAGGGGACTGTGGGTGGGGATGAGGGAGATTAGTGGGGGCAAACCCCCCAGGAAACGGAATATAACATGCCTGAAAATTCATTGTACATCATTTTCGTGCTTATAATTTAACTTTAAGCAGAGGCAGTTGTTATGTATCAAATCCAGGAAAGATTTTCAAATAATTTTTTAATTTCTCTGAGGCTTTGCGGGGGGGGGGGGGGGGGATACATCCTCTCATCCCCCCCATAGTTATGCCACTAAAAGGGAGGGAGAAATATACTAAGTACGTTTATGACTCTATCCAACAGACTTGGAATAAAATGTATCATCTGCATTTTTTATTTGGGGTCTAATACCCCCTCCCACTTGTCCCTAAGAACAGCAGAGAGAAGGAAGTACTTTACAGGGTTCCTGATTCTTACATGGATGCTGAGTGAAGAATTATGTTTAACGTCTTTACATCATTGCCTTGATAATGACTAGATCTTAAGTCAAGCAATTATGGAAAAATTGGATGCAGCAGTTTATAGAGAGTGAGTTATTTCAATAATGCTAAAAAATGGTTTTTACCTCCATTCAGTCTTGATTTACTGCAATGGGTAATATATGATTTTGTTAGATTAATAGGGGGTTCAAATAATGTGGCCCTTTGTCAAAGCTAAGACACTGTCAGTGGGCTCCACAGATGGGAGAAGGGAAGTAGGTACTGAGTATCCAGAGTGAACCTAGCATTGCCAAATGTTCATACTTATACAGTGGCGCCAACTCCATGGGGCATGGGGGGGGCCTGAGCCCCCTCAAAAATTTGTTATAGGTTGGAGGAAAAAATGTGTCATGCTTGTCGATTTTCCCCGGAGTGTCCAGATATCAAGATTCGACTCATCAGGGTTCTAATATTAATCATATGACTATTCTAAAATGCTTAAACAACTTAAAACTCAGTGCTTTAAAAAAATTTCACTGTAAGGCTTGGGCTCCCCAATATTTTTTGCAAGTCAGCATCCCTGTATTTATACCTAATTATTTAATGAAACGCGTGGACTACAGGTTTCTTTAGTACATAACATTTTAGTAATGCTATTAATTATATTTCTATTTCTTCTCACATAAGTTGGGGATGCCTCATTGCATGCATGCTTTTTTCCCTTTTGCTCATCATATACAGTATATTTTTCACTTTTTAACCTTCATCTTCCTCCGTTATCCAGGTATTTTAATTCTTGGCTATGGCCCATTTGGTATCTTAATCTCACGATAAATTTTGGGCACCCATCTTCCTTGCCTTGGCTGCCTAAGGAAGCAGTATTATCCATCTTGACTATGATGCATTCCAAGTGAAAGCATAAGTTCAGTTATAAGTGTAAGAGGATCATTGAGAAAGCAGATAAATGCTTTAAAATCAAATGCACGTTTTAAATCATCATTAGGCCACTCATTTACCATAAACTGAAAAAATTTTTAAAAATATTTTTGATATAGATATATTTTTTAAAGGGTCCCTTATGATCCTTGTATCCACCCAATCTTAAAATTCATTTTGGTGCTGGATGCTGATCAAAATTTCTAATTCTAAGATGAATTGGCAATTTTTTAAGCCGGATTGAAATATTGATTTCAATTTAATTTTTTTTGGTTTTTTCCCGGCGAACAATTGCAGTGAAGTTTTCTAGGGTTTCACACCGGGTCAGGTCCTCCATTTCTCCTTCCAACGTTTCGATGAACAACTCGCCCATCGTCTTCAGGGATCCAGGAATCCAATGATTGGATTGGATTATCATTGGATTCCTGGATTCCTGAAGACTATGGGCGAGTTGTTCATCAAAAGGTTGGAAGGAGAAATGGAGGGCCAGAACATAGAGCCAAATGGCAAAAATCGCATATTTTTAATCGCATTTTCGCAATGTTCCACCACCTAAAAATTATTTTTTCAATACGCCAACCGAAAGGTATTAAAAAACACCTCCAGGAAACGTTTTTTCTTTTTGGCCCTCTCAAGCATATTTTATAAAAACATGCGTTAGAAATTTTCAAATCAACGCCATATCTTCTTGTCTCGCCCAAAGTTCTTGAAAACAATTGGAAATCTGCTGCATTAAATAAGGTTTCAAATGCCGCAAACCGCATTAAAAAATATGCCTTCTTGACCGAGATATTAAAAAAAAGAATGAAAATCGTATTTTCGATCTAGCCGGCCCTGGTGGGCCTCTAGCGGGCTGGAAATGTAGAGAGGTTTGTCCTATTTGATCCCAAATTGCATACCCCAAGTACGGGAAAAATCCGGGAGGGGGGACTTTTCACCCTCTTTATCCGGCTATGCCCTTTGACGAGCTGTCACGGTAAGTGTCCGCATAATGTTTACTATCATTTTTGTATCGTTTCGTAAGATAAAATACGCTCATTGAAAGAGATAATAGCCAAATTTGTAGTCTACATTTATTTAAAATGATCAAACGACTAACATTCGCTTATATAAATTAGAAAATAGAGATTAACCTTTTATTGTTACTCAAATTTCGACGAAAAAATTATTTAATTTGAAAAAATTAAACTCTCTATCGGCGATCATTATTCTATTTGCAGTGGCATTTTGAATCCGACCAATTGGGAGATTTAAATTCCTAAAATAAGAAAAATGAAGTGGCCGTCGGGTACGGCCACCGCCATTGCTCTGGCGATGGGTGTAATGCTCATCGCTGGCGGTGCAATCGTGGCCATTTTCTGTTGCCAGAAAAGAAACAAGAGTAGTTTCGACAAGGAAGAACCCGAAATGGAGGAGGAGAAGGACTTAGACGACTATGAGGGAGAAGACCCCGAGACTGAGAAAGGAGAGGACAATCAAGAGGAGGTAAGTGCAGGAAGAAACGAGAATATGATTGACATGGCGCTAATGGCTAATCCGAACGCAGAGATGGGACGTGTCGATGAATGCTCCGACAGGAATCTGCGAATGGAAGGGCGAAATTGGGGAGATGGAAAGAAAGTTCTGATTGTATTCACTTAATGAGTGTATTGATTCCAATAAAAACTGAATAAAACTTGAATGTACGTGTTTATATCTCCTCAGGACCAGTAGCTCAGCGAAGGAGGGGGTTTGGAGGATAAACCCCCCCCCCCAGAGCTCAGAGAAATTTTTAAGTTTAATCTATTTTACTTAATTGGATTAATATTACTTAAAGAATAGTGTAAGGATTAATAAAAAATCTCCCAGAATGCCGTAAAACTCACCATTTTGAGTCATTCATCTTATATTTTTTTCTGGCGGAGAGCCCCCGCACTTTCCGCTTACCCTGGCGGGTATGCCGCACCCCCAGACCCCCAGCATTAGTTGCGCCTGAAACCCCCTCCCCTAGTCTTAATTCCTAGCTGCGACCCTGGCTTGTGGAACATACAGGAGATGCCCAAGCATTAAATGACCCCAGTCTCGAGCTTTGAAAAGTTTTTTTCAACAAAAATGAATCAATATACATTTAATGAAAAAATTAAAATTAAATTTATCATTGCTGAACACAATCAAATTTTTGAGGTGAATTTAAACAATTCTTTTACTGTGTAGTCGATCAGTTGTGTATACCTACAACGAAAGTGACACGCCAAGATTCACATAGAATCATCTCAGCAAATCTAGGGGGATCCATGAAGTGGATGAAATCATTTGTACAAGAGGTTTTACACAAAAACGCTTATTGGAAAGACGCGAGAAAAATAAATGAAATTTGCTTTGGCATTAATTCGAAAAGTGTTCTTCCATCAATATTTTTAAAAGTGGGATGAGTGCTCCGAAGTGAATATTACATTATATTCCACTCAAAGTCATCCAAAACGATATAATTAGGTAACAATTTTAATTTCAGAGACGAATGCTACCCAAGAACCTATACAGAAAACTTTGTTTTGTGATGAAATAAGTTCAACTCTCAGCCACTGGCAGCAACATAAATAGACACCATGGCAACTATTTGGTTGCACAAATATTTTTTGAGAGAATACAGGGTGTTTCAGGAGGAATCTGCAACACTTCAGAACGTTGGCACAGCGAGGGGGGGTTTTGGGGGATGAACCCCCCCCCTAGAGCTCTGAGAAATTGTAGATAATTTTACTTAATTAGATCAATATTACTTATATAATAGTGTAAGGATTGATAAAAATATCCCTCAGAAAACCATAAACCTAACCATTTTGAACCATTTATCATAAAAAATTTCTGTCCACACACCTCCTGCTTACCCCGGCGGGTATTACATATCTCCCACACACCCCAGTATTAGTTGCCTCTAAAACCCCCCTAACCTCAATTTCTAGCTGCGCTCCTGCTTCGGGAGGAGGTAGAGGAGACAATTTTAAGCTTTTTTTTCATAGACATGGGATCGCAACTCCTTAGTTACTGATGTATGGCAATAAAAAAACTTTTTTAGATGCACTACTGTTCTCATGAAAACAGATTTTCTTGGGTATCCAGCCATTTCGACATTTTATTTAATACTCTGGATTTTTAAGGACATGAGATAATCAAGGTTGGACGTAAATGTGCTATTATAACACTCTAAAACAATAAATTTTTGAGCTTAATTAAGTGAGAACTTTGAGCGAGAATTGCACAATCCCAGCCATTTTGAGATTAACTGTTTCAGAATATTATAATCACACAATTTCGTCCAACCTTAATTATTTAGTGTCCTTAAAAATTCAGATTATTAAATAAAATGTCGAAAAGGCTAAGCAACCGAGAAAAACCGTTTTCTTGTTAACTACAAAGTGTATAAAAAAATTTTACGTTGCCGCAGCTCAGTAAGAAATGAGTTGCGACCCCATGTGTATGAGCAAAAATACTTAAAATTACTCATCGTCCGTACAGACAGCCGACCCACCGAAGTAATTTTTCTCGACCCCTTAACTGGTTAATATCAGTAAATTTAGATCATTAACTAAGCTTGGAGCTAGTGGATATGAGTTTTTTTTTTAAGCAATACGGTTCGAGATGTCATTTTTGCCGCCATAGGTTATCGGGCGAATTGACTTCCTCGCAAAGGGAGGTCATCGGGGAGCGGACGCGTATCAATAATAGAGTGCGGCAGTTGTTCAACAGTAGAAGGTGATTTTGATAGAGCCATGCGGAGTACAAATCAAGTGAACAATGGCAAAAAATAGGAATGGGATAGAAAAGTAACGAAGAAGTTATCAAGGAAAAGCATTTGAAATTGATCACTTGCTTTGAAAATGAAGAGCGTCAAAGCGATATTTCGCGTAAGTTCAATCTCACGACGTCGAAAGTCCGAAAAACGTCAGTGACATCAGCCACACCAACTTCAGCCAAGCGGTCAACACGTACGCGAAGTTCATTACTGGAAAAAACGGAGACTTTTAATTACCTGGATTTATAATAAACGGTTGAATGACGTTCCTCTATCACAGGCAGTTATTTGTGCAAAAGCTGTGGCTTTATTTGAATCTATTAAAGAAGATGAGGGTGATGATTACTGCGAGACATTTAGTGGAAGCTCCGGCTGGTTCCAGAATTTTAAACTTCGAGCTGGTGTTTCAGTGCTACGATATCAGGTGAATCTGCAAGCATAGTCGACGCCGCAACATTTTCTGATGAACTCCAGTCTGTGATTGAGAGTGGCTCCTTTCCTCCTCAACTAGTTTTTAATGCTGATGAGACGGGATTGCTTTAGAAGTGAATGCAATCTCGTTAATTCATTTTCAGGGAAGATAAACCTGAGTTAGGTTTCGAGGCATTTAAAGACCGTTTCACGTTGCTGTCATGATGCTAATGCCTCAGGGGACTTCAAATTAAAGCAAGTTATGATTTATCATTCAATAACTCCTCCAGCAATGAAATAGTATTCAAAGTAGCATTCGTCTGTCATTAGGATGAGCAACAAAGGGCCTTGGTGGCACAAGAATTTTTTTAGGATGGTTTTAAAATTCGTCAATTGCCGGCAATGCATTACGAACCCATGAGATAACATGCATTTTTTCCTGGATGTTAGCCCACCCGCTCGAATGGTGGGAATTTCAAAAGCACGCACAAATTTATTTCAACGAGAAAAAAACGTCTTTTAATGTGCGCGTACTATTTTTAAAGACATTTTAAACTATAAATGTTTGCATGAATAAGGTATTCTAAGGCTATTTATTGGAATATAGATGGTTTATAGGAGATTCGATACCCAACACTAATGCTACCGGGAACACATCCCTATCTCCCCAATGTTAAAATGCTCTCAAATAACGCAAATTCGTATAGTGCAAAGACCCCAAGGAACGCATCCCTTGCGCTAAGCGAGGCATGGGGTATTCCCATCCCCGGGCGCTATCATTTGTGTGGTTCCTCTTTCTTCTTCCCGTTCTCCAGTGCTCCCAATGTCTCCTCCGTTACATTTCCTAGACCTCTGGAGAGGTCTTTTTTTTTAAACTCCACCTCCTGCTCGGAACCGACCGAAAACTACCTGACCGTGGGAAAGAACAAAGTAATCGCTCGACCTCTCGGCTTGACCCCGCCCGATTTCCACCCCTACCACCCTCACCCCCTCCCCCACAGTGCCCTCACTGATGTGCCCCTCCCTGGAAAACGTAACCCACACCACAACACCCGACTTATGTGCCGCAAATTAAATTGACGTAACTTTCGATTTGCGTAACTTGACCTTACTATGATCCAGGCCGATAGCAGATATATATTAATAATATTATATCTTTATTCCACTCATATGAAATTGCATTACAACAGAAAACCCTTTAAGAATGGTGGAATATATAGGTACCTCTTGTGAAATCGTTTTGGGGCTACCATCATATACTGTTTATACAGGAATGGAGTAGCAGATCCAGGATAGGGTCAAGGGGGGGCTAAATATGGGGTAAACTCCCAGAAGTATTGCGAGTCCGAACAAAAGTACTATTCTATCTAGTGTAAATTTGATATCCAAGGGGGCTATATCCCCCTTACCCATAGATCAGCCACTGCAGGAATCAATATAATAGAAATCAATCAGGCTATCAATACATGACAAATAATTTTCTTTCGTTGAATTCAGTGATTTTTTAATACTCTTTGCATTCAATTGTGATATTCAAGTAATGTACATGCACAAAATACTAATACACATGGTAACTAACTTGCTTTTAGAAAAGCATAACAACTACATACATACAATATACCTTGTATTGAGAACATTTTATGCTACCTTTATTAGCAAAAACTCTACTTCCGATAAACTCTATATTCCACCGATCACAGCTATGTCCGCGCATCAAACATGAAATCAATATTAGACGAATGTCGATAGTTTAGATGACTGATGCATCTCAATATTTCTAGCTCCAAAGGAACGATATATTAAGGGAGATGCTTTGACCAACGGATTTGTATAAGGAAATTAATTGTTTCCCCGAACAATAAAAGACTTTAATAGATGCTTGGTGGGTCTCAGCACACGCGTCTACTTTTCTTTATTTGTTAACAGATGGTGTCTCTACACCCCCTGCCACATACTTATTTTTTCACGGCTTTTAGGGTAGCATCTACTTGAACATAACTCCAAATGCATCGAATATTGATACTTTACTTTCTACTGGCTAATTTCGAGAGGTATTGGATATTTTCTTGACTAATGATTGTGAAAAGCCGCTAATAGTTACTGTGAGTCAACAGACGTTCTTCTCAAGCTTTTATCTCTTAAGCTACTTCAATCTAAGTCACCTTAAGGTTTTGTGATCGAGCCTTTATGAGGACGCATCAAGCCCCGTTCACTAGTTAACTTGGCATAACTTAACTTATTATGAATCAGAAAAATGGCATTATATCCCATCAACAATTATACAATCGAGGCAACGCAGTGTCTAAATAAACTTACGAAATGGAAGTTAGGGTTTGCATTTGGAGGTGTGTGAGATTTATGAAATTAAAGTAATTGCGACTCCTCGGGATAATAATGAGGCGGTTTCCCCTGGCCTTCCACATAGCAGTGCTACAGGTGTTAAAGTAAATGTTACCATGCCTGCAGGGAAATGAGTGTCGCTGCTTTGTCCACCGTGGTCTTTACCTTCACTCATATGAAAAAGAGCTGCTGCCCTCAGAGGCGCCGACTCCATGGGGCCTAAGGGGGCCCGAGCCCCCTCAAAATTTCCTTATGCATATGAGGAAAAAAGTGTCAGGCTTTTCGATTTTCCGCGAAGTGTCCAGATATCGAGATTCGAGTTATCAAGGTTAGAATGTTGATCTTCTTAAACGCTTAAAAAACTTGAAACTCACTACTTGTAAAATTTCCTGGGGCAAGATCCCCGGTTTTGCCCCCCCCCCTCAATTTTTTGTCAGTCGGCATCCCTGGCTGTCCTCTCCCCCGAGTGATGGGAGGCATAATTGTTGGCGGCCTCCCCCATCGCCAAGTCACGGCATCTTCACACGGCATCATTTAGATGACATATACTACCCAAGGATAGACCCATACCACCTCGGAATGCCGCTGCTTTTTGTCCAAGACTGCTTATTCCACAAGTAAACTCGCTTATATCGCAGCTAACCTCTATATCTAGAGGTTGAACCACCCCGGAATTCGTAACCCGGTGGACGCACTCGGTGCCTTAAAGAAGCGACGTTCTTCTCTTTTACAGGTTCTAAAGTATGCAAAAGAGAAGAAATACGTTACTATGAAAAGGATAGTGGACAGGAGAGAGGAATGAATAGCGCCTTCAAACCAATCTTAGGATTGTTGACTAATGATGATTTGCAGGTGAAAAAAAATTAAAAACCGAAGGGTGGCCTTCTGAATTGAGCTATTTGGATATCCTATGTTACCTAGTTATCTATTACTTGAATAAAAAACAGCTTGCTTTCATCTCAAATTGAAAGGAGGGTTAACAATTGGCAACAGAAGAAGGAAATGGAAGAGAAACGAATCTCCGAAGAAATAAAATGATTAAATGAGAAAAGAAAGAGTTGGAATCACTCAATGCCTTGCCTGTCTTACCACTCAGAGGGACCGCCTTGAAATCCAAAGCATGCAATAAATAAAATTTGGGAGGGAATTTGACCCCTAACTTTGAGGAAAGCACTTGAGTAGAATATGTAGACAATGTGTATCTATCCACAGTTTAAATCTCCAACTCCTCTGTCAGGGTTCCAAGGGGTAAGGAATAATTCTCTGAGTACCACAAAATTACAAACACATTATCCGTACAATCAATCCGTCAAAAGGTACATTTTTTGTGCTCGAGAATGACGCCTTTGCGTCGTACCAAATAAGAATTTTGTTAAAATTTACAATATATAGTCGATTCGGCCAAGAAACAACTCAATTTCAATAACTTGTGTACGGCACTTAGTAGCTAGTTCAGCAGAATAATGATAGATGGCGTATATTACACGCTGATCTTTTCTATTAAATACACGAAGATTGGAAGGTAATTTTTAGCTAATACTAATTTATATATTTATAAGAAATAAAAAATAAAACTTTGTAAGGTCCACTCGTGTTTTTTTTTTAAATATGCACGACCCGGGTTTCGTAACGTAATTACATCTTCAGGTGACTGATATTCCGTGCATCTATCGGAAGGGATTGTGTCCTTACAGTCTCGCTCATTTATGTATAAATATAAGATGCATGTAAAATCAGTCACCTGGAGATGTACTTACGTTAATAAACCCAAGTCGTGCCTATTTAAATACACAAGTGAACCTTACAAAGTTCTATTCTTTTATTTCCAATGTGGAGAGATTTCACGTAGTCGAGTCTGAAGTTATCAGTTATACGAGTATATTCATTAATCATAAATCGTTATTGTACTTTTCCACACGATTTAATTAATACGACCAGTAAAAGTACAATAACGTTCTATTATTAAGAATGGATTTTCACAAAGTAAAGCCAGAAACAATCGAGTTTATATATTCATTGTTAATTTCTCCATAAACCCGCCTTAAGTCGGGCTCATAAGTAGCCAAGTTACGCCAAGTTGAGTTGATGTGAACGGGGCACTCCATTATAAGGCTCCAGATCCCTCACCCCCCCTTCTACCTGTAAGTATAAGTTTCCCCCTTCCCCTTTCTCCCTACATGCCAGGGTAACCCTCCATCGTCTTTCCCCAGCATCCCATTTCCTGGTCCACGGACGAAAATCTCTCTCCCGAGGAGGAAGGGGTCGTCGGCGCTCCTTTTCCTCCCGCCCGCGTCTAATTACGGTGAACTGCCGGTGAAGCAGAGGGGGTCTCCACCTCCTGCCCTTCCCCCGAAATTCTTCCCGCGGATCCAATGACCTCTTTGCCCCTGTCAAATGTGTATGTATGTGCCTTCCACGACCACTTTCTCCCTCGCAATACGAATGGAGATCATTGGTTCGCCGAGCGACAGCACGTCCATGCATGAGAAGACGCATTGCTCTCGCTCGAACGATCTTGTTTTATCCTGATTTCTTCCTTTCCTCGATTTATTCTGATTTCCTGTCGTACAACTTGTTTAAAACTTACGCCATCATCTTCAATTAGTGAATAATCATAATAATTGCAAACGGAAAGATAGGCAAGGGACGGCCGCTAATGATTCACATAGGACTGGTAATTAAGAATGTAAAAGAGAAGAAATACAACACGATGAAAAGGCAAGCAGATTGAAGAGACTGATTTAGAGCAGTTTCAAAATAATCGAACGATTGTTGGCTTATGATAATGATGAATAACCTCGTTTTCATTCTCAAGCCGATTTTGGAGTATAAAATACTCTCTTACAATAAATTTGTTAGTAGGAAAACATGCATCAATATCCTGGATGATACACCACATAGGCAAGATTTGAACCCGTGACCTTTAAGTTGGAGGGCAGGGAAGTTAACTCGTCGCCACCGACGTCGGAAAAAAATTTGTCAGAAGTGGGATTCGAACCCACGCCCGGAGAACCGGACTGCGACCTGAACGCAGCGCCTTGGACCGCTCGGCCATCCTGACTTATAGCAGATGGAAAAGTGTAACGGTATATGACTTCGTTTTACGAAAACCCAGTGGCTTAGCCAGGATTTTGAAATTAGGGGAGGGTTAACCTTAGATTTCGGGGCCCTACCGTGATGTATGGAAAACACCTCAGGGCAAATGGGGGTTCTCCCCCGGGAAATAAAGTAATTTTTAGGACTCAGGAAAAGTAATCTCGTGCGAGTATTTAGTAACTTATTAATTGAGGCCATCTTCACTTTTGTTAGAAGTTACATTGAAAATGAGGGGGTGAGAAGCCAAGGGGTACAAGTAATTTTTTTCTCAGCTGAGTTTGATAATGTTAATTATTAGAAGAAATGCACAAAAATTGGTTGCCATGGGATACGAGTGAGTCTCTGTTCTGTGCTGACATCGAGTGGAAAATCAAATGCACTACTAAACATCTAATTGATATCGTTTGTTTTCAATACCTGAATTCTGTACCTAACTGTGTACAGAAAAAAGAAACCACTTGTACCCCATGGCTTCCAAACCACTCAAATGTGTGTGCCGGGCATTGGTTGCTGCTAGTTTATTTATTTATTAAAAAAGTAGAATGTTGAGTTGATTGTCGTCGTAGAAGCCATCTTGAGAAAATAAAGAGCGCGCTGAATTAAGACACTGATTGCGAGTGAGACAAAGAGCTATTATTATTTTAAGAGATTTTGGCATCTCTTTTAAAGGCTCAAGGGAAGGGGGTGGGTTTTAACCCGGAAAACCCTCCAGTGAGAATTTATAACGAATTCGTGTACCCATCCGTTCGGCAGCGTATCTCTCTCAGTCTGTGCTTGCTGTCGTATCTGGAAATTTAGTGCGTGTAGTATTCCTTAATAATTAGCAAGCATTTTAAACGACGAATTTATTTTAAAATGGAGAGTTACCAAACACCATATTTGTATAATACCATAGCAACGTACATGGATGCATATTTTTACAACACCTCCTCCTCCAGCTACGCCACTTCTGAAATCCTAACATTAGCAAGAATACACCAACCTTAAAGTATATAGTCCTTTAATAACTCCATGACACCAACCCACAATTTAATGTCTCCATTTCCTCAGCTATTTTCACTTGATTCTCTATGTCAGTTTTGTGTCATAAGTCGATGAAAGATTCCCGAAGATGTTCTGTGTGTGTTCTGTTGGGGGGTGGTAGAGCCAAAAGGGAGTATTATACAGAGTCCTCAATATTGCCATATAATAACTACGAAGTTGAGAGTAGTGTTGAGAGAGCAATCTAGAGGACTCTGGTATTATACATAATACCCCGTAATGCGCTTCGATAGAAATATGGCGGAACGTGTGAGAGTACCATCCGCTTACATGGGCGTACCCAGAATCAAAACTAGGGGGAAGGGGGCAAAACTAGCTGCGGTCGTTCAAATTGTAACTTTTTTGCACAGAAAAGGTAAAAGAAACCTACATTTTAAAGGAAATTATGACAGAATTTTTTTAGTTTCTATAATTATTTGCTTAAAAAAGTAATGATTTTTATTTTAGTTCCATGTCTTGTACTAATATCATTTTTCTTCACAAGGAAAGTTTGTTCATAACTTTTATTTGTAACTAAAGTTATTTCGCTTCTCGGGGGGGGGGGGGGGGGCAGTTGCCCCTCCCCCTGCCCCCCTCTGAGTACGCCCAAGTCCGCTTACCTATATAATAATAATTAACTTGTACGTTGATAAGATGATATGACTACGGCCTAGCATCTATTGCATTTATGACGGCTTAGCAGAGAGAATAAGCGATGGAAACCTTAAGCTGCAATAAAAACTTCTGCTTTTTACTTAACAAGGCCCATTAGCTCAGATGGTTCGAGCGTCGTGCTAATAACGCGAAGGTCGTGGGTTCGATCCCTCCATGGGCCAATTCCTTTTTTACCGGCTGCAGCGGCGGCGGAGTTAATCCCTCGATGGCCAAACCGAAGGTCGCTGGTTCGAGTTCCACCTGGAATTGTTACCGCTGCCCAAGGCTTGGGAATTAGTGCTCGGTCAAAGTTGAAGTTTGTAATCATCTCCGATGTAAAAGGCTATGGTGTTATTTTGAGGCGATTAGAAAAAATCGATAACGTCTTCCACAGTAAGCGGAATCGTTGGGAGGAGCAAAAAGAATGTAGGAACTGAACAAGGATTCACAGTCTCAAAGATTTTCAATACAAACATTCAGAAAGCGGTGAATAAAGTCTTTTGTTTCAAGAGGTAATAACGAATTCGTGTACCCATCCGTTCGGCAGCGTATCTCTCTCATTTTGTGCCTTCTGTCGTATCTGGAAATTTAGTGCGTGTAGTATTTCTTAATGATTAGGAAGCAAATTAAACGACAAATTAATTTTAAAATGGAGCGTAACCAAACACCATATTTTTATAATATCATAGCAACATGCATGGATACATATTTTTACAACACCTCCTCCTCCAGAGTTAATAAAAAAAATTGAAAACTAAACAACTCTTTTTTAATACACAATGACATAAAATTATTTCTCATAGCTTCATTATAAAAATCATTATACTTTTCAGGTCTTTTTGTCACCCTTCCAAACCGGGTTTTGTTATGTATTTCGTTTGTACCAGTTTGTAACTTTTCCACTATACAGGTCATCTAAATCGTGGTTAGCAAATTCCTTAAAAACTCTCGCAAATGAAGACTGTGTGGTCTTTCGTGTGTGTTCCATTTTTACCAAATAAGACTTTGGCGTTAGTGCATGACCCACTATTTGTAGCATTTCTTAGTAATGAGGAAGAAAATTAAACGACAATTATCTTTTGGAGCTAATTAGGGGAGAAAAATGGAGCGTAACCAACTACCTTGTTCATTTTAAAACACCACAAAGTGCTGGACATCCTGGGTGAGTTCAGGCAGTTATTAGATGAAATACGGATGAGACAGAAAGTAAGGTTGAAGGCAGTACTACGCGGGGAGAGGATGCTGAAAACAGTGTGAGGGTAGAATGTTGGGTAAACGAGGGAGAGGAAGGAAGAGGATAGGATTTTTAGATAGAATGAAATGGTGTAGTCTTATTGTGAATTGAGGAGGGAAGTACATGAAGGAAGGGGAGGCTGCTAGAGTACTTATTCATTATTCCATGGAAACCTACCTTTATCGCTAGATTTGTTTAATAATAATAATAAAATAAAATAATAAGAGCATATATAGAAACATACACATACATATTCTCAAAAGTGCAGTTGTAAGATCAATAGCGTTGCCAGGATTTTGAAATGAGGGGGGGGGGGGTTCTCCGGAGATTTCGGGGCCCTTACGTAGTGTATGGAAAACACCCTAGAGGAAAGGGGTCCGGAGATTTTCAATGCTGAAAATGGGATTTTAAGGACTCATAAATAGTCATTTTGTGCGAGTATTTATTAAAATAAAGTATATAAATTGGAATAAGTAAAATCTTTTATGGCGCCTCTTTTAAAGGCTCAATTCTGTAGTAACCCGGAAAATCACCCCAGTGGCTACGCCGCTGTGCAAGATAATGTTATAAATACATGTATCATATGAGAGACATTCGACCGAGAGGAATGAGCAGACCAGCCTGTGTCTTCCGACATGTTGGTCGGGGGAAAGACGTGGACGATCCATGAAGTTAACCTGTTGGATGTTGGCGAAAGGGATGCCCTCTTCGGAAAGGAGGACTGCGAGACAAATTTCCGCCCCGTTGGATCCAATCAGCGGAGACGCCGGCTTCAAAAAGACTCGGATCGAGCGAAAAAAATATGACACTCCCACGGGAAAAAGTTTGAGGGGCCGCATGCGAAACGTTTTGATTCCGTGTACTCGACCGCCGTGTTTGGAGTGTGCCACGACCATTTCGCCACGCTACGCAAGAAAGAGGGGAAACCACGTGCGGCGGAGAAAAAAAAAACGCACGTCTTTGCGGTTTTTCTCGGACGATAAAAACGACTGGATTTTATAATTGAAAATCCTCTTTTTCCACAAATTGAAAGCCGATTCTCTTCGTGAGGAACGAAGCCATTGGACGTAGTGAAACAGCACCAGTTTCGTCACAAAAAAGAATCGGGTACGCTGCGTATAGCTCAATAAATAGATAATATCTTTCGTGTAGTAACTGGTTGAATCAACTTATACAAACACAGCTTCAAAAGAATACTTCGTTTTCTCGTTTAAATTCTATTAGAATGTAATCTTATTAGATTTGAATTGAAAAGATGCCTTAAAATAATTGACTGAATAATCTTTTTTTATTTTTTATAAATTTTTTTATTTGTATTATAATAGATTAGTTAAAGTTTAAAGCATTGCATTGAACCTGTGATTATAGCATTTATACTTTCAAATACCTAATAAAAGTGGTTTTTTATTTTTACTTTGAAAAAGAAATATTTCAAATAAACTTACGGTTTAATTGATAGAGAAATCAACTATCCAAGAAGAGAAGAGTATTCCATGGCATCAAAGTTTTTTCAAAATACAACTATTAAATGTTGAAAAAACACGATGTTAACACTGTCTCTGTGCCGGTCCTTAAAATAAAAATCCTGAAAGTACTAGCTGAAGGGGTTTACCGGAGTCATATGCAAACTTGTGACCACAGTTATTTTGGCAAAACCGAAAAAAAGAACATCGGAACATAAACAGGCATTCAGAGTGGGATATGCTGATCACTCCATTATCAACGAAAAGCATGCTGACGTTCATTGGTTTGATATGGATAACATCCAGAGGCGTAACCAGGCGTTTATTTGGGGGGGGGATAGAGGGGCACCCCCCCAGGCAAGGTTCCGGGAAAATATTTGAAAAACGACTTGCCTAGAAGTATATTTTGCATCATTTTCGTTCTTGAATTTTAAGCAGATGCAGTTATTATAAGTCAAAACTGTACAATAGTTTTAAATAATTTTATTTTTGTCAGAGGCTTTGAGAGGGATCTATCCCTTCATCCCCTCCATTGTTATGCCACTGATAACATCAGTGTAATAGCCGAAGCAAAAAAAAATTCAAGACCTCGGACATCCCGAGGCTTAAGCTCAGTAAAGACTTATTATTTCGAGATCAACACCATTTGACAACCTTTTCTCGTAGCTATAACAATCACAATATCCGTAAACCACTCAGGAGTAAGTTTTCATTGAAAGAAATAGAAAGAAAGGCCGCGCAATTCCGGCACTGGTAAATAAAAATCTCAATAATCAAACAACACTATTATAAATTTGGATTCCTCTAAATTTCTAATATGTACATTCGCAACCAAAACAAAAATTTATTTAAAAATATGCAAACCAAAATCTGTAATGATAAAACACACAGAGTAATATTTCACATGTAATAAAGATAAGGAAAGTGCGGTCCGGCAGGGCCAATTTTGCCATGACGTCACTGCACAACAGAGATATTTCTCGGCAAAAATAACTTCATGAACGGACTTTCAAGAAATAAAATTAATCAAATGCGTCCATCAGTTACTATGCAGTGCGACAGAAACATACTATCAGAAAATCACAAAACGCGGGCAGTGAAACCGCCTCGTTCTGACGAGGATTTCGTTCGTACTCGTCAGAAAACATTTTCGTCAGAGCGCGCATGCGTAGTAACCGTAGCCAAAGCAGAAGAATACGTCTTTCCCACGCACAATCGTCGACCACGGCACAGGGACAGGAAGAGAAAGAACAATACGACACCAAAACACAATTCCTCCGATCATCCATCCATTTCTCTCCCACCCGAACCCTCCTCACCCCTCCCCCTTCCCCATAAGGACCACGCGACCCCTTATGTGCCGATGTGCCGATGCGGCCGACGTACGCGGTATAATAGTTTTGCCGGGCGGTCGCGCACGTCACGCGAAGAGGAGACGTGGGGGTGCCTTATGATTCCGCGATATTAATGGATGTCCAGGGAAGAAATGGGATGAGGGAGAACCTTTGGCCGGGAGGAATGAGAGAAACAAAGCAAGGGAACTGGATAGGCGCCATCGCGCTGAGGACACCGATACGAGCCGCGGTGCCGCCGTCGACTCAGCAGTCGGTGCTAGAATAATTACACTATACTCAACCGTAGTTTTTCCCTTCTCCTCACATTAAAGATCGGATGTTTTTTTTCAAACTTACCCCTGTGGTTGGTTATATTTCCCATCAAGCTTGTTTTTCGCAGCCAAATGTAATTGATTCGATAACTCAGTAACGGTTTATAATATTTATTTAAAACTTTCGGTATTTCAGTATAAAATATCAAGTCACGCGGTGGTACCATAATTTTTATCCATGAGAGTTAGTCATTAGTTAAAGAAAATACATTGTTTCGACAATTTTTCCTAGGGTGTTATATAATTTTAGAGGGGGTCGTTTTATGACTTTTTGTCGTATCTCGTTCCGTTCACCCCAAACCCCAAACTTTTTTATGAATCAGTCAGTCTGTCAGTGGTCGGAAGTGGGTTTTAAAATAATTCGATTTTTGAGCACAAGAAACAGGATGATACAGGAACAAATTGAACCCACCTAAGGTACCCAGCCTGCTATTGCCTCTAGAGGGTATTTGGGAGGTATACGGGTAAACAATTTAATTTAATCAGCTATATATTTATTTTGCAGAATGCTTGCAGTGAAAGTCATTATTATTTATTGGCAAAAATGATGGAATGTAACTTAATCGAAAATTGGAGTGTCAGAAGATAGAATGCCCTTTGGTCTTCGCAGCAGATACATCGCGAGTAATCACCACAAGGGAAACATTTCGGGGGGGCTGAAACCCTCTAACCCCCCAATGGCTACGTGGTTGCCTCATATTTTATAGGTATATACGTGATCACTCTTCTCGTGGTAATATACAGAGGAGAAAGTCCGCTCCAGGATGGATAGAAAACGAGAGAGAATGATACTGACTGGTTGGTTCCATGGATGTCGCATTTTTTTATTGCTCTTCGACCTATCTTTTCATTCAAACATGTTATTAATATCTCACGGCGAACCTCTACTAAACGGTTGATATTCTTTTCGCGTTACCCCACAGGGGTCGCTCCAATCGGATGTCAAGGCAAGAAGAGAAGGAGAAAGTAGGCATTCAATATTTATTGGAGATGAGAGCGGGAGAGGGAGAATTTTTTAATGTTTCAGGAACTATGGCAAGAATATTGATACAAAAAATAAGCATACATGATAAATAAAATAAGGATATAAGTCAGTATTAGAATATTTTATAAAAAGTGTTTACTCTTGATAAAGCTCTTCCAGAACGCTTATTTCAATAAGAACTTCCAAGGAATGGATAAGTATCTATGGAATGGATTGAATACACGCTGCACATTAATTTCAACTTTAACTGCATGGTTAATTTTTTCATAAAGCAACAAATTTACTAAAAAAAGTTGATAAGCAAAAATGATGAGCATGGTTTCCACAACAATAGAGACGGTAGATGTTGTTCGAATACATTTGGCCGTGAAAACAATTAATTTAATTTAATCAGCTATATATTCATTTTGCATAATGCTTGCAGTGAAAGCCATTATTATTTATTGGCAAAAATGATGGTATGTAACTTAATCGAAAATTGGAGTGTCAGAAGATAGAATGCCCTTTGGTCTTCGCAGCAGATGTTTTTAGCGCTAATTTGAAAAAAAACGAGAGAAATTTTAATACAATGAGCTATCAAAACTTAAAATAACTGGATAGTGGAATGTTTCCAAGGATACGTGAATTCCGCTTGACAATGCTGACACTAATACCTTAATGACTACGAGGTTTTTTTTATCTTTCACTGATCTCTAAAGTTTACATTTTTAACCGAGCGAAAATCAATTCGAGAGAAAAATAATCATTGCAAATTAAGATTACTTTATCCAAATTTTGGCAGGTCAACAAATTTAAATCATGGGCGTACCCAGCGAGGGGCAGGAGGGGGCAGCTGCCTCCCCCTAGAAGCAAGAATCGCAAATGTCTTCAAGGAAAATAATATTTTTTCAAGCAAATAATTTAAAAACTAATAAAGAGCTGTTACAGTTACCTTAAAATATTCGTTTCATTCACCTTTTCCATGATTAAATCTTACCTACAACTTTTAAAAACTATGGCTTGTCCCCCTAGTTTTGATCCTGGATACGCCCCTGATTTGAATGAATGGAAATTGCAGCAAAAAAGTAGATTTTAAATTTCACCGTTAATGATCCTCTCTTTTTTTATTTTGTCTACATTTTCGGTAATAATTGTAATAATTGAGTATCGAGGCCATTATATCAGGTCTATGTAGGTACCACCTCAATCCAAAAAAGAAATACGTTTTCATAAATGCCTTAACCTGCTTCGATAGCTGCTATGAAAATATTAACTGGCTAAAATTAGCCAGTTCCTATGGCTTCATCAAGTGACATTTTATTGGAATCCCTTTTTCACAAATAGCGGTGACCAATCAAATTTCGATAGACATTATAACAAATCAAATTTTGGTCCACAAGTATATTTTTGACATATCTCAGTCATCATTTGCAATGATATTAAACTTTTAATATCGAAAATGATAGTTAAATCATATGACCTAGGGGATGGAGACGTTGAAGCGATCATGGGCGTACCCAGCTAGGGACAGCTGCCCCCCCCTAGAAGCAAAAATCGCAAAAGTTTTTAAGCAAAATCAGTACTGAATTGAGACGAAAGTATTGAACTAATTTTCTTTAAACCCACGAAAAATGATATGTATTAGTATAGGATATGTAACAAAAATAAAAATATTTTTTCAAGGAAATTATCTCATAAACTAATAAAGCGCTGTTATAATTTTCTTAAAATGTTGGTTTCATTCACCTTTTCCATGCTAAAATGTCACAACTTGGCTTGGCCCCCCCTCTAGTTATGATCCTGGTTACCCCCTTGGAAGCGATGTTGGTGTTAAAAAATTGCAATATTTTAGGTATAGAAAATATGAGCTATGACGCTGCTCAGATAATTATAAAATCGGAGCGATAAACAGGCGGGAAAAAGATAAAGGGAGACGGAGCAAAAGCGAATTCTCCCCTCCATGTTCGTTTCCTCCTTCAGGGGTGGTTCGCACGCCCCTCCCCCTCACATCCCATTCCACCCTCTGCCCCCTCTCTACCTCCGGGGCCAGCGCGCAACACTTCAAAGGAAATGACTCCCACCAAAGCGGAGAAAAACAAAAGCGATGAGGAAAGCGAATAAGTCCGATTGGAAAAGGCCCATCGGATCGACCTGAGGACGACCGGAGGAGTAGGAGGAATAAGAGGAGGAAAAAAACGAAAACAAAACACGCACACATGCGCTCACATAAGAGACCGAAACACAATCGCCGAAGCGAAAAGAACGAGGTAGTGCGTCTATCCCTATTCTCTCTCTCCAACGCCGTTACTTAGTGTGGGTATTATATCCGCGCGCTGTTTCTCTCCGATGACTCGTGGGGATTGATGGTCCCACCGGGAAAGAGAGAAAGATCCGCTCGCCACTCGTATGATCCCAATGACGAACATTTCCCACGCCGTCCATTGGCGGTCACTGCAGCCAAGGTTCCCACGTGTCCCCGGTGACGATTCTCCATTGTCGGTCGGTCTCGGAAGCGCAGGGGTTCGTTGAGTACAATCTCCGCGGAAGTTCTACGAAAACATAGTAGGACCATTCTTCCACATGGAATAATCTTTAATTTCCGTTGGAGCATCAAATCTGGTTTCGCTGGTGGTAGTTCGCGTTGCCTTGGTGACGTCGTCAAGATTCTATCATCCCAACCCATTATCTATACCATAGCCCTATCTTTACCATTGAGACGTCGCGTCGTACAGTGGCCTGCATCCGGAGAAAGGAGGACAAAAATAATTTTTCGACCTATCCGAAACTCGTTTGGACTATTTATGTAGTAATATGTCTGGGGTATCACACTTCATGCTCACCTTTTGTATTAACCAATTTGGCTAACTTACATGCATTGCGTCAAAGTAGCGCTATTTCTAACGGGGGGGATCGGGTTGGTGTGGTGGCTTCCCACCCCGTGGACTCGGGTTCAATCCCGGCGGAGGCAGAACATTTTCAGATCCCTGCTTGAATGCTATGTGGATGACATTTGAAGCGCAACAATCCGTCCGTCGGATGGGACGTTAAGCCATGGTCCTCATGGCGCTTTTCGTTAAGAGCAGGCTAACGCCGACGCCGTGTTTCTCTCCACCCTTCCTTCTTTATTTTTCCCTCATGGCGCAAATGACCTAAGCTGTCGGTCGCTTCCTCCAAATACCATACCACCACACCATATTTCTAACGGAAACGTGCTTTTTCCAGTTTTTCGAGAATAACGTATTTTAGATTTGTTTTTAGCTTTACCTCGCCAATTATATTGGGGAAGTAACTTTGAACTATAATGATATAGACATTATACCATCTTAAAATGTAGATATCAACCTTTTAACGGTGTTGATGATTGCTGTAGAAGTAAGTAAAGAGGAGACATTTTGTTCGAAAAAATCGCATAAATGTTGAGTCATGAAAAAAGTGACGTAGACTTTCGCGGATATGTTATTTGGAGACAAAAATGCTCAGTATTAAAAAAGATATTAGTAAGGAAATCAGTTGCGATTTTTTGCAAGCAAGCGAATATCAACGATTTTCGCGCCTATCCACCTTACACTTAAGCGTCAACATGCGAGCATCAGCACAATGTAGGCACGTGGTAAAATGTATCTTCCCATATTTCATTGACAAGGATTACAATAAAACGTCGTTGGGTTCTTGTGGCGGCGCCTCCTTTCCCCATTTTCCATCCTCTCCACCTCCATCCTGAGGTGACTGAGCGAATAATAAGTCTTCAGAACTTGGTCCTGGCCCTCATGGCTGTATCCTCTAGGGACCCACCCTGGGCCCTCAACCGAAGTCCCCGCGGAAGTTTGATGCGTCCATTGATCCAGAGACCTCAAAAATGAGGCATAGCACCAAAAATGATCTTTCTTTCCGAACAAATTGACGGGTAAGGAGTGATAGGAAATTTTCTGCTACTTCAATTAGAAGTGTCTGGGAATTAACTGGTTGGAACAGAACAGTCCGAAAGCGAGCGCAAGCGATACTGCCGGCGTATTCCTAGTGTGCAGTTACATATAGCCTATAATTCGTAGGATGATATCATCGCTGCTTTAGTTCTATTTGAGCAACAAATAGAAAGTCTTCTCTATTTAAAAAACAAATTGTCGGCTTAAGTGTATTAGAGAAATTCCTGCTTCCTCTATTAAGGTCTCTTCACACGGTAAATTATCTCGTGCAAGTTAATGCCTAAATGTATGAACGCGAGAATGAAACACCTGATAACCACCCAACTTGTGCGAATGCTTTAAAACAAAATAGAACCTGTTCTAATTTGATTCGTGCATTTGTGCATTTTCCGTTCCAGTCCAAAAAATATCGTTCATGCAATTAGACATTAACTCGTAATCATTAACTTATCATGTAAAAAGGCCTTTACTATTGGAAAAGGGAATTTACTGGCTGGTATAATCTGAAAGTGAGCCCAATCAAGACTGCTGGCGTATTCCTAGTGTGCTTCTGCATAAGCCTACAATTCTGATGATTATGTCACCATTGTTATAAATGACTTAAATTTGAGTTCTGTGTACTGCAATGAGATGAAATCTGTAATTCTTTAAATTTAACTTTAAAAAGTGCGCTATTTTTATTTGTCAATCAACTTTTTACGATGAAATGAGAACATATGGTACAGAAAGTAAAATGCTATGGCAAAAAGTGAAAAGCTACAGCAGAAAGTGAAATGCTGATACATCAGCTGGGAAAATGAGCCATACGTTTTTACGTACATCTTTCTCTGCAAAAAAAGTAGATCTGGGATTTTTCCAAATTGAAGCTCTGAAATGTATATTCGATGCTTGCAGAAGTTTGCAGATGCGAAATTTATACTTGAAAACTGAAAGCATCCTTATACCCGGCTCCGGCTGATTCTGTCCATGTATACAGCCGTAAAGGTATCTTGGAACGCGGAGTCTTGATGTATTTAGCTAATATCTCCATCTCAGAAAATAATTCATCAGCCATTTCCAAGATTTAGGGATTCCCCAAAGAATAGTTCCAGATTTTTGTGTTCGCAAAAAGTTTGATTATTTTAAAGCTCCGAGTACCTCAAAAACATTCATTACCAGTTATCTCACTTACAATTAGTGAAACACAAAAAACTCCTTATTGCTAGAAAATTTTTACATTGAATTCGACAATTTTTTTCTTATATTCCATAGATATTATTCAAAACTGTCCACGATTCCAACGACTGAGGGTTACAGACGTGGTACTCTAACATAGTGGTGTAAGGGAGAGGAGGGTTGCATAATTTTGACGCAATATGGCGTAAGTTTAACAAGAAATATGACGCAAGCCTCCACTCGTTACCAAATTTAAAAAAAATTTATGAAACCTCCAACCCCCTACATCTTTTATCCCCTAATTAATTTCCTTACCCTACCATGGTATTTTGTGTAAATTGCCGCATTTATCTGTACATCATGCCCATCAGTTTGTGGACTATGACGCCCAGTCCTTGAGAAAGCCATAGGGGTTGAAAAAATCTATGGAATGTACGAAGTAATATCAAATTTAATATTAGTAAAAACCAATGCCGATACGATAAATATCAATTTCGAGGGTCAAAAATGGAATAAAATAAAAATATAGAGGAGGAAGATATCTAATAAAAATCCCCTGTGTAAAAAATAGGTTATTGCTAATTATGATAAAAATGTAGGAGTCAAGTACTCACGTATGAACAGAGGTCAAGGAAAGGGTTTGGACGTCTGCATCAAAATCACTTTCCTTATGATGCTCGCCCTGAAATGACATGAAATATTTCTGAGACAGCGATCGGGAGAGTGCACACATTCATCGATACCAATTTATGCCCATGACTAGGAACTAAAAAACCCTCAAAGCAATAAAAGCAGGATGCAAGAGCTAAAGAGAGAGAAAACAAGACTTCGGTTAGCGCAAAACTAGAATGTATTGCTTTATCCCTCCCCTAAAGATTTATTAACCACGCGCCTCAATTTTGTTCGCCAAATGGAAACCATTAAAATCCATAATACGATTCTCAAGATCGGCGCCTCGGGGATATCCATTCATCAGCTACTATTTCGTTTTAACTGCCACCATTCGAAAGGTTAATAAGTCGACAGACACGGCATGGGACCGCGTAGAGGCGGAAGTGGTAGCGACGAGTTCAAAAGCTCCATTTGTAAGAGTCGCAACCTTGGAGAAAACTGGAGCACGACCCCCAGGCGGGACTTAATAAAGAGTCGAAGAAATTCCTTCCCACGGTCCACTGCGTTAAATATGTATCAACCTCTCTTTTCCGGTGTGACCGCTATTAAATTTCATTATTGACGTCTGTGATGGCCGATAGGTGGCGCCGCCGCCGGTGAACACGGAAAGGAGAAAGTGGTCGCGGGAATTAATTTGCTCTCTCTCCACACGCGAGGTGAGAATCACTCGCCACCTTTCCGGCTGGACGACCTACCACCCAATTAGCAAAAAGTCTGCACATAAAAACTCCATATCCTAAGGTTAGCTGGCATTAAAACAAGTCACATTATGAAGTAACAGGCCACAGAAAAATCATAAAACAACTTTTCCCACCTACAAGCACTTGACCTATATTTATTTTATGATAGAGGGTTTCTTTATTTCTAAGTGAATCAGTTTGTATCCGCTTATAAATTATTTCCTAAAAACAGAATGCATTATGTCACAATGAAAACCAAATGCATTCAATATCTTGTATGATGTTGGGCACGATATGGTGGAAGTTCTTAATATTAGTAAAATAAGACATTGCTATATTTCCACTGAGTTTTATTATGGATTTACGCGTTACAAACACTTGATAATGTTGTATGTAACGACGAAACGCGTAGTGCCATAATAAAACTCAGTCGAAATATTGCAATGTCTTATTTCACTAATACCAAATGCATTCAACTTTGTTAAAACATGCAATATAATTTTCTATTAATAAATTCTTCGATTGAGTATTAATCTTGCGTTTTTAATTTTCACCATACCAATTGGAAATCAAAAACGGAATAAAATATTTCTAATAATAACACAGTAAGAAATATTTATTTCAATAAAGTATAAAGTTTGAGGGGTTATTTAAATGACCTTGTGGCTGCTTATAGGTGCTTCACAAAAGTTTTCTGCTTACTGATCACAGGCTCAAAGAAAATTTTTCGAATGCAGGGTCACTATTAATTTTGTTACTCATTCGTTATTGTTTAATTTTGATAATCATCTCCATGTTTAATTAAATTTTTTTGAACATCGAGCTGAAATTATATACAAAATGTATTGTTATCGAAATTTGATCTTTCTTTAAATTACGGATTTCTAGGTATCCGGAATTTTGTTTAAAATTGATCGCTAAATTCCACATTCTAAATAAATATACATAGTGGGAGATTTTACGCAAGAAATGCATTGTTGCGCATTTTCTTCTGATTTATTCTAGCCCCCATTATTCGTTTTACGTATGTAGTACCATATGGTCGAGAAAAATTTGGATGTCATGAACGTCGTTAAAGTCTAATGAAAGTCTTAATGTATTTTCATCATCATTATTAGACAACAATCCTAAGATTGGTTTGACGCAACTCTCCATTTCTTCTCCTACCCACCAGTCTTTTCGTAGCGACGTATTTCTTCTTCTTTACATCCTTTATAACCTGAACTATGTAACTCATTCGGTGCCGTACCTTGCCCTTCTTCCCCTTCACCTGTCTTTCTACGATTGTTTCCATCATGTCTCATAATATGGCCAACTAATTTATCGCGTCTTTTGCTTTAGGTTTTTAGGAGATTTCTCTTTTCCTCATCCTTCTAATAATGCACCATTAATAAGGCTAAAGGAATTCCTCTGGTTGCAACAGGTTTACGATTGCTTCTACGATTCTTTTCATCAGGCCATCGTGTATCATAATGTGGCGAACTAAGTTCAAAGTCATTGCGTTCACCAATTTCGCAAAAGTCAACAATATTTTCAGTCAAGTAACGTTTATAACCATTAATTCGATCCATCCATCCTCACTCCTTCTTTCGTGAGTGCATCCAGCCCCCACCTTGATCGAGATGAGGGATGACTCCTCGCGTTCTGCTCTCCCCAACCGACCCGTGATCCACGCACGCACAGCCGATGAGGATCGCGGCACACGCAAGCACGCGTGGAACGCACCCACCCACGCGGCACCATGATTTACTCTCCGTACACGGACGCGAATTAACCTCTTCACTGGCCCCAAGCGCGCGCGCCCCCCCCCCCCTCTGGTCAAACAAGAACGAACCTTAACCTCTGGGCTCATTTTTTTCGCCAGCGCAACAGACATTTGTGCTGCGGGAAGATGAAGAGGATGAGAGAAGTTTATGGGCGTTGATAGGGGTGGAAATTTTCGATGGAAGAATGTTGATACGCTCCATCTTCGCAAGAATGCAGGCAAATTCCTTTTCCCCGTTGAGTACCCTTAGAAAAACCTCTTCGGGCGGTTTCGCGGGGTTGGATATTAATCACAAGTACTACTCTCGAGGCAAGGCTTGTAAGCACTGTATTAAACAATCAACTTTTTACGCACGTTTGACATCGTTCCAGATTTAACGAGAAGGAAATGTAATATATCCATGATGAAAAATGATGATAATGGTAAAAATACATGAGAGAGTGACATTTTCATCACCTTGAAAATGACAAAGAGTGTTGAAAGCATGGTGGGAAGTGGTTTTCTACATTAAAGTATGGAAATTACCATTTATACGTTGTCGTGTGCACGGATGCAAAGTTACATACGCCAAGGATAAAATTTTCTGTAAAAAAACTTTCTTAAAATCATCAAGTTGGGCCCGCTACAGTTAATTATAAAAAAAATCATTTTTCTCAGCCAGGATTCGAACCCAGATTTCCCAGATTTGCTCTTCAGGAATGCTATCTATTACTACTCCACTTCACCATCTTATTCCAAAATTATTCCCAGACTGGGTGGGTTCCAGAGTAAGGACTTGAGGCAGTCGGCAATCGGGAGATTCGGGTTTGAATTCCGGCTAAACCAAATGGTTTTTTCATTGTGAATTTTTATCCACGGTGTATATGAGGCTTGTAAGTCTAGGAGACGTTACAGTGATTTTTTTACGCACTGCACCATTGAAAAACAGCTGAAGATAATATACCAGGCGCATTTTCAGCATCTCGCCACATCGGCTTATTTAAACGTAAGTGTAAATATTACAATAGCAACAGTTCAGGACCAGAGCAAATGCAATTCATCTCCCATCCACTCCGAGGAGGCGGTGAGTGAAAACTACGACTATGAATTCCTCTCATCGGACCGAAACGGCGTTAACGCTATCTATATATTTCTAGACCATATGGTACACGCGTGGCGCGAAGAATGAGCCCTGGAAGTAAATCGGAGAAAATGCACGGCAGTGCATTTCGAATGGCCAACTTGGTATCAATGATAGGCAGGTTGCATAGACGATAAAACTGATATTCATTATTTTTATTTACTGTATACAACTTACGAATCAAAAGTTCATCAAGAAGAATTTTTTTATACCACAATATGCACAGTATTACGAATGTATTTATTAAGGTGATCCAATAAACAGGCAATAGGCTCTGGGATAACCTAGAGATCCAATCTGGTTTTGTATCTATGGTATTTTAAAATATTTAAGGAGACATAAATACATTAAATTATTCAGTGGCGTAACTATGGAGGGGGATGAGGGGATAGATCATCCCCCCAAGGTCTCAGAGAAATTAAAAAAATATTCAAAACTCTAGTCTAGTTTTGACGTATGTGACGCATCTGCTTAAAGTTAAATTTTTGTGCCAAAACGATGTAAACTGTAATTCCAGGCATGTTATTTTTCAAAAATTTTCCCAGACATTCCGTTACCTGGGGGTGGGGTTGTCCCCCAAACCCCTTCATACCCCCAAAGCATATTCCTACGTCACTGATATTATAATTATTGTCAACTATTACTGCATGTTGCCGGAAAAATCAAAGTTTTGACCCCTCTCGTCTAAGATAACACGTCATATCCTTGCCAAATTTTTGGCAGTGAGATAGACCAGCGACTGAAATTCGGTAGTTGTGGTGGCTTGCCCATCTTGCCAGTGATGTAATTAACTCTTTAAAAATCTTTCAGCGTTTGATGCCAATATGCCAAAAAAGAAAAGGGTTTTCCTTCAGCCCGAGATCAGTTTCATGCGTTCTGACGCTGCTAACACCATCTTCGCTGGAATGCAGACCGATTTATTTTCCTCCATTCAACGCCCCAAAAACTCTCCACGGGTGATTTCGGAGGGCGATAGATCGATCAGGTGAGGGAAGGCTTGCGCGATGCGAAAAATTTGTCGCAATTTCTCTTTGAGTTATTAAAGGTGGCTTTTCAAGTAATTTCAAAGTTCCTGGCTTTAAAGTTGGAAATACAAGCACCATACACGATTCCATACATGATAGAGAAAAATTAGGTCACGAAATTTTAATCCTGGATAGCTGATGCCAAAGAGATCAGGACTCCTAGGTGGGTCCTCTGAGGGATACAACATAACGGGACCGGGAACCAAGTCAGAGACTTATACGCCCGCGTTCCCGGGGAGGGGTTTGGGTGGGAAGGAACAAGGAAAGAGGCGCCGCACAGTGGGCGGAAATCGGAAAAAGCCGGACAAAATTACAAAATGGCTTTTTTTGAGTTATAAACTTGAAACTTCGCAGGTATACTCAGAAATGATTGAAATTTATGGATATGTACTTTATTTGACATAGATCCCACCCGTTACTGAGATACAGAGGCTCAAACGTGAGCAAATTTCCATAAAAACGCCCGTCTTCAATTTTCTCTGAAAATCTTCCAAAGTAAGTGGATGGTGAAGTTATGGGCGGATTCTTGCGAAATAAAAAACCACATAATCTGTTGGCATGGTATTTTTTCTTTAATTTTCCGTAATCTTAAAGAATACCGTCCAGAAATTCTTACCGTGCAGTAACAAAATGGCGGATACTGTTTTTCGACAAAGTTTTACATTTAGGTAGAGTTTCAAATAGGTTTTCGGCAAGGTCGCGCGGAGTAACTTATATGAGAGCATTTGTTGAAGATGTATTAAGGTTTCTATGCAGTTTTCTTTGAAATAAGTTTGCGTCGCCGGAAATGACATTGATTTTTCGACCGCGCGGCAGGGTTCCTCTCCGCGCGTCGGGAGTTGGATTAGCCGCAACGCGGTAAGGTTATTGAAGCTGTATGGGTTTTAACGCTCACCATTCACCGTTTTTATGTTTTTCTTCAAGACACCGATTCTCAAATGGTCTATGGTGAAGACAGTGGAGGTTTTTCATGCGATGTAATTGCACGTTTCATCGAAGTTGATTTCGTTTTCTTTGGATACGATCGAAGACCATACTTATATTAAAAGCGTTCAAACCTCGAAAAAGTGAGTTGTTTTCCTGGGACTCATACAAAAAGACCTACCAGAAAGATACCAGCTGAGACCCTTATACCTTCTTCACTCTCCGATCCCTGACCCTCAGGATTCTACTTCGAAAACGGTCGTTTTATGACACCGCGGAGTGGAGCCTTTGACCGTCTTAACGGGGGTATTTCCACGGGAACTTCTAGCTTTTTTAAAATGTGTATCATACCCTCAGTTCTACTTTGACTTATAGATTACCATGTCTTCTACACATTTACCATACGTTCTTCCCCGTGTACTCATTAGGACATTAGATAACCATAGGTTCGACAAATTTATTATTTATAAATTTTACATAGGCTCCATCCGCCACTCAATAGAAAATGCCAATGAAGTAATGAAATAATATTGGAATTGGGAAAAAAATTATTCACTCGGAAAAAAAATATTTGCTGCATTATTTATCGCGGAGGCTGAATTTAAGACAAGACCCTGATGCTCTGAAATTTCTCAATGACTTCCTGACATACAAAAGTTGGCTCGCTGAATCCATAACATTTCCAGAATTTGTTATGCATCACTTTCCCGATGCTTCAACGACAGCCGGTTGGTATTGTTTTTTTCTAAAAATATATTCCTCTATTTGCTATGCATTCCCGGGCGGCCAAAAAAATGTCGCACCTCATGTATAATATCACGCAGGAGAAAATTCAAACTTTAAAAACTACTACTAATACTGCTGGGCTTGCTCTCGCGGCATCTGTGAGTTTGAGAGAGAGGGGAGACACTGCAGCAGCTCACCTAATTGCAGAAATAACAACTACGACCCCTACTCGGGCCATGAGAGTTCTTTCAAAGTGGATGACGAGTGAAAAGGTCCACACTAAGATGACAGTGGAAGAGGCACTGTCATTGATGATTGCGTCTGAGTTGACCAAGAGTCAATATCGGTCTTTCCGTAGGACAGCTCTGAGCCATGGACACGATTTGTATCCCGGATACGACAGAATAGCGCTAACAAAAAAAGGACTTTTATAACGAAAGAATTAAAATAACCGAGACCATGTGCGAAGTAAACCTTCAAGCACCACTGACCCACACCATATCGGGAACAATAGCCTGCTTAGCCACCACTTCCACCTCTCAAGAATTAAAATGTGTGGTGAACTACACATTAATCTCTAAGTACGGATTTTATGGAAGTTTGGGCCACTCTCAATATAAACAAATGTGGCAACAAGTGGATGCTGTAGACGAATTCCTATTCATGAGTTCCCTTGTATCTCTTAGTTTGATTAACGACGTTACAGGTAACGACTCAAGTCTTATTTCCACTTTCTCTTGGTTAATTACATTTATCTCTAAACTTTTGACAAAAAATTTAACTTCCACCAGAGGCACTTTTCACATCTGGGCTCTACAATTTTAGGTGACACTATCTGGGAAAATCCACGGCCGACGTCGACACGATTTTGTCATCCCATCCGCTTTAGGTGAAAAAAAGAGACGAAAGAAGTTACAAAATCAGAGACATTACCTATATTGAAAGGCAAGTGGATGGCGTTAATGATCAGGAATTTACACGATCAAGTTCTGTTTACTACTGACAATGATCAACGGAAAAGTAATGCTTATATTGCTCACCTTATTTTCCTAATTTTTTCTAAATCTTAAAACCCATATAATTTATTATCCTACAGGAAAGTATAGTCATTTCGAAATTAAGAAAAGCGATAGTTTTTAGTTTGCAACACACTGACGGACAGCTGAATCATGAGGTTCTAAATCTGCGGAGCAAGAGCGTCGGGTATGAATAACTTAGGAGATGTAAAATATCGTACACCTGATATCGATAAATATTCTGTTGGTTTGTGTACGCTGCACTGCCACATACGATTTTCTGAATGCATATTGTATGTAACTAATAACTTCAGGCTTTACTTTGTGAAACCTCTCCACATTGGAAGTAAGGAAATAAAACTTTGTAAGGTTCAATGTTATTTAATTATGGGCACGACCCGGGTTTCGTAACTTGGTTACATCGTCAGGTCATCGTCAACCTGACGATGTAACCAAGATACGAAACCCGGGTCGTGCCCATAATTAAATAACAGTGAGCCCTACAAATTTTTATTTCCTTACTTCCAACATATTGTATATATCGTGTCGATTGGAATTTAAACAGTGTCATTTGATAATTTAAGCTTTAATTTATTTTAGTTAGGAAAGGAATGCTAAGAAATTTTTCAGCTAAATTTGATAATATAAATTAAAATAACTATTTTGAAAAAGATGTTCGGGGATTTATTCAAAAACGTACTTACAGGCAAGTGGAAGTTTGAAATCTCAAGTCACTTTCACAAATTCTGCGCACTCAAGAGAACTTAACTTTCCTACACCACAGTCAAAGTAGAACTGAGGGTATGACACACGTTTTAAAAAAAGCTAGAAGTTCCGATGAATTGTCTACCTAAACTACCCTATCTTCATCGTATCTGCTTCAAAAACTTTCTAGTACTTACTGTAGGTGCCGAACATGAGATTGTATCGCGATCCATAATTTTCGTCCATAAAATTTAGATTATTTAGTTGCCATCAGATGTTGCCCTAGCTTCATGATTAGTAGTTATGTTAAGTCACTGAACACTGTATTATTAGCCATATTTATGAACATTATTCTCTTCTTCTCAAGAAGAAAACATTTTATGGATATATAGTAGAACTGAGGGTATGATACACATTTTAAAAAAGCTAGAAGTTCCCGTGGAAATACCCCCGTTAAGACGGTCAAAGGCTCCACTCCGCGGTGTCATAAAACGACCGTTTTCGAAGTAGAATCCTGAGGGTCAGGGATCGGAGAGTGAAGAAGGTATAAGGGTCTCAGCTGGTATCTTTCTGGTAGGTCTTTTTGTATGAGTCCCAGGAAAACAACTCACTTTTTCGAGGTTTGAACGCTTTTAATAGAAGTATGGTCTTCGATCGTATCCAAAGAAAACGAAATCAACTTCGATGAAACGTGCAATTACATCGCATGAAAAACCTCCACTGTCTTCACCATAGACCATTTGAGAATCGGTGTCTTGAAGAAAAACATAAAAACGGTGAATGGTGAGCGTTAAAACCCATACAGCTTCAATAACCTTACCGCGTTGCGGCTAATCCAACTCCCGACGCGCGGAGAGGAACCCTGCCGCGCGGTCGAAAAATCAATGTCATTTCCGGCGACGCAAACTTATTTCAAAGAAAACTGCATAGAAACCTTAATACATCTTCAACAAATGCTCTCATATAAGTTACTCCGCGCGACCTTGCCGAAAACCTATTTGAAACTCTACCTAAATGTAAAACTTTGTCGAAAAACAGTATCCGCCATTTTGTTACTGCACGGTAAGAATTTCTGGACGGTATTCTTTAAGATTACGGAAAATTAAAGAAAAAATACCATGCCAACAGATTATGTGGTTTTTTATTTCGCAAGAATCCGCCCATAACTTCACCATCCACTTACTTTGGAAGATTTTCAGAGAAAATTGAAGACGGGCGTTTTTATGGAAATTTGCTCACGTTTGAGCCTCTGTATCTCAGTAACGGGTGGGATCTATGTCAAATAAAGTACATATCCATAAATTTCAATCATTTCTGAGTATACCTGCGAAGTTTCAAGTTTATAACTCAAAAAAAGCCATTTTGTAATTTTGTCCGGCTTTTTCCGATTTCCGCCCACTGTGCGCCGCCGCGATAGGAGCCCGTCGACGCATCTGGGGTAGGGTTAGGGTTGGAAGGGAAGGGACGGGGTAACCAACTTACCGCTGTAGAAGCGGAAAGGGCCCACTAACTAGCGAAACCCGGCATAATATGCCAACGATTTTGGAGGATTTTCCTATTAAAGAGAAAAACCCAGCGATCAAATCATTAAATCGATAGCTGATGCCAGTTGGAACCAAAATTAAAAATGATGCTTCCATCGATAACGCAACCGTTTTTAAACTACAGAAACTTTTAGCAGATCGCTCCGATTGGCCGCGAGTTTGCTCTTTTGCCGGATGCTCTGGACAACTCATGACTTAATATGCTTTGCCTGCCGGAGATCGCGATGTATCCGAAGCAGCCGGCCAAAGGACAAACTCGCCATGATATTATAATTCCGTGACACAATATTTCTTCACCCTGTATGTGGCAACAAAAGGTACTTTCATTAGGAATAACAAATGACTGCTACTAATAGAAAAAGCGAAATAGACTACTGGCGGATGAAATGCAATTTTCCACTCCTAAAATACTTTTATTTTTTCTAAAATTAAAGTTGTAAACGACCAGTTGATGACGGAGCAGTTCCACTACTTTGACTCTAGTGCCAAAACAAAAAATATATAACTAGGGGAGAATCTTTCACGATGAGAAAGATTGTAAATTGGTTTGGAGAGCAAGGCTGCAAAGGAGGGATGCAGAGAGTCCCTTCTATCAAGGTTCCGCAGCCAACACCCTGATATTCTCACAAATCCGCTCACAATCCGTTCCAATGCATCGCGAACACGCCCATTTAGTCCCTAGTGCCCTTCTTCGTCCACCACAGGAAAACTACGAATCACGTAAGAAAGAGGGGAAGACGCTACACATAAGAAATATTCATAATTCACCGATGCATCGATCCTGCTCGAGTTCTATAGGCATGACGGGCTCTTAATATCTCCACACACGTAGTCAATATCGTACATCCGAACAGCACGACTCTCGGTTGATGACCAGCTCACCTCAGAAAGTTGCGTATGGCGGCAGTGCAAATGAATCCTTAATGGTTCTGCAAAACGCGAGACACCCTCAATACAAAGGCTCCGGAACGATGAAGAATAGGGTAGTTTCCTTCATCAAAGAAAACGAAACGCATTGATTGCGATTCGTTACCCACCATTAATGTATTCATAATATACAAATTATTTGGTTTTAGAAATCCCAGTTCAGACGAATGGCAACGGCCAATTTTAATCGCATTTGAAAAAGTCCAGATTGGCGCCCATGCAATGCCACTCCACATGACGTCACGGGGACCTAGTTTCTATGCGAGTAGATTGGAGTTTTACATCGTCTGAGATTACCAATGCATGCATGAGGCACAGAGCTCAGGGAAACAGGGGAACATGATACGATGCAGGCTACCTGCTAGCAGGTAGCCTGCATCGTATCAGCGCTCAAACCCTCGCCCCAAGGTCGACTAATACGGCGACAGCGGGAACCAGAATGATGTTACTCGGGGTTTTCCCAGCATTCATACTTAGCCGTCGCGTTTTCGCGCGCTTGAAAATTTTCACTTTTCATTTAATCGCGAAAAATAGATATCGGTATTAAAAAATCTAAAAGCGTGAAATACGTACTCCAGGAGTAATAATCTTTCGATTTAGACAGTAAAAAAATAATAGGAAACCACCCTGTTCTTCTAAACATACATATTATTTTATTTTACTCGACACCACATTCATCATATAAAAATAAATATGACTAGTTCTCATTATTTTTATTAGAAAAAAAAATAAATTATACGATTGATATAAAGGCAAAGAGGCAAAATGCTGCGGCGCCGTAAATATGTGTGCTAAAGACGCCTATGTCTTGCTCACAATTTCTACGGCTTCCTACGAAGGTTACACTTCGACCAAGTGAATCAGTTCAAAAATTAAATTTGAGTTTTTTTTATACCTTCAGCGATCTTAAAAGTGCCGCATGCTCGGAGAACCTCGGTTACTGACAATGAGAGAAAGTATCCGACAAATGAAGATTTTGCGGACATTATAACCATGAAATTTTGCTTTGGACTTCTTTCAGATAAATTTGACGACAGCAGGCATTCACCAGTTTTTTATTGTGAGCAACTAGAAGTATTTGTTAAGTTAAGTTTTGTGCCAATGAAATAAATTATTTTCTATCTTTCTCTCCCCTGAAGTACTATAAGAATTCTCAATAGAAGATGAAGAATATAAATTCTTGGTAGAGACCTTGAAGAGTTCCGTTTTCAGCTTCCTTTTCCGTCTGCTCAAACCCTATCTTCATCCTTTCTTCTCTCCTCCTTTCCATTTGCTCTCTACTCTACTTCATATCCAGTTCCTTTGTCTCCCTCTCTTCCTCCTGAGAACGTCCGTCCGACCTCTGAAGCCGATACACACCCATAATCGATTCGCACTACGTCCAAAGGCAATAGCTCTCGGCCCATCCGCGGAGGTCCATGTGCGATGGCAAAGGAAGAGGGGGGAGGGGAGCAAACGACTCGCGTCCCACCTGCTCCGATCCTCTCTCGCACAGATTGGAGGAATGGGGAAGGTTGGCTGACCCGATGACCCGGCCCACCCGAAACGAAATTCACTCGGATCCACCTGTTGCCCCGCGAGTCCAAATCAGTGCCGGACGAATGAGACAATAGATTGATTTGACGCAGTTCTCCATTCCGCTCTCATATCCGCTAGCCTTTTCATGGCGACGTGTTTATTCTTTATGACATCTTTTATAACTAGTGCTAGAAAAGCTAGGAGCTGTTCCTGCTCTTCTTCACTTCCACCTGTCCTTCGAAGATTGTTTTCATCAGACCATTATGTCTCACACTATGGCCAATTAATGTTTACCGTACTATTCTCCTTAATGTTTATGGAAGACTATCTTCCAGATTAAAGCAATATTATTTCATCATCATGTAAGGGTTGGTTTAGACCCCGTAGGTGCGAAGGTGCGCAGTAATAGACACCATAGGTACAATTTTCCAACAGGTGCAATTAATAAAAATCAGGAATATGGTGGTACCTAATTAACTCCGAAAATTCATCGCGGAAGTTAATCAGTGAATCAGAGACTCTTAGTCTCAGTGAAACGACAAAACCTGATGCAACTCACAAATTATTGTAAGCGTTACCACAGAATACTCATATCACCATAATGCATGGAATTGGAGGTACCTGAAATAAACTGATAATTGAGGACATTTAGAAAAAAATGAATACCGAATACATGATAATTATGATGTATTATGAATGTAATGTAAATAATCTTGTATAATTAAACACCGAATTACATGGTTACACTAGAATGTTTCCACTATAAAGCAATATTTAATGACTCTAGGCCTAAAATAAGCACAAATTTAGTTAATAGAAACTATTTAACAATTAAATACTGGATAATTAGCTACACGAGTATAGTAGGAAAAACTAAATGAATCACCTTGGATGGGTTTGACTCGATACTACAAGGCTTCAGCGACAATAATATCCCTCACAAATTATCCAGATAGCATTAAATAGATAGATAACGCAAATGCGTTACTCAATGTACGTTTTTGATTACAAAACTGTCAAATCTTATAATTTTATGTGCTATGGGAATTGGAAATGAGCATAATTTTTTTTAACGGTTTAATAAAAAAAGAGAGAGTTGGTTTAGAAAATATAAATGCTTCAGCCAAGCAGCATAAAAATAGCGGTTCGACACAAAAAGCAATATCTTTCTTTAATTTCATTTTCCGGTGATTTTAGGCAGTCTACATTTTTGCGTACAAAAAATAAAAGAAGAAAACCAAGGAAAGAGAAACAACAAAAGGGTCTGGATCCAGAGTGCAATAAATCTAGGCTTTTTTTTAAGACAAAACCTTAAAGTAAATTTGGAGGCACACCTTCATGCCAGAACTGGAAACGCGAGAAGTGCTCAAAGGCCTTCACCCCCTCTCGAGATGATTGTAGCTCACAATCAAGCAGATTGACAAAACTGGTTTCTTCCTCAAAATTTAAAACTCACTAATTTCAATTCACGTCAAGCTGATTCCACGAAAAAATTATCATCACATTAAAGACAATAGGAACGAAACCCTTGGGTCGGGTTCGCAGGATACACTCCTGGAGCAGGGACTATAAGCGATCAGCTTTTTACCTCTGCCACCAGAAGGGGAAGGATGGGAAGGAACAAGGAAAGGAGGCGCCGCCGCGATGAGAGCCCGACGACGCCTCCAGGGGTAGGACGGGGAAGAAGGGGAGGGGACGAGGAATCCTGCACCGTCACAAAGGCGGGCAGGTCCTACCATCAGCGAAACCAAGCATACGCAATTAATGTTCTAACGACCTTGGAGGATTATTCTATGAGGAAGAATAATCCAACGATCAAATCGTTAGATCACATTAAAGACAGCCAGACAATCGGATAAACTAACATTTCGAAGGGAAACTTCATAAGGCTTATTAACTTTAGCATTTATATGGTTTGTTTCTGCCAGCCCCATATTTGCACCGATAAACTAATAAAAAGTACGGGCACTAATGCAGTTATTTTTGCGGGGTTATTTTGTTTGGATTTCATCACAAGGGAATCTAACGAAAGAAATATTTGTAATTTCATCATTTACTAGAATTGCCAAATGGGCCAAAATTATTTCTTAGTTCCTCAAGTAGCACAAGAGGTTCTTATCGCATAATTACCTTTTTTAATGGGATAAAAAAATGGTTACTTAATGTAAAAAATACAAATGTATTTTTTTTGTTAATAGTACAATTAATACAAAATATATTTTGTTTACACGGCAGGTTGAGATTAAACCACAAATTTTCATCTTTTCATGCATTCATTTATGTTTCGTATCTGGTCTCAGTTTGCTTGTATTTGCAATTCGTATTGTAATTTGTCTTCAGGTATTCCAATACAGACATGCCTACAAGGGATTCCAAATTCATCCTTGTTTACTTGAAACATAAAGCAATAATGTCGGTTCAACGGATAAATAAATTTGTTATTAGTATTTATTAGCATTGGTGATAAGAATGACATAGTAAAAATAATGGCAATTAAAATTGACTCTTCCAATGAAAAAGATACGACACTGTTAGATTCAGTAGAGACATGTTGGACCTGGACCATCATAAGATGAAAGAGATCTTGCAAGTCCCACTGAAAACAATTATGCCAGCAAAAAGCGTTTTTATGTTTTCACATAATTTTCGATCGAAATGCGTCGTGTAATTAATTAACCAAGTTGTTTTAGTGGAACTTGCAAGATCTCTCTAGCATGTGTGAAAAACATATGGCTATCGATTAATTGGATTATTTGTGGTCTGACTCAGCCACCATAACAATGACGCTCATTATCAATTGCTGTAAATTATTTAAAATGGATAAATAATCCACTTTGGCTGATAATGACTGGAAAACAACATCCAAGAAATAAAAAAAAACCTTATAGGGATTATAGTTGCATTTTGATTGTAAAAAATTTGGCACCATTATATTTATTAAACTCAAGCGGTGTTGTGGCGTACACCCAAATATATATTGAATACGATTTGGGAAGAGGAAGCGAAAACAAAAGGATTTTATTTTTTAAATATGAAAACAGAAGGATTTTTTAAAAGTATTAAAAAAAAAAAAGATTTCCAGCAATAAAAATATTTTTGTTTCGCTCGATCGACCTATGCCAATGAAAATTCCGAAAACAAAAAAATTAAAAAAGAATGCAAGTTGCAGTAACGGCGTTTGCTTCAGCACGCGTACGCAATCAGGAGGGAGATAAGTTGAGTTGACTTGGGTGGGTCCGAATAAGCACTGGGAAGATTCCAGGGGAGGGTTCACGGACGTATAAGGGAATGCACGGCATGAGATTATTTTTTCGTTTCAAGTCAATCCCCAATCGACTTCGCTGAAATAAAGAACTCAACATTGCTATTTTTCAATACCATCGCCTCCTCCCCACTAGCGTCATCAACAACCAACCACACCCTTCGCATGGCTGTCGTGTGTACTACCACACCCAAAATCGAGGGTAGAACTGTGAGGATTTAGGTATTCAAAGAACGATTGGAACCAATCATGCCCTCTCATAAGTTAATCGATTCATAGTGCAATCTACAAGCCTAAGGTTGGTGTACTAAAGTCCTCCATTTCTCTATTTTGCAAGCTAGTTCTTCTAGTTCAATGATATCGTTCTTCCTTGTGCCCTTCCTTACCCCTTTGCCCTCCTCCTCCTTCTTTATCTCTCACTCGGGGGACTTTAATTGATTTTTAAATATGTCTTCTCATATCTCTCTCTTCTCATCCACTTCTCATGAAAACCTTGACAAGAAGACAGAACAACCTTATGGACCACATCTTGAGACATGATGACCTGATGAAGAGGGACAAGTGGATGGCAAGAATGGAAAGGAAAGGCCTCGAGCAAAATATATGGAACTGGTAAAAAGCACATGAAAGAGAAGCGATACGTAGGTGTGGAAAGATTTACTGAGAGGAGAATTGAGTGGAGAGTTGCGTCAAACCAGTCTTAAGGTTGTTGACCGGTAATGATGAATATAATTCTCAATTAATTTCTTTGCGTTACGGCATGGCTTTTAATTCGGATCTTTCTCTGGATTTTGCTGGCTTCAAATTTCCTCATATCTTCCGTTCATCTCCTCGCCTCTCACCCAATCCGTCCAAATATTCATTAGCACCGGACGCAAGCACAAGGTCTCCAAGGATTCAAGTGTTTTCTAATCAGCATCACGGTTGTCTCATTAAATACTAGGATAATTAAATAAGTCTTTAGGAAATGGTAGAAGAACGAATGATTTTGGGACAGTTATTTTTTATTTTCCACTTAGTCTCCATCTCTATAAATTTTTCCTAGTATTTTTCGAAACACTTTAAGCCGTCTAAAAAGTAGAATGTCGAAATCTCATCAAAATAGGCACGAAACGCAGGAGCAGATCTCCCGTGGACTTCATTCAAAGTAAATTCAATTTCTTTCGGAGTTAACCCTCTCAAAAATAAGGGTTAGATCACCCCACGAAACCAATTTCATCTATTTTTATAAAAAAATGAAAGTTGTTCACTACAATTGGCAACAAAAATGAAATATAGGATGGGTAAAGCTAAAACTCTAACATAAGAACTGACTAGGCAAGGGTGCTGCTTACTAGGGAAAATTAATTTTTGATTTTGAACTCAGCAATCTCTCAAAAATTCTAAGGACTTGTTGAACGACCCTCGCAGTGTAATTCACTCATGAATCCATACGGATACGTTTGAGGATCCATATGAAAGATAAGAAGAATCTGCGTACTATTTTATGAGTGCTATAAATTTGTTGATCCTTTGCATCTGGACATCCACAAAAGTTAAACGGGTTGTATAAACACACTATAAATCCTAACAATTTAAAGCATTCCCGTCGTTATAGTAAAATAGTTGGCATATAAATCAATTTTGCGTGCATTAAAATGTGTCTCTTGATAACTTTTAGATTTATTTTGATTGACTAAAATCATGCTAGTTAACCTTATCAAAAAATTACACACAAAATACACATTACATTACCAAAAATGTACATTAAATTTACCCCGATGTAGAGGCAGATTGACCCAGGATTGACATATGCCCAGGATTAATTTATTTTTAAAAATATATATAACTCATCTTTTCAAGTTTATAATTTCCACCAGATTCAGAAAAACTGTTCAAAAATTTAACCATAATTTCGTACATTAAAATATGTACACAACTAAATAATATATAAAAAAAATAAAAAATAGGGCCAACGTGCCCGGGTCTCCCCAACTCGAATGCCTATCCAGGCCACTCGAGTGGCATTTCAGTGCTCGAATTCTCGCACTCCAGCACATTTACACTTTCAACTTTAAGGCATTCAATTTTATGAAACCATGGTTTTAGGTGGAGGAAGTTTTTGATATAAAAATTAAACGAGGTTGGAAATGGGTATCATCTCTACGAGGCGAGCGAGGGCTTGGGTCATTTGCTCCACGAGGGAAGGTCAAGAGCAGACATTCATAATCCATTTTTTCTTTCTTATCATGGTGCCATGTGAATAAAACGAAAAAAACCCTCTCCGAGCCCATACCCTAATATTATAAGCTTCTCTCTTTCATGCTGAGGTCAGGCATAGTATTCCGGAAGAGAGCCCACAATCCCAGTCATTCATTTCGAGTGGATGAACGAAATAAAAAAAAGAGAATCGAAAAGGAGAAATAAACAAGAGACGAACAATATGGCAATGGAAGTGGTAGTTAGACGGAAAGATGAGGTTAGGAGTCTCTCGTTCTAGCCGGTCCCCTCAACCCCCACAATCCGATACGTCCCCTCATCATAAGCCATCGACGAAAACCTCCACCAACCTTGCCCTTAAGAACCCGAAGAAGAAATGATGATAGGGAAGATGGCAACGTTTTTTTATCTTACGTCCTCTCATCCATGAGACGAGAGGAAAAACGAACAAGTGATCTTTTTTTTCCACTCACAAATCTCTCTTCCTGTCTCGCCCACCTGCTTTGAATGTAATAATTTCCTCTGGTCCACAGGGATGGCGATGCTGGATGGATGGGTCCACGCGAAGATTGACCGAAAACAAACATTGGAGGAAGAAAATAGCGAATGGGAAGGGGAAGTTTCTCGGATGCCATTCTCCCTTCTCCCGAGGGAGGTAATCGAGGAGGATTATCGTCTCAATCACGGGGTCAGACGGGAAGGGAATGAGGGCAGCATTAAGACTTGATTTCCGGTCCTGAGTATCCGATTTCAAATCCCGTCTGTGGCGCTGATGTTGCACGATGGGTCAATACATGAACGAAGGTCATGCGGTGTAAACCTCCAGCACAGTATTACGTACGTACGATGAACCATTACCAGCACTAGACATATTTTCCTCGTTATTATTCATAATAGTTCATATAAAAAGAACAAGCGTAGGTCGCTAAACGCACCAAGGTCATAGCATCTGAGAGTTTTAATCTGGTGCGATGGGTAATACGGCAGAAACAGCCGTAATAATTTTTATGGTGGGCGAGGAGAGGTAGCTTTAAGATGAGATACGAAGGAGACAGAAAGTACGGATGGAGCGAGTACTTAGCGGAGAGGGGATGTTGAAAACATTGTTAGAGGGTGGAATGTTAATTTAACGAAGGAGGGAAAGGAAGAGAACAGGCTTTTTAGATAGAATGAAAGAGATTGAGCTTTATTGCGAGTATTAAGTACTCTATGGAAACCTACCCTAATCGGTAGAATACTTTAATAAATAAATTTATTAGCTCAACCGTTTTCAAAACTAACGCGTAATTCTCAGCAGCTGTCCTGAAAAGTTTACCTGTCAATTTGAAGAGTAGTTTCACGTGTAAACGTTGAAACCCGTTGAAGTAACAAATAAGTGTGCAATATCACTACGGCTGTTTCTACCTTATTACAATGTATTTCCACAAAGAAAACTCGTTCGTATTTCGTCGGAAACTTCATCGACAGTCGATCGAATACTACGGCCCCCGGCACAGGCTGATTTAGAGACGCTTCAAACGCTTTGAGACGCTTAAAAAATGGACAAGATTTCTAATACGGTTACTTTCACATTCGTTTTATTTTGTGTATTACGTAGTCTTAATCATCTAATTTCACATTAACAGCTTTCATAACAAAATAAGTTTGGCGAATAAGTTTTCGGTAATTGTTGTATTTTTTAACATCTCAAATATTAGAAGACCTGTCAGACCCTTGTGCCCCCCCAGAAAAAAACCGGGATCCGCCCCTGGCCCCCAGCACGTAAGGAAAATTTACGTTTTTAATATCGTGCCAGAATGGAACAAATAAAAAGCCCTTTTTGTAGTATGTAAGATATCTTTCCCGATTATTTTCCCTTTCTCGCTCAATATGTAATAATATAAATAATTTTGGTGACTGTTCATACTTTTTCATCATCACCTAGAGCATCAGAAATGTGTAGGTATCTGCTCTCTGTTGAATGCTCACATCGAAATACCTTATTCGTACAAGTGATAATTTTTTCTTGGTCATGCACTCAATGGTTTGGTCCTAATTTCTTCAGTTAAGTCTCACATCAAAAGATGGTGGATGTGAACTAAAAACTAAATGTCTTTATAAAGTCCAATATGATGTTCATCAAAAGCCTATCCCGTTCTTTTACAGAATCACAATTAGAGATTTGCTCTCAATGTAAAATATTGTTTTATTTGAAAGGCCATCGAAAGATTTGATTCTATCCCGGCGAATGGTGGCTGTGAATGTCTCTCGGGCTTCCCACCGGATTAGGCACTCCATTTCTGCCGACGTTTCGATGAAATACTTTCTCATCGTCTTCAGGGCTGATAATAATCAACATTTTAAAAAGTATTTCATCGAAACTTCGGAAGAAATGGAGTGCCTAACCCAATGGAACGCCCTAGAGACGTTTACAAGGTCATCGTATTTATCTGTATTGAACAATAAAAGAGTTCAATGCATGGATTTAAAAAATAGAGGAAAATAATTGAATGTTTTCTGTGGAATAAGTGGAGGTTCATACGATGCAATAACTTCATAGATCTCAATGGTTAATCTGCTTGCAAAAGTGTTTAGGCTGCTTTTATAATCCAGAATTCGGTCCATATGCATTTTTTCTACAATACATTTAAAAATAATTTTCTTGCGCAATATTTTCATTCATTCGCGAAAATATTCACGACTAAAGCGGTCATCATGCCAAATGAAAATTGGGACCTGAATACATAGAGAGAGGGAATTCTAAACGCAGGTAATGACCCTCAGAAATCGTAAGCAAACAAGCGGATAAATGGCCACAACGATTGATAATATTTTTCCCAATCATCTCGTGCCTATCTTTGCCTCCTCTCACCACATGGTTAATGCCCGCCTGTGAGGGCGATGGACCAACAACGAGGGATGGTTAGGAGCCTTGGAGGACTCTTGAGAATCGGCGAAGTGAGGCTGATTGCGGCCCGTACTCAACGCTAATTGGGACTCAATTCCGTCCATCTCCGAGCATGCGGTTAAGGCCGTCTTGTTTCCTCTGAGAGAGAGAGAAAGAGAAATGGAGAGAACATTATATACTCTCAAGCTCCAACCAAAGATGCCACTTTGCGGTTTTAACACGATGACGATGTGATTTCTCGAGAGATTCGTCATTTTTTTTCTCTCGCTCTGTTCTCCTTATGGGAACTCGTCTTCGGTCCCAATTCCACAGCTCGCGCAAGCATTCATCGCCCTTCTCCGTACATTACAAGCAGGGGCGGACTGGGCACGGTAGACGGGCGGGAATCCCTGGACCTGCGAGGGCCCAGACATTGTACATGTAAAATTCATTGCACCAAGGAGGTTGTAATTATCTTGAGGCGCTGTTTTAGCGTGGTCAAAGTTCCGCCATCTTGGTTTGACAATTTTTGGACTTAGGTCTCCGACTGATATTCTGAGGTGGCTAAGTTTTGCTCTGAAAATGTACTACATTAAGTGAAAAATGCTTCCATAATCATTAGTATTTCGCCGGTGATTGTCATAGGATCCTATCATTCGCGATACTTCTATTAATATATAAACCCTGTGTCTGTAAGCCACTTTACTGGTGGAGATATCCTTCATAATATACTTTATTACTGCAATTGTTAATTTCCATTGACCATAATGAAATTCAATGCCTGTTTCATGTTTTCCTAGATTTTAATGCTGACCGTCCCTTGTATCCTTGTATCTTGTGAAAGAGTATTCTTTAAATTCAAGTTACTGATGACTTATGGGTTGTATAGTTCTTTTTCTCCAGAAAATTTTTACGCGATGAAAAATGAGGAGCTTTTACAATAGAAGGGAATACAACTGTGGGCAGGTTTACTAATTCATCAGAAGAACGAATAACATTTAATTTAAAATTATAAATTGAATTGCTTGGTTAGAATGGTTAAAAACATCCACGTCAATGTTTTCTTTTAATTGTTAACCCTTTGAGTGCGGATGGCATAGCATTGATGCCCAGCATAGGTCCTGCCAACGGGCGGGTGGCATCACATTGATGCCATGCCGGCCTATGTCCTTCAATAGCTCCCTACGCTCCTCCGCTCTGTTCTTTCTACTCTCACGATGGTTTCCCGCACGCACATTGGATTAGGCTACCTTGATATGCCTTCCGTTTTTGAAAAAAAGTTTATATTTTTTTAGTACATTTTTTTACATTTATGGAGTACTTTTTAATTTGTAAGATTTTTCGCCATTACAAAAAAATTAAAATGTGATATTTTCTTTACTCTTATGAATATTTGTACTAAATGTTGCCATATTTGAAGGTTATTATCCCCGTTTTAGTCGTATTAAAATTTTTGTAAACAATATTTAGTCATAATCTTCCTTTCATCTCACCGACGAAAAATATTTTCGTATTTCAAAATACGGTCACAATACACAAGCTAAACACAGTTGAATAATATGTTTCTCTTTTTATTATTGTTAAAACTTAATATTTACATAATGCCGTTTTAACTCATAACATTCTTCCATAACATATTTGCAACTCATTTTCTGAACGATCCTATCAATAGAGGTTTGATTATATTGGTTTCGGAAAAAGAAATAGATTTTTTCTACTTTTTCTCATTTATTTCGTTTGAGTTTGTTAAAGTTACTAGGCTCGAATAATTACGTCCACCAATTCGTTATTCACGGGAAATATTAAAGGTTCTAGGAAAACTTTTATATTTATTTCATTTTGAATGAGAAATTAGAATAGGGGAAATCTTTGGGGAAAAAATGATCAAATTTCGGGGCTCAAAAAAAAGAGTCGTTTTATGTCACCGCGGAATAGACTACAAGTCACTCTGTGTCTCCTGTTATCTCTATTTTTAGAAGTATTTTTGCCATTCTTATGAGAAATGCATGCAAATGCAAAGTATTCTGTTATGTGCATGTGGTGGAGAAGGTGAGGTCTTCCTGCTCAGTTTTTTCGACTCTCGCCATTAGTACAGTCTCTACTTCGGACATCTTTCGATTGCGTGCATTTTCACTCCCCTACAGAGATTTTATTTTTTTATAATATTACCGTATAGCCTTTTTCTATTGGAAATTTCAGTATTTTACGTATATTTAGCCACTTACGTGGAATATGGGAAAAACCTTTATTTTTAATTTTATTCTTATTTTAAAAACTCAAGGACCGTTTATTCCTTTAGTGAACTAGGCTTAGAATATCTCCTCGCAATAAAACTACCTCTGGCACAATTTACTCAAGTTTATGCATGGAACACTGCATTGAGTCTTCTCCGCGAAGGTTTTTTTAACTTTGAAGCAATTTACATATTTTACTTCAACCAAATAGAGCTATTATAATTAGAAAAGACCGAGCATATGGATATTACTCGTGGGGAATGGGGAATATTTTTAATCTGGTATACCTAATGTATGATTGCATTAAGTATTACAAGATGGCCATCCATTCCAGATTATTGGAAAATGTAGGAAAATATCTTCGATGTTTCTTGTCTTCACACCACTTTTTCCCGAGACCGATTTCTACTAATTTTTCGTTGCATGCATTTTGGCAGGGACTCTGGAGTAGATGATCCGATACCAAGAGACCCCTTGCATAAAATTCGACCCCTTTTGAATTTATTCACTCAAAGAATGAAATGAATTTACTATCCGGGTAAAGAACTCTGCTTCATGAGTCCATGTTGCTTTGGCGCCACAAACACGGCATAACATTATATATGCTTTCAGGGCCTAATGGCGTCGTGCAAGATGCTATAATTTACACAGGGGCGAAGGATCCTGATGTTGGAGGCAGGGGACATGCAAACAAAGTCGTGCGAAAATTAATCGATAGATTTCATCTCTGTGGACACAGTTTATACAGTCGCGAAGCCACGATTTTGAAATGAGGGGTTTTTGCAGGACATTTTAGGGCCCTTCCGGAGAGTGCGGGGGCCATCTTACCCGTTTTTGGCGCCTCAACGGGGGTTGTAACCCATTACCCCCCCTTCCGTGGCAACACTGCTGAGTTTACGCATAGAAAATTATAATAATCTCTTGAAATATCTATTGAGTTACTCAAAAAAGACACACATATGAAAATCTAAGGACAAACAGAAAAATAATACTCCTCACGTTCTAAGAACGACTAAAAAGTGGCTCTGATGATATATGATGTGCAGAAGCTCCAGGACTGTGTTTGAAGCCTTTTTTCAAAGAATTCCACAATTATTATTTAGTTTTTATAGCATTAACGCAAAATAAAATGTCAAAAAGATAAAATAACTTTTATATGTTTGCATGCAAATCTAAGTTACTGGTGAATTTAAAAATTTATAAATGTGAAAATTAAACTTCGAAAACTTTTATTTGCCCAAAATATGATGCATAGAAAGTGGATGATAACTGAGAACATATTTATCTTCTTTTATAATTCAATTCCGCCATCATTTCAGAAATTATTTTAAGCTTCTTAGTTGCTACGTAAAGATTAGTTGCCCTTAGTCACCTAATGTTTGTGTAACGGGTTGCATAAATATCCGGAGCATTGTTTCACATGGGTGCGGATGGCATCACTGTGATGCCATTAACAAATTGTTTAATAAATAGTGAAATGAATATAAAAATCTTTTTTGTATTGCAATTGTTTACATATTTTCGAAAAACAAAGTGAATGCAGTGAAAAAAAATTCTCCGCCAATGTGAAACAACTCTGAGAAAATTCTACGCAATGAAAGGGTTAATAGGGCAATATACCTTTTAAGAACCCTTAATCACGTCGCCGCCGAGGCTCTTGGGTAACTACTTCGTCCCTGATCACAAGAGACATATAAGGAATACCGAGTGAAGTTTGGGGGAAAATAGATAAAAAACGATCCTACAAGGAGCATTACACTTATTATATGTCCAGTGTCTTCAATTCATCGGTAATGAAATGATTCTTTCATGTTCTCCTGGAAGAGAATTTGCGCTTTGCAGAAGTTTCAAGAGAGTAGCTATTGGGATCTCCACTTCGTAACCTTCAGTGACTTGCAGATATCTCTAAGCCGGTGAAACTGTTGTCATTGGAAATGGATCAGTGCGGCGAAAACCCCAAAGAATACTCCGTTGAATCTTTTATGTCCATAGAACATTTTAAACGCCAGTTAAAGATAAATGACAAGTATTAATCATTGTTATTCAATGAGATTGATTTTTGGCAAGTTGATTTTGTGGAAATTCATGTATAATACTGATTCAAACAGCTGCAGTAATATTCAGGGCCGTTTTAAGGTCATCGTAGGCCCTAGGAACTTTCAAAGTCGTAGGCCCTCCCCCACCTCATTATTAATATTTTTCAAAAATGCACCCACACTTCTTTGCGATTTGAAATCTAAATAAACTTTCCGCATTTTTAATTATTCTATGCAGACTCTATGCAGTTATGATGTAGTGATTCCGGTGATACATCATGAGCTTCGCATTCGTTGTTTATTGTTAATCGTGTGCTTCTTTTTTCTTAAATTTTTTAAAAAAGTTTTAAAGTAAGCTTCCTTTTCAAAACTCAAATTGATAAAAACGTATCTTCGGTCAACGATGGGACAAACACGGCTATACTCCCTGGCATTACTTTCAATTGAAAAGGATTTGATGAGGGAAATGACATTTGACGACGCCATATGTGACTTTGCTAAGACAAAGAGCAAAAAAGTTTATTGTAAAAATACTGTAATTTACAGATCTACAGCACTGCAGCTTGACTTGCTCATGAACTCATCTCACACGGTTACATATAGTTACTTTAATACAAACATTATTAAATTTTACTGGCATTCTGAACTTGTTTTCACTTTATGTTCTGGCTTTCGTAGGCCCTTGAAAAGTCCGTAGGCCATAGGCACAGTGCCTACTGTGCCTAATTGATGAAGAGGCCCTGGTAATATTCCACACATTTTTATTTGCTCAACCGGTTTCAACGCCATCTCATCATTATCAAGAGCTGTCTCAGTTATTATTGTTATTCAATATGAGCATATGGTTTTCTGCAATCAAATTTCTACGCTTTATACTTCACGAAATCACATTCTTATGAGATTTAAAATTCTTTCGGTAGAAAATTATGGAAATCCTACTTAAAAATTGAACTTGCATAAAATTTCTGAATAGGTTGCTAGTACTTTTCCTAGCAAGGAGATAATAAGTGAGAAATATCTCATGAATTTTAACTAATACCTAAAACCCTAACATAAGCAACTCATTTTAGTTGTACTTACACTACGGAATACGTAGGATGAAATCTTTTGCTCGTTACCCTAAACAGGAAATTCAACATAATACGCATTTGGATAGATTCCACTGCAGGTATTATGCACTACCAAGAAGAATCCTAGTTTTTATATAGGGCCGAGCAGCATCAGGAATATTTATTTTGTTTAATTTTATTTAAAATTACCCATAGATACCATGCGTAAAATGCCACGTGAATACCCATTTATAAATATTCTAAACTTGGGAACATAGATATTTCATACGACTGCAGAAAAAATTTGCTTGAACCTCAAACACCGAAGATTTCCTGGGAAACATGAACTACACTTCAGGTTGCCTTATACATGGGTACAGAGTGAAACGACGCCGGCCGAATCACATTTCATAAAAATTCATCACCAACTGGAACAAACATGTCATTTTTCTCCCTTCTTTGTATGGCTCGGGTGAACCCAAACGGATGTTACTTCCAGTATGCTCTCATACTTTATGGCGAGATGAAAATGGAAGCACGATTTTTCCTCCTGTCGCTGAGTTCTCGTTTCATTGTGCATGCGGGAGAAAAACTGTACTTGCGGTTTCGTTATTTGCCATATTCCCCATGGACGAATGTCGGTTGAGGCCGTGGAATATCATGTCGCACAAAGTGAAGGGCCACGTCAAGATGACGACGAGAAGGAATAATTCATGACTTTCTCGGATTTAATAACCTGGAACTTCACGGCCTTCGATAACCCGGCGCATGCTGAATCTCATCTGTTTACCTCCTGCAGAGTATGGATAACACTCGGCTCATAATCTTCATAGTCACGATCCTTCGAGACATTTTCGCAAAGAGTGAACAGAAAAATTGTTCTCAAAACTGAAAATAAGTCCTAATCGTGAGGGGAACGAAATCGCTGTGACCACTATAGAAACGCATTTTAAGAATGATTTATGTTAAATAATTGAGGCACCTTGGTAGTAAGTCAGTTCAACAAATTAATAATGGGAAAATACACTAAACAATGCAAAACTCAGCAAGCAAGTAAATCGTTTCGTATAATCCGTTTTACATACACCACAAGTTGGGTAGATATGGGAAGCATTTACTTGACCGTCAACCACACAGCGTTCCGAAATATACTATGGAGTCGTATGACCTGGTAGATATAACATTCATTTTCTTCCATTCTTTATTGCCTATTATTGCAATCCGGTGCGGACGAACTTTCTTGCTTATCGATATCGATGAGTGGTATTTAATTTTTCAGCATTTAAATCATGAATACATACGTTGCCTCTACTTCTGAGGGATTCATTTAAGGTGGTGATGTAGTTGATGTAGTCATTTTGTAGTGTGCCATGAATAACTTCTTCACTGCTTGAGGTGTTACTCCACTTAGCTTCCAAGAGCCTTAAGAGCTTCCTCTGTAAGTCCGTCCGTCCGAAGAACGAACTGTGTGGAAGACAGTGAGCACTGGCCGTGGCGGATCCAGGATAGGGACAAGGGGGGGCTAAGTGGGGGTTAAAATTCCTGCAGTATTGGTGGTCAGAAAAAAATAACCATTCCATCTAGTGTAAATTGGATACCCAAAGGGGGGGGGGGGTCTATCGCCCCTTTAGCCACTCCCCCCGTAGATTCGCCACTGTGCACTGTTAGTCTATATAATGAGTAGTTGTTGAAAGTATTCAACGTAGACAATTAGCAGTTGAAAAATGGAAATTCATAATACTATGGCTTTTACCAAGTTTGAGCAATTCATTCGCGAAATAAGTGATCAAACAATAGAAACTTAACACTTTTCGCATCACTAAAATTTATAAATTTCAAATAGAGATACTTTATACAATATTGAAGCCAAAAATATCGCATTCCGTCATCAAAAGTTTAACTTCCGAGCATGGATTGGACCTTATGGAAAGGAAAATGATACGCTGGAAACTGACGCGCATGGAAACTTCCTTTGAGCGCTATATCGGTATTCGGGCGCGATTAAACTTTCTAAATTTTTTGCTCTTGAAAACTTCGAAAATTCCAAATTTCAACTGGTGATGTTGATAGTAACGTTCTTATATCGATGCTAGTCTATTCGCAGAAATAATCCGCAAAAATAGACTGGACAGCAGCGAAAAATATAATTTCCATTTAAAAAAATATGTAAGGACCAGGAGCACAACAGATGATGGAAATAAATTAAATAGATACAATAATATTTGCGCACTAAATAAGAGCGATTTCTTATAGCATGAACAAAGAGATGCTATCTTATATGTTCAGCCCCGTAACTACTAATAAAATATGAATAATATATTTTTGCACATGCTGGAAATGTAATGTGGTATAATTCTGTAAATTTTGCATATACAACATGAAATTTAGAAAAAAAATCAAATAAAGCGATGGCCTCAGTTTTTTCATAGTAATATAATTGTAATTGATTTTCATTATATAAACCCACCGTTATGAAGATATTTCCCATGTTTTAATAGCTTTCAAATTTTTGTATTTCCTTTTATGTTAATTTCACAGAATATGAACGCCCGCTTAGTTCTATATCGCACGGACTAAACGTAAGGATAATTATACTCGCGTAAATCTACTCTATATCTTTATGAGGCCTTTAAGCCTCTAGGTGTATTTTTAATATTTTGTCAATAATTGTATTTCGAAATACGGAGAAAATATTTTGTATCTCTCATTTCATTTCCTCTGATAAAATACACGGTGTTTCAATACGGGTGAGATAGCGCAAGCGTATTGTTGATACTTGCTCAATGCTCTCGTTTAATTACCCTCAAAATTTAATTGTTTTAGACAATTATAATCCGATATTTTCGTCCAATCTGAATTATTTAATGTCCATAAAATTCAGAGCATTGAATAAAATGTCGAGAAAGCTGGACATCCAAGTAAAACTGTTTTTAATGTAACTGGAAAGTGTATAAAAAAATGTTCAGTAATTAAGAAGTTGCGATCAAATATTCATGGGAAAAAAACTCCTTAAATTTTCTACTCTACCACATACTGAAATATTGCAGATTTCTCCTGAAAAACCCTGTATATGGTCTCAGGGTCTTTTCAGTATGACTCACCCTGCTTCGTCTGATCCCGTATGTAGCGATGGCCATTCCATTGTATGTATGTGTTCAGTGCGCATATTTCACATTCGATTTATCACAACAATCGCGCATTCCATCCATTCTTTGCCTCCTTTTTGCTTTTCTCGCTGCTGTTCACTTCTTCCACATCGACTCCTCCTCCGCTCCACCTACTCTCGAAGATGGCTTCTGTTTCTGCACACGGCCACCTTGGCGCCCTCTTCGCCCTTCCTCCCACCCTCCGAAAGGGGGAAGGGGTCGTTCTCACGACTTACTTGTCACGACGATTCTTAGCATTCCCCGCAGACTCCCTCTTTGTTGGTTGTGGTGCCTTATGGGCGAAAATTTACCGTCGCCACTGGAATGGATCCCAGCTAAAGGTAAAAGAAAGACAAGGAAGAGGGGAGACTTTTCCCGATTGGGAAGAATCTACCCATGCATGTATTTTTATTTTTATTCCTTTGTGTTTATTTTTTTTCTAATCCCCCAACTCGCCGTCCTTATCCTGCTTGCTCATCAAGGGTGTTCGCGGCGCGCCACCAGGAGAGGAATGGAGAGAAAGACACATGGAACGCATGAGGAAACTCGTCATCGATGTCTTCGTCGGTAGTCACACGAGGACCGCTGAGGTCCACGGCAGTTTTTCAGGCGGAGTAGGCCGAGTGGCTAGGGATGGGCGCTGCTAGAAGGAAACACAGGGTTTAAAATAAATATAGGGTACGGCTTACAAACAGGATACGTTCGGAATACTTGGTCGCAAGATCGGATAGGTCGTCATTGGTCTCATTTTCTCAAGGTTGAGAAAACAACTGTTTTATTAGTAATGAATGAGGACAAAAAAATCCGCAGCCAATAATGCTAATCATGTATTGTAGACATAGACGGTCATTGGTAACATTATATTTCAATAGATTACTTGATTTTACTTAAAAATCTGGCAAAAAAGTCCAAAAGAAATTTTCATCGAGGCAGGACTTTAATATTTGTATTGAAAAATTCAATCATTGGCGAGTCAACTTTGAGGAAATTCACTTCGAAATGAATAATGCACCAGCTTTGTATTTAACACACTATCTGTTTTGTAAAATCACTGATTCCAATGCATCGAATGCCATTTCAACGAGGCAGTTAATAAATCCAAAAAGGGCCTCTTGAAAAAAAAGTTGCTTGATGCGTTTCAACTTGAAAAAAGTAGGACTAGTAGAGATTAAATGTGGAAAAGACCAAGTTAATGAATTATTAATTGTTTACACATACTCGAAGAGTTTGTGCGTGGCAAACCTTATTTATTTCTTTCTTGTGTTTGCATTTTCATGCTACAAATGTGTGCAAAATTGAGCGGTAAAAAGTGTTTGATTTAAGATCCACTGTTGCGTCTTAGCTTAATTGGTCTATCTTTGAACTTTGTTGCTGGAACGCTGGGCTTAGTCTAATTGAACTCCTCCACTCACCGCGTGAACTTTCTCTCCTACAATTCCATAAATAACACTCGGTCTTCATCACATTCAAGGAGTGCTAGACATAGTAGGTGAGGGGATGCAGCTTCCAGATGAGATAAGGAGGAGACAGAAAGTATTGACGGAGGGATTAGGCGAGACTGTTGTATCTTGGACCACGTTTTACATTTTAATTTTTTTACGACAAAGCTTTTTGAAATTATAATACTTAAGCAGTATCTAGCTATACTGAAAACCTTTCCAAGCAACATAAGATATCTTTAAATTATATATTTCTACAACTTTAGAAGATTGGAGGCATTCGAGATGTGGGTATCGAGAAGAATTGAGAAGGTGAAATGGACGGAGAGGAAAAGGAACGATGAAGTGCTGGATATGGTTGGTGAGGAGATGCAGCTTTTAGATAAGATACGGAGGAGACAGAAGATATGGATGGGAGGAGTACTTAGCGGGGAGGGGATGTTGAAAATGGTGTTAGAGGGTAGAATGTTACGGAACCGAGGGAGGGGAAGGAAAAGAATAGGATTTTAGATAGATTGAAAGGGAGTAGGCCTTACAGTGAATTGAAGAAGGCAGCGCTAGAAGGAAAGGGAGGCTCCCAGATCACTTCTTTAGTACTCCATGGAAACCTACCTTAATCGGTAGAATACTATAATAATAATACAACTTTAGTCAAGAGTAATTTATATCTAATGTTATGTAAAGTGGTCCTTTCAATCCTTCGAGAAAGACCCTTCGCGTACTCTGGGTTTGAGATCCTTGGGTGCTTCATGCAATCCCAAAGAATTGGGATGCTTTTGCGCGAGAGCACGGGAATGTGAAGGAGTTTGAAATTCGTGATTCTCGCAGATGCATGCTCCCGTGGACACTGGCGAAATATTCCGAACTCCAGCCCCTCCCTCTTTTGCCCCTCTTTTCACCTTCGAAACACGGACGGTATTTTTTTATCCCCCTCCACGGTCCTCTGCTCCATAGGTGGGTGGTTGGGAATCCCGTCCAAAGAGTGAATCATTCCGTGAGCAGGGATTTCATTCCCGATTGAAATTCCGGCGAGGGACACACGGTATGATAAAAGTTTTTTTTAATAAGTAAAATTCGAATAACACTGTTTCAAATCTGACAATTCAAATCATCAACGGAGATATCGTATGGCCCAATATTTTATTTTCAGAATACTACACGTGTTTCAGTTGTCAGAAGTTTCTGTTAGTATCTGGTGATGATTGTATAACAATTGAAACACGTGTCGTGCTCTGTTAATAAAATTGTGGGCAATACGATATCTTCTTTGATCATTAGTTATGTTGTTCCACAACATCTGTTCGAAGAAAATTGACTTTTTAGTCTCATATCAATAAGCGTATTCTCCGCGACAACACTTATTGTTATTTCTTGTTAACCAAAATTAACATTTCGAATGCCTCCAGTCTTCTCTCGTCCTGCTTCCATTGTGTCCACGTTTCCCCACCGTAAATACTGCAGGTCAAACTCTTCACTAACTTTTTTTTTTAAACTCTTGCACAACGATCCTCTCATTAGCTCCTTCCTGTTCATGAACGCCTCCTTTCGCTCATGCTATTCTCTTCCTGATGTCCTAACTACTGTATCCGTTTTCCTCTAATGTGCTGCCTAAATAGTTGAATTGCTCTATCTCCTCAAGTTTTACCCCACTTACTTTTATGTTAAGTCTCACATTCCTCGTTTGCGATGCTTTACAAAACCACATGACCTCCGTTTTCTTGTGATTAATCCTCATCCCATTCTCCTCGTATCGCTTGTCTAACGCATTCACTAGAGCCTGCAGTCCCCTCGCTGACAGCCTAATCAGCGCCTAATCATTCGCGAACCTTACCGATTTAAACATCATTCCTCCCACTTTCACTCCAGCTTCCAACTCGTCCCACGCTTTTCTCAATAGTTTTATGGACCAATCTCTGGTTTATTGACCTCGATTTCAAACTATCTCAGCGCATATGTTGAAAAATAAAATAGCAGTTATATCTTTTGATAGCTCACTGGATAATGGTTAAATAACTCAATACAGTATACCGTTAAAATGTACAGGTATGCATCAACATTCCGGGGAAAATAAACCGAATATATTCTGGTAAGTATATATCCATATACAAGTAATTATTAATATCATATAATTATTATTATTAACATTATTATAACAATAAATAACGATAACATGAGAGTCAGATTATTGTCGAACCTCAAGAATAGTAGATCAGAAGAAATTTTTAGTTTATTTTCAGTCCGCTTGTACAACCGTAGCGCTATCGTTTTTGTTGTACCCCAAAAAGGCTTAACCCAATGGTGAGAAAATGGGAGGGCAATTCAAAAATATTTTATATTTTCAAAAAGGTCCTGCTTGTGGATAAGATAACGACCCTGCATGACATTTACGTAGGTGTTGATGCATTCGAATGCGAAACGTTTGACTCCTAATTTATTAGTAATTTCATTCAAATTCTAATTTTAATGAGTATACAAATTAACCTTAAGAAAGAATAATACATCAATGAGGTCTTTCTTCTCCAATAACCTCTATTTTTCACCATAGGGAGGTGATTGATCTAACATTCCCCGTTTTCAACGAAAGTTACAAAGATTAACCAATAGCCACGATGTAAGTCAACGGAAATGTACCAAGAAACTCTCTCGCCAGGACAGGGTGTGTGTGCTCTTAGAAATGTTTCGGTAAATGAATACAAAAATGAAACCATGTCGAAATTTTGAAGGCTTGCTTTCACTCGTTCAGTGAGAAAAAAATGCTAGATAAACTGCCAAACCGAAATTTCCTGGTCAAACAAATTACCATCCACTTGAACGGGAATTTTTTTCTTCACATATCCCACGTCCTCCCACTAAGTATTTCCACCACGCTTGATTGTTTGCTCAAAAAACCTCAGAACCCACAGCACACGGGATGATGGAGATGTGTTTTGCGGACATGGTAATTTATGGTCATCGAAAAAATCCTCGGGCAAGAGATTTCGATAGGGTGCTTCGGAAAAAAATAAGAAGACGAAGACGCACTTTTTAACTAACACCGGGTCTCCTCACATAATACAAAAGATTCAGCACATGATGAGGGCGAGGGATAAAATTGTTCATGCCCCAAAAGCAAGTGAAAGTGACGTAAATGAAGCATAAACATAGAGGGGGCAATTTTTTCTCATTTTCCTTTCAAATTAACAGCGTTTCACGCGTTAGGCGCCAATACTTGTTACCGAGATAAGACGCAATGAAGCCCTAAAAGGTAACGCGAAAAACTCTGCTTATGTTGGGCCAGATTGATGGCTGTGAATATTTTCCGTCCCATCCAAACCAATAATAACGAGGTACCTATTAAAATATGCATCCTCTTCTTCTCTTTACTCCCGAGTCTCACGTCTGTTGGATGATGGTTTCCACCGGTAAATATGTTGATATTTAGCTTATTTCTGGCTGAACCGTACCAAGGTACGGGTTTCTAGCTGTGATGAGTGCATTAGTTTTAATGCCGTAATCAGGTACTAGAAGGATATCTGTATTTCTACAAATTATACGCAGTGAAGTAAGCTTAGCTTAAAACCCTGTTAGGTTTGTAAACTATTTCCATGAGAATAAACTATGAATGGTATTTTGGTAAATTTGAAAACTTCCACACAATTTATTCTCATAGTTTATTCTCATGGAGATCAAACATTTCCACAAGGTATCGCCGGACACTGTCAATTATGCTGTAAATTATTCTTTGAAAATAAACGGTATTAAAAATAACGGAAAATGCGTGAATCGAAATCATCCTCCTCAGCAAATGTCTTGGCGCATAAGGTTTTATAGCATTTTCTGTATAATTAACGATGCGGAGTATTTTTATCTTTAAGGTTGAACTACGGAAAGAGCGAAGTCCCATTTTAAGCCTTTTTTACCATTCTTAAAATAAGTTTAATCTGAATTCAAATCCTCGCATTTTACTTGCTTCAGTTATAATCAGAAGTTATCTTTGTTTCAATTTCAACCATGCTCCGGAAAAAAAGAGGAAAAAAGACGTTAATGATTCCTTATTAAACGATTAAAGTTTCATAATGCAATCTCACAACACCCGAATATACTCGTAACACAATATTTGATACTAGAACTCTGGAACCGGTCATTTTGACCGGTTTTGAAAATCATTTTGCTGTAATTTCCATTGCATTCAATCTTCAAATCATTCAATCAATTTCAGTCTCATCAATTAATATGTACGAGTCATACACCTACTACTTCTTTCAACTACCTTTAACCCCGGGATCAGTCATATTGACTGGTCAATAGTCTTACGCAATTATTAAAAATGTGGACCTGGTTGAACTTTGCGCAAACATGACAAAGACGTCACCATAACTAATGCATTCAAAAGAAGAGGATGCATAAGTGAGTAAACCAGCCGACCACGGTATGTTACCAACCGACTTTATGGTCGACTTGTAACAATTTATGTAATAATAATAATAAAAAAAGAATAATGGAGAATCGAACACATTCCACTAAAAATACATGACAGTATATATAGGTATCGAATTCTTGACACAAAAATATGTTAAGATAAAAGACTGATGATTTTTACTTTGATATCTTTGTGATGGTAGTTACAGCTACAGGCCGGAAAAATACTTGTGATTTCCATTACCCGAGAGAGGGATGAACGTTACGCGAGTGGAAAGTTAATAAACTGCCAAAATACGGGGAATGGCACGCAAATGAGCATAAATTCGGTAATATGAGTGTTAATGCAAGACCGTAAAATTGGGGGAAGGGTCAAGGGACTTAAACCCTCTCGAAATATTTCGGCAGATACATTCTCTGGTTAATCTCCTCTCAATGAAACCACCAGAATAGCATAACGCCCTCAGAATAAACTCCTGAAAATTTTTTCTTGATGATCTCTAGAAAAAAAAACTTGATAAAGGTATGTAAAAGAACTATCCATGGTGTCTCCTAAAGAAACGTAAGCTAAAAAAAAAATAATATGATTCTACTGCAAGCCAAAAAACCAATAATATTTCAATGAAACGGCATTATCATTGAGAGGGATGGCGGACTTAAAAGCAACTCAACATCACATGACTGATGTCATATCTTACATTCATCCGTCAAACTATTAAGCTGTCAATTCCTTCCTTTCATATACAAGTTATATAAGGGTTACCTCACTTGACATGCTTTTACAGGGAAGTTACCTTCATCTCGCTTAAGGAGACTTCAACGAACACTGGTTAGGAGTGAGCCAGTGGTACACTTGTCCGAGAAAATAATATGCTCATTAGCGCTTTAAAGTACTCACTTGTCAATCAAATATCAGACGCATCTTTTTCACGAAGCAATAAGTGGCAATTGCATTTGCAAAGTAAGCGAATCATCGTCAACGAAGTTCTCTCTTCAACCTAGGAAAAGAGTCGGTGATAGCCATAGCGCTAGAGTGACTCAGCAAAGAAAGCGATCAAGAAAACCCAAAAGAGATTTTTTAAAATTCTAAGCATGATGTACCAACTTAATTGAATGTGGCAATAGTTAATCGATGGATTAAAACGAGTTATTCAAGTAACAAACTCAATTTATCGTCGGTTCTTAACGACAAATCCTTCCCATTTCCGCGAAAATAATAAGTACCCAGACAAGAGCAAAAATAAATTTCTTGTCTCCTAGATTTGTGAAAAAGATTCGAGAAAAATAATTCAAACAAACATTTAATTAAGTTAATTGTAGTATTGGTTTCATGTACGACAGATACTTATGGAAGGTAGCGTACTCGAAGGATTAGCAGGAATGTGTACAAGTATTGATGATTTGAAACACATTGAAACGTGTTTGCCCAGAAATAAAATGATCAACTGGATACCCTCAAAATTCTGGAAAATGAGAAACATTCATGTAGTATTTATTAGCTGTCCATTAGTTTTCACTAATTTTACCCCTTTCCGCACATGTATCACAGAATGATTCTCCTTATTCAAGCGGATGGGAAAATTCGTATTTCCACAAAAAATTCTGGAAGATGTTAATTTGCGGAGGTGGAGATAGTCACTAGCTCCTTTCAAGTTTACTGTCGACTTATACAGCCTTTACTTATAGAATAAAGACGACTTTCTCTGAGGTGAGAAGGATGCAGTACAAAAAACGACACCTAATTGACTCGTTCAACGTTTATGGTACCAATTAAAGAGCCAAAAGCAAAAACTGATGTAGATAAATCCCAGAATACACTATAGTTCTTTTTCTTTTAAAATGAGACTGACAAGAGAGGGACACAGGTACCCACTGGCTTCATGCAGCATTGTACCGTCTGACTAGTTGAAGTCGGTACACAACGTTGGCTGATCTTGCGGCTCAATAAAAAGACGAATATAATGGTGCAACTTTCACCATATGAGTGATTATTTCCGATGCCGACTAAGCTTAAAGTAATGTTAAAAACGAGACGCGCGAGATCATCGATCCAAATGAAACTATCTTGAGCAGGTGAATTAGTTTTGCTACCTAGTAAGCCGAAAGCCCGGTAACGTTAAACAAACTTTCAAGACTCCATGTGGCACAAGAAAAATATAGCCAGTATAATTGCATAAATAGAAAGGGCAACCCACTTAAAGAATAATCTACTATTAGCAGAGAATACGAGTGAAGAAGTAAAAGAAGGAATCATCATACGGAGCATGTTTCTTTATGTCACTGAGGCATTGACGTTGACAGCAGCAGGTAGAATCAATCATTCGAAATGTGGTGCTACAGAAGAATGATGACGATGGAACGGATCGACTGCTCTCATCTACAAAGAGAGGTAGGTCTACGGTATTCAAATACGCGGTTCGTCATCAAAGAAATTTTCATCACAAAAGTTTAGTGCATTTCATTTTAATAATTCTGCTTCCAGAGGTGACATTTTAACGACATTATTAACAACGCTTAGGCTATTAAAATTCTCAACATACCATTTTCAGACTAATTTACATTTGAGTAAATAATTTTAAAGTTTTTGTAAAAACATTTTTGCGTCATTTTCACTTATTTTATGCATTTGACACGCAAATTACGGCACTTTTGCATTACTTGTGTAGCAACCAACGATATCTTTTTCCTGTATATTTCGAAATGCAAGCTTGTTATTTAACATCAAGAGAAACATAACGCATTGGGACTTCATCACGAATTATGCAGCATCGAGACAGAAACTAACGAATATTACAGCGATACTAAACGGGCGACATCTTCAAAAAGAAGATTCAAAAACGGAAAAGGAAGCAAACGGGATGTAATAAGGAGGGAAAAATTAATAAGAGACCATGCGGATCATACCCAAGCGGCAAAGTGATATCTTTTTGATATAATTTTATGCCAAAATTGTATCACTGGAGATATATTTTAAGCATTGAAAATTATAAAAAAATCAATGACTAAAGTTCTAGTCATATCAATTTGATCCATAAAAGGGATACCTATGTAACATTACCTCAGGACATTTCACGTAAAAATTTCGGCAACACTTCAATTCCGAAAAGAATAAATCGTTCTGTTGTCAACATCTGAAAAATAATTTGGTACGGTGCTATGAACTATTTTAACAGGCTCTGATGCCTTCACACGCTCTTAATTTAACACCTCAAATTTGATTAGTACCTCTGTTTCATCAAGAGTGACTGGATGCATTTGTATGTTGTTTGACATCGCTATTTTAATTAGTTTAAAATTTTAATATCCAAAGTGATATTAAATTATATCACTTTTATATTACCTATGGTATGGGAACGTATAAGTGGTGTATAAATTGATATCCACGAATATTACAATGGTGGATCCTCAACTCGGCCTCATAATGTGATTTCGCCCACCACACATTTAAATGAGTTTACAAAAGTCGCCACTCGCGTCGCTGACGGACAAATTGATCCGATTTTCACGGAGAAATAAGGTATAATTAGGGGTATTAACCGAATCAATACAGATGATGACGTGATTTATCAAATTAATTAATTTTGAATGCCATTCCTTGCAATGACAAACATTATAATGCAAAATATAGTAAAAAAAGTGGATCGCATTGCACTCATCACCGCGCCGCGGACAATTTTGAAAACCGATTAAAATGCGACCGAAGTGACAACTGAAATCAACCTTCTATGGGATGGAATTGAGCCCCCTCTATACGATCCCCTTATTGATACCTATGTAGATTTAAAAATGGCGTATGATGCTGTTTGAGTACATGCAAATCCCGTCCCTGTTTGAATCGCGAGGAATGGAAAAGAATAAAATGAATGAAGTTAGCGGAGAGGGTAGAAGATAGAGAGAAGAGGGCCTGGATGAGGGGGCGATTTAGAGGGAGGGGGAAATGCAGGAATGAGGCTGAAAGTGGGGTGGGGGATGAGGGTTGAGGCTCCTCCCCCGCCCGTGGCGATGTGCCACGCCAAAGGAGACCACTCCCACAGCACAGAGAGAGAGAGAGAGATACTCTTCAGGGGGTGAAAATGGAGGAGAGAGAGAGAGGGGGAATACTACGAATTCCTTCAGTACCACCCTCATGCCCCTCCCCTCCAAATCCCTCACTAAGTTCTACGGGCATTTTTGCCAATAAGTGTCGATATACATGCTATGGTTTAAAATATGTTTCCCAGCAAATAGAGCGGCGTCACTTATGCTTACACGCCACTCATTCGACCTTGGTAACTACCAACGTGCATGCACACGGCTGTGATAACCCAGTGCTGCCTTTGGGCGCCGAAGTTTTGAAAATCACACGTTGCGTACGGATGGCGAGAGTTCTCGTCATTTTTTTCCCGAACGTTCCGGACGGATGACGGAGATTCTCGTCATTTAGGCGCGTCAACCTAAACAATTTTAAAGCGTACAATACGTATTCGTTAGTACGTTTTCAGTTTTTGCTCCTAATTCATAATTAATTGATGCATCATAACGTTTGATTTGGTAAAGTTATATTCCAAACATTAGCTTTTTCACCATGTTTAAACCAAAGGCATTACGCCCTAATGGGCACATATTTCTAATCTCAACACCTCCACCCAGAATCGGCGTTTCTAGGAATTTAAATACCTCGGTAGGCAACGTGTTAAGGGGTGCGAGCTTCGGTAAGGACCGAGGTTGCGTGAGCGGTATATTATACTCTTGGACGAAAATTGCCTTTCGCTATTGCAGTAAGTTCATTTATTTGTTTCTAGAAATCAAAAACAGCACAAAGGCCTTTTCATTGGCCGACCAATTCATAAAAACTTTGTAGAACAATCATCATGATTATTTTTCAATAATCCTAAGATTGATTTGACGCAGATCTCCATTACGCTCTCCAATCTGCTAGTATTTTTATCGAACAGAAAACATAAAAAAAAACAAAACATCAAGGTCAAACGAAGAAAGAAACTTAGGGGTTGGAATGAGGGGAATTTTTCGGAGGTTTTTATAGGAAGATTTGAAAACTGTGGCAGAAGAGATAAAGTATAGGGAAGAATATTTTGAGGCAAGAGAGTTATAAGCAGGTGATTTGGCGGGAAAGAGAGTCTTGTGATATGGAGAGGCTAAATAGGGGAATATGAATAACACACTCATTACGCAATGGGTGGGGATTAATGAGTCACCGAAAGAGGGGAAGAATTTCGTTGGTTTGCAAAACTCCACTGATGACTTCACTAAGGAACATCAAGTGAGGTAAATCACAGCGATGAGATGTAGTAGACGTGTATTCCAAAATCACACAAGTGAAGGCGGGTAGAATAGTAACAAATATATTTGTTAACTTTTCAATCAAAACTCAATATTAAGGAAGATACGCCTTTGAAAATACCGTCCCTGATCACCCTGCAGAAGAGTTATTGTTAGTGATCGAAATATTACCGATATTCCTTGCTTTTTCTTAAACTCTCTAAAACAAAACATTTCATGAGGGAGGCAGTATCCTAAATGATAGGCACAGAAAAATATTTAGATCTTCAAATGCCTCAAATAACATATAGCAACAGAGAAAATCTAATTTTGTGTAACACATTAAAGGGGTGCCATTTAGTTTGTTGGGAAAATTTTTTGGGGGTTAAAATTCAGATGAATAGAACGTCTGAGTGGAAGAACAGTAATATTCCAAAATCTCATTTTTCGGGAAATAAAAGAAACTTTATAACTAAGAAATTTGAAGGCTAACAGAAAAATCTACCTTTGAAATATTGGAAATAATAATAATTGAACACTAAAAACTGTCTTCGAATGGAAAAAAACACAAAGTTTTAGTTCTATATGTATTTACTATAATGTGTCATGGAATATTATCTTTCTTCCTCTTATTAAAGCTTTATCAAAAATAGGAATAAATAACAACTTCTTTAATTACTTTTTGACGCTTCATAACTCTTCCATGTATTATGAAAAAGGGAAAATGACAATGTTTGGGTATTAGTAAACATATTTTTTAAATATAGAAGACTGAGTTGTGAGAAGCGCCCTGGGTGGTAGAGACTAATACCAGGCGAGCACGGTACAACGTCTGATTGTGAGTGGAGGAAGAGTAACATTACTGGAATGTTATTTTTCTTCCACTCATTGAAAAATTTTAAGCATTATTTAAACAACAGACGGAACATAAATTTTACTGTTCTTCCCTGAAACGATAGCACTACATTCAAATTGCAAAATGACTATGGTAACTATTAAATTTTTTTTTTTAATATTACTCAGACGTACAATTGAAATACGAAAAAATCCATCTTGATCAGGAGTTGAAGCATGGGACGATGGCTATTCACACTGCTATGCTGCTACTGCTATAACTCCCAAAAATTTACGAAATCAAGATAAAATATGATTGAATCATTAATACTATGAATTTAAAAACGCACATTACAGTTTTGGGATAACCGCTTAGAACCAATCGGATTCACTAAAGTGTTTAAGAAAGATCAACTGATTGCAATACAGGTATTTTATTGATGATGGAGGGCGTGTCTTTCCAAGTCCTTCATATGACTCGGACGAAGTTATCATAGGCAGGTAAAGAGGCTGCTAAGATGAAGCAAAATGGTTAAGATCTAAGTTGAAAAATCAAGATTGGATAGAAACTCGAACAATATGACTCGATGTCCATTTACTAGATCTTTGGCAGTATAACTCTATTTTCCATTTTAATCAAAAATCGACTTTTTTCATCGCCACGGCGACGATATTTCGATTACTGCCGTTTTCTGTCGATTGTAGCCGTTTCAGATGGGTGGCTGCCGCGTGAGAGCAAGTATTTAAAAATCATATTTTATGAAATTCAATCCTGTATCCTTCTTAATCTGTCCCAAGTACTTGTATTTAGGTTCTTATGGGAAGATTTTCCTTCAATGTTTCGCCCATTGAAGAATACATAGATAAAAGCTACACCAAGTTTGATAAGACCCTCGCTCTTAACACTGATGGGACTCTTAATATAATAAGACGCCTCCCTCAAATACCATCCCATGCCAATAGTGTTTTCAATCATAATCGCTTATATCTATGATAACGCTATAGTTGTAAAAATGTAATTGAAAAAATCACTCATTTTATCATTGTCCTAAGGTATGTATACTGCAGTCACCCATCAATAACCTAGTTTGGATCAGCAATGAGGGTCCACCACCCAAAACCGTCCGTGAAAATGACGTTTATTTCGTCGAGCGCCACAGACCAACACTGAGACCGAACGACCGAACGCAAGCCACCTCCTGCTGTATCCACCCAACTCCCAAATCGAAAGCCAATCCCCCTTCACGCAACTCGTCAATGCACAGCGCCGCCACCGCCTTAAAGCCCTCTCTCGTCAGGGGGTCGAGAGACGGACGATTGAGGAGAGGGCGGAATTCTGTTCTCTTGGGGAGGGGGCGTTTAATCGGGTGAAGGAACGGACATAACAGGTTAGTACTTATATACTCATATATACTCCCGTTTGCAATGGTGTGTGATTGAGGGAGGGTGGGTCCATGTAGCCAGGGGTGGAGCCAGCCGTGACGATACTGCTATTATTACCGCGACGCAACATCTCTACTCTTTTATTTTTTATTACCCAGTCGACGTTAAGGCGTTCGGAGTGGCGTAGGTGGGGATTCGAGTATATACTAGCTTAGAGATGGGAAGGAGATGGAGACGCAGGTGGGCCACTATATAAAAATAGACTGGATTAATTTTGAGAAATAAAAACTAAGGGACTGAAGACTAGATGAAGGTAAAGATAGACAAGCCTATTCGAAATTTTATTTAATACTCTGGATTTTTGAGGAAATTAAATAAATAAGTTTGGACGAAAATGCGCGATTATAATTGTCTGATAAAATTTATCTTTGGGCTCCATTAAACAAGAGAAGACATAAAGCAGATCTCAGGGGAAGTTTTTCGAAATAGTTCACTTTCTCGGGGATCGGGTTGATGTGGTGGCTAGAGCGTTAGCTTCTCACCCGGCGGGCTCGGGTTCTTATCCCGGCAGTGGTAGAGAATTTTCAGAGACTGCCCAATCCCTGCTTCAGTGTTTTGTGGAGGACATTTGAAGCACAACATTCCGTCCGTTGGATGGGACGTTAAGCCGTGGTCCCATTGGCGCCTTTCGTTAAGAGCAGGCTAATGCCGACGCCGGGTTTCTCTCCACCCTTCATTCCATACCCTATCCTCATGGAGCCAATGATCTTAGATGTCGGTCGCCTCCTCCAAATACCATCCAATACCGATAGTTCATTTTATCACTATCACTTAAATCTATAATAAATCTATAATTTTAAAATTGTAATTGAAAAAAATCATTCGTTGTATCATTGTCATAAGGTAAGGATACTGTAGCCCTCGATTTCTCCTCATCCAAGCACATATTTTCAGTTCCCTGATGTTCTCCCTCCTCGTTCCCATCTTCATCCGTCGAGTATTTATCAATAGGTCTTCGTCGGGAACTTTTACTTCAATATTTCCATTCATCGTAAATGATATCAAACAGAAATGCATGGCAAGTTTAGTAAGAACATCACTATTTACCTTGATACAACTCGTTTCATTAGACCTTCGTCGATCTTTAATATCTGAACTTAAATAAACGAGAGCTTTGAGAGTATATCCACGATAAGATTGCGCAATCTCACCCATTTTGGGAGTAATCTTTTCATGCAATTATAATCACACACTTTCGTCCAACCTTAATTTCTTAATTCCCTAAAAAATCCAGAGTATTTAATACAATGCCGACACGGCTGGGTAACCAATAAAACCGTTATTATGCATAAACAGTTTTTTTTTGCAAATGCAAAGTGCACCCAAAAAAGTGTCTGCGTTGCCCTAGTGCTGTAACTAAGAAGTTACGACCTTATGTGCATGGGCAAATGAAATGCTTAAAATTTTCTCCCCCACGACCTCCTGAAGAATATTATATTCCTCCTGAAACACCATGTATATACGGCCTTGGGGAATTTATTTTCTTTCAACTGTTCAACGGCCGTAGATCGTTCAATCACCTATATACATATACTTTGTATTTATCATCGACGAACAATACCGGTTAATAACAAATTAAGGGTACGGCGATGAGGGTTTTTCACGGCCTCTGTACGAGGGGGGCCTAAAAATAATCAGACGGCAATCGCTGCGAGCGTCGCACTTACATATTAGGCTTCTCCCACCAGATGGGTATTATTGCATATTTTATTAGTCAGTATGCTAAACGGCGTGAGCTTAGACGATTGTAGCGAGTCCCAGTGACAGTTTACATTCGAAGATTTTTTTGACTCCTACGATTTTTAAAATGGCTGATATTAGAGAATAGCGTGCGCCGTTGAAATTTTGGTGTCTGCTAGGCAAAGTGGAGTCGGAGACGGTTAATATGTTGTCTACAGCTTATAAAGAACACACCTTAAAAAGAACTCAAGGTTTTCGCAATTCAAAGGCGGCAACATGTCGATCGAAGGTATTCAACGCCCGGGCCGGCCTTCAGGGTCCAGAAATGATGAAAATGTGAAAAAAAACTCGCTCCCTTGCGCACGAGAATAAGAGGCGTACTAATGAAGAACTTGCTGAAAAATCTGTTCTTTCGTGGTGTCATTGCAGCGAATTTTTGCTGAAGATTAGCAAATGAGACGAATCGCGGCGAAATTCATCACCCGTTCGCTGACTCCTGATCAAAATGCGGCACGTGTTGTTGCTTGCCGCGACTTACATTTTTGGTAAAAACAATGCATGACATTGCTTGCTCACCCACTCTACTCACCAGATCTCGCACCTTGTGATTTACTTCGGATGAAAATGGAGATGAAATGGAAATGTTTAGGTCACATTACGGAGGTGAAAAGAAAATCGAAGGCGGCGCTGTAAGGCAACGGAAATTACGAGTACCGAAGGTGTTTTGCGAAGTGGAATAAACGTTTTAACCTATTTATCAGCGTAAATGGAGAGTACTTCGAAGGTGACTAACGTTTGTAACACAAAAAATTAATATAATTTTTGTTTTTTTCTCCCGGCGAAGAATTGCAGTGAAGTTTTCTCGTGTTTCGCACCGGGTCAGGTCCTCCATATCTCTTTCCAACGTTTCGATGAACAACTCGCCCATCGTCATCAGGGACTCAGGAATGCCTGAGGACGATGGGCGAGTTGTTCATGGAAACGTTGGAAGGAGATATGGAGGACCCTACCCGGTTCGAAAACCGAGAAAACTTTACTGCACAAAAAATTAAATTTTGAATTTTTTAGGAATTGTGTTTATTTTTACTCGTAAATGTGAGACTATTTAACACTGCCCGAAGACTAAGTAACATTGCCATTACAGGGAAGGATAAGCAAGACGAAAATGAGAGATTTTCCTGGAGAAATTGGGCGCGACGAGAAAGGAAGGGAAGTTCGAGAGAAGGACGAATGAAAGGGTGGGGATGAAATTCGGGGAACGGGAGAGATTTGAATGGGCGTGTGCTGGGCAGGGAGTCGGAGAGGTTTGAAAGGGCGGGAGGCGGGGGTTGAGGCACGGGCCACGGGACAGGGAGGACCCGCGCACGTGTGGAGAAGCGGCAGTGGTAGCAATTAGAAGACAATAGGGTGGGCCAAGGGCGATGAGGTCAACCCTTTCACTACGCATAGGTTGAGAACATTCCTGGACGGGAAGCCGAGTCATTTCTTCCTGAAGGACTCGTTCACCATTTTACCTTTATTGTCGAATACAATCATTGAGTTTACCGCTCAATTTTAAGCGTTTTAATAGTTCTATGGTTACAATGGAACTTTAAAAATTAAAGAGCACTGTATTTTCCTGTTTCTCGACCCGTCGCCAACATTAGCTTCGCCACGAAAAATCGTCGTCGTTACCCCTTCGGCGGAGCATTTAATAAGGATGTATAAAAAGTGCTAAAAATTATGCGGAGAAGCTCTGTTGTGAATGCAGTTTTATCGTGTATGAATAAGTAAATTATTCATGTAAATCTCAGAGAATATTTTTTTTTATTTACACTAAAAGATAAAAAGATACTGTAGAGAACTTTAAAAAAACCGCAGCAAGAAGCAGAAATGTCGATAATAAAATATCGATTAGTTGTGCATAACAATATTATTGGCATTTTGTGTAATTTTGTTGGAAACTATTAATAGGTTCCCTAAATTCACTGCACTATAATACAGCACTCTCGACGGTCTGGAGAATATGTCAAAATTTGCGATCATTGTTCATTACTGAGGGAGAAAAGGCACATTGGACCGCCGCCAATTCATCCCTCACTTTGCGCTGAAAGACATGTAATTTTTCAAAGCAAGTTCCACGCACCTGAAACAGTCACGCATGAAAGATAATGTATGTACCCAGGAAAGGATAATTCCTCTCAACGTAACAAGCAATTCGTCCAAAAGCTCCTTTCACGCTAATACCCACTAAAGATTCATAAATACACAAGCTCTTCTCCTCCACCTTTCCTTATCTTGATCACCCTTTGAATTATCCTCTTATTCAAAATAAACCAAAGAAAAGGATACAAATTTAACGTCAGATTCACGCAAAAATGACAAAAAATATTTCACGGAAAAGTTGAAGGAATACTAGAGGAATTCTGCGACGAAAGCAGTCAATATTATTATACAGTAAACATGCGGCTCAATTTTATCCATGGTTAGGTAACAGGGGAGAATATTTTTAATAATAATTTTAATATATAAACACTTTTATTTCTCAGAAAATGAGATATAATGGTAATGGTTGTTTTAAAATTTTATAAACAGTCTTTTGGATTGCAATAGCAATACTGCGCAATGTGATGGGAGAACATAACACATTAACTCCTTACTACAGAGCTATAGCATACTAATCATTTTAATAACTAATAAACGGCGGCAAAAATATAGTACTTCAAAAGTTATATTCACCACTTCATGTTGCATCAATGTAAGTACTTGATATGTACACAATGAGGTATTAATTTTACGGAGAATTCTTGAGGTCCAAATAGAAGATTCATTTCAGGAAAAAATTTTAGGGGCTCAATTTTATACTGAGTTCCAAAATTTTTTCCAATATACTAAATAAAAAGCTAACCCACTAGCACATGTAATTTTTGATTATTGGAATCTTTCTTGTTATGCGGTTCAACTGTTACTTCTAACGAGGTTTAGGAGAATGTGAACAATGGCTATGAAGAAGGCACTTACAAATTTTACATTGACTGAAGATATGTCAATGGGAAATTTACGCTTATGGGAATTTATGTACCTTAGCGTTTAGCGAATAGCGTTGACATCATTGATACGCATGAACGAACACCAAGATGTAAAGCTGGCGTTTAACATAAAATACTTTTTTGAGCTTCCTAAAGAGTTTAAAATTATTTGGTATCTTTGAGGTTTCCGCATTTGACGCATTTCCGATATGTGCATATCCTTTATCAGGATTGGTATATTGGTATTTTGTAGCTAAACATTAAAATAACGCCTTTTACATTTCTAGCTGAAATTCCATCAATCATAAATACAGGTTCTTAAGGTTGAACTAATCAATTTATTATAGTAAATTCTGTAAAAATGATATTGTAAGAAAAGAATTGTAAGAATAACAATGAAGTATAAAACCTTGAAACAATATCGTCACTTCCCCTTGAAGTGGTACAAAATTGGGCTCACTTGAATGTGTATAACAGACATGAAAGTCCTGACATACCTAAGAATCATAAAATATAAAATGATCATTGTATGGGGGAAAAATAAATTCAATTGGACGGTTTCTTTGATATTTCACTTTTACTTGCACCAATGTTTTAATAAGTACTTTATAAAGTACTTAGTAGTGGTAGTAAGTTAAAGTAGTGGTATAAGTAAAAGTGAAATATCCAAGAAACCTTAAAATGGAACACCACACAGTTGAGAATGAGTCATTGAAATTCCATTAGCTTTTAATTAGTTGACCAAAGTCTCGGCAAGTCTAATGCATTCTCAGTTTATTTTTGCATCGCTAGGACTTTGAAAAAATCACTTCAATATTTTGTTGAAAAACAAAACTCACGAAGCCAATCCAAATGTTTTTTTAAGGAAAAGAACAAGAGGGCAAATTGTGAATGGTAACCAACGGTGATCTATCTCTGAATCTGAATATTTAGAGTGCCACATTACGACCTCACAGGAGGACATGTATTTCATGAGAATCAATCGGAATCTCGATCACCTCGAGAGAGGAGGACAAATGCGTGGACATCCGTATATGCGATGAACACAAATGTACCGAAAGAGTGAGATAGGGAAGTGAAGGGGGAGGGAGAGATTAATCGCCCGACGCCTGCGTTTCCGGCACAATGAAGCCCCGTGGGGATGGGAATGCAGGGTGGTTGAACAGAAGGGGTTGAGAGAGAGAGAGAGAGAGCTAAGGGTGCTCTCGGCACAGGGCAAAGTGGTGGGGAGAGGCGATTTATTGGACTTCAGAGTGCTTCGCCGCTCTCTTCGCTTTGATTGGGAGTGGGTGTCAGGGGATGGGAGGTAGAAGAGAGGGTGCTACAGAGAAAGGAACGAGGTATGGGTTGAGGGGAATCGCGGATAGCAAGGGAATGCGTGGCAGAGGAGATGTAGGTCGTAGGACTAGGGTCCGGGTCTCTTGTGGTATCATCTCCTTATCTGCAACCCTTAACAGTCAAACTAGTTTCTTTGTCGGGATTGTTAAAATACGGAGTTCCCCATTTGCGCGACATGCCGACTGATTCCATCTTATCTCCCTTGGCGTCCCGAATCTCTCCAATAAAAGAGTATTAAATGATTTAAAATCGTCGCTCCATACTTATAAAGCCATTCACTTTTAAAAAAAACCATGGGCTTAACCATTCCGCAGATAAGTTGATGACGTCACAAACTAATATCAACCGCGTCACTGCTTCTCAGCCGATTTTTGGTGTTGTGCATGGGTCTTTCGTGGTTGGTTGTTGTTTAAGGCCGTTTTACACGGGGCACGTACTTGCACAATCTGACGTGTGTACGAAGGCGCAGTCAAAATGGCGTCGTGTAAAGGCCGTTTTACACGAGGCACGGAATTGCGCAGGCTAGAGCAGCATTAATTTCTAAAATAGCGCGAAATTGCGCGAATGCATGGACGAAATTAGAACAGGGGCTATTTTGCCGTCTCGCATCCACGCATTCTCGCATGTGTTCTAGCAATTCACCGCTTTACACGACGCAATTTTGAATACGCCTTCGCGCGTACGCCAGATTGCGCAACTCCGTGTACCGTGTAAAACGGCCTTTAAGCGGTGAATTGCTAGAACACATGTAAGAATGCGTGGACGTGAGATGGAAAAATAGCCGCTGTTCTAATTTCGTTCATGCATTTGCACAATTCCACGCCATTTTAGAAATTAATTCAGTTCTAACCTGCGCAATTCCTTGCCTCGTGTGAAACGGCCTTTACACTCTATTGAGTAGGTATCTTCCATACTAATAAATGTTTTCTTTGAACGAATATGAGATCCAAAACCTGAATGACATCATCAACTCATGAAAAGCGGGCATATACTTTCGTTTTTTCTTATTTAAAACTTACGACTGAAGAAACGAATGGGGCGGATTTATTTCTTCGTGTTCTTTCTTTCCATTCCATTTACCGAATTTTCTAAATGAAGCACGACTACAGGTGCGAGTGAATGACTCCATCATAAGAATACAATTCCTTGAAAGAAACTTTGCGGATCACTACGTGTTACCTAATATATAATATGTTTTCACATCATCACCCACAGATTTTCCTTGAGAAGGACAGAATACCGAGCCAAGAGCTGGAAAATATATTGGATATCGCAAATAACAGAATGAGTTGATGTTTCGGAGAACACCCAACGTCTCTTGAAAACTTAGTGATTGGCAGTTTTGTCTAATTTTCCATAACAGCTCAATGATCTCAGAGACAAAGGATAAACAATTACTTTTCATCGACAGAACTATGAAATCTAATGGCTTAATCTTGACTCAACAATAAATTTTTGCACAATACCTAGGATATTGCATTCGGATAATTTCATTAAGTACTCATTATTCAGGAGAGTAAGCTGTAATGGTAAAGGGTTTGAAACGCAGGCGACAAAAACTTGATTACTGTGTCTTATTGGCATAAATTCCTACATCCGCACATAAAACTCTACAGATTGTTTAAGAATAGAAGTTAAAATCGCAAAGGAACTCTTGGCTCACAATTATGATGGGATTTCAAAGTCAATTAACATAATTCAGGAGAGAAAGGTAATGGAGTTGAATGTTGGGATGTTCTTTTGATACCAAGGCTTTCCCGAGTACTTAGGCTAATGCTCATAAATACGACAAATAGATGCACTTTCAAGGTGAGCGGAAGAGTATGAAGATGGAATTGTTTACGTAATTGTCCACGCGTCTTTATTTCTCCTCGGGACTCTTCTTCGAATTGATTTGCGGCGTTGGGCAAAGAGTCAAGACTCCCTATTGGTGCTGACGAGCGGGCCAATAAATCACCGACACCGGTGGAATACACGTTCTTGGTGTCACTGCCGACGCTGAGCACTAGCAACCATGTGGAAAGACTCAGGAAAAAGAGTATAACCGACCGTTGATGGAATTGCGAAAGCGTTACTAGGATCGACAACAAAGAAGCAACTCTTCATTCGATTGTCAAATGGGATGAGAGCAAAAAACTATCGGAACGGTTAAAGATTCATGAAAGATTCATCTTTCAACGTTCGTGTTGGCCTTGAGTCTCATGATTATTAATTAAAAATCACTCCGACAGTTAAAATTGCAAATAATTTTAAAGTCGCGAGTAAATAAGTAAGAGGAAAAAAGAAATTGTCGACGTTATGAATCGCAATTGTGAAATGCAGGAATGCAAAAAGCTGAAATGAAAAAAAATATCATAAAGGAAAACATATTAGCTATAGTCAATACATAACGATTAAGCTTGATAAATGTCATAACTGGTTGCTCTGTTCAATTCAACAAAAGATACCGCATCGATTTAGCAGTTTATAAATATTATAGCCTCTTATTACATGTTTTTCCATTGGTTCCGCATATGATTAAAATAATTGACAATTCAATTCTAATTGCCCAGCGTTACATGTTTTTTGCCCACTAGAAAATCACGGAAACAAAAATAAAGAAGAAATCGCTCTAGGTATGTATTGAAATTTAGAAAAACCTGCGCGCCTCGCCGGAAAAAAATACCGCTACACAATGAAGTAATTAAACCCGCACGGTAGTTTGTCGTCTGCGGTCTCTCTGCTGAGGTCGCTTGCGGTTTTAAACGAGTTGGAAATACATTCTTTGAAGTAACTAACCGCAATGCTTTGAGAAATCATAAGGTGCGACACACAAACATGGAAGATAAAAAAAAAGAGTACTTCCTCTTGAACCCACGAGAGAGTTCATCCCTCCTGGTGCATTCATGGAGTACGAGAGTAAATAAAGCACACCACCTTACGGTAGATTTAAATCTCCTCGGAAATATGGTCCCTTCGCTTTTAAGAGACCGGCCGCTTGGCCACAAGCCAGGTAACGCTGCTAAGGTAACGATGTCGGACAATAAAAGCCGACAAAGGGAAGCCTCAAGGGGTGGAGGCGCGGGGGGGTTGGTTCACCCCCTCAGAACACATCCCTCAACAATTCTTCCCGACCTGTGTCCCTATGACAACTTGCGGGGTAATTTGAGCACTATCCAGGGTAATTATCTCAGAGCTTGGACGGCTAGACTGAAGCGAATTGGACGGACGGGACGGGAGGAGAGAGACGGGCACCGCCTATGTCACGCGTGGACTTCCCGCAGCAAATTCAGGAAATAGGGGGCAGGGCCACCGTTTCGAATTTGTTTCAATTGAGAATGCAGAGAGAGGGACGGATCGAGCACAGAGATGGTCGAGTAAGGACTGCTTCTTTTTCTACTTTCTCCATCGCAGGTGAAGCCATCGGACATCCCCAGATAAAATCTTCAAAGGGCGAGTTGGATCAGGGAAAGTATCTGACCCCCCTTGCCCTCAATGAGAACGAAACTCACACGCCAGTGACCGAGTCTGGGGAGAGCTCTATCCTCACCTAACCAAAGTTTGGGTGGAATCACTGATAGAGTGAATAGCGAGAACCGTATTTTTGATGAACAAAACAACAACAAAAGCATTCGTGACGTTTCCTTGGGCCTCGAATAGTCCTTTTCTGCAAAGGTAACCTCAGAACCGACTGTATGGTGATTTTTTCACTTATTTGTATAAGGGGAGCGTGGTAGCCTGATGGGTGGATACTTGGTTACTGATCTAGGAGTCTAAAGTTCGAAACCCGGGTGAAGCCATCGTGCATCCTCAGATGAAATCATCCAAGTGCTAGGTTGACCAGGGAAAGGAACTAGCCCCCTTATCCTGAATGTGAGTGAAACTCACGTGCCAGTATCTGAGTTTGAGGTGAGCTCTACCCTAACCTATTCAAATCATACTTTGGGTTGAATCACTGGGAGATCGAGTATCGAGAACGGTCCTTATGGTAACAAGAGTCTTCTCGAAGTCTCCTTTGGTCTCCAACATTTCTTTTTTGCGAAGTTTATTTCAGAGCCATCACCAGACTCCGCCGACTTCATCAAGGTAAATACTGATTACTCAGGGGGAAATATTTTTTATTTTATGTTTTGAGAACTTTGATAGAGTTTTATCAATAAACTTGAAACATTCGACGGACTGTTCATCGAATAAAAAAGATGTATTCCGCCAAAATTTCTGTGGTAAAGGTCGCCACGATCATAATGATAGATTCTGACGTTTTATCAAAAACATTTTTCTGATTTGAGAACGGTTTTTATTGTTGATCACAAAACATTTGTGAAATTATTTCGTGCTCCCAACCAGGTCAAACGCAAGTCTTCCAACCTGCCTACTGGCTTTATATTTTAATTTTCATCGGCAGATTAAGAGGCTAATTTTTAATTGATATTGCATCTGCAATGTAAAAAAAATAGATACGAGTTTAGGTATCACAAAAGCATTTATGTTACCAGAATACAAGTAGAGAGGGAAGATTCTTGGAGTAGGAATTATGAATAGCAATTGGATTAAGCAAGATAAAATAGAGACGGGAATGTGCATTGATATAATAGCGAATACAATATGCCATTCCTATGCACTGATTGAATGCAATTGAACATAAATTTTGCTAGCACATGAAGGAAATGACTTCCACCTAAGAACTCGGATTTTTTAATAATTCCATGAAATTGAATGATAGAGGGATGATAATTGCTGCTATTGAAGGGGGAAAAATCGATTTAACTTATGGGTAACGTAATTAACCAACCTTACGGCTGAATGCATATGAATTGATGCGATGATGACACCTGCGACGGCCAATACCGAGGAATTATGAAGAAAGCTGACAAATGATATCAAATGTGCTTCAAGAAGAAGAATAGCGAAATTATGGAAATTGAGACACCTCTATGAATGCCGTCGAGTTACGATGACGACATTATTTTATTCCACCATATTTACTGGAATTATTATTACTTTATCACGAGCATTTAAAATTACAAATCAATGCGCAAACAGAATAACGCCATGGATAATAGGAGCAAAAAAACGCATAAGAGAGCCTGGGTATTTAGTTTATCAGTTATTTTGGCAAAACACTAATATGAGGTTACATTTACCTTAATAATAATGGCAATAAAAATGAAATCTGTGACGGTCGATGGATTATCTATTGAGTTATTAGCAAGTAAATTCAGTAATTGAAGCCAAGCGACATCAGATAAGCGGAAATAGCGGTGTAGTTGCCTAAAACAGCTGGAAAAAGTGTAAAATTATAAATATTAGTACACAATAATTCACAATATCTGTACCGTTATTTGACTTCATAGTCTAAATTGATGTTGTATTCGGTGGGAAACAATTTCTTCAATGAAAAATGTGAAAGTATTTGATTATAACTGAGCAGTCGAAAACCTGCGTACTTAAGCAATTGTATGAATTCCGTCATTACTTCTATGCTTGTGATCTAATTACAGCTGGGAATAAAAGCTTAGAATTAATGAAAAAACTCATCATGTGCAAGTGGAAATAAAAGAATAAAACTTCAAAAGATTCACTTGTATCTGTAAAATGTAATATGAGAGATCCTTACAAAGTTTTTCTCTTTTATTTCCAACATGGAGAGGTTTCACAGAGTCAAGCCTGAAGTTACCAGTTATATCATACGCTACGTTAGGAGCATGTTTCTTTACGGGAGCGAGCCTTGGATGTTGAAAGCAGTTGAAAAAAGAAGAGTAAAAGCATTCGAAATGTGATGCTGCCGAAGAATCTCGATGATAAAATGGTTCGACCGCGTAGTGAATGAGGAAGTGCTGAGAAGAGTGGGAGGAAAGTGAAGTCTTCCAAAAACAGTAAGATGAAGACATCACGAGGCATGATGGCCTGATAAAAACAATCGTCGAAGGACAGGTGGACGGGAAGAAGGGCAGGGGACTGCACCGAATGATTGCCATAAGGCTCGTTACTAAGCATTTAAGCCTTTAAGGCCCATTTTGCAGCAATTTGATCGCATATACCAAGATACGTTTTTAGGCTAATATTAATGCTTAGATTCCAAAGAACATTTATATTAAAGCGATATCTCTCATAGTTTCTGAGATACATTCCGGGACGTGAAATAATACAAATCCTCGCACCCTTACGGTCCATATCGATGGCTAAATTCTAAAAACACGTATATCAAAAATAGCAGATTTTCAGGAGAGCTAAAAAACGATTAATATTTGTCAGTTGTACACTGAAATTAAAAACCAAAAGTTCATAAATTGAAAGAGAAGCATTCATTCGCAAACAAAGAGTTGTTTTTTGCTTGTATTTTATTTCAATTTTATTACGCTTTTTTTAAGATTCCTGTTTCAAACCGGCCGAATTTGAGATACGTGTTGTTCGAACTTAGCCATCGATAAGCGGGTGTACAAATCGCGTTGCTGTTCCGCAGAGGTCTGAAATGTGGAAATATGATGAAGTAGCCCACCAACTCATTTTATCACAAAATGGCTTAAATATTTAATTAGGACGGCAATCAATTCCCTGCTCTTTAAACACTACTCCTTCTGTTCCTCATGCCGTTTCATATGTCTTCGAGGACTAAATTTTATTTCCATTCTAACTTAAGCGATGCATGAAATAGTAACGTAATGCTATTAATTTTTTATTAATTATAATATTTCTCATATATTAATGTTAGTACTCAAGTATTTTCCAACTTCCTCTTTGTTTTTGTTGTTTTTTGCTTGTATTTTATTTCAATGTTATTACGCTTTGTTTAAGATGCCTGTTTCAAACCGGCCGAATTTGAGATACGTGCTGTTCGAATTGGCATCGATATGTGTCCCATTGACATAAAAACACGAATTCTGTGTTTTTCGTACCAACTCCATTAGCTAGGTACACACAAAGGATAAACAGAGAGTCCTGTTATAACCGACTTATATCCTTGTTAATTTTTATAAACTATCAAATTTACACTTCCTAAACAGCATTTCAAGTGAAAGTTCTTAACAATATGGAAACTACAATATCTAAAGGATATCACAAAAAGAATTTAAAACTAGAGGCCAATAGCCTATTCTCAACAGAACCAATTCTTACAATTATATACCATCTCATTTAATTTTGAGATAATTTTTAAAAAATTGGGACATGTCCATGGACCTTAAAGAGTTAAAAGGAAAGAAAAGCGTAAATATAAAAAGGCTAGCAGATATTGAAACGAAGTGGAATGCTGCGTCAAAACCAATCTTCGGATTGACGAAATATTACGATGAGTTTTTACTCATGGAACAGCTCATTACAAATCACGTGCATGGAACTCCCGGATTTCCGCCTAAGCTTCGAAATCTCTAGAGGTACGAGAAAATAAATAAAAAAAGGGTGAACAGCTGTCTGGGGTGTGCTAAGGTCATAGGTGAGCGCACACCACAGATGTTTACGCGAGGACTAAAGAGACGAAAGCTTAGATCTTATCGAACGGACGATGGGAGCGGTGAAAGTGAAACAAAAGGTAAACGAAAAAAAACATACGTTCTCAAACATTACGGTCTGAGTTCATCGGCAGGGTGAGAGTGTAATTTTTAAGGGGTCGAACGGTTTGGGCTGAGGTCGAGGAAAAAAATGAACGTCGAATTGACCCCGTGCATATAAAGCTCGAGGGCCAATGGTTAAGAACTGGGACGTGAAATATTTTCCACGCTTATGTGCTCGAGAAAAAAAAAGATGGCGAGATAGTATTTCAGCTAAAACAAAATCTCCGAAAAGAGACGCGCGCGAAAAAATATGGCAGCATATTTCAAAACGTCCGCATCCCACGATTTACGTTCTCGATGTCTCTTCTCGAAGTCATTAAAATACTTGGGGAACATTCTTGAGAGTCGAGTCACTCGTTTTAGGTGCTAATACCGGGCCGAAAATTCTTTTAGGTATTAATTCGTGCAAACGGAATTGCTTTCAGCTCATTCGCATTCGCTATGCAGCTCAACCAACTCAAATTCCGACCCAGCACAATTTATGACGTTAATTAATGAGTTGGTTCATACCGATGCCGAAAAGAATATCTACGGCTTCGTTGTGACACCTAAGCTTCTGTCCTGTAAATTCAAAAATGAAAATCCTCTTCTGCATTAAATAGCAATCAAATATTTCTTCCTTAACATAAAAAACTTAATACATACCTACTTTTGGAATTTATTTGATTTCATATCATCGAATTTAGAACAGTTTGTATAGATAACTACATCGGTTTAGTATTTCTCATCTTCAAAAATGCTCAGGGGCAAAATATATATTTGCTATGAAATTGGCTGGGTATTTAATCGGATTATAAATCGATATTAACGCAATAATGTTTACTCTTTTAATGGATTAATAGCTGCGTTTCACTTACCTCTCCAGTCATAATCTCAATAATGTTTTAAAAAGAGGTAAGGAATTCACAAATGCGATGGTACCTGGCGTGACATTATAGAATGTAATATTCATGTTGAACCAGCACGAAAAGCTTTATATTCTTCCACAGAAAGAATTGCTCAATGGATAACATGGCTAAAGTATAGTTTCACATCCTGTGTAAGAATGTAACATGAACATTGTTGATCTAATGTACAACGAATTCATTATTAGCGTTGATGAAGTCTTCTTTGAAAGGTAAGGCATCTCATAGAAGCGACTAAAACTGCTTTATGATTTCCGCGAAATTATTCCCTCTAACATTACCTACAGAAGACATTTCAGTATTTATCAGGGAAAACCATATGAGAACACAATTCATCGCCATAAGAGTTTGTAAAAATATGCCATAGAACCAAAAGTAGAAACTAAAATAAGAGTTATTACAGAGAATTACCAAAGAAAATGTTCTTATTTGACCATTTACTCGGAAGTCCTGTCCATTGGCTAACAGTAAAAAAATGATTTATATTTGCGGCTATAGGTATTCTTTTTCCTTCACTACACTCGAGCCTTTCACCAGGGTGACTCGTTAGCAGTAATGCACGTCACAATGGTTAAATGATTTCTATGACGGCTAATCATTTCAGACGAAATACATACGTGATTTCTCTAAAGAATAATAGAATTTTATTCCACTCATATTCAATATATTACATCGAGAAAAATAAACCCTGTAATAATTGTGGAATATATAGGTACCCCTTTGTGAAAAGGTTTTGGGGATACCATCATACACGATTGAGAACATGACTGGTGCTAACATACATAAAAAATACATTTATTTCGTTTAATTGAGTGATTTGTTTTCTTGACAATTGCATTCGATTGTGAATTCACAGTAATTTACTCATGGATAACTTTTCTTAACACATACTATCATAACAAACATTCTCTCATAACGCATAAGAATTACATACAATATACAATAAAGAGCAAAATTACGCAGTCATAGCTCAGAGATGAGCTTGAAAACTAACACCAGACCTGTTTGAGTGTCTCGCGGTAGCTTTAAAGCGGTGGTGTTTACCAACTCTTTTACTACCGATCAGGTTTTGCACGAGAGAATGAATGAACGGAGAGGCCATTTCACAATACTACACCACTGTTGACCCTCTTTCAGCCGCATGCCTACTTTCATCTACGACAATCTATGGGGACTAGTGACCTTTCCCCATTCAGCTGCAGGGCCCCAGCCTTACGGCCGATAGTGCTTGACCTTTTTTGCAGAAAGATTTTTCGCACCTACAAAAATTCCGAAGACAATGAATGAAACACCATGTTTCGCAAGAGTATGCCTCGCATAGGTACGCATTCGCATAGCGAATATGGCAAAGAAATAACGCCTTCGAAGACTTAACGGTTAGAACACGCATTATAACTATTTTTGGATCAATGAAGGTTTTATCCCCGTGAGCAACAGCATAAATTGGCGTGAATAAATTCATTATGATGAAAAATAATGATTGAAAAAAATCCACCAGTCACAACTCTACATGACGACTTTATATAGTTAACGTGACTATCGATTGAGAAAATACTGATATCCTCCTTCTTACTAGCTATTTTTTAGAGTAATGTGATTATTTCATTTTTAACTAATGACTTTTCTAATCCCCGCACACAACAGTATATATTCGTGAAAATCAATTTATTATGATAAACAAATAATATGTTAAAAAGAATACACCAATGACAATTCGACTTTAGACACTTAATATTACTATCATTAGGAAATAATATCTTCCTTGCAACTAGCCATTTTTTTAGAGAAATTTATTTACTTTCCTTCTTAACTAATGGCTATCCCAAGTCAATTATCACCGCTTTTAGTAGTTGTGGACCACTGGACGCCCATATTACCTTTTGAAATCCTTAGTCACGCCAAGTTCAGCCGCTGTGAGCGGTGCTAAATCCTTGCTGTAACGTTTAAGTCACCACGTGGTCATAGTTATAATATTGATGCTTAGGACAGAGTCAGATTATCTTCTTACAGTTACCTCTTTGAAAAAATTGCAAAGATAAAATCGAATCTGGAAAATAGACATGCAATTCTCCGTAAGTACTGGTAAAAATATTGTTTTCTTATAAAATCGTTTCAGGCTTGATTCAGTGGAAGTTCGATGTATCCATGATAAAAGAACACAAATGGTAATTTCTACACTTTTAACTCAAACCTAAACAACCGAACATGGTTTCAACACATCGTGTCATTTATCACGTAGTCAAAATCACACAATGTGCTAAAACCGCGGTCGATTGTTGAGTTTTGAATTTAAAGTGTGGAAACTGCCACCCGTGTTCTTCTACCATTGTTTTTTTTTTCCCTTTTCAAAATTGATTTCCCATTCGCCATAATTAAAACGATACAACGGGTACAAAAGGCAGAAATTTTACTTGCTTCAATGAGAGAGATATGTGTAAACGACAATTCTGCTCCGCATAAAAATATTTAAACGAATCAGGTTCAGAAGTAATAAGCCATCGTCAGCTGTTTTGAATAAAGTTTTTGTGTTTTGTTTTGAACAACGAATGTATTATTGCCATTTACATGATGACTCGTCTGTCTCTATCCCATATATTTAATTTCATATTTTATTTGTAGTATTTTTTTACTTTATTTACAATTTAATACTTTATTTGTAGACCTCCTAGCTTTTTCATATTATATTTTATTTGTAGTATTTTTTTACTTTATTTACAATTTAATACTTTATTTGTAGACCTCCTAGCTTGCTCAAATTATATTGTATTTGTAGTATTGTTTTACTTTAATTACAATTTAATACTTTATTTGTAGACCTCCTAGCTTGCCCATCATCATTTCGTCTACCTACTCTTCCCTGGATCTCCAAAGGCCCTTCGGATCGTTCAAGAGCAGCTTTGAAAAGTCATGTTTTACTGAATCTTCGTTTAATTCTTTTTTTAGATTTTTAAAATAGTTTATATTTGTTAAAACTACACATTTGAAGTTGTATATTAAATTTAAAGGCGGTATCGGCTGTTCTTGAATTATTGAATAAATAAAAGAATCGGTTTCATAATTTATAGGTATAAAAAAGCATGAAATTCAACGGGACCTCGAAGTTGGAATAAAAGAAAAATAGATGTTTATAAAAGTCTCAAACTAAACTCCATGGTGGTTGCAGGCTGGTTTCCTGCCTACTGGATATCCCGAAACAGATATTGAGTTTTGCAATTCAAAGACAAACGGATAAGACAAAAAAAGAACATACTGAACATGACAACAATCATACACTCCGCAATTGGGAAACAAGCCTGGTTTAATCCACTATTGACTGCAGTCTCAGACCGTATCGCACTGTAAAACCAGCTATAGAATATCCTCCTCTTAACATCGCGGTAACCATTCATAGTGCTGAATTGAGAACCGTTCACTGTGCATTGTAGTTGCCGCCGGCGACTGTCCTTGTGCTTGGTTCATCAGACAAAATTGACACTAATACATCGAACCGAGCTCGGTTTAAACATCATTTAAACATCAAGCAAGAAGATGAATACGAAAAAAACGACGAATGTTAGGAAAAAGTTAATGGAAAAAATTAACCACAAATTCTAAATGAATGCATGTAGAATTAACCACCACGTGAATTAAAGAGGACCAGATGGAGTTTGGAATAGGTATGGGACGCATGAAAATGTATATTACAATGCATAATAAAGCAATAGCAGACAGAAAGGTGTAACGAACACATCAAATTTGGATCTTGAAAGATTAGGAATTTAATACCTGGAAAAGAAAATTAATGACACCTAGCGTCACTTTAGAGAAATACAGTTACCGGCTCCTGAGCTCCTGAACTTATTTTTAAATAATGGCAAACGATGAGGTTTTGACACATTTAAAGGCAATTCTGAGGATCCTCTTTAGTAATATTCGTGCTATCACCTTTGAGCTGACAAATGACGGCCACGCTCTTCAAATGCGCGACTCCTTTTTACCTCCTCGTGCCTCCAACCACCCCTTTATTATACCTTTCGATTTCCTAGTACTCTCCGTTTCACACCCCTCCCTTATTTCCTCCCTAAAATGCCTTTCCCCTTTCATCCAGTCCATCTGGCCCTGCGTTGGTCAGTGTCACCGTCCTGAAGACTCGTAACGGAACCTTCATTCATATTTGATGCATGAGATGAATGAAGAGGGAGTAACTGAAACATTGAATATTCCTATAATAACGCTGTCGGTCACCTTATCTTCATATATTTCGTTATTTTTCATCTATACAAAGTGAAATTCCATTTGAATTAAATAAATGAAAAGTTGATGTCGTTACGCTGGGTTTCTTTCCTCATTACTTTCTCAGACGGACTGATGTCTCCTCGTCTTCAGTCCCACTGAAGAGTGAGGAGATGCCGCGCTTGTGCCCGTAGAGGTGCATGCCCTGGGGAGGAGCGGTGCGGCGCGCGCCGGCTCGCGTGGCTGTTGGTTTCCGAAGTAAATTAGGCATACATCATGAAATGACGAATCATTAAAAATCAGGTAGTAATAGATAAATTTCGCACAAAAAACTGTCTATTACCCATTAGTATGAAGTTGTGAAGATTGCCAGTGGGTCAACGGAATAATTCAAGCCCGAGCAACTTATGCACACTTAATGTAGTATTTAATGTATGTGTAATGAAATTTTACAAACATTTCGTCACTTTCAAATCGCATAGATAGCAAATATCACTCTATCCGGAAAAAATGTATGAATAATACACCTACCCTATCATATATTGTAACTTTCATTTAACATCTGTAATAACATTTGTTTAAAAATAATGAAATCCATTTTGAAATGGCTTTGTTATTCTATTTGAAAATATTTGCGGTCTGTTTCAAGTAATAAGGTCATTCTCGACTTTATGTGACTAAACTGGTGGCAAATAAATTTTAGGGTATCGGTTTGGTGTGGTGGCTATTGTGTTGGCTTCCCACCTGGCGGGCTCGGGTTCAAATACCGGCAGTGGCAGAGAATTTTCAGAGACTGCCCGATCCCTGCTTGAGTGTTGTGTGGAGGACAATTTAAGCTCAACATTCCATCTGTCGGATGGGACGTTAAACCGTGGTCCCCTTGGCGCATTTCGTTAAGAGCAGGCTAATGCCAACGCCGAGTTTTTCTCCACCCTTCCTTCCATACCCTACCCTCATGGCGCAAATGACCTCAGCTCTCGGACGCCTCCTCGAAATACTATACCATACCAAATAAATTTTACGTAAAAATGAGTTTCCGCTTTTATTCATTAAAATCTCAAGCAGATTTTACAAAGTTTTTGCTAAACAATCAATTCGTTTTTTGACTTTCGTCTCCAGCCAGATCGCCGCATCCGTCCACCATGCACTCCAAGTGGAGGAGAGGGATGAGGGGGAAATAGGTCCAGTGGTGAGGTTGTGGAATTTCACTCGAGGGAGCATTAAGGAAGGAGAGTGGGGGGGGGATTGGAGAGGAGGGGGGGAGGAAGAGTTGGTGCGTGGGAGGAGAAAGATGGGATGGGAGCATCTAGAAACTGGTTTTGGAGGCGGGGGTGGAGAGATAGACGTCTATGGCATCTTCTCCCCTCTCCGTTGGAGAGTGGTTAAGGGGAGCGGCGCGGACGAGAGGGGTAGGAATGGGATTAGAGCTATAAGGTGGAGGAGGATGAGTCCGGACGTACGATAGATGGGCTGGGGGGTGGGGAGAGTGAAGGAGGGATGGGTGAAAGTATAGCGAGAGGAAGAGGAGAAGAGCAGAGAGAAAAAGAGAGAGATGCACACATTTATAGATAGAGATTGGAAAGGGCAAATGCATCGGAGGAGAGGAATCCCAGAGGAGCAGAGCTGCGGATTGTCAATGGACAACGGATGAACCAAATGAATCAGGCTTGATGGAGTGGAATTTTTCCATATTGAAACGAATACTGGCAATTTTCCACGATTACATTCATAATCGTGGAAATATACAGCGTGTTTCAGGAGGAATCTGCACTACTTCAGGAGGTGGTAGAGGAAGACCATTTCAAGCACTTTTTGTCCTATAAACATGGCGTCGCGGCGCCTAGATACCGAGCTATGGGAACGCAAATATTTTTTTTGTGCACGTGAAAACGGTTTTTCTTGGTTATCAAGCCATTTCGATTTTTTAATTAATGATCTATAATATTATTATAATATAATCCATCTACTTAATTACAATTTAATCAATTGATTTTTAAAGTCATAAAATAATTAAGCTAGGACGAAAGTGTGCGACCATAATTGCCTAAAACAATTAATATCAAAGTGGGTGAGATTGTACAACCGTATTGTTGATAGGTACTCGCTCAACGCTCTCGTTTAATCAAGCTCAAAGATTTATTGTTTCATACAGTTTTAGTCGCACATTTTCGTCCACCCTTCATTATTTAATGCCCCGAAAACCAAGACCATAAAATTAAAATTTGACCAGTAATTACTAGAAGGTTGGGCAACAAGTTTACAACATTTTCACATCACAAAGTCATTGCTATAGTAACCTAACCTTCTGGTAATTACTGGTTAAAGTTAAAATAAATATTAAAACTGCTCTCCTGAAAAATTAGGAGTACGAAACAGTAGGTTTACAGTTTCTGAAAAATTAGATTTGACTATACAAAAAAAATGTAGAGCTGCGAGTAAAATTCAACGCTCCACGCACCTTCATCCTTGAAAATATCATAATGAGAATGGATCAATCCCGCAAGTACTTTTTCGTGATTTGTTGACGTATTATTTGCTTAAAACCAACTCCATCACCTTTAAGTTACCATGAAATATAGCGTAGAAGTACGAAAAATATACCTTCAAGGAGAGGAGAATAAGGCAAGGGTGTATCGTACATAAATACCATGAAAATGTCAAGATGATATGGTTGGTTTAAAGGTATTAACTATTTTTCTAAATTGATAAATGTTCTATTCTTGAAGTATAAAAATAAATGTATAACCATGTTAAATTATATATCTGAAAAAGTTAATTTAGCGCAGATTATGGAGATTCTCCGGGAGTCTATTTACTAACGCAAAGTGATGACTTCTACAAGAATTTGGCAGTGAGTGAGTGAGAAACTTCAGGGGCATGCAGTGCAGTTGCTTCACCTGCTTCCACGATCACTAACAGGTGTCAGTTTTCATCCAGCTTGACCAATATATTTCCTTGACCTCGAATGTTTTCCAAACACGTAAAAGATATGATTATCTTCCCAACATATATGAAAAAAATGTTATTTGAATCATAATTTTGGCATTCTCTGGCAGCCGAGGCTTTTTATAGGTCCATCATCATCACCATAAGTCAACAATCCTAAGATTGCTCTGACGCAGCTATCCATTCCTCTCTCCTATCCACTGTGCCTTTCCATAGCAACATATTTATTCTCTTGTACATCCTATACAACCTGTCCTATGTAACTCATTCGGGGCCATCCCTTGCCCTTATTCCCTTCCAACGGTTCTTCTACGATTGTCTTCATCAGGCCATCATGCCTCATAATGTGGATGACAAATAAAAGGTTTTTAGAAAACTTCTCTTTTCATCCAACCTTCTCAACACTTCGCCATTGCTTACTCGGTCGATCCATTTTAGCTTCGACATTCTTAGGTTGCACCACATTTCGAATGCTTCCATTATGCACTTCTCTGATATCGAGGTCGAAGTCTCGCTTCCATAGAGAAAAATGGTCCACATGCAGTATCTGATTGATTTTTCTCTTAATTTATAAACACAGACATCAAATGAGTTGAAGAAAAACTCACCAATCAAACACCTTCTCTGCTACCGTCAACGTCTACGCATCGCTCCCATGGAGAACCACGCTCCATATGTAGCATCTTATGCATTTTTATTAGGTAGAGAAAAAATGTTTTTGAACCAGTTTCTTCTGAATTTAGTCTAAAATTTATTATATTAATATGTGGATGACGTGGTCTGAAAATACATTCTAGGAAGCTTGTACGAAGCTAGGAATACGTAATAGGAATACTGTGGTGACTGAAAAGACTGCTTATGTTTTTGAATAAATGCCCAATACAAAGCACGGTGGAGATGCGTTCGGTCCTGTGCAGAGCGTTATATCTTACAATACATCGATTCACAGGCAGGAACATGTATCGTTCGAAAAATTTTATCGCATAAAGCACAATATCAATTATCGAATGGCATAGAACACGGTGCGAAATTGGGCTGGGAGTTGAAAGGTGAAAGTAGGGAGGGATGCACAAGAGGAAGAGTTAGGTACATGGGAAAGGGCAGATGCAGGGAGAAACTCATCACGGCTGAGAGTACACGCTCTAAAATGCACTATAGAGGAGGCATGGAAAAGAAACTAGTCTTTGATTTATACTTCAAATGAATGAAATATTACACTGTCGTCAAAACATCAGATACAACAGTTATCCGACGATGGAAAAGTATTGACATTTCTCAAATTATCGTGAATCGCGTAATTATTTATGGTAGAAAAATTTTAATTCTTATATTTTCTTCAAAGATTTTGAGCTAACATTACATGTAGACGATAGCGTTTACAGAATATGCATTCCTAATTTTAATTCAGCGGGTCTTCTCCTTTGAAAGCCAGTAGTTGCTATAAAAATTTCAGAAGGTAAGGGAAAGGCCGTGAAAATTACCGTTGACTCTTGAGTGGTTGGATTTATGGAGTGCATTGGCATTCATACATATAATTAAGCTACATATTGGTGCGAAATGTACCTCACAAGGTCTAGAAGATTACCTTCTGATTTCACTAAATTAAAGAAGGTAAAATTTAATCAATTTTTCACTTCACCTCTTTTTTAATACCGTAGCGTGATAGCCAACTCTCTATTTCATGTGACTCAATTATGTAAGGTCGAATTATTAATAACTGCAATGCCACAGCATTTAACACCGTTAAACTAGACCTAGAAACAGTGGAGTAGTCAGGAATTTTGTTCGGGGGGGGGGGGGTCCAAAACCAGGGTGGAACATTTTTGAAAAACAGGGTACTAAGTAGAGGGTTTTAAACTAATTTTAACACTTTTCATAATCGAAAAACATTCATTTTTCAAAGAAATCTTTTGTAAATTCATGATTTTTCAAAATTTTGTTTTCTTTTACGAAGGAAAGAAATTAAGTCTTTATATTTCGGAGGGGGGGGGGGGGGCGCCAGAACCCCCGGAACTCCTACGCTTCTGCCTGAAAACAAATGGAGCGTAAAAAACGATAATGGTGAAGGAAATTGTTGGAAGAGAATAGTTCCCAGGGACTTTCTTTCCATATAATGGTATGTGCTCAGGTGTTAGGGGAAAATTCATGGTTCAATGGCTTATCCTCTATGATCCTGTCAATTTGTAATCGAGGCCATTTATTGTGATCCGCAAAATTTGATTGATGTGAAAAGCCTGAAATTAAAAAAAAAACTTAGGAAGGCTACAGTAACGTTTTTTTGTTACTTATTTGACCTAAAATAACCCAATTACGCGCTACATTGTTGTTATGCTTCGTCATTAACATAATTAGTGATTACGTGACTAGACCGAAACATCAGCATCACCTTCAGTGAAAACTTCAATTTGACAATAGCAGAAACTTTAAAAATTCTAGTTCATAAAATTCAACGTTCTATGCATCAGCGTCATCATCCCCCAAAGCATCATTTTGGGGAAACTTAACTCCGGGGAAGCATTACTAGGTAATTTTATTTTTATTTTCTGACGCATTACTTGCTTAAAACCAATCCCATCATCTTGAAATTATTGATAAATGTAGCATAGAAGCACGAAACACACTATTTCGGAAAAAATTCCCTCCAAGGAACATTTTACGTTGGAAATGAGGGTAATGAGATCACAAGGGCATACTGTACATAAATACTCTAGTGCCATGAAATGTTCAAGATGATAGGGTTTGTTTGATGATATTAACTTTTTAAACTATTTTCTAAATGTATGAATTTACTATTACTACAAAGTTAAACATTCATGGATGACCTCTTTAAACTTTGTGCCGGAAAAAGTACACCGTCCCGATTCACGAGGTACCATTCAAGCTAGTATCATTAATGTAAACTCAAAATAAAGGTCGAAAACACGAATAGAAGTCGCTATGCACCGCTAATTTCCAAGCATGAAAGCTAACCCTCGGCTGAATTATGGGGACTTTCAAGAATTTCTCGTAAACACGGTAAAGTTGAAAAATCGCTAATTATCCAGGATAGAGGAATTTAAGAACCACTCAGGATCGAAAGGATTGGGGAGGTAAATAATCTATCTTTGTAAATTTAGCGAAATTCAACGTTATTCGCATTACTGTCCTCGGAAATATCATTATGAGAGTTATTACTCCCGCATGTGCTTTTTCTTGATTTTTGGGCACATTGAATGCTTAAAAATATCCCTATGATCTTGAAACTATCAAGAAATATAGCATAGAAGTACGAAATACACCATTAATAAAAATTTTTCTTCAAGTATAGGAGAGAAAGCTAAATATTTTACATTAGGAATGAGGGTCAAAAAAGTATATCGTACAAAATATCATGAATTTATCGAGATGATAACGTTGGATCGAAGATATTAATTATTTCAACTACTTTTATAAATTAGTAAATATACTATTACTAAAGCGTAGGTATTAATCGATAACTTCATTCAATTTTGCATCGAAAAAAGTACACAAATCCCATACATGAGGTGCCAAGAATAGATGTATTATTGATTTGCACTCAAAATAAAGGTAGAAAACACAAATAGAAGTCGTTATGCACTGCTAATTTTCAAGCCTGAAAGCCAACCAATGGCTTATAAAGTTCTGTACCTGTTCTGTACTTGATGTCTGTATATATTGTACATAAATTTCATAGAAATTTTAAGATGATAGGGTTGGTTACAAAACATTCACCATTGTAACTATTTTTCTAAATTGATAAATACACTAATAATCGAGTATAAAAATTATTCCTTGCTAAGTTTTGTGCGGGAAAAAGTACACCGTCATCATTCACGAGATAGGTACCATACAAGGGTGAATCATTACTCTTCAATCAAAACAATAGATAGAAGTCGTTATGCGCGCCTCAGTTTCAAGCTTGAAAGCCAACCCTGCTGAATTGTGGGGACTTTTCAAGAATTTCCCGTAAACACGGTAAAGAGGCTGATGAAAAATCGCTAAATATCCGGGATAGAGGAAGTTAAGAACCACTCAGGAGTGAAAAAGGATTTGAGATGAGAGAGGGGAGAAATAATCTCTGGGGATGATAATGATGATGATGGCACCGACTCTGTATCGGGCGGTGCCCACAAATTATCGCGGCCGGCCGCCCTCAACTCTGACGAATCGTGCCCGTTTTATGCACCACCCTTAACCACCGTCATCCCCAACCAACCTTAAAAAAAAACTCACTGACGAACGCGAACGGTCGAGAAATGTGCCCTCAACGTGTGATCGGGTGCGTGTTCAATTAATCGTACACGTTTTTCTAAGTTCGCACATCCTCCTGCGATCGGAGCGCCGGGCGATGTTCGTGTCTCTCGCGAGAGCGTTCGAAAAATTGTTCTCGAACACACGAGAGGGCGCATCATGAGGCGAACATCGCTTCGCGTGTTCCCGGTGCGTGTCTGCGCACTCGAAAGCTCCGGTTGTTTTCGCGTGTTCGTCCCAGAAAGACGTGTCTAGGAGACGCATGCAAGTGTTCCTGTCCTCTCAAAACGTGAAAAATGAATAAATACTCGGAAACTACTAGAGATGATCTCTGCATTCTCTTCGGGTTTTCACCGCGTCCGTTGTGTTTTGACGACAACTGTTTCGCTGACATTGCAGTCAGCATCTTCAGGTCGAAGGTGAGGTAACTCGGAAAATTTTCCGCCTTATATAGGCTGAGAATTTTCCGAGACGCTGACTGCAATGTCATCGAAACTGCTGTCGCCAAAACAAAACGGACGCGGTGAAAACCCGAAGAGAATGCAGAGATCATCTAATCAACGCCGCGAAAATCTTCGAACCTACATTAAACTGCTAGAGTCCGATAAAAAGGGAACACCGATGTCTCCCGCTTCATTGAGAGTTTATTCAATAATCAATATCCCCGTATTAATTTGACAAATTGAATCTATTTAAACTAATTTCGTAAGTTATAGGGATGAGAGGAACTGTTATATTCCATTCGCTTTGTTACATGTGACTTCTACTCATCAGTAACGGTGATTCTTAACTGAGATTGCGACCACCGACGAGAATCACTCGTAAAAGTCAGCCGTGATTTGTGGCGCTGCTATTCCTGCTATTTTGTCCAATTCCAATGAATAGTTCTTCACAAAAGGAAGGAATAAACTTGCTGAAAATTGGAAAATTAGGCAAAATATTATTTTGAGGGAATAGTTCTGGTTCTGAGTTTATATTAACTTGGACATGGTGAAGTAATTGATAAGTGGCAATCATTAAAATCCCGGCGGCATTTTTTAACATCTAGTTAGTTAGCTTAATTTTACCAGTTTATACCATTCAATGAACATAGTCAAAAGAGTAGTCCATTAAGACGGTAAATTTGCCATTTTGTTTAGAAAAAAATGATCGTGTACGGCCCCTAGCCGTAATTGGATATAAAGTTGCTATGAGTTTTTTAACTAATTTTCTCTTTACTGTGGGGTGATAAGTAAAGGAGAAAAATCATCAAAATATAATAATAAAAATGACCAGGCCATTAATGGTATATTATTAAAGCTTCAAATAAATTAATAACCACACAAAGCATACTTCAATAGGAAGAGTTTTACGAAAATTAAGTTATCTTAATGTAAGGGAGAAAAGTTTTGAACGCGGACATCTGACGAGATGTTTCCAGACTCTGAAAGATCTTATCTGATTGGATCAAAAACAGTATCATCTACCGCTCGAACTGGCTAGATAGGAAATATTCCTTACTTTAGAAAAAGCATTCTATCTTCCAAGACGGCATTAATTAAATGATACAACAAGGCCCTAGGTTATAGGGCAATAATTATACGTAGCTACGAAAAATTTCTGAGACTACTAGACTAAATGGGGTCACCTCTTAAGTGTGGTAGGGCGCGAGGTTGTTAACACTAGGTGTGTTGTTAAAGAGCGAGAAGAGAGGATTTTCACTCCCGCAGTATTTCGCACGGGTCCTCCCTTCGATATTTAGCCGCAAGTGGGCTGTTTATTGTGGCCAGGAGACGGAGAGGCTGGGGGGTCACTTCCGCGATCAGGGGTCAGCATAACACCTTGGGGTCACTCGGATTTTTATTGAAGGGTGGAGGCATGCAAGGGAAGGTTGCATGAGATTACTACTTTATAAGTGTCAGAACGATCGTGTTACTCCTCACTAAATTGCCAAGCATACGCGATTAACAAGGCGTCTGCAACAATGCGATTTAATGGAACGTAAAGCAACCAGAATTAGTAATTTTATTCCAGCATGTTAATTCACATTCTTGGAATATGCTGTGGCATCAATATGCTGTGGCTATAGTCCCACCTTGCCCCACGAATGTAATCGTGTAATTTTATATCTTTCAAAGAAAAATGACAAGGCTCTCCTAAGCGTGGTTTAAATAGGAGAAGAATTGGATGAGACTGCAACGAAGTCTTGATAGATTGTTTTACAGATTTTAGCATTCATACATTTTTCATTCATTTTAGCATAGTGTTTCACGAGGAATGTGCAATACTTGAGGAGGTGATAGGGTAGAATATTTTAAACATTTTTTTCCATAAAAATGGGGTCGCAACGCCTCTGATACTGAGCAATGGCTACGAAAACTTTTAAGATCCATTTTACAGTTATCATGGAAACGGATTTTGTTGGGTATCAAGCGTTTTCGAAATTTTATTTAACACTCTGGATTTTTAAGGGCATAAAATAACTAAGGTTGAACAAATATGTGCGAAAGTAATTGTCTGAAACAATTATTATCGAAATGGGTGAGATTGCGCAATCCTATTGTTGATACTCGCTCAAAGCTCTTGTTTAATTAAGGTCAAAAATATATACATGTGCAAAAGTGTATCCAAAACATTTTTACGTTGCCTAAGCTCAGCAAATAGGGAGTTTCAACCGCATCTTAATAGAACAAAAAGTGCTTAAATTTTCACCCTTACTACCACTTGAAGTATAGCGGACTACCCCTGAAACACCCTGAATTTTTCCTCTTGCTGTAATTTGGTGTATTACTTACGAAGACGCGATGCGTTAAATAAAATATTTTTCAACTGTATAAATTAATAAGAACAATATTCAATAATAAAGTATAAATTTGAGGTATCCATTTCGTGTTTCGAATAAAAGATAATGGAGTGATATTCATATTTAAGAAATATTTTGCAGCCGCTACATTAGACTCTCAGAACAAGGGCCCGTTTTTTTCGAAGAAAAAACGTGTTATATGAAAAAGATCACACCAAGGTCAATATTTTACTATCGAAGAATATAATAAAAATGAATGAATATAATAAAAATTAAATATTAAACAAAAAAAATCTAAAAAAAAACACGAGCAAGTATGGCATCAATGACTATGGGTTTTAATTTACACTGTAATTGACAGCGAATTTGAGCAAAATAGCAGCACTGAATACTCGATCAGAATCGTGAAGCAACAAACTAGAGAGGAGAGATCAAATTACGAAATGCACTGCAGGAGTAATGAATCAATGTGAGTCGATTAGTTCCCGACCTGCTTCTCACATATTTCTCTCTAGCATTAGCATTCCACGCACTCGTCCATTAACCCTCATTTAAATGCGTGTGTGAATCGCATTATCATGTACTACGATGCGATGACATGCTCGCGAAGTCGCGGGAGGAGGCGCTCGCTGCATCTCTCAGCATCGATGAAGAATCTGCGACTCCTTAACGACGTCAACAACATCAACAAAATAAAAAATTCTATAGAAACCTAGTTTTTAAAGTAAGGGTACGCATTCTGCGCCTTCCTTGCTGGAGAATAATCTCGTACAGTTTCAGCGGAACACACGAAGTGTTTGGATGGAGGTGGTAGGTCGATGGAAAACTTTCCTAATCGATGCAAATTAATGATTCCCCTCTTGCAGCATCATTTGCTCGGTTTTTTTCCTTTCCTATCGTAGACCACTTATTCTTCATCCCTTTCCCCAATGCCTCATGTCCCACCACTACGAGAGGGATTATGTCGTCGTTACTACTCTCATAATTTATAATTCGTTTCTCCTGAGATAGGAAGACTTTCTATCCTCCTCCTCCAAACACATTTGGAATTGTAGGTTAGTAGTGTAGCACGAAAATGAGTCTCAGGAGGCGTCGGGGGAGGGATAAGTGAAATATTTCGCCTATCATTATCGGGGCACTCCCAAAGAAGTAGTACCAAAACTTCATCCTTCCGCAGGAATTATTAGCATCTTCATCTACATATTACCCCGTAAGCCGCCTTATAAGGCATGTAGCGGGAGTTGTAAGACACCAGATTTTTACATATAAAAAGGAAACACTCCAACGAAATTACGCGTAGCATTTTTTTAAGCCCTTTATCTTGCGGGGGAAATACGAATTCCACCGGTTGAGTTAAGTTTATGAAGAGGGTTTTGAAATGACTTCAGGCTGTATCCACATCCAATTTGGACTTCCCTTTTTTATTCACAATACGGCCTTTCGACTTATTCATAAATACTATTCTACTCCTCCTATTTCTTCGTCTCTTAAACATTCTTCTCTCCAAAACCTCTAGTCTCCTACACATATCATAAAGAAGTTTCCTCTCATCACCCGCCATGCCTAGCACCTTATCCAATTACCTTCACGGGAGAAATACATTATATATTATGGCTAAATCGCAGAAAAGAAATGAATAGAAGAGCATTACAAAAATGGACATTTTGAATGAAATGAATGCTCCACTTCCCCGCTGTCTTTGTCTATTTTTACAAATGGATTTCTAGGATTCTATTTCAATCTCCACCCATTAATTAAATCCTCTCTCAGTAGTGTATGAATATAAATAGCTAATACAATATGCCAGTTTATTTCAATATATTTATATTATTATTATTATATATTATTTATAGAATGACTCACGATGCTTCCCACTATCTAGTCTGAATTTTTTAAGACATTGATAATAATCCATTTTGGCTCAGGAAGGTTTGCAATGCCACCGCGAAAAACCCCAGAATATGCAACCTTTCACTCTATTTCAGCACTATGAACTTAACTTTTACATCACAACATTAAACAGGAAAGGAATTGAAATACATCGATGATACTGGCTCCACAAGAGATTTAAAAAAATACACCCCACTATTTTTTCACACATTTAATAATAGTGATAATATCTAACAGCACTCATTTACCTACATATTCCCCCATAAGCCGCCTTTAAAGCATGTGGCGGGGGTTGCTTGGAGACCAGCTGTTTACATGTAAAAAGGAAATGCTCAAACGAAATTACGTCTCCTAAGTGAAAATAGTTTTTCTTATGCCATCCAATACATTTTACGGGTACGAAGATATCTTTGTCTCCGGCGTACTGAAAGCGACAGCCTTTTTAGCCTTTAACCCCTGAATATGCAACCTTTCACTCTATTTCAGCACTATGAACTTAACGTTTACGACGCAACATTAAACAGGTAAGGAAATGAAATACATTGATGATTCTGGCTCCACTTAAGATATTTTAGAAATAAAACGACTATTTTTTCACACATTTTATAATAGTGATAATGCTTTCTAAGTAAAAGTTGATTTTCGTATATCAGCAAATACATTTTACGGGTGCGAAGATGCCTTTGCCACTGGCTTACTGATAGCGACAGCGTGACTGCACGAGGAAACAGAAACGTTGCTCATGAGGTCAAATATTTGATGATATCTCTACGCAGAGCAGTGACTCAAACTTATACGCATTACATTTCCATAATATTTATATTTTGTTGCCTTACTGACATTGGAAAATATAGTGCAGTGCAGGGAAAACACACATTACACTGAATCATGGGAATGAGTTGAATATTCAAGACGCATTACAAAATAACTGTGGGGAATTGCCTCATTAATAAAGATACGATACACTTCAGCGGCCACACACGAGTGATAAATATGCCTCTTCTAATTTCTCGGGCAATCATTAAGATTCAAGGAGCGTCGCGTTGCTCACAAGGCTGCGGCTAACACGAAAGACGAGTCTCCTTACGGACAGTAACTGTTAATAGCCGCTCGTAATAGCTTAAGAGACCATGCGACCGAGGTGTTTGCTGTAAATCAATAAAAAATACGGATAAATGAAAGATAGGAATCAATTGCTTTTGAATCGCTAAAATTTCTAGCTTACAATAGGGTAGTTTCCTTCATCGAAGAAAACGAAAGGCATTGATTGCGATTCGTTACCCACCATCAATGTATTCATGATACACAAATTATTTGGTTTTTGAAATACCGGTTTAGACGAATGGCAAGGGCCAAATTTTATCCTCAGTTGAAAAAGGCCAGATTGGCGCCCATGCGATGTCACTCCACGTGACGTCACAGGGACCTAGTTTCTACACGAGAGGATAGGAGTTATACATCGTCTGAGGTTACTAATGCATGCAAGAGGCACAGAGCTCAGGGAAACATGTCTTAATGATAACCTATTAAAACTGGCTAAGGTCGGAAAGTTTTCTTTGTTTGATAAGGTATTAATAAACCTTTTTTAAGCCAAGCGCTACCAGATAGCATGGTACTCAGCTACCCGCTAGCATCCTGCGTCGTATCAGCGCTCAGAGCCTCGCCCAAGGTCACCTTTCAAGGCGGGAGGGGGAACCAGAAATGCGTCACACGGACTTTTTCCCATCATTCCTACTTACGCATCGCGTTTTCGTGCGCTTGAAAATTTTCACTTTTCATTTGATCGCGAAAAATAGATATCGTCATTAAAAAATCTAAAAGCGTGAAATACGTACTCCAGGAGTAATAATCTTTCGATTTAGGCAATAAAAAAATAATAGGAAACCACCCTATTAGTAAAAATCTACCTGATTCCCACCGCATACTTACTCTCGCAAGCTCTATATTCTATGAAGCAAGCGTTTTGGCGGAGAATCTGAAGTTCTGAAGATACCGACTCCTTCCCAATAATCACGGGATCGTACATTGAAAAAAAAAATGACTCCAGTTGTCAGAAAGAATGAAAAATGCTAAGCCAAAAAGTTTCTCTAGCCAAAGTTTAGTGCGTGTACATTTAGGTACATTGATGTCCTATCAAATAAAGTGGTAGGTCACGAAAAATAGCAACTTCAAAAAGTTGGATGTGAAAGGAATCGCTTTGCTATCTATGATTAATTAAACTAAGGTAGATATCGATAATCAAATAATTAATGAATGCAGTGATGCAAATAGTTTGGTAGATAAGTAAATTTGCATATATAATGTAATAATCATTATACTTTTATGTCACCTCACCTCACAAGATCTGAAATGAAGTATTTTCAGAAATAAGGGAAAAAATACCAAAGGATTAGTGGCAGCTCAAGGGGACTGAATACCACTGCAGAAAGTGTCTTTGCAGGACGCTACCGTTAATATCTCTAGGAGGCCATTTTTGTATGTAACGAGGAACTGTTTCCACTAAAAAGCATGGGATTTATGTAGCCTTGGTTTGTACGTTTTTACAGTTAAGCATGTGAAACCAGTTGGAAGGAAAAAAATTTCTAACTTCCCAAAAATGTGGTATTTTTCTCGTGAGAATTACTCCGCTCCAAATGGAGATACAGAACTGATCAAAAGATAGCCAAAAAAGAAATCCCCACCGGAAACATATAAATTGTGTTTTTTTAACGTAATCTTTACGCATCATTTGCTAGCTACATTTCGGTACATAAATACATAGGTCTTCGGTCACCTCTCTAGGAATCATTGCATGTAACTTGTCAGAAATCTTACGATCATATTAATGCAAAATTATCTTTCGAAATTTCTTTTAATTCATCAGAGCCCAATAGAGCTCCTGATTTAAAATATATATTTTAAAATGACTCATATTTTTCCAAGATGGGAAATTAAGAGAATAATTTTTTAAATTTTATTTTCACATTTTTCTGAATATTCTTGGGAAAAATCTGCATTGTGACCTCGGGTTTGGGAAGAAAGAGCCATCTGGCTTAGAGTCAATAAATAAAAGGCAAACAAAAATCTGGTATAGTCCAAAGTGAGAGATGAATAGTCACTATAATGTCCATTTGAATGCGTATGTATGAGGATGAGCTGCATCTTATAGAGGAGGCGAGGCGAGTTGACGCGAGGTTAATTTAGTGTTTCAGGGGGGAAAAAAAGAAAGATATAGGTAACGGGCCCTTCAGGGCGATATCCTTTCAGAGCTTTTAAAAACACATTTAAAAGGTCAGTGAGTGAGGGAAGGGGTGTAAGGAGAGAAAGAAAGGGAGGCCGTTCTCTTGAAAAACCAGTCCCATATACACTACCATACAATCTCTTTTTCCATTCAAAGACGAATGTGCGAGAGATTTGTAGAAACACTCTTCATTCCCCTCCCTCCCTTGCCTCCCACGTAAAGCTTATGCTCGTGATACCCTTCGTTAGATACTCGCTCTTCCATAGTCCAAACCAAACAATACTCTATACCATTCGTCTCTATGCTGTCCCGTAGGGTGAATAATGATGCGTTTACTTATCGTCCGAATGGTAATGGATACATTTATTGGTTCAAAGCGAGCGAAATTTGCGTTCGAGCGAGTAACGCACAGACCTGTTACCCACTCGTCATGACACGCTTGAGGATGCCTCAAAAAAAGTGTTTGCCCACGAGAGATACGGGAATTGATTAAGAAATTATTTTTCTTTCGAAAATTTAGAGAATTTATCTTAAAAAAATAAAAGAACGATGTTATTATTCTCTCGTGAGAGCACATTTTGAATACGCTACTAGTGATGGGGAGCCGTACGAAAAAGGAATGGTTTCGGATGTAGGTAGAATATAGCACGAAATATAACAAGGGATTGCAAGGGAAACGAAATGAAGATACAATGCATGGGTTTAATTTCGTTCCCGCCACGAATTTAAAATCACCAAGGAGTTTAGTTTCGACCCGGGACGAAACTTTACTTCCGGGAACAAAACTAAATTAATCGAAACTCCGCTGCTCATAGTTTAATTTCGATACCATATTTTGAGTGTATGGGGATTAGAGGGAATAGTTTAGACCCATTACGTTTGACATACGTGTATAGAGGTTTAAACGTTGAGCTTAAGAATCCAATGGCCAGTTTGAGTTCACCGTTCTCCTGTTAGTGGTAAAAATATGAGTGCCCCATGCATCTAATGGCAGTAGGCCGAGCCTCTTCTTCATTCAACCATTTTTCGTACTCGGCGTGGTCGAAGTCGAAACTAAACTGTTCGAAGGTGAAGTACGTGGTCCCTCCGGTACGAAACATTACCTGCGTTTCGTTTCTTCTCAGAGTTTTACTTAAGTTTCGATCCGAAGTAGTTTTGACTCCGATTCCGTATAGACCTTGAGTTTAGCTCCCTGGGTTAAAATCCATTTCGTTTTGTTTCTACATTTCGATCCCGGGAACGAAACTATTGAAATTTTAATGGTTTTGACTTTAATTTTGTTTCTATTGCCATCCCTGCTTTTATTGCAATAGCAAATGAGACTCATCCTGTCATGCTGAAGATTTAATTTAGTTTTGTAAAGCGGCGATTTCTCTCTGGAGTAAGGGAATTGGGTATGAAATATTCGTTAAAATGCAAGAAATCATATGTAGCTGCAAATATTTACAGATTTATCGTTTACATCAGTATATAGTAAAAGAATTGGAGAGTCCTGACGTCATGCTGAAGGATACCTTTGTTTAAAACAGTATTGACTCTAGAGATATTCCTGCAGAAATCGTGCATGAAGTTTGTGCTAGAAATTCAAGGAATTATCTAGGCTAAACGTAAACACAGATTTTTGTTTATAATAGCATGATCTCATAACATTGGATAAGAAAGGAGGGTTATGAGATATGCACCTATTGTAAGTATCGTAGGGGAAGAAGGCCTCATTTTGTTCAAATTGTTACCAACAGATTAAATTATTATCAATAGATGTCAGACATAAGAAAAGTTTTTACTCCATCACCGCATGATTAAATAGGAGTTAAATATTGATCAGTTGTCCACCATATTAGAGCTTGTGAATTTTTAATTACATTTGCAAATAGACTCTTATATTTTATTATTTACTAATTAGCAAGTAGAGAAATATTAGTTACTGATAAAAAAATTGAATACCACATCGGGAAATTACGAATTTATGGATATTTTCTGGGAAATATTATTTTATTTGAAATTACTACTTTGAAGTCTGTCGGCGAGCTGTTGACCCGATGTGGTGATTGAATAGTCATCCTCTAGTAAACGCTGTAAGAGAACATATAGTATGAAACCAAATCGTGTAACTGAGGGAAACACTTCATATCAAATTACTGCACGTAGAACACATGATCTGTATCAGCTTGAATATGTATATGGTCTACGGAAATGTTCTAAGTCTATCTATGGTCTAAGTAAATGACGAAAAGTGATAGATACAAAGTTAATAGACACGCAAAACACGAGAAAAGAATAAACATTAGTTAGGCTATTTAGCCGACACATTATCCAAAATAGCATTTTTTTCGGTATCGCACTCATTACAGATCACATCAAATGATTAAAATATTATTAGTAATAGAGACACGCCCATCCGAGAAACGAATACAATTTCTCAAGTGATGCCGCATTAATCGACATCAGGGCTATCTCACAGTATTAGCGACCACGAAAAAAATCCCTTGAAAATGATTCGGAGTAACTGATGCATTGCATCTGCCAAACGAACGTTGTAAGTTGCATGCACAGTTAACATTGATAAAAATGAATGACATATATGATTTATGAAATAACGGTTAGCGGTATGTAACCAAAAGCAAGTGAAGGAATCCCAAAAAAATTCATCTTAAGAATAGAAACCCTTTAACATAAATATATTAATAAAAAAATATAGGAAATGAAGTTAGGTTTGTTGGGTGAACTGAATAACTCACACAAAATTTTGTCCAAAATCATGCCTACATGAAAATTAACAAACAATTAAATGCGATATTCCATTCATGTAATTGGATGTAATATTTTTACATTGGAGATGCAAGCAAATTTCGATTTTGATTCTTTAAACCCTGAAAATATTGAAACGATAACGTAGGTTATGCATGAAAAATTAGTCAAGGAAAAGGACAAAACACGACTTAATCATCGGGAATACACCCGTTAAAAACCCTCACTACAACGTTGAAATCACATTCATATTAAATCGAAATTCGAAGCTTGTACGTGGTGGAAGGGATCCATTTAGCAACGAAAAAAAACATCGTGACTTCCACAGTTTATTTAAAAAATAACTACCGGTTTCGGCAGTGATGCCATTATCTAGTGCATAAATACTCTTTATGTTATTGGAGTTTATTGAGAATCAGCTAAAACTGAGAATATATGTTTTTGAGGTTTAAGTCACCAACAATTAGATGCGTCAAGCAATGCATGATATTTTATGAAAAAAGGCATTTATGAACTTAATAATGATGTCACAGCCAGCGGCGTCATAGCAAAATTAGTAATACCGGAAAGAACATTCCTTAAAAAACTTTTTAAAAGGAAAATATTCTTCTGCTTTTTTAATGCAAGTTACGTCTGCATGTTTTTAAATGTATATCACTTTTAAAAATCAACAATCAAATTTTTGTTTTGGTTACGAATGTATATACTAGAAATTTTGAGGAACCACTATTGATAAAAGCGTTATTTGACTATTACTTATGCTTTTCTTAACTAATGTCGGAACGGCGTTCGGGCACCATGACACCACTGGTCACAGACGAAAACGCTAGTAATAAAAAAAATAAATTGTAGAATTCACGACGTTCTTTTCTAACACGTATTCGTAATGCCAACATAGCGGAGTGACTCGTGCAAGTGCATAAATACATCCCCGGAAGCTATCTCCCAAACGTGGACGAAATCTAGCGTGGGCCGAAAGAGAGGGAGAGAGAGGCGTTGTGAGGAATGGTTCGCGTGGGAAAATGTGCATCGTGCGCAAATCGGTAACCGCCGAGAGACGCATTACTTCACACCCCGTTGGAAAGGCCCTCACTCAGCCTCTGCGAAAGGAGCGAGCGAGTGGATTGTGGGCGGCGGAAAAGTAGCCGAAGGGAGAAGGAGCCTTTTTCTCCGCCCTCCAATGAATCCCCACTGTACTCCACGTGATTCCCTTCGTCCTAAACCTTTCCCTTTAAGTTTCTCAGTAGTACTCAATGCCACCCATCACAAATATTACAAAAGAGCATCCTCAAGTCGGCCTCAAATGTGTTGTCAAATACCGCGCATTTAAATGGGTTTACAAAAGTCGCCACTCGCGTCGCTGACGGACAAATCGATCCGACTTTCCCATCACACTCAATGCGGATGCCTTGAATTCAAGGCATCCCGCGCAAGCCTAAGACGCGGATGCCTTGAATACAAGGCATCGGTCCCGTTGGGTTTCTCGGCCCGCCATCTGCCTCCGCGTCTTCTACTAGACCCTGCAATTGTGCCCAGCGTCTCAGTGTGTCTTCTCCTGTGACTGGATGCAAGTCGTTTGCTTGCAGCAGATTTTTTGCCTTCTTTTTATTATAATATATTTATTATAATTTTATTATAATATTTAATATTTTCTTTGTTAATAGTGCAAATTTTAATAATTTTGAACTATGTATGATTGTATACGATTAAGGAAGACGTAATATCTGATATCATTGCAAAATATTTTTTCCGCGTGGCGGTGTGTTGTGATAAATTTTCTCAGCATTGAGTGTGTTAAATGCGCGGTTTTTGACAACACATTTAGAGGCCGACTTGAGGATCCTCTTTTGTAATTTTTGTGAGTTTTATATTTATTTTTACCAAAAGATGTCAGGTGGGAGTAATAACTTCATTAACGTACGAATTAAAAGCAAGAGCTAAAAACCGATGAATTAGACATTGAAATTTAACTTTCATTAGTTTGTTATTATGTACATGGAGTTTTAGCATGGCTATTTTATAATGTCTACTCTTCTGAATTAATTTTTAAAAAACCTAATCAGTACCCACGTTTCATTCTTCGATTGAAGAAAAGCTTGTTTTTTAAATTTCAGTGCATTTTATACTGTTCTTGGTAAAAATGTTTTTGTTTTAATCTATTTTATTTTATTTTTTAATTTAATTCCATGGCGCCTAAACGTAATAAAATATGAGCAACAATCATGAAATGTTAAGGGCGCAGGAAAAAAAAACATGTGATAAAGAGCATCACACGGAAGCATCTTTTAAATTGCGTCGCCTTTCTTCCAACTCTAAGTGCATATTTTTATAAAAAGATGTCGGTGGGGAGGAGTTGGGAAGGGGGAGAAATTTGGAAAACTTATTAACATATGATTCATAAAGAAGAGCCAAAAATAGATGAAATAGCCATAGCCGAGAGGAGGCCGAAGCCGGATTTCCCTCCGCCTTCTACCAACTGACCACACTCGAGGCGACTGTTCTCGTTCACCTTTCTCTTTACGTTTCGATAGAAGTCTCAATGCCAACAATCTTTCAAATTCAACCGTTCTTATTTTTTTAATTTGATAACGCATTGCCGTAGTGAAACTTAGGCAATAATCTTGAAATTTTAAGGATAGAGGAAAACATAAAGAAAAACACGTAAGAAGGAAGTTTTTTTTTTAAATTAGTCGTTGTTTTGTTATTGTTTTATTATCAAATAAAACTGCAAATGTTTACTAAAAGATGTCAGGTGAGAATAATAAGTAACTTCATTAACGTACGACTTAAAAACAAGAGCTAAAAACCTATGAAGTAGCCATTGAAATTTATTTTTTATTGAGCTATTTGCCATTTACATGGAATTTTAGCATGGCTATTTTCTCATAAAAAACAGGCAGCAAAAATTATGTTGTTGAAAAACTTGCATCACGAGATAATACATCGGCTTCAGGTACATTACCTTTGGGAGACATTGAAATGAATTGTTAGGCTCATTAATAATATAAAACTTGAATGGAAACTCAGCATCACTCTTTCCGAATAATATATTACTATAAATTATACTTTACATATAATTTCGTAGAAAGTAGACGGCAAAAAAAAATTCAGTTGTAAAACCTGGATCACAAGATATACATCGGCCTCTAGTGTCTTACAATTAGTTAATGGCGAAACTGATTTAAATTGCGGGGGTCATAAATTAAGTAAAACTAGACTCCATCATGGGGTAGTATTCGTTAGTCAATATAATGAGTCACGAGAAAACAATAGGGTAGTTTCCTGCACCAAAGAAAACGAAAGGCATTGATTTCGATTCGTTACCCACTATTATTGTTTTCATAATACACAAATTATTTGGTTTTAGAAATCCCAATGTTAATGGTCAATTTTAACCTCATTTTAAAAAGGTTAGATTGGCGCCCATACGATGCCACTCCACGTGACGTCGCAGGGACCTAGATGCTATACGAGTAGTCAGGAGTTTTACATCGTCTGAGGTTGCGAATGCATGCATGAGGCACAAAGCTCAGGGAAACATCTCTTAATAATCACCTATTAAAATTGCCCTAGGTCGGAAAGTTTGCTTCATTTGATAGGGTATTAATAATCCTTATTTAAGCCATGCGCTATCTGCTAGCAGGGTACTTTGCTACCTGCTACTAGCCTGTATCGTAGCGGCGCTCATAGCCTCGCAGCAAGGAGGCCTCACACAGCCGCATCTGAACCCAGAATAACATCACACGGTATTTTCCCAGCATTCATACTTAGCCGTCGCGTTTGCGCGTTTAAAATTTTCACTTTAATCGTGAAAAATAGATATCGTAATTTAAAAATCTAAAAGCGAGAAATACGTACTCCAGGAGTAATAATCTTTCGATTTAGGCAATTAAAAATAATTGGAAACCACCCTAATCACCAATACAATCATGAATGAGAAATACGGTTTTAGAGTGATAAGGAATAAAATTTAGGCGCTTACCTCACCCATGATAATAGTAATTAAATATACTGACCAAAATACCACATAATCGGTGTAAATCTTACGTGCTTTCACATTGCATGGATGCGAATTAAAAAAACGTACCTTTCAATCTTAGAGGTTGAAACGGTGTTTCAACCCGTGAGGTAAATTTATTATTTTAGGGAATTAAGTTCACTAAGGGCCCATTTCATCAAATTTAAAGAATGAACATTACTAAACATCACCAGGGTAATCAAGGTCTATTGCGCCGGAGACATGAGAATTATGCCAATTCTTCCCTAAACAAACTGTGATAATTTTGGGGATAAAATATGCTATACCCAGGAAAATCAATGAGCTACTAAGAAATGTTTTCGCCAATACTTGAAATTTAAAATAACTAGAATATAAATGAAATTCCTACAAGATGATTTGAATTTTTGAACTATAGACCTGATTTATTTAGACTTAATTGAAAAACCAACACATTTTATGCTGAAAAATACTATTACTGTAATATGAAATTGTATTGGGATATGATTACCTTTCGTTTAGGTAAAAGTAGGCATCCCTCTGGCCACCGTCGCTGATCGTGCAAGAATTAATTCACCCATTAGTAAGTGTTGGGTGATTTTTATATCACATATTAATGGACAACCCAAAATTTAAAAAGGGCAATCGTGCACATATGTCAATAAACAAAAATTTTGATGCTTCAAATTTTTATCAAAAGATGTCTGGTAGGAGGAAGCTATAAACGCATCAGCGTTCCATTTGAAATCAAGAGCTAAAATAGTTCATATTATCTTTATAATATGATCTGCAATAGTTTATTAATAATAGAAATGGAGGTTTAGCATAGTTCTTTTCTTTTTTAAAAATGATAGATAAAACTGAAGGGCTATAAGCAAACTTGGGCTACTAGATAATCCGTCAGTTCATGGCTTGATAGTTACGGGACGCACCTAAGTGATGTTAAGCATATTTCAAGTAAAGAACATTTCAACCTCTGTTCCAGAAGGTTAAAGTGATTGGTTCGTACGAACCACATGGTCAATAAGAATACTTCTAACGTCAAGATGATTATAGCAATGCACTATCATTAAACTTGCTGTAGCATAATAATTCCAAACTAAATTTTTGCGAATGACATAGACATCATACACTTGCGCTGATTAAATTGGCTTTACACCAGAATTCAAATAAACAGGCCATCCTTGAAGTTTTTACCCACTACTTTCCTGATCATTAAAATTCCACACATATTAGCTTATTATAGGGCATGTTAATCAAGTATTGCATATGAAGACATTAAGAGTCATAGTTGAAGAAGCTTCCTATCCATCGCACAGAAAAAATATCTGAAAACCGCATAACATTAAAAGGGGTTGTAACGAGTGGATAGAACATGCCCGAGAAACCTAGTAAGATTCGGAATATGATTCGGAAACTCGGAATTCGGATAAAACTTGAAACCGTTCTCGGATCTACCTCACGATATTTAAATTTCTGCATAAATTGCATCGCATGTGCACGATGAAGACCTTAAGGTTCGCGACTGCGCGGTTCAAAACAAAAAATATTTTTCCCCATCACCTGGAGGCTACGAGTTATGCTTAGATCGCATGAGCAATTGAGAAAGGATATCTTTAAGAGTGACACGGGGAACATCATATTGGAACCTGACTACATTTCTAGGTCCTCCAGAAACGATAAATTAAGAAAGGTATTTTGCCGAACGGATAGGTATGGGAATACGTTTTTTCTCCCGAGCAAGAAAGGACTTCAATGAATGCAAGGCGTAATGTCATTAGAGCATTTCCTTTTTTTGTAAACAGATGGTGTCCTATCACCCCCTGCCACACGCCTTTGAGGCGGCTTGCGGGGTATTATGTAGATGTACAGAGATGACCAAATGCGTTTTTTCTTTCAATGCTTCCACTGCCACCCTCGAAACTTCCCATCATCGAGACCGTGAATTAAGTTTTTGATCATACTAAACCCAAATGTTTAGTGGTAGATAGATAGACATAGATGAATACTATGAGTGCGGCTCAAAGAGAAAAACAGTTACTCTCTAAAGCAATGGGTGGTATATTAAACCCATTGACTTAGACACCGTGGTTTTTGAGTTCAGCGAGCCGACAGGCCGGCGGCAGTATAATGTCTTCATGTCGCCACATTCTACGAACAATTCAAATCTTTTGACCTATGACGACCACGTGTCTATCGTACTATCTAATTCGCCAACCGAGCCTATTACTGCAACCATTTCAGATTTACTGACTCATAATTACTTCCTTTATCCTGGCCGTTATCAATCCGTGACATAACGCTAGTTTTTCCTCAAAATCCCATCCTCGTCGCTATTTGTGGTATATTAAACCCATTGACTAAGACACCGTGGTTTTAATGTTCAACGAACCGACTGGCCGGCGGCAGGGTAAGGAGACAACTGACTCCGAGCTAAACAAGTGAAGCTTGAGGAGCCGGGGTAGGTGGCGTGCCGATCGAGCCAATCGAGTCTCATTCATTGAAAAACTTCATAATTCCAAATACAAACATAAAACAATCATTTAACCATCGGCGGTCCTCGACTAAATATACGACCACTGTTTTCTCGCTTCGCCTCTCGTCTCGCGTTGATCCTCTTCACAGGATTTCCCTTTCTACCGACCAAAATGGAGAGCAACTTCGCTTTCTGACTGACGGACGCGCCCCTTCGAGTGAATGGCAGCCTCCCATGATAGTCCAGATGGGCCGCGGGGGCGTCGAGGCCGGAGAACGCAGATACACCTACATATATGCATGCTCGCGAGGAATTGACCACCGCCTATGGCCCGAGGATAAAACATAACGCTCGCTCTTCCCGCCCTATGTATGGGATATCGATCGCTATCACCACGATCGAAATGGAGCGAGAGAAATATCGAAAGGGTGTACGCAGTGCAAGTATGCGGGCTTTGAATGGAGGTAGTAAGACTGGCGATATTAACACGTGCAGCGCTCGCCGTGAGTAAACTTTTAATACCTCCTAAGAATCGTACCATCCAGGATCGCTATGCCGGAAATATAGATACATATTTAGAAAATTTGAGCTAAGCTATTACCTCTTGTCTAATCATCATTATCACTGGTACACAATCCTAAGATTGTTTTGACGCAGCTCTCCAATTAATTCTCCTATCAGCTAATCTTTTCACACATACGTATTTCTTCTCTTTCACATCCTTCTTTACCTGTTGCGTATATTTTATTTGTGGCTTCCCTTTTCTGTTCCTACTTTTTACTTATTTCTCGATGATTATCTTTATCAGGTCATCATGTCTCAAGATATGGCCTATAAGTTTATTCCGTCTTCTTATCAAGGTATTCATGAGTCGTCTCTTCTCTCCTACTCTTCTTTGGCTTTCCTCATTACTTACTCGGTCGCTCCATTCGATCCTCATCCTTCTATTTCGAAGCACCGCCATTCTCCACCACATTTCGCAGGCCTCTACCCTTTATTTCTCCGCTGCTGTTTGCCTCTGTGCACCTCAAATTCGTAAAGAAGCATACTCCAAATTAAAAGCTCTGATAAATTGTTCCCTTAATTTCCTAAATACTTACAGTGGGAAATTCCTTCCTTGAATTTCCCACTGTAAGTAGATCTTTCTTTTGGTGGAATGCTCTCTTTACCTGGGATACTCTCTGATATTTGGTAGCGATGCCCTAACTCAGAGCATTGTTCAATATGAATTATGAAACCAAAATTTTTAAATCATGACCAGATAGGATAAATTTTGTTTCATATTTTTATATATTTGTTTCTTAAGCTGAGACGAAATACTCAAACATGGTATCACCTAGGAAGTGGAATTACATTATTTCTTCGCGAGACGAATATCGCCCATGTGAAAGTCTTAGTCATACGGTGAGAGATTAAAAAAAAACTCGAGAGAGAATTTAAGGTGACAGAAGATATTTCCGAAGTTTGCAATACTTGGAATCCTTTACTAGAACTAATATGCTTCCGAAAGAGTCCAGCATTAATCATGATATTTCTGCAATGTACATAAGGCTTATTAGCACAAAATAATGTATTTTTCAAATACCGCTTAATAGGGGGCAATAATTCATTTAGAAATACACTAAATCGATAACCATATTATCCCACCCTATTTTGCATGGAAATCTATGCTTGAACAGTAAATGGCTAATTGAAAGAATACCGAAATGCGATGAACTCAGAAAGTACAAACAAGTATAGAGAGCCTCGGGTAATAAAACAGAGAAGCCGAGGGAGAATTATAGAGAGAGAAATGGACAGGAATACGCGCCCAGGAAATAACTCTTGGCGATTGGCGGAGGAAGGAGTCGGAAACTGGAACAAGTGTCACGGTCGAATGGTTCGCGATTTTGCCGAAAGAATTCTAATGACATCGTGCGTCGGGGCATAAGCATCGCGGCGTCCGCCACAGAGAGACAAAGGGAGGGAGTGCCGTTAGCTTTCTTCGAGAGAGATCCGAGGCAGTCCCGAGTGGTCTCGACGTCTTCCCAATCTCCCCGAAATAGGCTTCGTTTCCCTGCGATTTTCAATCATTCACTCGATGAGTCAGCGGCGATATCGATGAATGTAAAAGATTGGTGTACGTGGAACGAGTTCACGATTCTAATGATAATTCGATTCCTATTCCCTCAAGAATGAGAATGAAACAGTGGTATGAACCAAACGAACTACACAACGTGATGACGAAATCCGTAAACCGTGGGAGGAATCAGCTGAGGCCTTATCGACCCTATTCAGATGGACCTCGACCCAAGTTTTTAAATGGAAAAGATGGAAATTAAAAACGAATCGAATGATATTCTTGGCGAATTATTTTTTTCGGTATACTTCTGCGTAAGATCTGGGCAATGAATTATCAAGTTTTTAGTCCAATTTAAATTATATGATCCAACAAACAAAAACAATCAAACGTACAACACGAGTCTCACCTATATTTCTATTTTTGTACTAATTTATACGGGTGCAAATTCAAATATACCAACACACTTAGACTCGAGGCCGTTACTCAAATGCCTGGATACACTAGCACATGGGTGGATTCAGGGGGAGGGCACGGGGGGTACCTGCCCCCCCAGATGCTAAAAAATAGACAGGTTTTTTAATACGGTTACCATTAAGTTCGTTTTATTAAGAGTATTACGGAGCCTCAAAGATTTAATTTAATATAAATAACTTTCACATCAAAATAAAGTAAATATTTTCTAAAGTAATTGTTGTATTTTGATCTCAAATATGAAATGATCTGTGAGACCCTTGTGCCTCCCCCAGAAAAAAATCATGGATCCACCCCTCCACTAGTAATTGGCTTCATTAAGGGATAAGATATTGTCTTTCAATTGTATTGAGAGGGTGCTGGCGTATTGAGATTCTCGTTCGTAATGCAACAGTTGTAATGCTGACAGCAGCTTATAAGAGGTTGCGCTAGGTTGATACCTCCTTAGGAAGTGAGCAGAAAGAAAGCATAGAAGGATAGACATAAGCGGAGGTAGATGCAGAATCTATAAGAACCTTAGCATAAACACCATCAATAAAATTCTCGCAAAGGGCGACTATGATGGTACACAAACAAATTTGCATTTAGAGGGGAAAGTTAAAAATTAAAGCGAGATGAATCTTTGCAATAATAAAATTAAGTACGGAAACTGCGATTTCACCTAGAAATACTTATTTCAATACAAGTTGAAAATCAGAATTTATGTTGACTAAGGAATTGAGTAACATCTCGAGAATATTATGATCAGAAATTAAATGTGTCGAGCAACAAATACTCCTACGTGAAAAAGCAGTGATATAGCTTGTGATTCCAGTTTTTAGAAAAATTATTTTTAATAAATGTACGTTTTAATATCCTAAAATATTCTCGCAAAATCATGTACACGAAGAACAAAAATCTAAATAAAATGCAACTTCACCGTAGAAAAAGAAATTGATAACTCGCTAAAATAGCTGTACGGCAAAATTACAAAAATATTGTAAAAGGTTAGGGGAGAGTAATGACAGTTTACCTAGCTTTCAGAGTAATCATCATCCATTCTCCATAAATCTAATTCTTTTAAAGGAAATCACCTTTCAGCTGCAACATTACTTTTCCTTTTCAAGGCCCCCGGATGCAGAGGTACCTACTTGGCTTAATTTGGGGATAAACTATCGTCTATCTAATACATAGAGGTATGTACATGGATTAACGAGATTCCCACTGGATTTTTCTACCAATAGAAAAATCAATCAATCTCGTTTGTAAATTGAATTATGGTTTCGCTAGTAGTGGGCACCGTTGTCGTCATGGCAATGCGGGTTTTTCCGTATCCCTAAGCCCCATTGCACACACACCGATTTTGGACGGCCGTAAAATACCGGCCGATATTTTACCGGCGAAGCGCTGCTTGCACACACGCCGGATTTTTACCGGTCAAACGACTATAATTGCTATTGTAGAAGCTATAGTTATTATAGCAATATAATAGTTAGTTTGTTATAGTTGCTATGTTGCTGAGATGGCGCCGTTGATCCACAGAGCCAATGGCCGGCAGCTAACCGGCATTTTACAGGTCCCGGTGCGTGGTCGATATGCGTGCAAGCTCCCATGCCCTCCCATTGTACACTATTGGAATGTGGACGGCTGATATTTTACCAGCCGTCCAAAATCGGTGTGTATGTGCAAGGGGCCTAACCTTCCATTCCCATCCCTTCCTTGGAGGTGTCGTCGGGCTCTCATCACGGCGATGCCTCCCATTCTTTTTTCCTTCCTCAGTCCTTCCCCTCTTGAGACACGCGCCCTTAAAAGTCTCAGAATTAGTTCCTGGTCCTCAGGAGAGTAACTAGTGCGGGCCCGCCCTGGGTGCACGTTTCTACTGTACTGAGAGACAATTGGCGCATTCAGGGGCGCAGCTAGGAATAAAGGCTAGGGGGGTTTCAGGCGTAACTAATACTAGGGGGCCTGGAAGTGTGGCATACCCGCCAGGTCAAGCGGGAGGTGCGGGTGCCCTCCGCCTTAAATAATAAAGATAAATGGTTCAAAATGATGAGTTTTACGGCATTCTGAGAGATATTTTATTGATACTTACACTATTTTTTAAGTAATATTAATCCAATTAAGTAAAATTGATTAAACTTAAAAATTTCTCTGAGCTCTGGGGGGGGGGGGGTTTAATCCCCCAAAACCCCCCCCTCGCTGCGCCACTGGGCGTATTGGTATTCTCGTTCGTAAAGCAACAGTTTACATGTTGACAGCAGTGTATACTAGGATGTACCAAGTTGATATCTCCTCAATAATAGCGCAGAAAGCAAACATAGGTGGCGAGACATAGGCGGAGTATTTGGAACAATCATCATCGATCCTCCAAATTATATAATTCTTTTGAAGACAGCTAGCCACATTCCTGCTGAAACATTACAATCCCTTTCAGCCCAAATACTTCAACCGATACCCACGCAGATTACATTTAGGAGGAAATGCTGAACTGATTAATGGAATCACCATTAGGCCGCCAACGATGAGTCCGAGAGATTCCGCGGGAATGGAAGGAGCAAAAAAAAAACCTCGAACCATTGAAATCAAATAAATGATGGAGTTTAACACCTCTGCAGGCGTTTGGCAAGATGGATGATTAAAGATGGGCGAATCGTGGATTTTCACCAGTCCATTCTCACATTCATTCCGTTCTCAACATCACGTTCCAACATTTCCGGTTCCTCACCCCCCCGAAAAAACAGATCTAGCGGACCTACGGAGAATTAAATGAACTTATCCTTTGACCTTTCGGGAAGGAAAAAATGTAAGCGATAAGTCAAAAAATCTCTCAGATTTATGATCATTAAACAGTCAGGTCGAAAGTGTTATTTCTCACATTTAAAACCGCATGAAATGAAAATATTGCACGAGGAAAGTCTTGAGGGGGTGGAGGAAGGAAGAATTAATATTTTCGTCGCCCCGTTCCCAGGCGAACCGAAATTTTGGACGGTCGGGGCGGGAAATCAATTTTTTTAAGAGGCTTGCTTACTGATTCCAGTGAGGTCCTAGCCGAGGTCTAAGGTGATTTTGTTTTCGTAAATGGACTTAAATACACATAATTTGTCAAAAATCAACGCGAACGACATAATCGTGATAAATGAAATTTTTTTGGCCAGTTGATATCACGTGAGGAACATTTGCTAATGAAGAAAGGCGAAAAGGAATTGATAAAAATGTGGATATATCTCACACTCTTTCACGATGCTCCTTTGCGACACATTTTTTAATTTCAACTTTTCATTTCCGTTACTGTAACTTTATCAAGGAAAATATGCAATGACTATGATTCCATGATATGATATGAGCGTCAAATATAGTTTTGATTGAAGAAGATGGTATTTCACCCTGTATAAATGAGTAGGCAATAAATGGGTGGAAAATACAATTAATATCAGAGATCAACCGCGATGGATTCTAAAGAGCCTTGCTCGATAATGAGTGGTGATTTTTGGGTATTTTCTCATTCAAATTTCTAGAACAATATGCCCTTTTTAATCCGCCTTATTTAAGTCCACTTCAGTTAAAATCAATCCAAGGAGAACTTCCATGGCAATGTATTTTATAAAATCTCATGAAAACAAAATTTAAGCCGCACCAAGGCCAAACGTTATCATTTGGAAGATGAGTTATTCATAAATCGTCAACATTCAAGAAGAGGCTAATTTATACGTTAAAAGTACTTCGCAGGAAATATCAAGCAGGAAAAAAACACGGAAAACGTAATGGTTAAAAATGAAAGAAATCTTTTACTGCCGAGTCCAGTTCATGAAAATTTTTAACTAGACACTAGAAAACTTCTATTCTTCGAACCTTTCTATTATCTTCTAAAAACCTTTTCTTTTTGTTCTACGAACCTAGTACATCACTTTCAGGATTCTTAGCCGAACAAGTCGTGAGATGGAGAGTGAGAGAAATTGGTAATGAATGGGAAGAAATGAGGGACCTGAGTGTAGTGGAATCGAAACTCTATAATGATAACTGGGTCTCGGAGCCGCTAAGGAGGATGTAATCAATATAATATACAATGGATATCCTGATTTTTTATTCATATGCATAGATCGCCTTTATAAGCATATACAACTTCGACCTTCTAAGCCAAGGGTTCCCAAACTGGGGGGGGGGCGCCCCCCTGGGGGAGGGGGCGAGGAGAAAGTCCAGGGGGGGCCTGACACCCAAATGAAATAAACAAAAAAATTACAAAAATAATTTCCTCAGATCTTTGAAATAAATTCTTTCTAAGTTTTCATAATTGTAATCTTTCCATCCTGCGTTTCCCGCATTCAACAGTGAACAAAAAAATCTACCTACTCACCGTATCAAGTAGGCACCTACTTGTACGAGTACAAGTACTTGTGCAAGTAGGAGTTGGTATGCACGGCACCGTGTAAATAGGGTATTGCAAAATGGAAAGCTGATATGTGTAGCGGGGGGGCGGGGGGGGGGGGGCGTGGTACAAAAAAGTTTGGGAACCCCTGTTCTAAGCCATATGGCTTGTCAGAAGGTTCCACTTATACTACATAGTAGCAAATTGAAAGCATAGCATGTATATTACATTTCAAGTTTCAACTTCAAACAAACAAAAAAACAATAATATGACACAAAAAGTTTTAGGAACTATGAAACCAAAATATGAGAATTTAATTTAATTTGCACATTTCAGATTAATTGCAGAAATTACAAGTTTACAGTTTCACTAATTAACATTTTTTCACTTTTCTTTTAATTTCGGCCTAAGATTTTAGATTACATAAAGCCTTTAGCGTACAATTAAAGGTATGAGGTACAACATACTTAAGCAAAATTTTACCAAACATGTAAAGATACGTTTTCAACAAAGGAATGTTACGTTTATCCATTGAATGTGTTTTATTGCATTGGATTTTGTGCTCTTTTTTGTAATAGTTTTCGGTAATAATGAGCCAATTTAGCATTTTATTCACAGTTAATATATTATATTCCGTATTCAAGGACGGTTTTCAGGAAACGCTTACTCCTGGAAGAGCAAGAGACAAGTCGGTTGCCATTGTAAGTCATAAAGTACACGGCGAAAAAGGACGATAGAACAGGAAAGAAATTGGTTATGAATAGGAAAAAATCATGGACAAAAGAACACCATGAATGCTCGGATCGAAACTCTATTATAATAACAGGGCCTTGGAGCCACTAAGGAGGATATAATCAATACATCTGCTCGACTAACGGAGAAAGGTAAACCACGTATTAGAGGCAGAGGGCGTGCTTGGGATCGTATGATGAAAAAGGGATGATAGTGTGAAGGCTTAGAAATTAGAGGCTTCATCATGCGCACCGCTCGAGAAAAGAAGACTAATAATTTCCGTGGAATCTGCACTAATTAGGCCCATAGATCTCCCGCGAGATAGTCACCCAATTAAAACACATCATTCCTCCACTCTATGGCGTTGATTCACTCCTCCCACATAGAAGGAAGGAGGGTAAAAATAAAAAAAACGAATTAAAACAAGAGGAAAACGATAAAAAAAGAAACAATGCGGCCGGCGGACCCTAAATTAGCCTTCGCATTATCGATCCCGACCTAAGCGTTTCAACACAAATTTCGGGCAGGATCATCACACAATTACGGTCGGCCGGCCCCTTTGACCCGTCAAAATTCTCATACTTTTTTTCTCTTTTTTTGAATAATTTTTTTATTTCATTCTTTCTTTAAGACCCCATCGGAAAGAAATCTTTGCCGCTCGGGCCTCATATATTACGACCCCCAGGGAGTGGGTAAGATAAATTCTCTACGAGCCCGCGCGCCTTCTCTTCCGAATGGGTTCGTGTGGAGATATTAAAGGGTGGCGGATGTTTGTACATGGAGAGAAAGAAGGAAGGTGGTGGAGGGGCGGGAACGGTCTCATTCCTTCTCTCTTTTTCTCTCACCCCATTTCGCTATATACACACACACTTCGTTTCCACACCCCCACTCCTCGGAATCATATCGTGCTTACCCATCCTCCTTCGCCCCAGGGAAACAAGAGGTAAGCTTCGAGAGTCTTTCCGCCGAATAAACGAAAATACTGGCGAGGAAAGGCTGTATTTGATTCGACGGAGTGGTAGTTTGGTAATATGGTATCCACCAGCCCTACAATTTTTAAACTGCATTAGTGCTATGAGAAAATCAGAGTAGAGATTCCAAGATTATCCTAAATTTTTAATCAATTACTTGGATCGCAGATATTAAACTTCGTTTAAAATATTAATCGATACATAATACTTTACGTGCTAAATATGGTGTTAAAATTTATTTGATAACCACAAGGCGATGTATGATTCCAATGTTCAAAGATGGCAAAAAAGACTAACTATCTAATGCATATAAAAGTAAAAAAAAAACTTTGTAATTCCACATAAATATTTATGTGGAGGTTATGAAGAATTTTGTTAAGTAGATTCCATAAAGTAACGCCCGAGACAACGAATTATGACTATCTAGTAAGTGCATCAAGTATTCTCATTTAAATATTTTGTAAGTTAAACAATAATTAAAATTTTTTATTGATTGATCTAAGAGGATGTATCATTCCCGTTCGAAAGGTTCTATTTAGCGTTTTTTCAACAAGGATAATACGTTCTAAAATCATAAATCACATTGAAATTATCAAATTGAATTTAATGCCGTGATTAAACGTAAAGTAATATGCATCGATTGATATTTTAAATCAAGTGAAATATCTCTCACTATGAGCATTGATTATAAAATTGGGATAATTTTGGAATTTCTACACCCGATTTTCACATAACACTAATGCTATTATAAATGGTAAGGCTGTTAGATACCATTACAGCTACACAGCTGTCGAAGGTTTTTTTGATCCTCAGGCCATTGTACACACACATAGTGCTCAGGATTAGTAATCTGCCAACCGTATTTGGAACAAAGTAATCTTTTTAGGGTTTTCATTTTTTTCAACCAAATCTGACAATATTTTAAAAACTTGAACTCAGATTCCACCGCAACATTAATTACACAACCGTCGAATGGTGGACATCATCTGGTCCAAGAGGAAGTTTCGAAAGTACATTTTTTGTAAGTTCAACATTAGTTATATACAGAACAAAGTTACGTAAGATGTCATCTTATTTTTGAACCCGGGTAATAAAGACAGAAGTACAACATTTACTTGAACACAACTCTTTAGTTCAAAAGAATAATTATACAAATTTCAAAAGCCGGTAAAGCTAATGCTTAAAAAGTGCTGCATACCTGGATTTCCCTTTGACCCTAAGATTTCCTGCCCCATCCCCTTCGGCCTCCTTCACGTTTGGTCCCCTTCCGGGAGGCGATGATGATGTGCGCTCGCGATTGTGTGTTTTTTCGTCTCGTTCCCCTTCCCTTTCTCCCCCTGACTTCATCACAATCGAGGATATTTATCAAATCATCTCCCAGAGCCGAAACGGACCGAATAAGGGCTCCGCGGCCGACGGGGTGGGAGGAAAAAAATAAATAGGTTTATCTCTGTGTGTGTTTATAAAGAGAAATTTGTTTCAAGGAAAGAATTACTTACGATACATTCCTATCTCCTTTAAGGCCTGAAATTACCGAGAAATAAACACATAAAAGGGCATATGAAGCTCAACCCTCAGACTTGCCTCAGAATCTGCTTGAAGCGATACTGGCGGGAAATGCCGAAGGTATTCAATAAAATGTATCAGGTGCCTGAATAAAATTCTGTTCTATTATTTTTCAGAATATCAAAATGATATTTTATATACTTTTTATCTTCCAATATTAACTTGTACCTATACAATTGAAGGGGCAAGAAGCCAAGGGATACGAGTGATTTTTCTCCTAAGCGAAGTTTGGTACAGAAAATACGCAAAGAAAAACGAGATCCACTAAATCTTTGGGAGTGCATTTGATTTCCCACTCGATGTTAGTACATAACAGAGACTAACTCGTATCCATTGGCAACCATGTTTTTGTACATTTCTTAAATATCAACCTTCCTGTTCTGTGCCTAACTCGGATTAAAGATAACCACTTGCACCCCTTGTATTCTCACCCCCTCAATTAATCTTGATTTTTTTATGCAAGAGTTAAGTTGCTGCATAATTATTTATTCAAACAACTACCTATATAGAAGCCGATATTTTGGCTCATTGCAATTTTCGGTACAGAAGCAAAAGCCGATGTGTCGGCCCGCGGCACTAAGCGGGTTGACTCACTCCATGTTCACCATATTTAAAGGCAATCCTCCATGGGTAAATTTTTGGGAAAAATTTAATTTTTTTATTTTTTATTTTTATAAATGATCTCACGACATGCTTTGATGCTGGGGAAATGTTTTCGTTCTTTCTTTTAATTGATCCCAATTTTTCAATAAATTTGAAATTATAGTTTTTCAAATGTCCTGTCAAACTGGAGATACGTTACCGCGATATGCGTGTTCATTTCCGCATTTTTTTCTCTCTTCGTCATTATTGTGGAGAAAACTCTAAATGAGGGCATGATGCAGCCAAATTAAATTTTTATGCATGGGAATTGATAATTTATACCATTTCCGCTGTCGGAGACTTCCTCATGGTTGTCTTGTGTACCTAGGTTTATCCAAAGGACATCAACAGACACCGTGGAGCGCGAAGGATGCCTGCGAATATCAGAAATGAATGCATGGGCGTACCCAGCGAGGGGCAGGAGGAGGCAGGTGCCCCCCCCCTTAGAAGCAAAAGTAAATTTAATTCAAACGATATTTTTTAACAAATTTTCTTTAAATCCAAAAAAGTGATATTAGTATGAAACATTTCATTAAAATAAAAATATTTTTTCCGAGCAAATAATTTTAAAAAACTAATAAATCGCCGTTATAATTTTCTTGAAATTTTTGTTTCATGATCTTTTATGAGTTACAGCTGGAACGACCACGGACTGCCCCTCTCTAGTTTTATTTGTGGGTTCATCCTTGATTGTAGACATGATATCAATTAGAAGTGACAAACAAAACAAACTAATAATCAGTCATAATGATGAATATTTAGAGAATTTTCCATCAAGGTGTGCATTAATGACTTATAACAAGGCTCCTCAGTTCTTTTCTTGATCTCTTTCTAAGCGTCATAACGTTTTCTCCATCGCTCGAGCAATTTCCTTCGACCCATGGAAATAAAACTTCTCCTCCACACCAAATGCAAGAACCTCCTGAACACTGCTGAGAGAGAGAGACAAGCGCAGCCTATGAATCTTTTTTGGGATTTCCCCCCCTCCCCCCTATTCCAACCCCCTCCATCTACCCATCCCCACGACGTGGAATGGGAACTTCCCGGGCGACCGCATTCAACTCTTTTAGTGGAACGCTTTTTGAACCTGGACGCGAGGAAAATATATTGAAACCATTAAAAGATTATTTTTTTTTCCTTTTTGAAACGAAATGAAAATACGACGGTGTTGATGGGTGAGCCTGGTGGATGGATAAGATGAATCACTCCTCCCTTTATCCGTTTCCTCCTTCGCCTTAACTTCGCTCGCTTTTCTCTCATCATCCCCTCTTTGAATGTTCTACTCACCATATTATTACAAATCCCGCATTTAACCATCGTAGTGCCAGCTTTTTGGAATGGCACTAGTGAGAAATGTCAAAGTTATTTAAAGTCAACGTAACATCTTCGAGAAAAAATTCTTTCATGTTATTATTTTTATATCAACCTGCTTATTTTTTAATGTTACTATTTTTATATTCAAACGTTAACTGTATAATTAATCCTGATTTTTATGCAACATTTGAGCTGCTGAATAATTATTAATTTTAGCAGTAAACTACCTGAGAGCCGATATATCGGCCCGCGGCACTAAGTGGGTAAATCAGTTTCCGTCGTGAATGAGCAATACGCAACAAAATATGATTTCAACTTATTGTTACAATTTTTAGGAATGTATACGTCCACGCAGGACATGAAGCGGGGTTATAAAGTTATTAAGTCCTAATTAAACTACATATCATGGAATTAAGATGATGAAAATATTTTCAATGAACAATTTTCCCCGTAGTTCGTGTTAACTGTAGCAACACTTATCTTCAAATAGCGTATATACTTCAGATTCATACTTTTGATAACTCATCACTCCAATTTAGGAAATAGTAGCGGGCTTGACTTAGTGGAAATCCTTCATTCAAGGAGTTAGAAGGAATTAAAACCTTGCTTTTTCCACGTGGTGATATATTTTTCCGACCATGGTTTCGTCACAGAGTAACATTTTCAATAGACATTGGAAATCTTACTCTGTATTGACACTATGCCTGGAAAAAATAAAACTCCATCTGGCATGTGCTTTAATTCCTTCAACACCTAATTACTCCTATCTGCGTAGTATTGCAAAATTTCTGGGCCTAATTTTATCATCATCTTGATGTCAAGATGCTTTGATGTCAAAATGTCAAGATGCGAAGAAGATTATATTCTATACCAAGAAGATATTTCTCTTGTAACTTTATTTACATTTTTTCCACGCATAACCAATCACCTACAGGAGACCATAAGGTGGATTTTACGATTTTGACTATATACGCATTGGAAATCCCATTTTTATTGAAATTGAATATAATAACGTAAGGAGTACTTTAAAAAAAAGTCATTAATATGTGGAATTGCTTTGCAAAGTTTATGATTACACGGATACATGTTAAATACAACGCACCTAAAATATAATATACTTATCACCGTCACGAAAAATATCACCTTCAATGAATGAAAAATAATCTTACAAACTGTTTTCTTACTAGTTATTTGGAGAAAAAAATGTTATAGCATATGAAAATCATTGTATTACATATATTCATTCTGAGATGTACCTATAAATCCGTTAACAGTATTCATTATAGCATTTCAATGCGGCAAAGTGAAGACGATACAAGTAATAGGGGCAGTTTCAACTGCAATAAAATTATGAATAATGCTCGCCGGAATTTTTAATGCATAAAGGAGTAAATATTCGTCTCCGCTACGGGGAATATATAAAGTCGTCGAATCAGGAAGGCATCAGATTTTAAGATTATAAGTTTATATATTTAAGAAGGAATTTTAGGAATTTCTCCAATTAAATCTCATATAAGGTTAGGGAAACGAAGAAGCTTATCTGCTTAATGTATAGTTGAAGGAACATGCTATAAAACTGTATTCAGTTTAACGCCACTAGCTAGCAGTTATAACAAACAAAGACACATTAATCAAGGTGAACATCTGCTGACTGTATTGGGTGGTCTCTGCTTTTTACCAATCTACGCTTCCTTCCTTTCTATATGCTTCTCCTGTATTTCTCATCCTCCTCCATCTATCCATTCTCTTCTCCGTTCTATCTCTCCGTTTCTCCAGGTGGCGATCGTGGTGGTCTAGCGGAAAGGGAATCAGATTACTATAGTGACGGGCGTGAAGGAGAGTTAAGACTATATACACAACATAATGGTTGAACAAAGTGGAGAGGAAAACGATGGGAGGTTTGTTTGATAAAAAAAGGCGGCGGAGGAAGGGGAGGGAAGCTGACAGCGCACGCAGAGATTGAAGCAGAGGGGGCTGATGTCCGTGGAATAGGAGTAGGGATGAATTTGGGATTAAAAAGTTGGAAAAACAGCCTTTTAAAGTCAAGTCTTTATAAAAATTTCCTTAAAGTATATCTAAAGTGTGGTTTTATCGAGTGGTCTAGCACGATCTCGTAAGTAACTTGTACTGATTCACATGAATTGTCGAATGGGCAAGTTAAAATAAAAGGAAAATAATGTGGATAGCTGGAAAACTACTTTAAAGCACTCATTTCTTTCAGAAAATCCCTAATTAAAGACAGGCATCCTTCGCGTTTCAATCTCAATTTATGCTACATTTTTGGCCAAAGGTTAAAGTTCTGGATAGCTTAACGCCTCAAGTTAAATGAAATCGGGGATTAGCGATTATTTGCTCTCTTCATTCTTTAATAAATAGATACGGTGTTCAAACATGTCCTTAAAGTACATCTTAAGAGTGGTTTTATCGACTCTTAGCAACTACGAGCTCGTAAGTAATCTATGCTGGTTAAGATGGATTTTTGAGTGAGCAAGGTAAAAGAAAAGATTAATAATGAAGATATCCAGAAAATTAGAATGATTGGAAAAAGTTTGAATTGAAAGTAACGATAAAACAAAGGACGCCTTTAACGCCGAAGAATTCCACTAAATGAAATAGGCAAAAGGTAGATATCTATTGAAGAAGGAAAAGATGAGAGAAAGTTCATCTCCTATTTCAATATTTAAAACGGAATGATAAACTATGTTTTTACTTTTTTCTATTCATTCCAATGCACCCCAAAACGCTGTTGGTCTTTTTCATTCTAGATAAATAACACATTGCAAGGGAAAATTACAAGTACTTTTCCTCTGGCCTAGAAAGCCTCACCCAAACGGGACTGAAAATCGTGACTTTAAGTTTTGCAGGCTAGGAATAAACCCGTCGCTTTTAAGGTTAGGAAATTACGTTGTTGACAGCTGACAGAGACTCAGATTATTCGATAAATTTACACCTCTAGGAATATGAAATCGGTGATTAGCGATTGCTTGTTGCTAATTATTTAATAAATAGATGCGGCCTTAAAAAGAGTTCCTTAAAGTACATTTAAAGTGTGGTTATATCGACACTTAGCTAGTATGAGCTCTAAAGTAACTTATGCTTGCTCAGATGGATTTACAAACAGGTAGGTTAAAATCAAATATGATGCTTAGAAATAACTCGAAAGTGTTAATTTTCTTCAGGAAATCCTGGATTAAAGATATCCTCCGAGTTGCAATTTCAACTGAAGTTTCCACAAAAATGTTAAAAAATCGATGTATCATACATCACCCATGATATCTAGGCTGACGTTAAAGTATCATACAACAGTGATTTGAATATGCATACAAACATCAATCATTACCAACCTTACATAAAAAGTTAATGTTATTTATTACCCCATTAAATGATTGATACATCAATAATAACCTTAAACTCATGGCAATTCGCAGTTTTCACGCTTCATTTTACAAAGAATAAGCATTGATCCGTCGTGTCTAATCTACAACCAACATAAAAACAAAAACAGTGACGAGCATGATCTCAGGTGTTGAAAGGGACCATCAATCCACACAGGTATCGCCCGTAAACCCAACCCTAATGCCACCGAGCGTGACTCCCCAATGATCTCGACCATAAATCACCGACTTTCGAAAACAGAACGGTCCTCTCTCTCATTTCGGCCATCGCGAGCTTCATCCTTAGTTGTTTCTTTGGGACAGGCCTTCAGACGGACGCTATGGCATTCAAAGCGAGCAGCAGATTGATTGGAAAAAGTTTGAATAGAAAGTGAAGATAGAAACCAAACACTTAAACGTCAGGGAACTCCTGTAAATTGAATTAGCAAAATAAGGATTGCAAATTAACCCTTTTTAACTCAGAGCTGTTTCTGGGAACAATTGAATTTCAGGACTTTTTTCTGTTACTACGAGAATTTTCAACTCATTCTTAATTATTGTGGCAGATTCATACTTCGCCATTTAACTTTAAAAACAGGCAGTTTGAATTTTTCGGGAAAAGAGCTTAAAAAATATATATTTTTTTAAATGTTACCCAGATGCAATATTGGGTTACAATGGGTTCAGATGGGTTCAATTCATTAAGAATTAAAAATACTTGTAGTTTTCTTGAAAATGACCAACTAAGGGTAAATATAACTGCGAGGATAACACCAGATCACATAATGCAGAATTAATGTGGCGTAAATCATCTAATAAATATCTCTTTAATTGAAAGAGTTGTACTCTAAGGATAAAATTTAAGTCATATTAAACCTTGCTTCATTTTCAACGCGCAACAATTGAGATAAAGGACCTCGGTTCGAGCATTGTTAGATTGAAATCTCAATTGAAGTCACATTTTTAGCCATAATGAAATACTGACGATTTCTCAGAATGTGAAAATTCATTACATTCAAGGTTTTACTTAGAGTAGTCATAACGATTTTAATGACTATACAAGAAGGTATTGAGCATAAGAAATCTCCGTTTTTCAATGAAACGATATTTGGGTGATTTTATTTACAGAATATCCGTCATTTTTGCGCCATAAAACATTTCATTACAAAATATATACACTTATTTCAGCCTTGGTGTCCAAGCAATTCCAGCGAAATGTTACTTAAAAGGGTTGTGTCCATAAAATTACATAACAAAGCCAAAGGACTAGAGTTATACGTTATATTAAACACAAAAGGCCAATTTTTAAAGCAAGCGGCACCCAATGAGAAATAAAGACTAATATTTATATACGGTCTCACTTTTCCATAAAAATGACCACAGCAAAATGGAAACTTTGGATTATGAGTTCGAAATTAGTTTTTAAAAAATCAAGGGGATTAGAACGTTCGTGGTAAACATTTCGTTTCGGGGGTAAAAATATTAAGCGATGATATTTTGAGTAAACCAATGTCAGAGTTTAAAATATACCGTCTACTATTCAGGAAACTTCGTCAGCATAATGACATATCTTTATTCATCATCATCATCATCGTCATAATCATCATCACTGGTCAACAATCCCAAGATTGGTTTAATGAAGCTCTCTACTCTATTCTCCTATCAGCTTATCTTTTCACACATACACATCTCTTTCACACCTTTACCTACTGCATATATTTTGGTCGAGCCATTTCCATTTGTCGGCACTCAGACATGAACTGATGATGTGGCTACGAGATGTGGCTATAGGTCACGAAAAGTCCTCTTGAAAACAACTCGACGCAGCTAACTCGGAATTCATGGAGAGGACCGCTTCAATGGTTTTATCGAATTTGGGTTTGAGTGCCGATAACATCCTATGGTTCTGCGAATACTTAAGTAATACTAAGGGAAATGGAATGCATTAACGGCACAAGTGTACTTAATCCTCGTTAAAGCCCCGAAAAGACTCCAGATATGGGAATTTCCGGGAAATGAGGGTATGTTATCCCCTGAGAGCCATTCAGATTGCCCGGGGTGAAGCCCAAAATAGAATGGAAGAAGGAAGCCCCCTGCTAACATGCACATGAAAGATGGCGAAGATAAACATGGTGGACTCGCTCATTCCCATCCTTAAAACAATTCTTTGGTTAAATTTGAAGTACACTCCTCTGAGAGCGAAGTTTCAAGGTGGAAAACATTGATTAGCGCCAAAAAAATCCTTGCTCACCTCCTCATATTAGAAATAACAGAGAGTTACATTAAAAATTAGAAAATAACATTCTCCGCCTAATAATTGGCATAGTTTCACGCTCGGGGTCGTAATTCAACATGCGTCTAAACTTATAACGAATTCAGAATGAATTGTGAGACAACTCCAATTAAAATATTATCACATAAGCACAGATGGAAGTAAAACAAATAAGGTTCCAATAAAATTTTCTGACTACCCCGCTCTACTCTTCGAAAAATATGCTTAATGAATATTATGGTTTGAGAATAATGAATTAAAAGGCTTTCGTTTATATAAAATTATTTTCAAACCTTGGTTATCATCGCAACGGTTTTATATAATTTGTATAAAAATCTCAATTACATCTTTTTTCTCGAAAGTTTTAGTTGGAACAAAACTAATCAACGCAGAGTTCCACGTGCATATAAAATATCAGGACGAATTTTCATTCTAGTGCACTTTCAAAATCCCTCTTTTCCTCTTCAAATCACGATATTATCCTCAAAACTGCGAGCGTATCATAAAATGAAATGAAATTGAAATATGTAGCGCAGCAAAAAACAACAAGTATGCATATAGATGCACTTAAACAGTGATACCTGAACCAACAGTATCCGTATTGAAAATTGATCCTACAACTAAAAAATTTTTTTAAAAGCAGTGAATTAATACAGATTAATTCACACATTCACTCATATTATAACATGTTGGATCTATTCACTTTTAGATTAATTAAAATATTCGGAGTCCAACAATTTCCTTTCAGTTGAAAAATGATTCATAAATCCGCATAATGAAAACAGACGTGAAGACCTCTACGCAAGCTTTCTCTTATGTAGAAGTACTTAACTCCCTATTATCGTATCGGTAAAATATGATCATTATTCAGTGACGACACCGAATGAAGCCTAACCAGTCTCATCGCGAGCGAGGAAATTGATTTCAAGGAAGATACTCATAAGAATCTCGCAAGTGCGAAGGCACAATAAGTTGGGCGATCGGCCGGCGAGAGGAAGATATTTATAGAGGTGAGGGGTCTATACAGAGGTATCCATAAGAAGGCCTGAAAAAAAACATTAAGGCATTGACTTCAATGAATATGCCCCCTGATCCTATAAAACGCACGCCCGAGGGCACTAAGTATGCATTGACGGCTATTTAAGACGCCGTGGATGTGTGAGAAGGGATGGGAGGTCTTCCTCAGGAACCTATGGATCAATGGCTACGGAGAAAACTTTATTGCACCCCCCCGCGTAGAGGCCTTTCTTCTGAAAATCCATTACTGTTTTTAAGAGGGTGAAATTATTGACTGCGAGGATGAGGGTGAATAAATATTTGACAAAAGGAGGGGAGGAGGAGGATTTCATAGCATTGGATACGTTCAGGGGTAGGAGCGCCAAGTGAGAGTCGATATCTCTGTGCTGGAAAACACAAAAGATCGGCAGGTATAGAATGCGATGCTATGCGAAAAAATATTCTCGCTTTATCGACCTTTATTCTCGTAATATCTCCGTAGCCTCAAAGGAACGTCCTAAAATACCATTCCATTCAGGCGCATCTTGTATTCTTTGTCCACAAAATCGTATTTATAAAGCCTCCCCATAAAATCGTATATGAAATTTCGTCCATAAAATCTTGTATTAGAACACTAGTCCAGATAGCCGCATCTCAGCCAATAATTCAATTTTCGTTTTTATGAACTCGATATTCATTCATTTGCTTACATTATAAGTATTTTATGAACATAATTGTCGTGATTAACCTCCATATTCTAATAGTTAACTGAAGATAAATTTCGTAAATGATTTTATGGACGAAATTTCAGATAAGCTTTCAACGGCTTAAGGCGAGTGTTAATGGTCAATTTTAACCTCATTTGAAAAAGGCCAGATTGGCGACCATGCGATGCCACTCCACGTGACGTCACAGGGACCTAGATGCTATACGAGTAGTCAGGAGTTTTATATCGTCTGAGATTACCAATGCATGCATGAGGCACAGAGCTGAGGGCAACTACTCTTACTAATCACCCCTTAAACTTGCCTAAGGCGGAAAGTTTCCTTCGTTTGATAGGCTATTAATAATCCTTATTTAAGCCAAGCGCTACCTGCTAGCAGGGTACTCTACGCTATCTCCATGCTCGGCAGCAAGCAGCCTGCATCGTAGTGGCGTTCATAGCCTCACTCCCAGGTGGCCTCAAACAGCAGCAGCCAGACGTCACACGGGCTTTTCCCAGCATTCATACTTAGCCGTCGCGTTTTCGCGCGCTTGAATATTTTCAATTTTCATTAAATCGCGAAAAATAGATATCACCATTTAAAAATCTTAAAGTGTAAAATAGGAATCCAAGGCAATTCCAGGTGTAATAATAAATTTTGATTTAGGCTATAAAAAATAATAGGAAACCACCCTATTTTTGTGGTTTTTCGGGTTATAACTTATTTTTTCAAAATTTTAAGCATAAGTCTGCGCATATTGCTCGCGTAAGTGATGAAAGTGGTCTGCAAAATAAATTTTCGAGCCCTGATACCATGCCTGATGATTTTTTATGTTAAATGGTCTCCTGATTCCGAATCTGACGTCTGTTTTCTTCCATCACCGAATATTTTCGGGGAAGGCCCCCTTCTTTGATTTTTATCACTTTGCGATCGTTTTGACAGATGGAAAGGATCATTTTTGCATTTATTTCTCTTCTCAGGTTTTAGAGAGATGAAAAGTTCTAAAACATGAGCATTAAGTAAGTTAGGTAAGAATGGATTGGGATTATAATTAATTAAAATGTGATATTCCTGGGAAACTTAGAGACTTATTATCATAAGTTACGCTAACTTGCCATTTAAATTGTTGGTGTTATGTAATATTTTTATGAGTAACAGTGGAGTTACTTTAACATTTTGGGTTGACTATCAATACTCCAGAATGTTCAACAATGCGATGCAGGTAATTTCGCTAAAAATCCGGAAAAAATTTTCTTTATCGAAGAAATTTGCTGGGATTTCCGTGTTGACTGGACAGCCTGATTGTGGTATGTGACAATATGATGGAATATATAACGTTCTCCATCCAACAGCGAAAATTAAAATAATCAAGCCTGCATTGTTGTCCTGGGCAAGTACGAGGAAGTTGACGTATTATCCTGCATAATACTCGGAGAAATTCATATAGGTAGGACAACCCGCGGACCACATGTAGCCCCTTAACCCTTTAAGGCCGGAATATTTTTTTCCTCCGATTTTTTCTTCTTTTCAGGGATTGATCGCTATTTACTTAAAAACATATATCCCAAATATTATAGAAGTATGTGCAGTGGTTTCATAAAAATGACTAGTGTCCATATGATCACGCTAGGCGGATACCGTAGCAGTAGCATCCCCGCTCGAGTAATTCAACTCTTCGAATAATCACTGCATTTATCTTGCTCCCCAGATAAAGTCTTTGAAAAATATAAAACATATCAATTTTTAAGTCATATTTATTTGTTCTTCAGGACAAAGGATTTATGGTATTAACAAATTAAGCCATGTGATAATAAATATATGTCATATGGCCATGTCAAATTAACATATGTGAAAAATGCATAAACGTAATGTGAACAGCAAAGAAATTAATTTTTTGTGAAAGTTTGCAAAACATGGTACACAAAGCCCTAAGCCACATTTCACACATCGGGTACGAATAGTACTTTGGCAATATTCACCTGCACAGCGTCGTCGATTGCATGGTTCAATCAAATGGCCAATACCGTCGAGGCGAGTTTCATCACTTACTCGGACGTGGATACAACTATTCCTTGAATGTTATGTTGCCTACATAACCTTGGTGTGAGTGGTTTGTGAAACATTCATTTCACCGATCTCAGCATATATAACTCCTAGCCACTTCGTGCTATCTTAGAAAATCTATCCAATAAGGCGTATCTTGAATTTCTAGTCCAGAAAATCAAATGCGTATTATTTAACTGGGATTTCAAGAACCATATAATTTGTGTATTATGAATACACTAATGGTGGTTAACGAATCGCATTAAATGCCTTTCGTTTCCTTTGACTAAGGAAACTAGCCTATTGGTGGCGCCCGGGTAACGAATATAGGGCACAACCTGAGAATACGCTTGGTGGGTCGTCAGAATTAACGCACAGCGGACCTCACCAGCGAGAATGGCTCTCTAGCAAAGCACCTCACAGAGTATTTATATACGTCGGCCCTCATTCGTATTTGCTCGATGACCATCCCCCTGGTCTGCTGGTCTCTCGGGGTCAAGCAGCACGCCACCCCTCCTTCCCAACGCCCATATAACCAACCACGCACTTGAGGTCATCAAGCCGCCGGCGTGCAACTCGTTATTGCATTCGATCCGCGGCCAGCATCGCTCGTCCTCGCCCGGGGAAGGGATGAACCATGGCCATGAACGCGTATCGAGTTACTTGACAAATGGCGAAAAAAACACCATTAATGCGGTACTTTATGGGCATTTTCACGGCGATAACGAATTATGGCTCGGCGGGCTGATTTAGTCATCAAAACCACCTTCAGGCACGCTCCCCCCATTCCCATGATCAAGCTCTACTCGCTGCTGACTTAACTCCCCTACACGTCTTGCATACAGTGAGATATCGCCGGGTTAAACTATTTATCCTTAAGTAATTATCGCGGTAACTATTCGCGAGTATCGGTCATAATTTTTAGCGGAGACTTTAACGCCTGAGTGTGCGGTAGGAAAATTACGCTCGCAGGGAAATTTTAAATACGCTGAAGATGAGTATGGACGCCTGCATAGAACGGAAATAATTGCATAAAAATTTATGAAACTAACCATTTGAAAAAGTAAAAAAGAATTGCGAAAATGTTTTAAATAAAATTCAAAGAAGTTAATTTTTTTTAACTTCAATGACAATGAGCAAACTCAAATTACTCCTGCTTCAACTCCTCTCATGAGACACCTTGCATGCAGTGAGATATTGCAGTGTTAAACTATTTATCCTTATGTAATTATTGCGGTAACTATTCGCGAGTATCGGTCATAATTTTTAGCGGAGACTTAAACGCCTGAGTGTGCGGTAGGGAAATTAAGCTCGCAGGAAAATTTTAAATGCACGGAAGATGAAGAATAGGAGGAAGATGAGGACGAACCCAATCAGTGGTTGGACCTAATAACATATTTTCTAACTGGATATATAATTCCAGAGGCGTCGTTCAGGGCTCAGTCCTTAGCCCTCTTCTTTTCTCGTTATTCATAAATAATCTCCCCGAAGTCATAAAACACTGTAAATACCATCTTTCCGCCGATGATTTCCAGATATATTGCCACTCGTCAATTCCGGACTTGCTCACAATTGCTCTGATCAATGAAGACGTTGAGCGAATGGTATCCTGGACACTGAAAAACCACCTACGATTAATGAATGTAAAACAAAGTCGATAATAACTGGGAAAAGCTACTTGCATTCTCAAATAGATATTTTATCTCTGCCCAACATTCAAATCGGTCACTACACCATACCATATGAAGAAACAATAAAAAACCTTGATGTAACATTTGATAAACATCTTACTTGGAAGCAACAAGTACAAAGTACTAAACAGAAAACCCTAGGTATATTACACCAGCTGTATAGATCAAAGAATATTATACCCCCAAAAATACGCACCATCCTAGTAGAAACACTAATCCTTCCACACCTGGATTACTGCCCTTCCATACTTACAAATATAGATGAAGAAAACAGCAACAAATTGCAAGTGACAATGAACTCGACAATACGATTTATTTCTGACCTCAAAAAGTGGGATCGAATTAGTAGCTCGTATGCCCTTCTAAACTGGATGAAATTCATACTACGTCGCCTTTATCATCTCACCTGCCTCATATACAAAATACTTTCTTCTGGTAACCCGCATTATCTGTACGAAAGATTTATTTGGAAAAGAAATATTCATTTCATACCTACTAGATATCACTACTTTGACATTCATATCCCCCACCATAGAACATCTCACCTCAATATAATATTCATGGTTACAGCTGCCAGAATATAGAACTCACTACCGATTGAAATGAGAAATTTGCCATCAATACATGTATTTTAGAATAAAGAATGTAAGTTGTTTAATAATAGCTCATGGCAATTCCCAGTGTAACTAACCATGCTGACGTGACTGAGTACTGATGTGGATGAGGGGAGAATATATTCTGTATTCGGGTCATTCCATGTGAATTCAACACACCTCTCAACCTGACCACGTCAGATTTCTTTCAAATTTGGTGTATTCAATGGTACTGGTAAGTGATGGAAAAATACCAATTTGTAGAGGCATATGATGATTTTGACAAAAGTTACAGGTCCGCAAATGTTGTAAATTTGTCGAAATTTCAGCGTGTCTCTCTAAAGGTAAATGACTATAATTCCGGTTCTATTCAAGGTAAAAAAATGAAACTTATGTTTTTGGAAAAGTATTATGTAGGGCTTTAAATTGATATGCAACATGGCCTATTTATAATAATTTCAATACTCGAGGTCATTGACCTTGACATTTGACCTTGAATATCTCAAAACACCCGCCCTTCAATTTTTTTAATAAAAATATATGTTATTGCTCATACATTTTACTACACGCTCACAAAATATCAAGATGGCACACATAAGGCATCATGCCCAAAAAATTATTTGTCTACGGAACTACACAAGCAAAATGCAAGAAGTACCACTTAAATATGAAATGTCCATTGTTGAACGGTATAGCTCATGGCTATATCATTGTAGTATTACAAAAAACAATATGATGGGTAGCTTCAATGAAAACACAGTTAAAATTGGTAAAAACCAGGGGTGGTGGACCTATAGAAAATTATGTCATGAATTCATGACATAATTTTCAATAGGTCCTACGTTTCTCTGTTACACCGGAATATTTTTCTTTGAATAAATAGTGATACTGATTCTAATGTATTTAATATGTCTGAAAATGTTGTGTGGCTAGATACCCGGATATCCGCATTCGGGATGTATTTATATGTATAGGTATGCTTTTATAAATTTATATTTTGTTTTTGTTTTTTTTTCCTCTATTTTTTGCATTTACTGAGTCTTGCTGTAGTGTTTTTTTTCTTTGAATCTTTGTCAAATGATTATTACTGATTTGTTGTGCACTTGTAAATTATCTCATGGGCCAAATGGCCCACGTTGATAAATTAATTGAAATTGAAATTGATGGAAGCGCGCATAAAAGGGTAATAATTGCATAAAAATTTATGAAACTAACAATTTAAAATAGTAAAAAAGAATTGCGAAAGTGTTTTAAATAAAGTTCAAAGAAGTTGATTTTTTTAATTTCAATTATAATGAACAAACTCAAATTACTCCTGATTCAACTCCTCTATTGAGAAATCTTGCATATAGTGAGATATTGCAGAGTTTAACTATTTGTTCTCAAGTAATTATCGCGGTAACTATTCGCGAGAATCGTCCATAGTTTTATCGGAGACCTTAACGCCTGAGTGTGCGGTAAGAAAAATTCGCGCGCAGGAAAATTTTAAATGCGCGGAAAATTAGGATGCAAGGGAGCAGAGAACGATCATACTTGCAACTAAATTTATAAAGCAGACAATATAAAAAAAGTATAACAAATGAATTACGAAAGTGTTAAAAAGAAAACTCAACGATGTTAATTTTTTTATATTTTTCAATGGCACCTTCCATACACTACAAATGTATAATATCAGAAGATTCAAACAAGGAATTTTTCCACATTGAATTAAATATTTGTAATTTTCCACGATTATAAAATGTATTATGACTTTGGATTCAGCGTTACTACATCATCTTCAAGGTGTAGTAACATTGAAAATGATGTAGTAATATTGAAACCCAGGTCGTACTAAATTTTATAATCGTGGAAAATTGCCATTATTTATTTCAATTTAGACTTCAAATGCCACTGGTTAAGGTAATTAAAGTTGAAAATATTATGACCAAGTAAACAATACTCCCTTTAATATTATACCGCAAAATTTACTACAAAAATGGTTCAAGCCTTCAAACATAATAAGAATCATTTTCAAAAATTACAGCTCGGTCATGCTCTCTCTATTCGATAAAAATGAAGTAGGCGATTGAAGTAAAAATCAGATAACTGATATAATGGCGAGTCCTCAATATTTCCCGTACTAATTGGTTGTAAAACTCAATGAAACAAGTAGTTAACTACATTTACAGCCTTAAATTGTGGGAAACAAGTAATAAGAATTGAATTTCATTCAACTCCACGTCCTGCTATCAAATAATTTTGCAACATTGGCTTTCATTTAAACCGTTAATTCATACAGAAACCACACCATATGGACTTCATGTTATGGCTCTCAATCGATTACTCCCAAAGAAGAATCTTTGGAATATACACATAATAAAAGTCATTAAACATCTACAGACATCATAAATCTTCTTGAGTAAGCTCGAACACAAATAAATTATCCACGTGCCACAAATGAACTCAAATCGTTTTTCACATACACATGTTTCCCCCATCTTTTCTCGCGTCGAATCAAAACGTTAACATTTTGAAGGTAACGAAGACAGTAAATTATCCGAACGGTTTAGTTTGATCCGAATCCATAAAATTATGAGGAGGGTTACACTTCTCTCCCGTCACGGTCCGCTGCCTTTAGAATCGGTCCTAATCTCCTAAAGGTAACCAAAGGAAAAATATAAGAAATGAGATATTAATGGCGGCCATAAATTCAATCCCTCCTTTATTTCTTCCTCTCATTCTCTCCCACCTACATCAAACTTCCCCTTTCCGCCGCCGCCGCCTTTCACCGTTTGAACGAAAAATGTTAAAAAGGAATCATCGGATAATAAGGAAGTATGCGAAGTGAGGAGTTAACGAGGGTATAAACTTCCTTCTTTGGGATTGCAACGTGGGAAAAACTCCTGCCCACATCCCAACGCCCCCTTTCTCATTGGAAGAGGCCCTTTGGAGAGAGAGATGAACAGGGAAGATTAAAAAGGTGGAGGAGGAAGAAATACGACATCTTCACTCCTCCAATTTCTTATGATATTTTTCCGTTTTATTTTTACTTTTTTTTCTTTTCTCTTTTAGCGCCCCAGCTTATCGAGCGATTGAATCATAGCGTCCCGGGAGATAAAGAGGAGGAGTGGATATGTTCGTAGTCGGATTGAGGGACAGGGGAGAAGATGGGAGGATACAGGCGAAAGATGGTTCACTCCTCTCCAGAGGTTTTAAGGTGGACGATTTACCTCGGCGGAAAGGGAAAAACTCAGAAAGCAAGAGTAGCGTTTCGTACTCAGACTTAATAAGAAAATGACATACATAACTGGATATTTTATTTTAATATACAGCACCTATAAAATGAAAGAATGTATATAATACGTGTTTATTCACTACCCGGAAACATGATCTCAAAGCTCGTGACATATGCTCGTAAAATCTATACAGAAGTGAATATTTTAGAGAAATACTTCTCCAATCTTCCAATTTCTCATGGTATTTTTCTTACTATCTTAGGTATATTATAGGGTACAGTTCAGAGAGCAAGGGTAACGTATGGACATTAGGCTTTCGAAAACAAATGATAAGCAATAATGCACTAATTTAATTACACAGCACCTTTAAAATATAAGAATGGATATTTATGATTTTTTTCACTACACGGAAATTTCATCTTAAAGCTTATAGCATGCGTACGTATACTCTGTATAGAAGAGCAAACTTTCTTGAGGAATGCATCTTCACTCTACTAATTTATTATGCTATTTTTCTTACTCAATAATTATATTAAAGGGTTTAACTCAGAGAGCAAGTGTAACATCTGGCCCTTAGTCTTTTGAAAGTAACTGTTAAGCAATACTGTATATATATAATTTAAATGCACATCACCTTTATATTTCCTTTAGAAAATTCGAATGAATAATTCGTGATTTTTCCACTGGGCGGAAATTTTAGTGGAAAACACGTAAATTACGTCCTAATATTCTATGCATAAGTGAAAATATTCTAGAGAAATATATAAAAGTAGCGTTTGATTCTCAGCTTCTCAGCCTTTTGTAAGACAACACCAAGCAATGTTGTAATAATACTTTAAATATAAATTATCTATGCAACATAAAGATGAATGTATATGCTGACAAACTCGTGACCAATTTCACATATTTCGTAATGAAAGGCAGATTCTCCACAGAGGATAAACAATAAAACAGAGGACACAGACAATAAACAATAAACCACAGAGGATAGCTTGATGGGGATTTGAAATCAGATCCCCTGAATTTGGAAGTTTTCTATCACTTAAACTACCAAGCCCTAAGTAATAGAACAACTGGCGCAAATTCAGGAGGTCCGGATTCGACTTCCAGAGAAGCAAACATTTCCCCCTCCCTCATGAAATTTTCGCACTTTACGTGCACTTGTGGGCAACTATGCAGAAGTACGGCGCTGGCTAAAGCGCGGGTATCTCCTCGGATAGTCCATAATGCAGTTTCACATTCATAAATTCAGCAATGCATGCTGCTGTCATAAGAAGTTAATGGAAAATCTTTGTAGCTATTACGTGATATATTTTATCTTGGGATAATAATAGCATGAAATCATGTTATGCAACGAGGAGAGGTGGGCTGAAGCCTGTTTTCCTACACATTAACACTAAATTGAATAAAATATCACAATTACCATAAACATCTATCTTTACCAAATTGTTCAAAGTACTCTACCGATAAAGGTCGGTTAGAAGGGATTATTTAAAAGGTAATCTTGCAGTCTACTCATTCTTCATGTAAAACTCTCTTCTTTCATTTTGTATAATAATCCAATTTTCTTCTTCTTCGTCGTTTTCCTAACATTAAACTATCCTCGTCCTCTAAAGCTGTTTTTAACATCCCCTCACCGTAAAGTACTCGCTCCATCCCTACCTTCTGTTTCCTCTGTATTTCATCCTCTCCTCACCCACCATGTCCAGCACTTCGTCGTTTCTCCTCCCCGATGAATATGACAAAAACAGCGATTACCTATATTTTGATTATTATATTTCGAACTGCAAAAAAAGAAATTCTTAATTGTCTCGCAGCGATGGATTGCGCCGACGTAGTGCATCCCCATAAGCTTCGGCGTTGCCTCGGAGATTTGATTGGAGGAGGGTAGGGAGGGGAAGGAGGGCGATGGGTGGGAGTGGATGGCGAGGGAGATGGGCTTTACGGGGACGAGTCGCTCTCCGCATCTCCACCCGCCCCAACGGTGATGGAAAGAGGGGAGAGAATCTGAGATGACCCCGGCTGATGCGCTGACCTTACAAATTTTTATGGTTCCGGTAAATAAAACGAGCGAAATAAAATGGGAATGGTATGGTGATGGGAGGGGATGCATAGAGGATAGAGGGGCACGTGAGGGTTGTAGGCAGGGATGCCAACACCTCGACGTGTTCCCACTACCACAAGGTAAATTCCCGAGAGTAAACATATGCGAGAGAGATTATTGGCTTCTGCGCAAGCGACCAATATTGAAAATTTAATACTTATCCTGTATTACGTGATTGGTTATATGTTGGATATCATTGGCTGATTATGACGATAGAGTTTGTTTTTGTGATGTTTACTTCGGCATTAAATTTATTTTCCAATTAATTAAATATACACAAAAAGGAGATGTAACAGGTTTACAATAAAATTTCATCATCATCGACAGTCATTAATGCAAATTTTGTTTGACGTATTTCCACTCAAATATCCTGTTCACACGATGTTTAACACACGCAAGTCTCTCTGATTGTATGAACATTTTTGGAGGACCGGAACGGAAAAGTATGAATGCATAAACCAAATGAGAAGAAGTTCTATTTTCTATCCACACGTTCGCACACTTTGAGTGGTTACTTTGCACATTGTTGTGTTCAATCACGCGTTCATACATACTTTTAGAAATTAACTCGTACGGGTTAATGTACTATGTGAACAGGCCTTCAGAGTAAATCTGTACCAAGAAACACAGAAATAATGCAATTGTATACGAGAAGGAGAAAAAAAGGAAGACACAAGTGACACGTTACTTCATAAGTACAAAATTAATCATCATTAAACATTACTGCAATGACGTAATTCAACTTATCAGTTTGGGGGAGATGAAGGTGAAGTATAATCTGCAAAATATAAAAAACTGTCGATGAATTTTAATGTTTTTCCAATACGGAAAAGTCGCACATAGTTTAGCCATATGTTGCCGGAAACTCATATCTCACTGAGCGATTCAAACCGAAGGTTAGAGTGGATATGTGAGGGTAGAGCTCACCCCAGACACAGATCTATCACAAATTTAGAGTGGGGGCCAGGTTCCTTATTCTCGTTTACCTCGTTCTTTAAAGACTTCATTTGTTGGTGTCCAATGGACGCTAATAACAGAAATGAATCCAACAGAATTTAGTTTTTTCTTCAAGAAGACCGTCATTATTCCGGATTCACAATACCCCGGCCAAACTCATATCTCACTCAATGATTCAGCCCGAAGGTTAGTTTGGATAGGTGAGGGTAAATTTCACCTCAGAGTTAGCCAAAGGCCTGAAAATATCACAATAATTGGATAGGGGGCAAGCTCCTTATCAATGGATCACCTAGCTCTTTTAATATTTTCTTTGGTGTGGTCCGACGATGACAAATATCTTGTAGAGAAAAATAATCGTGCCTAACTCCGTTTTTTTCGAGCAGATTGTCATTTTTTCAGATTCACAATATCCGAGAGAAAAATCCTGCGTCAATTCCCCCCCCCCCCCCCCATCGCCAATAGTACCTTTATTTAGAATATTTTTTTTTTCAGAATTTAGGATATCTTGCTCCTTTTCTTACAATATTATATAGAATATATTTTAATATACGAAAAAGTCCCACATAGTCTAGCATTATGTTGACAGAAACTAATATCTCACTCAGCAATTCAACCCAAAGGTTAGTTTGATAGTTAATGATAAAGTTCATCCCTGAGTCAGTCATGGGCATGTAAATATTACATTTCGGGTAAGGGGGAAGTTCCCGATCACCTTGCCCTTCCAAGATTTTACTTGGGGAGTTCGGAGCTCACCTCAGAGTTAGCCAAAGGGGTGTAAATATCACAAATTTAGAGTGGGAGACAGGTTTATTACCGCTGCATCACCTCTCCCATCTGCGATTTTACTTAAGAGTGTTCGACGATGGCAAATATCTTGTAGAGAAAAATAATCGTGCTTAACTCATGTTTTTTTTTCGAGCAGATTGTCATTTTTTTCAGATTCAAAATATCTGGGAGAAAAATCCTGTGTCAATTTCCCTCCATCGACCACAGTTCCTTGATAATTCTTTCTTCCGACTCTTCATCCACAACTCAGCGACCCCCTACCGCGAGTCGGGCACGTGTTACTGTTGTCGCCGTTTGCCGCACCGGAGAATTCTCCGTGCGTCTCTCTCTCTCGGCGTCCCGGGTCGGGAAAAAAGGAGTCGAGAGATTGACGATGACAGCTCTAACGACGGCCCAAGGGAATACTGGATGAAGACTTCAACCGGCCGCTCCTATAAAAGGGGAAAGAAGAAGAAGGGGACCGTAAGAGGCACCGTCCACCATATGCGTGTGTGCAGTCGGTGTCGCAAAAAAAAGCACGTCCCGCGGCTGTCACTTTACGTTTCTGAGCGGACAATATAAAATCAGTCATTGTCTCGTAAGAGCCCTGCGTCGATTCTTTCTATTTTTGTTATGGATGACGCGGTTTTCTTCAGAGAAAGTGAGTAGTGAACTCGCTACGGGGCTCGTTTCAAAGCGGTATACTACGTCACTTGGTAGTCAGTCACTGGTAAGGATTCCAAGTCAATGAAATAAGATTGTATGCTTTCCCGGCGAATTGCGTGGGTAAGCTTCTCTTGAGGAGCTTAATGGGTCTCCGACGACGTTTCGAGCTCCGACTCGAAGGTCATCCTCAGGGATGCTGAATGTCGTTTTTTTCAATGGATTTTGTTAACTCGGTTGGAATCCCGAGAGAAATTCACCCTCATTCCAATTCCTTGATTTGAGTCGTAATTATGCCGATCTGGGTGACCATTGGGGTGTCCCATGGGAATGAAATTTGAAATTATCAATAACGATTTTTTTAATCATCGTTTTTGCAATTAACACTTATACGTGAAAGATTATTTATCTCTATTATAGAAAATCTAGTGGCCGGTTTGTACATTTTTTGACGGGGCCTATCTTTCCACAGCGGGTTTGATGATTTACTGTTATCGCAGGTACAACAGTACGTCTTGCAAGAAAACTTCCGTTAAAGAAATTCGGAAGGTATGAATGATGTCGATGATACCTTAAAAGCAATTTATGGGGTAAATACCAAGTGACTAGTACAAATGGTTTTTTTGGCTTAGACCGAAATTGAATCGCAGAACAGTGCACTAGTGATTCATGAGATTAAGCAGGTTTTGAAAATTAGGTGATAAATAGACCACCAAATTACCTACGTCAAATAACCCATGGATACTCTTCACGAGGGGATTCTTTCCTTTAAATTCCAGTTCAAGCGGTTGATGGTTCCTCGATTAAAGATGATTTTATTTACCAGTTTTCAGCGAGCAGCACATAAATGACATTCAGATAATTAAAGGATTTCATATTTTTGATCATCACTGTATTCTAGTCCAACTATATCGGCTTTCCATTACTTTTTATTCTTTTCTTTCTATTTTATAGATAAATCATGAAATACAATTCATTATTTAGAATAATGCAATATCTCACAGCGTTCAATATAAGGATGATTCACAATTGAGTTACTTATGAAAAAGCTACTGAGGCGTTATCAAATTTCCACAGGGTAGCCAAGGTAGCTTAACTGGCTAAAGCACTCGGCCGGAAAACGAGGGATCCGGGTCCAAATCCCGGTCAAAGCAAATGATTTTTCCTCTGTCCATTTTTCGCACAACTGAGAAAGACATTAAACGTTTAAACCGGGTATGGGTAATAAAAATAGCATGTAATCCAAGGTTACTCTCACGGCTTCCATAAGGAATACACGAAATAACTCGTTAACATGTGGCAGCATGGACTGATAATAAAATACATCCTAAAGATTCAATCTGTGAACCTTAAGAGTTGAAGGATATGGATATCTTTTTACAGGGACGTCGCGTTTATCAGAAGTTTAAACTGAGGTTAAAAAAAGGTGTTTTATGGGAATAAAATTACTTCATTCATAAGTCAGTCGATCCAGCTAATGATATCCATTATTGATAATTCTTAAAACATAAAACAGTCAAGCTTTACAGAACAGCAAGTGGTTTGTAACAGGCCTAAAAGCGCGAATGAAATATAGCAAGAAAGGTTAAGAAAGCCTAAAGACTTGACCTGAAACAGGTTGTTTGATCGAACATCAAGTTTCGCAGATAAATATGCTGGCGTTCCCGTGTAGCATTAGATTAGCAGACTAGATTTCATCCCTATTTGGATATAGAGACTAGCCAAGTTTTCACATGATCAAGTTTTAAAACGAGTGAATCATCCAGAGCAATATCGATAATAATAAATTTGTTCCGAGTCAAGAGTTTGCAAAAGGAGCCTCTGACTTATCTTAGCTCAATATCCTATAAGTCTTTCTCATTTTTTTCAGCCTTGTCATTTCATAGCGGGAGCCTAGCATGTTTTACTTCAGGCATGAAATAACTCTTCAAATGATTGCATCGGCAAAATAATGAAACTGATTTACTTCTCCAGTCATTATTTCCGTGTCTTATAGGTTATAAGCAATAAATAGCCAACTAACACAAAAATTTATTTCGAATTATTTTCAGCAAGCTGCCAAGAAGATTTTAAAATACCTCTAGTACTATCACTATGATGGCTCGCTAGAGATCCCTAAATGTTCCGAGGAGACCAGTTAATTCCTAAATCATGAAGCATGAGAACTATCAACAAGTTCCTTTCAATTATAAATGCTGAAGAAACCATGGAAAGTAAAAAAGATAATCCCCAAAAAATGCGAATTTGATAGATGTGGTAACATTATGTGACATTGATCACACAATGAAATCGGTCGCAATGTAAATATGATATTGTTGAATGGGGTTTTTACAGGTAATCCTTAAAGGAAGCACATGTAAGGGCGCTTCGCCGAACCAGTGGCGGATCTATGGGGGCTAAGGGGGCTGTAGCCCCCCCTTGGGTATCCAATTTACACGAGATAGAATGGTAATTCTTTCCAACCCCAACTACTGCTGGAATTATTAACCCCACTCAGCCCCCCCTTGTCCCTATCCTGGATCCACCACTGGCAGAAACCAAAAGACAAGGGCAACACTGTAAACCTAACTTCCGTATTATTAACTATGGGAAATTGAAATGGTTAGAAAAAAGTCACTTATCTACCGAATTCCCTCTTTGCTTAACTCCCTGTCTTCAAATCCTTCCCTGGACCTCTTTTTCTCTATCACTATTTTCAAATCCTACCTCAAATCCCACCTGGACAATTCACCACTCCCTAATTCCCCTCCCCTTTCCAAAAACCCCCTTTTTATGTTTCAACATTTTATTTCTTGTTTTTTGTTTCCTTTTTATCTATTGCATTACCTTTAAGCCGCTATTTATTTAATGAGGTGTACCAATGAAAAGCCTTTGTGCCATTATTGGAGGTAAAACAAATAAATAAAGAAAATATTCATGTATATGTTTGACCGACATCCTGATATTTAACTTTGATTGTGAGTGTAGAATTAAATGGTAAGGCAAATTACACTAACAGATTAAAAAACATGAAAACAAAAGCTAATCTCGTAGTCAGCCAATAAAACTCATCAATCAGATTCATCACGTCATCTCGAATTTTTCCGTCTCACTCTTGGTTCCATGCTTAGATGCTGACGAGCAGTCTTGTAAAGATTTCCTCTGGGGTGTAATTTGCTGATATTTACGATTGAGAGTGATTTTTTCGATAAACTATGAGGAAATAAGTTAGCTCGCAGTGGTCTGGGAATGAAGTCATCCCCTTCGATACGACCAGTTCTCCAACTGAACGCGATACTTTCGGTGTTAAATTGAATTGTACTCAGTGCAGCTAAGTATAAAATTCGCCACGAGAGAATCATTTGTCTTGGACGGATTTCGAAGCCGGATCTCCCAATTGCCGATCAGGTATGTCACCAATTATTACACAACCAAGCCATCTTCTTCCTAGGCGAATCTTAGAATGTCTCGAATTCCGGCTATGCCAAAATGCCTTTTTCATAGCGAATTTTATCCTAGGTGTCCTAACTTTGCAACTGCACTCGTGAATGCGTACAAAGTTGTATGTTCAATGCAGCCCTTTGGTGTAACTGCACAATGGTATTCGTTCGTATCCCTGGGGTAAGAAATAAGATGGGTAAAATGGTACACATGAAAGACGATTTATTGACAGTAGCACAATTTAATTACTGCATATTAGGACTCAATTGAATAAAAGATCGTTCTGTGAATCAGCATCGCTCACTTAATATAGATAAGCGTCTCCTTTCCTCTTGTTGCGGTTATTATCATATGCAAACGTCTAGACAAGCCATATCATAAATGGCCTGGTGCTGGAGCATTCCCGCCAAATAACGGAAAACTTCATCAACAGAAAGATTAAGAAACAAAATTGCTCGTCGTCTTTTAGGCCACAGCGATGCACATGACAAGTCCAGATTTACTTCAAATTCAGTAGGAAACGAGTGTAGGTAATTCTAATTCATTCGATTGTATGCTAGTTAACTTTGCGGTGGTTTATCTCGTAATGAGAATAAAAAAAAACTTTTTTAACACGGCGTTCCGGGCGTTTGCTGAGGCTCTAAGACGTTTGCCTTCTTGAAAATGACGCAAAGGCGTTGTTGGAACTGGTAGACGTCAAGTAAAAAATTGTGGAAAATAAATTTTTTGCATTTAATTCATTAGCACTACTTGGTTGACTAACGGCAATGTATTTTTAATGCGCTTATTACCCTACATCGGAGGAAACTGGTAAATTACGGTGTAAAATTACATTTTTTCACACGAAAATTAAAAAACGGAAAGAAATCCAAAGACCATTACACCATTTTTACCCATGCCCAGATTATACGAAAATTTATTTAAGGATAAAGTATAAGTCAAGCCCTGGCAAATCCTCACAAATTTTCAAGGTTTAGAGGTTGGCCCTTCAAAAAATAAAAATAGAATTGTTTTATCCTCAAGTGAACTAAAGATGTGTGATAGGACATCTCCAGCTTCAAATAAGCAAATAAAATTGCATAATTATTCATGCGACTCTAATGTATTCCTTGTTCATGATCTGGAGGGTAGCGCTTTACGGTGTGGGAACGAGGGCTCTTACAATGAGGATCGAGAGAGAAGACTGAAAGCTTTCGAGATGTGGGTGCGAAGACGAATGGAGAAGGTGAAATGAACGGAGAGGACGAGGAGGAACGACGAAGTGCTGGACATGGTGGGTGGGGAGAGGCAGGTTATGAATGCGATACGGAGGAGACAGAAGGTATGGATGGAGCGAGAACTTAGCTGGAAGGAGATGTAAAAGCAGTGTTAGAGGGTAGAATGTTAGGTAAACGAGGGACAGGAAGAAAGAGAATCAGGATTTTTCGGCAGAATGAAAGGGAGTAGGCCTTATTCTGAATTGAAGAGGGAAGTGCTAGAAGATAAGGGATTTTCTCAGAATGCTTTATAAGAACTCCATGGAAATCTTAACCGGTAGAATTAATCAATAAATTTACTATCTCAACCGGGGAGATACGAGAGAGAGGACGGAAGAGAGTAGGATTTTTAGATATAATGAAACGGATTAGGTCCTATTACGAATAGGAGAGGGAAATATATGAAGGAAGGAGTGCCTACCAGAACGTTTCTGATTTTTTCATAAATATGGGTAAAAATAACAGGGCTCAGTTTATGTAGCGTCATTATAAGAAGCCCTTCAGACCGTTATTTTTAGAATGATGGAATATTTTAAATCGGATTAGGCCCTCAGTAGCCTCGTGAAATGTGGGTAGTTGTTAGTTTTATTAACCACGGTCCGTTTTTACGAAGTTCATCGACGATTAATTTTCATCGTTCATTAACAATCCTAAGATTGGTTTGAAGCAGCTTTCTACTTACAAGTTCTCTTGTCGGCTAATGTTTCCCTCCTGCTGATTTCCCCCAAATAGGCCTATTTTGAATTGCAGAGGGGAGTATATGAAGTAAGGGGAGGTTCTCAGAATTCTTCTTAATTACTCCATGGAAACCTGCCTTAATCGGTAGAATACTTAAATAAATAATGTATTTCTTCCTCTACACGTAGGACCGCATACAGGAAGCACAGCAATTATACACACCTCAACCAACATTTTAAAGCCACGCAATTAATTCACAGGAACGCGGCCAAGAAGAAAACATACTGCACCACGCTGTGATGCACTTGCTCGAGGACTTGTTTCTTCGAGACCGAATCGCTACCTTGTGTGACCAGATACAGCTCTTTAAAAGGATCTCCTCTTTTTTTTTCAATTCCCTTATGGGATGGAAAATTAATAGCTCGATGCCGCTCTGGAAAGTGTGGGTGAAACAAGGAAGCAGCGCTGCTAGTCTCTGCCCACGCCTTTTGCATTCGGACTGCCTAAATTATCGCGGTGCACTCCGATGCGAAATCGGTTTCTAACGAGTCCGGCCTTTAAAAGGCGTCGTGGTGAGCAATTCCTCCTTCTTTTGTTTCTTAAGTTGGAAAGAGCAATCAGCGCGAGTCGATCTACGTTCATATTTTTTTCTCTAAAGCGTATTTTAAATGCTCATTCACCCCCTCTACCCTTCTTGTCGCTCTCTTAAAAGTCGACGATATCGTTAAGGGAGCCGGTCTTTCTGTTGAGGTGCGATTAATTGACACCGCTCTCACCGGGGCTGTTTCGCGCACCCCCTACCGGGAAGAAGGAGCGGCGTCGCCGGGAGGGACTGAAGGTGTGGAAGCGTGCGAGTTTCTCGAGTCGTCGGTCGGTTGAGGAAGACGCGGTGTCGAGCGGCCGGGGGCGGAAGACGTTCAGCCGCCGAAGGGTTAATCTGATCTCATTATAACGCACTTGACATGGGATGAGCTCAAGACTAAGGAGATCCAGGCGAGGAGAGGAAGGGGGGATTCCCACGATGAACACTCGGAGAAAAGCCGAATAGAAGAATGAACGTTACAAATATAGTAGTATGCATTCATCTACATCTACATACTACCCCGCAAGCCCACTAAAAAGGCGTATTGTAGGGGGTGTTTGCTATTAAGACATCAGCCGTCTACATATAAACAGCAAAACTCAAACAACATTACGACTATAATTTATTAAAGTCCTTAATGGATCGGGGGAAAAACGATTTCCTATATCCATCCGTTCGGCAAAATATCTCTCTTAACTTATCGCTTCCGTCGCACCTGGAAATAAGGCGGGGAAATTGAGTATGGGAAATTGGGGAGATTCAGTGGAATGACATCCTCATTTAATTAAAATGAGAGGCATCAATTTTCCCACAAATTTATTTAAGAACGTACGATGTACTGAATTTTACATCTATACCAATGTGGCCAACTGCCTCTATGCCTCACTTTTTAGGGGCATTTGCGAGTAAAAAAAAACGATTTTTCAAATATACCATTTTTCGAATCTAGAACATGTGATACGTCGAGAGATCACGTTACGTGCACAATTTACTTGAAAATGATATGGCGATCGAAACGCGTCGTACATTATTAAATAAATTTGTGGAAAAATTGCCATCTCTCTTTCCCATTGAATCAGAATGTATTGGTGCGGTATGCATGGATACTCATTATTCACCATTGAAACCATATGACGCAACCCCGTAACTCCGGAAATATAATGGAGCGACAAGGAGAACATCACATCAAAATATGATGTTCCTTGTCGCTGGGATGGCGAACTGGAATGTCGAGTTACAAAAAATATTGGGGGGCCCAAACCGGGGATCTTGCCCCGGGAAATTTTATAAGTAGTGAGTTTTAAGTTTTTCTTAAGCATTTTAGAAGATAAGATCAACATTAGAACCCTGATAACACAAATATCGATATCTGGATACTCCGGGGAAAATCGACAAGCCCTACACATTTGTTACTCACATCCATAACGAATTGTTGAGGGGGCTCGGGTTGGAGTCGTCGCCACTGCTCTTAAAGATATCTATTTTCCATTGTTCAAAAAATGTAAGCCTTGCGCGCAGCCTCCGAGGGATTATGCATTGAGACCTTAGTAGCTATTTTGGAATAAGGTCACTAATATAATACACCAATTCTCTTGCCAACGTTTCCCAACCTTATTTTTGCGCGATACGGACAGTAATTTTGCAAGTACTGAAGAGTAAAGTAATGAGCAAGGCGTTGGAAAGAGAACTGGTTTATATTACAAGTGACTTCATTCCGAAATAATAAAAAGTTTCATTACTAAAAAAATTATTCATCTCCGTCATTAACAGAAAAAAGCTTTTCCAAATTGAGAGGGTAATGTTCTCAACGCTAACACCTTACAGGTGAATCTAGATTTTAGAGCATCTTTTGTATCCTTCTGAGACAGAGCTAATGCCATATAGCGTTCGCGGAGGGAAACGTGTTGGGTTTAAGAAAATTCTTAATGCTAAAATTTTTTCGCGATCACTTGGATTTTCATAAGGGAAATTAGTCAGATTTCTACGTAATTGAATTGTTTTGTTTTCTTGAAGATGTTTCATACGTGCTCATTTAGTACACCAGTGTCGATGACCCTATACTTCATTTAAGAATAATTCCTTGGACTACTTTACTAGTAGGACTCCGGCTAAAATTAAGAAAATATTTTTGGAACCTACTCACAAACGGCCTACTCATAAATGGGCGCCTCTCGATTCTAGAAAAGATTATTTTCAGCGTTTGAAGACCCAAGAACGTTTTAAACAAGGCACGTAATTGAAAAACCTGATCATATCGACTGATTCGTACATGATGGCGGGGAAGGTTTCCTTAATAGAAGCACTTCAGCACTTTTCCACTTCTTTATTTTTTTTAAACACAACTAGATTTAGCGATTTTGTTTTCAGCATCATACACATGTAATAAATAGATATTGGCGAGGCAATACACCGCATTGAGAAATAATAAATGTGTATTCAAATTATGGAGGGACGGCCAATTTTTCACTAATTCTAAGTAAAGAAACTCCGTATTTGCACGAAATGGATAGAATGAATTAGCATGAAGGGTCTATGGTGAAATATGGTAATAAATCATTGCCATCATGACATACTTTAGGGAATAATAATGTTGCGGATTTCAAACCAATAATTTCAAATATCTGTGACAAGAGTGCAAAGCTGGATTTTATGGAAAATTAAGAAATTGGAAACTATTTTTCACCATTTCTGTCTGTACCAGTTCCTTGACCTCCCGCCACGGCTTGCCCCATCCTCTAAACCTGACGATATCGTGAAATAAGGTGTGATTTTCAATGATATCCCATGTTGAAGTAATAACATTTTCGACTAAATCTAACGGAATATCAGGGAATGTGGCTTTGAAATCATCCCCATTCATATATAAATCAGGTGTCAAGCACAGCAGCATTATAAATTTTAATAGGAATTACAAAGATATCTCCGAAAGGGGTATTTCTTTAAGTTATTTCATCACTATTGTTTGATTCTAAAGAAGCTACACGCCCATCTTATCAATACCGAAGGCTCCCCACAGGGTACCCGCCACTTTCACTCTTTCCCATGACGCCCACGTCTTTTGACATGCAAATGGCGCCACGCACGGAGGCGAAGAAGACAGAAGGTTTCGCTACAGGTGTAAAAAAAAGCTTTAAAATAGCTTCTCATGAAGAGTCGAGTGGGAGAGGCGCCAGTGGTGGGTTAGGGGAGGAGGAGGTGCGTCAAACGGAATAGATGCACCGCATTTAATTCTTCCGTTGTTTTCTTTTTATTATTTCACACTCCCGTCGCTCGCAAATCACTCGCGTTTCTCACGCGAGGAGAGTGAGGGTGGGGGAAGACGTCAAAGCGGTTGAGATAAGTTGATCACCCTGCATTCCGAGACTCCCTTTATCTTAACGCGCAGAGTTCATCGCCAGGGCTTCATGACCCGAATAGCTGATCAAATGACGCTCCTAATCCCACGTCCTCCTCGAACATTTCCATCCATTGAAACGTAAAAAGATTCACCCTCCTGAATGGCACACAATAAACGAATCTACACAAAATTTTCAGGCTTCACTTGGTGGCACCACATGTCTATAGTGCGAAATAAATCACTTAGTAATTTTCCACAAAAAACTTTCATCGGTCCGACCAAGGGCTTCGACTAGCAGGGGCGCAGCTAGGAATTAAGGCTGGGGGGTTTAGGTGCAACTAATAGCGGGGTACGTGAGGGTATGGAATGCCCATCAGGATAGGTGCGAGGTTAATAAATTGCGGAATTTTAAGATAAATGGTTCAAAATGGTGAGTTTTACTGCTTTCTGAGGAGCATTTAATAATCCTAACCCTAGTCTATTAGTAATATCAATCAAATTAAATAAAATGGATTAAACTTAAAAATTTCTCTGAGCTCTGGGGGAGGGGTTTTATCCCCAAATAACCCCCCCCCCCTCGCTGCGCCACTGTCGACTTGCATAGTCACTATCAAGGAAACGTAAATAAATCATATAGTAATGTTCCACAAACACTTTCATTGTTCTGACCCAGGGTTTCGACTAGTACCTTGATAATAACTATACTTATAGTGGTCGAAACCCTAGGTCGGAACAATGAAAGTATTTGCGGAACATTACCAAGTGATTTATTTTGCACTATAAACGGATCTATTGTCTTTATGAAGGCTTCCGCGGGTTGATCAGAATTTTAATCTAGCTCTTCCGGGCAGTGCTTAATTTAGGTACCGGAACGCCCTAAAACTTTCGATTTTTAAAAAATTGTAATAAAAGTTTCAATGAGAAATCATGTTTAACAAAAAAAAAACGGTGACTTTTTTGACATGACCCAACTTTCCGTGAGAGCTGCCGGAGCGCCGTTCCCGTGCGTTTCGGCCGAAATCAGGCACTGCTTCCAGGCTTCATTCTGCGTCTGTCCATATTTATCTCGATTCGGATGAAATACGGAGTTTTCCATTAGTTAATTGCTTATATTTTCTCATCGAAGGATTGGTCAGATTTTTTTTGTGTTCTGATATTTCTTTGGAAGCAGAGAGTCGCATGTTACTGTAGGAGATATTAGGAATTCCGAATATTTGTTAAATATTTGAATCTTTTTCGGGAGACATGCCCTGCGCTGTCTCAATTAAAAAGTTACACTAAATTGTCCGAAAAAAACATGGCTATACCATTGTGATATTCGGTTGATAAATTGAACGAATTCCAAAACAGAGTCGGAAAAATTATATTCCACTATATCAACCAAAATAAGTGCATGCATGAACTTAATTTAAACATTTTTGATGATGGGCACAGTAAAGGTTGTAAAATTCGATTCAAAAGGAAAGACTATTTTATTAGAAAGAGGTTGTATAACTTTCGCGCAGAAAATAAATTTAATTACAACTGTAGTGGTGAAGATAAAACTCTTATGTACCAGTTAATGCCGTTCTACGATGGTGAAATAGATATTGCCGAAAGACTAAATTCCCATCTATTACAAAGTGGCCAACTGCCTCTATGTCTCTACTTTTTAGGGGCATTTGGGGATTAAAAAATCGATGGAAATGAGAAATTTGAACACCATGGAGAAGCTTATTAATGGGAACAAAGTCATTGCCGCAGCCATTAGTTCACACGCAGATTGTAACAGTCAGAAATCGTTGAAGCTAAGAACTGTTTGGTAGGATCCAATTCCTAGGATCCAATTTAATTACGTTAGATATCACCTAAAACGGATCCTTATGAAACCAACGGCAGAAAAAATTGTAATAACTCTCTGGGTGACCAGAAAAGGCCAAAGGACTTTTCCAGGGGGATGGGAGTGGGCCAGAGTACCAGATGGGAGTGGGCCCCCCCCAATCAAGCGAAAGCGAGTCATATCAAATACATGCGAAAGAGAGTTATTGTCATGAATACTACACTGTAAACAAAGAATTCAATCTCGAAGTAAGCAATGACTCAAATTGAACAGTCATTCATAGGCAGAGGAAAACAATGAGGAAACCGAAGAGCTTGGAGTCGAAATGATTAGTCCGACAAGCGACCAAAGGCAAACCGTGCAGGCGTATGAGAAATGTCTGACCCGAAATAAATTAACCTGCACACCTCGTGTGCTCCATTTTTTCAACACGATCCGCCAGCAATGATCTCAGAATGTGATCCAATCGGATGAAACGACGCCTTTCATGATCGAACCTGAGGCAAATAGCCAGGCCTGCGGGAGCTTGTAGCGTGAGATAAATAGATGGAGAAGAAATGGAAATCTCTCAATGAAAATCAATATTTATAATGCGGAGAAGGTTTACCAAACGAAAAATTATTTATCAAATTAGATATGGCGACATATGATGAAAGCCTGCCTTGTATGCATACACAAATAGTAATACAATCCTAAGATTGGCATTTTGCAGCCCTCCATTTTTATAACGAGCCTATCATGGGGAACACATATAAGGAATATTTGTGGAGTCCTGAAGAATTTGGGATTCGTCAAGTTTACTGTGGGAATATTTTCGGATGAGAAAATAAAAGAGAGGTGCTATTTTGCACACGTCCGACCACACCTTGAATGTACAGATCCGGTGCAGAAAGGCGTATTCCGTGAGCTGCGATACATTGAGAGATATTTTGGCGAACGGTTAGGTAAAGGAATTCGTTTTTCCCCGAATTATAAATAAATTTAATTAAGCAAGTGAGCAACGACTAGTGTGGGTGCTACAGGTATAGTACGATATTTGCATGAGGCGAACGACAGCTGAGGCTATTTCATCAAAGGGTGGTATTTCATCAAAGAGTGGTACGGAAGGAATGGTAGAGAAAACCAGGCGCCGGCATTAGCCTGCTCTTTACGTGTATAGGGAACCACGGCTTAACGTCCCATCTGATGGACGGAGTGCTGCACGTGAATTGCCCTCCGAAATTCACACATGCATGGATCAGCAGCCTTTGAAAAGTTTCTCCAGCCATCTTGTTGACGCCTGCAGTTAAGAGGACTGAACTTCACTTTTGACCTGAAGATGCCAGCAGAATGGCTGGAGAAATTGTCGTCGCCTTCAGATAAGAGTACGCGGAGCATTGGCGCAGCGAGGGTGAGTTTTGGGGGATAACCCCCCCCAGAACTCAGAGAAGTTTTAAAATTTCATCCATTTTACTTGATTGGATAAATATTACTTATAGAATAGTGTAAGGATTAATAAAATTTCCCTCAGAAAGCCGTAAAATTAACCATTTTTAACCATTTATCTTAAACACTTTCTGGAAGAGGGCACCCGCACCTCTCGTATTCCATACCCACCAGTATTTGTTGCTCCTAAAACCCCCTCTAGCAATAATTACTAGTGGCGCGCCTGACGCGGAGGAACGCCCGAAAACCGATAGCAACGTTGTACTACCGATCGAAGGATTCCGGATGATTCCTTCAGGATAATTTAAAGGATTTGAATGAAAATGTTTTATAACTGTTTCATTTTATAACTAGTAACATATCCCAAAATAATACTGAAGTTGGTATTTCCATGTTGACCTCAGCTTTAAGTATTTGCTCAGCTACCTTGAGCTTTTCTTTTCTATATACATTCAATCTCAGGGCAAGAACTAATTGGTGTTAAAAGGGGAACTCTGGCCATTATAATTGTCCTGCGTTACGAAGCGTTTTCCACCTCACAACTTTAGCGCAGCGGCGAAAGACATGGCGCCGAAAAGAGAAAGTAAGGCTAATAAATCGAAGTACAGATTGTCCCAAGGGTCGTGTGTCATTTTTGACCTGTAATTTTAGTAACTTTATATTGAGCAATGTTAATGAAATTTGGCACACTTATGGGGAAAGGTCCTAAGTTTTGTTGAGTGTAAGCAAAAGTTTACAATTTTGACCTTTTGACCTCACAATTTGGGTCCAAAACAAAAATTTGAATTTGCCTTATGGGGTTTCAATGTTAAAAAAATCGAGATAGAAAAATGTCTGAATTTCATTGACCAAGATGTCAATTCTTAGGGTTTCGGACCCGAGAAACCCGAAAATAACACTTTTATTTCCGAAAATCCAACCGTTGACCCAGTAAGGTCACCGTCAAGGTCATAAGGGTGACAAAAAGGATGGCGTACCAACAAATGTGTCGATCCATGGGTTTTATAGGGTGCCCAAGTTATTGGTATTGTCCAAATACCCGTATTATTCACTAATTGACCTCCGAGGGTCACAATGGGGGTCAAAGGTCGCAGAGTTAAACGTCGGGCCGTAATGGCAATCAATGTGTCAAACCATAGGTTTTGAAGGGTGCCAAAGTCGGTTAGGGAGTTCAAAGATCCGTATTGTTGGTTTATTGACCTCCGAGGGTCACAATGGGGGTCAAAGGTCACAGAGCTAAGCGTCGGGCCATAATGGCAACCAACGTGTCAAACCATAGTTTTTGTAGGGTGCCAAAGTCGGTTAGGCAGTTCGTAGATCCATATTGTCGATTTTTTTTACCATCGAGGGTCATAATGGGGGTCAAAGGTCATATATGTATGTTTTGAAATAATAGGAAAAGTAATTTCCCCAACCGAAGGTTTTGAAGGGTCACCAAGTGAGTGGCGTGGTACACATATCCACTGCCTTTTCCGACAAGCCCCCCTTGCCCTCTTAGTTTTACGCCGTTGTTGATTATTTATTTCCCTAGACATCCTTTTTCCCGACTCTGTGTCCACATTCTTCCACTACATCTCTCTTCAAAGAAGGTCCTAAGGAGGTCTAACGCCACATAGGACTTTCTTGATAACTACGCTGAAATCCCATTGTTTTTAAAGATTAACATATGTATATCAGTGGTTAGAGCATTTCTTGTCTTTAAATTGACCAATGTTATCACTCCGATTTTAAATGAGCTCTCTTGAAAACTCATATGGTCGACAAATGGCAAATAGTCAGGTATAAAAATTGAATGTTCACTTTGATATATTCAGCCCTGATAATGCCTTTTAATATTTTTCCAGGAAAGTTAAAATCACGGGATAAATAAACTTGAGGAATTCGTATATTGGCTCCAGGAGGAGGAGCTTGAATGCCGTAGAATTTCTTAAAAATATTATTGCCTTGATAACTTTATCATTCTCCCCGCTCTTCCAGAATCCAGGTTTAAAAAATCGAGGTAAACTATTAAAAAAACCTTTTAAAATACCAATTCACGAAATGAATGAACGTAAGAGGAAGAATCTCAGAGCGATTGTAAACGAGAGCTATTCTCGACCTCTGACCAACACTGAAAAAGCAAAAATCTAACATCACAAAATGGATCTTATAGTTCTGAGTGGCTGAGTGATGATAGCAGATGTTTTCAAGCCAGTTATTTCTGATTGCTTGATGAAAACAATCGTAGATGGACAGGTGGAAGGGAAGAAGGGCAAGGGACGGCTTTGAATGAGTTACATTGGACAGGTTATAAAGGATGTAAAAGAGAAGAAATACGAAAAGGCTAGCGGATAGGAGAGAGGAATGGATAGCTGCGTAAAACCAATCTTAGGATTGCTGACTTATGATGATGATCATAATGTGTTCTACCTTTTTTTGGTAAAAATAGTAAATTTAATACACTAAAATCTGCTCATAGGTAGGGAGTATAGGGAAAGAGGTACGAAGGGAATGAGGAGACATTGTTTGGATTGATGGAAGGCGTGTCCCTTGTTGACTCAATAATGACGAGAGTATCTCGTGGAAGAGGTGGGTGGACTCAGGGAAGGGGAAGAAAAGAGAGTACGAAACTCTTTGATGAAGACGGAAGGGACAGATAATAGAATCTGACGTCTCAGATAGCCGGGGAGATAAAAGCCCGCGAGGTCTTAATCAGGGCGATATCTTAAGTGGGCCCGGCTTTAGATGAGAGCGGACCGCTTGTGTGTGGTTAGGAGGAGGGAGATTAGTATCTGTGGTCGGGGAAAAACAGCGACGAGGAGGGCGGGACGGAAAAAAAGAAATGAGATGGTTTCCCAATACGAGTGGGACTGGACGACTTAAGTCTACACCGAAAGGAAACGTGGCGAAAAAAATATAAGCTACAGTATTTATTGCTAGTACAGATTACTATAGTATTAGCTATATATATATAGTATATTATATATAGGTAGGTGTATGATATACAGTATAAGTATATAGGTAGACATACATGAAAGAAGCACTTTCAATTACAGTTTATGGCATTTTGTAGCATCTATTTTTTCTTTATTTTCATAATGTATCAGTAGTAGTTGACGACAAAGTGTGATGAAACACATTTATTTGAAAAAATACGGAATGGACGTTCGCACATTTTCGTCCAACCTTAATTATTCAATGCCGTTAAAAATCCAGAGCAATAAATAAAATGTCATAAAGACTGGATTCCCAAGACAAACCGTTTTCATGGTAACTACGAAAAGCATTCCAAAAAATGTTTGCGTTGTCATAGCCCAGTAACTAAGGAGTTGCGACCCCATGCCAACAACAAAATGGACAAAAAATGCTCAATATTGTCTCCCCTACCACCTCCTGAATTTTTCCAGATTTCTCCTGAAACACCCAGTAATGGAGGGCAAAATGAAAACCCACTCGAGGAAGACTAAAAGGCATTAGTGCATTCTTAGTGCAGAATAACATTAATGAACTAAAGGAACTAGCTTGGGAAAGGGAGAAAGAGAGGAGTGCTATACTCTATTGATTGTTATGCTGTATTTTCGACCTATTTGCACGTGACAAACGTGTATTACGTTTTCTATTTCCATTAATTATACGTAAGTTTGGGTTTATACGTGGGCCTCAGCATTTGGTTACTGTGCAGCACCCCAGTACGTTCATGCATGCATTTAATCTGAAGGAAGACCATAAGTTTCTGAAAGGTTATAGAGAGATGTTCTGCAATCTTAGGATTGTTATACCATGCATGTATGCCATCGGAGATCAATCTTGAAAGTACGAGGAATGGGATTGTTTGAAAGATCTACACCACGATTCGGGATGAGGTTGGCGTGAGTGAAAGATGTCGCCGGAGGGTTGAGAGAGTCGTGGGGTGAGGGGAAGGGGGTGTTGAAAAGCGCGAAGCACCCCCTCCCCCTATCCTTCATAACCTCCCCTTCCATCGCAGCCCAGCACAACACCATCTCCCCCTCCTCCTCCTCTCTCCTTTTCTCTTTCCTCGATTGAAGGGAAAGTCGATACCCGTCCCCCATTCTGCGGCGGCGGCTCAAGTGTGTGTATCAGTAGATATGTGAAATGTTTTCCGGGGATATCCTTTCGGAATGGCGAGAGTTCGTTCCCACGCCCACTGCGGAAACTGGAGCACAATTACAGATTGACACTGACCGACGCGAGACCAGATTGACTGGATGAATGGGGAAAGGAATTTTTTTGGGCAGGGAATCTGGAAGGTGGGTATGTGAAACGGACTGGGAAATCGAAAGTTATTCAATTTTAGGGGATAATTATTTATTTATTATTTATTTATTATTTATATATTATTTATATATTATTTATTTATTATTTATATATTATTTATTTATTATTTATATATTATTTATTTATTATTTATATATTATTTATTATTTATATATTATTTATTTATTATTTATTTATTATTTATTTATTATTTATATATTATTTATATATTATTTATTTATTATTTATTTATTATTTATTTATTATTTATTTATTATTTATTTATTATTTATTTATTATTTACTTATTATTTACTTATTATTTACTTATTATTTATTTATTATTTATTTATTATTTACTTATTATCTACTTATTATTTATTTATTATTTATTTATTATTTATTTATTTATTATTGATTATTTATTTATTATTTATTTATTATTTATTTATTATTTATTTATCATTTATTTATCATTTATTTATCATTTATTAATTATTTATTTATTATTTATATATTATTTATTTATTATTTATATATTATTTACATATTATTTATTTATTATTTATTTATTATTTATTTATTGATTATTTATTTATTATTTATTTATTATTCATTTATTATTTATTTATCATTTATTTATCATTTATTTATCATTTATTTATTATGTATTTATTACTTAAATATATCATATATGAAATGACTATGGATAAGTAAACATGTTTGGATATTTTCCAATGCTGTGATCAACTTAAAGCTGAATGGCAATACTTGGTGGAACTTGATGACAGGAAACATAATAAAGATACACTTTTGTATGTTCCACAGAAGGTTTAATAACCGACCCAGGTTTCGACAATACACTATGTCATCTTCAGTAGTGCATTGTCGAAACCTGGGTCGGTTATTAAAACTTCTGTGGAACATACAAAAGTGTATCTTTATTATGTTTCCTGTCATCAAGTTCCACCAAGTATTGCCATTCAGCTTTAAGTTGATCACAGCATTGGAAAATATCCAAACATGTTTACTTATCCATAGTCATTTCATGCACCAAATACGAACGAAGCTTCAGTAGAGATCCCATACGACAGATTTTCATATAGAGAATGATATATTGACGTAAATGTGGAAAACTGAAAGGAAAAAGTCATAAATGGGTACTGTCTTTCCATACCACCAAAGACTTCGTGATGCCGAAAGTGCCTTTTTCCGTGGCGTATCCTCTTGCAGTGGCGTAGCCACGGGAAGGGGGGGTTTTCGGCTTACAAGTCCTCCATTTGAGCTCGGGTTAACCCCCTTTGCCCTGGGGTGTTTTCCATACACCCGAAATCTCCGGTAAACCCCCCCATTTCAAAATCCCACTATCCTCTTGTACGACTTAGGATGTGCTAATCACGGTTGAATGCGTATAAACTACAAAAAGATCTCCAAAGAGTTTACATTTCATTAGAAGCTCCATTATTCATGGCTTCATGATTCACCTGAGTTTGTTATCACATATAGCAGTAAGGTATTATTCCGTTCCAGACGTAAAGCTAATTCAATGCTGCATTAAAAAGTATTTCAAAATGAGTGGTCAGTTTAGACAGCATCAGTGCATGCTAAAAATGTGTTTCATTTACTATTTACGCGAGGATAGCATATCTGATAATATATTTTACGAGTGGACGCAAAATCGGCGAAAGTTTTAATTTCAAATAGCGCTCGCGGAATCAGCTTTGATCGGAAGCCGAACCCATTGTAAGGCGGAGGTCTACTGTACACAGCACGAATGGGTATTAAAGCATTATGCCATTAACGAAATGGGGAAGCCCAGGATTTTTTTTGGAACGGCCTAATAAAAGTATGGGTACTGTTTCTAAGTACGAGAGTTTTGAATACGTCGGGAAAGCATTTGCATTATAAGAACCCTAACGGTATATTCCTGAAAATAAGACTGTCAACATCCATGCGTCAAAATATGTGGAGTTTTGAAAAATTTGGTGTTCGTGGGAGGTAAAATACTCTCTCCATAGCCTTAATTTTAAATAAATAAAATACGAAACCTGCTTTGAAATAATGCATAGGTGTACTCGTAAAGCAAAGTAATACTACATTGAATGTCTCAGAAATAGCGAGCATCTTCATGTACAAATATTTACCCATTAATATGACCAGATAGCCCCTTCTTTTATAACTTGTCCAATCATCGCTGTGATGTCTTCTGCATGCAGAGGAATGTTTGTTAAAATACAGCCGGACTCCCTCAACAAAAGTAGTCTCGGCTCGAGGTAGCACTAGAAACAGCTCTCCCCCCCCCCCCCCCCCCCGAATTTGCGCAATAATAAGAATAGAATCACGAATATGGCAACAAAAACATTGATAGGAAAATTGCCTGTGCTTAAGAGTGCCTTGATCTGCAGTCGAATGATCTTTGAATTGTGATGGCCATTGTTTGTCGCGACTCGATATTCGACGAAATGATAGCAAACGTGGATTCAACCGTTGGTGAGTCCTATGTGTGCTTTTTTTCTGGTCTTTCAACGCGTGTGGCAGGTCAGAGATCCGGGACGATCACAGAGGAGCCTCAGGGGGAATAGGGGGGAATGATGTCTTCTTATGAGCGCAGCCACCCGTTCGAACACAATTCGTGAGCCCTCGCGATGATGAACCCAAAAAATTCTCGCCTATGTGCCAGCGCTAAGGTATTGCCGGAGAATCCCCTCGTTCCCATTCGTGATGAGGCTGCGAGATAATTCCGAAAAAGGCATCGGACCGAGTCACAAAGTTTCACCGCGAAAGAAAGAGCCTTGAGAGATTCGAGGATACATTTCTGCCGCTGCAAATGGACATTGAGGATAACGGAATGCATACCAAAGTTTCATCCGCTTCATTTTAAAAACGCCATATGTAGCGCATACAAAACAATGATCTCTCTAAAACGGTCTATATACCACGAAAGGTATGAGCTCTCACCACTTCTCTGAATCAGGAGCTCAAAGGCTAGATTCACCGCCGCTTGAATTGCCTACGTTTTTGTTCCTCTTTTCTATTTCGAAATGGAGAGAGATTAATTTTTGAGGTCTAAATTAAATTTCCTATTTCCTCGAGTAGAATCAATTTAAATGTTTTTTCGCTTACTGAGTCTCTCGCTTGCATTAGTTGCATATATGGTTGGAAAAAGAGAAGCGTTTTGAGATTTATGCTTGAGGAGGTTCTCGGGTATTGCTGTGTAGAAAAAATTTTCACTCAACGTTTCACTCCTCCTACTGGGAGCGTAATCAAGAGAATATAATGACCAACGGCTATCGCCTAAAATTCAAATCCGGCACAGCAATGGGTAACGAAAAACATATATAAGCTCGGGAAGAGAATAAATTCCTTCCATTCCCTTGATAACGCTCCCAGTAGGAGGAGTGAAACGTCGAGTTAAAATGTTTTCTACACAGCAATACCCGAAAACCTCCTCAAGCATAGATAAAAGAAGCTGCGAAAATCTTCATACGTTTTGAGATTCTTTCTAGCCACCTGTACAATATTTTGGCAAAATAAGGACGATTTTAATGATTGGGGGGATAATCATCCATCAACCTGCTTTATGGGGTCAAAGTTGAAAATGATTATTTCCTATAAAGGAAAGAGGAGTGATTATTGAATGCTTTTGGATATTTGCAAATTGGTAAATTTGTGGGAGCTGTGATGTGAGAGCCAGTTGCCAGCAATCGCCACCTAAAACTTTAGTACAATACGCGACTACAGTTCCCAGTTGAAAACTTGGCTATCTTCATCACTAAGCACATTTTATGCAGACAATCAAGTAACCATAATTTAGTTTACCCCGTTTCGCGAGAATTGGAGAAGAAAAGTTACTTAAATATTACTTAGCTTCCAAACATGAGATAAACGACAGGCTCCTCTTGGTATTTATATCCACGTCTTTTATTTAATACCATTGATAAATAGTTCTATAAAGCTGATTTGAGGCTTTGATTTCACATTATTTCTGTTTCTATTCTCTTTTAGCCGTAACATTTTTTTCTGTTTCGATTCTCTGGCTCACAGAAATGCAAATAACGAATTCTTTTTTTACAGCTAAAAGATACTTGGAGCATATGTGGAGGAATAAGTAAAATTCACTCAAAACATATAACTTGAACACTAAGCCAAAATATTTTTCATCAGAACACATACATTGAATGAAAATCCGTTGATAATCACAAACAAATACCAATTCCACCTTATCTAGTTCCATGGCCGTGGTAAAATACAAAATTCATACGGATATAAACACAACAAATAATAATACCATTGCACTATAACCGTATTCATGTAAGTTTCAATTGCGCCTGACATGACTAATAAGCATAATCATCATCATATATCGATAGGTACACGCTGGACTCCAAACGAATATCAATGTGTGATGCCGTAAACACAGTTATTCCGTTATCCATGCGGATAAATCAGATGACCATATATATAGAGAGATATTAGAGAAACATGGTGTACGTTCGGTGACGGACGAGGAATATGACAACCAAGTCTGGCACAATGAATCATTATACGCTTACGTTACGGAGAGAGGGTGCATTCATGGGATCTTATCTTAGCATAATCTGTGGACTTGGTATTCCAAATTTATTCTCTCTGCCTTCCCTCGATTGACATTCATCGCGGGTCCCAGTTTCGCTTGCAGCATCCGGCTGCGGTCGCTCCTATTTGATGATGCACAAAAGTTGCAAATGTCATTATGTCATCGACGAGACGGAGATGTCTAGAGTTTGATCGCAGGGCTTGATAACAGCATCGTACCCGTTCCAAGATGCGAGAGCCACGAATACCTTAGGTGAGCATTTGCATCGCGAGATCCCTACCGGTACATTTCTGAGACCGCACTAGGCAGCATTCACGGGTAAAATAGTACAGAGTTGTACGAATAGTGTTTTAAAAGTTAAACTCAGTACTTTTTTTAAATTTTAACAACACATGATATATTCGTGGATCTTTCCATTTTCCTGGTTTTCGCCGCGTTGTTTATCATAGGTTGACGATAGTTTAAGCGGGATTACACCAGGCGTCTTCAGGTCGAGGTGCCGATATAATAATTTTCGCCGCATTTATGTAACCCTCGTTTCTCGCTGCTGCGCTGCGATCGGCATGATTCTCTCTGCGAAAATGCCGATGTCGGCAGTTCGATCACAAGACGTCTGGTGAAATCCGGGCGAAACTGTCGTCAACCTATCGCAAACAACGCGGCGAAAACCCGGAAAATGGAAAGATCAAAGAATCAAGATCGCCACGGAAGGATACAAGACAACATAACGCATGAAAAATGTTTTTTCTTTTTAAACTACAAATGGATATATTTTTCCAACAATTTGCTTTGCAAGGTAATTATTGCTGCCATTTACATCGTTGAAACCTCAAAATTTTTGTTAAAACATATACCGACCCAATTAAATTGTCCAGGATGGTCCCCTTCTCTCATCAACGGTCCAATCACCACAGTGATGCTTCCATCATTTCGAGACATTGTTGATAGAATGTAGTCGATGAGCCTGTAACGCATATTTAAAAGAATGTCCCTGGTAGAAGGATGGAAACTTGGAGAAGGAATTTTTATAGTTTACTTAAATGGCGCTGCTTATGCTAAATTCACGGAGACGCTTCCAAGAATTGAAGATCAAAAGCAACAATAAATTTATTTATACAGGTAGCCGTATTCGGCCCATGAAAAATCCATTTTGTATCACTGAAACATATTATATTTCCACAAATAGGATGGTATCTGGCCTAACACTCCGGCGGCATTCCACCACTCGACGTTGAACCGAAAAGTAAAACTTTGCTTTGTTCCACTTTTATCACTTTACTCCACTTAAATAATGTACTCTTCCACAAGATCATTTCATTTCACGTCGAAAGGAAATCCACAGGTGTTGACTGTTGAATGAAACCGAGGTTGTGAAATAAAATTAGGTACCTGTGAATGTACAAAATTTTTCTTGCTGGTTCAACATAAGTTAATATTTTTTATAATTCAGTAGATTCGTAAATGAAGTACATTGTGAAAAATCCACTTTGGAGCAATTAAAATGAAGATAATCCACACGTCTAAAGTAAAACTTGGAACAGTAATGCTAAAGCAACAAATGCAAAGCGGAAACATGAGGATGGGGATGAATGAGATCAGGAATGTGTTTATGCGACACTTAAGCTACCAAGAAATGAATCGGGAACTATTAGGAAAAGGCCACATTCAGCCAAGCTGGCAATGACCGAATTGCTTGAATGAAATGACCGAGGAGGAGACATGACAATGCAGATGTCTTCTGTGGAGGGCCGTAATCCGAATCTCCCGGACCTTTTCATCAAGAAGAGCCAATTTCGACCATTTACGCAAATAAAACGGGATGCTTTCACGGACCAGCGCTGCATAGAATACGCGCAATCACCGAGGAGAGGGCGCGGCACGGGACTTTCTCGCCCAGCGAACATTAGCACGGTATCATCACCATCACGCGTCAAGACGTAGCCATCCATTATGCCGACCATTCATATTATAGGTTTACTCACGCGGCCCACCGCCCGACGCCTTGGAGAGCTCGAATCGTTTCTTTTTTTTCCCTCTCTCTCATCGTACCACCCTCTTTTGAACTCAAGAGAGAAAGAGAGGGCAGCGGGCTTGCTCTGGCGTCTGTCGTCGGGCGAGCACACGGCCTGCCGAAATTTCACACTGCCCCTCTTCATTTAAAGTGTGACTATCGGCCTAACGCACACGCCCGAGGAACGGGGTGGCGGGGATGGGGTAGTGATGCTGGGGTGAAAATCCACCCAGAAACGCTAACCTTATCGGTCTCCTCTTCTCCTAACCTCAAAGACATTCCACTCTTACGCATATAGGTGAGCAGTGGCGTAACTAATGGGGGGGGGGGGGAGGGGTGAGGGGATACATCCCGCCCCCAAAGCATCAGAGAAATGAAAAAGTTATTTTAAAATATTGCCTGGTTTTGAAATGTAATAACTGCAATTGCTTAAATTTAAATTTTTAGTGCCAAAATGATGTAAAATGTATATATTCAGGCATGTCATTTTTCAAAAATTTTCCCGCCTCAGGCCACCTCATTCCCCTCAGGCCATCTCATCCCTCCCAGGCCATCGCTTCCCCCCACAAAGCATATTCCCAGTTACGCCATTGTAGGTGAGGGTAGTAATATGAGCCATGCATGTATTAAGAGCCCCCAGTATATCTGGTCATACTATGCACACAGTCTAGTGGGTATAATCTGAAACACTAGATTAAGTTCCCCATCATACCACTAAAGCGCTCTGGTTCAGTTGTGGATGATAATTGATGGCTGTAACACGTGCTTGAGTTTTACCTCTTCTGAAAACTTTGTAATTTACTCATTTAGCCTTTAATTACGGCTACTATTCGATAATATTTACTCTTGTAGGCTGTGTAATATTATTTAGTAGGCTTCTAACTTTGATTAAATGTAGGTGATAATCACGTTAGACATTAACAAAGGTACGTTATGATTTGAGGAAATTCGATGAGGCGATGTTGGTAACATGAGCCTCCTTCTATGCCTGTTCCATGAGTCCCCTTCTGTGTCTGTTGCATGAGCCCCATTTTTTGAGGGTCTCATATTACATGCACTGCACGTTGTGTTCCTACGTTTATTATTTTAGATTGTCGGCTAAAAACCCATAAAAGGCCGGAGTGTTCATTTTGACCGTGTTTGAATTTCAAATAGTCTCCACTTCCTTCACGATGGTTAAAAATTGTTGATATTTCACGGATTTCAATGAATTTTTGTCTTTCGACCACACGTCAAAATATTTTAGCATCGGCTGCATGAGTTATGAGATAATTGCTGATTAACTAAAAGCATCAGTGCGGTCATTTTGACGGATCTCAATAACGTTCTGCTTAGTATTCGTGTCCTTAAAAATCAGATTTTTTAAAGGTACCTATCATGAATTAACTGTAATTACGTTAACAATAATGACGTTAACAGATTGAATTCACAATAGATTTTCTGCATGTTTCTGTACAATTTCTTTTTTTTTCAATGCTATGCAGTTATATCACAGGATCACTGCATAGACTACCTCAGAGTTTACTAACCAAAGTTTGTGATCAAGTTGACCATAAACAAGAAAAAAGTGTCAATGAAGTTAACTAACTGATTCTGGTTGGAATCATATTGGGTAGAAAAACTGGAATCATGCTAAAAATTATTAGAATACTAGCTTTATATCTACTCCCATTCCAGTATGATGACCCAGATGTTGGGTAACGGTTCTAGGTTAATTTTACCTGGCAACGGCTAAGTGGCCATTAAAGTATTAATTAAAGCCATTGTGCCACGGGAGATTTTTCATGAAAAAATAAAATGCCAGGAAGTGTAATAAATATAACAAAATTACTTTCTACTACAAGGTTTAGTAATTGTAACCTTGTATCGGGATGGTTCATATTTTTTTAAACTTGCGTAAAACATAACCATGATTCTAGTTATTCTAGGTAGAAATTTTTTTCGCTCACCGCCAAATTCAAGCCGCTCGCGACTTATGTTTTGAGGCTAGGTAATACACTATGAATAAACAATTTCCTTCTGTATTAATTTATTAATTCGATAGTTTTCTTCTCCCCTAAATGGAATGTAGTCATAGGAGTGCCAAAATATTGGCAATAAAGACAATTTATTGGTATCTAACCGTTTTAGTCGCTTAAGCGCCAAATTTACTGTACTACTACTGTAAAAAAAGGTGCACGCTAAGTTTGGCAGTTGTACCCATGGTAATGGTAGAGAATACGCCGAAATAGTTGGGGTAAAAAAATCATATTGAATATTAGTAAGTTTACCTTACCTTCATGCTCATCGTAACCGTGTGAACACAATATCGCAAAGCGGGAAATTATGCAGTGCCAATAAAAAGTATTCAGCAATGAAATGCAACATTTATTCAACCAACAACTCAAAAAAATCAACAAATCGTATCATGAAGGCGGTAATTCTACCTATATGGTTCTGTAAAAATTTCAAATAAAAAAGGCGATGAACCTTTTAATCCCTCCTAATCTTTCTTTTAACCCATTCTCCCTGCCCCTTCATCATTCATGTCAACCCATAATCTCTCGAGTGTGAAATTCCTAAAGGGTCCGGGTCCTGGAGAGAACCCATCTCCCTTCACCGATACTTTGGTATGCAATCGAGGAATCGACCCAAGCCATTCGCACACAGCACATGGAGTAAGACGAACGCTTGAGAACGAGAGACGAAGATGGTAAAAGCAAATGGAAGGACGAACGGGAAGAGGGGGGGAAAATATTTATTTTCATAGAGAATAAAAAAATGGACGAAAAAAAACAAAAAAATCTCGGCGAGATGAAAGAAAAAAAACTTAAAAAAAAACTGCTCGGGCGAGCGGAAAAAATATTATTTTCTTCCGCATCGGCACTTCTTCTCGTATGAGTAATGTGGGATCTCTGTTCCGACCGTGGGCAAGCGATGAGGCGGTTTGAAAAAAATAGCCAAAATAAAATAATGGGAGCGGCGGCTGTTTGAGTGTGTAAAGGAAGATGAGGGAGAAGACGGAGGTGGCCGCCCGGTTATCTGGGCATCTCAGAAGTGCATCACCGTTTCGGGTGCAGAGTGCGACCGTGCTTTTACACCGTGGACCTCCAATCGGAAGCTCCCGGTTCGGTGTCACGTCCAACGTTCGCTTCAACCCAACCACCCACGTCTCGCATAATGGCAGTGACCCGAGGAAAGAAGTGGTAGGATATATAGGTATAAAGTCAGTGGCGAATCCAGAGAGGGGGTTGGAGGATATATTTCGATGCAAGTCACCCCTTTGCATATATAACTGAGATGCATCCTTTTCTTCACGGAATATATCTTCATACTATTCTATTTCTTTGCGTTTATTCTTTCGTTTTACTTTTTACTACACTATTTATACTGAGTCTCTTTCTGAGATTGAATCCTCCTCCCCTTAGGTATCCAATTTTCGCAGTATAAAACGGTAATTTTGTTCAGTTATCGAATACAAACACGTAATGCATTATAGAGACTTACCATGAGGTAAAATATACATAAATGTTTCTTTGAAAAATTAATTATTTGGCAAATTAATGATGAGGCAGCATTAAATTGCTGTCACAAGCCTAGGAATTTTCAAAATATTCGTAACCTACCGGACCCACACAACTGCTAGAAGGTACACTATATAAACCCAGTTTTTTTACATTCTCTTTTATTATGTTTTTAGACAATATTTGTCATTTATAAATAAATTTTTCTTGTTCAAAATAACGTAACATAAACAATCGGTAATATTTTTGGGGCTGGAACGGATTGATGACATTTCAATTAATTTCAATTGGGAAAATTGTTTTGAGATACGAGGAAGGTTGCGGAACGAATCAAACTCGTATCTCGAGGTATCACTGTATTGTTATTAAATTTACTGAAAATTGTGTCACTTGCATTTCCTGTCATTACGTTACAAATTGAAAACACCTTGAAAAAGTGGGCCTCCCACCAAAATGGGCCCCTGGCCACCCGCACCATAAATCCGGCCCTGATTTTTACGCTGGGCAATCCCGCTTACGTCGCACGATTGAAGGTCGTTCACCTGAGGTCCCACTGGATCTCATATATGTATCTTCTTGCCAGACCAATTCCCCTCTTGCAGATATCTTGAGTGCACACGGAAGGCGCATTAATCAGTTCGCCGACCCAAAGTGCATGCACGCGGCGGGAGTGAACACTGGATCCATATTATTTTTCCGCACTCGGTCTTCCTCAAATTGACACCCAATTACGCCGTTTCGACGATTGAATCCGAGGAAAATTATGGCGAAATATTAATGGGAGCCAGTGGCAAAGACAGATAAACAAGTCATCCCTTCGTATATATGATGGAGATGCATCCTTTTCCTTGAAGGATATGTCTTCATAGCATCGTAGTTATGGGGCTGGGCAGTATTTCAAATTCAAGTATTTAAAAATATGTATTTAACATAAATTTGTAATTTGTATTTGGTATTTCAAATACAAGGCCAGACTGTATATTGTATTTTTTATACATATTTGTATACAGACATACAGAATATGTATTACAAATGCATATTTTCGGTATTTTCCCATTCTGAAATTTAAAAAATACATTTGTAGAATACTTTTGAAGTAGATATGATAAAATTTCTGTAACATTATGCTTCAGCGATTACTTCGTTTACGTTAGAACCGTTCTTACATGTTTGCAACTATCTATAACGTGCCAAGGCAGTTTATATATCTTTTAAGATCTCTTACTTTCCATACAAAAGTATTTTGTATTTTAAAAAATATTTAAAATATTATTTTGTAGTTTGTTTTTCAAATACCCCAGTAAAAGGTATTTTGTATTTCAAATACCTTTGCCACGGTATTTTGTATAAAATTTCAAATACTCCTCGGCCTGTATTTCACCCACCCCTGCCTCTTTATATTCGTTTCATTTTTTACTACACTATTGAAGTATCCAGCTGCCTATCTATGCGCTATTCACGACATATTTATCATTTGACTACCGGCCACAAATGTACATATATTTTCATGTCCTCGTGAGACTCATCGATTATTGCATCATTAAACGTTTCCGAGTGATGAAGTAAATAAATCTTACTATGGAAATTGTAACCTCACCATATGAGCACAGGTACAATATGCATAAGCTATTTATTCATGACCAATAGCTATGAATATGCAACGATGTGCCGGCAAGCATGTTGCATGATGGCACATTCTGAATAAAAAAATAATCTGTTCTGAATGGAATGCCAGCCTAATAAAAATTACTTCATTAATACAATACAATTGATGGGCGATGGCATCCCAAAGGTAGCATTTGACTTAAACTAATAGTTACATTAAAAACGACAGTAGTCACAATATATTATTATCGGAATTAAACACCTACTTTCAATAGTACTTCCTTCAAGCATTTTCGGTGTACCTCCAAGGTGAACGTAGGTGCCAAAGAATCACTGATGATGATAAAATATGTTTCATACTAGGAAGTTACAACACCAACAGTAACAGCTTAGGGTACCAGTATTTTATCTGCAATGAATACGTGCCATTCCGTTTACGTCTTTGAAACTTCAGTATGCGCTTAAAACTCCTGTACGATCTTAAATGGAGTTAGAATACTAAAAATGATAATTTAACAGTAAATATTTACGACTATAGGCTTTTCCATTAATAGCCTAGTCGGATATTTCAAGGGATTTGTTCCAGGTCAGAGCTGTCTGGAGTCTACTCTGATTCAGTCATAACTCCTGGTAATATTTACCTCAAACTTAATTATCTGGCAATATGACCAAGGTTATTAATATTATTATTAAGGTCACCCATTCAAATGTAAGTTAGTAATTAAATTGAAAGTTAACGATCGATGCGTGTTTATAAGTTTCTAGTAGTAAAAATTAGCGATGCGTTAAATTATTTTGGTAAAAATAAAGAAACTTTTCCAAAATACGATAGTAAATGAACTATCGATTTTTCCAATTTTTTCAACCATTCATTGCGACAACAGGCCTTAAAACACAGTACCATTACCAAATTCTTAATTATTCACCATGAGATATTCAACGTTAGCTATTCTGATAAAAAACTAACGATTTGAAAACACATTACATTTAAAAAATTCAGATTTTTTAAAATCTTACAACGAAAGAAAAAAAAAGCCCGAAGAAAACACGACTCAAGCAGGATATTTGACGAATGAATACGAATTCATCGACCGGCCGCGGTGACTTATACAAGACATGAAAGAAGATGAAACAGAAGAGGCGACGAAGAAGAGAATGACAAAAAAGAGGGAGCAACCTATCTTAGAGGCAGGTAAATAAAAAAAATACATGCTTGCACATCTATCCGTTCCGACACACGAAGAGACCGTACCTTTGCGGCAGCCGCGCGGCGGCTATTAAACTCAGATATTTCCTAAATGCAAGGCCCTCCACCCTCGACGACCTCTGGGAAACATGGATGGGATGCACACAACATATGAGGCTAATGGTTTCCCGATCCAGCGCGTTCTCCAAGTGCCATTCATCTCCCTCCGACGCAGTCTGACGAAAACAAAACGAAGAAAAAAAACACGGAGAAAAATGAGAGAGGCTACAAAAAATATACCCTTCACAAAACTCCAACGTATTTGTCAAACAAAATGAGATTGATAGCGGAAAATTATGCTTCGCAAAAACATTGCCCCTGGGGGATGAGGGGTTGAAAGGGACGGGGGAAAGAGAGGAAGGTTTCCAAGGAAGAAGTCGAGGTTTAACAAAAGAAACGCGGGTGATTTTTATCCGGGGTTTTCAAAAAAATTTCGACTACTCTCACCTCGAGTCTTTACCCGAAGTTCCACTTATCCGCACTAACATAAGGATTAATTTTTATAAAACTAGACCTTAAGGAGTAATCCTTTTCGTATTTACGGCTAAAAACGGTTTTGCTTATATCGATAATCGGAAATGTTATCAAAAATCAGAATTTCAGATTTCAAATTTCAGAATTTTTCGAACGAATTATGGTATAAACCCTCAAGTGAAACGCAAAATATTGCGTTATTGAAGTATTTAAAGGAAAATTTAATTATTTTACTGCCAATTTTCAATGCTTTTAACTAGCAATTTCGTCTTGAAAAATATTTGTACAAAGCCTTGGACGTGATTATGCTTCAATACGTATGGTATTTGCTTAGCGTTACTTCTGAATAGATTGCAGCTTCCAATGACCAAAAAATACTAAAAACGATGACAAGGTACGGCGACGTAAGGCTATGACCATAATGGAAAAGTTAGCAATAAAGCAAGGAATCCGAAAGGAGAAGAATATATTTAATATTTGGAAGGCTTTCTTCAAATTCATGAAAAGGCATTCACAATTTACCTGTGAGCAATAAAATTTCAATAACACGCAATAAATGAACGGGAGATTTAAATAGCAATCAATCGTAACATGATACATATTTGCGTCATTAAAGTGTCAAATTTAAAAGTTGGAAAGCCTGCTTCGGATGCTATAGCGATAAAAATTCAGAGGGGCTTGGTGAAAAATTTTTACCCAGCGTCATATCGTAGTCACGCACTTAGATCAAAAGAAATGATGGCGAAAATGATGATGAAAAAGCTAAACAGGAAAAATGAGCTCAAGTAATACCTAATTATAGACAAGTCCATTTTTTCACAAGAATCACCTTCTAATCGACCATACGGAGAGGACAATTTTAAACCTACTGAAAAGATGAAGGTAAAAAGGAAGTCTGAAAGGAATGACACATTATACTTGGTAAGAATACTCAAACGAAAATTTTATGAATTTTTTCACATTTACAAAATAAGTGTGGCTACTCTAATAAAATCATAGAATGACAGCACTAATACCATTTTAAACGCGCAAAATATGAGTTCACACTAAATTTCCACCAAGAGTTGCATTTTTACATTGAAACGGTACACTTATCAGCTCTAAGGTCTGTACCGAGTATGTTATATCAAATATTGGTTTACCACCGATATTAATTTTAATAGTGCCTGATGATGATGTAGATTAGAATAACTTGTTGTACTAAGGAATCATTAACTATGGCAATAGTAAGTTAGTATAACGAATATATTAAAATTAAGCACGCTAAGTGAAGCCTGAACTAATCCAGTAGATGTAAGAAATACCAGCAGGACTTCGAAGCAAAAATTTCATCTAGCGACACGTCATAGTCAGACAAGTATAGGGCTAAAGACAGCTTCCTCATTCTTCAATCATTGAATGATTCAACCCGAATACTGGAGTAAATAGGTGAAGGTAGAGCTCGTCCCGAACTAAATTACAGAGTGTGAATTTCACACATTAAGGGTGGGACAGCCAAATCGTCTATCTATGCCACCTCGCACTATGAGGATTCTATTCAGGGGCGTGAGGGGGCTTCAACCGGGATTTGAACCCAAGACCCTCGATCAGCATCCGAGGACTATACCCACTAGGCTACCACGCTCCCCATGTAAACTAGTAAGTGAAAAATCCACCAATCACAGTCCTACATGACGACTTAAGACAGTTAAAACGACTGTAGGCAGACAACAATATGTTCTATAGTCTGAGGTTTCAGGCGAGATGGAGTGGAAACGTCACATAATGAAAAATGAAAAAGCAGGAGCAATTTCCACAATTTTACATTTATTAATACTATCGGTATTAATAAATGTAAAATTGTGGAAATTGCTCATGCTTTTTCATTTTTCATAAAAATACCTTCCTTGCTACGGGATAAATTGTATAGATAAATGTTTTTTTGCCGTCTTAACTAAAGACAATTCCGAGTCAAGTATCGCCGCTTTAAGCAATTGTGGATCACTAGACGCTCTTATTAGCCTTTGAAATCCTCAGTTGCGCTAAGTTAAGTTGTTTTAAGTGGTGCTAAATCCTTGTTGCAAATTTAAAGTCACCATGTAATCATGGTTTTATTAGTGATGCTTAGGACAACGTCAAGTTGTATCCTTATAGTAAATTCTTTAAAAAAATTACCGCGTTCCCCGTGATGACAAAATACAAAGCAGGGAAAAAATATCTTGAACAGCATCCACAAATAGATACGTCAATTTTTTTTACTAGAATAAGCCGCAAATCGACGCTGTAAAGAGGGCTATGATCATGAAGGAGGAGGTAGGGATAAAAGTGGAGTCTTGAGGGGATTGGACCAACTAATGGTCCACGGGAATTCTTTTTTTTACCCCATTTACTTTCTCTTTTTCTTTCTCTCGATTTCCAACCCTTGCGCTCATAATGTCGGAGAAAAAAGGAATTTGAAGGGCACGTGTGACTTGTAAACGACGTGAAATTCAACAAGGCGGTTTAACTCCACTCCTAGAAGGGGAACGCGTTCCTTTTTTTCTCTCTCACAAAGTGTTATTCGGTCCGCCCGTCGAAAAAATCTCTCTCTTCCACACCCCTCGCGAGTTCTCGCCAAAGGTTTCCAATCCATTAAGATAACGAGGAAACTTTTTTCTCATGCGTTTGCTAAAAGAGAACGCTTCAACGGAGTGGAGGGTTGGAACATGACTCTGATGGTTCCGGGAAAATTTGGAATGATCCGCTCTTTTGTTTTGATCACCGAGTAATTCTCAATCGTGTCTTGTAAGTACATACCTAAGCGGCATCAACAAAGAGTATTATTTTTCCCTTATTGTGGACGAAGGCAGGTCAGAGGTCGGAATCAAAAAGAAAAAGATATGCCATAGGCGCTGGGCCGGATTTTCCTATAGACTAACTACTTAAACCTAGGACCTCAAGGTTAAGAGGGGCCTTCATTCAAATTGTAAGAAAAATTTAAATATGGCTAATATTATCCAAAATCTCTCTATTCTAAAAAAGTGAACACTAAAACACTGAACGGAAAACAAGGAGAAATTCCACGCATATGACTGATAAACAAACATAAAAATGAATTGGTTAAGATTGACGCGTTTGGCTCGTTGTGGCAGTTCGGTTGTATATACTATATTCCAACAGAGTATAGTTTATGAGTTCAGTGATTACTAGGGCAAATATTGTCGTGCCTTATGCTACTAAGCTCTGGTTTGTTCTTGCATAAATCTTTTATTATTTCTCGCGTAATTTACAATCTTAAAAATGGGAGGTGAAAGGGACTCATAAGCGGAATAGCTTACGTTCTCTCTCAACCTACATCCGGCCAAATGCAAGTACGCTTCACGTACATTTTAGAACATTTAAGAAAATAAAATGATTTTAAGAAGCTGCTGCCTAATTTTACCGACAGCTTCAGGTAACACATGAAATCCACTTCTCGCCTGATCATATACCTACAAATATTATTCCACATGGGATGCAAAAGGTGCATAAGTTCCTGCTATCCAGTTCTCGCCATACCTTTGGACTTTCGTTTCGTTGTTAAAGAAATGGTACGATTGAAAACCTCACAGTTTTCAAGCTCCCTCTTTCTTAGACGACCATTAAAAACTGTAGGCCTGGGTTTCTGCGACTGGGTGTCAACCATGTAAAAATCTTGAGAATCCTCTACAATTGGCCATCATAGTTCGCTTACTCGCCGCGAAAATATGAGCAGAAGTTTCAACGTAAGAAACATGGAAAATGCCTGAGATAAGGAAAAGGAGCAACGCCAACCCACAACGGAAAAGGCTAATTATTGCCGTGTCACGCATTTAGTCGTCTATAGGTATGGACGGGGATTGTTAGTAGGAAATAATAAACGAACAAGAGAAATTAATTGTGAAATAGAAGTCTGAGTAGGGTTTAAAGGCCCAATGATGATAAAAAATTTAGTGCCGCAAAAACTCTCATAGGACTAAAACACCTATATATGCTATACTTAACGTGGTGATTTGAAGAAAGTGGTCCTTTGCATTACTTTTTTGTTTTACTTTTTACTTTTGAAACGCATTTTAATATACTGCAATTTTTTAATATACTGTATTTGTACTTTTGTATTTCTGTTACTTTGAAAACGGTTCAGGTCCTTTGTATTACTAAGAGATATATCACAAAGAAAGCCACTAGGATTGGCAATGACTGCACAAAAATCTGTTAAAAAATCATTTAAATTTTCCATTTTATATTCATAAGGACTGTGCGATGATTGAGAAGTGTTGGACACTTGAGAGTAAAAGGAAACGACGTTTCCTCTACTTGGCGGGAGACACCTTTTTTAGGACATAGACATTGGGGTCTTAATTTGACATAGAAATAAACCTTATTTTTTTATTTTAATTTTCCTGTTATTTTTTCCAACCTGTTGGAAGAAAGGTTAAAAAATACCAAGAAGGCCAGCATCGAATGCCTGTAATGGAATGACATTGACCGTGAAGCCAAACGGATATGGAAAAAGTAAAAGAATATGTGCAAGTGAGATAATGCAGTCTCGGAGTGCTTAAGCTGTTCCGAGAAAAACCAAGCCCATTAATCAATCGAATGCTTTCCAAACTCAGGCAGATGCATCGGGAGCGTGGACGACTTTGGCGGATCGAAGGGAGGCCACCTTAAAAGCCGCCCGACTAAAAATCTGGACGGGCGCATTTAGACTCGAATGACGACACACACGAATTCTCGACGTCTGCGAGAGATGGAGCCTCCCAGGCGACGCAATCTCGCACTGTGGGCCGATATCGAAAATAGGTGGACACAGTTAGAAAATGCCATTTGTCGAGGTAAGAACTAGAAACTTGCATTGCTGGTTAACAATTAAATCCAGTGGATGCCAATGGAATTATGCGCTCCCCATAGTCTAGATACAGACATGCAAACGGCACTCAATTTCATCAGGGATAGCAGTTTATTTTATTTTACATCTTAAAGAATATTTAGGAGCTAATGGAATATTTTTCCGGGATAAAAAAGGCACCATCCGTTATTATAATACATTTTTCTTAATTAAGGCTCAGTAACAGATATTTTAAATTCATTTTAGTGCCCTTGTTACATAATAGCGAACATTTATTACGCGCAGTATTTCACGTGAACTAGGAAAGTAGTTTATGACATTTAAAAATATATTTATCGTAAAATTCACTTCAAAGATGGATTGGAGTGATTTGAAGGCGTGTATTGAAGACAAATAAAATATCAGCTTCCTATTCAAAACCTTATGCCGATTGTATAAATAATTTTTTCTTCCTCTTGTCCTCATTTTTAATTGTTAATTAGTGTTTAGGACTGCAGGTCATCAAAAATTAACTGCTAAAATTTTGGCAAACGTTTCGATATATTTCTATGCCTTCATCAGGGTTCTTTTGCAATGAATATGATTTGTTTGCCCTTATGAAGGTAAAAAAATTAGCCGAAACGTTGGCCTAAAACTTAGCATTTAATTCTCAAAGACCTACACTCCAAGGCACTAATCATTGAACCCTTGTCAGGGGAACGGACACGGATGCCGGAAATTTGAAAACTCGCGACATATTATTAGCTCTTTCGAATGATAGCGCCTCGCCTCTTCGGAGTCAACTGCGTCTCTGAGACAGGATGCCGTCAAACCCAGCGGGATAAGGGTAGGAAAGATTCACCACCACTCCAATCCTTAAAAGAGCGGATGGGATGGAATAAAATGGTGTCAATTATTCATTTACCATACCTGTACCACCGAAAATAGCTCCATTGAACTTTCACATCGGGGTTTTTAACGAACCATCAAACGCACAGGAACAGCCACGGCCTAGATATGTGTAACCTACCCAAGTGGGACTCGAACCCACGACTTCTTGAAGGGTTGTCATCATTTAATAATGTAACCATGAAATCATCGGTAAATATGATAAGTTTTCTTTATTATAATTGGTAACAGAGATGCAAAATTGATCTTGAATGCCGTTGTTACAAAACGGCGGGCGTTTACTACACGCAGTTATTCACATCACACAGGACAGTATTTAATAGCGTTTAAAAATATGTTTATCACATAATTCACTTCAAGGGTTGATTGAGGTGATTTGAAGGCATATCTGGAGAGAAGTGTAATAATGGCTTCCGATTCAAAACCTTATGAGCATTTTTTAAGACGCATCGCGGGCACCGCTTCGGGTACCGGGAATTGGAAAACCCGCGACTTACTTGGCTCTTTCGAATGATAACGCCTCGCCTCTCCGGAGTCCACTGCGTCTCTGTGACGGGATGCCGTCAAATGCAAAGAGATAAGAGAAGAGCAGGAAGATTCACCACCACTCCACTTCTTAAAAGAGCGGATGGGATGGAAGAAGAAGAATAAAAAAAGGAAGAACCATGGATTCCCGGGGAGACGGTCGATCTCAAAGGAACTCGTGGAAGATGGATGACCTGATCAGCTTCATCGGCCACAATTTGTTTGCATCCGTACAAAAACCGCAAAACATTTAGCCCGGGAAAAGAGAAACGTGAAAAAAATGAAGGCGAAGCCTCTTTGCTCTGCCCAAATTGTTCCATTTATCAACCAGTTCGAGAGCTTTGAGAGATGAAAAAAGGAAGGAAAATCATTCCAGCGGAAAGCTCTACGGAACGCATCTGTCTCTCCAGCCTCTCTCCCTATGAGGAGGTTCTGTTGTTGAGTTTTTTTTTATGCGTGCCAACCTTCGCGCCGCTTCGTCTCAAACAACGTAACATCAATAAAAAAGAACGCCGTAGTATTTTCTTGCCTATACGCATGGGAATAATATTTTGATGCAAGTCGTCTTCAAAGGATGTCTATAATTTTTTTGATAGCGCAATATGATGCCTAATAGCGACACGTATACCTACCATTTACCTTGGCACGCTAAGAGATCGAGGCTCATCGAGGAAAATGCAATAATGATGGCTATTCACCCATCATTACTCACGATAATACTGACTTCTTACGTCTCATGACGAATGCGAGCAAGAAGTCGAATTCGGTTGAAAGTTAAGTAAAATTGATCACAGATATTGTTTCCGGGAATATTTTTATACTAAAAACCTTATACATGCACAACTTGAATTGGAAGTTAAGTAAAATTAATCAGAGATATAGTTCCGGGGAATATTTTTATACTAAAAGACATATCACATACATAAATCGAATAGAAAGTTAAGTAAAATTAATCAGAAATATAGTTTCCGGTAATATTTTTATACTACACTGCATTACAAATACACATTTAACTAACATTTTAGAGACATTCCTCCGCGCTAATATCATCGTAAAAGTTCTCATCAAACGAATTTAAGTAAATTTATTAATCAGAAATATAGTCTCTGGTAATATTTTTATACTACACTACATTACAAATACACATTTAACTAACATTTAGAGACATTCCTCCGCGCTAATATCATCGTAAAAGTTCTCATCAAACGAAGTTAAGTAAATTTATTAATTAGAAATATAGTCTCCGGTAATATTTTTGTACTACACTACATTACAAATACACATTTAACTAACATTTTTGAGACATTCTCCCGAACTAGTATCATTGTGAAAGTTCTCGTCAAGCGATAAGAGGGAAACGTCATCTCAAAAAAAAAACGGCAAAAATAATAACGCAATTACCTCAAAGACAAATGAACGATAATCGCATGTATAAGGATGACCTCAGGAGATAATCCATCACCGAACTTCCACACTCGCACTGCGAGCAAACAGGCTCAAGTAGCGGTAAGGACGGATGATTAACTTCCTCGTTGTCAAATCCCTCTCGTTTGAATAATACCCGATAATATTTCTATGCTTAGGCCACTCATCTGAGATATTTTTATAAATAAGGGCGTCTGTTGCCTGGGGAAGCTTTCAACAAAAATGACAAGAGGAACGTTAAGATCAAACGTAATTATTACCATTGTTGGCAACCTGTATTCTTGAGGAAAACACCTAACCATCACTATTTCTGTACAACAAAGTTTAGCACAAAATGTACAAAAACTCATCTTTTCGATCGATTGGTCCCTCACCATCGTTCAGACATGAATCGAAGATCGGTCATAGTGATAATTTTCCGCAGATGGAATTAACTGCCTGTAAAGTGGCGGATCTATGGGGGGGGGGGGGCCTAAGGAGGCTATGCCCCACTCCCTTGGGTATCCAATTTACACTAGATAGAATGGTAATTTTTTTCCAACCCCCACTACTGCAGGAATTTTGAACCCCAGTAAGTCCCCCCCTTTTCCCTATCCTGGATCCGACACTGCTGCCTGATGACGTCATTTTCTTACAATATCCCGTTCGGTTCCTATATTATAAACGTGTATAATAAAATATAATTATTTTCCTTCGCAGACCAAATAATTACCTCCCACTCAAATAAAACAAGAAGAAGGAGCTCTTAGCACAAATTTATGGTGGAATAGGTAGAAATATTCTGAGGAAAAAAACTGAAAAATATTCGGGCTCTTTTACACAAACTAAGGAAGTAGTAGTAATTTTTTAATACTATATTTTGAGAGCAATTTGAGTGATTTAAAACGGTCGGTAAAATTTGATACAGCTCACCCAAACATTAAACTTCGTACATAATCGGCATTATTGAAAGCGGAGTTCAACTCGAATAAACTTCTTTAGTTACTTCAAGCTGACATACCTGAAGAACTTCGATCAATTATAGCGCAGATGCGAATTTTGACTTCAAGAATATCAGAATAGCCAAAAATGGCATATTTAAAGTTTTGATTCCAATTCGTGGTATCACGTGTGATTGACAAGTGTGACTCAACTCCAGTCAATGCCAAACCTCTAAATCGTCGAACAGAAAAATATTCAGGTCACAGATGGGAATTTTGACTTCAGGGGCAGAGGGTCAGAATCGAGAAAGATATGAAGTAATGGAAAACTTGCGATGTTTAAAAGCTTGTTTTCGAAAAAAAAAACACGATGCTATCGCTAAATGTTAACCCCCTTATCAAAACTGAAAAAAGAGTCCTCTCATCCCCTAGAACACTAAGATAACTTATTTAAGAAAGGAGAACACGAGCGGAATGGCTTGGATCTTTCTCTTCGTCTCCATTTAAGGATCTCGCATACTCCCAATCTTCTACTTTCTATCGTGCGTTGGTCACGGTTCTTCCTGGCGGAGAGAAGACCTTCCACGCGCCGGCTGCATACCATTAGCGAGAAACCTTCCGATTCGGATGGGTCTACATCTTCCGAACGGTGCTTGTGCCTCATCTATACCCACGTGTGCCCGTCTCATTCTCTACTCTCGTCCGTTTGAAAAAAAAGGCATCATCTCCTCCAATTCCGTCGCGCCAAATGGAGAATGGAGACGAGAGGGGAAGAGAATGGCTCGTTCTACCTAATTCTTTTCGATTCCCTTCCGATCAATTCCTATCCGATACATCTCCATTATTCCAGCGGAGTCCACTCTTTTTTTTCACTTCCCCTCTTCACCTTCGCCTGACCATATTTTGCCTCTCTCATAATGGACGTCGCTAGTGACTTGAAATAGGCAATACGTCAGGAAAAAAGTAATTTTTGATATAAGTGGAGAGTTGGGGTGTATTTTGGACAACGCGTGCAACCCTTTGAGAGTAATATACTTCACTATGAGTATATTCCTTTGGGCAGTGACAGTTCCTTGCACTTTAGTTACTGACAACTTCTTACAGCAGTGACGACTAAAACCTATAAACTTTTGCTTTTACCTGGATCTAATAGCAGTAAATAATCCGTGTGACAGCGATAATCATTTCAACTTCATAAGCACTTCACTGTTTAGAACCTCTTCATATAAAATCAAATCCATTAAATCTCACTGTTTTTCGGCAACGTATGGTATTCCTACATCACTTTGGTGTGATAAATAGTATTTATTGCAATCCTAGTATACACAAAAAATATTGAACTCCTACGTGCCTTTATTACTTCCACACCTATTTATATTTGATTAATCTATCACAGAACTATTCTTATGTATAACATTTAAACATACCCAGCGACTCTGCTAGTTTATACTAATAATTATATGAAAATGGGAAGTACATTTGAATTCTAATTAAATTTGTTACATTATTGTAACTTAAAGATAGGAAATAGCCGCTTAATTTAGTTTTGGAACAATATTACTGGGGCCGCATCAAATGGACTAATCTAAGCAGTTTTAAGATAATAAAAAATCGAAAATAAAAAATTAATGTATAACAAAAATATAATTAACCGTCAATAATACTTACTAACCCACCTTGGTTCGTTAAATATATTCTCACTTACTTTACTTAATTCCATTTCCAATTTGAATATTTCATTTCTTGCTAAGATACTTGATAGGGCATTGGAAAACGAATCCGTTTTTCAAATGTTTCATTCCTTGTTAAGGGTTACGTTTTAAACAATTTATTCCGGAAATCTCTCCGTATGCCTGTCCAAGGGTGCAAAGTGAAACTTAAGAAGATATGTCGAGGGATGAATAAAACGGCAGACCCCAGCAATACATGAGTGACTAGGATATAAGAACCTTGTGAGGTGAATGGCCCCCAAGTTTCTCGGCTGAATCCACCCCCGCTGGAGGAGACACTGGGAGGCAGTGGCGTAACTAGGAATATGTCTTAGGGGGGGAGGATGGGATGGCCAGGGGTGGCGATACCTTCCCCCCCTCCCAGGCAAAATCTGGTAAATTTTTGAGAAAAATGACATGCCTGGAAATGCATTTTACATCATTTTGGCACTAAAAATTGAACTTTAAGCAGATGCAGTTACTATACGTCAAAAGTAGACTATAGTTATAAATAATTCCTTTATTTCTCTGAAGCTTTTTGGGGGGATCTATCCCCCTCATAGTTACCCCCCCCCCCATAGTTACGCCACTGCTGGGAGGAAAGAGGATGCTGAAGTCGATCTAAACGGAGAGAAAAGTGGTATGCGGGAAAGACGAGAGAGAGAACGTGTGATAAGGAGATGAATAGAAAAAATGGCAATTTGTCACATATGTGTATTAAATATTTTCGAATAGCTTCGATACGGAAATGAAAACGAATCAAAACACGTCTCCTTTACTGACTTGCCTGTCTCTTGTGTAATTAAGAGGAAACATACCTGTCCCTCGACCGGTATTTTTTGCTCTTTTTTCTCTACTTGCTTCGACTCTTTCATCGATGGAATGCAATAATTGACATTTGCAAACTACTTCCTATTGTCGCATCGGCTTGAAACGTTGCACACTTGCTTGTATTTGAATACAATACAATATTCAATAATCGAACATTTGACATTTTTTCCTTTGTGCGCTAATTAATTAACTGAATTTCCACATGGAAATATCGTTTTAAATTTTCTCGACAAATGGCGTTAATTATAAATATTTTAGTGAAAATTACTTTAAAAGCTCTAGTTTAATCGATTACATAATTCACTACTAAAAAGTAGTATATAAAAATAGAATACAAATGTTAAAAAACACTTTTTTTCCAATGCAGTGTAAAATGCACTCAAAAAACAAGCTTTTCATCCCTCGGAGAATGATGTTGTGGTGCTGATTAGGTTTAGGTATTAATATAGCGTGTCAATCCTTACTCACCTACGAGGAGGTTGTAAATATTTGGAGGCGCTGTTTCCAAGTTTTTAGCGTGGTGAAAGTTCCGCCATCTTAGTTTGACAATTTTTGGACTTAAATTAGTCTCCGACTGATATTTTGAGGTGGCTAAGTTTTGATCTGAAAATGAACTTAATGAAGTGAAAAATGCTACGATAATCATTAGTATTTCGCCGGTGATTGTCATAGGATCCTATCATTCGCGATACCTCGATTAATGTTTAAACTCTTTGTCTGTTAGCCACTTTACGGGTGGGGATATCCTTCAAAATATACTTTATTACAGTAATTTTTAGATTTCCATAGGCTATAATAAAATTAAATACCAGAGTAAGCTCATGTAAATGACATTTTTACTCTCGTAAAATTTAATTTTCAGCTGAGCTGGTTGTAGAACGTAACCGTGGTGATTGATGATAATTTTTCCATGGGAAAAGATGTTTGAGTCATGACTTCGCGAAGCCTTCCAATGAAGTAAGAAAAAAATGTTTGCATTTTGCGTTCCATAGGTTATTTTAATGTATTAACGAGTGACGACCAAAAATTTCACCAAATTGTTAGCATTGACCCTTATGGGATTGTCAATGTTGTGATCAAAGTGGGCGTGGCTCGTCCTACCCAAGCACCCCCATTCCTGCCACACTTCGCTCCACGCTCGAAACCAGTGGTGCTCCCTCCAGTTATTTACAACCTCCTTACTCACCTATCAAGAAGCTCTCCTACACTCTTTCCTAATACTCCTAATCGGCACCCAAGCTTTACTCTGTGAGTGATTGAAAGCTTATTTTTTTTCTTCTCAATTTTTATCTCTTTTTTTTCTGTTTTGGGAAAAAGCGTGTTTATTATATCAATATTATTTTTACTTCCTACTTTTTAGAGGTGAATCATGTAATCGATTAAACTGGATCTGTTATAGAAGTTTATCCCAAAAAGTTTATTATTTGAGAAAATTTACAACGATTATTCCGATTGTAAATTAAGTTATTTAATTTGAGCAATATGGGAATTTTTTTTTGGTAAAAGAGTTTTTTTTGTCTTTTCTATTTTATTTTTAGTAATAAATTACTCACCTAAAACTAATGATATAATCTTATAATATTTAGGGTAATCAGAGTAGACCCGATATAGCATTTGTCTGTGCCTCAAATGTTAAATATTAAATATGAGAAAATAATTGAAAGGTAAATGCATCTAATTTGATGTACAGGCAAATGTCAACTGCGGTCCAATTTATTTAAGATGATAGGATGTGTTCCAAGATGTTAGGATACGTTTTGACGAGTAATCCGTCACCAGAAAAGACAAATGGATCAGGATGTATGCGCCCTCTTAATATGGAATGCGAGCGTTTGCAGGAATTTATGACCGTAGAGGTAGGTACTTTCATGGTAATCACATCACTCATCAGATCATCACGATGAACGTTGAGTATATCGAAACCTTAAACAGTGGATGGAAAAAAAGAATGTGGAGAGTAACTGAGGTTTTTAATTGAAAATTAATGCCCAGGATGTTCTCAAAATGCTACTACAGTTTTGCATGGACCACGATTGAGTGCAACGGGATTTTATCCTAAAAAAATATCAATGGATACGAAACTGGTGCCTGGCAATGGGAAGAATGCATTCTGGCAAACATACAAACTCGACTTGCTCTACTTCTCTACCCGTTCCAGCTCTTCCTAACGGCTTAACTCATACCACATCCTCCCCCGCCCAGGATAGTTGAGCAGTTGTAGATACAGAGAGATGACACCATGACTACAGGGAGAGGCGGAACAGGATCAGTGGAACTATGAGCTCACTCCGCGACCATCGATCTAATTCCTATCTGACCTCCCCCAGCGAACCATCGTTCATCCCTCATCCTCCTCATACCCCTCCCCTCTCTCCCCCTTCCCCTCCTCCCACTCCCTCCCCTCCGTTTTCTTATGAGGACGAATCACTTCAGCTCAACCGGTCTGTTTTCCCGACGCATTACTCGTTTAAAACTTGCGCTGTCATATTCAATATTTAACCCATTTTAACCCAATGTTGCTTCTAAGCAGCATCAAAAACGAATACATTTTCAGACCTATTCAGGAGAGATTTAACCATCGTGTTCTTTTGTGCTGTAAAGTTTAATTACAAAATATATATCTGTCACCATAATTATGATTTGGTAGAAAATTTTAACATTTTAAAGATAAGTCTTGAAATTTTAATCCTCCCAGAAGCAGATCTGGGTTATAAAAGATCAAGGGTACACAGGATGTTTCAGGAGGTATCTACCATAGTACAGAAATCATCTTATCTTTAACCCTGGATAACTAATCCTTCGTAATTTTTACGACTCACCAAATTCAAATTCCAAAGTTTTGGAAAATGAATTTTGTATTTAAAAAATGGTATTTTAAATATTTTCCCCCAGCACCTTGCATCAAAAAGTTTTGTTATAAATCATAATAAAATGAATTATAAAAAAATACTTCCAAGGAAAGACTAAAATACTTTAAGTTATTTGGTTTAATGCACAAAAATAATCTTATTGCAAAGTAAAAAAATATGTCATCAAAATGACGAAGGTTTTGTGACCACGTGACTCTGACCTAGGTTTGGTAATCAAGGGTTAAATTTGATAATTTCAAGTTGGATCTTCACTAAAAATCCTCTGTATCGCAATATTTAGTATCCCACTGTCCCCAAATACACGGGCCATTCATACCCCAGGCATACCCAAGTTTATTTCAACTAGTAATCAGTCAATGCTAAGTCTTTCGTTTCCGTTTTTCTCTCTGTCCCTCGTACCCGCTCCATTATCCTTTCTCCCAATTCCACAGGGTGTTTCAGGAGGAAGCTGCTATACTTCCGGAGGTGGTAGGGGAGGCAATTTTGATATTTTTTGTCCGATAAACATGGGGTCGCAACTCCTTAGTTACTGAGCTATGGCAATGCAAACATTGTTTTGAATGCGCTTTGCAGATACCATGACAACAGTATTGTTTGGGTATCCAGCCATTTCGACACTTTATTTAATACTCTGGATTTTTGAGGGTATTAAATAATTTATATTGGTTACAAATGTGCGATTATAATTGTCTGAAACAATCAATATTTGATTCACATAAATTGCCATGAAAAAAATGAATTTAAATTCCGTTAACGAGATTGGAATTAAACACAATATTTCAGCTTCATCAAACGAGAGGTTTGAGCGAGTAACAAGAATACATACGACTGCACAATCTCACCCATTTTGAGATTAATTGTTTCAGATAGTTATAATCGCACATTTTTCCAATCTGAATTATTCATTGTCCTTAAATTCTGGGCACTGCCTTATCAAATAAAATCAGTTTTTATCAATCACGTCTACTTTTTGAGCCACACGATACTCTCACATTGTCTTTAAGTCTATAGAAGAACTCATTACAGTATCTCAGGCGAAACGAAACGAGTATATACATCTGTCGTCGATGTCTTACCCCGTCAATTATCAGGCGTCAGTCGGAAAAGGTTTAGGCTTACATCAGCCAATAGGAGAGCAGTAATGCTTTTTATGATCCACACTAGATTCAGCAGAGAGCATTCTTATTTACAAAAGGTGTAGAAAAAAAACTAGAGGTAAAAAAAGGAAACTTAGTACAGTTTAGAAATCAGCATGCCTACCTACCCTAATACATCAGCTCAAAATTCGTAATCAAGAGAACTTGTGATACAAATTATCCCCCTGGGTAATTTGTCAAGAAGAGAGAAAAGATACAACAGTTCAAGTATAAGTGATACATTTCTTAACAGCTTGAGTGCAATGAACGTAATATTACGTTCAGGTAATCCCTCTGAAGATTGCCAAAGACGCTATGCTTTAATCTGAGGTTTCAGGCAGGTTTTCATGACGCTATATTACATGTAAAACAATATTTTTTTATGCTGTCTATGAATCAAATAGTTCAAATTGAACATAAAAAATATATGAAGATATAAAATTATTTTATATTTGATGGCTAGAGATCAATTGTTTCAACTTTTTCATTAAAAAAAAAACAATAGGTTTTCATTGCTGCTTGAAATATTAAAAGTCAGCGAACTTTTTTATTCAACGCATTTATTAACAGTAATAAATTTCATTTTTATTAAAATTCTCTTCGTAATTAATACAGTGTTGCTGCGTATGTCTTAAAAATGTCTGAATTCAGTAAAATCGGTCAGACTTTTCCTAAGGGCTTTTAAGATAGCGTCCGGCAATCAAAGTGTTAACCGCATGTCTCATCTCCCTCTGAAGATAGAAGGGGGGGCAACACCATCCCCGACTCCACTCTTTGAGGGGGCACTCGTGCGAAACCCTTTGTCGCTGTGTGTGTATGTACGTCTGCGCAAGTGCCGGTCACTTCCTCTACTCTCTCTCTCCTTTTTTAGATTCTCCTCCTCTTTTATTCTCTCTTTCCCCTTCATCACGTCCCATTGTTCCCCTGCCTATTCCCTCATTCGCCTTGTCATACCTCATCCCGTTGGCTGGTTATCTGACGTAGGTTAAACGCATCTGAGTTAACTTTACACTACAGATTTTATTGAGCAATAGCTTCGGTGATATACAAAGATATCGTACTGTCCACCTTATTTTAATTTCACAAACGCTACAACAAGTGATTTGATTGACTTGCAATCATCATAAGAATAAGCTGCTAGTGTTTGGGATCCTCATGAAATAGGCTTCAAAACAGAGTTAGAACGCGTGCAAAGAAGAGCTGCCACGTACGTGAAAAGTCGTTGAGACAGTCTTGTTAGTGTAACTGATCACTTAGATAAACTCGGAGGGGAATCTCTGTCAGACCGTAGATTGAAAAATAGACTAAACCTATTAGATAAATTCAAGAGCAGTCTATTTTCTGACGAAGGTAGCCATATCTTACGAACGCCAACATACTACGGTAGATCAGATCATATAAATAAAAGAAGCGGGATAGGCCGTAGAACACACAGATTCAGAATGTCTTTTTTTCCACGGTCGATAAAAGGATAACGGCAGCGTTATAACTCAGAAATAGATCAGATGACCTGTATGGTAGCTTACTAACTTATGTATACCTTAATGCATGTGTCTGAATTGTTTTATCATTTCCAACAGCATGTTTTGGAAGTGCTAGCTTTATTGAAAGAAAACCTAATGAGTAGTTGTCAATTTTTGCCTTGGAATGAATGCGGTAGTATAATTTGTAAGTATGCGTAACGTTTTTTGTACCGTGTGGTGTGCATGTGGGAATACCACTGCATGCTGTATGCTGGTGATTGATTACCCCACGCCAAACACCCTAGAGGTGGCTCGCAGGGTATTACGTAGATGTAGATCAGGTACCAGTGGCGTAGCCAGGATTTTAAAATGGGGGGAGGGGGTTACCGGAGATTTCGGGGCCATTCCGTGGTGTATGGAAAACACCCCAGGGCAAGGGGGTCCGGGAGTTCTCCCGCGAATATTTTTGGGATTTTTGACGTTGAAAACGTGATTTTTAGGATTCAAAAACTGTAATTTTGTACAAGTATTTATTAAAAAAAGTAAAGGGCTGTGCTTTTAAAAGCTCAAGGTCGTAACCCGGAAATACCCTCCCGTGTCTACGCTACTGTCAGGTACCATACCAGTAGCAGGTAAAGGTTGTGAAATTAAAGTGGACTAGTGGACAGTGCGTGGTTATATTTTTTGTACGTGGTTAGCGTGGATAGTACGATATCTTTCCGTATCATTTAATATGTTGTGGCACGATAGCTCTCTGTAAAGTTGACTTTATATTTTCGGTGTTGCACTGGGGTAAATAGCTAATTATAGCCAATGTTTCGACCCTCTGTCTGTGAGTCAACCTCAGGGCCGATTTAATACTCTCTCAGCGCAGCCCTGAAAACCACTCTTCACTAGAGGAGACTTATCTCTTCACTTGGCAGAGAAATATCCTGGAATATACCATTTCCCAACTACTGAGTCCAGTGGATATATCAGTGATATTCAGACTTTTTATTCTGATGTCAAGTCAATTTTAATCGTAATAAAAGCCGAAATTAGGCGGTAATATTGAAGAAATATATGGATAAAATAAAAGCCGTTACAACGTTCATCAAAGCGTCAAAAAAGGCACTCCTAAACTCCTAAGCAAGCCTTATATGGGTTTCTAAGAGAGGAGAGAAGTATATTGTAATTTCATAGCAAATCATCTATTAAGCGATTATCCTATAAATTTTTCTCTTAGTGATTCATTTTAATCCTATTTTTGTACGTAAATTAATAGATTATCAATTTTATCGACAACGAATCGTAATCCTTCAAGATTGATAGAGAATTTATCTTGATTCCTGCATATATATCAAAATATTGACCACCTTATAGCCATGAGAATGACTCAATCATGTAAATATAGAGTCGTGACGCTTTCTTGCGAGGAGATAAAAAAAGAGGATGAGGGGCGGGTGATGTGTTAGGAAGTCAAGACTGCCACTATGGAACCGGATTGTGACGTCAATGGCCTACAATCAGTCATGATATACATTCACCATAATAATGCACTGGAGACTAAAAGGTTCTGAAGGATGGGTTGACCTTGGCATTCCGCAAAAGAATGCAAAATAACTTTAGGAATAGCTCCTTCTACAGCAACATACGAAACGAACGGAATGTTCAAAAAATCACGTTTAAGTATCCTGAAAAGTTCGTGTAACATGTAGGACAAGTGCATCGTGAGAAGAAGTTAACTTGCAAAATAACCGTTCACTCGTTTAAGAAAGGTTTAAAAACTTACGGTGGGTGAAATTATGAGCCTATATTCCTTCGAATGTAAGATCAGAACTTTAGTGGCTTAACTATGAGAAAAATCATGGCCATATGCACCGATTAATATTTTCAGAGGCAAATACAAAATAATTGATTAAAAAATTGGGTAAATTAATAAGAAAATATTTATTGTAAATAGGTTGAAAATTTTCATGCACGATTCGTGCTTATAGGACCACAACCACCTTGAGCTTCATCACCAGCAATCACGAATGCAAAGATGGGGTTGCATCGACTCTCGTATACGTTTACGACCAATCAATTCATAAATTTTTAAATTTCCACTATAATGGCTTCAGTGATTTACCCCATGTAGTACATTCCCGGTACTACTCCGCGGTTATTTCTAATATTTCATTTATTTACTATGACTTTTAATAGACCGTTGCGACACACAGTAAACTCAAAATATTTGCTGTCCACACAAAACTCAAATCATATTACATAACTCTTTTGTGCTCATCATTGGAAATTACCAACAATATAGGTATAATTCCATACGATTTCTATCTCCATTCTATATGTCACAGTTCTGCATTCAAGTTACTTAGTACAGTCGCTCACAGTTGCTAAAATGACCTATTATACGAAGAACTATTCGTATAAAATCGGATGAAAAACCCAACATTCATATCTCCGAACCTCAAAGTAAAATTCAATGTGCGTGAATTATTTTATGGCACCATTTAGTACTCTAAATATTATCTGTCTACTTCATTGTTAATTTATCTACCTTTATGCCACAAGGCTCAGTCATAGTACCTATGGTATTCGTTTTCCACTTGGCTGATATTATGTTTGAATAATTAATAGTTCAAATATATTATACTGGTAATGGTATTTACTGCAATATAATTTTAATTGGACCAAAAATATTTTTATGTTGTAAAGAAAATCTAGAAGAAATCTAGTAGTCTAATTCTTGCATTGATAATATTCTTGCATTGATAATATTCGCATTAAGATTTTTTCATTTTTTAAAATAATGAGGCAAATTGTTCTCGCATCTCGTTAGTAGTTTTGTATATGCAAGTAAAAGTGGATATTCCATTGAATCCATTAAAATCGCTATAGCATTTTATATTTTTATGCTACATAACTGTACGATAATGCGACGGTTAAAGGTAAAGCCCTGAACATTTGACGATCAAAACTTATTTCACGCAGTGATTCTAGAAATAACTATGAGAGGAGCAACGAAAAAATTTGAAGAACATAACAGCGGTTCCCACATCGGGGCATATTTTAGTTCTGCACACAGGAACACGTAACTGCTTCAGATTTTCCTTCCACGCTAGATCGTTCAGTTTCCCCCTTACTCATTCGGCCTTCCTCGAAGGAAAAGGAGGGAGAGAAAGAAAGACGTAGCTATTCAGCCCACACTCAACTGCGTCTATTACAATTCTTTTCCAACCCACCTGCTTCATCGTATCTTTCCCTCCCCTAATTTCACCCTACAAATCTTTCTCGTTTTCCGCCTTCAATCTTCACAATACTTACGCTGACGGCACCAGCAATTTCCGCTCATTTGTCCTTCCGATAGTTTCATTTTGATCCTGTAATTCATTGCTTTATATCCATTCCCTTCACGTTTGATGCTCTCCTGCTCTCTTGTCAACGTGGATATTAGTTATTTTTCGCCGTTCAAGAAGATATCCCAACCCGTTCAGTCAACCAACCTGTTATCAGGACGTCGTTTATATCTCTGACCTCAAAGGTTACGTACGACTTTTTAATTTATTCGGGAATAATTCATTTTCACCACCGTGAAGAGTTTCCTTTTCCGAGATTTTTACGGGACACCCATGCGAGCCGTACATCTTCATAGGCGAGTACCACTCCTTATCCGCTTACAAGTCGTGAATGGGAGCCGAGCAAATTTCAGTGAGCAAAGGTAATATTTAGTGCTTTTAAGAAAAATGTTGAGCAAGGAAGTGCAGTTTTACTCTGAAATATTGCGAACATTAAAATTGTCGACCATGCTTTACACTGTGCGTATAGAACTATCTAAAAAATAGTTCAACTCCTTGAACCTCTATGAACATCGGTATTTCGGGAATCGATACAGAACAGGCAAAGAATCGACAAGTTATGCTTACATTTTCTAATTGAATAATTTACGTAGTTAAATAAGAGTCAAGCGCATATAATAAAATTTCATTATTATCAAAAGAGACATAATAAGAAATGACTGATAATGCTAATTTGCGAAAAAATTCGGAATTAAAGTTTTTAGCAGGGTAAGCTATGACTCATATTTTACAATGGGGTAATTTTAAGGCTTATTACCATATTTTACGTCCTAATGCACGACGCACTCAATGATACAACATCAAATCAGATTCTCACATTTGAAGACGCAAATAATATACGCAACAACGTTGACAAAAGCTAATGTTTACAGCATATCATAAAGATAGATATATAAAAAAACTCACGAAAAATGGTGATGAATGGGAAAGTAACCATTAGCATGCGTACTGAAAAGTGAAAGGCATTACTGCAATTAGTCATTTATTCCGATTCTATAGAACCCCAATACTAATCTTGCAACCTCTAACTCAATAGGAATTGCTAGTTCAGCTCTTGAAATTAAGGTACAGGTTTCATCCGAAAGATGGGTACATTGATTTGCGAACATTTAACAATAAACTCTAGTCATCATTCATAGAACAAATTTATTACAATATCATAAAATACTTATAATCTTGATAATTATACAAATACATTAACTTGCATGGCAAAATTTAAAATCATTTCAGCTCATGCATCTCTTATACCTTAAAATAAAGGAGTCCTATGGAAGACTATCAAAAATATGTACAAACTATCCCACAAAATTTACATGGAGCCAACGGTATATACTTTAAATTAAACTATCACTTAATAAGTATTCCAAATTTTTTATAGTGGGAGCTCCATGGACCACTCACGCAAGATTCCAAGATTTTAGCGAATAACAACTATCAGGTGGGTTCATCTTGATGAGCATACAAGACTGAAATATACTATGGACAAATAAAAATGAAAACAAATTTTAATACACTCTTAACAAAACGCACGATTGCAGCGTATCACTCGATTAAATGTATTGCACATGCGGCCTTAAGTAATGTCTAGCATTCATTCCTTGATTTCTTCAAGTGGAATGCCAGCAATGCCTCCATAATGTTCAAACTAGACTCACAAACACAACAAATACACAGTAATACACACATAAGTGACCATTTGTGATAGATTTTGCACACACAGGTCAAGTTCCATCCATTTTACCACCTTTTCTCCCCCGGACTCGCAGACACAAAAGCACAGGCCGAAGACCACAAGTAAACACACGCAGACACACACACAAAACACAAAGTCACCCTTATTACTTTTATCTAGCGGTACGGAGCGGGGGATTGGATAGGAAGACTGCTGGAGAGCAGAGGGAAAGGGGGGTGGGATATGTGGGATTGTCCGCTCCGATAACAAGGTCATAAATTAATACGAGCGGGGGGCTTGGAGAGGAGGAAGGAGGGTTGTTGGATGGGCATACAGGGGGGGAGGTGGAGAGAGATAAAAGGGAAGGAAGGCCAAATGGTCCGTCCCGAGAAAGGTCTCGAGAGCGCAGCTGCGACCCGGAGATGCTCCAGCAACGACGGGCAAGAAAATGCCCCGAGCCGCCGGTTACCCGGTCGACAGCCACCCGTGTTGCAGGCATTGAAGTCTCCAGCGAATCACTGCTGGCGTTCAAGTCTCCACACGGAATATTTACCCAGTCTCTCTCGCTCTCCGCTTAAAACATAATCCTTAACCCCTTTTCAAAGTCACCCGCTATTCACCACGGCGGGGAAACCACGTAACAGGACGGATTCGTTCAAGGAAAAATGCTTCTAAATCCCGCTTACGGATTGAATAGTATACAACATGCCGCTACGCTTCGGTAACGATTTAAATAATTCTCACTCGTTCTTCAAAGGCACTTCTGGACGGGATGATAAGGGAACAGTCCCGAGTCGATTTGCATGGGGTTCGATTTATTGAGTTTCACCGTTTTAAAACGCTGAGTGCGGTTAACTGAACTGGTAGCTTCGAGCTTGACGCGAATGCAAATCGCGGAGCTCGAAAAGGCAACCTAATACTCAAGATTTTGCCGCGGGTACACATCTATACATCGGGTCATTTTCTAAAATATATTCACGGCTCTTCTCACCACAAATGCTGATAGTACAATGGAAAATATTAAAAAATAAATTTTCATACTGGACGGCAGTCAGAGAATCCTCAGGCAGGCGAAATCGTAAAATGTATTTCGCCGGCATCAAGAATCCTAAGCACTTGAGATCCTTGAGTGCAGAACAACACAACCTGCTTTTGATATTAAAGTCATTAATTATAAATTAACAATATATATATAAAAGAGTAATAGAGGAGTCATTCTAATAAAATATCCTTCAAATCAATACTACATTAATTTTCTGTAGGTAGCCATCGCATTAAACGAGGGCTTGTTATGGTCACATTGCCAAGCACAAAGAACAGACAATATAATTGTGCAGGGCAGAAAGATTTTTTATAAACAAATTGTATTTTATTTCATTATAACTCGTTTCATTTCAAAATAGTAGTTTTCAAAAACGATTTCAAGTTGCGTAAAGAGTATTGTAACTGTTTATTTTCTCTTCCCAGCTTGAACATCAAGGTTCTAACGTGCCAATCCATTTTGGTGGTGCCTACCATCAACAGTTTATCCTCTATCACTCCCCACTCCACCTGCCTATCTCTTCGAGCGCTCCCCCCACAACTACCCCCGTCCCCACGTCTTCCTCCTCCTCTTCTTCCTCCTCCTCGCCCTCCCTCTCCTCCCGCTCCTCCAGCATCGCCTCCCCTTCCCCACCACCAATCCATCGGCCACCGTCCGCACCCTGACCCACCGCCGAGCAACACGCCGCACCGTAAGCCATCTGCAGCGACGTCGACGACGGCGACCAGGGCCGGGGCGGAGGGTAAGGTGATAGCGGCAGGGGCGGCGGCGGCGTTGGAGGCAGCAAGGGCGCCAGACCCACGCCGAACCCGGAGGCCTTCACGAAGGAGGCGTCGCTGCCCGGAGGCGTCGGCGGTAGCAAAACCCGGGGGCCCACCAGCCCCCCGGCGGAGAGCATACCTCCGCCGCCGCCGAAGCCCGGACCGCCTCCACCCCCGACGCCCCGACCGAAGCACGGCACGCCGCTGCCCCCAGGGAGGCCCACGTAGCGCATACCCTCGTCCGCCTCGTCCGGAGGCGTCGGAGGAGCCGCAGAGAACGCCAGTACTGCCCTTCGATGCGACATGACGCTTCCGCCTCCCGCCTCGTGTGGACCGCGGGCCTCTGGGTGCGTCGGGCGATGTCGATGGTGGTGATGCGACATCCTCCTCCGGCACGGCCCCACCGCCTCCCTCTGCGGCGGCTCTGCCGACGGCGGAGGCGGCGGCGGCTGCGGGGCCGGGGGCGTCGGGGTCCCCTGTAGGTATACGGGCTGAGCGTGGGGGGATTGCGGAGGGAAGGGTATAAGCATGATGGGGGGCGGCGGTGATTGTGGCGGCGGGGGCGGGGTGGGCTCGACCCTGCGGTGGAGGTATGCCGCGGGGTGGCCGTGGTTGTGCAGGGGACGCGGGGGCTCGTATGCGGGAACGGGGTGCGCGCCGGGGGACGCCGAGGGGATGGGGCCGCCGATGTGCGTCAGGTCGGACATGGGGGGCGGCGGCGGGGGCGCGTGGTGGTGGTGGTGGAGGGCGTGGTGGTGCTGGTGGTGCAGGTGGTGCTGCGGGTGGTGCGGTTGCTGGTGGTGTTGCTGGGGGTGTTGCGGGTGAGCGGCGGGCGAGGCGTCGTGGCGGTGCGGAGGAGGCTGCTGGTTGGCCGCCTCGTACGCTAGCCCGTACTGCAGTTTGCTCTGGACGGCGTAGTAGTGATAGAGCCACGCGTTGGCCTGCATCACGGCCGCCTCGCGGTCGCTGAGGAGAAAGAAGGCGGAATCATCACTCCGGTTGGATTCTCATTGATAAATCCCCAACTTGGTACCTCACCTCGATGGTTAAGTTGGGTTTCCATATGTGTAATACGAGCAAACCATAGAATTAGCCTAAAGCATGCAAATTTCAGGATGGGGGACCAAACTTTCCCCCCTGCCACACGTCTTTTAGGCGGCTTGCCGGGAATTATGTAGATGCAGATTCCTTCTCCTAAGCCATCTCTCAATGCGTTTTTTGAACCAATTGTGACCAAAGGAATGCAACCGGTAATTGTACCTAAAGATCAACGAAGATACCGCGCCCCGAAAATATTTATGTTTCGCAGATTCTTATCGCGGTTTCCTGGTATATGTCCTTCTGAACTTCAACTAAGAGTTGAATAGAAAAAATAATAGATTTCACATAGCTTAATATTTTCGATTCAACATGAAGCAATTTCACGAAGGTGCGCCTGTAACTATCAATTTTCTACCAAGAGATTAATCCCAAGTTTAACTAAGGTCAAATCTTTATAAGTACACAATGCTTTGAAAGTGATAGAATTTCTCCAATTTTCCCATTTTTGCCTTCCCCACGAACAGTTTAAACCGTGCAAACCCAGATAAGCAAAAGCGACTGATTCCGGTATCACTAGGCGGAATTAATCCATTTTATAGTTAGAAAATAAACGTGCTACTATACTGATATTCAATTATATTTTTACTACACGACGCGGGTTTTTCTACAATTTAGTTACATTAGGAACACAGAGAATGATACTGCACTGTGATAAAAATAGTAAATTTATAATATCGAATTGCAAAGCATAAATCTTTTTCCAGAGGCAGGCAGAGAACCACATATTTTTCGACTTTTCGGCACATTTAATGACAATATTTTGTGAAAAAATATTTTAGTTCCATTCTTTGCGTCCCAATTTCTTCCATTGAAGGATAAAAACCAATGTCTGACACCAGTCAACGTTTTATAGTTTCATTATACTTTGAAAAAGTCCAGAAGTCTCTAAATCTTCCCGCCCCCGAAATAAAAGATATGCTCGTCACTGCTTTTTTTATGTTTGCTATAGATTATACACGATGGATCTATACTAATTCTTTATTAAATGACGAGCGAAAATTGCAAATCACCGTACAATAAAGGTTATCATTGTAATATCAATCATAATGGTGGAATACAAACATTAACCTTATAAATAAACACAATAAAAATTCAGTGTATGTAGAATTCCAGTGTATTATTATCTATCTACTCCAAGGGGAGCAGTTTCCTTCGGTATACCGACCAGCCATTTCACGGTTCCGCTGTATAGTGGCACAACCGCGCGTTTAACTGCATCACGGTCGCCTCACGACCGCTGAGGAAGTAGAACTGAGAAGAATCGTTACTCGGGATGAGTTCCCATTTGGATAACTCCGGAGCTTAGATCCTTTCCGACGGAGACCGCTTTTTTTCTTATATGGCGACGGATTACGAGGAGAAGAAGGGAGGATGACATGTTTAGGCCATTAAAGCCACTACGAAATCTCTGCCGAATGGACCATCAAAAACGAATACGGAGCAGAGGTAAAGTGGTGTATCAATCTTCTTATGGGTTCCGTTACAGTTAGACCTGCTCCATACTATCAGCGATGATTTCTTCCATTTGCGATTTTTGAAAGATTGATGTCTCAATATTCTCTCGCCAAAAGCAAATACCAAGAGATTTTTTGGAAATAGGGGTGTATTTGGTCTTCTCCAGACTATTCCACAATCGAACTTTGCTTAAGAGACATTGAAGAATAGAATCTTGCATGTTGAGAAAAGCTGGATAAATGGCTGCTCTCAAAATACTTTGATCGTATACGCACAATATTTCTTATAGTAAATACCTCTACAAGCACCAATACTAGATACTAAATTTTAGTATGGGCACTAGTATGAAAAAACAAAATGGAGCAATGTGGAATGAGATGAACAACAAATGATGTCATTTGGAAAAGGGATTGAGGAAATGTTTTCTAAAAAGTACCACAAGCGGAGAGGGATCAATGGGAAGTTTTCCTGCACAACCAAATATACACAAGCGATTTTCAGATGAAAATTTTAAATTTGTGAGAATCAAGTGCACACTAAAAAAAATTGGAAACTTTTTAAAACTTTTGAATGCATCTTCGGAAATCAGTGATTAACACAACTTCATTTGTAGGTGAAGTTCCATGCAAACTAAAAACTGGCTTTAACTTATACGCCAGCGCTTTAAACTATTGTTTGCTACGAGAAAATTTGCATAAAAGTTTCAGAGATAACATGGTGTAACTTGATATCAGAGACGGTAGATGAACAAAGTATGCAATTATGCGGCCATTGAGGAATGACATATTTCGTTTATCTACCGTTCCTAGACCGGGACATCTCTTTTTACCCCAAAATTTTGAGGGCACATTTCACGATGAAAAAAGTTCGTAATATCTCCTTTACTTCATATTAATTAACATAATTCCTCTTAACATGGTTAATAGCCAAGTAGTTGGCCTTGATGCTAGAGAGTTGTTTGCTGTTGTTGGGGAAGGATGAGTACCACAATTCTCACCTAAGCACTTGATTGGTGCACACTATCACCGGTTGACCTCCGCTGCCGGCACCATTGGCGTCCGTGCCGTTCCCGGTGGTGTTCCCTGATGCACCACCGGCACCCGAGGAACCGCCTCCGTCCTTGGCCTGCAGCACGCAATGCACCCACAGCCAGTCTCCCGACCTCTTCTGCAACCGAACCAGCAGGATGCACGACCTCTCCTGCTCCGACTGAGTGACTGTAAAGAGCGGAAATGACGAGAAAATGAGAAATACACTGCACGCAAAGCACCACCCGAAATGCTGATTACTAGGGCTCCCAGATTTTCGCGAACAAAAGTGTAAATGGCTTTATATTCTTTTTGCAATTTTATATTATTTTAAGTACTTGTTTAATAAGATTACTATCACTATTTACGATTTTTCCATTATTTTGGATGGTGTTCGGACATCACTATCATATTTATAACTGAAAGCAATGATGAGATTGCGAAAATTCGTATACGCGAGAGACAATGGGCTCTACTTATTATTGAGATTTCCTATGCATAGTTCAACCATTCACGCGAACATATATTCGAATAGAACACAGAAAATCACATATTGTGCTCAAATTAGTGTCTCGAAAGCCATAACTTCGACTAGATTCACTTTAATAACCAGGCTTGCGAGATATGATAAAAAACCCGCATTATTAAGAGGACGCATCACTCCGCTCGATAGGCCTCCACTCGCGACTAATCTCTCGTTCAAACCTTATTTTATCATTTTGAAATTTCCTGATTGTAGAATATACCCTTATCAACATTTGCCGATATCTCAAATTAAAAAATTGTGCCTCATAATAATCTCTAGCCTCTCAGGCTCAACCTTGTGAAAGTTCATATTATCGTAATTGAAAAGAAAAACTTTGCTACATTCCACCAATTTATTTTCAGGTACAACTGATTTCGACGCAGCGGCGTCGTCTTCAGGTACAGGTTGTCACATTTAAGATAGTGAAAAATGCTGAAAAGCATTCACGCAAAATATATCCTGAAGAATTCAAGCTGTTTATGAAATTTTGAACTAGAGTTTCATTTAGCAAAACACAAAATATGACCCGTTGAAGGAGTGTGATACTTCCTTTTTTTAGCAATATATTATTTCTTTCCATACACCGATAACAGACGATCCTGCTAAAATATCTTCCAAAGTTTTGTACCCACACGCTTCCTACAGCCAGCGCTTCTGCACGCGGTAAAACAAGAAATCTCACTAGAACATAATTAAGCCTCAAGAAAAAATCTAAAGTAAAAGTGGTGGCATAAGAAATCCCGGTCAAATTTTTATTTTGATAAGCACACGTCATGGGTCATGAGTCAAATTCATTATCTCAAACAGCAAAAAATGGTTACTTAGACGGACACAGAATTACATCTATTCCCGACGAAGAGAGAAGCAAGGAAAAAGACGTAAAGGGAAGAGTTGAATTACCAATTTGAGCAAAGTTACTTCTCATTTTAAAATATCCACAGTGCTGCACAATAGATTCAGAAAAGCAATACACTTACGGTAATTTTATTTTACAAAGTGATACCTGAAAATTTCAGACTTTCTTGAAGCAGACAATTCTTTTTCAATACCTATTAATGTTAAAATATTTAAGCAAAACATTTTTTAGAGCTACAGAAAATTTTTCACTTCTATTATAAAAAAAAACACTTCCGAAATAACAATTAAAATAGCCTTTTGAATTGCCTCATTCAGGCAAAAATAATTTTCCTTTGCATAGTTGCATACATCCGAAACCAAATGAATTAATATCCATACTTACTTAACCGATGCTTTGACTGCGCTTCCCTCATGGAATCCCAGTGCAGGAGATGGTACCAAGAAGCCCCTTGAAGCTCACAGCGAGGGTAACCCAAATGAAATTCTCCGCTGGAAATAAAAAAAATAAAAAATCACACTTTTCATCTACAATTGCGGAATATCCTAATAAAAGGAGAAAAAAATGACATATAATGTGATGAAAACTTTAATGCTACATTAAAATTCCTCTCACGATTCAAAGAAAAAGATACAAACTGCATGACATTAAAATTTTGTAGTGACAAATTTTATTCGTTTGAAACCTAACCGTTAGGAAAAAAATTGTAATTCCGAAATCGAGATGTTTTACTCATTTGAGACTTAAGTTATTACTTAGATTTAACGGCTGCAAACCCGCTCCTTCATAAAATTTATGATTCTTCGATTTAAAAAAAATTAAATTTGACTAAAATCATATTTGATTCGCAGACAACTTCTAAGACCTCTTGAACTTAAGGGATAATATCATACTCCCTAACGAATATCGAGGGATGAAATCACGTATATGTATATATGACCTGGGTAGGGAAAACACATCCAGGCCGATTACTAATTCCATAACTTGACGCTTGAAAAAACGAGAAGCTAGCTAAACAAAATTCCCTCTTTCAGGATTGAAAAGAGAAATAAGAATATTATCGCTACCTACTTAAAACATACGCTGATTACTAAAATAATAAGCGAACACACACGTCGATCTGATAAAAAAACTGAAATCCAGAAACCCGACTTTACCGGTAGCGCCGACCAATTTACGACGCGCTGGCGGAGTCGAGGTGGACTCCACCTTCGTAATTTCGATCCAAACCGCGGTTCCCATTGTCTCTCCCTCCCAACGTTTTCGCATGGGAGTGAGCATTTTTAAGCTTTGAGGGAACGGAACATAAGACCAGGGGGCACAAGAGGAGGAGGTAGGATGGAACAGGCTCGTAGCGAGAAGTTCACTTCGGGGTCTGCTTGGGTGGTGTACGGGCTGCCTAAGTGATTATTCATTTTCAATTCACATGCATCCGAAAATCATAAATTACATAAAATTAAACCACTGCATGAAACTAGTGGCCTTGCACGCAGTCGCGCGAACGGACGCAAAGTTAATTAGGCCAGAGAAGAAGTTCACCATGAAAAAAATATTTGTCTTAGCCGGTATACGAACCTGGATCATTCAGTCAGGCGTGCCAGCCAGTTACACCTCCAAGCCATGTTGTCGGAACGAACTTCAGGATGGGTTTAACCGAACAAGGTGTTGATGTCACATGTCCACATTGTAAGTAATGGAACGAACTGTCGGAGAAGAAAATCCTACTTAGTCGCTATTCGGCGACGACGAATTTCAGAGAACTGCATGAAAAAAGTGACTTTGCTCGCAGTCACGCGCATATGTACGAAGTTATATACATCTAGGATGAAGTTCGATTTGTAAAAATGGCTTCGCCATGATGACTAGATGACTACTCCAAATATTTTTTCAAGGCAAACTTCATCTTTGGTACAGATATATAAAATTGGCTATTAGATTCGTTAGCGTACAGTTGAAACTTGTACTCAAATTCATTTTTTTCCGCCACTAACGAATTTATTAAGGTTAGATCTCCTAAGGCGTTCTAAAATCCGCCTGATTTCACCAAAAAATTGAATTTTAGGGCTTTGGTAGTATAATTTATTACTATCACATTTGGAGAAGATTTCGAATCAGCGCTACCGGTATAGTGGCGTAAGTGGATTTGTATATTTTAATCAGAACGTGCATGGTTGATTATTTTTTATTGGAATTTTTTAAAGATATCAGCAGTATTTACCATTTCTCTTCCCAGTTTTCAGGGAGAAAATATTGTTTAGTTGAAATTCTCGTTTTGTAGCGTTAAGTCCGCGATTTCGAATCCAACCTGTATTTTTTCCCCCTACCCAGATCATAGGCTACGTGCCTTGGAGATGGGGACCATCATAGTCCAACGTCTCCTAAGTCGTACCCCTTCCCTGCGCGTACGGCTGGAATCATAGAGTTAGTAAGCATGACGCTAACGACTGTAAGAGCTACTTCCACTTGGGCAATAAAGAGAAATGTTAACCGATGATTCTGGGAACCCTGAAACAATTTGGCGATGGCACATCAATTTCTTATTTGAAAGATATAGATACAAAGCCTGAAGCACATATGGGCACACATAAAATGAAATATCTGGTAAGAGGATATAAAATCCCATGATAATTTGTGGAGGGAGAGTGGAATGCAATGACCTTACACATTATTGACTGACATTGGCATCAACAGTGAACTCATACAGAAAGTTGTATGCCCACCAAAACTTGAATCACTCACTTTGGATCCGAAGTGAAACGCGCTGTTAGGTATTTTTTTTATTACTTCTGGCATTTTCATATTGTAAAAAATTTCAACAGATACCTCTTTCAATTTCCAATTATTACCTCCTGAGTGGATAATTCACGGAAAAAGCCCAATAGTTCAGCCTTAGTTAGACCACTGCTTGCTCATCAGCCAAATACCCAATCCCAGGAGTTGACAACTGAGAAGTACACTATTCGAAATATTAGCGCCAGTAGTTTACTACTGAGAACTCCTCATAGCTCCATCCTCAAATAATGTAGTGCAATTAACTACATATAACCACCTATTTCTATTAGTTCTTTATACTAATGATAGTATCACAGTAAATTCATCACATTCTGCATCATATTTACACAAATAACAGATGCCGACCTTAATTACTTAAAGTTAACAAAGGAAACTGAAGATATTTCCGTAAATACATGTAGTCTCGTGTCACGTTCTCTTCAGGAAAACAGGATTTCTAAGGACACTCAATATGGCGGAAAGATTTTCTACCTGACTTCACCCAGAATACGTCACACCACCTCTGATGGACTATATACTCTAAGGCTGGAATCTCAGTCGGTAGAAGCCAAACACGGTCGCCTGAAACCCATAAGTCCTCCACGCGCGCCAAACACAGACCCCATAAGAGCACGAACGGGATTTGGGGGTGCCACGCCTGTTTCTTCATCCCCACCCACATCTCTCACACGTTACACGTCACCCACTGAGTGACTCCACAAGATCACCGGGGATGGCCCATCAGAGGACCAACCACCTCTTAGCGCGTCGGGGTCATGCGAGGTCGTCCACATCCAGTAGTTGTTACACTTCTGGCTATCGAGGTCGCGTAATTTCGCTTTGAATACCCGAGTCACGTCGAGGCCCATTCATTTTATTACAGGGCGGCCACAGATTTTGACTAAAAAATCGCCCCACGCCATTACTCCATTCTTATGTTTTTTAAAAGCAACTGAGGCAGACGAGATGTAGTGTAATGACATCCTGAGTTAATAAAAAGAGAGGGAGCAATTTTTCCACATATTAATTTAACAAAGTACGAAGCGTTTCGAGTTTATATTCGCAAAATTTCCGTCTCTCTTTTTCATTAAAATATGCATTTTTATTGATAATAACGAGAACATAAGTATCTGTACCCATGTAAAAATGCATAATCTTAGTTATCCTGGCGTTCAGTCCCCAGACTTTATCAAGGCACCTGACGAAGGAAGAATCTCTCTTACTATACGAGTATTATTTGCATTTGTGGTAAGAACTTATTGTTAAACCATTATATTCAATTGGATTTCACTGAATTTCCGAAATATTGCCTCATCCCTAGCTGTCACCATTTCCATTCTGTAATCCAGCGATGATCCTAAATGATGATAAAAATAAGATCTACCATTTTGTAAGGGATTAATAAAATATATATTGCAATATAGTCATGCAAATGGATCATTGGAGAAATTTTTCAATCAAGACCATTTTATTTATTCCACATAAATAGAAAAAACTTCCGTACTAGCTTCGGCGAGAGGAATATTAAGCTCAAGTGGATTTATACATTTAGGAAATATTATATGGATGATATGGTCGAAAATTATTTATGCCATCACGTGCAATAACTCAATGACTCTCTTTTGATTTTCCCGTCGGCCAGTCTAAATATTGGTCTATTATTCCACGGTTAGGTTTCACAATTATCTCCACTTCTGAGCAACTACTATTTTCTGCCTTAAGTTCTCTCTGCAGTCGTATGTATTTTTTTTCTCGTTGCGATACTTATAGCCTTCCATTTTTTGGCTCTGGATGACCTAGAATATATTCGATGACCACTATTCGAATTAAAATGAATTTTTAAAATTACAGCTGGGCAAAATACAACTACCATGACTTTTATTTAAGGATCTCGAATTCTTTTTCGATAATTTACTGGTACAACAGTGCTATTTAACATAGATAAAGCTATGGAAAAACTACATGAAACTATGGTGAAGAAAAATAACCTTATGCGTCCACGCTCCCACGAAAAAAACGTATCACTATAAAAAACTATATATATCTCTATGCAAACCTCCTAAACGTTTTTCTTCACTCGTTGATTCCAATTCGAGCTTCAAATTCTCATACTTCATACTTCCCACCAGTCGTTTTGGCAGAGGGAGGGAGAGATAGGGATGACAAAGAGTGAGAGAGAAAGACGGAACAAGATAGTAACGATTTTGTGCCACGGCCGCCTCGCATTCTTCCCTCCATCCCGCTCGCTCTCCTTCTATTGTTTTTCTTGCGCCCAGAGTATTGTCTCCTCCGTTGCCCCGCGTGTGGGAAAGGTCCCCCGAATCAAACGTCTAATGGTTCGCCTTTGGACAGGGATACATGCTCGCCCCATGACTGTTTTTTCTCCTTCTCCTCCTCCTTCTTCTTCCTCTTCCGGAAATTGATTTTCGTCAGTCATGGTCCTTTAAACGGAACGGCAGATCGCAGGCCATTTATCTTTCGCCGGCCACACACGAGCTCGCAGAGACGAAGGGATACTTACACACTCTCGCGCACAAAACAAAGAAAAAAAAAATGTAAAACAAGTATTCGGCTCTGTCACTATGGCGAGCGCATCGAGATGTGGCCATTCAACGCGACATTATCCTTCAGTCACGTGCCTGGTCATCTCTGGAGACCAATCTTCTCTCCTCGGCGAGAATGGCGTATATTATGCATGTAATTGTTTCAAATTGCAGCGGGGGAAAAGAGGTATGGACGATGGGCGAGGTCGCGAACATTTTCCCGTTTACAAAGCCCTGCCTTGCGGAAATGGTTTTTAATAGGTTCTTAGGAGTATGAAGATGGTGCGGAATTTCCTAGGAGTTGGACCATGAAAATTACACATCACGGCGACGCTAAGTGGTATACATGGTGATTGCACTGAGGGCTTGATTATCAACAAACCAAATTGAAATACCCTCATTTCGATACAAAGGGAGGAAAATAATGATAAAATATAAACAACAAATGGTAATTTCCATACTTTATGTAAAACTCCGCTATCAACAATATTTTTGACACTTTAAGTCGTTTTCAAAGTGAAGAAAACTTCGTGTGGGTGATTGTCGATACCACGATCGGTAGTGGAGTTATATATTTTAGTGTAGGAATTACCATTTTTTGTTTATATTTTATCATAGATGAATCGCATTTCCACCACGATAAGCCTGAAACGATTTCATAAGGAAGGAGGAACTTCAAACAATGTAATATTTGAGTTTTTCCCGGCTTCTTGTCTGAAGTAGTAATTTTCGGGTTTTCCAACGTGTGTATATTTGGATAACTGCTTCCGACGTTTCGAAGGCTGAGTTCGCCATAGTCTTCAAGGAGTAGATTGTATTTACGCCAGTCAATTTTCTAAAAACATGAAACATTCCATCCATGAAGACAGCGGCAGACTCAGTCTTCGAAACGTCGAGACTAGTTACCCAAAGATACACACGGTAGAAAATCCGAGAATTTTTCTTCATTTTCACACAATTCTCCTCAGTCATGACTTAAATATCCATTGATGTGTGTGTTCAATTTTTATATGAAAATAGAAATGGCTACTTTCGCATATAAAGATCGATTCCCTTCTGAAAAGTAAATTTATATTTAAAAAATAACTGTGGGGAAGTACGATAGGTTGATCATCTGGCTGTTCACCGAATGGTCCCAGGTTCATATCCCGAGTGAACCAATCGGATACTCGCTTACAAAAATCCTCAAAAGGCGTTGTGGCCCAGTGTATGGAATATTCTCTCCCCTACTCTGAATGTGTCAAGGGTGAGCTCTACCCTCTCTTAATCAAACTAATCTCAAGGTTGAATAACTGAGTGAATGGGTGAGAATATCTTGAGAAAGGAAGGACCAGTGTGAAATTTAGTTATTTTCAAGATAATTGAATGAATTTCTTAATATATGCATCCAAGTGAGACAAGGCTGTTGGCTATGATGAAGTAAAAAATGGATTGGAAATTCATATCCATTTTTCATTTTCAATTCAAGTTCATGGAAAAAGTGACTTTGTACGTAGTCATGCGCACGGGCGCAAAGTTATCTATCCCATGGATGAAGTCGCCATGAAAAAATCACTTGGCTTAGCCGAGATTCGAACCCGGATCTCCAAATTTCCGGTCACCTGTCTACCAGGTATGCCGATCACATAAGGTGGTAACATACCTGAACGGCAACTGGGAGATCTGAGTTCGATTCCTTGCATAGATGATTTTTTGATGGCAAATTACATCCTTAGTGTACATACTGTATATATTCATACGTTTCCTAAATTATAGGTCACGTCGTCCTGAAATGATTTAGAGCGTTAGATTCGGTTCTCCGTTTACTTTCCTTGGTGTTGTCACTGGAAAGTTTTCTTTGAAATCAACTCAGCCATCCACTGCTGATTTATACGCGCTGCCTTATGCGGATAATAAATGCGATCACTTCACCGCGCGGTTTCAGAGAGTGAAAGATTCTTGGCGGGATCACTTCCAACGCATAATAAATGTAAAATTAAAACAACCACTTCCTCCTTTTCACGGTCTCTTGTTTTATTGCATCCCGAAGGGCAATCGCCAGCATTTTCACTGCCGTAAGAAATAGGGTGTTGACTTGCACATAATTGGGCGTAGTTCCCACCCTGCAATTTCAAAGCCCTAAAAATAATAACCCTTATACCTGGTCACTAACGCCAAACACATTGATAAATTTATAGTATGGGTCAACAGAGATTGACATAAGTTCGCAATTGTCCAATAAAATACGAGCGCACAATAGCAACAGGTAACTATAAACTTTCTACTGTTCAGATTGGCAATATCACGGCTCTGTTTTTTTGAAAAATACCAATCAATTTTACAGCTGGCAGAGAACAAATTGCAACAATCTATTCTCAGAATATTTTTATTGGCATTGTTAACGATTTTTTTCAATCAAACGAGAGTTTTCCGCATTATTTAACACTTAGTTGCAATTCCATTTTACTTGGGGTACAAACTTGTCGCGGTGGAAAGGCTTGCGAGTTACTATGGTCCCTAGAGCTGCACTGGCGGGATTAATTTGTTGTGCTGCAAGTTGGGAATTATTCGCCGTAAGGCCATCCATGTCAGATAGGTCAAAGGGTAGAAACCAGACGAAAGGTAGTCCACGTGATCGTGTCGCGTAAAAAACAGTGTTGGAATGGAAGCAGAAAACTCTACCGAATTTCTCTTCCCTGAAAACATGGAGCTTGATCAAACGAGTATCGGGTGGAATCCGGGCCCTCGTCCTTAAGGTCTGGTATCGTAGATGGCAGCGAGGTTAGCATGGTCCTCGCAGTCCTTATGATGCGAAATTCTTAAATACTCCATGCAAACCTATCTAAACTGATATAATACCTTAATAATAATGATAACTTCAAATCAGTTGCTGGGAAAGGAGATTCATTAAATTTTATGGTGAGATACCCACTCAGGTGGGATATGAGCCCGCTGCCTCTAAGTAAGCATCAGAGGGGTTTAATTGCTCCTATAGCGAGAATATCCAACTCACTATACGTTAAAGGCTATTAATATCGAGCTATTACGGTCGAGAAAGACCTCGTGAAAAGTAAATATTACCACCATAAGATAGTAAAAGTTTATAAAAAATACCTACATGCAATTATCAAAGAACCATCGCTCACGTCAGCGACACAGCTTGTTCCATCTCAAATTCATCATTTCTTCAGCTTTCTCGGAAACATAATTTGAATATGAAATGAGCACAAAACTATATCATTCACCAATGATTTACCAGCACCCGTTTGAACGTGCAACTAGAGGGATGCTGAAAAGTGATGAGCACCTGCGGTCATAAATCACCAATCAATAAAAGAAAATGCTTCTCCGACAGCCGTTTTGTTGCGCTTGTACGACGAGATTTTCCTTTTAACGATAGCGAGAGAGATACGCCCGCGATAGATCAAGGGAAAGCTGCACTCCCATCGCAATGAAACTCAAGGCTGGCCCACTCTTCTCGAGCGCTGATTACATATTCAAGTCAATAAAAGAAATAGTCAGGCCTAATGTATTAGGTAAACGGGAAAAATGCGCTTTATAATGCTCAAAATCAGCTAGATATCTTTCATGATAATCGTAAATCAGTAAATTTAAAATCTCTATACTTTGCAGGATTAATATAAACATCTCCAGCACAAAACGAACTTTATAGATTTTTGAAAGAAATTACTAAATACCACACGAAGACAATGGTAAACTAACACAGAAATTTGACCGAAATACGGTGTGGAACCTTAAAAGAACACGGTATGAAAGGAATTAGTTACACAAGACAAATTGTCATGGATGTAAAATAGAACCATAAAATAATTTAATATGAAAAGGATAGGAGAGAGGAGTGGAGAGATGCGTGAAGCAAATCTCCGGATTGATGACTATTGATGAATGTGAAATGATCACTCCATATTTCTTATAGTCCGTATAATTTTGTATACTTTAACTCTTATACTTCAACTTGAAGGTTTTCATCGCTATGAGTAGGACACATCCCTTTTATCAGTAACCCAAATTCCAAGCCCCTAGGCCACCTTGATACCTAAGAAAGGCGACAGCAATGACCAATAAATATTACTTGCAGACGCACTTAATGCGCGCAACCAGTGGTACTTCTTTTTTCTTGTGCCACCAATTCGAAATTATATTAGTATAGAACGAACCTTGGTCAATAAACTGTATCTCAAATATAAATATTTTACCTCAAATTAAATACTGTAACAATTTTTTAATATTCATGATTCAGGGAAATTGTGACATGAGATCTACTCTTTACATGGATACTGCTAATTTTAAGATTATAGCGTCTGTATGAACAAAAAGAGTGCAAAAAAGTTGTCCAGCGGGAGTACTGATCCTCCTCGTAAATCCCGCCATTCTCAAGTACTTAAGCCTACACTTGATCCACCGTGAAATCCGTATGCGCCCTCATATAATTCAAAATATGATCTCAACATACATGCTCCAAGCACCTCCTTAATTTTTCAACCATAAATTACTTGAGATCCATTGTATAAAGGCAACGTAATCCCGTGTTTACCCGCCCTCTAGATTCCGGTTTGAATGCAAAGAAATCCTACGCAAGTATTCCACCCTGGATTTCTTTGAACAAGCAGCGCGCGTGAATGAGAGTGCTGATCCTTGGGCAGTGCGCACTGCTGTCGACCGGGAAGTGTCCGCCTCAGAAGAGGTCCGGGAGATGCCGATGCTCGAGCACAGTTCAAGGCTACGAACGCATTTTTACACACCCAAACGTTCTGTTTTCTTTTTTTTTCAAATTAAAAAGGTGCCGAGGGCGGTGGATCCCACGCATGGCAGAGCGTTAAGAGGACAAGGCACGCAGCAGCATGGACTTAAGAGGATACATTACCACTCCTCGAGCCGTCTTTTCCTCTGGCCTACTACTTGTTTAAAATTTACGCTATCATGTTATAAGTTTTTGGTTACCGTAAGGGTACCCACTTCGTGACAGTTTTGGGGGTTTTCATGGTGTCAGCGAAACATTTCTAAAAAGAACTGAAAACAAAAAAAAATTATCTCCAGTGTTTCATAATTATTATACGCAATGACATAGGCGGATTAAGGGGGACGGGGGCACGCCCCCCTTCCCCAGGCGATTAAAAAATAGACACAATTTTTAAGACGGTTATCATTACGTTCGTTTTTTTGTGTTTTACTTATCACCTAAGACCTGAGAACAAGGCAAGATGGCAGATTTTCCGGTCATTGGTCATTAGTTAACATGCGCTCAAAAAATAGCATCGCTGAAGTAAGGAAGGGACTCAAAAACTGTCGTTATCGGAACGAAGTGATTAACGAAAATAAATGTCACAAAGCAACCCCGACCTGCGGGGTAACTTTATGACATGTTTGTTTTTTTCTCTCGACAGATTGGAAATAATGGTATATAGGTAAGACATTTCTCTGCGCCTTAAACTTAAAATTTTATAAAACAATTTTTTCATATGCGACAGATAGCTATCTTTGAGAAACTGGAAAATGTTAAAAAGTGTTAAATTTATAGATCCTGATTTATTTCCAAAAATTTCATGTTCAAACAAACAGGGCAACTGACAATGCTGCGTAAATCGTTTAGTTTTGCAAACAAGAGAGGAACTCTATAAATAAATTTCAAATTTGAAAATAAAATTTATAGAAGTTCCGCGCGGATTCTCTTATTCATGCATCAATTCGAAATCAAGTGTTAGTGGCAGCGAAAAGGAGGAATTCCAAGATATGAATCATATACTTCGGTATCTTAGTCATGCTGTAAGTACATGCGTTCGTCCACTTCAAGAAACGCAACACATTTACCTACGTGGTGGGATGTAAAAATGCAAACAAAGATTAAATTACGAGTGCGTAAATTGCCATAAAAATGGTATCAAATGAAAGACGGTAATAGTCAGCTCTTGCGTATATTTTTATGACTCTCAGCTGAAGTGGCAATTGTGCTTCACAGGTGAGCGGTTTCCACTTTCAACTTGGTACATCGAACTAAAAACATAAAAATATAAAGAGACGATGCTTCTGACAGAGCCACACATGTTTCCACGGATAAAGACAGTCATTATCACGTTTTCGGAAGGGGTCAAAAGAGAAAAAAAAACCGCTGATATATGCTACGTGGAAAGAGTAACACAAATAAAACAAGACACACGCCTTTCGGCGAAAATCTCGACGACGGAATTAGCAAAATAGTGTAATGGAGCCATAATCCACCGACAACCGCGACGAATGCCAAACAATGCAAGGAATTCAGACCTCGCGGGATAACCTTGGTCTGCCGAAAAATTTCCCACGATGACAATCGAGGTAAGCATGAAACTCCCACATAACCATACAACACTAACGGTTCGTGGTTCAATTTTTGGCTACGTTAAAGTCATATAAGGAAAAGTGCAGTAATTTTTGGTCTTATGTCCGTATTTTCAGCAGTATTGTTCTGCCAGATATTTAGCACACAACTATCATTAACAATTAACAGCAGATAAAAATTAACAAACCGACAAAAACTAACCCCAGTCCTCAATCCGAAGTTTGGAGTTAAAAATAAAGGAAACAAAGCGATTGAAAAATGATTTATGATAGTCAAAGAATGTCCTTTTCACAATCTATTCATAGTCGACATTTTTCCAGAAAAGACAAGTTCTAGAGACATTACTTTCCTTAAATTATCCAGTGAATGAGATTACTTCGATTATTTCTGTCTTTCTACTATACCTCAAGTACCTGATGCATGGGAGAATCGAATTTTAGTATTGACGGTTTGATTCTCCGACGTATAAGAATTCGGAGGTGGGATGTATAAAAACAGATATTTTTATTTTCTGCGCCCGGGACCAATAATGATAATAATGATATATATATATGTATAACATTAAAATGATAATGAATGGGATACGTGTACTCACTTGCGGTCCACGTTGAGGATCTTCATGTCGAGGGCGTGGAGGGTGGTGAAGACGTGCGTGGCTCCCTGCACGACGCACTCGCGTGTCTCTGGCATGGCGAGAGGCGTGCACGCGGCCAGGAACACGCGCTCGTTCCGACTGCAAAGCGGCAAAGTGCTCGGCAGAAAGTGACCCTTCACCAGCACAACCTGACAGCAATAAAAGTCAATTGATTACTCACCGCAGTGGCGAGGCGAGAACTAGAAAGTGCCCAGTACCCCCAAAATATGTACACAGAATTTATCTCGTCACTTTATGCACAGTCTCTAATTTATCTACCTGATAAATGTTTTTCACTGTTACTTCAATTTTACTTAAAATTTCAAGAAAAAATATCAGTTAAACTTTATGCATAACCCTTTCATTACAGCAAATAGAGACTCTTGGATGGCTAACCAATCGGCCACTTCCATAACCACGTACTAGCTTTTAAGCTCTTTTTCTCAATATAAACAATATTGACAATATATAAACAATATGCTATAGTATGAGATAATTTTTAGTTTTTTTTCGTGATTTAACAGCTTAGAGCAGTTGGGAAATTTTACGAAGAATAAAATATACAAAGAGAGCAACTTCATTCCGATCAAATCATTTCATCCGCCGTTTAAGGGTAGTTTACATGGAACGTATCTACATTTTGCCATTCACCCCGATATTTGTCCTCCCCGTAGTGAATTTATTTCTTCAACGCAAACTTAATTAGATAGAAAAGGACGTGAAGGGTAAGAAATACCGATGAAAAGCGTTTTCTTCTCACTATGACTCAAGCCGCAATAAAGACGCGAGAAGATGCAGAAAAATTTATCGGTTTTCCATCGGTTGATGTTTTCCATGTCTCCCGACGTTTCGAGCAGCGACTTGCTGTTCATCCTCAGGAGGTCTTCATTCAGAGCATCCCCTGAGGATGCACAGCAAGTCGCTGCACCTGATACGCCGGGAAAACCTAAGATCATGTAAGGCGCGAGAAATTTTCCGCAGATTTATTCGCGGGGAAATGAATAATTTAAAACTAGCTACTATTTTAAAAAGTGAAAGCTCTAGTCAAGGTTTGATAGCAGCACACGCAATATTGGCTCACATCTTATGCCGAATACACACAAGTCGTAAAGCTAGGATCTACCTACACAGTACTTTATTCCTTTACCTTTTGGTCTCCGAATCTCATCTGCCTCCGTGCGTTCCTCGAGACGTTCATCCGGCAGAGGAAGAGTCGCTGATCCTTGTCCATAGGAGGGCCGACGCCGGCGCAGCCTCCGACCACGCCCCCAGGGCCTCCGGGGCCGGCGGCACCCGAACCGCCCCCGCAGAGCTCCGCCTGGATGCCGCGGTGGTCCTGCTTGTCGATGATGTCGTACACGCTGTCGCCGTGAATCAGGAGATCCTCCTTGAAGATGAAGAATCAAGAGGGAGGGCGTTAATTGGATGGCAAAGTAATGGCGGACGACGGCTTAATTACAACGGAAGGCACTATCATTTTCAGCTCCTGTCCGGATAGGAGAGAAAGGGATCCATTAGCGTGCCTTCCCGCCGCGACATAGCTGACCTACAGGTTAATGAACGGTTTGAAGCTATCCTCTTCCCTTTGCGATTGAAGCATGGGAATTTTTATCAATTCTGTGCATACGACGTTTACTTTCTCTAACCGCCGATTATGCATCTCATTTTTGAGAGGGTGAGAAGCCAAGGAGTACTTAAGTAATTTTTTTTATAATATAGTATTTCTTGGAGTTTAGGTCATTTATAAATTAAGTTTCAGCCAACTTTTCGATTTATTTTTTAAAATCATCTTCAGGACTATGTAAGAAAAAGTGTGAACAATATAAAATACAGATAATAAAACGATACACAATATTTATACATAAAAAAGGTACAATCGGGTTTTTTTATACAATATAATTTAAAGAAATATTGTATAAAAAAACCCGATTGTACCTTTTTTATGTATAAATATTGTGTATCGTTTTATTCTCTGTATTTTATATTGTTCACACTTTTTCTTACGTAGCCCTGAAGATGATTTAAAAAATAAATCGAAATGTTGGCTGAAACTTATTTTATAAATGACCTAAACTCCAATAAATACTATATTATATATTAAACAAGGTCAAGAAAAGGGAGAAAAAAAATAATTTTTTTGTAAACAGAGTTAGGTACAGATTTTGATAGAAGAAATATACAAAAACTTGGTGTCCAAGGGATACGAGTGAGTCCCAGTTCTCTACTGCTACAGCGAGGAAAGTCAAATGCACGACTAAATATCTAGTTGACCTCATACGTTGTCTTTACCAGATTAAAATAGTTAACTCTGCTTAAAAAATCACATTTATCCCTTGGATTCTCAGCACCTCATATACTAGAGATAGGAAAGATATTTATATTATTTATCCGATTTCATTTGGATCAATACTACCTCTTAGCCAAGGTAGTACGTGCGAACATTTGAGCATTTGCGAGATAGAAGCAACGGGAACTTTTTAAATAGACATATGGATAGCTGAGTGCGAAAATTTTTAGGAATGGGTGAGTAAAGTATCAAGCTTTGGAGAAAAATGCCTGCTAGACCTGGTACTAATCACCATTTTAACACTCTAAATACAAGTTAACGGTTCGAAAGGTCATTATAAACCCCCAGGTTATATAAAATATAACCCACGCATGACCTTAACACATGTTTACTTAAGGCAAATAAAATGACTTCTCAATGGCAAAAGGTACAATAAGAGTGTAAATATAAAAAATACGTGAAATTAGCTACATACAAAGAGAAATACTGAAATATACCAAAGTACTGAATGAAGAAAGCTTTTCACTATTTAATATTATTTTTTCTTTATATTTACTAAGAGATAAGTAATTTAGTTGCTTAAAATTTTTTCCCGCCCTATTGTTTTGGTAAAATACTTGAGTACTTCTCACTGCTGTATTTTTTCTGCAATTCAAACCCTCAGGTATCATTATCTTCTTAATCTTAGGTGTCGAAAAGTCAAATTTATTCGTTAAGAACAACACTATTACATGGGAAATGTCAGCAATAGTTATAATGACGCCGAATACAGTCATGACGAAAGACTCCATTTTTAAATTTTAAAATTAGGTATCACTTTTACAGGGTTAAAATCAATATAAATAATATGAAGCGTTATGCCGAAAGATGATTCCACTTTGGTCGTTGGGATTGCTGTCGACGGTTTCCCACTGGTGAGTGCATACTTTTTCTGAGAGTGAAGTATTCAAGAGAACGTGAAGATAATGTTTTTCTAGTTACCTTTTCAAAATGTATTCCGAAACCCTCAACCTGGGAACTTCCTTCGCCCTTTCAGCTGAAGGTGAGACTGTGATAGTCACGATCAGCGAAAACAATGCCACAAGAGAAAATACAAAAATTCCTTGAATGGGTCACGTACCAAACATTCACCCTAAAATGCGAAATGGGCCTAAAGGAAAGAATGCTTTGTTTTCGCACCACTGACCCGAATGTGGGCCACTTCCTACTAGGATATCCGTTAATATGTCAAGAAGTTAGGGAAGAGACACACATCTCATTAATAAAGCAGAGAACCTACGCGTCTAGAGAAGAAAATAAACGCCAGGGCACGATGTGACAAAGAAAATTAGCCAGCACAGAGGCTATGGAAAAATAAAACATATGGAAATATATCTAAATAAAAGACTTTTTAAAGCAAACAAAGATTATACTCGGAGATTTATTCCATTTACAAATTATTCTTACCTACGAGAACAAAGTTCCGTAGAATAAGTTGAAATTTAATCAGTTTAGCATTTAGGTAGAGGGTAGCATTCCACGTTTCTTCTCATTTTACACACAAAAGACAATTAGCCGAGTCAGACGGATGGCAGACATGGCCACAATAAAGTAAGATGGTAGGAAAGGCCAATACTTTAAATATAGTTAACTGAACGATTGTAATGGAGTTAATTTAGATTTTGACTTTTTGTCCTGCTAGTTTTTTTAGGGTAATATAGTAGTTCGTAAAATATTTATCGCTCTTCTAGATTACCTACCTCTTGCTTGAACACAAAGTTCGCTTCAGTTTATTTTAAATTCCTTAGAGCTCCATCAACATTGAAGTGAGCCGATTCAAGCCTACACAATTGAGGAAATATGTTGCCACGTTGTGCTATCTCTATTCTTACTTCGAGGTGAAAACACAATCTTGAGCAAAGTTTTCCTCGACATCCAATTACAGTTTGACCAACTTCTTCCTAACGAGGTACTCTGAGACAATTTGAATAAACCAGCAGGAGACAAAAAGTGACAGTCCGCTAAGTACCACGCGGAACATCTTTTACGGGGAGTTTTACATTTATTTTTGACGGACTAAGATATGAAAGAATCCAAGCATATATAGCTATAAATTTCCGCGTAATGAGGTGAGTACCGCAGCCGTTGAAACGTAAGTTGCTCACGTTCATAAACTACAATAAGATCAGCTGAACACAAAAAGTGAAGATAAGAGCCCAGCAAGGGCTCAGAATGAGAAGAAGTTAATGGCAGTGTTCACGAAAAAACCAGTTACATATATAATTCAGAGAGGTCAAATAAGAATGGAAATTGCTTTATCTGAATGAAGGTAACATTCAATGGAAGAGTATTAGCGACTCGACTTTTATGTCTTCTTCTCAGAGTAACCACCAGGCAAGTTTTTTTTTACCTTCCCAGATTTTCTGGTCTTCTTTGGTTGCCACCAACTTCTGTTTCGCTAACACATCATCACCCGATATTTAAAATTTCGATAAAAAATCAATACAAGGTTTAATACATTCCGAAAATCGAGACAGAAGTTACTTCCTTACAAAAATGCTGTATTGCTTACTTCAAAATATTTAAATGAACAAGCCGTAACAATGCATTAATTTGTATATTTTTCAGGTAATTCGAAAAAAAATGCATGATATGGAATTTCCAGAATACTGACGTTGCCATAGGGAAAATCATCTTGTTAATTGTACCGAGGGCTGGCGGGCATCATATTTTTTGTACCTTACTTGCTCTTCATCTTACAAAATAAGTAGGCACTTTACTTAATTAAAATTGCAACGCCTTTTTAGACTTTTGAGCGTTTTAAATAAGGTTATACTTCCATTTGCGGTCTCAGGGATTCAGGACTTCTCGAGCAGTTAGATCTAATCCGTCTTCGTAATTAATCTATCCATCGATATTAAACGTAATTACAGTGAATTAACTGGTGTTTAGAATGAAAGAAATAATTATTTTCAGTTTTTTAGAAGGAAACACGGTATTCGATCACGACATTCTCAATACCAACAACTGATCCAATACTGCATTCAATATTCGATCATGAGGCAGCCCCGCTGTAGTCTCCCAATCTCTACAGTAATATGTTAATTTTTACCATTTCCTTTATCCGTTATTATTGTATAACAAACAGGCATCGAGCATGGTTCAATTATTACAATTATTTTTTCCCAAAGTTTCTAAAACCTTTCTTACTCCATTAACACCGTGAATTTTTGTGATGCAAGAGTGTAAAGACAATTCAAAATCAAATAAAAGGATGGAATTAATCTAATTTCGTCTTTACAACTCATACCTCAGAAGATTGAATGAAGGTTTTCAGAAGTGTTATCTACGGAAGAAAAAATAATTGAATAAATTGACCAAAACTCAATAACGGTATCATTAAAAAAGTAATATTTTCTCTTAGGTGGGGCGAGTGGTCATGCCATTAGGCAGTGAAGTCTTCCGATTTCATCACACTTCTTCCACGAAGCTCTCACTCAGTTGAAGAGCGCGCTGTCGCCTCTGAAATGTGTCCGATTCGACTCGCGCGTCGCCTATCACTGTCTTCCGTGGGCTTCTGTCCTCGCCCACTCCTCGCCAAGTCTCTTCATTAATCATTCCTCCCCTACGTCCGCACTCCGTCTTCTTACGAACTATTCCTTGAGGATCTCTTCCTTTGCTACCGATCCTCTGCTTCGTGTCTCCCATCACCATTATCCAGTCGTATCCAGAGTAACTTCCAGATTGATGGGGCCAATTCACGGAACTATTCTAAACCTCTCGTTTATCTTTATCATGCACAACACTTCGATTTGTACTTACTGCTAACTTTTCTCAATTCTAATATGCTATTAAGCTGACTGAAAATTAGCTGAATCGTTTATAAAGCAACATACCGCGGGCATTAATCAGATTAGCAAAGGTGAAGGACCCCTTCCACATCTATAGCAAACGACGAATTGAAATTTAAATATTTCTTTCGTCATTCAAAGGTTTGAACGAGTACTGAACGTTGTTAGACTTTGATTTGAATAAGAAAGCCGTTGTATCGACCTCACATCAATGTTATGGGATGGAAACGATGAAAACCCTACCCACTAAAATTTTCATAACCACATAATATCATATTAATCTTCTTCATTCCTATATTGGCTCACTTCAAAGACAAAGGCCAAAAAAAAAGAACCCATAATTTTCCTATGTTGCAAAATATTTAGGTTGCTATAGAATTCGTGATATAATTAAATTTAATCTCACATACAAAATAACACTTTGGAATTAAATGTAAATTTACTTCCAGCGACCCCTAAGGAATATCCAGTGCGTCCGCAGGCTTACCATCGATGACCCCTCGAAGTATCTCCTGCCTTACCTTCGATAACGTTCTATTCAAGAACTCCCTCGCACACACATTTTTGAAGGAAACCCAACCTTACTGATTACTGCATGCAGTTTACTTATTGACTCCAGAGCAACATCAGGATAATTTGCTCCAGTCAAGTACGGTTCGCAAATAATAGAGAACTCAGGCGCTCTATTGAGGATGTAACATGGCCGTGCCATACTTAATGTTTCTACCAAGCATTAAAATATTTCAACAAAGAATAGAATTTGAAAGTGATTTGATATCTCAATTAATACGAATTTCTGTATTGTACAGATACACTGTGGAAGCTACATTAACTCTTACAATGGATATAGATTTCAGATCATTAAGTCTTAAATCGTGTAAGTAGATAAAATTAAAACATATCGAGTCAATTTACCTAAGTAACAGTTTTTAGTAGAGGTTGACCACGCTATGTGTATAGTTACTCTGTACCATAACTGCACGTGTCTTAAATCAAAGGAAAACAATCCCTTTGACCACGTAAGAATTGCTTTCGTTTCAGATCGTTCCCATTCGAAAAGACTGAGGATGAATTGCGAAATGTTTCTTCGTATTTCGCGTGGTCGACTCTTCTCAATTCCGTAATTTGCTTTTCCACGCACGAGCGATCTCGTTCCGTTTATCCATTTGCTGTGCGTTATGAACTTCAATTTTGGAAATTACCATGAAAGGAGTACTCAAGGCCTACACGACTCATTCGAAGGCAGTAAGTGCAGGTTTTCGGATCTCTGTATTTGAAATACGAGGAACGATACGTTCATTATCAAAATGAAGGGAATAATTCCAAGTAATTTTTAAACAAATGCTATGATGACTATGCGGCTTTGTAATCTTTAAAAGATAGTCTCTGTATTTTATTTGTATTTGTTGAGTTAGAAAAAATTGAAGGTTTGACGTATCCATGCAGATTAATTATTTATAGCTTAACTAATTTTCCAACCAACTTGGCTCCAAATCCACAAAATGAAAAGGCAAAATCATTACAACTGATCAATATTTTTCTAAATTCACGTAAAACACAAAAAATGGCGTACGTCAGGAGAGGCAGAAATGAATAACAATAACATATATTAGAGATATTATTTTGGTATAAAAAAAGGGATAGGTTGCTGACATATATGTTCCCGCAGTTCTCAAAAACCGACAGCAATTCTAAGAAATATACAAAATAAACGTCAGTAAGATAAATTATTATTGCCACCGAATAAACCTCATTATACAAAATAAGTAGAATTTTTCCTCCCCGAAGAGTTAAAATATTATTAGTATTCTCCCCATTGTTCTGTTACAAATACCGCGCGACTTGGATGGACTAAAAAAATAGAATTTAACGTTGAAAGGGACGAAGTATATCCTATGACAACTTAACGGGTGAAAAATAATGCATGATGATGAAAGTTAAAATTTAGTTAAAACTAGTTATTGGCAGACATTGTGAAAAAAACTCTACCAAAAATGAATAATCAGAAGAGATCATTTCTGGGCTGGCTGTCTCCTCAGCAGATGTCTCGCGGGAAGTCGTCAAGGGAAAAAAATTCGGGGGAACTGAAATCTCCTAGAACTCCCCTCTGGCTGCGTCTCTGGTGCGTCGGATTCCTCGAACGCAATCGCATTCTGTACATTTTATTACCGTCATGAAGGATCGAAAAAAGGTCCCCAAATCCGTACGTCTGTAATCCGCAAATGCTTTTGTCACAGCAAATCAAGAAATTTTCTGCCTACGTTTATACCAGAAATACATAACTCTTTCGAAACATAATACTTAAGCACTATGTTTCGAAAGCACTCAAGTACCATGTTTAGAAGTACTTAAGGCCAGAGAGACCACTAATTGACGTTACCGTAGTAGCAACATGCAAAGTTTGGACGCGCTCGGTCTGGAAAGTCATGTTAGGGGCAATGTGCGGAATTCGGACAGTCGCGGTCAAGGAAGCTTTGGGCACTGTGCGGAAAACGGACGTTCTTATCTACCGAGGCAGGTAAAAAGTGCAGAGTTCGGATGAGTCGGATTCCTCTCCCTAAAGTTTGAAAAACCCTGAAGAGGGCGCAATCCTCTCACAAGGAGAAGACGGGATGGCCCGCCCTCCTTTCAACATGCGCCGCCGTCGCCCCCTCCTCCCCCGCCGGGAAACTATCCCGCCAGACCTCCATCCCTTCCCACAGAATGATGCCCTCCTTTCAGAACATTCTCCCTTCGCTCCTCCTCTCTTCCGATGGCAGCGACGATCGAGGAAGTGCACAGTCACGGCGATATTGGGCGCGCTCTGCGGGGCGGGAGGCGGACGGACCGCGAGCCATCTTCAAGGGATGGATGGAGAGACACGTGGGGAGGAGACGGTGAAGGAGAGCGACGATATATTACGATCAAGAAAGAGACCAAGGAAGGAGGGAAAGGAGTGGAATCCGAAAACCACCGAAAACAGCACTTAATGGCATATGGAAATGAAAGGTATATGAACTTCTCCACTATTATTAAATGCGTACGACGCGTTTCGGTGACACGTTTCGTTTCGCCAACAAAGACATAATATGGTACAAGGCGGTGAGCCGAAATGCGTCTTAGGTATTTAATAATATTGGATATGAATATAATATTTAATAATATTGGATGAATGTGCAACAATCTTTCACCTTTTCATCTTGTTTTTCAGACTTGACACTGTGACACGAAACCCACCGTCGACATTTAATAACTGAGGGATACTGCAAATACCCTTCAATTCAATACACCGAACTTCCCATATATCACGGCTGAATCGGTTGAACTTATTGGATTTTCACATCGGGGTTTTCCAAGTGCACGAACAATCATTCCGTGAACAGAAGCAACCCAACCAGGCGGGAATCGAACCCAAGACCTCTTTGTTTGGTAGGCGAGGACTTAGCCCCGCCGACACTGATGCCAGCGACTTCATATTAACAGCAAGAGAATATTCCTATATAATTACAAAAATTAAATCTCTATTGCTCAACCATTTAAAGATCAATCTTAATTTTTTCGAGGGTAAAGTTCACCGTAGACTAAAATATTTAAAAATTGTAATGGTTAACATGGAGAATATTGCAAATTACTCCGGCCTGTTTCCCTTAGGGCGCAAATTATCGGCTGCCTCGGTCACAACCTCCGATTACCATACCATAGCGAACTACTTCCTCTAATCCACTCGTTTTTAACGACACTCTCCGAGCAGTACACGTGGGAGGGGTGAAGAAGAATGGGAGTGACGCATGCGACTGGTCCACTGTGACTCCTCACATCCCCCGAAGCTATCTTCGCATTCTCTCCCTTTCCTCCTATAACTGCATTCGACCGGAATCAAGGCTCCCATTCTCCCGTGTTCTTTAACGCTCTCTGCCACCGGGTGTTGCTCTGTCCCCCGGTATTCACAGTCAAAATGTTCTCTTCTAAGAAACGGTCCAGTGAAAGGGAGAAAGTATTGGACAGTAGGGTTCTTTAGCAAGGTTCACCGTCAAAGTTCTCATCAGGCGTCATTAGTATATTTGTTTACACACATACTCCAGGGTACTAATGGGCATTATAATATAAACGTTGCAGCACACGGTCTTTCGGTCTGTCACTACCTTTTTTTCCATGGGATGGTAAATAATTATTCAACCCTCTCGTATAGCTACTCTCTCTTAAGGTGACGGAAGACTGAAGGATAACAGCCAAGTCTTTCGCAACATAACACAGTGTTGCTTCTAAGCAACATCAAAAATGTATAAATGTTCAGCTCTATTTAGGAAATAACTGAACTACGCATTACTTTGTGGTGTAAATTGTAATGACGAAATATTTATCTGCCACGATAACTATGATTGAGTGAAAAATTTTCAAGTGTTCAAAATAAAAAATCTTGAAATTTTATTTCTCTCTGAAGCAGCTATGGGTTAGAAAGGGTTAAGTGTATAAAAAAGGATGGGGGTCACCTTAAAAAATGTTGATGGCGTATTATGGAGGGTCAGCCAAAATGCTAATTTATCAAGTAAAATAATTCCATTGTATCACGTTACGTAAAAGGCTTCCGAAAAATATCACCGAATGCCGGTAATCTTTGATTATGGATAAAAATTATTATAACGGTACGAAATCACTCGACGTCTTCACTAAAAAAGACATGACGGAAATTATTATAAACAATTCTGAATTGATAGATGATCCACGAAAATAGCACTAATCGATGAGAAAAAAGTGCATATTGTTAGCATCGCAGCCAGTGAAATATTCAGTAAGGAACGAATTCTATTCCGTTTTTTCCCATTTCATTATCAGGAAGACACATATTTAAAAAACACGCCAAAAGCAGTATAACAAGGATGTTTCGTGCACCAAACGTATTACACACCCCTAAGCCCTTCTGTTAATCATTAATTAAAAAAAAATGTTTTCGCCATATAGCAATCTCTGTGGTTTCCACCAAATTTTATGCAAGCCACAGGAGAAAATAAACCTTAAAGACAATAAAATGAAGACAAAATGTCAGATAGCGGCATTTAGGGGCAGATTACGAAGTAGAATGCAGAAAGGTGCTAAACCTAGAATGAACAAGCTTAAGTGATCACTCTTTCTTCGGAAAATAAAATCGCGATGTCAATTCAACTTGTACGTAATGGGCCAACGATTCATGTAACAATTATTCCATTCGATAGGAACCGGAAGCGGAATAAAACCAAAGGGAAACAAGATTAATTCTACTGGCAAAAATTAAGTACCCTTTACAATGTTTCTTTCCTCACGCTGGCAGTTATATCATCGATTCCGACATCCCAAAAGGAGATCGCATGTGAAAATCATTTGGGGTCTGACACCCAGGAAAACTCTGCCTTGCTCGCCGAAAACTGTTTATCGCATTGGAGAGGAATTTTATTAAGATTAATGTGCCCGAGTTCCCTGCCACGCCTGATTCGTTATTGCGATGCCGCTCCGAGAAGTGTCAGGTGCCAATTCCAAGACGCGAAGGAGGATGAGAGACGTTTCCCGTACACAGACGTCAAAGGATCTTTCAAACGCTTTCCCTTCCTCCTTCACTATCATTCACGGATATCTCTTTAACGAATTTAAAGATGCCGTCTCCCCGAGAATGACCGACTGAAAATATTTTATCAGCAAGCTTTCGCGCTCTCCGTACAATACTTTTGCAAAGGTACCGCGCGGATGCGAGAATATTTTGAAATCTTTTCCCACAGAGATGGAGAACCCAAATTTTCCGTCGATACGCTCCATGAAAACTTATCTCATGTAAACTGTTCCATGGATTATAATTTTAAAATTTTAACTTCATTACTTGTGATATTATAATATTACGACTAAGCACCCTTGTGGGAATGAAGTTTCATTAATGTCTAAGTGTATTATTTTAATGTTTTTGACCTCCAAATTGGGCTTGAGTGTACATAGGGAACGTACGTTAGTCTTTTAGATTTGAAAATCAACTTGCATTCACATGTTGAAATAGCCGACTCCAAGGTTCGGTATAAATAGCCAGCAAAAACTTTGTTTATTAGCCAGTTTACTAAGGTTCCACTGACCATAAATAAGTATGTACTTCAGACCCTGAGCCACTAAGGCCTGCTACCTTTAGATACTGCGTATTCTCAATTTTACTAACAATTTTCTGTGATAGATAAACTGTTAACCTTATTAGCCTGAGGATAAATCTCAGGGAAGAATTAAAGAATAGGCTGTGAAGGAATGGAGTTGATCGTTTATGGTGGAGGAGGTTAGAATAAGTCGTAACCCCGTACGAGGGCAATCCGTAATAAGCACGGAAATATGATGAAAAAATTGAAATGCTAAGCGTATTTCACACACCTTTGGCCTACCACGGGGTGAACAATTTCTTCACCTATGCAAACCAATATAAGGAATGAATTTGTCACTGAGAAGGTGAATTTAATTAATTTACCTTTCTAAAGAATCTAGTAATGAAAACAAAAAATCTCCCGATCCCACCTCCACCCAAAGTGATTTTTCGCCTGCGCTACGGCTGGGAAAGCGAGGGAAATCCGTATTAAGTACGTAGATACGATGAAAATACAGGTATGGTATTTGGAGGAGGCAACCGACAGCTGAGGTCATTTGCGCCATTTGGTAAGGGAAGGAAGAGAAGAGTGCAGAGATACTCGGAGTCGGCAATAGCCTGCTCGTAACGAAATGCGTCAAAGGGACCACGGCTTAACGTCTCATCAGACGGTCAGAGTGCTGTACTTGAAGTATCTTCCACAAAGAACTCAAGCAGGATCGGCAGCCTCTGAAAAATATCTGCCGTATCTGAGATTCGTAATCGGATCCAAGAGGTGGGAGATAATGGTGGGAGAGAGTTATGCTTAATTAGGCACATAACCGGCCTTAAGGTAACTATGCATGAAATTATGACTACGTAGATTTCCGCGGTGTTCAGGTTCCAATTTATCCATGTTTCCGGTGCAACCACGTCGGTTTGTTGGTGATGACAACTGTTTCGCTGGCACTGCTGCCAGCGTCTTCAGGTCGAAGATGATGCCGGTCCACGATTTTCGTCCTCCTTATATAGGGGGTCAGTCCCGCCAGTTGTAGGGGTCAGTCCCGCCTATATAAGGAGGACGAAAATCGTGGACCCGCATCATCTTCGACCTGAAGACGCTGGCAGCAGTGCCAGCGAAACTGTTGTCATCACCAACAAACCGACGCGGTTGCACCGGAAACATGGAGAAATTGGAATGCATGAAATTACTCTAGTAAAAACGGTAATACTGAGAATTTTAGGGTTTAGGCACTCCCTTACTTGGTTGTGCATCGTGAGTTACTCTCATTATCAGCTTTATACAGTACAAAGCACTAAAGAAGAGATAGACAGTCTCTGAAAAATCTATACCACCTCTCGGGATTCGAACCCGGACCTACTGGACAGGAAGACAACACTCTAGCAAACCACACCAATCCAATCCCAAAAATAAAACACGGGTAGCGCTGGGTGCGGTGAGGGGGATACGTGGGGATTAAACCCCCTTGCCGCTCCTCCCAAATAGGTACGCCCAGTCGCCCTTAGAAGAATCACACACATTCCAATTTACGCCTCGAGATTAGCATAATAACACGGCGGGCTCAAAACTCGTGGGAGTTGGAGGCATCCGTCACCCCTTCCGTCCCCTGCCCGACGCGGCTGCATATAACACGGGAGTGTTCGTGTAAATTACCCGAGCTACGCTTTGTATGCACTCTCTCGCGGGAGGAGAGAATAAGATGTAGACAAGCGCGGACACTTTTCGAGACCGCCTTATCGGCCCTCTCGCATCTCTTGCTATCATTTGAGACACGATTTTCGAGCTGTCGTCTCCGGCGCAGGGAGAATCTATCAACGGAAAGATAAAGGAAGAAGAGGATGCAAGAAGAAAAATGCATAAATGTATGTACCTCCTAAAGATAATATAATTAAGATGAATAAACCACTTTCTGGTACGATAATTGACCAAAAAAATGCAAGGACCTCAACCTAAATTTGATATAACTGCATAACTTCGAATGGATAAAGGTAGTTCGTGGAATTTCTGTGCGTTAATGTAATTAAGATTAAGAAACCACTTTCTGGTACGATAATTGACAAAAAATGCACAAATCTCAACCTTTATCTGTTATAACTGCATAAATTCGAATTGAATCATTGGATGAAGGTGATATTAAGCTCGTGGAATTTCCGTACGTTTATCACGTTAGGAAGGAAGTGTATGTTAAAATCGAGGGTTTTTATATTCACCTATACCTACAGGGACAGTACTGTTTAACTCAATGGACTTAGTGGGCGTAATAGATAGAAGTGGCGGGTTAGCGCTACGTTACGGTGAGTACAATTAGCAGGAAACCATGCCATGCATGGACTCCTAAATAAAAATGTGACGTCAGTTTGAGTAGCCACTAGAACCAACAGCCACAATGGTATAGGTACTTAATAAAGGGGCCTGCATGTTTGCGTGCATACATGACGAAAGCAATGATAATGACCGTAGAGGATTCGCGAAATTAAAAAAGAAATATGGCAAATTTAGAAAGCCAATACGAGTTTGTTTCAACTGCACCAATTTTATGAAGACTACAATACGCGTCCCAAAATTGTTCAACTCAAATCATGTCGCATAAATGAATCATTCACTACCTCAGTCATTGATCCAACCGAAGGGTTAGTATAGTTGAGAGGGTAGACCTCATTACTTTTTTATACACAAGCGTGTGAACGTCCAGAGGAGGAAGTTCAATGCTTTTCCCTGGACAACTTTGCTCCGTGAGGAATATTAAGTAGTTTCGTCTGAAGACTTTAGTCCGGGTTTTAACCCGGGACCCTTTGAAAAGCAGTCAAGCGCTCTCCCAACTTGGGGAATAAGCTCTCTCCTAAATGCATAACAGAATTTAACTATAAGAGCAATTGTACTAAAAAAACAAATAAGCAAAAAACTCCTGTCGTCGACACTCCGAAGGAATTTTTCAATTTATCTTCCCTCCGCCATTCCATCTATCCCACTACTTTCCCTCTCAGCTCTCCTTTGATTATTATCGAATGAGAGGATGAGGATGGGAGGTGAAAAATGAATAGCGCAAGGCGTCTCTCGATGTCCCTTCCCAGAAAAGACGAGGAACAAGGGGAGAGAGAGAGAGAGGATGAAAAGCTAGGGAATGAGGAACGGCGAGGGGAACTGGAAGCAACAAAAGGGGAAGAATTTGGGGTACTTGGAAGTCTTTAGAGAAGTGATAACAGAGACGAAGAGTTCTCAGCGGTGACATCATCAGCATGGCGAAATAATTCTTCAATTCCTCTTATACATCCTCATGAGGAAGTTCCATGGTCGTGTGCTAAATATTCATTTCTTTCATGGCCATAGAAGGACGTGAAATGAACTGGATACAATTATCTCGGAATGTCGACCGAACCAATTGTTCAATGATAACTAGAACATTTAGAGACTCGAACTGTTCCTCGTATTCACAGAACATTTAAGTAGTCTAACGCTTAATTTAAGTTGGCAATCATAGGTCAAATTATCCGGTATAAAACCTGAGGATAATTCATTCCGTAAGTCAACATTAAAGGAAGAGATCTTTTTATGAATAACCACATCTCGCTACACTACAAATGCGTAATCGAATGACAAAGGCGAAGAAAACCTCATCAAAACTTATGTGCAAAAATATCAGATGATCAATAAATAAAGGCCTGGGGAAAGAAATTAATTTACATCAAAATAAGATGGTTAGGGGTTTGATACAAGAGGGATTTTTTAATTTATTAAGGTGTGGCGATAGAGGCAATGGCAATTCCTTTCAAACATATTTGATCCCTCAGAGTAAGACGGACAGTACTAAAGAGGAATCACAGATTACCACCAGTTACCACATGAACAATGTCAGCAAACAAGTGTAGGTAATGATGGCAGTTTGGTGCTTAATGATTGTAAATAATCTCTTCGACCATTTATGGTTGTGAAAGCATTTCGAAACTTAAATACTCTTGACTAATGATCGAACACGACCGGATCCACCCTAAATATTTCACATTCCTTACAATGATTAATGATTGTAATGGTCACATACCGGTTTCGACTTCATAATTCCTCGCATTTCCATATACACACAATTAAAATGATGAATACGCGAGATAAATCACCTAATGAGGAAGCGAATGCAAATTTATTGAACATTCAACGGACAAGCCTCACGTGAGACCAGCAAGGTTCTTACGATGCTAAAAGAAGTGTTGACCATCTTATACAAATCATTCAGACTAAAATATTTAGATAAATGCTTACGCAATGTTTTTCTCTAGAAACGGTATTATTCCTTAAACGATGCAACACAATGATGGGTATTTGTAGAATATTAAAGCGCGTTTACCTTATTGTTTTCATTTGTAGTTGCTTCTTTTTTAATTGGACATTAGCTAAAACTAGCATGCACATTTTCCGGACGGAACTTATAACAATTATAATCATGCAGTCATTGCTTTTCATGAAATAATAGAATGCGTATTGCGTGTATTTTCTAATTTTTATAATTGCATCTCTCTCAGCCAACTATTTAAATCAAATATCTTTGATATAAAAAGAAACAAAATTCCCCGATATATTTCCATTCACGCTGTATTTTCTCAATCACATTCGATACACCAAGAATATCAGATTTAGAGAATCTGGAGATGCATAAAGGTAATAACCACTATCATGCGACATACATATCGAGAGGGTAATTAATAGATTTGCAAATCGAAAATGTGTCTATAGTTATTGTTTAAGGGATACACAATGAAATATTTTCGGGATTCCGACCGGATTGGGCTATCTAATGGATTCATATCTGCCGACGGTTTGGAGAAGTATTGCATAAAAAAATCGGTTAAGACTAGAATGGCTAAAGTAAACAGATTTTTTTCAATGATTAATTCTGCTTTATTGTGAATTATAGTCAAAAGTAGATAATTTTGAATATTTAAATTGATGGAAAATTTATAGAAAAAACATGACCGGTACACTTAAATGGGTTGAAATCAAGAATCGAAAAAAAATGAAAAATTAAGCCACATCCTAGTGGAGAGACAAAACCTGGCCCAAAGCCTGAGACAATTTCATCGCATTAATTCACGAAGAAATTATTAAAGCATTAAATCCTTACCATACAACTTGTGCCGGACATAGCAGTGATGGAACTTCCACCGAAACAGAACGAAAAGCAGGAGATAAGAGACTCGACAATTATCTCGACTACTGGACTACCCAGGCTTTCACGAATCATTGCCAAGCCACTTCCTGAAGAAACGAACACCCATGGAGGCAAAGAACCCATCTCCCACACGAATTTTCGCAGATACACACACCAACACCTCCGCATGGTCAATGGAACCAGCCCACGCGCGACATTCGGGAGAAGGAGAAACCTCTGATGGGACACCCTCGCCTGGGTGGGACCATTTCGCAACCAGAGGCACGGCAGCTAGGTCTCTATGGTGCGAATCAATCCAGAATATCGGGAATAAAAACAAACTTGATCTTCTAACCGCACGCTGGTATTTAAGTGCAGTGGTTAATTATTTTAGTATTAAAGGATGTTATCGAGGAGATTGACGTAAATAATTTTGCGAATTATTCCGGCATGTCCCCCCCTCCTAATACGGTCAATTCCGTTCCATTTATGAATCATTTTTTTCTTTCTTCCCTTCTCTCGCTCACATAAAATTCTTAACTCCAACCCGAATTTTAACACTTTCCCACACAGTACCATGTCGTTCATAAAGAACCATTGGAATTTTTTAATACAAAAACCAAAGAAAATTTCTTTTGAAGCTTAACTTCGAGAAGAATAGCGTATATTCAGATAATAAATTAACGAAGATAATTTATAATAAGGTAATAATCTAATAACAAGGCTGATTGAAAGTACGTTACGACAAAAAACACATGTCATTTTATAAACAGCGACGGTAGAATACCCAGCGAATAAAACCTCATTTGAGCAGGCCTGAATTTGACCATGTAAATAGCGGATTACAAGAATAGCGTATTTTTCAAATTAAATATCGAAATGATTGTGTGTATTCTAGAATTATGTGATTTAACTTGCAGTGGAGGACATGACTGTGACGGAGGCAGTACCCAAACATATCCTGTCCCGCATATACCACCCACTTACCTTTATAACCCCAGTTCCTTCAATTTCCTCCATTCCAACCCATTGCGTGCGCCTCACTAGCCCACAAACTCAAAGGAATAAGATGGGTGACATCTTGCAAGTCACCACAGTAGCAGACGGTTCTTTACGTAACTAATGTGAGGATAGAATTGTGTGAACACACTTCCTCCCTCTCTCTCATGTCATATGACAGCAGTTGCTGCGAACTTTTTTTCAAAGTTTTTCTATATTAGCCTCTAAATTTCGATTAATGGCTGTGAAATTACCCCGCGAACTCCCTTACCGACGTTTAATACTTCCAATACTCACTCGTTTCTTTGACATCGTCATTTGTTGGCTGAGGGGCAAAGACAAACGGAAAACAAATGGAAAAACCTTTCAAACAGAAAAACCGCGGTTTCGTAACCCAAGCGGGCGTTCAATACACGACTTGGACATTTTTGGACATGCAAAATAAGAGTATACAATATAGAAAAAATACAGTGTGAAGCCTGAGACTTCAATTAGACAATAAATCGTGTTTATAAGAACTTACTAATTTTAAATTAAGATATTTAATTTATAAATGATATTCACCTCTTAAAAATTAACTCATCCATACTCCTGCTTTTTCTACGCATATTCATTTTGTAGGGTTATAGAATTATGGATTCAATTTGTACTTTAAGCCGTAAAAGCACGGGTAATTACGAATTTTGGAAATGTACCACGTTATGTAGCCAGAGTAAAAAGCATTATTTAACACCTTGTTCTCTAGCCTCTCCACCAATGCAATCCACATCAATTATTACCACCTCACTGCGTCGCTCACCTGCGGGGTGATTCCAGAGAATTTCCGTCCTCCTACCAGCCTCAATCCCATTCAGCTTCTCAAAGAAGAGGGCGACACATTGCAAGTCACCACGGCGACTAAGCACTACGAGAAGGGAGAGGTATTTTGGACAGACCGGAGGTGACAAAGAGCCCTAAGTAACTCTCCCACACTGACGCGACTATGACGAAATGCAGGCGAGAAATGGGAGTCGGGAATGTGGAGGTGTTGCCATGATAACCCAGAAAAAAAGGAGAAGTACGAAGATGATAATTATTCCGTATTTACTTCGAAGTGAAGCCGATATTTGGATAATCTCATACGAAGGGTTGAGAAGTCAAGGGGTGCAAGTGATTTTTTTCTCCTAAATAGATTTAGACACAGAAATTGATTTGAAACTTGAAGAGGGAAAATGAAGAAATATACAAAAACTCGTCCTGTGCTGACATCGAGTGGAAAATCAAATGCACTACCACATGTCTAAATGATATCGTTTGATTTGTTTACCTAATTTCTCTACCCAACTCTGTTTAGAAAAAAATAATTATTTGTACAACTTGACTAGTTGCCCTCTAATATACAAGCGATTAGTTTATTTACGTAAGTCAACTGAACGCTCATAATTGAAGTTCATATCGCTTTAATCTAGACTAAATTTGATACGATCGTTTCCAAGTAACATAGATATAGATTCAAATGTTCGCAAGTGACGCAAGGCGTTTTGGAGCGACAATATCCATTTTTTAAAACTCATTTTTTACCATTAATAGTCATCTAAGAGTCACTCTAAGGCCCTAAAGTTCAAAATTGGATTTTATTGCCACATATCATGCTTCTGCCACCTCATTAGTTTTACTGGAGTTAAATGTGATTGGAATTTTTATTAATTAACAAATAATAGACTGCAATACGGCGTTAATTACATGCATGATAGTAAATAACTAATGTAACGCAATTCAAACATTATTATGACTCGTAATGACATAAAATACAAGTAATTTTAACAAAAACGCTATATTAGTATGTATTGAGAGGAATATTTATCCTGCTGAAAGCAAGCACACTAAAGAGTTCACATTCATATTTTATGTATGAGGGCGCATAGAGGCTGAATGGCCATTAGACGTGTACAGCACAAAAGGCCCGCAACACTTGCGCCAATACAGGAGGATGGATGGCCTAACATTCAATCGGCATAAATTGAATCTCACAATCATTCACCCTTTCCAATTCGAGGCAAGGCTGGAGCGATTGTTTCAATGGGCAGCGATGCATTAACCTTCGCAAAATCTTATCTGTTGTTACGCCATCGTAACTAGCTCGATCGCAGAAATCTAGATTCAGAATCAGATTCTCAAGCAATATCGAGCGATTCCTATGTCATAACATCGACCGCTCCTATCCGCAAAGTAGTATTTGAAAAAATTCATTTCATTGAGGCGTATCTTGAATTCGAGTCCAGCAAATCGCATGTGTAAAATTTAAGCCATATAATCGTATTTAAAATTTCGTCGATAAAATCGTGTGTAAGACTACCAGTCCACAAAAATGTATCTCCAAAATCAGTCCTGATAGCTGTATCTTGACCTATAGTTAAATTTTAGTTTTGGCACCTCTATTTCTATTATTTTTTATTTTTATGTAATTTATGACAATGGCAACATTTTCGCGGCTTATCTCTAAAAATCCATTTTATCAGTTTTAGCCCCCTAAAATGTTGAATGGGAAGATTTGGTATTTTTGACATTGTTTCGCGGATTTCGGTTAGAAATGATAAGAGTACATATTACTTAGAGATAAATTTCCTGACCAATCGATTGACACCATTAATGCAATAATACTGCCCAGATAATATTAAATCTTTGAAAATAAGTTTAACAAACGAAAAGTGAATTATTGTTGGAGACACGGCTATCTGGACTGGTATTCCAATACACGATTTCTGGACCAGGAATTCAAGACATGCCTAAATGGAATGCTTTTTTGGGCATTACTATGTTGACGGTATTTTGTGACTAAATCAGGATATGCTTTAATGTCCATGGTTTGATAACCAATCAAAGGGATGTTTTATTACCAATACTCACAAAGCAATCAGTGTCCGTCATAAATAACTAACATAGTGGTTACAGTTACACTGATGTCTAACGCTCCTCATCTCGTACGAAGATATTCCCCACTAATGATACTCTTTCGGCGGGTAATCTTATATATTTCACTGCAACAAACACTTATACGGTGAAGAACACATTGCAATTGATCTGGAAGACCAAAAGACTTATTTAACTGAGTGAATATACCTCGTAAAATCAACTTGCTGGCTTAATTAAAAAAGGCGATAAAAGTAATAACAATAATAACGGAGCTAAACCGTTTTGGATTCAAGACCACCTACCTAGAGCGGAAAACTGGTTCAGAAGATTCTCATCCGACAGCGGGTGATTGAAAATCGTATTTTGGAGTATACCTACCACATCTCGCGTCATTTCATGAAACGATATCTCTCCGATGCGCATTAAACTTATTTCTTTACCACTAAATTTATCTTTTTTTCTCGTTTCAACCAGTATTTACCGATACATGCACGAATGCTTTGGGATAAACGAAAAGTAAGTACACTCTCATCATTCATTATACGAGCTCTTCCCTTTCATAAATTCGAAATGGCCTCATTTATCACTTGACCAAGCCAAGAATGCGGCAAGTTTTGTTCTCAGGATGCATTTCAAATGCCTAAAAGAATCATGGCCGTAAAAAATAAGAGAGACCCTCACTGTTATTTACGTCATCACATTCACTAGGGTGGGCTATCGCGGCGATTTGGCGTGAAATTGGAAGGGCCCAAGAATTTAAAAGATTACGAAAAGAGAAGCGAGAAATAATATGGTTTCGGGTGAACTGAAGGAACAATATATATCCAGGAGGCTTGAACATGAAAAAACTTTAAACTTTCTTCCTTAATTTAAATCACTCATAAGACACATATGCCTAGTTTAAAGTCTAGAAGAATGTAAAAAAATATATCAGACAAATAACGCTGCCTACTAAGGTAAAACCTAGAAAGAATTGCGCGTAAAATGGAGTAATTTAATCATAATTTGAACCTATTGGCGACATAATTTCATCAAGTTGTACAAGTTAATATACTCAATGGTATAAAGGCGGTTTATTGGGCATCTCATTTGCTTTCTGAAGAACGTTAGGTCCCGGGAGTTAAGTCTTAATCCCCGTGAATAATTTGGATAAACCCAACAAAAACCGTCCATGGAATAACAACTTGATAGTCGTTGGAAATTCAATGAGATGGAGTCATGATATGTAAAATTTAGTAATTTCATACACTTTAACACGACAGAACCGTGGTTCCACTAAATAACGTATTAATAGGAGCACTTTTTATAACTTTTAATGAGTTAATATATTCTAATCTTTAGAAACAATATTTATCAGAAATGAGCGTAAGCGTCATTAAAAGATTTAATGAAGCGTAAAGTAGTCAACGCAGGTCAACTTTATTTCAACACAAACATCGAATTCTTGGAATAAATCATCAAATCGTACGACGGTGAACTGCCAAGTAAAACGTAGTCTCGGAGTAAAGATTTTATCTCAGCCGCAAAGAAAATGATTTTTTTCATCAGTGACTCGAAAAAAATTATTATGAACCATATTTACTTTGAATATCTTACTATTTGATCGTATACAACTTTGTACGTAATCGAAGGTATGGTATTTGGAGGAGGCGACCGACAGCTTAGGTAATTTTCGCCATGAGGAAAGACTAGGTAAGGAAGGGTGGAGAGAAACCCGGCGTCGGCATTAGCTTGCTCTTAACGAAAGGCGCCAAGGGAACCACGGCTTAACGTCCCATCCGACGGACCAAGTATTGCGCTTGAAATGTCCTCCACATAGCATTCAAGCACGGATCGGGCAGTCTCTGAAATTTCTCTGCCACCGCCAGGATTTAAACCCGAGACCACGGGGTGGGAAGCCAACACTCAAGCCACTACACCAACCCGATCCCCAAAAGTTATCGAGCTTTCGAAAGTTTACTCGCTGCAAATACGTTAACTACCATTATCTGAGTGAAACAAAATTACTGTAAGTGGGGTAATAAAAGCACGTTCATGAAAGCACTATCCCAATTCCACCAAATCAGTCCAATTCCCATGACAAAAGAAACCATTTGGGGTCCACAGACACGCATTTAATGTGCCTAAAAATTCCAGCTAAACGCTTTTCACGTCAAAATCTTAAAAGGGACTAGAGGAAGTCTCGGGAATCCTCCACTCCCTCACAAACCACCCTCCGGGCTCCATTTACCAAACCACCGCCACTCGGACCAGGAGACATTAAACCAAGTTTTTCAGCCGCTTCCACAACATTGTCCCGCGACCCTTTCAATGTTTCAATAGAAGCTCTCTCCCACGCGCGTGTAAGATGAATAAAAATTCAACATCCACCTGCTAGAGGAGGTGGGTGAATATTGGTGGGAAGGGGGGGGGGGAAGAAGAAGGGGTCTTTTCAGTTGGAAAGAGGCGGGAGAGACAGCGAGCGATCAGTCACCCCGTGTCAACTGAGAGAAGGAAAAGACATTCCTCTCTCTCCAGCTGCCCACCGCTGCTGTCTGCAACCCTTCTCTCATTCTCCTGTCTCGCCTCCCTCAATCCCAACACACAATTTCCCTCTATCTTTCTCCCTCTCCGGCCCGACCTGAGAGCCCAATTCCTCTGCCATTGTCACACGGAGGCTGTCCCACTGTCAACTCCCACGTTGGCGTTTCATCCGCCCCCCTTTAAAAGTTCCGAACTCCAAACTTCTCTTTCACCAATTTCTCATCGAGACATGGGTGCCGGCGATATTTTCAGCGTCGTGCGACGGCCCATCTTTTACCTGCCCGATGGAGCGTTTATTTGTTGATGCTAAAAATTTACTTTGGGGACTTCCGTCTTCCAGTACTGCAATGCTAAGGTTGACTTCCTGTAGCTCACCTAGCCTTCCGTTTCAAAGCTAGTTCTTACATAGATTCCTAGTTATGTAAGATTTCACTTTTTCCCGGCGTATGATGGCGGTGAATTCTTCTCGGGTTTCCATCCGGGTGAGCTCCATCTCCATCGCTGCCGACGTTTCGATAGAATCCTTTTCTATCGTCATCAGGGCCGATGACGATAGATTCCTAGTGTTATTCTTCCATGTGCCCTTCTGCGTCTCAAGTGCTCATAAATCTATAAATCATAATCTTCGTTGGGTAATTCATTTCTGGTTTAGTAACGGAAAATTTGTCGATCGAAATCTATTTTTCTAGCAATCTGTTTTCAATCTAAATAAAAAGCTCGAATTTTCGACAAAAATCGAAATTTGAATCAAAATATCGATGGTTCGAATAAATCGACGGTTTTTTAAAAATAAAGGTTTTACAAAAACATGTTACATTCAAAAAACACTCAAAATAAACACTAGAGTAGTATAAAAAGTCAAATTAGAATATATACTTGTATAATTTGTAGTAAAATTTTACATATGTACGCACATTTAAGGTTAGGGATCATCGCTAGGAACTATCCAGCTTTACTGAAATTTTTAATAAAGATCAACTGATTGAGATGATTTCTTGGTGATGGAGGATTTCCAATTTAACTGGCCATAGAGAAAAGTCTTTCACAAGGTTGAACGGATAGGCCGGTGGTACCTCTGCTGAGATCAAACGAAATGGCCAAGATCGAATTTGAAAAATCGAGTTCGGATCGAAACTCGAAGATCACGACTCGATCTAGATTTCCTCGAACTTGGGCGATTAAACTCGATTTTCGATTTTAATCAAAATCGATTTTCCATCGCTACTCGTGTTCCGTCTCGCACGTCTATTCTGGGCATGACAACGCATTTAAAACTTACATTTCGACTCGTCCAAATGATTCTGTTTGAAAAAAAATCGCTGCGTCCTGTTCATAGCCCCGGAGAAAAAGGATATCAGCATCGTCAACTAACAACATGAAAGATTCCTCCAATTCTTTCAGCATCCTATTCTACCATGAAGAGGTCGAAAGGCACCGATTTTAATTAAATACCCACAGTTAATTCAAATCATTCAAATCGTTTTTTACAACAGAACACAACCACGCTTATACACAATTATTGTTTTAATAAAATTAAGTGAAAAAAAATTAATGGTAAAGAGATCTGAAAACTCAGGCAGCATCTCTATAACGATATATCGCTGATAAATCACGGTCTGAGTAAGCTCCCAAGCGAGAAGCTAAATTGAAATACTAAGAGTAATGTATTCAAGATTTTAACGAGACGGCAATGAAGTATTCGCTCGGCAGCAATAAATATAAAAATTCAGAAAATTTCATCCTGAAAAAAATTTGAGTCATCAGTGCCTCAGTAAAATACAGGAGAGGGGGGCAGCCAATTAGAGAAACAACTGACACATTCAGTAAAGAAAAGAAGTTCTGCATCGGCTACAAAGAAAAATATAATGATAAATATGCATCAGCAACAAAGCATGATTTCATATGAGAGAGAACAATGGAATACGAGAGAAAAGTATCTTTCAAGGAGGATTAAACAATCTACCATCCAGAAAAGTTTCTCGGGTTTTCCACCGGTTCTTCTTCTTCGGAATCTTCGGAAGATCCCCTGAGGATGATCAGCAAGTCGCGGATCGAAACGTCGGGAGACATGGACGACATCAACCGGTGGAAAACCCGGGAAACTTTTCCGCAACTGATACGCCGGGAAAACCTAAGATCATACATCAATCTACCATCCAATCTTCGAAATATGGTACCACAGAAGATTGACGAGTGCTAAATAAATCGACCAAGGTAGCAATAAAGAAGTCCTGAGAAGAGTAGGCGAGAAGAGAAGCCTCATGAAAACCTTAATAAGAAGACGGAACAACCTTATAGACCATACCTTGAGACATGATTGCCTCATGAAGACAATCGTGGAGGGACAAGTAGATGGCAAGAACAGGAAAAGAAGACATCGAATGAAATATATGAAACAGCTGAAGAAGGACGTGAAAGAGAAGAAATACGTAGGTGTGTAAAGATTAGCTGGATGGAGAATTGAGTGGAGAGCTGCGTCAAGCCAATCTTAGGATGGTTGACCACGATGAACATTTAATTAAGTTGTCAACCAACCACCACGCATACTTCCACTCAAAAATATCATACGCTGACTCCGTACTACTAGAATAAATCGCTCAAGGTGAAACAAAACCAAGTACTATTCCACAGCCTTTTTTATTATTAGTTGTCAACTAGTTCCGACGTTTACACCGTCATTATCGAGACAAACAGCAGAATAAATTGCGCCGACATTATCAGAATAAATTGCGCCGGAAATAAAATAATGAGGTAAAGATAAGAGAGGAGGTTGAATTTTGTAACTCAACTAATCACTTCAAACCCTACGAATGAAAAAAAAGAAAGAAACGAGACCATGGGGGCCAAAAAAATATAAAACAAAGAATTTATAAGCCTTACGCTGGAAGAATGACCCAGCACAAAGGAGTTAAGGGGTCTGCGGTCACGCTTTCCTGCTTACGAGGCATTGATCGCCTTCTTCAACCCTTCACCCCACCCCCTGCGGCCCCGTCGGATTTCAAATGTATTTCGCCAAAAAACATTCCATTTTCGAGGAATGCTATCAAGTGCACATAATCTCCACCTCGTGACCGCCGATTTTTATCCCGTGAGAGGGCAGCACTGTGGAGCAGCGAAGAGAGCGGCCACAGGGTCGCGACCCCTTCTCCTACCCCCCTCTCCCACCCTCACTCACCCCCGCGTCAATTGCCGCGCTAGATGGGCACCTCGCTTAAACCGGCTTCAGTTGTTTTTTCCCAGAATAAACTCGGGCGAGAGAGCGCGATAATATACGGCGCGCATTACTCCTATATGGATCGTCGTCGGAGAAAAGTGCAAGGCTACTCGAGGGCAAACGGGACCCATGAAGAAGGAGCGGTTACATCCTCCGATTACCGATTTTCAATCGTAAATAATACCATTGTTTATTGAGGTATAATTTAAATCAATTCTGTCGATAAGTATACATTAGTTCCTTGCGATTGGACCGACTTACAGTGGATTTAAAAAAACGCTCTAAGCGGATTTTGCTTTTTATGATTTTCTCGCACGACTTGTGATATATTTGCGTCTATGCCTTACTAGTTATAGAAAGAAATTATTTTTACATAACAAAATTTTCACGGGCTGATGCTTTCTAAATTGATTTCTTGTCCGGTAACGATTTCGATTCAGCATGCGATGGAATTTGCTTTACGATCGATCCTTCGGAAGGGATTTTTATTGTAAAGCGAAGGTTCACTGAATTTATACATACCGATTAGAACAAAATGGGCAGTATTAAGTTACCAACTCGTTCTACGTTAGCGTGGTGGTCTGATTACTAGAGAACTTAACTTAAAGGCTGTTTTGAAGTATCAGAGTACCCCCTCTAACTAAATTATAAATTTCACAGTTTTTTTCCAGGTTTTCACGGTCTAAACGTCGTCAAATTCACTTTGTGTGGATGAGTCACAATCACCGGCCGCACTTTAACTAAAAATTTATCAAACGTGACGGACAACGTGAATTCAAACGCAGCAATGAAAGTGCTCTCTCTTTTGACGTCACCTATCGTTAGCAAAATTAAGGGCCGGCTTAAGGCTGTGAGCGGGAAAATGGAAGGTGGCAGGGAAGTGAGGAAGTGTCTGATTTTTCGCCTAAACTGGGGCCGTATTCTGTATTTCGTCGGTGCCGCACCGGTCGGTTTCCCTTTCAAGCCCACCGACTGGACATCAAACCGTACCGACAACGGATTCCGCACCGACGACGACACTTCCAGCGATTCTGTAAGGTCGTCGGTTTCAAACCAGTCGGTACGGTTCCCTCTCCTTCCCAAACAGGGAAAATCCGAATATATCCGAAGTTTCACGTGTCTCCACCAATGAAAGAAGGGTAAAAACAAGAGAAGACTCATTGGCACAGTTTGTTGTCGTCATTCTCAATCTTTTTATTTGCGGAAATTACGACTTATTGCTAGATTAAGATAAACGATATTGGATAAGTTGTTAACAATGCTTATATAATGTGTGGTAGTAATGCTGTACCTACAGAATCGAAGGAAACAATATTACAACATCACAATAAAGTTTGTATGTGATGGAGATTGTTGTTGCTGGAATGAATTATTGAAACTATCCTTGAGATCGTAGTTTCTTTTTTTAAATATTGGTTCCGTATAATGCTATTTATTCATGATTTGGTAATATAGTTGTCATTAAGTAAGTTCCGAATAAATGTTATCAACGGAAGGTTACCCGTAGCAGACGAAAATAGCACACCATGGAACGTGAACGTAGGATTCAAATGCAAATGTAAATGTCATATTAGAGAAACAAGTTAGGAAATTGTTATAAAAATATGGAGCTGGGTGTAATTAAAAGAAGTGTAATGACGAGGAAGTAAATAAATTGTGATTGGGTGAAATACATATGTATATAAGTTGCGCATTCCAAGTGAGAGAAAATGATAATATTGCGGTAAACCTCATACTTATTAACAAATATCTTCTTTTATCGTCAAGGGAATCAATGGTTGACGATGAAATGAAATATAGTTGCCCGTTACAAATGAAAGAAACTGATACCGTGGTGGCAAACTTCATACTTAAATAAAAAGATCTTATTTCTATGCCGAGAGAAACGCCAAATTGATGATTGAGTGAAATAACAGTCGCCTATTCAGAGTGATATAAAGTGATAACATTGCGGCAAAACTCATATTTAATCAAAAATATCTTTTTTATGTCAAAGGAGCAAATATAAATGATGATAGAGAGAGATAAAGCCTATTACAAGCGAGTGAAAGTGGTAACATAAATGAGAGAAAGTCATTATATGTTAGCAAACCTCATTTTTATTAACCATTATCTTATATTTCTGTCAAGGTAATTAATATAGATGATGACACAGTGAATTATAGAGGCGTATTCGAAGGGGCAGAAAAAGATAACATTGCAGAAAACCTCATTATTTACTCGGTGGTGAGATAAAAACAAAATAAAACGTACAATGCGCACCCACGATTCATGAAACCCACTAGTCGGTGGCCGTACCGACACCTTTTTGCTGTCGGTACGGCTACCGACGATCTCCCGTCCTCTCGTCGGTGCCGCACCGACCGGGTTCGTACAGAATCGCACGACTTCTTACCGGGAGTCGGTGTGACGTCGCACCCGACGAATCGGTGCCGCACCGATCGGTTTGGAGTTACAGAATACGGCCCCTGAACAGAAATGAACACTTTGGTTACCGGTCTTCCAATCACAGGCTTAAAGTAAATGTGTCGTCATGGCATACGGACCAATAATTGCGCTCCGAACATACTTGTACCGATAAATGCGTGGAAAGTGTCTGCGCGTGAATGACGTTGAAACATGATCGGCATATCGATTTTTCTTTTGATTCGTCAATCGTAGTTATACAATAAAGTTTGAGAGATTTTTAAGGTTAAATGACAAAATTCACGGCTTTTTCCAGGTTTTCACGGTAGACGAAATTCACGGCTTACACACAGTTCTAAAGTTTTCGCGGTTGAGAGGGACCCCTCAGTATGTATAATTTGCATTGATTCAGCCAATGAATATACTGATGTATATACTATGATTTTAGATCAAATTGGAAAGATTTAGGTTACCTCATTAAGGTTAAGAGATCTTTCCAAGGTGGGTAGTGGTCTGATCACCCGAGCAAAAGATAAATTCTACTCTCGACGTCGTACATTCGATTCTCAGCAGAGTCTAATATTATTCTTAATCTTGAAAGGTTACACTGCCCCCATAAATTTCAAATGCCATCTTCCCTTAATGCACGCATATTTACGCTAAAGAGGCAGAGAAATTCTCAATGCTGCAGTGGCCTGTTCTACGTTAGCGTGGTGGTCTGATCACCAGAGCACTCAACGTAAAGGCTAATATTGAAGTATTTATATCGGGGAGAAAAAACAGCGAGAAAATGGCATGAAAATGAGGCGAATTCACCCTCCAATCAACGGATTTCAGTCTAAACTTCTGCTATTTAATGTTGAAGAACGTGTAATTTGTTTTCATTTTGTCAACAAATGCGCTTATAAATACTTATTGGAAACAAACTGAGCGTCTTTCGATAACCAAAAAAGATTACACGCGCATATCGATCAAGGTAAGAACTAGTTGGGTTGCCAAGAATTCCTTCAATCGAAATGTAAGTTAACAGCTCAAAAGATTCGTACAAAAACTTAAATAGTTTTAATAATTCTTATCAAACATTAAAATGCATGAAAATTCTGGAATAAAAATTTATTCTCATGACCGAATAGCCTTGAGCAAAATATGTGAAAATAGCCGTCCCGGTATACCTTACCGTACCGTATATAATTAGCCGTGAACAATTTGCTATTTTCATGCAAGACATCTAGGGCGTGATAGCTTAGATGGTAGAGAGCTTAACACCTTACCAGAGGTCTCAGGTGAAGCCGTCACACACCCAAAACAAAAAACCTAAAAGATCAAGGAGTCCCAGACTAAGAAATTACCTTTTAATCCTGGGCCTATCCTACTAGTATGATTGACAACTCTCACATCAACGGCTTATTCTAGGGTGAGCTCTACCTTCGCCTATTCATACCACCCTTCGCGTGGCATCACCGAGTGAGTGACACAAGAAATAACTCATTAGAATTTCAAATTGCTTTGGCAGAACTTTTCGGGATTAAATATAATAAAGTTTTCCGAAATTAAGTCACGAAACCGAAATTACCAGACCTCCACCATCGCGATTTTTAAACCCGCAGAGTGGTAGGGGGGAGAGCGGGGGTGTGGTCAAGTGAGGATGGTGGGAGAGGAGGGAGGGAGGCGGGTTTATTCACACGTGGGTGCCTCCGAAAGCACTCCCCTTATGCATGAGCTGTAGAGGGGGTAGGGGCATTCAAATGAGGAGACTGAAGCGCTCCTCAAGAGGATGCATACCCGCAACTCAACCGATATATTCTAGTGACGAATTTCTCGCTTAGAACTTAATCTATCGTCATGCAAGTTTTATGATACATGTAAAATGGACCCTTTCAAACATTTTTATTTTTCATACTTGAGATGTTTGCTTCAGAATTTGTTCAGATGCATTATTTTTTTAAGTTGAGAAACGAGGGGATAAAATTGAATGAGGCAGCCGAGATGTGATATGGATAGATGTATGTATGATGGAAAGAATAAATATTGGTTGAAGACAACGTGATCGCACATTTTACATGAGTTTTATTTTGGTACCATGCGTTTCAACTGCTAGGTCGTCATCAGGTACATAGCGAAAATCAAGTAGAGCTATGAAAGGTCTTTGAGTCGTATGTATACCACTCATAGGGACAAGTTGGGGAGGCAGAAGGAATAATTGGAATGGGTGAGGGGTGAAGTAGTTGGTGAAAGATCGGACGCTCGGGAAGTGGAGTGGCAAGGATATGGGAGTAGCAACGACACGTTAATTCATTCAACAGGGTACTGCTTCCTCTCTTCCAAAGACTGGACGTGTTAGAGAGACTGGAAATTGAGCAAAGACGAAGCAGCACCCTGTTGACTGAACGTACGTTTCCGTGTCAACACCCAATCCTCGCCATCCCATTTCCCAATTTCCCATTTACTATGATACCTACTTAAGCGTTCGTCCTTTCAACAGCTACTTCAACCCTCTCCCATCCTAATTATTCCTTCCTCTAACTTCTCCCTCTAGGTGGTAGACAGGGGCGGATCCAGGATTTTTTTCTGAAAGGGGGGTGGTACAAGGGTCTGACAAGTCTTCTCATATTTGAGATTAAAAACAAAATACAACAATTAGTTTAGAAAATATTCTCTTTATTTTTATATGAAAATTATTATTAGTATTAAATTAAATAATTCAGGCTCCGTAATACACAAAATAAAACGAATGTAATAGATAGCCATATTAAAACACTTGTCTGTTTTTTAAGCATCTTAAGGGTATTTTACGTGCCCCCGTGCTCCCTATCCCCTAATTCCGCATATGGTGGTAGATATACGGATTACAGATCTTTCATTAATGTATGTGCCTCATGATGACCTAGCGGTTGTAACGCGTAGTGCGAAAGAAAAAGTTATGGAAAAGTCTATCTATTTAGGCTATCTTGTTACCTTCAACAAAACAAACGTATGTTCCTAAGGGTCTTCTTCATGTGTTACGAAAATTACAAGATTATAACAAGAGATATAATCGTTGCCTCGGGCGCGACTTCACGGAATCGACTTAGCATAATGAAATGTAAAAAAAAACTTTAATAATTTCACATAATGTATGCGGAATTGTAATTTTTTTTACACTTCATTATGTTATAACATGAGGTTTAAGTGAGCAATCGGTCACCAAAATAGGAAAAAAAACACGACCGGTCGAGAGAGAGGTTTGCTCCCTCTTTAAGGCGGTAGTATACATGGGTAAGTTTGTATCGTAGCACGGGGTGGTCGGCGCGTAACGTTTTCCGTACGGGACATAAGGGTGAGGTTCCCTGTGCATAATAGGCTGCGGTGGTCGACTTTTTGAACACGTGGGTCGATTGCGGAGGACGGGTGGGCGGCCTCAATGGGAAAGAGACACGTGGGGCGGAGGGAGGGAAGAGTGGATAAGCGGATTGCGGGCGCACGGGCGAGGTGGGGGACATAAATATGTCGATATATATCAGAATATTATCGACAGCACGGGTATGGAGGGGCTGGAACTAATGGGGAGGGGCTCCAAAACGTAAAACTTTAATCTACGACTGCGGTCGTAAAAAGAGTGTGCTCATCCAGCGAGCATGTAACTCGTCACACAACAGCTAGAATTAATAGATCGAGACGAGAAATCACTCGACACGGGCGGACGATAGGTTTATTTTAATACCTAAGTGGCTCACAACCAAATGGGTAAGAGCCAGTGTGGACGCCAGTATACGAAAAAGGAATTTATGCCCAAAACAAGGGCACTTAGAGTATATTTCGAAGTGAAATCAATGGTGGAGGCTGATACTTTGTGGAAATCCATTGTGAGAAGTAAAATACTTTGCACTTTTCCACAGTAATATTTATTTAAAAAGGAGTCTCCTTGTTTCACTGCACTCCAGCATCATCATGACTAGCATAGAGATGAACCGTGCCAGAATAAATAGTTACGTAAAGAGGGTGGAGTGGAAGCAGAATATTGTCCTATTCATGGGTTACTACGCGACTGTATATTCTGGCATGGTTATATCTGTCCCGATGATGCTGCATTGCAGTGAAACATGCTGACGCCTTTTTAAATAAATATTTATGTGGAAGAGGGCAAAGCATTTTATTTCATATCCTATATTACTAAGGTGTAACATGGAATGTTTGGGCAGAACGAGCAACTATCGGGAGGAGAATCTAGCCGTTTCTAATGGGCCCATCCGAAGATAAATGATTTTTATTGACAAGGTGAGTGTATAAAACGATTTTAGCAATATAAGTACGAATGAGCGAAAGAAATAAAATGCTAAAAGAAAACTAGTTCAGGTACTGCATGGAATTAATCATGAAACACGAATATTACTTAAGAGAATTAATTATGAGGTAAGAATTTTCCATTACCCTTCCACCCTTATGGATATTGGAAAAGGAGAAATAATAGGATCAATAAACCACAATGCAATATCAGTGATCTCTAAGAAATAAATGGGTAAACAAGTTACTCATAAGTCATAACGAATAAATACATATTGTTCCGCTTACAATATAGGTAGCTATGAAGAGGCTGATATTAAATAATACATCAGAAATATTGTTCGCAAAGGAAAAATTTATGAGCAATACTACGCAATAAAATTATACATTTTTCTAAAATATTAATTCGCTTAAGGTATAACAGCACTAGAAATATAGTAATGTAACACTACAGAGGGATTATAGAATATAAAATTGAGGAAAAATACGATAAATCGCGAATAATGTGATAAATAAACACTAAGTGACATATAATTACAATGTAATTAAGTGAAAGAGCTATTACACAAGTCATTTTTGTTGTTGAGTTACTAAACAAACGGATGTTTACAGGAAACTTTTACTTAAATTCCGTTGCAGATCTTAAATTAAACTAAAATTCGATTCTAGAGAATTTAGTGAGGCCTATCCCTAAGGAGTTAGATGAGGGGGTGGTCAGGGGCCCTCTGATTCTTGTGCCCAAATGCCCAATACTACCGAGAATACCCTCGACGGTTGGGCCCCAAGTAATAGTAAGGCCCCCGCTCATGATCGTGAAGACACCCCACCCCTCATGGATAGGCCATTACCAAAGTCCCTTGAGTCAAATATTCTACCATGGCCCTTATCCTTGAAAATCACCGGCATCACCTAACGCATCTCTAAAGGACGTTTTCAAGAGGACATGTAATTGCAAAATCTGACGTGTGTACGAAGGCGCAGTCAAAAGTGCGTCTTGTGAAGCGGTGAGTTGATAGCACGCATGCGAGAATGCATGGACGTGGTTTCGTAGTTTCGCGCAATTTCACGCCAGTATGAGAAATTAATACAGTTCTAACCTGCGAGAGTATGTGCCCCGTGTTAAACAGCCTTTAAAGCCGTTATACACGGGGCACGTAATTGTGCAGGTTAGCACTGAATTCAATTCTCAATCTTGCGTGCAATAATTATTTCGCCGACGAATGCGTTACCGCTTTACACGGTACTCGCAATCAAGCATCCGTTCACGAAATTCCATCGTCTGTTGATTCGCGAGTTGTGAGTTACTTGTAATAACAAAGAACAAACGAAATTCAGAGCGGAACGTTGTTGGCATACTGGTCTGTTTCGTGTAAACATTTTTTAATTTTTTCGTGTAAACGTGTTGCTGCGATACTATTAATTCGAGTAATACCGTATAACTAAAACATATCGATATCTCCCCTGCAAAAACGCTTAACAATCGCCCACCGAATCAAATCCGCTCACCTAATAGCTCATCTTATTTTCGCAAGTGTTCTAACAATTCACCGCTTTACACGACGCAATTTTGATTGCGCCTTCGTACATGCGTCAGATTGCGCAATGACGTGCCTCGTGTAAAACGGCCTTTAAACATTGTGCAGATCATGCATATGCGAAAGTTCGATAGAGGTAAGGGAAAAGGCTAAAAGGTATGGAAGCAGGGGAATTTATGGTTAAGGATATAGTCTCGCAGTCTGGATGCAGTCTCCGAAGACTCCTTAACACACTCACCATTGAGTGGCCGAGGTACTCCGCCGCATTGTCCGAGATATAGAGCAGCTTCCCTCCCTGAGTCATCATCATCAAGAAACCGCTCAGCGCCTGCAAAAAGGATGGGACGAAAAGAAAGCCATGAGAAAGGGAGGTTTTTTAAAAAGTAATTCATTTATTCCCGCCCTTTTTTCCCCTTATCCAACCTCTGCTTTAGCACCCCGACACTCTCTTTCATTTCTTTCTTTCGACAATCTCTTCGGCCGATGCGAGCTTCGACTTGACTCGCCTCAGAGTGGCTGAGAAAAGTGGACAGGGCACTGCAAAGACAAATCGCAGTCCCCGTACTCCTCCTTCATGCCGATACCACTGATCGACACAGTTTTTGTAACATACATTAAATATCATTTTAACAAGGAGAAATGGTGTCCTAAAAATTGCATCAAAAACAAAAATTTACCTTTTTCGCAAATTAATCCAATTAAACCAATGCAAACACGTCAATGTGAGTATGTAGATATTCTTAGGGCCGTTTTTTATTATGTCTGGCTAACGCTAACTATAAGGCGATACAGCATTCCCATTTGCCTGGCGGTGGCTGAATGTTCTGGTTAGTTTCTGTATAATATCAAATTTCAAGCTAAGCAGATATCTGAAACACCGCCAAGTAAAGTGAAAGGTTGTATCATATGGTTAGCACAAGCAAGAAATTATTAAACCGGCCCTTAGTGTAAAGCTTTAAGTAAAACTCCTTTCTGGTAATACGTCAAACTAAATCAACTTTTACCTTCCGTATTTGAGCTGAGGTAACACGGTATAGATGTTTCGAGGAAAATCAAGGGATATATAACACCACTTCTCGAATAAGATACTATGCTTTGTTGGCATCAAAACGCATATCAAAATGAATAAGTGACTATTAGACCACTAGTAGTATATTAATGATCTCGAGGACCAAAAAATTAGAACCAACTTTTCAAAACTTCCATTCATTATTCTAAAAATAAGATAAATTACTCAGGGTATAAGAATACTAGAGATATGACTGTAGGAACTTCACAGAGCATGGAATTCACTGAAAAATTACGATACGATGCCAATAATGAGGTGATTGAAAAAGTTATTAAGACCATACCACAAAGCAATTACGCAAACGACTTGTTACCCGAGTCATTTCAGTAGAGGGAAGAAGTCGACAAGCGGATATAGTGCGGGGCCTTTTATTTCATCTTTTAGCATTCTTCAAGGCCCTCCGCGCGATTCGTGCCACGGACTGCAAAACGCCAAGTTTGGCATTGTGATACGTCTCTTTTTATCTCCTTCCGTTGGGAAAACTCTCCACCATCCCTCTGACATCTCCTCCCTGTGTGGCACAATATTTCAACTCGAACGGATTGATTTTTCCGAAAGATAGAAACAAAAGGTGCGACTCTGATGAGTCAATGCATGGAACCGATTTAGCCTTCGAATGACTTGAAAGGAACTGCCTCCCGTTCCCAAAAATAAATTGTAAAATTTAAGAGACACTAGCGTGACTAATATGACATTGAGAGTCTCCTCAGATACTCAGGTGGTCTTCGATAAAAAAAGTCGTTAAAAAATAAGCAGATTCTCCCCGAAAAGCTCCTTTGCCAAGAGAAAACGGAACTGTTTTTATCTGTTATGGCACGAAATTGTCACCAAAAACTCGTAAAATGACCTGCGCTGAATTGCTCTGATATAATCTTGGCCATCTTGGGCAGAATTCGAAGAATGAAAGGATGTTAACGATACTTTGGAGCAATGAATTACATTTTAATGCGAGTAAGTTTCCAACGGAACAAGAAATAACCGCGGCTTCACCTGTTTTTCAGGAATATTTTCGAAAAATTACTAATTTCTTTAAAAACACTCAAGCAAATAATTAAAATGACTGATAAGATAATGTTATATCTGAATTACTTTTCATGAGAGAAAACAACAAGTGGAGCAGCGAAAAAACTATTAAATTTATTTTCAAAGCATTACAACAAATGAATATACCGTGCAGTACAGGTATTTTTTGGTATTCACATAAGTACAGTTATTTTTAAGAGAATGACTGAATTAGATAACCTAATAAAGTACGCACATAACCTATAACAGAGCACTTTACCCCAATGGTCGTGATAGTGAAGTAGTCTCTCCTTCTAATCACAAGCGAATATATCACTCAGTAAACACGGGTCAAACAAGTATTCCTGGACTCGCTGCTCTGGTGTATATTCATACATCCATCTTCAGTAAACATTAACCTCATATATCATGAATGTTAGGGAGATGGAGAATCTCTTTGCTGCAGTAACGGTAGTCATGAACGCAATGAATCTCTGGCGAGTTTGAAGAAAAACTACGCCCAAGAAACGAACGATCGGGATATTTTCAAAGCAGCCCACGAGAGAAAAACAATTGTTACAATCATTACTCACCATAATTCTCTCGGAGACCAATTATTTCAGTTTGAATTGCGCTGCTCAGTGGCTGAGGTGCAAGATTTTCACTGAATGAGAAAAGGTTTGATACAGGCCCAATTATCTCAACAGCATGGCCAAAGCCATTAATTTTATTCGTGGAAAGCAAAACAAAAAGAAGACAATAAATTATGCACTCTGGATTCTCTTCCAAACCGAAACGGAACTGACTCATGGCTGAAAAATTAAAATTACAGCTGTTAAATATTTCCAGGATAATCATGAATGATCAGCCAAAAACATCCCATTTAATAAACCCTTTTTTCCACGATATGATTAATATTTGATTAATGATGAAACTATACTTGCCGCGAAAAAGCAGTCCATTTCCAAAAAGTGTATAATTATTGCGAATCGTGATGGAATCAACATTAAAATATCCTTAAAATGTATTAAGAAAGACAATTTACTCCCGCCCTCGCGAAATTTCAATAATGACACGAACAGTAACGATGTAATAAATTAACTCGAGAAACCTGTTCAGAGGGTAGCCGCGGCTTCACATCTGCGCACATCGTCTCTTTGCCACTGAAGGAAGGTCACGACTCGGGAAAAATTATCAGAATCCCGTATCTGCCCTCATGACGTATATAAGAAGATGCAGTCATTATGTGAATATTAGCACTAACAAAATTGAAGGCATTTAAAAAAAAACCTTCAGTGTGAACACGCAAGCCTATATTATAACCCCATCGGCGAAGTATGTCCAAAGATACTAGCCTACAAGACTTCCTTTGAAAAACAATAGAATTTAATTAAAAAAATGACTATCTAAAATATGTTGAGAACAAGTGAAAATAAAAATCTCGTAATGAAAGCAAAAATTAAGTGAGACAGTCCCCGTGGAAACCCTAACACGCCAATATGAACGTTTTCCGCCAAAAATTTCCCCGCTTCAAAGTAACTATGAGATTGGAAGAGGGTTTAAACTGGTAAAACTGGTACTTTAATTCAGAATAACAGCTTTCCCGGGATACATACTGTGCTTAAGAATGATGAAGATAAAATGGATTGACCGTGTGAGTAACGAGAAAGTGCTAAGAAGAGTGGGAGAAAAGAGAAGCCTCCTAAAAGTATTAAGCAGAAGAAGGGACAACTTAGTTGGCCACATTTTGAGGCACGATGGTCTGATGAAGACAATCGTTGAAGGACAAGTGGAAGGGAAAAAGGGCAAGGGACGGCCCCGAATGAGTTACATAGGACAAGTTATAAAGGATGTAAAAGAGAAGAAATATGTAGCTACGAAAAGATTAGCGGATAGGAGAGAGAAATGGAGAGCTGCGTCAAACCAATATTAGGATTGTTGACTAATGATGATACTGTGCTTGTGTAAATATATGCATTTTCAAATGACCTAGCTTATACTGCTTCTGTAACGATTTATTCCTCATGGATTCCATGGATTATGGGCTTATTTCATTTGTCCCTAATAAAGAAACGAGAGACATTGGCAACGCAAATAAAAATTATAAATAAAACAATCAGTAACCAAAAGTTTTTCAAACAACATTACAAAAATTTCTTATGCACACATTTTCCAAATTCATTCGAGCTATAATGTAAAATCGTATCAAATATTTCGTTTGAATTGCCTGGCCTCATCATAAAAAAACACATAATTTTTATGATAAATCAACTTTCGCCGAGCGTTCGGACGCGATTCAAGAGTAGCAAATAAATAGTTGGAGAGAGCATTAAAGGTTATATATTTCAACGCATCCGTCGTAGGTCAGTCCAAGCACTAGTTCAAATACCATTATTATTTTTACTGATTGAATAAATAGATTATAAACATTCCAAAGTTTTTATGTAAACCAATAAATAAAAGAAGGAAGCATATAAACGAAGCTACTCCGCAGGAATAAAAAATGACATAGATGGTAGATGAAATAAAATTTAGAGAAATACCATTTCGAGACTGAATCGAATGGTTAGAACTAACTATCGTTACAAAAAATGTGTAAAGTATGGCCTTCATGTCATTTAAAATTGGATTTATTGAAAATAAGGCACAAAGTATAAAGTTTATAATAAATAAATTTAGTAGGAAAATTGTGACGCAAAAAATAGATTGGTATCCGTGGTGAAAATATGATAATGCATTAATAGACCGGCACCGGAATTGACATTTAAAGATGAAAATAACAATCAATTACTTCATGAAAACTCAATAAACCACACATCTATTTTTTTAAAATAACGCACACATTTTCTAAATATCTGGTGCGGTTGGAGTGGATCCGTTAGCATGGGTGAGAAAATTCCTTAGAATATTTCTGAAAGTTTTCCTCAGATAACTCATCAGAAAGAGCATAAATCCCAATTTCAGCCCAAAGAAACATTTTTCCACATAAATATCACCAATTTTCTTGTTTTGAAACGAGAAAAATTCTTTAAAAAAATTCGAAATAGTCATATTTTTCACAAAAAAACAGCCTTTCCACTTTTCTTCGAACAAAAAAATATCCCAATCGGCGAGAAATCTCTCTCTTCAAGTCCCAGCTACGTCCCCGTGCCAAATTATAAACTGCGAGTACTCTTAATATTAGACAATATTATACATGAGAGTTCCCATGCGTGGGCAACATTATTATCTCCCGCTCGAGACCATGGAAACGACCTCCAGACATTGTGCTTTTGAGCTCCGGACTAATACCAGATATTAAAGGAATGGGCGCCGAAAAAAAATGTTTATAACGAGGGAGTTGAGAGGTTTGGACCATGATGTGGAATGGGACCATTAAGGAAAGTCTGGATGGGTAGATTGTTCATGTGTGGCCACACATGTGTACGTGTGTGATCGTGGCTTGGAAAGACGGAGAAAAAGAATGGAGCAGCATGGGAAATGGACACGAAATAGTGGAAACGCACGACACGATAAAAACGCAGGGAATCAAAGATTTGGTTCTTTCCCAGCGAATAGATTCCATGAACAGTTCTCGGGATTGCAACCGGGTCAAACTGCATTTCTGCCGACGTTTCGATGTCAAACTCACCTATCGTACTCAGGGCTTCGAGTGAACCTCACTCATAGCCAGTGGCGCCGACTCCATGGGGCCTGAGGGGGCCCGAGCCCTCTCAAAGATTCGTTTGGGGGGGCGGAGCCCCTTCAATAATTCAAGAAATAATTAAGTTATATTATGCTTTGTGAAATCAAAAAAAATATATTGTTAATTTTCACTTCCCATGTTTGACGATAGTTACCTTTTAAAATAAATTCAACAATGTGTTAAAACAAATAATTATAAGGTTAAGCAGGTTAACTGAATCAAGTGGTGTGAATCATGATAGTTTCGGTGCTGCGACACACTTTGAATTGAACCCCTTCCCGGGGCAAGACCTCCGATATGGGCCCCCCCAATATTTTTTATAAGTCGGCGCCCCTGGTGCTGCGACACACTTTGAATTGAATCCCTTCCCGGGGCAAGACCTCCGATATGGGCCCCCCCAATATTTTTTATAAGTCGGCGCCCCTGGTGCTGCGACACACTTTGAATTGAACCCCTTCCCGGGGCAAGACCTCCGATATGGGCCCCCCCAATATTTTTTATAAGTCGGCGCCCCTGGTGCTGCGACACACTTTGAATTGAACTCCTTCCCGGGGCAAGACCTCCGATATGGGCCCCCCCAATATTTTTTATAAGTCGGCGCCCCTGCTCATAGCACAGTCAAAGCCCTGAGTACGATGGCCTAGTCGGGCATCAGAACTCATCATGCATGTAGAGGATCGATTTGAGTTCAAAGAAATGCGAAGAAAAGAGAGGGCGTGAGAGACAAAGTATATTAAGGGTGGTCGAGATTTTCATCACATGATTAATGGAGGGCTTAAGGTCTTGAAAAGTAAAGATAGGAGTGTGCCAGTTATTATTTTTACTCCAGCACCCGAGTAGATAGCTGGGTAGTCCAAATTCCCAGGAACTCCGAGGAAGTTGGAAAATACTTAAGTACGAATATCAATTGTTATTGAGAGTAACAATGGAAAATATTTTGTTGCAAAATTTTGTTTGAATAAATTTACCGTAAGTACGAATGCTACTTAAGCGGGTTAAAAAATTGCGTAGCTGTTCCGCGGATATCTGAAATGTGGATTGTGAAAAAGTAGCCCACCAACTCATTTTATCTCAAAATGGTTTAAATATTTAATTAGGACGATAATCAATTTCCCTGGTCTTTAAGCGCTCCATCTGTTTCTCATGTCGTTTCATACGTCTACCACGGCTACATACTATTTCCATTCTAACCGAAGCGATGCATGAAATAACGCAATGCTATTAATTTTTTATTTATTTTACCATTTCTCATACTACGAATGCTACTTAAGCGGGTTAAAAAATTGCGTAGCTGTTCCGCGGATATCTGAAATGTGGATTGCGAAAAAGTAGCTATTAATTTTTTATTTATTTTACCATTTCTCATACATTACGTATGAGAAATGGTAAAATAAATAAAAAATTAATAGCATTGCGTTATTTCATGCATCGCTTCGGTTAGAATGGAAATAGTATGTAGCCGTGGTAGACATATGAAACGACATGAGAAACAGATGGAGCGCTTAAAGACCAGGGAAATTGATTATCGTCCTAATTAAATATTTAAACCATTTTGTGATAAAATGAGTTGGTGGGCTACTTTTTCACAATCCACATTTCAGATATCCGCGGAACAGCTACGCAATTTTTTAACCCGCTTAAGTAGCTTTCGTGCTTACGGTAAATGTATTCAAACAAAATTTTGCAACAAAATATTTTCCATTATTACTCTCAATAACAACTTCTATGAACAGAATTAGCGAGTAATTATGCTCGCACAAGTGATATTATATCGTTGCATACAGGTAATTTAAGTTAAAGAAGCCAAAAATAAGTAAAATAGTTACATACTTAATAATAAGCCCGCAAATAATGTAAAACCTATTACATATAACAGAAAAATCATAATTATACAAAATAAAAATTTGAATATTACCTTTGAGAATCCTACGCTAGGGGTGTTGTGGATATGTGATACTGGATCTCGCCGTTTTAAAACTGAAAAGAAATGGGAAAGACATATTAGCATTTCCTTGCAACTTTCAAATGAAGCTATTTTTTAGTTTTAAACACAGCAAGAATTTCAGGACAAAAGCGTAAAACATCTTGATTACTTGTTCAACCAAAAATCAGAGAAAATCCATAGAAACACGAAACGATGAGTTACTACTCCTTTTTCGTAGATAAACTAATCAACTGGGGTGGTCATTACATTAGTCATATGAGTGGCGGAGGGTTCAGCGTCTCGAATTGTAGAGATAAGAATAACCATATTTCTTCCGTTTCAGTTCCCGAACTTCTAATCCAGTACCCTGATTTAGCCAACAGCAGCTTTTAATGTTAGAATGAAATTTTATCCTTCTAATAATGGTGAATGACACGTGCAATTATCATTATAGTTGTTATTCATCCATGCATGCAAACATTAATACACAAAAATGCAGTGCATCTCAGAACGACGTATAAATGCTCAACCAAGCGGCAAATTAATCTCTGATTAGAGGAAATGGAATGTATAAATAATATTAAAATAAATTACATTGAGTGATTCATTTCCGATGAAAAGCTTCCGAATACGCGAAGAAAGCATAAGGATTGAGGAGCAAGCCATATCGTGCATTCTTGATACAACGAGAGGTGTAGAACACGAATATTACAAAAGAGGATCTTCAAGTCGGCCTCAAAATGTGTTGTCACCCACCGCGCATTTAAATGGGTTTACAAAAGTCGACACTCGCGTCGCTGCCGGACAATTTGATCCGAGTTTCTCGAGGAGATGAGGCATTATTATCAGTGACAACCGAAATGTACAATCATGACGATATAATTTATAAAAATCATAACTTTTCATTGCTATTCCTCGCAATGACAAACATACTGCAAAATATTGGAAAAAAGTGGATCGCACTGCACTCATCACCGCGCCGCGGACATTTTCGAAAACCGATTAAAATGCACAAGGGGGCTGCAAAGAGAGGCCCAATGCCATTTCATAGAAGGCTGATCTCTGTTGCCTCTTCGATCGCATATTAATCGGTTTTCAAAAATGTCCGCGGCGCGGTGATGAGTGCAATGCGATCCACTTTTTTCCAACGTTTTTCGGTATAATGTTTGTAATTGAGAGGAATAGAATCGAGCTTTAATGGATTTGGTAGATCACATCATCATGTACACAAATTTAGGTCAAAACCGCTGATTATACCTTATTTCCCCGTGGAAACTCAATTGGTCCGTGGATCAATTTGTCCGGCAGCGACGCGAGTGGCGACTTTTGTAAACCCATTTAAAGGCGCGGTGATTGACAACTAATTTAGGGGCCGACTTGAGTATCCTCTTTTGTAATATTCGTGAAAATGCGACCGTGGGGCATTCTTTGGGATGGAATTGGGCTTCCTCTACGCAGTCCTCTTGGGTGAACTGGGAGCAAATATCGGAGCGCTCGTATCATTTCCGAGTTCTGCGTGATGAGATAGGCCCTCATGAAATTCTAATGGCCGTCCCATTTCGTCACATTCGCCTCGCCCTTGAACCGATGGGCGTCCGAGCGAAGGGCACGGCCGCGTTGCGTGCTCGATATCGCATCCGCAATCCGATGCGCCCGCCAAAACACTTCGATCGGAGTGAATCACGCGCGCGATAGCACCCAAGCGATATTCCACCGGCCATCGCTCGAGAATGCGGAGCTAGGAGGAGGAAGACTCGGTCGTGTGTCAACGGACGACCCGTGCCAGAATTGAGGTTGCATTTGGAAACGAAAAGGGGAGAATTTCTTCTGATGAAAGTGAAGCTTCGTTCAGAACTACTAAAGGGGGACGGATTATCCGACTAAAACTATACTGTCATCTTGAAAATTTCACAGTATACATATATAGGAGACCATTGTCAACATCTTCTAGATGCAAATTCAGACAGGCTAGTTATAAAACGCAGCGTTTGGTCATGCCACTCATTCAAAGTCCATCGTCGATCTGCAGTAATAAGCTCTGCGTTCTTTGATCCAGAAGACGTAAACTGGTTCAAGCCTAATGAACTGAGAACTAAGGACGGCTATAGAGGACACATTAATAATTTATCATTGTTTTTTATAATCTACACCCTGATAATATAATATATCACTAGGGTGCAGATTGTATGTTTTTGGGAATGATCACGGGAGAATTTCTGCTGGTGAAAGTGCGACCTCGTTCAGAACCACTAAAGGGTGACGGATTATCGGATGAAAACTAAGCTATCATCTTGAAAATTTCACAGTATATTGTGTACACCGTTATCAACAACTACCAGTACCACGAATTTGATAATTTAAAACTTAATGCTTATTTTAAGTTTATCGTTTTCTCGTATTTAATTTTCTAATATTGGAGATACAGGAAAAATGTCAATAGGGTCTAATCTCCTTACTCTGAACATTTGAAAATGATATCGTAAGCTTTACGCGAGTTAACTATCATTAAAATATCTGTCACAAAAAATCATCAAAGTAATCTGTCATTGGAGCGAAAATTATGCGGAGAGATATGCCTTTCTTTGTGACGCATAATCTATTTTGAACTTATAATGTAAACGTTTTCGGGGTATAAAGAGTAGCCTTTCGTCAACATTTTCTTTCATCTCAAAGCTAATAATTTACATCACAGAAAATAGTGAATGTGAGATACATGATCTCAAGTGTTAAACGCATAATCACTGTCGTAAAAACACCAATTCACGAGGAAAGCTTATCTTGCTCGAATAGAATTATTTTGTCTTAATTCCCTGTGGTATTACCTTATTATTATCCACACTATCGTTGTTGAAATTTTCGGGGAATATACATTGAAGCTTTATTGACATTAGCCAGTATCTCAAATATAAAAATTTGAGCTTCGAGAAAGCACACTGTTAAAATTTTTATGTTAAATATCCGTTTTAAAAGATATTAATTTTAACGGGTCCATGGTCTACTCTGTACACCATAAAAGTTTGAAGAAAGAAGAGTAAGGAGACTGAATACGTTACTGCTATTTCAAAATCTGGCACCCATTGCTAAAATAGGCACTTTTAAAAGAACTTTCTATTAATCGAAACATTTCCATCAATTTCCTTTCTATTAATAAAAAGAGGCTGATTTCCTAAACCACGCTTTAAGAAACATTTTAAGGATTAATTTTTCAATTTTAAGCATTTATTTTTTCATATCTGGAATTTTAGAAACATTATCACGCCAGTTAATGACGCATAAAAGAAAATTTAAAGGCTTTTCAAAGCTCCCACTAAGCGATTCACTTCGAAGATTGTCATGCATAGGTGAAGTTAGAGCTCATAACAAACTACGCTATTGGGGTGCGAACATCACACAATCATGGTAGAGGGGGTCAATTCCTTTCCTTTGGCCAAATCTAACTGCCCTGTTTTAACACTGCGCAATTTTAACCCAGAGTTCTTCGGCCAGAAACCCAATTCTCTACCCATTAATCCACCAATTTTTCCCCGAAACACTGCGAATTCTAAAAATAAAATCGAATTGGCCACGCAATGAGATCTAATTACGTCGGGAAAAAAATCGGAAAATTCACGAATAGGCCGTAAATATCGCTTAATAGGCTCCGCGATGATGCGGTCAAGAGAGTTGATACTTTTTTTCTTCTCTTCGAACGAACCTCAACAAAGGCGGTGGTCTCGGGTGAATCTCTACTATGGGGCAACGATAGCTCATTTGAACCTATTATCGCCGTTCTTCGGATTAAACCGCACTCATTACTGCCGCTCTCATGAACGTAATGAGAACACTTCTTAACAAGGCACTAAAAAGAGGTGGGTAGGAAAATTTTTAAGGAGGAAAGAATTTCATAAACACATCTCACCAAATCGGAAAAAAATTTGAAGGGTATCGTAAAAAAACACGGGAATAAAATTCCACAGATAACTCACGTGCGCACGCGCGCTATTAAAATGATTTTCACCTATTTTTACGGCGGCAGGAGGCTTTAGAAAAACGATAATACTCGAGAGTTAGGTAAAATAGCCCTGAAAATAAGTGGCGAAGAGGATAGGTCCCTAAGTGGAGGTCTGATTAAATGCAATTGGAGGGCGGGAAGTGATGAAAGCCTGGGAAAACTGAGGATATCTGAAAGATAGCTAGAGTTCCCAACATTCTTCATACGAATTCCTCCATTCATATCGCATGTATAAGTAACATATAATATTATTATTTTTATTATTATTTTTCTCCCCTCTCTTTCCCTATTACAAGCATTATTCATCCTCATTACGTAACTATAAATAATGCCAACGAATTCAGTCTTACAAAAAAATGAAGATTATAATTAACTAGTAGATATATTAGGGATGATTTTTTTCAATTGATAGATGCTAGATCACTCTGAAATTAGATTAGTAAAACTGGAGATCAATTTATTCGTCGAATTACATGTATTTTTTTTCGATTTCGACGCTTCTATGTAGACCTTTCGACGCTACAACTAGTTAATGACAAGATTCAATTTTTCGTTCGTTAAACGGAACTCGCGACCATTATTTATTGCTAGGTAAAGGTTATGCATAGTGATTTCAATAGGGAACGAGAGGGGGAGAAAAATCACAAAGCAATCAACCACACCAAAGAGAAAAAATAATGAGAGCGAGAGAGAGAGAAATCATAGATTTACCCTGAGTATCACAAATTCAGCAAATCGCAATATAGAAATTTTACGACTTAAGCACAAGTCAGAAATGGCATTCTGCATTTCAGCGAAATCACTAATCCATGAGAATGCGTAATTCATTTCCAACAGATCGAGTTGCTACAATGATATTCGATCATTCTTGAATTTAAAATATTTCCCATGCGGGACTAGCGTGATCTAAATTACAATGAACAGGAGAAGTGCACACGGAATTAATTCATAGATAATTATAGGTGTATACATTTATTTTACACAGTAAGTAATACAAATTTTTGTCGGTTACTGCGTGCATATATCTGACCAAAATATTACTATTAGTGACTGAGAAATGATTAAGCATAATTATAATTTAAACTTGTGAAATATTTAAGTGAAAATTCAGAGAATGCTTTTGACATATTAAAGTATGCAGACGCAGGTTTTGCAATGGTCGAACTCAAACGTATGCTTTTAAATGAATGTTGATAATTATTCGTAGTTTACTATGAACAAAAAATCCATAATTTTGCCTATAACTGACATTATAACTTTCGCAGGCGAGGTCGTCAGTTTTAACGGACCATCGTCGGCAGTGTCACACAAAACAAATTGATATAAGACCGTCGCTAAGCACTGTCTGTCCGCTAATAAAATTCCTATAGTACAAGAATGAATATATGTAAATTTTTCACACACGTTTCATTGCGGCAATAAGCTTGAAATTACTATCTCCACTCAACATCTCTGTCACGAGATAACTTATCCCGCGACCACCTTGCTATAATGAAGTTCGCCTGGGCAAAGGAAAGGACTGTGGGACAATACCGGGCCCCGGTTTTTTGCCGCGTTCTGCAGCGATAAAGTCTCTTGACCATTGAGATGGGAGCCCCAAGGAGAAGGTCTCTTTAAGTCGCCCTAATAAAGCCGTTCGTCTCTCCCGCAGTCCATTTCCCCATCGTCTTGTCCAACTAAAAGGGCCTCACCCCTTTCCTCTTGTCTCTCCCATCTGGATTAAGGCCCTTCCGATCCTTAAACCTTTCGCCCCTCAATATCACCCTTACCCCCTCGCAATTTCTTTAAGCCGTCTCCCACCCCTTTACCACACACAAAACTATCACCCGCCCGCCCCCAACGATTAGATCAACAGGGTAGAAGAAAAAATGAGCTCAACATCCGCGCGTATCTTCACCCTGAACCCCTCACACTAACCAACAACACACACAAATACGCTCATGGAGGAAGCCCTGTCTTCCGATCGTGATCCCGTCTAGACTAGATAAGGGTCGAACCGTGGTCCCCTTCGCCCCCGGTCCCAGAGAGAGAGAATCTATTTAAGAAGTCCCTTCGCCAATCTATTTTATCTCCCGGAGATGTCTTTCTTCTCACCTCAACAAGACACAGCATCCCAGCTCCCACAGATCCCTGTATGCTCCTCACTTGCTCCTATTACTACAAACACGAATTTTACTATAGAGGCTTCTCCAGGTGGCCACTACATACGCTGTCAATCACCACTCATTAAACAAAAAATATTGCAAAATGATCCTTGTCTAGCTCTATTTAATATTTCATGAGGTACCCCTGTTTACACAACGTTGGTGAAGTTGTGTGGACGTGAGGTATTCCTGGGATTTGCCCAAAGAAACTACATAAGATGTATATTTTTTCCACTTATTCAGCACGATATCCAATATAAAACATCGCTATAGGACCTACAAATGTTTATGATTGCATATAATACAAATAATCCGCATTTCACAGGTAAATTATTGGTGACGTTAACAGAAATTTACTATCGAGATTTTAAATTTACATAAATTCATAACTGTTCAATGGTATTCCAAGTGAGTGCAATTACTAGATTGTATTTAACAAAAATAGGGAATATATCGCTGCATGGTGAAAAATTAGATAAAGCAACAATGATTCAAATCGATTCGTTCGTCTAGTGTGTTATTCCTTAGGATATGGCGAAATGTTCGGCACTTATAAGTTCCAGTAGCAGCAATATACAGAAGCACTTGTCCACTTAAATTTTGGATTATATAGCATGCATGAAAAACATTTTGAATGCAAACCCTAGGAATCTCCTAAGAAAACTTTCTTAGCAGTAAAATCTATTCACGACAATCGTTCAGTAACTCTCTACTGAATAGGTAATTAATATACATATATATTAATGTGTAGGTATATAGGTAATAAAATAAAATGCGAAAAGCTGCCTATTATTTACTTACCATATCAAGTTTTCAATCAATATTAAACCAGTCCATGAATCTCAATTCTAACTTCAAATTAGGTGGGTCAAAAACGTATGGAGTATTCAACAATATGAATGCAACGCCTGGGTTAGTATTTTGAAAAAATCTATTGAAACGCAGTTTCTGTAGGACTTGCATAGCCTTAAACATTTAAAACATCAACACGTCTGCAAATCGCAAAGTAAATCGAGCGGCGACTAAGGAACCCGTCTAGCTCCTTGAAAATATCTCGTTACGGGCGGGAGCCCGCTCGTTTCATGGGTATTAGGCCAACAGAGAGAGAGACCCGTTGACTTTAACTGCTCTCACATCTTGACTCGGGTCGTTTATTTCAGCTCCCAGAGGTCAGCTTGGAGCGTGGAGTAAAGGGCGTTGTGGGAGATGTCGTCTAGTGAGCTCAGTGCAAGCTTATTTCTTTTTCCACCATTTAGATAAGCGAGACGCAATCGGGACACGCTTGGGGCCAATCCAAGCGAAAAGGTCAATTTGGCGAGGACAGAAAAAAAGAAAACGAAAGCAGGCATCAATAAGAGGCACCGTGGCCCTTTAGTCTGCAGGGATCCTAATTAAGAAATAAATATTCTTCAAAATTCAAGCAACAAATCATTAAAAATAGAATCAACAAGAAACAAAATTTGCTACAAAATATCTGTTAATTTCCTAAGAAATCAAGGGCAGGGAATGTCCATCCAGCCATTAAAGACGACGCAACAAATTTTCAAAGACCGACAACACCTTTATCTGCATGACGATGTGTCTCCACCAGAAAAACTATGGCATATTGTGCTGCCGAAACGTATAAATTAAAGCCGATTTAGAGAATAACTAGCCGCATCTAGGTGCATTCAATTTTCGGATGACGTCTTTAGCTTTAGGCGTTCTTAGGCTTCTTAGGAGCAACGCTGATTCTATGAAATATATATGTATATGTAAAGCTGACAACATAACAGCCTAAAATCTAAAATACATGGTATCAGGGTTCATTACGAGAGTAATTGCATGCATAGTTACCTAAAGACCAGGGATGTCTCTAATTATACATAACTCTATAGCTTTCACCCCGTGGTTTCGAGTTCACATCCCGGCGGTAGCGGACTTCTCCAGAGCCAATAAAACAGAAGATTAGACGCCTATCAAATTTACTTAATTGACCCGTATGAACTTGTATAAGATCAAATATCGTGTGATTCCGGCCTTAGCATGGGATGAGCTCAAAACCTCGAGTATCCAAAGCACTTCTCCGGGTTGAAAAACTTAGTTAATGCTGGGAATCATATTTGCAATTGGAGGTAAAGATGAAGGAAATTCTCTTTCCTAGTATAATTAATTCGGGGCAATAAAACAGTCCTGTCCGAGACATGATGATTGAATTAGAAGGTAACAAACGCCTGCTTGATTTCATTTTATAAATTCATCGAAAGATAACTTACCACAGGAATTATTCCTTTTCATTTTCAATGATTCGCGCGAATAGGACTTGTGTTCCCTTTCACAGTCGGCCATTCAGGCAGTGACCTTTTAAGTGAGAGATAAACGTCGAATTCCTCGTGAACCGCGCATTTTTCAACTCAAGTCTGCGCAAAAAAAGATCTGATAGCTCGTAACTTAAGGTTTAACTATTCCCCTTTTAAAGTTCACGCCCAAATAGATAAATTACTCATGTAAAGCTCCATTGTGAACCAAACCAGATAAAGGCATTTTTTTTGTCGCACACCTACCGAACGGAACATCTTGTTCGTCCGTCCGGATTTCTAAATGCACATTCTAACGAAGCCGATAGTCGTCAAACAACTTCTCCTATCGCTGCTTCAGACGGAAAGATTAATTGGGGTTAACAGTACCATGGGGGGGGGGGGGGGAGGAGGACTGATGTATGCGCCGCCAAAGCTGGATAGGCACAGCTCAACATTTAAGCTTGGTTCAGCTTCTTGCCGTTTATCGGGACCATATCATCGCCACCCGCACCCCCAACAAGACAGAGATCAGTGGAGACGGAGAGGCTAGTTCAGGAGGGGGGGTGGGAGGAAGGACCACCTCTGGCGGAACAGACCGCTGTTAACATTCTGACATCGGGCGACTGCGCGTAGAAGGACGTCATCACAGAAAAAAAAAGTTTCGACATTGACAGAGAAGTTGTCACATAATCAAAGTTAAGGCCATTTTCATGGAAATTTCTCTACCTAATTTCATCAAAAATATACTGAGATTTGCACAATCCTTTGATTTGGAAAATTCCAGTTAAATCCCAACATCTCCATGGTCCCATGTGAAAGTAATTCACTAAACGTGAAATAATGTGGATTAAAGTTGCCAAGTCGAAACGGAAAAATATAATAATTTATACCATTCTGACAATAATACAGGTAACTCACGACAATAAATTTTCACTTTCTAGCAAGTTAATTCTTGAAATGAGGACAAAATATTTTATGTGCGCAAAAATATATTTCTTCTACGCAAAATTATATCCTAAATACGCCTTTCCGGATTTAAGAAAGTACTCTTCATATGATATATTGAGAGCTACCTTAAGAGAACATTAGTTATTTTGGAGAATTATTTAAAACTCAGCACGATAAAATTGTTTATTAACGGGGAATAGCGATGACGGCCAAAATTCACGGAATAAATAGGCAAAATAGGACTATCGAAATAAATTATATATGGCTCATGACGTCGGAGATAAGACGTAAACTTTCTCAAGAAAATAATGGACCGAGATACCGGATAAAGAATAAGCATTGCACGATATCAACCTAAATCATCATTCTGCATACTTATAACATATGCGTCTGACCAAAAGAGAATATTACTGCATAATAAAGAAAAACCATAAAATTAGACACATTACGAAAGAAATTTGCTAAAAAATTTATTTATTTCGCTCATTACAGTGAACACACTCTCGAGAGAAGAGGGCTTCAGTTCGATTTTGCATGATTTTATAATAAGACTTGAGCCAGAACCCCCTTACGGCAAGAAAGAAAAACGAAGTGTTTCGTCCCGATTTCAATTAAAGTGACCACTCACATAAATTACGTTGGAAAATTATATTATTTAAAATTTTATGTTCTATCGTAACCTACGAGTCGAGATATAAGCGATTGAAATGAGTAAAAAATAATCGTACCCCCCACAAGAAGGTGACGTCACATTCACCGTCTCTATGAGTGACAATCCGCCGCAAGGAGAGCCTAATATTGTGTCTGTTAGCAATTAAATTCAAACGATGGGAAGAACACAAGGTAGGGAAAAATAATAGATAGATATTTCTTACGCTCATTAAAAAACATAAAATAGATACCTACTATTTGAGAGAAGGTAATATCCGACCTCGAGTTAACATAACAAACAATATTAAAATAATAACCCGAGAAAATGATGTTGAATTAATCGTGAGAATAATAGAAAAACCCATTCTCAAATTGAAAGAAAGACCTTCACTCTGGAAATCATGGCTTTATAGTTCACCTAATTCTGATCCCCAAATTGTGGTCGAATGAGAAAGAAGCTATAATTTTCCTTTTTACGAAAAAAAAGAGAATTAGAAATGATATGAGTAATCGTCTTCAGGAATAAGAAGTGTTTTTTGTAACTAACCGCAGGGAAGAAGTGTTTCCGTGGAAAGATGTGCCCGAGACCTTTTGCACACTCATCTCTGAATGGTAACTGTTCCTTGCACCAAAACAGGCATATGCCTCCAAGCATAAAGGGCCGCGGTCAAAGTTAAAGGAGGACGTCTCAAAACAGTTTCGGGATCATTTTAATTTGATAAATCTTCGAAGATTAATTCATTCAAGGCAGTCCTTCATATGCAATTACGATGCTCCGATTAAAGGACTCGTCCTGGGAGACTGACAGCTGATAAAGAAAATTATAGTGATTAAATCAGCCCCAAAAATCACCTCCTGTGGCGCTATGTATACCAAAATAGCTAAGAATGGGAATAATTATTTTCACTCCATGAAAAATTACTAAAAAAATTTGTGGAAATACAAAAAAAATTCTTCGTCGTAGTCCACAGACCCATTCTGAGCACGGGATAAATCAGCTTTAATTTGGCTTTCTACTAAAGAAGAGAATCAGGAATGATATGAGTAATCGTCTTCGCGAATAAAAAGCAAGTGAAGAAGTTTGAAATAACAAGAGAGAAATGGCAATTTAAAAATATTATTGTAATCGAAATTAAAATATGGTAGCCAAGAGAAAATTTAATCACAAACAATGAGGGTTTACAATATTACTATCATAAGGATGAATTCATCACAAAATCGTACAGGCAACCTAAATACCCAGTGCCTGATTCACATTAAATATTGGCACGAGTTGACTTCACTTTAGAAAGATTGGTCATACGATGAGACAAAATTTTGGAGAGAAAAGCTAAGCTTACCATACAAAATAATCATAACCTTCGTTTTAAATCTATAGCTTAATAATTATTCATGCTGGTGCTAAATATTGACAAATCCTTTTACGAAGAGAAGCAACTAAAAATATAGCATTCCTTTCCTAAGCGCTGAATAAATGCAATTAGATAAAACGGGGAAGGTACTATTTGAGGGAAGTTATCAGCTCGTAAAGGTAGACACAGATTATCGCTCTTGATAATTACGTACCTTTACTATAACATTACTTTCGGATAAATTGGAATGGGCCACTAAAGGAATCTGTCCGCTCAAAAACACTATAGAGAGGTCATTAATAGAAGTGAAGGGTGGAGAAGAGTCATTTCTTCAACACGTTGAAAGGCCGTTAACAATAGATTTCCGATCCCCATTTGGATGAAAAGAAATTATGACTGATTTTTAAAATAGGTTTTGTCGCCATAAATACTCCCGAGATGATTATTATACCAGAGGACCTCAGCTGCTGAAACAATGATGCAACTCTGCGGCCCAAAATAGTACAGTGATTTATTCTGACGAGGGGAGTTTTTAATAAACCCCGCGAAAGCACTGCTTCACCTGCGAACGACAGAATGATTCACGCTGATTATTCCAACTCTAAATATATTACCGGCCGTAAACACCGTCGTCATTTCGGCCGTCGAATAGTCCCACAACTCGAGGCTCGGTTGAGACTTCAAATCGACTTAACGACGGAGATATTGAAATTTAAAAAAATCAATCAAAGTTACTTCATTGCATTCGTCACAACGCTAGCAGCTACCTCGAGACAATTAAGATCTCAACAATCAGATCTTCCTGAGTGCCAACTTCCCATTGCTCTCGCAAGAACCGTACTTGCGAGCGCGCATTGATCGCATTAAACTGGGTCAAACAGTCCCCGGTCAGATCGCTAAATAGAGTAACAGACCACACCCTCGAGTTTAAGTAGACTTATCTGCGCTCGCATCTTATTCGGTGCCTGCTCTACGCTTCTCGGCGAGATAACAATGAGGTTTCTTAGAGGGTTCCGATCGCGCAAACTGCGAAAGCAAACCCGTATCATACATTATGCATTGCCAGGAAACGGCTGAGTCACCACGCACCGTGGCGCGGGTGGGTATCATTTAATAGCGAAGGGACGGAATTAATTGGAGCGGATAATTGGACGGCAGTTGCATAGTATATCTATACGCAATTAAAGGCGATATCCACAATCGGGAAATTTATGGATCGGAACACGCATTTTCACCATAATGCACAGTAGAGTGAGCGCAATACGTGTCAGTCACTTCAATGATTACCTATTCTATGCATCCCCAAAGGGCGTGTGCGGAATTATTCAAAGTGTACTATCCAGAATTTATGATGCGTAGAATTAAAGATTTTGCCAATTTATGTGAAGCTAAAAAGGTAGGTTTTGTGAAGGTAAAAATTTACAAAATATTACATGCATTATAAAATGGGCAATTACATAATAGGTACTTTCACCTCTTACAACCAGTCGATTGATCGTGAGTTCGAATTTTGCCTTTGGCAAGGGCTTGGAGGCAAACAGAGGTCGAGGGTAGATAATACAAAAATATGAGAGAAATTACGAAATTCGAAGGGCATAAAGAAACATACAAGGTACCAAGGTGCAGCAGATACTTCATATAGTACTTTGTTTAAAATGTGGCGATTGAAAACTTAATAATTACGAGTGACAGTATCAATTGTAGGAAATCATTGTCGAACAAATTATAAGGTAATTGATGATTGCTAGCACAAGTCTCATTCAAAATATTCAATTGTCTTACAACGCATTCACTCAGAATTCAATAATATTAAATGAAGGATTATATGATTGGGTCTAGTTGCATAAAATAAGGTATGAACGAAAATAACATTTACTAAAAAGAGGTCGGATTCTGCAGTCCACTCAAAATCGCTCTTAGTCATTGTTATACAAGAGAGCTGATTGTGAGCATAGTTTAGTGAGCAAAGATTGTTAGCGCACAACTTTAATATATTTTTTCATAACGATATATAGAAAAATATAAGTTTATGTGTACGTGCCAAATCAGAATCACTTTAAAATGACACCGAGAAAAGAAGAGAAAAGGGTTAAAAATTACAAAGAGTAGGAAAAAGCTTCTTCGTACATTGAAAGAGATAGCGACTTGGACTGACGCATTAGTCCATCTATTAGCCATTATAATTACTAAATAGGTAGAATAGTTTGATTTTTATACAATTATAAAAAAACGGGTTATTTACGCTGAATCCACAGATATCCGAATCCAACCTAAAATAATTTAAGATGGGAACTGAAAAAACTGCGGAAGAAAGAAAATGAGGTCTCTTTTTTACAATATGTACACATATATATATGTATCCGTTCCAGAAATAGGTCAGCTTCGCGGATTTCATAAAAAAAGAGGAGAATGAAAAATACCAGGACGTTAAGAGAACATTTAGAGGGTGTTTTTTTGTCCCGTACCAGCCCCAGATGAGCATTTACGAAACGTATAATCATTCGAAGCGGAAAGAGCGAGAATAAAGGGGAAAATTGGCCGAGAACACTTCATCTCCAACTGCCGACAGAGAGTGCGGGAGACGTACGAAAGAAAAAAAAAAACTGTGAGCGAAGAATTCTTTTCGTCGTCACTCTCGAAGCTGCGGCTTCACGTGTACTCCCACGCCCTCTAGACTCGATTGACTCGTTGCAATCCTCACTCGCCTTGCGATGCAAAGGGAATTCTTTGAATTTCACCGCTGGAATCGCGGGAACATTCCGATTCCCATCATTTCTCTATCTTCTTGTACCAGAGCTAAAATAAAGAATGATTAGCATAGCCGCACATACCAAGAAAGTGACGACCACGCTGTTTTTAGGAATTGATCTCAAATGCGAAAGGTCTACCTTAAGGTCCACATAAATGCTAGATGAAGTACTTTAATTCCTAGCCTCTGATCCTGACGACAGAAGTTCGATTTCAGCTATAAGCAGCCACATGCAAATTGACGATCAAGTTGTTTTTAGGAATAGTTCTCAAATACGAAAGGTCTGAATTAAACACACATGTTAGATGAAGGACTTTCAGTTATTATTAGCCTCTTATCCGGAAGATCAAATTTTCGATTTCTGCGATCCATAGCCATGTACAAAGAAATTGACGACTTTTTACAAAAAAAGTCAAAATAGTAAATGCCTGAATCAAAAACACGTGTTTGATGGGAACGTTTCAAGTACTGGCCTCTAATTGTGACGACCAAAGTTAAACTCCAGCGATGAATGAAACTCCACATACAGAGAAAATGACAACATCGCACCCTTTCCAAAAATTCTCAAATACGAAAAGTCTGTATTTAACGCAAACCTTTGATGAGGAACTTAAAATACTTCAATATTGAAGATGCAAGGTAGATCACTGAGATGGCGAGTATTTTTCAAACTATTTAAATCTACCAAATACAGCTTTTCGTTCAACGAATAGGAGGACACAAGCCCTCAAAGGCGTCATTGATCATCCACCAACAAGCGCCAACTCTTCGTATCATTCTTTGTTTAGCAATTCTTAAATAACGCTAGGGATTCTTAACAACAGCGGAGAACATACAACGTTTCATATTGCAATCCACTCGAGGAGTTTTTCCCTAAATATATAAATTGCGAGTTATAAGTTAAAAAAAGTTTATAACTTCGTTAATTTGCAAGCCAATCGTAAAACGGGATGTTTTGCGACTGATCAATAAATTCATTCAATAGTTGAAAAATGTTCCGCTACGGAAGGTCACGACCACGAGATGCAATAATAACTCATTACTCAAGAAAGTTACCTACCCAAACTTTTGGCCATAACGTAAGAGAACTCACTGATAAGGTATTGAAAACCAATGGCTAGCCGTGAAAAAAAAAGAAAAAAAATGAGCAATTATTCTGCTATATTTGAGCGGATGCTTTTTTCACCTACCTCTTCGATTCGCGAGAGACGAAAAAACTCTTTGACCCATGGCCTAGCGCTCCTATCCCAAACAATTCGCACTGGACTCCGGATACGGACATCAGGAGGAGGATAGGTACGCTCTAAAAGGACTGGGGATGAGAAGGAGCGAAATTAATTAAAAAACCTGAAAAACTTATGATAAATTTGTAGGAGGAGAAGAAAAGAGATTACGTCACGCGATTCAGTTCTCGGGAGCGTATTGCCTTCGGACCGCTATGCGAGCCACGGGATCTGGGGATGAGCTGGAAGTAAGGAGAGGGTGGGGGACTTAGAGGGAGAAGGGGAAAGATCAGTGGAGGCCGCTGGGAGAGAAGGGGAGGGAGTTGGGGCTGAGAGAGGCTCATTAGATGGTCCGTACGAATACCGCCCAAGGACCCAGCGGTAAAAAGGCTGGCGGGGTGGGAGACACCTGTTTCCCTAATCTTGGCATTGTCGTGAAGAGGATCTTTTGGCCTTTTCCAATGACGTGATAACCTATTCAAATCCATTCCTTTTTTTTCATTATATCTAACACCGCTCAGCAATTCCATCCTTCTCCCAGCCATTCCTTGCGACATTTAAGCGCAATAAATTTGTAATTTATACATCATCATCAGAACCAATATGCAGTCGAGTATATTTTTTAATTGGCCTTGAAAGAAGATTTTATGAGAATTGCGTAATTCAAGAAACTAACAAATATTGGAGTAGCTGAAAAAATAAATCAATTCTCTCAGTGGCAAATATTACGGCGGTGCAGTCCCGAGCAACATATTAAAATAAATTGGTACGTTCTAACTAATGGATTGCCCTGAAAAAAGTTGATGTGCCGAAGGTAATCTCTAATAAAATTTTACGAAAGCCAACGTATGGCCTACCACATTTCATTTCATCGCAAATGAAAGATGCAGAAGACAAGGTGTTCATGGTGTGGCCGGATATTTCTATAATATTTAAATGAAATTGAAGGATGATTTTCATTTAGACTGAGAGAAATTTGCCAAAAAAAAGTGGTGTCTCGATAATCCAGCAGATATCGGACCAGAGCAGAGTCGAATTGCGGAAAACACCAGATTACGGGAAATTACTAAAACTGACGCAATTAAGCGGCAGAATCTATGTTTCATTGTATACATACATATATATAATATATTGTACTGTACACTACATTAGTACACACACGCAATTGAAGTGAAAACGTACAGTAAAACTACAATAAAGAAACATTAGATTACATTACAGTGCTCTATTGTTTTATATCAATAGTCCAATGAACGTTTCATGCATGTGTCCCTTCTTAGTAAGCACTTCTTCCCCTATTTTTTGAGTTGAAATAGGCTCAACTGCGAAGTAGTGCTACCCGCTTGGTAGACGCCTGTATAAAACTCCGGATTACTGGCAGGGCCGGAGAAGTGAAGTGGGAGATTATAGAGGGAGTACTGTACCTCGATAAAGAAAGAAATGGTGAGAGAGTAAATATAATTCGCAATAAAATAAATTATGGTAGGCCATGGTTTGCTTTCGGAAATTATTATTGGAAGATTATGTTAGGCGCATTAAGTTTTTTCAGGGCAATCCATGTGGAAGAACAAACCAATTTCTTTTTATATGTTGCTCGGGAAACCACCGTCGTAATACTTGAAACTGAGAGAATTATTTTTATTGTCCAGCTTCTTCAATATTTGTTAGTTTCTTGAAACACGTTACTCATATCGATGGCTAAGTTCTAACAACACGTATCTCAAAACTGGGCCGGTCTGAGTTAATAATGCTACTACTGTTAATAAAAAAAATTCAAGGAAAATACAACTCTTTGTTTGCAAATATATCCTTCTTTTACAGTTTTATCTTTTTTTGGTTTTTTAATTCTATTAAAATTATATACAATTAAAAAATAAATCGTTTTTTGCTCTCCTAAAAAGCTGCTATTTTGAGATACATGTTGTTAAAACTCAGCCATCGATATAATCTTTCAAGGCCAATTCTAAAAATACTCGACTGCATATTGGTCCAGATGATTCATAAATTACAAATTAATTGCTCATTAGTGTCGCTATGATTGGCTAAGTGAAGGATGCAATTGCAGAGCGGTCTTAGACATAATGAAAAAAAAATAGATTTGAATAGGATAGTCCTTGGAAAAGACCAAAAGATCCTCTTCACGACAATGCCAAGATTGGGTAGAGTAAAGAATAGGGAGATATAAGAGTTGTGAAACAGCTGGGGAGAAGGCCGATGGAGAGTATGGTTGCGTAGCGGTGCGTGCGCTTAATTCCCCGTATCCAACGCAGCGAAGAAACAACAAAACGAAAAACAAGTGAAGGTGGGAAGGAGGAGGAACGGGTGGGAATCTGGTGAGAAGAAGGAGTAGAAGGAGAAACGGATTAGAGGGAGGAGGAGGCGGTAGCCTGGGAAATATTTGGAGGAGGCGTCACTTTACGGTTCCATCGATTCGCAAAAAAGAAGTGCGTTGGCGGGGAGAAGCATGGAATGATGCTAATGGCGGAATAAATGATCTGTGGGAAAGGAGGTAGAATTAAAAAGATGGGAGCCACGTGGGAACCCCTCGAAGATTCAATGTTTTTTCTATCAGCATGCAACCACAAAAAAAACTCGTTGGGTCTTTTACATATGGGATGGTAACATAAAATATGAAATAGAATTTTGGTTTATCTTGGTCAGTAATGAAAATTTGCCACGTTAAACCAACAAAATCCTACCACAAAAATTAAAAACGTTTTCAATACTAAGGCTGGCATTAATCACCCATGAAAAGAGACCTGTAATGACGACGGAAACTTTTTATCCACAGTGACTGGATGCAGATGAGTTAAGAGCAGACGGATTCCAAATATTGAAACCTACTCTCTCACAATGAATAAAAGTAATTATCTCTTTGCCAACGCTTATAAAAAAATGTATTTCTTATCCCCAGTACCTAAAACTTCACTGGAATGCTTCTAGATAAAAACAACCTAGTAAGAGCGAAAGCATGAATTATTACATAATTTTTAATAAATGGTTATAATAAATATAAATAACATTGTTACATATTTCGTGAATAATAATAAAATTATATAAACAATGAACATTGACAAACGCCGAATAATTAAATAGAAAAATCTTACCCTGTAGGGATTATAACCAGCAGTTTTTAGTTCAACACGAGAGTGATTCGACCCACTGCCACCGAGACGGGCAATCTCACAATATATATACCAAAAAATGTAACAGCATCCTCAGGGGAAGGGTAATAACACTTTTCATCAAGTCCAAAGTTGATGCTATCAATTAATATGTTAAATTTTAAGTTCTAAACGTTGTTCTTTCTCTGAGAAGAACATTCCCAAAACAGATATTTTAATTACGAAGCCAAATCACAAAAAAATATGAAGAAAGGACTTCGAGTATCGTTGTGCAGTGTTCAAGGAAAAACTGAGATATTATTATTATTAGAGTATTCCACCGATGAAGGTAGGTTTCCATGGAGTAATAAGGAAGTAATCTGGGAGCATCCCTTTCCTTCCATCACTACCTTCTTCGACCGCCTACAAGCACTGTAAGGCCTACACACTGAAAAAACACTTTGGATATGAGAATCGTAGGTTTGGGTGTCACACCCAAACCTGAGGTGAAGGTAAGGACTTGTCCATACATTTGGATGTAGCACCCAAAGGGAATGGGTGATGAGGAGTTGGATGTTCCAACTACTCCTTTGGTTGCTACATCCAAAGAAGATTGACGAGTACTTTGGGTGTGAGAACCAAAGCGTTGGGTAGCTCATCAGAACAACGTTTGGATGCCGAATGAAAACTTTAGATCACCTGCCCAAAAGATGGCGCCCCTACCCCTTCCTCCCTCCTTTTCAATTCCACTACATCTTAATATTGTTCTTTTTCAACACATTTTGAAATAGGCCACTAAGACAGTGCAACTAAAAAATGAGAAAACCTAGCTCTGTGGTTATCATAATAACTATTATCACATAATTCAACATATTGTAACATGCGCGGGTGGAAAAATAAATATCCATATTTGTAGATCACTAAAAAGAGCATTTATTTCCAATATATAAACACACAGTTACATCAAAGTCACTCCAAACACACAATTTTTCTCAATCTCTTCTTGTTCATTCTCCTCTCTTCGTCAATAACCTACGTTGCCAACGCTCTCGATGATTACTCCGCAAGGCTCTCGATGAATCCACCGTTATAATATCATAAAAAGTACACAAGACACGTGAATTAATATCATCATCAAATTCTATGCCAATAACATAAAATATTATTAAAATACAATCATAACATATTAAAAATATCATCGGGAAATACTAGAAACGTGTGACAATTTAACCTCAATAACAGAAATAAAGGTCAATGTTAATAAGCACAGCAGCACTGCCGACAAAATATGATCTGAGAGTTTGAATTTTGTTTTAATAATAACATAGAGATAACAATGGGAATCTGAAGAACTCATAAGCAAAGGGTGGTAGTGCGGGCATGAGAATTAATGCAACATGGCGGTGAGAATTTACACAAAATGGCCGTGAGAATTAACAATAAATCTCAATTTCATTGCAACTTACCTGCGAACACATGGATATAGGACCCAAGTCCAGCCTTCGATAAGAAATTCGCCGTCCCCTCGTCCATAATCTCGAGCAGCAAGAGCAACGAAGCACAAGCGGCAACAGAGTTCGCCCGTTTTGCCCACAACAAGTCCACACGTGTCTACGGCTTCAACGGTTGAACACAGAACTGCGGGTGCTAGAGAGCTTCATGGGATTGCCACCAGAGCGCATAACAATAGATTTAGATTTCGCACCTAAACCAGCAGAGTGCACCAACCATAACTTTGGTTCTCCCATCCAAAGGACGTTGACTGAACGTGTTTGGTATGACATTCTTTGCCTTTGGTTCTCACATCCAAAGAGTTAGTTCTGACGTCACATCATTCTTGATGGCTCATCCAAACCTGCCCGCCCAAAAGGGTTTAGGGTGTAGCATCCAAACCTGTTCTTTCAGTGCACCCTTTCAATCTATCTAAAAATCCTATTCTCTTCCTTCCCCTCCCTCGTTAACCTAACATGTCCCCTAACACCGTTTTCAACATCCCCTCCCCGCTAAGTACTCCCTTCATACAATCTGAGGGATATAATCCATAACATGGAAAGAACTCCGTAATCTAACAAAATAATTCATTGACACAAAAAATACTATGAAATACAAGTACACCACGTCCAACTAGTAAAAACTTACCACAAAAATTAAAAACATTTTCCATACTAAGGCTCACATTAAAAATGAGGCTTGAAATGAAGATAGAAACATTTGTGTCCACATGACAGTGACGGGGTGTAGATGTGTTAAGTGCTGACGGATTCCAAGAATTGAGGCCTTCTCTCTCTCTCTCTCACCGTATAATCTGGCCGTGAGAATTTTTAATCGATGCCAGTTGGTCTCCGTCTTCCTTCTCCGTCTTAATCGTTCCGAGAATTTGCATTGCGAAATTTTGACGCGGGAGGGAGCAATAATTGATTGCGGAGGAAAATAGCCATTCGGTCTTTAGCTCACAGCGATGCCGCCTAAAGACACATTTTCGAGGAAACAAAATATTATTACGCAACTATTATTTGAGTAGCGTAATCCGTCTGGATTTTCCGAGGAATTTGGATGTCGTGCCATATCATTCCTTTACCATCTTTCCCGCCTTAAGCATTGAATATGAAATGAAGTAAAGAGAAGACAACATTTATCCACAATATTGAAATAAATACTTGCAACTTTCCACGATAGTAAATTTGTACTAATTACGACCTAATCACCACGCTTGAATCTTTGAATTTTATTTCTTTAGTAAGCCATCATTTTCGTCAGTTTCATCGCAGTCATGTCAACGTACATATTTGTATTTTTATGCTCAAATACGTAAATCAAAGTAAATCATTGCCACGTGAAGTACTATCAACCGCAAATATTTTTGTAGCATACATTATTATTAATTCACCATCATCGATCATGATGCGGAAACAACGAAAACTAGAATTCAACACTGTAACCTCAGCAACAGATCAAACACAGTAACAAATCCTCCGCGACTGCGCGACTTTCTTAGTAATGACCGGAATATTATTAAAGCTTGGTCTGGGATTTAAAGTTCACCTCTTGGGCGTTAACTCTACAATACAGGTAATCGCTAATTAAGAGTAATTAGTAATACAGTCGGCAATTACCGGCAAAAGATGGGATACTCAAACACCAAAACACCAAGCCCACCCGATATTTCGACCACACCTAATGAAAAAATTTAACAGAAATTAATCAAATCGAGAGACTTGATGGCCACTCTGATTAGAAATTCAATTCGACGCGCAATTTTCATTAAAAACGAGTGCGGGTAAAATTAATACTCGCGAAAGATTGAAACGATAATTCAAAGTGTCAGTTTTCCCACGAGAGCTGATACCTCCACCTGACACCACTTTTTGCAAAAGCGTCCATGAATGAATGAAACTTATTAATTTTGCTGGGTTTATCCCCATTGAGAACAAAAAATATATGCATTTTTGAGCTACATAATCGGAAAAATCAAAAATTTGGAACTAATATAGTGAAAAACTAGACATAAAATAATACAATTTTCACAGTTTAAAGGCTAAATGTAAAGTATTTTGGAAATAATTTAACAAAATTCATCTACACACTTATTTTTTTTAAATTTAACACTAGAAGAACTGCTGTAAAGCGTCATTAATAAATATGCAAACATAAATATTAAAAGCAATTACTACAATATACAAAAATAACATTTAGTGGTCATGGAGTACTCAAAATTGTAGATTTTATAAAAATAGTTATAATATAGATCAGTTTCGCCGTTGAGCGGCATCGTCAGGCTAACGTCAAGTGTCGAAACTGGTCGATATCAAGTTTATTTCTATGAAATTTACAAGGTTTTTTAATTCAACATTAAGCAATTTCACGAAGGGACGCCTCAAACTATTAAATTTTATCATAAAGTAACTTATTATAGAATTTCATCTTAAAACTAGCAATGGAAAAACAATTCTATATTTTATTGGGCAAGATATTCCAGATAAGTTGAGACAGGGTGTTATAGTCAATGATAATAAGCTTTTAATTCTATCAACCACAAATAACGCGAGTCACAGGCGGCAGGTTAACAATTATTAATGGGATACGGAATACTGATTCACCAATTCTCAAAACTGAGAGAGAGAGGAGTCGGGTTGGAGAGTGAAGCGAAAGCTTATAAAATCGGGGCAGTATGGCGAAAGCGTAACGCGATAAAAAATGCACCATGTTCCATTTCACTCCAGCCAGAAGGCGAAACTGGATTATTACCCGAGGGCGTGGTGAGCATAAAAACGGTTCTCACGGTCTGCTCATAACACAAAGTATCCTTCGAATTTCGACCAGTTCTTTAGTTTAATTTCGCTATCGATGGGAAAGGAGAAAATTCGTTCGTGGGAGACGGTCACGTGACTTAATTTGCCTTAATCGTCCAAAGGGCGAAACTTAAACGCGGCACGAAGCGTGCATAATTAGGAGAATTGGTTGACCCACGGGACAGAGAATGACACCGCTCTGCAGCGCTTTACAGCCTGCGGCTGTATAACATGATCAGTATACGCGAGCCGGTAAAATGAAATACATATGAAATCCCCACACTGCATTCACCTGAATTCAGACTACTGTAAGGGATATAAAGAAACGAAAGAATTATTTACGAGAAAAATACATAATGTGCTATGAAAGTAAATAAAATGACATAAAATGTCTAACCAATTCAACAAAAAAACATAGCTTTCAACATGGAACGTATTCATATCCCATTTCATAGCCAAAGAAAATTAGAGTCGTACCGAACACCATTGGTTGAGGACTGCCTTAATCAATTATTAATACGCGGTGAATTGAAAACTGATCTTAACTGAGAGGAATTAATTTATAAAGTTTTAACGAAAGATAGACCTTGATTTTTAATAAAGCTAATACCTGTGTATTGCCTGGACAAAAACTAACCGAAGTAGCAAACACAAATAAAAAAGAACACTTTTCCCTCAACATGTTTAGCACGGGAAATCAATCCGCGAAAAGCAGGAATAAAAATTAAGATCCATATACTGAAATTCACGCAAGCAGAAAATCACCAAGTCACATGCCTATCAGCGTCACCGGCGTATTCTTCCATCCGAGGCGTTCCCACGGCTATTCGAAATTTACATTTTAACCACCCTGTGGACATATGGTATATATTTTTTTTGCGAAAAGTAACCTCGAAAAATTCCACGAGGAAAATAGATAGCGAAAAAAATAGTATGAATGTTCGAGGCGAAAAACGTTCCTACCGTTTTGAGTTCGTCACCGTAAATATACCCTTCCGCTCGGAAAAGTGTGCAATCAATAGATCTTCCACAGATAAGGAAAAGTCAGCGTAGAGATTTGAGATAGGAAAATATCATTTAGCTCTCGGAGCTCATCTACATTCAAGGTCATTAACATGGATCTTCGCAATTTTCGTGACGGTTGAATTTTTCCGCTCGCCAATAATTATGGACAGAAAAATGTATCTGATTTCAGATATGAGATATGGCATTGGCAAAGCAGTGCGATTTCCGTAAAGTCATTTAAAAACCTAAGCCATTTTGGCCGTAACACGATTCGGACGTTTCTACGAAAAGGAATTTGGTAAAATGTAATGGTAACTAACTTCTGTGCCATCATTTTTTCAACGTTTTCAATTATACACCTTGGTAATGTAAACATTTTAAAATAACAGTCCCAAATACTTAAAAGAGTTATATTTGGGTTCGCTTCGCCGATTGTAAAGGCCTGGTTACACGATGCAATAACACGTACGGGTTAATGTCTAATTGGATGAAAGCGAGAATGAACGCCAAAATGCACCGTGTAACCCAGGGTTACACGGTGCATTTTGCATTAACCACCAAACTTGTGGGAATGCATGCACAGAAAATAGAACCTTTTCTAATTTGGTTCATGCATTCGTACATGTTCCGTTCCGGTCCACCAAAATCATTCAAGCAAACGTATATTAACTCGTACGTGCTAATGTACCGTGTAACCAGGCCTCAACAGTGTAACACATTCAAATTTACGCAGGGTTAACCAAAAATAAATTTCCGTCTCATTGACATAACCGCGAAATTTTTAACACTTTGTTGCGCATTTATAATATTTTATTTCTCATAGACTTTTGGAATGCTCAATCGTCAGCGCTCATAGGGTTAACTAATGTAAAAGCGCGGAGGGTGAGAGCACGTTTAGTGGCCGAATTCGTAAGTAGAATCCGAGGATACCAATTAGATCTTACATTCACTAAAGGGCAATTTCCGATTTCTCTTACCATTTTATTGGAAGTAAGCTGTCATTAGATCGTAAATAATATATTTTATGCATTCATATCTATGCATAGCGCCTTTTAGTTGTCATTCATTGCTAGAATCCATCATTTAAGCATTGTGACGGTGGTTTGTAGATTTAAGGCGTTTAAGGCAACCAACGTATCACAATCTTTCTTTTATACCGTGCAAAGAATATTGATTTGTATCGGAGTCACGAATTTATGGTCGCAAGGAACCGTTTGTGCATTTGCCATGAGCTATTACCTGATATTTCAAGTAGAATTTATTATACTTCCTGAATCTTTATCGCTATTTGTCGTTGCACCTAAGTATCGAAATGCCTCCTCAAGACAAAGAAAAATCTTCTCCGCCATTTTCTACTTTATTTTTCGCAGTGAATCGACGATTCATTCTATTAAACCAATGATATCATCACAACCAAGGCAACTGAATATAATAGGCTCAATTCCATCCCGTAGAAGGCTGATTTATTTGCCTGTAAGGTCGCATTTTAATCGGTTTTCACAAAAGTCCCCGGGGCGGTGACGAGTGCAATGCGATCGATTCTTTCCAATATTTTGCATTAAAATATTTTTAAAGGATTGAAAAGAACCAATATTGATAGATCACACTATTATGTATTAAAATTTCTGTTCATCATCATCATCACTGGTCAACAATCCTAGGATTGGTTTGACGCAGCTCTCCACTCAGTTCTCCTATCAGCTAATCTTTTCACACCTATGTAATTCTTCTCTTTCACATCTCTCTTTACTTGTTCCATATATTTTGTCCGAGGTCTTCCTTTTCCATTCTTGCCTTCAACTTGCCCTTCGACGATTGTCTTCATCAGGCCATCATGTCTCAAGATGTGGCCTATAAGGTTGTTCCGTCTTCTTATTAAGGTTTTCATGAGGCTTCTCTTCTCTCATACCCTTCTTAGGACTTCCTCGTTACTAACTCGGTCAATCCATTTGATTTTCATCATTCTTCTGTAGCACCACATTTCAAAGGCCTCTATCCTTGCTTTCTCCGCTGCGGTCATTGTCCATGCCTCACTTCCGTATAGGAGCATACTCCAGATGTAGGTTCTTATGAATTGTTTCTTTACTTCCATATTTAAGTTTCCCGCTGTAAGCAGGTCTCTCTTTTGGTGGAATGCTCTCTTCGCCTGGGCTATTCTGCTGATAATTTCTTTCTTGCTTCTCCCGTCACTAGTTATCTTGCTTCCCAAATAACAGAATTCATCCACCTCTATCAGTTTTTGCCTCCCTATTTTAATGTTGGTCTTGACTTCTTCTCTTCTGCTGCATACTAAGATCTTGGTTTTCTTCGTTCTGTTAACACCTCTAATAATACCTTACTTCCCCTTGAAACTCGGATCATTTTGTCCGTCAGCGACGCGAGTGGCGACTTATGTAAACCCATTTAAAGGCGCGGTGGGTGACAACACATTTCGAGGACTTGAGGATCCTCTTTTGTTATATTCGTGATCACAACACACTATCCTCGACGCATCGGTCATATTGGCAAATCACGTCAGCGCCACGATTATTCCAACATGGGATTCTCAAGTCTGCTTCTAAATGTGTTGTCAACCCCCGCGCATTTAAATGGGTTCACACCAGTCGCCACTTGCGTCGCTGTCGGACAAATAGATCCGAGTTTCACGGAGAAATAAGGTATTAATAATTAGGGGCATTAACCGAATCAATACAGATGATGACGTGATTTATCAAATTCATTACTTTTCAATGCTATTTCTCGCAATGAAAAACATTATACAGCAAAATATTGGAAAAAAGTGGATCGCATTGCACTCATCACCGCGCCGCGGTCAATTTTGAAATCCGATTAAAATGCGACCGAAGTTCCAACAGAAATCAGTCTGCTATGGGATGGTATTGGGCCTCCACTATGCAGCCCCTTCAGCGATTCTCCATCGGTGATTAGAGTCTCAAATATTCTTATATCAGTGCCTGAGGAAAAATTTTGAAATCCAATTTCTCCCATAAACCACAAACCGCTTCGGACGACCAGATCGAGACATTCCCCCCTCCCCCATGCCTACTAGGAGAGGGCTAGGCGCAACGGAGCACTGGAATACCGTTATTCTATCGATTCGCCCCGGCGAACGGGATCGATGTTAACACATCCAAAATCCGCCCACGCCGATCGCGAAATCGCTCACGGAATGCAAACATTCCAGCCGGGAGAGAAGATCGGGTACGGATGGAAGGACGGAGAGGAGGGAAGGCAACTTCAAATAAAAGAAAATAAAAATACAGCACCCACGAAGGGCCGGTTGATTACATCAGTAAGTGTAATGACTTGAGACCGAAGGGAGGGAGGGATGGAGTCTCATAAACCCAGTGTCGGCGATCCGGTTGTCCACGGGGAAAAAAGCAGGAGGATAAAGTGAGGGTGAGGGATGAATTTAGGGAGTCATATGTGTAGCCAAAGATAAAACATTCTCCAATCTGGTGTAATCAAGTAATCTACTAGCTGGAAAATGTAGCATAGGTTTACCTTCATTGTTAAATATGCCGATGCTGATAATGTGGAAGAACATCACAAGTTTCCACATTTCTGTCACCTAAATGTGTTCTGTTTACTACATCAACTTTTCGCCATTTTCAGAAGCCGATGAAGATTATTGGCTAGAAGCCCAAGTGTAAATGGTAAAATTGGGATGCCCAATCTATGATAAAAGCGATTGTTTTTGTAAGAGAAAAGAAGAACACACTTTGTGCTCCAGTTGTGAAAATGAGAACTACATTTGTGACTTTTTCAAGTGAACATTTTATTGAAAATTGCTATTTTTTAAGCCTTTGCGTTGATTTTTCAATGAATAATAAGTAGATGATATGGTATTTCACTTTTCTATAGAATGATATCCAGAATACAAACGTTTCCACATTACCAGCACATTTTGGAAATCTAATCAAAGTGCCAATTTATAATTTACTATTATTTTTACGAAGTAAACGATAAATTTAGCATAAAATCAAAATCGGTTATTAAGGGTAGAATTATTTGAGTTTTTTTCATGAATTCAGAAAAATTACACTGCTAAACAAGCCAGTTATAGCCTAATTTAAAACAGGGTTTCCACTTTTGCACCACTCCCTATAGACTTTGGCGCATCCGTACTAACGCTGAGCTGTAAATGGGCATAGCGCCTATGCATATGCTTCAATAGAAATGCAAATTTCAATACAATACTTCAGAAGATGGTGGGGACACAATTTTAAGCATTCTGTTGTCCATAAACATGGGATCGCAACTCCTTAGTTACTTAGCTATGGCAATGCAAACATTGTTTTGGATGCACTTTGCAGTTACCATGGAAACGGCTTTTCTTGGGTATCCAGCCTTGTCAACATTTTATGTAATACCTACTCTGGATTTTTAAGGACGTTAAATAATTAAGATTGGACGATAATGTGCTATTTTAATTGCCTGAAACAATTAATATTTGAGCTTAATTAAACGAGAGTTTTGCTTATCAACTATACGATTGCGTAAGTTTACCCATTTTGAGATTAACTGTTCCATAGAAATATAATCACTCATTTTCTCCCTTACCGCTACCTGAAGTATATTGGTACACTACTTAGGTATCAAGAGAACATACTTAAGTCTAAAAGCTCGCTCAGACTATACTCGACGGTTAATAAGTTGAGCCTCTCTATCATTGAGTGGTCAAGATCCAATATGCCACCTCACAATTTTAAATGAAATATCTCACGTAAAAATGCTCCCACGAGTGATATTGTACTCCAGTAATTGTAGTTTCTGATGGACGGGAAACCATGTGTAACTGCAGTCTAGGTAAAGGTATTCTTTTGTAAATTTTACCGTTATTTTTACGTCTTGGCTATTACCCCGGATTGAGGTACCCCGGCCATTCGGGTAGTAAGAAACTACCATTAATCTAGCTCAAGTGAGTTGAGTAGATGGTAGTTTCCAAAATGAGAACCCTAATAGTGCAGGTGAAGTCAAGTGTGCCAGACTGAGGTGTCTCGGACATCTAGAAAGGATACTTGAAAATAGGGCAATACCTACGGAGGACATTTAGTAAGAGGGTAGAAGACTTCCGGGATGACTGCACAGAAGCTGACCGGACGACATGGGAGATGGTATGGTATTTGGAGGAGGCGACCGACAGCTGAGGTCATTTGCGCCATGAGGGAAAGGTATGGAAGGAAGGGTATAGAGAAACCCAGCGTCGGCATTATCCTGCTCTTAACGAAAGGCGCCAAGGGGACCACGGCTTAACGTCCCATCCGACGGACGGAGTGTTGCGCTTGAAATGTCCTCCACACAACACTCAAGCAGTGATCGGGTAGTCTCTGAAAATTCTCTGTCACTGCCGGGATTTGAACCCGAGCCCGCCGGGTGGGAACACTACACTCTAGCCACCACACCAACCCGATCCCCGACATGGGAGATGTACAGCAGTGAATTGGTTTAAGTAAATTCCCACGTCGAACCCAGGAACGTTCAACTACGGTTTTAATCTTTTCGCGGCGCCTACGGAGTTTTTCCCTGAATATAACCTAATATCCCTGATGTTTCGATGACTCCCAGTTCTTTTATTTGACATTTCCCTGACCGTTATGGACCCTTGGCTTCTGGGAGGAGAGCACGTGGAAAGAGAGACAAGAGGAGGGCGCAGACGAGATTTAGAATGGATGGAACGAGAAAAGAAGAGAGAGAGAAAAACAAAAAGAGGAGAGGCTAGAAGGGGATGGGAAGAATAGGGAGGGGAGGAGGGAGGAAAAAAGAAGAATGTTTTGGTGAAGAGTGTGGGGGGGAGGGGGGTCCGTCCTTGGGGCTTTGGACTCTAGTTCCGGCTTCCCTCCCCTCCCGCCCCTCCCCCTCTCTCGCGAGGCGTTGAACCCTCCCCTCCTCCCTCCCTTTTTTCTCCCAACATTGAAAAGGAGACTGAGAGAGTGGCTGAGGAGTAGGAAGGTGCAACGAGTCCAATCCCCCACTGTACCTCAAACTTTTACGCCCCCATCCCCTTAGAATCGTTTCGCGTCACACAATATGCACCATCCAAGAAGAACGAAATGAAAGCAATCGCCAAAAGCTTTCGCAATCGACAGCAAAAATATCGGAGCAGAAAACATAAAATAGGGGAATGTGAGAGAGGAAAAAGGCATACATTCTTCGTGCAACTATTTGAATGAATATCGACCATTTACAAAACGTACCCGCCTAAAAATAATTCAGGAATGCGTTGATTATTAAAAATAAAATTTATAATAAGTCATTTCACCCAAAAAAACAAATAACTCATAGATTTTATTAGGAATAAATTTGAATGAAAATCATTGAGTCTTGCATACGAACACCGGCATCCATAACAAAACGGCCATCTACTATTTCTCAGCAATTCAACTCAACAACGGCTCAGAATTTGAAATGTTCAATAGACGTGGTGTTCAAGTACAAAAGGTGGCATTTCCCTGTTCATGCACTCCTATCGTTTTGGCTAATATCCCTGACTGTGACACCACGACGATTCCTGTAGTACAAAACGGAAATGCATCGATGGTACTTGTACTCTCATGCGCTTAATTGTCACTATTTTCTGAGACATACTTGACGTATCTGTGATTATTACTTCTCAGGATCAATAAGAATAACAACAATAAATATCGTAACCGCATTTTATACTTTAATTTCAAAATCTACCCACTGCCCTGCGATACACAACGAAACGTAATAAATAAAATTCGTAAAAAAGCAATATAAAAAATTTAAGGAGAGAACCCTCACTACTACACTATTTACCTCCTTGGACATAATATAAGCATGGTTTTTGCTTCATAGAAAGAGTAATGACAGTAGACCTATTGTCCTAATTTTACTGTTTCCTTCCGAAATACACTACTTTATACGATCCACAACAAAAATTATTACAACGAATAAAATTCTTTAAAAAATAATAACATGAAAAATATGCGAAGTGATCCTCCACGCTACACTGTCTACCTCCTCCTTCCATTGGGGTGGAACGGGGCGATCTGGAGGCAGAGGAATGCGGGGCAGCCCCGCCCCCGCCTCGCTCCTCCGCCCACTCTGACCGGGCCCCCTCTTCACCACCACCCACCCCCGGAAAAAATATATAAAATCCTCCTCCCTACCTCCTTCCCCTGCCCGTCGAAACCCTCGCACCCACCCGCCAGGCAGTCATCATTTGGCACTCTCCTCTGGACCCGAATCCGTTCCGTTCCTCTTCCTACTCCTCCAGACAGTAAACACGACGTGGTACATACCTACGTATGCGACCTCCACCATCATATCTATATCTCGACCACTTTTTTCATCCTGGTAGACCTAGATTTCGCGATTTCATCGTAGGTTCGAAAAAGCGGTGTCAAAAATGGGGCACCGTTCGCGGTTATGGCGTTTTTCCACGAAAACTAGACTACCGCCTTTTATTCAATAAATATCAGCTATTTAAGGCGCACATTTAACTAAGGTTATAAAGTTTAAATAACAAATATAAACTGTAAATAATTCTAAGATTAGTTTTCTCTACATCCATTTTCTTTTTTTTCAGTCTGAACTCCCTGCAGCAAACAAAAATTTTATTTCTGAACTGATTTCATAATTTCTGACACTGCAACCCATTCTCTCCTCAAAAGTTATCCACTGAAATGAAATTCAGAGTTTGCGACCCGTAAATTCTATCTCAGGCTAGAAAAAATCGCTTTAAAAAAACGATAGAATTATTTTATACGTCATGGCTATGCGAATATACCCAGAAGGTTAGTCATTAACTTTCAATGATGGCCCAATACCTGATGTGTTTTTTTAGTTTTCCTCATATAACCTATAAGTTTCATTCTGAGTATTGTTAACTTATCGTGCTACGATGCACAAATTCATCTATTTTTACATTTGAGCGTTATCATACCCCAAAAGAGACCGAAACTACCGAAAGACTAGTCGCATTCATCGGTATTTAAATATTACTCGGTTACAGCAGATTTTTTCAAGACTTTCCTTGCAATTCCTTGTACAAGAGGTTGGCTCTGCACTCTTTCCTATGCACTCGATTCCTCTTTCCGCATGGCTTCACATCGAATCGTAAACGCTTCCTGCCCCGTCCCCCTCTTTATCAGGGCGTTAGCTAGTCGTGTGTCTCCACGGTCGCAGGTTTCATTCCAATCGGGCTTGCCAAGAAAACTTTTCACCGATACCTACCACAAGACCGTCCTCGATAATCCATAACCGTGAAAGGATTTGCGAAGAATAAAAATCGCGCAATGAATTAGTCAAGTGCACGAGCGAGTTCGGTTGTTTTGCTCTTCTGATAATATGAATATCCATCTCCAATAGTTATCTCTCCCATCATTTACAATTTCTGCAATAAGCCACAGCCTAATTTCAAGCCATTTATTGCTTATCCTGAGTTAGTTGATTGGAATACAGGGTAATTAGGTAGTTCCGTACGAAAAGGACATTTAAAAATGGCTACTCAAAGCATCAAAGCATGTCGACGAGTTAAAATGCCTACGATAGCTCGCAAATGAAAGCTTCATCGAAAAATACTTGCGTAAGTACTTGTTTATAACGTCATAAGAAATATTTTTTTTTTAATTTTACGAGAATTTGCCAAAACGTAAGGCAGGCTTATCAGTCATCACTATTAATTCCAATCGTCGCAGTTTATAACTAAAAGCGGTATTAAGTAATGAAGTAGATGCATGCAAAAACGAATGGGAAGAACCGATAATTAAGTTACGTCAGCAACATAGCGAATATACTTACTGTAAGAGTCCTCATCGGCACATGACAATATATAATATATACAGAGCTATTTAAATCCATGCTCCCACGAACCAGAGAAATCATGTCAGACTTTGTTTTCCTAAGCGAGAGAATAATAGTTTAAAAATGAGTTATAATGTCAGGACATCCCATTTTTAATATAGCATAGAAAGATGGGAACTTAAATCAGATAGGCAAAGCTCACAACACTCCCAGGATCCATTCGCCACAGAAATCTGCAAAGAAACCTAGTCTTCCCCTCAGCTATCATTATCCTCTCAATGCCATAACTCACTCCGAAATCATATTCTTCAACATTTGCTCCACATTTGCTCTTCAACCTTACTAGGCCCTCATTTCAGTCGTCATTATAGCAGGCGGATGGCCTGAACCCGAGGGAAGTCGTCTAGGCCTCAATTTAGGCCACATTAAGTCGTTTGCCTGTCTCGACTGTTGGTTTTTCAAAGCATGTCTCCCCTTGTAACCCATGCTTCCATTCCTCTACGGAAATACCTCATGGGCCTCACTTTGCTGCATTTCCTTCTCATCTTTTCTATCGTCCATCATTATTTTCCTCTCTAACTCACAAGTAAATTTCGTAAGAAATGTAGAGTTCAAGTTCAAGAGAGAGGGTTCAAGAGATAGCTAAATTCATTGCCACCAATATTGAGGGAAATACCAAGAATCATTTGCCAGGGTGGTATGGTATTTTGAGAAGGCGACCGACCAGCTAAGGGCATTCGCGCCATGAGGGAAGAGTAGGTAAGGAAGAGTGAAGAGAAACCCGACTCCGGCATTAATCTGTTCTAAACGATAGGTGGCAAAGGGACCACGGCTTAGTGTCCCATCCGACGGACGGAGTGTTGCGCTTGAAATTCCCTCCACCGGGTATTCTCTGAAAATTCTCTGCGGCCATCGGGATTTGAACACGAGTCCACCGGGTGGGAAACCAACACTCTAGCCACCATATCAACCCGATGCCCTTTATTTGCCAGTGGTCAGAAACAACGTCAAACACTTCCTTTCCTCCTCTCAATGCTGTAGCCAACGGTTTACGCATGCGATCCTCCAAACAGGAGACGTTTACTTTTAAGTTTATGTTATGAAATGTACGTAACGGAGTAGCTATAATAGGCACAGCAAATACAGAAAATAAAAAATACTTCTCAAATTTCGGGAGGTCACAATAAATTTATAAAAGGTAATACCCATTGCCCATAACCGTAAAATCTAAATTTTGAAACAAAACTATTACAACAATTAATAAAAAAAAGTATAGAGTTTAAATAACAACATAGTTGGCTTAGTAAAATACGGATTTTTTATTTTGCTTAGGTATCTATCATACCTCCTCTTCAAGGATACCAACATTGAAATAATCGTTATCTTCTTGAAACATTCAAAAAGGTAAATATTTTCATATCCCCTTCTTTATCCTTACATCTTAACAAAAAGCTTTATTTTCAAGTTGAATGCTCTCTTTGAAAAATACTGAGAATTTGTTTCGGATGAAGGTGCTGCTGGTCGATGACGCTACTTCACAGAAACCGGTCTTTTCATATTTATTGCCGCCTTTTGTCTTAAATGTACTGGGGGCGTTTTCAAGGTGGAATTTTTATTCCAATTGAACAATAAAATTCCAGACTTGCCAACACCCACGCAACAAAGGTTCCTGTTTTGCGAGATTCAATTAGGGGTCGTTCGGCCATTACATCATCGAAGGGAAGTTTGAGGGTTGGGTTGGCCCATGAAATGCTGGCGGGGCTGTTTCCTGGCGAGCGAGAACTTTGCGACCTGCAGATAATGAGACAAGACTCGAAAATGACCCCAAAAACACCCCTAAAATTAGCGCCAAGCCGCAATGAGGGAAAAAGTGGAATTAATTATTCACTTACGGATTTCAAAATTCAAATGTCAAGACAATTTTACGATCACAAATGGGCTTTTTGAAGGTGGTTACGGCAATAGTTATAAAAATCGACAAAAGGAAAGATGTTTAGGAAAGCTTTTCGACATTTATTTTGAAATCCCTTGGAAATTGAGGGATCCGAGTTCAAATCCCGGTCAAGGAGAGTGATTTTACCTCTGAGGAAGTTTGGATATTAGATTTCATTTTAAAATATTAACTGATGTTTAAATAAGTATAAAAATTTTCCAAACAGTCAGTTACAAATAATATTTTAAATCGAAACTTGAAGCACGTACGTGGTGGAAGGACTACTCCATATTAATAATGAAAGACAATTTGCGTTTTTCCACAAGCTTATAAAAATTTCTATTTTATTACCTGTGTCGGCTATCACAGCTAAATCAAATAACCTATTTCGGCTATTACATTGGGGTGACTTGCATTTAGATTTAGCATTTGATAACGGTGTAATAGCCGAAACCGGTAATAAAATAGAAATTTTTATATACTTGTGGAAGATACAAATTGTCTTTCATTATTAAAATAATATTTTCTCTGAATTGTTGCAATTCTATCTCAACTGGGGTAGATATCCTTGATTTAATTCCGCAATACTTCCATAAGACGTCCTATTCCCATAAAGCGTGCTTCTCTTGTCTGTTAAATAACGCGCAAGCTTTGATATTTCACGTTCGAGTGCACAGATTACACACGCCTCCGCCGACCGGGCGTAACGGATGAACTGCGTATTTGGCCTGACCCTCCGCGGATACTAATGCTGCCCATGCTGATGCCAAACCTCTTCCTTTCCTCCTCATCCTCCCCACAACCTCCTCCTTCCCTTCTCGCCATTCCACTTTTATCTGCATCATAAGATATCGGAATGGTGTCCGGACGCACCTTTTGGACCTGACTTTTTGGCTTCATGCCTGCCTACGACACCGTTCTTCCTCGCCCCTCCCCCTTCCCTTGTCCACCCACTCGACCACCCCCCAGTCTACCTCCTTGGCCACCCAAAAGCACCCCCAATTCAACCTCAACATCCCACCCAACACTACACATCATACTCACTTTTACTGAGGCACCTTAAGAGGAATAATCATTACAGATCAATTGGTCATTTTTTGTCACGTATAACTCTTTTAAATCTTTTACTTTTGTCAAAGATGTGATGCTTTCCCGATGAAATGGTACGATGAATCTTTCTCAGGCTTCAATCCGTGTACTCTCTATTTCTTCCGTCGTTTCAAGAGAATATATTTCGGTCAATGGATTAGCATGCATTAGAAAGTTCGGAATAGATGGAGAGCCTGACCCGGTTGAAAGCCCAAGAAAGATTTATTCCTTCACGTTTATATTTTCAAGGTATATGAAGACTGAACTTTTTTTTTAATTTTTCCTGCCTATATTTCAAATTTGAAAACTACCTCAATTACTTTAAAGACAAAAAACTTCATGAACTTCATGTATGATATTCTGTGAAATGTCGACAAAGGTCCGTTTAATGTACTTCATGTAAATTAAGTTTTACACGGTTCATTTAATAAAGACAAAATACGACCGATCCGAAAATAGTTTTGCGTGCTCTTGAAGGAGGCTTAAATGCGATAGGGTAACAGTTTAATACAACGGACGGAAAGGAAGATTTGGGAGATGCATTAAAGATATTTTAGAGACGCTGTTGAGCCTTGAATGTTTTGCTTAAAAATAAGGCTAGTACATTTATTTATCAGTACTTAAATAATTAAGCTAAGATAACTGCCACATACAAACGTGTGTCAATAAATGGTCACATCAAAATAGGACCAGATTTTTCTTCACACATCATCATTCTTGCTACAAAAGCTACCAAGATAAACTTTCAACCATATATTTTGATACCTCCACTGTACAGCCGCTCAACAATCGCCCATCGAATCAAATCCGCTCATCTAGTACTACAAGGGCGAATTTGATTCAGTGGTTGATTTTTGAGCGTTTGTGCAGTGGAGATATCGTTTTCTACTAATATTTCAATTTTTCACGCACACCAGCTCAACATGCATTAAGTGGCGGCAGACATAGGACGTGATACGTTAACATAAAGCAAGAAAAAAACGAGATTTTCCCGGGAACATAACGCCGCTTCCGACACGATGCTCGACCCCTCCTCTACCATTTCCTTTTCGGGTGTGGGCTCCAAATTTGAATGGGGATGGTGTAGCAGGCAATGCGGAGTGAGGCGAGATATACGACCTACGTCCCGTGGAGGTGACCGCAGAAATACAAGGTGCTAATAATAATTGTCCCGTAATTTCTTCATTTTTTCTGCCCTCCAACTCCGGGATGTATGCTCCTCCCAAATTGTTTAAATAAACAATAAAACTTTCCATTCCTAATTCTTTTTTATCTGGCGTCGAAAAGCACACTCCTCCCTCGTAAAAATGTAAAAAAAAACAAAAAAATAAGTTTTCCCCCTCAGCTCCAGGGAGATCCTCATTTCGAAAAAAATAAAAACCTTTTTTAAATCTTTTTTTCTCCACGGTAAAAGGACAACTCCTCCTAAGCAAAAAAAATAAAATAAATCATCTAAAAGACTCAAAAGCATACTCCTCCCACAGAAAAATATAAATTAAAAAGAAAACAAAAAAATAAATGTAGTTTTTTCTCTTCATTTCCAGATATCCTCATCACGAAAAAAAATAAAAAAATATTTTTTTCAATTTTTCCCTCCACCATTAAAAGGACAACTCCTCCCAAGAAAAAAAAATACGTAGAAACCTCAACTCCTCCCTACTCGGTAGGGCCAAAGTGTTTCCACCCTTCCTGTTCCACCCCCGCTCACCCTGCTGACACCAAGCGGACGTAAAGATTCGGACTGGGCTGGAGTAGAAATCCTCGCAGCGGACCACTGAGAGAGAGAGACTGTGCCTTTCATTTCTGATTATTTTTATTTTTTTTAAATCCTTTACAAGTTCACGGGTGGCGTTCGGGAGGAAGAGGGCGGGCGACGCCCCGTCTTGGAGGTAATTGCTCCGCGGTCCACTGAGTCCACGAAGACGCTTTTAACTCCTTCTCCATCCCAGACCTCCTCCTCCCCTTTTATGTGTCCCCCTCAGCGTCGTTAACCGGTCCGGGCCGCAGCAGCACGCGCTGCCCCAGCGAAAAGGGGTGGAGCAGCGACGAATGTTTATGCGGTTCGTTTCCTCGCGTCTCGTGTGCGCGTATACGAAAATCATTACGAGTGGAAGCAACCGTTTCGAACGAGCAAGAAAGAGAGAGAGAGATGTAACAGAATGAAAAAATATACGTACGATTCTCCGCGTGAAAATTGTGTCAGGGAGCAGAGTCAAGGGATAGTTTTTTTTGGTAGCGAGTGTATGAGAATCATCACAAAACCATCGCGAGCGTGTAAAACAAGGCGTCGTTGAAAATATGTCACGATTTATCTGAAGAAGATTTCTCAATCATTTTGACCATTGCTACTATAGAGAACAGAAATGATGCTAGTGTCCGCATCCGATTTTTTTAAATAACAAATTTAAAAATAAGGTCTCGTTTGAAATTATTTGTTAGTATAAGTGACCAATTATTTAAACATATTTTGCAGATGATCAATGGTAAATCGTAATGCTTTCTCTATCGCCGATTTCACAACATTTTCCCCTCAATATACCTATGTAAAATTTTGTTCGGCAGGCATAGTCACAACAATTCCAGCTAATTTTTCAATCGCATTAGTGTTACTACAATTCAAAAATTGAAATGAAGAGAAAATGGGTGGAGCAGGGATGAATATTAATGCGGCCCATTTCTTCGAGTCTCGTGTGCGCGAATACGGCAATCATTACGAGTGGAGGCAACTGTTTCGAACGTGCAACAGAGAGAGGTCTTATAAAATGGAAAGAAATATTTGAATTTCTCCGCGTTAAATTGTTATCAGGAAGCAGAGTCACGGAATTTTATTTTATTTTTTTGGCGATTCGTTTAGTAGCCATCTCAATCGTGTAAAACAATGTGTCGTTGAAAATTAGCCACCTTATGTCCGAAGAAGAGGATAGATCGATCATTTTGACCTCACTCTCTCTTGTGCGGGGCAAATAAATGTGTATTTAGCGTCTGCAACCGATTTTTTTAAAAATTACGAATTTAATAATATGGTCTCATTTCAAATAATTTGTGGGCAGAAGTGACCAGTTAGTTGAAGTACATTTTTCGGGAGATCAATGTTAGATCTTATTTATTTCCCAATTCAAAACATTTGAATCAAAATTATATGTGTAATTCACAACCGCAACAACACCAGAAGATTTTCAATTGGATTAGTGCTGATACAATTCAAACATTAAAATGATTTTAGGCTCCGAAAATTAAGTATGAATTAGTTGGAAAAGACTTTAACTATGAGACATCCTAGGTTCAGTAAAATATTAATCACCTATTAACGAGTGTTTTACGTAATTCGTTCGATCCAATAAGCATGAACATTTCACTTTCAAAATTGTAACTATCAAATATAAATATTCAGAAACAAGAAAACCTTCCTTTGCCAGATAATGCATGCCACATTAAAGCTAAGTGATAGGAAGATTTTTTAATGACGTAGCGTTGGCTGTAGAATGAAATACATTACTCAATTCATGTGAGCAATTAACTAAATAGAAGTACATGAATACTTAGTTAGTGTGAATCAGATGTAGGTATACATTTATTCTAAATACAACAGGATTTTAGATTAATTGAATTTAACTAAGTACGAACCTCAACGGATGAGAACCTTAACGTATTTTAGACGCGAGTGAAAGAAGACATTCGTATATTTAAGGCCATGATAGCCGATGGGCTTGTCAGTCAATCTAAAGTATATTGGCGCACTGAGGTACGTGCTTTGGGTTGCAAAGCCAAGCTTCAACTATCAAATATCGGAAAAGGAAATAGCAAAGGAAATAAATGAACGGATAAAGCAATTTAAAAAGAAGGATGGAGATAAAGTGAAAGAAAAGATACCTTTTTTTGCTAACAGTTCACTTGAGGAGACGAAGAGAGGGAAATATCTCAGCGGGCAGCGTCATTCAGCTTTTTCTCAGCTGGACCCGTTCTTTCTTAAAACGAGGACCATTTGATACGGTGAGAACGTAAAGAAAGACATTTAGGGTGAAAAAGTGGTCTTCAATGCCCTTTGTTTCCTCGAACTTATCAATCGTTTCCTCGGCCAACCCCACACCACGAATACCGGACTTCTTCTTTTGTGTTTTGTCTCGCTCCTGGAAACGACAGAAAAGCCTTTTTACCCATTTCACGAGCACCTTGGGAGAAATGGGATCTCTAACCAGAGAATAATGAGGAAGCTTCGAAATTTTTAACGAGATAAGGTAGATGGACTCTTCCTAAATCCTCAGAGTTCCTCATTTTCCGAGTCATTTTATCAACACAACCAAAATTAGAAGAGTAAACACAGCAAATACAAGTAGAACTCATTTTCGCTAAAGTTATTCTGAAGTCGAAAACATTCTGAGTCGAAAGAACACTGTGTTATCCATATTATATGTTTCCAAAATTCTATTTAAAAACTCGAAATAGTGAATAGATCTCACATCAATATCGTTGTTTCCTCAAATAAAAATTCGCGCGTGCTTTATACTTGACACACAAATTTTGATCATTCACATGGATAGGTGGGATTCACTGCCATGCGTACTGTTGGTGTATTTATTATTTCATTTGATATGAAATCCATCAATCTTCACTACCATTAACATTAATGCCATAAGAGATCAGTTAAGGGCGTACAGCAAAGTGATTTCTTCGTCAGAAGCGCGAATGGCTCAAACACTGCCACTCGGGACGTTCCATGCATATTAAATGATACGCCTCAAATAAAATAGTAAGACACAACGATGATTCTAATGAATCCTTGATCACGCACTTAACATTTACAAATGCGTATTCATTAGTCAACGAAAATTTTCATGTGTGAAAATATGGGGTAGGAGATCAAAACACATTGATACGGATAATAACGGGAGTTCAAGACACGAGCATGCTATTTAACATGTAAATCGCAATACGATTCGCAAACACCCGAAGGAAATGGTACTTCTAAAATACCAATTTTTGGTACGTAGAGACATTACCAATATTTTATGCACTTCATTGCTGTTCCTAACCATTGAAGGAGTTCGCATTAATTTAGCATGGGTAGATTACCATTTTGTATTCCGAGTCATCAGAAATTCATTTTGTAAATTAAGCCAAACTAACTTTCGATATTAAGTTTTTAAACCAGTATTTTTTAAACAATAAAATTGACAATTTTTTGAATGAAGTCATTATTTTAAATGGCCGTAGAAGCTGACGAATTTCACTTCTTTCTGCGGCCCTACCCCGTGAAGACCTGAGAGGATTTAGTTGGAAGGACGGGAGAGAATGCCTTTTTGGGAACAGGTTGGGTGAGAACAAATAACGAAGGCAATAAATGGCCCACTATAATCACGATCCACCCTCTCCGCCCACAGCCAGCCTTCTCCTCCTCAATTCCCTCGACTTTTATGATGGCCCGAAGTGTTGGTGAATATATTCGCCCCGGACGCCCCCAAACCTTATTACAATGTCCGACTAATATGTGGGCAAACAAGAGTGAGCAAAACGTGTTTATGGCCGTCCCCGAATTGTTCCGAGTGCCCCTAAAACAGGAATGAATTCATCCGTTTGAAGAGCGAGTAGGCAGAGGAGCTAAATCGATTTATTTCGCTCTTCTTTTACAAGGTGCGTGGTTAGCCGGCTAACGAATTCCCGATTTATTTCTAATGAATAACACGAGAGGTTCCTTGATTAAATGTCAGGAAATTGCCGTGCAGTATAATGGATTTTAAATTGTATTGGGAATAGGAGCGTAGATATGCGTGAATATCATGTTCCACCCTCTCTTATTGTTGCGGGAAAGTAAAGGACAGGATTTAAGTAATTAAAGAACAGAGCTAAAAGATGTTCTCACATTACATTGATGTTGGTGGCAATCACATTCAGTAAACAAGAGTGCCCGAGGAAAATTTTTCCACCGCATAAATTATATGTGAATGGAATGTTTGAAACGCCCTCGGCCTTCACAGCAGGACAGTTTCGATGCTCGAATTCACAGGAACAAAAATGAGTGAAAGAGTTCAAGAAAGACAGATGCCACATCGACCGCCGGCTCCATCTGATATATCTAAGTCACTACACTATGTGAAAGGGATCTCAGAAGCCATTTTCCTGAACTATCTGAAATACCAAAATTATTACCCAATTAGGTAATTTTAGTAGAAACTTTGGGACTAGGTGTATCTGTAAAAACGTTTTTATCATTAATAGCCTTTAAAGGTACATACTTGATATAACATAATAATAATATGAACCATATCGAGCCTAAAATTCCTCTCTAAAAACCTCATTAAGTCCGTATATCCATTCACAAACAAAAATCTGAAAAACAAGTAAGCATACAAAATATATAATGCGTACAAGAAATTTCTCTAACACTTGTCATCTGTTTACATTCTCTTACCTCACTTAAAAGGAATTGAAGCACTTGCAGGCTAAGTCTAAAACCTTCCGCAAGCGTTGAGTCTAAACTATCGATTTCAACATTTTTAAAGGTAATCCTGAATAATATCAAGACTCTGAGAAAAAAATAGCACGTAATTTTTGTGCCCGAAAATTTCTAGAGCTTAAAGCAATAAGCACTATATTAGCCGAATTCAGGCTAATCGCAATTCACATCGGCAATGGCATTCCGTCGTTTCTCCACATAGTCTTGTCTAAAGGCGACAGCAGTTCTCCAACCATCCTGCTGGCGTCTTCGATGCCTTGAAATTGGCTGTCTTATACAGGCTAATCACAATTCACATCGGCAATGGCATTCCGTCGTTTCTCCACATAGTCTTGTCTAAAGGCGACAGCAGTTCTCCAACCATCCTGCTGGCGTCTTCGATGCCTTGAAATTGGCTGTCTTATACAGGAAATTTCTTGTCGTTGATTTGGTTAAACCTATAGTCGCAGGTTGACTCTCATGGGACCTTGATTCTGAAGACCCTTTCCCAAGCGTTAGCTGACGTGTAGCCGTCTTGGTTGTGATTTTCTGGCTGCTTCGTTATTTCTATTGCCTCTCGGATTATCCTGGGGTAGTAGTGGTTTTGATTGCAGATGACCTATAGCTTCTCGAAGTCCAACGTGTGGGCAGGTTCCGACCAAACGTTCTCCGAGGTAGCGGAAAGTTCAATTACGTAGTTCAAATCATAATTCGATTCCCCACCCGGGCAGTCTAGGAGAAAAAAAGATTTCGCAGTCCAAAAGGAGGGAGTTTCATTCTCGACTGAAGAACAGCTCCCGTTGATCTCACTTGAGGTTTCGGGTCGAAGACGCACGACGGCGTAGTCGTGACACCCTCAGCACCCCTGGTATGCAACCTAAGCACGAATCACGGACGGAACGAGGAGAGGAGAACCTCATTCGAAAGAATTCAAGGACACTGCACAAACTAGTATAGCCACACTCCAATTCTACCAAAGAGGAAAATTTTCGGGGTAAATTATGAGCAAACTGTAGCAAATAAATGGGCGTAATTAATTGGCTAAACGGATAAGCATAACGAAAATATACGGAGTAACATTTTTTACCTAAAACAATATATTAGAAAGAAGTCAAAAACTATCGGTCAAACAGGGTGTCCAGCCAAATATGGGCAGAAAAATTCATGTATAATTCTCAGTTTTCTGGGGAAATTTGACAAAATTCCAGGTTAATCTTACGTGATTACTGCGATAGATAAGAATTTTAAAACACCCAAAATTACTTCAATAAATTTTAATAATATAACAATAATGTACTTACGAGGACAAGGAATAGGCTAGTAAGCACACATTGTATTTAAAATTTAAATTTACTCAATGCGTCAAGTCAAATTAATTCAAGACGCTCCTTCGCTGGCGTCACCTGGAATTCTATTCTTCGTGTTTTTTTTTAATATTTATGGAGTCAAGAGTGCTAGAAATTTCGATTCTGTTGTCTTGTCTGAAATTCCACGTTTCCATGAGGCTGTCAAATTCTAACAATATACTGCACTTAAAATTACGGCAAAAAAATTTTGGTCCAGAAAATGGGTGTTAAACTGGAAAAATATTATCTGAACTAAATTTCAAACAAAAGTTTTTGAAATTCCCGGTTGGAGCAAAAATTAGTGAATAATTCATGCATAATTCCAGGGACTTAAAATTCAAGCATAATTCCCAATTTTTTCGGTCGCTGGACACCCAGTCAAAAGACATTTTTTAGCGGAAGCCACTGAAGGAATCTCGCACACTTGAAAATATTTCGTGGATTTGTCAACCTTCCCGGTTTTCGCCGCAGTGTTTTCCAGGGGTTTCGCGCTTCGGCTACGACAGTTTCCCACGGATTCCACCAGACTTCCAGCAGAAGTGATAGACCGACGACTCTGTCGTCAAACGCTGATAATCAACGCGGCGAAAACCCGGAACATTGAGAGATTCACGAATCCAGAACACCACAGAAAACTACGAGCCAACATTAAAATTATTTCTGCCCTAAGGGCCGAGATAACTATTTTACTCACGTTGAGCACGTAACATTTCCAGCTGTAAACATGACCGGAAGGATCGTATTCAAAACGAAAATATAATAAATTAGAGCCAATGGGAGGAAAGGAGAAAACGAGAGCTATTTTTGTACATCCTTGAAAGGCCTTCAACCCGATATGATCAATAAGACGACGAAATGGGTAGGCACATTTTTCCCAGCAAAATGCGAATTCTCCCGCATGGCGAAAAATTCTCTCCCGCTGGACTCCACCACTTCGTCCAATTTTTTTCTTTCTCGGTAATAGTAAGGGGCGTTTGTAGCTGCTCATCGCGTCTTCTGTGCGTGTTGAGGCGTCCCTATCCCCCACAGCCGTCAACCTATCTCGGCCAGAAACATATATGAAAAATACCCACCGCGGCTCTTAAAAAAGTATCACGACTCTCAAACAACGCGTGATACGGAAGGTATCATTACGGCCGTGAACTCGAGAGGGGGAGGAGCGAAAGAAGAAGAGGAGTGGGGTGGGACAAAAAAGAGGTCTACCCCAGGCTTCGGGTTGAAAAAAAAATAGACTTCCCCCCCTGAGGAGTTCTTCAAACAACCGCACTTTGCCCGACGGATAAGGTGGTGAGGAAATCTCTGATATTAGAGGAGTTAGAGTCGATAGCGTAGGGATATATCTTTTGCCGTTTATTCGTGGAAAATTTCTGATTATGCCTGGGTCCTACGAAATACGATAATTTTTGGCACACCCTGGAGCATATATGGGTTTGCTCGTTCTTGAAAAATTCTGCACGGACATAAAGAAGAATAAAAGTTACAAGGGCACGGGAAACGATTTGCGATCTAGTGAGAACTGTCGATTTTGGTTCTGGAACGGCGCGGAAGGATTGATTTCAAAACAGAAATGCAATGAAGAAGGAGAAACTGAGAAAAATAGAGTTTTTTTTTGACATCCTTGAAAAGACTTCAACCTTAAACGATCAACAAGAATACGAGATGGGTATGCAGAATTTCCAGCGAAATGGGAAATCTCTCGCATGTAGAAAAAATTCGCAACAATCTAGCACGCCTCCCATTTTTTTCCCCCCATGATGAGTAAGGGAATGAGCATATCTTTTCCCGTATCTTCGTTACGAATTTCCGATTACTATGTGTGTCCAAGGAAATGTGACACTAATTGGCACACCGTGAAGCATATGGGTATGCTCATTCTTGAAAAGTCTGCTCGAATGTAAGAAAGATTAAGTTACAAGGTCAAGGGAAACGATTGCGATTCAGTGAGAAGTGTCGATTTTGGTTTTTGAATGGCACCATTTCCGTACCCAAAGGGGCTTTTCACCTGAAAGAGATTCTGAGAAATAAATGACAACTCTTAAACAGAAACAACAAGATTACCGTCATCATAATCACCGTGAGAGTTTTAGTCCACATCGAAATAGGAAATGTATCCTCTGTGGAACATTTCTATCCACCAGAAGTTGACTGTGAGAGGTGCACGACTTATTTCAAATACTGAACTTAAAACCATAAGACTATAAAATTCAATGCAAGAAACACAATCGATTTTTGCGTTGAAGTTCTAAACATTCCGATCAAATAGATATTTCACGAGTGGTATAAATCTGCACATCTTCAAACCCTACGTCATACGAAAAATTATTCAACTAAGCTAATGTTTGGCTGCAGTAAAGATTTTTTATATCCTAGCTATGATTCGAAACTATTTGCCTCATTTTCTCTCTCTGTTTATGAATTTTACGTAACGCGTCAAGTTTAGGGATCGTGGGATTCTCAAATTTCAAACATTAACTAGGCCTATCATTTGTAATTTTATTTTATTTACTGACAGAGGTTTTTGTGCCCATTGCTGCTTTGGGAAGAGGATTCTTATGACTTTCGACAAATAATCAGTTTAAGATCGTTGTTTCGGTACGTTCAAAGTAATCGGCTCTGTTCTTTTTTCATGCTTGTCATAATCACAGCATCGATAATTTTTAGAATATCACCACGGTCAATTAATTCACCTAGTGCTCATGAATTTAAGCTGGCGTTAGTGCAATCTTTGGTCTGAACGATGCATTTTGAAGCGCACTTCCATACGTTTATCTTGTTTCGCAATTACACTCCATGGAGTTAAATGGGCTTAGATATGGAAAATAGTATTTATCGAAAAGTCTTACCCTGCCCAACTTCCCCACCGTAACGAGCCCTCATGAAATAGGGCTCAAGGAGACTGAGGCCTGAGAAGTGACGTGCATGTCTTCGCTTGCGGGCGTGACCAGCCTGCTGAGGCACAAAATTATCGTGACTCACGTGCACCGAGGCGAAGGTGATCGGGAAATAGAAAGTATTCAAATTATCGATGAGGATTCGTACTCCTGCAGCGATGGATCCGCAAAAAAAAATCAGGAGGAGCTGGAGTCGCGTGTGAATGTTTGCTTTTCGGGAATTATCGGCCATCTCCCCCTTCAGGGCTCTCGATCAGTCCAATACGATCCCCGGCAAATAGCATGGGCCGATGGGGAATCACCCAAACGTGATCGACGGATTGGCCGAGGCTGCTAAGCTCAAAGTGGTCATCCTCGGTCATTTTCTCCACGTCCGCAGCACTGAATACGGAAGCAACTGTTACGACGTCGTTCGATCACGAATCATGAATTTTTCAACCCGATACGTAAGGTTATACGAAAAATAAACCAGAGACTCAAAGGAATAGCTTGAGGGAGTTTAAATTGTTACGGGTTCCATTTTTTTGTGCTCACGTTTAGATTATACACGTCCAAACTTAAAAGGAAGTTATAATTTTTATCGGATTGATAAATATTTTGCCGAATTTTTTACAGAAGAATGGCAAACTTCATATCACACGAGTAAAATTTTGAAATAAACTTTTTTTAATAATCAACTAAAATAAGCCTGGAAATGGGCTGTTACGTCAATTTTTGAAAAATCAAAATGCTGTTTTTTTATTTTGCTCTTACAACATTGGTTTTTACCAGCATAGTTAATCTTAATTTTTTACCCGAGAGTAAAGTTGCTGCAAGTTATTATTTTGAACAGCTACCAATACGATATTTCGGCACAATTCGGTAGGGGAGTAAAAGTCGATATATATCGGCCCGCGTTACTACTATGGTTAAGCATTCCTGTGTGCGTGAAATTCACCGACCTGTGCCATAGTTTAGAGTGACCTCTACTCCTCCAAATATATACCAGCCATAGGATTCAATTAATTATTGACTAACAAAAGAACGAAAAAAACTTCCTGGGTTGGAAAGAGGCTGGGGTAAAAAAAACTGAAAATCCTGAAAGCTGTTTCGCAAAGGGACTACCACGTTGCAAGGCATATATTTTGCAAGAAGAAATACCCTCAAGATAGCAGCATTAAGGTGGGAATAAATGACTTCGGTAATTTACTATTTTATTGATGCGCTTTAACGCTTTCGTAACTTCCATTTAACAGACCCCAATTAAATTTTTACTACCCATTAAAATGGACTGGAGGCGTCAAAATGATGAGTATCTTAATCATGGATAATAGCTTATCTTTACTAGCCGATCGCGCAGGGAAGCTTAAGCACTTAAATTTCAAAACGTACGAGTGATTTATCGAAGTAAATTATAGTAAATAAAATTTTATTTGAAAGTTTAAAAGAGCACCATCAAATGTAATCGAATCTTATTATTACGTCTTCGACCAGTTCATGAAGCATTTTTTCCTCATCATTGAGCATGGTAAGCCGAAGAGGCCATAAACTCCTTTGACACAAAGCTGTGTTAGCCTCCCAATTCACTTCCCCACATTACGTTTTGATATAGCGAACCCGACTTCTTACGCAGACCTAAGTCAATATCACAAAAAATAGTCTTCCCACGTATCTAAGGCTTTTTTATACCAGGAAAATCATACATACTTCATAATGTCATTGATTACACTACCTTGATTTCTAAAATGCCAAATATCTTTAGATGTATCACTTACTCATTCGCCAATCCGCTTTTACTTCACGGTTTCCCCACCGCTTACTTTCCTGAGCATCTTTAGACTTTTTTTCACAATTTCTCCCATTTAAAAGAGTAATTGAGTGGTGTTTGGAGGAAATGACCGAAAATACAGGCCATTTGCGGAATCGGGGAAGGTAGGAAAGGAAGGTTAGAGAGAAACCCGGCGCCGGCATTAGCGGTGGTCGTGTATTACCCCGGTCTTAACGTGCCAAAGACTTCACCTCTTCCCAAAGTGAATGTTCGCCTGCGCTACTGCTGGGAAAGCAAGGGCAATCCGAATTAATCATACTAACATGGTGATAAAAATTTACGGTATTTAGAGGAGGCAATCGATAGCAGAGGTCATTCGCGGCACAGGGGAAGTAGGGATGGAGAGTGGAGGGAAACTCGGCGTCGGCATTAGCCTGCTCTTAACGAAAGGAGCCAAGGGGCCACGGCTTAACGTCCCATCCGACGGACGGAGTGCTGTCCTTGAAGTTCCCTCCTCAAGGCACCCAAGCAGGAATCGGGCAGTCTCTAGAAAGTCTACGCCACCGCCGAGATTTGAACCCAAGCTCACTCGGTGGGAGCCCAAAACTCTAGCCACCACACCAACCCGAACCAAGGAGTAATTGAAGGCCTAGGGTTACTCACATTTTGTTGTTTACGTGCCATTCGGTTCACTTAATTTTTTTTCACCGAAATCAAAAACCCATAAATAGCAGCAAATAAGATAAAAAATCGAAAAAGTGCACAAATATATTTCTTCATTGAAAAAAAATTATTAAAAATACAGGCGCAAGCTCAAAAAAATCCAAGGGAGACCGAAAGAGTGAAACTGTACACTAGACGTAAAAGAAAGCTATGAATTTAAATACTGCATGCAACATCCACTCATTGCATAGGAATCCGATCCGAGTTGCACTGAGACATCTATCGGCAAACGGTTTCTAAATGAGGTTGCAAGGAGCTTGCCCATTTGGTAATGCCCCCATTGTCTTTTACTACAGACGCAGCGACCGCACAACCATAATATCTGCTATTCCAGGCACGAGAGAGTGGCATCTATATTTCTGCCGTCTAATGTCAGGCAGAGAAAAAGAAATCGAGAGAGGGTGGGAGTTCATCGAGTAGCTTTCCACGGAAATAAAACAGTGCTGTATGGTAATATTCTATGGCATCCCAGACACAATTGGTGATTATGATTGCAATAAATAAATTCTAACTTCCGTAATAACTTTAATTATTTTTCATATCAAGTCAAGGCTACACTTTTATTCACACTCCACACGCCGATAGTAAGATTTTCACCATTATCAAAAGAGCGAATCAATCATAAAGGCAAATCATCAGGTAAAGAATCCATAATAATCAAGGTACTCGTAACAGTTCATACCTTATTTTCACAGTAACGACAGCAATAATAAATTATTGATTGAAATATTACGAATAGATGAAATTGAAATTATTAGCGTCTCATCTAAACATCAACACCGTTATATTTTCCAAAACAGCTTACTTATATGAAGCTCTTTGTTCTCAAATTTCTCTGAAAAGGAAAAAAATTATGCTCAGGAACTAATTAGAAAAGGTCTCTATGTGTTGAGAAATACGACGAAATTTACGGATAGCAAATGACAGAGAACTAAGGGAAAACCACAAAGGCGCGGGTTAGAAATGAACTGGAAGGGGCGGAGAATATATGTACTTTAAATAAACGCTGTTTTATTTACATGGGGCCAAAATTATTTCATCTACTGCCCGCTAAAATTTAAAAAAAAAAATAAAACTACAAATGTCATGTTGAGACCTGCTAAAGACTGGCTCTTCTCGCAAGAAATAGTTGAAAATTTATTTTGATGTTATTTACATAAAACACTTATGTATCGTTTACTGCATTATTATGTTTATTGGCATACATTTTGTTACTTGATGGTGGCTCAATTCTGGTCCTATGACCTTCGAGTACACCTAAAGCTCCTTCTCTTTTTTTCATTGCATTAAGATGTAAAAACAAATGAAGTAGTAATAAATTATTATTATTATTATTAACATAACCTATTGACAAGAAGTCACCAAAAAGGCAGTAAAACTATAAGGAAAATAAAAGGCCTGACGAAGGCCATTCGATGCAGGGTAGGAGCCAGTAGAGGACAGAGAGGCCGAATAAGGAGAGTAATAGAGAAAGAATGGAGGGAAGAGGTTGTTTTAAAATCTAGATAAATCACCGATTATTACATACTTGGGTTATTTACACCAAGATTAACATTCAAGGGCGTACAGGTGCAAAGTTATTTGCACTAAAGATGACATTTATCAAGACAAAATCAGACCAGGTATGCTATCAGTTATACAATTCAGGTGGGGTTCAAATTTTGGCTGAGCCAAAAGATTTTTTCAAGGCGGATTTTACTATAAAATTGCGCCCGTGCGTATGAGTGAGCACAGAGTTACTTGTACACGCCGTTCTTAAAAATACCCACGTATTTTGCATCACAGTTTAAATATGCATCGCTAAATTCGCAACTGGTGCCTTAGTCAAAAATATTTTTGCAGTGTTCATTACGCTTTGTTTGAAATCTAAGCGGACAAAATGTTGGATTTCAGCATAAAAACTAATATCTGTTGATTAAAGGAAAATCAGGCGATGAGTCCACTAAACCCATGCCTGGAAAAGTATTTTCTCGACAACGGGTGGTGGCGCTACGACTGTATCTCCAAAAAATTCAATGTGGGTATGAACCTCCCAATCCTCTCCGCTCTCAACTGACTACGGCTTTTAAGCCAATATCTCTATATAGAGACAAAATTATGAAATAAAAGAAGAAAGGGAAATTTAATAAAGGTTTCCGGTTGCATCGCACCTAACTTAAAGTAAAAATAAAGTCTAGAGCAAAGATTAATCAGATTCATCCTCTGATGAATCAGTTTATACAATAATATCGATGCAAGCATTTTCGAGTCGCTGAAAATGAAACAGGAAAAAACCTTACTTGAGAGTCATTGTATTAACCTACTTCGCTTAATATTCAGGATAATAAATTTTTTTATTCTATCGACCCGTTTGCTCCTTGGATCACGATAACGCTTGTTATCAAGTTATCAACTCCTGAACTACAAGAGTGCACCCAACGCCCGTGCCGAAGGCGAAACATAACCCCTCAACCTTTAGCCTCACATGTGGGTGTGGCATATCCCCAGAATAGATACTACGACTAAAAAGTATAAGTTAGGTATCTTAAATGCATCCGTTTCTATTTTAAACCTTCTACGTCCAAAGGGGAACCTTTTCACGATCACTGAGCTCACTGTGAACAGAATCTTCAACCCCTTATCACATAAAAACAAGAGAATCTGCGTCGAAAACTAAGGAGGAGAGGAAATTTTTGCTGACTGCGTTGGATAAATTGTTCCTGTAAAGGCGTCAAGTGGTTTATCTTTCAGAAATTCCTCGAAACCATACGGAATTTGGTCTCTTAGGAACTCAGACCAACTATCACAATATAACTTAGGAATGGAGGGGAAAAATTCTTTCGGCGGTAACAATTTTCTTCCATATTCAGCCACTCAATCTTTAATTAAAACAAAAGTTATCATAAGTCGCCCGCTACTACAACAGATACTTCACACCACCAGAGAAGCTAGAAATCCAGTGAATGGCAATGCTGTGAAGAAAGCCAGGGATTGGACGGGAGTACCCAGTGACGTCAGTTACTTTCCACGCTTCTTCCTGTGAAAGGTTGGAGAAATTCGACAAACCACTGCCAACAGAAAATACATAAATAAGTAGTACGGCTCTCTTGTACCTATTACATGGATTATAAAAATGGAAAAGTTACGATATTTACTTTTCAGTGCTCAACTTGAATCGAAAATTTTAAAAAAATCAACCATCGAGTACGCCCAATGTGTGAGTGGTTTTCAATTTACTCACAATAAACATGTTTGACGTACAAATGAGGTGATTACACATGATGTTGGAGGCAAATTCATGTGACTATACGCATATTTATTACTTCAAGAACAACCGCCAGCGATGCGGGGAACCAAGACGGACGCTACATATTCAACTCGCGGCTTTCGCGATGACAACGTACGTCCCATTCATCAGAGCAGGGCCATGTGTTGACACGTGACGACAGCGAGGCAATACTACGAGTGCCCACGCTGGACGCGGCGCTATAGGGCGTGGCCGCAGACTATCACCGAGACACCCGCCCATCAACAGATGGGAGACGCGGTTATGCAATCCCAAAGCAACGGCATTTCACCCTCTCTATCCCTGCAGTTCCCTTTCGTCGTTGTTGTGCCATCTCTAGAAACGTCTGATTTTTTTCAAATTGTAGTTTTTTCTGTGATTATGCCTTAATTTCCGGTATATCTGAGGACCCTTGCAGCCAAGGGGTACAAGTGCAATTTTTGTAATTTTGGATCTAAGTGCAGATGATGGTTGGTGGGGTACGCAGCATTGTAGTAACCAAGGGATACAAGTTAATAACTGAATCTAGGCGTCAAATTTTAGATTATATTTAGATTATATATTTAGATAATGCTTATCAGTGATTTTATTTGTCTCACTTGTCTCCCTTTGCCACACCAATATTGTGTTCCCAAAACACCATTACCTAAACTTACCTCCGAATTATAATAATTGCAATTGTACTCTTTGGCTTCCAGGGTCCACATTTGAAAGAAATACAATTGCTACTGGTGATATGGGTTTTCTTTTGGTTGTGCAGCGGTTGTTGATAAACCAGAGGTTGCATTGTTGGATTTGAGGGAAAGTGATAATCCATAGCTGAAAACTTTGCGATGATTTCTGGGCTATAATGATATTTTCAATCACTGTAAATTGTGTATGTAATAGAACGAGATGTCAGACGCAATCATTCCTTATATTCACCTCGTTCTAAGCGATATTTACGTTTCCAAGACATTCCCACAATATTCTACCTTCGTCAGTGACGTGGCTTATCATGAAGAGGCCTCAGTCAATTGTAAGCCCTGCATTTTTTCCATTCCACTGAAGTTACCTACACAAGAAATCTTCATAGTAAGTATTATCACGAGTTGTATGAAATCAAACCATCAAATCATGCTCTGACACAAATTGAAAACTATTGTACTGTTGGTGAAAGTAGAAATTATCTCGGTTGGCATAACGAAAATAGTTACTCAACGCTTTATTATCTTGAGAAAATGATGCTTGAGTATCAAAATCCATAATGAAATACTCGACAGTAACCTAAAGAATTAAATTAGTGGATCATTAACTCCATGAAAGGTTTTGGACACAGAAAAGTACTAATTTTCTTTAAGACGTTTAATGGAGTATTACGTCCATAATTTAGAGAACATTTTGAACTGTTGCTCAAAGTTACTGGCCATAATTATTTTTATCTGATGGGTTTGATGTGACTATTCCTATAATTGTCACCATTCGTACACAGTTCTTATGAAAATATTGTCTGCGTTTATGCATAAAGTCGTAAATTACACAACTACCTACCTCATTTCACTATAGCTGTGGATAAAATTATTTAAGAAATGAATAAAATTAAAAAGCAATAATATTGATCACGAGTAGAGATTCACTCACCATGATACACAAACTTAAAATGTTGTGAGTGAATAAATTAAATAAATATCTACACACACTTTAATTCTCTAGAGGTAAAAAGAATATCCTGCATGGAAATACAGAGATCAAAAATGGTTGATTTGACTAAATGAATGAATCTCCTTAAGATATCTCTGTTGGCACAGCCGAAAATTACGGGCAGGCAATACGAATAATATTTTTATAAAATCACCGGGACTGATACTTATCTCTTTCTTTAAGTAAATCGTTTTTCATTGTTTATTGCGTAGATTGCAGATCATAGGGGTCATTATGGCACGCCGCTCAGTCATTCAAATTGCTTAGCTTTGCCTTGTCATTCCACAATTTTCTCTCCATCACTCTTTCGCCACCTTGGATTATTTTTTTTTATGAACCCACCTCAAGCTGCCTCCTCGACTAATTCGGTCTCCCTCAGCCAAACTCTCAAAACTCAGCCTCACTCCGGTGCCCTAAGCACTGACAAAAAAACTCCTTTAAACGAAATTTCAACTTTTATATGATCTTTTTTACTTGCCTCGCAAAGAATTCTACAGTTATTCAATAGAATAAATTTGCCGATTTACCTAAATGAAATAAGAAAAATTTTGAAGCAATTTAAAAAACAATTAAACAGTTTAATGGAAAAATTACCCAATCATCACTTTCCGAACTTCAGGGGAGATAATAACATTAAAAAATTCGTTATAGCAAACTAATCAGCCATAAGTTATAATAGTCCAAATCCGCATCCAACCGTTCACATGTCAGTGCCAAAAACCTATTCATCGATTTAAAACCAATTTATAAAAGAATATCAAGAAACTATTTATAATGATATTAAGTTCTTGGTGTATAGGCCAATAATGCAAAAGTGATCAGCTTACGCTTCGGTATATTTTAAACCATCCTCAGGCCTTTAAATGAAAAAATGATTGTACAATATTGATACAAATAAAAGGTTACAACTTGAATCAGGTCAGTGAGATACACTCGTCAAATACTTGGATTTGCACTTCGAAAGAGACCTTAATTCTGTCGAGGCGTCATTCGTCAAACGTTAGGTTACTATACTAGCTGAATTCTCCCTTCAACCTTCGCCGTACCAAACAATACACCACACCTGTCTGGTTTTTGAGATAATATAAACTGTAGATCACCTTACTATGAAAGCTTTATCTAATATAAGCTGCTGTGAATCAATATTACAGGCACTGAAGTATAAAAAAACATGCCGTACCGATATCAGCATACCACCATTTTGGATACATAAACACACTGAAGTATAAAAAAATATGCCGCACCGATATCAGCATACAACCATTTTGGATACGTAAACACATGATCCTCGACATGCAATCTGGACAGTTTTATTTTCATCTTCGAGGCTGAAAAACAAACACGTCCTTTCGAAGCCGTAAGCTATTCCTTTTCATGTACCTCTTTCTCCCAGTAAATAAACCATAGGCTACACCGCTGTCATCGGTACGCAATACATTCCTATTCCTTCCGTTCTTTTGAACATACTCAGGTCCGATAAGCACTACATTTTCACCTGCATTACCTCACTCACTCACGCTCTTTATATTCCTTCTGAGGATTTGGCCGGCTGACTCATATGCTACCGACTAAATCAACCTCAAGAGCGACGGGCGTCGCGGAGGAAATGACAGGCCGGAGTATTTATTCAACGAGGCAAGAGTCCATTAATCGACCGATCATATTGGCGAGAGAACTCGCATCGAGAAGATCGCGCACTCGAGATAAGAGAACTGAAAAGTGGACATTAGGAGCAGTCATCGCGGGACGATTCATAGCAGACGTGTTTTGACTACTGTACATAATGCTAGACAGAGAAATCTAGATCAAACAACCGCGGCAGTAAGTTTGATCCATTCCGCGCAACGCGAGAATAGATATCACACCAGTGAAACTCACGTCAATGTCCAACCATAAAATAGGAAAATTAAGAATGCGGATACGGGAGGCTTCCTCTGAACTGGTGTTTAAAAAGCAATCTTCACTTCGTTAGGGGAGCAGGATCCACTTTGCTATGCCAAGAAAGGAAAATGAAGGAGTCTCTAAATAACGGGTTCAATAAAATAACGACTAATTATTTGATAAATGATAATAATTAGCCACCTACTAAGTTTTTGGAGTACTTGCGTTAGAAACATAATGTCTTAACTTATAAATACTATTGCTGTCGTTAGTATCACAGAGGCACTCCCGTGTATATATGTCATCCATAACTATGCCATCATCAAGGTTTGCTTGCGATTATGTCACCTATCTAGAGTAGCCAACAAATTCATCTGCAAAATCTAACTTTACAGTTATGTCCAAGGACGGATCCAAGATTTTTTCGGGGGGAGGGGGGGGGGCAGGCAAACGGTCGTCTCATATTTATGATTAAAATCAACACACATACAACAATTACTGTACGATATATTCTCTTTACTTTCTCAGGATAGTTATCAATATAAAATTAAATAATTGAGCCTCCCAAATACACAGGAAACGAACGTAATGATAACCGTATTAAAAGTCTTGACTATGTTTCAAGAGTCTGGGGGAAACGTGCCCCCATGCCACCCCCTAAATCCGCCTATGGTTATGTCCATGTTGTGACAAGATGACGTCAAGCCACATCTGTTCCAACGACCGCTTACATTGCGCAAGACCATCCATGCGTAGTTCCATGTTACACCACGTGTACATAATTTATTTGAATGACAATTCCTTTTATCATAAAATTTATGGTCAAATTGTGGGGTAAGCATGCGCGGTGCACTTCCAAACGATATTATAAATCAATCAATTGATAGTTCAAATAAAATATTTTCTTCAATAATCTACATAATAATAGAAAATATTTAGTAATGCCCCCAGATTGTTATTAACCCAGCCAGATTTCGGAAAACTATGCTATTATCAAGCTTGGCTTACAATTATGTTACATATCGAGAGTTACCAGGCAAATTCATCCATGAATTCCAAGTTAACAGTTATGTCTATGACAAGATGACGTCAAGCCATATCTGTTCTGACGACCGTTTCACATGCAAGCGACCTACCTTACGCAGTTCCACGTTATACCGCGCGTGCATAATATGGTGGAGGACTACCGCTATCATCCTACAGTGTTGTCTCACCAACACCACTCCTCGGAAAACTTCCATTTTCAAGGTTTGTTTGCGAATATGTAACATATCGAGAGTAGTCAGCCAAATTCATCCACGAACTTTACAGTTATGGCCATGTTGTGACAAGATGACGTCAAGCCACAACTGTTCTGTTCACCGCTTTACATGCATGCGGCCTACCTTACGTAGTCCCATGTTATACCACGAGTACATAATATGGCCGAGGACTCCCGCTACCGTTCGCTGTCTCTGTACCTTCGTATCGCCACCGCCACTTTTTATTTTCCACCACGAACATCCGAGCCGCCAACCCACGCATCCTCCCCCTCTCCCTCTAATTAACGGTCCGCAGGGATGCATTCTTATGCCGCACTTCCACTCCACCTCCATCTATCTGCTTCCCTCTAAAGCGCCTCAGCACCCTCTTTTGTTTCGTCCCTCCCATCCACCCACGCGCGCAATCCTCTTCGCGGCCAGCGGACACTCACTCCTCTTTCCCCAGGCGGCGGCGACAACCAGGGGGAGGAGGGATGGCTCGTTTTGCATATGCTCTGCCGTATTTAGTAGGATTTTTTAAAATTATTTATTCAGTAAATGGAGTTTTTTTCTTTCTCTTGACCTCGATTTTATCGTTGATTAGTGTCTTGGACAGTAGGTCTTTCAGAATTAAATGAAAAATTTTTGGCCAACGTTTCGGAGTAATGTTATACCCTCTTCAGAACTATTTTGCAACGAGTATGATTTGTTTATTAACACAGACATTACTGCCAAATTATAGGCCAATATTTAGGTATTCATTATACCTCCATTAGAGTTTTTTGCAATGAATATGATTTGTTAATAAACAATAATTAACAAATCGTATTCATTGTACAATATTGTATTGTTGGCGTTGCAAAAATTGTGCTGTTTATAATCAAACCATGTTCATTGCAAAAGCGGATTTTAATCAAATTCATTGCGATCCTGATGGGGTAATAGAAGTGTACTGAAACGTTGGCCAAGAAGTTTGCAATTAATTCTTAGAAGGCCTACACTCCCAGACACAAATCAATGCTATTTGTGGAAGTAAAACAAGATTGGATGTTTTCCCGGAGAATTGATAGTAACTTTGTGAGCCAGCAACCGAAACACAAACAAACAAAACAATATTCAGCAGCCCTGAGGATGATCCCCGAGTCGGAGCTCGAAACGTCATCAAAAGTGGAGTTTTTAACCCGGTGGGAATCCCGAGTAAAGTTTAATCATGAATAATAAAGTTTCCTACCCATTAAGGTAGGTTTGCAAGGAGTATTTAAGGAGTGTTCTGGCAGCCTCCCCTCATGGACTCCCCTCTTCTATTCATACTATGTCCTACTCTTTTTCATTCTATCTAAAAATCCCATTCCATCTCTTTCTCTCCCTCGTTTACCCTATATTCTACCCTATAACATCACTTTCAAAGTCCCCTCCCCGCCATGTACTCGCTCCATCCATACCTTCTGTATCCTTCGTATCGCATCTATAGCCTGCCTCTCCTCACCCACCATGTTCAACACTTCGTCGTTCCTCCTCACTTTCGTCCACTCTAAGTTAATGGATGGTCAAACCATCGCTGAAAAAAATGTTTCCAATCCAGCGCACACTCATTAACGTGAGGATACCTTTGTCAGAGGGAAATTGAGTTTTCGAATAAATATTACTTGTTAAAAAAGTACTCGACGAACGATGAAAAATAAGTTATTACCTGCCACAAAAGCACGCTCAAATTTCACGTAACGGTATCAGTGAGGTCTGAAGACGGCATGTAGTATGGCGTATCGATATTTTAGTATCCTCGGCATGAGGATACTAAAATATCGATACGGGTATAAACAGCGGTTTGACGTCTTCTTTCTTTTTACAAATGAGACACATGACGAGTAGCAACGTGCATATGGTTATACTTCTATTGAAAATATTTTTTATATTACCACTGTGATGTTACTAGAGTCTTGAAAGAAATGGATAGATAAAATGGCAGGAAATTAAAATGTGAAATAAACGCCGGAATATTGAGCCTATACTAAAATTATGAGCAAACGTAAGTGCAGCTTATGCAGCAAATATATACAGTGAAGATACATATAATGCAGCGAAATTAACTACTGGGAGGAATGACGTAAAAATGCAATCGCATGGTATATTTCCATCCAACTACCAGTAGAGAATAGCTTGTAAAATTATCCCTCGTTTAACCGTTAGTTCAACTTCTTCAAATCTTTTTTTACTTTAACACATAACGTTGATTAGTGTCTGGCACTGTAGGCCTTCAAGAATTAAATGCCAACTTCTTGGCCAACGCTTCGGTATACTTTCATTACTCCATCAGGATTGCAATGAATTTGATTTAAATCCATTTTTGCAATGAATGTGATTTGATTAAAACAACAGAGATTTTGCAATATTAACAATAGAATATTGTGGCATAATTATGCTTTGTTAATTACTGTTTATTAACAAATCATATTCATTGCAAAAAAGCCCTGATGGAGGTATAAAAATATACCTAAATATTGGCCAATAATTTAGCAGTAAATTCTATGGCAATAAGGCAATCATATTCATTGTAAAAACCCTGATTTAGAGTAAGATAACCAAAAGTAAATAATGCGAGTTCTCCTTCCGATGCTTTGCATCTCTGGTAGCCCAACTTCCCCACGGTCTCTAAAATCTCTTACGCAACCAGTATTGCCTATTTTTCTGACGTTAGCCAAATCAAGTTCTACGCTTTAAACCTAATGAACTGCCTTGACCCCACTAATACATCTCCGAGCACAAATGTTCACATGCAAACTATTTATTATTACTTATTTTCACCATTAGTCATCTAATTCGAATTAGGTTGGCACAAAGCATCAATTAGAAGCTATTAAATACATCCCACTCTATATATTTAACGATTATTAATACACTGAATTAAATATATTATTTACCGGAATAAGAAGAGATAAATGAAAACGTGAGCTAAGATTCGCTTGATAACAGTGCCACGGAGACAACATTTCTTCAGTATTTTAATCAGAAGCATATAGCTCTAAATTACAAGCTTATCCCTGCGGTGCTTCCGTATCATATCACTTTATTTGATCGTGATGTTTAAAAAATAATCAATGTCGTTAACCATCTGTGGAGCGTAATTTAAAAATAGGGATGACGTTATTTGACGTATCATTTGGGCGTACCATTCCATCAAAGATGAACTCATTAATGGAGGCAAAAAAAAGTTTTTCATCAGTCCAAATGAAGCTGAGGCATGGGTGGTCGAAGAGGTCCCTTCAATCTAATGGGCATCATTAAAGCTAATTACTTTAGCACTCTCAGAGTATCATTCCCCATTAACGTTTTGCATTCTTTTTCAAGATCGTCTCCCCTTTGTAATGGCAAAGCATCCATTCATCAAACGATTTCCACGCCTAGGGGTGGTTCACTCGTTTGATCTAATTACGGATAAAGACAAAAAATAATCCAAAACCATTGCGGGGACTAAAAAAATATTATGTTTTTAAACGTTAAAAAACTATTTACTAACAAAGAAAAGCTGCATGGAAAATAAAAAAAATCCATATAAAAGATAAAAAAGAAATATTCCAAAGTAAAAAAAATGTTCGTAACCTAAAAAATATTTTCCGTATCACGTAAATTAAATTAACTTTGAATCAATTTACGGGTGTCAAACAAGCGTAATGAATACTTTACAAAACCTTGAACCACCCTTCGTATTCTTCATTTTAATACAAAATATGAAAAAATAATCTTCTTATCATCTAATCATCTTAACCCTCATATGGATTTACAAATTTTGTTACGTCGTTGGATTTTCGGCGCCGCAGCGGCGCCGCGTCATTTTTTGTTATTATCTTTCAAATTCAGCGTGAATTTACAAGTTTTCTGATTGATAATGGTAAATACATCTATTAGCTTTATTTCTCACCGTGTTCTCCTAGATTTGACCCATTATTGTGGAAGTTATAACAAAAAATCTTGAACGCTGCATTCTTTTCCATTTGTTGCCGTATTGCTCTCTATTTCTGTTCCCTTTGTCTGTTATTTTCGAATGAAAGATTTAATTTCGTGTGTAATGGTTGTTTGAAATATTTTTTCTCATATGCTGTGCTGAACAAACTCCGCTTTTTAATGTTTATATTGTTTATATTTTTATGTATCTAAATACTAAAAATGAGGACCGAATGAAATTCGTTTATGCCCATATGACATAATTTTCATTCCCTGTGTCCAGCCATATGTTTTGTCTTTGCAGTGTATACAGAAGGATAAGTTATTAAACGTTAATAATGAAACAGCTGTAGGTGAAGTGAGAAGAAACGAGTGTTACTTTCGTGATTTTTACAAGATTCTGGCGATAAAGGCAAATCTCGCGAATACTCTGGGAGCTTATAACCTGCAGTTAAAAAAATAAAGTCCTATGTGTTTTGAAATATAACGAATAGGGGATAATTAGCGATGTGTCCAACAACCCAACGCCGCTTCGGAGGTGGAGCTAGAAGAGCCGTTATTTTTTTCCGACCGCGGAGTCCCATTCCCTCACTGAGGACGTTTCCTTAGACATGAACGAGTAAATGTGATGCGTGGGAGTGCACCAGCTGAGGTTTTACTCCTGAATAGGTGGGAAATCCAAACTTCTTAGAAGTATGGGTTATAGGTGGTAGGGAAGAAGGAACAGGCGCCTTTTTTCTTTCGTCCAGCTCTGCAGGAGGGACGGATGGAAGAATGTTCTGAGGTGACAAAAATACCCTCAAGTTGGGAGGACTTCCCTCATCTTTTCTTTCCGTAGAGTTTCACTGACCCAAACATTGAGACTATCCATACCTTCCCACTAAGCTTCCTTATTCGTCATTCACCGCCTTCTTCCCCCATCCCACAAAACTTGATTGAACTTCTCTCCACCCTAATGACCCACCCGAGCTGGACCTTCTTGGAATGAAGGGAGGGCCACTGCGAGGCGTTTTGACAAGGCTTTTGTCCCCTGTCCCTCATGCAGCGATGGAAGGATAAAGAAAAAGAAGGCTATTGTATCTAATTGTCTCCTTGCACTCCCAACCTTTTTCGCGATAAGGGTTTTCTACTCTTACCTGGCCTAACGATCTGGGTATTCCCTGATCCTTGGCAGTCGACACACTACCACCCCTTCTCCTCTAAACAACTTACCTGGCATTCCTTCTTCTTACTCCTCCTCACTCACCCCTTCACTTTAGTAAAACCCACTATGAATAAAATATCTGTGCATTTGAGTACAAAAAGAAACGAGAATTATATTCAAATTTTCACTTCACGGAAATTGCCTATTCTCCTATTCATCATGAAACGATTTTTACCATGTAAATACTGAACTAATGGTCAGGAAAAATAAATTATTTTCTATCACACAATTAGTTGGGTAGTTATCTTGATTTCACCCCAATGGTAAACTGTCACATCATCGATAATTATATAAACGCCAGCAATTTTGTATAGACCACCGTAGCCGCAAAGGAATATTTTCGAATGAGAGGTACAAGACATATAACAGTAGCCGTGCGATGTGTTCTTCACGGTAGTCGGTGAAACCTCTGAATATCCTGGGAAGTACAGTTGCTCATTCAACGAGAAATATTCACACAACGGTGAGAAAGCATTATTCTACGATTTCGGATAATGCATTGTGTAAAAAAAATTTTAGAATTGCTGATTGGTGTAATTGTAAACAGAGTAACACTGGGATTTACTCAAAGGTGACTAACACCACTGCAGGTATGTGGACACGGAGCGGAGAAGGTGCCCAAGCAAAACTAAGACGGAAGCCATGGAAAAAACAACCTAACTTAGCCATGGGTTTCTATGAATAATTCTTGCAAAACGATGAATTTTTGTCAATGAATATTATGACGAGGCTTAACGATTCTTAGCTAAAAGAAAAAGTACAATTGGTATTTTAATATTTTCCTTTTGTTAAACAATTTCACTTGTTTGATAAGTTATAAATAATTAATGATAGGATTATAAATAGATTATAGCATTTCATACGAAACATAATTTCTTTGACATTAGCGTTCAGAGTGCAGTCCCTGACGTAGCGACGAGGAAATAATCGGCCCTAGGAAAACTAAGTCGGAGGCCCAGGAAAAAAGAACTTTAGCCATGAGTTTGTACGAATAGTTCTTGTAAAAATATGAAGTTTTGTGAATGAACATTATACCGAGGCAAACATTATAATTCTTAGCGAAAATAGAAAGCAAAATTAGTATAGTTATATTTTCCTTTTGTTTAACAATTAAATTTTGTTTATAAAGTTGAGAAAATTAAATAATATGATTATAAATAGATTATAGCATTTCATACGAAACATAATTGCTCTTACATTAACATTGAGAGTGCTGTCCCCGACGTAGCGACGAGGAAATACTGAGCGCCGCAGCGGCGCCAAAAATCCAACGACGTAAGTTTTTTCATTAGAGGCCAATAAAATGTAAACTATCAACACTATGCAAACAAAATTTTGTACGTAGACGAAAAAAGCAGAAAAAATAGACTACTGAAAATTTCAAAATGATCCATGGGAATGGAAAATTTTTACACCACTTTTAAAACCACGAGCGCCGCTAAGGCGCAGCAAATCCATATGAGGGTTAATATCTCAACGCACTCAGTTAAGTGTCCTTTTTCACTAAAGAAATATTGGAGTTGCAAGCTCAAAGCGAATATGGTATTCATGAGCTCTAGAAGTGTAAAGTGACAAGAATCGCTTAAGACCAATGAATTTAATTTCCAATGGATCGTTTGAGGGCGACGGCGAATGTTATAGAATATATATGTAACATTAAAATCCATACCGGCACGAAGAGGGATAGTACCTACTAGAAAAGATGAATTATGACAACTAATTTCATTCACAAAATATACAGAAATATAACCATTTAAAAAATGAATATCGGAGCTCTTCCATTTCAAGGACTAAGTTGCAAAACCAATAAAAAACTATATTATTTATATTTTAACCAAAGGAATAGATGATAAATATGCGGCATTGGAGTTTACCAATAATAAATACATCCCAGTCCAGAACGTCGAATGACATAGGAAGCGATGCCGTAGTGAATTAAGCATACAGCTAGTTCCATAAATGACGCAAGTATTCGAGCTGATAGATGTAAAGCGAAGAGGTAATTTATGATAAATTTACCTTGATAAAATGAAACACCTTGATCAAGCTGATAGGTTCACTGTTTTTGCATAAGTTGAAGACTACAACATAACACCCAAGATTAAGATTATTCAATCGAAACTAGGCGTGATTTACAGTACCACCGAGAATAATATTTCAACCAAAATATTCTCCGCTTTTAATAAAATAAAAAAAATCAAAGCAATACATAGATGTAAATCTATACATATATAAATTCGTCGAAATTTTACTTTGGTCAAACCAAAAACGTACTAATAATCGCTTCGAAATCCGTCCGTAATTTCCTACATAATGGATAACGTGAGTGGTTTTGAATTTAAATTTGTAGCCGTGTTCTAAAACAGCTCAAGTACATTCAGCAAGTTCTAGAAATAAATCAATATCTCTGAACATATTTAGAGCTATCAAAGTTATCACTTATGCCAATGTCCCTGAGTATTTATATATTTCACGACGCATGTAAGATACCTTCACAGAATACATGGATAAAACCGATCTAGCAGCTCCATAGATACTTAAAAAAACAGGTAATCTCAAATTTTAGTCAGACCTTTGGGAGATATAGCATCATTTAGGAAAAAACGCTAGTACTACTCAGAGGATGAGTAGGCTTGCGCCCCTCACCAAACAAGGAGAATGGACCATTTAGAATATCGCAATGAAACGAACGAATGCACCCTCCCGACACGATTGACCAAGAGCACGGGAAAAGCACAGTAGACTGATGGTTCCCCATCAACTGCACCTCCACTGTTATACCTCACGCTTCAGATAACTGGCAAAGGTCACGACTGTACTTATGGTTGTCGCCTTGCTTTAACGATACCATTACTATTTGCTCTAGCGGTTCAAACCGCCACTATAGTCCCACTTTCGACGTTCTTCATGCAGGGGAATAATCTGTTTTAATGCGTCGGAAAACTTAATTGCCTCCTTAATTTATCTCGTCTGAATGCGCCCGTGCACCAAGTATTCCTCAAAATAAAATTGCAAACGATAGCAGACGCGATTATAATCATTAAAAGAAAGAGAGAGTAGGATACGATATTTACGAAGGCATTTAGCATACCAAACCTCACCACAATCAAAATTCCATTTCCTGGCTTGCTAAGACTCCCTCTTCTGCCGGCGCTATTTAAATCAATTTTAAACCCTCGCGTCCACGAGACCGCAAGGGGACGATGCAAATCACGGAACATTTTCTTACGGCTGGAACCATTGAATTTATAACGATTTAACCAAGCCCCGTGGAGAGCAGGAAATACATTCGTTCTCCCGCGATAAAAACCATCGTATATGGTGAGGATAAAACGGGGCGAAAAACAAGCGAAAGGGGTCATCGCGCAGGTTTATTTACAGCATCCAAGGAGAGGAAATCTCTCCTAAGTTTGCTCTTCTTTGCGGCAAGAAACTGGGCTCACGCTGAGGTAGCAGTAAGTCGTATTCGCGGCTAAGCGCGGCTATAGTTAAATATTTTGCTAACTAACCAACGTTGAAGGTACCAAAGAGGACAAAAGCGGAATAAATTAGCCTAAAGACGTCCATTGGCGCTTTTCTTTATGGATTTTATGGTCGCTTACAAACAGAATGGTGCGGCTGAGGAGCGTAATTGAAACGTCTGAAAGCAACTAGCCGCGCGATTCTTGCAGCAAATACCTCGTTACAGCATCACCACGCAATTTTCCACGAACTATATGACTTATCAGGATTTAGCAGAGTTGGAGAAGGAAAAAAACCGAACTGGATCTACCCCATAAAAACCTGTAACACGTAGGCGCTAACAACATGAAATCTAACTTTTTTTCGCAACCTTGGTAAAAACTTCTTCTGGTGTCCTCACTTATCACGGGGAAGGAAAAAAACAGGTGAGAAGTCAATTCGATACTAGTAAATAGATAATCTTTCGCCAAAGCTTTATTTCCATTGCATGACTTGTTATTTAAATTTTAATCATGATTTTTTGCTAAAATCAAAAGTATCTACGGATTTTAAAAGTACTTCTAGTTTTTTAACATTACTGACAAGTTCACTGCTTGTGAACTGACCAGAAATGCAACTTGCAAGTGTTTTGCCCGCCACTATTATGACCGTCTCTGAATAACAAAAGATGAATTGGCATAAAATATCATTTCTCCTACCTATTGACCTTAATGTATCTATTCAAGAGTCCCTGCCAAATTTCACGAGTCTTTTACCCTCAAGAGGCTCCGGTACAATTATAAAATATACAATACAAATATAATATCCATAAAAAATAATGACATGAAATCAAGGCTAGATGAGAAGTATATTAAGTAGAGATTCACGCTTCATATGATTTTTAAGTTACGTAGTATTCTCTTCGATCTGAAGTAACCACAGATTTGAAATGCTGCTTTTCAGTGCTCTAATTAAATTTTTGCTCATGGATAATTGAGAAATAAATGTAGCAAGAGAAATTAAAATATGCAGTCAGTATCTTACAAAGAATAATGATGACCTTATATGCACTGAAAATTACGAGGCATTACGCTCACAAATCGATTCATTCAAATGGAATCTTAATAGGCTCTATACTCAATGCAGAGAAATACGCATTTCCCCCGTCAGATCAGTAGCATAAGAAAATGGAAGCAATGTTTTGCCATTTCAACGTCGAAAGAAAAGGGAAAAATCAAATTTAATGAGGATAATATCCATGGTTGCTTAGGTTTTTCATCCACAAGGATTAGGTCACTGACCCATAGGGGAAAGTTGAAATTTTCAACGAATTAAGTAAAAAAAGAATTCTAAAAATTCTTATAAATTAGAGAATTGCAAAGAAGAAGCATTATGGCTTCTAGGCAATCGGATGAACGGAGCATTCCAAGGATGATATTTAAAGGCCATTTCATTCGCTTGCTCCATATTCAGTAAAGCCTGACAAAAAAGCTAAATCAGGAAGATCAATATTTTTCAGTCAGTTAGATTTCTGTACAGCATCTAAACACTGCCCCCTTAGCACGTGTTATTCCATCGAAAAGCGATCTTAAAAAGAGAATGAAGGAAATAGGTTTAACACTGCTTTAATTCTAAAAATCTACCATGATTATTCCAAAAGTTTTTTTATGAATAAATTTGATGTCACTATCTAATATCGCCACAAATTCTTTTTGCGTAGAAATAAAATGATATCAATTATGCGTATTAGTAATTGCCGGCCACTAAAATCTTCGCAAAATATTCTCGATTAAACAAAATAAATAACGGCTGAAAGAACTCTTAACTTTATGTAATAAATCGAAACCTAATACGACACTTAATTTTATATATTTAAACGTATTTTAAACCAAATTAGATATTATTACGGTACGAAAATATTCCGGCAAGGATGAATTTGATTAAGAATGGAATGAATCATGTGAAAAGCAAGCTGCACTTTGCCACTGAGAACGTATCAAATGCCATAGAATACAAGGGCGCACCCAGGATCACAGCTAGGGGCGGGAGGCAAGTAGAAAAGGTTGATGGAACCAAAATTTTAAGAAAATTATAACAGCAATTTATTAGTTTTATTATTATTTGCTTGGATAAATAATTATTTTTTATTTTAGATCCCTTACTTATACTTATATGTATCACTTTTCTTCAAAATAAAAATTTGATCAAGAATTTCGTTTTGAACTAATTTATTTTCACTTCTTGGGGGGGCGCTGCCCCCCGCTGGGTACGCTCATGATAGAATACACACTATAATGACCGAAATGGACCTGAAAACGTAACTACATACCATGCACTCACATAATCCTTCTTGATTTACTTATTTGATTCACCTTCTTTCTTTATTCTAACAATCCCACAAATTCTCCCCCTTTACTGCCTCTAGAAGTGGTCTCCCTTCATATTTACTAGTATTTGACGCTACATTTTCAGATGAATCGTTTGCAGCGAGACTTAGTGAATTTTCTTAGTAATGATTTGACGTAAAACTAAGCATTTTCACGTAGAATGATAACGGAAATCACTAATTTTCAAGACCCGAGTTAATCTCAAAGCAAAAAAACCGGTTTTGCATTCAAGTATTAGACTTTTGAGACTTCACGGTTTTGAAATCACTTAGTTTAACATCAATTTATCACTGGCCCTTGATTAATAATAGGCATCTGAAACGATGATGCCAGTTATTTTCTAACTCTTATACTTTTTCAGGCTACAAAGTAGCCTTCTTTGTTTCTCCCCAAGTTTAGCATAGCTAACAGTGAATTCGCTCACTTTTCCAATTCCTCCCTTCCACTGTAGTCGCCACCTACCCCTCTCCTCTAATCTCATTCCCCGATCCTGCACCCTCCGACCCTCATTATGCAACACCCCCGCGTCCCATTGTTCCACACCTCTTATCGTCTATGTATTCTCTCTCCGCCTCCTCCAACTCCTTAAGATATTCACTCATTATTAAATACTAGTAGGTAATTTCTGCAGAAAAATAATTTTAATCAGGGAATAATACAAGGGCGTGCTAAGGGGGCCGTCGTAAAAAGTAAGAATACCTATATGAAGTGGAAGTAAGGAGTATTTTAACGACCCATGCGCGTAAATATGCCTAATCTATCCGAAATAAAGCCGGACCTTCCCAGACGCATAATACGAATCGCACTAGAAATTTTGCTGAGTTTTAAAGCACTTAATCATTCCGCTAACCTATTCATAGAAATTCATTATACATGTGAAAAATAAAATCATGATGCAAGCGTCAAGTTGGTTAGGTAATAAGTGCATTACAAGACAGTGACTTGGGAGGTTACAATTCCAACAATGCTATATTGACGGAGTCAGCTAATGAACGTTTTTTTTCCTTTCCTGGAAAGGTCGGGAGATCACGTTAACTCGGGGATTTCCCATTCAATATTGGTCACATAAAAAAAAACACAAATCCCTCTTCTGCTATCTTCACCTACTAACTAAAGATAACAACACATTATATTCAATGAAAACTACGAGGCATTACGCAAACAAATTGACTTATTCAAATGGAATATCTTACGGCAGAGAAATACGCATGCCTCCATCAGATCAAAAAATGGAAGCAATATTTCGCAATTTCAACGAAAACTGAACAGGGAAAAATGAAATTTAATGAGAGTACCCATGGTTGCTTAGTTTTTTGATCCATAAGGATTATACCGCTAATTCATTGGGAAAGTTGACATTTTCAGCCAGCGAATTAAGTAAAAAAATAATCTAATAAAGCTTAGAAATTTACAAAAAAAGAGTAGCACTGCGGATTCCAGGCAATTTATTGAACGGATCATTATAGAAAGATGAAATTCAATCGCCATACCAAGGGGACTCCAATAAAGGAGGCTCAAGAACATGGCGGTTGAGCGTTATATCAGTTGCCGTATCGCACGCATTTTATTCGGCGACGCCACAAGGCAGTGGTATCTCGTTCAGGGTGACTTTCGCCATTGACCGTACTGGAAGTGGCATTTTTTAGTTGACAACCGTCTCGCATGCGTTTTATGTGTGGTGTATATGATTTATTGGCTCATTTGCATTTTTACTGCTCTGTATTTCTTGGTGAAAAGTGGATATAGATGACATGTTGCGCCGCGAGTGTTGATTTTGAAATAGATAGATAAATAAAGATATTTATTTCGCAGCCCAAACATTACACGTAGATACATCGATTAACAGTAAAATAAGGCAAACCAGAAGACTCAATCTTTTGTTTGGGTTGCCATTCAACGAAAATAAGACAATGCCTGTTATTGAATTTTACAAAATAGTGAAAACAAAAGCACTCACATGTGATTCAACATAGAAGCAAGTGTCCTTATGCAATGCATAAAATGAATAAAAAGTATATGAACAAAAAACCATCACAAAATTCAATTGGAACACAATAATAGGAAATTAATCTAACAAAAATTGTAATCAAATGAAATTTAAAAATAATAGATAATAATAAATACGATTTTAATGCGCGCAGATGAACAACAATTCCTGCGGCAGATTTGAGTATCCTCTACTACTATAATATTCGTGCGCCATACGCTCGCTCTATATGTGAGGATACCAATCTCAATGAAGCAGTGTCACAGCAATCGGACGACACCCGCCTGCTCAGAAAGCGACCAGTCACCAGGCACCAACTTTGCCCCTCCCCCCTCCACCCACCTCATCTCAAAAAATTCCCTATCTGCCACGTAAGTTCTCATTTTTCCCACCCACCCCTTCCCCCTCCTCCTCCCCTCGAACCAAACCGCCCCGAAAAAATTCCCGGCCTCGTGAAATTGGGAGTCATTATTTATAACAACTGGGGCTCTCAACTTTGCCCCCAAAAAATATGAAGGGAGAGAGAAAAATAAAAAAAAATAGTCGAGTTCATCCAGTCATTCTCATTCCCTTCACCCACTCCTTCCCCTGAAGAGAGAGATAGATAGAGAGAGAGAGCATCCCTATTATATAGGTACACTTACAACATTTCCCTCTCTCTCTCTCCCTCACCATCTCTCTTCTCCTCAGCCTCCCAAGGTGGTCCTTCTCGTCTCACGGGATGAGTCAAGTGCGTGAGGAGGAATGCGTCTGCGAGAGGCGGGAGCGTGGGTGGATCACGGGAAGGTGGAACGGAATATTTGGGATATTTTCGCACTCCACACGCACCTTAATGTGTAGTCCCTGTGGCGTGTCCAGAAATTAGCTTTCCAGGAACTTTTAGATGAACGTGTCTACTGGGAGGTCAAGGAAAAAAGCTAAGGTTTTTGCTCTTTGAAGTCTGTACCAGTTATGAAGACTTTAACCACATGCATCAACAGAGTGCTTTAAAAAATATATAAATCCTGCTATGTGACCATGAATTCCAAGTTCCGAATTTCCCACTTCTCTGGATAGGAACTGTCTTCCCCGAGCAACGCCGGGTATCCTGCTAGTAATGTATAAAATCAAAACTTTTCACCAGGTAAAGCCGGAGATGTTCGTCTTGCGCCAGATACAATAATGCCAGATGCCAGAGAATAAATATGCATGTCCATAAAATGGTTAGATAGAGCTAATTAAAGACAAATTGTGCTCAATCAGGCAAAATAATATTTTTCCTCAGTAATAAAAAAAACTGAAATTATTTAAGTCAAAGGTCTATAGCTTATTGCTTACCACCACGCTGTAATTTTGATTGTAAATTGTATGTCTTACCGTTGTATACATTGTATAAAACTTGTATTATTGATTGGATATTGTATAATATTTTTTTCTTTTTCTCTATTACTGCTCACAATGAGTAATTGAGCAAATATATTGAAGTATGTATACATGCTTTGTAAATTGTTTTGTTCTTAGAGGACATCAGTCCTAGAATAATAAATAATCTTTCTATCTATCTATCTAATGAGAGGAGAAAAGAGGATTTATATAAAGTAAGAAGGTAGTCAAGAATCATAGAATGAAAATAACTAAATTTCAGAAGTCTGATACCTCATTTACCTCCAGACAATGAGAGAAATCAAATTACACGAAGATGTTGGTGAAAAATATTTCCAAGTTATGATACTACTGATTGTAGCAAACTCAGGAATCGTGGAGTCTACGCGACTACAGCACTGACCAAAAGATTGAAGGTACCTTAAGTTTAATATGTAGGATTTGCATGACTACTTCCTTAGCCGGGGGCTCACTTATACTTTAAAAATCAATCTTCGGGTTGATGTATTGAGTGGGCAACTAATTAATATACCGATTTTCCTTACTTGGATATTTTCTCTAATTGGCAGTGTTGCAAATCGAAGGAAAGTCCCGGTCCTTTTGAGACCGTAAATATGCACCGAGAAGGCTGCGCCGATAGAGACAGCACTTATCGTGGAACTGCAATAAGAAGATGAAATAGAGGGACGAAAATATAATATCAAAAAGCTGACATATGATTACGAAAATAAAGCGGACGGTAAAGGACACGAAACGTCACTCATCATAATTTTGACGAGGTCATGGTCAGTTGCTCCGGTTGACGTGACCCTCTTGCACAGCTGTACGGACGTACGCAAATTATTGAGCTGGTTGGGGCAACCAAACGTTTTCTTTTCAATCATTCGACTAGAAAAGATGAGAACAACTAAGTTTTCTAACGAATAAACTGAAGTGAGGTGCATTTAAATTCTTCAACTCGTTAGGTTTGACGACATTTCGTAATCGGGTAGAGTGCGTTGGCAATTACTTTCCTAGTTTTGCCAACGATATAGTTAATTCTTCCCACACCGAAAGGTCTCTTTATTCTATTCCATCGGCAAAAATATTTATAATTCGACGGACAAAGATGCTGGGAGTATTAAAGCAGATTGCAAAATTTAACCATTTCAAGCTATTCAATGCCTTCCTCTTTGAAGACGATTTTCCAGAGGGTAAATCTCCTGAAGAATGAATTATTAAGTCATCGAGTTATAAATCACCTTGCTGGCGAGATAATGCGATTGAGAACACTTATAAAATAATTTCTAGCATTTAAAAAATTTTGATAAACTGTTTCTGAAAATTTGCATATTATTAGTATTTTCAAAAAATTAATTTAAAAACCAACAGAATATCACAAATTGAAAATTAAGACAGTGACTGAGAATTCTTGAAAGGTAATTTTCCCTATTAAGTAATAAAAAAATGTAGCTTTGGCTCTCCGAGTGAACTAAGGTCGCTCTATTAGGCCATTTAATCTAAAAAAAATTGTCAATTAGCTTTAGAACTTCATGACTCTTATATGTCCTGCACTCGGAAACAAAAATTTTAAATACGCCAAAGGATGAGGTTCGCCTTGAAAAAATGTTTCACTTAACCGGGATTAAACCCGGATCTCCCGATTGCCGGTCAGGTGTGTTAGCCAGTTACACCTGACCTGGCCGGCAATCGGGACTGACAACACACCGGGCTGACAACACATCTGACCGGCAATTGGGAGATCCGGGTTCGAATCCCGGCTAAGTCAAATATTTTTTCAAGGCGAACTTCATCCTTTGGTGCATTTAACTTTGCACCCGTGCGCGTGACTGCGTACAAAGTCACTCGTTCCTGCATGGGTTTGAATAAAAATATTCCCACGTGAAAAAAAACACAAGTTACTGGCCAACGCAAAATATAGGGATTCACAGAAAAAGTAAACTAAACGTAAATAGCCGAAATACTTAAAAATATCAATCATTCCCTCCAGATTCATTTCCGATTCCCTTCGCTTGTACCACCTCGCACGGCATTTTACGCGGAGAAGATTTATGTTCCCATGCCCTCGAAATACAAGAGAGAGAGAAAAAGAAGAATCCGTCCTTATTATTTCCCACTCATCCTCCTTCCTTATTTTGTTTTATTACCACGGCAACCGCCCACCCTCCCTCGTTCCCATCGGCTAGAGAGAGACTTGAAAGGCGCGACAAAAGATGAGATAGGAAAAGAAAGAAGAAAAAATGAAACGAGAGGGATAGGGAAGGGGAAAAAGAGAGAGAGAGATCCTGCTTTTTAACTAATTGTGATCACTTCGGAAGATTTAAAAGGAATTATTACGGACGCCGTTTAACGTTCCGCCAGCGCCGACCAGGAATTCCCGGAATGGAATCTCGACGTTTCTTCTTCTTCTTCTCATAGATGGACCCGTGGGAGGACCTCCCTGCAGCAGCCGAAAAGAACAACGGCAAGAGAAAAATAAGAAGCGGGGTGTATGTATAAATATCCAACGTTTAAGTAATTGCGGCGAGAGGGAGTTCTCTCATTTTATTTTTTTTTTAATATTCGTGAGAATCTTCAAAAAAAAGGCGACGTCATTAACAAGGCCGAACTCACGAATCGCCTAGGCTGTCTAGAAAGTGATTCCAGTTCCCTTTTTGCTAATGGGCCATGATCTCCCGGTAAAATTAATTTTTTTCTGACCAAAGCAGCGGGGCAAATATATCGTCCCTCTAGAGGGGATTCAGATTTATTTTGACTCTTAAACAATTGTTTCAGAAATACATTTAGCGTACTAGCTGCGTTTTGATTGTATTTTTTTATAAAAATGTAAAACATTACAAGAAATGCTGTACGAATCTACGTTGTAATATACCTATATCGCCAATTTATTTTTTAAAAAGTCATCCGATATTTTTCATGTTTTTTAAATATCCACTTCTCACGACGAACACAAAACAAGATATTAATTTATCCACAGGAATTCTTCTCAAAATCTTTCTGTTTTGTTGAAAGAAGTGAGTTTATTTTATAAAGCCAGCTAAATATGATTTGTGAGCAATAATTCATGACCAAATCCGTATGAAATAAATTCATCACATTTTTGGGAAGGCATTTTTGGATTAACCACTTTTTGAGCCAGTAGGTATTTATCGCAGAAATAAATTATTTGATCAATGTAAAGGCATATCCCAAGAAAGACAGAGGATTTGTCGAAAGTAAGTATTTACATTTCTTCGCAAAACCACTAAATGATTTTCAATGAAATTTGCACCCCACATTCAAGCAAAAAGTGATAAGAACACATTAGATTAGAAAGCGTTAGTCAAAATTTTATTTTGATAATAAAAGGGCCACCGAATTAATGTCTATTTATTCTAACGGTGTAAGGCATTCTATTAGCTGGGTCCATGGAAACTTCAGAAAATATTTTTTTCGATTACTAACATAAACAGGTAATCATTGCATCACATTAGCCCTTATAAGCAAGAAACGAAATAGCGCTCCGAATTTATCAGTAAAATGAACTCATATTTACTTAAAATATACATATAACCACCTAATTCCTTCCCTCTCTTATTCCTTCCAAACTGCAATGGCACCGACCTGCCTAGTTGTCTTTACAACGACTCCATCATTGATTTTTTGCCAAGTTACATCAATCATTTATAAATTCGCTATTGAAAATAGATCAAGAACATGAAAGGTTGAAATGACAAACACTCGCATAAACCTTGATTTTCCCTTCAGATCATAAGGAAGGGAAGATTACAGCTAATAGCGAAACAGGTTAACAAAACATAAATTGTAAATCGGCCGTATTATAGAGTTGAGAATTTTGAAGCTCAGCGCGATTACAACCAAAATATCGTCACATCAACGATAGGTAATCGAGCTCACCATCGTATCACGCACCATTGAGCATCCCTCACGGCGATAGATCGAAGGAGACCATTAAATAGCCCACACCGACCGACGTAAAACTCTAATCTGACGCCGGATTTCACACTTAATTCCTGGAATCACTGATGGCTCATCGGATTTATGAAGCCGTCCCTAAAAATAAAAACCCGTGACACCTACAGCAACGAGATCACCGATCTTTAAAAATATGTTTCACCCTAGATAATGCTCTGCTGAGAAAAAAACGAGCTCTTCTAAAAAGTTCGTATTGACAGGTTAGATGAATTATTTTACTGGTGAGATGGTTGACTATTATGTTTAAAGTTTGTGTTCATGGTATTAATATTATTAAATTTGAACTAACACTATTTCCATTTATTAAAGAAGGACCTATCGCAAATTCCATTAAATATTTTTTGACTCTACCTAAAGAGTTAATTTGCCAAATGCTCAAAATGTTATTTTGCACAGAGCCTTAGCTATCCTTTCGCTGCGTCTGCTGCTTTACGTTTCACTTGATACCATAAAAATTACGTGTGTACCTACTCCGATTGCACGAATGGATATGTAACCTACGATTTAAATGGAAAAAGGCGATAAAAAACTTTCATAAAAAAGAAAGTAATATGCATGGCCTTATGTTAAAAAATAATGGTCGTTAAAACACACGTAGGCGGAATGTCTTAATATTTTAACAAAAACATTTACTTCGTCTTAAGGGAAACCCATTAGCACAGTAGATGTGATGCATCCTTAGAGGACGAGTTTTAAAAACCCAGTCTCCTTCCTCCAAAAAACCAAAAAAGCCCCATTACTCACTCACTTTACTACCTTCATAAGAATATATATCTATTTTCATCCCAAGTGTTGAGAACAAATGTTTTCCAAATATAAAAAATCAAGCTGAACGAGAAACGCTAAAGATCCAAACAGATAATTTGTTCCCGTGCGACCTACTCCACGAAATTCAAGTATTATATTTATCTGAAAAACTATCCAAATCTTCAAACTAAAAGAAACTAACCATTGTACGGAAAATCAACTGAAGACAGAGAAAACGGGAGGGTGACAAAGGATGAGTAAGCACCATCACTTTAATGTATGTGAAAATGACTACCAGCACGCAAAGGAAATCAGTGCATACGCACTCTGAATTCTTCTATAACTGCTTTTACAGAATGAACAGGTTTAAATGGGCTGAATATTATTTGCCGAAAAAAAACAGAAATAAAGCACAAAAACACATCGATCCACTTATCTAGCAAGCCAAATTATTTCCTTTAATATTTTCCCCACTTCGAGAAGCGACTTGGAATTTTGAAATGGCAATCGAAGAAGACCGCGTGATGACACGGGCGATATTACAGAAAGAGAGAGGTACCCATCTTCAGCTGTACTTTAGGAGATTAATGACCGGCTCATGCGAGCCGTGGCAAGAACATTATTATATGAACGGATTGTAACGACGTTACCGCTCGCCGGCAGGCAAGAAAGGAGAAAGACAAGGTCTCTTTTCATTTCTTTTTGAACGTCTGGTACATATTATTTATTTTGCCAAGTCGCCCATCTCCGGCTCACGCCAAGACTCACTTGTTTCCAGTTACCTTTCGAGAGCCTCTCACTCTCTCAAGTTCTCCACTCAACGTACTCTCGAAGACGAAGGCAAGAGCTCTTAAAAAGGGGTGGCGATGCATTGGGAGAAGCTTCCACGGCGCCACCCCCATAACAGACCACTCTTCCTCCCTTCGGAAGGGCTCTTGAATATAAATATTCAGCCCCGCTATCATCGCCTTCGATCTCATGAGGAAATGTTTTCGCGGGACTAAGAGAACGAGCTCGCGGATTCAGAGATTGAAGCACAATGCTTCGGAGTGGAAAGAGCTGTTACCCTCTTTGGCTCCTCTCTCTTGTGGCAAGGGGCCAAAGCTAGGAGCGGGCCGGAGGAAGGAACACACAAGCAAGGGGAAGGAATGAAAGGGGGAGGTTTGGCGAGGAGGGAGTTAAATATGGCGAGGGAAGGAAAAGAGATCGGAATGGTATGGCATAAGGGTCGGAGTGAGAGGCATTGAGGTGCATTCCGAGAGTTTCCTCCTATTTAAGAGAGCTATCCCCACTCCTTCCGTCTTAAAACGTCAGCCCCCTCCACTACTTCCACCCCGTACCTACTTCGACGCCAATTTAATTTCACTCCGACGAAAGCCTAACGGGTCGCAGTCCCACCTGACTCGCCTCCACTAAACCAGCAGGTCACTCGACTCATGATTGGGATTTTTTTTACCGAAGCTCTATATTCACCGCGAGTTTTATCACTGATTGCATCGAATCAAAGTATCCACTGCATACTTGAGTTATAAATTCGCTCCAGTTGTTATTCGAGATACTATTTCGTTGCTAGTTCGTGATAAAAATAACTGCTAACCAAATTTGGAAGTTTCACCAATTCGAATAGCTTTATTGAGATCATATATGGCAAAGGAAACTGGTGAAAATTTGAAACAACCCTTCAATAACTCAGCTCTAGCGGAAATCAGACGAAATAAACGCCTATACACAAGATCATGGTAAAAGTAAAGCGAAAGAGCCAATATAACTAATGGAACACTTAAATCTCACTGAAATAAATAAAATAGGAATTATTCATTCAGTTACATTCAAGCTAACTCCTTCCATAATTAAAATACAAAATTAATTCTAATTTTTACACATAATAACCCTGAGTGCAACAACATCTCTCTCTTCCTTTTTCATTTTATCAAGATGAGCAATTCACTCGAAAGATATGAAGGAATAATGAAAAATTTTATTCATCAAAAGTATCAAAAACACTTTGCACCTACATTTTGCATATATTATATGATGAGCGGGAAAAAACAGGTATAAGAGTGGTGAAAATTATAGGCTCGGGGAACACGAGTCTGTAGTTCTACAAGGCTGATAATGTTTTAGTAACTAGGCAGAAACATCCTTCAATAGAATACAGAGAACATAATAAAAGCCGCAATATATTTTCAAGTCCAAGGAAATTGATAAAAAATAAATGCAGAGATAAATGATTCCATTTTTGCCACAGGCCATAATTAAAACTAAATCAGCACTATCCTGTATCAGATCAAAACTTTAAATAATATGCACTCTTTTTCTCTCTCGAGCTGATATCTCATTCTGCTGAAGTAGCTAGCAGGTATGTGTATTTAGTACATATATGAATCACATTACACTGCCGACTGATCCTGATGATCATTTTTGCGGTGAGTACATTTACCATCAACCACAGAAGTTGTACTTATGCAATAAAAAGCATAACCAAAATCGACAAATGAGGCTGAGCTGAAAGCAAAACTACAGCTGAATGGATGAAGGAGCCTGTTCTTGGTAGACAGGAAAGCAGAAGGAAAGTCGAGAAATGCGGAAGGACAGATTATGAGACGCATTAGTACCTGCACCCTATAAAATGTAAAAAATGATACCAGTGAACTCGGAGCGCAGAGGACACAACAGTGAGACTACTTAAGCGACCCGTAAAAGGAAAGATATGTGGCAGGGAACGGCGGTAAACGAACATTGGTAGCCCCGGGAAAGGCATGAAAGTCCTGCAAAAAAATAAACATGGCACTGAGAAAACACTTGGAAAAGAAAGAGCAACTAACGGAAAATGACATGAAGGCACATAAAAACTGCAGAGAAGTATTAGTAGTAAACTTTTCCGCTGTAACGAGAGCTGTCTGAAAGGGAGGTTTTTCAAATACATTAAAATGGTAGCATCGGTGACTGAAGAATGATGACGGGGATGAAAGTTCTTTGAAATGTAAGGGCAGGAGGGTGAAATTCATCGAAATACGGAACAGGAAGAGGACGGAAAGCAATTGAACTCATTCTCCAGAACAATAATTCAATTTGTGGCTAGTAATGGAAGATGACACAGAGTGAGGAATAATTACAACCACCAAGGGACTGGACTGTAATGAAGCGATTGTGAGATGGGAAATAATCCGGGGAATAAGAAGACGAGCCGACAAGGAGCGGACATATTGTATCAATTTTAATTAATAGGTTTCGACTGCATAATTTTCTACATTATTAGAGGCTACAACACGGCTGTTTGTTTTCACGCGAGTTTAATAGCAATGCACTAGTTCTCAACTTTCTAGTCTTCGGTAGATATTTCGGTCAAGCATTTATTATTAAATTTGATGGAAAATATCTTCCCAATAGTAATTTACGTTTCATTTCAATGAAAATAACGGGCAGTTTGAGGTACATTTGAAAATGAATATAGAGGTATGGTATGGTATTTTGAGGAGGCGACCGACAGCTTAGGTCATTTGCGCCATGAGGGAAGGGTATGGAAGGAAGGGTGGAGAGAAACCCGGCGTCGGCATTAGCCTGCTCTTAACGAAAGGCGCCAAGGGGACCACTGCTTTACGTCCCATCCGACGGACGGAGTGTTGCGCTTGAAATGTCCTCCACACAACATTCAAGCAGGGATCGGGCAGTCTTTGAAAATTCTCTGCCGCTGCTGGGATTTGAACCCGAGCCCGCTGGGTGGGAAGCCAACACTCTAGCCACCACACCAACCCGATCCCCGAATATAGAGGGTCTGCGGGAGAAGTTTAAAAAGAAGATTTTTAAGGGATAATAATCGATTTAGTATTTAAGAAGACATTTTGAGCGATTGTTATATCAGCTCCTGAAATGATGATCAGGCTGCCACTTCGAGAAAACTAAATCTATTAGAAAGAATGTTAACCCTTAAAAACTTTCGTGAACACGAGGTAACAAGCACGATAAAAACGCCCAAATTAATTGCCTTACTGTTTCATTTAAAGACATATATAAATAGTTTACTGAACATAAATATACCATTCCTCATTCATATATATAGGAAAAAGAAATTGGAAAAACGTCCCACGTGAGAAAATGAATCTTTTATCTATAAATAATGCGTATAGCCTTGGTTTTCTTATAGGACAAATAAAACATAAAACAAACTCGAAATTGTAAAAACAGCATTAATGGTTCACTCTTACCAAAATCGCATTTAAATTTAGCAACTTCATGAAACGGATGAGATATAAGACTACCCACGAAGAGTAAATTTATTCGAAAAACAAACCACTTAATTAGTTAAGAAATTAATAGATTATTACTGCTCGAACTCGCACCTAAAAAACTCGATTCTTCGACAATTAATTCCATTCCCCCCCCAGGAAAGAGGGTTAATTTCACTCAGGGGAAAAGAATCAATTCAATGAAAACTGAAATTGAACATGATAACACTTCTCTCAACGACACGTTGCGTGAAGTCATGACAATTGAGCAGGAGCGGTGGGTGATAACATTAACGTTCAAGAGTCGTGTTAGTGAAACGATAAATGCATAGTTATTTTGGCTTGAACGAGAGAAGCACGGATTGGATCGAATATTTTCAAAATGCGGGTCTTTCTTTCGTTTACCTGGTATGTGTTTGTGAAACTTCTTAATACTAGAACCATACGATTACTTTTGTCACCTCGAGAACACTACACCCATTACAAGGATTCCTAACCTGAGAATATTTTTCCTTCGTTGACACAATGATTGCAACTAAAGAAAAAATGCCTAACTCAATTGTTTTATTTTTTCAAACAAAGACTTTAGAGATAAGCGTACTGATCATTAAAAAGGCCATTCCTCATTATCAACCTGGTTTCCGGTTTCTTATTGGGTATCTTTACTTTTAAATACGGGCATTGTTACTCCCTCAACTGAATCAAAATGGGGAACGAAAGCAAAATGAAAAGATTTTTCACGATCACCGACCAGGATGCCTGCGACTCCGTCTCTGGGTCGCAGGCCGCGTCGATGATGAGCACACCACCACAGGCAGGGTGGGTGGCTTTGCTGCACACGTTGCAATCACCACCATAACGTCATAAAAGGCTCGGAAAAAAAAACTGGGACGGCTGGCGAACATTAAAACACACTTTCCTCTGCCTGCTGCTCCTTCGTTTGAGCCGTAAGTGATTTTTTGAATGTGCCATCAAAGGAAGGGGGTCCCTTTCACGAGAGGGGGTTAAATAAGGGGGTGGGAGTTTGTGGGGGTCGCTGGACGGATAAGGACCTCTCCTCAAGCAGCTCGAAAGGTGGCGAGGGGTCAAAGAGGAGCGGAGGATGCGCCATGCATAAACATACCTCATCTCTCTCTCTCTCTCGCCCGCCCACTCGTGTGCTACAGTTCCCGACCTCGTCGAACCTTCTTTTCCTTCCTTCGCCCCACTGCCCCCTCCACTCGCCTTCAAGTCTTTCACCCCTACGCACCATTCTCCACCCACACACACATACACTCCGCGTGCACATCATCCTTCCGGATCTCACTCCACGCTTCCTCCTCCTACAAATCTCCATCCTTCCCACTTTTCCCACCATTCCTTACCCCTAGTTCTTCCCAGTGATATGAGCCGTGCAAAAACCCAATGGGAGGAGTCTCATATGCAACGGCTTTACATACAGGAATTGCGAGGGTTCAAGGCGAACCCCGCCAAGGGTACAACACACCGGGGCCCGGAACCAAGCCCGAGGCTTATACGCCAGGACACCCGGGGAGGGGCTGGAGAGGAAGGAAAAAGGACAGAGGCGCCGTCGCAATCGGAGCCCGCCGACGCCTCCAGGGAAAGGAAAGGAATGGAAGGGCGGGAAATGGGGATAAAACACTCCAGTGCTATGGAAGCAAAGGAGGCCCTACCTAGCGAAACCATGTGTACACAATTAATATTCTACCAATTTTAGTAGATTTTCCTATGGGGAAGAAAAATCTATGGATCAAATCGGTAGATGGCTTTACATACAGGATCATAAAAGCTTTTCACAATTTTTCAAGAGAAATTTTTTACCCTTGAACTAACCCACCTTCCTTACATCTTTCACTTTTTCGCCATTCCTTATCCCCAGTTCTTTCTAGAGATGTGGGCCGTGTAAAAGCCTAAATCCATTTATATGCGTGGAGGGTGACAGAAGATTAAGTGACCTACTTGGTTATCCTCTATTATAATACTCGTGCCCCAGTTCCATCAAGTAAAAATTAAAATTTTCTTATTTTTAACAGGTCTTAACACCGCAGAAAGATTTAATAAACCAATTGAATGGAAAAAAACGGGTACTGGTTTGAGCCATACCATTCTCACAACGTTCAGATTTACGCTGAGGCCAACTACATATGCCTCTATTCAGTAGATAAATCCTTTTGTCATTTCAAGAAACACGTTTTGAAATATATAGCTCAATCCCTCGACGAGTCGCTTTCAAGTCATTGATGCTCTATATCAACAAGGTTTTTACAGTCACAATTCCGTTCAAGTCATCCCAAGAGCTGTCAATGCTGGCACTTCAGCCTTTAAAACTGGGTCCCCGGCAAGCAAAAATCACCCTACTCCTGCGGCCTATTTTTAATGGAGTGAGGTGGATTTTTAAGCCCCACGATAATATACATGTCAGCGAGAGGAAAATTTAACGCCTCATTTACTAAATAGTCCCCGTAAACAGCAATAAAAATCGAGGCAGTAACTCACAACACCTCACAGTGAAAGAGTAGATGCCTGAATTACAACACTGTTAAACAACTCGTAAGTGGTTCTCTACCACTTACGCGGGCAATAGGAAAGGAAGAATCTCCTTCCGCAGTCCGGTTGTAAACATGTTTATGTGCTCTCCATATTGACAAACTTTTTGTAGGTTTTCCTGCAAATGATACTGGAATGACAACGCAATCAATAGCATAAAATACAAAAGAGGAAAAGGGGCGCTGAGGGGTTTATTGTTGCGAAGAAGTTGACGAATTTTCTTTACAAGAAGCTAGAGAAATATTCTTCATATTTTGAACCGAACTGAAAAAGCCGATAGAAGTGATAGGAAAGTTAGTATTAAATTAAGGTCAGAACATTAATTCAGGAAAAATTTATCACTAATTATGTTTCCAAACACAAAAAGATAAAATATTATTGCACATAAGTATCGTGTAAAAGGCTATCGACCATGGATAATTTACTTCGGCTTCTCAAAAAAGTCATAATCCCATTACGATCATAAGTTAACCATTCGTAAGTCGCTGTGCCCAACTCAAATTTCTGAAAACTTAATCGGAAATGCTAGCAGTAGACCTCAAACACTGTTAAACAAGGAAAGGCAACCCAAAAACAAGAATTTGTATATTTTGGGCAGTCTAACTTCATTGATTCTTCCCTTGATTTTGATGTACAAAAATATGCACAGCTATATTTTTTTAATAAAAGAAACAATATTATTACAGCAGGTGCATACTCCTTTTCTTTGGAATCAATTGTCTCCAGTTCCTATTCCATCTGTGGCCTTCCTTTGGCATTCTTCCCATCTAATTTTCCTACACCATGCTAGATACACTCCCAATACCTACCCTCGGCTTCAAAAAATATTACAATATCATCATCATCATTAGTTAACAGTCCAAAAATTCGTTAGACTTTGAGATCCACTCAATCTTTCAACACTTAATATTTTTACACTGAAGTAGGCACACTTTTTACAATGAAGTATTTCCCATTTGAACTTCATAATGCCTTCTTTCATAGTGTTCACACCACCTGCTGCAATCTACGACTCTCTCTCGATGCAGTTTCACAGTAAATACTCCCTCAAACATCGACACCAAACACCTTTCCTCTTCATCTCCACCTTCCCTCGCATAATTTTCCATCGGCCCCTCATGACCACCTCATCCGGAGCACCTCCTACAGCCCACCGTACAATAAAACCGCACGCAAACACTTCCCTCCACATAGCCTTGCCCCAACACACCCCCTTGGCATAAAACCTCCCTCGATGCGTTACCCCCAGCACGAGTGGCGTGTGCCCTATCCCTCCCAACAATCGACCCCTAATCCTCTCCTCCCATAACGACCAACTTTTACCCCTACGGCCTCCGTGGAGGTAAGTTCCCTCACGCCCAGCCTCCATTCAGTCCACCCCTTTCAACTAACTGCCCCTCGCCCACAGCCCGTTTCGCGCCTACCAGTAATTACCACCTCTCGCCTTCCTCCATTCCATCACTGACCAATCCATCTCTCCCTTCTTCCTCGCCTCTGCACACCTCGCTTTCCCTCATCCTGCAGTCGTCAGAGATACGGAGATTGAATTTTAATGAAGACATATTTTTTAAAACCCAAAAAGTTGAGGGATTTACACCTAAATACCATACCGAAAGTTGCCACGATAGGCGCAAGGTGGAGGGTGTTACGATACCAGCTGAGGAAAAAGAAAAGGACACAAGCTTTCTGAGTTCCACCTGGCATATATTAAGTCCGTTATGTTCGGGGAAAAATCGAATTCCTACACCAATCCGTTCGGCCTAATATCTCTCTGTTTTTCAATTTCTGTCGGATCTAGGAATTTATTGAGGCTCTTGGATGATGGGCCCCGAATTGCTCTGAAATATTTCCAAAATTAATAGCTCATTGAATATGCTGAAGCAATGTAAGCCTTGTATTACCGCGTGAGACACGTTGTTTCAGAAAGAAATCTATCTTGTTCTTTTAACTAATATTTTTTATATCGACCTAAATTTTGACACAATATGCCTAATGGTATTAAGTGTGACTTAACCTAAGATAAAATTAGCATGACGTCCGTGTGCGTTTTTACTGAGTAAACCATACCTATCAAATACGTCCCCAAAATATTGCCGAAGAACGTTTTAAAGTTGATTTAAGACGCACGCTACCTTTATTTATCCCAAACGTTAAAATTTAAGTTAAATATAGTTCAAAATTTCATTGATTTTTAATTTTTTTCATACAGTTCTCAATTTATAATTACCTGTAAAGCAAGAGAAAATATTTATAATATCACCTCCGACACAAAACAATATGTTTCAATTTGAAAATTTGCCGAAAAGTGAAATCGAAAGAGAATTTCTTGGGATGACTCAATGAAATCACGAAAACCCAATAATCGCCCCTGGATTTTCTATCATCTCTTAAGCTAATGGGCATTGCTGCTGGATAAAAGAGTGGATTAACAGTGATTGATATTATGTGACATGATAGGCGCGAATAAGATCTTATCGCCAGATTAATTAAATTCCAATGAAAATAGTAGTAAGACAAGAATTTATGGAAAGCAAGCTCGTGAAGTATTCATGATTCTTACTCAAGAGTCGAATTACGATGAAGGATGCATCACATAATTATAACGACTTTCTATAATTACCCACGACTGTGTAATACTGTGATTTGTTGGGTGGAGAGTTCGTCAGAGTCATTCCATCGCTAAACAGCCAAAAAAAAAGAAGTCATTTCATCCCGTTTTAACGAGCAACTGCGAATAGAGCGGTGTGCATTCAACCTAACACGAATAGGATTCCCGCGACGCATCAAAGCATTTTCTGAATGCTTCTTCTCATTTGCAGTGACCCGAATGGATGAATGAATGAATTCGCGTGCAAAAGAGGGAAGAATGAGAACTCTGCACGGAATGCGGTTGGAACGAGACGACAGAAAAGCGAGAGAAAACGCAAAAGCGGTCACATTCCGTAGTACCTCTTTCCTCCTCCCTCACACACGCCACCTAACCGGATGCCTTGATTTGTTGACGCGCTCCTCAACAATGCAGTACAAATAGATACCACCCTCCATCGCCTTTGTCCTCTCCCGTGCCTTTAGCGCGTACGAGGCTAAAGATTCAACCCCCTTCTCTTTTTCTCTCGACTTCAACCCCCTCCCGGGACGACCCTATTCATCCGCCTCCATAGGTGGCATCCCCTCGCGGGAGGCTTGAGAACTTTTCTGCACGTCCTCCCACGCACGCCAAACCCTGAAACGTGTGCCACCTCTCCTCTCCGTCCAACACCACATTCCCTTCTCTTTTCCATCCTTAAGCACTTCCGTCCCCCTCAACTGAACCATCGTTTTATGCTGAAGGAGAGGGAGGCTACCGAGATGACTGACTGCGTTTATTATGATAACGCTTTCTCTGCCTCCCTCACACCTTCTCATGATTCAGAATTTAGTTTTTGATTACACTACATCACCTCCTCATGATAGATTCGACTTGGAGCCCATCGTAGAATAAATAGCAAGAATTACTCAACTGTAACCGTCTTTTTACGCTGAAGAATATGGAGACTAAGTGAGTCTCGGCTTTCGGGCGTCCCTACGCGTCAAGTTGTCCATAGGTGACGACAGTGGCTTCAGAAGTTACTTCTGACCTGAAAACGCCAGCAGGGTAGCTGGAGAAACTGTCTTCACGAACTAGGGGAACTACTTTAGAGATAACCTACGAGGGAGACTATTGTACCGACTATTCCATGTATATCCTGTGAATGATGTAAACACAAAGGCGACAGATGCATTAAGGAGTCTGGGAGTAAGGTATCTAGGAGTCACGATAATTCCGAACCTATGGTGGATAGTGTAAACATAAAGGCGACAGATGAAGTGAGGTATATAGTGGTTACGATAACCTCGAACCTTTCGTGGGGACCACACACACAAAAAATATTTGTGGCAGAGCCCTGAAGAAGCTAGGATTCGTCGAGCGTATTGATGGAGGATTTTTGGACGAGAAAGTAAAGGAGAGGTGATAGTTCGCACTCGCCTGGACAAACCTTGAATATGCAGCAAGAATACGGTGTACAAAGACTCAATCGGTGAACTTCATAAAATAAAAGGAAGGCTGCGCGATTCGTCAAAAACTACTATGGGCATACAGACGGCGCGGGCGTTACCCAGATGTTGAGCGAATTAGGCTGGGAGTCGCTGTAGACTCAGAGGCTGCGCGCTTGGCTTAGATTGCTTGAGTGATTGATAATGGATATATTCAAGAGCGACACGGAGAATATCATATTGGAAGCCCACTACATTTCCAGGTTTGACAGAACCGACATATTAAGAGAGCTATTTTTCCGAACGGATTGACATGAGAATTAGTTTTTCCTCCGCACAATGAAAGGCTTCAATAACTTTACTTGGCAAAATTTCGCTAGAGCATTTCTTTTTTATGTACAATCGGCTGGTGCCGTAACACCCCCTGCCACATGCCTTTTGAGGCGGCTTTCGGGGTAGTACGTAGACTTAGAAGTATCGCGATGATCGACTGCGTTCATTCTTTTTAGGCTACCTCAGCCACCCTCGCATCTTCCCATCATCGATACCCTGAATTTTTTATTACAATAGATTCCCGCCTTACAATGTGTTCAACTTAAGGCTGGTTTACAAAAATAATTATCAATACATTATCCGTAGGGAGCACTTACAATTAGCATAGCATTCCAGTATCAATACGTCAATGGCGGCTTTCATAAAAAAAAATTTCGCGGAAAATGGTGAAGAGCGTGGGGTTTGATCGAATTTGAACAAACGGGAAAATTTGCGTTGAGCGCGCAATGCCGCAATCACTTGTCGGAATTCTATTTTGTGCTTTTCATCCGCGTTTTATTAACTCAAACCGTGACTAAGGGCTAACCGTGAATACTCTATTAACGGCTTCATAATTCTTCTCTTTCATATCCATTACCACCTGCTCTATTTATCTCATCGATGGTCTACTTCTGTCGTACGGGCTGCTGCATATCAGTTTTGGTAGTCATTACAAAAGTACGACGAAGAGATAGAGGGAGGGAGTGCCGAGGAAGAAAAGAAAAAAGGAGGAAACAAGGGAGATGAGGTCAGAAGGAAGGTCACAGAGGAATTGAGGAGTGGAGGAGAAATAGGAGGAAGAAAAGATAGAGAGAGAGAGAGGGAGAGGCGAAGGCAAACAAAGACAGAAGTGATGGACGGGGCGGATAATTTACTGACGCGAAGAAGAGACAGCATAACATGGAACGAGAAGGAAGAGGAGGAAAAGGCCGCCAAAGCCTGATGCCGCGTCGCTAAGGTTCCGACGACCCTACGCGCTTGTTCAGCGCAAAAACTTAAAAAGTAGTAATAATTTCTGTCTTAAATAAATATCGCAATTAAAAAAACTTTCATGCATGAACTATCAAATTTGAACATTCATTTATAAGAGAAATATAATTTCTCGCAACATTTCATGACGTGACAATAAAATATAAAGGATCACCATTCATAAGGTTCACATGCGGATCCTCATTCTACTGGCCTCTCGATGAATTTCGCCATCACAACCTACCAGGACTAACATGCCTCTAGAGAAACTGGGTACGTAAGAAACAAAATTACCAATCATTTTGCATTTAATGTAAGACACGGCATCCGGCGTTACTTTCGGCGAACTGTTTCATGGTAAACAATAATAAAAATACTTTGTTATATTCCACACTTTATTTCATATGGTACGACCCCGGTTTCTGCATATCATTTTATCATCAGGTATCATCACCTGATGAGAGCAAGTATCATTTGAAATAAAGTGTGGAATCAACAAAGTATTTTTATTATTGTTAAACACTTTGCATTTAGGTATCTGTAATGTAAAATTATATTAATATACTATCCTGCAAGCCGCCTCGATTGGCGCCTGGCGGGGCGAGATAGGATATCAGCCGCTTACAAAAAAGTAAAGAAAATCAGGTACTAATTGGAGTGAATTGACCACTGAATCTTACCATTTATTTAAGTCCTCCATTTATATGAGGAAAATGAATTCCTAGACCTATCCGATCAGCAAAATGTGTCTCTTATTTTATGATTCTTGTCACACCTAGAAACGTAGTGAGGTTCCAAGATGACGTTTTCCGTGTCCCTCTGAGAAATGTCTATTCTTAGTTGTTCGAGCAGCTTCCGAGTTCCTAGGGGCTCGCAGCCTGATTCGAGTAAAATTCCAAAAGACCAAAAGTTCAAATACTAACAGGAGGCATCCAGAGGGCATCCACCAAGCAGGTAATCCGGGGGACATTAACTTTCTTCATAAAAATATTCCACCTCCAAACATCACGACTTGTAAAATTTCTCGAGAAAGACTTTTAGCACAAACAATACGCAAAAAAGTTTACCATATTTCTAATCTGCTGGAATAATAACTTATATTAGCCAATTTGGCGGAATAAACAAATCGTGACGGAATTTCTTTTTCGATAACCATAAATGAAATTGAGTATTAAAACAAATAAACTTGTAAAAAATGGTGAGTCAATATCATTTGAATCGGGGTACTTTTTCAAACAATTTCAAGAATAGTATACTGCAACTCAATTTTTATCAGCCACAGTAGAAGTACCGAACGGCAAAGCGAAGGAGGGAATAGAGAAAATAAATAGAATCGAATCGGAAGAGATAGAAAGAAGAGGAGCAAGAGAGCCGATCCCCTCCATACAACCCCCCCACCGCCTTTCTCCCACCTTCCCCCTTCCTCCGTAGCCTCCTTCCGACCACCTCTGACCCCTGGGTGCCCACCCTCCCACTCTCTCTCTCTCCCGGCAGACCCGTTTACCTCGGGAGGGTGACTGCTTCGGCAGGAGGAGGAAGAAGAAGAGATAGGCGCTTCGGGGAGGAGTTGGCGTCAGAGAAAGAGAGAGAGGGAGAGAGGGGGCGGGGGTGGATGCGGGAAGATGGATGGATGGGGGGCGGGTGGGGTGAGGGGGTGGAAGGTGCAGGGAAGCAGAACGGATGCTTCGAGGGGGTTGGGCAAAGAGAGGGGAGGGGAGGGGCAAGGGCGGGAATGGGTGAAGGGTTAAAGAGGGGAGGGCGAGGAGGGGGAGGGGGTTACCTGCGAGGTTTGAGAGAGGCCAAAATGCAATGCGATTCTCTTCATAGAACAATAAACCTAAACATTGCCCCTTATCATAATGATGCGCACATATTATCAACTATGATGATAAAATCCCATATATTCGTCGCATTTCAGTCAGCAATGATTGCCGTCTTTCCCGTCTCTTCATCGACTTCATGAGGATCATGCATTGTCGAAATTAAAATGAGAGCCTTATCATTAATCACCTCGTTAACAGACATACGTTTTTGTTACTAAAGCTAGCAGCAGATAGGGACAAGGGGAGGCTGGAGGCTCTCATATCCTGAATATATTCGATAACTGAACAAAATTACCATTTATTTAGGGTAATTTCGATACCAAAAGATCTCTGGGGATCCCTTACTGAAAATGGCTGATATAATTTAAGTGCTATCAATATTTTTCATATGCTTAAATGAGCATCTACATGAGAACGATTAAAATTATAATATCATTATTGTCGATATCGGGCAATCTTCTTCCAGCAACATTTATCTATAAGTAAATGAAAAGAATAATTTTGTTGTAATTCACCGATTTATTTTCAGGTACAACAAGTTTCGACGAAGCGGGATTATCTTCAGGTATCACGCTACATCGAAACTAAGAGTTAGAGAGGGGAGGATAGCGGTGGGGGTTTCCTATGAGGTTTTGAGAGAGGCCAAAATGCAATGATACTTTTCGTAGAACAATAAACCTAAACATTGGCCCTCAAGAAACTAAAAGGCAACATCGATCACGTACAGACGTTTTTAGATTTAAAGATGGTAATTTAGTCAAGAAATGGAAGGCTACTCTTTTGTAGAATAATTCTGCTGAGATAATTAATAGAAATGAATTTTACCCCTATCGTGTCCGGCTCAAAATTGTTGAACTTCATGTTATCGTAAATGAAAATTTAGTTTTTACAATCCACTAATTTATTTTCAGGCGCAACTTCTTTCGACGCAAAATATGGGACATTGAAAACGATGGGAGCTGAGTAGCATAAAAAAATATGATATTGAGCAATTAAAAACGTTTATAAAAATTGCTAATCACCCTAGTCTTAAAATGGCATCAGAGCACCGAGGAAAGGTAAAATTTATTTGAAAGCATGTTCGATGCACAGTGCATGGTCTGAATTCAGCCTGAGTTATCCACAAACTTCAGGGAGTTCGAAATACTGTCATTTATTGCAAATCCATGGGAGCACTAAGTCTAATTAGTAAAGCCTTTGGCTACTTGTGGGAACCATGTTCTAATACAGGGCTATCTTTTAAGACTCAAAAGAGCCTTCACGGTGCAATTATCTGATATCATGAAATTTGTTTCATTGAAAGTGGTGGAGGGATATAAATCAGTGTATATTTCGTGAAAAAAGCATTAAAAATACGTCAACGACCATAAAGGGAGCTTAAAAAATTAAAAAAATAATTTGCAGTAGAAATGACAGATTACTAAAAACACGTAGAAAGTAGTTGAGAAATGTTATTGAACGAAATATGAATTACATAAACTGAAACCTTAAAAATAACTGGGAAAATTCACAAATTATCAATATAATTAAACTTTTTAATGGATAAAAATTATAAAATTTGATTCACATATGATGTATTAATTCACGGCCTTTTAATTTATTTTATTTGTATATGACTTCACTACGATAAAAACAACTTTTTTCCACTGACAGTGCATTTCATATAGGCTTCTAGATTATTTCAACTAATGGATTCCATCTCCATAACATTGATTACGAAATGACTACACCACTTATGTGTCTGACGTTCACACATACATAATGGCAGGAGGAAAAGTAGCGGAATGGAGCAAATAAAAAAACGACGACACACCACAACATCGAAAGGATGGATTGTCAAGTAGTTAGATCCCGGAGAAGTAGCCATGGGACTTCCCGGAAGAGCAATGTTTCACGTTGCAAGAAAAGAAAATACATGCTCGATCGGAATGCACTGCCATCGAATCCGATCAGATTCCATTCCGTTTTAAATGTTTTATGCGTCGCTTAACACTGTTTTATGCATCTTTTCACCGTCGTGCCGGGATGTAGAGGTGGGCGGAAGGGAGCTGTAGACGGTATGAAGAGGATCAGAGGGGCATGGGAGCCAGCAGGAGATAGATATATTTTGTCAAGGAGATATTGCCACAAGGAGCCGAGGAGAGAGGCGGGTACGAACGACGAAGTAAAAGATTTATGGCGAATCGGAACATGTGAAGAATTGATGGATAACCGGTGAAGGACGAAAGAGAGGAAAAGGAAGCGCTAAAGAGACAGGAATAGGCAGCAAGTAAACGGGGACATCAGAGAAGGTCAGTTCCATCGTTAGATAAGGGTGCCATGATCCCTTGGAATAAAAAAAGTCTTCCGCTAGGACGTAAATAGTTGGAAGTTTGATTGAGGGGAATGTTCTACAAACATTTTTAACGGAATTAATGTTTATAATATTTCTTTCGACAATTGTAGTTTAATCTTACAGGGCTTCCCTTGAAAGGTATTGACAATGATAAAAGAAATCATTAGCAATCCTCTCCTCCTCACAGTGGTCATTTTTTTATACCAGAAACGATCCCGGTTGGTGCAAAACGAGCGTGACTGGAAATGGAGAGATACCTTACACCAACTACAACGTTACAGGGTTGCGCAGAGAAACTATTCACTTGGCTTAAAACGACGCCGATTTGGCGACTGTTGTATTTTACAAAAATTAAAATAGGGTGAAGATTTTATGATATATCTCATAGCTAATTAATAACTTAGCATCTTAACAACGAGTTCCTCTTTTTCAAAATCATTTTTAAAGGTGAAGTCCACAGAGAATAAGGTATTGAAGCCTATTCCGAAAAATTAATCACGAAGGCACCAGTTTTTCAGAATAATACCATTAATATAGTAACTGTAGCAATTTTCCCACAAATATCACCCATAAATAAACTATTAGCGATTGATTTTCACTCCAGATACCCAGAGAGATAAATAATTACGAATAATTCCAGAATAAGAGCGAAAGAGATAGGTTTCACGATCTAAGAGTGGATACAAAAACAGAGAGGCATGGCAAATCGATTTCAGATGGCCACTGGCGTGTTCATATCGGTGGATAGGGCTCATTCGTCTCAGAGCGTATCACCTTTGATCCGATGAAAGCATGAAAGAAGACGAACTCAATCCCGTGAACCTCCGCCCTCGCATGCCCCAGCATCCCACATAAAGAAGTTGCTGCTTCATCCAAACAGAAGGTCCCGTTGGAGACAGTCCACCGCGGGACCAACATGTGAGACTCGGACGCTATCCAAAGATATCAAAAGCTTACTAGATTTAAAAATGTTTGCCAGCGGAAAAGGAAGTATTCGGACAATATACGGGGGAAAAAATTTGGCCACGAAATGTTAACCATGGATACCTTATGCCAGTATGAACCAAAATGAACAATGATGTTTGGGTCGAAAATGAACCAATTTTAAAATAAAGAAATTTTAAGCAAAGCGCTCCAATAAGCCGCAAGTTTGCCCTGTTGCCAGATGACATTGATGCATCGCAATTTTCGGCAGGTAAAGCATTCGGAGTCTTGATTTGTCCAGAGCATCCGACAACAGGACCAACTCGCGGCCAATCGGAGCGCTCGGCTCAAAGTTACTGTAGCTTAAAAATGGTGCGTTTTCGACATAAACTTTTACACTAATTTTGGTTCCTACTGGCATAAGCCATCAGCTACTGCATTTAGTTTTTATATGAACTCAAAAATTACACAAATCCTTAGTGGACATGGACATTTTAGAGCGTAAGGGAAGAGAATTAAGAAAAGGGAAGATGGAAACTGCCCAGAATGCGGAGAAGAAGACACATTTGCACATATAATTGAAGATTGTATATGGTTCGAAACAATGAGATACACGATTTTGAATCACAAGTGGGAAATGAATAGAAATTTTGGGTCCATAATTAGAGGGGCACCAACATTCTCACCACATCTATTGCACACATTCTCCACACAGACCCCTGATTAGCATTATTCAGAAAACCTGAAGTGAGTAGATAGAAGAGTGAAGAGTGCTCTGAAGAGGAAGGAAGAAGAAACTTCGCGAAATGAAGAAAGAGGAAGAAGTAACCGCAGAAGAAAACAATAGAAGAGATCGCAGGCCGGGGCATATCTTGCGGGAGAAAAAATTACTGTATTATTTCGTATTTTGTTTTTTTCCTTGACTATCCGATTTTATTAAATTCGTTAGTTTAATAAGAATTGTTTAGTTTGAAATAAAGGGGGACTAAGTTAAATAATATGAACCATTGCCAAGTAACCATAAACGCGGTGAATGTCTGTTGACACAAGTACGCTCGGCGATTCTCCACCTGCGCGGCCCTTCACGTTTTCCGTTTATGGTACTACCATAAAATGGCCACGTTCGCGAGGAGTGACTGTAATGAGAGAGTAGGATAAACAGGGAGAGAAAGAGAAGGGTGGGTTGGAGCAGGCTCTCTTCGTTCTCAAAAGGTAAAGAATCCTCGAACGCGAAAGGACACTAACAACTACCGACAACAATTAGACAAGACAACATCATAGAACTGCATTTTTTATGGTAAATTTGGAGTGAACCTTACGTTTTGACGACGAGTTTTTTTTATTTTACCTCCACTTCACAACCACATTGGAGGTGATGCCATGCGATCATGTTCTTCAAGTTAAAAAAGATTTTTCTACAGATTATCTTCACATTTGCTCCCATTATCCGGGATCACGACCACCATACATCACAGCCTCATTTTTGGACAGGCTCAGGAGTAAACACATATTTTTCTAAATTGCCGATAACCATACCTTGTTTTAAGTAGAATGTAAGAAAAAGTTCACCGGTAATTATTTTCAGATCCTTCTATTCATATTTGAATGAGTCTTTATAACATTTCATGAGACGATATTGGGGTAATATGCGAAAAAAGTAAAATAAAAGAACATGCGACTCAAATACGAATAATTCAGCCGGACGGTTGTCAACTAATTATATTTGATTAGGCACCACTGGTTTAGGTACTTGAGCGTCATTCATGGGGATGTGGGCCCCCCACATTTTGGAGGAAACGTACGGATACTGCGAATTAAAGGAATAAACATTAGATTAAAATTAAACATTTTACAAGGATGACCAGCACAATAATGTTTTACGTGACAAACCTAAACGCTTTAGAGTTCTTTGAGACGACATTTGGCTAAGATGCAAAAAGTCTACCATGGAAAATAATAAAGAGCTCAAATACGAAAAATTCAGCACGGGAAATTAGATTAAAATTAGACTTTTTGCAAGAATGGCAAGCACAATAAGTTTCATTAAGCGCCCCGAGGAGAAGTTTACAGGAATAATACGAAACTGAATAACATAAAAATCCTATGGCACAGCTTCGACAGCTCAATCATTTTCCCTCATTAACCGGGTATAATTAAGTTGAGGAATAAATAATGCGTGGAAACTGAAACTGGAACGATTTTCATTAGAATTCGCTCACGGATTTTCATTCATTTTTCGACTACATCACCTACATTTCCGCAAAGCAGTGGGTTTTCACATCACTCACACTTAACTCTTTCCAACGTCATTTCATATTTCTTAAAATACAACGCGTTTTCCACCTCGGCATACGAGAAAGTCACCAACAACGAATGATTCCACGAAGCCATATAAAGGTTGCCTTTTATCTCACGATAAGTGTATGCAAGGTATGGTATTTGGTAAATGGGCGAGCGAATGTTTAAAAGGTGTAATCGAAGACAATAGTCGCATGACTGTGTTTGTTTCAGCTGGACGTGTTCTAGGCGTTCCAAAGGGGGAGGGGCAGCGGAGAAAGCCAGCGTATCCTTTGGAAATAAGAGTCTCCTCGCCTAGGAAGGAAACGGTGAAGCGATTTGGGGAGGAAAAAAAAGAGCTAAATGTTAACCTATTCCCAAGACTAGTTGGAGAGAACATTTCCCAAGGAGGTGGCGGATTGATATTGCGCAAGATTTTGCGGATGGAAATCGCTAGTTCACGAATTTTGCCGGGACGGGAGGAAATCGATGCGATTCTGTAGTTTCTGTTAAGGCTTTCCATGATTCTTTCCTTTGTGACTTACAGACGCGTGATAACCGTAAATGGGCGTCATTATAAGGTGTGAAGGTATTCTCTACCGATGGCTATACACACAAGTAGGAAAGCCTTTGTAACCATACAAGTAAGAAAGCCTGTGTAACCATTTGAGATATCCGCAAGCCACTCCTTCATGTAAAGTAAGATACTTGGAATGGTACAGTTATTCAAACGTGACCTACGTCTTCATATTTCGTGAAGAGTTCTCGGAATCGCCACCGGGTCAAGAACTGCAAAACTGCCGCCGTTTCCATGTCCGACCCGGCCATCGTCCTCAGGGCTATGAGTGTCGAGTAGAATTTTTCTTTACCCATATAAAGTCACTCCGGTGGTCAGGTGACCGAGATAACTGTTATCGTGAAAGAGTGAATTAACAGAAAAATAATAATATTAATATTGAGACTTGGTATTTTTCCACAACCCCCCAAATATTCGTCGTAAAACTGGTTTTAAAGAATAAAGGCATCCTCAGGACCAATTAAATACAACGGAAAAATACAAAATACAAAGAAATTACAAGTAATTTTGGCGAAAACATTCTCCAACGTCATTATAGAAATCGAGTCCCAACTTGTGGAAAGATGTGAAGATGCGCCAATATTTGGATCTAATAGGCTTTCATCAGCGGCGCGCTCTGATTGTCTGGCGTGTTGGTGATGATGTTACCCAGCCATTTTGAAAATAATTTGAAAAATCTCACTCGACACCTACAGCCCCGAGGACGATGGCCGAGTCGGACATCAAAACGTCGGCAGTTATGCAGTTCCTGACCTGGTGGTGATCCCGAGAACTCTTCACGCAGTCTATTCACCGGGAAAGCACTAAACCTATCTACATCTTCATACTACCCCTCTGTAGGCGTGTTAGGCGTCAACCAGGACCAAAATAGTAAAATTAATTTCGCAGCGCATTGTGAGAGACGCCCGAGTTCGGCCAGCATTAATAAGTCTCAATATTAAGAGAAAAAGGGGATTCCTGTAGATTTCCGTTCAGCAAAATATCTCTCTTAGTTTTACATTTTTTTCGGACCAGGAAATACTAGTATCGTAAAGTATGCTTCTGCGATGATGTTATTCTCATCATTATTGCTACAAAGATGTCTGTTCTCCATTGCTCAAGCAACAGACCTCAGAGCCTTTAGCGGCTCAGCAGAAAAACGATGTGATGTAGTGGAAGTGATGAATAATGTTGAAATAAGGAACGGTAAACTTTCAACATATGCTTTTACAGTTTATTTGTTTTAAAATTTACAGTTCCTTCTTATATTTAGTTTCCCAGAATATGCCACATTAAAACAGCTATGCACGTAGTTTTAACAGTGGATTGATCTTTTTTTTTTAAGTATACCGGGACTAGCCACGGTGATAACATTTGCGGGAGTCACCCGCAATGCACATAGTGCGAAAAGTGAGATTTTTTTTTGATGATGATTTTGTTGATCTTTCGCACGATTTTTTAAAGATGGAAAGTAAAAAAATAAAACTTTGTTAGGCTCACTGATAAATTTAAAAGCAAGACCCGAATTTTGTAACATGGTTACATCCTCAGGTGAATATATTATGCACGCATATCCCTTGTCATCAAGTCGGCTGCGGTGATATAAAAGGAGGTGCATGCTTGATTAATGCACCTGAGGATACAACTATGCTATGAAACCCGGGTCGTGCTTTTTGAATATACTAGTTAAGCCTAACAATTTTTTTATTATTTCATTTTCCATCATGGAAAGGTCTCACACATTTAATCCTGAATATATAAGTCTTTCTATCATGATTTCGAGTTATTTTAAAATAAAAATTAAATGATGATGGAGGAGAATTATCATCATGTCATAAAGGTGAAATCAATGAAACACACTTTCAGATTTCACTGAAAAGCAATATCAGCGGGTAAACTTCATGGGCCCAGAAAAGATTTAAACTCAAGGGCACACCAAGTGTCAAGTACGGAACTTAAGACCTCTCACCTCAGAACAAGGAAATTTCTATGAAAAGAACACCACGGTTTTTCAAAGGAAATCAATTGAATGCGGGGATGCTGTACAAAGAAATCGAGTGCCAGAACCGTTACATCGAAAGAGACTGCGCTGAAGAAGAAGGACATCGAGCGATTGTAATGCTTTCTCAGACATGGGAGACCGGCAATTATACGCCATCGATAAAAACCCACCAATCTCGGCGATACGCCGGTGTAACCTGTTAAATACGGGTCTAAGACGGGAAATGAGTGCCATGCTTCACCTACAACCCCATTAGCACAAAACGAAGTTCGGTGCCGTTTCGAAAGGTCAAAGATGACGGGACGCAGTGAGAGACAACACGTGCATTTTCTAAACACGCCAATAAAGATTTTATTGTACCATTCAAAAGCACACGTACGAGACGCTTACGCAACACCACCGTTTTTAAGAATCAAATACAAGCGTTGAAAATAAAACTACACGGCTTGGAGTCCTTGCACGAAAGTTTAATTACTGATCAGAACAAGCAGCTTTAGACACAGCTATGTACTAATGAGTAAGAAATTATGATGATATTTCTGTAAGTTGGAAAAAAAATTAGGATGCCATAAAAATTTTAGCTCAACAACAACCTGAATATGAAAGAACATAACGGTTGTAAATTCACTGAGACTCGAAATACACTAAAATATCACTTCCTTGACTGAGAGATCACACTGAATAGGTCATTTCAGATGATACTGAAATGTATAAACGAAGAATGTTCTTAATAAATATATGGTGTTTGCTAGAAGAGGCTCAAAAGGTGTTTTGAAATCCATTGCACTAGTACAAAGTTATCTAAATATTTATGCTCGACATTTTCACGCAAGACCAAAAGCAAGAAGAGTTTTCAGAAAGACTATTTCGGAACGAGAGTAAGTTTCATAGCAAAAGTAGAGACTTTTTTTTAGAAATATGGTTCCAGTTTAACTCAGTTGAAGGTTATCAATTGATTATAAAAATTTTTAATTCAATTGAGAATTACATACATTCCTTTAACTCTGTCGAAGCAGCATAATTGTAAAGAAAGTCGTCGATATCCGGGAACGTACTTAAGCGGCAATACGTTCGGTCAGTATAGCAATAGATTCATGGTTACAGCAAGGAGTTTTAGCAGAAAAAGTTGTCAGAATTTACAAATTAATAGAGAGTTATTCAGTGCATGAAGGGAGAGTTTCTTGGGGTGAGGCGTCACTTAAGTCTTTATTATTTACTTCATGAAACGTTGGAAACTTCGTTGGAGCTAGGTGGGATATCAGGAGTGTAAAGAAAGGCACTGAATGGTAAGGTGAAGCAAATCCTCAATTATGAATACGTGCTGGGGATAGCAAAATTAGAATTTCGGATATTTTACGATTCACCCGAAAGAAAGCGCTTACCCAACGTCTCTAGTCGGGCTGGCTGGCTTAGCCGGGCAGGCTGGTTACACGGCTCTAAACCGGGTAGTGCCGTAAACAATGCACCCGCAAACAAAAGCCTCGCGTCACAGATTCTCTAAAACAATTATTAGCAGTTTGTGCAGCATTCATCCGTGTACATAATCAGAAGCACGACCCCAAGGTATTTCAAAATCGAGGAAGAGGGCTAGGAAATCCTGGGAAACTCTAATCCGGATAGCTGGCTCAGTTACGGTTTAACGGTTTCAATCCAGGGTAGTCCCGTGAACGATACTCCCGCAAAAAAAAGCTTCGCGTCATAGACTCTATATGACAATTATGAGTAGTCTGTACGGAATTCGTCCGAATACATGATCACTGTAGAGTCACGATCACAAGTCATTTCAAAAGCGAGGAGGAGGACTGTGGGATCCAAGGCCGCCACGATATAAAAAGTCCAGTTTCTGGAGAATCATCGGATCAGCGGGCTGTTGAGGGTGCGGTTCATCAGAGCCCCCTCGGGCCACGGGAGTAGCCCCCGACTACCTCGAAATTAAGGTCGAATATCTGCCCTCGCCCTGTTGATGGTGGGAGTCATTCGCTCCAACAAATCCCCGCACAGTGGAGCAACATGGAGTAGAATGTGGTTTCACCGATTCGGAACTTTTACTCACAAATCTCTAAAGTTTAAAGGCCATCACACCCACACAATCTGTTTGAAAGGAAACGGAATTCAACATTTGAATAGCTTTTCAAGAAAATTCCCCAGAAACTCTTAATACGCAGAAGGAAAGTAAATCCAAGGTTGCATATCCAATAGGGTCTCGATTTACCGTTATTTGCCGGGATGAAGTAAGCAAGCCTTTTGAAGTACACAAGTTATGCTTGAAAATTACTGGGGGTGAAGGATAACACTTGTCTATATAATACCACAAGTATATAGTCTGACCCCAAAGGTTGTCGGTCGTTTTACGAAAAATGTCAAATATTCAGAATTGTGTCCATGGAGCCGAGGTTGATGAGTTTCCTCCGAAGGTTGGAAACGCATGCATACAATTTCCTATGAAATAATCGACGAAGGCGAACGAACTTAATTTATTTAGCCATAAAACTAGCTGCATTTAGAAATGGCTACACGAACAAGCAAACTCGAAACCAGATAAGGAAGTGAGACCTTGGATCAAAAGGGCAGGAACACAAGTCATGAGAAAACCAGTACACCTATTCTTTGTTCCAAGCAGGCATCGCAAGATATATGGGTATCAAGCGAATATTTTACATCAGTTTTACCTGATGGAAGATGCGTGATAATTTTTTCAGGGAAATTCGATACCCTTGGAAAACCTAACCTCAATCGAAGCCCAACGCAATAACAAAGTCTGTGTCGTCAATCACCCTTGCAATACAAAACAATTATTCGAATGCTTGAAATCTTTAGCCTAATTTGGAGGCTATACATACGGCACTAGGACGGAGAGTGATAGGTTCTATCAGACTTGAAAACAGTAAGGACATAATTGAAGCCGTTTTCGGAGGCAAAGGGAGGGATATAATAAAGGACCAATCGAATAAGCCAACGAAATCGCCGGTAATTTTGGATCGCCATATAATTTTTATATTTATCGGCAATCGTAAAATCGTAACATGAAAAACTAAAGAATATCACACAAAAAATTATTCCCATGAAAACCCGTCATTGGATCTATTTCCATTGTGCTATATAATAAACCAAGTATCAAACAAAAATATCGGTTAAGAAAGATCTGAGGTTTTCCCGGCGTATGCTGTTGTTGAAGTTTAGCCCAGATGAATATGGACGACTCGGCCATCGAAACGTCGGCAGAGATGGAGAACCTTATCCGGTGGCAATCCCGAATAAACTTCAACAAAAATATCGGTTATTTAGATGAATGAAATTGAAATTTCGTTCCATACATACCGGCCTTTCTCCAAAATTCCCACAGACCAGACGTTAAATTAACAGACAGAATGGATCCTAAAAGACCTAAAGGGTTTCACACACCCATGAAGCCCAAAAAATATTAGCGCAGAACTCAAAATTCACCTGAAAAACCAAAAACTAATACCAGTTACGAAATGGTTACAAATTAGCAGTCGAAAAACAAATCACTTTGCCAGACTTAAAAATCAGTTAATCAAATGACTTTAGCGACCATTTTTTTTCATGAAAAACTAGCTACACTAGCCGATACCGTAAACCCCACAAACATAAGCATACATTTTTTTAGAATTTCTCGCCTTTTGCATTGCTCTTTCCACCAAACACTAACTCATTACTTGAAAGCTGAACCAGTATTTTCCCACACACCAAGCCACCCCCGAGGGAAGGAAAACGGGCGTATGCTCGCAGACCCTCCTCAAAATATCAGAAAGAGAACTAAGTGCTTTTTTTTCAAACCAGTGAATGGAGGACAGGTCGGAGCAGGTCTTTCCCACCGTGAAGAGACTACGGGGTGGGGCTGATAGCAAAGGCCAGAAAATTATAAGATAGGAATGCTCCAATCGTATTTATTCACTGGTACTCTAGCGCCCGCAAAACATTCGACTACCAATCCACATAAAACTTCGACGGTCCATCGTTTTTAGATTTCAACGCTGAACTCTTTGGTTCGTATCAGAATATTTCAACACTTTCTTTAGACTGTAATTCAAATTAATTCACTTTACTTGAGTACTATAAACACGTTTCACTTTTCGAATTTTTAAATTAATAGAGAAAAATTAAGTTCCATCAGATGTTAAACCCGTACAGAAACAAATAGAAGAAACAACTGAAAGGAAAAATTAAATGAATAAGATAAATGTGGACGTAGGTGGCAAATAAACGGAAAAAATAGATTAATACCCAGAAACATTTCCCAGATGAAAACCCTAGAGATCAGCCCAGCCAACCTTAGTTCCCTTTCTTTAAATTATTTTATTCCTTCCTTTCTATTTATCATTCAGCAAAAGTTGGAGCTAAATCCAACTCACATTCTTGCATTAATAATTGTTGTATTTCTGATGAAGTTTTGGTTCAGTTGAATGAGTTTTACCATGCAAGAGAAGACAACCTAAAGTACCACCCGTATATTTTATCACTATACTATAAAGCCTACTTCCGGCCACAGACTGACTGACTGATTCATACAAATATTTAGGGCAAACGAGACTAGATAGGACAGAAATTCATAGAATCGACCTTCTTAAACGTAGTCTGAAACCCTGGGAAAAGTTGTCAAAACACTTAACCTATAATAACGATACTAACTGCCTTTATGACTCTACTTTTTGGGGAAATCGGGGGTTAAAAAATCAATTTCTCAAAATATCATTTATCGAATCTAGATCACGTGATAAGACGAGAAATCAATGTTCAGATCGATCGGAGCACTTTTAATTTTGGCAAAATCTTGCAATTTCACTGTTTCAAAATAAAGTTACTTTTAAAATGTAACTTTTCGAGTATAGGCCACGTGATACGCCAAGAAAACAATTTTCAGACCCATTGAACCACTCATAATTCCGACCAATCTAGTCATTTCACTATTTTGTTAATTAACATCTCGGCGACAAAGGATGATACGGTATTTCTTCACAAGATTACATCGGACGGAGAGCTAATGCCCCCGTATATGTATATACACCAACACATTCCTATTTGGCGAAAATTAGGGATATCAATTTTCCCGCAAATTTATTTAGCAAGGTTCAACAAGTTTCGACCATCAGGTCATTCTCAAGTACACTGTGTTGAGATCCACGAAATTGTAAAACTGTACGATTTGGCCAAATCTAAGAGTGCTCCGATCGGTTTGGAAATTGTTTTCTTGACGTATCACGTGCTCTAGATTCGATAAATGATATCCATGAATAATGTCGGCCTCGCTGGCAGCGGGGATAAGTCCTCGCCTATTATACGTCACGGGTCGCGGGCTCGAGTCCCGTCTGTATAGGTTGCCCCTTCCAAGACATGGCTGTGTGTGATCACCTGTTGTTGATTATTTACACTCCCAATTTAAGGCCACATTGTACTGTTTTACAGGGTAATTGAGATAAATAAATGAATATAAAAAATCGATTCTTTGATCCTTATAAGCCCCAACACAGTAGAGTTGCAACACTGTTATTTATGGAAAATCTAGTATATATTTTACGTTATTGAATAACATTGTGGAATACTTGCCGCCTCTTTTTTGATAAAATCAGGATTTCATTCAACTACACCTTACCCGGCTCGGTTACCATTCCGTACACAGAGAGTGAAAAGAGCTCGAAAGGGAAGAAGGGTTGAAAGAGTGAAAGAAAAAGGACGCTGGCGTTGTGGAGGAGTGGTGGTGATGGTATGTGAGGGTGGAAGGTGAGGGATGGGCGTTTTAAGATCGTAAGAGAGCACTCTTTGAAAAGTGAAAGGGACATTAAGGAAGCGAAACGGTGGGAATGAGGGCATCTCGCGCAGGGAGCACATGCACTCGCACACACATACACACACCACTGAGGTGGCTCTTGAGAGAGGGAGAGGGAGGGAGAGAGGAAAGATTTGTGAAAGGTAAAGAAGGATATGTTGCCCTTTTTTTAAAAAAAACACAAGCAAAAAAAAAGAAACATACAGGTGTGGTGTGGCGGGGAGGGCAAGGTAGAAGCAGTCTCTTTTTCGCTCGTTCTTCCGCGAAGTTAACGATGGGAAATAAGCGGTAGACAACTCACGCGTTCAGGAGGAAATGTTTTAGCATTAAAGTTATTTCTTAAGTATTTCCGAGACGAAAGCAAAATCCACAATTTTCATGACCACGTTTTTATATTTCGTTTAGTAGTTGATACCACGGTCCGTTCATGGACGATGATGCCAACCGTGGTATTTAATCCGCTGGACAGAAAACGAAAATATGCAGGAGTATTTAAATGCCGACGCATAACACTGCTAATAACTTATTTCACAAAATTTACATCTCGTATTTTCCATCAGTTAGGAATAGATGGAGATTAGAGCAATTACTATAACATAGCGTCGGATGATTTTTCATCTCATTAGATGCTTGATATATAATCCGATCATCAAAACTATCTATTAGTTAAATTTAAATTGGAACAAATAATAGAACAACTATTAATGTGTAAATTTTACAAAATTGTACGCGCAATAATTGACTTTAAAACAACGAATTAAGAAAAACCTGTATTTAATTTTAAGTTCGTCTGATATCAACAGCCGTAGAATTTTCCGCTATTACCACATAATACTGCCACTCGCTCAAGTCAGCATGGAAATAAAATCCATTTCACAAAGCAAGCCCCTTAGGGACAGACCTTGGTAAACACCAACTTAAATAACTCAACAAATTCTTTCGTGTAGATGGCTAGCACATATCACGACACGACGGATGATTTATCATAGGATGCTGCTGAGATCAAGCGAAAAAAGCAAGCGAAAAGCAAGAGTTTAAAAATCGAATACGAATCGATACTCGAAGATCATGGCATGATATCGATAGCCTCCATCTTTGTCTGCTACAATTCGTTTTTTTTCCAAATTGATTTTTCCATCAATAATAATAATAATTTAATTACTCCTACACTTTTTTACATCTGAATAAAAAATCATCACTATACCCATCGTCTACGAACCAATTCCCGAATATGCGGCGACGATGACGACACGTTGGAGATGCAGCGGGTGACGCTCGCTGGGGAAGCTGCGCAAGTTCGCCGAGGCTGGAGGGAGGAGCCGCGGGGAAGAGTCGGGGGTGTTTCCCGAGGCGGCTCCTGAATGGAAGACGGCTCGCTTCATCCCTACGCAAGCGCGCCTCTCGCCTCGCGCGCTGCTCCGCGTGGCGTACGGACACGCATGCGTCGCAAGGCACGTAGCATCGCCGAGAAATGGCTGGGAGAGTGAGAGAAATTGTATGGAAGACGCATGCGCGACACGTGAGCGAGACACACTGGCGACGCATGCCCCGAAAGCGATCCGCATCTATTCACATAAAGAGCACGGCTCTTAGTTTATATTTTCCCGGTAGGGAAAACTGTTTTGCGCATACGCTAAGCATTTATGCTGCGCTCCGAACCGACTTAGGACAACTTTACTACGCCTAATTCCATCCAACAATATGCACTAAATTCTCGTAAACGCTTATGTTCGCATGCAAGAGTAAAGCTGTAACGATAGAGCGATCATGACAAGATGAAAATCATAATCTTTGATACCGGGATCAGGGGCTCATACGTTTAGAAGTATAACTCATGTCAGAGTAACTATAATACAAAATGGCACTTAAATGAAGAGTAATACTATAACAAAATAAAGAGTACGGTGGGGTAATAAATTATGCACGTGTTGACTTCAAATACCTACATCACAGGATAAAAACCAAACTTGTTGCAATTATTGGGAAAATATTGCATTCTCAGCCCCCAATAACGTAATGATAGCAACTTTATATCCGCGGGAAGCTTCACTATTTATTACTACTTTCTTTGGTACTCGTATATTAATTACGAAGGCCCATCAAACAGTAGCCACTGGTTACGCACGGGTATAAATATTTATTTAAAATAAAATCACCAATGATCTTTCAACATAATTAAATACAGTGCATTTTAAACCCACTTCTGAGACGATAACGTTAATTTCGATACTATCGCAGTTCCGACGCATCAACTTGTTTCGATAAGTATGTGGCTTTCGATCTCTACGAAGATGGTCCCCATTGATTAACAAGTGTCTTCATGGCTATAATTTATAAGATTGGTCAGTGCCTTGAAAAGAAAATTGAACCCACAGCAGGTTAGGAGGTCAAAAAGAGAAAATTAAGATAAAGTATACGTCAAAGAAGAAAGAAAGCTCTTGAGAACAAAAGTTAGTAAAGTTAGACGTAGGAGTGGTGAGCAAAATGTATGGAATGCCGATCATATCGAATTATTACCAATACATCGATAAAAAAGAGGTAGCTTTGATGTAAAGTCGTCAAAAGATCTCCTGATGCAGCACTATTATTAAACTGTCACGGTAGTTTATTTAAAAACTACTTTCCTAACCGGCTGAATGAATCCGATAGAACATATACGAATGGAAATTCAATGCAAATGAAAATTTTGTAACTGCAACACGTAGTACGAGTAGATAGGTAAAAAACATGATCTATTAATTGCACGACAACTACTATCGGCATTTAAATTTAATAGAACACCTTGCTTTTGAATTTCCAACGATGCGATGTGAACAGGGTAACAGGCTGATTTGGGCGGGTTTATATTCGAGTAGGTATACATATATATATGAATAAATTTGCCGTGACGAAGAAATAGCCTGGAGCGACGCGATCGAAAATTGAAACACGAAAGGCGTAGGATGCATCATTATGTATATACTGCCCTTGGATCGGATGCCATACCCAGGATTTTTCGAGAAAAATTGCGCAAGGAAGTCAACATACTAGTACTTTGAACGACTTAGCAAAAAGAGAAACATCATGTATTCATGCGAAACTGAGCCGATTTATTGAGAGATTATGTTAAAGTCACATATTTCCAGTCAATAGAAAATATGTAGCAGTAATACCTCAGTATTGAATGTTACATAGCTATAAGAGCAGCCACAATAGAGGGAAAGAGAAAGGCGATGAAAACTTCCACGGAAATTTAAGGATAGTTAACACTATTTTTCATAAAATACTCACTACTGCAAAGCAAAGACTGTTTCACATATAGATCTTACACAAGGGCCAAGCCAAATGCGTGCAATATCACAAATTAAGGTCAGGGAACTAATTCCTTTCCCTGAACGACCTTCAACTTCAAGGATAGTTCATTTGGAATGGCCGAAGGACTCGGAACTCGGCACTCTACTATCAGAAGCACTACGCTATATCCACAACGACACATGCGCTATATCCACTGCATACGCTGCCAATATACAAATGGAGAAAGTAAAGCATTTTCCATTCACTCAACCAATATTCCGCCTTCAACGAATTTGATTCGGCGCTTAAAACCTTCAGTTGATTATTCTTGCGTCCCCCCCCCCCCCCCCCCCGATGCTGCCAAAAATATGGCGAAAAAAATAATTTCAGGAGTAGAGAGATATTTCATTCAAAAAATGAAATGCAACTTGTAATCGCATATTAATTTTATATGAATTACCAATCCTTACCTACTACACTACATATTCACAGCATGGCAAGCGTCGGTGGCGTCGAAGTAAAATTCCCGCCAGACAATCCGAGGGTCACGGGTTTGAGTCCCGACACAGCATGTTGTCCCTATCCATGGCATCGGTATTTGTTATAATCCTACGTTGTTGTTTGTTCGATTCATCCGATGTAAAGGCCTTCAATGCGCTGTTTTATGAGTGATAAGTTTAGATAAATATATACATAAATAATTTCTCAATCAGCATGGCAAGTTTCAATCATTCCCACGGAAAATGATCAACTGAAGGTTTTAAGCGCCGAACCGAATTCGTAGAAGGCGGAACATTGGTTGAGTGAATGGAAAATGCTTTACTTTCTCCACTTGTATATTGGCAGCGTACCTTCTCGAGGCACTTCCAGCTCATGGCTTCCTCGCCTGCGGGACAGCATCGTAATTGCGGGTGTGAGAAATATCTTGCACTCGTCGAGAGCGCACACTATTAAGGGAGAGTAATGGAGAAAATAAAAGCAAATCTCTCTTATCGCACAGAATGAATCAATTCTTCCAGGTAGTGGGAAACCTGCATTCTAAAAACCCTCCCCACTCAGGGAATTACATTTCCATAACTGAGGATGCTGAATGACTCATCGCTCGAGGAGGGTACACTGGAAATCTCTCAAATGCGTGTGAACCTTTTCAGTACCAATGATTTGTCGAATGATTTTCTCTTCTCACATGCTTACGGTTTACTTTTGCTAAATATCTATTAAGTTGCTCCCACAAGAGATTAAATAAAAAATGAAAGAATAAATTTTGTTAGGTTCAACAAAGTTTATTATTATTTCATTTTTCATAATGGAAAGGTTTCACACTGCACCTGCAGTCAGGAAATATAAATATAATATATAGATATAGAAACCTAGTCTAATATACCCTGCCGCATTTGTTACACATATTCCCGCTCATTTCAACACCGTCTCGCACATTAAACTTGAGCGTGACGTAGTTAGCAGTGCAGGTCCAATGGTCAAATATAGATATTGCCCATAGTGACGCATGATATCGTATAAAAAACAATCCTCCTCAGATACTTGTGTGAGCCATCTCTCGGCAATAGAATCCAAGAGACTTCACGTACAATACTGAATTCTTTTACTCACAAATATTCAAAAACTCCTCAGCAGTGGCAGTAGTCAAACACGAATTATGGGTCATGGATTGCACTTACCTAAAATAGAAAGAAAATACACAAAAGTCGTTAATGATTGACAGAAAAAATTTCAAAGGTTGAATATGAATAATATATGTATTACATTATGTAAAATAGTAGTTAATGTTTGATAGCGAAGAAAAGTGGAACAGGTAGATCAAGCAATCATTCAAAATATCTTTCATCGTATGAATAGAATGTTAACAATATACTAAACGTCTCAACCAATCTTCAGGTATGAAGAGATATCAAACAGGACCAAACATTACGAACTTCGATGCTTTCATGACTACATGAGAAATAAAATAAATTTCAAATTCCTCGATACATCTCTCACCAAAGTCCAATAATAAGATTATCCACATTTTTTAAATTTTGAAAAGTTAGCGGCACATAAAATAACATATATATGTAAGTAGTAATTAGAGACAATTTTTAATAATCACTACACATGTATATCTCTGTAGTTATCTGGACGAAAAAGAACACATCTATACATAAATCTATATAAAAGCAATAGAAATAATATACATCCCCGAGAATAAAGCTATGGTTATTATAATTATTTCTCAAATATATTCAAAATTCATTTCATCTATAACCAGTCTTGCCATATTTCAACACTTTTGTAAATGCAAAAAAATCTTTATAATCACAAAGAATATGTATAGTCAATGCAGTGGCGCCGACTCCATGGGGCTTGAGGGGGCCCGAGCCCCCTCAAAAATTCCTTATGCGTGAGAGAAAAAAATATGTCAGGCTGGTCGATTTTCCCCGGAGTGTCCAGATGTCGAGATTCGAGTTATCAGGGTTCTAATGTTGATCATGTGACTCTCATAAAACGCTTAAAAAACTTAAAACTTACTACTTACAAAATTTCCCGGGACAAGGTCCCCGGTTTGGGCCCCCCAATATATTTTGTAAGTCGGCATCCCTGAGCCAATGTACAACTATAATACTACCTATTCCATTTTTTTCTATTTTATCTTCCTTCTGAAAACAAAATCAGTAAAAACATTACATTTTAAACTGTTTCTATGCCAATACACAACTTATCGAAAAATTCTCCAATTTCCAGGAGAAGATACTTAGGCGTTAAGCACATAAGTAGGGCCGTGTTGGAAAGGAGAGCATTGATAGTAGAGAGCACGATAAAAAAGTATATAACTCGGTAGAGGAGGTAGGTTGGGTTCATCCATTTTTGTTTCTTGCAGCAAGCGAGAGAAAGAGAGACAATCCCTCGCGATCTTCAGACAAACGGCACACTGGGGAAATTGATGGACGTCACCCACGAGGCAGGGGAAGGGAAAGTTGTGGGAGGAGAGAGGAGTAAAAAATGGCAGGCCAAAGGAATCCGGGGAGATGGGTGCAGCAGCGAGGGGACGACCTGCCTAAGCTGCTGCAGCTGGGAAGACTCCTCGGATTCGCCCTCTCGCGAAAGCTAAAGGGATATGTAAGGAGTGAAAAATGGCAACTCTTTTAAAAGAGCCCGAGGAAAGGAGGCGAGAAAAAGTGCAACCTGAAGTGAAGCCGAAAGCTGAGAAACGGAAGAGAAATGCGGTTAAAGAAGGAGGATAAAACTACAGCCTCGATAGCATTTACTAAATCTCAAATATATATTTTCCTAAGAGGTATTTCCCAAAAGGTATTTCGAAGATGCGACCATCAGATTAGCTCTGAAGGAGGCTACTATGAATCTACTAAGGAAATTTAAGGATACCTTTTTTCATAAAAAAATATCACTCAATAATGCAAACCAAAGGCTGGTTCACATGTATGAGTGTAGATCATGGACAAGGATCTTGCCAAATACGAGTAACATCACACTTTCTGGTAATGAAACCAATTCTATTCTCAGGGCCACATTGAACTTCAATAGGGTGGTTTCCTGTTATTTTTTATTGCCTAAATCGAAAGATTACTACTCCTGGAGTACGCATTTCACGCTCTTAGATTTTTGAATGAATCTATTTTTCGCGATTAAATGAAAAGTGAAAATTTTCAAGCGCGCGAAAACGCGACGGCTAAGTAGGAATGCTGAAAAAAGTCCGTGTGACGTATTTCTCATTCCATCTGTCGCCCTGTGAGGTGACCTTGGGGCGAGGCTTTGAGCGCTGATACGACGCAGGCTGCCAGCAGGTAGCAGATTACCCTGCTAGCAGGTTGGGCTTGGCTTAAATAAGGATTATTATTACCCTATCAAACAAAGGAATCTTTCCGAACGTAATTTTAATGGGTGATTATTAAGAGATGTTTCCCTGAGCTCTGTGCCTCATGCATGCACTGGTAATCTCAGACAATGTAAAACTCCTATCTTATCGAATCGTCGTTTTCGAATGAATCTTATGGAAATATTGCAATTTTTCCTATAAATTGCATTAAGAATTCATGGAAATGCTTTATCCTAGTCATAAAATCCTAGGCAGAAGAGAATGGGGAATGGAGTGAAAATTGGGAACCTTAAAGACAGGAGACAAGAGCCGGCCCTGGAGAGAACCCGAATGCGGAGAATAGGGTTAAAAGGGAGAGAGAAGTGGAGAAAACACCATAGAAGGGCAAAGAAGAAGTTAAAAATAAACTTCTTGACGCTTACGAAAAAGCGAAAATTTTTTCCTCCTGGCTAGATAAAATCCTTCGGCGGCGAGTACGTGGAATTTCGATGAAAAACGCTTCGGCGGGGGAGTCGATGGGAGCGGTTGTCGGGAACGAAGTCGTCTCTCGCCGGGGGATAAATCAGCTTGCCCTCGGCAAAAGGCATTGGGTTGTTGAGAGAGGGGAAGAGTGCATGTAAGTAAAGCAAAAATATTGCCACGGCAAGTGTTCCTCCGCTAAGTGACCCCCTATATTAGAAGTATTTTATACCGCCGACCATGGCGCGTTTGTCGGCGGTCTTCGACTTGGTTTGGTCCGAGTTTTTTGCTCGTTACCGCTGTCCTTTCTAATTATCGATATCCTCGAGGTAGTTAGCAGAGCAATTAGCGAATGCATGGACGTTGGCACTGACTCATACTTCGGAGACTCAAGAGCATCTTCTCCGCGTCCAGAAACTAGGGACATAAATAATAAAGACATGCGCACAGTCATATTTTGTCCACAAGAAATACTTTTTGAAAAGCATCATTAATATTTTATGATTGCAATTGTTCAAACGAAAAAAATTTCCCCAATGATGTGTCGGGAGAGCACCCTCCATTTTCTTCCTATTTCTGAGGGTCGGCAAACTAATGGCTTATTTTTTTTCCTTTTCTGTTGAAAAATCGTTAACACTGACAAGTAAGTCTTTTGCCACACCCGTCTTCACTTTATCTAGAAGCTATCACCTCTCCAATTCACTTTCATTGAGAGTAAAAACTGGAATGCACTTTTGGTTAGTCAATTAAGACACTTCACTCACATACCCATTAAATGTGGACACCACTGTTACTTTGAACTAATGATGCTTGTGATGAAAACGCAAGTACTTTTCACAATGCGATAGCATCGTTATTCACGATTTAAAATAGTTCCCTATAAAATTTAAATGCCTTATATATAATATGGAAAGAGTGGAGAAAATAGCTTGGAGAGAACGCTCACGATAAAGCGAAAATGTTTCCTCCTTCGGCTACGAGTACATGAAATTCCTATGAAAAACGCTTAATATTATCCATTTCCGGAATTCAATTTTTAAATTGATCTATTACATACACATGGGTACATGAGTTAATTATATTTGACTATATTGGCAGTATGCGCTAAAAACTAAAGATGAGCCTAAAATGCTGGACAACGTAACATTTAAGGCCATCGCAGCTCTTCGCGAAACAGTGTGCGAGGGAGGCAGTGTTTCTACTTCTAATGCTCTTATACTATTATTTTATTTATGATTTTTTGCGCCTTCAAGCAATTCTACACGTATATGTATATTCCTTTTTATCCATTTCATCCATTAACTAGAATCAATTGTCCCAAAAAATAGATAATAAATTTTTCTCCTCTCCGGACTCTCTGTTTCTCCTCTGAAGAAACGTTTCACGTTACCTGAATTATCTACATTAAAATATGGTAACTCTTTTAAGCCGTTCGATAAAGGCTTTTTCTCTCGTGGAATTTGGGGAAATTCATAGCAATAAACTTATACAAAGTACATGGGAATCTTAAATATCCCCATGCGACATTATTCGTGCTCATGTTAGTATTTTGTTTTTCTAGGATATGTAATCTGACATCATTAAAGCAAGTATACCACGAAAAAAAGGATTTCTCAATCAATGTATGGACTCCACAAAAGTCGTTTATGTGGTGCAGAAGAGAAGGTAGTGGCCGGTACCGGAATATCAAATAGCAAAAACATAAGTCTCCACATATCCTCCGCAATAAGTACCGGGTATTATTAGCGGTGAGACGCAAACATCAGGAGACGTAGAAAAAAAGAAACATTACGGTAAAAAGATTCTCAGCGCAGTAACAATAAAAACCTACCTATTTGAAAATAAGACCGATTCCGAATAACACAAGTACCAACTGTTTCCTTAATTAAAGCGAGATCAGTAGCCCCGGCCACTGAGACGCATAAGAATGCAAAAGCCGCGAAAGAGACAAAAACTTATAAGCTTCTCCACCGGCGGCCGATTATGAAATGTGAAGTCGGTCTCCTACAACCTAGGTAGGGATATAAAAAAATAGATCACGGTGAACAGATAATTATAGACCGTCTGATCGGAATGAGAGGGAGGAAACGGAACCGTTAAGCTCCGACACTGAGGCGCACAATATCGAGTGAAAGACGACGCCGAAGTTCACAACTACCACCCATACTCGATGCATAACACACCGCAATCCCACTTAGCCGCCCGATTCCATTGAGGATATGGCTTGGGGAGTTTCTTTTTGCCGCGGTCGGATCATTACGAGGAGATCGTAAGCGGCACATATTAGAGGAAGAGTGAACTTACTACGCGCGATCCATCCCGCTGTAGAGGGTTAAGAAGGGCTAGTGCACTGGAGGGAGAGAGGTTTATAAAAAGTAATGGGCGGGGAAGGAAAACTAACGGCCAGTAGTGGTTAAACACAGCACCAGAGAAAAAAATATTTCCAGGGGTATCATTCGGGAAAGACTCTTTCCCAGTGAACTACATATGATGGCAAACAACCCTGATGTCAGCATCTGACGAGAACTTCACCGTATGAAACCACGTTCAGAAATAAAACTTACCGAACTTTTAAACAATTAGTAAAATTTAAGCCAAAAGCGTAGCATTCATGATAGAGTATAATTAATAATATAATAAATAAATAATAAACTTAGGTTGTATATTTAAGTGTAGAAATTTCTGCAGTGTTTTTGATTTACTATCGATATATCGAATTTCCACCATAAGTATCAAGCCTGAAACGATTTCATAAGATGAAAATCGCAGTAATATAAGGTTAAGGACCTAACTTACTCCCAATGTACACAGATTCATTCATAGCATTGCAATCCGGTGAGTGGTATACCGCAGCCCACTATTTCTTTTTCCCGAAGCAGGTTCTCATGATTTCCTGATGTTCTTCTACCTTGTGTTTATGTGTCTTAAGTAATAATCTCTTCGCCCTCCAATGGAAGTTATGCTTCAATCGTTTTCACCATTACGTATGTAATGTGTGAAAACAATTGAAGCATACGAAATAAATTAATTATACATATACAATTATACATATTATAAATTAATTAAAAATAAGCAATGAAAACAATTGGCCGCACGTAATGTTTGTCTCATGAGATGCCCTATGCACCTGGTCCCTCTTATGGTGCTCGATAGTTTCTTTTCATCTGTTCACTTCCACGTATCTAATATCATCCACTCATTGCATATCCAACACCCGCGGACACACAACGTGTCTTTAATGCCTCTAATCTTTTCTGATCACCCTTTTCAATGGTACTCGTTTCTCATTCGTAGAATGCCACGAATGTGTGTCAATATAGTACAAAAATATATCTTACTTAAGAAATAAACAAAATCTTATACATTTGCGTCCACACTAAAATAAGTAATACATTCAGTACCTCGAAAAAGGTTCTACTTTTCGTTACCGGGGTCGGTCTGTATAATTAATTAGAACATTGCAAAACATTTTCTCTTTCACTTTAATTGGAATCTCATAAGTTTATGCCGTAAACCGCTTATTCTTCCCTCCCCTACAACTCGCTGATCTCTCAGCTCAAAAGACAATGGAAAATAAATAAAAAAACCTCACGAGGAGCGAGTAGAGTAGAGGAGGTAAAACGGCTACGATGACGAGGAGGGGAGTTCAGGAATGCATATGGCTAACTCGTGGCGAGAAGAAAACAAAACACGACGATTGGGAAACGCCGAGGCTCATCAAGCCCAAATCTACAGCCGCATGGAGAAAAATCACCATGTTATCGAATACCGCAACGGCAGTAAAAGGTAATCCACACCGTATGCGAACGTGTTGTAAGCTCTTTCCCATTGAGGAGATTCCATCGATTCCAGACCATTTTACTTCAAGGGAGAGCAAAAGGCCTGAGAGGTTTTACCGCGTATATGTTCGGTCCAAGAACTTCGAATGAATGTGAATAGCAGAATGCGTCCAATCGAAGAATAACTGAACGCAAAACGTATAGGGTACTACTCTTATGAGGCTAACCATTTTCTCGCTTTTGTATGAAATAAGCAAACATATTTCAGGATCAGCGTCTGAAAAGCTCATTAAAACCATACGCCTAATGCGGTTGGTACTCCCAATAAGAACTACTATTTGGTATTGGTACTGCAATGAATTGACACTAGAGTTTAGCATAAAAAATATCCAATAAAGATTCTCCTCAAAGATTTATTCGGGCACTTGCGAGGACGATAAACGATAGACTTTGAAGATGAAATTTGGGCGAGCTCTTGCAGCAAATACACACGAAGTCATGGATCTACTTCTCTTCACCTAAAAGTAAACCCTGACCCACTGACAACATGTATTTTAATATTGCCTAGGCCTTCCACAAAAGAAAATTCACTCTACACTTTCCATAACTGGTTTCCAAGACAACACAATGGCGATATTTATCAAGAACCCTTTCATAAATTTTTACGCTGGTGGTAACATTTTTTACTATATAAACTTCATTCAACTTAGGTAATATAGGATACCAAATACCATATGAAAACAATATAAATAATAAATGACCGTAATTCAACATTAAGTATGCATAGTAGACGATCAACCCATTCTATTTCTTATCTTCACCATTGAAAATTTTATAGATTAATTCCATTCTTTCGAGAAGGAAAACTTATCCTAAAAAATTATCCAATCAGATGTAGAAAAACCCTCATTCGTATGTATCCTTAGTGGCACACTGAAATGTCACATTCAAGTATGCCGTTCAAAAGTGGCACAAAAATGGCGCATTCAAGTGTGAAAGCGATCTGTCGCGGGGAAAAATATAATGAAGAATGTGACAGATCGAGAAGACAAAACACGACCAGCCAACAAACCATTCAGTGATACAGCGAAAGCTTCATCCCGAATAGAAATAGAGGAATATCTTTTCCCGTTCTTGCCCACTACTCGCCCTGCAGCTAAATACTCGTTTGGCTTCTCCCCGGGACGGATGGCACCAACTTGTCAGATCGACCACACTCTCGCAATTATAAGGAGGGGACGGAAAGGAAGAAAGGGGGAGGGGAGAAAGATTACTAGGGGAGAAGGTTCAAGGAAGAGGGGGAGTAGCGATGGAAAGCAGAGGGAACGTAAGAGCGAAAAAGAATAACTGATCGCTTACGGAGGTCCTCCCGAAAGAGTAAATCCATAGATAACAAAGATCTCTCACGGTGACTACGCATTAACCAAATCTGAGCCCAACACTGAAACTCACCATGCAGGTGTTACTAAGAGCGATGGAAAATATTTGCCCAAAAAATATTTATACAGAGATTTAAATATGATTCCGATACTCCTCTTTCTTCGTGAATATGAGATTCAACGCAAATAAAATATTAAATCGAAATTAACATAATAAAAATAACATTTATGTTAAATTACGGCGTTACGCTAATAATATTTATCACGTGATCTAGGAGTTTAAAATTTCAGTCTAGGTCTAAGAACGCAGAAGCCTATTCATGTTTCTATCTACTCAGAGGGCTCCAGTACCAAAAAGAGACTCCGAAATTCAAGTACACTACCATTTATTTCCTTACTTTCAGTGAAAACGGTTAGAACGAAAGAATATTCCATTCTACATGGGACACCCCTTGAATTGTAGTCCCAGAATAGCATTTGTAACGGCACCCAGTAGAACAGCATTCCGATACAGTAAATTTGGTGTTTGAACTCTTTTTCGTGAGCGCATATGAACAAGCTAAAAGGTCGAAAAAGATTCGAGCCCGAAAAAAGGCGGAGCACTGCGTGGAAAGTATGCAAAGAAAAAGATACGGAAGAGAGCGTCAAAGCAAGTGGTGCATAAACGCGCGTGGGAGGCGAGAGAAGAGGCGTGGAACGAGGAGAGAGCAAAGGGGGAGGGGGAGGAGGGGTAGAAGGGCATCGGGGGGAGGAGGAGGAGATAAGTGTGTGACAGAGACTTAGGAGCCGCAGCCGCGGCTGTAAATTAATCTTCGTTCAAAGAGGTGACACAGAGCACACGGGGAAGACATGAGTAGCATCGCTGTTTGCCGGCAGGAGCAAGGGGAGGGATGGAGAAAGCGAAGGAGGGAGGTAGAGGGTAAAGGAGCAAGATATGTAGCAAACGAGGATAATAAATATATATACATACAGCTATGCATCTATGCAGTGGCGGATCCAGGATAGGGACAAGGGGGGGCTGAGCTGGGGCTAACCTTCCAGCAGTAGTGGGGACCGAACAAAATTACCATTCTATCTAGTTTTAATTGGATACCCAAAGAGGGGGTAATAATAGTCCCCTTAGCCCCCCATAGATCCGCCACTGTGCCTATGTAAAAATGGATGTTTTCATTTCCAAGATAAATAGACTATGACACCGATCTCCTACATGCTACGCCGAAATTCGCCTCGATAGCCATGTGGCTGAGGATGTAAGGACACGAGCCACCAATAAACAAGCAAAATTAAATACTGAGATAAAAAAGTGCGCCTTGTAAAAATTTGACAAGTGTGTCCCACTTTGAAAACAGTCAGCGGTAATCTATCGTTCATAAGCTTGGACAATTAGAAAAAGGCTATTAAAAAAGGAATTAATGCCTTCCATATCTGGCGCTGAAGGAGAATGCTGTAGACGATATGGACGGACAGCGTGAGCAACGAGGAGGTATATCGAAAAAAAGGAGACGAAAAGAGACTTTGGATCACTGATCGCCGAAGAAGACCACGGTGGACTGGCCAAACGAGGACACAAAGAAGTTACGTAAGAAATATATTGGGAGGGAAAATGCATAATCTCCATTGCAAGCGTTTTTTTTAAACGGAAGGATTGACTAAAAATTAATGGGAAGGTCACCAGAAGAAAATAAATAAAAAAGTGACTACATCTGCATCATACTACCCCGCAAGCCGCCTCTATAGGCGTTTGGTGGGGGGTGTTAGGACACCAGCCGTAAAAAAATAAAAATCAATTGCTCAAACGAATTAACTCATAGCTTTTTATTAAAGTCTTTCATTGTTCGTAAAATTGAATGAACAGTATCGCACTCAAGCTTACCTGCGTCGTTCCAATGTCAGTGTATGTATTACCGGAGCGAATAAAAACAGAGCGAGTCTAGAACAGATCAAGGAAGGCAAAGGAAAGAAGGTGAAGGAAATAGTATGGGAAAAATGGAGAAAACCAATCTGGCGCTGAAATATTTAAAAAATTGAATTAATATCATACGTAATAGGAAAATGGGTTTACAACTTTGAGAGTAAAGTAGATTAGTGACAGAGTTATTGATGCGTTTGCGAAATTTTGCAATACTATGAATAAATGTGAATCAAAGAAATATATCTAGGCAGTAAAACGTCAACGGGGTTTTGCCATAGTGGATATATTTTACGGGAGGAGCAGGATGGGGAGGAAGAAAGCGCGCGGTCGTTCGTCACTTTTTTTCCTACCCCTTCTCCCGCCGCGTCCTCCGCCGGTGCGTGTGCTCGGCTTATTTCTCTCGAAGTGTCGGCCTGCCACCGACACCACCCACATCACCCTGTAGGAAATGAGTCCCCTCCTAAACCTACCGGCCCGAGTGCATCCCCCGCTCCCTCCCGCCGGAGGAGCAGCTTTTTTTTCTCCGAATGGTGTGTAACGGGGTAATTTCTCTCCTGCCTCTCCCCTCTCCACTCCTCGGCGCTCGCACATATAATCCCACTTTAACTCCCACACCTTTCTCAAACGGCTTTCTGCCACAACTCTCTCGCATTCCTCCTCTTCTTGCTCTCGGTCGCAGCGAATGAGTGATTTGGTCGGAGAGTAGGAGATCGACAAGGCGTCCATACCACTTTGCAGCCTGCTTCAGTCAGCGACGTGTCTACCAACGACTTCGGTACCACCATTCAGGCCACTTCGGCCTGAAGCGCAGATAATTTTCCCCGAAAGTGTTTAGCAGGGATGCTTGTGATGCATTGGAATGAAACCGAAAAAAATGCTGCATAACATAAATCCACACAAAGCGCAAAATGCTACGCGATTCAAAATATTCTCAGTGAAACTTTCTTACTCAAAATGAAACAGTTCTACATAGTTAAACTTATAAATTCAACTGATTCAGGAGCGATACAGTGGAAGTTCGACATATTGAAATAAAAGTTTTCTCAAATTTAATGCGGATGAAAATCCAATGAAAAAAGAGTACTATTATTATAAAGGTTATGGCTCTGTGAGCAGAAATTAGTCGTGCACCTTAGAATAACTGTGTAAATGTGCAACTACATTTTATTTCAATAACAAAACTTTATGTTTTACTAGTTCTAGTTTAAAAATTTCTAGCTCAATTTGAGAGGGCATCACCTTTCATTTTTCCGACTGAAACGTTTCTATGCCTGTGGCCATTTAAAAATATAACACCAAAAAGACATAATTGGAGATAGTATTTATTTATGCTATAAATTTTCTCGGATTTCTCTCTCCGACATCCTTATTTTAAATAAAAAAAAATATAATTTGAGTTCAATAAAGAAAGAGTACAACCTGAAAGAGAGGAATGAACTGATTAATAGAATAACTACTTAAATCATTCCGCCAGCACGCAAAATCTAAATCATACATATATAATCTTGACTAGTAATCTGAGAATTCTGTGAGTTGCCTGTTTTTGGCACCTGTATTTCTAGAAGGCGTATCATGTGTTTAGGCTTCCTTAGGAACGTACCGCAGAATTTTACACCACCCATATCGTGAGTGGAGAAAAACCCATTCACGCGGAATTCTAAAGCCCACGACTCCAGGATAAATAACAGATACGTAACATCTGCTTTGAGAACCTGCACGTGCCTAAATGAAATTTTCAGAGGATGTAGGCAGCAATCTTTACCCGTAGATTAAGAAAACGTAGACATAAAAATGAAGCTCTTAAGAACCCTTATGAACCGCCGTCTTCCCTCACTGCTAACAAAATATAATAATCACCCTTTTCGCGGATTCCGTACAATTTTTTTTCTCGCGTGGCGGGCCAAAGTAATGAAGAAAGAAGCGACGCGATCTAACCAAATCGCGTGCTACCGGCCAACCACCCACAGGGGTCACTCTTTACTTGACCCTTTTGAGGCTGAATAAAAAGTAGTCATTATGGCCACAAGAAAATTTCTTCGTCGTGACTGCATTTAGATTCGCACATTACAGACACCCTCGCCATGGGTCTGGCGAGCGTGCGAGCGACCGAGCGATATCCCGCGAATGATCAGTCTCAAGGGGCACAACAGGTGGACCCCATATACACCGCTCACACCTGCCAATTGTAATTATTTCTCATGACCCAAAGTGGCGAACGAACCTGCCTCTCCGGCACACCCGACCATTTAATTCTACAATCTAAGGAGATCGTTCGAGGTACGGGGTCGCTTCCATTGCGAAGATAAGTTAAAATATTTACTATACAATGATAACAAATAACGAACCACGTTTTAAAAATATTTTTCCGCTTTTTGGGCAAAAAACGGTAAAAACTGTTGGTAGAATATTAATGTAAAAATATTGTCGATAATATTAATTTACTTCACCAACAATTAATAATAATAACAGTTAGTTATATGCTTTAGTGTAATGACTGAAATTCCAATACACAAACAAATTGAATCGGGCAATAAAAATTCAAGACCAAGTATACATACACTACGTACCTAGGAAGAAAATGAAGAAAGTTTTAGGTAATATTTCGTATAGACATGAGGAGAACAAAATGTATTAGGTACTGGATTTAAAATTACAGCAACAGTAGGTACCCAGCAATGCAGCCGAAGGGCAGGGTAAAAATTCAGCCTTGAATATTACATACTTATGTGCATTAATATTAATATCTTCACAAGTTTCATAAATAAAATCTTTGGATAGAAGACATTTTAGATGCTGCTAACGAAAATCAGCCAGTAAATAAACGCGGGCGACTCGGACGCAAGTTCTGACGATCAAGGTTTTACCTAACAACCAGACTTATTTCAATTTTCACACATATATAACTGAGAATAACTGAAGAATTTTGTAACAGATAGGATGAATGATACCGCAGTCAATTTCAACCCATCACAATTTCCCATGTTCATTAGCTTGAGAAATAATGGTATTTCCGAAATGAGCACTGAGTGGAAAGCATTTTTGTTTCGATTTTGAAGGCGTGAAAAAAAATCGCCAACGAAACTATCATCAAACGAAACTAACGCATTAATTTGGATTTCTACTTTACTCCCAAAGTAGATTATCCCCTTTTCCAACTACGTATGAGACTAATGCGTGCTTTGAAACGTTTCAGCATAAATGACACCACATTACCAAAAAAATAAAAATGAGAAAATTTCAATATTTTTAGCATAAACCTAAATTAAAATAATGGAATAAACCGCAGAAAATGGTACAGAAAAGAATATCAAAGAATATTTGAGTTTAACTCACATCAGATAAATTTGACGTGCCTCGGCGTAACTTTAAGCACAATTAAGCTGTAATTGGGGGTGAAAATGTGCGAAAATCGTAAACACTATTCTGTTTATGCTTTGATTTGAAAAGTAAAAATCTTTCAAACGCTTCACGGTATAATTGACAGTCTCTTCACCTAACTCCGAAGTGCATGCAGGGGTGCCGACTTACAAACAATATTGGGGGGGCCCAAACCGGGGATAATGCCCCGGGAAATTTTACAAGTAGTGACTTCTAAGATTTTTAAGCATTTTAGAGGAGTCATGACCAACATTATAACCCTGATAACTCGATTCTCGATATCTGGGCAATCCGGGGAAAATCGACAAGACTGACACATTTTTTCCTCACACCTATAACGAATTTTTGGGGGGGCTCGGGTCCCCTCACGCCACATGGAGTTGGCGCCACTGAGTGCATGGTATATCTACTTCATTGTTGCGTAAAGCAACAGACCATGCGTTCTTGGGAATTCTCGTAGCCAGACAACGAGGACCTCATTTTGAGCCATCCGAGAAGAACGGATAAACTACCGCATTTCCTCTCAGCTACTACAACCGATCGTGTTTCCTGGGCTCACCCGTTAGACCACCATTACGCAAACACGATGGGTGCATTATTCTACGCGAGCTGCGAATCCGCTGTACGTTCAGCATCAACCGACGGTTAGAACTAATGGCACCTTGACAATATACCGAGAGGAGGGGACGGGATGGAGCCGTAGAACAGCATCTTTCCTAGGCGGAAGAATGAAACCCCCGAGATCCTTTGTCTGCGAAACGATGTCACCTGTGTTATGGAACGGCGTTCCAATTTTAGGAGTACATTCCCCTTCATAGAAGGAAGTGCGGGAACATGGGAGGATGAGTTCGAAGGAGCCAGGGAAGGGATTGTGCAGAGTTGGCGAAAAAACGGAACACAAGGCAACATCAACACACCGCATCTTGCAGCACCTGTATCACTCAACGAATCCAGGATTACAAGTGTATCATATCACCAGCTATATTCATAATGGATATCATGTAGCTGTTTTTTAACGAATGAGTTAAACTTTGTTTTTTAACTCAATTTTTTATCAAGCCATCAAGTGAATTTTAACTAAACCATTTCATAGAAACCATGGCCGTGTTTAATACAGAATTTTGCGAAAAAAAACAAATTTTATGTCAATCATTCAAAATGTCCAGCAACTTCTACGAAATATCGCCGAAAAACACCAACTATATCAGGTAGCACGATATGAAAGTATATCAGGTAGCATAGAGTTTGAGTTCGCAAAAAATGAGGACGTAGTTGTGCAATAAACTCTGGTCCACAAAAACAGTTTTATAAAAATAATCTTTCGTTCAATTTTTCCCGTTATTTGAATATTTTACTCGAAAATCATTTCGACTTTTACAGCAACAAAGTGAAACGAAATTTTTTCATACTAATGCCTCCGTAAGGTTAATTTAGTGTACAAAAATCATTGGACACGACCGGGATTAGAATCAAAATCTCCAAATAGCCAGTCACATCTCTAAGCGATTTTTTTTTCTCAAATGAAATATCCACTCAGCTTGAATTCCGCTCAAGGAAAAAGATTACATTATGTCACAGCGAATTTCATGATCGAGTGACAGACAGATATGTATTCGTGCAAGTAACTGGGTTTTGCCACGAAAGCTTTTCTTGGGTATCAAGCCTTTCTGGCGTTTTATTTAATACCATAGATTTTAACGACGTAAAATAATTAAGTTTGAACGAAAACTTACGATTATAATGGCAAGATACCCAAGGAAAACAGTTTTCATGGCAATTGCAAAGTGCATCCAAAAATGTTTCCTTATTTGTGTTGCCATAGCTCAGTAACTAAGGAGTTGCAACCCCATGTTTATGGACAAAAATGTTTAAAATTGTCTCCCCTAATATCTCCTGAAATATTACTGATTCCTCATGAAATACCTTTTGCATACGGAATTATTGAGCAAAATTTCTTTTTTCTACTACTGTGCTCAAGTTGAGATTTAATGCTGACCTCAGCCATTTTCAACGTTTTTGAATGCCAAAGCACTGCAGAAACAAGTGAATTTGTACGCAGTCACGCGCACGGGTGCAAAGTAAAATACACCAAAGGATGTAGTTCGCCATGAAAAAATATTAGACTGGATCCCCGCAAAGTCAAATATTTTTTCATGGCGAACTTCATCCTTTGGTGTTTTTGAACGCATTTCACTTGAGATACACTTGCCCAGAGTAAGAGTGGATTCCAAAATACCGTAGGGAAACTAATGCTTAAGCGTATAAGGAGTTAAATAGGGGTGGGAAGCGAGGTTGTTAAAGAAGCAGCAGAAGCGATGAGGAAATGGCAGGGAGAGCCGGGAAACAACCATTACTCCATAGCTATGATGCGCCCTCCGCCCTTTTCGCCCTCTTTAGAACCGCGAGCGTACTTTCTCGCACGCATCCGAGGAAGACGCCCGTCCGCTTGTTTCGTCGTCGCCGTAATGAAGGATGGGACGAGGGCGATAGGTGACGAGACGACTGCGCGGGAGGGTCTAAGGCCAAGAGCGCCCTCGATAGCGTCTCTAAAGAACGGAGCACGGAACACCTACTGGGGTAGCGGAGAGGGAAAGGTTTAGTTGGGTGCTCCTCTTCCGATTTTTTCCGCCGTTTTTCCGTGAGGCTCCCACGAGTGTATTCAAGGGGAATCATCTGTTCCTCTCGAGCAGGGACGGATTCAGCATCGAATTCAGAGGGGAATGTTTCGGAATAATTCTGAAATGCTATAGACAGATAAATGTAGTAAATTGAAGCGCGTGAACACAGTTTAAAATAAATCCTGGTTAACTCCTCTTCAACATGATATATAAAATTAACATAATAAATACTTTAACACGACTTTGACAACTTCACCGGTGAACGTAGGACATCGTAGACATAATAGTCGATATTGCAGTTTATTTGCTAATTGTAAGATCAGGTCAATATAAGGGCAGGTCGAGGGAAGAGGTATTTTTCCTTATAAAAGCAAAGTTAAAATACAAAAAATCATAGCCATTAACATAAGCAGATTTAGGGGGAACGTGTTGCCCCCCAGACTTTAAAAAATTATACAATATTTTTAATACGGCCGTCATTAGGTTCATTTTGTTTTGTGTATTACGGAGTCTCAGTCATTTAATGGTATGGTATGGTATTTGGAGGAGGCGACCGACAGTTGAGGTCATTTGCGCCATGAGGGAAGGGTGTGGAAGGAAGGGTGGAGAGAAACCCAGCGTCGGCGTTAGCCTGCTCTTAACGAAAGGCGCCAAGGGTACCACGGCTAAACGTCCCATCCGACGGACGGAGTGCTGCGTTTGAAATGTCCTCCACACAACATTCAAGCAGGGATCGGGTAGTCTCTAAAAATTCTCTGCCACTGCCGGGATTTGAACCCGAGCCCGCCGGGTGGGAAACCAACACTTTAGCCACCACACCAACCCGACAATATACCATAAAGAAAATGTTGTATCTTGTTTTTAATCTCAAATATGAGATAATCGTTTGCCTTTCAGACCCTTGTGCCCCCCAGAAAAAATGCAGGATCCACCCCTGACCATTAACTATGCTAAGTTACTTGAAAAATGAAAAAAATCTTCTATGATCCCAGAGTTTTCGTTAAAATGGCTTAATCATCCAAATTTCTATGAGGAAAACTCGACAGTGTTAAGGACTAAAAATGTATGGAAAAAGAACCATAAACTTTATTTTTGAAGCGTCGATTTTACATATACAATGCATGTGAAATGTAAATCACTACCCCTGCTCCTTTCTCTATCCTCTCCCTCGGAGGAAGACGAGGAAAACTGGGAAGAAAAAAATTGATGCTGACATGGAGGATAACAGTTCACGTGAGGTCAGGATGAAAACGAGGGCGACTGATTGATTGGGTTATACGGAGCGATCTATATAAGGAGCGGAAGTTCTTCTTCGACCGAGGTCGATGAAAGAGAACGGAGCAGGTACCGTAGTGATGGGTGGGGGAGTGCCTACAAGGCAATGTTGCTCCGTCTTTGTGATTTAAATGCATTCTGATGAATTATTTTCTAATTTTAGAAGAAACTGAATAGGTCCTCGCGCGTGAGAGAGTATTTTAACACCACGCAACAACCATTTCAATTATCTCCGCTCTCTCTTAAAACACTCATCACGAACAGAAATAATGCACTTTCACATACCTAGTCATAATATCTTATGCTACAGATCAGATTAATGCATCGGTGCACAACGGCAAGCTGCATTTTTTCATTCGTAAAATTGATGAGCGAATGCAAAAATATGCGCTGAGGTCTGAAGCTATTCGATTTATTCATTTAAATGATTTTCGCACATACAGCCGTAGCATCAATTTAAAGTGAAAAGTTTGAAAAACATTAACTGGTACAAAATACATTAACAACATAAAGACCAACTAAGAATTAACCAGAGGAGAGAGGAAACCCTTCAATTAGCTGACAGAGGGGACAAAACTTTACTTTAAATGGAAAATTGAGCACCTTCATTTGACTTCTACGTAAATGTTATGAACATTGATCGCAAATAAAGTAAATTTCTTACCTAGATAATTACCTGGATGTTCAGAATATAACGCAAGCAATACAAGGTAGCATGTTTCTTACCGTAATCAGGTATTTATTGGTATCATGTAGGCTATAGCATCCATTTACTCACGAAAAGCAAAATTAATAAAACATAAAGTTGTTCTTAACTCCAAATGTTACCAGGGAGACATTAGGCTTCACTCGCACAATTTTTCTGATTGGTGGCCATTAAATCGCAAGAAAAAATAATCATTTTGCTGAATATTTAAAGTCATGTGAGAGTTATCACCCACGCTGACCAATGGGAAAAATTAACGAGTGAGAGATCGGGGAATAACACTGCAAAAGTTCTTTCACCGTCATGCATAAAAATGCAATAGCCATGAATTTGATTGAGAAATTTTTTCAGTCAACGTCGATTTATGCTTGTTTTTTCCCATGGCAAAGAGGAGAGGATGGAGAATGGACTTGTAGGAGTTTGGAGAGGAAAGAGATAACGGAATGAAGACGAGAGGAGGGAAAGAGGATGGGGACGACTGAGTTGGAAGAGATAAGAAGCAAGTGGCGGACAGGAAAGAGGAGGAGGAGGGAAGTGTCGGACGCAGGAAGGGCGAAATAAAAAAAAGGTTAGCGCCAGCGACGATAAAACTACGAACCGGACGAGAATCACCCAAAAGAGTAAAAGTGGATCCGAGAGAAAAAGGAAGAAAAAGAAATTCTATATACTTTCGGAAAAGCTTTCATGCTCCATATAAACTTGTTTTTGCCTCCGGCGTCGGAATATTCAATCCAAAAATATTCTCATTCGCTAAAATTTTCTTTTATCTCCCACATCGAGAGAAATAGAGCGACTGCAAAAATGTATCAGCAACCGAATGCTGTTTTACAATTCCTTGACTATACCTTGAAAACTTACGAGAACGACTGAGAGATACTTCGTAAATTGGTTGTTATATTTTAGTCTTTCTTGTAATTCAGCATCATGGCTCTTTTTCAAACATATCTTATTTTGCTTAATTTATTAATACATTCTAGATTACGTTTACGTTTTTACATCGATTTTGTGATACAAGAGGAATGTTTTTTATTTTTATATTTTAATTGTACATTGACTTACATGCTATGATGAAACGAATACAACATGTATAATATTGGTAATTGTTGAAGTCAGATTATTAGTGTGGGAGTACGCCGCATATCAAAGGTCAGTGAAGCAGAACAGATACTTAGGGGGAATAACGAGCAAAGATTTTCTCCCACAAAAACTATGGAAAATGGACCAATGAAAACGAAAGGCTAGATGCGAAGATTGAAGATAGCAAATTCATAACTGAAAAAAGGAGAAAGACTCATTTTAGGAGCATGGGTAAAACAGCCATGCAGGTGATCAAGAAACTATAAAGGTGAAGAATTAGCTCAGTATTATGGTGTGTTTAAAGTTTTACAGTGTCATACAATGGAACTTGAGCTATCGAAAGTACTACAATTCCTAACGATCCAGCAAAATAGAAGAGCTCAATTTTCCCGCACTCTTTTTCTAAGCGCATGAAAAAAATAAATACATCATAATGCAAATTTAAAAAATTTCGTAATTTCACATACATTTGAGTACGTCCTGGGTTGTGATGTAGCACGTCATCATCTGGTGCCACATCCAAAGATATATCTTACATTAATAAATTTATGTGAAATTACAAATTTTTCTACTTCTCACTATATTACGTCGATTCCATGCAGTCAGGCTAGAGACAAGAAATTAGATAAATACCTCAATTGATACAGAAAAGTACCAAGCGCATGAGTGAAAATGGTTTAACTAAAAAAATGAAACGCCCACGAGGAAACGAACACTGAGGTTGTGGGGATTATTTCGAGCGCTTCCTCAACAAAGGCTGTTCTCATAAGTCACATACGTCCTTAATTAACATCAAATTGAAATGGATTGCAATAGAAATAGTCTCTTGCGATACGATGCGATAGCGATATCTCGACCGACAATAACTTACACTTGAACGTCCCTGAACGGCACTGAATATAGATTCATCAAAACATTTTCATTGATCAGGATTAAATTAACACCACAAGAATTCACTGTTTGGCATTCGCATTGAAATCATTCACTTCCGAAGTACTTCAAATAACAGACCTACCTTCAAGAACTTCACTGAAAAGAAACCATAGACCTCATGTACAACTCTCCCACCAGGTATTCATACATTCCACCAGTGATGGATAGCCCAATTCATTCGGCGAGAGCCAACAATTTTTCAAACTCAAGCTAGCCAAAGACTTTAGGTCAGAAAGAGAATAGTAAACGCTGGCTCCTTAACTAATTACAACGCTTACGTCTTTGACGGATCTTCGCACGAAGACCTCTCGACCTCTCTCTCTTCGCCGGGCATATCTCTTCGACTGGTTGGACATTAACTTGGACGGGGTAGGTGGGTATTTGTCGACCGCTGGGCTTCCAAATAATCTACCACACTGACCCCGATACATTGCGTCTAAAGTGACCTGACTAGAAGAGAAGAGACTTCAGCAGTGTTTAGGCTTGCGGTGATCGAATCGCGCGGGAAGGAAGGAGGAAGAATGAGCATCTCTCGTTCTCCCCGGTGGCTCCACACCCGCGTCCCGCCTTCGTGCAACGCGCGAGAGGGTGTCTCTTGGCGGCGGCGATGCCCTGGGCGGATAGTGCATGAAATATCCCGTCCGTGCCCCGGACAACGTTTTTGCTTCCTCGCTGGCGCGGGGGTTCGCTCCAAGATGAAAAGGGACTCGGGGGTGAAATGCGGAAGGGAAGAGCTTAAATACGCCGTTATGTCTAGGCGAATCAAAATACTGATAAAATATGGACACAAAACATTTTTACGTGAAATACGAGTCCTAAATACAACTTTTAACTTTTAACCCACATATGAAATCCTACTGCTGCTCATCTACAATAGATCTGAATCTACCTTGAATTGATGACTTCTAGCAGTCATGGTTGCATTCAATACCTGTGGCGATCGTAAATGGTGCTATTATCTTATAAGAGTGTCTTGGAAGCCAAGGGGTACAAGTGATTTCACTTTTCTATACAGAGTTAGGAACAGAAATTAGGTATAGAATACAAACAAGATCAATTATATACTTAGTCGTGCATTTGATTTTCCGCTACATGTCATCACAGAACAAAAACTCACTAGTTTCCCTCGGCAACCAGGTTTTTGTGTATTTATTCTAACAATTAACTTTACCTAACTCTGTTGAGAAAAAATCACTTGTACCCCGTGGCTTCCAGCCTACTCATATGTTGCTGCCAAGGAGGTTTGCCTTCATCTTTTATATTGTTAATAAGAACGCTTAGCAGATATGTTTTTGTTTATGGAACTTTTTAAGGACAACTTACGAAGGCTATATAAGAACATAGAATTAAGCAAGAAATGGAAAATCGAGCTTAGAGTTACGTCAAATCAATCTTATTATTATAATGAGATCAAATTATATGTAATATTGCTAATACAAAGGTAAGTTTTTATTTTGTCGTCACGTCATAAACTCAGTTCCCTTCCAGAGGTTTCCATTTTTCATCAACCTTAATGCTACTGCTTCTTTCATGACAACTTCTAGAGTACAGTAACAACTTATTTTTATCCCAGGCTACGTTCAGCCATTTTCAGAATATTAGAATGATCTCTACATATTTTCCACACTCTGGGTGAAATTTTTTTCAAGTCTCTTCCAAAGATTACCAAATGCGAGCACATGGCTAGAAAATGGAGAAAGTGATGAGAAGTGAAGCCATCAAATTGTATCAAGTAATGGAGAACGACGGAGCTATCAATGGTAGAAAAATGCTCGTTATATTCATCATAAACGTTTAATGTTACATCTGAAGAAAGGATAATGACCTATGGGAAAAATACACATCCCTTATGGATAAAATTTTAATAAATAATACTAGGGATGGAAAAAAAATCAAGGAAAAATCAGCCCCAAGGGGAAAACAATAGCTTAAATGGCGGAGATAAACAGCTATCATGTAATTCCACGGAGAAGGTGTCACTCTTAGAAGAATAGCAAATTTTCATTGTTATATTTATAATGAATCGTAGATAATTTGATTCATAGATAACCAAGGAATACGGATGAGTCACTTTTCTAAACGTTGAACACGATAAGCAACCTAAGGTAATACCAGAGTTCTTGAGGCTGTGTACTCACTCGAAATACATTTTTTCACTAAAGATTGAGAAATTATTCGTACACATACGATATGCGCCAATCTAACAACAACGATCTGGGAAATTTTGGTTGATAAGTAACCTTAGAAGTGACTCTGTGAAGGATATATATGGATTCATAAACCCAAAAAATTAATACGTATGACTATCTTTTATTTATTTATTTTCAACTTCTTCGTAAACAGCACATAAAGGCCTTTATAACGGAGGATTAACAAAAGACGTCACAAAAATCCTTACTCTAGATATGGACCACCTACCCAGGCGGGATTCGAACCCACGACCATCGATTTGGCAGGCGAGGACTTTATCCCACCGCCACCGAGGCCGGCAAGTTCATATTCTTTGCTCTATCTTACCTCACAAGCACTAGTAAAAAAAAATTTTCCACAGCTTTTATTCCAGGTTTGTGGTTAATGCACATAATAATAACTATAAAAAGGTTCCTAAATTCCTATGGAAATTTAATGGCCAAAATTTTAACTAGGGAATCATAAGTCCGTGGTTTGAGTACCGGTGAATATTATCGCATGGAAATTAATGTCTATTGATACTAATTATTCAAAAATGATTTTCAATTAGGTTTCCCCAGAGATTATTCAATTAAAGCATACGTATGATAGCCGTAGCATAAGCATAAGGATACAATTTAATTTCCATGGAAGAAGATAATTCGAATAGACTTTGGCTTATTGATGATGGCTTATTCTTCTGACTGATGTTTCCTTGACTTTTTTCCGTCACAAGTTCACTTTCCTAGATCTGGTCATCCAAATTTTCCCCGGAAAGGATATGTATTTTTCCCATTGGTCGATATTCATTAATTGCATGTGATAGTACAGTCCTGTGAGGAATTTAACTTCTTTTTATGCCATTTTATTCGCGAGGAAAATTCCGATGGTTAGCTCCAAATTGTGCCCGGCAAAACGATCGACTAGAAGCGGGGGCGAACTCGGAGTGCTCCCGCGGAATGAGGCAGCGGGACCCCGGGAGAGAGGTTAGACACACTCGAGGGTCGAAGACGGTAGTGGGTGGCAGCCGAAGAGAGGGTGGAGAACAGAAGGGAGAGCGAAGGACACCCTCCGCAGTGGAGACTTTAACGTCTGCACGGGTCCAGACTCTGGTCCCGTGCAGACGTTAAAGTCTCTGGGGACGACGACGGGTTCACGCGGCGGCGGCCGGCGTCTCCCCACCCTCCCCATGGGTCGTGGGTCTTGTCTTCCGACCCCGAGGAGGGCGCCCACCCTCTCTCCATTCCTCCCACACCACCCCCTTCATTGGACATTCAGGGGCCAGCCACTGTCGTAGTCGGCAGCATCCCTCCTTCTCCCCACCCCACCAGATTGGACATCTCCTTTTCTTTTGTGGCAAAGAGTTTCGATGTAAGTTATAGCCACCGACGCTCGCGGCGAAATCTGCGGGGGAAATCTTATCGCGGAAGGAAAAAATTGAAGGGGATCGAAGGGTTGAAGGCGAAGAGAGGAAGGGGGATAGGTAAACCTTTTCCCCCGATTTCCGATGAAAAGGTACAAGCTTCGCTTAGGAGGAAACCCCGCTGCCGGGAACGTTGGATTTTTGTTCATTGTTCTTTATTTTTGAAAAACGCTACTGGTTATATTTCCTGTCGAAGGAAGCACGCATTTATTTTTTCCGTTGCTTTTATATCCGATGGAGATATAGGATGGTAGATAATTCTGGCGGTGGAAATGTTGGTTTGCACACGGGCGCGTTGGTGACTAAAACGTCGTCCTACGAGATGTGAGGACGCGGAGGAAAAAATATAGACGAGTCCAAGCCAGTCAAATCCTTCGTCTACATATCTAGGCGCAAGCCACTACGAGTTACCAGTCTTGGTGACTAAAACGACGTCCTAAAAGATGCGAGGATACGATGAAAAGAATATAGATGAATCCAAGCCACTCAAATTCTTCCTCTATATAGCAAGGAGCAACTCACTGCGAATTACATGCAACTGTGACTATTACGTCTTCCTACGAGATTCTAGGACACGAAGAATAAAATATAGATGAATCCAAGCCACTCACACTATTCGTCTTCGTATCTAGGAGCTGCGAATTAAACGGAAGGTGTCACTCGAGCTAGAAATTACACGGAAAGGAACTTACAAAATGAGGGCGTCTACGATAAAAACCAGTGTAATACACTGTAAAGGCTTATAGCCCATCACACCTGAACTTATTACACATTATATATTTAAAATGTATACAAAATATAACGTCAAACACGTTCAGAAATTTTGGAATAATTTGACAATTATTTTACCTCATAAGGAATGACTCGTTAGAAGCTTAAAAAGTTGTAAGGCCGCTGTGCCCCTTGGATGGTGCAGGACGTTTGATTTGTGGAACTAATGTTGTGATAGAACCAAAATTATCAATATGACTAGGTATTTGAATCTTTCAGGTATCAAATCCATTGTAAACGAAAATATGTAATAAATTCAATTGTGAGTGCGAAGCAAGGGGAAAAGGAAAGCTATTATTTATTACAGAATTAAATTAATAAAAAATATTTCAAATTGGAAATATCTTAAGGTCAGTTAAGATAGCCCTGGCAGCGCTAATATCATGTCACCTTTGCATGATAAAATGATTTCTATCACCTCCTTCCCAGAGCTAAATGTCGATTCACGGATAGTTCAGGCAGTGAAGCCCGTAATACTCTCATTTCATTCCCATTTCCGCTAGCATATTTAAAATTTGAAATTGGCTGGAAATTACGAAAGAGGTGTAATCGATTTGAATCATTCAAAGTTTACGGAACTATAGTGAACCGCAAAAGAGAATTTTAAAATTTTTCTCCTGTAGTCAACAAGTATATATGTATTATTTCCTCTACTGTGGTGTAGGTTCAACTCGTGCATATTTCAAATACTCTACTAAGAATAAGGTTCGCAGCGGATGTTTGTCCAAAAATCGGAATGTCACATGACAACCGTATAATATTTGTGTGTTAATTTCAAGCCCCGGAATTAAAACGAGAAATGATGATTTAAGTGCTGCCTATGCTCAGAGGTGCACATCACCGCCGTACCCCAAAGCAATCGGAATTTCAACGTGCGCATGCAACGACCGAGGAAGCATGGATCTTCTATTTAGCGTCGGACAGCAGATGAGAGAGCATTTGATGGGGTTGCAGAGATGCGCGCGGCTATTTTCCGTAAAACACCTCTCAGCAATCTCGCGAGTAATTATTGTCTTCAACTCAGCGGCCTTATTGTGAAGCTTCACGTCGAGAGCAAGCAGCAAGGATGATTGACGCATACAGAATGGTTTTCGGTTACCCAAAGATCACGTAGTACGTGAGAGAATGCGTGACTGCACCTTAAGTCACGCTTTTTAGAACAACAGCTGCTTGTAATAATCATAATCAATATGAAACAAGCAAAATTTGAAATTCATTAAAAGTCTAACAATTAACAAGCATAGCAAAAGAAATTAAGGTCATTTTAAATAATAAATTCCTTCAAATAATCAGCAATTTGTAACGCCGTCATATTTGTGTTTATTGATTTTATGTTTATTGATAAAGTTGTTGCTACGGGTTTGTTGGTTGTTGTGGGTTGTTGACTGTAAAAATGAGAGAGATTGTGTCGCGTTACAAATATATAGAAAATAAAAGAGCATTTTAAAAGTTTAGTTGTTGGAACCAATTCGTATACGCAAGTGATATTTCCACTGAAATCTACTAGAGAGCGATAATAGCAAAGGTGGCGTTACAAATTATATTTTTGATAACTATTTTTCCGTTTGAAATTGCAGGCCTCGTAAATTTGTGTTTCAAAACATTATGTCTCTGCTATGTTGATTCTAAGATCGGAAGCGCCCTGGTGACTTATCTCAAGATGCTGACATTTATTTAAAATTGTGATCAGAATAGTTTAATTACTTATGATACATTTATCTATCACCATCTTTGTTTGGATTATCAGCATTTAAACTTAATAAGCCGGAGAAATATCCAGAGTGGCTTTCGGAAAAGACCTATTGACTTGATAAAAAACAAACTTTTATCATTGGATACAAGTTCAAGTTTAACATTACAAGGATTCGAATATATGATTTTGTAGGATTTGATCGGCTGCAGATGCCGCAATCACTCGTCTCATTAATGAAATATGACGCATTTTTTTTAATACGAGGTAAATGTTCTTTTATATTAAAATGGAGACTCATTATATTCCTCGACTTTCGTTTGAAACTCATGGATCATTAAGGTCACAAACTTGTGGAAAACTTTACGACAAGCATTTGCGTAGGTAAAAAATAAAGACTGTCTGAATGTGTAAAAATTTAAAATTAAACCCATATTGATATTAATCGCTTAAACGATAATTATGATACTTATTCGCGCTCCATTACCGTTTCATGAAGTTAACTGAAGGGAGAAGCATGCTAATGGCGTTTTGAAAATCGGATGCTTCATCATATTTCGATCTACAGAAAATAGAGTTTAATAAAGAGGTACTGCATGATATTCAATCTCAAGAAATGCCTATGGCAATTAAGAAAAGGGGATCTTGGCTCACCGCGTGAGAAACATCTATTATGTAACGACTCATCGTTAATCAGCATATCAGCAGCTAATTAAAGAAAATGCTAAGTCATCCTCGAAGAAAGGTTTCCTTTTATCCACCGAGGAAGCAACTCCATGACAGCGAAATGAGTATATTTAAGATATCACCATACCCAATGAACTGTCGGACTCAGTTACATAATGTTAGTAGGTAATTGAAAAATCTCGAATGAAGCAATCAGAAGGAAGAGCTACTTTGCGTGGAGAAACAATGTATTGGTAGTATAACATATTATTCATAAAGTGATGAGCGTTAATTGCATAATAATTCAATTCAATATTCTAACATTCAATGCATAAGCACAATTTAGGAATCACATTCCTGTGGGAAGAGAAAAAATAGGTACTAAGGTCGGCTCCTTGAGTTCAATTTTCATGATTACTCGCTTAAAAAAGCATTTTTTTGATTTCCTGCATTCGTAGTTCTCTCTACTATTTTTTGGTTTTCGGATACCAATAAAAGTCGCTCACGAAAAATACTTTATTCGAGTTACTATGCAATAAGTATTAGCCTTCAGTTCTCAGCCGCGAAGGTACGTCCTTAGGGTACACCTAGTATCAAGGCAATGGTTAAAGAAGAATCAGTTTAGAAATGAAAAATTGAACTTCTAGCACTCAGCCAACAATTTGCTTTTTAACATATATATACACACATACACACATTAAGTTTGTAGCGTGTCAGTCTGTCAGCATTTTGTGCAGTCACATTTTAGGGTCTCTCTCAGACGTACCAAGTGCTACGGGGATGGGTTTAGGTGCGTTCGACGCGGAATCTATGGGCACAAATTTTAAACTTGGCTGCAGCTCGACATTGCGTACAGTTGCGGGCAAAAACAGACCATAAACAGCCTGCCGATAACGGGAGACAATAAGTGGCAAGCCACCACAAGTCAACGACCGGTAGCGCAGCAGAGACAACATGGCAGTGGGACAGGATTCAATCTACCAAATGAAAAACTTCCGTAAAAAAATACGCGAGATGCATAAGTTTCACGTTGTTCACTCGCGATGGGTCTCAAGCTAAGGTGCACCACGCCAACATCCCTTGCAACTGTATGTGAATGCCGGATCCGTACCACGGGCGGACAAACGTTTCTCAAATTAGCGGTCGAGTTTAACACCTTCGCCGGCGGAGCACGCCTCACACACTTGACGTGTTTTCCTAAGCTAATCGTGAGTGATTGATTAAAGGGAGCGTACGAAAACCCCATATTTGAAAGCGTCTCCAATTATAACGCTGGAGAGCTGAAAAGACCAGCCTTCGTCCTGTTCCAAGCGGTGCGGCTCGTCTAGGATAATTACGATTATGGCAGCAATAAATCACTTTGGGCAAACAAGACGAGGGAATATCACTTTGTGGAGACGGAGCTGGGCGGGTAACGTGAAATTGAGAAGAGTTGGTAGGTCGAGAGGAAATAAAAATCACTTTTAATTGAGCAGAAAAAAGGGAAAATACCGACAGAAAGTGAATTTTTAGACAAATATTCTCTACATTATCCAACAGGTCTTCTGGATTAGTTTTTAACTTGCCTCAAATGATGAAAACGTTAAAGTACACAACGCAATGGCCTTCTCATTAGGCGTATTTCCATAGAAAGGACATTGTTTGGTAGATAACACAAAAGGACAGGAAAATACAGCCAGAAAGAGAACTTTTAGAAAAATTCACCAAACATTCTCCAATATGTTTTCTAGATTTATATGCTTCCTAGTTTTTAACCCGCTTATTTTATTGTTCTCATGTCCTAATCCTGCATAGATATACAAGGGGATTTACAAAATATAGAAATCTTCCACTTAGCATGAATTTGCGCGTGGTTTTTTTTAACTATGCGTTATATTTTTCTGACCGTGTGGTGTGCATGTGAGGATTGTCTTGCATGCTGGCGATAGATCACCCCCCGACATTAATCCGAGAGGTGGCTTGCAGGGTATTATGTAGATTTAGAAGGACTTTTTGATTTTGCGCTCTGTACACAACACTTGGGGCAAGAAGTACCTTATACACTCCTCAAACGAAGGACGTATAGCTCGCGGCTGCGTTCGTCTTCCTTCAAGAGCGAATATTTACGCGAGGGCACCAGGCTCGAAGGAAAAAAAAAGTTCGGGCGGTGAACTTTGCGAGCGTTGAGACTATGGATGGAGAGTGACGTCATAAAGTACGAGGCCGGCAAGAGAACAATACGGCCACGTGACTTATGTTAAAGAGAGACCTTTCGGAAATAAAGATACCTTGCCTACCTACCCTCTGAGGGATCGGAACCACATGTTTTGCAATTCCAGTTCGATTCCTCAAGGAGGCAATTTGTTTTCAATGTTTATAAAAGTGCGACCGTTTCCCGCGGAAAAGGTCACCCGTCCTCGTTCCCGTCTTAACCGGCGTGGCGTGTTTACACCGGCGTTAAACACCTCGACTCTGCGAACCACAGACGCCGCCGACGACAGAGTGACGCCGGCGAGGCACAGAAAAACCTAGGATTGTTGAACAGTCAGTGGGGTGCAATAGAAGGGATAAAAAGTTGACAAGAGCCCCCCTTTGAAACACCATACAACCACAGAGAAAAATTCCAGCCTCTGGATTAAATAAATACTTGTAATTCTACTTTCTTCTACAATGACGTATCTTACACACTCTGTAAAGAGAGACGTATACTTCACGGCTGCCTTCACGGCTGCCTGATGCAGTAACATTGCAAGTATTTATTGCAGAAGTAAGTAGAATTGCAGGTGCTTACATTTATATTATATTGCACGTTACTACATCATCTAGAAAGATGATGTAGTAACAACGAAACCGTTGTCATAATAAATTATATAACCATAGAAAATGGCAAGTATTTATTTCAATATGGAAAATTTGCACTACATCACGGTTTCATCTTCGGATTTATTCTGGATTAAATGTTCGGTGACAATAAGAGTAATTAATTGAAAAATGGTCAAGTATTACAATTACATTTAAAACTGAGAGCGTAACTAAAAAATGTTGAATTTAAAAGGCAAAAAAAATATGCATGATTATATTAAATCATGACTTTTAGAGAAGGTGAGATGAATATACGAGAAAAGAATCGCTCTACTTGGTGTAATTTAGGGACCTATTGCATTCGCTTTTCTTTATCCTCGAGACATTTTGGCTAGAAGAACGAAAAAACGGATCCTGCTTACGGGTGATAAATGGTCAAAGAAAAAAACGAAAGGCATGAAGACAGTTCCTCATCACCAGTGATATGACAGAATTCTTAAATAATAGCACTGCGACAGCCAAAAAGCGAAGATTCAGACTTATTTTTGAGTGCCACTAGAAATTCCGAAGGAACGACCGTTGCACTGCTGTGCGGAACGCGTTGCAAAGAGATGCTGAGGTTAAGGGCTATGAAAAAAATTAAAGAGCATTCATATAAGACATTTAGATGATTACCTATATAATTGTATATGAAATTCCACAAAAATTAGGCAAAAAGAATAAATGTATAAAACTAAGTACCTATGTATATAACACTGCGACAGTCACTAAGTGATACCAACAGGAAAAACTAGAAAAAAACTATAAAAAAGGTGTTTAGTCGCCAAAATACATATGTACAGTAACTCTCGCTAAACTCAAAAATAATAAGTACATTATCCTAGGGAGCTAATTAATACCGTGACAGCCACAAGGTAACGTGAAAGGGGTATAACCAAAATTTTTTACCCACTGCTCAGTTAAACACAGACCGATATCTACGCGAAAAAAAATATTTAAAAAATTCAATAGGTAGTTCTTAATCAACCGAAAAGCAAATTTGTAAAGATTGTAAGGATGTAGGAATGAAAGGTCATGGTTATTTCCGACTGCCACTAGAAATTCCAGAGGAACGCCCGTCGCTTCGCTTCTTGCTTTTTCTGGCTTGCGTGGGGCCATTACGCTCAAAATTAATCGCCAGCGTCGGACGAGCGATATGGCTCAATGCCTCCCGTCCGCCAAGATAAGAGGAATGCGGAGGTAGACTCATGAGCTTTCGTTAAGCTCGGGCAACATTAACCGCATTACGAACTGCCTCTCCGGAGCATAAATCTGGGGCCCTAATAGGGAGAATGGGAGGCCAGGACCCGACCGCGGAGTAATGGGTGACGCGATGATTGTCTCGTAGTTTTTCATCTGCCACCTTACACATTGCGTGGTCAGCGTTATTAAGGGAAACCCGTGTTTTTCGTAATGAGGATAAATTTCCGCGTTTCAAGAATACTTTCTCCGGTAAATCATCCCCCCATGACGGATACCAATAGGCATGATGAACGATTAAAGCACTAACGGTTTGTATCCATGGCAGTGACACATATACCATGCGATTCATTCACATTGTGGAAGTGACTACTCTCTATCACAGCAACTTTTATTAGGAGTATTCTTCTTAATGACGTGCGAAAATAAATGAAGATACCTCATTTTCAGTTTCTAAAATGGAATACCAATAGCCAATTTTTTTTACATACAGCAATTGCATATGATGGGATAAAAACAGGAGCGCGCATGAAATATAATATCTTGTAATCGTAGATATCGTTATAATAGGATCAATATAATGTATGTACATTGTATACCCAGTCTAACTCACTAGGCTAGTTGTGGAGAGAGCTCACCTAAGACTAATTACGACGCTAGTGAATGGCAAATATTTCTAGGAAGAGCAGCCTAAGGCCTAGGAAGTACCAGTTTTAGAAGCCTTTAGTAATTCTTATGCAGTAAAATGATAACATTTTAGTTTGAGAGTGTTCAGTTCACTTGGAACTGAATCCGAGAATATTCGATCAGTTGCCTTATAAAGCCGCCATGTTCCCTAGAGCACAAGCTAAGGATCCTAAATTTCATCCCAGCAAGAGCTTAGTAGGCGTTTTGCCCTCAATTTATCACATAAAGTAAATCGAAAAGGCGAGGCAAAAAGCAGCAAAAAAATATACCGGAAGGTGATGAGACAAAAATCAACCCTAATAATCATAAAAAGCATAATTTTTCAAGGTGAAAATACTTAATGACATTAATGAAAAATAAACCTCAGCTATAGAAATTCATTTTCAAGGCGCTGATGGTACCTATGCAAGCTCATTACATACATAGAGGGAAGGGGGAAGAATTTCCTCAGTATATAGTTCCTGAGTATCTTAAAAATAACCGTAATCAGCAGAAACCTTGGTCAGTTAATAAATAACTATTCAAATAATATATAAGCATTTATAAATTTAATTCACGTCAAAGGCTATTGAAGCGTTTTTTTCCCTCAATATGCTCCCAAATTGATGAAAAAAGAGTGAGGAGAAGTATATAAAATCAAATAAATGATGGCAAGGCGATAAATAACGAAATTTAGTATAAACCAAAACGAGAACATGGACTTAAAGTGGTATTATCTGGCATACCGCGGGAAACATTTAAAAAATCTTTTATCGTGCAAGCACCACACTCTATAAACAGTTGTGGGAAAATACAATAAGAGTCATATTTTGAAAATATACATTAAGAAATAAAAATCTTCGTTCACCGTTAATAATGTCTGTAGTATCATGGGTTCTTAACAGACATAGAATATCAAAAAGGCTTTGGAAAATATTAGAGGATACACATACAATTACGTCGATTGTATTAAGTATCGCTATAAATACTGCTAATAGAATCTCTAATATAATAAAAGGAGCACTACAATGTCTAATTGTTGCAGGTCTCCCCAGATTGTTTTACAACTTGTTAAATTATTGCTTGTTTCATATGAAGAACTTGTGACTTGTCGATTTCAAAAGTTTTAATTTATTAATCGTAATTCAATTTGTTTTTTGCTAATGAATTATTGGAACACTATGGGAAAATCACTGGAAAACGACCCAATGATTTTTTTGACGTCTTCCCAAAATATTTTGTACCGTGCATCGCTGACACCGAACTGAAAGACGGCTTGAGAGAAGTATAGGATTCGGGAGGGTGGAGGAAAGAAGAGTACGGGAAAATGGGAGAAATGAGAGATGTAGTGGGGGGGATGGAAGGAAAGAAATAAAGATAGGAAGAGATTGAAGGGAGTCCTTTGGAAACATTCATTATACCTCCTACGCATCCCTCCCACGGGTCGTCCCATCCCTGCCGTAATGAGACTAATGGAGGGTTGGAATTGCAGCGGCCCCGCTACAGAGAAGAGAGAAGGAAGGGCTCCTCCGGTGTGTCCCGCAGTGCTGAGGAGCTGTTTCTTTTTCACCTCGATACACACATACACACACACATGCATACTAGCCGCGACTTAATGCAAGGCAATTGTTTTTAATCCGTCCTCCATTTTGTGGCTAGAGGGTGGAAGAGTAGTCGGGGTGTTCGTGGTATCCTAAGGAGCCGTCAGCCGAGAGAGAAAGAGTTATAGCAGTCACACCGGGCGACATTTCTCTGGGTTACGCCGAGGGAGAGGGAGCCAATGAAAGTTGAGAGAGAGAGAGATAAAAGAGGAGAGAGAAGGAGATATCAGCCGTAATTAATGCACTCAAACACAGCTCTAAGTGGAAAGATATTGTGCTCCGCTCGGATCAGTGATTTTAATGCGACAATTCTCAAGGTGACAATCAATCAAAGATGTTCACTCATTGTATGCCATCATTCAGCATTACGTGAAATTACGATTAAAAAAATGTTTTCAAATCGTCAAGTAACAAAGTTTTCCTAATGAAACAAGCAACAATGGGACCAGTTTTAATATCATCTGGGGAGAGCCTCAACAATTAGATATTACGGTGCTCTAATATTAGAGGTTAATATCGAGGTATATTTTCCAGCGATAATACAAACGACATAATAGCATGGTACTTCCTTAAATATTTGCCTAAGCGTCTTAACTAATTCTGTGAAGATTCCATGATGGTAAAAAGCTAAATTTATAAATCGTGAGAGCATTCGTCATAATCGTCGTCTAAGTCATAGAACAAAATTATCTAAGGATTAGTGTAGTTATGTTAAACCGGAAAACGCTTGAATATTTTACGCGTCATGATACAATTTCGACGATGGACCAATCATTATACTAGGATCGGGGCGAGACATTCTCAAGCTTATAAGAAGTAAGTGGATGGTAATAGGATACATATTTAATATAAAATATTTTAAATATGTGATAACATTGATAAAATGCGAATATATAATTAGTCTTCTGAAAATTGCAACAAATTTATATAATTTTCTAGTAATTAAAATGTATTTAAGCATAAATTAGCCCCCGCTCATCCTAAAAACAATTGCGCTTAGTTTATATAATATATGTGAAACAAATTCGAAGAACCTATAAGGAAAAGGGGAGAGAAAAGAGGGACTGATCTTAGGACTTGTATAACTCACAGATCGGTAGTTCAACTACAAGAAATGCTTGGGGATCGAGATCAGGAGGACGAAATGAATCATCAAGTGACACCCGTCCCCTGATTTTACTGAAGGAAGCTTCTCTTTTCCAGTGACTATATGAAGGAAAAAACATCGCGAATACCCTATTCGAAAAGCCAAACACAAAACTGTACAAAAACAAATTAAAAAGGTGATGCAAGACACACGTCCGAGAAGAAATTACACACTCGAGCGAAGCCCAAGCTTCAGCCATCCATTTGGCCAGAGAAAAAAATGTCTCGAAATTTGACGAGGAAAAAAAATAAAAAGAAAACAAAAAAGACACGTGAACCGCGCACACGGCACATACTAATGCGTTTCCACAACGGATTCCCCGCCGCGGTGTTCCGAAAACGCCAAATATAGATGGAGTCCCCATTTGCCGGGACGGGGGAAGAATAGGTAGGAAGGTATATTAATCGAATACCGCGGGGAGGAAGAAAGACGATGGAAAAAAACGAGGCGGAAAGGGAAGAAAAGAAGAAGAAAAAAAACACGATCGGCGGCTCCCTCCATCACCCCCACACACGTGACGGTCATGCGGGGCACGCGGCGAAACACATCATCCCGCCGCGTAATGATATACGAAAAACAAAAGAAGAAGGAGGCCCGTGTGCTGCGCGCCCCGTGATGAAAAGCTTGTGGCCGAGGGAATAAAGGCAACGAGTGCGGTCATTAAGTTAATTATCCCGGACACAAAACTTCTCCCTACCCACACTCCTCTATTGCGAACTACGGGGAGAGAGAGAGAATATAGGGAAGGAGATGAGGAAGTCGCACCTGAGCCGCGGCGGGAGCAAAGCGTTGAGGTTATTAAAGAATGGTGGGGATGTGTAGTAGTGTGGAGGCGGATTGAGGAAAGGACGGAGGAGCAATGAGGATTGAAGGGAGGAGTAGCACGTGACGCGAAAGAAGGCAGCGTAGAAAATTCGGAAAAAATGGGGGAAAAATGCGGTTAAAAAAAATTGGCTCGGGGAGACGATTGTCTTGGTTGTGACGTCACGCGGACGTGGATTAAGAGACTACAACATTGGAGGACTCCTAAAAAAGAACCATTTCTAACGTGACGTCATAACACAGTACAATTTTTGGCATTGCAAATTACTAGAAGCCACTCCTTCCCATCATCATGTTCCAAAACCAAACTTCAGGATTGCCTTTGTTGTGACGTCATGCGGAAGCAGATCCTGCAGCTTCACCATTAGAAGATTCTTAGCAAAGAACCATTTCTAACGTGACGTAATAACATAGTATAATTTTATTTTTGGAATAATAAAAAAAAACTAGAAGCCACTCCTCGTCGCCACCGCGTTCCAAGACTTAAGGAATGTCTTGGTTGTGACGTCACGCTTAAGCGGATAATGGTGCTACAATATTGGAATACCCCTTAAAAAGATTCATTTCTAATTTGGAGTCGTAACCCCGACTAATTTTATTTTTGGAATTCAAAATGCTAACAGCTACTCCTCGCCGTCTTCGTGATCCAAAACCAACCTTATAGATAATCTTCGTTGTGACGTCACGCAGTAGCGGATCAAGCGGCTTCACCATTAGAAGATTCCTAAAAAAGAACCATTTCTAACGTGACGTCCTAGGATTGTATAACTTGCTTTTTGGAATCACATAATTATACGTTGTATAAGTATTCTGCATGATCCGTTCGTGATCACCTCAAATTTTTATGGTACTTCTCAAGTCTTTGTTATTACGTTAGGCAGGGGATGATGTTTTTCTCATTATGAACCACATGATTGAAATACTGAAAGTATATTAATCACTAATGCAAACACAAGTTCCAAAATCCTACGACATCACGACAACCTTGAACATTAAGGCAATAACTTTTATATTTTTACATCTATCACTTTAGTGCTCGGTCAAATGTATTTTCTTCTATCAAGGAAATCACAAAGCAGAATCTTAATAGTTGATCATTTACTGAAACACGAATTTCCAATCAGAAGTATCGGTATCCAATAATTGTGATGCTAAACGCATTGTATCGCTGTTAACAGACCATATGTTGCTCTTCGTGAAGTGAATATAGGCTGGATTGTAAAATAATTATTGTTCATATGTTCTAACCTTACATGGATTTCCTATGGGATTTACTAACCGTAGGCAAGTTTTGCATTACCATGAATCTGAATGTTTTAATTATTATTACTATTACGTTAAATGGCTTTTTATGACCATGTGGTGTGCATGTGGGAATCCTATTGCATGTTGGTGATTGATCATCACCTGCCAAACACCCAAGAGGTGGCTCGCATGGTATTACATAGATTTAGATTAAGCAGACCTCGAACACAAGATTAAAATTCACACGCATTGGTTGCGTGTATTCAAATGCCACTAAAAATTGTTGGCTCGGAAGCGGAGCAAATAGCACCACGGAAAACCTCCCCTTAGGGTTGCAAATTCAGTGCACTGCACACGAGGCTTCTTCGATACACACTTGCAGGGGTTGTAAATTTCGCTGTTTATAAATATCGGGATTCTGAGAATATTAATTAACTTGCGGTACACGCAATTTATTTAAAGATCCCTTTTTGAGCAATTGCGGAGGAGGATACGCAGATCAGGAAGTTGATACGCCGAAACTATAGTTTCAATACATAATCTCGTTCCACTGGAATAAGGCAATTAATAAATAGAACACAGCATGATAGGATCTTGTCACGGAAATGTTAAACAAGTTTATCAATATAAACAACCACGAGGCATAGTGTTCTGAGAGCGAAATGGAGCAAAAAAAAACTTGCCGTCGCAGAATGAACTTAGGTAAGACAATGGTGGAGGAAGACAATGGTGAAATGCTACGCGTAGAGTGCTGTGTTAAATGGATATGAAACATGGACCTTAGGAAGAAGAGGTAGGGAAAAGATAAATGCTTTTGAGATGTGGGTGTGGAGAAGGCTGGAGAGAGTGAAGTGGGTGGATAAAGTAAGGAATGAGGTGGTGTTGGAAAGAGTTGAGGAGGAGAGAACACTACTGAGAAATGTAATGAAGAGAAAAGGGAATTGGATGGGATATGTTTTGAGAGGGAAGGAAATTTTGAATGCAACAGTCGAGGGAACAGTGGAAGGAGAAAAGAGAAGAGGAAGAAGAAGGCTGAAGATGACGGACGCGGTGAAATTAGGAAGAAGGTGTAAGGAAACTAAGGAGGAGGCGTTGGACAGAGTGTGCTGGAGACGACTTTGGTGTTTGGGACCTGCCTGTGGAGGGCAGAAAACCAGGTTATGACGTCGCAGAAATCTCTAAGCAAACGAAATAAGCTGGATAAATATTAATCGGCGAAGAGGAAATTCGACATGGTCGCATGAAATCATTTGAGGAATTAATACAGAACGTGATGTGTTTCATTTGTCCCACTGTAGTGATGATGCAGCCCATCTTCTTATGCATACAATTGGTTTACTCATACGCATACTATATTCTTATCGACGCCAAACTATCCTTCAAAGTTGAAATTTTTAGCCAATTAAAGCTTACAATTAGATTTAAAAACAAGGACGCAGACTGATTTTCCCAAACAATACCACACTTGAAAATAACGCCACTGTATGACTGTATGAAAACAACGCCAACTCCAGCAACGACTCTTGAGAATATGAAACAAAATTCTTTTCGCCATCCCTACACTATTGATTTACTTTGAATGACTATGAATGTCGCTTCTTACTTACAACCGAAAACGAAGTAAAAACCATATAAACCAAACTGTGAGTGAATTATAAATAAGGAGAGGAAAATTATTATTGTGATGACGCCGAGGTGTAGAAACGTGCCGAAAGGCAAAACTACACAAAGGTAGATCAAACGAGGGTCATATAATGAATTCATTTCCAAGATCCCTATATCCAACACTAAGATAAATTTGAATTTATCTGGCAATTACTGGTTTCCAAACGTCTATTTCTTCTTCTTGCCCCAGTATTCAATTACCTAAATCGTCAACTCTCCATGGCCTTAGTTCATTTGCCAAATAATTATCCTGAAACGTACCGAAAGCACAACTAAATAAAGACAGATTAAACGAGTATCATATACCAAGTTCATTCGCAAGATCCCTACATCCACCACATTGATAAATTGAATTTATCCGGCAACTACTGGTTTCCAAACCTCTATTTCTTCTTCCAGCCACGGTATACAAGTACCTAAAGCGTTCACTCTCCCTATTCGAAATTCATTTGCCAAATAATTGTCTTCTCGTCGCCTCTGCCTTTTTTGTGCAAAATCACTCTCTCCCCTCCCGCCTGAATCGCCGTGAAGACCTTCCCCGCCTTCGCGCTTGGTAATTTATCGGCGTCTTTAAGCCCCCCACCACGTGCAGGCCTCGTGACATCCATTTCCGATGAGCTGGCGGTCACGTGCCGTGAATAATAAAGACAAATGGGTCCACACTCCATTAGCTCACCCCCCTCAACCTTCCCCCTCCTACTCTGCCACCTCAAGTTCCGTGTTTGCCTAACAGTTTTCCACGGACGCGGGAATTTTTGTCACTAGAGCACCCAAAATTCAGCCCACTCAACGGATTGAACACAGAAAAATCCTTATGGTATTAAGGCTTTCATGAAAAAACCCATTCCTACTTTTAAATGTATCCTTCACTTATAATTGCGATGAATACATTTCTTTTGAATTAATTCAACGCGTTCGATGCCATCGGCTAAGTAAAAACTTTGATACTAAGATTTTACGAGGATTCACATCGGGCATTTAAAAAGTGGCACACATTATTTGTAGAGTATATCATAAAACATTATTCACATACGAATGAACTACAGCATGAGTTACAACAGATACAACGGGCGCATAAGAAGTAGTAATGGGCAATTCGACGACAGCATTAACTAAGCGCGGTCTCCTTAGAAGAATTGCATTCTTTTCCCTTAATAATCACGTGAAACTACGCTGACTTCAGCCATAGTATATATTTCCCAGAGGGAAAACAGCAATATCACTAGAATCCGTCAAAATAGCTTTAAAATATTCACTTGGCCTTGGCGGTAGCAGAAAACACAATAAATTCAAAACGGATGACGGGTATCTAACTCATTTCGTCGCAGCTGATTATCCATCTCATTATGGCAAATACAAACCAACCGTCAGCAGACAACGCCAAGATAAAGCGCGAGTTTTCTTCCACACAGTCTAGGCCAATTACTTACCGTCCAATAGTTGAATGAAGGGAGAAATAGCTATAGAAATATCACTGTAGAAAGTAGCTTTCTTTAGCAATAGATAGTAATGATAACAATAATTGTTTATTACTCCTTTCTGAAAATCTAATTTCTAATTTAATTTCAGTAGTAAAAATCTAATAGCAGTTAGTTTAAAAAATACAAGGTTGAATACTTGAGTAGAGGGAATTTCTTTCTATGAGTGGTAATGCCAATTAATATACAATAAAATGCGCAATTTTTACTAAAGATTAAATTTCATAATTTGTGATCACTTCAAATACACAATGTAGGCAATTATTATATTTAGGCCATTCTCCATTTTTATCTTCATGAAAAACCTGGAAGGTGAGGCAGGTATTCGAAATATGTTTTTAAGTGGAAAGGATCAACCTCCAATTTCCATGAGGATTAGAACCTAAAGCACTTTATGAAATACAGCCTGGCATTATCCATTTACTCTAAATCATACTCTACGCTCGCTAAAACTATCCCGACCAGTTTCTCTGCCTCCGAATATCTTTCGTAAGTCTAATTGGGTACTCATCGTACTGAACACATTCTCTCTAGTATTTGTAGCCGTCCTTTGGCCGGCTTCATAATTTCATTCTATGGCTCGTGGGAACTATAGCAGTAAAGGGCCAAAGCTCCAAGAGTCTTGATCGTAATTTCAGGGTTATGTAACCCATACGACGCTACTTATGTTCATAATGAACGCTGCAGCCAAGGTTAATTATTAATACACTTACTACACAATTACACAATTACTAACACACAATAATTAATTAATCATACCACCGAAAGCAGCACATATTAGCCTTTTGTATCGGTACTTTTTCAACAAGTTAAAAATTACGCGTGCAAATACAACCATGCCAAGATAGAGGAAATCTACCCAGGCGAGACTCAAACCCACGACCTACTGCTTGGCCAGAGAGGACTTCACCCCGCCGCCTCGAGGCCAGCGAGGTCTCAAATTAAATCGAACCCCGCGGCATCCCGAATTCCAGAAAGTGGAGCAAGCTCGCCTATATCAATGCTTAGGATAAAAGTAATGGAAACAAAATATAATGTATATCAGCTAACGTTGGGGATTAAAGCCTCAAGAAGAATATAATAATTGTATTTCATCTCATGAGTTTTCTCACAAGACACCTGTGCAAAATCTCCGTCAAGATGTTTCAGACGATCAAGGTTCCCATCTCGGCTGCAAGTCGACAGGAGCATTAATTTTCGATAGATACATAACGCTAGAGTATAGATAACCTTTAGAAAGAGAATATGAATGCGGGCTTTACTTCCTTACTCATTATTCAGGATCTGCGTTTTTTTAAAGAAATTAACTACACACTAGCATTAAACTATGGACTAGTGATTTAATAAAAATCTCATGCCTGGCAACCTTTAACTCCTCCAATTTATTGCCGCTTCAAAGGTTAACGTGATTATTTAACGTCCTTGCCACAATGCCTATTTAACTGTACTGCCCACGCGAATGAATTGTTTCACCTGCTCCAGTTCGTATCCTTCTCATTTAATGACCACTTTTGCCATATTTGTCTTTTATACACTCATACATTAAAGTCTGTCAGCATGAAAATGAACACACTGTAACGGTAGAAAACACATGCCAATTATCTTTCAATGCAAGGTTATCTTAAAAATTAAAATTCATCACAATAAAAGATTTAAAAATAACCAAGGGAAAGAAGGCGTGCCCAGGAAGGGAAGCTGCCGGATACGTATGAGACGAAGGCTGTAAGAACATGAAGATTTCGGGTGCAGAGCGCTGAGGTAAGGATAATGATAAGTGGGGAGGAATACATCAAAGAACCAATCAATTGAGGACAGGCCAGCCCCACCTCAAGTATATACTCAAGAAACTTAAATCTACAAGTTCTGATACGTCACTCAGAATAATTTACCCGAAAGTGCACTATTTCAATAAAATTAGAAGATACGAAAGAATTCACTAATAAGAACAACTGATCTGAAAAACAGACCAATTCAACATGGAGATTTTTCGAACGTTTGCAATATAGCTGGAAAAATTTTCAAGCCGAGGTGGGTGCCTGCTCATATGTAAAACGTAATGTATTACTCCCGCAATAATACGAATTCATGACGATATGTTATACTGGCTAACTTGAATAAAAGCACTAAACATTCAATTAGGTCCTTCACGGAACGATAGATTTTTGATAAACACCTTAAGTCTACGAAGAAAACATTGAGATAGTGCATTGTAGTTCTATTATCATACTATTGATTTACTAGACTTATGAGTGTTAGACAATTATCACCGCTAATTCTGTAGAAAAACAATTATCCTATGGTTCGCAAAATGAACAAAGGGAGTCTGAGTTCAAAATGAATATCATTTTCTAAGAAAAAAACTCAGGTGTGAGCCTTACCACAAAACTAGCTTTTACAAAAACTCCCTTTCCATCTACGACAATATTACAGAAAGCATGAAAAGGTTCGAAGTATTATTTTATGATACACCTGAAGAGAGATCGAAGCTTACATCGAAGATGTGATGGTCCCAGTCGAGAACCGGCTTTCAACTAGGATCGAAATTTATTCCATGCTAGGTCACACCTGGAGAAGTATGTAACATGACGTTCATTGGAGCCTTACGAAGTCGCTTGCCTCCGAGGGTCAGAGGCTCCACTCTGACCTCGGTAGAAGTACTGAGGGCGATAGGGGGCAATCTGACGACCTACCATGCTGGTTATTGGGGAAAGAGAAGTGGCGGGGAGATGCGATTGAGCCGCACTTCGAGAAAGATCGTAAAAAAAACGACGCGAAGTTCAGGATTATCGTCGCGGGATGAAAGCCCACATCACACTCCGACTGGCTTATTTTTTCCTCACTCTTTCTCCCTAGGATAAGGATTTGTAGAGGGGACGTCGCTACCTTGGTCCCAATGCACCTCGACTGCCTGAATGGTAGGGTGGCATTTGGTGACGAGACATGCACATGATTAGTGAAATTATTAATCATCGCCGGCCATTTTGCTGCCACGAAAAATCATTCAAAGGAAGGTTAGTGACCATTAATAGGTGAGTAAAGTAAACATATTTTAATACATTGTATTTTATTTTGTTCTAGATGGGATACGGAGGAAAAGGTATGGATGGAGCAAATACAGAGCGGAAGGGGATGTTGAAAACGGTGTAAGAGGGTAGAATTTTCATGTCTCAAATGCTCATTTGAGGACCAAGTCTTCGATTTAATTAAGCTATATAAGACACGATTATGTCAAAAATTCGCGGTTTGATAGAATGTGTGATAAATATAATAAATATTGCAGTGAACTTGATCTTTTACAATAAAGAGGCAGATTTTGTAAAGCTCTGATGTTGCTGATGGATTACATGTCCAAATCCTGATATTTTAGATGATGATTTAGATCATGATTTAGATGGATTACAATGACTAAAAATTGATACATTCTAATGAATGGGACTGTATATCCACGCGTATTTTATATACTTTATATGAATTGGGTTTTCCTGCAATTATCTACATCTACGTGATACCCTGCGAGCCACCTCTAGGGTGATTGGCAGGGGGTGATCAATCACCAGCATGCAGTATTATGTTGTAGACAAAACTGTTAAATAAATAGAAAAATACCTGCTATCACCATAATAATAATAATAGAAATAATGAGGGAGGCGGCAATGAACTCACCTTGTGTGAAGTAGTTGGCCTTGCGCACGTAGACGCAGACGAGCGCCATGAGCTGCAGTTGCGAGAGCCTTTGTCGCGTGGAGGGGGGCAAGGGCAAGAGGTCTCGCAGTTGCCCTATCTCCGCGTTGATGAGGTCCCTCCTCAGCTTACTCGCCCCCTTGGTCGACTTACTGGCCCCGCCGCTGCCCCCGCCTCCGCCCCCGCCGCCCCCACCCCCGCCGCCCACCACGCCGCCGCCGGCCATGGAGCCATCCACTCCGATGATACTGCTCATGCCACAGACACTACAAAGAGAAGAAAATACAAATAAGTCACTATTTTAAAATAACAAATGCTTTTAAAACATGGAGTGCAAGTATGAAGAGACTATCATTACGAATTTATTACGATATTTAGGGCCGGTTTTATAATGTCTGCTCAGCGCTAAGAATAAGATGATATATACAGCCTTTACTCTTTACCCATTTTGCACGGTGGTGGCTGACAGTTCTTGTAGCTCAAAGTCCGAATTTATACAGAAGCTAATCAGAACTTTTAACAACCAATATGCAAGGTTAAAGACAGATTCATCTTATGGTTATTATAAATCAAATATTATAAAACTTACCCTTGATGTTAAAACATTTCCTACACTGAAATCGAAAAACTATATAGGTACATGAAGAAATAAGGTTTGTTAGGTTCACTTATATATTTGAAAAAGCATGACCCGCGATTCATAGCGTAGTTACATCGTCAGTTTAATATGTTATGACACCCGGGTCGCGCTTTTTCAAATGCATTGGTGGCCCTAATAAAGTATGCTCATTCATTTTCCATAACGGAAAGGTTTCACACGGTTAAGCCTGAAATCATCAATTACATTTAGGTACATTTCGAAACTAGTCAATATTCTAAAACAACAAATGCCCTAAAAAAATGGAATACATATATAAAGAGACTTGATAGAAAAAAACTGATAATGACTGCCAACCTTTTGAAATTCAGGCCGATTCAGTAAATATATGGTAATTATTTGCTAGTATTGAACTCTCTCGGCTGTGAAGTTGAACAGATGAAAAAATATGTACCTAGACTATTAATTCAACAGTTTTACTTCGTGATATTTCGCGGTATTGGGAGTATTGTGCAACAACTGACTAATACTCTAGAAAATTTCGTGAAAATAAAAACGGAATAGCAACATAAATGAGCATTCTTTATGTTTTCGGAACTACACAAAACATTGGTATTGCAAGATAGATAATTTGGACAGGGTCAAAATGTATACTGAGAGGTTCGCTTCCGAGATACCAAACTATGTTGGTAATATTTAAATATTAAATTATTTAATATTTGCGCTCTACAAAAGAATGTAACAATGACGTACTAATAGAATAAAGAGCCTATAGTGTATACAAATTAATCAATAGCGATAGGATGCCTTCAGGAAAAGAGCAGTCCACGAATCACTCGCGCAGGGAACAAAATTTACAGTACTTGAAAAATTTGAGTCAGATGGATGGAAGCATGGCATAAATTAAATGGACCTGTTGGAAAATAACACCAAATCTTAATTCTAAACAAAAATTTATAAGTTGAAACGAAGATTACTGTTCGTATAATACGTATATTAATCAACACCGATTTTTTAAAACCTTAAAAAAGTTTCGAGAGTATATCAGCGTAGAAAAACACCAACACTAATTGGTCATTGACTTACATTATATGTGTCTTGTAATCACTGGAGTGTTACGTGCTGCTTGCAAATAGTTTTTCAATCGCAACTAATCTGTTACGCAAGATTAAATACACCGACCTCAAGTTAATGCTAATTTTACTGAATTCTCGAAAGTGTTAATTGCGCGGCTACACCAACCACCTGTTCGCCCAGAGCGACGGACGATAAATAAAGAAATCGAATTAGAATCGAATCCCAGACAATTTTTTTGTACTTAGACAACGCGCCGGAGTTAATTTTCACGTGGAACAGAAAATTTTCAGGTGGCGGCGATAAAATAACGTTCCCTTTCGGAGAAAAACGAGCTCTCCCGACGAAAAAAAAACGAAATCCGAACGAGCAGTATGTTTAGCGCGGTCACTTGACTGCGGTGCGGAATCCAGCGAATCGATTCATTTTTTTCCTCCTTCTCCGTCTCCTCCTTCCTACCAGAAGAACAGGGAACACACAAAACGAACAGAAATGGAGTGTAGATGAGCGTATTTTTTTCCCTGTGGAGAGAGAGAGTCAGATCGAATCGATAACTCATGACGGATCATTTTGAGCGCCGTTTTTGTAAATCTTTTCCCCGCAAGACGGGAGTAGGAGTGAGAGGAAGGATGGCTACCGTTCTCGGAGTAACCCGAGATGGGTCTAAATGACGGCGGAGGACTAGAGGAGGGGAAGGGGAGAGAAAGAGTGTGTGAGGCGAGGTTGGAGCCGTTGAAGGGAGGAGTTGAGCGGAGATCAATTATTGCGGAGGTGCGGTTTGAACGAAACATTGCGCTTTCCAGCTTCCCTCCGTCGACTCCACGTGTTATCCAAGGGACAACAGCTCCCATGTACCTCATTCCCTCCCGACTCGAAATTCCCCACTCTCCCCTCTTAATCCTTGTCCAAACCCCAGAATGTGCTTGTCGCGAGGGAACCGAGGCAAGTAGGAGACATTTCAAAGTCCACGGATGAGGAGGGAAAATAATAGTCACAGCTTGAGTTGGCTTGGTAGCCAGTATCAGGGCATCCAATGGAAGACTGATTGTCTAGAGCGAGAATGAGCATTGCTGATGATTGGCTAAGCGGAACAATGAAAGAAAAAATCAAGTGATGGATTTCCCCAGTCTTCGACTTCCATTTGAAAGGTCGACTGTTCGAATCCCGGTTATCCCATTCTAAGGGCATGGATGTATGCCATGGATAGTGATTGCAAGTTTATTGTGAAGGCCTGTTTACACGATACATTAACACGAACGAGTTAATGTCTGTTTGTATGAATGATTTTTGAGAACCGGAACGGAACATGTGCGAATGCTTGCACCAAATCAGAGCAGGTTCAATTTTCTGAGCATGCATTCGCACAAGTTGGGTGGTTACACGGTGCATTTTGGCAATAACCCGTACGTGTTAATGTACCGTGTAAACAGGCCTTAAGAGTGGACAGAATTACCCAAAAAATCAAAAGGTTTGTAGCAAGGGAAGCGAGGCAAGTAGACGATTTTTCGGAGTCCAAGGAAGAGGAGAAAATAGTAGTCACAGCTCGAGTTGGCTTGGTAGCCAGTAACAGGAAGACCAACCGCCGAGAGCGAAAATGAGCATTGCTGACGATTGGTTAAGCTAAAAAATAAACAAAAGAACAAATCATGACGACGGGTTTTCCCCGTCCTCGACTGTCAAGCCATAGGCCGAATGCTGTAATCCCGGCCGGGAAGGTTATCCTGCTCTCAGAGCTTAGATGTATGTCATTGTGAGATCATAATAAGAGAGGGCAGAATTGTCAAAAAAAAACTCAATACGTAACCAAGCTCGATGTCAAATGAGCTTATTGGCGGGTTGAAAAAGATATGAGACCAGCAGATCGTTCCTCAGAAAATTCGAGCTAGTGCAGCAACAGAAAACGCCACTCTGATTTAAAGTCTGAGGACTTAAAAACCATCTAGCACCAAAAGAGACGTGAATATCGTAAATAAGCAACAGGAAGCCGCACATACGCATGCTCTAGCCGCCTCATTTTTAAACAAGTAAGTTTTAAGTGAAAAATAAAGTATTCATTGTCAATTGGGAGTAAAATAAAGTATCTACATAATTAAAGTATAGCTTCCAACTTGAATACTTGTCACCTGATACGAGTATTAAACTGCTGGCTAGCTTGGCTACGACAATACTCCGCCAGATAATTAGCATACTCTATAAAATACCAGTACTTTCCTTTCAAACTTGAAGTAAAATTGTTCAGAGAGAGCGCCAATATGCTTTACAGAGACTTATTTTAGTAACTCCGGGGGCTAAAATATTACTAACACGCCTGTGGCTATCAGAGAAATGCAAGAGAAAACAACTGAAGATTCAATTAATATTCCATTTTGAACCTTTTCCATTCCTCCTCATTTCTAAGGGGTTGGAAGTGAAAATGAAGATTTACGATGCTAATCAGATTAATGAACAAATGCAGCAACAAATTTGGGGAGGTAGAAACTTTTAATGGATGGATGTTAAGATGTAATCGAGATAAATGAAAGATCAATTATGTAAAAAAATCAGATAAAAATATTTCGCAATAACCAAATGACACCGAATTAAAATTATTAACTCACAGGGATAGCAGAGGAGGCTGATAAAATGAGAGATTCGATTACTCCAGTTTATGCTCACCAGCGCAGGCTAAAAAACACAGATGATTCCATCACACCTTTGGTTAAGACGGAAGGGACCGATGGGGCATGATGGTTAAGAAACGAGTACACTACCTTCAATCTTTCCGGCACGATCGACTCCGGCTGAGTACTAAACCGCAAGAAGAAAATCTCTCAAGGAACAAATAGAATTCAGCGACTTCAATTTATTGTTTGGGTACAACTATTATCCAGCTCATACATCCACTCCCAATGCGGACTGATTTCCTTGCTTAGACCACCATAACACAAAGAGTTCGAGTTCAGGGCAGTGTATCAGTGCATCTTCCGCGGTTTCTGCCAAAAAAATCATTCTTCAACAACACCGAGGTTTTGTATCTCCAAGGAAATGTTCGCGCGCGGGGTAGGAAGAACCTAAAAGGTCACAAGTACAGTTTTCCGCCTTTATTTCACCCGGGCACGAGAAATTTTTTCCTCCACACCCTGCCTGGAGCTAGGCGCGAGGGACGGAAAAAATGGAGAACGGACCGCGAGAGGCGCTTTTAATTCTTCGTAACGAGGCTTAATTACAAGGGGGTACATTACGGAGCTCAGGGGTTCACGCGAAGAGATAGATAGATGTGTTTGTGAGTGTGTGTGAGAGCGCGTTATAACGGATCACCGCCGGCGTCGCTCGTCGGCTGATCCTCAATTTCGCCGTCCACCTTTTTTTTCATTCCCAGGAAAAACACCGAGGAAGAGGAGAGAGAAAGATGTGGAGCTGATCGCAGACGTCGACCCTTCGCCTGGCGGCCGTCGCCCATACGCCCTGCCGGCGAGGTCGGAACGCCGCTGCCGCAGACACCAACACCACCACCACTCTCTCTCTCTCTCTCTCCCGATGAGGAAGCGTGGGAGTTTGGTCGGCGGTGCTATAATTCTGTCATCCCGTCCGCAAATAGCGAGCTCATGTTTTTGTTCCTATCCCCTCGGGAAGAAGCGCCTTCAACCTCTCACCCAAGTCCCGGGGGGATGGTAGGCAGATAGGCGGCCAACTAGCTGCTATTCGAGAATCTAGCCAAGACAGACGCCAACTACTGGACGAATTCGGAAGTAGAGCTCGTCGTAATTAATATATTTTATTCGTACATATTTATGTTTAATGCCTTTTAGCTGCCATTCATAGGTACATTCATGATTTGAAGGCTATTCATGATTTGGTAGGTTGAAGGCTATTTACGTAACCAGCGTATTACAGTTTCTTTTCTACCTGCTAAGAATGGTGTTTTCACTGGAACATTCATGATTTGTACGTTGAAGGCTATTTACGTAACCAGCGTATTACACTTTTTCATTTCTACCCTGCTAAGAATATTGTTTTTTATCGGATTCATGAATTTATGGTCATTATCAAGACTTTTTAATAATTTCCGTTACCTAGTATAGGATATTTCAGCTATCATGCATTACTTCCAGATAATTTATTGTTTTATGTCATTGTCCCCAGGTAACGGCATACCTCCTCACAATCTTCCTTGACATTCTCTACATTATTTTCAAATTGGATGGACGATTCATCCTATTACACCAATGTTATCATCGCAACACTATCCTCGATACGTCGGCCATATTGAAAAATTACGTCCGCGTCTTCAGCGCCGCCACCGGTGACTATACTCTCAAATAGTGTGTGGATGGAGATTCTTCATGTAATTATAAATCTGAGGTATTTCGCCTCCCCACCACCCTTCTCCAAGCTGTGCAGTCACCTGAGAGGTAGTGAATACGAATGTATTGGTTAGTTTTTCATTTTGAGCGTGGAAAATGCGTCGATGTTCCTCGCATCATAACACGGAGGAAACCCAATATAAAAACATCCATATCTTCCATCTAGCTCCCAAGCAATATTTTTGATCGAATATTCTCGCGCATTCGTCTAATATTTCTGTTACTGGTCGATTCCAACTTGCGTCGTTGGTTACTTCCAACTTCTACCAGAGACCTTCCGTATTCATTTCGAAGGACGCATCTCTCAATTTTTATCGCTCTTTTACGTAACTCGCAACTAGTTTAAACGCGAATGATCACCCATAAATATTCAGGATATTTAGAGAAGATTCTAACATACACTTTCCAATATCTTAAATATAAACAATTTCACCTCAGTAATTTCTAAGAGGTAACTCTTTTGTCGTTGAGTTAAAATAAAATGATAACAATTGTTAAACTGAAGCATTCCAAAAATTATAATACCATAGCATAAGTTTAAAATGCGCGATCTCCCTTAAAAAATACAGAATCCTCAACAAAAATATCACTCACACTTCTCGCTAAAACTGGCGTGAAAGATAACGATGCATAATGTCAAAGGGCTGGAAACAACGTCAAAATTCAGTCCTTTAATTAGCAGTCTTCTGATGGGCGGCATTATGAATGTAAACATGTCTTTTTTCAATAACATTTCTCTTAATTGTAAGCCCTTTTGTAATGGTAATGAAAGATATTTAGGTACTGCCCAGAAATTACAGCGATAAATTCCGGTTATAAAGTAAAAGGTTATATAATCTAGTGATGAGCCGTTTTCATTGAAAGTGCATCGAGGTACATAACAAAAAAATATAAAAAAATAAAAAATATGATAAATGTAATTTTGCTAATCATTTATTATGCAACTGCCATAGGAGCGATTTTAAAACGAATATTTTAAAATCGCTCCTATGGAAGCAGCGACAGCCGTCAATTAGACTCTAGAGAGCAGTTGGAAATTTTAAAAAGTTAATTTAAGTCAGGACAGCACTCTGATAAACGAATATTCATCCTTTTTTCCTATTGTGGCGTCCGCTTTCAAATTCATATCTTCCTCCGTTAGGTAACAACGCAACAATAATAAATTAAATACATCATAATTTACGCCTGAAGATGATGATTACTCATTGAAACCCGGATCGCCTTATGTAAAAAAAGTAGTGGTATAAGTAATTGTAAAATGTCCAAGAAATCATGTACCACAAAACAAAAGAGAGGGGATGACAAGATTATGTAGTAAACACGACGAAAGATACATTTCCATAGGTATTTAATGCTGATGAATATAACATTTAAGAGATATGTTGGCAGGACGACTGATTCAAAACACACACCTTATCACCATCATTACGTGTGAAAGACTAAAAACACGAAATTTACCAAATCACTGATGCGGAGGAAAAAAATTCAAATCTTTTTTTCTCAGGAATATTGTGACGTCTTTACAGCCTTACTTCGAAGAAAAGTAAGAGTATAAATATCCATTTCAAAGGTAGATAATTAAGAGTATAAAATAACCATTTGATGGCATATTAGTTTCTCCCCATGATATATAACAAGACAATTTCAATGTTCCAATAAAACACTTTCAGCGACCATAAACTTTCCCTTTCACGGTTTGTAAATAGAGAAGTACAAAGATTAATAACTCAGCCACGATAGCTGGGCAAGATTTCTATTTTCTTATCAGTAGTTGCCAAGCTCACCGCTCGGAAAAGATAAAATCTGGCAACCGACCATTGATTCTTAGTGTATTTCCTTGATGCACTTTGCGCACGAGCGTTGTACTCCACAAGAGTAACTCGTTGAGAGAGACACGATTTATTGAGATTTAAAGACGCTTAAATATCTAAATTATATTTCATCAACATCTGCCCTAATATTTATTCCAGAGAACAATAAGCAATTAAAATCTCGCCAGAAGGGAGTTACAGTTATTTAATTTCCTCGGCATACACCAGTTGGCTGCAGAGCAAAAATCGTAAAATGCAAACTGTATGACGAGGAACTCATTAAGAGTTAGCTTTACAAACATTGTGGATTGAAATGGCGAAATGAGCAGCGCCCGCAAAACTCTGTTATTTCGTAGGGTGCAGCGTAAATCACGCAAATATACAAAGAAGAGGGAATAAGCCAAATTGATCGGCTTTTACGCCTCTTAATAATATTTTACATCCAAGATATAATTGGATGACATTTATGAAATTTAGGATGCTACATATTCCATAAGTTTAAAGTAAAAAAATATAAATTTATTTCGAAGAATAAAAGATTCCTCATAAATAAATCAATAGAAATTACTTTCTAATTTTTATATATTTCAGAATAATATTTGTGAAATGATATTCATAACGAAATGTAGAGACGAATTCGTTTGTAACGATAAGCTCAAAATACCAATAATAAGAATTTAGATAGAACGTTAGAAAGAAAAATATTTACTGTTTAGGAAAGTTCTAATAGCAATATTAATAATAATACAGCTTGGAGACACATATACGATTACAAAAACAGGCAAACTTTTCATTTTTTGAAATGTCTATAAATAATGTCTTCCAATTTCATAACATAAAAATGTATGCACCTACGTTAAAAAAAGGCAATTGGAGTTAAACACCATGCTGGATTATTTACAACACATAAGGTGTAAGTGTTTTTAACTTAACACGTGATAAATTTATTGTTTGCAGTTCTTTTTTCGCAAGAATACCCGAAGCCTGGTGATATCCCGTAAACATATGGTTTCTTCTCTCACGGCGTTCGCGTGATCATCTACTATTCACCCGCTTGAAAACATTCACAGACGATGAACATTACCAAAATGACGCGCATGAAATTGTTCTCTAGCATAAGCTCACATTTTTTGGCATCTATGTAATTAATCTTTCAGCTAATAAGACGGCCAAGACTTCTAAAATTTTCTCTTCCTTAAGTGTACCTGTGCTGCCAGTGTTTACACTCAAACCGGATATCACGAATTTTTTTGTTTATGAACTAGCCTTAGAGCAGGAAATTAGGCCACGAGAATTCTTAACTCTTTTATGGAAAACAGGCATAACATAACGCTTTAGTAGAATAATTAACTGCGAGATTAATGATTGTGTGATTCTTTCATCTGAGTCAACATGACAGCTGGAGCACCCTCAACGTTAAGATCGTCAAGGCACAGTAAATTTTCACCTTCACCAGTCACCTGCCCAACACCTTCACCACAAATCCCCTACCTTGAAACAAACAGTGCATGCAGAAGAGAAAATAAGCACCGAGTAAACAAAAGAAATTTATTATACCTACTACCTATTAATAACAGGCCGAACCCCAAGACAATGAGAGTTATAAGCGAAGAAATCCTTGCGAAAGTTTCCTAGAATTCCGAGGAGCAAAAAATACTTGAAGATATAAAACTATCTGAGCTTTACAAATCTGAATTTTCCAGAATGAGACACTTAAGCATTAGCGACAAAATTTTTGACGCTTCCCAAATGAATCATTGCGGTAAAATGTTATTTCAAAATTGGAGAATCACCAAAATATGCAAATAAATTATTTTTTAGGAATCCATTTTTTTAAAGCATACACTCCATCAATAGATAAAGCATACTTCAGTTGAAAACGTAATTCTATTTTCAGAAAAATGTTCCCAAAGCCTAAGAATCCAGGCCAGTAAAAATTGTAAAGATCACACAAAAAACTCTTTACAGAACTTAATCTTCAATAAAATTTGTACATCACTGAGCCCGATTATATAGAACCTAAAGGGCTGGAAAGTGCACGCCACAGTTGATTGAAAATATCACCATATTAACATAAACATTGAAAGGTCCGCTGAATTATGGGCTGCTATTAATAGTAGCCAAATTATTGGGGATTAGAAATGATAATTACCATCAGCAAGTCTAGGTTTTTGAGAGAGAAAACACAGACAAACTGGCAAAAAAATTAACACAGGCATTTTTTAAGTATGTATTATTTAAGTATGTATCACAAACACTTGCCGAAAAATCTATAATAAACACCTCAAAAAGCTTCCACTGCTATTAACTTGAATAATGAATTGAGAAAAGATGCAAAAAAATTCTCAAGCCAATGAATTAAACTCTTGTGATAATCAAGTTACAAAAGAAATGTTAGACAATCGGGTCTATCCAAAACCGTTCAAGGCAAAATCAACGGAAAATATAGCGCAATCGGTAAGCATCACACCGGAAACATCTCTGACGCCTATATGACTATGTATAAAGGTACTAAAGAAGCAGTGTAAATAAGAGAGAAATGAAATAGGAGGGACAGCCGAAGATTTTAGCGTGGGCGCTAAGAGGCCTTCCTCGGCTGAACGCGTGAGATACCTACACTTTATTGCTCAACTATCCCAAAAGGGAGAAAAAACATCGGGAGACTTCAACACCAGTACACCTAGGAGGTGATGCCCAAGATAACCCAAGAGAGGGGCTATTACTTTGCATGAATGAAAAATGTTACTAGTTCACAACATAGGAAACGAATATAAGAAACTGAGGCAGTTGCGATGTGGTAGGATGACATCCTTATTTAATGAAAAAGAGATATGGCAATTTTTACACAAAATTATTAAATAATTTATTTTTGTATTAAGGTACAAAACGCGAGTCGTCCGTCTGGTCATTTTTAAAAACAATGTGCAACGAAATTATACTTGAAAAAAAACCTGACGGTCGAAACGCGTCGTAGCTACACTATTAAATTTATTTGTGGAAAAATTTCCATCCCTGTTTTTCAATAAAAGTAGAACCGAAGTTTCAGTAAATGGTAAAAGAGTAATGCAGAGGCGTAGGAGGCTAACTGAAGTTTTCAGCCTTCCCCGGTGGATTTTGCTGATGAAGGTCTCTCGGGTACCTTCCCGAGTTAGTTAATCCATCTCTGTCAACGTTCCGACAAATAAATAAGTGTTGTTGTTCTCAGTGGCGGATATAAATCACTCTTTCATCAGTACTCTAAATGTTTAGTGTGAACATTTTTTCTGAAACTTCGGGCCGTATACTACAAGATCGCAATAATTCCAGGGCATTTGTTCCATCTGAGATTGTGTGAACCTGGTATTCTTTAATTAGATTTGAATGTAAACGCAGGAACAAAAACTCATCCCAACTATAAAAGGAAATCAAGACTCATAATCACACTTCAAAGGAGTTTTTTGGTAGTCACCTAATTAAGACATTTAGTTCAAATTAGTATCTATATTCCAGTTGAAGTAACCATTTTTCCTATGGTATACCAGCATCGCCACAAGAGCCAAAGTAAAATTTCCATTTCAAAATACGGTCTCCAAAAATATAAATTGAAAAGTTTAATAATTTTATCGCCAGACTGAAAGTATAATACCAAAGAGAAAATTAAAATTTGCGGAGACAGGGGAGGGGTTGAAAAAATATTGCGGTTGTGAATAATGGAGGGAAGGGGATCAGAGAATAATCACCGAAAAAATTAAAAATCACTGTGCCCACAGGTGGTATTGCATCAGAGTAAGAAAAAATGGTTGGATTGAATGACAGTAATGTATTCTCTAATGGCGGACAACGAGGTGGATTGAGGAATTCAAATCGAGTAGGTAATCTATTACAATATTCCTGCTGAAGTTGTGCTTTCGTTAGCAAAGCGTCCACAAAGCTTATCTCTTATTAATATATCCCTAAAAATAAGCTTTGCTGAATAATAATGGGCATTAAATAATAATAATAAATTTTATGAGCCGAAAGTTCCAAATGTATTAGTTTTTTTTTTACAACTACTACATTGATATTCTAGTTGAAGTAATAATTTTTCCTATGGTTACACCAGCATCACCACGAGCGCCCAAGTAAAATTCCCGATTTCTTAATGCACTTTCCAAAAAAAATATAATGAAAAACGTAGTAATTTTATCGCCCGTCTTAAAGTATAATACGAAAGATAAAATTTAAATTTTCAGATACAGGGAACGGATGGGAATATTAATATCATGGTTGTGAATGACGGAGGAAAGGGGGTCAGACAAAAATCACCGAAAAAAGTTCAAAATAACTGAGCCCAAAGGTGGTATTACGTTGAAGTAATTAGTTTTAAAAAATCCCACAGGCTGAATAATAGTAATTTATTCCCTATTGGTGGAAAACGAGGTGAATTGAAGAATTCAATTAAAGTAGGTAATCTATTACAATGCACCTGTTAACGTTGTTTTTTCGTTACATAGTGCATCTCATATAAACCTGCCCCTAAAAATGAGCATTCGTAAATAACAATGCTTAGTAAGTACTATTAAAGTTTATGAGCCAGTTTCATGGCCAGTTCCAGCTGTTGTCACAATAATATTTATGGTTGTTCAATAATGAATAATTTTCAAGTAATCATTTTTCCGATGGTTACACCAACATCGCCACGGGAGCGTAAGTAAAATTCCCGATTTCAAGATGCAGTTTCCAAAAAATATAAAATAAAAAGCCTAATAATTTTATCACCAGTCTAAAAGTATGATACTAAAGAGTATACTTAAATTTTCCGAGGCTGGGGAGGGGATAAAAAAAATATTCCGGCTATGAATGAGGGATGGGAAGGGGTCAGACAAAAATCACCGAAAATAGTTCAAAATAGCCTAGTCCAAAGGTGATACCTAAACTCCGAAGGGGGGTGTGAGCGGGTTGAAGTATTGAGTGCAAGCGGGAAGGAGTTTCCTCGAGTGAGGAGGGTCCACTCAGGGGGGAGAGGGGAACGTGGAGGAGGAGGAGTCATGGTGTGGGAAAGTTCCCGCTCGGGAGATTACGCGTCCGAGCCACATTTCCACGGATCGCATCTCATTACGCCCGGAGCCGCGGAGGCTGGAATCCGAAGTGGGGGTGGCGCTAGCGAGGGGTTTGCGCGAAGGGAAGAGAAGGGGGACTCTCGGGGTTTATTCGCGCGGAGCTGGTGAGAGGGATGGGAGAGGATGGGAGGAGGGGAGGGATCCGATAGGGGTTGAAGAAGAACAATGAGGAGACGACGGTCGCGGGTGGGGAGGGAAGGAAATCGGTATCTGCGAGGCCGGAGCCAACCCAATCGTGTTTAGCATCTTCCTTCAGCCTTTCTCCGTCTGTCTCCATATACAAACGTAAATAATAAATATATATACACAGGTATAGATATGCAGGTACACACGATAGAGAAAAAATATATCACGGAATTTTGACCCTTGACAGCTGATGGCAGCAGGAACCAAAATTACCAATGATATCTTGATCGAAAACGCACCATTTTTAAACAAGGAAACTTGGAGCCAAGCACTCCGTTCGGCCGCAAGTTTGCCCCGGTGCCGGATGCTCTGGACAACTCAATACTTCGAAAGCTTTGCCTGTCCGAGTTCGCGATGTATCCAAGGCATCCGGAAACAGGACAAACTCGCGTCCAATTGGAGCGCTTGGCTCAAAGTTTCTCTAGTTTAAAAATAGTGCATTTTCGAACAATTTTTCTCCACACCGTATTTAAATCTTCGTCCACTTTCCACTCCTCTTGTCCACAATCAGAACATATCGTGGAGAACAAACATGAAAAATATTTGTGGAAGAGCTCTTAAGACGCTAGGATTCGTCATGCGTATTGCAGGAATATTACCGGACGAGAAAGTTAAAGAGAGGTGCAATGTCGCACTCGTCCGGCCACACCTTGAATATGCAGGGAGCAGATGGGATCCGATGCAGGAAGACTGAACTTAATAATATACAAAAGAAATCTGCTCGATTCCTCAAAAAGTGCTAGGGTTGTACAGAAAGCGTCACACAGATGTCAAGCGAATTACGTTGGGAGCCGATAGAGACTCGGAGGTTACACAATAGGCTAAGATTGCTTGAGCAATTGATAATGGATATCTTTAAGAGCGACCCAGAAAACATCCTATTAGACACCCACAAATTTTTCAGGTGTGACAGAAACGATAAATTTAGAGAGATATTTTACCGAACGGATAGACATTGAAATCCGTTACCCTTCCCCCCCCCTCACGATAAAAGACTTTAATTAATTCCAGGCTTAATTTCGTCAGAGCATTTCCTTTTTAAGAGTAAATGGCTGATGCCCTAACATCCCCCGCCACGCGCCTATTGAGGCTTCTTGCGGGGTAGTATGCAGATGTATCATGACTTCCAGCATTCTTTCCGAGTATATCAATCCACTTTTCCTCCGCCCAGGCTGAATTATTTCCTTCGACTCTATATCCGCTAAAATAGAGGATGGTGGAATATTTCACAGCTAACTCACCACCATTTCCACATCTCTTGCCTCTCCCTCCCCCTGGGATGGCTGCCTGCCTCCGACGCCAATTTCGTCTCCTTGCGATGATTGAGAGAGAGAGAGAGAACGCGGACCTCCTCTCAGCATGCCCGCTCAACCATTCGGTACGGTTCGTCTTCCCGGAAAATGTCAGTGATGAGCGATGTCAAAAATTACTGCTTGAGAGATGGGTGGTGAGTGCATAACTCTAGAGAGTTTTCCTTACATCTCATGACACCAGGTATCCAGGAGATAACGAATGCAGTGTCCTAAGAGACAATATTACATCGCATATTTGTGAATATATAATAAACATTTCGTATTAGCCCAACACACGGGTATAACAAGGAGTATATCAAGTTGATTAAATTTTTAATACGTTTTAATGTTGTAGAGTGTGCAACTAATTGCCTACGACATTTATGAGAGATGGTGGTTTGATTGAAAGTCATCACATTGTTCACAATAATTCAACGAACGAGAATGCTAGAGACAGATATCTTTCCCGATAAATAAGGATGAGCAGATCAAAGACTTTTCACCTTAATATTAGGAATATTTTATTTTCCTAATATTAAGTAGTTAGCAGGGTTTCTGACTGATATTACTTTAAACTGTTTAAACCTATATAAATTTGCTATGCTAATGGATAATTCCATGCATCTGTTTCCGCAAAACCATTCTCTTTTTTTGGAATTAGTCGGTTCCGTAAATTCATATTTTCAGCTGTAGTCAATTTAGGACTCCACAAATTCATGAAACGTCCTTTTCAGGGAAACAATTGCAGCGGATAGCTATACTTCTTGCAATTAATTGCAGCGGGTGATGAATAGCTATACTTCTGAGGAAAAACACAAACTAGCGAAATAGGGTAGTAATCAAAAAGGTAGCCAATAAATACATTTTTATTCCTTTATAATAAATAAAAATTCCAATAGTCCCCAGTCTTTAAAATTTTTGGTAGAAAATATGAGATCAAAATGCCTCAATATAAAAGAGAAGGATAAGTACGTGAAAACTTATGGTCGGTATAGCTACATCACTCTACCTTTATACGGAGTAAAGCCTAGAGTTTCTTTTTAAAAATTATACTGTCATTTTTTGTATGTTTGTCATCCCTACCAGGCTTGGGATAATCTCGATTTAATCGTTGATAAATGTAATTCAAATTATCAAATCAGCGTTTGCTCACGATTTGTAGCTTCCAAATGTTCCCGATACTTTGCTTCCTTTTTTCACTTCCATATTTTCAACCAACCACTTCCTTCAAAAAACTTAAATACCGAATCCGACGTTGGAAAACCAAAAAATATTTACTAAGTACGCCTTCGGCATGCTCATTCAAAAATTCAAAAGTTTGTGACACTCGATATCAGTTTTGCGATGAATACTCACATTTCACAAAACGCTCTAGGTTCCAATGTATATTTGCAGGGGAGTATTTTCCCTAATTTGTACTTTTTGGTGGTAATTTAGTTTCATGGGGCACCTTCGGCTACAGCCAAATCTTGGAAACTACCCAGCATTAGAAAAAATAACGAATCCTCACACATTAGCGCCAAAATGCATGCCTGATAACGCGTTAAAATTGATAGAAAGTGTATTTCTCCGGAGTGGGATGAAAGAAAATGACGATGAGATAAGATCGCGCGAGAGTGGGGAGAGGAGAAAGTACCTACACAGTGGGGCTCCGGGGTGAGCCCATTATTTTCATGCCTAGGGTGCGAAGAACTAAACGCGGAGGGGAACGCATTATCAAAAGGATACTTCGCCCATTTTCACGAGTAAACAACCCTAATGTCATATATTATACCTTCCTTCGTCTGCCATAGCAAACTGCAGGGTATAGAAATAAAATTACGAGGCACTTACGATGAATTTTTCAATGAAAATTTCATTCTGGATTTGTTCAATTACCTTACACCAGAAATTATCTATGATTAAAGTACTTTCGAACCATGGGAAAACCAACAGCATATCTACCTGTTGACCAACTGAATTAATTTTGTATCACAATGACAATAATTAGCGACAAAAATGTTCGTACATTAATAAAAAAACAATTATAAAGCAAACTCGACGCCGGAATTACGAGGAAAATCTGTCAATTAGAAAATCCGAAAAATTAGGTTAAAAGCACACGCGAACTCCTGCAAAATGATACTTTGTACAGTTCATTAATGCCTTTTTTGTAATATTTTGGTCAATGTAATTAATAAAATTAGAAACTAAAGTAAATCTTTCAAGGTTCGCCTAACTAAAGTACAGTTTAGGCAATTTCTATTTGACAACGAGCGTCCGATAGGTACCAGAAAGAAATCTCTCTTCTGCCACCAACTAAGATTTACCTCAAACATAAAGATAAACTTAAAGTTAAATTACAAGAATTTGTAAACTTTTTTAAAATAAGACTAAATCACAAAAGTACAATATAAAATTAATTTTTGACTGCGTAATTTAAAATAAACATTCTCCTTAATGCCGACATTGCCAGAAAGATTCCATTTCTTCATTTAGCACTTTTAAAACTTCATGAAAGCTGTTTGACTAGGCGTTTCATTGAAAAATGACTACGGCGCCACAATAAACACTTTATACCCAACCTTATGAGCACTTCCGCTTTCTTCACTTCAAATGTTGATGGGAAACTCAAGTCAGAGCCCAGCCTAAAATTATCCAACAAATCTTCTCCTTTTTTGGGGAATGCCGATGCAAATCTTTGTGAAACTTTAGGAAGAGAGCCTGAAATTTTTTCCTCCAAGATAAAAACTCTCCGTATAACGTAAAAGTGGGGAAAATGTACACCATGAGTTATTTATCAAGACACCTATAATATTGAGCAACATTTTCCCCAAATTTTTTCCTACGCGGAGGCGACAATAAATGACAAGTTACGATCAATTTCAATTTAACCAAAAAATATTGGGAATGTCCAAAAAAACGAAGAGAGATTGATGGATTAAGTTAAAAACGAGCCGAAATACTTCGTTAGCATCGATATCCATTGAATTCCATCAATTGAAACGGTAAAAGAAGTATTACGAAAGGCTCAATTTTGGACACTTCAGTTTCCGTCGCTGACTAAAAAAGACAAACAAAATTAATAAAAATACGTTCGGGTGTTCAATCAGATAATTTACGTGACTCATAGATGCAACATTGATTTTATCACGCTGAAAATTCAGGATACGGCGGCACCTTGCGTTAATGAAGTCCACAAATAAAGATAGACATTCACTCAAGGAATACTTATAAAGGGATCTACCAATTTCGGCGAAAACTTCGATGCTTTCTTCCTAATTCATTTGAATGCTCAATTCCCCAGAGAAATAATTAACTGAATGAATGACCCAATATAGCAGTTGCATCCGCACAGGTATTTCAATTCAGCTAACACACGGAAAATTCTGAAATGACCCAACAATAATGTAAAAATTCCGTGTTTCCATTAATAACATGACCGGTAGGCATGATGCCAGACATTAAATTCCTCGCCGGGTGCCACTAAATCATACCGTAAGGTAAAATGCAAGTAATACAATGAAGATTCTTCACGGGTAAAATCAATAATCCCAAGTTGAACTATGCTTAACTTTCCAATTGATTAATAAAACAATAGGTACAACATTCAACCATAAAAAGCTAAATATAAACAAATAACATTCTTACTATACATTATATACTATTACTAGACTATTTTTATAAATTATATACTACACTATACAAAACTATAAAAAAATACAGAGGACATGGGTGTTAGTGATCGTTCATTGTAAATTGTTTATATTCGCCGTCGTAAAAGGTCAAATAAGCGCTGTTTTCGGCACAAATAGCTAATGAATAGGTAAACAAAATGAAGTTACCCTTATTTCAGGGGACGATCCTCAGAGTTACGCCATATTCACGAGTTTCAACGCAATCGCCATGGATGAATTATGCTGAATACAAGAATATGAGCCTCGGTGAAGATGACGCTCCTTCAAAACCTTCGCGTTTCGATCGGAACACCGTGGGACCGATCTCATAAACAAAAATGCAGCCCACAGACGTTACCACACAGGGGCGTACCGGAATAAATTAACGTGAGGGGGCGGGAAAAATCAGTAACCGGGCAATTCCGCATGCAAATCCATTTCGATGCCCACTCCTCGATTCAGTGCGTGGGACCGGCAATCGGCAACTTCCATTCCACATATTCACACACACATGCACACTTCCTTAATGACAAAGGAGAATCCTGAAAGAGGGCCGGCCACGCAAGACGAAACTTCTTCGGCCACGTCAAAGTGAAAAAAAAACAAGTGACGGATCACCTCTCTCGAAAGTGAGCGTTCTCTCCCCTTATAAAACCCTCCTGGGCTAGTATGACGATGCTCCTCGGCCCGAGTTCCAGAGAAATGAGTGTCGGAGTGAAGGATTAGCATGGGATGAGTTATAGCCGTTCCTAGCGGTGACCCCGCGAGGTGCGGAGTCCAATTTGAACGAAAAGTTTGTCCTGTGTCATTGGATATACATCCGTTTTGACTATGATAATTCTACCAAAAGTGCGTTTAAGAAAATAAAGAGTATAATAGTTTTAGGTATTGGTAGAAGGAATATGCTCATTATATTCAGAAAATCAAAATTCAAACTAAAACCTGCGGCTTGGATCACAATGTTAATGATACAGAAAATAATATTCCAGAAATTCCAATGAGAATTAATAATATAACCTCTAATGCAAGTACTCAACCTTGTTAATGAAGCAGGGACGCAATCAATCAATTAATAGTGGAGAACATCTACAACTAATGAAATTCTTATAAACCAAAATCCATACTGACCTTTGGCTTGAATCACTAAGTCAATGATACAGAAAGTAAACATTTCCTGAAAACTCATTTAAAATGAATTAAATATCCTTCTGTTCAACCGCTGAACCTTTTTAGTGAAGCAGTGCTGTAATGAAATGAAGAGTAAATTTCTACTACAAGTGATGAAATAATCCAATGCTTCACGAAAGAAACAGTTATATTTATGGTATTTTTTAAGCAAATAGAAAAGAGAAAAAATATAAACGCTGGCCAAAAGTGAAGCGCAAGTTTCAGCAGAACTTAAGATGTAATCATATTTATTTTCACCATCATCGATGTTGGGAAAAGTGTAAAACATTGTTCATCGTAATGCTCCTAATGTGTATCACTAATCACACCATTTAATCGGCCACACAACATAAACCGATAACTAGAAAACATGCCGGACACACACATCGCTCATCCTTGGAGGCAATGTAGATTAATTATTTAAAAAATAATTTTTCTCCAAAGAATCTAACACGATAATCAGTAGAGATACTATTTTTGTAATGAACACATAAGAGAAAATATACATAACTGAAAACGGGGGCCAAAAGTTACGCCCGAGTTTTAGCTGTACCAAAGCTCTAATTACATTTGGTTCCACCATCATCGATGCATGGAAAAGTGTAATACAAAGCTCACCATAAGGCTCATAATATGTATCAGTAATCACACCCTCAAATCGGCCTCACAAAAATAAACCGATAAACCAGAAAACATACCGGACATCCACCGCTCATCCGTGGTGGTAACGCGCCAACGCTAAGGCACTACCTGCCCCCCTGGGGGTCACACGCCCACCTCATGCATATATGCTCTCTCTTCCTCCACCACCCCCACCCACACCATGCTATCGCACAACCCCCTCCGAACAGATGAGTCCCCCAACGCTGGCCATCATCAAGAACCGGCCAACATCCCCGCCCAACGGAGCACCGTGATTACCTTCCCCATCCTTAATACTCCCTTCTTTTGATTGACCTTGGGGGTGGGACGGGAGAGGGTTGGTCGGAGGAATTTACGGAGGAGAGATGGATTCTCAGGAATGAAGGGGCCGGGGGAGTGGTGGAAAAGAGGGCGAAGAGAGGAGGGGGGAAATAAGGGCCTTATCAGATCTGGATCTCTCTCCTGTTCCCTCTCCCCATTCTTCAGTCAGAAACCCCCGCTGACGATGACGTTCTAATCTTTTTCCGCGAGGAGGGAACGGCATGGGTGGACTGCCTCCAATACTCGCGCGGTACACCCGCGCTATCTGACGTAACCGCCTCCATCTACATCTGATTAGCCCCGTAGAGGTTCTGGTATAGTAATAATCTATATAAAATGGTACGCAAAGATATCGTGCTACCCTCTTATTTTTTTTCAAAACTCTACACGTGTTTCGATTGGTTTGCAATCATTATCAGGCACTGAGTAGAGTTACCCTTGCATATTTGGAATATTCCACCATTAAGAACATTAGGCAAGTATCTAAACATGCTGAGAGTAAAATTAGCTTGGTGGAAGAACTAAGAAGTCAGTTACCTACTTCTCCCATTATAGTATATGAAAGTGCTTTCAACGTATACCATGAGATACCAGTAGCTGTGCTCATATTTCATTTTTATTATGATTCTTACGATCCTTTCACACAATTTGAACATGCACTTTGTGCATGCTTTCGTTGTTAAAAATCAGTTGTATTCTAACTGTTATATACATAATAACACTGACAGAAGCACCTCTATTAGGACTAAGAAAATTGGGGATATCTAGATGCATTTTCAGGAAATAAGATGCACCATAAAAATCAAAATTATTATCATACGTATTCGATAAACCTCTAATAGAAAATGCAGACCTTGAGGCGTGACTTCGTGAAATTTCTTCATGATGAATAAAAAAAAAACTTTTGTGCATTTCACATAAACAATTTGAATAGCATAAATACATAAAAATTTAATAAATGCACAACTAACCATTTTCGTAACGAAAATGGTTAATTATGACTTTATTAAAGTTTTATATATTTATGCTAAAATTTATGCTTAAAATGGTTGATATTAAAATTATTTATATGAAATCTGCCTGTTTTTTTTTATTCAACCTCTATTAGAAGATAATATACTTATGTTTTCAAGAAAATGCCAAAAAATTCGTTTTACAGAGGTACCAGTTAGAGATGCAGTTTATGTTAAATAAAAACCTTTTATGTCATACTCTCCCTGTATTCTATATCAATTGAGTCAGTAGGGGTGGAAGGCTGGCCAAGATGGGGAAGCTAGGAAGGAGTGTATGGTGGTAACTTAGACATACGAAATTACCTTATGGAATTGGATCCTGTATTTGAACCTATATCGCACAGCGACGAAACTGGTTGTTACTAAAATCATTTCATTTTCAAATCTTATCAAGCCTTTCTCTATCCTATATGTCACCAAGATAGCTTGTACCTTCAGATTCTCGTTGTCTTTTGTAAAACTATTTCCAGCTATATTGTTTGTTTGTCATCTAATTTATATATCGTTACCTGGCCCCTATAAAAGGGCAACTGTATGTTGTATGTGGTTCTGTTTCTTTAAAATTAAAAAAATAAATAAAAATAGAAATCCTGTGTGAAATTTACAGTTTTTTATTTAACATGAAGCAATTTCACCGAGTCACGTTACAAACCATCAATTTTTTTAAAGATGCAGTTTACTTAAAATCTTACGTAATTAATGATCAACTTTAATTTCAACACCGTTACGTTGGTCAAGAGAAAATGGAAGGAGGTAATGCCCTGACATGAACTGCAAAAGGGTCAAAGGAAGGCACTGTAGTATAGCAGGTATTTATCGGAGCCAGATAGAATGCGGACGGAGGGACCCCACTAGGAGTGACGAACGACGCACATATGAGACGGTACACTTCCGCCAAAACTCCGCCGCGAAAGAAGTACCGACCTGCGGTCAACATCCCGTATCAGATCGGACGTCGCGAGGGAAATTAAGAGTCTCCGTGGCAATGCAGGAGCCGTCGGTCATTGGTCATTATGCTTCCAAATGCGGTTCCGGGACGATCTTCATTCGCGGAAATTCCTGAGCGTACGAAGTCCGTCTCTACTCGATATATCACGCTCGAAAAAATGAATAAAAATTAACATCAAGGAATGTTCGTGGCACTGACTCGGAAAAATTGTCCCTATTCTGGCCTCAACGGCAGCGGGGTTATGGCTTTTAATCGCATGTACGATCGCAGGTTGGCATGCCAACCGGATGGGTTTATCGCCAATCAGGGAATGGGAGCGTGTGTAAAGCTAACTGCTGAAGGGGGCATCATAAAAATTATATCGCCATTTTAAAACGCATTTACCAAAGTTCGGCCTTCCATTTTTTTAAAGAAAACATACTGCAACTTGGACATGGACAAAATAATTTTACTACTGTATGAAATGAAAATTGCTTTCACATTACGATACATGGAAATTAAGTTCGACTAAGGCATATATGATAAATTGGTTCATATTAACGAAGTTACCATTTCAGAAACATTTAGAATACCTTTTATTGGCAACGTCCCATTAGAAAGTTTATTATTATAAGATTATTACTGTTGAAATCACTCAACGCGTTAATTAAATGTAATTGTTACTTTCTTTATCTACTTCTCGCATGTCAAGCTCAACCACAAATTTGGCAGAAATTCTTCACAGTATCATGTTATCAGCTTACCTAATTCTATAGCATGAGGAAGATCAATAGTGAATCAACAAAAAGGATGTATCATACAGCTCTAAGCACGTAAAATAGGTACATAAACTGGAATTTTACTACAAGATGCAAAGATTATCACGTAAAGAAAAAAAACAGCACGAAAGGGCAAGTGATGCACGCGTACTCATCCTTTTTAAAATTTTCAGACCCATCCATCGTATACCACAATAAAAATAATGAGATCATTTTGGTTCCAGTTGCATAGTGAGTGTGATTCAGGAAATCTCGAAGGTTAGGATTCTTCCTTGTCGGGATTTTATCAGTTATATCCTCAAAAAATCACTCATATCATCATGCTCAGCAAAATCATCAACGACGATGCTTTGACATAAAGCTAAATAATATATAATTTTTACCTGCAATGCATTAAAAACGTTTCCTAAATATTTCAATGATTTAAACCAGGATTATATAGAATGTTGATAGTGAAGGCATAAGTCTCGCATCCGAGGTACAGTAAATAAGAAAAGAAAATGACCGAATTGTCAGACTGTTTTTGACATCAGACGTATTTTGTGATAAGTCCAAGTGTAGACGAGATATGATGGGAACAACGTGATGAATTGAAATAAATATAACGGGTTCTTTACCAATTTTTTTACGGCGAAAATTTGTTGTGTTATAACGCGTTTCGACATAGAGCGTCATAATATAAATCTTAAATTATTAAATTTAAAAAATATTGTTTTATCGACCAGATTATGACGCTTGGAGTCGACACACTAGGTAACTCCAGTATATGTAATGAGGAAGTGAGCAGAACAAAAAGTTTTACTTACTTTAATTCGTTAAGTTGTTACACCATATCTTGTCTACTACCAAGGACCTATACCCGAAAGAAGTCTGTTGTCAAAGAATTCCGGGAATTCACTCATTTTTTACTGTATTTGCTGTCACATATTAGAGGCCTATTATATGCAGCGGCTGCCATCTATTCACATAGACCCAGTTCACTATGCTGAGAAATTCTGGCTATAATTGACAAATAATGTCCACTTCTTGCGAAAATTCATTTTTTTCTCCGCGTTTCGACGCATAGCATCTTAATCAGGTGATATAAATAATATTTAATAATTAATTAACATGATGAAGACGCTAAGCGACGAAGCTGGCATTAAATACACAAATTTACGCCGTAAAAAATTGAACAGCACAAAAAGTTTTATTTACTTCAAGTCTCTCGTGAACCTCAAACACTCTCCATCTTGGCCACTCGGCGGATTAGCGTGCTAGTGTGAGCTACGCCGGCATAATTAAAACTCCCAAAAATATATTCCTTCCCCACTTATGTTTTTTACGACTGAAAGATTGTTTAAAAGCTGCGGAGGCGAAAACTTATGAGGTCTTGGTGGGCGACTTGTGGTATTATAACGGCTGGGACGGTTAGAGGGAGAGAGAGAGAGAAGTAGGATGGATGAGAGCGTACGTCTGGGCGTTTCTCACGAACTACGGCTGCGTGCAAAGCCTGTGTTTTGCATTCGCATATCTATAGACACACACACACACTCACACACAACACGGAGAGAGAGGGAAACTCAACTCGCTCAACTCAGCGTAGCACGCACGCGAAGAGGCAGTTTTCGCCAGTCGGAAAAGCCGCCATGGGCATCCCCACATCCTCACCCACACTTTCAATTTCCGCCGACGGCTAGAAGCAACAACAACAGCAACACGGCATTGGATTTCTCTCCGGAGGAGAAGGAAACTCAACGTTTCCCTTTATTCCCTCTTTTCTTTCCCCACGACATGTTCCCTCCTACCAACTACCAGCTAAGAGGGAGAAAGAGAGAGAACGCCCAGAGGCATTCGGCAAAGACCAGGAGCCCAGGGAGGATGAGGTGAGGATGTGAAGGATGAGTGGGTAAAGGGTTACAAATGTTCCCACCCTCCTAACTTTTTCAACTCTCCTCAAACCCCCTGCCCTTTTCCTTCCACCCTGCCATCATGCCGTTTCGCTACCGTGTGCTGTGCTCGATAGCCCCTGCATTAAAGAGAGGGAAGATTCGCCTTACTCGATCGAGCCGGGGGATGCCATTTATCCCGCAAAAGTATAACGTCTTCACCGGGGAGAATACGAGGCTCCGCCTCCAAATCTCCAAGGCTAAACTTAAGGCATGTGAGTCCGCCAATTTGTAAAGTACACTAGTCTTATATTACCATCCTGTACTTTTCTATGAACTGTTTCGCCATTTTTACGTCGCCACTTTAAGTGCTGGAGTATGTTACGCCACACATTTTGGCTTTCAAGATATTTTTCCGATATCACCATCCTAAAATAGAGGATACCATCCATTAACATCCTATAATTCCGACAATTTCATATTCTCTCTTCATGCATTATGAATAGGTCTCAGTGCATGAATTGAATGCCTTTTCAAGTAGAATATAAATACGACCTCCGAAGATTTTAGTGAGAGGGAGTGAATTTCAGTATGATTTCCCTGTAATTTCGAAATTAGCCCATGCTAAGCCTTAAATTACTGACAACAGCAAATTTAGGGAACATTACAAATATCTAGCGATATATCCCGAGAATTGTTGTCCACAATACTACGGTTTACCCATAATTAATATAAAATGTGCTACATTACACCAAAAGTTACGGTTATAGCTATGAATCGTTTCCCTTTTCCGATACACCTACTTCCCACCTACTATTTAGAACGTTTAAATTTCAAGCATTTTAATAATTTTCTGTCACATCTAATTATAGTTTTACCTATTTTTAAGCATAGGTAAAAATTAAAATTAGAAAAATTAACAAGAAAAATTTACACTTACATTTCACAGAATAAGATTTTGGTATTAACTACATAATTTCTTTACATCATTTTGCACCATTTTGAACAATGAAGTTTTAATATACTATTGAATTTTTCTATTGTTTTTCCAATGCCTTGGAGAAGACGTTTATGCTATCCGAAACGTTGGAACAACAATCATATTATTTCAACGGAGACCAACCCCACGACACCCAAATAGTCATAAAGAAGATATTGCCGAAATATGGAAATTAATGTTAAATACATCTACAGTTAGAAACGGTCTCTAAATGAGTGTATTTAATTTCAAATACTTGAGTAAATTATCCGTAGAGATTAAAAAGAAATTTTTACATAATTATGAACACTGAAAATGGACGAATACAAATCACGCCCATCACTAGGATACATACTTTTATGGCATTGATCAGAAAAGACTTTCCGTAACACGCAATGACTCATTAGTCAGGAATCCCTCTCAGCTGTGGGAAAATATCTCGCGGAATGGTAGATGAGTATAACCCTCATCCCCCTTTCGCCTGATCCCAAAAGATCCCCCCCCCCCTCCCATCCCCCACTTCAACTTTCTCCCCTCCCCCTTTCAGAGCTCACCAGACTGCGCGGAGCTAGCCCCACCCCACCCTCTCAAACCCTCCCCCCTCTCCATCGCCACGTTAATTTCGGCCTTCAGACCCGTAAGATGAATTCTCCCTCACGAGACACAAAACCGGAATCATTCCATTCCTGAGAGAGAGAGAGCATTCTCGTGCGGATATCGCGTATTCTTTGTTTTTTTTTCTTTCTCTTAAGTTTTATTTTCGCTCTGTTGCAAAGTTGTCCGGGCGGATGGAGAGATATCTTTTAAGGGAAAAAGTGGTCCACATCGGCACGAGATCATCCCTCCTCTTCCTCTTATTGCCGTTCCGTCAAGTTTCCCACAAACACACACACACGTCAATGGCACACACATGCCGTCATTATGATCCCCTTCGTTTTTTTCTATCTTTACGTCTCTTCGGGTAAAAACAAGAATGTTCACGATCAATCTCCCCTTGATCGGAAATTTTTAACGCCAAAAATTCGGTTTCTTCCGTTGGGTGATGTGTACGATTAAGTAAGTAGATGAGGCGGGCAGGGAGGACCCGCATATTTTTGCTTTGCGAAGCGTAATAAAGACCCTCGTTCTCCTTCTAGCTCGTAAGGCAGGACCGTGGGAAGATAAGGATAACATACTTATATCCGAGAGAACTGCTCCCTTTCCATCGAGATATGCAAGGTGAGGGCGAATATTAAAATATTACAGCCTATATATGCAGTGCTATCCGATTTTTAGATGCGTAGTTACGTGAAGGGAATTTGCAATTACTTCTATAATAATATAAAAAGGTTTATAGAAGGGTTTCTGATCAGTCCAATTGAATTGAGCGTTTATCACAGATATTATCTGTGATCTTATTGAAACTAGCAACAAAAATTTATTGATCTTTAATCCAAGTTGACTACTTTAATATTTTATGAATGCAGTCCTCAAAAGTGCAATGATAAAAATTGAAGATTTTTCCGTATCAAAACACTCCACCCACCCTGAGCTATTTCCTGGGTAAGATTGTTATAGTTATGATTGATATAATTACTATATAATTGTTGAATTTATTCCCTATGTTAGATGGGCTAACTATAACTAAAGAAGCAACAAGATAAATCGTTTGATTATAATTCCGAATGCATTTACCCAAGGGCAAAGAAACAAACTAAGTAGACTCGCGCCTTAGTTTAAAAATAAATTTACAATAAGAAAGGATCCGTGGAAACGATTTTATCGACACGGTATCAATCAACATATTAAAATTAACAGTAAAAATTTAAAGAAATCGTTAAAACAGTCTTTCCAAAATAAGAGAAACGATCGAACGAGAAAATTAAAGAAAAGAACAAATATTCAATAATGACAACGGAGAACTTGCTCCACAGGGTTCTTTGCTTACTTTGAGGCTTGGGTTTAAGGTAAAATAATATTACAGTAACAGTTAAGACAACTCTTACAGCAAAAAAACAAAGGAATTGACGATTATAAATACCTCAAAATTTATAAAACAATCTTTTCCTATCCATTCCCATATCCCTATATTGCGGTGGTAAATTTCCTTACAGTATAGTCTAAAATAAAAAAATGCTTCAAAAAATCACACAACAGTACAACTAAAATGTTTTGTTGACTACATAAAACTGACTATACAAAAATTTGATTTACGACAAAGTAATAGCTACAAAATCACATAAATGTGCTGTATGCGAGTAAAATACTCTACTCGAAAACTATTATAATGTTTTAGCAAATCACAATTTTTTTAATGCATAACGGCTCCGTACATAAATGTGAAAAGCACCTCTTGTCCACCAAACACTGAGTTGATAGGTGCTGGTATCGAAAATTCCCACGAGGCATTATTCGGAAGCTTGAGCTATTTTCGTCGATCATTGAAACGGGAAGAGGGTCAAAGTTTTCTCATTGGCTTGAGATTCTTGAAAGGACGGAAAAATTGAAGTCTCTGATACATCATACACGACTCATAATTCTTAAATTATACACTGCGATAGGTTCAAAAGGGGTTATTTTCAAAATACTGTTTGCACAGGCACGGCAATACACAATCCATGTCCACGAAACGAAAATCCACGCTTTCTACCGGCTGTTTTGCATAAGGTGTAAGGCCCCCCGAGAAATTTTCGGGAAAGATTCTTCTCCTTATCGGAATATCGAAATACCACCCCGTATCCGGAAGTAGGAGCGCGTTACGCATCCTCGAACATAAGCAGGGGGTGAAGCGTGAGGGGGAAATTTTGCGATTTTCCAGATTCCCCCCAAAAAAATGGAATACCGTTATTTTGACAGATGTCATCACTTACGATCCATGGTCACGAAATTCTGGTACAACACGTTCTACCAAAAGTAAACAAGTTTGCCTCTTCATAGCCAAAATATTTACCAACGTATATTAAGAGTGGAAACATACGCACAGCTTTTTCCAAATCTTCGAAATATTATTTCCTATTAAAGCAAAATTATTCCGATTTTCAATGAAAGAAATAATAAAATGCAATGTAATAAAGCCTCATGTTAACATTTCTTATATGTATACGATTTGAGAACTAACGTCAGCGTAAGCACAGTAGGGCACAACAACGCTAAATTTTCTACGCTTACTATTTTATTGAGGCATTCCACCGATGAAGGCAGGTTTTCATGGAGTATTTAAAAATTATTCAGTCAGTCCCCCTCCCTGCATGGAATTCCCTCTACATTCACTATTATGCCTACCACATTTCATTCTATCTTAAATACTATTCTTTTCCTTCTCCTCCCTCGTTTAGCAAACATTCTATTCCCAAACCTTCCAACTCAAAACTCGCTCCATCCACAATTTCTGTCTCCTCCGCATCTCATCTTGAATTTCTACGCTTATCTTATTTTAACAATTCATATTTTCGCAAAGTTACATGTAAAACTAATTTAACCAATTGGTATAACTACTAGAGCATAAATTCGCTTGGCATGTTTTTTTCGTAGGGAGTGATTAAAAATTCCTCAAAAGTCAAAAAACACAAAAAGTAAAGTATTAAATTCCAGGCAATTTTTATCACAAGTGCCATTTTTCATACTTAAACTATACTTCCAAGAATGGCATCACATAATTCGTTGTTTCAGACGTGACTTTATGGAATCAATATGAAAATATGAAACGCAAAAAAAACTTCATATTTCCACATGAATTTTATACTGTACGGCCTAAGTTTCGAAGAAGCACGTAATCATCTGAATGTTTTATATTAAATTATCAGTATAAAGTTTTTTCATTTCACTATGCCAAGTCGATTCTAGTCACGCCCGAAACAACGAATTATCAACAGATGATGGTATACCACATCGAAGACTAGGTCGTACTGTATTAAATTTATGCGGAATTATACATTTTTTTTACATATTATAATATAGGCATAACAGACAAAAAGTACCACATTACAGGATGCGTTCGTCGCTTTACTTATCAATAAGCTGAATATTATCCCATTTCAGCCAAAAATAGTTTTTAAACAAAACAACCCTTTTTCTTTCGACCAATGGGAACTCTCGTGACTGATGTCTGAAAGCCGGGAGAGCTGAAAGGAAGCATTCCTACGCAGGACAAAGTGATCGCAGTCCCCGGACGATGTAAATCAGGCAGATCCGTCCTCATTTGCGGCTAAACGGGGCGTGTGCTCCCGCCGATACAACGTAGTAGAGGAGGAAGACCGTTAATTTAACGACTAAAAGGCAATCGGGCCGAATCCCGTGATCGCTAGAAAATTCTGTCGCTTTTCTCTCCCTTATCCTTTGCAGACATTCCACCCCAAACCGACGCGGAGGAATGAAAAAAAAATACCCGAGGAGAACACAAAAGCATCAGAAGCACCCGTTTCCTCCTTGACAGCCATTAAAAAACCTTTTAAGTAGGGAACTTTACCCGCACACAACGGAAAACATCCTTGATACGTTTAAAATAGTATCCCTTGGTCGTCGTCCCAACTCCTTTAACGCCCATTTTAATGATCGCTATGCGTTGGTGTGGGAAATAGGGAACTGTTTCTCCCTCTCTTCCAACCCTCTTATCCAATCGCGTGGGAGTTTCGGATTTTCTCGGGTGTGTATGTTTGTGGTAGCTCTGTGCCATGACAATCACGAGGAAAGTAGCAGTGGAGGGAAAGTCCATCTCCTCCCGACACAGCAAGTGACCCGCGGTTGAACATTTTTCGCCCACGCCCACGAATGGAGGGAGACGAAGAGGACGCGTATACGACCGTCTCCCACCCCTAAGTCTCTCCCTGATTCCCCGCCACCGCAACCGTACCATTCTTCTCTCGGCAAAGGAGAGCACGGACACCGGCAGATAGTCACCGCCGCCATCACTCCACCAGCGTCTCGCACATCCCTCTTCCATCGCGAGGGGGCTCCGGAAGAGATACGACCGCTCGAACTGCTCTTCCCGGCGGGCGACGCACTCGGAACAAGGCGGCGATTGCAAGGGTCCGCGTGGAGGGAGACTTTGGTGAAGCGTCGAAGGAGATTGGGGGCGGGAGAGGAATAGAGAGTGAGAGAGAGAGGCCAGATGATACAACAGCATCAACACAGCCTCCCCGACCGTGGGTTACCGTCCAAAGAGGCTAATTAGCCAGATAGCATCCCTCTTTCTCCTAGGAAGGCAAGAATCTGCCCATTGATGCGATTTCCCACGCTCAAAAATGCGCTACTCCTTCGTACCCAAACTCTTGTCGGCTAATTTTTGCTTTCTCCTCAGTGATTCAGGGCCTTACTCGAGGGAAATAAAATATTTAGCGATAACGGCACCGCTTGCAGTATAAACACCGCGCCAAATCAAAGTGTTCTCGATTCATTCTTCCTCCCAATGGAAGGGCAGTAGGTGGACGAAAAAATAATACTTTGTATGGAATGTAAGAAATCTTAAGCGCTTACTATAACATTCGGAGAACCAACCACTTTCCAGCACAATAGCGGGGTTACACATCTTTCCTATACTTTATATCTTTAGAGTCTTTTTAGGAACAATCAGAGCAAAAAAAACAGAAAGAAAGTGAAAATTATGACATCGCAAAAACCTCCAGATATACTTTCAGCACTGCAACACTAAGGCTCTTTTATGAAACAATTACACAGAACCAAAAAAAGAGACACAACTGGAAATTATTTCCGCGATAATCAACTCAGTAATTTCACGTAGTTATGCACAAAGAGGGGAGAATATAAGTGAATTTGTAATCCTCAAATAATGACACTAAAGATAAAAAATAAAAATAGATCGTTATTTAAAGGTATAGATGTAGATTAAAGTTCCCAGCTGCCCTAAAAACCCCAAAGCTTAGGATATGAAAAAAATCCTCAAAAAACAACTCTCATCTACATACCAAACTACGAACTCCCAACTACATAGTATTCTCGCATAATCAATTGAAATCCAATTAAGGAGCTTTTTAAACGTTCTCACCTATACAAAGTAGCTTTATCGAGACCTCATCTAATGATACTACAGTATGTACAGATACTAGGCACAGGGACCGATTATGTCACGGAAATGAAGTGCCACAATCGTAATATTTTTTAAACCTAATATAAATATCAAGAAATACAGGTTAGACCTTTGCTTAGCATTGGATAGCAAGATGAACGTTTTTCGATCGACTACACCAATGGAACAGCAGGTTCCGCGGTTAGCATAATTATAAATCAAGACATAAACGACATTCTTAAAACTAGAATAAGGAATTGCAAACTTCAGTAGATTAAGGACGGTAACCATAAATCTGTAATCAGAGTTCCGGGAAGAAAGAAGCTTAGATAGAGTAAAAGCGGCCGCGCACGCACTTGAAAAAAAAAGAGAGCGCCTATAAAGCGAGGCCCAACCACCGAAGCTAATGCACTCGTATGAAGAGCACGCGAAGTGGATCATTGGATTTTACAGGTCCCGGCAGATACGAAATTAATGCATCACGGGGAGCCATCAAACGCCACGCCTAACTGAGAAAGTAAGGAGAAACTAAAGGAAAGTGGACATTGGCCGACCACATTCCGGGTGCGATAAAAAGCTTGAGTGCGTAATAGATAGGTACCATGAGCAAGTGAGGAGAGACGAAAGCAGATAACAGAAAAATCGGGAGAAAGACCCGGATTAGAACGCATTAAGTGTGCTCTCGGTCGGCGTAAAGGAAGAAATTCCCAAGACATAAATGAGTGGGAGAAGACGCAACGACGATCCAAGCCGGAGAGGAATTGGGATAGAGCCAGGCGGAGGTAGATAATGCCGAGAGTATCCTGTGAAGAGAGTCGAGTTCCCCCGCGGCAATATTAAATTCTCGGTACACTTAATATCTCCTTTATCTCCTTAGCACCCACGTCCTACGCTCCTCTTTAACTCCCTTGATTTATTTCGCTTTTCAGCGCTCACCTGTTTACACTTGAGCGAACGCTGCGCGCTTACTTCTCCTCCTGTTTTATTTACTCATTTTTCTTTCGCTTCCTCGCCACCCCGACATCAAAGCAGAGATTGGACGAGACCGCGCGCTGTCTTGAAGGAAAGATGTTTGATGAAAGACCTGAGGGGTGGACGTAGGAGTATGGTTTTGAGAAAAAAGACAGAAAAAGATTCAAAGCGAAAAATTGTGAACCATTGGGGGGATGGGAAAGAGAAGAATATATGGATGAGAGAAAGGGAAAGAAAATAAAAAATAACCCACGCGGTAGATAAGAGTCTGGCGTTAAAGTCTCCATTGTTCCCGCACCGCCGTTATCGCATCTCGTTCGTACAAAACGGCGCTGATGTTTGTCTACTTTAAAATACATACGAGCGTGCCCACTACTATCGACCGCTCACCCACTTTGCTTCAACATCGACCGCAACAATATGCTTCCCTTTTATTTCCCTATCGACCATACCTCACTCGCAGTGCCACGGAGGATAAGGTTGTCTTGCCGTGCCGCGGGAAAAAGAGAGGAACTTCACCAATAGTAGGAGCTTATAAAAGGAAATCCAAGCGATGCACATACGAACGGTGGGAGTTTTGGTGGACCGAACGAAACCGAACCAACCCACACGGACGACTGCCTTCTTTTATTATTTTTTTTAAATCGATACGACCCATGTTATTGCACCTTATCTCTTATCGTAACACACTGGACTGAAATTGGATACTCCTCTCCTTACCCGATAGACTCGTAAGATTGTCCCCGACCGCGCAAGAAAATGAGTCAACGGAATTGAAAAAAAGAAGGTGATGAGGCGAAGAAGTGAAGCCAGCGGTAGGGCGGAGAGCGCGCGCCGGTAATGAAGTGGAACGTGCGGTTTTTCGGTGGAGTGGGAATGGGGATGGAGAGTGGGAGAAACATTTGTAAACGGCGAAGGGGGAAGGGGAAGGGTGCACGCGCGAGTTTCGGATCGGTGTACGACTGTGGAGGAATCTGCGTTTAATCTCAACCCTCTGATCTCCATGCATAGCTATCTCATGAGGACGAGTCGCATTTGGACATGCCTAATGGTTGTAACTTGAGACGATAGAACACAAGTGGGTAAACTTTAGAGTGGGAAAAATCAAGGAAAACGCGGTTAGATATTTTACTTCTTCTACAGGATACTCAAAAATCTCACTACCTCAATTGACTGGGGACAGCGAGAACACAGTCTGTTCATTGCCTCAGTAGACAATTGCTGCCACGAAATCCAAAACAGTACCATTCCCACGAGGAAAATTTTTAGACGAAAAACTTCTTCTGTATGCCAGACTCGTTCAAAGAAAAAATCTGAACACTAGCTCTGGTGGCTCCAAAGATTTATGCATAAATAAAGCTCATCCAAAACTCCAACCATGTGGTTCATGGCAGTTTTGGAATTCAAGGCATCCATTGTTCTGTGAAGTAGTTTCCAGAATACTTTGCAATCATTCAGTTCACAGGAGTGCTGCGGAGGTTGTGATACGCAAGGTACACAAGGTATCAAATAAATGGCCGCAGAGTTTTTCCCTTATGTTACGCCTTTTGGTGTAATTTAAGAGATTAAAGAAGACAAATTGGTTCAAAAGCAAAAGAAAGGTTTTACAACTCGCTGCCGCCTTCGGCATAACAAGCTTAAAAATGAAACGGTTTCAGCGATAATTGTTTGAAAATTATCCATGTTGGAAATATAACTTGGTAAATTACTTTTATTACAACACGACCCGAGTTTTAATACTCAGGTGACATGGAGATGATACTAATGATAAATATTGAATCCCTGTACGCGATAAAATCAAAGTGAAATTCGCAAGTTGTAACTATTTCCAACAAACTGAAATGAGCAATCAAAATAGCGTTTGTATATTTTATAAAATTTTCAGCTCTTTCGGATCTGATCTTATAAACATTTCTTAAATAAAATCCTGTTTAAGTATTGAGTTGTCACTCATCTTCCTGCGGGAAAACGTACAACAGATCAGAGACCTACCGCCAAAAGGTAGGAAACGAAAAATTGCAGCGATAGGTGGGAATATTTGCTATTGGTTTTATTACGCATGGACTGAATAAGCTTCGTTTTGCTTACAACTTCGAGTTCAATGCAAAGCACGGTACAGAATGGTAAAGCGGAGAGGAGGATAATGCGTGGTGATTAAGGGAGGCTGCTTAATGCCGGATGCGTAGCGTCCGACCTTAACGGATAAAGAAAAGAGGGGTAGAAACTCATAAATGACGCTAAGTGCGCTTCATTACTCACTCAGAGAGCTCACCACGGTGGCAACGGAGGAAGAAAACACACGAGCCAGTCAGTGTCCTTATCTTTGTGCCATATGCGTTAGTTTCTACAGGTAAACACGGGTGAGTTCATCCATTTACGGATAAATAAACTCGTGCTCTTCCGATATATTTTTACGTAGATTTTTTTGACATTTAAATTCTTTTAATCTATCAAGTATAAATGACGTAAAATATTTAGAAGCTCTAAAGTCGTCCCGTTTCCAACTTAAACCTACACCCGTCGGTATGAGATGACAAAAAATTGCTCTTCACGGAACAATTATGAAATATTATAAGCTCAGAGGGAAAAAGGAGGTATAAAGCGTAATAGCATTTTAAATCTTTCTTAAACCATTATTTTGGGATTCGCGAACATCATAAGTACCTTCGTAATTGCAACGGAATACAGCATTCGAAAAGAGCATAAATTACGCAACAAGGCATATTGAGACCTATAGTATGGTCCCATCCATCTTATCCTTAATTCAATTATCAACCTCATGGCACTTTGATCCACGTAAAATTATTAATACATTTCACAGAACTCATGACAGTTAAGCGATTCTTGCCAATTTAAATAGGTGCTGAATTACTTCGCCCTACAAAATAATGGCAAGTGGCTGAAGAAACCAAAATTTAGCGAGCAGTATCATTTTAAGCTAGTAATTCAACCACATAGACTTTATACGTTATATTAAACGGTCATCCTAAATTCGTTTGAGCGAGGACACGGAGGTAGGGCTAAAATAAAAAAAATATTGAGAAAAATGACTTAATTACCTGCACGCGGAGAGAAATTCTTGAGAGAAAAAAATAGTCGCGAACACCAATGCCTTAATTTACATTCATACTTGAAACCGTTAAACAATCCTCGGAATCACAGCTGTTCGGAAGTTCCGAGCAAAGAGAGCTAATGACGATGAAAACACAGCACCTGTCTTTGCTCTTCGCCCCCACGGCCTACACCTGCCAAACAAAAGGCACTAACCAGAGGAAGAAGAGGACCGGTGCTCGAAAAAAATCTTTGTTTGCGCGTTAATTTTGGTGTGGGGAAGACGGGTATGGTTCCCTCGATTAACATTCGGCTCTTCCCTGAAGTAGACCGTTACCTTTCTGTAGAAGAAACTATTCGAAAGATTCCAGCAAATAATCACGCCGGTATACTGTAGTTTCCAGTAATTCATACATGTACTTGAAACGATATTCTCGGACTAACATAGTACGACTAGCGTTTCTTCGAACCTTCAAACACCCCAAACTTGGAATGAAGTGTCCGAAGAAATAACCTAACTGTGACATTTACGCGCCTATGGTTTAGTATGGGGTGAGGTCTACCCTCCCCTATACATACCTTGAATCACAAAGTTAGTTATAGAAGGAACTTACTTTCATCACCGCCCTTCCCCTATCTACTGCACTTTTTTAATCGTGTTTGCCAAGTTATGCTATTAGCAGCAACATAATAGTGAAAATTACAATATAGAAAACACCTTATCATTTTTAGGAGGATTAATATTTAACTAAATATGGCATGAAGATGAAAAATATGCGCACGAGTGGAGATGAAAAGATGATAAGTTTAAGTTCCATATTTTGAACGTTAATATCGGACGAATGAACGAAGAACGATGGATATAAAAATGATTGAATGTGCAAGTAATGAGAAACTGCTAACGTGAGTGGGAGAAGAGAGAAGCCTCCTAAAAACCTTAAGCAGAAAACAGGACAACTCAGTTGGCTACATTTGAAGCTTGATGGCCTGATGAAGACAATCGTTGAAGGACAGGTGGTAGGGAAGAGGTGCAAGGGACGGCCCCGAATGAGTCACATAGGACACGTAATATATAATGTAAAAGAGAAGAAATACGTCATTATGAAAAGTATAGTGGACAGGAGAGAGGAATGGAGAGCTGCGTCAGACCAATCTTAGGATTTTTGACGAATGATGATGATGAATATTGGACGAAAGAAATATTTCTCGGATAAATTTTTCCCAGCATAACTAATCGCTTAAAGTAACATACACAATAATCAACAAAACGGGTATTCCCTAAATGCCTTAGAGAACATTCACGCAACATCTTTTCTAAATTTATTTATTATACGACACCACAAATGCCACATCCTTGAAAATATTTATCAATGGTACTGGCAGCTGAAACTAAAAGTAGACTAGATATTCGAACTTACGGAAAATAAAACTGGTTAACATAAAAAACAACGATGGAACTTTTTGTAACGAAGTAGTAGTATTGTGACGAGTAACTGTGAGTTATTGGTCATTTGCAGTTAAATATTCCACAAATTTATGATGAACCACGCTATTACTAATTCATAGCAAATAACATATTACAACGTATGTATTCAGGGACTGAAAAAATTCCTCCGATGAAAAATATTTAGATGATTAGCGCAGGAAAATGTACGCTTGAAATTTGGAAGCAATGACGGCCTTTATCGAACGTAATGGAATTTCGACGATTTTGTATCTGTACCTACAGTTACGCCTGACTCCATCGCAAGAGCAGCGACGTGGTTCATTATCTTTTTTCTACGCGCAATTATCCGTAATGCGAGTCCAAAGGTCGACCGTCCGCAATCGAATCCCAGTAATTTCTATGATTGCTCATAATTCCATTCCCTCGATGGCCGAAAGGTCATTTAAAATCAAGAGGAGCACAAGCTAAGCCTGAGAATTCCATTGCAGCTGATTCCTTATTTCCTAAAGCATACTTTGATCGATTGTGAAATCGTTGCCATGGAGCAGATGACAAACAATTTCGTCATTACGAATCCGTGATGTGAAAAGTAAATACCTAACATCCCAATCACCAGTCACAGAATTATGACGTATGACCTTAATTAAGACCAACTTTTATTTAACGAGAGTTAACGCATTCGAATGCTTTTGCTCTTAGTTCTAGGACATAATAATCATTAAAAAGAGCCAAGTATCAAACAACTGCATACCTAAATGGAAAACTCGATTTAGCTGTATCACTCCAATTGCGACTAATGCGAGTAAATTAGCAAAATAAATACAAGAAGTCGTATCGATAAATAAATCATATCTACGATAACATGTCATGAGGTACCTCAATGCTAGTGGGGGAAAAATCAAGAACCCAGTGAAAGGCATTGCGTTGCCACTCCTGGAAAATCAATATAAATAGTCCCACTTCATGTACATATAATGAAATGAAAAGGAAATTGGCTTACAAAAAAATAAAACTTTAACAGTTTCAAACGTCAAACAGGGCCACGATGAAGGAAGCTATGTATTATTTAGAAGTATTTATGATAACTTGCTGTTAAGAGCCAGGGGTAGAACATATTTGATACGATTTTATCTCCTTGAAAAACTGACGATGAATGAAATAAAACAATTCGAAACGAGAAGAATAACTTGACTTACACCTTGAGAGGATCAAATACTGATTTCTATGGAATATAAAATGGAATGAAAAAGCACACAAGGGTTTTACGAGATAGAACACAGCACAACATAAAGGAGGCACCGATAGGAGCAACCGAAACCTTGGCGATTGACGTATGATCAGAGGTACAGTCTAATCTTACCGAGTGATTTCTCCAGCAATAAGTGCGTCATCTAGAAACATTGAAGGGTATTCAATTAATTGACGTCATTCCAAGCTCAATCCAAATCATCATTACATGGCAATACACACAACTTCCCTCGTCCTCGCTTACTTTGGATCTGAGATGATATTACGACTTTCTATATGAACCTCTTTTTGAATTACAAGTAACTTTAACTAAACCGTAATTTTATTGATGAGTAGTGGATGAATGAAGAGGATTTTTTTCTGCATAAATATCTTTTTCTTCCATCCCGCAATAGAATCGAGAAAGGTGATTTCAGTCCTTAGTGCCTGGTTTAAACGGTACATTAGCTCGTTAAAGTTAATGTCTAAATGTATGAACGCGAGAATGAACGCCAAAACGCACCGAGACACCACCCAACTTGTGCTAATGCATGAGCAGAAAATAGAACCTGTTATTATTTGATTCATGCATTCGTACATGTATCGTTCTAATCCACCAAAATCGTTCATGCAATCAGACAGTAACTCGTAAGTATTAATGTATCGTGTGAACAGACCCCATTGTTACAGATAGTGGCATACAAAGTGGCATACTGATAGTGGCACACAAAAACGCAACAGACCACAGTCACCGTAAATAAGGAAAGTTCAGCTTAGGAAGTTCCTTAACCTCCTTCCCTTCCGACTCATTAGAGGGCAGTGGTGTCCCTCATACCACCCCAGCCAAACCCACCCTTCCCATCATAGGGGGAACGGGGAACACTCGCGTGCCACCGCGACGGACACAAAGTATTATGATTCGTGCGAGAATTGTCGCGTCCTAGCGGAAGGATGGCCGCTACCGCGGCTGCCGTGCTGTTGTGTGATGAGATGGGCACAGGTGCAGCCACAGAAGTCAGGCTCAGTCACAGGTTCCTTATTTAACTCACACTCGATATTTTTCGTTGACACGCACGAAAAGGATGGTGGTCAGCGTTATCTATGAGAAAATGAAAAATAAATGAGCTGCGGTGGAAATTTCGCATGTGTCGCGTGACGGAAGAACGGTTTGTCACAAGAATAAATTAAACCAAACGGGGAAACATACCACGGACCAAAAATTTCCAAGTCACTTTGCAGACCACTATGCTATCCACGATCCTGATTGACCATGTTTTATCTATAAATATGAGCAAGTGTTGATAATATAGCGTAACAAACATTGTCTCATTTTCAGTAAATACTGGTAAGTTCCCCCAAAAATGATCAATGAAATAAAAAATTAAGATGTTAAGAATGCATATACTAAGCATGTCTCTCCGTTTTCAGAAGGTGCTCAACATAAACCCGACCTTTAATTATAAAGTCGAAGATTCTGACCAAAGCGCAACCCCTGTTCTTATAATAACCAATGAATTACTAAATATGTTAACGACTAGGTTTTTCCACTCAAAACCTCAGCTTAAGGCACTGTTATGGATAATTGAGATAAAAATGCACAAGAAAAATCTTTTTCTTTATTAATTATTTTAACTGAAAAACATTAATTCCTTTTGTCAGCTTAACCTTCTTGGCAATTCTATTGCGTCCATGCTTAATTAAAATTTAAGTACATAATTAATTTTTTAATTCAAAATGAACCATACGAATTCTCGCATTTCCAAGAATGTCAAGCCCAGAATATTCTCCGGCAAAAATAAGAGATCAGGCGTAAGAACATTAAACATGCCACGACAAGCCTCCAAGAATTAATGGCGAAATATTGCAACTCCGATCATGAATATTTCGAGCATAAATAACCATACTTGGGAGAGACGTGGGCACTAAATGTGGCGAGAAATAACAGGCTCTCGTTTTACGATCTCTTAAATGAGAGCGGACCCCCTATTACCGGCGTGGTCCTTCCGAGGCTTTCGAAGAATAAAAAAAATCTAAAAAAAAGAAGAAAAAAAAGGCAAGGGCTTGAGGGTAAGGGGTAGGGGGGCGGAAGGAAAGAGATAAAATTCGGAGGCAAACACAAATTCACGCCTTGTCGAAAGGAACGGCGCGTGCGTATGACAACCGGTGTCGGGCGACGCTGAAGAATATACTAAGGTGCTGACGACGCACGCTTCGGGGAGCGATATTTTATGTTTTTTTTTTGTTTCGTCGTCTTCTTCGGTCAGCTTTGGAGGGAAGATGGGAAGACAAGGAGCAGGTGAACTGAATCACGAAGGGTGGGGTGGGCGTAAAGATTTGGAGGAGGAGGAGTGGTTTGGGGCCACGAACGACTTGACACACGCCAGAACAAATTTTAGGGTACCTGTCAAGTGTCCGGCAGGAAGAAGGTGGGGATGGGTGCGTATCGGGTTTGGAAAGAAGAGCAGCGATGAAAGGAAAGATAGGCCGAGAGAAACTGGTGGAGGACGTGGAAATTATTGCCGAGGGGAAAATTAAGAACTCATCGGAGGGTCTTTATAAGAATTAATGAGCATACAGGACTACACCATTGGCATAGGTAGTGGAAACCTTAACACTCACTCGCCAGTTGTACTTGAGTAAAGATTTGGAAATCGGATTTCGTGAAGAAAAAAATTACCTACATCTTTTATGTGAAAACATAACTCCGGACCTGTACTATTGGTCTCCTTTCAAGGGCTATTTTCATAATTCTTTCACACGTCCATCTATAGAAGAACGATGAAACTTCAAAAAAAAATAGCTGATTTCCGCAAGGTGAATAAGTAGCATACCTTTATGCAAGTGAAGGGATGGCCAAAGGTTTTGATGTTATAGGCAATGATATCCAATATATATTTCAAATTATCAATCGGAGAATAGAAAGAAGGGTAACACGAATGGCAATGATATGAACAATGGAGGAAAATACTTTGTGAAAGTTCAGGTAGTGTAGGATATGAAGTAAATTTACTCTTTTCCCCTCTGAGTTAGTATTAACGATTCTTCTGAGCAGTGAAACATGTTGACTTAATTTTGAATTAATATTTATGTGGAAATGACAAAGCATCTTTACTTCATAACCTATAACAGGCAATTTTGAATCCGATGTGGCTTAGGGAATGAGAAAAATCTATGTGTATAGGAGAGAAAATTTAGTAGAATTAAAATTAAATTACTTCTTAGACAGAATTCTCTATAAATAGATAAACTCTTTTCTTATATAACGAAGCTTGTCACCAAGGGAAATACTTCATTCCTCAAAAGGCCACCGCGGAATTTCTGTCGTCGCAACAACCCAGACAACGGTGATCAAGACCCGACGTTTCCTTGATGATCAAGAGGGAGAAAATGGGGTCATTAGTCGGGAAAGATACCATAGGCACGGTATGAGGACAGAGGAGAGGAATCCCTAACAAAAAAACATCAATTAGCGCTCACACCTCCGCCAATACGACTTTGTGCGCGGATAATGGGAATACCAACCCCGCATCGCACCGACGCGTCGGTCGGGTAGATCGTAGATAGGTGGTATAGGTTAGCGGGGGCAGGATAGAGCCCATGGCGGTGTCTGTGTGTGAGTAGGTGGTAGAGGCCTGACAAAAAAAGGGTGAGAAGGAGGGCATTGGGAGCCTCCCACGGCGGCGCGGAAGGTGACAGCGACCGACGGCCCGAAGGCGATAATTGGCCCCGTCCAATTCGCGCGGCCGAGCCAATTGAAGGGGCAAATGGGGCGCGGGTCCTCCTGCTGAGGTGCAGGCGCGAAGGAAGGGCGAACTCCGCCAAGGACGCCTCCCCCAAATTCAAGTGCACCTGTACGATCTATCGATCGAATCCACCATGTGCGTCATCGATTTCAGTGCATTGGAATGAGAAAAGTCACGAAGATTTCAAATGAGGATGCTCATGTAGGCCTCTAAATGTTTTGTCAACCATGGCGCATTCAAATGAATTTATACAAGTCTTTTACGGATAAATTGATCCGAGTTTCACGGAAAAAGAAGGTATAATTAGGTGTGTCGATCGAAATTTATATACATGATGGTGTAATTTATCCATTTCATAACTCTTTAACGCTATTCCTTGCAAACACCATACTGTAAAATATTGGAAAAAAGTGGATCGCATTGCACTTATCACCGCGCTGCGGAAGTTTTCGAAAGCCGATAAAAATGCGAACGAAGTGGCAACAGAAATCAGCCTTCTATGGGATGGAATTGGGCCTCATCCATGCATTCCCCTTGCTAACAACTTTTGGAGAGGTAGCACATACTTGAGTGAACTTCTCAAGAGCGAATATTTTATTCTTCCTTCTCCTGAAGGTTATGTTATCTCCATACTTCGGAAAGAATTAACCCAAGATTACCTTCTAAGGTTTCTTGGATAGTTTACTTTTACTTATACCACTACTTATTTATATGAAGCGACCCGGGTTCCGATGAATAATCAAAATCATCATCAACGTGGTCAGTATATCTCTCTGAATATCGTTATCGAGCTTGGCTTTGAGTCTAATAATCAAAATTCTATTCATAATCTACGTTCTTTTCTTCCAATTGCCCTATTTACCGAAACCCGGGTCGCTTCATTAAAAAAAGTATTCATATAAGGAAAAGCGATCTATTCAAGAAACCTTATAATGAAATACCATATAATTTAGAATGACTTAGTGAATTTTGTTAGGCGTACCTTTTCAAGAAATTTCACTCAAGAGCATACTATCGGCTCAAATTACCTTGGAAAAGCTCACAATAAATCTCTAATGTCTTCATTTGCCAAGTACTAAGTTTCAAAGACGATGAGAAACACTTCTTACTACGTACAACGTGATCTGATGTCTTAATAATCCCTTCATCGTGGAGATCAATACCTCTATATCAATGACGAGACAGAGAAAAGCAACACCTTGAGTGTTGAAAATGAAAGCCAGCTACTTCATGGGCGCAAATTAATGCGCGGATACAGATATGGTATACAATTATTTCCGCCCATCAGAGGATAATGCACGTGATACGAGGCTTATGCAATTTCCTATGGACCCATTAGTACTGATTCATCTACTTTTAGTGACCTTACTAGGCATTGAGGAAGATACGTGAGAAAACAAACATTACTCTTTTTGAAGTTTTTGAGTCTTGCTAAATTTTATAATGGCTGCACTGTTTCTTATTGAGTAATTTAAAAAAACCTATGTAAAAAAATATTTAAAATTATTAATTATTTATCATCTTGGCACATAAATTTTCCACAATAAATCAATCCCTTTGATATGTTACATCTCATAAGATTATGCCCAAAATTTACCCCAAGATGAGTTTATGGCACCTCATTGAATCTAGATGAAATACTCACTACAGGGAGTGGCGATCAGGAAGAATTTTTAAATCTCCAAAAATTACAAAATTCGAACCTAGTTGCTGCGAACGGAAAGCCATTCAAAACCAACCAACCACTACCCTCCCCTAAGAACTCATAACGGACAAAATGGAATGAAGATCGCCATTTAAGTTTCCAACCGTGATCCGAGCCGGGCGAATGCCCTCGGACCATGTTCCGCATGCATTTCGAAGGTAACCCTCCTCGTGAGTGATTGTTGGAGGGCAATTTTTTCGAAGCGATATTTCCGGAGCGATCAGAAAGACGAGAGAGAGAAAAATGGAGATGTATGTTGTGAGGTGGGATGGGAGGGAAAGAATCGAATCGAGGGAGGATGAAGAGGGCGAGCAGCGAAACGGAAAGAAGTGAACATTCGAAAGAGGTTGAGTGTATGGGGGAGAAAGAAGATGGGGAAGATCGAAAAGATGGGAGGGAACAAAAGGGTAATGTATAGGAGAACATTTTGGAATGAACATGAAAGACTGTGAGGATGAGAATAGAAGAGAAAACCATATGAGATTGGGCGAATAAAACAAGAGACATTGAAGAAAGGAGAGCAGAAACAAACCTAGACCACCTGACATAGATCAAATCACGAGATCATCACGGGAAAAGTGTTGCCTTTTCGAATGAGATAACGCTAAGACGGTAAGAAAAATAAATAAAATTTTGGGGGCAATAGCACCACCACAATGTAACACTTTTTAGCGGTTAATTAACGGTTCTACTAAAATAAAGATATAGATAATGATCATTTCACATAAAATGAAGTTTCTCGGACGAATTTACTAATAAAAATTAACCACTATTATAAATATAATCATTAAGGTAGATTTTGATGGAGATTACCTATAACCAACTCGGTTAGTACCTAACTCTTTCCTTGAATATCCTTCTCAATCTCGGTATTAAGTCTATACTTCTAAAGTGTATCCATAATCTACGTTCTTTCCTTTCTCTTTCCCTGATTACCCAGCATCATACCCTCTATTAATGTTTCTTGCATTTTCTCCCCTTACAACACGCTCCATTTACACCCCTTCTCTCATCTACATCAATCCTTAAAGTTTATGCCGTAAAAACCATTACTAACGGTTCGTCATTGAAAAAAAATATTTGACCTCTAATATTTATAATAGGAAAGGAAATGAGAATGTTTCGACGGTAAATTCCCACTGTGGAAGTTTTTAAAACGACCTAATATTTAAGTATACCGGGACTAGCCACGGTGATAACTTTACGGGAGTCACCCGCAATGCACAATTGTGCGAAAAATCCACAGAGAAAAAATCATTCGACTCCCGTAAAGTTATCACCGTGGCTAGTCCCGGTATACTTAAATTCGTCAAGAGAGAACACCCCTTGTGTTCAAAGTTCGGGCTTTACTCTCCGGCTGTGGCGCCATGCGCACGATTTGGACTGCTCGTCGCATAATATGCTCGGCAGTCCATACCACCATGTCCGGTATAGTCCACAAATTTCCACAGGGAAGAATGACGCCTCGGTAGCTCGGACGGAGTGGACGTGTTTCGGAGCTATCTGTGAGTCAGCGACCGAGGTTTTTTTTCCCGGCGATCGAGCCCTTGATCGCCGGGAACGTGGTTTTTGCGTTCCCGGTGGAGTGCTTTGCCTTTCGGTTGAAGGCAAAAGCTTTGTTTTTTGTGGGTTCGCACCCCTGTACCAGGGGTGTGCGGACAGTGTTTCGTGTCGGTGTACGCAGAGCGAGCCGTCACAATGCCAGTTGAGAAGAAGAACACTCTCCGTGTCAACATAGAGAGTGTGAGTGAGGCGCCATCAGTCCTTGAGGTCCACCAACTGCTCGGTGGAGACCTCGGGCTGAAGACAGAGGAAATATACGGAATCAGGCTGGGTCCGGCAAGGAAGTCGATCTTCGTCAAAGTCAAGCAAGAGACTACCTTCGAAAGGATTATGGTGAAAGCGGGTGAAAAATTCCAGTTCCCGACCAAGGGCCCCCAAAGGTTCTCTTGGTGGTGCGAGTCTATTTCCGAGAGATATACGTACGTTAAAGTGTGTCAACTACCCTTCGAGGTGTCACGTGAGCAAGTGGAAGCTGCATTGTCCAAATATGGAAAAATATTCGCGTATGTGGAAAATAGGTGGGCCGGCGATGGGTTACACCAGGGCACTTTGACGGGCACTAGGACCGTTAAGATGTCCCTCACTGAAAATATACCAAGTGTCATTAGTATTGAAGGTGAACGCGCTGTCATTCATTACGACGGGCAAAAGTTAACGTGCTCAAGATGCGGGAGTGAAGATCATTTGAGGCTACAGTGCCCCAAAACGAAGGCGGGACCGTCATACGCTAATGCACTTAAAAATTCTGGCGGGGGGGGAGAAGATGAGAACGACGAGGAGAGGATGGACATCCCAGTAGAAGACGGGGGGGTAGTACAAGTGGCGGAGGAGACGCCCAAATCGGTTGAAAGTGGGGGCAATGTTTCGCAAAATAACGGCGAAAGTGCTGTGAGTGCAACAGAGGGGGTGGAAGTGAAGAAAAAGGAGAAAAAGAGAAATAGGCAACGTAAGAAAAATATATCCAACGGCATAAACAACGACAGCAATGTGCTTGTTTCCTCAACCGAGACGGACACGGAAGAAGCAGTAGTGTTGGAGAGAAATGTTGTAGTGAAGGGGGGAAAACCCGATAGTAAAATTGTGGAAATCATAAGTGAAGGGGAGGGAGGAAATGTTTTAATGAATGCCTCAGGCACTGTGGTTTCGACCGAAATCATGGATTTGAGGGAGGGAGGTTGTGATGACAATATGAAAGTGCTGGAAGAAGAAAAAACGTCCTCGGCCGTTGGGGGGGTGGGAGGGGAGGGAGTGTTTTCTTCCTTTCTTACACAACCAGGTCCAAGCAGGCTGTGGTCGCAGCGAGACGACGAGGAGATGGGCTCTAGTGATAACGCGGCCCTCACCCCCTCAGAGGATGACGAAACGAATAGAACTGCAGCCGCAGTCGCGAAAAAACTATTTGGGAAGGACCTCACACAGAAAAAGAAAAAGAAGTGGAATGACAGGCTTAGAAAACGAGGCATCAGAATCCAGGGTGGTGAGCACAAAAAGGAATAAAAAAAAATCGTCCAATTAAAAAAAAATAAAAAATTATGGATAATAATTCCTCCAAAGTCTTTGTAAATCTAACGTTAATTAATTTAAATAGCTCTTGCTTTGCTTTGATTATAACTATGCATTTGAATTGTCAAATAACCCTTGCTTTGATAATCAGAGTTGTTTTATATGAACCATGCCGAGGGCCAGACTTTACTTTCATTCCTTACTTTATAAATTTGAACATTTTTTCTCTTGAATATTTTTCTTTAAATACCGAAGCTGTCATGCAAACGGTTTCTGTTTGTTTCCCCAACATTAGAAAGAACTTTTTTCAAATACAACAATGAGTACCTCTACAAGTAAACGAGAGATAACGGTGGCGTCACTGAATGTGGCCAGTATTACGAATAACTTAAAAATCAATGTTATTAAGAATTTTATGTACAATGATCTAAAAGCAGACGTCATCTTCATCCAAGAATACAAAGAATCGACTGCTTGGCAGAGCAAACATTATTGTATATTTGGCAATACTGATGGCTCCTCTCTAGGTACAGCAATTTTAACTAAAAAGTCTTTAGAGGTAACGAATGTGCGTCGTCATGCCTCCGGGAGAATAACTGCACTGCAAATCGGGGACACGCACTTTATTAACGTATATGCCCCTGCAGGAGGTGGGATGTGGAAGGACATGCGAGAGTTCCTGGCAAGCGAAATTCTGCCTTACGCATGCCTTTTCAAGGACAAGGCTATAATGGGGGGAGATTTCAACGCTATATATAGGAGGGAGGACAGCTCGGCAAACAATACGCAAATACGATACCCAATAAACAAGACATTTAAAATTCTAGTCAGCAATATGGACGCAATAGACACCGGTAAAAATACAGCTCAAAACAGATTACAATTTACCAGAATAGGTACACACTCGAAAACCAGAATCGACTACATATTTATATCACAGAAACTAAAAAATGATTTAATTCAATATAGTACGACCCCTATTGCCATTTCAGATCACCACGCAATTCACATTAAAATTAAACTGGACCTTGTTACACAGAGGACATACAATAAGAAGGAACAAATTTGGCGCGTAAATACCAACTTACTAAAAGATGTAACATTCTGTAAAAAGGTTGAATATGAAATATTAAGGCTCTCAAACCACGCTCTTAGCGAAAAAGACATTTTAACCTGGTGGGAACAGATATTTAAAGCAGGTATTATAAAAAAACTTAAAAAACTAACTAGTGATTATTATAGAGAGAAAAATGAAGGAATAGCATTTTATAGAGAGGTGCTTCAACAGCTGATAGATTCAAATTGCAGGACACCCAGTGTAAATTTCGAAATTAAAGAACTAAAAAAAGAAATTTACAGACGGGAGGTGGAAAAGCTTGCCCCGAGGGAATGGGAGAGAGGGTACGATACGAGTGAATCAGAAGCTCTGACTTTGGAACAAATACGGATATTAATCAAAAATGCGAGTGGAGGTGAAGTGGGAGGGCTAGTTGACTCCGAAAAGCGGCTCGAGGAGGCGACGAGCTTTTACAGTCGACTTTATAATCAGTACGGGGTATGGGAAGACGGAGATGGGCCGCCTATCCCCCCCCTCCCCAAGCTCAACCCCGAAAACACGAAGAGCTTCGAGGCAACGATCACAGTAAACGAAATAGACGATGTGAAGCTAAAGCTGAAAAAGGGAAAGGCTCCAGGGGAGGACGGTCTGCCTAATGAGTTCTATCTCACATTTTGGGAACAAATGAAACCTATTCTATGTGCAGTCTTTAACGCCATCTTAAAAAATGGGGAAACGTGTGAGCGGATGAAAAATGCATTAATCACACTGGTTCCCAAAAAGAGAAACGCGAAGCACCTTACTGAATTTCGGCCAATCTCTCTGTTAAATACAGACTATAAGATATTAGCCCATATTGTCGTCCAAAAAATGACCATGATAATGAATGGCGCAGGCCTAGAGAATCAGTTTGGAGTGGGAGAAGGGAAATCCTCAATTGACGCTTGTATTTTAATCCGGGACATTATTCTAAGTAGCATGCCAGAAGAGGAAAACTCACTATATATTTTAACTATTGACCTAGAAAAGGCTTTTGACAACATCAGAACAGAATGGATTTTTAAGATTATGAGAGAAAAACATTTTCCAGAAGGAATTATAAGCATGATTAAAACGCTTTATCATGAGATTACATCTCAAATTAAAATAGGGAACAAATTATCCGATCATTTTATGATTAAAAACTCAGTCCGACAGGGGTGTCCGTTGTCTATGTTGCTGTTTTCTTTGGCAATGGAGCCACTTATAATAGACTTGAAACACAGCATCGGAATCAGGAGGTGTGGAAAAAGTTACGCATCCTGTATATATGCCGATGATATAACTGTCTTTGTAAAAAATAATTTAGAACTAGACAGAATAAGTGGAATAATGGAAAAATACACCTCAATAGGCATGAGAGTTAACATGTCCAAATCTGCTCTCATCCATGTTAAAGGGATAGAGTTTTCTGATACAAAAGGTTGGAACAAAGTCGATGGCCAAAATATATTAGGGCTATGGTGGGAGAAAGACCTTGCCGCCACCATTAATAAAAATTGGGACATGGCAACCGCAAAAATTCGGAAAACCATATTTGGCTATGCGGAATACAACACGCAGATTACATCAAAAATAAAACTACTCAACGAAGTTCTATTCCCAAACCTATGGTATGTGGCTCACGTCTGGCCAATGCCTGAAAGAGTAAACGCTAGCGTTATAAAGATGACGAACAAATTTATTTGGAGCGGCTTCCTTCAAAAAGTTGCAAGGAAAAGGCTATACGCGCCCCCAAAACTGGGTGGTCTAAACCTAATCAACACAGCAATAAAGGCACGGATAATAGCTATTAAAAATATCGCTAAGATCTTACACGCAGATGATAACGAAAGAAAACGTTTATTGGTTAACTCCATGGAAAAAACAAGGGGGCTGAGGTACTTTAAGAAAATCGTGCACGAAGCAAATAATTTCGGGGACAAATATGCATTTAACAATACTCTGCAGTCCACTAAACAAATATACGAGCGCATGCTAAAGGAGGAGCTGGAAGCGACTCCTTACACAAGGTCAAGCAGAACCTGGGAAAATTACTCCAGGCTGGGAAGTGGTGCGAGGGAGGCGGGCATAATGTTCAGCATATGTTCGGACTGCCTGGTGACTAATGCCATGAGAAAGAGACTAGGTCTACGAGCAGAGGACGAGTGTCCGGATTGTGGGAGGCATGACGACATACCGCACACTGTTCTTGGTTGTCAAGAAAAGCACGATGTATTTTGGCAAACGTTGAAAAACATATATAAAGAATTCGATGCTTTCGGCACGGGAAGAATTAACGATGAGGATCTATTAAAATTGAATTTCCAACTCTTCCCATGCACGAAGAAAAAGATTTTAACTGAACTTGTGGCTGCTTATGTTTTTAGCAAACACTATAGAGGAGACATCAGGTATAGTTTAATTGAAAAAGTGAGATTTCTAAACAAAACTGTAAATATTACAAAGGAACAGAAGGAGTGGTTGCAAAATGTTTTTTAATAAAAAAAAAAGTAAGTGATCTCTGCTTTGGCTCATTTCTCTCTTTCTTTTTCTTATTATATAGTGCTGCCTATGTATATCTTCACTCTCTTTTTTATATAAATATTTATAAAAATGCATGTATAAAGGTGTGCCATATAACTATTCTAAATATTTGTATAACTGTAAGTGATTTTAAAGCATATTTAAAAAATATGTAAATATGTAAATTTTTATATATTGTACTGTGCCAAAGTAAGCAATAAATGCTTTTTAAACGTAGCTTAACTGGCTAAAGCACTCGGCCGGAAATCGAGGGATCCGGGTTCGAATCCCGGTCAAGGCGAATGATTTTTTCTCTGTGGATTTTTCGACCTAATATTTGTTTATAAGTGAAACCATTGCCTTGAAATCTTCACAACAAAGAGAGTAAAAACTTTGTCAACATTTACCTTTCCATGGACTATAAAAAATGGAGAAAATGCCGAGGTAAAACTTAAACATTTGAGATTTAGGAAAATATTAAAAAAGGTCTACTAAATATTCTCTGCGGAAACTTAAAGACGATGGCTTGAATTTTAAATAGCGCACGAAAAAGGGCACATCACACATCAAGAGGGAGAGATGCATGATGAACTCCAAAAAAAATTCACATTGCCCCCCTGAACGGGGAAACTCTTCAATGAACGTCTCTATCGCATCTCCGGGCGGATCAGGAACAATAATTGGGAGCTGCTCGGAGATATAGCGGGCAGGAAGGAAGAGAGAGCATTGCTTCCCACCGAACGCAAGGCTAAAAGAAGAGGAAGGGTCTTGACGAAAGTCCGTGGTGTGAGGAGGGAGGCAGGGGTGGGCGGAACATGGCGGGAGGGAGAAGTGGGGAGGGGGTAAAAGGTTAAGAATGCGTCGGAAAAAGAAGCGCTCCCACGGAAGACTTTTGAGCACAGGGCGGGATGGGGGTGAACGGCAGGGGGTGAACTCGAACCCGGGGAGAGCGATGGGTGGAAAAATCGATGGACTGGTGTACAACTGACATAAAGGGGAGTGGTCAAGGAGAGCCTTTGGATCTGGAAAAGTTCTTCGCTAGGGATATCCATGATGTCTTTAAGGATTTTACCCGGACTGCTCAAGATGAAGGAAGGCTATTTCTTCAAGTTTCAAATTCAGTTACTAAATTACAGTTACATATGACTTCGACTATTAAAAATCGAATTTTGATTCGAATCGAAAATTAATGTTATTGATTTAGTCTAAAATCGAGGAAATCCAGATCGAGCAATGATATTTGAATTTAAATCAAACATCGATTTTTCAAACTAGATCTTGTCCATTTCGCTTGATTTCAGAAGCGTCTCTGTCGGCCTACGATAACGTCATCCGTCCTAGAAAGAAGACTTTTCTGAGGCTAGTAAAATTGGAAAGGCTCGTCCTAGACCATCAAGAAATCATCTCAATCCGTTGATCTTACTTAAAAATTTTAGTGTATACGAATGGTCCCAAGAGGCATTCCCAAAACTTAAATATGCGACCATTTGTAAATTTACACTACAAATAATTCAATCATGTAATCTGATTAGATTTTTTGATATTTTCTCTACTACTCAAATGTCTACTATGAGTGTTTATCGAATGAATAATAAACATGTTTTTCTAAAAACTGTATATTTATTTTAAAAAATAATCGCCGATTGTTTTCGATAACCGATCTTTTGATTTAAATTTATATTTTTGTTTAAAAGTTGATCTTTTCATTTCGATTACAAATCGAGTGCTCGAAAAATCGAATTTGATCGGCATTTTTACATCACTATCTCTCGGGAATAAACCGTTATGAGTAGGCTAATGCCGACGGCGGGTTATTTCTCCACCCTTACTTCCATACCCTTTCCTCATGACGCGAATGATCTGAACTGTAAGTAACCTCTTTCAAATACCGTGCAATAACATCAATGTCAAGACAAATCAGTGCCACATATCGGTTCCCAAAAACGCTTTCGTGGCGCTTAGAATTCAGATGTGGTCCGGGTTCCCCTTCAGTCCGACGCAAATATCTCCCAGAGCATGTTTCTTTTTTTAGTGAGCGACCAAATGACTTCAGATTGCCGAACCACTGACGGTTCCTTTCGGATAATATATTGAGGAAGCTTCGAGGGGGGGCCGTTCGTCGTCTTTAACTCGCGCGTGCTCAAGAAAGCGTAACGGAACGAAAATAGAGCTGTATCATGTTGCCCGTCTGGCCGAATCAAAGAGGCGTATATAGATCAAAATTTGATCTCCGCGGCTCATAAACTCGTATTAATCCGACTGGCAATGAGTAGGTATTTTGTCCGGGGGAAATTCAATGGGGGCTGAAATATGCAGCACCGAGGCAGTCAGGCGAAGAATGAAACGGCGAAATCTTTCCCTGCCATTTATTTCTTGACAAGAAAATGCTTTTTTTTATTCCTCTTCGCCACATTACTCATGACCATCAATACAAATTCTCGCATGTGAGTGTTACCTTTCACAAAATGATACCAGTAAAAGACGCAGAATTGCAGGCGTTTTGCGGAGCCCAATATAAAATAACTTTTCATTCAAGGAAAGGTGCTTCATCCTTCATACGAGTACAAAATAATAAAAGCTGAATATGCTTCTAATGGCATCATCATCCATTTTGTCCTGATGCACGATTCTTCACGGGCACCCATCGGAATTCAAACACATGATGAACTCGCAGCTTAATAGATGCTCAATACTGAATTTATAAGTTTTCATAAACGAGGATAAATATAAGACCCATACACAAGCCATTTTTATTGTAATATGCATTAAAGTTTCCCTTGTCAATAAGAGAAAACTAACTCGAAACATTAGTCTATCGTAACATAAGATTCCTACGAAAATGGTTGATTTCAAACAGTAAAAAAGGATTCCGGGATCCTCCAAGTACCCACTTGGATCTTGAATCTTGGCAAAAGATTCAACGATTCGGTGTGGATTACCTTATTCATCTTCATACATAACTAATACCACCGAATACATTCACAAATAGGTTTGATTACAATAAAATGCTTACGCGCTCAATTATTTGCATGCCTGCAGTATAATAATCCATTATATTTTGTTTTTCAAAGAGAAAACTTTATATATATAATAATATATAATATCTACCGATTTATTAAAACGATAATAAATAAGATACAAAAATGTGAATACAAATTCAAGATAGAAAAAGATAAATCTTTTTCTATCTTGTTTCTTAACAGTATAGGTCGAGAAGTGAATCAGTATGATTTCTTCAGGCATGAGCAAATATTTTCAGACTAGCCCAAAATCATTCGACGAGGTAGGACTAATTACCTACCTCGCAAAACTCAACTGCCAACCATCAAGAAACCGCACAGATTAATAGGAACGATGAGGGCATTGACGACTCCCACCAAATACGTAACCTTTCGGTTGTACGATACTTGCCCTTACTCACGTTTATTATCCGGCGTTCTATCGCGGGTGGGGGAGGAGGGGTGAAACAAAAAAGAATCAAGAGGAGAACTGCTTTCGAGTATGCTAAGGAATTCGACCGACCATCATGATAAAATACCTCCCTCACCATATTCGACGGTAGTATAACCCATGACCTCCGCCTCCACGGCTATACCTACGCCCCCGGACCCAGGAGAGAGACTGGTGGTTGGGGGGGGGAGGGGCAAACAAAAGCAACTCGTCTCCTTGACAACAGGTGCGGTCATCGGGACGATCCCCGCTTACAACCAACAATGCTCCTCGGCCTGATTCGTACCCTCGTTTGTCTCGCAGAGAAGAAAACCACAAAGGGAGGAGGAAACAAACGAAAAATAAAATGAAATTACAAAAAAAAGTATTCCATCCACCCGTTGGCTGATGGACGAGAGAAGAACGGATTGAGCAAAGTTTTGAGTGTGTGCTAAGGAGGCAGGGAGGGAGAGAGAGAGAGAGAGAAATCATATTAATCGAGATATATGGCAAGGCGAGAGAGAGGTGTATAAAAGTAGGAGGAGCTTTCGGGGTGAAGTGTGGATAGCGGGAGGAGGGTTAAAAAGGGGTTGAAGGATAGGGTGAGAGGGGGTGTGGACGCCTGGAAAAGGTGCCTGGAGAGAGAGAGAAGGGGAGGGGGGACTTACTAAAGGAGAGAGGGAGAGATGTTTGAGTTGTTGATGAATGTTTAATAGGCGTGGTCTCAACCCCCCTCCCCCTTTCTGGCCCTTGAGTGAGAAAAGATGCCCGTGGAAAACCATCAAAGGGCCAACTCTCATAGCCGTTATAGGGCCGCGGAGAGGAGGAGGTGGGGATTTTTCTTCAAAAAGAGGAGGGCAACCAAGGAATCGAGAAAAAAATTAAAGATTCCTTCCCTCTTTTGTTTTAACCCACCCCGCCGAACGTTACCTCGACGTTCCCCCAACGTTACCGGGACGTTTTTCCACCGCGGCCGATCGATCGTTTGCCGGGGGGACCCGAGTGTGAGATATTTGCCGATTGGTGGGGAGAGAAGAGGCCGCCCGCACGTAACGATTATGAATGACTAACACCTTTTGTGCTCGGCCCCCTTCGCGAGGCGTCCGGGGTCGATGATGATGATGACGTGATAAAAGATTGTTGAGGAAGCAAACAAGGATGGAGGAGGGGGGGGGGGGAGAGGGAGGAGGAGGGTTGCCAGGTGGGCGAAAATGGGAGGAGATTCGAAGGGAAAAAATATTATATATAAATACACACGCACACACAAACGGAACGATATTGATGATGATCCCGCGAGAAATAATAGGCGTGAAAAATTAGCGGCGAGTCCGGAATTCCAACGGGCGGAGAGTGGTGGTGGATAGTGGGGGAAGGGAGAACGTATCTCTTCCATCTCTTTATTCCCATTCGGGTACTTTTTAATTTCTCTCCTCCCCCCCCAGACGAGATGTGGTGGAGAATTTTTCCCAACCCGGACAATCTTCAGGGCTTAGACCATTTACCACTTCAATCCTCTGGTTATTGCTCACGGCGTGGAGGCGAGGGCAGGCCATTCTGCGAATCGTTCGGATTCCTCAGATTTTTCAATTGGCACCGCGTTGTCTGCGAATTATAATTCCTAGCCGCAGAAAGGAAATCAATGCGGCGAGGGAATTTTCGAAAGCCATCCTCAACAAGTAAATTTCCGGATATCCATGCTATATTTTCCAATGACAGTTTTTCAACGGATTTTTAAGGGAATTCACTCTCACAAAAAATAATATTTTTAGTAAATTCCACGCTTGTTAATTTGCCACCCTGGTTTCGACAATTTTTCTTGTCACTATCAAGGGCATAAAACATTCGCTTGTGTTTGCGTGATAGTAACAAGCTAAATTGTCGAAGCATGGATGGAAAATAAGCAAGTGTGAAATTAACTAAAAGTATTATGTTTCGTGAGAGTTAAGGTATCGATATTCCAAAAAAATGACGCCGTCAGTCCACTTCGGTATTTTTAAGCACAACTACACATTTTCAAATGATAAAAATAGCTTTGTTTTTTCACAAATGTATATTACAAATCTTCACTATGGCCTAGGTTTCGAAGGGGATATTCATCAGCGGGCTTAATGATGTATTTCCTCAAAATAAAAAATCCTAACAATAAATGCGGAAAAACAAAGCTTTTCTTGTTATTTCAAAATCACAATATAATTCCACGAGGTCACGCACGAGAAGACAGAATAACTAAACGTGATGCACATTTACTAAAAGTATTATTAAAGATGTTTTACCGGCGAAGGTAGATATACAATGAGCATTTAGTGATTCATACTGGCAGTCCTCTTCTCTACTTTGATCTTTCCTTAAGATGTATTTCCTTTCATTAGATTTATAAATCAAATGCTATTCCTCCGTCTTCCCCGATTACTTAATACCCATCCCTATAGCACCGATTTTAACATTTCATCCACCCCTACATTCCAACTATCTCGTCTCTTCCGTATCTACTTGAGTAGTTTTTATTCTCGCCCACCGTGTCCAGCACTTAGTCATTTCTCCTTTTCCAGTCCACTGCACGTTTTCCATACTTCTCCAAACAAACATCCTCTCCAAACAAACATCCATACCTCTAACGTTTTTTCGCTCTTTAATCTAAGCCTAAAATATATATTTTAATGGATTAAAAAGTGACGGCATAAAAATTAACCAGAGATTGATATGAAAGTAAATTAAAAGGGTCCAATATAAGCTACATAAAGATTTTGAAGGTCTCACGCATTGTTTTTATTTCTCAAAAAACTACAATTTATAGTAAGATACCCCATAGAACGGGAAAATTCTTCTCTATATCAATAATAGCCTAATTTCTGTAAAGGGAAATCAAATTGTGCCCTCCATCGTAATAGGGTACCACAAAATTTAGCAAAAACGTACCGATGTAATGAACGAATTTTTACTTTAGAATATTTCAATGCAAATATTGATTTCTTCATTGATGAAAGATTTTTTTAAGCAAATTGATACATTTCAAGCATTCACAGTGAGCAAATATGTATTTTCAACCGAAGTAATTAGCAATGCCACAAGTTTCATTCCTAATTAATGAGGGTTGAAATGTTCAACAGAATGATCATAGCCAAAAATATTCGCAACGCAAAAAGAAATAATGATTTGTTAAATCTGCAGGGTATATATCGTTGAACGCCAGAGTTTTACATGGATTTCAGTTTGCAGGTTTCAACTAGCATCGAACACAAGCACTTGATTATTCCACGGCACAAGTCGCAGGGAAAGAATTAACAATTTAATTTTCTAAAATTAAATTATCATCGCCTGCCTATAAATGCACCATAAAATCGATCTACCCAGTGAATAAAACTTCAAGACGAGCATAATAGTCGGAGAGAGCTAACATTGGGCCATAATAGAGAGAAGATGAAATCGCGGATGACGAAGGGGAGCAGTAAAGACGAGAAAAACAAAAAAATGAGGTAATACGCAGATCGTATGGAGAGTGCAATCATAGATGAACCGGTAAAAAAAAACGATCGATCACTAGAGAAACAAAAAAAGGCAAGAGCGGAACGAGTGCGGAGGGTGAGGACAGTACCCTAAAGGGAAGGATGGGGGTGGTTACGGAGCGGTTGGAGGCAAAGGTTAGTGGAGATGGAAGCACGAGAAATTGGAGGTTGAGGAGAGCGTAGGAGGAGGAGGAGAGGTCAAAAGATTATGAGAAACGCAACGACTCCGATGGGCAGTGGAGAGGAGGAGAGAGAAAAATCCCCTCTGATTGCTGCTCTGGGAATCCCTATGCCGTATCATTAACAATGCTGAGTTCACCTCCGCGATTGCAAAAGACAATTGGGTGACTAACAAATGCGGATGAAGGGAGAGGACGGACAACCAATCGCAAACAAGCACACTCTCGCGAAGGCCTTCGGTGCGGTAGGCGCGCGTGCGACAGTGAGTTGTGCGCGCTGTAGGAACGGGAAGTTCATCTACGCCCAAATATAATGACTCTCGGTAGTTAATTATCACAAAAAACTACCACGGGGATATTTCACATTCTCTTGAGGACTTGCACGGGAGATAAAGCAAGCGGGAGGAAGGACGGTCTTGGTGTCTGGGTTAGGCAGGGGTGGAGAAAACTGATGCCGCACTATTCATTCTCAGCGTCGAATATATGCGGAAGGTGGTAAAAAGAGGCGACCCAAGTTTCAATGCGGAGACTTCGATGAGCGGGAATGGAGACTTCAACGCCAGGCATACTCCCACTCAATAGACGTTCAAATGGAAGAGAGAAACGCTTTACAAGACTCACCTCAATTTGCATGCTAGAAGTCATTCGTAAAGCCACCTTAACAAATGTGTCAGTCAAATTATCATCTTAAACTTTTCCCTTCGAATTCGAGAATGACAGCTCTTTTTGCCCACAAATGATCACCCTAATGTCTAAATTATTTTTCCAATCCTTTAGCGCCTTCTTGGAAGAACCTACGTGATGTAAAATCTAATAAAGGTGATCTAGAATATAAAAATAAGAAGAAAGAAAGGTGTTTATATCTCAACACTTGTAAATGAAAACAAACTTTTGCATAGCCTTTGGCGTTTAGGGAACGTGAAAAACACATTTTGGACAATTTTCTCGAACGTTTTGATGTCACGCATTAAAACATTATTCATGTACATAATTAAACATATGCTCTTAAACATTTCAAACCAGAATAAAGTTATCTCATTAGACTGGTGATCCTACAATTTAATTTGTGAACTTAAATTTACTCCAGAAGATAAATAATGAAAAATAATCACCTAGAATTTTCAACGGCACGAGAACTCGATCCATGATCAAGGTACCTCATTTTCTCAACTATATGGATTTTAATAAAAATCGCCAACTATTTTCCTCTAATCACCAGAGATATCATTTGAATATACGGAAATCATCTCATTCGAGAAATTTAATATGCGGCGGAATAATTGAATCGAAGGAACGCTTTTTGCAACTACTTGCAAATGCGAGAACTCCATCCTCATTCCTTTGGTAATTCAAACCTTCTCACACTCTGAAACACACTCCTACCATCTTTAATCTGCCCTCGCCGTTCTATAGCGAGCATATAAATCCACAGCCGCGCAATCGCATCGCGCAATGAAAACAAAAGGCGTAAATGATGATCCATTCTGGATCTGACGCCGGCGACCATTGAAATACCATTAAATATCCTCGGTATCATCATAAGTTACCTCTTTATGGCTATAAAACGAGCGGGTAGGTTTAGATCACCGGATGATTTTTTGACGGCAATATTAAGTCGTGCCCCAGGGGGGCAGTTTGTTCGGCGGAGCGAAAGGAGGAGTAGGAGGGATCGTATAAAAGCGATGAAAAAGGAAGCCGCGCGTAAAGAGACAGTAAAAGACAAGACTGAAATTAACAAGTTCGAGGAGAGTTTTTGGGTACATGATCGCACGTGTTATGACTCTTTTCTCATCTCGAGCCGTTATTGGAAGGGAACCTTAAACTCACAGCGAGCTCATCGTTCCTCTTCACCGATATATTTAAGGAAAGCAACACGTATGCCGAAAGGAATCTTCCCATTTCCGAATGAATTTTGCTTTAAGTCGACAAGCTAAAACATTTATTCTCTCCTGCCCAGGTTGTAACGGCGCAATAATTCACTGAAAATTATGAATCCATTACCAAGCATCTAAACAAGTCTATATATAAATTTCGCGACAGAAATCATTAACCATCCCCGTCAAAAATGAAGAAAGAAATTATCGTGTTTACTTTTTGTCCATATTAGCCCGTTGCAGCTTAATTAAAAGAGCCCTAATTTTAACAAACCTTATCCCTCCATAATTGCCATAACGTCTCTTAAGTAAAAGATTATCAAAGTTTACCACCGTAAAAAGCACTTGGGTAAAGTATTTTCAGCGTAAGAAATTCTGAGAAGCTAACGAAATACATAAATAGCTGCAAAAACGCCAACTCAGTACATCGCTGGTTTATCTTTTCGGGGCAATATCATCTCGTTCATCAAAACCCTAGTAAAATCAATTTAATGTCGTGATGGCCGAATTAAATTACTCGAGTACTATTATAGCTTATGGTGCCTACGTATTTGGCAGAAATAAATTAGACAACTCAATTGCACATAGCATTAAAAAAGATGATTTACAAACATGAGATATAGCAATGGTGTAGAAAAGAGCAATCAAAAAATAATGGTGAAATTTCACTCTTATAATAACTAACTTCATTTTATCATCATTACCATACCGTCTTTTCAGTAAACAATGAGCATAGTTGACCACTGTAAAAAGTACTTGAGTACAATAGTTAGTACATGAGCTGATAGTTTCAAAAATACGAATAGAAAATATAACTATAAATTGATTGGATAAGTAAGCGGTTAAAGAAACTATACCATCACCCACATAATAACGGAGTGAGATGGAAGAACGAAAGAGATATGCACGTAAAAATAAAGGCACAATTCGTGAGGAAATGAGGACGGCTATTGGATGGATCTTAGAGATGCGGATAAAGAGAAGAGAGGAAGAGAGTCATATAGCCAGCGTGAAAGAGAGAGAATGAGCTAAGAAAAAGGTTTAAGAGTAAGATAAGCGGCGGAGAAAATAAATAAGGACATAAGAACTTCGGAGGGGGTGGAGGGCGGTAGATTAAAAAGAGAGTTGGGTACGAAGGTGGGGTGGGGGGTTTAGGGGGGAGAAAAGGTTGAGGGTTGGTTGGTGGGAAGGGGGAGTCAGGAAGGATGAAAAAGCTGTGTGTGCCTGAGAGGTATTGGGTTGGGTTGGGAGTGGATGGATAGGGAAGGATGAGGGGAGAAGATACGACCGGAGAAAAGAAATAATTAGAAGGGAGGGAAGGAGAGGGAGAGGGGGAGGGGAGGAAGGGAAAGATTGGATCGGCGCAAGTCGAGCTTGTGCGGGCGACGATAAGTATTTACCGAGGGCACCTCCAACCCATTCCTCCGCTCGCCACGGTCGGCCGATGAGGCTGCAAAACGGGGCGAAATGCTAGTGCCAGCTAGCATGTGGAAATGAGGAAAAACGCCTAGGATTTGGAGGAGGACGAGAGCGGGATATGTGCGTCTATAGAAGGTGGAACGAATAGTTCTCGGGATCTCCACCGGGTCAGAAATTCCATTGCTGCCGACGCGACGTTTCGATGTCCGACTAAGCCATAGTGAGGATTGCAGTTCCGATTGGCTAGCATGTTAAATATGAGCACACGCTAAGGATTTAAAGGAGGACGAGAACGGGATATCTGCATCTACAGAATATGAGATGAAAAGTTCTCGGGATCTTCACCGGGTCAGGAACTTCATCACTGCCAACGTTTCGACGTCCAACCAGGCCATCGTGAGTACTACCGTCCTGATAGGCTAGCACGTAAAAAGTGAGGAAAGGCAAAGGTTTTGGTAGAGGACGAGAACGGGATATCTGCATCTATATAATATGGGATGAATAGTTCTCGGGGTTTCCACCGGGTCAGAAACTGCATTAAGAATAATAATTTCGGCTATCAGCCCTAATAATAGCTTATTCCTCCGTGAATTTCGGATAGCTATACCCGTCTCCGACAATAGTGGCTGCTTTGGAGGACCCGTTTAAATGCGCTTAGGATGACAACTGAAATAGGGGCCCACTGGAGAATGCTCTACTGTAATATTCGTGGGTGGGTGGTTGGAAATGAGCCGCTCGCACGCAGCGCCTTATTTCGCTCAATAACCATTATTTATTTACTTTTCATAGACTGCAGATATCTTCTATCGACGAAAGATTTGCTACTTTCCCAGCAAATAGATTGCGTGAAGAGTTCTCGGGATCGCCACCGGATCAGGAACTGCATTGATGCCGACGTTTCGACGCCCGACTCAGCTATCTTCCGGATATGGCGCACGATCCCTTGTCCTTGGGTTTACCAAGGAAGTCACTACCGTCGCAGACGTTTAGAGCAATCCGTATTCCACGGAGAAATAAGGCATAATTAGGGCTGAGAGCCGAAATTTATAATCGTGACAATGTGATGGCTGAGTCGGACATCGAAACGACGTAATTCGCAACTCCTGACCCGGTGGAGATTCGGAGAACTTTTCACGCAATCTATTAAATGGGAAAATATCAATCTTTCGTCTATGGAATATTTCTGCAGTTAATAAAACGAAAATAAATTCTGGATATTCGTCAAAATGAGATGTTGCATGCGAGCGACTCTTTTACAACCATTCACCCACGAAAACTGCAATGGATAATTCTCCAATAAGCCTCTATTTAATTTGTCACCAACTGCGCATTTAAATGCGTCTAAAAATTGCCATACTTAGATACTTAGATATTTCATCAATATGAAGTCAAAATAATCATACTTTTAAACTTTAATAAGACTGGCGATCGGGAGATCCAAGTTCGATTTCAAGCTAAGTTAAATGATCCTTAGTGTACACACCTTTAATAAGAATTAATAATTTTTAATATTCAAATAAAGGCTTGGCTTTCGAAAGCAAAAAATAATTCGCGCCACGATGCTGCATAATTGTGGAGAGGGGGGAATTCAGTCCATAGAAGAGGAGGGTGTAGGAGGTGGTGTTTAGGGGGGAGCGAAAAAGTGAGATGGAGGGTGGGGGGGATGAAGAGAGAATTCGTCAGGAGGGGTGGGGATGGTTGAATATAATGTAATGTGGGGCGACGCAGATGCCTTCGTGTACGCCAAGACGATTGCGGACTGGTTGGATTAAAACCTGCTCGAAAGGAAATGAGCCCAAAGAGCGACGCGGGAGATTATCTTCTTTGAAGGGTTCGATAATCGACATTGTGACGGAATGTGGCAAGATTCGCAGGGCTGCGCAGCGGTGAGAATATCCAACGATTAAAATATGAACAGGAATACGTTCGACGGAATTAAAAGTTCAAGCGCAAGCGTAGGAAGCGTTCTTTTCAGTTGACTTGCAAGTGTTTCAAGTATCGCAACACGGGGAAAAAAAGACATCAATTATCAGAATGGAATCTCGAAATTAAATCTATTTTTCCCTTGTAACCTAAACCTATTCGGATCAACTTCAAACAACACGAACATTTACATACTACCCCGCAAGCCGCCTAAATAGGAGTATGGAGGGGGGTGTTAGCACACCAGTCGTTTAAATTTATAAAGCAAATACTCCAACGAAATTACACCAAACATTTATTAAAGTCCTTTATCGTGCGGAGGAAAAACGAATTCCCACACTTATCCGTTCCGCAAAATATATTTCTTAATTATGCAATGTAGTGGGATATGATAATATAATATGGTATATGATAATATGATGCTCTCCGTATCGCTCTTATAGATATTCATAATAAATTGATACTGCACAGTTTCATCAAAAAGAATCCAACTCCATGGTGATTCAAAAAAATGCCTCAAGTAAAATAAAATCTTCTAAGGCATATTGACCACTTATAAATGGATAATACGTTAACATCAGAGTCAAAACTGAAAATTGCAAATAATTGCAGAGCTTGCAGGCGTCTTCAGTTTTGAAGACGTCTGCAGGCTCCTTCAGACCTGAAGACGCCTGCTGCTACGCTGGTGACACTGTCGTCACGAAGATCAATATACGTGGAGGACAACCCAGAAGCCTAGCTTTGCCTTCTGCACCACTCCGCGGATGCCTCCATCAACAAAAGATAAACTGAGTAAAACAAAAACTGCACAATTCACCGAGAAGAACCAACGGCAAACAAATTAAGTCTTAATGGAGGAAATAAATTGGCAAGAGATCCCAATTTAGAATAATACTCATGGCTTCGAGAGAGTATAAAGGAGGGGAGTGGGTGTATAGCGCCGAACGAGAAGGGAAAAGCGCAACAAACACGAAGGCCGACCGAGGAGAGATAGAATGGAGGCGGAGGAATCGAGGGGAGATAAGGCTGGCTGTGATGCGGCGGACGGCCGGGGGTTCGGCCGCGAACGTGGAGGTGGGAGCCTGGGACTGTGGAAATGAGATACAATCCGACCAGTGTTTGAGGAGAGTAGTGGGCTTATCGCTCCGGAGTTCTGGAGTTTTATGAAATCACGCGTGAAGATCCAGAGGGGATTAGATAACATAATGAAAGACTTGACGAGGAGTGCTGGAGGAGGGGTTGAGAGAGGAATGGGGGATGGGGTGAGTGAGAGAATGAGAAAGAATATTCCCGATAGAGAGGGGAATGGGAAGAATTGCTGAGGAGTGAACTCGAAATGATTACGGCAAAAAAGAACACAAAAGCGTATCGACTGCATTGCTTCGCCACACTTTCGTCGGTTGGCGTTTCGAAATCTCGTTTGAGTCCAGACTAGGTGTCGTCAACAAGGGCCTTAAGAGGAAAATATTGGGATAGTTTTGATTTTTTGGTCTTTCATATTTATTCTCGAGGTGCTGAATCCGAATATGAGGTTTCTTAGTGAAATTTCGTGACGCATCATTACAAAACAAGGTAAAAAAGAGCAAAAATGTTAACTTGCCCAGCGTTTTTATTACTCGTAATTTGTTGACTTTAAAGGAATTAATTATAAGGTAAAGCATGAGAGTCCTAGTGATATATCGTCAACAAGGGGCCTTGCGAGGATAGTATTGGAGTATTTCTATTTCTTCCTCTTTCATGTTTTTCTTGGGTGCTGAACCCGAATCTGAGGTTTGTTTACAAAATTGCGGGCAAAAATAGGCCAAAAACTGCAGATCTTTTTGCTTCTTTTACATATAGACTTTTAACGAATTATTTTCCGTTCAAAATTAAAATACATAAAATTTCCTGCCAATTTTATCCCATAGATTTTTTCAAAAACCACCATGAATCCTGGAAAATTAGGCGAGCGCTTTGACAGTTGGCATCCTAACTGAGCGTCAGCTTTTAACCTACGAGCCTGCAAATATCATTACTAAACTTAGAGGATATGGTCGATACATAGGAATTCGTAGAGCGCTGAGATATTCCTCCAGCGAAATTGAGTAGAAACTAACGAGATGCTTGTCGTTGGTTGCAGGATACGATAGATGGAAATTTCTCGATTTAAAATTCCGAGTGATTAAAACCCAAGCTCCGAATATTTTCCACGATTGCTGCTAGTACACAGCAGTTCATTAATCCATAGACTGTGTGTTCAATGATCCATCCGCTGATTACTCACAATAATTTTTTTAATGAAAAAATTGGGTGGAAGTCGGATATGTCTCATTGAGGTACCTTACGTTGCCTAATTGTTAATGTCGAGGTGACCTCAATAATAAAAACAGAACTAATAATGAAAACCCTATTTAAAGTTTATAATTTCAATTTAAGTTTATGGAATTAAAATTAGCGCTTTCAAAAGAGCATACAGAGTGACCGTTTTCTACAAAAATGTGAAATTTCTTCAGAAAAAAAGGAAAAATCTGTAAGAAATATTGCGCCAGATAAGATGAAGTTTGTACTCGGGAAATTCCCTCGGCTTACCCTCACTTTGCATACCATTGCGCATTATCTGCGACTACACGTCTCCTGCACTAAGATTCCATGACGACTATTTGATTTTATTTTTGAGAGAATTCATTGATGACTGATATTCCTTTCGGCATCCCAAGAACTCGCTCGCAGACTTGCGGAAAGTGATCAGAATGAAAAGATTACATAAAGACAAAAACTAAACGTGCTTGCACTCACATCTCACGGCTAATTCTATCCAAACATAGGGTATGTTCAAATTAAAAGAGAAAACGCGATAGTAAACGCAACTAATTTATTCCTAATAACATGCTGTATTCACAAAATACCTACAGGGTGAAATGATATTGGCAGGATTGATTTTGATTAATACATGACACAGATGTGGATAACTGAAATTGACATGTAATGCAATGAGTGCATAGATACAAACACCTTTTATGACCAATTTCCAGCAATAAAGCGATCTAAGATACATAAATGTTAAATAATCACAGCATTTAAGTGTAATGAGTGGGATAAAATAATTCAAACTCACCTGGATGTCGTAAGCCAAGTATGGTGAGAGGTATATATTTTTATAATCTTCAGGCAATTGAAATGATAACCACTAAATGTTTACTAAAATATAACTCGAATGATCCCTTTATAACTCCATTTATTTCTATGGCGTAAAAATATTGTGTTTTAGTACCAATGATAACAACATAATAATAGCCAATGATGTCAACATAATAAGAACCCATTAGAACTACGAGAATATAAATTTTTAATGTCTCATTTTGAGCAGTGGCGGATCCAGGATAGGGACAAAGGGGGTTTAGAATTCCATCAGTAGTGGGGGTCGGAAAAAATCACCATTCTATCTAGTGTAAATTGCATACCCAATGGGTGAGGGCTATAGCCCCCTTAGCCTCTCCCATTGATCCGCCACTAATTGTGAAGATAACATAATCAGTCTATTTAAAATATAAAAATAGTCAACGTAGGAACATCGTGGGATTAGGAATAGTGGGATTTTCAATGCGCGTGCCTAAACAGCGGTCAAAAACATACTTTGCAACAGTCAAATGAAAAAAGGAAGATTTTTATGTAAGTACACATCCTTCAGTATCAAATAGTGTAAAAACATATATTTAAATTCCTATACCTGGAATCATTACCTTAGGATAATAAAAATACAATTTTACATTTTTCATCAACGTTGGAAAAGTCACACAGAGTTGTGAACAGGAGTTATGAAAGTAAATTTCCCGTTAAGCCGTGCTGGTTACAATAAGCGACAAAAATATTTGCAAGACCATTTTGCGTCATTATAAAAAAATACACTACATTCAATGAGGAATGTGAACCTGTACACGGAAAATATTTTATCATGAAATCATCTCAAGTCCACTCATTCCTAAGCACAGAAAATAGCATATTTCATTGGTGATGTCATAATAAGCTAAACAAAAAAGAGAAAGTCTATACTTGAGCTTATCTGAGAGGCTTCTAAGTTGAAGCACTTGATTAATATATCAACCTAAAGGAAAAGAGAAGGATATAAAGGAAAGACATAATGCCAGGCACGGAGATAAGCAATGAAATAGACCTAACGTAAACGTTGTATGACTTCATTCAAGCTGATGAGTCACTGGATTAAATAACTAAAGGAATTTTCACTTGTTCAGAAAACAATTCCTCACTTTGCTTTCCATTCTAAGCACTCAATTAGAACATGCGAAGGGTAAAATTCCTACCGAATCGTTTTAGTTTTAAAACAATTTACACAAAATGAGGCTGATTAACAAATGCTGAGACGGAAAACGATTTCTTTATAACACTAATAATTCCATTAATACCTAAGCATGGCTTTCATTCTAAGTGTTCGAGCTTTTAAGAAATTCTACAGACGGTAGCTCGCTATTAGATGAGATACCTCAATTAGTAGGCCTACTGGATAGGAAACGCTCCTAAGCAAGTAATATTTTAGCATTGGTAAGAATGAATATCAAACAAAAATCTAAAATTCCACTAGCATGAGGAGTACCTAGTTTATGATAAGCCAAAATCGTAAGATTACAATGTTCGACAGGACGGACCATATATGCAGAGAGTACATACCTGGCCCGCATTCGGAAACTAAAATGGCAAATATTTAGTTAAATGCAAGGATTCACTATTGAATTTAATACAACAACAAAGTGAAACATGAAACAATAAAACTTCAGTCCGCTACCGTAAGAGGGAAACGTACCTACATCTGCCTAGAAAAGATAGTTACAAACGCTCGCTGAGTAGAATGACAGACGGATCAAGATTTGCAGCTCACCGATTCAATTTTAAGTAGAGAAAGGCACAATTCGTACACATGAATGATACTATTCCCTTGAAAGAGATCAATCATTCCAGAGATGTTATCCCATTTGGCCGCGCTATTGCATCAAACATGCGCCCGATATTCATTTAACACGGGAGTTTTTATACACGTGCAATCCGGTCAATTTCAATTGATGCGAGTGCATCTCATATCGGGGTAGCTGGGGATGAAAAAAAACGAATCAACCAATCGATACCGCTGGAAAGCTGGAAAATATAACTTTCAAGTCCAGTGGAGCGCACCAATTTTCAATTACCCGACCGTTAGATCTCATTTGCGTCCCAAAAGGATTAATTTGTCATTCACTACGCCGCGCGCCGCCGTCAGCTCCAGATAAAACATTGAGGGTGAAAATAAAGAGGTAGGTTAGGCATACATATAACGAAGGCCGATTGAATTGCCCGCTGAGACGACTTTTTCCCTCGAATTCCCATTCTCTCCCATCAGCCTAAGAGAGTGAGAGAAAATTGCAACCTAGTCTCTTTTTTCATGCACCCTATATCCCGCGACACCTGACCCCGTTTCCATACCCCCAGCGAGACTCTTGAGTAAATAATAGAAGGAAGAGAGTATGAGGGGATAAAAGCAATGGAAGTAGGCGCGAATCGAAAGTCCATATCTTCACCCACCATACCCTTCCAACTCCCACTCGACTACCACCACCACTACTAAGCGAGACTAGATCGTATAATAATGTCCCTCGCTCGTAAATCAATCCAGAGTTAATTCCAAGGACTCTTTCATTCCGCATCGTATCTCCGCGACCGCCAACCTTTCGCGATATTTCTGGAGCAGGTTATGAGCATTAATTCAGGCGTATAGAGAGAGAGAGGGAAGGAGGGAGGTGAGTTAAAAGGGAAGGGGAGAAAGAGGAGAGGTTGCAGAAGAGGTTTTATGGGAAATAATAAGGGGGATACAGAAGAAAAGGGAGATGGCAAAGGCGGAGCGTGAGATCGGGGGTGGCCGGGTTGAATCTATCCTGGCCGTTTCCCTCTCTTAGCTCGGCGCATTCAAGTTCGTACCCACGGGGACGGGGCGAGCCTTGAAGAGGCAAGGAGGTGGAGAGAGAGATAGAGATAGAGGGAGAGAGCGGAGGAGATCCTCGCGCGGCGCGGATTGCGCTGTCACATTCGCCGTAATTGACGGCCTCATTGGCCTGCTCATAGAATGGTGGACTATGAATTAGCGGTGTACCTCTTTCTTCGGGGGGAGAGGCGGCGGGAAATGCTCCCTCTCGGATCGTCGCAAAAACCGAACGGCTTAAAAAGAAACTTAAGCCAGAGAATAACGCTTAAAAGAAACTTTGGTCAAAGGAGAACACTGTGTACAAACCCGAACCGTGCACCCCTTCGGAGAACCTGTCCACGAATATACAGAGAGGAGAAAAATTGTGTCACGAAAGTTTAAGCCTGGATAGCTGATAATAATTGGATCCAATGTTGTTTAGGTCGAAAACACACCGTTTTTAAACTAGGGAAACTTTAAGCCAAACGCTCCGATTTGCTGCGCGTTTGCCCCGGTGTCGGATGCTCCTCATTACTGGGAACGGGTTGCCTGCATTTGGCTTAGCCTTTGTCCAGGTCATCCGACAACAGGGCAAACTCGTATCCAATCCAAGCGCTTGGCTCAAAGATTCTTTAGTTTTAAAAATAGAGCGTCAGGACAAAGAACTCGTTTCTTTCCTTTCTTTACCTCCGCTTCTCTCAAAGTACATATCCGTCCGTTCCGTTGGTCACATTGTAAGCAGTTTTATCACATGCTTTTTCTTAACTTGCCACGATGTTTGTCTAATTGATTCCTGAAATTGATTTTTAACCCATTCCAATGGTCGGATCGGCTTGAAATTTTCAGTACAGTTCAGAACTAGTTGACAATGAATTTCAGAAATATTCTCAGTGCTGCAGTTGGGAAAAAAATTTAGGCGGAACTCACCAAAAATTGCCAACAGCTGAACATGTATCATATATCCGGCCGCGATTGAAATGTCATACTCCAACTCTCATATTAGTTCTAAGTTGTGCCATGAGATAACTCCGAACAAGCAAATAATCATTTCCGATTTTTCTTTCTGAAATTCACTGGACAATTTACAGTAGGGATATATTTTACAGATTAAAAATTTTGTTTAACCGGTACGCTTATAATGAGATTGGGTTTTAGGGGGTACGCCGTACCGGCCCAACTACAACACTGACTATTCCTAGGTCTTCAGCGGCAGAATGAGCCACAATTTTTGGCAGTTAAAATTTGAAGTGGTCGATCGGCTTCACGCAAAGAATCAGTATTCTCATTCTGCATCACTACACTTTCATTATTTCATGTATAAATTTAATTGTACTATCATTTCAAAGTCAACAAAGATGAACAAATTGAAGCAAAGAAATTGCATAAAAATAAGGAATTAATGAAGGGAAAGGCCAGCGAAACTAAAAATTTTACAAACGCAAGATATTTTAGCAAAGAATCGGTTCCGTTACGTTATGGTCCGAATTTGGGATCCAGTACAATAAATTTCAAACGTACGTATTGAATATTTAATCGGCAGAATCTTCGATAATCTTTCTTAGTATACCCTACACACGATAGTAAGACTTCAGTAACCTCATTTTGAAACATTGCCCTCATAGCTGCATAACAACAAAAATCACAAGAGAAAAAATGTAGTGGGTTATAAAATATGGATGGGATGAAGTGCGCGCATGGACTTTGAAACAGATAACACGAGGTGAAAACACATAAGCGGATAGGCGACAGGATGGTAGGTAAGAAAGGGTTGAGGTCTCTCTCACAAAACGATTCTTCGCCTACGATATAAAACTCAACCTTCACCCCAGCCGGTAATAAAGAGGCAGGAGGTCTTTCTGTAATTCGAGTACCGTGTTTTATACGCCGTTAGTGGCACCTATTCCTCGGCCTCCCCTCACTCTTTAGGAGTCTTTTTGAATGATACTCGCTGTCCGTGAGACCGAGCTTCGAGTCTGCTCAGGACCCCCGCCAAGCCGCACCAAAGCGACAAAGATTTCCACTTTCCCCCTCTAGCGCCTAGCATGCACGCATATATACATCGAGTCAATCAAATTTTATTTCCCCGTGTATTACGCATGGACGGGTATATTGCGGCGAGCCGGTGTAAGGTTACAAAAGATTCGATCCGAAGAAGGTAAAGGGCAGAGAAGACAAATCAATTCAGTTAAAAGGGGTTGGCGAGGATGCTGGGGAGTTATCAATATGGGGATTCAAATTCTTTGTCAAATCGCACGCACATAAAATGATCATCTCGATACAAATCTCGATGGTCTATGACGTAACTTGAAATAATTGAGAATAAAATTCAACACTAATTGCCCTAACATCCGATACGACAGCATCTGATTCAACCATTACAGATCAAAAACAGGACTCATGGCGTTCAAAAATTGCTACATCTGATACGGCAATAATTATTTCCATTATAGCGATGAAAAAAACTGGTCTCATTTTTAATAGAATTTAAAAAAATTCACTCACTCTCGCATAAACTTCCTGATAGTATTTCCTGACAGAAAATCACGTAAAACATCAAATCTATAAAAATAAAATAATATTGAATGCTCACCGGTAAACAAGTTATAAAATACATGCTCGTATGTTTAAGAAGAAATTATTCAGAATTGTCAAGTGCAGAAATTAACACACACTCCTATCGCTTAAAGGAAGGAACTGATAATACGTAAAAAATAATAATTACTTCTTTTGAGCTCACGTGAGTTAAATTTTTTATGCTTGCAGTCCTAGTCATATAAATTAATTCGTTCTAATTAAGTAATTCTAATAAATAATAGCACTAAAATGATTCTACATACAAAGTAATTCTAATGAATTAATACTTTCGGAAATATTAAGAGTTTGAAAATGCTTAATGGTTACACGTAGGACATTTATTCTAATTTAATATTATTTCCAATATATACACAAAAATATCACATAAATTGCGATGTATACGATACATATAATGTGATATTCATCATCATCACCACTGGTTAACAATCGTAAGATTGATTTGACGCAACTCTCCACTCAATTCTTCAACAAGCAACTCTTTTCACACCGACGTATTTCTTCTCTTTCACATCTTTCTTTACCTATTCCATATACTTTGTTCGAGGTCTCCCTTTTCCGTTCTTACCATCCACTTGTCTCTCGACGATTGTCTTCATCAGGCCACAATGTCTCAAGATATGACCTATAAGGTTGTTCCGTCTTCTTATTAAGGCTTTTATGAGGCTTTTCTTGTCTCCTGCTCTTCTTCGGACATCCTCAATACAAATCCATTTCATCATCATCATCACTGGTCAGCAATCCTAGGATTGGTTTGACGCAGCTCTCCACTCTATTCTCCTATCAGCTAATCTTTTCACACCTACGTATTTCTTCTCTTTCACATCTCTCTTTACTTGTTCCATATATTTTGTTCAGGGTCTTCCTTTTCCATTCTTGCCTTCCACTTGTCCTCCGACGATTGTCTTCATCAGGTCATCATGTCTCAAGATGTGGCCTATAAGGTTGTTGATTCTCATAATTCTTCTCTAGCACCATATTTCGAAGGCCTCTATCCTTGCTTTCTCCGCTGCTGTCATGGTCCATGCCTCACTTCCATTTAGGAGTATGCCCCAAATGTAGATTCTTATAAATTGTTTCCTTATTTCGAAATTTAAGTTTCCTGCTGTTAGCAGGTTTCTCTTTTGGTGGAATGCTCTCTTCGCTTGGGCTATTCCGCTGATAATTTCTTTCTTGCTTTTCCCGTCGCTAGTGATCCTGCTTCCCAAATAACAGATTTCATCCACCTCCACTAGCGTGAGCTTCCCTATTTTAGTGTTAAGGCTTTCATGTTTCATTCACATACATTTGATATTAGTTAAAATAAATCATTAAGTAGGTACTGTAATGGCAATGTATTACTTTAAAAGGTAAGAAGTTCCAACCAACGCAGTCGACCATTAGGATCATAAACAAAAATGTCACGAAAATAATTATGAGAGAAATTCTAAATCCCGTTTTTTAACTCGAATTAAAAATAGAAAATATCCGGGAGGCTACGAGCTTACAGCTCATGGAGCAGCACAGAAACTCTATCGTCTATCACCATTGCGAAATCAGAGAGCAATCATAACCTCCACTTAGAAACCTCGAGGGTGCCATTAAAATACGGCGAAGGCAAAGACGCCGGGCATTAAACCAATTAGGCACTCCAGTTCCCTTTTCCTAAGTCCAACAATGCGAGCTCTACCATTACACCTCCTCCGCTTTTTCATCCCCTCGGACTGTGCAGTGCGTCAAGCAGCAAAGGCGGACATTAGCGAGCTTATGATTCTCGAAGGCAAAGGCCCGTTTGGAAGCAAGAACTTCTCTCAGTCCATTTCTCTCTCTCTCTTATCAACCCTTCACCTACATCTCCGGCAGAGCCGTCAGCGCGGGGCTTATTTGCAGCCCGGGGAAAACTCTTCGCAAATTTCTTCGAGGAAAACGAGGAGGAATTACGAGAACCCACCTACCTCACTACCAACGGCGTTTCTCCGCAGAAAACGTTGATTAAGGAGAAATAATTACGCACTCTCTGAGCCCCTGACATGATTGGTGTCCGACTCGCATCGTGACGGAAATGAGGAACGGACGAGGAGAGGGGAAATAGTGTGTGGGGGAGAGGCAACAAAGCGTACACGAATGCAGAATAAAAATGGCAGGATTACACGGACGTTTGGGCATCCCGAGTCTAATTCACTTGCGGCCCACGTTGAGCAAATGAAGGGGGAAAGACAGATGTAATGGCCATGCTGAAAAGACGCGAGACTACTGCAGAGATAGTATAAACTTGATTCCGGGCAGTTCTGCTACCGGCAAGGTGGAATACAACCACTTTTACAGTGGTATACGACTTTATTTTGTCTTCCCGGAGCATTAAATTGCAATGCGGTTAGCACGAAGAAGCTATTCTTGAGCGCTATGGCTGGACACATGTTTTCTAAGTTGTTGATTTGCACTTCCTGACATATATACATGGAGGGAAATTATACGGGATTCTTTATCTTACTGCAATGATAAGAAGTGAACAAAAAGCTATTTACTTCACTGTGGAAAATTTCAATGAGTTAAGGTAGGAGAACCAAAGCCAGTTCAGTTCCGTCCTAGAAAAAAGAACTCGATGTTAATTGAGGTGCATTTTACATATCTGATATGTACGAGGACCGTTTTTTTTCAAGCTCCGGTGGGCCATGAACATAAGACGAAATGATTGATTGAAATTATTTAATAAGTAAATATTGATCACACTTGTGGTGTCCTTACGAAATAAACGCTTCGGCGATTGAGGGATTGGTCGTGCCTGCGGACAAGCTTTATCATACCTTCTTCATGGGGTGTTGCCGCCTATAACTTTCAATGAATGTTGCCTTTTTCCGGAAGCTCATCGTTCGTTTGAAAACGCTTCCCTTCAAGCCACATCTTCATTTCAGCGTATAGATGGAAGTAACACAGCACTAGGTCGGAATTGCACCGTGGGTGATCGAAAATGTCCCATTGAAATTGCTCAAGGAGCAGTTGGGCTGCTAAAACGCTGAGATGACGGTCGTTTTCAGGGATCAGAGCACTTCCAGAAGTCAGCACGTCTCTCTTGTTTTGTTTTGAATGGGAATGTACGTATTTTTTCACACTGTTTCACACTCTAGCCACGGTGCATTAAAGAAAAATTCTCTTTTTTCGGCATTAGGTCAAGACATGTCAATGATGAAGCCGTTCGCCGAGTTTTCAGGCTGTCGCTACGCAGTGCAGACTTGGCAGGAGAATCAATTGAAGCAGTGTAGTTAATGAGATTGCTAATAACCTTAAACTAACAACTAACGGCCAGAATGACTTGATCGTGTGGTGCGGAGGGCGCGCAGGTGCCCTTTCTGCGCAGTGCCCGCCTTTCACTCGTATGGTGTTTTTACTGAGCTATCGTAGGTTAAAAAAACGGCCCTCGTTTTATATTAATTTTCAATTTATACAGACTACTGACTGAATTATGCGTAAACATTTTATTTTTAAGCTGTATCGGCGGTTTTCATTTAGCTATAGTATTTCCGAGGTCGACTAGAAGGAGAAATATATGCTTTAATTAATCCAGATTGTGGGTCAAAGTCATCGAAATTCATCAAATATTGTCTCATATGAATCTTTTCCAACTCTTTTAAATCTGATGTCTCCTAACCTTTTCTAGTGTAAAAAAGAAACACGACCTTATAAGAAAAGAAACCCATTCACTTACACCTTGTTGTAGACTATTATAAACACATTTGTTTCAACTAGTATACGCAGCAGTTCGACCCTATAAAAAATTTGTGAAAATCCCAGATGGATGACGATTAACTGAAAACGGCATAAATACTCTGCCTCAGGAGCTGGCGAATGGCGTCCTGCTGGCGCAAAAAGTCACGCGGTGTGCTTAACTAATCATTAATTATTTTCGAATTTACGACGTTTAATGTGACGTCACAGGGACCTAGTTTCTATACGAGTAGATAGGAGTTTTACATCGTCTGAGATTACCAATGTATGCATGACGCACAGAGCTCAGGGAAAAGTCTCTTAATAATCACCTATTAAAACTGCCTGTGGTCGGAAAGTTTCCTTCCCCAAGGTCACTTCACACGACGACAGCTGGAACCAGAATTACGTCACACGTACTTTTCCCAGCATTCCTACTTAGCCGTCGCGTTTTCGCGCGCTTGAAAATTTTCACTTTTCGTTTAACTGCTAAAAATAGATATCATGATTTAAAAATCTAAAAGCGTTAAATGCTCACTCCAGTAGTAATAATCTTTCGATTTAGGTAATAAAAAAATAATAGGAAACCACCCTATTCCGTGCCGCATGTAAAACGGCCTTCACGGTAGAGTAAGGGGCAATGGCGCGATTCAAAACTTCCGGGGGATGGTGGAAATGAACTCTGGCTACGGGGCAAGGGGAGATCCACCCGAGGTTGATGCGTGGCAGTCCCGTCGAGAGCGCAGATGCGAAGGGCGGGGACACCATGGAAGATCGTACGGTGACCGAGATTTATGGAGGGCGGAGGAAAAGGAGTCGAGACCGAGCAGAAAACTTTAATGCGAGAAATTCAAAGCAGCTATGCAGATTTCTGCACACTATGAGGTAGGATAAGATAGATACTAAACAATTGGGATCCAGAATAGAAGAAACAAAAGAAAACGATCTTTTTTTAATAAGATAACCATTTTCTATTGTCAAGCAGAGACCTTCGGTGCCTAAAAATTTATTTCGAATTAATGATGCATTCCACAATTATAAGTACCCATTTCAATTTATGAGTTCATATTGCTCCACGCGAAGATTTGCAAGTAAATTAGATTTGGTTAAAAATTCTCCATAACTGCGGAGAACATAAATTGAGATTTCAGATGAAAAATAAATACTATAAACTTAAAGGAAGTTCATCCATTGTTCATGAGTTCATAGTGTTCCGCATAAATATTTTCGACAAAAATTAGATTCAGATTCAAATTCTCCGTAACTGCTGAGAACATAACTTGAGATTAAACTGGGTATGAATTTTCAAATTCAACATGGGCGGCGGCTCAGGGGAGCAGAGGTTTGATAGCCTCCCTAATCAAATGCAGACAAAATGTACCGAGTTTTTTATGCTCAATAACTCAAATCAAGACTCCCATGTACTTAAATTGGATAGTTTGTACCAACAATAACTTTTGATGTTTTTAAATCCTATAATTGACAATCTTTAAGTCGCTGGAAAACAAACTTGACTTCATGACAAATCCTGCGAGCATTTCTTTTTTCTTTATTTAAATTAAACCTCCAAATTAATTTATCAATTCCAAAAAAGCCCTTCGATTTTTAATTGATGCTTTCGACATAATGGGAAAAAATTTTATAGGGCAATTTCTCAAAAATTTCAACAAATATGCGGAAGGTCATTTCTTTACTTTTAATTCAAAATCTCCCATAATCGCAAATTTTCTCATACCTACTGGACCTGTTCCTACTAACTCCTACGCTATCCAAATGCTTTATCATGCCTTTACGACTAATATATCTATGTTCTACCTAGATACAGTGAAAATCCGAGTTAAAAGTCGCGATAGTGATTTGGCTTCACTGACTGATGTTGCCTAAAAACTATCATAAAACGCCCGATGAGCAATTTAAATACCAAATTCCGGTCAGTGTGGCATTTGTACTCGGCATAATTAGCTTAACTTTATGAAAGGGCCCAGTGCTGGGAAAGAGCGGACCAATATCTGACTTCATCTGGTTTACGTTAAAATAAATAACAGATACAGTTTCCAGCGTAATTCGCTGGTTACCTTTGTTATTTAACACAACGAAAGAACTTGTCTATTTTCACACTTCTTTATTCATACCGACTCAGGTTTCGGCACAAAACCTTGATAGCCACACGTCTTGAAAATTGCAGAATGTGCCGAAACCTGGGACAGCAGAAATAAAGAAATGTGGAAGTTGAAAAGTGCTTTAATTATGTTAAATATAACAAATAAGTAACTTAGTCACGTAATTTTTTCACAAGGAAATGTATGAACACAAGGAAGAAGAAGTGCAATCATGCGTAAGTTTTCCGGAGGGAGGCTAAAATGACAACGAGCTGAGGGCGAGGAATAGGAATGGAAAATGAGGAGGAAGGAGGAGTAAGGGTGGCTAGGGCATTGCGATGGAAAGGGTGGGTTTGGAGCAGGGGGTGAACGAGGGGGAGGGAGGAATACGAGAAGGGAAAGTGGATCGGGAGAAGTAGGCGGAGCTACGTGGTGGGGTCCAGCTCCCACCCTCCAGCCTCTCTTCTCCCAACGGGGTTGGAAAGATCAGGCAGGGGGGGATGGGAGAGGAGACCTCGACCCCCGACCCCAGCAGAGGGAGAGAGAGTGCGCGGGCGTCGGCAGAAATCCCAACCCTTCCCAATCCACCACCTACCCCACTCCACAGAAACCCGCCTTAGCCGAGCATCTCCACTACCCAGTACCCTCCTCCAAAGCAGCATACGACACACCTCTGCGATTTAAAATCATGTTTCAGCATTTTTAACAACAAACACCTCACTTTTTCCAATAATTTTGCTTAATTATTTTATGTGACTATTCCGTGCTTGGCCTGTTTTTCCCCTGAAATCCCAGAGGGCGTAGCCTGTGTTCAGGCGAGGACTTTACCCCACCTGCCATCGGGGTCATAGCGTCAATATTGGCACGTAAGAACATAAATCTTCCTTAATTTCAAGCTATAAAACAATTTCAAACGGGGAAAACTCGGCCGTATACTACACACATATACGATTTCTATCCATCTTCCAGAATTCATTCAGCATGCATTTCAAATTTTCAAATTGTTATACTTCATTTAACGAGACGATTCACTCCCTGGTCTGTAATGCCCTAGTCTTTGTCTGAAATCCTAGAGGGTGTAGCCTGTGCTTGGTTCTCCCTGGATCGGAACAGGATTAGTCGGGACTCAAAACTGCGACCCTAGGATTGGCAGGCTACGACTTTACCTTGCCGTCATCGGGGCCAAAACGTCAACCTTAGCAAGTTATTCACTGTTTTCAAGATATAAAACATTTCCAAGCGGGAAAAATTGGGAATGCACCAAAAAAGCATGTTTACATGTTTAAAATGTACCATGTTTACAAGGACGTCTGCCGTTACTCATCCGTCACCGACCGCTGGCGAGCTGACACTACCGAGTGAATAGAAGGGCTGGAATATTCCAAATATTCCAAGTTTTATCAAATATTTAGAATTTTCTTTCCATCTTTGATGCTGGCAATGTTCTAAAGCATCTTACTAATTACGGCAGTGAAACCACCACGCTATACGATAAATATTAATTATGGTATATCGCCATTAAATACGATGGGGTGCGTGAAAAACAAAAACAAGTAGAGAGTTTTCTGCACATCTATAAAATTCGATTATATTGATATTCGTAGTTATAACGATTTATTCCCCTTACTTCGATGTCATGTTAAATTGAGGTTCAATTGACGAACAAAACCCAAAATACGAAAAACTGTGTTAAAAATGCTATGCCGGACATCAATTGTACTGGCATAAATCAATGAATGCAAGACATTTGTTTTTCACACTTGCAAATCGGTTTCATGCCACTACAAAATGGAGCCACAAGTTATAAATCATCCTGTAGATAATCCTCAAAAGATTTAATCCACTTTCTAGCCAGCTTTCATATCGACATCAGTTCAGCCCGGAGAGATCCCATTTTTACCTCAAGCAGAGTCACGACCCGTGATATCGCCAATGGGATATTTTGGCGAGCTCATTTATTGCCGACGCCCAAAGCCGAAAGGCAAAACAAATGGCGACACGACTGGACGCACCGCTGGGCCGGGCGAGGAGCGGCGCTTCGCTTAGGCGCACGGAGCTGGATGGACCGCGCGCCAACGAGCGGAGAAATGGAACGCCGCATCGGGGATATTCTCGATCTAACCTCACTAAAGGAGACGTCCATGGATCGAGCCACGTCCGATTTAGACTCAAAACCAGGCCCAGAACTAGGGCGGGGAACGTGATCTGGTCGGCCAATTTCAGTACGAGGAAAAATTTTCAAAAGTTTATTTAACAAGTTGGTTAATTGTCCTAATAAAATTATTTAACAATATTTATTCATTTATAAATCATTAAACAATAAATTTAATAAAAATTATTAATAACAAACATGCGGTGTGCAATTTCAAACACCACATCTCAAAAAAATATCGTACGGGTATATTTATTAATTGCTACACCTCCGAAAAAACACTATTTGGCCTTTATATCGGGGTTTATGATAATTTTAACAATCAAACGTTCACCCTGCCCAAACATCCATGCCCTGGATATGGGTAACATAGCCAGGCGGGACGTGAACCCGCAACCACTGGTTTGCCAGGCGAGGACTTTACCCCACCGCAACCGAGACAAGCAAATAAAATACTTTAGTGGTGGAGGAGAGAGAGGGAAGGATGAAGGGATTGGGGGAAGGGGGGGAGGTAAACTGATCTTTGCCCTTCCTGACAAAACTTCTAGTTTCGAAACTGCTCAAAACTCTCAAAACATTGAATTATTACATTCCATTTAAGTTGTGCTTGGGTAATTTAGTTCATTCTCCGATTGTGCAGATGATAAATGGTAGTCCTCTTGTGATAACAGGTGTATGTCACAACGAATGTGAGGAAATATTATTTCCGGCTTTCACTAGAATCTTAAGAAAAGAAAGAACATGTAGCAAAAATGCCATATTTATGAAGAATTAATATACGGAACGCGGCTTGACTTCCATTCCATCATGATTAGTTTTGATATTTGAAATAAGATAGCTTGAATAATCCCAGGTTGCCTTTAAAAACGAAATAGATAGTTACGGAGTTTTGAAGCGCATTTTGCACCAAGACCTACATGGAGGAAACTATAAAACCAAATTTACCAAATGCTTATTTAGCTCCACCTGCGATTAAAATCCATAACTAATTCACAACTAGAAAATCATCAAGTTGGAAAATAAGTTTACATTCGCAATCAAATCCTCTCTAATCTAGAGCAATAGCTTCTCCAATTAAAAGAAGACTTTTTGTGGAATCGGGAAATATGAGAATATGAGCTCTGCGGCCTCGAATACAAATGGTATTAGGAAACGTTCAAAAAGAAACGTAACGTATTACACTCGTCTGTTTGACGCTCGTCGGTTATACTGAATTAGTTTGCGGGGATGGGCCAAGTGACTTAAGGAACCAAACACAGCCTCTTAACGGGCAAGCCTTGACCCTTACCACTCATTCACACACATGCACACACAAAGATACTAATTAAGGCTCAAAATGCCAGGAAAATAAGCTCAAAAGTGCAGGTCAATATGCATATAAAGACAAAGGAAGTGGGTAAAGCGCTATTCCGGCCTCCTTTTCAACGCAGGGAGTATAATGTGTTCACAAAACCCCACTTGATTGAAGTGATCACAAAAATAAATCCTTTCGCAAAACATGTATCATGATACATAAAACTAAATCACACATCATGATCCCCACCAAACCTGAAAATAATCCCTAGTGCAAATGGAAAATGAAACTCCCCCCAGACCATTTTCTTTTCAGTTTGGGGTCACGGATAGCCCAAACTTCCCGACGAACTTCTCCATCGCTCCGGGGGATGTAAGTGAGAGAGAAGGAGAAGAGGTGTGAGAGGTAGAACGGTTGGTTTTTCGTGCATTAATCGATTTTGTCCGTTGGTTTAGTTGAGCGAAGCGTGGAAGATACGTACGAGACGAGAGCAGAGGTGAGTAGAGAGAAGAATGGGGAGATTTTCCCCGAAGCGACTTTCGAGAAGGAAAGTAAAATTGAGAAAAAAATATGAACCCATACGAGACAATCCACTAATATATTTGGATGCCGTTGGGATAATTACAGAGCTATGGTTGTATTTCTGAACATAAGTATAAGCTTTCCTACGTAATTTCAAAAATGTGTTCTTTTCATTGCATATGGCTGGCAGAATTTGAACGATGCGAAGCGCAATACAAAGCAAAATTTTATTAGTAAATTATAATCTGGTGATATACGCTCAACAAATTGTTAAATTAAAAATTGAGACGTACATAATGACGGCTATATAAATTTCTTTCTATGCCTTTCCCCTGTCACAAAGAAGAAAAACAAATCACCACAAGTAGCTTCCACTATTTATTCGGTACATAGCTTAGAAGATACGGCACCGCAAGATATGAAAAACTCAGGCGTTATGCCCGGCTGGTTGATAAAAATTTAACAATTAAAAAAATAAGTCCACCACCAAAGGGTCAAAGTTTCTGATACAAAAACAATCGAAGGATTCTGATTTAAAAAAATAGAAATTCACGGTCTCATTAGCAGGTGTGTCAGAAATTTCATAACACAGTTTTTCATAGGCCATAGATCGACGATCTCAAAGCGTTCATGAAATGTATTATTAGATGAGGGAAAACTATTTGAAATGCCCAAAACATTTGTGCGAAACAAAATATATTAGGGAACGCTTCAATTTCTAATGAACAAAAGCTCAGGCACCTATAGTATTTACGCTGACTTGAAGAACGCTATTTATTAAACGTGATACAGTCGCCGACAGGGTCTGCCCGCGAGGTATATTCACACATTCTGCCTTATCCACACACACACATAAAAGCAAAAAAGAATGGTGGGAGAGGAATGAGGTGGTTGATGAGGTGTTTGCAGCAGAGGCGGTTGGCCGGTTAAACGACAAGAGCCGGAGATGGAAGGAAGGAAGAGAGAGGGAAGAGGGGAATAAGGGAAGTGTGATGAATGGAGGTCAAAGGCGAGGTGAGGAAGGAAAAATGCACGAGATGGGTTTTGGATGAGAGGAGGACGAACGCGTCCAGGGAGAATGAAAATAGAAAAAGAACAAAAGGATAAGGACCAAAAGTGGCTCCCCCAAAAAACAACTACGGCCCCGCGAGAGAGGTTGCTTGTGTGCTTGCGGTTGGGCGATTGATTGATAGTTTGCATTAACCCGACGCTCTTTTGTCCGGCATATATTAACTATTTAGGACGTTAAAGCATAAATAAGGATTATGTGCGTGAAGCCGCTCCGCTTTGGGGGAAAGGAGAGTGTGTTGAAGGGTGGTTTTTGAAGGATGTGAGGAAGGGCCCCATGGGATGAGACGAGGGAGGTTAGCCTCCTCCACACGAGTGGGGGAGATGAGGGAATGGGAGGGAATTCGACAAACGTGAAGGATCGCTGGGAGCGGGCCTAGGACGTTACGGGGTTATGGGAGGGCGAGCGAGGAGAGGCGGGTGAAATTCATTAGGTTGGCCCACACACGCAACGAACGCGCCCGCTCAGGGGCACACGCCCCGATGCGAAAGCCTCCCTCGAGGGACGGGGAAGAGAGACCCGAGAACGCCCGAAGTAAACGCCGGCATCATCGCGATTTTCAAAGGGCCATCCACGCCATCAACCTTCCCCCATCCTCCCGCCCTGGGGCCTCACTGAGTCCATACTCCATCGATCAAGAGACGATGCCTTTCGCGGCAGCCGCTGGGGCCTTTAATGCGCACTCATACGAGCGCCGTCTCCGATGAATCAGCAATGCGAGGGCATCTGCGGAATGTTTGGCGAAACCGAGCAACGGATTGCTGAAATAGAATACTATTCGAAGTTTTGAACGACTGGAATGGAGCCCAGGAGCGTTCGCAACGCGGTTTTGGCCGCTAAAAGCCTTCCAAAGCTAATTTTTAAGAAGAAAATGGATATTATTATCCCTGAATGTAATTTGAAAATGATCTCATTACCATTTACAAAATCTTAACATACTGTTTAGTAATTTTATCAATAAAAAGGTACGTTGATCTAAGTAGATCAACTAGATCAATTGGTATTAAGATTCTCTGGTTTATTTTCAAGTTGCATCCCCGAAAAGTATTATTTGAAAATATGATGTTTCGTGAGCTGTTACTTATTTCGTAAGCTGTTAAAATATTCGTATAAAATCTTGACATTGGTTATTAGTATACTGATACTGCGGTAGGGTCATTTTGCCATCCCCTCCCTCGTGATCAAGATTAATTTGTAAATTCAAGGATACGACTTTTTTATTAATAATATATTCTATCCCTAATCACCTTATCTCTTCCAAGGCGTAAAACACCTTCTGTAAAATATCATATTAACACCATTAAATACAATGCTTGTCCAAATTATTTTTATTCGACCTCAACGACAATGAACTATCATGCATCAGGATAAAATTACAGCATGATGCCTCTCAAATGCCATGACTTAGCCTTATTAAGCATACCTTAATATATAAAAAAGGAGCTGCGACGTAATAGAAAACGCACTTGAAAAAAGCGAAATAATTATGGTATTAAAATAAAAAAGGAATCCAAAAGTAATAAAAATATATTAATGCATTACATGGTTCTGAAGAACTCCCATACTGTTATGAATTCTAACGCATAGATTTTTCAGCCGAGTTCAATTTTGTTAACTTATGCACTCATACCATCCATGTTTGATTCGTTATACATATCATGATTCACAACGTAATATAGCATGGCATTAACGATGCAATATGGGTCACCCAGTATGCACAGTCGTGATGGCGAACACAATTTCCATTCATTTTCATATATCCTTCCGTAGCCTTGTACAGTCTGTGTCTTTGACCATAAATCAGTAAATCGACAAATTAATAGCCATACGTGAGATTTATCTCACTCATCTGCGGGCACTTCACCACAAGAGAAGCTGACGTAGACACACTAACCATTTAACTCAACGAGTAATGTCATCACCTAGGAAGCACTTGAAGAGGCTATTTATTTTTAACTGAATATCAGATAGGGATTATGTGGCGAACCGACCTTACGCAGTAAACCTTTTAATTAAGCTCTGAAATCAATTTGCGCTGAACCGCATATCTATCTGAAAGCATTTTCCGATACTTGCATAAAATGAGCGGTAAACGTTATTTGAGATAAGGATCTCTCAGTAAAGAGAAAATACTGTCCAGCGAGCAGACAAAAAAGGAAGGACCCGACACCACCGGAGTGCTGCCCCGAGTTTAGAAAGTCTCTCAAGGTAAGCAGCGATTCACATCCAAGCGAGGATATAGCGCTTAATATACCGATAAACTAACACCGTGCACTTGACCAGTAATGCAGCGCCATCAATCAGCCGGGCTACTTCCCAGCACATGCGCGGATGCATTTGACTCACCGCACGTTCAAATCCCCAAGGGGGGGGGGGGAAGACATACTTCTAATACGCCTGGCCATGAAACAAAAGGATCAAGGCAACGAGACATTGTAACACCTCTGCAAAAACTTTGCCCCCCAAAACTATTAACAAGGAACAGCAGAAAACAACTACGTACAAGAAACTTTGAATAGATGGGCTATTATCCACTTAAAGGAAACGGGTATTCGGGAAAGACATCTGAATGAGATAGAAAAAGCCAACCATCCCGTAATATGACAACTAAGCCCCCATTATGTAATACATCTCCTCAATATCTCATCCACACTCACTATCAGCTAAAGATTGCTTATGGATATGTTGGCATACATTTAGGTAAAGCGATTTATTTCCTGATTAGTGAACATTAAATGCTTAAAAAAAATAACCGTCTGTTATGGATTTGATCACAAATAATATTTTCCTTTGATAACGATGAAAATTAATTGTTATTAAGGCTTAATTCCAAATGTAATAACATTGAATTTCCGTAAATAATGAAACGACTAGTGACTTAGCCGTCGACCAATTGGACGATATGTGAACACGAAAGCACATGCTTAGTAACTACACATTAAACACTCCTGACAGCAAATATTTACCAACCTGATAATGCACTATCAGCAGACCAAAAAATCACCAGCAGATAAAACTAAAAATATGCTGAATTCTAGTTCAAGCGACATATTTTAGACCGAGTCTTATCAATGAGAAACTTATGCCAAGAGTATTGTAACGTTTCAGATAATCACACAAAATATTATGCCTTGTTATTGCAATTAACGACAGAGATGGCCCATAGGCTGATTTTTTCATAGCAATTTCTCGGCTTTTAAATACATTCCATGCTCATACTTTCCTATATGAATCGGAGTTTGCATAAAAATATGCCATACATTCCAGTAATAAAACAAGTGCAAAATAAAAAGAATGAAATAAGATATATTTACAGCAGACAGATGGAAAACGAACTCACAGATGCACAAAAAGGAATAGCCAACAGTGCGGGGGAATCCAGGAAATATTTTTAAGCACTCCACTCACGAGCACACGAAATATTTTTAAGACACCATCGCAAATAGCATAATCGTCGCGAACTTCACCTAGCTTTCAACATTTCTGAAAACTATCCACCAACTACTTCGCAAAGTTTTCCCTACCCTGACGGACTGGCTACTAACCTTGAGGAGAGAATCGCTAGTCCACCTCATTTCCCTACCCTCAGTATGCAGGACCGGGAAACTTACATAGCTGGCGCGTCCGCAATCTCACACACGCACGTCGAGAGAAAAACAGCAGACGATCAAGCCAGCGCAAGCGTCCATCGGGAGGCTTTGCGGGGGCGTGAAGACCGCGTGCACTTACGCATACTTATTGAGGAGGTGCCCGCAGTATAAGAGTACTGCCAAGCCAGCACTTTTTGAGCCCAAGGCACACAAACACACACGCATTTTTACCGCAACGCCCGTCGGCCATTTGCCATTTAACACGTTCCATCATCGTCGCCATCAAACGCAAAGAAACGCGGAGGAGAGCGCGCGTCGGAGCGGCAACAGCACACCTCATCGAAAGATACGCCGCGGACGGCAATTTATGACCCCGACAACACCTCTAACACGTCCTCCCCTCTGCCCTCACCAAGTATATCCACGGCATAAAACGGGGGAAAGAGAGAGAGAGAGGGAAAAAAGACAAATAATGGGACGAGAGGAAATCAGGTGGAGAAAACCTTCCGACCCCGACAAATTGACACGGGGGATGGGCAGTGGAAGGAAAAAAAACTCACGCGCGACGTGCCGTATTTGTTTCTCCGCGCGAGTCGAAAATCGTCGCCGATCGCCGGCGTTGGAAAATCACCGGGTTGCGTTTCCTTCAGGAGACTCGGGGTCTGGCTCACCTGTGAGGAAAACAATGATTGGAAGCAATTGAAGAAAAACCACCACACACTCAGAAGAAACAAATAACACGATGAGACTCACACACAATGTGTTCAGATAAACATACACATATTTCAAATTGAAATAAATTATCAACATGCCAAGGTCGTTCTGCAATAGCCTTAGACTTACATTCCCACTATGGGCTTTATCTAGTTTTCAAAATAAAATGTATCAAACTCTAACGTTAGAAGAAGTGAGTCAATACCAAAATATTTAAGGGAATGGAAGTGTTTTGTTATGTAGCATTGAAATAATTAATTTCCAAAATAAATTTTATCCCAGAGTTATGACACAGAATGAGTACATACTTCAAAAACCCAAAAAATACCATGAATAAAAGGAACTCTATTTACGAAAAATATGTAATGTGTTCATGATTCATGATGAAATGGTTCCACCATATATTACCTGAACCATAGGAATTTTCAAGAGAAACATCCTTTTCGATGTTCATTCAATATAAAAAATATTCTGTTGTAAACATACATTAATTTCAACTTTTCACTGACTTTTATTGTAGGTACTTGTCACACGAGCTAACCTTACTACAATTATAATTGGATAAGAGTGACTTGAAGATCTTAAAAATACAATTTTGAATCACACTTGAGGTCTTAGACAAATTATGCCTGCAAATGATAAAACTAATCATGATATCATGCGCTCCACATTCTGACCGAGAGTTTATTTGCGTTTATGCAAACGCGCATAATACTGCGATATCTTTAAGATCTTAGATATATATATAAATATAAATACTTTTAAGTCAATATCAATACACATAGAAACACAAAAAGAAACACTCACACGAGATATTAACTAGGAGCTATCGAAGCACTTGACTTCTTCTTCAACTAAAGTAAGAATCATTCTTACTTGAGTTGAAGAAGAAGTCATGTGCTTCGAAAGCTCCTAGTTAATATCCCGAGTGAGTGTTTCTTTTAGTGTTTCTATGAGTATTGATATTGACTTAAAAGTATTTATATTTATATTGCGTGCTACGTGCATCTCGTTTTTAAGCTTCAATCTTGGACCAATGTGCGTATTTGTTCTTGTCAAATATATTTCTGTGCCCTGATGGTGGCAAAACAGATTGTTTGAATCTAACTCCATCTTGAACTCTGTGAGGAAGAATATAAAATGCTTCGAATGATTTTTAACATCAAAGGAGGAAATGTGCTGCGAAAATACCATTTGACTCGATCGGCATTAAAAGTCGGATCTCTTAAGATCCCCAGGACTTAGGACAGCATGATGTTTAATTCTACGATTCGAATACCGATCAAGTCAAATGTTTTATTTTTTTCGTCAGGATATTTTCTTCTTCGGTTTTATAATTATTGTATGCATGCGCGAGTCTGCGCGCAAATTTGCTTGTTTAGAAAGTGCTTTCGTTTCAGTTAGACAGCACTATACTCAGCAGTGCTAGCGTCCAAAAGTTTAATTCTTACATCAAAACCTAAATATATGGGCTAAAATCTCAACACTATTGCTACTATCATTATTAATATTATTATTAAAACTATTTCTTCAAACCTACTTCCCATACCCTCAGCCTCCTCAGTCCTCAACTCATCCGCCTTTCCCAAAAGATTTTTCTTACATCACGTAAAATAAATTTGATCTCTTCCCATACCCTCGCATGAATGCTGGAATCTTTCCTAGATAACGCCACTCAATCATGACGGGAAATAGCCTCAGCTGGCCATCCACAGCATGTGCCGTTGTACACTTCAACTCATAATGCACCCAATGCAGATGGCTATTCAATGCCACCTGTGAACTCACAGGTGTAAATGCATACGAGATACAACACCGAAGAAAATGCGGGAACGATGCATCTGGACGCCTCGTCGTAAAAACAGTTTATGCAAAAACACTACTTTGAGATACCGACGAGTGTTTCTCCTCTATCTTACCAGCGGCAAGGAAAAACGCTAACTCAGAACTTCCCACGGCCACGAAAAAAATTTTTACGAATGCTATATAAAATAAATAAAATATAATATACACTTTCGCCGGAACTCTTCGCATGGGAATCTTCCATAACCAAGCTGGCGCTAAACCACGCGAGAATAAACCGAGAACTACGTGATGGAGCAGAAAAAAAATATCGTTAAACGACCGGGCGCTCGTATGAGTATAATGAGGCTGCGTCCTACCCGTGAAAAAATCGCCTCGGAAACATACGCTCCACTAAGAGACTGCAAGGGCTTACTCCCATTTTCCCGACAAGAGCACACGACAACAACAGCTGCGAGGAAGAGGTTTTTGAGGGACAAAGCGGTTGCCAGTAGTGCGACAGGCGAGTGACGCACGATACACGGGGTTCAACCCGACCGAGTGCGAGAGTTAGTACCCGCGTGTCGTACCCGATGTAATCCCCCACACGCGGGATTTTTGCGAGACGTTTCGAAAATTAACAGCGTCGCATCGCGATGCGGAGCCGCGAGCCCGAGAGAGGGGAAAATCCCCGTTTGATAAACGATCGCTTGGTGGCGGATATAAAGGAGAGTATAAATTCTGCCTGGGATATAGACGATTATTTTACAAGACGCACGGTTGGCTGACTGCAGGAAGGTAAAGGAGCAAAAGGGAGAAGGATAACTTTTCCACCCATTCTACTGCGCAAAGAGAAGGAAAAAAAAAATAACACAGGCCCATTCCCTTCGACTTTTTTCACGGCTCAACCCCTACACCTATCCCTTTCTAACCCCTTCTAGCTTTTAAACTTAACCCGCGAGAGAGGAGGAAAAAGATGGGGGAGAGAGCAATGCATCTTGGGAGCTGGATGTGTGACTGTAAGCAGATCTGGAGCGACTTATAAAAGGATAGGCGGGAGAGGGTAGCGGGTGGCTGTGGAGTAGCTGACCTGGTTTCCAAGAACAAACTGCAGAGCACCGCAGAGAAGAAGAATGCACCCGATGGAGACTGAGCGAGTAGGTACGTAGGTGAAGTGTCAAATAGTGGAAAAAATGAAGAGCGCGGGAACGGGAGCGCATAACTTATCCGCGAAGCACGGTTGCGATTTTTTCTCTCTCTCTTTCTCCTCTCCGTGGAAGCGAGAGAGAGAGATTCATTGAGCTCAACCTCTCGCAAGAGCATCACCATTTTGCTCGAGCCTAAAACTTCCAGGCCAGCCAGAATGATGGCCAACTCACTAATCTGCGGAATAATTTATATCGGTTTCCGCGCAGCGTGCGCACAAATGGTGCGTTTAACATGGCTTCGTATTCATTTATGGCGATTCGCTAACGTTCGTCAGATCCCTAGGAACAGAAAAATGGGAGGCGTCAAACGTATTTCGCGCTCATGTATCCCCTCCTATACGTTGTTTCTTTCGGCAAGGGACATAAAAATCATTAGGTTTGAATTGATGATACATTTTGGGATCACACAATATTTTTTACATAACTATTTTTAAAGTATTCAGGAGATTTCACCACAATGTTATTTTTTCTTGCAGGTGAGAAAGTTTCGAAATATTTAGTGGTTATTGTACCCACTCCACCCAACGAACTACGGCTTTGACTACGCAACTTTCAGGCGTTACTTCCAATAAACTTTTTTAAGAAATCAGAAATTTCATTAGCTCCAGTGATGACGTCCGCCAATGCGAATTGCGAAGGCACATCAGAGCTTAAACACAACAGATATCACGCCAATATATGGCATAACAATCATGATAACAGCACAAATAGGCATATCTTCAATCTCTTAGTAGTAAACATGCAAAATCAAGTCGAAATACAGCAGTTGAATGGAAATTCAGCTTAATTCGACTCAGAGTTTAATTATTTATCCAATTATTTTATGAAAGAAATCTGCAGTGATACGTGTCCATGATCCACGTGTCCTACGCGTGCGGAAAGTATCACGTAAAAGCATTATTATTAAAGGCATGTTTACCCGAACAAATTTTTATACGCATGCAATTTAAAAGGCATTATAATATTCTCTGCTGATGGGTGTGCAGGGGGGATAGGGATCTTTCACTTAAAAAATGGTATGATGACAACAGCATATTTTTATCACATATTTCTTGAAAGAAAAAGGGACTAAATCAAAGGCGAGGTTTATATGTTTAACTAACCCGAAAAAATACTCTCGTATAATCAATATATTCTTGTTCATAATTAATGCATTTTTGAGGCAAAATAGTTTTTCGTCAGAACAATGGTAAAATAAATATGATACTCTTGTTCTACCTCTGACCTTTTATTAAGACTAAATTTAAACGCTAAGTTTCCATCAAGGTTACGCTAAAATTCCTCATCATGAAATGATCCTCTCCAATTCCTTTTGGTTTTTGCTCGATCCTCGCAACCAAACGAAACCGTTCGACTATTTTTCAAGGCCATAGAATGCTCATTATGAACCATGCCATCTCCGTATATCTTGCCTTTTATTAGATCCTTTGCTACCGCACGTCAACCAAACGAATTCATCTATTTACGTTAAATAATGAAGAAGACGTTTCCCGAACACCGTCACGCGCGAAAAGAGTGCGATTGGCCTTTCTCAAGGGAAAGGACGTCACCATGTTCCTCAACAAATCCACTCGCGTTTCAAAATTAATAGCCCATTCAAGTGATTATCTGAACAGTTTATGATCCGAGCGAGCTTTCGCGTAGTCAAGGATATATTAAGTACTGATGTAAAGTAAACTTAAAACTTAATTCACCTCTTATTAAGAGCACTAAATCCGCTCCTAGTAATATATTCGCCACTTGAACGAAAGAAAGATGGCGAGAAGGTGGAATAACTATGCATTTGAGATATTTTCCTCAGACAAGGAGACTTTCTTCACGGACATCAGTAATAGTGGGATATTAAATTGCAGTTTTTACTTTTGAAAAGCGTTCAAAATAACCAATTAAAATTTTGGCATAGTTATGGAATAAAAATCAGAATCTAAAATGTATTGGCACTCCCAAGGAACCAAGATTTAAATAAAAAAATATTGAAAATTGAGACAAAATTTTAACAAAACCATTTCTCGAGCTTCGACGAATGAAATTGGCGACTACTGCTGAGAAACTTTCGTCTCTTTTTTTATGGCTTCCCATTTAAAGGTATCTATAAATTGCCGGAAATAGAGATCTCAAAATTCGAGCATGCACGGAACCAAAGAAAAAATATGACAGGGTGAAAGGTCGTGCGAACGAAAGGAAAAACTGAATACCCAGTTCTCTGTTGCACTGCAGCTGAACTTTCACCCGTAAGTTTCGGATCACGAATCTCACAATTCTCTGGACCCCTATTAAAGAAAAACCAGATGGATACGTATCCACCCACAATATTTACCATTTTTGCAGGGGAAAAAAGAAACGGTGGGATAAATCTCCTACGCTTCAACCACGCGTATCGACAAAAACGATACACTAAAAAACATTCGAATAGTAATGAACGCATCAATAACCAGATAAAACGATCAGCAATATTTGGCCATAAGTATGAATGAAAAAATAAAATAAAGTAAATTTCACCCGATACTTGAACTTGATCCAGCGCAAGATGTGGTAGGTATGGTAAGCAAGTTATTGGCACCGAGAACTGAATCCGGTACAGAAGATACGATTTGTATCAAAAGGTTTCACACGTACATTTACATGTTAGAAAGTGAGGAATTCGTGCTTATCAATCGTAACTTTTCCGTTTGGGACTGAAACAAGGACGAAAATAAATCAGCATCCGTAAACTTTCTGAACCATACAGTTAACGTTTATGTCATCCTAAGAACGGACAGCCGGCAAATACCTGTTGAGCTATTTGCTTCTTTCCCCATATTGAGCCTCCCTCTTCAATTGAACCCGTGAATTTCAAAACGTGACCACTCAATTAAGAAAATTTTTTAAATAAACAGTTTTTTCGTTGCATCTCCTAAGCTTCCAAATCACTTCATTTGTATCCCATGTAAGAATATGTAACAGATTTTATAAATCCTTTGCAGAAAAACATCAAAGCAATAGCTACAGTGTTCCCGATGATATTAATATCCTAAATTCTAGGCAAGAGAACAAAGGCCGTTTTAAAAACCATGGTTACCATTATCAATTACGCCCAATCCGACTAAATTTATCTACGTAACTAGCTTTCTCCCCTTCTCACTTAAGTAAAACCTTTCTCTCCAACATCTCTCCAATGCTTAGTACTAATTCCATTCACGCCCTTTACAACCTCTACATTTTCCTCTTAATAAGTTCCCTCGAGTGCAGTATCGTGTGAAAAGCAAAAACTCTTCGCATCATACCCTCTTCACGCCAGTCCATCCATCTCCATTAAGATGGAACGTGAATGAGAGAAAGAAACACAGCACTGTATATAAGCGGAAGGTTTTGGGCGGAGGACAGATGGTTTGGGAAGAACAGGCCCCCAGAGGCTGAATCCAACCTTTTACACGAAAGTGAAGGGGACTTGACACTGATTCGAAAAGTACCTTGGGTGGGCCGGAATAGGAGGGAAAGGGAGGTGGAGTGTGGCGTGTGCTGGAGGACTATTCTCGATGCCAACGGTGCGGAAAGAGGCGATAGAAGGGTTGGGCGATAGGTATACTATCGATATATCGATACTTATTACTAAGAAAAATTGATGTATCGCAAGGTAGCTATCGATTCGGCAGGCAAATTGAAGATTATGGTTGACCTGACGGTGCGATATATAGATGCCCAATTGGAAATAGAAGACGTTAGTCTCGAAAGAATCCAATATTTCAGAGGTGATACGACGGGTGGGGCGAAAGGTATGCCGAAAGATGTCGATACTTAAGGGGGAAAATTGATGTATCCCAAGGTAGCTATCGATTCGACCGGCAAATGGAAAATTATGCATAATCTATCGGTGCAATAGAACGGTGCAACTCCTTATTAAAAAACGTAAAACCTCGAACGAATCCAATACTCAAATGCTCCATAAATTCTGACCATAAAGAATACTGAAAGAATTAAATGCTCAATACTTTATAACTTTGATTCATATTATTTTTTGTAAGTGGAGTAGGAAAAAAAGTAAGCATGCTTCTAACAGTTTTCGACCCACTCAAGTAGGTGTACATACACTGAAAGAAAAAAGATCGCATACTTTTGTGGCAGTGAATTTTGGAAAAAATACTGTCATGCGGCGACCGTAAATAGTGCCACAATACATCCACCACGTCGAGGTCTCCAATGTGGAGATGGATAAGTTAGAAGATTTCCACATTTATCTTGTTTATTATTCAGTGCTTACTCTTTACAATCACAGTCTCTGACCTAGATGCATAAAACGAAACATCCAGGCCTCCTTGGCAGCAATACAAAATATGATGGCACCATTTAGAGTCGACACAATCAGGTACATGATTCCCGATAAATTTTGGAAAATTGGCCTCATATATTTTAGGTTCACCGCATGATTGAACATTGACGAAATTCGCGATGGTATATCGAAGACAAATTATCGATTCATCGATCAATTTGATGCATAAAGCGACTGGGAAGAGGAGAGGTGGAGGGATACGCTCTCCAGCTTGTTTGTGTTTGAGGGTGGAGCGTTGGGTGGAGTTGATGAATAGGGCGCGGGGGTGAGCTGCGAGCGGAGGCAATCCATCGAGGGGAGGAGGCGACGCGCCGCCGTCGTCTCGCGCGGGGTCAGGCAGACGCCCGCCCCGGGAAGGGGCCAAAGATGCACAAGGGCGAATGGTGAGAGCAGCGGGCGGGTCGCATGGAGCCACCGCGAGGCGCACCCAGCTAACTTTGCCGAAATTAGTATTTTTCCGTAGTCAATAACGCAGCGTGAAAAACAAGAAATGAAAAATCGTGACATTTATTTTAAATGCCGATATTTATTCTTCGTAAATGAGCGATTAAATTGCATGTGGATAGAATTGCAGAGATCTCAGACGAATCCACACAGACATCTGCAGCGTAGTTTTGGCCGCGGTATCCGGGAGCCTTAACACTAATTGTATAAACAGAGCGCTCGAGTAGGATGAGCAGTGGTAACAAAAAATTGGGTCCAACAGCGACACCACGTGATTTCATAGCATTTGCTCACTTAAGGGAGACGGAATCTCAAAAAAGTCTGTACCAGCAAAATATACAAAATTTTCAAATCTTGCTATTTGAGATATTGTTACATTCTTCTTGACGATTAAAATGTAAACTATTTTAATTGCGCCGAAATACAGAATTTTCATGTTTTTCGTGACGCCAGTTTTCACAAGCTAAAATACTTTGTCACATAAAAATCACAATGAGAACTGGGAAAACGTTAGGGCATGGATGCCTTAAAATCCGTGGAAAACCATACCCTAGAACTACTTTTTCCGACGTATTTCCTAAATTCGATGGACGTAAAAATTTCACTCCCGTTGAACCCAACGCTACGATTCGAGGAATACTTATTATGTATCTAACGGGCTTCTCTGTGATAGAGAGGATGATAGAGAGCTTTTTAAATTTTTTTGTGCTAGTGCATAGCTGATAACAAAATCCCCTTCGAAGAATTATTATGCCCGATAGAAAAACAGCTGTAGAAAAACTATTTCCTACGGTGACATATCATCGGATTTTGCTTTGAAAAATCTTCGTAATAACTTAAAAAGGAACAATTACTCATTCACTAGAGATTAAAAATATACCTACTTGAATTCTATTTGAATAGCTTATGTCGGGAGAGCAACCGAGGCGATTATAGGTGATCGAGGAGTCACATATAACCATTCTTCGTTCAAATGACCTTTGACCTTTGAGAATGAAAAATCAACTGTAAACGAGGAAAAAAAGAAAATGAAAATTCTATCTTCCAGTTCACTTGGCCTAATGCTATACCAGACTAGAGTATAGCTTTCGTTCCACAAGACGAAGAGGTGAGACTCCCTCGCACACTATGTTTGTTTAAGGCTTTCCCAGAGCGCTTACACTAACGAGTATAGGAGGATATTTGACTCGAGACGGATAGGCGTTGACGTGGGACCAGTGGGGGTGGGGGTGAAAGAATGATTGATCGCCCATTTCGAGGAAATAATTCTTTTATTTTTCGTTCTATAGCTCGGGGGAGTGGGCTCGAAACGATAATGTCTCGCGCCGGATTGACAAATGCGAAAGAACCATGGGCTTTTAATAGCGCGTCCATTAGGTTTCAAGGCGACAGGCCATTGAGACTTGCATGCCAGATGCACAGGCGGACAAAATAAATGTTTTATGCACAACTATTTTGCGGCCAAGTCGAAAGGACGTTATATCGTAAAACCAGGATAATTTAAAATAATTCTAAGTTTTTACCACAGTTGAAGTTAACAAAATGCTACATATTTTAAAAGTTGTTCCTTAGTATGCGCTATAAAAAAGTTAAACCGAAATCCAATCAACCAAAAATATAGCAAGCAAAGGTATGCTCATTGCCTTGAAATTCATTCAGATACCACATTTAATTCGTAGGTTTTTATTTGGCGCGGATCATTGAAGATAACTCCGAGTATAAACAAAAGTTCGGGCCAGTGATAAGGAAACCTGGTACCATGTCACCAGCGCGATAATTAATAATGCCACATGCAGGGTAAGAAGGGCTAGTTCTTTTTTATTTGTCGTCAAGTCCATGAAAATTTTTCATCAGAGTTTCCTTTGAAGCTACTCCCGGGTACGAAACTGGTATCTTACAATCAGAAGCCTTGTTTTTTTTGTCAAGGGTTTTTACCTCTAAATCACCACGTTTCCATGTTTCCTCTTGATATAGCTCATATAAAGCCTAAGCTGTGTACTAAGGTATCAAATTTAGAAAATTATCTGCGACCACTATTTCGTATTATTCATAAAACTGTTTAGCTTAAGTATATATTAATATGAGCCCCATCTTATGATTCTTATTCTGGTACCGTTATGGAATGAAAAACTCGAGGAATTTATTTTTACTTCCTTAAACGCTTTCAAAGTGGGTTAAACGAACGTGCTGTTTTATTTTTATGAAGTTATTATAACTGTTATCGATTTTCGCAGAATAATGGAATCAGCTTTATAATTCATTGATTCTTAAAATCAAGAGTCCGGACATACATTCCAACCAGTATAAGTGTTAACATTAAATTGATTTCAGAAATTCCGCGGTCTCGCGCTTGAGTTTTTTAATTAAGTTTCCAACATCTAAAGCCATGAATTGAAACATAAATTCCTCAACAAACTACGAAACAAGGGATGTGGTAAACTTAAAATCTGCGAGGATAACGGTATATTATTGAAGGAAGGCAATCAGCCTTTCCCACAAACATATTCCAACATTTTATATCGTACGAAGGGTCATAGAAGAGACGGGAATAATGCTGGAGACCTGACCTTTTACAACTAGCGCAATAAATAGAGAAATCCAGCCATTGTGGATCCCAGCGGGTTAAAACATTCTCGGAAGCAATCACATTAATCAAAATGGTAAAGACGTGAAAGAGGTGCCTTTCAGGAAGGTCAAGAGCGATCCGATCTCAAGAGAGTCTTTAGCAGGTTATGGGCGTTAATATTGTGAAAGAACGTCGATTAGGGTAAATTTAAGATGAATAACGCCGGAAAGTGATAACTATCTACTTTGCATCACAGTGAGTCGTGAAAGCCACGAGGGTGAGACAATGTGGTTCCATGAATTATTAAACCTTACTTAATACTTGATAATAAACTACGTGGTGGCGATGGTTGATGGAATCTGAATGATAAAGTCAGAAGAAACGCTATATTTAAATTTTTAATCAAGCAATAAAAGTATAAAATTTAACACGTATAACTTAAAATTACACAGATATTTACAATAAAAAGGAATAAGAAGGGGTAGTAATTGATGCAAGAAATTTAAACCACTGTGAGCTGAAAATTTCGTGGAACAATGAAACTTATTTTTAAATGAATTCATATTGCCGGCCTCGGTGGCGGCGGGGTTCTCGCCTGCCAAACAAGAGGTCGCGGGTTCGAGTCCCACCTGGGTAGGTTCCCCGGTCCAGGGCACGGTCGTTTGTGTACGTTTACTTGTTACATTTATTGAACACCCCGGTGTAAAATGGCCAATAAGAGCTGTATCCGGTGGTTTGAGAATAAAATAAATAAAATAAATAAAAAAAAAGAAGCGAATTTCCGCCCAATATATAGCTAAACAATTATGACAGCAGTCGACGTAGAGGCAATCGTGTTTGGATCTGGTTTAGTCCGAGTCTGTTTGAATATATTGTTCTTTACAGATTAGCCAAACATTCGGTTACTATAACCCTATTTTAGAATAATCCCTTCAACTGAAAACGCCTGATATGAATAAGAGCTGGAAATTCTCATGTGAAAGGAAAACAATACATTCAGCGTAATCCAAAATTAAGCTGCGGTTATCGACCACTGAGAACATTTAAGAATCCAAATGTTAAAAATAGTGCACCATTTCAACTATCTTGAATTAGTAGAAACATGGCATGCAGGTACTAATGCAGAGCGGTGAAAAATAGATGCTAATACAACATGAATTCTTGGGCGCAAAGTTAACAAGACTATAAATAGCCCAGAGGAATAGACGGAAGTCAAAAGGTTGGTTAAGCCTCAAGAGAAGAAGTTCATCTGCAACAATGAAAAATGCGGAATAAGAACTCAGGCTCAAAATATACTAAGTCACTATGACCTTAAATTTCCTACATACTACGATTAAAGTGTTTACTCCGATATAAATATTTAGAATATCTATTTTATATGGCTAAAATTTGGAGAAATATATTTGATAAAGCAACATAGAACTGGCGCTACTTGAACGTAATGACAAGCTGAGGATAAATGCATTTATCATTGTTTACGCGTCCTCTTGCATATCAACACGTTTACTCAAGCGAAAAACACAAAAAACGATGCACCAATTCGGAGGCGGGGAAAATGGCTTTTTTTCTTAAAAACTTCCACGCCATTGTTTGTCAACCGCGATTCATTTAGAACGAGATAAAATAAGAGGGGTTATGAGCAAACACAGAATAAAATGATGATGATGATGACTCGCTTGAGGTGAGGCCAAAATCTTAACAAAAAAATCCTTTTTTTCCCCACAAGGAAACTCACCAATTCGATTGACCCAAAGATACACCAACTAGGAGGGGGCACTCAAAACATCAAACCACTCACACCGCGGCAAGTCGAAAAACGGACGAAATGAACCTGCCCTTCTTCCCAAATCTACTCTCTCACTCTCTTCAGTTCCCATTCTACGCATCTTTTTTTTGATCCACCTTAAACGCACTCGGGAAGACGCACACCTCCACAGGCCTGAATCGAGCATATCCACCCCGCATCCGCATGGTTTAATAACCAAGAAAAGGGTTAGAAGCTTAGCCCCCACCCCTCCTCCCTATCCACTTTTACGACACACTTTTACCCTTCGGTTAAATTTTTTCTTCTATATATTTCAAAACGTCTTACCCTTCTTCCCATCCTCCTACACCACCACTACCACCTCCTACCCTTGATATTTTTTTGTAATCAATTACCACGCGAGCACTATAAAACCTGGACCGCTCGCTTTCTTTTTTATCAGCGAGGCAGAGAGAGAGAGAAGGGGAAAGGGAAGACGAGGATGACATGGCAAAACGACTCCGTTCAGATAGATAACCTCTTTCTCCTCCTCCTTCCTCCAGCCTTAATCCAGCCCGTACAGCTGGTCCCTCCCTCGCGAGGAGAGAGAGAGGTAGAGAGAGATGCCCATTCCCTCCCACAACTCGTAAGAGCCCATCCGATGCTGATGCACACACACACACACACACCCACCCACCCACACGAAAGCACACCGCCACCACACTTCTCCATCCCCTAACTGTCCTTCCCCTCCCCCGCCCATCGCAGCATCCACACACAGATGTGAGGCGGGTCAGAGACCTCTCTCGGAGAGAATGTTTCCTTCTCTTCGCTTTCCATTCTCGTTCGCCTCCTCTGCTGTGGGCTTACCATCCTGATCTGACAAACCCTAGAGAGTGTATAGCTTTTTTGGATACTTTTCCTCTTTTCTCTTCTTATTTCATCTTTTTTACCGCAATGTATCCGCCTTTGCCCATATTTTCCAATTATAAATTCAATATTTTGTTTATTATGAGCTCTTTTATACGGTATAATCACAATATGTTCTTAATAGACAATGTTCAGGAATAATAAATCATATTATTATCATAGTTATTGTTTGATTTATTGTTCTTTTTTACGTAAAATTTATTTTTATTATTATTATCATCCCGACCTCCGAGATCTTTAGCCAATCGCAAAATACTTTACCGGTTTGCCATTCTAGCATAAACAAAATAAACCCTTTGGTTGAATGCTATCTCCCACAAAATGTTAAAGAAAGCTAGGACCCGTTGATGAAATCCGAAATCAAACAAACCCCATCGCTGACTTAAAGAAGAACACGATATTTCTTCGACATTGGGCGTTGAAATCTCCCCATTACGACCGCCTCAACTGTGTCACTGATTGAAGTGACGATGGGAGAAATTAATATACCCTTAAGGGAAAGGAGGGAAAGATGGTAGTGAAGGAAACAAATACGATCACTAAACTGAAATAGCAATCTCAATTAATAACAAGTGATCCGAAGACAACGCGGTCCCAGGGTTTATTAACCTTACTTTATCCCTGATGATAAAGTACGTGGCGATGGTTGACGGAATCTGAATGATAAGGTGAACCGAAACGCTAAATTAAAATATTTTATTCAGCAATAAAATTCTACAATTTAATGCAGACAACTTATATGATCATAGAAAATTTTCAAGAAATAGGAGAAATACTAATTGTAGCTAGAATATTAAAGCCGTATTTCTCTATTTATTCCCTGTGAGCTGGAAATTCTGTGGGACTAAGAAACTCATCTTTAAACGAATTCGCCTCCTCTGCAATGGGCTTTCCATCCTGCTCAAAGCACGGGATGCGATCCTATGAATGTCCTAGGAAATTTTGTGGCCTAAGACTACAGGAGGTGGCATGAGTCAATTACATCTAGCATCATAGTACCCTCAAATTTTGAGCTGGACAAGTATTGCCAGTGTTACAACGGTAAGAGTGCTTTCTCTTTAGCGAAAATCAAACCAATCACAGAGACTCAATCTTCGGGGAGTTAATTTAATTCAAATCTGATGAGCCTGGTAAAAAATAATTTTTATTTAAATATTTACAGACTAAATATTATCTCAAATGTTGATAACAATCCTTTTTAAAGGTGATGTGGGCTAAAACACCACGAATTATGAAGAAATTAGCCAACTGTCATCATTAACGTCATGTTTCTACGATTTCTGTCCTCTCCCCTTTTTCACTTCTTCACTTGCCCACGAACACTGAGCATCTCTACTCGGAGACCGTTATCCTCTAGTTTTTCTCCATGAAGTTTTCTGATGATGGGCTCAAATACTATGAGTAGACTGCTTCTTAATCCGTGAAGAGTAATAAAAATAAGCAAAATCTTGATGTGCAATAAAAAAGTATATTCGCTCACCGAGCGAGATTGATTTAAAAACATATTTGCCACGGCTGTTATTTAAGTCATTCCATTAAATGGTTAGTTATTACTTCAACACCTTTGAGAGCAATGTATTCCATTATAGCGTACTAAAATATTTTAATCTCACACTGCGAATCACGGAGCTTATCTAAGCAAGATTTCCTAATGGAAAAGATGACAGACCCCGATTCGGAGTAGAGAAGGGAATATCAAATTCATACCCAATTCACAACCGTAAAAAAATGCAAGTATGTTAATGCAACGTCAGAGATATATATTTTTTGCTTTCCAATTTTTCCCTAAAATAGAAGCTTATCCCCCAATGAGCTACTTTGGAAAGGATTCCCTCGCTGGAAGGTATAATTAGAGTGTTCATTTGACCCACATTAAATTTATCTCATTAACTCTCGACGAGAAAACTGGGTTAATAAATGTAACCGTACCACGAGTTACTCGATGAAGTTCTTCGTGGCAACGGGAACAGGAGGCAGTGAAGTCTGGGTCATCATAGCCCTATACTTCATGATCAAATAAGATGTAACAATACTCTACGCAAACAAGTATGATTGCGGTGATGGAAATAGCTTCAGGAAGGGAAATTATAATCGGCTTCCTATGTGGGCTGAAATGGATTGTGTATCGAGCATGCAGCATCTACCCCAGTAAAGAAATATTTCTAAAGTGGTGATATTAGCCAATATCTAGTACAGATATGTTTCGGATAAAAAGATAATTTTAGAATTCTTGCTCTAAGAAAAATATGTGGACTTAAGCGTGCAAAAAAATCATAACGTAAACAATTAATTTTCATTTTCTTGAGTGTGCATGGACATTTCGAGAATTTCCGGTTTGGCGGGCAAATTTTCAAGGTAACGAAACGAAACCTCTCTCTACCATATAACGTCAATAAAGATTTCCCTTTGCAACTGAATCATATTCGAATATCTCCTATTAAATTTATTAGATGCGTTCATCAGCCAACTCGTGCCAAAACAAAGATATCCATTAGAGGACAGAGAAATCTGAAGAGCAATAGCAGCAAAAATGTAGCCTGAGTTTATTGCCGAAGTCGTCCACACAAAAGAGCGTGGCCCAAATACCTGATATCACGGACCGGTTTTAGATCACTGAACTAAGAAGCTATAAACTAAATACCCTTTCCTAAACCAATATAATGCTATTCATTAGAGGCCGTATAATATACTCCAGTAAAAAAGTGCCAAACATATTTTTCTTTTATTCACACCGATGTGCGAAATAAGACACTATCCAGAAGTAATAGCACACCGAAAGAGGCGGTTGTTTAGACGGAAGTTTGCAAGTATGAATGAACGAGTGGAACGCCATAATTGACAGAAAATTTTATCTTCGATGGAAGTACTGAGATGACATCCATATAACTCTAAACTAAATTTACTGCCCATCAATGAACTGACGTCTGAACCGCCAACTGGGTATGGCAGTGTAACCAGTCATACTAAAGTAAACGGAAGCGTAGAAGAGAATCGAATAAATTAAATGAACTGAATTCCATATTTTTGCACAGATATTCTCAATTTACTGTAACCGAGTCACTGCAGTCAATGGAAATTGAATGATTAATAAAAATAAAAAAATTTGATCCAACTCGCATCACGAGGAGATATGTTTGGAGATTTCAAAAGCTTAGGTACATGCGGATTTATACTCATTGCTCTCCGGCCAGTGTCCAACGCTGAACCGGTTTGTCATCCTAGTATAAACAACAAACATACTATAACTGCACTGAATATCGTGAACAGAATACTCAATGGCATTGCTGAAGAGATTCCGGACCGAGTTTTTCAGCTCAAAGTTAGCGAAAAGCCGTCGAAAACGTTAAAAATGGCACCATATCGGACTTAGGATGCAATACAAGGCAAGCAGCGTAGTTATTGGTTAGAAAAGGTGATACAATATGTCATCCTTACTATGTAACAGCGGTGTAGATTCCACGTATTCAACGTAGGGGCCCAGTCACTTCCCCATATCCGGCTCATACGGCGAAGAAAGTTAATGGAGGGTGTATTCGCCACTGATTTTAATAAGAAAACTATGTGAACTAAATTTTGCAATGTTTCATTGAAATCTCACCCCCAGAACCGACTCCGTGAAGGATGAAGAATGACACCAATCGGTGACACTCTTCACCGGAATGGCGATGGATGAAAAAATACCCTAAATGGAAAGGTGGGAAAGATTAAATTGAAGGAGAAAAATGGGATCACCACACGAAAATAGCTACCTTGGAACTATTAAGATCAACAACCTTGTAGATGAAGATAATTTCACCTAGAATAGAACCCAGAGATCTCCTAGTAATGGCCAATGCTTAACAGATTTTCCATCCCAGTACACACAAAATTAACTCTTAAATGGCATGCCTCGTGCAAAAATGTACCCAACAATATAAAGGAAGCTAGTACCCACTAACGCAACCCAAAATCAGACAAAACTCGTCGCTGACTTTAAGAAGCTTTATTATCGCCTTAACAATGGGCATTGAAGTCTCCCCACTCCAACCGCCTCAACTGTGTCACTGATAGGAGCGGCAATGGAAAAAATACGCCGAGAGAAAGGGGAAAAATATTGAAGTGAAAGAAATAAATGCATTGAACACATTTAAATAACCTCCATGGAACTATTTAAATCAACATTCTATTACATGAAGGTAATTTAATCTGGAGTAAGACCCAGAGAAAGGGGAGAAAGACCAAAGTGAAGGAGAGAAATGCAATTAGCACACATAAATAACCATCTTGGCATTAATAACATCAACAATCTTGTACATGAAGGCAATTTCACATGGAATAGAACCCAGACCTCTCCGGCTAATGGCCAATGCTTTACCGGTTTGCCATTCTGTTATAAACAATATTAACCTTTTAGTTGCATGCAATCTCGTGCCAAAATGTACCGAAAAACATAAAGGAAGATAGGAATCATTGATGCAACCCGAAATCAGACAAAGCTCGCCGCTGACTTAAGAGGTACGCTTTATCTCTTCAGCACTGGGCGTTGAAATCTCCCCACTCCAAATGTATCAAATGGGTCACTGATTGAGACGACAATGGAAGAAGAAAATTCCCGGAAGAGATAGGGGATAAAGACAGAATTGAAAGAAAGAAATACGATCAGAACACTCAAATAATCACCTTGTAGCTATAAACATCAACAACCTGTACATGAAGGCAATTTCATCTGGAGTAGGCCCCTGAGTTGTGCGACCAACGGCCGAATGATTTACCGGTTTGCTATCCTGGTACGATAATCAATAATAATATTGATCAATGATGAGGTTTACCATGACAAAATACTTGGCTTAGCCAGTTTTCATGGCGAACTTCATCCTTGGTTTATATAAATTTGTAATCGCGCGCGTGACTGCGAACAAAGTTACTTGTTACATGCAGTGCATTAATCCTTTAGTTGCATCCAATATCGCATATAAATGTATCCAACGATATAAAGGAAGCTTGGACCCACTGATACGACCTGAAATCAAGACAAAACTCGTCGCTGACTTTAAGAAGCACGCGATACCTCTTCAGCATCGGGCGTTGAAATCTCCCCACTCCAACCGCCTCAACTGTGTCACTGATTGGAGCGGCGATGGAGGGAAAAAATATCATAAGCGGGAGGGGAGGAAAGAGAAAAGAGCGAGATGAAACCGAGAGAAATGCGATGAGGGTGTGTGTGAGTGCATCGATACGGGATGGGGAGGAGGAGGAGAAGAAATGGAGCCTCGGGGGTGGGGAAGGCGGTGACGAATTGGCGAGGTCGCCAAAGGGGCAAAGGAGCGATTTGGGGAAGGGGGGGGAATGCTGGGAGGGACTGCTGCCGGGGGGCGGGGGGGCGGCTCATTCCGGAGGGTGGGGAGACTTGTGTGAGCAGTGAGTCGGTCGGAGGCATTGTGGGGGCGTAGCCGCAGAGCGACGGGTGGGGGCAGCGGGGGCGGCGGCGGTGGCGGCAGAGGGAAGAGAGAAGAGAGAATTCCCTTCGGGGGCGTGTCGAAGTGCGGGAGACGCCGGGGCGGCCTCCTTTTTCCACCTCCTGGAAGGGGTAGAGATCCTTCATTCCCCACACCACCGATGAATACACACTCACACTGTAGCCTCACGCACGAGAAGGAATGGAACGAAATTAAAGTAGGAGACGAGAGGAAAAAATGAGAATTGAGGTGTGGAGAAGCGCAGTGGATGCGGGCAACTTGGTGCGTTCAGGAAACGCATCACTCCCGCTCAGAGCCTATTTCCGTGACGTATTTATATCATAAAATATATCATACTGAGATTTTAAGGGAGTATAAACTAGACCCTCGTCAATATTTGCCGGCATATAAATTCATTCCAGGCTCCATTTCGTGGACGTTCGATATATCCATGATAAAATAACACAAGTAGTAATTTCCGCATTTTTAATACAAAACTCAACAGCCGACCATGGTTTCAACACCTTGAAAATGACACAATGTCCTTAAACCGGGGTTGGTTGTTGAGTTTTGTTTTAGAAGTGTGGAAATTAAAATTTGTGTTATTTTATCATGGATTTGCCGGCATCTCAAATTTGAAAATTTTACCTCGGTATTTTTTTTTTCAAATGAAAAAATTCTAATTTGAGATAAAGGAAAATGTAGACAAACTTTCTTTTTCCCTAAAAATAACAACATGACGATAGAAACAAGTGACAAGTCATAAAACGACAAGCATTCTTAAACGGCAGGAAATACCTACGGCCAGTTGTGCAGGTGTAATACGTCCTAGTGGGATTACGAGAATGAGAACATAGGGTAAACGAACTTAAAAGCTCTAAATTCTAAGTAGAATTCTACAATAAAAAGCTGTACAATTTGAGGTACATCACTCTCAATAAATATAATGTGATGAAAAAGAAAAGACACTAACACAATTGTAAGTAATGTGGAGGAAGCAATACGATAAAATGTATGAGTAAACGCTATCTAAGATTAGTAGCTTAATTATTAGTGGAAATTCTTGTCATTATATTATATTCAGGCATCATAAGAAAATGCAAACCCCGAGAATTCATTACCTAAGGGTGCTGAGGAGCGTCTACCTGAATATTTTGTTTTTATTTCGAAACCTCGGCCTAAGGAAAGTTGGTGGCTTTATAGCAGAAAAGCAAGGCTCCGGTAAAAATAGGTTGACTGGCATCATAATGGGTGTCAAATATCCCATCATGATTTTGATTCTGATTTCACTTACATAATCACATGTTAGTTGTATTTTGGCTTTAACTCGAAACTAGCACCAATCAATGTCATTTAGCTTCACAGCCGCGCGAAAATAAATATTCCGCAGAGAAGTTTTCAGAACTAGAGCAATGTAACTTTAGTGCGCTAACGCTTAGCAATTCTACGTTAATTCTCACCTAATTAAAGTATATTATGAAATTCGGAATCACATCATATCATGAGGAGGCCTTGTATTCCATGTGACTGACTAAAAGAGAGATTGAAAGACGTAAAATACAAGCGAATAATGACAATTAGTAGGATGCTGGCAACAAACTTATGGCAAAAAAATCCATAAAAATTCACCCTTCATCTTTTGATGAAATACTAACTCCACGAACAGAAAGATATCACATAAGTAATCCACAAACCCTACACCGCACGAATTGATAGTGGAAGTATTCACATTGCCGCCGGAGCTGGGGAGACTCCACGTCGGAAAATGATTTGGCGGCGAGAGCAAAGGAAGGTAGGCGGAAGGAGAAGTCTTTAATGGTGGTCTCAGGTGTGTTGAGGGTGGTAAGGTAGGAAGAAAAAAAGGAATTGAGACGGGAGGCGAGAAACAAATGCGAACCGCCGTGCGCTATCGAAGACGTGAGCGGCAGGATACTTCCCTTACGGGAGCCTCAGTGCCACGCCCCTGTCTGCACCCGGCCACTATTACCGATCGCCCCAAGTGCACCGCTGGCCACAACCGAATCTCTAGATTAAGAAATTTATTTCCGCCTATATTACTTCCCTATCTGTCTTCTTTCAGCTTCCTCCGCATCATAGGAAGTAAAGTCAGAAATTATTAATGTAAAAATAACCTTCGAAACGCGCATAAGAACTAGAGTTTATTTTAGTTAAAAATGGAAAAATATATGGCAAGATCAAAAAAGGAACGTGAGCAATAACCAATGAAATCGGATAATGTAAGATTTTACACTTTCCCAGTGAATACAATGAATAAACTTCTACTACTTCTTCCGCCTATGCTACTTCCTTATCGGTCTACTTTCAGCTCTCTCCGCCTCGTAGGGAGTACAGCCAGCAACTATTAATATATAGATAACCTTCGAAACACACAAAAGAGTCTATAAGATCTCTCATAAGAATAAGATCGCTCGAATTTGCGTGCGGGTAAGAAAAATTAAGGCAGCCTTCGTTTCGGGTTCCGTCTCGTTACCCATTTTCAAGACTACTAGGAATGTAGCCTGAATAGATAATGAGAATGAAACTCTTAAAGCCGGCTACCTTATTTTTTCTAACCCGCGCGCCAAACCGTGAGAAGTTTATTGAAATCGGATAATATTTTAAAGAAAAATATACATTCATCTACAGAATTTAAAAGGTAAGGTAACCGCAGATAAGTCTGAACGAAACGTCCTCGCAGTTACACAGAAAGTACTATATCGAGCGTTTGATTTATTCAGTTTGTCAATATCTAGGCTCTAAATCTACTCCTACAAGAGGAAAACAGGAATCTTAATGTCGAAAGATTAAATACTTCTACAATGATAGAAACGTAATAGAGTGAAAGTTTGAATTGAAAAGATATTAAGGCAATTATCCAATGAAAAATACAATATAAATAAGCCAAAACTACTAGCGAAAAAATAAATATTTGATCAGATATGAAGATGAGACCCAAAGACCTATAAATGCTATCTCATCTTATTCCAATAACAAACATCAACGCAAATTATCAGTCTCACGGACTAGATTTAATTATAATCAGAGCGGCTAGGTTATACAAGCAATCAAAATGGCTATGCCCAGCAAGTAGGCGTGAGAAAAAGTAGAAATATGATTAAAATATGAACTGAAACTATCACGAGGTAAATAAACGATATCACGAGCCTTATTACAAGTTATTGGCAAGATCCGGAAACAAAACTAATGGAATCGATAATCTTTTGGGAGCCGATGTGAAAAAAATCAATTTGAGTGAGAATAAAATCGCGATAGTGCGATTATCAACGCAAAGAGCAATCCCATGATGAGGGCGGGTGAATGGCGCAACTCCTAGATGCAGATGCGAGCTCGGACATTCAACTACTTACCCTTCGCCGCGGAACAATTAGAGATGGCGAAAGCGAAAAAAGATAGCCCCTTTTGGAACGCGTAGGCGAGCGATTCCGGAAATACAAGTTCTTATTATCATCTCAGCTGCACTTCTGAGTTCATGCCATCAGATACCTTCGGTTCGGGACCAGGAATACAGAGGAGGCATTCGAAGGCTGATAAAAGATATAAGGAAATAACATGTTTCCCAGAGGATCGCATTAATGAAGCCAACGCCGTGAAGTGGAGTGTTATTAGACGTAATGGTTGCAACTCACTCCGGAGCGCCTCATTCTTTTCTCGAATAATTAAATAACGTATGCTTTAATTGGAAACAAAAGTAATGCATATGCAAATGAACATTCTTTTTCATCATTTAAATCCGATGCAAGCATCAATGGTTGCAATGATTTTAATTTGTTTCAATAAAAATTTAAGCTTCAAATAAAAAATTTTTAAGGTTTCTTGGATGAATATCTATTAGTTTAACTACATCCTTATCAAATAAATCTACCAGGGTTTCGATGAATAATCATCGCCATATAACATGTATTATTATTATTGATGATTAAAATGCTTAACACCTATTGCCGTCGAATCATATCTTTGATGAATGATCATTTCAAATCAATCACTTGATCATCCCCGTTGGACTTGATCATCCCAATTGGAAAGTGAAGCGCGACCGGTATTCAAGATCGATAGGACATTTTTCATCTCTTTTGCTATAAGGTGAAACAGCAAGTTACACTTGTTGCAATGCCACAATAAATAATTTTCAATAAAAAATACCTTAAATTAACCGATACGAGAAGCATAAAATTTAGCGAACATATTGCTCAGATTCCAAGAATAGAGAACGGAATGAGTTTAAAGAGACGCATGATTTTTTAAAAATTCACCGAAACGATTGCGTAATTGCCATGAAAAGAAAAGAATGAATTATAAATTGTTTTAGAGAAGATTAGTAGAGTGGCGTGGTTTTCCATTTGTTTTTACTTTTTTATTTATTAAATACAGCAACTCAATGTTTCTTACAAAGTATACTAAATTGAAATAAATTGGAAATCGTACAACATTTGTACCGTCGTAGGTTTTCCCGGTGCATCAGGTGCAGAAAAGATCCTCGGGTTTCCCACCGGTAGATGTTTTCCATGTCTCGGGAGATGTTTCGCGGGTTTCCCACTGGTTGTATGGAAAGTTTCTCGGGTTTCCCACAGGTTGATGTTTTCCATGTCTCAGGAAACATCGACCAGTGGAAAATATCAACCAGTGGGAAATCCGAGATACTTTCCATAGAAAATTTTCTTTTAATGTGGCAGCAAAACATAAAATGCACTCTATATAATTAATTTAACATTATGGTTAGCCATCTGCTAAGCCACTCTGGCTTATCGGAAAGTACCTTTTATGATTTATCAGTTAAGTTATTACGCATCTCAAGCGATATTAAGGAAAAATAAAATTGTAAACAAATAAAAATTTTGAAGAATAATTGGCCCAAGATGATTAATTTGGAGCGAAAACGAAGCCAATCGTGCTCCTTGGGCTTAGCTGACCACGGACACAGCGGCAGAAAGTGTTAACTACAGAAAATCCAAGGAGAATCGAGGAAAACCATTCGATCGAGTGTATTATGAGCCAACGGGTTGTGGGAGGAGGGGAGGGAAGGTTAAAATTTATTTCGGCAGAATTAACTACGCATATCATCCGAGCGCGACCGCGTTCCGCGCGTCTGAAATGCGAGATAAGGCGGCACGACGCACTCGTGTATAACGGTTGGCCCCGTCAAACGATGCAGCGTGGAAGGTTTGAGAAGATTAAAGGGATCAGGGTGCTGACCCGATACCGCTATTTCCGATTCAACTCCACATCGATATTCTTTATGCCATGGCGAAGTCATAAAACGAATCTGGAGGGGTGGATGGAATGGATTTAAAGAATTCTTCTGCCGTTGTGCGGCTAAGAAAAGTTCAACCCGTAAAGTAAATTATTTTATTTATATTTACATATTTATATTTATATAATTGCCTTATATTTACATAGTTGATTTTGTTTATAAACCTAATGTAAAGGCCTTAGCGCTGTTTTTGGCGTTATATAAATAAATAAATAGAATTGAAATTAAAGGGGAATAATTCGTCAACAACTGCTGAGAGTGAGCAGAAAGTGTTACAAAGCTTTAGATTGGGAGCTACTTGAGTCAAGGAGGTCACGTTCTAGGCTTACGTAACAAGAACAATAAACAACTCAACCCTATCAGAGCGACACTTCATAGGGCAAAAGGATATCTCCTTACGATAGAATTGAAATATACAACCACATCCTATATAAACGATTAAATTAGAGAAGCACTCCGCCGAACGGATAGGTATGGGAATTATTTTCTCCCGCAAACAACAACGGACACTGATAAAAAAACAGACCATGCTAAGAAAAATCAAAACGCACTTATCGGTCTCTCTTTTAAGTTAAAGGATGGCATCCTTAAAACCCCATCAAATGCCTATTGAGGCGGCATTCGGATTAGCAGGTGTATCCTGTTTTAAGAGTACCAGAGACAGCGTACTACTGCCTATATCAGTTGACTATCAGGAACGGGTGTGGATGTATTAGAGGGAAACTTGAACATATTAATACAATTACTTGTACTTCTCAATGAAATAATTATATCATATGGCTTATGGTACATAGCTTAGCTTACTATACTAGGTAAAAAGAGTAAATTTTTCCTAAAAAATAGAGAACCATTACAATCAGTCGTTAGTTCTATTATACAAATACAATGCCTAAAAGACACATAGAATGGGTTGCATTGTCTACATATTGATTGCGTAGTACCAGAGAGGAGTACCTCGATAGTACCGAATTGGTTGTATTCCTCCGGGAAAATAATTATTTCACAAGATTGCTAATAGAAATAGCCTATATATGACCTAAATCCCTTGTTTGATACGCTATCATTACGACAAATCCTAAGAGAAGAATCACCCGATGTAGCAAAAAAATCCACGTAATCAACGCCAATTTTATCGGTAGTATCGGCAGAGGCCGACACGTTAGCATGAGGTCAGCCGTATGGAGAGAAATCTTCAACGATAGGAGACTAAGGCGAGAAACGGTGGCAGAGAGAGCGAACGCGAGGAGTTTGAATTCTATATATATAATAAAAAAAAAAAAAAATATATATATATATATACACACACCACTTCCTCGCATTACCCGATGCACATCTCGAGATCCCCTTTGCACCTCCACCCCCGCCTAGCTTTCAAAGGGTGGTAGCTCTCCCGCAGAGTGGAGACGGACTGACGGAGCCACTAGATGGCGCCTGCAATTACTCAGCGAGGGGAAACTGCTTCCTCCTCCTCCTCCTCTCAGCTGCCGCCAACACGGCAGACGTCGCCGTTGCTGCTGCTGCACCCTTCTTTCCCCGAACTCTACCGACACCCTTCTTACATTCTCCCAGCCGCCCGCAGCAGCATATGGTCGCCTACAGCACCTATGCTGGATTCCTGAAAGGCTCTCGGAATTTGACAATGAACCTCGAGTTTTCCATGCAACCATGAGCATAATTAATTCTCGTTTTTCTCCTTTATTTAATTTTGCACGGCTTCAGGTGTTGCATTAGCGGGTCGTGAATCACCCCGTGGACTTGTTTCTAATTGGTTAATTAAACAACCTGCTCAGCACACTTTTTTACACCAGCGATGCAACCAGTTTTCGCGCCCGTGGATCGCGCTGAGAAGAAGACAATAGGTGAATAAAGAAACTCGTACAATGCCTCTTGGTTAATTGAACGGTGGCGCTCCCTCAACATTTCTCCAACGATTATATTGAATTTTTCACAAAAAATGCATGGTTCATTCGGGTTTTTAGTGACGGGAGCATCGCTAAAAACAAAAGTTCTCCATGTTAATGCCACGATCATCTGTACATTCATAATAATATATTCTCAGCCCAAATTTCATCATTCATGCGAGTATTTCATCACCATTATATCACAGAATCTCAGAATCGGAGATTTAAACAGAAGTTCTATGTTAGTTCAATAAATTATTAATATTAATACAATAGGGTGTCAATTTTCCTCAAAGAAGTTTGAATTACTACCGGGTGCGATACAGTTCACATAACAGCCAGGCGATGATGTAACATAAAAAGGACCGTATCGAAACCAATACTAATTAAATATTTTATATCGAAAATTAACAGTCTGTTTTATTAATATGGTAGACGTCTACCATAATAAGCCTGAAAACTCACTCTAACGCACACCCAAAAGTCTGAAAACATAGTGTTCAATACACTACTCAGCCAATATGGCATAACTTTCAATGCAGATTTCGAGGTCTTACATTCACGCTACGTGGAGCTTTCGCGACTTTGCCAGGCTAATGTTCTCGACACTTGCCGGAATCAAACCTTCCGGAGCGAGCGATCATAACTCTTTCTCTCCCTCCTCCCTCACAGAGCCTTCCTCGGACGCGAGTACGGCCTGCCTACCCCGGGGAACGCTACCCGCTCAGTGATATATCCTCACGAGACTTGAGATTACGGCGGAGTAAACGCCCTATATTATAAAGTCTGCGGGCATATATCTCGGCTTCCAACCCCTACGACGGAGGGAGCGTGTAGGGGTAGCGGAGGAGGAGTGGAGGTGTTTTAAATTACACCACGCTGCGAAGTCAAAACGGTGGTGTGGAGCAGAAGGAAGTGATAGAGAGGCGCACGGTGCTTCCTCCGCACAAGTGTACGTGGGAGGGAAAAGGGAACTTTGGAAAGATATAGGTGGTGGATATCGGGGAGAGGGTTGGGGTCGCGGGGGATGGGGAAGTGGTTCGTATCCCGCGGCCAACCAACCACTTCACTACCGCCGCGCACTGCAGGCGCGGCCTCTGAAAAGCCGACCACCCCCACCGCCCGCACCGAACCGTCCGAAAGCCCCTGAAATATGACGTTAATATCGCTAAACTGCTCCGCCACCTTAATTTACGACCGAATCCGCCCGGTCGTAATGACCCATAAAGGTATATCTCTTTAATTATTTATTTATCCATTCGTATTATTATTTTTTTCGCCATCGTAACGCGGGGAGAGGAGGGAAATATCACAACAGATAAATAACAAGGGGTCCGTTGATATACTCTCCGCGCGCGCAGCTTGCGATTCATAACGCGCCGGATTGGGTGCTTGCACAATTTGCCTCGGTCGTTAATATCACCTCTGCGTCCGCCCCGGGACCGTAAGATTGTGCAAATACCGTGCAACATTCGCATTAATTTCCATCGCACAGTTGTTAACGGTCTACCATTCAAAGCATCGACTGTCGAGAGAAAAGATACGTATCGTTGCGCATATAATCAGGACGGCGACCTATGCTCTACCACCACCGAGTTTTCTCTCTTCAAGAGAAACTAACTTTCGTACCCATGATTACACACGCCCGGTGAATGAACAGAGGTAGCGAGTGAGGTATCAATGGCCAGGGAAGACAAAATTACGTACTTCATAGCACACCATACGCTCCAATAACCCGAATGAGCTTCACCAATTTTATGAATTAGTCCCCTCACAACGCGGTCGGAAATGGTGATCCAGCAACACAAAAGACAAAAATCATAGTCAGGGTGTCTAAAAAAAGTTGCAGTGCTTAATATAGCATCATAAACTCCATATTATTTATAAAATATTTACTATATGCATAAATATTTCTATAAATAATAATGGAAAACATTTCTCAAATATCTTTCAAAATAGAGCCTTTTTTCCTTGAGGTTAACGTCACGTTAAAATTGCAAACATGTGACCAGTTAGCACTTTTAGAAGGTAGGACAATTGCCTCACCTACTGGCTGTAAGGAGGCCAAAAGAGATTGTAGGAAGGGAATAAGGCGTTGCACGTAAAACCACCCGAATATATATCAATCGAGGATCTTCAATATACTCTATTCAGCCGAGGTAGGCACAACAACATTAGTACCATGGAGGGAAAAACATAACTGATAGGTAACATCTTCCTCTGTCGAGGAAAATTATAAAACGCATGAATAGGAATATCACATTTAATTTATTGATCACTTCCATTTGTACATTTTGAAGAGCTCACTGCTCAACTACCAATGTCAACTGCTTCCACTGAAGTAGATTTCAACTGCATATAATACTTTTTAATATGCAAGCATTGACAATTTGCAACTAAAGAATGTCTTCTGGAATTAATTAAAAAGAGAATGTCAGGTTGGTGGGAGATTTCGGAGTCTAAGGTAAAGACCATTCAAATAAAGAGATTTTTCTTAGGTTTGAGCTCGAAGCGAACCCAATTAGGGTAGCCCTTGGAATGATTAACCCTCGGAACCCTTCCTCAGGTTCCGAGGGATAATCAGAGATCTATGGAGACAACTGAATAATTTTTACTCTAGTTACTTGGATACCTATTGCAAGAGATAAACAATATATCATGCCCTGCAGATAGGAAAAAAATATTTTTTTTCCTCTCTGCAGACAGACATGGGGCGTGGACTACGTGTGACCCTTGATTAAAGGTTACCTTTGTCTTTAAACGTTTTTTCATTACTTTTCACGGCAGGTGAACGCATTTTCACCGTTCTTCACTTCCATTCAGCGCACACTCAGGTGCCTCAAACACGAGCGCGTGCTATGACGTGTTGCCTCAAATAATTTTTCGCCATACACTTAGCGCCCGAGTCGACTTTCTTGTTAGCACCGCGATAGCATTCTCTGGACAATGAGCCCGAACAAACAGGCAAGCAAGACGTCACAATTGCACTGCCAACAGTACGGCGCTAAGCACACCTATAGCGATGTATCGCATTGAATGAAAAGACTCGTCCGGTTAGTTTTTCTTGGGTAATTTCGCAGACTGCTGCCAATGTCGGGGTTGCATACGGTTTAAGTTATGACGAAGAAGATTAACAGAGTCATATGCATTAAATTCAATCCAAGGAAATTTTGAAAAAAAATGTTAGTAATGGACGATTGTGATTATCGATAGGTAGATTCCATTGAAGTATAACAACATTTTAGTCATCAAACTCACCTCCGGGATCAAAATTTACTCTACTTTCCTCAAATCTGATTGTTTAACAATATGACATGATAGAAAAGGAAATTCTTCTGCTAATTAATACCATAACCTAGAGTAAGAAATCCTAGAACTCTCTAAAAAATATTATCCACCTGAGTTTTTGGACGGACATAAAATTTTAACTGATAATTTCAGGCTTTACTTCGCGAAACCTCCCCATATTGGAATTAAAAAAATAAAACTTTGTAAGGTTCACTATTATTTTAATATGGGCACGACCCGGGTTTCGTATGTAACCACGTTAGGATGTAGCCACGTTACGAAACCCGGGTCGTGCCCCTATTAAAATAATATTGAACCTTACTAAGTTTTATTTTTTTACTTCCAATAAAATTTTAAGCAATCCCTCCAACAAGTACAATGGAGACAATAATAGCTTAGATAATAGGGAATCTGTCCCATAATAAGTATCAGGTTTAACCATCAAAACTACACTCAGATATTCCCCACCAATTCAACAGCTACGTGAACAAATGGAACAAAGTATTAACGTCTCCATAAAGCCTTTTACGCAACTAAACATGCCAAGAGGTCACAAATTGCTCACATAATAATGTTTCCTTTCTTCCACTACAACGATCATTGAGACCTACCATAACCCTTGTCTCGCTTAAAAATGTCATAGTCTTCAAATCACATAAAATGTTATTTTATTTCATCATAATTTATCACGGATTACTAAGGAGTATAACGGATATTAGGGTGGTTTCCTATTTTTTTTAAATTGCCTAAATCGAAAGATTATTACTCCTGGAGTACGTATTTAACGCTTTTAGATTTTTAAATGACGGTATCCATTTTTTGCGATTAAATGAAAAGTGAAAATTTTCATGTGCGCGAAAACGCGACGGCTAAGTATGAATGCTGGCAAAATCCCGTGTGACGTCATCCTGGTCCCGCCTGCCGCTGTGTGAGGTCACCTTGGTGCGAGGCTATGAGTGCCGCTACGATGAAGGCTGCTAGCAAGTAGCAGAGTACCCAGCTAGCAGGTAGCGCTTGGCTTAAACAATGATTATTAATACCCTATCAAACGAAGGAAACTTTCCGACCATAGGCAATTTTAATAGGTGATCATTAAGAAATGTTTCCCTAAGCTCTGTGCCTCATGCATGCATTGGCAACCTCAGATGATGTAGAACTCCTGACTACTCGTATAGCAAATAGGTCCCTGTGACGTCACGTGGATTGGCATCGTATGGGCGCCAATCTGGCCTTTTTCAAATGAAGTTAAAATTGGCCATTAACCTTCATCTAAACTGGGAATTCTAAAACCAAATAATTTATATTAAAGGAATACACTAATGGTGGGCAAGGAATCGTAATCGATGCCTTTCGTTTTCTTTGATGAATGAAACTACCCTTTATACGATTTGCAATCAAGTTAACGCAAAGTTTGTAAAAATTTCCCCCTATACATTTTATAAATCCTTGCACAAGACAATCTTTCTTCATTTTTAGGAATTATACACATGTTTTAGTATCATTAAGAATTTTACTTTTAAATAAAAAAATGTAAAGACAGTTCACAAGTCCATGTGCGCTTTCACGTGGACTTTCCAGCTTAGCTGGTGGCAAGAGAAATAACACAAGGAAGCAGGCAACGCCCTAAGTAAGTGACGCCCGCTTCTTTAAGTACAAATCGCACTTACACCTTTAAGGGAAATGCCTGAACCTTTGAAGAAGTCATACACACACTAATAATATCTGTTAACTAATGGGTTTTGGGTACACATGGGAACTTAGCGTACTATCGCAAACCCATCTCCTTTCCCCGTTTTCCTGGAGAGACAGGAGAAAATGGCCTTCACATTTGCACTGCGACAGTAAATAATAAGCGGTCTTTAGATGCTTAAGCATTGTTGCGCAAGACAACAATGGGAGGCGTTGGAAAAAATCTGTTTCCGCAAAAAAATATCCATTTTGCAATATTTCACAGAAATCAATCTCCAAGGAAAATTTCAACGGAGGGAAACCGGCCCATGACGTTGACTGATCGCTGTCGGTTTACAAACGATGCGTCTTCGCATTAAACTTTCCCTGGCCAGAAACTATCATTCGAATTGCTAGCGAGCTCCTGAGTCCACGATATTTCCCCAACGATTGAGAGTGACGAAGGCCATGAAAATACTATATTGCTTGATACTCTCCTCACGCGAGAGACGCTAAAAGGCGGGAAATACATCCAGCGTTAATTGAAATATTGCTCCGGGCGTAAACTATTGCTATGAAATCTCGCACATTGGAAATAATTTCCAAAAAACAGTTTATGTACAAGAGTAGAGCATTTAATAAGGTATACCAAACCAAATATTACATTGTATACAAGGTCATTTATGCATCTAGGACCTAAAGTATAACTTACTACCATTCCAAATAATTCATTCCTATTTATTTCAAGAAGTCTTAACGGAATGATTACTGGAGAAAGAGAATGTGAATCCATACAAGTGCTGAACTCACTTCCTGTGATTGTTACATCTTTTAAATTGCCATTTTCACTATAATGTGACGTCTCTTATTCTTGATGTCATATTCAATCAATCTGCTGATTAAAATAAATATTTCTTATATTTTTGAAATGTTTCGTTTTTGCTGTTGCAAGTTATAAACTATATGAATCCGTTAGTGTTTCTGAGTTCACAATTTCCCAAATTTGAGAAGGTGTGATATACAGGTACCATTTTGACTCCAAAAATAATCTCCATAGTAAAGTATACAATATACTATGCTATCCAATTTTGCAATGTTTTCTGGAGAATATTACTCAAAATTCAAATTTATGTCAACAAAGGCCAGATCTCAAAATTCAAAACATGAAATGAGGTAAACTGGAGACAAAATGGGAAAGCTTGAATAATTTCCTGAATCTGGAAATGCTCTGGTTTGCAAATATCTTCTTTAATACACCCACGGTATAAAAAGATGAGGGCGATGAAATTTAACGCAGTTAATAAAATTCAGGTACGCCTCACTCATTACTGGGTCTATTGCAAGAAAAATATCCAAAAACAATCAGGTCGCTCATGAACATGCATATATTTGTATACCGATGAGTATATTTGTACCACAATAAATAGAATATTATGATGGAATACAACGAAAAGGTAGGATCAAATGGGAAATAAATACTCACGCCTGGAGTAAATCTCTTTTTCACTGTCTAATTTAATATGTGACGAATTCTGCACAGCATCCAAATGATACTATTCTTTTAGGTCCCAAAACCTTTAATTCCTCTGAAAAAAACCCAGCCATAGTCAGGTTTAATTCAACTTTTAAAATACATTTTGTTGCTTCGAAACACTGACCCCAATGAGCCTAACACGCGTGGCTTAATGATTCGGGAAATGAGTGTGTGTTGTGACTCCAAGGTTCTCAGACAGAAACAACGGACGTTTCTCAATGAAAGTTGATATCCCAAGGCATTAAGTCAGGTCAAGGATGGCAGAACATTTTGAAGCGTGAATACTGACGGGAAAATAATGATATAAAACAAAGAATTCAAGAAAAAGTTTAGTGATCGTGTGCTGAAATATGCTGATGAACGGACATCATTTAACCTTGAAACTGGCGTTGATTGACGTTATGAAACATGGTCCTGCAAAAGAGGTTTTCACTCCGAGCGGTGATCCAGCACCAAAAGAATGAAATTAAATAAAAAATATTCCTTTGCCTCTCAATATGTGCAAACGAAATCTCAATCTGATTTGTGAATGAAAAACTTTGCTGTTGTAGAAATTTGGAACTTTATTTTCCTGACTAGATTCGATACACTGTAATATATTCATAGGACTAGCCACTGTATCATATTCATAGAACAGCAAAGTTTTTCATTCACAAATCAGTAAGATGGATTTCTACAACGTGAAGGCCTCTACTATTCAGTGCATGAAATCTCAATCCTAAGCATGCCAACGCTGCTATATTCTTTTTACCAGAGAAAAGCAAATTACGACAAAAAATAGAGTACGAGATATAATATTTCATGAAAAAGGTAGCATTTCATTATAGGCCTCTCATCCGCCACAAATCCTAGAAGTATTCCAAGCAATCATATGATCATGTTAATTAATAACATTTCAATAGCTCTGCAAACGGCAGTTTTAGGATTTAATTTTCAAAAGCACTGAAATAATAAAAAGTATCCACACCCTCTGATGTCTATTGAGGAAAGTGATAATATTCTCTTAATTTATTTTGATTTTGCACCACTATGGTCGATTAATAAAAGATGAAAGTGATAAAGTTTGATGGTGAACACGGCAATAATTTTTTTGTCGACATCTATTAAAGCGACGGTATATAATTGTAATTTCATGCATATAATTGTACATAATTGTAAACTGTAATTTTATTTCATAATTTCTTTCATTTTCTCAAGGAATTTTTGAAAGCAAAATACGTATTTATAGTTTAGTCTTGCACATCTGAAGTGAAAGTCGAGCGTTTTTTTCTTTCTTGACTTTGTAAGTACTGTCGCACTGTGGTATACTTTCCAGGTAGGTACCATAGATTTTACACCATGAAATGGAAAATATTACCTTGAGTATTTGAGCAATATTCAAATATTAGTCGAGATTACATTTTAAATAGGTAAAGAAAGAAAGGAGGGACCATAAACGGATTTACAAACACCGTGAAATTAACGTAACAGAGCAGTGGAGTAACGAGGGGGGAGGTATGGGTGGTCCGGAACTCCCGGCAATATAAAAACACATTTACTTCCCTCCATAAAAGAAAACAAAATAATGAAAATTCATGAATTTACAACAGATTTCTTTAGCAAATGAAGTTTTTTTTATTATGGAAAGTGATAAAATTATTTTTGTACCCTGTTTTTAAAAAAATTTCTCCCTAATTTTGGACCCCCCCAGAACGAAATTACTGGCTACCCCACTATACCAGAGTGAACCAGTTGGCCTACAAAATGACAGGACCGCTGTAACTTCTCTGCTATTCCGTGGCATCGAAATATTCCAACGCATCCTTCTTCACAAGCATGAAAGCAAGCTCTCCGTGAATGAGGAAGAAGATAAGTAATAGATGGGTCAAAAAAATCCCGACGCTTCACCCGACGACCTCTAGGACTTCTTTTCCATTTAAGAGCGCTTTCAAGATCGTTATTTTCGGCTCAAGGGGAAAGAACGCCGAGAATCTTCGGGCAAAGGAGAAGTTCCTTCCCATTGACGACCACGTCGATACTGAACAGGGGCGAGGGAGGTCAATGAGGCAGGACATAAAAATGCATGGTGGTACTAGGTGGAAAAAGAATTTTTCTCAACATGAGTGCACAAAAAAATGAGCAAAACCGTAAAACACCAGTAGGTATTCGGAGAATCCACTTCGGTGATGATTCTGCAAACAAGAAGAATAAACAGCACAGATTTATACGAAGGACGCTCCTCCCAGGGCCATTGGTAATATATTTTTCTATTGAGGCTCATGAGAATATTACTATAGAATTAATTCTTAGATTATTTTATGACAATCTTGAATTTTTTACCAACTTCATATTTTATTAAGCTCTTATTTCTATATTTTTCCATTAGTACAGCAATTTTACCCGATTTAAAAGTCCCAATTGAATACGCTCTCATTCGAGGGGAGTAAGCATGATAAAATAATCTCTCCCAGCCAACTTGACATATTTATGCCGCTTGGTCGGTAATACAATGCCAAGCTAGAGCTAATTTTCCTATTTCCAATCTCTTCCGATTCAAAATATGAATATAGTTACACCAAAAAGACCATTTGGTCTGATAATTCGAGGAGGCGACCGGCATCTGAGTTCATTTGCGCCATAAGGGAAGGGCAGGCAAGGAAGGGGGGAGAAAAACCCGGCGTCGGTATAAGTCTGCCCTTAAAAGAGAGCCTTGAAGGGGACCACGGATTAACGCCCCATAGGACGGACGGAGTATTGCGCTAGAAATGTCCTCTACAACACATTCAAGCAGGGATCGGGCAGTCTCTGAAAAATCTCCGCAACCGCCGGGATTTGAACCCGAGCCCACAGGGTGGGAAGACAACACTCTAGCCACCACACCACGCTTGCCCGTTCCACGAATTTAGAATATACAGCAGGGGTAAGTAATCCGCAGTCCACATTCCTTATAATTATCGTCAATATTGCACTTGCAATAACGAAATTAAATGCTAAATGTCAATCAAATGCTTATCAATCGCCTTATACATTAAGTTCACGAATAATTATTCCCTGTAAATAACACGAGAAAATGATAATCCAATGGGAACAGTTAGCCTTACCTACTTGCAAATTCGGCCCACAGCGACATGCCAATTTGATCATGCTTCAGATACATAAATATCAATTTTAACTGATGGTCTACAGGAATGATTAAGCTGCCGAGCCTTTTCACAGAGAGATAAGATTTTCCGAACTCGGTGATAATATAATCATTATCCAGAAGCTACATCCGTTTCTCCCCAGAGAGGGCGATGAAAAATCAAAAATGTTAGCTGTATACTTTATAGCTACTATAATTAGAAAGTTATAATTGCAATGGCAATTAAATTGAATTTCAAATATTTAATATTTAGATGAATTTTGACTTTAAATGAGTAGATTTAGATTAGTTTGGTTTCAACGAGTTGGACCCATTTCGTAGTTTATTTTGAACAGCACAGCAACCTGATCCCAAAAAGACTAATTTCACAGTACTTATAATCAATCTTGGTTCGCCACAACTATTCCATCAAGGTATTGGCCGCAAAAGTACGATTTATCGCGAGTTTGAGGGATGATATTTGTGCGTATTTGCGCAGGAGAAGCACACGGGACTCCTATATAGAGGACCGCACATGACCGCGCGAGGCGCACCGCCGCCCGACTGGCGAACTCCGCGGACGTTTGCTTAGCGAAGCCGCGCTAAATGATCAGCGGGAAAGTACGGTGGAGTGGGATGATCAGCGAGCGGGGGCGGCAGACAGGGCCGCCCCTCTCTATTGGCACTTTGCCCCGATCGACCCACGGGCCGGCTCAAGCGCGCCGTGTTTGCGCCCGAGGGCGCGGGAAGCGCGAAAGAAAGAATTTGTTGAAGTGATCCATTTCCACACACGCGAGTATTGGCGACGATATTTTCCCCTTCCGACGGCCTCGAAGTTCCTCCTCAGAGTGGAAGAGAGAGAGAGGGAACATGAACGTGTGCACAACGAACGAGGGTTGGGGGATGGAAGTTTACTTGGGAAAAGGGTGGAAATGAAGGCAAAGCGTGTACGCGTGTGTTATGAGTCTTGTGCAAAACGCGCATGCTATCCAACTTGTACAAAGCCGAGGCGCCCAGACTGTCTCGCCGAGGGGAAAGCGAAAAAAATACGAGGAGGCGCCGTAACCACGCCGTACTGTATTTTCCGACCTTCTGCTTCGGCCGGCGCAGCGTGGAGTACCTACGTACCTACCAACCTAACATTCACATATCCTCCTTCGCGCCACGTAACGTAAAGAGGGAACATTCTCCCCCAAGTTGGAATCTGAGTACAGCAACATGGTCTGCACTTGATGGTCTGGCGCGTAAATTTACGGTTTAACCCATCGCCGGACGGATAAGATCACATACAAGGCTGATTAGGACGATAGTACGTATTCGTTTTTATCGCCCAGATTAAGCAGTGGATATGGTTGACGGTTGATGGACGGACAATTTACAGCGATTTTGCGGCCTGAATATATAAAATTCTATATTAATGCTCACGGGAATATCTGAAATCGTGTGACAACGGTGAGAGAGACTAGTGTTCGTAGTCTGTATTGAATTCTAGGACATATGCGAAGAGGATTATTGTAACACCGGCACTTTCGGTGAAGCATTCCCACGATTTCAACCAGTCCTCAAATTACAAACCTAGTAATATGTAAGAAGTAAAAGAGTCTTCAGAAAGTTGACCATTCAAATGCCGACTCAATATTTTCATTATATAAGTAACTGCTCCAAGCACACATTTTCCTGGCGGCATTAAATGACATTGTCATTGATAGCATCAATTAATCACCGTCAATGATGATGTTATAACATTTTTTCTATGCTTTCACTTGCCAATGAAACTCAAGCAACGCCTTCAAACCTACGACTCCTCAAGAGAAAGTAATAATATATTTTGGAAGACGAGAACGGAGAAATAAGAGACATACTACATTCGGCAAAAGCTGTCATTGGAAAGTAGCTAAAAACTATGTCAATAATGCTTTAAATGTTCACATTTAATAGGTGGCGAACGTTGTTCGAGGCCAATGTATTAAATATCATGAACAATAAACGCCTAAGGAAATGACACTCAAATGCGCTAATTCGATATTCTTAACGAAAGAAACTGCCTTTAAGAGACCAGCTAAGGGGTGCAGGATAAAATAATTCACACGAGACATTCTGAGCTTGGATTATTTAATCGACCTCACATTCCCCGTAGCACAAGCAGTTACGCTACGAGGTACATTTAACTTAACGATTTTCAAGAACCTAACCAACTAAGTGCAACCTTGACAAAAAATAAAATAGCATGCAGTAGTGAAGAGGACCCAAATTAACTTTATAAGTCCCCACAACCTTCCACCACGGAGTAACAAACGAAATAAAAAATTAACATCTAACGGTCCTTTCGCTTTTAAAGTCGTTGCTGTTAACGACACAGAGAGAATGTCTTTCAAAATAACCTTTCAGTGTTGTGATGTGGAATAATAGTCGGCACCGGTCACATAACTTCCTCTTCATGGAATATTTTCCTGACATTTTTACAACCCTATAAAAACCCCTGCATCACTTTGAGATAGGATATTTTCCAACGCCTAATACTTGGGATGAGGGAGCAAAACAGGATTCTAGATTGTTCTCATGATAAGTGAGTACATCTAAAGTAATGAGAAGGACGCAAGAGGCTTGAAGACTTTCCTTAATAATACGGCTAAATGGGACGACGGCTGCTCTTTTGAGGTTTTCCGGAGGAGAGCTGGTGTCGGCAAGGAAAACACTAAGATCATATCTGTCTAATCGTTTTCCGCTGAATCCATTCCAAAGGTATGATATCTCAAAGACTGCCAGCGAATGATGTCACGTCCCTTAGATAAATACACACGATCTTAAATTACGGAGAAATGTTTAGATCAATTAATTTAGAAAGATAAATCCGTTGGAAAACTCTGATTCGATCATTTCCTCTACCAACGGTACAAGACTATTAAATACCCACTTTTTCACTAAAGATAGATAATTATCAGGCTATAGAGATTCGCCAGGATGTTATACTTAATGTTTTCAGCAACAAAGACACTGGGAGAAACTTCAAATAATGAAGAAAAGACTCCGTAATTTTTCTGAGAAGAGATGTCTACCGATACACAGTAATACAAGAGGGAATTTAAATTACTCGGTCAAATAATTAAATATTGAAAATTTACAATTATTAATCATGTTTAGTCACGCAGAAACTTATACGTAAAAATTTTACACGAAAATTCAAGTATCCTAACAGCAAACAAGTAAAATTATAGATTCTGGATGTTTTAATAAGAATCTGAAGAAATATTGTACTAAAAAAGTCAATTCAGATAAGCGCGGTAAATTGCAGTTTAATATACCTGGGGCAGTAAAAACCTTATGTGTTTCGACAGTAGCCTAAACAACGTCAAGATCATCCACACGCCTTCAGTAAAGCTGTATTCATGCGTCGAAATTGACTGCCATAGAAAAATTAATATAGAAATATAAATATAGAAAAATGAACTACCGTTTACTCGCACATTTGGAAAGTGACTGTAAAGCATAACGAAAAAAGTGCCAATCGATTGAGAACGTGGTTGATCTATATTCGATCGATGGGCAAAGTTGAGGCAGTTCAACTTCGAATCCAGTAGAAATCAATTATTCAGTATGCATTGCAAGCGGTACGCGTTCACTTAACTACTCAGGCAAAGAAAGAAACTAAAGTATATTACGAGATAGCCGAAGACTATCCAACAGCGTCATCTGCAAATGCATATTAAGAGCTTAAACTCGGGAGGCTGGCTCATGAGACCCGGGTTTGAATTCTGGTAATCATTACATCTTTTACGTTTGGAATCGTCTTATTGGAAATATACTGACTTAAAATATGCATAATGGCAAACTAACCAACTATTTATCGGACATCAAAGTGATTCCTACCTTCCTTTCCCGGTTCTTTATAAAGTCGATGGATACGCTAGTGATAAAATCAAAGTTGACAGTATCATCGATCACGAATCAATAAAAGGACATTCAAATGAGCTTTATACTGAGACATCTCACTCTGAAGTCATCGAGCTTTCCATTGCAAGAGGCCTTCAACAGCTTGCAGCGTCTCAATTCACCTTCCCCATCACCCGTGGGCGGACCTAATATGATTACATCATCCTCCGACGTTCAATACCATTACATATCCGTTCACTCTTGAATAAGGACAATAAAAATAAACGATTTTGAGGAATTTTCGACAAGAATCTCTTGATCTGACACATCTAATTTTAGAAAATATATGAGCCGGCAAAAATAAACTGCCTCTATGCCCGTCCGCTGATTGCTGCAATGGGTGCAAAACTAATGAATTTTTCACTGCGATCCAGGGAATTTAAGATGACCAAGGAGAGGAACAGTTTAGGTTGTGACTTTCCAATGGAATGACACTCAATTTCGGCGCAATCCTTCGCTAAATGAAACGCGTACGAACGAAAAGGAAAAACCTACCATCCACCAAACTCTAGGTTGTTTACTTACGATCCTCTCTTAGAAGCACCGAAATGCCTACGTACCTACGGGAAAATCTACGCAAAGATACTTTTCTTGCGTTTATAACAAGGAGAGCCAATTCTACTTACAAATATAGAAACGAAGCAATTAAAAATAAACCATAATAGTAATAAAAATATCTAATCAATTTTAAACTTTTTTTTCTAATTTAGGACCTGAGGAAAGGTATAAATGGCTTCAATGACTTCAAGAACGTCGGATATCCATCAGCAGGACACTTCGAAGCTTTACAATAAATTCCCAAATTCACCACAGAAAAAGCGCCAACCTCTCTACCCACAGGTAAGCTACGTCTTTGAAATCTCAAATGTTTAGACTATCCAGGAAGCATTAGCGGTTCTCCGTTCCTGACAACCGGACTAATTTTACGGCATCACAGAATTGCTTCATCCGTCAACCCCGGTCTTTAAACGCGCCTGCCAAATACCACTCACGAAGAAAATGCTTGGCGGACAAAAATATACACTTAGAGACCATTTTCCTTCTCTGCGGTGGAGACAGACGAGTAATAAACTCAATTTTAGCTTGAAATAAATTTCCCCGGCATTCTATTCGACGTACCAAAAACTCGGTGATATATCTGGAAGGTTTTACTCGCAGCAGGCCATCCATTATGTGCGCAGGCAAGGGGCGACTCACATTGCAAACGCAGCGATGACGGAGTTGTGTATTTCGACCCTAATTTCAAAACAGACAATTGACCTCCTTTCTCCCACCGATAATGAATCTGATTACATCACTCCTAACGGTCAATTTCCACCCACAATAAATTCACTCGAATACTTTTCCGTAGCTGAAACAATTGATGTACACTGATGATTTCCTCTCTCCACAACAGAAGGAGCGGCAATTTTCTTTAACATAAATTAGGTCTCTGCGATGAAGTTACGAATCAATTCAAGGCAAGTAACTTTAACAGTTTATCGATGCTGGTTAACCCTGAATGATCGCGCAGTAGCCCAACCTTATTGATGAGTGGAAACTATCACCGACTAATCCTTAGCACAGGTAATCTTTTCTATTTCGTGAATACCTTTATGGAAATGCGATATGAGATCATTAGGACTGACAAATCACACAGAAAGAAAGGTAAAAGTAGCTTTCAGGCACATGGATTCCGATTAGTAAGTGATGCAATACAGAAAACCGAGAAAATAAATAAAAACATTAAATCACTAAAGAGTACTGAAAAGAATATTTGCTGGGCTTGGATGAACGAAAGGTATCGAAAAAATGGCGACGTTTTCGAGGCATGCAGTGGAAGGAAGATAATAATTAGTAAATATTGGAGAATAACATGAAAAAAACACAAAACCAACACCTGCAATGACACATGACAGTAATAGTTCGTAAATACATCGAATTGTCATAAAACTACTGTTTCAGGTTAGCAGGATTTAGTTATTGTTTAGTTACTATTTATCAGTTAGCAGCAGGCACGCTGTGAGCAAAAATGTCACTTACCTACTCTTTGAGTATGTGATTTCGTTATGAGCTAGGCCCAAAGAACTGGGGGATGTGTGTAGTTTTAGAGGGGGCACAATTTGAATGAGGTCAAACTGAATGACAAAAATTTTATACCTCACCACCAAAAACCTTCGGTGGCTTTGAATCTTCTGTCATACCTCCGCTCGCAACAGCATTGCTATGAGCTACGTAAATGTAACTATTAAATGCTTTCTTAATCGTACACAAGATTTTCATCTGCTTTTACCTTATGATGCGTCGGCATTTGCCCCAATCGTAAATGAATGTAGATGGATAAAATTAAAGGTATCCTCATCATATTCCACTGCATTAACAAATGTTAATCTTTTGCAGCATAAAAAATAACATTTACGTGGAATCCCAAAGAAATTAACAAATTGACGCCGTAAAGTAAACATCTACATCCACTAAATACCCTGCGAGCCATCTCTGGGGTGTTTGGCAAGGGATGATCAATCACCAAAAAGTAAAGTTGTAAGCATCGTAAAAAGAGGAAATATTAACATATTCTATGAATAAAACCAGTCCGATCACTTCAGATCCCTTTAGCTTAAGCCATTCGATTAATCAAAAAAATTATGTTAGAAATCCCAGATGAAAAATCAACATATGAAATGAGTTCAATTATAATTTTGGGAATAAACACAGTATTAATTCGTGTGGCATTTGGAGATGGCCCTTAAAGAAAAGCGCAGTCTTCTCCCTCCGACTGATGATAATGGTTTGTTTAAAACATCGAAACGTACGAACCTAACGCGTGAGGGTCTCTTTTTATGTGTAAGTGTTTTAGTAATATTCTTTATATTTAATTTATGTTTTACCGGAACTCCGTTATAACTGGAATTTGGACGAGTGCATAATCTTAATAACTAACAAGAATGTAAATTCATGGAAAGGGAAAGAAGCGGATTGGAGCACTTATCAGAAAAGGACAAGGACAACGACGCTGAGGTAGTTGGATAAGGTTAGAAATCAGATGGTAAAAATCCGGCCTAACTATATCCATAAAATTCATTCATTCTAGTGCTACAATATATGACCATGTGGAATAATTTTATTTGCGCAATAGTGCAAGATCCACGACGACACCCAGCATATCGCGGATGCAGGCATTCAACGAATCACCTGCCGGCGGAACAAAATGGCCTTTATGATGTCGCAAAATGGGGGTGCGGAGCGTGATGCCATCTTTCCCGCTCAAATGCTAAAGATTGCGCGCGCTCGCATGAGGCATTGCCGCATTCAAAGGACAGTCATTGAATCATCTCCCCGAATATGGAGTGTCATCGTTAGAACCCGGCGCGGGAGCATCGCTCGTTGAGAACACTTTCTGAACATAGCTCAACATGGAGGCTGTAAAAAAAACCTCGTAAATTTCCAAGTGCGCCATACTACAATGGAGACATCTACATTGATACATAGGCACTTAAGATTTTTTTCAATATGAACAATAACGAAAAACCTTAACTTTATAAACCCCCCAATCCTCTGATTAAAAAAAGCCAAACTGCCTACGTGAGGAAATATGATATCAGAATGCAATGCACTTGCAACGATCTAGGAAAACCAGAGCCCTCGTCTGATGGGTGAGTCTGCACTACACATTTGAACGCAGGGAAAATAATTCGGTGAAATTATAGTTAGTTTAGGGGTAGAATGTTAGAGATAATAAGGCTGAATGAATTACACTGGAATTACGTTTGGAACATAAGAAAACAATAGAAACATTTCCACCCACAGATCGTACAGAACCAATATAACCACGAAGTCGCTCGATATTTAGTTATTTTATGTAATTTACACCTCGAAAAGAGGTACGTAACGTACATTAGAAAAAATACCTCAAAATAAGTTCGCCCTTGGTAAAGGAAAAACGTCGAAAATATTAACGTAACAAGAATACCTTCTACCTTGACCCCACCTATACGCACCAAAAATGTTGCATCTTTCTGCGAGAGAAACTTAACCCTGGCTCTTCCCTATCTCTCTCCAGCCACCAAAGCATTTGCCCTAACCCATCATGTCCACCGTCCGAGAAAAAAATAAAGTACAAATAAAACAATTGCCGAGAGTGAGGCGCGAGGGTAAATCTTCGCATCTCACTACGACCTTTCCCTCTCCATTTGAGAGAAAGGCAGAGAGAGAGAGAGATAGAGAGAGGGAGGAAGAATAAGGACTCAATCCTGACCGATCGAAGGGGTCGACCGGCCATTTTTTTTCCATTCCCAACCCGACCGATAAGAAGGAAGACGACACCGGGTATGGATGGAGGAGGAGAGCACCGCATTTGAACTCGCAACCCCATTCGAGAACGCTTTTGTGCCGGACCGACCCGCGAGCCTTGCCTTATACTGGAGGTGAGGTTGGGGCGACGCGGGGTGGAAGGCGGTGGACCCAGGCGCCACTGCGGGGGAGACCCGACTACAGAGGCAAAGGGCCGCGAAGAGAGCGATTGTTGATCACCGCACACACTCTCCGCTAGGAGGAGACCCTGAGTATCGGCTCCCTTAACCCCTTCCCTGCCGACTCTCCCGTACACCCATGCGCAAACCACCCTGGAACCGATCTAACACGCGTAGTTTGTGTGTACTATCGTCTTATACCCCAACATACGGGCGTAGTATATCACCCCCATCCCTTAAGACCTCATTCTCATGCCTTATATACGCACACACGCTTGCCCAGTCTGGTCCCCTTACGTTACGACGTAGATCACTCCTTGTTTGGAGCAGTTTAGGGGTGTGAGGGGTAGGGATGTATACTTGAGGACCACATAAATAGATTATATACATATATAAAAACCATATGCGCCCGGAAAGTATCACAGCGCCAGATGTAAGATACTTTCAGTACCAAGTACAGAAGGTTGTGATTTTTTTCCAATTTTTTAAATAAAAAATAAATAAAAGAAATGCAGCAAATTCTCTAGCTGCTTGGTCACTTATGTAGGCCATTCATGTGATATAATATACATATTTATAAATAAATAAAAATCGTAAGCACACTGGGAAACAGTATCGCGTCTAAGTACGAAACCTTACGAACAGGAGGTTTTGGCTTTTTTTATTTAAGAACAAAAAATAAAAGAAATGCATGTGCTCTCGCTGCTTGGTCACATATGTGCTCGTATGCATGTAGATTTATATAAATGTGTACGGATTCCCCATCCTTTTCCTCCCCATCCTCCCCCGTTCCCTCTCCTCCCAGGGTCCTCGCGATCGGACAATGGACAATACCCAACGGAAGAGTCACTTCGTAGGACGTATAGGTGCATTGTCACGATGCCGACGGTTACCCATGGGAAACATGGTGAGGGGGTGAGGGGAATGGGGGTGAGGTTGGACGATGGAAAGAACGGTCGCCTCCCCCCTCACCCTACGCCTCCCAGCGATTCGAATACCAACCTTTCAAACTCACAGGGAAACCTCTTACTCTCCCCCCCCCTCCCCTCCTGCGTCCCTGGATTCACTCCCGACATTCGTCTACGAACAACTTTATTTCCAAAAAGCCATCCCAAAACTTACACGTTTATGATGGTCCTAGAGGAACTTTTTGTCCGCTTGGTGACTGAGGAAATAAATAACTCAACGGACTAGAGAGCTTAAGTTACAGGGACACTCAACAGGGCAATTGTCGATCACAGCTTAAACCATGGCCTGAGTTTTTAATATCTTGCTGTAATTTACAGTTCGACGATTTACTAATCGAAAAAGTCTGTCCCGGTACTTACAATCGGAGGAGATAAAATAACGTAAGTAATGTTAGTGATATAATGTTTCCCTAAATGTGTGAGTAGCTCACCGGCGCAGAAATGTGTACAATAATTTCAGAAATCAACCTGAGTACGGAATTGATGGCTCCTCTAGCTATAAAATATGCTATACCGGAACGAACTACGTCATCTTTTGCCTACGCTTTAGCATTCAAATTTATCCCTCACAACTATTGATTTGATAGAACATTTTTGCTTGTATTTCTAAAAAAATAATAAGCGTTACCGGAGAAAATATTGGAAAAAAATACAATTGGAATACCGTATCATCGCAAATATCTGTGGCTGTTACTTCTACAGTAAATTTCCTGCTTGACTGAAGGCTAATTTTGATTGATTGAGCACATTTTTGGAATGAAATAATAAAAGGAGGTGCTATTGCTATGATTATGTTGGGTATATGATAAGGGAATATGTAGCCCCAATAAAATCATCACAATCTCTCTGATATTGGACCCATTTCCAGTGGCTATAAGTAACTGGATTACGGAATTAAACCTATTTAATCACCCATCCCGGACCGTAACGGATACCTCATGGAAAGCACAGGGTTGCTACGCCCATGCATGGGAGGGAAGAGTAGCAGACACCGTTTGTCGGAAGACCACTTCGGCAAGGGAATTCCTAGAGGTTTCGGTAAGGGGAATGCATTTTTATTTTCAATCCACCATTTTCAAAGGAAGGTACCGGATACTTGCATTCCATGGGGTGCACATACAACTAACTCCACGAATGCCGGCAGTAAAGACGGAAAAAAATAAAGAGAAGAAGAGGAAACGGAGAGTAAAGAAGAAGGAGGAGGAACAGGGAGGTAAACGGATTGCCGTTTCTCCCTCCTTTGAAGTAAACGGTTTTTAGCGCCATTTGAGTCGCTCTTCCCCTCCCCCACCCACGTCCCAATCCTTTTTCACCGAAAACCCCACCCCACTCCACCCACTCCCCTACTTACCTCCCCCTTCCCACATCCGACTCTCTTTTTCTCCGCTTATTCCTCTCCGTACTGTCTCCAACGCGTGGGATATTTGGGATGCCTTACATTGTGAAATACGAAAATCCAAAAATATCCGAACTTACAGGGGAAGAAGACTTTTCAATTGCTTATTGCATAAACAAAGTGATGCTATCTCATATGCATTTATGTATTATATTGCCGGCCTCGGTTGCGGCAGGGTGAAGCCTTCGCCTGCTAAGCACGAGGTCGCGGATTCGAGTCCCGCCTCGTTATGTTGCCCCTAGCCAAGGTATGGTTGTTCGCGGTCGTGTAATTGTTAACTTGTTGAAAAACCCCTATGTATACCCCCACAATATGACCTGTTTGCAGAGGTATGGGAATAAAATAGCCTCGATTCCAATTATAATGCAGGATACGTAATTTGATATATTGGTGCAAATGTGATGTAGTACAATAGTTTAATATATTTAAATATGCATAACATGCAATGCATAACGAATGTTGCACTAAATGATTGATAAAAAACCTTACCATTTTTTAATGGAATTTCGCACAATATGATAACGATACTTCGCATATATTCCTTTGTTTTATATATTTGTACTGCCTTTGTAAGAGCTTCAATTTTCATAGAATATGAATGTGCGGTTTGTTTTGTAATCATATGTACTGGACGAACGTGTGGGCGATTGTTCATTTGCGAATCTATTGAATTCACATAAGATGCTGTGTAGCCACCAATTATGCTTCAAGATTTTTATAATAACCACAAATAGACACAAAATAAATATTTTTCATCTCATCTAAACGTAATCATCTCATCCTTCTCCCTTTCTCTCTCCACAACTTCCCTATATAGCCAATCCCGAGCTTCCCTACTTGCTTAGTAGAGGGACATCGGAGGTCAAAAATGTCCAACCCATCCTCTTCCTCCACCTCCGAAACCTGCGAAGAATTCTTTGTCGCTTCGGATCCGTTTCGAGAGAGAAAATAAATGGGCAGACCACTCTCCTCTCGCGCCAATGTATGGTAAATGCTTGGCACGCGCGCCACGTGAGAAGGCACGCGAATAAAATTTTGGCAAACCCGGATGGGTGGCCGGCGATAGTCCTCCGGAATTCCCAAACGACGCCGTAATGACGATGGAAACTCATCGTAGTAGCGGTGGGCAAGCGTTGATCTAGCAGCGAAAGAGTGGACGAAGTGGCTGGAAACTTAAACTGGACGTCCACATTTGAAAGATAACTGCGACTTTAGGTATTCATTGACAACTTGATTAATACTCTGCGTCCGATGGCTGTCATCTTGGATATTCAACGACTCAATACTAAGGACATAAGACACAACTGCGAAACGAAAGAAACACGTAAAAAAAATTCTCACATAGAGTTGAATATTTTCCAATTTCCATAGACGGGAGGAAAAATGTGCATAGAAAAAGATAAATTTAGGAAACATTCAATACTTGGCTGAAACCAACAGTTATTTCCATGCATCATCATTTGCAAGAAAATATAACAAGACAATACAATAACTGAGAACTGAATTTTTCGCTGTTTACTCTGAGATTGACCATTTAATTACAATCAATCCCATCAATATATGAAAGAAACTATGAAACTAAATAACTATATGAAACTTTCTCAGAAGTTAAATTATCATTTAATTGTGCTAATGGCTAGTTTATCGACTAAAGTTAAAAATGGGAACTACTCATAGTTATTCATTACCATAGATGCATTTTGGTGCACCATCGTCTTTTTTTATGATTCCAATTACTTTGATAGCCCATATTAAAAACAAATCTTCAAAGGAAATTTCCTGAGATCTTTTGAATACTCCTAGTAATAAAGAATAGATGCTCACTGGATGAAAGTAAGTACGCTTACAAGCAGAAGCTAAGACATTAGTTGTTCACATGAAAATAATGGGAAAGCAATGCGAATGTGTAGCTCCATGATACGATGGTCACCAGTGGCGTAACTAGACATACAATTTTGGGGGGGATGGGGGAGCCTGGGAGGGCGACCCCCCTGGCAACTAGGTGTCCGGAAATTTTTTGAAGAATTACATTCCTGGAAATACATTATATACAATTGTGTCACTTAAAATTAAGCTTGAAGCAGATATATTTATTACATGTCAAAACTAGACTAGAGTTTTAAATATTTTTTACATTTCTTTAAGTCTTTGGGGGGGGGGATCTATCCCTCCCATAGTTACACCACTGATGGTCACATGACAAAACCCCTGTTATTGACACACATTTAATAAAAATGTCAATACGGTAATAAAATTGACGCAGCGATATTCAATCAGGAGAGGCTACTCGAAAATTTAAGTGCAGTCCAAATTAGGATAAAACGAGAGGATGAGAATTAATGATAACTGCGATACCGATTGCTTGTGCCCGCTGGGGATTCAACGCCTTATTCGCAAACGGAACACAATTACAATCATTATAGAACCCCATCTATGCTCAAGTGTACATCAAAGCCAATTTATTTACACTCATCTGCATTCTCCTCTGCCGGGACTAGCGACGGGATGTTGCACACCATTTTATAAGTTGCGGGAGATGACGAAGCCCTTGGCATCATTTTCGAAAGCCATAATTCCTTCGAGTATTTTCTCTCCTCAATCGTACATTGCATCTAACCTCAAAATTCAAACGGAGATAACCTATTCCCCCCGTACAGAATCCGATGCCGAGAATTCCCTTCCTTCCATCCGCGATGATTATTTCCCCAACGTTATAAATGGGAGGAAGGGGAGTGGAAAACTTCAATCCGGCACCCGCACCAGTTCGTTCCCCTCCCTTGCGCAAGTCGGACGCACCCTGAATATTCAAATGATGGATCAAGATGACATTTTCGGAAATATTCGAGAAAGGAAGGGGTCAGATGGAAACGAAGGGAACACGAAATTGTTATCTGCCCAAAACTTTTTCACGATTTTTTCTCTCGGATTTCAGAGGGGGTGGGTAGGAGGGTGTTTAAGGAGGGAAATCACTACTTATTATTTTTTTTAGGGTCTCCCTCGTGACTATGGGAGGAAAGCTGTTATTTGAAAAACAGATCCTCCTCGCCGATTATGAGTTCCTGTTTTATTTTCTCGAAAGAAAGCCCCCTATCTCTTTATATCCCTTCTCTTTCTTCAATTCCTCCTGTCCGTTTATTCTAAGCTAGTTCATTCACTCACTCCAAAGCGCGCGGCGAATCCTTAAATGAAGACAGAGCCGGACTGACGTGCGCGGAATAATGTTTCCCCAAAACCTAAATATCTACGATAATCGAAAGAAAGACAAAAAACGAATAACCTGACCATTTCATGCGACACCCTTCATCCCATCGCGATATTTTCCGATAAAATTTTCACGAGGGAAGGTAAGTAAATAATGCAGTGCCTTCACAAATTGCTGAGAACACAACATGAGGGCATTAAGCCCCTTGTTATTCAAATACGAGTGCTCCAGCATTAACTTTCACAAACTGCTTTCTCTTCCTATGGAAATTTACTTGATCATCTTCAATTTATTCTATCGCCATGAACCTTAAGCCGTAAGTTTTCAGCGAATATAGCCCTGTTGAATAAATTGCCACTCCGTGAAGGAAGAAGCTGAAAAAGGAACTCCTTAATTTGTCACGGTAAATCAGAGGGAATTATGCCTGGAGCATTTCTTTTTATTTTTGCCAGCTCCATTTATATGATTCGATAAATATGATATGAAAATCATAGAAAGCCAGCCCAATCCAGAAACATGCTAGCCCTTTTAATTACAGCCTATTTTGCCTTGTATACCGAAAAATTGCGTATTTGTTGGTTTGCGCTTAAAATTTTATATAAAGCCTAGGACGAATTTTCTGGAGCTAATGTTTTTCATGTGCTCTTCATAATTACGGGAATATTAGAGCATGAGAAATACCAAAAAGCAGTTAAAATAAAGCTGGATAAGCACAAAAAATAAAAGATTCGAGTGTGTAAAGACCCTATAGCCCACTGGCAACATAAGGGCTAGAGTAGAAAATTATTCCAGAACAGACTAACTTTAAAAACGACAATTAAAACCGAAGAAAATAACCAGGATGAAAATTGATGTTTATTTCAGCGTAGAAAAATAACTAATAATAAATATGGATAGCACAGTAGAACCTCGTATATCCGGGTTTACTAGGACCGGACATTGGGATAAACCGGAAGCAAAAGTAATATCAATAAAAACGATAAGTTCTGTACTTTAATTGTAAAACGTGCCACTTATTTATCATGATATCAGCCATAAGCACAAAGTGCGGTGAGGCACCAAGCACGATTGTGGGGGAACGGTAATTTTGTGACTAAAAAATTCAAAGCATTTTAATGGTGTGACTGTAGGCAAGTGCACGCCTGAATACTCTGGGAATTTAAAAACGGTAGTGTTTGTTTAATGGAAGTGATACCTGAGAAAAAAGAAACAGTTAAGTAGGAAGGTGCGTCTTCTTTAAGTCACGTAAACGAGACTACCGGCGAAATGGTTAGCATTATAAGAACTCCCTTTTCAGACCATCCCACGAACCCCTTGGACACAACACCTCAAACCCAAATATTGGGATTGGGGGAAAAATGTATTGTAAACTTGTATACCTAGAACAGCACCATCACTTTTGAATCGTTAATGAATTTTATTGGAATTACTGTAGTTTCCGGCCTCGGTGGCGGCGGGGTAACGTCCTCACCAGCGAAACAAGAGATCGCGGGTTCGAGTCCCGCCTGGGTCGTTTTCCCCGGTCCAGGACATGAATGTTCATGTACGTTTACTTGTTAACTTTGTTAAATACCCCGTTATAAAATGGCCAATAAGAGATGTATCCGGTGGTTTGAAAATCCAATTTAAAAAAATAATAAAATAGAAGTTATAATGGCAGTTAATAGACAAATTACGCCGCAAATATTATGAAGAGAAATAAGCTTATCCTCAATCAAAGTAGGGTATAAAACGGTCTTTCAATGATAATACCACTACTTCTCGTAAGATAATAAAGGAAAAGACACGGGAACTTCGAAACGCCTCAAATCTCATCAAACACACTACAGAAGGGGGCGCAAAAGCTCCATCGATAACATTTTTTTACTCTCACAGTCTTTCATCATTTTTTTCATTGCTCACTTCCGATACCTTCCCTTCATCCTCCACACTCCGGACAACATACTCCCTCGTTCACATAAAAAGTGCGGCTTCCCATATCCCCATAAAACGCATCCTATATTTCTTCCCTCTCCTTGGTTAGGCGTTCACACACAGTGCTTTTTCCTTGGTCGCATGCATTGTTGTTTATCCTTGGCTGTGACCGAAGGGCCGGAGCGGAGCAGCCGGGACGCTGAGCTGAGGAGTCGGCGGCGATCGGAAATCCGTGGAACACGAGCGGGAGAAATCGAGGAAGCTGCACGAGAGGAGGCGATGTTGTTCGTCCACACCGTTTGGATGACCCAGGCCGCTACATATTGTGCTGAGGGGTCAATACACCTCCGATACTTCCCAGAGAAATACCTACAAACCTTCCCATATACTATAAAAAAGTTGTGTAAAGTCTCATCGGGATTTCCAGCGGTTTAATTCGCTTGTAACACCAACGTTTCAATGAACGACTCGTGCTCCGTCATTAGGCCGCTACATATTGTGCTGAGGGGTCAATATACCTCCAATAATTCCCAAAGAAATGCCAACAAACATTCCCATAAACTATAAACAAGTTGCGTTAAGTCTCATCGGGATTTCAACTCATTTCGTTCGTTTTTAAGACAAACGTTTCAATGAGCGTCTCGTCCATCGTCATTAGGCCGCCACATATTGTGCTGAGGGGTCAATATACCTCCAAACCGCCCCATTAATCATAAACAAGTTGCGTTTCGTCTTAAAACCAACGTATCCATTAACGACTATTCCATCGTCATCAGGGAGAGAGAATACTTTTAGCTAAACAAAAAACGTTAAGAGTTAACAATAAACATATTGAAATGAAAGGTAGTTACACTCTTCCACAATCATTCAACGGGTTCCATTAATTAATTGTAGAAAAGTGGTTTCATTTCAATGTGTCGAACTTCCACTGCATCGAGCCTGAATCGGTTGACGCCATTGACTATAAACGTTTACAACAATATAGTTACTTCTGATCAACCGGAAAAATCTAGTAAATACCCATAACAAGGAGTTAAATAGCTAATAAGTTCATACCCAGTGTCTCGATTAAAACTGTTTTTACAAAGCCTCATCTCAATACTTTTTCCCGAGGAGAGTTAACGCAATCGATTTGCTGGGAAAGAAGTACATCGCAATTTACATAAACAAGTTGTTTGTGGTGCCTTGTGTCTGGTTACGCTCACGAAGAAGCTAGGTTCCCATTGAAATTAGAGATTTTTTGAAGTCTTTTATCACCCTCTATTGCACTCTCTATGAATAGACTAGGCTAAAATCCAGCATTTTAAAGAAATATTCTTGCTCTAGTCCCTGGTAAAACTTATTGTTAGTGACTCAAGTATTATTTGTCCTAACCCAATAATTTACTTCCAAGCGAAAAATAACTAAATAGCTTCCCAATAACTAGGAATTTTGAAAAAGAAGATAATGCTGGAGCACACAAATGTGCAAGCAATCGGATTCACCTTTTCTGCATGAAATTCAATGAAATCGATTTTTTTCTCGCGTTCACCGATACTGGTTTTGTTGAAATTAAAGCACTACATACAATGTTATCTATATATTCAATGAAATCGATTTTTATCTCGCGTTCACCGATACTGGTTTTGTTGAAATTAAAGCACTACATACAATGTTATCTATATAAGAACTGCAAAATTACAATTATAAACACATTTATAGACAGAGATAGATAGGAAATTAGTTTTCTTCGAAATTTGCTTCCATGTGACAAAAACGATTCGATAGTCCTGCCTAAGTGAAGTGTAACATATAATTTTGAAATAAAATTTGGGAATTTTTACTCAAGAGGAAATTCTTACTGGAAAATTAGGTAAAATTACCTTTGTACGGAACAGATTGTTGCAGTGTTTCAGGGCTTACGTTTTTTCCGATCAATTCCAATGGAGAAACAACGTTTGGAAATGATAAGTCGAACGAAAAATGATCATCATATATATCAGGCGAGTTATCGTAAAAAGAGGGAAATATAGTTACTTCTGATCAAATCTTCTGAGCACACAAATGTGTAAGCAATCGGATTCACCTTTCCTGCATGAAATTCAATGAAATCGATTTTTATCTCGCGTTCACCGATTGTGGTTATATATTGGTTACTGGTATGGTTATATATATTATTTAATACATCAAAATTAATGGTAACCTAGGTTGTTGCAATACCTTAGAAACAAAACATAAATAAATATGTTCAAAGTTTAGAGGTATGTCAAAATTTTTTGTATATTCCATTCTGTTCTTATATATATGTTTATATATACATATTTCTTTAAATTATATTGTATTATATAAAAAAAACAATTGTTCCTTCTTAATGTATAAATATTGTGTATCGTCATATTCTCTGTATTTTATATTGTTTCACACTTTTTCTAACATAGCCCTGAAGATGATTTAAGAAAATAAATCGAAACGTTGGCTGCTAACTTTTGTATAAATGACCTATACTCCAGGAAATACCATATTATATATTGGAAATATAAGTGGGACAGGACGGTAATGCGTACTTGTACCCCTCCCACTCCTGTTACTTCGCGCCCACTCCATTATTAATGCAAAATAAACAAGGACCGGGTCGACTGGGCGGCGATTGCCGAGGGCCCCGAGCTTAGGGGGCCCCACAACGCTCTTATCAAAAGTGAAGTTTACATGAAAAGTGCAACCAAAACGAATCAGATTGCTTGAATCGAAGTTTTTTGCGATGAAAAAATTCTACGTTTTCATTAGCTACTTTATTTACATCATACTAAGAGTAAAAACATTAAATAAAAATGTGATTAAATAAAGGAGTCAAAAGATAAAAGAGAACCATACGCTTTCCTGAAAGTGTTATTTGAAAAGGTCATTTTTTATTACAGAGTAATTACAATGAACAAAGACATTAAATTGATGATAGAACTATAATACATCATTATAGTTTGTAGGCTGTGAAATTCTTACTCTTCATTGTATTTTTTCTTAACTTTTATCTAGTTTTTGAGAGCCAGAACAGCGTCAAATCCATTTCTGGTCATACAATTTCCAAAATATTTTCAGGGAGAGAACCCCCGAATCTCCTAATACGGAGGGCTCCATCATGAGCCCCATCCGAGGGCCCCCAATCACCCCAGACTGCCCCTGACTAATAATAAAAACCTCCTAGAATGTTTGGCCATTATCTTGAATAATGATAGACAGCGAATGAAGGTATGAAATGAAGTCCTTCGACGACATTCCATGCTTCAAAGGGTTTCAAATGACGTAATGTGGAGTCAACCTCACCTGATAAATGAAAAAGTACGGAGTATCGTCAAGAACAACGATGATAAGTGATTAAATCATTTCGTATAAGATCCATGACGTATAATACACAAAGCTTGTGGGATACGATGAAACTCAACCATTTCAAAACAAATAATTAAATGGGAATCGACCTTAATCATGATTTATGTCCTCAAATTCCGCGAACAAAGGACCACTTCATCAAGCAAAGGCCTTGATTTACTGAATTTTGTAACAAAACTGACTCTCTCCTCAAAATAACTTTAGAAGATAAGGAAATCAAGGCTATCTCGATAGTGATTTACGACGGAGCAGCGACAAGTGATGCAATAATTTTTTTTTCCTAAAATTATGGGGTGAAAGTTAACCTCAATCATCCACCTTACTTGCACAAGTCAAAGAAAAGATATTAATAGACGCATTCACTAGAATTTCTAAATTGACTAAAACTCATACCATAAAACTTGCAAGTAATAAAAAGGTCAGTAATAGCATCAAGCATGTAAGCGGGTGTGTGATAAATATATTGACACTTTTCAAACCATAAATTGCTCACACACTCATCAATGGCTTAAGCCAATGGCCACAATAAACTCGCAATTACACTCGTATACATTAAACTATGTTACCTACATTTCAAATTTCTAAAATGCACAGGAAAAGCTTTAGATGTAATGAAATGTTTCTCTAGCAAAACTAAACTCCTTTCCACCATTTACACTCTCCTTTCAAAGAGGATACTCAAATGCGAAAACCTTGCAGTGGTATAACCACCTATAGATTGAAAAATTTTATTTCTATTCGAGTTCATTTTTCTAGACTAATGGAAATGTACCAACGTATGTCGAAAAGTTTGGTTTAAAAAACACAAAGGTACGTAATGTGATTACATGATTTTATTGCGTAGTGATTAAGATTGTTGATTTTGCATGGTATTTTACAGAGGAATTGGAGTAAAAAAGCATTTATAGTCCACATAAAATTGTTACAAACACTAGAAATTCAATTCAATACCGTCAATAATATAACAGAAAAATCTCGATTTGGAAAACCTTGGCGCGCATTCACTATGTCGACTACAAACAATTGGATAGAACTCAAGAGAAAATCAACTATAGCACGTAATTGTAACAGATTACGAAGTAAAAATAAGTATTAAAAATTCAAATGAACTTAATGCCAATTTTTAAATGCCCAACTCGTTTCTGCCCTGTCATCAGCAATCTTGGCATGAAAAGAAAACTAAGGAAGAGGGATTGTAATTGAAAACACCAAAATTTTCGTTAGCAAAGCATAAGATATTAATTTGAAATACACGAAATCATTTATATCTGGTAAGTATAAAAATAAAAATTTAAACAAAAGCAAGTTCCTTTAGCTTAAAAGTCAAAACAGCACTTCTAGACGAAAAAGAATTCAAAACAGCAAAAATAAGAGCGTGATTGAACTATCCCCACGACATTTCTAATGACCCTCATTGTATATTAGGGTGGTGCGAAAAAACTCAAGTTCCAAATTTCGTGTCGTAATAGTGCGGAAAAGTTGCGATACGTTAGTACAAGAAAAACAAAAAAAGAATTATTAAAATCGGACGTCATCTTCCGATCCCGCAAAGCACCTGAAAAAATGACAAAAATGAAAAAAATTGTTTTTTTTTCGTTGTAAAAAAATTAAATAAAATTAATATCTTTTAATGCTGTAGCAAAAAATTATTACAAATAGCATAGGTTATTATTTATATATGCATATTTATGGCTTTTTACTGTTACTACCGATCACCCAAGATCATTAAAAATGTATAAATTTTGCAATTTCGCCTATTTTTCAGAGTTTTGTAATAATTACTTGAGTATAATTTTTGAGAAGTTTTAATTAGCTCTTTAGATCAAAAATGACAATAAAACTGACCACTAGAATTGAAAGGCAAAATTACACTTTAAAAAGGCAGCGTGTTAACCCTATTGAAACCGAAAGTGAAGATGTTGAGGTTTTAAATGACGCAACGCAAAGTTCAACAATCAAGGAGAAATTTACTGACTAGGAAGATTACATGCCTAGTACATCCAAAAATATATAAATCATAATGGCAAATGAGGGTAAAATTCCAAAGTACAACTTTTCATTGTGATCAATACGGGGTGTCTCACCGTACAGCTGCTGCTATAGCATCAAGTGCACTTGTAGACATTGGAGTTATAACTGAAGAATATACTTCTAAGTTCATTGACCGATGTAGAATTAAAAGGGAAAAGAAAAATAATATAAGCGATTTACAGCAAATCCATTTTGATTTAGGTGAGCTACACGATTATACTTTGACGGAAGGGTAGACAATACCATAGTCTTATAAATGATTGAATCGAAGGAGTACTGTCGGACAGTTATAGCGGAACACCATTCTCTACTAAAAGGATTCCCGGATTTTGTGTATTTGAGTTATGTTTCTCCAAGCTCCGGGTCTGCTAAAGATATAGTGGTCTCCATACTATCTTATCTCTCTGATCAAGGAGTATCATTAGAGTTCTTAGAGTTAGTTTGCTGTGATGGCACGAACATCAACATTAGATGGAAAGGTTGCACTATTAGAAAGCTTGTAAAACACCAAAGACACCCGCTGCAGTGGGCAGTTGGGTTACTTCATTTCATTGAATTACTTTTGCCATATATTTCAGTATTTAGATGGTGAAACAAGTGGCCAAAAATCATTTATTGGGCCAATTGGACTAATATGAATGGTTATGGAAAGCTTCCAAACTGCATTTCCAAACAATTGAATGTGAAATTCTACAAGTTGATAGATAAATTTTGAGCAAGGACCTAAGATACCTTATTGACATTAGTCAAGCAATCACAAGTGGCGACTTTCCAAATGACTTAGCAAACCTGGATACTGGACCATTTTCACATGCTAGATGGCTCGTGTGAACAGAGCAAAGGAAACCTCTCGATACATACCTGGATATTAAAAGAAAGTTATTTCCTTGTTATTGAACGGAACTCTAACTTTGATCACGAAGAGAATGTATTAATGGCGATGGTTTTTGATTACAGAAGGCACATTAGAGAGCTAGGGCTAAAAAGAGTATTTAAAGCCTGACAGACTTAACCAAAAGGCAAACCTATCGTAAACTTCATTACTCCTACCACGAACTTCGAAATAACTGACCATATAGAATTCATTGACTGGAATGTAGTCAAATTATCTACTCCACCTCTTCTTATGAGAATAATTACTAATGAAGAAATAGCTTCTTTCATTGAATCTGGCGATAAACAAGATTGGGATATTATAACTTCCCATATCAAACGCAAGCAATGGAACCGTGTGTGAAATTGGTAACGGAGGCATCCCTTAAGCTTTGTGGCTATCGATCCAGAGATGGATTTATTAGGGCTAATTCAAATCAAGGTCCATTATGCCAGACCTTACCACTAAATCGCAGTACAAAGTAGTTTTCAAAAGTTCAAATTTAAAAGAAGGACAAAAAATTTAAATATTGTAGAAGCAGTAACCCTCATTGGTTGGATGAATGGAGGGTGTGGGTAGAACTCAAAGTGCAGCCACCTCTCCGCGGTGAGTTCTGGGTTGTTTAAATATTATGAAATCATATATAAACAAGGGAAGAGCTGCATAATCAAACATGTATTTTAGACTAAAATATTACCATAAGTTATTATGACACAAGTCTGAAAAACCGGCTAAATTGAAAAATTTATACATTTTTAATGATCTTGTGCGATCGGTAATAACAGTTAAAAGCCATAAAAATGCATATATAAATAATAACCTATGCTATTTGTAATCATTTTTTTGCTACAGCGTTAAAAGATATTAATTTAATTTAATTTTTTTACAACGAAAAAAAAACAATTTTTTTCATTTTTGTCATTTTTTCAGGTGCTTTGCGGGATCGGAAGATGACGTCCGATTTTAATAATTCTTTTTTTGTTTTTCTTGTACTAACGTATCGCAACTTTTCCGCACTATTACGACACGAAATTTGGAACTTGAGTTTTTTCGCACCACCCTATTGTATATTTCATGATCACCAAGATTACCATTAACGAACAAATTTTGTTCGTTATGTTGTAAATATATGAATTGGTTACATGCATATATTAATACATACGTTGTCGGGGCGACATAAGCCAAAAGTTTAATTGAACATGAACTTTTGTTCACTGAAGAAACAGATTTTCGGTAAATATGCGAGAAAATTTAAATATGCGAGATGTATCGATTTTTATGAGTAAGGATTCATAAATACTGCTACATCATCGGATGTTGCAACCAACCTTACTTATTTCTCAGCCAAGCCAAATTAACAAACCAATTAATGTATTTACAACATGGACAAAAATGTCACTTCTATATAAAAAATAGTTTTAATTATGGTTAAATATTTTTACAACACGGAAACACTGTGCACAATGAGGAGTTAACATTGAAGTTTTATTTTTTGCACGGCATTGAAAATTCCACTCAAAAGGAAAACAATAAAAGGCAACATACGAATGGCAAGACAAAAGGAAAGTTATCGGGCCCAATACTCCGCACCTCCTCCTCCCGTGATTATCTTTTTATATTATTGCCAAAATTAAGACAGAAAGCTCTAATACATAGGAGAAAAAAGAGATAAAGATACTGAGTGATGGGATGATATGAGTGGCATTTGGCTGTCTAGTAACACGGAAATATTTATGCATAATAAAGGTATAAACATGGCCAGTTATCATTGAATTAATCAAATCAATGGTAACTAAAATCCAAAAAGTACTTCATTTTGATTCGAACGATAACGTCCCGGACAATGGGATGATACGAGTGGAATGTGGCTGTCTAGCGATGTTTCTTTTATCCCATTAAAACTTACGTGCTGAAAAATTATCTTCCATCGAAATTTTTTTTCCATCGAAAATCAATCGTAAATTAAAAGTCTCCAAGTAATTATCCAACCACATAGGATACAGTTGCATCTGACTCCCAGAAGATAACATGGAGTTAGTCAAACTTATGTTATCAATGGCGTAAAATGACAGGATGTTTAGAGAAACAAAAAGCATGGCTATGGAGAGCCTAAGTAATTGACGACCACTGCATGAAAAATCAATAAAAATTACAATAAAGATTTCATTTCAGGAGTATTCCTATTCATCAATCATATAAAATAACTTTTTAACCGCAAAAATGTTGTAGTGAAAAGCATCAGATATGCAATCGAATTAAGTAAGAAGAATAATAGACTCAATTACCTAAGGAATCCGTTTTTTTTTAGATTAACTAAGAAGGATGCAAAAAACCTTGAGCTTGCCATGAATGAGGGCATTTTCGAAAAATCGGCACGAAAAAAGGGCAAATAACGGATAAGGTGTCTGACCATATGGGGATAGAGGTGGCGGAGTTTATTTTCGGTCGAGGAAGAAAAGAGTATTCGAGGGAATTCTTCAGGATGGTGAATAATGAGGAAAGGGCTCAGTCCATTCAACCATTCTCCACCCACCAACGGACACCCCCACCTCTCCTCCCCTCTCCCGAATTTCGTCGCCAAGACTACCATTGTCTTCGTCCCCATCCCCTCCGGACGGCCTGCGCGTAGAATTTGGGATTCGGACACGCGTGTGTACCCATTCGCAAAGAAGAGTTGCCTGCACTGGGAGATACGCTTAGTGGGTTTTAAAAAGCCGGCAGTCCATATTTCCCTTATATGCTACGCTGTATTCTCCGGAGAGGATAAATGCATCTGGGACGAGGCAAAGCAACTAATATTATAGAACTACACATTGATTGGGACCGGACTGAACTCGCGAAAATATCGAACAATTCGAAAATTTATGAAAGATGTTTCTAACACTTGGTATAAAATACCGTAGGAAATATTTCATTGAGAATCAAAATCCAAGACCAACATATAAGAATTGATTATACCATCTACGGAAGATCTGTATCGTGCTGCTGACGACGTTGATTTCAAAAAATATGTTTCTAAAGGGTGAGCTATCACATTGTTTCTTCCCCAATTAACCAAGCCCTACGCGCATGCAAAATCTTTTTAAACATTTAACGGCTTCATTCGGTTTGAGTGACCAGCAGAGAGTTGATTTTCACTCTAGCGGCGCTGTGGTGAACTTAAGATTGGAATAGAGAAGGCTATCAATAGCGTAAGGAACGCTGGTCTATCAAGATGAAATTTCATACTTGAAGTCTTATCTTTATTTTCTTCTTTCCTATTACTATTATAGTTACATAAATGTGAATGGATGTTGACATTCGTATAAGTAATTTCATGAATAAATTCGACCAATAACGAAATATTACTGCAAATAATACACGGCTGCAATATGACGGTATCGGAGATAATATAAAAATTACAACAGTGTATGACAACTACCCAAGGCATAAAAACAATCTCTCAACCTAGAAGAAGCGACATAACCATATTTACTCGTAAGTTAATAATATCACGCATATATGTTATAATTTCGGAATAATTAAAATACATTGATAGAAAATCACATTATATACCACATCCCGATCAAAAATGCAGGCAGAAACTAGCCTAACTCTCGTGGGTAACTGACGCAACTGCTGTAACTCAATCAAAGACATTATGAACCTATTAGAGAAACAAAAGCTATAAGACCTTTTTAAGCCACTTTGCTTCTTTTCAGTTGGTTAAATCAATTCTCAAACTCCTATTTTTTCACGTATCACGTCTTATTTTCCGTAGACCTTTCCAATACACGAAGAGAGGACGAGAGAAGAGGGTAGGAATAGAACTGGATAGGAAGCAAAGAGGAAGTAAGTCAAAAAATTCGGAAAGGGAGAGATTAGTTGGGAAGAATCCAGGAGCATGCTCTTGCGTGGATCCGCAGAATAGGAAAAGGGTGTGGAAGGGGGATTAGTGGGTGGGTTGGGGAAGTAAGGGAGCAAAACCTTTGGTCTTCGTCGTGCCCGGTTCGACAGCGCGACACGAAAGCACTGTATACAATGAAGGAGTGTGAGGGGGGTGGCATGGGGTGGCAGGGTAAGAAGGGGGAGGAGGTAGAGGAGGAGGGGGGAAGGATAGCTTGGAAGACACCTCTCCCCCACAAATACCCTCTAAGACCACCCCCTCCCCTCAAACCCCACCCAACCCCTACTATTCCACAACCCTCTCTCCTTTTCCGAGTCATCTGAAATATCGCCCGAGCCCATCTGATGAGGGTGGCTGCTTTGCAGGAGCCGGCTAGGGGATGTGGTGGCGTCTGGCTTACGGGAGCAGGAGCCAGGGGTTGGGGAGGGGAGGTTGGGTTTTATAGCGTGCAGGGGGTTAAATGGAGAGGGGAGAAAAGAGGGAGGGAAGGTTGAGGGTATCAGCAAGTACGGAGAGGTGCAAAGGGAGGGAGGGATGCTCGAATCTGCGTGTGATCGCGCGCGCGTGTTTGTGAGCGGGCATCCGTGGGTTGTGGGAGAGATTCTAAGAGGCGCCTCAGTGGCCGCCCGAAGATAAAAAGGGTTAACCAATGAGGTTGAAACACAGGGAATGCATCCACTGCATGAGGGACTTTCCACTGTTTTAAAGACGCCTTCTTGCAACTTACAAGTTAATGCAATTAGTATTCTAGAACTGCGCATGGATTGGGATCAGGCTGAATACGCAAAATTATCGAATAATCCGAAATTTAATGAAAGATATTTCTAACCCAGGGTATAATATACCATAAGTAATATTTCATTGAGAATTACCACCCAACACTAACACATCATAAAATTAATCATCCCTTATACCGTAGATCTTTGCACGTTAGGCTTAGATTGCTTGAACAATTGAGAATTGATATGTATAGGAGCGGTATGGAGAACATAATATTAGAGCTTCACTATATTTCCAGATCCGACTGAAGCGATAAATTAAGAGAGATATTTTGCCGAACGGATAGATAAGGAAATTCGTTTTTCGCCCGAGCCATAAAGGACTTTAATAAATGCTATTCGCAATATTCTTAGAGAGCTTCCTTTGTATTTGTTAACGGCTGGTGTCCTAACACCCCCTGCTACACCCTTTTAGGAAGCTTGCGTGGTAGTATGCAGATGTAGATCTCTGCCATGCTACTTCCGAAGTTAAATACAGATTTTGGAACGTTAAACTGTCATTTTGTTTCTTTTCCCGGTAAACTTAGGCTGTTGTAAATAGTTGTCTCAGTCACGTAGCTTGACTCTCAAATAGTATTTCTCCAAAATACGAAAACAAATACCCTTCCGTGCATCAGGGGTTTTCCGCTTTTTCAAAGACACCATCTCAGTTACGTAGCTTAATGCTCTATAACATTGCGCGAAATACGAAAACGCATACCCTTGCAGGTCTGGGCGCCACCATATGAGGACCTATTTTTAATGGCCTCCTTTTGCTATCATATGTGAAATTATAAAACCTCAATATTATTACTACCAACGCCAGCGTGATTTTCGCTGTTTTCACGAATATTTAGGGTACCTTACATTTTTTTCACAGGACATTTTTAACATATTTTTATAACTTTCATAATTCTTGAAAATGTATTCTGTGAAGAGATGTGGAGAAGAAGATAATGGATTGAGGATTGGAATGCTCTTCAAGCTTATTTGGTACAAAAATAATCCCTATCTATATAAGGATGACTTAATGTAATACAACGCTAAAACAATAAGTTTCTATCATTCATATAGAAAGATAGACATTATTTTTTTTAATGCTAACTAAAACTTTGATACAACTAATGACGCGGAGTACCTCTTTATTGCTCCTCCAAGTGTAGAGAATTCTTAAATCAATAGGAACATGAACAGCGACCACAAAAATCATAGAGACAGCCATGCTAAAAAGTGGCATAGCGAGTGGGGTCCAGGAGGTCAGGACCCCCTCCTTCCGAAACGAAAAAAACAATTACTTTGCTTCATAAAAGAAAAAATATTGAAAAATCATGAATTTATAAAAGATTTCTTTGAAAATTTTTTTTCGATAATGAAAAATGTTAAAAAATAGCTTAAAAAAGTCTGCTTAGTACCTTGTTTTTAAATGATTCCCCCTACTGCTTTGGGACCCCTCCCCCCAGAACGAAATTCCTGGCTACCCCACTGATGTTAAAACTACACAATGGAAATTAATCTCAATCCTTTGAGTTATTAACACACAAAGTCCATAACTGGAAACAAAATGCATAAAATAAATGCTGCCGACGATAAAAAATATAAAAATCAAAAACAAATTTGTGACCTCAACCAGCTTGGATCTTTCTGACTTTTCTGAATGGAAAAATCACTATTTAAAAGGTTTCAAAGGAAATCATATAAAGATTCGTGTAAAAATAGAACAAAAAACAAATAAATTACAATCCTTTGAGTTAATTTGTCCAACCACACAAAGGTCGTAACTACAAACAAAATATATGAAATAATTTACCCTGACGATGAAAACACGCGTAAATAATAACAAAAAAATAAAAAGCAAACTTTTGACCTCAACCTACATAGATTTATCTCGTTTTTCTGACCGGAAAAATCAGTTTGTCACAACTATCAATAGAAATCGTAAAGAGAGAGAGAAAGAGAGTCATGTAAAAAATACACAACGGAAATTAATTAAAATCCTTTGAGTTATTACCACACAAAGTCCGTGACTGGAATCAAAATACATTAAATAAACGACGCTGCCGATGAAAATACGACTAAAACATAAAAAAATCACAACAAAACTTCAACACTAGGCCCAGCCATGATGCATGTTGGCGGGAAGGAAGGGGGAAGATGGCGCCTGAGGCAGTGATAGGGAGGGCCAAGGACTTGGGGAGGCGTGGGAAGAAAGCGCGCGAAGAAGAAATCGACCGCGCGCGCGCCGGGAAGAACCGTCCGAGGATGGATGGGGCGTCGCCGAGAGAAATCGTCCTCGACCGGCGCCTGCTCCCCGGCTCACCTATTCTAGATAAGATAAAAAACGGTCCAAAGTAGGACGTCATGAGTTACGGCGCGCGGACACATCGGCGTATCAGGGCAGGTCTCTGAAACGGAAATGGGCACAGAACAGCTGGGGGTTTTGGCTGAACAATAGCACAGGTAAAATATTGGTCTCCTGTTGGGATACCATCGACTGAAGATGATACATACTATTTGGTATTATATGACGCACGAAATATACGTATGTAAAGAAAAAGATGAGAGTATATAATAATTCCACGAGTTAAGAAATCAATATGAATGAATAAACAGGATTGAAAATAATGAGCAACCCGATATAACATGTTAAAATTTCAATTGATGGAAGATTTTGTAGAACAAATCTGCCATCCCTTTCCTCGAATAACATACAAAATAGAAAATATGGAAGTATTACAAGACTAGTAAAATAACTCCTCTACCTAACTAAAATATAAAAAATCAAGAATGCTGTTGGGAAATAGATGAACAGGAATTGAAACAATCAGCAGCACCAGAAAACATTTTGAAGTCTCAATTAAGAGAAGATTTTGTAGTACAAAAATGCTATTCTATTCCTCGAATAAAATAACTAAATACGTGCAGGCATTCAGGAAAAAGATTCCGTCCGCTCGTACCTAGCCAAATAAAGGCACAAAGTTGTGGATAACAAAAAGTTTTGAGGAACGAAATAATGTTATATCATGATCGCATCACAAAACAAAGAAATTCTAATTCATACAAAGTTCTGATGATAAGTAGGCGATAGACGGGAAATACGAAGAATTCGGGCGCCAGAACTCAAATTGATAGTAAGTATACTATCCTTATAAATGAATGCAGCAATAAGTTCCCTTCAGTGCCATAATATACTTACGTCTGTGATAAATACATTGACAACTGTAAAGAACCCTCATATTTTTCGCGCTGTTTGCATGTTTCTATCTTCTACCAAACTTAACAAAAATCACTCCAGTAAATCACTCAGTCCGGTAAATAGTCGGCGATTCGCCGGCCTGATACGATTTTCCTTAAAGTAAGCCAGCCAATAGCGTGATTGTCGTCGTTGCCTATTAAAATTTATTGTAACTAATGAACAAATATTATGCCAAAAGAAAATATTATATACCAAAAATTTAAGTATGAGGGACAAGCCACGGTGATAACCGCACGGATTCACCCGTAATGCATAATGAGGGTCGAAATGCACCAAATGGCAAAAATGTTAAGGCAAAAATGATCCTATTACAAATAAATACCTTAATAATGCCATAAAGTTCCACATTTAATTAAATATTACGTCAATGAAAAATTAGAAAGAAATTTTGGTCCGAAATTTCCATGAGAAATTAAGAGGTGAATGAGTAAAAACGAATTTGGAAAAAACGAGAGAAAATTTTCCCATCCGGTACGGCTTCAATCCCATCGTCTTGGTCGTTTTATATCCCCCTTGGGCATCCATGGATTCAAACCCTCGCAGCTTCCCCGCCTCCCTGAGAGCCAAGAAACACTGAGCATCGCCTTCTCCCTCACTCGACACATCCACCTTAACACGCCCCCAATCCCGCCTTCCAAAGCCCACCCCGTGTTCTCCTCCGTCTTCGGGTCAAACTCTTCCTTCAACCCCATCTCTCTTCAGCTCCCCCAACATCCAACCCTCGCCTAACAGTAGTCCCCTGACTTTAACTACGCAACAGACGTCGACTACCAACCTTAACTCCTCCATCCCAAACCATACTCCAAACCAAAGCTCCCACAAGGAATTCATCCCCCTTCGCCCTAACTCCGGCTAAAAATTGAAGTAGAAAAAAATAAAGGGAAAATCAAAACCGGCGCATTCCTCTTTGCCCATGTAACCCTCTCCGCAACACACCATTCGTTCTCCTGCGCTACACGAAATATAATTTTTTTTCTGAACCTTTTCATTCCCATCCGGATCATTCCTATAAGCCATTCTCCATGACAAACGTAGGTATTCTGGGAGCAATTCGAACCCCATTCGGTTGTGTACCTGTTTCTTTTCTTTTACTTTATTTACCCCATATTCCGAGCCCATTCCTCTGGTCTAGTCTTCGGTGTGGTCCGTGTTCGACCCCCAACTGGGCTCATCTCCCATTTTTCGACAATCTCTGCCCTCGAACCCCCCCCCCCCCCCCAAGCTCAATTTCCCTGAGCTCTAACACGCAAGGGTCACCCTTGTTGACTTCGCGATCCGACAATAAAGCTTGTCCGACAAAAGTGAAATGGAACTGCTTCGGGGATGGCGCTTGTAAGAGAGGCTTGTACCCTCTACGGGAGTGGGGGATTATGACCTCTTTCTCAAAAGATCTATTGAGCTTTCTAAACAAGGACTAAGGAGCTTTTATTTGGCTTAGGCAGCTACACCACTGGGAAAAAATTATGTTATGACGCATGCATAGACATGAGGGTTGAGGTGAATTTATGGAAAAATAATAAAATTTACCGCAAGTTTCCCTTTTCTATTTGTACGCCATACCATCACTAATGGAAATTAACTTACCAATTGGAAATTTTGAGGGTGAATATTTAATAAAGAACTCTCTATAATGACGGAACATTGCGTAAGCTTAACCGGAAGATTAGTTAGAAAAATAAATAGTTGTAACCTTCATTTGTTTTAATATAATGTCATATGAGGCTGAATAAGAATCCATACATATAATATTTAGAAAAAAAATCTAAACAAACTGCCAAAATAGAGTGATGGCAAGGAAAGAATACAAGTGATATAAATGGCTACAAAAATAACTCTACGATTGGACACAATGGTGAATACAGCTCATTTTCGGCCTTACTGGAACTAAAAAATACATTTTTTCAGGCAGAAAGCACGCTGCCAAACAGATTGAAAGGGTTTACTTATTCTAGGAAAATGTTTGCTCCCTGATTAGAAAGGGATGGCCGGATGGTAGTCAAGTAAATATATACAGTCACATAATTTTGGCCAACCTCGGATAAACGAGTATATTATAAATAACTTGAACAGAGTAACAGAATAGTCAACATATTAACTTTATAATAGGTCTAAAGAACTATCAATCCTCATCCGACAACCGCTGGCGCTATGAAAGCAATCTAACCGAAACATTTAAACGTAGTTTAAACCTTAAGCCATTAGATAATCATTTCCAAACGAGATCTTATAGCCACACAGTATAGCCATACACGAAGACACTAGAAGAAAGAAATATTTATGAAGAGAATTAAATGCTAACAATGCCCAACGAGAAATAGGTAAAGGCAGGCGCCATGTTGGAATTTTGTAGACCGACCTCCCCCTATTTCTCTAATTCCCCTCCCTCTACTTAAGGGAAGCCTCCCCTTCGCATCCCCCGAAACCCTCCCCTTGTCCACCCTCTCCGCGATCTATTCTAAACAACATCCCTCTTCCCCACTACACCCTCTCCAGCGCATTCGTCGAATTACCTCGCCTTTGTCTTCCCTTCCCAAGGGAGACTTCGGAGGGCGCTGTCTGGGACCTCGACGGTCTTCGCGGAAGGACTGTATCGGAGGCGGGAGAGAGAGAAGAGACAATCGCAGAGGCCACCGTTTAAATCTTGCATCGGAGGCATTGCGACGTCAGAAATCGACGACGGCCGATCGCCGCAAATCATAAATACGACAGAGAGAGAGAGGGCGACTGGAGAATGATTAATTCTTTGAAGGGGGGAGAGCCACCGACAACAAATTCAGGGTGACCGTCTGCAAAAGGATGCGAAAGTTAAGGGTGTCAGGTGATGCACCCTGATCCAATTGCAGATTGCATACGACGCACCAATGCCACGCACGAGAAATATCATGCATTCTTCGGAGTCGATCGTAGGCGCAATAATCCTTTTAGGAAGGCCCCTCAACAAATGACACATTCTAGGCGTTTTACCATTAAAAATAGAGTATTAACCTTTAAAAAAAAGTAAAGATAAAAAATCCACGAAATTATCTCACGGGAAGAAAATACAAATAAAAATATTACAGAATGATTAAATTATCATTCCTATGCTCAATGCCACTGACTACTTTTCTTCCACTCACGAAAGTCAAAAATCAAGCAGTATAAGTATCACAGATTGAGAAGGTAGAAGAAAAGCATGGGTGAGAATCTATCGGTTAGTAAATGTAATTTACTTAGCTTTACTTTTAGGATGAAGTTTCTAAAAACATAACATAAAATCTATATCGGGGAAAAATACTTAAAATAGTGAAAATTTAAGAAAAAAATTGCTGTCAAGACTAACTGCTCCAAAGGCATGAAAAAAATTTCAATCTTGACAAAATGAGTTACCTTTCCTAACGTTACGTAACATTATTAATACCACGAATCAAATGCAAAAAAATGAAAAGTATGGAAAGAGGAAAATGAGTATTTCTTATAGCATGGAAATCGATTTTTGAAATTAAAAAAACAGAAGAACTTACTCGGTAACTAATATCGACCAAATTTATTTTCAACATGATGAATTCTGACCAAGGTCGACTACATCTTTCACGAAAGATAATTGCTGTAATTTCTCCATTAAATTTACAATCTGATTAAATATGGAGGTAGTCCGACGAGACAAGTCAGTTCCGGGTATGGGTAAAATTTTCCGGATGAAATGATAGGGTTTATAAGGACAAGGTACTGATAGAAAGTCATTTTATAAGTCTCGGTAGTTACCTAGGAGTTACTAAATAAGAAAAAAATGTCAAAAACTGGACGCTGAACTGGACTTCACCCATAGCTCTAGCAAAAGGGAGCCTTTACTGCATTCATATCGCCAGGGGGTAGGAAAACGAGCCGAATCATATAAGCGACCAAAATACATTCACCAAAACTCATAAGAAAAACTTCCTTTCCCCTCCGAGGCAACAACAGGAGGGTTAAAAATGCACTCTCCCCACCCAGACGGTTTTCCAGTCGGTCCGTCTTCACCAGACCATAACACAGCGACATCATATCCACCATCCGCAGGCAACGCCGAATTGAAGGAGAGGAGGACATCAGTCACAAGCCGCGCAGCCATTGGTCACCGCCATATTCCCCGCATTCCTCGCAAGAAGGATCGCCATGCACCCCACTCTCCCACATAAACACACAAACGTACGAACTCGAGTAACAAACTTCTTACAAACCCACGACCCCTTTACCTTTCCCACCCGCCCACAACCTCCCTGCAAACCCCCTCTCACATACACCCCCTCATGCGCCCCTGCCCGCGACCCTAAAGACCGCCATCGAACCAAGTTCTTCCCGCGGACAGCTCAGAAACTCTTCCTCCCCTTCCGCAGAGCCAGAGAGGCTCCCGACGAGACGATGTGACTCACTGCACGATCCGTCGTGAGCTTGAGAGAAAGAGGAGGGTGGGTCGGGTGTTCCGGAGGAAGAAGAAAAAAAGGGTATGGTTAGGAAGAAGTAGTGCTGATGGTGGTGGTGCTTTCTATACTATAAGGGAGATGATCTCTAAGGAAGGAGTGGACACTGTTGTGACGAAGAGGGCGATAGGGGAAGAGGCTGAAGAAACGGGGCGAGAGCGAGAAGTCGCAAGACTCAAAAGGAAAGTTTTTATGCATACTCGATTAGTGGCGCTCTAAATGACTCCGAAGAAATATTCAGAGAATATTGTAGGAGTTGGTTAGATCATTATATTCATCAATAGTCATTAATCCAGATTAGATTAATTAAGATTAAGGTCTTAAGATTTTTCCAGCGTACAGGGTTTTCGTGTTCTCCACCGGGTAATTGTCTGTATGTCTCCCGACGTTTCGAAGAACGTCTTGTTTTTCATTCTCAGGGGATTTTCTGGATGAACTCACATGATCCCCAAATTAATAATGAAAAACAATTTCTTTCTTCCACAAGTTTATAAAAAATTCTATTTTATCAACGATTTCGGCTATTACACCATTATAAAATATTATCTTCTTCATTCTTCCGCATTCCTCACTCGATCTATCTTCAATTGATTTTATCACACGCGTCCGACCAAGTATTTCATAATGGTGTCATAGCCGAAACCGGTAATAAAATAGAAATTTTTATTAACTTGTGGAAGAAACAAAGTGCCTTTCATTATTAATATTAAGCCATTCCATCACGTACGTGCTTCAAGTTTCAATTTAATTGGTCGCCTAAGGATAAAGAGCAAGTCGTATTTCGAAACGTAAGAGGACACACAGCCAATTAATTAACCGATAGAGAACCCGAGAATTCTTTTCTGAATCCTAAAATCGGTTTGACGCAGCTCTCCACTAAATTCTCCTATCAGCTAATTGCTATCACCTACATAATTTTTCTGCTTTACATCCTTCATCACCTCTGCTCTGCTCTTTGTATCTCTTCCGTGGTCTTCCCCTGCCGTTCTTCATTACAAACTGTCCTTCAAAGATGCTTTTCATTAGACCATTCTGATCCCTCATGATTTGGTCGATTGAATTGTCCCGTCCCCTACTCAATGTTTTCAAAACACCTCTCTTCTCTCCTACTCTTCTTCAGACTTCCGCATTTCTCACACGATCTATCTTCAATTATTTTATCACATGCGTTCGATCAATAACCTCTCTTACTTATCGAATGGCCAATAAATAACAAATAATATGTTAAATTCATAGTGGAAAAGAAGAGTAAAATTTTCAGACAAAATCTGCAAAGCTGCATTAAAAGAAAGCTTCAGTGCCGGATAGCTTAAAAAAATTGATCGCTCATCTGATTTAATAACAACTGATTTTATCGAGTTGAATTTAGTTTTTACGCCAAAAAGCAATGATGTGTATAAATTGTGCCTTCAAAAATAAAAAAACATGGCAGGAAACAAGTATTTTGTATGTATTTACTTTTACTGGTTCAAACGTCAAAGAAAAATATTTTTTCAAGAAGACTTTAACGGTTAGTGTATACCTTGAAAAGCTATTAATTGCTGGTTAAATATGCAAAAAAAGTTTACCAGTGAATAAATTAATAATTTGGATAATTATACGAGCAGAGGATGCGTAAGTATTTGGTGGTTACTTTTCATAGGTTCGAGTGTTCCAGAAAATAGAAACTCTTGCTTAAATTGTAAAAAATGAAGCCAATTAGAATGTGGTTCATATTATGGTTTTACAAATTATTTTACACGCAAGGGGAAGAGTATAATATAAAATTATACGTACAATCATTAAAATTACTCTAAAAGGTAATCCCCAAAGGTAGTCCATTTTCACGCATTCCATCCGTTTAGGGGCTCAACAAATAAAAATCTTGTCTCTTTATTTCTCGATGAATCAGTGAACGATTACAGAAAGGCTATTTTGAGTTTGGCAACAACCCAGACAAATTTTGCCTGAAGGTATTTCTTGTGAACAGTAGTTTATCATATAATCGGCGATCCTTAAAATATCGCAAGAACCATCAATCATGTAAACCGATCGATAAAAATCCACGTCAACCGTCCGTTAGCCTGATTAAAGGCCTTGCCAGGTTGGAATTGGCCCGCGGGTCATTTTGGGCGCCATTGTTCTAAAGAGTAACGACCGAGTGGTAACGGCAATACGGAAGGAAAATTGCAAAAAAGGAAAAAAGTAGATGATTAAAGAGACTAAGGAAAATGAAGTGACTGGAGACAGACTCAGCCGACGAACGTCATGCACAGAGGGTAGAATAAACCTTCAGGATGGCACAAAAATGGATGGCGACAGATGATAAGAATATGAGTCCTGGGGTACGTATTTCACGCTTTTAGATTTTTAAATGACGATATCTATTTTTCGCGATTAGATGAAAAGTGAAAATTTTCAAGCGCGCGAAAACCCGACGGCAAAGCATGAATGCTGGGAAAAGCCCGTGTGACGTCATTCTGGTCACGGATGCCGCCGTGTGAGGCCACCTTGGTGCGAGGCTATGAGCGCCGCTACGATGCAGGCTGCTAGCAGGTAGCGCTTGGCTTAAATAATACCCTCTCAAACGAAGTAAACTTTTCGACCTTAGGAAATTTTAATAAGTGATTATTAAGAGCTATTTCCCAGAGCTCTGTGCCACATGCATGCATTGGTTATCTCAGACGATGTGAAACTACTGATTACTTGTATAGAATCAAGGTCCCTCCCACGTCTCGTGGAGTGGCATCGTATGGGCGCCAATCTGCCTTTTTTCAAATTAGATTAACATCGACATTTAACACTCGCCTAAACTGGTATTTCTAAAACCAAATAATTTTTTCATTATGAAAACACTAATGGCGTTTAACGAATCGCAATCAATAAGTTTTGTTTTCTTTGATGAAGGAAACTACCCTATTGAAGGGTGTAAAGGCCGTTCTACACGGGGCACGTTATTGAGCAGGTTAGAACTGCATTAATTTCTTCATTACGGCGTGAAATTGAACGAATGCATGTACGAAACCAGGAAAAGGGCCACTTCCCCTTCACGTATTCTCGCATGCGGTCAAGCTATTCACACAATACAATTTTGAATATGCCTTCGCACACAAGTCAAAATATGCAATTACGTGCTCCGTGTAAAACGGCCTTGAGACAGTAGAAAAAAATCACTTGATAATGATGCGCTGATTGTCTGAATAACTATCTTGGAGTTTCTTTATACAACGAATCGTTTCTCAGAGCAGATTTCCTCAATGAAATAATTATATTCTTAAGGAAAACACTCTTCATTTAGATCTATGTACTTAGGCAGCAAGGCTGGCTTAGCATGAAAAACTTTAAGCGCATTCTCAATAAGTATAGATCCTTATCAAAAACTAAAGACTTAATTGAGTACCTATGGAAATGGCTGCACTCCACTTCCGAAAGTCTACAAGAAATGGGGTAGATTTTAGAAAGCAGGATATTTTTTCTTACGAGTGTAAATTAACTGTAAGGATGTCACTCCTTTTCAAGGCTGTGGAGGATAGTTTTATTGAAATTGTAAAAGGTGACTATTCAAGCATCAGTTAAGTCTTAAATGCAGTGGAAATCGTTCGCGTAACAGGAAAAATAATCATTCCCGCTTTAATAAAACCTTTGGATCCTAATACAGAAGCAAAAGGATAAGTAAGATTTTAATAACACATAAGTAAATAAAAAGAGGTTTAAACTGGTAGAAATATGTAACCATTTGGATTTACATAGGGCACATTTGCCATTCTCAAAGTGAGCGGCAAATCGGTTGCCTTGAAGGAAATAAATATTGTCTTGTATCAAGACTGTCTATACTTAGGCTTATTTTTCTTAGAAAGAACTAAATTTATAAAGTTATATTGCAGTTGATATTGAATGAAATGGGAAAAATGAAAGACAAGAAATAGTGCAAGTTGGAGAGAAAAGAGAAGCAAAATTTTAAATGCCAAAAAAGATACTGTATCTACAAACTCAATTATTATAAAAGATTCTGGATGTTTTAGATGATATTCCCAATTCTCAAAACTAAAAAATCCTTAACACGATAAATTGAACATCACATGTATTAAGAAGCTAAAATGAAAGTGCAATGTACTCGAATAAAACTGATAGCAAGCTCATGATGCAAATTTAAGGGTTCTCAGGTAACCACGATGCCAACAATTATTCCATTAGTCATTTTCTTTGTTTCAGAAAACCTGTTAAGGATTAAAATTTCAAGATGTTTCTTTGGTTGCCAGGGGAATTTCCTTCCGATATCGGTGTAATCTTGCTCGCGTGCTATCAGTCACTTTTATGTTCTTCTTCTTCTTCTCTTCCCAAATACACTAGTCAATCGAGGTGACCAGAAATTTTCAGCATAATTTGTTAAAACAAACTCCCTCTAACAATCAATTAACTTGAAAAAAAACTAAGTTCCTTAAAACCATTAAGCAAATTTTTCAAATACTTTATTACATCATTCAAGATTTGTTTATGACGTTTTACCTTGAGAAACAAAAAGCATGGGGATCGGGTTGGTGTGATGGCTAGTTCTTTGGCTTCCCATCTCGTGGGCTTGAGTTCAAACCCCGGCGGTGGCAGAGACTTTTCAGGGACTGCCCGATTGCTGCTTGAATGTTGTGTGGAGGACATTTCAAGCGAAACACTCCGTCCGCCGAATGGGACGTTAAGCCGTGGTTCCCTTGGCGCCTTTCGTTAAGGGCAGGCTAATGCCGGCGCCGGGTTTCCCTTCGCCCTTCCATCCTTCCTTACCCTACTCTATGGTGCAAACGACTTCAAATGTCGGTCGTCAACTTGATAGATCATACCTGGGAATAATTAGAAATGATCAGTGATGAGATTATGCACAGTATTTCATTTAAATGGCTTTTTGCAAACGTCCAGTGAGTTGCTTCGCAAAAATATTTGCTACGATAATTTTGCCTTTAAAATTTACGAGAAATTCACACTGAATATTTCATAGCCTTCTATAAATGCCTATCCAGACGCCGAGTTTCTCTCCGCTCTTCCTTCGAAACCTTTCCTAATCCGCAAATGACTTTTGATGCCGGTTGCCTGCTCTAAATACCATCATTCCGTGCCAAACAAAAAGGACCTACTCTTTCGAGCTGCAGGAGAGAGGACTTACAAGAACGACAAACGCATAAAGAGAGAGTTGTAAAGTGAAGACACAGGAAAGGGGAGAATTAAAAAAATGCTTGGCCATTGTTGGGGTGGAGAGTCGGGCAGTGAGAGAGAGAGTGAGATAGAGAGAGTCGTGGGAAGAGAAATGCGGTAAGCAAAGGGGTGCACCATGGGAAATTTATAAGAGGGGGGGAGGGGATTAACGTAGGTGGAGAAAGACGATAGGGTGTGTAGAAAGGGGGTGGGGGGAAGAGATATCAAGCAGTGGGGGGAGAATCGCGTGGGCGGAGTCAGGACGGAGGCAGGAGGGGGAGGAGGAGGGGTGGGGAGAAGAGGGGTTGGGGAAGACGGGAGTCGACAATTGGAAGGAGGAGGGGGATGGGGGGCACGGGAGGGGAAAGAGAGGAAGTATTTCCCTCGGTGGGGAGTGGTGTGTGGCAGAGTTGCAGTGTGGTTTACGGTGGGCTCGCAGGCCGTGCACTTTTTTGACAGGGGTGTGTCGTCAAAATGATTTCCGCCACAATCACCATTATACTATTCACTTCAACCCCTTTCCTCTTCCCACGCAGTCTGAGACTCGTATCTCGTATCCTCGTATCTCTATGGATGTCTCAGGGTCGTATTCCAGTAATAATTGTTGTAAATAGTTAATACATTGTTCTCCAAAGAGAGAAAAAAAGGTATAGCATAGGAACATGATTACATACATACTGGAGTAACTTAATTATTATAAAATATTCTAAAATTTTGCAAAATAAAGGAAAGTAATGCAATTCAGAATGCTAAAAAAAAACAATTGTGGTACCCAGGAGAATGTGACTTTTATTTTTCAACGCTTATAACACCAGTTGAAGGTGTGGAGAGATAGAGCAGGTAAATCATAATATATATCATTATACGACGAACCTATATTATGATCACACATTACGATTCATTAGTTAACACAAATGAAAACGGAATTTTCCTCAAATGTTATAATAAGCTGCAAGAGCATGAGTTTTTGAGTTTATAAAAGTAAGAGAAGACTGATTTAATCTACTCGTCATAAGGATTACTGAAAATATCTATTGAATTTGCTTAAAAAGTTTGGATTTTCACAAGTATCTAAATAAAAACTACACACTAGATTAACTCTGGCCAAATATAAATCATTCAAATGAAATGAAAAAAAGAGATATCGACATAGCAAGAAAATTTAAGTGATATCAAATATGACGGTACATCGACTTCCACCTAAACTATGAAGCATTCCAGAGTTTCTCAAACATTCCCACCCGTAAATAATCGCTTTTAAGTTTCCCAACGGATAATACTGAAAAAAACATCCATAGTCTCCTTCATTAAGGATATTACGAGGGTACATGACGGGAAAAGGTTAGATTACAGAGGGAGAGAGATGGTGAAAACAGGAAATAGGCGACGTAAAAGAGAAAAGGAGGATATAATGAGAGGGGCAGGATGGTGAAGACTGGCCGTTTTTTTTCCATCGCCGTGTTTATATAGCGAGGGAAGGCGAATCAGTGATTGGCCATCGATTGGAACCGTCTTCTCGCGGTTATCCCAACCCCAATCGCCATTATTTTCCCCCCGAATACTTTGTTTCCATTTCATGAGCATTTATTCTCATCCTCATCCTTCCTTTTTCAGCTGATTCGCCTGTAGTTTTGAAAAAAATGTAGGTCAAGATCGTTTTCCGAGTAATTTATTTTTAATATTAATAAAACAAGCATCTATTTTTGAGGCAAAAGTTGAGTTTTTTTGCGCAAAAAGGAAAATATCGACATTAATTTTTACAAAAATTTCAGTTTTTACAAAAAAAACACGTTATTTACTCATTCTAAAAACACTCAAAATGCATATTTGAGTGGTTGGGAAAAACATATAAGTAGGATACATACTTGGATTGTTGTTAGTAAAAATTTACAAGTAAATTAAAATTTTGGGGAATACGTTAAAATTTTGGGATCACCGCTTGGAATCATTCGGCTTCAATAAATTTTTTAAAAAAGATTAATTGATTTAGATGGTTTCTTGACGATCGAGGTCGTGTATAGCCAATTTTCCAGTCATAGAGAATATTTTTTAGATGGAACAGATGACGTTATCCCTGCCGAGCTCTTTCCCTGAGCAGTAGCGTGGGTGACTACTACGCGTAGCTGATGATAAGATCAAACGAAATAGTCAAAATCTACATTAAAAATTCGAGCGAAAAATTTGGATCGAAACTCGGAGATCATGGGACGATCACAATTTCCTCGATCTTCGACTATTAAAGATGATTTTCAATATTGATCGTAATCGATTTTTCCATTGCTATCCGCCTGATATCGCCAAGGGAACTATTGTCGTGCCTCCTCGCGGTCACGGGGACTTGCTTTCCCGCGATCTTCATTTTTTTCCATCATGACGACCGAGGAGCAGCTTTCTCTCAAGAAAATCCGTTCCTGTTGTTCGACCGTCTCATAGCAACGCTCACAATTAGTGGGAGACAAAACTTCATTAGAGTAACGAGCTGGTAATCCCTCACAATCATAAGAAATGTGGGAAAATATCCGAAAGAACGACGACAAGCAATTATGCCGGATAGATAGTTTCCCCATGAAAGTGATGATATTTTTGAAACTGAAATTTATGATTAAATTTGGAAAAGCATATCCCTTTAGTACAAAGCAGTTGCCTAAGCCACCACGCAACACCTTTAATTCTAAATTCAGTATGTGCTACGTATCTAATACGTAAAATACAATACTAACATATATAAAACGGCTAAAACTCGATGCATCACGTAATCTAATGGATTACACGCAACACTGCGGTCAGCACGTGAGAATCTTGTAAATTAAGTTTTACAAATGTGTACTTCAAACCTATTATTTTATTATAGTAACAGCATACGTAATGGTACAGTTTTCAGCAATTTCTTTCGACGCACTTTTAAGACATTCCTCACATCACTATGAGGGTTTTACTCGTTACAATGGAGAAAGGTAATTCAATTTAATAGAGGTTCCTAAAGCGATAATTTCTACAACAATAGAGACCGATTGGCAAATAGGTCACAAATTTATTAAAGAATACAATATGTTTATTGCACATACTTCATATGTTACATGCCAAGAAACTTATAGCCTGGAGACTGAATACAGTTATGTCCTCAGCTATGAGTTCCCAACATTGAAATTGATACTGCCGTTTATCGCACATAAGCTTCTGTATTGACGTCCCATTAACTTGGAAAAGTAGTAGTCATAAGACGCTTATATTATTATCGGTATTCAATGCTCGTCATGTGTACTGTAATTCATGAAGACACGGTAGACCGTTACCCTCATGAATGTGTTCGGCGTGCCGAGAGAGTGGAGAGAATAATTTATGAGGTTTTAGACAAACGTTTCCAAGGACATTCAGTATGTCCGGCTTCATTAAAGTAACGAAAAACAACACACCTGATTTTGAAATGTCGTAAATCATTCAGAACACAATGCAAATTTTACACCTATAAAACCGTTAATGCCCACTTATACCTTCAATCGAAAAAATACATAATTTTGAATAAATTGATATGCACACTCCTATTAGAGGGTAAGAATTATCAATTACGAATTTGAATACTGTTAGTAATAGTAGTTAATTAGTGTCTTATGACGCACTATTTCGGTGACATTAACCCCTATCTCATTGATATCAGTAATTGAAAAAGAATTACAAACATCGCATTCCTGCAAAATTTATTAATATGCCTAATCCGTAACTTATGATACGGTTTCACAATTGTTATTAATGTATTGAATTTAAAATATTGAAAGCACTGTCATAAATATTTTCTGCACCTTAGCCTGTTCCTTCAGTTCAATTTTAATATAATAAAGGTAACTACGAAAATAGCTCAAAAATATTGGGGAAATAACTCTTGGAACGTGGATAGTTTATTAATTGCATCCACTTTATTATACGATTAATGCAAATTATAGTTAACTTATCAGTTCCCATGCTCAGTGGTTTTAGTACATTAATATTATTTTGCTGATTTTGAGTTCAAAATATCCCTATTAGGTAGTTAAAGTTGTTTGTTTGTTTATAAATTTTTACTTTGGTTTCGAGGCAGGAGGGGTGGCACCCTCAGGTGACGTTGGGTAATTATCCTTCTATTTTCGAATGAACTAAAATATAAGATGGGTTTCTCAAGATTTACATTAATTTTCATTATCCGTATTTCAAAACAAAAATGTATGCATTTTGAATTATTTTTAACTAATTATTTGTCTATCAGTCATAAAATACATGGATGAAAAGACAAGAGACACGTATTATACTTAAAAACTGGAAAGGTGTTTGTTTCCTGAATTTATTTTCTCCCATGGAACTCATACCAGCTATGAATATGAAGGCCAAAGTTACATTTAATGCACCTAATCCTTGTCCTCTGGTGGAATTTAGGACAATGACATTGAAAACAATATCTGACATGTTCATCTACATCAACACAAAGCCGAACTTCAAGGGGAAATTTTGCGGCCACAGCTCCTCGTGCAGTACTTGATGTAGGTGGTTTACCGTATAGTCCACAGTTTACCTGCACAATACTTCATCTGAAGTCACAGCACGAAGTCACGAAAATTTTTCAGTCGTATTTTCTTCGAGTACTCACCAAGTATTTTGGCAGGCCGCATCTAGTCCAAAGGCAAATAGGGGAAACCACCGCTTTTTTCCCTCTGGCTGACTCTCAAGGAGTTAGATTTTCGTCAGATCTCTCCACCTCCTATCATATCACTCCCCCATATATTTACTGTATTTTCATACAATAAATAACAATAATAATGATAACAATAATAATAAAATACAGTATTTACTGTATTTTTGTGGGACATTTGGAAAGGTTAGATCGGCAGAGGTAGGGCGCGGACGGGATACAGAGAGCTAGTGATTAAGGATATTAAGCAGAAGAATTATTTTATGTAGGCGTCAAAGGATCAGTCGATGGGAGAACTGGCAAGAGGCAGAAAACTTAGTAAAACAAATCTAAGGATTAATGAATATTGATGATTGGACAAAGAGGCGGAGGAAAGACGAAGTGCTGGACATGGTGGGTGAGGAGAGGCAGATTTTAGATGGGATACGGAGGAGACAGAAGGTATGGATGGAGCGAGTACTTAGCGGGGAGGAGATGTTGAAAACGGTGTTAGAGGGTAGAACATTAGGTAAACGAGGGAGGGGAAGGGAGAGAATAAGATTTTTAGATAGAGTGAGGGGGAATAGGCCTTACAATGAATTGAAAAAGGCAGTGCTGGAAGGAGAGGGAGGCTTCCAGATTATTTCTTTAGTACCCAATGAAAACCTACTTTAATCGGTAGAAAATATAATAATAATAATACTGATTGAATATACTAAGAACAATATTGATTACAATTCTCTTTCATAATTTCTCATTAAAGTGCATTATTTGAAGCGTTAAATGACTATTATTTTCTCACCATACCATACTTGCCTACCGTGGCAAATTTAATTTAATTTCTCACTAATACCAATGACAGAGTAAAACTATTTTTAGTAGGAAGAATAAGTAATATTAAAACGCTATACCATACGTAGTGGCTTATAAATTACATGCTGAAGAATACAACGGGCTGCAAAGCCTCACCCTTAAGTACAATAGAAGAATATACAATACAATATCTCATTGATATAGACTATCGCCACGTGGTAAAAATGCCCTGAGCTTCTCCCTGCTTTTCAATACATTCATATACATAGCCTACGTAGATTTTCATCACATTGAAAGAACAGTTATGATACTCTCAACACCAGGCTAACATAATTTGGCATTTCTAAATTAATACTCTTCAATAAAGTTTAAGAAAATGACTGTTTTTCATTGGAACTAACGGCGGAATCTTGCGTTTCCCTTAACAGCCGAAGAAAAATGAAATTTTTTCTCGAAAATAACTTAGGTCGTAAGTTTTTATCACCATTAATTTATGCGTGTGAATTTCTTGGACGGCGTATTTGGGTACACCGTCTTTCAAGGGTGCGGCGGACGGTTACAAAAAATGACTTCATAATTTTTTTTATACCAACATAATGAGTCACTTACGGAGGAGGGGCCCGAACGTGTTCAATTAAGTCAAACCGCCGAATGATTGAAAAAAAAGCTCCGCATGAAAAGAGTGGACCTCTCATGATCACACCGGTCCGCCGAATGACCTCCGAGCCGCAAAATGGCAAGGCATCGAACGAACGAGCCGGCCAAGGTGCCCATCTCCTCAACGTGGGATGCAGAGATGATATTCCAGACCCATCATCATTTCCCTGAGCCAGCAAAGGAGACACTGAATCTCCGATTTCACGCCTTCAGTGCACTTACGCCCTTGCATCGTTCGAGCCGAGTTTCACGCATACCTACCTGCGCTTCGACCGGAAAAATCTCACTTTCACTGAAGCCGTAAAACCCTTGTCGAATAGGGAGCCGAAAATGAGCCGTGGGAGCAGCCCAGTCTTTCTTCTCAAATTATGCCCGAAGATTTCGAGGATTCGATAATAAAACGGGAAAGAGAACCTCGCCCCACGAGATTAACACGCGCAGCTTATGAATTAAGCGGCTCATGCAAATGGATGCAATGCACAAAAACTACCCAAAACCCATATGGGTGAACTTCGACATGCATACATCATGGCACATTTAAGAAACAGGTAAGTAATACTTCAAATAGAAGAGAAATTTGTATATATATATAAGATCAGACTAAGGGACATGAAGTCCGAATTCCAGCTATGAAAAAGTATTGCAAAAGGAGTTGAACATAATTCGGGTAAATATTGTAAAAATACTTTGTGTTTTTGGCGAAGTTCATAATCCATCGCGATGATTGAAGCACATGAAAGTTTGATGCACTTAGGATGTAATTTTATGCCGCATTTTACTACATCAAGAGAAACGAAATATAACGGCAAATAATATTGCTACCGTGAAATATTATAAACATAATTTTCCCTTATTTATACTAGTTTAGAATTCTGAAATATGATTTGATGCTTTCCCGGCGATAAATGAGGGTAAAATGAAATGATTACAATGTTATCAGTAAATGTAATGATTTCAGTCCTAAGGATGAGCCCCGAGTAGGAGATTGAAACGTTGGCCGCGTAAATTAACCCGGTGGGAATCTCGAGAAGAGTTTACCTAATTTTAGATTTACTTTAACTACTTTAGACGACTTTACTATAAAATAGTTTAAACTTAGTATATATGCCCCACAGTTTAAACCCGACATTATCTATAACAATACACCAATACCATAATTTTTTAACGCGGTGCCTCATGGAATCAGAACAAAACCTCTCACGACCAACGCGGCGAAAACCTACAAGATGGAGAGAGAGAAAAACATGGCTGAATAGCAATACAGTGTCACAGTAAGACCACGCAAGGAGTGACTAAAACTACTAAACCGACTGTTTAGTACCCCCAGGGGAAGGAGGCGGGTGAGTGGAACTGAGAAAGATGATGTGCCACATTAACAACAAAAGGGATATTATGGCCCAGCCTTACGAGGAAAGTTGATGGGTTGGTAGCCCAGGGAGTGGCCGCAGTAAGGCAGGCAAGCGGGCAGAGAGAGAACGCGGGGAGTAGAGGGGAATGAAGAGCAGGGGACGTCAACGGGCCAAAGGAGATGAGAGTGTAGTGAAGGGATTGACGGCGTGGAGAATGGCACAGCGGGAGCACCTCGGGAGATGTTACACCCTCCACCAAAGAACACACTCTTCTCAGAGAGAGAGGATGGACGGGCGCCTGCTTAGTTTATCGTCCTAGCGAGATAATTCAGTACCTACCTCCCCTTCTCTTTATTTCTCTCTCCCCTCTCTCTCCAAAAATATGCACAAAAAAGTCGACGCGTCGAGCCAACACAGGATGAAATTTGAGGAAATTTTCAGAGAAAATATTTCTATATCACCATTAATTGAGGAGGTCTATTCGCGGAACGAAGTATGCGTCGTTCCCATGAAATTTTCAAAATACAATCTTTAACTATAATTCGCCGATTAACGGCCACGCAAAGTTTTCTCGTGCTTTAATGTCTGGGGATTGGCCATGAAAATCTGCATTTTGGCACAGGCAATAATAGCAGCTTTTTTCTAAGCATAGGGAAAATGTTGATTTCTGCAAGAATATGCAGGCCTTTTTGATAAAGAAATCTATTATAATAGCATAACAATCACGATTTGTAAACGAAGGTGAACTAAGTAGATTTGTTGGGATTTTTCTCCGCATCTCAAACGTGTATTTTGAGTGTTTTTCGAATTTTTAATAAACAGGGTTTTGTACAAACTGTATTTTAAAAAAGAACCTCAGATTTTTTTCAATTGATAGATCTTTTGGTTCAAATTTCAATTTTCGTCGCAAAGTCGATCTTTTAATTTCGATTAAAAATTGATTGCTCGAAAAATCAATTTTGACCGATATTTTTCCATCACTTTATTTAGAGAGCTCCGGAGAGCATATACAAGAAAACGAGGAAGGTACAAATACAGTTAAAGTAGGAGAGACGGAAGATAGAATGAAAGTGAATGATAATTAAGGAAAAAGGGTCGAGGCTTACATATCAGCGTAACCTTATAACATGATTGCTCTTATATATTGAATGTGATATTTTTAAAGCTTAAAAAGCAATTATATTTAAAAATTCAGAGATAAAAATGTAAATAAATCAATAAATACAACACAATTCAACTCTTGTGGGTATCAACCTTGCGATATATCCGTACTTCTACAATAATTATGTGGAGTAAATCAACCTTCAACATTTAATCTCCTTGTTTGATTAGTACTGAACATTGGACTGAGCGCTTAGGCGCCCCTTTCGCCTGGCGCCCTACGCGGCCGCGTACTTTGTTTGACGCTTAAACCGGCCCTGAATACAGGTGAAGTAGGAGAAACAGAGGATGAAGAAATGGAAGTGTGAGAGTAAGAAAAATGGAGAGGACTCAGGTAGGCACTGTGTTAGGGAAAGGGAAGCTGGGGGGTGGAGGGAGCGGAGGAGGGTGATGGTATGAGAGGGACAATGGACACATTGTTCGAGGTGCGTGAAGGAGGGTCAGGATGGAAAGGGGAGGGAGGGGGGAATCGAAGAATTGTTAAGGATGAGGACTGAGATGCGATTGGAGTCGGGGAGAAGAGGTAATAAAAAAACAGCATCGAGTGTGACTGTGTGGACGGCATAAGGGACTAGTACATCGGGATGGCCATAAGAGTGGAGTGTGGGAAATAGCAGGGATATGATTGTCCTGGGAGAAGAATTTAACGTCGCGAAGAGTAGAGATGGGAAGATTTACCAAGAAGGCGATGGGTGAGATACGGCGAAAAAAAGTATCGATGAAGAATTATTGACAACCTACTATTATTTCACACACGCTTTTTTTAATTCATAACTTCAAAACGGTACAGTTACGTTCCCTTCCTGTTGAGGACCTCAAACATAGTTGCAGACTTCGTTTTTGCGCCAAAAAATATTAATTTAATTGCGGTCACGCTTAGTTCCTGACGAAGACCTCGATCATAATTACAGACTATGCTTTTGCATTTAAAAATATTAATTTAACTGCGCTCGCATAAAAAAAACAAAGAAAAAAAGAGTTTTGGATAAATTTATTTAAGAGCTAAAGATTAGTGATACTTTCGTGGGGCCAAGATCCATCCAGGTTCGGAAATGTTCTGAGGAATGGTTCGGAAAAGGGTCGCGATCGAGCATTACTTGGGTGCAATATACGTGGCTGGATCTTGGCCCCGTGAAATTATCACTAACCGAGCTAAATTTATCAGCGCTCTCATATATTATGCTTTTTCTTTGACTCCCATTTTTGACTGTTCTTCAGCACATTATTGAGAAAGGCAGTTCATGCCCACACATGCCACAGACCACATGATCTAAATTTAAAAAATACAAATCTGAGATGAAGCTTGCACTCTGTTGTAACACGATTATGACATAATAAATAAGAATTAAAATTTTATAGGTCACAAAGAGAAACAACATAGACACCAAAGAATTTTATTCAATGAATTCATATGCAGTCTTAAGCTTTCGTTCCTGTCTTTGCTTTCAATCCAATTATCGATTCAGATAGCTTAATTTTGTTCCATAAAAAAATTTATTACTGGGTAAATAATGCTGTTCTCCTTTGACAGTATGTATCAAATCACGTAATTGGGAACCATAAAGAAATTTTACGATAAGAACACATGTTTGAGCCCAATATTTCTCCCCCCACCCCATCAACAATAGAAATGACTATGAAGCAAAAGTAGTAATACAGTGGAACTTGGTTATAACGTCATCAAAGGGACCAGAAGATTTTTAACGTTATATCCGAGTGACGTTATAAAAAAAGCAGCCTTAAATCTGAGTGACACCACAATTTGACATTGCACAAACAAAACACAACTAACGACGCATAAAACAACTGTCAACATACGCGATGCTCACACGGAGGTAGGTAGTGATGTGACTGATGATCTACCGTAACTAACGAAACAAACAATACAATACAGTGTGCCTGTGTCAGTGACCTTGTAGAATGTGGGGGTGGGAAGAGGTAAGACCCAGATATGCGTGACAGCCCCCGCTCCCTCCAGACACCAATTAAACAAAAGAGTTGCATTCCGTCACCTGCTCAACGTCCAGCTTGTGACCTGTTTTTGCTTTTGATGTTTCTACACATGGTTTCTATGAACTTTGGGACATAATACAATCGCACTACCACTTTTGCAACATAAGAACCGCAAAATTTTTGACGCTACACCCGAGCGTCGCAATATTTGTTGACGATATAAACGGGTTTTATGTACAACATAAAATGTTCAATTTTGGCTGGTCCGTATAAAATGTGACGGTAAACCCGAGTTGACGTTACAGCCGATGCCGTTATAACCAAGTTCCACTGTATATAGTGAGTAAAGAAGAGCTGTAAAGAGGTAAGTTTAAAGAGTGTATAGAGTGAAAAAGAAGTAGTATCCCTCGCCCCACCCCAAAGAACCCCTAATCAACACAAGCTATTCTCACCAGCCTAGCGACACTTTATCGTTATGTATAGTGAATAAGCTCCCCCATTCAAAAAGTCAACACACAAACTTTAAGAGAACCGTTCATCTTAGCATGTATCCTTTTGTTCTCGGGAATTTGATTCGCCTTTGTTTATTCATTTCCCCTCGTCGGTATTTACGTCATTTTTTCCATGACATCCCCCTTTGCAACAGATCGAGGATGAGAACGATATAAAAAAAGGAGAGAGCGACCCGAGAGGATTTTTATTTGAGAAATACGAGGAGGATGAGGTGCCTATATTTCACTTTCCGACCTGGATGATGAATAGGTTTATCTCTGGAGAATATCCCACCGTTTTCGATGCGAAAATATTTCTCCGGGATGGCGATTGGGAGGTACACGTGGAAGGAGAACAGTAGAGGAACTTTATTCCCGGGGTCTTGTACCGAAACTTCCATTTCTCTCTTTGTCTTCAACCCACCCTAAAACGACCTTTATGTCTCGATAAAGAAGATCATATGCCTCGTCCCTTATTTCGGACTTCAATGGTCTTTTTTTTCGTTCCTTCGTCATCTTTATCGGCATACACTTTCCCTCCGTCTGAGGTACGGGGCACCTACCGGTAAGGACTTGAAAAGTAAAATAAAAAGAATTCCAGTTCGATTGTTTTCCGCAACCGTCATTTTTTACGATAGCTCTGATCGCCACTGAAGGGAGAATAGATAGCGGTTGGAGGGAGAGAAAAGAGATGTAGGAAGGGAAAAACAAAAAGGTTTAGCGGTGACTAATACATTATTCCAAGGGTGATGGTAACCACGTGACGTCATGAGACGTTACTTCTTTGTCAAACGAGGTACGCAGGGCCAAAAGAAAAAGATTTTCAAGCTGGTGAAGAGGCGAATGAAACGACTACTCCATATGGTAAAAGCTCTTGGAGTAAACCTTACAGGAGTTATTTTCTGGAAAAACAGTAAATCTAGCTTGCACATGAAGCAAAAAGCTTCAAAGAGCTAAAATAATTTACACGTTCTATCACTTGAAGCCTTATGAACCAGGAAATATAAAGTCTTTTATGATCTGGTAATATCTTTTTAAAATCGGCATCTCATATGCAAATATCTATAACATAGATCAATGGGGAAAATGAGTCTTTTTGGAAATTTTTCAGACAACCTCGATAAGCGTTACGCCTAAATTGAACCAATTGGTTGGAAAAATGTTTCACATTTTGATGGTTTGAGGTGACCTCCCAACCCTCCCTCCCCCTCTAAGCCTGGTAAAGTGGACCTCTGTAGAGTTCACCTGATGATGACGTCTAACGTAAAACCATGGTCGAGTATATGTGTGAATAAATATTCATGTGAAAGCACAAAGTTTCTCCTTTTTCATGTTTCACATTTTATTTCATTGCACGAATCTCACAGTTCGGCCTGAATACAAGCTATAGTAGTGATTTACAGAATTAACTGAGTCAATATCAAATAAAATAATCAACAATTATTTAAAAAAATGAGTATTGCAAGAAAGTCCGTGGTAAATGGTTTTACATGAAAAGAAAACAAATTTTATCGTAGCAATGGAATTTTGAAAAAAAATAGAAAACATAAAACCTTTCAAAAATCTTCACGAATTTTCCCTAATAGACCTGCTACGATGAAAAACTCACTTCCATATGAGGAAAATTTCAAACTATTTTTTAAAGAATGGAAAAATATAATTATATATTTTTACACATTTAAAGGTGCGCTAAATATTCCGCCAGATAACGGAAGGCTAAGTAATACCTGAACTTGAAAATAAAAACATTCTTTTTGCGAAGCTTACTTGGCCAACGAACAGCTGAAAAGCTGGTTTCACCAAGGATGGAGATGGAATGTATATCTAAATCATGAGATATGGAATGCATTCTCTTTAATTTTATGATTTCAGGATACATTAGGATTAATATATATTTTATCGATATATAACAATATAAATTGGCTACAAGAGGCATTTGAATTATCCGTGATGGGCATTTTATATAACGTAAATAGCGATTAAATATATTTACCGATCAACGAATTTGAGTTCAAACGGTCGCAGATACATCCTTCTCACCGGCACAGAAATTGACTTGAGCAAAAACGGCATCCTACTGACCGTCTCTCAACGCTCTCAACAGCGAAAGGGAAGAATGCGCTGAATATTAAACGCCACCGTAGGTTATTCGAGACGCGACTTTTACGAGTTGAAAAATTCAGCGGGCAAATCGTTCACAAACTGCGCACCGCACCGTAAAAAGAAAGAGGGAGGAAAAGATCTTTTGTTTGCTCGCTCCCTCATCCCAAAACACACGCATACCAACTCTTCCCCAACTTGCGGCTTGAAATTTCAAATCGGAATATAATTTTGCAAGACGACAATTGAGAGGAGGCGCAAGGATTTACCGTTGCTCCCTCGCGATGCGCCAACAATATCTCGTCGCGGTCCACGGCTACGAGAGGGATTTGCATTATGCGTGATGTGCATTCGAGACGCCCCTGATTGGTTCTCCGAAATCGCAACGCGTCCCTTGGATTGAATATTCGGCGTCCTTTGCCCACGTCAACATATCATTTCACGCGGAGGCGAGCCAAAAAAAATATGAAAGCAAAGAGGAAATAATAAAAAACGGTAAATAAAATAAAACGAAAGTCGGATTTTTAAAAAAAAAGGTTCGTCCTTCCCCACCCTTATCTTTTTTCCTTCTTTTCTTGAACATGGCGCTGTCTTCTGGCGAAAAAATAAAGAAGAAACAAAAGAGGAGAGATAAGCGTGCATATGCACATAACGCACGATCGAGGATTTTCATGGCACCGCTAAGCAACAGTCATTCGATTGTTGGAATCTTTCGTCGTGGATTCCTCTCTCGAGAAGGTGCAACAATTCCGTGCTTCTTTCTCTTCTTATATGACGAGTCGTCAACTTCTCATGTCCAAGAATAGCGACACTCTTGGGAAAAAACGGAGTTATAATCCGACTCGTAATGCATAAATTTACGGCTTGAGCCAGGCAGTGTTTTGTCTTAAGGAATGTCATTATATCTACAAGTGTTGCTATTTAATTTTAGAGGAAAACACATGAATAGACTCAGAAATACTTCAAGAAAAGGCATTCGATATATAATACATTGTAATGAGATTAGGGTGAAATTGTTTTGAAAAAGCTCGTTTTTCGAATGACTTTATGACCGAGAACTTAAAATAGAAGCACAAATTTGTGAGAGGGATATTCGGCACTTTTCCGCAAAACCTAGCGAATAAAACAACTATCTTACGTCACGTACAAAAATGGGCATTGCATACTACAATATTGCATAAAAATACTTTATAAAATTTTAGCTAATGAGGGAAAAATACTGGTAACTAATTGCACGTTATTATTTTTAACTCGTGCATGACGTCCATTTATAAAAAGATGATATCTCTTTGAAATTACTTTGACCAAAAGTAGTCCATCAGCTACCTGAACCTGAAACTTCTACAAATTATCCATTAGCCTCGATAAAGACTATCTTGAAACCATTAGTCCTCACAATTTGCTTGATAAATCAATTATTTGTGTGGATGTATGCAATTATTCTATGATTTTTCTCTACAAGGACTAACTGGAAAATTAAATCATACCTAAAATTCTCAGCTCATGACTCCTATATTAAACAGTAATAAACCATTTTCAATCATCTCAGAACATACCTCTGGAATAACTGGCTTGATTAATCAATCGCCCAAATTCGGACAAGAAGCCCAGCCAAAGCCATACCCACCATAATAGACCCACTTCCATATCATGCACAAACACCTCACGGTTATAAACAAACGTTAAGATAATTTTCATAATATATAAGCATCATGCTAATCAATATTAAAGCAATCAATTATTGGGAAAAACCAGACTAGGAATTGCCACTTCATTCTCTAACTCTTAAAATAAGAAGAGCGTCTTTCAATTTGCGATACACATAGGAATATAAGGGAGATTTCTTTAAAAATTGGGTAATAAAATCGGTTAATAAAGTTGCTGTAAGGTATTCAAGCAAAACAGATAAATCAGGGGTCAAAATAATTGAAGAAAATGTCTACTGCTTAGATAAGGGAAACATTTATATGATTGCGACTGGTGCAACGAGAGAAGCAACGAGTACATCGTGGTAAAGGAGAGAAAAGCAGCATAAAAAAGTGGCGATCAAAAAAAATCAGCTATTTCTGAAAAGAAAATGCATCAGAAGTAGCCTTAGCCGTCACATACCCCATATCAATCGCCTAGCACATATGGTAAGGCCTCAGGAGAGAAATGCACCCCGGCTACACCACCGGAAACTCAATCTAGAAATCTTTCACCTCCTGCAGGGAGGCGATAGGAGACGGACTCGGCCGAATGCATCTGCGTGCCAACGCGAAAACAAAAGAGATAGAGAGAACGGAAGAAAGAGGCACGAGCGTGATATATGTGCGGCATTAATCGCACCGTGGAAATTCTAACCGTGCGCAAATTGCCGCGTGCGTATACATTCAGTTAAAGTGTCCCCCCCGCCTCCACCGAGTGTCCCTCAATCAGATACCGATATAAGCACAAGGAGGGTGCGCCGGACGGTGATAAAAAGCGATCGCCAATCAATGGTCAGCTGAAAATGGCCGCCCGCGAGCCCTAATGGTAGCACTTGGCGCAGTATTTTTAATGTCTCCCCTTAATAGGAAGGAGACGGAAGGAGAGTAAATCAGAGCGGCTCCACCTTACGCGCGCGCGAGAGACAAGGCAGGCGCCCTGGAATGCGGAGCACTTGCGAGGCTCAACTCTTACGCTTTTCAACGGTCAAGGGTCAACCACTGTCATAATTTATGGGCACCGCGCAGCTCTATGATGAATCATCCATCCGCTCGATGCCAAAAGTCGCGCTGAATATATAACTACCCCATTTGCCGTTTACGATAATTATCGGGCCAAAGACTGAAATGATAGCCTTCCTGCAATCACCTCGAGCGTGTTAAAATTCCTTAACCGATCAACTGTGGTGAAATCGATTGAGTGCATTTTAGAGAAACGCCAATGAAAAGGGCTTGCAAAAATCTAGCCCCACCCATTTTATGGCATCAAGACAGAGCTCAGTCATGTTCGTCAATGGAGGAAATTATTTTCCTTGATAATAACTACGTTCGTTTTCGCAGAAATAAATTTATCCCTTGGGAGGAAATTCACTATTGATCTTAGATTTCTTAGATGGCATGACGTACGTACTTGAGAATCGATGGTGTTCGACAGAAGACGTCAGTAGCTAATAGTAAATAAAATGAATTTTCACACCCAAATTCCTCGAAAACAGTAGACAGAATCGAGGCGTAATCATGGTTATATGCACCAAAGATATCAGATACCACCTTAAGACAATTTAAAAACTCAATCTTATAAAATAAATTCACAAAAATGGAATGCGAAGAGAAGAGATCGGCTGATTCCTATTATAGCAAAACTAAATTAATGTAAAGACTTAGAATAAGCACTGCTCTTCCCGCATTTTTAGGCTGTTTAATGGAACGACTAGCGGGGAAAATAAAAAAGAAGAACCGTGAGTGAAAATACCAAGGGCAGATTCTATTTTTCGTGTTTAACGAAAAGTAGAGGAAGATAAAGCATTTACGTTATCTTTAAGGGAGATGGAATTCCAGATTACTTGGACTGGAATGGACGGAGAGTAAGTTATGGTGGAATTTATGAACAAGTAAGAATTCAAAAAATGCAAAAGTAGGCCAAAATGGTAATGCCCTATCACAAAACTGGGGGAAAATTTTACAAAAGACTGAACCATATTTGATTACTGCGCTTCCTTGGAAGTAATGTTAAAATATTACTGTTCTCCATGAAGACAAATCCAATATACCTATGCCGCAAACATTCTATTTCTGCCTTCATAAAGCACGATAAAGGCGAACTAAACGCAGTAAAATAAAATACTCAACTACGAATTAGTTATTATTAGAGGTAATATACTAGGTAGATTTACGTTGCACACTTCACATTAGTATTAATAATTGAATTCGGTAGTTCCGTTTTCATACTGAATTTTCATGCTTAGCTCTGCACTCGGCGGAACCTTCGCTCTTCATTGTAACCATGAACCCCTCCTCTAGACCTCTAATAAAAGTCAATGGGAAGGCACTTGTGATCCGTATGAATTATATAACAAATAAACTAACTGGATAATTATTTTGCTGTTGTAGCAAGGATCACTGGCTTCTCAAAGATCATAACACTTTTCATTTTGTAATATGGAATGAAAAAAACTCAAATAAGCCGAGTAATATTTCCCAATGCTCGTCCACCGAGCAAAAATCAATCACTCTGTTGGTCTCATTTGCCAGCAGGACAAGCACTAGGAGTTATTATACGGCCATTTGAGCTTTTACATACCATATTAATTATTTGAGGCCGTAGAACTCAATGCCCCCGTTTTCTACATTTTATTTTGCGTAGCAATAATTCGATAGTATTGCAAACTGTTTCGGGAGGTCAGTTCTACAAAATAAGATAAAATTTATAGGGCTAAGTATGTATTTTTTTAATTTGAAACTGCCATTAGTTAAACTATTGTCAAAGAAACAAGTCTACTGAAGAAATAAATAAATATACTGTTTCATACGGCCATTTTACACCGACAAAATTAACTTAGGTCTCCCTGCAGTGCAGTGAAAAATTGAATCGAGATAGAGACAAAGGGCAGAAAATAAATGCTAAAATTCATGCCTGCGAGCCAGCGGAATAGGGCATGCTATATTTTTATAATGACTGCATGTATCACGCAGCGTATTGGAGGGCTTATTTTGTAAAACGGTCTCCAGATAACATGCAATAATGAGTAAGGTGAAGATTATAAATACCAGATTCGACAACGGGGCAAACTAAATAACTGCAAGCGTTGCAAGGGCTTAGGGCCTGGCAGCCAAGTGGTCATCTCTTAGCGCTTACCTGAAAAAGAAAAATGATAAAATTTAGCAACAATTTAATAAGTGAATATTCATCTCGCATCAACATCAAGCATAAATACTGAGGATTTATTTTCAGGTCATTTACAACACAAGATATTATTTAAATAACGTTAATAACAATAAATGGGAAAGCAAATAAATATTCCAAAGCGGCCAAAACTTCCGAGAATAATGAACGAAGACAAGACAGTTTTTATCGGTCGCTTTGGGGATGATAAACGTAGTCACAACACAGAAACCTCACACCACGCATTGGAAAATTCTAGGAGGCAACTCTGACCCTAGTAAATACCCAAATAATTGATTTAACTTACTCGTAGACGCTTGGAAGCCGCAGTACGGCAAGTAAAATAACCAATTTTGCAACTGGATGGCTTTAAGGTGAATGTACAGAAATGAACAGTTAGGTCGAAATGAGGTCCCACAGCATCCGGGAAGGCAGAAGTCAAATAATTAAAGTGGCAACATGATTTCACAATAAAAATACGCTATCTTACGCATCGCCGCGGTCACAAAAATTGAAGCACATCTATATATCGGTTGATGCCCACAAGTTGGAAATACGAGAGGGAGGGCATGAGGTTTTGATGCAACAACGCGCTTCTCTTTGATGTTGAGAAACACACCGCAGACGAGGCGGGAACTCGAAACCTCCAAGAATCCCAAGAATGTCAATTCGCGAGGGGAGGGATCGATATAGTACTCACTCACCGCGGGAAAGAAGAGGGAAGAAGATAAAACATCTGAAGAGAAGAGAGCGAAGTCAAGAAGAAGGTGGATAGAATGAGACGGCTCTCGAAAACCCATATCGACAAGTGCAAAAAAAAGTTATACCTCGGGGGGAAAACGCTGAGCGAAAGTGGAAAAATTGAAAACTGCGGACACCTCCCGGATTTTCGGTTGATGTATGCCGCTAACCACGGAGGCGGAGGCGGAGATTAATAAACCCGTGCGGAAACAAAACGAAGAAAGTCCGAATCCCTCCATACGCGTCGGCAATCACACCTTTTGAGTCCGTCCCTAAACCGCCTCGCGGCACACAACTCCACGTGGAGATAGGGAGGGAATAAATAGGATGTCTATATAATGGGAGAAGACGGAGAGAGAGAGAGAGAAAAGATGAAGACGAGAACGCGAAGGATGGGGAATCGATGGATTCTTGGCAGGCAGAGGCGGGCTTCCTCGCATGGAAGCAACGCGAGGGAAACGCGTCGGAGAAGACCCGTATCAGGGTTGAGACCTTTTGCGGTCAAGCCCGAGGTTGTGCGATGGGAAAAATGTGAATAGCTCCCCCGTACATATAACTTCACGTGTGCGTAAAATGAATGCTTCTGTGAGATGATAGCGTCAGATGTTGGAGAAGAAGAAACATAGGAATAGAAAAAGGAAGAGGGAAATGATTCTTTTTAGAGAAAAAATATGATTTCACATTTACTGTTTAAGGACAAGTGCGCATCAACAAAACATGACCACTAACTTACGACAGATACTTGGGAGTGACTCACAACCTTTTTTAAATATTTCAAAGAAATGAATGCTTATCATTAAGCGCTTTGGTCCGTGGAAAAAAATCAGATTAGAAGGTTTCGTAAGTTAAAATTACATTCTAAGACATAAGATCCCGCAAAAATCATTTCCTTCACCGACCTCGGTTTCGTCACAACACAGTTACTTGGCTGACTGTGAATACTGACTTCAAACATTCCAAGAATCTTGATCACGAAAATAACTATTATATCAAAACATTATTCATTGCACTAAAAGAATAGTTTCATTGGAAAAAATATGATAAAGAAGCGATAAAGCATTTGTAATAAGTTCAAAGATTCATTTTGAGTTTTCTTCAAATGAATAATAAACATGTTTTGTCCAATTGTATTGTTTTTTGCATGACTACGGATTCACCTTGACCTCGTGGAAATTAGTGTTCTATTTCATAATTAAAAGGTACTGTGGTCTTTCCCACCCACTTTTGACACTGAACATCCAAGAACTACCAACAGAAAAATATGAAAAAGAATTAAAACAACGGTCTTTTTGTATGAAATGCACGGAAAATACCCCAGCACGATTTAATATGATCGATTGTGTTCTAGGGAGTAGGTACGACCTCGATCGTCAAGAAAAAATCTCATTCATTTGACCTTTCTTAAAAATTGTAGGTAAGCCGAATGTTTAGAAGCGGCCAGGCCAAAAATTAAATTTGTGTGCATTGTAAAATTTTATTACTAAAAATTCAAGCATGTATTCTAAGCAGAATGTTGTAATTCTTTGCGCTACTAAAATGCGTATTTTGAGTTTTTTGAATGAATAATAAACGTGTTTTTTCCAACTGTGTTATTTAAAAAAATGACCGTAGAGTTTTTCGAATACTTAATACATATTTTTGTTCAAATTTCGATTTTTGTTGAAAAGTCGAGCTTTTCATTTCGATTGAATATCGATTGCACGAAAAATCGATTTTGAACGACATTTTTCAACCACCATCTGGAATACGGTCCTAAGAGTAAGTATTTCAAAATTTCAAAAAAGCGCGAGCAAAATCAGCTCTGATTGCATGTCGAATCCATCATCAAAGGAAACCGCATCGCACAGCGGGGGTCTAGTGTACTAAATATTTCTTCCACACGGCGTGTTGGACGGAAGGAGAAGGGACGGTGTGATATATGGGTGAGTGGGGGGGGATAAGTACCGTTCTTCCTCAAAAGACGTCCTTCCTCCCAACAATCACTCTCCCCCATCCCCCCTCATTTCCTACTCTTGAGATGTAGCCACCTCCCTTATTCCTTCCTTCCGCTCCCCGGCCGCCCATCTCCTTGGGAGCCACGGCACGCGCGTGACGCCTCGCCTCGGCACAACCCAGGAGACAGCGGGCAACACGCTCCTCCCCAGACGAAGGGAGGGATGGAGGGAAGATGGAAGCCAGGGCGACCGCAGAACACTAGGAAGGAAGGACGTCAGCACAGGATGAAGGCAACACTCGTCCCTATGAGGGATTGTTGCTATTTTATAATTATTTACTGGCAGGCCACACGGCGTTGCTCGGTAAGGAATTAAAATTAATTTTTAATTAATCGAATTTAAATAAGAGAAATAAGTCTGCCTCTGTTAATTGTAAATAATGTGACCTAAAAAAATGGATAATTTCCACTTATGTAGCTAATTCCAAATTGTAGTCCGAAATTGTAATACTGTTCCTTTTGTCACAGTAATAGTGGAATAAAATATTAACAAGGTGACGTGAAAAGGTGACATACAGAGAATTGTGAGGGTGGACAATCGTTCTGGAGAATTATTGTATTTGGTAATAATATATTAATATGCTATGGTGTACTTATTGCATTAAATTTTGTCACAAAGTACTGTTTTATATTAAAATAAATGTAATAAGAAAATTAATCCAGAGAAGAGGGAAACTTGGAATTCGTGATGACAGGATTTTTATGTTTCCTCTTTGAGCTTGTCAAGAGATGTGGCTACCCGGCAGGATTTCCAACCGGAGAAGTTGTATGACGTGACGGAACAAACAGTACAATTAAAGAGGTCTTATAGACTTTTTTTGATTTAATTAACATATATAAAATAAATAAATTGAAATGACGTACGTGAATCTTTATGCATATCGTAGTGCGTGAATTCAAATTTTAAGGAATTCCGAAATCTTCCATTCAAAATTACCTCATTTTTTTGATTTCTTAAAGCCAATTGGCTTTCGATTCCATACCTTGCCGCATGTTACGCGAAAACACTCAATGCATGTTCGGAGGTGCGGTATTCATTAAATCCTTGCTTAAATTTATCCGAAACAATCATTAGGCGAAGCGAAAAGGAAGGGTATACTTTACTTTGCATTTATTCCAAGAGGCGTGTTGGGCATTAACACGGTGACGTGAACAGGTGACATACAGAGAGTTGTGAGGGTGAAGAATCGTTCTGGAGAATTATTGTATTTGGTAATAATATATTAATATGCTATGGTGTACTTATTGCATTAAATTTTGTCACAAAGTACTGTTTTATATTAAAATAAATGTAATAAGAAAATTAATTATTTTCTATTATTTGCATTTCACTTATGAAAATTCTACATAAATGATTTTCTTGGACGAATTTAAATAAGAGAAATAAGTCTGCCTCTGTTAATTGTAAATAATGTGACCCAAAAAAATGGATAATTTCCACTTATGTAGCTAATTCCAAACTGTAGTCCGAAATTGTAATATTGTTTCTTTTGTCACAGTAATAGTGTAATAAAAGATTTATTTTCATAATATAATTATGCCAAAGTCGAACTGACGGCTGGGATAGAAAGAAAAGGGAAAGGAATATAGTGAGGGAGAAAGGAAAGTGGATAGGTGATAAGACACCGAAAACTTAGCTTAAACACCTAGATTGTGGGTTTGGTGAGCAACCCAAAAAAAATCGGAAATTTCCACTTTCAACTGCTTTTAAATATTGATTTAATCGTTTAGACTTTCACTATTTCTTGTTCTTCAATTTTTTCCACTATACATTTATATTACGCCAGTTACAACGAAAATGACAGTGTGTGTCAGTCAATCTGAATTTGCATTATTAATTAATTACCTTGCAACTCTAAACACTTATGGTCAGACTACACGGTACATTAACACGTGCGAGTTAATGTGTGAATGCATGAGCGATTTTCGTGGATCGGAGCGAAAGATGTACGATTGCATGAACCAAATTAAAACAGGTTCTATTTTCTTTACACGCATTCGCAAATTGGGTGGTTATATGATACACTTTTGCGTTCATTCACGCGCTCATACATTTAGACATTAACTCGTACGGGCTATTTTATAGTGAAGCCAGGCCTATATTCTTTCAGCGAATACTAATCAGGCCATGTTCGCCTAAAGTGGTCCTAATGGGGAAAACCCGAACTGACGTATAATAATTTGTTCTCTGGATTTTACTTAAATATACTTTGATTTTATCACAAAACAACCTTCCCCAAAATTACGCCAGAGAATTTTGATTTAATTCACTGATTTTGGAAAAAAATTCCATTATTTCCTAGCTGCACAACTTTATAACGGCGCCAATAAAAATGCAAAGGTCATTAAAAGTTTAATTAGCTATTAATTAGCCATTAATCGCATACATTATACTATAATATTAATAATAACTGAATAGAATTCCACGGACGTGATCTACATACAGCTACAAAATTCATATCAAAAGGATCACAACCTAAACACATAAAAGAACGTTTTAGCCTTTCTAAAAATATGATCGTAAGGTTGCTTGGAAATAAGAGTTATGCTGAGGAAAATCAAGGTCGAATAGCTAAGTAAGAAAGGATCTAAGGAAACATAGTTTTTGTCACTAAAAAAGATAAGGAAAATAATTTAACTTGAGTTGTCTTGAATCACGAAGGGCGGAACACTTTAGAAATACGATCCTTGTATACAGCACACTGATGACTACGCCTAGTCACCATTTATTTAACACTCTTAAAGGTACATGTTAATTCCCTCACGCCTGTCGAGGACTTTTACCGCAAATCAACATCCGCGCTCATTTTACCGGATTACTTGGCAAAAGAAAACACTTCTCTCAGTCATCGAATAAATCTATGCACCCCATGCGTTGTAAGCGAAGAGTGCTGAAGTCTGTATCTTTACCCTATAGACGAGTAATGTGATACATGTTAACGCGACAATAATGTTAACGCTCCGCATTTAATAAATGAATGAGGTCAGCCAAAGGTCCGTGGTTTGATTCCCGGTTCAGAGGTATTTGTTTTTCACGGCAATTTATGTAAAGCACCTGATGATGCTGCGCAGAAGTGAAATCCTGGTCGTGATTTAATATGCATTTGGAACTGCAGTGTTACATTTATTTTGTCTCTATGGTGGAAAAATTCCACCCAGTTGCGTCGGAATCTGTTTCGTTTTCGATGAGCCTGCAGGCAAAGCGCCTACTATTGCAGACCTTATCCAGATCAAAATCGAAGTTGCATAGATCAACAATGTACTGCCGTCGGCAGCCAGCGACGAACTACTTTATTGTTCTTTGGCATAGATCGCGCTCCTGCCAATATTATTCTTTGAAGTAGATCGTTTGCGCTTGAAATACCTCCACAAAACATTCAAGTGGACTCTGAAAATTTTCTGCCACCGCCGGGATTTGATCTCCATCCCAACGGCCAACACTCTAGCCACCACACCAATCCGATCGCCGTTCTTTTTGTTTCTCACGGCAAAGTATCGTAAAAATATCTTGAATAATGTATCATTATATCAATTTATTGAAAAATTGCTTAAGGTTTTTGACAAATTTAGTTTCATCAAGTTAATAAATTATTAGAGATAGTTTGATTTTATCAAACCTCCAAGGTGACCTCACCTTAACGTCCCATCGGACGGACGGAGTATTACACTTGGAATGTCCTCCACAAAACATTCAGGCAGGGATCGGGTAATCTCCGAAAATTCTCAGTCACCGCCGGGTTTAGAACCCGAGCCCAAGGAGTGGGAATCCAATACTCTAGCCACTACATCAACCCGATCCCCCGTCACACCAATCTTAGGAATTTTTCCCGGTGATTATGATGCTGATGTGCTGCTAACATAGTGATGCCGAATATTTTTACATTTCACTTACGTTGGTTTTTCATTTTTTTAAATGGATGATAATCTTTCAGTATACTGTGAGTGTCCATTCCAGATTTTCGCGCCGAAACCTAGTGTGTGTGTCGGCCACCTGATGATTCGACACGTGAAATACAGGCAAATTCGGTGCTATATTTTGACCCTCTCCGCTAGTTTTCGCACCGAAACAACAAAAAACGCGCATGATTTCTCTCGAGAAGATGTATAAATATGTTTTAAAATTATTACATCGTCATCGCAGCAAGCAAATTTTGGGCTGCCTCGTAGCGTTGCCCACAAATGTGCGCAAGAGCGACTTGATTCGCGCCCTGATCGAACGACGCTTGGGACCCTGGTGATAAAATTCGTGTGCGCTTCGAGTCGTCTTTTTTTTACGACGCGCGATGAGTTACGACGTTGGCAATCCGCTGCACCGAGGAGTGAAAAATGTTGATGAGGCCGATGGGGTTAACACATTGCCGAAAACGGAGGATATGAGATGACTGAGAGGTAAAAAAAAATCTCTTCTCTCCCCGATGTTTTAGTAAGTGTCCCTATTCCGAAGCGTTAGGTTGCGTAATGGTGAATAATCTTAGGCCTTGCAGCCATTAGGCCCTTGAAGTTTGCTCTTCAATTTTTGGTGGCCGGTTAATCACCGTCTCTTAAGGAAAAAACAGGGACTTAATTCAATTAAAATCCTCCCCGGGCGTCGGTGATGCTGCTCCGTCGCCCGCTAATTGCCGCAAATTGTTTTTTTTTCGACCCGCGAGCGCGCTGAACAAATATCTTATCCGCAGCATTGCGCCTCTGCCAGGGAGGCTAGGATGAGTATAATGAGCAGCGACCTGAATTTCGAAGAAATGTCACGACGGGCATATGTCCACCGGCGTGTGCTGATGGCTCAATGACGAAACTCTTTACACACAAGAGAAGTAAACGAGAGTGGAAGCTGACGTATGACGATTAGATAAAAATATATCTCACATATTTCACCGCGACTGGTAGGTCACGTAGTTATTTCAACTTATGTCATCTGATTACTTCAAGTACGTCACGCCGTAAACATGAGCCAAAGAAATATTGAACTGAATACTAACTACCATTAGAATACTCCAGGCGAATAAGGAATTCCACAAATGGGCAATTCCATTTGTGACGGAATTACCTTTAGAGAAAATCATGCAATAGGATATTTCGATTAAATTGTAGAATACAATAAAAATGGAAAACTTGTAACTGTGCATGATCAAGAAACATTTACGAAGGTGATTTTCATGTACATAAACAAACCTCCGCCCCTTTCCACACCGTCATACGGCCCCGGGCCGATCCAGTAAGGTACGATTTCACTTGCTCTTTTGGCTATTAAGTATTATTATGTGCAATGTATTTTAGCATGTCAAATCTAGAAGAGCAGTGATTTTTATTTTGCTAACTTATTTGGCTAATAATGATTGTGCTTTGCTTTATTGTGCCTTTATTTTGTTGAACTATGTTAAATAATCCGCAACTGATCTGTCGCCATAAATGCGAAAAGCGAAAGAGCAGGTGAAAACAAACAGCTACTAAAGCGCCAAGGGCCTATGTCACCTAGAGGCTCGGAGAAATGAAAAAAAAAACACTCGCGCTGTGCCTGTCAGATCCATTGCGCCCGGCGGAAATTTAAGCAGTAAAATACTTTGGCAAGCGGGACTTTATCTGTTATATACAGACATACGCATACGAAGGCAAAATGCATTCATCGAATACCTACTCAAAAACACCTTACCACTAAACAGCTTCACAATAGTGTGAGTACCAACCTACCACTTTTAAATGGCGATATGAAAACAGATGTGAATGATTTCTTTCGCCGTAGCATGCCCTGAAGAGTGATTAATTCATCTAAAAGAAATTGCGGCCGATCCATGGCTTAGTTTGTGTATAGTCAGGCCGCCTAGCCGCCTGTAGCCGCCTACTTATAAGACCCAACGTCTCCCTCGGAAGGATAACAAATAATCTATGTGCCCAGATGCCCGGCGAATTGCTCATATTTATTGTGTTCCGAGTAAAAAAGAAGGAAAATGACAGCTCAAGATAACTTGATAAATTAATCATTCCTCGGAGCCCACATGGATTACAGCTAGATCTCTAGATTTCCATGATCGCAACAGGACTGCAGCGTATAATAAACCGATGCACTAGTTAGCTACGCAACGGCTTAAGCACAATGGGTATACTAAAATAAGCACACGCATTTTAAATTGTACACAAAACGTTTCCACCACACAGAGGACATTTTTTCAACTCATAATCGCGTCACAATAGATTTAATGGCACATTATTAGACTGAGAAACCAGATTTACATCGTGATCTATGTGATGATTCCAACACTTCGAGGAGGGTTAAAACTAGGATAAATTTCAAAAATTAATTTTTTTATGATTTGAGTACCGATTGGAGACAGAGTTGCTTCACCGTTTAGGTAAAATCTGAAAATTACGCACAACAGTAACCTATAAGTCACACAATTTAGTTTATTTACAACACATTTCACGAACATTGAATTTACAGTCATGACAAGTACTCATGAAATTCATCCGTAATATTTCAATCCAGCCGCGCAAACGACGGAGAAAATCACATGCAATCGGAATGGAACGGGAATCAAACCACAGGCCTTCGGCTTTCCGGGCCATTGCGCTATCCAAATTCCTAACTCATGGCAATTGTACCGAGGCTCTTGGTACTAGATGTTAAGCATCACCGTCAAGCGTGGCTTTAGCGCAGGTTTTACTGCAACAGGTTGTGGCTTCGTGGAAGCCCTTTCTCTCCCTCGTTGCCATCTTGGATGGAACGCGAGGGATTAACATCATGTACCATGAGCTTCGGTACAATGGCTCGGAAAGCCAAAGGTCCGTGGTTCGACTCATGGTCAAGGGGAATTTTTTCACATGGCAATTCATGCATTTATGAAAATATAAATCAATTGGAGTATGCTGAGTCAATCCTCTGACTGCAGACCAATCCAATGGCGTAGCCAGAGGGGGCTCCGGGGGGTCCGGACCCCCCTTCTAACCCCCCGAAATAAAAAAAACAATTATTTTCCTTCATAAAAGAAAACAAAATATTGAAAAATCGTGAATTTACTAAATATTTCTATGACAAATGAAGTTTCTTCAATAGTGAAAAGTGTTAAAATTAGTTTAAAACCCTTTACTTACTACACCGTTTTTCAAAAAATTTCCCCACTGGTCTTGGACCCCCCAGCCGAACGGAATTCCTGGCTACGCCACTGGACCCATGCCATTCAATAACGACCGACCATTTTCTGACCAATCTCTCAAAAAAGGAGTTTATTAAATAAAATAATTATAATTACCTACCTTAGATTCTTACACTGCATTACTTGCGTGGTAATATTAAGCTTAGAAATTAGACTACCTTTAGGTCACCTCCGACTTACGGAAAATTTTTCGAGGATCGTTAGTGTCCGTAAAAGAGAGGTTTCACTGCATACATAATTCATAGGCCTGGTGTTCATTCCCTGACCATTTATGGATAGGCCAGTAACGCTAGACAACACAATTAACAGTTAATGGTATTGAGCGCAAACCAGATCTATATTTAAATTTCTTAATAGACCGCTCTGGCTTACTCAAACCTAGCATATATTTTTTACTTAAAATCAAGATTTGATTCATACACAAAGCCGAGGATATGCCAGCGCAAACAAGGATCTCGATAAATCAGGACTTAGGCCTGACTAACGTGTCGCAAAAATCTCATATCCGCTGCCTAGATTCATGATTTAAGGGGCTATTTGTTTTTTTTGCAATGCACTGAGCTGAGATGAACTATCGAGTACTTTGAAATATGTTTCAAATCCGCATAAACTAGAACACAGTGCCCCAGTGGGCGAGGAGACCCGGCAACTAGTTATGCAAATTGATTCTTAAATATTTATCACATGATAATTCCAGATGATATCACTCCGGAAGAGCCCATAAATCCCGATTAAATTTTCCATAACTACCTTCATCATTCCTGCGATTGGGATTACGTCTATCTCCGAGAAGTTATATATGTAATTGATATGATATCTGGAGATAATTTTCATGAATGCCGATGACAAATCACACTCGGTAATTATTTTACCCAATCAAATACGTTGTACTTCTATGTTATCCATTATCTATAGATAGATGATCTCGGAGGAAGGATTCCATGGACAGACGCTGCGACACTGAGGCGTAGCGTATTCAAAATTATTTTCAGCCATAGAAGAAAGTATAAATCAATTTACCATGCAAAGATAGATGATCCCTTCAGTCCTTTATGGCCTTCAAAAGCAAATCCGATGGATTTGTGTCATTTCTGTTTTTGTCCCAATTTAATTACTTGGCTTCATATTTTACCCTTACTACATAAATCAGGTGGGCGTATAGGATAAATTACAACAAAACATCCAAGAGAAATCGATACCTAAAACGTTCTCTTCATTCACCTCAAGAAATCCAACATGGCAGCAATTCCATCAAACGTAAAAGGAGGTATTAATTTTTCTATACCTATTTGAAAGCTGATAATACACAGAAACAAACACTACCAATTATGTCCGTGAGCGATAAAAATTTTACGACGACGAGATGATAAAATATGCATGGCATCTTATGAATAAGAAAGTAAATGCTGACAATGACTTCAGGTATGCGAATTTTTTCACTTCTTCATTCTCGATCAAGTTCTAAGTCTACGACTCAAAAGACTTGAGTCGGTTACTGCTGCGGGGGTTGAGGATTTTTGTGTCCTTCCCACTTGCACGTCGGCTTTTGAATAACGGCTTAGAGCACCCGAGACCATGTTGCGCATTATAACCACTCTCTCTTTCATTCTACCCTCTCTTCTCTCCCTCCCCCCCCCCTCGTCCTTGCAAAGCACACAACCCTACCCCCCATCCCCCGCCCCCTAACATCAATGTCCAACGGTGTGGGCTTGGTCGTCAGACGGTGCCGGACTGCGAAGGAGGAGGACGACAATAAAACGAAATCCCCGATGGATCGAAACAGTAGCGGAGGCGAGGCGCGACGTCTCCCCGAACCGACGGACGCAATGCGACGTCAGACTCAGAACGGCGCGCCGGCAACGAGAGAGCGTCAGTGAAAGGAAGCAGGCGCGAAAGGCAGGAGGTCCATCTTCTGCCCCCCCTCCGAAATTTTTTACCGTGTTGTCTACTCCAGTGCTCAATTTATAAAATTTTAAGCAGGTACCGGAACGCATGCCCACACATTCAATCCATACGTGATTTTCAAATATAAAGACTCTCTTAAAACTTTCGATTTTTTACCTCGTGATAAAAGTTAAAATTAGGAAAAGTTTTACCAAAGAAAAAAATGATGATGCTATCAAAACTTCTTTTTTGTATACGGTACTCAAAAATGATCATCATTAATAGTGCCCAATTATATCGGAGAGGTGCCGGAACGGAGCTCCGGCCGAAATTAAGCATAGGTCCACCCGCGATACAGCTGCTGCGGAGATCACAATCCCAAGGGCGAAATACTAATCTGTGACACTCCATTTTTTCGATATTGTTCCATTTCATGATCCATGCCAACAGCAAACGATGAGTTTAATTTTCGGCTCTATGCGGACGAAATATATAGCTGACTTAATGAAATGTATGGTTATCCGATGCGTGCGATGTGACGAATATTACAATGCAGGATTTTCCAGTTGTGTTGCCACTCACCGCAGTGATTTCATGACAAAACTAGCAGTGCCGGAACGCACTTTCCCTAATTTTTTTACAAGTGAATTATTACTGTGTGTGTTATTTTTTCAAGTTATTATCTACATTTTACTACAAAAATTTTTCTATTGGTTACGAATTATATATATTATACATTTTGATGCAGCAAAATAGATAAAAGTTTTATTTGGCCGTTATGTCTTTCCTTAAGCAGAACATTAACGGCGTTCCGGCACCATGATACCCTTTACTCACCGCGAATTTAAATGAGTTTAAAATTGTCGACGCTAGTTTCACTGATGAACAGAGCGATCCGGTTTTCACGGAGAAAGAAGCTATTAATTGGGCTTTTAATCGAAATTTATGTTCTGGATGACGTGATCCATCAAGTTCATTATTTTCTGATCCCGTTCCTTACGATCGCAGAAATTATATAGTAAATATTGATAATAAATGGATAACTATGCACTTTTTGAAATCAATAAAAATGCTTAAAAACGGCTATAAGCCGCGTGGTGTATCAGATTTTTGCCTCGAAGTTTCGTGACCGACTGCTGGTGACTTCTTCAAAGAATTTCCCTTGAAGAAGTAAACGACCGTCGGTCACGAAACGCCGGGTAAAAATCTGATATACCACGCGGCTAACACTGGTATGTCCCTTTTTAATCACAGTAAGCCGCGAAAGCTTAAATCAATGAATACGATTACATTACGCCCAAAAAGGCTACAAAAATCGAGCTTCAACAGGACGGACTAGTGCCTACTCTATTATGTACTCTCCTTGGAAAGGAGAATAATAACAGATCCGCAGTGTAGACGGAGAATGACAAGACTGTGAAGAAAAGAAAGTTGATGGAGTCGTTTGCTTGCCGGAAAACACGAATATGTGCAGGCGGCGTAAGCGCATGAGCGGACTGGACGCAACTGCAGGCATATCATCCGACAGGGGAGGAGGGCTGAGTGACCCGGTTATAACCGTCATTACGGGCTTAAAATCGCCGTCATTCCCGATCGTACGTATTCGAATGCGATGGATCGAAAGGGATGGAGAGAAAGGGCTTCATCCTCTCATGGACGCTGAAATGGAAAGAGATGAAAGGTAGGCAAGGAGTGAGGTTGTAAAGGAAAAATGGAAGAATTCCTAGATGGGGTCTTGTAATCGAGAGAAGAAATGACGTCGTGGAGGGTGAAATAGTGAAATCTAACACTCAAATTTATAACGTAGCGCATTGTATTAAAAACTCATAGAATTAACTCGCACTGTAGAATTAACTCATTAATTTATTATTGTTTACCATAAATATTTCGCCATTTTATTTGTATATTCAGAGTTGAAAAAATGTGTAGTTCTTCATTGAGGTTACGCGGTTAATGGTTGATGGAGTAAAATCAAACTCTCGAGTCTTACCGAGTGGTAAGGGTTATCTACTGACGTTTCGCAACCCCTGCTGGTGGCTTCTTTAAAATGGTCCAATAATCTTTGAAGAAGCTACTAGCAAGGGTCGTGAAACGTCGGGATATAACGTGTACCACGCGGCAAAGCCCAAAAAAGTTTTATTTTATTTAGCCAAAATGTGTGGCGTTCATAAAAGAAACGGGCATTAATACGTGAAGCGGGGATTGGCAATGGAGATCAAACCAATAAATGAGTGCGGTCTCGAAAGAACAATAAAAAAGTGATCTCTTACTATTACTGAGCTGTTAAGGAAAAATAATCACGACATCACACATCTCCCATCTTTCCCACTATCCTTTTTGCCGCAATCCCCTACAGAGCGTTTGTCTCCGCTTTCTGTACCATTCATCCTTATACCTAATTCCTCTAATCCTCTTCCTTTTTTTCATCCACTCAGCTGACTTCTATCACTTGATTCAGTACCTACTCATAATTTTGTACCTTGCAACTAGCACAAAGTTGACAGACGATCTCTTTATCACCCAAAGGCTACAGGCATCGAATTTAGGACTTTTTTAACTAAAAAATACTCTTTAGGACAACATTATGCCCGTAGATGCCGACTAGTGACTGTTATTCTTGTATCAAACGACTATATGTAAACTATATTCATCTGGGAAGAAACGTCCGTGTGGAATATCCACAGATCCAATGAAAGGACGAATTATAAAGAAATTGCGCGGCATTACGATTTTAATGATAGTTCCTTATTAAATTTTCTTTTCCCTTAGCACTGCATTCATTTAGCTCGGTATACTGAATCCCTGAGTTTTCGGGCCGAGGACAAGTAGGTAAACTTAAAGATAATCGCCTGACTAAGCCTTCATCCACGGCTTAAATGCGGATTCGGAGTGTCATGCTTTAGGATGAGCGGCCGATGAAAATTCGCATCATTTCACATTTACTCGACCAATAAATTACTTGATTAAAATCCGGAGAAAGTAAGGTTGGCATACATAATAAGTGAAACTTGGTTCCATTATCTTGCAATCCAACCAAAACATTCTCGTTTCCACAAAAAAAAGCCTGATTTTGGTGAAAACCCAATCGAAACGATGCATTTCAAGATGTGATGCACAAGAATAGATGATTTAAAATGTAACGTAAAACTTAAGAGAAGAGCCTTCAATCACCCAACTTCCGGATCTATTAAAGCTCCTTTCGCTACTGCCGTCGTACTACCTAACCTAGTCGCACTTACGGCGAAGATTGAATGTGACGTCAATTTCGAAATTGTACATATTACGCCACCATAATGAATATAGCACAAAGCCTACAAGACTGATCTTTACACCACATGATCCGGAAATAAGATCCATGACTCCTTGCAACATATGAATTCACAATACCCGAGAAGAACCTATTAATCGCGGGTCATGAAAGTGTCAATGAGGAAAAGCTACACCACTAAAATTTCCAACGCTTGCTTTCTGAAAACTATTAAATTTTCTTCCTAATATTTACTCACACCTATTTCTACGTATTAACGGCTCAAATCTATTGGATCGCGAAGAGAAAGTTGTTTTATTGCCGCAAATAAACTCAGGCCGGAGGTAACGACAGCACATGGAAGGATCATCATTAGATTCACCACGTGCACTTCTGCACACATTTCTCCAGATAGATACTAATTGCGCAATAATTATGACAATGAAAGAGTCCAAATGGAAAAATAATACCATATGACGGTGATCCTAGTATTTTATATCACTGACAGTCACGCAGAAAAACCTATCGAGAGGATTAGAACAATACTTCTTATTAGCACAGCGATGGAAAATAAAGTGGTGAAGAAATACCTCCACCTGCTCTTAAATGTGACTGTTAAACAGCGGATGTAATATAATAGGTTAACTAGAATAACAACACCAGCGCAGAACTGAAATTGCTAATAATATAACACGCGAATCATTCAACTTGCTGAGGAAATCAAACTAATTGATACCGTTATATCCCGCTGACACGTGAAGCAAATGAAACAATTTGCACGCGGATAACTACAAATTACTCGCATAATTTTCCATTACGGCCGACTCGGATTGATAAACGAACTCCTTGGCATATTAATTGCGACAAATTATTTTCTTAAAACATCAGAAGATTAGATATGAAGCCGGAAAAGATCCGAGGAGATAGCGTGTAATTATAAAAAAGCGAAATAATCGAATAAAAAAAATTAAAAAAAAAGAGAAGCGGAAATTTTTCAAAAAAATCCCGTCCTTCACTTGTGAAATGAGAGTGGCGTCAAAAAATTGAGTTGGGCAACGGTTTCCTTTATTCACTTCGCCTCCCCATTTTCTCTCTCGGACGCGTCTCTCTGGACCACCCTCCTCCCCCCCTCTCCTCTCCATCATCTTGAGCCCGGTATGTTGTTGTTCCTTTCCTCAACGCCGTCATCTTCCTTTCGCAGCCGCCTCCACTGGTGCTGCTGCCCTTCCTCCTTTTTTTTCCTCGATATGGAATTTCCACCCTCGCCCGCCTACTCAATCCTCCTCCACCTCCTTCCACCGCCCATTCACGCGATGACCTCCATATTTCCTCCGCAGCCTCCCACTTACATCACCTGACGTCCGCGGCTCAGCCGCTCGCTAACGCGCGAGGTTTTCGTACACGCTACGAAAAAAGTTTTTTTTTAGAGATTATAATCATAATCATTGGCACTTTTGTTCCCAATTAATTTTGTAGCAATGATCCAACAGTTATCTCTGTGTAACGCTAGTTTTTGATGGTATTTTATTGGATCCACACGAAAAAATCAATGCTAACGGTGCAAAAATTCCACTAGGAAGAAAATATTTCATCTTGGCCGAGATTCGAACTAGGATCCCCCGATTTCCGGTCAAGTGCTTTAGCAAGTAACGCTACCGAGTCATCATTGCAATGATAACAACATCATTCAAATAAGAGATTATAATGATAATAATTTGCACTTTTGGTCCCAATGAATTTTGTAGCAATGATCCAACAATTATCTTAAATGATAACTATTGTGTCAACAATTCCTCATGTATTATCTCAAATACATTAATACTATTTTTCCGCGCTATTATAATAAATAAATGAGTAAATTACTGTCAAACCACCGTCAACTCACGAAAATACTATATCCAAATTCAAATTACATCTTAGCTTCAAATCAATTCACGCAATTGATTCACAGAAGCTCCACACGTCATTGCAAAGTAACATGGATTAAGTATATTAACAAACTCCGCATGGGATACAAAAAAACTGGAATTGGCGACACTTCGCAAAGTAAGCACCTATATTTTGCAGGTAAAAATGCATTTAACGAGCTTTTCAACCAAAACGGAGAACGCTACTGAAAAAAAAAACCTTTTCGTCAAAGTGCTCCAACTCTTGGTACAAGCAGCGAGCCAATCAAACAGGATGGTAGTCAAGGGAACAACGATTCCTCGATGCAACAGCGAGAGTAAATAGGACGGAAACGGGGGGAAAAAATAACAATTGGCTCTGAGTCTGGAGGAGAATAAGACCTCACCGCAAAGAATGGTATTGTGACGAGAGAGACCGAAGGAAAGAGCAAGATGCGAGCAGTGGGTGATGGGAAAAATAAGTAAGAAAAGGACTGAAACGTAAGAAAGAGAAGAGAATGAATGCAGGATTAGGAAATACCATGATAGGGATAAATGACGGTGCAAGAGATTAAACACGCACGTCCACAGAAAAATCACAAATGTTGGAAAACTATGGTACGGAAGGACTCGATGGTTTTAGAAACAATTAACATTACAAAGGCATTCGTGACTTCTTGTATGATGTGAGGTACAATATGGCGGAAGTTCTTAATATTAGTAAAATTAAACATTGCAATATTTCCGCTGAGTTTTATTATGAAACTACTCGTTTCGTCGTTACAAACAACATTATCTTATCATAACAATATTTGATAATTCTGTTTGTAACGACAAAACACGTAATGGCATAACAAAACTCAGTGGAAATTTTGCAATGCCTAATTTTACTAATATTCATAACTTCATTGGTATTATAATAGAAGGTAGGAAAAGTAATGAAACTTACTGCAGCACCAAAAGAGTTTCATATTCGTATAGTAATTTTCGCATTATAATATTTGGCATTAATCATTTCATTTTTCGTTGAATTGTAATATAATATTAAGCATTATTTATAGAGAACGGAATATCAGACGATGAGGCAATGGAAAAATCAAAATGTTTAATATATCAAGTTTTATTACAAATAATTTGGCATTGATTATTTAATCAATTGATCAAATAGTTCAAAAAAGCAGTTAATCTTACATTTAATGAAGGTCTTCGCCATACTTTAGAAGATATTGCATTGCATCATTTTTATTCATGCCTAAGCTTTTTGTGGAGTATTTTTTACTGAGACTCTAACCCAAAATGGAAAGAGCTTCGTTCGAGTGAAATATTAAAAAATGTGCCTTTTCAATTTTAATGCATAAACTGTTGTTTATAACACTTTACCGGTAATAGTTCATCAAAAACGTATTTAAATCTTTTGAAACTTCCATATCCTCTTGATGAAATGATTTCCTTTACGAAAATAAATAACATCACTGAAGAATAAAAATTACATATTGATAGTTTATCATTTAACATTTCCAAAAAAATAAAAAAACAAGGTCTCTAATCATTCCGCACTTTGAATTATAGCCTCTGGACATTTGTTCAGTAATCTGCCTGCTATGTATGCCAAATCAAATGAAATTCGAAAAATTGGAAGTAAGGAAATAAAACTTTGTATGGTTCACTGTTATTTAATTATGGGCACGACCCGGGTCTCGTAACTTGGTTACATTGTCAGGTGACTGATCTTGCATGCATCATACATTTATACACAAAGTACACAAGTGACCGTGAGGACATCTATCGGAAAGGAAAAGGACTGGTTGAAAGGGCGGGGGGTGAGGGTTAAACACGGAATGGAATCCCCCGCCCTGTCAACCAGTCCTTTTCCTTTCCGATAGATTTCCTCACGGTCACTTGTGTACTTTGTGTATAAATGTATGATGCATGCAAGATCAGTCACCTGACGATGTAACCAAGTTACGAAACCCGGGTCGTGCCCATAATTAAATAACAGTGAACCTTACAAAGTTTTATTTCCTCACTTCCAATATGGAGAGATTTCACAAAGCAAAGCCTGAAGTTATTATTTATAAAATTCGAAAAAGATTAATCAGCACTTCCAAACAATAATTGCGTATGTAAGGTGGAGTTAAGCTTCGATTTTTGTTATTGTCGCAGTCGCCGTTAAATCTCCCTACAAACCCGGGATACTTTCATGGGAAGAGAGCGGAAGTAACTCCACCGTAGAGGGATAGTGTGTTACGTCACTACTCCGCGTGTACAGGAAAAACGATAAATTTCGGTCGACCACAGGGCCAGAATCACGAGGCACCATAGTCTTCTATTATAGATGGATAGATAAGACGTGGGTGGGAGGCAGGCTGGAGACGGCCGCGGGAGAAATCGAGCAAGGTGAATTGGACCACGTGGGACAGACGCTCGGGGCTCCGAAGGTGGACGTCTGCCCCCATAATGGTGTTCTTTTCTCGGACGGACGGGAAAAGAGGCCCACGGCAGGGCGGCTGGTGGAAACGGAAAATCATCGGAAAGCATGCAACCTTCGATCATCATCATCACCTCAGATCACACCTATGCTCAACATTCACGTACATAAAATTAACTAGTAAGGGGCAGATGTAATTCGTTTACTTTTCCTTCGACCAAGATACCGGTTAAGGAAACTACCGACTTCAATTATTATATTATTTTGTCGTGGAATATTTTTTAAAATTCTGATTCCCACTGATTATGCGGCCGTTCAGCGTCTATTAAACACAAAAGCATAAGATCGTATGAGGTGAAAAAAAAGATACTGACACATGATCATAAAATGCATTATTGACAACCTGCTACAAAGAAAAGCCAACGAAGAAATAAAAAAAATAAAAACACAACGAAAATAAATTGAGGTAAATAATAATAAACTATATGTGAAATCACTTTTGAATTTTAATGATGATCTACTCTTGAATTTCAATGATGAAATAATTACGATACACTTCAAGGAAAACTGTAATTACGACCGACATAGTTTTTGCTTTGCCCCACTTTCTCCAGAATAAAATGAATTTTAGTACACACTGAAGGATTTATTATGTGGACCAAGCCTAAAGGAAGTGAGTTTCGATAATTATCTCGTGAACTCGATACGAAAAAATAGCAGACAGTAGCATTAACATGTTACCTGATTTATCGACTCTCTTTACTGTCAATGAAGTTCTGAATATGATGAATGAAGTGAATCATTGTATTCATAAGGATGGAGTAAACCCCATTGAAGGGAAACTTACAGAGTTATTTCCTAAACTAATATTAGTTTTATTTCTCTAAAACTTTTACATGGAACTTAAATTCACGGTAAAATAGCTTTCCGAACACCAAAAGCACTGAAACATAATTCAAACTTAACTCTATACAAACTGCCAATACAAATACTTTCAAATGGGTATAACTAAATGATCCAGAGACAATATTGCATCTTAAAACTCATTACGTCATGAGGGCGTCATTGGAGCTCCCCTCACCATTAAGTGGAATGAATTCACAACAGAAAATACTTCCAACGCTAAATTTAAAAAAATAGATAATGAACAATCAAAAGAAAGAATTAGACAGTCTGTGACTCGACATGTATCCATACTTAAAAAATATCCAGAAAGGAATCTCTTCAAGTTCAGCGCTATACTGCCTGTTCGCAAGAGAAATGCATAGCATGGATTAAGGAAATTATTAGCATTTAAGTATCTTTCTATTCCGAAAGAAGACAATACATTCCGTAATAAAGGCTAATGCCACATGCCATTGGTTCTACTTCAGTGAGCGAATTGAATATAAAGTATCCATTCACCTCTACGGGGTTAATTTTTTCCATAGCACGGCAATCAAAGTTTAGTGAACCCAAAAACCAATGCTGAATAGAGCAGATTCAATACAAACATCTGCGATAGCAATAACGCATTCTCCGCTGGTCTTAATTCTTCATTATCTCCCCGGAAGAGCAGGGCACATGAATAATGCATCGGAGTAATTAAAACGGTGCCACTAATTCCACCCTTGTCTTCAATATAAATTATATTTTCCGCTCTCTCCATTGGGTATGAAGGCAAAAACTTGCCGATCATCATATCACTTAGCTTTTAATTGTAAATGAAAGGCCATCGGACTAACGATCAGCAATAGGCATCTCCGAATGAAATGATTGGCAATTAAATGGCAAAAAATGAATAGACAAATGATAGCACCGTAACTCAAGTGCTTTCACGGGTTATTACAGAAACATTGAGATGCTTTACACACAATTCACTTATACCACCATATAAATCAACATTCCACATTCGAGAAAGAAACTTTTTTATGGATAGCAATTCATCAGGTAAGCACCAAAAGCCTTGAATTCACGGAAGTAAATAATTCTTTTGTCGGTAAAATAATATCGCTTCTACCCCGATCGGCCTAGTAACAAAGGAGCCCATAAAAATTAAGATATATTTCCGCGGCCACTGAACTACGAACGATGACCAAATGGGGCAATAACAAGAGTATTGTGTGGTTACAGAGTAGGGAAAGGCCGGTAGCCCTTGAGATTTTTTTCTTCGATGGTAATTTTCACTGGGGCTTTTCAGGAATATCGTGAAAACTATTTGAAAAGTTAGAGTTCGCATCAGATTAGTTCCAATCTCAGTGTGGACGTTTGGAGCTCTATGTTGCATCTTCTACACAATAAATTCACATGTGCAACCATCCTCGGAAATATTTTCTTATTCAAGTATACTGGGACTAGCCACGATGATATTTTTACGGAGTCACCCGCAATGCACAAGTGGTGCGAAAAATCCACAGAGAAAAAACCACACCTAGTCCGGTATAGTGATCAAATTTCCACAACGGAGAATGACGCCTGGGTAGCTTAACTGGCTATAGCCCTCGACCGAAATCGGAGGATCCGGGTTCGAATCCTGGTCAAGGCGAAAGATTTTTTCTCTGTGGATTTTTCGCACAACTTGGAATTACTGAAAACGTCGAGAAATAGTTCCATTCAGCCAGGAAACTGTAAGAAAACTGAGCTAGATCTGAATTTACTTGTCTCACCATATGATGTTGTATGTAGACGTAAAAAATGAATTGCAATGAATAGGTATAGAGCTGACTAAGAATGCATAGATTCCTGCATAATTATCTAAAAATTATAGGAAATATTTTAATACTTATTAAATATGATTGCGTTGTATGTAAAATTTCACGTGCAAGTAGTATAAATGATATGGATTAGAACTGAGGGTTAGAATATTCAAATTGCAAGCACAGTAGGTACCTTTAATGATGAGAATATTGCAATAAAAGCATTTTCACCTCCTAGTTAGTCAGAAATTTAGTCGAATGAAGCATTTTGCCATTTGCAGTCAGAAATAAATTTACTAGGGTGGCTGCCTGAGTCCTTGATGGTCCTCGGTGCTTCAATGCTGCACGAATAGGAAGCTGGAATTGATAAAGCTAGAACTAATCTTTTCACAGCATGATTTGACGTCCGTGGCAGATCTATGGGGGGAGGGCTATTGCCCCCTTTGAATATCAAATTTATACTAGGTAGAATGGTATTTTTTTTGGACTCGCAATAATGATTGAAGGTGACCCCCTACTTAGCCCCCCCCCCTTTGTCCCTATCCTGGATCCGCCACTGGTCTACGGACTAAGTTTTCCTAAGTCGTAAACATACTCAATGGCTTGAATAAATCCATTGGAAAATTTGAAATCAGGTCACAGCTTAATCAACCTCCATCTCATTAATACACATGCACTGAGGTCAACAACTTCCTACTCGTCCAGCCATTACCCTCACGTAAATGTAATTTATTTGTTATTTATTCATTCCTGTATCACCGAGAACACCATCATTGGCCACCCTTTACATCGGGGTTATTAATTTAACAATCAAATGCACAGGAACACCCATGCTTTGGATAGGTTCAACCTACACAGGCGAAACTCGAACCCGCGACCTCTCCTATAGAAGGCAAGGACTTCACCCAACCGACACCGAGGCCGGCTGTTACATGAGGAGTTTGTCGGCTCAAAAAAAACATTTGTACATTTGGGAGGTCTTCCATCTCGAGGACCTATTACAACGTCGAACCCGACGTATTCAATTCTCGTAATATTTATTTGCGTCCCTGGCAGCCTCATTAAAGATTCCCTCCCCGCTCATATGTCGTCGCCGCGTAGTCCTTACCCAACGTGCCCTCTCACACTGGGATAGCCGCGGAGGATGGAGAAGACCCTATGATCTACCGTGCGGAACGGTACACAATGGTTCCCGCAGTCATCAGGAACACAAAACGCCACCCGACACCCCTGCTAACCTCCCCCAATCTACACGGTTAACGTCGTATGCTCAACCTCCCTCCATCCTCCACTGTTTTTTCCTAAGAAATCCCCCTCCCCCCCCCTTGGTGAAACAGCCTACCCATCATAATCCTCACGGATGAGAGGGGGAAGGGAGTTATATTGGCAGCAATCTCAGGCGGTTCAAGGGGTGGGGGAAGACTTAGCAAATATTTGAATGGGAAGAAAGAGAGGGAATTTGCGATTCAAGATGCGAAAAGAGTTTTATTTTTACCCCATCTCTTGGGCTACTCCAACTTCTTCGGTATCCATAAGTTTATCTAACATAGTTCAAAGCTTATAATTCAAGCTGGAACAGCTTCCTACAACATTCTACTGTCCTATTTTGAAAATTAAGGCTGGAAGTCGCTTAACTACTCCATCATGCTGGCTGATATTTAGGTTATGAATTTAATTTTTGACATCACTGCAGAAGAAGAGTGGTAGTAGATACATTATAATTGATGCTCAGTACAGGGTCGTGATGGATCACAGTATTAGTGATGAAGAATTTCGTTTTTTCCTGCCGTATGATCTGCATGTATTGTTATATAATATACGGCTAAGTCTGCCATCGTTGAAACGTTGGGACCATATACCCAAAACAATACCCGGTGGGAAACCCGAAAACTATTTCAGTCACCACACGTAAGGATTAGGAGAAAAGAGGATTAAGCAATCACAAAAATTGTCTTAAGTAATACTGAAATGATACCTTCGGAAATTTGCTTCATGATGTACACAAATTCGCATAATTATCCTCACATGAAACTTCGGACACCGCCTCAAGCACAAGATGGAAATATGAAAAACCCATAATAAACGGCTAAAGCATGCATAATGGAAGATTTAATGGGGATGTGGCGGAGGCATGTAGGGGACGGATGAGTGAAGAGGAGGGATGGGAGGAGACGGCAGGAATACGACATTCCACTCAGAGACACCGGCGTCATGTGCGCGGATCCACCGCCTCTCAGATTCATGCCGCTGTCGATGTCCGCGCGGGGAAAAAAAACCACCCCCGACCTAACCACCTGCCCCTTCCATAAGCAAGCGGATTATATGCCGCCACGGGGAGAAACTGCAACCGACTTGGAACGGGGGAACAAAAAAAGGTAAAAATAATAATTTGAAAAGGAGAAAAAAAAAAGATGGGGACAAATTTAAACAAACAAGATATACAGACGACGGCTGCAATGCGTACGGCTGGACACACACACAAAGAGAACGGACCGACAGGCGGTCGAACAAACAAGAGAAGGAAGAGAAGCGAGAATCCCCGAAAAATTCGCGGAAGGATTTTTGAGCGGAGGAGTGGATGCGAAGAGGGGTATTAGAGAGTAAAACAGGAGGAAGATGCCGATGGGAGGGGAAGTCACAAAGAACGCGCGGGAATAGGGTGTGGGGTAGCGATGAAGACGAGGGAAGGGGGAGTGAGGGTAAAGAACAAGGAGAGATAGGGGCCATTATGGAGTGGGATTACTTGCAGGGAAAATATGCGCTGCTGAGAGGGAAAGCAAGGAACACAGGCGGCGGCTTAAAGCTCAACGCGGGTTTATTTTCTTCCATCGCTATCACTCTCCCTTTCCATTTTTTTCTCCTCCCATAATACCTTCTGCCTCAAAAAAGAAATCCCACCAATGAAATAAAGTTAACTCAATCATCCTACAAATTTCAAAATATTCTTTTCCACTTTATTTTAACTCATTAATAAAACGTTTTGACTAACCTGAGTCTCGTAGAAAGTGTAGACTTGTATGCCGCAAAGTTGTTAACCCAAAAGTTTTATTATTTGAAAAACTATGGACTCCGAAAATTTGAACAACTTCAACGTTAAAACATTTCCGGGTGGAAATGTGTAAACTGTATTGACTGTCGTTGGAAATTAATTTGGCTTTAAACGCGATGTCATCCTTTTCTAATCCACTTTCCGCTTCGATAATTTTAGCTGAGTTTGCTTCCGTTGTATAGCTCCTCCATCCCGGTGTAATCCCCAAGAGGACATCATCCTATTTTCAATAGCACTCAAACTCCAAAAAAATTGTATTTACAACCACGCTATATCCCATCCTACGGAACTTTTGCATCAGTTAACTCAACCTCAACAGTCCGTACATCACCTCTCACCCCCTGCCAGCCGTCCCTGTGGGGGGTAGTAGTGGTCTGTGGATGAATAGGCACCTATTTCTCCAACTCACTCCGCCGGCTTGTGTCCTATTCCGCAATGAGAAGCGACGGAGCTCGCTTAGCTGTCGGCAATTGTCTCTCCTACGGCTCTGCCGCTACTCTCTTCCCCTTCCGCGCGTAATTGAAGGCGATTACCATGAAGATGGCCAAGAAGCAGAGTATTCACCGCCGCCGCGACACTGCCGGAGGGCATTTTGTAAACACGTACGCTTCGCGGCGAGCGAATAAAGGAATGAAGTACACGCGCGGCGATTCTTCGCGGCGCGTAATCAGGCGCGATGATCATTCGCTAAGGCGCTCAAGATCTTCGTCTTCTTTTAACACAGTCATCAACCGTCATAACATCATCACATTTATCACAGTAGTGATAGCATTATGACACGGTATGAAAACAAAAACGGGCATTGTGGACATCGAACACATTTATATGATCCAGTATAAATGGAGCTATGGAATAGAGTTTTTTTAATGAAGAGTAGAATTAGCAGGAGATGGCAGAAGGTTATAGTGAAGGAAAGAATCGAAAGACCTGAATCAAAAATATTGATGAAGCAGGATATATTTGAGTCAATAGTGGCAGAAGATTATAATATGTGATATAGAAACCAGCACGGACTGAGTAAGATACCAAGAGATGAGAGGGGAAGTAAAAAGGAGTATGGAGAGATAAGCATGGTGAAATACATTATATTATCACCTTCACTGACGCAAATTTTGATGGATCCTTATGGCTATGGCTTGAAGCTTTAAAGACGTACGCAAGTAAGCTCTCTTCCAAAAATGGCACGGTTCAATCGTAGGACATAGTGATAGATTTTGGCATCATTCATCCAAAATGGGCTGATAAAGTTATACTAAAGCTTTTAGATCATAAATATTCTTTATCCAGGTTGATGATAGACGAATCATACTCTCCACCTTTCTGAGGGCAACGTATTTCAGTAAGGTAAAATGTGACTGAGCAATAGTCGCAAAAAAGACGAGCTTTAATGCTTTGTGACCATAGAGTTGAGTCTACAAAAATAAATAGGTCTTAAACGATTTTTCCGATGGGATTTTTAAAAATTAAAACGGAAACCTTGACCATTAACGTTCACTTTCTTAATAAGCCGTGGGAACAATAGAACAACTCAACACTAAGAGCCGTCACAAGGAAACCAGCGAGTTGACATTCTGCACGCGATAATAACTTTTACCTTGAAAATTATGATACAGAGCCTTAATGCGACGCAAAACAAATGAGCATTCCAGAATCAAATAAATTATCCCGCGAGATACTCATTGCATAATAATATGCTCGAGAACCAATGGTGCCATCCCTCCACCACTCCGCATAAAATTCAACGCCAATGGTGAGCAATAAAAATGCCTGCACTCGCAGAGGGGGATGGAACACCACCAAGGGACTAAAAGTGCGTCGACACCGTCAAAACACGGATCTGGCATTAAAAAAACCCGAAATCGCACATCCTCCCCAAGAAATATATATACAGATATATGATAAAATAAAATACGTCGACACGTCGTACTCAGGAGCCTTTTTAAAATGACTCGAAATCGCCCCATCCACACGGATGTCGCCGCACGGTTGGGACGGTTGAGGTACATACATACGACTCCGCGATGAGGGAACTAGCTCCGACACACGTTCTGAGTGACGCCGAACGGCTCGCTTGTTCCGCCTTCGGGTTGGGTGGAAGGAGTCGATTGCTTTAAGGCGTCATCGATGACGTCTCGTCTCCTCAACGAGGGAAACTCGAAATGTTTGCACAACGAATGGGAAAACCCCAACCGATCGCTCTTAAAAGAGATCGGAAATATGCTATACGGAGGCGGCTTTGTTCCCCTTCCTCTCACCGCTCACTCCCTCTGCCTCCTCCTCTCTCTCCTGAACTGCTTCCACACATTCGCACACATACACTAAACCTTCCCATCAGCTCCTCAACATTCACCCGTTCCCCGCGGAAACGTGACCTAAACGACACGCTATTTATGGAAAAGATTCGATTCGCACGCGTCCGGCAGCTGTTTTTTTTACCTCCTGAATGGCTCACTTCACGACTTCACCACCTACGCCAAATAAATATTTAAAATAAAAAAGCTACACCCAGGGAAAGTTCATATGGTACGGAGTTTTAGGATGCCAACGATCCAAGTAAGGATAAGAAATACAGTGCTATAATTTCATAGGGATGGACAAAATACTTTAGGAATTGGTTACTTTTGATTTTATACGATATTGATAGCTGCGATTGCCGTCTTACTGTGATACACGTTCTGATAGAATGCATGAAATACTCACTTCAATGAAGGAGACCATTTGACGACAAGGAAATTGAAATCCTCCTGGGTTATAATATAAATGCAATTATAATGTAATCCTCTAAATCACGAATACAGGCGTAACATACCCTTGTAATGCCAAACAATAGGATACCCTTCTATACTGAATATTCATAACACGAATAAATAAGCTTCCTTTTACGTTAAGAACAATGAGCGGTGCAAATGACCCTGAAGTGGCAGCACCCTTGAAACGTACTACAACTACTACTGCAAATTGTCAACAAGTAAACTGGTGCCAAAAACATTTAGAATGTCACCGATCGAAATAAGGCTAGTCAATATGGCGTTCAAATAAGGGAGATAAGGACAAACATTTACTTATATTTTGTACAATTATTAAGGTTCTATCTTAATGCTTTCGGGTTCTTCGCCGGCTTACTTCTAGCATGATGACCGACTTATTTCGTCAAATTACTATTAGCTCAAAGAAGGTAAGAAATATATTCAAACGTAGTGTAAGTTAATACCTAGTGGGTAGTCTGTGGGAAATGGCAGAAGAAATTACAGAAAAAAGTAAAATAACTTTGTTTTATTCCACACTTTATTTTAAATAGCACGACCCGGGTTTCAGCATCTAATGCTATCATTATATCTTATAGAAGAAATTACAATTACTTTTTTGTAAAGCACGTGCCAACTTTCTAATCACAGCCTAACAATACTTTCGCTTCATCGTTACGTTTAATAAGGAAACGAAAGTATTGTTTTAACCTCTTTATGTCGTTGATATCTACTTTTGCTAGTGAAATGCTTTTAAGGAAACAAGAGTTTCACAAAATAATCGACCGAGTTGCTGCTTAACATACCTACTGAAACACTTTTTTTATATTGAGCAGAATCGGAATCGGAGCCAATCGCGTTAGAAATCTACAACAATGAAGCTCGAGTTAAATAATAAGAGCATAAAAAATGCATCGCAAGTGAAACGGCTGAAGTACGAGCTCGTACAACAATGAATATATCAGCCGGTCAATATCTCTAGAGGAAAGGAGACGTTAACTTGTGCCAAAAGAGCTGAGATCCTTGAAATCCATGCTTACCCGGTGAAATCGAACCAAAATTGAACATTATTGCCTAAAACGTGAACTTCTTGAAGTAATTTTTTTACCAAATTGAGCACGCAGCAAACAGACTATTACGGAGTAATTCACTTAAGCTCGCTTTTTGGAATATCCAATACATTAATGACGCATAAGCGCTGGGTAAATTATTATACACGCTATGACAACAAGAACCCGTTTGAATGTTTTCAGGTCATCACCGTGAAAAACATAAGTTTTCAATCAACAGTTGTATCAATACCTTAATGTCGCTGTTGGTAGAGACGAAATTGAGCAAAATAGGAGATTTATTATGTGTAGAAGTTTACATGAAGTTAATGTAAGGTTTATGAATATTGTCTTGCATAAATCATTTGCATCGGAGGCTACAGAAGAGAATACTACTCCGCAGCGGAACAAATGACTAAGTATCCATAAAATGAAGCTCAATACCAATTTTTGGTAAAAATGTAAGTTTTGGTGATTAAGTAATTACGTACACTAAATTTAAGTTGTTTTGGTTGAAAACTTACATACGCATAACAATCGATCCTGAAAAAACATCTACGCAAGTATAGCTCTTTCCTCCAGGCCTGTTCTAAAATCAGAAATCCAAAAATCGCCCAGAAATTGAAAAGGAAGGACTTCCGTTCGAAATCAATCAATAATTTCACATAATTTTTGAGCACGAATCCACGAAATAAAAGACGCTGATGCAAACCTCAAGCTCAACTCTAACATTACATTGAATTCTAGCTTTCAAACCTCAGGTTGCGCTTTTACGTAAAATCACAATTCCATCATAACATATGATTCTTCAATGTGAGCAGAAAGTCTCAATAAATTATAATAAAATAATTGTAAAAAAGATGATTTCTTCTTTCCATAGAATTTTCAAATTGCTTTTTTTAAGCTACTTTATAGGATAAAGAAACACTGTTTTAGGTGTCATGGGGTAAAACACATCCTTCCTCAAGCTTGCCCTTAATACTTTTGTCCCGCTAATAGACTTTCAAAAAAATAAAACGAAATTTAAACTCAAAAGCCCACTACGTTAGTGTTCGTCCACTTTTTTCCACCCACATTCTCAACTCGGCATGACTAGATGCATAATGGTGAGGCCAGAAGAAGTGTACGAAGAGAGAAAGAGAGAGAGGAGCGTGGTGAATGGTGGTCGTTTTTGTTCTAAATTCTGATGGGGATAAAAAAAATAGGGTCCTCCTTTGACAAAAAAAATCCCATCTAGCTGCGGAGGCGAGAAAAGAGGATACCACTTCGGAGTGCAGGTAATGATTTAGCGAAAATGTCTCTCGTAAGGGGGCCTTTAATGGGATGCGAACCGATGTCTATAGGGCTCGGAGAGGGGAGGGAGTATAAGGCAAAAGGCGTTGAAGACGTGGAGAATGGAGTCTGGGGCGCCACATATCCTTTCCGGACGTTCTAATCTCCGAGAAAAACCATAAACCCACACACGCGCTGGCTATCGGCATAAACATCCACCAAGGTGTCACCACCTTCTCCTCGGCAAAGCGAGGCTTCCACTGGAAGTACGAAAATGGGAGTAGTTGTGGCGCGGTACTTTTTTTTTTGGTCGCTAAAACATATTGGAGTCTATTAAAGGAACAGTCTCAGGCACAAGATCTAAGACTAGAACGGAAATATAGATGAAACTCGGGTGGCTTTTAATTTCGCTCGTAGTTTCCAAGGATTTTTGCATTTGCACTTGAACGTTAACAGATTCAATAAGCGATTATTAAAAGTTTTTTTGTCATGGAGACGACAAAAATTCATTACCCGGAACCTGAGTCAATTGGACCAATAAGTGTAATTTGAGCCCTATGCAAAAAATACATTATATTTCATGTGAATGGGAGTAATTATTTGAAAGATCTCTTGTTATAAGGCTATTGTTATAAGCAAGATTTTTATCTTTAACTGCCGCCTATTGAATGCGATATATCAATTTTTTACGCTGGGCTAAATTTACCCTCACGGGTCCAGGTAATCTAGGTTTACCGTTAAGACAAATATCAACCAAATAAAGTTTTTATAACTGGTAGTACATACAAATAAAACATAACTATTAGAACTCGCGGATAAGCGTAAGATGATCCTGAGCTAAACATTCAATACGTCATATACCTAAGCTATCGATTCCATACGTCATACGCATAAGTAATTCAGTGTGAAAATAATGTCAATCCTAGCTTGGCTGGTGAAGAAAAATCATTCAAATGCTGGTACTCGGTCACTGCTATAGTATATCATCACAATATACATGGCATTTAAAGGTAATAATTACGGTTAATACAACATAAAATGAATTACAAAACTAGTAAAAACTGCCAGGCACCAATAAAGATACATAATTACTCGATTTTCATTCAAAAGTAATGAAAAAATGTATGTTTATAACTTTAATCATTTAGACTGGCCATAAGCGTTTATCATATGTTGCCAACGAGCGAGGCACAGTGAAGTTGTATCATTAGAATATTAGTTAGTAGAATTATGAACCTCTCTACGATGCTCTAAAAGGGCTTTCACTCATAAAGACTTACACAAACTACTTGCATTATATTTCCGGCAACTTGCTTTACACAACGACCATAACGGAATGGTTTCACATTCAAGAATATTACAGGAATTTTTGGAATAGGAAGGGACGGCGAGGGATGAAAAGAATACGCGCTGAATTGCTAAGTTGACGTGGAGAACAAAAAAGCGAGGGAATAATACTCGTCTTTGCAAAAACAAGGAAAACTTTCATGTCGGAAAAATAAGCATGCCGTACCGCAGGAACACTTCACAGGAGAAAACCTGAATGACAGCCGATTATCAACGTTTTACCATTTCTTTCGATTGCACTAAACCCGAAAAGCAAAAACGTGATGGTTACGAATGCATGCTTGGAAATCTTAAGAACCTTCGCTGGAATTCTAAACATGTGAAATTTTATGTACGGACGTCATCCGTGATATCAGCTCTCACATCAGCATTAACGTAAGATATACGCAACCAACGCGCCAAAACCAGCATCTAACTGAAATGGCAAAACGCGAAATAGTCTTACGTCTTGAGAAAATATTTCACAAGAAGGAAAGATGCTCTTGAGCAGAACTTGCTGAATGACAGCAATGGGAAGTAATACATGCTATCTCCGAAGATACTTAGCAGTTTATTTAATTTAGTACAGGAAAAAGGTTGATCCTTAGGAAGGAAATTTGACAATTCAGCAAATGCAGGTTCTTTTAGTAGCTGATAACTACAACTTAACGCATAGAAGGTGGGTCATGGATAAAATACGATTCAAATTTACTTCCATGAATTGGTCTCCATGACAAAACATATGCACAATAAAAATAATTTTATTATCATAATCGGTATAATTACAAACACAAATTGAGTCACACAAGGGACCACTCTTCATTTAGCAAAATAAAAATGAATATTTAGATTAACTTTCACTGAAACGGTTGAAATAAAAATCTGACATAATCATAAATGAAGATGGTACTTATGAACCCCATTCATGGGCCCTTTTTACATGGTAATTTGAAAATTTATAGGTTTTTTAAAAATATATGATATTTAATTTTTAATGGATTACCGCAAAGTAGCCGAAGATAGTATTTATTCATTAAGCATTCAATAATGTAGGATGTATTGGCAAGCTTCCTGGAAGTCCCCTCCCTGAGAGCCAGTAGAATTGACTGCATTGTTATAATTAAGTATAATTAAAAATGTAATATTCAGCTAATTCGCATTATAAAGTTAAAAAATATAGAGTTAGCCCATAAAATGAAGTTTCATTTCAATTCGTGTCTAGATACGCCATTGGTATCCCAAACAGTAACGATTGTTTCCAACAGCTCAAAAAAAAAGAGACGAAAAAAAAGGAAGATAAAGTTATGCGTATCCTGGACAGGCGCATTCGGAGGTTAAGGCCGAAAATTTAAACCGGTAGTGCTAATTTTAGGCACAAGGATACTGTTCGTACGCCGCACAGATCCGCGATTAACGGTCGAGCTTCAATATGTAGTTGAAAGACCTCTTGTTTTAATGTCCTCGTCCAAGATTGATTCCTCTCGGTCCTGTCGTCGCCTCGCTGCCGACGCACCATACGGCTCATTCCGCACATCCGGGTCCGGGAGTAATTTTAAGAGGAGCGTGAGTGGAACGAGGAATGGAATAAAAACCCCGTTGAATTTTATTTACATCTCTTAAGTTTTGGCTAAGTCCGGCCGAATCCATCTCTGAGCGTAGTCCTCTATCATAAAAGTCTAACCGAGATGTGAAGTAAAAAAATTATAATTGGCTATAAATCAACAGTAATTCAATCTTAATCAAAGGATATGAAAAAGTGGGAAAAAATTAACAGTAGAAAAATAAAAAATTCTTTGTTCCTTAGATAAAAATTACAATTTTTAGATAAGTATTTTACATTACTCATATTCTTTAGTTATTATATAGATATATATACTACTTCATTCAATCACACAACGCCTTAAGTGCAAACGTACAAATAAATTCACAGGTAAAGAAAGAAAGGGATAGGAACATATAACAGGAAAAGAACGAGGACAACGGTGTAGTAAAAATGCGGCCTGACTGGGACTCGAACCCAGAACCTCCCGGTTGCTGGCCGGATGCTCTACCTATTGTGCTGTTGCGCTATACATATGCATATATGTCAGACTCGACAAAATTAAAATGAAAATGTATAAGCACTGCATGAAACAAGTGACTTTGAGCTCAGTCACGCCCAAGGGGGCAAAGTCATATACACCAAGGATGAACTTCGCCATGAAAAAATATTTAACTTAACCAGGATTTGAACCCGAATCTTTTGGGTTTCACCGAACACGGTGTTGACATCCAGAATTCCATTCTGAAGTTCACTCTGCGAAGATAGCTTGGTGATGTAATTGCCTGACACGCCTAACCGGAGATCCGGGTTCGAATCCAGGTTTATCCAAATACTTTTTCAAGGCGAACTTCATCCTAGGTGTATACATTAAAATTTATGTTAGAAGGCAATCCGTCGGTCTATGCTAACTTGTTCCACGTTCTCGACACGGGCGGCAGGTATAGATGCATAATGGTGAGGCTAGAGAAGTGCGGAGAGAAAGAAAGGGAGAAGTAAATGAGGCATTAGAAGCTGAAGGCTGTAGTAAGGAGGGAAGGGAGAGGAGGGAATAAAATCCCCGTTGGCCGTGTTTATTTTATTCGAAATTCCAAAGTTTTAGTTGCGTCCAGCCGGATCCATCCCTAAGGGCAGTCCACCCCTCCTCCCCTCTCGAAGTCTGCCCGCGAGGCGAAGTATAAAAAACGTGGGGAGAATTAAGTTCATTCATCCCAAGGCCGTAAAAAAAGCAGCCACCTAGGCACTACTGTTTTGACAGCTCCGCAGGTACGAAGCTTGACACTGCCAAAAAAATGACCGTCTTTGAGTAAATTGTCTGAACTCTCCCATGAAAAGCCATAACCATGTAATTCGCTGCCAAACCCATATCGTCGAATAGTTTAAGTTTATTAATTTCGTTTGATCAGAAAATTAAAAATATTACAAACATATGATGTTACATGCGTACAGAAACTTTTCTTCAGTCTCAAATGAACTGTAGGCAAGTGAAAATACGTGACGAATTCAAGATTATTAGGTTTAAAAAAGAAGTATATTGTACGAGTATCAAAATCAGTAATCATGTATCCTACCATATATGTTGTGAATATTTATGAAAATTTAACTAATATGAGAGCAATGACGTGCGAACCGCAATAAAGAGTGAGCCTTACTAAGGCTGATATGTTGTAATTGCCATTAGTCTCAATAGGTATATAGGGTCCATTGATTAAATTCTTTTCATGTGAATTATTCTGCTGATAATTATTTAAACTGTATGTATAATGATGGGTGCTAACGAAGGCATATAGTATTGGAGTATAGTATATAACATAGTATTTGATTTAAATTAATGAATTATTTGATTTCTCGCCAAGTATTCCATAAAAATTACCGCTTTTTGTGTCCCAAATTGCATCCTAAGAATTAAATTCTAAATACTGATAAAAAATTAAAACTGTTACCATCCTTAGCTGAAGGGCATAATTAGGGTGCTGAAGGCGACTAATTCGATTCAAAAGGCAAGAACGACATAAATTCGATTAGCAAAAGCTATAGAATCCCCTGAATTCACGCCTCATCGAGAATTCTCGGCTCGTGATGGTGATGAAGATATTATGATGTATTGATGACGCACCGATCCCAAATTTTTCCATCTTTACCACTATCTACTCCCACTTGCCTGTTCTCCATCGCCCACTGCGGCCCGCTAGACCATCCACGCTTGAGAGAGTGCCTACGCAACTCACGATCATCCCCCACCCTTGTCATCGAATATTCAATTTATACATAAACCCTGTCCTTGTAGGACGGAGACGAGAGGTGGGCCAACCACCTTAAAAAAAAGAGGACGTGAGTGTTTAAGGATCCGACAACTCTTGGTCACCTCCAAAAAACAGCGCTGCTCCAATATACCGGATGCAAACCTCCACGACGCGTTTATGGCCGTCCTTCGGGCGAAAGCGCGCACATGGCATGGACAAGGGTGAGGAAACAACACGATGAGGACAAGCAGCGATACAGGTGTTTCCACGCCAACGCCCCCATGTTACAAGGGCATAGCGCCTCATCACTACATCACATATCCCATCATTTAAATGGATTTAAGTATCCACATGTTTAGAAGAGAATCAGACAGCAACACCAAACGAAAATCAAGCGCCTTTTTTTTTTAAAGATCGTAACTTTTCATTATAATCTAAAGTCTACCATCAAAATAATTATCAACTCCCCAATAGGGTAGTTTCCTTCATCAAAGAAAAGGAAAGGCATTGATTGTGATTCGTTACCCACCATTAGTGTATTCATAATACACAAATTATTTGGTTTTTGAAATACCGGTTTAGACGAATGGCAAGGGTCAAATTTTATCCTCATTTGAAAAAGGCCATGCGATTCCACTCCACATGACGTCACAGGGACCTAGTTTCTACACGAGAGGATAGGAGTTATACATCGTCTGAGGTTACCAATGCATGCATGAGGCACAGAGCTCAGGGAAACATGTATTAATAATCACCTACTAAAACTGGCTAGGGTCGGAAAGTTTTCTTCGTTTGATAAGGTATTAATACACCTTTTTTAACCCAAGCGCTACCTTTCAGCAAGGTACTCGGCTACCCGCTGGCAGCCTGCGACGTATCAGCGCTAAGCCTCGCCTCAAGGTCACCTCACCGGTCGGGAGGGGGAATCAGAAATACGACGTACGGAGATATTTCCCGGCATTCATACTTGAGCGTCGCGTTTTCGCGCGCTTGAAAATTTTCACTTTTCATTTAATCGCGAAAAATAGATATTGTCATTTAAAAATCTAAAAGCGTGAAATACGTACTCCAAGAGTAATAATCTTTCGATTAAGGCAATAAAAAAATAATAGGAAACCACCCTATTCAGCCAAAATTAAATTCCGCCTTAAATCTTAGAAATCTTAAAATTCGACAACTCAACAAGCCGTGTCACTTTCGACTGCGCCAACCAGACGGAGATAATAGTCATAACATTGCTATGTAAAAATTGGCGCACTTACCATTAAACTGTTGCAATAAAATCCAATTCCACACGGAAGCAAACTTTACCGGCTTTATGATGAATATTAAAATGGAGAATTAGGGTGACACGACCAAAATTGTATATCCATTTGGTTGGCCAATTAGGGTATTGCAGCATTAACTGAAAAAATTCAAAGACCCAAAAAGGATAACTAAAGCGCATCAATTGAAGCAATTTATTTATCAGACTTATTCAATCATAGTTATTTATCACGGTGAAATCAAATCAAAAATCTTAAATATTATTCAGATGAAAAATTCCTATTTTAATATCAATGGAGGAAAGATGGAAGAAAACACTAGTATTCACTGAGCAACAAATTATTGAACGGTAGGAAGAGAAAATTAAAGCCTACGAAACTTAAAAGTAGCTCCGGTTTGAAAGCCATCCTTCAAGTGCCACTATTCTCATTCCTCATACGCTTCAAGCTATCGACGTCTAAATGACTCATTTAATTTTCGAATCCGACCACTTACGGCGCAGCGCGACGTCCGGGTGACAGAAAATTATGCTAATATATGCCCACATTCGAATAAATCACGGGGATACTCCGCGCATCATCCGCTTCCCAATACCTTATTGTTTTCTATTCAAGGTGGCGAAGCCTCAAACGTATTAGCTCTGGATGCTATCTACAAGAAAGGATAGAAAAAAGTTATTTTTCGCTCCTGCGTAGATTGAAATAGATAGTAACAGTATCACGTGATCCAAACCCTCCGACCCTTCCAGCTGTCTCCGCTTGGGAAGGTCGCTAATTGCTTAATTAATTTGAAAGAAATGTTAGACTTTTAGCTTATATCCCTGCATAAAATTGTGAATTATATCGCTGCATTAAAAAGTGAATTTAAACGCAGTCACGCGCACGGGTGCAATTTTATGCACCAAAGATGAATTTTACCATGAAAAATAATTTGAGTTAACTGGGGTTCGAACCCGGATCTATGGATCTCGCCTGGTTAGAAGATGACTTGGCGGTTTAACTGCTAGCTTACCTCACCGGCAATTGGGAGATTCGGGTATGAATCCTGGCTAAGCCAAATGATCTTTTCATAGCGAATTTCTCCTTGGTGTACTTTAGTGTATTGATTTTTACATTATTATGCATACTATTCCGACAAATTTTTTATTTACACTTAATTTTAAACCAATTAAGAAGAGGTGGATAAATTTTTTCAATAAATCACATTTATTATCCTGGTTTAACTAACTATTCACCAATATTTTTAGGGGATTTCAAAGTTGCCCTCGGCTATTGGCACAGAGTATTACTCCATGCTATTGGGTACTACGCAGCCATCTTGCACTCTCTATGAGCATATTTACACCTTGAATATTCAACTCTTGAATTATAGTTAGCTCAAAAATTTATAAAATGCATTTCAATATCCGGTTCGTCTCCGCAACGGTCAGGAGGAACGGGATGATTTTTCGGTGTCTTACCCGGGCGAAATTCTGAGAAGATCATCGACCGAACTCTCTTGAAAGAGTGAGAGAAAAAAATAATAAATGGTCTACGACCTTATTTCGGGGTAAATTAACTCAAAGAGCAACACTTAGGAAGGAGGGGAGAAAACTGGAGGAGGGGGAAAAAAACACCGTCGACGACACGGAACCCGTTTCTTATCGTTACCAAATTATTCCCTCCGGAGAATCTCCTCGTTGAACGGTATTAGGCACGCCGCTGGTCCGAATAAGCTCGCAATAAAATGAGATCGAGAATAAATACCCACCTCGGCACCTTTCGAAAGGTTAGGTTCGGGTGCTTAATGATACGTTTACAGCCAAAATCGAAAGAAAACTGGCTGACGATGGCGCTCAATCGCTACCGACACGTTAATCCTGCTCCTAAAACCCAACTTACGAATTTACCACACTTTCCAGCAGGTTAGAAGAGGAGAGCAAGGGTCAAAGGTTATTGAGTATTTTTAACTAGGATTATTTAGCAGAGGAATATTACGGCACGCGCGGAAGTAAAGTAAATACGAATTTCATCCAGAGTTGACTTAATTTAGAACAGTAAACATAGGTATATTCCACCATTCCTTGATTCCACTATTAGCTCGTTCACCATTTTCACAATCACTATTTTCACGTTTTTCCAGTACTTTCGATTGTGGTAGCGTTTGAAATGCATAGACCTGTTTTTTCCGTAAATTCGATCCCTCGGCTACTCTTCAATTAACACGAAAAATCGGCGGCCTCAAGCCTCTTTTAGATCAGTTGATGACGTCATGACATCATGCCGAGCAACCCTTAGCAACCCACTCTTTTGAGCGATTTCTTCCCTCAACAAGCGATTCTGAGCCTGAACGAGTGAAAGAACCGGAGGTCTCGTGACTTCATCAACTCATGAAAAGTGGGCAACAACTATCGCGTTTTCTTATGAGACAGCGACAGAAAGAGGAAGATTTCTTTGTCTTCAAAACATAACATTACCTTCCATTCAACCAATTCTTTTATTCGGTTGTGATCTTTGGCCTTATTGAGCGAGAGCTTTGAGGGTGCATCAACAATACTCCCAAAGTGATTGATCACCCCCTGCCAAACACCCTGGAGGTGGCTCGTAAGGTATTTTGTAGATGTAGATGAATACGATTGTGCAATATCACCCATCTTGAGATATATTGTTAAAGACAATAACGATCGCACATTTTCGTCCTAATTTAATTATGTAATGTCCTTAAAAATGCATAGTATTACATAAAATGTCCAAAAGTCTGGGTACATAAGAAATTACGTTTCCATGGTAACTGCAAATTGCATCAAAAACAATTTGCTAAAGTATAGCTAAATCATCGAGCCAGAGAAGCTAAACTCTCGTGACATAATTCATTTCCATGATGTAGTTCCTAAAACCCTTCTATAGAAAGCATCACGAAGCCACGTTCTTGTTCGGGTAAGGGAGAAAAAACAGGGAAGACGATAATGTGAAGGGTCCATGAAAATAATTACATTTTTTATGAATGGCGTTGATTGGCACATTAAATTCCATCTTGCCATCACCTTTCAAGGGGTAGAAAGAGAGTGCTTATAGATGGCTCCTCGGCGAATCAAGAGCGGATATAATATTAAACCGCTTAAAGTCGTGGTCGTCGAATACCCTCCGATCCTCACCCCCGCATGCCATACCCTTACCGGATCATCCCCTCCTCACCCCATAATACCGAAAGTGAGGAAGGGAGAGGGAGGCGCTGAGTTGGACGACAGCAGTGCATTGCGTTCGTCATCAAAAGCTTCCAGCTCGCTCCCCGATCAAGAACATTGGGATGGGATAAGTGCCCGGTAAAAATACGAGAGAAAACCTCAGACCGCCATCCAGCAAACTCATCCGAGCTCGATGAGACTGCCATCTCAGTCAAACTTGTATGAATTGATGAAAGATGGAGCCTTAAAAGGTTCAGAGCGAGTGAAAGAAATGAAAAATTGGATAAAGGATTTCCCAGGCGGATGCGACTTTCTTTTTTATTTACGGTCCACATTCTATTCCAGTTCAGCCACAATGAACCAAAAATTTTCTTCAAAACCACAGTTAAAATTTCCGTCGGTCACAAACTGAAACATATTGCAATCTAAACAACCTTTAGAGCAGGTATCATCCGTAAAAAATGACTATTTCACACACCTCATAACACAGGATTACTATTAGCATATCATCAATTGCAGTAGTCTATCAACCAAGCAAGTTTAAAGGGAAGAGTAAATAATTGTGAAGTGTAGAATCAATATCATAGAAGGTAGATTTGTAAAAAGAGAACTACTTAAGAAGGCTCGGCAGGCGTCAATGTAGCATTTATTTTCTGCCATCTTCTATTCGATCCAATCAAGCATGGACTTATATAACCGAGCACTAATACGAGGAGCATAGGTCGTACATGAACACAAGGGCAGATCTAGGATTTTTCTGAGGGGGTCACAAGGGTTTAGCAGGCAAACGATATTCTCATACTTAAGATTAAAAACAAGATACAGAAATTGCTGTGTGAAATATTTTCTTCTCAAGAAATTTATTAATATGAAATTAAATGATTGAGGCTCCCTACTAATACCTAATACTCAAAAGAAAATGAACCTAATTACAACCGTGTTAAACATTTTGTCTATTTTTTAGGCGTCTGGGGGGGGGGAGCACGCGCCCCTTACTAAATCCACCTATGAATGTACTCACATTTTTTTTATAAAAATCATAAAAAAACATTCATATTTTTCGAAAAAGCTGTATAGACACCGTTAGGAAAGAGAATTTTTGATGAATGAAATAGGGCGGAGGCCAGCGACAAGACTCACGATGAAAAGTCCAATCACACATCACTCAGATTTTGATGCAATACTAAGGTCGGTTTGGTAAGGTGAGGGTGGAGCTAACCCCAAAATAATCTACTAGCATGTATATTTATTATATACATATATTATGGATAGTTCTTTTCCACATATTCCCAGATAATTTTAAAATGTATCCAGAGATAATCCCGACTACCTCTCAAGTTATTTTTTAGGGGGTGTCCGAAATGCTATTCGCTAACACAAGAAAAATGTCTAGAACCGGCCCTGAGTATGATGGAAAATATGCAGAGTAAAGGGTTGGTTGGGAGGGGATGGGTGAAGGTTCCCACCACCTCCGCTGAACTCGCATAAATTAACGCAAGATGAGACATGACGGTAAAAGGTCGAGCGAAGAGGAGAGAGAATGAGAAGGAGAAGATGAAGAAAAAGAGGATAAGACTATGGCGGGTGGGATTAAAAAACAAAAGGACGAGCGGCAACGCCGACCCAGAACCCATCAACACGGCAACCGGTCGACTCGGCGCCCAGGTCGAAGGATAAGCGAAGCGAGAAGACAGAACGAGGAAAGAGGTACACACATGCACACCGAGAAAGAAAAAAAAAATAGGGATGATGACGATGATGATATTCCTATACATCTCCACACTACGTAAGAGAAGGAGACCCCGTTTATCCCTTCAAAACATTTTTTTATTATTTTTTTTTCGTATCATCCATTTTTTTCTAGTTTTTTTTACTGGGGGTGAGGGGTTGGAGTGAAGGGATCAAAAAAATCGCCGCCCGATCGAGAGAGCATCAAAAATATGAAATGGTCTCACTCACACACGTCTCGATACCCTTTTGCCCATTTACCACGCTACGCTCATTCGGCTCATTTTCCCCCTCTTCCCTACCGACTACGACCCAGCTTAAAGGTTCCCGAATCCACTCAAAAGCTTCCCGTCTCTCTAAAGACGCTCTTCTCTCCTGCCACACGTTCCCCCGTCTCCTCGCGCAAGAGGCCCCAAACCATCACGTAACACGCAGTGAAGGAATGAAGCAATCCCAGCGGTGAGGAGAATCAGGGGTTGGTGAACCCCGAATATCGAGAGCTGGAGAAGAAAAAAATTGAAAGATCAGGACTTGGGGCGATGACAATTTTTCCCATATCGTGGAGACACCGATCGATGACAGGGTTCGATATCGGTAGCTTCGTTAGAAGATCATTTATCTCACCACTTATGTGTTCCATCATGATTAACTGTGTGCTTTTTAGTGAAAATATTAGTACAGAAAATCGTTTTGTATACCTAAGAAATGGAGTTGAGAAGACTACACGAAAAGCCTACATTTTTTCCAGTTATTGCTAAGAATATCATACTTCATACTCTCGCATTCAATAGTAAAATTTGGTATCTATACGCAAATGTAGCGACCACATACGGGATCTATTATTTTAACATTATTTTTATAACCGATCTTGTATGTGAATACATATTATAATGTATTTTTAAGACATCTTACATCTACCTGCCATCTACCCTAAAATTCACTTTAATAAAAATGGGCTTCGATGCATATTTATTAATTACTCGTGCACAGTTATAATGAATTCAAGACTTTGTTCCTAACTTTTCAACTGCAAGTGTGCAAAGGAAGGGAATCCAATTGCATTTGGAATCATGTCTGCTTGCCAACATTTTTCTTTTAGCAAAAATCATTCTCAACGCATTAATGAGTAGGACTGATCCATTTAAAGCCGGAAAAAAAGGAACAGAATCAGGCGAGATATAGTGGAATGACATCTTATAAGTATTGAAATAACAGTGAGATAGCACTTTACCACAGTTTTATCATTGAAAGTACGACGCGACGTACCACCTGACGGTCGAAACGCATCGTACTTTCACTAATAAACCTGTGGAAAAGTGACATCTCTCTGTTCTTTCAATACTTAAAGCCGGAACTTTCAAAGTGACGTTTTTAGATTGGACGAAAACTTATTGACAGAAGTATCTACAAAACGAAAAGTATCGGAATATGTATAAAGAGTTCGATACCTAATACCCGTCGCTTGAATTGTTCAAAGACGTATTGTACGATTGGTGATGGCTTTCCGGGTTTACACCGCGTTGATTCATGTTTTTGCGGACAAAAACATGAATCAACGCGGCGATGTATTGTACGATGTTCGGCGAGATGTTGTGGAACATATTGCAATGATAAATGAAAAAACTTTTGTGTATGACCACAGTTTTTGAAGGCGTACGACGCGTTTCAGCGAATCGACTTCGCCATCATCAGATACAAATACTATGTTTAATATTATTAATAAACTATAATAATATGTTTGTGCCTGATGATGGCGAAGCTGATTCGATGAAACGCGTCGTATGGTAATAAAAACTGTGAAATTGCACAAAGTTTTTTCATTTATCATCGTTCAAAGACTTTAAACTAATAAGTACACTCATTCGAAATCAAATGGATGATTAAATCCCAAGACTATTCCCCGACTGCATTTCTTCGCGGATGGATAGCAAGATAAATTATTTTTTCAGCCAAATTGTTTTTTTTTACCTACCCTCATGATTTTGAAGTTTTTGGTGACGGACAGACTAATTTTTTACACATTTCTCAAACTGGAACCATCCACTTTAAATTCTTGAGAGACGTGTTCGGTGAGAAGTTCATGCCCTATCATGAAAAGAGGCGATGCATAAGGAATTAAGGAATAAGTAGGAATAATACGCAGAAAAAAGAAGCACATGACTAAAGAAACACCAACCTAACTCAGCATGATTTATAAAAACAACGCGTCACGCGAACGAGTCTTATTCTTCAGGCATAATCAGTATGGATACACTTGTGCCTACCGTTTCGACCTTAGCTTGGCGCGTGAGACAACGAAGTACTTCACACCGCAACTTAAGTCTCTCAACGACTAACTAAAATAATTGTTTTCAAAATCCTCACAGGCATAATTTATTTCAGCGCTGTAGCGTAGGTACTGAAGAAGTAGAAAATATAAATAATACTCTCGCGCTAGCATTTGAAATTACCACTAAGTTTTCAGTAGTATCACAATAATGACTATATATATTTCAATATCTATTTACTTAAATGCACCACACTGTTTAGTAAAGCATAGACTGTCATCATTGTTGTGGAAGACTAATGGAATTATCAAATCCAATTTTATTTTGAGAAACAACAAGTTGAATGACGCAGTTGATGTTTTTCTGAGCTATAGCACCACCCGCTTGAGGAAGACAAACGAGCCGGTCAGCCCAAATTACTCAGTTGAATGCGCTATTGGGTAAACACACGTGGCAGGCAACGAATTACTATATCCATTTCAAAATGACGGAAGGCAGTAGATTATTCTGTTAGGGAGAAAATATGTGTGACTCACAGCTGCGATGGGAAATGGCATCCAACTTAGGTTTGATGATCTTAGCGCTTTTTGATGATCGCATCGCCAGGGAGTGCCCGGGGTTATCCTGCTTACCTGGAAAAAGATAAAAGCGATTGCTTACGTTAAGGGACGTACATCACCCAAGAACGAAATAAATGAAGGTATAAAAGCACATTATGCAAACAATATCAGCTTGATGAAACCAAATAGCTACTATTTCAGTACATTAAATAAAGAAAAAATAGAAAAAAGAAGAAAAAAATTATTAAAGTGGTTGAAAAAAGAAGCAATAGCCAAAGGCCTCCTGTTTCACGAGTCTACCAACAGCGATGAAGAAAAATAATTAAAATAGGGTATTTTACGAAACACAAAATATGCATAAAAACTCGTATAAGGTCGACAACTCCATTATCGCCAAATTCAGTTAAATCAAATATAAATTTATACTTAAAAACGAGTATTGTTGCTAACCTATTCTCATCCCAGCGTTCAAATAATGGGCTTTTCAAATCGTATTTAGATTCATTTCTTTTTCATCCCACGCAAACCTTACAAATTCCAAGAGCTCCACATAAAAAAATTGTAGTATATGAAGGAGTTCAAAGAGGGAGAGAATTACTTGATCAAGAGCTGGAGGAAAGAAGTCATTGCAAGAACTTCTGTTTTTCTTATTATCCAGTAGCCCCGAAAGCAGCACAAGTTTGGCCTTTTTTGCGATGACAGGGATCATTCAACAATTAACAATGGGCAATTATAAACACCCTTGTCCTCGATAGGGGCTACCTACCCAGGCAGACTCAAACCGCAGACCTTCGGTTTGGCAGTCGAGAACTCTACCAACCCGCAACCGTTATTTCAAAAGCTAGGTTTCATGGCTATAATTTGACGATTACCCTTTCTTTTGTTAACATAAAATTTCAAATAATACCTCTTTCAACTCAAACATTCGCGATTCGTAAGCCGTACACATTACCCTTCATCTCGATCGCGCTTTTTAAAATGAAATCAATACAAAGGGGGAGAGCTCTGCACGATAATGGTCAAGAAGATCATCACCGCCTAATTTGAAGGGTGATTGAGAAAGAAAATGCCACGGGCAGAAAATGGAAGATTGGAGCTACTACACTTTGAGTCATTCCACGGGTATATTGTAGGCACAGTCACATTTGAGCAGTGATAAAAGCATTTATGGCAGCCCCTGTTTCCTATTGAGAGAAGAACGTTGGGCGGCTCCTATTCTGCTTAGGGCTTCCGCCAAAGATTACGATGCGACCGGTTTCACCCCCGTGTCATCCCCTGCGTTCGCCATTCACCGAGTTCATAACGCAGTGTGAGCGCAGCTACTGTACAAGCGCACACTGGCAGGGCGGAATAGGAGAGTGAATTATAACCCCATTCACATTTTTGCAAGATTGACTCAACGCGCAAGTCGCTTCCGCAAAGGGAGTTCTGAGGTACTCAAATCTCTTCCAATGTAGCAGCCATAGTTATACCAGGAGAACGAGCCCGCGATCTCACGGCTTGTAAAGGGAAAATAATACATTTGACTACACAGAGAGAACTTGAGCACTAACTTCCGATACGTATACTAGAGCGTGTTGTTGTAAAGAAGAGATGCCGGCAACAATGACAACTTCCCACTGAGCGCCACCATTGAGGAACAGGCATAACTTACTGTCACTACACTGCCTTACTTCAGTGCATCATCGATTATTTTGTATCATGCACTGAAGTCCACAAGAATGACTCCGGCATTCACCACTGCCTAAATGTGTAGTATTGCTGATATTATCAGAACTTAAAATGCATCTGCATGGGATATAAACGCGAATATAGGGTAATAAAATCAATTTCCGATAGACAGCATTAATAATTGAAGTCTGATACTTATACTCAAAATCTACACTAAATAAAAGTACCCTTGGACCCAATGCGACGTAAGGATCCTTTCCTAACGAACACATACATCAAAAGCCTTCTTCAAGAAGATTCCACTTCAATTATTAATAAATAAATAAATAATTTCTGAACTCAATGAACTCAAAAATACTAATGGCAAGGGCTAAAACTACACCAAGATCATTCAGATAATACCATATTTGAATCGACATCGGATTTCTGCAGGACGTAATCATTCACATATTCGTAAGGTTGCGGACTCGTTTGATACAAGTTGACTATAAGGAGACCACGCTACTTAAACCATGAATCGCATAATATTTTCCGCTGAGATGTGTCCGTGAAATAACCTTAAGCCTCATCGAATCAGGTTGGGAGAGATTCCACCGGGATCAAGATGGCAGACTCAATACGGCGCGGGGTCGGATTCCGTCCGCTGGAATGAAGAACAGCTAAACCCGAATTACACAGTGCACAGCAACACACTACCGGTTTGATCGCGGCCGGGTCAAGCCCTCGAGCCTTTGTCTCCCCCGCCATCGAACGCAAAGCCATCTCGACGCGAGTGGAACGAATGCGCCGGAAAGAAAACGGTACAAAGAATAGATTACGACTAGTCAAACTTGTACTTCAGGGACAGAATAAGAACGACACGTCAATATAGCTATCAAAAACACAAGGCATCATCATATTCTCTTACAGCATCAATAGATATTATCCAGACATAAAATAAAACAAAAGCTGGGGACTTTATTTCATAAATACGATACCAACGAAAAGTCATGTAAATGACGTATTGGCAGCTTTTTCCCACAATTTTTCAATTCCGCCCTTAATAAACTATATTTTAAACAGCCGGAATTCAAACAGGTTATGCTCTGCATCTCTACGTAAGTCACATTGGGAATACCTCAGGCAGACTTTGACCCCACGATTCCAAGGGTAACAGTCGATACTTTAATGCTGCCAGTGAAACCATAAAACCGATTTTGAACCTGAAGCTCTCTGAGCAGAATCATCTCTTCTAATCTTGCCAATTTAACCTGTGACATTTCCAACCGATACAGAAACTGGCAAAAACATAATTTCACTGAATATAACCAGCATACATACTAATCGTTGGCAATTCACGCTGAAGAGTGTAGTTTGGCAATGCCATAAAATAAAGAGGTAATTTTCCATAACGTAGTGTACCTCGCTTATTCATTCATGGTATTATAATTATTATTTTATTTGCGTGTTCTAAAACAATCTCCAAATTGATGTTAACTAATAATTAGATGAATTTCGACATTCTGTATTTCCTATTGATATTTTTTAACCCTTTCTTACTCTACACCATTTTTATCTTACCGGTTTATCTAGATATGAGGGCTTATAGCACATAAGAAGTGTAGCTCACAAGGTTACCATGCTTGGGAATGTTAACTAATATCTTCACGGACTTCTCAGCCTCGGACAGAATCAGCAATGAGTTACTGATATGCGCAACACCGCTTCCATACCATTAAATAGAAATCGTTATGAGCATCTACATCTACATAATACCCCGCAAGCCGCCTAAAAGACGTGTGACACGGGGTGTTAGGACACCAGCAGTCAATGAATGAATCATTGAGGATTAATCACGGCAGTTAGCCATTGAAAGAAAATCCAGCAACAAGAATGAATTAAATCATTCTTCTTAGATGCATATGTGTTAAGAATAAAATAAATAGAGATCACTCTTCACCCGAATACGATAAAGGAAAGATCTCAGCCCTCTCAACGCTCACTCAAACGAGTCCATCGTTGAAGTCACCGCTCGTATAACTTTTATACACGCACGATAGTCACACATCTTTATTTTCGATCGTTAAACACGTTTTAATTGAAATATTAAAGACAAATCGATGAAGAGTTTGGAAATACGACTAGATAGTCACCATAAATTTTGATGCGAAGAAGTCGACATGCGTTACAGAATAAGGGTAGCAAGTGTCACGGAGGGCGGAATTTTGAGGGAAGGGCGGTGAACGGACGAGAGCGAGTCCAAGAGACGAAGTCAGGTTGGGATCACCCCCATCGCCAGGCCATCTCCCCGTCACCTCACTCCAATGCCAGCTAAAGAAGTATGGGGAACCCCAACCCCAGACTCCCGCGATGCCCCCCCTCTTCCTCCTGAGCTCACCTGGTAGGGGTGAAAAATCACGCCAATAAAGACGAAGCGTTGCCACTCATCCTCGCCTCCTCCTCCTCCATCCTCTTTGGATTCCACCCCCGCCCCCTTCCTACCTCCCCCCCCTCACCCTACTCTCCCCCTCCCTCCCTCTCACAGCCTTTACGCCTTTGCGTCGTCGTCGTCTCTCCCAGCCCGCGCGCTCTGTTCCGGCTCACAAGGTCAGAGAACACGGAACTCACTTGCTCACTCGCCATCCCCACCCCCTTCTTATGATAATACCCAGGGAGGCGCGATGACTGGGCTCCTCATTCCACCGATCCAGGTTCAAAACCCACCACCGGCGTATTTAGGCGGCAGCGTTCGAAGTGTCCTACCTATCCCCCCTCACTCTCTGGGACGATTGAAATATGGAGAGTTTTTAAAGGTGAAGACAGAAGTGCGCTCACAGAAGAGTGCTCACTTAAATCGATATATCTCGACTCGAAGTGTCTCGAAGATATGACAGTCAATACTCGAAGTGTCGACTCTTAACTCGACTTTCTTATATACGACCTAGAAAAAGCCGAGACAAAATCTGGGTGCATTCAAGACGAATCTCTCACCATCTTATCCTTGAGAGAGAAATTTATAGCCATTAAATTAAACCTTAAGGAAGAAGTAGAAATACTAGGATTCAAACAAATTCTAATTTTAAATACTTTACTTGCTTTCTTTTTCCATTTCCCATGACTTTAATGATGTTGGAGATTCAATTTTGGTCTGAACTTTCGATTACCTACTGCGATCCCACCTAGATCGCTCCTTTACGTATTTACTCTGAAGATCAAAGTCGGAAGTTTCCCGCATTAAAAACTACAAATAAAGACGGCGTGGAAAAGTGAAAAAATTCTGCGCAAGTTTACTACGCCTCTACCACCTTCACACAATTCCCGCCACAACGAAGCAGGAAGAGCCACCTCCAATCCCCTCGCTCTATCTCTCTCGCATGCGCCTGCAATCACCAGGACTCCCATTCCCATCGCCTCCGAGAATTTTCATTATTATTTTCGTTTTATCCCTTTTCATCTCCTCCCTCCCCCAATCCAACGCAGGTACCTCACACTCCTCAATCATGTTCCTTCCCCACAACCTCGCTGCCACTGTTACGTCTTTCCTTTACGCGATACGGAATATCTCCTCCGGGCGGTTGAGTTGGATGTATGCCTCGCGGTGTCGGTCGGATACACGTCTCGGCGCGAAAAGCGAGCCTCAAGACGTCTTTTCGGCTTGCTTTCAAGGCGGAACATCGAATTTTTCCGGCGGAATGAGCTACAAATGTGGCGATACTCTTTCTCCCGGTGGTAATAGAGCCCAATCTAGATCCCGCATCGGACGAGATGGCCGGCAAACCATTCCAAGTTCGAGAGATCCAGAGCAAATCATTCTTCTACCTGATGACGGCTGATGATACTGTTTGGCGCTAGCCGACGATGTTCCAAAAATCTTCTATGCGGCACCACAGGGGCGAATTCTGACGAAGAAATGATAGAGTAGCAGCAGAAATTTTCCAAGCAGTTCGTACAGATTAGAAAATGATGTAATAGAAAATGGAACGGAATGAAAATTGATAAAAGTGAAGGAGACGATGGAAGTGTAAAAGATAGATAAAGAGTAATAGATAGGATAAACGGAAGTTAAAAGTGCATATGCTGACTAGACCTGAATACTGATCGCTGTCTTACTCAGTGGTTCAACACAATGGTTGGTTTGGAGAGGTGATATAGCTCGACTAGGATTAAGTCACAAGCGTGCGAGTTACATGCACTGGGTACGGGGATCAATTGCTTTTCCAGGAACATGAAAGCTACGAAAACTTTTTTACTAGGGGTTGTACGCAAGCTTCACCCAGGTTTTGAGCCTGTGGTCATTCGGTCAAAAGTAATGCGCTTTATAAATAAGGCAACAAAACTCCGCCGAAAATACTGATACGACGATTTTAGGGGATGGATTATTTAAAGCATGTACAGTGTAAAACGACTGAATGTTAGCTTACGGGCTTACAAAGAGAGCTACACGTAGCCACACGAATCGTATAGGAGAAAAGACGTGGCACTTGAAAATTATAAAAATGAATTTGCTTTCATTTATGACTTAGGTAAGCTTTACATATAAAAGTCAAAATAAAACAATGACCCTGAACTCGAACTGAAAAAAAATAGATTATAAACATGTTATGAAACCGATTTATGGCAAATACAAATCATGTGAAATAATTTAGTTCTGAAAAAGAGATATGCGTGAAAGAGGTCACACGCCACGACGCGAGAATCTTTTATACAGGTAAAAATATATCCCATTCAGAAAGACATGAACCCATTAAAAGTAAAAATATATAAAAGTTTCCCAGACGGCACATAATCCTCCGTATCTAATTCGTATGCAGATAGTATTCATTGACAAAAAGCGACGGAGCGGTAGTCAATGGATACTATCTGCATAAGAATTAGATACGGAGGATTCTGTGCCGTCTGGGTTATCATCTACATATTTTACATTTCACTACATCTAACAGCATTGATCAGGGTACAATACTTCTGCATATAGAAGAGCGTAACCGGGTTGGTATACTAGTGATGGTAGAAGAAGTTGCTAAAATAGGTACAGCAGACTCCCGAATATCCGGCTGCGGTATAACCGTGTTGCGGATTATCCGTGCATAATTTCACTCTCTCTCGATATTATCTCTACTAATCGAAATACAGTGCGTATCCGCTTGGCTCATTCCAAAGGCAGGTAACCATTGTCCAAACATCTATTTCATACCATAGAAATATATTGCGCTAAATTGCTAATCTGAGACTATCACTTGAAAGAAATGCTTCCTAAACGACTCGAGTTGCTTGGTTCAAAAGAGGATCCCACGCTTTTCAAGTAAAAACCAATGTTCTCTTTATTGGAGGACTATTGTCATTATCCCAAGACAGGCGAGATTTCAGAGTCAAACTTCTTCATATAATGTATATCTATGAGCCAGATGTCTGTAATTATCCTGTTTCGAGCTAACTTGACGCATATTATTATAGCTATTCTCAGGCCGGCGATTTAAAAATTTAAGCTCATGATTCCAAGAGATGTGAGAATTCAGGAAGTATATGATCTCACTTCTGAGGCGAACTGCTGGTTTATTCCCAGAATTGGTTACTCCTTCCAGGCAGAATGAGTACTGATGAGGCCGCTATGAAATCTGGAGGTAATAGTATATCGATACCTACAAAACCTCAAAGCTTGATTATGTACTCAGTTTCACGAGAGTCCCTACCGAAGGTTGGTGGGCCTCCTATCATTATCATCTTTGAATAAAAATACGGTAGCAAACAGATTCGTTATATATACCAACGGAATAATGAGCTATAAACTATATGAGCGTAGTTTATAACACGTAATTCGCACAAGATGCCTAATTCATAAATATACGATCAGCTTTTGGTCGCCACCATTAATTAGCATAATCCCACCTCTCTCATCATTTGCATGGATAAAAGTCCAGCAATATAACACGTAAGAATCATAAAAGATAAATTCATGGTCCCTGTTCATTCAGATATCAAGGAAAGAAGATTTTCTGAGACGGTTTTAGTTTTAAGAATAGAGAAGATAATATCCATTTAAATCAAAGCTTCCACGTTAGAATCCATACACAGCTAACGCGTTGTGAAAAATTACTCCCTTTTGGCGTCACGCAAGACGAAAGTGGGGCCTGCAGCAATTTAGCAAACTAAAAAACTTAAATCAATTGAAAAGATTCAATCGCCTCATCGGACCTGATAAAGCTCTTACGATAAAATATCACCTGCCGATACGATTGTGACTTATCACCCGATAAAATATCACCTGCCGATAAAATATCACCATGTGACGGATTATGCACCCTGATATCGCATATTTAGCGGGCGATACATAGCTATTGCAATTTTTTATCGAACGAAGATTTTTTTATTGAGCATGCTATTTTGATTTTGCTATGGGACAAGATACTTTTGCGATTTTTATCGGACAGCCATGCGCCGCCAATCTTCAAAACTCAACCTTGGACTTCAAATATGTTAAAATAGCGTAGCTACGTTGGAAACAAGGATGAAAGCTTCACGGGTTTCTAACCGCGTCAGGGTCTGCATGGTGTACAAAATGACCCGATTGGAGACCTAAGAAGCTTTCATCTATACTATTCACCAGGAAAAGGTCAGATTCTTGAAAACAAGGACATCTGACATGACGAAAATGATAGTTCCTATATAAGTCTCATTTTCTTCAGCGGGGCTTAGAAACGCCAGGATATCTTCTTCAGAACTCTTCCCCAAGCATATGAGACTGTATTCTTGAAAATTTCGACTCGATCTTGGACTTCAAATATGTTAAAATATTGCGATAATTTCCTATTTTCCTATAAATCGCCCACACCTTACTAAATCAAGTATTCGATGGAAAAAGTAATGACTTTAGCGTAGCTACGTTGAAAACAAGGATAAATCTTCTCGGGTTTCCAACCAGGTCAGGGTCAGCATGGTGTTTTTCATGAAAGTTTCTCGGGTTTCCTACCGGGTCAAGGTCTACATGGTGTAGAAAATGCCGGCCGAAAATGAAAAAAAGAAAACCGGGAAAAGCTCAGATTCTTGAAAACAAGGACATCGGACATGCCGAAAATGATAATTCCTCCATAAGTCACATTTTCTTCAGCGGGGCTTAGAAACGCCAGGATATGTTCTTCAGAACTCTTCCCCCAAGCATATCAGACTGTATTCTTCAAAATTTCGACTCGGTCCTGTTCTCCCGGCTGATGGTGCACGCGCATCATCATCTTCACACGACGGACGATGCGGGCGAGGGGGGGGGGGGGGGGGGGGAGAAGCCCTCTCTCAACGCAGCTGGATGACCGACAGCTCGACGGGACTCCTCTCACTCCAGAAATCAACCTGCTCTCCTCCAACACTCAACGTCACTTTTTGTACCACCTCCGTCTACAAGATTGAAGGGCGGAATTAATATGGGAACGCTAACGCGACCATCGCCGATCGATGCTTTCCTGTAAGGAACCAAAACCGATCTTTTCCCGGCAGAAACGTCGGCAGACATGTTTACCTTTTTTTATTTTTGCAATTTTGGGCAATCCGAGTTCAAGAGAAGGGTAAATAGCTACCCAATCGTTATATACTTACGTTAACGTGCAGTAAAACTAGAAAGGGTAAGTTGCATAAGTTCTGCTAAGAGTAAATTGTGTCAAAGTTATAATTAAAAACTAGCAGTAACACTCCTAACCAACTTTATGGACTGACCGACCAATCTTAGCTATCAAGTTCCATTATTGAAATTTGAGACCTTAGCGATGGAAACTGACTAAGTTAAGCCTCATAATTATGAAAATGTACTAATTCACGTCTTAGCCCTTAGAGGAGAATCTGCAGTCACAAAAATCGGACCGGTTGGACTGGACAATACTGCAGACCTTTGTGTCACTATGAAAATTTATCGTACTGCAAATTAGTGTAAACGTATAACGAATGATATTTGTATCACCGATTACAATCATTTCTTCACCGATTGAAGGAATGGCGCAGGTAGGCTCTCCGGAGTTAGGACCAGTAAAAATTGGCGCTATTAAGAACAAAACAAAATATAGGATAAATAATATTATTTATGAATTAAAAATAGAATAGGATACCTCAATATGTAAGAAAATATCAGACGTATCTCTTAAATCGAAACACAATACGTGCACATAAATAAAGTCTTACTGACGGAATAATCTTTAGATGTACTTTCTGTGAACGAGGCATGTTAATGTTTCGGTGAATGAAATAAGCTGTGATAGATTTATTACTAATAGCGGCTATTCAACCATGTAGCTGTCAAAATTAATCGCCAAGACTGATATTAGATCTTAGAAAACATAATATTAGATTTCATTCAATTCTCGACCGACTACCTCATTGTTTAACCACTTGAGGCTCTTGGCCCTTCTGTCGTGTTACTGGCAAATGACACTCACCGCGGCGTGAAATGTCAGCATTCAACCGGAAAAAGTGGTAGACCTTTGAAATTAAATGTCACTGTCTCACTATTATTGCTGCCGGTGTACTTGCAAAGACATCTGATCTGAATTGGCAAATGTTCAACCATTTAAATAAAATATCTAAGCTTATAGTTCCACTTCTTAGTTCGACTCTTATACCACTCAGCAGCGCAACCCTTGATGATAAAAAAACTAAGTAAATGTGTCCTGCCATTTTTCTCAAACTAACAACCAGCCACTGTGAGATAAAATGGGAATAAATGTCAATACCTGCAATAAGATAGGTCAAATCATTATTGAGTAAATTGATCGTAATGATTTGTTTACTTCGATTCATGTCGCCGTGAGGGGAAATATCGATGCATTCAAACGAGCTAAATCGTATTTCTTGCGAAAACCTTTATATTTCCAGAGTGTTTGCAACTGTCATTGATATCACTTTCCTGAAGGAAAAACTTATCCACGCTCTAGTGGAGTTTGTGTGGTTGTAGATTACTAGATTATAATGAAACGCCAAATAGTGGCGCAAACTGAGGACTAAATAACTATTGTTTAAAGGACTAAAATAACTACTGAACGCAATTGATTTTTTTCACAACTGCTAAAGTTTTTTGTGGCTCACAATTCCCATACTTCATAAAATACAACGAATAGAAATTTCTCGAGGCATTAACGCGACAACTACGCGACATTTTGACTAACAGTGACGCTATTTTTTTACCACTGCACTGAATAAATGGAAGCAAGGAAGCTGACGCAAAATCAACTATTTTGACTGTCAGATGTACCTACCGTTCATCACAATGAAATTAGAAGCACTCCATAATAATTCATCAAAATACTTCGGAGGCAGCACTTACAATGGGAATCGTTCTTAAAGCACATTAGTGACAATAAAATAACAAAGGTCGTTAAGTGCGGTGGGATCGGGAGGGAAATTTACCTGCTGCCTGCATCAATGCCAAACCTCACTGCAAGATCAAAGAACGGCTCATTGACAAAAACTTCACATCAGATATAGAACAAAGTTTCTGTGAACTATGAATTTCATCAGGGCGATTTATTTTTTCTTGGCCATGTTTGCTTTAAATTACCGAGGCACGTCCAATTTTGCACTTCCGAAACTTGTTCCTAAAATCACTTGCCTCTCCATGCAGCAGATACAGTATGTAGCCTCGAGCATGAATAACAAATTTCCGTGAACTATGAACTTTCTGTGAACTATCCGCCAAGGCAGCGGTAAGTAAAGAAAGACATTTTACCAAGTCGCCTCTTTAACTTATCAAATATATATAAAAAATCGCCGATGTGTTGAATAATTATCTAAATAGAACATTGAATCAGTCTATGGGGTGAAATCCCGATATATAGAGAACTCACGAGAAAGGAGCAACAATTTGAAATGAAGCCATTTTCAAGGTTTCAAATACATTTCTCTATTGTCTTAAGTAATACCAGCAATATCGGCGTGTTTCCATTTTCACTCCAGGCCACTTTGTAATCGTACTGACCGCTCCGTCAATACTTGGTCTGAGTCCACAATATCCGCCCCCATTTGTCCCCGCTTACTTCTTTTCCAGATTTGATCACATAAATCACTACGTCCTCCGTTCTCACTCAGAATCTCAAGATACCTGACCGATCTCAAAAACCTTCCCAAGCACCGATCCCAATTTTATCTGTCAGACAATCTATCGCATTAAACACATCCCTTCCGCAGCTCCTTCATTATTCCTCTCTCCAGCAGCATCCAGACGCCCTTGTGAGCCCTTCTGCTTCCACACAATACACCTATGCAAGACATTTTTTCTTAGTCTCGGGCATTTATTTTTTTCTTGACCTTGGTTGTCTTAAAATTACCGAGGCACTTAGTCCAATTTTGTACTTCCGAAACTTGTTCCTAAAATCACTTGCCTCTCTTATCAGCAGATAAAATGAGTATCTTCCAGCATGAATAGCAAACTTCCATAAATAACAAACTGCCTTGAATGAAAAGTCAACCTTGTGCAATTCGAACTTTCGAATTAAGAAAACCACAAAAAGCCGAAGTAATGGTATGTGCGCGCATTTTGTAACTTTTACCTCTTATGATTCAATGATAAGTATATTTTGAATATGTTTTATGATTTTTTTAAACTAATCAAAGTTTTATTTTGAGTTTTAATTAGTATTTTCGAATGAATAATAAACATGTTTTTGTATCACCTGCATTTATTGAAAAAAGAACCATAGATTTTTTTGATTAATTGATATTTTGGTTTAAATTTCGATTTTTGTTGAACAGTCGAGCTACGGAAGGTAATTGCTTTTTTTCCAGGCGAACAATGGCATTGAAGAGTTCTCCGGTCTCACACCGGATAAAGCCCTCTATTTCTCCTTCCGACGTTTCGATCAGTAACTCGCCAATCGTCCTCAGAAATTCAAGAATTCAATAAAATTCTAAGATTTAGGATTCTTAGAATCAGGGATTTATGGATTCCTTAATCCCTGAGGACGATGGGTGAGTTGCTCATCGAAACTTCGGAAGGAGACATGGAAGATCGTAGCCGGTGTGAAACCCGAGAAAACTTCACTTCTGGTCGAGATTTTCATCTCGATTAAAAATCTATTGCTCGAAAAATCGATTTTGATTTTTTTAGAATATTTTTCCTCCACTAACCACATGGTATCCATCTCCACGATTTTCATTTGACCCGTAAACGTTCTGCCACGGAACCCTAGGGGATTCTCCATGGACCCCCACCCCTTGAACGCAGCGCACCTCCAAAGCATGAAGACGAGAGAGCTTACCCCGTACCTACCTCGTTACCGTCTTCCCCAACGACCGCTTCACACTACGCTACACCTCCCTCGAGTCTCTAGCCGTTATCTGCCTCATTTGGGCCCTATCTGCTGCACACTGCCACCAAGCAAGAAGGCTGGAGGGGGAAGTTGGAGAGCTGGTTACCCCGTAAGCCTCCCAACCTCGACGCCAGGGGCGTTCATTTGCGCCGGGGAGAAAAAGAGTGAAAATAAAAGAGAAGCGGTCATCCTTCCTGCAGTTTCCACGAATTCGAAACCATTAGGTTAAGGGTCCACCGTATTATCTTCCGACCCCTCGCACTTTTTTTCCCCAACTTATTTATTTTTACTCCCGTGTTACTCTCTCGTGTGCTCGTAGCCAACAATTCAAGAAGCATCGAGATAAGGACGGTCCAGGTTTTTTTATCTGAATGTTAACAATAAGATCTTTGGGCCGCAAAAATAGCTAGATTAATTTAATCGCTCGACCGAAGACTTAATTTATTTTCTTTTTAAAGACTGTTGGGAATGCATTTGGCCTTATCGTTCCAACGTGTATAAATTTTCTCAATGATAGAAGGCCTTTCATGAGTTGTGCCATAGATTATACTATACACGTGTAAGCTATATTTTTCTAAAATCCCCATTTTATACTACCACGTACATTCCATACATATTGACGCGTATTGACGACAATATTATGCGAAACAATTAGTATATATACTTAATTACTTCGTAATAAAGTATCAAGGTCATACAAGGGAATAGAATACTCAAACACTCATTAGTTACTTTTTCCCTTCATTACGAAAATATATAATACAACTTATGATGCCAACTGGATGGATTAACAACAAAATGAATCCTAGGAAGCCGAGACCAAGTGTAGCTGGAACGGAACACCAAAAATAAGAGCTGCATTAAACTATGCATCTTAAACGTAATAAATAATATACAGAATATGTTAAAAATGTGACAAATGGCGAAATTAGCCAAAGCTAAATGAAGCTACATGGGTCATTCAGCATAGTAATATATTTTATTCCGGATGTTGTTTCCCTCTCTAGGAACTACTAGTAGCAAAGTGTCACTAAGCTGCTTGACTGTTAGCGGTAAGAAAATTATTCTCGCCGAGTACAAAACCTACATCAGTATTTGTTCCGGTACCGGGGAAACCCGATCACTCTATAGTGTAGTGCTCAAATATCTATCCTTGTCGTGGCTCCGCCTACGACTGTTAGAGACCATTTATAAGGGAATATTGGGACACATCTCCAAAATTCTGTTCTCATTCCCGGCACAACAGACCATTAACTATTTAGCATAAACCATTTCTCAAAGCCCACATTGCTAGCGCTGGTCGAAACTGAAAACGCCAGACAGATGAAGCAACTGGGTAATTTTTTCTCTCACTCAAGAGGAGAAAGACTTCGTGTGACTTCCCGTGTGGAGCGACTATTAAAATATGGCTGGCAAGGGAGACCATTAATACTAGCGACTGTCCCACCCGACGGACACTATTTCCCGCCCAAACATCGTAAACGAGCACTCTCATTAAGGAATTCTTTTCTCCGCTATCTCGCGCATAAGCGAGGAATTTTTTTGAGGCGTTTCTGGGCCTACACGATGCGAGCAGAGGAAGAGAAAAATGGGGAGCGAGCGGGCCACCAACGAGACAAGACTTCGTATACGGAATACTCGACCATTGTGCGCGAGAAAATGGCGCGATACGGCAACTGGGACATTGTCACTTCGCCACTTTTCTTCCACCTTTGTGTTGTCCACCTTCACCCATTAACACACTAGCATCATAAGCTCACAGACGCTCTCACAACAAAAAAGAAACCAGCATGATATATCCGGGATCGTGTGTGTGTTTAAGCCCGCGACAAACTTACTAACGCTTTAATGCCGAATTAGTTCTTTGCGCCATCATTGACCATCGTACCTCGCTACTGCTTCCGCGTCGCACACCGTATCATACTTCATCTAATTTTACGAGGTAAAGTGAAATACACCGCCAAGAAGCGTGGCTCGGGGTGATTCCACACCAGTCATGAAGCAATAATACTAGCCTTAATCAGAAACACGGTCGCTTGCCGGCCACAGGCCAAGCACGCAGGACACAACGTTCAGGACAACGGCACACGGTCAGACCAAACTAGGAGAGTTTTAACGACACAAACATGCAACCAATCAAAAACTACAAGCTAGTGATGGGAAACGAAAATTTAGTGAAGGAAGTGATTCATGCATGAGTTATTACATGCCATACTTTAATGCGTTACGGTTCCTCATTAAATATGCCCCGTACTTATCTCCTACTTTTGGTACACGTGGGCTAAAAACTCTGCTTAGAAATACATCCTTATGCATTCATACATATTGACGAAAATTATGGACATAGTAAGCAGTTTATAAAAATATGCGTATTTTAACTAATAATATGTCCAGCTAATATGGCAAAAGGGACATTTTCAACAAGCTGACGTGTTTGGACTCAAATAACGGCGTTAATTCGCCGAAAGCAAATTAAATTCAACGATGATGGGAATATACTTCACTTTGATATAAATCTTGTATAATGGACCTCTTTACATAATTTATTTGTGAAAATAGATTTAAATTTAAAAGTTAACATTCTTTCTTTACAAAGGTATGCATTACCAGATTTCAATTTTAATGGCGGAAATATCCTGGCATTACGGTTCCATGACACCGGCCTTCCAAAATGTTGCAAGGGTGTCCTGAAAACGAGACAAAGCTTCTCTTAGCCTTCAAATAATTCACGCCCACACCTCAGCAAGTATCCTATTTTAATGCCTAAAATATGACGGCAAGCTTTCACAGACGAAAATGGGACAAATAAAATTCCGTCAAACGTAAAAGATTTTCCTTACACGATCATAATGTGAAATTTAGGCAAGAAAAAAAACCTCGAGAACTCTTAAGTTCTTTCCCTCAGGCGCTTTTCCAAGTACCGCCGAACTAATAACACAGCTCATGAGCGAAAAAAGCCGAGATACACGTCGATCACGGACGCTGAAACGATTATTTCGCCGCATTTCGGTTATTCTAGATACATAAATGTCAACACGTCTTAAGACGATAGCGATCCGACGGGCTCTCTCTCCCGAAAAATGAATATCCTCTCACATTTTTCCCGGGGTCACTCTCGGCCTAACCTCGGCGCTTGCTACGCCCGGTCGTTCTCTAAAGGTCGTAACCCCTGGGGATAATAATAAAACATGGTGTTATAAATATGACTGCCTTCTCTTTTCAACTCCTCCGGGGGATGGCGCGGAAATTTTTAGTCCCTTTAGAAGATCTTTGAACGTGAAAGAGATCCGTCTTGACCTCTGGGGGCTTCATGTTGCGCAAAATTTTCGAGGGAACTGTCTCACTTTCCTTAAAAAAAAATCGTGTGTAATGTTCCCCGACTCCGCGAGATTTTGGCGTTTGCTAATCAGATGGTTGAAAGGGACCACCTTCCACTCCAGATTATCTGAGCCTTTTCTGCTACAATTTTCAGTGCTGTCTTGAGAAAAAAACAGGGCTCAAGAACTTCAACCCTTGAGGGACAACAATTTTCATGATTTCACAAAAATTAAAACAGTTATATAAAAAATGAGTCAAATATTGGAATAAATAGGTTTAGAGAAATGTAAATAATACTCAAATATAAATATTCCAACAGATATAGCGGTTGCCAACTCTAAATATGTTTTACGGGGTAATTCGTGGCTTCAGTATGAACCCTAAGCACAATCAGGTTTGGTTTCAATTATTTTCATGGACGAAAATTTTGGCACATAGAACGCAGTTTAGACCAAAAAAATGCGTATTTTAAATGAAAACGTATCCAGCAAATACTATGCATGGGAAATTTTTAGTTAGGTGACGCATTTGGACTCAAATAACGGTTTTACTTTAGTTTTAGGTTAATTTAGGTTTTAATTTAATAAGGGAAATAAACTCCACCTTGATATAACTCTTGCGTAGAGTACCCATTCATATAGGCTATTTGCCTAAATAGATTTTTTTAAACTGTTTTACGGGATAAATTGAGACTTAGTATGAACACTAAGCACAATAAGGCTGGCTTAAATTATTTTCGATTCTCTCCTTTTTCTAATTTCACAGAAATTCCTCAAATTCACGTTGAAATACCTTCTCTAATTTCAAAACCTTCCCAAATATCAATTTTTTTCAACCCACTCTCCCTTCCCTCAACTCTTTCCAGTCATCCATCAACGGCCTTATCCAAGTCTACCATCTCTTTATCTCCTATCTCCTTCACCATTCACATTTCATCACCGCATCATCCCAATCATTACATCACTGCTTACTCCGTTCGTGTCCGAGTACCAATCATTCTGATCCCACATCACCAGTACCCTTCGCCCAAAATGTAAACACAAACTCCTAATATACTATCGAGCGTGTACCCCTGCACCACGAAATCGGTCGTTTCTCAGCGGACACACAAAATAAGATGGATGCGAGAATGTGGAACCGAAAAATCCTAACACCTACCCGAGAGTTTTTAAATGGCGCTTAAAGAACAGAACACCGTTCGTCGAGCAGGGTCTTTGCCTGAAAATTTTAATATTTAAAACGTAAAGTGACAATTAAAACGAGAGAAGGGAAATTCGGGCGCTGATTTTGAGCAGATGAAAAATTGAAGTAGGTGGAGTGTGTTGAATTAATAAGTAAGTAGTGGTGGGAGAACTTGTGTAGGACTATAGAAGTTGGGCATGAAAACTATCTCAAATATTGCGCTGTATAATCATAATCTACATAACATAAACTAATTTACGAGCTGGATTATTAATGCAATACAGCAACCACAATTCATGGAAATCCGGATCATTCAGCTACGCCGAACGAGTTAACGTCATGGAAACAAAATTACATCAGATGATTACTGATTGATAAATATATATCCTCTGATTGATTCTACAACCAGATATTGGAAAACCAATTGCCATTATCTCACAATCAGTTCTAGTCAATGACTTTTCCACTCCTACAGCAACTGATTCTCTCTTCACCCATGTATTCATCGAAGTCTTTGTTTGTATCCAACTCTTCCTGAAGCTATTTTAAACGCTTTTTATTTTTCAATTGCCGTCACTCATGAAATTTCTCGTCCATCACTCACGCGAAGGAAATCAGTCTCTTTTTATCATGCAAAGGTCCTACCAAGGCTTCTCCCCCACCATATTTGGCCTATTCCCTCCGTTCGAAACTTCCACCCCCAATTTTCGTAACATCCCATCACACGCCCGTTTCCGCGGTGACGTCCACTCTCTACTCCCATGATGCCCCGCGCCCAGTTCCCCCTCATCCCCCTCTCAACACCCAAAGCGTCCCTATCCGTTCCCCAATCTCGCCCTTTCTCACACCTTTCATTCCTGCCTACTAAAAGTGTCCGTCTTCCTTGTAAACCCAGATCTTCCTCGTCCTCTCCATCTATCCTGCTCGGCAAGCTAGATGTGGTGTGAGGCTAAGGAAGGGGGGGGGGGTTCGCGAGGGAAGTTATGAAGATGCATCACTCCCTCTCCAACGCGTCAAATGAATGGTTTGCGTTAAATACACCAAATGATGAAGTTCGCAATGAAAAAATATTTGACATATCCGGGATTCGAACCCGGATCTACATTCTGCTGGTCAGGCGTATTAGTCGCTAACATCACCAAGTCATTTTCTCAGAGCGAACGTAGGGACTTCATGCAATAGTTTGCTGGTTAACTTCGTGGAATATTGACAGGATAGATTAAGAAATAAACTTTTGTCATATTTCACACGGTATTTATATTTTTTTTAACTCTACCGGTATCAATCTTTTCAGGTCATAATCAAGAAGTAAAATAACGTCTTTTATTTCTACCTCTTCATAATTACCTGAAAAGGTTAGAACCAGTAGAGTTTTTATAATGCATACTGTGTGGAACAAAACAAAGTTTATTTCTGAATCTACCTCTTCAACGAGTTGGTATAAGAAGAAAGACACAGTATGGCCGTTGCAACGGTCGTAGTATGCTTTTCCTCGCAAATTATTATTTGTTTAAAATTTAAGATTGAAATTTTTAGGGTAAATAGGGTATGGGATCCGAATATTCTATCAAAACAAAGTGGAATTCCTCCATGCTGAAGTAATAGGGTAAAGATTAATAAAGAAAAGATTTTTCATTGTCTACTAGAGATAGTGTACGTGATGATGACGCAGTAGCATTTAAACACGTTGAACTCAAAATTGTAAAGGAAATAGCAAAATATTTTCTATATATTAATCCTCGTAACATTTTCCACGACATCTCGTCCGACAACGTTGAATCTAAGGTGAAATTCCCCACGAAATAAATTTTAATCCGATCCAGATTTCAATGTGACAGCATCATCTTTAGGTTGGTGTGATTAAATTTTATACTGTGGAAAAGTGTGCTTTGCCGTCATAATACACGAAATACACCAATTTGTCTTAATTTGCTAGAATCTCAAGCATAAAATTTTTATTTACATATGAGGAAATACCGTGGCGAAATCATAGCCGTGAATTGCGAAATATTAGAAGTCTACTCAGCTAAGAGTTGAGCTGCAAGCAACTGTTTCTGTACACTATCATTGTTACCGAGGTCACCACTTCCGTTTTACCCCGTTAATAATTGTATTATCATGCGTAAATTCGACTTAGAGAGAAAAATCGTAAAAGCAGTTCTAGTGACCAACCCAACCATACCTAAAAAGAAACTGATGATACCACAATCCTGCTAAGTAGGCTAGTTCTACATTGAAATTCGTAGCTCCCATTTTCAAATTCGAAGTACAGGCAAATATCGACTGTAGTCTACTTAGTATGCTGAAAATTTCTTGATCATAGCATACGATTTTAAATGAGTGATATACCACGGAAACAGATCGGATCAGAGGGATTCACGCGTACTCTTAAGGAGAGAAGAGCATGTCGGGAATACTGCTGGATAAGTGACAGGACTGGATGGCTCGCGGGGGATAAATGGAACGTGACTTTGCAGAGCTTAGACATGATCAGTTTGCGGACCCAGAATGAAACGAATAAGATATCAATAACGTGGATAGCAAAAACCCTGCGGCGACACAGCTAGTGATTAAGTAGGCAACTTTAAAATTATGAACTGCCCACACTCTTTGCACAAAGAAAACGAAGATAAAATCACAAGTATCTTTTCTCAGACTTTTTCAAGCCAAAATTTCCTCACTCATTACTCGTTCTTTTCCCAAGACCATCTTGCAAAGCGTGGATTTAGGGTTGTCCGAAGGCTTCGCACGGGTTATGAATCCGAGGTCCTTTCGGTTACCATGCAAATGCTATACCAACTAGGTTTTCGTTTTCAACTGTCCTGTTTAAAATAAATGGAAATCGGGTGAGCATGGCAAGCGAATAATTTATTAAGGATTATACCCCTTAAAATAAGGTTATAAGGAGTGTTTCGCGAGTTAGCAGAGCCAGTCCAGATAGGACTTCTCTCTTCAGTCAATAAAAATGTTCATTCCCTTTCATGATTTCCATAAATCCTAGCATAAAAATCATGCTTAAAACTATGCACAACATAAATTTGGGAACAAACAGTGGACCACATAGACATATATGCCAGAACAGGCCGACCGCGGGCGCTCAAATGAGGCTCGGTTGAAGAGCCCACAAGTGTCGGAATCTCCGTACGTAGGTCTCGTGCCGCGGGGCTACTTCCGAAGGAGAGGAGGGGAAGATATTTCGTTTTCTTCTCCGGAATGCATATTATTTACGTTCATTAGCCGGACGCGTGGGAGTGCGAGAGAAGGGTTAGAGAGAAAAGAGTGACGCGGGAAGAGAGATGGATGGGAGAGGAGTAAGGGGGCGGGGGAGAATTGGCGCCGGCTGCCACGAGATGAGATTCTCCCACGAGGGAGGAGGAGAGAGAGAGAGAGATAGGATGGGGTGGAGAGGTTAGGCAGGAGTGTTGGCGGACGGACACGAGGACGACTGGGTCAGCATCCAAGATGTGGCATGATACCGAAATATGTAGAGTAAAATGTTTCATCATTCGCACACTTACGAGTAAAGGAATGGGGGAACTAAGGAATAAGATTGAAACCCCCAGCTATATAGGTAGGAAAGATCATCGATACAAGATGAAATGCCGGTCTCAAAAGACTGAAGTAAAAATGTTCTCATACCTCAACAAGACGATCAACGAATGCAAATGACTACCTGCAGAACTGTTTCAGCCCTATCCTGGCAGCATAAAGATTTTCAAGAAGAGGCGTAGAAAATTTATCTTGGAAAAATAATTTCATTTCTATTTTAAATTTTCACAAATCTAGTTTCATTTTGGAGATGTATTTTCCTTTAAAACATTTTGATTAAATATAAATTGTTACCACCTGGCAAATAGCCAAATAGTAACCTGTATAATAATGATAATATCTGGATCTATAATCCACTCCAAAAGCCGCATCAATATTTGTTTGGCACAGGTTTTAGGACACCAGCCGTAAAAAAGGGAAGGAATTGTGCGTACAGTAAAAGTACTGAGTCCTGCTTGGCCATTATTTCAGCTACTTAAAGGAGGAAAAATGAATATTATTCATTTTAATGGTAAAACAGCGAAAATGAGACTTTTACAGCGGGAAATTCTACTAAACAACAAGGTAGTATGATCACATACGATACGTAGAAGACCCATGCCCCGGATAGGGACAACCTACCCGGGTGGGACTCCAATCTTTAACCTTTGGTTCGGCAGTCGAGGGCTCTACCCCGCCGCAACCGTTGGCGGCTATTCTTGCTATTTTACGAAATAATGCGACAACTGTCAAAGCATTGTTTGCATCCGCCACGCCACGGCACGCCGTAGTAATTACTAAAATAATAACTGATGTAATTAAAAGCCATACATTTTGCTTTGTTGTACAAAAAAACAACGAAAAGGAATGCGTGCTTTGAATCTCGTATTTCTTTCATGATTAGTTTTGACAAAGATTGTTAACTTATAGCAATTGAATAAAAAGAAATACACTTTACCACGGGGACAAATTTACGGTAGCCCGTAATTAAAGCATTTCATCGGCCACCATCAAGGGCATAATTCAATTAACTATAGGCGATTCACCTTAATCCTGTGCTGATACATTAATTAAATCCTGGAAAAAAGTGAATAGAGTAAATTTATTCGCAACCTAATTAGTGTAACTTATTCAGTTGCGTCTTAAATGTTTTTAGAATATAAAATATAGCTAATACTAATTAAAAACGCTAAGTAAAGGCAATATGCGTCGCTAATTGGAGAAAATAGGATATTTTGGATAATAAATAGATAGGATAAATTGGAGAATATAGGATGCCAGCGATTTTCGGAAGCTTTCTCAGGGTAGGTAATGTTAGGATTTTTGGGGATAAAATGGACGCAAAATAGGAATACGAAGAAAAATAAAAACTAAAACCTGGAAGGGAAGAGCAGGGAAGATGAGGGAGATTGTGCGGGCAAGATGGAAGCAGATTTGGAGGCATAGGGGCCAGGTCGCTTTACCCGCTCACCTTCCTCTCCGCGTGCCTTAATTCTTTTTCCCTTCGACCACTCCTCCCGCCGCCTTTGGTCCACCTTTCCCTCATCCCATACGAACGCAGGCTTTTCTGGACCGAAGTGAGCACTGGGGCACAGCCGTGATGAGTGGATACGGGAATGGGATGGGATTATTGGGAACCTCGAGAGACGGTGCCGAGAAGATATGCGGTTTGGATGCTGTAGCGGAGGGGATAATGGTAGATGGGGAGACCAGAGAGAGAGAGAATGGCCAGGGAGAGCCCTTCCTCTCCAGCCACCTCGAGTAGTCTGTCTGGGAAGGAGCAATGGAGACGGAGAAAAGCAGGTAAAACCATTCAGAGCTCAAGGACAATATTCCGAAAAAAAAAATGTGGGATAAGGGGCTATTTTAAGTATTCACATGCTCATTATTAACCCTAACCCCTGGTTTTATAGTGTCTCGTCAAAATTTTGCGAAATTTGAAAATTTGGAGTCAACGAATTCTTTCATTTAAAGTGCTAGTATAAGCAAACGTTATTCTTGGCTACAGCTCTATACTGCGAAATTCGGATATTTTTAAGTTATGGTTACTGGTATAATTTTCCACTCTAATACTGGTTTAATAATGGCTTGTTAATATTTTCCGATGATTGAAAGTTCGGAGTTGACGAATTCCTTCATCTAAAGGAATGAGTTTAAGCAATTCAATTTATTTCTATAATGAAAAACTGTGTCAACTTCATTTCATAATTATAGTATTAAGTTGAAATAGGTTTATTTAAAAGTAATGTAAATGCGTCAAATTTATTAATCCATTTGAATACTTTATATTTTTTTGTAGTGTTACATAAGAATCACTAACAAGGAGACATCGCCAAAGTGATGTTTGGGATCTGGATGTGGATGTTATTTTCTAAAACTATATAGGTAAGGTAGAAAAAGTGTCACGGCTTTCTTCCACATAGGCCCGGGTTCGAGAGATGCTCGTTTGTAAAGATTTCGCGCAGCATCACATCCATTGAGTTATCTCCATCTCTCAAATATGGCCATGGCGGTGTGATCTAGGGCGGTAGTCTTTAAACCTGTATAAAGTATCTAAGAACCGAGTCCCAGTGTCGGAAATAGGTTTTCTCTCTTCTAATTTTTGAAATCTGTTACATTTTATCCCCACTCGTTTTATTAAGTTACTTAACGATTTTTTAAATTTATATCAATTTTTGGACTTTAAACAAAACTCCGAATTGTGCCTTACCACGCGAATTAGAAGGCGAATATCTCTCGAACCCGGGCCTATGTGGAAGAAAGCCGTGACACTTTTTCTACCTTACCTATATAGTTTCAGAAAATAACATCCGAATGTAGATCCCGAACATCACTATGGCGATGTCTCCTTGTAAGAGCACATTGGTACATTCATAATAACTCTTAGTGGGACAATTATCTTCGATGTCTTTGCCGTCTAAGTTTTATAGTAGGTCTACGACGCCGAATTCCTCTCAATCCTATCAAATGAAATCTCAGTGTTATTAACCCAGTCCTAAATGAGATTAACTCTATTCCGTTGATAACCCAAATTACGAGCCTGCCAACTGTAGCTAATAGCAAGATTTTGTTTTCACTATATCCGGTATCAATATTGACAGACGCAATCAAAATGCTGTACTCTCCAAAAAAAATTAGATACAATGGTTTTAATGAATCCCTGATATACTTTTATTTTATAAGCATTCCAACGCTAAAATACTCGAGTATGTCTCCGGATCAATTCCTCGATCGATTACAATGCCAGAGGATTCGTCAACCATACCCGGAGATAAAATATACCTAAGTAAGCGCTGCACCTAAGTCAGTCATTATTACCTCTGCTTAAACTTAACGGATGTATGTAGTCCAAGAGTTTGAATAGTCGCTAACAAGAGCTTCAACGAAGACATTTTAAGAAATTTCATCACCGCTGTGGTCCATTTTCATAGGCGACAGATATAAAAGGGGCAAACGCAGTGAAAATCACAATAAATTCCTATATCCTGCTTAAATCTCAGCACACAGAGCCCATAGGGATAATACCATCTCTCATCACTAATAGGCGTGATGAAGAAGAACTTACGGGTAAGACAAGAGAGGGCAAAAAGAGGGAGATGAGACGAGAAGAAGGGATCCATCCCTTTCAAACCGGACGGGGCGCAACATCTATGGTCCTGGCATGTTGCTTTGAGGTACACCCTCCGCTGAAACCGCCTCCTTTTCCCAGCCACCTCGGTTCCCCGCGGTCAAGGGTGGAGGGAAGACCCGGGGAATGTGCGGCCGCAGGGGGAAGGAAGAGAACGAAGAGGAGGGAGGAGTTACCGCAGATAGGTGATTGATAATTTGATCGACGGGGAATAAATCTTTTTTCCCTCTCTCTCTCTCCAACGCCTCTTTTGTAGTCTTCCGATATCTTTCCCCTCCTCCCTTACTTCCATCATTTCGTATACCTCTCTCTCTCTCCTCGGGCAAAATATATGTATGTGTGCGTGTGTGCATTAAAAACATTTTCCCACCGGTAGCAGTCGTGTTTACGAGAATCGGCCCCGCTCTTATTGAGAGGTTCAATCTGTCTGCTGCCCAACCAATGCGGAGGTCGCCGTTAATATTGCCTCGCCTGTCAAGGCGGGTGTTTACAAATGTAGCGGCGCTTCAGAGGAGGGATGGAAAGCTCTCTCCGAGGCCGGGATCATTCCTGAAGAAATGGACTTAACACTTACGGGAGCCCTTTTCTTAGGATGGTCTGATAGGCATCAAAATTTTAAGGCACTGAGTCATGGGAAACATATTCGAGTCGCTACTGAGATGGACATATATGCTCGCAGCAAATTGAACGATTTTATGGGAGCCATCTCGCATTAATAATTTGGACACATTTCTACGTCGTTCCACAAAGACGGACAACATTACATTAGGGATAAAATGATTTTTAATTAATTTTAAAGTGCCATAAAAAACAGACAACGGTATATGAAAAATGCTTCTCACTTGATCGCACCCTAACCAGTTCCATTCATCACAGATTATTTTGTGAGAAATACTATAAACAATGTATTAAGCAAATGAGTATTTTGTCTCGGAACTGCATTTATTTTTTCGTACAATTAATCCAAAGATACAAACGAAATTCAAACTGCTCTTATACTTTTTTTTTCTAAAATCCAACAAAAACAAGTTCTCTCGGTTTTTATGATTAAATGCTCGAAAAATATATTGCATTTAAAAATCATTAATACTAATATTTTCATTACTATTCCTGAGTTTATTAGGCGGAAAAAGATACATCGAGAATGGGCAACAAAGGAATACTCAGGCAACTTAAACACTCCTCTACAAAGAGTAATTACAACCGCTTTAAATATTATTCCCTCATTAAGTTCACTTAAATGACGTCCTAGAATAAAGATATCAATAGCGATAAAAACTATAAGTATGTGAGAGTCCCACTGAAAATGTTTTTACTACAAGAAAACCAAATTAATCACTATGGTTTTCGCACACATAATACGCACGCCTCATGCACGCATTTCCTTCGTAAAAATGCTAATAAGAACTAATAACTTGAATACCAGTATTAAGGGATTTACATTATTTGCTTGTTGTTGAATCCCCTAATAAGCCAGGGGATAACGGGAACAAGCTTGAAAAAATAGAACAAAGCCAGATCAACTGTTCCAAAACAGACTTTTTTTTAACGTTTCCCTCCAGTTCACAAGCAATTCGTCAACCGAAAATCGGTTACGAAGGGGACGAGGGAATCGAGCCGTGGAAAAAGAGATGGAAGGTTTAAAAAAATTAACAAAAATCGTCACATGTCAATGAACTCATGTCGAAGGGACACGACACGAGCATTTCATTTTTAAGAAAGGCCGGAAAAAAATCTGCTCGTCTCAAGAACTGGCTGGTTTTCAGGACCGAAGAGTAACACAAAAAACGAACAACACGCGCTCGTGACAAAGAGGAGAATCTTTCCCAGAGGTTGAGTCAGCGATTCACACACCAGCCCTTGACTGGTGGAAAAGTAACAGAAGAAGGTCGCTTTCCGTGGCCGGCGCGCAAGTATCTACTCGGTCTCACGCCGGAGTGGAGGGGATGTCAAAGTGTGGAAAAGAATAAGAAGGAGAGGTGGCGGTAGGTACGATACTTTAAAAAATAAGTCGTCAGGCGATTGGATTCGATCCTCCCCCCCCTTGGGATCAGCGATCATAATTTCTCCATCCGCCACGCGTTAACCGCAATTATCCCCGCGCCGAATTTTAGTGCGCGCGAGCTTTTCTTCTTTTTTTTCTCTTGGCTTCTTTTTCGTTTTTCCTCGGTTGCGGAATTCCGACCGTGACACCGTGAGTCACCGGGGGCAGCACGCACAAACATGGACAATCCATTGTTTCCCGTTGAACCTTCCGAGGGCTTCCCTCGATTTTTTTTCTTCCCACCTCCCCCCAAAACTCGCCTTCCAAAAGACGAGTGGCACAAGTAGGCGTGCCCCTCGGACACTTCCCCGTTTGACTCCGCATTACTCGCATTGCCGGCCTCAGTGGCGCCGGGTTAAAGTCACCGACTGCTAACCTAGAGGTCGCGGGTTCGAATCCCGCCTGGGTGGTTTGACCACCATCCAGGGCATGGATGTATGTGATTGTCAAACAAGTTAATTGTAAGAGAGGACTATCTAGTCCTAAATTCGCTCGTAAAATAAAGACGACATTAAAGACGACTGACGCATCACACTCCCATACAATTGGTATTTAAGGGATTCCACAATAGGGTTTTCTCATGGAAAATATGTACAGAATTTTACAGAAAATACCCGGCAGGCGTCGTGTATTTTCGAAGTTCTTCACGTTGATATCATCATCATTAGTCCTAAGATTGGTTTGACGCAGCTCTTCATTCCTCCCTCCTATCCGCTAACCTTTTCATAGCGATGTCTTTCTTCTCTTTTACGTCCTTTATAACCTGTAACTCATTCGAGCCCATCCCTTGCCCTTCTTCCCTTCCACCATGTACGTTGATAGAGAGTAAAATGCATTCATAAAAGAAGTCCATTTCGCAAACGAATGTGAATAGTATTATACAGGGTAATCATTAATGAAATATTTATTGTTCTTGGACCTTTATGGTCCACTAAGAACATACAAGGGCTTACATTCATATTAGAGCTCAGTGCACAGAAGAATAAGATACATGCAAAAAAAAATAGAAAATAAATTGTAACAGAATATAGTGGCATATTGGTACAATTACATTTTTTCTTGTAATAGCATTTTAGTGAACATTAGATTTTTAAAAGACATCAGTGATTTTGCGGTTTTGATTGGTTCAGGAATACCATTCCATAGCCTTGACCCAACAACTGAAAATGAATTATCAAATGCAGTGGTTCGATGTTGAGGAACAATTAAAAAATCAGCTGATAATCTAGTTACAACATTGCGATATTTCTCTTTACTCTGAAAAAATTGCATAATGTATTCTGGCTGTTTGCAATGAAAAAGTTTGTATAAAAAAGAGGCAAGCATGTATTGCCTCCTTGTTTTTGCTTAAAGCCATTCTAATTTAGAGAAATAAGGGGATATATGTTCATCTTTTTTAAGATCACAAATGAACCTAACACACATATTTAATTATTATACAGGGTAATCATTAATGAAAGGTACGATTTCATTAATTAATAGGAAGATATTAGGGATAGGGTGGCAGAGATTTATCCTAGGCTGCCCGATCCCTGATTGAGTGCCTTGAGGAGGGCACTTTAAGTGCAGCACTCCGTCCGTCGCATGGGACGTTAAGCCGTGGTACTCTTGGCACCTTTCGTTCGGAATAAGCTACAGTCGACGCCGGATTTTTCTCTTGTCGAGCGAATTCGGGCGTCTATTTTGAAATTTATTAACTACATAAAAAAATATGTTTGAGATGGCAAAGTCGAAAAATAAAAAAATATAAACAGTGTGTAACTCTGTTTTCATTAAAACCATTTCATTAAAAACCGCACCATTCGTCTATGATAACCCCTTACTTCATATTCACTCAATTTCTAATTATTGACACAATCGCACTTCATTACCATTCCTGCCATCATACTTGCTTATAGTTCAAGAAAACTGCCGCTATTGTTCAATTCAGAGAAAATTTTGTAATTTTTTTAGACACAACATTATTTTCAAAACAATACGAAGCGCAATATATACAGAAAATTAAGTACGATATAAGCCTTTTCCTTAAAATAATACCCGTGAGTTTCATGGTGATCAGTAAAATGGTTTTAAAGTCTATCGATCTTTGGTACTCAGACATTCATTTCTATATTTATAGAAATGGCGAGAGGATGTGTCAATGATTAATATAACTACATAAATACACACAAATTCGGGGAAAAATGTTAATTATTTCAACTTCAAAAGTACAAGTACGTCTTTTAAGAGACATGTCTCCCAATTTACAGGCTACATTACATGCTACGGCTTAATAAGAGTTTGTTCCAAGTTTGCTCTGGCCCCGAAATGTGCAGGAAATTAATTATAATAAACGCCTAAGTAGTCATCAACTTTTGGTATTAAACATGCACATTTTTACTCGCCAACCTAACTGTGGTATATTTTCCAACAACCGCGAGAGTTTCATTGTCACGTTCGCAAGTGGCAGTATATCACTCAATGGAGAAGTTGTCATTCAGTTTCTTCAGCCCTTTCCACCTTCCGATAGAAGCCACACGTGTCGCATAAAGTTTATAATTAAAAATCCTACTTTCACGACGTTGCATTTGATAAAAAATTGAGTAGGTAATTGGTACATCGAGCTTTATGAATTCTCGCAATTTTTATCCGCGTGAAATACAAAATAAATTTGGAAGGAAAAATGGATAAAGTTCAGCAGCATTAAACACTGATATGCGACCACATTTTCTCTTTACAAGATATCCTTAATAACAACGGCAAGAAAAAAAACCAAGTTAGCAGCTCTTAACACGAGGAAAGTCTCAATTAAACTTGAACGCACAAAAAATATAACTCCGTCCGTTTTCCGCTTCGGGCATTTTATGCCCACAAGACGAATGGAAAGTGTTTCAAATGTTGATAGGAGACCATTGATTACATTACCCCCAAAGAGTGAAGGAAGTCATAGTCGCATGAATGGAATGGAAGCCGAATGGATGGAAAAAGATGCACAAAAAAACTTATATTCCACGATGTATAGCCACAGGGGGTTGCGCCGTCATGAAGACGGCACTCAAAACAAGCGACTAGCGCCGAGCGATGAGCGCGCGCAACGTCATTACGCCTTGAGATCGCTCTTTCAAATGAGACAACTGGCCATAACACACCAGGCGAGGATACATTCAGAGGGGTAGGAGGAGAAAACAGAGCGTTATCCGTTATACGGTATACGGACTAAAAAAGAGATGGAGTAAAATTTTGTAAAAAGAAAAAAAGAAAGTATACTTATTATACGACAAGGACCACGAAGCAATCTAATCAAACAAATACATGCCATCAGGACGGAGGATAGCCGAGAGAGAAAAACGACCGAACATTTCGAGAGGTTTTGGTAGGGAGGAATGGGATGCGGTATGGAAAGAAATGAAAAAAAGAATACAAGAAAAAAGGATTGGGTTTTAAAATGCGCACAGCCAACCAATGACCGGACAGAGCCCTCGAAAAAAAGATATAAAATAAAACAAAAAAACACGAAAGAAAGAAAAGAACGTGGCAGCACGCGCGAGTGAGAGGCCTGAATGACTCCATCAAAACCGCTCACAAATTGGTCATCAAAGGGCAATGCAATTTCGCCATCTCCCCCTTTTTCCTCTCATCCCACTATACGTTTGGACTCGTTTCTTCACTCCCTTCCGTCCAACTTGTATCCTACCACACACTCCCATTTCCACCCTTTCCTTTCCTTTTATTACATCCCCTTATCCCACGATACGAATGCCACCCACCCACGGAACACTACCACTCAACCACACCACCGCGGGGAAAGAATTTTATGGCGGTTATCTGTCCGGGCAGATCTCCGCGAGACGTCAATTTGAAAGTCCTCCCCTTATTTCTTGTCTCTTTATTTTTCCACGTCAACCAGCCCCTCCTCTCGCCAGCGGAGACATTTCACTCAATCTGAACGCTTTCTTCTTATCATGCCTTCCCCCTCCCCCAGTAGGAAATCACCGCCGCTTCTCAATCGCCACGTTTTTCATTCTTCCCCTACCCCTCTCATTGCATACAGTAAAAAAATCAGTACCAATTGTCAGAGCTTCATAAACAGGGCAACACTTCTTCATCGAGTGATATAATACGCAAAGAAACTAATAATAATAAGACGCCGTTATTGGGCGAGATTGGGACTAGAAAGTCCCATATTCCATCTAACCCCGCGTCAAACATAAAATTTATGCAGATAAATACAATATCAAGTTGCTCATGAAATTACATGCAGAGAAAGTACATAAGAGACATAGAAGTTCCATTTTCAATCAATAAAAAAAATTATAAGTGAACAAAGTTACTATTGTATTCTAAGTGTAAAAAAGATGTAAGCAAACGTGGGAAAAGCCTAAGAAACTAGGTACAGCACAAGAAGAAAAAAGTTGAAGACCATAGGATTCCAGCTCAATTTTCACGCAGTAAGACGTCGACCATCCGGATAAACTAAAATTAGACTTCTGGATAATCTGAAAGTCCGAATTTTCGAAATGAACGATCAATATAGCGGGTAAATACGACAATATACCTACTCAATTCGTTCATAATTTACTCCTTCGTGTAGAGTATGTTTCAAAATGACAATGCATTAAAAATATTCGCGATTGGATCGCATAAATCATACTGCACTACATGTAAATGCATTCACTTTCATGCATTGTTCCTCAATAGAATGAAATTTGAGAAACGGAACGATCAGATTTTTGCGGTACAAATTATGTCGCTCAAAGCAGGTATCGATACACGAAAAAAATAATTCTTGAGCAATACGGTTAGTTGGTGTATTTCTGCCTCCCGTTTTAATATAGCCTAGAAATATACGGGCGTTTACTACGGTTCTTTGGATACTAAGGATACCTAAAGCTAAAATTAGCTAGCCACAGTACAACAGTCGCTAAGAGAGTCGCAATTCCTTCGTTAAATAGAGTTATCGGCGGCTAATAATAACCAGAATAAATTCCCAGTATATAAACGAAATAATACGCTACACAACCAAATGAAACGTGCATGCATGCAGTGGCGCAGCGAGGGGGGGTTTTGGGTGATATAACCCCCTCCCCCAGAGCTCAGAGAAATTTTTAAGTTCAATCCATTTTAGTTATTTGGATCAGTATTACTTATATAATAGAGTTAGGATTAATCAAATATCCCTCAGAAAGCCGTAAAACTCGCCATTTTGGACCATTATTCTTTAAAAAAAATTCTGGAGGAGGGCCCCCGCAACTCCTGCTTACCCTGGTGGGTATGCAATACCCCCACACCCGTATGTATTAGTTGCGCCTAACCTCCCCCCCCCCCCCCTAGTCTTAATTCTTAGCTGCGTCCCTGCATTTATGTGAACAGAATTTTACTTTAAGCACCGCCCGATGATAGTCTTGGGAGTTAAAAAAAAGAGGAGAACTCACGCACTCGAAAGGTAACACACACGAGATACATACTCCCCAGTGAACCCGACCCGATATCCATCCAATGCGGAAGTTTCTCTCGTTTTTGCTGTCAGCGCCGCGGTCCATTTCCGCCCGTCTGATCAAGAGATCGAGAATGATCACTGCATAAGGCGGGTGGGTGGAGAGACCCTTCCCATCCCCCTTCGCTGCGTGAATTTCGCCGACCGGCCACGACGCGCATTGACCGCGCGGGCAAAAAAAATATAGAAAGGCGCATCGAGAAAAACCCCGCGCGAGGGAGGCAAACTCAAAAGACCGCTTATACTTGTTCGGGTGCGCAAACCCAGGCAAATTACGTCCCTCCCGTTCTTCTCCTCGCGTCTTTTTTGTGTGTGCGCGCAGACAGACAGAGATGTGGGTTCCATCCCTTCCCACAACACCCTTAGGTACCTTTCCCCCCGTCAAACAACCCTCTCCTCGCCAATGGGCACACAAAACTCCCCTTCCCACTGCACTCGAATTAAACCGTATTATGTCCGCGAGAAAGAGGTGGGCGTCGACCATCCGTTCCCATGTGATTCGCGTGAGTTCATGAGATCGAACCGGAAGACACGCAAGGGCCGAAATGCGAACTAAAAAAATAGAGATCCCGACGAAAAGACGTTTAAAGATCACACCGATTTTTTTATTATCGAACTGAAGACCGGTGGCCTCGAATTCTGGGCATCATCAGATATATCAATAGATAGCAAAAAAAAGGTCTTGAATCGTTAAGAGTAACAGTGGGCGGCAGGCTCCATTTATTATATTACTATGCATATGATTTACTTATTTTTTATCACCAAGTGAAACTCAATGGCATTGGAGACGTTATTTATTACAAGTGTTTATTAGACATTAATATTCCAAAATAACAGTCATCAACTAGATTAGGAATCGGTGATGCGTACAGAATAATTTTTATAAGAACAATTGATAATGAAGAGTAATAATAGTAACTTCTTTGATGCTAACAAGTTCCCCGAATGACTAGCATTTTAGTACAAACGAAACGCATCTAATACCACCCATACCCTGAAGTACCCAGGAGGGACTTGAACCCGCGACCGGTTGGGCGTTTATTGGCATTAGGAAAGCCAATTCATCGGGAATCCATCCATCGTGCCAAATCAGTAAGATTAATATCATCAGGTAATTTTTTTACATACTTACTAAACACCGCAAAATAGGAACAACACCGTCACAATAACTATTGAACCAAGTTGAGTGAAGAAGATCTTGTCGTCATAAGAAGTTTTCTACCACATCCTAATTCCCCTATGCGAATATTTTTTTTCTTCTCACAGTCTCACCTTACATCCAACGTGAAAAGACTGCCTAACTCCATACAAAATAGATTAAAATAACGGAAGTTATTTAGCGTCTGAAGAAATGTCTCTAGTCACCATAGACATACCTACTCTGGAAATGTTTCGGGTGAAAATATTTATTCTAGCCACAATTATGGGTAACATTTTATGTTTTGGAGATTTCCAAGTTTCACGAAATCCTTTACTCGACAAAAAAAAAAAGAATCGGAAAATTTATACCCATTTTCGGATTACACTCTCTTTTATTTTTCCAAACATCAGCGATACATGGCCATAATCAATTGTTTTTACCTTTCATTCTTTGCGCTACATCAACATTAACAAATGTAAGCACATATTTTCACAATAATAAACCAAGTATGTAAACATCCATGATATGTGGCGTAAATGGAAACTTAAAGCTTGTACGTGGTGGAAGGGCTCCATATTAGCAATAAAAGACACTTTTTTACTTCCACAATATAATTTTATGTAGAGAAAGGAACGAAGTGTCTTTTATTTCTAATAGGTGGCGTAACTGGTAGCATAGCTGACCGGCGATCGGGAGATCCGGGTTAGAATCCCAGCTAAGACATTACATATTTGGTGTATGCAAATTTACACCCGTGCGCGTGACTGCGTACAAAGTCACTTGCTTCTAGCTTAAATATCATTAATGTGCATTGGATAATGAACCAAATTAACCTCGAAAAATAACGCGATCATCGAAGGATCCACGAAATCGTTCCGAGCACGATATTAAGAAATCCTGAGCGAATGAAGAGATGGTTGGTAATGAATTTTATTGCTCCAAAATCAATTATCGTCGATCATTAATTCCGAGCGCTGTGCACTGTTCAGGCTCACGAAGAGATCTGGAGGGCGATAAGATCTGGGTTGAGGAAATCCAAAAATCTTAAATTTCTCGAAGTCTTAATGAACACGAAATTTCTGCAAATGCCAAACACCCCCGGATCAAAGATTTTCTCGATTTCGCAATCGGATTTACGTAACAGTATTATCAAATGGAGATCAAATGGGGTCAACAATAACACATTTCCTGAACAAAAAAAAAGTCGAAAAAAGTCTATAGCAGCGGAAAAATGTTTCCGTATTAATTGGATAGAAAAGTACGATAGTTCCCAGTGAAGAAGACACGAAGAAATGCTTCTCATTAATTTAGTCTAATCATCACTTAAATGTCAACTAATGTGCATCATTTCTTCTTCTGAGGTTCAGGACTAATTCATACCTTATTAATAGAGATGCGTGAAAATCGCATGTGCGATAAATGCGATATAGATGCGATGTGCGCAAATAAATGCGACATAGATGCGATGACTGGACTTTTATGATATTTTTACGCAAATCTGCCTTTTCGACGGCAAAGTTCGTACATTGTGTGCCGAGCGCAGTTTACACGCTCCGCCGACACTCACCGCTTAAAGCATGTGAGCGACTGGCCAGCTGCTAATTGGCTGGGACTCTACGTGGCCGCGAACTACAAGTGGGCGCGGGCAATCTACACCTCCGCCACTATATGTCTTATTCATTCATTTATTATTGTTCTACAACATATTTATTTAAAATATTCTGTATTTTGTCATATAACTGGGTTTCACTACACGTCATCTACCTCATTATGAAAATAAAAAATAGACGCTACAAAATGCGATAATCTCTAATTGAAAGTGCTATAAAACAAAAATGAAAGTGCGATTTTCACGTATCTCTACTTATTAATAGTCATTGGGTAAACCAATTTCAGATTGCTGCAATAACTTCGTGGAATTGACCGACTAAATTTTGCAGCGCAGCTGCAAGTAAATTAGAAACGATCATTTTGTACGGAAGTCCGAGGACAAGAGACTGAAAAGTAGGCATTTCTCGCATGCATTAGACGTACCCTTTAACCTCTCCGTGATCAGCTGAGACGCAAAGCCATAACATTTTAGATCCATAGCGTATGATGCAGAAATTAAATTACTCCTGAGCACAAGCAAAAATTACGACATCTTTCGAGGTTTTTAGATCAATAGCGAGAGGAAACGCAGGATACTAGGGGAGAATGAGATGACCTTATATTAAACTCCTCAGTACAAACACGCCTTAGCGTGATATAGAAAAGGTAACTTCGACGAGATAAACAACGCAACTATGACCTTCCAGGTAGAAAATAAGCACTGCCGTTGGTAAGACAAGAATATCCACATCTATATTTCACAATAAAATTTTTGAGACTCATTTCCCACAAACGAGGTAAAGGTGACCCGAGACTACATTGCCAACAAAGGAATCAAAGAAAAGAAAAAACAAGCTACCAACATTCCACCTTCGCCCTCACAGTCTACTATCTTGTGTCGAGAAGAAGGGACCTCTATCTGCAGGTTTAAAAAAATAAGTTCTTTTTTGGGGAGGAAACAGTGAAAAAAATTGCAATCTCTTAGATCATGGGTTCGCATCCCGACGGCGAAGTTGATGGATGTGGGCTGAGGCGTATCGAGGGAATTCCCACCCTTTCTTCCTTACCCCCACCCCTCCATTCTCTCTTTATCCTCCGTCCATATCTTTGGGTCGTTTGTCGTCCTAATTAAGCTTTAGACTGACGTCCCTGAAGGGATTTTAAAGAACCTAACAAGGCGCCTCGGACTTCACGGGGTCGTCTGGTCGAAGCCAATGAGGTAGGCAACAAGGAGGGGACAACAGTGAGTTGATAAGGTGACCGGGAGCTCTGTGATTGGAGGAGGGGAAGGAGAAAATAATAATAATTCGTCTTTATTGGGCGAAATTGGAACTAGATATTCCCTTCTTCCATCTAATTCCCTCTTCGTGAATTACATTTTTGCCGAGGAATACATTGTCAAGTTACTCTTGAACTAAATGCAGTGAAATGACAACGAAATAGCCTTAGAATTATGCTTTTAAAATCAACAAAGAAAATGCAAAGTTAACGAAGTTACATTTACGAAGTGTAAAAAGATGTGAAAAAACGTGGAAAAAAACCAAAGGACATTGAATGTCGTCCTTATTGAATAAAAAAACCCACTGCAGAAAAACGCCCAAGGGATGAGAGTGAAATATATTTCCATTTCGTGGGAGTGCAGGCGACAAATTTTTATTGCTACGCAGGGCGACCTACCGCACACGAAATTTCGCAAGAGCGGATCCATTTTTGTGAAAGTGACAGCGCTTTAAATATCTGAGTTGTGATGCCCTCATAAAAAAGTCGTAAAAAAATAGGAAGGCCCAAGCGACGACGAACAGGAGAAAATGGAGGATGAACTTCCCGAAGGTAAGATATAAGGTACCCAAGACGAAGCAGAAAAAAGTTGATGAAAATACATGGAGACAAGGCTGTGAAACATTCACAGTGAATTGCTCATAAAATGCTAAAGACAAAATTATCCATGAAAATATTTTTTGCGAGGCAACTCATGGAGTTTTTGCGAACGCATTCTAAATGACGGTCTCCATTATCTCCTGATTAATTATTTCTAATTATTCCCATTTGTTTTATTTCTACTCGTTTATTTCTAATTATCCCTTAGCAAAACTGATAGAAATTAGGCTTTATAATTTAAGACAATATGCAACTGTCAAAAACGTACTGCATCGAGATTATTACAAAGATAGTGACCCCTCACCAATTATTAAAACATACAATCATTAGAATTAAATATTTACTGAAAATACAGCGTTAAAAAGAAAATGTCTACACGTTCTTCACAGAAAATATGCCGATGGTTTTACATCATGCAACTAAAATTATGAAGAAATTAATGTTGTCTTAAACGCAGGGATTAGGATGATATTGTAGCACAGGAAAGATACCTCAAAACTTCCATACACTTTTTACCTATATAATTTCAACAATCACTTCCACCAAATACTGTATACAAATACTGTGTACAAAATATACTTCATATGGACAGAAATCAGGATCAAAATGCTTAAAGTTACATACAGAGCTATATTCAGTGTTAAAACTGATTTTTTTGAAATCATGAAATGTATTATTTCATTCTCTTACTAGGTTTTTTCAACCCGCATCAATCAACCAATCGGCAGAAAGTTAAATTTAAACCTCTGAAAAACTCTTCTCTCATTTCTCTAATGCCTAAAGCTTAAAGTATATGATCTAGCTTTTTAAACACTTCCATGCAAAAACTTATATATTGCATGACCAACTGATCTGAAATTTCATAAAAAATAGTCTTCATACATTTGAATTTTCAACGTTTGAGATATATTACCCCAGTATTATTCTTCCTCATTTATGACCCCACATTCTCTCTTACAACATTTCTGCACAATTGCAATGTTCCGAATTCTACGATAAATTATAATCGGTGACATAGTTCATACCTCTAGGAAGAATCCGCGTAAGGCCTATTTCGAGCAGAAATATTCTCACATAACGCACACCGATTTTCTCCATCGAGAGCTCATACGATGAATAATAAAGATGGGTAGACAAGCTCATAACTCGATGCTGCCTGCAGTAAGACGCACCGTGCTCATTAAAACGTAATCCCGAGGACATAAAGTCTTCACTCGTCGCCTACCGTTTCTCTTTGCGGACCCTGTGGCTCGGTTGCAATCGCAGCTACTGATTGGAGCTCCATAGGCAGGACGCACCGCGACCTCTTCCCCACTATCCCGAAGCCACACTCCCGGCGATTTAAGATGATCGAAAGATTTACATTCGAAAGATCGAACCGCAGCCACGGACGGCACCGTGAGGGAGGATAAAAAGATGGAAACCCGAGTTAACCTTTTTAATGGAAAAAATCCTTTCTCTCCAACTGAAATCCATTACCCCCGTCGCACGCCCGTGGCCCGCAGCAACCGATTTACAACCGCCTTCGCCATCTCCCTCCCTCTCTCCAGCCGCTCAATTGAGCTTTCGATAAGGCTATCGTTTTTGGAGCAGCAGGGGCCCTCAAAGAGCAATGCCTCGTTCACATTACGATTGTCCGAGCGAACTTCCAAACCAGCGGCGCAGCTAGGAATTAAGACTGGGGGGGATTTAGGCGCAACTAATACTTACGGGTGTGGGGGTATTGCATACCTACCAGGGTTGGCAGGAGGTGCGGTGGCCCTCTTTCAGAAAAATTTGAAGAATAACGGTTCAAAATGGCGAGTTTTACGGCTTTCTCAGGTATATTTGATACATCCTATCTTTATTCTATAAGTAATACTGATCCAGATGAGTAAAATGGATTAAACTTTAACATTTCTCTGAGCTCTGGGGGGGTTTTATCCCCCAAACCCCCCCTCGCTGCGCCACTGGTCCTTACTATAATTGGCCGAACTAGCCCTGTGAATGCAATGTTAATGCATGTCTTGACAATAGTTCACGTAGCTCCGAACGTTGGAGACCGGAAACGGAAGCGACAAGAGAAAGACGAAAAGTTCGCGAAGCTCTCTTCGCTCAACTGATTTTCATGGGAAGGAAGAATATGGGCGGAAGAAAAATCATTCGGTAAATGCACGTTGGACACAGAAATATCTTGACCCTGCATACCTCAACAGCTTTGCTAACCGTCAATTTCTCGTTCACTTTAGATGTCAGCACTAGAGGACAGCACAGGTTTTAACTATCGTTGTGTGAATGCACGATAGTTCCAATGATTGCTAAAACAATGGTAATCTGAACGAGGCATAAAGCCAGGTTCACGCGTCGAACTGGACTGCAATAGCAGTGGATCCATAACATCTCCCATTACCCACACCCATTACCCACACTAAATCGTTCCAAGAGTGGCAGTGTGCTTCGGGATGGCATAGGTAGGAACACAAAACAAGTGGCAGCTATGAGGAGAATTAATTTCATCCCTTCTTCTTCGTGAGAAGATTAATAAACTTTTGTCTTACCCTGGATTGAATGAATGATTTATTGATGCTCTGGGAAATCCAAAAGAAAAAATAACCTAAGTTCAGAATACATTTTGCCAAACGATACGATAACGAAGGGAGCCCGACAGTCAGTTGAGTGGTGATTTGGAAATTGTGGGACTTCCGGCGTATAATATACAGTCCACAAAAATAATAATATTGTCGTTTCGTGCTCAAAGATGATAACATTAGTTTTAAGCATGAAATACGTTGCAAAATAAAGAAATTACGACCTATGAAGAAGGACTATAAGAATCCTCTTAAATTCTGCTAAATAGAGTCGGATTGAGAATCTACCGAGGGAAATACCGGCATCAGAAGCGGCGAACGAAAAAAAATCTAATTTTAAGTGAAGAAACTTCAGTGAAGGGATATTACCTACACGTACATATTTCTGCTTGTCAATTAACCGCGCTGTAGTCCATCGGTGGCTACGTGTGGCCACGGACACTTCGCTTTTTAAGCACCGCGGCGCAATATCGCGCGTTTAAAAAGGTTGGGGCGAGGGGGCGGGAGTTTTATCTTTAGTACCAACTCTTTTAAGAAGATAAATGGAAACCGGCAGTGGCTTGGCTTATTGACGGATTCTTTTAGCAAACCGGAATATTTCCAGAGTCCTAAGAATTTCCATGATCTAGGTTCCTACTTCACCTTAAACTGAACCAAAATAATTACGACGAGTTAAAGAAATATCTTGCGATCCCACAGCAGGGTGAATTACTCAAAAGGGCGCCTCACTTACACTCGAATGGTATTTTATCACTACGTAGAAGCATTTAAATACTTAAGATACCATCTTTAAATTTTCAAGCAGTATATTACAAACTAAACTTAACAGTTGCCCATAACAAATACTTTAAAATTTTACCACGGTACTTTCATTTAGGTAGCATTTTTTCATCTGATGAACAAGCGATTGTTGACAAGAGCTTACTTTACATACCACACACAAATTTCAAGATCGTTGGCGCCATGGGTCGCGAAGGTAATCCTACACTAAATTTTGCAAAATGCATGGCTAGTTCGAGACGCTCTTAGAATAACATAAGATCAGCTGAATTCCCGTTAGATCTGGATGAATACATATACCTATGTCCAGTCTGGTTGCCGCATCGGTTTTCGCTTTTTAAAGTCCCGCGATATCGCGCGTTTCAAAAGGTCGGAGGGGGAGGCGGGGGCTGTACCATGCTCGCGTCCGAGTAGGTGTGTGCGTGTGTGAGTAGGTATATATTCGCGGGCGCCTGCCAGCGTGTTCGCGTCCGATCGGTCGAAGGAGATCGTAAAAACTCGCGAGCGGAAAACTGGAGAGGAGAGGAAGGCGGCGGGCCGGGAAGGTTTGAAGGGGGAATAGGCATAACGGCGAGGTGGGAGCGGAAAGGTATACGTTATAAAATAAGGTTGCGGGTGGAGGTGTAAATAAATGTGCGTATAAAAGGGCGCCGTGGCCACACCTTTTTGTTTCCGCGAGATATGCGGTAGAGAGAAAGAGACGCGAATGTCAAAGGTTGGCCTCGCACACACCGCGGAAAAACAAGAGATCTTTTTCTCCACCTGAGAGGTTATGACGGCAGGAGTGCCGCGGATGACCTGCGATAAACGTTGGGTGATTATCGTAAAATTGTACGCGACCGTTCTTGTTCGCACTTCAAAACAGTCATTTTTGCTTTGTAAACCCACCAAGCGTTTACTTTACCGTCCGAGACTCCTCGGAATCGTTGAGATCATCCGTATCATCCCATTCGAGGGGGTATTTCAGCGTATCAAATTCATTTTAATCGTACTCTAAGGGTTGTGTGGTATTTTGTTTCCCGAGATAAAATTGTTTTCTCTTAGAATGTGTAAAACTGTCATTCATAACACGAATAAAACGTATAATTCCTCACAGTAGAAGGTGAAATAGATGCAGAAAAAATTTTAGTACCATTTCATCTATTCCTCCAGCAATAATTCTAAACCAAGTAAGGCTTGTTGGGCCGTAAGTGTCAAGAAAGACGTCTCACTCATAATCAAATTGCATAGCTAAGTCGAGACGCTGTTGAAATACCTTCCCTTTAGACGTGGATGAATTCAGATACATTTTTCTGGTCTTGTTGCCGCATCGGTTTTCGCCATAAGCTCAGGGTAAAATAGAATGAGGCTAGATCATACAGATAGGGACACTACTGACAACAATTTTTGATTACATTATAATAAATAGACAATTTTGCTTATCATGTCATAATCTTCCTTGAAAAGTTCTGCGATTGTATACACTTCCTGACTGGAGCGAGAAAAAAACCTCTTCAGGCACTAAGTATTTCAACAATATTTGCCTAAATTGCACTTGATTTTTATTAGTGGTTTATAGACATTAAGCTACTATTTACAGTCATTACCGAATGGTAGCATAGGAGGAGCATAGGTAGCTACAATCCACTAAGTCACTGACCAAAAAAAAAAAACAAAGCAGGGGATACTGTTAGTGTATCTGCAAGAAGTGTATTTTATTTTAATTAATACGGAATAATCTCAACACATGAACTCTGTAGACGTAATAATAAACAAAGATAACAAAATTCCACCAACAAATAGATCGTGATAAGAATTTTCCTAAGAAAACAACAAGACGAGCCAAACATTGCTTTCATACTTCCCCCTGATTTTATATGATAAGGAGGGAAAAATGCTTAACTTTCATCCATTTCGCTTGCTCATTTTTAATGTGAGCATACCTTCATAACAATGTACAGTCGCATGAAAAAATTAATCGCATTGCAAATAAAACTAATTTATCGCATCGAGAATGACCAGCTCTATTTAATGCACGCCGCGGTAGCGATGCAAGCGTACTTAAACTATAAACCATTAAATCATGAGAACGGGTTATTTCCTACGCTTCAAAAAGCAATGCCTCTCCGCTAAAAACATTTCCTTTCCGCTTTGAAGAGGAAAACTCGGGAAATATCCACCGCATCGACCAGAGGAAACGCCGCAAACCTATTCAATCTCGCCACCGTGGATCATACTGAAATTTCGATCTCGGAAAACCTACGACGCCGCGGGTAACTTTTTCATCTCCCTTTGTATCGTGTCCATGTGCCGACTCCTTTTCATTCTGGGCCACAATCCGCTCTCCAACCCCTTCACGCAGTTCTTCTACCTTCCGAAGCCGCTGCAGTTCCATCAATACATCGCTGAGTGAAACAGTCCGGACGCCTTCCGCCTACACCTCCTCCTCCTCCTCCCCTATCAAACGCGTACATACCGAAGAGGTCTTTGCAGCAGGAGGAATGGATGAATAAAAGATGATAGCCTTCACATATTTCTCTCTCTCTCTCCATCCGTCCCTCACACCACCACAATTTCATTTACTGGATCACCTAGGAGACAAACCGGAAGGGAATCGCAGTGGATTAAAGGGATGAGACCGCCATTTATTATTACCAGAATACCGCATGAGTGAGCGGACGGAAGTTGAATATTTACTTTCCCATGCCACCATTTCCAGTAGACAAATACAAATAAATAGCCTCGATAGTCTCCAGCTTGGGCTTCAGGGTTTCTGGATCCTTATGCCCATATCTAATTCAACTACGCACAAAAGGAGTTTCAAGTGCACGGGGCCAAAAGTGTGTAATATTTTCCCCAATACAATCAAAAAACTAATTTTTTGGTAAATATATTTGGGTTTAGGATCTCTAGATCCCTATGCCCAAACCTAACTTAACCATGCACAAAAGGAGTTTCTTCAATTAATTTTTTTCTTCTTATCTTAACCTCGTTTAATTCATGAAAGGAGTTTCATTTTTTAACGAGTTTCTTGTTAATGGGACCAAAATTGAGTAATCTCCTACCTAATGCAATTAAAGAAACTAATACTCAATACTTTCTCAATTAACATTACTGCTTTGGGATATGCTAATTAAAATATTATAACTGTATATGATGCTGAAATTACTTTAGATGATATTGAAACGTTATCTTCCATGCTTGACTTCACGTGTTACATATTCTTAGATGTTTCTCATTTTACAGTCACCACAGTACTGAATTTGTGTTTCAGTTGAAAATTTCTTTCAATATTTTTCCATTGGTAATTAATTTTCGGTTATTTTTCTTCATTTCCACATTCAAGAAATTTGAGTTAGCCTAACTACAGGCTTATTGCCTCAAAGGATACTTTACTTTACTGGACGGATATAATTTTTCGATTAAATAAAATTTCCTATTCTAATCGTCCCATCACCTTCTTGATTATCAACAAAGAGGAGAAAGTAAGATGACAGCAAGTGTAGCGTTGAGACTTTTTTCAAGAACGAAGGACATTACAGGGAAGATTTCTGAAGAAACTGGGTTAAGCTAATGTATTTTTGACTTCATAAGGTTTGAAGACGTATACTTACACCACGCTTGTTCATATTTCTTTTTAGTATTCCTATTCATAACATTACTATCCCGAACCAATTACCGACATAAATTATCAATTGATAACAGCTATTAGCTCAGAATTTTGCCTTGTTTTAGCCTAAATATTTTTCTAATAAAGCCTTGCGGTGTTTTGCACTTAAATTCAAATTTGACCCTTTCGTCAGCAGTGACTACCCAAAATTTACAGCTAACCACCAAAGAAATTTCGTAGTGTATATTCCTGCTTTCTAATCTTTTGACAATCCCGTATAATTGCACAAAAGCATTACTATTTATCCACACAACTAGTTGGGAACACACAAACACAATATAGCATCGATTGTGTTTCTCCAATTGACTCCTACCTTGAATGAACATTGATATCAGTCAATTTTAGTTCAAAACGCTCCACCTTCTAACCCCTCGCGCTCACCCTTGCTTTTCGTCATCGTTATTCAACGACGGAGAGCGATGAGGGGAGGGAGAAGACAAAAAATGAGGCTAAGCTACTAAAAAAAAGCTCGATGCGAAAATAAAACTCACTCGGCCATAAATCAAAGTAGCATCATTCACCGTTCGAGAGAGCAGTAAGGAAGGAGTGGGGGAAGAAGAGGGAAGGAAGGCTATGGGCTACGGACGCCAGGGGAAAGGAAGTGAAAGAATAAGCTAGAGGCAGAGCAGGGAGGAGAGAAAGGGAGCAATGAAGAGAAAAAATGGAAGATAGAGAGATGAAGATGAACACAAAAAAGAAGGATGCATGGGGATTGAGTAAAATACGGTCGCTGGCTTCCCCGGCGTATTTCAACATGGAAGGGCATTCGGGATATCCACCGGGTCAGGTCCTTCATGACAACTGATGCTTCGATGAGCGAGTCGTCCATTTTCATCGCGCCCTGATCACGATGGACGAGTCGTTTATGGAAACGTAGGCCGTAATGGAGAACGTGACCCGGAGGAAACCCCGAATAACCTTCCACGACAGGGTATTTAGTGTTTGTGGTAGTTTGAAATATACACTTTACACCTCGAGGGGCTGAGTTCCAATCCTGTAGCCGAGTGAGATTTGTTGGATGAATAGGGTGGTTTCCTATTATTTTTTTATTGCCTAAATCGAAAGATTATTACTCCTGGAGTACGTATTTCACGCTTTTAGATTTTTAAATGACGATATCTATTTTTCGCGATCAAATGAAAAGTGAAAAATTTCAAGCGCGCGAAAACGCGACGCGTAAGTAGGAATGAAGGGAAAAAGTCCGTACGACGCATTTCTGGTTCCCCCTCCCGCCTGGTAGGTGACCTTGATCGAGGCTCTGAGCGCTGATAGGACGCAGGATGCTAACGGGTAGCTGAGTACCTTCCTGTCTGGTAGCGCATGGCTTAAAAAAGGTTTATTAATTCCTTATCAAGCGAAGAAAACTTTCCGACCTTAGCCAGTTTTAATAGGTGATTATTAAGACATGTTTCCCTGAGCTCTGTGACTCATGCATGCATTGGTAGCCTCTGACGATGCATAACTCCTATCCTCTCGTGTAGAAACTAGGTCCCTGTGACGTCACGTGGAGTGGAATCGCATGGGCGCCAATCTGGCCTTTTTCAAATGAGGATAAAATTTGACCCTTGCCATTCGTCTAAACCGGTATTTCAAAAACCAAATAATTTGTGTATTATGAATACACTAATGGTGGGTAACGAATCGCCATCAATGCCTTTTGTTTTCTTTGATGAAGGAAACTACCCTATTCCTGCTATTGAGCAGTGGAAACATAATAAAAATACATTGTTTTATGTTCCATAGAAGTTTTAATAACCGACCCAGGTTTCGACAATACACTATGTCATTATCAAGGTGACTATACACAAATTTGCGACCTTATATGTACCAGGGAGGGGGGGGTAACACTCTTGAGGACCGGGAACCAATTCAGAGGCTTTTACGCCCGCGCCATCCCAAGAGGGAAAGGATTGAGGAAGGAAAAAAGGATGGGAGGCATCGCCGCGATGAGAGCCCGACGACACCTCGAAGGAGGGAATAGGAATGGAAGGGAGGGATAGGGAATACCGCCGCTATGAAAACGACGGGTCCCACTTTTAGCGAAACCATGACTTACAGTATCTTCAAAAAAGAAAAAAATTCCTATGAGGAAGGAAATTTCTACGATTTTTAGTAGATCTGCTATTGAGCAGTGAATACACCCTCAACTGCGACACTGCGTTCGCCAGATAGGACATTAAGTCGTGATCCCCTTGACAAGTCTCATTGAGCGTAGGCCAGTGCTGATGCACGAATTTCTCTTCCCGCCCTTTCTTCCCTACTTCCCTCTCACCTCGCAAATTACCGAAGCTACCGGTCGGTTAGCTCCAAATCGGAGGCCATGGAAGGAGAGGGCACAGACTCCAGAACAGGAGAGGCAAAGAAGGAAACGACAAAAGGAAATGGATGAAGAAGAAGGAAAATAGGACACGATGACGGAAAAGGATGAATCAAACTTAAAGGAATTGGAAATAGGAGGTAGCACAGCAAGTGCAGAATGGAGCTACAGGAGGAGAAAGAAGAAGAAGAGGAGAAAGAATGGATATGAATAAGGGGGACAGAAATTGTATGTGTCACGCCCATTCTCCTTCCTCATTCTCTAAAAATAACAATATTTGCATAAATGTGAAGCTTGCATATGGGGTGTTCTAGTACACCAGCCGTTAAGCAGCAGCACAACTGTAAGAGGGCTTAGAAATAGAATGCGCTCAAATATGTTGAAATATATTTTAAACACGTGTGATGAAATGTATGGATGAACTACAGCCACACTATGAGATGTACTGATCCATATCTCAAGTTTTATCAATAACATAATATAATATATTTAATTATCAATTAGGAAAAACAAAAAGACAGCATGGATTTTCGTTAACTTATTCATAAACTAGTACAATGGGTAGAATTTGAGTATTTCCCGACGTATAGTCTTTAGTCATAATTCTTGGGTTTCCAATCGGGTGTGATTTTGAGTAACTGGTCCATCTTAACGTTTCGAAGGCTTATTCTGCCATCGTCTTCAGGGGCAGAATGTGGAGCCAAAAGCCATATCGCTATTTTATTAATTAATAGCCTTCGATACGCTGGGACCAATCACCCAAAACCACACCCGGTGGGATACCCGAGAATATTCCTTGAAGAATAATGGGCATGAACCTTTGCGAGAGCAGAGCAAGCGAAAGAGGGAGAAAGAGCAACAAAGGGGTGGAAAGAGCAAAGGAGGAGACGAAGAGAGAGAAGGAGGCAGGCTCACAGGAGAGGGAGGATGGGTTTTTAGCTTGAGTTATGGTCCCACTCTTCCGTCATATCGTGTAATCTTCGCCTTAACACTAAGAAGAGGCTACCCCACAGACTCCCTCCCTCCTTCCCCGGCGGACTAACGGGAAAGGGCCGCGCTGTGCTCCCGGAACCGTACGCGGGTGTGCCCCCCCACGAGGGGGCGACTGGATTCTCGAAGAGGGGGGGGGGCAGAGCCGGTCTCTCATGAGCAGCGCCACCACCGGCAAAGCCCGCCACACCCACGCACATCCATATATATATGCGCCAGGAGGTGAGTGACGGGGAAAAGAGGGGAGGAGAATGGGGAAGGAGATTCCGGGCGGGGGAGGGGGGCATATTCACCACCCCCACAGGTAGGAGTTGCACGGAGTATTAAAGGTGGGGGGGTTGAAAAGGGTTGGGTGGAAGAGTGCGGGAGGACATTAAGAGGGCTTGCTGCCGTGAAAAGTGTTAAGCTCTCAAAAAGTAATGGAGATCAGCTGGTTGGTCCTTCATCAATGCATGGAAACATTTAGCAATGCTGGATTTAAAAATATTAAGCTGTATAATTTCAACTGATTCAGGTGTGATATAGTGGATGTTAGGCATATTGAAATGCAAGGTAGTTACACTTTCCCACTATTATTTAATGCGTCAAATCTAACAGAGCCATCATCTGGATCGGCGACGTAACTATGGGGGGTGATGGGATAGATCCACCCCCCCAAAGCCTCAGAGACACAAAAAATACTTAAAACTATTGCCTAGTTTTGATACATAATAACTGAATCTGCCTAAAGTTAAATTTTTAGCGCAAAAATTTATTTCTAGGCATGTCATTTTTTAAACCTTTACCCGGACTACCTGAGGGGGGAGAAGGACGCTGCCCCAATCACCTCATCCCCCTCCCCCAAAGCATGCTCCCACTGATTTGGATTGTACCAGTAACCGTACACACGTTTCATGCGTATTAAATGATTGCGGAAAAGTAAAACTGATTTTCATTTAAAATATAAAGCTTTAATTGAGAATAAACGTATGAATTTTAAGTAAGATATTCAATGACGTCCAGCAGACGAATTTAAGGGAAAAAACTCGAATATGTGTATGCTATACACATATGATAGATCTATATTTATCGATTTACCCTATCTTTTCATAAAAAAACATTTGCCTCTATGAATATTAATCTGCATTAGAGAATAAAAAAAGATATTTTTACGAGCGTTTTTCAAAGAAGCCGAGAACATGAGGTTATTAAGAAAACTCAAGATCCGCGTTAGCATATTTCATATTGTCTATTCGTCATTATATTTTACTACAGACATTAAAATATATTAATGAACATATTTTATTTAATGTATACACAAATTAACGGTAGATTTCCTTCGTTCCCCGTCATACCTGTAAGCAAGGGGCTAGCGGAGTAGTATGTTGATATAAATGCATCATCCGAGGACCGAACTTAGCTACAATTCTTTTTGTGGTCAGAAAATGCATTTTAAGAGATGAAAATAAGGTAAGTTTTGGAAGTCAATTTTTTTCTGAAAAAAAAACTAATGAAATGAATCTTAAAAATGTTACGCAGCAACTAAGCCATGTTCGGAAAAAATAAATCACCATGCGGAAATAACGAAGTTTTTATTCCTTCAACTCCTACGATGAAATGAAAATAGTCTCGTGATACCTACATTGATATCCTATAGGTACATACATCCTTCCCTAAAAGTAAGGCTAAACGTGGTCGAGGGCCAATGAAATAATATCGATAGGGGATAGTACGCTTTAAACTGAGGTAGTGTACCACTTGAAAGGGTGGGGAGGAGTCGCCCCTACCGGGTGGAGTGGGGGGGGCGGCGACCTTTCCTTGAGCGGAGGAGGCAAATGAAGGGGGCGTAGCGAATTCGGGGAGGAAGGGGCGTCGGAAAAACGGTCGTCTTGATGAGCTGCCGGGGTCAAATTGCCGTGTCCGAAAAGGAGCGTGTCTGACTTCCGAGATCTGATGAGGCTCACAAAATAAAAAATGTATAAAATATAAGGGAGAATCTTTCATGACTTCCTACATTGCAGAGCCACTGTGAGAGAGGGACTTGGTTCGGATGGAGTTTCGTGAGATAACTAAGAAGTGCAAAGCGCTGCCCCCTCTAACTCTTTATATTACAAATATGATATCAGGTTTAGCATGCGCATCACTAGGAGAGGAATGTGAAGAGACGCAATAGAGATCCTTGAATCTACATTCGTAACTCAAAGAGTCACGCGTTAATACATATAAGACTTGGATTAATATTTTTTATTAATTCAAAATCTAAACTAGAAAATTACAATTGATACATACAATGATTATTCTTATTTGGAAAATAAACTATAATCATACCCCAATATGGAGTAACCAAGACTTTAAGTAATCGTAATTCTCTCCGTTATCAATGAAATGTAACACCTCATAATGAGACTTGAGAATAGAAATTTGATTCGAATGTCTCCATTCTTCCGGTGCTACCGCGTCAATTGTTCATTAATGACAATAGTTTCGCTGGCACTGCTGCCAGCGTCTTCAGGTCGAAGAAATTGTCTTAAACCAACGACCGACGCGGCGGCACCGGAAGAATGGAGACATTAGAACCTCGACACCGCGGAATCCCACGTAGTCACATTTGATTCGAGTATCTTTAATTATTCTAATGGTTAAAATAATAAAAAATTAGGGTATATTTGGGTAAAAATCCATCCCATACTAGATATATGCCTTCCAATGTGTTATTATTCGCGTTAAGAGATTATATAGTTACCCTCGTTTACGGCTTTTTTCACATACAGAAACCAATATACACATTATCTGGCTAGATTTTTAGTTCTCGAGAACATATAAAACCAAGTACGTTATTTTGATAGGGAAGTGCGATGTAGCACTAAAGGATGCTGCAGCCAGCATCAAATCTGCTGATGTTCAAGACACTTCAGAGTTCCCAAGGCTTGACAATAAAAACAGCAACTGTAGGTCATTGTATTAAATCAATTGCGCTCCAATTGCAGAATACGGTAATTGACGAAAACCAACACATCATACACGACAAAATAAAAAGTATCAGTGCGCTAAAGCAATACGAAAAAAGAGAGCGTAAAACAATGATCTTCGTTCAAATCTCTATTACCTCATCACAATACAATGCTAGCCCTGAGAGAAGTACTAAGTATACTTACATCTCCTTCATTGGAGACTCGGAGGCTGCGCACTAGGCTTAGATTGTTTGAACAATTGAGAATGGATATCTTAAAGAGCGACACAGAGAACATAATATTAGAGCCACACTATATTTCCAGGTCCGATAGAAGCGATAAATTAAGAAAGATGTTTTGTCGAACGGATAGATATGGGAATTCGTTTTTCCCCCGAACTATAAAGGACTTTAATAAACGCTAGTCCCAACCTCGTTAGAGCACTTCATTTTTTTTCTAGCTGTAAACGGCTGGTGTCCTAACACCCCCTGCCACACGCCTTTTAGGCGGCTTGCGGGGTATTATGTAGATGTAGATGCAATGCCAGAAAGCCGACGCAAATTTTTTCCTAAAGTATTAATACTAGATCAAAATACCTTAGCAAATTTTCTTCGAGGAGTGAAAACAAACCTAGCCAAAAGTAAGGAAACGGCATCCTATCAAGCACCGGCTACTGCCGAAAGAATTGGGTCCAATCGTCGACGACAAAACATACCACCATCACAGCCAGAATTCGTGGTGTGAGACCGCATATTCTCCACCTTTTTATTAGAACTCTCATAAGGAGAGAAGGAAGTAATTTTCCCTCGTTCCACTTCCCAGACGGCCAGAGGAAAGAAAGGGGCGCGAAATGAGTCTGATTGGAAATAAATAAAATTTGGGAGAAAGAGATCGCAAAAAAAATTGACCTTTTGAGGCCAAGTGGCGACCACAAGTCATTATATAGGAATAAGGAGCCGAATAAGATGTAAAAACATTAAACATGAAACCGACATTACGTGACGGTAGATGAAAATCATTTTCATGAACATAATTATTTTTAAATAATGAGTAGAAAAATGGTGGGGTCGGAAAGATGAAATATATTAATTATTTATATACGAAAGACTTATTTAAGCTGACAGTACCGGTCATTTAGCTTTCTTGTAAGATCTGGAAAGGGTTGCCGATAAATGTTAGTGAAGCAATGAAAAGAAACGATACGTCGACAATAACCAAACCAAATACGACGAAGGCGGCAAAATATTTTGGTACAGTGTACAATGTACACTGTGCATCCGCTTTGACGGACGAGGTATTGCCGCTGTATTATTCCTACATCTGCGATTGATGGAAGTAAAACCAGTTTTCCTACGCATGAGTAAAACCAAATCCGTGTAAATTATCGTGGGAAACATAGGACTTGAACAGAATACGGAATTTCAAATCTTTGGATTGCTATGGAAGATTATAAGATACCACGCGGTTCAAGAACTGAGATTACCTATAAAAACTCACGATAACTTGACAGAATCAGCAAGAGAGATAATGATAGATTGAGCAGCATTAAAATTGAAACTGGTACAAACACATGTAGGCTTGATTGATGTCAATATCCGCATGTTGATTCACGATAGAGTCAATCATGAAAAAGAGAAAAACTCCATGATTTTAAATGCATAATTAAATATATATGAAGCATAACTGCTATAACTATCAACTCCATACGCAGCAAGCACGTGGAAATTGTTTCAAACCGGCAGTTCGATAATACGAGTTACGAACTGGCAGGAATTTCCACGAGGAAATATGCCGATTTTCTGTCGATGCTCGATTTCGACAATAAATCTTTCAAGGAAAAATCTACAATAACTAAAAATTTTCAGTTAACTTTTCTCGGGATTCCCACCGGGTCAAAACCTCCATTTATTCGGGAGAATGGCAGTAATGAAGTCTTTAACCCGGTGGAATCCCGAGAATAGTTTATTCACATAATTCGCGGGGAAAGCATAAAATTTTATTTAACTAAAAAATTATTATTTTAATGGTATCCTCATCCGATATCCTAAAAAAAATTAGGCCACGAGCCAGGTTAGGCATGAATGGGACGTGGGAAAAAAGACACGAGATAAAAGCGATGAAGGGAAGAGGATGAGGGAAAAAGAGAGAAAGTTCGTAAACAAAACACACACGCGAACCGCGCGAGACTGAGGACGTGGCTGATGGTGATGGGGTGGTGGGGAGGTGGGGATTGAGGCGGCAGCCCAGATCTCTGCAGCCTCCGCCCCCGCGCAGCCGGTGGGGGGGCGTTGCCGCCGAGGAAAGAGCAAAACGAAGGGAGAAAGAGATACTATTCCAGCTGTCTGCCGCCGCGCCCCCACCCAACGGTGAAGCCACCATCCCATCCGCCCTCTTTCTACATCTCACACAACTCCCATTCCTCCCCTACTTTCATAAAAAAGCCGTCCCCAGCATGCAAAGCACTACGCTGCGCAACAAAAGACTCGAGGCTTTCTCGATGTATCATCTGCGGGTAGATCTCTCGGGTTCCCATCCGGGTAAGTTCTTTAGCCTTCAATATGTTCCGGTGGCTTATGTATCATCTGCAGGTAAATCTCCTCAGTTTTGATAGGTATGGTACTAGTAGAAGATGACCGACAGCTGAGGTCATTTGAGACGTGAGGGAAGGGCATGGAAGTGTGGAGAGAAACCCGGCGTCAGCATCAGCCTGCTGTTAACGAAAGGCGCCAAGGGGACCACGGCTTAACGTCCCATCCGACGGACGGAGTGCTGCGCTTCAAGTGTCCTCTACTCAACATTCAAGCAAGGATCGGGCAGTCTCTGAAAATTTTCTGCCACCGCTGGGATTTGAACCCAAGTCCACGGGTTGGGAAGCCAACACTCTAGCAGCCACACCAACCCGATCGCTCTTGGTTTCTGTCCGAGTAACTTCTTCAACCTTCAACATGTTTCGGGGGTATACTTTTCCGCCATCGTGGAAACCATTTCTCTGTTGACTACACTAAGCAATTTGGAGCAGCTTCGATAGGCGCAGTCGAATAAGAAGTTAAGAAAATAATCACTGGAAAAAATAGCTGCCAATTGAATGCTAAAAATATAGCCCACAAATAACCTATGGGAAAGCAGAAACAAGAATAGCTTCATGAAAATAATGAGGGTCAGACTGTGAAACGGCATCTTCGACCTGAAAACGCTGGCAATTGTGCTGTTGTAATTTTTTAAATCACCAGAACAACCGACACCGTGTAGCCCTAAAAAGGAGACATTAGTTGCAAAACACCGCTGAAAAACATACTTCTTACGTCATTTTTAAGGCAGTTTTACACGCAGCATTAATAGGTGCGCAATGATGCATGCACTCATTCGCGCAGCCAAGCGTGCCTTTAAAAAAGGCTAAATGCAAGCTACTTCACGGGTATTTCACAGTGTGTATTATGAAAATTCTTTTCGTAAATTGAAGATTTAAATAAGGTAGACATATGGGCATCGGTGAAGCAGATACATATTGTCAGGCACAAAGAACTTTCAGGGGCTCTCATAAAGATCTCAAAGAGACAACTCTTTTTCATACTTGCCTTCCGATAGGGCCTGCTTTGGGACGAAAGCGTCCAAAACATGTGCGTAACATTTTAAAAGAGATTAAACATGAACAATCACATCGATAGAGTCATGGGTAAGTTATTTGGGTCGAGAGCAAGTAATACCAATTCTAAAAGCCAATGCAACTCCTATAACGACGAAGACAAAAATTTGTAAACCGTTCATGCAATCCATTCTACTGTGCGCCTCCCTACCGTGGAGTGGTTTGTTGAAAAGAGAAAGAATTTCAATCGCAAGATATTACGTAGAATACGTCTGTGGTCCGTATCTTAAATAAGACATGTATTAGTGAACAACTAGGCGCACGAGATTCCAGATGCAATAAAGCAAGGTGACATCAATAAAATAAAATATAAAAAGACAAGCAGAAAATTATCATCGAAGACTAGGCGACACCGAAGCCGTAAATCAACTTAAAAAATTAAGAAGACATTATGAAAAGAAGTAATTTTCACGAACGCAAGAGACACAGCCAAAGAGCGTAAGAAGTTAGAAAACGTCAGCCTCTAACAAAATTTAAACCATACATCAATAAAGTTAGATTGGAAAAAACTAAGATCACACATCAATAAAGTTAGATTGAGAACCATTGAATGGCTACTGTAACCGTGCATCAGACGGCACATGTGAATGCCTCTTCCTGAGAAGATATAGGCCTCTCACTCCACGAACTACTCAGAAATGTGCCATCCTCCAACTCCCTCTTCCACCTACCTTCCATTCCACCCCCCGTTCGGGTTTTAGAAATCCCCGCCCCTCACCTTCTCCCATTCAGATAAAAAGACTCCTCCCGTATGGATCTCCGAGAGAGAACGAGATAGAAGGAGAGGGAGCAGGTTGTGGCAGCGCGCGGACCCTGGAGCCGTTTTGAAAAGGTCGAATCTCTTCCTCGCACTCCCACGCGCGGCCCAGGCAACGGGCATAGAGGCCTGGGTTGCCTAGCAGACGCTTGACTCTGAACTAGTCTAGCCATTGTGGATTCAAACAACTTAGACGCATTGACTATCTTGAGTGGTGGCGAAATCGTAGTGGAAAATTCTTTCCAATGCAACATGATCACAACTACCCCACGTCACCCTTCCCTACTATCGTCTCCGTCTATTAAAGTCAAAATTCCAAAATATTTTACAATTTCTAGGTTGACAGAAAAATTGTGAAATTTCCCTAATAGAAAGACATGATCGGTTAAACTACTATAGTCTATATTAGTAGGTAGATTCCACATACATATCCTACAATCAACAGTTTAATAGAAAGATCTGAGGTTTTCCCAGCGTATGTTGATGTTGAAGTTGTTACGGGTTTCCCACCGGGTGAGGTTCTCCATCTCTGCCGACGCTTCGATGGACGACACGGCCATCGAAATCCACAGTTCAACAGAAAAATAGTTGGAGTCTAAATTTTTAATAAATGTATATAAAATGCTAAATCAGAGGGAAAATTATCAATAAAACCAATTAAACAAAGCCAGAGTTTATTCAAATCGAAATTCAAAGGGATTTTGAGTCACCACTTTTCCTTCAGAGCCTAAAATATCGTCAATATTTTTAAACTTGAAAAACGAAAGGGATAATGCATTTTGGATTCAGATCAACCGTAGGTCTCGCGTGAGTGCATTGAATACTATTTCCTATCACTGGAGAAATATACCATTTAATCCATTAAGTACGCTTAACCGTTCTGCTACTGCGCATAATCATTTCGTGTGTTGCAAGCAACATACACACATGAGATGAATGTGGATATGTTTGATTTATTAGATAATTAAAGAAGACAGAAGACGTGAGACATGTTGATTTTAATGCGGAACTAAGGGTCCGAGGCTCAATAATACTGGTCTTGGCTTTAACGAACGATTTACAAAATGAATAATGACGTTAAACTGTTAAACCTCGACTAATACTTCAAGGATGTCCATCAACTAATTTATTGCAGAGCTCAATGGAATTGGCAATCACATAACACGATTTGTAGGTTAATGCCCATAAATCAATTTGACGCGAAACCTCTTGCTTTTCCTTTCACAAAAATACTACCACGTGACGAACCCATGAAGGTGCTATGGTCATTTAAGGTGCTATGAATTCAATGCATGAAAATATCAAGCCAATGGTGCATGCGCAATTAGCACCACTAAATGCTAGAACACAGGCAGACACGGCATCATAGAAATGAGCCAGGAGATTTCACTATAGCTTCCAGACTCGCGGAAATGATACTACACAGAAATAACGGACTGCTCTAAAATGAAATTACGACCGACATTCAACGTATACATAATTATCCTCACTAATATGAAGATAAAAAATTGAATGGAAATTTTCATCTCGAATGAATACACATGATTAAATATATATGATGGCAGAGAAAGATAATGAAAACCTATTTGTGATTGAGCTAAGCTACTGAATCATCGTTATTTATTACGATGTATTCTGTTTTTTGTCGGTGCCCACCATTAGGTGACCTACTGCCATGAGTATATAATCCTTTTCATACTCCAGCAAATGACGAATCTATGCAAAGGAAAGAATCGCACGTTAATAGATAGAGTATGTTCACATTTAGCGAGCTACGTCAGTTAGTCCTTTAAAATATATTTAATCCGACCACATAACCCTCAGTGAAGAATTTTCGTTTGTGGCATAAGAAAAAAAATAAAAACGTGTGGAAATGACGCTTACTTCAAAGAAGCACAAAGGGAACCAAAACGGAAAATCTGCCTAAGAATTACGCATTCTGCTGAAAATGTCATCATCGCCAGCCCAGAAACACAAATAGGTAAGGACGGGCACACTTCACCAGCACAACCGCAGGGGAATGAAAGGGAGATAACCGGCTTAATACGACCTCACTTAGCGGACAGATGAATCTCTCCCGAGTAACAATGAGGCGAAATGGTGATATTTCATACGACTAGCACCCTTCAGAGAGAGAGCATTACATTTCCCCAATCGTACAAAAGTAGGTACGGATTGCAAGAGTCCCACGCGAAAAGGCTAAAAGGCTCGGTGAGAAGGAAGTGATCGATGTGAGCGGGTAAAAGGCGAATACGGTAGACGTGGAAAGGGTGAGCAATCTTTCTTCTCTCAGAGCACGTAGAGAATTAAATAATGAGACCCGTGGGAAACTTTCATCCTTACCCTTACGCGGAGAAAAATGGGAAGGGAATGCAAAATGCTGGCCTTACCCACCTCGGTATGGATTTCATACGCGAGGCACTATGACACACTTGCCCGTTCGGAGCAACAATGGCAAGGAAACCACGCACTGCCCGTTCAGTACGGATCGCAAAACGGTGACCTCACGTCTATTTAACGTCTCCCCGCTGTTTTTTTCTTCCTTCCATGACGAGACCACCTCGTATCAGTTTTTAAAGGAAGCGTAAATACCACTCGCGTCAAAATATTTGACACCTTCGATCCAAGTTCGCCAAGGAGTTTCCTAAAATTTTTCAGCTCGAATATGACGCACTTTGACGGCGGAAATTTTCAAAGAATGCCATTCAACAGAAACTGAGAATCACCGTATTTGAGGCATAACAAGTTTCGCTAAAGAATTATAGACACCGATATTATGAATAATATGGAGGAAGATTTCTCAACATTGGCGTGATAAAATGTAAAAATCGTTAGCTAAAAATAGCCCGAAGGTTTTCGAGAGTGCAGTGGCTAAGTAGAACATTATGATAAAGAGTAATTTATCATAAATTAGGCCAAGCGGGACAGAAACTTGAAGTTAACCTCACCAATTTAATCGCCAAAATAAAAATTAACGTCACACTGCCTTCATTTCTCACATTCGGTTTTCACATACTTATTTTGATGTATTATATATAAGTATCAATAAATATATTTCATCATCATTCGTTACACAAAATGTGAAAAATTAGAGCAAGCAAAATTTTAATACCCCTCCTCCATGTATAGAAATAAATCGGCAACACAGGCAAAAATTTAGCAAAATGAAGCCACCATTTGTTTCCAGGGCCAATTAAAATCGCTTGCGCAAACGCAGTGCATATATATTCCCCATCCTTATTACTTCCGTCACTCTAAATCCGGCTATGTCACCAAATCACTGTCCCATTTTACCTTTCCACATCAACAATAAGCATCAAAGAGCCTATCCTATGTTCACCCATTCCTTCGACTCCATCCTTCACGAATAATAATCAGACGACAATACGAGCGTGAACTGTGAACTCCTGGGTCGCCATACTGTAGAGCCGCCTATGCAGGAGAACACTTTTACGGTGGATATTAATGCATGATTTACCTCCGTCCTTGACTTTTGAAACTCAATACAGGAAATGAACCGCGTACTTTCGGGCATAAAAACAACACCACCGCCATTTCATGTAGTACTCCAGACGTATGGAAATGATAGAACAGTTTCAATACGCACATCACGCAGGAAATCATAAAGTGACAACCAATTTATACAGGTGAAACAATAGGACGAGGTAACGCGTGGGGACTGATGAGAGAGTCGACTGATATTTAGTGCGACTTTCATTGGAGAGCTAGGCGTTATATTGCTGTCTGACAGACTAGGTGTGCCCTAATGTGAAGATGATTTACGCAAAAGAGTTATTGTGATCAAACACCAGAATAAAAATTCTAATGGAAAAAAATTGATGTAAAATATGAGCATAGGATTAACGAGCACTTAAACGGGATGAGGATCTGTGTGCGACTATAATCTGACCCCAACGCCAGAGGGATTTACGATGGTTTTCCAAAGGGATAGAATAATATTTAAGCGCATGAAATGAGCAAAATTATTTCTTCAATAATTTATCTGTGCAAATTGAAACCATCACAACTGTTAATATAAATAGGCATTGTTGCAAAAAATCAAAATATCAGTAATGAATATTGGAGAACCACTGAATGATTAGACCATAGATAACAAGCGGTCTAGAATTGTTTGTCAGTTTTAGGTTCGATGGTTAATTTTGTTATAGGATAGATATATTAGCCTTATTAATGTAAAAAAGTGTATGTAGCATATTAAAAATAAAAGACTAAATTTCAAAAATCAATTTGCATAGCTGAAGTAAGCTATCAATTAACAAAATAAACTTTAATATCAAAATTTATTATTTTAACTACTAAAAATTTTAATCTATACCACAAGTTTACATTTTGACTGCAACAAAATTATCACCAAAAACTTCCCAGTCCAGTACCTAGTGTCCAGTACCGAATGATTTTTTTAACTGAAAACGTTTCTTATGAACAATACAGAAGGATAGAAATGGCAAACAAGTTACTTAATCTTAAATTTACTTAACTCTTGGTAGCTAAGGATAGAGACCTTTTAGATAGCTGAAAATTGTCAATAATCCAACCATAACCATCCCCCTTTTTTAAACAACTAGCCAATGATAGACATTAAAACGGGCCTCTACATAAGATATCCTTTCGTTGAGATATTTTACCAAGCCCCACTTCCTCCAGTAACCGCCTTCTATCACCAGAAGATCGAAACCTTTCCTTCAACTCTAAGATAACACAGCACCACAATCTCAGTACGTTACAATGGGGTATTGGTATCAAGTTATACTTATACCTTCGAAATTATCATTTGGGGAGCAGAAAGCCTTTGAAATAGGAGCGAAAAACGTTTTTACACAGCCCTCAGCTCGGCCTAAGCCAACCTCTGCCGTAATTCAAGATTTGAAATAATCATTTTCTAAGGAAAACAGTTTAAAATGCAGCGTATCGTGAAAACTTCTGCAAGAATATACCTGTGCTGCCTAAGATAATGACTTTAAATCGCAATTAAAATCAAATTTCATATTTTCTAAAGCAGATTTAGCGGCAAAAACTTGTAAAAATATTAACACACCCTAAAACACATTTTTAAAGGACTTGGTACATTATAAGCCATACCTGCATGAAATTTTTGCGGATAGCTAAAAACTTGGCTGAAACAGGAACCTGAAGCCCGTGAGATTTCACAAATTTCCAAATTGATGGAATACGAAGAATGAGGTGGTCCTTCTAAGTTTCACGTTCCACAAAAATTTCGAACTCGACCCCAGCACATTATTTTGGGCTAACCTCGTTCGAACTCACGGAAACTAGTCTCTGAAAGCAATGGAAGCGAATGACTTTATCCATTCACTTTTTTGACGTAAAAATTAATTGAACCGTCTCGATTGGCTGAATCCGCAATAATGGGAGAAGGGTGGAGGAAAGGGTGGATTAAGAGAAGACTTTCATGGTCTGATGAAAATATTTTCTCTCAACTACGTGATTATATCCTCCTTCCTCTCCCTGCAGCTTTATGCGTTGCTTATTACCCGGCAAAATCCCAAGCCTTGTGATATTCGCGCGTATATACGATGGGTGCGACCGCGAAGTCAAAACCCGAGCTGTAAGCGAAATCCTTATTCCTATTTTACGCTTTGGGTCTTATGGTTGCGAAATTTATCGCCGGTTAGTCACCGCGATCGTGAGAAAAGTCCACGATCAGCCACCATTGAGCGGGGAACTTCGCCATTGCCCAGAAGAGGATAATAGATGAGATTATTCCAGAGAGTTTAAAACTCCGTATAGGACGCAGCTGATTGAAACAATCAGCCAAATTCTCAAACGCGTCACCCTTTTAATTAATTATAATCCGTACTACATTAGCCAACTGGACACTCATTTCACTCGGCCGTAAAGTTAATGAGTTTAATAGACGCCTGTAGGAAAGGCTTTAAGTTTCGCCATCGTCGAAATTGCACCTATTTTCACCTTGGGAGTGTTTCAGCTTCTTGGGAGCCATTACCTGGCATAGATCACGCCTCCGCACCCGGTAAAGACGCAGACAATCGCAATGATGATGATGATGGGCTGCTCTTGAGGCGAAATACCCCACACTCTCAAGTGCTATTATCCGGACGCGTAAGAAAGACATCATGCGCGCGCAGCACACACCGCGCATAGAGTGAGAGGGCGTCTGAAATTACTCGTTCTACGGGTGATCTTTATGAAACAAGGACTTTAAAAGGGATGCCCGCTGACCCTGGGAGCTCAAGATTGTAACTTGAGGCTTGGACAGCGTGATGGTCAGAGCTTAATTCGAGTTCTCAAGCTTTCTTATCGTCAAATTAAGCGAATTTAACGCCAATAGAGCCATTCACGTCGACAACCAGCCGTGCGGGTGACCCATGGTTCACGGACATGAATACCTACTCGGTCGAGTGGTCATGTTAATCTTTAGATTAAAGGGTTTGATGTGACTCTATCGCCATATTATCCCGCAAAAATTTCTCTTTCTTTAATTTTAATTGGGTTTTTCACCAAAACAAAGAGAGCGATGGTTCAAGAATTCCGAGTAGCTAATATTTCTTTAGAACACTTATTTTAGCCCGTGTTAAAAGTCAACAATCTTTCAAGTTAACAGGCATATTTTTATTACTAAGAAATGGACTCCAGCTGATTTAAACATTTTCAGAGCTAATCACGAAACATAAAAATCACGCGGCAAGGTCACGTTTAAGGAAGCACAGAAAATAAAGCTGGCTCGCCCACCCAAATTTTTTACCCATAATAATGGTAATATTTTTTGAGTGACTAAAATAATACGTATGAATGAATGAAGTATACATTAAGAGAATGAAAATAATAAATTACGAACAAAAAGACACATCCAATCGTTTACTTGATGATCTTTTCATTTATGTACGGAGATATGACTGCAATATAACAATGGAGAAAAATAATTGCATGACAACTTAAAGAACTGACTCCAAAATGTCTTCATAAAAAATAGACAACTCACCGAAGCCAAAAATGAATGAAGTACAGAAGCACGATAGGTATACTTATGAGAATGCAAGAAAGAAATGTGAGGGTATTTTTAATCGCATTCAAGGAGATATTTCTTTAGCCCCAAGTCAAACGTACGTGAAATAGCTCATAATAGACGCATTGAAGATGTATATTTCACGCAATTACTTTATGAGCCTCCAAAGTAATTAATACCACAGCCATAAAGTAATTTCTAGACGGATGTTCACGGTGCTATGCAAGAGACTCGACGTCAAGGATGATTGCAAATTTTTATCCACGAAGCCATTCATTTCTAATATTGTCAGAGAAAGGCAGCGATAGGAAAGAAAGCAGTAGAACATAATTAGGTAACCACCAAATACCTGTGGGTGAATTAATAATTGCTTGAAAAATACCACAGAACTCAATTAAGTGGATAGTAAGAACACAGCCAGGTAGAGGAAATGCATGTAATTTCAATCAACTGGGAATTCTAAAATTACCATCTTACTCCACAAAGAGAATTTGTGAGAGAAAAAATCAACTCCAGTAGCCATCCATACAAGAGTACTAGAAACCATGAAAGTTGTCACGAGGAATATTGTCGGCGACCGAAGTTCCGTTATTTCCGAGATACCGGCACTCAAAACTAGGAGTAAATAGCAGAGTAAACAAATGTGATTGTTTCCCTCATATAGACACTCATGTGAGCAAGGAAATTCCTCTATTTTTAATGCTTTCTTTCATGAGAATGGAAATATAACCTTATAGAAACTACTTCTTTCGTCAACATAATACAAATGATGTGGTTATGGTGTATATCCTAGTGAGAGAGCAAACTCAATAAGAATGCGGTAGTCTAGTCTAGAGGAGAGACTCGTCAACTTCCGTAATTATCAAGAAATAGCATCGCAGGAATACCAGTGATGGCCATAATTTATCCCCGACATTCATAAGGACTTAAAAATACATAAGGACATAAATATCATTCTCAATTAATTTCAATTTCTCTATCGAATCTTCTACACACTAAAACGAACGCTTTTCCTTCGCATGTATATTTCTGATTTCCTTTAGAAAATCAATTCATATTACCAATTTATGCATGATACCAACAGAAAATTTTTATGATTTATCTCAGAAGTATTTCCATTTCATACCAAAGGGTAAGGAAAACCACGTTCAGCATCGTTGGTGCCCATCGTCGCTAATTTATACCAGAAATAGCTCTCCGACGGCGTCTGTGAAGAACAAGCCTTATTAATCTCTTGCCCACAACCGAATACTCATAAATATTAAAGCTCCAGATAATGCTACACAGTACATATTTTCCTGCAGTTCAAGGCGCTCACTTTAGCAAAATAAGTAATTAAGAAACTGCATTTCGTTAGGTAAACTCAAATCAAAATCAAATACTCGGGTGAATAAATGCATGGTCGACTATATCGAGGACATACAAAAATCTAAGAAATTAATCGAGGAAAATCAAATCACATAACGAGCAATGGGTATCTAGGTGGATGCATATATAACGGAATGTGGGCATCTTTGCAAAAGCAATACCATTCAATTTTGAGTAACGGTTAATAATAATTACTTCATATTTTTCCTAAAAAATTTTCAATTCCAAACGCAGACTAAAAATAGACACTTAATGGAGAAAGAATGCATTAAAAATAATTTTGATAAGGAGTACCCTCACCCACGCGAACACAGTAGGTATAACGGTAGACATATTGATTCTCAAGGCGAAGAGAACTCAATGATTCACATCCTAAACTGAACAAAGATCTATTCTTAATGAATCTCCGTGAGTTTCTCCAGTTGGACAATTCATTCACAAGTTGGAATTTCACCCTCGGAACAAACGCTGCGCGGGATATTTCCACATCGCACGAAACTCGAGTAGAACCGTTTTCCCGTCGAGATAACCAACCTTTCTGCACGCGCACGAGAGAGAGAGAAAATGACTGGGATCGCTTAATTATCGGGAGGTTGAACGAGTTCGAGGGAGGAGAGAGGGCAAGGGAGTCGAAGGGGTTGAAAAGGAGGCGCTCGTCGGCCGACTGGAGCCACACACGTCGATTGCTCACGCCCTGGAAGTAGTCGCTGGAATCGAAACTCCAGGGAAACCTACGCCAAAAGAGTTGGGATTACGCGGCTGGAGCCGTTACGGGTCAGGCACCCCACCCACAACACTCCAGAAAGTAGTTACCAGTGTATACACCAGCAAGTACACGCATATGTATGCTTTATTATTTATACTATTATTGCTCTCAAAATATGGGAATTTCTAGTTTCCAAGCACCAAATAAAGTAATGTAATGAGATGCTTCCAATTACTTAGCATGTCACCATCAAAAAACAAACTTTTGCCTTCTTTTACTATTAGTAATCCAAATGAAGGAGAGTGTTTATTATGCTCACCAGTTATGCTTATGTATGTATTTAAGTGTTAAGTAAAGTTAGTAATTTTCATTTTTATTTTGAGCAAAATATGGATATTCTACCATAAATCGCATTAATATGATCATTTTAAGAGTACAGTGTCCCTTATTTATGCGTTTTAAATTCACCATTTATTTTTTGCCATTTAACCACATTTACAATTGCTTTGCAATTGCAATGCAATTCCTTCCACTTAACCTTCCCATTCTTTCCGCAATTAGAAATATCCGGAAGAATATTCTCGGAAAATGTTAAGTTCCACCGTGGTAACCTTTTCTTGTTTTCTCGAGGAATTTTCAATGAAAATAAGAAGGTTCAAGGCCAATATACACTTATATAAAACACATACTAAAAATAATTAACATCACATCCATCAAATAAATATCACACACCTACTAGAATCGAAAATAAGATCGTGAATCTCCCCAAATATACTCGGCACTCAGACGTATACCCATATTTAACCTTAGCTTGCAGTAATTAATTCTCATAATTCATTTGAAAGAATATTCCATGAGTCCCTTTAAATCATAAATAGGAGTCCTATGAAAAGAAATATCTGAAAATGGTTTGTGGCGTTGAAGTCTCCACGGATGAGTATCAGAGTAAGCCAGTTGAGTTTACAATATAAGCATTATTTCTCACTCAGGTACCGTTGAGATTCACTACAATTGAAGCTTCGGTTGGGAATATGTCCTCCACGATATTGTTATACATCATCAAAAATTACGAGTTTCTTTGCTTTATTCTCCCCATCTGTTGCTATTTATTTCTAGTCCCTGTTTTGTGCCGCACACACCATCGACGTTGACAGCCGGACATGGTACAAAAAATACGCCCAGACGCCACCACAACCTATTTTCTACCTGTGCACATATAATGAGTATTACTTCTTATTTAAAATGAAACACTATTGTTTTTTTGCGATGAGGAAGGTATAAAAATTCCACAAAACGACGCCGTCAGCCTTTTCTGATAAAGGAAAAGAACGTTTGCGCATACATTTATTATTTATATTTCCAAGGGCATACAAATACGCATCCATTCAAGAAATGTCATTACTCCCATATAACTCTGAAATAATTCTCAGAATAAAAACTACGGGGACACTCAAACGGAAGATTAACACGGCTGGTGCAGTTCCGAGTCAGTCACTTAACTCCCGCACTCCAGAACGTAGATATACGTATGTACTCCAGAACGTATACTCACATATATATATACCGATACATCTATTCAAGAAATTTCATGCACCCACTATACTCACAAGAGCTTGGCGCCCGTCCAAGTTTCTTTGGCGTAACGGTTCGCGAGCATTAGGCGAAGAGGGGGAGGGCTGTTAGGAGGAGAGATATATACGGAGAAGGAAGGAGGGTAAAGGGTATGGGTTGCAACGGCGGAGTGGAAGCAAGGGAGGGTAAGAATGCACCGCGCGATAGAAGTGCACGGGGCAGGAGAGTGATGGACCATAGTTAGGAGCATGACTAGAGCCATTGTGCAGAGCATTCGTTACACCAACCGTAACCTCTCGGGGAAGGGCTTTCGCTTTCCGGCACACATACAGTACCTACCTACCACCACCACCACCCCGCGAATGTAAATATATGTATCTATATAACGCACTCACCCACGCACACGTGGAGCACTTCTCATACGAATGGGGGTTTAGAATTACGACGCTCTCCCGACGCGGAGGAGCGGAGTGAGCGGGGTCGTTTTAGATTCGATGCTCGGCGGATATTGCCGGAGCGAGCCGCCGCTCGCAAACAATAGTGGCGACGGCGAAAAGTGGTCATTTGGCTATAGGCGGGGAAGAGGAAGGAGGAGGAGGAGGATATGGCTTTTCCTCCCATCGAGAAGATATCGCACCGGGGTCTCCTTCCGCCTCTTTATCCCCTCGGGTGGCATCGATCCCTTTCGGAAGATTGTCACTTTGTCACAATGGTCGCCGGGGCACGCGAGATGCAAATTTTATATGCATGAACATGTGAGCGTCGGGAGACGTTCATGGTAAAGTATGAAACAAAACAATCTCATCTCCGCGTCCGCTATACTACAGATATTGGGGAAGTGAACACATTTCATGCATTCATGAAGAATGTAGAGGGAGAAAATATGTAAGCTAATATTAAGTCTCGCGGAGATACTTCTACATTCCACCCCGCAAGCCGCCTCAAAGGGCGAGTGGCAAGGGGCGTTAGGATATCAGCCGTAAATGTTAAAATAAAAAATTCCCTCATTATTTGTGCGAAAAACGAATCCCTACGCCTGTCCTCTCGGCAAATTATCTCTCTTGATTTGTTTGCTTCCGTCGGACCAGCGTAGACGTAGCAGAAAAGTAGTAGAGTAGTAATAAAAAAGTAGAGTTTTAGACGATCAGTAAAATGATAACAACGTTCGATATTTTAACGACAATAGGAAATAATCAAGTCACGACCTACTGAGTAGCAAATAAAGGTAAAGTATCAGCGGTGAAGCGGTGTACGCTAAAGCAGAGAAGAGAGCAACAAACTGTTCTTATTTCAACGAAATGACACTAGGGAAGACATAATATCCAAATAAAGCTTCAATTATAATGATGAAACGGCTATGATATCTGAAAGAGAAATGAGGTTTATGTAAACTCCACAGGATTCCCCTTCCTCTGCATAGAGATTTCAACGCCACTAGCCAAAGAATAATATTCCTTCCCTTAGAACACGCGTTTATCTATTTTAAGGGATACATAGAATATATTCTTTTAAATCAAATGGAAATCTGTCAAAATAAAGCCTAAAAATAATAAAAATTACACATGAAGAATAATTACTACAAAATTTTCCAACTTTTTCTTTTTAATATTGATCCTCAAACCACCTTTTCAATTCTTAAAGCGTTAACTTGGCTGGTCTTTAAGTCATTACGATTCTTAATTATTAATCAAATGGGTCCAAGTTTCTCCATTTGAATTAAAACGAGCCTCAAGTAAATTAAAACAATTTTCAAACCCCAATTCGAGGAACTTTTCACCTAAAGCACATTTTAGCTTATTTTTACGCAGTATTTTTATCGCCTTTATTTGCAACAAATTCGTCGATCCTGGCATTATGTTTCTCAAGACATTAATCCGGGTCCCTGTCAATCGCTAACTCTTTCCACCACTTCTACGACACGGGCAGATTCTGCACTTGAGAAAATGTGACTCGAGATAGGTGCGATCGAAAAAAATTATTTAATGAATACTTTATTTTCTTAGGAAACACATAAAATATTTTTCCGTCACAAACCTCACACGTCATGCAAACAAATTTGATTTCCGTTTAAATTTCCGTTTTTCCGTCACAAACCTCACACGTCATGCAAACAAATTTGATTTCCGTTTAAATTTTCTTATCGTTCTTCTGCATAGGCACGGAATTATTAGGACCGGAAATATCAAGAAGACTTTCTTTGGGTGGTGAAAAAAGAAATTGAAATCGGTACCACAACATCCACTTCCAATATTACGAAGGGCTGACGGTGTCACATTGTGGAATTTTAATTCCTTCCTTCACATGAAACGTAATCCTTTTGTTTATTTTACGTCAGACCTTAATAATGACATGCTACATTGCATTAAACAGGGTCGGAAAAACAGCAAGTATGGAATAGTTTAAAGCTATTATATTATTCTTGAGAATGGAATTCCATTTTCAAATCATTTCTTGTTTTCCTCATCTAACTAAATCTGGAGAAACACACTTCCTTAAACTGTGAGGCTTCCTTAAAGAACAAAATAAATACTGCATAACTTCATTCTACCGCATGATTACAGGACGGAGACATAATGATTTAATGCGACGTGCCAAAGAGGAAAGGAATATGGTCCCCAAGTGTCACTCTGACGTGACTGCAACAGGAAGAAGCCATTACCGCGTGACAGATTGGAGTCTTCGATTGAAAAAAGAAATATGGGTGCATAATGTTTTCGGTTAAATGCAATCTGGATCGGGAGAAGAGAAACCGGAATATAAAAGAATGGATTTAAAAATGGTAAAAATGAAAAGGAGAAGAAAGAGAATAGAGGAAAAGGGGTCACACTTTGACAGGAGCACTGAGGAGTGGGGAGAGATTGGAGGAATAGCACGAGGACGAGCTGAGGGTAGGATAAGGAGATCGCTCTCCGCCGAACGGTTGTCACTTATCGGACAAGCGCGAAACGAAAGATAATAAAGGATAACTCAGGGCGCTAGAAACGATTTAACCTCCTGACAATTCTCTTCTCTTCCTTACTCCCGTCCTCGCCTCTTAAAGACTCGGTTCATGACCGATTATAATTTACATCTAGTACCATAAGTCTCGGTACAATTGCCACGGGAATTCTGAAACCTGGAAATCGTAGTGGTCTGCACAGTGGCCCGAAAAGCCTAAGGTCCATGGTTCGATTCCGGGTCCAGGGGAATTTTTTCTCAGGGAAATTCATCTATACTCGATCATGATGATTGGGTGGACCGAGTGGCCGGCTACGCAGTGATAAAGGCCCGGGCTCAAATACCAGCACAAGTGTTGGTTATCCAGCCGAAAAAATGTTCACGAATTGACTCCGCTAACCTCAACAACAGCGTCACTTATTTCATAAAGTCTAAAAGCAGCACAACTTAATTTGCCTAGCCCTCGAGTTTAACTATTCCAGCAACCAAAAGATATCTCTTACGTCGAAGTTCACGCAACTGTTTTAAGAATTTTACGTTGGCTAACACACTCAATACAAAGTCTTGAATGAGCGTTGTAGTCATTACATCATCAATTCATAACTGGAGGATCGAAAATTGCCAATTTATACTTATTACTTCACACAAACCACAGCTCCCTGCGCCCCGACTCACAATAGCTTTTATATAGATTTAGATCATAAGTCAAAAAGCAATCTACGGCTATCCTTTCCATTTTTTTATTCACTGAGACGGATAAAGACTCAATGCGTTCTCCGCCTCTGCCTAGAGCGATAAAACAATGGAATATGAAAATTTTCATTGAATAATATGGCCATAGAAATCTCCAGGAATGGGAATGATTCGGTGGTAACATGAAGCACAATTATTACTGGCTTACCGCACTCAAAACTACGATAACTCTTAAAGCTTACGAGGAGATAAATATAACAATAAAATCCAATATGTATATCAACATAAGGCTGGAAGGCGGTACTTGGTGGAACTTGGTGACAAGAAACTAATGAAGACACACTTTTGTGTGTTCCACAGGAGTTTTAATTACCGACCCAGGTTTCGACAGTACACTATGTCATTATCAAGGTAATCTTGATAATGACATTATACAAGGTTATACCTTGATAATGACATAGTATACTGTCGAAACCTGGGTCGGTAATTAAAACTCCTGTGGAACATACAAAAGTGTGTCTTCATTATGTTACCAATATGTATATATTCTAAATTAACTGTCCTCAAATCTGAATTCGAACGAGAACCGTAAATATTAGGATACTATTTCTTTTTAACGGTTCAAGACATTGGCGTAGCCACGGAGGGGGGGGATTTCCGAGGTATAACCCTCCCCCTCTTGAGCCTTTAAAAGTACTGCCTTCACTTGATTTTAATGAATACTCGAACAAAATTTCTGTTTTTGGTTCCTATTAATCGCGTTTACAACTTTAAAAATCCCAAAATTTTCCGAGGAAGGGTATCGGACCTTGCCCTGATGTAAACACACCCCGGAACGGCCGCGAAATCTCCGGTAAACCTCCCACATTTCAAAGTCACTGACTCAAGACCTGGATAAAATAAAATGAACGTATGTGAGAGAATAGTACTCATTAGATGAGGGTTCTGATTGCTGCTGTCTCTGAAAAGTAGGCGATCAAATGATTCCCACTGCTTGATTAATTTCTGGAGCGCCGTTTGGACTTCCACCAGCGCTTATAATACGTACAATTGCTTCCCATGTATTAATGTCGTATTTGCCGGAACGCACTCAACTGAGACTGATTAACGCCTTTAGAAAACGGAGCGAAATGATTTCAACGAGGACAAGAGCCATTTGTCACGATCAGACGACATTCACCGCTTTAGATGTATCCACAATGAGAACACACCAATGTATGACCAGATTTCTTCCTGTCTACCGTTTAACTTTCATCAGCAAAAAAATATATATCTGTTTCAATACCCGGAGGCACCGTTATAACATGAAATTTTATGGTGGTGGCGACCTATTATCACAGAGAAAGCGGTTATTTGGCTGATTTTTGTAAATTAAACACCTTTCTCCAGCGGTAAAGGCTTTTAAGATAGAGCTAGGAAAAAATACAAAATTTGCGATCATTTACTGTTCAACTAACTTCATTGCTGAAAGCATTACAGCAGCCCAAGGCTCAGCTGTATCACCTTCATAACTTATTTTTGTTGAAAGCTGAAGAAAATTAAATTTTTTTACTGCTAAGCGCGACTTTCATATAGATATTTTATTCTTGGCATTATATCTGCCCTTCTAAATCAGTTCACTGAAATCTACAATGAAAACTTCTACTCAATGTCGTTTTAAGTGGTCAAGAATGGTTTAAAATATTCTCTTCCATAATACCTGGGTCATAATATTAGATGACAGCGCACACGCCATATTTAAAGTAATAAACTTGGTTCGGGGTCTATTTTCAAAAGGAAGATTGCTCGAGGGATTTTGGGAAAGGGGACCGATATGCATAAATCGATGACACAAAAGATATTTCAACAAAGATTACAAACGACATCCTGGAATTCTGTTCGCAGCATCTATAAAAGATAAGACGCTCAAATCATCTTGCATACCGTGGAGAGGGGGAGCATAAAAAAACCGTATTCGCACTATCTTATATTTTCATCAGTTTATCGAGGAAAATCGACACCACTGATAATCGGCATAGAAATGGCCCATCACGGGGCTCTTCCATCTATGAATACATTCAATCCCCGAACGCTTTGATACTGAGCTCCGCTAAAAACTTGGAACATACAGATTGTTTCAGTAGGTATCTGCAATACTTCAGGATATGGTATGAGAGACAATTTAAAGCATTCTTTGTCAATGAACATGGTGAGTCGCAACTCCTTAATTGCTGAACTATGGCAACACAAACATTTTTTGAATGCGCTTTTCAGTTCCCATGAGAACGGTGTTTCGTATATATCTAGTCTTGTCGACCTTTTATTCCATGCTCTGGATTATTAAGGACATTAAATAATTAAGATTGGACGAAAATGCGCCATTATAATTGTCTGAAATAATCTCAAAATGGGAGAGATTGCGCAATCAAACTGTTGATAATCACTCAAAGTTTTCTTTTTCATTTAGTTCAAATATTAACTGTTTCGGGCAAATATAATCGTACATTTTCGTCCAATCTTAATTTCTTCATGTCCTTAATAATCCAGAGCATTTAATAAAATGTCGAAAAGGCTAGACGCCCAAGAAAAATCGTTTTCATGTTAACTGCAAATAGCTTCCAAAATAATGTTATTGTTGCCATAGCTTATTAACTACGGCGTAGTGGCCCCATGTTTATGGACAAAAATGTTTAAAATTGTCTCCCCTACCACTTCCTAAAGTATTGCAGTTTTCTCCTCAAACTCCCTGTATTTCACGCGCAGCAAGAGTTCCTGCACGCCAACTACTTCATTGACGTGGTGCCGGTCAGGACGCTGGCACGAATGGACTTTGAAAAAGCTGAGCCAGCTGGACCTTTTCATTATAATTCAATATATTTTATACGCCAATGACTGAATTAAAGTAAGATTAACGCAAGGCACTCGTTTAATCAGCACGTATTTATGGATTATTAAATTGCGACTGGTACAGAAAAAACTTAAATGATTTGAAAACAAATATTTAGAGAGAGTTTGAAACTCAAATGGACAGAGAAGCATAGATAACAAGAAGAGGGAGGAGAAAGTGGATGGTACATGGCGCAATTTCAAGTGCTTCATGCATGAATAAGTGTTTAAATTTAGATTTATACTTATATCTAGATTTATAGTTTCAAATATACCATGGGGCGTGTCATGGAAACTTGCACGGCAACAGCAGGCATAAATACAGAAAAGCTGATAGCTATATTTTTCTTCATTTTTAAAACACAATATTTTCGTTACAAAGAATGCGGATTACATAAAAATGCTATGAGGACTTAAAAAGCTTAAATGCCTACTGTTGAGGAACTCTGTGACGAAAAGTGATGCATTACATCAAATACAGCTGAGCATATCATGCACGCAGGGGAATCGTAATATTGGATTGATTATTTAAAAAATTTGATACACATTAATTTTCGCAAAAAACCCAAAAAAAAGTTTCATTATTTCCCTCTTAAACATACAACATTGGGAAAGATCTAATGTTTACCCATCAACGACAGGATCCGACAGGTTCAAGTTGAAAAGACTACGAACAGCACAGAGCGAATTCACCGACATATTCTCTCCTCGATTCAGATGAAGGAGTCACTATTTAAGAGGGTCACATTTTGATGCATATTAATTTTCGTATATAATTCAAATAAATATTTCATAATTTCTATCTTAAACATACACGAATTTAGAGGGATTTAATAGTATTTACCAGTAAACTACAGACTCCAATTTACCTAAGCTGAAGTGACTACGACCAAAATAGAGCGAATTTTCCGGTATATTCTCTCGTCAGTTCAGATAAAGGAGTCGCGCATTTCAGAGGGTCAGCCACGACGAGGGATTATTTAAATGAATCGGGACCAAGTAACCCGAAAGAGGACGAAAAGAGAAGGGAGAAGCGCGCGCGTAGCAGGTTAATATCGAGATGAGGAGAGAGGAGCAACCGGAACGGCTGAAATGAACGAGTCTCGCTCCGCTCTTAAGAGCTCATCATAAATTTGCAAATCGTTTACATTACAACGTCCCATAATCGAACCGTTACATAATTCAGAGATAACAGAGAGAGAGGGAGGGGGGGAGAGAAAAGAGTCGCTGGTAACGGATTTAAGGATATGAGTCACATACGAGGGCGAGGAGCGGGGTGGAAGTACAAGGGCGATAATCGAGCGAATGTGTTGGAGCGAAGGAGGGCCCGAGACCCATGGAAGATGGGAATTTGCAAAGCGCAAGAGGTACAACGCTACGGAGAGATGCTTGGTCCCAGTAAAATATAATTTTTTACGGTATTATAAGCGTTACGGTAAGGCACCCTCATTTATTTTCGGCGAAAGACGCCGTAAGGTCTTTCCTTGAGTAAAAAAATACTTCTGAGCGAAGAACCAGCAAGGAATAAGGTGGAATCTGATATCAGCATATGAGGTTAAGATATTTGCTGCGAGTCACATTCAAGCATATGCATTAACTTCTCTTCAATACTTTTGGCTGGTTGGTAGAAGAAAACAGGGTAGCACTTTTTCCATAAGTTTTCCTTGTAGTAAAACTTATGGAAAAAGTACTAACTTAATAGTTTCAACCGCATGGTCACCATCAGGTACGTGAACCATCATGTACCTGATGATGATCTAGCAGTTGAAACACGTAGTACCAGAGTGAAACGTCAGGAAAAATCCATCTTGTTTCCTTCTGCATTCTTTACACTACATTTCGCCTCAGTCAAACTTACTGCTGGGTTAAACGATAGAATACAATCGAGGTACATGGTTTAAGGATTATGAGACCACGAGGGGAATGAATAAAATGATATAACACGATAGGGATACAGGAGAACACACTTTTTGAGACGGTGTAAACAGAATGTTTTTATGAACCACCAAAATTCAACGCGGTAACTCCCTGAGGAACACCAGGGAACCAAATATGTAGGGTTACGGGAAACTAAGACACGAAATCTTTTATGAAAATTCATTAAATCTGAATGGTATTTAAAATATCATGGTACCTTTCACTGTCGTAATATGCAGCAGTTAAAATTAGTAAATTAAATATCGGTCAGTCTGTCAGAAGAATATATACCTATTATTTAACTCATTCGTGTAACTGGATAAAACATCCGAGTCAAAAATCCTTCTCATTAACGCTTAGGGGTTAGCTTAAATATCATTTACCATCCTAAAAGGTGACTACTGAAGCCCAAATGCAGACGATAATCCATTAATCCAGATTACACCATTAAAATCCAGACACGTTAAATAGACTAATTTCGAATATGAATGCAATGGCCGAACGAAGCAATCAATCAAACAAACAATCATTTAACAGTATCAGCACTGTTCAACGACCTAATTTTTTGCATCATTTTGGGAATACATGGCCAAGTCCTCGAATAACGACAACGATAGGGCATAAGAACACACGAATATACATACACAGTGCATACCAAAATACGTATCTACCGTGATTTTCATGATTTAAGTGCACCGATCAATCAACGAGATCATCGCAATTTAAATTACAGCTTTGGGATGTGCTATTCGCAAAGTGTAGATCTCTTTCTCATCGAGATAACCGGTCTGCTGCTAAACTCCAGGTCCAAAGGTTATATGCGAGAGGTTTTGAAGCTACCCTAGTTTTAATTCTTATCTTAAGATCTTCCAGAACGGAAGCCGGCTACCGTATCAAACGATGCCTTTTTTTACGTTACAGCGCCAGGAGACACATCCTGAAAGCTTTCCGCATTCTTTGGGCTATCCTTTTTTTACTCGACTCCAAAATGTTAATATAGCCAAATGAGATGAATCTATAAATTTATCGGGGTCCTTTTTTCACAGCCCCGAGATATAAGTAGCAGGCTGGAAGCGCGTTGAAGGAGTCATCCGGTGAAGCCCAGTGGGAAAGATATGTAAAATAAGATGAACGGTAAGATTAACGACCTACGAAACAGCAGCGCCGCCCCGAGATAAACCAAGTCCATATCTGATGGATTGAAAAATGCCCTCATGCGATGTGATGACAGATTTTATCAAAGGACAATGTCAAGTTTTCGCGTGGTCAACGACGTAGCCGAACCGAAATTATTGCTGTTTCATGTTCATGTGCTTATCGTGATAATATTTTGACAGCGGAGAAGAGCCCAATAATCTCAAAATATTTATTTGTTATCTATTTTGACCCCGCTGTGCCCAAGTACTTCAGCGCTCAAAAAGCACTTTCTCATTCCACCAATATAAAGTACAGCATTGGCGTTTACTAATTGTAAGACACAAAATCATGGATTGTACAGGCACTCTTCCACCAAAATAAAGTGTAATACGTTTTCCCTCTAAAGCAAACCAAATTGTTGACTTTTTACGGTATAGATAAGCGATAAAATACTTTAGACGCCTGTCACATTTCGAATGATTTATTTCAAATATATATGGTAGCCACATTCATGTGCACCGTGAGTTGCTCCTAATACAACAACATATAATGACACATGCATGTAATCTAAGGGAATTAAAAATTCCTACAGTTATTTAATATAGCAAGTAAGGCTACCAAAATTCAGCAAAATACCCAAAGTGGCTAACCTACTATTTCTAAAACTAAGAAGCACCGTAAGTAAAAAAATAAGTACGCTTCAGAAGGCCATTATATTCTTGAAGCGTGGCCCATAAAAACGTGTCTCCATGGTGATGCTGACTTCGTAAGTTACCGTTTTAATTAAATCTACATCTACTTCTGCCATGATCCTTATCCATAATTTCAGTCACAGAAGAGGGCGCTCAACACATTTTTTCTCTTAGACAGCGTATTTGAAAAACATACAGTTTTGTCCCAACCAAGTACAGAAAGGCTGACATTGAATTTACGATACAGCACAGTAATGCCCGCTATAATGCGATTCAAATGTAACACACAAAAATTAATATCTTTTTCATTTATTTCTTGAAACCTCTAGAGATATTTTGAAAACTTTAAGGATAGATATGAAGTCTAATAGAGATTTCTAAATAATTTTCCTTGAATTCAAGAAGCACGAAAAAAGTAGTTGATTCAGCGCGATTTTGGAACCTTTTCTCTGTCTTCAGAATATTTTTCATCAATTGATCCCATACTATCGAAAACAGCACATTTCGGCCTTAATATCGACAATTTCACAATTAAACGTGCGCGAATAACCATATCCTAGATTGGGGCAACCTACTCAGGTGAGAATCGAACCCGTGACTCTAGTTTAACGGGACTTTATCCCGCCGCCACCGAGGCCGAAAAACTATAAATCAAAAATCTACGATTAAAGGAACACCGTCACACAAAACCATGTACTTGGAGCCGAGAAATCAAGCGATGAATACATGAGAATGTTGATGATGCGTAGCTAAACGCTTCCATTCGCATCTTATTAAATCTAAACGACCTGCAGCACATACCTGACAACACCTTCCGCTTTAGGTATTTTCAACGCGTATTCCAAAATAAGATTCCCAAGAGGGCGGGGCACTCGGTTGCTGTTGAGAATTTTTCGGGTTCAAATCCCGGAAAATGCTTTTGGAAAGCACCATACATAAATCCTCGAAATGCGGTGAAGCACAGAGAAAGGATCCACATCTCCATGCCCTAAGTGTAATAAATGCACACTTCCACATTTCAAGCATTACCTTCTCGAACCAAACATTTAATTGAAGCATTTTGTGAATGACTCTGAGGAACGATTTTAAGAAAATTTCTTCCACTTCCATAACATGCCAAGTAACGAAATTAAATACGCTAAAATAAACCCTGTCGAGCCATAATGAAGGTTAAAATAATTATAATCAAGCACTCCGTCTCAATAAAAATAGCTAATACCACTTTATTTACCTCAAAAGACTCAAAAATGCCCACTTGATGCATGGTATACTTTAGACCCGTATTGAAATCACAATAATTTCATGTGTATGGATTCCCAATGTTATAAACATGTTTGGTAATCAACCGAGAAATCAATGCGTAAGAGACGCAGGAATCCACAAGGATAAAAGCTTCTACTTTATCATGCAACCGCGATACACGGCGGGTGTAAGAATATCAGGCTTAAAATAGTGCAAACCTATGCCCTCCAGTTATGTTTGCCGCGAGGATGTGATGAAAGGCTTCCCCAGCCCTTTCGTATGCAATGCATGCGTGAATATCATTATATCCCTCCCCCGTTGTTATCCATGATTTAAAGCATCTTTGAAGTAAAAGCATGCTTTCCATACCCTCCTCTTAGTTTATATCAGCCGCACTAGAATGGTTACTAACACTTAGTCGCTTCGAGATGAGCCGGAATCAGGATCACAACTTTGATATGCTTTATGGTTTGGGCAAATATTTATACACCGACCGTGGTTTATAAAGCACGACATCCGTCTCCAGTGCCACAGTGTGGACTTGATACGTCAACACCTTCCTCGGTTAACCCAGTCTCAGATTCACCTTGGAATGAGATGGCTTGGTTGCCGAAATGATAGCATACCTGACCGAAAATCGGGAGATCCGTATTCGAATCCCGGCTAAGGAAAATGAATTATTCACGGCGAATTTATTACTTGGTACAAAAATAGTAAAATTATTAGTATACTCATATTGAAACACCAACAATCTGCTTTAACTATCGCATTAGAGCACACCAAGGAGTGGGGACACGCCAGCATCGGTTTGTTTATGCATCGCTAAATCGATGAAGACTTAGACTTCGAAATATTCTCATCGGACTTAAACGTTCATGCGCGAAGCCAAGACTGGCGGCTATAACTAAATCTCAGAAGAGGCACAGCAGCATATTTCTTGCGCACGACGTCCAACTACCCCCATCTATATTCACCAAACGGAGCTCGCATTAAATCCCCACATCAAGCCAAACGTCGGGGAGTTACGGTAACTTAAAACCCGCCACGAGGAACACACACAATTTTATTTGTGGTAGTGTCCTAAAGAAGTTAGGATTCGTTAAGTGGGCTGTGTAAAGGTTCTCGGATGGAAAAGCGAAAGAGTTCTGCTTCTCCGCACTTGTGAGGCCGCACTTCGAATACGTGGCTAACATATGGGATCCAGAGCAAAGATATTTGATCCGTAAACTTCATAAAATATAGAGGAAAGTTGCGCGATTCGTAGAAAATTACCGCACAGAGCGTTACGCTGCTTTCATACTGGCTATGCTAAGAACCAGTGGCGTACCGAGGGGGGGATCCGGGGGCTCCGGACCCCCCGAAATATTTGAGCCTAATCACTTTGCTTCATTCAAGAAAACAAAATATTGAAGTATCATGTCTTAAAAGATTTCTTTGTACAGTAAAATATTTCCGATTATGAAAAGTGTTAAAATTAGTTTAATGCCCTCTACTTAGTAGTTATTACCCTATTTAAACAAAATCCAACCCTGGTTTTGGACCCTCCCCCGGACGAAATTCCTGGCTACGTCACCGCTAAGCAAAGCTAGACTCAGAGGCTACATACTAGGTTAAGACTGCATGAGAAATTAAGAGCACACATTTTTGAAGGCAATACGGAGGACGTCTGAGAATCGCAACATATTTCCAGGTCATAAAGAGACGATAAAAATAAATTACATATCTTGTGAAGGGTAGGTGCAGGAATTCGTATATTATCTGAACAATAAAGGGCTTAAATAAATGCAAAGTCAAACTCTAGCGGTAAAATTTCTTGCAACGACCATCTAAATGCATATGTATCTTCGTACCCGTTGACGGGTGTTGTCCAAACAATTCCCACCACACGCCTATCGAGGTGGCTGTAGGGGTAGAATTTAGATGTAGACGAGAGTGTTTCAACTGCACCCTTCACACTGATGCCAAATGGTACGCTGCTGGGAAGTATTCATCATCATTGGTCAACAATCCTAGGATTGGTTTGACGCAGCTCTCCACTCAATTCTCCTATAAGCTAATCTTTTCACACCTACGCATTTCTTCTCTTTCACATCTCTCTTTACTTGTTCCATATATTTTGTTCGAGGTCTTCCTTTTCCGTTCTTGCCTTCCACTTGTCCTTTGACGATTGTCTTCATCAGGCCATCATGTCTCAAGATGTGGCCTTTAAGGTTATTCCGTCATCTTATTAAGGTTTTCATGAGGCTTCTCTTCTCTCCTACTCTTCTTAAGACTTCCTCGTTACAAACCCGGTCGTTCCATTTGATTTTCATCATTCTTCTGTAGCACCACATTTCGAAGGCCTCTATCCTTGCTTTCTCCGCTGCGGTCATTGTCCATGCCTCACTTCCGTATAGGAGCATACTCCAAACGTAGGTTCTTATAAATTGTTTCTTTACTTCCATATTTAAGTTTCCCGCTGTAAGCAGGTCTCCCTTTTGGTGGAATGCTCTCTTCGCCTGGGCTATTAAGGCAAATAATTAATAAAAGACGGATACAAAAACATAATTCCTAACCGAACCCTTTCAGCAACTTATAAGCCACTTCGGTCAAGGTATTACGTCCAAGAAAACTCTGTCACTACCATGAGTCGAACTAATTCGTAGTCTCAGGCGTGACTTCATTGAGTTGACTTAAATAATGATAAGTCAAATTTTTTATTTCCACATAAATTTATTAATGGAGACCTAGGGTTCGACGTCGTCATCTGGTTGTTTTGAATAGAAGAAATTTTGCATTCAACTCTGCCAGATGTGCCAACCTACCACGCCGAAACCTAGGTTGTCCATCAGCAAATTTACGTGAAATTACAAAACTTTACTTTTCATTACACAGGAGTCGAACCTTGGCCAACGAAATAAGAAAAATCAGAACTACAACCACCCTTCAGCCCTGATCAATGCCTACTTCCGGGTCCTCTCAAGGTTACCCTTCCTCCCTGAGACGGTAAATCAAAGGCCTATTTCAATGCACTCTCGCAGGTACTCCTTCGCAAAGCGGCATCAACACGGGTTGAGTTATATCCCTTCGGCGGCCTAATGGATGTTGATGGATGGACCGGCGGACGCCTCGGCGAAAAATGCATCATCCTAAAAGGTGCGGGTGGCCTCTTAGAAGATTTCCCACCGCGCTCGCTCATTTCCAACCATTGATTGGAATACTTATTGGGGCAAGTGGGAAAATGAGAGAGCAAAGGGGTGCAAAAGATGCCGACAAAGAAGAAACCACAAAGGGGCCGAAAAAAATTGAACACCCCCTCACTCACAGCAGAATAGACCACGTATTTTCAACACAGCCTACCGCTGTTGCATCGTTTCCTATATTAACGAGACTGTACCTAATACCACCTCCCCACCTCCTATTGAACGCGTTAACTATCGAGACATTTGAAGTCGCAAAGGAAGCATGCTGTCGAATAAGCAAGCTTTTGTTCTCGATAATATCTGGAACAATAGTGAAAGGTAACGACCGCCGGCAATTAAGATTGATGAAGGGGAAAATGAGGTACGGGAAAATGGAGAGAGTGAGGCGGGCAATGCTCACTAAGAGAGTATAGGGAATCTTTCAAAAGGATAAGCCTTCTGAGTACATGGGACGTTAGTTAGGCGCGTAAATGTAGTAACAAAACGAGGATCGATACATGATTAACCTGGATTAGCTTTCCGTCAATTTGGAAGCCGTCGCATTCCTCAGGAAAGGATATAACTGGTGGAAAACGAGTCTCGCAATTCATTTGGAGAATAGGCTCTTCTGAAATAGGGTAACATGCAATGCTAGTTTAACCTTTTGACGGTACAGAAAAAACAACGAAGGGAAATTATACTTGCCGTATGACAACAAAATTGCACTAGAATCAGCTAATTTTAACCTAACTCGTTTTCAAAAATCGCAGCAACAATTTTCATCGGAGTATTAAAATATTTTTAGTTTCAGCCACGATTTTATTATTCGTCATTGAATTTGCTACTGCCCAATGTGAGTAATTAAACACGTTTTAAAAATACCGTTACCATACCATACTATTACGAAATATTTTTAACTATTTTCATTCTAATATTGCGCACATTATATTGGAAACAAATAAATCGTGGCTACCATGCACAATAATAAACAAGTCCCTAGTTTCTCGTTGAGATGCATTCAATGCCCCACAGAAAACATTGCATTTTCTTTGCATCGTCTTAATCTGCCGAGAATACCAAATGAATCACTACAGATGATGAAAAATATATGATATAGGGAGGAAGTATTATAAAAAGTAATTCGTGTACAACGAATCCACAATTATTGAAATATAATAAAATGCTATTTCATTCAATGTAGCGAAGGAAGTGGCTGTAAAAGCACTAGAAAGAATATAATTTCAATGAACTCTCTTCCAAATTAACGGAAAGATAATGGAGCCAGAGACAGGAAATTTTGTATTCGACAAAGGATGATATGCCAAAAAAAAAGAGGTGTGGACAATCAAAGGAGATACGGAAAATTCTGCACTAGATGACAGTTTTGCTGACAAAATAAACCATAAAAAGACCTGAGGATAACTTCGAGATATTTTCTGATAGGTACAATAGACGCAAGGGAATGACACTGTCAGAAGTGAAAGAGATCTCCAGGAGGGGAAGAAGTCAAACCTTACTATGAGTACTATTTCTCGACGGCAAATTCCATTGGTATCCCTGGACAAACGTTTCTTTTACTATGGCAATTTCCATAGCCAATGAAATTTTCTACACACGCAAACGCGATCGATTCCATCCAACACTGACCATACTCGAGGATTCTGAAAAAGACGCAACACACGAACAAAGTTCAAACCCTTCAAGAAACGACCTTCGACGACTCATTACTCGCGGAGGATAAAAATAAAATGAAGAAAAACAGGCTCAAAATATGCATATTTGGAACGTTGAGAAACGGCGAAAAATAAATGAAAATTAAAAAAAAAAGGAAAAGACAACGCTCACTCGCGAAGCGCTTCGCATTTTTTTTTTCTTCGTCTATTTAAACATACGACTTCTCACGGCCCTAAATTATTCCGGCGTGTCTTTAGGGTAATCGAAAAGAGAGGCGTGAAATTACCCCGCATGGCACGGGCGGCTCGGCGGCATTGACGAGAATCGAGTTCGCGGTCAGGCGGAAGAGAAGCGAGCGGGCTCCCCCTTTCGGGAAATGGAAAATATCCTCGGACGGGAGGCCGCGGGAAATGAGCGAGGAGGAGGGAAATGCGCTTTAGGCCCGTTAGAAAAATGGTGAGAAGAACAAAAGACGACGCAATAGCGTAGAATAAATAACTTTTAGTCCGCAGACTACAAGGAATGTGTGGATTATTTCCGAGCTAATGTAAAAATTGGCTCAATTGCACAAAGGGTTTTCCCGGTTTCCGTTGACAAAATGGCAAGGAGAACAAAAGACGACGCAATAGCTTAATATAAATTACTTTTGGTGGATTGTGGATTATTTTTAAGTTAATGTAAAAATTGGTTCAATTACACAAAGGTTTTTCGAGGTTTTGGGAGAGTGAAATTTATCCACAAGATGAAGTTAAATGGGTATCCTACGCATTTCACGAGAATCTTCCGAAAACAGAAAATAACTTTAACACAAAATCTCTCCTCAAGCCGTTACGCAGTGATAAAGTAGGCAATAATAGCTGAAATAATAGGGAATATTTACGAATTGAATTAAATGAGTTAATTAACAAAAAGTATCATTTAACTATCTGAGCAAATATGTTCTTGTAAAATCTAACCTTTTCTCGAAAAATCTACACTTATAGGAGATTATGGCTAAAAATTAAAGATACCTTCTCACATGCAGCTGCCCCAGCGGTTGAAGAGGCAACATGAACAGACCACAAAAGCACAAAATAGTAAATAATAACTCTCAGAAGGTTAATGAGTAAAGGAAAATATCCAAATTTCAGTAAAACTAGACGCATTTACAGCATGGATTTCCTTTAAACCACAGCCAAGACTTTTTGCATAACGTAGTCGTTACTCGAAGAAGCACAAATAATTCCTACTATCGACGCGCAAATGAAAGAAATAACATTCACACACCTCTATGAGCGACGAAAAAAATAACAGTATAAAAGTTAATTTTTAACCAGCATATCACTGAAAATCAGCAGAATATTTCGAAACACAGTAAAAAGTGGTTCGATACAAATGGGAGTACCTAAAAAGCAGGCAAGAAGGAATTTTGCTCTGCGTAACCCTTACGAGGAAGTTAAATATTATAGCAGATCAGTCCAAAAATTGAAAGAAAAATAAACCCCTCTCACATGCCGCTCCTTCAGTCATTAAAGAGGTAGTTATGAAAAGACGACAATAGCGTAGTAAAAACAATAGTATTGAACCGGTATACTATGAAAATAGAGGGGGAAATCTCAAAATAAAGTATTAAGGCTTTAATTCATTGAGGTTGATCTATCTATTGGGACAAAACTTCACGCATTTAGCAGGTGAATACGTCCAAGCGTAGGTAGACTTTTGGCACAATTTAACCGTTGCACAGAGAAATCATATTTCTTAGGAGATCGTAGAAATGATTAAGTAACCTTCACGCATATTTATACGTGCTATTTTAGTCAGTAAAGCGGCGATAAGGATATCAGAAAAATCGCTCTACGATAAATAAAAACTTCCAGTTTGCGTGCTAGGAATGAAAACGAGGCCATTTTCCACGGACTTTATTTCCAAGGATTCATCAAATGATTTTTTACAGGAAGTAGACATATTAACACAGCCAGACCCGTAATCAGTGAAATTTTATATATTTTTGAAGATCTTAACAAGAAAGTTAAAAGAAATCTTCGAACAAAGAGTCGGTAGTGACAAAATTGACTAATTAGATTGTCTCCTCTTAATTTTTTTCTAAAACCCTCATATGACTTCATTCCAATTTTTCTACGCGACAAATCTGTTTCACTTTTATCGTAGAAATAAGACTCGGTTGACTACTAGTCTAAGCATAAGTGCTGTCACTAACCTTATCCATGCATAAAAAATACAGAAACAAAAGTAAGTGATCTGATTACTCGCCCCGAAACATAGTGCTTTTAAAATGATAATTAAATTTAATAAAAAGAGAAATAATACAGCTCATTGCATACTCAAGAAGCTATAAGCAAGGAGGTAAAATTAAAATAGTAACCATGTCCCAGTCTCCAGAATCCATGAATGACAACTAACTTCAACGCTGAGGCGTGGCCCTAAAGTGCAAGCTGTAAAAATGATTATTCTTTAGCCTGAAAAATTCGCTATTTTTCAGTTATTACCAAGGGCTTACGCTTGGTTACGCCTCATTCATTAAGCATATGAATTCCAAAAATCTCCGACAAAATCAAATTTTTAAGTCAATCACGCTTTGTGAACTTTCATCAAAAACTTGAGTGATAGCAAGTTTCTGCGCAAAGCCATCGATGCGCAGTAATCAATTTGGTACGCCATCTATAGCTTCAGAAAAATAAAAAAAAAACAATCTGAGCTTTTCCCGGTGAATAGCGTGGATGAAAGCTTCTCGGGTTTCCAACCGGGTCAGGGTCTGCATGGTGTGAGCCGACGTTTCGTTGGGAGACTTTCCCAACATCATCAGCCCTGAGGATGTTGGAAAAGTCTCCCAACGAAACGTCAGCCCACACCATGCAGACCCTGACCCGGTTAGAAACCCGAGAAGCTTTCATCCACATAAAAAAAACACTTTGCTGAAATCGGAAATCAAATAAAAATAGTACCTTTATTTTTCCCGACAGAAATTGCCAAATAATTAAATTAAGATAAAACTAGATCACTTTAAACACTTTAGATCAGAAGGATTTGGTGCTTTCCCGGCGAATCTTGCTGATAAAGTCTTCTCGGGAAAGCAGCCGGGTAAGGATGGGCGAATTCGCCCTGAAGACGATGGCAGAGAAGGCCATTGAAACGTTGGCAGCAATGTCCATACTTACCCGGCTGATTTCCCGTGAAGACTTTATCAACTTTAGAACAATTCACGGGACGACGGGAGTCAATCTACCAAAATTCGAGCGTCGAAATCACTCTTGCCACGCTCCTATGGAATCGAATATGGTATACGGAAATTCGCACGAAAAATGCATATGCTTAAGCGTGCGCCTTGGAAGCCCTCTCCAGTTCATACTATAAGCAATTAAGAGGGAGTGGTGAGTGAGATAGAAGACTTTCATGCGCTCAATAGCCATGGTCTAAGCTCTTGATTGCGCCCGGCCCGCGAAGTGCCGTTAGAGTAGGATTTAAAGAGATGTTATTTATGCACGATAAAATTTTAGTGCCAGAAGTTCCAGGCCAGCCAAATCAATTAAGCTTTCGAGAGCTCTTTTCACCAATTATATAGTATCCATGATATTTCAGAGATCCCATAATTACGCATTTTACAAAGGAGCTGCATCTTAAGATGATAAAAGCTATAGAAATTGTATCGCGTGTAAAACTTACAGCGTTTCTTATATAATCTATCACTTGTAAATGTTTCAAAGCTCACTAAAAATGTTTAAAGTAACGGCGAAAATTACATGCAATATGAAGATGCAACGGCGGCATATTCTATTCAGCTAGGCCTCATAGCAATTGAAAGTTTCCAAATAAAAGGTATTTTTAACGCAAGAAAAACGATGTCGTATTGGGTCCATCAACTTTGCGATACACAAATCAATTGAATCCTAATTAAAAATCAGGAGGATGACCCTTGCCACTAAAATTATACCACCGCTTATAGCCTCCGAGGAAAATTGCACGCGTCACTTTAGGAGTCGTCACACGTCAGTCGCTGGGCGAAAAATTAAGGCATTCTCAATAATTGTTAAAATGATATTGGCGTGTCTCAATGGGCAAACGATGAATTAGCTGCGTATTTACGGGCACGGCATAGTTAAATGCATGCTAATTCTGTACGTAAGAACATTAATTTTTTCATACAACCGCAAGCAAGTAAATACCGTATGTGACTAAAATTACCCGCTTCATTTTAACCTGGATAGGCATAATTTACAACGCCAATAACAAATAGGAACACCCTTCCTTATCTTCAAGAGAAAAAAACTACAGTTCAAGATTATAGATTCTGGAATGAATTTGTTTCACAGGAATGATGCTGACAACAACGAAGTTCAGTTCACAAAAATCACACTCCCCTGCCAGCAAAAATGTAGAATATTAATTAATATTCCAATCCTTTGCAGATACTATTAATAATAAATGTCATAGTACCGTAAAATATAACCACTTCTCAGCCTAAACGCATAGAAAAGGTTAAATGTATGGCGAATAGAGAAAGCATTTCTAATGCAAAATAAAGTATAAATTTGAGGAGAAATTTACTAATGAACCCTGCCATTGAAATAGTACCGGATCAAAATCGAGAAATAGCATATTTTAGGTCAACGCAATAATTTTCCACTGACTGGATTCAAACACAACAACATTCGAGCTTTTCATATCGCATACCCTTCTGAAATAATAAATCGAAACAAGTCTGAGGAACTTAATGATAATTGTAATCACCCGAGAATTCCATGGAAAGATATCAAATGTAATTAAGTTCTCTTCCATGAAACTGCTTCCAGCATTTGGCTACATTTTGAAGATATGATAGTAAGTCGGACTGTAATGAAATTAAACAGGAAATACACAGGATAACGCCCACAATTACGGCACCATTGGTTAAAAAACAACTTAGGGCTATAAATCTATATCCGACCACAAAGAGACACTAATCCAAAAGAGACACTAATCCATTTACGGAAAATTGAGACAACTTGTACATCTGCACAAACCGTAAGGACGTCATGCAAGGAAAGAAAAGGAGAGATGGAGGATAGGATAATAGAAATAGACAAGACAAGGGGAGAGCTTACATTCAGGATTGGAGACAAGAGAATCCCTTTCCGGGACAAAAAATAAGCTATATCGAGCGGCGGGATTGCAAACCTAAGCGTAGGCATTTCCGGCAGATAATTCCCGACGAGAGATAATCAAAAGCGGTCGCCAATAACTGAACGTCAACCCCGCCGACTCCGAGGGAGAATCGGACCTCGAGAGACACTTCATCAACACACTCGCGAGTACTTTTCTCTCATCCCCGCCGAAGCTAACACATGCAAACACATACCGGACTACCGGGAGCTTTCCTCGAAATGAATGGACCTATATACATTTTTCTCTCTCTCTCTCTTCAAGCCACTGCGGCGTCTCCGCCCTCAACACTTTTCTCTCCAACCCTCTTCCCACACATTCTCCCTCCCGTTCGTGCATGTGTGCACCGGCGATCAAAACTCCAGATTGAAAATCTAGCTCGGCAAAAGACACAAACTTATAAAGGCGACGCGCGGTGCCACTATATCAAACGGCGCCTTATCACTCCCGAGTCATCGCAATTACAATGCGAGAACTGGACCGGGCACACGCAATGCAACGCGTGCACACGTTCGGCTTCCAACGAGACGAAATGAGATACCAGTCCTCTCGGAGCACGTGAACACAATCGCTCCGCGCTGTCATTTCGCGGGGCGGATGTTATGGAAGGGTTCTGGATGATGCTCTCTGTCGAGGGTCCGGGAGGTTGCGAGCGATCGGTGGAGCAGCTGGAAACGCCGCGTTTGATGCCAGGGAGTGGCTCAAAAGTTGACAGCGTCTTTTCTTTTCTGGCTCACAACCTATAAAATACTAACCTTGCGCGAGATCACGACCTTCTTCATCGTAAATCCTATTGTAATTCATATTCTTAGAGATATGTGAGTGAAATAAAATACAAGCAACTTCCTGATCAAGAGCTTTTGCCTATCAGAGTACTAAATGGACAGCGTAAATTGGATAACCACTCTAATGCTCGTGCTATCGGATAAACACTCTAATAATCGTGCTATCAATGATCTGAAATTATTCGCCGCATAGAAACTGTATTACTTTTAAAATATTCCTCACGAGGATAAACTTTCTCATTTCATAAAACCACTATCGGACGACATAAGCAATTGCTGCACCTGCTTGAAAAAATATGTCTTCACTAAACTTTACAAAATATTCCGCTTGAAATGTAATTATACCCTCCAGTCAAACATTGCAATTCCATTAATTAGAGGCCCAACGAGAGGGCATTATCTCTGAACTTATAATATCCATTTACCTCATTTATTTCTATTAATAACGGTAAGGGTCACCTTTTACTCAGGCGCCAGTTTTTAAAACTAAAAAGAGGCTAAATTTACTATCTACCGGTTTCAAGTTATTAGATTTTTATTGCAAGGAAATATTCACTTGAAATATAAAAAAAATCCGATAAATTAACTAAATTTTCAAAAAACACCCTAACATCGTAAGTTAAAAACCAATTACAATGAGAAATCAGAATTCAATTTCATCCATTAAAACAGAAAATCGGCCTTAAAAGATATATGCGAATTCACTTTTTGTAAAATTGACCCAATCACAGTCACAGATCCATAAAGAGGAGAATATATTCTAGTAACCACATAAAGAGACGGGAAAAAATGATGCACGTATATTGGTACTATTGCCAAGCGTTGAAGTCTCCAAAGAGTCCAATTTTATTCACGACAACACTCGAGCGTTGAAGTCTCCATAGAACAGCGAACAAGTAAAACAACCTCAATGGTAAAAAGGACATGGAAATGAGACTAACATAATCCATTCAATGAGTGCCAGCGAATTGCTTGACGAGACGGAAAATCACAACGGACCCTCGCAATGGGAACGTGGGCGGCGATTGCTGGAGCTAACTGGGAGTGCATCAAATGGAAGGGGTACGAGCATCGGACTGCACTCTTGAAAACAAAGCCACGCATCGCGTCGGCCGTTCCACTGCACAATACCAGGGAATTAAATCACAGAAAAACATTATAAACACCAGATCGGCCTGCATCACAATGTTCATAACACCCGTGACTAATCATGGATATGTTCAAGACCCATACATAAAGAACCCTTAGGTCAATAAGTTTGCTCTTTGTCATGGTGATGCATTAACAGCCAAAGACAAGATTATATTCCAACCCTAGAATAAAATGCCCCGCTAAACTTTTAAGACGAGGAACATAATCAACTGTCCATCTTAACCACCAATCCCTAACAGTAATTGCAAACGAACAAACCACGTAAATGTGAAATGTCAACCGCAGTTATATTATTCTGGGGTTTTACGAGCTTCCAATAAGTATGTTACATATGATCATCTTAGTAAGACACGAAACAAATACAATGTTCACAAATTAGGAGAGTAGGAAACTAAACCGGGAAGTTACAGACTAGACCAGCGTGGCTAGAAAATAGGAAACTGTAAGCCAATTCACAACACATCCAAAATCGTGCCGCACCCAATTTTACCGATGGCCATACATCACAAAACACACCAACTTCACCAACACACTGATGCGAGAGGGGCACACCTAGTACACACACGGTGAGAGGGCGAACGATGCTTCATAATTGATTGTACTCGCTCCCACAACACGTCCGAGACGGCACAGCGAGGCGTCCGAGAACACTTCGCAATAGTGGGCGTGCCTCGAAACCTCCGCGCCGGGCGAAGACACACGCGACCGCCGAAATCAAGCAGCTAGGGCTGTTGGGGAGAACGTGTTGCCGCCGAAGACCGAAGAGGGGGGTGCTCGCTCTGGGGGCAATGGGGAGAGATATGGAGAGGGTGTGGTGTCCTCACCTCTGTGTCCTCGCGTATCCTAGCACGGTGCTCACGAGGGTGTCCGTCCTGGAGAAGACGACCTCAGAGGCCGCAGCAGCATGGACACCGAACCTCCGACTCGTAACCAACAACACCACCACCTTCTTCCGCGTGCTCTCCGGCGGACCAGAAATAAAAAAATGTTTCTTTGATAGGGTTCGTAAGCACAGGGCAGTGCGGTGGACTCCACACGACTGAGGTCTAAGCCTTCGCCTTACGCCCACGATCCGACTGGCAGCCTTCCCCCACCATTCCATCCGGGCAGACCCCCCTCCGCTCTCTCCTTCCAACTCTCCCTCCACAGAGAACATCACGCAACACCACCCCCACCTTTGGCCACCCATCCCACACACACAGGGGATACCTTACTCCCTTTCCTCTCTCTCCCGCCCCTTCCTCCTCTGGGCCCCACACTCCTCCCGCTTCCTCCCCACTATCCTTTTTCCCTCAGCGCTTTCCCATTGGTCGAACGGCCGGGACACCGTGCTCCCTGGGCGGGATCCCGAGGCGGTGGAGGGCGGGTGCCATTCCGCGGCTATGAAAACAAGGGCTTCTTCTTCAAGGAAGTAAAAACCGCAATGGTATTTTACGCCGAAAAGGTATTGTTTTATAGTTTTAAGAGGGTGCGAGGGATGGTAGGCTCATTTTATCGCATTTTTTTTCACGAGTCTGATCTCGAGCCGTCAAAGCGGTGGCGTACAGCCTTCTTTCCGGAAGTGGCTTCGGAGGAGACTCGAAGAGATCATTGCGGGAACTTCAGAGAAAACACAAGGCGTTTTTTGCGATCGAGTCAGATGCTGCGGAGCATGAGTTCTCACAGTCCTTCACTAGACCGCAATCACACACGTATGCCTAATTATGGAATATAAATTCACACTGGGTTAATCATAAAGGAGGCGCATCATTAGTTTACTAAATAATACTCTACTGGTCTACTAGTAATACTAATTGAATATTTGAATGCTTCCAATACTTTTTGTATTACTTACCACAAAAAAGAAGGGAACAAACAATCAAGAAAAGCTAAATAAAATTGCATTCTTTCTCCGCATTGAACTTTTGTTTGCCATTTAATACTAAATGAACTAACTGCTCAGTATCACAAACCTATAGGGTAACTCTCTCACAAATACAGAAATAAAAATTTGAAGTATCTTTATTTTCCATAGCTACAGCCGTGGTCAAGTAAATTTTTTTAAATAGGCAAACCTCTTTTCTCACAGTTATATACTCATCATACGTACACAATAAGGTCACAAAGGCAAAATTAAGTCTATCTTGATACAAGAAAAGAGAGGTAGTAAGTATTCTAACGGTTAAGGGGGGAGGCTCACCTGGAGCATTTTGAGAAACGGCGACCCATATCATGGAAGGAACATTTTTCCCCTAAAACATTTTACAAATTAAATTTTTAAACACGCAGACCAAAAATTTTAAGCATGCAAAACGATACGTAAGCTAAGAGAGAGGTGATTTATTCACGTTTTTTTCGTTTTTAAACGTATGAAAATTTGGGAAATTACGAGCAGTTCTTATTTCATTAGGACTTTACATTATTATGTAGCAAAAAAAGAAAGGTGTGTAGTGAGATTATCATTTACCCATGCCAAAAATATCCAAAAACAACGACTCATTGAAGGAAAATAGAAAAACTATCCCTGCAGGCTTGCACAAAATGGATACAATAGATTGATTCGCAGTCGGCCTGCTTGGTAACCGAGTATTTACGCAACTCTTTTCCTCTAATGCGCATTTAAGAATAAATTAACCTTGCAGCAAGGTCGATTGCGTTCCATTTCAGCGTCAAAATAGGATGCCGGCTCGAATGTAGCTTCAGTTATGGATTTCGTTTATTATTTCACATTAAATATCACAGTAATGCGTAACAGGAATAAAACAGGTACTTCGAATGAATCAACTTATTCAAACAATTTTCAAAAGAAACCCTTCTCCTCGTCTCCTATCTATGAAACCGTGCACGAAATTTGACCTCCACGCTCAGAAATTTGTAATTGAATCGATATTTTACAATCATTTATTTAATTATATGCTTCCGCCGATGATATGATCTAACGCAATCAAAGGGGAGTATTATCAAAACCATCTCTTCGTAGGCAATTGAGACAATTTCAGGATCACATGCATCAAAATGAAGTGAGTCTCATGATATTAACATGTATTACCCACATTTTACACTACCAGAATATAAATTTATGGGTCAACGCCCTTGCAAGTCCATTGCTTGGAAAAATTTGCATTTTCTTTCGATTTTTCAGAGCAACTGTATGAATGTGAAAAAATATACTGTATATGTTTTATATTTGCGCTATTACAACCATTATTATAAAAAGTAACACGACGTGGTGCCTAATATGGTACAAATATGAAAAATCATACCATCACGTAATGTTTCTAATTATGCTGTACATAAAAAGTATACGTATTGTGCAGATTTAAATTGAATCAATATTTTATTGAGAAACTTCAACAAGTTGAGTCACCCACGACAGCCAATTATTAAATTAACCCATTCTGACTTCAAAAGCGGCATCAACTTAATGATCACAAAAAAAACGTTGTGAGGTGATCACAATTCATTTTTTCATGATTCTTATAATACGAAGCGCCGTACAGCACGGTCTTTCATAATAAAGGAACTTTTATTCTAATAATGATTTAATTTTTTTCTAATAGCATTTCCGTATGAGCCTACTAAAATTTCTCTAGCTTTAAATAAAATTTTCACAAAATATATTCCACCCTAATTCATGGAAGGAACACTTTGTTGAACGGCAATAGAGTACAGCATAATTGGAGGGCACGTTTCTTAATGTTCACGAAAGAAACATTCACTTCTTTTCTAGGTAGAATGAGGACTCAACAGTTTGGCTAGACCTGGCGCATATGCCCTCTTTCAACTCACATCACTTGTTTAAACTTTAGGTATCATGCTAATAAATTCAATTTATACGGGGAAGACACCTGTAAACTTTTACCCGTATCCTATTTTAAGAAATAAAGGTTTATCGTAAGAGAACGTTGCGGTTTGGAACATGTTTTAATGAAAATAGAATTACTTACAAATTATTTTTTTTATTTTTGTATTGGTCGACTCAAACATTTTTTAAATATATTTAATTAATTTCATTGTGTGCGTCCTTACTCGCTAGTCAAGAGAGAAACCCGCCGTCGATATTAGCCTACTCCTGACGAAAGGCGCCAAGGGGATCACAGCCTACTAAGGGGATCAAAGGGATTCGACGGATGAAGTGCTGCACTTAAAGTGCCCTCTTCAAGGCACTCAATCAGGGATTGTGCAACCTCCAAAAAATCTCTGCCACCGTCAGGTTTTGAACCAGGAACCAATGGATGGGAAGTGGACAATTCAGGAGTAGGCAAATGTCGTCGCCATGTTTCTCTCTTGCCGAGCGACTAGGGACGCACATTTTGAAATTTATTAATTATTTTTAAAAAACCGTTTGAGACGACAAATACGAAAAATAAAATGCATAAACTTTGAGTAATTGTGTTTCATTTCAAACATGTTCAAAACCGCACCAATCTTTTATAATAATCCTGTATTAATTAATTCTATATTCAAAAAAATACTTCAGTAAAATTTTAAAAGTTGAGACAGTTAAACACTGACAAGAATCGAAATTTTAACAGTTCTTAATTTTGCAGACTTTAAAGAATGGATACCCCACAAAAAGAAAACAAAAAATGAGGGGGTGAGGAAAAATGTTTTTTTTAACAGTTAGGTACAGAAATTAGTTTTAAAAAAACAAACGAGATCAACCAGATATTTAGTAGTGCATTTGATTTTACACCGGATGTCAGCAAAAAACAAAGACTCGCTCGTGTCCTTTGGCCACCAAGTTTTTGCATATTTCTTCTATCAATTTCTGTACGTAAATCGCTTAGGGAAAAAAATTACTTACACCCCTAGGCTTTTCACCCCCTCAGATGAGATACCAACAAATGCTGAAAATAATTACTTGAAAACAACCATAAAATATCAAGTGGATAGATACAGATGTAAAGAAGCAATTGTTTCAAATGCTCAACCATTTAGGTTGGTTTAAATGGATCACTTGAGAAGCATTCTGGGAGTCCCCCATTCCTTCCTGTACTTCCCTCTTCACTTCACTTTAAGTCCCTACTACTCCCTTTCATTCCATTAAATAATTCTGTTTTCTTCCTTCCCCTCCCTCGTTTACTTAACACTCTAACCTCGAACACCGTTTTCAACATCCTCTCCCCGCTAAGTACTCCCTCCATCCACACTTTCTGTCTCCTCCGTATCTCATCCAGTAGCTGCCTCTCCTCCCCCACCATATCCAGCGCTTCGTCGTTCCTCCTCCTCTCCGTCCACTTCACCTTCTCCATTCTTCTGCATACCCACATCTCGAATTCCTCCAGTCTTCTCTCGTCCTCCTTTCTCAGTGTCCGCGTTTCCGCACCGTAAAGCGCTACATTCCATATCAGACTCTTCACTAGCCTTCTTGAAACTGTTATATAACGAACCTCTAATACGTCATAAAAAAAGATGGTCGGCCGGGAGCGATGCCAACTCCTCAAGGGTCGCCACCTCTTCCAAAGTGACCCATGGAATTTCCTACTCTCATCGTAAACATTTCCATTTGAATCCTGGCACTGCCTGTCTCTCGCCGTCTCATAGCACCGTCTACCTTCTCGAGCTCTGATTCGCTCAGACGTTCCGTCTCCTCCAGCACGTCAACCTTTCATCCCAGAACGTCAGACACAGTGTGACGCCATACCGTCTCAACGAGCCAACCACCCAGTTAGTTCCTCGCCGAAACAGCCGTCCCCGGATCCATTTAATCCCGATTCGATTCACTTAAAAACTTCCGCATTTATTACCTACTTGGTCTCCTCTTTTTTGATCCCTTAAAGCGTTTTCACCCGACTAGGCATTTCAAAAATATAAAGATTATTTTTTTTTACATAATCGCATCCGACACGACGAATATTTTCACCATTCGTAACGCATTTCTATCCTACTCACTTAGAAACTCATTTCACTTTCAAATTGAGACGAAATTGTGAACGGCCAGAGTAACAGATGTTTGTGTTAAAGTCCCACGTTAAGACGAGCATAAGTTAAGTATTTCGGCACACGTATAGCACATGGATTTGATATTCAACGTTTACATAAAGTCTCGTTACATGGGAAGTTGTTACACAAGGAAAATCGTTCAGTAAACATACCTCAAGCTCTTTGTTCCGAGTTCTGTGTTAGTACTTCATAAGACCAAAAACACGCATTTCTAGATAGGTTTCTTAAATGAATCAGTTTAGCGTTTACGCTATTCTCCAAAGCGTGCACTTAATTCCAAACGGTTCACTACATATTCCAGCTCCACCATAAAAATTGCACTATTGCACAGCAACCAAAAACCACTTGCAATACGGAAAACAATCTCAATTAATGGGCATTACATTGTATTCAATCGAATCCACCTCATTAGATTCTTGTTCCTGGTTCAAAATTCTTTCTATACACCAGACCAAAACCCACATTACCTCATGGTGCCTATAATTAATAAAATAATACGGTACCTTCCTTATTAAATTTGATTCCTTGGCAACTTTATTTTCTAAATCGCGCTCCTAATTTTAATTTATTCTATATTTATTCCACTCAAATTCGAGAGAATCACACCACTCCGTAGCAAAGAATAAAGTAAAACTGATTACTGTTCCCGACAGGGATATTGTATAATTGTTATTTAAACGGCTAAGGAAAATATAAATGGCAACGTAAATCCCCAAAAATAAAATTCGAAGTTTTTGATCTTCTTAGAGCCTTCGTGCGTAGGTTTCCGCGGCATTGTTCACGATGACTGCTAATGTCCGGGTTCTCCAGCCGCGTCTGTCGTTTATGGTTGACTACAGTTTCGGAAGCCATCCTGCTTCCGTCTTCAGGTCGAAGGTGAGAAGTTTTCATTTTTTGCAGTCTTATATAGCACTGGCCGATCTCCTCCTGTGCGCTGATTGGTCAGAACTCTCTTCCAAACGTTGCTGATTGGGTAGCCGTTGTCCCTGTTAATATTTTGTCTTTTGTGAATTTCAATTGCTTCCCTGATTTGCCTTGGGTAGTAGCGACTCTCTTTCGCCACTATCTTCGCTTTTTCGAATTCAATGTTATGGCCAAGAATGGAAATGGAAATTCTTGGCCATAAAATAACATTCTAGAGTCCTGCCAAATTTAGGAATTGAAGGGATTCCGAGAACTTTGGTGACAAGAGAAAAGGGAATTTATGTCATGTTCTCAGGGCTACACAAAAAATATCAAAATTTCAAATGCCTCCATCAATTTTAATCGAGGAAATTACGACAAATATGATGCATTTTCAGGAAATCGATTCATATTTTTATTTTCCGGTTGAACTGCAGAAATAATTAAACTACATATAAAAATAACATTGCAAATCGTGAACTCAAGAGCAGTGTTGTGGTCGTTGAAATTCTAATAAATAGAAGGTTGTATTAATGCCTACTCCAGCGTTAATGATACATTAAATGATCCAGCAGATCCGACGAAAAATGGTTGCAGTTTGTGGAGTCAACTTATTAATCAGTATAAGAAATGTAATTGATTTTCATTGGCATTCTCATACATAAAACACCATGGGTAAATATTGATAGATAAGCACCACAGCGGAAAATTTACAGCCGTACCAGCTTGACAATATTTTGTTACACCCTTCATGATGTTAGGTAGGCTTTCAAGATTAATACCCGGCAGCGGGCGATGTCACTGTTAACGATAGGGCTCACATGAAAATAAAACATGCAAATGAATGACTCTCGATAAATTCCGAACAATTTAAGAAGGGAAAATTATTAATTACAGATTTATTACGGCGTGCTGAAGTTTCCGTACGCCTTTCCCCTATCTTCAATCCCAATCTCGCAAACGCTCGCGTCGTTAACAGTTAATCATTGGTCTCTGAATCATTTATTCGACTAGGATGCCGAAGCTCAGCTTCTTAACTTTGAATACAGATGGCATGGTGTAATTGAAGCTGAACATATTTCTGTGTTCGGAAAAATCAAGATGCCACCGAAGCAAGGTGTTGCTGCGACAAGCTTAATTGCAAGTGCTCCTCGAAAAACAACATCCGGTGATTAGTTTCTCAACATAAAAAAATCAAGAGCCTAGAATTGTCTCAAATATCTCCATCATAGCATGAATTGGACGATGAGTAACATCAATAGCCATGATCTGCGAAAATTATGCTTAAAAAACTGTGAATATTTCCAGAGGATTTCACAGCAGAGAAATAAAAAAAATTATAAAAATTCATTTAAAACAATTCTCCTCTCAGCTAATCTTTTCACACCTACGTATTTCTTCTCTTTTACATCCTTCTTTGCCATTAACATGTATTTTTTTCGAGGTCTTCCTTTCCCATTCTTGCCATCCACTTGTCCCTCGAAGATTGTCTTCATTAGGCTACCATGTCTCAAGATGGCCAACAGGGTAGTTCCGTCTTCTTGTCAAGTTTTTCACGAGGCTTCTCTTCTCGCCGATTCTCCTGAGGTCGTAATCATAACTAATTCGATCGATCCATTTTATCCTCATCCTTCTACTGCAGCATCACATGCTAAATGTCTCTAACTTAATTTATCCTCTGCTATAATTGCACATGCCTTACTTATTGAAATCTATCAAATGAAATACTGATCACGACTATAAACTACTTCCCTTCCCAATCGAGATTTTCATAACTCACGGCAAGATAGTAAATTTTCATTAGCTCATTCCACATATTACGACATAATGAAGTGTGATTAAGTTCACCATACATCAATTGCAAACCATAGCAAACTTCTAGAACATACAATGGAAAATTTTCCACGAAAAATTGCATTACGTTTTGGCGCGATATCGCAAGTTAAGCGCAAAATTTGAAACCGAACTATCTTCAATGGTCAAAATAAACACTAAAACCATTAATTCCGTAGAAAATTATTTCTCAGATACAAAGGCTATTGCAAAAATTGACAGCGACATACTGCTAGTTGCCAAGACGAAGCCAATCAACACGCCAGATGATCTCAATGAAGAAAAAGCAATTCAACAGCAAAGCATAATTAGCGGTGTAAACCCTAAAGCACAATAGACATTCTGCCGAAGGCCTTACGGCTGATTAATGATTTCTCTTCAGGGATGAGGTAACAAGAAGTCCTCGTATGAGTAAGAAGTATGAGTGAGTTCTCGATTATGAGAGTGGCTAGTTTCCCCTTAAATTTTGCAATATGGAGATAACTAATGTTCAGTTTTAAAAAAGGTATAACTTTAGGAAAAATAACAAATTAACAGAAAAATTTTAAACCACTTTTATAGTCTTCCTTCGGAGGGAATGTGCTGTGTTTTGGGGGAAATATTAAGAGTTATTAGGTAAAGTTTATCCTTAGTAACTAGAAAAAAAGGCCTTGGGAAGAGGATCAATATTATAAACTATATTCTACGTGAGAAAGGCGTGTAATTTTCTTTTCATAATTAAGTGGAATTCGAAATATCAATTGAGATAACATAGAATGAACATATAAATAATAACATAAATTTTCTTATTTTACCAGTGCATAGGAGCAACGAACTGCTGAACAGACTACCTCACGGCTGAACCCAATGATGTGAAAAGTACGTCGATCCACAGGATTGAAGTGGAGGTGATGGTTCCGAGATAATATCACTGCAACAAAATAGAGAGGACATTCAGCTGACAAATATTTTTCGATCGCATTTTGGTTTTAAACAAAAGACGCATAATCTCCGTAAAAATTGCGAATACATTAAAAAACCGTTTTTATCGTAATAATACCTCGAACAAAAATTCATCAATATTTAAAGACTTAACTATACAATTGCTACACCTTTCTCTGCACAAACTTAATAATACATAGGGTGAAATCTACTTTCGCAATTTACAACATAATTATAATTAAAAGGATATGTCTTCCCTGAGACTTTTTTTAGCACCGTGAAAGCCCATTTCTATCTTTAGCTCATAATTAAAAGTTAGGAAACACAAAGTAAATAGCTTCACAAAGCATTTAGTGCCACGATAATCACATACAAATAGATACACGTTTATTTTCGACGTAGATAAAACACAACTTATAAAATAATGTACCAACTACACACAGCCGTGGCAGGTTAGGGGCAGGTCGGACGTCTCGACCAGCCAAGGAAAATTTTCACCTGATCTTGGCTTTTTGGAATTGAATTTTTTCTAAAGAGTCACCAAAAAGTTTATTTTTATATCGATTCCCCAGTCCTTATCTTAGTATTAAGAATAGATTTATAAGGTACTATAAGATCTGTCTGTCTTCCGATTCAAAGCGCACAGGCACTCAGCCAGGGTGTGTTACGTGTTACAAAATAAACAACTTGAACTACAAGCATTTTGTATTAATTATACCCCCTGCCCCAAGTAACGTATACTTGTTGCCCGACCTGACAATTTGTCTCGCCTGGCTACAACCCTACACCTACATATGCTCACTGTCTTGCAAGGATATATACATACTCTGAGAAAACCTCACTTCAAGCCAACATTTACACAGACGGCATGGTAATATGCCGACGCGGAGAAAAATAATTCTACGCAGAATGCATCAGTGTAAATGGGGACACACAAAAATCTCGTCAAGGAGGAGTCTTCGAAATCAACAGAGAAAGGGGTAGGAAGGTATTAAAGCATACGAATGTAGTGCATCCCTATCCCTTTTCAGTACGCTAACGAGTATTCTACATTATCATTAGCAGAAGCGCAAAAGTCGTGGGAATTAATGGAGGCTCCCGAATAAATACTGACTTTGAATATACAATTGTCCTCGTAAATCTCTCATTTCTCATGCGTTACTAGGGTAATATGATCTGCGCAGTGGCCACGAATGAGCCATCTATTCGAGGCACGTTTCCGGGTTCGGAGATATTTTTCAAGTTACTTATTATTGGCCGTCCCCCTTTCAGGATCATGAACACTGAGTGCATTGTTTAATATTTAAATGAAAAGGAAATAGATAAGACACAATATCTCAACCCATATATAACTCGGCTTAGCCACCTTAGACTAGGCAGAGAGTAAATTTTGACTAAGATGCTTCAAGTTGTACACTATACATTGTTGAACAAAGAAATCATACAAACAGGTGCCCATTCATACAATATCAAATTCGTGGATACGAACGCTTTGTGTACCAACAAGGAAACTGCTAGCTAGAGGGAATATTAATAGTTAAGGATAACTATAATAATGAGCACAACGATACATGGATACTTAACTTCTTCTATCCCATCACCTTCCTACCGTAATCCTCTCTAAGTAAGAGCCATAGAACGTTGTAAACATCCACTCAATATGATTTGAAAATAGTCCGTTCCGAATTTGCTAAATAAGCTGATATTTTGCTTGCAGCTCACCTTCGCTAATTTCGCATCAATCGGTTCAGGATGCATCATAATCGATTACTTTTCTGAAACTCTAACTCACAATTTACATCGAATTTTAGACCAATTGGCCAGGGAATGCTTAAGCTGCGGAAAATTACCATCTGCCAAAGTTACCATACACCCGATAAGACCGTTAGATCAGCATGAGATGATCCCAAGAGAAGCGAGGGAAGAGTAACGCCGTCGATAAACTGTGGATATTGGGCGGGAGTACCAAGTGACTTGGAACACTTTCAACGCCCATCCAGCAAAAAAGGTTATGAACTTTGACATACTTCGCCACTGATAAATAGACAAGTTGGCACGATATCCAAATATGGAAAAATGCACGAGAAATATTTAATAAGCTTTCTCATAGATGGTAATATGCATCAATCTCTTTCAGTTGCAACACCGTGTGGCTCTTAAACAAAAAAGCTTTGGAGGTCTTTACCGAGCTATCATCAGGGTATTAAAGAAAATATGTGCCCTCTAATTTTTCAAATCAAATCGTGTTAGATGCTAAAAAAAATTCTCAGTCCTCACGATGTGACCGCAATGGCCGCGAAAGTAGTAAAATTTAACTATATGTACACGGCAGCATTTCCCAATTGATGGCATTACGAGCAGGGCAGGGCTCGCACATGGGCAGGGAGATGAGGTTGAAGAGAATCACGGCGTCGGCAACAGTCTACTCAAAACGAAAGGCGCCAAGGGAACTAGAGCTTAATGTCCCATCCGACGGACATAGTGCAGCACTTGAAGTGTCCTACACAAAGCATTCAAGCAGGATCAGGCAGCCTCTGAAAATTCTCTGCTACCGCCGAGATTTTAACCCGGACCATATGGGTGAGAAGCCAGTATAATTCACAGTGTCCGGCGATATCTGGTGGAAATGTTTTATATCCATGAGAATAAAATAAAATCGTAAACTTCCACACAATTTTATTTTATTCTCATTAGAAGCCAGTAGTCTAGCCTCCATATCAACCCGATAGCATTTCTCAATCACCACAAAATGTGAATACATTCGGAGCGGAAGCAAGAAACTTAAAGCTATGACAATTAAGCTGCTTCTGAAAGCGAAAAAAACTAGGGAGAAACTACTAAAGAATTTATATCCATCGCATTTTTTCCACGATTGAACTCGTCTCTCATTCTTCCCCGAAACCATCATCCAGACAACCGGAGTCAAAAGAACTTGAAGAGCTATTCACGTTTGCAGCCGAGTTGGCTGACGTTTGGTTGAAAAATCCGTAAGCCTTTCGAAGGAGATGGCATGAATGCTCTGCAAACGCTGGGTTTGGCTGTGTCGTTCAACGTGTGATAACTTCATTGGGTACAGTGTGAAGCATTAATCTCCCCATCAATAAAGCGCTGACATTATAATAGGGTGGTTTCCTTTTATTATTTTATTGCCTAAATCGAAAGATTATTACTCCTGGAGTATTCACGCTCTTAGATTTTTGAATGACGATATCTATTTTTTGAGATTAAACGAAAAGTGAAAATTTTCCGGCGGGCGAAAACGCGACGGCTAAGTGGGAATACTGGGAAAATTCCGTGAGACGTATTTCTGGTTCCAGCTGTAGCCGTGTGAGGTGACCTTGGGGCGAGGCTTTGAGCGCTGATACGACGCAGGCTGCAAGCAGGTAGCGCTAGGCTTAAAAAGGATTATTTTTACCCTATCAAATGAAGGAAACTTTCCAACCATAGGCAGTTTTAATAGGTGATTATTAAGCCATGTTTCCCTGTGCTCTGTGCCTCATGCATGCATTGGTAATCTCAGACATTGTAAAACTCCTATCTGCTCGTATAGAAACTAGGTCCCTGTGACGTCACGTGGTGTGGGATCGCATGGGCGCCAATCTGGCCTTTTTCAAATGAGGTTAAAATTGACCATTAACATACATCTAAACTGAGATTTCTAAATTGAGATTTCAAAAACCAAATAATTTGAATATTATGAATACACTAATGGTGGGTAACGAATCGCAATCAATGCATTTCGTTTTCTTTGATGAAGGAAACTACCCTGTTATCCTGAAACGTTTCCGTCATAAACAGCAACGTCGTACTTGCGAAAACGGCAAGTAGAATCACAATAACAAACAGAGAGCAGCGAAGATGACAGAAAGAGGGACGACTAAAATGAACAGTTAAGTTTCCAGAGCATAATGATTTTCATTTAACTGCAGCGGTTGACGCTTGGACGAAAATTTTCAGCGAGTACGGGCGTTTCTGAGATAAAATTAGGTACGATACTTCACTCCTGTCACTGCAGCAAGCTGTCGCTTCACGTTCTTCGTGACAAAAACTGATAGCTGGGTCTATAATTTTCACACTCTTTAAAAACTTGCTTAAGCTGTTCATCATTTGGAAGGAAAAATTATTGTGTGATACAGGCGTTTGGGGCAGGGATAAGGAGAGAAGAGGGCAGAGTAACCATTACTTCAACGGCGACTTATTTCCCACCTCAAAGAGTGGAAAATATAATACAAATAAGCAGGAAGAAAGTTCATCTACATACTACCCCGCAAGCAGCCGCAATAGGCGAGTGGAGAACGGTGTTGAGACACCAGTCGTCAACAAAAAAGTGAAGAAAGAGAAAGAAATAGAAGTTGATGAGCGTAATAAGTCTCACCTAGACTTATTGAGGTCCCTTAATGTTCGGGAGGAAAACCAATATCCATCCGCTCGGGTGAATATCTATATTAATTTTGTTTCTGTCAGACCTAAAAGTATACTACGGCTCTAAGAGGATTTTCGCCATATCGCCCAGAGACTCTTCTTAACACCTCAAGCATCCCAAGCCTAGCACGTAAAAACCGCGAGGTATAAGGCCAATGGTGCTTTTTTGATGGCACAGGAATGAATAAATAAATAAAACGTAGCCTACAAGTTTCCAGAGACTCCCACCCTAATTCGTGTGACATATGAGCAACGCTCTGTGCTCGCTCTCGGGAGTTTTCAAAGTCGGTGTTGGATGGGAGACGACAAAACCGAGACGGATTCAACATCACGTCCACTGCCCTCTCCCACACCCTCTCAGGATGCGAACCCGGCTCCGCAGGGGCGTGTGCGCGGCGTGAGTTGGCGCCGTCGCCGGTGACGAACGACGCCCTATCTCGAGATCGTCGGACGCTCTCCGCCTGTGCTCTCTCTTGAATCCACCCACGCGCCAGAGAGAGCACAAACGTGCTGCATACACACTCACCCCCAGTGAGTGCCTGCCAGTGAGTCACTCGTTCGACGAGTGAGAGTATTTAAGGAGAGCGGACATTTTGAGATCCATCGACCGAGTGGAGATATCGAGGGAGACATGAGCAATGGGGAGGGTAACGAGAGAAATGGACGGGAGGTATTCTATTTTGCGACTGTTGACACCAGTGCCTGTCGGCGTTCAGGATTGTAGATCAAAAGGCAAGAAAAAGAAGAAAGGAGCAAGCAAAAATAGCTTTAGCATCATTTTGTATTAAAAACTTACACTTAGATTAGCTGATAGGATAACTGAGTGGGGAGCTGCGTCAAGCCAATCTTAGGGTTGTTGACAAGTGATGATGATGAACGTAAACTTCGTTTTTCGGAATTTTTTATTTAATCACGACAATAATTTCGACGGTCTACGTCATCCTTTGGTGAGAAATACAGTGGTGCACCATCGTAAATAACATAGGTGCGATACCTAAGATAGACATAAAAACTAGAGGGGATGGGGGGCCTATACAGGTGCAGTTTGGAGACTGTAGTAGACTTTAGTTTTTTCGTCTACCTCAGGTCTCACACCTGTAGTATTTAAGATGGAGCATCAATGTATTCATCACCAGAAGATAGTAGAATAGAAATTCTGTGGAAAAACGAAGTTAAAGTTATTCAATAAAAATGTTCAGCAAATTCTACAACGTATTGACGGAAACCAACTTTAAGGAACAGCAAGGGGTTGTTGACGAGTTGATTTTTTTTTAATCTTCGTATGAACAAAAAACTGATTTACAAAAAAGGAGTGAAAAAAGACCTGTGGCCACAGCGTTTAGCATACTTAAATAATTCCATGGAATTAAAGGCAGACTAATTTTTAAACCATCATCCAGAGAAAAATATTATGAAAGAGTAATGGGCAGAAAATTAAAATCTTATTACGGTCTTAAACTTAACGAATGACTTTTGGCGATGGTAAACAAGGATTATTTGTCAAAATATATAGGAGTGGAAATCAAAACGTTCAATCAAATTCGCGCGTACAGTAAATGAATCCCTTAGTAGATCCCTTAAAATACTGCGGTCAACTGAAAAAAGCGAGAGGGGATACTAATGTATACAAAAAAATTATCCAAAAAATAATATTTCATCCAAATCACCGTCGGAATGCTGACTATTGGTGACGAAGAAAGTGATATAATTTAGATCTGAACGATTACAACCGTAATTTAATCTAATTGGTATCATCTCACAATATATTCCTCACCTAAAACAATGGAATCGCAAGATGATGATTAAAATCCTACATGAGCCCTCTTATTCCTCTCACAGTATTGTTACGGTAAAGGCAACGCGTTGAAGTCACTCGGACAGCCCACAAACAACCACGCACATAGAATTCATAGTATGAAGTATGTAAGTAATTATTCGAATTAGGGTCAATCTTTAACGAAATTAGGTAAAAAATATCACGTTTGAAGTACGAAAGAGAAGTAATATGTCTCGTTCTTCCGTTCATCTGGCATCGCCAGAACCTTAGTTAAATACGTAGAGAAAGACTATCGCCATTGTAGAGAAGGGAAACCATTCAAGTGGAAAATTTTACTTTTTTGACATGATTGAGGCATATTAGGAAGGTAAAACTCTATCACAGTCCTTAATGCTATCCGAGACAATTGCGCATAAAAGAAAGAGCAAGGAAAACTTCCAGTACTGAGTAGAAAACATTTACATCCAGTCACTGGTATTTCAATAAATAAAAATCTCCCAGTATATAGAGATTAATGTATTTTCTTGGACTACCAGCATGAGCCATTTATTGCAAAAGAAACAATTCTGAGAAGATTGAGGATTTTCAAACAATTAATTGCCATAGCACCAATTTTTTAGATTCCCGATTAACTGTGACTAGATTCTTGAGGCATTACACTAAACTCCTTTCAAGGCGTATGCAAATGACCTGATGCATCTAAAAGGAAACCAATTGCAATTCCGATATAAGTGAATCGGATAGCGGCACGTTGAAATCTCCTAGGCAAGCGAACCTGAGGGATTATCCTGCATTTCGGACTTGGAGCTTTAACTCGGATGGCGTCTCGGATTTAACCAAATTTGGGCTTTGTACAATAGAGTACAATAAAGTGACCGCAAACAGCGCGCGAGTAACCACTCACTTCCACAAGAATGGTTCATTTTCATCGTATCGTTGGATCGCGGTTATCGGATTCCGCGGCCGCTTCCTTCGCTCACACTGGAAAGGTCGCACTGAACCCCATACATATTTGAAAATCCTTCCCCTTTTTTGTGCTTCCGAGAACAATTAAAATCGCTTAAGAGGTGTATTGCATCGTGCCGAAGCAACTGAACCCGGTCACCGCAAGGTCCAGCCAAATGAGTCGTCTCGCATCGTGTCGAGAAATTAATGACTCATTGAACGATTCACTTGAAGAACCAATCAAACGGCAACCCTAATGTGGTCATTTTCATACGGTAACACAGAATAATCCAAATGGTGCGAAGGTGAACAGAGAGTTTTATGTGGAAACACGCCGGCCCGCTTCTCTTCACCCGTCCCTCATTTCGAATCTATGAGTCGGCCTTCACCAATTCCTCCCCCTTCTCTCCCTATTTCCGTTCGCTCCGTGGGTAGTACCCACTGAGCATCACGATCTGCCCTTCCAACTCCCTTCATAATCCCATCCCAGCACCTACCCACCTTCGATCCTCCTTCGAAACCCACCTCTCGTACACAAACTACCGTTAAGTCCCCTCGCCTCTCTCTCCCACCCAACCCCTTCCCCCACACGTGAATCTCATTTCAGCAACCCCTCCCACCGGGTCCGGCCCTTTCACACCTAAACGAGTAGGACCCAAGGGGGACTACCTCTCACCCTCCTTCTCCAAAACTAACCCTTCAAATCCCTATCCGAAAAGTCTACACCTTCCCTTCATTCTCACGCACGGGGAATAAGAAAGCGTGCCCAGTGTTTTTTGAAATGAAAAAATAGTAATAAAATAAATACGATTCCCCTACCGAGGGAGCATGTACGCACGTCTTGGCTTATACAGTGCCATACCACCGCCCTTTGTCTTGTATCCCCGGCCTTATAAGAGAGGTGGGTAAACAAAAGAGGTCCACGGGCCGTGTGCCGCGCCCTCTCCTGTCATTCGCGTGATGTCTCTGTATATATCTCTTTCTTTCTGACCGTATTATGTACACACACACAAACTCTCGTACGCTGACGAGCACGGGGCTTTCTCGCAGTGGCACGGGTAGAGGTAAACTCCCATCCCGGTCAGAGACTCTCATGAAATATTCGCACGTTTTCTAGACGGGAAGTGTGGTGGCTAGAGTTTTGACTTCCCACCCCTTGGACTCGGGTTCAAATCCCGGCGGGGGTAGAGACTTCCCAGAGACTGCCCGATCACTTCTTGAGTATTGTGTGGAGGATATTTCATGCGCAACCCTCCGGCCGTCGGATGGGACGTTTAGCCATGTTCCCCTCGGTGCTTCTCGTTAAAAGCACGCTAATGTCGACGCCAGGTCTCTCTCCATTCTTCCCTACCCTTCCCTCACGACGTAAATGACCTCAGCTGTCGATCGCGTCCTCCAAATACCATACCATACATTAAATTCGTCCGTAAAATTATGCGTTACCTAGGTGGCACCTATACAAGCCTTTTGTTACGCTGAGGAATTCTTTTCAAGTGGCAAAAATGCGTAAATATTGTATATTTACGACTTAATCTTATTATTACTTAAACAGCACGTGCATGATTCATGCTGCTATGTACTTAATATTTATCTTCAAACTTTGATAAGGACGATTTTCCAATGATTTTTAACATCAAAAACATTTACCATAGTTGTTTTAGCATTAAATAAGCATTTGTGGGAACCGTACCTCATTTGTTTATCATTAATACAAATTCAATTCCTACCTTTGCGCTGCCGTCGGTTGAAAGAGCACAAAGGGCGCAAGATTTTATAAGGGCAGATAGAGCACAGTGCACATGGTACACCCTTCTGGATTGGGACACGGCCCTAGACAGGAAGACAAAGTATGAGCAAAATCTAAAAATTTAATTCCTGTAATGAGTAAGATACTTTAAACATTTTAGTAGTGAAAATTTACCAATGGTACGCAACCATTAGAGGAAAAACTGAATTTTCGCTAATACGGGTAGTTCTAAATTCGTCGATGTCAAGAACTTCCTCCTACTCCGCTATATTCTGCATGAGCAACTTTCATGCACATAGCACAACAAACCCTGATTAACCTCCCTTCGTGTAACTCCAAAGTGACAGTCATCATAACCCTTAAGGCAGAGACCACATAATAGCGGCTGATAGTAGTATATTTTACAAGGCTCGGACACTGAATTGCTAGAGAAAAACATGACTAAACTAATAATTTACAACTGCGTATTACTTAAGAGTTACTAAAATGCCAAAATACTGAATATAATGTATCAAAAAGATTACTTAAATGTATGGAATATATTTCCAAAACCTAAAATAGTTGAAAAAATATCAGGCAAACAATATAAGTGAAATTTAATATTATTTAATCGATCAAAATTGATAGGTAACAACACATTGTACCATTAGCTTAGTAACCATAAACAAACATTGCAGTAAAGGTGAATGTCAATGTCCTAGTTTCCTTTTTGTTGATTTCCCACTGATTTTGTTTTCTTGGTTAAGCTCTAAACTATTGTAAAACATTGTTATAACCCTGCATTTAGATAATATCTCAAAATTATATCAACTTTCATTTCAAGCCCTGACGGAGGAAAATAAATGTCCGACACATCGTCATAAAATTGCATTTTTGAACACAAGACCTGCACATCAACAAGCTCTTCTCTAATTAAGAGTTAACTTCTCTAGGTAAAAACCTTCCGAAACTGCAAACCACATTTCCATATTTTGACAATATTGAACGCAGTTTATCGATCCATGCCGCGTCGGCAATTCACGTGTTCGCCAAATCACGGGAAAATGTAAGTTACGACCCAAACGCTCACTAAACGAACGACCAAACGACCCGCTCACTAACGCTCAAACATATTCTCCCATTAAATACCCACATTTCTTCAATCTATTTCTCACGAGAGCTGACCCAGCACAAAATCTATTCTACGTCTTTCTGTTTTCACTTGATATTAAAAATGTGAAATTATCCGTTCAAAATGTTTTCATGAAATAATTTAACTGCTACTTGTGAGGAAGTATATTTTAATTATCTGAAGCTGGAGCTGAGATTGAAATACCAGAGAATAAAGCGCTGCGGTAACTAAGTGAAAGGCTTTGTCCACTTATTGGGAAACCTTATGAACTTATTTACAAAATATTATCGTATCCTCTGATTGAAGTAACTGGGCTATAATTATTCAGCCTACTGGTCATATGTTACACGAGACTAGAAAGCTTGCAAACCAGCTAGTATCCTCGCCCTTGTACTTGATCTAGTATGGCGTGGAACAGGGTTTACGATACTGTTGACGACAATAAACTTAACCTTGCGTAAACAGCCATTCAACTACCAAGAATTGTCTAATGACATGAGTTGCAAGGCATGAATATCGCAACTGTGGCATGTTTATCTACGGAATGTGTTGCTATTCGTGACTAATATATCTATTTAAAATGCTTCGTTATCGATTCCCAATTGATAGTAACTCATAAAATCTTAACAACATTGCAGTGTGGAAGTAAAATGAGTACCCAGGATTCGTGAGCATGAGTCTCCTCATTTCCCTATAAGGGAGAAAATAGAACCGTGCACTTAAAGTGAAGCAGTTCTTTCTTCTCCCATTCATGGCAAAAACTATGATCACAACTAGGGTTGTGAACAAATGCAGTCTCGTTTTAACGTCACAAGGTGAATAATTGTAAGTGTGATTAAAAGGAAAGTAAGCAACAAAAAAATTAATGAAAACAATCTGTTCGTACAAATTACCTAATTAACAAGTTAAATCAAAAATTACCATCTGCTGCTTTACCGACACAGAAGTGAAAAATTTTTTCCCTCAAACTTAATAGTGATGAAGGTTCTCTACTGTGTCCAATGATTCGATAAAAGAGTTGAGCATCGAATGGCATGCCTGAAAGGGAAACTGAGCGTCTTTTGTTTATATCAATAGATAATAAGGTGCTAGCTAAAGAATAGATAACGTTAATACGTGAGAACTCCACGAAGGTGGAGTTTAAGGGGAATAATTGTTTTTCTTTCACAGTATTTTCAACGAAAATACAGAATATTTCCACGATGCTTAAATAGGCCCTCTATGGTGCCTTATTTACCTTCTTCAGATCGAATATGAAAATATTCCAAGATATAATAGTCATTTTGTTATGGCTAAGCGGATGAGTTAACATAGCAAGATACGGCAACTCCAACAAAAAAAGTGATTTCTTCGGAAGTGGTGGTCAGGGTTCGTCACTAAATTCGGTCTAATAATTTGTATTTTTCATACTTTACACCTGATCATAAATCAACCGCGCGACACCTCCCTTGCCTAATACTTATCTTTCTGGACCATTCAACGCAGCCAGTCAGTTTTTAGAACGCATGACAGTCGAAATTCATTGGTACGACTATCGATGAGAAAGGACGGGGACGGAGTGATTCAGCCCTGTCTCCGATAGAGCAGTCAACTCAAAACGTCACTCGTATCGAGACGGTCTTCCTTTCAAACAGCTTTCAGAACCGACTCGATTATCAAGCGTTACCCATGAGGCCAAACGATTCGGGTCACCCATGGGTGGTCGGATTTATCAATGCATCGCCGCCACGAAGAATTGACCCGAAGGTCATCCCATTACGTTCACGAACATTTGCCCATTACGTTCGCCGAACAGGTGCGTCAAACAGGAGAATGCAAGGGGCAAGCAGATCGTTATGCTACGATCCGTGGCTCAAAATGAAGAAGTTGGTTGAAGGATGGTTGAAATGAAGAAAAAGATTGAAGCGGCCATTTCCTAGTGCTTGTCGCAGAGTGATTATAATTATCTATCCATATTATTGCAATTTGCAAAATAAGTCGAGCCTGGGGACTGCAAGAATAGTCTAATAGCTGTTTACGGATTGAAGATAAGTCGAAAGAAATTTTTTCTAGCGGGGGCGACCGGGCCGGTTTTTCCTATAGGCTAACTAGGTTTCAGCTAAGGGCCTTCAAGATCAAGAAGCATCTAAATTCACACTAAATTCCACTTCTTAAATTTATTATCCTTACCACATTTATTATGAAGGTTCACAACTGGCTGAATTTAGCATATTGATATAATAACAAAAGTATATCACAGCAACAAATATAATTATCCCCGATATAATTGACAAACTTAAAAACGGGAGGTGAACGGGCCTCATTGGTGGAATAGTCCAGGGCCTCTTTTCCTCTAAATCCGCGGACAATGTTATGTTTTGGGGATTCCATGAAGTGTGGCTGAAGATTGTTCCATCAGGAGCATATGTAATAATTACATGTGAGCTACCTTGATTAAAGTTAAACCAAAGCTTTCAGCATCTCAACTAAAACAACTATCAATGGATTAACTTTTACACACTAAAGCCAAAATATATAATTTTCAGACGGCTCAGATTAGCCGTTTATTAAAGGACACTAAAGCATCCTCCGAAAAGGACTCTCGATACCTGTCTTCCAAACCTCCTCTAAGATCCGAATTAAGCTTTCGACGAAATTAAAATGCCTTAAGTGAATCCTGTATAAAAAACAGAAATATGCAATAAGTTTGAAAAAGCATGGGAGGAACCTTATGGAAATCTAAATTATTTAAAGCTATAAATAATTTATATCGCTCAACGAGCGACTAATTTTGGAGATCCTTCACAATATTTCGTGTAATGACAACGTCGTTTCATTTCTTAGGCTCCGTCATTTTTTTCTTTCCTAAGTTCCGACGCCCCTCTATTTATATTTACCAAATTCAATCTCCCTTATGATTCAATGCATAATCTCTTGATGTCTGTCCTCAAAATACGCGGGTAGCCAGAAAAAACTCATGATATATAAAGCGTTTCCTTACATCGCCTAAAATAAAGTCCGAACCAAAACCACCCTTTCAAACCACTTAATAGCAACATTTTCCCACAGCACCAACAAGAGTAATGTGAAAGACCATAATCCTATCATCGGTGGGGTTCCTAAGGAGTTATGAACCAGTCCGCCGCAAATAAGGTTTCGGTCGTGGTTTCAATATGATTTCATGCGGGGAAAGTAGTAGACGTAATAATTAAAATTACATTTAAAATACTAACAAAAATACCAGAACTATTTCTGTCACAATATCTACTAATACCACGCACTATTGTTTATTATTAGAACCTCCAATTCAAGAAAGGATCCCAATTTCTTCATTACTATGGAACATATATTAAGATAAAACAGAAAATATTAGCAGGAAATAATCACATTGTCAACAACAAGGATACACAGCGCTAACATACCTATCATTTGACACTCGATGACCACTAGAGGACCCTATACCTTCACATAAAGACACTTTTCATTAACCTACTTCGAAACCTCATTATTTTAGAGGAGTGAGTTAAGCACAGCTTATACTCTATCCGAGCTCCGAATATCATCGTTTTGACCAGATATTCGTAGTAAAGCATTCTACCAGACGATTAAGCAATCCACGTCACGAAAAAAAAACAAAAGGCTTGAATTATAATCTCATGTAAGAAGATACTAAACAACAGCCTTTACAAGTTATAACTATGGATTCTTATCTCTACAAAACCTTTATTGTGAAATCGATACACTCTGGCGCACTCTCCAATGCAGCTGACACGCTAGCCAGGGGACCCGTGAGCTCGCACCAGCAGATCAACATAAAACACGACCCGTAATCGGGCACCGGAGAGTGAGCGGTTTGACAGTTGTAACATTTCCTTCCCTCTCTTTCTCCATCCGTCGGCACATGAGTAAAAACTCCGCGTACCTCCCACGAGCCGCGGATGACTATGGACAATCACGACCACGAGTATAAGTAGATACTGGATCTGCGTCGGCAGAGGGCGGTGCGTGTGAGCGCCTTATTCTTGACCTTCCACCCCTTGTAAAGAGCTCCTAAGGGTCTCCACACGCTCGTATGCCATATGCAAAAATAAGCTTTACTATTGTGGTTTATTTCAAATCCGCAGCTCGAGAATTGCGGCGAAATTCTTATGAATTACCACGAGAAAAAAATCCCTTCTGGACCGGGCATTGAACTACCCACCTTTACCTTTCCGGGCCACTGCGCAGAACACTACGCTACTTGCACTAAATTTGGGTTAAAATTACAATGGAATTAAATAACCTGGATAGCGTAGTGATCCGCGCAATGGCTTAAAAAGCCGTTCGATTCCCGGTCCCGGGAAGTTTTTTTTTCTCTTGGCGATTCATTCGAGTAGCTATACTGTTTCAATATATTGATTATAGTATTCTACCGATTAAGATAGGTTTCCACAGAGTAGTAAAGAAGTAATCTGGGAGCTTCTCTTTCCTTCATTCACTGCCTTATTAAGTTCACTGTAAGGCCTACTTACTCCGCAAAATAACAGAATTAATTTCCTCTACCAGTTTTTGCTTCCCCATTTTAATGTTAGCCTAGACTTCTTCTCATATAATCCATACTTCCTAATACTTTGGTTTAAAAATGAATAACAATAAATACAAAGATACAAATTCAAACAAATTTAAGTACGCGGTGAACAAAAACACATATAGTTGCTTTCTAATGAATATTCTACTCCAATATTCGTGTTCAGAACAACCACATCACAAGCGAGAAACAGCGACGCAACGCCGGCCGCCTTCCTTCATTTCTTTCACATACGCCGCGTCCCGGGATCGGCCTCTCCGTTTTAACAGTTCGCACGATTGAGCCCTTTCCATTGGCCTTATCTGTAATCCCTGCCTCGAATGCCATTTAATCCATATCTCTCTCTTCCTTTTCGCTCGTCATTTCTTTTTCATTTCCCGGCCGCCAAAGAGGGAGAGGGTCAATCGTGCCACGCCGTCAGAAGCACTGGAGTTGGGATCCCACCTGTTCCTCCACTCTTCCCACCGACTCTACATCGCACAACTCCCACTCTGCTCTCTGAACCGAATTCTGGACCTCAGCTCTCTCTTCCGTTCAGGAAACCATCACACCCTCCTTCGATAGCCTTCATCTCCGCTACACTCACTTGCCATATCCACTTTTTGATATTCCACTATTTCTCCTTGGCAACTATTCAACTAAGTTTGCAGCGAGCTTATCGATGGCTAAATTCTAACAACACGCATCTCAAAATTTGGTCGGTCTGGCTTAATACTGGTAATACTGTTAATACAAAATAAAATTCAAGCAAAAAACAACTCTTTGTTTACAAATGGATGCTTCTTTTTCAGTTTTATCTATTTTTGGTTTTTAATTTCAATTACAATTAAATCGATTAAAAAAATAAATCGTTTTTTTTTTGCTCTCCTGAAAAGTTGCCATTTTTGAGATACGTGTTGTTAGAACTTAGCCATCGATATAGGATCCAGATCAGATAGACTTAATCTGTGAACTTAACAAAAACACATGGAAAAGCTGTGCGATTCCTCAAAAACTGTTACGGGCGCACAGGGAGTGTTACAGAAATGCTAAACAAGAACCGCTTGAGACTCGGAGGCTGCGAGCTAGGCTTAGATTGCTTGCGCAGTTGAGAATGGATATCTTTAGAAGAAACGGAGAATATCATATTTGAATCGCATAATATTTCCATGTCTGACAGAAACGATAAATTAAGAGAGATATTTTTCCGAACAGATAGGTATGGGAATTCGTATTTCCCCCGCACTATATAGGACAATAATTAATGCTAGGGGAGACCGGGGTACACTTCACGGATTAACATTTTTGATGTCTAGTATTTTTTTCTCAATCTTGTTTAAAACCGAAATAAATCCACCATACAGAGAATTTCCTTACGTACACTTAAGTGTGTTTATAGTTTCCATATATATATATTATCAATAGTCCCAAAAATATTATTAGTTGGCACAATTAAAGAGAGTAAACTTACCCAGTGCTTACGGAAAGTTAACTTAACTAACTATTATCTAATTCTCAATCAGCACATAAAGTTTCCGACTAAGCATATCGTGATTCCCCAAATAGTCTAATGCTAAAATCGCAAAACCAAGCAAACACGCGTTACGCTCATATCAAGATGTGAGAATACTCTTTCCTGCGTTATCTTAAGTATCATTAGTGGAGTTATCTCGATTGCAACACCAATTTCAACAAGTTCCTCAGGTACTCAAATTAAGAAAATTTGAATATAATTACGAAAAAGTAAAAATATGGAAATCATAGTTTCAAAAATTTTAGAAAAAATTCAGGTTTATTTTCTTTTCGGCATCCAACAGAGCTTCTAATAGGAATTTTTCGTGCTAAGATGTAGAGCACTGTACTACCCGAATGGGCATCTCCCATAAAATTCTGAGGAAGTGTTTATTTTATGCTTAAAGTGCGTTTTCACACGAGAAGGAATAACACAAAACTCTCATAAAATTTTAAATACATTATTTTTACGATATCACCCAATGAATGGTACGCATGGTCTCAATCAAATTCTATCTTAAAGAAGAAAAAGTATACCTGAGGTACACCGGCAGTCAAAATTTCTTGCTTCTGACTACCTTCTGAAGGCTAGCAAGCCTGACCGGCAATCGGGTGATACGGGTTTGAATCCCAGCAGAGTTATGCATTTTTTCATGACGAACTTCACTCTTGGTGTATAAAACTTTGCACCCGTACAGCATACAAAGTCACTTGTTCCATTCAGTGCCTTCAAAATTATTTATAAATATATAGTAAGTTCCTTCCTTAAGAAACAAGGAGAGATACCTTCGTTTACTCGACTTTACCAGTCCCTCGCTTACTAAACTTCAACGCCAACCTTTCCCTCTATCTTCCACCTCCATAACTTTGGTCACTTGTTCCATGCAGTACTTTCAAAATATATTTATTAATATACATTTAGTAAGTTTCTTCCTTAAGAAACAAGGAGAGATACCTTCGTTTACTCAACTTTACCAGTCCCTCGCTCACTAAACTTCAACGCCAACCTTTCCCTCTATCTTCCACCTCCATAACTTTGGTCACTTGTTCCATGCAGTACTTTCAAAATATATTTATTAATATATAATAAGTTCCTTCCTTAAGAAACAAGGAGAGATACCTTCGTTTACTCAACTTTACCGGTCCCCGGCTCACTCAACTTCAACGCCAACCTTTCCCTCTATCTTCCACCTCCATAACTTTGAAGGACGTAGGAAGACCTGTCCTCATCTAGCTCCATATAATAGCTTCCCTTCCTTGACCCTTCCTCCCACACTTCAACCTCAGCCTCCCACCTTCCCATCCTCCTCCCAAACTCCCCTCCTCACCCTCCCTCTTTATACGCCCTACCGAAAATATTTTCACGGACGATGAGTTATGATTTCCCGAAATAATGAGCGGAGTTGGCCGGGAATTACGGCGGTGGCGGCGTCTGGCGGTCGGGAAAGAAATTGTGCCTCGACCTCACCCGTGACCCCATCCTCGAAACCTCTATATATGCCTTAATATCAAGGAAACCATCCTTATTATTTAATGACAACAACGACGACGGAATATCTTCCATTCCTACATCTCCCCGCAGCAGGCCATACCTCTCTTGGGGAGATTCGTTTATAATTACGTCCCTTCCTCGCATGCGATTGCCTTCCTCGCTCGAGTCTTTTCTGCCAGCTTATCTTCAAAAGTGAAATCTCGAGTTGAGTGACTCCGCCGGAAAATAAAATACTGTTTTCCGCGCGATGATGGACAGTAATGTGCTTTTGGAGTTATCAGAAGGTCGTCTTCTGCGTTGTTGAAAAACTAACGTAAACGATTATCTGGGGGAAATAATGATGCTATGTAAAATTATACGGCACCAATACGTTAATTTCGTAGCACTGGGTAATTCCACGTCCATTATAAACGCATAACGATCGATATTGTCCTTGACCTCCCCGATTCTTGACCAAATTTTACACGATGGTTCTCGTTTTACCGCATGACTTGACTGAAAGAGCATCTATTTTGAGATGCATGACCACTCTTCTAAAACAAACTGATCAGTTTAAGTCAAAACCAAGTAATTACACACACATTAAGTAAGGATATTGACGTTGTGCCAAATAAAATGCTGAGACAGTGTTATTTTTTCAAACTACTTTTTCACGAGAGCGAGAATTGCCAAAACCCTCATCAAGTTTTTTCCGATAACACCCAATGAATAATACGCAGGCTCTCAACCCAACTCTATCTTAAAAAGAAAACTGTTATATTAACTACAGTATTACGGCAGTAAAAGCACATATTTCTGACTTCTGCCTCACATTTACACAAATTCTGGGCAAAAACTTCACACACACTATAAATTTGTTTGTTCGCCAAAATTTTATAGCAGTAAAGGAAATTTACAGGAACTATTTACAAACCTGGTATAGCCAGCCAATTTTAACTTTTTCAACAAGATTTTACCCTCGGTTGAAAGTTCGTTTCATTTTTGTCAGCCCATGACAGTAAATCTTAAGTACCTCAGTCCTGTAATTTTCAAGAAACAGAAATATATTAACCCAAATTAAATGCCTCACAATTGTGTAGCAATTTCGAAGTTTTTTTGTGGCTATTTCTTGAACTAATATTCAAACTTAATCATTAATAAGAATCGGGATACCGTTCCAATCAATTTAAATGTGTTAGAAAACTGCATTTTCATCTGATTTTAAGTTATCCTGAAAATTTCAGCTTCATAGCTAATCGGAAAGTGTTATGAATGAGTTGTAAGATTTGACCAGGAGAAGGCGATAAACAATAAAACTAGTTTATGTAATCGTTGTAAAAATGAGACACTGTCATTTTAAATATTTATGTGATAATGTGATGTGGTATTATCTCACGGATGCCATCCTACAGGCAAGCTTTGGAGTTTTCTTCATTAAATCGAGATTTGAACGCATGTAACAGAGAAAACTAAATGTATACCACATAGTTCACAACGCACCTAGAAAACTGCCATTAAAGGGAACTATACTCCTATGCTTAACAAATAATTTACGACCAGTTTGAGGGCGACGACGACGGTTTGAGAGCAGTAGAGCATGTAAAGGACCACTTCTATTCGTTTGTTGTTTTTAGAGCATCGCCTAAGCCGGAGATGACATGCCGAGATAACTGAGTCCATCCCACGACTCAATTTGATTCGTCAATTAGCGTTCACAATAGCAATGCCCATAGACGGGTGAGGTGCGCCGCAAGAGTACTTTCGCGAGTAGATTGGACCAGGTAATTCACTTAACGCCACCCACAACGTTCCAGAAAGGCTGCATAATTGACGTATGAACTACATTTAAGAACAGCAAGAAATGCCACCCGTCATTAGTTCAGCAAAAATTATCCCACAAAAGGATGCCGATAACCGCAAAAAAAATGTATGGAGCGAAACGAAAGTCATACCAAGAGGCTTATGTTTTCCGAAACGCATTGTACAGTAGCAGAGAATAGAAAGAAAGGTAAATAGTGCAGAAAAAAATTATATCCAAGGAGGTTATTGAAAAAACTCATTTATATGACATCATTCGTTCCCGCAAAAATTTGAACATCCTTAGTGTCCTTCAATGAGGAAGGTAAGGTAAAAAAGAATAATGTGGTTATATTCTTTTTACTCGGGAGGAATGGATTGGCACACCACTCTTACTAATACACTTATCAAGCAATGCGAATTTTATTCAAATTATAACGTAAAAATAACGAAACTGAAATGATAATTATCCAATAATAACTGACAAAATGAAGTGTTTATTCATTACGTGGAATCTGATAATACAAAATCTTGAGCGATTTACATACCCAGCCACAAAGCTATATCTACCACCTTTTACCGTCGTGTTCAGTAGATAACAATTTGAACGCATCCTAGTATTAGAGGCACCGAAGAATAGAATCTGCACAAATTTCTTCAATTATAAATGAAATACCGGTTCAATATTTATTCTACTTATCATTTAAGCAATCAGTGGCAAAAGTGGTCTCATTTTTTAAGTGAGTAATAAAATTTTTGTATATTAGCTGTGTTGTAAATTACAGAAAACTTATCTCACAGGATACTCAGTACTTATTTAAATTATCAGTCACAAGCCAAATGTTCTCATTTCATGTAACCCAAATGCATTCATAAAAATTGGCGTGAGATTAACTTTGAGAAGATTTATGAACTGACGATGAAAAAGGCTGAAGTTCCCTATTTTCGTAATAACTTCGTATAGAACGGAGAGCACCAAATGTGACGAGGCTAGTCAATTACAACGGTCCCAAGAATAAGACAAAACTATATATAATAATTATCCCCATAAATGATATACTTCACCATCATTTGGCTAAGGATGGATTGATGATAGAAGCAAGTAGTCTCAAGCAAGCATGCTTCGCAGGAAAAATACGAGGAAATAATAACGATGAACGATCGAAATAATTAGGAAGTTAAACTACTTGTATGGTTAATACCCTGTCCAATATTAATTTCGTCCCCCAGATATTCATGATTTAAGGATATTACCATGAATGAATAATTTCCAATGAATATGAAATCTTGAAATTGTTAATATCAAATAAAATCTACCTTAATATATAAGGAAATGTTAATGAAAACTTTCTGGGTGTTACAAACGGTAATAACTTATAGTAACAGGGGACAGAGTTATTTGAATCATTGCATGACAGTGATTCCGTGTGCAATATGTTTTTTATTAGTTTTTTCAATCATTTTTCACAGCTAGCAAGAGCATTGACGTACAATTGCAACCTCACTAAATGTAAATACAAACTCCACACTGATTCATGGGATCCTACCTCGAGTCTAAAAAAATCTGACTTTCCCAATGTGTAACAGTTCCGATGAAGATTAAGATCCCAGACTAAGGAAATCGTTTCTAGCGATATTTTTGTGAAGAAGCACGCTTTTCTAAGCGGGGATCTGTGATAAAAAGGACTCCAATCCTTTCAATTTTCCTGTAAATATATTGATGAACGAAGCCCTCATACAGCTTTATGAATGGCGCACTTGGAGTCGACTTACTGAGTAAAAATTAAACAAACTAAATAATTCATACCGCAAAAAGCTTGGGAAGCATAAGGGAGGAATAAACTGTATCAAAACCAGAAGTGAAGGAGCTCTTATTTCACGGTTGGCTGATTTTAAAATATTATATTACAGTATTAATTACATAGCATACTCATGACATTGTTCTTTCATCATTCGATGAAACATTTTCCAACCGAATAAAACAAAATGTACTCTTCTATGGTAGTTCAATCTCTCAAAGGCCACGGTGGCAGCGGGGTAACGTTCTCGCCTGCCAAAGAAGAGGTCGCGAGTTCGAGTCCCGCCTGGGTAGGTTCCCCGGTCCAGGGCATGGTTGTTTGTGTACGTTTACTTCTTACATTTGTTGAATACCCCGGTGTAAAATGGCCAACAAGAGCTGTATCCGGAGGTTTCAGAATAAAATAAAAATAAAATAGAAATAAAATTATTACATTTAGCAAAAAACATGGCCATAACATCATTTAGATGACTTATTGCTTCAGTAAAATCAAACTATTATAGGACACTTCGTAAAAAATACTCTTTGAATTCAATAATTTTGTGCTCGTTTGAAGTCATCTCTAACTGACTCTTATCCCTTTCTGTCATATTTTCGAATTTATTTGCGTTGAAATCGAGAGCCCTCCACCAAATTTTCCAGTATGTCATCAAGATAGGAGGTGAAGGAGACCTTTGAAGTCTTTGCTTAATTGCTCACTTTGTGCACACTTAAACAGCCTTTAAATATTTCTACCCCTATATAGCTTTTCCCTTTCCTCAGCATCTTTACTCCCGAGTACATTAACTTGTACGTATAGAGTAAAAGAGTATCCCGAGTACATTAACTTGTAAGTATAACGGTCGTACATTAACTCATGCTTTCAGCCATCAGCTTCTTTAAAAAAACAACTTCCCTCCTTTCCCCACTACCAGATTTTAGGGCCATCCAGCAGTCCAATTCTATTTCGCGGCCGATCTTACAATGTTTTACACAAAAAAACAAATGTTTATGAGGCCTGTACTCAAATTATGCTGTCTTAGAGTAAGGTTTACGCACATTTCATCAGGCTGATGGAAATCCATTTTCATGGAAAGAAACATGAGAACTTACCGAGTTAGGCAACCATTTATAGCAAGAAAAAAACCCTTTGAATTTTTGATAAGGTATCCACAATTTTTCCTTTGGATATCACCGAATTGATTACCGTGTCAACTTAAGCAACATAAAGAATAAACACCATATACACTTAACCTAAATATTATTACCCAGTGCTTACACGTTAAGAATAGATCATGTATTGATACTTGGTTTATTATTTAAGGTCTCATACGTTTAAATTTAGTTCAATGAAACGTGTATACCACTCACCTTAAAGTGAGTCTCCTATACTATTGGCTCTACAATATAAATGTATCTAAATAATAGGAAACATTTTATCCATCGGCTATTGAAAAAAGAGCATTTACTTCCATGAAATTTGAGGACATAAACTTTGCAAGAAGACATTTTTGAAGCCCACTAACATAACTGAAATAGAAGAAATCACAGGAGTAACAATACTCGAGTAAACATCAATCCTCTGTAACCGTCCGCCCACGATCGCACTGACTTGAGTCAATAAAGCCGTCCACGCAGGTAGGAACAAATGAAAGGCGAAATCGGAAAAGACATCGAATGAGCCTGAAGATCGTCAGTTTTTCTTTTCGCACCCACCACGAGCATGAGTTACCAGCGAGTATCGCCCTGGGAACCAATCCCCAGGACAACTTAACTCTTTCATTCCCACGACCTGATTCAGAGCAGCATGCACTTTCTTCTTATATAGAATAGGGCTCTTGTAACTCCAAAGGACGCACACGGACTCATGCTGGCAGAGAGTGATGACCTTTCCCTAAGCATAGATTAGAAAGACTGATTCCTCCGACCGAAAGCAACCCCTACAAGACAAAGGACAAGGAATTGTTCTTAGCGCTTGGACCACGGAACTAAGGTAAATGGCAAAGCAGACTGTGAGAATATTAAGCGTGAACCGTATAGCTCACCTAAATTGTAATCAGAAAAATATATTTTAGCGACAGGGAAATGACGCAACACTTCCGTAGATACCTAATCAATTAGAATACTAATTAATTAAACTGTGGTAGTTATTATCGAAAACATTATATTTTCCACACTTTTTAAAGCTAATTAACTTGTATTTTACAACGACACCGATCCGCTGAATCAAGTACGTAAATATTTTTTTAAATATTTGAAAATGGTACGATAATATTACAATTTATTATAAATATCAGTTTCACAACGTATAGCGCATTGCATTTGAATCTCAGGTACATCCACTATTTGGCTCTAGATAAGTTCCACAATTTAATAAATATTGCGACCGGTTTCGATTACATAGTATCATCATCAGGCCCTGCTTTATCCCGTCATCCCGCCATATAAGTCTCGTCCCGTATATATCCCGTCATATAAGTCATCCCGCCTGATGATGACACTATGTATTCGAGACCGGTCGCAGTATTTATTAAATTGTGGAACCTGCCTTTGTCTTTCCTTTTTTGTTTCATCATGAAGGAGTTCCATCATGTCTCGCCTGACACGATAGAATTTATCTAGATAAGTTGACAAATAAATCCAAAAAATTATACAGATATTTCTCTCTAGTAAATTTGAACACTCTCGCGGCACAATGTCTTAATGAGTTCAAAGAGCATCAAATAAAATTCAACAGAAAATCAATAGCTGACATAACGAACGTGATATTTAATGGTTTTTGCTCCATTTAATCTTTAACATTAATAATTAAAGAGCCATTAAATACTGGCAATATACGACGGAAAAACGTAAATTAGGTTTTCAATTAAATACTTACTTAATTAATCAAAGACGGAAAGAATTAATAAATCAAAGACGGGAAACCTTGACTTTTCCAACCTTGCCATTCAACGAGCACGAATGCGATAGCTCGGTCGATTAGCTATCGGAACGTTGCGTCACGCATTTTTCCCCAAGCGTCTGTTTACAAATATAAATGCGGGAATCTGTCCGAAGCTTAAGTGAATTACATCAGCGTTTATGCGTCAATCAATTCGCAAAGCTCTGGGTAAGGAACAAGTAACGCCTCATGATGCGGTCAAGTGGTAACGCCATGGGTCTGATGAGTACAAAGTGTAAAGATGAGTGAACCCACGACCAGCTAATAGATATCACTTGATGATCAGAGATGAACTATGATCAAATTCATGAATGAGACTAGATTAAAGATTTACGGGGAACCACGCAGACGCCGATTGATGCAGTTGAAGTGGCCGTGCTCATGACAATTCGCAAAGCGAAAAATGACGACACGGCCACTATGGCTGCAACGATTCGATCGAACACAACCTTCAATTTAATTGCGTTTTATCCCTCATTCATAATCACTCATTATTAAATATTGGCTTAGTATAGAGTAAACGCTTTAAGGAAACCATACCCAGGAACTAGCTGGAGCACTGGTTTACTCTGTGGGTGTCTCCGTGCTCTAGCTTTTCAGTCAATCGCAGTCCACACCATATCACTCTTTGAAGTACAAGTATAATAATAATCACCTTAATTTTCCATTCAACGAACAATTTTAGAGATGCGAAATAGAAATAATTCATTAGCAATTGCACTTCCTCATTCATGGAGGTAACATCCTATTTTTAACACTAAAAAATATTTAGCCGCTAAAAGCGCAATTTTCAAAGCAAAATAATCGAAGATGAAAATAAGAAGCTGAAATAATATTTCATTATTAATATATGATAATATCAGTACATTTTATTACCCAAAAACTAAATTTCAAATAATTTAAAAGAACAAGTCACGAACTTAATTCCTTTTTTAATAAAGGTAAATGTAGTCAGCATATATTGCAATTTCTTTTAATATAAAGTTTCTGAATATCAATTACAATCACTTAGAAGTTAATTAACCACCATCGTACGAATAAGCTAATACATATTTCTACCGTCTTTCTCGTCAATCTTCGTCTTCATTCCAATTCAAAAAGGTACCATAATCCGGTCAGGGGCAGCGATTGATTCGGAACAGATCAGTCAAAAGGATGATTGTTATGATCCATCGCCTTGCATTTAATATCTCATAGGATAAAGCAATTCGTCGTTGAAATAAATGTATAGCATCAATTTTAACGCGGCAATACTAGCTGAGTGTACGAAAAATTCCGTCGACTAAAATCATCAAAAGATGTGATTGCAAGAAATAAATGCAGAAATGCACAATTACAAACTTATTATTACATACCAGATTTGGATATTAATAGCTTTGATATGAAAGGGTCAGCAACTTAAATGCTGTATAAATCGACTTTTTCCATGGTAATTGCCAGGTGTGGATAAATTAATAAAATAAAAAGGTCAAGAATCTATAAATTCCAAAAACTTACGTTACAAGACCGATATTCCTTTATTTAGAAGACGGAATGCTAATAAAAATCGACAAATTAAGGGAAATTTCACTTCACAACTTGCCGATTATGCACGCTCTCTACGCCACTGATTGACAGACTTCGAATAATAATGGCGCACTGCACTTAAATGGAAAACAAGTCGAAATCGTCAAGTTAAGGAACCCTCGACGATAATTGGTACACTAAATACTACAGGAAAAGAGCACTTATGAGGCTGTGAAGGCTGCCCAAAAAAGGTATACTTACTACTAAAGCTGCTGTTTTACATATTAACATAGAAATTAGTATTTCCCTGAAATTTCCCTGGTACTTCCAGATAATATTCCATGAGATTTCCCGGTCTCGCGAGTTCTTCACAATGCTGAACACGATGCGCATTTTTCAAGGAAGCTTCTTTTCTATTTCAGTGACTTTTATCGAGAGAAACATTTTGCCGAATGCTAGGCCTCTGTTCTTCCATGAAATATTGAAAAAAGTCATTATATAGTGTGACTTGGCAGCAGGGTGAAGGTAGTAGATAGCAAGCCATAATATTAAACTAAGTTTTCTATGATCTACAGAAATGGGAAAGTAGTTTATTTCCTAGTGAATTCAGGAAAAAAAGCAGCTGCCTCAAGTTGTCAGACCCACCCCTATTTTTCAGCGACTATCGTTTAGAAAATTGAATACGACAAACAGAATTTCATAGTACTTAAAGTTATTAGAGAATTTGGCGTTAACAATTTGTATATTTTGCCATAAACAGTGTTATAATAACGTTATAAGATCGAATAAATCGGAAACAGTAAATCATCATCAGGAACGCTTTCAAACAATTTGGTTGAGTTACTGGCAAACACAATAGTTTTTTTTCATGGAATCGATGAAAATATCTGGGTGTTTTCCCGAAACATAAATACAAATACTTTTTCACATCACACCTCAATTCTCTCCCTCTCGTAACACTTCAAAGATTTTCTCGATCATCGGAGATAGATAAGGCTTCGCTCTAAATTAAATTTTATCGAACCTTCCAATCAGATATCGCACCGAGACTCCTCCTGGACATTGAATCCACTCGAAGAATTCGCGAATGAGACAAAAAAAAACAAAAGCGCCAGAGCTTGCGCGCACATAACCGGTTACCGGCCTATACTGACGTCAAACTGCCCCTCGCCCCTCAGTAAATTACATATACGCACGTACACACATACACATTCATTTTTTTCATTCCACTTGAAAATCTACATAGGGAGTAAGGAGTAGAGAGAGATGGGGTAGCGGTATGTATCCTAGTGTTGGGGGGGTTGGCCCCCTTTTCTCCCTCGGGCCGTTACTCTCCTTGCCTCCGTCCGCCACCCTCGCAGCGACAATTAAGACCAACAAAACGATCACCAGATTCCGCCAGCAGATAAGGAGCCACTGTTAAAACCTCCTTGCGGTCCCATTCCCATAATGCCACGGAATAAATCAAGACGCCCACGCTACTCGCAAAGAGTCCCCGGTGGCATGTGGGAGTAGAAGAGAAGGGGGTGGGGGGGGTGGAAAAGGAGAGGGATGCTCCAGCAGCGAGGAAGAAGAAGGGAGCCCGCAAGCACACCCCCTCCACTTAGCTCATCCTTTCTCTCAAACCCCATCCCCTCCTTAAGGGAACCAGTGACCTCCAAAGCCGGTGAACGCACAAAAGACATCCTCAACAACAATCCAAGCACACACCGACTTTCCTTTTACGAATAAGTTTCGAAGAGGTAAGAGCTAAAAAAAATAAAAAATAAAATAAACTTTGTATCGAGCCCCTCTCATGGTTCTCCCTTGTATTGCCGATTGCAGTATTTAGTAGCACCGCGCTTCCTGGCCCGAGCAATAATTCAACGAGGTAAGGGGACTCTCCTTTCGTTCCCGCAACATTCTCATTGACCTATGAGCATATCCCTTCCCTAAGCGGGCGACAGTAGCCATGACTATCCGCAGGCACGGTAGCTCTTAAAGGTTGCTGCGGATTAGAATCCCGCCCGAGGATGGTAGTAGAAACTTTTTAAGGAGGGAGTAAGGGGGTGAGTTTACGTACCGAGATAAAGCTATCTTCATTAAGTGTCTTCAAAACGGAAACAATTGAAATAACTATCATACAAGGCTAGCATTATTGACAACTTATATAAATTACTCGTGAACTCCTAACTAAAGCCGTTGAACTAGCGAAAGACACCCTCAAAAATATCCACGCACACCAACTTTCCTTTTAAGAATAATTTTCGAAGAGGTAAAAGGTAAAATAAAAAAAATACCTTCATATCCAGCCCCCCTCGTGGTTCTTCCTTGTATTGCCGATTGCAGTAGTTAGTAGCGCCGTGGATCCTGGTCCGAGCAATAATTCAACAGCTCTCATTTCGTTCCCTTAGCATTCTCATTGACCTCGGTGCATATCCCTTTCCTAAGCGGGCGACAGTAGCCATGACTATTCGCGGGCACGGTAACTTAAAGGTTGCTGCGGATTCGAATTCCACCCGAGAATGGGAGTAGAAACTCCTGTGAAGGGGCTAAGAGGGTTAGTTTACGCTACCGAAATGAAACTATCTTCATTAAGTGTTTTACAATGGCAGCAGTTGACTTTTACTGCGACACAAGGCTATCATTATTGATAATTATATTAATTACTCGTGAGCCACTTACCAAAGACTTAAGAACAGACGCGACGGTCGCGTAAGGAGGTTTACAAGTGCGCAGATGAGATGCTTGAACTTCAGAAATAACAATCAGATATTTAACCTCGATTCCTTTAGTCATCCATGGGGTACGACTAGGAAATCTTTCAAATGAAAATTTTTTCATAGTCATAGCAACGGACGAGCATTGAAAGTTTGTTTAAATGAAGCGGATTGCAGTGATTTAATGTTTGTACATGAAATCGTTCCTTTTCCTTACATGGCTGCGATAAATGACGATTTGCATAAGACTAACTTCCTACTGACGTTATTCACCCTCTTAACTAGTGATTAGATATTGACATAAGCCGTCGAGTTCACTTACACGTCAGCGCCGCTCCCCCGATTATTATCCCTCACGCATTCATGGGTCACCCATAAATATGACGATCATGAGGTGTATACTATCGCAGACAAGGAAGATGAACATTATCTCTCAGACATTACACACGCACACCCACATGTTCGCGTTTTGGATCACGAAAATAGGGATGGAAAAGAAAAATGATTCTTTTTTAAATAAAAATCGATAAAGAGTAGATGGTATCAGCACAATGCTATAATTTTATTTCGTAAAATAATACTAAATAATACTTTAAAAGCGATATTTATTTACCGAGGAGCAGTGACGTGACAACGAATATGCTTTGGGTGGGGGATGGGATGGTCTGAGGTGGCGTCCGCTCTCCCCACCCCCCCAAACAATGGGAAAATTTTTGAAAAATGACATGCCTGAAATTACGTTTTACACTATTTTGGCATTAAAAATTTAACTTTAAGCAGATGGAATTATTATGTGTTAAAACTAGACAATAGTTTTAAATATTTTTTTCTCTGAGGCTTTGCGGGGGGGAGGTCCTATCCCCTCATCCCCCTCCCATAGTAACGCCACTGCCGAGGAGGGTGAAACCAAGGACAATAGGAGACGTCAATATCAATGGAGAAAGACGCAAGATTGCCAACTTCACGTGCTACAAAATACGCACACCCATGTGATATGAACTAAACGTATTATAACTTAATTGTTACTGCAACGTTTTTCAAGGTATCACCTTTAAGCATCATTTATGATTTTAAATTTTTATTTAATGAGCTTATTATTAAGCTGTTAGATGAAAAAATTGTTTCCAAACACTCCTTTGACCACCAAAATACTAGTAATATTGAAACGAGACATCACTCCAACAGCCCAGCTAAATGTAAATGAACTGTTTGATTCTAACTTCTGGACATTTGGATGGAAACAAGTGCTGAATGCGCTAAGTACAGGACAAAGGTAAATTATTAGGACTTCACTGCCTAAAAACTAAATTGAGCGAAGGCAAAGATTTCAACGAACATCTCAAGAAAATATTCCACGTTTAGTGCAATGAGTGAACAAATCTTTATTTAAGTAATTCTTTGGATATGACTCGGCAATCTTTAGCGATAAATGTGGTACATGCTCACAATATCGGCTAATAGTTGAACTTCGGTAAAAAACGCACATTTGAGCGATTGAATTTTTGTGCACGAAATAGTTCAAAAATTATCCACCCAGCTTCGTCAATGAGCGACCAACTAGCTACCTAAGCGAGTAACCACTTGAAAATGATCTTCAATTGCTTTCGTGAATATTAAAGAACTCATTAATGGCTGCGCATGTACTGTATAGGCCTTGCGTTCCTCCTTTTTCCGCGGGCGTTCGTTCTTCCCTTTGATACCACCAACCCGAGGCTCCCCGGCGCGAAACTACGCGAAGACTTTCACCGAGCAACTGACTACTCCTCCCTTTGGAACCCCACGCATCGTAGAGAGAGAGAGAGAGGCTCACCTGCGCACACCCAGCCCGAATGAGCGGTGAAATAAAAAAAATAATACATTTACCGCGAGTCGAGGTCGGAAGAGTCACTCCACCCCCGCGCGCTCCTCCCATTATGAGGGGCGTTAAGGCCCACCCCTGAGGCGCGAAATAAAGTGGAGGGCAGCGTATTTAATTTAATAAAGGAAAGGTAAGACGATGATGATTCGCCCTTTTCTCTCTCTCGCTCTCTCCAGGCAGGAGCGGCTTGATTTAATTTTTCTAAAGTAAAAAATAACACGCCTCGTTGGCAAAACGAGTTTCAAATATTGGCTCAAGCTTCGAGCCACCCAAGTACTCATGTTGAAGGTGAATGGCTCGGATTGAGATAAAGGAGTTAATTACAACAGCAGAAAATACATCAAGACCAATCAAAATTGAACAAAAACTATGATAACAGCCGTTTCCCTGACTTGGCTAACAACAGCGAGGAAAAAAAAGTTCTTCACATTATGAAACAATAACAACAAAGATGTCGAATGCGTCAACTTTCATAACTTCACCGGACAACTAGTTCCAAAGAATCAACGTGCAATCTTCGAAACCACAACGTCTACAGGTATATTTTCTGCTGTTGATTTCATTCATAAAATTCTCTATTACAATACCTACCTCTTTCTTACGGTAATTAAACCCGCAAAACCCCAAGTCGCAATGACGAACCACCATACATTAGTAATATTTTCAGAATAACCGCAAATTTTAAAGGAAATCTTCGAATAATTAAAGAGAGCGAATCATTAGTAGACCGTGAGCAAATTAATAACATGAGCAATTTCATTAAGACGGCTTAAATTAAAAATAATGGCGTGAATAAATTTTGGTGTTTTTCTTTTCAAAATATTCTTAAAGTACTGCAATACTTTTGAAAACTATCTAACTTCACATGCACTTAGCAAGTTTCATGCCATTTATGCATCATGAATTTTTCAAATTCGTATATATCAATGAGTTTTGCATTCTTGATTTCGTAGTTCGGAAGGGACGAGAAATGTGTTCCAAAATCACTATCCTCACCTCACACCACCTATGGGCTATGCATACCGAAAGTGCTAATTTTGCACCGCTTGCATCAAACCCTCTATAAGGAGTTTTAAATGTGAGTAATACATATAAGCTGCTACCCTCTTCAGCAGCAACATCTTATGCAACCTTAAGTATTAAGCCTTCAGAGGAAAATACTTCAGGAAGATTCATCGCAGATGGAATCACGGAGCAAATCAGTTTCCCAAGGATGATTATCCTCATTGACCCGCAATCGCCTCTCTACACCCGAAAACACATCATCAATCGGTAACTCCTCAGTAAAATAATAACATCAACTCGCCAGAGACATCCCCTGTACATCAGAAACCTACAAAAATATCTTTCAGTCTCTCTTGGTGAACTTTCTTCTACAGCAAGATTAAAAGTGTTGCGCCGTTTTCGTATTAGGTACTTTTCTCTTCCAACAGCTTCTTTTTCAACTAATGCGACCGTGATAGAGAAATTATCTGCCACTTTGACAAAGATATCAAAGTTAACCTTGATAATTTGAAAGTGGCGCGACACACGATGAAATCCAGCATACATATTAAGAAAAGAACGCCACTTCTTGCAGAGGCTTCTGCAATGAGTAGTAGATAATCTTAAGTTTTCCGGGTTTCTACCGCGTTGTTTCATATCTGACGACGACAAATTCGTCGGCGAACCTGAAGACGCTGGCGAGATTGCAGGCGAATCCGACATGTAACAACGCGGAGTAAAATCCAATAGTGTGAGATCAAGCATGCAATTCCAGGAAAAACACACCCAAAATGAACTTTTATGTAACTTTTTAAATTAATAAATGCATTATTCGAGGAAGAGCGTCTTATGTTTTCTCCAAATTTTTGTTCCGCTCCCAGGCATCATTAGCTCCATTCCGGTGACCTACAATTCATTCTCCGCGGCCACACACAACGACTCTCTTTCTATTATTTCTACACAAACACACAGCACTCGATGAGATCACACCCGCACTCCCATCGCCCGGAGCTCATTATTGAATATCGTCTAGTCTCAATAACGAACTAGACAAAAGAACATCGCAATTCATAGCGGGGCCGCCCTCGCTTCCCCGCTGTGGAAATTGACCGATCAGACTCCGAGAGGATAAGGTATACGTTGCGCCATCAGTTAAACCTCAACAGACACCCTAATGCTGCTTACATGAAATAAAATTAACAGTTTCATTGACATGTACTTCATATATGAGGGGGTGAGAAGCCAAGGGGTACAAGTGATTTCTTTTTTCTACACTGAATTAGGTATAGAAATTAGGCATAGAAAACAAACGAGATCAATTAGATACTTAGTAGTGCATTTGATTTTCCACTCGATGACAGCGCAGAACAGAGACTCACTTGTATCCCATGGATACCAAGTTTTTGTATATTTATTCTAACAAATAACTCTATTGAGAAAAAAATACTTATACCCCTTGGCTTCTCAACCTCTCATATAACTTAGTTATCACGGAGCATGAAAGTCTTCTTCGCCAATTAAGTCCATATTTCCTTACTGCCCTCAAAGAGGATGAGAAGTAAGTTTAGATATGAAATCAGCAATAATCCCTCTACTAGAACGTAGGCATCCTCGTTTTCTAGGTAGCTTTTCAGATTTTCGTCAATTTGAATCGTTAATTTCTACGTTATTTCCTTGATTTTCAACATTATCTCCTTTTTTCTATGAAAGGCTCCACCTCCCTCTTTCTTCCGATAACAAGAAAATTAGCCAAGAAACAGTAAAAATTTTCTATTAAATATTCTGAAGATAATCACCTCTTGCAAATAATGAACATACTTAATGAAATTAATAATGAAAGCAAATAATGAACATACTTGGTAATTGCGACTAATGACTACGAAAACATATCTCAAGCATGAGAATACTGTAGCAGTGGTTACGTTAAAGTTTCTATAAGCAATTTTTAAACAATTCCACCTTGAGAATGTCATTCAGAAAAGTAAGACTTATACCCAATTTTGTTTTGATAACTGCAATACCTGTTATCAAAACTCGAAAAATCTGAGGAACTCCCCAGTAAGTATCCAACTGCCCAGTCATCTGCACTTGTAATTTTCAAAAAATACCTTATCTAGACGACCAGTTTCAGGCCTTGGTGCGCTAGTCGCCGTATAAAGAGCGTAATGCAAACGGGACACTACTGACCTCCTTCCCTTTCACTCTTCTCCCCGCACCAAATGCACCTCTAATAGAAAGGTAGCCCACAATCCCATGCCTGCAATCGAAACCCGAAAAATCCGCGAGCCTCCTCAGTAAAGTTGCCAACTGTCCAGCCGAAATTTTTCAAAAACAATTCGGCAGAGTCAAATATTGCGCGGTCACGTTGATTTTACTGCTTATTTGTATTCTTGAAATTGCGACAAAAGATCCAACCGCACTTGTAACTTTCAAAAAATACTTATTATGGTCCACCAGTGTCAGGACGGTTAAGCTGATTTTACTGCAGTCTTTTCTCTAAAGAAGTTACAATAAAAAATGCATCCGCACTTGCAACTCTCAAAATAATACATTGCCTCGACTACCATAGCCCAATGTCAGGACACCAGCTTAGGTGGCCTAACCGCCGTATGAAAAGTGAGGTGGAAACTGGACACTACTGCCCTCCTATCTTAGACTCATCTCCCCACTCCACGTTGGCTCCTAGAAAATACGTAGTCCAAAAAATACAGAGGAGAATTTTCCAACGCGACCCGACAGGGTCGAATATTGCATTGTCAAGTTGATTTTCCTTTTATTTTTTTTCTAATGAAATTGCGACAAAATATTCAGCCGCACTTGTAACTTTCAAAAATTACTTAGCCTGAACCACCAGTGTCAAGACAGTTAAGATAATTTTACTGCAGTTGTTTCTCCAATGAAATTACAACGAAAATCATCCGCACTAGCAGCTTTCAAAAAAATACATCGCCTGGACCACCACAGCCCAGTGTCAGGACACCAGCTTAGGTGCGCCAACAGGCACATGAAGAGCGTAGCGCAAACGGGACATTACTGCCCTCCTACCCTAGGACTCTTCACCCACACTACATTGGCTTCTAGTAGAAACGTAGTCCCTCACCTCCATCCTTCTCACGTGCCCCTCACCTCCTCCCTACACGTGAGGGGGACAAGACCATCCTTCATGGAGTACCCTGACGCGTCCCGCCCTCCTTCCAGCTCTTTGTCTCTAGAGGGGGTGGAGGGGAGAGCCGCCATAACATGCAGTGGCTTTTCATGAGAAGGGCGGCGGCGGGCGGAGGTTTTAAGATGGACGGGACGATGGATGAGGGAGGAGGACGAGTTAGGAGGAAGAAAAGGAGGAGGAAAGAGAGGTGAGAAGGGCCGCAAGGAGGTTCAGCGAGGGGGAGAGATGGAGTGACGTGTGGGTGGCAGGTCCGGATGGGTCACGTGCGAAGGATGGAAAGGTGACACGGACTGATAGCATTGAGGGAAAAAATAGGGTGGGCCGGAGTAGCGAAAAGGTTTAGCAGGAAAAATTAGCAATACATTATGCGCAGGGAGCACTTATCACTAGACGCATGCGTCATTGGCGGGGGTCATAGCGTAAATGAGGGCGGAACCTGGAGAAGTTGGCGCGAAAATCACAGTGTGTGGTTTGGTTAGTTTTGAATTGACTTGAAAATTAACGTGGAATTCCAGGTTCGCGCAGTGAAGACGTAATTTTCTTGACTAATTAACGAGATTTTACTCCTGTTTTGTTAATTTCAACCGTCGATCGTGTACAAAGACGTCTTGGGACGAAAAATAACATGCTTGTAATATGAAACGCTAACTCTTAAAAGATACCGAGTCAGATAAAGAAAATATTCTACTTGATTTTAATAGCGATTCGGTCAGTTTACCGTTAGATCTCCAGAATAATCATGGCGTTCAGTAATTGCAATTTATATCCATAAATGCCCAAAAGCGTGAAGATAATTATTCCTTCGCACGAAATCGAAATTAATGACTTCGAAAACACGACGGTGTCATCATTTTGAAAAAAATATCACAATCATTCACATAAATTGGCAATTGGAAAATATTTCCTAGATCCAAGAATCGAACCATATGTATTTGGCATTTCGGAAAATATTTTCTATTGCGCATAAGTCAGTATGAAAAGAAAAATATCAAATGTAATCGATGCTGGAACTTCGATTCGACGGAAATGAGGAGCTGCATAGGAAAAGATTAACAGTTAAGGATTGCAGTGACACAAGAGTACCCTGAGAAAGAAAAAGTTCAGATGAAACTCACAATTGCACCTTTCAGACGGTAAACGCAGGCAATCTAGCTAGCAGTCCCCACATACGTGGCCTCATATACGTGGGTGTGAGTACGTTAGCACAGCTCAGGTGACGAAAATTGAAGAGCGTTGATTACGGGGAGAGTGAGAGGACTATGGAATAAATGAACAAGAGACGCACACTTACATAAAGGCCGTTTTACACGGTACACGGAATTGCGCAATCTGACGTACGTGCGAAGGCGCAATCAAAATTGCGTCGTGTAAAGTGGTGAATTGCTAGAACACATGCGAGAATGCGTGGATGTGAGACGGCAAAATAGCCCCTGTTCTAATTTCGTTCAATTCCACGCCATTTTAGAAATTAATGCAGCTCTAACCTGCGCAATTCCGTGCCCCATGTAAAACGGCCTTAACAAGACCCCCATAACTCTTTCTATTGTGTTCGATTATCTCCATCATTTGCAATAGGAACGAGAATCAGCTTCACTTGATGTTGATCATTTATTTTTTTATCCATTTGTTTTCATCTCCCCGCAAACAGCACGTTCAAGCTATTTACAAAAGGGAATTTACAACAATCAACAATGGAGGACAGTCACAAACACTGCCCCAGGTAGGGGCAACCTACCCTGGCGGGACTGGAACCCATGACCTACGGTTTCGCAGGCAAATACGTTACCCCGTCACTACAGAGGTCGGCTATTGATCATTCATTAAGTGAGTGAAATGTAAATTGAACGCCAAAAAGTTCACACGCCAGCATATTAGTGGCAGCAATGAACCACAAAGATTTCCAAAAACGTTTTTTGCAAGACATGCTCAGAAGTTTTTCCCTACAGCATTAGTAATTTCTAATAAGTTAGACCTTGTAACATAATGTAAACAAGCCACCATGTTCTTTGTAAATAGTTTAAGGGCCGTATTTATAGTCGTTTCCATGGAAGACTTCCACAAGTCTTCCATCCGGATGGCTTCCAGACGACTTCTCGACATCGGTATTTATAAACCTCTTTTGGAAGACTTCCGACTGGGTGGCTTGTGGGTGTTATACGTGGCAACGTTGACAAGGACAGGATAGAGATTTGTTTTTCGCCGTTCCATTGTTTCTAGCTTAACCGCTGGAAATGGCCAAACAAATGTTGTTTATTTTCGGAAATAGAAAAGAATAGTTCACTAGATGTGGGTGAAAACGGTTTGAGATCACAGGAAATTTGCAGGAAATATTAGAAAGAAGCAGTATCACGAGGAAAAATAAATCCGATTATAGTTTTGAGAAATAAATTCAACTGAATCAGCGAAGTCGCGAAGTTTCTTTTCATGATGAAAATCATTGCCGATAAAGGATAAATTGAAATAAAGGTAAGAGAAATGTGATTGATTGAGTTGAATAGATATGCAGCGAATATATTATTCTCCGTTAAACATAGCGGGAATATATTGTAGGTATTATGTATTCGTCAATTTCGTTAGCATTTTACGGTATTGCTTTTATTACAGTGTCAACAAAAATTACCAACGTGGTTTCGCGTGCTGAAGAAAGCAACTGGCGAATAAACCCTGAGAGATAGTTAAGTAGTGAGGAATCGAAATGTCATTTGGAACCACGTTACTTGTTGATTTTATGTTCCAACGTGACAATCTATTACAGGTAACACAATGGTCAGCTGCTTGTTTTTTATTTATTATTTCTCTTAAGTAGTTCTTTCTTTGACATACGTTAATGTTAAGTGGTAGATTTAAATGCCAGTCATTATAACTTGTAATCCTTCAAAACTCACGAATATTCTCGAGTCAAATTCTTCGTTTTAGTTATATATATCTCAAAAAAATTTATGTCGATCAGGGCCCTTTCGCCTTTACTAGTGCCATTTCTATCGGACAGTCGATATAACTGGCCTTCCCTGTTCTGTATGAAATTTTTTCCTTGCGAATAAATGACATTATTGAGAGAAAAAAGTTCATGATAGCATTAATAATAATCTGGAATGGAATGCCAATCATGAAGGTAAGGTAAATCAGCATTCTATCTACATCATTAATGTACTGAGCCTTCAGCTTGATGTTTAGTAATTGAAAAGGAAATGTATAAATGATAATGATGCAATTACCAAATTAAGCAAGAAATTAAATTTTTAAATAGTAAATGCAAGAGTAATGATAAAGCAATCGAAATATGCAATTTTGGTTTAGGATTAATTGCTTGCTGCTTATTTTATTAATATTCATCCATTTATGATATTTTCAGCCTGAAATGTTTAGGAAGAAAGGTCTAAATTAGGGAAGATGGAATACAAAATTACATGCTGATTATCTTAAATGAATAAGAGAAACTTTTCACTGGATGAAATGACAACCCAGAATTCTCATGTGCAAAAACAAGTACATTGGAATCAGCAGCAAGAGAAATTCGAGAAGAGTGAGGAACTTGCTGAAGCACAAATTCATATTTCTGTTAGGAGAATTCTATACCTGATTTATTTTCTTATATTGCATTTTTTCCAATAAATTATTATTTAAATATTTGTGGTTGCCTATTCCATCCATTCAGAGGATATCTAATGTGAAATGGGGACACCAAGTTTGGAAATCATTGGCATGATAATGGTGGTAAAATGTAAATATTTATGGGGGAGTGAAGTGGCTATTTTGCCTATATTATATTATCATATTCATGCAAATTATTATGTGGCCCATATACATCCTAATACAATGAATGAGATCCTATGTCAGATAATTAAAATTTCATTCAAAAATAGACCCACGATGAACAAAGTTAATATATGTTTGCTTCTTTTAAAATTGAGGTGGCCCTTAGAAAAATTGTATGATATAACCTTATGGGCTGATGGGATGATGGGAGATTTGCCTTTGGTAATGTGGTTAATAAGTCAAATTTTGTAGGAAATAGTGATGCAACCATTGATACTTATGAATCTTGACTAGTCCACAACCTAGGGTCTATTGACTCGAATCATTCAAAGTGACGTTCAGAGCTTAAAAAACTAGTTTTAAAAATTGAGTGCCTTAGTAGTAAGCTAATTGAATTAGAAGTACTAGCAGAGATGGAGAAACCTGAATTTATCTGGGTAAGTGAACATTGGATGAAAGAAATAGCCATAACAATACCAGGCTATGTTATTGGTGATTCCTTTCGTTGGAAGGATCATCGTAATGGCCTATTTATAGGTGTAAAATGTTCAGCAGTGTTTTGTAACATGTCACATTTGGTGAAAAACCTAAATTCTTAACTGTTCTTTGAATTTGCTGCTGTAAAGTACACTATTGCCCATAGTGATTACATTTTTTTTTATCAGTATGCATATTACCCTGCTTACTGCTTTAACAGCTTCTTGGAAAATTTAGATAATCTGTTGTACAATTTAACTAATCAAATGTCAAGGCCAACTGTTGTACTTGGTGACTTCAACTGTAATTTATTGAAGGATGGGTAGGATAAAAGACAGTTTTTGCAAATGTCACAGTCCTATCATATGAAACCATTTGTAAAAAATCCAACAAGAGTTACAGCTGACACAGAAACACGTCTGATCAATGTTTTTTCTGATTATAATGAAGTCAATATTATTACTAAAGTATTTCACCCAGTATTATCAGATCATTCGGCTATAGTATCTATTTTCCATGTGCATGAGGAGCATCATCAGGCAAAAACACTAAGAAAATGTAGGTTCTTCAATGAGCATAGTTCGAATTATTTTTGTGTCCTGTTGAATCAAGAAGATTGAAAGGCATGTATAGTAAAAGATCTTTAAATGATAGCTAAAACAAACATTTATATAGATTTAAGTATTACTTCGATTTAGCTTTTCCACTGCAGTCAGAGCAATCCAGGAGGGACAACACCAAAAATTGGGTTATTACTGAAATCTAAAAATTATATAGATAGGGTGCTAAAAATGTTGTGTATGCAAATTCAGTCCAGTAAAGATGATGGGTTGCAACATCAGTATTCTCTCCTTAAGAAATATTTTTAATATCTATTGAAAAAAAAAACAAAAAGGTAATATGTAATGACCAAAGGTTTCGAAATACCTCACACTATTCTAAAGTAGCTGGGGGATCTCAATACCAACACCGTCATACTGCCTGACCAAGTCACCGATAATCAAGAGAAAACTACAACAAACCCAGTTGTGCTATCCAATGCATTTAATTGCATGTTCTTGCACCTTTACAAGGCAGCCCATTCCACCCAAATAAGAGCTACTCAGGTAAACTATAAGATATGTTGCCCCATGTACTTCAACTATGCTTAGAGAGTGAACTGTGCTCCTATTTTACCAGGATAGGCAAGAAAAACTTTGCTGAACTAGATGGAATAATGGGAAATACAATTAAAGAATGTGGGACCCTCATAATTAAGACCTTTACTATCAGTCCCTGGAGGAAAGTATGTATCCAGATTCCTTGAAGAAATCCAAGGTTGTCCCAGTATGCAAGAATAAAGGTGACAGAAATAACCTGCAAAACCGCAGTACATTTCTATACCACCACAATTTGGCAAATTATTTGAGTGTATATTCTGCAAAAGGCTCATTGACCAACTTTATAGACAAAACATATTATCACTTCACCAATGCGGTTTTCGGCATGGAAAATCAACAGGGTTGGCTTTAATTAATGCCATTGACAATGTTATACAGGAGATGAATAGTGAAAATAAGGTAATGGGAATATTTTTTTGATTTATGCAAAGCCTTCGATGCTGTGGTTCATGTCATATTACTTAATAATGTGAATCAATAAGTATTATGGGTGTTCAATTAAATTGGCTTAAAACATATCTTCATGAAAGAAAACAGAGTAGCCTACTGGAAAATGGGACTATCTATTTCTCCTCTATGTTAGAGGATAAAAAAGTTTTACCATGGGGGTCTGTGTTGGGTCCTTTGCTTTTTTTTAAATATTCATCAATGACTTACCCAATAAAATTGTAACTTCCAACATAAAGTTTATTATGTATGCAGATACTGTAACCATGTCATAAAAAAGTAAAATTGTTAGCATGATAATTGATGCCTGTAAAAATATAATGCACGCAAACATGGTGTGATGACAATGAACTAAAGTTATATGATGATCAAACCAAGGTGACATTGTTTTCTGTTAAGCACAGCCTCAAGGAGAATGATCTGCTGTGGTGCAAAAATAATAATTTGAATAATGTGGAATGTATAAAACTTCTTGAAATTTATTAATTAGTAATTCAAAGTGGGATGCACATAGAGCACACTTGTGTTAAAAAGTGAAACCAATATTTTACCAAATTTCAATACTAAAGCACATTGCAAGCCAGAACGTTCTGAAAACCCAATGATATTGCTTATTCTACTCTGGGATGTCATATGGTATCGTGATATGAGGATCTTCCTCACTACTTGATTTGTTCATCATATAAAAGAAGTTTGTGGGAAGTATGTGCAGATGAAAGTATTGGGCTTATTGTTGCCCTTTCTTCAAAAGCCTTGAAATACTTACTGCAACTTGTATAAAAAGCATATTGCCAATTTTATTATGAACAATAGCTTCTATTCATATGAAACCGGGAGATGTAATTCTTGTCAAATTATCTAACTTTACCCTGCAATCTATAAGGCCTGAGTTCATGAGTATGAAATTGTACAACAAATCACCTGCATCCATTAAAAATATGAGTAGTGTTAACCTTTTTAAAAAGACAGTTTCAGTTTATTTACTAGAGAAGTGTTTTTGTCGGGCAAAAGAATATCTATACAGTGTATTGTAACATTTCCTTCATAAATATATTTTCTTTTGACAGGCCCTATACACTTGATATCATGTATCATGATGTATTATGTCCTCTGGGAAACTAATAATAATAATAATTATTATTATTAATGAAATACTACGGCATAATTCGTCATGTATGATGAGTTTGTTAAGGAGTTTCCATTTATTCTGCCAGTCAGTCAGTCTGTAGTCTTGTCTTATTGCCTCTTAAATAACATATATAAACTGTAACTAAAATTTTCTGAAACTGCACATAATAAAATATATTAATTTCAAGCTGAAATACACTGATAGGATTGGCAATTAATTAATAACACGGTGGGAAGTATTTTTAAAATTGTAGACCTCAAACGAAACATATTTGCCAGAGCTAGCAAGTATATTAATCAATTTCATAAAACCCATAAAAATCAAGTACTTACTAAGGAAATTAAATTAATTGACGTTTACCGTTTGACGCCGGTGATGTTTTGGAAACTATCACTTTTGGCCACGTTTATATTCAAATTGACAGAACAAACGTAAATAGTAGACATTAGAAACAAGAAAACACTTTCGCCATGTATTTTAGCACCATTTATTATTAAATCTGTCAATAATTCATAACAGATAACACTCGCGATGTCGAGTAGTTCTTGCTATGCATTAATGCACCAAAGTCATGATACGTAGCACTATTTCAAACACGATTCCACCGAAATTTTCTGTTGAAAACTAGTACCGTTACATAAACTTGTGATCACAACTCGTACGAAGAAATTCGGAAGGATTATGAGCATCAAGAAGGAAATAAACTTGCAATCCTGCGTAAAGACACGTCATTCCCTCTACACAACTAAAAAATTCTTCCGTCGACACTGCATCGTCCTGAAGAGCATCAAAAGAGTGTAAACGGAGGTTTCTGGAATTGTTTGGCGACCGATTTCATGAACGGGAATATATCTGCATCCTAAAGATAGAAACAGAATAATTTTTAAACCGTGAAAAAACTACAATTAACATTTAAGCTATATCGCAGGAATACTTAAGCATATGATATCATATGAATCATAATAATAGCTAATAAGGTATAAATATATACATAACTTCAAGAGAGTACTACAGAAGCAACTGAGCCTGAAAAACATTACACAATAACACAGAGATTCTTCTTCATCTCGAACTAATCTAGTTGCTGCTTCCACCACTTCGCGATTATGTCGCAGGGCAAGCTTGAATCCTCACCCAGCTTGTTGTGACAATGGGTGTATTCCAGAAGGTTACTATGCGTCTATAAATACCGATTTCGTACTTGGAAGACATGTGGAAGCGTTCTATCGATAGAAGGCTCCCAGAAGCGGACTATAAATACGGCCCTATTAAACTAACAATGGTAGTGAGGGACGGAGAGATTGTTATGAAAGGAAAACGGGGAGTCGTGTATGGAGAGAAGGAGGAGGTAGACGTGTTATAAAGAAAGATCGGGAGAAAGACTAAAGTAGCGGTGTATTGAGAGAGCAGAGGAAGAGATACGGCAGAATTCAAGATCGGCAGGGAGAGGGAGAGAACGCATAGAAAAGGAGGCGCCTACGAGAGGAGAAGAGAACGGGAGGAAGAGATACGGCAGAACTCAAGATCCACACGTACGGATAATATAAATGGGATACGGTAGTACGGATAATATAAATGGGATTGTGATAGTAATGGTGGCTTTTTGATGTTGTTTTTTTGCTCCCAAGTTTCCAAATATAGAGCTTGTTTTTGAATTATACTGAAATTATTTGTTAAGTTAGTAGTGGATATTTGAAAACGTTACAACCTGAAGAAGAAGAAATCATATAAAAAATGAAACCGATCACCATAAGATAAAGTTTCAAACCTTACTTAGCGATATGAGACATATACGCGCAATAAAATTTGCATTCATGAACCACTTGAAACATTAAGAGGGACATACTCGCCTTTATTCAGCGATAAGGTGGTAAAGCCCATACAAAATTAAGATAGAATTAATCAAATAAGAGTTTAAAAAAAAGTTTATCTCTAAAACACAGGCTATCACCGTAGGTCGTGTGCCCGACTCGTGGGAGATAGTGTACGGGAAAATGAGGCTTCTATAATCGAAGAGAAGCAAAATATGACAACTGAGAGGGCAAAAGTTTCAGAGACGTAAAAATAAGCACTAAGCGAATGTAATCAAGCTTTCAGGAGGACAATAAAAACTATAAGAGTATGTTTGTAGAATAATACTGCGGGTAATAATATGTACGCTGAATGAACTGCATTCTTATTCTCTCCATTCGGTGAAGAGGCTTCGTTGCCCCGATTTCCTCGTTACATCCTCGCACCTCATTAACTCTTCTCTATAGAAACTGGCACTTTAAAAACGTTCCTTTCCAAAGGGATGATAAGACATATCGCTTACCTATCTCTAAGTATATTTTTCCAATGTTATTTGAAAATTATAACGACTAATACGCGGTTCAATTTACATAAACATAAAGTTCGTAATATATATTCATAAAATTGGAATATTGTAATATTTCCTGAATATTATAAGCTCATTGATCTTTACAGCAAAAGATAATTCCTGAAAATTTGAATAAATTTAAATTAATCGGCATAAAAATGATTTTTTCAAGCACAGAACTCTACCAATCCTACGCATAAAGTGCTTCGTAAACTTTCCGATCGATATTCTCTCGACTTTTAAAAATATATTTCATCTTTCCCGACAAAATTTATTTCAGATAACATTCTTAGTCTGCCTCTTTCATATCCACCAACCACATTAAAGAGCAACGATTCTAAAATAATTACATTATATTACTCAATAACGTAACAATAAAAGATAATGGCGTAAAATCAGATAGAGATAGATTAAGCTTCACTGCAAGCTCATTTGATTGAGGAACGAAAAGAGGTAGTACATTTGAAAAAAAAATTAATGACAGTAAAACGTTTCTCAGGTTTTGAGGTACTATTGGAACTTGAGTGGCTAATGACCGACTCTTACTGCTTAATGGTTGACTTCAATCACTCGTCTCGCACCAAAGTTAATGAGGCTAAGATTGTAGTTAAGCAAGTAAAGCGCGCACCCGTCGTCCCAGGACTTGAAATGGGTTTTTGCGGAGGAATATTTCAAAACAATGGCGATGCCAGCCGTTTCTCGCGCAGCAATCATCACAATAAGATGATAAAATAATTCATTCTCATTTTTCAGAGTAAAATACACGATAGAGATCCAGGATTTCTACATGGTCACTCAAAGTAAATGTGACAAAGTATGTCGCGAGAACTTTCGACGGGCGCAGCTGATTCGATAGGCACAGCGCGAAAGTTCAACAATTTTTATCTGCCACTAGGTGGCAAAGTCACGTGGCTTTCTTATAAGCTGTTTATTTTGGCATGTTCTATTCAGCCTCTCCCTTTCCTTTAACATCGAAATTCACCACACATGGTTCAATGTTGGTTCCGAGAAGCTCACTGTACCCTGGCTTTCCAAGATTTTGAATATTAGTATTTTCAACGTAATATTAGTATTTTCTACAATGATAAATTATATTGATGAAGTCTTCTCGGGAAATCAGCTAAGTCAGGATGGACATTGCTGCCAACGTTTCCCGAGAAGACTTCATCAACAAGATTCGCCTGGAAATCACCAAATCCTTCATAAATTACATTTTTCATTTTTATGACTATTCGACTAAAATATACTTGTCGAATTAATTTTGTGATTAATTTTGTGATGAATCTTGTGATTAACGTTGACACCATTACTCCATATCATTGTCAAAAACGTTAAATACCGTGTAGCATCAGTATGCTATATTACTTCGTGGAACCTACATTAAACGTCTCCTAAAATAAGACAAAGAATGATCGATGCCAGGTACTTAAGTCATCGAAAGAGGTAAGGAAAACCTTAGACCGATATAATAATAAGATCGTATAAATGAGCAAGTTATGAGATCATTATGTTTTTTTTCTGATGTATGCCTGCACCTGACCTCAGTGGTTCAAATATTGCGCCTGATGGAAGACTAAACAACAAATCTTGATAGCCTTGATTTTTATTGCTTCGTGGAGAGGATAAGCTTTTGAATGGAAAAGGAAATAAATATACGATAGGATATTATTATATATAGGATAATATATTTTATAAAAGCATGCCTAGATTGGTTATTGTGCTACTTCAATAGAAATTCGAACTCCTTATAAAAAAATATTCATGTTTCACCCATAGATAGACCTGAATGTATTACCTAGGGCAAGAATTGAGTAATACAGCTGATTCTCATGGTTTGGGCTACTTTTTGTAAGGGGGAGCCGCTTACTTAGTAAAAATCTCATTGAATAGAATCCAATCAAGGAATTACTTAGAGTTTTCCCCGGTCAATTAAGACATGAAGTCGTTTCAATAAGACACGCGTCCACTGTATCTGCCAAATAACTAAATATATGCAATTCTTTTAACATATGAAACCGATTCTGTTAAATGACTAATCCTGAGAGCAAATCCATATTACCTGCCTCTGCTTCAGCCAATGACACACGTGAGGGCTGAGATCAAATTTTAACTTTTCTCAACTCCCAGAATTTCCGATAAATGTTATTTTTTTAATTTTGTTAATTATATTTTGCCTAATTTTCCTTTGTAATAACTTAGGTGAAAATAGATAATTGAGGACTAAAAAATTACATAATAAATGAAAACTGAAAATATATAACTGAGAAAATAAGCATTAATATTCTCATATTAGCTGTCACTAAGCTATTTGCATCAGTTCAGAGTCCATGATTGTTTGTATGATTACGAAATGTTACGGATAAATGGGGCAGCCGCTGAATTGTTTCCAAGTGTGCCGGTCCCGATGTGACCCAATTGAACGGAAGGTACTGTATTTCCATGTATAGTCACAATATCCTCAAAATAATCAACGGAAGAAAGTCGAACGAAAGTTCTTTTTTTTTGGCTCACCGCTTTCTACGTCCCTTCCTCCCCCGTCCCTGCACCCCGTCAGAAACAAAAGAGGAACACAAGGCGGCCCATAATGAATGGGAGTCCGCGCCGCGGTGGTGGAAGGCCATGGCGAAGGGCGGGCGGATAAAAGGCCCGCAATGGGAGATCGAAAGAATTGATTGATTAGTTGATTGATTGTTATTTTGGATCGGGTGGAAGCACGTCCTCTTTCATCAGCTGTGAAGCAGAAAGCGGAGAGATGGGGAGCGACTAAGGGCCGAGGGTAGGGAAACAGGAAGAGGCGGACGGCGAGGAAAAAATCACGCTGGCTACGATGATATAGAAAATACACACCAAGAGTGGATATCTGAAGAAATATACTCCGTGGATCGGTTACCCATATTTCAAGATTCATACCAACCTATGAAATCCGGATGAAATTCGCCATGAAAAGTAAAATTTGGCTTAGCTGGGATCCGGGGCCCTATCCACTAACGCAATCTCTCGGATAGTTCGTGGTTGGTACTCGAAAAGACGTCATAATTTCGGAATGAGCTATCCACTAAGGTCTATCCGAACTTTCCGTCACGGAAACTCGTCCGAGAGTGGCCGAAATGGATACCTCCACTGCATAAACGCTCAGCAATCGCCCACCGAATCAAATCCGCTCATCTAGTGCTGAAAGGACTATCTAGATGAGCGGATTTGATTCGGTGGGCGATTGTTGAGCGTTTATGCAGTGGTGGTATCGAAATGCCGTAGGGTCTCGGAAAATGACTTTCCGTTTCTCGGAATCGGAAAGTGCCAGCTGGTAAGTTTTGGAATATGTTTTCCGCGAAAGTGGTGCTGAAGAAGCTGGTAAGAAGTCACAAACAATTTTCAATTCTAACACGGTATTAAAAATTTAGAAAATGGATGATTATATGCGGAGTTAGGAATCAAATAAAGTTACAGGCGATACCAGTTGAAAGCATTAATGGCCTTGAAAGGCATTGACGCTTTTCAACAATGCAGTAAATTCAGCATACTGGACTGCATAAAAGCGCTTCCGAGTGACAGAAAGGGTATCGGAAACGGAAAGATCGATTCCGAAATCTTGGAAACGAGGACACGTAGTTACTAGATAAGGCTCCCGAACCCGGATCTCCCGATTGCCGGTCAGATATGGCACAAGTTATAACATCAGTTACACCTTGAAGGTCGCTTTTGGTGTAACTGGTGTTGTAACTTGTGGCAGGTGTAACTGGTAAACTAAGCCAAATGATTTATTCATGGCGAATTTCATCGTAGGTGCGCATAGCATGTTCGAACTCGTTCACTTGACTGCGTACAAAGTTACTCGTTTTTTTCATTTTAATGTTTACTAATGCAGTGCTGTCATACCAAGTTCGCATTCAATTTCCCTGATTTCCTTTCCTGACTAGCTTTTCTAATGTCTATGGTATTTTATCAATGTCAAAGCAGTCGTGCAAAACACGTTTTTGGAAAATTGCGAGTAATCTCTCTACTACAAAACGCACTTCCGACCACTGTTTTACTGATTCATAAATTTTTGGGGTGAACGAGACGAGATACAAAAAAAAGTAATAAAATTGACCCCCTATAAAATCGCCTGAAACCCGAGCGATGGCTAAAATTCTAAAGAAAAAGGTCAAGTCGTAGAAGTAGGAGCAGGAATTAAGTCAAGCAGAGACAAGTTGGTGTTGCTTCTTACCACCGAGGCAAGATAGCAACAAAACACCCACCTCGTCGCACGTTCGCCCCCCCCCCCCCCCCCCTCCGCATTCAACCATGATTCTAATCTTTTTGCCGTGCTTATGGAGTTAATACCTTATCTCACTGATATTTCCACGTTTTACACTTGCGATATTTCTCTTCCATTTCCATGACCGATCTGAACTATGTGTACACCTCGGATGACTGGGTTGGACTCGCGGCGACTACACATTATGAAAATTCGAGTATACCGGGAATAGCTCCGGGGGTTACTTTATAAAGTCACCCGCATTGCAAAAATGTGCGAAATCGAGGGATCCGGGTTCGAATCCTGGTCAACCAGATGATTTTTCCTCTGGGGAATTTCGCACTATTATGAAAACTGCATAAAATAATTTACGCCAGTTCCAGGGCATAACATCATGTGGTACCCATTTACTTTTCAAATGATGATTTTCCTCACCCTCTTTCCTCCTACTTTCTCCAAAAGAATGCACTCTTTCCAACAATCATCCTTCTCTTTCAATCATTAAAGCACGAAAAAATTAAGAGAACCAAAAACCATAATAATAAAAACCAAAGAAATATATTCACTTGCTATTGTTCACGCATTTTATAAGCAAATTATAGAGCAATATCACTTCAGTCAATAAGTATGATTTGATAACGCCTTGATTACAACAATTCAACCGGACGATTTACATGGAGTCGAAAACTTGGAATTTGAAAAGACCCGAAAAACGAAGAAGAGCGTCATGCTAGTTCACCTAACTTGACTTGGCATAACTAACTTGACTAACAATAATAATGACTTCCTCACAATAAATGTTGAACCCCAGCTTACCTTACTTGACCTGACATGGTCAATAGTTGACAAAAGGTCCAATTAGTATTACAATTAACTAATAATAAAAATATATTTATGCCTATCAAGATTCATGGTAACTGTCTAATGTACTCTCAAACCGATTCCACGTTTGTCCGAAGTCTTAACCTTGGTGCACTAATAGGTTTGGGTAATAATAAGACAGGTTAAGCTGTTCTAAATGGGGTTTAAAGCAAAGGAATGCAGTCTACACGCATAGTCCTTCATTCTCCGACAACACTTTTAAATAATGAAAGTCTGTTATCAATAATATATTACAGGGCTATCTCACCTCTCACTTGCCTTTTGCCACATTCTCCCAGTGATTTTAGAACCTAAGAACTACAGCATTCGCAGCTTTAAGCATGGCTGGGGCATATTATCCAATTTTCTAGATTTAATTCAAACACTTCTACAGGATTAACTTCTATTTATATCGTACTTCGGATAGTAAAAATATTTGCATTCAATAAACAAGTTAACGACATTAAAAAGCAACAAATTTTCTAATCCACTCAACTCTAAAGGCCAAAATTTACATTTGATTTAAGGTTCAAAATGAATCACAATGTAAGTTTTACAAAAAGTGCGTGATTCCTTTTTTTAAAATCATCCTCGATGAAATTTACCTCATAAATAAGTTTAATGCACGGACACCATATTCCTTATACTAATTACCACACCTGAACAATAATATTGAAGATATTGTATCTTTTGGAAAAGCAATAAAAAGTAAAGGAATAATTATTTAATAACACGAATACAATCAGTTTAAGTTCTCACGAAAATCTTCTTGGACGAAAATTACTCTACGAAATTCACTGTTTCTTGGGAACAGCTAAAATAGCACGATATTATTAAGTCACCCAATTCTCACAACAGTTGATGAGGTACCCAGCGGATTTGACCCCTGGGTCGCAGGTCACAATGACCGACGAAAGTCATCGAACTATACAATCAATTAATTATATCTTCCATTATCTCACGCCTCCTTGACCTCACCTTGGTCTTTCATCATGATAGATAAATAAACAGGAGAGAGTATGAAAGTGTATCGCGATAACTAACGATTATTCTCCTTTGCCTGATAATTGAAGTCTCGATTTGAAGGCAATGTCAGCGGCAGCAAATGAAGTAATGATGAATAAATTCCAGGAAAATGATAAATAAATTCGGTACCAGAAAACACACTGTTTTGGCGAGTGTCACTAAGAAGGAAATCACAGCATTTATTTTCCACAGACGGTCATGAATGGTTACACCGCTTTCTGCGCTATTTATAACTCTGGACCTGGGTAAATGCATAAAAATAAATCAAAAATTCACATAAAAGATAAAATATGAACGAAATATTCGTTTTCGTCATCTTACTTCCCTAAAAATAGATTTTAATAGGAAACATTTCTAATTCAGCTTGGCAAGACCATGCACCTGTATGAGTTAGCTTCAACCTTCTTCATAACAACACGATGACATTTTACCATCACTTATTTCAGAAACTAAATTTTCACAAAGATAAGTATCAGGTGCCACTTCATCAGGTCAATTAATTCAGTGAATTTTGGACTTCTGGCACGTATTAAAGAAGCTGTATTTACTCAAAGAATAACAGTTTTCCAAAATTCAAACGCTAGGAAAAAAGTGATTTATCTATAGACCTACCCTCGTCAGAATAAACATTCGCTAAATGGAATCGACAATATGACAGAGGCGTTGAAAGATATATCGTAAGAACTTTGCGTTCTTTTGAAACGCTCACATTGGAAGGATTAATTTCACTGGATATTAAATTAACTCATTCCCCTGATCATCTCTGGTACATGCAACCCGAATACTAATCGGGAGTACAAAACCATTGAAAATTAGACTCTCACCAACCGGGAAATTCAAAGAAGAATTGTACTTATATTTGTTAAGTGATGATAAATGGTGTAAGAAATCCTTTTTATCTGGAATGTTACCAAGTGTACGAAAAAATATCTCTAAAATATGTAAACTTAAAAGTTGCACCCAGAAAGTAATGCTTTTTAGGTTGGAGGTTGGTCCGATAGATGAGGATTTTTATTTTTCGTGGTACCCTGGAAACCATCTACTCATTATATACATCTCATTTACATCACTCTTCATTTATGGAATGGCATTCTGTGCTGTTTGGAAATGTAACTGCGTATTTTTCTTTCACTAGGAGAGTGCAATTATGTCATAACTGCAACATCTGTTGAACCTAGAGACCGAAGAACTAGGTTCTTGGAATAATTACTATTCTACTATCTACTATTATATTCCCTGAGTGACCTCATAAGGTAGGTATGCAATAGTTTCTTCAGTACGTAACTCCTGCTTATTATCCACCATTACAATAATTTAAATCCCTTCTCTTTCCACCGCCACGAACATGAAGACCATAAACAAGAACAAGCACTCGATCACGGCAGCTAATTATTGAGACATTGAACGATTCTTTTTAAAATATTTCTCGGGGGAAACACAATAAGAGTTATCGCTCATTCCATGACTTCACCACTAATGACTGATGTCGTAATAACTTGAGCGTCATACGAAGGCGGCGGCTGAAATGACGCCTCTCCACTGGTCCGCAGAAAGCATCGATTCATCAGCCTTTGACCACAACACCGTCATCGTTCTCAGAGCACGACTTATCGCCACATCTCTGGCTGGCAGGAAAAATATTGGATCGGATTAATATCAGGACTTAGTCAAGATTACGGCATGCCCACAGGGAATCTGTGATACACGGACCAAAGGTGCCTCGTAGAGCGTGCATTTCATCCGTAAAGGAAACGTAGGAGAAGAATTATGCAGATTTTATTCAGATGTGAAACTATTATAATAAAACTGGTTGTCAAGCTATAAAATCACCCAGACCGAAGATTCCTTCGAGATGTCAGACCACCAATTTCATGCGAAAACACAAGTAGGAAGTAGATTTATTGGTAGGAACGTAAAATCGCTAAAAATAATTTCGAACGAAATTTTTATCCATGGTAGACTACTGTAACTTTTTACAGACATCTTTTATACTTTTAAATGACGCGTATCTCTCAAATGGACCAGCAACCTTTTTTCAGGACGGATACCTTAGGGCTGCCTCGTTCAGGAAAGACATTTTGCTAAAACTCACCAAAATGCAAATTTCCACGTACATTGGCAACGTGTATGCTCCAAAACACTCTCCATTTTCTCTCCCCTTCAATTTTCCCTCTTTTTTGAGAAGAAAAGTTTTTTTAAGCACTCAAGTACACAATTTTTAATAAAAGCACACAAGTATTTTTGTGAACCAATAGTAATGTTAGCCTAAATGATAGCGCAACAAGATGCACGAGATTAGCGCCTACACAGAGGACCTCATAATAATAAACAGTCAGTAAATGGGCTCATACAGAATATATACTTCAACGAAGTCTTTACTGAAACTGATATCAATCCAAAGTAATTTTTTTAAGGCTTACGAACCTAATGTTTCCTCTTATACCTGCATGTTTTATTTCAGCCATTCTGTGGTTATCTTCCTCAATTATAAATTACGCAAATAAATGGATCTCGTAAAAATGACACTTTTTAAATTAAGTTTCATCGAAGATTAGTAAACCTGGAAACTATTTCAACATAATTCAACACCGCCACTATGGTAACCTAAAACAACTACTATCAATCGAAAAAGTCCATCTTAGCAAATGCAAAATAACACGGGCTCAAAGGTTGCTTATAAATAAAAAAAACATGGAAGGATGAAAGCATACAGAAAAATTGCTTACCCAGATTAGAAAATGTCTGATTGAAGCTCATGTCTCGGACTGTAGGAAAACTTCCAGGCAAAATTTGCAAAACACTTCTCTTTATCGGGTCAAGTGGCAGACAAGTGTGATGATTTTTCATCGAAAACAGATCACACATCAGTAAAAAAATAGAGGAACATGAGAAAATGTTTTATTACGATAAATCACCCGTTGACATGTATTTTAATGATCTAGAAAATTTTTAAAAATTCGAGGATAAATTACAATTACTCGGTTTCCAATCCAATGGAAAACATTGATCAGGGTTCCCACTCCAACGAAATTTAAAAAATTTCTCGGTTTTTTTCCAGGTTTTCAGGGTCTAAATGTCATCTAAGTCACGGTGTGTTGATAAGCCATTTTAGGCAGAATATTCATCACGCAACAATCACCAGCCGCGCCTTAGCTAAAAATTTATCAACCGCGACAGACGACGTGAATACAAACGCAGCAATAAAAGTGCTCTCGTGGCGTCACCTATCGTTCGCAAAATTCTGGGTCGGCTAAAAGTTGTAAGTGGGAAAATGGAGAGAGCAGGGTGGCAGGGAAATGTAAAAGAGTCGGATTTTTCGCCAGAATTCATGAACACTTTGGTTAACGGTCTTCCAATCACAGGCTCAAGATCAATGCGACGTCAGGACACACTAACCAACGATTGCACTCAGGACATACGTGCGCGGATAAATGCGTGAAAAGTGTCTGCGCTTGACTGACCTTGAAACATGATCGACAAATTGATTTTTCTCTTGAACTGTCAATCGTAGCTCTACGGTAAATAAAGTTGGAGAGATTTTTAAGATTTTATGACGAAATTCACGGCTTTTTCCAGGTTTTTTCACGGTAGACAAAATTCACGGTTTATTCACGGTTTTAAGGTTTTCACGGTTGAGTGGGAGCCTTGATTGATGTAGACTGGACAATTTTGAGATTTGAGATACCTACTAAATTAACGGTTAAAGCATATAAAAAGGTAAATAAAACCATTTAAATTTTAAATTATATCAAATAGATCATGGTGTTTTGATTGGAATAATGCATAGGATGAGGTAATCCCATAAAATAAAGATAGTTTTCAACGACCGAACCTACTACTCCTTCAGAAATGGTTGACCATCCAATTAGAAGAATGCTCCAGAGATATTTCTTTATAGAGCATAGAGAACACTGAGACGATTGAATGATGAATAATTATACCAAAAATTGTAGGAGAAAGCCACACGACCGGAACCAGGACCAGGTAAATATACTGTCTTTCAAAACCAGGATTACGTTGTGGCACAGATTTTACTTTCTTCGCATGCTACTATTTCGACGATTTCTGGATACAAATTGGAAAATAGAAATCGTATTTTAAGACAAAAATTAAAACTGTGGTGATCGGCGTAAAACATCCAATGCATATTTAGGTTCCCTAATGAGGGCGATGATTTTTTAGAGGAGCGAAGTAACTGTAAGCTTTGGCGAGAGAGAGTAGGGAATCATAATATAGAGACGCGAGAGAAGAAGAGAGCCTCAGAAGGACGGACGCAGAAGGCAAGCGAGAGATCTAGAGGGGAGATAAGAGAGGAGAAAGTTTGCGAGAAAGGTACCATTGTGTTTTAAGAAGAACAGACAACGGCGCTGGACATCATAGGTAAGAAGAAGCAACGGGGATAAGGGAGAAGGATTTTCCATCTAGAATAAGGCCATGGATATGGAAGAGGAGTTAACAGGAGTTAAAGGAGAACTCGATAACGATGTAAAGAAGCTATCATTGCAACTGTTTTGTAGATACAATCCTGAAACACAATTTAATAATTAACAAATAAGTCATGAAGTCACTTTTACAGTTGACCTCCTAGAGTCAAAAATCAATCGAATTGGTAGCACCAAAGTAGTTACCTCAACCGAAATACAACTTGGAAGACTCCCGGCATTTATTGTCTTTGCCTTTGTTTAAATTCATCATTAGACCGAGGAAACTTTGCAAGTATGCTGATAAACAATTATTTACGGTTTAAGTACACTAAATCATTGTATAAGCAAGTTCAGGAGCGATATAATGCGTTACCTTATTCAATTAACGAACCAGAGCATGGAAATTTGCGGGCAAAGAATGTTTACGATTCTCATAAGCATGCTAGATCTAGGATACAACGGAAACGAAACCATTCGTGGGCCTGCGGGGGTACTCTCCTGGGGCAAGGCTCAGGAGTACGTGACTTTTACGACTAGATCTTAGGAGCAGGGAGAACGAAGGTAAGGAAGGAAGCAAGAAGGCATCGCCGTGATACGGAGCCCGCCGAGGCCAGCGGAGTATGGTTAGGGATGGAGGGGAATGTATGTATGAATTCCGTGCCGGCGAGAAACGATAATCCAAAAATGACGGAGAGATATAACCTTAGGATCACCTCCATTCCGCCTCTACCTGCAGCCACTTTTCCATAGAAAGGCTTCTCTTACAAGTAGCATAGACTTCCCCTCCAATCAGTGGCCACCGCACACATGAAGTTCAATGTTGGCTGCTTAGTTTCGCTCTATTTAGTGCATTAATGTGCCTGCGGTGCTGTGAGTAATCAATGATGAAATACCTGTTTAGAAATATCTTTAACATCTCTTGGGTAGCTCTCCAGTATATTACACAACACCATCGATACTTACCCAGTCCTTCACACTCCTATCGATTCGATTTTCTTGAAATTACCAATTAACTCCAAAAAATGGAATCATTTCTCAGGGTTTTTTGATGAAATATATAATGATAGTGGGAGCATTGCCAACAATTTCAAGACGTATTGCATCATCATGCACTCAAATACTAGGTATTAATAACTAATACAGAGACGATTCAAACCTGATCTTAAACGGACAAATATCAGAACAAATAATTTACACACTAGCCGACCTTTAAAGACCCTTCTGGGGTTTCCGACTTATTTATAAGTCATTTAGATAAAATTACGAAACATTTCAATAAATGCACGACGTAAAATCTTTAACTTTTCAATTGGATTATCGAATCGATATCGATTATCCAATCGAATTTTGCTTAGTTTTGTCCGAAAAGGATTTTGGAGGGATGAATAATAAAGCGGCCTCCATATTCTGAATAAGCACTTAAGAATGTCTGCGAGTCAATAAATGAATTGCCATTCCGATCGAAGGAATAAATTTACAAACTGGATGCAAGTCGTATTATAATGAAATAATAAGGCGTCGACAAGAATTGAAATGGAAATGCCATCAGTAGAACCTTTGTTTACGCAACTTTCCACAAAAAATGGCTCAATGGCAGCAAAATACGACTCCGCCGAAAAAGATAGTGATACTAAAAGGAAAGAAATTGAGATAAAGGCTTAACTGCAAAGAGTGGTCTCTGCGAAACCAAGGTCATCAGAAAAAAAATGTCACCCGATGTAATAATCTGAGAATGTTCCACCAAAGCGATATTATCCGAATCTCTCAGGAAATAATACGAAGAAGAGGACATATTTAAGCTCGTTACACTGTATTACCTACTAGGTGAGATTAAGTACGTTCATAACAGTTGACTAAAATTAGGCGCAATAGTTATACCTACATTTTAAACTTTGCACACACTTTTACATGCAGTGTATAATAGTCAAATAAAAAAGGGATTTGTAAAACGCTTTACCTCATTTTTTCATCACAATTATGATAGCAATCAGAGAGTTAAATCAAACTGTACAACAAATGGTCCGAAATCTTAACAGCTAAAAGAATAATTTGTAATGCGAAAAACCGAAATTTTCGTTCAAACATGACCCATATATAAGCTACACTAAATACTAATGGTATGATAGATAGCTACTGATGTACCCTAATTCAGTCGACATATAGATCAAATAAAGCATTTTAATAAAGCAATCAAATCCTTAAGAATCTTCAATGAGAGCTTGGTTCGCCTAATGGGATAAAAACAAGCGCTGGTGACGTGGAAATCACTAGCTCCTCCAAGAGTATCACCTGCTAAGTCCACAGTAATGCCCATCACTTTTCCCACTTCCACATGCTTTGACGGACTGACTCTGCTAAGGAGAGCCATCAGTTTACATTCCGAATGACTCAGCAAGTCCACCACGCATATATGCGAAAGCACAGCACTTATCTCTCGATGATAGAGCAGTGATTCACGCCAATTGTATCCATCAGCCGCGCGTTACGTACCTACGTATTCCTTCCTACCATTTGTCATTCTCCCCTTTCTAGATGGGCGTCCGGCACTCAAATTAAGCGGCCTTGGGTACGCTAATTTCTGGCGTGAATGAAACGCAAACACATTTCGAACGTAGGTACGCATGTCCTGTTCCGAAGGAGATTGCAGCCCGCAGAGAGCGTCGAGCCTCCGGGTCAAGGAAAACCCGACCGAGTCCAAAGTAATTGCGAGTATTTCAGCAGGCCGATCCTTTTAAAGTTATTCCCCAGCACTAGACCTGACCTCTTCCCTCTCCATCCGCAGCAGAACATGCCAACTACACTTCGCGCAGCTGCTCCTCGCCCCCAGCATCGTTTCGGCCTCTGGTCATAATTATTTCGACAGTAATCAATGCGGAGAGTCGCTCCCGAATAGCCGCGAGGGAATCTTCACACACCCATAAAATTGCGACTCCTCGCCGACTTGCCTATTTCATCCCCTCGAGCGCATTCTCCTCGTGGCTGACGTTTAACTAACCACTTCTCTTAACGAGGACAATAATCAATTGAAACCCGCGAGGGATGGGGCATCTACCAGAGAGAACTCGGAGCATAATTAAGGGAGGGAGCGAAATGCTAATTCGTTCCGCGAAACCTCTTCTCATCCGAGTCGAGAACAAATGATACGAGGAGAAGCGGCGTGCGCGGACATTTTCGTCCAGGTGTGCATGCCATAATATCACGTGAAGTCGCTCGAATTACCGAATGGTAATCTCAAACATGCATCACGGGGTAAACGATCAAAAAACGAGTGTTCCGACTCTCACGTTACGACCGAGACGTTTAATTATTCAACGCTAAAGATGCATCGCGGAGAAAAATAGTACTAACGGTACCAAAGGCCGCTTGAATCAGCATAAGAAACATCCCAATACGTCAATTTGAACGATGCTTTACACCATCCGCTTGTACGCACTTTGTGACCACGCCTCCGTGAACAGTTCCAAACTCCATCAATCATTTTTCAGCGTTGCTGAAGTAAGACTTCATACTACGGCTAACTCGAAAAGAAAACCTATGACTTAATGCCTAATGGCGATCAGTTCATACGATGTATTTCCCAGATTTTAATGCGAGCACAAGCAATGAGCCATTATTTTCAATCTTGACATTTTAAGCAACTAAAGCACAAGATACATCTACGCGAATGAACCCGGTGGCATGAGAAGATGCAAAATAACCCAATTGTGTGCCCACATGGGGAAGAAACATTCAATGGAAACGGTGAAAAGCATATGTACGGATTATAAGTTGCAAATAATGAACCCATATTTTGCTAACATCCGTAAATAAACGTGGCAAGAAAAAGCAGGAAATAGAAGGTCCACAATCGATTGCCACATTTAAAATGAAAAATAAAGTTTGTTAGGTTCACTAGTATATTTTTTAAGGCACGACCCGGGTTTCATAACATAATTACATCCTCAGGCGCATCTATCATGCATGCGTCTCCTTTTATATCAAGTCGGGTGCAACGATTCTTTTATTTTCCATAATGGATGGTTTCACAACGTTAAGCCTGAAGTTATCAGCTATACTATACCAGCTTTCAAGGCAAATTATAAAGTAAAAGTCCATAATGTAAGAGTTAAAAGAGGTGCATCATATGCCAGAGACCATCACCTCGTACAAACTGGCATATGTGTCACACATATATATGATAGGTCGGAACGCTATGGAATGTCGCAGTGCGACTGAGTTTATTGAGAAAAATCAATTTATGTAGCCTGGAAAATGTTTGTTTCATTTTTTTCTCAATCATCAATTTTTGATCAACCATATTTTTCTCAATCAAAAAAATGTGGTTGATCAGCAATTGATGATAGTGGACATCAGAACTAAAGAGGAATATCAGCCCTTCAAGAATAGTTTGAAAGAAGCTGCATAAAAGGCAAAATGTCTGTTCAAAAGAGAAAACAAACATTACTGGCATTTTTATTGGTACAACTGAATGACTCGCCACCATCAAAAATACAAGATACTGCACTCATTCCTGGTAAAAATAGTTTGAATGGCCGTTGTAAATATATGCATATTTATTCAGATAACGATAATTGACAGTTTTTCTACAGTCATAATTGACCTAATCACTCCGATAGCATTCCAAATTTTATGGTGCCACGACCGAGGGAATTCACCGGTGCTAAGCGATGGTAAAATACATGCATTCATGCATACTCTGTCCGTCGAATGGGACACTTAAATGTGATTTCCTTGCTGCCTATTTAAAAGCGGGGAAAACGTTGGCAACGCGGCTTCTTTCGACCTAAACTTCCCTCAGGACGAATATGACCTTAGCAATCAGTTATTCCTTCCCAATAAGTAAACGAGACATATTCCTCCATTCATGCCATACGATTTCAGGTAATTACGATAACTTACTGGTGATGGAAAAATTGATTTCGATTAAAATCCAAAATCGATTTTTAATATTAAAAATTTATAAAATAGGAGATCGAGATCGAGCTATGATCTTCGAGTTTCGCTCGAAACTCGATTTTTTTACTTCGATTTTTACCATTTCGTTTGATTTCAGTAGCGTCACTATCAGCCTATGATAACGTCATCCATCCCTAGTGAAAGACCATCCATTATCTAAGGCCGGTAAAATCGGAAAGGCACGCCTTCGATCATCGAGAAAGCATCTCAATCAGTTGATCTCTATAAAAATTTATGCGAAGCGGTAGTCTCAAAACTTTAATGTGCGTGCATTTGTAAATTTTTATAACATTTTGGTAATTCACGTGTGTATTCTAAGTAGATTTTGTGGATTTTTTTCTAAATCTGGAATGAGTATTTTGAATGATTTTCGAACGCATAATAAGCACCTTTTTTTAAAAAAAACTGCAGTTAAAAAAAAAGAATCGTCGATTTTTTTAATTAATCGATCCTTCGGTTCAGATATCGACTTTTGTTTGAAAAGTCGAGTTTTCCATTTCGATTAAAAATCGATTGCTCGAAAATTCGATTTTGACCGACGTTTTTCCACCACCATACGATACTCTCTCTAATAAAAAATACAAAACCCACAATAGCAGTCCAGAGAGGATGGATCCCCTTGAGTTTGATGCCAACATTTCTAATCGGAAATGCTCCCAATTGCTGCGAGTGGTGAACGGGGATTTTGTACTTGAGATTTAACTGTCGTGCAATGCCAATTATCCACGCCAATTCAGTTCGAGTGTCAGATCGTGATCGAAAGACACTGGGAATAAAGAGCGCGGGCAGGGGGTCCGATTCTGTTCCTTCCTAGCTGTTGTTCCGAGCCACTTAACGATCAGCGTCCTTGTGTTCTGCCGCCAGCAGCTGGCGAGTAAAGGACTCGCAGGAGGAATCGAATCCGGCCACGGAACTGGGGCGCAGAGGGGGTTAACTGAGCCCAGACACAAGGAACTAACTCTTCGCCTCAAGGGGCCGTAAACTAGCTATCAATTAGAGGAAAACAGCGAGAGAATATGAATCTTGGACACTAATGAAGCTCATTTCTGATTATAGGGATTGAAATAATGACGTCAGATAGCATCTTATTAATTAATCAGGGATTCTTCACCTAAGGGCAAGTTCTAAAATAAAACGGTACCAATTACGATAAATATTTTTCTGACCCTATTGCTCTGAATTACTAGATAAAAAATTATTATAGGAAACCATGAATTATTTTACCTTAGTTACCACCAATAAACATTGCAAAAAGGTATGCGTACTTCTAGCATATTTTTTGTTTTCTAGTACATTCTTTTTTGATAATTTACAACTGAATGCAGCCTTTTTTTATAATGATACTGTAAAAAAATTGTTTCAATTATTACGTAAATGTATCAAAATTATGTACTCATCTCCCATTTCAAGCCCTGAAGATGGTTCATAAATGAGTCGAAACGTCGGCAAATTTTGCATTTCAAATTTAAGACCTACGGTCCAACACTAAAATTTAATACCCATATACTATGAATGAGTATCGTAAAAGATACTACATTCTCGACTAAATCATTCCGAGAATAAATTATGCACTCTAAACATGATCAATATCATAGAAAATCGATTCTTTTCATAACTAATGACGTGAATTTTATCGAAAGGCAGAAAACCTCAAAATTGAATAAAAATTAGAGAATAAATCAACGCAAACAATTTACCTTATCATCAAACTTCAATTGCCTTGAAGGACTTATGAGTGGACTTTCTACGAGGAGGGTAAAAGTGGTGATGACTGCTAATCGCTTTTTGATGGACAAGCGAAGAACTCACACGTGCGAGTGATTTTTGATGATGCAGAGACATGATGAGGAGCGAGATATGAATGTGGCGCAGGAGTGTGTTTACAGAGCGCAGCTGCCCAACGACAGGTTGATTTAGGAGAAAATAGAAGCTCATCCTGTAGAGGTGACGTGGAAATCACACCAATTTATTATCATTAATGACTTCGGGAGGACGAAAAGTGAAAAACAGCATTAGGAAGTAATTTGCACAAGTCATTGATGCTTTAACCCACGGAGACGGTCTCTGGTTTTATCTGTAATTCACCATTATTTCTTAAAAGAGCAGATTTCCGAACTTTTAAATTATTTCCGTAGCTGATTCACAGAAAAAATACCCGATTACTCAGGAAGATCGCGTATTAAACTTCAGGTACGTCCTCCACTCTATTTTTTGGTAACATGTAACACATTACAACGCTAGTACATATTAATATAATGGCCTAGTTGCAAAAATACTCAAAAAACATATTCCAACGTACATATGAATATGTCTTTTAGATAGAGAAGATTTTAGTGGATATGAGATAACGCTTCAATTTACCCGTTGCGAGGTCAATGCAAATAATTTGTGTCGTTGCTGTCCATCCGACTGTGATCGCCAATTCTCTGGCTGAAATAAAAACAGCATTTAATTCAATGTGTTGTTTGCACTCGATAAATTACTTACATTAACTTACCACTCCAAGCTAAGATGCTGACAGTCTGTAAAGGTGACGCGGAAATCATACCAATTTATTATCATGTCCCTGCATTATTTCCAAAATAAAACATAATTTTCACAAGATAAGTTTTAAGTATTACCTTCTAACTGATTTCCATTAATAACTATAACAGGAAGAAAATTATATAGTAAGTTAAGTAATATAGTAGTAGATGTTCTTAATATTAGTCAAATGAAACATTTCAATGTTTCATTTAACTAAAATTATAAATAAAGAAAATTTAATAAGAGTTGAAAAAGAGGAAAGCTTACTCTAACTCGAAGGCTAAAACTAACGCTCACTCGAAGGCTAAAGCTAAAATGGAACTTAACCGTGACTCTTTATTTTTTGTAAATACTTGGGAAGGAGAGTACTTTTACCCTAACTAGAACGAACCCGAGGGAGAAAGTTCGCGAACGCTTAGAGAGAAGAAACCTTCACCTCGACGGTTGCAAGAATGGACCGCAGGGGGAGTCGTGAATGCAGCCGCGGTGAGTTGTGTGGTAGGAGGGGAAGAGAGAGACGGAGAGGACAAGGGTGAACACTCAGTATGTGGTGCACACCGTGATAAAAAGCCCCGGCGAGCACAGTTTAGAACTTAGAGGAGTGAAGAGTTCTCCTTAGACGACGGCGCGCATGGCGGGGGTGTGGGATAATGCGAGAGGATGAGACGGAAGTAAAAAGAACGGTGTCAAACGTGCGCGCGTCTGTGAGAAAAGGATTATGGAGGCGAGGAAGCGACGAAGGAAAAGGTATGAGGAGAAAAAAATAATGAAGAGAGACAGGGAAGGGCCGAGGTCGAAAACAAAGTAATTCAAGTTAACTTCGCTACGCTCCGAGATCCAGCATCAAGTGATCGGGGGATGAAGAACTATAAGGATTGGAGTGGGAAGGTGAGGAGGAGAGGAACAAAGAAGAAGAAGGTAGGTTCATCGTTAAGTCCAGACGACAGGTTTTTCACACGGGAGAGCGCGCGGACACCTTTCTTGGGAGCGTTACACTGGTCAAGTACTTAGAATTAGATCGATGGCAATATATGACTTAGTACTAACTACAAACAAGAACTAACTTCAGGGTTAAAACATACTTTTTTGTGCCCTGAAGACAGTAGTATACTTATCCACAGAAACTATGGCAATTATAATCATTACACATGAATTGCCATAAAAAAAACTCTGGACCGGGAATCGAACCACAAATCATTGGGTTTACCCACGTCAAACTTGTATGAGAAATTATTCATTAGGCAATGTATAGGAAGGTATTACGCCCAGTTATTCTGAGTCGCGGAAAATCTTTTGCCGCTCCTCTTCCAATCGCTCTTGGCTAAGTACCGACCATATATGCACTCGAAGAAACCCCTACACAAGCCAGTGAAGTATAGTCCAAAACTAGGTAGAATGAGGCCTTTTATCCCAAAACTATCCCAGATCATTCATTTCACTGCATTCATCATTTTAATAAAGTTTGTGCCATTAATTTTGGCAGCAAACTGTGTTCCCAATAGAAAATTTCCGCCACTCAAACAACTCGAACACAGACTCACAGCGTTGGATGCCAGTAATCAATATCCTCCTGGCTGAACCGACTCCCTGCATGATCTGGATGGGGTTGAGTGAGTGAAGAGGCAAGGAGTGGGGGAAAGTTAAGGAAGGGGTGGGGTAGGGGATTCTCACGGTGGATGAGGTAGAAAGGAAAGGAGGGAGAGAAGGAGATAGGTTGATTGAAATCAATTGGATACCCGTTGTCTTAAAAAGAAGGGGGTGATTGGATTTCCCCAACGCGGGCATGACAAATGGAGGCTGCCGTGATCTGGCGGCAGAGAGAAACAGGGCGGTGGTACAGCTGAAGGCGGGAGAGGTGAAAAAAATTCTATTGGACGGTAAGGGAAGATGCAAGGATGGGGGATGGAAGGAGGTGGCCTTGCGCCAATAGGATCGGTGACTGGCTATCATAGTACTTGTGGGAAGTGCACGTTGGGATAGCTTGATGGCAGAAAATTAAAGACGACGAAATCATTTCTACATAGCATTCGACCGTTCTATTTCGACGACTATCATTCTATTAAAACTTAAGCTAGCATCAAGAAATTTTCAGGGTGTAAAGAAATAAAAGCTGAAATCACTCTTCCGCAATTATCTAATGCGTACGACGCGTTTCGGCTCAAAGAGCCATCAATGGGTACAAGAATCATCATTTAGAACTGATGTGAGCCGAAACACGCCGTTGGTATTAAATAATTGAGAAAAAGTGCAACTACCTTTTATCTCAATTTGTCGAGCATCCATCATATCACGCCTGAATCGTGAACTTTTTCAGGGTATATAACTTCGATCGTAATACGTATTTTCCTCAATAAAATTTTACATCAGTATTTTTTCAAATTATAAGTTTATATACTTGAAATGCGTGTGGATATTGACTACGATCCACCATATGATCAGCCGCAGAATTTTTCATGATAATAGTGTTTTAAATTAATAAAATGTCATAACAAAAGGCAAAATACGACCAGTCGAGAGGGGGTTGAGAATAGGAACAGGAGGTCTTGCGTCGATATTGTTAGCTGGTTATCATAGGACTTGTGGGAAGTGCCCCTGGGGATTGCTTATTAACAGCGAAATAAGAAGGCACGAACACGATCCCTCTACAATCATCATTAACTGGGATTCCTCGAAATCCGATTTAATTCCCACAAACTCCGATCCCATGGACTAACTATAACTTTAAAACTAATTTATAAGATTCTCAATTCCACCATCGACTGCCCTGATTGCTCTCTTTTATCAATTCAAATGTTTCACTCCGCCCCACCCGTTCTCATTCCCTAATCCATATGCACATTCCCAGACTTTCACTAACTAAACACTCGCTTTTATTTCGCATTGAACTCGCTCCCTCTACACATAGATCCCTTAGAACTTCCATCGAAATCCTTTATAAGCCTTTCCTTGCCCTATCTGTCACCTCACCAGCTTTTCCTGGCCGTTTCTCGTAGCCTTATTATGTAAATATTTATTCTGGTTAATTTGCGTGTACTTATGCCCTTTAATTTGTTGTATGTCCTAAAATGTATTGCTACGTGGCCACTATAAAATGATAACACTGCTGTATAAGGATATTTATCTCGAAATTTTAAAAAATGCAAAACAATCGAACAACAAAAGCCCTATTCTTTCTCGCAGCGAGGACATTAATGTATGAGTGTAAACTCAAGAAGGAGAATCAACTTTATACGAGACGGACTGGGGCTTAGTAGTTTCCTTAGATTCTAGGATGTCCTAGAGGGAATAGTGATGGGGAGTATGAGCGAGATATGTAGTGAGAAGAGAAATAGTAGAGGAGGTGCGCCAATAGTTTCAGCGGCTGAGCAAGCTATCTTGGGTCTTGTGGGAACTGCCCGTTGGGATAGTTTGTTAGCAGCGAATTAAGAACGAGAAGAAGGTGCAGACGCGAGCAAGCGGGTGGTGTATGAATAATGCATTGGCGGCGGCAAAGAATCCTTATGCAAGGATCGATAGTGGATCTATCGCGATCATCTCGGATGTAGCCGTGGCAAATGAGCAAAAGGGTCCGATGGACCGTACTGTGTGCGTCCACCAAATCGGGAGCTCTTTTTTTTCAGTCATCCATCACTGCACCGAACCTAATTTAAAACGAGAAAAAAAAGAGAGTTTACATTGTCTTTATGACTCTATTTCAATGATCCAGAGCTGACCACCTAGCCGCTCGGAACACGGCAGGAAGGTTGACATAGCAACTAGATTAAATAAAACGAAATCAAAAATATATTCAGCGAGGGGGGGACGGGAATTTAGTAGAGGAGAGAATCATGTAATGATGAAATTATTTAGCATCGTTTATAAAAACAGATTACCATTGACCCGATTCAATATATTACAATAGAATTTCCTTGATAATGACAAGAGTGAGTCGAATTTTAATAAGTTTTTTAAAAGAATTTTAAGTTAAAACACTTGTCGCGGCGTGACCGGAAGGAATTATTGGATTAATGAGTCAACAAAGGTTCCTAAAAGCTCTAATAATCTTCATCAACAAATACCTTCAATATTTCGCAAGTCCATTTAGCGCAACTTCGAGTTCACGGTTAAATAAATAGAATAATCTTGGAAATTCACATCAATTTCTAGGTTAAACCTTTTTTCTGACAGATTTCAACACACTCGAGACACTATCAAGGAATAAGAAAATCTCTCTCGCAGCGAGGTCGTTAATATACATGTGTTTACTCAAGGAGGGCGAGAGGGGAAGAATTTGAGGAAAGGAATGACGAATGCTCGGAGGTCAAGGGTGAGTCTTCGCGTTTCGGGCGGACGATATCAAAAACATTTTCTGCGAGGAAAGGGACGGGAATTTTGTAGAGGAGAGAATGATGTAATGATAAAGTCATTTAACATCATTTATAAATAACAGATTACCATTAACCCGTCTCAATATATTACTAAAGTATTTCCTTAATAATGACAGAAGAGTGTTGAAACAGTTCGCGCAGAGCCTATACAAAGAGTAGATTTTACAAAGTGTATTCTTAAGAACCTCTCAACCACTCAATAAATTCTCAATCAACATTATCAGCTAATTACAGCGCTTCCACTTCATTCGCTTACTTGATTTGACAAGATATACGTACCTACGGAGGGGAATTATACCAGCGCTAGGAAGTCCAATCCAAATCGTATTTGATAAGAGTTACAATTGCTGCCTTAAAAAATTCATAGGCTATTTTTCAGCCACAAAATAATAGAAAATATTCTTTATTCGTCTAAGAACAATCAATGATATCACTATCACCTAAATGTGAGGAGGCTGAGTACGGGGGAAAATTTTGGGGGGGAAACCAGTAACTACGTTAACATTACCATGACGAACTGGGCACGCAATGTGTTTCTCCATGTAGTACAACGCAATCCAAGCGATAATTTGGATATTCGAGCAGTAATTACTTGACTATAATATGTTATATTTATTTTACGACGTATACAACGTAATCTCACGATGTTAACATGATACTTACGTAACACTGATCATCATAATATACTTGATGAGGCTATTATTTCTCAATTTTGAGAAATTAACTGAGACTTAAATAAATTACTCTCATTTTTACCGCAAGATAAGTAGGATTTATACCATTTTACCTAAATAGGATCATGTAAATCATTCGTTCAATGCAATTCGTTAAATAAATAGCCTATCTCAGCAACAAGTTATTTAAAGACTAGATTAGAAAGCGTTGTGAAGAGCGATGAAAGATAAAAATGGCCTTTAATCTTTATCATTCCCCTGAATGACAGTCAACGCAAACGCATAATTTCCACGTTATCATTATTTACATAAGCAGCCCATCATTTTTTTTTACTGCCGACAAAAAAGCAGATCGACTCCACTGATCTCGGAAGAAGAACATTTCAAACGGATGATCCTCTTTGAAGAAACGACAGCAGGCAATTACAAAGGAATTTCTTTCACATTTAATACCAGAACTGGATTACCATCAGATGACGAGACAAGCGTAAAACAATGTCTTTGGTACAAAATCTATAATCACATCTGAGTCGTAATCATGTTCAAAAGCAAAAAAAATAACTAGCCATATATTCTATTATCTATTTATTAAAAAAAAAGACATGAATAATTCCTTTCATACGTACCGCAGCTACTTAGCGACCAGAAAAAGAAGTACACCACTGCTAAAAATATCAGCCCATTTTTTGTAACGCGTCATCTGTAAGCCTTTTTGATTCTACATGAAAACCAATTAGATGTCCGAAATATTTGAAGCTATCACAGTAGAGATTAAGTCACTGAAGTTCTTTCGCAGATTACCTAAGCTATCGCAGACACACCGATAAATTGATAAGCGAATGAGTAATCTTGGCAAGGGAGATTTAAGGCTGAAAGTATAGATGTCGTTGAGCAGATAAAAAATTACACCTTTAAGGCTAATGTACGTAGCAATAACTTATGCGCAAAAATAGGACTGCTGACGGAAGAAAATACTATCTCAAGCGGAATCCATCACGATGTGAGGCATTATTCGAGTCGTAATCAAGTTTTGAACTACTATGCAGAGATAATTGATATCGGATTGTAAATTTTTTATTTTATTTTATTTTATTTTATTCTAAAACCATCGGATACAGCTCTCATTGGCCATTTTACACCGGGGTGTTCAACATATGTAACAGTAAACGTACACAAACAACCATGCCCTGGACCGGGGAAACCTACCCAGGCGGGACTCGAACCCGCGACCTCTTGTTTGGCAGGCGAAGACGTTACCCCGCCGCCACCGAGGCCGGCGATTAATAAATAAAATAAATACAAATTATTAAAAATTATTAAAAATTAAAATTAATAAATAAATACAAAACAAATTGTAATCCGTAAATAAATTAACACCACGAAAGAATCAAGTCGGCGAACAGTAATTACCAAAACATTATATCCATATGCTCCATAATTTTTCACCCCAAATCTTCATGAACGGTAAATTTCCGGAGATTTGGAGAGAAAGTCTGGAATGCGTTGTCATTTTCACTTCCCATTAACGTATTCAGAAGTTTAGCTCTCCCATAAAAAATACTTCACTCTAATCAACAAGTCAGTCTAGTGAGGAGTCATAATGCTGGCAATGAGTTTCTGTGTATTGATTTCTCCTGGAGTGATATAATTATGAAAATTAGAGTATTACGTCATGAAAAGACAATACCATTTAGGGTGATCATAGTCTTATGTAATTTTCAATCCAACTTAAGTCATCAGAACTGAATAATACCCAACTGAAAAGAAGTCAACACGAAAATGTGCAGGGTGCACCACAGACAGAGAGAAGTAGGTATTCCATTTGGGAATAAAAATCCACATTGACATCATATGAACCTTCAAAGCTGATTCATTAAACATTTTTTCTTCTCATGACTCATCTTTATTCTGAGTACCATTAAAAGCCCAACAAAACTCAATTAATGACTGATATCATTAATGTCCTAAACAAATTATCTTGTGGACAAAACATTAGCTGACGGCACCATTTTTCATTTCTTGAGCACCAACACCTAAATAACGTAGCCGATGACAATATGTCATAAGATTCTAATATTCCAAGAAATTCCTCGGTTTTTCAGGATAAAGAAAACTTATAAGATAGTGAAGTTCAAGGAACTTCGAGCAAATAGCGTTAACTATACCACAGCTCATAACAACGCGCCGAATTGAACAAACTGTCTAATTATAAGGCTTTGTTGCCAGGAAACGACAGGATTGATGGCTATGATGAGTCGTTGGTAACTTCGCTGTGAGGTAACCAAAACAATGGACGCTATCTCTCGCTTAGATGAGATGCTATTGTTGCGATAAGCGGTAGGGCGCTGCTTCAGAGGATGCCGAGATGGGTCGGAGGGGAGGGGGCGCGGGTGGGCGGAGAGGGGTGAGGAAAGAGGAAGGGGGGACGGAAGGAGAGATTGAGAAAAACAACGGCGCATCGTCGGATGAAACGATGCAGGGCTGCATGTGCGAGAATTCAGGGGGCGAGTTTGGGAATCCTACTAGAGTACTTCTCTCTAGCCACACGAAAAATACCTTGAATAAGGAGAAAAAATTCCTCCACTAATTTCCTCTCACTTACGCTAGATGAGGATATTAATTATTATATTTATGATGGTTTTCTACCAATTAAGGTAGGTTTTCAAGGAGTATTTAAGAAATATTCTCGAATCTATTCATGCACTTGCTTTTCATAATAACAATTACCTCCTTTCATTTTATCTAATCCAATTCTCTTCCTTCCTCTCCCTCGTTTACTCAACATTCCGCCCTCTAACACTGTTTTCAAAATCTCCTCCCCGCTAAGTACTCGCTCCATCCATACCCTCGGTTCTCACCTGGAGGCTGCCTCTCTTCACCCACCACGTCCAGCACTTCGTCGTTCCTCCTCCTCTCCGTCCATTTCACCGTGTCCATCCTTCTCGGCATCCACATCTTGAACGCATTCAGTCTTCTCTCGTCTTCCTTCTCCAATGTCCATAAATTCGCACCGTAAATTGCTACACTCCAGATCATATTCTTCACAAACCTTTTATTTAAACTCTTATACAACGATCCTCTCATAAGCTCCTTCCTGTTCATGAATGCCTCCTTTGCCATTGCAATTCTCTTCCTGATGTCCTTACTGCTCTATCCGTATTCCTCTGTGCTGCCTTAACTGTGCAAAATGTGCTGGATAAGGAATTAACACTCGAATAGAACACCGAATACTAAATCGATGGACGGCAAGGAAATTTATTGTTCTTTCAACCACTCTCTAAGAATTATATGGACGTGGCGCGACCAGTGGCGGATACAGATGGGGAGCGTGGGGGGCGCGCGCCCCTCCCTTGGGGGGTCCGGCCGTATTGCCAAGCATTGCAGAACCAGAATTATGACTTTTTTATATCATAAGATGGCATTGTATTATATATGTGTATAATTACCTTAATTAAATTTTTATTTTACTCTGCCTGTGAAATGATTACTTTTTATCACGATAAAAGTAAAGGCAACTCAATATATCTTTTGCGCCCCCCCCCCTTGAGTGTTTTCTGTATCCGCCTCTGGGCGCGACTAAATCGAAACTACTGGAAGCGGGCTTACGGTTATACAGATTTTACATGGACGGGGCTAAGAGCCGAATTATACACGGTTAGGTCACGATAAAACTCATACATAAATAACAATTTAAAATTTTGCACACTCAATGTAGGGTGCCAATTTCATTCCCTGGGCCACCTCGCGCAGCCAGAATTTTTGCTATGGGCTCCCAAAAGCTTTGCATGGGATTTCTAAATGGCAGTAGCGAAGCACTAAATCCATTATGCCATTTTATACGGTACATAAGGAGCATCTAAAGTTCATAAGGGAGAGAAAGCTTGATCATGCAACTATGACTAGCGACCCCATTTTAATGTGAGCAACAAGAAAACTATCACCTTTATCAAGTAGACAATATAAATAAAACATATTCATGAGTTGAATATCGGGAGGGGGATAACTAAGGCAGAAGAGGTGGAGTTTCTGAGGAATAATCCTGATCTGAGCCGCATCTGATAAGATCTCCATAGAATTGAGCCATTGCACAAAGCTCAAAGGTCGAAACTCTCTATAACCAATATCTCAGGTAAGGTAGGGACAAGGTAGAGTGGGATTCGGCCGCTGCAACTGATGAATGAGAATGATCTTCGCCCCACATGATTCAATCCTATGACATCACTCAAGAGAGTGGACGTGGATGATGACGAGGTGTGAGATTGAGTGCACCTGAAGATGATGCGAACGGTTAAAGAAGGGTGGGGGGGGGATGAATATGTTCCTCTCAGGCAACCACGAATAGATAATCCGCTTTACAGCGAGAAAGCCTAATGCATTCCACTTATTATTATCCGCAATAATACGTGGAGAGAGCTTTACATGGGCATTATCTGTCCTCAAAACCCTACTAATTGTCTTGTGATCAATCATAATTTCTATTAGTTTGATGGCACGTTTCTTTAAGTTTAATTTGTGACTGTATTCTTCCACTGACCGATAAAGATATCTGAAATTTTTATGAATCTTTCTAGTATTTTGGCTTCGGACAAGACGGATATGGACAAAACGGTTAGGTAAATACTCGTTTCGGAGGAGAAACACAGCTTTGATGTGACTACCATATATAGCATGGACAAACAGGTGGAAAGAGCAGCACAACTACCACCATCAATAGTGTTATCTATCAAAATCAAAAGCCAACTCGGTGTAGTGAGCAGTGAAGAAAGGGTCCACTAATACTACTATTTGCTCCTGCAATGAAGTCGGTTGCTGTTTTCTTACGATTTTCACAAAGTTTTTTACATATTTTTGGCACCAATAGTCTCAAGGGCAAACAGAAGGACGATCAACAATAGCAACTTCGGCGATATTCATTACACTGCAAATCAGACCCATACCAGCTATAGTCGCTCCCAAAACAAACCGTAAACACAAGAGGCAACAATCAGAGATATTGGCGCCCACTTCTGTTAAAGCTGAGCAGGCTAAAAATACATGATAAATCAAAAAACAAAAATACAAAGATAACAGAATTTCCAGGACCCTTAAGCTGCAAGAAGACAGAGAAATCAAAGAATAAAAATGCCATATCAGATTTCTTTTGCTAGGTTTGCACTGAAAAATATAGTGAGCCGATAATCGAAGACTGGATATAGTGAAGCAAGTACCAAGGTTGGGCACACGAGACCTGCACATCATACGCAGGAGTGGGCTGCTACTTCTATAATGAATATTAAGACTAACTTTTTGATTTTTCAAGTTATCCTTTTAGCCCTTACGGCGTATCCGCTTTGCCCGGATACTACGGACAATACGGATAATTGGTACGTTTTTATTTAATTGATTTTATGAGACTTTACCGTTTAAGTTCTCATTTTTATTAGCAGTTTTAACGTAATTTTGTGAAACAAAATAATGATTAATAGTGAAGAAAGTTATGCTGATAATATATTTGTACCTTATTGTCGGCAATATCCCTTAACATATACGTATGGCCCGGGCCTCCCCTACATCATATTTTCCTTAGTGTGCTTCGCGCAAGTCTCACTTAGAATGAAGCTAACTCTCGTCTGTACATCTGTGAAAGCACAGTCGATATAATGGGAACTACAACTGTTCAGTTGCAAGATGCTTTACCCACCGGAAAGATGGAGATTGTCAATATCCATTATGTCGCCTGTGTTAACTCATGTCCCGACGAGACTAAACCCATTCTAAGTGGGCGAAGCGCCCTAAGTAAAATATGTGGAATAATTCGTAGTTGGGTCATTTAAGCGTTGTCATAAATGTGACGCATGTGGTTAAATTTCTCCGGGACAATTTTCTCTCTTGAACATTACCGATTGTATGAGAGCATTACCAAGTCAAAATTTTGGAAGACGCACGCCTTCAAATTGTGCCTGAACTGATCGCATTCAGACGCCTATTAGCTTTGCGTTAATTTTTTTCCGCCACTGTAGGTACATGGTGAAACAAAAATTGTTAGAAAAAAACTAGAGACGGTGGAATAAGACGATCGAGGGTTATAGAGAATAAAAAACTCACTTCGCTTACAAAATAATCATCTGGTGGTAAAAACGGTTAATAAGTATCTTTACACTTTCTCCGTCACATTTACGCCGTACGCCGTAACTGAATGACTCACGCGAAGGCGTGGTCACTTCCCCGTGATCTTTCCTTGAATCAAGAAAAATCGGCCTTATCATCGGGCGACTATAAGTGATACAGCCAACGCTACATGGAAAACCATGACGCTCACAGGGTTGGTTTCTCGATAAAGATAATGGATCAATTTAACTTTAAATCAGCCATGAATAGATTGGCAAATAACTTCATTCCGGAAACTCAACATAACATTCACTTCGTGGGATCTTAAATACTGGTGGTACATTTCCATGGTAAAGATGCAATCAGAGACTCAATATTCCTACATTTTCCTCGTTCCATGAGTTAATTTTCTTCTCCGTTTTCCTTGGTACAGAGAAGTGAATATTTCTTAACACAGCCTTTATCCAGGACGCTCATTTCCTGGATTATGCATCACATTCGGAAAACGAAGTTTGTGATTAAATAACTGGTAGATCCTTTTGCATGGGTACATTTGGAGCATGCAACATAAGATTCCATAAAAACACACAGATATTTAGAACATTTGACAGGATTAAATGGAAATAAAATTCTCTAGAGTAAATCATAGCAACTACCGTCACACGACCCATTCCATTACCGACAACAAAAGGCAGAGTGAATACAAATTTGGAGTCATCAAGGAAGATCGACGTAATATGGAAGTCCATTCATGTGCTTTTAAAAAAATAAAATTAGCATATATATTTTATCCCTAGTTTTTACACAAAAATCCCCCAATAACAAAAACTACAACATTTTTAGACTGAATTATAATTCACATCTCAATATTTCCTTCTCCGATTGATTGCTTATTTATTTCACAAACTAAATATTCTTAGACTTCGCTATTGTCACCTAAAATCGCAAATATTATCTGAATGATTTATATGCATATTGAGGATAACATGGAATTAAGAACGCCATGTAATATTTATTCATGGGCGTACCCAGCGAGGGGCAGCTGCATGAATGAGCCCCCCTCCCCTAGAAGCAAAAATCGGAAAATTATTTAAGCAAAATTAGTACTGAATTGAAACGAAAGCATTCAACAAATTTTTATTTAAACCCACGAAAAATGATGTGTTAGTATAATATGTAACTAAAATATTATAATAAAAAACTATTTTCAAGGAATTAATCTCATAAACTAATGTCACAACTTGGCTTGCCCCCCCCCCCCCCCCTAGACCATAGCTTGTCCCTCCCCTAGTTATGATCCTGGGCACGCCCTTGGTAATATTAGAAATGTCTAGTGGTGGTTCAGCGACCAACAGGAATTACACAATTATCATCAATTTTGGCTTGGGACATGGACTCAGGCTAAGAAACCAAGGTTTTAAAGTCACATGGATAGGTAGATGTCGAATCGTATATGTCTGTAGAAGGGTAGTCCTTGATGGGCCCACGTTGAGAAATCGGCCGAGTAAGACAAGGAGAAACCCACCCTACCATATTTCTTCCAGTCATGATGAACAATGAAGGAGATTTGAATCCCCAGAGAAGAGGGAGTTTTTATTTCAAAGGAAAGACCTCTGAGATCATTCTTGGGCTAAAATCTTGAGTAGCAGCAATGAAAGGAAAGTATTTACAAGGACAGCCAATTTTTAAGGTGGAGAGATATAACAGAAAAGCGGAATACTTGGAAAATGTCAAAAAGTAAGGTTGCTTGGGATTAAAAACAAGATAAAGTAAGACACCATTTTAAATTATGAATTAAGAAAATGTAATCGAGCCAACATATAAAAGAGAAATACGGCTACAGTCTACATTATTATAAAGTAACCAAATTAAGAGAGAAAAATAATGCGGATCGTTGGCATACAATTGTGACAATTCTATGTCATACAGACAATGATTAGTTCAATTGAATCTCAACATCACTACCATTTCGTCAATATTATTCGTTGGGAATCAAGCAACAGAGATATTTAGCGATTAAATTACCTGGAGTTATCTAAATTATCGGGAGTACCACAGGGCTCTGTTTTAGGACCTATTTTGTTTTTTATTTACGTAAACGATGTATGTGAAAATAAATTCAATGGTGAACTCACAGCCTTTGCTGATGATATAGCACTGTGCTACTCAGCTCCTAATTGGAGTTGCGCTGAAACATTTGTTAAAGAGGATCTACGTTTCTTGAGAAAATTGTTTGATTTCAATGGGTAAGAGTTAAGTGAAAAGACGAAGTTTATGTGCTATGACATATGTAATACAAGTACTTTTTATTGTAAACTTATATTTCATTATACAAATTTTTTCAAGTGTGTCTGTAACTGTCCAGTTATTGATAGTGCATGAAATGAAAAACTTGGGAGTAATTTGGGACAGTAATCTGCGCTGGGATAAACAAATGCCTTAGAAGTGCCTTGTCCAAATTTTACTACCTACGAAACAAATTCCACTTCCGGTTAAAAAAAACATTTATCATGCACTTTTCCTTTCTAAAATTCTTATAATCTGCTGGGGCAGTGCATGCATGAGCACATTTAAGTGTGCACTCGTTTTGCAAAAAAAAAAATAATTAGGGTAATTTGTCCAAAAATTATTATGAGCACTCATTTCCGTTGTTTACGGCCCTAAATTTGACGCCACTACGTCATTTTTATTTATTCAAAGTACTTAAATTGTTTTTTTGCCAGAAGCAGAAATATGCCGAGTGGATGTGATAAATATAAATATAATTTAAGGAGTGAGTCATTCACAGTAGCAAACAGACCTAAGTTAACATAACATAAACGCTATTTTCTTTACATGGGGCAAAAGTTATTTCATTTACTGCCCGCTAGAATTTTGTAAAATAAATTCTCAAATGTAATGTTAAGACTTGAAAAAGACTGGCTTTTCTCCCAAGAAATAATTGAAAATTTATTCTGATGTTATTTATTTTAAACAATCATGTATCATTTACTGCATTATTATTTTTTTATTGTCATACATTTTGTTATCTGATGGTGGCTCAATTCTGGTACTATGACCTAGGGGACCACTTAAAGCTCTTTCTCTTGTTATTTTTTGTAGGTATTCAGATGTAAAAACAAAATGTAGGAGTAAATAAATAATTATTATTATTAAAAAAATTAGAACTCCGGAGAGAGAATCAAACCTTTTAAGACGGAGCCGAAATGTCAAAATAGTGCAAAATTGAACTTTCGTCGTGGTCTCTCATACTGTTTTTAGTAACTACCTGTAAAAAAACGCGCAACCCTACCAACATAAAATAATGGGACTCCTGGAAAAAAACGGAAAAGGGGGGCATTTATCTACTGTTAGAACCAATGTGAAACATTAAATAGCAAGTTATAAATGCATTTAAGTTTATATAAAAACTTCCTTTGGCTTATTAAATTGACTATCAAATAGAAAAACCTTTTACTCTGGCAAGTTAAAATTACAAATCATAGCCTTAAAAACTTACATGCATTTCTGCATGCATGCATGTTTCTGCATGCATGAAACATCAATTACGGGCGTTAAAACTCAGCTAATGAAATTTTATTGAATTTATAACCTTTTGAATTGAATTGATAATAAGAGTACCTTTGAAATTAGATTGACCGGTATGAAAGTAGCTCTTAATTTTGCCGTTGGCACCACGGTCTTAGAATGTTGGCACCATAGCATTGTTGAGGTATCCTTTTCCACCTCCTTATGTACTGCCGCTCCAATGACGCTTCCCCGATGCTCCGATGCTTTTTCAGCGGTGTTTTCCTTGGCCTCCACGTGGAAAATATTCATTGGTTCTCAAACAACACCAGCTGGTCACTCTATACTGTGACCAGATATCCTGCGTTGTTAAGTTTCTTAAGCCCTAAGCCCTAAGCATAAAAGGAAATAAAATATTGATTTTGGCTCAAACAACGATAATTATGATTTTTCAATGTACTCGGCCAGGAAATAAACTTGTGTATGTACTTATTCATTACGTAACTGGTGTAACGTACATCACCCGAAGAGTGACAAAGGTTTTTAGCTATAAATATTAAAACCTTATACATACTCTTCTTTATCTAAGTGTCCAGTTATAAATGAATAAACATATCTTTTATGCATTTTATTTTGGCACAAAAAAGAATTGTTTACTACACAAAAAAATTGAAATATCATTTCCAAATTACTAGCAAAATATGAATAACTCGCTCATTGAAACTTCATTAACAATGATATATTTCGCTCGCTCAATAAAATCTCTCCATCAAAAAACCGAACAGCCTAAGGATAAACTTGAGAGATGAAACAGATTTGTGAAAAATTTTAACGCGATTTTCTCATTCCCTGAGTATGACCGAGCGCAAAAATCGTTTTCCTTAACTTACAGAAGCGAAAATATCTAACGATGCAATAAATAAAATGTAAAGACCGCGAAGATCAGTTCTAATTTGTTAGATGCTTAAAGACGTAATTATAACCATGAAAATTGGTGATAGATTTTCCGAACATAGTATTTCATTCCTAGAATTGGTTAGCTGTAAGCCTCCATTCCTCCTAATTCCATAATAATTCTTTTATTTCCTTCTGAATCTCGGTACAGAGAATGAGTGTGAATTGTCATTTTTATAAAATAGCTACATTTTTATAGATCCCAACATCTATTACGATTTCTCCCTCACAAATGCGTTTACGCTTATGCTTCTAACCCATGGATGCATCGCCTTTTTGTCCACATACATTTGCCGTTCTTTAGTTCTCTGGTTGACTGAACACTTTACCCTTTCTCAGCTCAAAATTTCAACTTGAATAAGAAATTTCCTATTAATTAACCTCAATTTTCTGTATTTCAACTAATTTTCTATGCCCAAATAGTTATACAGTTATATTCATCTTATTCATTACATTGGTTTTCATCAAAACAATATAGGGTGTTTTCCGTCGTCGATCATAGATTATACTTATATCTAACGATTTATTTCACGAGTAATTAATTTAAAGACTGTATTCCGCTTAATATTTATTTTCATTACCTTCGCCCTCTCTTCCATCCTTGCCTTCACCTCCGTCCCAGCTGCCAAGGGCATTAAGCGCCATGAAACACCACTACAGTGCACTGTGGGCAACTCCAACTTAAAATCGTCGACTCAACTATTCACTGCAATGCATCACTTCACATAGCGTGTGGACGAAAATACTTCAACTAACTTGCCACGGGCCAACGACTACAGCGCGGTGGGTGGGTTTATTCCAGGATTACGAACTTCCGATGCCAAAGCTTTCCACGAGCCAGCGTGCATGGTAAAACAAGAGAGAGGAAAGTCTACAAGCGGCTGCAGTAATATGTATGTGGTTCCACCGAGAAACGAAGAAAATATCATTTTCGTGAGAAGAAATGTAACAATGTGAAATGTTGAAGAACCAAAGAAATGTTGAAAAACCATTTTTATTTCATAATAGATTGCGATAGTATCAATGAAGGATACATATGGTGGGCGCAGAGGGCGGGGCTGCCAAAGGAAGTTTTATTTAAACTGACATATGCAAGAAAAAATTAATGTTCATAATGCTCGCATTTCCTAATATTACAGAACCACACTTTTAACTTTTATACATCATGAGATGGTATTGTCTTGTATATGTCAGTTCAAATAAAACTTTCTGAAATTTTGCGTGTGGCTTGATTACTTTTCATTACGATAAAAGTAAAGTTAACTCAAGATATCTTTTGCGCCCCCCAGACCCCTACGAGTCTTTTTCTGTATCCGCTACTGGATACTGTTTGAAAAATAAAAAAGAACCGTATATTTCCGCTTTTAGATCTTTCGCTTCCTTCTAGGTCAACTAGAAACGAAAAATTGAAGACCAAAAACTTTTGCGGATAATTAGATGGTGTCACGAACTGACGTAGAGGGTATCATCGCGTCTCCTTTCCTCCTCGGTCTTGTTCATTTGCAGTATTTTGGTTTGCTGTTGTTGACAATTATGCGAGAGATTCCTTCCCCGAATGAAAGACTATCCCTGAACGTGTAGATGAGCCACATCTCCAATGACGTCTAAAACTTATGAAAAATGGGCGGTAACTGTTGCATTTTTACACGCTTTATCTCAACTTGCTTCGTTAGTCTTGTTTTAGATTTTTAACCCACCTCCCATTCTCGCTTGCTTCTGATGACAATAAAATACTCAATAATCATGCATTTGAATTTTTCCCATGTGCTCTAATTTATTAACTTAATATCCAAGAATTTAAATAGATTAAACATTTCTAAATGAATTGCGTTAGTAAAATGTATTTGGAAGAATTTTTTATTACAGTTCCGGTTAAATCGATAACATGAGTCACCTTTGAAAAATAGAAAATTAAAATTAAAAATAAAACACGCTTTTTCCAAAAACAGCATGAAGTGCACTAAAAATTTAAAAAATAAGCTTTTTATTGCTCGAAGAGTAAGGAGTGGGTGCCAATCCTTACTCGCCTGTCAAGAAGCTCTTCCACACTCTTTCCAAATAAACCTAATAAGTACCCACAATTTATTCTCAGAGTGATGAAAAGTTTATTATTACTGAATATTACACTTTTTTGTAAAAAGCGTGTTTTTATGTTATCTTATTTTTATTCGCTTTGTTGTCATACGAAAGAAGAAAGAAAGTTATAACTCCGTCGCAACTTATACATATTTACCTTCCATTTACGGAATTCTAAAAATGAATTTCGATTTCGGGTGTGGGTGAACGTCTCCACTCCACTTTCCATGCTCTACGTATTCATTAAGAGGAGAGAGCGGTGAATTTTTTCGGCTCTTCAGCGGGAAAATATCAGGAAAAAAGAGTAATATTTTCTTCCTTAGTCACCGAAGACGGAGAATACCGATACTACCCTCCTTAAGATAACGCATCACCTCGGTTTCACCGGAATATTTTCCTGACGTACATCATCTCACAACTTCCGCTCATCATCCATATCACTAATCAACTAACTATCCTATGATTGATTTGATGCAATTCTCCTCCCAATTCTCCTATCAGCCAATATTTTCACACCTACGTGTTTCATCTTTTTCGCATCCTTCTTTACCTGTTCCATATATTTTGCTCGAGGTCTTCCTTTTCCATTCTTGCCATCCTACTTGTCCCTCGAAGATTGTCTTCATCAGGCCATCATGTCTCAATATGTGGCCTCTAAGGTTGTTCCGTCTTCTTGTTAAGGTGTTCACGAGGCTTCTCTTCCCTACCCCTCTTCTTAAAACTTCCTCATTACTTATTCGGTGGACCACAACTTCCATTATCAACCTGAAATATTCAAAGAACATATTGTAAAGACGTTCGTCAAACGTTCGTGTTGTAAATCAAATTTGAAATTTTCCCCAAAACAATTTATCAGATATAATTTCTTTACATCAGTGAGATTCAAGTATATGCTGAAAAGGCTTCTTCAATAACATGAGCATTTCAATACAATAAAATAGTTTTTAAACGAATTATAAGTCACAAAAAAGGACAATGCGACCAGTCATGAGGGAGTGATTCATCTTCAGCCCGTTTAACACTAGATACTTAATTTTACAATCTCATTTACGCAAGAACGTGTATTTCTAATTGCATTAAAGCAACGAGGTCAATCCCCTCCTATGTATCTACAATTATTGCACGCCCGAACGAAAAAAAAGATGCAGCTCGGAGGTGAGTAATTTCGTGCCCAGTGTAAAACCCAGTTAAGGCGTTTTTCGCAAAAAAAATGTAGCGGAGGCGCCAATAGGCATTTCTCAGCTCGGGAAGGGGACATTTTTGTGTCGCATGGCTCCGGCGAAGCGTGAAAGTCTCGAATGCGGCGCTTTAGCCGACCGAAATGAATCACCGAGGCAGCTAACAGCCACCGGCTTGCCATGTGAACTCAGCCGCAAAGTTTTGTTTGGCAGCACCGCGCCGATTCGCGCTATTAATAGTTGCCCATATCAATCCGTGCTCAATTTACAGCCGGGCATCCAACATTTACTTTCAGTAGGTACTGAAGCACAAAGCGAGATGAATATATGGCGCCTTCGAAATAACCATCAGATAATGACAAAACCCGACACAATGAAATACTGCGAAATATAATCAGTACAGGGAGCATTGCTCGGAGTAATTGGTATGCGGTTTTTGAGGCATTTATTCACCTGGGCTAGAATTCAAGACGAATTGCCGATATCCCCTATAAAGGCCCATAAATATCCTGTGCAATTGCGAAAGGATCACATGAACACTTTTTCTAAAAATATAAAACATCTTCAGTTCGAAAATATTTTCCCGCCTGAATTTATCATTAAAATTATATTTTTGAATCTTTAAATTTAAATATTTAAATCTTCAAATTTTAAATAATTAAGGGTTCTTTACTTCGAAGAGAGACTGCCACAGTAGTACACAATTAGCTACCTTTCCCACATGAATATAACCAAGTGCACACCGACAATTATGTAGATATGTATCATAAAACAAAAGCTAATTACATATTGTCAGATTCAAGCGATTCTTGGGTGCTATGCATACGTTGAACATAGTCTCCTGAGCAAAGAAACATTTTCCTTCGCCGACTTTTCATAAGAAATGGACCTAATCGCCTTATTATAAAAGCCTTAGCTAAACTATGCCCACAGATGGTCAACTTTTTATTACTTATTGTTAGCGGTTACACAAAGCAGAAAATATTTTTAATAACATTCTCTTTATGTCACATACCTAAGTGATTTTTACGTTTTCACGCACGAAGACACTTTAAATTCTGAATTGAAGTTTTCATTCTGAAATTTCTATTGGAATTCCGAATTCTATTGAACTTAAGAAATAAAAGGAATCAATGGTGGATCCCGGCGGATCCATTAGTTATCCCACTGGGATATCCAATTTGCACTAAAAATGGATATTTTGTTCAGTAGTCCAATATATAAAGGAGAAAAGAGCATCGAAAACCCTAAAGCTAAAACTCATAAAAACATTTCTCCTTTGGACCTTTTATAATAAGGAATAAAAACGTAATGCATCACAGAAATTTACCATGAGGTGAAATTACCAAAAATGTAGATTAATGTCTTTTAAAAACTTAATTCTTTGTAAAATTATAAATGAGACATCCTGAAAGTGTTGTTACAAACTTCGGAATTCTCAAAATTTTCATGATCTTCCGGACCCCCACATCTGCTGTGAGGTTACCCCCAAGACTCCCCACCTAGCCCCTCCCCCTTACCTCTATCCTCGATCCGCCACTGGAGACAATTGTCAAATTCCCGGTTCCATTGCAGATTCGATGTAACACTCGACGCCCAACGCTCTAATAGCACCCACGGTCAAATGGAAAGAATGCTTCCCATACGCCATCGATTACACGATTATCAGATTGACGTTCGATTTTGCCAAACAAACAAGCAAGCCACCTCTCTCCGCCGAGGAGACGTCGATCGCCGTAACTTCATGCGAGGAAACAACAGAAAACAGCAACTAACCCATTCCAGTTATTGCTTTCGGAGCGCACAATTATTCAATACCATGACGGAACTAACAACAGCATGACATACTTATTCAATATCATGACGTGCATACTAAATCGGTAAAAAGTAGCGTGGATACGTACAATCTATCACCTCTCATGCACAAAATTCACTTATCAAATATGATAGAAATTAATATAAGGGGTGAATAGGAATAGCGCACTTTTGAGGCGTCAACAGATATATAATGGAAAAAAATATGAAACCCCGGAATAAATGCATGGTTTATAAAGTTATTGATGAAAAGAAGATAAGTATAATAGGAAGCCAACTTAACAAATATCAATAAATAATACCCCGAATAAAAATTAACCTGGAGGCACGCAACGACAAAAATACCTTCCTCCTTCTTCCTCACTTCATTGCAATACTGCTTTGAGACTGAGGGTGTATATAAAATAAATAGGAGAACAAAAGTGTTGAAAGTATACACTCCAAGTAAGAATATCCTGAAAGAGCATGGCTCAGAAGGAAGATATGTATATGAAACCGATCAGGATAATGACAATTTTTTCACTATTCGAGCTCATAATCCCAGTGAGTTACTAAATCTCAGGATATGTAAGACGCTGGCGTCTTTGCTTGCACTTCCAATAAAATCTTAGGGCCGTATTTTTAAACAATACTCTTATCGCCGGAGTGGGATGAGAAAGAGTTGTATCTCCACCTACTATTCGCAGTCAAGAACGTTCCTACAGCAACACCAAACTCTTCCTCTTCGAAGTAGTGGGTGTTGAGTTGATCGCTGAAATTCTCATATCTACGTCATGCATTGTGTGACGTTTGCTGTCCACAGTTCATTGCGGCAAGAACGCATCAACAAAAAGAAGATCGCTTTTATTAATAAAACTGGAGGACAACAAGATGGACAGGCTTACAAGGGAAGAGACGAAGTTGTTGATTGGCGTCATAACTAGCGTCTGGAGGTGTTGGAAAGCAAGAAGACGGATGCATTATGGAAGGCGAAGAAGGCGAGAGCCTAGTTGAATGTGCAGGACGAATTTAATTCGAACGAATTTGTTCGGAAGGTAAGTATGTTTGTTTGGAATTATGATGGTGATAAATGCATTGTCTGATAGTTGAAAAGATTTTTGTTTCAATGAACAATTAATTATGAAAAATGGTTGCTGACTGATCGCTAACTATTTATCAAAGTCATAATTTTAAAACTATCTATAAATTCGGAGACATTTTCATGAAGAGCCATTCTGCGATTGCGACTATCCATGCTCGGCAGTTCGCGAGACAACTTGCTCATTTTCAACAAAAATCTAACATAACTCGTGTAAGTCTGTTGGTAACATCGACGTAGCTCATTCTCGGTTCGTAGCTAGTTCATTGGTTTTGGGGCTTAAAAACCGGTGAAAAGCTATAACTTTTGTTTTTAATTCTTTGCTGAAATCCTCATAAAGTGCACTTTGGTGGTAGATTGCAAAAAACCTTCGTGATTATGTCGCGGCCAGAGATTTTCCACGAAACGTATTTCCCTTCATTTCCAATACAAGATTAGACGTGATTCGCGCCATGCGATACAAGTAAATCTTATTTTCCTGCGCCGAAATCAAAAGCTTCACAACAATAATTCCAAGTTAATGGAATGTTAATGGAATTATTATTGTGAAGCTTTTGGTTTCGGCTTGTAGCGGCGGGGTAGGGGTAACAATTAAAACGACTCCGCAATGGTGGCGGAGTCGCTGTAATTGTTATTTAGTGGCAAAGTAAATAAATTCGTGAATATACGTAGTGTACGTGTAGCATTATCAATTGTGGCTGTATTGATGGATATTTATTTTTGGTTTGGTTACAAGTCCAGTGATATATTTTGTCGTAAATCTCAATGTAACGGATAATTTTTCTATCTCACAGCGTACCGCCAAGCAATTGAGGAAGAGTTGCGATAATATCAAGATGAGGAAACGGGAAGAGCTGGCGAATGAAAGGCAGGAGATGATGAAGAGTGGTGGCGGACCAATGACACCCACCAGTAAGGAAGATTTGCCACCAGAGATGGAAATAGCCTCGCCGTCCGTCTCCTACTCTCCGGCGAATGCTGGGGACTCTGATGCGTTGGCGGTCCCTAGCGTTTCCCCGGTGGGTAGGGATGGGACCTTGGATTGTTTGCTTCCTCTCAACATTTCTGAGATATCAGGCAAGTTGATTAAAAAAACGGGTATGTTCCTATCATTATTAAAGGGAATTCCTTAGTGTTGCACTGAGATTATTATCAAGTAAAATATTATCATGTTGCATCTGTCAGTCAAAAAATATAAAATGTGTACAGTACCATGATTGTGCTTAAAGGAATACAACTTCGTTAAAGAGAAATTGACCTGCATCATACTAGCCTTTGTGTATTGTGTGGTTATTTTTCTGTGACCTTTATAAAATGTCATTGCATATCCAATATAATCATCATGGTTGAAGTTAAGTTGAGTTACTTGATGCTATTTCCAGGAATTATGTCACATGATTTTCATTAATCAACGTTATACTTTCTTATTTTTCCTCTGAGTTAAATGACCACCATCGAGAGGAAGCATACACTCCGAGGATGCAATCTGCAGGGACTTCTTGCAGTACAAAAAGGGCATAATTAATCAGGGAAGCGGCCATTGAGAAGGAGATGGAGGCTAGGCTGGGACTCATGGCATCTTACAATGAAAAGTAGGATGCCATCCAGCGGATCCGGAAGAGGGAAGCGGAGATTGCTTGTGCTATTAAGGAGCAGGAACTTGCCAATGCCAAGGCTGCTGGAAACATCATCCATATGGAGGAGGAATTTAAGAAGTGTATCCAAGGCATACAGCTTCAAACAGAGGAGGCGAAGTTGAAGCGTGTGGTATTTGTTATGATATATTTTGCTTGGTGTTGCTTGTGCTTTCATTTTAAAATTCTCCATTATCTTGATGTTTTTAAAGTCATTAGCAAATGATTATCTGCCAAAGGTTATTCAGGGAAAATATATTCATTGCAATTACCTAATTTTAGGGATAATGAAAACAAAATAAATGTAGTTAGAAGTTTGATGCACGTTTCAGTTTGAGCCTCTGCAGAATAGGCAAATTAGTGATGGGAATTCAAACTTAAAATACTGGTACTAGCCTTAGGCTCAGTTTATGGAGGCTTTCAATTTTGAAACCCAGTGTGATAAAATTGAATCCATGCAATGCTCTCTGAAATGAATTATTACAAATGAAGATATTAAAAGCATGTGAATGATCATTGTGTTTGCATATGGATATTAAGGTATAATGCATGCTTTGAGAGACCTAATTATGCCTGTATTATTGCATGGAGTTTATATGTATCATATGCTTATATGCCACTTCTTTGCAAGCTTTCAGATACTCCTCTATGAATTCCTCCTCTTCCTTGACATTGGTCAGCTCCTGCTCCTGCTTCTCTCTCCTGGGCTGCTGGATACCTCGATGTCATGAAAGATGCCATAACTCTGCTGCCTGCTTCTATGCCTTAACCTGAACCATTTCCTGTGGTGATGGTGCCCTCTCTGTAACTGGAATGAGAACTTCTGCACCTGCATGGCTTTTCCCCGCCTTCATTACTCCTGCCTTTCATAAGCCATATCCCATCTCTTCCTCATCTAATTCTGCACATCCAACTAGCAATTTTGCCTTTTTTGCATTAGATTTTGCATCGTCTTCTTGCTATCGGAAATGTGTTTTGTGATTTTAATTTCAGTGCCAGCCAACAACTTTGTTCTTCCTTAGTAAATTTCTCTTGTTTTTGTAAATGTGTTTAATTTTCATTTAATAAAGCTAAATTCAATTGAACCTGTATAATGTTATTTAGCTGCATTTCCCAATCCCTATATATGTATATCTTTCTTTCAATCTTTTCAGGTAAAATGATGACATAGGTAAAGGCAAGATGTAATGTAGTATGCATTCTTTTCATACAGTGAGTGGTCAACATCAAACGTGCAGTATGAGGTTCAAAATGAAGCAATTTTTTGGATAATTTTAACATGTTGGTGAAGGTAACACGAACTAATGGTTGGAAAAACTTTCGTTTAGCAAATTAAGTGAGTAATATTAATGTTAACGTGTAAGTTATTACTGCCTCCAGGTCAATCATTGCTGCTTTATCAATTTTATAGTTGCTTTCATGTAAAATTGTAAAAGACGTTTATTCATACCACCCATGAGTGAAAATAATTAAGTACTAATCAAGTAGTATGCTTGAACAATTCCACTAATTAGTCATTTCACTGCTTACTCAAGGCATTACTGCCTTTAAAGGATCAAAGTTTTTAAAAATTCCATTTTATATTTTAAGTAGTATCAGTCACATATATCAATCGTCACTGAATATGAAGGTTGATTGAGTATGCCTGCGGACTTGATTCTCCTATGTACTAGTGTTCCATTGCTGACATAGAATTCCTTATTTACATTCTTGATTACTTGCTCCATGTTGTAAGATATTAATAGCCAATTCAGAATATGAATAACAGGGGTAGGCCTTCCATTACCTTACTCTGTAATTCCTTCCTTCTATCAGCCCTTCCATCAGACAGTCATGTTTCATTATCTGGCTGATTACCACTCCATTTTTTAATTAAAAGTGATTCTGCTAAGGTTAGTTCAAATATTTATAATTTTAAAATAGAACTGTTTAATTTTATTTATTTCTTGAAATTACATTGCTAAAATCCAATTTTTTGGCATAATTATTATTATCACCCATGCATTATTAATGATTATTTATGCATACCATTGTATGTATGTCCCTACAAATATGAAATGGGTACTTTGAAAGGGCCTAACATAATGAGATAAGGTATTAAATTAGGAGAATGAAGTACCCGTGACAAGAGATAACTCTACCTATCTTCATGTTGTTAACTGTATTTATACATTGTAAGGGACATGCAAAGGAAGTGGGAGTCTTGGGCAGGAAAGGAAAATGAAGGAACTACCTATATGGATTTTCATTGGAATAATATAATTTTATTCAAGACTAAACAAGACCCATTACAATGGAACAGTACAGTATGGAGGTGTGTTTCGGAAGAGCTTTATGTATCAGTTAGAAAAATACACTAAAGGGATAAGCAGAATCCCATTTATTAAGAAGAAGAATTACTCAGCAACCACGGTTTGCCTCAGCTTGATATTTTCAAACCATAATATGCCTTGAGATGAAGCTGCCAATTTCAACATAAGATACGTTGTGATAAACTTGGTAAATAAACATTTACATACCTTTACGTTTAATGAAAACCATATGATCTATTCCGGTTTCCGTACAATTAGCCTAACTCTCCCCCCGAACTCACAGTCGGAACATAGGTGCAGTCGATACCACCCAATACGTATACTCTAGGAAATCAACCTTTGTCATAAAAAGATGTCTTACATCTAGCAGTATTTTCCTCTGAAATGGGCAACTTATGTTTACATTTGTAACGAGGTATCAATGCCACCAGGTCATTACTGATGCTCTGTAACGGTTACCAAATATTTTGAACTCAATACCTTATAACACTTCCCCTCCAATTGGAAAATTTTCATTCATACAATTTCCAAACTAAGGAGAAATCATACCTTAATTATTCTCAACACCGTCCCCTGAGCAACTCCGGGTAGATCGCCACAAACGAGATTTAATACTGTGTTACATAATCAAAGCGATAATATAAATCTTGCGTAAAAATACCACATACCTGGAATGACCCGGAGGCATAAAACCTAAAGGCAATTAGCAGTTTTAACATATACGGAATCGTCAGAACACGATTGCTTAAATGTTCACTCCATTCAGAGGGTAAAATAACGTCTGTTACGGTTCATATTGTGAAGCGATACCTCTGGAGAAATTCCTTTCTGAATAGTAGTACTCAATGATATTCTACCTATCCCTTAAGTGTATTCGTCCAACATAAATATACGACTCTTTCAACACATACCTTGAAAATTCAGCATCCATTTCATAACAACGGTTGTTTACTTACAGACTTAACGCTTTTTTCGTTCTTTTTATACGTTTCCTCATAACAGGCATATATTACGAAACAAATAAATATCATCACGTTAAAAAAGCGTAATTTTTATGGAATTTTGATCGCATACTGCAAAATGTGTCCGGAAAAAAATGACAAAATCCGGAGGTTAACAACGCATTCCGCCATATTAGGCCTTGAAACAGTTCCTACAATTTAGAAGGGTGGTCTGATCCATGCTCAAAATAGTAGGGAGAAATTCGGTAAGCTTGTAGATGGAGTTGATTCTACTAAGAAGGAGGTACGTTTAAAAAACGCTTGGAGGTTGATTTCCCCCTAGTAACGCGTCACACAGGAAGAGTCGTTCCTCTAGGAACGTCTTAAAATACGGCCCTTAATGTCCATAACGGGCATACTGTAGCAACATGAGGAGCTAAAGAGAGGTGAGTATTCTAATGTTCCGCCACTCACAGCGGCTGTATGAAGTGAGGTTAAAGGCGGAATAAAGAACATTTATCGGAAATAGCTCAGAATAACGAAACAGACACGGTGACAAACAAAACATGTTCGATGAAAACTGAACAAGTATACGACGCATTAAATTATGAATACGGATGGGCAGCGTCGAAGCATTCACCAAAGTTTCGTTATCTACTGATTGACTTTGAGGCGTGAACGATCTAGAAGTGAAGAGATACCTACAATTACGCGGCAGTAGCCGTTGGGTGCTTCACAGAGAATAAAATCTTTTCAAACCGTCCACAGAATATCTCTTGTGTAATCCTAATATTGGAATTTACCAAATACATTACTATTTACAATATCATTCACTGTAACAAAATATCAAAAAAACCGCAGATATTAGAATTCCCAAAAGATCCTTAGTCCTCTACACAGATGCTTTGCTAGCATCAATCCTTTTCTAAAGAATATATTCAAACGCCTTAATGAAATCACACTCAAATGCATAAAACTAGAAGAAAATTGGAGATCCCACGATAGAAATGGCACTCGAATGCATACGGGCAGAAAATGACGCACACACCATAAACGCTGATCAGACGCATGGGAATCAGAAGACGAAAAATAGAGGGGTGATGTCAACCACTATCATTACGGCATAACTTCATGCACCAAGCAGCACCTCCATTGGTTTTCCCCACAAGAAAACTCGAACAAATAAGACAAGAAAAAACATAGTAAAGTTAAAAAAAATTAGGTGTTCAGCAAGATGGTAGCATTTTCACTGATGCTCTTGACATGAAATGATGCACGTAATAAAATACGACAGATTATACACGGCTAATGATGACATTGCTAAATGAATTTCATAACGATAGTGACAAAATTTTCAATAATTTCATTATTGTGAGGAGATCAACCGGACAGCCAGAGTACATTAATCTAAGAGCTAGGCAACGATGTAAGTTATGACCTCATATTTATCCCATGATTTACAGCCAATGTCCTCATTTAGTAAGACGTCTATGGACAATGATGAAATGCAGAAAATATACACCAGCGATGCATTTTCGAAACCATGCACAAAAATTACAGATGAAGGGACCCTTGGTAGAAATATCAGATTAGGGGCACTTATTTTTATGGCATGCTCAAGGCACGGCATGCCTTTCCAAATACAGTCAATTCGACCGCTTCCCATTCCAAATGGGGTAAGCACTTTTAAAGAGATACTGAGGAAACCTGTAAATTTTACGCACGACTGACTCCCAGTCGCAGATGGAAATATATTCTCATTGTTCGGAAAAGGAATCTGACAAGTGACAGCCTAATTTATTCCACAATAAATCTGAGATATCCCCAAGATTGGGCAAGTAAGACTTGAAGTTTGAAAAAGTAAATTTGGTGGCTAAATCAGAACATATTCTAAATATACGAAACATATGTTTACATAGACACCCATTGCAACGACTCTTCACTTGGAAAGGTGGTAAATATCAGTTTATGTTTGTAAGAAGAAAAGCATGGTATGTTTAAATTTCGATGGGAAAGGGTTTATACTTGAAAAATAATATAAACAATTAAACCACACCTTTCACAGTGATTCCCCAAGTTTAAGGACACGCAATGCGATTTTCTGCATTTTTGTGCAATAAACATGTGGTCGCAACTCCTTAGTTACTGAGCAATGACAACGCAAACATTTTGCTAGATGCACTTGGCAGTTACCATGAAAACGCTGAACAACGTAATGTGCAGTGATGGAAGGGATCTGAGACTTGTGCTGATTGAGCTAGAGATTTGTTTTAATCGTTTTAAGCTATCCAGAAGGAGAATGGTAGCCTATTTTTACAAAGGACTTCGAATAATTTTGTGCATTTCAACTTTCAAAGGCGTATTTTTTACGATAAAAGCTACATTTACCGAGAAAATATAAAAACTTTCATAGCTAATTTCTAGGAAATTTTACTTAATGTATTGTAGATGACATAATTTCTCTACCATTACTTACACGGATGATATGGAAATTTAAGTGGTGCTGTGACCGTTACGCAGTATTCCTCGGATAGTGAGAGAATTGTAAGTTTCCCCAGGTACCGATGCGATTAGCTAAAAAAAAATGGAAGCTTAATACTGAGGTAGGGAACTGAAAATGAATGAATTCACCGCAATGCTCAGGTTTCATTCACAATATGGGCGTCAATCACACTATGGAAACGAGATGTTTGAGCTAGTATAAAAAGGACACCGTAGTACTTATATGGTGCCCTTCCAAGTTGGAATAAATTTCACTACTTTCAAACGAGTCACGGGGCAGCTACCAACGGGAGGCCTCTTAGCATTCAAAATGAGTCAAACGGAGTATATATATAAATGGAAAAGCTTTTCCCAGAAGTGGGTGTCTCCCTGTAAGTAAATTAGGTTCATCCTCTATTATCGACGAAGTTTCCAATTATTACCCACAGGAAAACTGAATCATCGCAAATAAGAAAAAAATTGGGTGAAAGGAAAATCCACTCCTCCCCCTAATTCCCTCGGTTCCTTTAGCTGAGCCATATTGCAGCAGGAGCAATCTTGTTTCCGGATGTACGAATTCTGCACTCAGATTTGACCCTGGGACTCTAAGACACATGGCCTTACGCTGTAACCAAGAGGCCACGACAGTCACCCATTTAACGGATAATAATTCCGAATCTCGAAAGGGATTGCCGTCAGCTATTACTGAATAAGCAATGTTACATGGGCTCATAACCAAAAGCACACGAGGATAATGATTTGGTTAATGACACTTTAGCGGGAATCTCTAGCATTCTCGTCCCAAATGAAATCACGCGTCGATGCCCTTCAATTCCGCTCATTTAATTGAGAAGATAAGATATTGTTAAAACCGAGACGCAGACACTAGATTTGCACTGAATTCGCAAAAAATGCCAAATTTACGATGAAAACAAACTTATCTCTAAGCTTATATTCTCTTCAGATTACTTTGTGTGAGATAAGCCATCGAAACGGAAGATAGAAGGAACGATACAAAACTTATAAGTGCACTAAAGTCACCACAGCACGAGGCTTCACAGCGCGTTTTGCGGGTTTTAAGAGAGGCAGACGGGAGATTCATTATTGCAGTTCTGAAATAAATTATGCAATCATCAGATAAAATAGAGACTGATATCCTTCTATATAAAAGAAAACATAAGTGAAGATTTCTATCGGGGATTAAAGAGATGAAAGCTCTCACATCCTTGGTATCAGAAAATGAATTCCTTGTCGAAATTGTAGAGGACGCATCCCTCCCACTCGACCGGTCGTATTTCGTCTTTCTTCGCGACGCATAACTCGCTTAAGACTAATGCTAACATCAATGCATCACTGCACCAGTCTTTGTCCACGCACCACTGAATTTCTTGCTGGAATAAATCTTCTTTTCAAAAAGATTTACACGTTTATTCCTCGTAGAAAGGGGGTGAATACGATTCTTGAACTCTTATGCAAAATATGGTCGCTCTTTTTCTGAAGGTTTGGAAATTCAGAACAAGAACATTTCGATCTCAAAAATAGGTGCGCGGCCTTACATTGAGCGAGAAGCATTTGAAAACTCGGTGTAGACAAGAGGTTAACAAACACTTTCCTCGCCAAAAAATTTACGTTGGTTAAGCATCACGAGCGAGGAATGTGAGACTTAAGATAAAATTGGGTGGTGAAAAACTTGAGCAGGTTGAGCAATTCAACTATTTAGGCAGTACCTTAGAGGAAAACGGATACAGTAGTAAGGACATCAGGAAGAGAATAGCATTAGCGAAGGAGGCGTTCATGAGCAGGAAGGAGCTTCTGAGAGGATCGTTGTGTAAGAGTTTAAAGAAAAGGTTAGTGAAGAGTTTGATTTGGAGTGTAGCTCTCTACGGTGGGGAAACGTGGACATTGAGGAAAGAAGACGAGAGAAGATTGGAGGCATTCGAGATGTGGGTATGGAGAAGAATGGAGAGGGTGAAATGGACGGAGGGGAAAAGGAACGACGAAGTGCTGGATATGGTTGGCAAGGAGAGGCAGCTTTTAGATGAGATACGGAGGAGACAGAAGGTACGGATGGAGCGAGTACTTGGCGGGGAGGGGATGTTGAAAATGGTGTTAGAGGGTAGAATGTTAGGGAAACGAGGGAGGGGAAGGAAAAGAATAGGATTTTTAGATAGATTGAAAGAGAGTAGGCCTTACAGTGAATTAAAGAAGGCAGTGCTGGAAGGAAAGGGTGGCTCCCAGTTCACTTCTTGAATACTCCATGGAAACCTACCTTAATCGGTAGAATACTATCATAATATTAATAATAATAGGTAATCATGTTGTTTTCAATTGATTGCAGGTAAATTGAAGTTCTTTCAGGTACGTTTAATCTTTGAAAAAATATTTATTTCGTTTAAAATTTGACAGGCATCTTACTGGTATCGGCTATGAGCGGAAGTAACAGTAAATGCCCTTTTTGACAATTTACTGGAACGTATAGAAACCCAGTGAATGTCCCGATTTTCTGGGGGTTAAGTGTTATCCTTCACAATTGGACTTATTGATCTTAATTGTGAATTGTTGCCCTTTCTATGGCATGTAAGAAGCAGTTCAACAGAAAAGGCTTCACGTAAGATTTCGATGCACCGAAAAAGAATTGTAAAATACAGGGGCAGCAATAAGGGCATAATGCAGTAAATCGTCATCATCACAAGTCAACAATCCTAAGATTGGTTTGACGCAGCTCTACATTCCACTCACCAATACGCTAGCCTTTTCATAGCGACGTATTTCTTCTCTTTCACAACCTGTCCCACGCAACTCATTCGGGACCGTCCTTTGCCTCTACTCCCTTCCACTTGTCCTACGATTTTTAATAGGCCATCATGCCTCACAATGTGGCAAACTAAGTTGTTCCACCTACGCCTTAAGGTTTTAAGAAGATTTATTCAGGATATATGTGGAGCGTGTAGCCTAGTGGGAAGAGCACTCGAATTCTGCTCGAAGGGTACAGGACTCAAATCCTAAGTAAACCTTTCGGACACCCCCAGATAAATCCTGAAAGTGCGAGGTGCCCCAGGGAGAGGAAATGGCCCTCCTACCCCGAATATGTAATATTCTACGTCTATGAAAATTACTGTGGTGAGTTTCAGGGCCGGATCCAGGACTTTTCTGGAACGAGGGCCTGATAGGCAAACAATCTTCTCATAATTGAGATTAAAAACAAGATATAACTATTAATTTACGAAATATTCTCTTTATTTAATATCAAAGTTAATAATATGAAATTAAATGATTGAGACTCCGTAATACACAAAACAAAACAAACGTAAATATTACCGTATTAAAAATGTTGTCTATTATTTAAGCATCTGGTCGGGGTGGGGGCACGTGCCCCATAGATCCGCTTATGACGAGTTTTACCCTCACCTATCCGAACCAACCTTACGGTTGAATCACTGAATAAGTGAGAGGAGTGAAGACTCTATCACTCATTCAGTGATTTAACCCCTTAAGTTGGTTTGGATCGGTGAGCTCACCACAATCATTCACAATAGGGTGATTTCCTATAATTTTTTTATCGCCTAAATCGAAAGATCATTACTCCTGGAGTACGTATTTCACGCTTTTAGATTTTTAAATGACGCTACCTATTTTTCGCGATTAAATGAAAAGTGAAAAATTTCAAGCGCGCGAAAACGCGACGCGTAAGTAGGAATGATGGGAAAAAGTCCGTGCGGCGCATTTCTGGTTCCCCCTCCCGCCTTGTGAGGTGACCTTGATCGAGGCTCTGAGCGCTGATAGGACGCAGGATGCTAGCGGGTAGCTGAGTACCTTGCTGGCTGGTAGCGCTTGGCTTAAAAAAGGTTTATTAATACCTTATCAAACGAAGAAAACTTTCCGACCTTAGCCAGTTTTAATAAGTGATTATTAAGACATGTTTCCCTGAGCTCTGTGCCTCATGCATGCATTGGTAACCTCAGACGATGTATAACTCCTATCCTCTCGTGTAGAAACTAGGTCCCTGTGACGTCACGTGGAGTGGAATCGCATGGGCGCTAATCTGGCCTTTTTCAAATGAGGATAAAATTTGACCCTTGCCATTCGTCTAAACCGGTATTTCAAAAACCAAATAATTTGTGTGTTATGAATACACTAATGGTGGGTAACGAATCGCAATCAATGCCTTTCGTTTTCTTTGATGAAGGAAACTACCCTATTACGTAGAAATATCTTCACAAATAAAATAACATAGTTAAAATGCATTTATTTATCTCTCAGAACATGTAGTAGACTTAAATCCAACTTGTATAATCCGTCATATCACTATTTAAATGAAGTACGTAAATTTGAAAACTTTCCTTTAATACTTAAAAAAAGGTAACTGTACAAAGGGTGACATTATGGATAAAAAATTTCATATAAAAATAAGAGTATGCTGTACAATAATCTATAAGTCGTCATTCATAAAAACAAAAGACAGATCGCATTACAAAATGACATTTTGTCAACGCATGAGGGCTCAGGGGAGCCCTTCGAGGATACAACACACCGGGGCCGGGAACCAAGGCAGTGGCTTATACGCCTAGACACCCGGGGAGGGGTAGGACAGGAAGGGAAAAAGGAAAGAGGCGCCGCCGCTATAGGAGCCCGTCGACGCCTCTTGGAAAGGAAAGGTTCGGAAGGGACGGGACGAGCGAAGACACCTCAACGCTATAGAAGCAAAGAGGGCCCTACTATTAGCGACACCAAGCATAAGCAATTTATGTGCCAGCGATTTTAGTGGGTTTTCCTATGAGGAAGAAAAATCCATCGATCAAATCGCTAGATTGACATTTTGTCAATTTGAATACGGCGAAGTGAAAGAAGGTCATAATAGAAAGGTTATTCGGAAATTTCACCGGGTCAGGTTCCTTAACTCCATCTCAGCCAACGTTTCGATGAACGAGTTGTCCATCGTCATTATGCCATGATGATGATGGACAACTAGTACATCGAAACGTCGGCCGAGATGGAGTTGGAGAACCTGACCCGGTGGAATGCCCGAATAACCTTCCACGATTCGATACGCCTGGAAAGCCTAAGATCATTCTTCAAGGACATAACATGTGGAAATAAATTTTTAAATGGAAACAAGAACTATAAACCTCCAAATGAATTCGTAAAATGATTCATTCATTCAAATGGCTAAAAGACTTCATATCAACGCGACGCCTGCCGCGGAATAACAGTTCAAATACAGTTCCTCATGGGCATTGACGCCGCAGAGCATTTCAAGCCAGAATGGAGAAATAAATACTTTGGACTAGTGTGTGGAACTACAGTCCATCATTTATTTTCCACGCGTCCAGAGGAGGAGCCAGCCACGCTCGGGAGTGGCACGTGTGTCCCAAACGAATGGAAGTTATCTAACGTGTGCGCTACTCTTTATGTTAGTCCTCCGCCCCCTGAATGACACAGTACGCGAGCGCAAAGAGTAAAATATTTTATACCATTTGTTAAAATAAAATTATTAAACAATAAAGAATTCTATCATTATCTTTTGCGAAGACATTTTTATAAGCAATCTTGTACAAAATTCAACGGACATTTTCCATGGGCATTGATTGATTCCCTTGCCTACCAAACTGCTGGTGTCCAAAAATTACAAAGAAACGCCGATTAGAGCTCACAATGGTTTGTTGACTATTACCTTTCTCACAATACTCTTCTACATTCAAGAGGGATAAAATGTATTCAATATTACGGAGCCTTTAAAAGACGATGCTAAGAAGCCCATCCAGCGCTGTCCATTATACACTCAACAGACGCATCCAGCTTGGTGCCATAGAACAGGGGTCTTGAGCCTTCCCACGCCTGAGGAGCGGACTTGCAAATTTCATAGCTTATTGGCACGCATAAAAAATATTTTCACAAGATACCTTCATATATACATAATTAACTTTGTAAGTTTACGTAATATTCGCACTCACCATAAGCATTTGCACGGCAATAAAAATGAATTTCAGTGATACAGTTCATTCTATCATTTCGATCACACTGTCCATTAAAATGGACATGATATTTACGGGTTGCTAACCTCCCAATGTGTGTTGCCATCCATAATTATGGACATATACTAAAAAATTTGTACGTGAAAAATAGCCGAATATTTTTGCAAGTGTTAATTATAACCAGCATTTACGTTAAAAAAAAACAAACATATTCATCAAAATGGATAAAAAATACCTGGCTGGAAAAGTTAAAATAAGTCAAAATAATTATTAAAAACTAATATCCCAATTCGACCCCACGGTCACGAGTAACCGGCTCCAACCCTATAATGTTCATTCCAATACCATTCCCTTCGAATTGCAGCGAATCGGCACGTAAGCTCTTCTAACGGAGGTACCACTAAATTCATTTCTTTGTTTTTCCCTATATTAACAAAACATTCGCGTAGAAATCACATTGACAGCTACCAAAGAAATTACAGCCTATTTGACGCCAGGCCCTGCGGCCTGAAAACGACCTCAGAACCGGACAAAGACAATTTAGGAAACGGGAGAAAGCTGAGAAAAATCTTGATGAGGCGTAATTGCTCACGAACGGTTCTAAGACGACGACACCACCGCGAGCACAACACCTCAGCGTTCTCCGAACGAAGAAGTGAAGGAAGAATAAGAGGAATTCCACGCGTCAATCATGCTTTCGCATTAAGACTCCAACGAGGCACGAACGCCACTTGCTACTTGGACTTCTACGAGACGAAGAAAAGAAAACTGACGGCGGAGTGGCCTAAAGAATGAAAAAGGAAAATGAAGAGAGAGACGTGGAATGAGAACAAGGGAAAGAAAGGAGGAAAGGCGGGGGGAGCAACCCTCAATGGGACAAACGGGAGGAAACACAAAAGGAGGGACACAAAACGTAACCACGGCGACGGGACTGAATGGAACATCAACGCAGCGAGTAGCGAAGGCAATACACACACGCGCGAGCTGCACGCGGAATTCCTAAGAAGACATCATCGGCTTCTACGTTTCAATGGTGCCTCTTTAGCTCCCATTCCACCTCGATACGGACAAGAGAGAAGAAAGACAAGGGGGCAACGAACGGAAGGCAGTGTAATCAGTCCAGCGCACTCCGCGACGCGTCGCTGCCAAATCGAATTAAGACATCGTTCAGATGTCCCAGGACCGTCGTAGAAAAGGAGAGAATTTTCATTACTCTCCGCAGACACGTAACCAGGGGGCTTCAGCGACCCACACCCCCCCATTCTTTTTTCCCTGTGGTTACAACCTGCCATACATCCCCTTAAGAGACAACTAGCCCACTGACACTTTCTCTTTAACTTTCCCTTGCCATTAATATTGACAGCCCTTATTATGGCTTATTTTTCCGTAAAATTCGGATCGCTCTACCTAATAGGGTGGTTTCCTTCATCAAAGAAAACGAAAGGCATTGATTGCGATTCGTTACCCACCATTACTGTATTCATAATATACAAATTATTTGGTTTTAGAAATACCGGGTTAGACGAATGGCAATGGTCCATTTTTATCCTCATTTGAAAAGGGCCAGATTGGCGCCCATGCGATGCCACTCCACGTGACGTCACAGGGACCTAGTTTCTATACGAGAAGATAGGAGTTATACGTCGTCTGAGGTTACCATTGCATGCATGAGGCGCAGAACTCAGGGAAACATGTCTTAACAATCACTTATCAAAACTGGCTAAGGTCGGAAAGTTTTCCTCGTTTGATAAGTTATTAATAATCCTTAATTAAGCCAAGCGCTACCAGCCAGCAGGGTACTAGGCTAGCCGCTAGCAGCCTGCGTCGTATCAGCGCTAAGCCTCGCCTCAAGGTCACCTCGCAGGGCGGGAGGGGGAACCAGAAATACGTCACGCGGAGATAATTCCCGACATTCATACTTAAGCGTCGCGTTTTCGCGCGCTTGAAAATTTTCACTTTTCATTTAATCGCGAAAAATAGATATCGTCATTTAAAAATCTAAAAGCGTGAAATACGTATTCCAGGAGTAATAATCTTTCGATTTAGGCAATAAAAAAATAACAGGAAACCACCCTATTGTGATGCGAGTGACGACTTCAGTAAACCCAATTAAATTCGCGGTGGGTACGAACAAATACAGAGACCGACTACAGAATCCTAGATCGCAATATTCGTGTAACTGACACTACCGCTCCAGCATCCCTCAATCTTTTAGCCACACGACGCTTCTCTCCAGGAAGAGAAGGTAATGAACGGTCTCAAATGTATAGGGTATGGAGTGTGAACTGAATCCCGAAAGAGAAGAATGTCAGGCAGGTGGAGAAACGAATTGTCTGTCATTGTTCACCACGCATGTGCCCTAATCATTGCACTTGCTCCTATCGAGAGGTGAGACACAGGGATGTTATAGAGACAGGGGTTCGGATAGGTGTGGTGGCTACATTGCTGGCACCCCTACCCGCAGGCCCGGATTCAAAACCCGATGGAGGCGGAGATTTTTCAGAGATCGAAGGCGCGCGGGTAAGCCCTCCATCGATTCCCCACACTCAGATACTATACCCATGACTCCATCCTTTCCTCCACCCTGATCTCCGCAGTGTCTTACCCGATTCCATTTTCCTGGATGGAATCTCCAGCGGTCCCCTCCAGACTAACGAAATTCTCCCTCTTTTCCGTTTTCATGTCCCTTCTCGCCCCATACCATACGTAATATTCTCTCTGCTTCTCATTCCCTGATTCCGTATTTCCATCACCCAATGCTCCCTTCTCTACAGAATCCCTTCCTTGTTTAACTCCAGAGGTTCAAAATACCCTTCTCTAGACCTCTTTTCCTCAACCACAAATCTCCCTAAAATGCCACCTGGACACTTCACCACTATCTAATCCATAATCCCCCTTCTTATGTTTAAACATTTTGTTTCTTGATTTTTGCTTATTTTTTATTTACTGCATAATATTTCAGCTTTTATTAATTTATTGACATCAGCCAATGTAAAGGCCTTTGTGCCGTTTTTGATGGCGACGTTAATAAATAAATATATGATCGTCCCATCCCAGCTCTTTGGAGAGCACCAAGGACAGAGACTATGAGGGTTCTAGGTGAACCCTCTTAAGGATACAACGCACCGGGAACCAAGCCCGTGGCTTATACGCCCGATCACCCGGGGAGGGGCTGGAGAGGTAGGAAAAAGGAAAGAGGCGCTGCCGCGGTAGCACCAAGGACAGCACTCCATCCGTCGGATGAGATGTTAAGTCGCGCTCCTCTTGAAATCATTCGTTCGGAGGAGGCTATTATTTATGATTCTGACGCCGGCTTTATCTCCACCCTCCTTTCCCATACACTTCCCCAAGGTAAAAATCACCTCGGTTCTCGGTCGCCTCATCCAAATACCATACAGAGTGAATACAACTGTCAATAATTTCCGCTTCACAACAATAAGAATGACCCGTAACCTAAACTAGGGGCGAATGAGTCAATGTGAACTCAAAAACAGGGATTACTCCTTTTCAGGGTTATATCCAGTAAATTTTTTCAGGGAAGTTCATTCGAACAGGACTGAATTTTGTGGGTGGTGGGGGCACACAGAAAGGAATATGTCAGCCAAAATTTATCCAGGGTTTTAACCCGTTAATTCTTCACCCTGGCTACGACTTGTACTTGTGAGGGTTTTTATGTGAGTTGAGTTATTATGAGGGTTATGAGGGAATGAGAGTTATTATGAGGGTTTTAACCCGTCAATCATTCACCCTGAAGACGATGGCAGACTTCACCCTCGAAACGTCGGTGTTGAAAAACCCTTGTACCCGGCTGGAAAACCGAGAACTCTTCCTCCAATGTAATGGAGTCTTTCGACCTCGCGGGGTAATATTCCCTACAAGAGACCGGATCTACCAATCATGGACTTTTTCATCCAGCATCCAAAGGACTTGGATTATGGAAAGGATTTAGGGATTGGGGGTGACGCCGTGATAGACAAAACAAATTATTCGGGATAAGATAGGCTGAGGAAGGGCCAACCCCGCGCCTTCATTGAGGCGTCGCGAGCTGTGGCTAGCGAAACCTGAAAGCTTATGTTTTGAGAGAAATTGAACCAGCTTCATTGTGAATCTTTCGAACATTTATGGGGGTTGAATATATAAAATCCCCCTATCTCGGTCGCTACGTCCTTCACTGATACAAAATCCTACCATGAGTTCAAAGCCTTAAAAATATTACTCACATATTTCAAGAATTACACCTTTAAAGAAAAAATAGAATTTCGTCGGTAAATCACAGTCTATGCCAGGGACGGGTTTAGGGGGACACAGGAGTCATGACCCAAATTATCCCTCCCTCCCACATTGTAGGCATTAAAAAAATAATTGCCATTACTTGACTAGTCTTTGTATTCTTGCAAAGAAGTAATAGGAGTGTATATGCAAATGCATAGCTACAGTCCCAAACGTGAGAGAAGTTTGAGAGGTATTATTCGTAGAGCGTAACACTCCATTCAATAAATTTTAGACGGGGGAACGCCCCTCTCTCCTGGGGGTATTCCATGCACCCCGAACCCAGGTATCACCCTCCACCCAAATTTGATGCTGTATCTGCCCCTGAGTCTATTTACTATGGTATACACAAAAAAGAACGCCTACCCTCAAATGTAATTAAAAAAGTCCAAAGCAGGCGAACGCAGTCTGAGACACCATCGTTCACATGACAACCCAAGTTTATTCGTTTCACCCTACGTGAGCAGTGCATCCGTTTTCCGGAGGTAATACTAGCTGTGAATGGAAATAGAGTTAATAGCCAAAAGCCAGCGAATGTGCACTCTAATTCATTTCTAAAAAATACGGCAGAATGAGTAATTACATTCCTTTCTCACCGTTGGCACTGCAGGAGCCGGTAGAGTGAAATAACGACTCTCGCCAGCTAGCAAATGTTACAGTCACGGTTTCCGTAAGTGTCAGTTGAGATATTTATCGTGGGAGTTTGCCGAGTCAAATTTCTGCCGCCGTAATTTAGCTGTCACTTCGGAGTAGTTATTTTGTGAACTAGTAAGGCTTTTTAGCATCTCACGCTCACGAAAAGCTACCGGTTCAATATGAAATGAAAACATTCATAACTAAGAATTTTGAGTGGTCGTATTTATAGCGTAAATTAGACGTAATCCATATCCACAATTTTTACATACGTGTAGAAGAGCCAAGGAAAATTTTAGAGCACATATGCCAACCTTATGAACGCGAGGAAACTGTCGTGAAACATGAACCAGTAGCATTTTTGGATGTCTTCCGTTCATTTAAGCTAACAGGTGTAAGCGCAGCCGTCAAAATCGACAACGGTTGAGAACATCCGCAGAGTTGCACAATGCACCGCCATCATTCATTGCTATTATAATGTGGATGGTGTGTGAAAAAATATACGATACACGAACACACCATTTACACGTATAAATGAATAAAATATCTTACCTTAAAAACTGAAGGCAGGAGATGTGAATGATTAAGGGCTTTGATCAGTTAGCTGTTAGAAAGAATGCAACCGTGTTACGCAGGAGTCACGACCTCCAAAAGTTTCCTTAGGAGATGAAGCAATATGAAAATTTACCGAAATTATTCCTCAACAAAGACACTGAATACCAAAGGATGTACAGAATATTACCCCACACATGGATTTAAAAAAACTAGTCTTCCAATCGCAATTCGGTGGAGTAGTGGAGGTAAAACAAATCCTCTTTCAGAAATCATCCACGATCATTACTACAGCAGCATCCTTAAAAAACAATGACATGTTTAACTACGAAGTCATCCAAATGTCACGCAACAGCAAAATTCACTTGGATGTTCGTTGTCGATTACGACCATGTATTGGATCGATACTATCGACCGAGAGATTTTCGCTGATGTTCTCATAAACTCAAAGCGAAGAACTCATGACGCAGCGACTGACCGGTCGGTAAGTGTGGAAAAAATTTGATAACATGCCAAAAATAAATATTTATTTTTTTTCCCTGTATATTTACGTATTTAAAGACGCTAACATGAAAAATTCAGCTTTTGGAAAAAAAGTTGGGGAAGTGACCCTGCGGACACCGCGAAATTCAAGCTGTGAGAGATAAGTTTTAATTTGTATGCGACTAGCAACGGAAACTTTTGTTGCAATGAACTGCCAAGGAAAATTAAAGAACAAAGTTTAGGTATAAAATTTTAGGAAATACGACTCAAATTTAAAGCTCACCATGAATAACTTTTCATTTGATTTTATTACTGAGAGTTTAGCTTAGGATATTAGATTTGTAATTCACTCCAGGTAAACTATCACCAATCACTTCTTGCCCCCCATAAAATCCAATTTCATAAATATACCATAAATAAAGGTTGAGGGTACTGGTTTTCCCTTCTGAAGAGATCTTGGGAGGGTTCTAAAAATATATAGTCCGGGTTTAACACGAAACACCAAGTCATTCGTATGAACGCAAAAGTTGTGGCACATGCAAAAGAGATAGAAAGGCAAGCACAGCGTCCCTAGATCATTTGAGTAACATAGAGGAAGCATCCTAACTGCGGCAATTATGCAATCTCAGATGGTGAGGGAGTCAAGAGATTACTGCATTTTCAATAATCCTCCATTCCTCACCTCCGCTTCACCTGGCCACTACAGTAATGTGACATGCTCTTCCCTCCACATACATAGCAAAGTAGTTCCTTTGGATACTCACTCCATTTGGACATTTCATTCCTCCATGCCCTTGCATACTGCACCAAATTGTTTCTCATGACAAATCATATTTTTATCAAAATTATATTTGACGTTAATTATGAAGACAGCTGCATAGGCCATGTTGTTCAATCTTCAAACACAGCAACATGCACAGTGTAACTGATTGTATATGGAAGTTATGATTCAATTTTCAGTCGAAGTAACATAGGTGGTTCAATAAGAAATGTTCCTTTTCAGTCAACATGGTAGAACCAACAGAACAACTTTTCCTTGAAATTGCCTATCCTCCGATTAATATTGATTACCTTCAGAGGAAATATCCCTGCCTCAGTCCAACTCTCGCTGAAATTTAAATATTTCGATATGCTCTCCCTCCAGACCTACCAAAAACAGACCACTTGTTTTTAAATCTCTGCTATATAACTAACAAAGAAAGGGAAAACTGATTAGCCTAATCTAGAAAGGGACAAAATTATGTTCCAAAAGTTTTAGGTGGGTTAGGATTCAATAAAATATTTTCTGTGATACTAGATTTCACAGCATATCAAGAACAGAACTTGAGGTTCGTAAGCCATTTATTTATACTTTCATGAAGAGTGAAGTATAAATTGGAGGAAGATGAATTTTAAGAATAAGGTATCTACTTATTGACAGAGCTTCAAGCAATTCACCACGCTTATGGAAGAAAAGTGCTCCCTGTGCATATTGGCATCAGCAGACCTATCTGAGAGGGGTCTCCGTTGAGGAATTGCTGGGATGAGCTCATCCACTGAGAACAATTCATTAGATGCAATGGCGGACGGAGGATAGGGACAGGAAGCTTGGGGGTTCTCCTCTCCAGTATTTGTCAGTGTATTGTAGGAATATTTTTGGACGAGAAAGAAATGAAAGGTGATATTTTGCACTTGCCAGGCCACACCTTGAATATGCAGCCTTGAGCCTATGGAAACTGGTGAAGAAAGACATAATCCGTGAACTGAATAAAATACAAAGAAAGCCACACAATTTGTCTAAAACTGTTACAGATTTTCAGGAAGCATTACACACATGTTCAACTAATTAGGTTGGCAGCCTCCGGAGATTCAGAGGTATCCTTCTAGGCTTGAGCAATTGAGAATGGATATCTTTAACAGCAACACTGAGATCATCATATTAAAACACCACTACATTTCTAAGTATGACAGAAATGATAAATTAAGAGAGATAAACAGAAGAAGAGCAATGAACAAAAGAGAGAGCCAAACAGATAGGATAGAACAGATAATCCATTTCTCCCCGCACAATAAAAGGCTATATAATTGCTAGTGAAAATTTTTTCCGAGCATCTCCTTTTTATGTGTAAATGGCTGGTGTCCCAACACTCCTGAGATGATTTTTTAATGAGGACAATAAAAAAAATCATCCCAGACCTTACGTGAGATAAAATGGGTAAACTTTCTGTCCTTAAACACACATGCTAACAAAATGGGATAAAACAATTCATTAAGGATAAGGGATATAAAAGAATGCACAACATAAAATATCATTTCCATCTATTTAAAAGTCCTTAGGTTCAACTTTTGTAGAATATCAAAACTGTACAAAACTATCAAAATTATATTTCTGGCAAACAACCTGAATAAGATTGTATAAAAATAACAATTTAAGAAATATGGCATTTAACAAGGGGTTTCACTTTTGGCTGAGCATATTGCACTTTTTGACATTGTTTTGTAAGAATCATCCCGCAACACTCATAACAGCAAACATTCAACAAACAAACATGGCATTTAAAATATAATGGAATAATTTATACCACAAACATGCATATAAACTACACATATGAAAACAAGGAATAATGCTTACCCTGAAGTATGACTTCACAAAATGTGACATGGACTTTGTATCCCTATAACTATGTATGCACAATCTGAACACAACTCAGTTGCAACACAAGCACACAGTGCTTCATCACTCATTCAGTTTTTTCTTCAGCACTGAAAAACCAAAAGCACCAGGCATGCTTATAATATCAATCTGGAGGAGAGAAATAATTTTTAGGAACCCACGCAATTTGTATTCAACCCACTGTACGAAAATATATAAAGGTTTATTGCACTATCAGTCTTTGGAACAACTCAGGAACTTGAAAACTTCACTTCAAGATGAGAAAAGTTACTCTTTCCTGACTTGAATCAGAGGAACATAAAAAAGTCACTTCCTGTAAGATCATGCCTTCCCTGTATGGATGTAACCATTTGAAATACGACTCAATGAGCTGTCATCATGCCCAATGCCAACTGTTCCTTTCTTTGCTGCATCAAGAACTTGGTTTCCATAACGAACAGTCGATGAAACCCATGATGATTCGAGGACTCTGTTGACTAATCTTTTGTGGAGCCCTTCTCCATTACTGCATTGCACCTTCTCTTTCTCCGGAGAACATTGAACTGAAAGAAGAAAACTTATTACTTTGTGAAACAGGCAAGGTATGAATGTCTGATTTATTGAGGAATAAGGAGTACTTATTAACTCTTATTATTATAAGCAGTCTTATTAACTCAAAAAATATAATGAAGAGCAGAAAAATATTATCTGATACACATATAAATAAAAACCATGACACATATATCATTAAATTTCTAACAGGTACAGAGCACAACCTGAATGACTAAAAGCAAAAGTGATGCTCAACATTGAAGGAGTGAGTGTACATAATAAGGAAAAATCGCCATTAGATATACCTATATCTCCAAATGTAGTCCCCCCCCTCCTAATTTTGAGGCTTCAGTTTCGGGAAAAGTTAAATAAATGCGTTTGAATATAGTCCCCCCCTTTACTTTTACCACAGGCATTTTTGGAAAAAAAGGGAGGACTATATCCAGACATGTACGGTATATCCCAAATATGATTTTTCTGGACTGTGACCGTGTCCAATAGTGGCAAGTCCTTCCTCAGCTTTCACTAGGGAAGGCATCAATAACACACACTAGGCAAATAAGATATAGAGGGGAAGAGGATCTAACAGCCGCCACAACTGCAACCAACAAGCACTGGGTCAAGTATTACCAAGCGCAACAGCTTTATTCAATTCGAAAATACTTAATTGTCAAAATAGTTCCATGGAATAAATTTTGGCCCAAGAAATTTGTAAAATAACATATTAACCCTTAAAGGAAGAGGAAAACCTTACATTAAAAAAAATGGGGGAAGATGGGTATAAATTCCACCTGAATATTTACCTAATTTGAAATGATAAATTGCACATGTTACTGCGGTCATACTGTCATAACTCAAGGAATGTGACCCTTCACAACAACTTCCTTGGTTATCCCCTGTACGTCCAACCAAAAACATTGAATATAAATACAGTATTGGAATTTGAGCAATCTATAAAAGCTATTCCATTATTTGGCCCACAGTTTCTTTTAAATGTAAAATCCAAAAACAAACAAAGCACACACTCTTCTAAAGTTAATAATTAGTACATTTCAATTTATCCAATGTATCAAGTGAGTGAAACGCATCAAGCGACTGAACCAAGCATAGTAAGCTTTCATAAACCTTTTATCTAACAACTCAACGCATTAGAGAATTATGGAAAACATAACTTGAAAGAATGAGAACTAAATGAAGGTTTATAACCAAAGAAAACACTTATAAAGAGAGACTTTGTATCCTCAAAACTTTGCATTTTTATGTATTTTAGCTTCCTCTTTGATACATTAATTTTTAAGGTATCAAAGAACCTTAATCATGATTTCATAAACATAACCCATAAAATAACTTGCACACCCTTCTCAACATTTGAGAATATCAATAAACAACTGCACGATAGACCTCCACAGAAAATTCTTCAACAAATAAAGAAGGGCAAATCAAGCAACACGACCAGGAACCAAAAATGTACAAGATAAAACTTCATTGTCTCACCAATATCAGAGTACACAGGCCATTATTGAATGAGCTTTCCTATCTCAGATTGAAAAGATAATGAAATTGTGTTTCTATTATGATTTATTCTCTCACCCTCCTCATGACAATTCACAAAAATTGAATGAACGCACTCACCATGAAGAAAATCAAGTAAATAGTTATTTACTTGATCAGGAAACTCTTGGTGAGGAAAATGCTTGGCACCAGCAACTACTCTGACCATCGCACGGGCTTCTGGTGGTAAAAATTCAGTTGAGCGAACAATACTCTCGAGAGAGGCACGTTTATCTTCACCGCCAGTGATCAGTAGCACTTGCCCACCTTTCCATGACTCATCGTCCCATGATTCTTCCACTTTGCCAGGCAGAGGAGTCAATCTTACACGCACATACAGCAAATTCCTGAAGTAATTTATTGGGCCAGACCAATCCTCTGAAAAAATTGAGAAGCATTGCACTTAAACCATTAAAATTGATTTCATTAGATTGAAATTATTATCAAATGAGTTCCAGGATTTGAGAGATGTTTACATGTGACGGAAACTCTTCGATGGCAAATTTCTAAAATTTGCTTAAGCAAATTATTAGGTCATATTATTAGGTTATATTAGTTTCACTGCATGCTTTTTTATTTCATATATTACAATTTCAAACATTAAAGAACATCACACATGTCACTCCTAGATTGATGGGTAACATTTTGAATAATTATGTAATTTTTAGGAAATACAAGCATTCAAAACAGAATATTTAAAACAAATATAGCAAAAGTGGTAATGAGTTCACTTAGTGCAAGCTTGAAGAAAAAAATGAAAACAAAAAATTCTTGTCATAATTTTTAGATTATTCAATGCATACATTCAATTTATACTGAAACACTGGATACTGAGAATACTAAATTGTTACACAATATAAACACCCAAATGCAAAGGAAGATAAATTCCCCAGCAACAAATAATCTCTCCTAATAAACTTCAAAATAGTTTTTAAAAATGATTGAACAAACACAATTCTACAAATACTGCATTTTAGGCACATACTCTTCTTTTTTCAATAATCTATAGAGGATCTAATCTGGTTTGTAGGCTTTAGAGTTTCTTAGAGGATGATGATTTGTTAAACTCATAATAATTATGACAATTCATATCATAATAAAAACTGTACCTCTAAAGCAAGCAACGAACAAAGTTAAGAGAAAGGTATAACATCAGTGAAAACACTAATATAAATGCATAATATGTAGACACGTAAGCATCATTTATCAACACTGACAAGGTAATACATATTGAAAACTGAAGATCACCTATAAAGAATAAAATATCTGTGAAAACTTACCACGCCGAGAAAAAGAGTATTTATATGCTTCAAGAGCATTCATCTTCCCATCACCATTTGACTTCTCATGAGCATAACACTGTGTGATATCAGTCAGATCTTCTCTGAGGACATCAATTTCAGGTAAACCTGGTAACTGGCTAAAATACACCCACCTAAATTAACATAGAGGAGTAAAAACAAAAGGGTCATTCCATGTCAGTTCATCCAGGCATGACACCCACCGACTCGGATTTTGATGAAACTTGCCAATTTTCATCCTTCCATGCAGGAATGAAACAGTGTAAAATATTTCTTGGCTATCTCTAATAGTTTTTTTTTCACGACCATTTGAAGTTTGGGTGAAACTGCAGTTTTTCAATGAATGCGGTCTCCAGAGGCACTTGTACCTCCGGAGAGAAATAATTTGTCTCAGCCATAGTTTTCATCCGATTCTTATGAAAATTTGCAGGTTTACCATAGAAGTCATGGGGATTCCAAAACCTAATTGAAAAATATCCTAAGGAACATTGGAAATTCTCTACACTCATATGTTTCATAAGATTTTAGAAAATTTTGCATAAAAAACATGGTTCTATAAAACATCAAATTTTGACCTGAGGCAATATCTGAATCAAGCTAAATTATTTTTTCTAATATTCCTTAAGGTATGACCTACCATCTGTAAAAATAAAATTCATGGCTTTTTGCTTGCTTTGTTGTTAAAAAAAAATTTTATGCAAAAAAATCCCTTTTCACGACTCTGGTTGTCAGTGTTGGGTCCTCCTTCAATTGTGATGAAATGCTTGTGTTAACTGTTTTCTATATCTAAGCAAATATTTACAACATGAATCTGTTGCATAATACGCTCAAAAATTAAAACATTTTTTACGTGCAGGTTGTTTTTCTCCCGACAAGAAAAATATATTTTTGAAATATAATATTTTAAGGAATTCATAGCACTTACCCGTCATTGCTGGGGAAAACTTGATTGTTGCTGTATAAAACACATCTAAATACAGGATGCATGTCAATACAAGTTAACTTTCTCCATTTTGTATTGACAAAAAACTTCACGAATGTCATTTACCTCATTAATGTTGTTTTACTTTGAACAAAAAGGTTTTCAAAGTACTGGATAAAGATTTCCTTCCAGAGTATGATTCAGAAGTTCTTGATAAAGCGAGTGATATGGATGGGCTAGTTGGGTTACTAAAAGAAAAACTGGTGACAGCAGGCAGTCAGCGAGAGATAATTCAGCTACTAACACTAGCTCCGACTTCGTGGAGTAGGAAAAAAGTAGCCACCGAAATTAATGTTAGTGAATATACAATTCGGCATGCTAGGGAATTCTAAGAATGAAAGGCATCGTAGCCATACCAGATCCAATGAGGGGCAAAAACATAGAACAAACTGCAGTGGACTTAGTTCAGTCATACTTCCAAAATTACGAGTATTCATGCCTTATGCCAGGAATGTAAGATTAGGTGAGTGTGTCCAAAATGTCCGCAAGCAAAAGAGGTTACTTCTAAGTAACCTAAATGAGCTGTATGCAGCTTTTTAATTTGAATTCCCACGTGTAAACATAGGTTTTTCAAAATTCTGTCTGTTGCAACCTAAATGGTGTGTGTTGGCAGGCTCCTCTGCAACCCATTGTCTGTGCTATCCATCAGAATGCAATACTTCTTCTCCACGGATGCTCTATAGAGGAGACCTACAACGACCTATTTGACTACTTGGTATGTTCCAAAGATAACAGGGATTGCATGTTACGGCACTGTTCAGAATGTATGTCTGACAAACGACTAAAGGAGCATCTGTAAAGTAAATTTGAGGAATCTGACCCTGAAGATGAAGTGACATACAATGGGTGACAACAGATCGGACCGAATAAATTAGGTTAACAGAGACTCTGGATGAATACATCAATAGTCTGGTGAACAATCTGGAAAAACTTCTCCTACATTCCTTCGTAAACAAATCCCAGGCAAGATACCTAAAAGAACTAAAAAATAACCTACAGCCAGATGGAGTCATTGTTTTGCTGGATTTCAGTGAAAACTACCATTATGTGATACAAGATCAAGAGGTTCAGGGTCATCACTGGAATCAGGATGGTTGTTCCCTACATCCAGCGGTAATTTATACTCTTGGACAGCTGATGAAAGATATCTGTGTGTCAAGTTTGTGTGTATTTTGTGACGATCTATAACATGATGTAGCTTTCGTATTTGAGACGCAAAAAATAGTCACTCAGTTTTTAAAGAAAAGTTCCTTGAAGTAAAGAAAGTGCAATATTTCAGTGATGATTGTGCTGGCCAATATAAGAACTGTAAAAACTTTATAAACCTGTGCCATCATCACCTGGACTTTGTCTTGCATGCTTCTTGGTCTTTTTTTTCAACTAGTCATGGGAAGTCTCCATGTGATGGGATAGGTGGAACAGTTAAGTGCATTCTTACAAGAGAAAGCCTTCAGCGGGATCTGGGTAATACAATGACTTCCATTGAAAAGGTGTTTGAGTTCTGCAAGTACAAAGTGGATAAAATTTCATTTTACGTTTTAAAAAAAGAACAATTATCAATGATTCGGCAACAATTAGAAACTCGCTGGTACCTTGTAAAAACAATCCCAGGTACTCGTAGCTACCATTCTTCTATACATTATTGCGACAAAAAAAATTAGCTTTGATACCACATACAGTGTTGTCCACAATTTCTTGATAAAGCCAAGTTGGGAAGAAATTTTGACAAAATTTTGTACTAATTCTTTTGTGGCCTGCTTGTATGACAATCACTGGTTTTTTGGGCTACTTATGTCAAAGGATGTTGATCCATGTGATATAAAAGTGAAATTCTTTATCATTTTACTGACCAAAAGAGAAAGAAATATTTGCATTGTTCCTGTAAATAATGTCATTTGTTATGTGGAAACTCCTACCACAAGAGGCTCAGGACAAATGTATTACTTTTCGGAGAAAGACATTGAACGTGTGAACCGACGGCTGTTGGATTTAAAAGGAAAACTTGGAATTGCCACTACTTGGAAAAAATGTAACTCTTGTGTAACTGAAATATTAGCTTTCTCAGAGATAGGCCTCAGTGAAGACCTTGGATACTATCCTATTTAACTACAAAATGATGCACAGAAAAATCGACTATATATTGTGATTGTTCATTTATAAGTTGTGCACCATTAATAAAGGAAAACATATTCGTGAAGTTTTTTGTCAATACAAAATGGAGAAAGTTAACTTGTATTGACATGCATCCTGTATTTAGATGTGTTTTATACAGCAACAATCAAGTTTTCCCCAGCAATGACGGGTAAGTGCTATGAATTCCTTAAAATATTATATTTCAAAAATATATTTTTCTTGTCGGGAGAAAAACAACCTGCACGTAAAAAATGTTTTAATTTTTGAGCGTATTATGCAACAGATTCATGTTGTAAATATTTGCTTAGATATAGAAAACAGTTAACACAAGCATTTCATCACAATTGAAGGAGGACCCAACACTGACAACCAGAGTCGTGAAAAGGGATTTTTTTGCATAAAATTTTTTTTTAACAACAAAGCAAGCAAAAAGCCATGAATTTTATTTTTACAGATGGTAGGTCATACCTTAAGGAATATTAGAAAAAATAATTTAGCTTGATTCAGATATTGCCTCAGGTCAAAATTTGATGTTTTATAGAACCATGTTTTTTATGCAAAATTTTCTAAAATCTTATGAAACATATGAGTGTAGAGAATTTCCAATGTTCCTTAGGATATTTTTCAATTAGGTTTTGGAATCCCCATGACTTCTATGGTAAACCTGCAAATTTTCATAAGAATCGGATGAAAACTATGGCTGAGACAAATTATTTCTCTCCGGAGGTACAAGTGCCTCTGGAGACCGCATTCATTGAAAAACTGCAGTTTCACCCAAACTTCAAATGGTCGTGAAAAAAAAACTATTAGAGATAGCCAAGAAATATTTTACACTGTTTCATTCCTGCATGGAAGGATGAAAATTGGCAAGTTTCATCAAAATCCGAGTCGGTGGGTGTCATGCCTGGATGAACTGACATGGAATGACCCAAAATCATTAACAAGTTCAAATAAAAAAGGAAAAGAGGCAGTTTTGAGGAGGACCCTTCTTAAGAGAGAAACCTCCCCCAAGCCAACATTTAAGAAAAAAGCTTCTCAAAGGCTGATAAAAGAACATTTACATTTGGAGAATAGCAAATGATTAACAAAAGTTACTCCCTCCCTCCCTGTCTGGATCCATCTCTGATTATTAGCTTACGAACCACCACTGAATGGATAAAAAACACAAACAAGTTGTTTGTTATTTCAATACTCTAACATTAAAATTGCTAATTCTATTTGTATTCTACTAATACAAATATGCTATATCAATCACACTCTTCAAGCAAAAATTCAGTTAAAACATATCTTGACCATTAGTAACCTAAAAGAAAAAACAATCTCCTCAAAAAGTCTGTACTAATACACAAACGAACAGTTAAATGAAGCATGGTCTAAGTTATGGAAAATGTGGAGACTTTGCTACCAAACTCTGTTATCTTCATGATTATAAGAGTTTATAATAATATTTAGGATTTCATATGATAAGGTAACTCCTAAGTTGCAATAAGCCCACAATGAGTACCTTATTTGTTACATACAGGCGGTCCTCGACTTTCATACACTCGACTTTCGTACGTTCAAAATTGACACCTTTTATTTGACTTTCGTACGCTAAATTCGGACTTTCGGACGTTGGTCTGTAATTTTTTTTAAATTCCCGCGATGTTTATTGCGCATCTCAACATTCAATTGTTTCAAATGGCAGTATATGCGAACAATACGAACGTATATAATGAAGGGAATTGTTGGTAGTTGACTCTAATCTAGGTGATTTATTTGGGAGAGATCTGCTATAGGCTCCTCTATCAAGAGAAGAAGAAAGCCTTAATTGAACATATTTTTCAAAAGAAGTTGACTATACATCATCAAATAGCTTTCAATAAAACTAGTAAGATCTTCTTTCTAATTGTATTCTTTCGTTTGAGTGCTGTTTAATTCATGTAAACCTTCAGCAACGATATAACACGAAATATCACCCGAATTCCGTTCGTCTTTTTTGAATAACATGCGAAATATTCGCGATCACGAATGTCACCTGCCAAATGTCGAATTTTGGTGTAAATATTAAAAGGTATCCAGAGTGCGGGTTCAACAACTACATTTTGTTATGCTTCATGATATGTCCTTTTATTTATAGAGGACGTAATAAAGTGGAATGTCAACTTAAACGCTAAGAGGAAGTTTCACTCGATAGCCAACGGAGTTCTTGTTTTTTAAGCTTTTATTTGCATTTCTGCGTATTTTCGAAAGAAATTAGATGATTTTAGGAGTTTTATTGACATATTATTAAAATTAAGTCAATTGTAATGAATTCCGTGAAAAAAAAGGTTTTAGTACGTATATTCCGCTCTTTTGGAACGTAACCCTTAATTAGTATGGAAGTCAATGGTTCGACTTTCGTACAAATTTTCGAGAACGCATTGTGTACAAAAGTCGGGGACTGCCTGTATGTGTATATACTTGTGCATGATATGCACACACAAATAGTTATTTTAGAGGATGTACTTATGCTCGTGAGGTAACACCACTCATATCTAGCAGGTTACTTGATAATTATCAATTAAACTGAATTTTTCTCATGCGTAGATGAATGTTCTTTCACATATGTATAAATTAGTAATTTTCAGAACTGGAATCAAAATTAGGTAAACAAACTGAACACTTTTAATATCAACCCATAAACTTTCAGCCACCAACAACAGATGTATTGATGATTATTTTTCACACCACATAAAATTCAACATTTTTTAACTTTGATCATACATATAATGTCACTGATTAGGAATAATGAAAATGCTGGGGAAAAAAAACAAAAATATAAGCACTCTTCCCAGAATATGAGATGCATATGGTACGTGCATCGCCTATCCTAATGCACATTTCCACTCAATACCACATTAAGTCCATATATACATCACAGAATTTTATGAATGAACACTTTCATTGAATTTCTTTCAATCATCATCACGTGGAATCATTTCTAGATTGCTAGCATGAAAAAGGAATGTATTACCTTTTTCCAAATTGCACACCATGAGGAAGGACCTCCCAATATATATTTGGATGGGGGCAAGAAATGGCAACGAACTTCTTGACTAGACCTGGGTAGCTGTACGCAAGAAGCCATCCCAGAAGAGCACCAATATCATGACCAATGATCACACAAGATGACGCACCTGGAAAAGCAGCCAGATCGCATAATTGCTCAAGTAAATGCAAGCATAATTACACTCTTTCTGATAAAAAATTTATGCATACAATTTAAAGGCAGAATGATACATAAACAGCCACGCTGGCTGAAATCCACAACATAACTCACCAGAATGATGAACAGACACTACATTGAGCAGGGCTGTTAATCAATAGTCATAATCAATTTTGTTGCACCTCACCAAAAATATATGCCTGAATGCATGAAATGTAACAGCTTCTACAATGACATGTAAAATAGCACAAACATGATATGAGACTAATGAAGACAATAGAACATCTCACCTGGATGTAAATCCAAGATTTATTAGGCATTAGTGAGATGCTACAACAAAATATTTTGTTCATGAAATTAGACTTACAATATTAAACAATTGTTAAATATATTTGGATAAATTTCCTAGAAAATATGTAAAGGTTGGCTCCTTCACCTTTCATCTGAGTCGGGTAAGTTAATTTCATTTAATGATAAAATAAGAAAATACATACCCAGTGCAGTAATAAAGTCACGCAGCTCTTTAAGTAGAACTGGAACCCGATAACCTCTCCGTTGCATAGGCTTATCTGAGTCACCATATCCTTTCAAATCTAATGCTACAACCCTGTAATTCATAATTAGATCAGAATATTAAGAGGCATTCAGGAAAAAGAACCATAAGATGAAAATTAAAACCTCTGAAAAATCTGTACTTATAGAAACAATTAATTTATTACTTTCAGGTCCTTAGAATGATTTTAGACTAAGGATATGCTTCATAACTCTAACAATAAGCAAAACCTGGAACATGACTAATTGATGGTCTACTGTATCCATCCCCAGTAAATCATTAATGGCAAAATCTCTAAGAAACTGTAGTATGACGATGCATTAAGTAGAAACATTCTGATTGAGAGAAGACGATAGGAGAAGACAGTAAAAAATCGAGAGAAAAAGTTGACATAAGATAAAGTTAACCATTGGGTTAAGACATTAGAGGCAATAAGCTTGCCAATGATTTGCAGTGCACTTAAACCAGTACACCTCAATCATCAATATTGTTGTTTTAATATCCTTGAGATCAGTCAGTAAAAGAATTCACATGAGAATCTCCAATGATTTTCCTCAGCAGCTTTAAATCTAAGTCACATACAAATATAGTGGACATTAATGATGATATCAATTTTTTTAAATTCACTCCATGTAGATACTAGAACCCACTGTTTCATCAAAGATGCAAAATTGATTTATAATAAAATGATGAGCTCACCCAAGCCTTAGGACCCACAATCATTTCTCTCATAAAATACAAGGACTGCGGTAATAAATCTCAAATGAATTACTCTTGAAGGCCATCATTCACAGGGAGAGTGGCAACGATAGCAATCTTAATCAGTTTTTTAACCATTCACAACATTTGTAGGGGAAAAATTATTATGCGACAGGCTCAATCTATTACTTCTCTCATTACACAAGAGCGTAATTGATAAGTTTGCGAGAATTATGCAAACATATGATCTTGAAATTCAGGCTTAAGAGAACGCATAACTTTCAGTATATTAGTCGTATTTTGCATTATTTCCTGAAGTATTAACTGTTTAAAACCACTTGTTACCTCGAAATTTTCAGTAAATGGAGTCGAACCTTGTCAAAATTTAATTTTATATTTAACATAAAAATCTCATAGAAAAACAGAGGTGAAATGTTCAGATTTGAAATACAGGTGAAAGTCTATAAAGGTCTACTCTAAGTGTACTCTATGTGTACCCTAAAAACTTTAGGATGGCATTGCAACATTTAAAGAGGCAATAGTGCCAATAAAAAAGATCAGATACATAGGAGTGATGCATCCTCTGAAGCCACTGATCTATCATTTAGGGTAGGTTGTCATTCATGAAATCATCTCATTATGGGGGCATTTTATCTCCTTGGGCCACCTGCCCAAGCATCATCAACTGTTGTCCAGATGTAATTTTTTGTTGGCAAAATCAGCCAATGTAAGCTGACTGAAAATCGACATTCTGCCTACATTGGCTTAGACTGGAAGACTTTAACACGACCAACAGAAAGCTGATGTTGATCTAACATATCAGCTTCAAGTATCATGGCCAACTTCACCCACCAATAATGCATGCACATTGAATACATAATTTGTGCACAAAAAGTACACACTGTTGTGGTACACTTTCAGTTTTATGAGTGATGTTAAAAATCCAAGGAATATTTTGCCATGCATTTTCCATGATGCTCTTAATATTATAAATACACACCCCTGAAGTACACCATCTCCATCCATAGCACCCCAAAAATACATTATTATAATCTTGAACCTTGCAATCCCTTTTCTGTAAGGGAGATTATCTAATTTATTGGCTACGTATACAAGAATTAAAAGTTTTAATTATTCCACTGCTCCTTCATTACATCCTCTGTAATTGTGACATTTTCCAAACCAAGCAAAAAAGAGCCATGATTACACTTTCATTGTATAAGCTCAATCCTTCCCATTACATCATATTTTTAAAAACGTGACCACAGAGTTTGGTAGTCAGCCCATGAAAATATATATCCAGGGCAGTATCTCGAACAGAAATACATGACCTCGAATCGATCATGCATGCGGTGACATCAGTGGGTGGTATGCATTGTATATACATTCTAAACAAAGCACAACACAGACAGAGGCAATGGCATTCACCTGAAATGACTCGATAGCGGTGCTATTTGATGGCGCCAGCTGATCCAACAATCCGGAAAGCCGTGAAGCATAAGAATGAGAGGCTTGTTCTTGGGTCCACTTTCAACATAGTGCAGTTTGACACCCTGAACAAAATATTCAAAATTATTGTATTAATTTCTACTGCAGAGGTACACGACCCGTTGAATTCAACATTGTACTATTTTTCCTCACATCCCGTGGCCATAGTACATTGAAACTTAAGTAAATATCTATACTTGCTAGCACATAAAAAAATGAGAGTTGAACTGGAGTGATAGCACATGCACCAAGATTATCCTGAATTTTTATCACACATATGAGAGAATCCCGTATCAATCTCGCAAACTGAAACAAAGAATATATGGAACTTACATTCAATTTCACGTAGGAATGCTGGCCGAGAGAATTGTCGACCAAAAAATGCGGAGGTTTATCCCTTTGCTGCAATGCGAAAAACGTTTTTGGCCTCAAGGCCCACCGAGATAGCCTATCGAAGATCACCACAGCTCCAAATAAAATGGAGAAAAAATATATCTTGATGCGACTCCATATGGACACGATTTCAATACATTTTTCATGTGCTTTCATTTGCATGCCCATTTCACTGACCCCCACAAGACCCACGACTGCACTCGCGCTTGACTACCGTCACTTCCAATGTAACCACCTGTTGGGCTGTTGGCAACAACAATTCACACGAGGCGTAGTAATGAAGCAGAGCTGTCTACCTCCATATCTCCATTCTGACTTCCGAATGCACAAAGAGATGCGATATTTCTGAATCTAATTTTTTGTACGTGCAGATAAGAAGATAGCTGAAACGCATTCAATAAGCTAGTCCAGATGTCTCCACTAGAGGTGTAAAGTGCAAACCCCGCCCCCTCTTCCCGCAGTCCATCGTCTGCTTACCATGCTTACATCCGCTGCGTCGATGTTCTCATTCGGTCCCTTAGACCATATAAGAACTAGACCCGCCATTCCCCAACCCTACCCATGTCTCGCCGTGTGGCCAACATCTCCCCTCCGCTCCCTTCCTTCCCCGCCCACTTTTAAAGGGGCGTGACGTAACGGTTGGGACGCTCATCGTCGTAGCGCATGGCAACGAATGGGGATTCACTGTATCACTGCGGTATTTTGACCATTTTCTTCACGATTTTTCAATTAAAAGTACTAATATATATTGCGTTATGTACGAGAAGTATTCTCTCAGCCATGGTTGGATTGGTGAACTTACAATTAATAAACAGTGGCCTTTTTCGGCATTGGCAGCGACGAAAAAATATTGTGGCAGTAAAATGAAGACAATGCCCTTTGTAAACTTCCGCAGATTTTTTTCTTATCTCGTTAGCGATCTAGCATCATTCGGAACATCGTTATGAAAACATGAAATCTTGCACAAAAGTTGTAAACGGGGGAATTTTAGAGAGGAAAAGGGTCATGGTGTAAAGAATTTGCCGGTCGTCCACGAAGTAACGCGGCAACGCCTTCGCATATAGTAATTTTTAAACGGTCGATTATGCGATGCAAATTGAACTGCGCGCTAGTGCTATTAAAAAGTGATGTCAACAAATCAGCATTATTATGATTTAGGTAAGTAATTTAGTTATTTCCTAAATGCATATTTTTTTACTTAGCAGACAGCTCTCGTGTTATTTATATTTTGCGATGGTGGAAAAAGGTCTAGCGCCGGCTTTGCAAGTGACACCTACGATATAAGTTCGCTACGGAAATTTCTGGGAATAAATAATACCTATTAACATATTTATAATTAGAAAGAAAGAGAGGATTGGATTAAAATAATTTTAAAAATAAATTTGCTATAAAACAATCAATTATATATAATTCATTGAATAACTTATTAAATATTTTCATGTAATGTTGTACGTAAATTCGTACATATGTACTTACAGAGTTTTCAATTTAATTTTTTTAAACAATTTACGACATAATTTAATTTTTTATATTCTTGTCACAATACATAAGAAAAGAGGATGCGGATTCAAAAATCATCTAAGAAGTGAATCTCATTTTATTAAAAAATCCAGAAGCGATTACTCTGTCAAATGTGTGAAATATAACGGATAATTTTCTATTTTTCACGGCAGTATGATATTTCGAAGCACTTGGAGACGCAAGAGCATAAAAGATATTTAAATACTGCTGCATCTTCCTCCAAAATACAGAAATTTTTAGTAAAAACAATTTATGGAGACGAAGAAAACAAACTAGCATTAGCAGAAGGATGTCTTTCCATTCTATTTTTCATAGTCTTTCCTTCAGATGTAAGGCCTGTACATCACAATTTATCAAATCGGTTTTGCAGCGCACATATTTATGTCATAACGCCGTTCAAACAGATGCTGTTTTGTTGCCCGCAGATGTGGAAAATATTGTCTTTAAAATATATTTTTATTTCTAATTACACTGTGCGTCTTCAAATGCTGAAAGAATTTTATGAAACTGCGGAAGTCGCATGTATAAGAAAATACTTGGTTACTGTAAAACGCGCTAGTTACCTCTTTCGTCAGCTGTAGATAGAATTTTTAAATTATACCACACTATGAATTCCTACTATCTATATCAGGTTCAATATCCTAAAATTGTAGAAGAGAGTTTTGAAAAGAATCCTCAAATTTAGCTAGAGTTTAAAAACAATCAATCACCTCTTTTTCAAAATGCTATTGAAGTTATTGAAGATGATAAAATTTTGGTAATCGAAGTAGCGAATGAAGTTAAAAATATCTGAGTCAAAAGCGGTCAGAAAGTAATTTTTTTCCATTAACCATCGATAAGAGCATAAGTGAGCTCGAAGTGGGTGCAATAAATCATGCAGATATCATGAATCACGTTAAAAATTTCTATCGTAACTGCAAAGATTATTTAGAAGAGTGGACGCTATATTAAAATTATATTGAACATTTTCATTGGATTACATTAAAAGATAAACTTAATTGGAATGATGTTCTAAAATCATTCGATCATTGTGCATAAAATTTTCCATATAATAATATTTCCAAAAACGATCTTTTTAATGAGGTATCATTATTTAAAAAAATATATTGGTTAAAAAAGGGTAAAATCTTGGGCTTCAGCACAATTCTTGATAGAGTACAAATGGTTATAAATATTTCATCATTTGAAACAAAGCATATTCCATACAATATTGCCCTAAAATTAAGAAATATTCTTTGCCCTTACCACAAGCAATTGCTGCGACTGAACTCGTTTTTTCTACTGTAAATGAAGTGTGTGCATCAGAAAAGCAATTCAATGTGTGAAATATAACTAAACAAATTCGTGTGAAAAATTTCACGACCTTTTCCGCAAAAGAAATGAAGAAAAAAATCACTCAAATATAAGAAATATACCAAAGAAAAAATTATACGAAACTTAAGTTTTAATGCATCATATTTGCTATTCTTTTTGCCACCCTTATGACCTTGACGATGACCTAACTGGGTCAACGGTTGAATTTTCGTAAATGAAAGTGTTATTTTCGGGTTTCTCGGGTTCGAAAACCTGAGAATTGACATCTTGGTCAATGAAATGTAGACTTTTTTCTATCTCGATTTTTTTTAGATTAAAACCACATAAGGCAAATTAAAATTTTTGGTTTGGACCCACATTGTGAGGTCAAAAGTTCAAAATTGTAAAATTTTGCTTACACTCAACAAAACTTAGGACCTTTCCCCATAAGTGTGCCAATTTTCATGAATATTGCTCGATGCAAAGTTACTAAAATTACGGGTTAAAAATGACACACGACCGTTGGGACAGTCTTAATATTCATTTTCTAGGAATGTCACCGTTAGGTTAATCTACTAGTAATAAGTAATATTTCTAAAATAATTTTGCCTTTTTATGGACCCCTCCCTTCATCCTTTGTGAGATATCGTGGGATTTTGCCTTCTTTCTAATCTCACGTAGGATTTTTCAAAATACGTATTTTCAGTGTAAATACGTTAATCTAGGCTTCATTGTGTTGGGTTTATAAATAAAACGATTTGTTTAATTATTTTTATTGAAGATTACCGAGATCGCAATAAACTGGTTTTTGCGGAAAAAATTACGTGATACTTGCCAGGACCCTTTCTTATTACCTAGAGGGGGTGAAGCCATGGTCTAGGGGGAGGAAAGCCATGGTCTAGGGGGGGAAGCCATGATCTAGGAGGGGGGGCAAGCCAAGTTGTGACATTTTAGCATGGAAAAGATGAATGAAACCAACATTATAAGAAAATTATAACAGCGCTTTATTAGTTTATGAGATTATTTCCTTGAAAAAATAGTTTTATTTCAGTTACTTATCTTATACTAATACATATCATTTTTCGTTGGTTTGAAGAAAATTTGTTGAATACTTTCGTTTCAATTCAGTACTGATTTTGCTTAAAGACTTTTGCGATTTTTGCTTCTAGGGGGACAGCTGCTCCCCCTGCCCTTCGCTGGGTACGCCCATGTTTACATATGACATTCTTAATCAATTTATTTAATGCGATCGCTTCTCGCCTTATCTTGATTTATTTAGCTTTTTGCGCACAATCAAGGCTATAAAATGCCTTAGTTCATCGTAAAAATATATTTATTAAGTGTATAATCATTTTGCGTGCCCAATATTGTCACTTTTCAGCGACTTTGCAGCGGATGAGCGTTAAAATATCTCAAGCGCGCATACAGAATATCGTCTGCGGTCCCAACCGTGACGTCACGCGCCCTCATCCCACTCACTTCCCCGCCGTGCGATGTTGGCCACAGCGTTCCGCCCGAACGGCAGGTCTACTTACTTAAATGGTCTAAGTTCGGTCCAGCCAATAAGGTCAAGGGGAATTTTTTAGAGAAACAGTTATGAATGGACATTGTACACGTATACAAAAAATACTACTATATAGATTTTTTAGGAAATTCGAAAGCTTCAAAATGCAATACTTGTGGTGATGATATGAAAGTATTAGTTTGCAATAAGTACTTCAAATCTCGGTATTATGTAATTTCATTTCGTCACTGCGTTGACCCTTTTTTGCCGAAGAAATGCAGAAATAAATGTACTAGTGGGTGAAAATGTTGTTAGCTTAGTGATGTCGTGGTGCTATTGTACATTGTGAAACGAAGCATGCTCTGAACACCAGAAATGTTTCCTGCCCGGCGAATTTTGAAGCTTAGCTTCTTAGGAGGAGCAGCAGTTGGAGGTGTAGGTTATGCTGTTAATCAGTTTGGCGATCCGGATTCCATAGGAATCATCCGCTTTGGACGTGCAGCCACCACGGTAATTTCTTGCTATTATTTCCCTCCTTCATGTCTAGCATATTAATGTCTTGTTGGAAGTTTTTGTTTAGGTTTACTAGCCTCACTTTTCACTCTTAATTCATGTGGGGTGTTGCTGGAGTTAGTTTTAGATACATTGGAGAGAGTTGTCGGATATCTGTTTTATCGTTTTTGAATTATGTATGATGCATAAATTCATACTGTGCATGGCTTCATTACAGCACTTAGTAGATTGAATGTCGGTCTTTGACCTCAACACATCACTGTTATGATTTTGTTATTACTAGTGTTAACATGATAATGTGTTTAACGTAATCTCATTTTTATAATAACGTAGGTGCTCGATATTGCCCGGCTGTATAGGAGGACGATTTATGCTAAAGAATATGATGTTCAGTCTGCTGAATACAAGGAGCTGCGTTCACAGGTAAAGCTGTTTTCATATTTATCAATGCCTTCAGGCTAAGTGTGCCAACATTATCTAGACTTGCGGCTTTAATTCTTTGATATCTCCTCTTATTTCTTGTAACTCTTCAATCTTTTCTCGCAAGTTATTGAATGCTATGGTTGTCATTCGCTTCGATTTTAATAGTGGAGTCCAAACGATGGGCCAATTTAGATATTTATTGGGGTCATGGTCTATTTTATAGTGTCCCTTCCTTGTTTTCTATTTTTTAGCACTAGTTTTTTTCTATCATTGGGTCACATTTTGACCCAAAAAGATTTGATCTTGTGAAATAGTAGCTACTGAGTGAAGTTAATCCGAGGTTGCTGTCTCTAGCATTGTTCTGTGGAACTCCTTTGTTCGAAATAAATGAAAATTACGATAAATATACAGGCCCACGCATTATTTCTAAGTTATCGTTGTGAAATCACAAAAAATAATACAAGATACAGATATGTACTGTTTTTCAAATCATTGATAGAGCTCATACTATGCTTCATGCTTCTAAAAAATGACAGATACTCTGGTATATAAATACACTTTAATGCAATGAAAAGCATTGTTGTAATTTTTGAACCTGTTTTACATTGTATGAACAACAGGTATAAATCGGTCGTGGTTGAACAAATTGAAATTGTGAATTGCGGCAGTAAATTTTCTAATGACCATATATTACCCTTGCATTCACCTCTCCATTATCTTACACTATCAGACTATTAACTAAATCATATTATCCATTTTTTAATTCACATTGTGCCTATGTTTTAAGACTTAGGGGCATGTACCTGGTGCTAAATTATTTATGATGCAATCAAAGCTGTCAGAATTTTATGTAATTCATGTTCCCGTGAACATTGTCAACCTCTTTTTAAATACCTAAAAATTATAACCGTTTGTAATTTTTTCTATTAAATTATTTATGTAAAATAATATCATTACTCAAAAAGGGCTGACGCTCTTAGTCATAACCCTAGAGCTAAAAACTATATGGGTCTGCCACACTGTAGGCTTGACAGAACTTACAAAGTTGACGGTTTACCTAAATGAAAGTCTCAGCATGCTCCAATATCTGCAAAGTCAGCCTCCATGGTGTTCCATGGAGTCCTATGTGATTAGCATACATCCTATCCCTTATAGTCCTTTGAGGAGTATTGTCACTTTGATTTCTCGAGTTTGAGATTCTAAGAATTAATTGTAATGTGAGTATGACCATCATGAATTAAAATATGATTAGTTACACCATCTACATCTACATAATACCCCGCAAGCCACCTAAAAGGCGTGCGGCAGGGGGTAGGACACCAGCCGTTTACAGCTTTAAAAAAAATAATAAAAAATCACCATCTGTAAATGTCAGGTGGATATTGTGTGGAAACATGCTATTCAGTGATATTTGATCTATTTTAAGTTTTGAGTACCTATATATTTTTCAATGGCCCATGCTGTCTTAACAATGGGTGAAAGAGAAGACTCTAATAGATGTTTTTCTTTAATGGACAACACTCGCATCAACTTGCTTATAGGTTGATGTAATTGTAGGCCAGCATATCTGCTGGTGGTGATGGAGAGCATGGCAGCCAAGTGGGTAGAGCACTTGGCTGCTGTACAAGGGGTCCTGGGTTCAAACCCTGGGTGAAGCCTTTGGACACCCCAAATATAAGTCCTCTAAATGTGAGGAGGCCCAGGGAAAGAAAACCATTGTGTGAAGTTCACATGCCTGTTGACTAGTCCAGGGTGAGCTCTACCATCACCTAACAAAACATCTAACTACATCAGGTTGAATCACTGAGTGATTGATGTCTACGTATGTGTGTAGGAAATGAAGGACTGTTTATAGGAGTGTTTGCTGGTCTAAGCTCTCACTCGCTAGAAGTTTTGAATGTAAATCTCCGAAGGAGGGGGAGATTAACAGTCCTCAACAGAATCAATTGAATCAGGTTTGAAGAAACCAAGGGGGTAGGGGCATATTTCATGATTGGATCTGCCTCTGAAAAATATGTTAAATACATTTTAGCATTTTGCCTTCAAGGAATTTGGCTCTTGCCCTATTCATTTTTCTGCTCTTCTTTTAAAAGGTAATGTATTTTATGTTAAGTGTATGGTGTTTTATAGGTTTCTTCTGTCTCATTGAACAGTTCTTTATCGGATTTTTAACTTGAGCATTTGTGCTCAGAATGAACAGGCTTCAATGACTTTGGTTATGTCTTAAGTGCTTCTTACCCTTTTGCATGTAGGGGTGATTACATTTCAATGAGGAGGAGATTGGCCTGTTCAAATTTCATGGTAAACCAAGTAAATTGCTATAGTGACTGAGATGGAATCTGAAATGATTCAGATGGCCTTCTTCTGGGTATTAATTATCATTCATTTTCATTATTTGGTTCTTGTCTTGCAGGTACATTATGAAGCAGCTGAGAAGTTATTGGATCTCTGTCGAAAAAATAAAGGAATGTTTGTTAAAGTTGGGCAGCACATAGGTGCACTGGAGTACCTCCTACCTGCAGAATATGTACAGACAATGAAAGTTCTGCACAGTAAAGCTCCAGATTCTAGCCTCAAAGATATTCTCAAAGTAATCAAACAGGAATTCGGAAAAGATGTAAGTCTCAAGTTTACATTAGTCTCCAAATTGTTTCCATTTCTTTCTTACAGATCGTAGTTTTTTTGCTGTAAGGAATTTAAGGATTTTTCTGCATTTTATTTTTAATATTTCTTTAGTTTCTGTATCAGATATTTTTATTAAGTCCTCTCAAGGCTGGAGAGACTGGCAATATCAGGCAGTAAGCAATTAATGCATGTACTTCAATCAAAAAGTATCAAATAGGATGCTTGCACTCATTGCTTTGGGTAATTTTCTTTTGTGTAGGAGTATTTCTAATTAATAAAATGTATTCTCTGGCAGTAACACATTTTCATGAATGAAAAGTAGGAAAGAGTCTTGTATCATCTTACCTTAGCTTTACATTTTCTTGCCATCAATTGATAATATTTCCAACCCTATTTTGATGTGTTATTAGGGATATAACAATCAGGTATACATTTAAAATAGCCTATAATTTACGTAAAATATTTTGGTGTTTCACAGCCAGCAGATATTTTTGAGGAGTTTTCGGAAGAGCCAATAGGGGTTGCTTCCTTGGCACAAGTCCACATAGCAAGATTGAAACCTCAGGAAGGAGAGAAGAAGGGTGAGCTTTTGGCTGTTAAAGTCCAGCATCCAACTGTGAAATTCAATGCAGATGCTGACCTTAAGACAATGGAGGTGAGTTTAGTGTAATTTTATGTTACTCATATGCCATAAGACCTACTAGCCACAAAATTTTGTAAGGGTCCAAAAGTTAGGTACATTAAGCTTGCATATCTGGATCATTCTTATAAATATCTCAGATTGCCTCAACAGTTCAAACAGCTGTGTGTCATTCCCTGTGCTGAGGCAGGACTTTGGGAGAACAATTTTTTTCTGCAGATGATTTATACATTTTACTCAATACAGAGGATTCTCTTATGTACAGTGAGTCCTCGTTTAACGTCACTTACCGTTCCTGAAAAATGTGACAATAAACGAAATGACGTTGATCGAAACATGATATCCCATAAGAAACAATGTAAAAAGTGAATATCGGCTCCTAGACCTCACAATTCCTACGCGAAAAAATTTTAGCGTATCATATCTGGGGCATTTTTTATGATGGGAATGCCAAGCTATGGCATAAATACGAGTTCCTATCTTCATCGACGACAATAGCAGCACTGACGTAAATCATTCTCCATTTTTGTATCTTCCCCCATTTGCTTTTCGGCTTCGCTATGGTGGTCGTCCGGGCGAGCGTCGCCTGGGCATCATCATCGCTGAAACATCTTCGCAGTTACAGGAACCAAAATTATTGTGAACACGGCGAAAAAAGTGACGACAAAAGCTCCGAGTTCTACACGGAAAAATGCCTTGAAATCACTTTTTAGGTTCCTGAAAACCATTATGTCAAGTAAAACGTTGCACACCTGCCTAAGAATTCATTTTGCAGAAAATTTGCTAAACCCGTAATCGCAATTAACAATAAACACACCGTTTTACACTTCATTTAGACTGACTGTATTACCGCCCACAAAACGAACAACCTGCAACGCCCGCCGCTTCGCGTTTTTTTCTCGCACGAAATTTAAAAGCCTTGACATTATCGCGAAGCGAAGGTGCGATAAACGAGTGACGGTCTCAAAATTTTCGTGACGTTATCGCGAAATGACGTTAAACGGGGTGACGTAGAACAAGGACTCACTGTATCTCTCTTTGTAATGTATTTTGAAATTAAATATGTTATAGCTTGTAAATGTATTTCAGATATATTATTTTGGATACTACATACAGCAGACTCCCGATTATCCGGCTGCGGTTTATCCAGGTTGTGGATTATCCACGCATGATTTTTGCTCTTGCTCAATTTTTTCGCGATCTTTATTAAAAAAATAAAATCAGGCGCAAAATCATCGGAATAACTGTATTAATGATAGGATATACAGAACTTATTATTTCCGTTAGAATCCCCTTCGTAAAATGGAAGCGATCACACGCTAGCCGCATTCATGGGAGCACCATGTTCCTGTTTTCCAAGCCTCGCTGTGCGCGACTGCGCTCCGCTGAAAAGATCTGGAACTGGCGAAGAAAGCTCTCATTGAGTCTTGGACTCGTTCTAAAATAACAGAATAACTGCATCAATAGTAATATATTGTTTGTTTTAGGTAATTTATGAACATTGCAAGACATTTTAGTGAAAGTTTAGATTGTCCATTTTTCCGTTTATTCGTGCTGTCTCACCCCATCATTAGCCCGGATAATCAGGAGTGTACTGTATACACAAAGTAGAAAAGTATCAAAAATACATAAAGGAAATGCATGCACATGTTTTTGATGATGCCCAGCTCTGTATTTGACCATAGGACTCTGTGGAATCCTGTAACTACTACTTCCCCTAATTATTTTAAAAATGGAGTCAATAATTGAAAACTGTCAGTAATGACTGTATTTATCTTAAAATCACATCTGTAGGCAAGCCAAGACGTCCAGCACGAAAGGGTTAAAATTGACTCTTTAAGTTAAATTAGGCATCTGTGTTCATGTGAAAATCTTAATTTTTCCCTATGATATTAGATTTGCTATTTCCTGATTTCTACTGTCAAGTGTCTCTATTCAATAGCTCAAGTATCGAGATCCTATGGTTTATTTTCTCTCCGTGTGCTATTTTATGTATAATCTTTGCTTTATAGTTCTTGGTGAAAGTCGTATCATGGGCATTTCCTGACTTCAAGTTTATGTGGGTGGTAGATGAAACTAAAAAGAACATTCCCAAGGAGCTGGACTTTTACCTAGAAGGCCAAAATGCGGAAAAGGCCAGGACCATGTTTGCTAGCTATCCCTGGCTAAAGGTGAGTTGGGTCAGCTTTTGTCACCAATTTTTTCATGTTGAAGATTTTTCTTTAGGGGGTTGGAAGGCTTCCATCCAGTGATGGGTCGGTCATGAATAACTGATGCAGGATACCAAGATCATATTTGTGGTAAATTGATTCCAATGAATAACTCAATCTTTTTGGCCGTTTGCGACCAAAGTTGGTCATTTATCATTCTTGACATATTGGTCATCTGTTACTTGCGATTGAAGGCAGTCATTGGTCTTTTATTCATTGGTAGCTCTTAGATCCCAAGTAATTTGCATCTTTGAATAATATCAGTCGTGATTGACATCGTTAGCAATTCACACAGGTAGTGGCCGACATACGTCATGACCGATGATCGACCATTCATGATTGGCTCACTCAAGTGAATGGTTTGACCTCACTGAAATTACTGGCATGGCCCATCACTGCTTCATCCGATTGATTGAGAAGGGTTTTAACTTGGGAGCCTTTGGTCAGAAGTCAAGAAGCCTACCATGGGTCCTCGACTTCTGATTTAAGGTTTCCATGCATTATCACTAGGCTAATATGCTGTCTGCATTTTATGAAGTGTCTTCAAATGCATTACTGCATTATATATTTCCCTGAACATACAATAAATTCATTGGCGGTTGAGGGTGAAAATGGTTCTTCTTTTTTTAACAGAGAATGAGGGATTAATATGGTCTTAAAAACCATTTTGAAATTATATTTTTACTCTCTTATTTTTTTATATTACTTTTTTGTGTATGATGTATCATATCTATTTGATTGAAGAAAATCATCATTTTTTTATCTGTTATGTTAAAATGACAAAGACTTGGGAATGTCTTAGTGTTGTTGTTGTGGTTTTGCTTAATTTACTATTTAATTGTGCTGCACCCCATTGAGCTAATGCGGGACATGTCCTCAATCTACTGTATGAAATCATTGAGACATTTAGTTTTTATAAATTTAATGGCTTTGTTTGTGTTTAAAGTTGAAATAGTATGCTGTGGCTTTCTTCCTTTCGTCTGACTGTCGGACTTGATTATTTTCTAGATTCCAAAAGTCTTCTGGAATTTGACTACCAGTCGGGTGTTAACTATGGAATATGTGGAAGGTGCTGGGCAAGTGAACGACTTGGAGTATATTAGGAGGGAAGGGATTGATCCTTATCTAGTAGCCTCACGCCTTGGTAACATTTACTCTGAAATGATCTTCAAGAATGGATTTGTCCATAGTGATCCTCACCCGGGCAACATTCTTGTTCGGAAAAGAAAAGGGAAGTTAATGGGAGATGTGGAACTTGTCCTCCTAGATCATGGGTTGTATGCTGTGAGTATGTTTATTTAGTTTTACTATTTTTTCCATTGATATCAACTTTGACCCATTTTATAGTCTTAATACATACTTGCAGTGAATAATCTGAGTAACGTCTAAAGATTACAATCATGCTCTTGATAATCAAAATGGTTTTAAGAGATATAACTTAGTCAGTAATTTTTTTGTTGAATCCTTTTAGCTTTAATGTCCCTGCATTATGGTATAATTCAATATTATTGTTTTCACTTGAGAAATAAGTGTCATTTGGACTCAATTTGTTAAATAATGGAAATATAAACATAATCAGTTATTGTTTCTATTTTAAACCCATATTTTTAATACACTTTGTATTTTATGTATAACATTTATTTTGATCTAAATTACTGTGATTTGAAATTGAATTCAATATCAAACCACAAAATCTTTGACCATTTTCACTCTAAATTTTCTGTTGGAGTATTTTGTGAAGATAATAGTTGTATTTATCAAATTTGGGATTTGGACGAGATACCAATTTTTTTCAATATTTTGATAAAGATATTGCCTCTCAAAATTGCCAAAATGTCAACCAAGTTATTTTGTTGCAAAGCCCTCCTCCGTTTTTGCTACTTTCAGGGCCTTATATGAAGGAAATCAAAAACCAGTTAAATATTTTTAGAGGATTTAAAATTAAATCTTTAGCTAATGGTAAACGCTGAGAGAAAAATGTTCATATTTTGATGAAATTTAAAAGGAATACTTTATCACAAGCATAGCCACATTTATCACATCATAAATTCATGAAACTTGAAATTATAATGCAGAAAGGGTTCTTGGGTTTTCCACTGGGTAATTGGCTCCATTTCTCCAGATGTTTCTTAGAAGGACTTGCTCTTCAGAAGATCTCCTTAAGACCAAGAGCAAGTCGTTCTTCAAAATGTCGGCAGACATGGAGCCAATTACCAGTTGGGAAACCTGAGAATCCTTTCTGCAGTTGATAAGCTGGGAAAATGTAAAATCTTGAAATTCTAAGCTTAAATGTAATACTTTCTTCAAGCAGCTTTGACAGCCAATTCACCCTAACTTTACTTCATAAAAATATCTCACGGAGAAAATATTGTTGCCATGTATGTGTTACTCAATGCAAGTTTCATTTCATCCTGCAAAATATTTTCTGATTTATTAATTACCTCTTACATATGCCAAAATGCCATTCAGCCTAGATTTTTGTGTCTAGTACTGTACTTGTGCTGTATTTATTTCTAATGTAGAAGCTTGCAATATGGTGCCTAACAAAATATGTACTGTGTCTCAGTGAGTGAGTATTGCATTGATGAATATAAAGCTTGGCTAATTTTTAATAGCTAAATGTGCAATTATTTACTCATTATTTTGAAATCCACAGAGTTGGAGTGAGTCAAATCTCTGAAATAAGGCTACTTGACATGAATTGACCACATAGCATTCCCGCATGACAATGTTATACTAATGAGAATGTCACCATGACATGATTTCATTTTAGCTCCTTGAAGTGTTATGAACCATTTGAAAATTCTTTTTTATTTAAGGAAACGTTTTACTAAGAGGCATGCTTCTATTATCCTTGCAGGACTTAACTGATAATTTCCGTGCTACATACTCAAGGTTGTGGATGCACATTCTGAATGGCAACCCCGCTGGAATGAGGAAAGAAGGAGTGGCTCTGGGAATAGCAGAACCATTGTATGCACTCTTTGCTTGCATGGTTTCTGGTCGAAAATGGGAGTCAATCAACAGAGGCCTGGAGGTGACTAAATTCACTGCCAGTGAGGTAAATCAACTATGGAGCTTTTCTGTGTAATTAGTTGTTTCAGGCGTGACTTTATGGAAAACTTCTTAACACCATACAAAGTAAAGAAAACTCTGTGATTCCACATAAATACATATTGTACGACCTAGGTTTTGATGTGGCATGTACAAATCTGGTGCAAATGAATAAATTATGCTCTGCCTTCCATGCATTTGTATCAGAATAGGAGGAGGCAGAGCATAATTTATGCATTTGTACCAGATGATGACGTGCCTCGCCAAAACCTAAGTCATACAGTAAATATTTACAAGGAATTGAAAAGTTTTCTTTACTTTTCATTAAGCAGTAACCTCCATTTGTAATACCGTATTTATTTGTGTAAGGCACTTACTTGTGTATCCTGAGTAACTCCATTTTTCAGCTGGCTCGTGAGCAAAAAACTTCTTAGCACTTTTTGGGTGCGGTCTAATATAGGAAATCGTTATTTATTGGTGAATCAATAAATTTAAGTTATGATATCATGATTATTTAAGTTAAATAATACCAGAAATGTAATTCTGACATTATTTACCAATGCTAAACTCTGGAGAGATAAACTATTGGAATTTGAGGGAAAATGGTTGCATGAAAATATGAAAGATTCGTGTAAGATGCTCAACCCCTTTTTATCACCGGCATTTCTGGAAAGAAGGTGCGTGGGTTCTATGAGTAAATATGGTAGCTGCTGATGCTGGTTTGAAGTGTCTAATTCTAAACATCTTCATGTTGCTATTATTTTGATATTATTTAACTATTCCTAACTGTATTTATAAGAGCTGTTTATCCATATCTTAAAGCTAATCAATTTAAATTTGTCTTTCATGTACCCTTACTGGTAGTGTCATGATTTTTATTTGTAATCAAGAGGATTGAATGCAAACTTTGTTTCGTTAAAATGTTTAATATCAAGTGTATCCATCATAATTATTGAATTACAATCACTTATAAACCTTTTTTCTTTTAATTTTATTCCAGAAACATGACTTCCAAAAGGAAATCCCTCATTTACTTCCCCAAATCACTGACGTTCTGGCCACTGTGGATCGGCAAATGTTACTTATACTCAAAACTAATGACCTTCTCAGAGGGATTGAGTACACTTTAAGAACTCACACAAGGTAGGTTTGACTGATAGAGAAATGATTTGATGAAAGTTATGAAGTAGGTTGAGGTCAATAAATTATCAGCTATACTAGATGCCTTCATGGTGCAGGATGTGGATGAATGCTTAACGGGATCCCCAGCTGGTGAGGAGAGTCAATGCCCTGAGAATGATGGCAGAATTAGCCATTAAAATGTCAGCTCTGATAGAACAGCTCACTATGTGGAAATCCTGTGGAGCATTCATCCACAAAATATCAGCTGATTTTAAAATCCAATTTATTGTATCTTCTTAATACAAAATGATTATAGATAAGTATGTGTTATTGTACTCCTGAAGATAGAATAAATTACAAATGAAAACTTTGGCAAAGAATCAGAAGACATTTATTGACCTTAACTTGATGTATTTCTGCATTGAATTAAGACTAGTCCCCATAAGAAAAATCATTGACCTTGATCTAAACTAAAATTTGCTCTGGTTGCATAAGCTGCTAATAAAAAAACTCAGTGCAAATTTGGGAAAGATCCTGTGGAAAAATCTTACTCCATGAAATTTTGTTTTAATTTTTTTCCTTAGATTTCGGATAATTGTGAAAAGAAATATTTGTGAAGAGAACAATTACAGTGTTGGAAACATAACTTAGAACTATGCTTTGATAACTGCGGACTATAGAAAAATCAGTGATATTATCAGTATAAAAAAATCAGTAATAAAAATTATGCATTTCAGGAAAAATTATTTTCACAGCATCAAGGCATTTACAGAAAAGTTAGGGTCGGTGGGATGCCATCTTTCATTCCTCTGCAGAACTAAGCACCAACAATTGCACGGATTTATTTTATTTTATTCTCAAACCACCGGATACAGCTCTTATCGGCCATTTTACACCGGGGTGTTTAACAAATGTAACAAGTAAACAAACACACAAGTACACAAACGACCGAGCCCTGGACCGGGGAAACCTACCCAGGCGGGACTCGAACCCGCGACCTCTTGTTTGGCAGGCGAGAACGTTACCCCGCCGCCACCGAGGCCGGCATAAAATAAATAAAATAAAAAAATTGATTGATTGTATAGAAATTGAGTTGAGTGGTGTCTTTGCTCCCTCGGTGTCTTTTCTGGATATAACTTCTCCTTTTCACATATCATATATCCAAACTATTTTTATACGTACATGTCTTCTTCCATAATTTACAGTTTGAATTAAGAAAAATAAAAAGTGCATGAGACACTTCATCAAACAAAATTTGCTAACTCATTCTTAATTGTGTGGTATTCCATATAAGGTTTCTTGTATAGGATAACAACATTACTTTTTCATACACTTTTAATTATAAAAGTAGTGCTATAATTAAAAGTAAACTATCTAAGAAACCTTACCTCATCAGATGACTACGACACTGCAAATTCTTGAAATTTCACGTTCACAGAATCGACCTAACTCCACGATAATTTCACCAGGTTCTACGCTTATTTTTTTCCTGTGAATTGTGCCATTGATGTATAGGCACTAGAAACCCAAGCTAAGTGCTCCCTGTGGAATATTTATGTGCATATTGCTATATTTTTTTATGAACGAGCCTTTAGTGCGAAAGATTGAGAGGCACTGTAGGAAATTTAATGGCAAGAATATGTTCACTATAGCTGTTTCCAATTGAGAGGCTTCACTATCTTGTGCTATTTTTGGGTGTCTTGGCCATGAAAATTATTGGCATGATTCAGTTGATAAAACAGCATTCACGAGTCATGATACGCTAGTGTTGTCATACTGCCTCTAGGGTTGTATTGGTGTATGGAACAATTTCTTTAAGAAGCTGTTCTTTGATATCTCAATCATTATTTGCATTCGTTTAATCTTTTATTAGGAATTTGAACTTCCATTGCTTGTGATTTGGGTTTTGCAAAACTGTAAATTTGAATCGAATTTAAATTTAAATGATTTTCTGGCAGTTTTAATACTGATCCAGAATGGATGTAAAAATAACTATTGGCATTTAACATTTTGAATCCAGATGAGCATTAAGAATTAAGGGACAATTCAAAGAAGTAATATTTTGAGGTTACTCTACTGAAGGTCTTTGGGATCTCTTAAGTTCTATGATATGCAGATGCAAGAGGATGTTGTGGAACATGTGGAAACTGTGTATAAGGGATATTTCATTTCTGAAAGCAAAAATGCCTTCTAAATGCCCTTCATGGAATGACTTTGACGTACAATGTTGTATGGAATTATATACTCATGAATTTAATCACTCAATCAAGTTATCACTTTTATTTTTCTAATTTTTTTCAGAATGGGCTCTTTCCGAGTCATGGCTGACCTTTGCGTCAAAAGCTATTACCAAGAACGTCTTATGAATAGTAAAAGCAAGTGGGAGACAATGAAGATATCATTGGAGTTTTATTGGGCTGTTGTGCGTCTTTATGCATATTATGCTGTGTTGCCTTTGATGATAAGTCGCCCAACCTTCCCTTCATTAAAAGATGTCATCAGAAATGCCTTACGCCCTGGTATCATTCCTGGTATACTTCCCAGGTATGTATGCATGATGATCTAATATATAAAAGAGACTTAGGGCCCCCGCGCACTGGCAACTCTTACAAAGCAACTATTTTGTTGCATTGAGGAAGTTCCAATGAAACGCACGGCATTGACTGTGGCCTTGCGCACGGGCGACTTTTTAGTTGCCGCTAAACTAATAATTGCGTCTGGACCTATTCCAAGGGTGAGTAGACTGTTGCCGACAGGAATAGACCACATGGGTTTTTAGCAACTTAATACCTAGTTGCTTTGAAAAAGTTGCCTGTGCATGCGGGGCCTTATCCTCTTGTTTCTCTTTTAAATAAATCCCGAGCTACCTCTAGTGAAACCATATTTTATGTTCTTAGAGAGTGGGAAGACCATCCAATAGAAGACATTTTTTGTATTATAAGTTTTCTTCCTATCAAGGTAGGTTTACATGAAGTATTTTGGTCTTCACCCTGGTCCACCCCCCCTCCCAACTTGGAGTTCTCTCTTTAATTCACGATAAGGCTTATTCCCTTTAATTCTGTTCATAAATCTTAACCTGCACTCTCCTTTACCTTGCCTACCAAATATTGTTCCTTCTTGTTGCACAGTTGTTAACATCCCCTCCCTCCTTAGTACTCACTCAAACCAAAGCTTCTGTCTCTTCAATATCTCATCCTGATGCTTTGTCTCCTCACCCACCATGTCTAGCACTTTGCCATTCCTCATCCTCTCCTTTCTCTTCTTCTTTTCCATACCCACATCGCAAGGCCTCAAGTCTTTTCTCATCCTCCATCTTAAGTGTCCACTGTGTTTCCGCTCCCTAAAGTGCTACTGTCCTGATCAGACTCTTCACTAGTCTTTTCTTTAAACTCTTACATAATCATAAAAACTCCTCGTGAACTCCTTCCTGTTCATGAAGGCCTCCTTGGCTACTGCAATTCTCTCATTGATGTGTTTACTGCTGTATTTGTTTTCCTCTAATATGCTACCCAAATATGTAAGTTGAATTACTCTACCGGCTCAAGCCTTTTCCCACCTACTTTTATCTTGAGCCACACATCTCTAGCTCACAATACTTAACAAAACAGCACAACCTTAGCCTTCTTGTGCTCATACAAATGAGAGGTCTATTTAGTTTTCAGATCATTGTAATTACTTTCACTCAAGATATTCTGGATATTTTTTACAGCTTGATGGATGAAAGAATAATATCTAATCCTGAAAATTAGTTTTTGTCCATGATAATTGCATATATTTTTGCTTCATTCATTTTATAATCAAAATCACTCATTTTAAAACTCAGAATACATACCTCAAATGATTTCAAATGAAATTGAGAGCAGCATTTAAATCCTCCCTCCCTTTAAATACCAATGAATAAATTGGACTACATACATAAATGGCTTCTGACTTGCCAGTGATTATATCTCCTGCCTGTCTACTATCAAGCTGAAAATGCTATTTTTTTCCACTTAATTCAAACATTGAAATACCTTAATTGGAACTGTTCCACTTCATCAACCATGGTACTCCAACTTACCTTTGATGCTGATTTAATCAAAATATTTTCCCATGTGAGCGTTAACTTTTACTCTTGAAACTGAATTTACTTGTCAGAGGTTTAATAGAATGTCAGTTTTTTATGTTTAGGTTTTACTCTTATCATTCAGGAGGAAACCCTATTGAATCTCCAGAGGAATATTTAAAGGTCCTTTTAGATTTAGTGAACTGCCCATTAATCAATTTTCATTGAAATATTCGCATATTCCTGTTTAATTTTGTCTCGAATTTTTTGGTAAATAAATTTAACAGCATCAGCAATTAAATATTTTATACATGCATGCATGTATATATGTAGTTCTTATTTCCCTAAGTCCTGTTAGAAATTGCAGACATCATTTATAGAAGTTGGACATTTTTTGATGAATTTTACTGCCTGAAATGAAGACCCTTTATTTCAGGAGCCTGAGGTAATTCTTCCTTTGCCCTTCATAATTTTTCTTTTTGGTGCCCTTTTTGTGGAACTTATTACATGACAGTGATAATTTGTCAAATCATACTCCTCTTGGCCCAATGAATGAATATTTTACAGGTGAGGTTTTATGTGAACAACATGGATCAATAGATTTTCGGATGTGCCTGATATCACCCCGGGAAATATTCAAGTTGAAAAAGAAATATTTGTGTTGCATTACTAATGTTTATCTTTTTTTTAATTGATGTAACAAAGCCATAAGGAATGAATTCTCATTTCTGAGGCCTGATTTACGTAAATGCATAACTTCATTTAATGAACATTCAGGAAAGCACCTTGAACCATAGGGAGGTGTTTTTTCCAAATATTTTTTACTTTTTTTCCCCAGATTAAGGACTGTTTTTCCAGGCTTTGCTTATGAATATTTTTTGCTGTTTAAAAAGTAAAGACTAGCACACGTATTGATGTTTCTGTCTATTAAATTTTAGCATTCAGCCTGAAAATGTTAAATATGAAAATTTAATTTATATATACCAACAATAAACAAGTAAATGAATAAAATAATTATTAATACACTTTTTCAATTTGCCTCCTAATATTGTGTGCATTTTAGCTATTTTGACTGGATAAAATTATAATGCCGTGCTTTTTTTTTCTTTTCAGCTAGCTAGGAATGTCATTCAGATGAAAAAATGTGATGATGTTCTTAAAGTGCTTCAGTGATCAACTTTACTCATGACATGAAGTAGTAAAATGAGTCACGAGTTTCCTTGAGATAAAGTGCACAACTGTTTTCTGAAAGTGAATATTTTTTTATTTATTCTTTTTACTACTAACAGCTCATTTTAGATCTGTGCATCAATTGAGCCAGCCAATTTCTCCCAGTGATACATAATTTTACATACATATTTATGCATAACATGCATTTTGGCGTTGGTATTTTTAAAAGTATGTATTCCATTTATGCAATTCAAGTCTTGCTAGCAAAAATCAAATCGGTTGTGCAGACTAAGTGAATGGAAAATAAGGACATTGTTAAAGGATGGTTGCATGTGATCAGGAGAGATGCTCATCAGTATTTTTAAGCTCTTCATGAAGGAGGGCCTGGCAACCAATGCTTAGCCTTGTATTGGATGGATGTTGGAATTTATTTGGGTTGTCATTCTCATTGTACCCCAGTAAAGACACGGTATACACAAATGGTAATCACTCCCTTTCTGAGGACATTCATGCATATGTAAATATGTGTCTGTGTAGCCTTGCATTTCACTGTTGGTCATCCGAAAATATGGAAGAATTAAGGTCAACTAATTATGTACCTACTCCTCAGGGATCTCTATTATTGATTTGAACGAAATGGTTCTGTTCAAACAATAAATAATGATGAGAAAACCTGTAAAATATGGTTTACAAAAGCTCTGTAGAATTAACAAGCTGTTTTCATATTATCATTTGAACCAAGGAAGTGCTTGTATCTTAAATCTCAACAGAAATACATGCCACTGTTGTCAACATTCGCACACAACACAGATGATTTATAATGACAATTAGTGTAGCTTTTAGCTAGTGGTCCATCCTTTTATGAGAATATGTATTATCCTTTCACATCATGGAAATTGAGATGAAACTGACAAAATTTGCTTTTTGAGGAATAGGGCTGATTCTGCCCTGTAGTAATTTATTGGCTTTGGTGTAAAAAAACCGAAGTTGTTACATTTTTGTTGAATGACTTGCCTCTACCAAGGATAATGATGGAAAATGGAGGATAACCACTTGCAGTAAATGTAAATTGGTGGGTGATTGTAATCATACACATATTTGGTTTGTTCTTTCTGTCACTGCAATCATCAAGGAATCACACTTGAATGGAACCATGTTTTAAGATCTTTTTTATGCTTATATTATGTGATTGACAGTATGGTGGCTCTGTGGATGGAGCATTGGGCTTCTGTTCAGAGGTTCTTGGGTTCAAATCCCAGGTGAAGCTTTTTGAAACCCAAAAGATCTCGTCAAACTGCACAGCGGTCCTAGGAAAGAATGCGTGAACTTCGCATGCCTATGAATCAAACTGATTGTTGACGAGTTGACTTTGTGGAAGTCCATGGATAGTGATAATTGAAAGAGCAGTAGTATTTTTCCACACTTTTTTATTCTTTTTCGACCGGTTTCAATGCTTATGCATCATTATCAAGAGCTGTCATGAGACACTGTGTCATTAGATAGCTCTTGATAATGATGCATAAGCATTGAAACCGGTCGAGAAAGTGTGTAAAAATACTACTGCTGTTTCAATTATCACTTTGCATGCTTATGACACATATTCTGGGTTGAGATTTATCCTCACTATAAACCAACCTCAGGGTTGAATCACTAAATGAGTGACTTTATACGTATTGCCAATGTAATTTAAATAGCAGTCACACTGTGGAGATATTGGTGGACATGCATGGGTAATTTTGGGATAGTAAGGAATTTCTAGGGATTTACATGAGGGAATGATACATGTTTCCACTTCTCAGGGAGTTTAATCTGAAGTGAAGGTAATCCAAATAAGGAGACAAATGCCTTCTATTTAAGGCCAGTTAGTCATGTGCACTATTAAGTATTTAGTCATGATGTTGTACATAGCATTATTTGTTTTCATTGACTCATGAATTTTATTTTTCCATGACTAATCGTGTTTGTAACCGTCCTTTATATTATTTTATAACTGTTATTGTTATTTATTAAAATATTTTGAAGTATTTTGCTATTATGAAGTTATTGGTTCATATTTATTATCAGTTAACAGCCTCTTTCACTCTTGTGTGTTTTACATTAATTGCTGGGAGGAGATGTAGCGTTAAAAATAATGCATTTTTTGCATTGCTGGCACTCACATGTGATGCCAAACGTTTTGGCTAAGCACTTTGAGTATAGGCAATTGCCACTTCACAACAGCGTAAATTAACTTAAATAGGAATGGACTGAAATTTAGCAAAGATCAACTTTCTCTTTAATTACACCAAAAGAAAGATAGCACTGAAGCAGAAAATTCCAATGACTGTAATACATATTAAGCCATTTGAAACAATTTTTTGTGTCACTAATGAGGCCATAGACCTTGATGGATTTAAGGGGGGTCATGGGGGCACATGCCCCCCCTCTCCCCTAACGCTTAGAAAATAGACAAGATTTTGAATACGGTTATCATTATGTTTGTTTATTTCAAAACCTCAGTCATTTAATTTCATATTAATAACGTTTGTATAAAAATTAGGGGAATATTTCATACAGTAATAATTGTATGGTATTTTTAATCTCAAATATCAGAAGACGGTTTGCTTGTCAGAACCTTGTGCCCCCCCAGGAAGAAATCCTGGATCTGCCCTTGGCCATAGAGTTCACATTACATGTTCTAAGATGCTAGCAGTGTCTATCAATAGCCCCAAATATGAGGAATTGGGATAGGATACTGATAGTATGAAGTATTGGCTAACATTTATTGAATTGGTATCTTAAACTGAAATGGAATCCAATACATCACGTTTAATTTACACCTTTTTTTTGTGAATTCAGCCAATTACAGGGTGTCAAAATTTACCTGGAGAATTCTTTGGAAAAGTACACTGCAATCTCCCAAATCAGGATATTTTAAAACTGGAATCTTGATGGAAATTTATGTCATTAGAATCTTTTGAATCCTGAGCATAAATTGGAGAAGTGCCCACGTATCAAAACTGGAAACATTCACATATAAGTGGTTAATACGAAAAATGTGACAATTGAAATTTTAGCGGCATGTACTTGGATTACAAGTATCCTCATGGTCCACGATACAACTGTACAGTGGATCCTGCTATAGTAGTCAGTAACACAAGGCTCAGGCTGTAACACTCATTTGCCTAAATAAATGATTTCCAATTGTACTTAGCATTTAATGCTACTTGTTGGCCACATACACCAAGGAAAGCCCTAAATATCCTTCACTACTTTTAATGACAATCTGAATACTGAACATAAGGGGGAGTTTTAAATAGGAAGTCGATGACACTTAGACACATATTTTAAATTCTTTGGCAGTCATGTTCCAATGTGTGTAATTTTGTTCTTAGAATTTTATAACATTTTCGGTGAATTTAGTGTTTCTCTGAGCATCAACAATCAATTAATTGTCTTTATTCCAGATGATTAAGTAGACCCAAAAATATCTTCGGAAGAAGATTGAGTTATTCACACCATACCTAGAATAAAGTAGGTGATGGTATCGTAATAAGTATCATTATTTCTGCTATCAAATCATCCTAGAGTGAATGCTTCTAAAATGGAGGTATATTTTTTCCTCAAAAATTTTTTTTAAATAGTTATCGGAAGAGTATTTATTTCAGTCTATTTTTTAAATTGAAATTATCATAAGTCTTTCCAAATAATAGCACTCTCATTTTATTAAACAATTTAGATATGAGCAAGCATAGCATCATTGAATACTAATTACATGGCAAATAATGAAACACTAGGCAGTTAAACCGGTAAATTTACTTGGAAAAGCGCAATTTCACTACAGTTGTGACAGGAAAGGATGAGAATAACTGTTCACAACAACAATGAAAATATTGTATAAGATGCCTTAGAAGGGTGACATTAAATCTTATATGTAACTTTTCACTGCAAGTCAAAGAGATAAATATATTTACAAGCCATAAATACAATAAATTAAAATTTAAATAAAATAAAGGGACATAACCAACTAAAAGGGATTCTGTAAAGCATACTCAACAGTTGGTCACCTGAAAGACAGTATTAAAGAAGTTCATACAAATAAATTTCTACTTTAAATAGGAATCCACAATAATATTTCACCTAACAGCCAATTCTTGACTGCTTGGTCAGGTATCACAAATAAACAGCAAGTCACATCTCCAGGATGGACTGACAACTGTTAATAAGAATAAAAATCTTACAGAAAAAACTCAACTTCTAGAGTCACATTCTCTGAGGTGGAAAGCCAGCCACTGGAAATTTGTGCAAGAATTCACGAAGAACACATGGAAACAATGCAAAGAACTTAAACCTCTCGCCCATTTGTGTTGGATCTGTCAGCATTCGGTAACCAGCCTCAATCCACTTTACTTCTTTCTCACTAGAACAACTCTTCTTCAAAGCCTATGGAAGGAAATCAGAAAAAAATATGATCAGTGCAATGATACAAAAATAGAAATGGATGTCAAATTCAGAAATGCAACCAGCCCTAAACAGCCAAGTAAATAGTAAGCAACTATTTAATGTCAGTGGGCATTCATATAGGCTCATATTGCCATGTCTTGGTTGCATGAAAATACATATATGTTCTGTATTTAACAGCATATAAGACACTTTTTTTCCTAAATAACAGCTCAAAAAAAATCACCTGATTCTTATATGTGAAGGTTGGAGGACCAACCTTCACATATGAGATGCAGAGTTTAACGTCAAGTTGGGTCAATGTTCAATACTGACTCCATTATATTTCCTGATACATACATATTTATTGCTAAATTTAAGAATTATGAGGATTTTACTGTTACTATTAAGCTCATTTCTATTATGTGATGTTATTTATTGTTTACTTAGGCTATTTATTATTACTATCATTTTGCTCACTTCTGCGATATCGATGGAAGTGGGAGCGAGATATCGAACAAGGGTGATCGTATTTATGTGATCATTCTCATTCGATGTCTCACTTTGATTTATACATTCGTTTGAGATCTAAGGAACTTAAGTTGTTGGGTGCGGGACCTTTCCACAGACTTTTTCTTGTGCGTGTCATACTGAAATGAGGGTACGTCATATATGCCATCAGATATGGTACATATATATCCACCTAAGCATTCAGACACCCCAAACAAAATTCTTGGAAGTGTGAGGTGGCCCATGGAAAGAAATAAGCCCCCTACACTGAATGTGTGAAATTCACATGGGCATCTTAGTTAGGGGTGAGCTCTACCATCAACTATCCAAACCAAACTTCTCGATGAATAACTAACATATTAAAAACTCCACTCCTTCCTCACCCCCTCTCATTATCTATAGTTTCTGATGCCGATGGTAAAACCAAAATTGCTTTTCTGAGTAATTATTATAGTTATCATACAAAATAATAGTCACATTAGAAAATAAATACTGAGTGAGATTTTACTGTACAACCATGAAAGGAGGAGGAATCCATGGTACTACACTCAATAAATAGCCTTTGAAAGAGTATGTAAACAAGTTGAGACTTCATTGCCAATTTGCTAATACATACATCTCTCTCTCTCTATCCCTGGCAGTTCAAATAATATTGTGTATCAATAAATTTTCTTATGATCATAAGTCTCCCTATAATAAAAATTGAGTCTCCATTTGTTTCTATATATATGATCGTAACCAGCATATTGTAAGAGAATTTGTAAGAACAATTGCCCAGTAATTCAGAGCAAGGGAAAATATTAGCCATTAGCATACAAATGATGAAAAATTTAACATTAAGTATTGATATTATTTACTACAAAATTTGAGCATTTCTCATGCTTTCTAATTATAAAAATTCAATTTAAAATCTTAATTAGGTACTTTATTTTACCACGTGTGAAATAGAAGCCAAAAAGAAAAACACATTTGGATAGGGTTCAGGGGTAAAGCTAACTTGCAACCCTGTAAACTAGCCGCAATTAATACTGAAGGAGAGAGTTTCACCTATTACCAAAATTTTCAACGAAACAATGCTAAATAACAGAGAGGCACATGTAAATAAAACAATTGGAAGTTGAAGTCATCCTAAGATTATCTCTTCATACCTCGAGTCGAATGTCTATTCCCATATTTTGAAGAAATAGCTGCTGAGGTACTGGACCAATAGTGAGTGCCTTCTCCCCAACTTCATCCTGGAGCCTTCTAAAATCAACATCTGCTGTAAGATCTGCTTTCCCAGGGTTCTCCAAGGGATCATGAAGTTTATGATTGCTGAATGCCTGAAGAAATTCATTCATGAGTGAAAATTTCTCATTAGGACCTTTACAATTTACCTAACACTAAGAATCTAGATTCACAATCATACATGTACATACATGAAAATATGATATGACCCTATATCTATAAAACCAACATCCATCACCAGGGGCGGTCTGGCCAGGTGGGCGATCGCCGAGGGAGCCAAGCTTAGGGGCCCCCACAACGCTCATGTCTATCGTGAAATGTGTACCTATGAAAGGTGTAATTGTTGAAGAATCAGATTACTTGAACCAGAGCTTTTTTTTTTAATAATAAAATTCTGAGTTTTAATTAGTTTTCTTCATTTTCAAAATAATCAGATTAAAAAGGTCATATAAAAATAGGTACATAAAAAAAGGAGTCAAAAGAATAAAGAGAACCTGATTAATTTTTGAAATGGTTATTCGAAAAGCTTATTTGAGAGGTTTCTTTTAGATTTGTAAACGTATTACTAAATTTTATAAGCTGTGGAATTCTCACCTTTTACACTATTTTTTTCTAACGAAATTGCTATTTTTATTAACTAATGTCTAGTTTTTAAGAGCCAGAATAGCGTTGATATCCAATTCCGGGCAGGCAATTTCCTGAAATTTTCCAGGGGATGGCACCATCAAGGGCCCCCATTCATCCCAGACCACCCCTGGCCGACACCATTCTTAGAAATTCATATCAGTCACTTACCCTGAGAGTATCGCCTTTCTCTCCTAAGTGACCATAGTCTGCAATTAGCACAAATCCACCATCTTCCTCTATACGAGTTGCCAGCTGGTAGCCTAAAGCAAGGGCAGCAGGACTCACTTCTCTGACAACTCCAGGCTGCCTCCCCACAATCCCATTCTTTGGGAGTGCAATAGAAAATTTTAGTTTCAAGTGAGAAATTAATATATAAGGGCCAACATTTTTGTTAGCTAAGTTCACCTCTGTCAAATGAACCAAAGTATTCAGATGCTGAAGATATATTAGGGGGTGAGAAGCCAAGGGGTACAAGTGATTTTTTTCCTAAACAGTTACGTATATAGAAATTAGTTTAAGAAAACAAACGAGATCAACAAGATATTTACTATGAACTGAATTTGATTTTCCACTCAATGTCCACACAGAACAAAAACTCACTCTTATCTCTTGGCCATCAAGTTTTTATATATTTGTACTATCAATTTCTGAACGTAACGCTGTTTAGAAAAAAATCACTTACATACCTTGGCTTCTCACCCTCTCATATGTAATTAAATAATAACATACTACCTTCAGGAATATCTTAGATGCTGGTGTTTCATTTCTTGATATGACAAATCTAAACTTGGGGGTCTCAGGGCTTGAATCTTTGGTGGTATCAACCAAAACTTCTCTCCAACCATCTTCTGTAAACTATGAAAGAATATAAATGGTGATAGGCTTTAAACCAATTCCTCCAATGATCACATAAAAATAATTATCCAATGTGATCACCTGAATTATTCATTACCCAGGCTGCTATTTATTATTTTAGCAGCAATAAAACCTATTGCTTAAATGGGCCCTGAATACCTGCTTAAAGTTTCATTTGATTAAGCTTACGACAACCAACTCTTCAAATCTGTGACAGACTCTCTCGAACAGCTTGTTAAGTTAAACATGAGAGGAATACACACATAATTACGCAGTAAAACAGACTGTAATATTTTTTCAGAGCAGAAAATATAAAATTGGCCGGTAAGAAAAATTTTTTGGTGATGTTTGGCAACGAACTTTAAATAAAGGAAGTTTCTGAGAATCGGCCAAATTTTTACCTGAAATTTGTGAATAGGTAGGGCATCAAGGAATTCATGAGCCAAAAATATTGTGAAGGAGTCAACTGGCACATCATCAACAGCAGAATACCACTGAACAGGAACATCACCACGAGAAGTTTTCAGTCCTTCTGGAGGGATTTTTTCAAGAGCTACATTTTCTGAAATAAAACAATTGTTATTATAACCAATTGATTCTGATATTTCAGCATTTAAGGGTAGTGAAAGCTATGTTCAAGGGGAATAATATTCTAGAAATACGAAATAGTATTAATGGAAAAATTTCAAACTTACCTCCACATAACCTTTGGGCCTGCCTTTTAATGAGAGATTGGCTTATTTCCACAAGTCTTAGGGTGACATCATTTCCTTCCAAGTGGCACCAGACCTTAAAATTAAAACACAAGAGAGCATGGCATACTCTGAAGTAAACCCAAGATTATATTGGAAAACTCATACAGCGATGAACTAAGAAATAAAACATGCCATAAAGATAGAATGAATGGATTGCTTTACTACACTTCAAGGAGAAATCACTTCTCTGAAAAATTTTGCTTGATTGATGACCAGTAAACAAAGCAAATATCATAGAGTCCTTTTCCAACTCATTACAGTCAATCTCACCTTTAAAATGTCTTCAGCCAGAGAACCTGTGCCCGGACCTAGCTCAACTATTTGAACAGGCTTAGGAGAACCTACTTTACGCCATTCATTGAGACACCATACACCAACCATCTAAAATAAGACATAATATTCTAATAGTTGTTTTCCTAAGATATCCGTGATTTCCTTAGCGAATGAATAAGCATCAAAATTTACTTCATCATTTGTTATCTTCTAAAATATTTTGATGACCTAAACAGTAAAAATACACGATCCACAGGAATTATTTCTCGCTTACCTCCCCAAAAAGCTGACTAATCTCCGGTGAAGTCACAAAATCTCCAGTTTTCCCGAAGACTTCAGATCGAGTGGTGTAGTAGCCCAGAGTTGGATGGGTGAGCGCTTCCCTCATGTACTCAGCCACAGGTATAGGTCCCATCATCCTAATTCTAGCTGCAAGTTGCCTAGATAAGTCCTCTTTATGCTCCTTCGCCTTTTTAACGGAATCGGAATTACGATGCGGTCCATGATCGCTCAAGCACCTGCATGCTGTTAAAGGGATCGAACAATTTTTCAGTTAAATTTGAGGTTGTTCTGAGAGAAAAATTACCCAAATAACAAGGCTAATTTAATCTTAAGCATGTACGTGACGATAACCTATGTTAGTTGGCCCTAAAGTGACTCACAGAGGACCCATGTGAAGGTCTCAACTGTAACTCGTGATCATGGAATAACTCGACGGAGCAAAAAATTCAAATTTGGTATCTCATCAAGGCTAAAATGCCGGAATTCAAATAAATTATGTGAGACGTGAGGCCCTCTCAGTAAACTGTAATTATCGTTTCAAATAATAGCATCTAAGAAAAAGATATGGTACCATACAAACTCAAGTATTCTTAATTTTCATCATATTACAGCATGAAATGATATCTAAATTACAGATTTTACAAACAAATGCCAAAAGTTTTCCACACTGAAGTATTTACGTACCCAGCTTCGAACGAGACTTGACTAGATGAGGAAAAGCGAAAACGCTTCGCGCTACAATTGTTCTGAATATCATCATTTCGAACTGTTGACATTTATTACTAACATCATAAAAGTTATAACGTCATTTCTTCACGATTCAAATTATAGTATCTATTTTGAGCAATGAATCTTTCTGCAGAGCCAACAGAGTTTCTCAAATTTATACACATTGCGCAGTATACATATTTCTTTACTCATTTGTTTATATCTGCAGTCGTTTGGTGTCAGTGCGGTCATTCAAATTCGTACTTTACTGGGACAGAAGAATTGTTTTTGTGAGTCACGTATTTGTTATGTGTAATGTAATTATTTACAGCTCCTTATTCTGCTTCGGCAGCTTTGTCCATTTTATTGCTATTGAGATTGTAAGAACAGGTGTAGTGAGACTATAAAATTAGTTAAATAGTCATTACTTAGGGGCCTATTTTATTCTTAAGTAACGATCGAATCGGTTGAATATTTCGGATGATAAGGGACTACATAGAAATACATCCATTAAACATCCTCAGGAAACATAAGTTTCCTGTATCCGGAGCTTAATAATAAAGTCAATGATACAACAGCGAAAGCGACGCCAAGGGGCGCCATTTTCTGGCGGGAGGATCAACCTCAGAGGGATCAACTACAAGTGAAGTTAGTTATTCTGTATAGAGTACAATGGAGCAGAATCTGTGTCGCTGCCTACCAATTTTGTGTAGCGATTACACCTTGCGTGGTCTCTTTCAATTAGTGTATGCAATTTATTATTATAAAATAGGGATTTAGCCACTTGACTGAGGAAAGGAGCACAAAATTAGTCCTTATGGCCGATAATTGTTATTCACGGGTAACCATTGTGATTAATTGTAACTTTAAGCTATCAGTTTGAGGATATATTATCATATACCTAATATGGTGTGTTTTAGCATCATTATATTACATCTATCAATTAGTAACTTTGTGCAAGTCCATTGAGTATTGGGCTCTGAATACTACTTTTTTACAAGGGTGGGTGGCTGCTGATTTATGATTCTTATAAGAATCATAGTTAATGATAAAATGTTACTAACAACGAAATAATATACATACAATGTCAATATTATTAATAGTTTACGGCGGCATAATATTTAAATATAATGTGCATATTATTCGCATATTATGTGCATAATCGACGGAATATTATTTGCATATTATGCCTATCCATTTATGCAACTTTAAACTGAATAGGATTTTTGAGTTTGCTGGGTGGCTGCTGATTTATGATTCTTATATGAATCATAAGTAACGATGAAATGTTACTAACAATGTAATAATATACATATTATGTCAATATTATAGTAATAGTTTACGGCGGCATAATATTTAAATATTATGTGCATATTATTCGCATAATATGTGCATAATCGACGGAATATTATACCTATCCATTTATGCAACTTTTATACGGTATAAATTTTGAGTGTGCTGTGTGGGTGGTACCATGTAGGTACTTCAAGTATGTTTCTATATAGTAGCACACTACTTGTTGTGAATATATGCAGATTCAATTATTGTTTGATTCAGCCTAGTGACTATTATGTGATGCATTGCTACAATAGCTGATCTAGTCCCAGGGGTGGAGTACTAAAATGAAAAGAAAAAAAATCAAATAATATCAATTGGGATTCTTACCTGCAACGCTCAGAAGCCCTGAGGAATCAGTTTCGTATTACTTAGCCCACTTAATTCCTTTTATAATTCCTTACTCCTGCCATGCCCATAAGATGCAAGCTAGAGCACAATACATAGTTAAAATTTGCTCTTGACCTAATCCTGCTGGCCAAGACAATAGGGTAGTTTCCTTCATCAAAGAAAACGAAAGGCATTGATTGCGATTCGTTACCCACCATTAGTGTATTCATAATACACAAATTATTTGGTTTTTGAAATACCGGTTTAGACGAATGGCAAGGGTCAAATTTTATCCTCATTTGAAAAAGACCAGATTGGCGCCCATGTGATTCCACTCCACGCAACGTCACAGGGACCTAGTTTCTACACGAGAGGATAGGAGTTATACATCGTCTGAGGTTACCAATGCATGCATGAGGCACAGAGCTCAGGGAAACATGTCTTAATAATCACCTATTAAAACTGGCTAAGGTCGGAAAGTTTTCTTCGTTTGATAAGGTATAAATAAACCTTTTTTAAGCCGAGCGCTACCATCCAGCAAGGTACTCAGCTACCCGCTGGCAGCCTGCGACGTATCAGCGCTAAGCCTCGCCTCAAGGTCACCTCACCGGGTGGGAGGGGGAACCAGAAATACGACGTACGGAGATATTTCCCGGAATTCATACTTGAGCGTCACGTTTTCGCACGCTTGAAAATTTTCACTTTTCATTTAATCGCGAAAAATAGATATTGTCATTTAAAAATCTAAAAGTGTGAAATACGTACTCCAGGAGTAATAATCTTTCGATTAAGGCAATAAAAAAATAATAGGAAACCACCCTATTGGAGGAGCATCTTTGAGCAAGTCAACATCCAAATAATGATTAGATGTATTGAAAAATATACTTGTAATTTTCGAAGATCGATTTCACAACATAGGTTTAAATGTTACTACATCATCTTCAACTTACAAATGGTGTTTAGTGCATTGAATTTATGCTATTTTTAACTGGAGTGGGGAAGTAAGGGAAGAGAGAAAGAAAGGAGGTGGGAAAACCTGAAGACGAAAGTGAACGGAATAGAGAGGAGAGTAAAAGAGGGGAAGATGATGTCTGGAAAAACCTGAGAAAGAGGTGGCAGGGGTTCGTACGGGAGGTAACATGGAAAATAACAGGTTTTTTTTGGGGTAAACCAAATTTCAGCGGAAACATGGAAAATGCAGCTTTTTTTTGGAGTAAAAAAAATTTCCCCGGAAACATTCATATATCCACATGGTGAATGGGATGGTGGGGCTCAGTTGTCCAACAACTGATCCCCTTCCCCTGCCCCCCACCTGCACTCAGAAGAACCGTTTGGTCAAGTGGCCCGCTAATCCGTCTGGCAGCCTGTCTGCTCTGAAGACACTCTGCCGCCCCCACCATTTACTGAAAACCTCCTTCTGAAACAACCCTCTCCCCCAAATTCCACCAGAAAGGAAGACTGCAGGTTATGGTCTCTTTTATCTGGTGGCAGAACATTGAACCTTATGGAACTAATACCTTCAAACAATGGAAACTCTTTAAACAGATGCCGTCAGCTGAACATGTGTATTTTGCTCCTATAAACCCAGGTATCAGACATAGTATGTCCTATTCTTTGATAATTTCAAGGAAAAATACTCAATTAAATTTGGAGTAATATCTTGATGGTCTCCTTGTTAATGGTCATTCCTTATTTTTGATGCCATGCATTTCTCCACTGCGGCAATTGTGAATTTATATGTATTGGATTCTGCTCTGACAATCGAGGGGTGACAGTTGTCTAGGATGAGAGAAGGTAAAAGGGAAGGAGGAGGCTCAGAAACAGCTGGGCAAGATGAAGTCCTTAGAGTGATGTTGATAAGGAAGTAAGAAATATGGAGAGGGCCTTTCAACTTTTAAGCTTTATGTCTCTTCCAAGTGGATGCGTCAATCTGGTATGTCGAGAGGACATGGTTGCCGCGTCGGCGTCACCCGACCCGCTGCGCCATCTGAGGGCGGCTTAGAATAAAATGTTGCGGGGAACATACACTGTTGCGAGGGACAAACTATGCTGCATCGGCGACGGCTGACCCACCATCTGGAGGGGTGACCAGCGGTATCAGGGTATATAAACCCCGTGAGTCCCTAGCTCACCCCCCACTCGATCAGGGCCTTAGAGTCAACCGGATCGGTTCGCCTGTGTCACCGCTGCCCAGCACAGACCGACGACCGACCGGTAAGACCAAGTATGCCCACACGATCGGCTCGCCTGTGTCACTGCTTCCCAGCGCAGACCGACGGCTGACCTGACCTCTCCTCAGTGTCTACTCATCCCGGATCGGAGTCCTGGGATATGGAGTTCTTGTAGAATTGACTTCATTTATTTTGCTGACTGAGGCTGAGCCTAGCATTAGTATGTACACTAAAAACCAGATGATAGAAAAGATCGGAGGCTCTCAAGTAGAGAGAAAGGAAAACCTGAGGGTGGAAAGTTGTAAAAGTGCACTAAACATCAGACCCAAGCAATAGAAAAAAGTGTTGGTATCCTGAAATACATAGTTTCAGGTTTTATACGTCTCCACTATGAAGTTTGACTGTCTCCTAAAGAGGGGATCCTATGTGCTGTCGGTTATTATTGTTAATTGTTATCCTCTGATTTAGGCATGTTTAGATGAATCATTTTATGTATTTGTACTGTAGCCTGACCAGTTTCTCACATTCAATTTCATTCTTCATTGCAGCAATAGGGTTATTTCTCTTTATTCTATCCGTTAACTTAATTCTGTATCTTATCTGTTCTCACCCATATCCTTCTCTCTTCAAATCTTCAGCACCCTAATTATTGAATTGCTTCCTCATCCACAACCTCTGTCTTGTTCATATCTTCTGTAGCTTCTCTCTCCTCACCCACTTTGTGTGGAACTTACCCTTTCATTTTTATTTTCATCCATTTCCGCTCCTCTATTCTCCTCCACGCCTAATAGCTGTAACTCAAATGGGATAAAAGGTCTGAGAGATTTTTTTTCTCTAAAAATTTGGGAAAGAAAACATTCTCATCTTAATCTGTATTACACCTGCTTCAACTTTTTTACATTTTACCAGGCCATTTGGTTAGACTGATAAGGCAACATACAGTAGCAGATTTAGGGAGGGGTCACAGGGGTCTTGACCCCCCTCCAAATTGAATCAAAAATTTTCAATTTTAATGAGTTTAATAGTTTTTGTATCTTCATAAGAGTGTGTTTATACAAATGATTGGCTACGAGTCCCAAACGTGAGAGAAGTTTGAATTGTATTTATCGTAGAGTGTAGCTCTTCCTGCAAAAAATTTCCATACTCCATAGACCGACCACCACCACCATATTCAAAGCTGAATCTACCCCTGGCAACATACCAGGTAGACATGTACCAGTGCAGAATTTTTCCAAGTCATCATTATGTTAAGGTTGATACTTACGTGAAATTTTACATCAGCTGGATTACTCAAGTAAAAATTTCTCCCTTGCAACTTGACTGAAACTGGGCTGAAACTACCTTGAAACTCACTGCCTTGCTTCTATGCTGAAACTGCATTGAAATTGAAACAAACCAGTGGAGTTTAGGAGAGGGATGGCAGTGCAGTAGCAGTGCAATTAAGAACTCCAGCTACTCCAATGAAACTCCCTTGGCTAGCTACACTGAAACTCCCTTGGCCACTAACTAGACTGAAACTCCCTTGGCTACCAGCTAGACTGAAACTCCCTTGACCAGCTAGACTGAAACTCCATTGGATAGCTAGGCTGAAACTCCCTTGTATGCCAGGCTGAAACTCCCTTGTTTGGCTGAATACATTTCCCCTACCCAACCCATTAAAATTCCCTTGTCAAATCATATGAAACACAGTCAATTAACAACTTGCGCAACCCAGCCAACAGTGGATGATCACATAACAGATTTCTCCCACAATTTTGCATGCATGATAAGAGATAAAGGGTGGATAGGTGATTGCGATCAACAATAGTTATTATAACTGCAATGACCACAACATTTTTCAAGACACAATTTATTAGAACATGAAAATACATCAATAAATTAATAACTGTTAAAAGCACATACAAAAATATTCCAAATGAAAGAAGTCATGGAAGTTAGATGCTCCTGAAAAAGAGAAGAAACATGACTGATGAGAGTCACAAACGACTTAACTCAAAATCAAATTAGCAAAATTGCACATGAAAAACTCTCCTTTACTTGGCTTATTAGTTATATGGTGCATTAATGTGAACCATTCAAATTATAGAAAGCAAAACTTAAATTATCACTGAGGAAGCATGCCTTTGCATCATAGTTAAATGAAAAACGAAGCGATGACTCGTTACTTAGGCTATGTGTGAACTCCAAACGAAAACCACGAAAGATTCCAAAACATTCAGCAGTAACTAATAAGTATAAGCAGTAAATATACATTGCACTATTGCAAAACATACCCGCATTCCTTATTTCTTCGAAAGCCCGCTCGAGCTCACTGAGTCCGGTCCTCCGCAGGATGACTAACGGACGGCGCGGCATCCGCGGCATTGATGACCGGTCGGTGTATTATCCTCCTCGTCCGGGGTATCCATGAGGCAGGAAAAGTGGACGGCAGTCGCCAACGCGTTGAAAGAAGAATTCGTTATTGGCTGCATGACCCCCGAAAAAGGAGCTTGAAATCCTTAAACGTGCCTGGATTAAAACACGAATTCAATGTCAACGTTATCATTGCTAAACATGGAAGGAATAAACATGCCCATGAACATACATCAGAGAAGCTAAAACGCTTACCTCCAATTATGACTGCAGTCACCACCACCGACCTCGTTCTCCCCTTCACCTTAATTTCGATTAATTCTTGCCGTTAACAAACGTCGAAGCACCGGGAAAATATTTATGCCATCAATCTTTTCATGCTAAAACCCACGCTCACCTCGCTCCTAGCAACTTGAGAGAAATAACGGCAACCGACAGCTTGACGCGCGGGAAAAGGTATACGTGTTGCCAAAAGCTAAATTAAAAAAATACATTGCCGCTGGAAACAGGGGTCGCGTATATGTCCGGTAGAAGGGTTCCGTATGTTGGCAAATCTTACAATGGGTAGCACACGCGCAGCAAGGGAGAAGCAGTTCAAATTCATGAGGGAGAGGGGATACCCAAATGCTGCAGCAGCTCTGTGGCAGGGCAGTTAAAGGTCTGGTTTCGCTGGGGCGTCCCGCGGTTGCGTCCGACTGTCGCGTTCGGTCGTCGCGGTTGGACGCTGCGGCAGGGTGGTTTCTTTCGGGCGTCCCGGTCGCAAGACGGCTGCGGCCCGACAACATTGTTTTGAGCAGAAAATGCATTTCAGTAGCTATTTGCCTCTCAAGAGGTTGGCTTGGAGCATGGTGGAAATGGACGACGATTTTTTCCTGATACATTGAGCCTACGCAATTAACTTTGGGGATATTTTTTTCATTTTTTCATTTTCATTCAAGCCGTGATTTTCACGAAATGGTCAACTTCATCGTCTCCTTATGTCTTTAATTATTTCCAATCTCTTTCTTGCTCTCTCTTCAAAATATTCAGCCATCTTTGAAGTAATACTTAGCTGGCTTTGAAGTCTTCCTCAATTTCGTATACTTCTGAGTATAATCGGAGTCTGGGGTTAGCGCTCTTGAATCGTCTGAATTTAGTTACTTCTTCACAATTTTTCTAGTAATAATGGTTCCGAGGTATTTTGGTCTAACAGCTCATTGTCGATGCCATTTTGACGTTTTGACAGAAGCAGCAGAGCCTGTCCCAAGCTTTTGCTTTCGCTCGTATTTTAAGTAATTGTCCCCTACATTCTTCCACCTTTTTTACAGTCATCCCCTTTATGATAAAAGAAAAAAATATAAGTTAGTCAACTATTAAAGGAATAATCTTTTTCAAGTGTCTAGCTACAGGAGAAACCTTTCGGTCACTGAGCTTTGCTTTTCGTATTTCATACAATTATTAAAGTGTGATACTTAAATAAACACTAAAAGCATTGTGTAGCCGTTTAGTACCTTTGTAAACTTCCCCACAAAATCATAAGACTTCGAAGAAGAATGCTTTGGATTTTTGGGAGAGATGGAAATTTCCAAATTTTGTGTGCCCCGTTGACGGAAAATACGTTAGAATATTCTGCCCAAAAGCCAGCGGATCTTTGTTCTTTAACTACAAGGAATACTTTTCTATTGTGTTACTAGCCATGGTTGGCGCTAATTGTAATTTGCTGCCAGAGATGTTGAATCATATGGAAAAGAAGGAGGCAGTGGAATATTCTATAAATAAAATTTTTCCCGCCAGATGAAAAACTTCCCGTGTGTCATAAACTTTTGCCCCATGTTATCGTTGGAGATGAAGTGTTTAGATTACACAAACACATAATGAAACCATATAAAAAAGTAACATCTCGGGCGGAGAGAGCCAAGATTGTATTAATTAACAGGTAAACTCGTGCTCGTAGAGCAACGAAAAATGCTTTTGGGCTGCTAAGTCAAGTGTTTCTTGTGTTTTATCCATCAATATCGATTACCCCTTAAATATGCGCAACACTGATAATAACAGCATGCTTCCTGCATAATTTATTGAAGGGTGGTTATTAGAGAAGCAACAGCGGCCACAATATGAGTTCGATGCTAATGCAGACCCATAAGCAAATATCGCCCTTCGGGAAGAACTGGGTTCTTCGCTGGATCAGAAGGTTTTTAACTGAAAGACATTTTAATGAAGTTTTTCAATGAAGAAGGAGCTTCAATTTGGCTGCAGGAACGTGTATTTCGACTCATGAGCATTGACCGACCCATTGTATATGAACGAAGGAAGTGAATTATTTGTGTGCCAATTATATAAACTTATTAATAAATATGAAAGAAAAAAATTTTCTCGCTTTTTCCCTAGTTTCTATGTAATCACGGGCCAGGTATTCTACTTTATCGCGTAATATTTAAAATATTTATCCTGATGGTCGTAAAGAGGTGCATATTTCCTTCCTTCCTCTATAAGGCACTCGTCTCAGGCAGATAATTTGGTAGCCATCGCTCAGCTCACGACCAAGTGTACGACTGCCCGCAGCGACGTCTGCGTCTCGACTGCTTCACGAGCAGTCGGGCCGCAGACGTCGGCGGCCAGCCGTTGGACGCGACGGCCGAGCCGCGTCGAAGAAACCACTACAATGTGTAGTGCATATAATGAGTCAGTTGCGGCCGGCCGCGGCAGTCGGACGCAGCCGCGGGACGCACCAGCGAAACCAGACCTTAAGACATTCGGCAAGAGAGATTCAGTGGAGTTATTAAGTTGGCCTGGCCTTTGAGCCTACTGTCCAGCTCAGTGCCAGTAGAGCTCATGTGCAGCAAGGGAGAAGCAGTTCAAATCCATGAGGGAGAGGGGATACCCAATGCTGCCGCAGCTCTGTGGCAAGGCAGTAAAGACATGCAGCAAGAGAGACGCAGTGGTGTCATAAATTCGGCCTGGCCTGAGCCTATTGTCCAGTTCAGTATCAGTGGGGCACATATGCAGCAAGGGAGAAGCAGTTCAAATTCAATGGACTTGCAAGGGAGAATGCATCAGAGTTTCAGTTGAGTGCTCTTTTTCTTGTTGAGGACAAGACAGTGCAGTGCAGTGACAAGGTTGTTTCAAGGCAGTTTTAGCGCATTCAGTAGAGTTTCAGCCCAGAATCAGCTCTATTTCAAGGGAGAAATTTTTACTTGAGTAATTACTGATGTCAGGTGACATCTTTGTTAGTCGAGCATTACTAATACTGTAGCCACCTACAGTGGTGTCATGGCATTCCGGCACTGGTTAACAAAAGATATAAACAATATCATACAATGTCAAATAACACTTTTATCAATTTTGTTGTCCCAAAATTTCTAAGATATACATTCGTAACTGGAACAAAAACAATGTAATAAAATGAAAATAATAAATTTTAATAAAAAACACACAGAGTAATGCATATTTCACATCTAAAAAGAGTTAAGGGAAGTGTGTTCTGGCTCTGCTAATTTTGCCATGACATCACTGGTCACCTGATTTGTGACCCTAAACACCTTGCCTGAAACTGGCTTTTACTGAGGGCTGATTTCAGCTGATACAACTTGACTTTTACTGACAAGAAATTGATGTCAATTAATGTCTGCTGGCACTATAATTTCTGTGCAGATAGAATACATGTCTTATTAGTTTTAGGCTTTATGCATAAAATTATTTTTATCTCATCACTATTAACTTTGCAGGATGAACCCCATTCCATTAATACAGCCTAGCACTGTATGGGAAAGACTTCATATCATCACTTTTGAGATCACCAGGTCCCCATACAATGCTGAATGATATTCACTTTCCTAATATGTACGTACATATGTATCCCAGGCTAATTGTACAGTTCCTACCTCATCATGTGGACAGCTGAATTTTCTGGGAAATCATGAGGTAAGTAAATATATTTCAATTATAAAAGATGAAATTTGACTGTCTTGAAATGTATTTATTTAAATTACTAAAATTTTATATTACAAATATGTTTTAATTATGCATGCCATGATAAAGATCAAAGCCAATCACTCTATTAAGTACAAAAAATTATCTATGCTACAAATAACTTCATTTGTGATGCATTTCCATTTTCAATCTTCAACAAAAAAAGGTTAGGCAAACCATATTATGTGACCAAATAAATGGAAATTGGGAACACACGTGACAACAAATGGCTCGCTTGGATCAAGCCAAACAAAATTTTTCAGTGGTTGCAGCCTGAGCTACAGTTACTATTTTATTTTTGACGTAAAACAACACAATAAAACTAAGCCTTTATGGATTTTTAAATGCTACTGACTTCTTTCAAAATAAGTAATCTTCATATCACTGGTTTGCACTCACATTTTTGTGACCCCAACCGTATTTCCTCAACAGGTTGTCTTTTTTCCTTATTTTTGGGAAATTTTTATCTTTCCCTCATTTTACTAATGGTCCACTCACATCTTAGCCACTCAGTTACACTAAAAACGAGTACATTTTGGCCATAAACATTTGGCGATAGTCTAATTTGATTGGTCAGGTGCACTTGGTCTTACTCATAAAACTGATAAGAACTTATTTACAATATGCTGTGCCATTGATGACGAGAACCTCCACCTTCACCCATTTGCATTCAGTGGACATAGATAATCAATTCTCTGATACCTTCTTTAAACCATTTTTGACACTTTAAATCTTCTCTATCCTTATTCTCAACTAGTTCACTATGTTTCAACATGGAGCATTTCCTGTGTATATGCTTTGTAAGATGTGTGGGTAGGATTGATTGATCCAGTGTTTAATCTGAATAGATTGTGACCCCCACTGAGAGGGAGGCCACCAGCGACTCCCATAAAACTTTCTTTGGCTGTCTTGATGTAAGGAGGACAGGTAGAAGGGTCTTATAGAGAACACAGCTTCAGATCACCCAATGTCTCAGAGTGACTTTGATTGTTATAGTTGCGATCAAGATGGAAAGAAAAATTTCAGCAAATAAGATGTGATATAATGTGTTAAACCAGGATGCCACACGATAGCTCTCTTTTCTACACCACATGTGCTGTTCACAGAATTCATTGACAGAATGCTGTTTTCAGTTCTATACCACTGGATGCCACATCACAAATTTCTGGCATAAGTTCGTTGCAGTTTTACGTGGTGTTTCTCACTTGGGTAGCTCAAATCCAGAGAGATTGTAAGTTTTTGTTGGACCCCTAGATGATGTGCAAAAATTATTTACACTTCTCTGCCACTGGTGAACGTATTTGGATATTTTGTCCTAAAACATCCACACATATGTCCATATAGGAACAATCATCCCTGATATGATGCTTGCTTCTATTGTGTGATCCACAAATCTTTTGCTATCACTGAAAATGTAGTTAATACACCAGAAACCAGGATTAAGAGACAAGGACCTTTTCCTTGCAAAGATCTGTAAACAAATAAGTGCTCCTACAGCTCTTGTGGATATTGTCCAATGCTAAAGTCAGTCTCCTGCCAATGCCTATCTCCTGCTCAACATGTCCTTCTATGGGTTCCGATTTGCCTTCCTCAAAGTTTTGGCAAAAAATCAAAACTAATCACTATAGAAGAAGCTTTGTAACAGACACATTTGCTCAAACGGATCCCCTAGACAAGGATTAGAAGTGAAGTCACGATACCAGTATGTATCAGTCCAACACACAGAAAAACTGGACTTGACTCTCGACTGATATCATAGCTATCGGTCATTTTGGTTTTGTTTTTTTAGGCTTAGGCTTCACTGCTGTAATCCTCCTTTGACTTAACAGAGATCACAAGAATCTAGAGACAAGTGTTTTTCTCAATTGTATGTCCTATTTTCACTGGAACTTCGGGAGGTTTTAAAAGGCCAAGTCCTTCCTTGTTAAAGCCAAAAGCAAAGCCAAAAGGTTATCACTGGAAAATTTAAGAACCTAAAAATTTCAAGTTCTTGTCCTCTCAGGTAAGCTATGGTTGGATAAATCGGAGAGGGTAGAATGTGAGAAGATCAGTTGGGTAGGAGGTCATCCCCATAATAGCCAACCACAGAATGACTGGGGGTTGTACACTGTGGGCATGCAGCTGATATGCAATATGAAGCCTGCAACTATGGCCAACATAAGCAAACCTCTTGTTCTTCTTTGATGCAAGGGCTTGAAAAGGGACCACAAAACAAAGTTTTTTCTCAAGAATTTATCCTCTTAGGACTCACACTGGAACATTAGGTGATTTCAAGAAGCTTAGTCCTGCTTTATCATGAAATCTTACATCTGGGTCACAAGTCAAGGTAGAATGTGGGGATATACATAGGTTGAGCTCCATATCGGTGCAACTCGCGCAACAACTTGGGGCATAAGCTTTGACTTTCACTGGAACTTTTTGGGATTTCAAGAGGTTAGATCCCTGCTCTCTCAGGAAACCTCTTGTGAAAGGAACAAGGGAAGGCAGTTTGGGGGATTGTTCCGCATCAGTACTATGGTGAGCATTTTGCTGAGGTGCCCAGGGGCATTAAGGTTTTCACTGGAGCTTTTGACAATTTCAAGAGTCTTAAGTCCTTTCTCTCTCTTGAAATCCTTTGCCAAAATAATGAGGCCATGCAGATAATCGTGATACCCATAGGTTTGGATACCATTCACTATCAGTACCACCCGTAGAACGACTGGTGGTGGTGCATCGTGGGCGTCCGGCTGACGTGCGACACAAATCCTGCTGGTCCGGCTGACATGGCAGCGGGGGCGGGTGGCGGTGGGGTGTGGTGGTGGTGTCCAAAGGTGGTTGGGGGAGTGATGGTGGGGGATGCAAGAGGGGCAGAGGGGGGCGGAGGGGAAGCAGGTGGGGAGCCCATGGGTGAGGGGGCGGCGGCACTGCCTCGGGGCAGCCAGGGCGCCATGTCCTGCTGGAGGTGCTGTGGTTGCTGGGTGGCTTCCTGTCCACACGGTTGGTGCTGGTGCTGGTGGTGTGGGTGGTGGTGCTGCATGGAGAAGGAGCCACCACCGTAGGCTCCTCCGGTGCCCATAGACAGGCCATGCAAGGAAGTAGAGCGGTGCGATGGGGAGAGGATTGGGTCCGTGGGGAGGTGTGCGGACATCTGCAAGGCAAATAGAAAAGAAATTTATTAGTATTAAGGGACTTGGAATGGCTTTAGAACTTATCATGCATAATTAAGAAAGGAGAATGTGGAAATGCGACTCAGGGACATTGTTTGGGAGGGAGCTATGGGGGCCTAGGCATCTTCCAAAATTTGTTCATCTTTCACAAAAAGAATGCATGCTACCGACTGAGCACAATTAAGTTAGTTTATGATCATTTTTATAAAAATATTACTTTGCTTAAGAATGCACATTTCAACAGTTTTGCCTAAATATATCTATAAAGTGGTCTATTCAAATGAGTGGCTTGTATTGGACTTAGTCTCCCTTTCCCTCCTAAATAAATAGTTATGTGCCTGCTAAATAAAGCTATGTGCCTGGGTCGACAGATGTAAAAATTTAATAATATTTGAAATGATTGTTTATGCCGGTCTAATAACTAATTTATTTTCATTTGAAGAAATTTGCATTTTTCAATGAGGGAAATAAAACTTATTAGTACTGCAAATCCGAATTCTAATCCCAGGTGAAGCTTTTGGTCACCCCCGTTCTAGATGTGCGAGGTGGCCCAGGGATAAGAATTGCTCCCCTACCTCGAGCAATTTTCCTATCCAAACCAGCCTTCTGATTGAATCACTGAGTTACTAATGCAAAAATTAGCGTACAAGTTCTTTATGTGAAGAATTTACGTTTGCTTCAAAATTTTGAAGAGGGGGATATTCTTTTTAAGCTCATGAGACCAAATTTTAATCCACATCCCCGCCTCCAACACGGGTTATCACTTGTTTATGCGTAGGAAAAATGATTCTCTCGTATATTAAGCTTCCTAGGCAATTATCAAATACAAACGAATAATAAACAAAAATCAAGCGAGAGAAAATACACTGCGAACCCTCCGGTTCAGCAATGCAGTATTTTTTTTCCGGTATTCATTGTTAGCGTGTAAATAATTTTAAAATAAAATAGAGGTAACATCTCCACCAAGGTCGGTTCTTTTCTTTTTCTACCTTGAGGATCTAAAATGTGCTCGGTGGGCGGGAAAAAGTTTTCACTTCAAGAATAATAGAATAATAAAGTATGTGAGGGGAGGGTCCAAGAGGACCTCCCCCCCGGAAATGAGGAAATTATTTCGCATTTAGGCATCTACCACCTACTGACTGCCGGGCAGATAGGAATAGTGCTGACTGCCCCTTCGCTAAAAACCAAATATGACTTATTTCCAGTGCCGTACAAACGAAATTGATAGCATATTTAATGAAATATTTGTTTTTCCGACGCGTGAAAATTGACAGCAAGTTACTGGCGGGGGCAATCCAAATACCACTCAAGCACATTCCCGTAGGAAATTTCTGGCTACGAGCCTGCTTGTAGCAAATACCAGATGATCGAAACGATAACAGTTTAAATAAAACATAGATTTAGTCATCAACTTTCAAAGAGCATTTAAAACGTTGAATTTTGATGATAAATGTATATTTTACTTAAACTATTATAAAATGATATCATTACAGTAATCTAATATTTGCTACGAGCAGGAAAATAAAAATTTACACTTTTGAATCGGAGAAGAAAAGAGTGAGAAATATTTTTCAGCTGGGATGTGGGGGGCGGGGGGTGGAGAAAAGAAGAAAAAAGTTAAGCATTGGGTGTCGTAGTTCAAAGGGCAAATTTTATTTTCTTTTTATGAGCGTCCCTTCTCCGAGGGACTCCGAGGGTGCGTAAAAGTTAATGGACTCCCTTCTAACATCTGTTTCGGCCTCCACTTGGCTAATTTGAGCCGACCAGTGTGACGTCTCCCGCCCTCGTTTTTACGGGCGCCGTCCCCGCCGCGCGTTCGGTTTCCACGGCTGTGGCATGGTCACAATAAATTAGCGGGATTAGTAGTTTTATAGCCGAACACGGGTAAAGCACTGACTCGACCACCAGCGGTATTTTTAGTGCTCATTTCGTCTGTCAGAAAGCGGGGCGCTCCAATCACTATAAATTAGCATTAGAGCTGTAGCAAAAAAATCTGGTGACCTCTCTCGCCCCTTGACCCGAATGAATACATAATCCGTCGTGAAATTTGCTCCAAATGCTCTCATTTGAAATAAGAAAACTGGGGAACTGAGCTCTACGGCCTCATAGATGCAATGTGGAATGAAGAAACTCAAATGGCCGAATAATATCTCTCGATGCTCGTCCATCTAGCAAAAATTAATTACTGTACTTCTTCATTTTCGGTTACTACCGCGTTGGTTGCTGTGGCGAAGGCAACCTTTATGCTAGATTCACTACCAGTGTCTTCAGGTCATCTTCGACCTGAAGATCCTGTCATTGCTAGCCTTTCACGAGGGGGCATTCAACAACTAACAATGAACGAATACAAATACCCATGTCCTAGATACGGGCGACTTACCCAGGTGGGACTCGAACCCGAGGTCTAGGGTTCGGTAGGCGAGGCCGCTACTAAGTTTCGAATCCCGATAGTGAAAATTTTCCACCTTCATTTACGAATAATGAGTACGCTACCCTCTAAACCGCACAAGCAGGGCCGGTTCGAGACACTTTTTGTAGTGTAAGCGAACAACATTCCGGGGCCCCGTCAAGAATAACCTGAGAGGTAGTGGGGATTCTCTCTGGAAAGATTTTAAAATAAATGCAAACAATCGCGAATCTATGGAGTGTGGCAAATAACCCCCCCCCCCTGGTGTATCCAATTTACACTAGATAGAATGGTGATTTTTTTCCGTTCCCCACTACTGCTGGAATTTTAACCCCCCTTGTCCCTATCCTGGAGCTGCCGCTGAATAAAAATACTTTAGGAATAAGGGTCGATATTTAATTATCAGAATGAACTTAAAACGTCCTCGCTCTTATATATAAAATTTGATCTTTTTAGAGCTTAAAATCCAATTATATAAAAAAATTCATAGTTCTGTTACGAATGAGGTAGGTAACATTGAGACAGACGACTGGACAAGTCCATTTGGGAATAATAATAACCTGAATAGTGGGGGTATAGCTATCCACTTAAATATATATAAGTTAAATATACATATATATATGATATAATATACTAAACATTGGACTGAGGGCTCAGGCGTCCCCTTTTTCTTGGCGCCTTACACGGTCGCGTACTTCACCTACTGGCGCTGCGCACAAGTCACCCCTACGAGATAAAGTTTTCCAAACCACCCTAAAGGCTACTAGTTTCTCGCGTACGTATTTCGACCACTTCCATTAAAATGATGACCACTGAGTCAACGTCTTCCGTCCATCCATCCATCCCCTTTCATGTCTCACCTCATAATGCGGCCGGAGGATGGAAAATTGCCATCCTCGGCGTGCATTAATGCAATCTCGCGTAAAATATTCGAATCATAAATCGGCGTCAGTAGGTATAATGGTGGAGTGGGAAAGTTAATCCCGTCCGTGTGTCTCTCACCTGTGATGATATGATGGCCTGGCCGGAAGAGGAGACGTAGGGGGAGGCGAGGGAATAGGAGGAGGAGGTGGAGGAAGGAGGGGTGGGCACGGAGGAGGGGGGCGTCGGCACCGACGAAGGGTTCACGCATCTGCCGGGGTCCCCGGGTGCGCCACCCGCACCCATCGCAGCCATCGCTGCCGCCGACACCACGTGAGACGAGTAGATAGCCGAGTGGTCTGCAAGGAGAAATAGGAAGGAAAAATCAATTTAATTACTACATTTCAACTTTTGAAACAATTATTGACGGATACAAAATATTTCCAACCCTTTTTTAAACGGAAAAATTTTTCTGCTTGGAAAAAAACTAAAGAAATGATTGGAGCAGCTAGGCTTCCGGGTTGTCCTCCGCGTCGCTTCATCTTCGTGACGACATGTTCCCCGGCGTTGCATCAGGCGTTTGAGGCCAAAGTCCTGCTTCAATGCCGCAGAAACTGTCGTCACAAAAAAAAGCGACTCGGAGGAAATCCCTGAAGCCTACCTGCGCCTACTGCCCCAGTCCGCGGAAGTCTCCATCAACATGAAAAAATTCTTGTACGACCTTCCATCAACAAAAGATAAATGAATGATATATGAATCTCAATACAAAACTCCTTAAATTTAATTATCCTTGGATTACAAACTTTTCCGTTTTCGGAAACATCCTAAATCATTTTATGTAAGTGAAACATTTGGGATATTTAGTTTAATGCCTAATTACATGCAGTTAATCAATTAAGGTTAAAAAAAAGAGGAAAACCTTCAACTATTTCAAGCACTGCTGGGAATTTGTACGCGATCAATAGAGCGATCGCTAAGATTAAAACAATAAGATATCTGAAAAAATATGCCTAGATGGAGTCTCGAACCTGGATCTTTTAGTGCCGGAAGAAGAAGGTTCGAACCACGGTCCAGCTAAATGATTTTTTTGTAGTTGAATATCTTTATCTTTAACTACATCTTATTAAAGAATTATTTTAAGCGTAACACATACTATGGAAATAAAATAATGTCTCTATCATTACGATGTTTTTGGGTTGGGTAATTAAAGTGAGGTAATTGCAAGAGACAGATTAGCATTTCACTGGTCATATATTGACAAATTGAAAAATCATCCGAAGAGCACTTTGCTATCACGTAGGAGTAACGACAAGAATTATGAGAGACGATGGTTTTTAATTTATGTTCGGAAACTTACGTTTCATATTCTTTTATTTATTTTCACTATCAGTTGTATTGAGTCACAATTTGCTCTCTTCTCATGTCAGTATAATGGTAGGTGTTGCTGACTAATTGAAGCCACCTAATTTAAATCAATTACAAATTTATCACGCTCAACCCATCAATACTTCTTTGTATTTAATAAGTCAACAATTTTCTTCTAACGTAATAATTTCATCACACACTATATTAGATGAGCCCCTGATAATGTAGAGCTATGACTTTTCATGGCAATTCATTCACCTCTGTAATTTACCCAGCGAAAATTTAAATTTCTTCATAGTCATTCTACGAAAGCACGTGTCATCATTCGTGTAAAAAATATGTATTGTCATTCTCTCTAATATCAGGAGCTTCCAATTATTCAGGGAAATTATGATGTATTCCTTATCTTTTTCATAACAACGTGAAATTACACTATTATGGACAAGTTTCATTCAATGGAATATGGTATGTGTACTGAATGAGATACATGAAAATCTCAAATTCTTTCGATTAATCTTAAATATTGCTCTCCAGCTAGCTCAACAACTTTTGCGGATGCTAGAATACAAAAAACTTCAGGAAGATATTTTCTACCAAGTAATCAGTTTACCTGAAAGAAATTCAGACCTATATCTCTATAATATCCGCCAGATCCACGGATATCCGAATGTTTGATGTCAGCTTACCACTACACTTCACCGTCAAGTGCTAGATCGAATGTTCGCAATGGCTATCTACACTACAATCAATGACTCCATATGTCAACACGATATCTAGTAAAAGTTACGACTTTGCTGCGGACCTCCTAAAACATAAATACACCTATGAAGCGCTAGCTAATGTATGTTTAGGACAAATTTGTCTCGGAACCATCGAAACAGTTGGGTAGACATTCGGGCATGTTATCTAGGCATTCACAATGTTTCTGTAGAAACAGCAAAGTTTTTCATTCACAAATCAGTAAGATGGATTTCTACAACGTGAAGGCCTCTACTATTCAGTGTATCTAGGCATTTATGTAAAAGTAAAATTTGTAAAACCTTTATTATTTTATTGAAGTTCTTCAACGTATTGAGGTGGGTTAACATAAGCATTTTTTTTAATCATCCCACCTGCTACCCATTCCCAAATTAAAATTTTCTCTTCGATTCCCAGAAAGGCCCATTACTTTTCATCCTACTGAGAATAAGTTCTCTACCTCTACCTTTCTCGCTTACCTATCATTCTTCCCTCCAACTTTCCCTCCCGGTACTCGCTCCATCAAAATCTGTGCCATCCTTAGCACGTGTATCAGTGTCTTCTCGTCGACCACTATGCCCTGGATTTTTCGTCGTCCCTAATCTTTCCAGATGCTTCATGCTAACCCAACTTTCGTCTCAGAAGCCCTTCAATTATAATTATTAAGGTTTTATAAATTTTACTTTTACATTAATGCCGAGAGAAACATGCCCGAATGTAAACTCAACTATTTCCGATGGTATTGGGCCAATTTGTCGCAAACATACGTTAGCTAGTGCTTTATAGATGTCATTGAATTGTGGTCCCGCGATTAAAGTCCACTTCATCAGCTTCCGCAGGTCAATTTAAGAAAAACAAAAGCGAAAAAGAGCTTGCAAGTTAGGAGTCGTTTAATTTTTCCCATGACACTTTGGCCGGACCCTCACAATAATAAAAAATGCAGCACTATTCTTACTTTCGTTCAGTGATATTAAAGTGATATTCAGTGTTATTAAAGAGACTAAAATCAGCGACGCACCGTCTTTCGTAAAGGATCGCAGATACGAAATCGCGAATGGAGGAAGTTCCACCCAGATGGGCAGCCATATTCCGACTCCTGTCTCTGGCCCTGCATCGGGCTGCGTCGCCTCATTATCTCTACGCCCGTCCATCTCTTAAGGGCTCAACTTCACCCTGCCTTCATCATCGTCGACGCAATTCTATTCCGGAGCCAGAGAGCATTTGTTATGACTCAAGACTGTGATGGGAAACACCACCACCACCACCACTGTGAGAGTGGCAGTTTGTCCTTTCTCGCCTCTCCCCCTTCCCCGTCGCACTCAGAAATGCGATAGCGTTTCTGGCTCCGGTCCACCTTTTCCGCGATCGCCTTACCTCCAGGGGGTTCCGATGGGAACCAGAAGGAGCTGAACCCAAACAGACGTAGACCTCGTGCCGCCCGAGCGATCATAAGAGCCCCGAAGGAAGAATTAAAATCTCGAAAAGGCTTGAAGCTACGATTCTCACGTACCTGGAGCAGACGTGACTAGAGGGGGGGATTAAGGGGCCTAAGCCCCCTCGAAATTCTTTCGTTTGAGATGAGACGAGTACCCACGATAAATGCTGACCACTATCCCAGGGACATATCCTCTGACCCTCCATTTTTTCGATATAGCTATACAATGCTTAAGCTAAATTAAACGAGATTTTTTAAAGAGTATGAACAATACGATTGCGCAATCTCTCCCATTTTGAGATTAATACACATTTTGAGACTAGGAAACATATCCTTTGACCCTCCATTTTTTTGACATAAGTAGTTATACAATTTTTGAGGGTAATTAAACGAGAGCTTTGATCCAGTAGTAACAACATGACAGCTCAATCTCACCCATTTTTAGGTAATTTGTTTCCGGCAATAATAATCGCCCACTTTTGTCCTACCTCAATCATTTAATGCCCTTAAAAATCCAGAGTATTAAATAAAATTTCGAAATGGCTAGGTAACCAAGTACACTCGTTTTCATGGCAACTGCTAAGTGCATCAAAAATTTTTGCATTGCCATAGCTGACTAAGGAGTTGTGACCCCATGTTTAAGGAAAAATAACGCTTATAATTGTTTCCCCTACCACCTCCTGAAGTATTGCAGATTCACCCTGAAACATCCTGTATGTCATAATTTCTGGCGATAATCAACGATGGATTTTAATTTCAGCAATGTGCAAACGAAATATAGAGCTGATTGAATGAAATGTATGGTTTTTCGATCGTGCAAATTGGCAACAAAATATCAGAATAGGCAACCCACATACCACAAAGCACCCACATCGAAACTAATTTCTGGTTACGTACCTGACCTGCACGAAATACATGAAATTTGTATGATTTCGCAAGTGCTATATTACATTGTACCACTCAGTTAATATATCTAGAACCAATTTTCCAATTTTCAATAGAACCATAAGTATTACTAGTCCAAACTGTTTGGATATAAATCATGAGGCTCGGAGACCTGTACTCAGAGGCCAAGCATGAATCCCACGTCAGTTGTACCGAAATTTCGATCTGAGGTTAGTTAAATTGCAGCAGAAAATTTGGAAGAGAAAGAGACTTTGAAGATAGAGGAGGCTCTAAGGTCCGTGGCTGAGGTGAGAATACTTATTCTCTAAGCATCCGAAAGAAAGGAGGCATAATTATTGACAGGGCGTAGAGGTCACTACTGCAAAATAGTAAACTTGATTTTTCGAAACGAAAGGATTTATGTCTCTAAAATAAAGGAAAAAAAGTGTTAAATTTTGTCTTATCCGAAAAACTCTTCCATTTTTCATAAGCATCGGTGGTTCAGTGGTAGAATGCTCGCCTGCCACGCGGGCGGCCCGGGTTCGATTCCCGGCCGATTCAATTTTTTGTTTACTTGTGTGAGATCGAAACTCTGTGATAATTTCAGCCAGTCTCCGTTATTCTGGTCTCCGTAATCTAATTTGCTCTCATTATTTTACTCGTCAAGGGTAGACTTATCGAACAAGGGTAGGTACAGTTTATTGTTCCCTATCAGCAAAATATCATACACATTTTCTTCTTAATGCATTATGATGCATTGTCGTAATCTGTTAAATATATTTATAAACGTCAGGGCATCCTTTTGAATAACAGAAGTATTGAGTTTAATTTTGACCATGATATTTATCTTTTCCCATTTCAAATAAATTATTTACCGAAAGACACATCGAATAAACCGCTCGTAACAACAACCAATAGAATTTATTCCGATCTGAGTATCCACCACACCTCCTGGAAACCGTCATGTCTTATAAACCAATTCTAACGACAACCGATCGAAATAATTCCTATAAGATTGTCTAACACCCTTTCCCATTGGGGATGTGCTTGACACTGTTCGGAATTATTACGATCGGCTTTCATTCCGAACTGTTGATTCCGATTGGTTGCAATGCGATCGAAATTTGTTGGGTTTGAAAATTTTATCTCCGATGTCGATATGGGCCCTTGTTGTGAGTCTTCGGATTGAGAATTTTCAAACACAACAAATTCCTATCGCGACGCAACCAATCGGAATCAACCGTTCGGAATGAAAACCGATCGTAATAATTCCGAACGGTTTCAAGCAAAATCCTATTCGGGAGCCGTCGCGTCTTATAAATCGCTCGTAACGACAACCGATCGAAATAATTCCGTTCTGGGTGTCTAAAGGCCGTTTTACACGGTACACGGAATTGCGCAATCTGACGTACGTGCGAAGGCGCAATCAAAATTGCGTCGTGTAAAGCGGTGAATTGCTAGAACACATGCGAGAATGCGTGGATACGAGACGGCAAAATAGCCCCTGTTCTAATTTAGTTCATGCATTCGCGCAATTCCACGCCATTTCAGAAATTAATGCAGCTCTAACCTGCGCAATTCCGTGCCCCGTGTAAAACGGCCTTAACACACCCCCTGGGAGCCGTCCGTGGCTTGTGGCGGCACCAAGGGACAAAGGAACCGGGGAGGATACTGGGAACGAGTCGTTTCCTAGAGACATGCCCGGAGACCGAGAACTCGAGGAGGAGGGAGGCGTGCGTGGTGGAAGGGGGGGGGGGGTTGAAGAAAATTGGGGAGGAGAGAGAAGGGAGAGAGACAACGGGATGATGAATGGAAAGCGGCGGTCAGGATGGTGAGAAGACGGAGGTGTGCAGGGAATGCTGGGAAGGAGAGAAAAAACTCTCCCTCTGCGAGGAGGGCGAAGATGTGAAGAATGCGGCAATGGGATCAGAATGAGTCCTGGATGAGAATGATTGGAAGGAGAGTGTGCGGGAGGTGGATAAGAAAAGGAGGCGTGAAGATGGAGATGGATGAGGTGGGAGATGGTTGACGCGCCGCGGGCAGCAAGAATAGGACGCACTCGGTGAGTTCATATTGGTGCGAGGACAGAGTATTCAGGCTTCGTACTCAAAGTTTAGGGTTACGATGCTCCGGCTTGTGGATATAACTCCTTGCATTTCTGTATCTATTCAGAATATTCACAGTTGTTATGCTTAATTACTGTAGAGAGTTGTTTCAGGCTTAATCTGGTGTAATTATAACGTATTAGTTCATTAACAGTTGTTGTCTCCTAACATGCCATTGATCCAAGGGTTTTATTCCCGCTCAGCAATTACCCTGGTGTTATGTACACCAAGGATGAAACTTGCCATGAAAAAATCACTTGGCTTCTCCGCAATTCGAACCCGGATCTTCCGATTGCCGGTAAGATATGCTACCAGTTACGCCACCAAACCATCATCTTCCAAGGCGAATCTAAGACTGGGTTAACCGAACAGATGTTGAGTTGCTACACAATGTATTGACACCGGTCGTGGAGTGAAGTTAAAGTATCATATGTATGCGGCACGTAGCGGTGGAAGTTCTTGATATTAGTTAAATGAAATATTGCAGTTTTTCTAACTAAAATGAATTTAAAGTATTTGCGGAGAATCTCTAGTAACTTTGAATTTACCAGTATGTCTAATAAGGGCGAATTTTCTGCACGGAATATTTTTTAGAGAAGGAATAATTTCGATAGTTTAAGGTTAATTGGCTTATTAGGTGTTTTTTTCTGAAGAAATAGAGGTCCCAAATATCTTGAAGGAAGACGAAATCGTTGGGGGCGAATTTGCTGTTGGTCATGCTTTTATAAAGAGGTAGAAGTTCTAAAAATGAAGACATACACTGAGCAGAAGACTTCTTCATTGGATGAAGTGGTAAATTGCTGAAGGTTAATTGGCGTACTATGTCACTTTTTCGAAGAAATGGAGGTTCAATCACTTCGTTTTATTTTTAGGACAACTAGTTTCGGAATAAATTCGTGAATATCTTGTATTGAAGATAACCTAGTTATTTCTATATCTAATATGTCTCTATTCCACTTGGTTGATAAGGGATAATTTTTGATGGAATGAAAACTACTGTTTAGTCTTTCCAATAGAATACCGTTGGCAGTTAGAGGAGATCCACATGGCGCCTTTCTTTCAGATAAATGCTGGCTAGGCTAGTTAATTTCCCCCAACTCTTCTGTTATATTGTCTTGATTTTCTTACTTGCATCATTTCATTCGATAATTTCATTTTTGGTACTGCAATGGAAGGGAATTGCTTGAGAAATCAAGCAAACTTGCTTTTAATGTAGATTAGGGGCCAATTGATGCGAATCAGCCTTAAATGATATTTAGGAGTGACAACGGAACGCGTAGATCTGTTTTTACTTTTCTTTCCGAGTTCGTGTAATGAAACGAGAAAATCGTGTGGACTAATGGGAGATTGGTCGAAGGCAAGCTGAGAAAACAAAGCAATTCAAAGGCTTTGCTACTGGAGAACGCGAATTTCACGCCACGGGAAAAGGAATTGCTCCGGCGGACAGCCTCCGAGGCAATAAATCAAGGAAGTCTTGTTGGGAGGCCTCTTGAGCTGAGAAATACAGCGGACCTTGCCACCAATTTCGGCACATCTGTTAAGATTTTATTTCCACCCCATTTCGAGGTTGGAAAGGTAGGTAATGGGGAGGTTCTTTCCATTCCCCTTAAGAATGGTTCTCCTTAGTCATGTCTAGGGTCCAAGCGCTGGAATTAAGTTTTACTGGGCACTACTACTTGTTGTTTATATTACCATGCGATTAGAGGGTTGAATTCGGTTGAACATCTTGATGTCTCATGTTATGAAATTAAGCTATTTTAGAGTTAGAAAGATAAAAATTTCCGATCAGAATCCTTATTCCAAAATGTAAAGACCAGAGTTATCTTTTCCTATTACAGGAATATACGTTAAGTCCCTTGAAAGTGATATCAAGTGCTATTTTATGGTAATTGGCACAGCAAGTCATTAAATCAAGCTGGTGAAAATTGACAAGGTCCAATGGCTGTAGGGCTCATGAAAAGAAAATTTATCTTTGCAAAGTATCTATATAGAAGCTTGTGTTGTCATATGAATTGATGATCTTCTCTTATCAAGTAATTTATTCGGTAAACCGCTTATATTTTCATTCTAAATAGCAATAGAGGCGAAGTTATGTGAGACTTCTGACGTGACAAACGATTTGCGGGGACACTAATTGCGGATAAGTCTCACGATTAGTCATTTATTCGACCGAATTGCTGCACCCAATTAAATTAGCATTTCCAAAGGTCGTACTCGCGTGATGCATGTGGAGGCCACGACCTTTACTCGGATATTTCAAATGAGCTATTATATCAATGTTGACCTTTTCATTTCAATTTTCTACGAAATTACCATATCATTTATTGTGGTTTAACTTTTTATTTTACAATATTCATTCGAACAGTCACTGTAATATTTGCTTTGTGGACTTATAATTCGTTCAGTCTCCGTAAAAATTAGCATTTGGAATACTGCTGAACTTTCACACGAATTCATTAACTGAAGAAGGCGTTCAACTCACAGAGCCATTATCAAGTGCAATGGCCTGGTTTAGTGAGACTGATTTGTTGAATACCTACAGCATTTGTTTTCAAGCTATTTATTATGGTTGGAAATTTCATTCCTTGAAGAGGGGTCTTTTAATGATCACCACGAAAAGGACCATCTTAAAAAGTAATAATCGATTTCTGGGACAGCCGACCTTTTATTGAAGATCCCATGGAGAAACGATTTCATGACTGAAAATTTTCCTGATGCACAAAGGTTAAGAAAAGACTTAGCTGTTTCACAAAATAAAATATATTTGCGACCGGTTTCGATACAGCGTATCATCATCAGGCCAGATGATGATACGCTGTATCGAAACCGGTCGCAAATATATTTTATTTTGTGAAACAGCTAAGTCTTTTCTTAACCTTTGTGCATCATGAAGGAGTTTCACCATGTTACGCCAACCACTATCGCATTTAGAAAATTTTCCTATTTGCTTGTTATTCCATATTGCTTACAACCATCTTTTCATTCATTCCCGCTCTGCAACAAGCGCGGGATTGAATTGAAGCTGCCATTTTATAGTGACTTACTTGTAACTGTTAACTAACTATCTTGTTAATCTGAGGCTCGCCACTACTTCTCTACTGCGTATGTTACAACCCCAAAGCATTCTTAGCGCGGCTCTCTGATAGAGCAGCATCACAAATGGTTACGATCATCCTTCCTTTCATGCTCCGATTCCATTCATAATAATGCCTAACGTTGCGTCGCCCAAGGAGCTTTAACAAGGATTTATCTGCTCGCGCGTTCTCATTAATTGCTTCCCTGCCTTATAATTAGAGACCCTTCTGCGCGGGCAGACGGAAGCCACCCGAACCGAAAACATCCACTTCCATTTGAATGATTGAATGTTTAAATTCATTTTCCGAATATCTCGCGAGCAGGTAGCCGGAGATAAACGTACTTGCAGGTGCGACTTCTTTTTTTTCACCCCTCAGCTTCACTGAAATCTTTGTCCTAAGTGATATTTTGGTGGTCTTTCATGGTCGTAATTCCGATGAGTTACGACTCTTTATTGAATAGTCATGGGATCTTAATGATTCACCAAAGGGACCACTTGTGAATCTAGAAAAAAAGTCTCTGCTGCTGAGTTACGTTCGATATTGGGACGGCTATTACCGAAGTTTATCGACTCAAAGGGATGGGTCAAGATCCCATACTTTAACGTTGACGGTGTCGAGTGGGTGGGATGATTTGTACGGAGAGAGTGTTATTTTCTTGCGAGCGAGGAACATCACGAGGAATATGAATCATATTTGGTCCAAGTGGGAAGATGTACTTATATATATAAAAAAACTACAATCCTGGGTAATTAGGATATGAATGTAAGAAACGCCGCGTAATAGAATGAATATATACGTTAACGATGTTTATCGCTTTTATTAGCTCATAATTATCCCTGTGGTCTATTTTTTACACCTGGTACATCGTATTTTTAACATTTAATTAATTAGCGAAAACGCTGAATGGAAAAAATGATCGGTACTAAAGAAAGTTATCTCGCTTCGATACTTAAGGGAAGTAGAAGCAGATAAACATCTTTAATGGAGAATTAAGAGCTTAAGATGCATTCCGTTTTTTCGGATCCTGCAAAGTCATTTTGGTTTCGATGTTTGTTTACTGCAGGGGTCATCATCGTTTTCACCCCTACGGGTCATATTTTCAAACTGCTTCGACTACTAACACCGTAAATATTAGTGTTGACACTTGAAATTTTCATAAATAAATAGCTACATGCCCTAAATTTACGAAATAATTCATCTAGGTGTTTAAAATAATTAACAGCTACCGGATGTGCGGGCTGTATTTTGCCAGCCCCTATTATACTGACGCCTTCTATGATATATTCAAAGGGGATGCCACCTTCGTATGCGAAGGTTGCAGCAATGTGTCCTCGTAGGAAATGCTTGGCGACCTGTGGGTTTCCGATTCAGTTTCATAATCGGACGCTCAAATATTACGTAAGCACTCCTAAGGAAGGGGAGGAAATGAATATGCATTTTTTGGGGCTTGGCAAATGCTTTCTTTTTGCTGAAATGGGAGGTCAAAAATAGCCAAAAAGATGCTTACGTGATAAATGAACGTTCCTTCAAGTCATGATCGAAACTAGTTAGTTATTCGTAGTTGTTCCGGCTTCCCGCCTTTTACTATCAGTTTGGGTAAATTCAAAGGTGGAGATTGAATGCATAAAAGCTATTAAATAAATAATATTAAAATAATTATGTATAAAATAAATCAATAACAAGTAAATAAAATATTAATTAAAATTGGCCAATTCGTCTCCCCTTCCCCAGGAGTGTGAACTTAATATTTGAACACCCCTTAATGGAGCCGGAAACTAGAAGCTAGCGGATCGCATAATATATTTTAAAATAACGAATCACTGAAACTGCAATCAACCTTCAGATTAGAAGGTTGCTTACATCTGAATTATGCCATGGAAGGTGTCAGCACTGCGGGCATCCGTTAAAATGCGGCTCGCACATGCAGTAGCTATTTATTATTTTAAACACTAATTCCAACTCGAAACAGTGAATGCATGTATGGCGAATTCTTACCTTGCGAGTGTGCTCCCTGGTGGTGTCGGTGGTGGTGTTGCTGGAGGTAGGGGGCAGAGTCCGCGGGTGGCGGTGGTGGGGGTGGCGGGGGTGGTATCATGTAAGCGCCGCCGCCGGCCACCGCGGCCGCCGCTGCAGCCGCGGCCGCCCCGTGGCCGTGGTGCGGGTGGAAGGGGTGGTGCGCCGTCATGGATGCCACCAGGCCCTGCGCCGACATCATGGCGGGCGGCGCCACCGAGTGAAGCGCCCCTCCGCCCCCGCTGCCCACCACGCCTCCGCCTCCCACTCCGCCCCCGGAGTTGGCCGGCGTCCCCACCACGCCTCCGTAGCAGCTCCCGCCTCCGCCACCGCCTCCGCTGCCGGTCACGCTGCCTCCGCCGCCACCCCCGCCGCTGGTGCTAGCCAGCTGCTTCCTCAGGCGTGCTCTCCGGTTGCTGAACCAGACCTGAAGAAAAAAGGAACGTCGTGTTGTGGTGATTCCGATCGGAAATTAACTCGGATAAAATCGTTCCGAAAAAATTTACCATTCTGGCTAACGGTTTCTACTTTTCTTTTCCATTAACGCTCTTTTACTTCGCAAATGCAAACAAACGTTAATTTTAAATTTCGGGGATAAGTTTACTTCTTGACCAACACTATTTTCGGTCATTGGAGAACCATTTATGTTGTCGATACTATCAACTGAAAAAAATTGACTTAAATTATGATAGCTTTCTTTCGAGTCAAAAAGGAAGGTGGATCCCGGAAATATGATTATTTTAATCGACTTCGTGTATTTTGTCCCAGAAGGATGGTGTTATATCACGAAAGCCATTTGGAAGTGAGTGCAGCTGGAAAGGAAAAGTTTTAACTTAGGATATTTGTGCACACTTTTCACGAAGCACTTTGAAAATACCGAAATATTGACATCTCACCACCTTTCTCTCCACCAGGAAAAGAGAAAATTCAAGACAGAGACTTCGTTTTGACTCGGAAGCAAGGTATCGCTATTTAAGCCAGATTGTGTTTTGTTCTCCAATGACCGAAAATTTTGCTTCTAAATAAGAAACATTATTCCCGACAGTTCAAATTAAAACTTGCTTGCATTAGCTACGGCTCAGTTACGGTGATATTTGTTTTTCAAATGATTCAGGGAAAAAATATGGTTCATTTACTGGCTTCTAGCCTTTACTACAGAAATATTTTACACCCCGTCAATAATTATCTGCTCTTATCTCCAAAATTATAAAAAATACACTTGTACCCCTTGGCTTTCAGTGTCCCCTCATAAGGTTGCTAACAGCAATTTATAATCGTGATGATACAATACATCAAACTTTGCAGTGCTATTCCTTACGGTCATAAATACTACATATATTAATTACAGACATTTTTGATTAACGATCAAAATGTGCCCGGAGCAGCAACAAAATCAAGTGTCAGCGGGACGGACTGGAGCCTTCTCTATTTGGTATCCTCGGCTAGGACATTGGAAGGCGCCATCGACTATATCCAGGGTGTATGTTTTCAAACGCTGCACTTGGCTCCTCTTACCTGTATCCTGGCTTCGGTGAGCTTGGTCCTCTGGGCTAGTTCTTCCCTCGTATATATGTCCGGGTATTGCGTCCTCTCGAACGCTCGCTCCAGCTCATCCAACTGCTGTGCCGTGAAAGTGGTCCGGCTCCTCCTCTGCTTCCTCTTCAGCGGAATCCCAGGCTCCGACTCGCAGTCTGACCCGTCGCTCGTTTTACTCCCTGCGAAAGAAAAGAAATGAAACATATGGTCATGCCACGAAATATTTTTTATTTGGGTTTGAAATCACTTAGTGCCTCTTTCTGGTAAAATAGTTCAAATATACCTACGCATTTATTCTTGCGTTTGGTGCTTGAACCCTAACGTTGGATTGGATAGCTGAAGGTAGAGCTCACTCCGTGCTAAGCCACTAGATGATCACAGGTCCAGGGAGTGAGAGGGCATTGAGCCACCTCACACCGGGAAATATTTTGTTCAGCTGCGACAAAGACTTCACAAAGGATTCGAACCAAGTATCCTTGTATCATCATCCAAATGCCCTACTATAGGCCAGAGAGATTCTATTTAATGTTATGTTAGAAATCATCTATTCACCCTTTTCATAAATGTAAACTATGTATTAACCCAATAAAGCTGCACTGCCGAAGAATCATTGAGGAAAAATGAAGTGCCCACTACGGTAGAGAGAAACTCTGCTGTTGTTCTGCAATTTATTAATCATCCTCAATGTAATGGAAGCTTCAAATTTTTCCTAGATATCGCGATTCAAAACATTTTGCCCCTTAACGCTATTTCGGGAATCGAGGACACGAAGCCTGCCTCTTCATAACCCAAAGAGAGGCAGCAAAAAATGCGAACTGAAGCATTCTGCAGCAGATTTTTTTTGTTTTTCGGGATTTGAGAGTTTCACCGGAATATTACCATAAGTCACCAAAATCTTTCTTCTGCTCATAAAAACTTCTATTTTTGATTAGGTGGAAAACCTCCGATCACCCTCGATTAAAGTTGCCACCGGCAGACATTGCTGTAATATAACGACTCACGCGGCTGGAGAACCCGAAATATTGCAGCCACCATTGCTGTATCCCACTTTGGCTCCCATCACCACCACGTGGCGAAGATGACTAATTATTAATTGGGGAAATCAAATGACTCTGCTTTTAATTCCTCTTTTAGCGCGCGTCCCTCCATCATTTCTTAAGCTCACCTTCGAGTTTTCTTTCATTCATGGGATGTATGAGGCACTCTCGAGGCCGATTCATTCAGTGGGAAAAGATCGGACTAGCGGCACGAAAATGTGCTCCTCGCGTCTGAATTCCATCGCTTGTCCTTTCGCATTTCTCCGCACGAGCCCTCCACACTGGGCGGGGAATCGAAATGCTTCGGACTAGAAGTTTCCCCATTGTGCATCGCTTTTCAATAATTACTCAGTCACGAAGCATTCCGGCCGACCTGGAGGTGGTAGTAGCTTGTCATTGGACGAGTCTCTCTCAGTGGTATTATGTACAGAAGCTTCCGCAAACATTGTTCTTTTATGTTCCGCATGACTGAGTCGTCGCGACCTCAATGTGAGGAGATCAAGAGGATGGGGTGGCCAGTAGCGGAGGCGTGTCATTGTATGCAGGTTTTGGGAGAAACGAGCCGAGCGATCCTAATTATTTGGGTCCCGCTTGTCCTTTGTCCCTCCCCCAGATGTCCTACAGCCCAGAGTGGGGCGTGGTGTCAAGGAAATGTCGCCATCCATTGTTAGTCTCTTAGAACACATACAAGGTACTGTGTAAAAGCGAAGTTGGTAGCTCGCGGATAAGTTTTATTTTCACAGTAAAGATGTTGCACTGTATAGTGTTCTACATACTCAGTCCACAGTGTTTCATTCGCAATAAGCAATTTAAATTCAATGTGGCGTGTCATTTGCAAGGTATACTCTCTTTACATGACACAAAAGAGTACATCATCTGATAACCAAACTGACCGTATAAGATCTATTGGTTCGACAGAAACGATAAATCAAGAGAGATATTTTGCCGAACCTACATGTTTAGGAATTCGTTTTCCTGCGAACTATTAAGACTACAATAAATACCAAGTGGAACTCGGAACGCGTATTTCCTTTTATTACTTTTTTGTTTACCGCTGGTGTCCTAACACTCCTGTTGAGTTGTCTTGCGGATTACTATGTGGATGAAGATGAACTTATGTTGATTTGACGGGAAATTGAAGTGGAAACCAAATTGTTTACAATTAGGTAAGTTAAGTCATTCGCTAAAAGGGTCTATCTGATTATTTATGCTATTCATACGCTTACTTTGTATAGTTCTGTCATATCGAAAGATTGTTATTCTAATCTGCGGCGATCTCTCACGATTTGGAAACTCGCATCAGAACTTAGCGGTACGTACTTGATTCCATTTTTACGGAAGACAATTTTCACTAATACCAGCCGAAAATTACGAGAATTTTCTGTAGGCATGAAATATTGATGGTTTAATCATTGATTTCTCGATGAGTGCAACTCATGCTTTTGACTCAAATCTCCCGGTTAGAAGTGTCGCAACCATTGCGACCATATTCAGGACGAATTCCGCGTAATATTACTGGGATGGTTGGCACCCTTTTTGTCGGGTGGGAGGAAATAGAAATGGCGACGAGGAAGCTATGCTATGCAACGTATGTATGGTAGTGTAAAGTGGGGAAGGGGGGGGGAATTCGTGGAATCCGATGCTAGTCTTGGAAGGGGAATTCGGAGTTTTGAGGCGGAGAAGAGAGGGGTGCGATGTTAAAAAAAGAAAAGAAAAGTAAAAATAGAAAAAATGCACGAGGTGGCTGAAAAAAATCGGACTCTTTTTTTTCCCTCGCACTTCTATCGGAACCGGTTTACGGCTTCCTCATTTTGATTAAAGGCCGGCCTCCTCCATCACTTCATTTGTTGTATTGAAAAGGCACTTGGGCTGCTGGCCTTCCAATGAGAGGCCCCGCCGTGCCGACGGCTCTCTCACTCTCTCTATCTATCTCCCTCCTTCTCTGGCATGGGTAGCCCGTCTCCCCCCTTCCATTGTGACTTGTAATTACAAGGGATTTGCTCAGCCACCCAGGAGCGAGCGGTCTGCTGCTGCCGATGCCGTGGGGGAGACAATTTTCGTGCACCGAATGACTTATTGGCGGGTTTGCGCGATTAATTTCGGGTTTTTTTTCTCGCCGGCCGTGTTTTCACGCCCCCTTTTTCCCTTACACGACTTCCCAGACTCCCTTCTTTGGCTAACTCCCTTCTTGGCATTCCTCTTCTCTCTCTACTTTGATACTCCAGGGGATGCACTTTGCTACGTCCGTTGGGAGCAGGGGCGTAGCTAGGAATTAAGGCTGGGGGAGGTTTAGGTGCAACAAATACCGGGGTGTGTGGGGATATGGAATACCACCACGATAAGCGGTAGGTGCGAGATTAATAAATTGCGGAATTTTAAGATAAATGGTTCAAAATGGTGAGTTTTACGGCTTTTTGAGGGATGTTTTATTAATCCTTGTACTCTTCTATTAGTAATATCAGTCCAATTAAGTGAAATGGATTAAACTAAAAAATTTCTATGAGCTCTGGGGGGTTATCCAAAACCCCCTCCCCTCGCTGCACCACTGGTTAGGAGGACCCATCACCCCCGCGCGATTAGTCTTTTTTCCCCGACGATTGGACTCGTTCACGCATCATATGTATTATTGCAGAAAGGTATCATTCCGTATATTCTACGTTAATACTCTACTTACAATGATAAATGATATATAATTTCAAGCGTCGAATCACCGGCTTCTGACGAAAAATACAATCTCGATCTCACATATCACCATTTACCCATTAATTTGACTTAAAAGTATAGATTTTCCATGTCGATTACTCGCTCGATGTATATCGACTTCACACATTTTTTTTATTATAAACTCTAAAAAAAAGGTATCAAAGCCCGTTAAATCCATAATTAAACAAAATAAACATGACATCATTATGAATGCAAATATTAAAAAATTATTAAAATTAAATCTAAAAAGTCTGAAGAGTGTTAAACGTTCGTTGAAAGAGACATTAATGTAAGGCACTTATATGATAATGTGTATCACGAAAGAATGAAAATATCGTATTGAAAGTGTTCAAGAATTAAATAATGTGGGGATTGGGTCGGTGTGGTGGCTAGAGTGTTGGCTTTCCACCCGGCGGGCCGGGTTCATATCCCGGCAGTGGCAGTGAATTTTCTGTGTGCCTGATCCCTGCTTTAATGCCGTGTGGAGGATATTTCAAGCGCAACTTTCTGTCCATCGGATGGGACGCTAAGCCGTGGTCCCCTTGGCGCCTTTCGTTAAGAGCAGGCTAATGCCGACGCCAGGTTTTTCTCCACCCTTCGTTACCCTTCCCTCATGGCGCAAATGACCTCAGCTGTCGGTCGCCTCCTCCAAATACCGTACCATACCATACCAAGAATTAAATGAAGTGATGATTGCTCCTAGTGGTACCAAACTCTTTTGCCTGTATTGTTTTCATATTTTGTAAGAAAACAAGTATAAATAAACTACTTCATGATGCACCTCTTCTCTATTTAAAACCCAATAACACCGTTTCCTTAACATACTCATTCCTTAATAGCGTGAAAGTGCAAAATTTTCGCACGGGTTACCTAGTTTTTTTTTATTATTGCCGATTGTGGTGGTGTTTAAAAAAGAAGAGACTTGTATTTTTCATTTATCGATCCGTCTCTTGCTTTTCGAGCTATTCGAAGCTAAAATTCAACGGGTTTTACCTTTCGTAGAAAAGTTAATGAAATCAGTAACCATTCTACACTTCATCTCCGCCTCGCGCATCCGTCCCAATTCGTTCGTATTCACTTGCATTTTCTTGAGCGTTCATCCGGTCAAGGATCGAGCTACTGACTGACAAATATCTGCCGAAATCGATATTTTTAGAGTCGAAAGTATTGTCTTACTCAAGTCTATTTTCTTTATATTGTAGCCTTGCTGGAGATTGTTTAGACTAGCTGTAAAAAAACTCATATCAAAATAGAATATTGCGAATTCATAAATCCATCTCGACAATAGGTATAGGGTAGATTAAAAAAAAGCCAATGTCGTCTAAAGTTACTGTTACTAATCGCGATATTTCTCTTTATCACCGACAGATTTAATGGTAATTAATAATGATAGCTTGGTAAAGTAAGAGGTTCACGTTTCTCTCAAACCGTGTTAGCCATCGTTTGGATCATTGGGAAAGACCTGCAGCCACTATAAGAAAACTGATACTGCACCCTTCTGTATTGGTTGGCAATGCACATCCCTATATTTTTGGAGAGATAAAGTAAGTTAAGATGGTGGTGTGAAGTTCGTTATTTGAGTTGTTTTACTGAATTTTAAGAAAATAAATGGATCTAAAAGAGGAGAGAAAAAACAAATTGCCAAAAAAATGCAATGGTTTGAGGCGTTACTTGATGGAACTCCTTCATGACTGTCAAGAAAGAATAAAACTTAGCTAGTTCCACAATAATTTATTCACTTCTGACCGGCTTCAATACAGAAGATGATACACTGTATTGAAACCGTAGCAAGTGAATAAATTATTTTGGTACCTAACAGCTAAGTTTTATTCTTTCCTGACAGTCTTGCTAGAAAAAAATTATTTGAGTCATATTGACTTTAACGACTTTAAAATTAAAGTAAATCAAATTCCTAGAGAACGCGTGAACAGGATTTTAATTATTATTGCTATAAATAACTACTCTTGCAATTCAGATTATTCTAAAAAAATAACTAATAGGCGTATGGTAATTTCAGAGCCAGAAATATTGAGATAACCACAGTTGCACTCATTTGAGCGTAAGTGATGTCATAAAATATCTAATTCTTATGTCTTCACAGCTTTTTTCCAAAATTATGTTGCTGATTTATTGGTTTTATGACGCATTTGAGCTAAAATGATGTCATCTACTTGTTAATCTTCGGATCTTTAAGGATAATTTCCAAAAGATATCGATGATGCATTGGTTTCCTTGAGGGATAGCTGTTCAATAAATTAAGAATCATGACTTTTAAGGGTAAATTTATCGCAAGTTGTAAATACTTCCAAAAGAAGCAACCCATAAAATATTCGGAGCAGGAGTTACATTTGGCGATGCGGCTCCCGATCATTCCTATTCAATCCTCTCCGCTCCGCGAACGATTAGTAATCCCCGATACCGAAAAACACACCCCATAACTCGCCGGGACGCACATCGATATTATAATTAAATTAAACTGAGATATGTTATGTCCTATTAAATTAAGGGAGACATCCCGTGGCCGAAAACCAATCATCTCCGTTGATTAGTTTTGGCTGACGAAACGGGGCTCTTCCTCCTCGCGTCTTCTTTTATGGAAGCCGATCTTCGTACGTAAATGACTCCTTCTCTCTATCTCTCTTTTTCCCCCTCCTCCTCGCCCCACTCCACTAAAGAGCCACCCCACCCAGCTTCCCAGCCCAATGATGTCCGCCTCTGCTGCGAAAGTTTCCTTTTGTTTTTGTTTTTTTTTTTCGTTGTTTTTTTTAAACTCCGTTTGCGCACACGGATCTCTCTCATCTCCGATTTTTTTTTATTCATCCTCATCGCTCCGTCTCGTCGGCTTCTTCGCCTTTGTTCCTTCCCCCATTTCCCAGACCGCGTCCCGTCTCTTAAAGCAAGGCGTGAGATGGAGAAGACACGAAGTTGACTCAAGCTGTGACAAGGAGCACCTTTTAAAACTTCCGCCCTCTCTCGCTCGATGGTCCGGCCTCTTTCCATCATCCCTTGAACCATCTTCGCTCGCGCGCTCATCTCTCTGGACCATCTCGTCGCCTGTGTATTCTTCGCCCTTCGGGAGAGCGGGCGAGCTTCCTCTTGTCTCCTATAGGTAGAGTGACAACCACGCCACCGACTGCATCATTCTTCTCCCTAAGTTGCTTCAGGCTTAATCTCGAGGAGATTGTGATAATTTCTATCTGGAAAAAAGCTCTATCTACTCCGTAAGCTTCCTCAGCCGCTTCCTCGGAGGTCGGTGTTCCTATTATATTTTCGGCATGATTTTTACCGTTAGTAGTCGCGTAGCTTGGCTGTGGGCAGATGACGGGCATTGGGAAATGCCTTTGGTTACAAATTACAACCATTTCCCGTAAATGATATGCTGAAAATATCTATAGACCAAATTTTTTGTTCTGCTGAGATATAAATACGACAAAATAATGACATCCTCATGGGCTCTGTTGCAAGAGTAATACACATCTACTTTCTGTCGTTTATGTAGAGGGAATTACTATGATTCAATAAGCTCTCTGTAAACTCTCGCTAAAAGCTGATCTCAAATGATGTTTAAAACATATTTTTTGCATCACAGGTGGTTTCTCAGGGAATGGGTTAAAGTTTAGTATTGTGCTTGTTGAGCCACTCTTGCATCAACTACGCTTGTTTAAACGTATTTATTTTTTAATATTCAAAGATACTGCTAGTGGTCCTAACAACTATATGGTGAAATATTCCACATATGTAATTTTGGAAGAACATGGTTATCCTCCGCTAATTATGAAACTACGAAAAATATTGAAGAAGTTTCCATTCGAGAGAAATTTCTCTCATCTTCCTAAATTGGGATGAGTTAATTACTTTTAGATAATTGCGTTGAAAACTTGTTTCCTTTGGTTTTAGGGAGAGCTCTAGACTTTTCTCTTGCCAAAAATTTGTGTGCCCCAATGGCGTCCATTCTTCCTCTGTTAATGTGTGGCGTGAGTAAACTAATGCAACCACAATACAGGATAACCAGACCTCCAAGGAATGCAATAATTTTTGGTCGTGTCGATATTGTTAAGGTACTGATAAAGTCTTCGCGGGAAATCACCTGGGTAAGGATGGACATTGCTGCCAACCTTTCAATGGCCTAAACTGCCATCGTCTTCAATATTCATTCGCCCTGAAGACGATGGCAGAGAAGGCCATTGGAACGTTGGCAGAAATGTCCATCCTTACGCGGCTGATTTCTTTTGAAGACTTTATCAGCAGCATTCGCCGGGAAAGCAACAAATCTTTCTTCATTGTTAAGGTAATTTCGAGAGTAAATATGAGAATCTCCAATGTAGTATTAATCTATATAAATAACTCTAAAAAGTGTTGATGGAGACTTTCGCGGGGTGGTGCAGCATGCGTAGCAAGGTTTCCGGGTTGACCTCCGCGTCGATTCATCTTCAAGACGACAGTTTCGCCGGCGTTGCAGCTAGCGTCTTCAGGTACGAAGTATCGGATGCAGGTTATTCGCTCTCAAACACATGGAAGAGACTCTTACCCACGGACCAATCAGAACGCACCTAGCCCAAACCAAGGCCTATATAAGACGGGCAAAAAACCTGCATCCGATACTTCGTACCTGAAGACGCTAGCTGCAACTCCGGCGAAACTGTCGTCTTGAAGATGAATCGACGCGGAGGTCAACCCGGAAACCTTGCTACGCAAACTCTAAAAAGTATTAATCCTGAGGCATAAAAATATACGAAAATAGCAGGTGTTCTGATTTAACGAAAGAAGCTGTAAATATTGCTGCCACAAAAAATCAGGAGCGACGATTAGATTTGGTTCGTAAAAATAAAGTGATATTTTTACACGAACACAACGCTTAGCTGCTTCTTAATGTTATAAATTAGGTAAATATGATAATATGACATTCAAAGTGGAGATAAGGTATCAAAATACTGTAATTTTATATTCAATTAAGTGTAATTCTTTACCGCGCAAAATATGTTGCGGAATTACTGTCTTTTGTACTGCTCGTTATTTTATACTTTGTGTCCGTATCTAAAACTTTAAAATAATTTAGCTTTGCGTCTTCAGTAGGGATGGTCGGATCGGATACCTCGGATCCGATCCGACCATCGTCGCCATATCCAAAGTCGCGAAAGACATCGGCTCTGGATCCGAAATTTTAAATAATAGCTTCAGTGAATGCAACCCCATAAGGGTGGAAAGAGTTCCGATTTTATCTTCGAATGCGCTGTCGCATGCGATTCTTTCCTACTCATGAACCATTTTGTTTGAAAGCTCTCGCAGAGGTTACGTACGAGAATTTCAGCTGCGGAAAATAAAAAAGGCAACATACGACTGGCACATAGTGTGACTCTTCCCAAGAGATTGAACAATCATCGGGGGAATTGACTCGATAGACTCTCAAGAAATCTCTCTCAAATAATCGACTTTCAAGCTAAAAAAATATAAACCACTCGGCGGTTCCTTTCATCGCTAGTTTGACAGATCGTGTTGTGAAATTATGAAGTGAGGGTGTCGCGGACCCTTGTCGGCGCCATCTCCTTTGTGGTATTGCACCTTGCCGAGGGAGTCGTCCTTTTTTTTGTCGAAGGAAACGATGCTTTAAAACTCATGTCATTTGTCAAGAAGAAAGAGAACACTAAGCTCCCGTCTCTCGACCCCTTACCCTCCCACAAACAACTCCAGAACTCTTCAGGCATCTTCTTTTTTTTCTCTCTTGTTGGGCAGGCACATAGCCGGAAACTTCCCTCTAAGTGGGTTGGGAGTGAGGATCGGGGCTTAGAAGTTCAAAGGAGGGCTAAGATGATGCCAAAATATGTAAATCTATTCCATTAAATTAGAAGCTAAGGGTATTTATTTTTAACGTACCCATTGGTATCTCTTCTGTTTAGTTTTATTTACTAATAAATTTGTAATGAAGCAGATAATTTTCCCATCTAATAATTTTTAATTTCTAGAAGAGAAATTATTCTAAAGAATTATTAATTATTAGATGGGAAAAGAAACGGCTACGGAATTATTATTATTATCTAATAAGTACAATTTAATAATTTTGTTACAAATATAATTAATATAGCGCGAAAAAAAACTGATGAATAAATTTCAATATCAGCGATAAAAAAGCGGAGAGAAAATTTTTATACCCTAAGTTCCACCATTGAGTATGGGTATTTATACATAAAAAGACAAGCGGAAGAAAGATGTATCTGTGGGCCGAGTATTACACACAGGTTATCCATTTTTACAAACAAGAGAATTTTTTAAGAAATGCTCCTTTGAATTAATATTAATATTAATTTTATTAGAAAGAAAAATTTCCGTCCCCACTAATTACTACGACCTTCCCCTCCTTTTCCCACCACTCCCCTCCTTCTCCCTCCCATTTTCTTATCCTACCCTCATCAGCCTCCAGTAATCCATTCAGTTCCCACTTGACTCCTTCCCGAAGAAGTGCGACAAACGGTCGAAAATTAGAAACTACACATATTACTGTTTAATTTATTTGTGACTACGTTTTGGTAACCTCTCTCGGCATTTTGTTTCAACTTTTATTCGTATTTATTTAAATAATTTTAAGGATTTGGATCTCTTAGCCAATTTGAACGATAAGGATTTGCATCTGAACATAGCCAAGCTCCCCCGCCCACCCTAAGGACCTCGAACCCCTCCGGCCGTGTCTCACAACCCTCCGATAGATGCTGCACACTTCCTCCTTCCTTCCACACACGCTCACTCCCGGCGCAAAAACCTCCGGTTATCTGTCATTTCAAAGGGACCGACGTTTGGGAGTCGTGTTGCTTCCCCGAAAGTGCTGCCTCCCTCTCTCTCGTAGTTGACTCGTTTGTGTGTGTGTTTATGGAGGGATGACACCGGTGACACGCACTCCCTTTATCCACTCGTTTCCCTTCGCCTTAGTTTCGTGTCACACGTGTGTAGGTTACATCTTGAGCTCGGCGGGGAGCGATGTTCAAATTCTTTAGAGGGGCTCTACCTCCTCACTGATACTCACTCTCTTTCTCCTCTGTGCCGTCCCACTCCATTAACCTCGCCTCAATCATAATTATCTCCGTGGTTGTTATCCTTTCCTTTAAAAAGTGAATGTTTAAGCATCGCGCCTGAGCTTTTTATCTTTTTCGAACACTCCTCCCAGCGTGAATTCTCTTCTTCCGTGACTTATTTATGTCATACAATGAACTGTTAAGTCATAAAATTCGCTTTTTAGAATATAAATCTTTTATTTATGCTCATTTTTGCTATTTATTTATTCCATTAGTTTAGTTTTATTTTTTACCTGTTATCAATGAAAAATTATTTTATTTTGTTATCATATTGATATCATTTATTAAGTATCCTTAATTTCATCTCGCACATTGCCAAAATTGGAATATTATATCTAACGGACGAGAATATGGTCTTGATTCCTCACTAGTCTTACTAGTAATCTAATTGCTGATATTTATTTTTAAAATTATCTGAGAATATGTCTAATTATGTGATAAAACATATTTGTTTTTCATCTCTGAGCTTATTTTAATGGGAAAGCACCTTTCAAATTTCCCTGTGTTTAATCGAATTCATTTAATGGGCAAGTGACGCCCGGTAGTTCGTGTTCTTTTCTTAATTAAGTGCGTATATATGATGGAAAAAGATAATGGGGGAAGGAAAGATGTCCATATTCAATTTCCAGTCAAATATATATTTTATTTGTATAAATGATAAAAATTTCGTTTAAAAAATTAATATTCGATGGACTGTGAAAGGTGGAAAAAATGCTTGATCGGTCTGAATATTAATGTTATTGCTATCGGAGTTTATCTTTGAAGTTTATTTCAGTGTTCAATGAAATTTATATTTATTTTCAATTCGAATGCTGTTGAATATGCTTTCAAACCAATTCAGGGTGTCATTATAAGTTCGAGGCGATAATTGTTTTAAAATATTATAACCGATTTTGAAAATCGTTTTATGTATAATTTGAGTATAAAAAACGTTGAACACTAATTTGATTTCAAAATTTAAGGAATTAAGCACTAGAGGTATACATGATGAAATGTTTATAGCTGGAGAGTACTCAGTAAAAGGTACGACGAAAAGGAAAGGGTGACGAAATATCGGGATGTTCTAGCTGCATCTTGAAATCATTGTGTTCGCATACATATGTCACTGACTCGCCGCGAAGGTATTTTCTGTCTCTTGGCTTGGTTTTGGTCGCGTGACTACTGCGGAAGAGACTTTTGGTCACCTTCTATTGCTGCCAAAATATCACAAAATCTGACGGGAGTAATGTACAACAGGCTTTTTCCCCGTAGCGAGAGCGGCATTCAAATACTTTCCTGTCAGTTTGTGTCTCTAGAATGGGTCGCATGCAAAAAGACGTTATATTATTTGGTGAGAAAGCTGCGCTCATACGACTAGTTCTTGCGTATAAGTTCGTTCGTAAGCATTTGGGTCAGCCTTAGTATCCGCCTAATTAAAGTAGCGGCTAATTTGTATTCGACATCGCCCATTTGAAAATATGTTTACCTCGGAACTCATGCCTTTTTAACGAATCGTATCTGCTGGTAAATCGATAAGAAATGATATATTTTAATGGTATATTATAAAAAAGAACATTAATTTAGTGTCATTTCTTGAAATGACTAACCTTATCTTATCAATTTTTTCAAAGGTTCGAGGGATGCATTATGATAAACTGCATGATATATATTAATGATTCTGCGCCCGCGATTAAAAAAGCTTCGAGGTAAATCCTCTGTTATGACTTGCAAAACTTTCGCTCGAACCTGCGTGTAAAGAACAATATCGAAACCGTGATCTTTTTGGAACGTGCTTTAATGTTTTCTATTTGTAGTTCTCCGAAATGATTCTTATTGAAATATATTTTACAACCCTTGGTAATAAACGAAGGAACAAGTTGAAATTCCATAAAATAGTAATTAAGAATTAAAGGAAATGCATTTTTTATTTTTGCGGTCATAATTTCGAAGACAAGACAAAATTATTCGAGAATGGCGCGAGTTTTTTTTAAGGAAGCTGCTTTTGAAAGATAGAAACATCGGTAACAGACGGAAAGAGTACGTGGGAGAACTTGCTTGTGTTTTCCATGCCGTCTCTCAGAAAAGTACTCTCTCTATCGAATGAGTAATGTCGAATTATCGTCATCTTGTAAAGGAATCGAGGGGATAGATTTGGATGGAAGGCAGCTACAGTAGCTGCTACTGGTGGTTGAGGACGAGAAAGCCAACCATGAACTCAAGGGCTCCCTGGCGACCGGAACGAGTAATTTCTCCAGTACCCTCTCACATATTTCGTTTTCACATATTTCGACCTGGCACCTATATAATTCCCTCCATGAGAGAAACGCCTTAACTTCTTTTGAATTTAGAGGAGTTTGTCAACATTCGTACTCTATGGGTGCATATCTATCAGATCTATTTACGTTCTTGACGGTTGAAATTTACCCATTAATGGTGAGGCATTTTACCGTCGCCTGAAAATTATCACAAATTGTAATAATGAAATACGGCAGAGTTGCTCGTCATTTTGTAGCCATGTAATTTCCGAATATACTTCATAATTATTATCCAATTATATCATGGTATATTACTATCTGAAAAATATAGGTAAGTATACGTTGGAAGAATGAATGGTATATCACTTTTCACATTGCTCATCAAATCCGAACCGGTTTCCCAATTACTCCCTTTCCTTCGAGAGGAGTACTTTTGCAACTAGCACAGCATTCAAGTAGTAATGGAGATGTTCCCCTTTTCATATTTTCTAAACCCACACCTTCTTGCTGGAAAATCGGTTGTCTTGTTTGAAACTTTTACTGTATTTCTGCCCTTTATGATGATGTGAAGGAAGTTTTTCAAGAAACTTTTAACATTAAATACTTTGAATATACAAACCAAGTTAAATAGGGTTTTTAGCGAAAATTTCAAATTTCAGCTTAATTCATCGTAAAATTAGACACCAAAATTAACCTATTTCTCTAAATGAGCATCGAACCCAAGACCACAGTCAGATCAGCTATAGATTCTACTCCGCCTCACTTTCCATTTGAAGAAAAAATTTGTTCAATACTTTTTTGAAATCTCAGTCCAAATAATACCGTCATCTCAGTATATAGAATGCAGTAATTTCCTGAAGTTGGGAATGCATACTCTGTTGAAATATCTCAAATTTGAGCAAATACACTTCAATTAAGGTTATATGTCATCCAGTGAAATCTAATGTTTTTTGAGAATCTATTTTTTACAGCGGTCGAAAAAATCTCCAACTAAGTATCCTGAAGGGTTACGGTATCGGTCAATTTTTTCTCTAGGTTAGTCACGGTTTGTATCAGCAACCCAATTTCGTGGATCACTCGCTAAATTACATTCGTTCATTAAATTAATCTGAAGCATCGCCTCTCGTTTATCAAACCATTTATCTCGAGATGGAATCTCTGTACTCTCCCCTTGCACACGCTCACTTCTTTGCTATTATCTTACCGCGTAAATTTACCGTTCCGTTCATTTCGGCATATCACGAAAATACCTCAGTATGGGGGTGGATTCATTCTTAATTACACATAGGAATTTAATCCGGGGAGGTTTTTTTTTGCTTTTAAATTAATAAAATGTACCCTTCCTCCTATGATCTACACAGTCAGTCCGCTTTCCTATGCTCCACTGTCGTCCTTCCCACCTCCCGGTCGCTTCACTATCCCGCGTCATATCTCATCTCGAAGCTACCTCGCGCTCGGAAAGTGTTCCGTGCCAATTTCGGTGTGTTTAACGGCACGCAATTAAGTGTCCGTAAAACTTGCCAGGAGCACCTCTTCATCCTCCCCCCCTTCCAGACGAGTTTAATCGCCATTCTTTTGTCTTCGGCAGCGCGCGTGTGCTTTTATATACACCCATGTGTGTATACTCTTAATTTTTTTGCATCCTTCCGCGAGGAGTAAGGAGCTAAATGGAGAAAAATAACACCAAGGGCAGTCGCAAGGAGGGGAATGAGGATATAATGGGCGGTGACCGTGGGTGCATGTAATCTCCCGCTGTAATTAAAGGAATAGTCCCGCGTGAAATATTCATGCGAATCTCATGAACGTCGTTTTTCGATCGGTTTCCCAATACCTACCGCACGGGGAAATAATTAAACAGTTTCCGTGAGCAAAGATTGCGTAATGGATTAAATTTCGCGATGACGATTTATCCGAGGCTTGAAAATTGATAGTTTGCGCGACCAGATGTTGGGTTGCTAGCGGTACGTGGACCATTTTTAACGTAAACTGCTTTTTAATAAAGGAAATTAAAAAAAACACAGAAATTTGGTTAAAGATGAATTTCAATAGATCCTTCGGTCTTACTCACTCTCCGGAGAAGGAGAGGAGAACTTCGTAATGATTAAAGTGGTAACTGCAGACATAGCATTAAGCGTCATATGATTTTCTTTTTCCAATGGAAAATGTATGCATGGGTCCAATAATGGTCTGCAAAAGTTAAATCGATGTATTTTCGTTGAGAAGTCGATATTTTTCTTTGACACTGATGAATCTGTATCATTCGGATCCAAATTTTCTAAAAGTGTTGAATTGTCGTCCAATGAATGAAATCGTCGAATATTTGATAGTACATCCTAGATATATCCTTTCATCGATTCGTGTACACTTTCACCGATTTTGGTAGGCTTGTGCCAACTTGAATCGATGATTGGAAACACCTTCTCTTACGATGCTATTTCTCTTCGCTGTTATGGAAAATATGATGGCTTCTAAATTATGACCCTTGATTCAAAGATTGAAAATTGGTACAATTTTGCGAAATCAAGTCTGGACTCGAAGTGAAGTAATTATTTCATTAATTACTGCGTTGGGATGGTCGAATGGTTAAAGATGCTGTATTAAAGTCGCAGATTGATATTTCGGTCATGGTTTCGAATATATCTGCTAATAACATTTATTTCATAGTCATTGTTCCGACTAGCGGAAGTAATCATTTCCTTCTACACTACATCAGTAAGCACAGCGCACGTATTGTTTTTACAGACTAAATTCAACGTTTTTTAAGCTCTGGATTAAGTCTTCTTCATTTTTCAATTATTTTGTGTGATATGTAGCTCGTGGAAGTTATATTGCAATGTTTCATTTAACTAATTATCCATTTTGCTACCAAAACCCCAGAAGTATTTGTTTGTATCCAGTTATACTAGCAAGACTCCAGTTATTGAGGAGAGTTGGTTTTCGTAGTGTTCGGCTTGGATTGCATTTTCTATCTAATAAAAAAGCAGAATGACCGCGGTATTTCATTTTAAGGTCTTCGCTGAGGAATATCATGGTTGTCTTCTGGAATGCAGCGTTGGGATGCATCATCCTACTGGAATTCGCATACTTTCGAAGTCGAGAGAGGAGTGGGGAGTTATCTACCGTAATGAGACAGCAACAGAATGAGTGTTTGGGAAAGGAAAAAAAGGGTTGACTTTTGAGTGTCAGGGCGCGCAGATTGAAATGGTGCGATAGAAGGATGGCTTAAGCGGTCGCCTTCGTCTGTCACGTACAAAATGGATGCCTCGGGGACAGGGACGCTAAAAACTTCTCGATCCTCGTGCCAAAACGGAAAGGAAGACCAGCCGGAGAAATGCCGTGAGTGTCATCTGGATCGAAAAAATAATTCTTTTAGAACTTCACTCTAGCCGGATGCTTTTGGGCTAAAATTAGTTGTCGAATTTTTCCTTTGCCTTAATTAATCGTTGCGGTCGTAACTTGTTGGAAATCCATAATCGCAGGAATAGAAGGATCAACAACTTTGCTCTTTACACAGTAATTTATTAATACCGACCATGGTTTCGTTACAGAGTAACATTATCAAGGTGACTTATCAAGACCTTGAGGTGAGATTAATTCTGTTATTTGGGAAGCAAGATAACTAGTGACGGGAGAAGCAAGAAAGAAATTATCAGCAGAATAGCCCAGGCGAAGAGAGCATTCCACCAAAAGAGAGACCTGCTTACAGCGGGAAACTTAAATATGGAAGTAAAGAAACAATTCATAAGAACCTACATCTGGAGTATGCTCCTATACGGAAGTGAGGCATGGACAATGACCGCAGCGGAGAAAGCAAGGATAGAGGCCTTTGAAATGTGGTGCTACAGAAGAATGATGAAAATCAAATGGATCGACCGAGTTAGTAACGAGGAAGTCCTAAGAAGGGTAGGAGAGAAGAGAAGCCTCATGAAAACCTTAATAAGAAGACGGAACAACCTTATAGGCCACATATTGAGACATGATGGCGTGATGAAGACAATCGTCGAAGGACAGGTGGAAGGCAAGAATGGAAAAGGAAGACCTCGAACAAAATATATGGAACAAGTAAAGAGAGATGTGAAAGAGAAGAAATACGTAGGAGTGAAAAGATTAGCTGATAGGAGAACTGAGTGGAGAGCTGCGTCAAACCAATCCTAGGATTGTTGACCAGTGATGATGATGATGAGGTGAGATTATCAAGACGTTGATAATGTTACTCTTTAAAGAAACCATGGTCGGTGTTAATAAATTACTATGTGGAAAGAGCAAAGTTGTTGATCCTTCTATTCCTGCTTTTCTTTTGCCCATCTACGTTTGCTAAGATGCGCTGAAACGAAAACTGCCCTGGTTGTGGTGATGTCCCTCACTGCCATCTGACTGTCGTGGAACGCTAAATATTTTGCCATTTATGTATCAAGGGATGGTTGTATGTTTTTCAGCTTTCAAAGGTAAATTACGACTGCTCCGAAAGATTATCGGTTGAAGGAAACGAACCATTCCCGCAGAAATTTTCGGTTTTTGTGCGTTTTTATATGGAGTTAGCTATTATTTTAATAACCAAGGTCGTCATTGGATGCTAGTCTTTCAATTATGGCCTATATTTCTTTTAACCTACTTCACTGAAAATATTCATCGCCTTCACAATTGATATCCCGTGATTAACTACGCAAATACAATGGAGTTCGTAATAATCATATAACATGCTATAACAATAAGTTCATCAACCTTTTCAATCGCTGTAATACCTTTTTAACCCTTTATTTAACTTATTCATGTCATTTCACCGGAATACTGGCTTGGCCTTTAATTCCATTCGTTAATGATTAGCTACATTCATGTATTGTGGTCATATTTAAACGGAGAATTACGGAAGATATTGTTGAAAATAGAAGTTTTTAATTACCCGGAAAGCACCTCATATTCACCAAACGTAGGAAATAAAGGTAACAAGATTGATTGCAATGAGGAAGACAATATTTAGAACGACGGACTACTTTTTTAAGAAAGCATGGCTTCGTCTCCAAGCATAGGCTAGAGTTAAAGATCAGTCCTCATTTTCTAGTCTGACAGTGAAAAGTCTCCGTTTCCCTCCCGTCAAAAAATATGAGGAAAAAAATAGTACGGCATCCTTTGAGAAAATTCTAAATTACGTGGAGAATCGATCACTGGGCTCGCGTACAGGCTTGCATAAGTGGATTCTCATCATGACCATGCTCGTCAATTTTCAGCCGGCGAGCTGTTTTTGTCGGCTCTCATGCAAAACGCGATGGAAGACTCGGAAGGTTGATGGAGAATTGAGACTCATCAAACCATCATTCCAACCGCTAAGATCGTCCTAGTAGCAAAGAGCATCGTATGGCGGTGCAACGCAACGCCAAAAGCCATGTTTTTATTATTAATAATGGCCTTCTTCGTGACGGATAATATAAATATGGAATATCGTAGATGCCTCATTGCATGGAACTGACAGATATTCATGTATCTTCATTAGTCGGTGTTTTGTTTCCACTCTTAGTACCTCGTAAAAGTGGTATAAACCGGCTCACAATAATTTCAGTCCCCTCTCACATACCCTCGAGGTGCAGCGAACATGAAAGCTCTGAAAACTGCGATGCATTTACTCTTGCGTGAAACGTTAGTCATTTGTTTGCCGAACCCATCAAGCTGAGTGAGACTTACTTTAAAGATAGCTTTTTTTACAACAACCATTGAGATGCGATACCAAATTGGTGTACTGAAAATTATTATTTTTATTTCATTAAATCATCACAATCCTTTGTAGATTTTCATCCTCTCCTCTTAAGAGCTATGGGTGGCATTGGACAGCCATGGAATTATCTCAAGGATTCATGTTGTCCATGCTCGATACAAAATTGAGCCGGTCTCAGAGATGAATAATTACAAGAAAGCCCTAAGCTTTTTGCGGATTCATCTCAATTTCCCTTTACGGTTGGATAACGTCGATCTTCGACGTCGTTTCATTTAATACACAGCGACAGTGTTCTGTTTTCAAGCTTATCTAATGTACTTACGCTTAAGCTAGAAAAGTAATGGCTTTTAACTTAATCACTAAAGGAGTTAAGATAGAAGCAATATTTCACTATATTTTTTTCGTGAAAATTTTCGGTTTTTGAAACAAAATCGCCCATGGACCGAGACATGTCACTAGTCCTTAGATAGAGGCAAGATATTTCAAGTCAAAGCATTGATATAATATAAATGACATGATTAAAGGACTGAAATTAAGTTCAACAGATTCAGGCTACTTATGTTAATATTAAATGATCTCAAGCAGAAGAAGAAATGAATAGACTAGTGTAGTAGGATATTCAAAATGGAATCCATAGAAAAATAGCTTTCCCACCATTCATATCGTTCTTTTTCTGCGTGAATCGAAGGGTAATGATGCACCACTATCCTTCAATCAAAAAAGGAGGAACAGAATAGTTACAAATTTCAACTATTTCTCTCAGAAGTGGTAGTTTTCGGACGTAGTTTAATATTAAAAATGGCAATATGATTTTTCTGATTATACATTCGATATTATTTGCTGATATAGCCGTAAAAGAATATAGGGTAAAATTAATTTACTCATATAATTCTAGAGAGCAATCAAAATAATAGCTATCGGCAAATTATATTAAGAAATACAGGAGTTGTTTTTTTGTAGTTTTACCTAGTTTTACCCAATGCCATTCGAACACACTGAAAAGACCATGGATTAGACAAAAGGCACTCTTTTTTTACCATTGTACAACCGATTTCGAAAAGGAATGAGAAGGTTTCCAATTTTTTTCTCCTCACTGACGTTTCGTCACTCTCCCGGTCGCGCGTGGGTGAGCGGTCATCCGGAGACCATAGTGGCCGGTGTTCATTCTTTCCTCTCATCCACACCCCCCACCCCTCTTCCCGAATCCATCGAAATCATAGAGGACCGTTTCAAAGGTTCCGGTGCCCGTGGGGGAGGAGAAAGCGGGACTGGCAAGGGGCTTGGCCGCCTCCCCCTGGCTCTCGTGCCCACAGCATAGGCGATGGCGCAGGCTGTGCTATCGTTTCATCACCTGCATCATGCGCGGGACAGGACGAGGGGAAAATGAAGATGAAGGGGAGAGGAGGGGAAGATGAGTGTGAAGAAAACTGGGAGGGGGGGGGAATAGCAAGGGGGTAGTCGGAGTGGGATGGAGGAGATAATGGGGAAAGGGAGCGGTGCGATATTGCGATACATCGGATGCAGTGTGAGTCTTGTTTGTTACTTATCGTTTCAGTACATGAGATGTGACACGCACGGCACGAAACAGAATTTTATTGGAATAAATATTGCCCTCTCCTGAGAATAGTGACAAAGTTTACACTACATGAATGCTTTATAAACGTATTCTTAATTTCAACTCTTAAGCCATGCATTAACTATTAAACATGATTCATTGGAGGCTTTTCTCGCAGAATTCAACGTTTTTGAGTAGTGTAAAAAAAATCTTCACAATTTTTATTGTTAAAAAATATTAATAGATAATTTTTTTCTCCTCTAGGGATGATATTATATGAGTCATAGGTAAGAATGTTAGTTAGATAAGGAAGGGGGAGAGATATAAAAGGATTTAAAGATGAAATGAAAGAGAGTAGGCCTTGTTTTACATTGAATTGACGATTCGATATTGGGTAATGAGAGAGGCCCGAGATATTACCAATAAACTTCCCTTAGTCGGAAGAATACTTTCATAGTAATTATCTGAGTGCAGAAAATGAAGGATATGTTCATTCTGACAAATGAAATTTATAGGAACACCATTGTTATTCCTGAATCGCGTAGGAGTACTCAAAGTATAAATTATTTACTGTGAAAGTTTTAAGTATGGCATATGCTGTCGCTGATGATGGAATGGAAACTGATCCGAGACAGGAAATAGAGACTATTATTTATGATCTGCTTAGGAAAGGGCTGAAGCTATGGCCTATGCGCCTAGAGAAACTGGCCATAGTTCACATCACGGTCAATGCATATGATTTTTAAAATTGAACCGAGAAGGGATTGTGAAATTTTCGATCCTTGTGCCAACCGGAGTATGTGGAAAGTGGAGGTATTTGCATCGATACCTCGATGCAATGAAATGCGAAAAATACGTTATTTCCCATTTAATCTCTCTTCAGAGAACGAAGTGAGTTTTTGAGGGGAAAAACACGTGAGAGGGTAGGGCGATACGTATCAATACGTTGATGTAATGCGATGCCAAAAATCGCCCACTCTAGCTCTCGAGAGAGCGAAGTGAGTTTTTGAGTGAGTGAGCATGTTTGATGGTTTTGGTTTCCGCATTAATGTTATCACCGAATGTGATGATAAAAATAGAATCATCGCCCTTTTCATCTCACTCTAGGGAGATTTAATTGAGATTCTGAGGGACAGAGCATGTGAGAGGATTGATGTAATGACCGATTGCGATGCTAAAAATAGAAACAACGTCCGTACTCACTCTCTCTCTATCTGTAGAGCGAATTGAGTTTTTGCGGGAAGAGAACACGTGAGAGGGTAGTGCCCTCCGTATCGATACTTTCATGTAACTACCGATCCATACACATCGATACTTCGGTGTAATGCGATGCTAAAAATTCCCCGTTCCATCTTTCGTTAGAGCGAAGTGAGTATTTGAGGGGCAGAGCATGTTTGAGGATTGTGGTATCCGTATCGATACTTCGATGTAATGACCCATTGCGATAGCAACGAAATAAGAACAGAAATTTCGCCTGTTGTCCGTCTCCCTCTGTCTTAGGAAATTTTATTGACTTATGAGGAACAGAACATACGGGGGCGTTATGTAACCGTATCAATACTTTGACTTAATATTCGAATGTGATGCTAAAAATAGAAATATCGCCCGTTCTTGAAGTGAGTTTTCGATGGGGGCAAGGGAGGGGGAAGTGTGAGAGTGGCGAAGAAGGTGGGAAGGTGTTCGGGCGATGGATAGGGTTGAATATCGAAGCTCCAGGGGGGTGGGGAAGAGAGGGGGGGATGGTGAGAAGCAGGGAGGGAGGCTGGGAGTGGGAGAAGGGATCGCCTCTCACACCCGGCCATCTCCGTCCGGCCCGCTCAAACCCCCCTACCCCCACTCCTCCTATATCTCCCCGAGGGGTCCATCTCCCGGCTTCAAGAGCGTCGGCCCCCTTTGAAATGTGGGTGGCCCGAGTTACGCCTACTTCCCTCACCTGTTCTCCTCCTCTCTTTCCTTTTTTGTCTCGCGCCCCCCACCCCCTACAACCCGTTCCCCCTCAACTACACGGCCTCTCTTCATTCCCACATGCCTCACTCCTCCTCCCCCCCTCCCCCTCCCCGATTTTCATACACTCCACCATCTCACCCAGGAAAAATTTACATCTCCCCATCCATCCATTCTATCTCCCTCTTCTTCTTCCCCCCATCCTACTCTCTTCTTCCAAGCATAGTGGTTCTCCTTGCACCCTCCTCCGGCGCCTTTCTTTAGTGCTTCTCGTCGAGCTTATGCGAACGCTTAAGTTAAGGACGTAATGCCAAAAACCGCTAAGGGCGAGTGCAGTGGTTTTTCATACATTTAGTAAGATTAGGTTAAGGGCTTATATTGACTGGATGACGAAATTCATTCATTCATGGTTACGAAGTCCTGAGATTGGTATACTGCAACCCTCTATTATTTTCTTTCTCAAGCTAGTTCCTTTAGCGCTGAAGTTAAGGACGTAATGCCAAAAACCGCTTCGAGGAATCACAGAGTTTTTTTTTACATATTTAGAGGGATTAGGTTTGGGGGCTATATTGATTCAAACACTGAATTCATTCATAGCTATGCAATCTTAAGAGTGATATACCGCAGCACTCAATTATTTTCTTTCCTACGCTATGTCCTTTGGTTTCCTGATATTTTTCTTCCTTTCTTCCTTGTGCCCTTAATATGCCCCAATTAGGGGCCTATTGTAGGTCTTCTTCAGGGGATATTTTTTTCTATTTGTTTTTCCTTTTAATTCATCATATAATCACTGTACTTTATGAGTTGGCCTACCACCAGACGCCTGGAGTATTTACAGTCGTCTCCAATTCTTCGCTAAAAATCCTCGTGATTCTCTCTTTCCGTAAATTTGATCTTAACTATGGTGTTGAAAACTCCTAACGAACACTTAGTACACATCACGAAAAGCTCGAATATCACTTTCTATTCATCAGATAAAAGGAATATAGTTTATTCTATCGAGAGACATAAATGTTGGATTCATGAATTGATTAGATATTCAAATTTAAATTTAAAAAAGAAATAACACGAATGAGAGATGCCATTGAGGTCAAGATTATTGACTAGACACTGATAGATTCTCAATGAAAGGATTAAAATAGCAAAATCTGTTGCTAATGTATAATATCTCAACTAACGCAAATAAGAGCCTTAATTTGAGCTATTAAGTTTACAAAACTCAATTATAAAAACTATCGAAAGTCCCTCAAAATAGATTTCACCATTGATGCACCGTTTCTGATGTGATTGAAGAAATATGTCATTATTTTTCTTACTCTTGACACGTGAAGTTACGCCACATTGAGTTGCTAAGTGAACGGAAATTAAGGATTCACACCCAGAGGACGGAGGAGACGTTGGTGACCCCTCACACCCATTTCCTCAACAGGCGCCACGATTTCCGTAAAAAACACCGCACACTGAGACGTGCTGTGCTTTTCTTCCCATCGCATCCTCATAACCCAGCCTCCCTAGACCGTCTTCATCGCTACTGGCGCCCGAGGTGCACATTTTTAATCCAGCGATTATCTCTCATCAGAGGCGAGGGTCGAAAATTAGTCTCCGATCTTTTTTCTGTGTTTTCGGCAAAGCGCGCGCTCTTGCGAAATCGAGATCGTATTAGCTCGCATTAACTGATTCGTGCGGAGGGGTTGAACGGGTGTTTTATAAGTTGGCAATCAGTTCCCGGGGGAGCGTCGCCGAGGGCCTTGCCCTACCCCTATGCAGAGAAGCTTTGGCCTGCCACTACGGCGGTGTGGAAAACAGTCTCCTGCTCGCTTGGTACATCAAAGACTTCCGCGTTTAAATTGTAAAGGACGTTTTACACGGGGCACGGAATTGCGCAATTTTGAACTGCATTAATTTCTAAAATGACGTCGAATCGCGCGAATGCATGAACGAAATTAAAACAGGGCTATTTTGCCATCTCACGTCCTCGCATTCTCGCGTGTGTTCTAGCAATTCACCGCTTTACACGACACAGTTTTGACTGCGCCTTCATACACATGTCAGATTGTGCAAGTACGTGCCCCGTGTAAAACGGCCTTAAGAGCGTGAACGGTTGAGTTGTAGGGTCAAAATTATCGGATGGTGTTGGTGCGTCAGAAGATAAGCATTACTTGATTAATTTTTACGCTATAATTTTACAATTTTTTGGGTTTGTAAAGAACACCATTGCCAACATTATTTATTGGAATTGAAATTTATTGGAGGTGGAATTAGTTTGAGGTTGTCTTTTACAATCTTGGTCGAACATATGCGCTGAAGCCAAAACTCGCTCTTTATTATCGTTACTCAAGGAACATAATTTATTTTTTAAAGGCTGGCGTGCTGCTGAGGATTTGGAATTCGAAGATGCCTATAATTCCGAGGGCTTAAGCTGTACTTACGCTAATAATTTTAATCTTCAATTTCCGGAGTTTGAGTGATGAAATTACAATTTGAAGGCTAGGGTGTAAATACAGCAGTAGGGGAATTATTCTTGGCATTCAAATCCCAGGATACCATTATTAAAGAAACCAAGTACAGCAGCACTCTCAAAGGCATTAGTACAGCTAAATTGAAATGTGGAATTTTGTAGCGGCTATCTTGTTTGTTAGAGATAGCTTTTTCGTTTCTGCTGCTTCGCAGGAATTATATCTTCAGCTGTCGTTTAAATTCTGACATGTTAGCTCAAAGTTACTGATATTGATGTTAGCTATGTCAGCAAAAGTTCAAGATTTGACCGTGCCGATACAGCAGAACTCAAAAATGCTATCCGTAGGAAATATAAAAGATAATAACTGGTTAAGCTATTTTTAGAGATTTATCTATAAATTGGGCTGTTATGCTGCCCTAGTGGGATCGTACTAAGTTGAAAAGTTACATTTTCGGGTAGGTTATGGCTTAATAAATCTAAAGCCATGTCACTCTTAGGACTACTCTACCGGTTCACGGATATCGCCAGTACTAAGGCACTCCAATCCTACTTCACAACCATAGTTCTTCCGGTGATCAACTATTGCTCCCCAATTTGGTCAATGTCTGTCCCTACTAATCTTGCCACCCTTAACAGTGTTACAACTTTTTTTGCAAAAATTGTAAAATTAAGAAACCCAAATCTCCGCGAGTCACCTACTAGTGCAGTTTTATCCTCTTTATCCGTCCCTAGTCTATCCCTTCTCCGACTTCAATCAGACATCAAATTCATTTATAATACCCTTAACTCCCACTTCGACAGTCCTGACATTGTTTCCTTCCTCAACATTAGAGTACCTTCCCGCCACACCCGATCTACTTCTTTACTCCACATTCCTACACCAAGGCTATCTGTAATTAAGCGCTCACTTTTCCATAGGCTTTCCCTTTTAATAAATACTCTACCCAGTGATATTGATCCGTTTGGTCTGACACTTAAAAATTTTACTCATCGGGAATTAGCATATTTATCGCATAAATGACTAGATAGCCGGATAAATGTTTGTTTTTCTTTTTTATTCTATTTAACTTTGTAATCAAATAATTATTCTATAATTGTTTAATATTTGTTGTTATAAGTGCACTTTAAATTGGCAGTATTGCTGTATGTGTATCTATTTATTAAAATTAAAAAAAATAAATAAAAATAAACAACGAAATGGGTCCAACTCGTTGAAACCAAACTATATCTAAATCTACTCGTTTAAAGTCAAACTTCATCTAAATTTTAAATACTTGGAAATCAATTCAATACCGATTCTAATTCTAACTTCCTAATTATAGTAGGTATAAAGTATACAGTTAACATTTAAAAATTTTCATCACTCTCTTTCGGGAGAAACGGATGTAGCTTCTGGATAATGATGATATTATCACCGAGTTCGGAAAATACTTATCTCTCTGTGAAGGGGCTAGGCATTCTTATCATTCCTGCAGACCACGAGTTGAAATTGACATTTATCTACCTGAAGGATGATGAAATTGGCCGGTAGCTGTGGGCCGAATTTGCAAATAGGTAAGGCTAACTGGTTGGCATGGATTGTCATATTCTCGTGGTATTTACGCAGAATAATTATTTGTGAACTTAATGCAAAAGGCGATTAATGTATAATTTTATAATTTAATTTCATTATTGCAAGTGCAATGTTGTCGATAATTATAAGTAATGCGGACTGTCGATTACCTACCCCTGCTGTTTATTCTAAATACATGGAAGGGTAAGCGTGGTGTGGTGGCTAGAGTGCCAGCTTTCCATACTGTGGGCTCGTATTCAAATCCAGGCGGTGGCAGCGAATTTTCAGAGACTGCCCGATCCCTGCTTGAATGTTGCGTGGAGGACATTTCAAGCGCAACACTCCGTCCATCGGATGGGACGTTAAGCCGTGGTCCCCTTGGTGCCATTCGTTAAGAGCAGGAAAATGCCGACGCCGGGTTTCTTTCCACCCTTCCTTCCATACCCTTCCCTTATGGCAAAAATGACCTCAGCTGTCGCTCGCCTCCTCCAATACCATACCATACGGATAGGCGTCACAAATTATTTGGCAGGCATCATAGCCTTTGTATGGAGCTCTCCCCTCTACTTCATTCCCTTCTTTATTCTTTCCGTTCGTTGTATCTTCATTTCCGGACCCCTCCTCTTGCGGCTCTTCTCATGCCCCATTTCTCGTGCCTCTTTCCTTCTCCTCAGATGTCGAGCGACTTCTGCACAGGCCACGCACAAAATCAGGCGACCTCCCAGCACGAGGGAATCGACGAGGCATTGCGATGGAACTCCTGTGTGTCCCGTTCAACATGCCGTCACTCCAGCGGAGAGCCCACTTCAACGATGGGTAAGTCTTTTGCCCTTCTCGTGTCTAATTATTTGCAGGTGAAAACATTTTCGCGAATCTTGACTCCTTGTTTCTATGTCTCCACCTACACGGCCCTGAAGTGAGCGTTAGGAATCTTTAAATAAGGAAAAAGACTCCATGTCGTCTTCCATCCGTTTTCATAAGTCTTGTGCGGGTTGAAATATTAATACGTGATTTTATGACAACAACTGTTGCCCGTTCCTCTCAGCGAGAACTGTGAAAATAGTTTTTAACGTTTCCTTTGTGACTCCCGGTCATGGTGATCAAATTATTCCGGTTCTTGAAGCCAATCCATATTTTTATTGTAAGCGTACCGGTAATCGCGATTACTTTTTGTTGAATCTCCTTAAAGTTTTACTTGAGTTCGATTTTTTTGCCCAACTGATCTTATCAACTGGGCACAGGTGGAATTATTTTCTTACACCAATGATATTGATCAGTATAGCCCCTAGACTATTTCGTGTCTTTGTCTCTTACATATCTGTTTCTTTAGGAAAGAGTTTCCTTGTTCCGATTCAAATAACACAATAAGTTTAACACCATTTTGTACAGGAAATATGGTGATTGAATTATTTTTGCGGTAGCATTCTTATAAGGTTCATTCCCGATTATGTATGAGCAATCTAAATTGATCATATCCATTCTAAGTAAAAATAAGATGGCGCTTAAAAATAATCACCAGATTTTACTCGTGCATTGCCCATCACAGCTTGAAAAATAAAGATAAAATTCTTAGCGTTTGTTTTCTTCCTCAAGTAATGGAAGAGATTAAGTTGTGGCGACCTCTTAATGAAAGTATGTTAATGATGAGAATTCAAAAGTGTATTCTACGTAGCCTTTTTTCCTATCACTCAATTGTGTATTTTGGGTGTCCTTCGAATGAATAATGTAAGCAACTTTTTGCACCAACTGTGTTTTAACATGAACAATCGATTTTTTCGACGAATCGATATGTTCCAATTTCGATTTTTGTCAAAAAGTCGAGTTTTTATTTCGATTAAAAATTGATAGCGCGAAAAATCGACCGACATTTTCCCACCTCTAAGCGTGAAACCATCTTCCCTTTCTCCATACCCCTTCCGTTGCTACCCTTCCATTCCCCCTAGCCCCTGTCACTCCGTCATTTTTCCCTTCGCCGTGTTTTTATCTCCCTCCTTGGTTGTTCTTTTTTCCTCTCCGGATCGGGCTCTCTTTCCGAGGTGGCAGCTGACTCGCTGTCACATCAATTATGTAATAGTCTCATTTAAGATGAGACGGTCAGATCAAAAGATTAAATGGAGATTGGTGAATGAATGCTTTTGGAGAGCGTTTCGGAGATTGAAAAAAATTAGGAGCAATTAAACGGCCACGAACAGTCTCTCTTCCTTCCTTTTCCATGTCTCCCGCTGCGATGTCGGCATGTGCTTAAGTAGGGAATGCTCTGGGTGCGTAAAAGACACGAAAGCACTCGATCTTACCTGACACTACTCGTTTTTGGTGGTGGCCTATTCAGTCATATTTATCTACCTTTCAGTTTTAGGAAGATTTCTTCAATTGAAAACTTCGAATTTTTTACGTAAATAATTCTTTCCTAACTCAATGTCAACTTTAAATAGAGAATGAAACGTATTTAATTTAATATAAAAGACCACAGGAAGAATAATTAGAAACCTCATTACAATTAATTCTTGGACCTTGGTTGGTCTTCATCGATACTCTTAAAAGTTGAGGACTACCCAATCAGATGGATAGCTACGTACATTTAATATTAAGGTAGAATTTCATGGGACGATTATGGAGGAAATGATGATCAGCATCTGAGAGTAGCTCAAGGCAGAAAACAAGTCAAAAGGCCTTCATGATCAATTATTATTTTTAATCGGCTATTGTTTCAATGTCATGAATTGTATTGATTTCATAAATTCATTGCGCTCTTGGCAATGAAACCTAAGATTCTCATTAAGAGACAACACGTAACTGCATGGGCGTACCCAGCGAAGGGCAGGAGGAGACAGCTGCCCCCTAGAAACAAAAATTGCAAATGTCTTTAAGGAAAATAATATTTTTTCAAGCAAATAATTTTAAAAACTAATAAAGAGCTGTTACAGTTTCCTTAAAATATTGATTTCATTGCCCTTCTCCATTCTTAAATCTTACCTACAACTTGAACAACCATGGCTTGCCCCCTCACCCCTTGTTTTGATCCTGGGTACGCCCTTGCGTAACAAAATAAGTTTCCTTTACTAACATGGAGAGGAATGTTTAAAATCGGCTATTAATTTTAATGAGCATTACTTGTGTACAATAAGTTAGTGCATGAGTTTTCTTATGGCATTTATTCCTAACCATTCTTCAACCCTTTGTCGAAGAGTACACGTTAGACCCAATATTTGTTTTTTAATTGCAATACTGATGACGATATTTCATATGACCATTAGCGTAAAATACGCTCTCCACTTCGTATCGTAGCTTACAAAAAAAGCATTTTACCTATTTTTATTTGCATAGTTCTGCGAGCAAAAATTTGAACGCTTTATACGATCATTTCAATTGCTGCGGCATGTGTTTATGGCTAAATATACGTTGCGGAGGTGCTTGTTAATCCGAGGCTATAAATTGAGTCCCGCCGCCTTCTTGAATTGCTTTCTTCGTAAAAAAAAGGGCAGCCTTTCTCCACGTAATCAATGTCCTGAATATTCCACTCTTTGTTTTTTACGCAATTTTTAGTTTGCATGTCGTTATGGGCGAGTTCGGTGTCTACGTATTTTATTTGTGTTTCTAGCTATTCATCTTTAATGCAGATATATAGGATCCATTTGACGTAGTTATTTCATCAGATATCGCTATTTTATGTTTCTTTTCTTCCACGAATTCCTTGAAGTTTGACTTTTGAACTTTTGCATTTAAAAATAACTCACATTCTTTTTTTTATTTCGTTAGCAATTAAGTTATTTCTATTGAATATCAAAGTAATTTAGTTCGTTAATAATAAAGTAGGTGGTTGTCAGTTGTAATAAGTTACATTCCATAACTTTACTCCAGAAATGAAATAAAACTATATGTTTATCTAAGTTATGATACAAGTCATTATTTGAAGTATAACTTTCCAAATTATTATGAACTTCAATGAATTGAAAAGATCGAAAACTGCACTTTATATCTCGCGATGCTGATATGGGTATTTTGACGAAAGCGAAAATGGAGGATTTCCAACGCTGGAGACATTTGCTCACTGGAAAATCGGAAATTAGATCAGGAGTAAGTATCTAAAGTTTTACCTTTACTTTCTAAATGTCCATTCCTTTCAGTGAATGCTCTCATTCACTTCGTGCTTACCTCAGCTATATTGTGGAAAGGTATCCATTCATCCGTCATTTGTCCAATTCCCTTTTTCCAAGACCTCAGTTACCAAAATTCTCAATACCCTCGCTAGAATGTTCGGGCTGCTGGTTAATACATCAACAGTCTCCGACCAATTCGATACGGTGACAAGCCCAAGCCTAGCTATTTACGTTGCCCAATCGAAAGTTACACGTTTGCTTAGGAAGTAACTCAACGTGGTCGAATAGAGAAGAGTACTTTCACTTTCGATTAACTGAGAAAGATTGGCTGGAGGAGTAAAAGGTATACATTATCTCCCCTATTCTCTTGGTGTTCCATTCAAAGTTGATTTGTATAGTGCTAACATAGCTCTCAATTCAAAGGTCAATCTTATGCACGATCCAGGGTCTCACACGCAACTTGTTCCGTATAATGAATTGAAATGCTTGTTTTCAACGTCAGGTGGTCATTAACTTCCGTGACAACCTGCGGACGAGTGGTTAACCCAGGAAATCAATCTAGGTGGTGTTAATAGTGATCTCCATTGAGCTGTTCTTAAGTATCTCGACCTTTATACCTTGTTGATGCTTACACAACGTTCTAAATAGTGTTTTCAAAGAAAACCGATGGCTAGACAACGATTGACGTCAGCAACAATCCGAAGATTGCTTTTGCGCACCCCACCTCTCATTTAACTAACCTTTTCACGTGTTTCTTTTCAATAACCTGCCCAATGTAATTCATTCGGGGTTACCCTTTTCTTTTCTTCCCGACCACTTGTCCTATTCTCTTCATCATGGTATCATGTCTCATTATGTGGAATTTTAAGCTATCCCCTTCGTATATATCTCGAGTATTCATAAAAATGATAATTATAGAAAAACTAATCCGAATGGAACCCTAAGGATCCAGTGAATTCAAAAAGAATGCACAAAATGTTTTATTGTTTAAAAGGACTATCGATAGTTTTAGAAGTACCGGTAAGCATAGTTATCGTCTATATTATTGGCAAGAAATGCGATAAAATTGGCATTGCTCAACAAGTGACTACGCCATAACTAGGCCGTACGAACACGGGTCAGATGTTTAGCTACTCGAGTTTGCAGCCCACTCACTGAGTCAGAGGTTCAACCTGAAGGTTATTTGGAATAAGCGAGGGTAAAGTTAACTCCTGAGTAAGCAACAAACGTGCCCTTTGAAAAAGATGGGATTGGAGGACTATCCTCTTTCCTTCGACATCCTCGCTCTCGGTGGAATTATTTTAGGAGTGCGATCCAGAACAATATCTGATTATTCCTGCAAATATCAGACCGTGGATCATGCGGGGAGTCGATTTTGTTTCCATTTATTTTTAGCTCTAATTCGATATTTACTGATATCTTCCTTGCCATTTGCCAGATTAGCTGGAAAATTGAGCTTTGCTCGACGTAGAAATCACCCGCTGTTTTGAAACAGTGACGCGGATGTACACTTACATCCCAAGCATTTTTAACAATGATTGAGAGCGTCAGAAAGTCCGCAACAACGGTTGATTCCTATCTTGACCAGAGCTCAATTTCCAAATTAAGATCGTCAAGAAGTTCACTAAGCTCAGTCCCAAAATTTATTAACTATCTTGACGAACACCTGCGAAAGTTTCAAAGAAGCTGCTGGCGAATGATTTCTTGTTGAACTCGGGATGCCCACCGGACGAAAGTCTGCATTGATGCCGATGTTTCGAAAACTGAGTCGGTTTTCGCAGCAGTCGCCCTGAAGACGAAGTCCGACTTGGTTTTCGAAACGTCGACATCAGTGGAGACTTTCACCCGGTGGACAACCTGAATTCAACAGCAAGATTTCAAAGAATCTCTTAATCAAGTTCCCAACTCAAATTGAACGCCGAGCTACGTCAAGTTAAGTTGCTTTGGACTAGTGTTGACGCATCATCGGGCAATTATAAATTTTATTGCGCTCCCGCGCAGAGAGTAGCCGCGACCATGTCCCGACCGCGAGAGAGTAATCACGGTCCCCTCCAGATGCGCCTCCAGTCTTCTGAGGGCCCTCGAGGGAGTCTTGTTCCTCCCGCGCTCCACCGGGGAAGGCGAGGGGGGATACGGCGAGCTCTCTCCGCGGGTGGCATCATCCAACTCCCGCTGGAATTCGCCCGAGTCCGCGTTCTCCCTGGAGGCTGTGGGGAGGAGGTGGATGCGGTGTCGAGTGGTGTGGGCTAAATGTTGGTGTAAACGCGGATGATGGGAAAGTGAGAGATTCAGGCCATCGGCGTCCTCTACATCTCACTTTCCCCCCTCCCCACATACAGTGAGAGAGACGCGTCCCGCATAAATTAGGCGCTCACGTTTGCATATCGCCGCTTGCTGAGGCGATGGACCGGCGGGGGAATAATCTTGCGCCATTAGCCCACATATTTGGAATCCACCGCGTTCGGGAAAAGCGGTGCGGAGGAGTTACGAGGAAGGTAAAAGATCTATCCGAGCCGAAGTGCTACCGCGTTGAGCAGGGGTCTCCAAACTTTTCAATGTAAGGGCCATATTATATATTTCTCACATGTGGGCTGAAGTAATTTTTAAAACATCAGTGCCGGTAATTTAATTTCCTCAAAAATTAGAGTATACTTAGAGTGGAAATTTTTAAAAATATCTCGTTGGAAAAAAATAAGGATTGACTAAATAGATTCCTGGCTTTAGTTTAATGCAACCAAATTAGTGAGACGAATGATACTGTCGTTTTGAATTAGAAATTTAATTGAAGTCAGGTTTCAGATTAGATGAGCGAATTGTAAGAATAGTAACTAGACACAGGGGGATTTGTTTGACGGGCCGGATTAAATTATGTGTCGGGCCGTACGTGGCCCGCGGATCATAGTTTGGAGACCACTGGTGTAGACCATGAACCATCGCAGGAAGAGATAAATGACTTCGGTGATGATGTAGTAACATCATGAAAATATAATCGGAGGGAGAAGAAAAGGCGTTTCGCTCCCTACCGTAAGGGTTTGGGGTCAAATCCTAGCGATGGTAGAGATTTTCAGGAACTACCCGATCCATGCTTGAGTGCTTCGAGATAGGAATTTTATATTCAGAATTCCATCCATTTCATGGGACGTTGAGGAGTGGTCCCATGGGGACTTATCTTAAGAGTAATCTAATGCCAACACCGGGTTTCTCTCCACCCTTCTTTCCCTACCCTTCCCTTATGGACCAAATGACCTCAGCTGTCGGTCGCCTCCTTCAATATTATACCATACCATACGAGGGGTGGAGAAGTCGTTCTCAATTCTTGTACGGACCCGAACCTACAAATATCTCTCCCCAATTCGCAAAAAATACCCGCTCCTCCTGTACTTCTCACGGATTTTGAATGCGTTATAACAATTGGATTACTCTGAAGATATGCAAAAATAAATACTTTGAAACAATGCATCGTTCCGAAAGAATTTATTACTAAAGATTTTGTTCATAATATTTTAATTTTTAAGATCTTATTTTGTTATTTAGTTTTTCGTTGCAAGAGGTTTTGCAAAACAATTAAGAAAAACACATATTTTATGTTATTGTTTGGGAGACTGGCCCTTATTTTCGAATTCGCTACCTCGCATGCCAGGGGCTGGTGTGCCATGGCATACCTCATCCCGCGGCGGTTATTTTTACGTATTACGGACTCCACTAATGTGAGAATAAGTAAAATTTGGAAAATAATCGTTAATCAGTTTAAAAAATGTGCAATAGAATTAGTGAGGTACTTTAGTATTTGAAAAATCAGACATGTAAATGGCTCATAATTTCATGAATTATTTAACAGATTCTCGGTTTATTAAATCATATAATAAACATAGAAAACTTCTTAAGGTTTATGCACCACAACAGTGGAAAAAAGAGTCGTCACTCTTTTTTGAACTGTTACCATAATAATATCAGCCTGAAAAAAATTTGAATAAATTTTTATTTCTTCAGCCACTGGTATTCTCTCGCCGAAGGTATTTTTCGCACTAAAGGACTTACCAGTGACAAGTATTGTGCATAAATTTTAATAAAGATGCCCCCGTGGTACATGTTTTTTTTTTGTAATGAAATTAATCCTTTATATTTGCATTGGTGTGCTCACGATCTGTGAGCGTTTTTTGTGTGTGCGTGTGTGTATGTTATTGGATAAAATCTGATAAATGTGATAATGCAAATCAAAATCTTAAATCGATCGCTAATATACCTCCCACCTTGCCTGCCCGATGCTAATCGCACTCTCCAGCTGAGAACAGACCGTAGCGAAACGCAGTCAATTAATGACCCGGCAGGCAGCAAAAGGTCCATCATTTTAATTTTTCAGTTATTCGATCCAAATTTAGAGGACGAAACAATTATAACTGCAGAAAAAATCCATTTCCTCATCTCCATAATTTTTTCACAATAAAATATGCACTCAATTAAGGAATCACCGCCTGAATATTCCCTGAACGATCCTCGAAATGTAATATAGACTTTTATTGCTTGCGTGGGAAAGGACTCATCGCTTCAGGCATACAAAGCGATGATGTTGAAAGGGCTCTGTGGTATTAGGGTAAATTAGGAAGCAGAAGCACGAAAATCGCACGTTACGCATACACATTTATCATCGAGAAACTAAGCATTTTTAATACTCACGTGATACACCGATGACGTAAGATTATCTAACTAGATTAACAAATCGATGTATTATGCGATTTTTTCCTATGGGTTCCCATTTACCTTTACATAATTTTTCTCCTCTGTGCGTTTGTAGTATATTTTACATTGTTTGAAAACTGTCAAGCAAGTATAATATGATAGTTCATGGAGTCTGAATCGATGGACGCGTCCTTCCCCAATCTCACCCCACAAAATGTATTCGTTCAATTCAATTATCATAGCTTTCATATCCGGGAAATGAAAACTGTCCGTACTTTTAGCGCGTTTATTAAAAATATAAATATAGCGTTAAAATGTAAGTACATTATACTAAATATATAGTATATCATAATAAATATATAGTGTGTTATATAAATAAATAGCCTATGATGATTTCTGGTTTGAGTGTGAAAGAATGATTGAGTCAGTAGAATTATTACCACCGTGAGTCTATGACTCCTTGGTTTGGCGCAGCTTTCCAATCAACTGCCAAAACAGTAAATCCCTCCATACTAGGAACGCGGTTGAATAAAAAATATTTTTAAATGTATGAATATAATGAGGGTGGAACAGATTAAAAGAGCCATATATTTTCCTTAAATGATCACAGAAATAAAAGAACAGCAGAAAGTATTTAGTGGTCCTCATATTCCAAAATAACTTTTTTTCTATCTTCTCTTGGGATTCACTTGCTTTATTGCCGATTTGTCATGAGTATTTTGTCTCACTCTCTTAAAGCAGGTGAATATAAAGACAGGCGCAATAAATCACCGATGCTACGTTATTAAACGAATTGAGTTAAATTTTACGTGCCACTACACGATTCCTCTCGTGGTTGACATATTTGGTAGCTTCACACTATGAGACAACCTTGAAAGAAGAGCGTTAGAGAAGCGAAGAAGGTTGGAGGAATTTCCTGACGACAATGGAAGTGGGTGATGTGAGGTAGCAGCAGGTTTTCATAGGTGCTAGTTAATAAGATCTCAACAATAGGACTCTGGCTGCCTCTCAGCCCGCCCCGATTTCATCATTATCTCACCGGGGCGTAATTGACTCTCCGCTGCGTTTTTTATGACTGCCAGTCGTAGAGGCTCCAGATCTTTCCGGAGATGAGGTACCCGCTCTCTTGACTGGATGGAGCTTGCTTGCTCCTGCTATTAGCACATTCCATTTCACTATCTACCATCGCTGGGGACGAATTTATCTTTTCAAAATTTTGAGCCCAAATGGAGTTTGCTGTCGACTCGTTTTCGCAAGCTATTAATTCTTACATTAAAAACGCTGAGTTTTTTAATTAAAATAAATTTCTTGCTCAAACTAATCTGGGATATGAGGAAATTGTGCCTTAAAGGAAGAAGGTATTGAGAACGTTGATGCTGTGAAACTTAAAAAAAATATGCAAAAATATACTTGATAATATAATTGATTTCAGCTGAGCAAAGAAAGATGTGTGAAGATTAAGAGTAGCGTTCACATTCTTTGTGGCTGATGAGTGATTTCGTAGAAAATATTCTATATCGGTGATACTATTTGGAGTAAAATTGCCAAAAGAACATAAACGTAGATTCAAAAAACCGTAAGGTGAATATGTAATTTCCTTCAGGTTCGTAATAATATAAAGCGGTTGAAATTATTAGTGATTGTTATGAGTAATTGAGTTATGAAATCTGCAGAATCCCCATTGGAAACTAGTTGCCATGTGAACAGCATATCAGAATGAACAGGTATAGAAATATTCCGAATAAGTTCAACCGATTCAGGCGTGATGAAGGGGAAGTTCGACATATTGAAATAAAAGGTAGTTGCGACTTCTCCTGCGTACTAAGCATTTCGGCTCTGGTACAAGGCCTTGTGTTTATTTATTTATTTATTTATTTCAAAAGCCCACATACAGCAATTATTGCCAATTTACATTGGCGCAATAACAAGATAAGAAATAATATATAACAAGAAACAAAGTAACAAAGTGTTGTACCAGATGATGGCATTGTGGGCCGAAACGTGTATTTTTGAAACCTTTTATTTCAATCTGGAAATCTTCGCTAGGATAGTGAAGATAATGTTTTCCACTTTCTTCATTCAATTGGCGAAATTGCCTTCTCCGAAGGATTTTAGCCCACTTCTGAAAATATTTCAATCTTACCACGAGTCAACAACGAGTTGTTTTTGTGTTTAAGTACGTGCTTTTCATTCTACCTCACGCTTGTCGTTTATTTCATTGACCTGGCCAAGGAAACTCGCCACGCCATAAATCTCGACATCGCTTTGTGGTCTTCGAATGTCTATAATATTTCCCCTCTCCGCCCAAGTTCTTCACGCGCGCCCATTTGTCCCATTCAAACCGTCTCGGGCGCGTTGCCGAAGGGAAAAAATATCCCTTCGAGGCCGAAGAGTACCGTGACTAAAGATTCCTACCGGCAGATCACACAGCCGATAGCGGGACCACGCGTCTTCGGTTTCTATCGAGTCGGCCGATGAAAGTTGAATGGACGAGACGTTTGCGGATAAGTATTTGATTCTCCGTCTTTCCTCATAAACACCGCACTGCCCAAGGAACGTGCCGAATTGTGACCTCTAGACCTTTCCTCGGCGTACTGAGTCTTTCCGCTTACTCCGTAAGTATCGAGTGATAACATGGAATCATTGAATTAAAGAGCTAATTAAAAATTAATGGCTTCGTTGCGAAGATCAAGGACCCATGTACCGATCCCTTGCAGTTCGTTCTTCTTAGCAATTGGTAATAAGAGAGATTCGGCAAAGAGTGACTTCGGATGACAATGCGCACTGTCCGACGTTCCCAAATTGGACTCTTTCTATTCCAAGTGAACGTATTCTTGAAATAATTAACTTATTATCGATTTCGTGATAACGAGGCTATTTGTACTTTCGCATTGTTGTGTTTTCGTGGATGCTGCCAAGGAGAGATAATTTATTTCCTTCAATGGCTTCGTGGAACAGAGGGGATTCAATAACGGTATGTTTTTGGATTCGAGGGTTTCGTGATATTTTATGTAAAACGTCAATATGAAATATATAAACCGGAATTCAAAGCTATTTACGTTGCATATTTGGGGTTTAATGAAGACGATAGATACGTAAACGCTTCATAATTTTATATTTTTGAAAAATCTAGCATTTTCAAAAGTATCCCAGGCATGGAGAAGTCCTATACTCTCCTTAGTCCGTCGTGCCTGAATCATATACGAGAGTGGTAGATATAAGCTGGACGAGAGGTTTGAAAAATCAAATTTCGAATTATTTAGCAGACAGTTTCTAAGAGAAGTCGGGAATTTTCTACCTTTCGCGCCAAAAATGTCAAATTTAGCATGAAAAAATAACGAACGTGACTGCACATCTTTCCTGTTGACATGGAGTCATAAAAACTGGTTATTACGCGTTATTATAGCTCCACACAAGGTAATAAAGTAGAGGTCAGAAAGTGGATAAAATCTGAGTCAATGTTATTCCTCTCGTTATTTCCGGAACATGTTGGAAACTATGTACCCACTTAGGATAGCTATTGAACAGTCTTCGTGGATTTCATTTTTTGCGCAACTTCTTGATAGATGGGGATGAGATGGCGGAGAGGGGAATTAAAAGGGGCAGGGTGGAGGGCACGGAAACATGATACTCGTCTGGGCGTTTTCTTTTACATTTTAATAATATTCGTAATAGGTTGAGGGAGTGAGTTGAGCCGAAGGGGCGTGGTAAGGAGGGATACGGGAACGGAGCGGAAGAAGAGAGGGTCAACATTATAGAGCTATGCGGCGTAAATTTAGCGTAGTACAACATTAGTCGATGATTCTTTGAGAAAATGTCTCAAGCTAAAATATCCAGTCGGTATGAGAACATTTATATCCTTGTTAATTCATGAAAAAATCAAACTTCAGGGCATCTCACTATCTTTTGGAACTTGGAGTCTGAACCTGTATATGTATCTTGCGCTGAAATATGCGCATTCTATCAAACCAATAGTTATGGATATTGGTTAATGATGGACAGTGGATATTGGTTAAAAGTCATAAAAATGGTTAACCCTCTAAATACCAACCAATCTTCTGTTTCATTGGTCAGCAAACTAAAATTAACTTTTTCACGCCTCGACCTGATACATATACTTTTAGGTATATAGCGGGAAGTGCTATGTTACCGACGTATACCTTTTAGAGAAAACAAAATGGAAAAAATAGGTACTCACCGTGAATTTTTTCGCTGCCTGAGTTCAACCTGGCATTTATTTAAATCCTTTGTTGTCGAGGAAAAAAACAATTAATATATTCTTGTCCGTTTGGTAAAATTTCTCTCTTAATTTATCATTTATGAATGGTCCACGCTTCCCATAAACGGCTCCGCGTAACCAGAGAAGGTATGAAAGACAAAGACCACGTGAAATCCCGATAATCCGGTGTTATAATTATATTAAAACAATTGTTCATCATATTCATAAATGAAACAATGATAAGTTCACCATAATAACATAGTTAATTAGGAATAAAGTGAAATAAACGTCTGAAAACATCGGTATCCGATTCCACACCCGACTATTACTCTATGAAGATCTAATCCGTCTGAATGAAATTCTATAATTATAAATATAAGTGGAAAAATATGAATTTAAATCAAGCATTATAATTACATCTATGCTTGTAAATAAAGAAAGCTGTAAGCCACACAAGCGAAAATTATACTAAAAATCGAATAGAAAAAATGTATTTATGATAATGACTAGTAAAAAATGTTGCTTTGGAATAAATGAAGATCGCGGCATCGCGCGAGAAGGGAATCGAAGTCTATATATCTTCAATTGTTTACGAGTCAACTTCGTGGAGCTTGCTCATGGTTGAATCAACCTATTGATAACTTTGTCCATTCCCAAGAGCTTTACTTCGTTCGAGGTTTCAGCCCTATCGTGTCATTATCAAGTGGAAATACTACCTGTATATCCTCTTGACATGATGATGACATGGGAGTGTTGAAACCGTTCGAGTTTGAACCGAATAAAGCTGTGCGGAAGAAACAAAGTTATCAATGCATCGACGTCTCGATACTCGGCAGCATCGCGCCGATCACGGAGAGTGTAGAGGCATGCTTCGGGCGCATGCCTCAGCCATCCATCCAACCCTTCCCTCTCTATATCTTTGCCTATAATGTTCGGGTGGGGCGGGGTGCGTTGCCGCGGGAGAACGGGTCAGGTCTCCCGGAGGGGAGGCGAGAGAGGGAAGGAGCCGCCCGCTCAAGAGAGAGAGAGAGAGAGTGGGTGGACGGAGTCCCATCATTGAAGAAGGCTTTTGAGTGAGCGGTCGCGTGGGAATCGTGGGTGTGGGGTGAGGTCGGAGGGAGGACGAAGGGGAAGCGGTAGGGGTGGTTGGGGGAGGAGAGAGATTAACCCTTTATAGCCCAACGTTATTTCTGTGAATTCGAAACTTGAAGATTTGTCTCGTAGGGTCTCGTCGTTTCCCGGGGATTGATGTTTTGTGTTTGAAGATTTGTAATTTCGAAAATTTGTTAATTTTCAGGTCAATTGGAATAATCATGGTAGCTTTATATTTGTCCATTTCATTTTGCAGCATATAATGACGAGTAGTTCATATCCGTCTTCAGCGCAGTTGACAATGCACTCAGCTCATATTTTTAAATGACGTTCCTTCATGTTACTTAGAAGCAACACTGGGATAGAAATGTTTAAAGGCAAAAATCTTCACCAAGGCACGGTTAAGATCTCGGTAATGACAAGCTAAATAGTCGAAACCTGGGTTGGAAAATAAGCAAGTGCGGAATTGAGTAAAATTATTATTTTTTCAAGAGTATTATTGCGGTGGGAGGGGAGAAGATGAGGTTATTGAGGGAGGGAAGAATGAAAAAAATATCATCTACAGTTTTCAGTTGGGATGGAAGTGACCATTTCCGAGGAAAAGGTACGAAAACGTACGTGCAAGACGGGTTGAGGGGGTGGTGTGGTGTGGGTATGGTCGCGAGGAGGGGAAGGGGGGTCCGAAGCGCTGTGGGGTGGGGTGGTGGGGGGCGTGTCGTTGTCGGCCGGCATGTTTCACGCCACGTCTGCCGCTAATGAAAGAGTAGCATCCTGCTCAATCATTCATGGACCTCCTCCATCTCTCCATCCCTACGGCGAGAGTCGGGTGTCTTCCTCTTCTCTTCTTCCCTCTCTCTCTCTCTCTCCTCGCGCGCTCCGATATGCCTCCTCCTCCCCAAAGGGTTAGGCGATGCGTGTTCCCGTGTGCGCGCATCGATGTCCCAATTCGATTATCGTTTTGTGGAAATAATCACCAATTTTTTTCAACGTTCTCGAGCGTCTTCGGTGATTATTTCCTTCGTGTTCCTTCTTTCCTCGGCGGTTGTCATCTTTGTTTTAGTTAATCTTTTAGCTCAATCGATTGAAGTTCGCATTCAGTTCCTTGCCAATGTTTCAACAATTTCTGTCATCCTTAGTTGTTTTACAATAAAAAAATTGCAGCAAAATTATAGTAACAGGTAAAAACAGTGATAAAAAAATAATATAGCCTCAAAGTTTCTCTTAACATTCATTCATTTAAACATACATTCAAAATTCATCCAAAAACTCGGAGATAATAAATAACCACGTAGTAATTTACCGATTTTGTAAAAATGGCATAGAAACAATGGAATAAAATCATCATTATCAAACCCATGCCGCAGCAATCCCCATCTCGTACGCAGGCTTTCGTACTTTTTCCCTATAAATGCTCTCTTCCATCCAAATTGCAATCGCAAACAATGATGTTTTCATTCTTTCCCTCCCTCATCATCGGCCGGTTGCCATCTTTCTTCAAATCTGTCATTGATAAAGGTGTAGATTAATTTATTCTTCCGGTAAGCATAAAAAAAATGCTTTTCTCCCTCGCCAGGTCAAGAAGTATTCTATTTTCTCCATTTCAGTAATTGTGAGATTAAATTTTTGTGATATTTGTAGATTACTGCATTTTAGTAATTTTATTGCCTAGCGTTCACCAGAAGTGTGCAAGTAAGAGAATATCGGAAAGAATAATCATCTGGACTTGCCCGAAAACAGGGCTTACAATGATCATCCATCATCCATGCTGGAAAAATTAATTCCGAAGAAAAGTGTTGTGAATACGTCCTTCTTTATGTTCCTACTAAGTAGTGAATTTACGTTATGGGTGCTTTTTATTAATGATGTTCATCGATGGCATCTAATCAGGCACTAGCTATGCAACTAGTTTGTGTCAATGACAGTTCATGCTTATGTAGCTTGTGTCAAAGACAGTTTGAGAATAACTGTTATACCGGACGTAAGTACTTTTATTCTATAAATACGTTTAGATATCCCTGCCGTACAGCAGCGGATCAAGAATAGGGACAAGGGGGGGCTAGGGAGCTCTCCTCTCCAGTATATTTACGACAGGTGAACAAAATTAACATTCTATGTAGTGTAAATTGGATACCCAAGGGGAGGGAAGTTCCAATCCCCCTAGCCCCGCTCTGGATCCGCCACTGCTGGCGTATGATCAATGTCACCCCAATTTCATAATTTATTATGCGATTCAAAATCAATTTGGCTACTCATATGAAATTGGAGCTCAATAAGTAATATTTTCCTTTTTTATCTAAAACTTAAAAGGCATTCAACTCTCAGTTCTTCGGCGGATTTTTTAATTAAAGTACTTATATTAAATTTAGATAGAATTCTTATTTACAGAATAGAAAAATTCCACAATACACAGCAAAAAAATAGTAGAGACCACGTCAAGACTCTTCATCAGTTATTTTGGTGCTCATGTCCATCCCATTGCGTCGTCATCCGGCATTGCTGGTATTTTCCTCGTATTCCCACCGCGTGTGGTACAGTGTGAGGTACACGCATAATTCCTTCCCCATTGAATATCTTTCTCTCGCCGCCTCCTCCTCTCACCCCTCGGGGCCCTCCCACCCTGCCCACAATCCCCACAAACCGCCGTGTCTTACATCCGGTTTGATGCGTTTAACTCATTACAGTACTGACGCGGAGATTCTATTACAGGAACGGGCTCAGTCAATCGCAGCCGATGGCGGTGGCTTCTGAGGCGTCTCGCCGATTTTTTTTTGCGCGTTTCGGGGATTTTTAACTTTTTTGCTGTCTCCACCCTTCCGTGCTCTTCCTCGCAAGTCGTCGAACACGAACCGGTTGGGATTTATCTGTTTACCGCGCCATGCGATACCACAAGGTGGCGCTTCCGACATTGATCCCGACTGAATGCGTTTGCTTGGCAACCACCGAAGCGGCTGATGAGAACAATTAAAACGCACTCTCGTTGATGGCACCGGATTGTTGTCTTTTTGCTATGGATCTCGTAACATTTCCTGCGCAGAATGAATAAATGCGAGAGTGTTGTAAGTAAATCACGGTTAAACGACTCCAGTCTTGTAAGTAATTGAAAAAGAGTGCACTCGAAGTCTCACTACATATTCTAACTCATTTCCCGATATTGTAAGTTCGGAATCAAAGGCGGGCAAACATTGTATAGCAGGAACGGAGGAGGTAACATGATGTTGCACCGAACGGGGACTGATATTAATTGGAATCAATTACCTGTGGTAGAAATATAGAACATTTTTTTCCTTTGAATTAATAAATCTCACTCCTTTTGACGCTGGTAACATATGAAATGGCTGACTAAGGGAAGATGGCATCGTTAACTGGTTTTTAGCTGATGGGGGCTTGGCCTCTATTTGCCAGGCCAATGGCAAGTGAGAACAGATGTCTTCAAGATCTTATTTCCCATCTTGTAATGCCTGTAACATTTGAAAATGTTATAAAAGTTTGGCAATTTGAATGTATATTCTTACCTTTGCAGCTAAATTTTGCTCAGCTAAGAGCAATTGAAAACAAATGCCTTGCAGAACACCAAGCACATTAACATTTTGCAAACACACTACATTCGAGGCCTGATAGAAATGGTAAATTAATGGGGAGGCGATTACAAATATTATATTTTCTCAGTAAAAAAACTGAGAGAAGAACTTAAAATTAAACAACGGTTTCAATAGTCCAAGCGTAAACTTAACCTCTTCACTTTCCTGTTACGTTCACGCGGTCGTAGCCTCACAGATCATCCCATATTCCATTGAGGTGACTCATGTTATTGCGGGTAATTGTATAAGACACGTGCTAGCCTGCGCGCCACAACTTAGACTATGAAAGGGGTAGTGTATTCCATTCGGAATAATTTTCATTAAAGTGGCCGTCGTAAATCAATTACTCATAGGGACTCTTTGAACCTTTTGACTTCAGGTGAGCTACGATTTCACTAATGGGATCCCAAGTCCACTTCTGAGGCCGGCCGCTACATCACCCACACGACCGTTTGATCATTCCTCTCATTTGACATTTGCATTGCATTCCACGCGCCCTCGCCTTTAATTACCTCGGCTATTCTTCTCTCCCCTAATCCATTTCGAGGCATCGGGATGATGGCACGCGGGCACGCTTGCCTCCTCTCTCTCTCTCTCACCCGCGCGCCATTACGGCCATCAATCTTGGCGGAAGTGACACACTGGATGCTTCCCGACACATTCAATTAAGAGTAAGGCTCGTCTTTTCACTCTATCTCTCTCCGCCGCAGCTCGGTGTGAATGGCGTTTCTGGCCCCACGCCCTCTGCCGTGCGTGTTAAAAAGGAGGGAGTGCGTCTTGCCCGACCGCAACTTAACTCGGCGTAACTTAAGAAGGTTATTAATGCGAGTAACTCATTTACTAATAGCTGAAACAAATAGACTTTCCGCAACTATCATTTTTTTGGAATAGCTATTGTAAATGAACTTTATTTTAAAGGTTTTTATGGCTACAATTTTCACGGAGTTACGGAAAAATGTTGATAACTAATAATGTATATATAATTTGCACAAAAAGATTATTCGATTTTGACAAAAAACCGATAAAGGTGTTTGTTTTTCCATAAAATCGTGGTAAAAACAAAACTTAGGTACGTAACCTTCCTACTTTTGAGTAATACCAATTTTCTTGCTAACACTTTCAAACCATTTGCAATTCTATACCACTTACACCAACACAGGGTATTATTTGTCAGATTCCCTAGCATACTGATGTAAAACGTAGTCAATTGTATAAAACAACTTAAAGTAAATGTCATTGGTTTAATTGGATGGAAATCAGATTATAATATGTATGGGGTTACGGCCAGCTTAAATGGCGGGAAAAATGTTTATTTATATTATGAAATTTTATTTTTCATATCCTAATTTCGATTTCTAACTTCAACGGTAGCTATATTGTTTTTTGGAAAATGTAATCAATTAAATTGCATGCAAGATAAATATTTGGTTTAAATGACGCAGTTGCGAACCTATCTCCTTAACTCGTTATGTTCCTTAATGTAGATTAATATTCATATGCGTATTATTGCATCCTGTTTTCGTGAGAATTAAAGCTAAATCCCGGCAACACAGTCTATCATCCTTTTTAGAATCACAAAATTCATGAAGCATGTGGAAAAACGAAACGAGCGTTAGTTATAAGTATATTTTTTCCTTGATAAAACACTAAGGGCCGGTTTTAAATGTCTAGTGAAGGCTAACCATAAGATGATACAGCCTTTAACGTTACTTGTTAGTAGTGGTTGAAATTTATGGATAGCATCTGTGTAAGACCAAACTTAAAGCTAACCAGAACTTTCAGCAACCGCCAGGTAAAGTTGAAGGGTCATCTCATGGCTAGCGCTAACCAGGCGTTATGAAACCAACACTAAAATTGGCAATGTCTCGAAATGACGGCACACGTTTTAGAAGTGAAAATTCCTTATGGCGCGTTGAGTACTTTTGTAGATGGGTAAAAGGCATTGGACTCGCGTCACCGTCACCGCAACTACATTTATGTATAATTATGTATATTCTGTATATACACAGTATACTCGCTATATATCCAGTACTTGTGGAGGATTACAAGCCATTGGGCCCCCATCATCGTCACCATCACCGCTACTAAATATATGTGTAATTGTATATTCTGCATATATACTCATTTGTGGATGGGTAAAAGTGAAAACTTTTTATGTCGCGTTGAGCACTTTTGCAGATGGGTAAAAGACATTGGACTCGCGTCACCGTCACCGCTACTTCATATATGTATAATTGTGTACATTCTGTATATACACAGTATACTCGTTTGTGGAGGGGTATAAACCATTAGACTCGCATCACCGTCACCAGTCCATACTCGTGCAGCACAGTGTACTCGATTCAAGAATACTGAAGGTTAGTATAATGTAGCTCAATTTCTTTTAATACTTTCAATTTGAGTAGCTTATTCGAATGTTGTGCTATAAAATTAATTTATAAATGTTTAAGTTATTTATAAGTATTTACAATTATATATTGTAGAAATATAAAAAAAGGAAACACTTGGAGAAAATTTTTTCCTTACATTCAAAAATTCTTACGTTATTTCAAGTTTTCACTTCTGTCGGCACTCCAGGAGTGCAGTTTTTTTTTCTGTAGAACACTGAAAATGAGTCCCTCGGCGTCAAACTCAAGCTAAGAAAAGGGATGATGGCATGGCCTGCAGCAGCAATGGCAACGGAGGTGGTGGGCTCCCTTAAGCTGTTTTGAACAAGTAGACACTCTTATCTAGTCTTCAACCATAATTAACGCTAAGTTGAATGAAGTTAAGTATTTTATAATCGAGGCCTTAAGAGAGGACGACCCTCCCTGCACGTTCGCACGCCCGCTGACCACCCAGGTTCAATGGGATGCCCTTTAATCAAGAGAACAGTTTTCGAGTACTGCCCACGCGAAAGGAAATGTGTGAGCACCATTCCCCTCTCCGCACTCGACGTGCTACTCCCCCTTAAGCAGCTGTCTCGTGACTTATTGGGAACACATGTTCCGGGGTCGAGAAATCGATTCTCATTACCGGAAATATATGCATTACCGGCACGCTTCTTTATTTTTTCCACACCGCTCTTCCTATTTCCTTCTCCGTCTTCACACAAACAGGCCATTATAACGTCGATGCGACCTTTCAATATCTCTTCTCGTGATGCTGCGTCCGTTGCACCATAGAGCGGTATTTTACCGAAAATTTTGAGCTCTAAAATTGAGTTTAACCACATCTCTGAGCGGTTTATCCGTAGATACTTTGAGGCGAGATGACATCAGCGTATTTTACTGTTTTACTTTCCATCCGTGTTCCATATACGTTGGTAGAGATTGACCGTGAATTGAAACGTTCTCGAGGTAACATCATTTTGGACGTTTTTACATTAAAATTTAGTTTTAAAAATTATGCTGTTTACTGCTGTGTACGTGAAAGAAAATTCATGTAATTATGACTAAATCGTTTCGAGGATTTAGAGTTTTAGGCTACCTTTCAGCTTCATCTCTGAAGAATATTTTTGTAGATTTAAAATGTTCATACATTATTTTATTAAAATTATGGTTATCTAGGTAGGTATTTGAAAGACATTTTCATTATGCTTGATGCATGCTTTGATTAGAAGGACTGTTTCCGCGGTGATGGTTTGATCTCTGTATTTGTCTCAGGTTTCCTTCCGCTTCAGTTAGATAGTGGACAACAGTTTCTCTGGATCTCCTGCCAGTGTCGTGTTGTCCAAAAGGCAACTGACGTGGAAAAAACCGGGAAAATGTAGAGGACATGCTTTGATTTCCTTCCACACAACAGGACATTTGTTGGAAAGGTTAAAGAACGCCATTTCATGTGTCGTTTTTTCTCCACAACTACGGATTTTAACTCCTGGAGATTGGGTGCGGGGTTCATGCCTCTTTCTCAAGCCACAACACAGCCATAAAAATCCTTTAGAGATGAGTTGGTCGCATATAAAAAAATAGCAGAGAAAGCCGTTCCAAAAAAAAGTCCTCTTAAAGTTCCTTAAGTCTTATTTTATCAATTAAATGTGCGTGATGTAGCTTACTACGAATGAAGAGTGTTGTGGGTTTCCAGTGGTGTTCATCATGCCTTTTATTGCTCTCCTACCCTTCCCTTAGGGTCTAATCCACCCAGTTCAGGCGCTCCGAATGGTTGTTGTCTCGTAATACATTCTCATTTCTCATGGCTGCTCGTTCGAATACGATATCTCTGTAAAAATGTTCTCCTCTTTTCTCGGTTCCATTAGTTCATTCCTCTCTTGTCCATATTGCGCTGTTGAACTGAACTGATCGGAAAATGCTTATTGGTATCGGTGAAACTTTTCCCTGTGAGAACATACGAAAAAATTAAAAATACACCTATTACCCAAAATATTTATCTCCCTGGTCACTTCTTTGGCTTCATCTACTTAAATTCTGTCTTGGTTTCCAATTTCGAGTGGCTACCGACGGTTAATGATACACGCGCCATTTGGACAGATGGATGGTTTACAACAGATTAAACACAAGTTAGAGGATAGTAAAGGGAAAACTAGTGTTCAAATTATTCTGCATTGGGGATTTCTAAGTCGATTAATTACTGATTTTTTTTTCCGGTGGTTATTTCCGTAAATTATGTGGCTACCGCTACACATAAAACACTCATATATTACCCGGAAAGAAGAAATAATATTTATAAAAAACACCTTCTGACTGAATAGATAAAGTTTTAAATCGTATGATTCCTATTAAACTAAAATAGCTTATTCTCACATAGTTAGTATCCATATTTCAGAAACATTTTCCGTTTCCATCTTAATACTAAGTATCAGATTGGACACGATTATTGTTTTCAAATTTTAGGCTGACATTTTCAAAGGGACTTTGTAGGTCAATAATGAAAATGTTGGCCCCTATTTCACACCAATACGCGGCCAGCAAATAAATAATACCTTTCATATAGCACGCTATAGGATACGTAGTATTAGTGTGCTGGTGTGCATGCTACGTATAACTATAGCAGTCGTTATGCGTGTCCTTTCCCCGATCTCACGGCCCTTCTTCGTTTCCATGCTCTTTCCAGCGCCGCCCTCTCGTCTCCATCTTTAACATCCTCTCCTGCTCCCTCGTACTTGTCCATATATCCCGCCATATCTCTCCGGCCTCCTCCCATCTTTCCCTCCCACTCCTGTCGGCGATCCGTCGCCTCCTCTTGCCTCCGCCGCCGCCGCCGCTACACCATCCCGCGACCCTCCCACTCGATCTTGCATCCCACCCCAGAAGACAGGTCACGTGATCGCCTCTCCCCACACCCCACCCCTCACCACGAGAAACCCTTCCCTCCGCCCCGGAGGCGAAGATTTGTAAGGAAAGATTTTACAGTCTCAATCTCGCTTAAATAAAAACGTTATCTGATGTTTATCTCCTTTCCATAACTTGCCCTAGTCCTTCAATCCCTCCCGTCGTTTTCCTCCACAGTCTCTCCCTTATCCTTCGCTCCAACCTCCTCTTTCCTCGCATCGTGCCCTCAGGGTTTTGAACGCAGGGGAGCGAAATTTCTTTTTTCAGCCCTTCTCATTCCTCTCTGTCTTCCTGGACGCGACGCGCAGCGGCCGTCTTTTGTTGAGCGCCTTGCGAAACGTTTCCGCGACGAAAATAACGCCGCTAATTGTTTTATCCCTCGAGACTACGCGCTGCTTTTTCTGACTCTCCACGTGCAAGGGCACGACATATTAAGGCACGCCTCCGAGGGGCTTTATCCTGCCGTTATTGTCACGGATGATCAATTTTTTTGTGCTACAAATATGATGGCATTGGGCTCGTAGAAATGTTACGTCCTCCCTGTAAGTAAATAAAAATGTGCAGTCGCGCTAAGGATTCTTAGCAATTAATAAGTCTCGTGCGTTTGAATGGTTAAAATTAATATAAAAGCAGTAATTGACTGGAGGGCGAGTAGTTAAATTAAGACTTAATATTAATATGCAAATTAGGGCAACTTATTCTGATGTGAAATATTTCTAGTTCTTTGATGTTTTAAATTCTCAATGTTCTTTTGTGCAGAATTGCTCTATTTTTTAGATAATGATCGTCGATTAGTGTTAAGTAGATATAAAGTATTCTATACTCAAAGTATAGAATACTTTTTCAATTATCGTGTGTCCTAAACGGAGTCATATATTCGAGAATGTGGGACCACAATCTAGCAAAACAATTCATACTCAAATGATCACTGTTTTACACTATAAATGGTTTGGAGTTTTTAATCAGCAAACATTATTTTAAGAGTATTCTCGATATCACATTAGGGAAATATAAGACCTAAATTTGCATCAGTATTAAATTGTACTATATTTACACGAAATAACTATTGCCATGCTACACACTTGCTTGATAACCACGCATTACCAATCTAAAAGATAAGCCTATCTAAGTGATAGATAGAAAGCTTTTACCTGAGTTTATATCAAAATAAAAATATAAAATAATCTAACGTGAATATAACTCGAAGAGTAGACGACTTAGGAGGCCACTACGACCAAGCTTTTCCTCAGACCATTATTCTCTCATTGTGCCACAAAATGGCCATATGAAGTGCAAATGTATTCTTTTCGTCAAGCATGGAGAATCTATATAAATATAGAAAGTTGGAGCAGTGGAAATTTCAATAAATATTGCCACGCTCACCGATTCCCCCCTTTTTGGCTGGAGAGTGGCGGCTCAGCAGGTGTTGATTAAGGATAAGATAAATGAATTTTCAATGGCCATGACGAAAACGCTGACGAATCAAGATTTTTGAACGCCATAAAATCGCTTTTCACTCCCCGCCTCCGGGGGCAAATCGAGAGAGAAATCCCGCCCCCAGGGGCAGTGGGACAAATAGACCATCCAATGGGTCGCTGCATCCGTGGCGGCCTTTCCAACTACTCTACCGCGATCGAAAATCTATCTATTATCCTGCTTTTATTCCCACTGTTTGTTCTTTCTGCAAAAAAAAAACTTTGCATGTGGAAAAATGTGCTTTTTGAATGGAAAATACGTGACTAAATTGCGTAACGATTATAGTTATTCGATGTATCATCATGTAATTTCATTTCCAAATATATACCTATCGATGAATTAGTGCAATGCCATCATTAGATTGGAATATTTTATGAAAAATAATGATACTTATTTGTTGAATTATTGTAATTTCTCAAGTATATTTTTCTTAATCAGACATGCTACTGAAGGAAAGAGAACATTTATAACTGAGTTTTTCCTTGGAGACAAAAACAAAAACTTCTCCAGAAAATGTAATCAATTTGAATTTACAGCACCATTTTGCCCCCATAAAAAGAATATCTTATAGATATAGCTGTAAGTAGCATCTTATGAGGTACAAAAATGATAAATATGGATATAAATAAGTAAAAGGGTATTTTGGATGTCCTTAATTATCAAATTCGCCAGTAAAACTAGTTTCAATGCTCTTGCGAAAGTTCAGGGCACCTAGCTTGATGATATTGTTTTCTAGCCAAATTACTAAAGTAAGTACGGATACCTCCGTAGCGATTAAATGGAAAAATGTTCTCGAGGTTAAGGCCACATTGATTCATTATGGTAGGCGACAGTTCTAGGCGCATTCCAGCTCCCATCTTCGGGTCTCAGGTCTTATCCAAAAATTATCTTACGTCTTTATCCAAAGTTACTAAATGTAGACCTCTACGATGGCATTTTTACTATCAATGGTAGATTTCCGAGTTCCGTCCGCGTTGTCATTTTGATAGCGACGTTTCACCTACCGAGCTGTAGACGTCCTCAGGCCAGGCTGAAGTGAAGAGTGCTTCTAGAGTGTCCAATATTTATATGGTACGGTAAGCGCTCAGCACTCAACCTGGCCTGAGGTAGCCTACAGCAAAGTAGGTGAAACGTCACCACCAAAATAACGAAGCGGACGGAAACCGGAAATCTACCCCACTGCGACCCTTAACGCCGCAAAAACTTACATCAGAAACATTTTTATGATATCATAATATGCATATTATTACAGAGAGGTCTTTTACTGTCACTCCGCATATGCTCCGTTAATACTACACCTACAGTGATAAATGATGTATCATTTTAAACGTTGAATCACTGGCTTCTGATGAAAAATACTATCTCTATCTCAAATGGGACTATTTACCAATTACTTTGACTTAAAATTTTCGATTTTTCAATGTCGATTACTCGCTCTAGGTATATCGATTCCACACATTTTTTTTATATTCTTAACTTCAAAAAAGGTTTAAAATGCCGTTAAATCCATAATTAAACCAACAGCTAAACTAAAATATGATTAAAATTAGGTAACTAGGATAAGAACTCGAAATACTAATTACTGGTATAAAGAAAGTACTTTATGATGCATCATCTTTATCTAAAACCCAATTACACCGTTTTCGGAGCATAATTAATCCCTGATAACGTGAAATTGAGAAATTTTCGCATGGGGTACTTAGTTTTTTATTATTGTCGATTGTGGTGGTGTTTGAAAAATGAAAACAGTCGTATTTTTCATTTTTCGATCCGTCCCCTGCTTCTCGAGCTATTCGAAGTGAAAAATTCACTGGTTTGGCCCTTTCGCTGAAAAGTTAATGACGTCAGTGACTCTTGTCTAAACTTCTTCTCCGCCTCTACTCGGCCTCGCGCATCCGTCCCACTTGGTTCGTGTTCATTAACACTATATTGAGCGTTTCATCCTGTCAAGGATCGGGCTAGTGATGGCCTGCCGAAATGGAATTATTTTTATAGTTGAAAGTTATACGTCTTGTTGATGAAGTCTTCCCGGGAAATCAGCCGGGTCAAGATTGACATTGCTGCCAACGTTTCAATGTCAATCTTGACCCGGCTGATTTCCCGTGAAGACTTCATCAACAAGATTCGCCGGGAAAGTACCAGATCCTTCGTTATACGTCTTACTCGAGTATATATTCTTTATATTGTAGCCTTTGTGGAAAGAGCGAAATTTTTGCACGGGTTACCTAGTCTGTCAATATGCTCCTCAGCATCTCGCCAGATTTATGTGACATACGTTCCAGTGGCTGTACACTACATTTCATCTCGACCGCCCACACCTCGAGCCCCCTCGGAGATTTCCCTTCCCACCCACGCGAACTCCTCGCGTCACCATCCACGGGGGAGGGGGTGAAACAGTGTCACGCACGATCTCGCATCCAATGAGTGACGAGGAGGCGCCAATCTCAGCATCTCTAAATTCTCCCCCACACACACTCGAAGATAGATCCTCCTCTTCCTCTCCTTCCCTCCCCGCCACCAGCCATGATCTCCCCCATTCCCTCCACGACTCTCCCCGTCACTCCATTTGCATAATTGCCCGAGTCGTTTAACCCGGCATCTTTCACCAATCCCACACTTTCCTCTCCCTTCCCCTCTATACCTCCAACCCCAACCCCCCTCGATATCCCCGAGGCGACAGAGTAATGGAGACGAGATGCAAGGGGCATGATAGAAATGCATGTTGTACCTCGGCTGAAAGGACAGAGTCGTGTCAAACATTGATGACCCCCGCGTACGGTGGCATTATCCGCCACACTCTCCCTCACCGCGTCATCACGAGAAAAGCGAGCAGCATTGGGTATGAATCAGCAGAGAAGACATTCCACGGTTGTCTTCTGGCCACTTACTGCTTTGAAAGGTTGTGAAATTTATATATCAAGAGGTCTCAACGTCGTTTAGTAGGTATTAATTGAAAATATGGGGTAACATTAATGCTAAAATTGTCTTTCGTAAACCAGTAACTAACTGCGTCACCATTTCTTTAATGACACTGAGGCTTGGTTGTGCTGTCTATAACGTGGTCTAAGAAAGAAATTACTCCAAGATTTGGTCTGGTATCATAACTCTGGGAATAATATTCAAGTCGACTTCAAATGTATTGGGGGACTTTAAGTTTTAAAAGCCTTAGTGCAGTCAGAATAAGGCGAGGGAAACACGGAAGGTCTTCTTGAAATATTTCTTCCACCGTGCTGCCTACAATTCAGTAGAGGTTGTGTTATAAAAACTATATCGTGCACGACGGAAATGATGATAGGAACGATTGAACCTACATTCAATTAGACTCGATATATATTTTAGATTTGAGGGAATTCAACTCCCATGGAGAAAATTTAATTTCTCAGGATGAGATCGAATCAGAAATTTTCGCACACGCAAAGAACCAAATTTGAAGTGAGTTTAAACAGTCGATCCACATCCATCCCTTCCAAAATAATGGTGGACGTGCTTTATCGACAGAGTTGATATTGAGCGTAGTTATCTTTCTTTTATATTCCGAGGCACAGCGGTAAAGTAAAAGGATGAACTTATCTGTTTACTAAGATGACCGAAGGTTCCCACGGCCAGCCGCATTCCAAAAACATCTAAATCCTCAGAAAATGTAAGCCACATTTTCCTGATTCCAGAGCATCGAACGTTTCCCTGCTTGGTTGGACCTCCCAAGTATTCCTCTTCCGCTTTTTGAGTGAGAAAACTCTTTTTGCGAGTGATTTCATAAGCTCGAGCACCACGATCGAAGAAATCAATCGTTTTTACGTTCTGATCGGTATTTTTTTCGCATCGAAGCCATCTTCCATAGCTTCTCCCCGCATGATTCCGTTCGCTCCGTTGAGTTAATTTGCGGGTTCCGCGATCCGATGAAACGTAATGTGTATTATGATAAGAAGGAGGTGGAGCAGAAGGTGTCCCTCGAAATGAGCGGGAGGGTTTCGTCCGGAGGAAAAAATTTGGAGAGAGGGAAATGGATACCCAAAATTTCGGCGAAGTTTAATGTCTGCTTTATTAATGGCTGTGTGGCAGTCTAAGCGATAGATGGAAGGGAGAAGAATCTTCAACGTGAGGTGGTCTTGGGAAGGAGAGGGTATTAGGGTGATGACCCTACGTCTACGCTGACATCGTCATCCTGTATGTACGCTACCTAACCAGTCTATGGACGTTTTCAATAAATCCAATGAAGTGATTTCGGCGTTACTTAGTGGAGCGAATTAATATTCATAGTAAACACAACAAGATACGGTGTCAATAACTGCTATTGCTTTCGACGACTATAACATAATTTTCAACTGACTGATTTATCTTCAAAAACGATGCTTAAATCGTTTAAACTAGTTGACATAGATAGGCAGTTAATGGAACCATAAATTGATGTCTTCTCAATAAAAGTAACATCTTAGTGTTCTGTTTGGAGTGCGCGGTTATCGCCCTCGCAGAAATATTTTATTCATGGACAAATATTGGCGGATGCCCAAGTGACTCTTTGACTAACATTAATTTGGACTAAGGGATTGTTGAGGAAAACGTCGAGGTCGTCGAAGAATTTTCCAATTTCCCTCACCAAACTTTTTTTGTGAATGAACCATGCCTATGAATATTTGTTTATACGATCTCATTAATTAACTTTTTAATGCATTGTCAATGCATTTGTACCTAAGGCAAATATTTGTAAGTATCCCAACTTTTCTCTGTAGATTAAGTGGTGCCAAGGCTTTTCCTTGCGTTTTATCCTGCTTTCCCATGTTTCCTAATCACATCTTGTCTACGGATGAAAATTGGATTATAAAAATGAATGTCATACTATTATAAGATTCAAGGATGCATATTTCCGATTCTTCACAGTGTCTTTCATTCACTCCTAGTAATACTCAATTGCCATTCTCCTTAGGGTAGCTGTAAAACTTTAGTAACAGTTAAGCTCTCTAATATTTGTTTACACAATTAAATTTCTATTTTCAATGCTTGCCAGTTTCCAGTACCTTTGAGATTTCGCCACCTTGGAAAAATTACTATTGCGCGAACGAAAACTTTCCGCCGATGGCAGCTGTCCTTACCATGGTCAGTAAGTTGGCTGTTGAAGGGGGTATGAGATTGAGAGACCCCAGAGTTTCAAATGTTTTTTTTTCATTTCCGTTTTTTATTTTCTTCTCTCTCTTTCTTGAGTCCATCGCGACCGCCATCTTGTTTGTTTTGATCGTTTTTCCCTATCGCGAGCGCGAGGAATTCTGGGAGCAGGCGTTGACGCGCAGACAGCCTTGGACGCCTATTCTCTCTCTTTCCTCCTCTGCTCCGCCAGCAGGCGTCTTCACCTCGGAAGGAGATGAATTCTTGCCGCGTCAGGCGATGGCACAAAAAGGATTCTTGGCTGATTTCACAAGACGCCGGCCGTCACTTTCCTCCACTCTGTGGCAAAACTTCCTTTGACTGAGCCTGTGGACGAATTCATGGAGTTGTTTTGAAAAAATTGGTGACCGTTTTCTCTGGTGCCGTGCCAACAACACACCAGTCTCCGCTCAATGCCTTTGAATTAAACGAGATATGTTTAAAGGGAGAGGCGACGATTTTTGATGTTGGGTGTTCAATATCTTTTAGATCAAATCCTTTTTGGTTTCCGCAAGAGGTTTGTTTCACTTGGGCTTTGAATAGGAAAACAGAATGACTATCTAGCTGAAATTGGGCTGTCCACCGAGTGAAGGTCTCCGTTCATGCCAACGCGACGTTTCGAAAACCGAATCTGTGTTCTAAACTTCGGCATCAAGTAACTCAAGGTAGGTATAGTTAACTTTCACTCGCCCTGAAGACGTAAACCGGCTCGGTTTTCGAAATGTCGACATCGATGGAGACCTTCACCCGTTGGATAGCCCGAGTTCAGCAACAAGAAATAAGACTATCTAATTTATCCTGATAGTAGCGTTTTGCTGTCATTATGGTCCGAAGAAAGCTGTATTTGTGTGTATTCTTCCATAACTACTCAAGTTCTTTTTTACGAGACGCAAACGCAACGCAAAACGCAAACGTTAGGGAGGCTGAAGCAGAATATAAAAATTGAGCACATGATAGTCTAAATCAGAAATGAATTAATCTGAAAATCATATTTAACTAAATATCCGCTTTATGATTATATTTGTCTGAACTCTATTGCAAATCGCCATAAAGGGCGTATTATCATTAGGACCTTCTGGAACCCGAGTTTTTGGCTAAAATCAGGATTTTATGTGCTTCAACATATAGGATTTCTCTTCATTGTTTTGCATTTGACTACTGCTTTTTAAAGTACGTTTACTTCATTAATAGAGAATTTAGGATACTTCTGGAAATATGGAGCTAATAAATTTGAAAATCCGGGAAAAATAAATGCATCATATTACATCATAGACTTAGTAAAAATTTGCACTATGGTCGAACACTTTCTCTTAGAATTAAGGCAGAATTATTTTATGATGAGTTTTCTAATACAAGTATATGTAGTTTCTCGTATAATCTATTATATAGCAAGTCTTTGAGAGGGGAAAATTGAGATTAATCAATTCGTACCGGTGGCCTACTGTGCATATGACTTTAGAATCGTAGAGAAAAGATCATAAATTTTCTTTTGGTATTCCGTCATATCAAACATATTCTCACGGTATTCCATCCACCAACAACAGAAGCCTTTCGAGATCAGCTAAAATTTCTCATCCATTTTTGCACCCACCCTGAAAAGTCAGTTATTGCCGAAAAACGTGCGTCCGTCCGGTTTCCGAAAAAATCGCTTTAACAAACTGTTACGCGATATTTAATTCTTTGAGTCATTAACGGTAACGGTTTCGTGGAAGCCTATTAAGACTGTGGGATGGGTGCAAAAATTACTCGTTTCATTAAAATAAAGAAATTGGCCGCTTGATTAAATGTTGTGAGATGAAGCGGCAGCTTTGCGATACTCCTCCGTGACCCGGATGAGGCGGAAGTTGAAGACGATCAGAATCCAAGTAACCAAGTAAAAGCGCTGTCCTCCGAGAATCTTGGGTTGACATGTATTAGTTAAAACAAAATTATACATTTTTTACGACAAGTTTTATTCATAATCCTCATTCTTGTAGTCTGTGACTAATATTCATTCCAATTTAGACGAGAAAACTGCTAAGATGGCGTAAGACAAAAAGTGGCGATAAGTACGGAAGGATCTCGTATCATAGATGCATTTTTATCTGATCATACTACTAATTGTCAGTGGCGGATCTATGAGGGGAGCCTAAGAGGGCAATAGCCCCCCTTGAGTATCCAATTTACACTAGATAGAATGGTAATTTTTTCCGACCCCCATTGCAACTGGAATTTTAACCCCCACTTAGCCCCCCCTTGTCCCTATCCTTGATCCGCCACTGATACGACTATATAACTAGATAAAAATGTTGCTTAGTGCGAAAGCTGATATATAGTATTTGAATTTCCAACAATCAGGAGAAACATATTCACAGATATCCGTGGCCTTGATTATTTCGTATACCATCTCATTCTCTTGCATAGGTTTAGATAGAAAATAGCTGCGATAATATTTATGAGAGGATTGGAAGTTTTATAGTTTTGTGAAAGGAAAAAAAAATGTTAATTGACGAACGCCGTAAAAGTGTTGATAGACTTCATCACCCTTTAAAATAGTCATTTCGTAGATTCCCGTAGCTGTGGCAATATTTGTTTTGGGAATTTCACGTCACACTGATCCCGGGAACCATGTCACGTATGGGGGCAAAAAATCTAACATGATGGAACGGGCCACGGACTCGTTAAAAAGGCTTTCGTAGGGCCAGGTAGGACGACAGATCCCCCTCAGGGGTCAATGGAGGAAGAGGATGAAAAATTTCATATGTATGCACACGTCGAACGCTTGAGGGAATGGTTCTTTCGGCAGGAATTCGTATGCCAGGGTTGGTGTTATTCGAGGGAGGTGGGCGAAGAGGGTTGAGGAGAAGAAGGGAAAAGAATAAAGGAGATGAATAGTGAAGAGGGTGAGAGAGGGGTGGGGAGTTATCTTCATTGGCTCATGAGAATATAGGGATTTGGGAATAGCTGGTATCGGCAATGATGCAAATGTATTCCCGTTGAGGTTCCGGCTGTTGAAGGAAGTTTAAGGCAGGGAAATTGTGTCTAGCGGCCAGAATTGTACTTATTTTTTTGGAAGCTCGAAACAGAGATGTATTATAAGGTGGCGGAAGCTATAAAATGAAAACATGAGCAGGGAGAATGACTTTAATGAGCCCAAAAGTTGTCTTCGATACCAATCCACCTTGTAACCCGGCAGCGTTTTAACTCACTTACCGAGTAGAAAATGCTCTCATTTCTTAATTTTTCATTCATTTATTTCCCTCTCAATGAGCAGTGTATCCCCCAAGGGTCAGTCATGCCGCACTTATATTTTTTTCTCCTAATAATGTATCGCGCATGCATGGAAGCGGTGTCTTTATTATTTCCACGCACAAGATGCGCAACAGCTGGGAATAGAGATCTTTTCTGATCGGATTGGTTTCTTTCCTTTTTTCGTGCTCTGTTTGAAAAAAACATCGGGCATGGTCTGTGAGACAAAAGGAGCCGCGCATTCTTTCGAAGAATGCCGCGTCGTAATTACCGGACCCTTCGGCGGCGGTACTCTGCGCGGGAAACTATTTGGGCGAATCCGGAAACGTTTTGGTTGGTGTTATCGGTGTTATCAGCAGTATCGGAGAAAGGGAAGGATAAAGAGAATGGGGACATTGCTACGACAAGCTTAGAGAATCCCTTAGGTTTGGATAGATACGCAAATTACGGTAAGGGTGAATTTTGTGTCGTCGTTAAAGGAGCCCAAGCTACCTATAGCGAAGTTACGTATTTCATAAATTTCGCACAATCTTTTCTTATTTTGTCCCCTCTGTCTCTCGTGCTTCATTTTGTCACATGTCGTCTCTCACATGTTTCACTTTTGGAAATTCGTTCAAAAAGGTTTTGCTTAGGATACAGCTTCTGCAACATCTATATATTGAATAAAGTTGTGCTTGAGCACATACTAACGGGACCGAAGCGAGCGGGGGCGTCTGTGTGTTCAACCCCCGAGATGTTTGGGAGATCAATTCTTAAGCGTACCCTGTCACCATAACCCCCTAAACTGTACTCGTTCTTCAAATGTCCATCCACCCCGGAATTTTTTGCTGGCTGCGACCTTGAAAATTAACCTAAACCGTAGAGCTGACCAACTTTATTACAATACATTGAAGAATAAATATCCACCTCCATTGTAGTTTTCGGGGTTCAAATATTAATATCCACTGAATCTTTATACTTATTTTGATTGTGAATTTTGAGGTTATTGTTCAAAACATTTTAAGTCTATTTTAGCAGCAATATTTGTGATCTCTGTGGGCAGTGATGCAGATGAAAGCAATAGTTAAAAGAGCTTATTATAAAATGGTGTAACATAGGATATTTACTTCTTTGCATTCTCTTTCATGTAGTCCGGCACTATATTTTCGTTATTTAATGCCATTCTTTAATTGCAGGTACGGTAGTATACTTAAGTATTGAACAGAGCTGATTAATACCTCGGAGGTTTCTCTTTGATAGAATCTGGAAAGGACCCAAAAGCTATACTAATAGACATTGATGAATCCTTTTCAGTTCCCGAAAAAATTGATGAATCGATATTTATTGGACCTGTTTGCATAGCGTGGCATAATTTCTCCAATCAACGTTTTCATTAAAAGAGTGCTGTTTTATGGTTAAAGGCGATTGCCAACCCCGTTAAAATCTGTAAACGTTTTATTATTTTGTGATTTATTGCTGGGGATTACATTTAAACTTGCCTTGCCTTGTAAGATTCGCGAAAACGGCAAGTGAACAGTCGAAGAACGAGTGCATCGCTGCAGCTTTTGAAGGATTGAAATGAAGTACCCTTCATGGATAAAATGAGCCATGATGCAGCCAAAACCGAGGTAAAATTGCGTTGGGAATTCCAGGGCGTCATTTCCAAGAAGAGAGGTATCCCAAGGGACAAATTCCTACGGAGGATGGGGGAAGCCGAATGAAGGTTTTGATAGTCCTCAATAGATAGTGATGTGGAATCATCGGAGGGATGAGGAGGTCTACGGGATAGAGCAGCGGAGTGAGGCCTTTTGGTTCTAATGGAGCCCACTACAATGGGTAGAGGCGAGGGGCAGACAGTTGGCGTGGGAAGGAGAAGTAAGTGGAATGTTTACAAGGCCTAATTTCGTCTCGGGAGTAAGGAAGAAATCTTGACTACATGGAGTGATGTTTTCCAGGAATGCTTTTTTTCAGTTGCTCTGTCTCTTAATCATATACGCTAAGAAGTTTTTCGTTTCATTCATGCGGTTTTTAAGCATTAAGTTCTATCATCTAATTTTCTTGCGCATGGTGAGTAATCTAAAAGGGAAAAATGCCCGGTGATAAATTCGCAGCTTAATGATTTTTTTTTCAAGTAAATGAATTTAAAACCATATCCGGAATTTGATGAAGAAATGCAACGATATATTATATGGAATCATTGAAGCTACATAGCTGATATGAGCGACATAATGACTGACATCTCAATATTTTGCTGTGAAATTCGCAAAAATGAAAGTAAACACTTAATGACTAATCATGTTATTTGTATATTTCTTAGTACCTTAATTGATACGTGCCAGCTTTCAGAGTTCAAATAAATGTATTAATCACTCCACCTCTGTCAAGTGACAGCTAATGGTGACGCCACAAGCAGAAATCTAGTTCCCGGGACTGAAAAAATCATTTCATGCGGGACTACCAAGAGCTTTCTTTCTAACTAGACCAAAAATAAAAACAAATATGTCAGGGAATACTCACGGATTGAAAAATGTTACAAGTTAGTCCTTCTAAGTGCTTCCTTATGCTTTGACGAGGGTTTTCGGTGATTTTTTTGCAAAGAAATGATTGAGGTTTTTTGGGTGATTTTTTTGCAAAGAAATGATTAGATATGGGATCAAAACGATTACATTAACTGGGTGGACTTATTAGGGGGTGCCTCAAAGAAAGAGAGGGAGCCAAGGGGATAGTCAGTGGGTATCTCTGTTGAGTGTGAGAATGGAAGGGGATGCTGTTGTCAGAACGAGAGCGACATATGCTCACCCATCGACTTGTGAATCGGGCGGTCTTCCTTTTGTTCTTCTGGGGAGTTTGAAAGTGGGAGGAACGAAGCGATATTTGCATGACTAGCCATGAAGGCTTTTGCTCGAAGTTCGATAAAATCTTTACGAAAAATTTCTCAAAATATGTAACTTTGAAATAATTTGTTAAAGATAGGGGTAAAATAAGAAGTGGGTAACGAATGTGAACATTAATATGCAATCATCTGTGTGTCACACAATTTGTGCGTGATTTTGCATTTTTTTTTCAATAATGAATCTCGTAAGGGTTGGTCCGTATCTGCGGTAGGACAACTACCGTAAAAGGTAATGAGTTTTCAAACCCTTTTTTTTTAGTATTAGCACATGGAGAGGAAAAATATCCTCATAATTTTACTATTTTTTATGCAAAAATTGGTGCATATGATTATAGTTAAAATATTGACATGAAATATCACATTTTCCTTGTATTTTTATTCTACACGACTGATTTCATGGTAGCGCCCGCATCATCCGAATTTATCAACCTGTACTGTAACTCAATCTGTAATAGTACGATAAAATACTGCTTCTGAGGGTAGAAATTGAGATTTTTTCTATTTTGGTCGACTACTATTTTTCTAATTGGGTTAAACGTATTTGGCTTACTTTGCGTTTGTGTTGTTTGCGGTGGGACACCTACCGTATGAGTTTTTTAAAGTTGTGATATTAGCACATATATTGGAAAAATATTCCCATAATATTACTAATATTTTACACAAAGTGTGATTCGTATAATTGGTAAAATAGTTCATAAAAATATTAATAATAATAAAGGTATCTAAATTGGGGATCAGATCACCTCCGAAAAATCTCCACGATTTTAACCTTAGCTCCAGTCATAGGAAACACACTCTCTGGCCATCCAGCCTACCTATCGAACATTAGAACTAGCCTACACCCAGATGACGGAACGCGCCCAGCACACACCAACACAGCCGAAAGCTTAAGGCCACGCTGTCTCCCGCCAGCACACAACAACTCGGAAGGTGTGCTCCCCCACACCTTTCCCCAGTATGCGCGCGGCGACCGCATCTTAAACGGAGATGAGAGAGGTCTTCCCTCAAACCACCGGACCGACAACAACAACATATCCACACACCATCGGTGGAGATACATCCCTTTACACGCCCTATCCTCTACCCTCCCCCCTCCCACCCTATTCTTATCCCTTCCCTACGCAAGTTTTCCCCGCGCGCCCCTAGGGGCCCAAGAGAGAACCAATTGCCTTCCCACAACACCCCGCGCGCCTCTCTCTCTCTCTCTCTCTCCATCCCCCTCCCCTCATCACTTCTTCCGCCCAAATTACACGGGCCTCCCTCCATTAGTCGCAATATCCATTTCCCTTTGAGAGGCCGCCGGCGTTTAATTCACTTCTCGAACCTCCCACCCCCGTTCCTCCTCCTCCTCCTCCTTCCTCTCCTCCACACCACCCCACTCCCCCCTCTCTCTCACAAAGTTCCTCCATCCATCCCCTCTTCTTCAGTCTCTCGTCCCGTTTTCCTCTCTCTCTTGCTTTTAGTCTTTCTCATCGTATCCCTTCCCTCACGGCCTTGCGGGGTTGTGACGCATCGATGTTCACGTTCCATTGTCAGACTAAACTGCGAGTGAACGTACACCGGTTTCACCTACTGTAGAGTTTGGTAAACTGTTACGGGCTTGTGGTACCTTTACCAGTAACTGATGTGTGCGTACAACCAAATCTCTTATTAGCAGGTATTAGGCTTCATTGGGACCAAAATATTCATAGGCTATTAACAAGTAGAGGTGCCCGCTACTAATAGTGAACCCTAAATAAGATTTAGTTATAGCAGTACAAGTTACATGAGTGAAAAGATTATAGCATTTAACTGGGTCACACTTGGAAGCTTGTAGCTACAAAAAATGTAGATCCATAAACTGAGTCTGCAATTGTAAATGGGGCTTCAATATATTCGTAAGCTTGTAAAATTGTAAAATAAATTCCTAAAAGTACAGTAAAGAATAGTCCTTGTATTGCTTGTGAGTGGTTATTTTCTATTAATCCATGATGGGCTCAATAACTTTAAAAATTTAAACACAGAGCAGGTGATGAAGGATGTAAATTATGAGGGTGTTGAAAGATTAGCCAATAGAAAAATTAAGTGGCGAGCTGCGTCAAACCAACCTTATTAAAGATGGCTGTTGATGATGATTAAAAGCTAAATACTTATTGTGTTACATTTTTTTTTAAAGATTTACAAATATCATTTCAATTGCAAGCTTACGGATAGTTGACGCTGAAATTATACATGCAGGAGTTAGTGTAAAATTTTCTATTTTACGAAACCGTATGGGCGCAAAGCGGCAGCATCATGAATGTTCCTACGTTCCTATGTTCTGTCTACGGCTAAATTTTAATTCTAGATTAATGTTTAAAAATATAATCAGGAATCATCATATCTTCTCAAATATTCTTGAGAAATAGTTAATTCTAAAATCTGGAGAAATTCTTCAAGGAGGCGTACTATCTTAGCGTTATAATATGCATTAGCCTCCTAACACCCAAATAATTTGACTCTGAGCCGCATAATTTTTTATGCACCAAAGTCTATTTGTAAAGAACTTTTCCACCTGTTTTGTCCACTGTTTCCACAGTAATGTTCTTTGATTGAATGGTGAACCTTAAATGCAAATTGTCTTCCATAGTAATGCTCAATAAATTCGCTAATTTCAAAGTGATGCATATGGTGACAATAGTTCACTTACGTTTCAGTAGGCGTCTTCTTCACGACACCGCGGAATCCATTGCAGTAGTTATTGACTTTATGTTAATAAAAAATTGAAATTTTTGTGTTCTAATGAAAATTTTCAATGAATATTTAGGATAAAAATAATCAATAGCTCTGAGAGACCAAGTGTGAAGAGCCTAGGTACTCTTTTACTTCGTAATGTTTACACTTGGCCACCATAAAGTATTATTCCTGTTGCAAGCAGTCTGTAATCTCTCATAGCTATGCGTTAAGTCGTTTCTGTTCCCATTTAATTGGCAAAAACGGCCTAATGTTCTTCGGAGGTTTTTATTGCAAGAGTATTTACGCTTTCTACCAACTTCCTTCTCGGGAATTTCATTCCAACCTCAAAGGTAGTGAACTCAATCAACACCTTCGCTTAACTCGCCGGCCCCGCCTGCCAAACGAGAGGTCGCGGGTTTGAGTCCCGCCTGGGTAGGTTGACCCTACACAGGGCATGGATTTTCGTGTACGTGTAATTAAATTTTTTTAACTCCCCGATTAAAAATGGCCAATATGAGTTGTATTCCATGGTATAGGAGTAAATAAATAACATTGAAAAATCCCCTTGATTTTACTGCCTGTTGTTTACCGTAGTAATTCCGTCTACCGCGTCCGCTGGTGGAATGTCTGCAGGGTGTCCCAATGCTCTCCGAAGTCCCTTACAAACTGTGGAACTCACTCCCCGTGGTTCCTTTCGCCTCCTTTTCCAGTCACCTCCATATATCTTCCACGTCTCCCCTTCTTGCCCGCTTTATCCTCCTATTCTCTCGGCTCCCTTATTTAAACTTTATTACTCTCCTTCCTTCACGGAATGGGAACAAATGATAAATCATTTCTGGGAAAACACTTGGCCACCTTATTGCATGTGGGATTAGAGGATTATGGTGAACGTCTTCCCCTGTTTTTTTCTGATGACGTAGTCTCGACTGATTAGGTTAGTTTTTCTCTTCCCCTCCCTTACAGGGGCGATTTAAAATCTAAGAGGCATATTAACAAATTTTTTCGGTGTTGAAGCTCACAGATATATATGCGGTGATTCATTTTATCGGAGTGGAATTTGTTCCGTTCTGACTAATAACTATTGCACCCCTTGGTACTTCAAATAGTCAGAATCCATAGATCCAGATAAATAAGCCTTCTGTTGGTAAAGAACAAAGCGATTTTCTACTTTTATTCCATTCTCGAGGATACAAAGAAAAATTGGAATTTGCGCTTCACGTCCGTAGGACAAAGAAGAGGCGGTAGTATTATCAGTTTTTAATGTATTACCAGTGACTACGAGAAATAATTGATTAACATCCAATACAGTAAAATCATTTGAACTCTCTATCGCTACCCTAGCAATTTCGAGAATTCTCTTAAGAGCTATTGAATTTTAATCCTCATCTAATTGATCTGTACTATTTTTGGTGATTGGTACCTGATAAACGGACGGCTGGTAAGACTTTCTTAGGGATAAAACCCTCGGTAACGCAATCGGAGGAAAACCCTATTCCAACAACCCAACCCTCTATAAACATTATTTTCATAATTTGTGATCACGTATTGCTTTCATTGTTTCATTTCGTAACAATTTACGATACAGTATCAAAAAGAATACCTAAATATAAATGTGGCACCGAGATAAAATCGTCGTTAAAGTTTCATTTGTACAAATAATTAGAATATTAAAAAGAATCATAATTATCATGGAAGATAAATCAATCAAATTAATAAATCGATATCATAATTGGTTAATTTCATCCAGACCCACTCTAGACCCAGGGCCGTAGCCAGAAGAGTCAGGTCGGGTGCCGCCTGACCTGTGAGAATTTTTGCCCGACGTGGACAACTCCTACTACAAGCGTTTTACAATTGTATTTATTATACCCACCCCCCTGTAGCGTAAACTTGAATACCTACCTGACAACCTCTCAGCCCCCCTGGCCAATAATCCTGGCTACGGTCCTGTTTAAACCGTTTGCTACAATTAGTTCTATTCAGAATTCCGACTATCCTTCTCCTTTTGAATGCCATATTTGCCAAGATTAACTTTAATCATAATGTCGTTCATATGCGGAAGATATTCAGGTACATTTTAGAAAAATACTCCCGTCTTTACGTGCTGTCTCATTCCCTCACACTCTTCACCGTGGCTCCAACCCCACCTCCTCCGGCCCCATCCCCTTCATTTTCCCCTCCTCCTCACCCCTCTCCTCCCCTTCCTCCCCGTCGTCGTAATTCTGGGGTTTGTTCACGACGGCTCGATGGGCGTTCCCCACCAAACAGCAGTTATTGAATGTATTGATGCTAATGTTCCTCCGCATCGCTATTGATACGTTCGACCCGACTCTCTGCCTACCCCTTCCCCTCTCGTACCTTCCTACACACCATCTCCACCCCCCTTTTTCATCCCTCCTCACACTTTATCTTCTTTTCTGCTTCATTTATTTGCGCCACCGTGCTACGCCTCACTCTCACACTCTTTTTCCCATCCCGAGTCGGGAAAGAGTGGAGGTAAAATGGTCCGTCCGTCGTTGAACGTGTACCAGGCCTCCAAATTGTCCTCCTAAGGATTAAGCCTGAATAATACGATCATTTTTACCGTCCTTCATCGTGATAGCTCCAGCAATAGGTTTTCAGGGACCCAACGAGTGATTGCTCGACCCATCATTTTCTGAATCACGCAATCATTCTAACCGTCCTTTTTCCATCGCTTTTTCCGTCACATTCCGCATGGTATGGTACTTGGAGGAGGCGACCGACGGATGAGGTCATTGGCTCCATGAGGGAAGGGTAGGTAAGGAAGATTGGAATGAAACCCGGCGTCGGAATTAACCTGCTCTTAACGAAAAGCGCCAAGGGGATCACGGCTTAACGTCCCATCCGACGGACGGAGTGTTGTGCTTGAAATGTCCTCCTCACGACATTCAAAGCAGGGATCGGGCAGCCTCTGAAAGTTCTCTGCCACTTCCGGGATTTCAACCTGAGCCTACGGAGTGGGAAGCCAACACTAACCATCACCCCAAGCCGATCCCCGTCACATTCCGTATGCACAACTGTCATTCAAATAAAAGCTAAGCGTGGCGTTGCAATCGATGTTAGCGGCTGTACGTTCTGATTGGCTGAAAGACTGTACCAACAATGGTTTCAGCGACGGAAAGAGGGACGAGGCAAGTGATGGAAGAAGGGATGAAATTTCAATTCCTGTTGTCTTTGCGGAAAATAATAGTGCGGAAGGGTTATTTTTCCGCCATTGTTAGGGCAATCGCTGCAGCTATGGCTTACAAGGCACTGAAATAATGACCGTGTGATTCAGGCTTTAGGAACATACCATTTCTGTGGTGTCTAGTTTTCTGGGGCTCATATAACTTAAAGCAATCATTGAAATACAAAATATGGGAAATTCAGGATAGTTTTCACATGAGCAAACGCGAATCCGTTTACAAGCACCAAACATGTCCCCATGACAAATTGTGTAGATAATTTATTAATTAATTAGCGCTGAAAACTGTTCGTTTAAAATTAAATCAATATAATTGAATTGAATATATAAGTCAAATTTTTACATGTACATTGTTTTCACAGATACACATTTAAAACATTTGACATCTAGTAATCATATGTGCCCTCTTTTATGTTTCATGCATAAGTCCTAAGTGTCCTATGATTTAGGTGTAGTAAGTCTCCACACCTTTTGGGGTTACATATGAGAGTGTCTACAAGTCGTTTTTTTTGCCAAACTGGGCGAGATTTTGGGGTAGATAAAGAGAATAGGGATATTTCCGTAATAAGAATGGGGAATTCCTTGTATTAGCATAAAATTCCAAGGGGCAAAAAAGGATTAATTTTACACAGTCATCAATGGAGCGAGAGCAACCTCTGACAAAATCTAGAAGTTGTTGTTGACGATACGAATCATATTCGTATTGCTTCGCGCTATCCAATATAATTCTTCTTTATATTGTTGTGAAATGGGTGACACGCTGCTGAAACGAAATTTTCAAATAATCCATTCAGTATTAATTGATAATTACTTAACGACGCTATCCCTCCGTGTGTTTTATTTTGTAATATGAATCACGTCACTGTTTCGATAAAAATGAAATAAATCTGCATAAAAACCCGATGAGTAATACGGATACCCAGGTTGGATGACTGCTAAAGATTTCTCGCGCCCGTAAAAAATAGAACGAGGCGGCCGATGCCTCCCCGCGGTGGCGGTTGCCCTCATCGTCGCCGCAACAGCTCCCGCCATCATCCGCACCTCTAGAGCGTTTCAGCGCACCACCCACTGAGATCGAAAATTACTGTCCCCGGAGCATAAGAGCCCTCGAATCCTTCACCGCGCAATGGTGGCATCATGCTTTTTTCCACCCTTCGCCACTGTGCCCTTTCTGTTTGGTCGCGGGAGGTGGGAAAGTGAGGGAGCGGTATTTGTAGGTCCCCGCATGCCACCAATGGGAAAGACCCCGTCATGCTGCGGTGGCCCCGAATGTGCATTGGTGGTAGTACGGTTGGATATATGTACAGGGTTAGGGCGTGAGGTAAGGAAACGTCCATAATGCTAAAATCCTTTATCGCCATGTCACATTGCAAACAGTGGTGGACAATTGTTATGCCTCTGGCGCATGTTTTTAGAAGAATGGCGCAGGTCATTTTTACGAAATTTGTGGCCCCTTATTAAATTTGCTTTTAACAGAAGGTATAAACTGTATTATAAAAGGGATAATATGTATAAAATGTTCGATTCGATCTATTTCAATTTTCTGTAGAGTTCATGGCTTCGTAGACGCTAAAATTTTTATTTATTTACTGTTTCAAAAACGAGATTGATAACACCAGCGCAGAAGTGTACTTATACTCTCTTTTCCTTCTCAGAATCCAGACTAACGTCCATTGTCCTAGCAAACATCGACCGAGAAAATTAGCCCGGCCACGCTTTATTCATATGACTTCAAGATATTTCTATTGTAAGTCAGTACACCTTTCAGTCAACAATTTCTTTCTCCATCGCGCTAAAATTGAGCTCATGATTAGAGATCTCACATGCATTAATATAACTTTAGAGGGTTATTGTCATAATGCTACTTTCACCAGTAAGTCTGCCACAAAAAAACTAGAATTTGGTGATTTTTATTCGAATTTCGAGATATCAAAATGATCGAACCTAGGTTTGGGTTAGTTAAGATTATTATCAATCTCCTCTGAAATTTTAATTATAAACTTCTATCTCCAATAAACCCTTATCTTATAGCATCCAGCTGATATTAATTATTCATGGCACGTCCTTTGGACATTACATACCAGGCGGGCCAAATTTTATAAAAACAAGCACTAGATTAGGGCTTTGAAAACACCGTGAGGAGTGAGTCATCAAACTGCTAAAGGAGAGATAATGTCCGTGACCAGCTCGAGCTGTCTCTATAATTCGGTTTAGCAGAGTGCATAGCCCCGAAAAAAGAATTATTCTCTTTGTTTCTTGGTCTCAAATAAGTTTTTGGCATTAGTTATCTTTGTCGAATCCAAATCTGCCAATATGTATTTTAGCCTCCCGCCTGTGCAAGCGTAATAATAGTATATTTTAAAAATTTCCAATTAGCGTCGAAAATTTTACAACTACGTATATAAGTCATAAGTATAAACTAACCTGGATAATAATTCATGGTATAAGAACCCATCTATAAAAAATCCTTCTCTTCTCTCATACCCTAAGCCAAAAGAATTTCTACATATTCGTCGTCCGACGAAATAGTTAGTTATTCCATAACCTTACAATTAGCAGGATGTGCTTCATTTTTTAAGGAAGTATAAGCATATCGAACTGAAAGGAATGATTATGAACGTATGAAATGGTTAAAAGTCTTTACATCCATGTCAAAAATAAAAAATACTTTAAATATGGAAAGATACTGTGTTTTTAAGTTTTGGCATGGACCCTGAAAGAAACGCCCACAATGCATATGTCGTCTTATGTCAAAAAGTTTGTTCGGAGAAGAAGTTTCGAGGTAAAATTCTGGTTTTAATGGCTACGCTAAAACATTTGCAAATATCCATAGAATTTATGCTCGACCAACCTACGTTTTGGCAAGTTGATTGCTACTATCATTACTGATAGACTAAACTTGATTCACCAAGTTCAAACTCATTTATGTCCTAACAAGTTTAGTTGCTGTCATAACCTTTTCAAACTATTAGGGAGAGAATATTTAGGATCTCAGCATTAAATTCGGAGTGTGGCATCTTTTATTCTCCTTCTGCGCCCCACTATCTGCTTGATTGAGTCAGCGGTGATGCTACCGATTCTCACGCAATTCGCTCCGGCACCGATGGCGGTTTTGTCGGGCATCGTATCCGAGTGAACTCGGCGCTGAGGAACGCGGGAAAAATCTGAAAAACCAACGGCGAGACGTTCCGGAATCTTTTCATCATTGTTATTAGGGCCTGGATGGGCGGTCGTGTGCGCCGGCGCTTAATCTGCATCGGACGTGAGGCGTTTGTACGCACGTCACTCCTCCGCCATTGCGCCACCCATTCAAGGTGTTTTGCGTCCGTTAGAAGTCGTAGCCACGTCGGCGATCGTTTTTAAGAGCCAAGCGATCCCCTTTTATCGCCCGTTATTATTCTCCTCCGTCGATGGATGATGGCCGCCTCGCTTAGGCGTGCGTCTTATGCCCACGTGAGAGTTACACCTATTTTTCTCCTTCTCTATCAAATATATATAGAGGTATTTAATTGTACGAAGATTTCGATCATTTTTTAACTTTGCATTCAACTGTAGGCATAAACTCTATTATAAAAAAGCTAGTGTAAAAATAGTCGATTTGATCTATTTTGGTTTCTGTAGAATTAATGGCTTCTCAGAAGCTGTACATTTAAATTATTTATTGTTCCAAGAGCATTGGAATTGGTAACCCAGTAAACGTGAATACTATTAGCATTAGTGGAGACATGTCCTCGGCATTGGAATACTATAATATCTGAGTTGGCCATGATCGGAGGCAAAGGTTTTGGCTACTTGCACACACACCACCTTTGGACGACCGGTAAAAAAATCGGCCGATATTTTATCGCTGGAGCACTGCTTGCACATAAGCCGGATTTTAAACAGTTATACGATCAATTCCTTGGTTGTCGAGATCAACCGACTTTTTATCGGTACTGGGTCGTGGTCGGTCAGTGTTCACGCCACCATGCCTTCCAATGGTTCACTATTGGAATAAAGACGGCAGATTTTTTTACCGACCGTCCATAATCTGTGCGTGAGCAAGAGGCTTTTCATTATCATTGAATTGCATAATATAGGTACTTATAGTACGGATGTAACTTGAGATTTCATGCAAGATCGCACCGAAGGGAAGCATAATGCGAATAAAATTATAGGGAACTTCCACTTCTAATATCATTGGTTCTAATACTATTGGTTTTGATTGCCACAGTGCTTTTCTTTTTTTACCTATTGACACTGTAAGGGAGCGAAGCCGGTCTCATTAAAAATTTTAGCATTGGAAACTACTCATATATTTTTTCTAATGAAGTTACAGGAAGGAACTGCGTATTTAGTTTTTGTCCGTTCCACTCATATTGCTAACTATTTTTAACATGTATTTAGAAATAAATCAACTTAATATTTCATCATCCGTCGCAAAAAGAAAGTGCGAATTTAATTCATGCCCTTTCCACTGACATTGATCACTATTTTTAACATATATTCACAAGTAAATCAAATTAATTCTCAGATATTTCATAATTTCTTGTAATTTTTTTTCCATGTCAAGATTATTTGCTCCCAAAAAGAGCTAAAATTACTGGCGATTCGCGACAAATTGGGTAAGCCACTTTTCAGTGCAAATACCATGCTCTCTCTCGGTTTCTCTCTAGAGTGCTCTGAAAAGAGGATGGAGATCATTGAAAGTGAAAAACAGGTTTCTCCTATTCGTTCCAAGTGCTTAGTATTCATGAGAATTCCTCAGTTGTGCCAAGTGATTCGGGTGTTACCTGTAAGTGAATACTTCTTTCGTTTGATACCCTCCTTTTACCTACCATGCCTTTCGTTTGATAATCTGAGATTCATGAAATTATTTACGCATTAATATGCCTTTAAGCTAATTTATTACAGATGTCTTTCATGATTACCGAAGGAATTCAAATTCATAATTGCGTGGAAATAATAATCTCGTCTGAGATTCGAACAACAGACTTTCACCATTCCGGACCTCCTCCTAGACCTCTACGCTATCCAGAATCTCTTGTGATAATAAATGAATTGGTAGAGTCCATAGGCAAATTCTTAAAACCGACTAAATTTTTGAATCATAGTTGTATTTTCGGTTAAAAATAAATGATCACAAGGTATTTCCATCTTAATACATAGAAGCGTACAGAGAAAGACTGAAGAAATAATAATGGGTAATATTTGTTTACATAATTTTGGGAAGGAACAAATTACAGATGTTGGTTCGGTTATTCGGTTCTCTTTTCATCCGGTCCTTGAGCTTAGAATCGAAGTCGAAGCCAAATAGCATCCAACGATAAGATTTACGATAAACATCATAGTTGTATTTTCGGTTAAAAATAAATGATCACAAGGTATTTCCATCTTAATACATAGAAGCGTACAGAGAAAGACTGAAGAAATAATAATGGGTAATATTTGTTTACATAATTTTGGGAAGGAACAAATTACAGATGTTGGTTCGGTTATTCGGTTCTCTTTTCATCCGGTCCTTGAGCTTAGAATCGAAGTCGAAGCCAAATAGCATCCAACGATAAGATTTACGATAAACATCATAGTTGTATTTTCGGTTAAAAATAAATGATCACAAGGTATTTCCATCTTAATACATAGAAGCGTACAGAGAAAGACTGAAGAAATAATAATGGGTAATATTTGTTTACATAATTTTGGGAAGGAACAAATTACAGATGTTGGTTCGGTTATTCGGTTCTCTTTTCATCCGGTCCTTGAGCTTAGAATCGAAGTCGAAGCCAAATAGCATCCAACGATAAGATTTTCGATAAACCCAATTTGAAAAAAATTTAGTAATCATAATTAGCAAATTAACAGCTTAAAATAGATATTCGTAATGAATTCAATCACTTGTGGGATAACTTGATAAGTTATTTCAGGCCTTTTTCATAAAACCTTGATGCTTATCAGTGACAGATTATAAAAATTAAGCAATTAAAATAATTCACATGATTAATAACTGCATACGAGAACCGGGACAGAGAAACAATACCGAGAGAGCATGAAATCGTTTCAGGCTTTACGTGATGGATATATACATGATGAAATATAAACAAAAAACTGTAATTTCCGCACTTAAATATGTATACCAACATTTTAGACCAAGGTTTCGATACCCCTTGTTATTTTCAAGGACGTTACCATGTCATGTCATTGCCATCCTTGAAAATGACATGGAGTGTAAAAACCTTGGTACTGGACTTATCTATTAAAGTATGGAAATAACAATTTGTTGTTAATATTTTATCATGTACGATAGCGATAACCAAATTGGAAACGAAGAAAAAAGAGAGGAAACGACCCATCCATAGTTTCAACGATTTACTTTGTGAAAATCAAGTTTTTCTATCAAATCAAATGCGATCCAAAAAAAATCAACATCGAAAATCCGGTCACGTGACCGCCACTTACCCTCTCCGCTCCTCTTCTCGTCGTCGCCCTCTCGTCCTCGGAGAAGCCGCGAGATGGCACTGACGGACGGAGCACTGCTCCTGTCGCAGATGCCGTCCTTGATGAGCCTGCGTGAATCAAGGGAGCAGTCTTTTAGATCAGGCCTGGGCTCACTTTTTGAAAGGTAAGAGCTCAGGGCCGGAGGTGTGATTGAGCAAGGAGACTTTGGGGGATGGAAGCACATACGAAAATAATGGGTCGAATCACCATAATAAAAGGGGGAAAATATTTCTTCGGGGAAGATAATTTTAATTTTTGCAGCGCCAAAAAGATAAATTAATTTCAAGAAATTTTTATTTCCGATTGGCTGCATTAATTGGCATAAGACGAACGTTATTTGAACTACAGGCAATGCTGTATAAAATTGAGAAGCTCCAAAAGGCCAAAAATTAAATTTAAAAAAGAAAATATCCTCTAATAATAGATAAAAGCTGATCATCGCGGCAACATAATGGTTCTAGAACGTCGTCACAATGGAAAATTGGCAGAAACGGATTTGTTGATGAGGCATCTTGTACCTGTGTTGGTCATACCGCGTTACATAAAAAACGGGAGTAAATATCAGAAATTGTGTGAATATTTTATAGAAATTGCAAAGACGTATTATTAATGCTTGATGTCATGAATTAAAATCCACCTGATACGTTGATGTTGAAATGCAATGGTTGATCATCATCATTATTCAACAATACTAAGATTGGTTTGACGAAGCTCTCCATTCCTCTCTCCTATCCGTTTACTTTTTCATAGTGACGTATTTCTTCTCTAACAGCGTTGGTAGAATAAAAAGATAATGACAGAAAAATTATAATCATCATAATGAACCTAGACGCTGAAAAAATGACACTCAGCACTTCAAGCAGCCGTGCAAATAACCCATTCACCTACTTGCTTTGTTTTTGTACGGACGGAAGAGATGGATTTTTGGCTACCACATCCATATTCATGTTATCCTGAGAAAAATCCCTTGATCAGTCTCTTCAATGAGATTCGATTTTAAATAGAATAGTAAATCTGGTTTCATTAGTGGTGGCCGTAATGACGACGCTGCATTCTGCCGTCTAGTTTCTTCCTCTTCCCAGCTCTTCTGAGATCCCCAAGCAACAATCAACATCCCCACAACATCCAGGCAAAATTGTCGGCGTTAACATCCATGTTACAATATCTCTTAGATATCTTCACAACATCCGATGAGTAGATAATGGGTGTTCTTATTATGGTTTTTGGTCATCCCCAGACATACAGACAAAAAATAAATGCTCTTCAATTCTGTGCAGAACATATGCTACCTATGGAAACTGTTTGGAACAACATTTTTTTTAAATTAATAATGAAAAACACTTTGTTACTTCCACAAAATTCACAGAGTTTCTATTTATTACCGGTTTCGGCTATTACACCATTTTCAAATACATGTATGGTGCATTATTAATATGGAGCCCTTCCACCACGTAAAAGCTTCAAGTTTCGATTTAATTTTTTTTTAATATCGCGGACGTTTCAACTTTGATATCTATGTCACGTTATTTTCACAACTTGTCGTGGATGTTACAAAAAGAATGTATCTATGTAACGTTGTCAAAATATCCATCGTGTAATAACGTCGTGTTTTGGATATATCAACCTCATTTGGATATCCGATGGATATCGTCCGCTGCTTGGGTCAGGATAAAAAATTCTTCTGACTTGTAGATCCTGCCTCAGGAGTGTATCCTCGCGAGACCCGTCCAGGGTTTCGTCCCTATTGCCACGTCCACGCACTAGTAATATTTACACCTGGCCTCATCAATTTGCAATAGGGTGGTTTCCTATTATTTTTTTATTGCCTAAATCGAAAGATTATTACTCCTGGAGTACGTATTTCGCGCTTTTAGATTTTTAAATGACGATATCTATTTTTCGCGATTAAATGAAAAGTGAAAAATTTCAAGCGCGCAAAAACGCGACGCATAAGTAGGAAAGTCCGTGCGACGCATTTCTGGTTCCCCCTCTCTCCTTGTGAAGTGACCTTGATCGAGGCTCTGAGCGCTGATAGGACGCAGGATGCTAGCGGATAGCTGAGTACCTTGCTGAATGGTAGCGCTTGGCTTAAAAAAGGTTTATTAATACCTTATCAAACGAAGAAAACGTTCCGACCTTAGCCAGTTTTAATAGGTGATTATTAAGACATGTTTCCCTGAGCTCTGTGCCTCATGCATGCATTGGTAACCTCAGACGATGTATAACTCCTATCCTCTCGTGTAGAAACTAGGTCCCTGTGACGTCACGCGGAGTGGAATCGCATGGGCGCCAATCTGGCCTTTTTCAAATGAGGATAAAATTTGACCCTTGCCATTCGTCTAAACCGGTATTTCAAAAACCAAATAATTTGTGTATTATGAATACACTAATGGTGGGTAACGAATCGCAATCAATGCCTATCGTTTTCTTTAATGAAGGAAACTACCCTATTGTGAGTACCGCGTGAGCTCTCACGCCTTATGCCTTATCCTCGGTCCACCCAGCAAAAACTCTGCCCCCTTGTCATTCCACGAGGCCTGTCCCAACACAGCGGACACCTAATAGCCGCTACTACACCCTCTCTTCAACCCGTCTCTCAAATCCCCGAAAACCATCCCGAATCCGCCTCCAAAAAACGTCTTCACTTCCCCAAGTCTTTTGACTTAACGACCCCATAAATTTCGTCCTCACGGAAGATCCTCCCCACCACCCAAGTGCAATCCACAGCAGCCAGTGACTAGCCGGTGACCAGCCTCTAACCCCCATTCCCTCTTCTCCTTTTCCCCAACCCCTCTCGACTGACCATGGAAAGGGAGAAAGCAAGCACACGCTGACGCACTGCTCTTAGGACCTTTTTTTTCGAGTCGCGAGCACTAAAACGCTCGTCCCAATTTTCTCTCGTCTCCCTTTCTCCTTCTTCTTTCTTGTCCCAAACGTCTTTCTTCCCTTTCTCTCCTCCCTCGTCGCACTTTCGACTTCTCATCAGCTCGTGTCCTTCTCTATTTTGTTCACTCCCTTTCGCCCGGGATACGATTTTATTTTCGCTGCTTCCCTCAAAAGAGTTCTGAATTTGGCTTTTATATTCTACTTTTCCGTAATTTACTGTGGAGAAATTCCTCCGCATTTGTATTGTGATGAGGCCGTTTTGTAGACCAGATGTTTTCCATGGAAAAGGAATTTTCACGCTTATGATAGCAGTCTTCAGGAATCCCTTATTACTAATAAGAAGAAGAGATGATTAAATCGGCCGCATCGTGCGGCATGGTGGTCCAGTCAAGGCAGTCGTCCGAGGTTAAATGAACGGGAATAAATGCAAGGAATACTATAAGAACTTGAAAATTTATTAAGGACGTAAAAGAGAATAAATGCGTAAATATAATAAGGTTAGCGCGGATGGGAGAGCTTCGTCGAACCAATATTCGGGTTGATGTATTATGATGATGAATTTGCGAAGGATTTAGTCATTTGTAATTATTTTGTTTCTTCAGCAACCGCAAATATATCCACGTGTTTTTTCCGTAAGTTGTCTATCACGGTAGAGCTGTGTGTGGGATTATTCTAAATTGGTTCAATATCCATAGCCTATCCATTCCCTACATTATAAATTCATGAAAAATGAAGGACAATGAATAAATAATCCCTTTTACCACGAATAGTTGCCGGTATGAACGGCAGTAAGAATGTTTTAAAAGTATTTCCTGCAGATAAAAATATCTAATGATTCAGTTCTAGCAATGGCCATCATTCAGATTTTCAATTTTTTATGTCGTTATAGTACACAGTGAATTAGTGAAAATATGGACGTTGTTTGAGATTGATTCGACTTTCTAGCGCACTTGTAGTAGGAAAGTTTGTATTGTATAGCTAGCTCCAATAGCGTCTTTTCCTTGGTTGTCTGTGGGTATGTAAACCATCCAGATTACTCAGCCATCAATCCATTAAATCCATGGCATTTTTGATGTTATATCTGGAAAATGGATAACTTTTTCCGCCCTTTTAATATGACTTTTCAGTGCCACGATTGCTCACCCTTCGGTATCTTAGTAATGCAGGAGGCTTGGGGGCGCGCTTGCATCATTCAGGCTGAACGTGCAAACAGAATTTTTAAACTTAACATTGTGTTTTCCTAACTCTCTCATACTATTCGTAATAATCTTTTCCTCTCAATTGTTTTTCATTTCACGACTTTGTATCTTAACGTCCTTGTATCTTCGAAAGCAGCCTCCAAGCTGCCAGATACCCAATCGCCCTTATCTAAAACACGTCTTCCTTTTTTTGCCACTGATACTATTCCTTCCACAGCCCACTTCATGCACCCCTCACTCACTCCTCATTTCTATTCCCATTCTCTCCCCCATTCCCTACCATATTTCTCCTCTCTATTTTCCTATCCCTTCTTTTACGACGAGGGTGCTGTAAATTCTGCTCTCGATTTGGAAGTCCGACGGTTGGGTTGTAAAAATCACGCCGGACAGAGCTACTCCCCCCTTCCGACTCGTGACACACTCAGGATTGAATCCTGTACGGGCACGACACGACGCGCTGTGATCCCAAATCGTAAAAAAAAATGGCCGAAAATAATTCCGCTGTCATGATTGCTTACTTCCTTTCATAATAAATATAGGTCCTCATTTGTTTGGGAAAGTTAATTTATAACATGATATTTTTAAGTATGCTACAAGTTTTTGCAATTCAAGCACATAAATGTTTAAAAAATTAATAATAAATCCAATTGGTATTTCAGGTTATTTCCGTAATGGTAAGTGCAAAAATTATATAGGTTTCCGATGAGCATACATTTATTGGTCACTATTGCGAGTAGTTCGTATTTATGCATGGCAAATTCGAACAATATTTATTTATTATAATAAATATTATAATATAGTAATAATTATAATATATAATAATAAATATTATATATTATAATTAGTGAATGAAGAAGATAAATGCTCTATTTAAGAAAAATTTTCAAATAATTGATAAAATAGAAATCTTAATGTGAAAGAGAGTATTTTTAATATTATAATTATACTCAATTTGCTTAAAAAATATGATTACTAATTCGCGACGTTATATAGTTGATATTATAGTGTTCAAAATGTGGAGTTTTTGAAGAAATTGAAAATAAAATGGATCGACAGAATGAGTTGTGAGGAAGTCCCCACCAGAATGGGAAAAATAGAAGTCTTCTAAAAACCGTAAATATAAGACAGGACGGCTTAATTGACCATATCATTAGGACTGATGAACAAATGAAAGCAATCGTCGAAGGACAAGTGGATGGGATGAAGGTCAAAGGAATACCCCGAGTGTGTTACATTCATTCACTCATGGTATCATAATCCTACGATTGGTATACCACACCCCTGAATTTCTCCCTTTCCTCTAGCTAGTTTCCTTGTGTCCTTTTTGATCTGCCCCAGGTAAATACTTATCTCTTGGTCTTTTTGGAGTGTATTTTCCTTCGATTTTTCCATCTCTTTAATTCCTCACGTAATCACTGTGTTTTATTTATTTATCTCAATTACCCCCGAAAACAGCACAATGTGGCCTTTACATCGGGAGTTTAAACAATCAACCACAGACGATCGCACACACTCATGTCCTGGAGGGGCAACCTATCTTTACCCGAACCCGCGACCTTCGGTATGGTAGGGGAGGACTCATCCCCGCCGCCACCATCATATGTTTGTGATATGCTTCATTATTATATGTTTTTCACTGGATCCTAATCTGGCGTATTGCGCTTCTCAGCTCTTATTCTTCTCCAAATTCGTTCGTAATACGCCCTTTACGACAAGTTATTAAAGATGTAAAAGAGGAGAAAAACGTGAATATGAAAATTTAGCTAATTGGAAAGCAAAGTTTAGTGCTGCGTCAAATTATTTTTCTCGTAAGTCAATTGAATCATATTGATTGTTAACATTTTGGTTAGGATAACAGCAAAGACGGTTGAGATAATATCCCATCTCTCTCAAGGCGCATGCTCCCAAGGTAATGTGATGTCTCTCCTCTCACGCCCATGACCTTCTCAACCTCCTCCCGCGCACTTTTTTTGTTCGGCCGAGAAAGCCCATAAACACCCCCAATCAGTCCCCTCCACTCTCCTACTCCACCCTCTCACCCTTCCCGATGGATTTACGACGTGACTGGGGGTGGGTTTGTGAGCGATTGCCCTGGGAGAGGTCGTCCAACTGCTGGTATGCACCACTTGCCTTTCCGTACGCTACCGTAAATTTCTCCCCTTGGATTATACAATGGTATTCTTAGAATCTCAAATGTTTACTTGTAGTTTGTGAAGCTATTTTCTTCGCTCGGTGCGATATGCCGTTATTGGGTGCGTAGTGATCCCTAAGGATTCGAAGGGAAAATGTGTTTTTCGGAGTGGTTGAGTGCTTGTGTGACATTTCTTTTTTTTTTGCTTGTTTCTTGTTGATCTTATGATAGCCTTCTATGGAGGAGAGGGAAATAATGTTAGTAAAAGTTTCAAGCTGAATACAGTTTAAGTTAAAAGTTTATTTGCTTGGTAACCTGTTCTTGTCCACAGCGCTCCGGGGATAGTCCAAAGCCATTTTTTTAAATCATCTAAAATTCTAGTAGCCCCGTATTATTCTAGACATCGCTGGAGTTACGTCTATTATTTTTTCATTAATTTCTGACTGTGTTGTGATATTGTTTTTACTGTCAATATTTTTTCTGAATATTTTGAATTTGCTCTTTTGAAGACATTTATTGGTTGGGAAGAGGTTTTAAATGTAGAATACGATTGATTGTAGAATTTGGAGAAGGGACGAGGGAGTTGGATGTCTTATAGTATGATTTTTCTGTTGTTTACAATCGGGTTTTAATCACTTTAATTAAAAGCTAATCCTTCGCATAAAGTATACAGTAAATGAATGGATTTTAAATAGTGAATACAATAAACGAACGACCAAAAGAACGCTACACTTGAAATCAAAGGTGAAAAGAAATAATGAACACCTGTACATAGAGTACTACTCCTCTTGAGAGGTGTCAGGATGGGTAAGACATCTCCTTTGCCCAGTAGCGGATATGGAAAAAACTCAAGGGGGGCGCAAAACATATCTTGAGCCACCTTTACTTTTATCGTTATGAAACGTAAGTCGCATGCAAATTTTAAGAAATTTTTCTTTAAACTGATTTTACATTTATTCAAGACAATTCCATCTTATGATATAAAAATGTTATAATTGTTACTCTGCATTGTTAGGCAATGCGAACGGCTCCAAAAGGAAGGGACGCGCGCTCCCCATATGTATCCGCCACTAATTTGCCTAAACCCAAAGGAAATAACTGTATTGGGGAAGGAGACGTAATATCTCGACTTGCATAAATAACAACAAATAAAATAACACGTGAGAGGGTCAGAATCCAAGGAGTGCAAGTGATTTTCTCTTCTAAACAGAGTTAGCTAGAGAAATTAGGGAAAGAAAACAAACGAGATCTTCTTCTTCTTCTCGCCCCCCTCCCACACAATAGCTCGAAAAGTAATAGCAGTGGAAGAAGACTGCCAGGCAATGATGAGGGGCGGGGGTGTTGCTGACTGAACTCTCTGGCGCTGACCTGACACAGCCCATTGGACCTCAAACATTCCGCCGATTAATTTAAATTATGCCGAGGCACAGCCCCATCCAGTCGGCGACAGGGGCAGGATTTCCGCCGGGCGAAAATCAAAGGACTGCGGCGGCACATTCCTCGGACAAGAGTTTCGCGAGACAAAAGCCATGCGCACACTCGTTCCGGGGGGAAAGGAATGGAAATTAAAAGCGCGTCTAAGTAAGAGCTGTGTTTTCTGAGTAGCTTTTGTCTGCGGCAGCGTCACTTTTACGGCCAGAGACGCGAGGCCTGAGAACCCCCTCGCCCCCGACCGGCCATTTAGTGGGATGGGTCCGATCGTGCTCTCCGCGCGTCTTGAGAGGAGAAAGGAGGGGGACGGCACACCCCCGTACCTAATTCCGAAAGGGAAGAATTCTATTGGCTAAGGGGACGTAACATCTCGGCGTCCATAAAGTACAAATAATAAAATAACTCATAAGAGCTCGAAAAATAATAACAGCGAATGGTGCATTATCTACGCATGAAAACTACGCAACACCGCAGCTGCGAATCTAAAGCTCGAAAAGATGTAATGGAGTATAAGAACTCATGTTCCGAGTTATTTTCCTCTTACCATCCGCGAACACACAAGTGAAAGAGGTTTTTGCGTTTAATAATATCTTGCGTTCATTTATAACTTGATTTCATTAATACTCTATGCTCACAAATTCAATATTGCAAAACGGCCGGGGGAAGTTCGCATGAAGTCATATTGTATGACGAAAAAACTTCAAAATTTTCCTCAAAATCAAGCGCTAAGTGAACACATAATGGTTGGTAGTTTAATTCTTTTCTAATTAGTTTCCTGCACCACCATTTACCTAAGGAAATTTAATATTGCGATGGTCGTTAAAGAAAATTTATACCGACGCAGTGAATTCTGATGCTCAAGTCATTTTTGTCCCCAGTTTTTATAATTTCAATAATTCCCTTTTTTCGTTAAAGTTCCAATTTTACCTTAATTAAGTAACTGAAACTTCTAAAGGATATGCTTATGGGAAAAATAATCTGAATGGATGGAGTACGAAGCGAGGGGTGGGGAAGGAATTAGCCAAGGCAAGGTTTAAGAAAATTTTTAAAGTTCAATGGGCTTTGTCAGATAAGCGTTAGAGAGTACAGTAGGCAACACCCGCCGCTCACCACTGCCTGGCAGTCTTCTTCCACTCTAAAGCCTTTCACTATTTCTTTCCACGTTTTTACTAGTGTAGCTTTTTACTTTTTATTGCATCTTTGATTTGCATTGTTGCATTGCTGCTTTTGTGTGCGAATTGGGAAGGGAAGTCAAATGTGGGAGGGGATACAGGCCGGACTAATGCGCAAAATTTTCCATGCAAAACTGCCTTAACTGGAGGATTACCGACTTTAGGTTATAAAAAAAACTGAAAGGGAGAGAATGGTAATGGCATCAGCTACGTACATTCGGACCATCAGTGAATTGAAGACGAGGATGTCTGAGTGTGCACTGTGGTACGGAGGGGGACTGGTGCCGACGAGGGGAAAGGACTGAAACGGACGGAAAAAGTTGATGGAAACAGTGACCCGTGGAAGAGGAAAACCGTGGTCACTTATAATTTTCGCCACTACCTCAGCCTCATGCGTCATTCCTCTTCCCCTTTTCCTTGAGCAGTACTGGACAGACACCCCAGAAGTCAAATTTTTATCACGGCCAAGCGGAGAGGTTTATGGGATATGCACAGCGTGTGCCCATCTTCGCAGACGACAGTTTTCGCCGGAATCGCAGCTGGCTTCTTTAGAGCGATGCTTTCGACCGTCTCTCATTCGCATCCATCGGAGCCTGGTGTCTTATTATTGGTCCTCATATGAGGCCAATTCTCATTGGTTCTCCTTCCTGGCGTTTTCCGTTTGCCTCAGAGTCGGTTTTTAGCATTCTTTTCCATGAGTTGAATAGATGGTACCCGTCTACCCCGTTGAAGGTTTTCGTGGATTTCATAATCTCTATCGCTTCCCTAATGATGCGTGGATACACGCGGTATATAACCCGCGAAACTCTCCGCTGAATCTTCACCACACCACGATGGCCTACACAAAGATATTATCACGGTCAATTGGCCCGCTAATAATGTTTTAGATATTTCATTTTAAACGTTAGCTCATATTTGTGATTGTCTTATATTTTATGATTAGATAATTTCTCTTTAAACCCTTTATTCTAAAGGCCTGGTCACACGGTACATTAACACGTACAAGTTAATGCACGTTTGCGTGAATGATTTTGGTGGACCGGAACGGAACATGTACGAATGCATGAGCCAAATTAGAACAGGTTCTATTTTCTGTGCATGCATTCGCACAAGTTGGATGGTTACACGGTGCATTTTGCCATTTATTCTCGTTGATATATTTAGACATTAACCCGTACGTGTTAATGTATCGTGTAACCAGGCCTTAGGAGTCTGTGAAAAACAAATGTTATTACTACGTTTGCACGGTTAATGAACGTGGCAATTAATGTTTTTCCGACCTACTCAGCTATCGCAGGAGCCTAATGGGAATATCATTGTATTTCAGTCAGCTAGTTGCGGAAAGTATCGGTTTTATTTAGTTGGATTTTATTATCCAAGTTTATCCTCTTTGAGAAAACCGGATTTTAAAATACATTTAAGGGAACCCAAATAGCCATATTTTAAAATATGAGCGGCTAATGGATAAATTAGTTTTAATATTTATGAGAGGAACTCAAGAAAAATACCTAAAAACAACTATGAATGAAAAAAGTAACGGATAAAATAAAGAAGAATGCGTAGCAGTGGCGAGAGAAATTGTCAAATAATTGAGTAATAATTGGATTGCCTTGCCTGACCAACTCTTAGGTGGACTTAATTTTATGAAAATTAAAACTTTTTTACTTCTGCTTGATGTTTAGGCCCTGAAAACAGTTCTGGTTGAGTGAGCGGAGATCGTCATATTTACTTCGTCACCGAAACGTCATTATAAAGCACGTCTAATTCTTATGAAAAGAGGATGATACGCTGTGGTATCACTCAAAAGTTATTTGGCTAATGCCGCGCGTTATAAAGAAACGTATGCATTATTCATTATCACTAATCATGATCATGAAAATCATTAATATTCTTCAAGCGGAGTTGCCATCAATCGCAAATTATTGCTTCCAAAGCTAGCAATGATGTAATTCGAGCTTCTTTGATCATCATCTCTGGTCCCTGGAAGGCGATGAAAAACTCGATGCTGGACATCTTCTTTACGGAACCATTGGAGAAATGATAGAGTAGATTGCCTTAATTATTGTCTCTCCAAACCGCGATTCACCGTGAATAAGGAATTGACCTCTCGTCCACCGCTAGAGGGCAACGCTTTTGATCTTTTGAATGGTGGCACGGTTTTGTCCGGTCGGCGCCCCTGAAGTTCAACCTCGCTGCCGGGGAACTGTGGTAAAGTCAGAACCTTGGAATAACTGGTGATGAGTTGGAGATGTGTCATCACTTCGCCTGCAGGTCATTCTCGCCATTGATGGGACGCGCACGTGAGGGTTGGCGCAGGTTACTGATAGTCACCCGGGCAACGTAACTGTTTAATGCCACCTAATTAAGTTCTCTTTTAGGAAATTCTCCCATTCATGTTCGTGGCGCTACCCGAAGACCTTCAAATTGGACTGCCTATTTATAATTTTTAAATTAAATAACATCCGGTATGAATGCGATCACTTTTCAAATACATAGAAAGATTTTCGTTGTATTTTCAGAATATATCGTCAGTTTACGATGATAAGGCATCCATTACGGAATAAATATCCGTATAAAATGATTAAAATTCCATTTATGATATATTTCATATCTTAATTTGACGCATTATTTTATCCACAAGTTCATTAGATTTATTTTATCACATTTTATATGTTTACAGTACTATCGTATTTTCGTTAAATTTAAAGGCGACTCGAATAATAGCATCTAGCGAGCATAATAAAAAAAAAAAAAATATATATATATCCACCAATGCGATCTCGCCATGTTTTCTGCTTCTGTTTCAGTTATGGCTCATGATTGACTTGATACCACACCCTCGAAAATACGGTTGGAAATTCCATGTTTCTGATAACATTTCAGAGAAAAAGAGATGTCATAAGGTTACACTGCATATCAAGTAACTATCCTACTTCAGTTGAAATGAAAGATCCTAAGCAAGAGCTGGACTTCTAACAAGCAACTTGTATCTAGCCCTTGTCCTTATTTTTATTACAACATGACCATAGTTTCGGCATTATTTTCTTCCCTAAAATGATACACTGATGTAATATTTTTTTAGTTCCGTTTGGGCAGGGAAGTATAGAGGTGTCTTCAATCGGTAATTTTCCGAGTAGTCATTTTATTTCAGTGGCGCCTCCTAGGAATCTGAGGAAATACTGATATTTATAATCGGCGAGTTAGCGATCCAAATCATATACCAATTGTTTATTTCATAAATGAGTGTATTTCATATGATGACAACACCAATAAATATCGAAATATTAGTGCTTTATTCATTAAATGTTAAAATGCACGAGGCCTTATGAAGTCGTTTTAGGCTTGATGCGGAGGAAATATGGTATATCCATAATGAAATATAGAACATCAAGTGATTTCCTCAATTTAATACACAACTCCACTACTGACCATGCTTTCGATAATTTTAGGTCATTCTCCTAGCCTTGAGAATGTCCTAGAAGTGTCGAAACCATGGTTGGAGGTGATGTTGTGTATTAAAGGGAGGAAACTACTATTGTTGCATCATATTTTTTCATGGATGTATGAGACCTCGACAGCAAATGAAACGTGATCGATTGAGTTATATTTCTTGATTGGTCGGAGGATGATATAGTATGAAGCCGCCATAAGAAGTACCTTCTCTGTGTGACCATGCGGGACTCACCTGTCTCTAATCTCCCAGCTGAATATTCCTGGATTCTCTCTCTTATAGCCCTCAATCCTGCGCTCCACTTCGGGGGTGGCCACCCGGGGTTTGCTGCCTCCGATTACGCCCGGCCGGATCGACCCGGTCTCTTGGTAGCGGTTCAGGATCTTGGAGACGCAGCCGTGGGAGACGCGGAGCTGCCGCGAGATGACGCACGGCCGGACCCCGGCCGCCGCCATCTCCACGATCTTCAGCCGGATGTGGTTGGGCAGGGGCCGGCCGTTGATGAACACCCCGCCCAGCTGGTTGACGCGGCCCTGGCCTGCAAGATGGAAGCGGGCGGTTGATGAGGTTTGTGCGACTAACTAATTAGGTACATGCCATTTTCATAAAAATTTAAAAATATGCTCTTTAGATTGTACTTCAAGTATCTAATAAGGGTGATAAAATATAGCATTTTGGGTGTATCACTTCTGGAAATAGCATTTGACAATCAACGTTTTTCATGACTGTACTATTCTGAGCATTAAAAAAATATTGGTTTGCGATAGTAAATATATATACGTACATCATTTTGACAAAAACCTGGTAAAATTTTCTTTATGTGATAGGAACTATGCATAATTAAAGCACGTCACTGTACAATTTTTTGAGTTTTTAACAAACGAGTGTGTGATTGAAGTAAAATATCGTAAGTTACTTGGAATCGGCGGAACGGCATGCTAAAATGGCTAAAAATGTGAACTTGTAATAAAATAATTGAATTTTTATCCTCTTTTGTTGTAATTTTTCTTTATAATACCGATGGATACGGTCCGCACAACATTCCATAGATCAAATCGACAGTATGAAGCAGATATTTCACTCAGTTTACCTTCAGCACGGTGCTATAAAATCTTGAATTAGTTGTTTAATCTTTGAGCATTATGTTCTACATCACTTTTTCGAAAAGTATTTAAGTGTCACAATATCTCCCATTATTGCTGTCCTCAATTCACTTCGTTAAGATAATTCATAGAATATTTTCATGAAGAATTTTTTATGAAAAGCTGTGCAAGTTTGCGCAGCTACACCTTCGCAATATGTATTTTATCAGGGAGTGATGACAGTATTAATTTATTTGGGTGGTCTCATGGAGCATTTCCAATGTAGTAATTTGATTTCATAAAACGTGACCAGGTTTTCAAGCGAATCTTTATCTCCTCTCGTTCCTAAACTTCTTTGTCTATGGAAGATTTTCAGATACGCCAAAAAGACTGTGATGCGGAGGGCTAGTGCTTATTCGCATAATGTAAGAAAGCCTCGGAGAAGAAGTGGTTAGCATAATAAAGCTGCCGCCATTCCAATCAGTATGTGGTGTGTCTAATAATGGAAGCTAAAGATTAGTTTCATATGCCTATGCATACACTTATCTAAAATCTTGATTGATATTCTTGGGAGGTAAGTATTAATCCTCTCAATTCAGCACATTTCTCCATACGAACCCCGCCATTTTTGGCACAGTACCAAACTTGTGCCTTCTCCCCTGTCATTTTGCATTACAAGCACTTACTATTATTAAAAATTCGTCATGCAGTCTAAATCATCCAAAGTTTTTTTATCACCGTCAATATTTTCGTCGAGTGTAGTCAACTTATTGTCTCTTACCCCACGTTAAAATTTTAAAATAGCCCCGGAAACGTGTCAAAAGTCAAAAAACATACGCCCTTAAATCCAATTTAATCATCATCGCCATCATCAAAAGTCCATAGATTTCTTTGGAGCATCTCTTTTGCCACGACCCGCGAAACTTCTTTGCTATCACCTAAAACATTAAGGGATTATTCATCTATGGAGAGAGAATTCCGATAAGATGTAATGATAGATATCTTATGAAACATCGGCCTTCATGAATCATCTCAGTTAAAATCTCGAGAAAAATGTATCAGGTTGAATTACCGAAAACTCTCGAGATATTTCATCAGTTTCCAGGATTTGTGTGAGTCCTATGAAATACAGGTATAATTGATTAACGATCGCGTCAATTCGCAAACCTCTTTTAGTAAAAGCATACAGAAAGCTTTGTATTACAGTGGAAGTGTCCTTGGATTAAAAGAATTGATGCTCTAAAGAACTAACCTTTCCGTATGTATCTTTCTAATGCGGTGACTATTCGGTAAAAACCAGGTCATTCAATTGGTTCTCTCCTTGGATTCGCAGTTTTTTCTCACAAGTATCAAACGAAAAGATATGATGAAAACTACTTAATTGGTAAAAATGAAAATTCATTTTTTACATTCATGGTTTTAACATATGCATAAAGTTATTAGTACTAGCAGTCGCGCAGTATTTTCGAAACAATAGTAAGGAATAAAATATTAGTGTGGAATGAACAAAGTGAGTTTTGATTTCCTATTCCTAGTATTCGCGAAGTACTTATATCCGAAAACGTTAAAAAGTTTCACCTATCAGTATTTGCGCTCTCGATTTGCACCACACTTTGCCAAAACGTTTCACAGCATAACGGGCAAAATCCGCCTTTAAGTTTGCATTGCCTACGCTCAGAGCCCTCCCTCGGGCCAAGAGCCGCAAACTTCCTAATCATCGCGGCGTAATATCAAGACAGATGCTCCCGGCTACCTGGCATGCAACTTAAACCATTAATTCCCATCAACTTTATTTTCATTCCCTTCTGGACGCAATTCGGCCGTCGGCATTTTTGACGAAAAAGTGTGAAGGGCGTCCTCACGCCATTGGCCCGGGAAGCCCCGGACACCACAGAACGCATTCTCCATTTTTTTCCCTCCTCCGGTGTCCACCTGCCCGCAAACACAAGGGAGGAACCGGTGGGGAGAAGAGGGGGCGGGAAAGGAATGACGTGCAAAGTCCGCTTGTATTTGATCGAGGAGGAAATGACCTGTCACGCCTTGGGAACTATCTGTGAGCACAATGAAAAGCATAGGCGTCGCAGTAAGTGACCATTATCCTCAAGTACCCCTCACTGCATCTGTTTTCCTGACGGAACTCAATCAGGGTTGGAGCGTTTTTTTTTTCGTTGACTTCAAATTTTAGACCGCTGAAGGATCACGAGTACACCCCAAAATGTATGGGTTAGAAGGGTGGCCTTAAATTCGTAACATTTAGCATCATTCGTAACATAGCTACCTAATACACGTCTAATATTCCATGTTACAGAGGAAATTTGGAGCCCCTTTTCAATCTCTTGAAATGAGTCAGGCGTTACAAGCCTTTGCTTCGGTCCCGCTGTATCAGCACCCCGGCCAGTTACAGAGGACGCATACTCCCGCTCAACTGGTCTTTTTTATATGGCAACTTACGTTATCGTCATAAAAAATCAGGCTAGCTCGAGTAGAATCTTGAAAGAATTTGCCTGTTCCTCTAATTTAAAAAGTTTACCTAAGCATTTTCTCAGACGCAGAATTTTTATGCTTGAGATACAAGCAAATGCTGAAGAATGTATACTCCATATGACCTGAAAATTTCAAAATGGTGGCATGAGTTTCAATGAAGTTATACGTCACGATAAAAAGCGAAATACGACAATTCAAGCGGGAGTGGTGTCTATATCTTTTGCGTTAGGCGTCCAACATTCGGTCTCTGATTCATCTAGGAAAGAAACTCACCGCTGAATTATCTAGTGTCTAAGTTATGTATGGATTTTATAGCAATTAATTTACTAGTGCTTATTCCATCTAGTCATCCAGCGCTATCATACGTTATTAAATAGCAGTAGAAACATTACCTCTCCTCGTTCGTTTTGTGTTTCTTTATAATTTTCACGTATTTAGAGTCAGTAATAATCTGTAACTTCAACGACGTCGTGCGAGATACATCACATAAGTAATTTTAATATCGACAAGTTTCGTAGCTACGAAATTGGTCGATATTAAAATTATTTATTGAAACCAACAAGGTATTTTTATTCAAAATGAAGCAAGTTCAGGAAGTCACGCCTCAAACTATCCACATTACTATTCAAATTAAATAAACAATATAATGCTTATCATCAGAATTTCGAGGGGTTTACAGAAATAAATCAATTCTTTATTTTATATTGAAACCTTGCATCCTTGAGAATATTTCGAATCTGACGCAATTAATTGAACAAATTTTTAAGCATTACTTGATGTACCCAAAGCGAAGGTTAATTGTAAAATGTACTCCGAAATGACCAAACTCTATCTCTCCTTTTCAGAATTATTTTATGCATGTATAATTGGTTTTGGCTCTTAATACAGCTGTGTTAGCCTGCTATTCTCACTCTTATATTAAAAATTGAAGTACCAGGTATACTTTTGAATTCCAATTGCTTAAGGTTCCCCATGGATACGCACCATATGAGAAACCACTTTTCCTGGCAATACTTTCCCATAATACGCTATGATTTTCCGATGCTTGCGGTAGAATCGGTATCATCCGAGAAATGCATCACACGATATGAGAACTAATGTTTTCTCCAATTGGTCGTATCGTATCCACGCTTGTTGAAGCTGAACGACCGTGTAACCGTGCACTCTTGATTGTCTTTGCAGAAACTCAGGCTTTTATGTGCTGGTAACAGGAAAAATTGAGAGTGGATATGCCTCGGTTGGGAGAACTTGGTCGTTTCCCATCAAATAATGCTGATGAATAATGATGATGCTTCTGCGTCGACTGACTTAATAGAGCATCAAGTTTCGATAGCTAACTCTGCTCTCAATCCTTCGCGTAATTCTAAGATCAATGGATGAGTTAGCGGTCGAAACTTTGGCCATCAAAGCAGCTCACGTGGTGGTTCAGCGGACAAGAATTTATCACATCGGGTTATAAATAAACTTATTCTCCATTACTCCTAATTATGACTGTGCTGCGAACGTTGTGGAGGCGTATTTTATGTATTTAATTTTCAAAATGAACCTTAAAGCCGATTACCGGTAAATTACCAAGAACCTTCTCCTTATTATATATACCACCTCTTGTGACCTTAGTTATATTAATCATTTGTCATAATAATGCACCGTCTTGTACCACATGAACTAAATAGTTTATACAAGGCATGGGATGGTTCTTTTTGCTGAAGGTCTACACCGTGTTTACCTTCATTATTGAATGTTGCGGGATATAGTATAAAGAAGACTTAATGGTTGCCTAGTCCTATATAATGTGGAAAGAATTGGAAGACCAAAATTTCGTTTGAGGTCTAGATGTCAAATTCAGCTGGATGACTGGAAGGTAGATGGTGCCGCTCTGGAAACGCTCATGAATTCGGATGATTGGCTTTAAAGGAAAATATACTTTAGATTTGAGTGATTTTCGTCCATAGCTTGTGCATCTACGGTTCTATATCTACGTGCAATGAGTTAAAACAACAATAATGATTTATAATAGTTTGTAAGCGTTCCCGGATGCAATATTAGAAGCAAAGCCTTAGCGTAGGGGTTCAAACCCTTCGAAAAATACTTTGGAGATAGTGTACGCAGTTTAAAGCGTAGTCCATACAACAAAGCTCCTTCAATCCCCTATATGTAACTCCTCCCCACGTGACAACCATCAGCGACAAATTTTGCTGTGCTCGTGTGCTCTTGAAAAAGCTTTCGATTCTGGATGATTGGCTATGAAGACAAATATACTTTCTGTTAGAATTGAATCTGCTTTAGGTTTGTTTACTTCGGAAGTCTCGCCGCCAGTCCCCGAATTTCCTTAATCATTGTCATCCGGTTCTTTGTACCAACCGCACAGATACACCTCATCTCCTCTCCCACCCCCACCCCCTCGAGGATGCATCCAGTGCAATGTCAGGGAAGTCACTCTTCCGGTGATTGCGTCCCAGAGCTTCCAGCCTTCCTACTATGACTCTTCTTTCCCAGTTTGCTCTTACTCGCAGTGTCGTTTATATATATAAAAATGCCGCCTCCCCAATTCACTCTAAAAGACCTCGCCAAGAATCAGGCGTGATGGAGCGTGTCGGCGAAACGGTGTTGGAACGGAGTGAGGATATCAAATGGCGATCACGAAAAAAAAAACGGAGGATCGCGCGCTCTGCTTTCGGAAGTTCCCGCCGTGTTTCCCGCGCCATCCATGGCAGACATCACCGTCTGGCCGCTCCAGACGGATCCGAGGGGGAATCTAACACCGTATTTGAAAAATTGGCTTTTCCAACGAATTATTGCATTATATCATTCTTAGTATAAATATTTTGAGCTCTTTTCTAAGCTTCCAATGCTTATCGCTCACGAATTCAACCTTGAGTACCCGGCAGGTGATCTGTTAATGATATAAATGGTCAAAACCACGATCGCTTTTTATAAAATGAGTGGAAATGTATCAAGAATATTTTACCGTAAGTGAGATCGCTTAATGTTTACAACTAACGCAACTGACGTTGTTTAAAGGTAATATTAGTGGCTCTTAGGCATGAGTAAAGTCCATATTTTTTTCTGGTATTATTTTAAGTTTGTTTATGTTTTGGGTAAATAATATTTAATTTTCGTCACTTGAAAATATTTTGCTGATATCGCTGTAGACTAATATAGCATTCATGATGTAACGAGTTGTTTTTATTGTCCCCCGATGTTGGTGTAATTATTAAATACTTTCATGGACGCATCGTTGGATAAATATCTTAATGAGAGACTATTGCACTCGTAATACTTTTACTCTGTTCTTTGCGAATGTTTGCTTGTTATAAAATGCCCGGGGTTGGCATATTTAAGGGACAATTTTCCCTTTTTGCCTAACCTCTCTCTATTCTAACTTAACATGCTATCTCCGAGAATGCTTGATTTTTTCCCACAGAAACAATTGGAGAAATATATACTCTCCAAATTCCGAAAAATATTTTGCTGTGAACGACCACGCTTTTGATTTGGAAACATTAATCCCGAGATTTCAACGAGACTGTCGCTATCAAAAATTAATTTCACTGCAGGCAATACAGCACTTGCGTTCCAGTTTGCATTCTAAACATTATGTAGTCATAAAAGTTTGACCTTCCTTCATATTTTGATTTAATAATTGACAAATTGAATCTACGACTGAGTGCTGAAACTTTTATGTGGAGTTGATTAAGTCACGGACAAGGCTATAATTATGATTATTTTTTTTTTTTTACGGTTCCAAGCCATTTTTTATCGGTCGGACAGGACTAATCGCAAAAGGCCAGGTCTGTAGAGAGTTCTATTCACTACCCCGTCCGTGATATCGCCGTATCTTCACTTTTATTCCCTTTTTCCTCTCCTGTGAGGTCGAGAGCTGTGCACTCGGTGTTGGCGAAGACCTAAGCGCTCTACTGCACGGTTCTGCTCCAGTTTCCGGTTTGCGACACTTCCCCGGTCATACCCATGATTGCCTATCACCCCTCCGCTAGTCGCTACTTGCTCTTCGTTTGTCTATCAGCGTCGCGTCTTCATCCAATCCGCATTACACTGCAAATTCATCGCTTTTTCATGGCTCATGGTGAATGATGAACTACAGCTGAGAATATACTCAACAAAGAAGGAAACACAGATATGGAGGCAGAAATCTCCACAGTTACACAGACAAGGACGAGATTTGGAGCTGTTATTTTACACGTGTCTACTGTTTAATCCTTTCAATATTTTATGATAAAATTTGCCAGAAACATCACAAGAAATTCCCTACCACTATGTAAGACTCGGACTAAATAGTATCTACCAAACATGACTCTTGGGGACCAAAATGCTTTCATCGGTAACCATCTTTGCCTATTGCACTGTAAATAATTCCATTGACTGATCCAAGAATTCAGTGGCTATAATGGTAGAGTTATAGCTTATCATATGAGAGCTATAAGATGGATCTTGATCCTCCCCATCCTTTTTTTCATTAATTAAGTAAGGCAGTTATGGTGTGCTTATCGTCGGTCCAGCGAAGGCAGTGCATAATTAGCATTATCTTTACCATAAGCATTTTCAGAATATTTATCTTTTTAAGCTGATTACCTTAACATCCCTAGAATATTTCTAACTTTCGATTAAGTTGATTAAGTGGTTCAAACATTGGAATTGCCATGAACGGGCTGCTGTGAATTCTATCTTCCTCACAGTTAACGATGAAAACATAGTTAAATCTATGTCAAATAATTCTTGTAGGATAAATTTATGAAAAAATCAAACGCTAACTTCTTATTCTGGGAACACTGAGCAGCATTCTTATTTTGGAGAGCCCAATTCTCACGGTAAGAGGGGCCGTACGTATTCTTGTTGATACCAAATGAGTTTTCCATTCCTGAATATCATATTATTATCTTGAATTCGTGTACCTATGCTGTTTTATAGCCTCTCTCTTTAAAATATGCCCAATACTTTATACATCAGTTCCTTCTGTGGCAATTATTTCACTTATTTAGGCCATTAACGATTAGAGGGATAGGAGATCAGTTAATAAAGTGAATAATTTTCGATTTTTACAATGTATTTTACGCAAGGACGTACCTGAAAATCCTCGCTGTAGCACACACATTCTTATAAATTTAGGGTCTACTACTTGTCACCCAAATGCACGCTTAAATTGATCTTATATCGAATTGAAAATGCCCGATCTCTAAATATTTTTTAAAGCATTGTTTTCACGTTTCACTTCGATAATCTCTGAATGTTTAGGGTCGTCGGCATTTAGAGATTAGAGGAAATACATGGCACGTGTTTAGAGATTGATTTAAGCTGATAACCGTGTTTAGAGTTTGATTGTCTCGCACTGTGAATGACTTGAAGTACTTTTCACATGTGGCGTATATCGCCGCATCTGATACGGAAGGGAAACCTCCCATCACAATTTGATGCGCGAGAAATTCTAGCTGAGTATTTACTCTCACCGCAAATTGCAGCCCGGGTATTCGCTCGAACGCGTAAGTCGAGGAAAGTGAAGACGCGTGCAGGTCGACCGTTGTTCATGACAAACCAGCGAGTGTGGGAACGACGGATGGCGAACATTTTACGGTCATAATCCTCCGTGGTTAAATTTGTGGCTCAGTCACTTGAGCTCAACAACTTTCTGGATTATGAAATAGGTTTTAGTGCGTATCGCATGCGTCCATATGTCTTTCTATATGCATCTTTAAAAGACTCTCTTGTTCGTTTGGAAATACTTTCTTATATATCAAAATATTTTTATCGTTGCTACATGTTTTACTGGATAGCGAGTACGTTTATACTTCAAGCCAATGAACATGAATCCTGAGGATATATTGGTAATCAAGAAACTATATCTCTTCGAGTTATAAAACTTAGATAGTGGTGAACTGTGAAATGCTTATTTGAATATACCCGAGCTGGTGGGAATAATATACCGGGTGGTTCAATGGGAATATCAAAACTTGAAAACTTTGTAACTCTGCAGAGAAGAAAAGGAGAGCTAATCGCTAACTTTCGTCAAATTAAGGAAGCTCTAAAATTATAAATTTTCATTTATTTACTCATTTGTTTCCTCATGTCTTTGTCCGTGACTATCTGAACGACAACAACCCGAGGTAACGGATCGGACGACAGGCAGTCCGTGACATTGCTCCTCGTCGATGGCCTACAAGAAACCCTGGCCTGACCCCCTCTGATATTTTCTTAGAGGGGTATGTTAAGGATGTGGTGTTTCGACCACCACTACCAGCTAGCATTGAAGAGACGAGAAACAACAGCAGCTATCCAAACTGTTTCGCCCGATATGCTTTTGAGAGTGGGAAACGAGTTTGAGCGACGGGTTGATATCGCTCGAGGATCTTGAAGAGGTCATATTGAACACTTGTAAACTTGTTTTCAAGTGACAAAAAAATTATGTAAATACTCTTTATAATGATGCATGATGCAAGTTTCTGTTGTGTCTCTTTGATTAAGTACAAATTTTTAAAGTTGTGGTATTCTTTTTGAATCTTTCTGTACGTGAAAAAGTTCAGTATAGAGTAAATGGGAGCGTAGCTCAAATGGTAGAGCGCTCGCTTAGCATGCGAGAGGTCGCCTCTTCATTTAGAAGTTGCCTTATGTAACATTTTCTTCTCTAACAATTATTTTTATTCATTATTATTCATTTAGTTGTTATTTTAATTATTTTTTATTATTTAAGTCATTAATGATTGGAGGGACGAGAGATCAGTTTTTCGAGTGAATAATTTTCAATTTGTTCAATTTATTTTACTTTGGTACATATCACAAAATCCTCACAGAAGTAGGCACCTTCTTATAAATTTTTGGTCTGCTACCTATTACTCAAATGCAAACTGCGATACATATTATTGTACAGTACCAGCACTGGAAAGCAATCCTAAGATTGGTTTCACGCAGTTCTCCACTCAATTATCCTGTTAGCTATACTTTAACGTATTTCTACTCTTTCACATCCGTATTTACCTATCCATATATTTTGTTCGCTTTCTTTCTTTTACATTCTTCTCATCTGCTTGTCCCTCAACGATTTTCTTCATTAGACTACCATGACAGATGGAATCAATTAGGCATTATCAAAAAATGAGTGGATTAAAACAAAATTCCTATGTCTCAACCCGCGCCTGAAATTTCTTTCAAGATTCACCTAAACTTTGATGCAACAGATTGAAGGCCAATGAACCCTTCAATTTATAACATAATTTTTTCACGACCATGATTACCGGCGAGCGTTTACTCTTAAAGGAATTTTACCGTTGACTTGATCGCTATGAAATATTGACACCAATACAGTATGGAAGAAAAACGAAATAACTTTGAAAAAAAAAGCAGCGGAATCCTCAAAAACTGGCACTTTACTGGTTATGGATTACATTTTTTGCTCTCTTCGCCACGATGTGGTGCTGACTACCTCGGGATCATTAAATGCCCCGCGTTGCTCTACATTCCGTGAGTTTCACGGCAGAGAATACCCGCAAGTACCATATTGACGCTTCATTTTTGAAACTGCAGTTTGTTTCCAGGTGGTCGTTTTTTTATTACGACGTGGGGCTGAATTGGTTTCAGATCTGTCCCCGGTGCGGAAACGGTCTTTGTTTCTTCGGCACGTATTTGAAGCTCCGGAGTTGCCCACCTGGGTCTCATTACCGATTTCTTCCATGCTCTGGAGCGCCGTTATGCTCGTTTCCGTCCCAACCTTCCTTCCTCCAGAAAAATGGTAAAAATAATCCTGCGCGAGGGGAAGGAGGAGCAGAACTCGAGCGTGCCTTTCGCAAAAAGAGGAGGATCTTTCCGGAGAAAAACGATGCAATTTGGACGAAATGGATTGGATCTGCCTTCAGGGATGCGCCATACCCTTCTGCGTCCCACATATGAGCGGCTCATCATACGGTTAAGGAAATTATTAATCAACCAAAAAAATGATCACTGATACGTAGTATGCTGATTTTCGTTAGGCAAAGAATCGTGTAAGTTTTCCTGGATATCAATTACTTATACCACTTATTTTTTATCAGAGCGCGACCCAGGTTTCAATGAATTATCATCATCTTCAGGCGCTAATTATGATTTATTTAATTTTGATCGGAGTTAATGAATCGTTTCTCGACAATGCCAATTGACCGATTCGCATAGCGTATATAAGTGCGCCAGTTAACGCCTAGAAACGTCACATGATGAAATGCGTTGAAACTTAGGTTGTACACCATTACACTTATGTGGAATTACAAATTTTTTTGCATTTCGCTATGTCAAGTCCATTCCATGAAGTCACGCCTGAAACAACGAATTATATGAAGGTCATCGTTTCCTAAGTAATTTCCCTGGTTGAAAAAGAAATAAAGCGTCCACGTTAGCTATGGAAATACTGAAATCGGATTATCATTTATCAGAAAAAAGCAATGTGATTAAGCTTCAAGAATTACCAAACGCCACCTGAGGTTTTGAGGGCGACATTGCAAGCGTCGAAATCCTTTAGTGGAGATCCTTTAAAAAAATTGTTTGGAACCGTTTAAAACATAATTATAACCTTGTCTTAGACTTAATCAATTCCTCATAGAAGTTTCAGCCCTCATTTGTGGATTTGATTCGTTAATTACGAATCCTTATGTATTAACTTCTCATTCTACCCTCCAATGTTTTTTTTAATATCGCAATTCAAAGTAAAATGTGAGGCCTTAAAGAAGTAATAGCCACTCAGATTATATTTCAATGAGCAAGTACCTTGTGTATGTGTTTTTAACGATATATTTGTCTCTTGAAATATTGATTGCTTCTAACTTCGTCAATTTAATTACGATACTCAGTCTCCCAAATTTATTTCAAGCTTACAAATTTCCCTCCCGCGCGGAATCATTCGCCAAAATATATATGCCAATGGAGATAGTTGATGATTTTATGTTATGCATACGGTAGCATCGGTGTTAAAACGAAATCATTCTTTCCTGAATAAGGCATACAACAAACGTTAAAAAACAACGATGTAAACCAGTACACCTGTAAAAATTATTTTATCAATAAATGTGTACGCTAAGGAAAACCTATCATGTCTTAATTATAAATATATATCAGCTTCTTCAGTTATGGTCATTTGCGCCAAGAGGCTAGGGTAGAGAGGGAACACTGGAGAGAAACCCGGCCTTGGCATAAGCCGGGTCTTAACTAAAGACACCAAGGGTACCACGGCTTTACGTCCCATCCGACGGACGAAGTGGTGCATTTGAAATGCCCTTCACTAGGCACTGAAGCAGGGATCGGGTAGCCACTGAAAATTCCCTGACACCGCCGGGATTTGAACTCGGACTGACTGGGTGGGAAGCCAACACTCTAGTCTGCACACCAACCTTGAGGTACCAAGTTCACTTGCGAAGTAGACCACTCTAAAGTACCGAGCTACCCGCTTGGTAGCTGCCTGTTTAAAAATGCCATAACACTGGTAGGGCCGGAGAAGTAAATTGTCGGATAATAGAGGGAGTGGTGTACCACCAAAAAGTCCACGATCCTCCTCTCCTCCTCGTTGCCTCCCTATTTTTTTTATTTTCTCGCGCTCTTCGATTGGCGGGATCAATGACTTCGTACCATTGGAACCGTTGACAATCCAATGGCCGATTAGCGGGGAAATGCGCAGCGGCATTAGAGCCCGTGAAAGCTGTCACGCCGAGATCGACCTGTCCCGCCCTTTCCCACGGCAAATTTTCTCACGAGGGCAGTGGACACACCGTCACGCGTTTTTTTTTTCTTCTTCAAATACCGTGAATCAGAGTCAAATGAGCGACCTACAGAACTTCGTTTTCGCTGGAGTGACTAATTCGTTTTTTTTTAATCTCAGTTCAGGAATTCCACAAAGGTCAAGGTGCGTGAACAATTTATTATATTGAATTCAGGTGCAAAGTTGGTGGATTTTCGTTCGGTTCTGTTTTGGTATCACGGAACCGATGCAAATGTGATAGAACTTGAGTGATCTAAAAAAAATTAATGGGTGAATAAACAAGCAACGGAAAACCAAGCAATGAAAAAGTTGACTCAAATACTTCGCTACATCCATTTCAGATATTGTATTCTCTATAGGTTTTCTTAAATGCGTACTCACTTATACACTGACTGCAGTAATGATGTTAATTTTATTCCATGCATTCTTGCATAGTTTTTCGATTTGTTCGTCGTTTGTTTTTATTGCCCAGTTTTTATGATTCATGTAATCATTGTTCACTATATTTATATAAAACTGAGGTACGTAGAGTAGGTTGAGATTTTTCAAATTTTTTGTTTATAAAGCAGTAAAATATTAGCATTTTCTTCCAGTTTACATTTTAATTGACAACTGCTTCAAGCAAGTAAGGTTCAAAGCTTGATGAATACCATAGAAAAATTTGATGCAAATGATTTCCATCCGATATATCTGTATATAATATGGGGTAGGAAAGAGGGCAATACGATCGGAGTGACGACGCTCACCATAAGAATGCCTCTTTTACTGAACCACCCGCCTGGACAAAGAGTTCTCCTTGAGACAGCAAAAATTAAGTCATCATCCCCGAACGTCATTGTGCGTCAGCCGCGTACGGGAACGCTGGTCTCAACTGATCCAATCGATAATTCCACGAGACGATCTCGTCAACCCTCTTGAAGGCACCCAATTACAGTCTCAATTTCAACATGTCAAGGCAAAACTAGCGTCATTCAACTGCGCTACACGCCTATCCCACGGTCAGGTAATGGTGATTCAGGTGTTAGGCGACAGAAAATTTTACTCCAAGAAAGTTCGTGCAAACTCTCTTTCTTGGAGAAAATTTTAACGGCCAGAAAAATCATGGCCACACTATCGCTGGCTAAAGTTATGAAGCATCCGTTTGATTAACCTACCTTGGTTTTGAATGACTGTGAATAGAACATACCGTATCATTTACGTTTCCACATCAATAGCAGCGGAGTAGTATCTTCAGGATAAAATATACGATTATGTCTCGTAATTGTCGTAGCTCTTTTGATTTGGTGGTTAGATGCTCCGTATTAGGGTCATGGAATTGTATTTTAAACTTAATTATGTGAATTGTATTTTAAAATTATTTATGCGAATTGGATTCTGAAATAAATTTTGTGAAATGGATTCGAAATTCATTTAATTTATTCATCAATTTCCCAAAATTTTCAATTTCTTTTTATAACAAACGGTGGGGAAAACTTAAGTTATTCTGATAATTCGAACACCCTGTGCCTCAACCTGTGAGGTACAATTAGAGAAAGATTTAGGTTTTACTAGGCTTCATTTAAAGAATGAAGATGAGTAAGGCAATGGACTGAGCTTAGGTGCTTGTTTCGCCTGGCGGTTGAGATACATGCTGCCCAAACAGCCCCAAGTTCTCCACCCTCAATAAGCACAAGGTAAAACGTCGCTCTAGATGTAAAATTTACTCATTGGGATAAGCAATATTAGACAGAAAGCTCGTTTTTATATTAAAAAAATACTAAACGGTCTCAAAACCCTGTCAGCAGCTTGATGTGTTCCATTGTGATCAATGCTATCCCACTCCATTCAATAGGCAATACTTTCACAATCGGCAAACGTATGTTTAAATAGAAGCAAAAACACCCACGATAAATCTCCATAGACGATGTTTTCCCGTTACTAATAACAATTCAGTCGTGTATCTCCTCATCACTTGAATAGTCAACTCCCAGCCCAAAACTAATAACTACAACCACGCCCTATGCATCTACTTTATCTGTCGCGGTGAGTTTCTCTCCTCACCATCCGTATGAGCGCACATGAGCACTTCCCTCGCTTTGTAATGCCTACGTATTTCAATGCATCCGCGATTATCTTTCGAAGGATTTGAGGGCACCAGCCTCCGCAAAACTCTTCGCCCTCCAAGCGAGGATTTAGAGGCGCTATCCCGGTGAGCCCCGGGTATGCTTCGCCGGGGGCCTCTGTCGCAACGGTGTGTGGGAGGGTCCGTGCGATTGCGAACCGCCTTTGTCCTAGGTTCCCGCATGAAAGCTGAAAGATCAAACTGCCGCCTCGGGCTCGACTGTACAGTGTACGCGGAATAAAATCCTAGGGCAGAGATATGTTCGCTTTTCGTGATGAACGGATGATTTCATTGAGCCCGATATGGAAGTCCAAAGGATGCGTGCTTCTAATATTGTTGCGGCGGATCATACTCATGGAGTCAGGTTGATGAACCCTTCACTGGAATCTGTTTTAACATGCCTCGCTCCTATGGTTCGCATATCCTAGTGTGGCAAGAATAAACTAAGAATAATGCAAGCAGTATGATATTTCATCGAAGATGGTCCAAAGGCCGATAAATCAATGAGTATTCCGAGTATTTAAATCGAAATTGGAAGCTATGACGCGGTGGAAGGGCCCCATAATAGCAACAATAAGTCTCTTAATTGCCAATTTTCCGTGTATTATTTCCGGCATCGAATGCAAAACAATCGAAAGGAGCATTATGATAGTTTTTTGAATGAGTTATGAGTATTCTTGACATACCCAGGTTTCTTTTAATAATTAATCTAGTCAGCCAAGGTATACCAGATAAAGAAGTCTCTTTTATTAACGTATTCTCTTTTATTAGTCACTCAATTGATGCTGATATGATTAAATTCTTTTCCGTCGAATAATGGGTTGCTAGATTGAAAAGTGATCCATTGTCTGATGTATTTTACGACAGATCAACGAAAAATTTACGCCAGAGTGAGCAACCTGAGTATAGCAGGTTGAAGAATGAATTATTTTTAAATTATGTATTAATTTCTATATTTCTGCTATGACGGGTTGGTACTAGTCCGTGGATAAGTTGGCAAAAGAGCATGCATGCTCAATAATTTTTCTCAAACATCCGATTTGAAGGAAAGACTGGTATAAGGGAGAGTAATATTGGACGTAGCAAAAGAGAATTTTTCATTATGAATAAAAACTTATGGGCTATGTCGCCGCGTCAATTCTTGGGTGGCCCCAACGTTTCCAGACCGATGCTGGTCGCTTTCTCAAGAGATTCTTTGAGATTCAGAATCCCTTGAGAAAGCGTCCATTATCAGTCGGGAAACGTTGGGGCCACACAAGAATTGACGCGGCGCCATAGCCCAAAAGTTTTTACTCATAATGACGAGCACCCGCGAAAGTTTTAACGAAGAGAATTTTTCATCAAATATATTTTGTACGGCAAGAAAAATGTGGAATTTTGAAGCAACTCCTGTCATCGCCTCAATCAGATTTCTTGACCTTGCTTTGTGGCAAGACAGAAATAAGAAGTGTGCAAGATATTGGAGTGAGATTGGATAAAATCGTTGCACTCACTATGCATGGCGGTGGTTTTATCACCCCGAGCGTGCGTTCCGACTCGTGAGGTAACAATATAGCGGTCCTGACTTCGCCAAAAGATCAAGGATACACCGTTTTCGTAAATATACGGTGGTTTTCCCGTAATCCCATTCTTTTTCCACCCTATAGAAGCGAACATCCAGTCAGTGTTTTGTCATGAGAACGCCGCCGTAATTGACTCCTTCACTCGGAAGCTTTAAATAACTTTGTTAGGCCAGAGTAGGCGGGATTACTTTTTTTGGAAGGAGTCCGTACTTTGAGGAATTTGTAGGGGTCGCCGAAGCAGGAAGTGGTTCTCTTCGAGGTAATAGCCCGCAAGTCGGATGAAGTGGGTGTACAACATGTAATTTGGTAGTGAGATGTGCCCGCCTCGATGTTTTGGAAGGTGAAAGGGTGGGACATTATCGTTTTAATCCTTTTTGTTCCGTCATAATTCTTGGTAAGGATGTACTTCATGATATCTTAGTCTGTGTACTATAATAAACAAACTGATTCTTGTAAAATGGGGTCGTTTAAGCCTTCGAAGTATTTCAACCATCGGAATTTCTGAAGTTATTTAGAAGGTCTGAAATAAGTTAATGAATGATTCATGGAGAATTATACTTTCCACTCCTTAGTATCACGATTACTTTGCATGCATTTTGAGTGATCATGCGCATAAATACCACTGACCTGTGATTCATCTCATAGATCGCTTAATTACAGCACATAGTCCCTTCTTGGAACTCGTTCAATTCAAAATTATTTTAGGAGGCTGTGTGATCTCAATATATATCCGTCACTTCCAAGTATGCATTAGAAAAATGTCGGCTCTAAATTACTGATAATGAAATCCACTTAAATTTATATCTTGTACAAAATTTCAATCAAGGGCGGAATCATTCCACTGGCCTTTTATTACTTTGGTCACCTTTTTAACGAGAAAACAAGCTATTAAACGTCTAAGTCCCTACCATTTGAGGTCACTTATGTCAATGATTAGTTCATGATGCTTGAAATGTCCTCAAGTCAACCTTTGCGCGCAAATTCATATTTTACCTTTTGTAAAATCTAAGAAATCAGAGAAAATTGCCTTCGATCCTTGTATTCTGAGAAAGTTCTCGCTAATTCTTGATTGAATAATACTACTTTTCTAAAAATACTATAAATTACACTTGCAAAATCATTCTCTCAACATTTGGTCACTTCTCTGCGTCCGTACATCATTTAAATGTAGTGCGATGCGACAAGTGTCGAGTAGAGGTTTCGGCAAGTGAACTTTTACGATATTAAAATGCGAAAGCGCATGCGCTCCTTCTATTTTGACATCCTTTAATCTTTTGCTCCAGTTCCGCCATTTGAATATCGACCTGAAATACGGAGAGAAGAAGTCATAATTTGGGCCGTCAAGTGTCCCTATTCTGCCGAAATCACCGATTTCTCGCCCGCCGATATCTCTCTATCTCTCTTGTAATATTCGCTCCGGACACTCAGTTCTGTGTCTTCCTTTGAAGCAGTTTCGCCCAGAAACGTTAAGCGTGCATTCCCGATCCGAACTTTTAGACACAGCAAGCTATTTTTCGATCGGAATGCGAAATTGTTTTCAGAAACATTAAGGGCTCAACACAGTACTGGAGAGTATATCTTACTATTGAACAAACTTTTATTTCATTCCTAACTGATGACGCAATGCAAGCTGTATTTGGGACAAGAAAGTGCTTATTTTAATGTACTTTGGTAATTTTAATATTTAAAAAATTTTTTCTGCGAGAAATACATAACTATACGCAAAATTAGCTAATGTTTACTTGATGCTTTCTTTGCCATTGTAATGTTATTAAGTATGTGGATTTGTTTGCTTCAAGTGAAGGGAGTTTGCATGTTTCACTAGCTGCTGATTAAAGTCAATGCATATCGCATTATATAAACTGAAGGTACGGATTTCTTAGTGAATTATATGCATGCCGATGCATTCGTCGTGCTCGATTCTAACAAAATTAATATAAATATACATTGTAAAGCTACCCAAAAATAAGGTTGTATTGGACAGGGGAGGATAGAGCTCGATCGAGACTAACGATTGGCGAAAGACCAAAACCAAGGCCTTAAACCAAGGACCCCTTTGGTACTACTTTGGACCCTATGAACGATTCAGACTGAACCCACTGGGCTACAATACTACCCTAATTAGTAAATCATGCATTTTATGAGGCTATAGGGTACCTATTCCTTCGAATGAAGGATGGATAAATTTCAGACACTCAGACTTCCAGCCTGAGGGAGAGGAAGGAAACATCGTCCGGCCGGAGGGAAGATCCATGGAGTAAGTACGAGGTCTATGCCTCGCACGAACTGCATTTCGGGCCCGGATTCGAGAGAGGCTGGCGTGTGACGGCCGGAGTGTGCGGGGGCGTGACTTTCACGGCGACGGTCTTTCGCCGAGCCGCTCGATTAACGGAAACTCGAGAATCGGAAAAAGGACGAGCCGATCCGGGCTTAATTGTCCAGAAAGTCAGTCACTTGTGATTGCTCTCCTTCAACGGCCCTCTGAGTTCGAAAGTGATCCACCTGGATTCCAGAGCGGACGTGTTCGACTCCTTGTCTGGGGAGAGAAGAAGATGCCTTTGCAGACTGGCCTTCATTCGTTCGGATGACGATGTTTCTCGTCGGCGAGGTGGATAACGCTTTTTTTGAATCATAAGGATACCCGCTAAGGACTCATGGCCGGTTGTTAAGAGTCTCGTTAATTTACTGCCGATGTAAGCCTTACTACACATGCGTCAAAGATACTGACAAGGATCATCTATAGAAGAATAGAACGAAAAGCAAAAGAGTACTTGGATGAGGACCAATTTGGATTCAGAAAAAACAAAGGCACAAGGGAAGCAATATTGGCCCTAAGACTGCTCATAGAGAAGAGAATGGAAAAGAAAAAGCCAACATTCGTTGCGTTTGTGGACTTAGAGAAAGCATTTGACAACGTGGATTGGAGCACAATGCTTGGAATCCAAAAGGAAATTGGGGTTCTTTATAATAACAGAAGAATCATCCACAGTTTATACAAAAACCAAGTAGCCCTGATAAAATCAGGGCCCAGCTGTGAAGAAGCAAGAATTAAGAAAGGAGTGCGACAAGGCTGTACATTGTCACCCGTAATTTTCAACGTTTACATTGAGAAAGCCATTAATGAAATCAAAGAAAAGAAATTGGGAGTGAATATCCATGGAGAAAAAATTAGCATGCTAAGATTTGCCGATGACATAGCCGTTATAGCTGAAACAGAGAAGGATTTGAAAAATATTCTGGCTAATATGGGTAGGGTAATGAGTAGATATCAACTGAAAATAAGCACGAAGAAAACCAAGATCTTAGTATGCAGCAGAAGAGAAGAAGTCAAGACCAACATTAAAATAGGGAGGCAAAAACTGATAGAAGTGGATGAATTCTGTTATTTGGGAAGCAAGATAACTAGTGACGGGAGAAGCAAGAAAGAAATTATCAGCAGAATAGCCCAGGCGAAGAGAGCATTCCACCAAAAGAGCTTGCTTACAGCGGGAAACTTAAATATGGAAGTAAAGAAACAATTCATAAGAACCTACATCTGGAGTATGCTCCTATACGGAAGTGAGGCATGGACAATGACCGCAGCGGAGAAAGCAAGGATAGAGGCCTTTGAAATGTGGTGCTACAGAAGAATGATGAAAATCAAATGGATGGACCGAGTTAGTAACGAGGAAGTGCTAAGAAGGGTAGGAGAGAAGAGAAGCCTCATGAAAACCTTAATAAGAAGACGGAACAACCTTATAGGCCACATCATGAGACTTGATGGCCTGATGAAGACAATCGTCGAAGGGCAAGTGAAAGGCAAGAATGGAAAAGGAAGACCTCGGACAAAATATATGGAACAAGTAAAGAGAGATGTGAAAGAGAAGAATTACGTAGGTGTGAAAAGATTAGCTGATAGGAGAACTGAGTGGAGAGCTGCGTCAAACCAATCCTAGGATTGTTGACCAGTGATGATGATGATGATGTGATAAAGTTGTTCGTCATTCTGAAAATTGATGATAGAATGTTGGGTCGGTTTTTTATTCATTTTATGGCATTACGCTATCGGATAAATTTATCGGTCATAGTTATCTTCCACCTATTCCGTCAACTCAGTTTCCCTGCGCCGAATATTTTAATTCAAAGTATAATGTTTTAACTTGGACTGATGTTAAAGTCACTTCATCTACTATTAATAAAAAGTCACTACAATTAGTAAGTGTAATATTATTATTTGGTTATCTATCTTGATAATATTACTGGTTTAATGTTTAAACTCAGTATCAAGAGCAGTGATTAGGAAAAAAAATCTTCGATTAATTGTTTTAGATCCCCCAGAATCATTTTCTTTCCTAGCTCCGATTAATGTAGTAATAAAATCTGAATATCGGCCTGTTTTGGTCTTGAATATGAAGGAGATAACTTATAAAATGTGATTTTCAAGGCCAGAAAAATTGACTTGAACATTATTGAATCAGATTAGGGGGAAAAATCTCCAGTTGATATCCAAATGATTCAAAGGAGTAATGTATTAAAGGGGAAATAAAATTACCTGATTTGAGAAAAATGTCCAAATATTTCCATAGAAGCTTGCACGTTAATTGATATCTGACGAAACTCTCACGTCACTGACTATGCTTGACTCATTGGTGTTATTAACATAATTGGTCAAGGTCAATAGGTCAGCATTGTTTTTAGCATTCAATGCGGAAACTATTTAAAAATGAAAATTATGTACCCTTAAATTTTATTTTTATATTTATCAGCCTACAAACCAATGCATAGTTACTACTCATTGAAATTTCCTGACTTCTAAAGATGAGTGACCGAAACTAATTCTGATCGCGGGAAATTTATGATGTATAATAATATAACTTTATTCCACTCATAAAAATTGAAGTTAACCTTTACAAAAGCTTTCGTACGAAAGCACAATGTTTCTTTTTCATTCTTCATAATGAATCGCTTTCACAAAGTAACGCCTCAAACCATCAACTTTACAAAAGCAGTGGAATAAAATATAGGTCCCCCACATGAACCTGTTTTGGGGCTACTATCATACATTGTTCTAAAAGAGCTGGAGCTATCAATGTATGTCTCAAATTTTCTTTTATTCATTTCAGTGACCATTATTATTTTTGTATCAATTGTGCATTCAGTTTTAAGAATCCAGTCATTATATATACATGTAAACCTTACACACATGATAAATAACTTGCTATGAGAAACACGCAGAAATTACTTGTACTCAAATTAACTTATTGTTTAAATGTGTCCAAATTCTCGCTGTCAACGTCTGATATTTCATTTCATCTTAATTAACTCGTCAGAATGCAGGTCCCAAAATGAAAATACATCTTCGAAAGAAAACAATTATTTTGATCGCGTGAAGATTTTTGTGAGTTTTATGCAGGGAAAAAATTTGCCCAAAACAAATTTTATGGAGTCCGACCCCGCTCCCCTCCGAATATGGAGTCTTGGGTCCTTAAAAACTTAATAACCGGCTTCTCCTCTGATGCCTCGAGGAGAGAAACAAACATTCCAAGCCACTCATCAGGACGGAAACGAAATTTTCTTCGCTAATGGTTCTTCTAAGGCATTAAAGCTTCCGTATCTCATCATGTAAGTGAGAGAAAGCAGTGTTGCGTATAATCAGATACGTCTTTTTTATATTGCTCTCATTATATGAGAACTGTAAGTGTATGTTTTTTTACGAACCGAATTTTCATGGTTAACAAACAACTGTCGTCCATTTCCAGTGTTGTGAATGTGACTACATTCATTATCAGGTGATTACGTGAACGCAGGAAGCTATTCAGACCGTGGAAGTATCAGGAGTGCTCTCCGTTCCAAAAAAATGATTTGTAGGAAATAATGGCTCTATCCTACCTACTTGCGTGTAGGCACCTACTTAAAATGAAATAGGAGGAATCGACGCCGGATCACGCGTGTGATAAAACATACCTACCGTAATATATGAGCAAACATGTAATCTTAACATCGACACGCCTTAGTTCACTCTTGAGTGAGAGGATTAAAAATTGCTAGGACAAGGTATGAATTTCCCCCTTAGTTCCAGAATGGGATACTGATCTTCAGCTATTATTTTCTCGTCACGGTAACAATTTCATCCGGTTTTCAGTAGCTGCTGTAGGTACTGCCCCATGTAGACGGACAGCTTCGATTTACATTTTTATCGAATCCGTTGGATAGCAATGAGGAATGAAGTCAAAATTATCCTCTGCGTCTGTTGATTGGAATACCTTATGGATAACGTACCTTTGAAACATGTATCTATGCGATGAACTGAATATCAAATATATTTTTAGTTTTTGTTTTACTTTGCTATATTTTCATCGAAAACGTATAGACTTAAAGGTACCTAAATTTAAAAACTAATTAATGTTAGATAAATCAATTAATATATCAGTCATACATACCCAATCCATTGCATCAAGAACTTAGTATAATCATGAGATATGATGGATTCTTGGTTAAGTGGGTTATTAAGAATACATCTGGTCAGAGTCCAAAAGAAGGAGAAAATCTATCATTACAATGACATTCAACGTAAAAAAATCTGAATTTGAAGCATATGTCTTTTTGCTGTATTTTTTCTTAGCAAATAGATACATAAACCAGTGGGCTTATACCAAGTATTGGTCCAACTGCAGAAATAAGACAGTGTCAATGTTTAAGAAAGATTGTTGTAAAAATAAAACTGAAATGATAAGAATAATAACACAATTTTCGCTGTGGGACAAAACATTTGATCAGAAGAGAGGAATGACTCATTGACAACGTCAAAATCACGTCGCTAATAGAAAGATCGGAATAAGCATTTAAACGGGATGGTGACGAACTAGGAGAGTATTTTGAGGCTCTTGATGCCAGATACAAGTCAATATTGTCAAGATATACGGAAGGCCATGCTATAATTTCCGAGGGCAGGTTTGACGATGAGTTGGGAATTTGTCAAATTTCTGGCACTATTCAAGTCTCGAATGAAAAATTCTGCCGTTAATTACGGAAATGATCTTCGCAAGAGCCATTTAAAACGTATTCTGCGATTTCCTGCAGTTGGTTGTCTTTCAATAACGACGAAAGTCTATATCCGTAGGTTTTTTCCACGTTTGTTCGTGTCTTTTTACACTTGTTAAATGGTAATTTTGTTAACTTATAATTTTGCTTGTTGATTGAAAGGCGTACTTCCCTGTCTCGTCTGCCAAAATTGACTATACTAATATTAATGATTTTATTTCTGTTGGTTATCAAGTGACATATAAAACGTCAAAGGGGAAAAAATGATACATAAAGATAATGATACATAATAGCGAACAGCATAGGTTAAGTAGCAAAAATTAAAAAAAAAACACTGCAGGACTCAGTAAAAAACAAATACAATCAGCTCAAGTATGACAACAGTCATACTTTGATACCATGAATTCAGAAACGCAATAATACGCTTTTTCAAGAAGCTAATTCTTTACACGGTTTTTGAACACTGGTAGAGAAGTAAGTGATTTAAAATCAGATGGTAATTTGCTATAGATTATTGAGGCTGAATGATGAGGGCTATGTAAAGAAAGGGATCTAGAGGCTTGGGATAGGTGGATGTCAGTACTATTTCGTGTGTGGTAAGGGGGCACATCATGGTGAGAGGAGAATATTTGGAGGTTATGTTTGACAAATAAGGCACAATGAAGTATGTAAAGGGAGGGAATTGTGAGGATGGTATGGTTCTTGAATAAAGATCTGCCAGGGGTGCGAAGGGGAAAGACCGGTCGAGAGATAATGATGAGAAGTAATAAGTATCAATTCACAGCTGAAACGCCGCATGTATGAGAGGATCATCCACCATCCTTCATACATTACTTATATCCCCATGATTTAAGCAAATGTGTTAGTTTTAGTAGGAAAATCGCCATTTTCCATGATTTGAAGCCGTTACATGACCTCTAAACACTGCCCAATTTTTTTGCTTGCTCTTGATCTGAATTGGAAGCAATGTCACATAAATAACGTTAAAATTTCGAAGCTTTGCGTATTTATAATCACCCTAGTGATGCGTTCTCTTAACGCGGAAGCGCGTTGAAGTTCTTGCGTCTTCTATGGCGGACTAGTTACCGGCATCAAGTCCTCCGAGCGGCCGTCATGTGTTCACGCCCAGACTCATAAATCCTTCGCTGGCGAGTGCTCAATTGGGAGGGAAAGACAGAGTGCCTGGTGACCGATGCGGACGTCGAAGTCCCCCGATTCCTGCTTGACGGATTGCCGCCTGAGCGTATATCTGTCAAATCCCGGATTAAAAATGGATTCATGAATAATTTATTTGGCAAGCAAAATCACTTTATGACAAGCATTGTTTTGTTAACGAATTCTCGGAATTGGTCAATCGGCCTCGCCTCTTGTTGAGAGTTCTATTGTCATCAAGGAGTAAAGTTTGCTTTTATTATGTACGTGTGTCAATTACTATACCTCGTAACATTCTATGCATGGATAACTTCGATAATACTAATTTCTATATAGCTTTTATATTCCAACATTGTATTAAGGCAACTGTTATTTGTAGACAGTTTGTTTATTATTGTTGTTGTTGTCACCATCCTTGGAGGGATGAACAGAAAGCTGTGAGAAAAAAAGCCGTTAATTCTATCGCTATACTGCGAAATTCCAATAATAATGAGGTAATATTTTTCCTCCTAAAAAATAATATCGTCTTTAAGATTAATGCCTTACCTTCCATTTTACCAATCATGTATACCTTCTAGTATATATGCTTGGCAACAGATACATAAGAGATTCATGAAAAATGGATGTGATGATTTATTCCAACCAATACTATTAATAAATAATGTCAAATACCTATAACTATCTTTCACAAGATGGGAAGATTGCTTAGCTTTAAAACGATTAAATAAAAAGTTCGATAGCCTATTTTTTGCACGCTATAAGTATATTTATATTGCATGGCCTTTGTGCTTTCCTAGAGCATTGTCTTTTGTTTCTTTTTTGGTCGTCGTGTATAATTGGTGCTGATCTAATTTTTTTGTGAGACTCATGTACAAATGGAACGCAGCATGATGAATTTAAATAAATAATCATGGTCATGTAAATCAATGAAGTTTATAGCAACTTACATGTCATCCGTAATCTATTCATATGTTTTCATTATTCCCTATGGATAATTAACATTATCATGTTTCCGAATTTAGAGACTTGTTATCTCGAGAGGACGCAAAACTAGACCTATAGCAATTATGACCTGTGTGTAAAATTTTTATACGCAAAAAGTACAGATTGAAAATCGTATATTTGAGATTTTGACAAATTTTGACACACACTGTTTATTTCCATACGAAGCTGCAAACAAGTTATGCGTAGTGAATAAAGTCCAGCGGAACGGGATTGATTGAGTCTTTTACCCTGCCTCTGTCCTGAGGCTGTTAGATGATCGAAATATTAAACGTGGTACATTTCAATTTAAAAATTTGTGAGTCGCTTAAAAGTATTGACATATTTCATCATACGTTTATTCACGAGAAAATCATCAGTGCAATCTTGGTGGGTCTCTAAACTTGCTAGGATTGGTTTCCCCGTTTCATCATGATCAGGGATGTCGATTCAGTTCGGCTCACGATGTCACGGCAATTGGACGTGGCAATGTACGCGCAGCTACCTTGACTGCCGTTTCCCCACCACTCATATGCCACAAGGGTCAGTAGCCTCATTGCTCCCAGCAGTGACCTTAGCCTTTGGTGCTTTGTCACACAGTCTTTTCATTTGGTCCTTGACCATTGTTGCGAGGAGGCGTGAGGGAGGGCAAATCCTTGAGTGACCAACGTCCCCCGAGTCTTCACCTTCCTTCTATTTTTCAAGAAATCGCCCGCCAAATACGACCACGCCACACCCACCGACGGCGCAGGGATATTTGCCACTTAACTCAGTACAATGGAAAGACGGTAGCCTTGAGTGAAGGCAAAAACTGGACGATTCGGCCATCTTGGTTAGGGCCTCCGAACATAACGCTCCACATGAAGGCATTGTAAAAGAGTACATCTCTGAATAATTGTCATCATTGGATAGTACCATTATTATCGGGATATTATACCATGGGATAGTACCAGTATTATCACCACGGTAAATTTAAACTCGTTTTTAATATAGATATAATATATTTAACTTGCTTCTTTTACTGAGATAGGTTGAAATTAAAATTGAAATATCAATGCTCCTCCTTTGGAAGTGAAAATATTTGACGCGACATGGCGTTGTAAATTGACTATGAACTTCATTTCAACTTTCAGTACCACGAAATTCATTTGTTTGCCACACTTCTTTTAGCCAGCACTTCCTTTTGCGACCCTTCCTTTGGACATTGGGGCATTGGATTATCTACTGGTTCTCTAATTGTGTAATCCATCCTATGAATCCTTTTCTGGAAGTATGATTAGATACTTCAAAAATCACCTTGCTCGCATTCTGCAATTTTTCTATTTCAAATAGCTTGGCCGAGGCCCATCCCAATGTGCCTGATCCGGTTTTAGCTGAACCAATGGGAAATGTGCGGCCATCGTTAACACATTGTGTCTGGTTCAATGGTATTTACTCGTCCTCTTATTTGTGAGATTTTCGGGTGCGTTACGAAAAACTGTCCTTCGGCAAGGGCCATAAAAGATAGGGCCCTGACCCCTTCTGGAGACACTTACGGTGCGCTATCCCATCGAGGATTTTCTTGGACGGTCAATGACCAAGGGGTAATGAGGGGTGCTTCACCCTCCCAAATCTCCAAGGAACACTCCGCATCGAGGGATATGTCCGGGCTGTAAACGTCACTTTTTCTAGAGCTCCCCAAGTCAACAGGACCTTGAGCGGGTTCATCGTCCCTTCTGTCACCCTGGCAACCCCCAATTCTTGAGAAACCCTCCAACGCCTAATAGATTTTAACGGTAAACGTGCCCCTTGCAGACGAGTACGCAGGGTGAAGGCGTCCGTTATAAATATTACCGAAGTCGAAAGTTTTACGGCACTCGCCACCGTTGTAAACAAAAAAGTGGGTTTCCTGTCAAACGACCATATTATGACCATTACCCAAAGAATTCTCCTACCATTGCGCTTGAAAAAATGAATAGGGTGGCAGTGCAATATATGTAGGCGTGACTTATGGCATGAAAACTTCTGTTTGCTAGCAGGAGGATGCTTCCGCTTCAGCCAATAATATTTTAAATATTCTTAATGTGGGCCAAATACTGGGACATTGTTCGATTCGTATTCCTGAGTTTTAATGCTACTCGCAAACTTGTAGTTTTCAGATCATTATGTTATCAAGATGAAGAATTTTGCATAGATAACAGCCTTTTACAACCAAACTCATGAACAGTTTACAAAAGTTTATCATTACCTCTGCTAACAGTCTCCGTCAGTGGAATATATTGACATCAGGCGTAAAATGGTTTCCGATTAATTGGTGGAAGTTATTTTACAGTTAAAATTTTGGGACTTATGCTTTTCTGGAAGTGTATGAAAATATTCATGGAAGTATGCGTGTTATCAGGCCTTATACACAAATATTCGTTCCCATTATTTTCTGAGATCGAATATTATTCTCCCTGCAAAGAAAGTTCTCAACTGTTCAAAAACTTTTTGAAATCGTTCGAGCATCGTCGAGGTTGGCAAAATAGAGCAAAAACGGAAACGATAAAATTAACAGGCTACTCTATTTCAGTTGCTAAAATAGATACGCAAAACGCAGATAAAAACGCAACAGCAATTGGTAAAAAGATAGCTAACTCGTAAATTTTTAGAATGGATATCAATTTTTTGTACAAAAAGTAATTTAAATTTACCATAATATCCAATATTTTGAACTCAGATGTAAGATACGTAATACTTTCAACCGAAATAGTAAAATTACTTTGCACATATCCACGTATAAAAATTTATCGCAGTTAACTTCTTGAGTTGACTGAAAAAAGTTTCTTAATAAATTCAAAAATACTCTTGGGAACATAATAGAAGCATATATCAAGAGAGAATGGAAATGATAGTGATTAATTAAGCCTACAATATGCGCTATTAAGGTGAGTAGTGGCTAATTGTTGGACGCGGGCAGGTATTTCTGCATCTTGAAGTGATTGTCTGCTAATGACTGATAATCACAATGCTGAAGTTGACCACATCGTAAATTGGATCTTATCCGTCAAGTACTTATGACAGCTAACGTAATGCCGGTTTATGCGAGAGCGAATCATTTCCTAGGATTATCACCGAGATTAATACTTGTGGTATCTGCGTCAGAAAAACATCTGGTAGGCTTCCGCGGAGACATAGACAATCCGCCGATTTAATTCCTGTATGTTGTTCAGTATGCCTCAGCTACCCACCGGTGCACAGAATCGTTGCATTTGTATGATATAAATGGGCAACTATTACCTATTCGATATACAACCGATGGTTAATTTTATTATGATTGTCAAAATACGTGCCTATAATTCCGCCGCTGTAAGAGGCGTATGATATTTCAGGAAAATTGCATCATTTTAGACGATAAAAAATTCTGAAACTTTGATGGGAGCGCTTTGGGTGTAAAGGGTTACCCTACTAGCGTTTCTACGCTCCGTCTTCTATTCTTTTCAGGGTAAGTTTGGCTCTTTGAATGAAAAAAGGGTAATATTTGATACTAAAAAAATCGTTTTGTTAAGATACTCGTTTTCGTCATTTTCGACACTTGAAATGTTCTAAGCCTAGAACCCTCTGACTTGTTGAATGTCGAATTCGCAGCATTGGCACCCCCGTCCTTCCTTAACTTATGTCTCGATTATGTTTTTAACAGTGTGAATGGAATGAAAGCGGTATATTAGATTCCAAAATAATTTTCTTAGTTTCTTGATCAAAGCAACATTTTGATTTTGGCATATGCGTGGCTCTAATAGTCGCAGGCCTTCCTGAAACGGAGATCGGGTTAGTGAGGAGGCTAGACTGTGGCCTTCCCAACCCGAGGACTCGGGTTCAAATACCGGAGGAGGCAGAAAATTCTGAAATACTGCCCGATCCCTGTGTTGTGTGGGGTACGATTCAAGGTAAACACTTTGTCCTTCGTATGGGACGTTTAACCGTGGTCCCTTAGCGCCTTTCGGTAAGAGTAGGCTAATGCCGACGCCGGGTTTCTCTCCATCCTTTCCTCCAAACCCTTCCCTCATGGTGTAAATTACCTCAACCGACGGTCACCTCCTCAAAATACCAATACCGTACCTTCCTGAAACATTCCCCCTGACTAATTGAATGACAAATTTAATGTGGGGGGGGGGGGGGTTTCCTCCCTCACTCTTCTCATTTGGCTCGAGGGTTCCCGTTTCACGAATGATAAATACGATTCGGGATGACAGGGGCTGCAGCACCGTGAATCAATCGCGCCTCTGACCGGCCGCCTTAATTATCATCCCTCCCCACCCTCCCTCGCTGCCCAGCTCTTATTTACGTGCGGTAATTAGTTGCCCACGCCTTTCTGCCCCCGGTAGCACCCTGGTTACGTGGGTCACTTGTGGTCACGGTCCTGAAACCATTATTTAACCTTATGCTGCTGAAGTTGGGATACTCTTCGTTCACATAATATAGGATGCTCCCTACATATTGTCCAGCAGCAAATCACCCCGTGAACACCGCATTCATTGGTCATTACCGCCGTTTTGTTTCGAGGGAGCCTATTGGGAGAGCGTTCGCCTTATGATGGAATGGTCCTTTGTTCAAATGCTATTTAAGCCCTTGAAATCCCCATAAAATAACGCATGAAATCGTTTTAGGCTATACGTTGTGGAAATGCGATACACTTATCCATGATAAAATATACTTAAACAGCAGTAGTAATTTTCATCATCATCATCATCATCACTGGTCAACAATCCTAGGATTGGTTTGACGCAGCACTCCACTCAGTTCTCCTATCAGCTAATCTTTTCACTCCTACGTATTTCTTCTCTTTCTCACACTTTATTATATAACTCCACTACTGACCATGGTTTCGACACTAAATTCTCTCCACCTTGAAAATGACATAGTGTCGAAACCATCGCCGGTGGTGGAGTTATACATGTATTAAAGTGTGAAAATTACTAGTGGTGTTTATTTTTTATCATGGACCCATTAAAAAAATCCTCGCGGGGCTGACAGATAAAAATCCGAATTTTGTTGAATCTTTGGAGGACATCAATGCATTTGGCTAAGTCCACGGCTGAGCTCTACCTTTCATTTTTCAAATCAACCATCGGACTGAAAATTTAAGTGATTGAGTTACGAGTAATGTTGGTATTTTAGGGAAGATACTCAATCTCCGTCATCAATGAGAATTCGGTGTTCACTGAAGTTATCCATATGAATGATACTCTATTCGATCAATTTTTATGTATTTGTTGAATATATATCGTTGAATTAGTAACTATGTTGCCATCATCTTAACGCTAGCAGGCTGTAAAATGTTTTGACATTTTCCTGGAAAAAGGAAGGATCATGATAGCGGTGAGGTGAATTTACAATGAATTGCTATTGCTAATAATAATTTTTTCTCAATTTATTGTTGGAGAGGTGTGTGGAAGACGCATTGCCTGTGGGTTTCATAGTTGCCAATTATCTTTCTTATAATATCGCATTAAATTTTATAAAGCGTGTGCAAAGAAGGGGGAGTACTAAAGGTTCCAAAAATTTATACGCACCTACCTTCGTATGGCCAATAATGAAAGATAATTCATTTATAATTACCAATGGACCACAAGCCTTTTATTATCAATTAAGGACTATGCAGACAAACAAGGACAATAAGGACAAACATGGAACGCGGGCGACGATAAAATTATTGAAGAAGCTGTTGGTTTTTGCTGGTAAAATGCGAATCCATTCTTATACATTTTTAAAAATTGAAAAAAATAAAATTTTAAATTTCATTCAGATGCTCTGATATTGTAATTGGTAAAGTTTTGTGTTAAGGAATCGATAAGATTTGACTCATAATTATTTGCAAAAAGTTCCATTTACAAATACAATAGTATAGGTGGGAATAGAAGGCGATGATTTTATAAGAGGAATTCAAAGTAGCAGACAATACTAACAGGTATAATATAAATGTCGTTTCTGAACAGAGTCGTCATGGACTGACGGCCTTTCACGGATTTTCCATGTGCGGGTCTGCTGAGTGGTCCAGCGCCCGCTGTTGCCGGCGCAGACTCCGCCACATTCGCTCACGGATTCCCCGCTATCATATCGATCCGTCATCCAGATGGCAAGCCGGTGATGGTTATTCGCAGGTCTCTTTATTTTACCTTGAACCCATTCTAATGGTTAGGTTTCACAAAACAGTATTTCGTCTTTAGAAGAGGTTATCATCACACATAACTGATGTACGATATGTCGTTTACCTACGTGGATTACGTACTTTGTATTGATGCACTGACTACCTGTAGTGCCAATGGAGGCACTTCTACGTTTGATATTAAAATAATCAACGCCATCCTGTCAAGTTTGCGAATTCCTTACGCTTCTCTAATGTAGTTGAAGTGTTTTCCCGTAAATCCCTATCCTCGCGCATGAAAAATTGACAAAGAACAGGTGAAACTTTCTGGAGGTGTTTTTTTAAGCTCAAAATTATTTACCCCATCTCAATCAGCTTAGGCATTTAATATCATTGGGCTGACAGTCAGTGAAAACGTCAGTTGCCTTTGAAAGGTGAATAGTTATTACTTACCGTTTTTTATCTATTTGCATGTAAGTATCCGTCCACCTGTATTGCGCGCGTGGAGAATGCGAGAAATCTGCTACTTGGTAATGCACAAGATTCACTTAAGCGATTTTTCTGATTGCGTTGGCCGTGGCTCATTTTCTACGACTGAATTGAGCTTAAAATTTTGCTGTCTCTTGATATCGCGCGTTTCTTTCACCCCTGAAATCCTCCACTGCGTTGAATATTATTTTTGCACATTAAGGTACTTTTGCAAGCCTTAATTCAAATGCCAATGTCTTGGTTGCAACACAACCTCGAACTAACAAGTTTTATAGCCTGTTTAAAGTATTATGACCCGTCGAGGGATTGTGTTTCAGGGCTAGTGAACTCGGAACGATTATAGAGAGAAATATGAGTGCACAAGTACGGAATGTTTACAATTATTCACAGTCACACCAATTCTAGCAATCAGATTTCCAAAACAATCACCTCAACCCAGACATTTCTTTGCACTCAGGGGCCAGCGCATTGAACTGCACGTATTGTAATATTAGAATCACCGGATTTCACACTTCAGCGTGATGATCCTCGCAAATATCAAAAGCCACTTACACTCACCTTGGAAAGGGTATCCGGTGAAACATGGTCGCATCATCCCCAGGTTGGTCACCGTCATATTTCAAGAGATGCTCCCGCCCCCTTCACTGCTGTAGACGAGATCTTCCTTGCTCTATTGTGCTGTCTTTGGCGGAGAACGCTTGTTGATCACATAAATGGGGAACGGAAGAAGTTCCTCAGAAGCACTCCGCGTTGAGAGACTTCAACTCGCGGACAAGTCCAGATGACCGTATTCTTGGGGAAAATCTGGTACGGAGGAAACAGAACACGCACACTGTAAGAGTTCGCGAATTTGTTTAGACGGTCACACCTGAAGGTTATTTTTACACGGTAGATAATTTCTAGGTCCGAGACGATGATGGTCCACACTTGTCGGATATACTATCAGTACGGCACAGGTCCTGGCAGTCCTCAAACGTTCTTCCACTAGCACACACACGGAGGCTCTCGCCAGTCTTCTTGGGTTAACGACGTCCCCGTCTCACGTGCTACACCTTAGCCTTCTTCACGAAGGACTGGAAGGGCGTGCGTCCCAGACACGATGGAGAAGCTGCCCTCGTGAAAGGAGTGGGGGAAGGGCAATGGGTATTTGGAGGGGAGGTCTGGGAGTGCCGACCCTCCATATAACTCCACCTCTTTACCCTGCCTCTTCCACCCCCCCTCCCAGACTCATGACTTACCCCTCTTTTCAAAACGTCCCTCACTCCTTTCCCCTCCCATCGCACAATCCTTCACTGGAGAGACAAACTGAAGTGCCCCCTCTCATTCTCTCTTCTTCACAAAGGTTTGAAAAAAATCTTTTTCTTAAACTCCTCCCACCCTGGATTAATCCCCTCCTCTGTGTTCCTCTCCCTCCCATTCCCCAACTTCCGTGCTACCCCGCCGTTTTTCCGTCATCAAACGAAATGACGTATCCCTTAAAAACCCCTTAAACATGCCTCTCCTACAGAGCCCACTCCCTCACACTCCCCCCTATTTCAGTCATGAACACCTCTTCCTCCTGGGTCGGTCTCAACGTTGGCCACGCCCACTTCTTCTCTCTCATTGGCCCGCGATTTAACTCGCGCGCAGCACGCTATTGGTTAGGGGCGCGTCCTCTTTTATGGGCGTGGCTCACTTGGGTCGCAATGGGTGGAGATAATGCATTGGGGGAAGTTCCTGAGCAGAGGGGGTTTAGGAATGAATAGGTTCTAAGAATTGGGATGGGCCTGGTCCTTCTCCTTCGGTGCGGGTGCGTATCAGAAATTTTATTTTTATTGCCCCTCATAGCTGCCTCAGCTTAGGGGTGCTTTTAATGGTTTAATTATATCTCCGGGGTGGCAGTAGCGCAAGGGTCTATTGAACTAAATACGCGGTCATGAGCGTTGCGGTTGGGGAAAGTATGTGCTACTAAGAGTGAGTTACATGTCGTGGCCCTCATTGCCGCTTGTGTGTCGTGCAATTCGCTCAGTATTTCCATGGCGGTGCTTGGGATACAACGAGGCAAATTATCTTTGAGGTTTTGGGCCGTCGATTTTCCGTAACAATATGTCACGACATAAATAAATAACGACAATAAAAGTACATGCTCGCGTAACGATTTTGAAATTACCTAATTTATTTATATATACTTTCATGTACATACTCAAGTTTGTACTCTTAATTTACTTTCGTATGCTGCAATGTTGAACACTCATGCGGAATCTATATCGCAACTTCTCTCTGGAAAGAATATCTTAAAGCCTAATTAATAATAAAATTAATCGTAGAGGGCGTAACTTGGTGGAAATCCATAATAGCACGAATACAAGGATCAAGAACTTTGCTATTTCCACATAATATTTTATTAGCACCGACCATGGTTTCGTTACAGAGTAACATTATCAAGGTAAAAATAATTTACTAACTTTTTCATCAAAACAGTTGACTTCATACTCGTATTATGTATTCCATAGCACAGAATATTACCAGAGCATCAATGACGAAAATTATTAACCTCTTGTCTATTTTCACTCAAAACAAAATTAAAGGAATTCGCACCACACGAAATGAGGTTTTTATTATTTTAGCTGTACGTTAAATAGGTTAATAAGAATAATTTTTATGTGTTAGGCAATGTAATCATTGTGTGTGATCACCTTGATAATGTTACTCTGTAACGAAACCATTATCGGTGCTAATAAAATATTATGTGGAAATAGCAAAGTTCTTGATCCTTGTATTCGTGGATCTTAAAGCCTGATTGTTTTTTAATCTGGCTTTATAAATTTTGTTCGAGACTGCGTAGACAGTTCATTATTCCCACGATAAAGATACCCGTAGTTGAACATGAAATACACTCAGTATTTCAGGTTTACTTTAAGATAAAATGTAGTTTCTCACAGCGTGGTTTATTTTATTTGATGTAAAATTCGGCCTGAAAAGTACCAATTAATGCACAAGGTCCTTGATATTACTCAAATACACAAAGCACCAATGCTTCCGTATATGAGGCACGAAAAGAGTACCGTTTACAGCATTATTTTTTTCTTTTAATTTCATCAAACTTAAGGCATTTACATAGCTATTAATTGCATCTGAATCCTTGGGAATTTCACAATGATTATATTGCCTAACACATAAAAATTATTCTTATTAACCTATTTAACGTACAGCTAAAATAATTAAAACCTCATTTCGTGTGGTGCGAATTCCTTTAATTTTGTGTTGAGTGAAAATAGACAAGAGGTTAATAATTTTCGTCATTGATGCTCTGGTAATATTCTGTGCTATGGAATATATAATACGAGTATGAAGTCAACTTTTTTGATGAAAAAGTTAGTAAATTATTTTTTATTTTATTCTTCCAATGCTAATGCGTAAAATACCCTGCGCCTAACGTTTTGTTTTTGTAAATTGGAACTTGGAATATTTATTTGATTCCTCCGCCATCTTAACCAATTAATTTCCCTTTTTATTTCATTAGGTCTCAGTTTTTTTGATAACTGCTACATGTGAAATCGATAGATGAATGGATTCTTTTTTCTCATTATATGGGATTTTTTTTATAAACTATGAGAAAGCATAACTTTATTATGATTTTCGTCGAAAGATTTTAACATATCTTTTAATATTCTTGGCACGCATTTGAAGGATCCGTCAAATATCGATGAAGGGGGGTGACTGAAGCCCACGCCCAGCCCATTAAGAAAATATGTAGAACTGCCACTTTCTTGAAAATTTTCTGTTTTAGGCAGAATATTTCCGTCACTTTTCTGTTTTATTCTAATAAATGTTTCGAATATTCTTGTAGTACATGTTTAATATCATTTCTTCATGGCGAAAGTGAATTGAAAATCGTAAAATGAAAAAAGTTCTTTGTTGAATTGATTTACTTCATGCGATGCTTTTGTTGATTACTCATTCATTGATTAAACTGTAAAGATGAATGGCAACTACTAAAATACATAATTAGGTAAAGAATTCAAAATTTCGGACAGAAATTTTCTCTCCGAACTGCATTCAATTGCATAATTCAATTACATAATTAAGTTAGAATTGTTAGAATAGTCTCTCAACTCTACTAATATATAGTATATAGTCACCAATTCTATCACAGTCTTATTCCCATTCTTTCTCTCATAATATTTTTTACTGCGTGAAAATTTTTTGATAGGAATTTATTTCTCAGGTATCCAGTGAGTACCTACTTTTCACCAACTGTATGGGCAGAGCAGACTTTTGCAACTTCTTAATCTTTTGCTGGTTGAATTTGAGTTTGAATTTCATTTCTAAATCCACAACTATTTGATTTCACATTCATTCTGCATTTTTTTTTGGCTACTAATTAACCTATCCACCAGAAAATAAGCTATTTACCTTGACAAAATCTAATCACTGTGGTATAAAATGCCAATAAGTTTTTCCACGTAAGTCTAAAAAAAAATAATTGATGATTATCTTCCGCCGAATCAAATCATCAGATCTGCTTCGCGGTGAAATGTGCCTCATTACTAATAAAGAGAAACATATATTGTAAACCCATAGAATATTGCTGTACATTGCTCATTGAATAATTTTGTCGGTGATATTTATGACAGGCGATGCGGAGAATGAACGGGGAATTCAAACCGAATTCGCTGGAAAACGCAAAATACGAACCTATTTCATTCAAATGGACAGATTTTAATATATTTTTATCTAGTTGCGATTAGATATTACTGAAGGAATTTAAAATTTTATGTACTATCCGCTTAATTTGTTGGCAAAAACATATGCCTATTTATGCATTTCAGATTATGACTTTGATGATTATGACATAACTTTCGCACTTTGTATCCTACTTACATGTATTCGAAATAAGTGGTTACATTTTCTTCTATATTTTTGAAATTTGACACACGGTCTCCCAAAAGTCGAATGTGGGACTGATCCTATACAAAGAAATCCATTTTTAACATTGTTTTCCTCACATTTCGACGGCTTTATTCTTGATGACAGTCTGCTCTGGGATTACGGCTGCGTATTAGATTTCTTTACTAACATTTACTGCGGCCTCAGCGTCCAAGAAGTCATACATTTCGTGGAAATAATTACATTTTCTAAGATAACATAGCTGTTGTCCAAAGAATTTTTCGTGAGGGAATGAAACCAATTTTAGAATATCTGGTTTGGTTAGTCGCAGTGGGAGAATTTAGATGGTCATTAAGAAGAGGAATTTAAAACAACTGACTCAGGTTTTACTTTTTTGAGCTTTTCTGTCAGCGCAGTTTGAAAAACAGTTTTTTTGCTTTCCTGGTTTTCGGCACCTTGAACATGACGGTCACCCGTCGGTTTATGTTTAATGGTCGGTATATTTTTAATGAAAACTATGGAAAATAACTAGACAAGTAATTCTTTTATATCGTCAATAGAAAATGAAATAATAACAAAAATACCATTGTATAGCTTTATCCCACTCATATACAATTACAAAATACCCTTTAAAAAGTAGTAGAATGTATAGATACCCTGTATGAACCTGTTTTGGGGCTACCATCATACATTCCTCCAACAGAACTGGTGCTATCAATGTATTATACACATTTTCTTTGATTAAACTCAATGATTATTTTTATTCGCCCATCATTTGTGCATTCAGTTTTAATAATCCAGTTATTATCCTTACCTATAAAGTTAACACACATGATAACTACAAAGTTATTTTCAGAAACACACAGCAGTTAAATACACACAATATAGCTTAAATTTAAAACATTTTATGCTATCTTTCTTAATAAAAACTCCACCTCCTCCCAGCACGTAAGACATTTTTTGACAGCAGATGTAATTCAGCATCATTTCTCCTTCTTTGATGCTTGGATTACTTGAATATGATATGTTTCACATTATGCGACTTTTTTTCTGACAGTTTTCGGTCCCCGAAGGGCAGGAAGCGTTTGTTAGAACAAATGAAAGTAAGGGGTGATGCAGGGAAATGATAGTTACTACTGCAATGGAGTATGGCGTTGGAAGAAGCGGAAATGTGGACTCGGGACGAAGACGGATGGCCATGGGCACTGGGTTTCAGGTTTGGGCAAGGTTGGAGAAAGTTGAGGTGGAGGAAGACAAATGGTAGGGAGTGCATTTAGTGAGGAGGAAGCAGGTTGATGGTTTGAAAACACAGGATGACGGAAAAGGTGGTGTCTGATGCTGAAGAGGGAAAATATTTGTCGAGCTTCGTGACGGAGGTGAGGATAGAGAAAAAAAGACATGGTGAAAGGAAGTAAGTGGCAAATCAGTCATTATTACCAAATTCTATTTTTGGAGTGGGTTTTATATTTCCTTTCCTTGTTAGCTTGTGCAGTGCGTTGAAAAATATTTTGTAATAATTATTTCCGTGCTAAATATACAATGACCACATCAAGTTTCTTAGCTAATTCTCTCCTGTATGAGTAAAAGTAATCTCTTAGTCGTGGGTGGGTGTTGAGCTAGGAAAACATACCACCTTATCCTTCATGAGTAGGTACATATTGAGCTACCTATTCAGGGAGAAAGTTTCAAGTTCATTCATAGTCAAAACGTACTTAAAATTTTTATCAGCCCCACTCTTTTCAGCTGATACTCTTGTAAGTGATTGGTGATTAAAACGCACTCATTGCATTCATTTAATTTGCTATTAACACAAACGTCATTTTTCCCGATTACGATTTAGGCTAATCTTTGTGAGGTTTTAGCTTAGTTCTTTAAGTACCACTGTAAGAAACTGTAGGTTGTGTGAAACTATGATGAGGCCTGAGCTGTCTCCATGAACTCTACGATAACTTTGTCGACAAATTTAGCTTTCGAGTGCTTCCTCCATTAAGGTCATGAATGGCTAGATTAATTTTTTGCAGTTATATGTGTATTGCCGGGTTTTTATTCTTTTTTTCATTAACCTTTGTGAAAATCAATGAGCACTTAGGGTAGTTGGTCCTTTTGATGGGCCCGTTAGGTAAAAAATTCTGAAACAACTCCAATACTTTTTGGGGCCAGTCTCCTTTTATGTTCAATAGCGTCATAAATATTTTTAAATTGTTTTGAAACAGGTGGCGTTACAAACTGATTGCAGGGAGTATTTTTAAATACCTCTTCAGTCAATAACGCTTTGAGACGGCGGAAAATACTTTCATTTTGAACTCAAAAGCAGAAGAAGAAATAGGAGAGACTGATGAGTGACCAACGTTATTATGTTAGAATTCACGGTGAGCTTTCCGCGCAATGGTTCCAACGATGGAAATATTTTGAAACCACGTCCGCGTGAAAACATTTTTCATTTTATCGTGACCAAAAGCGCGTAGACACGGTTTACAATTGTTACCGCATGTAATATCGCCCTCCTCAGGATGTTTATGAATTTATGTGATATGAGATTAATGGACTCCTTAATGGCAATTAAGAAAAAAGAAATCAGAGAGTGGCCAGTGGAGATCAAAAGAGTAGAAGTTCGAAACCTAATGGTAGAGGCGTTCCATAAACGATAGACTTGTTTTTTTTCCATTTTGTTTTGAGTTAAGTTTCTTCTCTTTTCCAAACTTTAATTATTTCGACTTCGAAAATTACTGGTGAAAACTTATTGAGCACAAAAACTAAGCCCTGCAAACATTTTGGAAATGCTGGGTGGACCATTTTGTTCTATCTAATGCGTTGGGCCCTTAAGAGGGTTACTGGTGTCTAGCCTACCAGCCTGAAAAAAATCGCATGTTGTCATATTCATACGAAAACAGGGCGGCATTTTCTGCTAAATTTATTTTTAAATGTTAGCTTGTTAAATATTTATTCTTCTTAAATTAGATAATAATGTCTGACTGCAAAGTAAACAAAAGTTTTGGAATGATTTTTGAACGATGTTCAAATCTTATTGTGCGTATTCCCAATGCTAGTCTTTTATATTACATATTGTTATAAGTGAAGGAAAACTCACATGCTTCCCTAATTTCATAGTTTTTTTTTCAATTATTGGGTTAGGTTAAATAATTTTTCGTTGTAAATGTCATCAAAATATCGCGCCGCCTCAGGCTGAGGGACATTATAGAATAGGGCGAATACTTAGAAGTTAAACGATTTTAATTTTTCCCGGTGAATACTTCAGACGAATATTTCACGGGCTCCGGGAAAACCCGAGTAATATTCGTCACTTAGTAGTTACATTCCAGTTTCCTTTATTCCATGACTTCACGTCTGCTTCCTGTAGGTATTTTTATTTTCCCTGAAATTGTCTCTCACTCCGATTTCATTATGAGCGCATCAGCATTGTCAGCCAAGCTTTATTGACCATTACAGTGCAAAATATCCTTTCATATTGACATATCTATGAAACCTAAGTCCTCATGTTACGTCCGGCTCAATTCTAAAAAAACTTATTTAAGCAGCGCTCCAGGTGACTGCCAAATTTCGTGTTCTCCAGCCGTGTTTGTCGTTTATAATTGACTAGAGTTTCAAAAGCCATCCTTAGTATTCAGGTCGAAGGTGAGAAGTCTTGATTTTTCGCCGTCTTAGATAGCAATGGCCGTCCTTCCGGCGTCCTTTAGACGGCGATAAATCAAGACTTCTCACCTTCGACATGAAGATGAAAGCAGGATGGCTTTTGAAACTGTAGTCAATCAAAAGCGACAAACGCGGCTGGAGAACCCGGGATTTGGCAGTCATCGCGAACATCGCCGCTTAAACCTACGAACGAATTTCAGCGCTCCAGATTTCTCTGAAAGAGACGAACGGAAATGTTGCTCCATGGAAATTCAAGTGAATCCAAAAAGAGGTTAATTTCCAATTCTGCCCCTGCGCAATAGATATTTACATGGATTTGGTAGTTTTCAGGCATATATACAGCATGAACCTCGTTTCGGAAATTCCTATTCAGGGCTTGTCAAATAGTTAATTCAAGTTTACACAGGACCGTGCTGAATCCCTTCTTACGGCGGTGAACGGTCATAGCCAGAGGGCGCCAGCACTATGCGGGGGGAGGACAACCAGAAGGGGATGTCTGGGAGTGTGGAATATAAAAAATAAATTTCGAAATTTTTATCCTTACTCTCTTGAAATTACATTGAATCTCGCCAGATTGAATTATATAAATTTAAACTTTTATTTTGTGTACTCAAGACGGAGTAAATTATGCTGTTCAATGATATATATTTGAGATCAAGTCAACTGCTCAACATTCTGGCTGTAAAATTTGTTTGTTTCGGAACATGAGGGCGCCAAAGATTTCCAGGCAGGAGGGCGCACCGGGATACGTCCCGGTATCCCAGCGGCCCAGCACGGGTCTGAGTTCACATTTGTTTGAGAGCTTGTAGCAGCAACTGTAACGCATATTACCTGGAATTCTTTCCTTCGGGATGGCTAATGGTCCGACATTTGTCCGAGACGTGAGGGAAACCGGCAAAACCCCACTTCAACCGCCAAGTAATAAATGATGATGATGTAGAAGATGCCATGTTGGTGTCAAGTGATATCTTGGTGATGTTATCCTGGTGTCCCTTGTTATGCTGATATAAAGTGCGGTAAAGTTACGGATCGGAATTAGTATATAAGGTTATACATCAGAGCCGCACTGGTTTTGTCAATGAACAAGTTTATTTACAAATGTATATTTTATTTTCACTTCAAGATCGTCTGTCGTTTGATACATTCAGTTATTTGCGTGCCCGTCGTTAAAAGAATAATTGTCTATTTGTGTTATGTACACTTCTTTTCATCACCCCTGAAGTGTATGAAACTGAAGTGCAACAGTTAATGAGCGCCCTTGAAAACTATTTTTTCACCCCTCTCTCTTAAGTTTCTCTTTTCTGGACGAAATTCATTGGTATCCGTTGATGCAGGCATGTCAATGTGCTGTTGAGAGATGTTCGTTGGAAATATGTAGTATACTTGCCGGAAACCATCGTAATTTTAACCGTTAGGCTAAGTGGTCTGGAATGAAGTCAGGGAATGGAGAGATGGTGGACAAGGAGCCGACGTCAGCATTCGCCCGCTTTCTTTGTCGGTGTCAACGGCTTCACGGTTTAATGTCCCATCTGACGCTCAGAGCACTAGCCTAGAAGTGCCCCCCACGTTGCAGCAAAGCAAGCGTTAGTTACCCTGGGCACGTCGGATATAGAACCATTGGCATGCTATATTTAATTTCATTGTAACATATGGTTTCTGGCATTACTAGGTTTTGCTTCATGTTTTACGAAATAATGTAGTTTTTGTTACGCGTGGAAATTTTAATCTATCCCGACCTATATTTTGATTGCTCCGCCGTCATTTTCTCATGCGATTTTCTATGTTCGCTGAGTAGCCTTTATTTTAGGAATTGAATGCTGTTTTTCGGTCAATAATTTTTGATTCTTGGAGAAATTTTGCGTTTGGTAAGAGAAGTTGTTTGCTTGAGCCAAAGCCCCTTGGTTTACCAAGGCGATGAAATAAATAGTATTTCGTATAAAAATTCTGGCATTAAATGCCCATCCATTTGCTGGGTATGGATATATTTTATTTTTGGTTGTAATTCCTTGTGTATTAAATCCGTTATGAGCCTTCGAATTAGTGCTGACTTACTAACATTTCTTGAGCAGTGACCGGTTTCTTAAAATTAGACATTAGCTGGCGTAATGCAATCTTAGGATGCTCATGAAGCTGGAGAAGAAACCATAGCTGGATTTGGACCAATAATTCCTAATAAAACGTGGCAAAGTTTCCTTTTGGCGATCTGAACAATACATGACCAATCTTTCGCGATGAAAATGGATCTGAAAGTAAATAATTTACAAAACCAATCCAATCCTCGTATGCTTGAAAATTAGAAAGGTAAGTGTTTCTTTCTGCTTTTGTAATGGTCGTGCTTATCACACTCCAAATATGTAATGATGCGCTCAAATTTTCATGGTAGGAAAATCAACGGAAAATTATTGTCAAAATAAATTCGTTAGTACTGCCTGTATTGGTCATTTTCGGTTAGGTATATTAATGTCCATAGAAATTGATTTATCCGGTCAAGGTAGGTTTGCATGGAGCAATACGCTAACATCTCCGGCCTCTTCTCCTTGTGCCCTCACGTTAATGTGCCCTTCTTTGCAATAAGGCCTATTCCCTTTCACTCTATGCATTAGCTATTACCCGCCTACCTAACATTTCCCTCCAACATAGTGTTTAGCAACCGGTCTGTACTCTTTTCATCCAAAACATCTCCCTTATAAAAATCTCCTCAATAATTTTCCCCTCATCACCAAACAATTTCTATTAATTCCTTCTGTATTTCCCTTCTGTTTATTTCATCTTCTTCGTTCTCCTCAGTTCGCGAATCCAAGCGCAAGCTATGAAATCGAGCCGGCAGAAATCGAATCTATGGAAAGGTGATCGTGTGAATAAATTCGTGATTTTTTGACGTCCGGGAATATTGTTACATGATTTGTCGATTTTTGAGGTGATGGCTTCAAAAAATAACATTATCTTATATATTAATTTTTACTTTAATAGATTTTGATCGACAAAGTCTAAATAGGTAAGTATTATTTGGTCAGCGTGACTTTCGGGGTAGGACCGGCACATCAACATGTTCAAACCTTCCTGAACCAAACTTTCACTTAATTTTTCCTTTGATGATCATTTTGCTAGCTACTATAAAGAATAGAGGCAAGTTTTTTCGGATGTGAAAGCATGAAGAGTTGGAAGGACATAAGGAAATTTTTCCCTCATTAGAAAATTCAAAAGCGCGTTTTACCGAAAAATTCCATGTTTCCGGTTTCAAAGTTGAATGGGTGAAGAGATATGTTACAAGGAAAAACTAAATATGGCAATTAATAGAGGGATAATCACTTCCCTCTTCAAAATTCACTGCAATAACCTACGCAGTGAGTAATTGGAATTTTTAAAATTACAATCACATGCAGAGATGAAACGTGGAAAAGGGGACAGGGGTAATTACTAGCATAATGAGTGTGTCACCTTTCATGTAAACCTACCGTAACGAGTGAGTAACCCCCGAAAAAAATGACTAGAGTGAATTTGAGCTTCAGGATATGGAGAAGTTTGGAAGAGAAATGTGAAGAAGAATGGATTACTCCAGTGATATTGGATCTTATGAATGATGATGGGCTCGGCGTATGTGACAAACACTTTGTTCTTCAAAATATTAGGTAGGTATAGCCTATCCATTCCAATCAATCAAATCAGGGTAATGAAGACAGTTACATTTATGCGTACATCCTCGGGTGTGGGCCAAGATGAATGTAACGATAGCTAACTCATTGCAAATAAGGGCAATATATATTATTTAATATTAAAATATATTCTAATAAGAAATTCATCCATGAGTGACACTGCATGCCGTAGCCATGCCCTCGCGCATGTTTCAGGATTCTAATCCTCATTTTTCCCTCATTTCGGAGGGTGGGAGGCGGCCTTACGCTTTATGTATACCTTCCTAAATTAAGATAAATACTTCACTCACTCAGTGAATCTAACGTAAAGTTGGTTTGGATATATGAGGGCAGAGCTCATTTCGGAGTAAGCCTCAGACGTGAGAAATTCGTAGGAATTTCGTTTTGGGGTCTTCGAATGCTATACCTGAAGTGTGAACACGGAAGCCTTCGGTCAGCAGCCAAGTGCTTTACCCGCTACGCTACGATGCTCTCCAGATAAATACCTTTGTATGCCTTTTATTTTATGGGATTTCAAATTAAATTATCATACGGATAATGAATGCAAATACACCACGCGACCTGGAAAAAGTTAATCAAACCAGCCTTGAACACGTTAGCCTTCGATCAGCAGCCAAGTAGTTTACCCATTACGCTACCATACTCCCTAGATAAATTCTTTCATAAGCCTTTTATTTTTGAGGATTTCAAATTAAATTATCATGTGCATAATGAATGCAAATATACCACGTGAAAAGCTTGGAAAATGTTTATCAAACAGGAAAAAGTGTTTTTAATCAAGTAATTCACTATCGCAAAGGTAGCGGAATCTTCGTTATCATTGAAATGGTTCACCAAACACGACACGCGTGTGCCCGTCTTTACCCCGTTCGTTATTATAGCCCTCTCATTTGCTGGTGTGAATGCTGCGAGCGAATTGGTAGGTATATTAGTAGATGAGTGCTGTTTGGATGCGAGAGGGGCGGTGAGTCCACTCAATTTTCCACCCAAACCACCTCCCTGACTTCATCTCAGTTTCACCGCTCAGAAAAGAGCATCCTCTCTTACGCACATCTGCCAACCACCCTCACCCTCGCTCGATGCCCGGCCAATCTCTTCCCCTGCCCCCCTACAAAAGGCCGCCTTCATCAAAAGGAACCCGCTCTCTCTCGCATCGAAAAAATAATCTCCCTCACCCCCCAGTCCACCACCTACTGCATCATCTTCCCCGCTCCCATCCCGGCAGAGAACTCGGCACCTCCACCCGCAAACAAAACAAAGCAACCCCCCTCAACGATGAACCTCCACTTTTCCCTCCGCGGCATTATATACATCGTCTCCTCAGCGAGGGAGGGAGTTCCGCAGGGTCCCGTACTGGGTCCCCTTCCCTCCATGCAGCGCCGCTCGTAGGTGTGAGCCTTTTCTTTCATGTGTTTTTTCCCTCTCCATCGTCTCCTCTTTTTTCTCGCATCCTCTTCTCTCTTGCCGGGCCCTCCTCTACACTCCCTTCCCCCAGAAACCCCCCCCCCCCGTCGGGAGGAGTAGCGAGAGAGAGCAACACCTCTTTGACAATCGGTCGGAGGCCGTTTCGAAATGAGCCACCTGTTGCGTCGGAATGGGGTGGGGCGGGCGGGAGGGGGGGGGGTACAAGGGGTAGGCAGAAAGTGTGGGTAGGGGAGAACAGGAGGAAAGAGCTCTTGCTGGGAAAATGGGGACTGATATAGGGCGCGGAGAAGGACGGGGATGATGGTTCTTGTTACTTCATGTAGGTGATGCCATGAGCGATGGACGGTGCTATTCGGAGCTATGCAATATTTATTTATTTTTATTTATTTATTCTTCCATTGAAAACAGCACCATTGGCCTTTTACATCGTTTTTTTATCTTGAAAATGAAAGGTACACGAACATACTTGTGTTGAATAGGGGCAACCCACCCAAACTAGATTCGAACCCGTGACCATTGGTATGGTAGGCAAAGACTCGCCACCACCGAGGCGGGCAATTTTATTTATGTGGCGATGGCATATTATATAAGTACGTGGCATATGACTTTGTCTGTATAGATTCCGCAGAGGTGTGCTGATAAACCGCGTGGGGGTATGTTTGGCATTTTTCGGAATTTTTCATCTCGAACGGTTGATTCCAACCGGTTTGCCTTGGAACTGGAATTTTTGCTCGAATTTTTAAACTTCCGATGTCGTTATGAGCTATGGTAGTGAGCCTTGGGATTGAAAATTTTCAAAGACTAATTCCGATCGCAGTAAGTGCGTGCGGATAATTTCAATCATAACTGGTAATCTTGACCTAAATATCGTCATTGAAATATTCATTCGAATCAAGAAACATATACCGAAATAAGGATGGGATAATTCATATTTAAATAAGTGTGAACGCAGAGGTTCTATCGACTAGGGCTGCTGTGGTATTTTTACGCACGATGAAATGAAACGCGGCCTATTTTAAACTTTAATTTTAATAATGGTTTCAATTAATTTGCGCCTTCTTGTATGAGTCCACGCATCTCCATTCTTTATTCCTATCCAACTTCACTTTTCTGCTCATCACTTCGTATTTCTTTTCGCTTACCAGCCCCCTCATGAGTGGCGATTATTCGTGATACATCCGCTGCGGAGGCCACTAGCTTAAGGGCACCTATCCTCTGGCACTCAACACTTCAGTATAGTTAAATTTTATTATGCCTGTCAATGACCGACTATGAATATAACTTTAAGCATTATGCAAACGAAAAACAAAACTGATTTGATGAAATGTATGGTTTTTCAATTGCAATTGGAAACAAAAGATCAGATAGGCAACCAGTATACCACCCATGCTCCCTCCGAAGCAAATATCGTGAACGCTATATACGTACACCAACGACGAATTTCACCATGAAAAAATATTTGGATTAACCGTCGAGGAATATTTTTTCATGGCAAAATTCATCTTTGGTGTATATATAAGACACGGTCTCAGGCGTTACTTTGTGGAATTGCTTCATCATAGAATAAAATAAAATCACTTAGTTCTATTCCACACTTAGTATTAAATAGCACGACCCGTGTTTCAGCATCTAATGCTATCATCACGTGATGATAGCGTTAGATGCTGCTCGATGATGCTGCTCAGGTGATGATAGCTGAAACCCGGGTCGTGCTATTTAAAATAAAGTGTGGAATAGAAGAAAGGAATTTTTTTTATTCTTTGGTGTATATATTAAATTTGCACCCGTGCGCGTGACTGCGTACATATTCACTTGTTTCATGCAGCGTTCTGGCTACGTGCCTGCCGAGAAACATTTTTACATCAAAGTCTTATGGATTTTCCGTTCCTCTTGCTCTCGCCTCTTCATCCTCGGCCTCCATTCTACCTTATTCTGCTCTTCTCTCCTTCCCAGCTCTATTTATTTCCTCTCGCCCCTTCCTTCCACCTTCCCACCCACACGCACCGTGCCATTGTTCACAGCCGGCGGCTGGAAAATTGATGATGACTCTCACAACGCCCAGCGAACGTCGTTTTTTTCTTCTTTCCTCTCTCCATAACGCCCTTCCCACCATTCTCTCCTCCTTTCTTCCCCCTCCCACACGCACAACACGGCGGCAGTAGAGCAAAGCACCCTCCTCCTCTTGTATCGGAGTTTCTTTTGTAGAGACGACCCCTGTCCTCCTTCCACCACCCTAATACCTCCTGCAGCCTTCATCCTATCGTCCTAGACCGCATCGCTCCTTACCCCTTCCCCTCAAACATTCCCCTTTTGGCCCCAACCAAGGGATTCCGAATATGTCCGGCTCAAATTCCTATCCATAGTCCCCCGTTTCTCTTCGAATTCCAATTTTCCTCTTTACAAGGGCGAGTTAAGGCTATGAAGGGTGGAGGAAAAGTTGTTTCGCGAAATTTTCAAGATCGCTGATGCCAGTCGGAACCAAAATTACTAATGATGTTTAGGTCGAAAACGCACAGTTTTTAAACCACAGAAGCTTTGAGCCAAGCGCTCCGATTGGCCGCGAGTTTGCCCTGTTATCGGATGCTTTGGACAAAGGCAAAGCATTCGAAGTAATGAGTTGATGCTTTTACTTTCTTTTGCCTTTTTTCATCATTTTCTTTTGTCTTAAACCACTACAGCAGTATGAATCATTCCCATGCATAAAATTGGACCGCCAATAATTTGGTTCAGCCGCGTTGCTGATTCTATTTGGGTCACACATGGATTGATAAGATTGTTTAAAGCGGCAGAAGTCGTTAGTTTATGAATTCTATCTATTCAGCCGGATGAAAGTCATTTTTGACATTTTAAATATGTTCTGTATTTTATGAGTTGATAATCAATTGAAAAAATGTAAATATCGTGTAATGGAATTTGGATGGACGGTAAACATTTTAATCAACAGGGCAAGATGAGTAGTTAATTAATTGAAGGCCGAGTAGGCGTATTTGGCTTAAGAATTTAAGGCAAAGAAAATATGCAGTGTTGTCCGTAACACTCATAATAATGATACATGCAAGGAAGAAAGAGCTGCCAAAAGTCACTCCGAAGTGTGAGTGATTCTTCTAAAGTCATCCTTATTATTTTTTCAAGAATTTATATATTTAAGAGAACTTCAGTAACAGTGGTTCATACTTTTCTTCGCGACCAAACTAAATTGCCATGAATTGGCATTTTTTTTCTAAAATATGGTAGTCGTTTATTCTTTTATCCTCTAATAATTAAGCGAAATACAATTCAAGTTTAGCCGAGCGAGCTTATTTTTTTCTCCTTCCAAAACCAATTATTTCAAAAGTTATTTAAATTAAGTGTGCCTTCATTCTCTCGTTCTCCCATTCATTTTCATCCGACTACTTTGCTCCTCTTTCACAATATTCTTGCACTTTATGCCCACATATCTCCTTAAACCCCTTCGCGTCAATGCTTCCTGCGATCCCCATCTACTTTAATTTCACGGCCGTAGGTCATTCGATTTTAAATTACCCGTTTTAATATGAAATGGTTCTCTCGTCCATCATATACACGTAGATGTCGGAGGCTAAAGATCCATAGAAATTTCGTTGTGTAATGACTGAGGCTGGGCATTTTCTAATGAATATTAATACGAATTCATGGAATCGCATTTCCTGCTACAATGAATCAGAAAAAGCTTTAATTAAATGGAATGAAGTGAATAGTATCAATAGGAGTACCTCTAGGATCGTATTCATGAAATTAGTTATTTTATAATAGAATTATTTGTTAACAGAGACACAGAGAAAAACCAAAGGATATGGAATATGTTTTTGATGTGCACCACTGCCTAATTTGTGGAGATTAGGTTAAATGAATCAATAATTTCTCTCTTTATTTGATTTATGAAGCCGTGAGCACATCTGTGATGCAATATTTGGAAATTCCGTATCGCTGATCACTGAGAATTAATTATTAGGGGAATTTATGTATAAAAGATAGCACTTAAGTTTATTTTTGGTGTAAGGTGGATAGGTTTACATTGAACCGCAGATATGTCTAAGTTTCTAAGCTCGTCTGTTCATCATTTTCCTGAGGAATTCCGGCATCATTCATCTAGACACCATCTAGCTTCATCAATGCGTCGTACACATCCCTTTGCATTCCTGCTCCTGCCTCATCTTCGTCATTGCATTCTTTCTCTCCTGCCACTCTCCTTCCCCTTTCTCTGCCAACATTATTCCAACCCCTTCCCCTATTCTCTCCTCCTCATAAACTCCCACCCTACCCTTGTATCTCATCCCCATCCCACATTCCTACCAAATATCCCCATCTCTCCCTCCCTTCATTCTCCGCCCCCCGAAAGAATTCCATTCAGGTCTCTCTCTCCTCCCTCCCATCCTCTCCTCCTTCACATCACGGAGGCGCCTGCCACTGTCAGAGTAACAACGCGCCACTTGTGGAATGCGCAGTCTCCAGTGGTCCGCTCTGTAATGCCAAGTGAAACCTCTCTTAAGAGGACGCACACCTCCCCTTTGATCAGTCTTTTTGCCATCGGCCTTTCCATTTTGTTAGTAAAATGAGACATTGCAATATTTCCACTGAGTTTTATTATGACACGACGCGTTTCGTCGTTGCAAACAACATTATCCAATGTTTGTAACGACGAAACGTGTAGTGTCATAATAAAACTCAGTGGAAGTATAGCAATGTCTTATTTTACTAGTATTAAGAACTTCCACCATAACGTGCCCAACATCATACAAGACTTTCTGTTTACGATTACCTGATTTGATAAGAAACTGTTCCCTAGTCCATCGGAGACCCTTAGAAGTTGGAGGCTAGAGTTTTAGAGAAATTTTGATCAATGGAGCCGTGAATATATCTGTGATGTAATTTTTAAAAATTCCGTTGTGCTGATCACAAAGAATTGACTATTAGGGAAATGAGTATGTAATAGAGTGCACAAAAGTTTATTTTTGGTGTAGGATGGATAGGTTTATATCAAACAGGAGATATGTCTAAGTTTCTAAGCTCGTTTGCTCATCACTTAGCTGAGGAATTCTGACATCAATCAGGCGTCATCTTGATTCATTGATGCGTCATCAATTCCTTTGCATTCCTGCTCCTCACCAACTCGCGTACAACTTGCTGTGAAATTTTCACGGTAAGTACATTGGATCCAGTTCAACATCAGCCTATATCTCAAATGTTAAAAAATTACGTCCTAGAAAATAATTTAAAGTTACACTTCTCAACTTTGAGCTTCATAAAATTGTTGAAAACGTTTTACATTGTATACCCTGTTAATTTCAACATGGTAGCGTATATTTAAGCGAATAGCTTCCTGCTAAATATTTCTGCAAAATTTTTTCTAAAGAACGTGAGAAATTCTACGGAAAACATCGTCGTTTCCGTAGAACACGTTCTCAATCCAAGGAACTCTGAGGAAAATTGGAAATACTCGAAAAATATGTCTCACCAATCCTACAATACCTCTCTAAATGAAACAGCTTCCTCAGAACAAATATGGTGAACTCCAAACTGCCGAGAAAAGCAAAGAAATATTGTTTCGAATCGAATCTAGTTAGATAATTGGAAGAAGTTAAAAAATATTCTTTACGATAACTTCACTTCACTTACTATTTATAGCATGATAGGGTCTTAACGTGATTTGTCTTCTTTTTCGCGTCTCTCCGCGCTTGGATCTCGGTAAAATTGCCATGGAGTAAAGTCAATGAAGCTGAAAGCAAGACGCTGTTACTGTACGACGTTTTCCTGCATCACATAAGAATTAAGAAGAACATTTGGTGTCCTAAAACCGCCTGAATGAAATCAACGGCATAAAACAACTTAAATCCGCCATGATTGGGTACAAATTGGCTTTTATTAGTTCTCAGATTCAACGAGGCCATCTCCGTCCGTAATCATTGAGCACTACCTCGCTTCAATTTCATCGCCAGTTGTCGTGATCGTATAAATACGTACGTATCCGGATTGAGATCCGCGTTCAACAGTTAATTCCCTCTTCATTATTTCTCTCTCTTTGTCGTCCTCACTTTTTCTCTTTCGCAGGCTTTTTGGGTATTCCAGGAACCGTTGGACCACATTTCCGGAGGCCCGCGGTTCAGTACCTTAATTTGTCCTCGCTCAGCGGGAGAGACTACTGGCTGCTTGCTTTATTATAACTACCACGTTCCTCCCCGCTGTGTGTTCGCCCAACCCTTTCCTCCCTTACTTTTTATTACCCTTTTAAACAGTCCCTGGTCCGCTTTGGGGATTTCTCGCGGAAATGAGAATAAGGGTATGTATCCAGAGGAAGGCAAATCCAAGAAGTACGCTCAGCGTCGTTCATTTGTCTGGTAACGTTTCGTTTGGGGCAATGGCCTGGAGGCGTTTTCTTCTCTCGGGTTAGTGGATATTTTTTCACTACCAAAGATTAACGTTAATGAGTGAGGAGATCTCCAGTTGAGTGAAGAAGAAAGATGAGGAGACATTGTGATTTGACGAAAGGGAAGTAAGGTTTGATGAGGTTCATACGATATACATGTGGGAAAAAATCAGGAGAAGCACAACTTTAATGGTTGGGAAAAGAAATACTCAGTAACTTTTCGTAGAAAGAGGACAATAAGAGAAGTTTCGTCGGCAAATACTTGGAACATTAAAAATGATTGTCACTATTTATGGAGATGTAATGACAAGCAGGTAGCAGGACAGCTACTCTGTGAAAGGCAGCGTATTTGGAGTATATTATCTGCCAAAATGAACAGCAAGCACGACAACCAACACTCTACCTCTCTTGTCCTCTCATGGGCCATATTACGTTTGCTGCCATTCGTCTCCTTCAACTACGAATTACGTGCCAGCCTGTATCAGACAAAAACGTCTGGATAGCAAAGTTATAGTTCACTGATTACAGAGGCCTAACTTCAGTTTTGAAATAGGGGTAGCAAGAGCTCAAAAGAATACCCTCTATGGGGAATGAATCCGAGTGATCTTTCCAAAAAGCTTTTTAAAAATGGTCAAAACTTAAGCTTTATAAAAAAAATTTCAGTTACTTTATGTCGAAAAATAATTAATGGCATTTTACATTTACCTACGCGTATCTATAGAATTAAAATTATGGGGTTGGTATACTGCAGCACTGCATTTAACTGCCCCATGCCACTTCCTTTCGACAATCCCCGCTAATCATCCGACACTTCTTATTTTGAATATTTTACTTCGATTCCATTTTTTCTTTAAAAAAATCTTTTATTGCATATTAGTTATGCATCTAAAATTCATCCCGAAGGCATTTTTTTGCTATGTAACGATATAATATGTATTAAAATTGTATTTCTGAAGGTGATCCCTCCAAGAGGCAATACTCTCTGTGGTCACCTGAAGCTCCAAAATTGGTTTAATATGTATGATATTTAAATTTTTAAATTGTGAACGGAGTAATAAATATATTATTATTAAAAAAAACTTCCTCCAAAGATTTGTCTCTAAGTCTTTTGTGGGGGGGGGGGGGGTACGTTACGTGGTAGGCATAACTCTCTGTTATGCCTACCACGTAATTTCTATGCGTGATGGATTGGCCAAACTACCGTGATCTACCTATCTTAATGTACTGTTTTGTTTCCTTCCAACTCTTAATCTTCTGTATACATCCTCTTTTCTCACATAAGCCGTCAATTATATTTTCTAAAGTCTCATCCAGTACCAATCCTCGAAGTCTTGTATTCTTTTCAGATAATTTTTACCAATTTCCGTGCATCTCATCTATAGCTCACAAATAATTACCCTTGAACGTTCAATGTAAATCAATCAAATTACAGTTCAATATTAATAGAATTTTTCGGTGGTAAAGTGCGTAGGTTATAAAACTTTTTGTGTGGCAACCACCATGTCTTTCATGATTTTCGAATTACAAATTAAACTCTTTCCCAGCATTGTACATTGTCTGGATTAATTTTCTGGTAAACCTATACAGCTAATTTCTTTGAACAAATTTCAGAGAGATGCATTTTAACCTTTAACATCATAATTGGAAGTGTGACCAAGTGAAGTCGGTCGCAATGGAGCATGCGAAGTGATTGATGGTAATTTGCAAAGTCGAATCCCACTTGAGTTCAATAAAATCCAGTAGAATTACTAAGTTACTGCTTTTAATTCACAATAATAAGATGCTTTCATGGAGTCAATCATAATGCTACCGAATTCTTCCATGAATGTTTAGCGTCAAGCAAAGGGAATTGCGAAAAGAAATATAGGACAAGCAAAACATATATAGGCAATAACATGGATAAAGATAAACATGACACGAGTCGCCTGGAGCATAACTCAGAGTAAACATATACATGATTGATAATCTATTTAAGTGTGTGGAATCAGGATTGAAATGGCAGAATACGTAATTATAAGATGGACTGTTTGGCTACATACGACAAGAGATTTGTTTTCGTGTTGTTTTTTCGAACTGATGTTAATTCTCACAATGATGAAGTCAAGATTTTGGTACGATCAGAATAAAAGTAATTCGTTTGCTAACTTTTTTCTTTCAGTCGTTCACTCCGACCCTAAAGGGTTCCGGGTTCATAGTCCAGCGGTGGCAGAGATTTTTCAGTGGCTGAGTGCTTGAGTGCCTTGAGGGGGGCACTTAAAATACAGCACTTTGTCCGTAGGATGGGACGTTAAACTCGTCCCGTCCCGTCTATAAGAATAGTCTAATATAGACGCTGGGTTTCTCTCTTGCCAATCACTAAGGGAGTATATATTGAAATGTATTAATTATGTAAAAAAAACTGTTTGAGACAACGAAATTCGAAAAATAAAAGAAACAAATACTCTGAATAATTCTGTTTTCAATTAAACCATGTTCGGAATCTCACTATTCTTGTATGATAACTCTGTATTTACTCTCAGAAGATAAAACGAATGATGGGTACATGAATTAGACCACGAGAAAGCTCTTCCTTCTTGGCTTCAGCATAAATGCCTACTACCCCTCGATGTTCGGCTCCGCATCGCCGCCCTAATTGATTCGGTCGATTCGTTAGCATGAAGGTGGCACGCGCGCGCCTCTGCGAATAATTCCATTTGTTCGGCTCTCCGTCAAAGGCGCGTGTAAAGGCAGCAGAGGAGATGAAAGGGACTCTGGCGGCGGCATTAGCAGCTGTGATGTGTGTGAGTGTAAACTCAAGCATCGCCGTTTGGACTTTTTAGACTCGACTCTGTGCTAAATGAAGGGTGACTCCTCCTCATGCCTTATCCATCGCTTTCCTTCTTTCTTCTCCCTTTCATCTCGTTCCTTCCTCTTCATTCCATATCGGCGCCTCCTTTTCATCCTCGCTGTCTTTTGAGATCCGCTCCCGTGGACTTAAGCTCATGTGCCGCGCAGGCGTGGAGAACGCGAGCCTCGGTCTGCGGAAATGGCTAGTTTATTGACCCGGTGCGAGAGCTTTTGTTTTGTTCAGCTTCCTTTCTTAGCTTTCGAATATTTTCGTTGCATTTGAGTTAAAATTAAATCAATCGTATTTTGGTGTGGAGTGCCATAAAAATCAGAGTGAATTTGCGAAGATTTGGAGTTTTGGTTCATTTACTCGATCAGGAAGAACCATTCACCGAGGCAAGGAATCGGAAACGAGAGATTTAACAGCAACGAGCCACACGAGGCTTATGTCATTTCCTCTTATCGGTCCGTTGGTGGAAAATTACTAAATAAGTTACTAAACATACTTATAGCAGATTCACCTGGAAAGATATTTCTGATAATGATATCCGATTATAGTTATTCACCGGCTATAACTACTATAATAACTCATAAAATCCACACTCTAAGCTTGGCCTTATCCCCATAGATATCAATATAACTGGTCTCGGATCTACTTATCTTTTTCAAATTTTGGCCATCGGTTTTTTCTGTAGTTTCCAAGTATTCTGTATTCGAGCAATTATATTATATTATATATAAGTATTTTTCTGTATTCGAGCAATCTCATATATCATCGTCATGATTAGACGCAGCTCTCCACTCAAATCTCCAATCAGCTAATTATTTTACATCTAGGTATTTTACGTCAAGGTATAGCTAATTATTTTACATCTGTCTTCTCTTTCACGTTCTTCAGTAACTGGTGCAGATATTTTATCCGAGATCATCCTCTCCGTTATTGCCATTTACTAACGCAAAAACGAATTTTCGTAAAATCTCTTGCAAATAATAGAATATTACGAATTAATAACAATTTGACATGGACAGCTCTCGGGTTTCCATCCGGGTTAGATCCTCAATCGCCATCCTTGCCGACGTTTCGATGAATGACTCATTCATCGTCATCAGGGCCGTTGACGCCGATGCGATGCCTCGATTTTAAGTTAAATCTTTCATGATAACAATTTAAGGCATAACATTTGAATCAGTAGCCTGATTGTTGTGACCTTATCAATATAAAGCAAAGTAGGCAGCTTAAAGATTATCTTGTTATTTGGAAACATCATAGACGAACCACGAGGGCGATGAAATTGCCCCACAAAAAGGTGAATAGTTGCTCGTTGGCCGGAGAGGGGTCCTTAACTTGGGGAATCCTTTGAGCTGCCTCTCCCCTCCACTTAGTTAGGCACACTAACCACCCATTAAATCCACTGAAGATGCACTCCCTTTGTCTATCTCCATCCCTTTGAAGTGGAAATGAGAGGGACTCTTTCACACTACAGTTGCTTCTCAGAGAGAAGGCGGGTGGACTGATTACGGCGAGAAGATTGGTGGACCTGTTGCTTTGATGAATAAACACGGATTGATCCTCCTCCTTCCTTCTACGCATCCTTCCTCTCCCTCAATTCCTCTCTCTCTCTCTCTCACTTCCCACAGACACTTCCCCCTACCTTGCCGCGACCCGAGGAAATATGATTCTTCACGGCGAGTGGATATGGAAAAAGATCTCAATTATTCCGTGGAGATGAACGTTTTCCATGAGAACGGGCCCGAATGGAGGACGTGGACACGGTGCTAAACGCCGCTGCTGCCCCCGGAGGTGTTTCGGCGGCCGTTCTTCGCCCTTGTGAGTGTTCTCATGCAGTGCTTTTTTATTTCATAATTTGTTACAGCTGGCTTTTTTCATACGGAATATTTTTAGTTTGTCGGGTAATTGTTTTGTCTTCTCCATCACCCGTGTTGTGTTGCATGTAAAATATATATTTTAGCTGCTTACTGTCCAGTATTCCGTAATTTTATGCTAAACAGACTTTTGCCTGTGTTTTCTTTCTTACCTGTCGATACGCGGAAATTCTGAAATATCTGCCTTGGGCTAATAGCCTTGCAAACGGGTGGGTTTAGAGATATTTAAAACTCTTCTCCTCTGACTTTTTTGTCCACTTTAGTTTATTTGTTATTTGTTCTGTACGCGTACTATGACTGAATTAATGAAATCGTGATATATTGTCTCAATATTAAATAATTTTAATTATTAGTTAAAAGGTTTAGGAAAAAGATTAATACATTAACCTTACGATACATCTTGGCGTCATAGTGATCGATATTTAGGGCTCTCGTCGGTTAATTATTAATACAGCCCAATAGAAGGTTCTAACATGCCGGAAAACGTTAATTATTTTAAATCTATATGTATTTTAAATAAATGCGCTGCATTAATATTTGAAAATAATGCATGTGATCAAAATTTAAGCTTGAACCTCTAATACACTGAATCTAAGTAGAGCCTCAAATATTGAAAGAGCTACTTCCATTAACGAAGTTGAACATATTGTGCAGGAAATAAAAAAAGATTTTTAATGCGACGGAGTAAATCAGCTTGTAGTGAAACTTAATTTGATTTAGATTGCTTATTTTTGTATAATTATGTCGGCTGATAATTTTTGCTATACTTTATAGGAATAATCACCGTTGAGTTTAGAGAATGGACTCGATGTAATTCCGATGAACTCGATGAATTTGGAGGATGTGAATTTTTCAGAAGCAAACGCTAGACAAATTCGACAAATGTCGACAAATTTTCATGTCACCAAAAGCCATTAAAGGGGATATTTGCGGGTGAATTCCAGTGCTCCAATGAATGATTTTTTATGAATCGTTAAAGAGCGTGAATGTAGGCATTAGTGACTGTTCAGTGATGTAGATTGAATGAGGAATTTTTAAATAGGGTGCCGTATGAGTAATCGTCCAACCAGTGCCTATATCTTAGGCACATTACTACCTGATAGATTTAGTGGCTAATCCCTCGTAGTTACTGGAACTTTGAAACGCACATAATTAATAAAAAGTTGACTCTCCCCTGCGAAAGTTGAGTATTTCGCGGTCGGCTTCTTGGAGTTTCAAAGTCTATCAAAATTCTACTGATAATATTGTTTTGCCTCCTTACAAATTTTCATTTGTTTTAATTTTTGTACCCAAATTCCATTGGAATCTATTTTCAGTGCCATTTCTATCGCTCACATACCTTTAGGAGGGAAGACAGCAGCAAATTCTAACCTCAGGATACTTCTCAGGGCTAAATTATTCCTAGGTTGATTTTATCTTAGGTGGGGAACAATTTAAAGAAGAATAAATTATTAAATTAATGCTTCCTATTTAATACGATAGAAAAGTCGAAATTATGGTAATCCAACTAATCAAATATGCTTGTTGTGCTCTGCTGTATGGTGATAAAAGTTTTGTATACAAAATATTTGCATATTTAGGCCTCACAACACTGTTTCAATGTTAATGAGCTCTCTTTGTTTAGCGAACATAGTAAATTCATGTGTCAGTTTTAACATGATGGTGCCAACTCGGAACTGAGGCTAACTGGGTGTTTTATTAAGTAGAAAAACCTATTCATAATTCAATTCAATGGTTATATTTACATTTTTATGATATGTATAGTAAATTTTCGGTTTTCTCTGGCAATATTCCCTCTTAAAACGTATTAGCTAAAGTGCAGGAATGGGGGCAACAGTAATACGCGATAGACCCATATCGACTTGCTGTTTGAAGCGTCTAAAGTCCAACAAGAAATACAGCCGTTTTTGGAACAATTTTAATCTCTCTTCCAAGCCTGTGCAAATGTAAACAAGAGCGATATTTTGCTTCTGCTCATGGGATGAAGATTTAATAGCAAAATCCAAGATCACACAATGGGTCTTATAGTGACGACAGTAGCGTTTTTATTCATTCTGTTTATTTCGATTATGAATTATATTTAAATTGCCCTTAATATAAGAAGAAATGTTATAGATTCAATACATTTCGAATAATTTTATTTCTTAACTTTTTCTCCTCCCATGATAACGCTGAAGTTGGGGTTTAAATGTTGGCCTCTGTTCATTGTTATTGCACAGTCATTTGGAGCACTCTCTTATTATTACTTAGTTAAAGGGATGAAATCGCGATTTATTGACAAAATGTTAAATAATTTGTAATTCTGATAAATGGGAGTTAGTATTCAGGATTAATGAATAAATACCCGATGATATATCTTGGAATCATTTTGGTCGATAAAAAGGGCTCTTGATGGGTTATCACAACCAAATTGAAGGTTCTAAAATGTTATAAAATGTTAATCATATTGAATACTGAGTAGCTTTATTTTATATGAAGGGGTTCTATTCACATTTGTTTGAAATACCTTTGTACCCTCACCTTTGCGAGGCTAATAGCTCCAGATATTTCAGGTCCATGTGTCGACAGGAAAACAAGACAATACAGACGAATCAGTCTGTTTAGCATTAAGTTTTGGATTCCTGAACAGTAAGCAGTCCCAATTAAAATTATTCCCAAGCCTGGAGTTATTGATATGCATGCTTGAGGATCAAATTAACTGCGCTGTCAATATGTCAAAAACTCTATTAACAAATTCCTGTGCAGTAAGTATAGTTCCTGAGGGAGATGTTTGACTCGCATGTCCACCACCACCTAGAAGAGCGCGCAAGTCTTCCTTCCGAGCAGTTCGCGGCATGCTCTTCCACGGAGTCGGAGAGGCAGGCGTTTCGAATACCTTTGGACACGCGCGGTGAGGAGAAAGATATCCGAGGAGGACGGGAGAATTCTCTGTGGGCCAATGTGCCACCGATTCCCGGAGCCCAAGAACACTCAGCGGCGGCGGTGGTGGTCAATCCCTTTCCCGCTTCCATTCTTGGAATTTCTCTCTGCTTTTTTTCCGGTTCTTCCTTAAAGGCTAGAAAACACTTCAAAACTGTTTTAGGGTCCGCGACACCTCGTGGGAATCTTTCGGATCCCCTCGTCACACGTGCCTGCTTAAGAGCCCGTGTCGCCTTCACGGAAACGTCAACAGTCCCCGCGATAAACAAACAAAGCGAATTAGTTCTTGTTTTTTTACGAGTCTTTTCCTAGCTGGTGGATAAGGTTGACTATCGCCACAATATGTTTGTTCATGAGATATCTATTCTTATTTTCGACACTGTAGTATATTTTTAAGCTTTTATTCTCATTATAACAAGTGGGTAATTATTTACTTTCAGAGAAGGCAATTTAAATGGAGTCCATATTCTGTCCAAAGGAGTTCACTCCTAGATCAATAAATTAGTTTATTATCACTATTATTTCAAATTATGTTCTCTCTCTGAGGAAAGTTGGATGCTATTCATTATGGTTGTTACTGTAGTGACAATATTTTCCATATCTACTAGATATTTAATCTAAGTAATAAACAAACTGCTTTGCAGATCGTTGAAAAAGTTTGTACAAGTCGATCCTCGTGTTAAGCTTTTGTTTAGTTATTTTTTTTCTTCTGTATGTTCTGAATGTGAAATAAGTATTTATGTTTTTATTAGTCTATAAAGGTTCAATTTAATATTTTGATTAATTTTATTATTCCAATAAATATAGCAGCTAATTACGTATATTTATGCGCGTTTTTTGTTTGAATTGAAGAGTTCAGAGTCTTTCTAGTCTTCAAAAAACATATCAGTGAACGCAATTTTCCCTAAGCAATCGGGATCTCAGTCTGTGTTGTGCCTTACAGTAAATTTACTTACAATGTTACTTAAAGGTACTTACAATGGCCGCGAGGAAATAGTGAGCCACCATCCAAGAATTTATTTCTCTTTCCTCTGCTGATTTTATCCTTGACTTTCTTCCACCCGGGTACTTCACCTCTTGCGATTCATGTTACGTATGCAGTGAATTATCTTTCCTTCTTAACTACGCATTTTTGATTTTAAATGATCCTTTGAAAGGTGAATAGATGAGGTATCTACTATACATATCTTGTAAATTGCCTCTGCGCTCACAATGATTTGTTAACGTTTTAGCTTATGTTCAGATGGCAGTGAAGATTTCTCGGGTTTCACTCCGCGTAAGGTCCTCCATATCAGAATATCAGGAAAGAGATATGGAGGATCCGAAAAATCTTCACTGCCATCGTAGGCTGGGAAAAAGCAGACATAAAATAGGTTCTGATGCTTCATTTAGAGCGACTCTTATGTGTAACATCAGCAACTTCTTAATAACATTAAATATCAACATTCATTAAGCACCAAGAGTATTATAACACCAAACGTTACCGTAGCTTTAAAATCAAGCTATAAAAATAATCTCAATTCAGCAAGTGATGTACATAATGCTATCGCGTCGTTGTAAAACAATTCGTGCTTCCGCAACTCGTCCGTCTCTCGCACCGAATTCTTCTCCTTCGCCCGAGCGGCCATTTTGGGAAAGGGTTTAATTCCTTAATCCCCCACCCCCCGCTTCCGTTTTCATCAAGCCACACCATCGCTCCCGGCGTTGGCTGATATTATATCCTCCTCATTGGTGTGAATTATCTCAAACCCCAGCGGCCGCCGCCGGGCAAAGCCAAGCGGGAATGATTAATACCCACAGCTCTCCACCTCCTTATCCAGGCCCCACATCAAACAACTCCGTGCGCTATCCACAGAGTAGCCCCTACTATATATCCTTCCTCTCCTTTTTTTCATTTTCTCCGCGGTCATTACCGCCATCCCTCCCCTCTTCCCTTGTCCTTCTCACTGCCCAATTTAACTCCTCATCGCGAGAGAGTCGGGTGCTGGCAATTATGAACAACAGGGCCCTCGTCCATTACGCTGCTCTTCCTATCTCCACGCGGCCAATTCTCTAGCCTCCTCTTCGACCGGAGAGACCAACCGCGGAGTCCATTCATTAAAAAGTGTTTCCAAAAATTATTCAGCCCATTAGTATAGCCGGCCACCGCGCGGTCGTAAGCCGAGCTGGAGAGGAGAGCGGCGTCGATTAGGTGTACGATCGGGAGGCTAGTTATGAGGGATACGAATATAGGGGTCTCGTGGTCTAAATTGATAGATAAAATCTAGGTTAATTAGCACGCAATTTGGTGGAAGTGGGTATAATGAGGATTTTTAAACTAGTTAGCAAGCTTTGGAGTTTCTTTTGATTTTAAACAATTATACTCAATAATTATTGAGTGCGTACATGCGTCACTACGGTGACATTTATGGCGAAGTGGAGTAGGTAAAGAGAGGGCCGAGGAACTGGCAAAAATGCTCTTGTATTCCGAAAACCTTTTTTTTTTACAAATTCTTTCTGTTCCTTATACCTTTCTCTTTACCCATGACCTTTGGAGATAGAATTTTGAAGAACGAGCACCCTCAATAACAAACTGCCTGGCACGGAATTTCCCCATGCCCCATACCATGGTGGTGGCTTGCCCGGAAAATCGTATATGTGGATGTTTTATTTCCTCCTAACTAATTTTGCGTGTTCTACAGAGAAAATAGCATGGGATTTTTTGGTTGAGGAGAGCTGATTTCGTTCTAGTTGTTACTACTCTCATCGCAATTCGAGGTCTAACCACTTGCAATCGTTATCTTCCTCTTTAAGAGGTAATTAATAGAAAGCCGTATAATTTCTTTTTACTTGGGACTTTTAGTGAATAATTTATTTTATTCGGTTGGTAAAGATGGAATTTCACTCACTCAGCTTTATTTGTTACTCAGTCTTCCGTCATTTGTAATATTACTTGTCGTGGATGAGCGTCGCCGTATGTCGTAATTTTCCTCAGTTCAAGTGCTTGGCTTTGGATCGGCAATAGCGAGACGGCAACTCAAGCGGCTTGTTGTAAATGCCTTTTTGGAATACACGCACACACAAGTGGTCGATCAGGAAAACAAATAGGGAAATCGCGATATCTCCTTTCAGAAATGGGATGACACGCGTCGTGTTCCTCTGGAATTTCTTTCTAACGATGCTCACTTTGCTGTGAGCTTGATTGATGCACTCTTACGTCACGGTGTGTCGTTGGAGGCGTCAGGAGGGCATGCTGGCGTCCCCTCGACCCTTCACCCCTTTCCGTGCTCATCAAGTCCTTTCGGGGGGGCAGGACAAAGGGGTTGCAACCGGCCGAAACGATCCCTTAACCCGACACTATCGTCTGATACACGTCATAAAACCGTCGATATTAAGGTCTCCCATCCCCTCTAATACTAAATGAAAGAATGGTGATGGTAAAGTCACGGTATAATGCTCGTTTATTAGGTGGTGGTAGGGGATAAAGCTCCTTCACCTACCCTTTTCAAATAATTTTCACTCCCTCCTATTTTCCTTTTATTGCGGTAATTTCCCAAACCATACCCAATTTATGTACAGTCAATCATTACTTATCATCATTACTTACTTAGTATAGCACGATGCTGTCTTGTTGTATCGCTGCGTTTCAGGAATATGGCTGCTAGGTAATACCAATTCATATCCTTAATATGCACCTAACTCATCATATATCATGCCTAAATTTCCATTGTGGTGCTACAATAGTGTGGATGTGAAAGGTATTTCATGCGGCACGTTATCTTTCCAATGAATCTGTAAAAAAGGTATAATAAGAGTGCTTCAAAAGATCAATTCATAATTATGAGGCGCAGAAACTTTGCAATGTGTTATTAATCTGCCATTAAACAATATTTTCTATGTTTCTCTAATGGAGTAATTGCACCGTGTGCGGTGAATATCTACTTAATGAATGTACAAGTATATTATCATTTAAAATTATCGAAAAATCGAATTTCTTTGTAACTATTTAACCAAGAAGGGTTTTGATTTAATAAGTACGCAAAACATCATCGACGGATTGTTGTTATCATTCGTAATAATTTAATTGCTATGAGAATCAATGTGTTATATTATGTCGAGTTCAAATATACAGGGTGGAGAAAAATTGTCCCTTGAAATTTTCACCGCGGATAGCTTAGGCCAGTATGAACCAAAATTTCCAATGATGTTTCGACCGAAAACAGATTATTTTTTATCTACAGAAACTTTGAGCCAAGCCTTAGATGCATCGCGAACTCCCGCAGGCAAAGCATTCGAAATCATCAGTTATCCATAGCGTCCGGCATCGGAAACTCGCGGCCAATCGGAGCGCTTGGCTTCAAAGTCTCTGTGGTTTAAAAATGGTGCGTTTTCGACCCAAACATCATCAGTGATTTTGGTTCCTATTGGAATCAGCTATCACGAGTTAAATTCTGAGACACAATTTTCCTCCATGCTGTGTATGCACTCTGTTGTATGTTATTAGCAGACGAATACGTCCTTGGATAATACTACATTTACATTCTATTCTCAATGTTGAAATGCTCCTCTCTCTATAGATTGAGCCCATCGTAGTTACGTTTACCAAACGAAATGTTAATTCTTTCAGTAACTTCATGTGAATTAAAACTTTTAGGAGTGTATTCGTATATATTTGTCACGACTATCCTCCTTGTAGCAGAGTGTGGACCCGTGCATATCTTATCCTCGCATTTATTTCCCTCTTCAACCTCTCATTCTTTCCCCTTACTAACACATGCACGAGCGTGCAAACTCTCTCTCTCTCTCTGTCTTCCTCTCTTTAGACATTTCCATTTTGACGAGAAGGGTTGGGAAGTGGCAGTGTCGGTCAAATTAGCCTTTTTCGGGACTCGGCGCAAGATAAATGACCCTGGCCGTGCCGCAACCCTCCCCTCCCCGCCTTCTTTTCTCCTCCTCGGGGAAGAGTGTGTACCTACGCTCTTGCCGAAAAGTAGTAGATATGATTCGCTTCAAGTGTCACCCTGAGGCACGTTTCGCGTCAAATGGCGTGCCTCCGTCACTCGGTCGGTGATTTTTTTTATCGGAGACACGTTCCAAGTGTTTGCTCGGAGAGCTGCCGCGACTGATTGCCCGAGTTTCTTCTCTTTTTTTGCACACCACCATCGTCCTCTTGATGCGATTTGGATTGGCTTAATTTATTCCCTATTACGCGATGTGCTGTTCGAATTTTTCTGTTCTAGTTTTCCGTAGGTCTGTCTGGTAAACTATTTCATAAGTGCAGGGTACCACCTTTGTGGCAGTCACGTAATGAACCACGCATTATTGCAAAGGTGAAGCAAAAAGCTCGCAATGAAATGTAATGGCAGAGACTTAAAAGGATCTGGTGTTAGAGTAAAAAATAAACGCACTAACCAATACCAAAACATATGTACTAATAGGATTTATAATACTCTGCTTTATCGATCGGCCTCTTCATGCTTTTTGGATTGGCTTAATATATTCACTCTTTCGAGATAAAAAGAATTTTTTTGTTTAAGTTTTCCTTAGCTCTGTTCAGTAAACTATTTTTAAAGTGGATACTACCTTTGTAGCAGTCATAGAATGGACCACGCGATTATTCCTAAGGTGTAGTCATAAGTAATCAGGCAATTGGTGAAACGATTCGGGACCATGAAGCTCGACCATTCTGGCTGCGACTCCCCACTCTGGGTGCGACTCCGACAACCCAAAATTGAAGTAAAAATAAAGTGCTACAACTTTTTTCTTTGAATTCTAGTTCTCTTGAATACCAAATCTATATTTATAAAACATAATGATGTTTTTCTGTACCTACGCTATGCATATTCACTCGGCTTTACGGATGGCAACCAAAGTTAGTACGTAGGTGCATCTCATACCCTAAAAGCCCGCAGTGCTACTTCTGGATGTGTCCGACGCGACGCGTCCTTTGCATCGTTTTCTCATTAATGTTTGTTAGGTCACGTCATACAACTTCTGTGGTTCGACATCGTGCCGGGTAGGCACAGCTCTTGACATGATCAAAGGAAAAAATAGGATCCTACACTTAACAATTTATCCTTTTGATTCAGACTTTTTTGCTGGTGCAGGCGTTCAAACGATGTTTTTGTTCTGCTCACATACGGACACATAACGAAGAGTGTTGTGGAGCGGGGTTTAAGCTGATCCCGTGCGCGGTATACGGAATTAATTTTTTCCATTGCTTGATGTTACATATTTATGCCATCATTATACCTACTTTGTTCCTTTACCTAAAAATCCTTCCATGTGACCACGAATTTCAAGTTTTCCATTTCTCTGTGTACTATTCTTCCCGAGCAACGCCGGCTGGCCAGTTAGCATGTAATATCAATGAGGGAAATACTTATTTTTTTCCAATTTATAGCTGCAGGATTGTTTTCGTAGTGAGAGTGGTGAAAACAACTATTCAGCAATGATGATTAAACATGTTAAGTATTATTTAAAGCCGATGAGGATAATCCCTGTCCCTCACATTTTCGAAGGAAATATTATTTAAAATAAAAACAATGAAATACCGAGAAAGCATTATTAGAGAAGCAGAGTATTATAAATAACATTAGCTCATACATTTTGGTATTGGTTGGTAGGTTTACTTTTTATTCTAACACCAGATCCTTTTAAGTCTGTAATATTACATTTCATTGCTATCTTTTGGAAAATTTGCTATGGAAATAAAGGAAATTATTTCGTCGTTTAGGTGGTGGCTCCGTCTAAGTGAATTTGGGGCAAACAATCTTCAGCAATTCTGAGTTTTCACGCTCCAAAGTCAAGAAATTAAATACCATGAATAGTATTTATCCTCGCCATTACTTTGAACACGGTTAATATCTGTCGACGTCGCATAACGTAATAATGCATTTCTCCTTTACAGATACTTAAGGAAATTAACTCAAACAATGCCGTGTGAATACGTACAAAATATTGAGCGGCTAAATCGATCGTAAGGCGCTGTAAGGATGGAGGTGGTATGATCAGTGGTTACATTTATGCTCGATTTGAGTTTGCTATTAGGGTTTGAACTGGTCATTAATTATCTTTAAATATCTAGTGGATATATCGGCTCATCATCATCATCATCACTGGTCAAAAATCCTAGGATTGGTTTGACGCAGCTCTCCACTCAGTTATATACCATATCGGCTATATACCACAATGTCGATTGAGGTCAGTATGACCAGTGGTCACATCAGCTTAGCGATGCTTTTTAAGGTTGATTTGAGTTCAATACTGGGGTGTGAGCTGGTCATCATGAGTCAATCGACTGGGCTGAATAGCCTCAGTATGTGGCTGGAGGAGTGGTGGCGGTTGGGAAGTGGGGGAGAAGAAGATTTAATTAGAAAATTCTTTCGCTTCGGGGGCGCCTCCTTCTTTGCCACTTCATCTGCTCGCGCCGCCCGTGGAACACAATTGAAGCAGACTGAAGTCATCGGGAGACGGCCTTGCGACCACAGCGGCGCTTTCCGAAAGAGAAGACCCCCGCTGCCCATCCCTCCACTCCCCGCTTCTCCCTCAGTCCAACACTCCCGATGAAGGCTGACCATCTCTTAAGAGCCGCTTGGAGGACTTGCAAAATCTCCCAAATGAAGCGGCGATTTGAGATCATTAGGCCACCGTGGGGGTGGAACCCAATTTCCAACAACACCGTTTGTAACCTACCACGTTGCCGCCGATGGTAGTGCTGCCTCCATCGGCCATTGATTTCGCGAATAAGCTTATAGCGAATAGTAACCTTATTTTTGTTTTCCTGCAAAGGTTTGGAAAGTATATAGCTCGATTAATATGAATACCGGTTAAATTTTCTGTGGCAAAATGTGAGGGGGCGTAGCTCAAATGGTAGAGCGCTCGCTTAGCATGCGAGAGGTATCAGGATCGATACCTGGCGCCTCCAGAAATTTTTATCACGAGCTTGGCATGATATAAATATTGAAAAAAATTTCATTCCTATATTTTTTCTTCTTTTGTTTATGATAAGCTTAGGAACTTTTTTTGGTTCACCCACGGAGGTTTGGAAAGTGTATGTATGGCGTACTTTATATAAATGCTGGTTAATTTTTTTTTGTAAATAGGAATGTGGTAAATGGTAGAGATCTTGCTTAGCATGCGAGAGTTACCAAGATCGATACCGAGCGCCTCCAGTAATTTTTATCCCTAACTTAGTATGATATAACTTTTGAAAACTTTTATTTCAATCCTAAATTTTTATTCCGGTACATTTGTCCCGCCTACTTTTATCTTGATGTCCCTACCTCGGGGTGCTTCACAGAATCGCATGACTTTGGTCTTCTAATTTACCTTTCCACGCCGCCTTGATGGACCGCCAAATCTTTCCACTATCATGTGTCTGAGGTCTGATATGCGTAGACAAGTGGCTTTTAGATATTCATCAATTATTTTTTAACAATTTTCGATAAGCTATTGAAATTCAATATTTCATTGGTGAGCCACCTTGAAGGTCGTGTCCCTTAATCCGGTGCGGTGTGGAATTTGGAGGAAGCGACCGACAGATGAGGCCAATTTCGCCACGAGGGAACAAAAAGCGCCAAGGGGACCACGGCTTAACGTCCCATCCGACGGAAGGAGTGTTACGCTTGAAATTTCCTCCGCATAGTATTCAAAGCAGGGATCGGGCAATCTCTGAAAATTTTCTGCCATCACAAGGATTTGAACCCGAGCCCACGAGGTGGGAATCCAACATTCTAGCCACCAAACCAACTCGATCCCCCCCTTAATCTACCGCTGTTATCGATACAATTACAAAGGTGGTAACACGTTGACGGGGCGGGTGAATTGGGGGAGGAAGTTGAGAGACGAGACTGACTTTTCAGCGCAAATATTTGGCACGGGGCGGCTGAGAAAGAGGAAAGAGGGCGCGATACGGTGAAGAGGTGGGTAAGGGGGTAAGGGTGAAGGGGATGAGTGTCGCGGCGGCTTACACAGAAAGGGCCGAAGGGGGTGGCTGGGGGTTAGGGAGAAGGAGAGGAAGAAGGAATTAGCCTCGGGTCAAAATTGCTCCTTCACGTGTTCTTCTCACCCACCTTGAGCACCCAATTAAGAAACACGCATCATTCAAAGAGTGGACGCCAGTCAAGCAAAACAGCCGCCCCGGCGAAGGACCCCAAGGAGGGATACCACCGCCCTCGTCCCTTTGCAGCAGACAGAACCCATTTATCATCCTCCCCTCCTCCCTTCGCAGCTCACCCCCTATTCTTTCTCCAGCAGTCCCTTTCCTTCCCAATTCGAAAAGTCCCGCTCTTCGTGACGAGACCGTGGGTTTATCCCGCAATCCTTGCGAAATTTCGCTCCTTTTCACATTCTGGTGACTTTTTCCCTCTCCGGGAAAATGTCAGAATCGATACCGAGCGGTAACTTGATAACTTTTAAATGTTTACCTCTTCTATTCTAAGATTTCAGTGACCCCCAAGTTTGTGGGATGCTGTGAATGGTAATCGCTCTCTCCGGCTGGATGCAGTAGAACAATGAATAATAATTTCAGGTTCATTCCTTGAGAATAGTGACTCCAATGATTGTGCACGAGGAATCCCAGCATCAATTTCCGGCGCCATTTAATTTGTTCTTCGCTCATTCTTAGATTTTAATAACCTCCAAATTGTAAAAATAAGCTGAATCCAAGGGTAGGATGTCATTCATTGTAATTATTCATTCGCAGCAAAAATCATAGGAAGACAAAACTAATGAAGGTGGACTATGATTGTAATATTGAAAATGTGGAGTACGCAAATATTTATCCATGCCCGAATCACTTGCTACGCAGATTTTATGGCAGAGCTACCATCATAAGTTATTATCCCAGGGCGCCCACATTATTTTCGTCCCTTGAAGGGTTTGGATCTCTCATCTACCTTCATCATTTTCAGAGACTTAGCAGTATTAAGTGAGACTGAAGATGTTTTTAAGGAAAGTAGTTGTCGTAGTTTAAGGCTCTCCGAGTTGCTTATTCTTTGCTTTCCTGCTGATGAATTACCCTTAATGGGCTCGTTCGCCAATTTTGTTTTTAAATGTCTATTTTGATATAGTTGGGAAATAAAGAGACCAATATTTTTCCCTTTAGTGATCCGTCTCCTCCTTTTCGAGATACATGCAATAGCCTTAACCTTCTCTGCAGATTAGTTGGTGACGTCACAACCTCAGGAGTGGTTTACCACAACTCTCTCCCTACCCCCGTACTTGCTAAGTAAGTTTTATGTCAGCGCTAACATATAGCTAGCTTAGTTCTTTCATTTCGTATGTCATGTTTATGCGATGGAATGAAAAGAATTTCTTTGTGGTTAATTTATTGCCTCTATATAAATTAAGGTAAAAGCTAGTTTCTAAGAGCACTCATAGCTGAAAAAAGGTGATGTTGAGGCCCGTATTAATCCACCCCGAAATGGGTTTAACGGAATTCAAAATTAAAATACATGTTTAATAACCATTTCTGCTAAAATTTATAAATTAATAACATATGATTTCATTGACGTCTCATTTTGGCCTTTTATCTTTTTGATAGTATATCTGTGGTGCGAGGATGAACATCTGGCTAATGCATATTTTCAGTGCATATCATTATTATCACAAACTGCTAAGGGAATTTTTTCATAGTTTGTCTTCAGAAAATGTAAAATTGTTATGCGAAACATCCGATAGAATTGGATGCTTGCAAATTCTTTGACTGAGTGGGAAAAATTGTAGTGGGTCTGGTTGTCAATTCTGGTATGTGGTACCTCTCGCGTGCTAAGCGAGCGCTCTTCCATTCGAGACACGCTCCCGTCTTACTGATGAAATGAAATATGAAATTATTCATTCTCCTCTTCTCGTGATGACAAACCTAGGAGGATACAACTTATTGAAAGAAGGGCTAAGTTACCAAGAATTATATTTAGTACCTAATTCGTCTGTTCGTCTATACCATGTGGTAGGTCCCGGTTTTTCTGTGATAACTCTGGGAATTTAATTCAGAATAATACGAGTACACTCTAGATAATAATGTTAAATTAAACTCAGGAAAACATCTACTCACTTTTTTAATTACCTTTAACCAAGAAAATGATGGCCTATTGGTTGTCCGGTATCTCTCCTAGTGATATATTCTTATAGGCTTACAGTTATTAGTAGATTAGTAGTAAAGATTGCATGGCTAAGGGAGGTATACTTGAGTCGTTATGGATTAAACAATGATGAGAAAAATGAAAATGCGTTTGACGGGTGTACAATTCCATACATTTGTTTTAACCTTGGAAAATATTTATATTGCTTTCTCTATAGTCAAAATTCAACCCTTAAATCCATAAAGTTAACTGTTGAACGCCTGCCTCAGGTTTTACGGCGCCTCACAGAAAATTTGGAGTGGCAGAATTTCTCTAAACGCGGAAAATCTTTGAATCTTTCCGTTGCGCTCCGTTAGAAACTATGCGTTCACGGTTTTCAATTCTTTTCCATCGTCAATATTTTTTTCAACCGTTCTTTTTCGGTCCTAAGGCTACATTCTTAGCCTCTTAGCACAGGAACATGATTTCAGCACTTTTTGACGGTTGCGAACTTACATTAAAGTGTCGCCGTGGGGCCTTGTTTTTTTCGCGCCATACTGTGTCACCGTTCACCGCTCTTCTAGGCCGTGTAATGTCTAGTAACGCAGAGCCAAGCAAGCATTGCCATTTCAAATGGGAAAAACCTCTATGACTTTTTACAGAAAGGAATGAGCCAAGTCGACCGTGTGTAGAGAAAATAGAACAGAATTATTTTTTCAAGCAATGCTGTTTTGACAAACTATTTACAACTCAATGATTTGAAAATTTACATGGGCGGTAATTCACAGGAAAATGCCAGTGGTTTTCTATTTCCAAAACAACGCTATCTGTATGCATGCATTAAGGTTATTGCATATTTCGCAACATTGGTCAAATTGCTTTAGCAATTACTTTAGATAAACATGAGTGGCAGCATTATTTTGGGTGGCTTTTCTAGTCCGTTTTACTGGAATTCGGTTAAAAAATCTATAAATCATTCCTTAGAAAGACTCCAGGAGTCACTGTAGTTAAATCCGATTGCCGATATAACTCTCATTAAACAGTATTTAACGATGATCACTACCTATTTCAGGGTTTTGGAGCTTTATTCGTCGGTAGCCATAGCCATTGACTCGTATATTTTTTTTAAATATAACCTCATTACTTATGCAGCTGGGTCGTTATTTACCCATGTGTAAAATATTATCAAATTACAAGCGGGATACGTTTCAAGGCATTTCCTACAATGTCTTGCTATTCCTTTGCATTTGATGTGCCCCTTTGTGTTTGGTTGAATTGAGGCTGTTGTAAGTAAGGATTACTAGCTAATACAAGCTATACCAATTCACTTCTAATTCGTCACATTAAAAAAAACATGCGTTAACACCACCGTCCTAGAGAAGGTTCATTGTGTGAAGAATATTTATCGTCTTGTAGAATGGATCAGTTGTTAATGGTGATCCGCTCCTACTTCTCCTGCGGTATGTATACTATATAACTATGTATATCTGGAGCATACCGGTGGCTGAAGGAGGTTTTCAAATCGTCCCCGTTAGAGTCACAGATGTCACATTGATGTCCTCCTGAGCTATTCTTACAGGGCGTGTTTGTATGTCTCGCTTCCATCGGAGAGATGGTGCAGAAGTCACAACAATTGGAAACGAACACCGCGGGAAATCCCTCTTTATTTCCGAGGGAACAGGTCGGTCGCCTTGTCCACGCATTCCCTTCTACCCTCACACTCCAGGCTAGTCCAAATTTGTCTGCCAGCTCCGTCGTGGACATGTGAGTGAAGCAGTAAGAAAGGAAGATAGCACAGCTCCTGGAAAGGAAATTTTCTCCGCTTGGACCAGGAGGTGAAAAGGTCCCTTGAAAAACTTACCGCTCTCGACAGCGACTGAGAAAAAATAACATTCGGAAAAGGGAAGGAAAGAAGTAGGTGAGCTAGACTGGACTGTGTCGGGGTTTCTTCTGGGCAGTACAATGAGTTCCGGATCCGGTCGCTAAGAGCAAGCGTTTATTGTGACTTATGGGGACAAAACTGAGGATCTCTTCACCCCGAATTTTCTTTGGGTAGGGTTCGTGAGGAAAGTTAAGGCTCTCCCCAGACTTTTTCTGCCCCCGACCCGAAGTACGCCGAAGTCAAAAGCACAAAGATCCTTGGAAGGGGGGTTACTACCGTGGGTGAAAGAGGCACCACTACCTCTTCTTATGACTATATTACCCCTGTCCTTTGGCTTGTATCCTTGTCGCTCACTCCCCCGCCTTTCTCCTGGTCAGCTCGTTTCTCGGAAGGACAGGATCTGAAAAGAGCTTTCGTCAAGGAGTCAACCCCGCACCCCTTGCCCACGAGTCGCTCATAAAGTCATCCTTCAAACTCGTGGAGGTGCCGCTGAGTCTAGCCGATCGGTTTTTGGGATCTACAAGTTCGGTAGCCCTCTCTTGCCCAGTCCCGACGAATTCTTTAGCTCCGCAAGAGGAAACCGGGTGAATACGCAATGTTTTCCCACCTCCCGAGCGAGACCATCTCCTTCTCAACCCTCAGGGTTTTTAAGTGGGGGTCAATATAATTCTGAACCTTGCCTCCCCTTTTCAAGGGTGTGGCCGTCATAAACCCGGCAAGGAACGAGCCGTCACATTCGCATCTTTCTGGTCAACCCCAGCGTCCTATCCTCAACGATCTTGGTTTTTGAAATAGCCTCTCCTTTCTGGAAATAAATTTCCAGGTTTTACCGAGGTATTTTTCGATATTTTCCGGATATTTCGCTGTAAGTTTCTTATGTTTTCGGTACTAGGCATATTGAAATTCGAAATCACAACGAACTAGCCAATAAGTAGGAGTTTAATATTGATTTTGTAATACATTGGAATAAATTATTTAACTTAAGTAGATACTTAATGGAGCACAAATACATTTACTTTCGACTTCATAATTAAGTACCTACTTTTTGGTGCCAACTAATAAGCATTTCAGACCGTAATATTTCAAGGGCTGCAGCGTTGTGTATAACGGTGCGCTAAAATTCTGAAAGGTAACCAGTACGCTAACCCATGTACTTATTCTCAGGGGGTTGGAAAATTTCCTTACACTTACATGATTCTTAACGCGATAAGCCTATAAAAAGGGCATGAAAAATCAGAAAATGTCGGTACGAACTAGGAAGTCTTCGATTCCCAGAATTTATTATTATAATGAGAGTGGGGTTAAGTCCATGCCTGCCAAACTGAAGGCCACGGGTTCGAGTCCCGCCTAGGTATTTTGCCCCTATCCAGAGCATGGGTGTTCGTGTGCGTATAACTGTTTAGTGTTCTGAAAACCCCGGTGTAAAAATTCGAATAGTGCTATTTTCGGTGGTGTGGCAATAAATGAGTGCACGTAACGTTCCCTTTTTGGTTTTTACATATCGAACTTTTCCCAGCAACTAAGGCAAATTCTTTTCTTTCCCCGATATTCCTAAGTGAGCGCCGACCCTGGAATTTACGCACCCTGACCTCTTTTGGTTGGCCTCTCCTGAGGCCTCGTCTTGAAGGCCCATCCGGAGGCCTTTTCCTGGATTGCTTCCGTTCCAAAGAGCCCCAAGGCAGCGATATCTGTGAGGAAGGGGGTGCATGGCGGTTTTCCTCCTCGCCCTCAGGATGGCCCACAGCCCTGGGCAATCGACTTTAAGGGCCCCATTAGAGGGGGCATAAGCTGCCCATCATACGTCCTCCTCAATGCTTTGGGTTGCCTTTTTAGCTCCACGGTGTGAACGGCCCCTGAGGGAACCATTACGAGCAAGGTTTTTCCAGTTGATTTTTCTGACCCATGTCGATTGAGGCATAAATAACTCACTTGTTTGTTCAAAGTTATGGCCCCATCCTCACCTTCTCTTGCATAAAGAGCTGATTTTGGTCTCGCTATCGTCATACGCGTAGCACGTGGGTTGTGTTATTCTTCATGGGCCGATTAGCGGGTTCTGAACTCGGTAATACTACTCCTCATTTCCTGGGCTTTTGTGTCCGTACCAAAGATTGCGTGAAGTACGGAATCTGGTCGTGACTTCAGTTAACTTCAAAAAGCGCGGCGCTTGTGGTGAATATGGTTCATTACACGGTCCAAATCGTAGAGCAGGATCGTTGCCTATTACGACCGGACAAAAATTTCGGGTTTTACACTACCCACGACTATAAATATCCATCTCCGGTTGTATTTTTATCATTGAACTAATTGTAATTGCTGCTAGAATTATTTATGGCAAACCGACGTTGAGGCGTATCGTTTGGAGGTTTACTGAATAGCGTCTACCACAAAAAAGACCCCATAACAATGTTGTTTCTGGGCAAGCTTCCGCCGTTGTTTGGTAGCATTTCAATTATTTTTTTTAATGTTTATTCATCCTACGTTCTAAATTTTTTTCCCTTTTCCTGACAACAAAACTGCCTCTGCTTTAAAGATTCTACAGTGGATTTTAACTCACACTCCTTTTGTTGCAGGCTGAAAATACTTGTTACAACAATCTTGTCGTGTACTTGTTGTAACCACGTCTTAAATAATCCTTTCGAAATGAAATAATTTTTTTCGAGTGCGATCTGTACTAGGGACTTATTTCCCATTTTCCATAATTATGGCTGCGCTTATCTTCCAACCCTTTGACTCATTAGATTTTAGAGCAACTCAGATGGTACCAATCGTAGCGTACGCCGCAACGAGCGAACGTAGAAATTCATGTATTAAGATGGTCCGACAGAACTTACGTAGTAATTTTAACTTAATTGTCAGAATACTTTGTGACTGTCGGCTACCAAGGTGACTGTTTTAATTGTAAAATTATGACTTTAGTTGCTATTTTCCAAAGATGCCGAGAAAAAATATCCTCGAAAGAATTAATGGAAATTTATGTTTTGCCGGAAGCCTTGCCAAACAATTGTTAAGGCCGTTTTACACGGTACACGGAATTGCGCAATCTGACGTACATGCGAAGGCGCAATCAAAATTGCGTCGTGTAATGCGGTGAATTGCTAGAACACATGCGAGAATGCGTGGATGCGAGACGGCAAAATAGCCCCTGTTCTAATTTCGTTCATGCATTCGCGCAATTCCACGCCATTTTAGAAATTAATGCAGCTCTAACCTGCGCAATTCCGTGCCCCGTGTAAAACGGCCATTACGGTGTGTATCAAACCTGCTGCGACCTGTCTTCACAATTAACCATGATGATGATGTGATAATTTTATGTCGTATTCGGCCCCATAGAATAAAAATTGGACGTTTCTTTAACTCATCGCCGTAATTCGTATGCATTTTTACCTTTACGTGAATCGCTGAAGAAATCAATTTCGGCTCCTTCTCTGCCTCTGCTTTAACGCTAGAACTACCGATGGAGTCATTCTGACAACTCGCGATTTTTTTGAAAACGTGTACTTATTTATTTTCTAGTACCATTTTAATCGCAAAGCATTACTTTGTGTCAAAAATGAATAAAAGTAACGGAATTTCAGGTCAGAATTCGGAAAATTTTAGTCAGGGCAGAGAAATAAAAATCGCGAGGAGTCAGAATGACTCCATCGGTAGTTCTAGTCTTAACAATTCTCGGTATTTCTTTTCTCGTTTCTTGTCATGCGTTTATGATCTGTCTTTGATATTTTTTATATATTAAACTACAATTCGATAGGCAGTTATTAAATTCAATGGAGGCTCAATGTCTTGGGTTGAGACACTGAGCATCCATACTTGGCAGGCTTCGATTTAAAATGCAAGCGTTTCCCAAAATTATGCTATGAAATTTACGTGACAGGAGAAAAATAATTTTTGCCCTAGTATTAGCCAGAATTTAGGATTCATGTCGCTAATTTTTTGAAATTGTGAATCTGTTGCCTACATGTCATAACTCTTGCCATTTTATTTTTTTCTCGATTTGTATTTTAGTTTTATATCACATGGCAGTCTTCAAGCCCATTACAACCAAGATCCTTTCATAGCTACTTACATGTCAATTTATCATTTATTATCATTTAACTATTGTTTTTTCAAATTATAGGTAATTTAGTTGTTTTTCTGGTTTTCGTTTTGTTCGTCCTTTCTTCAGGTATTCCCTTTTCTGTTTACTGTATAACTATAACTGCTATACGGTATTTATGTATGTATGTATCTAATTGTAAGTCAGGGTCGATAATGCGGATTTGAACTGCTACTTAAAACTGCCTACCGTAGGTTTATACGATGCGCCTGAGGCGAAATACATTGTCTACCACTCTACACCTGCCGTTTAAACACGCACAGCCTGTTAATCGGCGGATTTATGGTAACAATTATCTCTTTGCAATGCATCATGAAAGGGGTCTTGGTTCTCGTCACAAGGAAGACTTCATAACTGTTAAGTACGTCTCTCTTGGTGAGCGTCGTAATTTTCATCGTTCGCGCCCTTCGCAGCGTTTCGAATTTGATTATCACCGTTATGAAGCGAGATACAAGAGGAATAATGAGCGTGAAAACCAAACAAGTCACGTCGGGCACCTCACTGTCGGTACTCGTAATTTCATGTAGGTCCTTCTCTTCCTCCCTTCAACAGCTTGATCGGGAAGCAGAAATTCTTCCATGGCGAGTTGGAGACGCCTTTTTGCAACGAGTATCGCGGAATTCGTACTAAAAATAGAGGCGGAGATTTTCGTGACACTTGCCACTTGAGCTATTGATTTCTCCCGGGTAAGGAGTTCTATTAGTCGTGGGAAAATCTTTTTTCGCCATCTTTATTTTCTTTTAGCGAGCCATTACGAATGGAGGTGTACAACACCTCACTTTTTGGTGAACGATGATGCTGTCTACCGATTTCATACAAATTACTAATAAAGCCCTACACAGACTTAATAATTTTTATTTATTAGGAAAGGTATATGAAATAGCGTTTGGAATATAAATACATATAGGGTACCAATTATTTATCGCCGTTTTATTTAATGAACAGATTTAACTCCCAAGGTTATCCTAAATATCTTGTAAGTGCATCATAAAATGCATTATGAATGACAATCGCAGTGAATAAGTTGTAATGGAATTACCTTTTTTCCAACAATTTGCAACTTACCTTTGATATGTATATTGCAGTAAGCTGTAAATCAGCATACTTTAACAAGTTGATAGATGTTGCAAAGTCAGTTTTCCATTACATATTCCAGAATTGGCCGGTGGATTTCGATGAGCATTTGAATTGAAAAGCTAGTAACTTCATTGATCAGTGTATAACGCGTTTGTATGTAGGCAAAGGTTTCGCTTTAAAATGCCAGCTTTTTTCATAGTGATACTATGAATTGAACGAGACAGAAGAATAATATTTTTCGTCCTATTATTAGTCATAATTTTAGTTTCATGTCTGTAAGGTGTGTGGAGCTTCGTTGCTGTTGCCTCCATGTCATAATTCATGTCATTTATTTTTTTCTTAATTAATATTTTGATTTTGAATCACACATCTCTCCCTCGCTGATGTGAGTATAACACCCTTCTCCCTTGGCTTAGACTACTTTCGTACCCTCATTTCCGCTTGCCTTACTCGTTGAACTGCATCGTCGGTGGCCTTACCTCTTAGTCTCGGTCTGATAAAGAGCATTAAATCCACCAATTGCTATTCTACAATATCTAGTTCTCTCATCTATGCTCAATCTTCCTGTCATCCTTTTTCCAGATCAATCCTCAGCCACGTAACGCCCTGAGCACATCTTGATAGAAAAGGGCATGAGTAGCGTATTGCCACTTCTTATCTTCTTGAAGATGCCTACTCTAACACGGTTATGAATAGATATCCTTCTAGATCAGCGGTTCCCAACTTTTTTTCCTCTCGTACCCCTCTATGTGTATATGTATAACTAATATTGCACCCCCAAAAATGTAATGTGCACATTTTATTACATAATTTCACTACGGGTAGGTGACACTTTTAGTTATAAATAATTGCATAAATATAAACTTTGTTTTAAATACCTCATATATTATCTATACATATTTCCTGGTTAAGAGATACATGCTTCCTGGCTTCTGCCATTACCGATTGTTTTCGGCGTAGCCCCGACTGGTTCGTGACGTACCACAAAGGGATACGCGTACCACCGGTTGGGAACCGCTGTTCTTGATAAAAGAAAGTGAAAAGTTCATCAATTCTCAGGTGCTATAACTCATGAAATAACACATTCGCGGTAAGCACTACTGATAGTGTTTTTATTTTTTTGCTCTATTTGGTATTATTAGATTTCTCAATAGAGTAATGGTTTGTATGAAGTAAATTCATGAATCATTTCAATGTTTTTACCTTAAGTAATTTGAATGAGTGAGACGTGAAAAAGGGATATGCGTGGAAACAGTGGGCTTTTTTCTTATTTCATTAGGCTCAGATTGAATGTTAGGAGTACAGATGAGTCTGAATTATATTAGCCTTAAAAATTATGGCTAGGACACGAGTACAATGGTAGGCACATACTTCCATTCACCCAGTCAACGGTTTATGTGGAAATGGTCTTTTTACCTGTTTAAATTGGGAATTTTTATATCCTTATTAAATTTTATGCATAAAAATTGAAATTTTAATGCGTCAGTCAACTTTTTCGAAGAAATTTATAGGCAAATAAATTAAACTCAATTACTAAAAATCACGGTTGCTATTGCGAAGGTAACTGTAGGAGTTTTTAGGTATAAAAAAATCAGATTTCAGTCTCCATGGAGATCGTAATGAAGAACTTCATGCCAGTGTGACTTAAAAGTCAATTTTAATGCAAGAAATAGAAATTCATTTGCGTCAGTGCTCATGACACCGGCGACCTCAAGGGAGTGTTGTATAAACAGACGTAAGTATCTTTTTACGTCTGTTTATACAACGTTTAATGTAAGTTTTTTTCGTAGGCATGTAGTATATGAATAAGTTCAGCCGATTCAGGCGTGATAAAGTGGAAAATCGACGTATTAAAATGAAAGGTAGTAGCACTTTTCCACCATTATTTAATGTGTACGACTCGTTTTGACTGACAGAGCTAATATCTGAAGGTCTTGTACCAGATGATGGCTCTGTGAGCCGAAACGCGTCGTATGCACTATATAATTGGGGAAAAGTGCTACTTACTACCTTTCATTTAAATATGTTGCAGGTATTCGAAGTACACCAGTCAAAGGTTTTACATGCAGGATAGGGATATGGAGCGTATCGCGGAGACAGCGGATTGTTCCCGCGCACCTTTTCCGTCCACGACCGCGACTCGGTGGAATTACGACCGTCCTGTGCCAGGAGCGGACACCGCAGCCGCCACAACCGATTCGCTTTCTAGCCATTCCTCGGGAGTACGCCCTTCCGCTCGCCTCGACGAGGGGGGGCCTTCGATAAAGGCTCCCCCCGGGGTCTGAAATGGGAGGAAAGCAGGAAAGGCGAGGCTTGGTTTCAAAGAAGGCGCTGGGATTTAGAAGTGGCTCCTCGCGTGGGTGGGTGCGGAAGCATGCTCGGCCGAGAAGCGAAGGCGCGGGCGGAGGAATGGCTTTCGATCGTGGTGGCGAGGGAACTACATAGCAGAGACTCCAGTCCGTTCTTTAAAAGCTTGATTATTGTTGCCACTTATTGGCGTATTTTAAGCCGTGCCCCAATTCGCCAGTTGGGTACCTAAATCCCAGGCATAGAATTTATATTACTATGGAAGCTTAACTAAGTAGCAGTAGCAGTCCTAATGTGAACCCGGTCCCCGCACATTAAATCGCACTCTAACTTTTGTCACTAGTGGCACGAGGATCGATGGGTGTCAATGCATTTCACTCTAAGTTACCTACAGAACTTCATTCGAGCTTATGTTGTCATGGTCCCATGGCTATGGTGTCCTACTCCCATGTCGAGATTCCAGAATCGAGTCTCCCTTGTGGTACTTTTTTTTCGTGATTTCTTTCTTGTTCTTCTTGTACTTATGCACTTGGGAGGTAATTTTTCGTTTTCAAAAATGTACGTAGTAAGGCGATGAGATGAGAGCAATCGACGTATTCATTTATATAATTTTTCAAAAGCAGACTATATGGATTTTACATTCAATATAAAACTTATAATCTGCTACTTTAACAAATTAAAACTATAACATAACTAAAAGAAAGAACAAAACATAAATATTTAGGAGGTGGCTTTTCGAAGCTGCCTCTTGAATGATCTAAAAGGCTTGAGAGATCGAGAGAAGGGTAGGTAGACGAAATAGTTTTTAACAAGGTAGGAAGTCTGTAAAAAAAGTGATATCTGGGAGAGAGAAAAAAACGGCAATTGTGTAAGTGTAGTAGGTGTCCGTTACAAAAGGCGCAATAGGGAAGATTTATTCTCAATAATAAATATTAAATATTTACAATCGTGAGATATATAACTGAAAATTTATGAGTTTGAAAGATCGCATTGTGACGAATACAAATATCGGTGAGCAGCCCTAAATCTAGCTTATTTCTACGTGACCCTTGGATCGTTCTCCCTGTCAACAACGCAAGCAAAACCATTTAATTGCGCGGTGGATGACAACACATTTGAAGGCCGAACGGAGAATCCTCTATCGAATAATTGCAGTGGCGTGACTATGGGGGGGGGGGGGTTAAAGGGAATATATCCCCCCCCAAAGCGTCAGAGAAAAAAAATTTAAACTATAATCTATTTTTGACATATAATTACGGCATTTACTCAAAGTGAAAATTTAAGTGCCAAAATGATGTAAAATGTATCTCCGGTATGTAATTTTTCAAAAGATTTCCCGGACCCCCTGTTGCACGGAGGGGGAGCTTCACCCCCAGACCCCCCCCAAAGCATATTCCTCGTTACGCCACTGAATACTCGTGTGTGCTGGCATCACTGCTTAGGTTTCGGTTAACGGGGAGAGATGGCATATTGAGGGGGCGGGTCTTTGGGTTACGCATGCGATAAGTTGATGGCTGTGAAAGGGTTCCCCTCCAGCCAATTGAGAAGCTCGAAGCGGCTGGCTCGTGTGGAGTGAGGGAAATTCCCCAGCCTTATGGTGGGTTTAATCGTAGGGGGAATATCACAATGGCGCTATCGTATCATGTGCCGTGAGGAAACAAGAATGAAGATTAACGGTATGGTATGGTGTTTGAAGGAGGCAGCCGTAGGCTACGTCATTTCATCTACATCTGCATACTACACCGCAAGTCGCCTAAAAAGGCTTGTAGCGGAGCCGTTCACATATGAAAGCAAATGCTCAAACAAAATTACGACTAGCATTCATTAAAGCCCTTTATGGTTAAGGGGAAAAACGAATTCACATGCCTATCCGTTCGCCAAATAATCTCTCTTAATTTTTTGCTCCTGTCGGACCTGGAAATATAGTGGAGCTCTAATTTGATGTTTTCCTTGCTGCTCTTAAAGATAATTATTCTCAGGTACCCAAGCAATCTAAGGCAAGCGCCGAGTCTCGAGCAGCACCCAGCCTAATTCGCTTAACATCTGTGTAACGTTCTTAGTAGGCCCGTAGCAATTTTAGACGAATTTCTTTTGTATTATATTAAGTTCACGTCTTAAGTCTTTCTGTACCGGATCCCATATGCTCGCTGCATATTCAAGGCGTAGTCGGTCGAGTGCGAAATAGCACCTCTCTTTTACTTTCTCATCCGAAAATCTTCCAGCAATACACATTGCGTAATTTGCGCCATGAGGGAAGGGAGGGAAAGGTGGAGAGAAACCCGGCGTCGGCATCGACGTACCTTAACGGGAGAGGATCACGGCTTAACGTCCCATTCGACGGAAGGAATACTTGAAGCGCCCTCCAAAAAGCACTTGAGCAAGGATCGGGCAGTGTCTGAAAAATCTCTTTCAAAGCCTCAATTTGAACACATGCCGACGGGATGGGAGGCCAATATTCTAGCCTCCACAATCACCCGATCCCCATCAAAATTTACCTCGTTATCTTCTGCCAGCTTGGGATAAGGGGTTCCCGTAATGTAGCTTAAAGATTGATCCAGAAAAACCTTCTCGTATTCTACGAAATATCGTGCGCAAAATTTAAAAACTATTAGATTTAAACAATTCATGATGTAAAAGCTACCTCAATGAGCTATTTTTTTCATTTAATGTTGAATTAAGAATTCAGTAGGCTTGTGCACAACGTAGCACTTCATAAACAAATTCTTATTGTAAATGAGAATGGATAGAATCGTATGTGAATTGAATCTGGAGCGAAGTCCAAAGCGGGAACCTAGCGTTAGAGAACGCAAATTTAAGAATTTTATTTATGAAAATATTTTGAAACTCCACTCACCTTATGCTTTTTAATATCAAAATAACCTGTAAAAATAATGTGTAAAATTTACATTCTTGTATTCTCCTTTAAAATTTATGATACTGAGTAATCGCAGAATGAGTGGATCAAAAAGTTTGGAGGCGCCAGGTATCGATCCTGGTACCTCTCGCATGCTAAGCGAGCGCTCTACCATTTGAGCCACGCCCCCTATTGATTGTAAGGTGTGTTTGCCGTTTCTTTTTTATGGTGATAAGCAAGAAAACATAATCTCTCTTGGAATAGTTTGGCATACTAACAACATTTATAATTTACCTCATTAACCCTTCCTTACATTTTGGTGGTTTTGAAATTTTTGTGATAATTTTTATACACTTTTATGTAAAAGAGGAAAAAGATTTTACTGCAGAGAACCATGGATAATCACATCGTTTTCGCAGTTTAATGGTGTGTTGGCTATTTCCATAGGTCGTTGATTGCCGTGGAAATAGGTGGTCTTTTTTATGGTGGAGCACCAATACTAACATGAAATAAAGTGAAAGTCGATAATTAGTTCATTTTCTGCCTACGAGAATGTTATTTGAGCTCATTATTCTCGTAAACAATTATTATTTTTATTTACCGTAAATAACTTGACGGCGATAAAACCCGTCGATCATGTCGACTTCAGCTTGCTGTTGTTTATATTTGACATAGAAAGCATGTTTAAAAAGCATTGTTGAGTGTGATAGCTCTTAATGCATTTCATATCTAATGTTTGATTTTTAGTGACTTATTTTTCATCATATCATAGTTTTCATATAACTGATTGTGAGAGGAAAATGATATCAATGTTCAATAGGGATTATTCAATAGCCGTTACCTACACCTGAGGATATAGTTTCACATGGGGATTAGTGACGATCGGTGGCCATTTTATCGTTACCTTTCAATGCTAGATGGAGATTTTTTTTATTTAGACAAGAAGGCAATTTTTTCAAACTGAGGATTTATTTGTAATAGTCTCTTAACCTCTTAATTTTTTTCCACGGAATTGGGCCATTTCGAAATCTGCAATCTATTCGCATGGCTCTTTCTTACTTTGACTGTAAATGATGTCTTGATATTTTTTATTATGCTTGTTTTTTGTATTGCAGATTTTCATCAAATCATAATTCATGAGGAATGATGAATGTTTTGAAATATAACAGCGCAGAAAGAAACCAAAAATAGCTTTTTCCAGAGCGCTCCAGGAAAGATAGCTTTTTCTAGAGCAAAATTATTCGTTATATATTTTTTGCAATGTTTCTTTGTCATGTAAAATGTAAAATAGATCTGGATGATTGATGTACGTGATCCTGTTCACCTGCTTTCATCAATATTTCTTCGCTAATTTCCTACTATTTAATACATTACTTTTTTACCATTTCATTTACACGAGAGAATTAGAAAAAGTATGCCGCTGCATTTAGTTCGGCTAATACTTGTAAGTTATAAATATATGAACTCGAGAGAGATATTTAAATTAATTAATAAATCGTTATTATCTGTGTACAGTATCTCTGTGGGCTTGTTTTGTCTCTTGATGGAATCTTGAATCTAGCTTTAAGTTCTTATGAGTGTAATTATGTCAGCTTTGAGAGGTTGCGAAGAAAGCCTTGTCCTAGCAATTTTTCAGTACATTTCCACCTCAGTTAACTGCGATCGGCGGCCAATTAATCACTTTCTGAGAGGCACCAGATAATAGTCCTTCCCTTATTTGATCCGATTCTTCCATTAATAATGCTAATGGCCTCGTGATATATTCTGCGCGTGGGGCCGTTACCGACAGCCGTTGCCAGGGAATCATTAATGTGCGATTTGTCTCACTTGCCTGTCCTCTCTTGACTTACGACTTGTGGGTTTTCTTTCAAAGCTTCCTATGAACCGTGAAATAATAAATTTTAAAAGTCTCCTTGTGTGTATCGTGGCTGTTACGATAAATCTTCGAAACACTCTGGGCTTCTTGCCATTCGTGAAAAATTACGTCTCCCTCTCTCTTGTTGGCCTTTATTTCTCTTCAGTTAGCACTAAAATGTATTCCCGGATGTAATGTTTGTACCAAAAATCTCTTTAATGTTTTAGCTTATCTTCCTCATTCTTTAAGAGGCAGATCTTACAAAGCATTGGCTTACGATTTCAGGTATTTTTATCAAAGCTAATTGTGAAGTACGGAAGAAGACACTAAAACTAATCGAGGACCGCAATACATGCTTTAAACTTCTTAAGAATCGCTGTTAAATGCTTCCTGCATTACGACACTGTAGCTTGAGGAGCAGGAAGCTTGTCTAATTATTGATTGGCCCAAAGCTCCAAGATAAGTGAAGTATTTGGACGCCTCAAAATCAATAGGTACCCTCGCATATCCTCAGAAATTATTTACCTAATCAATCCTTAAGATAGGTAAATTATTTGGGTCCCCTTACTCAGTGGATATTCACACTCCAGCGGGTGACCCCTACCCTCTCCCATCAGAGCCGACCTTAGGGCTGAACATTGAGAGAGTAGGTTGTTGGTAACATTTTATCACAGAACTCGAATTAATGTTAGGCCCTAAAATTTTATCCTCGTTTAAAAGATTGTAATTTTTACAATGCTTTAGGTCATTTTACACGGAGTACGTAATTGCACAATCTTACGTGTGTGAATAAGCGCAGTCAAAATTGCGTCGCGTTAAGTGGTGAATTGCCAGAATGCGTGTACGTGAGATAGAAAAATATCCCCTTTTCTAATCTCATTCGCGCAATTGCACGCAGCAATGAGAAATTAATGCAGTTCTAACCTACGCAATCACGTGCCCCTTGTAAAACAGCCTTTAAGAAGGAGCATCCTGGCTTTTCTAATTGGTGTGGGGGGGGGGGAGGAAGCTTAGCAGGTAGAGTGCATGGCTACTGCTCGGTTTCAAACCCCGAATGAAGCCTTCCGATATCCCAGTAGCAAAATATTCGAAATGCCAGGTGGACCAGGGAAATCAACTGCCCCGCCACCCTGAATGTGGCCATCATAAATGGCGCCATCATCTTCTTTAATATTGTTGTCAAGGAGCACTTGCTTGTTCATGCTAATGTAACCAAGATTAAGATGGAGACCGTGGTGGTTTACCAATTCTCTATTCATGCAACCATCTCCATATGTACGAGTGACATTCACAAATCTGTGGCTTAGTCTGTTGTGAGCTCTACCCTCACCTAATAAATATCAACTTTCATGTTGAAACACTAATTGAGTGAAGGAGGAGGACATTTAAATGTTTTCTTTATCTCTCTCTTCCCGGAAGCATTCAAATATTAAAGTGTAAATATTTGAATTATTGAATGAATTTTTGACCGATTGTCTATAGAACGTTTACCTACTGATCAAGGGGTCGGTAAAATCTGGGCGTAGCCTTCGAGCACACTTAAACAACGTTCTCCTAACACTATTCTGTTATTTGAATGAAGTCATTGAATGAATATTGGGGATTTTATGAATGTCTGGTGACCGTGCTCTTAAGAATAATACCGTCATGATTGGGGGCTCCCTAAACAAAGCCGGCTTCTCCCTTTTTCTCCCTCCCCCACCCCCATATTTCTCCCCAACTCCTCGCTCCCTCCCTCCCCATCCTGCTACTATCTTCATCTCCTTTTCCCTTCGCTTTCCCTCCTTCCTCTCCAACGTTCCCTAAGACGTCGCTGTAACACCGTGACCAATCGCCGCGAAACTTGTGACATCGTGGTGCCTCCTGCTCTCCGCCTCCCTTGTCCCCCGGCCGCTGTCTCCGTAAATAGAAGGGGAAGGAGTTTCCCATGTACTCTAGTCTGTTGCGAGGGAGCTTAGTGGTGTTTAGGATGAGTGGCGGCTACTCAATACTATGGGCCGTTTTACACGGGGCAAGTAATTGCGCAGGTTAGAACTGCATTAACTTCTCCTCATGGTTGGAATTGCGCGAATGCATGAACGAAATTAGAGCAGGGGCTATTTTTCCATCTCTGGTGCATGCATTCTCGCATGCGTTCAAGTAATTCAACGCTTTATGGCCGTTTTACATGGGGCTCGTAATTGTGCGGGTTAGAACTGCATTAACTTCTCCTTGTGGCGTGTAATTGCGCGAATGCATCGACTAAATTAGAACAGGGGCTATTTTTCCATCTCTTGTCCATGAATTCTCGCATGCGTTCTAGTAATTCAACGCTTTAAGGCCGTTTTACATGGTGAACGGAATTGCACAGGTTAGAACTGCATTAATTTATAAAATGGCGTGGAATTGCGCGAGTACATGAACGAAATTAGAACAGGGGCTAATGTGTCATCTCACGTCCACGCATTCTCGCATGTGTTCTAGCAATTCACCGATTTACACGACGCAGTTTTGACTGCGCCTTCGTACACACGTTAGATTGTGCAATTGCATGCCCCGTGTAAAACGGCCTTTACACGATGCAATTTCTGATTGTCACGTCAGATTGAGCAATTGTGTGCACCGTGTTAAACGTTGGCCTTTGCGATGGATTCGACTTACGACGGATTCGGCATACAATATGAGCTGATTTCGCGCGTGCTTCTCAAATGTTGCCGATTTTTTCACTAATCGCACAGTGTGTCATCAATTATTTAATTCTAAGGCCTATTTGTGTGCAAAATAAATTTTTAACATAGCAACATTTACAAGCGCTGAAGCTATTTTAACTGATACCTCATCCGTACATGATACCTATCCAACATACGATGGAATTCGCTTTACTATTGGTCCTCTGGAACAGATTTATATCGTAAAGTGAGGGTCTATCATAGATTATTCGAACTTGGCGAGAGACTATTCAGAGGATACCTTAATCTGGGGTTTTTTCGGATAATCATGTCGTAGATGTAGATATCATAGGGTAAAAATGATACGAATTGGTATCCATATTTGGAATCTAAACTAAGTAGGTGGTATTCCATATTAGTGGGGTAACCTAGTGGGCAGAAAGTTTAGCTTCTGGAGTGGTGCCTTCGAATACACATAAACGTAATTCTCCTAGCACAAGGTGGCCTAGGGGAAGGAGCTGCTCCCCTCCCCCTTATCCTGAATGTACACTAGTACAGTACACTAGTCTGTACAGTACACTAGTCTGTACAGTACACTAGTCAGTACAGTACTAGTCTGTAAATTACACTAGTCTGTATCTCAGTTCGGGGGTTGAGTTCTATCTTCACCTTTCGAAATACTGAGTACGTGACAAATTAGTGCGTCAGGCGCGGGCAACTTAGGATGACCACGGCTTTCATGTTTTTTCATCCTGTTTCGAAGGTTTTTCGCTTGTTCCACCTTTAACCCGCGGCCCAGGTTCAATTCAGTCGTAAGCCGATTTGTGGGATTTTTACTAACTCCTCCCCCTATTACAGGCAACGTATAGTTTTGAAAAAAAGGGATTCGGATTTATTTTTAAACTTACACAAATTTTTGAAAGTATTAGAAAAGTGAGATAGCGGACGTGGTCATTTATTCATCTTATTCTGGGGTAGAAGAATCTCTATTTCTTTTAATCGGTCCTTGAATTAAAAATTTTGCAAATTTATTTCTGAGCCTTAATAGGTCCGAAGTTTTGATGTCTCCAATATTTCAGTAGTAAATGTGGAGACACAGGAAATGGAGGATGCCGATCAATTTTTTTTCATACTTGATTACTTCGCACTGGTTTTTCTCTTTGCGTTCTCAGGACTTAAAGGACCCTCTCGATCGGTTGTATCTTACTTTTTTGGGGCAAGCATTGTTTCCTTTTAAACATGGGCGGTCATCTAAAAATTTTCTGATTGAATAGAGATGACCGTTGTTAGCATTTGACTGTTGCTCAAATACGTACATAAAAGTTGAATCTGAGAAAATTATTAGAAAATTTTTCAAAGTTGAGATAAGTTCAAGTAAATGTCGACCATGGTCTACCGTATAGTCTATGAAAATTTCAAGATGAGTGGCACAAGTTTAATGTGAGCAATTAGTCACAAAAAATGATCCAGCTGGAGCTTCCTCTCGACTTTTTCCCTTGGTTTATCCCTTTTATGTGGCTGGAGACTATTGACAGGGAGTTATCGCTCAATCTCATTCAACCTGTTTTTCGGATTGTCACAAAGGATGGTAAAAGAAGTCATTACATCTCTGCAACTCATCCAACGCTTGCTCATCGCTACCGCTGTGTCTTAAGGTTCCGGAGGAGGAATTCCAGCAGCTACTCTCTTTTCTGAGTGATTTCACGATTCGTGTCTCGATTTACTCTTTATTTTTTCCTTAACTTTTAGATGTTTTCCACTCCACTTCCCTTCTCTTGCACTTAATTCACCGAGAATGGAAATGGACGGTAAAAATGATGCAGAAGAGACGCGATATTCTGTCTCTCTTGGGGTGAGGATTTTCCTCCGCCTCGTCAGCATCCGGATCGGTGGCGGATACATATGGGGGTGCGGGGGAACGCGCATTGCACGAACATTGCAGAACCACAATTGTAACTTTTTTGTTTCATAAGGTAGCATTGTCTAGCATATGTGCGCAATCAGTTAAAATAAAACTTTCTTAAACGTGCATGTAACTTTATTACTTTTTAATAACGATAAAAGTAAATATAGCTCAAGATGTCGTTTGCGCCCCCCCCCTTTGAGTTTTTTCTGTATCCGCCACTGATCCGGATTCACTCTATATGTACTACTATCGTTAGCTAATCATGCAAGGCGTTTTATCCTGATTTTCTCTCGCATGTCATTTTGAGATTATTTTGTGTCTTAATGTGAGTTTTGTAGTCAGGGGAGCTATGAGGCTTTCAGCTCCCCCTAATTTTTTAGATTGTGGCGACTACCAGCGATGCATCTATAGAGGAGACCACTGCCTATGAAGCGTCTATCGTCTGACTCGTCATTTTTCAATATAGTTACATTTCGTAACGTCTGCCAGTAACGAACGATGAATTATCTTTCAGCAGAAAGGAAACGAAATATGTTCCTGATTTCATGAAAGATATGGTTTTCCGATGCGTGCAAATGGACTACATAATATCAGTATACCCACATACCACCCTAGCTCCCTCCGAAGCTAACATCTTGCTAATTGCTTGCTGGGTGTCGACCGCCCGATATAAAACTAATGCTAACATTATCAGTACCCTGAGAATTATGCTTATCCTGTTTGAAGGGGTAGGCATCTATAGAGTGCTGACCTCCAACGCCCTCCGGTTTGAATTTTATGGACCAAAGATTTAGCTTATGGATACCCGATTCTAAGCTGGGCACATAACTGTGATCTCTTTGAAAGCAGTACTCCTTCCATTTAACGATCCATCAGAGTGTCGAGTAGCTTAGAAAAGGGTAGGCTTTAATTGTAAGGTTTTTTTCCCGCTTAATAAGCATATTTTCCCTAGTTTTCTTCCCAATTGTATTGTTAGACGTTTTGCTTCGTATAGAAATTTTGGAAATTAGTGGTCCATTGTGTCGTCCTCATTAGTGAGAATACTACTACACCTGTAGTCAGTAGTAGTGTTTTAGCCAGTTCAGTTACCCACACGATAATCCTCTCTGAGGAAAATTGTGGACTTAACCAGATTAGATGGTCTGGACTGCTGAGTATATTATTCTAGTCCTACTATCCGTCCAAGTCTGCGCTGCCAAGCTGTACCAGAGGCGAAGAGTAAAGCCCGAGCTTTAAACACTAGAGGTGTTCGCTCTCGACTGATTCTAGTATTCTAGAATCTATTATTATAGTTTTACCTACCGCCGACGCCAGAGTATCAAATATATCTAAGGATTTAAACCGTATAATTATTTATTTTATATTTCCACTGTGAACGATTGTTTTATTGGAAGAAAGCGATAGTTTGGATGATTTGGTGAAGCGATTCTAAATTCTAGTATTTGTCTTGAAACAAAAAAAAAGCCATCCCTCGTTCTTCATCCCCGAAATAAACAACCACCGTCTCGGGGATGTTCAAGCACCGCAAAGCTTGCGGATTCCACTTCACGATCACTTCCGCTAACGGTGGGTCTTGCTTTTCAGCGACGTGAATTGCTTTAATTTCACTTGAATGAAGCCGTTGACTACATCTGGATCGTCTCAACACCGCTGCGCTACCGCTCCAGTGCCTTTTCTCCAATACCTATCAAACTTTCCTTCTTTATCCTCAATCCTCCCATTCTCTCCAGACTCAAAGTTTAACCCGAAATTTAACGCACTCTCTGCAGTAGGTCCAAGAGTATAATGCACTGCGCATTCGACCTTAACTCATTTAAGCCTTCCAACCACTTCAGTCCCTCATGGGAATGTGTATTCGTTGAAGCAATTAATTCACGGGAACGGCACTGACTCGAGGGATATGTTTTTCTCTCTGAACGAACTACGATTTACGTTCGTTTCAGATTTTATCAATTGATCTTCCGAGAATCCGGTTCGGTTGTGGTAAAAAGTTAGCTGAAATAATATCAGAAAAAAATCAATGTCGCAGCTGAGAAAACGATTTATTTCACGTTCAGTTTTCGGGTTACTTTTGGTAATATTTTATCTAACTGCTTGTAGAGGAACGTGTGAAACGAAGGTATTAAAGCAACTTAATCGTTTTCTTAAGGATGCCGGTGGTTTTATTCTAGCGAATCTTAATTATCCCACACCCCACAAAACAGTCTTTTGTGACATAAGCATTTGTGGATGAAAAATTTTGGAAGTTAGATTTACATGGAACTTTTCATTTACTCGAGAAAAGTATGCTATCTGATTGATTTCTTTTTGTAAAATGGCAATTTTTTTAAATCTTCGTCATTTAAATACTGTATTTTTCTGCATATTAGCCCTATTTCTTTTCATGTAAAAACTAGAGTGGAAAGTGTGATGGCTATCAATTTTGTGTCACACTAATTTTTTATTCATCATCATTAGTCAACAATCCTAAGATTGGTTTGACGCAGCTCTCCATTTCTCTCTCCTATCCGCTAATCTCTTCATAGCTACATATTTATTCTCTTTTACATCCTTTATAACCTGTCCTATATAACTCATTCGGGGCCGTCCCTTGCCCTTTTTCCCTTCCACTTGTCCTTCAACGAATGTCTTCATTAGACCATCGTACCTCAAAATGTGGCCAACTAAGTTGTCCCTTCTTCTGCTTAATGTTTTTAGGAGGCTTCTCTTTTCTCCCACTCTCCTTAGCACTTCCTGGTTACTCACACGGTCAATCCATTCTATCTTCATCATTCTTCGGCAGCACCACATTTCGAATGCTTCCACTCTTGACTTCTCTGCTGCTGTCAACGTCCAAGCCTCGCTTCCATAGAGAAACATACTCCATATGTAGCATCTGATGAATTGTTTCCTTACTTCTATGCTGGTATTTTCAGCTGTAAGAAGATTCTTCTTTTTGTAGAAAGCCCTCTTCGCCTGCGCTATTCTACTGTGTATTTCTTTCTTTCTCCGTCCATCGCTGGTAATTCGGCTTCCCAGGTAAGAGAACTCGTTCACCTCTTCAAGCTTATGCTTATTAGGTTGATGTTTGTTTTAGCCTCCTCTCTTTTGCTGCAAACTAATATCTTAGTCTTCTTTTTGTTGATTTTCAGCTGATATCGGGCCATTGTCCTTTCCATGTTTATCAACGTCTTCTTCAAATCCTTCTCTGTCTCGGCTATGACTGCTATGTCGTCAGCAAATCGCAGCATACTAATTTTTTCTCCGTGGATATTGACACCCGAAGCTTTCTGCTTGATTTCGTTGATGGCTTTCTCTATGTAAACATTAAAAATTAAGGGGGAAAGCGCACAACCTAGTCTAACCCCTTTTCTTATTCTTGCTTCTGCACCGTTTGGTCCACATTTGATCACAGCTACTTGGTTTTTATACACACTATGAATAATTCTACGATCATTGTAGAGTATGCCGATTTCCTTCAAAATTCTAAGCATTGAATTCCATTCCACGTTATCAAAGGCCTTCTCTAAATCGACAAATGCTATCAAGGTTGGTTTGTTTTTCTCCATTCTCTTCTCTATGATCATCCTAAGAGCCAAAATTGCTTCCCTTTTGCCCCTGCTTTTCCTAAATCCGAATTGGTCCTCATCCAGGAATTCTTCTGCTCTTCGTTCAATTCTCCTGTAAATGATTCTTGTCAGAATCTTTGACGCATGTGTCGTCAGGCTTATGGTCCTAAATTCTTCGCACTTCTCAGCTCTCTTCTTTTTGGGTATGGGAATGATGATGTTCTTCTCGAAGTCACTAGGTAAATCTCCTGTTGAGTACATATCGCAGATAGTTTTATACAGTTGAGTTAAGACATTTTCTCCTGCATTTTTTATTAACTCTGCTGGAATGTCATCTATTCCTGGGGCCTTATTCTTTCGCAGGTCTCTTACTGCAGCGTCAAATTCCGATCTTAAGATGCTTGCTCCAATGTCATCCTTTTCAACTTCACTTTCCTCTTCGAGAACTTTTGAGCTAAGTTTGCTCCCGTTGTATAATTCCTCCAGGTATTTCTTCCATCTCTCGGCTTTGTCTTCGTTTTCAATTAGAATGTTTCCATTCCTGTCCCTTATGCTATTACATTTTGTGTTTCGTTCCTTGAAATGGTTCCTCACTATTCTATAGGCCGCTTCCACTTTCCCTTTTACGAGGTTATTTTGTGCGTCCTCACATATGTTCCTCATCCACGCTTCTCTGGCTTTCCTCGCTTGGCGGCAAATCTCGTTCCTTATTCTCTTGTAGCAAGCCTGTCCTTCCTCAGTATTCGTATTCTTATACTTTCTCCGTTCTTCAATGAGGTATATGAATTCATCCGTGATCCATGGCTTTTTCTTAACACATTTTCTTCTCCCTAGAACTTCTCTAGCGGCCTCCTGAAATCCACTTTTTATGGTAGTCCAGTTATTCTCAACTGAGTTTTCAGACTGATCTCGTCCTATCTAGCGCTCCACTACTTCTTGAAAGGCCTGTTGATTTTTTGGCTCTTTCAGTTTCTCTAATTGCCAGGTGTTCTTTGCTGATTTCTTCAATTTCTTGAATTTCAGATGGCATTTCATCATCACTAGATTATGATCACTGTCGATATCTGCCCCCGGGTAGCTTTTACAGCCCTTTATCTGGTTTCTAAACCTCTGCTTCACTAAAATATAGTCTAGTTGAAATCTTCTTTTGTCTCCTGGCATTTTCCATGTGTATCTTCTTCGCATGTGATTCTTAAATAGAGTGTTGGCAACCACTAATTTGTGTTCTGTGCAGAACTCTAACAGCCTTTCTCCTCTTTCATTTCTATTTCCTAATCCATATTTTCCGGTTATTCTTCCATCCTGGCCTTCGCCGACGACAGCGTTTCAATCACTTAAACAATAAGGTTTTCCTCACCCCTTACCTTTTTGATTACTTCCTTGATATCATCGTAGACGTCTTCAACTTCTTCATCCTCGTAGTCTGTCGTGGGCATGTAGACCTGTACCACTACGGTATCCACCGGCTTAGTCTCTATCTTCACCATAATATCCTTTCATTGTACTGTAAGAGGCTTTTCACACGCATTTCGGCGCTCTTTCTGAGCATTATCCCAACCCCAGCATTACCGTTCAGGGATCCTGTGTGTATAATCCTATTGCTTCCACTCCAAATGTCTCCCTCCTCAGGCCATTTCATTTCGCTGATTCCTAGTACGTCGATATTCAGTCTTTCCATTTCCACTTTAAGGTTTTCTAGCTTACCGCAAGTCCTGAGTGATCTCACGTTCCATGTACCTATCCTCATAACTTTATCACAATTGACCGATGTACCCTCTCGGGTAGTCCCCGCCCGGAGATCCTAATGGGGGACTAGTTTACCTCCGGAATTTTTTACCTGAGAGAATTCCATCATGTCAGATAGTTTAAAGTTGGAGTAGCTGCGACTCCTCGGGATAATAATGTGGTGGTTTCCCCTTGCCTTCCACATCGCAGTACTACAGCCGTTAAAGTAAATGTTACCTCGCCTGAAGTGCAATGATTGTCGCTGTACTGACCATCGTGATCTCCACCTTCACTCATATGAAGAAGAGCTGCTGCCCTCTCCTCCGGGTGATGTGAGGCATAATTGTTGGCGGCCTCTCATCGCCAAGTCACGGTATCTTCACAGGTTTAATGTATCATTTAGATGGCCTATCTCACCCAGGGATAGACCTATACCACCTCGGATTACCGCCGCTTTTTGTCCACGACTGCTTATTCGACAAGTAAACTTGCTTATATCGCAGCTAACCTCTATATCTAAAGGTTGACCCACCATCCGCAACCCGGTGGACGCACTCGGTGGCTTAAAGCTCAGCCGCGACAATTTTTTTTTAATTACAGTAGAAATTTATAACTGTGTATGGAAACCGGGAGTCTCATTAAATGGTTGAAACAAGAGGGGAATATCGTTACATTTACCAATACATGATATGAATGGAATATTCCACCTATACCAGAAGTCAAATCATTTCTTTAGTAACTATTTTATCATCTTCATAGACCACTTTATCAATGAGTCAAAAGACCCCGTTATATAAGACAAAATTTCAGGAAAGCAAAATTAGTATTGCTTTCCCATAGTAATAGCTAGGATTATCATAATAGTTAGCCCTTGGGGTCGTTACCGAACCTCTTTTCACCCAACCATTTCTCAAACATTACAACTTTATGTTTTTATTTTTGCATGAAACTTTCCGATTACTTGAGAAAATTGATTTCTAGTGTAATAAGAAAATTAGTGTGACACAAAACTGATAGCCATCACACTTTCCATTCCAGTTTTTAAATGAAAAGGAGAAATAGAGCAAATATACAGAAAAATACAGAATTTAAACGACGAAGATTCCCACAAATTTTCCATTTTACAAAAAGAAATCAATCAGATAGCATTATTTTCACGAGTAAATGAAAAGTTCCATATAATTCACACTTCATCAACTTTTCGTCTAACGAACTCGTCTGACTTTCGTAACTACGTAAATATCTCTTCTTTATTTCTTGATTGATATATTTTTTTCTGTTTTCATCCACAGTATGTACTCTGGTTGACATCCAGCGCCAGTTGCCCGAGCAGGCTGACTGGGGTACTCAAGATACAGCGGAGATCACTTGGTAAGTTCCCTTTTCACGTTATTAACTCCGTGATTACAATTTATCCCAGAGCCCTTTCTTTCCAAGCGTTAGAAAGCACGCGATTCCCTAAATTAGCTTATAACGCGACCACTGATTAGGTTATGCAATGCCTTGAACCTAATTGACACCAGTTACCCTGAACTGGGGGTGTAGTTAATTTACCCAACAATCATCTTCGACGTGTGAACCTAGCTTTACATATTTTGTATTCGCCTGGACCATGGTTGTCCAAACGAATACATGGTTACTTGAATAAGTTTATGGACGCTCGAGAACCAGTTTTAATACTCGAGGACTAGTGTATTTTCAAGTGTTCACCCTCACTATTTATGTTTCACACCGCGCTACTTCAAGCCGGAATTTATTTCTCGTTTCACTTACGAAAGCACTGCGGAACACAATCGTATCGGAGATGATTAAGGATGAGGAAGGGTATATTATTACTTATATTTTGTGATAATTATTTTTAAATCTGTTTGATTAGTTGTAAATACGGGAAAATCTTAGAAGAATATATTTCAATGAAATTATTGTTTCTGGATTAACAGTCATTGAGCGAAAGTTAGGATATTTGCTGTATTGCATGAGGCGATAAATCGTAACCTTAGAGTTTTATTCCTTGAGAAAGGGCCTCTCTCAATGCGATTATCGCTCGACGTTAGTCAGTCATGGATTATTGTCATCGAATATTAAAGGCCTATCTTTGTTTTCGACCTCTGTTTTGAATGGGATTGCTTTACGACTATCGCTTGTGTCATAAACGATCATAGTTTACTTAGCATATTCTCGCGGTTTTTTGGGAGAATGAAGTCGTAGTAGTCACAGGTGATCATTATATTAGGAAAGAATTGCAATAAATTTGTCATTAATTAAGCAGGAATTAGATACTTCCGATCTTTTTTTCACGATTCTTCGTCCTTTTTCAGTGGAGCCATTAAGTTGAGAGAAGAGCTGCATCTTATTCCACCTCTCATCAATAAGAGATATTCAACTAGCAATTGTTTCAACGCAAATTGCTCAGTGCCATGCTTTCGCGACTCTTGATTTGCTAAACTTAAGCATTTTTATCTTAGATCTTAACTTATAATGCACTTGAATCGAAGTTAAATCTATGAATATGGCCCAGTCTGACAACCGTGTCCCCTAGGCCTTAATGCACCGTTATTATCCTTGTAAATAGGTATTTTACATTTAGGGAACTTCTTTATGCTGTCTCAGTGATTCGAAATACCTTCAAATGGTTTCCAATTGGTATAGAAATATAATGTGGTGTTCTAGTTATGAACTGTACATATCCATTAACCTATTCATTTATTATTGTTTCAACGGTAAAAACGAATGTTATCTCAATTTAATAGTTCGTCTCATATTCAATCGTATATCTGCTCATTTTGAACTTTTAATTTCGTCCCAAAAACAATTTGATAGTCTTAAGGTATATTTATTTGATCGCACTTGCCCCATTAACATTAGTCGTCCGATGAGAGGCTCATATACTCGCCTTAGAATCTATATTTACATCCAATCAATCCTCCCGTAGATATTTCCAAGATTACTGCGTTCAGCCTTATATCCTCTTAAGGTCTTCTTTGACACTCATTTGATCTTCATCTCGCATCCTTTGTTGGGTAGTATTTTGAGGAGGCGACCGAGAGCTGAGGTCATCACCGCCATTAGGAAAGGGAATGGAATGGAAGGGTGGAGAGAAACCTGGCGTCGGCATTAGCCTGCTCTTAAAGAAAGAAACCGAAGGCTTAACGTCCCATACGACGGGCATAGTTGCACTTGAAATGTCCTCCACACATCATTCAAGCAGTGACCGGGCAGTCTCTGAAAATTCTCTGCCACCGCCGGGATTTGAACTCGAGTCCACGAGGTTGGAATCCAACAATTCAGCCAGCACACTAACCCGATCCACACCTCCCATCGTTTATCATGTAATAGTCATTGACTATATGTAGGGTATGATATGCTACTTCCACGAAAATGTAACCGCCTCATCCATCCTATCATCCTCCATTCTTATTTCTTTCAAAAAGCAGCCAGACCATCCCCTATTATCTCTCTCACTTCACACATTCGCAAAAAAAAGGGGTTCGAACCCACCCCATCCCACCCACTTCTACACTCCATTTGTGCCCCCCAATCCTCGTGTTGTATATTTTTTGTTTCGCTCGGAAGTCCTTCCATTCCTCCTCATTCTCTCCTCGAAGACCTACCCACGTCTTCCTTCCTTCCTTTTGTTTCCTCCTCCTCCAACTCTCCTGTCTACATTTTCCTCCTTCTATAGCGTCGTGGCATTTCTCTGCTTTCCCGGGAAATGGGACGGTGACCGTGCGAGACAAAGGGAATGGGATGGGTTCGGAAGTGGGGGTGTAGGGAAATAGGTTGCACCCTCTCTTGACGCCCACACAAAGATGCAGGAGCCCGCGGGGGTCCCGAGAGACAATGGCGTAAGAGAAGGAGCGGAGGACTTCTATTCGACAGGATACGCAGGGAGATGAGGCTAAAGGAGAGCGGGTGGAATTGGATGGACAAGTTAAGGGCGGTTTTAAGAAAATCTAAGCAATAAATTAACCGTCGGAAGCACTTTTAGCGTGAGATTCCAGTACTGTTATCATTAGCAGCGTTTGTAGAGCCTACATTGTAGACAAGAATAGCGTGGAACCTATTTTTTATCAGATACGCCTCCTTTTATAATTCATGGTAAGGAATACATCGAGGAGGCGCCAGTCGGTCCCGTTTAAACTAGATTTTGTTGCCACTTTGGGAGCATTTTAATTCGTTTCCGAAAATTCCGTTTCTGTCGTAAGGGCGTTACAGTTAACATTAGCAAGCCATAAGAATATATTGCAGTAATCTCAGTGAATGTCGCTAAATTATCTGCTGGCTTCAGTTTGAGACAGCTGATAATAATTAGAATTAGCGCTCTGGGTGTTTATTCCGGTTCTTTCGTCCCTAGCTGTAGTTACAGCCAACATTAATAGCCATTTGGAGCTAATTTAACAATCGTGGCGATAGTCGCTAATTTATTCGCTACTAGGTTAGCCACTGCCAATGGTAACCAGAGTAAACATCCAAGGACGCCATGAATCTCTCCTTTAGGAACTAATTGCAAACTGCCGCACCCACCGTATTGAGATTATTTCTAAGGTGGCCAAATGCCTTCTCCGAAGCATGTTTCTCCATACCATCATTTTAATCATGCTATATTTTGTCTTGAATGATATCCTATCCTCATAATTCACGGCAAAGACTACATTGAGGAGGATCCAGTTCGTCCCGTTAAGCTTGGTTTTTGTTAACTATTTGAGAGCATTTTAATCAGTTTTCAAAAAAATGTCCGTGGCGCGTCGATGAGCTGCGATCGATCCATTTGTTTTTAATATCGTAACGATTGGCATTGAAAAGTTATGAGTTTAATAAATCACATAATCACGAATATAAATTACGTTCAACTGCGCTAAAAATTGCTTATTTATCTGTGAAATCGTGATTGCTATGACCGTCAGCGACGCGACTGATGACTTTAGCAAACCAAATATAGTGGACGGTGAATCACAACACATGCAGACGCCAATGGAGAATCCTCTGTTGCAATTTTTGTGATTCAAGGTTTTTGAGATAATTAAACGCGTAGGGAAAGCGCACGAAATAAATGACTACGACATTGTGAGCTCAAAAATGTTCACGCTAATTCAAAGTCGACGTAAACCGACGATGATTTTCGCGTTAATGTAACCATAATACGTAAACTCCCACTGCTTATTAATTGTTTTAGCTTACGCCCCAGAATTGTGAAGTTAAGTTTTCAATTTAATTATTTTCTAAATTTTTATGTCTTTGGGTCTGAAATTTTTTGTCCGTAAAAGCATGCGCAGACACCCCCTCCTTTTCAAGCTTTTTGGTCGGTGGGAAGGTTCTAGTGCACAGTACGGTGCTGAGAGGCGATGGACAAGTGAAAAGAGGGCCCGTTAACTGTGCCGAAACTTTTCTCGTCCCCCATGTGCATGTTTTCCACACTCCTCCTTCCGTTGTCTTCCTTTATTCCGGACGCTTGATTTAGTGCCGGAGTGAATGCGCGCATGGACATCGGAGCTAAAACAGGGAGCTTACCCCCGCAGCGCCGTCGCTTGTTGGCGAGCCGTCTTGACCCAGCAATTGGACATGGGCTTCCACAGTGCGTGACCTGGGACAGAAATTATTGGACGCAGTGTTTGTGTAAGTGCTACTGAGACGGTGTGAATGGTCGTGTCAAGTGAGCGCTTTTAATTGTTCTGTTGACATGGATGCTCCTATGGGGAGTGTGGGGCGGTTGTCAATACCCGTTATTCTCAAAATCCATTGTAGTGTTGCGCTTGCTTTGGTCCCCTTCGGTATCACCTAAGGGTAGAGGAAAACCAAGCTTTAGTGGCCGTTTCAAGACCCATCAGGATCTTGAGACGGCCACTATCACCATATGATGATTCGCCTTGCGGTGGCAGCGACATAATCATTGGCGACGAATGGAGTAAAACTTGGTGGTGGACGGGCTTCCGGAAGGTAAGGGTTTAGAATACCTCCTAGTGGAAGGGGGGTCCGCCGACCTCCTCAGGAAATTAAAAAATAAATAAATCATGGAAATTGTTATTCTAAAGTATTTTTATCCCATTTTATGCACAATTTTTATCAATTTTATTCCCCATCAGGAGAAACTTCCCCTATATCGTAATAAAATCATTAAATTCTATGAAGGACATATCCTACGTATCAAATATTGAATATACGCGCACCCAACTTCCCGCACAGAATCGACGACAGTCAACATAACGAAGTATACACCACGTGTCACCTCCCAAAAGAGATCAAAGCACATGATTCTCGCTCCAGAAACCTTCAGCCATTGCGTTGGTTTTTCCTATCACATTAAACGTCTAATTATTTGCAATTCAGAAACCTAGGAAAACGAAAATCTCTATTAGTGATACAAGTAAGGGGGGAAGTAGGGGAGAGATCTCCGCCCCCCAAAGCCTGAGAGAATTTTATACCATGCTAATATTGTTTCCTATTTATAGCATAATGATTTCCCGTGGGATTTCGAGTGAAACCCAAATTTTATGTGCCAAAATGGTGTAAAATGTATTTTCAGGCATTTCATTTTTCAAAAATTTTCCCCGAACTCTAAGCACGTTACGCCAATGAGGTAATATATGGACGCGAAAGTTTTAACACTTATGGGGTCGATCAAAATCCTTTTTCGTTTCTCCCACTCTTCTTTATAGCCAATCGTCATCGCTCTCTCGGCCCATCCCTTCGATTTTCATCATTCTTCTCTAGCATCTCTTTTCTCAAATGCTTCCACCCTCATTCCCGCTACTTGCGATACTTAACGTGGTAAATATCTTGAATGAAAATAATTAAAATTATCTACAAACTGAATAAACCTCGCATTTCTATTACCACAAGAATACCAAGCGATTTTGCGATATTATGCGATTTTGAAAACCCCTGCGAGCTATGAATATGAGGCTCAATATAAAAGTAGGTAGAGCAATTCAACTATACGGGCAGGACATTGGAAGAAAACGGATACAGAAGCAAGGGAATCAGGAAGAGAATTGCGGTTGAAAATGTGGCGTTAATGAACAAGGAGCTAATGAGAGGATCTTTAAGCAAGAGTTTAAAGAAAAGGCTTCTGATGAGTCTGATCTAGAGAATGTCGCTTTACGGTGCTGGAACATGAGCACTTGGGACGGAGGACGAGAAATGACTGGAGGCCTTCAAGGTGTTGGTATGGAGAGGAATGGAGAAAGTTGACGGATAGAAGGAAGAACAAGGAAGTGCCCGACATGGTGAGTATGAGAGGCAGCTTATGGTTGAGATACGGATATGACGGAAGGTTTGCATGGAGCGTGGACTGAGCGGAGAGGGGATGTTGAAAACAGTGTCAGAGGGAAGAATGCGACGTAAGCGGGGAAGGTGAAGAAAGAGAATTGGATTTTGAGATTGAATGAATGGGAGTAGACCTTAATGTGAATTGAAGAGGGAACTCCAATCTGGGATTTACGGGATCGGCGAAATGCCTCTTGTAAATCTACTTTTAGGGGTAGAATACTTAAAATAAAAAAGAATAAAGGTACTCATTTTCGTAACGATGAATGGAAGGTGCGGCTCGCTGCTGCTGGTGGAGGAAGTGGCTGGGAGAGGGTCGGGTGATCAGGGCGAAAGAGGTGCGGTAGGGACGGTTGCCGTGGCGGATTGAGGCAAGCCCGCCTGCCCCGAGGGAGAAGCCCACTGTGAGGAGTCGCGAGGACCTCCTAGTGAAAAAGAAGTCGGCGGAGGATTAAAAAAAGAAGAAGAGGAAAAAAGGTTCAGTATGAGGGGACCGGAAATGAAGATCCCTTCGGAATGAATGGCGAAGATTGACGATGGGAACAAATCCTTTCCTCAATGAGCGAAAATGTTTGAATTGCCCTTGCCGCCTTTGATTGACGCGTAGGATCCTAGTTAGAGGCTTTCGAAGAACGATACTATCAGATAAGCCAGAAGAAAGCATTGTGTAGGACAATATTCTTCCTGCCACCTGAAATTATTTTAAAACTTTGCCCAATCATTATGAATTAATGAGAATATCTTTATATTTCAACAAATGTTTATTGCAAACATTTACTACGATCTAGGTTTCCAATATGATCTTCATGATAAGGCATATTGGTTATAAAAGACATTTAAATTATAGTTACGCAAACTTGGGGAGGTAGGTGGTATGACTATGTCGGGGATGTTAAAACTGTATATTTGTAACTGATAACGTCAGCATTGACTGCATGAAGTCTTTCCATTAAGGAAAATAAAAGAATACGCTTTGTAAGGTTCACATGTATTTTTAATAAAGCAAAACCCGGGTGTCATATCATAGCTCCATCTTCCATGAAGAGTCATCAGAATATGTAGCTATGTTATGAAACCCTGGTCGTGCTTTTTAAAAATACATTGGTGATCCTTACAAAGTTTATTACTTTTTCCATATAAATATTTGTAGCAATAATTGCGATGCTCTTTATGACCAATGTGCCCGATGATGAAGATTTTCTTCGAAACTTGGGTCGTAGTGAAGTTTTGCAACTAAATTTGTGAAAAAAATTGACTCCTATCATTTTATGAAAATTAGTAAATTCCTCGCAGTCACGCCTGAAACAGTGCGATTGACCCAATCACTGTTAGAGATGGGCGCCGCCGACACCATTAACGAGACTACGCCAGCCGCGAAGTTGAAAATATGATAAATGCGACCAAGAATACTCGTTTCTAGGATAAATGCTCGATATTTTATTTTAGTTTTGGACTTCCTAATCCTTGGAACTCGTTTTTTAATCATTAGTGACTAATTCGCGCCGCAGGAACCATTGGCTTGGACACTGGCGAGCCTCGCACTTCGCTAAAAATGCGACCGGACGACGCTGCCATATAAATTCTTCTTTGTCTAATACCAGTGTACATAATACTAAAAAATTATTTCTTTATTCCTAAAAACATTGTAACAACTATTTATAATGACTTATACAAGAATTTTCTATTGGAAGAGTTGCAAAATAGAGATCTTCTAAAAATCTTAAGAAGGTAGGGTAACAGAGTTATGCGATGCGATGGTGGTTGGCGTAACACGGTGAAACTCCTTCATGATGCACAAAGGTTAAGAAAAGACTGTGAAACAGCGAAGTCTTTTCTTAACCTTTGTGTAGCAGAGTTATGCCTGTTGGACCAGGAAATATAGTACGGTTCTAATATGATATTCTCCGGGTTGCTCTTAAAGATATGTATTCTCCATCACTCAAGCAATATAAGCCTAGCGCACAGCTTCTAATTCTCTAGCTGTTTGGGAAGTTGCTTGGAAGGTTTTATTAAACCTAAACGTCCGCACCATGAAGCATGATGGTGTATTGAAGAAAATCATCGAAGGGCAAGCAGATGGGAATAACGGTAAAGGAAGGTCTGGTACGAGGCACACATATCAAGTGATGAAGGCTATGAAAGAGAATAAATAGCGAAAAATATAAGTTATCTATATCTATATATTGCTCCTCAAGCCGCCTCAATAAGCGTGTGGCCAGGGACGTTAGGACACTAGCCGTTAAGAAATAAAAAGCAAATATTATTAGTTCCACCCAGCTTTTATTAAAATCCTTTATTGTTAGGGGGAAAACGAATTCCACTCCTATCTGTTCGGCAGAAAATCTCTCTCAATTTATTGTTTCTGTCGGACCTGGAAATAAAGTACGGTCCTAACATGATAGTCTCCGGGTCGCTCTTAAATATATATATTCTCCAAAAGCCTAGCGCGCAGTCATCGAGTCTCAAGAATTTGGAGATTTGGTTGGAAGGTTATATTAAAGCAATCCAAGTATTGGGTAGCGATGATATATGATGTTGTGTGTCTTCAACGAGGCATAAATTCGTCAATATTTTGAATTTTTGCCATGTTCTTGAAACAATTTATTCGCAATAATTTCCTGCTATTAGCTCCTAGTGGCGTATCTATATATATAATAGGTACCTTTGGGGGAAATAAGATCAATTTAACGTTAGGTTAAGTAATTTTAGTAAGGACGCTCTATAATACTTTATATCTAACATGCATGTAAAATTAAAAAAGATAGATAAGTGCGATAGCGTGGTAGATGGATATAAAGTACCTACAACAATATCACTAAGGGGCCTGCGGTGGACAGCTCAAACGATATACATTTGAGAGTTGCCATTTAAATATGCAGTTAATAACCACCCCAGTCTCTTTATAACTCCAGAAACGGAAAATTTGAAGCTGAGGAGGGGTTTGAAGTCATCCACTGTGGTGTAATGGCTGTAGGTGCTCCGCGGGCCGGAGAATTTGGAACGATTCTCGGGGTGGCGGAATGGAAGGAGTGAGGAATTATGGGAAGGATGGTCCGTGAGCCTCTTTAATTGCGTTCCTCTCTTCTCTTTTTCTCGTCACGGGAATCGTGTGATAGGGAGGCGGGAGTGGTGGGTACACCTAATTCAGGTAGCCGAGTCGGCTCTTTGGAGAGATGGGAAGCTCAATTAATTACCTCCACGTCAGTCCCCGTCTCTTACTTACCGCCCCACGCTTCCCGCTCGTTTCATTCTTTTGGCCCAGGGCAATTTCCGAATGAGGTGCGAGCAAGGAGAAGGGTCTATAGTAATCCCCAATACATAAAACCGCAGCCTGAGGTGTTTTGGCTCGGGAGCTGAATTGAAGCCAGCGATGCATCCTTACGCTTTTTATCAGCCCGCTCATTCCCTTCACAGATTTCCTGAGCTGACGGTCTCTCGATCGGAAACCGCCACTATGATTGTATTTATTGCTTATGTATTAAAATAACGCATCACTTATTATCAACCTGTCTTATTTTTTCTTCTGTCACAAGTTGAATTGAAGGCAGCGGTGCATCCTTCCGCTTTTTATCGTCTCTCGGTTGGCAACTGCCGGAATGATTGCATTTATAGCTCCTATATCTCTTGAAAGAACGCATCACTCCCTATCAGTTTGTCTTATTTTGTCTTTCATCGCGAGAAAATACTTTTTCTAAAATTACGTAATCATCTTGAAATTGTCAATTTAATCAGAGCAGTCCCTGTTCAATATTTTTCCTTTTTCTCAAATAATCAAAATTGCATCTGATAGAATAATTAAATGGTAAAATATAAAATTATCAAATCTTCAATGCAGACAAATGTTGATAACAGTCTATAAACACTAAAAATTGATCGTACAAGTTTTTATCGAGTAATTCGTCACCAATTAAGAATGGTCGAGTGGAAGGTGTGGTTCTCTATAAGTATTTGATATGCGATAGATGAATGGTTACCGCATTTACGGTAACCATTCATCCGGTGCGGTAGATGAAATGTTTATATTTCTTACAGTTGTGGAATAAGACATTCATTATTCTAAATGCATTGTGCGTTAATATAAAACTAATAATAATAATAAATTTACTACTCCAAAATGTCTCAAATTTACAGCTTTGGCAGCAAAAAATGATGGAGCTTTAGGTAGACATATAAATAGGCATATAATTCGGTATGGCTGGGCATTCCTCAAAATTTGGCAAAACAATTTATTTTTCATTATGGGAAGTAGGTAGGTATAATCCGCTAGCTAACGCTTGGAAAATTACATTTCAAGGATACTATTTCCACACCAAGTCCGTTGCGTTATCTTCTCGACTATCGCGGGAGATAAAGTTGTTCAAGGGATGAAGTTAATTACTCCTTACCCCATTATTTAATAAGTAATTTCGTTGATTTTAACCATGAGAACATGAGATTTTATCATGGTGTAACCCGAGTAAATTCTCTCTTCCATGAATAACGAAACACACTGGTTAGATAAAGCTGTCCTAAAACCAAATCTCACGATCTTTACTTTGGACGACGCAGGACGAAGCATCTAAATTAAGTCGGTAATGACTCAAGTTGGTTTTCTTATCCTGTAGACAATGAGGAGTGTTAGATATTTTAACTAGTTAAATCTTGTGTGCCACAACGAGATTGCTTTTCTTTTCTCAATTCATAAGACTCCGGTCTCCAACTTCATAGCTGACTGCTGTCCCCAATGCTCGCATTAGCGTAAATACGGAATAAGAATCCCTCATCTTGGAGCATTTGGGAAACAAACATATAGGTATTAAATTGTATGTCACGCTCTAGTTAGATCAAGGGTCTCCATATCGGTAGAGTAGATTTGGAAATGACCGATGTTAAATTGGATGATGAACACCTGAAATGAATGGTAGATCTAAAATAATTCTCACTACCGCTTATTATGAAGTCCAAATAAATGAATACTTAAGCATGCATTCCTTTTTCAAAATGATAATTTATCTTAGTCACCGGGAGAAAAATACTCCGTCCAACTTTTCTTCACTGTTCTTAGGCTGGTAATATTTTGTGGTGATTTCCCAAAGCTTGTATATTTACATACAAAGCTAAATGAAAAGTTTAGTTGTAGCATAATGGTGCATACTCTACACTTTAAAATTATATATTATCGATAATAGTGGTCGTAAAATTGTATAAAAGTAGAAAATTGAAAAACGTATTGTTGTATATGAAAGATAGAGAGCCCACCAAAACCACTTGTAAGAATTTTACATTTACTAATTTGGCTTGAAGTTTGTATATAACATTTACACTTTAACACTTAAGCTGACGGAATGGTTAGAATGAGTTGCATAATAAAAGCCCAAGTTACTCGAATTGATATGAATGTAATATTGTAAATTGTGTATTAGTGATAATACACAATTAAAAATTTAACAAAAGAAAAAATTGATCGCTTTTAAGAATATAATCATTTAGGGCGATGAAAGTCATTGGTGTATTTGCTTGAAATTCATAACTCATTGTGTGTAAGTGTTTTACTTTTTCTTAGGTGTAAATTTTTCTGAAAAATTACGACATCATTACTGTTTCTATGTTTACTGAAACTTCTCGCCGCAGGGGCACATCCGGCCATGAAGGAGTGCCAGAGTCAAACACCTTAAAAGAGTTGGCCGCTATAATTTCGGTGCCGACATCATTAATCTTGGCATCCATCTTTTTTTGTAGTCACCTCATCATCTCGGTAGGGAGCAGAAAAAAAATATTCACCAGATTGGTTACAGTAATTAGCACACATCATTAACAAGCTCTGAGCCTTGGGTTTTCCGCCATGCTCCATAATTTTTGTGCGCGACCGTTCGGATTGCGGTCTTACTTTGACTCGTTCTCAGGTAAACTCAATTTTTGTTCCTTTTACCCTAACGCTTTTGGAAATAGGCTCAATATTACGAGTCCAAGGAAATACAGATTAATGTTATATTTTGAGCAACCAGAATGAGCATATGCAGTCTACTTTCCACCCAACTCACGGGAAAATTAATTTAAAAATCATTAATATTAAACAGTTGAAACTCGAACTGTGGAGGATAATTATTCAAACTGATAAATGTTTTCGTGGTATGGCATTATTCTTAATTATAATTGGTCCTGAATATCTCTCCTAGTTGCTGAAACTAGTTTTACTCGTAAATTTTATGAAAGTAAGCATCTTCAATTACCTTGTATTATTTCGTGCAATTATCTGCCAGCCTGTGTTCCACAATATGCAGCTATATGCCATTGATTTATTTCAGCACTGTTAATTATACAATGCAAATTGTATTCTGAATTTGTTTTAGCATATTTATGTTTAAACTTTATGTATCAAAGAGAGTAAAATGTGCGATAAAGATGTAATTACTGTCAATTTCATTTATGAATTTTGAAAATGTTATTGCGCAGTTATACATCAACTTGCACTTTTGCCTTTCACCTGAAACGGAACTCTCACCTCGATTTGATAGCATATTGTATCATATTGTATTCAGGTACACTTTATGGAACCTATCATATCATTATCTTAAGCCTTTCCCATTTATTATTCACAGGAATCCTTCCAATCCACTTCCTGTGCTAAGCTCGGAGATCTGAGATATTCCTATTGATTCGTGAAAATATTTGCGTACGCATATTTAGTTATTTGAATTCCTTGTGCATTTATGAGCTTAATATTACACCTTTATAATTGACTGATTTCCAGGTTTGTGGATTTGTGCACACTGTAATTAGCTTACATTACATATCATGCCTTAATTTCATTCTTGAAACTCAAAAGTGAGAATTGCTACTAGTGCTCAAACAATTTATGAGATTTCTCTTTGGTCTTTCTTTTTAGGGAAACCAAATAGACAAAAATTCAATTTTACACCACAATTTTACCGAAGAAGTTAAAGAACCGAATGAATGTCGAATTAAATATTGTTATTATTATTATAATATTAATATATCGCAGAACATTATATATATTATCTATTCTTTAGCTCTTATAGGTTTTATCTAGATCACAATAAATATTCTGAGCATTCATTCATATTCATTCAAACATTCATTCATTCAAACCTATCTTATGTCAAAGAACTTAGACTTTCTGATTTAAACCGTTGTTAAATAAACTATGCAAGCACAAAACATTGTCCTTCCTGTTTGAATTTTTTTTCCCGTTAATGTCACCTACGGTCGTAATGGCCGTGGTTGTCATCAAGGCAATCTCGTCGACACGGTGGTCTTCAGGTTTCCCTAGTTTTTTTTTTATTTCGTCTAAAAAAAAGAAATTTTCTCGACTGGGGAGGGCCCCACACATGGTCGCAATCTCAAAATAATGTCAAGTTTTCTTCCGCTGCTCAATTTTTTGTCTTTCTTTATCCGTCCTGATTTTTTTGGGAAACTCCTTCCCTCCATGTTACTCATCGCTCTAAAAATGCTCAAATTGGCGAATTAGAGGTGGAGAAACCAGGGAGAGGGTGAACCCTTTTAGAATTTCGTCAAACAAAGGTCGACTTAGAAGTTTTTTTAACAATTTATTTGGCAGAATTTAGGGAAATTCCTATAATATTGCGTGGTGGCGTTATATTTTTGGAGTTGTGATTTTGAAATTCAATAGAAAATAGAGATAATGCATGAAGTTTTAAATTCAGAGCCCAGTAGCTATACGATTCTTAAACTGATATATAATGCGTATTCATTTGGAGTCGATTTTGATTTTGGCTGGTTAGCGGCGTGACCATTTCCTCCATTCGTTAATGCCAGGTTCTGCGACTTGTACCGTGGTTCATCATTAGTTTATTTGGGGCTACTACAGCCGGCTAATGGGGATTACTCATAACAGTTATCGTTCGCGTCATATGGAAGAGGTGATTAGATTGGTGGATATAGAGCCATTGGAGAATTAATGAATGTTAGAGATAGAACCGTTGAATTTCATACAAAATAAAACCGAATGGCTGTCAGTTAATCGTTTCATTCAATTGGAATAAAACTTCCTTTGAATATACCCTCACTGGATGAGTTTATGTTTTTGAAGAAAGAGATAGTTTAAAAGTCCATCGATGGAAATAAAATGTGTGACGATGATATTTCGATAAACTATGGCAATTATTGACACAGGAGGATAACGAGATGTTAATCATGTGATTTATATGAATGTAATGTGAATGTCTTTCAAGAATAGCATGGGCTTCTTTATGTGTGACAGATACTAATGATATATATTTATTATATCTTCGTAAGTTTAATGAGTCTTTACATTTTTATCTTCAACTCTCGGCGCCCTTGTATGATTTTTATTTGGTAGTGCTCTTAATTTATTGAGATTGTTCTCGATTTTTTATAATATATCGTTTTGGTTGTTTTCTAATTTGAATGGTCTTTCCATCCGAATGTTGTGACTGACGCGCAGCGGGCTCCCCATAGAGATTGCTTAGCCAACGCCACGCAGACCCTTCACGATTGTATCCGATACCTTGCTTAATAATGCGTGATAAAGCAGTATTTTTTACACTTGGTTTGTAAAATTATAAGTAGTAATATTCGTAGCGCGGAGTATTATGCTTAAAACTTGTTCTTGATCGATGGGAGGGTTCTGACCCCTCAAACCATCCGGCACTGGCCTGCGGCCTTTTTTCCATGATATCTAACCTTAGCTTGATTAAAAATAGAACATTTAGTGTTTTAACAATTTTTCCTAGGGTTTCAGACGATTTTAATGGGGGTAGACTTTTATGACTTTTTGTCGTATCTCGTCTAGTGCAGCCCCAAACATTTTTGCTCGTCTTCTAAACCACCTGACCCTATTCATTCATTTTTTTACGTTTTCCTGCTAGAAAATCGGAGGAATTAAGCTAATTTTCTTTCATTGCTGAGTTAATCATCAATTAATACTCTGCGCTTTTGGCTGTGGGTGTTAAAAGTGTCCCTAATCTTGCTTTTTACGACTATTTAGTCACCTTTTCTACCTGTAGATAGCCTAACCTTCTTTCCACTTGTAACGAAGCGATCACAGCTGTGGACAGGGGAGGATTTTTCACCCGTGCACCTTGAAGTCCCTGTGCTAATTCCATTATATGACATGCGGAGCGTGTGCCTAGCTGACGAATAAAAATCCGTCTCCTGTCCACACCTCGATATCCTCAGGCAGCAGGCTAAAAAACCCATTCCACAGGAGGAAGTAAGCTAGTTCTCTTTCACTGCCGACGAAATCATTTATTATCACTCTTCGCTTTTAGCTTCGGGTGTTAAATGTGTCCCTAATCTTGCTTTTTACGACTATTTAGTCACTTTTGCTACCTGTACACCGCCTCACTTTCTCCACTTGTGACGAAGCCATCATAGTTGTGGACGATGGTGGATTTTTCATCCTTGCACCTTGAAGTTCCAGTGCTAATTCCATTATAGAACATGAGAAGCGTGCCTCTAGTTGACGGATAAAAATCCTTCTCCCGTCCACACCTCGATATCCTTAGGCAGCAGAACGCTAGTATTCCCCATTCCACAACTAATCGCTCGTCTCCGCGAAATATGCGGTGCAAAGCGAAATTTTACGATCCCTTAGCCGATAATTGCGAGGAACCAATCCGCGCGACGAAAACGATTCACTGTTGCCGACATCGAAGCAAAATGGCCGACCTCAAGCAGTGGATAAGCTACCTCCGGATGGCACACGTAATAGGCTTCCCGCCGTTTCTAATGGTTTTGTTGGAAAATGTTCCACATACTTAAGGCATTAATGCAGATACCTTGATTGAATTCTCTTCATTCCTTATTGAAGAATTGGTCACAGCTTTTTATTGAACTCAATTTTAGGTACTACGGATTTTTCGATGAATGGAATATGATTAGAACAGGTACTACCTGAATAAAGGTATACGGGTGAATTGATTGTTGAGATGAGTTTTTTCGTAAGCGAAATTATTTTATTCATATTTTTTTCGTATACAAAGCACACATATCTCTCCAGGTTTTGAGCTGGGTTCGCCATTCCGTGAGCTGCTTCTTGAAATCTGTTATATTTTCCCTCCCTGCCGGAGAATGATGGGATGGGCCTGGATGTACTAGTCAAGGAGCAAAGATACTACATCCCTTGGAAAAACAAGATTGCGCGGATAATTATTAGATAATTAGAATCAAAATCAAGATCATATGGTAGAATCATATTTAGCCACTTTCAATGCAAAATTTATTGTGAGAATATATGATAAGTAGAACGATTACGGAGGTCGTGCATTTTGTAATGGAGGACAAAATGTAAGTGCGGAATTTTCCATAAGGTCAGTCTACTGCCTCATCGAACGGACTTGGTATTTTTGTGTTGAGTTAGTAACTTACTGGCATTGCAAGTGGTTCTAATTCAAAAGATACCGTAGCTCTCTGAAACGTGATAGTAATCCGGCATGTACTCGTGCATTGGCAGCAACATCAAGGGCCGTAGGAAGTATTTGTGGTATTGATGACCTCGACAGATATTCTCCTATAATCTCTATAGTCTCAGGCTCAACTTTGTGGATGTTCATTTCAAGAATTTAAAAGAACGAACTTTGTATTTATCCACCAATTTATTTTCGTGGTACAACTAGTTTCGACGCGGCGGCGGGTACCTGAGGATGAAGTTTGTTCTTTTTAACTCTAGATATTCTCCTATCCTCTACAAAGAGGTGAATTCTGCCCATGACGAATATGTCACTGTGATTAAGTTCTGTAGCACGATTCCTCCCGTCAGGGGCGCAGCCAGGAATTAAGGCTGGGGGGGGGGTTAGGTTCAACTAATACTGGGGTAATGGTGGTATGGAATACCCTCCAGGATAAGCGGTAGGTGCGAGATTATTAAATTGCGGAATTTTAAGATAAGCGGTTCAAAATGGTGAGTTTTACGGCTTTATGAGGGATATTTTATTAATCCTTACACTATTCTATTAGTAATATCAATCTAATTAAGTCAAATGGATTAAAATTAAATATTTCTCTGAGCTCTGGGGGGGGGGTTTAACCCCCAAAACCCCCCCTCGCTGCGCCACTGCCTCCCGTTGGAGCTCGGACGGAGATGCAGATGTTCCTCCTTTTTTAATAACCGTATTCCGGGAGCATCATCTCCAGTCAGCAATTAAGTCTTTCCAAAATTGACTCGAGGTCTCCTCCCACGCACCGTCTCCCTCATCCCCACACTCACCTCCTCCCACCTCCAATCCTCCATTCCGGAACCAAGTTCGCCGCAGCAGGATCAAACAGCATTTCACATCCCGGCCATGTCTCATCCATTGGCCACGCCCATTCCGCTCTCTAATCGCCCGCATGCGGAAAGACCCCTTCATTTGTCCAAACTGTCCTCCGCCAGACCGTTCGGTCGTTCGTGTCTCTTTCCAACATCCTCCCACCCCCCCCACCCCCACCGCCTCCTCTCACGACTTCACGGAGAGGGGAGGTCCTTTGGGAAGCAGGAGGATAGTGTCTTAAATTGTCTCAGGATCCTTGTTGTTTTTCCTCCTGTTCCCACGCCGAAATGATCACCACCCGGATCGGGAGATTTTATGGTCGTATCCTGGAACGCAATGTCCACTATCGACTATTTATCAGTACTCTCGTCAACTGTCGCCCTCACATCAGAGTCATTCTATTCCGAGGAGATACCCAGAGTGTGATAGAGACAAAGTCATTTTGCCTTCAATTTCTCATGTAATTTTTTTCTTTGTAAAATTCTTCTTTACTAATTGGGTCAATGATATCCAGATTTAAAATGTTCTATCCCTTACGCCTGCAACATCGTTCTAAATTTATATATTTGAAAAATAAAAGGTAATAATTAACACACCAAGGAGAAATTTCGCCATGAAAAAATCATTTGGCTATGCCGGGACAAAAATTCTAACACATTCCAGCACTCTACCCTCTATGCAGTGTGTTGTTTAGGCTTAAAAATGAAGTAATTTTCCACTAAAAATTAATAGTATAAAAGGCCAAATAAAGCTTAGCAGCTTTGACGGTTGCGAGTTGAATTTAAGTGAAGAGGCAGATGAATACCATCGATTAGAGCGCTGGAATGTGGTGGAATTTTTGTCCCGGTGCACATCCTTTAATCCATTTATCCGCTGGAAAAGCTTATCAGACACTTCGCTCTAGCCAGTAGCGAGGTCACAGCTCCGATTAACAATCGCTTAATTTTTTGAATGCGGTATATTTTTACTGGTATTTATGTAATCGTTCCCAAAAAGATCTATGTTGCTGTCTTGGCCGTATTCAGGATTTGGTTCTGGGGGCGGGGCACAAGGATACCTCGTGATACAAAACGAGCGCAATGATAAAGGGACCCTACTAAAAATCTTGCATATTTTTTAAGAGTCTGGGGGGGGGGGCGAGCCCCCTCCTAGATCCGCCTACGATTCTTGTTACAGATCAAGTGAAATGCCAATTTAACTCCCGTTTTCTGGTTCTGATTATGAGTGCCACATCAGTGGATTTTATGGTGCAAAAGAGTTTAGTGATCCTTAGAATAGTACCTCATTATCGTGGTAGGAGGTTCATGTAATCTTTCCTTTTCGCCGAATGTAATAGTTTTATTCGCGATTATTTTCTGATTTTTATGAATATTTAGGCACATTTATCCATGTTTTTGGAGTACGAAAACAGTTCAATGTCAATAGGTACATTTTTTGTCATATTCCATTCCCAAAATCTAAGCAAGGAGTGAAAAACATGGTAAGTGACATCAAATTCCTTATACTTCAATTATTTATGACTTATTAGAAGGATATTTCAATTTTGTATCCGAATATTCTAATTTGGGTTAATTCCCATGCTTTTCAAATTTTCACTCACTTTGTTTCAAATATTCAAAAGGTTTATGACACATGTATGTATTAATTGATACACTAAAAAATACAGATGAGCTTTCATTGCTAAAAGGATATAAATAAAACTTTTGTGATAAAAATTCCAAAATTGCATTTATAGGGACACCCTAACGTAGGATGACCCTCTTTACCGTGAAAACTGAAAATTGGTAACCATTGGCAGGACGTTTGAACACCAGCCCTTTATTCAGCCCACATAGTGAACTTTGTTAATTTTTTTCACTAATACGTTTGATACCTTTTAATCGTCTATGCGAGAGCTCGTTTCGTTTAGAGGTATGGCGTGATTCATGGCATATTCCCTGGGAGCCGCGAAAAAATATTCCTCCTCAAAACAACGATCTTAATCCACCTGTAAGAATACTGGTAATAATAACCAGAATTAGAGGTTTAAAAAGAGCCATAAACCTTGGTCCTTCAGGTTGCTAGAAAACCAAAATTCCTCCAAGTCCAAATAAAGATTTTTCGCTAAGCAACGGCCGGCCGGCCATTAATACCTCGCCCGCGGCCGAGGTATTGATGCGAATACCGAATATAGGAGTTGCATGAAATCCTATAGCCGCTAGATGCTCAGAGGATACGCGCTAGGTTTACTTGGATGCTTGAGAAATTGATAACAGCCATCTTTCGTTTAGACCAAGAGAGGATATTATTTTGAAAACTCACGGTATTTCCAGATTCTGCGATATTATGGGAGAGATACATTGACTAATGTATTAGCATTAAAGTTTTTTTAGAACGAGGAATAGAGGCCCATTTTAAAAATAAAGCCGTAGTGAAAGCACTGAAAAAATATCCCTAAATTTTTATAATAATTATGCAAAGCGCAAACTTAAAAAATGCTATCCACGGTTTTTTTCTTGAGCTTAGCTCAATAAATGTGAGTTGCATGAAATGGAGGCGTAGGAGGAGCCGTGGAGGCCTTGGATCCGGGAAAGGCAATAATGCACGAGAAAGTCATGCGAGAGTCAATTGTCTTTTGGTGACAATCTATATTTCACAATAGGAGCTCATCAGCCTGAGGAATACAATGACGGTCTCGACATAAATTAGCACTTTTTCAGGCTTATGTCCTAACATCTCCCAGTCATACGCCAATTGAGGTGGCCTACAAAGAAGTAAGTAGGATTGAAAATAGTAGCTATATTATCCTAGGACCGCAAATCCTTTTGAGCATTAAATTCTGTGAAGAACATTGTACTTTTTACTTAACTGAATGGCACAATAATACAATTATTCATTGCAGTAATGCATAGTAACAAGACAAAATAACACTATGATTTAACTCAATTAATTTATAGCAATAAAAATATGATGAATAAACAACATGTATTACAATGATTTAATATATAACTATACTGGCAAGATAAACTCAATCACCAACAATTGTACATACCTTATTATATGATTCTAAAGAGCATGGTAAGATGGCAAAATGAGAAACAAGATCAACCTATTTCAATGTATATTGACACATGCAGTTGCTGAGGAGGGTACTATTTACGGAAAGGATTCAAGTAGCGTGATGTAGACTGCATGAGTAGATGTAGATTCACGACCTTGAATTGCCCTATTCCCCAATCGGGAGGAGGGGAAGTGTGAATCAACCTCCGCTAGACTTCGATCCCCAAATCTTGGGAGACTCGAGGCAAGAAGGCTTTTGGAGCAAATTTCGCCGAAGTACTCGCCGAAGGGGGGATGGGTTGGGATAGCAGGGATAGGGGATTTGGAGGGGGTGGCGTGAGATAGGGAGGTGGACACACATAGACTCACAGACGTGAAGGGCGGCGTTAAAGAATGACGCTGCTCACAGGTAGTAGCAGCAACAGCAGTGCGTACCCCGTTTCTAAGCCAACAACGTCCTTTCTCCAAGGGAACGCTTTCCCACGGCTCGAGTCCATTATTAAAAGGGAATGCTCATCTCTCGCCCGCTCCCGTTTTTTTCCTCATCCCTCCCTGCCACACAATCCGAAACCTCATTCCCCGCGTTTTTTATGTACTCTTCCGAAAATCAACGTCTTTTCAGCACCACATCCATCTCTCCTTTACTTCTGCCGCCTTCATCTCCTTCCTTCCTCGCCTTCTTCTCTTCCTTCCTTTTTCCATCTCCGCCTTTCACTCCAGAATCGTTCTCCATCGTCACTATTCTCTGACATTCTGTCTTGTTTCATACCTTCCCGGGTGATTCCACACCTCTCCTCCATAACCAACCTAAGGGTGGATGGCGATATTTGGTGGAGCTCTGTAACAGGAAACATAATCTCAGATACACTAATATACACATTTTTTAATAGTCTTATCCAGGTTTCGACACTATACTCTCTCTCATTCTCATAGGTAGAGTGTCTCTGTGTCATTTTCCTTATGACTGAGAATGGCATTGTGTATAGTGCCGAAACACTGGTCAGATTATTAAAAAATTGTTGAGCATACAATATTGGTGTATCTATGATTATGTTTCCTCTCCTCCATGACTTCACCCTAGCAATCAGCCCTACCTTGGTCTCCGGACTTTTTATTTTTTGCTTTCTTTATCTGCCTCGTCCAACAAACGTTGAAGCTAAGTATCACTCATACACTTGTATCATTAATTATAGTTTTTTCTGATGAAGTTTTGGTGCTTTAGAATAAGGTTTACTTTGCGAGCGAAGGCCAGTTAAGTAAAATTCAATTTTTTCATAGACTTAATGTTCGAAATGACCTTCAGTCGTAGGGCAATAAAGCTACTCTTTTCAATCCTACATAATTCTTTGTAGGCCGCCTCAATTGGCGTATGACTGGAAGATGTTAGGACATCAGCCTGAGAAATGAAAGTGCTAAATCTAACTTATGTATTGATAGAAGTTTCTCTAGTGGTATCGATTAATCGAGCCATCGCAAAATGTGCAGCCTTGTTTACACGTCGAAATTGACTACTGTAGAGGCTGAGAGTTAAGATCTACCTCTACGTGTTGATTGAGACTCGTAATAGAGTTGGTACAAATCGATTGGGGCCGTCATTTGATCCAATAACAAAGTTGAAGTAGTTTTTTTACGTGTAACACAGCAGCAGTCTATGGATATGGATATGTACCCTATAGCGGCTTGATTTTATTTCGCTTGCAAATCATATGATTACAGAAGGAAAAATGGTAAGCCTACGTTTGTCTCATTACGAAGAAGAGATAAAAATATTTCTCCGTAGAAACTGACTCTTCTTTTGTTTTTCTACCTCTGTCCACGGCCGTATAAACCTAGCTTATGTACCAATTGCAGTATGCCTAGTGGTATCGATTATTCAAGCCATCCCAAAATGTGCATCCTTCTTTACACATCGAATTTGATTGCTATGGTATCATGCCGCTACTATTATACCATACTACTGTACGCGATTTTCAGGAGGAATCTGAAATTCCTCAAGAGGTGGAAGGGGAGAAAATTTTAAGCATTTTTTGTACATAAACATGGGGTCGCAACTCTTTAGTTACTGAGCTATGGTAACTCACAACTTTTTTGGATGCACTTTGCAGTTGCCATTGGAGCGGTTTTCTGGGGTATCTAACGTGTTCGGCATTTTATTTTACACTGTATTCTCAAGGGCATAATAAAATTAAGGTTGGAAAAAAATATGCGATTATAATTGCCTGAAACAATTTCGAAATGGGAGAGATTGTGCAATCGCATTGTTGATACTATCTCAAAGCTCTCGTTCAATTAAGCTCGAAAACCTGTCAAAGCCTCTGCCATCGCAAAGCGTGTTAGCTCTCTTGGGACGCTTCTGTATTGATATTTGTGGCGATATATCGTTTTGGACATACTGCTGTTGCAGCCAACGAAAATCAAACCAGGCTTACGAGGATAAGTGGGAAAATGGCCGACTGAGCTCTCCTTCGGCGTCTCCTCCGTGTCTCCAGACGCTCTCATCCCCCTGCTTGGCCTCTACCTCCTCCCATGCTTCCTCTTCTCCTCATCCTCATTCCCTCCCTTCTTTCTTTGTCCCTCCTTCCCCCTCCATTTTCTCTCCAGTCCATTCACACGTGCGACCTCCGTGAAAGAGAATTTTCATACCTCAAGAATATTAACTTTTCATTCACCACTTGGGCACCGTACGCCCTCGGCCAGGTTGGTTCTCGGTCGGATGGAGAAGAAGAGGAGAGAGAAAAAACATTGACCCCCGCCTTCCATTGAAAATGTTTCCTTCCACACAATTGCGTTCAATCGGATCTGCATTGTTAGTCGCCGTAGGGTAATGCGTTTCTTTTTTGTCTGTGTTTTGGCGTGCTTGGTACCGACTTCTTCTTGGAAGTAGTTTTTTGCACGTTCCGTGAATTTTGCTTGTATTATGCATACGTTTTTTCTTTTATCTTCATTTATTGGTTACCATTTCTGTTGATGTGATTAATAAGGGAACTGCTGGGGAAAAAGATTAGAAGGAAGAAGATTTGTTGCGTGCTCGAAATGATGGTAAGCTTTCATAACCAGGCATAGAGCTACGCTATGTTATCCATACGTTTCTTTACTATACCAGTAAATAGTAAATACAACCTCGTGTAACGTGAGATATTAACTTTTAATTCCAGGCTTAATTTTGTGGAGCTAGTGCATTATGGAATAGAATGTTTTACTTCATGATTCCAAAATGAGGACCCAAGAAACCAAGAGGTACGGGTGCAATATTATAATTTTTATGATAAGTGCAGATGATGGTTGGTAGCGTATAAAATATACAGTAGGTATTGTTGTGGCAAAGGTATGCAAGTCGCTCAACGAATCTAAGTATACCTATGTAATTATCAGTGAATCACTCGTATCCCTCTGCCCCAACAATATTGTATGCCACACTTACCATTATCTGCACTTACATCCAAAATTATAAAAATTAAACTTTAACCCCTTGGCTTCTTGAGTTCTAGATTAATTATAACCTATTTGTATCACTGGGTTTCGACTCATTACAACCTAACTTGACCTGAAGATGACGTTACTGTACGCCAAACGCGATAGTACAAATTTATGTAAAAAGGCAGAGTTCAGTTTTTAAATTTTGTAGTATTTCAGCTGGTTATCGTTGTGGGCTATTGAGTAGATTAGTTTACTATTGACCGAAGAATCTCGGGTCCAAATTCTGGTCGAAGCATGCGGATACCCTCAAACGTAAATCCTCGAAATGCAGGATTAACCCTTTGGCTCTCTGTCCTGCCGCGGCCCCCGTACTCTGAATATGAGAAATTCATACTCCTGTACCCTAATCTGGGATGATATTTACCCTCACCTACAAACACCAGCCTTCAGGTCAAATCTATTAAGGAGTGAGCGCGTGAATTTAGTGAACGTGCTGAATCCATCTCATCGGCTAATTTTGGTCCTTTTCTCGAATTCAACGAAGTTTCTAGACATTCCTGCCAACTTGCGTTTTCTAGTAGTCATAAATTTGCATTAATAATGAGTGATTTTTTGCCCTTGAAATACTTGCCAAATGTTCGATTGAAAAGAAGTTTCTACAAAACTTCAGAGAGGTTCGATCATTCCCTGCTTTCTTGTTTTCTAAACATGCTCATCATTTATTGTTGTGGCTTACGTTTTTGTGTTCTTTTGACGCTTATGAGTATTGAGATAGGCTCCAGCAAAATTCTTGCCTGTTTAAAAACAGTAGCCCAAGGTAATCGTTGCCGATTCCGTTTCGAAATAAGGGCGCCAGCACAATCGGAATGACCGATTCTTCTTAATAGTCGCCGTCGAGCTCTAATCATCACTCTCTTCTAGGTGGATAGGAGGAATTTAGTTGACCTTTTCGGTATGCCTAAACCATAATCTTCGTGCATAGTCAAGTCCATAACGATTCAGCTGTCGCCTCACCGAAAATCTTTACGCTCCCCACTGCAGATTGGACCGCCCGTGTCTTAGGTCATAAGGTCAACTCCACTTCTAAGTCATTACACTGTTATAGCCGTAAGGTCTACGAGTTGAAAAACCTCGCAGAATTCCCTGTCACATGTCATGTTACATTTTTCATCCTCCATAATCACTCCCCAATCATCTCTCCTCTGAAATGTCATTTCAAGAATTATTTTGTTGTCCACGGCGTCTTTCAATCCCGCCCCTTACATCTCATATATCACTGTCGTCAAAAGCCTCCTTTTTGGATTTCCTCATCACCTTGAACTCTTCAATTGGGTCCTTCACTCGTTTCCGAAGTAGCAATTTATTTAATGGATTCGGTAGATGGAAGGAAAAGGTAGGTTACGACGTAATCATGTATTCCCCCGTTAAAAATAAATATATACATGCTTGAAAAGAGGTAAATAACACGTTTTATCCAAAAACTGCTAATTAGGTTTGTTGGAAACTAGAAGGCCATCCGGCGTTGATCGGGAAGGATAGTACCCAGAGAAATGGGAAACTTGGATTTCTTGATAATATAGGGTTTTTACGTTTTCCCTTTGAGTGTGTCAAGAGGTGTGCCTACCTGGAGGGATATCCGAAGTTGTGCGACATGACGTAACAATCGGTAATGAGGAAACAACGCAAAGGAACCGCAAGGTAGCGAACGACGCAACCGAAAGTAGCACTACGAGGTTCGGGAGCATGAAATTCACAAATTTACTGACTTTGGTTGCAATCCGTGCAGCCGTATGGAAACCCATAGCGGTCAGACAAACAGACATCCTCTTTTATATATATTGATGAGTGTAGAAGAGACTAAAGGATCAGCACCCACGCTTTGTTCTCCGAGTGATTAAACGCTCATTTTTTTAATTTAGTGAATTTTATTCTGTTTCTGGATAAAGCATGTATTATCCTTTTTCTTTTCTTCTTTTCAGTAAGAATATTAATGGGAAATGGAAATTGATTTTTTTATTCAATTTTAATATTATTTTCATAAAATTGATGTTAATAGGACTACCTAAAACTTCCTCATATAAGATGCAAAATTGAAAAGCCGAAGACGATGCAAGACGCGTAAAGTCAACTTGTAAACAACAATCGCCTGCTACTGAACCTGTAATCTTCTCTTCGCTGGACAAACCCTGTTCGGCATTTTCCTTTGTCTCAAAGCATTTTTCATCGGAGTAAATATTGAGGTAAAATTATCAAATCAGAGATACTGACAAATGTTGACATGAATTTATGTTACATAGTCTTAAATTTTCAAAATAATAACTTTTAAAGGAATGCGCAAACCAGGCTCTGAATGATACAAATTCCTGTATTTTCTCGGAATTATTTTATAGATAAATTATTAATGTATTTGCTCATTCTGTCAAACCTTCTTATGATTACTCTTTGTGTGAATTTTAAGAGTAATCACTGCTTGTTATACAGGCCACGTGATATTGCCATGGGTGATGAGCGTGATAGGGGCCGCGTGTTTGTGACCCTTGAAGTCGCTCAGCTCTGTTTCGGAGCCGAAAAGTTGTTAAAAATCTTTTCAAACTATATATCCATAGGAACTATGTGCTTCTTTACTACCGTGCACTTTGATGGTTTCTCTTAAGCTATATCGTAATTTTGCGATTTTCGGTCAGAGCTAGCTTCTGTTGCCTTCAGTAATCATTGAGCCGGTAAGAAATCTCTCTATGCGGATACTGATCCGACAAAGAAGTAAGTTTTCATTTCCGTCGTGAGAAAGTTAGCATTATGTTGCCTAGTTGCGATTTTCTCTGCCGACAAACTTATATTGCGATACACTCTTGCCCACGCGAGCGTGAAAAATCTAATATGGCGTTCAGTTGATACAATACTTGAGAGAAATTTACGGTGGATCTGTTATATAGTACTAAATAAAGTGTTGGCTGTCTTAATAATACATAATATTTCATCGTATGAGTTATAGTTTTAATGCTCCTCAAAAAGGTCAAAATCTGGCTAATTGAACTCTTGTTAGCCGAAACAAATATTTAAACCGCACATAAAACCCAGTGACGTGCAATTGATGAAAGGCAATCAATACATTTTTATTTCTTTTCAAAATTTTAAAGAGTGAATTACTTGCTTATGGTTTCCGTTAACTGTTTTACTAGGTTTAGCCAAAAAATTAATGAATTTTTTCATAATTATAATGGAACCCGTCTAAAATATTCCTCCCTCGTCACGTAATTCTGTCCGGGATCTCAAATTTTTTTAATATATCAAGAGAGAAGAATGGTTGCCTAAGGAGATACATACCAACGAGAGATTTTAATGAAGTAAACCTTGTGAAAAAGAAAGAAGACTGATAAAGGGCAGTCTCATGGAAAAGTGCATGAAATATGTAGCTTGTAAACGGAGATAGTGGGAAGTGAGGAAAAAAACAGAGAGTGAAAAATTTAGGAGTAATTTTTTATAGACGTATGATGGTACCATAGTAACATTATACCTATTTTTATTGACATTTTTGTCTCATCTTCTTATTAGTGTTCAGAAGACTTCTATTTAATCCCACTCTTCTTAAGGCTTTCTTAGTGCTCGTTTCGTCGATTCAAATTATTTTCTTCATTCTCCATGGCACCGCATGTTGATATATTATATCATTTGCTTCTGTCATCGCTCTAAATCACTGCCATTATGAAACATGCAGAAGAGGACCCAAACAGAAAACAACAAAAGCAGCGTCGCTGACGCCGAGTCTGGTAAAAAAACATCGTCAATCTCCCATAATATTCTCATTACCAAGATTCATATTCAATATTCAACCATAGTGTTGCACTTCTAATTCTTGGAACTTAATTTTTAATTGTAAATAACCAATTCGCGCCATACGCTGCAAATAATACCCTCGGAACGGAATCGAGATTCTTCAAGTTGCAAATTTTTCTCGATCGAGCGTGTAATCTTGTTAAAATTAGAGCAGGAGCTGTTTACTCCCTCGCGTTCATAGATTTGCATTGATGTAAACATGCATTCATGGAGCTCAAAACTTTTAAAAGATGAATTTTTAAATGCACGTTCGTACGTTAATAAGATTGTTTGATCACGTGCCTCGCGTAAAACGCCCTTATAATATGATAAATGTGGAAAATACCGAACGTGCTGGTACAAAAAAATACGAACGCATTGGATATAGTACGTTAAAATATTCGTGTGGACTCTACGACTCCGAAACTTGAACCATTGGAAAAAATGATTAGAAAAGAATTGAGACCTGGTGATGGAGGATGGTACTGAAGATAAAATTGACGGTTAGGGTGAGTTTGAGGAGATTTATGGAATAATTGGAGAAACAAGGACACAATGGATCACTGTACGCCATTACGTGGTCAATCCTAAGAACACAGTGGATTAACCGCGTAATGAGACAAATCAGTTACGTGGGAAATACAATGGAAGGAAATATTGATGGATAAGTTCCAAATGCAAGACCAAGGGTCGAGTATAGGGCAGATCAAGAAGGATACGGCGAAGATGAGCCTCAGGGAGGTAAAAGAGCTTGCGTGGGATAGGGAGAAATGGAGGGTTGCAGTATACCAATCTTAAGCATGAATCACACGATCATTTGTTTCGTCCATCTCAGTTATCACTCGAGCGATCGCTTTTCGGGACCGGAAAAGTGATCGCTCGAGTGATCATTTTTCTGAATCACACGGTCCCTCCCGCCGTCGCTTTTCGCATCATTTCCGATATCACAGCTCTATGTCGTTGCCTACGTCGTTCCCACAATTGTCAAACGTTGCGCTGCAATCGCTCCATACGGGCATGCGTTCTGATTGGCTGATATGGAGTTTCAGTGACGGTTTCAGCCACGAATATTACGAAAGAGGATCCTCAAGTTGGGCTATAAATGCGTTGTCACACACTGCGCATTTAAATGGGTTTACAAAAGTCGCCACTCGCGTCGCTTACGAACAAATTGATCCGAGTTACAGGGGGGAGTAAGGTTTAATAAGGGGTGTTAACCGACATTGGTGTACATAATGATGTGATCTATCGAATTTATGACTTTTCAATGCTATTTCTTGCAATGGTAAACATTACACAGCAAAATATTGGAAAAAAATTGGATCGCATTGCACTCGTCACCGCGCCGCGGACATTTTTGAAAACTGATTAAAATGCGACCGAAGCGGCAACAGGAATAAGCCTTTTATGGGATGGAATGGGGCCTCCTTTGTGTATTCCCTTGGTTTTAGCGACGGAAAAAGCGACCATACCAGCGGTGAAAAAAGGAATGGGAATCCTCATCATTGGAGTAATCGCGAAAAACAATGGCGCGCGACGATCATTTTCGAGTGATCACTCGAGTGATCGCTGGAGTGATCACTCGAAAATGACGAAAAAATTGATCGTGTGATTCAGGCATTAGGATTGCAATACTATGGATGCATTTACGCCTTTTCCTGATCGATGCAAAACATATCAGGATTCGGTCGAGGTTGATACTTGCAATCGATTTCCGTTTGGGAACCGGAAGAAATTTTTTTACGAATAACCTCGCAGACAGGTTGCGGAATAATTCCTGCCTTACCCCGCCTCCTGCCTCAGGCGGAAACGGCGAAGGAGTCGAAAGCGGATCGCTGCATGGCCTAACGATCCATTGTCTCGGCGCCCGTGCATATTTTTTCCCTTCGATCGTCGCGCGAAATGAGTCTCCTTGAGGGATCGGGACGAAAAGAACTCCCCGTGCATTTTGACGCGTGAGTCACCCCAATGGCTCACCACCCTCCCTAGAATGGTCACAGGCAGTGATCACCCGCAAGGACTCTGACTCTGAATGACGACAATGGGGTCTCCAGAGTCTTCGAACAATCGAACCGAAATTGCATCCTTCCTCCCTTCCCAGTCCGCGCGGGTCACCTTCGTCACCGTTTGTGATGCAACAGGATGAGCGATTTCTTGTGACAGCTTGGTACTGGTGGTGTCGCGAAAGAGGTGAATACCTCGTGTGTTACTCCTATGTGCGAGGAGCGTATGGACATTTAGGGGAAGGATATAGTGCCATCTTATCAGGTCAGGTTTGGGGTCAAATTTTCTTGGGACACTCTTAATTTCCATCGGCGAACCTCCCTCTTATCTGTGACATAAGAAAGACTTGAAATCTAACAGAAAGAATTCCTTCCAAAAAAATTATAACCTTCGCCATCTGTTGTGAAAAGTGAAAACTATTTTCCGTGTAGGAATTTTGTTATTTAATTAGTGCACTATGGAATGATAATTCAAATGTCTCATTATTGAATACTATATTTTCATTGGAAGCAAGCGTGTTAATTTCAAGCCTATCCGGCAATAGAAAATGGGTTAGGCCCCTTGCACACACACCGATTTTAGGAAGTGCGGCGTGTGTGAAACGATGCTTGCACACACGCCGCAATTTTACCGGCCAAACGATCACTTTTTTATTGTGCCGATAGATCTTAATTCTTCTGTTAAGTAAGAAAGCGCAGCGAGAACTAGAGGAAAACGGCCGGTCGGATGGTAACAGTCCGGTGAGTGTGCAAGCTCCCATTTGGCCACGTACGCCACTGTATAACCGACACCGGCCCGACGCCGGTGATCCACAGTGGCAATGGCCGGCAGCTAACCGGCATTTTGCCGGTGCCGGAGCGTGGTCGGTACGTGTGCAAGCTCCTATGCTCTTCCATTGTTCACTATTGGAATGTGGACGGCCGATTTTTGACCGGGCGTCCAAAATTGGTGTATGTGCAAGGGGCCTTAAAATTCATGCATTATGTGACTCCACCGATGAAACAGACCAACAGACGAAACATGCTGAGAAAAGAGTGTGAAAACTACGCAGAACGGAGAACCGATGGGATATTGTACTCACAGTTTTATCAAAAAATTCATGTACCGTGTTTTCCGTCGTATCAGACGACTTTTTAGCCCAGGGGCTTTATTCTGGTTCTTTCTGGCTGTAGCCAACGCGATTTGTCGAAAAGATTGGCGAACGCTGTATGCATTCGTATTCTCATTTTCATTCACTAGCTATTTCGCCGGAAATGCTTCGCTTCGTGTCTCTGGCAACGAAAAAGTTATTCTCGTTCTGACCGGCGAGCATATAGCGAACGTAAACATTCGCCAAGTGCGAATTTCGCTAGCGATGACAATGAAATCGGTCGAGCGGCTTAGCGAAAGAATTGACGAGAGACAGACTCGTGATTGTACTGCCGCTTCAAATAATTATTATGTTGTATTTTTGATGCCGACGAGTTTAATTGTTATTCAAATTCTTGGCATACAACCTGTGTGTTGTTTTACTCGTCTAGTCGTTCTTCGTAGTTAACTAAATGGGATTTAAAGTGGGGTTGCATTTGAATGAATCGCGAAGCTTTTCTTTGGTAAGCGTATTGTGTTATCGTGGGAGTGCTGTTATTCTGAGCATCTAAATGTGTTGGATTGCTTGATAAAACTTGTTGTTTCGGTTCTTATGCTCGTGAACGTTTCATCGGAAACAATAAGAAAGAGACTGGCCGAAGTTTTGTCTTATACGAGCTTGTTCATTAGCAATAGAAGTATTGTCTGTCAATACTGTCATATTCACTTTTTTTCTCTCCATTACATGAAAAAGGTTCGCATACCTTACTTTTCATCATCAGAGGCAAGCCACTAGAAGTTGTTAAAATATTTTCTATGACCGTGTGAAAGCAGCAAGGGCAGCGCTGTTCAGAAAATGGTAATTTAAAAGTGGTGCGAATAGCAGATTCCAAAATCCATATCTTAACTTGAAAAAGTGACCGTCGTCTTACACGCTCAGTCATCTCATATACCAGAATATACGGTAGGTTGGAAAAAGAGTAAAATACGGTTGACAACTCGAAGGAGGACCAAGATAAGGATCTAAGTCAGTTGAGTTGATTTAAGTTTTATCTCGTTGAATATTTTAGATTTACGTTGTATTTTTATCATAGATGGCACAGTTTAAATCTCCACTCTTATGTTTAAAAAAAACTTCTGAGTAGAACTTGCACAAAGATGATATCAAACTATTATATATAAAACTAAAATGTAAAAATTAATCCGCTGTCTCTTTCATTGATGTCGATAGGGCAAGAGGCATATGCTGTGAAAAGACATAATGACATGCATTTTAAAGTTCGGAGATTTGTCGTGGAAGGTGTTGAAATAGGCGTCATTATCTAACAGAGTTCATTGCTGGGATAATATAAAATACTGAATGTATCAGACGTGTCTTCTCATGGCAATAAGGGGTAATTTGAAACATGTTCCGGAATAACTTGGGGACATCAATAAAAAGCAGATAGACACCAAATTATTATGACAGTGCACACCATAGTATAGACATCCTCGGACTACTTGGGCTTCTCGATGAATTTTTTGCAAATCCCAATGTTTGGCTGGTATGGAACGCGTCAGGGTAAAGTAATTACTTTGACGGAACTTTATCATCTTCATGAAATTCATAGACGAAATACTTGGATAGATCGCATGAGGGCGTCATAGTTTGTCATCAGGTTCCATGCGACTGTGTCCTCCGTCGCGTCGTGAGTGACCCCAATCCCTCATCGGGATGGGGTCTCTCATTCTCAGGAATCGTCAAGTGATCAGTTTCGATCACATCTATCATCACAATCGACGCTGTTTCCATCACATCTATTTGAAGTCATGCTTCATTTTATCTCTGAAAAAGGGTTTTTACAGCTCAAATGGTGAAACAAATAGCAAGGGAACCATCTTCAGGAATTATTGGCAGCATTTTGACAGAGAATTTTCTTTAGATTAGGTATTATCTAAAATATAACTTCATAGAGCTCTCATCGTCAGAAATAGTTCTTATGAAGTTATAATTAAGTTAGGTTATGTATTCTCTATGAAGTTATATTTAAGATAGGTATTATCTTAAATATAACTTCATAGAGCTCTCATCGACAGAAATAGTTCTTATTAAGTTATAATTAAGTTAGGTTAGGTATTCTCTTTGAAGTTATATTTAAGATAGGTATTATCTTAAATATAACTTCATAGAGAATACCTAACCTAACGTCAGAAATAGTTCTTTTGGAGGAATATAAATCAGAAAATATCGGTACTCATCCATTGTTATTTAACTAAGAATATACTTACCTAAGCTCCTGCGAGCCCAAGTGTGAATTTGCTTCTTACCTTGATTATTTCATAATTATAATCTGCCAGGAAATCAGATCATTTGAACGTGAAAGAAACAACCAATCGCTTAAGACCTTATATGCCGGTGGGATAAAGTGGGGTGAGGTACCAGAGGAAATAAATATGGAGGATTTTGTTCACATTAGGTGATTGGGCCGAAATCGATAAGTTTTCGTTGATACATAAAGAATGTAAAAATATTTCGTCAATATATTGTTGATATATTCATGAAATTGCAGAACAGATCAACTTAGCATACTTCAGCTATCTTTGCTTGACTGTTTTCAAATTCCGATTAACATAATAGTTATTCAGACACCGGCCTTCGGATTGGAATTCTAATTCGCTTTTATGATTATTGAGCGTACCTATTGTTTTCGCTACACCCACGATTTATGCCCTTTCATTAATATTCATATTTCTAGGAAAAGTATTAATATCCTTTGTACTTGGATGATTGTCATTCTTTGAAGATGGAAACTGCATACCTCCTATCCGTATAAATATCATGTATTCTACTTTGTTGACTATGTTGCGGCGTACATAATTTATTGTGTTGGTCATACTTTATTTTACTGTTGTATTTTGTCACTATACATCATGTCGCGCGTCACATAATGTGAGCTTTTATTGACGACGGCAATCAATGTCATTATTTAAAGTATATATTGAAAGAGCGAAATGGTGTGACTGCACTAATTCTTATAGGTATGCTCTGCGAAACGATGTCTGACGACAATTTCAATATCAAAAGCTTTCGAATCCGGGTGGCAAACGACAGCAAAGAACGATAACGCTGGCTGATCAATGAATTTGAACGACCTCACTATTGGACAGAAAATATTATTAGTAATGCAGAATTCAATTTAGTTATTAGGTAACTTTGTCGCTCACTTAATTACTTGCGGCTTAGCATAATAATAACACACATTTTCGCATTATGCGTGTGATTTTCGTGGCGTTTAAAAAAAAAAATTGGTGACTTTTCACAATAATTTTGGTAATAACTTCGGATGATCGAAAGTTTTACCCGAACATTGAAGTGCTGCATGCGTCGGAAGGACTTCATACGAGGCATTCATTCCATCGCCCTGCCTCCACACTCTCATGCGCGCCTATTTTCAAGTCAAGCCCACCGGCAGGAAGAGACTACGATGGGGTAGCGCCTCCGTCGCAACATCATCTATCTATATATATAAAAGAGGATGTCTGCTTGTCTGTCCGCTATGCATTTCCATACGGCAGCACAGATTTCAGCCAAAGTTAGTAGGTAGGTGCATCTCATGCTCCCAAAGCCCGTATTGCGAATTCTGATTGTGCTCGACGCGTCCTTTACTACGTTTTCTCGTTACTGTTTGTTACCTCACGTTATACAACTTCAGCGGTTGGACGTCCTGCTCGGTAGGCTCACTTACTTACTGACACGCTCAAAGAGATAACAAAAATCCTGCAATAAGACCAAGAATTACAAGTCCCAAGTTTCCCACTTCCCTAGGTACTATCCTTCCCAAGCAACGCTGGGTGGCATAATGATAACTACTCAATTAAATCAAAATTACGGAAAAACCGCTGCTGAGAATAATGCCGTGACAGGAACAAGTTTCCGCATATATCCGTGTGGTTTTCGCGGTATTTTCAAGAAAAAGTTATGGGAAATGTTCAAAATAATATTGGTCGTAACTTCGAAAGTTGGACCCGAATATATCGAAGCGTTGTATGCGTCAGAATGAGGCATTCCATTGCCTGCCTCCGCTTTCTTGCCCGCCTTCTCTCCAAGTCCGGCCCACCGGGGCAGGAAGCGACCACGATGGGGCAGCGCCTCCTCCATCGCTGACGGACATGCGCGAGGAAGGAGGTGGGGGGATGAAAGAAAGGCGGGGACGGGTGGGAGGACGATCGGGACAACCTTGGAGAGAGGTGTGCAGGAGAAGAATGGAGGGACGCCTTTGAATGGGAGGCGGAGGGGAGGGGGTGGGATTGAATAGCGTAGAACAGGAGCTGATCGGGGTAATTTAGAGCCGTGGCATTCGGCCATTATCGCCTCTTGGAATATGTGCTGTAGCGGCCAGACGCAGCAACGCGAGACCCCCGTGCTCATATCCGTTGTATGTCGGACGAAGGCAGGCGAGGCATTTGGGTAAACGGTCCGCTGCGCCAGAGGCCAACAGACGAGTCCGGCCAAGAGAGCATTCAAACGCGAAACGGGAAACCCGAACGGTTGAGATGACAACGTAAAAATATAAATCATAGGTAACGAGTAAAATTACGAAAGTGCAATGTTTAATGTAATAACACAACCCTGAAAGAAAATATTTATTTATTTGATTCCTGATTTGCCTTTGGAGCATCAGAATGTTGCTCATTGTCGAACAGATCTCAGATACGAACAAGGTCGTGCATTCTTTGCACATAATTTCAAACCGAGGCCGCACAAGAGGGTCAAGAATTCAAACCCTCGAAATATTTGGAATATGCAATGTCAGGTGTGCCCCACAAAAAGAACTCACCCTTCCTGATGCTTTTCCCGCTCCAAATAAGCTCCCGAACATTTCTTATCGCTCCGAAATATTGTTCCCAACATTTCACAAACACCTAAAAATTTGAATTGACAATTAGGGTTATATTGGAAACTTAGTACGTATAGCATTAGAGCAATATTCCATCAATTTCGTACGCAATTTTTCCTTTTTTCGCTACGAAAATGGGAAATTCCGTTTTAATTTGATTGGCTTTTCGTAATTCCATTTCTTTTGAAAAATTATCTTCCAGTTAATTTTTTTGCCTTCTACTTTCCGTCGCGAATGATATTTGTTGTGTCTGTATCCTACGTACTGAGCTCTCCATCCATCTTTCCACCTAATTCGTTTCAAAGGAGTTTTTACTCTTGTTTTGCCATTGATTATTTTAGTCATTCGTCGTGCTTTTTCCATCGACAAAAATTTCGAATCCACGATGTTAAATAATAAGGCTATATGTTATGAAAAGGCTCAGATGTGATCAATAGATTTTCTGTATTTGGAGGTCAAATAGTAAGGGTTTGACCCTCCCTGTCCAACATCATCGATTTTTATACCTTTCGAAGTATAAATATGCATGTTTAGTAGACATTTTTGGCAATTAGTTATAGGTTTCTATTTTCTAATGAATTTTCAGTGGCCAATAGTTTTGACAAGAGAAAGAAACATGCAAAACACATGCTGATTATTTGGTAAAGTATGTTTCGTTCAATGCATATTGCAGTCGATTGCGAAGACTAGTCCCTCTAGTAAAACTTTTATTTCAATTTGTATTTTGACTTCAACTATAAAATTCATTAAATTTTTTCAGTGGAACAAAATTTCTTCTTTCTTGCACAAACGGTAGTAAAACTAAGCTATAACCTCATTTGGTGAACTTAAATATGGGATTAATATGTTATTGAATAATTATTTTCTTGAAGAAAAACCCACGCCAAATTGGCGATTCTTTTGAAAATTTTCAATATTACCATGCGCTTTATAAACGTCACTCTCAGAAGAAACGTCACTTTTAGAAGACTCTGTAATACCACTATCAGCTGTCGCGTGTTCTTCGTCTCAGACTGTAAGTGCTCAAGAATACTTTCGAACCCGTTTGATCGGGTTAAACCTACCCTGCTACTCTCCATAGAGCATAGCACGCTTACCTCAAAAGGAATAGATTGGTTGGATTTTATGTCGAAAGAATGACGGGGTGGTCCGAATAAAGGAAGACACGAAAGGAATGCATTCTTTCGGCTTAGGGTTTTTACGCTCGAGAATGGGATGAGAAAGAAGGGACCGACGCACTGCAGTAGGATGAGTTAGGCATATAAAAAGCAATGTGAGCTGATTGTGAGTAAGAAAAAAATGCATTATATGATAATGTGAGTGGAGAAGAGTAATTGAGTGGAGAAGAGCTTCCAATATGGGCAGGACAGAAAAAATAAGGTACTTTTATCGTCCGGCGAATGGTGTTCTCTATGAAAATCATATATTCATATCTTTTTACTTTCCATTTACTTTTTTCATACCGAATTATGTAATTTACTGGATTGAATGCAAACGAAGAGTTCGTATTAAACTTGATCCGTTCGAGTTTCTCTTTTCTCATCATTGTTTTTAATGCAATTGTGTGTGTCATGGCTTCTATTGGATTGAATATACTTGAATAATTTGTGAAAATAGTCTGGAAAAGTCAGAAAATTTTGCATTGAAATTTAGTGGCCACCCTGATATGGTGCATAAAAAACTTCTGTGGGATGATAAATGACAAGAATCAAATGGATCGACCGAGTTAGAAGTGAGGAAGTCCTAAGAAGAGCAGGAGGAAGAGAAGCCTCATTAAAACCTTGATAAGAAGACGGAACAGGCTTATAGGCCGTATGTTGACACCTGATGAAGACAATCGTCGAGGGATAAGTAGATGGCAACAACGAAAAAAGCAGACCTCAAACAAAACATAAGGAACTGTTGAAGTAGAATGTGAAAGAGAAGTAATAAGTAGTTGAGGAAAGATTAGCTGATATGAGAATTTGAGTGGTGAGCTGCGTCAAAAACTTCTAAAATAATTTCTATTAACTTAATTCCTTTTCATTTTAATTCCTTTTAATTTAACTTAAAATAATAACTTCTTAAATAATTCTCGGGTTTCTAGCCGAGGGAGAAAATGTTTGGCTGTCGTTTCAGTGGAACGCTCTTCCATCATTCTCACAGCGGTAATGTTGGACGATGGAAGAGTGTTCCATAGAAACGTGAGCCAAAAATTTTCTCATTCGGCTAGAAACCCAAGAATTATTTATTAATTTCGCCGAGAAATAACGAAATCACATATCAATCTTAGGATTATTGACCATTGATGATAATACGGAATGATCCTAAAATATAATACACTTGGTATCATATTGATAAGATTCCACAAGGCTTGGTCCGAACCATCGAAGGCGGAGGGATTCGTAGGAGAGGAGATAGAAATAGGTTTGGGATAGCGTGCCCCAGACTCGCTTGGTCGGAGTGTTATTGGAGGGATTCCTTCGCATGACTTGTGAGAAGGGGCACATGACCCAACCCCCCAATTGAACGGCACGGGAGGAGGAGATCCGGCCTCCCGGACGGATGAGAGAGACGGTAGCCCAAGAAGCTAATAGGATGAGGTGAGAAGGAGCGAGGTTTTTCGGACCGTTTTAATATCCGCGGGGGCCTAGCACGAGAGAAAGAGAGGGACGATATCACTTTAATTTTATTTTTTTTACTTCCCTTCTCACCTGCCGGGCATGAGGCATTGTTGTCGGCGAGGGGAGGAAGGAAATTGAGGCACGGGGTGAGGCCCCTTTGGGGGGGGGGAAGGACTTTTAGAGAGGCCGGGCGAGCGACGTGGTTTAGGATGCCCCCTCGCATGTGTTTGTATCGGTTGACTATAATGGCTTCCAATGACGCAGCGATACCTTTTTAAGATGGAGGCCGTCCGATCTTCTTCCACACTTCTTCTCATTCTGATCCCTCTGCCCGTCCCCGTGGCTTTCCTTGCCGCAGTCTTGTGGTCGGAAAGGGAGAGTGGGCCAGAAGCTGCTCCGCTGCGTCTTTTGGTCAGGGGGTGGATCTCCCACCTGAGTGAGGAGACTTGTTTGAATGGTGACTCGTTCTGTAAGGAAATATTATTTTAAATTTATTAATTTAATCTATGTATATAAAAAGAGGATGCCTGTTTGTCTGTCCGTTATGCATTTCCATACGGCTGCACGGATTGCAGCCAAAGTTAGTAAGTAGGTGCGTCTTATGCTCCCGAATCCCGTACTGCTTTTCCTGGTTGAGTTTGACGCGTCCTTTGCTTCGTTTTCTCATTACCGTTTGTTACCTCACGCCATACAACGCCTGTGATTAGACATCCTGTAGAGTAGGCACACATCTTGACACGATCAAAGGGAAAACGTAATTCAAAGGTTTTTAAACTTAATTATTAATCCTCTTGAAGCAAACCTTTTTGCTGGGTTACGCGTTCACACGTCGTATTTGGTCTACGCACGTACGGACACACAGCGATAAATGTAGTGAAGCGGGGTATAACCTGATCCCCTGCGCGGTTCAAGGATATTGTGATCATGAATTCTGCGCTCCAAGTATCCCACTTATCCTGGTACTATAATTCCCGAGCAGCGCGGGGTTGTCTGATAATTTATTAAGAATTTCCCGGCCTCGGTGGCAGTGGGGTGAAGTTCTCGCCAGCCACACCGTAGGACGTGGGTTCCAGTCCCGCCTGCGTAGGTATTCCCTACACTGGGCATGGATGTTTGAACTGTGTAATTTTAATGATAAAAACCCCTTTGTGATGGCCGTAATGTGTTGTTTACGGGGAAGTTAATAAATAAATAAAAATTTAAGTTCACCCAACACAAAACACGGTGATAGAGTAAACTATTTTCTCAATTAATCAAAATCACAATCAAAAAAGAAAAAGAACTTAATGCAATAGTGAAATCAAAAACCAAATCAGTCGAGACCATCTGAATGCCACATACAAAGTTCTTTACAAATTTATGATGTCGTTAATATCGACCATACTTGTCCGCGAAACATTTCTTTTGGCAACTTTATATTTGAATGACATACTTGTTATCCTATCAATAAGTATATTTTAAACCTTGATACTTTAGCTTTGAAGTTGGTATTAAATTTAATGTAGTGCTTAATCTATGTTGGTGGTGGTTCTCGGGTATTGCTGTGTAGAAAACATTTTCACTCAACGTTTCGCTCCTCATACTGGGAGCGTTATCAAGAGAACGGAAGGAATTTATTCTCGTCCCGAGCTTATATATGTTTTTCGTTACCCATTGTAGACTGGGATATGAATTTTAGGCGATAGCCGTTGGTCATTATATTGGGCTAGGAACCCTCTCCATACACGGCTGAGGTTATATCCATCCTCCCTATTAAAGTAATCTTAGTAGTGCTTAATCTCAAAAGTACCGGAACGCATACCCACGCATTTAATTCACAAATGGTTTTCAAATATATGTCGACGCCCCGCTAAAACTTCCAATTTTCTAAACTTGCAATAAAATATACAATGAGGAATCATTGTGTACCAAGCATAGAAAATTATATTTTTTTGAATTAACCCAATATTCCCTGAAAAGTGCCGTTCCGGTGCGTTCCGGCCGAAATTTAGCACTGAATCAATGTGACTATCATTTATCATGAAAACCAACACAACTCTAACGCTATCTTCGTTGACAGCCAATAACAACAATCCATTAGATCAATCACGTTATCTCGGTATTTGTCATTTCAATCTTGGTCCAAAGGTAACCTTAAGACTACTGACAGGAGGCTACAGTACGCCCCGTTGGAGCGGACTGAAGCGGTCTCGCTTGTTAAGTTGAAAGGAAACTTTCCTGATGTTTTTGGTCATCTATGATACGATAGTGGGTATTGCTGCGAATGACAGACATCGACTACTTTGTTCTCGATCGCCGTTCGTTTTTGTTTCAAACTGAACTGGAAAGAATGGAATGCTAATTCCCCCTCCCCAAGAAATTGCGCATCTTGAGAAGGACCTCCTGAGTTGCGTACCATTGAAATACATGAGAAATGGCTCAACTTCGAATTCATTCCTGGGCTCATAAGATTCGGATGAGATGGCTACTTGTAATATAAATTATTTGGATCAGGGGCGGATCCAGCGTCAAATTTGGGGAGGTCATGACCAGGATCCGGTGAGTATGGAATATCCCACGGGAGAGAGGGGTGTTTTTACAGTAGGGAATGCTACCCTCCACGATATATACAAATCAAATTTCTCCAACGTTTGGGACTCGTAGTCATGCATTGGTATATGCCATCCCTTTACTCCTTTGCAACAATACAGGAACTATTGAACTAAACATTTTTAAAATGTTTTGATAAAATGCGGGTGGTTCATGACCCCTCTGACACCCTCACTAAATCCGTCCCAGAGTTGGATGACGCTCATCAGTTTTTTCGTCTCAAAATTCACTATTCTTTCAATCGAATTTTTCGCATTATTTCGTTTAAAATAGATGGGAGTCGACAATGTTTGGAGGGCCCAGACGGTGTCTTCGTGGCTTCAACTGCTCCAATGCGCTGTAGTACATAGCGACCAGCAATCCATCATTTTGAATTGTACGTTGCACATCCACTGTAAGGAGAGTGCATTTTTAGCTGAATAACTGTCGTCTGGAAGTTAAGTAATTTATCTTCCAAGTCGCAATATTCCTTCCCTTTTTCAATGATTCTTTTCTGCCGTGCACTACTTTTACGCTATTGCCTGCTGTTTAACCGCCCCTGTCTTTTAATTTCTTCACTATTTACTCTCATATTCTTGCTATTATCATTGTTCTATCATACGCTTTCTATCTTCCTTTTCTGTAATCATTATTCTGTAGTCATCCATCTGTTTCTTCACAAAGGAAGAATATATGGCAGCGACATTCTCGGCATGAGTTCGTTATGCCATCAACCTATCTGCGGAAGGGTTTAGGCTGTCAATTTTTCATTGCTCACAGCTCGAGAATCTAGAGAAAGATTGATAGTTGGAAACGTACGGGTTTCTTAACTTTTCACACTCTTCCACAATCCACAATGAAATAAAGTTGCTTAGCGAGTCCATGGTTGAATTAGGTCGAAGTTTGACATTTCCAAGTTCATTGCATAAAAGAAATATTTTCGATGGGCTTACGCAGTGGAACTTTTCCATATCAGGGAAATATTAAAATTTAGCGTTCAGCTTTATGCATGGGTCAAATATGGTTTCTGGTTGTTTAAAGTTTTATGAGCAATTGCTTTCCTCAACGAATGGTCCTCCCTGAATGAGTAAATGAGACAAATCTCATATGACGTCAACAACTTATGATAGCATGTGGACGGAGAATATTACAAGGATGAACCATTAAACCATCTGCAATTCGCCTATTTAAGGACAATGATCATCTCTTATTTCGTCGTGAAGAAATAAGTGGAGGAATATAGGAATAACATAATGATTTTAAAAGGGAAGATAGAAAGTGTAGTACAGGGTACCAATGGATAATAGTGAGAATATGAGAGTGAAACTCATGAGAGAATAACTCTAATAGGATGATTGTTTTTTTTTAGTGTACTACATACCTTTCACTTCCATATACCGAAGTCTGTTAATAAATTGAGATTTCGCATCTGAGTAAACGATCATCCTATCTATATACAGCCCTTGTGGTGACTGACTCACTCATGGATACAAATTCCCGACCACTTCTAGATGTGCTGGAGAGCTGAAATTTGGCACGCGTGCGGGGAACCCGAAATGATCCGGAGGAAAAATCCGAAAATCGGATGTTTCCGCCACGTGTCGTCGCTAGGACGACAAAATGGCCGAAATCGCGCTCTTTCCGGGAACCCTCTTTCGGTTTTAATTTTACTGCGCGCGAACTGTGCATGCCAGATGGGTCGTTAATGCATATTTTGAAAGCTGATGAACGTGGGCACGTAATTAAGTACATTTATTAGTTTCTATTTGAGAAAATGGCAGCCAAAATGGCGTCCAAAAATTGATTTTTCGAAACAAATTTCATACCTTCCCCTCCCCTCGACTTAATTTAAGGTGTAGGATAACGAAAATGATTATTATATATGCTTATAACATCTTCTACGAAATCTAGGAAACAATTTTCTTTCGTCGTCCTTGGTTACTCAGAAAAAAATTAAAGTATTCCGAAAATCATCGAAAATTACGATTTCCAAAAGATTAACACAAGGTTTTGTCAATTTTAACCCAACCGATTTATTTCAAACTTTGTAGTTACATACAGCTATGCCTTTTCTTTTAGAAAACATAAACATTTAAGGAATTATTTAATGGATTTAACCGCAAAAAAATTAAAATGGCGGACACTACTCACTTTTTTCGGGGACTGGTTTGCTTTTTATTGTATTACTCCTGAAATATGGATATCATAGGGCACACTTCTGTTAGATATGAGAGTAAATGAATGTGACCATATAGTATCGTCATATTTAAACCCCCCGAAACCCCCTAAAAATTTAAATTTGCATATAAGTAGCCTTTACGGGTATTTTTCGTCACAATTCCGCCGCTTTCCCAAGCCTTATCACTCATCGCTACGGAATTGATGTGGACGATTGATGACCCCTGGCAGTAAAAACCTATAAACCCCCGGTAAACCCACATATACCCCCCAAAAAATAAAAGTTTGCATATAAGTCTACTTTTTGGGTACTTGTCGTGACTATTTCACCGCCCCCAACGACTCATCGCCACGAAATTTATGTGAACGGATGGTAACCGCCAGGTGTACAAGCATATAAACCCCCGGTATCCCCCTGAAACCTCCCCTAAGTGTAAAATGTGTCATTAAGTCTCCTATTTGGGAACTTCTCGCAAACAATACGCCGCACTACCCGTCCCGGAATATTTGGTGAGGGCGGGCCACCGTAAAGTATACGGGAAAAAATACCAGAAAACCCCGGATCACCTCCTGGAACCTCGCCGAAAAAAAATTAAAAAATTTTAAGTCGCCTCTCCGAGTAGTTTTCGTCACAATTTAGCCCCTACTGCTTATTAAAACCCCCGATAACCCCGTGAAATCTCCCCAAAAAATTCCTAATAAATCGCCTCCCTGGGTAAAACAATCGTAAGAATTCCGCCACACATTAGAACCCCCAAATCGCCCTGGGTACCCCTCTCCGTGGAGAAGACCATTTATGAAGTATAAGCGGAGCAGCCGCGGGGGGGCTTCTCAAGCCAATGGCGGCGTAGCCGCCCCACATCGAGGAACGGCGAGGACGTTCTGAGGAGTAACTGGCGCAGGCGAGGGGGACCTTCAGTAACCCTCGGGCGGCGGAGCCGCCCCGACGTTCAAGCGGCGCAGCCGCTGTGGGCTCCTCCCACCCCTGGGCGGCGAAGCAGCCCCTTAAACGGTATAACGGTGAAAAAGTTCGGAAATTCCCTCGCCCTCTGGGCGGCTACGCCGACCCCACACGAGGAACGGCGAAGCCGTTCCGAGTAATTAAGCGGGGTAGCTCCGGAGGGGCACACTAAACCCCTGGGCGGCGAAGCCGCCTCTGAACGAGGAACGGCGAAGCCGTTCCGAGGAATGAGTGGCGCGCCTCTCTACCCCCCGGCCGGCGAAGCCGGCCCCTAGCCGAGGTGAGATTATTCGAACTAAAATTTTTCGAACGACCACAAATGTAGACGGCGAAGCCGGAACCGGGGTTTTTAAGGGGCGTAGCCCCTTAACGAGCGCGCGGAGCGTGCGAGTATTTTATCTATCATGAACAGAGTAACCTCAAAAACGCGTGTTTCTCAATTTCCTCTCTTTTCTTTCTCATTGTTTTTTCTTATGTTTCCTTCTGTTCTAACTCTTTCCTCCTCTCCTTCCCGTGCTTTGGTTGGGAATTGTGGTTTCCCGTGGGAATTAATTGGGGCAGGATCACATGGAGGGAACGTGAAGGCTCCTCGGGTATCTTTCCAGAGGTAATCCCGTCGGAAGTCGTGAGTCTCCGCAGCAGCAAACAGAAGCCCGTGCATCTTTTTGCACCCAAAAATCCCATTCGCTCTAAAACCCTTCTCCTTACCTTCCCTACCCTCTTTTTTTCCCTCCGCCATCGTTTTCATTCTTATAGACTCGATTTTTCCCATCCACACCGTACCATGTGGCCACCATTCCGTTTTGAGATTAGGCAAGGATAACGCGCCGTGAAAGTGAAGCAGTTTTTGGGTGGTATATTGGAGATGAGACGGATGCAAAAGTTTTGAAATTTATATGGGCGTTTCGGATTTTTTACAGTAGTTTCAAGGATAATCGAAATAGTTTTTTTTTTAAATACCCTATGAAAATCGATGCTTCTATCTAAAAACACTAATAACAATGGCATGCGTCGCCACCCTTGTGGTGTATAGTTGTTATCTTTGCATTCATTATTTTTATTATAAAATATAATCGATTTTAATGTGAATCGAATCTATCGGATATAGTATATGCTCGGGGAAATGGAAGCTAGGAGATTTTTTTATCGAAGTACTATATTAGATTTTATTAATCTTAAAAGCCATTAAATATGTTCACCACAATTTTTACGATTTGTGCATTTGTTTGAAATTAATGTGAATGGTGATAAGTTATATTTCTCGAAATGAGATGAGATTAATTAGTTCATGGAAGGTTATTCGGAAATTCCACCGTGTCAGGTTCTCCAACTCCATCTCGGTCGACGCTTCGATGTAGGAGTTTTCTATCGTCATTGGGGCACAAATCATGCCCTGATGGCGATGGACAACTCGTACGTCGAAACGTCTACCTAGATGGAGTTGGAGAACCTGACACGGTGGACTCCCCGAATAACCTTCCATGATTCGATACGCCGGGAAAGCCTGCGAGATGAGTTGGTTTTTAATTGCATAAGATTTTAATTCCTATTGTCAATCATCCGATGAAAATGAGGAATTACTGCTCAACACATTCATCATTAAAATTAAAACCTATATAATTAAAGGTAGTGTTTAAACAGTGGTAACATCATAACTCTTTTTAATGATTTGGCTTTATCCTTGGATTTGGATTTATCAGTTGGTGCATTAGATAAGGTCTTGATGCCCATTGTAGAAAATTACTGTGGGAGTCTACTCTACCGTGATGAAAGCCCTCCGTTTTTTAGTGATTTTTTAGTTTGAATACCGCGTGACATGTATTCCATTGATATTTTAAATTTTATTTCCGCTGGAATCGCCGCCTTAGGCTTGATGGGTAAACAAACATTCGGAAGTTCAAGCGGGAGGCGAATGGACCTGAAACGGTGGAAAATAAATCCCAACCAGCGTTATTTATCTAACCCATTATAGTGTTTATGGAGTACGGTAGTCAAAAACAGTTCGGGTATCGTAAAGAATAACTAGCTTTATGCCTTAGGTTTCAAGATCAAGCAGGGTTTACATAAAAAATGGGAGAAATCAAACTTAAAAATTGTGAGATGAAAGGGCCTAATAAGTGGAATAACCTGAGGCGTATTTTCATCTAAATCTGGCGCTGAAAGCATTCTTTTTTTGCGAAGAATTCGAGGGAATATGCACGACAAAATATTGACAAAGGTATCTCCAATTTCCATTTACGTGAAGAGTTATTATCGAAGTCGATATTAACCTATTCATAGGAGTAGAGGACAAGGGCACCTAGACATAGAGTCGCATTTTACGGAAGGAGTCACTGCTCCACAATGGTAACGCAGGTCTCTCTTTTCCTCTTTTTTGTGCAGTTTTCATGTTAATTTCCGAAATAATGGTTTACTTTTTTCACTAGAATTTCAATTTCACAGGATCTAAAGGCCTAGCTACACGATACTAATGCGTACGAGTTTTTAAGTTCTAAACTCTAAGAACCCAAGTAGGATACAGATAAAGACAAATAAATTCCCTCCCCCCCTCATCGAAATTCGAACCCGAAAACTCAGGGGGCCATTGCCATATCCACCTCGCTAATCCGATCCTGTTTCTTTGTGCAGATAGCAGCATCATCAGGCCTAGTTGGCGTGAAATTAACTCTTTTTGGAAACGCCAGGTAAAAAATTCTTGGAAACAATAGAAAAAAAATCCCCTAATTACACCAAATACGATGTGGAAGTTCGGGAGCCCGGCCAGCCCTTATTGGCCGTGATTTGGACACGAATCAGCGTCGTCTATAGGCAATCCGAATCATCCAATTCGTGTGAGGTTTTTCCCCCCTTCCTTTTGTTTCTCGCGTCCTTTGTTCACCGTTCGGCCGTCCTCGGTTGGACTTCCTGCTGCGCGCGGGCTTTTCCCGCCCGTTCCCATGCGGATACGTCGACGATGGGGACCGGATAGGCGGAGTTCCCACCTTTTCGCCGAATCTCACGCCGCCCTGCCGTGGCCCACCCCGAGTGTATGTACCGCGAGAATGAAAGCTTTTGGGGAATGCCATTCATTCTTCCTCCAGTTCATTTCATTCAGTGGTCGACCGATTCATCGGGGATTTCGATTCATTTCTCGGGACCCTCCCACGTAGAGTGACGCCGACCCCCATCAACGCACGCACAATCGGAGGAACACGCACGAACGCGAGATTCGCCACGGATAGGTGTCGTTGTTGTCCGAAGGGATAGGCTGATTTTCTCGGTCATAATATTGCCCAATCAGCGGAGCGTCGGACACAGGTGAAATTAGTGCATCACTGCTCCAACCATAGGGATGTTTAGGATTTTGGCGCGTGGGTTTCAAGTCTTTTGAGCCACCCCCCCTTCCCCCCCACCTATAAATTTAGTCTCTCGTGTGAATGATTATGAAGTAGGTTTCCAAATAAATATAGAATAAAAGTATTGAAATAAAAAGTTGAGCGCTTTACCACTATTAGATATTGCGGACATGTGCAACAATCTATGATCTCCACAATAATTGTGGAATAGAGCAACTAGCTTTTATTTCAATGTGTCAAACTTCCACGCCTAAATCGGTTTAATTGTTAGAATAAAAGGTTTTTAAAGTGAAAATTTCCCGCTTTTTGTATCTGTTCAAGACGGAAGAATTTATTATTTATGATTTCATTTTCATAGCTATTTATTATAGCCTATGTCTTATCTTGGGTTTTTAGAAATAACGACTATATTCAAGTTATTATTCAAGATTTTTCAGGGTTTAAGGCTACTTATGCACCTAGTGGAGACCGCATGTGGGGACTAGGCAGTAGGCACCCACACGCCAAAAGCTTTGTCTCTTTTGTCTCCCGTCTGGCTGGGCCTAGAGAATCAAAAGAGTCGATTTCTCTAACCTATTATACATGTGCTTTGACGCGCCGCTGACACCAATAACTAGTCCATGCTGCGACGTCGACCCCTAGTCTACTAAAATGAAATCGTGAATATCCTAAAGTTCACTTATAACTAGGTTGCATACTTAATATTTATTTGTACTTTAAACTCTTGGAGCCTAATTATCAGGCGTCAATATGGAGCCTAATTATCAGATTAACTTAGAGATCATCTTTGTAGACCTCTGCGCGCCGCCCGAAGCAGCAAAATGTACCTCCAAGCGCCGCCATGGAATTCAATCGGCGGCATACAGTTCTTCGATGACCCAATGCTATAGCTGGATTTAAATGGAGCACCATTTTTTTTCATAGGTTGTATCAGGAGGAATATTCCATACGGAGTAGGTTGGGGAGTGAAGCATAGTGGGAAATATGAATATGGAGGTGGTAGGGGAGGAAATGTTAAACAGTTTTTGTCCATAAACATGTGGTCGTAACTTCTTAGTTACTTATAACTATTGAAACGACAACATTTTTTAATGCACTTATCAGTCACCATGAAAACTGTTTTTCTTGAGTATCGAGTCTTTCCAGAATTTTATGATAGGTACTCGAGATTTTTAAAGGCATTAAATAATTAAGGTTGGACAAAAATTTGCTATTATAGTTGTTCGAAACAATTAATCTTTGAGCTTAATTAAAAGAGCCAAGCGGAGCTTTCTTATATTTTGTTCCTCTGAGCTCCCAGCCAATCAGCTGTCTTCTCTGGGTTTCTGGAATGGGGTGGTTTCTTATGCTATAGTTGACTTCTCTCTTTAAGTTTCCGTCCGAGCATTGCAGGGGTTAGGTGGGTAAGGGAATATGGGAAGGGTTTAGAGCAAATTTGGGAGTTTTATGTTTGGGTTTGGTTGGAATTACATAATCCCATAGATTCTTAAGTAGTTCATTGTTAGTTTTGCCAAAAGAATATTGAAAATTTTGAACTGCAGCTTTTAAAAAGGTTAAAATGGGAGTGATTTTTAAATTAATTAAACGAGAGCTTTGTGCGAGTACCAACAATGCGATTGCACAATCTCACCAATTTTGATGTAAACTGTTTCAGAAAATTATGATTATCTGGCCATCTTGAGAAGGACTTCAACTATTGCGCTCTAATTATATTCATGAGAAATGACGCACATTGTTCAATTCATGTTATTAAGATGATGTTCTTCGTTGGCCACATGATGAGGCGTGATGGCTTGATGAAAAGAGAGGTCATAAACGATATAAAAGAGAATGAATACGACACTTTGAAAAGGCTAGCGGATGGAAGAGAGGAATGGACGACTGCGTCAAACTAATCTTAGGATTGTTGACTAATGATGACGATGATTCAAGGACTTGGAAGATCCATACATTACTCGGATTCCACATGACAGTTAAAGCCTCTCAAAATGAGCCATCTTTACTATCGAATTTCGCTAATTTTCTCATTCAATATACATGGTAGTATTTGCAATTCCTGGACTGGCAACATAATCCCGCACGCAGCAAACATCATTCCATTGTTCTAAGTTCTACGTATAAGGTATCCAAGAGATATAACGGAGTATTGACAGTGCCTAGCGCGCGCCCATACAACCCTCGAACTACATCTTCCTACTTCGGAGGCATTCTCGGTCACCCCTGTAGGGGCTCCTAGGCGGATTGTCTTGCAGAGAGATTTCGTAATAATACAGCCCTACCGGAATTTAGTATTAATTTCGCCTGATGATGTTGCTATGTGTTGAAAGGCGTTGCATATAATTTCTTTTAAATTATTGTACTAACTAAATTTCGGCTTAAAATATCCACTAAATATGTGCATAGTAGATACATGATCTTTTATTTACTTTAATTCTAGATTTTTTTCCACCATATCTCGCCGAATGCAGTTAAAATTGTCAGTCTTGTACGCGCTACACGACGCACTCTGGACGGCATCTTTACTTAGCAAATAAGCAGAATTGAGCTAGGATTCCCCAAGTTCAAAGTCAAATTCAAATTCCAAGTGAAAGGAGATATCGCAGTATTGTCAGTACTTCGCTCGTACCAAGGGACAATATCTCCCCACTTTGGAGGCAGGCCCCGCCCCCCTCCACTACAAGGACCCCGTAACGCACTGCCATGCGGAGGGGGACCCTAATAATTCAGCCCTGCCCCTCGCCCTAATTGGGAGACGTGTCCTCCCAATGCCGAGTGCGCCACCCTTGCTTCCCCTCGGCCACACACGGAGAGAGAGAACATCTCGCGCGGCGGCGTACCCTTGGTAACCGGAAGGTGGCGGTGCGGCTGCCTTTCAAACCGAGGATGAAGGCGTGGCCGGAGTATATAGTGCGTGCCCCGCACTCTGATCGAAAGCTAAGAGTTCCGACGTCTCTGACAAATGCCGGAACGTTTAATAAAATAAACCTGTCAAGCTGATGGGGTCGGCCCCGAGTCACAGAAAGGAAGCGGTGGGTTTGGTATACGAAACGGAGGGAATATCCCATGGGGAGTATAGCAAAACATAGCTGTGGCGTGCGTGGGTGTGAGGTCGAGACGAATGTCGTGATTTGGACGTGCGTGAAGTTCCGGGAGGGCGTGCAGGTGGGACTGGTCCACTGATCGGGACGAATTGCCCCCGTTCATCTTGTTTCGCCAGTGGACGACGCCGATGGACAGGAAATAAGTAGCTGTGTTAAGGTGGTCCTCTCTGTGCGTTTCATGCCTCTTCTTCCCTCATATCGGTGACCTAAGATCCGGTCCGGCCGCCTTTTCCCCGACAGCTTCGTATTATTGACTGTGGGCCACGTTTTCCGAAAGTATCGGCCGTACCAGTCGCTTGATAAATTGAAGTTAACGAAACTTTTTACGTTGTCGATCCTCCGTCATGCAGTTACTCAGCTGAGCCGGAACTTACCTTAGTATTAACCCTTCATAACCCCATGTTGCTTCTAAGCAACATCAAAAAAGTTTAAACTTTCAGCTCTATTTAGGAGATATCTAGATCTCCTATTATTTTGTTGGGTACATTTCAATGACGAAATATTTAGCTGCCAGGATAATTATCATTAAGTGTAAAATTTTCAAGTTTTCAAAATGAAAAATCTTGAAATTTGATTTCTCCCGGAGTCAGCTCTGGGTTAGAAAGGGTTAATTTGGCAATATGATGTTGCTATTCGTCCAAACGAGTGATAACTAACTAAATTTTTAAACCTGATTAACAGTGGATAATAAACGTGATGTTAAATTCACTTCAATTCTTCTTTCGTTTTCACCACTGATTGTGAGTATACTCTGTTACTCTATGTTTTCCACCATATCTCGCTAGATGAGGTTGAGCTTGTCAGTCCTATACCCGTGGCACCACGCACTCTGGACTTGCATCTTTACACTGCAAAACAAGCAGCATTGTGTCAATGCGTAGCAAGGTTTCCGGGTTGACCTCCGCGTCGATTCATCTTCGATCAGCACGGATTTATCCGCTAATGAACGCGAGCTAATAATTAAAAAATATAGGATGACTAAAGCCGCCACGAAGGAAGCGTTCAGGAATGCGTTCACGAATTTTAAAAGAAAAACACTAGTAGAGCAGTTACAGGATAACCCAAAAGCATTTTGGTCATATGTTAGGGAAGTTCAAGGTAAACGATCTACCGTATGTTCGCTGAGAAACGACAATGGAGATGTGTTGACAAGCAGTTACGATAAAGCCAATTTATTAAATTCCTACTTTAAGAGCATGTTCACGGAGCCTTCCGAAAACTCACCCGAGACCGACGACAATACCTGTATACATAAGACTCGCACGCTCCGCGCGCTCGTTAAGGGGCTACGCCCCTTAAAAACCCCGGTTCCGGCTTCGCCGTCTACATTTGTGGTCGTTCGAAAAATTTTAGTTCGAATAATCTCACCTCGGCTAGGGGCCGGCTTCGCCGGCCGGGGGGTAGAGAGGCGCGCCACTCATTCCTCGGAACGGCTTCGCCGTTCCTCGTTCAGAGGCGGCTTCGCCGCCCAGGGGTTTAGTGTGCCCCTCCGGAGCTACCCCGCTTAATTACTCGGAACGGCTTCGCCGTTCCTCGTGTGGGGTCGGCGTAGCCGCCCAGAGGGCGAGGGAATTTCCGAACTTTTTCACCGTTATACCGTTTAAGGGGCTGCTTCGCCGCCCAGGGGTGGGAGGAGCCCACAGCGGCTGCGCCGCTTGAACGTCGGGGCGGCTCCGCCGCCCGAGGGTTACTGAAGGTCCCCCTCGCCTGCGCCAGTTACTCCTCAGAACGTCCTCGCCGTTCCTCGATGTGGGGCGGCTACGCCGCCATTGGCTTGAGAAGCCCCCCCGCGGCTGCTCCGCTTATACTTCATAAATGGTCTTCTCCACGGAGAGGGGTACCCAGGGCGATTTGGGGGTTCTAATGTGTGGCGGAATTCTTACGATTGTTTTACCCAGGGAGGCGATTTATTAGGAATTTTTTGGGGAGATTTCACGGGGTTATCGGGGGTTTTAATAAGCAGTAGGGGCTAAATTGTGACGAAAACTACTCGGAGAGGCGACTTAAAATTTTTTAATTTTTTTTCGGCGAGGTTCCAGGAGGTGATCCGGGGTTTTCTGGTATTTTTTCCCGTATACTTTACGGTGGCCCGCCCTCACCAAATATTCCGGGACGGGTAGTGCGGCGTATTGTTTGCGAGAAGTTCCCAAATAGGAGACTTAATGACACATTTTACACTTAGGGGAGGTTTCAGGGGGATACCGGGGGTTTATATGCTTGTACACCTGGCGGTTACCATCCGTTCACATAAATTTCGTGGCGATGAGTCGTTGGGGGCGGTGAAATAGTCACGACAAGTACCCAAAAAGTAGACTTATATGCAAACTTTTATTTTTTGGGGGGTATATGTGGGTTTACCGGGGGTTTATAGGTTTTTACTGCCAGGGGTCATCAATCGTCCACATCAATTCCGTAGCGATGAGTGATAAGGCTTGGGAAAGCGGCGGAATTGTGACGAAAAATACCCGTAAAGGCTACTTATATGCAAATTTAAATTTTTAGGGGGTTTCGGGGGGTTTAAATATGACGATACTATATGGTCACATTCATTTACTCTCATATCTAACAGAAGTGTGCCCTATGATATCCATATTTCAGGAGTAATACAATAAAAAGCAAACCAGTCCCCGAAAAAAGTGAGTAGTGTCCGCCATTTTAATTTTTTTGCGGTTAAATCCATTAAATAATTCCTTAAATGTTTATGTTTTCTAAAAGAAAAGGCATAGCTGTATGTAACTACAAAGTTTGAAATAAATCGGTTGGGTTAAAATTGACAAAACCTTGTGTTAATCTTTTGGAAATCGTAATTTTCGATGATTTTCGGAATACTTTAATTTTTTTCTGAGTAACCAAGGACGACGAAAGAAAATTGTTTCCTAGATTTCGTAGAAGATGTTATAAGCATATATAATAATCATTTTCGTTATCCTACACCTTAAATTAAGTCGAGGGGAGGGGAAGGTATGAAATTTGTTTCGAAAAATCAATTTTTGGACGCCATTTTGGCTGCCATTTTCTCAAATAGAAACTAATAAATGTACTTAATTACGTGCCCACGTTCATCAGCTTTCAAAATATGCATTAACGACCCATCTGGCATGCACAGTTCGCGCGCAGTAAAATTAAAACCGAAAGAGGGTTCCCGGAAAGAGCGCGATTTCGGCCATTTTGTCGTCCTAGCGACGACACGTGGCGGAAACATCCGATTTTCGGATTTTTCCTCCGGATCATTTCGGGTTCCCCGCACGCGTGCCAAATTTCAGCTCTCCAGCACATCTAGAAGTGGTCGGGAATTTGTATCCATGAGTGAGTCAGTCACCACAAGGGCTGTATATAGATAGGATGCCAGCTATTGACATTAGTACGCTCGGAATAAAAATATATTGAAATCGCTTAGTCCAAATAAATCACCTGGTCCAGACGAAATCCCTTCTCGCGTATATAAAGAACTAGCCTCAGAACTTGCCCCCTACTTGCAGTTAATATTCAGTAAATCCATCAAGCAACACGAAGTACCTAATGACTGGAAAATCGCTAATGTAACGCCTATATTTAAAAGTGGAGACAAGGAACAGCCATCTAATTACAGGCCGATATCTTTAACGTCCATCTCTTGCAAAGTCCTTGAACACATCGTAGTCAGCTCGGTAATGAAACACCTAGACGCGCAAAACTTATTAATGGGAAATCAACATGGATTCAGGAAAAGCAGATCGTGCGAAACTCAGTTAGCGCTTTTCGCCCACGATATTTTAGTCTCCGGGGAAGACAACATTCCAGTAGACGCGATTTTTCTTGATTTCAAAAAGGCATTTGATAAAGTACCCCACGGAAAGTTAATAATAAAACTGAAATCTTATGGTCTAGACGAAGATGTCATTTCCTGGATTAGAGAATTTTTGAGCGACCGCGTCCAAAGAGTAGTATTAGACGGTGCAGTCTCCAATGAGGTTAGAGTGACTTCTGGCGTTCCTCAGGGTAGTGTCATTGGCCCACTCCTATTCCTTCTTTATATAAACGACATTGGCGAAGTAGTGCAGAGTAAGTTACGATTATTTGCAGACGACGCTGTAGTTTACAGAGAAATTCGTTCCAGCAAAGATATAGACGAACTAACGAATAACCTTGCTGCTATCCAAGCTTGGTGCGATGCTTCGCAGTTAGAATTAAATTTGGAAAAATGCGTCGTAATGAATTTCTGGAAGAAGAATAACTCCCTACAGCGTAACTATGTCATTCGGGGCACGCAGTTAAAGGCAGTTGAATCTGTGAAATATCTAGGGGTTAGACTCAATAATGATCTATCGTGGAATAAACATATTCGAGAAATAACCGGTCAAGCTAATCGTAAAATGGGTTTTGTTAAAAGAATATTAGGAAAGTGCGACGACAAAGTGAGAGAAATTAGCTACTTTTCCCTCGTTAGACCACATTTGGAATACGCTGCCAGTGTTTGGGACCCTCATGAAAAAGGCTTAATAACAGAGTTAGAACGCGTGCAAAGAAGAGCTGCCAGGTATGTGAAAGGTCGTTACGATAGTCTTGTTAGTGTAACTGACCTCTTAGATAAACTCGGATGGGAATCTCTGTCGGACCGTAGATTGAAAAATAGACTAAACCTTTTAGATAAATTCAAGAGCAGTGTCTTTTCTGACGAAGTTAACCATATCTTGCGGACGCCAACGTACTACGGAAGATCAGATCATTTAAATAAAATATGAGAGATAGATTGCAGAACAGACAGATTCCGAATGTCATTTTTTCCACGATCAATAAGAGATTATAACGGCAGCAATAGAACGCGTAAATAGATTGCATGACTTGTAGTGTAGCCTACTAACCTATGTAAAACTTACTGCATGTTTCTGTATTTCTATTCTATATTCTATTTCTAACAGCATATAGTAGTATAGTTTGTTATTATACGGGACGTTTCTTGGACGGTGTGGTGTGCATGTGGGAGTCCAAATGCATGCTGCATGCTGGTGATTGATCACCCCCTGCCAAACACCCTAGAGGTGGCTCGCAGGGTAATTTGTAGATGTAGATGAGATCTTCAAGACGACAGTTTCGCCGGCGTTGCAGCTAGCGTCTTCAGGTACGAAGTATCGGATGCAGGTTTTTTTTTTTTGCCCGTCTTATATAGGCCTTGGTTTGGGCTAGGTGCGTTCTGATTGGTCCGTGGGTAAGAGTCTCTTCCATGTGTTTGAGGGAGGTCAACCCGGAAACCTTGCTACGCATGCTGCACCACCCCGCGAAAGTCTCCATCAACATTTGAACAGCATTGTGTCAATGTTGAATTCCTGGAGCTAGGAGTTAGTTTTCCACTTGATCGATGAATCCTACCATATTTCGTGCCTTAAATCCAGAATCTTGAATGAGAACATTTTATGAGAATTCACGTTCCGTCCTGAAAAAGTCAATAGTTGCGTTACTGTCGATACTCTGCGACAATTTTAACAATCGAAAAAACGACAGTTGATCAGTCAATCAAAAATACTAACGTCTATTCACACGTGATAAGTATTTGTCGGAGGCGACCGGCAGCTTAGTTCATGTGTCATGAGGGTACAGTAGGGAGGGAAGTGTGGAGAGAAACGCGGCGACGGCATCAGCCTTCTCCTAACAAAAGAGAACTAAGGCTTAGTGTCCCATCCGACGGACGGAGTGCTGCTCTTGATGTGCCTTCCACAAAGCACGTAAGCAGGTATCGGGCAGTCTGTAAAATCTCGGCCGCCGCCGGGGTTTGAACCCGGCTCACCTGGCGTAGAAGCCAGCTTCCTAGCCACCATACCAGCCCGATCAACGACATACTCAATTATTCAACTTAGACGCTATGCAATTGAATATTTGAGTATCTATTGATGGTGTTGATGACAATACGAGTAATGCGACTTTGACGAGCGAGAAGTTCCGGAAGAACGGGAATGTGGGAACTAACGGGACGATTTTCGCTTCCTATGTTTCTTCAGTGGTGAACGGCGAGAGACCGGAAATTAGTGACTCTTTGGATGCCTCTCTCAGATTGTTTCATGAATCTCTTGCCCCCCCCCCCCCCCCCATCTAGGTGGCCAAAGTTACAGCCGTGTTATTTCCGGCTACTTAAAATGATAGCTAAGGGTCGCGATTTCCGATACAAGGTCGACCGTGCCTAACACACCGAGGATAATTTAAATTCTCCATTCCAGTGCGATGAAGCAACAAGGACAGGTGCACAGGATTTCATTTGACCAAAGAGTCAGGAGTTTGCTTTCCACCAAAAGGGTAAAGGTTGCAACCAAATTCCACGGTATAAATTCTGAAGTTAGAGATATAAGTACAGTGAAAATTAAAGGCGCTGATCTTAAATAATCATGTTGCGTTTCTTCCAATTCATTGTTGCTTTTATCATTAAAAACAAAAATTCAATACCCATGCATTGGAATCATTTAAAACAAAATAAACATCTTGATAGCATGAAAAAATCTCTGATCATGTAAAACATATGTTATCCCTGTCATTATTGTACATACGTTTAACTTTAGTAAAAATTTTTCACTTTAGGATTATGTTCATGCACGTTACATGCGCTTAAAAACTGTAAAATTGTTAAATATGAGGAAATATTCATTGATCATATTCACGACACTCAAAAAGGGGCATGGAAAAGTATAACATGGGGTTCATCAACAAGTTTGACTTGAGCCATTGGAAGGAATTAAAAATTTTTTTTATTGAAAAAATTATTATTTTTATCAACCCTGCTGATATAATCATTATATCTGCATGATAACGGTTTTTCTCGAGTATTCAGGCTTTCCAGAATTTTATGATACTCGTGATTTTTAATAAATAAAACTGCATATGACTAGGATACACTGCAATGCATAGTAAGAAAAGGTTCTGGCTGGCGAAGAAAATGATGAATAACTCAATATCAATTTCTTTGAGGAAGGTAAGGGACTGTAAAGATGAACTGTGATCAAACACATGATAATTTTTCAAAACAATTTCCAGGGGTGCAATTATGATTTTTTTTTAAATACAACTTTACTCCAATCTTATATGATTTTATCCATTAATGGAGTATGATCTGGAGTGTGGTATATTCCGGCACCGTAACTTTAGTGCTGAGGAAGGATGGCGAGAAAAGAGTTATTGGCGTTCGTTATTTGTAGGCGAGTAGAAGAATGGAGTGGTAAGATAGACAGAGAGGAAAAAAACGAAGACATCCATAAAATGCTTGTGGTAGAGAGGAACTAGAAGTTGAAAGAGAAGAAACTATTGCCATTCGTCTAAACCGGTATTTCTAAAACCAAATAATTTGTATATTATGAATACACTAATGGTGGGTAACGAATCGCAATCAATGCCTTTCGTTTTCTTTGATGAAGGAAACTACCCTATTCATGGCCGTTTTACTGAGGGTGTTACGCGGTGTCTCAACGGCTTGAACGCCTTTGATATATCTTTTGTGCCATCGAGAGAACCCATCTTTCGGGAGATGTCATTGGGCAATCAAGATGTCTCCTTCTAACGTTCCGTCATCACACGTTTCTCCCTCTAGCACCCACTCCTCCAACAATTCTCCTCCCCGTCCCTCATTTCATGGCTCGTGGGAGAAAGTGACGCAGCTTGACTGTCCTCCCCCCTCTTCTCTCTTTGGGTCCTTTGGCCAGATTTGCTTAATTGGGGGAACGGAGTCAATGAGGCGTGGGAGTGGATGGGGCTGATGGGTGTGGAGCAGGGGGAGTCGCTATATTCATCCCCCCCCCCCCACTCGGCTCCTTTTGACTCTCTCCCACTCTCCCCACTCTGCAAGGGGGATGAGCTTGAGGAGCGAGGGGTGAGGAATACTGGAGCCAGAGGATAGTGCAGCAAAGGCATTGGTTCCGCTTTTGTTCTGAGAGCATTTGATTTTAAATTTCAGCGAAAAATGCTTCAAGTAAAAATACTTTGGAGAGTAAATTCAGGGCGCTAAAAGTTTGATCAAGTTATTTATTTCTATAAAGATCGTTTTACATTATACATGCGTGATATGCGATGCATCAATGCCAATACGCGTACATGAAGCCGCATTTATATTTTTGAAATGTTCTTTTAGTTTTGAGAGTGACACAGTACAAGCACTGTGGGTAACCTAATTAATATTTAATTTACACCACAATTTAGTATTTACTTTGAATTGCGTAGTATTTAGGATCTGAATTTAGATTGAATGAAATCAAATTTTTATTTTATACAGAATAATCTCGATAATATAATGACGAACCGTATCCGAACTTCATCTAGTCAATACCTTAAAAATGTCTGTATAAAGTTAAAACCGTGGTCAACACATTTGAAATTATGCACAAAGTGCTTAAACTTATTTAATTTTTATTTGAAAATTTGCAATGGCATAATTCCTATAACTAATCCTTCAATGCCCAGATATGTAAATATTTACATTAATTGTAAAATGCGCTACCTAACGTATCTTAATTACATGATTTGTGATCAATAATAATTTATGTAGACGATAACGCTAGCCATTTCATAAATTTGATAATATGACGTATGATTATTGCCTTGGGGTGGTTTAAATACGCTCTTGGAACGCGGAAGGTGTAAAATACCTTGGGCAAGGAAGGGTTAAGTGTGGTTAAGGATCGATAGAAATTATACACCAATAGTTAAACATATACACCAAGGATAAAGCTGGCCATGAAAAAATATTTGTCTTAACCGTGATCCGAACACGGACTTCCCGATTGCCAGTTAGGCATGTCAGACAATTACACCACCGAACCATCTTCTTAGAGTGAATTCGAGGTTTTGGCGAGTAAGGTAATAATTGAGAAGATGTCTTAGGGGTATAATTGCAATTAAATGTTAACACACCTGAAGTAAAATCGGAAGATCCGGGCTCGAATCGTGGTAAAGCAAAATAATCTTTTCATGGTAAAGTTCATCCTTGGTGAATATAACTTTGCTTCCGTGCGCGAAACTGCGAAATTCCTTCTGTGAGGACAAATGGAATGGCGCCTCGGTAGCTTAATTGGCTTAAGCACTCGAACGGAAATAGGGCGATCCGGGTTTCGAATCCCGGTCAGGGCGAATGAATTTTCTCTCGGTGGAATTTTCGCACAATGTGTGCATTGGGGGTGTCTCCGTCAAGATAGCATCGTAGCTAGTCCCGGTATAATAAAATTAGCGCACAAAGGCACTTGTTTCATGCAGTGCTTCAGTATTTAAACACTTCATCCTGCATTTGGTGTCTCTTTAATTGGAATGGTTGAGTTATGAACTATTATAGTAGGGCGAGGGGAAATGAATCCTGGGAGGGCGGGAGTGTTCAAAGGGAAACATGGTGTGGATGCCGCGGAAGAGGTGGGGAGGAGGTTTGTGACGAACTGCGCCGTTATGGAGCGGAGGATATAGTGTCATTCGGTGGGGGAGGGGTGTGTCTTTGAGGGACCCCTCTTCCCTCCATCAGACCACCCGCGTGGCCTCCTCCGCACCCGCTCCAATTTTCAAACAAACATCCTCCCTCCCTTCCTCTCCCGACAAATCTGCCTCTCCCCCTCCTCCTCTTAGCGGAGGGAAAGCCATAAAAACCAACAGCGCTCACTTTTACACGTTAATGAGGGAACCTCAACAGCCAATGTTTCTCTGGCCCTGGCGAGAGTGTCCTCACCCGTCACTGCGGAGTATTATAATATGTTAGCGTTCTCACGAGGGAGGGATACAGGATGGAAAAGTGTGATTCAGCGGGTTTTATTAGTATTTTTTCTTCCTTTGACGCATTTAATTTTCCTGACTTTACGATACTTTTACGGGCGACAATTTGATATGCCTGCACATAACTTGTTATGTCTAATAAACATTGTTTGGAGGAAGACATGGGTAGCTGCGTAGACAAACTAAGCAGTGATAGGAGAGAATAAAAGTTGTGGTGAGGGTAGCTTTCAACTGGGCGTAACTGATAAACGCGATGCAAATGATAAAATTTTACCAATTCAGATGCAAATAAGCGAAAGGTGAAGCAGCCGTCGATGTCTTAGAAAGGGGAAGATATCGAAGAAGATTTTTTCATACAGGCCATGAGTTGGCCAGTGATATTTCAATCGATATTCAATGATTAAAGATTTCCTAACATCGCTTTTGACTGATTAAGAAGAATTGCATTTTATTAATTTGTCAGAAATTTGTGGTCTTTCTGTTTTTTTTTTGCTTTTGTTGCTATTCACTAAATCATTAGTGAGTAGTATTAATCAATTGTGAAAATGATAAAAATGGTAATAAAGACAATATATGTATGAATTCTCAGCTTCGCGTACAAATTGATGACCAGATACATTTAATAAAGTCCCCAAATATCAGAATGAAATAAAATCTATGGAGGGCGAGAAAAAACTTTGCCGATTTTTTGCGGTATTTTTGCGCTGAAACTTCCTTTCGCTGAGCATTTTCGTCCCCAAATGACTTTATCTTTGGCTTTTTATCATCTCGTCACTGTTACGATTCGTTTGATTTTCTAGCATCAGTATCATTTACCTATAGGTTATTAATATTTGAAATAATATATTTTAAAGGCAATGCGAATATTTACTTTTATTTACTCATTGTCGTTTTCCATAACTCAAATAAGATGTTCACATTAGTCACAATAATAGACTTGGATTTAATACAAGAAAATTTTATGGAATGTAAGAAACATCTACGTAGTGCGGGAAATTCGAATATAGAAGCAAGGAAACAAGTTATCAGAACCGATCATTTGGAGTATTGCTCTCTACAGAAGTGAGTCATGAACAATGACAGCTGCGGAGGAATATAGGGTTGAGGCCTTTCGAAATGTAGTGCTACAGAAGAATGATGAGGATAAAATAAATCGACCGAGTAAGTAATGAGGAATTCCTAAGATGAGTAGGAGAGAAGAAAAGCCTCATGAAAACTTTGAAAAGAAGACGGAATAACTTATTGTCCATATATTGAGACATTATAGCCTGATGAAACCAATGGTCGAGGGACAATTGGATGGCAAGAACGTAAATGGAAGTCCGCAAAGAAAATATGTGGAGCAGGTAAACAAGGATGTAAAATATTATAAATTCGTAGGTGTGAAAAGATGAGCTCATATGAGAATTGAGTGGAGAGCTGCGTCAAGCCCATCTTTGGATTGTTGACTGGATTACGATGAAAGTAAAAACTATCCGGCGAAGAAAAATAAGCATCAATATGGTAGCAGCAGAGAAGGAGATGTCGGAAAGTTCCAGTTTGATGGAAATCCCTAATTCTTCCTGGTAACGTGGTAACTAGGAAACAGTCATAAATTTATATTCAGCTATGTTAATGTTGAAAAAGAACATTCATGATAGGAACTGGAAAATTGTGTACAAGGTAGAGAATCAGTACACGCCCTTCATCATCCTAGCTTTTTCAAAACTACAAAACTCTTTAAAAACCTTTTCATTGATTTATATTGCTGCAAACATTTTTATTTATGTGCCTTCCTCTTTCTATGTTCTCGAGATAGGTGAAAATATGAAGAATTGGATGAGGAGCTACTGGCCACCAAACCACTTTCTTGCGGTATTTTAGGTCAATTCATGTCATTGAGTCGTCATCCATTTCAGTGTTAAAGACACATTCGTCACTCTCACGCATTTTATCACGCATTAGTACCTTTTGAGACCGCTTTGTGGACTTAGCAACGCCTAGAATAAACAGCCGACCCGAAATCGTTTGAACATCATCGCTTCCATTCATCTATGGATTTCTTGCCCAAAGTGCCATTTCCACGCTTTGCGGGACTTTTGGTTTTGCCGATTCCCAAATTCTTCGGGATGGAACCATGTGCTTTCACGAATCGGTCTTCTTTCAGACGCTTCCAAAGCGCCGAAGTTTCTCATTGATCCATGCCTTCTGTCCTAAAATTCGCCCGAGAAAACTGTGCTTCATTCATCGGATACGCTATCCTTGATGTCTTTGGGAAGTGTTGCGGTTTCTTCACGGTTTTTTAATCTCTAATCATAGCGATCCGAGATGAATTTCTCGCATTTAAAACTTGTGTCAAAGGAAAGAGGGTTCTTTGACACTGTTGAATTTAGTTTTTGAACTATTTCCATTATACTTTTAATGGAGGAAAATGTTTGAGAAGAGTGTCTGATGTTACAGGCAGATGGAATTGAGAGTTGTTCGTATCCATTGGTGCAATGAATACTCAAAACCCAAAATTTCTTATGTTTCTTCGATTTTTTGTTCTTATCTTTATGTAACTTCCAGCTATTCCAATAAATTCTTCTTCTTTGTTTGAGCTCTCTATAATTTATCGCTAAGGAACTGATGGGCTATCATGTTACTTATTGTTTCTGTGATAAAACTTGTTGTAAATTTTTGGAATATTTTGTATGATATATTTTTAAATTTTTATAACAGAACTCTTTTTTGTATTGTCTTTTTGCATTTTTTTATCTCTCACAACAAATAGGTGAGTTGATTTAATGCTATTTTTTTACTATAACTTGTATTTTTTTCTTAGAGGGCATACGTCATAGATCAAGAAATATCTATATCTAAATCGTTAACAAAAAAACTGCAGGAAAACTTCTTGATGACCTTTATCACTTCCGGCTAGAAATTTATATCAACCAGATGAGACTGATGCCTTTGAAGGAGGAGGTACATAAATTATACCCTTAGATTTGCAATTTTCCCATGGCTCACTCACAAATTCTGCTGGAAAGCGTGTATGCCCTCGCTCATTATATATTTATATTTCTCCCGAAAGCATAAAAATGAGATGCGTCATACCGAACTTCAAGTTCGAACAAGGTGATTGATTTTTTTAAGTCTTACCTGAGAGGAGTTTGTTGTCCTCAGCTTTACTTATTTTGTTTTCGAATCGAGAGTCTTTATCGTGGTTATTTTTGGTCTCGCAGTAAATTTTTAAGATACCATCGTTTTGAAGGCTCAAGTCTTTATTTCATTAGCAATAATTTTCCTTGAATTTTTAATTGTCCGCGCGTGTATCAGACAAAAAGGTGTACATATTGATGTTATTTTTTTTACTAATTTTGTAAATACTTTTAATAACTACCAGTTATGCCCATAAAAGAACTATAAATATTCACTTAAGGTCAAGAAAAAGGCGAGTGGTAGTGCACTGCGGTGACCATTGTAAAACTTTATTTCTGGATTCTCTTCCTGTGCTTTGAGTTCTTTCATCTGGATCTATTTTACTCGCACGGAAATTGAAATTTGACACGGTTTTTCTTTAATCTATCTCTTGCTTTGTTTTTTTTAGCTGTGACGCTAGTTCGGGCGGAATTAAAAATTCCAAATGATATTTTTGATATTTCGACGCAAAATACGGTTCTTTCTCATTACTAGTGTTGTATTCTTACTCCTTAATGACGTACCCTCGTACCGATTTAATCTTCTATGTGATACCCTTATTATTTTCATCATTTAGCTTCCATAGATGGAGGAAGTGGCAATGGATAGATCAAGGCCGATTGTTTGTTTTGGAGTATGTACTACTCCTCTGTGACCCTGAAGCGTTTTTCTTGTGAATACTGTGTATTTCCTCCTTCTAATTAAGCATCTCGTACTTTTTTTAGTACTCTCGCATCATTCTTCCAGTTAGTGCGCTCTTTTCTTCAATTTCCACGTATTCGTGAGTATTCTATTTTAAGATTAATATAACTCAGATTGTATCGATGAAACATACCTAGTTACCACGTTAAGAGGTAGAAGTAGTGATTTTTTTATCAAACAGGGACCCTCCGATAACTTCTTCCCTTCTGCTACCATACTTATGTTGCTTTGCCAGCTATTTTATGCTTTCATCATGATTAATTCTAAGATTGGTTTGGCGTAACTCTCCACTCAGTTCTTCCGTCAGCTTATCTTACTACATTTATTTATTATCATTTTTTTAATCCTTCATTACCTGTTTCACTAAGTTTATCCGAGTCTAACGTCTTTCACGTATCTTCCTTTTCCGTTCTTGCCATCCACTCGTCCCTCGATGGTTGCCTTTATCACGCCATCGTGCCTCAAGTGATGGCCGGTAGAGTTGTTCGGCCTTCCTACTTTTTCCTACCTAGGTTTTCGTACGGCTTCTCTGCCCTCCTACACCACCTACTGACCCCAAGTTTTTTGTCGTGTTTTTATTATGTGACTTATATTAATTGTATTTATGCCGGCTAGGCTATTACTTACTTATGTTAATTTGGTCTCAGGCCAAAAATAAGGATATACCTACGTTACTGCGAATATATAATCTTCGATAACGATATGGTGGTGTTTCGGGGGATCCAGATGCTGTGAATCATGTGCTCCCATATCCTCGAGAAAATATTTAGCTGTGGTGAACAATTAAAAACCTTGAAACCACGAGTAGTTTCAGGAAGTCACTTCGAATTTACTCCGAGGCTCTGTATAATGAACAGTAGCGGATTTAGAGGGCGTCAACATCCTGATCTCCCCCCAAATTTTATGTAAACTTGTAGTTTTTTTAGTTTAATAGTTTTTATCCATAAATGCCTAAAATTTTTCATTTTCGTTTAGTTCCTGATTCCTCCGTACGTAAGTATGTTTTGCATTTCTATCTCGTAAGTCCTTCCCAAAAATTTCGGATTTGATCCGCCTTTTCTGGTGGTTATACGTTTCTAACGTGCCGAGAGTAAAGAAAAGATATTTGGAGTGAATGTTCGGTCACAAATCAAGGTATCTGAGATTGGTCGTATGTATTCAGGCAAGAAAAAAACTGAATTCGATAGAGTTGCAGGTATATTGAATGAGACGGTGGCGCATTACGGGGGGTCTTAGGCTCAAATCATGGCAGTCGCAGAAGGTTTTCAACCTAATCACGTTCATACTGAATGTGAATTAAGGCGCGTTGTTATTCGTTTAGAAAGCATTAAAATTTTAAAAAGTTCTTTCTATTGAATTCATTTCTCATGAAGAAGAATAATAATCGGGTTTTATATAAAATTATTCATAAGTGCTTTGTTAATCAACTTCCTCAATTTCCCATGAAGACACTGAAGTTGGAGGAAATATGCCGGCTTCTAGTTTTGATTTATTGCGCAACCACTTCGAGCGCTCTCGTCCATATTTACTTTAAGGTATGCGCCCACGGGGACTTCAAAGAGGAGGCTCAATTGCATCCCATAGAAGGCTGATTTCTGTAGCCATTTCGGTCGGTTCTGAAAATTTTCCGCTACGTGGAGATGAATGCAATGCGATCCACTTGTTTCCGATATTTTGTAGTGTAATGTCTACAATTGCGAAGAATAGTATTTAAAAGTTATTATAATTTTAATTATGGGGGGATGAGGGGATAGATCCTCCCCCAAAGCCTCTGAGAAATAAAAAAGTTATTTAAAAATATTGTCTAGTTTTGAACTTAAGTAACTGCATCTGCTTAAAGTTAAATTTTTAGTGCCAAAATGATGTAAAATGTATATCTAGGCGTGTCATTTTTCAATTTTTTTCCGAAAAAGTAGCCCGGTGGGGGGAGACGCCAACCCAGGCCACCCCATCCCCCCAAGCATATTCCTAGTTACGCCACTGCCCTGTCTATACCTTATTTCCCCGTGAAAATCGGATCAATTTGTCCGCGAGTGGCGACTTTTGTAAACCCATGTAAATGCGCGGTCGTTGACAACACATTTAGAGGCAAACTTTAGGATCCTCTTGTGTAAAGCAACCGAATTCTTACCTGCAGCTCCATGCGGTTTTAGATAAGGGTTATTAGACCCGCTCTAGTTTGATGTTCAATGTTCATTATTTAAACCGTGGTACCAACTTTACTTTAGTGGTGCTAGGAACTTCAGGAAAAGAAGATGAAACCTAATGTAATATTCGTGTATGCGCCGCGCCGGTGTCCATTTTACGTCGCGGCCGCCATCTTGTGGCGGAGAGGTAAGCGAGCAAGTGTGGGAACGCGGTTCGACGTGTCGCTCTCTCGGAAGCGGAGACCCAACGCAGTCACTCACGCGACCCCTTGACCCCCCCCACACTGAAATTCAGCCTCCCTCCTCCCCCAATTCCTCCCACCACCACGTCGAATGACCACTCGATCGGAACGAGACGAGAGAGCACTTTCCCACGACTTTAACACAACCTAACCCTCCCATCCACACAATCCCTGCCATGCCTCTCCCTATCTCTCTTTCGGGAAGGGAACTCCATTTTTTCTGCACTCCCTTGATGCACAACCCTTTTTTTACGTTCGCCACTGGCCGATCGGTCCGCACAAAATGTCCGCTCATCCCTTATACCTACCTCTCTCTCGCTATCCCCTTTCCCATTCTTCTAATTCACACACTCTTCCCTTTCTCGTTTCTTTGCTCGTCTTATGTCTCCCGCGCGGCCTTTACCGTGAGACCTTCCTTGGCTCCTCACCTTGGATCCAACACGGCCTCGGATCCCTCACGAAACTGGGCCTTCCGACATTGATTCTCATCGTCGTGAGATGAAACGAAGACGTGACTTGACGACACTCTTGTGCGTTACTTTTTTCTTGAATTTTGCAAAAAAATCCGTAATATCAATGGATCGGGTAAAAGCCATCGGCTCACATATTTTTCGCTGCCTGTTTTCCATTTTTTTAAATTAGGAATTGGATTATTACCTAATGTGTGGAAGACGCGTTGTCCAAAAACAGCTTATTGTATCAGTAAAAATTATTCAGTTCGTCACTACTGCATGATTTAACACTTTCCCGGCCAGTGGCGTAACTATGGGGGGATTAGGGGGGTTAATCCCCCCCAAAGCCTCAGAGAAATAAAAAAATATATATCAAATATTCAAAATCATTGTCTAGTTTTCACTTGTAATAACTGCATCTGCTTAAAGCTAATTTTTAGTGCCAAAATGATGTAAAATGTATTTCCTGATATGTCATTTTTTTAATTTTCCCGAACCTCCCAAGGGAGGAGGGGAGAATCGCCACCCCAGGCCATCCCATCCCCCCCAAAGCATATTCCTAGTTTCGCCACTGTTCCCGACAAATAGAGTGAGGAAACTTCTCTCGAGTTTGCGCGGGTGAGAAAAATTTACCAGTACCTATTTAGATTGTGAATTATAGTTTCCTACCCTTTTAGATTTTCTTGTCCGCGAGCAAAACCCGAGAGAAATTTATTCATTTGCCAGCAGGGGCACAGCTAGGGATGGAGTGGGTTTCGGTGCAACTAATACCAGAGTGTGTGGGGATATGGAATACCCACCAGGATAAGCGGTAGGTGCGAGATTAATAAATTGCAGAATTTTAAGATAAATGGTGAGTTTTTACGGCTTTCTACTCTTTTAGCCATCTTAATTCTCTAATTACCCGTTATGTATAATCCTCAGGTTGTAACCTGCAAAATATCAGTGCTTGCACCGAATATTTTCCAAATATTATTGAAAGCAATCAAATGCCGACCAAGTTCTTTGCATATCTACATCAAGCTTGACGACTCTCCTCACTGATCCCGATGATTTTCCTGGCATCTCCCCTAAAATTATGTGCCAAATAATAGTACATTGATTATAATTACTTCATGTATGATATAAAATAAAAATATTAGCTAAGATCGGGTACTTTTTGTACCATTCACCAGTTCTCCGGAAAATTGTGAGAAATTAACTGCTATTCAATGTTAAGATAGGATATAAATAAGGCTATAAAAATCGGTATTAACAAAAAAAACAAATTCTTCGTATTTTTTTCTCTGATTTTCCGAGATAACGGAACATCAGAAAAAATAACGTTGAAATAAAAATAATTTCGACAGGTTCAACTAATATGCACTCAAAAATTTTATTTTGGTATTATATTTTAATGGAAAAGGTATTTTTTAATATCGTTTTCTGCACCTACTTTCCCCATTATTGGCGTTTTTAAAAGTCTAATGAACAGTGGCGTACTTAATTTGTATTCGTTAACTTGATATTTTCTCCTTGTCTATTCTTACAGATATTTTCACGAAATATTGTGTTTTGTTACTTGTATTTTGATTTTCACAGGACCTTCTCTCGCACAAAAATTTCAGCGGTGCGCTTTTTACCTTAAAAACTATTGTAAGGTCACCCCCGCCACCCCCGTTAATCCGTCACTGAGGCAACGGGAGGTTTAAAATACCTGTGGTTAGGACGTTTAAAAATTGATTATTTTATTTTCATGTTATACTCATACCTTCTCGACATGGAACCATTTAACTCCTTGGGCCATTTGACTAGGACTATACTGCTAATGGTATTCCACCGCAGAATATGTTCCGTGATTTGACTGGAAATAGCCCGTCATGTACATCACACGGAAGCATCTGGGACTAAGAGACAAAGACAGCCGAGTATGGAAGGATGCGAGGAAAAGAGCGGTGCTGCCAAGCGAGACAAATTCCAACCCTCATTCCATCTTCTTCGTCACGCGGATCTCCAAATATTTTTTCTCTCCCAAAATTAAGTTAAAGCCAACTCTTTAGTTTTCCGCGTACAGCTAAAACTGTCTTCGGGCGTTAATGACGGTGAATGAATCAAACCGTAAAAATGCCTGCTCATCGATACGGCAACCGTGGGACATTGAGCATTGGACGAGAAAGCGTTTAATGACCATTTGCTCAGCCGCCTGCTTGCTGCGTAAGTAAAAAATCCCGAAACTAGTGAACGGTCCTTTATCCTTAATCGGCTGTTATGCGTGCTTCTTATGTAGGTTGACTGTGGAATGGGAGTACATTTTTTGTGTATTTTCTCGCCTAAACTGAATTCCATTTTTATGTTGCTTCAGTTCTATCATCCTCGCACGGCGTAAGGAGTGGGGAAGTCTTTGAGGAAATATTTTTTTATTCGTGCAAGTTAACACTACAGAGTTTACGTAATGTGAAAAAGTGAATTATATTTCGAACAGTTTTTCTTTAGCATATAAGTATTAAAAGAACTGAGAGATGGCACTTTTCCACAGGTTTATTGAAAGTACAAATGTACTTAATAATGGCCTAACGGCCGAAACGCGTCGCACTTTCAATAAACCTGTGGAAAAGTGCCATCTCACTGTTCTTCTAATACTTACATGATGTCATTCCACTATATTTCTCCTGCATCTGTTACATTTTTCTGTAAAACTTTGAAATGTTTAGAACGCATTACTGAAGTTAAGGTGGTCGTAAGTGGGTTTTATGGTACATAGATAAGCTGTGGCCTCATTGGCGTACTTCAGTTGAAGGGGGCTGATGCCGGCACAGTGCTCCTTTCAACCCTTACTTCTCTTCCCTCAAGAGCATAAATAAATTTAGCTTTCGGTCGTCGATTGTAAATAACCTACTGCCTATGTAATAGCTCAACCATATCGAACTTAATTTTCCGATATCATTTCGTACCCTCCCATATCGACTTATGGTTCAAACGTAGCGTGGTAAGTGGTCAAGGTTTTGAGCACTTGCATGCAAAATGAGCATGAAATCCTTTTCAGTCGCATCAGATATATGTTGCCCGGTTTAAATTACTCATTTGGAGGCAAGAAAATGAAGCCTAATAATCTTATTTACTCAAAAGCAACACCACAGATGACGTGTTACCTTAAGAGAAACAACGTTGCATTCCTGAACAATGTATCCCATGGTTGAACAAAATGGTTGCGAGCATTTCTAGCACTAAGATTACTTCTGTTACCCAGATACTAAATGCTCGCAGAGAAGCTATTTTTCGAAAATATTCTCATTAAAAGCAGTTTTCAGGATATTCGTTTGACCACCTGCAGACAAACAAAGATTGGAGATTGAAGAAATGAGATAACTGAGGATAGTCATCCAAATTAACCCCATTAACAGGGAGCAAAATTTTGCTAATACATCACAAAGGCTTTACGCCCTGTGGGCCTGGGTTCAAGTCCTGGCAGTAGCAGAAACTTATCAGAGTTGGCCCTATCCCTACTTGAGTGTAATGTAGAGGGCACTTCCAGTGCACCACTCTGTCCATCAGATGGGACGTTAAGTCCTGGTCCCTTTTGAGCTTATCATTACAACCTGGCTAATGCCAACAAAGGGTTCCTATACCCCCAACCCCTACTTTATGGCGCTAATGACCCCAGCTGTCGGTTACCTCCTTCCAAATAGCATACCATAGATAATATGGAGCACACAGGACCCGGGATATTCGGAAATTCAGATTTTTCCGGTACTTAGATCACTTTTTTTAAGTGAGCTATTTACATAACCGCGCAACTACCGTCAACTACTGGCATATGTCGCCAGTGATGAATAAAAAAATGATTAATAGTCTGGAACAATTTTCCCACTTTATAATTTTTACCCATCAAAAAAAAGCATTTTCCCATGAATTTTTGGCATTAGTAGATTGAATCTACCGGTTATAGCTTCTCTGTCGTCATTCTTCCGCGAATTCAGCGCCGGGACCTTCGACTCACAAGCCGTGTGACTCATCTTCACTTAATATTTTGCTTCCCCATATCTGATAACAACACCGGACGCTTTTTGTATTTCGATTTAATGGTACTAAGCCATTCCTGAGTTTAAAGGGACTGCCTTATCATTCACGTCTTGAATTTGACTTCAATGATTACATGACGATTGACGACGCGAGTTATTCTCCGAGGGCATAAACTCCCGTTCCGTTAAAAATGAACGCTTGACACCTAGAGGAGTTAAGCTAATAGCTATTCAAGTTCCAACCATGTTTAATTTAAACCCACTGACAATGAGATAAAAGTTGAGTCGGTTCTGATAAGCGCGACGCGCAAGCAATTTTCCCTCGCCTCCATTCGTCCCGCAGACATGGGGTTAGCTCGCGGAATGAGACAATGGGCGTAGTCCAGTACAAGCTCCCAGTGCTCCGAAGCACTGGAAGCGAGTCTTTTCGTGGTCCAGTAGAAGCTACAAAAGCTCCCGTGGCGCTCTCGTACGTCACGCATGACGTCACTATATTCGCTTCTCTCTCGCTACAAACGCTCCCAAGAAATGGCTGGAGCGAACCGGTTTTCAGCGCGAATTTGAACGGGAAGGAAGGCTAAAGAAAATGGTGTTCATAACAATTGTGGACCTGGCCGGCAATAATATGACCATTTGGAGTTGATGGAAGAAGTCGCTAAGATAGCCTGGATAGTAAATGCTAAAACCAAATGGTTAAAGAACTATTCGGGGGATATTACGGTGAGGCAAATGGCTGTAACTCAATGGTTTCACAATTCAGAGTCGCCACAGGCCAGATCGGGGAAGAAATTGAGCGGCAAGACCAAGATATCTTATAAAATTTGTTGTGATAATTAATTATATATAATATTATTTAATTATTAGTGGTTTAAGCTTGAGCTAGCGAGAAGGGGAGATAGAAAATGGCTATTCGAAATTAATAAGACATGTAGTGAGTGAACTTTCCGGTCGAAGCATTCCGTCCGTTACATAAGAATTATGTTAATTTTGTAAGTTATATTGATTTATTTGTTATTTAGATCAATTATTAGTTATTTGAACTTGATATTGCGTGAAATTGAGATAGAATATGACTTCTTAGGTTAGGGTACGTGAACTTCTAGTTAAAGCATTCCGTTTGTTGCTTTTTGGCGGCCAACCTAGGTTTTCTTCAAGCTTTCCCCATGAAGATTGTATTCTCTGTTAAATGATGATATTTTCCTCTAATCTTCAACTGAAGTTTAATCAATTATTGATGTTCGGTTGTATTTTACTTATGTAATTTTCTTAAGGTCAGGTTGATACGCATTGCATTTATGCTTAAGGCTCGTTGTTGACGAGATTGGTTCAAGTGTAGGACTGCTTTTGAGACTGTCATACAATGTCATGAGTACAATTGATAAATCGCATAAAGGACACTCCACTTAAGGCCTTTTTACACCTACATAAATCCGCACAAGTCTAAATGTATGAACGCGAGAAAGAACACGAAATGTACCGTAGGGTTGCGTTGTTGCACGTTAAGTGGTTACACGTGTAACCACTCAACTTGTGCAAATGCATGATCGGCAAATTTAACCTATTTTAGCTAGGTTCAAACATTCGTACATGTTCCGTTTCGGTCCACAAAAATAATTCACGCAAACAGGCATTAACTTGTACGTGTATCGTTTAAACGCAGGCTTTTAGGTGAGTTAAGTTAATTAGGCTTATTTTTTGTTTCATTGAAATTTCTATAATAAGGTATTTAATCGGTCTTATCTTCTTTTATATGTATCATATGATCTGCTCTTTATAGTTTAAGTTTATCACCTTGTTGTTAGAGGATTTGCAAACCAGTGGGTAAAATCTTCAGGACAAGCATCGGTCTGCTGTGGTGCCCGATCATGGTATCCAATGAAGATCTAATATTAAATAGGTTTCTTGTGGTGTACCCCATGGTCATATTCTTTTTGTCATTTATATTACTGACCTCTCTAACACGCTAAGTAAAGTACAAGGGGCTATAACAATCCCTAATTCAGACGATCTAATATCCGAGCAGACGATACTAGTAAAACAAACGACTAACAAATGCTACAATCGCTCCAGCCGTGATCCAGTAGGGTAGCACTGGGAGCGATAGGAGCGAAAGTGGACCACGAATCTGTAGCGTCTGAAGCGGGAGCACTCGGGAGCATTGGGAGCGTGTACTGGATTACGCCCAATGCATGCTGCTTTTACCATCGTGTTGAATCACCATCGACTTACGTCCATACTAGAAGTACGGCTATCTTTTTTAGATCAACTTGGAGGCCAAAATTTCGGCACGGGAGGATTTTAACGACTCATTTCGCCGTTATATTTCGCTGGGGCGACGGAAAACATAGCGTTGGCAAAATTCTAGAAAACCTTGCGTTAGGGATAGATATTCCGTTGCTCATAATTCTGGATATAAACAGCGTCGATCAATAAGTTGAATAATAGACGAAAGGTGATAATGTTAATATCTCCGGCGATCATCTGTCTCAATCAAAAGTAGTTACGCATACACGGCGATTGCCATGTGTTTTAGGTTTCGATATCCTTCTACGGCGAATTTGCACTAAGAGCGACATTCTCGTTCGTAATGGAGCCTGAAATATTACTGAGAGGGCGCACTAGGGAGCAATAATTAGATTCGCGATGTTTTTAGTTTCACGCTCAACAGCTCGACGTCATTTCAACCGTTCCTGTATTCATTTTTGCAACTCATTGAGACGAAATAATAACCTAACTTCATATTGCTCCAGTCGGATTTTCAAAACAAGCCGAAAGACAACTGCGTAAAATCAAGATTAGCGACCTCTTTGGTGCTGGGGTTATGCTGCGCAAAATCGAAAAACTGCGTAAAATCAAGAAAAGAAGTAAAATCGAAGTTTCACCATTGCAATTCCCTATGCTTTCCGGCCGGACTTGAGTGCCGCTGCGTAAAAACGAGACTTGATTTAAAATCAAAGTGCGTAAAATCGAAGTTTTACTGTATGTTAAATTTTCCCCGAAATTTCAATCGTCATTACTTTTCCCATTCTACATTTTTCAGGTAATAAGTATGTTAGTATAATTTTGATGACTCTCTCGAGTACGAATCTTTGGCTAATGCTATATTTAATTTACTTATGTTTTTTCTATTGAACTGCAATTCGGCAACAATCCCAACATGCGGGCCACTCCCATTTACAGGATGGTTATGGTCCATTTGCGTAGCTATGCCCCTGGATGGACTTGAAATACAGATAATTAATCGACTCAGAAAGGATAAGTTATTTGTCAGATGAGGTAAAGACAATGGTTGTCAGTATGATAAAGGGAAATTGAGTTTTATAAGAATTTCAAACGACTTTCGTGTTGACATTATTGTCACATAGTTTGCGTATGCGCAATTCTTTGTTGAAATTCGGTCAAACGTCTATGCCAGGGTTCTTCTACCTGTGGGCCCCGGACCGCATGCAGCCCTCCAGCTAATTTCTTGCGGCCCCTTGAGGCTATATAAAAATTTTGTAACTCGAACCAAAAATCGACACACTCGTCAAAAATATGCAATGTCAAAAATTGTATTGATAGATTGAACTTTTTAACCAATGCAGATTTTTGCACTTTTAAATTATGTTTTTTTAATTTTATAGATACGGTGGTAAAGTAACATAGAGCATAGTGGCCCTCCGAACGATGTATAGATAATCGATTTTTGGCCCTCGAATAAAAAAAGGTTGAACCCCAGCTCTACACTCTTCCTCAGCCTACGGTTTTTTTTAAGTCGTACAACTAAAATTACAAGCACAAATTAACTTTTTTAGGCAGAAATGGGAGTCTTTTGTTTTTATTACTTTGATAATAATTAAATGAAGCGGATGATTTTTAATCCAGGTAGAAATTGGTGTATCACACATTGGTGTAACACATAGCATAGCACTGGCTAAGTTTGGATATGCTTTAGACCATCGTCATGGTGAGTGAACTTTGACGAAGATAAATTAATATACCGCTATTTTTTGTGCGTTACTAATGCCGAGTTGTTTTTAAACAAAATTATATAAGCTGATTTAAGGTTTTCAAGTGGAAGAATAATATATATACCCGTTACCCCCTCCGTACAACACAAGTACGTTAGCAAGTGTAAGCCGTTCCTTCCTATGCTAATTCCATCGCTATTAGATGAGATGTATCAACCTAAGGATCTTTAAGTTGGGTTGAGTATCGTAATTATAAATTTTTGGAATATAACCATGAATGATATTGTTCATGATTAAAATTGTCATTAAACGTATGGCTGTGAATGTGTCAGTGATATACTATCAATTTATTTTCTTTACAGACGATTCTCTTAGCCTGCACGCCAATGTAATCCTAATAGGCGCAGCCATTCACCAGGCTCTCCTTGGATCTTGCCGATTGAACTTGAACGTGTAGCCATACTCTTCGAGTGAAGTGCCCATTGAGTTGGAGCTCGAGACTGCGGCCCCTGGGTTGACAAGCGAGGGTTTTAACTCGTCACCACTGGGCTTGAATTGCTATTTTTTACTTTCCAAAGTTATATTAAAAGTTTATCCAATTTTATTTACACATGTGATAGTTATCATGTAACTTCATTGAGCATGCAAACAAATGTTAACCTCTGTTTGTCAAGGTATATGTCAATATATATTTAAATTGTGCATTAGTACGAGGTAATTTTACTCCTATTGTAACTCGTCTATGCTTTATCTTCGCAAAAGACATTTCACCTCGTTGAAATAATAAATCAATCAATAAAAATATTCTCGGTGCTGGGAACTATGCCTTTTTGTTTTCAAGCATTTCTGAAAATCATTCAGTTTACCCCTACATTCTCATTGCCACTATGTCCACTATTCGCTTTTTTGACATGGAGCGTGGTAGCTCAGTGGATAGAGCGCTTGACAGTTGAACGAGAAGCCCTGGGTTCTATGCATTGGTAACAGTATTCGGTCACTCCCGAACATTTTATTTTTTTTCGAATTCTTTTTATTTTTGTGAACCCCAAATGAAGTTTTACGACCTCTCCCACTCCAACTCCCAACATGTTTACACCAAATTTCCTCCATGGGAACCCAATCGCACGTTAAATTGTTTTTTTTAATTAATTATGGATTCATAAACCACTCGACATTGATTGATAAATCATTTTATATTTTACCTCGCCAAAGAACACTGATATTTGAACTAACAATTAGTAACTAATAACTAATGCACAAAAACCGCGAGCAACACAGGAAACGTTCGGTATTATTCCGCAAGAAATACGGCTTAAGCTACCTTTAAGCTGATACAGTTTACCCCTACATTTCCCCTACCTCGCCACTGAAGGCAGCGCGCTGACTTGCCTCCTCCCCGTCACACCCCCTCCCGCGCCTTCTCGGCGGGTCCCTTTTTCCCCGCTCCCCCTCGCCTTAGCGCGCGGGGCTGTTCCGAAGCCACTCGCCAAGTTTTGTTGCGCATTTGAGTAAATAATTTCGCCAACGGGAGAATGAGGATGATCACCTAATTTATTGCAACGCAGAAAAATTAGCAAAATTATGAGCTTTCGATACACTCCTTCACCATCTTTATACGATTCCTTTGAACAAAGTTATGCGGGGATAAACTCGTAAATAGTCAACATTCTTCAATTCTAGTTCGTCAATTGTTTCCCGTACCCCTCGCCTTTAGATTTTTCCCGGAAATCACCAACGGAACAATTTTACCGTCCACTGACTCAACTTGTCCCCTAAACGTCACCTTGAGTGCAGCCTGCGTCCGACTATCAACTTCAGTTTGACCTTCAGACGCCCTCCACAACCCTAAAACGACCGCCAAAAGGCCTTTCCTTGATTTCTCGCGGAGAGAAAATTTTCAGAAAATCCTGAAATCAGTGAAAGTGCCTGACTTTGGCCTTGAATTAGTTCACAGAATAGTCGTAAAAAATGAGTGTCGTATATGGCGCTGGAGTAGCCTTATGGTTGTGGCGGTTCATATGAAAGGCAAGTTGAAAGAACTCTCAACGTTATGTCGAGTGTATCATTACATGGAAAGTCCTTTCTCTTTATTTTTTTATTTTCAAAGATTATATTTCATTCATTCTATCAACTTCATCCGTAGCTAATGCCTAATTTTTTTTCAAGCCTACTTTTTCAGTATGCATCTCTTTTTAATGTATGCTTAAAGTGCAATGGAATGGTTTTATGATATGAGTTTTTGCCGAATATTTTATCATATAATATACAAGTAATCCATCACCTTAGAATAACAGTACTTCAAATTTTTCATAATAAAAGTGATATTTATTAGCAACAAATATTTTATTACAAATAGAATGACCATAAAACAGGTCACTTGCATTTTTGATAGAGCATGATAATCAGCCCATGGATAACACCCCAAGAGAGATTTAGTACACAAGGCAATGAGAAATTTTAAAAATGGTAACATGACATCATCACTTCCTGCATGGCGAAGATGAAGGATGGGTGCTGGGTTTTTTCTCTGACTGGCATATAGTGCAATTCTGTAAGGGAGAAGAAAAAATTTCATAGTAAGACAAAAAATTTATTGAGCAAACAATAACAATAATATTAATTCTGATCATATCTGATACATATTACAAATACATGACATAATCAAATATATTACTTCCACAAAATAGGAGACAAAATTGGAAAAAGCCATTGTAGCATTTAAAATTACAGAGATTATTTATACTTTAGGAATGAACCCTCCTGATATGTAATTTTTCTCACTAATTTCATCTAAAATAATATATTTAATTTGAATATACTAATTAAAGTTTTAGTAGTATAGGTGCACATGAAAGTGAATGGAGCTACTATCTCTCAGTGAAAAAATACACTATCAATTATCATCAAACAAAATAGCACTAGAAGGGAATCCATGGGATACGGAGAACAAGGTTAACCCTAGGGCTGTAGCTAGACCCCCTGTGAAGAAGACACCCCCTGCAACGAGTGCTCATACGGTAGAATTAAGCCTCTTAGCGATCCTTATGGTGAGGGAAAGAGCACAAGTGCAAGATATCCAAGTTGCAATTTAGGGTAAATGATGCAGTCAGCTTGCAAAACGCATAAAAACATTCCTGCACACTAAAGGTTAAAGAAAAACCTTGAGCAAGTGGGAATCATGGAATAAGCAGAAAGTGTGAAGACACAGGAATAGTTAAAACACAAAGTACTTTTCAAAACTTTCTGATACCTAACACAACCACTTAAAATATAAAAATCAACTGATTTGGCATTACTTGGTGGAACGATGGAACAGTTGGTGGAACTTGGCGGAACAGTTGTTGTTTGTCTTGATAATGATGCTATAGCCATTGAAACTAGTCGACAGCAAATAAAAGTTTTTGAAACAGTACTTGGTTTTTGTTTCACCATGAACACTTAAAATATTTTATACATAATATCATTTTGAAGAAGTTCACAAAGTATCGATAGCATAGGCTCATGTATTGAATCAACCAGTCAATTGAAATTGAACCAACTCCTTTCCAAGGAGCAGATCATGGTAATGATAATAATAATGTTGGCTTCATTTCACAAGCAAATTTAGGACTAGATAGCCCTCTCTTACAACTAACTTGTTTGACAATCATATACATCCATTTCCTGGATGGTGGTAAAACCACCCAGGTGGGTTTCGAACCCGTGATCTCTAGGTTAGCAGTCAGGAACTTTACCCCGGCACCATTTAGGCCAGGAAAAAATACTGCCACCAATGAGTTATGAACCCCAGGCACTTGGGATCCGTAGCCAAATGCTGTAGTCACTAGACCATGGCCAGTTCTTATGGTAGGGGACATAGGATGGGAAATATAGGCAACAAATTTTCATGAATCATGATAATGCTTTCAGGATGAGCCTTGAGTGGCCCCTCTTTGCACATGAATCAAAGGAGAGAAAATCCCAAAAAGGAGCTATGGCTCTTTTACTACTCCATAGAAACCCTGATACACAGATGCTTAATGTGCATTAAACTTTATTAATTATAGGTCAAAAATAATATTTTGCCTTATGTTTCCAAGTAGGCTTCCGCGGAGATTATGATGATATCTGGTGATTTTTCCGGGTATTTTGCCTTATATTTTGTAAGATCTGTATCTCAAGTATGACACATACAGGAATCATTTTGTCCTAAATAGTAGAGAATTTCATTTCTAATGTGAAACTTAGCATATAGCATTATGGAAGACTAGAGTAAAGATTACATATATTGTCATAGTAATATCATAACAATATGTACATTGATTGTATGTTTCTTTCATTCGTGGAACGACAAAAAATACATTTTTGGCAAATGAAATTTACCAGAGTACCTGCGTAGTTCTCCTTTGCATTGGGAAAGGAAGTTTAGGGGTCATATTTAAACTGGCAATAAGTTGCCATTTTTTGAGATTTCTTGGTAAAGTGATTTCCCCCCTCTCAATCATAAATGACAAAATACAACTGAAATACAAACTTGTCACACATGCTTTGTCGAGATCAATATTGAGGGCATATAAAAATGATAGTTTTGCCAATGGACCTCTCTGATATTGATCAATGAATATTAACAACCCATACTTTGAAACTTACCTGGCTGTCAAGCAGAGGAAAACATTCTTCATGGAATGTATGTTTACAGTAGAACACCATCACATTGCTGGCATGCCTTGCATCTAGTAAGAATAAAGCAAAGAAAGAATGGCAATGAAGCTACAGATTTAACTTGCTTTAACCTAATTTATTCTTGTTTTTGCTAAATAAGTATTTCTTAAAAAAATACACAAATGTTTCAATGAATATGCTACACGTATACACTTAAATATCCCAAGATTAATGACTGAGAATTTGAACTAAATGCCATGCCAACAGGACACCAAATTAATTATGCGAGTGAAATTGAACAATATCTCACCTTTGCTGATTAATCGTCTATTGCATGCCCCACAAACTTGCTCTTCTGCAAGAGAAGTGAAATATTATTTTAGATTATAATACATGTAAAAAATATATATTCTAAAAGACCCAATCATGATTTACATACAAGAAAAGCCTCATTAACCCCTTCCCTAAATCATTATGGCCTGCTTTAGAAGAAAGCCGAGCATTTCAAGTTTATCAGGGAATTTTGCATAACACACTAGGAAGATAGCCAAACATTATCTGTGATGTCCTTAGGTTGCCAAAGACAGAGTAATGCTAATTGAATTATCAGCACATTGAGCATATAATACTTTTGAGCTATATCCTCCATTAAAATATACACTAACGTTTTCTCCAATTTAAATTGTATAGCCCTTAGCCTTAATATAAATGCCATTTTCTTCCTCATTTGGTCTCATCTGTTTCAGTGGAAAATAATTTTAAACTGTGAAATGATGGCAGTAAAGGAAATTTCCTTCTTTGAGGTAAAATGAAATTCATTCTAAAATAAAAATTCTCCTGGAATACAAGTAAGCATCCACTCCTCAAAAATAATTCAAAAATTAGGTAGAAAAATAATTTAACTTTTGAAACATATAATTTACATTTTTATCCCACAAAACACTGGCTGAGACAATGGTTACGGAAAAGAAATGATAACAATTTCCAATCACGTTATTATTTTTCTGCTAAATGTTTATGGGAGTCGTTTTCTTCCAATTAATTTATCATTTAGCCATTCAGTAGCTGCATTTATGAAACATGTAAGTGACAGAAAGGGGAACTGCCGGATTATGATCACAAGATATCCTGACTTTCTTCCTTTACTGTCATCAAGAGTCATCAACCCTACAATTGGTTTGATGCAGTTCTCCACTCAATTCTTCCATTGGCTAATCCTATACCTACATAATTCTTCTGCTTAACATCCTTCATCACCTACACTATGTATTCCACCCTTAACCTACCCCTCCATTTATCACTGATCACCTTCATTAAACCATCATGTCTTATGAAGTAGCCAATTAACCTTTTCAGCACTGCCCTCTTCAAACTGGTACACACAAAGAATGCCAGGGATTTTTTTGACAAAATTTGGAAAATTTTAATCAGAAGTTGATAAAAATTTCAATATGAATGTGTTCAAGCTATTTTCTTTATTTGTACTTCTTATACTTTCAGTATCAATTAAAATGTGGTCATCTCTTCAGTACAAATTGGGAATAATATTTAATTTCAATATTTAACTAATATCACCCAGCTGTACCGTCGATCTGCCCTTGCCATTCTTAGCACATATGAGTTGGGCTGATAGATTGGCCAGCTGGCACTTTTAAGGTTAAATTTTCCTCCCTTATATTCAAGGTACAGTCGGATCCGGATTTAACGTCTTCGCATTTAACGTTTTTCCGCATTTAGCGTTTATTTTTTTGGGTCCCGATTCATTCCCTATTAGGACAATGTAAAAATTATCCGTATTTAGTGTTTCCACATTTTGCGTTTTTCCGCATTTATGGTCGTAAAAATTTGTCCCGCTCAAGATTTTTTTGCCCGATTTAACGTTTTTTCATGACGGTTCATCCAAATCTTCGAATTTATGCTCATCAACAAGAACAGTCTCATGAAAGCTTACCAAGAGTCGATAGAATCTACCGGGGAACGCTTCTTCAACTGCTTTATTCCGCGAGCGCAGCGCTGCGACCTTCAACTCGCAAGCTGGGTGATTTGTCTTCTCGTAATGTTTCGCTCCCCTTCTGATCCAAACACCAGGCACTTTTTGTATCAGATCCGATCTAATGGAGCAAATTCATCCCTTAATAACCTCGAACTACCTTATCCTTCACTTCTTGAACTTGACTTCGATGATACGTGACGACTGATGACACGAGTTATCCTCCGAGGGCCGCTACAATAATGGTTTTCTCGTTGTGTTTTCAATTGATGGCTTGTGCCCTTTTCAACTCTACTACCTACGGGCAGTCGATTATTAGCCCAATATTTTTTCAGTCGGCTACTTTCTCTTTTCAAAAGAGGAGGCCCAATATCAATTGCGCAGTTCACTAGAAGATTCTTTCTATAATCCATTCCAAGGTCAGTTTCCACGGAGGAACAGCGAAAGAACCGAGGAAGTGTTTCCCCTGTCGTGATCGTGAGTGATAGCATTCTTTCCCTACGGAACAACATTATTTTACATCGTAATTTAGATATCCCGTAGCCAATTTACCGACATGCGGCTGGTTGATATCGATGTCGATTCAAAAATATCTATCTGGTGCTAATTAATGTCAAAAGATAATGACAATCGGAGTTTTGACGAACTATCACGGTCCATTACTCAAAATAAATCGCTCATGCTGGAAAAAAATCACCGCATACTCACGGTAGAATAGATGAGCGCGGAAAAATACGAAAATCCGGCAGGTATCCCTTGATGGTTGACTTCGACATCATAACCCTGACGAAATTGCCAAACTCCAGAGGCACTGACAATTTTTCGGATGAAATCCAGTTCTGTTGAATATTAAACCTTTTCACTTAACAGAGTTAAGCTAATCGTCATTCAAGGTCCAACCAAATTTTATTAAAAGCTGCCGAGAAACAAGGCGAGTCGGAGTCAAGGTGATCAGCGCGCCGCGTAAGCAACTTCTCGCGGCTCCATTCGACCTGCATAAGGCCGCGGATATATGACAACGAATCTGGTGTTATTATCGTGTTAAATCACCATCGACTTGTACGCATACTAGAAATAAGATTCTACTTTTCTGGATGACCTCGAAATCCAAAATGTGTGCATAGGAGGCTTTTTAAAGGCTCATAAATCCCTTGTTTCGCCGAGGCAACAGAAAACGTTAAGTTGGCAAAATTCCAGAAAACCTCCGTTTTACTAGATATTCGGTAGTTTATAATTCGAGATTAGCGATCATCTGCTGTCCCTTTATTTCACTCATCTTTAATGACGATTTTTTGAGTACCTACTTACACCTTTTCTTATTATATTAGAAATGCTATAGTCACCTACAGGTCACTTTTACAGAAAAAATTCTAAATTTCATCGAGATCACTGAATTATGCATAAAAATGGAATCACTAATGCGCACAGTAATAATCCGTGTGGGAATGATTTTAAGTTGATGTTTATTAGAATTTGCTTAAAATATTTCATTAAAACAATTGTCATCCTCTCATTACTTATTTTTACTACCCATTTTTTTAGCCGATTCCTGAAAAGTATTATCCAACCTTCATAGGGCAGAGAACATTTCATTAAAGAATTTTTTGCTGCATTCAGCACCTTTTAGGTACTTGAAATAATATTTTTTATTCATAAAAAGCCATTCCAATCATTACAGACCTTAAAACCTGAAAAAAATGGCAGGTCCTCATTTAGTGTTTGTCCGCATTTAGTGTTTTTTATTTTGTCCCCCCTGAAAAACCTTAAATCAGGATTCTACTGTATTTAAAGTACTTTTCTTCCGTACTCTTCTCAGAACTTCCAAATTACTCACATGAGATTTGTATTTCTTTGCATCTCTTCTTTTTGGGAATAGGAATACAATATATGGGCTTTACAGGGCCAATTTTTGAAAGAAATGGTACCAGTTTCCAGGTACTGAGCTAATTTGAGAACATCATTGTTTGTGAGGGATTGATTGAATCCTATCTTCAATGATAGAGGAGAGTACTCTTACCCTTAAGTACCCTATATAAAATGTCATTAGAATTTTTTATTTCCACCACATTCTCATCCCTAATCCGATCCTGAAAAAATGACTAGTTAAATTATGTTTTGAAAGCAGCACAGGTTATTCAGATCCCATTTTTGCATGGAGGTGAAGGAACATTTGGCCCACGCCACAACTGGATGGATTATCATTTAGGACAGCCGATACTCTTTGCTCTATGACTCGAAAACTCTCTGGCTTTCCCAACATGAAGTCACTGATGCTCCCTATCTATGTTAAAGTTGGGGCAAACCATAAGTTTGGCATTATACTCCAAACCTTAGCCTCTCCATGTAATTCATGTTACCTCAAAATCCCAGATGATTTTTCCCATGCCATCTTTCTCTTTTATGTTTGTTTATTATACATATTATTCATATTTGCCATTTTTTCAGGTTTTTTCTTGAAATAACTAATTTTGGAGCACAAATTCAACACATCACCAACCTGGATTATCTCCTATCACTTTCCACTGTCATTCAGTGATACAACCTGAAGGTTGGTTTGGATAAGTGAGGGCAGTTCATCCCTGGCTTAACAAGAAAGGGGTGTGAATACCACACACTCAGGGTAGGATGGCCAGTTCCTTTCCCAGGGCCATTTCACACTACAAAGATTTTGTTTGGGGGAGTCCAAATGCTTCACCCCAGCTTTGAACACAGGAACCTTCGATGAGCAGCCAAGAGCTCTACCCACTAAGCTACCAAGCTCCCCACTCTCCACTATAATGATTGCAAAAATTAGTTCCCAATACAAGCCAATTTTTTATAGGGTAATACACTTGCGAACTATTTTTAAAGTCCACAAATAACCAATGGATCTCCAAGCATGATAGTACATGGCAAGATTAAATGGACAAGATATTCTGCTCGGATATTAATTACCATAAACAAAATTAACTTACCATCCACTTCAATTCCACGCTGTTGAGTGGTAACCATTTTTTCATGCAAGTTGAAGTAGTCTGAAACCAAAATCTTCTTGAAGCCTTCTTGCACTGTGACCTGAAAGAAATATTATTTTTAGAAATATTTTGAAACTGTTATAAAATATTCATAAAAATATATGACAGAATTAAAATTGATGAATAGTCATGATTTATTGATTTTCACAATGCCATTTTGTTACCTGTTATTTTAGAATACTTGAACTGATATCAAATTGCATATATTTTTAAGGAAGACTATAGAATACACACTTTAAAATGACTTTACATACTGAAATCTTATATCTCAAGACTTAAAAATGTGTTTAACATGCAGCTGACAATGAGGCACCATAAAAATGTTTACTTTTCAAATTGTATTTCATATTTACAGTAGGAAGTTGCACTAAGCACATTATGAACTCCATTAGCAAGTTCCATGAGATCTTATAAACGAGCACTCTAAAAAATAACATGTACCCTCTAAAATTACATAGGTACTAGCTCTCAAAGCATAACATTCAAGCAGAAGTTATTACTTCTCAATAAATCTCAAATTGAGACATCATTTTAAGGAAAAAAGGGTACTTCATCACTTCACTTTAGAGCTTGAATAACTTATAAAGTAATCTAATATATAATATGCAATTTGAATTCTTCAACTGATTGATTCAAACATATCTGAAAGGGTTAAGAATACAACTTACCTGAAGATTATAAGCACGCATCATTTTGACTAATGACTCTTTGAGTCCAGGAATTTTCATTTTTGTATCTATCCTTTGCACAAGAATTTTGGGATCGATGTATGTTCCAATTTCATGAAGAAGATAAGTGATACACTCTGAAATAAATGAAGAACTTTTGAAAGATCTTGCTAATTGTATGCGTATGGGAGAGAAAAATCTATTGAAGATGTACTTTGTGGTATGCCATCTTGATATAAAGGAAGCACAATTTTTTCTTTTATTAAAACATCTAACATGCTTCAGTGACTCTCCAATGACTTCAGACTTCCATTATATGTAATTCTACTGAAATTTCAATAGCCTTTTGATTGAAATTTGTAAGCCTTCATTAAAAGCCTTACTAGGTCATCAGCACAATGCAATCCTCCCATGGATTATGCATTTCAATAGAATGCATGTTAAAATGCATTATTTTAATAAATTGCATGCAAGTGACCTAAGAATAATTTTATAGATGGAGCAGTACCTGATTTACACCCTAAATGCCTTTTAACTTAAACATATGACAAGCTAGGTGCACAACAAATTACGGAACAGTAAAAATTACAATATCCACTAAGAGGTTCAATAAGATGAATACTTCAGCATTGGTTCCTTCTTAAATTTTGGAAATTGAGATTTTTTGACCATATTTTTGGGGCTATTAGAGTACAGTCCACAGAGAGAAGCTTGTATAGATGAAAAACGAGTCCATGAGAACAAGATAGCATTAATAGCAATGCAACAAATAACCCCTAGATTCATTTGTAGACTTAGATGACATGTTCTTACCTGGCTTGTCTAAAGAATATGTAATGAGGTCTTCCCACAATTCCATATCATTATGCTGCTTACAAAAGTTGACAGCCTCCTTAATATCTTTTAGCTGGCTAGTAATGAGATGCAAAGCCTCTCTTGTACTTCCAATACGACCTGAAGTAATAAGCAAGCATTTCATACAGAGAAAAATAAATTTAATATGCAAAAATATTTCTTTAAAAGAGGATAACTGTATTTTAAAAACCATAAAAAAACATTAGGATATAAAATAATCATGACAACTTTACTGACAACAGAGACTTACCTAATAAATAAACCATCTCCGGAAAATAAGATTTTGCTTCGCAAATGTCCAAAGCCTGTTGTATTGGATAAAAGTCACTGCGACGAAGAAATGGTAAGAGTTTACTTCTATCTCGTTCAGCATAAAACCTCATTAGTTGGCTGTGATATTTCCGGGAGTGGCCTTTTGTATCCTTACATTCTAAAGCATCTAAATACTGAAAATATATGAGAGTGTTTTCATGAACAACATGATGGAAAAGCAAATGAATCCTTTCCGTGGATTAAGTATAACTACAGACCTTCAGCAGCAACCACTGAATATTAACCATTAAAATTCTATTATCAATGATGCTTTACTTCAATTTTTTGAATCTTGGTTATCGTAGCCGAGAAATCTAACAAATTTGCAGCTTTTAATAAAAATGTATGTCATCCTTAGTGTTTCTAAAGAATAATTTTAGAATTCATTAACATTACGCATAATCATTTCAACATTTATCCAACTTATTCACATGGGTAAGACTGACTATATGAAGAATTATTTTCCTTGGCAACTAAAAAAAAAACACCAAAGGCTAAAATTTTACACTCCCAAGCTTTTCAATATCATAACTTTCAAGTATAAAAAAATGGCAAGAACATCAGGACAGAAAGCCAAAAATCCTAAACCATTGAATCCAAAATTGACAGAGCTTGGTCAAATACAGTTTGATACAAATTTGAAACAATTAATTACACAATTACTGACTTTGTTTTACAAGCAAAAAATATACTTACCAAATAAAGGAAATCAGGGTGAGAATTGAGCCGATCAACAATTGTACTAGGTGGAATTTTTTCTGTGTCCAATAAAAGGTTTAACGTTTCACTACTATCCAAATTCATGAGACCAATAACCAAATCAGGAATCGTTGAATATAACTTATGTTTTTTTATTAGCTGGAACACATCCCGGTGCTCCATCCTTTAAAAATAAATCAAGTAAAAGTCAAGTTATTCAAAATTTTGTCAATCACAAAATGAATACAGAATTATACAATAAATATAATATGTAAAAAAGGGTTTTTCATATGATGCATATACATTATTGCAATAAATTTGAGGACCCGATGAAATGACAAATTTTCACCTTCTTATTAACCCTTCAGAAGGATTAGATTACAAGTCTAACACTCTGTGGAGAAACTGATTTCCCTTTGAGATGGGCATAGCATGTAAAAGACCCCTACCTATTATTGCAATTCATTACAATTCCCCAAGGGCCCCATCCACGAACGATCGAATGAGTGGAGTTCTCAAAAATTTGGTGAAATTATTTCATCAGCCAATAAATATGAAATGAATATTATATGAAGTTTGATCATAAGGAGGCATCCATTAATTACATGAGATGTTTGGGGGAGAGGGAGTCAATTCTCACCCAATCTCTTGCGGGGTTAACAGATTCAGGCAAATGTCACGCAATTTTTTTTCTGCGAGAAACAGTGTAAAATTTCAAGAGAACTAGCTTGAATTGAGCATAACATGTTTCTCTATTAAAATATAACAACTGTATTTACTCATGTAAGCCATGCCCTCGCGTATTCCGCACTCCCCCATTTTTGGGCCCAGCTTGTGAGGAAAAAAAACTTCCCAGTGCTTTTTGGGTGCGGTCTAATATAGGAACTCGTGATTCGTTGCTTAATCGATGAATATAAGTTACCGTGATTAATAAGGTTAAATAATGTTAGAAATAAAATTCCTGCGAAAGTTTCCTATTTTCAATGCTGAACTCTGTAGAAATAAACTAAAAGAATTTGAGGGAAAATGGAATGCGGCTTACACTAAAATTTGGAGGATTCGTGTAAGCCGTGCACATACTTCTTTTTACCGGTATTTCCGAATAAAAGGTGCATGGCTTCTAAGGGTAAATACGATACATTCTATACAATAATGTTTATCGAAGTAATGCAAACTCCACAAAGTAGCTCTTCAATTGTTTAGCTCCCGGCCAGTCAAAAGGTGGGTTCACATTTGTGACATTCGATTGTGACATGGCTTCAAATTATTTAATTTCAATTAAAATATAAAAAAACTAATCCAATTCAATGAAGCATAGATTAACATATCTAGACTTAAAATACACATTTGGAACAATTTCAGGTGAGATAAGAGGGAGGGGGTTGAGCCAAATCTCGTGATATCTCACTAAGGGGGGTACAAAAACTGCCAAAATCACCTGACGTAATTAATGGATGACCCTTAGTATCCTCTTCAATTTGATACCAAACACCAAAGAAACTGGTAGATAATTACCCACACTGTTTAAAGATCTTCTATGCCTTCATAGGTTATTACCTCAGGTGAATGGAATGCAACCTCTATCAAGCAAAGTTTGAGAAAGAAAGGAAAGTTGCCAATGGTCCCATTCAAGAAAGAAAGAGTTAAGACCTTTGAAGATAAGATGAGCCAGGAAGAACGGCTAAGAAGAGATGGACAAATGTTGAAGTACTTTTTTTCATCGACTTATCCTGTAGCGGCAGGGTTAAAATATAAGTCTTGGTAGACTATCAAGGTCATTTTCATGTCTCATAACATTATTTAAATTTCACATTTATTAAATAAAAAAATTAAATATGATTTTTTTCTAGGTGTACCTAGGTGGACCTTACAAATGAAGTTAGCAAATGATAAAAAATGGTGATAAGTACATTCTTTTAAGACTTCATCTCAATGGTCAGAATTTCAAAAAGTTATTTTTACACACATAAAAACCCCAGGCAATGAGGCAATTTTATACGATACAGGATATTGCAGAATCTGAAGAATTATCCTTATGAAATATCCTGATCAATTATCCTAATAAGGAACTACAATATGGGGTTTTTCTGCAGTTATTCATACAATATTGTGAAACCACTCATTCAAACCATCATTCTAAAAGAAATATTTTCCACCACACTGCCCCTAATTACTGTCTGCATATCCCTAGGCAGTCCTATTCCATGTAAAAGACCTCTGCCTGCTAGTTCATGCATGTAGTCAGTCAACTGACAAGAAAAGAGCTATCACACATCAAGTAATCCAATTTTTGAGTTCTTATAGGTACTCAAAAATTCAATTTTTCATGCTACCAACCATTGGTACTGGATAATGAGTTAAGATTTTTTTGTGCCACTTAGTAAAATATTTGGGAAGAAGCAGCTATAAATATTTTTTATAATTCCAACTTCAAATATGAGTATGGAATACTTACATACTGAAATAGACGTGCAAAAAATAAAACAATGTACCAAACAAAAATAATTTTTTTGACATGGATATTTGGGCTATGAAACACGAATTATAGGTATTCATGGCCCTAAAACATATCTGTATCAAGTGATGAAACTTGTGAAAATGCAACAATGTCATGTTGAAAATATCAACAGACGTCCAATACATAATTATTTTTTCTACAATTTGGGGTAACCTTTAATTAAGAATGTATTTTAAGTTTATAAACACACATACAACTGAATTATTGGGAATCCGGGCATAAATGATTTCTATGTTTTGACTTTCTGGTGTACATTTTAAGGAAATCATTGTGAACTGAAGATGAGGACAGCCTTCATGGTAAAAATATTAAGTCCCTCAAAAGGATACAAATTTAAGCACCATAACCATGCAAGCATAGAGTGTCAGTGCATTTTGCAGTACTCACTTGAGGTACATTGCCAAGGCACGATCATACTTCTTTTCATGGGAATACAATATGGCAAGAGCTTCTAGCAGTAGCATTTTAATAGCTCCTTGACCAGTTCCATCAGTAGACAATGTTCCATTCTTCTCATTGACAATCCCACTGATTCCTCCAACACCATCAATAACAATCACATGTTCCATAACAGCATTCACAACAGCAGGCACATTGTAAAGCTTTGGAGACCATTCTTTCACCAGTGTCAGGAAACCCTATTTTTTGTTTAAGGAGAAAGGATATACAGCAATTACCTCAGCCTTATGTATGTAATAAAAAAGAAACACATAATTGAATGGTAATAACACAAATCAATATAAATGAATTCTTCTTGGGTTCTCAGCCTGTTATTTCTGTCGTATAAGCCGACATTTCGAGAGATGATTTGTCTTCCATCTTCAAGGCTGTGTTACTCTTAGAAAGTCAAATTTCACACTGAACCGATACAACCGTTTACCGAGGACAACAACAATAATAATAATAATATTTTATTGGTCACAGAAAAGATATGAATATACATACATAGGACCCGACAGGAAAACATAAAAAGCAAATCAAAAGTACAAAGAAACTCAAAATATATTATAATACATATATATATTACATTAATTGCGAGGCATCCTCAAAGAATTCATCAATTGAATAGTAGCAATGATCAAAAAGATATTTTTTAAATTTTGCTTTAAAAAGGCCAGGTCTGATTTCGTCTTTGATTGATTTAGGTAATTTATTATAAATTTTAATACTCATATTGATAGGCCCTCTACTGAAGAGAGAAAGATTTTGTTGTCTCACTGCGAGTTCATTTCTACTTCTTGTATGATAATCATGAATATCGTTATTCATGGTAAGGCATAACTTTTGTTTAAATTCTCTAATTAACATCACAGCATAATAAATATATATACAAGGATGGGGAAGGATCTGTAACCTTTTGAAAATATTACGGCAGCTAGTTTGTTTTTCGATTTTGTAATCGGACAACACAGCTCAAGTGTTGTCTGATTAGCTCTAGGTCTTTTGAAATTATGTATTCATGTTCATCCCTTAATTTTTTTATACAGCTGAATAGCATCCCTTGAAACGTTGGCTTATACGACAGAATTAACCTGGCTGAGAACCCGAGAAGAATTCATCAGTATTATTCACCAGGAGAAATTAAAATCGTTTACATACATCAATAGTTTATTTGATTTTATAAAGCCTCTCCTGTTTGTTCATATTTAAACAAAAAATTATTTTCCATTAATCAGATTGATAGTCAACCATTTCATGCTGTGAGAATTCATTTCAATGAAAAGAGAAAACTTTATGATCAAATAAAAAGTGAAGAAAATCGAAGTGATCACCTACAGAGGTGATATCAAGAATCCAGTGTCTGTATTTAGCCCACTGACACTGATGAAGAGTAGGAAAAGGGAAGCGAAAACATAGGCATAGAAATGGATTTTGACACGCAAGTCAAGACATTTACACTCACCTTAGGCTCCAACTTTAGAAACTCATAGAGAACCATTTCATAAATATGTGGGTCTAACTGACAATCCTTGTGACCACCCACACTCTCTTCTCCTCGAGGCAAATATGGACTCACTGCCCGCAAACGACATATTCGAGCAAATTTATAAACCTCTTCCTCCCAAAGAGCCTTGTCTTGTCCTGGATCAAAGAAAAAAATGATTTATTCCAATGGCCAATGAACTCCCTCCATCACCTCTAAATACCACAGGATTATGACAGATAAACTGTAAACTATCTCCCAAATTGAAAAAGATGAAAGTAAACTGACATTGACACCCTGACAAACTATTGTTCTTTACTGGATATGAAACACTAAAAACCTGAAAATTGATGTTGAATAAAAGAAATCTTCGAGGCCATACTCTCAAGTTGGCAATGAAAGTGAACAGAAAAGAATTAAAAATATGAAGAACAAAAGGTTATGAAATAGGAAAGCAAAAAGTTGACAGAACAAATCATAAACATATAAATAAAACATATAAAATTGCTGCTTCAGCAAAATCAGCAAGGTGAGAGAGTGAGTGCTTGTGTATTCTTTTGTCAACTTTCTTTTTCTTCCCTTTCTTCATAATTTTTACTTCTGGTATTTTCTTTGACTATTCCTTCCCAATCCTTTTCCATATCCATTCCTTGTCCATTAAGGAAAACACCCTAGAGTAATCATTCCATAGAGCATTCATTAATTGAATCCTGAATTAATTAACTGATAGCTGAAATCTTAAATTAGCTACTAGGATATGAAGAGTAAAATGCACTTATGAGAGGTGACAGATGACATGAGATATATAACACATTCTCAGGCTTCAATCGAGAGACATTGCAATATTTGGTATTAACTTCACATTGTAATGCCACACAAAAATCTTTTATTAATCCACCTAGGTTTCTGCTCTTTATAAGTCATTATCATGATGATACCTATTAACTTGTTTAATTATTCATTGAAGAGTTGAAACCTTAGTTGATAATTAACATATATCAAAGTAACATTGCAGTGAAGTTATTTATTTCCAAATAGTGGTTAGATATGGCATATATTTCCAATCAGCTCATATGCTGTTACTGAGGAAATTTAATGAAAGCCAAACCATCGAAAATATTTCAGCATAATGCTCAAGAGCATGTAACAAATTATGAAAATAAATGCGTCATTGAATTGGAAATAGAAATGCAATGCTCTAATTTTATGTGAATGATGATGAAATTACAGAAAATTCCCTCAATTTACCAATTCACGCGGAGAATGATTTTCATTGGCATGATAATTCAAATAAACTTGAACTAGATTGTTCATTGTGTAAACTGGCTTTCAATAAAAAAAAAAGAATTTTCACTTGAATGATGTTCCTACCAAGGATTTTGCGACAGAGCTCTCCTGCCTTCTCAAACTCGTTCTCTGAAAGCAAATGGTCCAGGTATGCACGGCCAACTTTTAAGGGAGTGTAGCGCTTCGGCATATCTTTCCCATTCTTTCCTTGGACTGCCTCCATAGCCATCTCATAACGACTGAAACCACAAAAAAGTACTGTGTATTAGCTTCAAGGTAAGTGATTCACAGATCTGGAATTTTCAGAGAAAAATTTATGTTTTCAAAAAATTAGATACATGAAACCAGCAAATTAAATTTGATAAGCTTTCATGTCAAAATTATTCAAGTACAGTAAAAAATTCTCACTATCATTTAGCACACACCTGTGCTCGATAAGCCACTGAACACGATCATCTGCATCACAAGGATTAGCGACCACTAAATCTTTAGGGTTCAGAATGAAAAATCTACTTTCTTCAATTAAACATTCTGCAATAAAAAGTTAAAATATTAATAAACAAAAAGATAATAACGACAAGAGTTATTTGAGGTAATGCTGGTCACAGTTATATTATCTTGAAAAATATATGCAGTGCACCAAACATGCCATTGTTAAAATGTTTTCAATAAATTTATTACATATAGCCATAAACCCTTGTATAATAGCAAAAGATGCTGAAAGTTTTCATTTTTTTTGTTATGAAACTGCAACTCATGATTGCTGCTCAATATTATAATAGCTATTATTTTTTTCAATCATGATCAGGCAGCATCATTTTTGCATATTTTTTTCTTCAGCCAGGATTGGTAAATTATAGCTAGTTTGAACTCAACTGAATCAAATTTGCAGTAAAGAAGATTTTTTAATAATAATCACTGCCCTATATTAAAACTCAGTAGTCCCAATATGTACAAACAATTTTAAGACTCGGACATGCATATGAAAGAAATGTATAATCCGTGGATTAAGCGTTAGACAGCATACCCAGACTTACCCAGGTGGTAGTCATTGCATTTGCATTCTGAATACTGTTGCATTGAAAGACTATCAGAGGAAACTTTCACATGTCCTTCACCTCCAGGATTTGGACCATCTTGGCAGGTTGGCCACACTGCACTCTTGGGTTCCACAACATGCACTTGTGGGCGCTGAGATTTCCCATCTTCGCCGGGCTCTTTTGGAAAACCAAGTAAGACCAGCTGATTCTCCCCTAAAGGTCCTATTCCACAGATGAAGAAGTCGGTGCGAAAGGTCCAAACTGCAAAACAGAAGCAACCCATTTATCACAAGTCATAGAAAATATAATTCTTGAAAAAATATTTCCCCAAAAATTATCAGTAGATGAAGATATACACGGTGAATAGGTATATGATGACTCTGAAGATATATACGAGGTGAATTTTTATCCCAAGAAATTTTGAAAATTTCTACCTAGGAAACGAATTCTTTTCCTAGCCCTCAGGTTTATTATGTTGTGCAAGATTTATTGTCCTATAACACTTCAATTTTTTTATCTGCAAGTTTTCCATTGCTATCTGCTCACATTTTTCGAATCTTGCTATGAACTGAGTTTACATTCACAATCAAAATGAGTATAAAGGTTACATTGGCATTGCTGCATATACTGTTGACATTGACACATTTCTGCTATAAATATGACTCATTGCCACATTGCCTGCAAGAAATATGACCAAGAACAGAAAATCTGTTTTTTAATTAACAGAGTGAGATTTCATCCCAATTAAATGGATAATCAACTTTCTAATGTATCTTTCGCCAATAAAAAAGCAATATAATGTTTAAAGTCATAATTTTAAGACACTATCCATTCATATACAACTGATTAATGGATATGTCACAAAATGAGATATGCAGGTACATATGTATGAAATATGTGTTATTTTATTTGTTATAAATATAAAAACTTAAAAGAGTCTGTTCAATAAACTTGTACTTCCCATTGTTATGATTACCTACTGATAAAACTATTCTGAATTGAATGCATGACCTAATCAGTATGAATTCCCAAGCATAATCAGCTTGCATTTGAAAATGCAAGTGATATGCTGTATGATCAAGTGTTTGAATAGTGAAGTGAAGGGAATGAAGAGGAATGAATAAGTACTCGACATAAAGGGCAAGGAAAGGAATCTCCTAGAAGAGTGTTTTAAAAAAGAGATGGAGGGTCTGAATGAATATTGAGTGGGGAAGGCAACAACACCTAAGGGCCACCAAAAATAGACAGTTTTGGTTATATGCCATCGCCGATCACACATGGGAAAGACCAAATCACAATGTGGACTTTGAAAATGCAAAAATTATCGCTAGAGAGAAGCATTACTTTCCCTGACTCATACGAGAGGCTATCGAAATAGCAAAAACATCCTCATTCAACAGGGAGGACAGCTATTCGCTCTCAAATGCCTGGAAGAGACTCCTACCCAAATGGACCAATCAGAATGCACCGAGCCAAAACCAAGGCCGATATAACATGGGCAAAAACCTGCATGAAACACTTCAAACCTGAAGACGCCAGCTGCAATGCTGGCGAAACTGTCGTCATGAAGATGAATCGACGCAGAGGTCAACCCGAAAACCTTGTTACACATGCTGCACCATTCCACTAAAGTCTCCATCAACATTCGGGGAGGGTAGGTTAACACTCATGTTGGAGGGAAGAAGTGGGAAAGCAAGAGAAAGAATTTTGGATATGATAAAATTGAATAGGCCTCATACTGAACAGAAGAGGTACGATAAAGTTCAGGATGTGGGAATATCAGAGTGATTCAAAAAATGCTTCATGTGAACTACCTAAACCAGTAAAATGTATTTACTGAAATGGATGGTTAGAACAATAAAAATTACAATTTCTGCAAGCTTATCAAGCATATTACCTGGCTCTACAGCTAATTCTGGAAGTACTTCTGCATATGAAGTCATGGCTGCTGGAGACAATGGTGAGATGGATGCACGTAACTCATCTTCTTTTCGTTTCCGAACCACACAAACACAAACAGTGTCCACCCAACCCACAAGAAGTGTATGATCATCACGCCAGCAGAGATTGCATCGGTAGTCCTCTGGAAGAGCACTGTGGCAAGAGAGAACACAAAAAAAGGTAGCATTAAAACATTTCTCTCCGGTAAAATAAACATTTTGTAAACATCCCCCTCAGAGTTAAAAAAAAACAAGAAATACAGCAAATAAGCAAGCTATTTCATCAATTTTGTAGTGATTTCAATTAGTCAGCATTCTGGGCAGGCATAACTATTAACTATAGTTGGCCAGTAAATTAGTGAAAAAATCAAAGTGGCATTAGGTGAGAAGTGCATACCCTGGGAAGCCAAGGTAAGTGAAGATGATGACAAACAAGAATGGGTAATTAGAACAGGAAATGTAGTATGGATGAAAAATAATGAAAGGATCATGAAACATACAAACAAAAAATACGGAGGGATAGCTTTTATGGTGGCTAAAATCTAGGGTGACCAACCATAGTAGTAGTTCACACATGACTTCCAATAGGGTGGTTTTCTATTATTTTTTTATAGCCTAAATCGAACGATTATTACTCCTGGAGTACGTATTTCACACTTTTAGGTTTTTGAACGTCGATATCTATTTTTCGCGATTAAATGAAAAGTGAAAATTTTCAAGCGCACGAAAATGCGACGGCTAAGTATGAATGCTGGGAAAACCCCATGTGACATCATTCTGGTTTCCACTGCCGCCAAGTGAGGTGACCTTGGGGCGGGGCTTTGAGCGCTTAATACGACGCAGGATGCTAGCAGGTAGCAGAGTACCCTGCTAGCAGGTAGCGCTTGGCTTAAATAAGGATTATTAATACCTTAGCAAACGAAGGAAACTTTCCAACCGTAGGCAGTTTTAATAGGTGATTATTAAGGCATGTTTCCCTGAGCTCTGTGCCTCATGCATGCATTAGCAATCTCAGACGATGTAAAACTCCTATCTACTCGTATAGAAACTAGGTCCCTGTGACATCACATGGAATGGCATCGCATGGGTGCCAATCTGGCCTTTATCAGATGAGGTTAAAATTGACAATTAACATTTGTCTAAACTGGGATTTCTAAAACCAAATAATTTGTATATTACAAATACACTAATGGCAATCAATGCCTTTCATTTTCTTTGATGAAGGAAACTACCCTATACAGTATTGAAGAATCAATAATGATCCAATATTAGTTATTATCTTTATTATTTATTTTAGTAGCTGGGTATGCATTGTTGCTTGTTAGCCTAGTAAATACCCATGTATTGAAGTTTGTATTGAATGTGCAACGTTGTTTTAATATTTAAAGGTAAAGGAAAAGTATTTGAAGTATAAGAAGATATTTATTAAAGAACCATACCAAATAACCAATATACAGGACTTGATTTCTCCTCTAAACGTTACACAGTGGAGTGGCATCACATGGGTGCCAATCTGGCCTTTTTCAAATGAGGTTAAAATTGACCACTGCCATTCATCTAAACTGGGATTTCTAGAACCAAACAATTTGTATATTATGAATACACTGATGGTGGGTAACGAATTCCAATCAATGCCTTTTCGTTTTCTTTGATGAAGGAAACTACCCTATTTCTTTATCATGAATGCCCGTGAAACATGATGAACATGCTGTATTCACTTCTATTTATTTTGATTTGAAATATTACAAGCTGAAGGAATATTAAAACTACCCTTGTTTCATTAATCGATGCTCAAAAAATTGTCCACTTTTAAAGATTCCACTCAAATGACACAATAAGGTACAGCAAATTGTTTTGGCAATGAGGCCAGAAAATAGCCAGATAAAGTCAAAGTACACATATCATCTAGTTATTTCTTCACTGTGCCCTTAAAAATAGAAGGATGGTATCAAAATATTGAAGATTTATTTCCATAACGATGCAAAATTACCAAGGTTTACTTTCTGAGCCAAAAATAGTCATTGAAAATAAAGAGGAAACTTAAAACTATAAATTAACTTAGGAGTTGCAAAGAATAATCATAGATAGTTTAATCTGCGTACTAATATCTATGCCAAATCCTAGAGGACCCCAGTTTTGCAGAATTTCTGCACTATTGGCATCAAGTAGAATATTTAGCTTTCAATTCAAAGTAAAAGCACAATAATTAGTTTTAAGTGATAGTGATAAAATCTTGGGCATATCTTCTATGGTGAAAAATTCTTTACTCTGAGTATTGAGATTACAAGGTTTGGCAGAAAATTAGAGGATGCAATCAACATATCAAGTAACCTAAACTATCATGGTAAAGAAGAATGAGGGGAGAGAAACCTAGTCTCAATGTTAGCTTGCTCATAATAAATAGAGCCAAGGCACTAAGCTTTCTTCAGGAAGAAAAGGTACTGTCACGGCCGTATCAAGCAGGGGTATCAGGGGTTCAAACCCCTCCAGAAATACTCAAGACATAAGTATTCCCCTCACATGAACCTCCCTAAAATGTACCCCTTTCCCTTAAAAATACTCTTTCAAAAATCTTTTTCTGGCTATGACCTTCAGTGCTGTACTTAAATTACCCTAAACATGGCACCCTAAGGTTAATTAAGATTCCTTGGGAATACAACCAAATCTGCTGGATTAGGAACACAAGCCCTCAAAGAGCAAGGTCAACTTACCAGTTACTACAACAACTTGATCCTATTAATGACAAATTTCATACAAAGCACACTAAATTATTAAATTATACTGACCCAGGTACACGACTCCACTTAATCAGGCCTAGAGAGCACCTAGCTGCTAGGTCATACACACGAATGCCCGCATACGATGACCAAGCAACAAAACGTCCTCTCCATCTTAGGTTCCCTACAAGGCCCCCATTAAAGCTGCCAGGTGTTATTGGTAAACCCCCAATTCCTCCAGCTTCACCTAAGACAGTGGGCCTCAGGCGAGCCAAAAATCCTGTCTTTTCATACAAAGTCAGTTTCTCATCACCTGTGAAATAAAAACTTTCTAAGTTGCAGGGTCTTAGCTGACCAAATAATACAAAGGAAATGCCGACACTTAATGCAGAAAATTAAAAAGGTCTCATTAAGAAAATAAGCCTGCAGTGACAAATTGTTCCACCAGATAATTATAATACAAATAATAGTCAATATGACCAAATATAATGTGTGAAAGACTACGTTTTTAAAAATTGTTTTCGCTAAATTCCACTTGAATTTTTGTTTTTATTTTAGGCTCCTCTTACAGTACTAGGTCCGCCAGCAACATAAAAGTCAACAACATGAAAGTACGTACCAGTTATAAAACGCCTTCCAGAACCGGATTTATAATAATTTGGGTCAATTCCGATAGACTTTATTAGCCTTCCAGTTGAAAAATTGTGGGTATTTTCAGTGGTGTACAGCCCAATTATCAACACCTGAAAATTAAAAAAAGAAGTATTTTGATTCAAAATGGTATCGACAGCAAAAACCAATGAACTTAGATCTAATAAAAGTTTCTCCCTAGAAAATTACCACTAAGAAATATCAATCACTAACCTTCCCATCATCTGAGCAGCTGGCTATAAAATCACCATTATGATCAATGCTGATCTGATTGACCATGACAGAATGAGAACCCAATTGTTTATCCACAACTTCATTTCCTTGATGATCTAAAATATGTATCCGACCAAACCGTGTCCCAAGGCACAAAAACTGTAAAAAGAGCCATAAGTTACAGGGGTGAAAGGGAAATCTTTGAATACTATGCGTAAGAATCGACGGTGGGCGTTCACCTTGGGATGAACAGCAATGCAATTAGCTTCATCCTTTGCAAGTATTTTCACCACGTCATTCCCAAGTCGAGTATATTTCAACTTCGGTTCAGTATCTTCCGAGGACTCACTAGCAGTATCTTCTCCATCACTACTGTAGGCATCCTTTAAGTGAACGAAAGTAGAAGGTAGGAAGGCTCAAATGACATTTGGTAAAAATTGAACTAACTAGGTACCCTCATTATCAATTAACCTACCTCTGTATCGTTGTTTGCTTCATCTTCATTTGGTTTAGCAGACGATTCTTTCATCTTTTGTTATTTAGCGTTACCTCCAGCACACAAAAACAACATTTTTGAAGGAATTGCCTTCCGTCATCGTCCCTCGGACTTGAATTTACGCTTTTATAATCCTTACTCATTTGTTTACACACAGAGTTTGAATAGCTCCTATTGGATGACGCTGGACTAAGGCTAAAAGCGCTCGGTTTAAAATGGTTCAAAGTCTACCAACGTAGAAATTTCTAAAGTTACAGGGCTCTAAAATGTATTATTAGAATTTTTATGTTTATTGCGTCATACTTGTTATTTAAATATTTCTATAATATTAAAACTGACATCTCGTGAAATACTCCAAAAGGTACCTCCCTGATAAGTAAATTGACTCCGTTTTTCTCCGAATAGAATTGACAAAATGTGTTGTATGCTCTTATATCTTCGATTTATTGAAAATTATTTTTGACGGTACAAGCTTTAACTTGGAGCAACTTAAGTCTTGAATACTTGAATGTCTCCAAAGCTTAGCCACTGAATGACAATCAAACATAAAACACATCACTGAAAACCTGTGACTTGGTCAGCTCGTTCGTTGAAGCGACCATTTTTCTTCATGCGCCTTTTATGAGACTTCATTTAGATCCTATGATTATTCTGCTGTGGGCAGAGTTCATTTGAAAGCCGCAAAATATTCTTTCGCGTATTTCACCACGTCCTCGGGCGTATCGATGAGCACATGCATGAGGAAATCTGATAAAAAATCCAATAATTCTTTTTGATCATCAGAGTAGGATCTGATATCCATTCTTCGTCTGATCTGAAAAAATAAGAAAATTAGTGTAAGAAATCGTAGCCATTTTTGATCTCTGATTCTACTACGAAATAATATACCCATAGTATTACTCGATATTTCCCAATAATTTTCGACTTGACCGTAATTATTTCTTTATTCTAAAAAAATGAAAATCTTGGAACAGAATCATTGCGCATTTCAGCAAATGGAAATCTGATATTGTCCGATATTTTAATTATTTCCCCCCGCTCTCCTTTGGCAATAATTATACGAAAACAATAATTAGGGACATCCTTATTATCTGAAATTCGCATTTACTCTGGGATTTTCTCTCTTTGGTAAAATAAACCATAGCAAAAATATATTCCTAGGTATTTCCCTCATAAAGTTTAATCTGTTTATTGAGAAAATGATGAGAACTCTCATTATTTTTCGAAAAATCGGAAAATTCTTCGTATCATAATAAAATAAAAATAAAAACCATTTCCTTTTAAGGATTTCTGACAGTACAGAACCCCTCAGTTTTTTATTATTTATTTAGTGTTATCAAATTATCGCGATGCGACTTGGCCAAGGGAAAGGCACTGACTATGCTACCTTGAATTTATAAAAATTCGCACACCTGTGGCTTAGTGAGGGGTGACCTTTACTCTCAGCCTTCTGATTGATGCAATGAGTGATGCCATTTTTAATCAGCGAAAGAGGCACATAGCCGACTTAGGGGGCCTTAGCCTTCCCGAAATATTTTCCCAATATTTTCCCAACATTTCATTGTTTTCCAATGACCAACGATGCGCACAACTTTCAGCATTATTAAAACGAATCCATATAGCTGATTCCATGAAATGTATAGTTTTCCGACGCATTTGAATTGATAACAATACATCAGAAGAGGCTGCCTGCATACCACCCAGTGGCGGATCACGAGAGGGGCCTATGGGTTACAGCCCCCTATTGGGTATTCAATTTACACTAGATAAAATGGTAATTTGTTCTAACCCCCTCTGATGCTTGGAGGTTAATATTCTGGTCCCCTACCTAGCCCCCCCCCCCTTATCCCTATTCTGGACCCACCACTGATACTACTCAAGCTTCCCCTGAAGCAAATTTCTGACTACGAGCCTTTAAGCAAAGCATATTTTTCGCGTCCTAGATCTGATATGAGTTCAGCTCACCTTGCAGGATTTGTAGGCCGCGAGGAGCTGCGGGTCTTCCCTCCATCTGTACTTCAAGGGTATCGGTCCCTGGTCAACTCTCCCGCCTGGCAAGATCCGGGCATAACGGGATATCCTCATCCGACGCTCACCCTCGAGCAGACGCCACGTCAGCGGCCCCGCCGCCTCCAGCATTGACCCCCGTAGCTTCCGTCTCCACTTCTCCTCCTCTCTCCTCTCCTGCCTGATGTCTTTCTTCAAGTGCCTACACTCCCTCTTCACTCCCTTGATGTCCCTCAAGATCTCTTCCAGCTTAATCCCATCCTCGCTCACTTCGGGGGTCAGAACGAGAGGGAAGTAGCCCTCCTGCTCGAAGGAGAAGACCCTATGGACTTTCTCCTTGGCGGCGGAGGCGGTCTCCGACCCTTCGCCGTCCTCTTCGGATGACCCTCCCTCGCCTCCCTCTCCTTCTACCTCTGAGCCCTCACCTTCTTCTTCGGCCTCGTCTTCATCGGAGGACCCTTCGCCTTTACCCTCTTCCGGTTCTTCCTCTTCCTCCTCGTCTGCTTCGCCTTCTTCCTCCTCCACTTCTATATCTTCTTCTTGTGGCTCCGCTAAGGTGTTATCTTTCTCCGTCGATTCCTCATCCTGCCCGCTCACCTCGTCGCTTTCTTCATGTACCTCATGTACCGTGCTTAAATATTCGGTGCCGAGGGCCAGCGATGCCAAATCTTCTTCAGCCTTCACTCGATCCATCTCTTCCAACTCCTCTCTGATTTCTTCCGTTCCTTTACCCTCTTCCACTACCTCCTCTTCCCCGTAAGCTTCTATCTTCTCCCCTACATCCGGTGGGAACTTCTCCGTGGTATCCTCGCCAATTTCTTCCTCGTCCCCTTGTTCCAATAGATCTTCTGTCTTGTTTTCTTCACCCTCCGCCGTGTAAGGTTTATCGCCCTCTTCACCGGCCGACACTATCCGCTCCTCCGGTTTTTCCTCGGCGTCTTCCGGCCCTCTCCCCACGGCCTCTTTCGGCTCTTCTGCTTCATCGTCCAAGAGGAAGGCTTCCAGTTCGACGCCTTCACCGGTCTCTTCCAACTCCGTGGCGCTCTCCTCTACCATTTTGTCTGATGAAATAGTCGCCTGATCGGTGGGAACTTCCGATTCTTCTGGGGTCGTGGAAACGCTTTCCTCTTCGGTGTCGCTAATGGTGACACCGATACCGCATTCAACTGGGGGATGGACGAGAGATCCTGGAGGGAACTGGCAAAAATAAGGAATAGATCGACGGGAAAATTATTAACTATCTGACTGGTTCCGTAGCACACAAAATGAGAAATGAAACTTCTACCAGTATACCAGCACAACAAATACCGTAGTCCTCACACTTAAATTTGTACACTTGACTTTTTCTATACCTATATATTTGTCCTTAGAATTAAATAAAATTTTATCAAGAGTCAGAGAGTTATAAAATGGGATATTGCAATTATTTTTACGAACAATATTCTAGTTTATAAGAAATATTTTTTATAAACGGTAATTTGATCCAATACGTTCGTAATTGGTTCGCTGGTTTCCAGAAGGTCACTACCAAAAAATCTATCGAACAAATATGAAATCCGCCAGTGCAATAAATAACAATTCCTCTCCGATCTTTACCGATCAAATCACACAGAGAAATTTATTCTAGTATATTTGGTAAAATTACTGAGATGACTGAATTGGATGACAAATATGGTGAAAGTGTGGTAGATAAACTATGCAAATATAATAGATATACGAGTATAACTGTTTTCAATATCCGATACAGCGATCGTAAAAAATATTTCAAATGATCAACATTTTCTTTCGTGGGGAATGTACTCACTTTTCTTTTATGTTTCAAGATATAGCCTCCTCCCAAGCTCAAAATCCATTTATAAACCTGAATACCTTTGGGACCATTCACTGTTTTCTTGGCTGCAACAGTTATTAATTCCTTTCTATTCCTTCCAAATCGTCCCATGCTGCGGCGGAAGTCCTGTTCATGAGTAAATGAGGCATATATTTTGTGTCTAGAAAAAAATTACTTCGGCATAGAAATAAACGATGGGTATATACTCAGAGCATATGTGACTTTTAAAAACAAAATACCTACATGTTATAATTTTTACGAAAGCTCGTAATTCACTGCCTGAAGGCTTTAGAAAAATTTCACGCGTTCATTTACGTCTACGAGGTACCGTGCAAGGCACCACCAGGGTGTGTGGCACGGGGTGATTCCACACCAGGCTTGCAACACATAATACTAGCCCTAATCAGAAATGCGCTCGCTTGCCGGTCACAAAGGACAACGACACGCGGTCAGACCAGAAACTAGAAGAGTGCTAGGGACGCGAACATGCTGCCATGCAAATAAAACTGTTATTTAGAAATGGAAAACGTAAAGTTAGCGCAGTAACTGATTCATGTATGAGTTATAACATGCCAAAAAATGTAATCGGACAGTATTGTCTGATTGACAGTGGGATATTAGCTATGAATACAGAGCCTATTCTGAGTCAACCTATCTTAAAGCTAAACTACCGCAGGTATTATGGCCCCTTATTGGTCGCGGATAAAACGATGTATTAAATCTAGCGGTTCTATGTCTATTTCCCTTGTCTTATCCTTGTAATAGTTTCCACCATAATAATTAGGCTCTCTTCTAAATTGATCTTTAACGTGAGGAAAAAATTATTCTACTAGAAATTTATGCAAAATATTTGATCTAAAAAGTTTTCCTTCGATCGGTTACACTTTGCCATTCCAAATTCCAAATTATTCGGGTACACTGCTATGTTAATCGTAGCAATTTTTAACACAACGTTTTAGCGTTCTCACGATATATTTTGATATTATGAAAAGGTACGACTTAAAAATTTTATTGGTGTATCAATATATTCTTCGAACGTATCATGTACTATCAAAGTGATATAAAATTTGGAAATGCCAACATCTGGGAAATATGGCGGTCGGCATTGAACGTTGAAACCATGAGTGACGGAATGGGAAAATCATTGAATCAATATTTGGTTGTATTTTGGGTCGCTTGGGTTGGGTATCTAGTATAGGGAACACGAATATCAAAGCTCACGGCTTTCAAAATACATCCAGACATATTTCCGATGAAAATTGAAAATATAATTTAACGATGAGTGAAGCACTGAAAATAATAGTTCTCACAGGTTTTCAATCATACATTTAGATAGCCACACTTGAAAAGTGTGTTTTGCTACGTGTTTTATTTATTAGCAAATAAAATATCGTGGAAAATGAACACACGACTATAACATAAACAGTGGTGTAAATAGGAACATACTTTGGGGGGGATGGGATGGCCAGGAGTGGCTACGGGGGTCCGGGAAAATTTTTGAAAAATGACATGCCTGGAAATATATTTTACATCATTTTGGCGCTAAAAATTCAACTTTAAGCAGATGTAGTTATTTTATGTCCAAAATAGACAATGGCTTTCAATATTTTTTAAATTTCTCTTGAGGCTTTATCTATCCCCTCATCTCCACCCCCATATAGTTACGCCACTGTTACTAAAGTTCTTACACTGAAAAACACTTTGGATATGAGAATCGTAGGTTTGGGTGTCACACCTAAAGCTGAGGCGAAGGAAAGGACTTGTCCATACATTTGGTTGTGTCACCCAAAGGGAATGGGTGATGAGGAGTTGGATGTACCAACTACTCCTTTGGTTGCTACATCCAAAGAAGATGGACGAGTACTTTGGGTGTGAGAACCAAAGTGTTGGGTGGCTCATCAGAACAACCATTGGATACTGAATGAAAACTTTAGACGAGCAGCCCAAATGAATGTGCCCCCACCCCTTTTACAACCCTACTAACCCATAATATTGTTCTTTTTCAACCCCTTTTGAAATGGGGAATAAGGACAGTGCAATTGGAAAAATGAGATGTAAACTTTCGCGGCGTTCATTTTCGCAGTAGGGCAGATTTCCGCGTTCCGTCCGCGTTGCCATTTTGAGGGCGACATTTGACCTAGTGTGCTGTAGGCATCCTCAGGCCTTCGCCCTGCCCTGAGGACGCCTACAGCACAATATGTGTAACGTCGTCATCAAAATGACAACGCAGATAGAACCTGGAAATCTGCGAAATTGAAGTTCTTTATTTCCGGTTACCACCTCGTTGCTGTCAGTTGCTGAGGCAAAGACAGCAGCTTCGTTGGCACAACTGCCAGCATCTCCAGGTCGAATAACTGTTGAAAGAAACTTGTCATCGCCACAGCAACCGACGCGGTAGTAACAGGAAATGAAAAACGCCGAACACCGCGGAAATATCCGCTATCGCAGAACCATAAAAAAGTTGTACATATAAAGGCTACTATTTGAAGCACCTTCCTTTACAGTCACCTCAAATGAGGAATTCCAAAGTAGGAAATGTAAAATGAAGAATTTTTAACGACCTAGCTCTGCTCTAATTATCTTTTATGCTCAATTAATCTGTATCTTACATATCTGCAGGAGTGTAGACTTCCGTCATTAAGAATGGCGGTGGAAGTCTTCCCTTTCATATTTCCTTCCATTGCAGACATCCTCAGAAAGAGGTAATTGGCAGCCTCTCCCATTAAATGCTGTAAATAAAAATATGGTTTAGAGGGTTTAGAGCATTGCTCAATTTAGGAGCGGAACTGCGTTCCGGCACCCTTTAGGGAAAATTGGGTCGTGTCAAAAATGTCTTCGTTTTCTTAAATTCGTAAAACTCATTGTAATTTTTATTGCAAGTTAAAAAAACGGAATTTTTAGTGGGGAAGCTAATATCTGAAAATCGTGTGAATTTAAATGTGTTAGCAAGCACTTAGGTACCTCAAATTTTGGAAATTAAGTACTAGTTCAGAGGCAGTGATGACAAAATAATCAAATTTCTCCATTCCCACTTGCCAAGTTCCAGATTATGGAAAATGTCAATGGTACGGTAGTTAGGATTCAAGGGATAAAAAGAAAAGTCTGTGAAATTGTTTTTCATACTTCCCTGTAAAAGCCTGGTTACACGATAAATTAACACGTACGAGTTAACGTCTGATTGCATGAATGATAATGTGGATTTGAACGGAAGATGTAAGTACGAACACATTAATCAAATTAGAACAGGTTATATTTTCTGTAGATGCGTTCGCTCACGTTGGGTGGTTAAACGGTGAATTTTGGCGTTCATTCTCGCGTTCATACATTTAGACATTAAATCGTACGAGTTAAGATGCCGTATAGTCAGGCCTTAACAGTTAACAATTAGCTGATGACGATGACTTTTTTAAGGAGATGAAAAATTTATGCGGGCATAATTATACATACATAATGCGCCAATAAATATGAGAAAACTACCTCAATTCAGCAAGCAATGGTCTCTTAGGGTAACATTTTAATATAAATTTGTGAATTCATCAAATGTGTTATTTAAGTCAACATCCGGCGGACAAGTCACGTAAAAATTCTTAGACTTATTCAGCGCATATTATTTTTTTAATTCCTCCAAATATTCTGCTAATAGTATCTAAGTTTTTCAGTTGGCCCATAGCAATGAAAACGACTTCTATTACAGCCTCTAATATAGTAAACAATTTTTCAGTTACGGGTTTGACTTCAATAAATTTTAGCGCAATTTTCAAATTTTTTTTCATTTATGAATAAATATAATTAAAATATATTGCTAGTCATAGCATTCATGCCTTCGTTTTTGGGGTCATGGGGTTTAAGCTTCCCGAAATGTTTCGGAGATGCGGCCTTAAGTTTCAATTTCCTTCAAATGAGCTCTGCCAAAATATAAGCCTCCTCTCCAAATCCCTTGAAATTTTGTCTGACTACGGCCCTGCCTGGCAGTTCATATGAGTCACAAAAATATTTTAAATATATTATATAATGATATCCGCCGCGGCGCATCCACTCCCATTTTGGTGGCGAAGAAGTTGAAATGTGACCCCGAAAGCACTGACCATTTCGGCTCCCGTCCAACCGCAATTTGGGTCACCCTTGAACTTCGGAAGTCACGGACTACTACTCTCTCCCTCAACCGCTGCTGGGACTTTGGGACAAAGATACAAGGCACACTCAGTGCCGTGCTTCAAAAATCTAATCTTTTCCTGGGCAAATATTTTCTCTCCTTTTGTTTCACACATAACCTAATATGCTTTACATAACATTTATGGACTTCGATTTTCGAAAGAGTGCACTTTGAGTCAGTCGTCAGAACTCTCTCTAATAGTTATGTCTAAATACAACGCGAACTTGAGTTTTATTTTGAGTATCATTGATGTGTATTTCAACCATTATCCATTAATAATCTCCTGAAAAAAATCAGAAAGAAACAACCAAATCGTCAAAAACTGTAATTTTGTAATATTGGTAGAAACTGAAGGGAAATTTGACCAGGAATTCGACTTTGCTTTGTGAGTATAACTCATGCCAGAGAGCTTCAGCAGAATACTTGAGTGCACTATAATTATATATAAGAATTTTAGTGATAACTGTCATGCTGTGTTACTATATCTTTTGCTTGTAAACTCAAAATGTAGAATTAAACCCCAACACTCAAATGAAGAGATACTGACTGGGAGAGATGGACGTTTTTCTTTGCTACTAGATGCAAAGTTTGAACTGTATTTACCGTATTCGTTTCGATAGGGAAGTTTGCTTCTGCTTTGTCCCATTTATCTCCGTCGAAAGAGGATACAGACACATGATAGTTGTCACTTTCGTTGAGTATGTACACGTGATGATCAATTTTTTTATTCCCCAGCTGCAACGAACTGGAAGAAAATCGTACTTTTTAGCAATAAAATTCTGATCAACACAAGACAAAATATCTCTTGGCTCACTTCTACAATATCTCTATGCATACATATAACAAAAGGTCTTTGCGTTACTATTCCCATTGGTGACCTGCAGGCGTGACCTCGCATTATTCCTACCTGATTGTCCTCTCAGTTTTTCTATGATCGTGGTTTCATTGAAATAAACTAAAGAAATTGGTGAAGCCAAAAGTCTTACGGTAAAAATTCCTTTTTTGAACTTCATTAAATCCATTAATTATTGCCACAGGCCCCTCTTAAATTTACCCATCCATCCCTTTCCGGCGTGGCAAATATATTCGTAGTACATAAATTTCTTTATAGTGAATTTATGAGTCTGAGCCAACATATTCTTTACCATTTTCTTACCATATTCAAATACCTTTCAATATTGCTCTCATTTAGCTAGGGCACCCAAAGTCAGAGTTCAAATAAGAATAGATTTATTGCTAAATTATTTTGACTGCTTGATTCACTGACTTCTTTATTTATTATTTACTATACATTTGTTTTTGTAAGCATTTATTTTTTACATTATGTTTTATTATTTATGAGTAGGATCACTGAAATTAATGTCATCTTCGGTGAAATTGTCAATTCAATAATTCTTCAATAGTTCTTAACACCTAATTCATTATTTACTGCTCCTCTAATTTTCGGAAACTGGGTCAGTCAGAAATTTTCTTCATTTCTTAATTTAATGTATCCATTTCGTGTATCCAGGTCAGTAAAGGTCATTACTTTCATAAGGATCTTTCCGTTTTCTTCAAAGCACGAATAATTAAGATGGCCAATTTTTTTCTATTTTTAAATCGTTGAATATCCATTCATTTAGGAATTGTGAATTTTTGGGTCATCTTTCTCAATACTGAAGCATTTCTCACTACGAAGGATCTCTGATGGAACAAAAAAGTGGGATTCTTAGATCATTCTATTTTCCGCATCATTATCATCACAAGGCGATTATTTTAATCGCCAGAAAGAGATCCTATTATCAGAAATTTATTTGACATTTTCTAGTTGAATTCTCGATAAAAACTGTGATCCAGCCAGCGGTGAAGTTCTACGGAACAAAAAAATGTAATCTTAGACAATTCTATTTCTGCATATTTAATATATCTTGAAACAGCGACTATTTTAATCGAAAAGCAGAACATTTTATTCAATCGTGAGGAAATTTGTTGAAATTTTGTATTTGAAGTCTTAAAAATTACGACGAACCAGCCAACGATGAAACTCTAAATTCGCAAAAGTACGGAGGGACGAAAATTCAACAAAGAGAAATTAACTTTGCCGTGGACTCCAGCCCATGTCTCCCTGATTCCAGACCGAGAGCTTTAATCTGCATTTATTCAGGGATGAAAGAAGCTTGGTCGTCTAACAGAGATAAATATACTCGTTAAGAACTGGATACGGACATATACTATGACGTAATTCATGTCGAAATCACAGCAAAGGATTGTCTCTGGGCAGAATTTCCCTGGAGAGTCATAAAAAGCTTAGGTTATTGCTTACCAAACAAAAGTAAATTTTCAATTGCAATAATCATAATTTTTATACCGTAATACGCAGCATAAAAAGTTTCCTTTAACGCTAAATCCGGCTATTGACAATTTTTAGTGATTTTTTAGTTATCCAGTTAAGGATTAGGTAATAGGGGGCTAAGTAGAGTCTAGAAGATCAATGAAAATTTTAAACAGCCAATGAAAGAAGAAGCTCACTGTACTTCCTTTTTCCCTATCACTTACAGTTTCACAAATTCACTTCTACAGCCATTTTTTTATAATTTTCAGCATCAAAAACTATTCTATATTTATTTTGAAACTCTTTAATTATTAAAAATTAAGAGAAATGGCATTACAGACGGAAATGTTCAAGACTTACTCAATTCTCATTTCCTCCAAAGTGGTGAACTTGGGTGTAACGCGTCCTAATAATGTGCTCTCTTGCTTGATGCCATCAACTTTATGATTTAAGGAAACGTAAACTTGATACACCTCAGGAACATCGCTTTCTTTTTCCACGCTGACGAAAAATTTCCCTGGATCATTACCATCTTCAGAGAAAACTTCAAGGGATTCTCTGAAGCAGAAATCCTTTTGATCTATATTTTATTCAATGGGAAACATTTGAATTAGTTATCGGACATTTAAAAAACCGCGCGCTTGTAATGGCATCAAACAAAAAACATACGATTGGAATAGCTGTGGAATTTAACCGTGATTTCATCGCTTAATAAATTCGAAATCTGTATAGAACGATTTTCACAAGACAATTTTAAATTTTATAAACCCCTTTTAATAATTTTTACGGTAATTTTCAATCTCTAGTCAGGTGAGATTGATTCCGGTTATTCAACCCTTCTTCGATTTCTTTTTTCATTTTCCACATTATACAGTCGTTCTTACCTTTTACAAAATTATCTTTTCCCTCAGATGGAATCCCTATTTTGATCGAAGGTTGGGAAGACTTCAGTCTCTGTTCCATAACTTCAGTTGGATCGCCTGGAATTTGGTATTTTGCAAAAGCAAAACTGTAATTGAACCTTCGGCTGGATGGTCGCTTTTGGCTTTCCATCTCACACAATTATAATGGGAAAATGTTACTCTTGATTTGAAGTGGTGCGTGTGCAGATATGCCGAAGTTCACAAAAGTAATTAAATACCAAAAACCTCTCGAAAATCAATATATGATCACCTAGGAAACACTTTTAAAAAAAACATCAATGTTTACAACTGATTATTAATATGGATTCTATTTAGACTGAGCCAAATTCCATTTTCACAACACAAGAAACAAGACACGACGAAAAGTTTTAAGTTGGAGTGTGTGTCAGTTTTTTTCCAAAAAGGAGTAGTTAAATAAATTTACAGTCCCTTAAAGATAGTAACAAACATTTTAAATATGGTTCATCGAGAAATTAACCTACATAAGAAGAGAGTTTACTCTAGTATCCAGTATCAACACATAATTCCTCTTGCTCTAGAGCTCACATTACTCATTAACTTATCTTACCCTGAGGTTGTTTTCATTGACTGTTACCTTCTGGAAACAGTAATTTTGAAATTTCCATATTGAAAAATGCTCTTTCTCAAGCCGTCCAAGATTATAAAAAAATATTGACCGAAGGAACACTTCAAAAGAGCGCAGTCCATGGATTGAGCAGTATACGCACCTTAAGGCAGTGTCGGCTGGTGGTTACATACCTAGGGTGTGCATTAGAGAAGATATACTATGATGAAAAAGGACATGAAGTTCAAATGAATGCTGCTAAATGGCACTGAATGCATTGACGGACTAGGATCCTTAACGCAGGTAGTGTAGGTGGCAGCTACACCGCTACACTACCTGCGAGTTACTCACCAAATAATATTATGTGCGTGCGCATTCGCGTCGTGTTGAGTCCTCTCCGAGCACCCATTTGAACATCGCATGCCCCCCGCTCACCTAGTCCCACCCGTGCACACTCAAGCGATCGCATAGACAGAATTTGCGCCCGGCGCGATGCCACGGGGTCGCACGTTTGTAGAGCGGTGAATTCGCCAAGGAGATAGCGGTAGCGTTTGGAGTTTCATATTTCATCCATATGTAGACAGGAGTTTTATCTATCTCGTGGTAAAGGAATAGTTTTCTTTAATAATTCATTAACGTTTGGGAGTGCACTTGCTCACATGCGTACATGCACATGCAGCCACTGCCTTAAGGGTAACCTATATTCCTTGAAAACTGAAAAAATGTCGTCTTGATTCATTGGATTTTGAGGCAATGGATTAACTTGGAGGAGCGAGGTTAGCCAAGTATAGAGAGCGCTTCGGTATACTAATCGAAGGGTACCGAGGTCAAAGTCAGGATGAAGTCTCCGGACACCCCCTAACATAAATCCTCGAAGTGCAAGGTGACCCAGAGAAGGGAACTGACCACCTTCCCCACCCTGAATATGTGAGATTCTAGGGACTTAGGGTTGAATCACACAGTGAGTGAGGGATTTATATGATCGATTGGAGGTGGACAACGAGGGCCCTTCACTTTCCATTATGATACTAGGCTATCACGCGAACCGGTATGTATTTACATGTTGCCTACTATCAAGGATGTAACAAATTGCCATACCAATTGCGCTAACAAAATGCAACGGCTCTCATTTCACGCGTACTATGAGTCATGCTTATGAAACGGCAATAATCAGGGGCTAATAGCAAATTTCAAAGAAGAATTTCGGCAACAGAGCAACAAAAAATCTGAGTCAGTTGCTTAAATAATATTTTACATCGTACGATTTTATTCAGAATTTTTAAGCGGAATGTCTGTAAGGCGACATCGAAAACCTTGAGTCTTCTCATTTTTTGGATAATGCCCGAGGACTATGCATCGGATTTTACCATTATTCCTGCTGTTTTAACGTATTTTTTTAATTTGAGATAACTTTATGTGGAGAACTCAGTGATGGAAGTAGATACTGAATTTATCCTATGTAGTTCGACACTAAAATTTTGCATTGAGAATTTTAAAAGCTTAAAAACATGAACCACGACGATTAACGAAAGCTAATTTTATATCCAGTGTATGCAGTAACTTTCAGCGCCGTAAAAAGAAAAAAAATAAGTAAATATAAACAAGGGCTATTTTTGGTATTTGCGCTTTCGGCCAAGATTGAGATAGCTGAATTAAATATCACGTAATGGGTCTGATGGGCTGACTTCGACGATAGCGTTTAGTTTAATGTTGTTTATTTCCATTAAATTCAATACTCAGAAAGTAGGGAAAGTGGCTGGATTTTAAGAGCGTATTTGTAAGTATATCATTTGCTGTTTCCATATCCCATGGTAATACCACTTTATTTTTGCTCCAGCTCTCTAAAATATACTTCCATACTCCAGATCTCTACAATATACTATAGATACATCTTTGGAGGGTTAATTTTGTGCCGTGTCTCTCAATTATTTCAAGGCGGTTTGGACTCCAGACTGGTTTCTTACATCTCGTATTCTTCTCCGCAATTTCTCTATAAGTTCTTCGCCCCACATTTTCGCTCGCAATAATTGCTCGTTCTTGAAGATATTTTGCAATGATTCCCTTCGATTTCGTGACTTTTCCTATCTCCCACTTCCCTCTCCAACCGTATAAATGTAAGTGCATAAAGAAAGGCGTTATGACGAAAAAACATCCACTGACGAAGATAAGTCGTCATGGTAAGGTTTTAAGCTTTTAAATTTGTCAATGTAAAATTTTAGTGTCGAGTAACATAGAAAATATTCATTATATACTTCCACAACTGAGTTCTCTACATAAAGCTGTCTCAGATTAAAAATTTTACATTACGACAGCAGGAAAAATGGTGAAAATCTGATGCATAGTCCTCAAGCATCAGCCAACAATTGAGAAGACTTAAGGTTTTCGATGTCACCAGATAGACATTCCGTTTAAATATTCTGAATAAAATCGTACGATGTAAAATATTATATAAACAACTGCCTTAGATTAAAAAAACTATTTAAAGCACTGAAATAAAAAGTAAATCTCGAGGGCCTTTAGAATGACCTTTCCTTTTATATTCAAAAATTACTAAAGAAGTATTTTTCTTCAATTACCATAAAATATTGAAATACCTCGAGAATAGCCTACACTGCGCTAATATCGTATCTTGAACGTACATTTGATGGCTATCGTTTTACTTGTAGAAACGCAACTCGAAGCGATAGTTTCTAATTTCCTCGCGTCAGAAAGGGTTGAACTTCAATAGCAATCCATTGCTCACTACAAATCAATTTACGTTATTATTTATCACAAAATCAAAAAAATCCCCAAATTCATTTCACCCCGGCGTCCTAAGTATGATGAGCGCGGGGAAAAACGCCACTCTGAGGGTTGAAAGACTTCTAGGCCAGCTCTGGAAAGTACCACCACAAGGTCAGAAGGAAACATTTTGAGAACTCTTTGGTTTACACCTTGAGTCATGTAAAATTTATCCGAAGGCACATCGGATCGATATTAGCGCCGAAAAGTCACTCTTACCGCTGAATACTTACGCTTACGTCCGGCAAAAGTGAGCATCAAAGCGAAATGCTAACAAAAGAGCCGGCTTAACAGAATAGGTGACGGCGATAATTTTGATAAAGCAATGCCACAAGTAGGCTATAGCATTCCTTGGATAAATCAAGGATGCCCAAAAAAGGGGTTTCCATTGTGAAGACTGCACTGTTAAAATTTGTGAAGATAGAGATAGTAGGTATATTTTACGGCGCTGGAGCAAAAATAAAATAGCATCATCATGGGAGATGGAAACAGCAAATGAAATACTAACAAAAACTATTAAGATTCTACTACTTCTCCTAATTTATGAGTATTGAATTCAATGGAAATGGAAAGCTACCTCAAATTTGGTCAAAAGCACAAATACCACAAATCACCTTTATATGAACTCCGAGCGTCAGACTTCCAGCTGAGCAAAGAAGGCAATAAAGGGAAATAAAATTTACTTCGTACGTTACACACTGAGAATTTATTATCGATCATGGTCCCCTCACTTATGTCATGATCAATGTAATTATTAATAGGGCGGAAACATTAAAGTAGCAAAGCATGCATTTGTCTATAGACCCCGTAGGAGCCGCGACAGATTCCCTTTCTTCTCTCGCCGCTCCTCACCCGTTCGGCGCTGCTTCCACTGCCTGGTGCGATAATCTGGGATTGCATGGAAGTGACGAAGCATGTTCCTGCTTTCTCCTTCATATAGGCTGTAGGGGAGGTTTGAGGTGACCATGAGTCATGATGCGGCAGTTACTCAGAGGCGGAGAATTTGCTCCTTTACCACGAAACGCCGTTTATCTCTTCTCTCCGCAGTCTAAAACCATATGATCTAATCAAATATCAAGTTTTGATTTCTCGGAAGATTTGAAATAACTCTAAAATATGCCGTCTTTTATGGTGCGTCAATGCTACTCTGAAAGGAAAACGTATGCAGTTGTACTTACTCTCTCACTCAGGGGCGCAGCTGGGATTTAAGGCTAAAGGAAGTTTTGGGAGCAACTAATGCTCCCAAAACTGGGAGATATGGAATATGGGAGGTATTGGTGCCCTCCCCAGAAAATTTTTAAGATAATTGGTACAAAATGGTGAGTTTTACGGCTTCCTGAAGGATATTTTATAAATCCTTACACTATTCTACAAGTAATATTTATCCGATTAAGTAAAATAGATAAAATTTTTCTGAGGTCTGAGGGGAGGGTTTATCCCCCAAAACCCCCCTCGCTGTACTATTGCTCTCATTCATCCCATGGACAGGATCATACTAATCTATTTTTGTTTTATTACCCCTGAAAGCTGCAAACCATTTGAGATCCACATCAGGGCCGGATTTAAAATGTGGGTGGACCAGGGCCCATTTTGGTGGGAGGTACCACTGGTTGCGTTTAGAGCTACAGTAACAACGCCAACGGATAAAGTGTTTTTTTGTACCAGCAGCGTTAACCATTTATTGACGACAACATTTTAACCAAAAACAACCCAGCTTCACTTCATATCCCCTCATACCATGGGCATACCCAGCGAGGGGCAGGAGGGGGCAACTGCCCCCCCCCCCTCCCCCCAGAAGCAAATATTGCGAATGTCTTTAAGAAAAATAATATTTTTAAAGCAAATGATTTCAAAAACTAATAAAAAGCTGTAATAGCTTCCTTAAAATGTTGATTTCATTCACCTTTTCCATGCTTAAATGTAACCCACAACTTGAAAAATCATGCCCCCCCCCCCCCCCTAGTTTTGATCCTGGGTACGCCCTTCCTCATACATGATGGTTTTTACTATTTTTTCGACTCATTTCCCACAACAACAGTATGAATCCCAGAGGATCACTCATACATGTGAGCATTTCTGATTATCTAAATTTCAATCCAAAGAAGTAGATTCAAAATGCAAGTGGAAGCTATGGCAGTTTTTAAACATCCTAGGCATTGCATCTGAAAATGGTAAGGGTGAAGAAAGAGAAAATCTTGTCACATGATATTCTGTGGCCCAAATACTATGTAGTGGACGTGGTTTCACCGGTCAGAAATTCAGTCAATCTCATCCAGAGTTCTCCATAATGTATACTTCATGAATCTCATAACTGCATTGCTGAATCAAACTATCATTTTATTCACCATGTGGATTTTATAGGTGGCTTGCATTGACCTAAGTCCGATTGTAGATGTACCCTTTATGCTTCTGAGTTCTTCGCCCCATGCCTGAATTAGCAATTAATAAGTTACTCAGTTCTACAGCTAACCTCTTGGGGTTAAAGGCTTAGGACAGTAATTCCCACCTTTTATTTATAAAAATGCCGCTCTTATGGATTTTTGTAGGGCAGCTTATGCCGGCTGGTTGTATCCTAGAGGACTCAACATTCCACCAAAACATTACAGAGATAATATCCCATCACTCCAATAATATTCTTCACATTTTTGCAATCCCAATGCCTTCTCATAAAGTTTAGTAGCAGAGCTTCTCTTTATTAGTTCCAATTCTTCTAAAGTAAGCTGATGCCTAATTTGCTCCAAAAATGCTTCTCAATGTCAGAGATAACTTTGTACCCATGGCTTTCTAGTTGGCAGGTTTTCAATCATCTGCGTCTCTCCAACATAAAAACCTCTACACGAAAATGGCACATTAATTACACCTTCTATGTCAGTAAGTCATACATACCTTGCCAATTCATACATGGTTTCACCACTTCTCCAGTCATTAATGTTTAGAGCAATTTCAAATTTTTCATCCCAAATGAACTTGATTCTAGTTAGAAAAATCAGGGCAACCTACAGGGGGGATATTCCACATTGTGCCTATGAGAAAATATACTGAGAGATTTACAAAAATTGGGGGATCTGAAAAATGTATAGGGGAAATATGAACTTAATTTCTTTTTTCCTCGGATAATTATACATGCTAATCAGATGGCTATAATAATGTAGTTGAGTACTTAAGTAACCCAGATTTTTGATGGAATTGATATATTGTAGTTGGGTGGATATAAAGAATTTAATTTTAAATGAATGTAGTTAAGGGAACTTTAATAAGGCAGGTGTTTGGTGAGAGGTAAAAAATCTTGATTTTGCTGGGAATATGCCATCATCATTAGAGAACGGACACGCCTGACTGAAAATATGTATAGATGTAGCACTAACACACCATTTTGTTCTCTTTATCAACAAGTTCCCTAATTTTGGATACTAATGCAAATATATACATAACTAAAGCTAAATCTCAGAAGTAAAAATGCACCATTATGGACTTGTTGATACCTTAAAAACATCTTTTCTGAGCCTTTGTTTTAACATGATAATTAAGAGAGAATGTCCACTACTCTATTAAGCTGATGTTTGTCAATCATGGTCAGTATTATTTTAAGGCTGACTGCAGTATATCATTTTCTTCCTCAAACAATTTTTTTACACATTCCAACAACTTCTTTTCTGTACTAACCAGGGTGATCATTTAAATTATAAATCTTGAAGAATCGATGAAATGTAACCCAATATCAGTCCATAACATTGTGACAGTTACCAAACACTTTGGTTTATAAATGATTCCCTGCGAGAACCAGGCATGGCATGTGACGTTCAGTCCCAGTGGTGAGGCAGGAGCATTTTATGTTGAGAATCTGGAAAAAATGTCACAACTTCAGCCAAGTAACTCAAGTCAGTTTGTAGGATACACTCTCACACAGAAATATCATGGATTTCGCTTCCATAAGAAGAGGGAATGTCTATTTCCTCTCAACACAACAATGATCAGTACTATAAGCTTGAAATAATAATTGAGTGCAACAGAACCAGTAATCATAAATACCTGTTATATACCTTAATGCTAAAGAATAAATCCTCTTTATTTGTGTACACTCAGTATAACTCTGATATTGACATATCAAATAGTGTTATCATGATTTTAACAGAGTTTTTAAGAACCGTCTCTGCCAACCAGAGGATTGAAAAACTTGGTAGAAAGTACATACATACTAACTTTTTCCTATCTTTTCACCTGTTTCCAACCTCTACTGGATGCTATTATGTGCCGAGTGTTGTGCATATTGAAGGGGAAGGTGCATATAATTTTCAGATGGGAGGGATGGACAGGTAGGGGAAAGCATAGAGAGGGAGAGGTTGAGACTGAAAGTATTTTAGTAAAAGCATCCATGTAGGACTTATTTGGAGATAACCATCCCCATTTCTTTTGCATCTCTACATCTTAATCTCTTTGGCCAACAAATAAAGTCTAGGTTTAATCTGTAAACCTATGTAAGAACTCATTGTTGCCAGATGTTTTTATCACCATATTCTTCTACTACTGACTTCAACTTTATTATAAATATCAATCTGTCCTAGGTTGCAGCACTATTATCTAAGAATTTGCCAGCAGGAATCACAAAAAGAGCTGTTCATGATAAACAGCTGGTAAGGCCCATTAAGTTATATGAACTCACAATGGGGAACATGCACAATTTTTTTAAAGTACTGGAATAAGAAGGCCTCTACCTCAAATGTACTCGTCGAAAATTTCGCGCATGAATAATGCTTTTTAGCTGAGTTATGAGTCTTTAAAAATTGATCTTCATCGGCTGATTGAAAACACGACGTCATCGGAGCGTGACGTCACGGAACGGCATCCACTGATGACAGACTGAGGAAGTGGATAGAAAATTGATCTACGAGGGCTCAAATGCAAATTTGGCGATAATACCTAATTGCAATTTTTACTTTAAATATCTTGCATTCGAGCCTCTAACACTCTACTCTCTTAGCGAAGTGAATGGTGTTCCGTGCGATGACGTCAGAAGGCGTTTCAGGTCACGTGACTTCAAGCGATATTCGAGCATTTTTAATTAGCATTTATTGACGTTTGTGGAGTACCAGGAGAGTTTTGGCTTATATATTTGGACTCGTGAGAAAATTTTCTATTCAATGAGACTAACTAGGATGATGAACAAATTCCATGCATGTTCCCCATTAGCTAAAGATTACCACCCCCTCACAAACACTCATGATAAATGGTTATCAAACTAAAGTTCTGTGTGTAGGAATAAAAACAGGAATTTATGGAGCCTTCTTCTTCAAAAATTTAATTACACTCCCTCTTCTTCATTGTTAATATCCGTCATAACCATCTTCAGGTAGGCCAAAACAAAAAAAATATGGGTTTGAATTCATTTTGAAATGCAGACATTTATCATATAGGCCCATGACGGCCAAAATTACATTTGGTGGTAACACGCAATATTATAATTACCCACATTACCACATTGACATTCAGCTCTTCATTTAAAAACAAACAATAAAATGCAGTAAGTACTAACATGATGAACATCTTTTATCACACTTTTATATGATTCAAAATAGCATTTTAACACGGCCATCCACAAAAATACTATTTTCTTTAGTGAAAAATCAATAAAATATCAAACCATGGTCCACACAATCCAAAACAATGATAATAAATTACTACAGATAATAATTTCTTAGTGTTAAACACACTAGGGAAAAATGATAGAAGTAGTAGTAAATTCAAAAATGTCAATCAGGAAAAATAGAATTTTACCATAAAATAAAAAGTCTTAAAATCTTTGACCGAGATCAGAAGAATACTCATTGAATAGACAATGATTAATCATTGGAAAACAAGCATCAAAATTAAGGAGAGCAATACAAGGAATATGTCCCTACAAATCAACTAGCTGCCAGCGAGGTACCAAATGACAGCCAGTTGGGTGTCACTACTGAATATGGAAGCCTAACTCATACTGAGAAATGATTTTTTTTCTCAATTATTATGCTAATTATTTGAACTGTGACACTGATGGGGCTTTATTACATCTCAGCAGGGAAGTTGATAGAAACAGCTGATCAGTTACTGTGCAAAATAGCATCGAGATTATATTAAAATGAAGGAATATTCCATTGCACCACTTAGGCTAATCCAACTTTCTTGTTTAGCTCCCAATGGAGCATAATTTTACCCCCCACAGTTATATTCCAAGCAAAACAGAAGTTCAAACGCATTCTTAGCTAGCAAAAATGTTGTAGAACAAAAAAAATTATGCCAGCCCATTAAGAAGCCTGCCATGTCATTTCATCATCTCAGAAACCTGAAGTTCTTCAATACCAATAACAAATTAACACCATCACAATATGCTGATGACCTATCATGATTCATTTATTAATGGAGTCATGACAAAATCAATGTTGTATCCCTTTACTTCTAATTATAGTCTCCAGACATGCAGTATTTGGCCAAAACAAATAAATAGCAAACACATGAAGTAGTATTTGTACTTTTCCAAAAATTTAATTAAGCTACCCAGATTCCAAAACTGCAGATGTCTCTCCTTTATATACATGACCACTGCCTCTAGTACAACCAGTTACGTCCATTGAAGACTCATGCTTGGAAAATAATGAGACTATCCCAAGTTAATTAGATGGCCTTTTAATTATTATGCATTTAATGTAGACATTTCTGACTATATCCAGTATCTATGACGAAATTGTTTTGATGAACCTAAACCACTAACATAAAATTTAGAACATCTTAAATATAATTCTTGGTCAGGAGAAGAAAAGTGACTTCACTAGATTAATAAGAAATTTCCACTCATACCTGAGTTTAAGCAAAATATAATTATTAAATGGATTTGCACATAAACTATTTATGAGTTCTCAACCAGAGTAACAAGTAATTCAACAGAAAATATGACATAGGGTGAAAATTATGCATAATAATACAATGTTTGTTCAATGGTACTCGCTACATGGACTGATACGTATTCAGACCTGTTGTGATTGGTTTCACAAAAATTAATCCTTCTTCCCATTCTTTGACATTTTTGACGTGCCACACAGGTGACATACAAGGTCAATATGCATACGAATACAAAGAATATGCACAAAGGTTAGGAGAGACAGAAATGCAGTCATCAGTGAACACAGCCCGAGGTGTCTTTTTTAAGGTGTGAGTATCACAATATGATAAGAACATTTACTTCACAGGAAGATAGAGCATGCAGCATTTGGTAAGTATGAGCCCATATACACTTTAATTGCGATACCAAGAGAATGGTGCACACTACAAGATTCAACCTTAATGGTGACTCTTAATTAGCATTTTATTAGGGTCAATAAGAAGGACAACTCATATTGTGACTAAGAAAATATGTAATTCTTGGAGAGGCATAAACAAATTGGACAGTCATTTGGTTATCTCTTAGAAGGGTAAGGACCACAATGATTGGAAAATTCAACAAAGAGGAATAAAGAAAATAAAATAAAACAAGAGATTACAAAAATATATGTTCCAGCTGTAGTGAGCAGGAAATTAATGGCAAGATATGTACCAATAGAGGGTTGATCCGAACTTCAATCAGCCCTCAAAGAATTCTCCACGTAATTCATCAAGAGTCAATCTTTATAGATACCTCAAACAGAGGGAGTATGTAAGACTAATCATTGCCAAAACAGATAAAAATCTAACAGAGAAAAAAGTAGGATAAAAATCCTCAAGATATATTTGCACACAGCATTGAAGTATACCACTGAGAATCAAGCCTTGCAATAAAAATTGCCCCAAAACAACTGAAAAAGGCTACCATTATCGCAAGAAACAATCAATTGCTAATCAAGTAAGACCAATTCAACCCTTCTTCACAGAAGTTTCATTCAAAATAGATTCCAATGGCATGAAGATCACAAAATATCACTCACATAAATAGATATTTTTACATTATTTGTCAATGGACAAAATTACGTGGAATGTAAATTCATCGAGAAATAAATTACATAATTTCACTTAATAATGCCCAATTCATTCACCAGAAATACCTTCTTGCAATAATAGATCATCTTCAGTAGTTGCAAGCCTTCTGAACCGTGGTGTTGTAACAAGGAACATGACCAGGACTGTAAAAAGGACTATTGCCATTCCTATGAAGTTGACTAGTAGTCCTTCAGTGGGGAGATCCTGATAAACTTGACTGTAAAGTTAAAAATAAACAATCATTCTAAAAGGAAGAAAAATTATAGGGCTAGGATGGAGCATATAATAATACTAAGTTCTAATATTAATGAAACACTGGACATCATATATGAGACAACAACAACATGCTAAAAACATCACTTAACTTACCTAAACCAAAACTTTCCTGAACATTAATATTTAATATGTACCTATTTATTATCGACTTCCCCGTAAACAGCGCATGATGGCCTTTTACAATGAGGGTTTCCAATATTAACAAAGAACAACAAAAATATCCATTCCCTGGATAGGGATCACATACCCACGCGGGATTCAAACCCACAACCTATGGTTTGGCAGGAAAGGACTTAACCCCACTGCCACCGCGGCCGGCGAAAATTAAAGTACTTGCATTATATACATTTAACCTTTTCCCTACCGTTCACGTATATATACGTGTGGACGTTTCCTGACCCGGGAGACCACGGCCGTATATGTACGTGTGAGATTTTCCCGGTAAAGAAAACGAAACCCGTATATATACGTTTTCTAGCTCTCCCCCTTTCAGGACGGTTGTGGGTTTAGGTCGCCTTTGTCTCGGGACCCAACGCTTCGGGGTATAGGATTAAACCTCCGAATCCAGGAGCAGGCACCCGGACCCTTCATCTTTTATAACCCCTCTCAGCGGTAAGGGACAGCGGTCAAACAATTGTTTATAGAGTCAATTTTCGAAATAAATATTTGTTCTTTTCTCAAGAAATATAAACTAAGAATTGAATTGTTTGTCTTTTGAACAGCGTTTACAATTTTTAAACGAAATTCTACGACAAATATTAACTTATATCTCGAGTTATGTATAAACATCAACATGGAAATTGTTGCTGCGTTAAATGCTTTGATAATGGCCTTAGAACTTCGTTTAAAATTTGACAATGCTCAGATAAAAATGAGGAATTATATTCTATGTCTGTAATTTACGTGCAAGCAACAATTATCCATTTGCTAAATACATATAAGCAATACATAAATTGACCGCGAACCAATGCCGCAGGTATGGTCGTAAACCCGGAAAGGAGGGAGCACAACTACTCTCGGAGTCGGAGATAATGCGGAGTCCCACCGTGGAGGGGTCGAAAAAGGTTCAGCGAGACCCTTCTTAACGAATGCCCTCCAAAAATGCTCCGTACCACGAGAAAGAAGAATCTCTTGGGGCTCGGTACAGCAGTCAAGCTAAGACGAAAACTCTGCGGTCTCGAAAGGGTTAATGTTTACTTAAATATATATTTCCATAGTGGGGTATTATCGCATATGTACCACCAAACTTAATGCATGAAATGCAATGAATTAGAAGCTTCATCGTACTTAGCTAATTAGAAATTATGCATTAACGCTATATCTATAATTTTCTCCCAAAACAATAGTTTTATGACACCATAGTTATGGTGACGGATAACTTAAATCGACAGGATTTTTGCAATTTACATCATTGCATAACAGGGAAATTTCAATTTGAGAGACAGAATTTGAGGGTGAAGCAAAGTAAGAACAAATTGCGTGTAAGAAAAATCTTATACTGAGCCCAGAGTTAAACTATGCAATAACATGTAGCAAAAAGGGCTAATATCATTGTCAGCAGAATAATTTTAGACATTATTATGTTGTTTTACCTAGTAGTTCAATTTACGTAAGGGAGGCAGAGGAAACACCTCTGAGCAAAATACAAAATATGAGGGAGGTTTTTTTAACCTCCAATAGCTCAGCAAAAACACCATACAAAGCGACAGGTGGGTACTGCAGAGGTATGGCAACTGCTCGTCCTCCGCACCACACGCTCAAGTAATTTCTGACCGTAAGTTGTTAGTTTAAGATTAGTAGCAATCTCATTAACTACACTGCCTCAATTGATTCTCCCACCAAGCATGCACAGCGTAGAGACAGACAGAAAACTCGCTGAATGGCTTCAGCATTCACATGCCTTGATCTTTAAGCCAATAAAAGAGAATTTTTCTTTAATGCAATGCGGCTAGAGTGTGAAACACAGTAAAAAAAATTATGTCCATTCCCATTCAAAACAAAAGAAGAGACACGCTGACTTCTGGAAGTGTTCTGATCCATGACAACGCCCATTTTCTCAGGGCTGATGCAGCCCAACTGCTTCTTGAGCAATTTCAATGGGACATTTACAATCACCCGCCGTGCAATGTTGGCCTAGTGCCTAGTGACTTCCATCTTTACCCTGAAATGAACATGTGGCTAGATGGCAAGCATTTCAAACGAGTGATGAGCTTCAGGACAAAGGCATAATTCATTGGAAGTCAATGGCGGCAACATTCCATGAAGAAGGTATAGTAAAGCTTGACCACAGGCACGAACAATTCCTCGGTCGCCGAGGCAATTATGCCGAAAGGACACCACAAGTGTGCTCAACATTTAGCTATAAAATAATTTTTAATCAATTATTTTGTGTTCTGATCATGACCCATGGTTGAAAAAAAAACGGCCCTCGTATGCATGTGTATATTTAAACAAATGATGAATGCTAATAGGTAAACAAGGAAAAATCAATGATCCTGGGAAGATGTAACACTAACATGACCCATAATTTGCCAACCAAACTGAGGAGGAAATTTGAATGAGAAATACCAGATTGGTATGTATAAACATATAATCAACATCAAATACGTCCCAAATCCCCAGAAGACAATGCTTAATACAAGCACAAATGTCACCAAACAGGGGTCAGCAACCCCTACTGAAGCCCATGAAACAATTTTATGCCTCCTTAACAACTATTACCAGATAAACATTTTTTTTAAATTATTTACTTCTATTATTTATGAAGTGTATGTATGGCCAAACATGTTCACATTGACTTATAATTTTTAACATACCCTATTGACTGCCACCTGGGCAAAAAATAATGTACTTGATTACCTTGAAATTCTAACCTTGAAGGAGAAAATTGTGTTTACATTATCATCTACCACTATTTTGGCATGTATAAAATGAATTTAAGGTCTTGAGGGACTCAGCATTGGTCAATCAGCCAAGAAGGAAAATACATGTATGGGGCACTGGTGAGTAATGAAGATCTGTTGTGACCAAACTGTGGCTCATGCTGACAAGGTAAAGGTTAAATTTAGTTCATTAATAATTTATTCAAGAAAATTCTCCTCGAAATTTCAATTCCCAGCATCATAACAATTGCTTAAACTTAGCCAAATTCAACGATCAAGGGCAGTGTTGACTTAAATCAAGGTGATTTTTTTTAGCGAGACACTGCTTGCTAGAAGCCCCTTTATCAAGAGAAGAAGAAAGCTATAGTTTAGCCTTTATTGGAGAGATTTTTCAACAAAGTTGACTAGATGATGCAGATCACACAGCTTCCAATAAAATTAATAAATATAAGTGCTTCTTTCTAATAGTGTTTTTCTGTTTGAGTGCTGTTTAATTCATGAACTACAACAATATTGGAAGTAAGGAAATAAAACTTATTCCAATATGGAGAGGTTTCACAAAGTAAAGCCTGAAGTTATTAGTTATACAACAATATTGCACAAAATATCATATGAATTACGAATGTTTTATGTCTTTTTTGAATAACATGTGAAAAACATATATGTGATCCTGATATATGCTGTGACGAGATGTCACCCATCCAGGAATTTTGGTGTAAAAATTTAATGGTATCAAGAGTGAGGGTTCAACAATTACATTTTGCTATGCTTCTTGATTGGTGTTTTTATTTAAAATGGCAATTATAAGTGGAATATCAACTTAAACACTGAGAGGAAGTTTCAGTTGGTACCCGCAACGGAATTTTTTTAATCAACTTTTATTTACATTTTCTGCATATTTTCGAAAGACATTGTGTAATGTGAGGAAATTGATTAATTTATTTTTTAACCTTAGTTAATTAAAATAAAATCTCAGAAAAGATAAGGTTTTTGTATGTGTATTTTGCTCTTTTGGAACGTAATCCCTAATTAGTATGGAACTCGATGGTTTGACTTTCGTACATCAGCTTTCGTGCATGTTTTCAGGAACCCATTGTGTACGAAATTTTGCGACCGCCAATAATGATAAGAGATAGATTAATCAAGGGCTTTTACCCATAATCAAGAATGTTTCAATAATTTCCACTACTTACACGCTAAAGTGTGCTTTCTCCAGAAGTCCCAATAGTGCAGCAGTGACAGAACTCAGAAATCCACCGATTCCAAAAAAGGTATGAACAGGTAGATAAGAGGCTCTTAGGGATACATGGAGGCCAGGATACAAAAAAGATACCAAACCTGAGACCCACTGTAATAAACAAGAAAACAGATGATTTAGGAAATAATATCAGAAAGATACCTATTGCCTTAATGAGAATAGTAAAGCTTTCACGATAAAATATCAAGATAAACCACAGAATAAAAATATCACCTCCCAATAAAATATTCCCAAAATATATGACATTAGATATTGATTGGAAGATACATAGTGGTGTTTATCAGATGATACATCATATTTTATTGAGATACATGTTTTAGAGGGCGTGATATTTTAATTTTTGTTGACGAGTGATACACATATCATGGTTTAATTGGATAACCTCATATTGCTAATGGCCAAAATTTAATATCCAATTCCCAATATACTAAAATATTATGTTACTTTCCGATATTTCTATGCAATGTTCAGCCCTGCCCACTGGTACCAGCCACCAAAATTAGGAATATAATTGAGATGATAACACAAGTTTTCATAAAAATTATTCATTAATGCTTTTCCCAGATGACTGTATTCATAAACTTTGGGAAACTGAATGAAACATTGAGAAGTCCTGAAACCACTAGCTATGTGCCATGCCAGTCACAAAGACATTTGAAAAGCGTAATAAATTGAGCATATTTCTAAAAAAGTATGAGACAAATTGTGTAGAATCTATGTCATAATGAAAACCATATTTACAAGGAAAAAATGCCATGTTGACACATTGGAAGCAAATTGATTGATGGGACCATAACACACAACAAGAAAAGAAAATATAGTATGTACTCACTTGGCAAGAAAAAAGGATGACAGCAATGAGGCCAATCCAACTGTGCAAGCTGTATAAATTAGGAGTAGGAGGAACTTTAAGATTGTGAGAGTCAAACACAGCTTGAAGAGCTATTACTGCAAGGACAAAAACCATCAGATGAATGAAAGCATGTCCAATCTTCAGCTTTCTCTTCCTTCTGCCCCTGAATACTCTGTAGACTAGAATACCTGCAAATAAATTATGATGACAATAATTATTTCTATATCATAAATTGTGATCATGGCAACCCTTTTGCAATTTACTTTTAGCTAACGATTGCATGATTTTATGGCACAAAACACAGGTTCCCTTCCTAGCATTAGCAGATTAATGGGGAGAGGGTGGCCACTTACCCCCATAATTTCTGGAAAAATTGAAAGGATGGTTATCTTTAACCCATTTATGCCGAAGGTTTGGAAAATGTGAATTTTAGTCTGATTGTTACATATTGTAGATAAAAATACGTATGAAAACAGCATCCGAAAGAAAAAACAATGTATCCCTTGCCAATTATTAATTACGAGGTGTTCCAAAAATGGAACACTAGGCAAATCCACTACTATAAGGAACTCAATGGTAACTGGCAAAACATTAGTTTCAGACAGTTATTAACTAACTATTAAGAGTGATATCCAGGTTAACACTTCACATGCAATTATAAATTGCATTTTTTATATAAAAAAGTGTTCTTTTTGTGACATTGGACACAACGAGTTTGCTTTCCTTGCTTTACAATCGTATGATTCATGCCGTCATGATGTGAGTCAAGTTTACAATTCATAGATGGTCTCCCTTTCCCACCAGGCTCAGCAGTATTACCATATGTCTCTATATAGTGACAGACCACACGGCAACGGAATTCAAAAAGATCCATTGGCTTCACATCGTTTATTTTATGCAATTGCCAAGCATTGTGTAAAGCCAGCTTAAAGCAGAATAACGGAAGGTTTGAGTATCATTTCTTTCCATGGATTGATGCTTGTAACTTGTCAATATTTTCATCAGCTCGGTCCACTCCTCCCATATACTGATTATAGACCATGCTTTAATTTGGCTGATTAACTTTTATCTTTTTTCTGCTTTTGAGAATAACGACTGACGACTGTTGCAAAGGTTTGACACCGGCACAACAAGATGCAACAGTCACAACACTGTTATCCTTCCATCTACAAATAATATTGTCCTTTCCATCAATTTGGTAATCAAATGTGACCCTATCTTTTTTCTTTAGGGTAGCAACAGATAGTAAAGGAGGTTTGTCAATGCAGTATTTTCACACTGTGCCTGTTGCTTGGTGTCCCATTGAATGAAGTTTATCAAGGAGTGCAATGCTTTTGAAAAAGTAGTCGAACACAAAATGGTATTTATCAGGATGCTGCGTTGTGAGTGCCTCAGTAAATTGCAAAACAACTGAAGCGCCTACACCATATTATTGCTATTGAGTGTTCGGGTTTTCTCTTTGATAAGGCTGAAACCAACAAATGTAGCCTAGAGGCATTGAACCACACCAGAATATATACCCAAACCGAATAGGCTTACCCCGAATTAACTGTTTGCACCCGTGACGACCAAAATAGGGAATCATGGCCTAATCAAAGCTGAAGTATATTTCATTTGGTACAAATTTCATACATCTGTCATTCAGTTGCTCAATGAGAGGTCCCAGCTTGGAAAACTTGTCCATGAAGTTCAAGGTAGAATTGTCAGCAACATGCAAACTTTTAACCCGGCGGTAGTCGCGCCCATTTTCCGAACATAAATGGTCGCGTGGGGTGTCTTTGACACCCCAAAAGATTTTCTTCAATTTCTGTCGAACAGTATATATTATTTAAAAATTTCACATCGCTACGCATCCTTTGTTTATTTAGAAATGGATACACTATATATTTCAAACCATAAATTCAACTTTTATTTTTTTAAGAAAATGTTTTTGAATACCCTATTTTCCAGTAGGCAGTCCCAGTTCCTCCGGAAAAAAATTGCCATTTTTTTGTTTCAGCCAAAGAGCACAGTTGAAATATTGAGTTATAAATACGTGGCATATAATTTTATAAACATCTATCACTGTATCTCATCATATTTTCAGCTTTGACCTCTATTTGCCTTACGTAAATACTAATAAATGTACTAAATTAATCTACTTATCGATATTGCATCGATTTCCCAAAATGTATTCTTGAGGAAAAATTTACGATGATATTACGGTCACTTATAACTATTGAAATACTCCTTTTACAAATTATATACAGCATTGGAAAGGTAAACTAACAAATATGTAGTCCTCAACAGAAGTTCACTTTCGTGCTATTGAAAAGTTTTATTGAATCTAAAGAATATAGAAAATAAATCATGTAAACTATTTATTTGCTTCTAATCACTTCAAAATTTTCAGGAAATGTGTACCACGCATTAGTTTCTAACACAGTTCACAGTATATTTTTGTTTTTATATCTGTTGGAAAAAACACACATCTTACTACTTTTTTCTTTATTTCTCCTCATCCTTTTCTCAGGCTCATTTTACGCATACTCCCCTATTTTTTCGAGTCTCTAGAGATCGTGTTCAATATCGATCTAATTTTACTGTATGGAAAAGTTAACGATCAAGTTATCTCACGAAGAAAACTTTTTTGCAATTCCTTTTATGAATTGGAATACCTAGGTATAACAAATGCACTGATATCAGCAGTGTTTGGCAAATGAAAGAAAATGGCCATGGACCCTCTCCCGATGTTCTTGTTCGTATGATAGGTGCTGCCTATTTTGTTTAATGTGGCTAGACCTCCTTCAGTGCAGTTATAAAAGGTCAATATTTCCGGTATTCTTTTACTATTTGTTCGTCTTGGATTCATTGATAGAAATAGCTGAGAATTGTTGGCGAAAGAATTACATTCTTTGACCATTTTACGACGCAGGAAACTAGTGCTTTTTTCTTCCTAAACCTAAATAAGCTGCTATTTTCTTCTTTCTCTTACATATACGACATTCAGTGCTAAATCTCTTTTATTTTTTGCGCACTGTTCCCGCAACCGTCAAATTATTGCTTGGAATTTCATCTGCTTGCGGAATATTATTGAACCAGTAGTTCAAATTATATTCCTCCCGTTTCTGTTTACAAAAGAAAACATTCGCTTTAACTCCTCTTTTGGACTGTTATCTACAAAAACTGGACACTCTGGTTGCCATCCTGAGTAGGTACATCTTCAAATACAATCAAATTTGCCAATGCAAAAATTTTGATGCTACTTTTTGCGGAGTTGGAAGGTAAATATTGCCTATATGAACATCTTCTTTGAGAAGGAATCAATTGCTCATCAGCTTTTTCTCATGGCCCATTTCTAAAATGTTGCCGTGATTTGCGAGCAAATATCTCAAATACATCTCTACTTAGTGCTAATTTACCGCTTTTCATTTTCTCTACTCTAGCAGTCACGTTTCCGAAACGAAAAGATAAAGGGGAAAAGAGAAATATGTTATGGCTCATGGAGGAATAACATATTTCCACTCCTAATCCATCGTGGTTCCAAAACAATAAATCATTCAGTTACTCAGTTTTATTTACCCTGATTAGCAGTAAAATACTATTCAGGAATGTTTAGTTTTTCCTGTCTGTTTCAATATCTCTTTTACGAGAATAATTTTCAGTGACTTTCTCTACCTGAATATTAGTGCAATTTACAATTTTCTCTGCCATTCTATCAATGAACATCATACGAAAACAAACCATTCGTGTTCTGAATCAAATTTTTTTTGCTAATATGTCCACTCCTCTCAGTAACACTGCTACAATTTTATGTTCTTACGTTTGGTCTTGATCCCTGCGTATTGCACGTTGCAACTCCATACTTCCCGACGTACGTAAGCTCCCTTCCCTTTTACAAAAGTTCATCATCTCTGCACTGTTGTTCAGTGTAAGTGTCATGCGCAGCTATACGACACCCATCTTATTTTTCATCAGAATCAATCTTCTTCCCTCAAAGATTCATTCAAAAGACAAAGACTCTTTCTTTTACTCTAGAGGTAGCTGACATGTAGTATGAATTGAAAACGATGAATGTAAGTGTTATAGGGCCAACCTTCAATGGTAAATTCACAGGAACATGTAAATAATGATTTTTTTGAATAACTACAGCACTAACGTAATTGAACGAAGTCTTAAAAAAATCACTTCTAAAAAATCGCATTTTCTACAACAGTTGACGTCAGAAACAAATAATTCCTCCTCCTAATTTTCAATCAAAAGTCAAAATATATTAGCTTTTTCCTTTTTTCAGAAAGACTGCATGAATCCATAGTGTACTGAATGAACGTGCTGTAAGTATCACATGATCGATTTTTCGTGGCTCACTTCGAGAAAAATCACTGTAACATTATTAGAAATTACTTTCTATTTCTTTACATAAATTGAGGCAAAAAATATACCAATACATAAATATTTATTTATGTAAACGTAAAAAGACAACATTCATGGCCAGTTTCAGAAAAAGTAGCTATAATATCTGATGAGAATGGATGAAAAACATTCAAGGCGACTATAAATACTAAGCGGTAAACCGTAACGAGAACGGTCGCGTGGGGTGTCTGGCGCACCCCACTCTGCAGAGCTTTGACAAAAGTAACTTTTCTTAAAAACTTGAATTGATTTTATAATAATCTTTCACATTTATCCTCAAAAAGCTTAAAAAATCAGCTAGACGAGGTTAGAGATCATTGCAGTCACAATTGCAAGAAAAAATGGCGCTTATATAAGGCTGGGGTGTCTGGGACACCCCACGCGACCACTGCCGGGTTAAATATTGTTTCAAATCAATCACGTCTCATTGCACCGCTAACTAGAGAATTATGCGAATTTGGTCTTTACTGCCAAAACATATGCCGTCTCGGAACAGAGATTCAACCACACCAGAATTTATACCCACTCAGGAAAATTATTCCCAAAAAATGAAACTCACCGACAGTTAGTTCAAGGTTTACGCCCTTACTTGCAGCATATAAATTGGAATATTTGACAATCATATCAATCACTTCAATACCCAGAAAGAGTTCTAAATATTCCTAAGGGGGTTTCGTTTTCTTGATTTTTTTCTTCTAAAACTCTACCTCCTACTGGATGGGCAGTCAGATCGGCTTTCTTCTATTTTCGCACCATTGGTGCAGCGAGGGGGGGATTTTGGGGGATAAAACTCCCCCAGAGCTTAGAAAATTTTTTAAATTCAATCCATTTTACTTAATTGGATAAATATTATTTGTACTATAGTGCAAGGATTAATAAAATAACCCTCAAAAGCCGTAAAACTCACAATTTTGAACCATTTATCATAAAAACTTTCTCGGGGAGGTCACCCAAACCTCCCGTATTCCATACCCCCCAGAATTAGTTGCACCAAAACCCCCCACTGAACTTTAGTCCTAACTGCATGCCTGTTGTGCAGAACTTTGGTTACCTTTTTCTTTGAGCAAGAAGAGGCTGAGGCGAATCAGAAGCTGATACACCGTAATTTTCAGTAGTATCACCATCCGGTAGCAGCTAAAGGTCAGCATGGTCAAAGTTCTCATCATAAGAACCATGAATGAGATAAACGTAGCGCGCAGCAATGAACCGGGAAGATTATTAATTGTTCCAAATCTAATTGCTTATTTGATTCAAAATTAAAGCGAATATTTCAGAGCGCCAGAATGCATGCATAATAGTAGTGGATTTGCCTAGTGTTCCAAAAATGGAACACTGTTAAATAAACGCTTATAACTAAAACAAAATACATTGTTTAAAAATTATCTTCTTTAAGCACAATAGGTTAACTATTACTGAGCACGCAGGGAAAAATTTACAACATTCGGGCGTAATGGTAAATAGTTATTAGTATAACATTTGATATGGTCTCAGAAAAACTTCCTTGAAAAAAAAAGACTGATATTTCTCAACACACTGGCTGCAATGGGTTGGCAAAACTGACTAATTCTTTGCGCCCCGTAGTGCAATATACCTTTATAAAGAGGTAGAGAAAGAAAAACCATAACATATCGGTGTGTAATGAGTCGTAGTCATTAAATTAGAAAGTCGCGTCAGGTGTTCCAAAAGTGGAACACTAGGCATAAATGGGTTGAGATGGCTCTCCGATGAAATTTTTTATTTTACCAGCTTAAAACAACAAAGTTTAAAAATAATTTTTAAAATACCTGAAAGCCACTAGTCTATGCTAACCAGAACTTAGACATACTATCACACATAAGCACCTATTGCGTGCACTGTGGAAAGTAATGAACACCCCCCAAAACAACATTGCATGTGGTGTTACATGCAACATCATACTGGTGTAGTGTGTTACATTTTAATCAACTACATTTGAATAAATACTGTTAAAAGGCTTTTTTGTGTAAAAGCAGAAATAACATGAAAGGATAAATTATGGAAATATTTCAACTGATGTATCTTCAAAGAGCTGATGATGAGTGACTAAATTTTCTCCTGATTTATTCCCACGAATATGATTTCTCAGTACTATAACATGCTGAACTCTCACTCAGTCAATGTGACCGGCAATGGAAGTTCCCCTGCTCACTATTTCATTTAATCACATTGACCAGCCACCGAGCAACTTAATCCCAGTAGATTTCTGACGCCATGGGAGACTGGGTCCTTTTGTTTAGGAATGGATTTGACCAGAGTTGTCATTAAGACTGCAGTACTTAAAAACACAGTAAAATTCATAGCTATACTCATTTGAAATGAATTGGCTCTGTGGGTTAACATGCATACATTAACATGCAGGTAAAGAGTGATTAATCCTAATAGGAGAAAAATAGCACATCTTACAAACATTTGTAAGAATCTCTCCGTGATGATGGGAGAAAAACAATGGATTCAAACAATAATGGACAACAATTCTTGTTGACAAAGCGGTACAAAGAATATGAGAGTATTGTATTGAAAATGGTGGTGTTCGGGTGAACGTGTAGTCTCTCCCCAGTTTAGCAGGAAGTACTTGTAAATTGTGTTGGCAATCTGCGTGTATATTAAATTTGTGAACTTATGGAGAAAAAATAATGTTATACATTACATTACAAATGATAACAGTAAATACAGTCAGCAATGATATATCTATGTGCCATGAGCCAATAATAAGCAACAGAAAAAAGACAGGGATGGCATCACGGAGAATATCTGCTAAAAACAATGACAGTCAATGATCTGAAAAGCGATTCCCCAAGAAAGAAATAATAATTAGCATGCAGCTGTTAACTTACCATTTCCATACATAAATATCATTCCAATGGTCATGAGGAGAGGATGCCAGTTGAATTCTAAATCTGGACTGGATGTCCAGGCATAACCTCCTCGATATACAGATATCCATATCGCCATGAGAAGCACAGCAGTGATACCAACAGTCTCAGTCAAAAACAGGGTTACATTGAAGCCTTCCAGATTTTGATTGACATCTTGATCCATGGCGGGATACATCAGTTTCCCAGCGCTTCCTATATTGGGTTAAAGCAAATACAGAACTCAGTACATGACTGCGCATCCTCTAACACAGCATATAATCAACACATGTTGTCTAAACAGAAAATAATATGAAAAATGAGAATACTGTTCAATAACAAACATGATGAGGTACAAAGAAGATGAAGTAATCATAATATTTGCAGGAGTAAAATTTTTGGTAACATTAAAATATAACCCATACATTACTCAAAAAATTCTTACTGCAGTTATACACAGCATTATGTGATAAAATAGTTATGGCACAATTCCAAATACCTTTCAGCATTGAATGCATCAAAAGGCTGTTTTAACTACATATTATATGCTAAGCCGAATTCACCTCCAATCACTTGCATAAACATGACTTCTCTTATAAGAGCTAGCATGCTCCGAAGAATGAGAGAAATGTTGGCAGACAGGTGAAAACAGATAAAAATATGAATTACAATGTAACCTGTATGTACATTGAAGGCAAGGGCTGCAGATTAGACTAAAAGAGCAGCTACAAAACTCAAAATTTAACCTAATCTTTTATCCTAATAAAATCGGACAAATCAGAGAAATGTTTCTTTCATTGTCTATAGTCACGTGATCTTTTGAAAAAAGAGGGCAAACACTTCCCAATTAAAATAAAAATTTTCATGGCATTGACAACAAACGAGATTTTATTGACAGGAGGATTAGTTGCAAATTCTCTAAAGACTTAAAAATACTCCGAAAATGCAAAGTCAGCGGTCCCTTCCACGGACAAACAAATATAAACAGACTTGAAGGGTTTATGCAACGTCACAAGCAACAGCATAAATTGATAAATGTGAGGGTTCATAACTAAGCCCGGCTCTCCATAGTCTAAGGCCTTTCCAATCAATTTCAGCCTACGCTAACTACAGCCTCGAAATGAATCCTTTCATATATGATTTGACACTAGTAACGACCATTCTTAGTTAACTACTGCAAAGGAAAATTTTCCCACAACTCTCATTACTGAGATTATTTCCTTGAAATAACGAGAGATACCTCGCAACTTCCAAAATCTCACAATGAAAATAAATATCACTCACTCTATAGCCCAAAAACAACCTCACAGGTGTAATCTAGAGTAACACGGTGAAATTTGAATACATATAATCACATTTAGCAATTGACAATCCTTATTAGCTTACTATTCTAATAATAGGAATACTTTTAATTGACGAGATTAATTTTTATAGACAGCCTACGACACTGACAAGTTAAACTTGACACGTAAACAATTAGGTGGGACTTTTTAATTGTATCAATGGATGTTGACAACATCATAAAATGCGAGTTTGCAAAGACGACCATACAAAATAGGATTGGAATGTTGTCAAGAACTCATGTAATTTCGATGAAGGTACAGACTAAATCTCAATTATCCACTCGTAGACATAAGGTTGAAAATGATGAAAGCAACTCGAATACTTGACAAAGCTGTGCCAAGGTGGCAGTAACGATCATTCATAGACAGCCGCATCAAGAGTGATAAAAGAAACTACGACACAAGTTTCTCAGTGACTATCCTTATTAACTGAAACCAAAAATATTAATAAAATCGGCCAGTTAGGAGAAAACTATTCATTAATCACCTCCCAAAGCATGGATTAAAATAAGTCAATAGTCAAAGCCTTCAAAGCAGAAAACTCTTGATGCGCGGTATCACGTACCAACGACAGATAAGCTGCAGTAGGGGAAGCAGACAAATGTTTACCAACACGAAACACATGGCACATGATAATGTCTTTGAAATTGGAAAGGCTACTCCAAGATATGCGGAGTATTTCATATTAAATATAACATTGCATCTTGATGATTCGATGATGGAAAATCTGATAAACTGACCTTAAATAGGAAGCTCACGAGAAATTCAAACTGGATCCACCATTTTCCCTGATCGACCTCTCGAACCAAATGAAGGAATCGATAGACTGTGGATTCTATCGATCCATCATTCATTCTCATATAATTTACCATGAACATACATATGTATGTTCATGTAATTTACCATCATGAGTACATAAATGACATTCTAATAACTCTTAAAATAAATTAGTTTTAAAAATAACTTCTATATCGAATAAATATTTTTCCCTTTCTTTAGAATGTGCGTTCGATCTCTGGTTCGATCTACCAACCACAAGAAGACGGCGGGAGCTATGAAATACGCAGTTAATGACTACTGGTGAGCTGACTATTAAAGGAGCAAAATATACTAATACAATCACGAAAAGTAATAAATTAATTTAAAAAATCTCGTATATAAACTAAGCAATAAATATACCAACTCCAATAACAATTTTTATCAACTAAGCAAAAAATTTATTAACATAAATACCTAATAGAAATTTAAAAAATCCTAAACCCATTCTGTATAAGTGCCGGTAGGGTAATGCTAGCATTGGCGTAGCCAAGAGACCCCCCCAAATCATCATCAAAAACAATCATTTTCGTTCATAAAAGAAAACAAAATATTGAAAAAGCACGAATTTACAAAATATATCTTTAACAAATGAAGCTTTTTTTCTTATATAAGAGGTGTTAAAATTAGTATAAAACCCTCTACTTAGTACCTTGTTTTAAAAAAATTTCCCCCTGGTTTTGGACCTGCCCGGACAAAATTTCTGGCGACGCCACTGAGTGCAAGGTGTTTTTAGGGCCATAACCACGCTCACCTAGTTGAATATTCTACCCTCTAACTGTCATAAACGGAATATTGACGGCTGTTTTCTTTAACTTAACAATCGTTAACTCTTTTCTCTGGACCAGACAAAAACGATTGTAAAAAAAAGTGTCCTCTCTCGCAAATATTGAATCTCCTCCACCAATTATAGTAAAAGCTTTCAGTATGATGTACTGACAAATAAAATTCTTCAATAAAATTCATAATAATCCTCTGACCAGTGATATTTATTATTCTCAAATGTAGAAATACATTAGTCACACTCATTGATCGATTGAAAATATACCACTAACGTCATGCATAGTCCCCTACCACCACAAAGGATAAGTAGAGGAATTTATTTCGGCAGGAGACCCACCATCATATTATAACTTTAAAACCGTTACAATAGAATAATTTACCATTTCACACAAAATTTGAGATGATAATTGAATTCATAAAAAAATTATATCGCCGCACTTACATGCTATTTTAGTGCATTATATTCATTTTACATCTTTCCTTGAGTAGCAATCGACGCACATCCGGGCATTTTTATTCCGTATTTATGTTAATAAATTTTTTGCTTAGTTGATTCCACTAGTTAAAACATTCATACGTCAATGGTTACTATTCCCACCAGTTTCTCTATGGTGGGTGCTTTCTATTCATGCGACTCACGTGTCGACTAGTGTCGACTCGCGGTAACTGTTTATAACTCTCCAATTTCCGTGCGTTACCGTTTGTTGACTTGTGTCACAACAGTCGCCGACACTCAGAGAATGGAACACGAAAACCGTGACGCAAGTCGACTTGTGTTGACGTGTGTCGGTGAATGGAAAGCACCCGGTGGTGCCATGGAACGTTTAAGTTTTTCCATCTTGGTGATTAAAAACATTTTTACACCCACCAGCACCCGCGAAACTTTTTAATGAAGAATCCTTCCACCTTGTTAAGTTTGTCTATCATGTGAAGGAATCTTTTTGGTGTATATTCTTGCATCAATATGCAAAAAAATGACATTAACATCCGGAAGGGGATATCCTATGGATATCGGATTTTGGGACATATGGATATCCGTGGCCCATCCGTAACGTCCGCCTTGGATATCCGTCGGACATCCGTTGGATGTTCATGTGTTGTTAGGGTTACCACGAAAAAAAGACTCATTAAGGACCTATTCTTTACCATATATTCCTAAACAAATCTATTAAATTATATACCGATAGTTGCAATAGCAACCAATCGATGAAAGAGTTTCTCCCATCTAAATTATCAGCTTTTGACGAATGAAGAAAAACTAATTTCTGGCACTTTTTTACGAGAAGAAATGGGTTTAAATGTGAGGCAATGTTGATTAAAAGAAAACAAATACTAACATTCATCGGGGTCAGTATGTTACCTGTGTCACAATATTGATTAGGATAATTTTGCTAAACTCTTACGCGTCAATATGGATACACAATCGGCATCTTGTATTCATGCATAAATGATGTCTCACGGTACATCTGAAATATGCTTCACAAATGACACCGTTGTGTTTAAATGGACGTAATGTACCGTGGAATATTATTATTTAAAATAAATGATATTTTAAACGCCATAACAACACCTTATTTTCTTAATACTTCAACTCCCTCCCTTCCTTTCATCGGAAATGAAAAAGCGGTAAGCTTAAATAATAGTAAGATGTAAAACATATCCGACCAAATTAGGGTAATTAGGGCGAATGAAGTGCGAAGTTTTTGCTTAGTCTCCAAAAACCTTCAATCACACAAACCCTTGAGTCACTACCATTCGTTTGCGTTATCGGCATTCATAATTCGTAATTGCATACCTTGTCTTTTCCACACACCAACTTATAAGCTAAATGAAATGAAATACTGGGTTAATAGTGCTTCATCCAATTAAATTTCAGTACGAGTGACTTCCGCATATTACTAATACACGAGTGACAACGGGTAATTGATGACGAAAGCACGATGTCATCTCCACGGAGAACAATGAGACGGGCACTTCACCCGTCATCTCCAGCGGTAAGGCCGCCAGTGTTCCAACGGCGGCGTAATACACCATTGAATATACGTCTATTAAGCTGTCAGCAAGTTTCGATTGTTTTATCAAATCATGGCTAATAATTTTCTTGGATATTTTACATAAATTGAAACGTTAAAACCAGCCAAAATAAATTTCGTAAAATTTACCAATGAGGGCAGAATACATTATTACTGTCGCGAGCAGGATAGAGGCATTTTGCAGTTCATCTAATAAGATAACAGGTGCCTGGAAATACTGAGAATATTATTGTACTGTCTATAAGACAAATCTTACGGTAATAATGCGGGAAAAATTTCATTAACTACGTTAATTTCACTGTCATTTCACGTTTTAGTCATGACCCTGGTTTCAGTTTGTTTTGTCATCTTCACTTAAAAAAATATATTATAGATATTTTCCTGCGTAGTATTGTTAAATATAAGAATACTAGATAAATATAAACAGGGGCGGATCCAGGATTTCTTTCTGGGGGGGGCACAAGCAATGCCGATTCCAAGATTTTGTTCTGGGGTGGCACACGGATACCTCGTAATACAAAACGAACGCAATGATAATACGACCGTATTACAAATCTTGCATATTTTTTAGGGTCTGGGGGGGGGGGCACGTGCCCCCGTGCCCTCCCCCTAGATCCGCCTATGAATATAAATAGTATTGAGCTGAAAATTTTCATTAATTGCTATTGAATTTATCGTAACTCTAGCGCATCTCTAAGTGGATGAATAGGCCCTACAAACATCCCGTTGAAAATAAATATTTTGATACTAAACGCTAAGATCGCTAGGAATGCTAACTCTTAGGGTTTCTTGGCCTTCGTAAACTCCACTTATATAGCTGGTAGGGTCACCTGTTGATGACGAGACACAGAAGGAACGTAGCCAGAAACTTTTATTTTTCATTAACAGGAAAATTATCAGACAATTCATCAAGGTGTATCGATGTGCAAGAGGGAAGTAAGCATTCACGTAACACTACAAGTACTGGCGACTTCCACTCAAACGGTCGGGTGTTTTCCTTTTCCCTTACGCATTACTTGTTTAAATATTACGCTATTACATTAAAATTTTAATAGCATATAAACTTAACACAATATTATAAAGTAGACCCTTGTGAGCATTTTCCTGCATTTCAAACACAAACATTTTACTTGTGAGTGAATAATGAGAAAAAAATTGAAATTGGAGATAAAAATTCAATCAATACAGAATCAGAATCAGAATACTATCAAAACATTCAAGACAATAGCGTAATTTTGATGAAAGTAATAAGCCACGAATAAAAGGCCAGTACAGCGTGAGTGGTATGACCTCTCACAAAAAGAATAGTTTGCGAGGTTTACAGACAGAATTGGAAAAATGCTCTTGGATGTGTCATTTGAGTTATTTATATGGGTGATCTAGGTGTCTTTCTCGTATTTAGAATGTGAAACTGCTGACGAAGGGATATCGAAAACTTACCTGAAAATCAAGACAGAAAGAGGAGAGGAATAATTGTTAAGCGGCAACTTTTTTTAAAAGCTGATCGTGAAATTTGAGTATCTTTCAGATATCGACACACGTTACTGTCGTCAATAGATGGCATTAGAATTCATTCAACAAATATTACGATGCCAAAAACTTTTATCACACTAATCTACAAGCATGTAGGTTCCGTCAGTTTCGTGGTGAGAAATGGAACGATAATGTTTGTCCGCTTAAGCCCATTACGAGGCAACATATTGATAAAGGAATGCATCAAAATTTTCCGAAAAAATTAATTATTTGGCATGGCTACTATTTTCTACTCTTCAAATTAGTTTCAAATGATATCAAGTTATGCATGCAATTTTAGGAAAAGATATTAATGAAAAAATTCCTTTTCTAACCAATGTAAATAAAGTTGGCCAATATTGAGCCTTCGTAATTAAAGAAATCGTGAATGTGCATTTGCGAACATTTGGCTTTATTTCGGTCATCCTTGCAAAATATTAAAAATATGAATAAGAATTAAGCCGTATAAAAATTAGCGTAATCGAGAGAAAACCCTTTTTTACTTATTTACAATTAACACATCACTGAAAGGAGAATTACCGGCAGTGAAAGAATCATTGTTCGCCATTTCTATAAAAAAACAGGTCACAAATATATATTTAGTCCCTTCAACATAAAACCTCCATCGATAACATTTAAAAGCGATATTTATCTCATTTCGTGCAAAACTGCGTTCCTATGCTAATAATAAGCGAGACCATATGTTTGGCGATAATGATATTCGAGGCAATCCGCAAATGGAAATTTTCGTGAGATATGGTGCTTTAGTTGGCACTAACTACTACTAGCAAGAGAAATTATACAATGACCTAAATATTTACGTAAAAAATAAATTTGAACGATGCGCGGCTGTATGTCTTTACATGACAGCATAAGTGGAACGGTAATATACGTGATAGTTAATGTGAAATCATTGATAAATCAATCGCAACCTTGTAACATATTTACTAGGGTTTTAACGGAAACTCGGCCTCTTTGATTGAGAAGCCAGATACTCTAGACGAAACCCGGTGTGCAAGCTCAATGGGAGAGGTGGTGAATAAATGAATGGAAGTCGCCTACCTGTTGATACTGTCCGCCTCCCTCCCTTCAATTCCGGGACAGGGCTTTCCTTACACACTTGAATCCAGTTAGTATTCTCTTGTCACCCAGAACCGCACAAGAAGTGGTGTAACTCCCGCGCCTGATGGGCTATGTGCCCCGGCTCGCGCCCGGCTGCGAGTCACAACAAATGTGAGGACGACCTTTCTTGCTACTCATCTCCCACGCCCCTCTCCTCCTCCCCCACCCAGACGCGTCATACCCCCCACCGCACTTCCCCTCCGCCCTCTCCGACGTAAACATCGAGAGACCCTCTCCACTAGACATCGCTCGTCAAGATAATTATATCGATCGATAATATTTATCGATGTTATTGCTCTCCCATATTACCCCTACCCCGATCGTAACGTAAATATGGCACGAGCAATAACCGACCATTTTCGACAGGAATATACATCGATACTGAAGGATCGATGTTTATCCTGTTTAATTTCCTCGAGTTTACTATCGATGCTTTCAACTTATCACGTTCTTGTTTACACTCTTAGGAAATCTTTTCAAAGTTAACTCTCTAACCAATTTTGCTCTGAGAATGTGATATTGCTAGCATATGTTTTCGGAAGATTTTATCACTCAAAATACGGTGAGCAACTTGTTGATGGAATCGAAAGCAAAAGCAGATGCTTTGCGGTATCCAAGTACAATGAAAGCAATCGAAATAAATTAAGCTAGTTAAACGAGGGACTTACAATTATCACGGTACAGCACATGTGCGTATTTAAAAATTTACATTCTGTACGTATTTCTCCGGAATTTTATAAGTTTTCAAGGGAGTTACAATAAATGAAAAAAGAACTCTCGAAAGCTCAACAGGAAGGGTTTCTGCGTAGATTGCAATTCCTAGTTCAATAGTTCCTAGTCCTATAAACATATAAAATGTGTGTGAAAAATTCGCACCACATAACTAACTCTGTTCGAAAAAAATCTCTAGACCTTCAACTCGTAAACAGTAGACTTTCAACATTTAATTGTACCTTATATTTGAAAAAAAAAGAAATGCCTCAGAACTGTCCCAGATGTAAAAATGTTAAGATATGAGATATAGGTAAACGTTGGAAAATGTCTAATCTCTATATCCTGTAATTTTCGAGATGACAACGGAACCTTTAAATGAGTAAGTGGTGATGAAAAAATACTAAATACTTCCGTGACGTATGGCTCTTTTAAAGTTATGCATTCATCTCTGAATTTTCTGTATACTTAACATAATACCGTGACATCATTAGGATGTATCTAACTTTTAAAATTTTTACTTCCGCAGCTTCTCATATGTAAAATCATAATAGTTGAGACACAGAAATAAAGTCGAAAAAGCTCCACTCAACATATCCTAAAAGTTCAATTTGATAAACTAATTTTAAATCGAGTACTTGGTCGCAAAAAATGACACAAGGCAACCACGATAGATTGAGTGAAGCATTCAGTTAAAGTTTGTTTTTACATCAAGTCAGCCTATTATCAATAAAAGACACTTTGTCACTTCCACAACATATTTTATTTAATCCGACCGGTTTCGGCTGTTATGCCATTATCAAGTACATAATTTTTTTCTGTACTTGACAATAGCGTAACAGCCGAAACCGGTCGGAACTTTTTAAATATATATTGTGGAAGTAGCAAAGTATCTTTCATTGATAATATGAACCCCTTCCACCACGTACAAGCTTCAAGTTTCGATCTAATCAAGTCAGCCGTCGATACGATTCGATTCCTGTTCCTGCCTCTCCTAATAATTGCAACTGCGCACTCTGTGGGCTGACGCCCGCACTTGTGCCTCATCCCGCATCCCTTCGGGTCCGTATTGATCGGCCGGCAAGAGAGAGAGAGGCAAAGAGAGAGAGAGAGAGCGCTGCGCTCCACGCGGTGATGAAGACGAGGCGAGGGACATAAAATTAAAATAAGGTTAGAGGGGTCTATCCGAGCGTGCCTCAAGGCTCATACCGAGCGCGCGTGTGGGTGGCCGTGGATGATTGAGCCGCATACCGCGGATTCTCCACGCCCATGGAATTGAGAGGACCCTAAACCGACGGGACGGTGCGGCGCCTTCGGTGATAACTCAATTCGGAAGTGAATAAAGGGGAGAGTTCCCTACGTCGCGACCATCCTGGCATCCCTTACACTAGTGATGGAGAATTCGATTTCGATTTAAATCGAAAGTAGTATTTTAATCATGATGCTCGAGTTTCGATCCAAACTCGATTTTTTAACTTCGATCCTGGCCATTTCGCTTGATCTCAGCGGCGTCACTACCAGCATATGATAACGTCATATGTCCCTTGAGAAAGACTTTCCTCTGAGGCCGTTGAAATTGGAAAGACACGCCCTCGACCATCAAGAAACCATCTCATTCAGTTGATCTTTCATGAGAAATTTAGTGAAGCCGAATGAAAGCGAATGGTTCCAGGCGGTTATCCATTTTTGATCGAAATAAAAAGCTCGACTTCGGCAGGTGATCCAAAAAATTAAATGTGCGTGAATTTGTAAATGTTTACCAATAATGATTCAAGCATATATTCTAAGTAGATTTTTTCAACTACTCAAATGTGTATTACAAGTGCTTTTTGAATGAATAATAGACATGTATTATTTATGTTTTACATACCTTTTTATAGTGCAGTCGATTTCTTTTCGATCAATAGATCTTTTGGTTCAATTTACGATTTTTTCTGCCGGTCGAGCTTCGCATTTCGATTAAAAATGGATTGCATGAAAAATCTACTTCGAATGGCATTTTTCCATCATTACCGTACGCTCTACGCTATCGTCTCATCGCGTCAACCATAACTTTTGCCCGTTTTATAGATATTCATTCCCTGCATTCAAATTCTTAGCGAACAGACCAGCAACAGAGGAGATCTCTTTTTCTCGGTATTCATAACCCAACCAGAAGGATTACACATGTTTTCTGGCACTAAATAGGGCACTTTTTAGTACAATTAAACCATATGTCAATCAATGCATAATTATATATGGCTACGATGGCGGACACAAGTTAACAGAACGTACCCACTGTTATTTTTTCGGCATTTTTCGCACAGTAATTCAACCAGAATGATGTTTGGATAGGTGATGATAGACTTAGTTACATCCTAAGCCACTGACAAGTAAATACAACATATTCCTATTAGGTTGATAGGTCTAAAGAGAATTTGAAATATATGCCGGGAAGCACGATCCATTGATCAAAAATCAAGAGTCAAAAGTTGGTATAACAATTCAGTGTAACTTAATTCAGCGGCCCCTTCAATCTCAAATGTCGCACCTCTTCGCTTCCCGTGTCTTCGCACATATTATCTCTAGGTCACTTCTTATCAGGTCGCGTCAACCACAACTTTTTCATCCTAAGGCCCAGTAATTTCCTCATTCTTTGCCGTCTCATGTCCGTTAAGAAGCGCATTACCGCCGCTCGACCAGTCGTGTTTTGTCTCCACATTTCCTCTCGTATCAATTGCTTGAAACTTACGCTATTTAAGGCCGTCTCAAGCGGGAGAAGTCTTGAGATTTAACCCCGTTCCCCGTCCCTGTTTGTTTGAGAAATACGAAGTACATATATCCCCCCAAACTAACTACTCCCGAAGAGTTCCTCCTCCCCGAGTGAACGCCTCAAAATGTACACCCTCCAAAAATGTACCACCACACTAAGCGCTCCTCCCATCATTATAGGTTATATTCGGAATACTTCCCAAATCGGGTAAATAATCACACTTTCTTGCAACAGGGGCGCGGCAGCCTCGATATGTATCTAGTGTGTATTATTAAATTATCAATATCAATGGTAATTCAATATAGTACCACAATGACTACCATAAATCTTTATAAGCAGTGCAATATTTTCAAATTCTGTCTTTTTTTGTCATAGAATTGGCATTAAATGGCCGTTTTTGAGTCTAGGAAATCAAAATTTCTGCGGTGCCCCACGGATCCTCCCTCGGCTGGGAGGGGGTGAGGTAATCCAAATACCCACAGTTTGTCTCCTCCCTTTGTCGAAACCTAAATCTGCCACTGCATAGGTGGAATTTTAGAGCACAATCTGGTGCATTTGCTGTGGCGCAGCGAAAGTTGCTTCGTGTGAATTGAAATAAGCGAAAACGAATGAGAGGAGGAATAATAGTTTCTATTCTAATTTATTTCATGCACTGCGGACAGCAAAAATTACTGCATGCGCCAAAAGTTTTCATTTAAATGCCTCAAGTTATACGGCCAAAACATTCTCCGCTATCGCCTCATATTGCGTCAGCCACGTCCGTCTAATCACAATGCCCCGCAATTTCCTTATTTTTTGCCGTCTCATTTCCCTTAAAGCAGTTTATCAGTACGATGTGGGTCATTTCAAATGGCGAATAAAGCTAATTTACTTTTTATGATTAAAAAATACCATTTTCATTAATAAAGAGGCTTTTGATGCATGCAGGACCTAAAGGAATCACATTTTTGTCATGCATATTTTTGACTTTGACAACGAGCTCTATGGAAGAGTCGCATTTTTGACTGTTAGGAATTCTCCTAATATTGATAAACTATCTACATCTCAGTTTCTAAGAAACTAATGAGCTTTCAGCACAGCCATTGTAGTAAATCACTCATTTGTTCAATATATTATATGGTGGAAAAGCCCTCGAGTTGCACATCACTCATATAAATTTTCTCTTACACCTGGATAAAAGCTGTCAGTAATGATCAACCTTAACACGGGGTACATGATTATTTAGCGGGTTGAGTCTTTGTCATTTAGCCGCTAAAAATTCATATCCAAGGAGAAACTTAAAGGCTCTCTCAATAGGAATCCTATGGTAGCGAAGTGGCTTTGGAAAGTAATTGGCCTCCCTATCATGAGTTCGTACTTCAGGAGTCTGTGGTGATCTCACACTCACCTACCTAACAAACCTTGGGATTGAAGTATTTCAGGAATGATGCCTTCATTACTGAAAGTAAGTTTAAATATCCAATTATACAGTTTTCCGCTATAGTATTTTGAATAATGGCTAAATGGCAGATAAATAAACTGCAATACATGGAAAAGGCATTAAAAAAAATTATCGCGGCGAATCGATTATAAACCACTGTAATGCTTGGAGGTCAAGAACCAAAAAATTTTCACACTCATATTCTTTGCAATGATAAGCTTTTAATGGACATTTTTTTGCAAAGTTTCATCCACACTGGTTACAGACATCGGCTTATAATTTTCCAGAAAGCAAATAGTATTTAAACTATATGTGCTCGCTTTTAACACCATGTAGTTGCACTTTTCATTTGGAGGCCAAGTTCTCAAATAATTTCCCATTAATGTAAGAACTGACTTCATATTCTTTTTGCCATGTTCCTGCAGTGCTTTGGAATTACACTATTGACAGAAATGCGAATGATGCGGATTTCTGTCAATAGTGTAATGCGATAATAGTGTAGCGAGATTTCTAAATGTTAGAAAACCGATTTAAAACATACTAAGAAAAATATATTTGGTACTTTTCCACTGTAAATTTTATTCACCGACTTTTTTCAGCACTTCTGTGCACATTTCACGGGACTCGGAAGGGTACAAGGCACAGGAGAAAGAGCGCAGAAGGCCTTTTCAAGAGCACCGCAGTGCGGAAACTGGTTCGAAAATAAATCTCTTTTGTTGAGAAGTATGAAGTATATTTTTTCATAGCAAGATGGACTTTCACGAAGTGCTACTTAAATGTCTATCTGGTTTGACCCGCAGAAAAAGGATATGAAATGACACAGGTGTGACACTGATATCATACGAGTAATATACCTAAAAGTAAGATTTCATGTTTTATCCGTAGCTCCCAGTATTATTAAACAACCTTTTCTAAAACATGCGGAGTAAATTTAATACCTCCGTTAAAAAAACCGCTCACCGCTGAACACGAAAAATCAGTCGCAAAGATTCTCCCGTTTCGAACCACACCTTCTGGATTGAAAGAACGTGATTGAATCCGTAGCGTATGCTTATATAACACAGCGTACCCGAGCGCTTATATAACCAACGAGGATAAGGTTTTGATTATGTGAAAAAAAATCTTCAAAAAAAATTTCATGGGGTTCATTGTCCGGAGCCGAGGGATTTCAGTTCGTGGTGGGAATTAATAAGGGGTCCAGCCTTTCTCATTCTTTCTCGTAAATTGAAGTTTTCCTGTTTTTCGATAACACTCCGGCGATACTGAAAAAATCTACCTATGGTCAGCAACGCTATTTAACACGCTGCCTCATTCCTCTCAGCCGATCGTAGCTTATTTTTCTTAATGCCGCATCATTCGTTAAAAACTTAAGATTTTTATCAAGCCAGTTTTATAGAGAAGGTATCTTTCAACATTTAATTCTATCTCGAATATAAAAAATTGCATCAGAGAAAAGAAGGAGGTGAAATTTTCAAATTTGAGACACAGATAGTATAGACAATGATGAGGTGATGGCGCAAGTTTTGAATGATTACTTCTGCGCCTAGTGATTGAACCAATAATTCCTTGATAACTTCTTTGGTGAAGGCGGTTGTTCAAAATTCCGGAGAATCCTCGTTCGAATCCAGCGGGAGGCAAATGATTTATCTGACCGCAAGAAAGTGATGCGTCTTTTTTCAAGGTTAAAGTGCAACAAATAGCTGAAATTTCACGTACCTACTTCGATTTTATTCAATGTTATTACTTGTCATGATTGCGACTCACTATATACAACATTTATATCCCTCGGGATCAAGAGCTCATTTGGACGCGAGTTCAAGCATTGGAGAAAGGTCAGGTAATGGAGGAAAAAAACTAGTTCTTACTTATGCACGGATGAATGACTCCTCTCGACCTCGAGAAAATAGAACCGATCACTCAGATGAAAACCAGAAAGTAGTTAAGTGATCAAATGCGATTGGAAAGCATCGGATGCTTTTCAGGGTGTATAACCACAGAAGGGATCCAGGGAAACTATATTATAAAAAATACTCGTGGGCAGTGGCGCCGACTCCATGGACGTGAGGGGGCCCGAGCCCCCCCAAAAATTCGTTACAGATGTGAGGAAAAAATGTGTCAGGCTTTTCAATTTTCCCCGGAGTGTCCAGATATCGAGATTCGAGTGATCAGGGTTCTAATGTTGATCATATGACTCTTCTAAAATGCTTAAAAACCTTAAAATTCACTACTTATAAAATTTACCGGGGCAAGGTCCCCGGTTTGGGCCCCCCAATATTTTTTGTAAGTCGACACCCCTGCTCGTGGGTCACATAAATGTATCATTGGCATAAAAATGGAGATATTAAATGGTTTGTTTTTCTTAGCGACGAATCAATTGTTTAAAAATTACATTTTCTTATCTTGAAAGTTTAGTATTTCATTGAGAAGATATTTTTTGACATTTTTTCAATTAAGATTTGTTATTTTTTGTACGATATATTTTTCAACACGGGAGAATCTTTGCTATTGATTTTTTGTGTTCATCGGTGAGCGGTTTTTTTTGGAGGTGTTAAATTTACTCCGCATGTTTTCGAAGTATGCCGAAAGGTAATAATACCAGGAGCTACGGATAAAGCATAAACTCTAATGAGTTGGAATATTATGATATCAGTTTCGCTTCGTGTGATTCCATATCCTTTAACTGCGTTTCAAACCAGAAAGATAACTTGAGGCGTCATTTTGTGGAAGTCCATCATGCTAAGATAAAAAAGAGGAAAAAGGATATTTAGAAGATGGGCTCTAAAACCAAGACAGTAGGTATTCTTGCAAATGAGTTTGATATATGTATATATGAAATAGAAATCCTACAAAGCCTAATTCCACCAAAGGGAGAGAGCATGAAGTCAAAAGCTGAGTTGAGGAGAGTGGATCTGCAAACACCATGGATTGGGGAATATTATTCTACTGGACACATCCTTATTATCAAATTATTACCCTAATTATCAAAATTTTTTACAAGATCTACTAGAAAACTTCTTTGTATATTTACTGGCAGTCTTCAAAGAAAATTTCAGAAACATGACTAACGTTCGCATAGGAAGACTTAAGCCAAGTCACGCGCAGTAATGGTAGGTACCGATAATGACGGACAATAACGGAACAACGGCGGTAGAAAGCAACTGGAATTGACGATATTTCTGCCGATCTTATTAAAATTACAGGGGAGAAGACATCATTCAGCTCTAAAAAAATCATCTGTGACATGTACAAAACAGGAAAGATACCAAGGGACTTCGAGAAGAACATCATTATTCCTATTCCCAATAAGAAAAGAGCCATTAAATGATAAGACTTTAGTGCCATTAGTCTACAGACTTTTGCGCCGATGATGGTAAAAATAATTATCTACAGGATAATAGAACAGAAAACAGAAGCGTTCCTGGATGAAATTGTATGAATCAATGGATCAGTTCGGTGTAGGGAAAACAAGGGCACAAGAGATGTGATATTGGCCGTAAGGTCGCTCGCAGGGAAGAGAATGAAGAAGAACAAATCTACATTCATCGCGTTTGTGGACTTAGAAAATACCTTTGATAATGCGGATTGTAATTCAATTCTCGTAATCCTGAAATAAATTATAATATTTTATTATGACTAGAGTGTCATACCTATAATTTATATAAGAACCAAGTAGCTGTGATAATATGATGTAAGGTTCAATGCAGTATTACGTAATTTTGGAAATTTTCTGTTTCATTGAGTAGTAGTTTCACAAATTACAGCGACGAGGTTCAATTTTCCTGAAAATTAAATTTATATTCTAAATTCTCGGATAATTTTAGCATTTCAAGATAAAGTTCAACAGATTCAGGCTTCAATAGGTGGAAGTTAGACATGTTTAAATAAATAAAATATCGTAGCACGTAGCAGAATTTTGAATGCGCACGTACGCATTAAAAATTCTTGTGGAAAAGTGCTATGATCTTTTAGTTATTTAAATATTTCAAGATAAATCAAGGAAAAAAGAAAGAAGAAAATACAATTAAGTTTAGTGGCGTAACTATGGGGGGATGAGGGAATAGACCCTTCCCCCCCCCCCCCCCCAACCCTCAGGGAAATAAAAAAATTATTGAAAACTATTGTCTAGTTTTGACATATAATAACAGCATCTGCTTAAAGTTAAATTTTTAGTGCCAACATGATGTAAAATGTATTTCCAGGTATGTCATTTTTCAAAAATTTTCCCGGACCCCCGTTGCCTGGAAAGGGGAGTCGCCACGCCAAGCCATCCCATCCCCCCCAAAGCACATTCCTGGTTACGCCACTGATTAAGTTACAAATGCCTGCTGGAAATACAGATTCAGATGAGAGGTGAAAAAGGACGAAAGACGGAGAGGGTGATGTTCCACATGATGGAAGAGGAGAAGAAACTGTTTGTGAGGATCAGTGTAGCTGTTGATGGAGGCAGTGTGGGTGGCTGGAGAGGAAGAACAAAGTGTGTGCCCAAGTTGGATGTGGAGGAAAAGGTGTGATGTAAGGCAAGCGAAGGAGGAGAACGAAGGGTATTGTTGGAAGAGGTGACACAAATAAAACGGAAACTCAGATATTGTGGAACAGAAGTCGGAAACGGTTCCGAAACACAATTCAGAGTAAGCGCATGAGACGCAAATAGGAGTACACCAATACTTGCGTAAAATTTAAAAAAATAAAAAAAATTAGTAATGAATTAAATGCAATCTGTTAATACTCTCATTTACATCAATTATATCTCACGAATTCAAATAATTAACGACAAAATTTAATGAGGATCACATAAAACTGCTTAGTGGATTGTGGGTTGCCGACTCCCAAGTAGAAGCATCGGAAGTAAATGAGAAAAGAGCATGTGATAATAAGTTTCTGCTACCATTTAATATGAAATTTCAAAACGGAACTAAATGCAAGAGTGACCTTAAAACGAATATACATTGCATAATCATATAGATGCGTACAATCACGGTAAGAGAGCTCAAGAAAGGCACAAGCTTTATGTACACACAGAGGTACTTACAAGTACCTGACAATTAAGACATAGGGATTTTTAGGGTGTTATGTGACTAGAATAATGGAAAAGGGGTATTATAAATCTTCAGGAATACGATACAGCTTAACAACAGATAATTAGAAAATAATTTTATAGCGTCATTATCGAAGAGCCAACACCGAATGAATCCGAAAATAAGTATATTATATTCACTGAAATCCTCGTTCGGCAGAACGAAAAATATGCTATAAAATCCAGCCTTGAATGCGAGGTTATTATCTTGAAAGCCTCCTTGATATCCAAGATTTGCGATGGTCTAAGTATTAACGTGACCGCCTTATTTCATTTGTAATTTATCGGTATTGAGTGCGTAATTCTTAATACTACCTTACTCATTTTTTCCATTTTGATGATACACCAAACTATCCGAAGTCAGAGGATATTTTTGTGACATTACAATAAAATAATTTATGTCTCAAATACATTAAATTCCTCATCGTTCCGCAATTCACACGAGTATCTACTATTATAATTGAAAAACTTATGTTTTTTTCCAATGCTATGGCTACATTTGAGACGCATGTCAACGGACAGTGCCGTAACTATGGGGAGGTTAGATCCTCCCCAAAACCTCAGAGAAATAAAAATAATATTCAAAAGTATTGTCTAGTCTGGACGTATAGTAAATTTTAGCGTAACCTATTAACGAAACCCAAATTTTAAGTGCCAAAATTATGTAAAATGTAAATGCAGGCATGCCATTTTTACAATATTTCCCAAACTGGGAGAGGGAGGTGGGAGGTCGCCCTTCCCCATCCCCCCTAACCCCCCAAAGCATATTCCAAGTACGCCACTGTCAACGGATATTAAAAAAAAAAATTCAGACTCTTCCAGGGATTTGAATTTCCAACGCAAAATACATTGATATTATTTTTATTATTGAAATTATTTTTTTTTGTAGAAATGAAAGTACTTCATCAAAACTCCACCATTTATTAACTGATTAAAATTATAAATTGTTTCCTAAAACTGCCACATTCGTCGCACTCCTCACATTAGTCACGCACTCTTTGAATGCGGATAGCGCACATTCTAAGTCCACCAAGGCAACTTCATTAGAAACATCATATTTTACCTTATCGACACTATTCTCGAAAGTAAATGCAGCACTGAGGTCATGCAAATGTAGGGGTTGAGACAATGCTATTTGTAGATGAATCACCCGAGATAAGCGATGTACCGTTAACCAATATCCGCAGTGCAAAACCACAGAAGAACTCCACAAATGGGAAAGCCCGGTGGCATGAGTCGCAAGATAGGCGCAAGAGGGGGTAAAAACGATCGCGTAAATAGTCAGCCAGACGTAGCCAACCATGCTAGCCAACTTGGGGACACCCACACCTTGCAACGCAAAGGATCAAGTGTCATAATAGAAGTAACTTTGTCTTAGGTTTGTGGCTTTCGCGGCGTTGATTGATGCCAAAACAGGCCCTCTGTGTTCCTTCGCGTTTGTCTTGACGAGAAAAATAGTAAGGAGGTACGCAATTTCAATAAGATCAATGAATAATTTAGTTAATTATTTAGAAAACATCGCTAGAAGTGTCGAAAAGCCTAAGTCAACATTGAAACCCCAAATTCAGCATTACTGTGGGAAATGGAAAAAATTGCAAATTCAATACTTGAAAATAGATTTGACAAAATCCTGATACTTAGTCTTTTTTTATTATTCAATTTGATGCAAATAAATTTCCAATGGAAATGAACGACACAAAGACACAAACTATCGCCGTAATCAGACACATTACGTGATCTCGAATTTTAATGTTTCAGTGTTGGGCCCATTCGCTGTAGCCGATTGTCCTTCCCGTATACATTTACTCTGAGATCTCAACACCGTAATCAAATATCTAACAACATCGCATTTGCCTTAACGAAATGAGCGGATAAATTTCCCATCATATTTCAATGTATGACCTAATCTCTGGCAAGAACAGTTGAATTACACCGTAGCCGATGCAACCTTAAAATATTTAATGTAAAAATTTACTTCACATGAATTCTCAGAAATTCCGCCATATGCCCTCGTTTAAACTCGTGAGGCATAATTACTTAGAACAATGGTTTTCTCCAAGTGATAGGTCCCCTGGCAGCAGCCTATTTCGTGCTTACCGGGGCATGGGCGTACCCAGCGAGGGCAGGATCAGGGTAAAAATGTCTTCTCATATTTGGGATTAAAAACTACATGCAAAAATTACTATATGCTAAATTTTAAAATAAAAGGCATTAACATGTAAATATTTAAAACTTTTATATTAAAATATAAAATTCATAGATATTTTTATTAAAAAATTCGTCTATTTTTTAAGCGTCCTCCTAAATCCGCCTATGGCTAGGATTATTTGGCTCAGGGTTTGCCGGCCTCGGTGGCGGTGGGGTAAAGTCATCGCCTGTCAAACCGTTGGTCGTGGGTTCGAATCCTGCCTGGGTAGGTGATCCCTATCCAGGGTATGTATGTTTGTGTTGTACTTTGTTAATATTGAAAAACCCTCGTTGTGAAAGGCCGTCATGTGCTGTTTACGGGGAATTTGATTCTAAATAAATAAATAAATTATTCCAAGGCTTTCCAATCGAGTTTGAGAGACTGAGACTTTCAGCAGTCACGCGCATATGTGCCGACAGAATAACCAAAAAAGAATTCACCGGATTCGCATCGCGTGATGTTTACTAATAACACCGAAATTTCGAGAGATGACCAGTCTACAGGTATCATCTTAAAGGCGTGTTCTCATTGCTGTGTCAGAACATGCCCAGAAGATCGTAGACAAGACGTCGATCGAAATGTTGGCATCTTTGAAAATAACACCTAGTGTGAATCCTCAAGAACGCTTTCTCATTCAATTCACCCGAAAAATCAGCTTAGTCATTTATTGAGCATTCCCAAGGTTTAGAATTTAACTTGAGCTTAGTCTTTCGGTAATACTTAGAGAGAACTATCGCAGATTAGCCTGACTCTCAGTCGAGGCCTTGAGCGCAAACGATGGAATAGATCACAGCATAAAGAGGTTGCCTCTCCGAGTGCACCGCTACTCACGATTCCTTTCCCATACACACCCGCTTTACGTAACCACCGCGGCCGAAACGATGAGCGGTCATGCAGCTCACCGAAGGAATTAACAGCGAAATAGCTAAGGCCGGTGGAGGGCGAACTCACTTATAATCAAAGCAAAACATCAAATTTAAAAGAAATGACATTTATTTGGAGAGTCCAATTTGTAAACAAACCACATATTCAAGGCCATATTTTTTATTATTACCCGACTTTCACTTTAATGCGCTACTTCTAAGCTGACTTTAACTAAAATCGTCTTTGAATCATATAAAGATTCATATGATCAAGATCATATGACCAACCAAGTCCGACCCTCCCCAGTGCACTCGTCTTGCACAGATACTTTTATAGCCATCATATTTCGGTCATTCTCTACAGTATATATCCCCATCAACATAGCTTTCTCAAACATCGGCACTGCATCGTCTTTCACTCTACAACGCTCCTTAAAATTTAGTTGCACTTACATAAACTGTAAATAAATACATTAATATCGTTGCCCATCAAAGGAAATCATGGTCATTAGCAATTAAGTTCGTTAACATACAGCCAAGTAGCAAGTTCTACAGATGCTCTAACAATGAAGAATTTCCACCAAGTCACGCCCGGTACTATTGATTCACTCAAAAGTATTGCACGTCGTACCTACTCATTGGAAGAGCCTACTCAGCGAGACAGCGAGCCGCGATTCAGCGCACATGGTCAGCTATAGCCTATAGATGTAGGTAGTACTCACCAGTATTGGGCAAGGGGCGCGTCGGGGACGGACCCCTGGGCTCCGTGTAAGATCTAATCATCGCTGGACCACTCGCATGAAAAATCCGATTTCACCGGCAGACGTCCGTACTCGCGGCACGGAAAGCAGCGAGCGCTTTGAGGCCTCGAAACAATCTCTCCGGGTCTCCGGCTTGTTGAGGAGATAGTTTCTGCAGAGAATGGAGGGAGAACTGAGGGGTAAGGGCAGCGGGGAGGGGAGGAGGGGAGGAGGCAAACCCGTCTGGAAAGGCGGCCGTCGAGGGTATGAGCGAGATGAGTGAGGTAGTTGGAAGTTATAATTGCGCTCAGAGAGAGTTTGGATGTTGTACGAGGCACAAAGGTCGCTTACCGAGAGGACACGCACCTCTCCCATGGATTGCTAGACAAAGAGCTCGTTCCCTGGTAGGATGGCAGCGATATCAACTTTGTTGACGGCTGCCGGGCCACGGAGACGCTTGGGCTGAGGAAGGGGAAGTGACGCAGGGCATTCGAGAGGGAAATAGGTGGTTATATAACAAGTGAACGTGGGTTCACAGAGGACGCGGCCAAATTCTACCCTTTTTTATTTTGCTCCTCGACCGTTCCCTTTGGTCCGTAAGTACCTGGAATCTCAGAAGGCGTGGTCGGTGTTTAGATTTTCCATGGGGCTAATCGCAGCACTTCCGATCGGTTTTCCTTAAGTGCTCAACACTAATCGGAATGATTCCAATGGGTATTCCATACGAGCGGTTGATTACGACTGGTTAGCAACGCGATCGGAATTTTATTTTGAATTTGAAATCATTCATTCTGATGATGAAGACCGCTCGTGAAGACAACCGATCTGCCGGCCTCGGTGGCGGCGGGGTAAAGTCCTCGCCTGCCAATCATGAGGTCGCGGGTTCGAATCCTGCCTGGGTAAATTTCCCTTATCTAGGGCATGGTTGTTCGTGTACGTTTCATTGTTGAATTTGTTGAATACCCCGATTTCAAATGGCCTATGAGAGCTGTATTCGGAGGTTTGGGAATAAAGAAATAAATAAAAATCAAACTGTGAAAACCTCTCCCTAGGGACCGAACCAACAGAGCTTTACAAACCCCCATGACCATAAGAATGAAAATCGCGCTCGAGCGGGACTCGAACCCATGACTCCAGGTTTAGCAGGCGAGGGCTGGACCTCGATATATCGTGGGAGAGATTCTTAAGAAGCATCCGGACATGGCCAACCTGAGGCAAAGAGATAGTTGTACAGGGGAGTGGGGGCAGTATCTGGGTCCCCGTTCGGAGAATGAACCTATTAGTTTAATTAAGTGATCTTTTCATATCTTTCAGAATTTATGTCTGATATTGTTTTATATTATAGGAGCATATTAATACTGCGGGGAATTATAAAGGTAAACACATAAACTGATTTATAGCTCTCATTAAAAAATACAATCGCTGACCGCCGGCATCGAAAGCTGCATCGAATTATATCACCGCTCCACCACACAGACCAAAATCAGGAGGGTCAATCATTTTGACCCTAACAACACTATGCGGCCATTGGCGGATTTAGTGGGTGCACAGGGGCACTTCCCCCCCCAGACTCATAAAAATTATGCAAAATTTTTAATGGGGTCAACATTACGTTCGTGTTATTTTGTGTATTACGGAATCTCAATAATTTAATTTATTTAAATTAATTTCAATATTAAGAACTTTCATATTAAACTAAAGAGTATATTTCGTAAAGTAATTGTTGTATCGTGTAATTAATCTCAAGTATAAGATGATCGTTTACGTGTCAGACCCTTGTGCTCCCCCCCAGAAAAATCCTGGATCCACCTCTGTCTGCGGCCATCAAATATTCCCAGAATTTCTGAGGTTTGAGGAAGAGTGCGGGGAATAGAACATGTTCTCGCCCCCTGAGGTCTTCGGGCAGCTAAGTAAAACAGTGCATTATGCATATGGAACAAAAGAATCACTCGAATTATCAATTGAGTTTCACTCAACTAGGTTTTTATTTATGATAAGATGTCAGTAAGAATGCATTACAAAAGTTAAGAAATTTTTTAATATTTGAAACAATCCGCAAGTCAAGAGAGTTCATCAAGCTTATGAAATGTTAATCTAACATAAAGGTTCATTGCTCTCGTGATCATACAAGCAATCACCAAGAAATGACATTAAAGTGACCTCGCGCAGAGTTTTAAAATTGGCAGTATAAAGCGGCCAACAACGTCGAAATATTGGATTCATAAGGAAGTTAAAATTTTTGTATTTAAGCTCAATTAGAAGATGTGAGAAATTTCCCTATTTTTGTAATTCATACTCCTTCTTTTCGTATATTACAAACTATGGAAAATTGAATTAGATTTGTGCAGCTGCACAACGTAATTTTCACATTATGCGATTTTGTACTCCCGTTTGATAGAATTCTTCGATAAATATAATCATACTGAAATTGTTTAGAAACAAACACAGTATGACACCCAGATAACTCATTACTCTCCCATTCTTCTTTCTCTACAAATATGAGTGAATAATTATTTTATTTTCCCTTAATTTTATGAAAAAATTGGGAAATTGAGAAACCTAAATACATACGATCATTGAAGGGAATTCTAATTTTATTTAAACAAATGAGTGAGTATTAACTTCAATGGCCCATCATCATAAAAAAATGGAAAATTGATAAATGCGAATTTTTAATCCCAGCATGCGACTATTGTGCTGAAAAGGAATATATCGATGGATAATTCCAGCAACAAGAATCTCAAAATTAGCATCCTTTCAGGAGAGCAAAAAAACGAATAATTTTTATTACTTGTACACCGAAATTAAACACCAAAAGTTCATAAACCTGAAAAAGAAGCATTCATTTGCAAACAAAGAGTTGTTTTTTGCTTGTATTTTATTTTTTAATGCTATTACACTTTTTTTATGATACTTGTCTCAAACCGGCCGAATTTGAGATACGTGTTGATAGAACTTAGCCATCGATATGTCCCGCCTAAATCCTAAACTATTAAACTTTGCGGAAGAAGACAAAGTTAGACGTGACTCGGCAAAATATGGATGACTTCATAATGTCTAGGATTGATTCAAGGGAAGCAATACAGGAAGAATAATTATCGAGCGCCTACTGCCGGAATTTTCTCACATCAGCTGTATGAGTGAATCATAGCTAGAGGTCCACATTAGAGGAAATATCATTAATATTACTCCACAAGGAAATATTATTTAATACACAATCAGTCTCACAGAAACGAAGTTCTGGGATCAAATGAGCGGTCTTCAAGGATCGCAAGCCAAAAATACTTTGCCGATCATGAGGTGATTATGCACGGAACCGGTCAAAAAAATAGTGCTCTTTTTACACTGAGCCAGTTTGAGGGTCGAATGGTACTTGACTTTGGAAGGCAGAGTTTTGCGCGGGGATACCAAAGTCAACGAGTGTCAAGAGCTGCAAAAGTTCTGCCAAAAATGTTCACAGTAGCGCGTTTATCTCATGTAGACCACCACAAAACGAGTAGAGACATCGTTCAATTATAGGGATGGTATCATACGCTAGCCATATTTTCGTATTAATTACTATGGTGACGAATTTCGACGTCATCAATACAGCAAAACTCAATAAACAATTGTTATTTGTACATCGCCGAATTTCATTTGCTCAAATTTAATACTATGAATTCATGATGATTAGATAATTGAAAAAGGATAAAATTTAACAATGACCAAAATAGGTCACTAAAAATCTAATACTAAAAATAAATTTTATGCCCATAATGAGCATGCAAGTGTATATTTTATGGAATACGATGAAAATAACTTCATGTAAGAATATTTAAAGAAAATCTATCAAGCACATCACAGGAATCCCAGACTCATGCGAATGAAAACTTATAAAAATGTGGAATTTGGGGGAGTGAAAACTATGTAAAAGTTGGCGTTGAGCCAGGCATTTAAAAATAAGGCAAAAAACCTACTAAACTAAAATTTAACTAACCAAGGGCCAAATATTATTTTGTAAATTCGCGATCACTGCGCAAAATGATCGTCGGCGGCAATTGCTTTTCGCGATCGCGATCGGGATGAGGATTCCCATCGCTATTTTTCATCACTCGTCCGGTCGCTTTTTCCATCCCTAAAACCGTCACTAAAACCTCATATCAGCCAATCGGAACGCATTCCCCTATGGAGCGATTGCAGCGCAACGTTTGACAATTGTGGGAACGACATAAATAAACAAACACGCTATTTAATTTCGTGATGTGGGTCCTATGACAACGAGCTGTGTTATTGGAAATGATGCGAAAAGCGACGGCGGGAGTGACCGTGTGATTCAGAAAAATGATCACTAGAGCGATTGCTTTTCGCGACGGGAAAAGTGATCTCGATAGTGATCACTTTCGCGACGAAAAAAAAAATGATCATGTGATTCAGGCTTAAGATAAAAAGGAATGTCATGAATGTGCTCCATAAACCCCAACGAGGATACAATTTCGTCCTCAAGATCTATAGAAAGACGACCTCATAAATGAATATATATATATATATATATATTGTAGATATAATAACCGAAGATATAATAATAAACGAAGTAGAAATATTGTAGATATAATAAGAATATAGAAATAATAAGGACGAGAACATAACACTTTATAACAAGTTTACTATCACAAGTGGTGTGGGGGTCTCATAAAACTGTTCATTATGATATGGGCTTCCATTTTTAATGAATAATAAAATATTATATACTGCATAGCAGCACGGAAACGAAGTCTTTGGTACGCTGGAATATGCATAGATTTAACTTAAATGAGAGGGATACGAGTACCTAAAAAAGGTCTGCAATAGTAGGTACATAGACGAAAAGAGTTGAGCATGAAGGGGTAGGAAACGAAAAGAAAAATACAGGAAGATAGGCTAGAGGATCCATTCTAGTCCTGGAACTCGCGTGGTAGCCAGAGCAAAAAGCCAGTTTCTCGTGAACTCTTATTTTCACAAAAAAATAAATGAGAACACCTACGAAACACAATCTCGGTTACGTTGCTAGGAAGATGATGCGAAATTACTTTCTACAAGTTCTGCCTTCTATTTAACATATTTTCGCGAATATTGGACCTAACACCATTCCATTTCTCAAACTGGGTAACCGTGATAAAACCTTGGCTATATCGAAAAAAAAATGGATCATTTTCCATAATGTAATTTGTATTCTTAAAAAATTCACAAAATTAATCCCGCCTAAAATACCTACTCACCATTGTATATATTTATGAATGGACACCAATATAGTGATACTTACAATAATATGTAGTTATTAGGGCACTCACGCTTGAATTTGAAAATTTGACACTATTGAAGTTGTCCCCGTCGGGAATCAATGAAGAAAGTAATTGTTCTCAGAAGTATTAGGAGGGGAAAAGGGGGCATTTTGGTTTGGAATGGAGGAGATGATGTGACGTCAATGTGCCTCCATGAGATCGGGATGTACAAAGGCTCGCAGTAAGAATTCACTTATATATAATATATTACATGTGAATAATATTTCATATTCTAAAATACATACAAGTGCTCCATGCAGTCAGTGCGATCTCACACAATAGTGTCATCCCCGTTAAATGCTACTGAGATGCACAAAACGAGTTATGTTTTAATAAATTATTGGTCAAACATGTGTGCTGCGTTGCATAACGGAAGACATATACAATTACATGGGTGGAGGGAAACATTCTTAAAGTAAAGGACACTTTAGCCATGTAATGTGGTGAATACCAGATGCAGGGTTGGTCAGGGCCCAATCAGTTTGTAACAAATATATTATAACAACTGATGTGGAAATCTCATGAAACTGTTCATTGTTGCATGGGATTTCATTCTAAATAAACCAAAAAATATTTTTGACTACGTAACCGTTCTAAAACTAAGTCTTCGGTATGCTGGGATAAGTATAGATGCTAATAAAATGAGAGGGATTCCGAGTACTTAAAAAGGGTCTGCGATAGTGGGCATACGGACAAAAACAGTTGAATATGAGTGGGTAGGTAACGAAAATAAAAATACAGAAAATTAGACCAGGGGATCCATTCTCGTCCGGGAACTCGCGTGGTAGCCAAAGCAAGAAGCCAGTTTCTCGTGAACTCTTAGAAACATTTTAATGAGTAACCATCGAGGCACAATAGCGGGTACGTTGCTAGGTAGGTATAATGAGTTCAATTTATAAAGGGAACTAATCTCTAGTCAAATGATGGCCCATTTTCTTCATCGTTTCGAGATGCGACACAGCCGTTGTCCTCATGGATATTGAAGAATGTAGTATGAATGTGACTTGAATCATTAGCAATGTGGAATCTGAAGCAGTGCGGCTCTCATCGCCCTTGGAACCACAGTCATCGTAATCAGGGATACAGAAAAATGTAAGCAATAATGTAAGTTATCGCCTTCAACACCAAAACAATGAAAGGAATTTCATTACAATGAAAGGGTAAAGAAACCTGGTTTTACCAGTACGAAAACCTTCTTATTTCGTGAATGTAACTCACTACTTCCATGTGACCTGAATTAGGACCAGTAACGTGACACTATTTGGACATCGTCATCGAGGATAATGACAGATGTGACCCTGAACGGTCTTGCGTGACACGAATCTGTACTGAGTCGGGATAGCAAGAAACGACCATCGACATCAAAGATGCTGACGAATGCGACACTGATCAGGAATCCGCAATGTGACAAGACTGTGACCTGAATCAGCATCACTGATCATGATGGTCGTGTTAGACTTCGACACGTTTGAGACAATGGACTATCTCACCCAAATGAAAAATTGAGAAGCCTCGACGCTTGAGAATAGATTAATTAATATTCTAAGTGATGGACAACAAGGAAGGAAAAACGATGCAAAAAAACTTGGTTTCCCTGAAATTATGACCGAAATTATTTTACATACGACGTATCTTGCATCAAATATTCACCACATTATGTGGGCGAGAGTATCATTTTATCAAAATACATCCTGTAATTTATCGCATCGTAAGTGTTAGTTCAATTTTTTAATTGTTCATTTGCATCCCAATGGCTCCTCCAGATTTCCGGTCTTGACTTGACAAGGTTTGAATCCTGGTCAAATCCTGGTCAAGTCAAATGATTTTTTCGCAGCGAATATCCTTATTTGGTGTTTATAACTCTGCTACCAGAACGCGTGTTTGTGTACATAACCACATGCTTTAGCAGCGCTTCGAAATTTTCAAACTTGATGTACAGACTTTATTTATTAAACGATCATAAGTGCCTCGTGACTGTGATGGTGCCTCGGAAAGCGTTACATAATGCGTTCAGACAAGGCTGGATCGCTTAGCGCTGGTCACAATGCTGCCGGCAAAGGCGCAGCGGAAAGCGGACTTTGGAATGTCCCGTGAATGAGATGGATGATATAATTGTACATCTTCTTACGTAACACCGGGCCTTCAATCTTGAATGCAGACTCGAAAACATAAATGATGAGCACTACTAGGTATTTGATTGCAATTTATTTAGGCTCTTGCCAAGATAATAATTTCATCGAAAATTATTTAATTTGAAACTATTATTTAAATAAATTATTATTCCAACAATAGCTTCACGAAATTAGTTTGGAAACCTACGATTAACATGCTGCCACTCATATTATCAGGCTATGAAGACCTAGTAGAAACTAACTTATCAAACTCCACTTCAGGAGAGAGTACAGCTCAAGACAAACAAGTAATTCATTGGCATTAGATGCTGAAAGTAATCTCGTATAACTTTTTGTATCCTGTAGTGACCTAGTCCAATAAAATAATACGACAAAAAAAATTAGAAATTTTTTAGCCTTTTCTCAAAAATTTCTCTTCAAATGCGGAAATAATATTTTCCCTGGTGATACTGGCCTTTTCTAGAAAGTGACTGTCCTACGCTAGCTTTCTCGAATTTGCATCTTTATTAAACAGAAGCAAAATTGGAATTACTGATAATTATGATTAGAGAAATGATGTAAACTAACAACATATTGATATTCAAGCAAAATTCTGTGAATTTTCATCACAAAATCAGGACGAATTTCATCAAAAGGTAGCTTCTTTAACTTGACAATGAATGAATTTTAAATGTAAAGAAAATTATGTGAATAACCGCTCACATGCGGAAGTAACGAGAGATAGTAAACAGAGTTTTAAACCACCTTTTTGCGTGGATGTAATTTTTCTCTCTCGGTTCTGACCTTTTCTTAATTGCGGCAATTTAGGGGTTGCATAATTTTTTTCCATGAATGTAAATAATTTAAACGTATTATCCACTATGAGTGAGCTTCTTATGGGAAATTATTCTCAAAACTTCTTTCTTACCACCATCCATTTTGTAGTCAGAAAGCAGGTAGAAAAAACCTGCGGTAGTTATAAATCTACCTTTTTAACATCCTTAGAAAATATCACAGACGGGAAATTCTTTTCGAAAATTGGCGTGTAGTCGGGAGTATTATCGTCTGAATAAATGGAAACTTTCACTTTTCGGTGCAGTTTTGAGATCGCTTTAGTGCCCGCGGCATGAAAAGTATAAAGAATAGCGATAAAAACGTCCCATTCGTTGTCACTTAATTCTGCTAAATTTTTCTGCAAACCACTCCTCTCATTCAATACAAAGGGTGCTTAAAAAAGACGGTTATATTTGATGTACCGTTTTTTATATGTATTTATGTATAAAAAATTTCCCGTAAAATATCTTTTAAACTTATTTTTACCTTGTTTTTTTTTTGTTTTGAAAGAACTGCTCCTAAATGTATAACCAGTCAGAACAGTAGCTTGCATCTTTCGTCGTGCTCAAAGCCCACATTAAATAAACATTATCAGGCTGGACTGGTGGTTTCTCGTCGCGGGAGCCCAGATTTAAGTCTTTATCGTGCTTATGATTTTCAGGGTTATCATGGCCCAATCCATGGCATCAGGTTGACTTCTGGAGCTTTTCTCTATGGACTGGCTGACGCAAAGAAAAAAGGAAAGATAGAGCATCAAATATTTTTCCTGAAGGATTCAGATGATGAAAGAGATATCAATATTGGTATGACTTGAGACATGAGAAAAAACGATGATAAACGCGAAGTACTGCGAATATATGTGCATATGGTGAATTAAATACGCGAACTTTCTGCTGTAACTTGTTGAAACACAATTAATAACGTGAAAAAGGCTAATCTCATACAGCAAATACTTTTGAATTTTGTTATTTCGATTTTTCTATTGCCGTTCTCATGGTTCGCTTCGTGGCCTGTAGTCACAACAGCGACTAGTATCAAGGACCATTACATTCTAAATGCCAAGGAGTAAAGTATGCATTCGAAATGGCAAATCAGCATAAAGGTGTTTGTCTTTACCTTTATTCTCTCATTATTTATCCCCAAAAGAATTTATAATTAATGAAGTAGTCAAAGCTGGTACATTGAAGGTTTTAGATAGCGTATGAAAAATAGTTTGCTTGGATGTGTTCAAGGAGAGACCATGGTTGGCAATATTGCATTTCATTGCTTATTCAATTTGATTGTCAGGAAGTGAAGTATTTTATATTAATTGCATCCTGGAACGTTTTACCGCTGCTTGAATTTACCGTTTACTTGCAAATTATGCTGTGTGTGGCCGCAACTGAAAACACCGAAATTTGGATTTGAAAACAGCGTAATTCCCAAAAACTAAAACCGAGTTTGGGCATTTGAAAAAAACGAAACTCTCAATAATGGCAAAAAAATTCATCTGTGCGTTTTAAAGAAAAAAACTTGGCGATTTCGAGAATGCAATGAGAAATACATAATGGCGGTATTGAGGGCGTCCTTGTCGGATTTTGAGAATCATTGCCAAGGTCGAAAAAGGCCGAGATAATGATGGCCGCCTCAGTCTCTCACCCCGTGACCGCGAGTAACGCGCCCGCCGGTGGCGATTGGAGAGGAGAATTTCGGCAATTGCTGGCTGGCGCCAATTTCCCTAATCCGTCTAAGACTGCAGGAATGTGTAGAGTTCCCTGTGCGATGCAGCATTTCTCTCAACCAGATTTTTCACCTTCCAGCAGACTCTGACATCGAAACGCCGTCTGCGGTTAAACATGTCACCTGGTGAGAAATCCGATAGCTATTCTCAAATGCAATTCTAGAACGACATCTAAATATTTAGAATGCTAGGACACCAGTCTGGCGTCTCTTCAAATGAACGGAGATAGAAACAGTACATGGGGGTTAGAAATGGGCAGGGCGATAAAACCACAGGGGATATTGCAGTATAATGACTTTATAAATTTATGCGAATAATTTAGAAGTGTTAATGTGGTTAAATGTTATGGCAAGCATAAATTTTTCCGCGATTAAATTTTCTGCCATTACTTTAAATTAAAGCCAACTTTCCAAAGAGGAAATTATTCCTCGTCCTTCACAATTGCACGACTGGAAGCAACACCAAGTAGAGACAAATGTCTCTCTAAAAGACGTCTATGTAGCAATTTTGTATGTACGATTAGCCTAAGAAGTGTGGTTACTCAACAGGCTATATTAGAATCACAGCCATTCCGATAGGTAGTGGGTAATATTCACTAAGCTACTAAGGGCTACCCTTTCTCCTTCTTTAGCTAACTTTGGTCGATTTTATTCACATTAATTCCAATGGATTTTTTAGTATTTCGTTTTTGACTGTTTTTCCTTGATATTTTTTTTAAACTCGCATGAATCAACTGAACTACCGACTCGTCTATAGGGAAATTTTGGACATCTAAAGATGCACAGGTATGTTGAGAGGTTTCGATTCATACTTGATATTACAGAAAAAAATTATTATTATTGTTGACGTCACTGATAGCCAAAAAGCTTTAGCGTATGGATTTGCTTCAAAATAAAATTTATGAAGTCTTCTGAGGCCACGGGATTTTAGCAACGAAATAATACTACCCTCTCGTACACAGAGAATAATGATGAAGCGTTATTTGGTGCTGTAGATTTTCCTACGCGAGAAATATTTATAATAATATTTGAATAACCGAGGTTAATAGTGTATTCACGTATTATCTTTGGTAGGGGTCCACGATCAAGGTTAAGTTAACTCAATTAAAATAAGGATACAAGATATTGCATTAAAATAAACAGAAGATGGAGTTACACACAAAATGCCATGGCCATTCCCATCTCCTTGATTCGTAAAAATTCAAATGAAGAGTAAATTTTGAGTGTATTTCCCTCATTTCGGGCGGAGAGGTGATGGGCCCGCCCGCACAAACGCCCCTGATCGCGGAAAAAATAAACTGACTCTTACCTTCTACAAAAAAACAAGGGAAGAACTTAACCACCAATTAAACCTTGAGTTTTAAAAGCAATAAGAAAATGGCTCTTGGATTTGGACTTGAATGTCCAAGTTAGCGGTCAGTTATTCCACCTGTTGCACCCTTCCTGCTAATGCACAAACCGTCTTCTTCGAAAGCCAATAAGTGCTCGGAGTTTTAGCGAACGAATTGTTCGGATCTCGAGTACATTTATTGTTTTCGTGTTTGAAAAGTTAAAATCAGAAAATGTAAGCCCAACTTAATCATTTATCAAAGCGAACATGGATTTTTCAAATTTATTAAATAATAACAATGACCTTTTGCAAATACATTCAAGCTCAAAAATATGTAAACAAAAAGCAATAAAATAGTCATCAAGAAACCATTTGAATTGATCGGGATACGACGACTGTGAACGCTTTCCAAGCATTGCAATATTCGAACGACTTAGCACGCTGTTACAAGCCGTGGGTTAACGCATTAAAATAGAAAAACCCTAAAAGAGCGATAAAAAATTAAACAAACGTGAATAAGAACAGAAATCAAATCATATAAATTATTTTGTATTGCGTGTAGCACGATGTGGAGGAAGTTGTAAAAATTAGTTAAATGAAATATTGGCATCTGTCTTTGCTAATTCAGAGGAAAGATTGCAATGTTTCATCTAACTAACGTATAAATAATTTTAACGCCATGGCCTGCACATTCTCATTCCTTCAGAATCAATCGGGTATCACGCTGAAGCGAAACAAGCTAGGATTCGTAAGGAGGCAGGAAGGATCTCCGAGTCTAAAAAAAAAAGTGCTGAAGAAACAAAGAAGACCACGGCCGTTTCTCAAGAAAAAGGTAGCCCGCAGCAACCAAAGAAACTGAGGCGGGCGACCCGCTACTTCCACGGCCCAAAGCCCACATACCATTCGGGTATTACGTAAGACGTTTTGTGGAGAATTGGCTGGCGCTGAGATCCTCATGCGCCGGCTACTCCACACGATTGGATTCATGAATCCAATGATCGGATTCATTGGATTCTTGAACCCCTGAAAGCGATGGGCGAGTTTCTTGTCGAAACGTTCGAAGCACATATGGAGGACCTTACCCGGTGCAATACCTGTGAAATCTTCCCAGAACCACGGAGGATGTTTCATTGACGATTTAAATAGCGGTAATGTGGAGTCTGAGATCGACTTCACAGGATTTCAACCTTTAAAAGATTTCGCTTGTGGTATTAATACAGTTTGAAAAGTTTGACTTTGTATGTTTTCGACATAAATATCCATTAAGACTGACACATATAAATCATTCAATCTAGACACGTTTCATGGGAAAATACCGTAAATACACGCATCGGGCGAGCAATAATCCATCGGGAAGCCTATAGTGAGGTATGAAAATGTGTTACGAAATTTTTCAATACAAATTTTTCATTTTTCTATACTATATGACAATATTCGAAAATTTCACAGGGAAAAATCACATTTCTTGATCGGGAGCACGAATTCGCACTAAATTCCACCCGATTGGGAAAAAAATTAACCTTCATGCTGGGTGCTTGCTAAGTTATCGAATTCGTGTGCAGGAGTCGAAATTATGGTGCATCAGAATGTAACGACAACTCGTCGTATGGTAGAGAATGCAACAGTCGGTTGGGGAAATTCTTTAAATGTGGGGATGTTTTGCCTCGGATGGGACACGAAAATTTCTTAACGAGTCATAGAATGCGATTGCAGGACGCTCTGCCACTAATGGCACCACGACACCTTATTCCTTTATTGAGTTTTTTTTTTAATCCGGTCATGGTAAATTAATTTTCCCTCCATGGAATTTTTATTATCTTAAATGCACTTGACTCTAGAGTGCCGCTGATGGATCCTTGTTTATATTGTCTACTTATATAAAATATAAATTTCGTTATATGTGATGGTAACTCATTCTATTATCCAAATCGAAGGTTAGCTCGAAAAAAAGAAGGCAGATTTCATTCCTGACGCCCCTACCTAGTCCATTAGGAGCTTTATATGCGCTATATTAGTGGGGTAGAATCTTTCCATAGGGTTTCTGCGATTAATTAATCGTTCAGGCAATTAAAATATCACATCGTGACGAATTCATTAGAGTTGTCAAGGCTGCACCTTAATTGAATTGGACTCGTGATTCTCCAGCAAGCAGTCCAGTTCAAACCACACCCCTTATTAAAACAGTTTATAAATGAAAAAAACATCGCTGACAGCGTATAAAGGAAATGGAAACATGAGGACAACCACCATGACTGCGCGTTAAAAAATCAAAATAGTTAAGTGACAGCATCTATGTAGAAGAGTTTACCTCGAAAAGGACTTATATAATCTCTCACTCATTCCCTCCAGTGATACCCATCATTAATGCGCATGAAAAGCGTATACGTACCTCTAAACATTATTTTGCCTCCTGTTCTATTGAAAGATTTTTGAATTCATAAAATCCTTTTACTTCGACAGGATATATGTGCTCTTATAATTTATTTATAAATTCAGTCGTTAATATCTTATGACAGCTCAATTTCTTCTGTCAATAAATTTCTCCGATGATTTAATTGTAAATAATTTATACATATACTGCAAACTTTGATATCACAATTTGAAATAGCATTGCATTTATAAAGGTGATTATTAATACCTTGATGCATTTGAATGATATTGTTTGCAGAATTTAAGCCTTTGAAATTTTCGAATCACCAGAAACACTCCCGCTCGATATTCAAATTATGGATCAATAAATGGGGCGGTAGGTAGACTTAGAACTCCGCTTGGCCAGAGAAACGCAGCGTATTAGCTTTGTTCCATACGTTCCATGAAAGATTTTATATTGCTACAGTACTATTATTTCTTTACTTCTTCTCTCATAGTACTACAATAATATCATAAAATATTTCTACGTTCCACGCTGAAGTACCTTGACACGCCACAGTTGCTCATGCGCCACGATTCACGTCAAGAAGATTTTGCGCTCTGGCGGGCAAAGAGAGAACCAAGTAGAATACGACTGGCGGGAATACGAATGCCCGCGTGATGGCATATCTGAGGGCTGAAAACCTACAAAACCACCAACAAAAAATAACTGGTACGGAAAAAAATTAAAAATAAAAATAACGGATATCGGTTTAACTTCAGTGCGAAAATGGAATCACATTCAGCTCACCATAGTACCTTTTTTTCAATTGATTTTTACCGTCTTAAGTAGTTTTTGAATTAAAAATAACGAGCCATCAAATAACGTAGCCAGGCATTATAGTATGTGAGGACACTAGAAAACAAGGGTACAAGAACATTTTTTATAATTTTGGAAATAAGTAAGGTAATGGTTGGTAAGGTTAGCTCTTGTGGCAAAGGGATACAAGTGAATCACTGATAAGTAGATATATAATATAGATTCTGTGCTTCCCTTCCCTTTCCCCGGGCACAGAAATATTGTGTACCACACCAATTATTATCTGAACATACCTCCAAAATTAGAAAAAATGCTCTTATACTATTTTCTATGATCCTAATTTGATCCAAGGGAAAGTTATGAATCTAAGCAGTCTATGATAAAGGAGTTAATCTAGATTTTCGTTTAAAATCTCGAATAAGTCAGCTATGAGTATAAGAATTCAAATTATTTAATAACAAAATTCATATAGGCGCAATGCAATCTAGATTATCATAATATGGAAAAAATACCTTGTAAAAACCACAACAAAAAATATGCGAATACACAAAACCAAAATACAAAAAAATTGATAGCTATTCAGGGGAATATGGAGCACATAGTCTCAAAATCCTGGTTTCCTTTAACTAGTAAGATGCTACAAAGATGGTTAATTCAGCATCCAAGAACTTGTCTTAAATCTTCGCTGATATTCAGCCACCCTTGCACAGCAAATAAACTATCACGTACGGCGAGGAAGGGCTTAATAGCCACGTTTCGCAATAGTCACACGTTAGAGTACTCTCATCTTTAGTGGATTTCAAAGTTGAATCAAAGAAGGTACACTACCTTCTGCCGAAATATATTGGACTTGACAGCGATCTCGCGTTAACGAAAACTTTCACGAAGAAATATCAATATTTTGACGGCTAAAATAACAAGAACGTAAATAAAATTGCTTAAAATATTTGAAATTTTCGAGTAATTATTCATAAAGCACATAAAATAAAAATATACTTATTTTCAACCAACCAACTCCGTGAATTTTCTGTTAAAGGGCTTTGTATACGCGCTCCTAATTTCCAAAATATATTTCCGCCTATAAACATTCAGGGCTTGTGATTACATTACGTATCAAAGGCAGAACGGTGAGTACATAATGTATGTACACGATCGATATACAAGATCCCATATTTTAAATGAGTGCAGTACATTCGATAGGAAAGGGTTACTTGCCTATAAGATAATGAGTGACACTAAACTCCACTTTATCCTGGCATGAAAAGTCGCATTGCGGTTACGGATCAAGGGGAACAGATTCACCCTCGCTTTCAAGCTGCACAATTTCATATTATTTATTGAGAGGATCCCAGGAGCAAGTGAATTTTACGCCCCCATTCTCCCCAAGCCCCGACCCCCAAAGAAATATATAGGTAGCAATATCGCTTGGGGCCGCACCCCTCCGACAACAGAGATCTTGGGGGGGAGAGGGGGAACTCGTTAGCATGCAAAAAGCCGGCAGCAGTTGGTCGTCATGTGTGTCACATTTCACCGTGGCATGAAAGAAACTACACACCCTCAGTACGTCAGAAAAAAATGTCTAGATACATCGCTTGTGAGGAATATTCAAGTACCTGTACAATATATGCAACTGTGACGCAAATGGTATATTAAAAAGAGAGAAAATTTTCTTCATTCCGTCTTTATATCTTAAGCAATTTTACCACATCTGTAGAAGAAACTTACACACTTGCGAACGTAAGTACTAACATTTAAGAGAAAGCTAGGAAAGAAATGAAGATATTTGTACAATAAAATAAGCATGCTTCTACGCCTTTGAAAAGGCATCAAACATAGGCAAACGCTTAATTTTGGGGACTTTTTCTCATCACAAATTTTTATTACCTTGCAATCTTTGCATTGTCTTTAAAATAATTTGTAGAAGCAGGAGTTGATACAGGGATATAAATAGGTGATTGGATCTCGTAAGTGTGCAGGGGAATGGCACAAAAAAGGGTGAACTTCATTCGATTCCTGCTGCCTTCCTCTGGCTAAGATCGAAGTATCATTCTGTACCCCCTCATTGAAGTCTTATTCTAAAAAAATCATTCAGTTTTTGATCTTGCCTCGTTTATGATCACTCGCGCTTAAAAAACTTCGAAGATACTGACGTAAAAATAAAATTTTCGAATGAATCTTGTCGCCACCTTTCGAAGAGAGAGAGAGAGGTAGGTTAAAGGAAATCTATCTAAATAAATGTATTTACATCCGCTTTCGACTATTTTCCAACTTCAACTCATTTTATATTCTTCTCTGCGTTGTTTTCAGATTTCACCGACGATTGGCATATATAGTAATGTGTAGGTGCACTCACAATACTAGCAGTCCATGCACTATAGTTGTGATAACATACAAATCTAAACATGTGAAAAACACACGAAAATATAGGGAAGCATAGGAAGTTAGAACACTAGACTGAATATTTTTATTTCAGTATCCAATTTATTGAGGATCTGTATTAAAGAAATAATCGGCATAACTCATTATGCATTTAATGGTTGCTACCACTCCGCTTCACCTTGGCCTCTTTCTTCGCAAAAAAAAACATATTGAGCATTTACCTCAACTTAAACATACATTTTTGGACGTAAATGAATGCACATACAATCCCTTTTCAGACTCCCCTAACCATACTGTTTTCATCCCCTATTTCCTCTTCCCTCCCACCCTTGCAACCGCGCTGAGTTCCAACCCCCTTGCACCCTCTGCCGAGCACAAATCCTCCACGAGCACAAATGCCTGCTGACGCCACTTTCCCCCAATTCTTAGGAAGTACTGAGGATATACCAGTCCCAATAGTTCATCCCTACCGAGGAAAGGTACATCGGGAGGAAAATCTTATCTGTCTGAGGAGTGGATTTCAAAGTTAGGTCAAGGAAGATATTTTTTCATAGGTACTAAGGTACATGCATGATATAAGGTAAATCAATATTAATACACGCACATTAACACTATAAAAATAGCATTAAAGTTATAAACTCTTGTCGCTTGGTAGGTATTCATTAGTCACATTACAATAAAAAGTACATTTTACAATAAAACATGGTAAAATGTATAATTGAATTACGTATGAATCTTATCAATATTTTCAACATAAGTAAGTCCTCCTTAGCCTTTGTCTAGTAAGGAAGTGCCTTCATTGGCAAAAATAGTGAGGAAGAGGAAAACTACGATTTTCCTAAATTTTAGAAACAATCAGGGTTATCTCAGTGGTGATCCGTCGTGTTGCCTTGAGGTTACGAAAACTTTTGATGACGGAATACCAATGTTTACTGGTTAAATAGTATAAAGCGAAGTATAAATGGCTAAAAATAATTTCCTTTTAAGCCTCAGAAAGCGTGAGTACCAACTTCCTGCAAAAAGGAGTTTTAAATCCTTTATATCCTTAATTGTTTAGAGATTCTGAAAATTTTTAGGAGTGTACTTAGTTACGTCTCTTATTAAATCCAAAAAGGTGACAATGACATGCTTATTGAAAAGAGACGTGCTTCAACCTCTAGCGTTTCGGGCTTAACATTCAAATGCTATCATGATCCGCAATAACAAAAGAGGTAAGTATTCACGCACCCAGCGTACCATAAATTTTTTCCTCCAAGGTTGCGGACGAAATAGTCCACGGCTTCGCCTCCCAAGATGCCAAACGATTTGACTAGTATCCAAGGGATGCTATAAATCTCAAAAAAAAGTTATCATCCCGTACAGTGGGGAATAATAACTCATTTTTTATGCAGGGAACTGTCTCAGGAATAAGAAGATTTAGGTAGAGTGACTGACTGGATCATCTTCCAGGTTACCGTCGAGTTTATAAGAAATTCTGACGAATAAGACGTCTCACTGAGAGAATTAAATGTTGATTAAATTCGTATGAACTCTAACCTGAAGCTACTCTGTCTACCACTGGGAAATTGCTTCTACTAATGTCACCCATAACAGCACAAATTATTCAAGGAAAACTTAACACCGTTACAACAACGGCACATCAGAGACAAGCATCTGTAATCAAGGTTTTGAAGTCGTAGCCCAGCATAATGTGCCTACGCTTTAAAATTGACTATTTTTGGTTTCCGAATCATTCCAATCGTCATATCACGGGGCAAGGACTTAAGCTTTGAGGATTTCATTCCCCTCAGTTTTGAACCTAGGATTATAGGTAAGATCGGGATGCGTGTTAAAAGCTACCTGCAGTTTAATGAAAGGATAGTAATGGTGAAAATAGATACTAAACCCGTAGCTACTGTAGTGATACAGGTTTACATGCCTACGTCAGATTATGAAGATGAAGAGGTAGAAGATGTCTACCAAGATATAGCGGAAGTTATCAAGCAGGTAAGAGGGGAAGAAAATCTTATTATTTTAGTTGACTGGAACGCCGTCGTCGGCGAAGGTCAAGATGGAATAATAACTGGGAAATATGGGTTAGGTAACCGAAATGAAAGAGGAGAAAGGCTACTTGAATTCTGCACGGAGCACAGACTAGTGGTTACCAACACTTTATTCAAAAATCCCCTGCGAAGAAGATACACGTGGAAGATGCCAGGAGACCTTAGAAGATTCCAAATCGACTACATTCTAGTGAAACAAAGATTCAGGAACCAGGTGAAGGACTGCAAAAGTTATCCAGGGGCAGATGTTGATAGTGACCATAATTTAGTTATGATGAAATGCCACCTTAAATTTAAAAAGTTGAAGAAAGCCGTGAAAAACATATGGCAGGTTGAAAAATTGAGGGATGTTCAGTATCAACTGCCTTTTAAAGAGGCTGTAGAAAATAAAATAGGAGAGGATACGACCAACAAACCAATGGAAGAGAGCTGGAAAACCATTAGAAGTGGGCTGCAGGCAGCAGCTGAGGAAGTTCTTGGTAAAAGAAGAGTCGTTATGAAAAAACCATGGATCACGCAGGAAGTATTAGATCTCATTGAAGAAAGAAGAAAATACAAGGCTGCCAAAACAGAGGAAGGACAGAATCGTTACAAGAGAATAAGGAATGAAATATGTCGTAAAGTGCGGAAGGCTAGAGAAATGTGGATGAAAAGTATTTGTGAAGACGTGCAAAACAATCTAAAGCACGGAAAAGTAGAGGCCGCCTATAGGATAGTGAGGAACCACTTTAAAGAAAGGGGCGTAAGATGTAATACCCTTAGGGACAAAAACGGAGAACTAATGATTGAAAACGAAGAAAAAGGGAAGAGATGGAAGGAATATCTGGAAGATTTGTACAATGGAAGCAGCCTCAGAAGGAATGCTATCGAAAACGAGAGGGAAGTGGATGCCGATGACATGGGAGCCCCAATTTTAAGATCGGAATTTGATGCGGCTGTAAGAGACCTCAGGATAAATAAAGCGTCTGGCATTGATGACATTCCTGCAGAACTAATTAAAAATTCAGGAGAGAAGACGTTGAACCAGCTATACAAAATCATTAGTGAAATGTATTCGACAGGTGAGATACCAGAGGACTTTGAGAGGAACATTAAAATCCCTATCCCTAAGAAGAAAAGAGCGGAGAACTGCGAAGATTTTAGGACCATTAGCCTGACTACACATGCGTCGAAGATACTGACTAGGATCATCTATAGAAGAATAGAACGAAAAGCAGAAGAGTACTTGGATGAGGACCAATTTGGATTCAGAAAAAACAAAGGCATAAGAGAAGCAATATTGGCCCTAAGACTGCTAATAGAGAAGAGAATGGAAAAGAACAAGCCAACGTTCATTGCGTTTGTGGACTTAGAGAAAGCATTTGACAACGTGGATTGGAGCACAATGCTCGGAATCCTAAAGGAAATCGGGGTTCTTTATAATGACAGAAGAATCATCCACAGTTTATACAAAAACCAAGTAGCGGTGATAAAATCAGGGCCCAGCTGTGAAGAAGCAAGAATTAGGAAAGGAGTGCGACAAGGCTGTACATTGTCACCCGTAATTTTCAACGTTTACATTGAGAAAGCCATTAATGAAATCAAAGAAAATGCATTGGGAGTGAATATTCATGGAGAAAAAATTAGCATGCTAATATTTGCCGATGACATAGCCGTTATAGCAGAAACAGAGACGGATTTGAAAAACATTCTAGTTAATATGGGTAGGGTAATGGGTAGATATCAACTGAAAATAAGCACAAAGAAAACCAAGATCTTAGTATGCAGCAGATGAGAAGAAGTCAAGACTAACATTAAAATAGGGAAGCAAAAACTGATAGAGGTGGATGAATTCTGTTATTTGGGAAGCAAGATAACTAGTGACGGGAGAAGTAAGAAAGAAATTATCAGCAGAATAGCCCAGGCGAAGAGAGCATTCCACCAAAAGAGAGACCTGCTTACAGCAGGAAACTTAAGTATGGAAGTAAAGAAACAATTTATAAGATCCTACATCTGGAGTATGCTCCTATACGGAAGTGAGGCATGGACAATGACCGCAGCGGAGAAAGCAAGGATAAAGGCCTTCGAAATGTGGTGCTACAGAAGAATGATGAAAATCAAATGGATCGACAGAGTTAGTAACAAAGAAGTCCTAAGAAGAGTAGGAGAGAAGAGAAGCCTCATGAAAACCTTAATAAGAAGACGGAACAACCTTATAGGCCACATCCTGAGACATGATGGCCTGATGAAGACAATCGTCGAAGGACAAGTGGAAGGTAAGAATGGAAAAGGAAGACCTCAAACAAAATATATGGAACAAGTGAAGAGAGATGTGAAAGAGAAGAAATACGTAGGTGTGAAAAGATTAGCTGAAAGGAGAATAGAGTGGAGAGCTGCGTCAAACCAATCCTAGGATTGTTGACCAATGATGATGATGATGATGACAATAAAAGAGAATGCACTCAAATTAACATGGCAGCTATCATCCGCCTTTTAAGAATAAATTCCACACGTTCAGGCGAGCCATCCTGGAATTTCTTCTTGCCATAACATAATAAAATGAATTTTTCCACAGGTTAGTAACTTTTACTTTATTTACTACCGTAATTTTAACAGTAACTGCACCTTTATTATGGTGGCTCGATGGTCTGAAACGCATTTCACACATACAAATAATCCGTAGAGAAGTACGCCTATTTTTCTTACTCATCAACATCGCGTCTACAATATTTGTCTATTTTTGACCTGTCCCTTAAGAAAAACTCATCAATAATCGCGAAAAAAAATTTCGGCTAAAACTGTATCCGTGGATACATACCGTCATTATTAGTGAGAGGGTTTGAATAGAAAAAGTATGATACGGTTATCATCGAATGGGGAGGGAGGAGAGAAAACAATCACCGAAAACAGAAACTTAGTAGAGGAGCATTTGATTCTTTCACGGAGAATGATGGACGTGAATGTTTCTGCCATTTGGATGAAAAAGTACCGTATTTCTCCGAATATAGTTCCCCTCCGAATATAGCCTTATTTCCCCCCCTTATTTTTAGGCTTCAGTTTCGGGAAAATTAAAAAAAAAAGCGTTTGAATATTGTCCCCCCCTTTACTTTTACCTTGGGCATTTTTGGCAAAAAGGGGGGACTATATTCAGACGTACATGGTATTTCATCGAAACGTCGCGTCGACAGGAATGGAGTACCTAACTCGGTGGGAAGCCCGTGAGGCATTCACAGATACTTAGTAATATACGATCCCTTATCTTACCATCTTTCATCCTCGATATTCACTCCCATTCTCCGACAATTTCAACACCGTGACCTACGGTTTCATGCTGGATATCCCTTGCCTTTTGTGGCCCGTGGGGTGGGGAGGGAGAGGCTAATATCGCCCCGTTGCCAAGATTCGACACACTTCCGGATCCCGTTCTCCCTCGAGTCATCCATCAAAACAATATTTTGTTGCAATCAATCCTTCCCCAACTCGGTACCTACTCAGGCCTCCCGTTTTCATTCCACGTGCAGCACTTTCACCACTCATGAAACTCGTTTTTTCTTCCCCTGAAGATCCCACCCCACAGACGCTTAAGGGGGAAGCACTACACCAGTGGAAGCATCGCTGCATATATCTCAATATCCCTTTCCGTTGCTCAATTCCGGCACGTTTTCCGTATATTCTTGGAAACTGATGGATAGGTGTAATCATAACGAAACATTTTTTTCATGTTCTTGTTGGTGATACGCAAAAATGACTCCAAACTAATATTTTTATCGTTTACGAATAAGCTTTCATGCAGTTTTTGATCAAAAAAGAGAGAAAGGGCCAATAGGTTGCGAACTTCTATCCTTAATCTGAGAATGAAAACAGAATGCTTTGGTGCATTTTTTAATTCAGTTATCTGGATTCCCACCGGGTCAGAATCTCCATTTCTGCCGACGTTTCATGCTACGACTTGCTTGCTTATCGCGGAGTAATTAGTTTTTTTTTTAAAGAAGATCAATTTCTTCTAGACGTCATTCGGCAGCCTTGAGGATGAGCCCTTAGTCGGAGCTCGAAACGTCGGCAGAAATGGAGTTTCTAACCCGGTGGGAATCCCGAGAGAAGTTTACTCACATAATTCACCGCGAGAAAAATCATCTTTTTTCTGTAACTTATTGTTGGCGCACTTTCACTTAAAAATTTTCAGGGTAGCTGTCCTTGGAAAGGGATGGGACTATACATTCATCGCCTGAAATAGTCCATTTTAGAGCTGATGAAGTGGTAAACAACACTTCAAAAATATTTATTTTCGTTTTCCAACTACCTTTCTAGCTGTTTTTGTTCAAAAATATTAAGATACCACCAAAACACTGAAGTTTTATTGGTCATTTTTCTCCGTTTTAAAATAGTTTACATGACCGTACTTAAGAATATAAATCTACACTATGGTGTATATAAATTAATATTAATTTCCACCAACCGTAGCCACATGGCTAAAATCACGCTCTATTTTGTATTCAAATCACTAAAAATATGCTGCTTAATAATTGTTGACCTAATCCGCCTATTAGTTTATTTTTGGAGCTGGTATACATAATCCCACTTGCTTAAAGAGACAGGAGCAAATCACAATTTCAGACATTTTTCTGGGCGGAAATGAGTTAATATTTTTTACCTCCGCACTAAAATGGTATGCATGACCGTATTTAAGAATATGAATCTAATATATGAATTAATATTAATATTTTTTATCTCCACATAAAAATAGTATGCAATGCTGTATGAAAGAATATGAAGCTACAGTATGGGATGCACGAATACACATGATACGCCGTCGTAAGCTTCGGACCCACGTGGTATGACGCGCATGGGGGTGGAGGTAACCCCTCCACTCCCGGTAACCATACATCGGAAGAGGGAGACAGAGGGATAAGGGGGGTGGTGGAGATGAAGGATGCAGAGCCTGGGAGCCAGAGCATGCGGAATATGTGCGGCAACATCTGCTCCTCGCGGGAAAACTAATTAAGTCCACCCAGATTTTCGGCAGCGGCGATATTGGTGTCAAAACGGCTGTCGATTTCCCGCTTGTTATTTCTCGCGGAAATCCGTATTTTTCCCCCTTTACGTCTTCCTTGAAAAGCTGTATGATTCTATGAATGGAAGGAAGAGTCTTCGTAACGAGATGAAACGAGAGAGGGAGAGACGGGAACATTTACGCTGTAACGATTACAGCAGATGTGTCAGGATGAGATATTAGCGGCATATTTTGTGAAACGGGATGTGAACGATTAACCGTGAAGTTGTTGCATCAAATGACGAACCGATTCGTTTGAGAATCGTGGAGAATGCAAGGTGCGGTCACAATGGCGCTGACCTTAACTTAATGCCAGGGCCGTAAATTTTACGAGTTTATTAACAAAATCACGAAGGAGAATGCATTACTTAGGGAGCAACACTTTTCACATCGTAGAAATAAAAAAATACGAAAGAAATTCTTTGAGCCTCCAACTTACTCGGTCCAATTATTGCTTTGAAAAATGGGATGCCACAAACAGTTTGACGTTATAATTGAAGGCAAGCGGCAGCTAAAGCTATGGTGGGAAAGGAAGAAAGTCTAAGGGAAACCTAACTTCAGATTGTTCTCAGCGAACGACACGATGGAAAATACGGATAAACGTCCCATGGAATGGGCAGACTGCTGTACATGAGATGCCCTCCATTATCTGAAATTTATTTAATGTCATTATTTTACATCCCTTATCCTACATCCCACATAGTACTCGCTCCATCCAAGACCTCTTTCTCCTCTAGAAGTTTCCTCTCGACTACCATGTCTAGCACTTCGTCGTTCCTATTCCTCTTTGTCCACTTTACTTTCTCTATTCTTCTCCGTACCCATTAGGAATGATAATGCCCTTATAATAATACTTTATGCTAGCTTATTATTCCAAAGATTTTATTCCCGCCAACATTCACCTATTTTGTGCTCAATGATTGATTAAATGAACGCTAATTTAGCGATTTGAAACTCAGGTCAAAGCTTGGAAGGGTATTATATTTATCTTATAGTTATCTGAATATTTTCCTGCGTTGCATGATGCATCCAAATATTCTGGTGGATTACACATCATCGGGGAGGCTTTCACTGGAAAGTACTTCAAAATGAAGTTGAATAACTGAAATATTCAAACCTCTTCATGTTGATAATTCAAATTTCGATTTCATTCCATTTTTATTCCTTATAATAGGGTGGTTTCCTATGATTTTTTATTGCCTAAATCGAAAGATTATTACTCCTGGAGTACGTATTTCACGCTTTTAGATTTTTAAATGACGATATCTATTTTTCGCGATTAAATGAAAAGTGAAAATTTTCAAGCGCGCGAAAATGCGACGGGTAAGTACGAATGCCGGGAAAAACTCCGCGTGACGTCGTTCTGCTACCCGCTGCCGCCTTGTGAGGTGACCTTGGGGTGAGGCCTTGAGCGCTGATACGACGCAGGATGCTAGCAGGTAGCTGAGTACCATGCTAGCTGGTAGCGCTTGGCTTAAATAATGGTTATTAATACCTTATCAAACGAAGAAAACTTTCCGACCTTAACCAGTTTTAATAGGTGATTATTAATACATGTTTCCCTGAGCTCCGTGCCTCTTGCATGCATTGGTAACCTCAGACGATGTAAAAATCCTATCCTCTCATGTAGAAACTAGGTCCCTGTGACGTCACGTGGAGTGGCATCGCATGGGCGCCAATCTGGCCTTTTTCAAATGAGGATAAAATTGACTCTTGCCATTTGTCTAAACCGCTATTTCTAAAACCAAATAATTTGTACATTATGAATACACTAATGGTGGGTAACGAATCGCAATTAATGCCTTTCGTTTTCTTTGATGAAGGAAACTACCCTATTTAGTAATAAAACAAGAGTTTTAGCTTATTTTCAGCTTCGTAAAGATTTCCCGTAGCGATGAAGATAGCGTGGGAAACAAGCCGGTGATTTCATTCCTCGCAATGTCACTTCTATAAGTACAACTCGAAGAACGAACTTTTAAGTCCTGGCACGCGACCAAGAAATCCCATCGACAATCGAAGGAACTCGATACCTCAACACTGGAAGTAGGAGACCCCCTACCCGGCTGAGAAAAATAGAAGTTGATCTCCAGACAACGAACAGGCCCTGTTCTAATTGCTCCAGTGAAGTTGAGAGTGTTTAAAACCTGTCGTAATCTCGAGCATAAGCCGAGGAGCACTCCCGGACCGCCGCCCCAGTGCATTTCATATTTCCAGACCCCATCCCTGAATAAACTCTCAGCCTCTCGTTTTCCGTATAATCGCATTAGCCGCCTGACCACTGACTTAGTGATTGTGACGGGGAAGGGGAGACACCGCTTGTGACGGATCCGAGAAATTGGTCCCTGTGCCCCGTCAACAATAGGACGGGATATTAGCTAGGGTTGCGGAGAGGGGTAGTTGGGGGTTGCGCTTTAGGCCATAGGGGAGGGAAAGTCGCTAGAAAGAAGTACCTAACTGGGGCCAGAGCATTGCTGGAGCTAAGCTCAGCTCTCAGCGATAGGGGCGAGCGTTGAAGTCTAACCAGGCATGAGAGCCGCCGACGACAGCGGGGAAAATAACCGCAAAAGCTAAACATAGGGTTTAATGGTAAATTTATTATTTTCATAAATTTGTGTGTAACGTTAAAGAGATCAATAACTTATGGTCTAAAATTTGCTCTTTGTAGATATTCCGTCATTCACTCAGGTAACAATCGCCATTGAGAATTAATAGTATCGTAGATTGTCGCGAGATTCGGTCTCGTGAAACTAACTTTGAAGGAGTTAAATCAGGTGATTTTTTTCTTTATTTCCAAGTTAAACAGCACATTTCGGCCTATTAAAACGGGGTTTCCAACATTAACAATGCACAGCAACACCAACACTCATGCCCTCGAATAGTACCACCTATCCAGGAGGGACTCGAAGTCGCGGCCTTCGGTTTGGCAGGCGAGTACTTCACCGGTTTATCCCACCACCACCTAGGCCGGTCATTTTGGTACTCTTTGGATTTTAAAACTTTTTCTGAAGGGAGATTGGCCAAAATCTCTCGATTGTGCACTGCGTTAAAGTATGCACACGGTAGCGCCAATACACCGAGCCCCATAGCCTAATTATTACTATGGTAACGGAAAGGATACTCTAGACCCGTAAAAACGGAATAATTGAGTAATAAAAAAACGTATTTTAAAACTTTTTCTAGCACATTATGAATGGTTTTATTTTTTTAACTAATGACGTTTTACATTAAAATTGGCTCAATTCAATATAAACTATGGTATATTGATATAGATATGAGATAATAAACTACGACTTTTAACCCAGCCAACAAAAATATTTAAAAAACAAACTCAAATGGTTAACCTGATAGCTAACTTTACGGCCAGGTTCCCCTCTGTGTGAAGTCATAAAAAATAAGTTGAAAAAAAGGGAGTAAGCATTTTTGTCGATGAGGGTTCAACCGCATTGTCGCAGTCAAAATAAGATTAGAATGTTTCCGCAATGTACCTAGCTTCACGAGTTATACTCAATACTTAATTATAGCCGTCAATGAGTAGTCCGCGACGAATACTCGAATGGAATGGACGCCTGGGAGCCGCCGCACGCCGTAATAAACGCTTGGTCACCTCCCATGACAAGTTCTTCAGTCGTCCCACAGATCTACTTAAGATTTCATCCCAATAAGTAGGATTCTCAGGACTTGAAATACGGCTCGTGACCAGGGCTCGAACTGATTTCTAATGCTTACAACTGAACGGTTTCGGAACGTATTAGTCACTTATAGTAAATCCCTTTCCAAAGAAATGGGCCTGCATTGAATCCGATAGATGAGGCTATCTTTATATCCAATGAGATATATATTTAGGCGAGGCTAATTTTAAATACGAGGAAAAGATTATATTTTAATGACTACAATTAATGCTAACAATGAGTAATTATAGATGGATCGCAACGCAAGCCGCGGCCATGATATCGCGCGTGATTCAATAAAATAATTCGGATTTAGGCACAATTTGCTCGTATCCGAGAGTCATGAACGGAAATAAAAATAAATGGCATTTCCCCTGTAAGCATGCTGAAATATCGCGCGAATGACTGCAATTTACTGGTGTTCGAATGCTTCCCGTAAATATTAAAATTACATTAAAATCTTTCATATTATCCAATATTAAAACAATTCTCACCTGCAAGGAAAATTACTGCAGCCGTAAACAATAGGTAGTAAAAATTTCACGAGCCGGTGCTGCTTCCCTTTCATTGATTTCTTTGAAAAGAATTTTTCACCAAAAAATAGTTGAACGATGTTTATCCACAAAAATCTAAATACAATTATTTTGAAAAATATCTGGTATGCAGTTCCCACGAAACCTTAATTTATCTCACAAAGCATTTCGCGTATATGTGGCTAAGTCATATACCAATCGTGCTCATTTTGATCCATTTCCCCGAACAGTCGGATATGATCGGTTTCCATATCATCTATATTAAACATAAAATTTTTCCTTGATCTGCAAGCTAGATTAGTTCAATCCGACGTCGAAATCTAGGTCCTTGACCGAGTATAGACCCTATTAGAGGTTGCTTAGGAATTAGTCATCATTGAGCCGTTTTCAATAATAATTACATTTAACCGGCAATTGTATCCATACAATGGCCCTTATAACCAATCTCTAATGGATTATTTTGCTTTTGCCTGTTTTTAATTCTTAATTATTTCACAAATCGCGCCTTGATGATTGAAGCTGGTCATTTTGACACTTTTTATTAATTGCGTCTCATTGCAAAATGGTCTAACCCCATATTCCATTTGAGGGCAAGACCAAGCGTGATTTAAGGACTATCAAACTCTCGTAAAGTCTGAAAGTATAAAAATTTGGAAATGATAAATACCACCATGGAGCCCATGTATTTCGTATACGTTGACAAATTCAAAATTGTGAAAAACTAAATAATTTTCGACCTCAAATCTTGAAAACTGATGACTGTTCATTGGCACATTAATTTCCCATCAGTCTGTTGCGGATCTGGGGGGGGATAAAATATCCTTCTACCTCAATCAAAGAAAAAAAGGTTTACGCCAAGTTTAATAATTTTTAACTTTTAGAGCATCATCTATATTTGTGACGGATCCGCCGCTTCTACTTCCAATATGAAATATATTTCAAAGGATTTGAAGTAAAAAATTGGTATCGTAGAGAAGATAAATCTCTTCACATAGAATATATTATACAGGGTGTCCGATTTATCTTGACCACCTGATGTAACTTTATGTCCAGATGCAAATTCAAAAATATGTGTAAAGCAAATGTTCATTAGCCGTCAGAGGGACATTAATCATCATGACAGCCTTCCTTGTAGCTTTGTTATTTACAAAGATATGAACAGCGGTATGTCTTTTTTAAATGGAGGAAATGAATTGCCGCATAAAAAATATAGGGTGCCATTTATTAAAGAAATACCGCTGTTCATATCTTTATAAATAACAAAGCTACAAGGAAGGCAATCCATGCTAATTAATGTCCCTCTGACTATAGTGGACATTTGCTTGACACATTTTTGAATTTACATCTGGACAAAAAGTTATTTCGGGTGGTCAAGATAAATAGGACACCCTGTATATTTCGTAGTACCTAAGGGTTACGTAGTTACCTATTGGGTAAAAAGGAAAATGCAGAAGGTAAGGGGAATGGTCAGGAAAGGAAACGAGGAAGTACAAGACGCGGTAGAAGGAGTAAAGGAAAGTTATGGAGGAGACACGAAGGAGATAGAGGGTTTGCATGGAGCGAGCACTAAGCGAGGAGGTGATGCTGAAAACTGTTACAGGAAAGAATGACACGTAAGGGGTGACGGGGATGAAAAATAATAATGTTCATGGATAAAATGAAGGGAATAGGCCTTTTTGTGGACTGAGGACGTGAGAGTGGCGATAGTCAGGAGAGATTGGCGGAAATGTTTTCTATAAACTTATTGTAACATAAGTGCCGCGGGCCGATACATCGGATTGTGCTACTCAGCCGAAAAGTGTCACGAACCGAAATATCGGGTTTGAGGCAGTTGATTGTTCAAATTAACCCTTTCTAACCCAGAGCTACTTTTGGGAGAATTCAAATTTCAAGATTTTTAATTATGAAAACTTGAAAAATTTTCAATCAATCATAATTATCGTGGCAGCTGAATATTTCGTCATTATAATTAACTACACAAAATAATGCGTAGTTTAGATATTTCCTAATCAGAGCATATAATATGTACATTTTTGATGCTGCTTAGAAGCAACACTGGGTTATAATGGGTTAATAATTATGCTGCAACTTAAGTCTTGGATAAAAAATCAGAATTAATGATACAGTTAAAAATTAATTGGTATGTTAAGAGTAAAATTTAAAATAAAGTATGTCGATACACAAAACATGGCATGACAGGATTTTTTCCCGAAGATGTAACATTTTATGTAAATACCTTTGCCATTTCTCACCCGTGCCACTCCAAGATGGGCACCAGGAAGGGTAAGTGATACAATACTTGAATAAAGGTATCTGACCAATCTCCCCACTAAATTCACCCCTTCGAAAACTATGACTGGAATCGTTTCTGCCAACAATAAAGCATATGCCACAGGGGCTCGACTCTCCACAGGGGGGAATTCCACATTGTCAGGGCAAAGGAGGGATGAAGCATAAAATGGCGGGGGCACATGCGTCGCCAACATCTGCATGCGTTGAGGGCTCTTGGAATCGATGGCCGCGGGCGTCGGCGTCGCATTCGGTCGAAAAACACATGAGGGGCGCACGCGTGCACCCCTGGAGAGAGCACGCGCCCATTGGTCCCAGCACATTATCGCCCCGCCCCCAATCTCCCCAGAAATTCCGACATCGATTGGGATCCGTTGAGCTACATGGAAACAAGGTGACGCCGAAAAAAATCCATAATTTGCTTCCATTTATTTTCCACTTAATTTTATTCAAAGTATTAATTTAAAGTAATCACTCTCAATTAATTTTTAAATCTAATTCAACCACGGAGTTACTTTCAGGCGTACAAATACGAAGTTTTTATCTGCCGTGGTCCCTACTCACATAGAAGATAGTTTTACTTTACGCTCATTCTCGCGAGAATCTTTCCTTACAAATGTTTAACCATGTAAATAACTCTTTCCAGTACATGGGAAACCTTTTTAGTACCGAAATTCACTCAAAATTATATAAATAAACATTCATTATTAATAGAGTAAACTAATAGTATCCAGTTCAGAAAAAAATTGGATTCATGATTAATTACTTACATGATCTCGCTTCTTTTTTATGGACACTTTGGAAGAAAGCAGTGTTATCCATTACGCCTCCAAAATTCTGAAATATAAAATATAAAAAGTATATAATTTTAAAAATATATTTAGATTTATCAGACATTATTGAGATTTACTTCAGGAATTCAACGCAGATAGGTGGCTGATTGCATAAAATATTAGCGAAGCTCTAATGACCACCAATTTAACTCCAAATCAAGAAGCAGTTCTTTCTTATATTTCACATTTTATACCACCGAATCACTGTACGCTCTGACTTACATCTATCATCGAAATGGTTCTTTATGACAACAATCTTAGCAATAACGACGTATCTTTCAAATCATGGCAATGATCAGTCTTTAGGTGCCAATATTCCAACTGCCTATTTAACGATAAATTTTCTATAACAATTTCGAATAAAATATTTGCTAATTACTGCAATGACAGAAAATTTATTGTTTCGTTCAGTTTAAACTGTCTTGGAAAATGGAGCCACGAATCGCAGGATTAAAAGTTAATTCGCAAATAAAAACAAAGGAAAGGCATCTTGAAGGACCAAACATTTCATCTGAGTTTAAAATTTTTGAAAATTCAAAATGATTTATTCTTAGCACGGTTATTCGTGAAAACTCTCTCTGATGGCCAGGAATGACCAAGAAATATATCCGTATGTTTGTAGTGTTTTATAGTTATATTTGATGTGTAAAAGAATATTTTTAGTGTGTGAGTTGCTGAGGGTAGTCTGAGCGAAAAATGGGGTTTGTCGAGGAAATTAAATTCAAGTTACCCCTCTGAATAACGCTCAGACAGCCTGAATTTTCAATTCATTAAAAAAATTGCACTGAAAAATGTATTCCCTAAAGTTCTATTTGAACTCAAAATTCATGATATATTGCGAATAGATAGCCCAATTAAAGAGCTCCGCCGAAACTGGCAAAAACATTTCTATCTTTTATTCTAAGGTAACCATTAATTGAAAAAAAATGTGAAAAGTTTTCATGAAAGTCAACCCCAAAAAGTATCAGATGCTTAGGTTGATGTAACCGAATTTAAGAGGGTACATAATTATTTGAATGCACAACAGTCTCATGGTGAATCGAACACCGTCTGTAAGTCTGAGGTGCCCGCAAAAGAGAGATGTCAGTATTCCAACATTTCAATGAAATTTCAATAATTATAATTAATAAGTTTTCTTTACCCGATGATTTCTTCATAAAAGTTCCTTTTTTTTAAAACCTAGCCCTGAAAGGTTTCCTTTGCCTCATCCTCAATATCAATATTATTTCAACATAATAATCAGCGTCACACAACGACGGGGTGTGATCTGTTCAATTGTGCCGGAATGATATAGGTTAGTGACTCGGTATTCGAGGACTTTTATGTTTTATCGATATGAGAGAAATGTTTGGAAAAAACTAATCGATAACTATCTTTCGTAAAACTCTTGAGCAACGCATACGCTTGATTAAGGACTTGCAAAAATTCGACAAGTGCCTAACACCATTCAATTACATGGGAAATGCAAAAGTCTTCAGACTTTTTTCGCATGACCTCTAATATTCAACAAGAGAAGAAAGGCCTTTAACATTCAAAAAGAACGGTGGGAATAAAAAATTGCCATTTTAAAATTTGAATGAGATTAACGGTCAATATATTTATTAACAGTTTCTTCCCATCGCCAGCAAATTTCAAATGCATGAGATTATAAGATATTCTACGGAGGGTGGTATAATTATTTCGAAAGAGAATATGATTTGTAAATTTTCACCCAAAATTATAAAAAATACTAGCGAATGAAGGTGGATAAAGAATTTTCGTAAAATCACAAACCAGCTGAGCAAGCTGATAAATTAATAAATACTTGACGGAATATCTTATGATATTTTCATGACGAAGTTGTAAGATGCAAAATTACATCTCGTAGTTTTTTATAATTAAAACTTAGAATAACTTTAAAATCATGCATCAAATCAAGAATTTTAAATATTTTGCCAACCACTTAAGAAGTATGAAGCAATATGTACGGAAGCTTCAAAGTGTACTTGGCCCAAGTGGAATAATGGTAGCTATAAATGATGAATTTTCTCAAGCTACAGAGAATAAAGATTATTACTATTGATTAACTAGGTTATATTCAAGCAAGATTAAATACCAACGTTTATCACAATGCGTTCTCTTTGAAGTGGATAATAAATTTATTTATTATAATTTTAGGAATCAAATAATTTTCCCTGACATACGATAATGACTATTTTTTTATTCCCATTAATCCTTTCACCACTAAATCATTTAAAGTTCATCTTGAATGCAATATCGCATTGCAGTCAAAATATTACGACAGAGATAAAACGTGCATTATATGCGACCGATGGAGACAAATTTACGCCTTGGGCTAATTGTTATCTTTAACGCTGACTCTGAGTTAACCCTCTATCGGTGGGGAAAATACTCTCCCCTCACGAGGCATATTACATGCAAATCTCACCCCCGACCTCACGAGGGATAAAATAATATAAAAAAAAGACCGAGGCGAATCGGGATGGAATCAATGTGCGACGGAGGCGTGGTGAATGGAGGGGGGTAGGCGTTTAAGAATCAAAACAGTATCGGGGAGAGGGGTGCAAGTGTGAAGCCAAGAGGGTGGGTTGGCGGGGGAGGGGTACCCTAGTATCCCTAGGATGGTTTTGGAGAAGCGGGGGTATGGTGGTGGATCATCAGATTTGGGAAGAGGTCCGGGGTCTTCATCCTGGGAGTCACAACAGGGCGACAGGACGGAGCGGAAGGCCGAGGGAACCACAGCGACTCCCGGAGACAAAGACAGACGATTCCCGGAACCCCTTTCGCCGTCGGATGACACTCGAGTGACGGCCACCGAGGCATCTGTTGCCGGCAGCCACCAAGGTCCATCACCGGTGAAGAGATTTTTCACACCTGCACAAGGACCGGAGAAGAGTGCCCTCAGAAGAGAATTCATCGCCGTGTGTGCCATTAATTCTCCATCAGTTCGAAAATGTGATTGAAACCCCTCCAAATGAGCGCCGAAAAAGTGATAGATTAAAATCGTACCACTAGACTTTCTTCAAGGTTGAGTGAAGACAGACTTTTCAGAGACAGTGTATTTAAGATAACTGGATTGCTCGAAAAAGTAGGCAGAATGCATAGGTTCAACTGCCAAAGAAGCGAGAGAAGTGAGACGCGTTGAAAAAGTATTGTAGTAGTGAGAGTTTTGGTCAATTAGGATAACCAGGGTAGGAGAGTGAGATTTCCTGATACTCAGGGAAAGAGGGAACATTTTAGTGTACTAAAAACTTAAATAAATTTTCTCCGGTACTTTTCGTAGTTATTTCGACAGCATATCCATCTTAGTTTTACTTTAGGCTATCACGTATACATTGATATCAATAAATTATTTTTATATGTGGTAGCACATAATTCAGAAGTGACGTTAAGCAAGATAATTTTGCTGATATAATTGGCATGGACGATGATGCGTGTTTGGCTTTCACAAAAATATACGAGGGATGCAAAATTAAAATATGGTGACAGAAGTAAACCACCGATAAATATTCCTTCAAAAATTGTTGTGTTTCTGTATTCAAGACGTTAAGCTCTCTTTAAATCACCTTAGGCTTTGAGTTTAGATGAACTACCAGAGATTTAAATTAAAGTCTTGGAGGACTTCATTTTCATCAAGACATCACTTACCCAGGGAAAGTCAGTGGGCACCGTAATAAGGAAGAAAGAAGTCCCGGTGAAGAATTGGAAGAGGCTGATAATAAGAAGTGATTTGGCGAATAATCCATAGCGCCACTGCATCAGCACGGAAAACAAAAGACTGATCCACTGCAAAAGGACGCCAAAATTTTCGGGACGAAACCTTTGGTACCCAAATCTAGCGAAGTAACTACGTTCGGGAAGAACACAATTTTACTTGGCCACATTGATGGAGTAATGATGGATGCCAACATTTCACAGTGACACACCACTGCCAGAGAGATTTAAAAAACCCGACGATGTAAGCCTATATTAGTTGAGTTAGGGCAAGAGTGATTTACGGATGCAGCAAATGCCACGGTGGAACAGAAAACAAAACACGGTATTTCTGCGATCAAAATCCTCAAAACACTCTCCATCGGTATTTGAGGGTTAAAATCAATCACTGGGTTTCGGCAGTAGATGAAACTTCACGAAGAGTTGCTCTTTACAACACGGGCGAAGGAGTTTTTTTTAAACATCAAGTATCTCTCTTCAGCGACATGAAGTTGATATCTAAATATTGAACAGCACTCGCAAAAAATAATGGGAAGAATGGCAATTCGGACTACCGAAGGTTTTACCAGAGGCTAAATGACGAAGTTGGAAACAGATTAAGTTCCGCATCTGTTATCAGACCACCATTTCACCTTACACCTCCGACCCCATCCATGTCCGGCCCACCGCACCCAATGCCGCTCCCCTGCTCCCCCGCCGGGACGGCCGTCGGGTGCCGGGGGGAGGGCGGCGCGGCACCCCCGGCGCTTCCCCCGCGGCAGCCCCCGCCCCCTTGGGATCTTGCGCCTCCCTCCGAGCTGAGCAGGCAGTACGAAATGGCGGCCTACCACCACGGAGCGTACCTTGGCGGCGGAGCCCTGGGACCTGGAGGTGGTGCCTCGCTGTGGAATGGGGTAAGTCGCTCATTCTCCATTTAACATTGCTACATATTCTGTTATATCTGAGAAATTCGAAGCATGGCCGAAAAAATCTAAATATGGTCGAAATGAATATAAAATCCCATCCTGTCACTGATTCAAATCGTTGGAGCTCGCGTTAGTTGCTGATAAGGAATGTTTCTATCTACCAACTTTCTTTGAGGAAAATCCACTCGATCATTGGCGTTAATGGCGCAAGTATCTGTCACAACATTTTCTAGTTTAATTTTCCCACCTAACATCTCCATAAATAGAAATAACTGAAAATAAAAGAGCCTAAAATATTTCCGCTTATTTTAGGGCGTTTTCTTATGCTACCATGGTTATATTTTCTTATTTGTAAAAGCTCCCTTCTTAATTTATATCCGGGAACTAATTTCATCACTAAGCGTTTTTCATATGTTCAGGGATGGAAACAAGTTTGGACTTCAATACATTTCGCGCGTGTAAACCTTGTATCTTACCTGCAAATAAAAACTCTAGAAAAAGTTAAACCTCTTCTCCTAGCCGCAGTGGGCACAGAAAATCATTAAATTAATCAAAAAATTTGTCAAGCAGGAACGATTCCCCCTTTATTTCTAAAGCTAAGCTTGTTATAATATGATTATTTTTCAAATAAATGGAAGCAAAGCATAGCCTACCAGCTTCTTAAAAAGATAGGCTGAATAAAATCGAGCTTTCATGGATTAGGTATAAAAGCAATATTTTCTTGTACAAGTAAGACTTTGATGATTATACGTCCAAAATTATCCTTTGGTTGAGGTAATGATTCATATGGTAATATAAGAAACTGATGTATCCAAGTTCTAGCACTATGGCTGAGTGAACCAACGTGAGAGTATCATTTCTTGTTGAAAACATAGGTATCATAATTCTATGAATCTATATTCGAGTGGGATGTACAAAAATAAAAGTTAATATTATAGAATAAATTAAGTTCATAACCTTATTACAGTTAAAAACTAACTAAGAATGTATACATTTCCTCGTGAGCATCGACCACGATTGAGTCAACGTCAACCAAAAACTGACATCTATACGCATTAGTAATAAATTGGATATCTGTGAATTATTACCGACTCTATTAGAAAATATATTTCGTTTCTGACGGTATTGTTAGCTTTTGATTCTGGGAATAAGTTGCATTGACCCCTAATTTTTTTGCAAGTGACTTCAACATTCTTCAGTAGCCATGTCTAAGAAAAGATAGACAGCAATTTCATTATTCCGGAACATCATCAGATTATTTTCATCATCCCAATCGGATCCATTTTAGTTTTCTATAGCTGCTATTCAATGAAAACATAGATCGCTAGCCCACTGATAAATATCATTGAGATTTGTTAGATATGTCTTAATAACGCTCCAACATCGTATTCCGGACGCCATTTTGTCAAAACAATTTCAGAGAATTCCTTTCATGAACGTGGAATATATCAGTTATTATTACGCCCCTGAGCAAAATAATCAATTAGCTCTTAACGCAAATAAATTTAAATCGTTGTTTGTAATATTTAACAACAGTATTAATCCATAATGCTTAAGCTCGATGTAGACAGGAATGTTAGCATAGACAGCACATAATTGTTGATGCTAAATAAATATAAACCCTGACTCCAAAAATCTTCATTTAGGAACATTGGAACTAGAAAATAATTGTAACTTGTTATACTAAAGAGCTTTTTAAAACAAATGAAGGCGGAAGGTAGGATTGAAGAGCTTGGAAGTGAATCGATAACGATGCACTACCTCGAACCATATGCTTTATAATTTTCATTTTGGTAGCGCATAAATCAGTTCTCAAAAGAGAAAACTCTTTTTCATAAACTTTAACATATAATGTTCCAAGGTATTTCATGTATTCTGAACAGAACACTAATTAGTAGACATACCTGTAATATAGTACTACATCGTAAATGCATTACTTCGTCCATAAATACCACAACGCGATAAATTTTCATTCCCAAAGGAAGACGCAGCTGTTTTTGAAGCTACAAAACATGTTGCATGGCATAATAAATAGAGTTGCCCATAAATAAGCATTATTAATATTTCAATATTGCCTAAGAATAGTTTCAAATCTAATTAGCACAATTATTTCCGATGGAAAACAGAAACTGAAAAGAACAATAAAATTGCCCTTAACCTTGCGACCCTAAAGGAATCGCCACGGCGAGGACTCCAGCATAATCTCTATGTGAGAGAGGACGGCATTTTTTGATACAGTAGTATTTCGGCGATACGAGGAAAGTTAATTTATTTTGGCCGTAAGTCACCGGGAAAAATGTTTTACCTTGAAGGTATTACATGCATCACACATATTACAAAACTGCTTTAGAGATGAATAATTAGGCTCGTATCAAACTTACTAAAATATAAGAGCTCAACATTTCGTTCCTCCTATTAGGAACGTCTTCAGGAGACTGAAGATTTATCCGTTTTTATCAAGACCGTTAGAATACCGACCATTGTTGTCTTGGAACCGAAAAATTAAAAATACTGCCTTGCATATAAAAATATAACATAAAAGAGAAAACTGAAAATTAATCAAGTTCTGATTGTTACTTCCTCAAAATCCTCCAGGATGAGCCAAAGTCGCCGCAAGAACATCTGCATATTATCCTCGGCTAATCAGAGAGGCCGTCGAGATTTATATACGGCCTGTAAATTTTAATAGGGACGTACTGAAATGAAAAGAAGTTACACTTTTTCACAGTTATTAAATGCGTACGACGTCTTTCGGCTCACAGAGCCATCGTCTAGTACAAGTACAGCAACGTTAAATAATAGTGGAGAAGTACAGCTTACCTTTCATTTCAATATGCTGCAATTCCTCTGCACCACGCTTGCATCGGTCGAACTTATTTAATGGGGATGATGACTATCATCTGAGCAGTGCGTGGAAAACATACACTTCCCAAAATATGAGTGCGACCTTCAGCACTTGACGCTTTTTCTTAAATTCCGATATTCATACCCAAATCATTATTTAATTCTCATGAAATCATAACATTTCCGTGACTCGTTGTCCTCGCAGGGCCACGGTGGAGGCAGGGTGGTTCCGGGCGGTGGAGACGGGGTGGGCGGCGGAAGCCCACTTGTGCCCTATCACCCACACCACGCGCACCTTGGGGCACCCAACCCCCTCTCGCACCCCTCCTCGCACCACCACCACCACCCTGGGGGCCATCCCCAGCCTCCCGATCTCCTGCTGCAGGGACACTGCGACCTGTGGGCCGCGGCGGCGGCAGCAGCGGCCGCGGCTGCGGCAGCGCACCACCACAATGGAGCCGCCCCCGGTGACGCCATGGTCGGGGGCGGGGTGGGGTCGGACTGCCCCCGCGGAGGACAGCAGCCCCTGTGTGGACTACCGCAGCAACAACCACTGCCCAGGTGAGAATTACGGTCATCAAATCTGGGATACTTATTGGTGGCACCCGAATGAGACTTAGTACGGTGAATAATAATAATTCGACTTTATTGGGCGAGACCGGGACTAGAAAGTCCCATATTCCATCTAATCAACACGATTTTGAAAATAATTCCATTGTTTAGAAGAGCATAGGAGCTGCAGGAATAAAAAAATCGCTTTTTCCACGTGGTGATTCACCATGCGATTAAGGATTCCACCAAGTCACGCCCGCAACTATTACTTATATGAAATTTAGAAGAGTCTTAAATGTTCATAGATACGTAAAGGATCTCAATTAGATCCCAAAAACTGCAAGATATATTGAATTCAAGTTCGTTGTGAGAGGATTCTGTTTTACGGCCGGCAGTGGCGCAGCGAGGGGGGGGGGTTTGGGGGGTAAACCCCCCCAGAGCTCAGAGAAATTTTTAAGTTTAATCCAATTTACTTATAGAATAGTGTTAGGATTAATCAAATATCTCTCATAAAGCGGTAGAACTAGTCATTTTGAACCATTAATCTTAAAATTTTCTTGAGTGCGGCCCCCAATTACCCTGGCGGGTATGCAATACCCCCACAAACCTAAGTATTAGTTGCGCCTAAAATCCCCCCTAGCCTTAATTCTTAGCTGCGCCCCTGACTGCCGGCGTGCGCTGATTGACGATTGTTGATTTGTAAATTCTGTCATCGTTTTAGTAGGGACAGAAAGACAGCTGGGGACGTATCAACGGTGAATAACATGGCATACGGAAATACGGTAGTTCTTCCTTATCATGTGAATTCTCTTTTAAAAAGGTTAAATAATGTATTAAATTAGTTCTAAAGCTGCAAATTAACTAGGTAACAACGATCTTAGATAGATATTCTCATTGCTAATTAAATCTGCCCGGTAAATTTTCATGAGAAACCCCCACTATCTCGAGACAGAAGCATCACTGTCGTGAGATCGATTATTTAAGTTGGAGTAGCTGGGAGACAAGAGAAGTCATCTAAAAACCTTAAGGAGAAGACGGAACGACTTAGTTGGTCACATTATGAGACATCATGGCCTCGTGAAAACAATCGTAGAAGGACAAGTGGAAGGGAAGAAGCACAAGGGATGGCCCCGAATGAGTTAACTACATGGAAAAGATTATAAAGGATGCAAAACAGAAGAAATATGTTGCTATAAAAAGGCTAGCGGACAGAAGAGAGGGGTTGGGAGCTACGTCAAACCGTCTTAGGATTGTTGATTAATGGTGATGAAGATGAGATCGATTGCGGCACCTGCTCATGATACCCTAATCACATATCCCTTTTCCATACTTCAGTTCCTCCGACCACTCCGCGGTGTGTCCCAGTAAAAGTTTATAGTTGTAAGTCCGATAGTCACGGGAGAAAACCATCGCGAGGTTATACAAACCCTGTTTTCTAAATAAATCCTGAACAATCTCTAAAGAGCGACCTTGTATAAAGAGTTCAGGCAAAGGAACCAAGACCCCCATCACTTGGCGCTTACTGCTTTATCATCCCTAAAAAAAAGTGCACTCAAATTTTTTCCTGTTTCTAGACTAATTTCGGTCTTTTCTAAACTTTCACAATACGTAGTTTATCTCACTTTCATCTTAATATGATATATAATAAGATTTAGAAAGCATTTTTATGTTAACCTAAACACAAATTAGACAAAACCAAGACAATGGAATGAATATTAACAGCGGTGAAGCACTCTCAAACGATATTATGGCCGTGGGATGTTTAAATATTGAGGAATGCCTAGGCTCAACACCTCACATATGTCCACATGTCATTTTGGTGGCATCTACATGTAGCTTAATGAATGCTGGGGTTACTTGCCCTCTACTAGTTTCCTTAGAGTAAGCCATTATTTGGGCGTGAATAATAATGATAATAACAATAATAATATTCAATATGTTTGATTTAATTCTATGCATTTTCGTTTGCACGAAAAAAATGGAACCTGCTGATTAGCAATAGCTTAGTAGGACCGTATGTGAGGAAAATGTTATGCATAACCATATTGCGGATTTCATTGTGACTGATGCACCTATGTAAACTTTAAAGTGAATTTAAATTAAATAACTGTTATAATTATTAAAAAATAATAATAATTCGTCTTTCTTGAACGAGATTGGGGCTGTAAAGTCCCATCTTCCATTCAACCGTGACTGGATAGCGAGAAAATATCACCTTTTGAAATTTAGAGTAAACGCGATTTTTCCAAATGTGTTACCTATTACCCAGATACTCCATGACTTTCCTGGCCACCAAGTTTTTTCAGCAGAGAGGTCATTGTATACGTGAATTCCCCTATCTCCTGTTTTCAGGTCCAGCGGGAGATTCGGGAGCACGAGCTGTGCAGGGAGCGGCAGTTCCGGGGGTTCATTCGGCTCTGCCCCCGTCACTCCCACATCCTCGTCCCCAGGGAACAAGAAGACGCGCCGGAGGGTGGCCACTGTGGCTCAGCGAAGGGCTGCCAACATACGGGAGCGCCGAAGAATGTATAACCTCAACGAGGCCTTCGACCGGCTCCGCAGGAAAGTCCCCACCTTTGCGTACGAGAAGAGACTCTCGCGGATAGAGACGCTGAGGCTGGCCATCACGTACATCTCGTTCATGGCTGAGCTGCTGGGCGGAGCGCATCCATCGGCAGGAGCTGCCGGAGGCGGTGGCTTTCCACCCGGCTCCAAAAGACGGAAGGCTGGTGGGGGAGCTGAGGCAGGACTCCTATTGCCCGTGCAGCACAGCGATTATGTCCCCTACTCCATGCCCTGAAGTTCTTCGCAGGCTTAAACGTCTTGAATGCAATGCGGGTGAGCATGAATTATTTCCGTGCTATCGGAGCGATGGAGATTTCAACGCCTGAATGTGTTGTTCGCACAGACTAGTGGAAACACCAGTGCATACATTTCGTTTTCACCTTCGTTTCTGTGTGTTTTGTTTCCAAATAAATATGTTTTCTCATCAAAATGAGAATCTCCTTTGAACCCACCCTCTTTAAGGCCTGGTTGCGTGATACACTAACACGTACAGTTAACGTCAAAATGCATGAACGCGAGAATGAATGCCAAAATGCATCAAGAAACCGTCCAAATATATGAACAGAAAATAGAATTGATTCTGATTAGGTTCCTTCATTTTGAAATTATCCGAGTGTTTGAAAGTAGAACTGAGGGTATGATGCACATTTTAAAAAACTAGAAGTTCCCATGGAAATACCCCGTTAAGACCGTCAAAGGCTCCGCTCCGCGGCGTCATAAAACGACCGATTTCGCCGTAGAATCCTAGGGGTCAGGGATCGGAGAGTAAAGAAGGTATAAGAGTCTCAGCTGGTGTCTTTCTGGTAGGTATTTTTGTGTGAGTCTCAGGAAAACAACTCACTTTTTGAGGTTTGAACGCTTTTAGTAGAAGCATGGTCTTCGATCGTATCCAAAGAAAACTAAATGAACTTCAATGAAATGTGCAATTACCTCGGCTGAAAATCCTCCACTGTCTTCACCATAGGCTATTTGAGAATCGGTGCCTTGAAGCAAAACATAAAAACGGTGAATTCTGAGCGTTAAAACCCATACAGTTTCAATAACCTTACCGCGTCGCGGCTAATCCAACTCCCGACGCGCGGAGACGAACCCTGCCGCGCGATCGAAAAATCAATGTAATCTCCGGCGTCGCAAACTTATTTAAAATGTAACTGAATAAACACCTCAAGAAATCTTCAAAAAATGCTCTCATATTAGTTAATTTGCGTGACTTTGCTGGAAACTCATTTGAAACTCTACCTAAATGTAAAACTTTGTCAAAAAACAGTATTCGCCATTTTGCAACTGCGTGGTAAGAATTTATCGATGAAATTCTTTAAGATAACGGAAAATTAAAGGAAAAACATCTTGACAACAGATTATGTGGTCTTTTATTCCGCAAGAATCCACCTATAAATTCATCATCTACTTACTTTGGAAGATTTTCAGAGAAAAATGAAGACGGGCGTTTTTATGGAAATTTACTCACGTTTGAGCCTCTCTATCTCAGTCACAGGTGGGAATTATATTAAATGAAGTACATATCCATAAATATCAATCAATTTTGAGTATACCTGCGAAGTTTCAAGTTTATAACTCAAAAAAAGCCATTTTGTAATTTTGTCCGGTTTTTTACGATTTCCGCCCACTGTGAACCGTCTTAGACGTTATGACGCAATCAGGAAGATTCGTGTCTACGACTTGACCTCCATTTTCAAACAATATTTTTCCAATTTAGATCGATGGAAGGTGACATTATTGACGACACCACGAGCCACGGCCCGCAGTCTGGAGCACTTCCGTGTCCAAATAGTAATTCCCAAGCCTGTAGATTGAACTGTAATGATTTCTCCCCCCAGTGATGGAAATAAGGTTCGGGTTCAAACGCTGAGTATGTAGGGTGTTGGTAAGGTGATAGGAACTATAACGATAACTCCTTTATCACATTGGGGTGTATGTGGCAGAGGCGGACGCATATGGGGGTGGGCGCCCCACACTTGCGGGGCCGACCGCATTACCCAGCATTACAGGACCACCATTGTAACTTTTTCATAAAACGGCATTGTTTTGTATGTGAGTGCAATTAATTTGAACGAAACTATCTTAAAATTTGCATGTGAATTGATTATTTCTTATTATGATGAAAGTAAAAGTAGCTCAAGATAAATGCAGTCAAATAAACTCAATTACATATAATATCATTAAATGTACAGAAAGTGTGAGAGCGAGATGTGGTGAAAGTGCGAGATTATGTACACCAATTTCCGTCACTCACGACTAACTTCCCAGCGACATTCTTTTCATACTTTTTATCTTGATTCAAACCTCACGCATTTAGTATGGCATCATCCACTGATGGGTTGGGAAATATGCCACACAAAAGGGGAAACTATTTCACCGAGATTGAAGATACTTTCATACATGGTGATACTTCCGTGACGGTTAAATAAGAAAAATATTCCACGATTCAAATAACATGATGGTAAAGGGCAATGTGACATTTCACCGTGATTACTACGCCAACTGTTTCTGAATATTGTGTTCAGTAGATTGCTGCTGACTTTCTTCTATCATGAGGTTCACAATTCAGATAGATATCCGGCTCGAAAAGCCAATGACTTCCATTTGCGTATCGTCCTCACCTTATGCAACCATTAGTAAAGAAAAGTTAATGGCGAAAATGTTTGTTTCGAGCGGGCTTTTTTTATATTTTGTTGATAGGCTTATGCAGCCTTTAAATGTCTGTCATATCGTGCATTGAGGTTATTTATCTGCACATTTCCTTGAGTTATCCGGTGTTCTCCAACTTGCGCGTATTTAGCAAATATTTATTTATTTCACACCAAAACAGCACTAAGGCCTTTACATTGGGTTTATAAACTAAATAAATTATGTAAATATAATTAATAAACATGTATAAAAATAATAAAAATAAATAACAACCATTTTCAGCATATACAATACATACAAAAGGTCGGTGTCAAAAAGATAGTCATTTCAATTGGTTATTAAAATTGGTGCGGGAGGCAAAGATGTCAAGAGAAGAAGAAGTATTTGAGATTGAATTAAAAATAGAAGGTAAGCGGTAAAAGAGGGATCTATGAGATATTGCCAGACGGAAATTGGGCTGGTGTAGAGCTTCAGTATTGCGGGTTTTGCGAGCTGGAATGCGTAGTGAAAAGAATGTTAGGAGATCACTGGATCTGAAGGACCCATTCATGATGCGGTAAAGAAATTTGATGTCTGATGTCAATCGGCGGTGGTTGGGGTGTAATAATCCCAGTGAATTAAGTATTTCGGCACGTGAACAGAATTTGAGGTGAGGTATGCGGTGTCGAACTATTGCTAAGAAGAAATTGAGTGAACGGTTGATTAATACGGTTATGAAACATCACTGGAGGTGTTAGTCTGTGAGGGATCTGAGGTTATAACAACAAATATGTATACATAATAACGATGTTGTTTGCCATTTAATCAAAATTTTCTCGATGGAGAAAAATCGCAATATATGAGTTTTAGATTGTGAAATAACCAAGATAATTTTAATAAAATTTGGTTCGTTGCTCAAAAATAGTATCTGACTGCATCAATGACTTAATTCGTGTTCTTGCGTAGGTTTCCGCGTCCATGTTCACGATGAATGCCCGGCTCTCCAGCCGCGTCTGTTGTTTTTGAGTGATAACAGTTACAAAAACCATCCGGTCAGCACGTAGGTGAGAATCTTCGATTTTACACCGTCTTGCAGTCCTGCTGAGTGCTGACTGGTAAGCACTATCTTCTAGACGTTGCTGATTGGGCAGCTCTGCTCTCCGTTGATATTGCCGGTCTCATGGATTACTATGGCTTCTCTGATCTGCCTTAGGTGGTAGCGACTCTGCTTTGTCATTATCTTAGGTCCTTCGAAATCAATACTTCGTCCTTCCTTACCACAAGCATTACCAGTGATGGCTTACATACAACTCCTTTAAGAATATTCTGGATCTTTGTCACACAATTTAACCTTGTGACTGTGGCATACTTGATATTCCCATATTAAGTATGCAACAATATTCCCAAAGCGATTTATGGGATTGTCAGTCGTAATGCTGGCTTGGCCAAATATGAGGCGTGATGTGCCTCACAGGTTCTTAGTGCCTGCTATAATTGCTTCACGACGAGCAAGGTTTTGATTTTGATATACGTACTATAATTTCACTATTCAGCACAGTCGAAGAATGCTTGGATGCATTTATCTTTCTAGGTGCCCGAAGAAAGGAGTCGTAGTATTAGCAGCATAACAACAAAGTAAACATTCTTAATAGGCAGGTTTTAAAAAATGACTTATGTTAGAGAACAAAGTGCTTAAGATCTGCATAGACACAATATAATTTTAACAAGTTGCATGCAGAATTTTTAGCTCGAAGCAGTGGCGTAACAGCGTGGCGTGGCGATGAGGAGGATAGATCCCCCCCAAAGCCTCAGAGAAATAAATATAATATTCAAAACTATTTTCTAGTTTGAACATATAGTACATTTTAAGGTAACCTTTTAATGAAACCCAAATTTTAAGTGCCAAAATAATTTAAAATGTATTTGCGGGCATGTAATTTTTACAAAATTTTCCTATACGGGGTGGGGATGGGAGGTCGCTCCCCCCCCCACCAAGCGTATTCCTAGTTACGCCACTGGTTCTAAGGGGTTATGGAGGATAAAGAGGTCCCCACGAAATCAACTAGCTGTTCACTAGCGTGTTCCAGAGAAGCGATCTTTTGGAGGGCATTAACCGATGCACGTGCGCTACGGTGGTAAAACAATTAGCGGCGACTATTGAAAGAAACAACCTAGTCCCATACACCAAATTCACGAGCCCCACATTTTGAAGGAACAATGTATTGGAGAACTCAAGAGGTATTACTTACTTGTTAGTGAACTACTAGTAGTGGAAGAGGATTACCGCCCCAAGGGATAATAGGGTGCTTTCCTATTATTTTTTTTATTGCCTAAACCGAAAGATTATTACTCCTAGAGTTCGTATTTCACGCTTTCAGATTTTTAAATGACGATATATATTTTTCGCGATTAAATGAAAAGTGAAAAATTTCAAGCGCGCGAAAACGCGACGGCTAAGTATGAATGCTGGGAAAATTCCGTGTGACGTCGTTCTGGTTCCCGCTGCCGCCTTGTGAGGTGACCTTGGGGCGAGGCTCTGAGCGCTGAGACGCAGGATGCTAGCAGGTAGCTGAGTACCATGCTAGCTGGTAGCGCTTGACTTAAATAATGATTATTAATACCTTATCAAACGAAGAAAACTTTCCAACCTTAACCAGTTTTAATAGGTGATTATTAATACATGTTTCACTGAGCTCTGTGCCTCATGCATGCATTGGTAACCTCAGACGATGTAAAACTCCTATCCTCTCGTGTAGAAACTAGGTCCCTGTGACGTCACGTGGAGTGGCATCGCATGGGCGCCAATCTGGCCTTTTCCAAATGAGGATAAAATTGACTCTTGCCATTCGTCTAAACCGCTATTTCTAAAACTAAATAATTTGTATATTATGAATACACTAATGGTGGGTAATGAATAGCAATCAATAACTTTCGTTTTCTTTGATGAAGGAAACTACCCTATTGCGGTCTGTCGGTCGTGTGCACTGACCGCGCCTGCTTCGATTCTTTTCCCTCTCCTCAACGTCGGAGGGATTTCTGGTTTGAAGGAACCTAAAGTGCGGGAAATTCCCTGTGTATATACATGTGAGAATAAGTTCGAATAAGGAAACAAAGCACTCTGCCGACGCGACGTTTGGTCACAAGTCCTCATCATGGGTGACCAGCGAATTTTCCACTTTCGATGTGCCACAATAGAGTATGAAAGTTTTTTTTTGGACAAAACATTGCCTTTACTTTTAGATTTTACATCATTCCTAACAATTGGGGTAAAATAATAGTGTGGAAACATTATTTGCTTAGCAAAAACCAAATCAGGATATTCCGCGGCTGCGTTGACTTTTTATACATATCCCATCTTTAAAAGAAAGGTAGCAAGTTAGAGCAAGATTTTTCTTTTGGATCATACAGTCAAGATTCAGGTATTTCTTTCCACATGAATTTTACGATCGAGCCTCGTCGCCCCCATTAAGTTTTTTTCCACTTTGTCAAAAATAGTCCAAATACAATGCACTTCTAAATTCTTAATTATATGAAAAATTGATAAAAATGAATAAATTATCACCTATAATTCTTAGAAAAGGTTAACTCTTTCAGAAAATGCTTTTACATTTATGGAAAATCATATTAACGGCTCACGAGCGAAAGTAAACACTCGATTTTTGCGGAAATTCAGACAAATTTTATATATAATTTTTCCTAGTCTTTAACGGCTTCTAATGATTTCAAGGGTGAACCAAATATTTAAATAGTCATAGTTCCTTGGACATTATTCTATCTGACACTACCATTTTTGCTTACCAAAAAAATAGTGAAAATTTAGGGTTTTATCAAGCTTTTTCGATTTCCGCTCACTGTGCAGCGCCACTGAAGCAAAATAAAAATCGATGTTTTGGCCGTGCGCGCAGTCCGCGGCAGCTTCCTGAAGGTACCCATGCAATGAAAATCTCTTACCAGGTTGGACGATAGATAGCTGATGCCACAAAGGCAGCTAGAGAAGAATCCCTCTCAGACGTTATGAATAACCAAAATGCGTGTATCCGAGTACAACAAAAATATCACCGGATAATCCTTTATTTAAATGGAGAAAGAGAAAAAATGCTAAAATATGTGTATCCTATTAAGTAAATAATAAGACTATCGATATACGCAAAAATAGTTCATATGGCTATACATATCAATTGTAAATTACACGTCACGGCATTACATACTATCAGGAAGCTGCCGCAGACTACGCGCGTGGCCAAAACATAGAACACAAAATTTCGACAGAAAACAGGGTCCACAATTTTGTATCGTATCGACGATTAATATCGTAAGTGAAGAAATTAGGGTATGTGAAATATAAAATAAATGTGGTACTAAATAAATTATTTGTCATAAACAATTCACTTGCTAAAAGATTCACTTTCCAACGTCCGTCGAGTGCGGTAATCCCCGTGGCCAGCAGCAAGCTCCTGTGCCGCACGTTCGAAAAATCGATCTAATTCTCCTTTTGGTATCATACCCTATAGGTTTTGTTGTATACGTGGTGTAAATATCTCGAGGTAACTCGGTGATCCTTTTTTAATAATCCTACACAAACACAAAATTTCGACAGAAAATACGGACAACCATGTCGTAAGGGCAATTTTTGCGAAATTTGTTCAACTTTGAGGCAAAGTAATTACTTTGAAAAATTTACCTTTGCAAAACAGTTTACGTCAAAAAATGCACTAATGTGTTGACAATAACTGAAAAGTTTCAATTTCCACACTCAAAAATTTTGTCCAGCTTTTTTTCGATTTCAGCCCACTTCAGACATTTCCTATAATTTCATGATTGATAAAAGTGAAGCGATGAGAGAGGCAGTAATGCATTTAACGGCAAGTTCTGGCAGAGACATCACTACAGTGTGCAATATTACGTGAATTCAATATACTCGATACAAAACAAACCAATAGACGTTGGAATCGTAATGAGGTAGATTGAATGAACGTCAGCAGCATTAAACGAAGGCTTAGGCTTTAATTGATTATGACTCATTAGATGTGATTTTTTCGCGAATTCACCCAAAATAAAAAAAAACAACGCGAAATTTCTTTATTTACCAATTCCACGTTATTACGCCTCGCGAATTCCACAGATCTCTACATTATATACAGCTTATTTCAGAGATATTTTGTAACAATGGGGAGGACAATAGAAGTGTAAAAATGCCGTACAAGAAATACAGTACCCTAATACAAATTAGTATGCCAATGAACCCCGCCAATTTCCAACAATAGCATGATGAAAAAATCAAACAACAAAAATATATTCTCCAAGGACATTTTTATATTTATGACAAGAGTACATTCACTTACACAAAATTTGGTGCATAATGAAAAATTACATTAAAAAAAGAGTAGGAGCTAAATAAACAAACTCAAAAGTGCACATATATAGCCTCAAATATGGACATAACATTAAGATATTTCAATCAAACTGGTAATAAGCACCTTCAAAACTATCAATTGGTACCTTGTAGATTTATACCACGAGCCAAATAAAAATACTATAGCTATTTTGTACCACTAAAACCTCTTACTGAATTGATGAAAATGGCAGTCGAACCACAGGTATGTAGTACGACAAAATTGACAAGAATGAAATGAAATTCCTGGTTGAAGTCTATTACTTAAAATTCTGTTAAAAAATTACAGTTACTGCACCTCCTATTGTGGTCAAACCTGTTTGTACACATAGGAGTAATAGATAAATTTCTGAAAGATGGCTACGTATACTTCATAGCTTGAAATGCCACATTAAGAGCCACAAGGGTTTTAATGCATTTTGCGGTAGTTCATAGTATGAGAACATGAAAACACCCTCAGGGTGAACAATTAACACTGGGAATTCAACCAAGAAAACAATTTTTAAGTGAAGTCAATCCTGAGAAAATGTGTTCAAATCAGAATACTAACTAATGCTAAAAGCAAAATGGTCATATAACCTGAACTTCTGTTCATGTGAACGGATTACTTCCATGCAAAATGAGAAATTTAAACGACAAACCCAGTCCATTATACTTAGCATCAAATTTCATACAGTGTATGTATTAATGCACTACAAAAGTTAATGACAATCACTTACATATAAAGTAATTTTTAGCTCGAGCACAAAATATAATGCAACAAAACAATTACCAGTTATGATGCCAGTATTTATGATGCAACTTACATCATGTTAAAAAAATACAGACAAGAATGAAAATCCTTAATACATTCGACTATGAACTAGTAAAACCAAATGGTTTCAGGAATGCAAAATTATACCAGATTTTGCACAAGAATCAATGTTGAATTAATCACACAAATTACAATTCGTTCATAATTTCATGAACAAAGTCACAACAAGAGAAATTGATAAAGCCTAGAACACGTAATTCATTTTTGTCCACCATTGCCATTGGCTTGAACAGGAGACCCATCTCGATTTCTTCCACCAGTCCTGGGACTCCTAAGCAGAAAGAAATTTTTAATCAGTCCAACAGAGGTTATGATGGTGGCAATGAGACAAACATTTTCCAACAACAATTCATGCATCAAAACACATGCACCAGCAACATCATTTTACGGGAAAATAAGAGATTAGCTACATCTATAAATATAAGGGAAACACCCCAAGAATGCCCAGTCATGTACGTTTTACTACGATGCCTACATCCATTCTTACATATATGCATCTCAATTGACTTCTATAAACACCGAGAAGACAAGGAGCTATATTAGATGTAAAGAAAATGATATTAAAGGAAGACTAGAAAACTCAACATAAATGTTCAATCATTCAGCAGCTATCACGTTCAGCTACTAAATACAAGAATAACTAACTCTCTGATATTGGTTACAGACACCGCATTATATTGCAAAAATTCAAACATTCGTCGGCAAATCAGGAATTCTCTCCAATGGCACTAAGCATGTCGCAGGTTGTCCAGTCATTAACTTTTACTGTCTCACACAGTTATACAAATTGTACTCAATAATTATAACATTAAAAATGTATAATAATAAAAACTGCAACCCATGAGTCCAACTTTTTATAAAATAGCCATGAGAAATTACCTGTACCACACTTCAGAGATTGTATTTGTTGGAAAGATAAATGGATTTGGGAAGGGTTATGGAAGCCACAAACAAATGACATGAAAGATGAAAGGGATCATAAATGAAACAAATGTAAGGGCAAAGAGAAAATATTGAAAACATGATCGGAGAGAAATACATAATGCACACCAATGAACCGGACTCAAGTCAGCAATTCTTGAAGCGCAAGTACTTAGGTCATCTGCCACGAGACCACATACGCTGCACATTAGAGCGGTAAAAAGTTTGTGGAACCTCCATGAAAGCTTGCTTTAGGGTGGTCTACATAGAAGTACAGGGAAGAAAGGAGTGTGGGTGAGCAAGACCATTCTCTCCCTTGACTTCACAGAGTGCACAAACTGAAAACCAATCCATATGCTTTCTTAAGATCAACTGCTTGAGATTAATACTCTTGGGTTTCTCACCCTACTTTGCCCTTAAGGTGTAGCTTGGAGAGGATCTTATGCCTCTCCCTAAAACAACTTCCTCACTTCCCCTCTTCTCCCTGCCATTCTGTGCACCGGATGTGCCAGGAACTTTTAGCAGGTATAAAAGTAGGTAATCAATTGGAAAACTAATGTGTACAAATGAAAAAGAGATTTCATAACAAGATACTATCAATGTATAGCAATGCTCTGAAAAGCGAAGATAAGTGCAAGTCAAATTACTACTTTTCAACAATTAGCCCTTTCATTCAACTTGCACAGGCCAAGATAATATCAACTTATCTTTATTACAGTGGAAGCTCGGCGTATCTAGTGCTCATAATCCACAGATAATCAATCGTTATATTTGAGTGATCAATATTCTAAGGTGAAAGATGATCCCCTCAAATTCCCTTATCATACCTGAAAGCTTCTTTAGTTTGGGAGAGACTATCAGTGGAATTAAACTTTTTGCCATAACCGGTTTGCTAGTAAATATTGAAATAAAATATCACAAAGCAACTACAGGTGCTCATTTTAAAAAACCAAGCATCTGTTGCAGAGTGTCACAGTACGTGTTGCAACCAGACCTCAGATCTGGGATCGTCTGGCATTGGTTAATAAGGGTCAAATAGTGCTGCGATGGTAGAAATAATTTTTCAGACATTACAACAAACAATTGCATGACACAACCTTGCACGAACAGCTGTCTTAGGAGGAATTCTGTGAGTGTGCAGCACAGTCTCCAACAGTGGGAACAACATACTAATGAGCTCTAATGAAGGCAAGTAGCAGAGTGCCATCACATATCACAGCCACAGATGTGCAGTTCTTAGATACAAGTGCTTAAAGCTACAGATGCATTTGTGGATGGGAACAGACAGAAGGCCAAAAATAAATCTAATAAAGCGACAGCAGAGACTTGAGGCATGGGGAAGGTGCAAACTGAGGGTGATAAAACTGTTTTCCAATCCACTGTTTTTCAACCATTCTACCCCAAACAAACCCAGTACAACTGCACCAGTTACTTAAACCAATGCTCTCCGATGTCTTTTGAGAAAAACGTGACCTAAAGCGATAGATATTCAGTGAGTGAATCACCTGTATATAGACGTATTTTCTAAGCCCAAAAAGGCACTCTAGTACCTATGTGGACTGATACAGCATGAATTGGTGATAAAAATCCAAGAATTTCACTTCAAGAAATAAGAGGAAAACAAAATATATTTTCAAGTGATGATATGATTTAGTGAATATTATGGCTGAGATGGATGTGAATAATGCCAACCCAATCACACAAAAGCATTGACAAGTTTCACAGGCAGTCACACATTGACAGGTGATGCTTGAACTATTCATAACATTGATGCCACACAGCATTTTAACTGGCAGTTGATTAACAATGCTGCTATTAAACACACACTATTGTGGTCAGCTATTGGCCAGCTATCATAAACCATTGATTGACCCAGCACTGATCAGACCAGCACACAGCCTAGATGGCCATCGAAACAACCATTGTATAGCTGTATCTGGAGATTTTTTTCACCATCACCGATAAAATGGGTGATCTCGGTAACTTTCAAGATAACTAGTTATTCACCAATCTGAAGATACATTCTTTGTAATTATAAGTGCAATTAGAGGGAGACTTCTTGGCATCGATATACCCGAATTTTATTACATATTAAACATAGACAGTTACCTGGTACATTGTCAATCACCCATTATAACGAGATTCACCCTATATACTGTTCTCACTGAAACGAGCTTCCACTGTATCTCAATTCTGCACCCTAACATTCTCATAGCTTCATGCTTCACCTTTCTTGACAATCAATGTTCAACACATGACACACAATGTAAAAACATGCAAACTAACTCTCAATATTAGAAAAAAATTGAAACAATAAATACTGGCCACAGACAAAATGAAAAAGAAAATTACGAAAGCATGCGACCTACACAGTAAATGTGGATCTGAATACATCTTTTGAATCTAAACAGAAGGAAAACTCAATCCAAACCATGAAAAATATACCTAAACTATGCTGTTCCTTACTAGCTATATGTACGTATTTACCTAATAAAGGGAGACTCCTATTTTCAAATGGGTGTTCTGAAAAAAAAAATTAAATCAACAGGTTAGTTTTCCTCAATTTTTTATTTTAAAACTATGAAGTATGTAGTTCTGAATGGGGAAAAACTCAACCTATGGGTATACTCATCAAAACTCTTATGAATACACATATTTTTGAGATCCATAGGGAGCATTGAATTCTCTTTCTTTACCAAACCACAACAAAACAAATGATACCCCCTTAATCGATATAATCTGTTATAAATGATAGTTGGCTATGGCAAGTTGTCTGAACTCTCATCTCAATGAAGATTGTTCAACTGAAGAACAAAGAAGATGCTCCACACATAAATTATGCCATTAACTTAAAACTATGTAATTGAATACAGAGGCTACCCAACAAAAATATTCTGTAAAACTGAAAAGCCAATTTTTCTAGTGCATCGGAAATATTTACTGTCAAATCCTGAAGTAAAGGCACCAAATATACATTGAAGCCACTTTTTCCTCTCTTCAACATTGGCTTTTACCACTTTTGTTCAAGGGAAATTCAAACATATTCACATCTGCTATTCATAAATTCCTAATCAAAGGGAATTATTTATGGGCTATGAAGAAATAGTATCTTCATAATAGTGTAGTGCCCCTGGTAGAAATGAAATCCAACGTTTATCTTATGTTTACTCGCTAACTTGCCTACCTATCAAAGCATACTTTTATACCATAAGCAGTTCACTAACTCGAGAAGTCTTAAATACAAAATCAACAAAAATTTAAATTTCCATACCACTGCAAAACACACAGTTTAACTGGCAATGCATTCTTGCTATATTCGCAGACATCCCATACTCACAGGTCCATTCCTATGCCATGATTCATGACAGACCAATAAGGGAATCTCCTTCTGTGATTGTATCTAATGGCTTAGCAGTTTAGCATTGGTCTCCGAGTCGGAAGGTTCATATATTTCCAGTTTTAACACTCCTCCAAGTGAATTTCACAGAGGCAAAAAAATCATAAAATAATCCTTCAATCTAACAAAACGATTTAAATTTTTTCTGGTGAATATCTCTGATGAATATTTCTCGGGTTTTCAGCCAGGTTAATGCTTTTATTTAAGCCGACGTTTCGGGAGATGACTTGTCTCCCATCCTCAAGGTTGTGTTACTTTATGGAAGTCCAATTTCACACTAAATAACAAATAAGTGTGAAAATAAGTAAGTGTGAAAGTGTTTTAAGTGTGAAATCGGACTTCCATGAAGTAACACAGCCTTGAAGATGGGAGACAAGTTGTCTCCAGAAACATCAACTTATATAAAAGCATTAACCTGGCTGAGAACCCGAGAAATATTCGTCTTCAATGTAACTGATTCAATTATGAATTGGCTCTCATTTATAAATGACAAACATTCATATTGTCTCCAGTGGAAATTGATTTTGTGAATTCTTTTGACTTCAGATGGCACAAATGAATTTCGAAGAAATTTGCAGCAGATATTCTTCTGCATCAAGTCTTACGTTTAATTATCTAGGTGATTATGTATAAACAATGTATATGTTTAATTATGGATTTGAGAGTATATTGTTATTATGCTAAGGCTAGTGTTAGCATTGTTTAATATCAAAAGGCGAATGCTTCAAAAAGGCATGAGTACTCTAGTAATAAAAGCAGGTTATTTAAAATGTTACAAAACTGAGATAATATTGCAGCTTAACTATCATCTGACAAAATATCAATGCCCTCAACACACATTTCAAGCCAGTTGTACAAGTCAAATGAAGGTGAAGGATTATATTTAGCATGCTGTATCATAAGGATAAGGATATAGAAGCAATTCAAAATTAATGCTGAGTAATATATGAGGCCTGCATTACTATCACACAATTATTCAATGACTATTTGTAAGACTACGTGCCCTCACTTCAACATCTATAGGAAATAGTATGGTTGAACGGATGCAAGCCAGTTAAGGGAACTTAACATCATCACCACGATACAAATTATAGCAGAGAGGAAAATAAAATTTGCTTCTTATAAGCCTTCTCCTAAATTAACATTTCAATAGGAAGCCATGTTTGATGTAACATGTCACACATTTACAAAAATACAATTTACTGCATGCAGGTAACCCTATTCCCAGCAATTCGGTAAAATGAACTAAAACCCTTGCTCTGTCAGACCCCCATTAGGTAGACCCCTGCCTTCACATGTGGAGGCTTTTCAGTAATGCTTATGATGTATGTATGAAACATTTCTACCAATTCATTTAAGAATCATGAATTTTAAATTTAAATTATTAGTTGTGTACACCGTGATAACTCATTTTCCACATAAAAATATCAAACACAAGATCCATCACCTAGACTTCTTGTTACCAGCACATGCAACTAGAGAGGACTGCATTAGAAAAACTAGCAACTGTAATACAGTTGGCTCTCGTTAAAACAAACAGTGTAGTTACGAAGTTCTCATTCTTAGGAAGTAAATCGTTGGTCCCGACAAAAAAGCAAATCCAATCTATAGTATTTGAAATATTATTATGAAATTTTAATTATTACGAAATTATGAACCTCAGCCCCTGTCCCAGCGGTTATAAATGAACTTTACTATGAGGTTCCAAGGGTAAGCAATGGCATTTGAGTAGATATACAAAGTGCCGTGTCATAATCATTGCTTTACGTTTGAGTTTTCCTTATGCAATGTGCTTAAAAGTGTCAAATATGGTCCATTCTTCAGTATGATACAACATAGTATCCATGCAACATCATATAATAAGCTTCACTTCCGTGACATCATGGTGACCAACTCGTTACCGATCCTAAATTGGCCGTATGATATGTCCTCTTCTGATGAACATTTGACTTTCAGAGATACGAGCAGTCGAAAAAGTCAAGCGTGCTCGAAATGGAGTTGAATAAAAGCCAATGGCGTTGGTTGATGTGACGCAGCGTGGCATAGAGGAACTCTCACTTTGGGCACAGTCTGAACAAAGTATGAATTAAAGCATTGTGAAGTCAGGAACTGCTCAGCGTTTAGCCCATTCATCCTTCCCATGCACAGCAAATTTCTTTCACCCCCAGCTGCGTTGCATGAACAGGTAGATCAATTTGTTAAAATTATATTGCAGTGTTGCATTTTGTAGGATAACAGCACTTTTCAATGCCTTGCATAGGTTTATCAACTAACGAAAAGATATCGGAACGCTTCTTGTTCGTAAAACGATGATTTACTGTAGTTGAACAAAATTTCATTGCATATATCATACACATGACAGAAGCTATTCCACAGCGCGACAATGAGTGCAGGAGGTTGAAGAGACAAGGAATTTTTGCAAGGTACGTTATTTTCGATCATTCCTAAAAGAAACAACAACTTCATTATAACAAAGTTCATTATTACAAACCTCCAGTTTTTCAGTCCCGTGAACTTTCTAATAACAACTGTTTACTTTAATGGGGAGACTTCTGCCACTTTACCAAAACTTGTGGCATCAATCAGAAAGACCACTGACAGGTAGAAAAAGCCTCAGGTTGCCGCAATTATAGGTGGCAATAAGAAGAATCAGAAGGTTAGCTTAGCAGTTGCTTAGCTTGATGGTCCCTGATGCCAATGTTTCCAAGAACCCCAACAGTTATTTATTAGCAGGATTATAAGTGGTATTGGCAATAATTTCTGTGAAAAAGTTGAAGCTCAACCAAAATGAATACAAAGTACTACAATGTTTCTGCTGGGTTTCACATGCTGAAGTAGTTAGCGAAGTATTAAACATTTAAAGTTACAGGCAATTATCATCTGGTATTTTAATTTCACTCCATGTTTCAATACAATTGGTATTCACTTCAGGTGACTGCTAGCCTTATGTTTTATTTCATATAAATACCCTCGAGGTAAAGATGATGTTTGGAGAAGAAGTCACCAAAACTTAATATAAATGTCTTGTAACCGGTCATGAAACTTAAATCATTTGTGCATAGTTGCCATTAACATTAAATTATTATGTTAGAATTCCACAAGCCTGGAACAACTTACCATCAGTTTATGAAAAGTTAATATTAGTCTTAGTCAGAGAAAAAAGCCTAATACTTACAATTTGCAATTTAATATACGATAGCACTACAAAGCGATACCACCTTTCCACATGAGGACCCTGGATCCATTATGATGCAACTTACTTGACTACATGTATAAAACATGGATTTCACCATATGAAGGTATTTTCCACTAAAAATGTTTAAAATGGCATAGGACGTGAACTCAACCCTAACTCTTTACCCTACCTTTAACCTACTTATGCATTTCTATTTCAGTGTAAAAATGGAGCATTTGCATGACTCTCAGAATACAGAAGATAAAATTATGAAAGCATAGTAAGATACAATAGAATATAGATTTTCCCATGAATTTTCCCTCATTTTGATTCTACCAGTAACTCAACCTATTCCACATCTAACATTATCGAAGAGTAAATGGGAAGACATAACAAGAGAGCTATGCTATGGTACAAAACAAATATCATACATGAAAAACATTAATAGGAAAACCTTGACATAACATTAAAAAAGCCACTCATTAAAATTGATGCAAAAACATACAACCGAAAAAGGCAGATCATGCAGCTGAACTACAATAGGCTGTAATATTTGAGAACTTTTACATGAAGAAAAAAGAAAGATGGCTCAAAAAAGAAAATACGGCACATGTTGTAGTAAACTTAAGTCAGATTCACCTTAAATAGCGGATTTCACTCACACAAGTGCATTACTACAAGTTAATGAAATCATAAATTCATTTCTTTACTCTACCTCCTCCGCAACTGTATCCGAAGATCCACCCAAAAGGCCGTAAGTAAGAAGGTATTGAGGTTTCCAATGAAATAATCTACCATTAGTTTATTCTTCTGCCAGAGTGGCCACTAAAATACCAAGCTAAAACATCCTGACTCCTATTCTCACATTTTCTACCTTTTCTTCTCCTTTTCAAAATCACAGCCAATGAAATTGAGTTTTATTGCATTTAAATATGTGAACCACAATGCAATTTACATCAAACTGATATAAAATGAAATTCAACATTGTAGCACTACCAAAATGACACACTTGGGGAGACGTGCTGAAACGTGCTAACGGATATAAGTGAAAGAGGATGAGGGAAAAATCATCACCCAACTCCAACAGGATGATTTATCCAAATTTATAATTTCATTGTTTCTAACACTCCATGACATAAGGTAATTCCCCCTATTCTAAAGGATTTCCACAAGAAAAGCCACCCAACTTCACCCATGTGTAGCCAGCAGAAATTTTAACGATTCTCTATTTTAATGATTAAAGAAGATTCAAATTTCAAACATTACTGATCGCTGAACGGTTACATCCATCTTCACCTGGTGAAACTGTTTCCTACTCTTAACAAATATTCTCCCTGTTGCATCAGTTGACAATACACACAGTTATTCTTGTCGAACTTTATCGCCATGTGAGGAACTGCTGCCAAGAAATTGCAGGCCTGACTTGCTCGGGTGGGACTTACAAGACCTAAATTGCAAGAATGGGACTTGGGCCTTCAGCTTGGAACAACACTGAGCAGACAGAACTGACATGAGAATCGGACGATTTAAAAATATTCTCTATTAATAATTGATATTATTATCCTATTGATTATTGAAAAAATTATCCTAGGATAGTAAAATAGTACTACACAACAAAGATCTTTACTAAAAATTGATGGCGCAGCTATGCATAGTTTATTTGGTCCACACCTCCATGCTAAGACATGAGTGTCCCACAGTGGTGAAGAGCAGTAGATGTCTGAGAGCAGAGCAGTATAAGAGGGTAGAGTCTGTTTGCCAAGTCATGGTCTCTGTCAAGATTCTCTTTTTGCTACCAGTAGGAATCTTCCCCCAGGTCTTCCACCTCACAATGTCATTCTAGATACACCCATGTCTCGTATAGCGCAATTTCGATTAGCGCAATTTCGATATAGCGCAAATTCGTCCCTCGGGGAAACATTGCAACGCAGTGTAGCCTAATCAAAAATCTTAAACGCTCTCGTGATAAAACGTGAACTTGCACTAAGTACACACGAAATTTCTATCAATTTACGCATATTAATATTATTTCTTGACTCAAATCTTCTTTTTTGTTTATATATTAATCGAAATTCATTGCTGCGCAATTGCCAAAAGTATTACTCGTCATTGGGTCTAGATAGCCGGCCTACCGAAGATTTATCTCGTCTCCTTAACAGAATGATAATAAATAATTTAGATCGTTAATTAAGCGTGGGGCTAGTGGAAATGAGTTTTTTTTTTTCAGCAATACGGTTTGAGACGTATTTTTGCCGTCGTAGGTTACCGGGCGATTGACTTCCAGGTAGAGAGTCTACGCTAAAGCCTTCAAGGTCATCGGTATTCAGAGCGGTGACCGAGTTGCGCATGAATAGCATCAACACATAAAAGGGTCCGCTATAGAGTCTTAAACACAATGGCTTCGTTCCCTCCCCGCAGTCATAGCCCTTCTGCGTCTCAGGAATACAGTTCAGCAGAAGAAGGTGATTTAGATAGAGCCATACAGGGTAAAAACCAAGAGAATATGGCAAAAAATAGGAATGCGTATAGAAAAATCAAGAATTTATCAAGAAAAACCATTAACCTAGAAGAGGACTTGAGAGAGGTCAATTGCTTTGAAAATGGAGAGCGTCAATGCGATATTGCGCGGAAGTTTAAACTCACGATGCCTTATTCTGAATAAAGACGAAGCTAAAATATCAGTGACCTCAGCCGCACCAACTTCAACCAAGCGGTCTACACATACGGAAAGTTCATGGTGAATCAGTACAAAAAGACGAGAGTGGTAATCGCTCCGAGACATTAAGCGAAAGCTCCGGTTGGTTCCAGAATTTAAACGGCAAGCAGGTATTTTCAGTGCGGCGATATCAGCTGGTGAATCTGCAAGTGTTGATAGCGCAGCCACCACAACATTTTCTGATGAACTCCAAGCTGTTATTGAAAGTGGCTCCTTTCCCCCTCAACTAGTTTTTAGTGTAGATGAGACGATATTCTTTTGGAAAAGAATGCATTCTCGTTCATTCATTTTCAGGGAAGGAAAACCTGGGTCAGGTTTCAAGGCATTTAAAGACTGTTTCACGTAGCTGCTAATGACTCGGAGGACTTCAAATTAAAATGATTTATCATTCATAAACTCCGCTAGCTATGAAATGGCATTTAAAGTAGCATTTTCCTGTCATTTCGATGAGCGACAAAAGGGCCTGGGTGACACAATAGTTGTTTTTAGACTAGTTTGAAAAATCATCAACTGCCGGCAACGCATTACGATCCCCTGAGATAGCAGATGTTAGCCCACCCGCACGACAGGACGGAATTTCGAAAGCACGTAAGAATTTTTTTTAACGTGAATAAAAGTCTTTGAATGCGTGAATACTATCTTTAAAGATGTTTTTAACTATAAATATTTATAGAAATAATGTTTTCAAAGGCTTTTTATGGGAATATAGATGTTTTAGAGGAAATTCAATACCCAAGACCTATGCTACCAGGAACGCATCCCTATCTTCCCTATGTTAAAATGCTCTCGTATAACGCAAATTCGTATAGCGCAAAGACCCCAAGGAACGCATCCCTTGCGCTATACGAGACATGGGTGTATATCAATTTATCTCCGCACTTAAATAATTACCCATGCAGAGGCAAGCATTGGCAGTGTTGATGGTGTAGATAGCAGACAGCTCACTGAATCATATTCTACACATTATATATTGATCACAATGAACTTCTGAAGTTGCTTTGAAAATGTTATATTTACTTTACGTCTAACATTTAATGTCTGATATTGCGCGATTCTAAACCTAATGTAGTGAAACAAGACTGAGTGTAAATTTAGAAACAATAACAATCTTAATAATTACTCGACATTTTCAAATTATTCATAAATAATTACTAAGGTACTCCCAATTTGTTATAACTTATCAAATTCCCTAGAAAAAAACATAGCAGATCCCCTAATCATACCAGTTATTACCATAGAACCCAAAATTCATGAAAATCCCTCATCCTGCATCACCTTATTCCCAGAATTGTGGTGCTTCTCTATGCCACAAAATGACAGAAAAATTCAAGGCCATAAATTATTCCCAGTGAGACATAAATATGCAAATATTTTTCAATTGCCATATGAAAGTTAATAACAGAAACACAAAGAAATAGAGTAAAATTAGGAGCAGTAAGTACCAGTACAACTTGCATCAATGAGTGCCACACACAAGCGCATGCAGTGAGATATTTCATTAGGAAAGTAAATTTCATAGCCAAGGGCAGACAAAGATAATTCCACAAATCATTAAAACAACACACACGAGAGGTTTCTATTGGTTACATAATAATAATAAATAATTTAATAAGGGAAGCAAATATCAACCTATCTGCTCCTTTAAGTGGTTAGGAGTATATTAGAGGGTCCAAATAATTCAAAATCATGCATAACTTTTGGCTACCAAAGCCAACATCTTGGAAGGAGCACATGTATCAGTCATTTATTACTTACACCAACTGCAAATCTAAATCATTAAATTCTTAAGTAATGGTAGCTCTTAGGGCCAAATAAACAATTATAGATGAATCTCTACAGCTAACAAAAGAACTGTCTATCGAGAACAAAAGTATTTTGCTGCATGGAGTGTAGCAATTGCCAATCATCTAATTGAAATCTATTACCTTGCAAAATCCACCTTATTGCTTATTTACCTCACTTGAGAGAAAACTTGCCAGTAAAAAGAATACTCCAGTCATACTGATGATTAAGGGAAGCAAATATCAACAATATACATAAAAAATCCAATGACTGAGCACTATAAGCACTATATATATTTGAGCACTCAAATAATAATTCCAGTAATCTAGAAGCATCCAATAAGGCTGAGCAACAGGTTATTTCACAGCAGTGAGGTAAAGGTAGCTGCAAATGGTAATCTACTCTATGACCAGCTTTCACCAACCAAGACACTTTCTTACGGAAATCACTGTCCAATATGCCTTTGAAAGCAATAAGGACCCAATGATAAAATTTGATGGAGGAAAATAACCAAACAATACTATAGGTAAAGAAGAAGAGCATAAAAAGAATGTGATATAAGCAGAATCTCACCTAGAACGAGAGCCAGACCGCGAACCAGAGCGGGACCTTGAGCGGGTCCTCCTGTCTCGAGAACCAGACCTGGACCTGGAGCGAGATCTTCGAGGAGAGCGAGAGCGGGATCTGGACCTTGAACGGGAACGAGTCCTGCGGTCACGAGAGCGGCTTCGGGACCTTGATCGGGAACGAGTCCGACTGCACGCGACAAAGCAAATGACAAAGAATAGAATCACAGTCCACCAACAATAAATTAGCCTGGCTTTCTATCATAAGTCAACCAAAAGCCTTGCATGCTTTGGTCAACCTCTGATAAAAACATTCTTACTTATAAAAAAAATTCAAAGTGACAAAAATGATCAATGAACAATTGAATGTCGCAGGGTCATATTAGTTCCGCGCCATTTGGAAGAAAATGACTGGGAATAATCTGGTGTCAAGTACCCTCATTTCATAATGAACTATTTCAGTGTTCCCTCATTTTACGATATTAAGGTGAAAAATGCTGAACTAAAATGCTTATAGGGCTTTTCATGTTACATCCAGCCACTTTCTGATGAATACCACCGGAGGACTACATAAGTTCACATAGTAAAAAGTAAATATTAGTTGAAGTTATCACTAAATATGCATAATTACTAGTGCAACTTCATTAATTATAAAAGCAAGATTTTTCCAATGAATTGAACATGAGTTTACATGTCTGTATCACTACAAAAACATGAAACATTAGGAAATGATTTTAGGCCTCACAACAGTTCTTCAACTGCAAGCTAAAATTTCTTAATCACCTTATTAGAAGGCTAACGCAGCAATTTTATAAATTGATTGTGTCAAACCAAATCGCTAAATGAGGGTTCACTGCAAATAAAAACTTAAAAAAGAAAATGAATTAATATATTCCCTCCAAAAGTCAAAATCTCTCTGTGAGACTGTATCACGGAGATCATTATTGCATTTTTAAAACATTGGTTCTGATTATTAAGTAATTTACTTGCTTTGATACCAATGTTAAGCCTCCGAGCACCTATTTTACAAAATTATCTCAGAAATTCAATACCGTGTATTATATTGAACTTCATGGATGAGTTCATGCATAATTTGTATTTGTAAGTACAGCTTTTCAGCTGGTTAAATGTATATTGATTATGAAGCGCAATGGGCACACCACTCACTTCAATGCAAGTGAGACCTTCTAATGAATGGCTTGAAGGAGTCGTTTCGGGTGAACTGCGGATGGAGGACACACCAACTGAGGCTAGGAGAAAACTCGACTCGTTTGAAGTGCTCTCATGACGTAGAAACGTGGCTACGAAGTTTTCGTCCGGGCAGCAAGGCCACCGGAAGGAGTGGGTGGGAAGAAGGCTTTGGAGTGACGTGGCTTCCCGATCTCCCCCAAGGAGTGCGGGGCACGGGAAAGATCGTGGGTAGACAAGCCGGGCGCTCGGGCAGACCATAGTTTCGACTCTCGATCAAGTGGCAGTAGAAACCAGTTGAGCGTGGGCTCTTACGGGGTTTGTCCACCAAACCGACAGACAAAGCACCGACTGCCCGGGTGCACCGGTCATGGAGCTTTCGGGTCACGGGGAAAAGAAAGATGTCATGTCCGCCGGAGGCCGACGCGACGATAAGCTACGATGTTTTTAACTCGCTCAACGCTTGGCGGCGTGTCACAGAAGATCTTAGTAGTCACCCAAATTGTTGCTACTCTGAAGATTCTAGTTGTGTATTTTGAAGGCCATACTTTCAGCCGAACTTCCTATAAAAACGTTAGGAATAAATTATCACATTTCAGTAAAAAAAAATTCTACTTATTTCCTGTTAAAAGTTTGTAATCAAAATAAAAAGTTTCTTAATAAACATCTGATATGAATAAACAGGCAATTTTTTTTCTTTAACTCCTCAACAACTAATTTGGACATTTAGGTGACATGAGTGAACAATTGCTTCCTACTGTCGCAAAGTAAAATGATGGTAGAATGAAGGCCTTACCTGCGGCGTCTGCGATTGTAACGGAAGCAGTCACGTGCATAATGCCCCCTCTCCCCACATTCATAGCAGCGATCTTCAGGGTGGAATGGCCTTCCCCTCCTCACAGGTGGCCCCCTGAATCGAGACTTGCTCATTCCTGTGGACATCTCAACTCGTACACGGCGGCCACAAATGGTGCTATTGAAATAAGACAAAGTCTATGATGCATGTTGAGAAATCACAGCTCCCAAAACGTCTTACAATGGAACTCCTAACAATCTGTAAGGTTCTGATGGCATTTAGCATCCTTGTGGTGCAAAATTTACAAAATAGGATACAATTCCCTCTAATTTGACTGTCCTGGTTTACATACATGTCGACCGAAGTTCAATAGACCCACAAATTCATTCATTTACTACGGGGCATTTATCATAAGCAGATTTGTAATACAGTTGCATAGTTGTTGCAAGTCCCACTATCTGACTTATGACCATGGAAAATGTAACAGTAATTACAGAGGTATTTATGACAACTTAGATAGGATTAACTTTAATCTCAGAGGGATTGGTTGGTGTAGAAACCTTACTCAATCGGTGTCTTTACAAGAGATAACATACATTGAACTTATTATGATGCCGCAGTTTTACTTTGATTGTTCCCAATACCGTAGTGAGACCCTATTTCCATTTATATTAATACTTCCACTACACAAGAAATACAAAAAGTCTTCATCTTCATTAACCCTTTCACAGCTGTGAATTAACCTGGTATGTTTGTACGGCAGGCTGCTGTGAACGTACATTTTCTTCCTCCCTGCCATGCACTTCGAAGGGTCTCTAATCTGGGACCATTTCCTTCACGAGCTCACCTTCCGCTGGCCCCTCTCTTCGACCATCCGAGCGGGGGGCCTCCCTCCCTGTAAGTGACCGCTCTGACTGTATTTAGAAAATCTATCAATCAATGCAATTATCAAAAAATGATTGTTTGCAATTCACTCCTGCCAATCAGGCAATCGAGTACGACTTTGAACCGTGTTTCTGCGATGAGAAATAACGATTTTGTTAACTTCGCTTAAATGGCCAATGTCCGGTGGTCCGCAGCCACGTTTTTAGCAAAGTTAATAAAATTATTTTTCATCGCAGGAACACGGATCAAAGACGTACTTGATTGCTTGATTGGCAGGAGTGCGATGCAAACAATCATTTTTTGATGATCGGATTGATTGGTTGATTTTCAACTTGCAGTCAGAGCTGTCTCTTTTCGGGCGGGAGGCCCCCCACCCGGAGGGTCCAAGAGACTGGCCAGCGAGGGTGAGCTTGTCGAGGAAAGGGTCCCGGATTTGCGACCCTACGAGGGTGTACCATGCCCATCCTGAAAGTACCTGCTCCATGGCCCAACGAAACTCATTTTAACCTTTTTGCCACGTGTGAGGAGAAGGTATTCGGAGATTGAACCGCAGTGAAAGGGTTAAAATAGTGAAACCTAACAAAAAGGTCAGCTTTAGATGCTCAAATAACATTCCCTGGAGTTGCTGTATAATAAAATCATCAGATATCAACAATTTTTTGTCAGAAAATTGGACTTCAACCATGACAATTTCGTATGCTCTATGCACTGCAACTAAAATGGGATCAATCCATCCAATTCAGGCAGTGTTGCTCAAATTTTTAAATTATCCTGATTATTTTATCGTTGGTTCCCTACAAGTAGACAATCAAAAAACACTACTTGGAAAAAATTTACAAGCCATACTTTTTCCTGGCAGACATTATTAAAAGGGCAGCTGGGCAAATTTGGTGAAAAACGTGGTTTACATTAAGTTTAATTATGAAGCTATTTTAAAAGATATCAGAATAGTTAAAAATCCAGGATAAATTTGTCAATACTAACTTTTTAACACCATAAATTTTTATAAAGGAAACAAGACTTGCAAATAAAATGTTATTTCTGAGTTGAACACGTAAATAAAACTTATTGCAGTATAAGTTTTAGTACTGAGAATGCACTGCATTTTTACTTGACCTAAACAAACAATGCTGAATGGTGGGCTTTTAAAATAGCTTTGAAATTAACTTCAACGCAAACCACGTTTTTCATCAAAACTTGACCAGCCGTCCTCTTAACCCTTTCGCTGCTGTTCAATCTCCGAAAACCTTCTCCTCACATGCGGCGAAAAGGTTAAAATGCGTTTCTTGGGCCCATGAAGCAGGTACTTTTAGGATGGGTATGGTACACCCTCCGAAGGGTCGCTAAGCCACAACCCTAACCTCCACGAGCTCACCCAAGCAGGACTGTCTCCTCGACCCTACCAGCGGGGGGCCTCCCTCCCCAAAAGTGACCGCTCTGATTGCATTTTGAAAATCAACCAATCAATCCGATCATCAAAAAATGATTGTTTTCATCGCACTCCTACCAACCAAGCAATGAAGTACGTCTTTGAACCGTGTTTCTGCGATGAAAAATAACAATTTAGTTAACTTTGCTAAAAACGTAGCTGCGGACAACCGGAAAATGGCCATTTTATCAAAGTTAACAAAATCGTTATTTTTCATCGTAGAAACACGATTCAAAGACGAACTTGATTGCTTGATTGGCAGGAGTGTGATGAAAACAATCACTTTTTGATGATCGGATTGATTGGTTGATTTTCAAATTGCAGTCAGAGCGGTCACTTTTCAGGAGAGAGACCCCACGCTGGTAGGGTCCATGAGATGGTCCTGCGTGGGTGAGTTTGTCGAGGATAGGGTCCCGGATTAGCAACCTTTCCGAGTCCTTCGGCAAAAGTGGTGACCACATGGCAGGGACGAAGAAAAAGTACGGCCACAGCAGTCTGCCGTGCGGACGTACTAGGTACGTCCACAGCAGTGAAAGGGTTAATAATGCCTGCCAGAAAAAAGTAAGGCATGTAAATTTTTCTCCAAATAGTTTTTTGAAACTGTCTACTTGTAGGGAACCAATGACAAAAAAAATCAGGATAATCAAAAACGTCAAGCAACAAATTTTATTTATATTAGGTGATTTGAAATGGAATAATGCAGTAATAAATTATGAATACTGATGCTTTTCCTCCGGAAAATTGTAAACAAAAAGCTTGATTAGGAATTTTGTAATGGACTGGATGATGAATAGACTGATGATAGAATAATTTTTTAGTTGGAGGCTGCATAAAATAGTTCCTTGTCGGAATGCTACAATTTCAAAATTAAAATGTAATGAAATAACCTCAAAACTAAATAGTACATCAATCCCCAAAGTTTATTTATCTTCATATCCATTACTATTAATTTACGTGTCGTTGGATAAAATGTCATAGTATACCCAATATTCTAGTTACCACAGTACTAATTTACTTCATGCTATTCCACACTCTTACATAAATTCACAACAACGACCAGGAAACCTCATTCGTGCATTACTAAAGTGAAATGCACAGCACTATCAAGGTAAACCATTCATAAGCACGTCTTGAAAATTTCCCTGAATTTGCTTAAAACACAATCAACTCTCAAGCAGAAAATGATAAAGGCTCTAACAACAGATTATACATACCGACCGTCCAGACCCCTGACTGCATCCTCTGCATCACGAGGATCCTCATACTCTACAAATGCAAATCCTGGAGGGTTTCGGGCAACCCACACATTGCGAAGAGGTCCATAGTAAGAAAATGATTCTTCAAGCTCTTGTTTAGAAGCTCCTGACCCTAAAATGTATGACAGAAAATTTGAAAAGGCATACTCCAATGAAATAAACGCAGCAGAAATGAGAAAATTAGTAATTAAAATTTTTAGGAGCATCGATGAAATTCGGAAACTACGCACCTACTTAAAAATTAACAGAAAATCCAAGGACCAGACGCTAACAATGACGTCACCATCATAATGCGAACTAACTTAATTAAAGCGGGCAGAGGCCTGCTAAACCTCAAATGATACTGGAAATAGTTATTACTACATACAATAAAAAATAAATTCACAACAACGACTAGGAAACCTTATTAATGCGTTACGAAAAGTGAAATGAACAGCATCATCATGGTGAACCATTCATAAGCACGTCTTGAAAATTTCCCTCCATTTGCTTAAAACACAATCAACTCTCAAGCACTCAAGATTTCCCGGTAAGAGATCAAATATTAATAAAAACGACCGTCAACTGGCTACGAAAGAAACTCGAGATCGTTCGAAGATTGTCACTGTAACTATAAAAATGAAATTTGGAGAGAATTGGGATCACCCAATACGTAAGGTGTCTGTAATAAGGACTTTCCAGGACTATAATGACGGCATCAATTTATGCGAGAAAATTTATTATTTAAAATAAAAGCAAGAATTCTTGGAAAAAAATTACATGCACATGTCATTTATAGTTGAAGGTAGGAAAATACTACGTATCGTTTAAATGAAAGTGAACTTAAGATCCAAAACAGAATTAGAAATGAACAACATGACATATAGGCTTCATTCTAACATGCACGAGTCCATCGATTGCTAGCATCACGAACGTAACTGCATTCAAGCCGTCACTTTGCCACAGTTCATACCACGAAAATACTTTAACACAAGCAATAATACGAATCTGCACACTCGCGAATGTGCTATGCCCCTTTACAACTCAAAACGAGGTAATTCACTCGATCAAGCCATGAGGAATGATTCGCCGTGGAATCGAGAATCGCACTGAAGCTAAGTGATAGAACGGCACCAACGATCGAATAATTAAAATAATACTTCTACTTACCTAATTCCCCGACGTACACCTTACAATCGGTGGGGCTTGAATCCCGGTACCTCGACATCTTCCACCTGAAGAAACCACCATTGAACAAATTAATGTTAGCAAATTCGTACGTACCCATAGTTGCGGCAACATACTGGTTACACTTAAAGTATCCCACAAAAGATTAAATTTTCAATAATGATAATATGACACGGCCAGAAATAAAACAACAGTATAATCAAACAAATAAAAATGAGTAATCTTCACTCACCTTGCGCATCAAACAACACAAAATGGCGACTGCAAAATCGACGCAAGCCGGGCAAATTGAAGCGTTGGCTGGTGACGTCACGCTGACGTTTCTTCGATTGAATTCTGGGATATTTTCTTTTCCGGTACGGATTGCCACCTGGCGGAGATATTTGAAATAATACAGTTGCTTCGTAATTCGAAATTGGACTCGTGGTGGTCAATCAGAAATTTTCAAAGTATCGACGGTATTGTTAAGCTATATCATTTATTGAGTAGAACTTACGGCTAAGGTGATCACAGAAAAATTTAAAATTTCAGCGAGCTGGTGATGGACTTGTCGTCTCATCCTTTATGAGGCCTATTACGAACGGCTTACCGCATGCGGTGAGATACCGCCTGCGGTATCATACCGCCCCGAAGCGCGGTTACCGCCCCCGAGCGATTACGAGTGGCCACCGGTCGGTATCATACCACGGCTTAGGGGTCGGTATGATACCACGGCCAGCTACCCCGGTGGTGAGATACCGACCCCCTAATGGCGGACGTCTGTTTACATTTTTCGGGTCGAGCTGGCGTTTTAAAAACAAAATATCCGACGATAGAAACTCGGAAGCTATCATATTTTGTGTTATTTATAATATTAATGTCTGAGTAAGCGTATAAAATACCAAACTGGAGCCGACTGGAGCAGTTGAACAAAAAAGTATAATACCCGTATAACAACAACGTTGTAGCCGTCTGAGATGAGAGAGAGCCACGGCCGTAGGAGATGGATACGTTGATTGTAAGTTGACCCTCATTCATTTATTTAATTAGAACAATTTGGATGTTTTTTAATGTCCGCAATGTTTTTATATGCAATAACATCTTCCATTTCTTCATAGGTGCCGGAAAATTCGTCGTTAAGGACTGCCTGTGCTTGTATTGTATGGTGAATACAGCTGTTGCTCGCCGCTTGGAGATTTCTACGAACATCTTTTGTGGCAAAATATTATTTTTTCAACGTGACAACTTCTTGTATTGCAAGGTGAATACTACTTTTGCTCGCTGCTTGGAGATTTCTACGAACATCTTCTGTGCCAAAGTAGTGTTATTTTCAACGTTATAACTGCTTGAATAGTGAGGTGAATGTAACTTTTGCTCACTGCTTGGAGATTTCTACGAACATGTTTTGTTTCAAAACAGTGTTATTTTCAATGTGACAACTACCGTTAATCACAGTACCAGTGGTTGTAATGCACAAAGTTTGACGAGGTTGACAAACATCTGCCAAGAGCTGTAGTTATCACTGTTCCATTGTGGTTGGTTTTTAAACAGTGGTTTACGCTATCGAGAAGTGTCTGATAGTAATGTAAAGATTGTCAGTGGCGTTTATACCTTCGTCATTCACCGCAGAGATAACATTTCACGATTAAGCTATCAAGTTCAAAGTCATGTGTGAAATTTGTTTATATACTAGTATATCAATTTCGTACCAAGGAATTGTAGTGAGAAAAGTCACCTGCGCCACTTGCGTAAGATAATGTGAGGCTTAAAATCAGTGATTATATAGTTGTTTTCATCATAGCGAGCTCTTGATTGTAATGTTTACGTGATGAATGTAAGAATGGTAGTGACTTCCAGTTTTTGATGATCGTATTTGCCTGTTTACCATTATTTATAATGGTGTGAGCTTGTATCGATTGTGGATTTTACCTGAAATATTGAAATAAGTTGTAGCCTGTGTGTGTGATTGCCGAGGAACCGATTCGCGATCTAACATGTTTATTGTGGGCAGACTGTTTTGCTGTGGTTGTGTACCCGTGATTAAACCAAAGAAATGGTGAAACTCTGTCACATTATTTTGAAATAAAATTTTATTGTAACCAGAAGTGAATATCTTGTGTTTTTTAATTCTCCATTGCTTTTCATAGATAACAGCCAAAAAGTTATTTTTTAAAGTGCCTTTCTTGTTCTCTGAATTTGCATTAGGTTTCCAAACCCCGTTACTAACACGAAAGGAATGCAGAGCAACAGATATTTTGTCATTTCACAGATGTTGAGTGTCATATTGTCTGTGATTAAGGCTCTCCAGCTAAGTATTCGTGGTGGATTTTCATATATTTTTTAAGAATGGACATTTCGGTCAAAGCTCTAATGGAATTGGTGGTTCACCTTGCCCGTTGGCCCTAAAAGTACTTCTATCGTAATTTTTCGATGGTCTGCCACGCAATTTGTCACTACCTGCGTCTGCTCATACGTGATTTTTTGATGATATCTTCCGCAAGTCACTGCTAATTATTGTTTTATTCAACTTTTTATCCTATAAGTAAGAATTGAGGAGCAAAATTCGTTCATTTGTCAAACTTTTAAGGTGAATTAACGAAGAACACATCCTTATTAATCCATAAATACCACTAATAGGGTTGTTCACCATATTTTTTTTATTTAAGAAATCGAAAGATCGTGCTTCAGAAGGAGCAATGACAATAATATTATGCTATTTTCTTAATTGTACATGTTTAGAGAAGGCTTTAAACAGTGACAAATTTTACGTTACGCCAAAAAGCCCTACTTCCATCTTGAATTGATGTGTGACGTCACAAGCCTGTAGATGCCCTACTGCAGTGTTGTTTAAGTGGCTCAGCAGGGTTATTCCACTTTTTTTCAAGATCTCCAGCGTCTGCCGCCAGATCAGTGTTTAAAGAAAATCCAAATTTATCCTTTAATAAGAGCAATAATAAGCAAAATTACCCTTACTTGTACATATTTATTGCTCATCGTATCATAAATAGCACTACAACGTACACATTTCACGAGTTGTCTTTTTGATACGAATTATTCGAATATATTCCGAATCAACTGATTCAATGAAAAACTTGACTCACAATAAATATAAAACACTAATAAAACATGATAATCGGTTTTCCAATCACTATGCACACGCTAAAAGAATTTGCACTCCTTGAAGTTCGAAAGATTCTCCACACCTCACTTCTCACTCATCACTAACGACTTAGAATCAGTTTACGTTATTTCACATTGACATTTCGAGGACAATGAAATGAATAGGCTGAAACAAATAGCTAAACCGGTTATTGTAACATCAAAAAACTTCGAATTTCACTATTACTCTTACCGTAACCAAAATATGACCAAAACAAAAACAAACAACAGCGCAACGAAATTCGTGAAATGTAAACACTCGTGAATGCTCAAAATGAATAGGTAATAAAATCAAACGGAACTTAGAAGCGAACAAACGATTGAAAATTAATATGCGTTCGATGTATCCCTAAAGCACAACTAGCTCAAATATGAAAAATATCCCCTAGGCAATAGTTAGATACCTTAGATCGAAATGTATAGGGTTGATTGAACTAGCATGGAAGAAATAAATAATTTCGTCGAAGCAGTTACATTCACAACTCACTTCACTCTTTACTTCATCGTCCATATGCAATCATTCACTTAGGGGTACATTAAGGGCACAAATTGTGTTCACTTGCACTAGAAGCACAATGAAAGTTCACTGCACGTAGGTAGTTTCCTTGCAAATGCAGCTATACAAAACTTTCAATTCCTGTCAACAATTACACTACATACGTTGCCTGCCTAACTTGAAGAATGGATTTTATATCGCCTTGATCCATCCGGAAGCTTCATGCACAACATAGGCCATTTCAAAATAAGGAATAACCTTGGCAAATGTCCAGTCGGCATGCTGAGTACTCAGCTTGGCATCGAGCGATCGAGGGTACAGGCCAGCCGTACAGGCTTGTGTCGTCATCACCTCTATTTCAAGATGGCCGACCGTTTTTGGCGGCGTTTAAAATTGTTCGAATTTTGATTGCTAATAATTCCATCATTACTTTTTCAACGCATCTGTCATTCATCCCAATCAAAATGAAATTACATCAGAAGTGATATACATTCGTTTTTTTAGACCGTTTTGATAGGCTTGAACAACCCTATTGTCTTTATAGACTGCCAACAACTCTTGCCGAAATATTCGTCTGCTAGGAACAGTTGCCGCGGAATTGGAACACCGCACGCCCTTGCCATTGGCTACACCATTTTCGGGCTGAAGGAGCTCAGAATTTTTCATACAAACGTCACTTCCGCCGCATCGCTCCTTACCGACCCCCTGACACGTACTCTCCGCCCGGCGGTGACTTGCCGACCGTCCCATTCGTAATCGCAAGGGGCGGTATGATACCGTATACCGAACGAAAACTCCGCCCGGCGGTAGCGTACCGCCCGCTCGTTCGTAATAGGCCCCTATAAATACTTCAGGTTCTACAATACTAATGAAATTACTGCACGATGTTGAAGCTTAAACACTAGAAGGACACTTTGTTATGTAAGGCATCAAAAAGGTACCATATATTTAATGAAATTATTTACTTTCAATCGATTAAGAATATCCTGTAATTTTAAGTGCCATTGAATAGAAACAGATGATACATACAGAGGGTGGCATCAGCCTGTCTACGTCGCAAAAATTCGTTTATGTGCTTATTACTCTCTTACTTCTTTTATAACATATCCTTGATATTCCAAGTATTTTAAATTCTATTAATTAACCTTCTCTTTCCTTGTTTCATTTCTGGAGATTTCGTGTCCATTTTTTGTTTGAAATTTAATTTTGGGCTGTCCATGTTTTCGGGAGTGTTCACTTCTTGTGATAATTGAATCTTTGTACCGCGTTACTGAAACAGATTTTACGCTTGTATCTGATGCTACATTGTCATGTCCACCATGCTAGCATGCCATGATAGCTGGACACTAGGCTTTAATCACGCCTACCAATTTCACATCGATCGATCTTTTACTGCCTGAAAATAGGGTTCTTTCACAGGAAATGAAATTAGGTTCTAGTGATCAGTCAGTTGCTAGTAATTCATACTGAGGGTGAACTGGCCACCAGAGCACAACACTGACTTTTATATTTCACTAGACTAAAGGGATGCTGCAGAGGCTTGGCTACTTTTGCTGGATTGGCAAGCTTGATTCAAATCTGAATCAAGCTTACCAATGCGGCTTGGATCATGCTTGCCAATTCAAACTTGAATCAAGCAAGGTCAATGTCAAGCTTAGCATGGCAAGGGAAAGTCAACCTGGGTGTAAGCGTACATGCTATCAGGGCTGTAATATAAATAATCTAATATGACTCCAATCAGAGCCAAATATCGGAATAATTCCACAAAAGAACAGACAGGAGAAAAGAATAAGTGCAAGGCTATAAAAAAGGCAAAAATAAAGCTGCTGTTGACTCCAGCAAAAAATACCATCACTGATAGAAATAACACACAAAAAGCCTTACAAAGCTTTTCTTTTGGTTTCCTCACTCTTTGAGAGTACCATCTCTAAGTTTCATAGGTACTTCCTTCACTTCCCCCCAGTTTCATCAACTAACCCATTTAGGCCTGCATTTCATGTCTTTTTAGGCCTTTTTAGACTGCCTACCAGGACTCTATGGACTGCACATTATCCCTTCTGCTCATGGCTGCAGCTGCCACACCCTGAACATCCAAATCCCTTTCTGGAGCATCAGAAACCCCTGTTTCATCTGCCTTGCCCAATTCCCCCAGTACCCTTTTTCCCTAAGTTGATCAATGTGACGATACCACAATCTTCTCGAAAAAGGCTGTTCGGGCTTCCAGCTGGGTGGTCTCCCTCCATTCAACCCAGCTAAGGACCTTCAATGTGGGTGTTAAAATTTGTGGAGGGTGGAGAATCCAGACATCAGTAGCAAACTACAGTAGTGTCAGTGATAGGATTGAGAAATAACAAAGTGCAGACAGAAGAGGGATGAAGTAAAATCTGATGCTTTCCCGGCAAATATATTCAAAAAAGGCTATTTGGGCTTCCAGCCGGGTGGTCTCCCCCCATTCTTTGTCCACGATATGCATTTGTATGATAACACTCGATTTTTGTTAAATTATATCTTTAGTTGTAAAATTTTGTTTAAGCTTGTATATTAATAGGCAATGCAAATATAAAGGAACACAGATGGTACACGGCCAGTTGTGCAGCGTAATTTATACGCCACGGGTGTTGGGCTCCTCTTGGCGATCTAAAAAAGAATTGCTACAATACTCAATGCTTTAAAAACTCACGCTATTGACAGTCAAAATAACATTGTGAGAACACGGGAGGCCATTCAAGAAAAGCAAGGTACAGGGCCGGTCGTGCTGCATACTTTACACGCCACAGGCATCGGTTCCTCTTGTGGGTCTAAAAATAAATTAGCTACAATACTTCAAGCTTTAAAATGTCGCTCTAAAGACAAAGTTCAATGTAAGAATACACGAGGCCATTCTAGACCAGAATGTATGTCCAATGTTGAAATCCTTGGTTTTCGAAGATTGGCATACTTTATATGCCATTGCGCCTGCTCAAGGGTTAACAGACTGGGTGGCTCCCCTATAATGGTGTGGGGGTTTATTCTGAATCAAACAGGAATCTTTGTAAGGCATATATGTGTAATGCAATGGTACATTAGAGTTCAACAGGGTTTTTATCTTGCTTTTGAAGCACTTATCAAGGTTCTCAGTAGCCGCATTATTAGAGGGGAAAACCTGTGCCTTATCCCATTCAAAGAGCAAAGTTTCGAAATTCCCCTTAGAAATGGGGTGCCATTGTCACTTGCAATTTCCTCAGGTAGCCCGAAGGTTGCAAACAGGGCTCTTACTTGGGGAAGTGACCCAAAATTTTGTCTGTACTACTATTTTGTAGCTGAAAAACCTCATGCCATTTTGTTGAACTGTCTACCACCACAGGAAAGACTTAACTCATAAATGGACCAGCTAAATCTATGTGTATGAGCATCCATGGTTTTTCTGGCTTTTCCTAGTACATATATACATATTTCAATGTGTCCCTTTTGGAAGGGGTTTACTTTCTGCACATGCAGTGAACAAACTAAAATTTCCACGCCCTCATCCATCTTGGGCCGCCATGCATAAGACCTTGCAAGCGACTTCATCTTTATAATGCCCTGATGACTGGCATGCAACTCGCTCATGATATTGAGCCTCAACTTTTGTTTGGGATAAAATCAGTCTCAACATATTGACAATGAGGATATAAAAAAAGATTGTGAATTCAGTGAAGTCATGAGTAAAACCAGTAAAATGAGGTCAACACTAATTTGCATAAATTTTAACTGGATATAATTGGCTCAAAACAGTTCAAAGAATTGCTTTCAGCTCTGACTTCAGCCGTCAAGAATCAGCAAACCTCATGAGCTCCGTAGATAATTCCATTTGAAGCCTATGATGCAAAAACTGAAAAGTTTTCTTTGTATATGGAACACTTCAATAATTTCTACGATATCAAGAATGTCAGTGATTATATAAAAAAAAGCTCAACTCCTGCATTCATCGATTGGAAAAGATCACCACAATAATCCTGCTGAATTTCTGTGACCAGATGTTCCTATCAATGAAATGGATTTCTTATATCCCTGAAGGCTCATTTCAATAAATTTCTGTCACCATCAGTCTCAACCGTCATCTCTCAGCACTATTTTCTCAGCATTACTCTATAGCCGCATCAATCAATCTCGGATTTTGTCGTATTGCTGAAGGGAAAGTTGAAAGACTGTTAGTTTTACGCCATTTGCCCTACTACCACCTGTAGAAAGAAGTTTTCTCCTCAGTGCTCAGTTTATCAGAGGATACGTGAATGGTTATTACAAGAGACAAACCTAAGGATTTCATCGGAATTCTGATGAAAGCCACAGCACTGGAAGCATCTTATTTCGAGACAATTGAGTAAACTGCAGGCTGTAAACCTACTCCAAATCTCCAGCTAATCAATCAGTGCAGATATTGTTGCTGAGGAAACCGCAAAGGATCCAGAGTTGCAAGCACTTCCACTGGAACTCAAGACCAGCCGCAGGGACCAGTGTAACTCTACCCCAAATAAGAGCTCTGGACAGTGAGGTTTCATATATTCTTATGCTACTTGTAGCATGGAAAATTTTTCCTATTGTAGGCATTGGCAGGAAAGGGTTAACAATGAAATACTCATCCAGTCACTCTTCATTTCTTCCTCTGCTATAAACTTTTCCATCAATGCCAGCATTCCTGTTGCCAATGTGATGTATCAGGATAGTCAAACAACTAATGCGAGGGCTAGTGGGAAATGGTGATTGGTTTGCCTATGTGGTGGCAACCCCATGATTTATTGTGTGCAAAAAATTGCCTGTCATGAAGCGGCAGACTACAAATGACATTTTTTCTAAGGAAATTATGAGATACAAAAGGATCTGAAACTGGGAGTCTGAGATAAGCATGCATGAGGCATTGAGAAGGTCTTCCAGATTCATACCCTAATGGTTTTTTGCACTTCCCTCGGAAAGGTCCAATGCCATGTGATATTCCTTAGTTTGTACAGCCAAGTAGCATAGGAAGTAATTAAATTTAAAATGTGCAGCAAAATCATTAGTGAACTGTACCGATCATTCTCTTTTACTACAAGAAATTAAGAGATTTCAAGTAGTTTGACAAGTAATGTTGAATATATTTCTGACAGCAAATTTTTGCAATGGCTTCCTGTTTTCATGGCTTTAAATTTCTTCATATTTTGGCAGCATAGTTTAAGCCTACGACATATCCCTTGGAGTTAAAATTTGGGGCTGTATTGAACTGATTCTCCCCGCTGCAATTTAGAACTACAGTACACTCTCGATTATCCGGGCTAATGATGGGGATGGTCGGCACGAATAATCAGAAAACTCGGATAATCCAAGCTTTCACTTAAATGCCTTGTAGTGTCATAATTTACGTAAAACAAACAATATATTATTATTTATGCAGTTATGCTGCTATTTAAGAGTGCTTCCCGGACTCATTGAGAGCTTTCTTTGCCAGTTCGCGATCTTTTTAGCGGCGATAACATGGTTGTAATCGTATTATTAATGCTCCATGTATGGCCTGGTTTGGAAAACCACACATCGGTGGCAGTGTGACCATGGATACAGAAAAGTGGTTTGCACGAATGCTTCAAAGCTACTGCTGGACGTCGAAAACTACACTGTCAGGCACCACACCACGTACTCGCATCTCGCACAAGTTGCCCGGGTATCAACTGCTGCGCGCCGTGTATCCGTGATCAAGGAGCACGGTCGCACACTGCGAGACTTGGAAAACAGGAACACGGAGCTCCTGTGATTGCAGCTAGGACGTGATCGCTTCCATTTTAGGAAGGGGATTCTAACGGAAATAATAAGCCCAGTGTATCCTAGCATTAATTCCGTAATTCCGGTGATTTTTCGTCCGATTTTTAAGATGAAGATAGCAGAAAAAATTGAGGGAGAGTGAAAATCGTGCATGGATAATCCGCAACCCGGAGAAACCTCAGCCGGAGTCTGCTGTATGTATTGGTATGGTATATGGAGGAGGCAACTGACAGCTAAGGTCATATGTGCCATGAGGGAAGGGTAGGGAATGAACAGGCAGGGAAATTTGGCATCGACATTAGCTTACTCTTGATGAAAGATGCTAAGAGAACCACAGAGTAACATGTCATCCAACAGATGGAGCACTGTACTTGAAATGCCCCCACAAAAAGCACTCAATCAGGAATTGGGCAGTCTCTGAAAAATCTCTGCCACTATCAGGATTTGAACCTGAGTCCACCAGATTAGAAGCTGATAGTCTATAGCCACCACACCAACCCGAACACCTTAAGAACAATTTCCCTAGCCATTTTTGATAGTGGTGGACAATTATATTTCTTGGTTTTACTTAGAATGCCTCATAAAATTCTTTCCTTTTTCTCAGTTTGACCTGAAATGTTTTATTAAATTCCTATGAACATTGCATTAGGTGCCTCACAAATTTCTGGGTAAATGTTTTGATAAACTTGGAATGCCTCATTGAATTCTTTCCCATTTCTCTGTCTGACCAGAATGTCTCATAGATTTCTTACAAAACTTTTAGGTTGGCCTGCAGTTTCTTATAAATTTCTGGCCAATTTCTTGGTTTTGCCTGAAATATCTCATGGAATTCCTTCAATTTAGTTTATGTTGGGATTGATTTAGATATTTTCTCAATGTTTCTCTTATAGACAAAGTGTCTGAAGTAGTTCTTGCCAATGCCTCAGTAATTTTTTAGTAATCTCTAAGTTAAGTGATGGTTTGCAATGACTCATGTATTAGCAAGAAAAGTACACCATTTTGTACACTTTTCTTATGAAACATTTCTGAAGAATGTAGTATCAAAAATCTCTAAAATGGAAATATTTTCGCAAGGGTAATTAGTCGTTATGTAGCATGTTACTTACATCAGCATATATTGAAACATATCTATGTTTACCAATTGAGCTGTATGGCTGTCTCAATCCGGGTTGGTAAACAAAGTGGTCCAACCAGACCAGTCCAATGAGTAAATGCATTGAGCTGATCCAAATGAGTTGCACATCGCAATTCTTCTTTGTCATCCAATGGCCATTTTTGTTCCAAATGGCATTGTTTCTTATGTTAAATCATTCAGAGCATGCAGTTTATAAAACGAAACATAAAATTTCAAAGAGCAATGCTCATTCAAAACTTACGCAACCAGTCATTTTCATGAAAATGATTTGCTATAGCTGACCACACCTTCTAGTGACCACTCCTAACTTTTGTTGTGCATTCTTTGCACTCCAATAAAGAAGACATGATGAATATTCTATTGAAATAGAAATTGACCTACTAAATTCCTTAACAATGGCAAATAATCTCTGCTGGTGCTCTCTTTTCCGCCACTTTACTAGAGCCCAATAAAGGTTTTAATTAGCAGTCAAGAGTGTTTTGCTAATGTGATAGATAGATGCTATTATCTCTCATTCCATATTAAGAAACAAAATTAGCTTAACTTGACATACAGCAAAATGTAAAAACATGGGAGGAAGCCAAACAGAATGACTGCTCCATCGATTGGTGAAGGTTGATATTTTAAAACCAATTTGGTAAATGCAATACAACGGGTCAGCTCACTTTCTCTTTTCAGATCAATATGACTTCTGAACGAACTGAATTTGGCTGGTAAATATAGTGATAGGTATGTATTTTTATTTATTCTTGCAGTGATAATTTAAGTAATGAATATCTGGAGGATGCATTGTAAGGTAATCTCCTAGATGGCAACTAGAATTGCCTATTTTTTTCCATGCTTCTGTTAGTATTTATTAACCCCCTGGACTCTGTTTTAATGTTGTACATATCGTAGTTAAATGATTATCTTGGGAATTCCGAAGAATCTTATCCTGGTAATTTCAATGTTCATGTACGTATGTAATAGTTTGTAAATTTTATATTTGACTTTACCCTTGCAGATGTGTGTATGTACTGCCAATGGTGAAATAATTTTATTTCGTCAATAAGTAAAATATGAAAAAGAAGATACAGTAGAACCTCACTTATGAAACTTTCAGCGGAAAACCAAAAAAAGTTTCATAAGTGAGGAAGTTTCATATGTGAGGTTTTTCGGTATTCAGCATGAAATCCTTTCCTATAGGGGCCGGTTTGTTTCCAGGATGCAATTACTCATTTGGAGGCAAGAAATTGAAGCCTAATAATCTTATTTTCACACAAGCAACACCACAGATGATGTGTTACTTTAAGAGAAATATAATTCTACATTCCTGAACAACATTATCCGCGGTTGAACATCTAGCATTTCTGGTACTGATCTGCAAGGCTATCATACTGGAGAGATTTCGGAATGATGACATTAAATGTTCACAGAGAAGCCAATTTTTTAAAAAAGTTGACTCATTAAAAGCAGTTTCAGGAAAATCATTTCACCACCTATAGGCAAACCCATGATTGTAGATTAAAGAAATGAAATACCTAAGGAAAGTCATCCAAATTAACCCCATAACTAGGGAGCAAAATTTCACTAATGTATCACGAAGGCTTCCCACCCTATGGACCAGGGTTCATGTCATGGCCGAGGCAGAAAGTTTTCAGAGATGGCTGTATCACTGCTTGAAAGTAGTGTGGACGGAACTTCCAGTGCAACACCATGTCCGGCAGATGGAACATTAAGCCCTGGTTAAGCCTATTGTTACAACCTGGCTAATTCCAACACAGGGTTTCTATACTCCCTCCCTTACCTCATGTCGAAAATGACCCCAGCTGTCGGTTTCTTCCCTCTAAATACCACGCCATAGATAATATGGAGCACCCGGCAGTGGCGTAATTATGGTGGGTCGATGAGGGGATAGATCCCCCTCCAAAGCCGCAGAGAATTGAAAAAAAAAATTTAAAACAAAAGTCTAGCTTTGATAAACAACAACTGCATCTACTCAAAGTTAAATTTTAGGAGCCAAAATGATGTAAAACATATTTACAGGCATGCTCTTTTTTTAAACTTTCCGGGAATCCCCGATGCCTCGGGGGGGGGGGGGGGGGGCGCCCCTCAGGTACTACCATCACCCCCAAAGCATATTCCTTATAGTTGCGCCACTGGTATCCGGGATATTCCGTGACTAATTGTAAGACTTTTCCGGTGCTTAGATCACTTTTTTAAAGTGAGCATTTGAAATAACCGCACAACTGCCGTCAGTGATGATTGAACAAAAATATATTAAGAGCTCGAAAAAATCTCCCCTCTCAAAAATGTTTACGCACTAAAAAAGAATTTTTCCGTGAAATTTTAGCAATAGTAGATTGAATCTACCGGGTATAGCTTCTCTGTCGGCATTCGTACGCGAATTCAGCGCCGGGAACTTCGACTCACAAGCCGTGTGACTCATCTTCACGTAATATTTTGCTTCCCCATATCTGATCACAACACCAGACTGTTTTTGTACTTCGGTATAATGGTTATAAGTCATTCCAGAGTCGAAAGGAACTGCCTTATCTTTCGCGTTTTGAATTTGACTTTAATGATTACGTTACGACTGACGACGCGAGTTATTCTCAGAGGACATTCGTACTAACTCTCGTTCAGTTAAAAAATAAACGCTTGCCAGCAGGCAGACTCAAGCTAATAGCTACTCAAGGTCCAACTTTGTTTGATTTAAACCCTCTGAGATACAAGTTAGGTCAATTTTGATCGGCGCGCCGCGTAAGCAACTTTCCCCCGGCTCAATTCGTCCCGCGGATGCGGGATTAGCCCGCGGAATGAGACCATGCATGCTGTTTTTACCATCGTGTTGAATCACCATCGACTTACATCTATACTGCAAATACGATAATCTCTTTTGGATGACCTTGGAAGCCAAATTTTTGGTACGGGAGGATTTTTAACGGCTCATTTAGGTGTTATTTCGCTGGGGCGACGGAAAACATATCCTTGGAAAATTCTAGACAATCTTCCGTTAGAGATAGATATTCCGAATTAACGATCATCTACTGCAGTTAAAATTAATATCTAATAAACAGCATCGCTCATTATTAAAACTTAGTATTCTTCATTGACATATCTATGTGATGAGCACATACTACCCCTGCTCCTGTGACTAAAATCTGCGCGCGTACCGCAATCTTCTCGTAGAGCAGTTATCTGAAAAGTCGTATAAGTGAGGTATTTTATCTCATTGGACTGGGAAAATACGTTTCGTAACCGAGTTTGTCGTATAAGTGAAAAGTTTCATAACTGAGGTTGGAAATACATGGGTTCATATGGGGTTATTCACCGGACCAAAAAAAATCGGCGTATAAGTGAGGTCATCGCATAACTGAGGGTCGTATAACCGAGTTTCTACTGTATTTACTATGGTCTATGGATTATCCAACAATCATGATAAGCCATTAGGTGTCCACTCCCTTTGCTTTGTGATATTTGATGGCATTTAATTCAGAATTGCATCTTTGCTATGAGTTTGGGGAGGAACCTCCTGGAAGAATGTATTAAGGTAATGTAGTACATACTTAGAATCTTAGGGCTAAATAGAAGATTTTTGGAGTTACGATGTCTGGATTTCAAAATTACACAATGCTCTGGATATTGTCCCAACATTTCTGCCCAAAATCCCCAAAAAAATATTTTTTCCAATATTGAATCCTCAGATATTTTATTCTGAGAAAATGATAGCAATCTTCTGTTTTGGCAATTAGAAGGCTTTTTTACATATGTAAAATATTGTGCATCATCTATACAGGACCAATGCCTGATAGAAACAAATGCGAAAAAACATTATCAACTCTTAGCATGTCTTAGTGGTACAACTTTAAAGTTTAGAGCACCATTATTAATATAGTATAACACTTCAATGATGTCTTACGTTCTATGCATAGACCTCTTTACATGCCATCATACAGCCCCGGACCAATCCAGGTGTGATGCACGGGGTGATTTAACATGCTATTTAGGCTGTTAAGTATTATTACGTGTATGTATTTTTAGATGTGGATTCTCTAAGATCAGTGTTCTTGTTCATTTTGATAATCCTGCTATAATTTTGCGTTATTATGCTAAATTATCTGCCACTGATCAGTTGCCATAAATGCAAAAGCGGAGAGGTTGCTTGGAGTGTCTCAAAACAAACAGCTACTATGAGCATCAAGGGTCTATGCCAGCTCGTGGCATGGAGACTTGAGACGTGGAAAAAACACTTGCCTGTGTCTGTCAGATCCATTGTGCCCAACGGAAGGTTTACTCTCCTCAAGAAACATATTGTCAGTAAACCCTCTCCTTTATTTTACAACATCTACTTAGAGCCTAAAAATCTGTACATCTGCAGCACTGAATGATCCAGGCAATTTTTTATCACAGTCATAAGTGATTCAGTAACATTCTTGACAATGAATTGGGATTTGGGGCTTTTGCATTTCAATCTTTTCAAATCAATTGGGTGGAAATTTTTGTATCTGTAGTTAACATAATCACAGTGTTTTGTTTTGTATGAGAAAACTTAAACGTCCTTAGTTTGGAATATCCTGCTATTGTGGTAATCTGAGTTAATTGAATGGATACTTTCTTCTTAGACCATAAAACATATCCATCATAGCATTCGTTTCCAGTTAGCCAATTAAAGATGATAAATCCTATCCTTTGGAAGCCTTAGGAAACCAACCAGATGGAGCAGACTGGATGTGTACATACAACTCTATGTTAAATCAGCAAGCACAATGTGTATTGCTGGTCTATGTCCTTTAACCTAAAAGTTATTGTCCTTGCGGTCCCAAAAGAAACCACCTAATATTTTCGTTTGTGGCCTTATGGTCCATTCCCAGTAAACTCAATGTATTGCAGAATCATTGCAAAAGGGTTGCACGAGGTTGCAGGGGTTGCAGGATGCAGCTAGGCATTTGACAATGTTTCTGCAACTTCCTAATTACATCGCTGATACACTCGTTTGGTCTAAAAAAATGTATATCATAATATTTCAGCCAGAGTATATACATATTTAAATCCTATTCATGAGACACTGATTGTATTTGAGAGTGGAATATTCACTAGTTTGCAGAAAGGTTGCGACATGTTGCTGGTCACTTAGTGGAGTGTTAGTTGGACATAGTTTTCCCCAAACATAAATTCAAATATGGGGTTTTTACAGCGTATTTTAATCTTCTGAAGCAAAGTGGCTCTTATAAGAATATTTTTTTTTCGGCCTTAAGACAGAGGTAGTAAGAATTAAAGGAGGAAATAATCTCACCAATGGAGTGTTTGGTATGATGCACTACATCTTTACCGACAATATTGGGAGGATTTTCTCATACTTAGGGAATTCAAAGACTGGCATGAGAAAAAGGCAGTTTAGCACCATGCTATCCTGTGCCTGCATCATTGAATGGGTAATTATTCAGGGAATAATAATTATCACCACCCTGTAACTGAAATCGAAAGCCTTCCCAAGTAACATTGACCGTTGGGCCTCGGTTGGGGAACCGTAGTCACGGTTGGCTCATTGTGGGTGGATATGCCTACCAAATTCCGCTGTTGGCCCAACGCAGATATTGTTCGTCGGCCCAACGAAACAGTTTATGCTGTTGGCCCAACGGAAATCCCCAACGATGGCCCTACGAAATGGATTATCATTTGGCCACCGTTGGGACATCATACCATTATAGTACGATTGCATACGTTGCAGGATACGGTTCACATGGTTCTGATGGTTCCCTAGCAACCTAACAACCAAAACTTGTTTGGTTGTTAGGGATTGCTTTTATATGTTAATCATTCACTATGTCTTTGTGATAGCAGTTAAATAAAATAAGTCGAGTGCTTCTAACAAAAATAAGTCATTGACCTCATTTGGTAAGTCTTACAAAACTGGCATTCCTAAAATTATGTTATCCTAAACAGATAGTTTCGTGAAATTTTAAACTTTTCATCATTAATTTAGATAGATCGATATCTATATTTTTTTCAGATTGTGGCATATCTAGTGTCAGTGGAAGTTCTAATGAAAACAGTGTTTCAATGGACAAAGTGAGTGATTTAGACCTCTCTGAAGAGAATGAGATTGAATTTATATGAGTAAACCTAAATAACATCTGCTCAGTTATTATTTTATGGAAAATACATCAACTATTATACTCAATCAGTATGTTTCTGTGATTCCTATTAATGTCCCTAAATCTTGCACTAATTGTTAGCCATATTCTACATATCCTTTTCTCCAAAATGGCATCAAATTCCATTTTGCTTTGTTTATTTCTTTCATTATCTATCCAAATCTGCATGCAGCAGAGGTCTCATCTCTCTGGTATCTTAAATAAACATTGCTCATATGCATTTGATTTATCAAATTTTACTTTTCCTTCCCATATAATTTCTTGAAGTACCTATCCCCAGTCGAACTTGAATTTTATTTCATTTGCTTCTTTAATTTTCCATGTTATATCATATTCCATATTGCGATTCCTGTATCTTTCATTGCGTAGTGATTGCCAAAGTCGTATTCAATTATCAGTCCATCATTCTAGCCTATCGTTGGTTTCATTGATTTTAGTTTCTTTTAGCATGTGAGGACGTTAACCCCATACAGAACCCATGCCCTGAAATACCTCTATGGTATATCGCCTTGTCTGGCCAGTCAGGTGAACTTGAGTGAAGCTTGAGTGTCCTTTTTGATGTACACCAATGATAGACATCTACATTTGGTTCATGGGAAATTATTAGGTTTGCTGTATACCAGATATAGGCGTCTACATTTGGATTGAATTAGGTATAATGCTAACTTTGTACTCTCAGTAGGGATGTAAATCTTATGTAGCTTTTTATAGAAGTTTGCGCAAGTGTTTTAAGCATGTTGAAATGATATTTATAATAAATATTTCCATCAGAAAATTTCTTATTAATAACATTTTGTAACTGATAGTTGTAAGAAATTTTCTTATAGAAAAATTTTATAAGAAATTTTCTTATAAGAACATTAATGGACATATTTCTTATAAGAAATATGTCCAATTTCTGATAAGAAATTTTCTTATAAGAATTTTCCAATAGGGGGGAGGGGGTTTAGGCGCAAGTAATACTTAGGAGTGTGGGAGTATTGCATACCCGCCAGGGAAAGCAGGAGTTGCGGGGTCGTCCTCCAAGAAATTTTTAAGAATAATGGTTCAAAATGGCGAGTTTTACGGCTTTCTGGGGATATTTGATTAATCCTAACACTATGCTATAAGTAATATAGCATTGTGTAAGGATTAATTAATTTATAACTGATCCAATTAAGTAAAATGGACTAAACTTAAAAATTTCGTTACCAAAGACCAGAGAATAGGAATTGTGAAGGCAATTGAATCAAATAACTCAGGGGTGTACATCTTGCAGTGTGACAAGGAGGATTTCTTTGAATTACCTCTTAGAAGTGGTACCATTGGTATATTTGTAGTAAAAAAATTAGTACCTGGATGCAAATTGCAGTCCACCCAGATTTTATCTATTGTAAGTGTGTTTTGTTGCCCTACAAAGAAGATGGACAGTTTTTGTGTGTGCCATATTGTAATATGGAAAGGTGCTGTTGAAATTTTCCTAATTTTGTCCTAATAAAAATTGTCCTAATTTGTGAAAATGAAAGTTGGGGAAGTTCTGAACTGATATTGATTTTTTGTTTTCCACTTTTAACCACTGTAACCTTACTTTGTCCAATAGCATTGATTGTTTATGTATTTAATTTCATTTTGATTTATAGGGAGTTAAAGGTAAAGATTCTATCTACCGGTATCGTATCAAGTGAGAAGGTAAATTAATTTAACTTTCATTCTATAAAAATGAGAAATGCCAGTAAAATATAGCTTAATTTGTTGGGAAACGGATGGCAGAATGTAAAAGGGCCAACGGTATATCGTTGGAGATTTGTTGGCCTTGGGTTGGGAATACGAAGGCCCGACTGTAATGCTCTGTTGGCCCATCGTTGGGGAATCGTTGGTTGGGATACGGTTGGCGAGGTGGCCAAATCATACCATGGGCCAACCGCTGTGTCCCACCATCTGCCAACAGAGGGCCAACCAAAAATGTTACTTGGGTTCATATCAGATGCTTTTCATTTAAAACCAAAATTGGAATCTTACAGCCACAAGGATGTTAAGGAGAAGGTATAAGATTGGCTGAGACATGCGAATTCAAGGCACCAAAAAAATAAGAATAAGGGAGAAAAATCTGTTTTGTCATAAATATATATTTTTTTCTTTAAAGGCATATTTTGAGTATCATTTTCAAGGGTTGAATACAATTTGCAAGTACATTGCAGGAGTTGCATAAGTGTTGCAAATATGTTTCCCCAGAGGTTGCAGTTACGTTGCAAAAACGTGGTAGAGAGGACTTTTGGTTGGTTTTGCAACGTTGCCATTACGTTGCAGAAACTACATGTTGGTTGTAGCTAGTGACGGGTCGATTCCAGAATTTTATCGATTCCGATCCCGATTCCGATTCTACCGATACCGATTCCATCGATTCTGATGCCATAGGCTCCAAGAAAAATATCACTTAATTGCAGGCAACAAGAAAACCACTTTTAAAAATATATTACTCTATGAAAGAATATATATCCAAACTACAAGGGAGAGCCCTGAGTTCAGAAATTTTCATATCTGTAATAAAGATTGCTCACTACGTACATGAATCATGTAATATTTGGCCCTTTCAAATTCTCAAGCAGAAAAACCAATTATTCTACATGCTCACCCAGCAGGTTTTGATGTCTCCATGTTACAGTATTACTGCCTGCAGAAAATTGCCTTTTGCTACACATGTGTGTTATTGGGCAAGTACTTTCCCACCAAAATTGCAAGATTTCGGAGACTTTGGAATTTTTATTAAAAATTATATCAACGATTTTTTTGGATCTTGAATCTTCATGGAATTCAAGTGGACGAAGCGAACAACTATAGAACTAAACTTTAATTTTGTAGAGCCAAAAAAAATGCTATACTTCTCACGTCATTTAATCAACCTTAAAATCTCTTGCTTTTTTTAAGTTCAAGAAAGAAACTAAATGCTACAAATGAATATCACATCGGACGGACGCAGTAATAAAATAGGCTAAAAGAGCCTTGTGCTGTGAAAACTCCCCCTACCGCGCGACTCACCTCGGCGAAGGTGGAAAGGGAAAAAGGGTATCGGTTGTTGCCTTTCACGGAAGCAGTTCATTTTTCTCTCTCAAGCATGCTGACTTAATCTCTTCACTTTACTTCAATACCCGAGACATATTTCTTACGCGTTGGATGGTTTCGAAAAATATCCAATCATTAGTATTTTCACTCGAGTAATGCGCTAAATTGTCCAGTCGATCTATACATAATCCTTTTTTACATTCTCAGTTTAGTGCTTTAAGTCAATGAAGACGATTATCCATGCTTTAAATGACGATTTTCAAGACAAATCTTTTAAAAAACTTGAAAAATCGGCCTCAGTTACAGAGCCTTAAAGTTCCGCAGCGTGTAGCTCAGCCTTGACGCGCGATTGAAAAATCTCTCTTATTTCCTTCGTCACAAACTTTTTTTTCAAGATTTCTGCTTAGTACTCTTTAGAAATCTCTAATTTATATTGTGGTTCAAATTTTCCGAGTTATATTTTTCGTAAACAAAAGATAATGTCTACTTTATGTCAAATTTCACGTGAAAAACGGGTCGGCCATTTTGCGTTGTAAAACCAGACAGATGAGAGCCAAAATCTTCAAAAGTCATTGTAAGTATAGGCAAAGCACCAGATCAAAGGAATATTGCGTTTTTTATTCCACAAAACTCATACCAACGCAAAACCACTTGGATAAATTCAAAGATTTTTTGAGGAAAAACGATATCTCGCGTGGCATTGAAAAATTGGTCATGTTTGGGCCTCTGTACCTCACTAAAGGTCCGTATTTATGTAAAATGGCATATAAATCAATATTTGGTAATGATTTATGAGTTTTTACGCTGAGTTTCAAGTCTCTATCCCCAAAAAGGTCATTTTTTACTTTATCCCAGCTTTTTCCGACTTCGAACCAGTGTGCGCGGGGTAGGAAGACGATCGGCCGCCGCGGCTGGCGTAAAGGTATTCGGCGCCCACGTCGACAACTATAGTGTATTCGGCAAGCTGAAACTACCAGGCCAAGGCATTAAAATGACTTATCGGCTTTAAAAACTGCATTATTAAATGAGTTTCATGATAGCGCTTCCTGTCGGCAGATTGCTGGACCTACTAGCCTCGAAAGCTATGTAACCTTAACTACTCGACTCGACATTCGTAATGCTACTCGAAACGCTCGAGTCGAATACCAACTACTCGATCGACTTGAATTTTCGAGTACTCGCACATCCCAAAAAGATATATGTTTTGTTATTACGATTACGTGGCGCGAAAATTCAAATGACTATTGGAAACGCGGTCGTATATTTTGCTGTTTGAAGTACTACTGGAATCGGAATCGATTTTTCGCCTTGGCAAGTACTCGTTTTCGATTCCGGTTCTTGGCTGAGAATCGAAGAATCGAGGAATCGAACCGACCCATCACTAGTTGTAGCACAATGTTTCTGCTATGTTTTCACAACACTTTTGGTTTACAGGGTTTAGGAACCACTGAGACACACTTCGTTTAAAATCCGCTTATAATGAGTTTCGTTGCTCGAGAGTTAACTGGAGAGCTGCTTTGATTTTAAGTCTTGGCCATTTTCATGCCCGGTCATGCAGTGGCACATCTGGGATTTAAAGCCGTCCTTTAAGAGGACGCAGTACACCCCTATATTACATGCTTCTACACGTTCCGTTCTTATACCGTTGATTTTGCTTGTACATGCATGCGGTTTTCGATATATTCAAGGAAAAGTATGTAGCTAAGTCGATATCTTATTTTTATTTTTTTCTAAATTATACAACTATGCAAGGCGGTATTGGAAATAACGGGAATTTTCGGGAATCTCTGTGGAATATTGAATCCATTAATGACGTTTATGCTTACGCATCACCTTTTAGTCAGATGTTTATGGTTAACACACCAACTATCGTGGCCAATGCTTTTCAGATAAGTGCGTAATTAAGGAATGAAAAACGAGAGTTTTGAGGGATTTCAGTCCCAAAACGGGCATCAACGACAGCGGCCGCAGTCATCTTAGTTCTCACTTCTCTCGCCCCGAGCGCTCTGTCAGAAATAGAACGGATTGCTATCATACGCTATTCCCTGAGTCTAGACTTGCAAAGACCTTGAAAGAGGTCCTAGAGGGATGGGAGGGGAAATTTTCCCCTCCGTGGCCGGTGTGCATGGGGAACATAAGGAACGATTTGGTCTTCATTGTCTGCCACCGCATTTGTGCAACAGTGCTTGAAATCATTCAGATGCCGACTGCCAAACAACGCCAAAAAAGGGGCGAAGTGATAAAAAATTGTGATCTGTGACAGAGTTGAGAGGAAATTGATAGCAGAAAATGTTTTGCGCTTTAGAACTGCATTGACAAAAGCTGCCTAGTTCCGAAAATCTCAGGATATACCCTTGCCTAAAAAAGCTCAACTACTCGAGAGGGATATCCTGAATAGTGCGAGCCACATTTTTGGAGAGCATGAGAAATGCAAAGAAATCGGGTATTTTTGTGATGGTAAAAACAAAAGTGATCAAAAAACTACATTCCAGAATTGAAAGAAGTGGGGTGTATGAAAAATTGATGTGTATTGTAAAAAACATAAGTCGTCATAGTCGAAGCCTCATTCATGACGTGGATAATAATCCAGTAGAACACTACAACGCTGTTATAGCAAAATTCATTGGTGGAAAAAGAGTCAATTATGCCCTCTCCCTTTCATACAAGGGAAGATGTGACGGAGCAGTTGTGAGTTTTAACTCTGGCAACCCATTGCGCACACTTTATAAAAATGTATGCGACGTAAGTCCAGGGTACCACTGCAAAAAGTCCCTTCAGAGGAAAAGTGAAAAGGCGCTTTCAACTTCAATCAGAAGGAAAGGTGTGCCAAGATCGAAGAGAAGTATATTCAGTCGTCTGGGAAAAAATCGTGACCCTGATTGCGGGCCCTTTTCTGAAAGACCGGACATGCTAAACCACCATTTGAAGATGAGTGTCGGCTTTTCCTCAAATCCCTCCAAAGGAGTGAAAAAGGAATAGAGGAAATCGAAAGGCAAACAGTGGGGCAAGGAAAAAATATTCAGTGGGTCACAATGCGGCGGAAGATGCTCAGTGCTTCCAATTTTGGCCGCGTGTGTAAAATGTTTCCGCACACTGGCTGTGAAAACTTTATAAAATCAGTTATGTACAGCAATTTTGACTCTCCTCACTTGGAATATGGAAGGATAAATGAGGAAAAAGCTCACACAGCATTGGAGTTAAAGGAAGGTATTTGCATTCAACCATGCGGGCTGTACGTTTACAAAGAATTTCCTTTCCTTGGAGCTACTCCCGATGGAATAGGGTGGTTTCCTATTATTTTTTTATTGCCTAAATCGAAAGATTATTACTCCTGGAGTACGTATTTCACGCTTTTAGATTTTTAAATGACGATATCTATTTTTCGCGATTAAATGAAAAGTGAAAAATTTCAAGCGCGCGAAAACGCGACGCGTAAGTAGGAATGAAGGGAAAAAGTCCGTACGACGCATTTCTGGTTCCCCCTCCCGCCTGGTAGGTGACCTTGATCGAGGCTCTGAGCGCTGATAGGACGCAGGATGCTAACAGGTAGCTGAGTACCTTCCTGTCTGATAGCGCATGGCTTAAAAAAGGTTTATTAATACCTTATCAATCGAAGAAAACTTTCCGACCTTAGCCAGTTTTAATAGGTGATTATTAAGACATGTTTCCCTGAGCTCTGTGACTCATGCATGCATTGGTAGCCTCTGACGATGCATAACTCCTATCCTCTCGTGTAGAAACTAGGTCCCTGTGACGTCACGTGGAGTGGAATCGCATGGGCGCCAATCTGGCCTTTTTCAAATGAGGATAAAATTTGACCCTTGCCATTCGTCTAAACCGGTATTTCAAAAACCAAATAATTTGTGTATTATGAATACACTAATGGTGGGGAACGAATCGCCATCAATGCCTTTTGTTTTCTTTGATGAAGGAAACTACCCTATTGTTGGTGATCGTGGGATAGTCGAAATAAAGAGTCCGTCATCGGCAGCAGAGATGACTGTAGAAGAGGCAGTCAACAAAGGAAAAGTAAACTTCTGGATGAAGAATGACAAAATGAAGATTAACCAGAAGCATAATTACTTCTTCCAAATTCAGGGCCAGCTTCACATAACCCAGCGAGATTTTAGTATCTTTGCCGTATGGACCAAATGTGATTTAAAAGTGGAGAGAATCGAAAGGGATGACGATTTTTGGAAAAAATTTATGGTGGAAAAATTGAAAAAATTCTACATTGAGTGTATGCTTCCCGAAATTGTTGATCCGAGATTCTCCCGACCAATGCCGATTCGGAATCCTCCTGGAATTTTGGCAGCTCAAGAAATGAGAAATTCAGCGAGGAAACGAAAGAGGGGGAGAAGGACGGGGAAGGACAGTTGCCTAATAAAAAAGCTAAAAATAAATAATTTAAAAACAGATATTACATACTCTTTTCTATAACTCTGGTGCAGTATCCCAACAATTACCAGGAAACTACTAACCTGTCCCCATCGGATAACATTCCATTCGGAAAAGCAACCAGAAACTGTAAATTACCTCGAACGAAAAGACCTGCGAGTGAAACAGGATTTCATCAGGACTTTTCAAAGTCCGTAAGGGCAGCATTTTCGTTATCATTCGTGTGGCACATCCGATATAAACAGAAATTGAAGGTGTATCTTATATTCAAGCCAACATTATTTTGTAATCCTCATTGGTATATTATTGATTTTGCTGCAATATTTACCTTGTCGCCAAGGTTTTTCCAATCACTACAGCTGATGCAACTCCACTACGAAAGCTTTTCGGATTCATAACGTCAGAATAATTAAGTACCTACTATTAAAATACAAATTCAACAGGAAAATAGAATATTATTTTTATGCTACAAAAATGATATTTTTCGTTCCCAAGTCTCTTTTCCGCGGTTTTATTTAGGTATCTAGTATGTCAGATGCACAGCATGTGTGCGATCTGGCCCGAGGGACCAAAAAATGTACGGGTGGGGATGAGGACCCCCGGTTACGATAAGGCGGGGACACCTTCCAGCGAATGTGGATTTATTTCCTCCGTGACTTCCGAGGAAGCGCATTGCAAAATTCTGCGTCCATACGCTCTCAGCTTTCCATGAATACGGATAAAAAAACTCAAAGTGACACCCATGCTGAAAGTAAAAGGGCTCTAATGAGAAAGGGTAACTGATCCTCGAGTATCGCTACTTTCAGGGTGCACACACTCCCTAGAGTGCGAGTGAATTCCCGTTGGCGACGGCCACGGGAGAAGCGAGAGAGGAGGAGCGAGAGCTTGCAGAAGCCTCGCCCGCCTCATTCCTTCAAAGAGGAACACACTGAAGATAATAAACCCTAGTCAAAAACGCCGACGCAAGGATGGATTGTCTGAGACGACTCTACCGGCCGACAAGAGAACTATCTCCAAACTCAGACGGCCTCGAGGGAGGAGAAAAATTTATGTCCCACGTCCTCTTAAAGGTTAAATTTCCAGAAACAAGCTAAATCTTGCTTTCAATTTATTTTGATTTTCAACTTTTTTATTTGGTGTTCCCTTTCAGAACATTTGAACCAAAATGAAAAAATTGCCTTTGATATATGTGCCTGGTGCAGTGGCATAGCAAGGGAGGTGTAGCAGGGGTCCGGACCCCCTGAAATATTTGAATACTATTACTTTGCTTCATAAAAGGAAACAGAATATTGAAATATCATGAATAAAAAGATTTATTTGTAATATGAAGTTTTTTCCGATTGTGAAAAGTGTTTAAATTAGTTTTAAATCCTCGACTTTTCGCTGTTTAAAAAAAAATTCCACCCCTGGTTTTGGACCCCCCGAACAAAATTCCTCGCTACCCTGCTGGTCTAGTGGTAGTGAATTACTTCGAAAACGTAGATTTAACATGTCACTGAACCTTGTTTTGAATCCCTTGCGTCGCTAGCTACTCAGAAAAATATCCCACCGAAAAATATTCTGAAGGAACTGTCTGAATACTCATTTGTTCCAAGTCTGATTTCAATTTTAACATCTTAGGGTTTGTGGGCATATCGAGGGTCTGATTAGATTCAAAATGAAAATTTTATAGTTTTACAATAATTTTGGAAGGTAATGTGACTAGGCAACTCTTAAAATATCCGCATGTCATTCTTTTTTAAAGGTTATAAGTAGTGATGGGTCGATTCCAAAATTTTATCGATTCCGATCCCGATTCCGATTCTGACATTTCGATTCCGATTCTACCGATACCGATTCCATCGATTCTGATGCCGTAGGCTCCAAGAAAAATCACTTAATTCCAGGCAACAAGAAAACCACTTTAAAAAATATTACTCTGTGAAAGAGTCAGTTGACAAAAGCATCTTTCATATCATCACTATGTAATTAAAATATAATAGCTAAATTTCAAAATAGAACATACCTAAAAAGTGTTGTTACATGATAGGTATTACTTTAGAATATTAGCACTCATGTTTTAATTTAAAATAAAAATATCTCCTTTAATATCTACCTTTTATTGATAATATCTTATCATTATCAATAATGTCTCAGAAATTTAGTATCCCTTTAAAGACTTTAAATTTCTGCTCAGAAAGCAAAGCATCTTCACTCTGCCAGGATAAAGCCTGTTGTATTTTACTTCACATATTTCTCCTACAGAACTAAATATCTTTCACTGAACGCATTGGATGGCGGTATGGAAAGAAACCTCTTCACTAATACTTTCAGCCTTGGGTAGAAGATACAAGTCTTCCAGTATTTCCCAGGGAAGGAATTTGGTGGTGCATTCATCTCTGATAAATAAGCTTCCACTTCAGCTTCAACAGTGTTTGCTATGGTGACTTTGGGTACTTTTCCAAATGCATCACTGTTTCTTGACCATATACCTGTCACAGGCTCCCTAGTCTGCATTTGCTCCTTCGGAATATAATAGGGATTTCCAAGTAGCACTTTTTGATATCGAGTCGAGTTGGAAATTACTCGCTAGTATCGAGTCGAGTCGAGTATGATAATTTCTGAGTCAGGCAATACAGCAATGCACACTACAATATATTCTACTCCAATTTTCTATAAAAAATTCTTCTATTCTGTTTTAAAAATTTTGAAAAATCAGCCTGAGTTACCGAGCCTCATAGTTCCGCGGCGTGTAGCTCAGCCTTGACGCGCGATTGAAAAATCGCTCTTATTCCCTTCGTCGCAAACTTTTTTCTCCCTAGATTTCTAATTAGTACTCTTTTAGAAATCTCTACTTTATATTTTGATTCAAATTTTCCGAGTTATATTTTTCGTAAACGAAAGATTATGTCTACTTTATGTCCAAGTTCACGTGAAAAACGGGTCGGCCATTTTGCATTGTAAAAGCTGACATATGAGAGCCAAAATCTTCAAAAGTCATTGTAAGTATGGGCAAAGCACCAGATCAAAGGAATATTGCGTTTTTTATTCCACAAAACTCATACCAACGCAAAACCACTTGGATAAATTCAAAGATTTTTTGAGGAAAAACGATATCTCGCGTGGCATTGAAAAATTGGTCATTTTTGGGCCACTGTATCTCACTAAAGGGTCATATTTATGTAAAAATGGCATATAAATCTATATCTGGTAATAATTTATGAGTATTTACGCTAAGTTTCAAGCCTCTATCCCCAAAAAAGTCATTTTAGACTTTATTCCAGCTTTTTCCGATTTCGGACCAGTGTGCGCCGGGTAGGAAGACGATCGGCGGCCGTGGCTGGCGTAAAGGTATTCGGCGCCCACTTAGACAACGGCGAGCTGAAACTACCAGGCCAAGGCATTAGAATGACTTATCGGCTTTTAAAACTGCATTATTACATGAGTTTCATGATAGCGCTTCCTGTCGGCAGATTGCTGGACCTACTAGCCTCGAAAGCTCTGTAACCTTAACTACTCGACATTCGTAATGCTACTCGAAACGCTCGAGTCGAGTACCAACTACTCGACTCGACTTGAATTTTCGAGTACTCGCACATCCCAAGAAATGTGTTTTGTTATTACGATTACGTGGCGCGAAAATTCGAATGACTGTTGGATACGCGGTCGTATATAAATCTGTGGTTTGAAGTACTACTGGAATCGGAATCGATTTTTCACTTTGGCAAGTACTCGTTTTCGATTCCGGTTCTTGGTCGAGAATCGAGGAATCGAAGAATCGAGGAATCGAACCGACCCATCACTAGTTATAAGTTTGCTTATTTGAAGCGATTTTTCAAAATTTGCGCGCCTAAAAGCCTCTGGCCTCGTAGTGAATACCGTCTCCAAGAGAGGGCCTTCGCATCAGTCCAGGAGTGGTGGGAAATGGACGAGTGGAAATATGTTGTACATCCACGATCCCTGTCGTCGTGGAAAGATGCGGGATTATCATCGTTCTTGATCTCATACGTATTTCCAAAAATTAATGAAATGAAAATTACCCTGCCGAGGGAAAGACAATGTCATCATTATCATCGCTTATCCAAAGTGTTTGTGCGTTGCTCTCCGTGAACATATTTATGGATTTGGTATGAAACATTTGAGCTATTTTAACTTGCTCTAATTTGTAATAACTTCCTCATGCTATGGAGTAGCCAGGGGGGGTCCGGACCCCCCACGAAATATAAAAACACAATTATTTTCCTTCGTAAAAGAAAACGAAGTATTGAAAAGTCACGATAAAAAAAATATTTCTTAAAAAAATGAAGTTTTTGCGATTATAAGAAGTGCTAAAATTAGTTTTAAACCCTGTACTTAGTGTCCTGTTTTTCAAAAAATTTCCCCCCTGATTTTGGACCCCCCGTCCGAAAAAAATTCTTGGCTCTGCCACTGATGCTATTGTCCAGAGTTTTTATTCAAGGAAGGAGAACTTGCGGAAATTGACTCCCACTCAGGTATCGAAATGTGACCAAATTCCTGTATTTTCTTTTGTCTGCGAAAACTTTTCCTATGGAAACTTCATTTGTGAATGAAATATCGCTTTTTAATTTGAAAATATTCAAGAGAAACTGATACATCTTAGACTTAGCAATGCATGACACGGTGTTGAAGCACTTGTTGCGGCTATAGGATGATTTGCACATGTTATTTTTCTGTATTGTAACCCGCGAAGGTCTCTCTGATCGGTGAAAGCAAAGCATCCTGAACTACAACTTTAGCGTGTTTAGTGTATGGATTCAGGTTCACTCAACCCATTCCTATTCGTATATCACCACTACCTTCACCAGGGTGATGTGAAAAGCATAAGACCACACCCACGCCCGTGCTGGGGCGCTGGAACTCTGGTACACATCCCGGTGCGTCCTACAGCCTAGAAATCTTTGGCGCCCTCCAGGTTGGAAATCTTTGCCACCCTCCAGCCTGGAAATCTTTGCCGCTCTCCTGTTCCAAAACTGACAAAATTTACAGTCAGAATATCAATATTGAGCAGTTAACTTGGTGTAAATTATGTCATTTAACAGCGTAATTAACACCGTCTTTAGTAAACAAAACAACTCTTACAATTAATATAATTCATTCCGGTAATCTTCCCCCTGCATAGTGCTGGCGCCCTCTGGCCATGGCCGTCCACCGCCCTGAGAAGAGGTCCAGCACGGGCCTAATCACACCACAAGTTTTCAATGTTGTAAACGCAATAACAGGAAAGTAAGTAGCACAATTTTCAGCAAATTTAATAGCAATGTATGTACATATACCTAATGCATCACAATTCAGGTACTTTCCTTGATATTCGTGCTGAAAAATCGATGATGATACTACTGACATCCAATTCACGGAGTATGTCTATTTCGGTGCTCATCAGAGCCAAATTTACTAGTTGTTCCTGTTTCATAGATGTCCTAACTTGTGAGATACACCTCGATATTGGCGAAAGGGATTCGTGGGTGGCCGTGGGTCTGTGGATGGCCTAGGGCCTGGGCTCCTTGGCAACCCATTAACCCCCGTTGATCGGGCCCTTTTGGTACTAACTAACTATTTTCTCGGCCTGCCTCCCTCCTCACTTTCGAATTCCCTTTTTCCTCAGTTCATTAATCCAAGTATTGCTGTTCTGATTGGTACACTGTAGCCCTCCATTTTTTCCCCATCCCATGCTAGTTATTTTAACTCCCTGAGGCTCTTCTTCCTCGTGCCGTTCTTCATCTGTCCTTGGTACTTGTGCCTTTGTCTTTCTCTGGCGACTTTTCCATAAATTTTTCCCTCCATTGTGTTTAACACGTAACTACCGTTCCGTTACGTGGCCAATCCATCGTGTTCTTCTTTTACGTACAGTGAGTCATAATATCCTTTCTTCTCCTACTCATCTTGGTATAGGGCTTATTTATATTCTTCGCTCCTCCTTCCCTCACACAATTTCCTTATTATTATTACGTTTTTTAGCATCTCCTTGTCCGTTAGTACTCACTCCATCCATGCTCACTATCTCCTGCTTATCTTCTTTGGCAGTTTCCTCTCCACACCCTAAGTGAACTGGGATTTCTTTGTCCCTTTTCCTCTTCATTCGTCTCAACTTCTCCATTCATTTCCTCACCCACATCTCGGGCGTCTCCGGCGTTTTCTCGCTCGCCCTCCTCCATTGTCGTCCATAATTGAGCCTCGTTTGGCGCGACGCTCTATACCACACTCTTCAATGAACTTATTTTTATTCTATAAATTAACAATCTTCTCATCAAGGATGAAAATTGGGTTGATGTGGGGGCTCGAGTGTTGGCTGTGGGTCTGGGTTTAAATCCCCGCGGTGGCGGAGATTCTTCACAGAATGTCCGATCCCTGCTTGGGTGCTTTATGGAAGGCACACAGTACTGAGGCCGTCGGAATGGACGTTAAGTCGTGGTCCCATAGCGCATCTCGTTAAGAAGAGGCCGATGTCGGGTTTCTCTCCACCCTTCCTTCCCTACCCTTCCCTCATAGCGCAAATGACCTCAGTTGTCGGTCGCCTCCTCCAAATAGCATGCCATACCTCGACAAGCTTTTTCTATTGATGAACGCATCTTTTGCCAACCATGTAAGGGTGCATCCATTACGTGAGGAATTTGGGAAGGGTAATGGGGGGGGGGGGGGGGGGGAGTGGGTCGAGCCGATTGTCACCGAATCTCACGTGAGGGATTGGGGGGTTCCCGTCAAAAATCACGTCATTTTTTTCCACTGTGTAAAATGTTATTCTGGATTACGATCTTAGTAATCTTAAATACTAGTCTTAACTAATCTCAAATAAAAATAATTAAATTGTTTTTTTGATAAAGCAAACTTGGACGTACCCAGAATCAAAACTAGGGGGGGGGGGGGAGGGAAACTAGCTGTGGTCGTTCAAGTTGTAACTTTTAAGCCCAGAAAAGGTCAATGAAACCAAAATTTTAAGTAAATTATGACAGCAATTTATTAGTTTTTAAAATTATTTGCTTGAAAAAATAATTATTTTTATTTCAGTTCCATGTCTTATACTAATATCATTCTTCTTCAAGAGGAAAATTTGTTCATAACTTCAAAAAAGACTATTCGGGCTTCCAGCCGGGTGGTCTCCCTCCATTCTGCCGACGTTTCGGAACACGAGTCGGGTTCCATCCTCAGGGCTAACCCTGAGGATTCCACCTGATCCTGAGGGCTAACGCGTCGGCAGAATGGAGGGAGACCACCCGGCTGGAAGCCCGAATAGCCTTTTTTGAATATATTCGCCGGGAAAGCATCAGATTGTTCATAACTTGTTTTGAACTAAATTTATTTTCGCTTCTATGGGGGGCCGTTGCCCCCCGCTGGATACGCCTATGCTATCAAACGTAATGAAGCGTAGATTATCGTATTTACACTGAAAATACGCATTTAGAACGATCTTACGTGAGATAAGAGGGAGGAGGTCGAGCCAAATCTCACGACATATCACTAAGGGGGGAGTTCAAAAATCGAAAAAATCACCTCACGTAATTAATGGACGCCTCCTTATCTTCCTAATGTCTATTCTACTATGCCCACTTTCTTATGAAGTGGTGCCCAAATTGATGATCTGTTCCTTTTTCCCAACCTTGTGGGCCTCTAATTTTGAGTCTCAAGATTCTTGCTCTTGAAAAATAAAATAGACAGCATGATTAACGTATCTTGTAATTATCTTATCGTAGTGCTTGTTCCATTTGCCCTGCGCTTTCGCCAGCGTTTACAAACCTTTCGCCGACTGACTATCGTGACTGATCATCCGGGTGATTATCAGGATGACGCCTGGTCATCGGCTAACCGAAATACTTTCAACAACAAGCCTTTAACTTAAATTTATATATTATGTATTCTACCTGTATTTACTGGGATCACTTCTACGGCACTGCACGGGCAGAAGCGGACTGTCTTTTCATGTTACAATGAGATTGCTTTCTCTTGGTGCGATTAAAAAAATTGCTCATTTATTTTGTTTAATAGATATTTTAATGAGGGTTCGATTTGATGATGGGCTAGTTGAAATTGACACTCGGCTTCGAAAATGTTATTTAGAAACCGATAAATGATCCATTTGAATGAAGGAAGCTTATGTGAATCACATGAAGTCACCATGAACTGGATCCTTTATTTTCCTGAATAATTAAAAGGTAAAAGATCGCCTTCCAAGTTGTTGTAAATAAGTCGATGAAATTTAATATACCTCCACATCTTCGTCATCAATTGTCGACTTATAAGATTGATTGGACGCAGCTCTTCACTCAATACTGCTATCATCAAATCTTTTCGTACTAATGTACTCCTTCTCTTGTATATCCCTCATTACCTGTTATGGATATTTTATTCGAGGTCATCCTTTCCCGTTATTGTCAACCAATTGCCCCTCGACGATTGTTTTCATCAGGCCATCATGCTTCAAGATATGGCCGACTAAGTTGTTCCGCCTTCCTCTCAAGGGACATTATCTGGACATACGTTTGGGTCATTTGATTGATTCCTTTGATTATATCATCGTTCTTCTGTATCATCACATTTCGAATGGCTTCACTTTTGATTTCTCTGCTGTTAAATGACATAGGTATAAATTCTGCTATATCCACCAACTCTGCCGAGAACATTATGAACTTACCTTATATATATGAAAAATACATAGAAAAAATCCAGTTGACGAGATGTACCACTCAAAAGATGAAATATATAGTCGATACTACCTACGCTGGTGAAGCTAAATTTTATTACAATGGGCTATTCGCGCCTCGGTCGTCGAGGTCCTTCAAGAAATTGTGCAAAAATAGTCAGTCGGAACCTAATACTAATGATAATTGTGCTCATATTGTCATTATTTGAAATTTATTTCAGGTGATCATTGTACTTGATTAGCAGCTGCTATTCGAAAGGAATTCAATGATTAATGCGGGTAAGTCGAAGTATGCTTATGGCACAACCCCTAGTGATCCAGTATTAATTTTAAAAAGCATAATTTGTGAATAAAGTCTCTACTATTGAAGATCAAGCGTGAGATATACTTATATTTTTGAGGCGCTGGGAATTTCTGGGCTGTTATGTGGGCGTGGTACTCGTCCATCGTTTTGATTTTTACTTATTGCAAAGTTTTCCCCGATTATTGACATTCGAATTTAAAATTCCTATTCAGCATATCACCCATTCCTCTTCTAGAGTTTAATATAAATCCTAAATGGGTACTGGTTATTTGTAGATCACCCGGGGTGAATTTGGTTGTAAGGTTTATTGACGCACCAACTGGGAATATTGATGGATATGAGGTGGTAATCCTGGTTGTAACACAGCGCGACAGCTGTATGAGAATCAAGGGGCTTGAGGGTAATGGCTAGATTAAAGCACAGGGGTAGTTTCACCCGCAGAGGCTCCCAACGTCCCAGGGTCGATTAACGTGATGAGGAAAATGGGAACGTGAATCGTGTTTAGGACTTGGACTGCTTTGATATCTGTTCGTGCGTGTGATTGCGGGCGGTAGATAGGCGATATCCTAATTTAGTAGGTCAGGATTCTCTCTATACCGTATTCCCCAAAAAATTCCAATTTATTCCAGGTTCTTGGAGACATGTCAACGAAATTTTTTCTCTTGTCAGTATCCTATTTCGTGCCTCGTTTTGTTCTATTGCAAAGGTATATTATGTCGGTTTGTAGTTACATTTTTTTCGATTTATGGTGAAAATAAGGGATTTGTTATAAATTTTTTTTGTGTAAGTGAGGAATAACATTAATTTGGTTCTGATGTGTTGGGAATTCCTTGCACTTTGAACAAATATTAAGTGTCTCAACGTAAATTAATGGATATCTAAAAATAACCGCAAGACTTACGATATAGTTTAAATATTAGAATATTTTACAGTGATTGATTGACTCGATTTTAACCTTCTTAAAGTCCTTTATTGACTTGGCATGCCCTTTTCTAAATTTGTTATAAATAAAAAGGTGTTTTTACGATATTTGAGGTTTCCAGGGTTCAAATTAATCTTTGAATTATATTGTATACATTCTGCGTAAGTCATCTTTAAAGCTTACCTTGTTCACTTGCTAATGGCTAACTTCGAAAATTTCGCGAAATCCCTGGTTTTCTGTTGTTATGAAGTTTTTACCTTTTTATCCTAAGCATCGGAAAAGCAATGGCGCCAGTCAGAGAGTTGCCTAATCTAAATATAGTTCGACAAGATAAGATTATTACAGTGAAAAAAGGGACATTGGGCGTCGTTTTCGGAAATGGAGCAGTCATATAGATCTACGTTATGCTCTTATCGCAAAATCTCACAATTTCGTGTGTGGTGCTCGGGAAATGCACTCTACCGTTGTGGTGAAATGAATTCCAGATCAGCATGCTGGGAGCGGCACGCTGTGTAAATAGTTGTGGGGCTTATCGGTAGAAAACTATAAATCTTATCTATCTAATATCACGTCAAAATTGACCAATTTCACACGGTCAAAGGTACCGAACGAATCCTATGTTATTGGCTATGGATTCTTTGATCGTGTGATTGACGCATACAGAGCAAATGACGCTGTATGTTTGTTGGTGATCCTCACATTCGATCTTCTAATCAAGCCTCGATTATAATCAAACTTATGTTATCCTAATTTACTGTATTTTTGAGTTTATAATGGATTTATGCATATAAGTTTTCCTCTTCTGGCGAACTTATCTCTTTGTTGACCTATAATTGAAACGGAACGAAGAAATTCCAAACAGTTTTCGAAGGTATACTCGAAGAAATCTTTGTAAGAAATTTCATGTGAGTAGCAAATCATAAGATAACCCTTTTCATCAATGTTTCATCAATTGATTATGCTTTATTTATGTTAGTTAAAAGACAACTTTTTGACGCACTTAGCATCACAATTGTTTCTGTGAAATAAATTTCCCCATCGCCACCCGGTCTGTCTAATCGGAAAATATATTTTTGTCCGTTCTATCGTGGACCTTATTGTTAGTTTTAAGGGGTGTTAATGCCGAGCGAAATATGCGATCCCTCACCCAATTACCAAGCACCGGCCTTCCACGTAGGCGACTTGTCAGGCGTGAGAGCGTGGGAAAGCGCCAATTGGCAGCCCACATCTCGCCATCGACCTCGCAGGTTCCTGACGTCCTTGCTCATCGGCTGTGACTCGCCTCCGTTGTTTCCTAGAGCACTGATGCGCGGAGCCAGACCATCGTAATCTATGTCCCCCCACCCCGCTTAATGTTTTGGTTACCGTAATCATGCCCGACAGGTTATCGCTCCGACGTCCTTCTGGCAGCTTCGAATGGACTCGATGCCCGCGATTGGTAATAGTTAAAATAGGGTTACCTCATCGTCATCTTTGGAAGGCGGAAGGGATTTGGAAATACAGTCATTATTAATTGTTCTAGAATTTGGCGTTTTTCCGGTGAATAAAAGTATGCATTATTCTCAGTATGAAGGCCTGGTTACACGACACATTATTACATACGAGTAATGACCAACTTTTCAAAACCACGCGCGATGTCGTTTTTCCTTGAAAATATTTGAATATATCTAGGCGGTGCTGCGTTGGTATGATTTTTATGGAATAAAAAATGTAATATTTCTTTGACCTGGTGCTTTGTCTATACTTTCAATGACTTTTGAAGATTTTCGCTCGCACCTGTCTGGTTTTACAAGGCAAAATGGCCGACCCGTTTTTCACGTGAAATTTGACATAAAGTAGACATTATCTTTCGTTTACGAAAAATATAACTCGGAAAATTTGAAACACAATTTAAAGTAGATTTATAAAGAGTACTATGTAGAAATCTTGGAAAAAAAGTTTGCGACGAAGGAAATGAGAGCGATTTTTCAATCGTGCGTCAAGGCTGAGCAACACGCCGCGGGACCCTGAGGCTCGATAATTGAGGTCGATTTTTCAACTTTAAAAAAACTTTATTCTTGAAAATCGTCATTTAAAGCACGGAATATCGTCTTCATTGAACACTAAACTGAGGGTGGTAAAAAGTATTATGTATAGATCGACTTGCCCTTTTAGCGCATTACTCGAGTGAAAATACTAAGGATTGGATATTTTTCGGAACCATCCCACGCATAAGAAATATGGCTCGGTTATTGAAGTAGAGTGAAGAGATTAAATCGGCATGCTTAAGAGAGAGAAAAATGAACTGTTTCCGCGAAAGGCAACAACCGATACCTTTTTTCCCTTTCCACGTTCGCCGAGGCGAGGGAATGGAAGTTTTCACACCACAAGGCATCTTTTAGGCTTTTTTACTACTGCGTCCGTCCGATGTGATATTAATTTGTTGCGTTTAGTTTCTTTCTTGAACTGAAAAAAACAAGAGTCTTTAAGGTTGATTAAACGACGTGAGAAGTATAGAATTTTTTTGACTCTACAAAACTTAATCTAGGTTCTATAGTTCGTTCGCTTCGTCCACTTGAATTCCATGAAGATTCAAGATCCATTAAAATCGTTGATATAGTTTTTAATAAAAATTCCAATGGTCCCGAAATCTTGCAATTTAGGTGGGAAAGTACTTGCCCAGTCGCACAAGTGTGTAGCAAAAGGCAATTTTCTGCAGGCAGTAATACTGTAACATGGAGAGGTCAAAACCTGCTGGCTGAGCATGTAAAATAATTGGCTTTTCTACTTGAGAATTTTAAAGTACCAAATATTATATGATTCATATACGTAGTATGAAATGTTTATTATAGCTGTGAAAATAACTATACTCAGAGCTCTCCCTTGTAGTTTGGATACATATATGACTTAAATGGCCGACATATTACTTGGGGTTAATGAATTTCAAGTGTGCCTATAGAACTATTGAAGACATTAATTTTCATACATCTCCTACTTCTGACATTAACCATCAACGATCCTCATTACATTTTCCTTCTTACATTAGGCTTGACATTCATCATAGACATTTGGAGAAGAATATATTGCAGTATGCATTGCTGTATTGCCTGGTTCAGAAATGATCATACTCGACTCGACTCGATACTCGCGAGTAATTTTCAACTCGACACGATAATCGACTCGAGATCAAAAAGTACTACTCGTACATCCCTACATACGAGTAAATGTCAAAATATTAACGCGAGAATGAACGCAAAAAGACAGCGTATAACTTGTAACCCAAGTTGTGCGAACGCATGTACAGAACAAAGAACCTTTTTTAATTTGGTTCATGCATTCATGCATGTTCCGTTTCGGTATATCAAAATCATTCATGCAATCAGACATAAGCTCTTACGTATTAATGTATCGTGTAACTAAACCTTGAAATATGTGTGATTATTTCGTGTTCTTATGAAGTATAATCACCGATATACCAATATTGTATGTTTCACTTTCTATAATAATGGTCTGAACCAGGTTTCGACACTATTCACGTTCTCAAAGGTTCCTCTATATAAAAATGTGGAATATGCAATATTAGTGTATATTTGATTATGTTTCATGTTACAAAGATCCACCAAATATCGCTATCCACTTTTAAGTTGGTCGTGTTCATATGTTTCGATAGCATTCAAAATTTCACCCGGATATCATCCCGGGAAAATAAAATTGAGGTGAGCTGCCGATTGTTGTCGAATGAAGTTACAAATCATACTGTTTTTTCTTCTGTTTGTTCTTTCTCTTTTCTTCTTTCACTGTTTGGCTGACTGTTGCTAGGTTAACACAATTCTCCTCCAAAACCGGTTTCGCAGATTTTATTTCCGAACGTAATTGGCGTTTGGGTTTTCATTAGCTAATTTCTCCCGCGAAAACAATAAAAAGATACCTGTTCAAAATTCTGAGCGTGTGCGCAGCCCTTATTTAAAATAATCGTTTTCATATTTTATTCTTTATGTCCACGTTTGATTTTTGACCTCCTGTTCCTGAAAAGTGAGGTTTGCCTGGATATATGTGAAACAGCTGCATTCCAACACGTGGTTTGACGCTATATGTCGGGAGATATTATTGAAATGTTCATTGATTAAATGTTGAATTGATATCCTTGAATTTTTCTTTGGTAATCGTATTACTGGAGAATATGGGAGAAAGAAAGTATGGGATTTCGATCTTTGAAAAATTGAATGGTATGAGGAGCAAATTACGGATTGTCATGCACAGAAATGATCCCTATAGAATTAATAAAAGTAAGTTGCACTCAGCGCACGTCACTTTTTTTTCCTGACGCTGGTACCTGTGAATTAAGGAATCTTACTGTTTACCTGGAATCAGTGGCGGCTGGTGGTAATTTATCTAGGGTGTGCATTAGAGCAGATATAGGATGATTTAATTATATTATGTTAATCCTAATCCATGAGCGTCATATTTCGTCGTAATAGAATACATAGCAAGCAAAACATATCACTGGTACACTCTACCCTTAAAATTGCATGAACAGAAATAATATTAGCATGTATGAAAATAATTATTCTCAACACACCTTTACAAGTGACAGTAGTTGAAATTCATTCCCTTTTCCTTACACCCTACGAGGAAGTAGTCTTGAAAACGGCTATACAGATGGCTCTGTAGACGGACTAGGATCCTGGGCGCAGGTAGTGTAGGTGGCGGCTACACCACTACACTACCTGCTAGTCAGTCACCAAAAACATGCGCGTGCGCATTCGCATGGTTTTGAGTCTGCTCCCATCGCCCCTTTGAACAGCACATACCCCCCCGCTTACCTCGTCCCGCCAGAGCTCCCTCAAGCGATCGCACAGACCGAAAATGCGCCCGGCATGATGCCACGGGATCTCACACTTGTAGAGCGGTGAATTCGAAAAGGAGATAGCTGTAGCGTTCGGAGGCTCATGTTTCTTGCACATGCAGACAGTACTTTTATACTTCGCGTTGCAAAGGAATAGTTTTCTTTTATAATTTATTCATCTTTGGGTGTGCACTTGCTAACATGCGTATACGCACGCGCCGCCACTGCCTGGAATTTAAGCGGGCGAGGCTCGAGTCTTTTTGTTCTGTATTTGACGATTACTCCTTAGTGTGCACCTTTCCATACGTAGAAATAATGAATAAAGTTCCAATGAGATGATGTCATGCGTAAAAGTTAAGTTTCAGCGCCCAGTTCAATTGTTTGGTACACATTGAACATTAAGTGGGCCAAAGGAAATTTACCTATGCCCGAAGTTTTTTGTTGGTCACTTCATTAAAATTCAACTGCATTTTGTATTATAATTCACTCTTTTACACATGTTTAAAATTTTTGAAATGTCTTCCCCTTACATTCCGTTTGTACGCCATTTTTAAAAGCAAAATTCTGTTGGATCAAACTTCTTCCCAGACTGTGTGTTCTAGATGTATGTACTAGATGTTCGACTTAGCTTCAGCTGGTTCAGTGCCCGCTATTCAATGATCGTTATTTTATATCGAAGGGTGTATTGATCATAATTTGTACCTGTCATTTCTGGTTGTTCATTTCAGAAGGACCAGAAAAATATTCAGTGTGGCGAATCGAAGGAATTATGATGGCTGTGTGTCGCAACTGCAAGACTTTTATCCTGGCTGCCAATTTGGTGAGGTTAGAGGTCGACCACCTTGAAGAACTTTGCATCGACAAAAGCGAGTTGCATGTTGGATAAAAGATAGCGAGAACGCTCCTCATCCAGGGTAAGGTTAGTCCCAACGGCATGCTCAAGTGTTCTTTTCTCAGGGTCGGTTCTCTGACTCTTGAAAACCTTCTATAGCATCTTTCAATCTGACACAAAATCTCTATTAATTGATTAGATTCAGTTAGGTTGAATGAACGAAGGGAAGATAATTAGCGACGAAAGATAATCTTCTTCATTCGCCCAGTCTCTCGTAATTTTTTTGAAATGTTGCCGCCCACTCTTTATTTGTTGGCGACGTCATCGGAACTCCGGTTCATCTACTAGATCAGAGGAAACCGCTCATCGAGGGAAACAATCCTTCAATAAAGTGTAAACTACAAAGAAACCTAGCGATTCCGGTCGTAGTGGCTACGTTCCGATACGAGGGAGAGATTTTCGAGAAGCGGTCGGTGACGTTGGGGCGAGAGATTACTAATTTTGTTATTACATTGGTGGTCTGTCGATTGCCGTTTAATTTTAAGGATGCTAGGAGTTCTTGCTTATTTTACGGTCATACGATGAGCTCTGTTCATCTCTTGAGTATGGATATGAAATGAGCTCGGCTCTTCAATTGTACCAATTTTCGAAGGAATGAACTTCAAGAATACGATTTTTATATAAATAGATATAATTCCTCTTGCCCTTAAATTAGCTTTTCCTTCCCAATTGACAATTGTGAAGGCCTCTTAGTACGAAATGGACAGTCTATTTGTTTTTTTTTATATTATATAATTTACAGTTTCTTTGACCAATCTAATTTTATGCAAACTATACTTCCTCCTTCGTAAAAAAATCAATGTGTGCTTTGATTCAATCACCTTCCATGGCAAAAATCATTACCGGCACTTAGATAAATTTTTTTCTCGTATAGACATACTATCGTATTTTCAACTCTCATTGAGGTTACCGAAACCTTTATGAAGATGAAATATGTAGATTTCGTTTGTTTGACTGGTGATTAATGATAAACCGTAATTGATGTTCATGTATATTTTGAGGAAGATGAATGTCCGAGACTTTTAAATTTGTTAATTTCAGATGAAGAAAATCGATACTACTACTTGGAACCAGGAAATACAGAAAAAATGCATACTGCGCTAATTCATTGCGATTGGTACAGGCATTCGACTATTGATGCGCAGATTTTAGCTGAAATTCTTACTGTGGAAACAAAACAGACAGGGTGTTGAAGGGAGAGTTAATAATCAATGAAAGCGTAATAGTTACCGCAGGATGACCTTGAGTGTTTAATACTCCTAATTATGGTACCGAAAAGAATCGCCTAATATGTAATGATAACGTGGGGATTTTAAGCCTTGAAAACCCTGAAACTGCTGTAATTTTATATTCGGGCTTAAATAGTTCTTTATTTTTAATTTGCTTAGGTTTGCGAAATTCATATTCTAAATAATGATATCATTTAATCAAAATCTCATTGGTAATTAGAATGCCACTCGTGTATCAACTCTTTCAAGTCATGGAACTGACTAGACGCGCATATTAAGTGAGGAATGGGAGTTAATATTCACTGAAAGTAGGGTAGTTACCGCACGATAACGTTGAGTTGTAAAGACCCCCTATTATGCTACCGAAAAAAAATACCAAGCACATGAGGAATTTCGAGTAGTAGAAATTAAGGCTGAAATCAATAGCCGATACCGATCGACCGTGAGTTTTCCTTGTATACCGAGTCTCTTCGCTAACGAGTGCTTTTTTGTTCGGGGAAAATGGATGGAAATAAGTTCCCATGAGGATGCTTCGGGTTGCATAGGATTCTGGTACTAAAGAGGAAAAACGCGAAAGGTGCACATTATATAAGGCAGCTTGAATGATTTAAAGTCAGAGGATAATTATCAGTTCAAATAACTCTGAAGTAGGAAAATTGGAAGAAAAACTCATGTGGAAAAGCCTATATGAGGGCGAAAGAAAGTAAATTTGTTGAATTTTATGATGGGAAAAGATGATTTGTTTCATACCATGATATCGTTTGCAACGTAACGTGAAGTGGGTTATTGTTTTAAAGGAATACCGTGAAGATTTTCTAAGAAAATTAACTATTAAAACTTATTTGCAGGAAAACTGATTATGTTGATGTTAATAAAGGTATCTAGGATTCGTATTGAGATTAAATTTCTTCCTATTTTGAAAGAATGTCGGCAGTATGCAATGGAAAAAAAAATCATCGGAATTGCTGCATATCGACTGAACGCAGCTCCTCGGAATTAGACCAATTAACGCATGATTTGATGCAAGTGAAATCAGATTTCCGCGTATCGAAATTAAACCAATTGATATCAGAACTGACAAAAACCATAATTTTTGCCTTTTTTTAATTGTATCTTGGTGAAATTAACCCAATTTAAGAGAAAACGTGGCAAGTAAAAGCCCAACACTTGAGAGAAATTAGCTCTTCTACCCTCAAACCACATGCTTGGACGACTCTTACTGACTGAAAATAGAAAAATGTTCTAGACGTATTTTTTTTCTAAAGAAAATCAGGCCTATGGAAAAAATTTATTATTGTTAAACATTTGAATAGAGATGATGATTGGAAGAAACCAGCGAGATAATGTTGTTTCCACCACCCAGAGAAATAATTTTATACCGTCGGTGGGGACATTATCCTGTTTTTACGTAAAAGAGGCGAAGGCCTAGAAGGAAAGTAGCAGGAATGGCAAAGTAAAAAAGTTATTTTTTCATCACGTCTATTATATTCAACCATTTTTATCGTTGCAACGCCAATTTATAAGGTGGGTGAACCGAATAATTTTAAGTAGACGCCTCTAGTGAGCACTTTTTGTCTTCAGTTTACCACTTGTTGCCGAAGGCATTCAAATTGAGGCAGAGATATACATTTAGAGTTCCTATTTACGCTGTAAAATTTCGCCAAAAGTGGTGCCTACTCATTTTTTTTAGTTGATGGTACAGCTGTGAGGGATGGGGTACTTCGGTTTTATTTCAATGTGTAGCGTGTAAGATGATTATGAATAATCGCAGCTTAAGTCCGCGAGGCGCTAAGAACGACAAACGAATAATATTAAACTAAATAAAATAATTATTAAACATTACTGCAATGAATTCATTAAAACCATTTGCATCGACCTAGTTAGTAATGAGGAAGTCCTTCGATGAGAAGGAGAGAAGAGAAGCCTCATGAAAATCTTGATTTGGAGACGGAACAACTTCATCAGACCACCATATCTTGGGACATGGTGGTCTGATGAAGACAATCGTCGTAGGAACGAGTAGATGGCAAGAACGGGAAAAGTAGAACTCGAACGAAGTACATGTAACAGGTCAAGAAGGATACGAAAGAGAAGAAATACGTAGGTCTGAAAAGATTAGCTAATTGGCAAATTGAGCGGAGAGCTACGTCAAACCAATCTTATGATTGTTGATCAGTGAAATTGATGAAGCCAAGCGCATCAAAACCTTAACTTAGCCATGATTTATATGTACATTTTTAACTCAAAGCAGTAAATGCGAATGTTACATTAATCGTTACTCGTATACCCGAAGGAAACAAACCTTATCAGCTTAGATATCTCGCCAGTGATGTGTGTGTTTTTACGCGTGTACACTCGTTCTTCAAAATGGCGTGTGTAGTTGCGAGTTTTTAAGGAGCACTTTGTCGCTCTGGAACCTCCTTTAAGGCGACGCCACAATGAGAGTCGAGCTAAAGATTCAGTGCTCTTGGCGTCGCACAGTGGTTCCTAGACCCTCTTTTCATGGACAAAAGTGGAATTTTTCGTTTACAAATTTAAGTAGTGACCCTAATACTAATTCGTAGCAACTATATCAAAGCACTATTTAGTGATAGATTTATTTTTAAATATTTGTTTATAACAATGCTATGACAGCTGAAAGTGCGAAAAATTGAAATGGACGAAATTTTAAATTTTGTGAGACTTATAACAGGATGATTTATTGATGATTTTACATAGAAAATCATCTAAGAAATGGATGTATTTGTGTCGGAAGAAGCCTAATCCGTTTCTAGGAGTGATTTTTGTAATCTTTCTGTAATAATTTTTACCCTAGATACGTCATTTAATTTCATTGTCATTAAAAATGAAAAATATTTTTTAAAGTAGAGCTATAAAAAATCCTGTGCAGAACATGTTGCTCTGATTATATGGAAAATCCTTCTCATGACTTCCTTTTGCAAATGGTAAAAAGTTTAGCTGCGCCTACCTGCGCCCCTTGGTATTCAGGGATAAAATATAACGGCTGTTCTCCAAACTGGGCTAAATAGCTAACTCTCATTTCAATTACCATTCTAATTTACGGGGAGGACAATGCTGGTGGACTTATAAAATTGTACATAATACCTAAAAAATTAAACGAAGAATAGAATGACACTTTCAAGTCACTACCATTGTTGTTTAAAACTGTTTATTAGCGACCAGACTATTTATGACAACGCCCCTCGTCCAAGTTCAACTGATTCATGTGCATTGTAGGGGAAGTTAAAACAACAATAGCACCTCTCCACAAGTTCGGACAACAATACTACGTGTTCAAACAAGAGAATAATTATTCGGTACCATATGCTTTGAAAAAAGAGTCATCACATTTCGCATAGACTAGTGTGCCGCGCGCACCCTAGTCTTTCATTATTACTGATTGGGAAACTAAAAGTACACTGGCAAATGCCACAGAGTAGTAACTCTGTATTGGTCTAAGACTACATCGACAGGCTGTTCTTCCTAAGGCCTTTGTAAGTCCTCGAAGAACTGTGATAAGAATGAGCCTGAAACGCAGGGAGCTATTCCCGCAGTTGTACGAGAACTGGTCAAGCAGTAATGAAAAGAAGAAAAAGCAAGTATTTGATTACATCAACCGGTAAGTTTTATGGTATGAAAAATATTTTTAGAGTAATTTTATTTCTTTATTAATGTTCATTTTATAAATGTTTGTAATGATTTCCCACTTCAATATTTTCGCAGGAATTATAATCTGACGGATTGCTCGAATGAGGAGATTAAAACTATTTGTAATCGAATAAGTCTCTATTTAGCGGATCTAAACAGGAGATGGCAAACGAGTCAAAGAAAATTTAAGAGATTTTTACTCAAAAATGACGATTGGCTTGACCATGAGATCAACGTCTTCGGTGGAATAGCTGAACGCAACACGCCCTCGCCTTCAGGTAGGTTGAACTTACAGTGTACAAGAAACTTTTCTTGCATTTATAAAATGAGTTTTAGCGTGTATGCTAACCTAAAGAATATGGCATTTTTACGTATAATCAGGGCTTGGGCGTCCGAAGAAGGAGTTTCGTGATTTATGCAAAAGATCTAAAAAAAGAAGAACGGAAGAGCTAGCTGAAACGAGATGTTCAATGGAGCTTTCTTACGCTGCTTCACGGAGTCTTAATGATGAAGGGAAAGAAGACGCCGCCGAAATTTTGGAAGAAGCCCTTCGTACCCCAACAAGAGCTTCCAAAATGAAGACTGCATGGACATCGCAAAAAAAAGAGAGGAAAGTAGAAACATTCACTCCAGATGAAGCACTTTCCTTGTGTGTTAGAGCGAAACTTAGCAAAGCCCAGTACCAACTGCTTCGAGAAGCATCAATGCTAAAAGTTTAAATGTACTCCCCAGTTATAAACAATTGCTTCAAGCAAAAACTAAATGTTATCCTTCACCAGATCATATTACAATCACCGAAACAGGATCAGCTATTAAATTACAGGGACTCTTGGATCACACAGCGAATCGTTTGTTGACTGTACAAGAGTCAGTTTTAACGAAATTATCACCCAACCAAATGTCCAACGTGACTTTGATTTCAAAGTGGGGATGTGACGGTGCCTCTGGATTTTCTTCGTACAAACAAAAAGTTCCGTTCCAAGAATTTGACGAGAGTGTGATGTTCAGTTCTTCAGTAGTGCCGCTGCAGTTATTCACAAAATCTGAGTCAAAAAAGAAACTGATAATCTGGCAAAATCCCCGGCCGTCATCAACAAGGTTTTGTAGACCCCTGCAATTTTGTTTTGCCAGGGAATCTAATGTACTTGTAACAGAACACATAAAGCACATGCAAGAACAAATTGATAATCTAGAGCCGACAACATTTGTGCCACTTCATCTCAGCCTTGAAGTACCTGTGCGTGTGTCACATCAACTGTGTTTGACAATGCTCGATGGTAAAATATGTAACATTCTGACCAATACAGCTTCCAGCCAAAGTTGTAACATTTGTAGTGCAAGACCGTCTCAAATGAACAATCTGTCATCAATTAGACAAAGGAAAATAAATGAAGAAGCATTGAAATACGGTTTGTCACCATTGCATTGCTGGATAAGGACATTTGAGTGCATCTTACACGTAGCTTACAAGATAGACGTAAAAAAGTGGCGTGTAACATCAGAAAAAGAAAAGGAAAATGTCGCTCTAAAGAAGCTTCAAATTCAAAAAGCATTTAGGGAAAGGATGGGATTGATCGTAGACCAACCAAAACAAGGCAGCGGTACATCGAATGATGGGAACTGTGCCCGTCGTTTTTTTGAAAATCCCAAACTAGCGTCCAGCATTACTGGAATTGATGCGGATCTGATTTTTCGTCTGTCCGTCATTTTGAGGGCTCTCTCAAGTCCCTATGAAGTAAATATAAAATCATTCGGAGAGTATTCTTTAGAAGTGGCCAATATGTTTTGTTCCATGTACAAATGGTATAACATGCCTGCGTCCCTTCACAAAATTCTAATTCACGGATCGGACATTATTAAAGCCGCACCCCTCCCGATCGGACAATTTTCAGAAGAACCAATAGAGGCTCGACACAAGGACTGTAGACGATACAGAGAATTGAATACACGCAAAATATCTCGAAAAGCATGCAATGAAGATTTACTGCATATGCTTCTGTTATCTTCCGATCCTTTAATATCCAGCTTACACGAAACGCCTGGAAGGAAAACTGGGAGCATACCTCAGGAGGTATTAATGCTACTACAGCCTCCTGCAGTTAACTCGGAGGTATTTGAAATGCCAAATGAATTAAATAATGATGATGACGAAGGAGTTATTTAGATAACACTTATTATATCATAAATTAAAAAAATGTTTTTATATAGTTTTACCTACTTGTACATTCATACTTTTAGCAACTACTTAAAGATTTTACTGCATTCAAAATGAAATATTTTCCCGGTGTAACTTGTGAAATAAATTTACGATAATGATATAAAGCGAGCTGTGATCATTATGTCTTAATTAAAAATAGATCATTTCAAATATAAAAATGATAAAATCCAATGGTTATTTTTTTTTTCAAAAATATTAATGTCACAAAACACGTTTCACAATTTTACCAGAATATGATGGAAGGAATTTCGCTCATGTATAAGACTTTTCTAAAATTTATTCAAAATCAAAACATTCATAATTTTAAAAAATGCTTAAAATCGACTTCTGAAGGATTTGAAACTGATAAAATTGGATTACTCAGCATATAAAACCCTTTGAAAACAATCAAATACGAAATGTCAATCATTTCTAGACTTTTGTCCAACAATGCATCGTCTGGGAACCACTGTGCGTCGGTGGTACGTGCGGGAGTGGTGGTTTGCTACAAGGGGCTGTCACAAATCCGACTGGCTTTAAGGGTGACTCCCCGGCAGCTCTTTCTCGGAGTTCAGTGGACTGAGAGAGTGGGGAATACCCAGGAATGCTTTAAAGCGTGAATTCAACGAGCGGGAAGTAGGTACATGTTGTTCAGTGGTTAGACTGTAGGTCGGGAGAATGAAGAATATATATGGCGCAATATTTTCTTCGTATAGTAAATAAATTAGTTTTACATAAAATGTGTACGGTGATTTAAGTATTTCTAGCAAGTCAATGAATAAAAGTGTCTTTATTCACCGTTTTGCAATTTTTTATTAATATCTAACGAAAATATTCATTTTCGTTTTTGGCAATATATGTACCTAATCACAGATTTACTTACTTATAAGAATTAATTATTTATTTAATGTGGTCTGCGCTATATCGTGAAGCTCCATTTCATGCATTGAGTGCAAATATTGTGATAATATTTAACCTAGTAATTGGTTGGAGAAAACAAGGTAGCACTTTTTCCGTGGTACTACTCGTTTCAACCGCTAGGTCATCATGAGGTATATACCCATTCTTTCAGGTACATATTCATTCTTTCCACTACACTCGCTTACCTCTATCAATTTTAACCGAGTAATGTTGAAAATTTGTAGCACTTAGTTTTCTTGCCAGAAACAAAATTTAGCTTTAGGTCAGAAATCAAGATAACTAAATCAAAGTTTCTGTTTTGCTTTGAAATCAAATTAAGCATCTGAAATTTAAAATATGGACTAAATTTTTTGTTAAAATGTTTGAATGAATGAATTATTTAAATTATTTCACTTTAAAGCACTTCTAATGTATATTAGTTTTCCTTTTTAGTTTGGAGATTGTCTTCGAGTAAAGCCCATCTTTCAGGATCTTCAACAAATTATCACCGACGCGTTTTCGATTTTTATTGAAAATTTCCGACTTTCACGTCAACAACAGTTTTTAGTTTGAATATGTGCTTATTATTAATTTTAAACCCTTTTAATTCGAAAAATGTATCACCATACATACTCCGAGTGCTGTAGTCTAGTCTTGTTAAAGAAGGCGATAGGTGTAAGCTCTTTTGTGGCTAAGAAAGCGTGGGATATTTTTAGAGTAGGCCAATCATGTTGTCAAGGTATTACTTAGAAGTATAATATCGGCTGAATAGATTCCCAATCCCCTTTCATTTTAATAAAAGCCATGGGGAGGGAACACGGGGTAACTTTTTGTGTTATGTGTATTGCTTTTCCATTCATCGAATGGGTCGTTGAACCGTGCTGTTTAAACTTTGTGTATCTAAATACGGTAGAGCATGAATGGAATCATTATTTTCCGATACATCTAGACTGAAAACTTTTGATGGGCATTAGGTAGCTACTGGAGAAAAATAGGAGGCTGTAGTTCCATTTTTCAGTTCTGACGGATATCCCTAGAATAAAATAATGGAATTTTAAGCTATGGATAAAGCAGCGGATTCAAAAACCTTCGCTGTTGATGAAAAATTCACTCAGTGCCAATGAATGCCCATTATCAGTGTTTGAACTTTTAGTTTACCTACTAGTATGATGTGATATGTCGGTACCCTAAAATTTTATAATTTATGAATGAATTTAGAACCCGAATCAGGGGAAATAAATTAGGTTATACTTCTAAATCTCCTTCTTCAAGTAATCAATCACAGTTATTAGCCTCCCTGGAAATCTTTAATTAAAATTGATCTGATATTATGGCGCTGTTGAAATAAAAAAGTATTTTTGTAAAATGTAATGAGATTGGTAATTAAAATTTCAGGACTTCGGGTAAAATGAAGCTTTAAAAGCTTACCATAAAGCTTTAATGTGGAATTGAAGCCATTATTTAAACAATTAAAATGTGGAATGAAATGAATACGCAATATAGTAAGTGCCAGTTGAGAAAGAATACAAACCTATCATTGTGGGATAAACAAATTCGTTCATTACTTATTCCTACGCCTTGCACGGACCCTCGAAGTACCAAAGAGTTGAAATGTTTGGAAAAACATCTAATGCCAAGTTTGATGAAGGGCCATTTTCTGGAATCATTATGCCTACGCAGATCCCTCTGGTTTTTACCTTGGCTATTTATTGTCGATCACTGATTTCTTTACTGCGGCTTCTTGTTTCCCTATTGTGCCCAAATTTGTCGCAGTGCTGTGCGAATAGATTGTTCGTTGGATGATGGAGCGGTGAAGACACCAACTGTAGGCGTGAGCAGTAAGCATTTACTAAATTAAATAAAGGATTTGCGCATAATTGTGAAATAAGATTTAGGAGGAAAAATAGTTCGCTCGTTGATCAATACCGTTCTGCGCAGAATTCTTGGAAATGATGAAAAAGTGGCATGAAATTACGAGCAAGAACAAACATTTTTCATGCCTTGAGGATAAATTTAATCCCCTCTTAATGATGCCGTGGAAATTTAAGCTGACTGGCGCTCAACTATTTGTATCGAGGTTTTTTTTTAACGGCTGCCCAGGATGTGTACCGTTAAAGGCGAGTCCCCTCGTCAGAGTTATGGAAGGCCATTTCCGCGGTTAACGTGCCAAATTTTAGCTGTTATCGCGAATCATTAGCCGAGCCGATCGCGTCCGTCACAGGCCTTTCCCAACTTCTTTTTTTTATCCTCTCTCCCTCACTCCGCTGCCATTAATTATCACTGTGTCGCAAGTACTCGAGGAACTGCCTGCACAATGGCTGGAGGGGAAAAAAATTGTTTTTGAGGTCGGAGCGGTCGCCGTGGTTAGTGGAGGATAGGTTGTTGTGCCCTGATCGTTGTTTTATCCATAAGTGTATTTTCCGTAATCTTTTATAACCTTTAAGAAGTAATACGTCAGAAAATCAGGCTGGTCTAACGGGAGTACACTATGGATTAATGAAATAATTACTGCTATTAAAAATAAAGTTACAAGTCGACCATTCGGTCGGGTGGTGACATAGATTGGTGGTCCCCAAGTTAATACATGAGGCTGCAATGAATAAACATAAACATGGAGAAACACATGAACAGTAATACAATATAAGCTTCACCCTAAGTATAGTAAACATTAAATAGTGAGAAGGGCACTTAAAATTCAAGATTATTTAACCTTCTCATGGAGGCCGCCAGGTGTCGTGGCAAGGGTTCAAGATCTACAATCGGTAGACCGTTCCAATCCCCTACTTGCTGATGCAGGAAAGAATATTAAAGAGAATTTGAAAGCTGTTTCGGACGGTCTATTTTGTGCTTGTGATCTTTTATTGACAGATAGAGCGGCTCTTTAACACTTTGAGTGCTGGGCGCTAATTTTAAAGCCCTACTGAAAAATTCAGCCATTTCTAGTAAATTCGCAAATTTTTTAAAAACATTAGCATCAAAAATATATCTATTTATATCGATGTGTATTTCAATAAAAATGGACTGCTATTCTTTATAAATGTTTCGAATAACATTTATTGTCTACTTTTATTTATATACTTCAATAATGAAAACCTACTCATTTTGAAAAATTAAAAAAAGTTGCAACAAATGATCTACCGCCATAGAATGCATAATATTTTTATTACGCTCAATTTGAACTATTTAAACCATGGAAATCATGCAAGAGCATTGTTCCAAGCAAATCATTCAATATCCTGGATGACAAAAAAGGGTCACTGCACCCTCAACGAACGGTTCTTTCCTCCAAAGAATTTTCACTCAAAGTAGGCTGAGATAAGGGTGCCGGTACCTACAGAGGACTTTTCGTCCTCAAGACATTAAAAGAACTCTTTTTTCATCGAAAATTGAATTGAAAATCAATTTTTGAAAGAACACAACCACTAAGCAGTAAACTGGAAAAGTACCATGGGCGAAATATGAAAGCTTCACGCAAACAAAGTCAATAAAATAGGTAGACGTTATATTACATCCATGGCAATCCTCACAAGGATTAGCAGGACGTAATTTTACGCCCATGGCACGCAAAGTGTTAAATGTATTTGTGATGTCTATCAATGGGTATGAAAATCTGCGAATGCCTTCACATAATAGGTATCAAAAATTTCGATTTAGGAATATTTCATGTATCCACTTTCCTGTTCAATGCTGTGTCTCCGTAATGAATTCAACTGGTAAGAATAAATCGAAACTTTGTGGGAGCAAATCGAATTGAAATATTCCGAAATCGAATTTCTTTTATTCTATGTGAAGGCAATCGCAGATCTCCATATTCATTTATTCTTTTATCCATAGTGTACTTCCGTTCAACCGATATGATTTTCTAACATATTACTTCTTAAAAGCTTTGGTATGCAGTCATACCGGGTAGTGTAAACTATGATGTTTTTTATGTTGCACAATCGTTTGCAAGCCTGCCTGTTTTTGAGTATTTTGCCTCATTATCAAGGGAAATAAGGCCGGACTAAGGGCCCCCGCGCACTGGCAACTTTTACAAAGCAACCATTTAGTTGCTTTGAGGAAGTCCCTATGGAACACACGGCAGTTGCGGCAACTAAAAAGTTGCCCGTGCGCGGGGCCACAGTCAATTTCGTGTGTTTCATTTGAACATCCACAAAGCAACTAAATAGTTGCTTTGTAAAAGTTGCCAGTGCGCGGGGGCCCTTAGTGTCTTGGAAGTTTCCGAAGTGATCGGGTTTGCCATAAATTATGTGAAATAATGAATAATATATATTAATCATTATGTTATCTCTATTTCAAGATTTTTTATCTCATATTATTCAAAATTTGCCCCATCATCATGGAATTTTCAGGGTACAAGTACTATTAGACTTCAAGTTGGCCATTGCTAACCCTTATCTGTAAGTATGTAAAGTTTAACTCGCTGATTTTTGCGAAGGCTTCTCCTGAAATAATGAGAAGTAAAAAAATTATTCCATTTCTGTATAGTTTTCAATTTTTTAATTATATTCCCTGTATTATATTCAATTGTACCAGATGATGACGTGCCACGTCGAAATCTTGGTGGCCATTTAATCAATTTCGGTGGATTCACATTTTGTTTAGTTTTCATTATGCTACGTTGATTCCATTAAGTCACACCTGAGACAACGAATTCTTTTAGAGTACATGCACATAAAAAATAAGTGTGTAGGAGTACTTGACAGAATTCAACTGGTCAATTGTAGCGGTTTGTCCTTCTAAGCTCAAGGGAGTATATGAATAATGGCGTGAAAAGTAATAAATCATTTCAACTTATGGTATAAAAATAATGAACAGTATTAAATAATCAAAAATTATCCTATCAAAATATTTTCCAATCCCTCGTATCGGATCGGCTTTTCCGAATATGTCGAGAAGTTGGCGGTTTGACCCGAGTTCTCTTCAAATATATGTCGGTACCCCAAAAGATATCTATGTGCATACAGGAGCGATGTAGGCTCACTATTGCTGATGATCCAGTGCGTAAAAATCAGGATAAATTCGCGCGCATTTATTATTTATTACTATTTATGTGGGGTAGTTTTTATTCATCAAGATTTTCCACGTTTTATTTCGTGTTTTTAATTAACACGTTAACTGCTATGCGACCCGTTAGCCAGTGCACCGTTTTTCGGAGAGACAAGGCCGTAACGAAGGCTGGCGGTCGTAAATCAAACCGCTTCTCTTTTTTTTTCGTTTCTCCACCCTCGGGGAAAAAAAGAAAATTTGTCGGATCAGTTCCCTTAATTGTGAGGACTGCGTTTATTATTATTATTAATTTTTCCCTTGGAAAACGTTGAAAAGTCTGATCTTTTTGTAAACCTGCTCTTATTTAAAAATAGATTGTGCCGGTAAATGAAAGCAAAGTTCATTAATTTAAATTAGACGCAGGAAATAATCGCGGCTTATTGCATTCCACTTGTACTCTGCGGCAAATAAAAATTCGCGCGTGACTATATTAATCTATAAAAACCCTAACGTACCATGCTTACCGTTTCATGAGTATATGGATTTGTTTGAAAATTTCTGATTGAATATTAATTTAAATTTATATAAATTAATAATCAATCAGACTGATTTGGATGCTGGAGTACTGCCATGCTTTTCCGTCTCTAAACTGTCTCATATGGGCTCCTAAATTATAATGAATGGAGAAGCAACACTTTCCGTTTATTTTGTTTCTGCCTTCCTTGTCCAGTTTTGATTCCTATTATGTAATTCTTAGGACAACACTTTGTGAGGAACAATCCAATAGTTCAGAATTGTATTGCTGTTTTCATTAATTTTAATATAGGTGGATTGAATTTTTTTAAATTATTCGCATGGTATAAACAAGGACACTTAAAAGTTAGTATAAATAATATCAAATTTGGCTTTAGCAGTTCGAAGACATTCAAAAACAGCTGTTTAAGCAATATAAAAATATTCAACTGTTTAAATAAAAGTTGTTGCACACTAGTTAGCTTGAGTATAGATATTTCTCATACTCTCCATGAGTTTATTTCATCACTTCCGGTTACGAACTGTCGAACGAACGGTCACGTTTGCGAAATAGTCAGTTATGAATTGTCTGGTTACCAAAGTGTTGCGGTTACGAGATGTCGGTATCGAAATAGCCATTTACGTATTGACGTGATGCCGCCAAGCACAGTCTTCTACATGGCCACAATGTCTTCTTGGACTAAACAAAGCTTCTTTGGCGGTCTACGAGTTACTGGAATCGCATGCTGAAAGAGGCCATCGCCATCAGATTGGAGGAGAAAACGATGAACCGAAATAATGATTTTCAACTCAGATGTAGGTACATGGACACCAATCGTGCAACACATGAAAAGAATGCGGAAAAATCCATCAATCAGCTGTCACCTTCTCCGACAGCCTGGCCAAAAATTTGCTAAGGCACTTATTCCTTGTGGATGATAGCGAAGTAAGCTATCGAAACGTCGGCGTGAAGCAAAATCTGACTCGCTTGGGAGCCCTTTAGTGTTTCATCCTATTGACCTCTTGGTTTCCTCTTCACATATTGGTTTTTCAAGGAGATGAGTGTAACATAATGGCAGTTCATAACGTACTATGTTCTAGTTAGGGGATGAGTTTCATCGATAACCGTTTGAGTTTGGTTTGATAAAGTCCTTTGGTTAATTTTAGCGTTTGATGAAGTAGAAGTAATGGTATTTATATCAGTATAATTCACGTACAGTTCATTCCACTCGTGAATAATTAGTAATCCGTATATTTTGTTGCCTTTTACTTTTGAATTATCCTCTTGAATGCTTGAAAGTGAAAGAAAATTGTTCATTGTTTAAAATTATTATGTCAATATAATCCTAACATTTAATACTTGTAGTTTTAATCTTTAAAAATTATAGCAGTTGTAAACTTCGATGCACTTTATAAATGACAGAAAGTGGAATTCAGATATTCATCTAATTCATACAATCGTATGAGAACTTCTTGTTAGGGTATAAGATTGTAAGACCCGTAAGCTAAGGCATTACTTCGTTACCTGTTGTCACTTTTGCATGACATGACTCATGGTATCTTTTGCCTTACCTCTACTGAGAGCTTGGGGGGAGGGATAGGCCTTGGAGAGCTCGGAAATTGTGCATTAAAGCTGAGCTCTGTCGGGAACGAGCTCTTTGAGATCTTATTCCTGAATCTCATCTCATAAAAGGGATTTTTCTTAATGCGAGTATTTATCGAATTATCCATTTTTCCTGACGTAATGTCTGGCTTACCGTCCTGGAAATATCCAGTTACGCATTTAATAATCTCATTCATTATCGTGTGCTATGTGAGGAGAACCGAACCAGATTTGCATCCGCCAGCAGAATATTCATTGTGAAGTTATTGGGAAGCGCACTTTTTTTTTTGCTCCTTAAAGCATTTCAGTTGCAGATTCGTAGAGCTGCTTATAGATCACCCGTTGATTCAGTGTCTTGTGCCCCTTTGTAAGAGATTGATAGAGATAGTGCTCCATGCCTGTTAAAATTAATTTTAATATTCCTTCCAATACCCTATAAGAAGACACAAAAAATGGCGAATGTAGACTGGAAAGTCAGGAGAAGCCTGGGTATTTTAGGTTGATATTTAGTTGGCCTCTGTTGTAGCGAATGATTGTCTGTATTTATTTCATTAATTATTTTCCTCTGGTCGCTGTCATTGCTCTAATCTTTTGGGGGTTACTTGTCATGTTTATAGAGCAATAAATTTTTGTTGCTACTCTATTACTTTTTCAAGGTTTTATCAGAGGCTCTGTCAATATGTGTGAGTTTTATCATTTTCTCAGTGGTGCCTTAGTTATATGTACCATGTTTCACTGAGCCACTTAATAGTGGTGTTCAGTTTAGTATAGGCGGGGATCAGGTTTATGATCCTCAAGGCGTAACATCATAAGATGGAGGTGGGGGAACAAATCCGGTGCTCTCTCACTTAACGTTTTTCGACCGATTAATTTTCCATTAAACGTCTAAATAACGTGGGTCTTTTAGAACTTAAAAAATTATAAATTATATATGCGGCGCTTCAAATTCCCAAACTGCTGTGGTTTGATCTTTAAGGCTTGGAGAAATGTTTTCATTCAAGTTTTTTTCCTTATTAATTCTCGTTCTCTAAAGTTTTAGATTTGGTTCGGCTGGCGATAAGTAAATCCAATACAATTTCCGAGTACGCGAGTACTTTCGCTAAGTAAATCCAATTGCTGGATGCAGTGGCGGATCCAGGATAGTTTATTGACCTCCCTAGCTCCTCTCTTGACCTACCACTGGATTGTAACATACCAAAAGCGTGTAAAATAAGCCCTACGTATAGAGCTAATTTGTATTTCAATTCGTTCAAGTAGGTAAATATGTAGGAAAATATAACTAAATACTTTAGTACAAAGTGGTAACCCCCAAAGACTTTGATTTTGTCTAGTGTGTGTTGCTACTCAATGGGGGATGGGGCTATAGCCCCCCTCCCAATAGATTAGCCACTGGCTGGATTGTATTGTCTTAAAGGGCCTTTTAATTTGGATTTTAAATTCTATATTGCTGTAAAATTATGGGATATTTGACCAATAAAATTTTGATAAACGGTGAATGGTATCAAAATCTCAAAACCATTCGTATGTATTCAGCCTACGCCCAGGTTACTTCACGAAAGAGAAGGTACTGCCATTACACCATTGAAAGGAGTAACTATGCAATATCTTTTCGTATAACTCGTCGAGCAGAGAATTCATTTTCTAAGCCAAAGATTAATTGTGAACAAAAGCCAAATTTTGTATTAATACGTGTTTTCTTAATATTTTTATTTTTGATCGTGTTTCAATAGTTTTGGCGCAGAAGTCAAGTGGTTATTGTTGCACGTTTTTTGATGGTGTATACGTGAAAGAAATCTCATACCATCAGTACCGTAAATTTGGTTAAACTTGGAAGGAGGTGATTAGTTTTCTGAGTTTTACTTCTGTGAGGCTTTACTTTTATTTTCTTCCTTTTGTTTTCAGTATTTCCTTTCTAAGTTATTCTAGTTTTCTAAGTTCGCGCCTGTACTTTTACTTACATAATTGTTACCATTTCTACCATTGATAGTCTGCTACTTACAATTGATCAAATATATAATTTTATTCACTTTCCTTTTTCTCTCGTTATGAATTCAAGTGCTGCAATTAATCCGTCCAATTTATTTTTACTCTTTGCATTCAATCACATTTCTTGTGATAATTGGATCTTTTTGCTCTCACTTTTCATTTTCGTCGCTTGCAAGTCTCGCTGGATCATAATTTCTGAGCATCCTATAATTAATCCAACCTTTTTTATGTCCTTTTCTCTTGATTCCTTTGATTACATAATTTTATTCCCATAATTTCAGATGCTAAGCTTACAATCGGGTTCCCTTCTATTTGATTGAAGAAGAGTTAGTTCTTTATCTATAACCTCAGCACCATTTTCATTTGGACTGTTTTTGCTATAATATGTATGCTATGTAACAATGTCATTGAGCAATGATTTTTCAAGAATGAGACCGTATCGTCACTCGGGGTCTCTGCGTCTGTAGATCCACGATAACTTATACAATGAGATATATCTTGGGTGTTAAATCATCCCAGACTTTTGAAAAAAGTACAATTTAGACACCAATAGATTGAAACGAAATCTAAGATTGCGTAACATTTTTGTGAAGTATTTGTCAATACGAAGATGCGCAGTTTATCGAAAAAAAGACTGGCTGAATTGCATTGCTATATTGGCTTGATTTTGTTACTATGACATTTTAACTTAAGCCATGTAGAATAATTTCACCCATTTTTTTGGACATTTCAGTGCCAATAGCAATAAAACATATTCGTTGAAATTAATCCATGGAATGTATAGGATTTGCATAACTCAAGGCGTTGCGACAAGTGCTGGCCTACTTGTATTCCACGACTAGATCTAAAGGAAACAGGTCTTGTTTTTTCCTAGATCCTAGATTTTGAGATAGCGCGACGCTCGAAAGTGCTATTTTTACTTTTCCTAGAAGATATGTTTGCTGTAAAAGGAATGATAGTGATTTTTGTATTTTATGGATTAAAAAAAGTAAAATAGCTCAAGGAGTTATTCCTAAAATATTCTTTAAATTATGCCGAGAAAATTTCAGCGATAATGATAACATTGCCTATCAAAAGTTATCTTTTTAACGATCTCATTAAAGGAAATCATTGAAAACGACTCCATTATATCAATGTAATTAAGGAATGGAGAAACTGCAAAAATATCCTAGTATTTTCATGATTTTCATAAATTCTAAGAAATAGAAATTGTAGGAAGGGATCTTGTGATTAAATTAGTGCTAGAAAAAGCCATCGTGTTAAGAATATTTCGTTTAAGACCAGAAGCAGCAAAAATTTGTACTTTTTGTTAGCTTGCGAGCAAGGGCTGAGGACAATAAGGCTTTGTAAGTTGAGATGGGGTTGCTGAATAGAACTGGAAGTTAGAGGTGATGAGAATATTTTAATGTGATCCAGAAATACTAGAATAGAGACACTAGTTGTCCGAGAACCTACCGGTGTAGGTTGTAGAATTGGAATTTTTAAATATATATTTTTGGTTTATTGGGGCCGGATTGAGACAGTAGTGTCTGGTTTCCTACTTAAACCATGGCGGATTTCACAATTATACGTTTAACCACCTGATATTGCTATTTTTTTACTATTTTATTTCTTTGGAAATTTTGAAATTCTTGGTTTCATAGATATATAGTCACTATTATTACTATTTGAGTATTTTACCTGTTAAGATAGGTTTTAATTACGGCCTTTACGAGTTAGCTTAGCCTGTCCAAATTGGACCTCTTACTTCTGTTTTCACAACAAGGCTTACTCCCTTTCATGTTATCAATAAATTCTATTATCTTCCTTCTTCTCCCTCGTTTACCCAATATTCTTCCTTCCAACACGCATTTAAAGATCCCCTTCTCGGGCAGTACCTACTCGCTCCATCCAAACCTTCTGAGTTCTCTGGATTTCATTTCTAATTTTCCTATCTTCGCCAACCATGTCCAGCTCTTCGTCGTTCCTCATCCTATCTGTCCTCTTCACCTTATCATATAGTTACTACGTTTACTATAAAATTAAGGTTTTATCAACATTGAATTTGAAGAGGGTGCCATTTGTTCGCATGAAAAGATTCATGTTTGGAAAAATGTAATTATATTTGCTCAATAGTTATGATTGAAAAATTCCTGAAAGGACAAAACTCCTAGTGGAAGGAGACCTTGAAAAAACCTGAAAATACCATAGATTTATCTTTATTGTTTAACGAGGCGGTGGCGATGAAATTTTTGTGCATATGATAGATTTAAGTTAGTGGTTTATATTCATTGTATCCACGATGTTTCATGTTAACATTTCTATTGGCTCTCCTCCGGATTAATTGTGAATCATTTCTCTTTGAAAAAAATTGAAGAAAAATACGAATTACGGGAGCGGAGCATGAAGAACCTTTCAGATATTATTTCTTCAGATATTGGTAATTATTTTTAACAAGGAGATGATAATAATATGGGTTTACATAATATATCTTTTTCCGCGTGTTTAATATTTATTTTACCCGTGCCGTCTCACGGAAAGATTCCTATCGTCCTTCTGCACCACCCCTTTGGTCGCGACTCTGTCATTTCGAAATGGCCACTCATCCAGGGTCAGATTCTTGTGCCACCGTGATCACGGCTGAGCGCAGTTTACCCCTTTCGTCTAGCTCATCCGCATTCGTTCCGTTTGGTAACGGGCGACCAAACCGGGAGCAATCATCGGTGCTCCAGCCGTTTCAGTTCCCCAGAGCACGGGGGAGGAACTATCGGAGGGAACAAGCAAGGGGCTTTCCCAGGCACCGCGTCAAGGTTGCCGTCATTAGGGTGCAGGGAAATTGAGATAACGCACGCACACCGACGCAACAAACACTCGCTCCGGCCCTCTCTCACATGTGCATTCACTCGCGCAAAAATAAAAAGAACAAAACACGAGCGGGGTCGCGTTCAGCGTCTCGCCCTCGACGCCGATTAGATTTCGCTCTCTTTTGGAGAGATCCCTTTTATATATATACACACACACGAAACAAAGCCGGCTCAAATGCTCTCCAAATTAAAGTTGAACAACGGCGACGAAAAAAATTAATGATAACGAAAATAAAAAAATGAAGAAGTCGGCACCTGCTTACGGTTGGTACGTTCAATTCGGTGGGATGGGAGCGAGCGAAAAAAATACGAAATAAAAAAGCGAACTGAGCGAGACTGGGGTAGATATATATGTATAGTGGGGAGAAATGAGGAGTGAGTTAGGTAGGTAGGCCCGCGAATTGACTCTATATAGGTAAAGGGTTGGGCGTATTTTTTTTATTTTTATCGGTCCTGGGCAATGGGCTCTCGAAGGGTTTTCGGAAAGGGGAGAGGGATGGTGGAATTGTGTGTGTTTTTTCGGGGATGAGCAACAATGCCCCTCTCAGGGAGTATCGGCTAGAAAACACCGCGGCAACGGCACAACGTGGGCCCGTGTGAATAGAGTTGGGGCGCTGTGGCAGGCAGAATAAATTAGCGTCCGCTTCGGGAGAGGTAGGTATCGGAGAAGGGACGATATAGAGGGGCAGGGAGACGGATAGGTCTGATTGAAACGTGTTTGCGTATGTGTGCTAGTCTGTGTGCGTGAGAGAGACTATCAGTATGTCCTCAGTGCTTTTGGATTCGTGTGTGAAAGGGTCCGAAACGTGTGTGTTTTTCTCTACATGTGGTCGTTTATATTCGTGTGCTTTATGTTTGCGTATCAGTGTCGCTCTGCTCTAGGGAAGGGACATTTTCGGCGGGGAAAGGTCGAAAGACGAGGAGGAATGAGAGGAGAATACAACAAAGGCAATTTGGGTAAAGAGGGTCCAGCAATTGAAGTGTGGATACGGTGAAAAGAGAGTGAAGGGAGAAAAAGTTAAATCAACTCCGTTTGAGTGTGTCCTCGTTCGAGGTTACACGATGCTGGTGATGGTTTTATTTTTATTTCCTCGTGGCGATAGCCCGTCCTGATAACGTTTTTGTCCGTCCCCTTTCGCCAAATTTAATCGCTAATGAAACGGAAACTTTCTGCAGCCGGGAAACCATAATGCGCAATCAATTTCGCGATTTACCTCCAAGGGAGGGAATAAAGAAAAAAGATTTCGGAAGGATGATGGGCGGAGTTATGGAGTGTATCCCGCCGATACACTCCATAACTCCGGTAGCCCTCAATTTTGATTTTTTTGGGGCAAAATTATCCTTTTCTCAGTGAATTGCAAGTTGAGGTGCGAATTGGAATTTTTGACAGAAGTTATATCTCATGGATATACCTCGGAAAGGAGCGGATTCAGCATCAAAATTGGGGGGGGAGGTCACGACCTGGGTCCGGGGTGTATAGAATATCACTCCCGGAATATAGGGGTTTCCCAGTTGCGAGTGCTACACTTTACGATAAATACAACTTTACTTCTCTCACGTTTGGAACTTGTAGCCATACATTTGCAAATATACTCCCTGTACTGCTTTATAAGGAAGCAAAAACTATTGAACTATTTAAAATTAATTTCTTAAATGAAATTTGGGGGTTTTGTGATGATCCCTCCCCTAAATCCGCCCCTGACTTGGGTTTTAATGTTAAATGAAGCTATTATGTAATTGTGGAGAAATAAGTAGAGGAAAAAATTGTGAAGTTATCGTACGGGTATTGATAAATAGCAATAATTAAGTGTTCTTGGACGCATGCATCTAGGCTTTAACTCTATAGCGTATATAAGCAATAAATGCGTTCAATTGTTAGAACGCGGGTAAAACCAGTGATAGAAAAGTATTTGATATCGGTAGTATTGCTGAATAAAAATAATTCTGCCTCCGAGGCTGCGAAAATGATACAATTTGCTTTAGTGTGTGAAACGTGTCGAATAGCCTTCAAATAGAACACCACATAGAAGCCAAATTTGTTCGATTCCAAAATCTATTCATTACGCAGGATATTTAATTTATTTTCCAGGTGTTTGGTAAAAGCCAAACGACGTAATACCTGAAATACGCTTTCATTTCAATCTGATCGATGATTTTACATTAGGAAAAATGATAAATTTTGCAAACAAAACAATTAGGAGTCGTTTTATCCAAGCTTTTAACAATATCTCTTGTTGTGAGTAGGCTGGAATGAAATACTGGTATTTGAACTTTGATTTTTTAAATTTCACTTATTGGTTAACAAAATAATTATTTTTTTAATATGATGCTGATGACTCTAATCCACTTTTATAGCCGTAACAAATTCTTTTTACACGCTTTTTTCCGATGATAGGTTAACTTCATTTCCTCGAACTTACATTATTTCATGCGATAATAATTAATCAGGACAAATAATGCATTACATTAGTGGCAATTGATGATTACGTCGCTGATGAATGCGCTCCACACAAATTAATTAGTCCTAGATTGTATGCAATAGCTTCCGTAGTCTCTCCTCCCTTAATGAAGTTAGAGGCGAGAGAGCGTGAAATAGGTTTTCACGTGCAGAAAATAGAAGGATTAGGGATGGCTCTCGGCTATTCGCGTTTAAAGCAAAAGTTTTAGCCCTGAATCGTTTACAGCGCTTACACCGTATCAAGTGCTGCCTCGCTTCCCCGCGGGGAGATTTCCATTAGATTTTCTCTTGATCCTTGGTCCTGCACAGCCGCCATGAAACGATTTTGAGGCTTCTCGTCATCATTTGAGTGTGGAGGGTAGTGGATTATAGTAAAAGTCTGCGAGAACACGGTCCGTCATAATCTCTTTGTATACGTGTTTCGCGATGGACCGTTGAACGACGAATGCACCAGTAACGGTACGTGGATAGCATGCCGACGCGAAAAAAGTTTTTTTTTTGAACGAAGGTAAAGGAAAAAATGCCGATGAGTAAAAATAAACCTCGAAATACCTAGCGCTTTGGCTGAGATACGGTTTCAGAGCTCCTTTTCGATGATGGCAATTAAAAAAAAAAACAAGAAACTCTTCTGCGAAGTCAGTCGGATGGGGTAACGCGGCTCGGAAAGCTCTCAACTGAAGGTTGGGCATTATTGCAGCCTTAATATCGGTCTGAATCTCTCGTAAGAGTCGGTTTCTTGTTGAAGGAAAAAAGTAATGGGAGAGGTTTTTTTTTTTTAATCGGGCATCTTGTAGGTAGCCGAGGAAAGTATAAGGAAAAATACATTAATGTTTTTGGGGAAGTGGAGTGATCCGATGAAAAAGTGGAAGACGATGTGGGAGGAGGAAGGACATGCTAATGGAAGAACTTCAAGAATTGTAGCGATATTTGGAGGAGGAGGAGGAAGAAAACGAGGGAACAGCGGAAAGAATGGGATTGAAAGAACCGTATATTGGGGAGAAGATCAGAGAATGGGACTGAAAGATAACATTGGGGGTGTACTGCAAACGCTCATAGGAAAGAGGAAAATAACAGAAAGGGTGGAAGATACAAGGATGAGAGAAAAAAGCCTACGCCAACGAAGATGAAGAATCGGAAAAAACAGGAAAAAAATCTACTTTCGATAGCTCAGGATATATTGCAATTCCAACTCTTTGTATGTTCTATCCAAGGCATTCCGATACTTGCTCTCCAGCTGTACGTTAAGTGGAATTCTCTCGAAAAATTCTATAGATCACTGTCTAGGTCTTACGAGTTCGCTGATAAGACAAAAGTATCCGTGGAGATTGTACTGTTTAGGATAGTTTAAAGTATATCTATTTTTCTCTTGATGTGGCTTGACTGGATGTCACTGATATTGAGAATGCATGCAAAAATCTGTGTGGACAGGTAATGGACTTCAATTTCGATGAAAGAAAGTGTATCGAAGTTACGTTTCGACATAAAATGGACATTTTATACACTGGGCATCGCAATTAGATCCACGTGCGATAACTGTTGATATATGTTAAAGTAAAAGCTAAAATTACCTATGAAAAGAAAGTTGAAATAGCCGTTGAATAAAAGTGTTGAAGGGAATGAAAGGAGAATATGTCGGTGCAGCTGACGTTAAGAGGCTTAAAAGGCTCAATAGACTCTTGAGATTTCATAAATTGACCGATAATGGGTGCAACTTGATAGAAAAAAATAAAATGCATGAATGAATTAATAATAATATGTTTTATAATTTTACTCCGTCTACCTTCAGTTCCCCATTGCGACTAATAAGTTACTCAAGTGCGTTTTTGTGGTGGAGCGTAAAACGCGTGACATGCTGGACAAGTGGAAATAACGAGTGCATTTATGGCAAGCATTGCCTGAAATCAGAAAAAGGCATTTGTGTGTTCCTGTATCACTAAAGACCGGAAAATTAGCGCTAAGAAAGTATACATGGAGGACAAAATTGGATACATAAAAAAATTGTGTTCATCAAACGAAATGGGATTGAAAGGAATGACGCATGGCTGCGGTGGAGTACTCGATCGGTACCCAACCACTTCGATGTTGCGACCAGTCGGCCACTTCATTCGTAATGATCGATGAACACTTGAGGATGGAGGTAAAAGCATATGTCATTGAAAGGGTGTTAAAAAAAAAACAAACGGCGCATACGCATTTGTTTGAGTTCGTTACGAAATTACCAATGTGTGGCACGGCAGAAGGACGGTGGCGATAAATAATAGAATTTTTGAGTATTCTACTTCAAATTTTTTGTTTTTTCAAGTTTATGCTACCTACTGTACTTTCTTACCGAGGAGTATGGTGTTCAGCGACTAGCGTGTTGTAATCAGCTTCAGAACTTCGAGGAAGTAATCCTCATCGCCACTTATTGTTAAATTTCTACGAAGGTTACCGACAAATACAGCGTTATCATAAAAAATTCCAGCGGTTTTGAGCATGGTTTGAATGTAAAACAGAATAACTTACTGCTTATGTTTTTTATATTTAGAATTGATCATCTCAAAAAATTTTTTACGTAATTAATAAATTTCAGTTTTAGTCGCTCTTTAAGTTTAAGAGTCTCCGTAGTGACTCGACAAGAGGGAAACCTGGCGTAGACATTACTCCAAACGAAAGGCACCAAGGGGACCTATGACTGAGGTAGCGAGCTGCCTTGGATACATCGCGATCTCCGGTAGGCAAATCATGCGAGGTTTTGAGTTGTCCTGAGCCTCCGGCAACAGTGCAAACTCACGGCCAATCCGAGTGCTTGGCGCAAAGTTTATGAAGTTTGATTATGGTGCCTTTCCGGCCTTAACATCCTCAGTAATTTTGGTTCCCACTGACATTAGCTTTTTCTAAGAAACTGATCGTTGAATTATTCTTCCTCATAGAATAATCCTCCAAGATCGTTAGAACATTAATAGCTTTGCCTGGTTTCGCTGCTATTAGGGCCCTCTTCGCCCCTATAGCGTGGAGGTGTTTTTCCTTGTCCCGTTCCTTCCGCACCTTTCCTCTCCCAGAGGCGTTGTCGGCCTCCTATCGCGGTGGCGCCTCTTTCCTTTACCCTTCCTCTCCTCCCCCTCCCCGGGTGATCGGGCATATAAGCCACTGGGCTGGTTCCCGGCCCCGGTGCATTGTATCCTCGAAGGGTTCGCCCTGAACCCTCATACTCTTTGACATTAGTTAAACAGGGCTGACATTTCGTGAAACGATTTTTTCCCACCCTATATATATTGGTCATCAGCCGGCCACCAGTATGTATATCGTCCAGAATGTAACGACGATCGACTCTACCTGAGAACTTTTTCAGGACAGGGGACGAAACTGATGTCACGAAAAGTCAACTGACGCGACGTATACCTGCCTCGTAGGAAAGGTCCATGCGGGTTCAGCGGAAGATCTGGAGAAGAAGATCGGAAGGACGAAGAAGAGTAGAGAAGAGAAGATGACGAGATGTTGAGGAAAGGATGGTTGGGGGAAAGTAGTAAAAAAGGAGGCATTGGATACCGACAGTCGACTTCCGCGTGTATGTGCCCGCCTGCGTGTTTCATACGGACGTACTGGTGGGAATAAGGGTGGGAATTTTTAAAAGATATATTTTCCAAAGTGAAAAATTAAACGCTGAGAGAAAAAACCCTGAGAGGAATAAAAAAAATTAGAAATGCTCGAGGAAAGAGAGAGAGAGGAATGAAAGTGGAGTGGGAGCTCTAAATAGTTTCAAAACAGTTGAAAGGAGGGAGAGGAGGAGGGGGAAAGTGGAGTGTGGAAGAGTTCGAACACGTAAAAGGGTTTGGAGAGATTGAACGGTAGAGTGAGAGGGCAAAAAGGAAAAGCTTGAAAAATTCTCATGTGGAGTGGTGCGGAGCTGGGGGAGGAGGGGGCGGTGATAGTTTGAATGGAGGAACGGGTGCGGAAGAGAGAGCATGACGGGAAGGATCGAGTGGATGTGAGGAGAGGGGGGAGGAGCAGGGTTTGATGTAGAGGGGAAGAGTTTGAGGAGGAAAGGGTACATGAGATGAAGGGACAGAGAGAAAGGGAGGGTGGGTAAGATTCTGGTTTGCCCGTCGGAAAGAACTGGGGGTGAGGAAAAGGTCGTATGGTCATGGTGGGAGATAGATGTACAGTTGGCGTTCCGTCCAGTGGAATGTACTTGAACCTGTGACATGGGTGTCATTCGTCCGCCGTATTGGTTCTCTCCGATCGTTTTTGCTGGGTGCCAGAAGATTCGATATTTTTCTAAACGATATATATGCTATAGGGGCCGCTTAGCTCCGTGGAAGTCCTCAAAGCTATCGGCGGCATATCATACTTCTTTTAAGCTTTGTTCAAACTTATTATGCCCTGTATTTTCTTGAACATGGGGTAATAGTAGGGGCAGGTTTAAGTAATGATAATTTATTTAGAAATATTTTCCTTTTCATAGGCGACAATTTTTCTCAAAGCGAACTTAATACACTCGCGATTTAGTTAATCGGGCGATCCATCCATCGATATGCAGTGTTATGTTTAATGTACTTACCAAATACTAAACGACCTCTTAGGTAACATTACTTACGTCAGTAATGGCGAATTGCTGACAACCTTTATATCTACTCATGATCTCTTTTCAATGTTATACAAAAGCCAGTGTACTCTAAATCTCGAGCATTAAACTTTCCTCGATTTTACTTTCCTTACGCAATGCTAACTATATATTTTTTTTAAACAATTAGGTACAGAAATTAGTTAAAGAAAACAAACGAGATCAACCAGATATTTAGTAGTGCATTTGATTTTACACCGGATGTCAGTATAGCCAGCCAGTATAGCCAGATATAAGTAATCATATTTTTTTGTCCTTGAAAGTTGAAGTGTGAGTAAATCACTCAAGAAATCAATTATATGATTGAATTCTAGTGGCCAATCTTTTACTTAATGTATCTCCCTGAGGCTGATAGTAAGTCAGAAGCATTATCGTCCATCCACACACACTTACCTAGCCGAAAATATTTGTTCAGGGAAACTGTGATAAAAAATATGGGCGAATTGGCCATCGTGTGACGTCACTCCCTCAACTACTATCTCGATATCTGGGAAGAAAGGGAGAGGTAGAGATTGACGAGTCGGAATACGAAAGCGACCGCGACGAAGAGGTGCGGAGAAGTCGAGTACGGAGTGTGGAGGAAGGAAAGTGATAGGGGAATGGGGTGAACTGGAAGAGAAAGGATTGGAAGGGGAAAGAGAAGTGGAGGTGAGGTGGTGATGATGTGGGGGAGAGGGACGCGCTGGAGGGACGGGGTAGATTTACTGTTTTGGAAGGGTGAGTGGGACGAAATGGGTTGGAATATATTTCGCGCGGGCGCGGACATACACGTCTGCATGCATTATGCTCCGCTATGTGGCGCCTACTTTTCATTATCCCGCCCGCATAAACATCGATAAGAGAGAAGGAGTGGAGGGCGGTGGTGCGGAAATTTTCGGGGAACTTATGTATAATATGCGAGGCACTCGACGAGGTGTGTGTGTGTGCGCGAATGTTTGAATAGACATAGGGCGCCAGCCAGGTGGGTAATTATTTACGTTAGCGTGCATAAAGCTCTCGGTCGAAATCGCTGCACATTTATTTCAAATCGCGGCCGCTTTACCTGCGTTTAATCCTAATTCATAAACTCGGGTGGTAGATGATTAATAGGTTCTGAATAGGCGGTTGTAACTCAAATGTATTGTAAAACTTGTAGATATTTATTTGGAAAAGGGATAGGGCTGTATAGCATGATTAAATAATTACAGCGATTTCGAAAAGGAAAAATATGGAGGGAAAATAGATTGGTCTTAATCTTTTGGTTTAATAATAATAAATGAACTCGGGTGGTAGATGATTATTCGGTCCGGAGAAGGTAGTAATTACCCTCATGTATCGTATGTTCCTTAGATTTGTATTTTAAAAGGGGCTATGAATGTATAATATCATTATATAATTACAAGGATTCCAATGTGTTTCGTCCAGGAAAGTTCATTGACCTAATTCTTTGTTTTATGTCGTCATGGTAAATAAATGCTTAGTCATCTGTTATGCCTCAATGCTGTGTGTGCGGCAATTATTCGTAATTTAGCCGACAGTGGACTTTTTGTTTACAGCGCTCGGAATATTCCTCTTTTAATTGAAATAATTCCAACGTAGACCATTGAGATGAAACATGTTCCAAGTGTCTAAAAACGAAAAGAAGATTACACTTACCGTTTGAGGTGAATTATCATCAGTCGAGTAAAAACGTGTAGTTTGTGATCGCTTTCAGAACGGGTATTTTCATGCCATAAAAGTCCATATCTATCCTCTAAATGAGCACTGGAAATTGCAGTTTGGAAATTTTTAGATGAAATTGTACTATAATCATCACATTGATCCAGGGATGAACTTGAAACCTTCGGGTTTAGCTGTGTAACTGATAGAACATAGACGCATAAGGCATAATATTCGTTGTATTCTCAAAACAAAAATTGCGAATGAGTGAAGATTTGTTTCTATAAACGTCCATCCATCTGACACAAGTTTGTTCTCTTCTTTTGACGCGCTGGTGCCGTAGCTTTCTTACTTCTGTCTTCGACATCGAAATCTCTTTGCCTGTGAACACCAGCTCCTAACAATTAAGCTATCTTTTTCTTACCTCTTTCGAACTTATTATTTCTTTCCTATCTCACGCACCAGGATCTCAAACGCCTATTGATTATTCTTATATTCTCTTCTATAATTTTTCTTGACCACACGTATTTACGTGGCGGTCTGCATGTAAATATTTGCGAGTTTTTTGTATGCTTGTATACTCAATATTACTCAAGGGACTTGTGAAGATCTTACTCCTAATCTCGTCTCTCATAAATACCTACAGAAAATCTGTGGATTATTCTTATCTATAAAATAATCTTCCATTGTTCTGGGAACAGAAAACGTTATCCAGGTTTCGCTGGAAAGTACGCCCTTCTTGGCGTGGCTTTGGATTAAGCGTGTAACTTCCCCCTCCTAATCCCATCTCTTTTCCCTACTTCCCGTTACAGTTCAGCGTATTGGATCCCACACAGGTGCCGCTTCTCAATGGGTTCCTACCAAGGATTCACCTGTTATAGTATTGCAGTATTAGGTTGTATACTGCAGCCTTTCATTTCTACCTATGCCGAGCCACTTCGTCAAGGTAATTATTTCTTACTCGTGTCCTTAATCTGCTCCAAGCAATCACCTCTAGGTGTTCCGCTGGAAACTTTTCCTTCAATTATTTCCTCCCTTACACTTGCCACGTGTTTGCTATGCCTTGTTACATGATCAATCTTTCGCACTTTTTTTCGTGATTTTCCTCAATTTGAGTCTAAATTACCGATGACAGCGCCGAAGGCGCTGACGTCATTTGCCATTATGGCTGACGTATCCATGACAGTGTTATGATCACGATGATGATAGCATTTATGCAATAGGATGAATCGCCGATCCACTGCAAAATATAAAGTAAATAATGTAAAGTAAGATATTTCTTGGCTTTGAGGAGGTATTTCGATTCCTAGGGGCAACGGAAAATACCAATTAAGATTCAGGAATTAATAAATTATTAGTGAAGTATCCGCCACTAGCTCATGACGATTACTCAAAGGGTTGGTAATTATTTTAAGAGCGTGACTTCAATAAAAACAGGGCAGTTATTAGTAAGGCAGGTAAGAAAAAGGGTCATACGTTGGTTACCTTAAACGCCTTAAACTGACTAACCACCGTCGCAGTAAATGATGTAATTGTATCAGTGAATGGCAACTAAAAGGTATTATACATTAATATGAATGCAAAAATATATTACTTACGGCGTTTTATAATACCAACAAAATAACAAGAGAAATCATACGATACCCAACAATGCCAATGATTTTTCAACGTGGTTTACGAGCGTCATCTTTGGTATCCTCTGGGCTCTACTTCCAAATTCGGCCGATAATTGGTGTCTCACTTGTCTGGATTATCGAATGCCCTTTTTTCTCCTATCCATATGCATAACACCCCCTTTATGGATTTATCCTTTGATTAGATCATAAGCATCCTCTGCTAACACCAGGCGTCTAAACCCTAATTCTCCTAAACATTTGTTTTACCAATGGTTCATGTTTGTGAACAACAAAACATATAATATTCATCAACGCCAAATGACGATAGAAATACGGACAATTGGAAAAGATGATCTAAAAATAAATACGTGCGGGCAGTAATACGTGTAGTCCTGGTTCTGACGGTGTACACTGAAGATCAAATGGTCGGCCAGTTAAGGAAATAAGGTGCACCGAAGGTTAGTAGAAGAAGTAGGACTGCGGAAAATTACACACCAGTGAAGGATACAGAGGATGAACCACATCATTAGACGGAGAAACTACGTAAGAAATATAAAGAAAGGATAAATTGAAGAAAAAGTCCTCCCAGGAAGACTTAAAGAAAAGTAATTGGGGCAAATGAAATAAGGACAAAAAGAAGAATGGCAGGAAACTGAAATAACTTTCTTGGGAAAGAGAGAACTGGAGTGTTGAAGTCACGGGGACTCAATAGAGAAGACCCCAGTTCGTCGCTTACGAGCCTGATTTATGCTGCCTAGGTTTTTCGATCGGGCCTCAAAAATATCCCTAGCTTAGCGACGAGTGTAGAGCAATCCCCGTTTTAACAATATTTTGTGGTATAATATTTGAAATTTCCTAAAGAGAGCATTGAAAAGATTTTTGGTTGATACCATCATCAGAAATTTAAATTTGGCTAACAGCCCTGATTATAGCTCATTTTATTCGTGAAATTCGAATCGCTTTGCACGTCAGCGATGATAGTGATGAATTTTCTAAACTCATTACACGAATGTGTAAGGACCCGAGTGGCAATATTTTAAACCCATTTAAATGTGGAATGGATGTCATCACATTTAGTGGTCAAACTGAGTCGTGTGGGTGAAAACACATCTAGAGGTTGACTTTAGGATCCTCTTTTGTAATATTCGTGATTGCAGTAAACCAGTCTTGAGACTGTAATAATGTGATTGAATGAACCCAATAGATAGGCCTAAAGGAGATAGAGGCAAAATTCGTCAGAAGGGCGTCATATCTTGCTTTAGTATGTTAGATGCCCCTCGTATACATGGTGAATTCATTTTTTTTACAGGGGCACGCGTAATTGGAGTGCACTCTTAAATTCATTCGACTCGACTATCATCCCGTCAAGCGTGGGCAAGTACCGATTTTTCTCGTGTTACATCATCTCTCTCTCTCTGCCTCCACTTTTTTTCGGCGAACTTTTCCCACCCGAACCTCAACGGCGGGAATAAATAATCGTGCCCTCGCACGCGCGCCTCGCCTGAAAATTTTCCCCTCGCCGCGTCGTTGAAAATCGCACCCCCTCGCGGTATCTCACCCACTCTCTCTCTCCCTCTACTTTATTTATCTCACGGCGAATTTTGTGCGTAATGAGTGACATGGGAAAAGGCCGGCACGGGAAGGGTGAAAGAGGAATGGAGAGAGATGGGAGAAGATGCCTGGGAAAACGGACGGAGCCGTGATGGGTACGAATAGGGGGAGAATGGGGTTTTCAGGACGGAATTGCGGTGCGTAGGCCGCGGCATGCGGATGGAGGCTTCTACTCTTAAATTGAATTTAACACTGGCAATTTTTTTTTTAAGAAATCGAAAGATTTCGCCTTTCATATACATAGTGGAAATTCATGCTGAATGAAAGTTAACAACCTTTGTAAATTCCAGCAGAATTTTTTAATGGTACTACGCATTTAGACGCTGAGTTAGTCAACTCTTCGATACTCCAGAATGACGAATAGGAGGGCAAAGTGGGGTTTTCAGGACGGAACTGCGGTGCGTAGGCCGCGGGATGCGGATGGAGGCTTCTACTCTTAAGCTGAATTTAACACTGGCAATTTTTCTTGAAGAAATCGATCGATTCGGCTTTCTTTCGGTGGAAATTCGTTTTTGCCCTACGAAGTTTTCCCAAAATTTTTTCCTAAAATATTTACTTATAATCCAGTGTCGAAACGTATCGTACAAATAAAAAAAAATCTGTGAAAATTTACTTAGGTTGTTTATTTCACTCATTTGTCGTTAAATTTACTTTTTCTAGAACTTGTGGGAGAATTTGAGTTTTTTAGAAATACTTGCATATTTGGGTATTTGACGTTAGAAATCGCTTGCAGATATATCGTAAATATTAGTATCTTAATAAACTGTTTTCAGAGTAAAACCCAACTTAAGGGTATAGCGTGGGGATTGAAATTTTGGAATTGTGAGATGGATTCACTTATACTCCCTAATTAGTAAAGCGAAGAAATACGTTTATGTGTTTGGTAATGCATGAAGCTTATAGAAAAAGCATTATCATTAGTTCAGGTTATTATTCCAGTAACCAGAGACTGGCGTAGAGCGTAGACAACTCTTTATACCCGATTAGATTGTTTTTATGAGGGAGATAATAAAAATGAGCATAATTGTGCAAACAATTATTTTCAAAAAAAAAGATCGCGCTGGATTTAGTGAGTTAAGGACGTCACAGATTCACAGATAGAAGAGGAAACAATAATGATAAGGTGAACAATGTCTTGTTCTGAGAAAGAAGGCGGAACTAATAAGAAAAACTGAGAAACTGAACTAGGTACTATAGAAGGGAAAGAGGAGTGCCGGGGAAATGTTGGGAAAACTTTCTGACCCGTGATGGGGGGACTAAGTGAAGGGGGCGAGCACGATGGGCTTTACCGAAGTGACGGCGGCAGTGCGTAGGTTGCGGTATGCGGATGGACTCTCTTTTGGTTCGGTGAGCATGAGGATGGCGAGAGATGATGTGAACGTTCGGAAGAAGAGGAAGTGCGTGACGGAAGACTTTTCTGGGAATGGAGAAGGAAGGGACGCACGGGTGGATCCGAGGCGAAGATGACGGGGAACAGGGGGGTTAATGACTTGCCACCCGCCGTCGCGGCTGAGGCTGGCGGTGGAACCAGTGAACGAAAGGGAATCCTAATAGCACCGAAGGGAAAGGCCGGAGAACCATCGAGAGAAATTGACGAAAAATTTATCGTAAGGTGTTGGTATAGGAGAAGAAATCATCACATATCTCGGAATGCAAATTCATCCAAATGCTTCTACGTAATGTGAATTGCACCAAGAAAGAAATTACCGGGATATGAAATGGAAACACGAGCATAAATATATTCTCGGGGTCTCCGCCGGGTAATTGACTGCATGTCTCTCGACGTTTCGAAGAGCGACTTGTTACTCATCCTGGGGGGAATTTTCTTCAGATCTTCTGAAGACCCCTTGAGGACGAAGAACAAGTCGTTCTTCGGCACGTCGGGAGGCATTCAACAAATTACCCGATGGAGAACCCGAGAATCCTTTATGCGACTGATACGTCGGGAAAATATAAGATCTTACAAATCAAAAAGCGATCATGCCAAAGATTTCCAAAGAGGTGCGCATACTTCAATGCTACTTTATGCCCCTATTTACTGCCGTAAATTAGGTAGTTTAGGGAGTGTATATGTGTAATAATAAGTTCATTTAAATATTATGGATTCAAGGATATGTACCTTAAAAATCTCAACCAAAGTTGTCTTCTAAGTACCAAAAAAATTAAACTAGTAATATATATTTAGTGTGTGACGCGATTCAAGTAAATTTAAAATATAATGAATGAAATGTAACTAAATTTAAATTATTCAAAGTGATATTAGGTCCAGTAGAGGTGCATTAGAAATAGATGTGCGTACCCGAAAAGGAAACAAATTTAGTAAGCTTAAATGCCATTGCTTAAATTAGCACTAGTTTTTGCATGAGAAAAATAAATGCTTAATCGAATATGAAGTCATGGTTCACATGTGTTTAAATTAGAGGAAAAAATGTTATGATAAGGTCATACAATAAAACGGTTGTCATTAACAGAATAACGATTAAGGGTGAGCCAGGTAATCAAAATGAATGTTGGCGAAAGAGAAGTTGAAAGAAACTTATAAGATATAAGAATTATAATTTTGACATTAAAAATTTGAATATGCGACTGGAACGGAAAGAGATGAATAAAAGAGGATAAATATGATTAGGGTACGTTGGAATAACACTGTACTGTACAATACCTTCTCGTAGTTTTGTTTGAGTTCAGGTTTTAAAGTGCATAAACAATAGAACATCTTATATGAATAAGCCTATCGGAATAGGGTAGTTTATTATCTTTGAAGTAAAGGATATTAGTTCGGTTGTTGGGTTATGTATGGCGCTTATTACCTGGTGGAGCATTATTCTTATTTTTCTCGTATTCTATGAAGTATGGAGACTCCGGCCTGCTTGATGGGGCATCTATAATTCCTCAGCCGCAGCAATCTTCTTACGGTGGGCCAGCTGCTTCCAACCGCACGAGATCGAGTGATCGAGTCTTTGATGCCGTTAGATGTTGTAGGTCGCCCGCGCATTACACTGAAGGAATCAACGTGTCCCTAGTGGTCTAAGGGCAAGGGTAACTCACTGAGCTTCCTTCGTGCCCGAGATTGGGGACAACAATTTGGGGCATATATTCTTTCCGGCTTCTTCGCTAAAGACCTATCAACTTCTATGCTCGTGGTGTGAAATGTAATGGCCCGTGATCGTCTGTAAACTGAGGCGGTTATCAGTTTTTGATTAATAGACAGGATCTTCGTATCCGCTTCAACCCACAAAAATAGTGGAAAATAGACATAAAATTTGCTCAGCGCTACCCTTTTTTCGCGGAAAGAAGTAAAACTTTTTTTAAATGGAAAATAGGACTGAAACTATTTTTTAAAAAGTTTTCACATACTTGTGGCCTCTCAAGAAATTTGATGGTGGTATTTTTGCGAAGGCAGTTGCGAATGCGGTTACATTGTTTCTCATCTCAAATATATATTTCATAATTTTTTATTTATGGCTATGGAATTTATATATGCCGAGGGTTGATTGAAAAAAAGAGAGTCATGATCTTCATCAATAAATTCGATTTACTTTGTATCGAGCCAATTAGACGTCTTCAATTTACCATTTATAGGCTACCTGTTTTGAATTTTAATTTTATTGCATTCATTACACGGTCTTTGTCATTTTATGGTGTAATCAATTCACAACGCGTGCTTGACCTTGCAATCGTCATTACGTTTTTACAATGTTAAGCATTTTAAATGTCGTTCTTTCTCCATAAAATTTTGAATTTGTTATTTATTTTTTTAGGTAGTTAGTACGTGGTGATGATTACGAGATACCCCATTAGTAAAAATACATGATGATACTTCGTTAATCAGTACCTGATGATGATTGCAGGGGAATCGAAACACGTGTTTTTAGCTGTTAAATAAAATTACTAGGCAGTACGATATCTTTCTTCATCATTCGTTATGCTGCTCCACGATATCTTTCCGGAAAAAGTTTACTACTCTCCTTCAAGTTTATACTGAGCACTTTGCAAAAGTCTGATAGTATCTCTGCGTGTGGGAGGGCATCTTACTCCAGTGTTGGGTGAGATGCTGGAATGGAAGTAGCTGGAGGAAGAAAGCCTCACAGTTGAGTCAGACAGAGAGATACGAAGGAGATTTAACTTGAGATAAATGAAAGATTGACATTTAAAATTTTCACATTGTTTTGTGGACGCTTTCTACGTTCATCTGTCATTTGCGTCATCATGGATTTAGACTAAAGGAAGTCTGAATATTAATGTTTTATTGGTTTAAACGTGAAGACTTGAGGATTTTATCATGCCGATTCAACTCTCAGTCAAACACCTCCTTTAATATACGATTTCGTCTTTTCTCGGCGAATTATGTTAGATACGATTACCTTATTTCTGGCTGAGTAAGAGTTAATCTGTAAGCTAGTGAAAAACTTCAAGTCCAGGCTCGGGGAATCCTAGAACACACACCTCACAAACATCTGCAATTATAACCCAGCAATTCCAAAAACATATAAACTGCCTCAAAAAATTTCTCGTCTATGGGTCTTTTCTACGTCTTTCCTTATTGTAGATTTTGTCAGTTAATTGTAATACTCTATTTGTTCATATGTTGCAGTGTATTTTTCTTGATTTAATTTATATATTTAAAAATATCATAATAAAGAAAGAAAAAAATGTTATAAATAATTATATATAATAAATAAATAATATTTATAATTTAACAAAATCAATAATAAAAAATAAAAAAAATAAAAAAAAAGAAGTTAAAAGCACTATCTTTATTATCTCTACAAAAATGTTCAAAACAATTATTAGTGTTAAGTTTCTGTTCACACAAACACAAACTACCCAAGCAACACAAACAGATGCGTACGATAATTAATCCATTGTTAACAGGCTGGTTAGGGTTAACGTATCAGAGCGATTAAATTCAATGTAAATATCACTTGACACTCTGTTTTATTCTCAATCATATTTTACATCCACTTCAAGATGGCTCTCTCCTTAACAATTCATTATTTATCTTTTATCACCATAGCATCGTCTCAAACAAAGGCATAAAAGAAATCAAAATAAAAACAAAACTACTCACAAATAAACAAAAAAAACAACAAATGAACTTAAAAACAGAAAATAAACTAAACATATACAAAAGTGATATCGGTCATAAAGACACATGCATCAGGGTGAACTTGGTTTACCGGGACAGCTAAAACGCCCCTGCGGCGCGTCACTTAATGTAATTAGTAGCTGAGTAAGAAAAATGTCAAAGTAAAAATTATAAAACCACCTGGTATATTTCTTACTTGACTAGAACCCCAAGAATTATTTATTAGCACTCCTTCAAGTTTATACTGAACGCTTTGCAAAAGTCTCCTCCCTGGTAGTACCTCTGAATGCGGGAAGGTATCGTGGTCCAGTGTGGGGTGAGCTGCAGGAATAGTATAGCTGAAAGAAGAAATCCCCAGTTGAGTCAGACTGAGAGACATGAAGGAGATTGAACTTGAGATAAATAAAAGATGAACTTTGTAAATTTCCACATTGTTTTGTGGAAACATTGTCAGCACAAAGTGGACGCTTTCCAAGTGTATCTGTAATTTTTAATCATTATGGATTTTGACAAAGCGATACCTCCACTGCACAAACGCTCAAAAATCGCCCAGCGTATCAAATCCGCTTATCTAGTAGCCTATATGGTACTAGATGAGCGGATTTGATACGCTGGGCGATTGTTGAGCGTTTGTGTAGTGGAGGTATCGAAAGGGAAGCCTGAATTTTTACGTATTGTTGGTGAAAAGGTGAAGATTTGATCATTCTTATTCAACCCTCAATTAAACACACTCCTTAAAGTTTATACTGAGCGCTTTGCCATAGTCTCCCTCCCTATTAATACCTCTTATCTCTACATGTGTGAGGGTATCGTGCTCCAGTGTGGGGTGAGCCGCATGAAGGGAGTAGCTTGAGGAAGAAAGCCCCAGTTGAGTCAGACAGAGAGACATGAAGGAGATTGAAGAGCAGGATGGCGGCGCGATGGGGAGGGGGAGGAGGGGAAGGGTTAGAGAGGCTTGAGGCTGCCAGGGTAAAACGACAGGGTTAGCCGGGCAAGAGGGGGTAGGGGTTGGAGAGGGATATTTAAGGGGGGAGGGTATGGTGGCGTTGGAGAAGTGTCGAGAGGATAGGAGGGGAGGGTAGAGGCAGGATTGAAGAGTGCTGCTGGGGATAATTCACATTCTCCTCGCCGGGACTAATAACCCTCTAAACGAATCACGGGATTGAGAGTGGTAGCAAGAGAGAGAGAGAGAGCGAAGGGGTCTTTCTCTGTACGTGGGGGGGAGGGGGACGGAAAACCGTTGTTTTGGAGTCTGGGCGTGCATGTGAATTGGGGGGGTGAAGAGGTTCGACTGTGTGCACCCGTCGTCGGGGATGTGTTTGTGTGTGTGGTGCTTTTGTGTGGGATCGGAATGAGTTGGAGGAGGGGGCGTGGCTTTATTTTTTTTCCTCTCTTTCTCTCCGCGTGGATAGAAAAGGGCACGTGAGAGTGGTGATATGGGTGGATATTAGCGTAGGTGGGTGAACGATATAGTGTTTCGATTTTGATACGCAATGTGTACTCGATGGAGTGTGGAATGTCGCACTGATGTTTATGCTTTATGGGTTATTGTTGTGTTGAGTATGGGAATGGTCTCGTTCACAATTTTTTTTTAAATTACTCATTGCGATGTATTTAAAAATGAAGAGATGAGTATTTTTATTCTTTATGTCGCGGTGTTGAATATGGGAATTACCTCGTTCACCATTTTTTTTAAATAGCTGATTGTGATCAAATGTAAAATTAAAAACAGAGAAGTATTTTTTTCGATCCAATGACTACTTCTCGAGCCGTCGCGATGAAAAATCTTCGGCGTGACCCCTTTCAAAGATGAGGTGATAGCGTCACGATCTCAAAGTGAGCGATTCAGCGTTTCTTCTCTATTCCTTGGCCTTGTGCATGCGCCAGCGGAGTTAGTTGCTGTTTACACTCTTATGAGCGGGTCTTTTCCGCAATGAAAAGTTCACCCTGAAAGAGTATAAGAGCCACAAATTTTATGACGTCACCAACTCATGAATAGTGAGCGGAAACTTATCGTTATTCTCATTTTAAACTTACGAGAATGTGGTCGTAAAGCAAAGATTTTATTTTCGTCATGACTATAGTAAAAATAAATATAACGAATTTTTCCTGTGAATAACGTTGTTGGGTTGTAGCAAAAACCCTATTGTAATACGTACTAACGGTTAGGGGTGAGGGACGTGCAATTTAGGCTTGAAGAATTGCATTTAATCAATTTTCATGCATTTTCTGAGTGTGATTTGTAGTTGAAGGGCACAAGTACTTAGATGCATTATCATAAATCGATTGCGACTTTTAAGTCGTATCGTTGTTTTAATTGAGGGTAGGAAAAAATGAAACCTTGAATAATGGTACTTTATCCATGAAATTAAGATAGATGTGCTGAATTTTTTTAAAATTGTAAATGTCTAGATGCCTATGTTTCGCTTCATATCATTTACTATCCTTAATGTCGTGGTGACATTATCTTCTATCGCTAAGGAAAGCTTTAGTAGGATTCCAGTCACTGCTTCATTATAGTTGCTGAAAACTAGTTTATTAGGCGTTTCGCTAGCCGCTACAATTTACGTATGCTGATACTTTCGTTCTTTCGCTGGAAAGTAGTGATTAAATTTTCTCTGCTGTCATGAGTCTATGTTTTTATGTTGTTATTTTTTTATCGATGTATTTAAAAAATTAGATGCATGGACGCAATGTTAATGCACGATGCACATATTGATTAAAAATACTCCTCGGTCCAAAAAATATATTTCGCATATTAGCCTTTCCAGGTTCCAGGTAAATAATGTTTTTTCTCAAGGCAAAATCACCATAGTGCGACGGAGCTATCATTGGATGCATTTACCCTGCCTTAGCCATTAGTAGATTTTGTTTCTTAGAGGGAAATAACGCTCAATATATTTTCTCATCTTTTCAGATTTGACGAAAAATTGAGACTTTTTTAAGACTTCATAGTTTTGTTTCTCTGGCAAGAAGTGAGTTTAAAATTAAGGATTAAGTGATAGGTAGTCAGATGAAGAAATAAAATTTCAAGAGTTTTGCGAAATGCAGGCAATATATTTTTTTTGTGTGAAGTTCACTTCCGCCGTAATTGTTCTTCGAATATTGTAATAATTGTGAAAATATATTGCAACATTTTTATATTGAGGTGATACTATTATATTATTGATCCTTATGGGCTTACTTTTTCTTAAAAAAATATTACATAACATAGAATTGGCAATGGCATACATCTGTTTAAATAGAAAAAGATTAAGTTAGCAATTAAATTATTCATTAATTTATTAGATAGAAACTAAGTGATAATGAATAAAAACATTATTTGGATTTATAAATTCTGAGGTTGCATTTGCAAGTCACTGTCGACATTAACGTAAAGCTTCCGCTGAAAACAGACGGCACTCTGTGGGTTAATTCTGCTGCTAGTTTATATGTCAATTCATCACCATTAATTCTGTTTTGTCTTTATTTTGGGGAGATGCGATACTCCGAGAGGAACGGGACATCAAGGAAGGGTATAGACGCGACCCGGGCGGAGTTTCGGTCGTTAAAAAGGGCCCCTGAAAGGTTGAGCGCGAGAGAGAAGGTTTTTCGGGGGAGGAGTGGCTGGAAATGTTTGGAAGATGCTGGACCGGGAGAAGGGTTGGCAGAACAAAAGAAACTGTGTGTGGGGGAGAGAGAGAGAATGAAGAAGGGCATTATGGGCCGGAAGGGTTTCGTAGGAAGTAGTTTGGCGATGGTGGAGCTAGTTAGAAAGTAGGAGGAGGAGGTGGATATGTGGTGGATGGAAGGAGATAAAAGATTTCGAGTCAAGGAGGGGAGCAAGCAGGCGTTGTTGTGAAGGGGCTGGCCACGGTTGCGGCAAAGGAGAGCTTCTTATTTGGGGAGGGTGGGTTACATGTGTATTTGGATGTGTTATGCATGTGGGCGATCGTATGTGTTTATCGGCGCTGTCAGTACGTGGAAGATGCTTCTTGGGTATGGGGAATTGTGAAGCAGGAAAGAGAAGGAGAGATGAAAGTTTGAATTTTAGTGCGAGGAGAATATTAAGATTGGGATGGGCCAAGCACCTTTTACCTCTGCTATTCTATGAGGATCCTAGCTATCAAGGGATACAAGTAATATTTTTATAATTTCGGAGATAAGTGCGGGGAAATTCGGGAAAATTTGTTGTTATACAATGGCAAGGGCATTTTCTTTTACGAGTATTACATCATTGCTCAGGGCCAATTGTTTCTAAATTTTTACGCAACATAGTGTTGGTAATAAGAAACATCTGCTAAAATGACAGAGATTAGGTTACATTTAATTTCCTCATTGATCTTTCCCCAGTGGCTCACTTGCATCTCTTTGCCACAACAATATACGATATTTCACCCCACCAACCATCTGCACATATATAAAAAATTATAAACATTGCGCTCGTACCCCTTGGCTTCTACTGTCTCCATATGAGAAAATTTAGGTTTCCGTTGTGCTAGTGTTTGCGCACACAATCATTTTATCGTCAGATTCTGCTTCTTAGGCAAATAAGTGCGTATGAGAATTAAAATATTAGATACAATAAAAAAAAATTCATTTGGAATTCATCGGACGCGTTGTGCCTGGGAACATATTCAAGTCAATCTGCTTTTAGGTTACGAATATCTCAGTACTTTGCGTCTTGACTGTGGTTTGGTCGAGGGAGATATTCATTGATTTAAAAAATATTCCGTATCGAATTCGAAGGCATTGGGAATATTGGACTTCGATAGTCAATTCATATAATTTGTTCTCTTTGTTTTTTTTCGATGAAAGGAGATGTTAGTTAGTTTATTTAACAATTTTAGGAACCCTTTTTTATCATCTTTTTTTTGATTTTTGGGCTCTGGTGAGTGTGCCAAATAATTTCGGATGATATCTGTGTAAATAGAATTCCGGGCAGAGTGAAATCGTAGGAAATATGTTCGCAGTCATAGGCTTACCTTCATTTAGGATGATATTTCGTCTTAAATTGCAATGTACGGAAGGAGGTGTTAAGTAAAGTATTTTCTTGGAAAGTTTGATGCCTTAAACTTCAAAAGCAGGCACAACCCGAAATCATGCAGATATCGTTATTTTCCAAGCTTGTTGCTAGTTATATGTACGGTAGCACTTTAAAATGCAGTAATTCACCGGAAGCTTATATCAATCCAAGTACCTGTATTACCTGTATACCCAATCTTACCTGTATTTACTAAACCCTTACAAATAACATTGATTTCAATTTTTTTAGACAGTTCTAAAGTATCAATTTTTTTAAATTGTAAAATATTTTGGCGTACAATCAGCATCATGAAATATCTCATAAGAGTAACCTTTCCAATCGTTTGCCTTTTCTTTGTAGTAAACATTTGGAGCAACAATGTAATGATAGATGTTCCACTTGCACATGTTGGGAAAAACAGTTGCGTTGGCGTGGAACATATTTTTTATTCTTGATCACGGATGGGGAGGGTGAGATCGGGTGTGTATGGAAAGTGTTCGGGATACACGGCGTGGATTTTCGTGTAGGCGGGGGAGAGTGGAGGGTGGCGCCTTTTTCCCCGATGCAAGGGGGAGGATGGCGGGCAGGAGGCGAACGGAGAGAGAGAGAGAGAGAAACACTGGAAGGCCCAGCTGCGAGGCTGTTCTGCTGCAAAAAGGGCGTCGGTCGATGATTATGTGCAGTCGACGACACGGTTTAATGGAAGCGAGACCCTCGTCACGTGACCTGTCCAATTACGTCCGCTTCAGTAGTGAGTCGCGCAGGCCGAGCGTTGCTATGACACTCGCCTCCTCTCTTCTTCCTCCTCCTCCTCCGCTGTCGCCGCTCCTTCCACTCCGTGAGCACAAGCTTTAACTAACTCTCACCATGACGACGCACGACATTGTTCAACGCATAAATATACCGCGGAACATTCTAGTGTCGTGGGCGAACGAAAATGTTGTTGCTAAACTAGATATAATCACTTTCAAGTTTGTTCGTCGAGAGAGAGAGAGGGCTGGAGGGAGTGGGAGTCTAGAGGGGGGGGGGGGCAGAAGGGAGGGGGGCGGAGCCCGCCTTTGCCACCATGGGAAAGTGTCGCCCTGATGAAATGGGAATGTCGCCAGTTGGCGAATAAAATGCAAATTCTCGGACGCGGAAGGGAAGTGTTTTGCATGCGAGATTTAGGCTACAGGTCAGTGGTCAGGAGGTTCACGAGCTGGCGGAGGAGGGAGGGTTGAAGGGGGTGGAAATGGCCCACTCTCTAAATCTCTGGGGGGGTTGGTTTTTGCGCCGAAAGTCTGTCACACACGGGGTTGGCACTCTCATTACGGGCTCGAGGACGAGCTGGATATCCAGAGATACCAATTATTTAGTTTAAAAGTCGTGGGCGTTTTTTTTGCTATATACTCCGCGCTAATGCTTTCAATTTGAAACCTACTCCCCACACCCTATCGCTCCTACGTAATGTTTTCCTCTCCTTTATCGCCATTGTTTATCCGATACTGGAAATGTTTGCATTTTAGTGGTGTCGTCATTAAATCTGCCAATGCGTCACGCTTGAACCTGGCGATATGAGCGAAATTTACTGCCCTTTCAATGGTGTTTTAGGTGGTGGATGGTTTTAGAGCTTGTTGCATACGGTGAGAGTGACATGCCGGGGCCTATCTGAGGTACAGGAAAATCGTAATTTGGCTACGCGATATAACTATTATGTGTCTTTACACCCCCTCCACACGCAATTCTGGCGGCCTGCGGAGTAATGTGAAGATGTATGTGTAACGTTTTTGGTAGACTCAAGTTAAATCGTTAAGAAGTACTTGATGACCGCACAATTTTGCTAACACCTTATATAGGCTTTAAGTGGTCGTCTGTCTTCGAGCGTCCTTGTAGTAAAATTCATTTGATAGCAATAGACGTCTGGGAAAAAATGTGGTTGTTAGAATCGGCTAAATAATGTATTATGTAATAATCGGCTAGATTCGCGTGCTGGCGGATTTACTCGATAATAGATTAAATTTTAATGTTTAGTTGCTATAAATCAGAAATCGAAATATTCATGAGTAAAAGTTTTATTTTTATTCAGTTTTGAAATTGTGAATATACTCGAGTAACATCTGCATTTTTCCATAGTAATTAAACCTGCCATTGTGGCTTAATGTTAAATATTGTCCATCCACCTATGTATGAAGTAGACGGACGTTAATGTTGGATATGGGTACATAACTTACCGAATCATTAGCTTATGGTGGGAATAATTGTCCTTCTCTGTCTCAGTTTATTTACACACGCACGCATAATTCTACGGCAAATAAAATTAATCAAGCATTTAATGCCGCCATTTGCATTAATGGGACTAATTGATATGCAGCGCTCTGGATGCAAGTTAATGTAGTCTCTCATTAAATGCCGTCATTAATTTATCCTATTCTAAAAGGGCACGTAATCAAATGCCTGTATTATTAATGACTGGAAGGAGATTGTCAGGCGAGCTCCTTCTGGAAGCACGATGGCGTAGAGACAGTTGGTTTGCACGGGAGAATCGAAAAGACCATTCGTTCTGTTGTGACATGTCATACGGGTGAGCTAGGACGTGTCGTTCCCGTTTCAAGATACCGAAATTAATTTACTGGCCACGCCATTGTTATCGCATGCGTGAACCAAAAGATGATTGACTAAAAGTTTGTTATTCGTATTCGTGATGTGTGGGACGATTCTCGCAAAATTTAACAAAATTTAATGTTTGACCCCAGTTAAATCTTCAATTTGTATTTTTATAGAATGTGTTATGGAATTGGCAGCATATATAGTTAATAAGAGAAGCATACTAATACTAGAGGAGAGAAAAAATGACGGGATGCCTAGAAAAATGGAAACGTGAGAAAAAACATGGCGAAAGCGCGAAACGCTGAAATAAAATGAAAATACATACCTTTGTTGATCATGTAGGGTACGGGCTGGATAAATAAATCATTTAGTGAAGCTATTTTTCGATTTCCAATTCGACCCATAATTTTATTTTGATAACATAAGTATGTCTGTTTAACATTTAGTTTGAAACCGAAAAGAGTGTTTGAAATACCATGCAGTGCATTTGAAGCATAACATTTGTTCAAAGTGGAGCGTGCAATGACTGAAGGAGAGTAACTAAGGATGAGATGTGCTGAAAAATCGAGAAATATGAAAAACAACATGGCCAAAATGCGAAACACCAAACTGCAGAGATAACTCAGAGGAACACGGGACTGAACGAAGGCTGCGTCCCCGTTTCAAGATATCAACAAGATGGAGTAAATTAACTGCGTAGGGGCATTGTGGTCGTTGGTCCGCATGGGAGTAACGAAAATACAGCTCTTTCTGATGTGACAGGGCAGGGCAACATGGGACCAAACGGAGGCTGTGTCCCCGTTTAAAAGATATCAACGCCCCGGTGTAAATTCACTGGCCACGCATTGTCATGGTAGGAATCGGAGGAGTTCACCGGGGTGCACGATTCCTCTCCTATCGCACGTGCTCGTTTGTCATTTGTTTTCCGCCGTTCCGTATTTTTTTTAAAGCCGAATGTGGAGCAGGGGGCGGTAACAGTAGCGAGAGCGCCGTACCGGACAAAAGGTTGAAAAAAAAAGAATATTTATTTTTCCCGCCTGCAACATCACCCGCGATTGTAGCCTTAATGGTCAAGGTCGAGCGAGGATAAAATATAAAAAAATCTGGAGGAGAAACGAATAAAAGGGTGTGTAGAAAAATCGATTCACTTCCCTGCATTCATTTAATTGGTTTAATACGGTTTCTCTCGCGCGAATGTGTAGCTCTCGCTCAAGATTGTGACGTACGAATTCTAAAAATGCTGCCTAGTGATGGTGGATAGGTCAACGAGAAGAGGCTAAGGAGGAAGGTTATGAAAGGAGTAGAACATTTCGCTGTCTCCGTCATTCGTAATATAAAGCATTGCAAAGCGAGTGACTATGTACGCAGTCACGCGCGCGGGTGGCAGCAATAGTTATGCACACCAAGGATGAAGTTCATCGTGAAAAAAGGTTTGGCTCACCCAGGATTCAAACCCGGATGGATCTCCCATCCGAAAGTGATATCTGAGAAGATGGGTGGTGTAGCTGGATAATATGCCTGACCGGCAATAGGGAGATCTGGGTTCGAATCCCGGATAAGCAAAATATTTTATATAGCGAACTTCATCCTTGGTGTATATAATTATTAATATAATTAACTTTGTCGAGCTGTTTCATGGCTATAAATCTCAATTCCGCATATTTAATCTTAAATTCGAAATTTAATAGTTCCTCGTCGGAATTTAATCACTGAGAGTATTGGCAGGGGATTTTTAGGATATTTCCAGTGTCTCCAAATTTTCCCGTTGTGTATGCATCGCTTGTTTTCAGTAAATATACAATGACATTTGTGTATTATCAAAGTTGTCAAAGATGTTAAAGAGAAGAAAGGAATAAATATTGAAATATTAACTGGTGAAGGAGTTGAGTTGAGAGGTGCTCTTTGTGTTGCAGACTTATGAAGATGATATGTATCAAATCTCTAAATTGTCCAACGTAAGTCTGTATTGAGGATATTGAAGAAAAGAAAATATAGAGATCTACTGTTTTTACCTAGGTTCATGGAGACGGAAGATATTTTTGTCTTTTCCTCATGGGACACTGTTGCAAAGATCTCATTTTGTTATTTGCTTCACAAGCACAATGGGTTTCCATGTTTAAAGTAATCCGTGAAAGTATTTTTGCGATCTGTACACCTGTTACGTATTTCGGGGATCAAATTTTTTTCGGAGCCATGGGTGAGGGGATAAAATTTTAATTAATTCGAAGCGAAATCCGAATTTTTTCAATTCATCTCCCTCCATGCGCGATACGGTGGCTGGTTGTGTGTGTCATATTATTTAATTTATTTCGTATTCAAATGTCAGATGCTTTTTTACGCACTCCGCTCCTTGCGCGTAAATAATCCCATTTTTTTATAAGAGCGACTCCCATCTGTCTCATTTGTGCCATTCAACCAGTTGCCTTTGTGCTGCAAACCGTGGGACAATATTTAGTTGAAAGTTCACGCACTAGGCGCTCGGATGAGAACGGAAGAGTTGGATGAAATTCTCTTGGCGCCGAAACTGTGCCGCTTCGAGAAACAAAAGAGAAGCTGTCGTGAAACTAGGGGAAGCAAAGAGGGTATTGATCATGAGGAACATGTGATTTTGAACAATGAAAAAGTTCGAGAGGTTGAAGTTTTTATAGGGACTTGCTCGCGCACGTCTTAGTCGTTTGGAACTTGAGATTTCAGCAACATCAGGAGGTGTGTCAATTGTCTCTGTGCCTTTGTGCGGATGCTCCAATGAAAAATTAGGTAAATATGGATTTATGAATTTTGAAACCAGGATTTTTGAATATTATGGCCACAAAACCTGACCTCTTAGATTCTGCTATTATGTGCCATATCTTCGGGATTGGCAATGGTTGCATAATGGTAACGTTGTCTGGCAATACTGCAGGGTGTACTTTATTATAAAGTGTTAAATGCTGCAGGGTGTGTTTATTATGAAGTTTAGGCTGGCCCAAAATTTTTTTGTGGTAGGGGAAATTTCTGTTTGATATTTTAGTGTAGCTTCATTTTGGAATAACCACAGTCTCACCGCACGGTAATTTAACATACTGATTTGCTTTTGAGAGTTTCAATATCATTTTATCATATATTTCCAAATTTATTTGTGAAAACCTTGGGTTTTTCAACTTTACGTTCAACTGTTACCACAAATAATGGTTATTTGTTACAAAAAAAAGCTAAATATTACTAACTCTCACTTCAATTATTAGTAATTTTTAATTAATAATGATGAAAGAGTAAAAACTAAAACATTCATTGATTGAATTCAAAAAATAAGAGAGGCTTTATTAGGTGACTAAAAGGAAGTAATGGTCTCTTAAACCACATAAAGTAAAGTAACGAAATACTCCTAATGAAAAGAATTAGTTAAAATTGTGACTCAGCCGTACGAAAATTTTTCTTATCCATGGGAATATTGTGGTTGAGTAGGTATGAAAGTCAGTGCAGACATTTATAAACCCTTAAGAGTGCCGGAAAGCGCTATAGCGCTCCTCCTATTTCTCGCGAAAAGTGCCTGGAGCGCGATATCGCTCCTCTTGCAATGGCACTCTTAGATGTTGATAGATAACTAATCATTCAATAGCCAATATTCATTTTATTTTAACATTAACTATTTTCTTTAAATTGTAAAAATTGACTCATATTACCAAAACTTTGTCAAATAATGCATTAAAAAGGTAAAACCACATATAATAAAGATTTCCTAAAGTTTTTGAATACAATATATACCTTTAGTTTTTTTGAGACCTAATTTTTTTCCTAACCTACTGCTAAATCAGTAAAAATGCCTCGGCACTTTTAGCATAGTGCCTTAATAGTATTTACCTTGAAAAGCGGTTGGCTTTCATTGGGTTAACCCATTAAAAAATCAAGAATATCATTAAGAAGGATAACTTTCATTGCCAAAAGTTGTTGTTTTTACTGTTGACCGCAATATCTGCAGTAGAAACTCCCCCGCTTTTGCAGCCTGCGGCCAAGATACGTCTTAAGTTCTTGTGCTCCCAAGCCTTTCTCCCGCTTTTATTTTCTCTCCCAAGTCTCGTTCGTCGATCTCTATTCTACGTTTTATTTTCTTTTAAATTTATTTAACTCCTCCCTTCCAACGTATTCCTCCTACTTGTCCCTCCCACCCTCCAATCCCTGCTCAACTTCAAACGTTTCCACTTTATACCGAACCCGAGAAATCCCGACTCCCTTCCCTCTGACACTACCCCTTCCTCACTCTCTCTCTCCCTCTTCCCTCACGTCCCTAGCATTTCTCCCTCAGAATCCCCCGCTCTTCAAACCATCCTACCCACCCCTCCCTTACGGACGGAATAAAACCTCATTATTAAACTTTATCGACCTATTTTTTTCTCCCTCCTCCCCCATCCCTCTATCTCCTTTCCTTTTTATTCCAATCCTATTTACTTTCCTCCCGAAAAAGACCGTAATTGACATTTTACGATGTCAATCTAATCCTAGAGTTTCGGAGTCGGACGTGATTTAATATGTACGCCGGTGAGAGATGGATCGTGGGGTAGGAGGAAGAGGGGTTGTTCAGGAGGAGCCGAAGGGGAGGTAATGCGAGGGGTTGAGGGGAAATGTGAGTGAGGGGTTAGGGATAAATTGAGGGGTAGTTAGGGTGGGAAAGGTTAGAGGGGAGGGGTAACAGTAGATGAAAAGTAGTTATCGGAAATTAGCAATGTAAAAAAGTAAATGATTTACCAGTAATGATTAAATTTCTGGTATATTTTTAACTGTCAGTCGTTCACTATCTCACTCTGTGATTCAACGTGGAGGTTTTTTTGGCTAGGTTAGGGCAGAGCTCCACTCGCACTAGACCACAGGCGTATGAACTTCACACATTCAGGGTTGGAGTCCACTTCCTTTCCCTGATTATATTTATGATATATTTATAACTGTTAATCGTCCACTTTCCTACACAAAGTGCAACCTTAAGGTTGGTTTGGTTAAGTGAGGGTAGAGCTCACCCCGGACCATTCCACCGGCTTGTGAACTACGTACATTCAGGGCAGAGGGGCCACTTACTTTCCCTGGGCCACCTCGCACATCGAGGTTTTTGATTTGGGATGTTCTAAAGATTCAACCGGGCTTTGGCCCAGTGACTCCTTGATAAGCAGCCAGGGGTTTTACCCTCTAGGCTACCGCACTCCCCGTCAAGCGCACAGCTAGGAATTAAGGCAAGGAGGGGTTTTCTGAGTAACTAATACTGGGGGTATGGATTACGGAAGGTGCGAGTGACCTCCCCCATAAATTTTTTAAGATAAATGGTTCCAAATGGTAAGTTTTACGGCTTTCTGAGGTATATCTTTTAATCCTTTCACTATTCTATAAGTTATATTTATCCAATTACGTAAAATGGATTAAAAATTAAAATTTCCCTGAGTTCTTGTGGGGGGGGGGGGGAGAGTTATCCCCCAAAATCCCCCATGCTGCGCCACTGCTCCCCGTTACCTTTTAAAAAGCGCAAAAAATATTTGAAATCCACTCATTATATTCTGAAAGGTATCGCTACTCTCTGAAAATGTACCGACGCACTTAGGCAAGAAAAATATCGAGTGAATGTATAGGTTAAGGTATCTACTAAAACTTAACAATTGTATCTACAGCCATTATGAGTGAAATGAGTGGATTATTTTTATTTTTCATTATACGTTTTCACTTTCCCAGAGCCACCTCTCACCGCGAAGATTTTTTATGCTTGTCCAAAGAATCAGTCCGGGATAAGTATCTGCTAAGTATTCAATCGAAGTCTTACTGTAACTTGTAATTGTGAATAGCTATTGTTAAATTGTTATTGACACTTTTCAAATGGTAATAAATTAAAATTAGTGGACGCATTGTCACTCAGTGAGTATTTCTCGGTACATTCGTTATCTTTCTCTGGCCGTGAAGCTTTGAAAAAGATTCGAGTCTGGGGGCGGACAGAGTGGGCTGAGGGGGTTGCGTTCTAGTAGAGGGGATATCCATGATATCGCAAGGGATTCAGGGTCGTTCATCATCATATTATTGGCAATTACAATCCTTGACCATAATTAAACTAAAGCTTTGAACGAGTTTCGACTATACGATTGCTCTAAGTCACTATTTTGAGATTAATTGTTTCAGAAAATTATAATCGCACATTTTCGTCCAACTCTAATTATTTAATGCCCTTAAAAATTCGTGAGTATTAAATAAAATATCGAAAAGGCTTGATACCCAAGACAAATCGTTTTTAAGGTTACTGCAGTGCATCCAAAAATGCTTGCTTTGAATGTAACTAAGGAGTTGCGATCCCGTGTCTATGGAAAAAAATGTTTAAATTGTCTCCCCTACCACCTCCTATTGCTGATTCCTCCAGAAACACCCGGTAAAATCTATCTTTCTCGCTTTTCTGTGAGTGAAATAAAATTATGTAATGGAATCCCACCATTTATTGCCACAATTAGCCTACGTCATAGGGAATTTCCTTGAAATAATATCCGTGAATCATACGAGGGGACACTACATTACTTAGATCATATGACGGAGCACCGCGCTGTTAGGGATATCAGCTATCAGAGTCAATCATTACGTGTTTTTTTCTAGTATAGTCCTCTATGATGCTATTGAAAATGCTAGAATTTTCAAAATAAAATTTCAAAAATAATTGGAGTTCATCCGGATGATGGTGGATTGCTCCATTGTACTGCAGCAGTGCATGCCCTATGAAGAGGACGCATTTTTCACTAAGGCCTTAATGTAATATTATGTTTTTTTCAAATCAATATATTTGATTTTATACTCATGAATTTGTAATCCTAAAGTAGGTCTATAGGCTTATAGAGAATTATAACTTACGATATCTCGTCCCTTTTTTGTATTTAATTTGCAAATGGCATTTCAAAAAACTTTCTGGCAAAAAATCCATTTGTGATGCATTTCATGCGTAAAATGTTTGAATCGAATCGTTAGACCGTCGAATGTTTGGGTTACACGTTAGGGCACATTGCTCTCAGCGATTTTAGAATGCATTAATGCTTAATTTTTTTCATCGAATTTCTCTTCTTCAAAAGTATCAGTTAATAAAAATGTTAAATTTTATTGAAATTAATGGATTTTATAGATTAGGAATATAGTTAGGGTTATTATTGAGAAAATATCATAGGAACTGGGCGAATCTCATGAGTAGCTGTGATGATTTAGGGGAGAACAGTATATGATATGTTCTTGTGCCAAATACGAGTGCATTATTCCTTATATTAAATATTTTATATTAAAGAAGAAGGAAGTGAGGGCGTTTTGAGTATAAAAGGGATGAACCCTTTAACACGAAGTTATTTCTCTAACTTGGGCACAAATCTTTTTGATCTTCACAAATCTTCAAAAAATTTGAATCTTCAGACATTTTCGTCATTAAATATTTCAATGAACGGAGACAAGAGGAAAAAGACGGATTTTGATTAATTGGAAAGGCAAAAAACATTCGGTTTGAAATGATTCTCTCTTAAATTATGAATAAGAGCTGAGATGGGACTACATATCCTATAATAGTATTCAATCCGCGGGTTTGAATACTATTTCATTCTTCTTTTTTCCACTCTTTTTTCTTTTTCATTGCAATATTACTCTCTTCAGCCGAGATTTATTATCGTTTGATGTGCTTATTTGAACATAATTTCTGGTTTTATAAGTTGTTTTAATGTGTATCTCTTTTGCGTGTGACATTTTGTGCATGTCCCATTGTAAATATTTATGGATCGATTAAAAATATAATTGATTCTTGAATTGTGGTCAGTGCATGAATTGATTGCTAAAAAAACTTATTTCCACATCCAAATCCAAGAAAAGTCGAAAATTTACTTATTTTTTATTTTTCTTCGTCAGCAAGTTTGTTAATTCCTTTGGGTTTTTGGGAAGCGGAAGGCTTAACTGCAAAACACGATTAAGTATCGGAGGGTTTTCAGTGGGGAAAATACAATCTGAAATATCTGAAAGGGAAATTATTTAAAGATCGGTTTCTGTTAGTGGGAGTATGAAAATCCATTCTGTCATATTAATTGCTTCGGGGAAAAATGCCCACGAGCATGAATTGCTCACGACCTCAGCTCACATTGGCGGGGTGAAATAAAATCTGTCCGAGAATGTCAATGGAATTTTAACTCAAGTGGATAAAAGCCTGTGAATAATTTTTATTTTTTTTGCTAGAAAATTAACGTGTCATACGCCGGTGATGAAAATTATACTGTATTCAAATGAAAGTAAAATCCTTTTCACCATTCCAAACCAAATTTTATGCTATTTCTCAACGAGTTTTATTTTTGTTTTGGTGACCTACATTTCTTAACCTGTTAATTTGAATATAATGTATTTTGGATAGTGAATTGGATAGATTATGCAGATACTTTGTGGAGAGCCATTATGAGATATGAAGTGAAGGGAAAGTGCAAAGTGTTTCACTTCATATCTTATTTTGGAAAGTGTAACAATTGCTCCTTTTGCCTTCATGTATGCCAATATTGAAATCAGTGGTACTCCATCATTGGCTCTAATCACTGTACTTAATAGTTATTATTGCGTTAAATGTTTGTTCGGTTCAATTTACCCAGTATGGATAAATATATTCTGGAAAGCGAAGCTATCGCTTTTTATGTGCTTCCATGCATGCTGATCATCGAATTAAGTTGAATTCTATTGTTTACTTTAATCACTAATCATAATGGTGGTAATTAGCCTTTTGAACGATAGCTCAGTTTATACTATCTTGTTTCTAATTATTTCAATTCTGCAGGTGATGGGCTTCTCGGATATGTTTGAAACAGTTCACCCGTCTTCCAAATACGACGTACTTTGAAGTGGCCGGAGTTATTGGAATCAAAGCATCCCTCAAAGGCAGCGGAAATGGATGTACCTCATTTGGTTAGTGCATTTGTTAAGTACCTTCATTGTAGCCGATGGTAGTGGTGGATCCAGGGAAGATGCGGCATTCAAGAGATAAAAAGTTATTCTAAATAGGTTAAATTTAACCCCCGGTAATTAAGTGAGATATTCGATAATGCCTTCCCGCCACCCAGAGGTTAGGCCCTGGATCATCCACTGATTATTATTAGTTTTGTCTGATTGTCAGGCTTTGTGTTTGAAATCTGTTGAGTACGTGCGGCCCGAGTTTATATGTATATGTTATTCTATTTATGTGCCACACAGCTAATATCTGTGACCTATTGTGTGAGTTCGTGATAAGATATCATAGGAAGAATTGTTTTCATTCGTAGGAGAAACATGTCTTAAGGTCTGGTTACACGGTACATTAACACGTACAAGTTAATGTACGTTTGCGTGAATGATTTTGGTCGACCGGAATGGAACATGTACAAATGCATGAACCAAATTAAAACGGGGTCTATTTTCTGTGCATGCATTCGCACAAGTTGGGTGGTTACACGGTGGATTTTGGCGTTCATTCTCGCGTTCATACATTTAGACATTAACTCGTACGTGTTAATCCATCGTGTAACTAGGCCTTTATACATGCTCTGTATCTAATGGTAACAGGCTAACGTTGAAAGTTCATTGATATCTTCAGTTACTATCAATTCGAGGCCTGGTTTCAGCACAGAAAGGCCCCTTTAGTACAACTTTTTTTGTCGCAAAATTTGTCTATGTCAAAATCCTGTGTTACTGAGGCATCCCGCGAGAAAGATTTTGATTTGAAAATAAATGTTGAGAAGTCATCATAACGTTGAATTGAAAATGTTATATCTCACGTAGTCTTATTTTTAAGTAAATAGAATTCGTAGCAGATATTGCGGCAGCTTGACATTTTCAATCCAATGTCACATTTAAAAACTATTGAATCGTCACTTCTAAATCAAGAGCCATCGAAAAAAATATGATTCTTTTGATTCCAAACTCGACTCTGGACTCTACGAAACAAATAGTCTTTAAAGTTGTAGTAGTAGAGGAATATTTTATTTGAGGAAAGACAAAAATCTGATATCCTACTTAATCGACTTGTTCCACTGCCGAGTGCACATGACAGCACGATTTTAGTCACGAGTTTGATTTTGATATCTCGACCAGAATGGTGAGGAGATCTCGCGTTTCGACACATGACGCAAAATTGCTCGTTTTCCATTAATAAATGTGAGAGGAGCAGGAGAGAGGGGAAGGTAGCAGGGTCGCAGGCGATTTGATACTTCCACTCGAAGCGAAAGGACGTTATAAAACTCGGGAGGGAAAATTTTTCGAACTAACGAATCAGGAGAGGAGCGGAAAGAGAATGAAAGGGAGGCATATCAGCGTGAGTGGAGGGGGATGGAGAGTTTTTCGAAAAAATAATAATATCAGCCCGGCTCAATGGATTGTGTGTCCGCTTTTTTTCTCTCAAACACATACATACACCCGCCCGCGTTTTTAGCCCTGCGGAACAACCTTGACGCGCGTCGTTACGTCCGACCACGGCTGCCGGCCGACCGCCCTCGCTAGGGACAACGGTAGGTATTGGTGCCCGGCAAACCCGGTGGCCATATCCAAACCGGAATGTGCGCCACGGTGTCACTTTGATGTTGCTGCACGGTGATTTTCATCCGTCGATATTTCTCTCTCTCTCTGTGTGGGGTAGCGTGTATGAATGTATATACAGGCCGCCCTATCTCTCTCTCGGGCCATGTATGTACAAGGTTTTGGCCTATTATTGATTTAGTGGGACCCGAAAGTGCCCTTCTCGCTCGTCGTAACGAATATGCGTTTCTCGGGCACAGGGAAAGCGGCTTCGGACCGGCTTTTGTCGTGTTATCCGGATGAAGGGTATCTTTTGGTCTTGGACATAAGCTCTGTTATGAAGAGTCCGTGTCAATCTCTCTCTAGTGACTGGTTGGTTGAAACAATATCCACGGTATTAGTATTACACGCTTTCATGATACCATTTATAGACGACTGGATTGTATTAACTACTTTTTAAAATTAATTACCTCCAAGCATGAAGTTAATTAATTAATATTTTATAGAATCTATGAATATGTTTTTGACTGTTAACGATTTAAGTAGCTAATGTTTGATTTCATGAACGCTTCGTTTACTCTAATGATTAATTGTATCAATTATGTTTATTCGTTACTTATTTGCACATAATCATATGAAGCGATTAATAATATATTGTCGTTGTATTTATCAACTCAACTCAGGCAGCACGAGTAGTGTAACCGTTCAAGACACAATGGCAATTATTTTTTTTTATCGTTTTGGTATGTTTACTTCTTTTTTCCTCCAGTAAAACATATTTTCATATCAGTATTTCACGCTTTCATGGTAATTCAATAGAAAAGCGAGGTGATATTTATTTTTCTATTGGTATCATTTTTGAAAATGCATTTGAATGCATACGCCTTGGATGTCTAATGGTTGATGAAATAATTTCATATTCACATCATTTACTCATTGAATCTTGTGAGTCAATTTTGAAAATCCTAAACGTATTCAAACATAATAATACAAAGTGATAACGAATTATGATATTTTGGGTTTCGTTGCAATTAGCATTAATTTTGGTGTTACCATTCAAGAAACAATTAATTTCTTTTTATTGTGGTATTCGTACTCACTTTCCTTTTTAATTTCTAAGACACAAAATAAATAATTCGTGGAGTTTACTATCGCAAATATTCTCTCTTTAATTATTCTTCGATAAATCCTGCGATGGAGACATTTGTTTGCTCATTTCCTACGTGCCAGCCATTCACCAAGTTCCCTAGCAGATTGGCCATCAAAGGAGGTTTGTGCCGTTGCCAGCGAGAAGAGCGGCAGAAATACCCACTCCGGACCGCGCGTAGACAAACAACGGAAATGTTAAAAACACGTCTGGGGCAACTTTCGAATTCCGAATCGTATGTGTGTGTGTGTCGCATCCCGTCCTCTTTCGGCGGGAAACATCCTCCCCACACGCCAATGGTTTTTCCGCCATTGTGCCGGACCGTCTCATACCAATACCCCCTCCTTCTCCTCGACAACTCTCTACCTACCCCTTTTACCGAACTCCCACCTAACGCACACACGGAGTCTTCTCTTTTTTTCCCCCGCCCGGCCGTAAGAAAATCCTTCGAACCCGAAATGGACGGAAATTCCCAACGGAATTATTTGAAGTGGATCCCACAAGGGGGCGGGTCCCGGAGCTTTATCGGTGTCTGTGACCGGTTCCCTTGCTTTTCCTACAGTCCCTCCCTCCCCACACTCCAATGCTCCACTGTAAGCATTCCCACCCCTCTCATCGTCCCCTTGCCCCTCTCTCTCCCTCCCTCCACCCCCGCCCCTTCTCCTCACGATTCACTTTGAACCTGATTTTGTCCCTCCCAACATCATCCTCTCTAACCAAGGCTCCTGGGAGCAATCAATGACCTGTCTCCACTGAGAGAGAGAGAGAGAGAGAGGAGCAGTGGGGTTAGGGGGGGAAAAGTGGGTGGGGGTGGATTTCAAGTGGAGGGGAAGGGAGAGAGAGAGAGGGGTGGTTCTGGTGACAGTGAGAGGAGGGGAGTTGAGTCGTAGTGCGGGAGGAAGGACACGATGTTGGGGGAGTATGGCATGGGTTGTAAATTTCCCTGTTCGATATGCGGTTTTGGATATCGAGGTTTGGTGGTTGGAAATAATTGATGAATGATTGTGGTAACCGAACGACCATCGATGATGGCCATTGGCTTTCGATTGCCAGCTATCGTGATAGTCGATATTCTACGCATACGGTTGGTCAAGTATTGCCCTGGAATATAATTGGCCGTGGATGAAGGGTCGAAAGTCGGAAGACTGATGACTATCGTTCGGTCATCAGTAATAATCAGTTCAGTTGACTGTAGTTTTTAGGATGACTGAAGATTTATTAGCCAATGAAAATCGCTCGGCCTCTACCAGAGCCTCCACTAAGGACATGCGGTGTACTTTTGGCAATAGGGAAGTGCACTAGTGTTTCAGATGCACCAAACACATTTTTTAAATTAGAGTTCAGAATAACATAATGTCGTAAAACCACAGTTTAAATCCTAATGGTGAATACTTGATTCGAGATGACCGTCTGAAATATGGAAAAATTCAAAGGCCGCGAAAACGGGTGTCCATGTTGAATATTGGCCGTGACGTCACAAGGCAGTAGCAGAAGGCAGCTTCTACACCGTTTAGTTCTACCACTATTATTGCATAGAAAAATTACAGAATTTGAGGGTATCCGTTTATTGCTGTCATAAAATATCTTCAGATTATATATGTAGCTGCTTCTCTTTTGAGTAAACGACTTCATCATTGCGTAATATATTAATACATATTCATTTACGTGTCAACTTCAAGTTTGGAAAGAGTAGTACGAATAGCACATTGAATCTTTAATAAATGCATGATGGCATTTATTTTTCGCTGGGAATATTTTGGCACAATGCCGTTTATCATGCAAAAACTTTTTTTGTAAGAACCGAGTCAAACTAATAAACCTATTTCAGACGTTTGCTGCAAGACTTATTCGTTGCGTATGTATTCACGCCGGCCGGAACGTTCGCCCTTCGCTACTAGAATCATGGGATGTTAGCCTTATTTCCGAGCTGGCTGGTTGTTGCAATGGTTCGCTGTCCAGGATGGGTTCAAGAAAAGATAATCTTGGTTGGGAGAAGGAAAATTCCAACGATTTATAAATGGTATACCAAACTTTGATGTATTTATGGTTACTGAATTTTTGAATAAGGAGGACAGGTTCAACGCTCCATAGAAATGCGAGACGTTAAGGCTAACAAGGGGAGACCGCGTAACTTGTTGCATCTTTTTCAATTAGGGCGTTAGTTGGGCTATAACTAATTAATTTTAATGCGTTACTTTTTACAAGTTATATATATAAATCCAAAATATCCCTATTTTCCAATGGGTCGTTTGGGGTAGTGGTAGAGTGCACGAGTCAAAGGAAAACTGTTACCCGAAGGACCGTGGTTCGAGTCTACGTCATGGCATTATTTTTTGTTGCCTTCATTGTGATCATACGGCGTCTAGTTTATCATTAATTATAATTGCAGCAATCACTGACATGAGACAATTTTTTTATCGTCATTATGGCGTTTAGGTATTTTAGCAGTGTCATTACAAACGCCGAGATACGATGACTACAAGGGTTGGTGTGCGCTAAAATGTTTATTTTTTCTTTGCTTATACTGACCAACTTCCACATTAAAAATGAAAACCACTCTTGCAAGAGCACATACCATTAAAGGCTCGCGGCAAGCAACAATATGCGTACAGGCATAATTAATAAGAACACAAAGCGAATATAAAATGCCATATATCTCGAACACTTGTAATTCACATTACTCCAAAGGGAGTTTACTTACTCAGTACATACCTCAGTACCTTGTACTCAGTACCTACCAGTTTACCTCAGTAGCAGTGCTAAAAGAACCATTCTGAAATATAATTTCAACTAACAAATAGGATGAAATAAAAGTTGATAACCCTGGACCGGGCGCGCTGGCGTATAAAATACGCCAATCTTTGAAAACCAAGGATTTCGACATTGTACGTACATTCTGGGCTATAATGGTCTCGTGTATTCTTACAATGTACTTTCACTGCCTATATTGCGAGTTTTCAAAGTTCGAGGTATTGTAGCTATTTTTTTAGATCAGCAAGATGAACCCGTCACCAGTGGAGTACAAATTACGCCGCGCGACCTGCCGTGTACCTTTATATCTGTATCACCTATAAATGTACTAATTTCAACAAATAAAGATTAACTTTAACAAAAATCATTTGTTATCATATATGCACATATCATGGGCAAAGTACGCATTTTGCCCGGTCGTGTAAAAAAACAGTCGCGCCATAATTCTTTAACCAAACTACTTTCAGTTTATAAATTACGTAGGTCTACGCGGAAGATGCTATATTTTGACTCAACACACTTTCTGATGTGACTGAGGTACCTATTAAGTAAATTATTATAATATAAATATCAATTTGATCTTACAATACCTTCAAATGATCTTCAAAACAGAATATCATCGATAGGTAAGAGTCAGGAGCAGCCTTGAACCATTTATTCCGTATAGCTTGTGCTTAAGGCACGGGAATGAATATCTTCTCCAGGCTTTTGTTTCGACGTCGAGATGAAATTTGGAACAAAAAATCATTTATAATTCTATTTTGAATTCATGTTTTCGGTACTAGACGACATTTTTAGGAAGCAAACTCCACCGATTCCCGGAAACTCTCGCCGCACTAAAGAAGGCGACGGAATACAGCGATACTCCATCGGTGACTACTGCCTTGTGACGTCACATCTCAATCAAGATGGAGGCACTGTGTTTCAGCGCAACATGAAATTTTCCGACTTTCAAAACGTTTTAAAGTGCATACCCCAGACGCAGAAAATAAAAGTGACTATACTAATGTTTCTTTTTTAGGCTAAACTTTCAAATTCAGCAATAAAAAAAAATTAGTGCACTTCCCTATTGGTACGCGAAACACTGCCGAAATGGACTCCATTATGCTTCGTTAAACATGTAGTCACCATCTTTTCTATCTTAGGTACCCAAAACCTTTAAGTTTGTGTCTGACACATGGATGGAAATAATATAAATGATGGACTCTTTTATGCTTATTAAAACATTTGGCCGCCATCGTGCCTAACTTGGGTGGCCACAACCTTCAATTTTGTTTCAGACGTATCAAAACATCGGGCTAATCTATTTGCGAGAAGATGATTGTGTGCGTGGAACTTTACTCTTGGGTTGAAATAGTATACATTATAGGGAGGAGTAGAGGAGAAAGGTTGGGGACAGAACTTGTGTGTGGAAATCAGCGAGCGTGTGGAGAGGAGGGAGAGAGGAAGGGAGGAAGAGAGAGAGAGAGAGAGAGAGAGAGAGGGTTTTAGATGGATGGGACATGGAGACTGAGGGATTAAAAGGGAATGCTCGAGGGAAGGGGGAGGTTTTGGGTCCTGTGGGTAGAGTTTGAGGCCTTACGTGTGTGTGTATTTGGGGTGGGGGCTTGAGGGTGCTCGCTGCTGGTGGGTCGGTGTGGGAAGAGAGGGGAGAGAGGGGCGGCGGGATGAATTGGAGGGGGTGGGGGTTTAAGGGGTAGGGGATGAGGAGATGGATGAGGAGAGACGGAGGAGGGCGCCCTGACGAGGGTTAGGAACGAGGAAAGGGACTGCGAAATCGGGAGTGAAAGGATCTACGTTTACATTTACATGCGAGCCGCTGCAATGGGGCTCTGGAGTGCGTTGTAGGGCTCTGCCTAGGAAAGAGGGAAGGGTATTTCATAGGATTGATTGCATGTAAATGAGGTGGGCTAGATGTATTGGAATGACATCTTGAGTTAAAAAAGAGACATCAAGCATTGTGAAAGATTATTTCCACTCTTCTTTATTTCTATAAACCCAGGTTTCGTCGCATAGTGCCATTTTTAAGGTGTCATTTTTCTTTCCGCCTTGAAAATGGCATTATGGGCCGAAATATGTCTCTGTAGAAATAAAGAAGTGTGGGAATAGACTAGTGCTTCCATTATGTAAAATATCAAGGATTCCCATCTATATACGTTGGAAACTGTATCTTTTATGAATGAAGAGGTGGCTTTTTTTGGAAAAAGTACCATCTCTTGTTTTCATCAAATCGGGATTAATTTCGAAAAAAAAAGATAATTCGTAACGATTTTAAATATCACCTGAGTTTTCATTTTGATGATTTATTTGAGGTTATTAAATACTTATTATTTCAACTCATTATTGTTTAGTCTGTGGAAATCCATTGACCTAATGTGATATGCATGCTCATATTAGCCTTCCGTTGGTAATTCAGTCACTTCGATTGATAACAATCACCATTTAGCAGTAGAATATGATGGCACAGGTCATGGTTAAAAATATTATTCATGTTCTCATTTTGATGAATTCTGTGTGGAACATTTAACTTTCATTACTTCGTGTCAGTAATTTTTTTTTGGCCCCGTCTAAGAAAGGTGAAGGTAATTAAATTGAGACTGAGTGAAAAAGAGATTTTAGATTTCGTATTTAAATGTAAAATTTATTTTGACAAATTTTACTTAGGGGTTTTAAGTACTCTTTATTGCTTCTAACTATTTCAAGTTATTAGGAAGGCCGTAAAACTTAAGCTCATAATATCCTCCATTGGCAGTTCATTCTCAACGATTGATGACATTAATCTTTCAATATTTGAAATTTGTGGTGGCGATCTGCAGGGCAATGGCAGTATTACTGATATCTGTGAAAATGATTTAGAATTCACGCGAGTATCCTTGTTAAGTGTTAATTTTTCTGTCGGTGTTCTTGAGTGGTGTGGCACAATTGTATACTGGGAAATAATTACTCATTACCTCTATGGGTATTCATTTTTCCTTATTGTTGCTACGGGAAGGAATCTATTCTCGGAGGAATTTTAAAATACTAGCCAATTTAATGTCGGAGAGGTGTGGTGGGAATATAGAAGTAACGTGTATTATAGGAACGCTTTGTATCGTGTTAGTTTCAATAAACTTGATTTTATTCTAACAGAAAGAGATGTTTGAGGAATAGAAGCTTCTATTTGACGCCCTACGGATCTTATTTGAATTTGCTGAATGAAACTTTATTGCTTTCAAATCTGCTGTGCCTGTTTACTGCTCCAACCACTCTTTTTCACCTTTGTCTGTGTACTTGTGAAAGGAATGCGGGAGTAGGGAATGGACTGTGAGAGGTTCGATAAATTAGGAGCAAGGCAGCAGGAAGGGGTAAAAGTTGCGGACAAGTGACAGGCGGATGGAAGATCGAGTGGTGTGAGATGTATTTTTTCTGCCCATAGGGGAAACGGTGGCTAGATATGTTGTCGAAAAGGGTTGAGAACGATAGAGTTGTTGAGAGAAATTGAAAGTATAAGTGATGACTGTTGGAGGGAGCAAAATTAGGAGAAAAGATTGAATACATTTAGTTCAGCTTGAGGATTAGTGTCGTTGTCTCGAGTGTGACTTCATGGAACCGACTTAACATAATGGAAGTAAAAAAAAAACTTTGTAATTCCGCATAAATTTGATACTATACTGTATTTACGTACAGTATTAAATTTTTGTGGAATTTCAAAGTTTTTCTATATTTTATTATGTTGAAGATTAGAAGTGGGACGAATTTAATGGAAGTTAAAGTGTTCTCTTTCCCTATGCATGGCAAACGGTTACTTCTTTAGAAATAAAATTTATTTTCTGTCTGAGATATTGGCTTACGTAAAAAAAACGTTTTAAGCAATTAAGGAGCTATGTAGTAAAAGTATTAATGAAATCATTAAATGCACCATGGATGAGTTTCGCCATGAAAAAAATATTCGCCAATAACTTCATCCTTGGTATTTATAAATTTGCACTCGTGGATGGGAACGCGTACTAAGTCACTTGTCTCATACCTTATGAATGAAATATTTTGTGTAATTGCTCTTTCTTGTCATGCTATCACTCTTTTTTCTCTCTAGGGAGTTATTTTGGGGACCGTTGTAGTCTATTGGGTAGTGTGCTCGTCTGCTGAACTAAGATTCCCGGGTTAGAATCCCAGGAGATAAGTTCGGACACCCCTGAACTAATCATAAAAGTGCGAGGTGACTTAGGGAAAGAATATGGCCCAACCCTTCATGTGTGAATAGCTTATGCCTTTGCCAGAGCTCTACCCTCACCTATCCAAACAACCGATTCACTCACTGAGTGGGGACAGATTGTTAGAATTAATTATTAGTTATAGTCTCCCGTAAGTCATCGCGAATTCTTAAAAAAAATTATCATTCTTTTTTATCACCATAATCACTCAACCTTTTCTTGGAATATTTCGAAATTTTTAGGGAAAAATATTTACATGACTTTGGATGTTGTAATATACGAATAGTCATTGACGTTGCAAATTAGCATGAGGGCAGTGGCATCAATAGATAAAGGGTATTTTGAGACCTAAAAGGTGAATAAACAAGATTAATAATAATGTATAAAATATTAACGGTTTTTTATGCTTTAATAATCATGGCCATTCACTCAGTTAAAAAATTAAATAATAAAATGTGCGACTTACATTGAGGATATGATTACCATCTACCCCTATTCTCCAAACTGTTGACCAAATTTCGTATAAAACCATTAGTTTTTTCGGTTCCTTCTCTTAGCGATTGTCCGAAAAACATTTTCGAGAAATATTGGGTTACTCAAGGAAAAAATGCCCATTCTTTGAAGTGGGGTACGAGAGATACGACAGTTTAGGTTTTCTGCTGAAAAGAAACGGTTCGTCAGAAGTTACGATGGCAGTTATTTAGACATACTTACCAATATAAATCCAAAGTCACTGGCGTAAGGCCGAGGAATAATGTTACAAAAACAAAACACTCGCAAAAACTCGGTAAAATTTTCTGCCACGGAAACAGTTTCGTGGGACGTAGCTGGAGCATCGCAATTCCATGAATACATTCCTCCCCACTTTCGCACGCACAGCGACGTCATGCCCGTGGGTGGAATAAAAAAAGCCTCCGTCTTTTTTATTATAAGCGTGCGTGGAAATAGAGAATGAAATTGAACAGAGCGAAACGCAATGGAAAGAAATGGATGTGGTGGAGATGGATCTTATTATGTTTTTCTATTGTTTTTTTCCTGCTTATTCACTGTAGGGATTAGAGTGAAATTCCGACCGTATGAAGGGGAGAATAAAATTTTGGCGGGGAGCTACGTGATTTGTGTGAGGTTGGTAGTCCGTTGGAGAGCGAGGGTGTGGGAGGTATAGCGGCGTTAGTAGAGGTGGACTAAGCAATTACTTTCCGGTATCGAATACTGCTGATCCTTGTATGCCTCGTTCTCATTACGATTGTCCGAGCGATCGTCCTAACGATAGTTGGCCGAACTAGCCGTGTGAATGCATGTCCTGACAATAGTTCACGTAGTTCCGAACGTTGCCACTTTACGATGGTTTGGCGCTGGGATCCCGGAAGAGGAAGTGAGAAGAGAAAGACGAAAAGTTCGTGAAGCTCCTATCGCACTATTTTTTTCGTGGATTTGTCCAAGCAAGGAAGAATATGGGCGGAAGAAAAATTATTCGTTAAATACACGTTGAACGCAGTAATATCTTGACCCTGCATACCTCAACAGCTTTGCTAACCGTCAATTTCTCGTTCACTTTAGATGTCAGCACTAGAGGGCAGCACAGGTTTTAACCATCCTTGTGAGAATGCACGATAGTTCCAATGATTGCTGGAACAATCGTAATCTGAACAAGGCAGTACAATTTGGTATTAAGTACTGAGTAGCGATTACTTTGTACTCGCAATTACTAGGCTTATCCACTTTTATCTTACCGAGGTTCAAATTGTGACAATTAGAAAAAGTTCCTTATACATTGGGTAATAAGTCTTCAACTCATTACCATCTGCGTAAAGTAAAGGAAAGGTCGGTAAATCGGCATATTTTTATAAAATATGTAAGAAAAACTAGCTGTTTCCTTATATTGAAATTGAAGAAATACTTTGTCTAATCAAATTTGATAATTATAATATTATATTTAGCCAAAGATATTGTTTTAGTTAATATTGGTACATGTACTTTTTCCCACGGTTTATGAACCAATGCATGGAATATTATTATATAATGATGGTAACCTAAGCACAGGTAACCGCCCTCTACCTAACGCTCCTAGCATTTTATACGTCTTCCTTTGTAATTATTATGAAGTAATAAGCATTATCATTATTATTTCATTGACGATTCCTTGTACTTGGGATTAATAGTTGCACCTTCTTCCACTGAGTATTCCTTGTACTCTCGAATACTTCGTACTCGAGTACTTGAGAAGTATATAGTTGCATCTGAAAAAGCGAGTACCGACTCCTTTTCAGCGATGATAGATACCTGGACACACCTCTAGGCAATAAGGGTTATGGTGCGGCGGAGTTGGAGTAACGTTGCTGTTCAGCGGTAGATAATGTGGGAGAAAGGCCGGAGCGCCGCGCGCGAGATAAAGTCAAATATTCCGCCCATTTCACCGACGATTTTTCCGGAGCACGCCCTCTCCTTTCTTCCCCTCGCACTCGAAGCGCCCACGGCCTTGTTTCAAAATTCTGCGTGGACCGCCACCGCGGAAAGTATTTCCTCTCTCCCCCGTCCGCGGCGACCAGCCAGCCACCACATATGCTCCTCACTTTAATGGTGAAAATAATTAAGGGGGCCACCGCAGCGTGGATTATTTTAATTTTTTCATCTTTTCTTCCCCTTAAAAAAAATGCGACCCTCTCGTTTGATCATGTTTTTTCTGTGGAGCTGCTTTGATTGTTGCGTGCCTGTGGTTCGACTCCAGGCGTAGAGAATGTGATTATATATATTTTAACGTAGAAATTGTGTAGTTTTTTTATTATTTTTCTGGGCTTAATCAATGCATGTATGAATCTTTGTTGCTTGAAACCTGTTTCGTTTAAAAAATCTTTTCAGTTGATTGCACTCTTTTTAGTTAGTTTATTGTGTTAGTGTTCATTATGCTCTCTTATTAATATGATCAATTGAAAATTGAAATAAACTCATAACACGCCCCCTGGATGTGACTAGCGGCTTATGGCCTTCGTAATTATTTCTCGTTGACGGATTCTAAAATTATAACTCATTTCAGGGAATGTTTCAATGGGATAAATACCGATTTCCTTGAATTGTTTTCTTGCTGAAACTTCCTAGTTTTGAGCATGAACTAACTAATGCTTTCTAACAAAATTATTTTGCATTTAATTGGTGTTGAATTGGTTAATTAACCAGGCGAACTCAAAAAATGGATTAATTCCTATGCATAAACGCTTTATCAGGAGATTTTAATGTACCTTGCCAGTTACTGTTTAAATTTATTGTGTATGTATGTCCGCAATATAATGCGCCAATTATATCATCGTTGACCTAAAACGCATTAATACATTGACAACTGTAATAATCCAGCGTGTTTCAACGTTTAAAACTACTTTATTTTTTCACTTGAATATATCCTTATCCAGATGAAATAGTTCATGTTGTAGTAGAAATACGTTTTGGGGGTCGTCGACAACAGGATCATTGTTCCTTTTGCAAAAAGGAAGCTTATTTATTTCCGATATGCGCATTCAGTATAACAGTTCATTTTTTATACGTGTATGAATTGATTTTTTTTACTTATATAAGTACAGTAAGTAGAGCAAGTATCTCGAAAGTAGCTTGGAAAGATTCAAAAAGAGTCGATGAACGTAAATTGGCAATTTTTTGTAGTGTATTATGAGCAGCTTAGCTGTGAAATATAAGTGTTTATTTATCTAAATATCATTTTAATATCATCTCAAGGAGAATTATACTATCCTTAATTAACGTATTTAACTCTCTCGATGTAGTCAATCTCGTCCTGCTATACATAGTTTATTCCAGAAAGGAGTGAATAAGTTTTCAAGCGATACGTATAAATTTCAATATTATTTTTCACTTTTCAACTGTGTAAGTTCAAAATCGCTCCTCGAGAGTTTTCATTTTTTTTTTAAAGTTTCCGCGAAATTCAATCAAGCGCACGGCCGAGAATCTCTTGGAGCTAATGTGCAGATTATTTAGGATTTATTTCACTCCCACCTTCCCTGCGGCGCTGAACTCTCCAATAACTCCCCCGCCACCTTTCTTAGCAACAGGGCAGCCAGCGTCCACATCGGCTTTTCCTCGTCGGCAAACTCCCCTCTCTCCGCCAAGCCCCATCTGGTAGTAATTACCCACCCAATCCGTTCTCCTCCTCCCACTACTCCTGAGTGGCGTAAGTTACCTCAGCGGAGTCGCCAGCGGAGCAACGACCACCACTTGAGTTCCACTCAGCCGGCCTGCCAGGCAAGGCGCTCTCTCGTAACTGTGGTCGCGCGAGAAATTTTGATCGTTGACTTTTATTTGCGGACGCCTGAGCCGGCGAAGGTAGGAGGGGGAGAGGGGGAAGTGTGTTTCCCGGTGTTCTTCGCAGCAGTGGGGTTGCTAGAGCTTCCCCGAATTTCGGAGAAAATGGAGACCTTATTGTTTACCGGAGCAGTTAATTGAGACGCAAGACCTTTTTCTCTTCCCGTCGTCTCGGCCTTTCGCCGAAGCCCTGGCGAGTGTGTACACGGATGGTACCGTGGAGGGCGATAGTTCCACGTTATCTCTCGTGTTGTGTGGTTTTTGGGTAATCCGATAGCAGCGTTCATTGACCGATCATTTTCAGAGCTATTGAATGGGTCAACACGCTCTCTTATCAGGATTCATCGAGTTAAATCTGTTGGAAATACGCGCTCGCTCGCTCGCAGCACTGATGTTCCGTTCCCAAAAGTAGTAGAATTGAGTGGTAGGGGGCGTCGACGGCTAGGTCATTCTGCACCGTTCCCAATAGTTTAATCAGATTGTTGCTGTGGTCTGCGAAAATGCTTGGGCCAAATGTTTTTTTTTCGAATTAGTAAATTTAAAGTCTATCCTCGCTCAGATAAGTTCGTAGCATTTTGTCAGCATTCTGTTAGATTTAAGTTCGTTTCTGATAGATTGGAAATGAAATCTGTTAACTTTATTGAAGACTTAATTCAGCCAAGGAATTTGTAAATTATATTTTCAATGATACAGGGACCAATTAAGATTCTGCTAGATTGTAAATGATATCTGTTTAAATTTGGAAACTAAATTGAGCCATAGAATTTGTAAATACTATTTACTGTGACATTGAGAAGGTTAGAGATTTTCCTCATTCAGTGCCAACTGATAGGAAGAGGTGGTGGAGTTTGAAAGATTAACGGCTCAACTTCGAGTATCGTCTCAATTTCATATTCCTCAAGTTATAATTCTTCATGAGTAAAGAGATACGCCCCAGTTATTAGGTAATTTTCCTTTTTACGTCGAATAACGCATCTATTTGCTCGTCAGAATCTTTTCGGTATTTTTTTACTCAGTGCGGAATCGTATAGTCTTCAATTTTTTCCTAGTGAAGACGGTAGGGTATGTTGTTATCCTACTTCGGGTTTCGTGCTCTGTGTCATGAAAATGTGTAATGGAGGAAATGCGAGATAGAGAGAGACGAATTTCCCCGTTTCTTCTCAGATTTTCAAAACTACTGGGACGAGAAATATTGCCATCATTTATTCGCCTCGAATAACCCTCGCGCGAACCGTATCCATTCTCATTTATGCTCTCGGCCACGTGCTTAGGATCTTAATCCGTGACGGACAATGAGCTGGAGGAGGTCTCATTACGCTTCCCAAGGAGCAGGACGGGCGTCAACGGCTTAATTGCCAAGCCGTGCCTATAAACTTTGTAGTCAAGCGAGCAACTAACCAAAGACGAAATTGGGAAAAGGAAACTAATTCGGGAGACAAGTTAGAGGAAAGGAAGGAAAGGATAATGAAAGGAAAGAATGCGTGTGGTAGTAAGATGGAGGGTGGAAAACTTTGGAAGGGGTTTATTGGGGATGCGGAAAGGCAATGGTCGTGAAGGGTTGAGAGGGAGAGGAGGGTTTTTTTTTATACCGCGTGAGAGGCCAACTGCTCTGAAGATGGGGAAGTGGGGCAGGCTGAGAGTCCCGAATGGCCTGAGCCGTAGGGGCGCGTTTAACTGGAGTACCTAGTGCCTTTACTACTTTCTTATTCACCCCGTGTGGATTTGGTCTGGAGAAATGACTGAGTGTTTACAATATCCGCGTCTGTATCTATGTGGCACACCTTTTTCTATCACAGATTTTCGTTTTGATTTTTGATTTGTTTGTATGTATGTATACGCTATAGTAAAAAAAAAAAAAAAAAATTCTATTAATTCGGTAAAAGATAACGAAAAAAATGAAAATTTTGATCTGAAGGAGTGGCTTAGCATTTAAAATATATGCATCAAAATGTGACAAAACCTACTATCTCAGGAAACCTTTCTCTATAAACGTTGGCACTTTTCCTGCGAGGGAAATTCACCTATATATGCCCCGATTAGTTTTTGATTAATATTTTTACTGTCAGGTATACGTTTTGTAAAATATTGTCACAAAGGATTGGGAGTTTTGGGAAATGGCTGATGAATGTTAAATGAATGTTAATTCAACATTTTTATTCAAATTTAGTCTCTTAATACTGTTAGAGATGATGAAAAATGAAGAAAAGGTAGTTTTCAGTGTGTAATTGATACACTATGTATTGCATGGGTTGATGTTTTCTAGTTCAGGTTCCAACCGAGTTCAAACTCATCAATATTTCTAACTTTTAATTACCTCTGAGAATTTCAGTGATAAAAATATTATTTTATTGGATTGGTGAGGCATTCCTAAAAAAATAATGCTATTTGACCCTCCACCTTCGGAGAGCAATACATGAGCACCAGATGATGAGTTCTACAAAAGTAACGTTATTGTCATTTCAAGTACACTTGTGTTAAACTATCTCTTTAAATTATATTTTATATGGATTTAATGTCCCATCAGCGTAATTTTAGATGAAAAAATTGATTTGGATCATGTGGATACTTTGCTTTAAAGCTGGCGTTTTAATAGTGGTATTTCTACGTCAGCAGTTCGTTTGTGATGAAGGACTTGCTTTTTGTAAATTAATTTTATTTTAAATTGTTTTGAATGAAGCTTTAATTCATTGCATGTATGACCATTTACAATGGTGTAGTACCTATTGGTACTGGAAAAATGCAATATAAGATATACGATGCAATAGGCAGGAATTTAAAATGATTTTTTGTGCATCATAACATACATGTTATCTACTATGTGGAATAAAATGGATTTACCATATCCTATGTAAACTTCAACAGAAATTACTAAGTATATATCTATGATCGCTCAAAATTTAAAATTGGTATGCTCTAAATATTCTTGTTGATTACTGGTTTAAAGAAGTATGTGAAATCATGGAGAATTAGTGGCTTTTTATTTGTATGAACGTTTTTTTAGACAATCAGAAGGTTTTTACTTTACAATCCTCACTGTGAAAGCGCTTGGCTTATATTATATCTATATTTCATAGAGGCATTTGAAAGCAGATTCGCGAACTAAAAAACTGCACTCCAGTATGCAAATCAGTGTGACTGATTCAAAGAAAGATGAATAAGTTGTGGTAAATGCTGCGTATTAATTTGACAATACAACAATGTGAATACTGAGTGAACTTTATGAAGCTTTTTAAAAATTTACAAGTTAATGTTTTTATTTCCAAGCTTTTATTAATTGGTAAGTACTAAGATCGTTTCTCTACGGGAATCCGCAATTGTGGTTTATTTTGTTACATCACCAGAGTGGCCCTGTTAGAACCTTTTTATTATAAATTTCGTGAAAGCGAGTTAACAAGAAAATTTCCTGCTAACGAATTTCCAAATTTTCCCGTTAACAAGAAAATTTCCTACATTTTCTATTTCAGCTACTTAAAATGCGGTAGAAGATGCTGAAAAATGAAGTGCAGGTAGTTTTCAATGTATATACGCATTATATACCCTGAGTTTAGTCAACCGAGTTCCAGCTCATCATTATAACTATCTTTTGAATAATCCCTGGAAATGTGCACTCTCATCAAAAATTAAACTTAGCTCCGTTAACACGTTTTTACGATTTAACCCTCGCTCGTCTGTCACGCATTGACACATCAGTTTCTGGGGGAATCCTAAAAAAATCCATGTTCACACAGCAGAACCCAGGACTGTAAAGCGTTAAGCTTCTATCACTCATCTACTCAGAGATTCAAATCTTATAACTAATATCTTCTGGCTTCAGGCTATCATCACAGGGAAAACGTCCCAAATCAAGGCTGCCCCTTTCCTCCTTAACCCCTCCGTCTCCCTATTCCATTCCGTGTCTAACCCTCACCCCCGCCCTTTCAACCAGTCCTTTTCCTTTCTGATAGATGTCCTCACTGTCACTTGTGTACTTTGTGTATAAATGTATGATGCATGCAAGATCAGTCACCTGACGATGTAACAAGTTACGAAACCCGGGTCGTGCCCATAATTAAATAACAGTGAACCTTACAAAGTTTTATTTCCTGACTTCAAATCTTATGTTGGTTTGGACAGGTGATGGTAGATCTCACTCCGTGCTTAGACTCAGGTGTGTGATTTTTTTAGGGAAAGGGGGCCAGTTCCTTTCCTTGGGCCACCTCTCACGACGATGATTTTTATGTTGGATATCCGAAGGTATAACCAACGTTTTGCAGTCTGTACCTTTCGGTAAGGTTCCCAATACTCTATCCATGGCACCACTATGGACTATCATAACCTCGAAATTAGTGGACGAGAAGACTTCCTGGGGTGGACATTTCTCGAGATTTCCGCTGATTAAAAACTCCATTTTAGTTAGTTGATGTTTGGATCTCCGATTCGGGGCTCATCCTCAGGGCTGCTGAATGCCGTTTTGTTTTTGGCTGCAATGTCACATAGTAACCAGAAATAAAACAAATAAAACGACATTAAGCAGCCCTGAGGATAAGCCCCGAGTCCGAGATCGAAGCGTCGGCTTAAATGGAGTTTTTAACCTGGTAGGAATCCAGAGAAAAGTTTACCCACACAATTCGCTGAGAAATCATCACATCGCTATTCACTCTAGACGTCCTGGGGTTTCCTCAGTTTTAGACGCTATGCCACATCAAAATCCTGCGCGAACACTACGGGTCACGAAGAATCAATCGAGAGCAAAGGGGTCGGAAGTGAGCAAACGGTGAATGTGGACGGAAAAGGAATCGCGCGGCGATACTGAAAACAGGAAGGGGAAGGATTGAAAAGCCCGCGAGGCAGCGTTCGGTGAGCAAGGAGCAGGGGAAAGGAGGAAGGAGGATTCCGAGTCGGATTTTGCTTTAATCACGAATGGCATGGACTTGTTTTGAGATTGATTTTTGGAGAAGTTTGGAGTAGCTGATTAGGAATGGCGTGCTACTCCGAAGTGCCGAGTTCTGAAGTGCGTAATTGAATCCGGGCCTCGGGTCCGTCTGTCTCGCTTCGCTCTCTCTCTCTCTCTCTTGCACTGGTTCGTTCGCTTTTCCACGAATTCCCTTCCTTCCCCAACCTACCCCACCTCCCTCTTCCCGTGAATCAGTGCGCCTCCATTCATATTTTTATTGTGCCACCGATATAGCTCCCGAGGTGAGATTGAAGGTGAATGTATCCCGGAGTGAGAAATCCCCTTGTGGGGGGTTACGTGGCGGTCGGGACAAGGGATGGAGCTTGCTCTGGTAAATAAAGAGAGGGTAGGAAGGAGTGTGGGGTATGAAAAGGACTGTAACACGGTAAAGGTATGGGGCGAAAAAGGTAGCGAGGGAAAGCGAGTGAATATAAATGCGTGGATTGATAAGGCCTTTCGTCGGTTTTTTTTTCACTACCTCCTGCGGATTAAAAGTCTCCTCCTCCTCCTCCCCCTGTACCTCTTCCCCCCACGATCGTGCCCAACTTTTTTATGTTTTTTAATTCTCCTACCTCTCTTTCGTCTCGTGTATATTTTTTTCATCGCTCGTTCCCTCTTTTCTCCTCTTGTTATTTTTCATACCCACACAAATGTTGCCGGAAAAGGTACGAAAATTGGGATTGCGTTAGCGACATGGATTACTCCCCCAGGATAGTGACGCCGTAATTATGAAAGGGGAAAGTTAAAACTGTGGGTACGTCGGAAAAAGGTTTTCATTCCTTCTCTCTCTCTATGTTTTTGCGAAACGAATCACCGTGCCGAGTGTGCGGTAAAGAGCTTTGGGAATTGTTCAGGAAGGACTTGAAACTGGTTATAAATCGCAAAAGTGCCGAGATTGTGACGTCAAAGCCGCGGATAATATCCATGCTCTTCAATTTCACTGTCAGGATTTCATCGAGGTCTTTGCGTATGCCGTTACAAAAAAAACGCTGCTTCGTAATTTCCAGCCCTTAATGAATTGAAAACTCCTATGAAATCAAATTTTAATTTTTTAAAATATATGCGTGGAAACGGTTGAAAAAATTAATTTAATCGATTCGTAGGCTTGAGTCTTTTTGCCTCGGTGATATTCTTTTGACCTAATTTAAATTCATGATATGCACGGAAGGGATTTAGTGTCCTGATTGATTCCGATGAATTTAAAGGAGTGTCGGGTCATAGAGGGTATATCTAATCTTTAAAGGTACCGATCAAAAAGGTAGGAGAAAAAACAAATCCCTTTGAGTCACCCATCCTAGCTCTCGGGATGAAAACCTGAGATAATCCCTGAGCAAACCGACGTAGTCTCTCAGCTTCTGTTTTGCCAGGAAACCGCGGATAGAATAACATGACGCCCGCGCGGGAGAACAAATGTAAAAAAAGCATACTGTGTAACCGTATCCGATTTTCTCCCGCCTCCTCTTGCCGACGGTATCCAAACGCTTGCGCGAAATACGATAGCGGTAGGTTTTTTGGGGGAGTGGGGAGAGGAGAAAATAAAGTGGCTAAATAAATTGAAAGGGAGACCGATATACAGGCAAATATTTTGTAACCTTGTAAAGGATGTTGTGGAAGGGAAAGAAAAAAAAAACGCGTGGGAGTTGGAGTTTTGGGTGAACTTTTGAAGGGGATGAGGTCTTCGGGATCCTGATTGTGGGTGTTCAGGTTTGGGTGGGGAAATCCTGGCGAGGGTTTTTCCATGGGGTGATCCGGAAAAGATAGGGAAGGAAAGAGAATGGAGATGCCCCTTCCCCCTCGGTGCAGGGGCTGGGAGAATTCGAGAGGTTTAGGGTAGGGGGAGCAAGAGGGTATCGGTCGGAAGAGTGGCTGCCTAATTGAAAAGGGATGGTCTCTTATTATAGGTATCCCGGAATTCCTTCGTCCTCTCCGGTTTTTACATAGCTCCCTCTTTTTTCCCGAACTTGGATTTTCGGATGGGGTTGGAAGTTGATCTATGTTAATTCTTCCCCTTTTATCCATATCAAGCCGTTCACTTTTCGAGTAGGCCTTCACAAAAGAGCTTAATCATTTCCGTTAGTCATAGGAAAGTGGTTTTGTTTTCATAATTTCACCTTTACTCTCCACTCTTGTGCTACTGATTTGAGTGTTATATTTAAATTTCACCATTAGCTGGACTTCCAATGTATCTTAAGTATTCTTTTTCAAGGATTGCCTTTCCATCTTTTCTTCAATTCTCTATCACGGAAACATTCCATTTTGCTCTATCTTCCTCTTGAAAAACGTCATTTTTAATTTGCTTAAAGGAATGCATTACATTTTTAAGTCATGAACCAAATGCAAGAGCATGCTCACTCGCGAGAGTATCTTATCTACATTACTACATGGTCTGTTCATTCCTACTGTACTCATAGTTCATTTCTTTTTTAACTCCCACGTACGGCAAAAAAACCTCTATCACGACTTACTCCCTGTAGCAAGCGATCTAGCTTTGTTTAATCCGGCGCTCCTTTGTTTATCTTCATTTATTAGTCCATGATAGATCTTTGCTTACTGCAAATTGTTGGACAAACATTCGTACTCTGATATGACTCACTTCCGTCTCCTCCAATTCCCTCATCAATTTCGTTTTCTTTCGGACTCCGTCCATTTATTTTCTCCGTTCCATAATTAGTACGAGTCCCCTTGCTCTGCCCTTTCCAGCTTTTCACTCAGGCTGTTGTCCTCCAGGGCTCAATGTAGATGAGGCGCAGAGGAATGGGCGTGGATACCTCCGGAATGAAATGAGGGACCGTGGGGTCGACCTCTCTGGGATGCGAAATGAAGGCATTTGTGAGGGAGATAGCAAGTGGTGATGACCAATGAGGGCAAGATGGACGTGCTGGAGAGTGGTTTTATTGGTGGGAATACGCATGAGTGAACCCAAACTAATGAATTGGGTATTGGTAACCTATCGGTTTAGAAGGAGTTTTAATGAAAGTCACCAGGATATGGAAGATACAGGAAAACATTATTTTGGGCTATATTGAGTATATTCTTGGAATTTGAATAGCCCTGTATATATTTAACTCTACTATGTATTAAACTGTGTGAAAATATACTTCCTGTGAGTGGATGTCTACAGCCTTTTAATATTTTACGTGATATATTGAGAATCTTTTTTTGACAAGGAAGATGAGTGAAAAGGCCCACTTTTTCATCTTTTTCTTTTCGTCGTTATTTACGTTAGTTTGACAGAATTCATGTGGCATGATACCTATGAAAAATGGTAATATCTACGGCTTGATGGGAAATAACCTGATACCATGGCTCTGCAAAACGGTTCATCTACGTAATAAGTTTATTTAGCCATGCTGATAAAGTATCTACGAGGCGGAAATGAAGTTTTATTTTGGGATTTTAAGAGAGTTTTCGCATACTTCTTCAAATAATTGGAGCGATTGAATATCAGTTCTCACATAAAATTTTCATCTCTTGAAATACCACGTGTTAGTTGCTTCGTGAACTTGTAGTCGTATAGATGTTTTAGTGCGGTATTCAAGCGCCATGAGATCTTCCCACATTATGCGGCTGCCTAATTTTAGGATTAAGTAAATAATTTGCTTTGCTATCCACGAAGTTATCCCTGCCTGGATTCTAGGGATCAACTTAGTTTCAGTCAAGCTATGCCAGTGTATCAAGGAGTCTAAGGTCGATAGGATTTACTTTCCGCGAGATATATTGAGTTGTGGGTCGAGGATTCCTGGGAAACTTCCTTAGAGCACTTCCATTAGTGAACTCTTGATGCCACTACTAGTGTGATGAGACCAAATTATGGGTAAAGTGATGTATTCTGTCGGATACTGAGGGTTTAGACGACAGTTTCTTCCCCAAGTATTAGGAAACTGAGAACATTCGTGTATAAGATTCCTGTTTGCTTTATTTTCATGGGAATAGATGACAAATCTTAATATCAGGTATTGTTTTTGTTTCTTTGTTTTATTAGCTAAACGAAATCTTATTTCATAAAAAGTATGGTGTTTATAACGGGTGTAAGAGGTTTCATAGTTCCGCACCATCACGTATACATTATTTTTGGTCTTTGAATTTAAGAAAGATTTAAGATCACTGAATGGTCAATTGTCCCACTGTGCTCGATTTTTACACAAATATGATAATTACATTTATTTAAATGTCGACAAAGGAATATTCAAGTTACTCTTAAAGAAATGAAAGCGACCAGGAGACACATGGGAAGAAAGTTCATGGAGATATTTACAATATGACATAGAAAAGTGAAGTCGTAACTAGTTGACATTAGAATATTGTCGTTTCGATATCTTGGTATTTTTTGTTGTAGGTAATAGAGAAATAAGAATTTTGTTTTTTTAATGCAGAAGAATGCAAAGTATTGCAAGCGCTAGGGGTTGGTAAAGGCAAGTCTTGAATCAAATAGTATAATATTGATTTTGTTCTTTCCCGGCGTTTGATACTGGTGAAATATTCTGCTGCTTGAATGCCAACGTTTAGATGGCTGCCTTAGCATTCGCTCTTACGCTCTTATGAGGACGATGACAGAGGCAGCCATCGAAACGTCAGCCTGCAAGTAACCCATCCGGTTGAAAACACGGGAAGATTTCAATAGTTCAAAGTTAATTTCGATCTCTCTCCAAATACGCCATAAGCATGGCCATTTGTAGTAAACTCCATTTACAAAAAATTATGTTGATTTACCTTGAATTTTCATGAAACAGATCAATTACGAGGCCATGAAACCGTTGACGTTTTCACCAACTTCCCAACGTCCTATCCTTCCCTTTCCTGTCTCCCCTCCCCATTTTCCGCCCAGTATACACTACGTCCTTGGGGAATTCATTTTATTTCAATCGCGATGTGATTAATTATCCTCAGAGTCAAGTGCTGCCGGTTTGAGCCGCACTTGAAAAAATCGTCTGGGCTCAAAGTGGGAGGGTTAAAAAAATCACTCACCACATTCGCACTTGCAATCTCCTCCCCCCTGCGATACACGATCGCCGCGTTCAAATGTGGCCAGCCCGTGGGCGCCAGAGGGAGATGGAGTGGCATGATTTTCACCCCCGTGTCTGCGATGCGTGGCCGGTTCGCACGTTATCCCAACCCACCCTACAGGCTTTTACACGCGCAAGCATTGGGGAGGTTGGCATCGGGGGAGCTCTCTCGCAGTTGCCCAGCGCGTTAGAGAGAGAGGAGGGAGCTGTATTGTTTCGCGGATGATCTTTATGGGGTTGCTAGGTTGTTCGCGAGGGAATCTCATCCGTATTTCGCACTTTTCATGACCGTCAGAAAGGGTCGAATGAAGGATCAACTAATCCATGCGTCTGTATTCCTGGTATATGGAATAGACTGCAGAACCGTTAGATTTAAGATCACGTTATTTCCGCTTAAAACAAGGGATCATAATAACGGCAATAGTTAAGCTCCAGGATAGCTTGACTCGGACTAGCGAAATAAACTCTGCATGTATAGATAATAAATTATTATAAATATTAATACTCACTATCCGCATGCATTTTTTGGCATGTTATAACTAATGCATGAATTACTTACTAGGATAACGTTTCGTTTTATTTGCATAGTAGCATGTAAGTGTACTTAGCATTCTTCTATATTCTGGTCTGACCGCTTTTCGTTATCCTGTACCTCTGCTTGGCCAGTGTCCGGCGAGCGAGCGTGTTACTGATTAAGGCTAGGATTAGTATTGCATGCCTGGTGTGGAATCACCCCGTGCCACACACACTGGTGGTGGCTTTCATGGTACCTCGTAAACGTAGATTTCCCAAACGACCAGTAACTGGTTGTTCCTAGCGGTTGTGGGTGCTGCGCGTGGGATATTCCTACCGGTAAATTCAATAATTCTTATAGTAGTAGAAATTAAAATTCTAAGTATAATAATTTACTTCAATAGTAGCAATATAAATTTTCATCTGCATTCTCTGCGAGAGCAATATTGAAAAAGTGACGAAAGAAATAATTTCTTGGTCCAAATATTGAAATAAACACTTTTATAAATAAACATAATAAACACCCCATTATATCGTGGAAATAATACATTCATGGAAAATTGCAATTAATTATTTCAATGTGGAAAGTTTCTACTCCATCACGCTTGGTTCTTCTGATTTTATTCTTGGTCAAAACTTTTCACGCTACTGCGAGTAAAATTAAAGTGAAATAATTGATTGAGATGAACCCCATAATAATGCTTGCTACCAAAATATTTTCTCCCTAAGCCTCCTCTGAATATCCATCGGTGCGCCTGAAGAAGTCTGTGTTTCATGAATGGCGAATTGCGTATTTGTGGTAGACATGAGTGGCAAGGGTTGCAGGGACGAGGTTATAGTGGCGAGGGAGGAAGGGTTCTTTCCTGGAAGGATTTACCCCGATGAACATGCTGCGATAGGGAGGGAATGAAGTGTGTGGGCGAGGGAGAAAGACATTGAAAAAGGCCGGAATGAGAGATGATAGGGGGAAAGATAAAGGAAGTGAAGGAGGGGAATAAGACGGATTACGTGGGGGCACATAAATATTCGTCGAGGAAATGGATATATGCGGTTATGGCGATCGATTCAAACGGACCAGATGCCATCGTGTTCGATCAGGAGTGTCGCAATTATATTTTTCATTCTTCTTTTTTTCTTCCCCCCCCCCCCGCTCGGATTCTCTTCCATTGACTGCTCGGGCGTTATTTTAAAAATTTGAATTCATCGCATATATTCGGAAAGCTTATGGTGCATGAAGTCGTCGAGTTTATGAGGGATGATTTCTGCCTGTCTCTCCTCTCTCTCTCTCTCATACCCTTTATCAAATCGGTACTTGAATGAATGGGCCCTGGATATCTTTGGAAATTAATTACTTAGCACTTAAATTTGAATAATATATCTCATGAGGGTTGGCTGATTAATTTAAGATATTCTGCAATTTAAAATCGACTAAACCAGAATATATTGTGGGCAACATGTGAATAATCTATTATTTACTCTCCAATAATCGATTTTTTTCTCGGGTACATGCCATCATTACAAATAAGTTGTATGTTGAAGGGAAATTTATTACTTGTAATAAGTTTATTGAATTTAGGTTTTTTTTGTTGACCACATTTTAGTCCTTCCTTAACCTTAACTTGTAATGAGTAAGCAACTTTTAAAGCATTTTTAAAACAGCGTCGTTTTAAATATATTTTAAGTTTATTGTATCATTGTATTTTCCTCTATTTGATATCGATATTCCTGAATTTAAGCCATTTATCAAAGATCAATTTCAGTTTCCGTACTTTTAAAATTTGCTTTCTCATCAATTATTTTGGTGGTAATATCTTCTAAGACACCCCAATATCTGCATGTATTAACTTTTATTTTTTTACAAAATTATAAATACCGTGCGAATTTCAGTCGTGACGGTCCAGTAGCCTTGAATCACATGGAGTGAAATATTTTTGGCATTTAACTCTTGAAGCCAAGTCACGGAGTTCCACGGTTTTATATCACTGACCGCTTGGTATTGATCTCCCCACGGTTATTTTCAGCAGAATTATTTTTGCATCCAGTTATTTTTCTCCTCTTTGCTAACATTTCACTTCGATCGTTGTCGCCGGTTTTTTTATTCCATTTTATGCGGTCCACTCCATCAGCGGACGTGCTTCAATGTCTCATGTATCGGGTCGAAAAACCTCGTTGGTGAAAAAAGTTGGACAATGGGGGACGGGAGATGGGTGGACGGACCGTGATAGGAATGCTGGAATGGAGTAAAAAGAGGGATACGGAGTAAGAAATATTGGAGGAGGCAGTGAGAACGAAGGAGAGGAGAAGAGGAAAACGGGTGAGGGATGAACGGAATTGAAGGAAGCGAAGAAGGAAAAGACTAAGTGGACCAGGAGTGTGTGAGAAGAGAGGAAATAGAGGTTGGCCAAATGAAGCTATTGTAAATAGATGGGGTAACTGCATTAGATTAGGAAAATAGTTTCAGGGACTGGATGAAAACTGACGGGGACTCAAACGCTCTGACCTCTAAGTAAATAATCAACAAGAGCGAGTATTATGGCTGTGAATTAGTAGAAAGCTGAGGTCAACATTATAACATCGCCTTTAGTACTATTATTGGAAATGAAAAAGAATAGCAAGTGAAATCCTTACAATTAGATTTTATCATAAACTGATACATATCCTGCTTATACCAAAGAAAGTAAAAACTTTGTAATTCCACATAAATTTATTAACGTACGACTTTGGTTTCGACATGGCACGTCACTATCTGGTGAAGACGTGACACGTCCTAGGTTGCATTCATAAATTTATACGGAGTTACGAAGATTTACTTTCCATTATCTTGTGTCGATTGCATGAAGTCACGTCCAAGACTACGAATAATATCCTTCTTCTTGAGTGCTAAATTAAATGAAAAAAATCCAATCAAAGGACACAACATATATGTACATGCTATGGTCGTAGTCAAACCCATCTTGTGATGTAATTTTGCCATTTCAATCTTGGCTCTAATGCAGAAATCTTTCTTGTTACGCTTGTGCCTGCCTTAATATTCGTTCTTCCGAATACTTGACGATTTTTTGACGGTATTTGTTAGACGCAGTACCCGATAATCGCCCTTTGGTTTTTTAAATGTACACTCGGAAAGAGTGATGAATAGGAGTTAAAGAAGAGATAGTGAATGAGGAACGAATCAAAAAAGGGGAGGAAAAATCACGGAGAGTAATTGCTATGTATAATGAAAATGCATGTAAAGAAAGAGAAGTTAATTGGTCTAGAAAATTTTGCGTTATTAAACAAATAAGTATTAATTGTAAGAAAATTGGACTACTAGCCTAGCAAGCAAGCCTAGCAAGGAAAGGATAAGACTTGATGGATAGGGCAGGTACAGGGAAATTTGAACATATGGCTGTCCGTAAGAGAAAAGAGGGGGGGAAATGGGTAATGATGAAAGGGAAGTATTGAGTGGTAAGAGGACTGGAAATGTAAATAGACAAAGAAATAAAATTCAAATGGAGTGATAAAAAAAGCTAGATAAAAGCAAGAGTTAGGTGTAGGGAAAAGGTTTTGCTAAGGTAGTAAATGATTGTGGGAAAAGGCGGAAAGATGGTGATGAGTAGAATAATGTGAAATTGGGAAGAGCAGAAATGAATTTCCCATGGTAACGTCAACTTCATTACTATTATTGGAAATGAAAGAAAAGTTAGCAAATGAAATCCTTACAATTAGTTTGTACCGAAAACCTGGTATATATCCTTCTTCTTGATTTTTAAATTTAATATAAAAAAATCCAATCGGGGGACACAACATATAAAGTTGAAGGTGAAAGGATATATAGAAGAAGAAGATACAGAAGCGATAACAAATAATGTTGTAGGAGAGATACGAGAGAAGTGAGGATATATTATGATGTAGAGGGAAACGAGGATAAGCGGAAGATGTGAGATTTACAGGACAAGTGCAGGAGAATGGGAGATGGATAGAGAAGGAAGTGGAAGAGAAGGAGGGAGGAAGAGATTGCTGGTGATGGGCGCAGTTGGTGGGAGATGAAAAGGGAGTGATAGGGTGAGCCGAGATAAAGCGAGGAATGGGAGCTGTGGGTGGATGTGAATTGGGCGGGAGACGCAAGGAGTGAGGGGGGTGTTATTTTTTAGGACGTGATGGGGGTGGAGTGGGGGGAGGGGCTTTTGGGAGGATTAAGAGGGTTTGAGGATCCTGTATAGGACGGGACAGAAAGGGAGGGAGGAGAGGGTTTTTAAGCACTGTTTGGCGTAGGGGTGGGAGAGAGGGAAAAAAAACGGCCGAGTCGGCTGGGATTCGAGCAATTGTATCTGTTGTCGACGCCCTTGACTGATAGTACTTATATTACCCATCATGCCTTCTGTTTGGATTGTTAAAAAGAAAGTTTTTTTTTCTTCTTATTCTGTCTTATTCGTTCATTTGTTTTTTTATATTTATTTATCCATCCTCAATCCTCCCATCCGATTCTTCTCAGTCAGCCTCCTTTCTTCCTTATTTTTAATCCCACCCACATTCCGACAAGATCCTCTTCTCTTCTCTCCCGGAGTGCTGGACCAGCCAGTCAGTGTGGGGTGGCGAGGGTGTGTTGGGGTACGGTTTTATTTTTATAACAGATCGTTGATTAAATTTGCTCCTCCTCCTCCGACGGCTCCTCCTGCTTTTTTTTGGGCGTCGTGAATTAATTCGCCACTTCGAGAAAGCATGCCCGGAATAGTCGATTCAGCGGAGCGTGCCCTACATGAGGATGACCCTGGGGAATCTCATCCCCACACGAGCCAACTCTCCCTCGCCACGCACATGCAAGCAGAGAAACCCACACACACACACACAAACATTTATATGTATACATATGTCAACTGCTCTGAATTACTACAAACTAGCAAGGATTAATCCTTGTCGCTTGTGACAGGGGGTAGGAGGAAATGTATATATAAAATGTATTTATATAGATATATAAATGTATATATTTTTATTAGTATACGTTTGTTTATATACATGCATTTCGTCTTCCTCCCTCTAACGGGTTAATCCTCGCCAGCATTGTAGTAATTCAGCGCGGTTGACAATTTTACAATTTTTTTCCGACCCATCCGTCCCGCGATGCTGCTTTGTTTTCTTGCTTCGCGGATGGAGCGCGAGAGTCGCTCCGGTCGCTTTTGTTCTCTTCTTTTCCGTGGCTTTATGTATGTATTAATGTTAAAAAATTAGCCGCGGAAAATAAATTTTCACGTACTCAGTATTTGTGTGATACGTACGTGCTTACCTGATGGAGCTCGAATTTATCAAGGTGTGTCCGCTCAGTGGTATCCACTCACGGGTTTCGGAGAGGAAAACTAAATTTTATTTGGTCGGTGGTGAGGGAATTTCTAAAGAATCGAGTGGAAACGTAACGAGGATATATTTGGAGAGGTAAATGGAATATAGGCTCTCTCCCCAAGGGTTTGGCTCCGAATTCCGATGGTGGCAGGGATTTTAATTACGTGTGAGCCTTTTCGGTGACCTGCGATTCCTTTAAGTACTGTGAGAAGAGCAATTAAGCCCGTTCTGTAGTCATTTGCTTGACGTATTTAGCCAGCGTTTTAAAACTAAGAAAATTCTCTCGCCTGATCTAAATTTCCTTCTATTTTCAGATTAATTACGTTCCTTCATTTTTCTCGGATTCTCTAAAAAATGTCGCATTAGTCGCAAAAGATAATTTTGCGATGTTTCTATCACCCTTGACCAGTGACTTTTAGTTTCTCCCCGAAAATTCGTCATTAGCGTTAATCGGCGATGAATAACTTTGAAATAAACTAATTTATCTAGCTTATTCTTCATGGCAATTCTCAAATGTGAAAATGAATATTGAAGTTTACAGAAAGTAGGTAAACAAAAACGTAGTGACTATTCCAAGCAAAATTCGTTGACGGCGATGGAAATAAAGCCTTGAACTGTTTGATCCTCATCTCAGAAAATAAATTTAGATTAGCGACAATCGGCGTCAGTCCATGAGACCAAGTTGAAATGGCAGATGACGTGATGGGCCTGATGGTTCTGATTGGCTGATTCCGAAAATGGCGCACATGTACGTGGTAAAAAATATTTCCATTGGATTTTTTTTCAATTAAATTTAAAACTCGCGAAGAAGAAAAGAATCAGGATATAAATGAAATGCTACGAAGAAGAAAGATGGCGATTTTTCCACGAATTTAATATTAAACCATTAAATAAATTTTGATCTATTAAATAAATTTGTGGAAAAATTGCCATATGTCTTTTTCATTAAATTAGAATGTCATACCACAACGTCTCGCCTGCCTCAGATACTTTTATTTTTAGTGTTTCATTTCCTAATGTTTTGCATTTCAATGTTGCGCTCAGCTTCTAGTTACTGCGTGGACATTGTGAGCGCTCTTTTACATACCTAACCTGTGGTACACTCACTCTTATGTATGTATTTGGAGAAAAATTTACTGATACAGGTAAATGATGTGCAATAATTTTAATGTATATTACTGGTTTATTCATAAAGGAAAGAAAAAGAATATGGTAACATTTCATTAAAAAAATTCTGGAGATAAAGGAAAGGAATTAAAGCAAAAAAGTACTCTTAGTGCTCGTCCCATGCGTGAAACATTGACGGTATCGGGAATCGAATCTGGACCCTTCCATTACACTCACCCATATGCGCATACGTCTGAATAATTTTTTGTTGATACGGGCACCCATTAATCTCCTCCCCTTCACGCGAATAATTCGGGAGGGAAGGAGTGTGCGGAACCTATTTTAATGCCCGCCGAGTATCACGGCAACCCTCGAAAAATCTCCGCGTACCTGTTGATTAAAATATCGCGAGATTGCTCTTTTTTTCTTGTTTTAATATTCCCACGGTCTCCGTGCGCCGTATCTAATTCCGTACTCCCGGAGTTTTCATCGATCAGCCCCCGTTTGGAGAGGAGAGTGTTGTGCAGTGGGGATAGAGTCGCTTGCAGAAGGGGATGGGGAGAGACGACTCACGTCTCAGTCCCATCATTCATTCCTCAGGGTCTCCTCGCTCGTCGGCGCATACGTTTAAAGGGAGGTATAAATGTGAAGGGCGTCCCTAAGGGGAGGGGAGGCGGAGCGGACTGGCTCGGGCTCTATAAACTCTATTAAATGCTCCCACATACAGTTTCTTTCAATCCGCTGCCATATTGAAGTCAAAGCAACAGCATCGGATTCAGTCGAGTTTTTCTCCCCAAGCCGTTCGCGCTTGGTTATTTCAACTGTTACAGAGTTTTCGGGAGCTACGTGCTCATTCGATATCGCTAAATCATGCAGCTTTCTCAAGGTGACGTGCTAGCCCATAAGTGTTTGCTCCCCAAGGTCGTCCTGATTGCAATTATTTTGTGTTATATTCCACTATTTTTGTTCAGCGGATGCTTGATCATGTATAATGGATCTAAACTTGGTGAGTTGGGTGGTTTCTTTACGGATGGGACTAAATTTGTTTGTAATAAATTACAATATATGACCGCAGTTCGGGTCATGATATCTATACCTCTGCCTCTATTCTCTCATGTTACAACAATTTGACATTGGCTGAAGTCGTGGATTTTATGAATTTTGGGCGTCAAATGCTTGGTGCATTTCACTATTTCTAGTTTTCCAGGCATAATTCAAAAGTTGATTTGTTGGTGAATAGTATTCTAGATAAGAGGTGACTACGTTGTTATGCTTTTTTCTTCCAATATTGTTTTTCAGAATTAGTCCACGTAAGCTGTAAAATATGGAAAATCAAGGAGGTTAAGCTTCTGATTTGGCGTTGAATAATGGCAGTATCACTGTCAATTTTCGATGGGGTAATTATTACCATAAAATATAAGAAAATTGTCAAGTTTTATCCTTCATATACCTATAGAGAGTGCAAAATCGCAAAATATCGACGTAATGTTTTCATTAAAATTTGAAATTAACCAAGTTTTGAAATCATAATAATGATATTTTTATTTATTGCTTTGGGTGGAAAAAAAACTTAAAACAGTAGAAAAGAATAGTATTTATTTCATGAAAATAGTCCTTCGAACTTGGGTTTAGCGTATGTTATTGCAGTTATGCCATAAAGGCATTCTCCCAGTTAAAAAAGTATACGGTTACATTTCGAAACATCACAGAAGACCATTACAAAAATAACGGTGACATATATGAGACAATGAGTCAATGGTTGGCCGGAGTACCACAAAAAATAACGATCCTCGTTAGCTACCTCAATCGCACCAACCTCTAACCTAATTATTATTACTTTCTGGATGCAACTTCTATGCTGACGCATTTTAGATAAATTCATACCTTTGCTCAAAATGGTGTTGGAATGTTTTTTTTTTTTGCGGAGCAGTAGCAAAATCGGATGTTAGGTTGGCTGTAAAATTTAGTAATGGAATCTTGAGGATAAAAATCTATTTTCAAATAAATCCTACCAACTTCATGAATCAGAGCAAACTCTTCACCATGAGATAGCTGCACAATTTAGCGATATTGAATGAGCACGTGAAACTCCACTTTGTGTCATCCTTTTCAGCGTTATTTCCTTTGCGGAAGATTTAATTTTCTTTCGATTATATCTGACGCGGTTTTCCCTCCGCAGAATTTCCCTGACACACTCCTCCTTTTATTTTCACTCACGTGTCCTTTTCTTCCAAAACTGTACCCGGCAGCTCCACACTGCGTTCGCACTCGAGGGAATCCGCGCGCGCTACTAAACTTTACACTCTCGCGCTCATCGAGGAGCTTTGCTATAAGCAAAGGCGTCGTTTAACTCGCGTGAGGATAATTCGATTTCCCAGATTATTCGGGTGCATAGCGGAATAAGATGTCGGTTGGATTATGACCAAGCCATACCTTCAAGCCTTAAGTGTCCCAAAACCACATGAAGTTTGCTGTGATTGTGGCCGCGTCTAAATCACAAGCGACTATATTACCTTCACTTTTTATTTTCAAAGCTTTATCCCCTTTGGGTGCATGCATGAGTTACTCCGTGCATTGATCTCTTCTTTGAGACGTGTATATTGTTAGTGATTTAATTTGGCATCATCAGTGACTTTTAGATGATTTAGCATCACTGTTACTAATTTCATCTAAAACTATTTATACTAGTGAATTTGGAACATGCACTTTCGACCGACACAAAAACAAATTCTATAGTACCACATGGTATAAAGTCTTTTTTTTAATCAAAAGTAGTATTTTGGTGTAAAACTGGTTGTTTCAGGTGATATATGGTGGTACGGTACCGTAATTATTATAATTTTAGTTGAATGTGGAATAAAACGCTTGAGCACCACGCTACGCATCATAATCATCTTCTGAGCTTAACTTTGAGGTTGTGGTTAAGGTTGAATGAATCATTTGAGATTTTCCATATGAATTGCAGTTGGAAAATCTCAAATGATTGCATATGAGCGTTTCGAGGGCTTTCCACAGAGCAATGTTTTCTGCAAGCAACGTTGCGTCGACAGACGACTTGTCTTTCATCATATTGGCGTGTTCTAAATGCGCTTCACAATTAATTCATGCATGAATTCCGAAAAAGTAGCGATAACAGGTCAAAAGATGATATAAAAGTGGTCTATGGAAGCACCTGCTATAAGAAAGAATTCCCGGTGCGGTGCTCGAGAAACAATTTTTCATAGAAATAAACGAGTGTAACTCTGGTTCTGATGTGTGTTTGGTATCTCAATTGGTTGATTTAATGAAATGTTGAAAAGTTTCAAGTGTTTTCTTGCATTTATCGCGCTGCGATTAAAAGCCTATCATCATATTTAATGCAGTGAAAAGGCAATATTTCAAAATTAAATATTTATTCTAAGCTATTTTATCTTAGTACGAATACCTTCTACTAATTTCACCGATTCATTTGAATGCAATTAAATTCACTTCTGCAACATCTGATTGAATTTTTTTCTCCGTTTATCCCTGTTAAACGCGTTTTTTGTTCACGCTCATTTTATTTTTTAGATACGACTCTGGGAACCAGTCCTCTTTGGAGAGTTGTTCAGCCAATGCTGTTAATGCCTTTATAGAGATAGATGATATTTCATAAGGAGGGAAAGATGATGGCATTTTCGTAGATTCTTCAAATTGCGAGGGACGATTATTGATTTAACGTCCCATCCGTTGCTATAGATACCCAGAAGTGATCTACACAAGTGTAGATTCTGGTTGGAGATTGGTTATCTATTTCGTGTCCCTCGTATCTCAGTTAATTGAAACTTGTCCCTGGAGCTTAGAACCCTCAACCCCTGCCAGCGCGACAATCCAATCCCTCGATAGAGATTGTTTATTTTTACGTTGAATCAAACTACCATTGGAGAATTTTGAAGATTGGCTTGAGGAGAGATTTTTCATCTTTTCTTTGGATGGACTCTATGGACAAATACTTCAGAGATCTCGATTGTTTTTTTTCTGCAGGGTAAAGTTGTTTTCATTTGAAGAATGGTTCGAAAGTCCCTCTAAATTGCGGAGGATCATTTCATGTCTGATAAGATAAAAAATTTTCACCTCTTTAATCTTCGCAATTTAATTCATTATTCTTCCATGTAGTTTTTTTATACCCCACTGTAAAATCAGTCCAATTTTTTCTTATCTTTCCTTTTATAGTACAAACGCCAGATATCTATTTTTTTCAAAGTAAGTATACAAAATTTATTTGATCGTAGCGTTCATATCTGATTTAGTTTGTGGAGTAGCCTCTGTACTGTATCCCCTCTGATTTCATTCCTGATTTAATTTCAAATATCGTGAACATTTTTAAAATTTTGATTGCTATTATCGCACCAAATAACTTCCTACTTTTCGAATCTATTTATTAAGCTTTAATTTCTTCTGCATTTTTCAAGGAATTTTGTCTTTCATCCGTTCAAACTCAATTCTTAGAGGGTCTTTCTTTTTTTTACCTTCACGTATTCTATCCAAAGCTGTGCCTTATTTGCCTAAGTTTTCTTTTATTCAGCGATCCTTTCTTTGAGACACAGAAAATATTAGCTCTTTACAATTTGTCATCAGTAGTGACTTTGTACGGATGTCATCTAAAACTAAACTTTGAACCGGGGCATTTGGATCATGCACTTTCTAGTCATAAATGAAAATAACTTTATCGTATCAAACAGTATAAAATTTTACTCATTAATAAAAAATTGTATTTTTATGTAACTCTTATTTCAGATGAAGTGTGATGGAACCGTTGCATAATGAATGAAATATACTTTGCACATTCCCTTTAAATTTTCTATCGCAGACACAATGCGTAATGGTGTTGTAGCATGATTATTTGTTAATGTAGCGAGACTGACTCAAAGCTTCATTATGTACTAGCCAAGTATTTTCTTCATATCACGCTGTCACCTAAAATTAATGAAGTTAAACCCTTTGGCTTTCGATTAGTGGCTTGCGGCTATCAATGTTATTTTCGTTATAATATGAGCTGAGGTACGATTGAATGGTGTAATACGAGATTATTAGCTATCTAAATTGTATGAAGATTAATAGACTGTGACTTGTGAAAGGAATTCTTTAATGCTGCGTCAGAATTTCATCTAAATGTGAGTGTATCTGAATTTTTAGTGTGATTTATCATTAAATTCTGTGTTTGGTTACCTTGAATCAACAATTAAATTTACATTAATCACGGCATGGGGATTATGGTTATTTTTTATTTGCTACTCTGGGCTTTATCAAGAAGTAATATCTCCAAAAGCCATCGTTATTTTAAAGTTCAGTATATATATTTAGCTTATAATCCATAGTTTGAAAACCAAGATATTGTTCGTTTAATCCGGAGAGAGATTATGGATTTATTCACGCTATCGCCATTCATGGAAAAGAGGCGGGTTGGATGCGAAAATGATGTATTGGATAGAGGCATGAATGAATATTCATAAAATGCCGTTGGTGGAATAGTTTGCGGTAGCGGACTTCGGTGGATGTCCCATTAACACCGCACGTTTTTCTTGCACCGGGGGATGCAGGGAGGGAGGTTTGCACGGCTGGCACGAGGCATACCCTGAGTGATCTATCCTACGTTCACCGCGTCAAGGTTGCGCCGAGTGGTGCTCCATCACAAGAAATGATTCACGAGGTCTGAGGAGTAAAAACAGCGGCGGAGACGCTGTGTGCCTCTCGCCGCGAACACATTTCACATTCGAGCGCTCTCCGTTTTTTTGTCTCCTTTTCGATCTAAGCCAGCTTTCGAAACACGCGGTCAAAAGAAGTTTCGTATCGGGAAGATGCCTTAGTGGTTGTCTTGGCTGCATAAATAGGGAAAGATAACGTATCGGATCTCTATCGTGGTCGTCTGATGTGGCAATCGAGGGCAATTGGAAAAAGCGACTTATTTTTATCTTTTATGAGATCGTACTCACTTTCAAAGATAGGCTATTGATATGCGACACTCCTCGGGCATAGAAGGTTTAGATTCAATTTTGCCCGTACCAAATAGATATTTCGAGAGGGCCAATTTACAAGCTCATGTGCTGAGAGCGTTTCATTAAATCATTTTCAGTTTTTCGTACGCTAATTATTACTTAGAAAATTTAGGACGTGTTTTCTATCTCAGTGTCAACGAGGAAGACAATCATATACACCCTTGCTGAAAAATTAAGGGGATTCAGAGGTATGCATGAATGACCGTCGAATTGCGACATTACTGCATTTTAGTGGGCTGTAGTAACGCTGTACACTGTACTGTTATCTGACAAAGTTTTCATTGCTGACTCTCTGCTGCAATAGGTCGAATTTGATTCTAATTGAAGTGGCGCTACATCAGTAATCGTTACGAGGTTTAAAAGGCAGTTCATTAAGGTAATGCAATGGTTAGGCCAATGACATCACCAAACGTAGTGAGATGTATTAATGAGATGAACAGGTATTGACCCACAATCCTTGTGTGGGCGACTTTTAAGGTTTAACTAGTTAGCCCATTGCGGCAGTGTCTGCTCTAAATAGTTCTATGCTGAAATGAAGTCATCAGACCCTCGTTGTGAGATCACTGATGCCTGTTACTCGGTGTGTATCAATCAACCCTGGTGGATTGCTCGCGAACACTATTGATCACTAAATATGTTTCGTATCCTCCTTTGGACCATTCTCTGCTGCATTCAAAAGGCATGCAAACTAACGGAGAGGAAGGTACCACCCACATTTATTTAGAAGCTGGCGACGCTTGCAGAAGGCTCTTCCTCATGCAGAGTACGTTTCCACGAGAGCTTCTACGTGCGCTCGTTTCCGCACGTGCGGCGTTGTCGTATCGTCATTAATTAAGTCGCGTTCGCCGGGGGAAACTATGCGCCTTTAGGAAATTTGTCGCGAAACATTTTCGTAACTGTGTACGCGCATATTCTGCGAGGAGGGTTCTTTGGTTATTTTTCCAAGAAAGTTAGCATGATTTACTCGACCGCCACCCTTAATTAATTATTACAATTTTATGCAGAAAATTTATTAATGTGCTTGTTTTATTGATCACTTTTTTCCGTTCATGAATTATAAAAAGGAAAGGCATTTATTAAGGGAATACATTGGTTTGGCAGATATAATAACCCTAACAAGCGATTGTTTGTACAGGAGCAAATCTTGGTAACTGGTTCGAATCCCGGTCAAGGTGAATTTTTTTTTCTCTGTGGATTTTTCGCACAGTTTGTACATTGCGGTTGACTCCGTAAAGTTGTGACCGCGGCTAATACCGGTATACTTAAATTAGGAGTAAACAGATAAGTATCCATACTACGAGACCAGGGAGCAGTTGCACACTACGGTTAATGCCGCGTTCGTTCATAAAAAAATTATTTCTAGCCGTAATGAGCTTAATATTTTCGTTGCTGTTAAATTACAAAGAGCTTAATAGGGTGGTTTCCTATTATTTTTTTATTGCCTAAATCGAAAGATTATTACTTCTGGAGTACGTATTTCACGATTTTAGATTTTTAAATGACGATATCTATTTTTCGCGATCAAATGAAAAGTGAAAATTTTCAAGCGCGCGAAAACGCGACGGGTAAGTATGAATGCCGGGAAATCTCCGTGTGACGTCGTTCTGGTTCCCACTGCCGCAAGTGAGGTGACCTTAGGGCGAGGCTCTGAGCGTTGATACGACACAGGATGCTAGCAGGTAGCGCTTGGCTTAAATAAGGATTATTAATACGTTATCAAACGAAGAAAACTTTCCGACCATAGGCAATTTTAATAGGTGATTATTAAGGCATGTTTCCCTGAGGTCTGTGCCTCAGGCATGCATTGGTAACCTCAGACGATGTAAAACTCCTATCTACTCGTATAGAAATTAGGTCCCTGTGACGTCACGTGGAGTGGCATCGCATGGGCGCCAATCTGGCCTTTTTCAAATAAGGATAAAATTGACCCTTGCCATTCGTCTAAACCGGTATTTCTAAAACCAAATAATTTGTATATTATGAATACACTAATGGTGGGTAAGGAATCGCAATCAATGTCTTTCGTTTTCTTTGATGAAGGAAACTACCCTATTTTCTTTCTGCCTAATAAAAAGGTGTCATAGTCGTAAGGAAGTCCTTATTCTTCAGAGGATACTTAACTCCCGCTCAATGGGTATTTTTAATTATGTATTGTTAGAAGGGTCGGATTTTCCTACAGGCTAACTAGGCTTCAGTCGAGGGCCTCAAGGTCAAAAGGGGCCTTCATTCCAATTGCTAGAATAATTAAAATTACACTACTCTAAAAACAGTAAACACTATTATTTATTTTTTTTAAAGGTTAGTACCAATAATAAAATGTTTCATGAATCAATACTGTGATATTACAATCTTTACATCTACATGTACCACAGCAATGATGTATTTATTATTTCTCATTAAATTTACAAACTTAGAAATGGGAGATAGAAAGGCCTCTTTTCATTAAAATATGAACCTGATTTTATAGTTTGAAACTTTCGTCATCATCTTGAAAATTTGTATCAACATTGGCCTTTACTTCATATTTGAAAATTTCACTCTCTGTAAGCGTAATATGTTTGTAATATATTATATTTATTGTATAATACAGGCAAAGATTGATTCTATATCCCTGAAATTTATTTACGATGTTAATCGTAATATATTCGAGTATTTAGGTACGAAAAAGGCAAAACAATACGAGTAATTCAATGCGAAAATAGACAGTATGCTACCAGTTGAGACGGAATAATGCGTCCTCTTAAGGGGTGATGTCGCTTTGAATTCATTGCTCCACATCTTTTCGCAGCGCCTTCATTTAATTTTCATCCATTCCCTTTAAATTAAGGAACAAGGGATGCAAAACTTGTCCGAACTTATTTGTATCTGTAACGTTTTCGAAATGGAATGAGCGTGACGTGAATTAATAGGTTTTGCCGCTGATAAAATATTTTCTTCGTCAGCAGAGGAAGGTGAGGTCTCACCCCTTTCATCTTGCCGTGCTCATTAAAAATTGAAAACTTATTCTTTCGACCCTCGCTAAAGAGACTAGAGTTGAGCCATCCCATTCCGACTCACACCAATGTGATCGATTCCTTCAATCCGATTTCCGAGTTGACCTGAATAGATCCTTTTGACCCTTTCCCCTTCTCACGCGGCTCCATTCGACTCGCTGCCTATCCGCTTCCATCAGATTCAGCTAAACCCTGAGCGGATTCGATCCCTCGAACGTTTGAAGCTCCTACAAAAGATAGCCCTGCGAGAGAGGTCGTGGGAGAGGATAGGATAGAGAATTATGCTCGCTTTAATATTCGAATGGGAACGCATTTGATAATTGAGGACCTATGATTAGACGACTGTAATATTGCTGAATTTTCTAATGCTTCCTGGTGCGCTTTGTGCACAGGATTGAAGAGGAAGATGAAGGTTAAACTTAATGAAGACTAACCTAGTTATTGAAAATATATGCGATAATTGAAGAAATATATAATTTAACTATCTTATGTTTTTTTTCTTTCTCTTGACCTGTATGTTTCATGTTGATTCGGTGTTTTGAAATATAGGTCTCTAAGAATTTCAAATGCAATTTTATGCTATTGTTTTGGTATATTTATACACCTTCTTCAGGACTATGAATGAATAAGAGCACATAATTTTGTTGCATGATTATCTTTAAATGATAAATTGAATTGATCTCATCAATGCATTAAGGAGCTTACGTTAAAATCTAACTACCCTATCCCAGTATTTTTAACTTCAGTCTATATGATGTCATAACGCAATTTTAGCTGAATTATTTCACCTTAATTTCATTCTGTCAGAATCGTTATGTACCTCGAGCTCTAATGGAAGTTATACTTTAAATGTTTTTTATCTATGAATGAGAAGACATCTTTGAAATGTAAGTTATTCATTTATATGAACAACCTATTATTCAAAGTTGACACTTGTATCCAATATGTATTTTTTCACGATATTCGTTCATATTTACTTATCATTGTGTTACGTAAATGTATCGTGTGCTGTGAAATTATGAGGCATTTAAAAATTCCAATTTTCTACCTTTTAATGTTTAACTCTGCTTTTCATTCCTAAAATCGATCGAGAATCAGTCATTGTAATTGAAATTATTTTTATAATGCAGCATTAACCAATGAGCGTAATAGTAGTTGCTGTGGTACTCTCCCCCAATATATTCTTGTGTTCCTGCTTAACTTCACTTTTGAATTGGTATCTAACACAAAATCCCATTATTCTCTGGTATATAAGTTTTATCATTTCAATTATCGCTTGTACTTTCTTGGCACAGTTTTTTTAATCAATGGCATTTCTCAGCATCTGCTTTGTATAAGAAACTATGGCTCATGCTTGGTTGTCCTTATTCTTCTATATTGTTTTTATATTTATTTTGTGAACCAAGTTCAAGCTGCACTCATGTATTGCTGGTGGTTAGCATTGATCATGAATGTTCCAGACGTTATGCATTTTTCAATTGAACCATATTTTGGAACGCTACTTAGGACAAAGAATCATTATCGTTTTCAAACGTTTCTTTTAACTCAGATTTCAGTTTTCATAGGTGTTCATCGCATCAAATGAAATGGGTTGTTTTCGGGTTTCATTTGGAGCGTGATGAACGATGGTTTTTGGGGAATGGAAGACTTAAATGTGAGGCAATGACATTCATGTGGATATAAACCCAGCAGGAAGTAATTTTGTAACTTTTTTGCCTCCCATTTGGCAACTCTGTGTGACTTAAGGGCCGCCATACCCTCCTTCCTTACTTCCCCACCTTGACCAGCCTACCACCCTTACTGACTCAATGAATATAACATCATACTCTCCCTGTATCCTGTATTTAAACCTGACGATGTCGCACAGCGACGAAACTTGTTGTTACTAAAATAATATGTGAAATTTACCAATTTTTTTATTTAATAACAAGAAGGAAGCCCTTGAAGTGGTTAATTTCAACCATTTTCTGGGAAGACTGTTACATCCGTTTAATCCTAATCGCGAATTCTTATTCTCCGTTTCAGGAGAATGCGCTTGATTACGGAGCAGGGGTTTGATATCCTCGATGAGAAACGAATGGGAATATTCCAGTTCAAAGGTAAGAATAGATCATACCCTTCAGCCATTTTACACAGCGCTATTTAATATATTCGTAATATCTTTCAGCATTTTTGATTGCTTGAGTCCAATTCGCGCGAAAGGTTCGATTCGTAGTTATTCCATGCTCCTCTTACTTGTTCCTCTTGAAGTGTGATTAGAGGATATTGCTATATGTTATTTACAAAATGAATTCCTTCCCTGCAGTATGTTTCCTCTGTTTTTAATCGTTCGAGTTACGATTTTGAGTAAAGTTATGGATTCTTCACATCTAAACAATTTAAGAGGCATATAATTGCAATGAGAAATCGAGATTTTATAGTTCTTCATAAGAGTGTGTTCCGTACCTTTATTCTGTGGTCTCTGGAGTGGATTTGTACGGGAAAGGGGGCGACATACCCATAAGGATAATGCGTATAGGTTTTGATACATCAGTGCCATCTATGCCAGTGGTCCAACGCTGCCGCGAAGTTTGAATGCACATCTCGGCGCGTGTTCTTTTACGCGTCACGATAGGGCGTGCTATTCAGGCTTAATAATGCTACTGCAATTGCGAAAAACTTAAAAGCAATGAATGTAGGAAAATCTTCCTGAAGAACTTCCCCAGGTTACTAAAGCGGTAACCATAATACAAGATTAATGTACAAAGTACTCTGGCGATCTGGTGGTTGGTAAGAATAATGATCTCGGAAACTTACTTCAGTGGACATTGGAATTTATTGATACAATAACTGGTAAAATAAATACAACAATAACAATTTCAATATGACATACTAGAGATGAAATCTGAGGAAGTTAACAATTCTACAAGCACATGAGATGCACGAGCAACAAATATCAATGACAACATGAGAGATGAGCAGCCTTTGCGTAATAGGAGTCAGATTCCATAACTTCAGTAAACACTCCACACTTATAGACAAAGAGGGTGACCCAATTTTCCTTGAGGTAGATGTATCTTGCAACAGCTCAGGGACAGGGAAAATAATGCTAATCCTGAAACCATAGACCATAACAACACTTCACTAGAAATAAGCATGCAAGTTTGGATATCATTTCATGGAAGATAATTATTTAATTATGAAAGGAGAAGGACATTATTTCGTAGGAAGTAGTTCATGATGAGTACCCATTAAGATAACATATCTTAGCAGAGGAGTCTTAAAATGAAAGGTTCTTAGATGTTAATATCCATCACTTATGCAAAAGAAAGTATTCCAAAAGTAGACAACGAGAAAAGTGATGAATATTTTATACCAATGTAGTAGAAATTAAGTTCTCACTTAAAAACGAAAGAGAAAGTTTTAAGAAATGTAAACATTGTAGAACACTTAATGAATTATGCTCAATTGATGACAATCAAACAGTTGAAAGGACAAAGTTGAAATAGCAAATTAAATACATAACCAACAAAATGATAAGCTTTAAACAAAACCAAAGCATATCAGTAGCGATTCGTGAGTAGTTTGAACACTAGAAAAACTGCAAATACAATGAAAAACATATAGAAATATAAGGAATACAAGACACCATGAAATGTTGAAAACATGAGAAAAGGTTTGCTAATCACAGGTTGAAATCAAAATGGAATAATGAAGGAAACAAATTACTCACATTTTCATCACCAAATACATTTCATACCCATGCAATTTAGCAATAACCAAGATCATTGAGACTCGTATCCTTCATCGAGCACATTCCAAAATCGTAAGGGACACTGTAAGCAATAAAAAAAAGTCTGCAGTTAACACTAATGACTATCAATAAGCCTCAATATCACGTTTGTTTACAGCGAGATTCAATATGGCAGCCTCCAGTTCGTTACTGCTCAGAAAAACAGGCCTAACCAGCGCCTCTATGTTGGGTAGGCCGTTGGACCACTGGGGCTCCGGAAAAATCAAAACAAAAGATGTTTTCTATACGATATATCGCAGTTCTGTCGCCCCCTTGGTACGGGGACTATGCCTATAGAATGTGCGTTAGACGTTTCGTGATGCGTGCGCGTGAGCAACTGTTTATGGATTTATAAATCATGTTTACACTATCTAACACATTTGAGAGTGCTCTGATTTTGTTGAGAGTATTATAATGCAATTTTTGGGGTCAAAGGAAGTTATGAAGATGGTTGAGCAGCTATTTATGCATTTGTGAATTATGTTTCCATCATCAATCTCATTTCTATGCCAAAACATATGCATCTCCCTTGCTCATGGCAATCAGCATCATTATGACGAGGTGAAAATCCTTAAATAAAGGTTACATCAGTTGTTAAGCCATAATTTGCTTATCCCGTTGGAAATTAGTTTTTAGCAATTTCGTGGTGGTACTTTGTGTATCTTGGGCTTTTGAGAGCGGAAATGTGAAGGATGGCTTAGGGAGGAACGTAAGAGGAATTCATATGGCTCTGACCAACGATGAGAGAATGATTGCATAAGTGACGCGGGTGGATGGGTTGGTGTAGGAAGAAATTCCTTTGGGAAAGTGGTTGGACCTTTGCTGTCTCTAGAGTGAATAATGATGCAGAAAACTCGGCGTTGGGAGAAATTCCTGTGGGAAAATGGTGTGGCTATTCTCTTACTCTCAAGTGAATGATGATGCTGGCAACTTGGATGTTTGTGTGCGTGATTAGAATCAGGGTTGTTTACTGGAATACGCTGATTGTTTATCCATAATGGAATTACTTTATTTTAGAGCAAAAGAAGCAATAGAAAATATTTAATTTATAGTTCTTCATAAGAGTGTATTCCATACCATGATTTTGCGGCCTCTTGAGTGGATTTATACGGTGGATACGTCTATAGAAAGTGTATTTAACGTTTATTAAGAGGTATGTGCGTGCGGGCAACCATGTTTACATTTATTTAATTATGTTTTCATTGTCAATTACTTTTGAGAGTGCTCTAATTTGGTTTAGCGTAATTTAATGGAATTTTTGGGGTTGAAGGAAGCTATGACTTGGTTTATAAGTTAAATAATGGCCTCATACAGTATTCCCTATGGAATATATAAAAGCTCGGTACGATATTACTGCAGTATAGCTACCCCGAGTCATCTTTTGCCTTCAAACTGCGAATTTTATGGATTTTGAAATCCATTTTCTTGGCTCTTGAGTTAGTTTATTGCAGAATGTAATTACACCCCCAATGTTTTCTTTTTAGTCTTTCGGTTCCTTGGGGCGCCTTTCCCTCCGAAAATTGGTCTCCCCTAATTCATTTTCATCCTTCCCTTCAGCGCTTCTTGCCATCATACCTTCCACTAAATGGAAGTGGGTGAAGGGAAAGAGATTGGGGAGGAAAGCAATTGATATGTATTCCTTCTGAAAGTGGTTTAGAAATAAATGAACGAGGCATGAATTGAGCGGAGGTACATTGCCTCGATATATTGTTGCGGCGAAAATATTCCTGCTTGCCTGTTCAGTTTTGAAATGGTATCCGACCCATATTCCCCATTTTCTCTGGCATCCAAGTGATATTATTTAAATTATCGCTTGTACTTTCTCGACGTTATTTATTTTTTTAATACATGGCATTCCTTGGCACCTGTTTATAACGGAAGCTACGGTTTATGCTTGGTTGAAGTTATTCGAGTATTTTGTTTGCATTTTTCATTCCTGAATCTTCAAAGTTCAAACGGCACTCCTTTACTGCTGGTGGTTATGTTTTATAATATGCCAGGCGTTGTATATTTGGAAATTGAACGTAATTTTTGAAAATACCTTTGGCAAGGAAATATTTTATTTCAGCATAACAGAAGTGAATGTAAGTGTCACAAAATATTGTGTTTTATAGGGAGAGATAAAATATACTGGAAATCCCTCGTAAAAATGATAATGCACTAATGCGTCTGTTTAGACATTCACTGATTAGTGAAGATTAATGTGGTAAGGAACGAGTGCATTAACACTCTTATTATCATTTCCTTTGAGGAGAAGGAATTGCTAAATGGAGGAAGCATCATAAAAACCTGTAATTGGGATACACCAGATCGTTGCCCCTTATTACGAATTTATAACGCAGTGTGGCTGAGATGCTCGAGAGACATCGGTACTTTTTTTTATAAATCTACAAGATACGCTGCATAAGGAACGATGTAACATGTCTATCAATGACGTTTAACGAGTCTCATCGTTCCGCAGCGACGTATTTACGCATTTTTTCTCCCGGTGCAAACATAACGAACATCTCATAACGATGCAAACTCGGATTCCAGGTTTTCGAGGAGGCTTTAATTTTTAGACCTATTCGGATGCATCGATGTAATGGGACGTTCAAGAAGAGAGAGACGTGGCGTGTTTGTGTACCGATCAAGGGATTTCCGATCGCCCTCGACGCATAAGAAGAGGCACTGCGCGGTTCAGGGCTGTGGGAAGGGAGAAAGTGTATGCTGAAGGAAAGCGAGCACTCCGTCGCGAGTTACTCCCCCCGTGCTAACAGCTGGGATCGAAGGGGACACCCAGCTCGTAATGGATCTGATACTCGTCCAGGGAGTTTCGAGAAGGGATGGGTAATAGCGGAGTGGGTGATTTAGTAGTAAATAATGTGGTTTTACTTTAATTTTACTTTTAATCGTTACATTTACTCATCATCTACTCATTGTTTTACTTTTTCATAAATAATGTGCCGACGCGTTTTCCGGGAGAATCAACTTGAAGCTCGTGAGGTTACCCGTAGTTGCTTTTGCGTTGCGTTGCGTAGCGTTGCGTTTCGGGTAGAAACAACTGAATGAACGCTTAAGGTTAGACGAAGTTGCTTTAATATTGCCTCACCAGGCAAATTTGAAGTAAATGCAGCGATTTGTGGAGAATCATACAGTGCGTTAAAATTTTCACTTGGGAACGGAAAACGAATGATTTTCTTGCATGTAACACAAAAGTAATTGAAAGGTTAAGTAAAAGGACCTCTAACCGTACTTGTAACTGTTACTTTTCCTCCCCAAAGTTGTTACTGATACCAAAATGTTTAATAGTAACTGCAACTAAGCCCAGTTACTCCTTTACCTCGGTATTTAACCCAACTACTGTGATATGTGGGTGTGAATCCTTCCACTTGTTCAGGCGGGCGACGCAACCGCACCATCATCTTGCCACTAATCTTCCGCGTGGGCTCATTGTCGAGCTTCCTCCTTAAATATTTTTTCAATGGACCAAGTAATCGATGTGGAGGCAAGTGATATGTTGCTTCGGGGGATAAGAGAGGGTCTGACTCGATTCCCAGCCGAAGGATTGAGAGCAGTGAGCAAGGCTGTGGACACAAAGGAATGGGAGAGAGAAAGAGAGAGAGAGGGGAGCTTTCGCCATTTTTTTTCGCGCTTCGCAAACAAAGAAGCTCTGCAACTATGCCCCTCTCGTTTGGGTACTGGAGAAGAGTATGCGTTTACAGCCGTCGCGTTTTGCTTCCCGTAGAGAGGGCGGGGGGAAATTGTGGCGGCTATATTTTGCGCTGAGTTTCCCCCGTTTTCAGTTTCCCTGATTTTCCTTATTTCACACTGATGGGTTCGAACAGGGAGAGTTAAGGGGTCGTGGTGCAATCTAAGCTGAAATTTGAGGGAAAATTTGAGGACACATTTCTGGGATACTTTTTTATTTATTCATAAATGAACTGAATATTTTAACCCTGATAACAACTACAAATGACTACGAACTCAACTAGTGAACGTAGTTTCAGCATGTTATGTTATTTCCAAGGTGGTACAACAAGCAATCTCTTAGTATTTATACCCAAAGCCAAGATAGGAGGTGGAGGTGTATGGATTTGCCATGAGAGGAGTGGGAGGGGGAACAGTTCCACTCCCCTCACGCCAATCCCTTATACCCCCGCCTGCTTTGGCTCTGGGTATAAAATGTTCAGTAGTTGAGTTTTGTATTAAAGTGTGGAAATTATTATTTGTAGTTTTTATCATGGATATATCCAACTTCCATCGAGTCGAGCCTAAAACTATTTATAAGAATATTTTAAGTACACTGATGGAAATGCAAAAATAATACTTAAATAAAAATACTTGGGGGTGAATCGCACACTTCTGGGGATTAAATTATTCAAGAATTTACTGACTAAATTTTTAAGTCGTGTCTTTGTGAAAATGTAGGCATAATATTTATATAAAAAGTACTTAGCGTTTTCCACTCTTGAATGTAGCATTTACAATAGTGCGCATAATGGCTGCGCTGATATCAAAGTGAATGTGGATTAAGGTAATTTTATCCGTTACATTTAGTCTTCATTTTCTCATTGTTACCAGAAAGTATTTTTTACTTTTTCTACAATACTGCACCGACGCTTGCCTGGCAGAAACAACTTTGAAGGACGTAGGGTTACTCGAAGTTGCTCTGCTATTGCTTCGCCAGGAATTTTATAGTAAATACAAAATGATTTATTGGTAATTAATACAGAACGTTAAAATTATTCTACCAAAGTAGAGGTCCACATTGAAACCCCGACTTGCGTAAATATATAGTACTAGAAACAGGCAAAGTAAATAGTTATGAATGTAAAATCCTAACACTTTTCCTTCTTTGCGAGTGTTGAATTTCATGGAAAAAATTTCAACTGGAAAATAAGTACTTGAAAAAAAAAACGCTATCATCGTGTCCAGCCAATCACACCCATCACTTGATTTTATTTTTCGCTATCGTGTATCGGCCGAAACGCGTTCTTGTGTTTCATCTGAAATTCCCACTACATAATTGAGGGCAACGGCCCAGAAGTTGCCCGACTCCGCTGATATTTTCAGTGTTTTTCTTCATTGAAATGGATAAATGTCTGTAAATATATGCATTTTCGTTTATTGATCTCTGCATTTTTCTCGGGTTTTCTTCGCATCAGTTGGCTTGTGGACTACAGTTTCGCTGGCTATCCTACCAGTGTCTTCAGGAAGAAGGTGAAACTGTTCCCCAAGTGCCAACTGACGCGGAAGGAAACCCGAGAAAAATACGGAGATCAAACCATCACCACGGAAAACTTCGTTCTGACTATTTCCGTTTATTTACAAAAATTTAAGCACTCAAAGTAAGGTAATTATTCTTATGAGTGGCTGTTCAACATTGAGTGTCTAGTACTTGACCACTTTTACGGCTGGACAAGCTAAAAAACTCAAATCCTGAGATAGCAGCTCCTTGCTTCGCGTAGTAAGGTTTGTTATTTTTTTCTGGCGGTGGTGTGTGTATTATCGTTGTTTGGGGTATAAGAAACCCTGCTCACATACTCCCTCTGGCTTTCGTATCGGGGTAGTGCTGCGGAGATTTCGGGTGTTAACGTGCTCAAGTAACGTCCCGTCGTTGCAGTTGAGAATGGTTGTGAGGGTGGCCGTTACTTTTATTGAGCCCTTTCTCCTCATGTGGCGCTTCTCTTTTAGCGAGACCGTTGTGATGGTTAGGGTAGCTTAAGGATGTTTGGGTCGGAATTGCCACCTTGGGCATAGGGATGCTTTTTGGTATGTGTTTCCTAGCATTTGAATGCTTACCTGCCTCAAAACACACAGAGCTTTGAATTCTTGACCCTTGCCGAAAAAAACTTTCGGATAGCTGAAAGAAAGCCTTTCTCTTTCATGGTTTTTCCAGATACCCCATTTTTTTGATTGCCCAAAGTCATGGCGCCCATTGTCCTTACCTATTAACTTTCTTTTCACATGGTATAGGTTTGTGGGAAACATTCCCTCAAAAATGCTGTCTATATAATTCTTTATTTTAGTTTAGTTTGTGCTCGTCCAATGGAAACTTTTTCTTACTCCGCTTTGATTTAATGGTCTTCGTTTTCCATTACATTTTCGCACGTTGGTTGCTACGCTAAAGAGGCTTTTTTTATGGAAAATATTGTGGTTTCAAATAATTTGACTAAATATATGTCGTTTATCACGGGTATCTCTTTCTCGTCCATGCTTCTATCGTATCGGCGACATAGACACTGGATGTGTATTAAAACCGTAAAGAATTTTCCTAAATAGTCCCATACTACATGGCTGAAACATGTACATCATCAAGTCAGGATGAAGAAACCTTGAGAAAATTTGAAAGAAAGATAATAACGAGAACCTACGGGTCAATTAGAGAAGGAAAGAGATGGAATATTAGAGTAAGCATGGAAATATATGAATAACTATGTCACTTCGGCTGGCATGGTCGGGCCATGTAGACGCCAACGCCAACATACTACGGAAGATCAGATCACATGAATAAAATAAGAGATATAGACTGTAGAACAGACATATAAAGAATGTCTTTTTTTCCACGATCATTAAGAGATTATAACAGCAGCGTTAGAACTCACAAATAGGTTAGATGACTTGTAGCGTAGCTTACTAACTTGTGTATAACTTACTTACTAACTTATAAAGGCATGTTTCTGAATTTTATCATTATTTCTAACAGCATGTAGTAGTATAATTTGTTAGTGTGCGCGACGTTTTTTTGGACCGTGTGGTGTGCATGTGGGAGTCCAATTGCATGATGCATGCTGGTGATTGATCACCCCCTGCCAAACACCCTAGAGGTGGCTCGCAGGGTATTATGTAGATGTAGATGAAAGGATGGAGAAGGCTAAAATGTCCATGCTAATACTTAATTGCAAAATGGAAGGGGTCAGAAGAGGAGGTAGTCCACGGAAGATATGGCTACAGGATGTGAACCTGGTTTAGTGCACCATATTATCATTAACTGTGCGGGCACTAGCCGTTAAAAGTCGACATTTGTGTCAAATTTACTACTTGACATTAGTGTTGGTGATTAAATCCATTCACGCCATACATTTTTCTTCCTGAGACTATTGTTTAGGCCTTGAAAAATATATTAACCTCAGCATTTTTTCATAAAGAACAAACATAAAAAATATTATTTTAACTTTTATTTATGAGTTGAAGTGGACGTTACTCAATTTGAAAACCCTGGTAATATCCTATTTTATTTTTCAATTAATGTCTCCCTATTATTTGATTGTCATCTGAATTTAATTCTTTGTGTGATATCTTATTTTTACATTGTGTCTTCTCCAATGATCCGTTTCCATTAACTCCGCAGAGATCGCTCCTCTCCAATGCACTACTTACTTATTTTTTTAATATCCTTTTTTATGCACTCCTTCTTAATTATTTGGGAATAATTAGGTGGAACGTCTCTAAGCTTGATGCCCATCAAACTTCTTAATTCCGAGAAAACTTATTTTTCCGAAGTTGGTGAAGGATTTCACTCGATCAAATTTCTGTGTTGGAGACCCAAGGTTTTTAGAATCCTCCTCTAGTACTAATAGGATTTGAGTTATCTTCCGATTGATTCCACGTCCTTCATTGAAGTACTTGCTACTAAAGTTGAGTATTTCTGCCGGATTTATCGATTCTCTGATCTTGTGATGTTTTAATCAACGAAGCGATTATGGTGATTTCATTTCCATTGAAATGAGAATATTTCAATGCACAGCCTATTCCTAGACCAAAAGTAATTTTGTTTGCGAAAAAATACCTCCTGTTTCCGCTAAAAATTTTTAAATTCTCAAATTGATTGAAAATATTTTTATTCCAAGCTCTGTCTCTTGTATTCTGTCTTGCTGACACTCAGATTTGGTTAAAAGCCTTTGTTCCTCATTTTTAAGTAATATTATCGTCATTGTCGAGATACATCGAAGGCTAAATAGGGAGATTAAAATTGTAACTGACTCACTTTCTGAGGGTCAGGTTCTTCTGAATGAAATGGTATCCGTTGTAACTGCGGCGTGTTCTATTCTAATGTTGAATTACAAACGGTTTTGAATAGGTTCTTGTGTTGAAACATACCTACTCCTTATTTTCAAAGAACTTAAATCTATCCACGCCGTGTAATGAATATGACATTGTTTAATTCCTATTATCTGTCTTTTTCTATTCAAGTGTTCTGTAGGTAAACTCCACTGTATTAATGTAGGTTTTTATTATTTTCACAACACAATGACAGATGAACATGGTACACCTGCGTTTTACTCTTCATATGCCTAAATTAAGGGACGAGTGCACTACAAAAGGGAATTGTTGTGAAGCGTATTCTCAATATGGAAGAGGGTGGCATGAAGTGTGGTCGATTCACGAGAAAGATTTAGGCCTTCTTGATTTGATTTTATCATATTTGAGACGAGAATTTTGCATTGGCAGCTCTTCTTTTTTGAGGAGTTTGGATGTCTATAGCTAAAAATTCACTCTCTTAAGGTAGTGGTTCTATCAGTAAACTTGAGAATTTGCTTTTATTACCATTTGATAGCATTTTTGCTGTTGAAATTTCTTCATTATTGATCGTCGACGTTTCGTCCTTTAATGTAGCGTTTTTAAAAATCATTATGTGCTATTATTTATAACAGACATTTTGTTTCTTTCTCAAAGTATTTTTAAAAATTTCTATTTTATGTTTGGTTTCGGCTGTTACACCATTATGATATACAGAAAATATTATTGTATTCTTTCCTGTATTTGTTAATGGAGTAACAGCCGAAACCGGCCATAAAATGGAACTTTTTATAAATATTTTGTGGAAGTAACCAAGTGTCTGTTATTGATAATATGGAGCCCTTCCATCACGTACAAGCTTCAAATTTCGATTTAACCACTATGTGGTATTTCGAGAATGGTATTTCTTCATACACACTTACATTTTTCTCAAGGAAAATTGGAGCTATGCAATAAGTTTTTTTGCTTGGCCGTTGAGGATTACATGTGAAACTCCTGATGGCACAGGTGAAATATTGTCTCTCTCCCTGCTGTTATTAGCAGTATTTTATGGTGTCGAGGGGGAAGCCTAAATTTATGTTCCAAGAAGTCGTAAATGAACAGCTAAGATACCGTGCCGTCACGTACGTAATACAAAAAGCGCACATACATTACGCTTAAAACGACGGAATTGCGTTCAGGACAAATTAAAACCGATTTCCTCCTTCCGCGTGCGCAGTCAGTTTCACCGTGACCGCAGAAATTAAAATTCATCTCGTGTTTTGTTGGAATCGCACTGCCTTTCCTTCCCCCTTTCTTAGGCTTCCTCCTTCTTCCCAACTTTCACATAAATGCATTTTGTTTTCTTATATATCATAAGACGAAGAAAAAAAATTCTGGAGACAATCGTTTTTACCGTTGACTCTCTTTCCCTTCCCCACTCGCACACGTCATCCGTCAAACCCTCTGCGGTACTCTGTGCATAAAAACAGAATAGCACTGCATTTTTCGGTGGATACGGGGCATGGAAGTTCTTCGGTGCCCTTGCGCCAGAACGTTGACCGCATTAATTGTACCGAAAAATCTTTTATTCGGAGTGCCAAGTGCTTGCTTACGTATTTGGCCAATGCTATCTAGATATGTAATGTTATGCTACGCTCTAATAAAATAAATTAGGAATAGGAATTGCGTCTGCCTGACTATATAACTACCTTTAATATCGCCAAAGATGTTCATATGTCCAACAAAAAGGCAAATCACATTAAATTTACTTAAATCGATTCTACTGATTACTTCAAAAGCTGGATTGACTAGATAGAATGATGATGCGTTAGGTAAACATGTAATTGTCGTTGGAATAGGGTATTGCATAATGAAGATTCGCTAATTGATTTTAATTTCCGTATTCAGTTTAATTATTGGGCAAATAACGTCATGAAACTAAGTTTGCTACGATTGTTAGAAAAAAAAAACTAATGATTTGCTAGTACATTACGAATACCGTACGCAGAAATTACATTATACATTCGATTTAACAGAGAGTAAGTTTTTCATTTTGTCGTCAGAAGATAATATTTTGACTTTTTTTCTCTTAAAGAGCACAATGCAGATATATTAATACATTTCTGCTATGCTTATATGCATTACGCTGTGGTTCATTTGAGCTTACCTCACATTACATGAATTTTACCATAAATTCTTTCATCAAAGTGCTCAGTGGACAAAATCTGGCCTACATTTTGTATGTAGGATGTAGGAATGGTATGGGCACCCTACGGTTAGTAGGGGCAGTTTAGTTCTGGAAACTGCCACAAGGAAGTTTGATTTATCATGGAGCTGTTGACGTGTCAAGAATCACTTTGCCCTTTAGGGTTTATACGGCCTATAGTACCGCAGATACTGGTGACAAAGCTCCATGAGCCATACTCCGGAGCATATTGAACTATTAGGCGCCAAGACTCAAAAAGTTTAGCGTGACGCATTCCGGGCAAAATTTTTCCCCACCCCTAGATAAAACTTGCTGTGCAATAAGGGAGCTCCCCTTGTGTTGGGGATGGGAAGAGGGCGGGAGGAGTTTTGGTAGTGCAGTAGATTTCGAAGTGGTGTATACATTTCTTTGCTTCCCCGCTTCTTAATTTCCGTCTCTTGCTCTATCTTGGGGTAACCCGGTCGAGCACGAAGGTGGGTTAAGAATAGTGATTGGAGATGGCATGCTGGGGATGATGGTAACCTCTTGTGCTGAAACGACGAGCCTAGCTCGTTATGAACTTGCGATGACAAGTCGCGCAATGACGAGTGTAGCTTCACAATTTCAGCACTATTTCGGGGAACGATGTTAATATTTTGAAAGTTTAACAATGTTAAAACATCCATATTGTACATAAAGAACTCATATTTGATGAATTATGATGCTTTGGAAGGAATAAAATGATTTATACGAGTAGCATTAGCTGTGTTTTCGATGTTTTTACGTGAAGAAGGCTCGTTCGTGAACAATGTGAAGTAATAATAACTTTTAATTTCACTATTCTACTTTGATTACAAACTACAAAATATCTTGTCATTACCTACCATTCCATTTAAAAAGAACCACTGGAAAAATTAATAATAAGAGCATGATATTCAGAAAATAAAGCGAAGTGGAAGGGGTCAATTTAAAGATATTCTGGGGGTATTTAAGTAAATGAAAGGTCGTAGCACTTTTCCACAAGAATTTTTAATGCGTACAACGCGTTTCGGCTCACTGAGCCATCATCTGGTACAAGACGCTTGAACACATGTGAAGATCCCTTTTATACCCTTGAGAGAGGAGAGTATTGGAGAAGAAGAGGATTTGACATCTTTGAGGATGGGGGGGGGGGGGGGTGGGAACGGGTGTACAGAGTATAGACAATGGGGAAAGATACAACTACGGGATGTGGAGAACCCACGTTGGAGGGAGGGTTCTGGTCATAACTGTAAAATGACGACACGTGCGGAAGACCATAGCAAAACAGGAGGAGGGGGTGTTGAGAAGAGTGAAAAAAGGGGGGCTTAGGGTAAAAAGAGGCCGCGTGTCTTTTGAAAGTGAGAGGAGTAAGTAGCGACGCAGGAAAAAAAGGCGGGGTGAGGAGTCCCTTTGGGTTAGCTGAGAAGGAGTGAAAGTTAGCGGGGGTACAAGGGGGGGGAAAATTGCCAGCAATAGAAAATGGTCAAATGCGTAGAGAGGATGGGCGGACGGGAAACACCCCGTGGATGTTGGGGCACTTAAGGCGTGGGTGAGGAAAGAATTTCACCATTTGACGACCGTTTCGCCGTTATCATAGTTTTTCGCATGTTTTTCATCGCTCTTTCGGCCTTAGAAACTAAACGCTTAAGTTTAAACAATGCTTAATGATTCATTGTTGTGGTCGAATAAACAATGAGTAAAACGATATACGTCGCGACCCTATGGAGATACGGCAGAATTTCATATAAATGCTTAAACTTTAGCGTTCTACCTTTTTTGCGGCGATAGTAGGCTACCACGCTCCCCAATTCGTCGATCGCTACTCACAGAGGCGGATCTGGCGGGAGGGGGGGGGCACGGCACGGGGGCACGTGCCCTGCCCAGATCCCTAAAAAAATATGCAAGATTTTTAATGCGGTCCCCTTATCATTGCGTACGTTTTGTATTACGGGGTATCCTTGTGCCACCCCCCATAAAGAAATCCTGGATCCGCCCCTGGCTACACATCATCATTATCATCACTAGGCAACAATCCAAGAATTTTTGACCAACGATAATGATAATTATACCTTCTTAATAATTATAGTTATGATAATAATAACAAATTGTCTTAATTCGGACGAGGTTGTGACTTACTAGGTTCACCTTCCACAATTACCACATAGACTAGGTAAGTTAAGGTATGAGATGGAAGTTTTGACTGTGCAGTCGCTTTTAGAGCAGCGGTTGAATTGCACTACTATCTCCCTTCCCTTCCGTCTCCTACTCCATCTGGGCGGGCGGTCGGTAATGTTGCGAGGGAGTATCGTAGGCGCAGGAGGGTGTTAGGAGTCCACGGAAGGATTTTTCATCCCACGCCCGCCTGCCTCTGACCCCACTTGTGTTTCGCGAGGAGGAAAAACGAGTACGGGAGGGAGACCCTACACGGCGAGAGCCCGCAACGGTTTTTCCACGATCCTCCTCCCGTGTGAGCGTGTATTTGTGTGTGTGAGAGAGAGAGAGTATGGTTAAATGCCTCACAGGGGGTCGAGGTGTTAAGGGTTGAAGTGTTCGCCAGGGTCGGTGGAGGGGTTCTCGGTGGTTCCAGGCTGGAGAGTTCGGTGGAGGAGCAGGGAAAGGATCGCTGCTCTCTCTCTCCCTTATCCTATACTCCGCCGTCCCAGCCACTCTTCCTCGTGGAAAGAGGCCACCCAAACTTCTGGGTGTATAAATATGCCAAATCGAGTGTGAATGAGACCCTATTTTCGCCGGATTCCCCTCCACCCTCTCTATTCTCTCGCTTGTGATACCTTAAGGGTACAACTTGTGTGTTCTTCCTTTAGCCTCTCTGCCCGAAATAACGGTGGGTGATAGCTTTCCATTGTAAGAGTCCCGGTTTGAATCTCAACAAGTTTGTTGAAGTTGTATATGGTTAATTTAAGTATTGTCGGACGTTTTATGAGGGCTATGAAATCAAGCCTGGGACCGATGGAATTTTTAAAAAGGAATTTCGACCTATTGCGATGTTATAAACTTGGCTAACCCTACTGAAGTAAAATGACTCGAAGGGTTTACACTAATCTCAGCTCATCACCAGTAGCCAGGGGTTTATAATTTAATGGATTAAACATAGAAATAGCATGTGTCTTCTTAAACTGACTTCCTTATGGAATTAGGTAACTTTCGTTACCAATTTATCCGGTTTTCATTTGCCCATAGGGCTTGAAAATGTTTTGAAATACCAATAACAGATGTAAAAGTTTTTAGGCCTTCTATTTTTTTCCTTTGTCTGAAAAATATTCTAAATGCAAAATTTTAGGTAAACACGCATAACACCTAAGGCAAAGTAGCTCTTAATCAACTTTTAACGTAAAATGCTGACGCAGTTCTCCTGCCTCAGAAATTTCTGTCTTATCGAAATATCTCCTTAGTAACAGCTCATTGCATACTGAAAATCATAAAAATATGTACGAAGTATTTTTTTGTCTTATTTTAATTCAAGTATTAACTTTTTGTCCTATACATAGTTTTTATCAAAGGAAGTGTGTTTTTATATTTTTTGACTCACAACAATAATAATAAAACGGACTCCCAATGACGTAAAAATACCTTACCAGCCGCCTTTAGAGAGGTTCTTTTTAGAATGAGGCCCAGTTTAAGCAGACCCAGGGTTTGTCTTCGACGTCACACCATTCGAAGATACTTTTCGTCTCCAGTCTGAGAACTCGCCTACAGAAGCAGAAATGACCCCGATTCTTTGAAGAAACCCATAAGTGGTAAAGCGGTTGCTAAATGACCCAATTTTATGGTCAGCGTTTTGTATTACTGGTTTAAAGGAAGGGCTTGGATTTTAAGTGAGCGAACCCTTTCAAATTTCCCTTTTTTCCCTGTCATCAGGCTGTCAGAAAGCAGTCACAGTTTTATTTTTTAAGTCGTTCTAATTGCCGTAGTGAGGGTATAGGGCAAGTAAAGAGGCCTATTTTTGAATGTTGTTTACGACAGAGTTTGAAGGTAAATGCGTCATTACGTATGTGATAATACCATCATTAGATGCTGAGTAGGCTTGTTTCGGTATAGGATAAGGTTTTCCATTTTTACCATTTTGGTTCAGTTATCCAGTTAGCCGTCGCCAAAATGCGAAAGTATAATGTGAAGTATTGTGAATCCAATTCTAGATTTCTAAGCGGAGTTTAATAATGAAAGACACTTTTTTCTCTCACAAGTTTTGTGACAAAACTTGTGGAAGAAAAAAGTGTCTTTCATTATTAGTATGGAGCCATTCCACCACGTACGTTCTTCAAGTTTCGATTTAAATTCTTAGCGGATATTACTCTATCGGAGAGTTTAAATTACCATCTACTAATATTGTTACCTTCATTAACGTGTTATTATCCTCGATATCTCCAGTAAATGCTACGTATGGGAGTAGGCAGGCGATTACTTGAAGAGATTAGGTAGTTTAACTAAGATTTGGTTAGCTGGACGACAATCGATGTTGTAAGATGTACAGTTGCGTAACGAAAGAGGATATTATCTAGAATGGGATATAGGATCCATTCGATTGCCTATTAGCAAATTTTGATTTGCGTGCTCATACTGCATGCTGCCGAAACTTCACCTCTGAGCTGCTTTAACATGTAAAAAACAATAAATGCAAAAATAAATTTTCCGTGTCTCTATAGAAGAATCCGATTATGTTTCTATAGAAATTGGTAGTTCGGTACCCGGGAGAAAAAAATCAAATGAGAACTTTCATAGAGTCCCATTTGTGGAATAATTGGTATCGTGGATGGTGACTTAAATCTATTATGTAAAGTTCCGAAAATTTTCAACGATAGAGGTCATTTCATATTCGTTGTCACCTGTAAATTGGTCGCCGTTCATGTAACCATTCAAAATCTATTCATGCTTTCACATTTTTAGTCTTTTATTGTTGTCCATAATTGAGTTGGGAGGGATGAAGGGTATGCCATTGTTCCTAAATATGAATTATATCCTGGAGTTAAATTAGGCAAAATATAATGAGCTTTTGCTCGATTTCTGAATAATTATCCGTTTAAATTGTTACCAAAAGATTTATAATTTTTGTTTTTATTTTAATTTAAATTATTATTTTAACTCCGAATAATAGGTATGCTTCAGCGCAATGTCTATCCTAAATTTCCGGTGGTGATTTTGTGTGATAGCAAATTTTAAATGCATTTCAGGCCATATAAATTCAATATATTATTGTAATATTTAAAACCCCAGTTTTTGATATGTTGCTGTCGAATGTGTACATTTTCCATTTATTATTTGATCAGATTCTATTTTTATTTTCCCATTAAAATATTCGAAATCTATGAAATTAGGTGACGCAATTTCGGATAGTAAAAACAGGCGTAAAATCGCTCATTTTTTATGAACGTTTGATGAATATATTATTATCTAATGGCGGATTACATTCTTATTTTTGATGGGAGAGTAACAAGTGGTCATATTTCGCTAAACTCTTTTCAAGCATTTGGAGTAGCATTGAGAGCATACCTGACATAGTTTTCTAATGGTGAGTGCCTCAATGACGTATTAAATGATTGCATTAGGATTTATGTTTCTTTTCGAGACTCAATGCCTCACGAAGTAGCCACCCCTCGTTCGCTAGACGAAGCGTATTTAATTGGCCGCATTACGGCCTGTATTATGCGGAGATGCGCACTTAGGACGAGGTATGAAATTACATATCTGAGGCTGTATCTGTTTATTAAATGGGATTTCAATCATTTTAGAATTATAACAGGGGGTATTTCGGCACCTTAAGTTCATGCTGCCCGCAGCTTAAACGATGCATTTTGAAGTACACGATCGTATTTGCATTCGATTGTGCCATTCTTTGCCTCGTGTGAAGTAAATGCAAACTTAAGTTTTGTGGATTCCCACTGGTACATCATATACTACCGATTACACCAGATGAACGATTCTTAGATCGTAAAAGTACTATTTTTCAATTGCTTGGGGATAAGGTATTAAAATTTACCACTGGTTATTTAGGTTTAGTTGAGTTTCTCTTCGGCCTCAACTGTAAAGCCACATATTATATTTATCATTATTGAAAACTTTATTAGTGTAAAGAATTATCCATACTTGTTCGATATGGTTCCTAAAAGAGTATGACCGGTGAAAGTAATTTGTCATTAAAATTTTTCTTTTGCTGTATTTTCGCTAAAGGCTTTTATTTGCGAATTTTTTCATGATATTCTCATATATTTATGCTCTACATTTTCCAAGCATTTTGATTATTTTTAAGTCATGTACTAACTATACGCATTTATTTTACGTCTTCTCTTTGTGTGGTATTTTATACGATGAAATAGTATTAAGGCATAGATTTTTAGTTAATTTAATTTTAAATTCAAGTTTGTTTATTATTCTTTTGTTCCCAAAATATTTAATATTACGTTGGTGTATGTGCCAAGTTATTTCATGGGGTTGAAATACCCCATGATGGTGTCATTAATATTGATTGAGTAGACATTTTTCCCCTTACCATGCATTACAAATGGAGATGATGATGTATCAGTCTTCAGAGCGGCGGGACTTGAAAATAAAAAGTAAACTAAATGAGTGCGAGTTTGCGGGCGGGGGTTCTGGTCCGGAAGAGCCCGCATCGCTTTATCTCACGCGGTGCGGGAACACGGGGATAGAGGGGAGGAGGGGGTAAACCGTTGCACGGGAAAAACCGCGTTTGCGACCTCTCTTTCGCAACCCTCCTCTACAACCGCGCTTACAGCCCGCGTGCTGCCTTTTAATTCTAATCGCGTCTTTCCCCCACCCTCTTTTGTGTAACCACAGAGCGATGGCTACGGGAACGTTTATGCACACATTTTTTCCGTCAAAACAGGCAGAGGTTCATTATTTTTTTATTTTTGCATTTGCGGGGGAGAATGTTTTGTGTGAGAAGGGGCACTGTTTCGGAGACTTCACTATTTTTTTTGGTAGGATGGGCTCCCGATTCGTCAAAATAAAAGTTGTGGTTTTCGTACATTTTATTTTAAGTTTTTTGTTGAAGGAGTGGGATGGGTTGGAGGAGGTGGTGGATGGAGAGGAGTGTGGATTCGAAAAGTTTTAATTGTGAGCGTTAATGATGCGGTGCGCAGAAGTTAATTGGTAGGGGGAATGGGGAAGGTTTAGAAGGTTGCCGGGGAGTATGCCTACCTACTCCCAACTTGCCGACGCTCGCGTATGTATGGGAACGGTCCCGGCAATGATTGTGAATGAAGTGGTGTGGAATATTAATTTTTCTTCCCTCTCTCTCTGTCTCTTTCCACTCACTCGATAGGACCAAATAGAAACCATGATGGCAGCTGTGGGGAAATGCTAATTGAAAGTTACTTAGTCAACTGTAACATTTGCATTTTCGGTAATTTTTACTTCTGACTGATACTATCATATCAGAGTATGTCGGGGTTATGACCGGGGGAAACAATGATCAATAAGGAGGATTCGGATAATTCGTGTGTTTGGGAACGACTTTAGTGTTACTGTGCACCCATTTTTAGGGAAATAAATATGTTTAAAATGATCCGGAAATAGTTACATTGAATTTCCACACTAAATTTTATCCGGCTGTGTTTGGTTTCAGTAAGTGATTGCCATGGTGATAAATAACCACGTGGAAATAAAATTTGTGTTTGTGCTATCGACACGATGGCGAAAATCAGTTACTTGGACCCATAGCTGATTAAAATAACTCAGATTCAACGTAAAAAATGTATGTGTCATGTCGGCGGCAGTACCCCAAAGAAATAGTAATAATATAATTTATTTAGAAAAAACGATTTTACTTGATGTCTTTAAGCTTTATTCCATCCACTCATAAGAGATACGATCTACTTTTTACGATGAATTTAAGTTACATTTAAGGGTCTATTAACCAAAGTTTATACCGATCCTTTAATTATTTCATTGCTTCTGGAAAGTATCGATTAATTACATCGCGTAGCATATCGATAAGTCTTGTACGGAGACATCATTAGAACGCTCAAGGTTGTCCCCGCGAATTCGCGATCAAAAACAAATGTTTATCGCGATTTTTATTTTTTTAACTTTTACCATGACCTACAAAGTCCATAGAGATTACGTAGCCAAGTTAGGATACACAGAATTCGGGTGAATCAATCCTTATATTTTTAATTCGATATATTTTTGCTCCTTTTGAGCTGGCAGTAACGCCATTTTCACTTAAACAACGTAACTTTAGATAAAGCGTTCATTTGTCATTGGCTCAGAAAGAAAAGCCTTGATGTGCTCAAATGTTATTTTATTATACATCTTATGGTTTAATAAACACCTTTTTCAATATGGCGTAAATTTTATGACATCAAGTTATAATGTTCCATGTGTCATAAGAGCATTTATTAAATTTTGGATTTTTTAATGGATTTTCATTAGAACATTGCAAGGAGAGCTTATTTCGTTAGTCAGTGTTTTAAAATTAGTCGAGCATATTTTGAAATTTTCAGGAACGTGACGTATTCTTTTTGCCTCGGTCTAGCATTCTTAATTATGTCATCCGGTATACCATTCCGTATCATTATGGATACAGTAGTGTGGAAACGTTCCGAAAATTAGAACGCTTGTGTCGCGCAGGGTGATCGATCTTCCCGCTACCCTTCCCCCATCCCATCCGCACGTCCTCAGGGGACAATGGAGCCGTTCCAACTCATCACCTCGATGAGAGGAGACGGAGGTGTGCCCCCCGGAGTAAGGTTAGTCCCCCCTCGCGACAAAATTTCACCTAAATCGCGGTCACGTGCCAGCACAAATTAAAAACGCCCCCAGAGCTAGAACAATTAAATTATGCCAAATTGCCGTCAGCGACGACGATGGAGTAGTCAAGTCCCACACGATTGAGCGAAACGTTTGGGGAGCTTCCTCGAAGACTCGGCGAAGTAGAAGAGTCGAGCCCATTTGGCACATACTCTGACGCTCCCGTGAAAAAAAATTATGATGAAAGGAGAAAGGAACGGGTGGTTTGGCTGTGGAGGCACGTGGACGTAATTCATGGAGCAAATTATAAAGCTTGTCCAACAAATTGGGAGTTTGGAAGGAATTGAGCGTTTATGTGAAGGGAGTTAAGATGAAGCAGCAGACCAATTCCGGAGGTGATGACTAATGATGATTAAGACGGCTGAGAATCGTCTCGTATGTAAATCATAAAACTCCTCCAAATTATTAAATCATTTTGTAAGGAGTTTAGGGTATGGGATGCTGGAGGGTGCCTATGTTCATTAGGTGTCAATTAAATAACAAATTTCATTTATCTTTCGAAGCACCAGCCAAGAAACTGCCGAATTCCTTCATTTGCACGTCAATCCTACTTTAATCAACTTATTTTTTGTAAAATAAATGCTGCCAAGCATATAACGTGGAGCTCATTTCCGAGAGAATTGCCCGTGTACCATGTGTGGCTTTTTGTGTCCTACTTATATTGAAGTTGAAGCTCAAATAAGAAGTTACGCAGTGATTGTTACTATTTTATTTTGTGCGTTGTGATGTAATGCATAGAATTCGATATTCAAATATTCAAATCTACACCGCTAAAAGGAAAATATTTCTAAATTTATAATTATCTGGAGTGGTATAAAAACGAAAGTGGTCTCCTAATTTGTACCTCTGGTTTCCTTAATTGGACCTCAAATTTACTTCTATCTATTGTCTGGCCGAAGTTGAATAAATCCATTGCATTTCAGTTCAATTTTACTAATATTAGCATTTTACTGTAACTTGATAGCCAATACATTTTTTGCAGACATTACAGAAAGTCTTTTTCACTCTTTTTCCCATCCCCGTTCTTTTAGCTTAGTTCCATATTTTGCATTTCACGCACCTCATAATATCCTTCATTGTATCTTCCTCGCACAGTTCACAATACCATTCTAACGCAGCTCCATCCCTTAATTGCTTTGTTGGTTTCAATTTAGTGTCACCAAAACATTCCCATTTTTCGGGTAACTTTGCTGGTTCGACCTTTCTCTCCTTCGATAATCTGAGTTTTTCCCTATATGGACAACTCGTCAACTCACAGGCTCCCTGTCCAGGTCTTGGAGCTCTAATAGAAGCTACTCATTCTTTTAGCTTGGGAATTGGAGATATCCCCATATGTGGCTAAATGTGGTTCATCTATGCTCCATTTTCCATATTTTCCTTTGGGACCAATACTCAAATGCAAATTAGTGACTCACGATAAATTGACGATAGCACCTCAGCTAACAATCTTTATACATAAGAAACAGCTAAATCATAATTAAGTAGCACTGCGGTATCCTAAATTGTAGCGGTACATCATAGGAAACTGCTAGTGATACATACAACTCCACCATTTTGGCTTTGTTACTTACTTCTAAACTAATCATATGAGTCGCAGAATCCTACCTTCGTGAAAATTGAGGTTAATAGATGGATATTCAGCTAATAAGTAGTGCAGTTTGTTTCCACTTACCTTATAATTGTTAGTCCCTCAGTTACGTGGAGAAAAAATTGCTTTAAGACTACAAAATATGTTACTCTCTCACATACAGACCGATCTCGAACGAACTAACCTGGCGACTGGTATTTTGGCGTCTAGTAGGACCTAGCTGAAGCTGTGCTCGACGGAAGTCTCAAGATCCCACGCGCTTCCGTTTTATCGAGGTGGTACAAATTAGGAGCCGGTACAATGTAGACAAAATTCCCCCCTAGTTACGTGGAGATTTGAGTAACATAAGTAATGATTTCTTTGATGAATGTGAGTAAAATTTATACCAGAGAATGGGTGGATGCCCCAATGTGAATATTGAGAATTTATAATTTCAAGCGCAGCACACAATTTTGAGACGATTGTCATCTTTTTGCTTTTTGTTGTTTTCATCATCCTCCCTCTCGATTATTAATATCCATCCTCGATTCTTCATACTTATGGCTCATCTCTAAAGTCTCGCATTTTATCGTAAACTTGACATTATTTCGGATAAATTTCGAGTTCACCGTATCAGTGGAGTCAATTACATGGTATTTTTTACATTTCGTGTATATTTTATATTCCCTTTCCTAAAAACCCTTGCCTGATTCAGAGAATAATGATTTTATACCGTCCCCGCCCAGCATATATCGATAATGGAAAATAAAAAAAAGTTTCAAGTAGACCTGGAGTTGCATTCATCGTAAATTATTGAGATCAAACGTGAGTTCTTACTACTAGCACAGAGTAGATATATAGATCCCTACTCTGTGCTACTAGCTTTAGCTGGATGTGGATAATATTAGGCTTTCTGTCTCTCTTCTATCACGAATTTGAGCGAGGAGTATTACACGTATGAATGGGTCACTGGAATTTAATATGGCTGCTTTTAGTTTACATCTCAATTTTTGTACCATCTATATAAATTCTCAAAAGAAAGCTACTCATCTAATGTTAATAATTTCAATAACCTGAAATCTGAAATGTACGCATTCTAAACAATGGGAAATTCATGGGAGCGGACTTGAAACTATAAATTCAAAGTGTTCTGCAGATGTAACATTTGGTAAGCATTGACCAAATATGGACGGTCAGTAGATGTAATTGGCTTCCTATTTGAATATTTTTCACGACATGTATATTATCAATATGTTTGGTGATATCTTTTGTAGACCTATTTATTCCGATAGGGAAGAAATATTTATTATATGAGACTTTTGTAACTCATCTACTACTTTCTTTTAAAATTAATTCCTTTTGCAGACTTGCGTCTCCCTTCAAAAAACTTCCTCATCTGCCCTAAACTTTCATTTGAGTTGGTAACCGTTAAAGTTATTCTCGTTTGTATGAAAACGGGCCAGTTCCGTATTTAATCCAAACTGTTTGCAGCGAAAATTTTATTATTCCTATTTGCTCGTTCGGTGAGTTGTGGTTTGGTTTTGTGAAAAGGGTTCGCATGATAACTCAACTGTAAAAATTCCTGACCAGATAGTGTTTTGTTTTTGCCAACGTGTAAAGTGGTTGGCGTTCCGACTATGAAATGTATATTTTGAGTCAAGTGGCTATGAGTTTTAGATTAGTTCAAAAATGGGACCCCATTCACTAACAAGTGCGCAATTTATTTCATGAGCCCGTGGAAGTATTCGGCTGTTTTCCTCCTTCATGTGCCTCTCATTACTTTGAAGTGCCCTTGACTTAGGCGAGTGCTGATTTTTCCTCCATTCTGTACGTATTATTCTCATTCACATTATCAAATGCAAGCAGTGAGAAAACAAGCGGCAATTAGTTGGACGAGGAAAATATAAATTTGTTGTCAAAAAACGAGAATTTCAGGCTTAGGAATGATGCGGATAAATCTTCGAACCCAAAAAAAAACATGGAAGTTTCCTCCTCTCTCTTTTTAAAATAACCACCGCAAAAAAGAAAAGCAAGAGCACCCGAGTATCATAAACCCGCCTAATTGGCGTTGAGGCGAAAGCTTGAAACAGGTACTTAACTTACATTCGTTTGCGCGTACCGCCCTTTACGAAATATAAATATAGGGATACACTTCCTTAACACATACGCATCCTTATGCATGTTGTGTGAGCATTTTATCTATTTTGTGTGCTTATTTGTCATGCATATATTTCTAGGCTACGTTTTTTGCCAGCAATATGCCAGCTAATAACAGTGATGAGGAAAATGAAAGGGTTTTCATTTTATTTGGCTTCTCGTAATTATTAATTTTACCCACTCATATATCTTATTTTTTGCGTCTTGCTTAATAATTAAGCTATGCGTATTAATTGTACAGCGCACACCTCTCAGTTTATGAATAAATAAATGAAGTTCGTTACCGCATTCGCATCTCCCCATTTCTCCTCCTCTTATATCTTTTTCCGTCTTCTTGCTTTTGTGGCTTCTCTCACAACCACCTCTCCGTTTTTCATGCTATGCACTCCGCCACCCCGTTAGATCTCACGGTTTTAACGTGCCAGCACCTTATAGCGATGTAGATTTCTCTACACAGGAGGAGCTTCGTGTTGAACATCGCGTTGTGCAACTAATTATATCGATGAAATTGTATTTGTCTTGTATTTTCCATTCACCAAAGTTAATACTTACGTTGCTTATCATGTGATAATGAGTCTCATATAAATCTCTTTTCATTGATTTAAATTTTCTTATAAACGATCTATGTATTTTGATTTTCAACGTAGAAACTGTCGAAACTAATATTTATTTGAACAAAACATTTAAGTAAATATGATTATAACAAACCTTCAAGTAAATTCGTTGGTGTCATTGCATAGCCTTTGCCAAAGTGATGGTCAGGCAGTTAGCCGAAGGCAGAGATGAAATAATTTTATCAAAATAAGTTCTTAATAAGGCGATATGTTTGCGGTTAAGTAATCCACTTCTTGAGTTCTTTATTTTCTTGGACGTAATATTTGTAGTTATATTTCAGGGTGTTTGATTATTTGTATAATATTATTTATGCTTTGCTGAATTTATTAGTATTTGCATGGCTCCTTTTCCGTTAGAGCTAAATAGAAATCAAGAAAGAAGCAATTTTTTCTTCAGCAGTTGTTTGAAAAAAAAACCAAATGAACTCAAACTCATCATTTGAGTCAACGTCTAATCTTCATCCCCACCCACTCTCTTTAACCCTCTCGAAAATCTTCCTTTCCCTCCCATAAAACTCTCCTGAAGTCACCCGCTCAGTAACTCTCTATTCCTACCTTTCCTTTACTTTCGCTCAGTCTATTTTCCTCTGCGTACTCTTACCCCAGCTCATCATTCGAGTTTTTCAGGTGATGGTATCTGGAGAAGGCAACCGACAGCTGAGGTCGTTTGCTCCATAGGGTAGGGAAGGAAGGGTGAAGAGAAACCCGGCGTCTGTATTAGCCTGCTATTAAAGAAAAGCGCCTAGGGAACACGGCTTAACGTCTCATTCGACGGACCGAGTGCTGGCCTTGAAGTTCCCTCAACACAAAATTCAAGCAAGGGGAGTTTTTGAAAATTCTCTGCCACTCCCGGAATTTGAATCCGAGCCCACGGGGTGGGATGCCAACACTCTAGCTACCACACCAAACTGATCACCTTGAGTTTTTATCCAACGGCTGTATAACTTAATTTTTTCATGCTAGTTTTCACGAAGGGGAGCATGTTAGCCAAGTGGGTAGAGCAGTCAGCTTATGATCGTAGTTTTTGGGTTCAAACTTCAAATCCCGGTTGCACCCTTCAGACACACTCTCTCTTCAGAGCCTTCAGATCCAGAGAGGTGACCCTAGGAAAGGAACGGGCTCTCTTACCCTAAATATGAGATATTCAAACGCGTAAGGGTCTGGGGCAACGTCTACCTTCACCCATACGAATCTTCGGGTTTAAACGCCGAATGAGTTTTTTTCGATGAGGTCTTTGAATTACAACAAGAAATAGTGAACCGTGAGGGTGCTGATAAATTTAGCAAAGCATTAGATAGTAAAAAATATCATTCAAATGACCAAATCTCTGAATATAAATACAAACGTATTAAGATGTGTTCGTTTATTCGTATTATATCTCGCTCCATATATTAAATGGTCTTGTATAACTTATGGAATCTAACGAAAAATGTGCAAAACTCCAAAGAGGAAAATCACTCGCCATAATTCGCCGGAATTCGAACCCGGATCCCTCAACTTCTGGCCGAGTGCTTTAGCCAGTTAAAATGCCGAGGCCTCAATCCCATTTGTGGAAATTTCGCAAATTTATCTATTGAGAGTGACTCCGTAAAGTTATCACCGTGGCAAGTCCCTGAATACTAGAACTAATCACAAATGTATTTGGATGCATTTGTTTAGGCTTTCTGTGCCTTTCATCTAGCTATATTAACGAAAGAAATCGTTTCAATTGACGTGGTTGAAATGTGATGTATTCATGATAAAATTTAAGCAAAATATTGTAATCCCCACACATAAATATACAACTCTACTACCGGCAGTAGATTTATATATTTAAGTGTGAAGGTTACAATTTTTTTGTAATCTCCACGCTACTACTACTCCACGACAAATACCTGTAGAATTATATTAAAGTGTGGAAATTAGCATTAATTTTGTTTTATACTCTGTGGAAAACATTTTTTCCCGAATTTTAACCCTGGATAGCTGATGGCAGTAGAAGCCAAAATTGCTGATGATGTTTAGGTCAAAAACGCACAATTTTTAAACTACAGAAACTTTGAACAAAGCGCTCTGATCGGCAGCGAGTTTTCCCTGTTATCGGATGCTTTGGTCAAAGGGAAAGGCAAATTCAGGCAAAGCAATCGAAGTCGTGTGTTGTCCAGAGCATCCGCCTACAGAGAAAATTCGCAGCCAATTTGAGCGCTTGCCTCAAAGTTATTGTAGTTTAGAAATGGTGCGTTATCGACCTGAACATCGTTGGTCATTTTGGCTCCTACTGACATAAGCTATTAAGGGTAAAATATCGCGACATAATTTTTCTTCACTCTGATCATTTTGACGATGCCCTATGCATCGAGAAAATTGCGGCCGATGCTTCTAGAACATCGCGAAACCATCGTCTCCCATCCCCCTCCCATAAATACTGCCAACTCCCCTTCCATCCCTCTAAACCTGCTCCACTCTTCCCCAACAAACCTATCGAAAAGTAACTCCCTAAGGACTTGATATTACTTTATTACTCAGACTTTCTTTTCGTCTTCGGCTCCCTATTCCTCCGTGTTCATTTCTTCTATTTCATCCTATAAGTGTTGTTTAACTCATATTTCGTCTATCTTGGTTAGTATTAATGAATCATTTGAAATAAGATTACGTAACAGCAAGTGAGATCAGAAAGAGTAATTCCTGAGGATCATCATCATAAGTCAGCAATCCTAAGATTGATTTGACTCAGCTCTACTTTTCTCTCTGTTATCCGCTAACCTCTTTATAGGGATATATTTCTTCTCTTTTACATCCTTAATAAACTATCCTATCCCTGGGGATATGAATAGATGTTCCAAAAATTTGGCATGGTAGAAAAATTTTGTACAAATGGTCAGAACTCCTGTAATATAATAACAAACGTATTTGGATGCATTCTTTTATGCTTTTGTGTCTTTCATCTTCCTATATGACCTAGAAAACTATTGGATTTTTATCTCGATGCCCGATGTATGGAGAATATCGCGGCCAATGCATCGAGAACATCGCGAAACCCTGGTTTCCCTTCCCCCTCCCCCATCAACCCCCCCCCCCCCCACTTCCTTTCCATCCTTCCGAACCTCTCTTGTCTCCTTCCAAACAAACCTCTCCAAAAGTCACTCTCTCAGGATCTCCCTCCTTACCACCCTTTCCTCTACTCTCGCCTCCCACCCGAGACCTCTTGCTACTCAAAGGGGGACCCTTTCCAGGGTAGGGGCAGTTTTCCGGGGGAAGGAGGCATGAGGGAAAAACTCGCTTCCACTGCCACCCACCCCTTGACACACTCCCTCACCCCATCACCCGTCCATCGCTCTGAGAGAGTGGAGAAAGAGCTTCAGCAGCTTGGTCCCTTGACCGCAACGGAGAGGAAAAAAACGATATGTATGTGGAGCGTAAAGGGGGAAGGCATAATATTGCCTCATAAAAAGGAAGTTATATTTTTTTTGAACGACTCCTTGGGACGGACGTATGAAATTAACCTGCCACGTCTAACTCGTGAAAAATGGAACTGCTGTCCTGTGGATGGCATTGGAGTGGATTATCAAAGTATAATAATAAAGTAGAATCGGCTATATTCATATTGAAGTTAGAAGGAGCAGAGAACTACGGTTTCTTCATCCTAAATATTTGGGCATTTTTATACTCGGCTTTTATTTTATAATATCGATTAACAGGATTGTAATTGAGAACGATTTGCAGGTATTGTCAGTCTATTTGCGCAAGTATACATCAACAGTCATTCAGAACGGTAATGCCTAAGGTTCTATTTAGGAAGAGGTTTACTATTGATGATACAATTTTATCGGTAGCTTTTTGTAGTGGAACGAGTAATATCTACATTTCTTTTTCGGTACGCTAATTGTGGAGCGTTAAAAATAGAGTAGTTTCCTTCATCAAAGAAAACGAAAGCCGTTGATTGCGATTCGTTACCCACCATTAGTGTATTCATAGTATACAAATTCTTTGGTTTTAGAAATCCCAGTTCAGACAAATGGCAATGGTCAATTTTAACCGCATATGAAAAAGGCCAGATTGGCGCCCATGCGATGCCACTCCACGTGATGTCACCGGGACCTAGTTTCTATACGAGTAGAGGGGAGTTTTACATCGTCTGAGATTACCAATGCATGCATGAGGCACAGAGCTCAGGGAAACATGTCTTAATAATCACCTATTAAAATGCCTAAGGTCGGAAATTTTCCTTCATTTGATAGGGTATAAATAATCCTTACTTAAGCCAAGCGCTACCTGTTAGCAGGGTACTCTGCTACCTGCTGGCATGCTGTGTCCTATCAGTGCTCAAAGCCTCGCCCCAAGGTCACCTCATTAGGCGGCAGCGGGAATCAGAAAGACGTCACACGGGGTTTTCCCAGCATTCATACTTAGCCGTCGTGTTTTCGCGCGCAATTTTCACTTTTCATTTAATCGCGAAAAATAGATGTCATCATTAAAAAATCTAAAAGCGTGAAATACGTACTCCAGGAGTAATAATCTTTCGATTTAGGCAATAAAAAATAATAGGAAACCATCCTATTAGGTCAACTATAATAGTGATGAGTGTAGCTATTAGCACTTGCAATATCATTTTAATTTTCTTTACATTTATTTTTTAATCACCAATATGTATTTTTTCGATCATAACGTATAAATAGTGTATGATTTTTTACATTATATTGGAACTTTATCATTAGTTTGCTCACCTTTTGCGTTTAAGCATGAAATCATTAGAAATTGTTTCAAAGCTCACGCTGGATAATCGATAATCATGAATAAAAACACATGTATGTAGTATATGTAGTAATAAGTATGAAGTTGATGCCTACTCTACAGTGAAGGTTACATAATATCAGCTGCAGAAACTGCAGTAACTCTACCTTACTCCTTCGTCAATCATGACAACTCTACCTCTGAAATATTGATTGAGGTTGTGGTATTTTTATGCATATAAACTGAAAAAAACCGCACTTGATACGTTTTAATGGTAACACCTGGCTTCGACTTCGCCATTTGAATGTCAATGATGCGTTGATATTCAGGGGGTAGCTCGTCTTGTACTCGTAATGAGCACGTGTCGACTTTCATCTGAAGTGCGTACGCACCCATCGATTCGAATTAAATTGGATCTGAAGGGAGTTGTGCGTCAAATTTTCGGTGTGTGTACACTCATTAACGTCCGTGTTTGGATGTCTACCGAGTACCCTTCAAAATGTTACAAGGATTCAACTGCCGCTGGAAATCTACGTCGTAATTTGTTTCACTTACGCCACCTGCAGGGATGTTGACGGAGGAATTATAGTTAGTGGACTGCTCTACACGTCGAGGAAAAGGAGGACGTCATATTTCCGTTTCAAAAGGTTTTTATTGGTCAAGTTCTCTTTTTATGCGGTGTAAATGGACTTTATACAGTAATAATTAACGATGCTCTCTTTAGCCTGTCCCCTGCTGACACGAATGTTTTATGACACAAGTAAACGACGTTCGGAATTGGAATTGACCGGAGAAGGAGGTAGTCTCCCGGCATAGACGTAACGGTTGTTTTATTTAAAAAATGAAGGTAGATCACGCATTGATTTTTACAATTGCGTGACCAGTAATAGAATTATTGAATTGTTATTATATTCAGTGTTACGCATGCAATATGCGCAATCATGTCTCACATTCATCAGCCGACAGTATATTGTCTGATCTATAGTATGCTTCTGGTTTAATGAAGAGCTCAATGCGGAAATGACATAATTTTTAAATTTTAGGATTGATTTTTATAAAATTGGCGTTTGCTGCATTCTTTTATTTCTCTTATCAGTTATCTTTACTAAGGTATCCTCTCATTAGTTTTCTGTTATGATTCTCTGAAATTAGTAGAGCTTCCCCGTGGATTCATTCAGCCTGGAAAACGTACTTGTGTGTATTGTCACATAACAGCACGGGGGCGGCAGAGGCGGGTACACATTTCCTCTGAAGCCCTACCTACCGCAATACTGGTGTTCAATGAAATGAAATCGTATGTTTCGAAATTTCTTTTAGTCATTTCCGCTTGATATTGAGTGGGCATTTATATAGCTTTAATATTTTCGAGTCTTTGAAAAGTTGTTTCGTCGGAAGGAAATACTATGCTAAATTAATTAGGAAAAGACCAATTAAATCGTCTCAAGTATTTGAAATTTTGGAATGCCTGGAACACTTGACTTGTTCCTATACTAAATATGAATCATTTCCTTAACACGTGGAAAGTTTATTTGATTTTTTTCGAAACCATTTACTCGCAAAATATGCTACGCATTACTAACTTTACAAAGGGTACGAGAATATGCGCAATAAAGTATCTTTTTTTCCGATATCTCGGTATATTTATGCACCTTCGTCTGGACTGTGTATGAATATGAATACATAATTTTAATGCATGAAATATGATATCCATTTGTTTTTCAATAATTAAATAAAAAAGAGAAGGAATTCAGTTTTAAATTAATTAAAAAAGAAGTGACTAGAATTAAGACATCTTTTTTTGCGATGGGTATGATTTTTATATACATGGTAACTAGACTAATAAAGTTCATAGTTGCCCTTAATTCATAGCCCTGTTGATGATTTTTGAAATGTACTGAAGTTTTGGCAAAGATTTGTATTTTTACTTCTTCAAGTCTTGTACTCCAAGACACTGAATCAACATTTAGGTCAAGAGAAGAAATAAACTCAGTATTGTTAATGAATGTTTATATCGAAACAATTTAACTTCAAGTCAGCACACATGCAATTGGTATTTTCTCTAATTTTATATTAGATTTATTTTGAATGAATTTGTTTGATACGTCGTGAGATTCATTTCTTCACCGTTCTAATTTACTCCAGTTTTGCGTGATGCATGAAAAATCACGCTTTGCATTTTTATGTTTAATCATACGTGTTTACATTACTGAAAAAACTCCTACGTGTTTCCATTCCTTCCTTTTCAACCAGAGCAGAAGCTATTCATTAGCCTTTCGGTGTTGCTGTAGAAATAAGGGACCTTTTGAGAGAAGCATCTGGTTTTTCAACCATGAGGAAAGAATTTATTTTATAGGAAGTCTCTTTTTGATGTATAATTTGAGCTTCAAACCGTGGGAGACTTCATAATTTCACATTTTTTTCATGTCACCAAAAGTATTAACGTGACCGCCAACAGGAAAAAGTCCGAATCGTACGAAAAGACAAATGACGATCGCGTCAATTTTAATAGCCGAAGATGCCGAGCATGTGAGTCTGCGCTTGTGTTTGACAGAAAGAGATAGAACCTGGTCGCAGAAAAAAGTAAGGGAATCGATGATTGAATGAAAAAAGAGTAGAATTCGGTGGTAAAAAAAGAAAGGAAGAGGAGGAAACACTGTAAGTAAGATTGAGCACTTAAGTTGTCAAAGTGAATGGAATATAAACAAAAATTAATACATCTATCCCACACATAGCCGCAAAAGTCCTCCCATAAATCAATGTAAATAGGGGCGGAAATCTTTATCTCCATTCATTCATCACGTGCCTATTATTTTCCCTCCCACCACGCAAAAAAATACGCCTTTCCCTCTCTCCCTCCCATCCTCCATAAATCTCGACCTGCCCCGAAAAACTTTCATCCGTAAACCCCTCCCCCTTTCATCCCACCATCCCCACCCTTTTCCGATCCTTTCTCCTTTCATTTCCCACGTCTGGTTTCCTTCCTCTTACCCCGTTCTTATACACTCGAGCCTACAGTCTACTACTCTCCTCGGTCCCTGAGCGATAAAGAGCCATACTGTGTGCGAATATCAATATCGAATTCCAATATTATTTTTAAGTATCGCCGGAGATACGGAGGTAAAAAACGAATGCCATAATAAATCGAACTGAAGTTTAGATGTCACAAAAAAATTGAAAAATAATGTCTTTTGAAAAATGTTTTTTTCCTTGTTTGCAGTTTTGTTTTACATATTTTACCGGGAATGTATCGTATTTAAGTCGCTGAGCTTTCTTAATTGAGAAGGAAATATGATTATTGTTGTAATAAGATTTTTTAGCCCCTTTTTATTTCCTTCGAGTGGTATGTCTTCCATTGAACGTAAAATTTCGGGAAATGGTGTATTTATCATGCTCGCGGAAAACTTATTTATCACAAATGCATATGTGATACGAGGAATCATATTTTCTTCTCTTGCTTGTATTTCTCAGGAGGTTATTTCACTTCGTGCAATACTCTCTATTCTGTGCTTGTTAAAAGATTGTGTCAATTTTTTCTTAATACTGAATTATAGTTGTAATTAAGGTAATCTACTGGAGTGAGAGTTAATTTATTGGTACGGTACATGCTAATACTTGAATGGCTTACCCTCATTTTATAAGTATTCTCACGCAACTCATATAATGTTTAATCATCCACTGCCTTACTATGTTCTTGTCGTTTATTATTCATGTTCTTGTCTATTTTAGTAGTTTTATTCAAACATGCGAGGCAATAATTGTCGCGGCGCGCTGTTGCATCAAATGTAATACAACCATCATTGTAGGAAAAGTTCTTCGGAATTTTTTTTATTTGCCAAGTCCAGTATATAAATTAATGACGAAAGATTGATTTTTCATTGAAAAATATGCAATTATATAAAATGAATGTATGCGTAGCTATCAAGTAATTGGTGATCGGTTGATAGCCCTAAGAAGGTCATAACTTCGTTTTTTCTATTCATACCTCTATTTACTCTTCCGAAAATTGCGTCTTATTAGTGGTTGTAATAATTAATGCGCAGTACTTTCCATAGTATGATCCCCTGGAGATCAACCATCACAGTCGACTCATCGAAGTATCACCGAGTCCTATCCCTGGCGAGAATGCTTTTTCGACTCCATCGGTTTTCGCCTACTTCACTTCCGTGAAAAGTAAAGCCTTTCATTCCACAACTCCAGCCTCGCTCAACCGAGGTCCTCCTTCTCTTGTCTCCTTTCTTCTCTCCTCACATTCAAAACTCTCTCTCTCTCCAACAGAATCTCCCCCACTGTTCGCTCGTAAACACACTCCTCTCATGCATGTCGTAACGCTATGCCACCTTATACCCTTTCTATCCCGAAAATCTGGGCCTCCTCGTTCTCAAACAATCGTTAGTGCTTCACTTCTCCACCATAGCTCTCACTCCCCTCCTCCTCCGCCTCTCTTTACACTCAACCCCTCCTCAACTCACTCTCATATTTTCCACTCCCACGTCGCCCTCCGTGTAGTAAGCCCGCTCTGAAAGTATGCATCCTCTCTCCATACTATCATATCCTCGACGACGTCCACCTCTCATCCTCTTCGAAAAGTTTCGCGTCCTTGACCCTCGCGTAGAGTTCTGCTCTCTCCCATCGTGTCGGAAATATTCTTTTTATTCCTTTTTTTTAGCGTTCGACTTGCTTCGACGTGGGTTCTTTGCCTGTACTATACTACTGATCGGTGCACGTATTAAATCGAGGAGTTATCAAGTGATGCCACCCGAGAAACTTCGGCATCGACGACGGTATTGGCTGTTTCTAAGTCGTGCAAAAACCAGGACAATCTCATAGGAATAGCACGTATTATTGGTGGCGTGGTCTTAAATAGTTTTTTTTTTAAGTTTTGTCCTAGTGTCTGTTGGAGTCCCCTGAAGGGAGGTTGAAGTCCTGACTCATGGATAACTATTTGGTGAAATAAGTATTATTTTCCTCTCCGAGGCTTAGGCTTTATGTTGATGCAATATCCTTTTCCTAAAATTCAAATCATTTGGAAATGAGAAACGTGGCCGATTTTCTGCACCAAACCAACCGACATGTTACTTATACACCGACATGTTACTTGCCATACTTATTGTTATTCTATTAATATCCTACAATGAATGGTATAGCTCCGGATACAACATGTGAGTGCATATTATTGTGTTATTTTCTTTTTTATATAAATTTACGCTGATAGAACATTTTCCTTTACAGATTTCTACAAGTGCGCTTTATCAACTCTACATGGAAAAATGTAATGTCCCGGTCCTAATGACTTGTATACCTATTCCGTCACATGTTTTCCGGCAGGACGATGTTAGTTCACACTAGCACGGTTTTATTCAATTATACATTAAATATTTCAATAATTTTCCCGACACTTTTGTAAGATACTTCAAAAGTTGTATGAAATTTTTATTCCTTTGTATATGTTTCACGCACTTTTATCTTCTCATTTTCGCTCACGGGAGAAATCATTTTGAAAAAAAATTGAAAGAAAGGAACTTCTTATCAGGTATTTCATCAATCCGAATGTCGGTTTCGATTGCTGACGGTAGAGCTGAGAGATAAAAGCCACATTTTCAGGTAAGGCTTGCCAATTCCTTTCACAAGGCCTGCTGATGATATTTTTTTTTTTTTAACTGTCACAAGGCTTCAACTTAACTTTAGCCTTGGACTCTTCGGTCAGTACTCCTGCGCTCTAACCACTGGGTGACCACTGACCACCCTCCCTCCTCATGTGACTCCAGTGTTTTTCCCATGAATATTACAAAAGAGGATCCTCAAGATGACCTCTAAAATTTTTGCCACCCACCGTGAATTTAAATGGGTTTACAAAAGTATCCTCTCGCGTCGCTGGCAGGCAAAGTGAGCCGAGTTTCACCGGGAAATAAGGTATAATTAGGGGTGTTAACCAAAACTAATACGAATGGTGATGTGATCTATAAAATTTATTACTTTTCAGTACTATTTCTCGCAATTACAAACAATATACTGCAAAATATTGGAAAAAGTTGATCGCATTGCCCTCCTCACCGCGCCGCTGATATTTTTGAAAACCGATTAAAATGCGACCGAAGTGGCAACAGTTATCGGCCTTGAATGGAATGGAATTTGGCATCCTCTTTGCAGTCCTCTCGGTTTTTCCATTGCACCTGTGTTGCCATTTAATGCGTCTTGAAAGCGTTATGATTAAGTAGAGATGAGCATTTACTCCACTATAAAGATCATCATAGTTTCGTTGAAAAAGTTAGTATTAGTTTTGTTGCTTAAATTTGATTTGTAGGCTTAAATACCGATAGTAATTTGGTGATCGTTATTCTCATTCCAATCTTTGAAGTATTTTTTCTATGTCCCAAAACAAAACCTGAACCACGCGGCAAGACCCGAAAAAGTTTATTATTTTTTCGACAATGGATCGCGAAATCCTCAATGAAGGATATCAATGCTGTAATTCATGGTTAATGAGGTGATTAAATTGAAAACAGTTTAATAATTGCAATATTTTGATGTTTTAACTGATTTTTACTTTGCTTTACTTCAATTTTCACTTTCAAGTTCTTTTATGAACGCGTTACCGACTTCATTTCCTCACCTAATTCTCTTTCTGCCACATAATTTTCACTTATATCATTACGAATTATATATACTAATCCGTACTTGTATCAATTCTCAGTTTTCAGAATTAAGAATAATAATATCTGCGTCATATAAACTAACTTTGGCGATACGAAGGTCTTTGCTGCTTTTATTCCCTCGGAATTCTTGAATGTAAAGCTTCACAAGCGAAGGCAAACCTCTTTTAATAAAAACGAGCCTCTCTCTTCAGTAACTGTGGAGGAAAGCACTTCTTTCTGTATTTTTAGATCCTCATAAGGTTATCCCGGGTTTTCCGGTCACCAAGTCTCTCAAGGCTTTGCTGTAATTTTTGGATTTGTAAATTATATAGGATGTATGCTGAAGAGATGGTGGGAACAGAATGGATGCGGAAGGAAAGGAGCATGGCAAAGACCATCGCGTCAAGCCCGGCTGCAAACTGTCGGATCTTGTGGACATCGCCGGGGGGTCTCCTGCATGCTCGTTTTCTTGCTCGTGCGATAGTAGTAAAAAGAATTATATGGGCGGAGAAGGAAGTCTCCTGGTTATACATACACACTCGGAGAGAGAGTTAAGGGTAGGATGGGATGCCGGACTCTCTCCTCTTCCCTTCCCCTCTCTCTCTACGATTAATATGTATCCACGCGCTATTGTGAGCGAGGAAGCCAAGATAAAGGTCCCACCAAATCACGGAGGACGTCGAGGGACGAGTCCTCGTCATCCATATTTTATGCCAGTCGCAAAAGTTGTAAATCCGCGAAAACGTGGGGGGTTCTCTACTCCTTTGAGATTATTACCCGTTGATGGGCACCCATAAAATCCCTCGACATCTTTCGTCGCCCAGGATCAACCATGTGTCGGGGACAAAGATGCCGCGTTATATTTTTATGTACGGACGCGGGGAAGCCATAGAGTTGACTGCTTTTAGATCCCTACCCTCCTCTCCACTTGCTTAAGGCACGTCTGCGGGCGGATATCAATCCCGTAAAGTTCACTACTTATTCTAATGTGGAGTTTCTAATGAGTTTAATGGAAACCCTTTTTCCCTAAGAATAATCTTTTAGCCCCGTTTAAGTTTGTTGCTATAAGGCTGGGGTATTATGTTTTTCATGGGGAGCTTAATTGGAAGAGAAATGACGGTAAAGAACGCCTGTGTCACCAATAGCCCTTTGATCGTCAATCTTGGTGTAAATAGTATGACGCATTATATTTTTATGCACGGACGCGGTGAAGCCGTCGAGTTGACTGGTTTTAGATCCTACCCCTGCTCTAACAATCCTTACTACTTGCTTAAGGCAATTCTAAAGTTCACTCATTTATCTTATAAGGAGTTCTGCTTAATGTAAAATGTTTCTTAAAGAAGCGTCTTTTAGCTGCGTATAATGTTGTAGGGTAATATGTTTTTCATGATGGTATGAATTGGAAGATAAATGGCATAAAATGATGCCTGCTTTACCAACAGTCCAGTGATCGTCGGACCTGCATTATCTTGAGTATGACTAACTATCCTTATCACTTTTCTATTTACGATTTCCTCATAAGTTTTCTTTTCGTGTTGTGATGAGAGGAATGGCGTAGATACTGAAGTATTAAAAAAGGAGGGTCTTTTACGCTTATATGCAGTCTGCGGGTGTCGGATACACTTTCCGTCTCAAATTGACTGAAATATGTTTTTTTGGTAACGGCTTTTCACATCGGGAAGATAAGATTTGATTTGCTGAACTTATATATTTATTTATATTTTTAATCATAATAACATATAATAGAAGTTGAAACAAAGAGACAGAAACATTAATGCAGGACGATTTATATATATTTATTTACATACACTTACTTATAAATTTGTATGTATTTATGAATATTGGTAACAAAAACATACTGAAACCGTAAACTTTTGGCTTATGGTTCTGTTTCCCTATATCATGGTCAAAATGCTCTGGGTCCTGTGAAGAAATGAAGAAAATCCTCCTCTGTGGAAGTACCTAAACGATAATCATCGCGCGTGAGCGTGTATTGTTTAATCATGTTTCAAGTGTAGCGAAGTGGAATAAGCTCACAGTACATATTTGAAATAAGGGGTATCCATCATGTCATTCATCTTGTACATTAAAAATATGTACCATGTGTTTTAAGTAGGCGTAGATTTCATACTACATTTTTAAGATCGTTTTGACAATGTCTATCCGCTCTAATTAAAGCATCAATTTATCGCTTTGACGATCAGTAGTGCAGGCACCGCAGAAGCTCGTGATTTACCGTGGATGCATATGGTATGTTGCCGCTGCGTTTTCCGTGTAAGGTGGGCTCTCTGCCTCGCAATATCCCCCAGTAATTAAGCGATGAGGAAGTGTCATTCTATGATAATGCATCACGCTTGATTGGAGGATTGTATCGAGGCCGTTTTAATTGGTGCGCCGATCACAATGAATTGCTTCACGAATGGTCACATCTTCGAGTGAAATGAACGGGTCATGCATTCTGAAACATTGGAGCATGATGTTTGTCGGCCCTTTGTAATTTACCGGTTTCTCTATTTTACTTCCCACATTACCCGAGTGCACCTCTCAAATGTATTTACAGTCCCAAAATTCAAACTTCCACGCCGAGTGGGTTCACCCAACTTTTCCATTCGCGGGGGAGAGAATCACATCGCTCACCGAGCGATGATGTTGCGTTTCGCTCTGGCGCTCAGCGAGCGAGCGATACTCTCGCCTCCGAATGCACCCATTATCACGCGAAGGGAATATTAAGTGCGATAATGAAGTGGCCTGAGAATGAAACATCGATTTTCGGAGCATTTATTTCGGGAGCTGGGCGAAAATGGGGCGTGGGAAAAGTTTTTCGCATGGTACAAAAAGGGCCATCATCGGAAAAGTGATGAGGGAGGTCTAATTTTTTTATTATTTCCTTTTTTTATGAAAATTCACTTCGATGAAACACATGCCAGGGGGATAGACCATTTTAATGCGTTGACAGACTCCATTAGTAACCATCTATTCAAATTCCCTCGCCAATATTGGATATTGCATTGTTATGGAAATTTGGATTTTGGTAGTATATTACGGTTTGATCACTTGTGAAGTAAAACCCAAATTTAGCTCCATTGCCCTCAAATATTGTAAAAGTAGTGAATTTAGCAGAATGGCTATAGCCGGTTATCCCTTAATTTAAATTAGATTTGACGAAAATATTTCGCAAATGAGTCAATTATTTCTTCCTTTAACTGCACTCATTGTTGCATCTTTGAACATTCTGGTAGTATATCGTTGTACTTGCTGTAATTCTGGGCCTCTTGGTAATGATTTGCAAGCCCTAAACTTGCTGCACGATTACTTAAATATTTGAATTGTTTGACCTTTTAGTGTTTCCGTGTTTGCGAATTAATTTAAGCAGCTATAGTTCATATGATTTTATTTTGCGATATTAACACTTAACAATCGTGTCTCTGTACTGAACACTTGCAATAACTCATCCTTGATGAATCATATTTATGGTGTGACTAGGAAAACTAAGGTTTTCCCTGACACATTCAATAAATACTTTAAAAAATCTCAAGTCTAAAAACCTGTTATTGCATCATATCTAACTTTTTAACTTCTAATTACAACCGCTTTCAATGGTTTTTCTGTCTTTTACCTCTATTTTTATGGATTATTTTAGTGAATTCATGCCGTACATGAGAATATCGGCATAAAATTGGGGAGAAGATCGTAAATTATTTCTCCAATGTAACAGAAATCAAACATTTTTATAATTTTTCTATGTTGAATCTTTTTCTATGTAAAATCGAAAGGAATTATTTTTTTCGACCCTTTAGCTATTCAAATTTAGCAAATGCGTTTTTTTTTGGCAATGACTGATGATGTTTTATTTTTTGCTGTCTTGCTAAAAAAAGACGCGCAGGTAATGATGAGTAATTGTTTCCCTAATTAATACCGTTCGTTACCGGTAGGATTAGTGTTTGGTCCGTATTTGAATTGGACGCCCTTTATTGTTAACCATAGAATTTGCTGCGTCAGTTACCCTCTGAATCTCCTCCCCACTCCCACGACGCTATCGACTAATTTAAATGAAAAAAAGATGAATCGGGATGCGAAAATATTCCCGAGAGAGGCGGAGGATACGGATGAGGAGTTTTCCGATAAGAAGACGAGTTATCGCGAGAAGAGCTCGGTCCCTGCCTCGACCCAGCCACCGGATTATTCCGCTGGTTGATGAGGTACCGCCGGCGTAGTCGTGTTCGTTCCACATATTAGGGATCCACCTCCGGATAAATTGCCAATCCTCGGTTTGCGTCCCATATTAAAGTTGTGGTAATATCTGTTGTTCCTACTTGTTCCTGCCCTCCGTTCTGCTCCCGCGAAAATATCCGCTAAGTTCATGTAGGTGAACGAACCCATCAGTTAATTTCCTCATCTAAATGCCGTTTAATGGTGAATATAATCTGTTGAGTGTGAATCTAATTGGTGGAAAAAAATAGTAATTAATGAGTAAAGGACGAGGAAAGGCCATCCAATGGTGAACTAAAGAGAAGCTAAGTTGAGTGGAAAAAATGAGCATAAGAAATAATTGCAATGTTGAAGACTGAAGGTGTTAGAAAATCTGAATGTCTTATCTACCATGGAAGGACTAAGAATATAACAAGAAAGTAATATAAAATTACGATTATGGAATTATGGACGAAAACACGATTATGGAATATTTTTCTTCGTAGTATTTTCATGCAGGCAATGGACGTGGAATGGAGAAGAGGAAATCATAGTTTTGGTAGGGTATTACTCCATAATGATATTCATCGTCAAATTGATCATTCATATCATTTCATGAGTGCATAGAAAAGAAATGATGAGAAGAGAGAAGAATATTATTTCGTGAATCTCCTTCAAAAGACTTTCGGATTGGGCGTATTTGGGCTAAGAATGCTGAATATGTACGAGGTGACTAGGTGCTTACATTATTCCTAATGTATATTTTTTTATCAAATGTAATTTTGGGAGGTTAGAATATTTTAAGATACATCTACTTCAGATAGATAATATTGGAAATTTCAATTATGAAAATATCATTGACCGGACCACGTTGTATTCCCTCTTTTTTTCTACTAAGTAATCCAGGAAAAAACGTTCACTTTTTTACCTTCATCATCAAAATATTGATGAAGACTTCTGGATGCGGTACTTGAGGCTAGTATATTACTGAATGATAATTTCGTAGAGAGGAGCATCGAAAGGTATAAAATCAAATCCGGGTCGATTTTATGGAAGATCTTTATATCCATGATAACTTTTATCTATATTTATAGTTCTTTATATCCTTCACTCCGACCCACTCGATGTATGTTCTCGTCCTTCACTCACTTGTTCACCAAAACCGTTTCCCCTCCCACTCCCCCACACCTAATTCCATATGCCCCCACCTCCTACCTTGGCCTGGGTATATATACCGAGAGAGTACTGGATTTTTCACCTTGAAAATGACACTTGCGTGTTGAAACCATGGTCGGTTGCTGAGTTGTGACATTAAAAGTGTGGAAATTACCATTGTGTTCTTCTTTTTATCATGAGCATAGAGAGGGTCAATAAGCTCGATGACCTAAGTTGGATACTGGCACCAATTTTTCCTGCTTTCAAATGCGTGTTAATCACTTGAATAATGCGTTTCAGCTGTTTCTGTTCATTTCTCAATAACTCTCTGGTATGGATCCTCATTGTTCCGCTCTCTTGATCTTTATGTGGATATGGAACATGGCTTTTAGCCAGGATCTATGTTAGTAGTCACAGTGAATAACATTGCCAGCTAATAAGTTAAATTAGGGTACTATATTAATTTTTTATTTCATTGGTCAAATTGGAGGAGCGCATTAGAGTATTGTGTGGATTGAAACCCTCGTGTTCAGTGGTCTTGTAATTTTCCGATCCATGAATCGATGAAGGGTCCAATATTTTGCGTTCTACGGTCCGCATGTTAAATGCAGTGGAAAATTTGGAGAAGGTTTCCACGTACCCTACGTCTGGGGCTCTTTTAGCGGAGAGATACGGATAGATGTAATTTAGGGCACACAAAAAAGGTTTTGCACGAAAATGAAGGCTTTGCAATGCGATTTTGTTGATGTAATTATCGCTAATGATCAGTTATCATTCCGACGTAAATGATTTCAATACATGTTTGAGAAAATCATTGTCTCCTGTTTGGTACTGCAGTAGGTCCATTTTTTCCTCGTAAATTATTTATTGTTGCTCAGGAAATACTAGCTGTAGGACACTTGCAATGGCGTTCTAAGTACATTGCGCATTTTCAAGAGCAAATGATCAACAACCTCCTGATTTGTATATTCAAACCATGACGAGTAAGGTCCGTTCTCCTTCGCAAGTTAGGTTTTAATGAAATTATCAAAGCATTAGAATTTTTGCAGAAGATGAACACTCCTTTTAAAATGAAAGTGAAACGAGCAAGTAATTACCTATATTAACTTATGTTTCCTTTGAAGATTTTCTTCAGAGCATGCTAATCATTGTTTTAGGGCGCTTATCTCTGTCATTAAGGGCGCTTATTTTGACCGTATTTATCTTGTCGTTTTCAATATCAGCAACGATCCTGTATGAACTTTCTATCGTTTTCAAGTGAAAAAAAGTAAATGAGCGGGGGTACGACTCAATTGGCAAAATGATGATATTTATTTTTTAAATATCTTCTCTTTATACCATCATTTGACTCTCTGAACATTCTTCAAATCAAACCTCAAGAATCGTGTAATATCTTTACTGGGATAATCATCTAATAAATGAAGCTTACTATTGAACATATTTATTTGCAAGCAAAAATAATAGACCTATTTCGGTCGTGCTATTAGTTTTTAATCGATTTAGTCTTTATGGATGACAATTTGTTTAACCTAGATGAGTACACACTGATATCAAACGCATATGTTATTAGATTATTAAAAAAATATAATATTGTCTAAAAATTGCACTAAAGTCCTGAATGATGTGTGAATTACGGAGGTCTAGAAGAATAGTGAGAGACACTGGTGTATAATTTTGTCGTTCGCTATTTCTCAGCCATAATTTCGTAATATATTGTTACCATCATAATAAATCATTTATCTATCAATGCACCATACATTGGACGCCGACTATGAATCAGGACTTGAATCTCGATAAAGGTCCTATTTAATTGGCATAATTACTTTACATCATACTTCGAAGTATTTTATCGAGTATTATTCCCACCAATATTATATGATGTTCTTGGAAAGTTGAATCTTGACGAGCGCAACGCATGTCATTTTAATCTTTCTCATTACTTCCTTCTCTAATTTTATCGAATTCTTTAAACCCTGCTTTTTTCTCCGGGTGATTATTATTTTTTGTGGTTCCAACGAGCAAAGCATGCGTCAGATCAAAATAATTGCATTTGTGAAGTTTCTCATTGTCACTCCTTATATACGATTTTACTCTTTGTATGATGAAGGACCTTTATGCCTCAACGACATCAGATTACTGCTTTAACTCTGACACGGGCATATTCTCAGAGAAAATAGTCGCTCTTGAGATGACGGTTATGGTTTATTGGTTTCTGCCGACAAATTGATAGGTACGATCAAAGACATTCATCAAAGTTGAGGCATGTTCATCATCATCATTGGTCAACAATCCTAAGATTGGTTTGACGCAACTCTCCACTCAATTCTCCTCTCATTTAATCTTTCCACACCTACGTATCTCTTCTCTTTCACGTGCTTTTTTACCAAATCCATATATTTTGTTCGAGGCCTTCCTTTTCCGTTCGTGCCCTCCACTTGTCCCTCGACGATTGTCTTCATCAGCCCATCATGTCTCAAGATATGGTGTTGTTCTGCCTTCTTATCAAGGCTTTCACGAGACTTCTCTTCTCTCATATTCCTCTTAGGACTCCCTCATTACTTATTCGGTCGATCCATTTTATTCTCATCATTCTTCTATTGCACCAAATTTCGTAGGCCTCGACCCTTTATTTCTTCGTGAATGTCCATGCCTCACTTTCGTTGAGAATCATGCTCCAAATATAACTTCTGATAAATTGAGGCATGTAACCCTATCCATTAATAACCACTATAGCCCCTTTATGTCACAGTGGTGGTGAACTTGAGTCTTGATGTTATTAAATGAGGTGGAGTCTGCATATGTAGGTAAAATACGACCCACGGGCATACTTTTTGTGAAATTTCTTTTTTGTACTTTCAGCTAAAAAAGTCATTTCCATATTATCATCATTTTTATGTGTGAATTAATTGCATTCTTAAAATTCCATCGTTTTTCCGGCTGTTTACTTATTCTATGCGATCCCAATGAGCTGTGCCCACCAGGTAAAGATTAAAGAAATACTTTTTTATATTACTCTATGCCACCCTTTCTTAATAAGTTAGCAACCTTACCATCAATGAGATTAAGCAAGGTCCTTATTATCTATGTGCAGTTAAGTTTATCTCCAAAAATTTGCTGGCTTTAATTTTCCTGAAAAAATGCGCGTATGTGATGTAGGTAATCTGGCGTAATCGGTCATTGCATTCACTATACACAAATTGATATTTATCTTGATTGGTTCATCTGATCGCATCAATTCACAATCGCAAGTTACACACTCGCTGACAATGAATAGGGGACAAAGCGGGTCTTTTAATGTGGTGGAGGTGTTGTCCGCGCAATGCAGGGTAAATACGCCCCGCGGGCATGCTCTGCGGCCTGAAGTTAATATAGGTACATCCCCAACCGGGGTGGGCGTCGTCGCAGCCACGGATGGATTGTGGGTTGACCGGGTTGGAAGGGGGCGACGCAGGCGTAGATGGATGACAAATGTGGTTCTCGATTCATCTCCCGTCCCGTGATCTTATCTCGCCGTGGAGAGCATCGTCCTTTACCTGCATCATCGTCTGCCTTGCTCTCCTCATTCCATGGCTCCAGTCCGCATTCCCTGCTGATCTAATCGCAACCTCTTACCCTATGCGGACTTCCCATCTCCTACGCGCGCACATCGGCCACTTCACTCCGCTTACCTTTCCGCCTCGTTGATTGGTTGGTAGTTTTTTCCGGGGAGGGTGCCTGGCTGCTTAGGTTATTTTCCTCTTTATAGGATAGGGCGGTGAAAAAAAGGTTTGAGTGGAGGAGCGGGGAAAGGTGGATCCGGCGTGGGCACCAGCGGATCCTCAGCAGAAGGTTACTTGGGAATTTAGATTTGTCGGCCGTGTTGACTGGCGAAGCGTCGAACTTGAGTCGGTCTCTATGTGCTCAAATTCCCGGTTGAAAATACCCTCGGTCCCCTAGATTTTGACTTGTGATGGACACGTCGATAGATTGTAGAATACTAAGGTAAAGCTGAGTTCACCTAATGAGGATGCCATTGACGCGTTGTAGCGCGCCGAAATTTGAGTAAGATTGTTTCGTTAGCTCCATTATTTATTATTATAAAATGCTTTTTCTCCAATCATACCGGATATAGTTTCATTTATTCAATCTCTTGAAAGAAAAGTCGTCTGCTCTTGCCACATTTTTTGTCTTACGCAAAAGCAATTGTTCACACTATTCTTGAAGTCTTCTCCGCTTGGTGGTTGGCACTCGTGTGGCCATGCGTCTACAGTCTTATGGGTGGATTATTTTCATACAAGTTCTCCAAAAACTTTATGTGAGATTCCGTCACTTGGTTTACTTGTTCAAGTTTTTCCTGATATTCATGTACTGCATTTAGTTGGAGTGAAGGGAGAGGGTCGAAAAATGTCTTTGAAAATATCACTGGGGGTAATATAATTTTTGGTTTTTTCCCGGCGAACAATTGCAGTGAAGTTTTCTCGGGTTTCACACCGGGTCAGGTCCTCCATTTCTCCTTCCAACGTTTCAATGAGCAACTCGCCCATCGTCTTCAGGGATTCAGGAATCCAATGAAATTTCAAAATCATTGGATTCCTGAATCCCTGAAGACGATGGGCCAGTTGCTCATCGAAACGTTGGAAAGAGAAATCGAGGACCTGACCCGGTGTGAAACCCGAGAAAACTTCACTGCAATCACTAGGGGTATTTGCGTAAGTTCCATAGTGCTTTTCTATGCTAGATGGCCATTATTTTTAATGGGTTTACGTTCTCGTCTGAGTCCAATCCGGAGAGGCAGCTTAATCAGGAAATTGAACCTGGGACGGAGGGATGAGAAGCTATTTCTCTAGCCGCGGAAATTACTCCTCCCTTTCGATCCTTGTTCAAATCAGATACGCCCTTCTCCCTCTCTTAACCTTATCCCGAATCAGTCTTCTGCTCTCCCTCGTGTACCCTCTCTCTCTCCCCGCCTTTCATTTGATTCCTATCCCCATCCCGACCCTTCCGATTTGTCTGTCCACCTTGTTCGCCATCTGAACAGCCCCGACAACTCTTTCACTACCTCTTTCCTTCTCCTTCCAACTTTCCTCTCATAATTTCGTTGGCAACGTGGCCCAAACGAGGTGCACGGGTTGAGGCGACTCCGTCCCTCCCTTTCTCTTTTGGACCAATATCTCGGTGGAATCGCGACCTTTTTTTTTCTCGATGGGTTTAGGTTTGCGTTAATGCTCTTAAATGATGGGAATTGGGAGGCCCCCGAAGGTATTTGGGACGTGATTCTTCAGTTCTAGGGATTGGCTCAAATGCGGCCATTATCTTTGCAGTGGGATAATTAATCGCCGTGGCCTGAGGATACATAATTTAATCTAGCTCGTCTCAAGTATCTGTTGTCCTAATTGGCGAATGCCATTTTATACGAAATATTTTATGCTATTTCATTCTTAATGCTACTTGTTTGAGAGAAAGCATCAAAGCAGTATATAATTTGGCTGTCGGTAATTTTTTGGGATGCTCTCAATATTAATAATATCATCAGTTTTGGGGGCGCATTACTTTTTTATCGTACAGTAATTGTTTACAATTATTAATACTGAGACTTTCATGAAGCGACGAGGCTCATTAGTTTATTTTAGTAGTCTGATAGTTGCGCAAATTTCATTAAAAAAAACTTGAGTGGAATTTATCAGCTACTCGCGCCGTGTCCTGTCTATTCATCCTTTACATTTAAGACTGCAAAAGAAAGCCCTCCCTGAAATATTCTTACCCTCTTTCTCAGAATTCAGGTGTTCGTTTCTCGGAAACATTCACTCTTTGAAGGAGCAGTGCTTTCGTTGAAGAATAAATCTCAACAAAAACGTGTCATCGGGTTTTATTACGTTTCACGGTATTTCCATCATTGGTGCAGAATAAGGTTTTCCATTCAATTTGGCTTTCTTCTCCAAGACGAATTTTTTTCCCTCAGTCCTTAAGAGGTCATGCCATGCCGCACAGCATTTCTTTCTAAGGACACTTTGCCGCACTTCAAACGCTGCTTTTCCTGCGACAATAGGGCGGACGTGCGTTATCAGTTTGATACTGCGTCACTGATGAGAGGAGACTGAGCACTTACTCTCTACAATGAGGACCCCTTTTTTTAGCGACGCTGAAGTTGGATTTACCCCTTTATCTTCGTAATCCTTTTTGGTTATGTCGAAACCATATCCATAAATATTTCGATTAAAGTCGATCGTTTTGGGAAGAGTAATGCAAGGTCACACAAGTATCCGGCAGTTTTGCCTTTTAAGTCTGTCGCTAAAACCATTTGGAATAGAAAAAAATTCAGTTCGGGACGTAATTCTTCAGTTCTCGGATTGGCTCGAATTTGGTCATTATCTTCGCCGTGGGCTGATTAATTGACGTGGTCTGAGGATACTGATTTTAGATCACACCAGGTATCTGCTGTCGTAATTTTAGAAGAGTGATATTTTAGACGAAAAAGTGAGCGTTCTAAAAGAGCGTGTGTTGTCGGACAATGTCTAATAACTCCGCGAACATTCAGCAGCAAATAGTCGTAAAAAAATTGCTCTTTACCTCGTTGTTGTTGTATGTCTGATATGTAGGCCATTAAATTTGTTATCCTGTCCTAAACAAATATTTGAGTGACATTCAATCACGTAGAAATTATTCAAAATCACGTGCCCCGATTAGCATAATCAATGAATGATATTACTCGACTTTTTGGTTTGGCGAAGTCCGGGGTATTTTTCGTGATCTCAATATTTTTCGACTTAATTTCATGAAATATGCTGTTCATCACTAGTATTGAGCAAACTAAAGTCGTTTAAAGGTTCCCTCAGGTACGCTCATAATTTCTTCAAGACTCCTGAACTGCAAATAGTGAGTTTTCGCATAACCATAATATCTTGATAAGAAATTTTGCAGTAGACACAATGTTATTCACGCATCATAGATAGCAATTTTGAAATTGGTATTTAAACCTATTTCTATATGCTAGCATTTGTATAAAAGGTTCGCTCAAAAGACATTTTAGCGTGTAACTACTGTATAGCATACGTGAAGTTCACTTTGCCTTTGGATGTATTTAATCCTGGAAATAATTGTATCCTGGAAAAGTTAATTCTGTTTTCAATATTTACTTTATTTTGGTTTTACACTACTAACTTCGGTATCTGTCTTAAAATTTTAGTTATTTAATACTTATATCACTTAGGCTCACTATCTTTTATGAACTGATATGTTTTTATCTGTCACCCTGCAAATGAACAATAAATGAGCAGCATTTCCATCGACCATTTATCGACCTAAAATACGTATTACTCTCAGTAAATGACGTTCTTACATGAATAAGTTGAGCGCTGGCTGAAAGTAAATCATTACATAATGGAGGCGTTCAAATCTCTTTCGTATGTCTTTGACGACTACAGCTCGGTGCAGCTACTTATAGTTGCACCGAGAACTTAATCCCTCGAAAAGAGATGTACTCAATTTATCAGATTTATTATGTATTTTTTTATATATTTTACTTCCTAGGCACACTAGCTTACAAGTCGAAACTTTTTTGCTTCTTAAGTAAAAATTTCTGTTTCTTATTTATTTTGATGTGTAATTACTTCTCCTAAAATAAGTGTAAATCTTGATACTACGAACACGCCATAATAATGCTGAGAACGATTATTTGAAGTCTACAGTGGGTACAATTTTCAAATAACAATGAAAATAAATTGTCCTCGTTAAAATTCAAATTTATGATCGATAATACTGGTGGAAGTGATTGATAAGTATATATGTATATCATGAATTCACCGAATTGCCTTAAATTTACATATTGAATATTATAATCCAGTCGAACCAATTAGAGCCATAATATAAGTAAATATGAGTCAACGCGGAAGAAACCCGAAAAACAATCACCTATTATAACCATACTTAGTATTTTCTACTGTGTTTAAACAATTTCAGGCATAATATCTTAGGAAGTAAATTACTTATTGCACGCTGTGGAATACAGAGTTATCATTCTCTGTTACGCTTACCTGCGGTGTCTTTACTTCGCTGTTCTGTAATCATCTGGATACTCCCACAAGCTATTTGTAGCTGTTAATAACCTTGAGGAAGTATGGACTTTCTCCTCGTTTCGCGGAAAATGTGGTGTGCCGGCAGGGAGACCTCCGTGCGTCGTTGGAAAGTGACACATCGATAGTTGGATATGATGGAGGGCACAGTTTGTGTCTGGAATGGAGAGTTTTTCCCAAAGACGTGGAATCGGAAGTGCCGCCCGGAATGGCCACTTCCTCATCTCGATCGATGTATTGGAATGAGATTGCAGACTCATTTCTCTTTCTTAGCGAGATACGGGGAAAATGAACACGCGGCGAGGCGTCTCCTCTTCGGGCCCCCATGATTCCTTCTCCCTTTCCAAATGGCGTTATTCTCCAAACATTATTTATCTGTCGATTGAGCTGTCAGATAACAGTTTTAGGCAATTTTCAGTGATACATTTGATGTACTTGATTCTATTAATGTTTTTTTGCGGTTATGTTTTTTATCTAAGTATAGGTATGTTGTGAGACGAGGTGTAAGAGAAATCTGGTGAGGCGCCTATCCCAGGCGTGCTTTTCTATCGTTAGGAAAGTAAAGTGTATGGCTCTATTTATTCGTATCAGAAAGCATTTTGTCAAGATTTGAAGGGACACATGTTGATGATATGATATTGAATTTTGCTAAAGTAGGAACGAAATAACATTTATTTAAGGTGTGCGAAAAATCCACAGGGAAAAAAATCATTCGCCTTGACCAGGATTCGAACCCGAATCCCTCGATTTCCGGTCGAGTGCTGTAGCCAGTTAAGATACCGAGGTATAAATCTTCTCTGTGGAAATTTTCGGGGGATCCGGGATCGAATCCTGGTCAAGGCGAATGATTTTTTCCCTGAGGATTTTTCGCACAATTTGTGCATTGCGGGTGCGGTAAAAGTTATCACCGTGGCTAGTCCCGGTATACTTAGATTTATTTAAGTTAATATAAGACGACCTTATTGAGAAAAAGATGAATTATAGTTCCCGAAAATTTACTCCCCTTTAAATTATGACCTTTGTTTTTGCGAATCTGAATCCACTAATGTTCCCTCTTCGAGATTCTACAATTCATCACCTCAGTAGTGAGTTTGGAATGCATAAAACGTACTTCATGCGAGCTAAAGGGTTGAAAATTAGTATTTCATGTATCATCCGGGTCCATAGGAGCATTTTAAGGCTGTGTTTCTCGTTAGTTATAATTTACACTGGAGCGAATGTTTGAAATGTCACTCTAACGTTCCGTTCCCGCGGTCTGTTTATGTTTTGATATGGACTCCAAAGGTGCGAGTTGATCATTTATGAGAAATGCAGCATGTGTTCTCTCTCTCACTTCAGCATATTGATTACCAATTAATATTCGGACGTGCGTCGAAAACAATTTCTCAATTATGATTTTCCTCGTAATGAGGAAGACCAACTTCCTCCTCAGCTATTCATCGCGTGTTATATTTGGCAACGCACGCTCTTGTTTAAGATCTACTCCCACGATTTTTAATATTTTTTTATCCTGTGGTGTTGATTTCATTTTGAATATTTATTCGAATTAATTTGGTTGCTTTTCTCTTGCTGAAATTCGTGTAATACTTTCACAGACTGTGTTCTTTTGGTCCGTGAAATTTCAACATTGAGGTGAATTAAATCTGAATCATGGTGCTTGTGTTGGAAATGATTGCTGAATGATAATAGTTTTTGCTTTCCATTGTTATTGTCGTTTATTTTAGGTTTTTCGTGTTTTTCAAGCGATGGAAGATACCATATTTTATCTTCTCTAGCTGATCACCAGAACGTGCTCTTGCGATCGCAATCAGCTTGTACTCACCGTCTCCTAGTAATGGTAATTATATTTTCAGCGCCTTCCTTCTGCAAATGGCTACTATTTTTGTAAGGAAGAGATAGTTCTCATAATATATAGTTTTGCATCGGCTTAAATTTCTGTTTTCAATGCCACAGCCCTCATTTACCTCTAGAATATTGCGTTAAGCTTCCCAGCATTCAGATTCGTTTAAGATCAAGGTGAGTTCCTTCCGTCCCTGCGGCCTTTTAATTTCCGGATGTGTATGTAGTGATGGAACATGGGATTGAGGATATTCACTCTCCGTGTATTTGTTTTAATATTTAATATATGACCAAGAGCATAGAACTTTCATTAAGTAACCGCATATTATTTTATTTTTATTTTGTTTAGACCTTTCAGCATGGTATTAAATGTTTTGTGAGTTCGAATAAATCCTAATATGTTTTCCGATTGACTTTGATTTCCGATTGATTGTTCGACGAGTTCACTTTTTGGAATTTATATTAACGAGATACAAACAGCTGTAGTAATTTTCCACATAAATTTATTACCTCGGTTGGTTTCATCATTTACACGTTATTATCAAGAGCTGTCTTTGGTCTCATCTGTGAGTAGGTTCTTATCAGCGAAAATGCCTTTTTATTTGGGCTATTCTTGTCTTTACTTTTATCATCGGGTATGAGAATAATGCTAGTCAAGGTAATTGTGATACTTTTATTAACCTACTTAGCATTACATCCAAGGTGCAAATTCAAACTAAATGTACCAACAGTTATCAATTTTGGATTGTTTTAAAAAATTGACAGACGAAAAATAATTCTAAGATGTCTAAAATTAGTCTAATAAATCAAGAGATTACCCGAGTATTGCTTTGACGCAGATCTGACTTCAATAATTCTATTAGTTCGTCTTTTAACACCTATGATATTCTTCTTTAATCACCCACTCTAATTCCTCGCTGGAGTAGTACTTCTCTCGCCTATATCTTTGCCCTTCGAAGTTTATCCTTATTAGACCATTTGTAACTTTGTGAGGAACTAACGAGGGTAGACCTTAGGATACGTAAAAAACCTGAAGTTATTGAAACCGAGTTGGGATCAGATATCTGCGTGAATCTTTGTTAACACGGAAGCGATGCACAACTCATTCGTGCTCGTATCTAAATCAAAATTAACTGTTTGTGTTACAGGCTACCAGTTGCTTCCATTAATGATGCTTCCAATGCTAGGAGTACATATCTTTCAAATTCTTAAGAGATTAAATGAAATCTTTGAAAAGGGAGCGATTCACTACCAATAAATGTAAATGTAGCCCTTCCTTTGTGGATATATCGTTTCGAAAAACTATCTTCACGGATAGCGCTATGTGAGGTGCATTTCGGTCCAGGCAGACGATCTGAGGCGCCGAAGGCGCATGAAAAAATGTCCCGGTAGCTATATTGCCACCACTACCAATGTTGTCAAAAGTAATAAAAATAAAAATGACGGATGTTTGCGTGGCTTGTGGAATGCATTGTTAGTGAGAAGAGGAAACATAAAATCTAAATGACTGTTCGTAAAAATTTGAACAACTAAAAATAAAAACAATTAAAAAACAAAAAAGTAGAGAAAAAAACGTAGCTTTCGCAACAATATTTTTGTGTTTTAGTTACCTAAAAGGCATTTTTTGATTTTTTTTTGATTGTAGATTAGAGTCCTTTTCATTTTTGAAAATTTTCAGAGTTTTTTTTGTAGATTTTCTAAGTTTTGTAAATTTTCTATTTGGTCTTTTAACGTATCTTATTGGTTTTTTTTAAACGATTATAAATGTTTTTTTTATAAAAGAACGAAATGCAAGAAGGAAAGACATACGATAGACTCATAGACGAGTGATATGTTTAGGCAGTGTATGTGTAGTTGGAAGGTTTTCATCATAATTCCAAATATTGGTTAGAAGTGAATTCTGAGTAGCTGTAAGACGAGCGCCCATGCGATTAGCTTGTTTTGAAATGAACTCTTGAACGGTTGGTAAGTTGTGTGCACGGAGGACATGGAGCATTTTAGTTCTTTGCGGAATATGCAGTATGTGCATTTCGGTCAAGGCGTCTGTTCATATTATTTGCGAACTCCCTGTTGCTAGGAGAAGTTTTGAAATAATTGAAGGACATACTTATTGCCAAAGGGTAAAGGAAGAGCGGAAGATAAAATAAAGGATCTAAGTGGCGCAGGGTTAAATCTAAAAAATAAAAAAAATGGAGAGAGTTGCTGGTTAACTCTTGAGAGAAACCTAAATCGAGAGCCGGACGCGAAAGAGAAATTTTATTCGCGAAATAAAAACGGGAAATTTTGTTGCGACTCACGCAGGAAAACATTGGACAGTTCTCAATGAATAATTAAACTTCGCGGGATATTTTTTGCGTTAAAAACATCGTGGCCTCTCAGAAAGTAGGTGCTCCGTCCCTCTTATGGCGGAAATGGAAGTTATTTTTTTTTCTTTTCAACCGTCTCCTGGAGGGGGCGCGACTCAGTGCACTGAATTCAAGAACTCGAAGTGAATCGCAGGAAAAATTTAATCCATATCTTCCTTTCCCTCTTTAATTTCGCTCTCGCAAGGGAGAGTCGTATGGAATGAGTTTCAAGTATCGTATTCATCATCCAGTGGATAATATTTCCATAATTATTGATAGGTAGTTTCATGAACACACATTACTTGTATAAGAAGTGAAAAAATGTGGAAGAGTTGAGTAAATAAATTCCTTTTGGACTACACTTAGACAAAATCGAGACGATAAACGTATGTATATCATCTTAATAGTCATATATATATCGGATACAGGTGATCAAATCGTGTATAATCTTTCCATAATTATCGATAGGTAGTATAATGAGTACATATAACTTGCATATCATAGAATTTCGGAAAAATACTTTTATATATCTGCTATTCTCCTTGTATAGATTCCTCATTTGCTGCCCCGGCTCTATTTCCCCTCTGAATCGTAATACTTAATAATCCTATTCTCCAATCTCACTATTAGTTTGCTCTTTACCTACTTTTTTCGTCTCCATTCTATGTCCAAAAGTAGTCAAAAGATAATTTATTTACTCAACTCATCCTCAGTTATTCATTTTTTCACTGTAATCTTAGCTATACCCTAGTAAATGTGTCGGTAGCTTCGTCATATTATAGCCGTACAATATTTTGAATCCATTAACGCCAGTGGTCCGAAATCGGGAAACGCCGGAGAAGGTTCAAAAATACTTTTTCTAAATAGAGGCTTTAAAATAAGAGTAAAAAAATCGCAAATGATTACCAAGTATGGATTTATATGCTATTTTAGGTTATATACTATAGGGTGCAGGGTGTAGACTCGTTTCTGTGATACAACAACCCTAGCTGGACCAATTTCTCAAAAACACGCGCGATCTTGTTTTTCTCCGAAGATATTTGAATTTGCTAATGGTGCGGCATGGAGGTATGATTTTTTACGCATAAAAAATACAATGTTCCTTAGACATGGTACTTTGCCTATATTATCCATGATTTTTTAAGATTTTTGCTCACATCTGCCTGTATTTGCAACGAAAAATGGCGTACCCGTTTTACACGTGAAATTTGGCATAAAGTAGACATTATCTTTCGTTTACGAAATATATGTTACTCGGGAATTTTAAAACACAGTATAGACATTTCTTAAGAATGCTAAGAAGAAATCTTTGAAAAAACGGTGAACCGCTAATGGGGTCAGGTTCAAAATTAATCACTTTTTAATATCTTGTTGCCACTTGTGTCAATGTCTTTCCTTCCGGAGATATTTCGTGCGATGGCGTGTCCAACAACCTGCGAATATTCTCGCTCAGTTTACCCAATGATGTAATTTGTTGCGACGAACAGCCGCGAGCGTCTCTAAGAATCGGCTTTCTCCATAATCGCCCTTGTGAACGGCGAACGACTACCTAATATTCGCTCAATTCGCTCTTGAGTGCAGACGCCTTTCGACAGAGTTGGCTGCGATCTCGGTGCACTGATGGCTAAATGGGCGAGCCCCAAGGAAAAGTTTCAAATGGCTCCAGGAGGTTGGGGGTTTCCATTTGAGCATTCTGAGCCCCCTTTGCTAATGAACTGAAGTTTCAGGTTCCGGGGTTCGGCCCCCCTCTATTTTTTATACGTACGTCTGTTCCGGGAGACTTCGCGGTGATCGCGCGCTCACTTGTGGTCGCTTCATCCTTCAACTCCGCTTTCCTGAGACGCTATTGCTTTTCGGGCAATGAGAATGGAACGGAGAACGAAGGGAGGATTCGCTTACGTTCGTCTAACACGCGACTTCGCTGAGGCTGCGTCCTGACGCGTTAAAAGGAAGTTTTCTCGTCAAGTCCTATGTTGGATGACCTGTTCCCGGAGAGTTTTTAGGGTGTGGCATTAACGCCAGGAATCGATTGAAGAAACTATGTACAAAAACCAAATCCTGTCTTATCACCGAGATAAATTGAATAATTAAAAAAAATATTTTTTATTACCTTTATTTGCATTGATTTTCAATTAGATAGAAATGGGCATGAAACATGGTGTACTATTAACTTTTACCAAAATGTTTGATCTTTACAAAATGAAATAAGAACATACTTTGCAAGTTTAAAAGAAATATAGAATAAACTTTCTTAGCAGAATATTCGTGAAGAATAAACTGTCATAGCAAAGTTATATCTTCTTCTGAAGATGTAACTTTGAATCCCGGTTCGTGCTTTTATAAATATATTAGTGAGCCTTACAAAGTTATTATTTTATTTTTTATAATGGAAAGGTTTCACCAGTTAAGCCTGAAGTTATCAGTTTCTGTTTGTCTTGATTATTAGTACTATTTCTCTTCAGTGTGGACATTCGAGGTATGGCTAGAAGATAGCGAGACTGGTTTTCTGTAAGAGAAACGGTGCGAGCGACGAAGTAAGTAATAGGGTAGTTTCCTTCATCAAAGAAAACGAAAGGCATTGATTGCGATTCGTTACCCACCATTAGTGTATTCATAATACACAAATTATTTGGTTTTTGAAATACCGGTTTAGACGAATGGCAAGGGTCAAATTTTATCCTCATTTGAAAAAGGCCAGATTGGCGCCCATGCGATTCCACTCCACGTGACGTCACAGGGACCTAGTTTCTACACGAGAGGATAGGAGTTATACATCGTCTGAGGTTACCAATGCATGCATGAGGCACAGAGCTCAGGGAAACATGTCTTAATAATCACCTATTAAAACTGGCTATGGTCGGAAAGTTTTCTTCGTTTGATAAGGTATTAATAAACCTTTTTTAAGCCAAGCGCTACCATTCAGCAAGGTACTCAGCTACCCGCTGGCAGCCTGCGACGTATCAGCGCTAAGCCTCGCCTCAAGGTCACCTTACCGGGCGGGAGGGGGAACCAGAAATACGACGTACGGAGATATTTCCCGGCATTCATACTTGAGCGTCGCGTTTTCGCGCGCTTGAAAATTTTCACTTTTCATTTAATCGCGAAAAATAGATATTGTCATTTAAAAATCTAAACGCGTGAAATACGTACTCCAGGAGTAATAATCTTTCGATTAAGGCATTAAAAAAATAATAGGAAACCACCCTATTGCCGCGGTATCTCACACATCCCTCCTCCACATTGCAAACGGATGAACGACACTAATTTGCTCAGCTGGGTCCCAGCCTTCTTTCGTATCCCTGTCTTAGACCATACACCCTACTTACCATTCTTAGCTCCATGTGAATATTTAAGCTCATGAAAGTGAAGGAAGCATTGAAAGGCACCAATTTTGACACAATGGAAGCATTGAAGGTAAAAGCGACGGAGACCGTAAACAAGCTTACAGAAAATGACTTTGAAAAACTGTTTTGAACAGTGGAAAATTCGAATAGAAAGCTTTAGAGATACTGAAGAGGAATACGTTTCAGGGGATATGATGACATTTTTAAAGAAAAATGCAAAGAGTTACTTCAAATATCCCGTTTTTTCTAGCCATACCTGATATGTAGCTATTATTTTCTCGCTGAAAGTGCTGCCTATGATACCTTATCATACGCATATATATTATGCAGTAAAGTATATTGACTAGCATGCCTATTTCTGAGAATATAGTGTGGTAAAATTTTTAAATTCAAGGTATGCGCCAACGTTGAAAAGGCTCTACTACGCCGAAAATATCAAGCTCATAGCCAATATATTTATCAAGTAGCACGTCTCTTAGTAAAGCCTGAGTCACACGATCATTTTTTCCATCCCTCTGGAGGGACAGCTCCAGCGATCGCTACAATTATGGTCTCCGGGGATAGAAATTTCATCCCTTTTTCCATCGTTCGGCACGTACCTTTTTCCGTCGCTGAAACCATCGCTGGTACCGTCTTTCAGTCAATCAGAACGCAAGGCCGCTTACAGCAATTGTAACGCCACGTTTGGCTTTTAATTGAATGACGGTTCTAAGTAGGGAAACCGACGGGAAAGGCGATGGAAAAAAAGGAAGGTGGGAATGACCGTGTGATTCAGAAAATGATGGTTCGAGCTATCACTTATTTAGTAGTACACAACACGGATAATATTCTCTATAATCTCAGTTTTCAAAAACTCGGTTAAAATTATTATCTCAGAAATGTGAGGATCGTGTTTCACCAGCGACGTTTTATGTTAGTTTTCAAAAACCGAGTTAATCAGAATAAATGATTTGGCTCGTACGTTTTTCATATCTCTGACGTGGGAAAAATAAATAACGGTAAGCAACCGCATGAAATGCAATCAGCTTTAATCATCCGGTAAGTGTACAATAGGCCGGCCCTTATTTTTCAGAATTGCGAAAAGTTATGTTTTCCTAGTCTCAAAATGATCCAAATGAGGTTCATATTCACGTGTTAAAATTTGGTTACTTTAAAATAACGGCAACCCGTGTCCCAAGGGCCCTAAGTACTGAGGACCCTCAATTGAGTTTTTGGGGACCAAAATCATACTATCCCTGTGTAAAACGTAAAAGTAGATTCCTTTAGGCCCGATTTTTTGTTTGTTTTGACCTATCTCTAAGCGTTTACGAGATATCGTCCGTCGTAATGCAATCCACCCCCCCAGGACGCCACACCGCACCGCGGTGCCGCTGAGGTACGGCCCGCACCACTTATTAGAGACTTCCCCTCCACCCCCCCCCCCCTCTCTCGACAAAGACTTTCCTCCTGATGAATAGATTTACATGTTAGCGGTAAGAATTGAACAGGTTGTTCCACTTGTGTCATGATAATGTTGTTAAAGCCTACAATATCAATTTTAACCCACGGCCGCGAACCATTCCAGCATGCTTTTTTCCAAAGTGCTCTTTATGTAAAAAATATTATAAGCATGAGATACAAAATGTGTCTGTGAATTATTAAGGAATGAATACATTTAGAATGGCGAGGGAAAATTCAGGACGATTCGGAAATTTCAAATATTTTGTTCAGATTTGTCGATATTCTTGCATCTCAACCAGGAAATACGTATGCGTCTTAGATGGGGTTTTTAAAACAAAGTTTCTATTTATGAAATTATTATAATATTATTATTATAATTAATATATGTATATATAATAATAATTATGTTTATGTTATTTTTTATGTTATTATTATTTTTTATGATTACCGGGACAACTCTGCCACTTTTTTTTTCTTCAACTGAATTCTTGTAAGTTCATGTACGAAAATGATTTAAAACCACCATCAGCGATTAGTCTTCGTCTCCATTTTCAAAATGTGTGAAAAAATGACAACTTAAGTCAAAGTTTATAGGTTAAAAAAATTAAAAACATAGTTGGCAAAGATTCTCTGGCACTTGGGCAATTTTCCCAACGAAGTTATATCCACCGGAAATCTCAATAAAACATTGGAAAAAAAAAATTTAACTTAGAAAACTTTATAATTTAGAAAGGTACACAAAGACAATCAAAACGTGGAATACGATGGTCGTTCCCCTAATTTTTCTCCCCTTACGAGTCCCTCCAATATGATTCTGTGTGGAGGTACTTGGAAGTGATTGGTTCTCTATCCGGTGTGATTAATTTTTACTTATGTGTGATTTATGGGCAGGGCGAGGCACCTAAATAGACTACCAAAATATTCAGTTTTGCACGACCAAAACAAAACCATAATAAAGACCTGCAAACAAATCAGAAGACTAGAAGTGTGTGGAGAGGCTATCACTCAATATATTGTCGGTGTGATGAAAACATGGGTCTTCCCTAGGATAATCTGGGAACTTAATAGGGCAACAAACATAATATTTTTCAAAACCTGGCATAGTTGTCCCGGTTTAAGGTACTGAAAAAGCTACCTACCCGTAGTGAAATTATGTAATAAAATGTGCACGTGAAATTTTCGGGGGTACAATATTAGTTATATACATATAGAGGGGTAAGGGAGGAAAAAAAGGTTGGGAACCGCTGAGATACAGTGATCTGACCTCTTAAAGTGGAAAAAGATTGAATTTTGAAAAATAATTACGAGGAGAAAGAATGAGGGCTGAATTCACGCATTCCAATTTGGAGGCGAAAAAAATCCGATGGGATTTTCCTTTTTTTTCTTTCGCTCCTACCGTTTGCGGAGGAACGCGGCCCCACTTGGTATTCAGCGGGGAGAACGAGCCAGCTCTAATACGACTTATGTCGCCGGGCGAGACTGTTTAGCGACGCGACTCCCCTGCTTGATAGCCGAGCGGGTGAGCCATCCATAACTTAGCCTTTTCCTTCCTTCTCCTCCGTCATCTTATTTCCTGGGAGAAGTCTCGAAAAGCGCGCGACAGGTGAGGTCATTTCCGAAACCTCTGGCTTGTTTACATAATAGCTAGGGCAAAGGTCAAAGAAGATTGGAGGGAAATGCAGGCGCATATTGAGGGACGTCCCTACGTGAATTTCTCACACTACATCTGGAGGTGAACATGTTATGTGAATCCTACTGGTTGTATGCAAGAACATCGACAAATCTGAACAAAAATATTTGAAATTTCCGAATCGTCCTGAATTCTCTCTCGTCATTCTAAATTTAGTGTGTTTTTATTTAGAATGAATGCTAAAATCTCCGTAAATCACTTTCTTTTTGAGTCTTTACGGATATCAGGCACTGATGCAATAGCAAACCTGCTCACCGCATGCATTAAATTAATTATATTTGGGTATAATAAATTGGAGCATATTATATAATCAATTGAGCTTCCAAATGCCAATCAAGGGCGTTCAGCGATTAAAGACATCAGGTTACAGGTAGGTGCCATACCAAATCGCAAGCCCAGTTATTCAATTATGAATCATAATTGGATTCAGGTTTTTCAATTAATATTTTAAATTAATTTTGGGTGATTAAAGTTTACCTACAATGCAACCATGTACCCATGTATGTGCAAAAGTATATGCTCGATTGTGTTTATCCATGATTAATATTGGAAGTTTGGAATGGATCAAAATTCATATTTTTATAACCAATTTTGTTCAAAATATATTTTTTGAAAGGGTACAATTAGCAGAAACTGTAATTAAATAAATCGAATAGTTGTACTGCTTTTTGCATCGTATTTCATCTTCTGGAATATAATTTTTGGAATAACCAGTGGGTTGTTTGACACATGAACTACAAAATCGCCAAAAATGACATCTTTTTCTTAATGTTAGATGGAAAATATGTAACTTTTTAATGCCACTATTTGATTGCGACTGATATCTTTTCCACAATTTTAACCCTTCCAAATTTAAAGTTGTTGGAAATAAAAGTAATATGTTAATTTTCGGTATATTATTTTCGTATGAAAAGCTGGGAAACTTATTCTGACCTACAGAAAGTTCATTTTCTTCGTAAAACTCCGAGTATTCATACGAGAAGCAGTGCTTAGAGTGCTTTTATTTCGCTGGGCTATCCCAATCCGTGTGTGGAAAAGATCGCGGTAGTCATTTCATACAAATAAGAGTAGATGGTCATACCCTTTGAAGTGTTTTTGGACTTGGGATATTCCTGGATGAGCTTGCGCTGGATGGAAGTGATGCTGTATCATTAATTAATTTGTATAATTCAGAAAACCTGTTAAATGTGTTGTCCTTAGCTCTGTGAATTTATTTTTATTCCATTCTCACACCTTATAATTACAATATCGTACAATGAGGGCTTTCATTCTCTTTTGTAGATGTATTACCGGAGAAAATTAACTGACGCAATGGCCTCTAGCTTCAGTCCTGTGAAGATGAAGAAATTGGATTGACTCTTCTGCTTGAAATTCTTTGGAATAGTGACTGTGGTATTCGAGAGATGGGCCGCAAATTATCTCCATAGATGGCTGCGGCAAATATGGTAAGTAAAATAACTTTTTTTGCTCATAACGAGAGTCATAAAAATCATCGACCATAGTTTAGCCATTCTAACATCGCACTTAGACCTTTAAACCCACGAGCAATAGGATGCATTTATACTGGCTCTTCGATCGCGGTAGACGCTACGTTTCCTCATTTTTAATGTGATGTGGGCTGCACTGGGATTGATGTTAATTTATTATAATAATTATTCTTGGTCACTTTTTTCTTAAAAATTATTCATCAAGTAAAACTAAAACAAGTTTGATCCCTTTGGGTATGATCTAAAAACTTTCTGCTTTGCTTTGTCGTAAAAAATAACTAAGAAAGGCGACAATGACGCAGCATCGATTCCTTCTGTTGTTGAGATAATAATGCAGGAAATTTTGAAATTGCACGATTTGGCCAAAATTGAAAGTGGTCCAATCGGTCTAGAAATTGGTTTCTCGACGTATCACGTAGACTAGATTCGAAAAGTGACCATTTTGAATAATCGATTTTCCGACCCCAAATGTGCCCAAAAGTTATATATGTAGAGGCAGTTGGCAATGTGCATATGTAGAAGCAGTTGGCAATACTGCCATAAATAGGAAATATAAAATGTAGTGCTATCGTAATTTTTCCTAGGGTTTTAGACGATCTTAGAGGGGGTCGGTTCTTTGACTTTTTGTCGTATCTCGTCTCGTTCACCCAAAACATTTGCATTAATCAGTCATTCAGTGGTACGAAGAGGTTTTTTTACAATGAAAATTTTCACGAAATCAAAGAATTTTCAATGGAGTGTACATATTTTTGCCGTCCGTCTTTAGAAGCTTATAATTTTTCTCTTCTTTTTTTGAGATAATAGTGACTCGTGAGTGTTAGGTACTTAATTACAAAAGGAGCAAGAAATTGGAGGAAATTCATACCATCTCTAAAAGTAATATATAATTAGATCGCGAGTGAATTTTTTTCTTCAGCGGATTACCTCCTTTGCTGTTAAAATCCCTGAATCCACGCGCGTCAATGCGTACCAACTTGCTTATGGAGTGCTTTGAAAAAGGTAAGTCGCTCATAAAACGACGTAGTTGGATTTATTCCTCCGACAATGGCTTAATGAGCACGTTCTCGTTGTCTGTGCTACCATGTGGATTGGCGACGCAAACAGCTTTTTTAGTTTAATTGCTCTCGGTAATTCTCTTCAAATGAGATGGTACGATTGTGTGACTGGAAGTATTCTTGTCTGCAAATCTGGAGTTCCGGGTTCACATCCCGGTCAAGCAATATGATTTTTTTTGCGGAGAGTTCTCTCATTTGTTGTTGAAGGGTTCATGGCATTGTTTTAATTTACGTTCTATTGCATTCATTAGTTTAATTTCATATTGGCTATTATCTAAAATTACAAACGCTTATTGAATAGGCAATATTAAGTGAAGCTTGAACTCGACTATCTTAGAAGTTACAGCATTATTTATTTCTGTCGGTTTGCCAATAATTATCGAAAAATCTCCCGAGGGACGAAAGCGTTTGGAGATTGAGAAGTTATTATGTGTTACTGCAGTGATTCACAGTTTACTGTAAAATATAAGGTTTTGGCTGCTACACATTTACCATCGTATTTTACTCGTACTGTTTAAAGAAGTCAACTAAGAAATAGAAAAAGAATATTTCCTAAGAAAATTCCCTTTTTCTTAAGGAATATTCCGTCAAAAGTGACCTGCAACAGCCACGAAACATCGAGCAACAAACCGTATAAGTACGTGGGGTACACCCGATAAAACATCATAAACAACTACAATGACCCACGAGAGCTTCAGCCAAGGAATTTAATAAAACTTCTGAGTACAGGGCGGTATTGGGGTATTGCAGAAAATATATATACTAATTTACTCAACGCGCTTGCGTGTCCTATGTTAGTGTTGCACAATTAATTTTCAGCAATAGATAACATTCAATAAGTAATTTAGCTTTCGAAAATTGGAGTCCTCCTCATTAGTTTGAATTGTTCATTTTATTAATTAAGTAAATTTTCCTCATTACGAGTCTCTATTTGTGATGTCTTCGGCAGCATTTCCCTCCGTCCATTCGCGATCCTCAGGCGATTCGCGGAAACTCTTCCCTTGCGTTCTGCTGTGATTCTGTTTTTGACCGTTCTAGGCGTACCACCTGCTCACTTTTTATTCACTTTTGATCGACCCGGAAGCCGAGGCATTCTTTCTTTCCCTTCCCCTCCCTCGTGCCTACTAATTTGTCCACTCTACCCAAACGCGGTAAAGTGACCCCGACCTGAGGGGCCAAACCCTTGTATGTCCTCCCTCTCTACCTTCCCTTATCTCCCGTGTAATACTGCAGCATCCACCGTTTGAGACTCCTGTGGAGCGCGCGATCGAATCCTTGGAGCAGGGAACAGAGTTGAACGCCGGTGGCAGTATCGTCGCTGGCGGCGGGATATCCTTTATCGCCGAGCTTTGTCGCATGCGGCGCAAGGGTTGTCCGAGTTCGCGATATGAAAGGTTCCATAAGACGGCTCAAGCGCTGAGCCCTAACAGAGTTGTTTTTTTGTCCGTATCCTGGACACTTATTGAGAAAGCCTCTATTTTTTTCATTGAAATAAAAACACAGTAAAACCATATCTGTATTTTTAAAAAAGGAAAACCTAGCCATTGTTTGTTATAGGTTGATGATTATTTTAATAGAAAATATATCTCTTATCTAGTGTGTACTCTAAAATTAGGGACGTCCATAACTAAAAGAGCTTTTTAGCATTTTTACTCTTATTCGATAATTTTGTAGTAAATGATTCTAGATGAGAAGTTGGTGACGATTTCTTGAGGAGGTATTAAATAATTTATGTCAATGAAATAATTAGACTGTAGTAAAATGGAGGAAATTTACGCCGCTTTATGAAAAAAATCATTATATCCGATCGATACTCTGTTGAGTGGAAGGAAACACTGAAATAAAAATTGTTTACAGTATCAGGACCAATTATCTGAGGAATAAGTTTGTGTGAGATTAGTTTCCCTAGTGAATGGGAACAAAATGTACGATAATAACCCCTGGAAAGTTTTAATGGGGACAAAACATCAAGCCTTGGTGAAAATCATTTTTTGTTTTATACTTTTGTATTTTATTGTACAGCCAAAATCAACGAAAACTCAATTTTTTCCTTTTTTCCATAGCAACTTCGAGACTAAAAGATATTATGGGTTTTCTTTATCATTAAGACCATATTTCAACTCGACGCTACCTTCTTATTTTAAGCCTCGTGTAAAATGACCTTTTACGCGTTTCGAAACGAAAAGGATTTTTGACCGCCCAAGCAAGGCTCGGAGGCCACCGTTTCGCGAGCGAAAAATTGCCCACTGCGGAGACAAGGCTGGTAGCGCCTCATACCTCCGGCCTTACTCCTTGGAGTCGTGCTCACAGAATTCCGCTTCCCTCAGGTCCGAGAAGGTTTTGCCTTCCTTGCACTCTCTCTCTCTCTCTCTCTCTCCCTTCTGCTCCCTTGGCCTCCCGACCCCTATGCACATCCCTTAGCTGGAACTTTCAGGGCCACGCATCACTCAGCTGGAATGCCGTGCCTAGGTCGTAAGAGGGCCGGAAAATTGGTATGTTGGCCCCGGGCACAGCCTGAGGAATCGGAACGATCGCCCTAACGTCCATCCGTTAAAGTGGTGCGTTGGAGGTACGGAATTTTGACTCGTGGCATTCTGAGTATGAGTAAAGCTTATTTCGTGTTTTTATGAGTCCATAAATATGTTTGGGTTAGGGTTTTTGAGTTTATATGGTTTGCCTTTATGTAGCTATAGAGAGAAAAAATAAAATTTACCATGAGAAATTATCTCGTAAAATAATATGATCGTATGGGGACTTGAATGTAGTGTTGAAAATGGTTTCGAAAGTAAAAATCGATGTTAATTTTATGTTATATGCGGGGAATTGTCCGTACTATGGAAAATAAGATAATACATTGTACGTCATCTTAATGAGGTAAGTTAGTAAGAGTCCTTCTTCGAATTAACTCTTGGATATATTTACCTTTTGCTAATAAACTGAGTCTTTCTTGGCCAATAAATGCAGTTAAATTTTATGGGAGTACATTTGGATGTGTGCGAGAGTCAATATTAAAATATTTTTAAATTATTATAGCCGATGACTGTTTTATTGGCTACTTTCCAATTTCCTTAAAATGAGTTTTTAAGATTTAGTATTAAGTTTTGATGTGGAGACCTTTTTTATTAAAAATAACTTTATTTAGAAATATTCTCTGTAGTAAGTCATCAAGAGCAAAATGAATGGATATGTTTTCATCTATGGTCTGTGCGTGCCACAATGGTATTGCGTTAGCATTTTTAATTTATCCAAATGTCATATCTATTACTTTTACTGATTGCCACTTTTTTCTCAAGATGGAACCGTCGACACGTATTCCAATTTTGCTGTTGAAATTAGCATTATCTTTCGTTAGGTAATATAATTTTTTGACATAGCCTTATTGTAGTCCGTTATTCGCCCGGTGTCGTTGGATTTTGTCTTTAGGTAGGTATATAACTACCCCGTAGTTTGTAATTGGAGCACCAATGCTATGCTTTCGGTTTAGTTCTTCTCGGATGCAGCCATTTTTATTTATTCAACGTCCAATTAAAATACGCATTGTGTCGAAGAATGATTGAGTGAAATAATCGTAACTTCTTTCAGTTCTCTGCGTGGAAGTTTCAGTGGTATTTCCACAGTCTTTGTCACGAAATAATAACGCTTTAAGAGATAAATCACGTCCAAAGAGAGAGTAGTCTTCTGTCCACGTCGCATTTTTCGTTTAACGACCCGGCTGAGAGGGAAGATCCCATTAGAAAGTCGACAACGGAAGTCATTATTCTTTCTTCTGCTTTTTTTCTACTTGATATCTTTCTCAAAAAGTCGTTTGGACTTTCTTAGAAGAATGGCAAGGTGCTAGTTTTTTTGTCAATCGTTAAATTTGAAAAGAATCATTTTTGGAATATGCGAGATGCAGCCATTCCTTATGTCATATAAAAATGCGAAATGTGGATTGAAGGTCCTCTCCAAATATACTGGAGTCAAATAATGGAATAATGGTATTCAGGCTTTCGATTCTTATGCACATACAGGCTCTCTCTCTCTTGCTTGTCTAGAATAACGAGGTACGAGTTGGAAGTAAAGTATTTTATCCATGTGGATTACTTGTCGAAGTTCACTCACAAAACTCTGCTGCTTAAAGATTGTCATCGCCAGTTCTTCGTGTTTTTTTCTCCCGGTTGCTGTTTCTCATTCAAAATATCTTATTCTACGTTTTGCGAATGGAATATAGTCGATGGAAATAAATGTTGTGATTCGATATTTTAGCAGATTTTTCGCTTGAAACCGTGAAGACTATATGTGATGCTGAATTAAAGAGCATTACCCTCGCGCGAACACGATATCAACTGTGATGTTTATGCTCATGGAGGATTCTAACGTTCTGGTCATGATAAATTTTTCTCTTTTTTTACACCGATTCCCAATATTTACGATCTTTAGTAATTAATAACATTTCGATATTTTTATGCCCTTTTTCTGAGGATTTTCTTCCATCGCGTTAACTATTATTCATCATTAGGCCATAGAATGTAATTTTGAAAGAAGTACGAGTAGGAGGAAATGTAAAAGATTAAACAAATCTGTAAAGAAAGGTATGAATTTCAGTAACACCGTACTGAAATACAAAACAAACACATTTAGGTAAACATTACAGGAATAAGACGTAATTCCAAAAATTGCCGAAAGGTTTATAATAACGCACTAGTGGATGTGAAGATTTCTCGGTTCTCACACCGAGTGAGGTCCTCCATATCACCTTCCTCCTCCATATATTTTAAGGAAGGAGATATGAAGGACCTTACCTGGTCACCCGGTGTGAAAAACGCAATTACTGCCCACTCCTCATTATTCGCCGGGAAAAAAAAACCTGACATCACATGTAATTATGGATAGGCATTGTGTAGGCATCAATGCGTGGTTTTGACTGTATGGGTGCTGAAGCGGAATCGCTTGCGTAAAGTGTAAGGAGAGCTCTATTAACAAACTTCGAATACTATATACTTCGAAAATATTATATAAACAAACTTCGAATTTTATTTTGAATTGATACGCCCTTGATACTATGATAAATGAAAGTATTGACTTACAATGACGTACTATCTCCTTTCTGTGAGCTAACACCAATTGTAACGAGTTATCCGACTATTATCCACAGTTTTTTCCGTCGCTTCGTGGTAATGGAGGAAATTTCTCCTCAGTGTAGTGCACAGAAGAATACAATTATAGAGCTCCAGTGTGGATCGTCTCGATTATATAGCTCCTGCTTTTTCAACCCCATTAATTTTCATTAGCCGCGATAAGACTCATCCCTTCGATCAGAAAATGGGGAGATAACTAATTGGCTGGGCATTTCATGTGGCCACGAACATTCTAAACTGCTAATGGGCAAATTGCTCAGGCTGTGTGAGAACTGAGGAATAGATGAGAGAGAACTTATGTTGCAATCCGTCTACACTCGCGAATTGATGCTGAAGATGTCGTAGTATCAGGTAACATTTTATGGCCAACATATCTTAGTAATTCAAAGTTTGGTATTATTTGGCAGGGTAGAAATCTCCTTCCGTTGGGTCTGTCTCTAGCGAAATTTGTTAATTGTGGGTGGGGGATATTAAGTTTAGGAGCGATTTTAAAATGAATATTTTAAAATTATGAAAAGACCGGCGTGAATTGGACTCTAGAGAGCATTTATAAATTTAAAAAATGTTTGAAATGCAGGACAGCACTCTGGTAAACAAATATCTTAACCCATCCTTTTCCCATATTCTGGCGCTCGTTTTCATATTCATCTCATCCTCCGTCAGGTAGCAATAATAAGATAAATACATCATAATTTACGCCTGTAGATGATGATTACTCATCGAAACCTGGGTCGTGTTATATAAACAAGTAGTGGTATAAGTAAAAGTGAATTGTCAAAGAAATCTTATAATGGAATACCACAAATTTAATAATGAGTTAGTGAATTTTGGGGGATATTCCTTTCCCAGGATTACTCCAGAGATATTCCACCTGCTGTAAAGAAATTTCTCTCTCTATGTAGAGAATATCCATGCACATTCATGTATAGAACTATTTTTGTACTTCATTTTCTATTCTTAAAAATTTTTCTCGACGGTTTATTATTAGTTAGAATAGAAATTGCTCCTTCCACTCATTCTGCGTTCTATATTCTGCACGCTTAGAGGTTAAATAAATATTTTTATAACTACTTTACTTTGAGATCAGAAATCCTCGGTAGAGAACCCATGGTTTATCAAGGCCCTACTGTCGTCGAGAAAAAAATGTTACGAACTTCACCTCTCAATTCTAACAATTCCTGAAATACCTGTCATTAAATTACTTTTAAGGGATAAAAAATGTGACCCGAGAAAAGGTGTAAGAATTATTATTTAACTCATTTACCACAGTTTAAAAATCTATGGGAATGCGTCAAGTATATGTTTATAAGGCTAGGTCTTCTCTCCTCTTTAAGGTTGGTGACATTAGATTTTAAATTCCCTGAGACAAAAAATAGATGACATCATGCCAAAGCTGTTACGTTGTAGAAGAACTGTAAATTTGCAGCCGCGAATAAAAACTAAACTAATATAATAAACTAAACGAATATAAAATTATGAATTATCAGACTCTCAACTTTACTCCCCATAAAACTTCTTTTGGCTAGTGTCGCGAAGATTAATGTAGATTCTCTAACGTTCTGGGCCTTATTTTGTGCAATTTCCACAACTTCTGTTTTTTTTTAAAGTCAGGTTTACAACGAAATTTAGCTCTCATTATAAAGAGTAGCCATCCAAATTCACACCTGGGACTAAACCTCCACTCCTCCAAAAAAATTGATTTTTCCGATCCGCCTCACTGTACTTCCTCCTCCGAATTCATGGCTGGCTCCTTTCCCGTTCGCGTCAAACGCTGCGCTCGCGGCCAGCAGCAGGCCGGCCTGTCGCCGTGGCGAAGATCAAGGTGCGGAACAAACCTGTGGGACTGCCAAGTGGCGGAGTGGGTCCACGTGCTCACACGGAACCTGCAATCCTTTCCCGCCCACCTCTCCCGTGAGCTCCCGCCATTTATCTTCCGCCTCACCTCCTCCCGCCCTTTCCCTTTTTCACCCAATTCTTTCCTCCCCAGCCCCTAACCCCCTCCGCTTCATCAATTTTTCCGTCGCTCTTAATCCGCGTCCCTTTACCTATTTTCCTCCTACGCCCTGCTCGTTATCCATTCTACCCCTCCTCCCTTCCTTCCTTCCTGCGCCCTTTTCCTTCATCCCCTCGAGCCTTCCAAGGCGTTCTTTCAACCTCTCCTTCCTTCCGCCTTCCATTCTTTTCTTTCACCTCTTCAAGTTCGTCTCATCATTCCGCTCGCTTCCTCTCTCCGTCTGCCTTGTCTTTAATTCCTTTCCATTAGCGTGCCCTCGATCTTCCCAGGTTCGTTTGGTGATCGAGCGGGCGTGGTGATTGGAGTTCTAGTATCCCGTCACGTTGGTTTAGCTTCGAAGTTCGCCTATAACGGGGATGCAATCGAGAAAATGCAGACCCGCGCATTATAATCATACCAACTTGAGAAATCTCCTCAGTAAGACAAAAGATAAAGAGAACGTTTTGAATGTAGTGGGATGTGCAAATTAAGATATAATGATTGTGATGCGATTAATGTGGGGCAGATAGGTATGGCGTTCCTAACCAGAGCAGAAGAACGCTAAGGGTTGTGGTGATCGGAGTTCTAGTATCCCATCACGTTGGTTTAAGTTCGAAGTTTGCAAATAAGGAGGAGTTTTCAGCTATCGATACACAAACGTAAATATATATCTATGTTTTTTGTGGAATAATTTATTCAGTCATCAATATGATAAATTTAGGCTTTAAACTATGCATGTAAACATGAGTATCCGCTAATAGCCATATTGCCTATGGTATTTTCCCTATTTCAGTGGAATAGTCATGTAGATATTTTATATTAAAGTTAAATTCGGGTCCTTCCCTCGTTGTTGTTCTCTGTACATGCACATCCATCCCGTCTGGAGCCAACCAGGTGTCTGTTTACTACTCCACCCTTAATACCCTTTGTCATCCTGCTCCTTGCCATCACCCCCATTATACCCTCAACCCTTTTTCCCTTCCATTCCTGTAGTTTAACTTCACTCCACCAATATCCTCACCTCTCATTAGTAACGCGAATGTACACATCTGTTTAAGTCCCATTATACTTGCGTACTACTCACTATTTCTACTCTCTCACTATCCACTTCTCACTCATCAAACGCCAGCTGCAAAAGTATGCTAATACAACAAATGCTAAACGTGAGGGCATCATTGTCGAAGTCACGGGAGGGCATCATTGTCGAAGTTGGTAATGCAAGCGATGTTGTATACTTTTAATCATATGCGTAACGTGTCTATAATTTTCCACCTTAGTTATCGATGATATTTTCCTTATTTCAGTGCCATTTAGGTATTTATATTAAAGTTGAATTCGGGCCCTTCCCTCGTCCGTGTTCTCATTACATGCACATCCAGCCCACCTGGAGCCAACCAGGGGTCTGTTTACTACTCCACCCTTAATACCCTTTATCATCCTGCCACTTCCCATCACCCTCCCTGCACCCTCTCCCATTTTCCATCCCATTCCTTTAATTTCACTCCATCAATATCCTCGGTCTCTTCGGGTTCATTCTTTCCGCCGTCTCCCTTTCCTCCTCCACCCTTCTTCCACTCCCATTTCGCGCGCCGTTCCCCGTTGAACCCGGCTCGGCTCGGGGTCGGTCCCTTAGGCCGCATGTGGCCCTTACATTTCGGACCGGAGGGGATGTGTGAGTGTTCCCTCGACCCTTCTCCAGCCTTCCTTCCTTCCTTCCTCCTCTCTTATTGATTTAATTTGCGTGGAAAGTTCTAATTTGGCTCGATTACTCATGAATGGGTAAAAGGGACGACCCACCCCAAAATAGAAATTGGGTGCATAAATTCTTGTCTTCGAGATGGCCGAGGGAGATGGCTCGTTTTGTGCATGGATGGGGTTTTGAAAAATTAATATCTTGTTCATTTGACCGCGAGCGATGCGTTCATTTTCCTTTTTTGGAGAGAGAGAGAAAGTGGAGCAGTTAATTGTCTCGAGGGGAGGCATATCCTAATTGAGTTTTTATTGCGATATATTCAGAAATTTTGTGAAAGAACACGTATGTTACTTCACCCTTGTATTATTTGTATTATGATAGGAAGCTGTGTTAAACGATATAATTAAGTTGGTGAAGAATAGCGTTGAGTACGGTATATCATCAAAACTCGAGATGATGAGAGGGAAGTTGATATCGCGTTGGTTTTTCCATAGAATTAAATTTTTCTCAATGTCGGTTGAGGGTTTAAAATGATGTAATATTAGTTTACCTTTATAGGAAGTTCGTTCTAGTACACACATTTTAGCTTTTTCACTAGGAAATACTACTTCTCAGTGCCCGATACCTGAAAGAAGGGAAGAGTGACTTCCACAGTTTATTTAACGAAGAAGGAACGATTTCGGCTGTCAAGCTATTTTCAAGAAATGTACTTGAAAATTTGGCAAAAAAATGGATTGACAGCCGGAACCGGACGATTTATGGTAAATAAACTGTAGAAGTCATTAAGTCTCTTTTTTGCTATTATCCATATCTACATACAACCCCGCAAGCCACCGAAAAGCGTGTGGCAAGGACTCCAGCCATTTACACATATAAAAAGGAAATGAGCTAACGAAATTACGACTAGTATTTATTCAAGTGGTTGGGGGGAAAAACGAATTCCTATATTTATCCATTCGGCGAAACATGTCCTTTGAATTATCGCTTCGGTCGGACCTGGAAATATAGTGAGGCTCTGATATTATGTTCTCCTTGTCGCTCATAATGATATCCATTTTCAATTGTTCAATAAATCTAAACTTAGCACGCAGCCTCTGAATCTCGAGCCATGGAAAAAAGTTACAACTGTCCAAGAAAGTCATGAAATTGCCAACGACGATATGCTTAAGTATCTTGCCTATAACCGATGTTAATGAGATTGCAAAATAGTTGCCTGGGACATGTTTTCCTTTTTGAATGTCGGTGTAACGCTTGAAATTTTCCACTCTAGCGGAAACTTTCCTTCAGATAGTGACTTCTTGAATATTATCTCTAGGTAACGTGCGATATTTGGAGCTAACTCCTGGAGGATACACAGGTTTACTATTCTTTATCGATTGCAGTTGTTTAGTTATCCCATCACGTTGTATAGAGATTTCTTCCATCGATTCCTCAGTATATGGGATGCCTAAATTAAATCCATTACCGTCTGTATTATGGAGCCCTTTCACCGCATCGTTGCTTTCAGTTTCGATTTAAACCCTATGCCTTATATACACAAATGGAGACTTCAAAATGTAATACATTGCGAACTCAGAGGTGTTAATATAGATCTTGATTTTCATTTGTTATGGTGGCTGTAGTTTTGGTCTGGTTGGGGATCTAAATTTAGCTAGTAGGGCTATGCTCACGAGGTTGAAAATTCCGATCATTGGTTGACCTTTTAAAGGGAGGTTTTAAGTGAAGCAGTTCAGGCATCCTTTTACGCGATTAAGCTTAAAAAAATCTCACCAAGATTATTTCACTCACAGTACACATATTTTTCTCTGTCGTCACCAAATTAGATCATTGTGATCGTGATGATTATTGCAGTACGCACGAAGTTTCGGGTACTGAGAAGATCTCTTCAGTTAAAGTAGGGTTGCATTGTTATGACGGGTATTCTTTCTTATTTTCCTTGTGATACAGGTTGTAGGTGTTAATTTCGGAGGTATATAGTAGAAACTATAAACGGGTAGCCTTGAGTTAGCACGGAACTTACATTTGCGACGACTTGTGTGTCTTCTTTCACGCGCTTTCTAATTACTGTATCGTTGCCAACGATTTAATGGCTTATTTCAGTAATAGGGAAATATTACTTAGATTAGAGTTTTAGTACCTATTCTTTGTAGGTACCTTCAATTCATGAGTTACATTTTGTGTTCTTTGTATTTTTCTATTAGAATGTTATTGGTAAGATTAATTTTTTCACTGTGTGTGTGGTATCCTCTCCTTTTTATTGTACATTGTCTACACCAAATACCTTCTGAGGGGTCAAAAACATGGAATATGCTGAGCCTCAAAAAAGCTCAGAAACACCATTCAATGAGAAAAAAAGACTTATTATTTAGCTACGAGTTCACACTGAAAGAAGCTGTCGACACTTGACAATTATAACAGAACTTTATTTAAAAACACTTAAATGAACGATATCCTATAAGAACTCATAAGTTCAATGCAACGAATCAATATAATGAGCGTGATAAAACTCAGCGACGCCCACATAAAAAATAGGTGCCGCTACAATATGCATGTGGGTTGAAGATAAATCCAAAGCCGGTGCTCACCTACTAAAGTAATAGCAGTATTTTCGCCCATGTTTTTCTCATTTCATGAAAATAGCCAGGTAGATGTTTACCGTCATTCGTCCTGGCATTAATTTGCTCCTCCATGTTTCCTTTCCTCGTAATAATACCTATGCCATGGTCGTAAAGGTTTCTCATTGGTGATTAGGCTGAGGAGATGAATGGGCGTGTTATCACGCTCATTAAGGGCATGCTCCTAATTGAGCTTTTCGTGGATGCGTTCGGATTTGACTTCGAATACTGTGATGATCAATGGAAGGTCTTATTTGGATGTTCAATGTATATATAGCCGCAGGAAATATTTTCGCTATATTCTTAATTCTGCGTGGACGTGTCCTTTCCAGTGGAATGATGTCATGTAAGATGAAATGAATGAATGGTTTATATTCGAAAATTAATCCAAAAGAGATATATTGATGGCGTACTTTTCTTGGAGTTTGGTACCATAGATATTCAATATTTAAAAAATGATTTCATTAAAGTCGCCTCTAGATTGCTTCATACTATTTTTATCTATTAAGGCATTAGACAAACTTTTTGAATCGGGAATTGTGTTTGATGTATTTATTTACACATAAGCGATCGATTCTTGCTGTTTGCACGGAAAAAATGGTAACTGTCATTGGGTTAAAGAAAATTCAATCTTACTTCTAATGATGCCTCTTATGATTTCTTTTCATTTTTGGAGTCATGCATCTATTCATTCTCTGTGGACGATCTATTGATCTTTTGAATGAAAGTACTACTCATCTTCAGCTCACCTGAAATAAACTAATTTATGACTAGCTTTCACTTGGGCCTCAAGGTTTGTCTTCCGTATTTGTCCCCACTAATACATCTCCTGTAGAATGACTACTATTTGACAAACTTATCTTAGTTCTTTAGTCACATTTAATAACGTTAAGCCTTGCCAAATCAATGCCTCCCTTTTTTAATCGATGATGACTTCTAACGTTGAAACCATGGTCGCAAATTTGTGAATAAATATTCATGTGAAAGCACAAAGTTCTTCTGTTTAATTTTAATTATGAATCGCTTTCGTAAAGTTACGCCTCAAATAATCAATTTCAGAATGATATGCGTATATGTTATGTATAAAAATATTTCAGTGTTTGTAAATGTGCAATATTCGTCATATTTTTTGTGAGTTGTATAATATGTCATTTAATTTTTAAGAATGCATACTTGATAGGTAATAGTGTATGAGGCAATTATTTTAAGGCTCTCAAATAAATTAAAAAGATTGATTTTTCTCAAAGAAATGGATATCAAACCGTCATAAATAAAATCACCTCGTATAACTTACGGGCGAGCAATTTTCGCTGTTGCTTCTATGAAAATAAAAATAAATTCACGTTATGACCGTCTTAGGCGCTCAGTCATGATATGCTTGATTTGTTTGTTATACTAACCAAGCTATTTTGCGTCTTGGTGGAATATCTCACTCATGCTAAGGTGGGTAAGGTTTTTATAATCGTTATGATCCTACTAGTTATTTGTTTTCATTTTATGGGAGGATTCACCTACGGCGCCTGGTTGGATTAGTGTGATTAAGGTCAAGTCCTACTTTTGTCATAATATTAAGCACTCGAGTTATTCTGAGCCCGCTAATTTCAGCATTTCGCAACTCTTGAAGTTTTAGTTGACTAATGATTGCACCCTTTTCTCTGCAGAGGTTCCTTAATTCATTACGTTCATATTTTACGTTTCGCGAAGCAAAATTACAAAATAACGAAAATTTGAAATTATTCGATACTTAGTAATGATTTAATTCGCGCATAGTATTCTAATATCAGGAATTAAATAGTTAGGTATGTATCGGAAAATGTCTGGAAGCCGATGGTGGTCGATTCATAAAAGAGTGGCATAGTTTCTATGTGGAACCTCCCTTGGAATGAATCGAACGTCTCATTCTTTCTCCGAAATTATATTATAATTATATTATTTTATAAATTATTATATAATTATATTATTTTATAAATTATTATATAATTATATTATTTTATAAATTATTATATAATTATTATTATATAAATTATATTATATTCTGGGGAAATTTCTTGCAATAATACATGCATTCGGATCCGAATAACGAGGCAGAATACTGCCATTGCCAACATAAGCAATGTTTAAATGCTTACGACTGTTCAGATGATGTTATGCTTAAAATAAATTCCAAACATTAGCGTTAAAGATTGATATTTAGTGAGTGAAGAGAATTTATTAATGATGTTTTGTAGAGATCGTTCAGGTGAACAAAAAATCACGTTTTAATCTTTCTATAAATCACCCATCCATATTACCTATATTATGTACGGAGTAGTAATTGCTATTTGCCAGTTGAAAAAATAATTAAACAAATTGTGGAAAACTTATTAAAGTAAAAGATACATATTTTCTATCTACACTTTCTAAATTGTTAGAAGGCAACGGATGGTTTTATTAAAAATTTCATGGTCGTTTGCTAGTGATCGACACACTGTGGAATCAGAATCGATTTTCAAGTAGTATGATGTTCAATTACTTTTCTTAGATTTCATAAATTGATTACAGGCATGAATGTTTGTTGATCGTGGTCCTTTGGTGGTTACTTCTGTCCTCGATGAGATTTAGGAAAGCATGTAGACTCATGAGAGTGGAGGGTTGCAGAGCGACGTAAAGCCATTACACTATTTCCAACAGGGAAATTTCATTTTGCCAATATGGAATGATACCTCGTTAAATCATGCATCACATATATTAACTATATCCATAAGTTTACTGTAGCTATTATTTTTTAATATAATAGATAATTATATATTTAATTTTGGAAGCAGGCGTAAGCCTAGGAACGTTTTTAATAAATGATGGGCAGTTATATTTAAAAGAAAGGAAGACGAAGATTGAGAAGGAACTCTCGCTATGACTATACTTCAGCAAATGAAGCCTAGAATTCAAAGTTTTAACGTTTACTTCCGTCTATGCAGTGAGAAGTTCTCCTTTGTATGTACTTGAAGTACTAGTCACAATCATTCAACATAAAGGTAGATATTTCCCTTAACAATTACTGACTAGTTCGAACTCAAACCCCGACCATGTAAAGGCCAGTATCCTTACTTATAGCCGTACTAGCGTGGGTACCCGTTCAGATTCTACCGGGAATGAAAGAAAGATGGATCATGTTAAAATAAACAATTAAATCCACTATCACTTGCTGTTAAATAAGGAACTGTCAGAGATTTGGTAGTTCAAAACTCAAATATCGTGTATGCATTGGTATAATTCGCTATAATTAGTCATTGACTTAATTATTAAAGCCGTTCCCGTGTGATTTCTATAATATTCTTTAAATATGTGGGCCTGTTCTTATTCAGTTTCTCCCACCATGCAATAATGGCCTTTTTGCGTTTTGTGCAACTCCAATACAACTAATTGCAAGTCCTAATTTATTTTTATAGTCTTTGTATTCAATGGTCGCAAGTCCTGAATGTAGTAAAAAAGTGAAAAAAAGGTATTTTAAATGCGAATGTGTTATCACTACCGCTATAAATTCATGAATGGTTTTTAAAACAAATTAAGTAAGATGCATTCGAATTATTCGATTGAAAAAATCATCGCCTTTTTTTTAAACTGCTGTTCCTTAATAGTCACGCAAAGCCAGACATACTGCCAATATATTTTGTTTTTATTTATGAATGGATATTCGAGTACATAATATCAACAAATCGTTTTCTCTGTCTCGATTATTTATTTGCAGTTAATACCATCCACATATCTGTTCATGAATGGCTTCAGCAATAAATCCACTAGTTTTTTTATCGGTTGTCAAGCCCAGACTCAAATGCACGGAAATTATTCCACATCTATTCAAAGGCACTATTGTTGAAACAAGAAATATTAAGCGATTGGGCCCTTTAGAATTAAATTATTGAGAATTTTGTGATCTCAGAGGAAAATTGAGCGAAATAAAAAAACTTTGTTTTTTCATTAAGTTAACTGTGAAAATTACGACCCCGATCTCGATTTAAGTTATTTAAAGAAAGGGAGTAGTGATACTTCAGAGCGATCCCCATATTCTCTTTTAGGGCTATCATGTATTTGCATTAAACCCATTATATAACAATGGTCTTGTGACCCTGAAAGACCCACCTGAGGGTCTTTCATGGTCACAAGGCCATTGTTATATAATCTATATGTGAACCTGGTAAACTAAGGATCCATCCGCCAAATTTCGTGTAAATTGGTTGCCTAGTTTTTGAGTGATTGAGTAACAGATAGACAACCCTCAATTTTTATATAATAGCATAGAAAATATCTCATCTCGGAGCAATAGATACAGGGTGGTATCCAAAAGTAGAAGGACTGATTTTAAAAAAAATTAATTTATTGAACATTTTGATACATCGACTCAATACTCTTCTAAATAGGCCCCTTGGGCATCCACACACTTCTGGTAGCGAGTCTTCCAGGTCGTGAAGGCCTTCCGGAAGTCGTCCTTCGGGATGCTGTTCAGCGCCCTCGTCGTCGCCGCTTGGACCGCTTCCACCGTGTCGAAACGATGCCCCTTGAGCTGCCTCTTGATCGTGGGGTACAGGAAGAAGTTCGGTGGTGCCACATCAGGGCTGTAGAGGGGGGTGAGGCAACGTGGAAACGCCGAATTTGGCTAGGAGATCCCTTAAAATCCACGCGCCGTGGCACGGTGCATTTTCGTGGTGGAGCTTCCAATTACGACCGGATCGGATCACACGTATGCGACCGAGGTCTGGTCGCATACGTGTGATCCGATTTCGCAGAACTTCCACGTAAAATCTTGCATTTACAGAATGTCCAGGAGGTACAAACTTCTTATGGACAATTCCATTACGGTCGAAAAATGCAATCAACATCGATTTCACTTTCGGTTTCGAGGTTGACGGATGCCCGGCATGTCGGTTGTCCTCGACGAGCTCCCTGCCATCCCGAAACAACTTGTGCCACTCAAATATCGAGGAACGGCTAATGTTATCCTCCTTGTAGGCCTGCGTAAGCATTTATGCCGATATTCCTAGTTTGTAGCAAAACTTGATGGCGTACCGCTGCTCTAAATTTTGCTCCATCGCAACTAACGACGAGGCGTCAAAACAAGAGGTGACATAAATAGTAGTCCACACTCAACTAATGCATGCAGGCGACTGCCGCACGTCGAAGCTTGTTCCCAAGGCTCCCCCCCACAAAATCCAATCTTGCAGACCCCCCTCAATCTTTCCGCCCGCGCGGAAAAAAAACAGTCTTACTACTTCTGGATACCACCCTGTATGTACGCGATAGTACGAGGACTGAATAGATTAGTCGAGTGTGCTAATAAAGTTAATAGTCATATTGAGTGAACAGTTTAAGCGATTGCTCTTGAAAAGGATATAAATTATACTCGTATCTAAGGTGGACTCCATAATGGTATTGACACTAATGGTTTTTATAGAATTCAGGATCTCGTTCGATATGGTGGGTCATTTTATTTACCTGGGAACTATAGGAATCCGTTGAGAAACAAACTCATGGTTTGTCAATTATGTGAAGGACATAAAAATGGTGACTGAAGTCAAAGATGCAATAAGTGAGTATTTGAAAATTCAAATAGGTGTAACTTATGGGTCTACAATTGGGCTTTAATTGGTATTCGGTATAAAGGTGGTATTTTTGTTTTATTCCTCGGGTTTAATAAATTGGAAATGAATTCAGACGAGTGGTGGTAGTTTGCAGCTTAGTGGGAGCAAATTCGACAAAGAATATAAAAACTCTGTACAGTAAGGTCGCCTATTCATAAAAACGTTTTTTGGATGATCTCCTCAAAAAATGGATATCCTTGGCGATCACTGGTACATTCTTTGAATTAACTTTACTCACACCATTGACTCATCTAACTCACTTGTAATCCAGGTCTGGAATCTTTTGTCCAATCGGGTGGCAAAATCTCCGCGCAGTACGTTTGACTGCAGGTTACTAAAATTCCCCTGATTGGTAGAATACAAATCGGCCCTTCAAAGTTTATGCATGCATGAAAACGGAGCTTTAATGAGTAAACAGGAATCCACGTGAATGTGCAGCTGCCAGAGCCCATGGAGGAAGTGCTCTATCAAAGCATCCCCATCCAATGGCATTTGCAATCAGGACCTCGACATCCACGCGTGTTTATCTGCCGATTTTTCTGGAATACCTTTCGCGTGTCTATCTTTCGGAAGCCATTTTAGGACTACTAATTCATTCTGAGGAAACTGGTCGTCGTTATGAGCACTGGTCCAAGCTAGGAACAGCGAAATGTTAGCGCTCATTCCGTGTGTTCGTAAATGATGGACGTATATGGAGGACTGAAAGGCATCATCATTCACGAGTGCCTGCCAGCGGAGATAAAGTTTTGGTCGCTCGCATCTGGAAAATCAATATGTTTGAAAGCTTAAAAATGCATTTAGTTGTATTTTCCACATCCATTTTGATAGATTTTTCGTCAGGGTGATTTCTATGTGCATGTGAAGGTTTTTGTTTTATTTATGACGTTTTCAGTAAAGAAAATAAAACCGATTTATTACTGTCAACTTCTTGAGATTATGGATGAGTCGAGAGATTTCTCTTTACTCTATATCTGCATGCCTCTAGCTACATTGTAAATGTTCTCGTTTAAAACCATCATTGATCAGAGGCACGAATCCAAAACTGGCTGTTAGGATACGCCTGACAACTTAGCCCTTTATTTTTCCATTACTCTCAATTTAAACGATTTTCCTTTCTGTTTCCGTGACTTTGAAATTTTATGTATTTTTCCCTTACCTTCAATTGATGTTTTCAAGAACACAATGTTTCATTCGAAATTGCATAAGACATAGCAACAGTATTCTAAAACAAATGCAGCCATTTGTTATCATATTCGGACTGATCGTAGGTGTCAAATTTGAGAAAAAAGCAGAGCCATTCGTTTTTCACTATTAACAATTCTATTCGTTAAATTAATTTTAAATTTCTTGCTGAAGAGCCCTTGTGGACAAAAATTATGGAAAAACTTATTCTAAATATTTGAATGTTCCTGCGATGAGTTATGCATTTCTCGGTATTTTCTCCGATAGGGTAGTAAAAATGGCCTATAGAAATTATTATAACCATTTTATTCCCTGAAAATAGTAGTTAAGTCGAGTTATTTATTTAAATTACATCTTCAAATATTTTTCTATTGAATGAAATCCTCGAAATATTCCGTATTAATCGTTCCAATTTATCCAATACATCAACAAAAGTTCAATTGTTCTTTGTATTTCTAAAAAATGCATTGATAAATATGGTTGGAATGCAAAAGGATCTTTGAGGTCATCCCTCGAGTCTGGTATTTTCACTTTACCTATCCTCCCCAACATTTTAGATAATAAATCCGCCATCCATTTATCATTAAGACTTTCTTTCTGCATTTTCGGCTGCCATTCGCGACAAAACTTTTCTTCGAAATTCCCATTTCCGATTTATAATCCTCGTGATCGGTAATTTTCAGTCGAGAAAGCTTTAATAGCATCGTGGGAGGTGGAGAGATGGAGATAAGCTTCGTTGTCGTCGTCGCCGGGTCGTTGCCAGGGGTGACAACTGGGCCACGTAGGAATGGGGCGTAATCATGTTCGAGTGGGATTAACGAAGAGATGGGAGGCCCGGAGTCGATATTAGTATACGCTTCACAAAACACGGTCTGATGGGGGGTGGGTTAAGGGTGAATTTGACGCTCTATCCGTCCTACGGATTGAGATTTTCGCTCAAAATGTTCCTCGTGTTGTTCTCGCTCCGGAACTTGGTTCCTGTTGCTAAACTCTCTGCCAATTTGGGGTCGAACTTTGTACCCTCGCATAGTAATGAGATGTGAGGATAACCATGTACAGAGTCCTGCTATGCTGCATGTAAAAAATATCATGTTTAGGGTAACTAGGAGTTTTTCGTTCATAAATCATGACCTTAATACAAGCAGAGAACCTTAAATTTATATACAGGTTTGCAATTTTGACTCCAAAAAGAATTATACTACTCTCGAAGCCATTGCCGTAACAACAAGATAATGTTATAAGCAAAGATTTAGGTGATTTTCTCATCGCTAAAAATTGATTGCTCAGCGTTGCCGAGTTTTGGTAATTAAATAGGAGAATTAAGTATATTATGTCTTGGGTCTTGTTACTAAACTCTGCCACTTTGGGGTCGAACGTCGTATCCTCGCATAGTGATGAGAGGATAGATATGTATCGAGCCTTGCTGTGCTGCATGTAAAAAATATTATGCTTTGAGTCTTCCGCTCATTCATTATAACCCTAGTAGCCGAAAAGAACCGTAAATAAAATGCAGATTAGCTTTTTTGTCTCCGGGATGATTTAACTATTAGCGAAGCCATAAATTAACAATTTCTCTGCGGGAAAATATTGAAAGTAAATTTTTTATGATGATTTAGTGTCTTGGAGTATAGGTCTTGAGAAAGACTCTGAATCAAGATTAAAAATTAAGGTCAAGAGAAAAAAACTCAGTGAAGGTTTTTGTATTTTTCTCATCGCTAACAATGGAATGCTTGGCGTTGCTATATACTATATACTAGTATTTGATTATGGTAACAGAGTGTGTTACAGCCAACGTGGAGAAACTTTAGATTTAAGCATTAGCTGAATGAATGAACACTTTTCCAATGGAAAGTTCCTTTTTATTGAAAACTTTTTCTCGAGGTTATATGCCAATTTTAAGTCTCGGAAAATGGTATGAGTCGTGGGAAAAAAAATGCCAATGAATTTAGGCTTCACGTTAGGGTGATGCAGGGTGGATTCAGCATCAAATTGCGTGTGGTCTATTTTGAGTCCGGGGAGAACGGAATACCTTCCGGGAAAGGGGCGTTCTCGCGTGTAAAATTGTTTAAAATTACAATTTTTGCGCATTTTGGAGCCATTTTTACTCTTAACAGCAGATGTAATTGAATAATTAAGGCGTTTTTAGAAGTTATAAAATGGAGAACTAATGAATAGCAACCTTGAAGTTTAAAACAATTATAAAATATTTGTGTTCCACAGAAGAGAAAGTTTGAAAAAATCGTTAAAATGTTTACAGAGGTGATAAGCATATGCATAAAAGTTAAAAGCTATCTGTTTAAGTAGGGGCTAATTAAATAGTTTTTACTATTTGCTAAAATTCATGATCCTATAACTCCCCCCCCCCCCCCCCCCCGCTTAATCCGCCTTTGGCGCTGATGCTGGGCATAACAGATTTAAAATATTCGTCCTGTCCTGTATTTCATTGGATGTTGTTCGACGAGGTCGTTGTTGTTTCATTTTGGATAAGCAAGTCCTGGATATCCTCACGGTTTTCATGGATGTAAACGGAGGTAGTTTCCCCGGCCCTTTCCCCATGTTTACAATCCGCTCATAAATACCAACCCCGCAGACTGTGAATGAGTGAGTGATCCCCAGCCTGCTATCGCGTGGAGGATGGCCCCGCGCGCTATCGTGGGTTATATGGATTGGCATTATAATGCCCTTGTGTGTACGACTCCTGCGGCGGACGGGTGAAACGCCGATGTGGATTAAGTCTCGAAACTTTTCCCTTCGCGCGGGAAAGCGTGTTCTATCTGTCTTCCCCGTCCTCGGTGCTCTACAGTCATCAATCTCTTTCGCGTCCTCTACCCCGATTGCCTGCCTCTCCCTCTACCTCCGGATTACTATTTGCTCCCTGCTGCATTTCGTCCCGTCTCTGTCCTTTGCTTACCTTCTAAAACCTCACTCCTATTTACCTTCGTATCGATTTCAGGCCTGACCCGATCAAGTTTCGCGACCCTACCTCTCCCTCTCCCTTCTACTGCACAGTGGAGTGGTCGCTAGAGTCGCTGAGTGGTTCCCAGCCCGTAAAATTCTGCGGACCAATCAGAATTTAATAGTTACGGTGCTGTCGTTAGTACTGTAGATCTGGAACCCAGTGCTTACCATTTGGATTTCTTTTATGTTTTATATTTCTTTATGCATTAACAATAAACCTTTGATTCGAGGAATTTTTTCGCTATAATTTTGGAGAATGAATTTTAATTTTTGTTTTTTTTTCATTTGTTAACTTAGAGGTTAGATTTAGAGGTTTACCACTTCAAAAAAATGGCAAACTGCGATTTTTTAATAGACGGATGGCGTAATATTTCGCCCATAGCACGCAAAGTGTTAGCGTCTATTTCAAATTAATCGGATGAAAATGAAATAAAAATATTTTATGCTTTCCCGGAAAATTATCTGGGTAAATTTCTTTCGGGATTCCTACCTGTTTTTGCACGCACTCATTTATAATTTAGCAACGGGAAAGGTGCAGATGAGGTTAAACACTGACTAGTGGTAAGGCGATTGGTAGCGGCGATCCTAATATTACTTAACCCAAATTTTAAAACGAAAATATGCTTATGAGTATTCAAGGATATTCAGGTGAAATGGCCCCCAAGACTCTTAAAAATACTGGATCAAATTTATAGTCCAGTATATTACAGTTCTACCCTGAACAGGAAGCTATTTACTGGGCACAAAGAAGCGGCAGGGTCAACCTATGTTTATGTGCAAAAACTATTTCAAAATTGAATAAATGTTGCTCGGGATTTCCACCGGGTTAAAAACCCCATTTCTACCGGCGCGGCGTTTCGAGCTCCAACTCGGGGCTCATCCTCAGGGCTGATGAAAGTCATTTCGAGGAAATAGGCCTTCTCATTTACTTCTATCGGTCGGTTGCCTCGGCATTGAATGAAATATCAGAAGTGAGGGAAAGTGCGCGTCCACGGACAAGTTAATCTGGAGCCAACACCATCATGCGCCTGATCATCTGAACTTGAAGTGCCCCCCACAAAGCACCTAATTAGTGATTGGGAAGTCTCTGAAAGACATCTTCCACCGCCAGGACTTGAACCTAGGCTCACAGTGCGGGAGGCCAACCCTATACCAATCACACCAACCCGAACCCCAGGCCCAAGGAAAGTTTACCCAATTAATAATAAGTTGTGCACATAACCATAAGCTTACCACGTCGCTGCTTCGAGCCCAGTGGAATGTAGGGTTGTAATATACTGAACCATAAATTTTTTTGGCAGTAATATTTTAAAATTGGGGACCATTATTATCAGGTGAAATTGAAAATTCTTGAATATCTATCCAGTTATTTTTGTTTTACAATTAAGGTTGAGTAATCTTAGGATCGTAACCACCTTACGCTGTGAACATTTCCCATCGCTAAATCATATAAGTGTCGGTACAAAAAATTGTTTTTGGAGCACATTTTGTTGTTCGCAGCTCATATTTTTTTCATCTCATCCTATACACAACATTTTCGATGTCACCATTTGTTGAAAATTCTCTATTCAATTGAAATTTCAATAAAACGACTTTAACCCTTAGAGTGCGGGAACGTTTTTATACTTTTTACATGCTGACTGGGGCATTTACCTAAAATTTTCATTACTACCTGGATATCTTGAACGTGGGCACTTTCCCTCATCGTAAGGATCGGTAAGGGGCTTAACTCTACCAGACCAGCCCCCATGGCAGGGGGTGCCTCCTGCACGAGGGGTCTCTACTGCACTAGCTCGCAGCAAAAATCGTGAATTGCCGAATCCCAAGGGTTGTGGGGTAAAATAATTAAATTTCGTCAAGGCATAGATGGATAGTGTCAGAAAAATTCTCATAGAATTAAATGAATAGATTTGAAAAATTTAACCTGTATGTTGATAGTCCTTTCCCTTGGGCTACAACCTTGTCGCGGTGGAAAAGCTTGCGCGTTCCTATGACCCCTAGAGCTGCACTGGCGGGATTAATTCTAAATTATTCCCGGTAGGGCCACCCATGCCAGATAGGTCGAAGGGTAGGAGCCAGACGAAAGGTAGTCCACGTGATGGTGTCACGTGAAAAACACTGTTGGAATGGAAGTGGGAAACCCTACCAACTATCTCTTCCCTGTAAACATGGAGTACAACCAAATGAGCCTCGGAATCTCATCGCCCGGGACCCGTCCGCAAAGGGCGGGTGTCGGGCACGGCAGCGAGGTCGGCAAGGTCCTCGGGGTCGCCAACATGCGAAATCCTTGCAGAGACTTATCATCATCATCATCAGCTGCAGCAGCAATGAAGAAGGAAGAAAAGAAGACCAAGAAGATGGAAAAGAAGAAGTCGGCTATTAATGTAGGGACGTGGAATGTGAGGACTATGATGAGGGCGGGGAAGTTAGAAAATATCAAAAGGGAAATGGATAAAGGGAGGATAGATATCTTAGGATTCTGCGAGGTGAGGTGGAGGGATGGTGGGGACTATTGGAGTGATGGGTATAGGGTTATATGGTAAGGGAAGCATGGGATGAGTTAGAAGCTGGAATAAAAGTGGGAGGAATGATGTTCAAATCAGTGAGATTCGCGGATGATCAGGCGCTGATTAGCCAGTCAGCAAGGGGGCTTCAGGCTCTAGTAGATGCGTTATACGAGCGTTGCGAGGAATATGGGATGAGGATTAATCACAAGAAAACTAAGGTAATGCGGTTTTGTAAAGCATCACGAGCGAGGAATGTGAGACTTAAGATAAAAGTGGGTGGTGAAAAACTTGAGCAGGTTGAGCAATTCAACTATTTAGGCAGTACGTTAGAGGAAAATGGATACAGTAGTAAGGACATCAGGAAGAGAATTGCATTAGCGAAGGAGGCGTTCATGAACAGGAAGGAGCTTCAGAAGAGGATCGTTATGTAAGAGTTTAAAGAAAAGGTTAGTGAAGAGTTTGATCTGGAGTGTAGCTCTCTACGGTGCGGAAACGTGGACACTGAGGAAAGAAGACGAGAGAAGATTGGAGGCATTCGAGATGTGGGTATGGAGAAGAATGGAGAGGGTGAAATGGACGGAGAGGAAAAGGAACGACGAAGTGCTGGATATGGTTGGCGAGGAGAGGCAGCTTTTAGATGAGATACGGAGGAGACAGAAGGTATGGATGGAGTTAGTGCTTAGTGGTGAGGGGATGTTGAAAATGGTGCTAGAGGGTAGAATGTTAGGGAAACGAGGGAGGGGAAGGAGAAGAATAGGATTTTTAGATAGATTGAAAGAGAGTAGGCCTTACTGTGAGTTAAAGAAGTCAGTGCTGGAAGGAAAGGGAGGCTCCCAGATCACTTCTTGCGTACTCCATGGAAACCTACCTTAATCGGTAGAATACTATAATAATAATGTTGATAGTCGTTGGCAAATTTATCGAGTATATATTAAAATTCGTTCTGAGGAATAAGTAGCAAAACGAGACGTCTCAGAGACGATAGCTCTTACGCCTCTCTTACATTTTTCCTCCGTATAAATTTCAGGCTTTTCGCGTTCATGTCCCGCCAATGTCCTTCTCAATGGTAGTGTCCGCCAGTGAAGTCGGCGAGATGGCGTCACTCATTGTACAGAAGGGAGAGAATTGTCACCGCGGGAAGTGTTTCGATATTGAGGAGAAAAGATACTGTGAAGTTAAGGTATGCCCCGGATTTTGAAACCTTTCTGATTGTTACAAGGGTCAAAGAATCGGTGGCCCTTTCAGTCTGAGCGGCGCCATTGAAATTGCAGAATTCCTTTACTGCTTTTAATTAAAATTTCCTCAGCGTTCTTCCGGGTACTACCGAACTGGAGAGTTTTATCTCTGTCGTTTTAACTCGGATGTAAATAGCGAGCGTTTCATCGTGTACATCCTATTTATACTAAAGGGTGATGTCGGGCTGATAAAGTGTTTTTTATCCTCTCCCTATGCGTGGGAGGCAGATATTCGACTGATTCCTGGGAATGTCTTTTGCTCCGAGGAGTCCTTGTTTTTTCCTTCTCGGAAATTCGGTTATCTGGTTTTGTCCCTACTGATTCTAAATCTACTGAAAAGCTTGAAAGAGTTTTGTGGGGGCTGTCTCGCCCTTCTCAAATGTGCCACTCGTTGAAGGTCATGGCTTGCGTATGCTTCAATTGCTGCTTCATGCCATCTTCCTGTAGTCGTAAATTGCTACTTGAGATAATGAAATTGGATGGCTTATCTTCCCTTGCCATTAAAGATTGAAATAATTTTATATTAAATGAGAGCTATTCACTTAGGATAATCATCATATCAGGTATTTGTATGAAAAATATGTGATAAAACTACGGGTCTCTGTTCATCATAGTCTCCTCTGGATGTCGTGTTTAATTAATTTTTCGAATTGTACGCCAAGAAATTTCAATTTGTTGTAATTGTAATGGCATCGATTGTTCGTGATGAGAAAAATACTCATATCTGTATTAATAATGTATTTATAAAAGTAATGTGATTTTTATTTACATTTATGTTATAATAATAGTGAAAGCTGTGCTTAATAATAAGTATATTACTCTAATCATGGCATTTAGCAAACAAAATAGGGTGGAAATCCGAGTTAGCTGAAGTGAAATTTAGAATTGTATGTCCTAAAGCCAATTAAATTAGGAATTAAAGTCTCCAGAAGAGGTTTCTCGGTTGGCATAGGAAAAGTCTTTTGCTAAGGGAGCGTTAATTTATATTTTAATTGAAAAAAGGACACACGTTTCTAAATTTCATAAAAATAGTGGTACTTTTTGAGAAAATATTATATTGCATCGAAAAATTTGAAATAACATGTCTGGCGTTAAAATCCCGCGTTCAATATAGGGAAAATCTCGTGATCTTAAGAAAAATCAATTGCTATAACTATAACTTCAGGTTTACCTGTATGATACCTTTCCATTATGGAAAATAAATAGGTTCACTAATATAACATAAAATATAACCTGAAGAAGTAACTATGGATAAATTTTTCAAGTTGTACAAAGTTTAGTCTTTTATCTTTTATAAATCAATTGCTATTATTGCGTTGACATTGAAATAATTATAACTATTTAAAGGTGTCACTTTTTCTGTCTACTTAGATTTAAAATTAAAAGTAATCCGATGGCTTAACCAGCCCGTCAGAACCTTGTATGAATACTGGGCCTAAATATATAGATCGTGGGTTCGAATCTGGTACACAATGGGGATGCTGTGTCAACGCTGACGGGTCAGTCCAAAGGCTGAGGCTGTGTGTACAGAGGACTCAAAGGGGACCCCTGCCGGCGACCCAAGGCATTTGCGTGGGATTCAAATGGCATTGTTACAACGAAATGTGGGGAATTCATTAGACCAAGCACCCATCACCAGGGAAATGTGTTTGATTTATTTTCGAGTGCCTAGCCTGCTTTTCACTCTGTTTATACCACGCTCTAGCTGTATGTAGATGAGGCATTCTAGCCGCCTTTGATGTCTGATAGGTTCGATATGGAATCGATCGTATTCGTTTCTCCTAGTATCTACTGGATTTCAAACGGGGGTCCACACGTAATGGTTGCCATAACTTGTATGCATTAATCCGGGGATTAGTTTGGCGTGAATTTTTCGTGTAGAGGATTGCATTCTGTCCTGGGTAGCTCTAAGAGTTTGCGTCAATTAGCTTGATGAAAGTGCTGTATGATTTGGCTTAAGTCTATTGGTATTTATAGCTAGTCGATCCTTGTATTTGATTGAAAGGATTGTAGATTAAGGATTACGTCCCATTAAAGTATAATAAGTTTGATTGTTCCTGTGCTCGGAATTATCTAAAAAAAACTGATAATTGTATACAATGTAAAATCGTGAATATCTCGCATTCAAAAGTCTAGACGAAAGAGAAAGAATCTCCTAGGTTTCCTATGCGTATCAGAGGTAATACTATAATGATAATAGAATATACTCCAGGAAAGAAGAAATCATTTCCGAATATTGCGATTTTGGAAATGAGAAAGTGCTGTGATTTGAGGTTTGAGGCCCTTGAGCAAGGCCATCGGACATTAATTCTTTCTCCTTCTTCCTGTCTGATCTTATTTTCCCCTGGAATTACTGTGTTCTTCCTTTCATTTGTATGAGAACTTAATGGAAAACGGGTAAATTACGGCATGGCACCTTACAGGCACTTTGTAGGAAACCCGTATATAGTGTGGTAAACCCGTGAGGCTACTGTATATTTACATTTATATTCGCAGATTATTGCCTCCAAAACATTGACAGACTGTATTATTTAAGGTTGCATCACTGAAAAATAGACGTGAATGTGATGATCAAGATTGATAGGGCATTTCATTTTGAAACGGTTGTACATTAAATAAAGGTTACAATGTGTGATGTGAATTTTCCTTTCTAAAATACAATTTGGAAGATTTCTGAGAAGTTGAATAGTACTCAGCAAGAGAATTGTGAATCCAAATTTTTCATTTGTATTACATGACTATAGGTTCTGACTTATTTATCGAAAAATACTAAAAAAAGCCTAGTTTTTGTCAGCATCATGAAATTTATGCTATAGTGTCTGTGAAATGTATAAAAAAATTAAGCGTTCGACCTTCAACTTCCGTCATCGAGCGGCAATCCCACTTCATCCGTTGTCGCGGCCATAATATATCGGCCATTGTTGAAACAATAATTACTGAAACTACGCCAACCTCAGAGTAAGGATGGGGGAGAGTTCGCTTTGGCTACTGCGCATGTAGTCAAGATCCCGCATATACAGCATATACATCCCACACTTCCCACAATTCTTCCCACAAGGGATTCCCGCACTACTTCCCACGATCACGTGGTAACCATGTTGACTACAAGAATCTGCTACTGCGCAGCCTGAAAGCGCCCTCTACCCCAATCCTTACTCTGAGACGCCAACCGCGGAACCAAAGATGCTTCGGAGGCTTTGTTGAGGAAACTGCTGAGTCAGTCGACAGGAGCGCCGACTCCGGACAGCTTGATTGCCCGATCAGCCGTTAAAGTTGCCAAATTTTAACGACGTCGGCTCCACCCCAAGAACATCCCGGCGCCCGGCTTGGCTTACGGAGGATGGGACACTATTCTCTGTCTCTTGCGGTCCCTTCACTTCCTATCCGTTGCACAATACTGTTACCCAAGTTTTTTCCAATATCTCAAAGACACTTCATTCGATTTTAAAACAAAATACATGTAAGTCAAACTAGTTTATTTCTCCTTTTACTGATTGTATTCAGAACTTTTAACATTTAATAAAAATTTCTCTGTGTGCTTATACACTGGATTGAAGCGCATTTTTCTTGTTGTCGCACGCTTGCGTTGCAGATACAGCTCTATAGCAGCAAAACGGATTTTGATGTCAAATAATATCTCCCTATATAATATAGCGAAAGGCTTTCACAATAGTCATACGAAGTTTCATGTTGTTACACTAGTCTGTCATTCCACTTATCGATAAGAATGCACTACTGCGTTTTTTCCGTTCCGCGCACCTGATGAAATCCTGTTTGAAATAGCAGTCTTCCCGCTCACGAGTTCATCATTAACAATCCATTAGTGATATCTTTATGTTAACTTCAAGTAAGTCGAAAGCGTTCAGCAATTATTTCGGGTTATGAGCCCGATGAACTGCCAGGAGTCAGTCGAATTGAGAAAGTTAGAGATAGGTCTTGATTTTAGTTTACCAGATCTTAGATTTGTTCGAATTTACTCTCACTGGTGTTGTCTTCATGATTCTTCGTTAAAACTTTGACGGGTACTCGGCATGGTAGTTAAAAGCGTTTTGGGTAATGTTGACGATTCAATATTTGGATGGCTCCAACGTTTCCCCAACGATCTCAGATTCCCTTGAAAAAGCGACCAGCATCAGTCGGGAAACGTTAGGAACACCCGAACATTGACGCGGCGATATGTCCCAAAAAGTTTTTAACCACTATCAATTCTTAATGGTATGTCATTCTTTCTTCTTTTTTGCCTTTTTATTTTCCTCTCTTAGGAAGCGTTAGCATTTACAACCAGCAACTTTGATTTTATCAGTTCTCTTGTTGCACGGTTGCCCAGTCAGAGGTTCAGTAAATCTTCCTGCTACCCGCCCAGCGTCCGCTGACCCCTACTGTCTTCGCCCCTTCCGTCTTTCTCCCTTTTTGCATTCCCAGTAGAGCAGTCATCCTCGGACTCCTCCCTCTCTTCCAACGCTCCTTTCCGTTGCCGTCTCTTTCCGTCCTTGGTCCTCTTGATTCACTGCCTCCTTCCCTCCCTCTGCAACCTTTTGTCCTCTTGCTTTTCTGAGCTAGAGGCGTATCAAGTTTTTCATCCTTGAATTGAAGAATTTCGTGCATGAAAACTGAGGAATTTTCCTTTTCCTTAAATGTTATAATGTTCATTTGATGTTTACATTACACGTATTTGGCTGTTTGGAATAATAATTGTTTTGTTGTATTAGTATGAACTTCCAGCTTAGTGTGACGCAACCAGATTGTAAATATACCATAATTTCGTACTATGGTGTTTTGATTTGGATATCGTTACTATTTACGTTACTATCGTTATCTATTTAGCTCATTCATTCTTTTCGGGTCAATGAAGGTACTACCCTAATATGCCATCTCCCTAATTTTTCTTACCAGGGTCTAGCTTTATCTTCATTTATTATTTTTCCTGGGATTTCCCTAAATTCTTCTTTTCAAATGATGATTAAAGGTAAATTCAAAATAGTCTATACTTTTTAAATAAATCTTTGATGAAGTCTGAAGATAAATTATTTAAAGGAGCGGTGAAAACTCAAAGTTGGGCGATGAAACGTTGAAGATGATTCGTGACTTTGTTTGCACGAGCGGGTGCTTGTTTTGCACCTTAGCTCCATTGTTTTATACTTATTTAGGGTAAAATGTTTTTTAACATTCTTGAGAGTTTTTCACTGAAGCTATCTGTTGCGCTTTCTTCAAAAGTCCTACATTTATCGCCATTGGATTTGAAAACCAAATCTCATCTGGTGTCAAATTGCCAGTTGATGGATTTTAGTTTTCAGTTTTTTTCAAGTATATTTGCTCCAATAGATGAAGTTGTAATAACTTTCCAGTACCCTTAATCATCAAATGTCATTTTCTGTGAAGAATTTCTATTTCTTTCACATCTCTATTTTTTCTCCCTATGTTTCGACGTCCTAAAAATGCTTGAATTTAAAAATTGAAATTAAAATTTGTCACTGCATACTATGTCGAGGCCGTATTCTCAACTTGGTGTGGTATTATTTTTCATTTTTTGCATTAGATCCAAAGAAGATAATCATTTTACTGCATTCCGTTGGTAGTAAATACGTTTTTAATCCTCTTTCATTTCAATACGCCTATCATCACAAATCCTCTTTCCGATCTGTCTTTCCCCTTAAGCTCAGTGTCATAACAGACCCCCTTCGTGCTTAGTATTCCTGCTTTCTGTTACTCCTCCATCTTTTTAACCCAGCATTCATATGAGCTGAAAAAAGTTTTTTTGTGGAACTTTCAGAAAAAATATCCTGATGAAACATAATTTACGTTTGTGTTTTGCTGAATGCTCGATGAATGTCATTGCATATTTCTCACCACTCTAGGTATGCCATGTTTGTCATACACTGTTGAGTTAGTTGTATATTTTTTAATACTTTTGCCTACTAATGCACACATTAATGTATTTATATGTATTAATTTCTCTTCGCGCACATAATATTTGATTCGTATTGATTGAGTGAACGTTTCAAAGACAGTATGAGTTGAATTATGAGTCGTTTATGAGCTTTTATAGCAAGTCCCATTGCCTATTTTCATTTCTGTGTAGAGCCCAAGCAATGATACCCCTGATCGATGATTAACCAGGGTCAATCATAATCATAAATGGCACCCTACTCAAATAATATTTGTTAGTCGACATTTTCTTCCTATTCCCCACAATGACATAGTAATTCACGTTTAATAATGATTGTTTAACTCAGCATTTGATTCCCACGCCATATCCATTCATCCTATTTTTCATCTTTCTGTGCACAAGAATAAAATGTTCTTTTTTCTTTCGTTTTAAGTAAATATACGGTTTAACGGTCTTACGGTTTTGGGTTTTTCATTACTCTTACCTCACACATCTTAGGTCAATAATTGAAATTGAATTGTTGCATAGGGTAGGAAGCGAATTTTTCCGCCGAGTGATGAAGAATAGCTATGTAAACTAGTGGAGTAAGCTTGGCCATTAAAGGGTTCTATTTTATTTTATCAAATAAAATAAACTCCGCTTATACGAGGGCAAGTTATTTATTATCCTTAATTTAGTTATATCTTTGTTTATTTCGACAGTACTGTCTTTTTATGTTGATGATGCATGCTTTGTTTATTTTTTGCTATGTCTTTGCGAGTTTCAAGCTGCTAGGTTGGTTTCGTTATCGCTGTCGTGCTGTTAATCAAGGCTGCTCCACTTTTTTTTTGCACCAAAGAAGAGCAGCGTTCGGTGGTCCGTTTCTTTGTGGTCGGAAGGCGTATCAGGGTCCGAAATTCATCGAAGACTTTCGGTAAAGTATAGGAACAGTGTTTCACCACAACGGAGTGTCTGCGAACGGATTGAAAACTTCCAAAATGGTGGCATAAATGTTACGCCCAATGTATGAGCCGGACGACCGTTTACCGCTTCAAATGAAGAAAACGTTGAGCTTTCACGTGAAATGATTCTCATAGACAGACGAGTAACTATTGAAAAAGTGGCACATAGTTTGCAAAGTAGTCATGATTCTGCCTGCGAATATTATGAAAAATTCTTTGGCAGTATTGTAGTATATGTATAATATTTTATAACTACATTGCGGATAGTAATTGACTTACCCTCGCATGATTATTGGCGATAATTGAAGGAGACAATGGATGGCTGGGGACGTTGACAACTTGTCTGTGGGGTTTCATTCGTGTATACGTAGACTTGATGTGTCAGGCGGAAAAATAGTGCAAACGAGGAAGCGTTGGGATATTTGGGGGTTAAGAGGAAACTGTTCGGAGAAAATTAGGAGACGGAGTAATTGGATGGAACAGCTAATCATGGACGATGGGAACGTACGGATCGTGGAAAGGGCAAGGATGCTTGGTTTACTGGAACTGAAGGAGAGAGAGAGAGAGAATGGGCTTCATGCGCAGGACCAAGCAACGTTTGTAGTATTCCGAAACGGAATGTTGACAATCGCAATAAGTTATCTGTTCGTGAAAAAATTAACTTCATTGCTTTTACAACCATATGAGGTATAGGTAATTAAATTTAGTAATAAAATATAGGGCAAAAGTACTCAGGAAATGAAAAAACTTTGTTTTATCTGAGGTTTACGTGGCGTTTCTTAATAAGAGTCCCAGCTTCCGGGCGTTCCTCCGCGTTGACCAAAAGGTGACAACAGTTTCTCCAGCGATCCTGCTGGCTTCTTCAGGTCAGAAGTGACCTGAAGATTCCCGCAGGATGGCTGGAGAAACTGTCGTCAAATATAAACAACTCAACGCGGAGGAACACTTGGAAGCCGAGACTCTTATAAAAAACTTTGTTCTTTTCGTTATTGGTATATCACTCTTATCATCGCATTTAGAAAACTAAATAGAGTGAAGATCGTATTTGGTTGGAATGAAATTTATAAGTGTATGTCCTTATGCCAATTAAAATAGCAATTGAAGAATCTGGAACAGGGTTTTCGGTTGGGAATGATAAACTAGAGAACCTTTAGTACCTTTATGTATAAAATTTATGTACTCATATTCATTCATAGTCCTGATGAAGGTGTATAAATGTACCAAAACGTTGGCCCAAATTTGCCTTTAAAATTCATCAAAGTCTATACTCCAAGACACTAATATGCGTTAAAAATAGAGGTCAAGAGAAAGAAAAGAATCGTGATGAATTGACCCACTGCCTTTAAAGTTGGATTGTATTGATTTGTAGACAACGTTTTCGATTCATTGAAATCCTTATCTATTGAAATTTTCGGTTACTGCATCAAACGGAAGTTACTAGGGTGCATAGTGCTCTAATGTGGGAAATTCAATCTGTTTAATTTAAAGTAAAAAGCGATTACCTTCTTTCTTCAAATTAGTCACGAAAGAGAATTGATAAGCTGCGTAAATTTTTTGCATGGCATCTGAAGTTGGATCGCAATAAAATCTAAAAAGACAATTCTGCTGCGTTGAATTTTGTTTTTTTTTATTGAGGCAATATAGTATTTCGACTAACCCTCAAGGCTGAATGTGAATGAAAGTTATAATTCAAGTGGTGGAAAAATCAAGTGTACTCACGAAAAAATCACGCTCTACATTCAAGTAAGTATTTTTAATACCCAAATTTTGAATAACGAATGGTATTTAATCACTTAAAAGAATTATAATCTTCGTAAATTTTCCATGGTATTTGACCACGCATGGGACTAAGAACGTATGAGACTATTCTGCTGCATCGAATGTTCTATACTTATTTAGACGATATAGAATTTAGAAACTTGGTATGGACAAATTTCTGGTTATTTATAAATTTTTATGACCTAATTTTGAAACATGAATGACACTTGATTGTTTAACATGGCCCATCTCCTCGCACGCGGAATCTAAGGAGTGATTTTTTTCAACAAAGTCTCATCCGGATATTTTTCCACCATGAGCAACAGGCATGTGGTGTAATAATAAGGGCGGTCTGGCGCGCGCACCCTCGGGTCCAATGTCCCACCGTTCCCTCCCTGACGTTCCTTTATGTAGCCGTCTCTCCGTGTGCGTCCCATGGCTTCCTCATTGCTCCCTTGTCCTTCGTGTGTCCCCTTGTCTGTCCACATCGTGCTTTCCCTACGTGCCATCCGCCCCATTCCTCTCCTCCGCTGCTGTTGGTGAGGACGATCCGAGAGGCACCCTTTCCCCTGGCCATCTCTCTCTCTCTCTCTCTCTCTTCGGTCCTTCAGCCTTCTCTCCCCTCCCCACTCCGTCTCCCGGCGCCTCCCCTCCCCCGCCAAACAACCCCCCGAACTTCCCCTCCACCCCCGCCGCCTTCAACGTCCTCTCGTCCAATCCCGCCGCGCTGTTCCCCGTCAGTATCTCGCTAAGCTCCGCACGGGCAGCATGATATCCGCCTGGTAGTCGCGGCAATTACTTTCCGTTCCGTGGGGTGTGTGTGAGCAACTAGGCCGCACCGCGCGCGCGGTGCTTCGCTGCTGCTGTTCCGACGACGGAGGAAGAGATATTGCTAAAAATAAAATTGGACCATTGCAATTAGGGTGAAGTTTGTTTGGGGGGAGTTGATTGTGGGGGTCACAGAGGATTTTCGGTGTTTCTTCAAGTTTTGTGGACCAGACGATAAGGGGGTGTTTCCTCTTCGATTGTCAAAAAGTGGCGACAGGAATGCAGCCGGACTATTCATTTCGCCAACGAAAACTGACGGCTGGTGCTTTGTTGTTGTGATGCGTGCGTGAGGAGAGAAATAAACATAATTATTTGAAATTGTTTGATAATTTGTCAAGAATTGCCGTGGGGTAGGGACCTGTTCGAAGAAGCTGTGTCTGCCGCTGATGGTTCTTTGTCCTACCGTCTGGTTTCCGGCACAGCTAAAAGTCATCCGGTACTCCATGCGGCTATTCAAACCCCGCAACAGTGGTCAGCCGGCGTAGCGTGCGAATGCGGTGAGATTCTAAAACGTTTTCAACTTTCTTACTTTTTTTTAATCACTTATCTGGCGCTGTTCTGCGCAAGCGTTTGTTTCTCCAAGCTTCCCATCCTTCAGCGTTTGTCACTCTTATCAGTTTTGATCGCTCGATCCCGGCGCGCTGTTTTTCGCCGCCGAAGATTTTTTTCATCCCGCTGTTGTTATTTCAACGTGGGAGCGCTTCTGGTTAAATGTGCCGCCTCTCAGTGCGGCAAAGCCGCGCGCTAATCCTTAAAGCGTTATTCCTTTGTCGCTCGGAAACTTTTTACCGCGAGCGGCTTTGTCTGAGTCCTCTCTTTCTCGATGATTTTATTTTTTTTTTCGTTCGCTCCATCCGTCCTTATCGGATAGGATTACTTGCATTCATTTGCTATTGGAGTTTCGCCAAACGCGAATGGTGTGTTGTCTGTGAATTTCTCGTCCGCCACTTCGGGCCATCTCCTCCTACCCCGTATCTCGTCGTCGGTGTTTATCCTGTTAATTTCCTCCCGGAGTTAGGCGAGGGCTCCCCGCTTCGTCGCCGATGGGCTCCCAGCGATGGTCGCCGCATTTTACCGGCGCGGCGGTGCCGTGACAATCGCGGGGCGCAGTTTGATCGGATAGCCCGCGAGCATTTCGATGTGTGCGAGGGCGGGAAGTCCGTGTTGCCTTTCGGGATTGTCTTGCCGGGACGCAGAGCAGTTTATCCTCCGCGGAGTTTTACGTTCGCGCTAATTGTGGAATGCATAACGATTTTTTTGTCTTCCTAATGCGGCTCGGAGTTTTTTCTCAGCATTCTTTACTTAGTTTCGTTTTTTTGCGTCGGCTTTGCTTGTTTTAATCTCGTATAAATCCACGATCCGATTTGCATCCCGAATACTGGTCAACATTTTTGTTAATGTCCGTTTTTTATATTTTCGCGTCTCAAGTTCGTTTTATACATGTACAAAGCCTAAAAAATCAGCCTCGATATTGCCAAATTATTGAATAAGGCAGAGCATGCAATGACAGGAAAAGTGTTAAAAAAATCGTGTTTCTCGTATACTTAAGTCAAATGGTGGTTTTACTTCATCTTTTAGCAAGTGGGTAACTTCAATGTTTGAAATTTTCTTCTAAATATGCTATTAAGATGATATCCTTATAATTATCTTTTTCTGTATGTGATTTCAATGAATGTGTAACAATCTTAATAATTAGCTGCATTTGATAACATTTTTATCTTCTGAAAGATTAGTATTTGGTAAAATACGCATTGTAAAACATACTGGAGAAATCTGGTACTAACTTTTGCAAGTTCTTGAAAACATTTATTCATGAATTTTAAGTCACTACTTTACGGCTGTAACACACATAATTTTAACTTGCACCATTTTGATTGTAATCCGCGTTTCAAATTTTGGCCAGTTTACAAAAACTTACTTCCAGCAATTACCTCGCTCAATTAGCGTGATTCATGCCTGGACCCCGTGAAACTAATTATGCGATAAATAAATTCCGAGTGGAATCTTCGCGAGAAGTCGGCCTCCGCGGTGAAAGATCCCGTCGCCGCCGCGAACTTCGCTTCCCACAATTGCGAATGTTTAGGGCCGCATCCCGCTCGCCGGATGATTACGCCTTTCAAATCGGGAAAGTATGCAAAAACGTCCACCTGAAGTAATTTGCCTAATTCATGCATGCGCTCTTGGGACCGGGCGCGAACCCGACCGAAAATTTCCCGCGCGACGGGTAAAGGGATTGAGGGGAAGGGGGATTAGGAGTGCCCATCTCTCCCCAATGATGGTGGCGCATTCCCCCGAAATCAACTATTCCTACCCCTACCCACTTTCGGGTAATATTTAGCTCTGCGCTAAAATTTCATAGCGTGTATTATCGAAGACCTGCGTTACTCCGCCTTTCTCGACCTGTTATATTTTATCTAAATGTTCTAAATAATTAATACTCGACGTCCGTGATTCGATATTTTTCTCCATATCAGTGAATGAGAAGCCTAGGGGTACACTGATTTCTTTTATTGAACAGTGTTGGGAACAGAAATTAGGCAAAGGAAATAAAGTGATCAACTAAATATTTAGCAGTGCATTTGATTTGCCACCGTACAGAACCGGTACCGTCAGTACAGAACATAGGCTCACTCGTATCCCTTGGCCACTAAGTTTTTGTACATGTCTTTTATGAATTCCTGTACCTAACTCTGTTTAGAAATAAAATCACTTGTACTCTTTGGCTTCTCACCCCCTCAGATATATTTCACCACCGTTCACGCGGCGGACATCGTAATATTACACATACCGCCATGCACGGCTTTAGTGCAGGTTTGAGGTTCTCCACCGGTTGTGGCTTCATTGAAGTACTTTCTCACTCGCGTTCGCATCCTTGATGGGCCGAGAGGGCCTAAAATTTAGCACCATGAGTCTCGGTACAATTTCCATGGGAATTCAAGGAACCTGGGTAGCATAGTGGTCGGAGCAATGGCCCGGAAAGCCTAAGGTTCGTGGATCCACTCCCGGTCCTGGGGAATTGTTTCTCATGGCAATCCATGTAACTATTATTTATGTGTAGAGAGTTTATTCAGGCTAAATCTGGTGGAATAATTACGTGTTATGAATAAAGCATTTTCGCGGAATAATCCTCAAGTACGTCAATTTTATTTACACGAACGCATTTAATACGTCTTGTATAATCGACATGTGTATACGGTTCTGCAAATTGTAAGAAATCGGTCGTGTGCAGAAAATTAACGCTGTCGAGGAAAGTAGCCAGTAAGCTTGAATTTACACTACTTGTTAAAATTTAAGCTACCGTCTTGAAAATTCTACTCTACATGAGATGCATCATTATCGAGAATTATCTGTCTTAAGCATGAAAAATGTACATCACCACTTGTGCCTATACTCACATATAACTGCCTCACTGTGATCCTATTATGATGATTTGTTCTGCAGCACTTGTACTTAGGCGAAGTATTTATAGACTATAAAACCCAGTTCCGACCACTGACTGACTCATACAAATGTTTGGGCTGGACGGAACGAGATACAACAAAAAGTCAGAATCGACTCCCTCTAAAATCATATGGAACGCTAGGAAAAATTGTCGAAGCGCCAAATTTTCTAATTATTACAGTGTTGCCAACTGTCTTTATGCCTCTAATTTCAAAAAATCAAATGAGGAAAATCGATGGTAATGATGATTTTGAACATCGCAGAGAAGCACCAAAGTCATTGTGGCAGCCATAAGTAAACACCTTGAAAAAATTATAAATCCTAAATTTCAAGAACTGTTTCTATTCCTAGGATTCAATTTTAGCTGGTTCGATATCACCGAAGACATCGATTGTCAAGGAACAAACGGCGGACAAACATGGTAAAAACTGGCAGAGGTACTAGAAAATACCGCAGGTGTTTTCTGGTGGGGTCTCTAAAACCCTGCCTCCCCCCCGCCCCAACGAGCGAAAGGTAGTCATATTTGAGAAACCGGTGGTTCTTAATATCTATGGTTCGTGATGAGTGTACACTCTGTATACTGGGATTTTTGTGGTTGATGAACTGAGTTTTAAGGAAAAAATCGTCGGTTAATCTCTACAAAATACTACTGGTCAGCCGGAAATGGTTGGTTCTCTTAAATTGGGACATCCATTTATCACTATGACCTTTTGATACGTGTATAACTTACTGGAAACGTGTAAATATGCTAAGAATAACCGTTTATATCTAATATCTATTTCTGAGTTTCTCCCAAAGCTGTGATTACCTTACCTATCATGGCAAACTAATCTCAGGTGGATTTTGTCGTCACCATCAACTCCTTGTCTTCCTTTTATATTTTTCTTCTAGTAAACTTCAGCTCCTATTCTTTCTAATCTGGTCTTTCCAGCGTAGACGTGATCCATACAAAGGCTGATTTTCTGTTGGCGAGCCATCTGACACATAAAAGCGTTTTCTGCTCTTCTCCACACGTGAATTGAGTCCTTTGCTTTTTGGCATGTGCAATTATACCTGGGTTGATACTCTCTTGAGCTCCTTGTTCTTTAGTTTCGGATTCTCCACATCCCGTCTTATTTTATAGGACCATCGATGCATCTTAAGATCTCATTTTCAAAAACAGTCACCTTTTTTCTGTCCAGTGAGACCTTTTCCGTGTATAATGTTAACATTTTTGACTACTCCACTCTTTAGTTCCGGCTGCTTTCCCTCCACCCTGCCCTATGGCAGGTAATGTCTCCTATACTCAAAGCCAACCCACCCAATCTTCCTGGCTTTCCCTTCTCTAACTCCGCCCTGATTGACTCATCAGGTCGTTTTGTGATGGTACTAAAATAAGTACTGTAATGTAGAAAATTGGCCTGACGATAGTGTGATTCTTCAAAACCAGGGTCGCTAGAATAATTTTTTTTAAATGTGGAATTAAAAATTCAGTATCGTTACTTACATGATGAATCCTACCTATGAAATCACGGCAGATACCGTCAATTATTAGCTCCCCATAAATTTGTTTCGCTCCCAAACTTTTTATCTCATTTATGCAACTTGCTACCACCCCATTCGCAAAGATTACCTTAATATATAGAAGTACCTACTACTTGAATAGGTCGTAGTAGCTTTTCAAGATAAGTTATAAGCTCCACAAGCTGCCGACTGAAACTATCAATTTTTACCCGTTTGAAGTTAGTAGTAATGTCTGAAAGTAAAATCTAATTTTATGTAAATGCTACTCTAAATTTGATTAACAATTCAACTCCAACTACAAATGTATGTATGATTTGCAATAGATACCAAAGCAGTACATTTAAAATATTTCGTAACAGGGCGGAATAAGTAATTCATCTTCTTGCTTTCTTAAAACCCGCATTTGCTACGGGATATGAGGGAAGCGGAGAATTACATCGATAAAATAAAGAAAGCGTTAAAATCTCCCCTTGCTTATCAAATTCTGTGTCTGATGGCCATGTCAAAATATCGCTAAAATTTGCCGATACTTGAAACGGAAGTTATTATTTTTATCACAGCCTTTAAATTTTTGGGTGAATTATGGAATTTGATAATATTATTACCAAGGGTTTGATTAAAAATTTGACTCCAACCACAAATATATAAATATATATTATTTGCAATAGATACCAAAGCAGTGCATTTAAAGTATTTTGTAACAGGGCGGAATAGCTAATTCATCATCATGCTCTCTTAATATTTGTGACTGTGGAGATTGGTTTTGGGTGTTGAACTGAAGGAGGGCAGTAGGGTAGGGCGGTTATGAAGGAAGCGGCGATATTACCGGGCTGTTAGGTACGGGAAAGGGCGGCGCCCCCCGCCGCCGCGGAGGCTGTTGGAACGTCGACCCAACCTCCCCTGTTGTCTAATCCCTCTCTTCGGCGAAACATATTGTTCTCAAATTTGATACTTAAACTGTAAATTCTGACTCCCTTATCCCTCATTCATTATCGTGGCCGGGCCATTCCGGGGCGGCGGCTTTTATGGGCCGATGTCCAGGACATCGGACGGCCACAAATGTGGACGTTTCGCTCACAAACACACACACGGGCGAGTTCGCGTGTATGCATGCTGGAGAGGATGCGGAGGCTCTCGCTAACGCTAGGAGGGTCACATGTGGACCACTGTGACCCCGGCTCACTCACACTTTTGCTGTTTGCCACTTCATTTCTTCTGTACTACATTTGGGATCAACGATTTAAACACTAGCGACGAAGATTTATTGTTACAATAAGGTAAATAACTAAATGAACTCTTAGAATCGTGGAAGTTTAACTTTTCATTGATAACTTAAGTTTTCATGCAACTTATATTTTAGAATCTTTGGTATTTTAATTCAATTTTATTCCATTTACATCAAAATGTAATAAAAAAATCTTCAGTTAGAAGCGTCGGCTTGTTTTTGGGGATTTTCGAACTGGCCGATCTAGGTTTTTTGATCTGATATCTACCTTGATAAGCAATAGGAAATTTGAATGCTTTCTTTATCTTCTTAATGTACTAGTACACTTTTCTCGTATCTAGTTGAAAATTCTGATATTAAGAGAGCATGAAGATTCAGTAGCTATTCCGCTCTGTTACAAAATAATGTAAATACACCGCTATGGTATGTATTGCAAAAATATGCTTTTATAACTGAGTTTAATTTTTTATCCAATTTCTAGAAACTCTTATATTAAAAACTAGCTAATACTTTCGGGTATTACCATTCACTTCAATCAGGTAAAAATTGATAACTTTAGGCGTTTATTTGGGGAACTTAGAACTCTTCTTGAATAACTGCAAACTTTGGACTTTTCACGTTAAATTGTTTTCTCTACCACCATGGTTTCCACATCAGGTCGTCATCATCATCATAAGGTACATCACTCTAACATCGATAACTTGGTCGTACAGATTTACATTTTATGTGGAACAAAGTTATTAGTTATGCAAGACGATTCAATCGGGTAGTATTTCGGATAACTTTCTAAAGTATGTCGCACGCCCATGAGTGCTGGGGATGGGGAGAGATGGAGGCTTTCGCCTGCGCGAGGGGGTCACATGTGGACTCGAGCTCACGGACACTCCAGCCGTTGGCCACACTAGGTCTCCCATACACACACGACAGAGGGATGCCACACACGACTGAGTTGACGGGAAGAATCGGGGGTGTGGAGGGGGTGTAGGAGTATGGGACAACGCGCTCTCTCTAAGCTCCCTCAGCTCTCCCTGCCCGCCCACGCCACCACCCCCGTCCCCCCTCCCTCAACATCCCGTGACCCCTCATGCATCCCTTCACCCTTCCACTCTGCCCTTGTTATCCACCTCACTAACCTCTCCCCTCTCTCCCTGGCCGGGCGAACACACTGACCGGTATACATGCAAGCAGCACACTACACACACACCCCCACTCAACCTCTCCACTACTGCTTTGCCAAAACCCCCTTTTCACCCCAAATACTCTCCTGTCTGTCGCCCCCTCCTACCCCTAGTACCGGTTCCCTAAAACCCATCGCCACTCGGCTTGCAATTTCCTCCTCCTTCCTCCCCCTCCTGCCTTCAGCCGATGCACCGGCATTAGCCTATCCCCGCAGAAATGCAACGGCGGATTTGCGCCCATCTCTCCCCCCTGAAGGAACGTACGAAGGACTATACTTGCATAATCTCCCCGCGACCCGAAATGAAGGGGGAGGAAAAAAATAGGGAAGTTTTTCGGAGCCGCAGGGAGCGGCCTCATCCGAGAGAGGCCGTGATTTTTTTACTTTTTTCGTATTTCTTCTTTTTTTCTATAAACAACGGACCCTTCTCGTTCCCATCTGTAACCTTATCCTCGAGCGCCACCAATTCTTCTATTCTTCCCATTTTCGTCCTTCTTTTCCGCTAGTTTTCAGCTGTTTTAATTTTTTTTCTCTCTGCGGTTCTGTCCTCCCTCGTTTTTCTGAGACGCGAGTTTTGGCGCCGCGTATTCCATTCCTTCTAAGCTGTTTTTCAGTCTATCGAGTACATAGTCGATTTTACAATTCAAACTAATATAATTTCATATGAGATTTTTCATTCTTCTGATTTTGATACCCTTAAATAGTCGCATATATATACCTCTCATTTTTACACTCCTTTATTCACGTTTTGGCCAACTTTTTCTTTTCAGTCTAGCACATGCAATAGTAATACTGTTCAATCGAGGAACGTACAGAGCATAAACATCATCAATTGCTATTTTATGGTTAATTTAAAGAAATATTACAAATCATACACCGAATAACAATAAGCTCATATTTATGTGAGAACAGTTACGGAAAGGGAACAAGGTATGTATGTACACAAACGCCATTGCAAGTCATAAAAAAACTCAACTTTACGAAATTATATTAAGAGTACGCGAGGTATATTTTCAGTCTAATGCATAGAACAATGATACTGTTCAATTAAAATGTAAAAAGCATTATGATAAAGAAAGCTAAAATGCGTATAACATAGACATGAAGAAGACTGAATTTTGGGAGACCGAAGGAGAAATCGTCGTCAGCGCTACCGTTACAGAATTACCTGTGCTAAAATTTCTTGTGAAGTCATTAGTGTGTCTTGATGAGTTAGGGAGAACTAGAGGGAAAGGAAATCGACTTTTTTGTTGTCACTTGAAGGGTACTTTTTGTTCTCTTCCTTGGATTTCTCCATTATTAACGATACCCCTCCCGTTCCGTCCTTCGTTTCCCTTACCGCCCCATTTGACACTCACGTTGGTCACTCTGAATTAATTTCTTAATAGGCTGAGAAATTTCCCGGGTGAGAAGAATTCAATAGTACCTTTGAAACATTAACATTAATGGTATATACCTACTATTCTTAAGAAAGATTCGCCTATCGTGGGGATATCGTGTTGTGGTATCAGCTATTTGTAGGTTTTGGGTCTTGATTTTCAGTATATTTTCATTTATAATCATAAAAAATAAATGTAGTTGGAATTTTAACATCCGAAATTTGTGCGATTGGGTTTTATTCGTGAGGCTATAGCCATGCATAAATTTTAAATTGCAAATCTTCGTCATCATACTTAAAATAAGTGAATTCCTTACTTTTGCATATATTATGATATATAACTTCCCTCTGTGATTTTTTAGCTTTCTCGCTGTTAATTTTCATATTATTTAAAGCGCACAAGTTTATCTGCATTCAAATACTCCCACAGCCGGCCTTGTGTTTTTCCCGGGCATTAATTGGTCGAAAAATACTTATATATACATATGTGTAACAAAACCTTTATTTTTACATAAAACCTTTAAATTGCTTGTTCTGGCCATACCATTCCCCTGATTGCCGAGCTTTTCCTTAGGATCGCATCGCGACTCCCGAGCCAATGACTTCACCGATGCGGCAAGTCTTGCGCCGTCTTCACGCGGCGGTGTGCCCGATTCACGCCGAGACTGTAATCCGCCCTTTCGCTTGCGCTGCGCGGTACAGACCGATCCACTACCGCACGGAGAGTATTTTTAAAAAGTAAATTAAGTCGTTCTTTACGCAAGGTTTTTTGTGATTAGCATCAAATGTTATGCATATTGGAATATTCGTGTTTGGAATAACTGCTCCATTAATTAATTTTACTCTGCTATTTATATCTTTTGTTAAACAAAATGTGTATGGGGTCTGATATCGCAACTTATGTGATATTTAAGGGAAGTAGCTAGTTTCTCGTGACTTATGCCTGCTTATTGCTAATAATCTAGCTAATATATAAACGAAGAGCAATCTTGGTTATATTGCTAGAGATTAGAAATGGAAGCTGAAGATTGAAAAATGTTATAATCATATTTAAATATTTTTGAATCATATTGTCGAAACTAAGGTGCGATTGCTTTCGTTTGTCGACAAAATGACGAGTTGAATTGTGTAAATTTGTAAATCCTTTGTAAATCCTATTTTGATTTAGTTAATTGTTAATAATTATTTTTAATAATATTTAATTTACTTAAATTAGTTGGTATATTTACTTTTAAACTTGGGAAAGTACAGTTGTAGCTATTACTTCGCAATTTTTACTTGCCTGTTAAAAGTTACCGATTCCCGTATCTTCCTTAAAAAATGTTATGTCTGGAAAACTGGAATTTTTTTGTCTCAATCTTTCTCCATGTTTTTAAATGTCTGAATTAATGTTTATAAGAAAGGGTTAGGCTCATCCCGACCTCAGAAACATTCGAGCATTACATATTATGTCTCGAACAACCACTTCATTTCTCTTATTATTTTGCTCTTTAGCACGAAGTTCAGACAAACAAGAAAATTATGTTGCTAAGATTTTTGGTGCGGATACCAAAGAATTTACCTGAATTTGAACTCGGCGCCCTGCGGGCCAATGCTTTACCCAGCTGGACACTTAAGTCTAAATATTAGTAGATATTATCCTTCATTGTCATCAAATGGTAAGCTGTTCTTAAAAGTAGGAAGTGTTACCGTTGCGTTTTTAAAGGGAAAAACCATTGGAAATAATTTGGATTTTAGGAGAGTTTAATAAATTAGATTGCATATCGTTTTGTGGATGGTTCCTAAAACATGCCTCACCTATCATTTTGCCCATTTTGTTAATTTTCTATCGACAACTAATATGATTTTCCTTGTTTTAGTGTTTGGTTTCAGAATCGACGGTAGTTTGTATGTTAGCGTGATTTTGTTTCTGTGATTACTACATGGTAAATAGGTATGATGGTATTTCTGTTATAGTTTATACCTCATCATGAACCTTCATTAATGGGAGTTTGTTACGTATTCAGCTTTCACTACGACAATTAGTTTCTGTCGTACCTTAATAGAACTTGCTCAATCAAATGATCAGCGACGAACTTGATCAACGTTCTACTGCCTGAAGGTGACATGGTAATCCGTTGAAACCTAGCTAGGTCAACTAAATATTCATACCTAAAAAACTAAATTGCATATTGAGTTTTCTACTCTCTGAAATAATTTACGAAATCTTTAATGATTTTGATTTTTCTATCTAATGATTCTTAGTTCTAAATTCATCTCTTATCAAAAGAATATTTGGTACTGAATATACGCTGTGGTGCATTTCATAAAATTGAGAGTCTCCTACCGTTGATGTTTTCATTTTAAACATTTTATGATGATGTCAATCGGTAGACTTGCATATCTTCTTTTTTTATCGGTAAAATGAATGTATATGGTCAGAAGGGGATCTAAAGTTCTCATAGTTATTCATTTTACAGAGTTCTGCTGATAAAGCAGTTAATAAACACCCGTCCGTTAAATTATTTTCATTTATTATACTTACTATGTAAAAATAATCTATAAATTTAGCATTCCGTCGCGGTCTACCCACTAAATATTCAGTTTTTTCAGAACGTGTGCCTTTCCTGAAGCGTTTTTGGCTATTATAAGTAGTATATTATGTAAGTCTCTGATGAAGAATATGTTGAGAAACATGGAAATGGTAGTGGTGGAGATAGAAGTTATAAAATTTGGCGATATAATTTCATTAAGGATATAGTCTACACGAAAGTCTACTCTTGAGGTTCACTGCAGTAGCATCACTTGGGGAAATTTTCGTTGCCCTGAGAAATTTTTTATATGAATTGCATTATCCATTTAATATGCATGCGTGTCAGGCTGCCACATGTGCTTTTTTGGTGACACGAATATGACATCAATCTGGAGGAACTTCTTGACTTTGAAATAAAATCATTTTAGTTTGGGTGACGTTCACGGTGTATGGACACTTTTTTTTAGATACCTTGTTCATATCAACAATGATTGCTTCCCAAGTTTTTCTTTTCTGTTCGCAAAGTCAGTTCATTTTTGTTTCCTGCCCGAAATCCACGGATTTTTTGGGCTCGTACAAGAGCGAGGTCAGCTGCGTTGGATTTCGCATGAAACTCGCCGAGATTTTTTAGGGTTATTTGCCGCATCTCACTATGTTCGAAGACTTATTCGCCATGCATTCGCCAAGTATAAAAACTTTTTTTACGATCCGCTTTGGAAAGAATTTTACGGTGGCTTCGAGGAAGATGGTGCAGCAGGGTCCAAGGAATACCTTGTTACCCGTCTCAACATTGAATATTCCAATTCATACGCGCGCGTGGGAAACACGCATATATTAACGGATTGAGGACTTGGTTTTTGAATTTCGGGGAAAAATCCCTTTCTTTTGAGCCCTTCAGTTGCAAGTGGCTCACAGATTTGTGGGGATGTTATGGATGGGCATTACACTGAATCCAGTGGCACAGCAGGAGCCTGAAGCCATATGGCTCCCGGTGTTATTGAAAGGTTACTCGTAAATTACCATCCCTTTTGATTACGAATCCGCCGCAGACCACCGGTGGATTAACAGAATCCTTTACTCGCCACCTGTTTTCTATCACCATGGTTTCCATTCAATATCGAATCGAAAAATGTTGCAATATGCTAGGTTTGCTATTAAGTAGTCCCGTGATATTAGTTACGTGGCGACATCCGTAGATACATATTTACCTAGAATTCAAGGCTAAAATGGTAATGGCATGAAGAGAAGTAAGAATTAATTTAAGTAATAAAACAACATTACTCATTGAAAACTTAAGGTACAGTAATTTGAAATCTCATGAATCTCCCTGCGCTAAAACATGATGCTCCTAATTCCGAGCACTTATGAGGGCCAGATAATACGTTTTTATATGAAACCCAAAATCGGGTCGGGCCCAAAATCTAAGTTATGTTCGTTAAGCCCAAGCTGTTTCCGGAAACAAAATTAGCATGAAGTGATGAGAAAAGTAAATTATGTGAATGCAAGGGAAAGCCTTTATTACCAATGTAAGTGAATATAGATATTGTTCGTTGTATGTATCACCTGGGTCATGTAGACCCGGCAATACTACTCACAAGGACGCGTGACTTCAGCTCAACTGTCCATTTCTTGTCTTCATTTTTTGACATGTTTCAAGCTTGATTTTCTTCTTATTTTCTGGACCATTATGTAGACTAAAACTTTGTCTAAAGTTACCTGTATCTCAAGCATGAAAATTTGTCCTCAATGACTACTTACGTTTTCGTAGCTTAAGTTTTCTTAGTTTACTCATTTAGGAATATTTCTATCGACAGTCATTTTTCCCTTTCTAACCGAGAGCTGCTTCTGGGAGAAATTAATTTTCAAGACTTTTTACTTTAAAAATTTGAAATTTTTCCAATCAATCATATTTATTGTGGCAACTACTTTTTACGCCATAACCTAGTTTTAAAGAACACGCATTTTAAATCTTACCTGAATAGTGCTGAAAATGTATTTTTTTGTCACTTAGTAGTAACATTAGGTTATAATGGGTTAAACAATCATAAGCCCTCTGAAATACATTTCACGTTTAGTGCGTGGTTAGTAGTCTGGTTGTTTTGTAGTAGTTAGTTAACAGGTAATCAGCGATTAGCGTAATATTTCACCTATCGGTATTGATTCTGATCAAATTTACGCGAGGCTAAGTTGTTTTGAACGGTGCTCTATTGGTTAGGGACGCGTGGGTGTATTTAATTTTTTTCGCGGGGTGGGGGGTGAGAGGGGTTATTTTTGTCGCAAAATGGAGGCTATGGTGTAATGGAGAGGAAGGCTCGTGCGTCGTAAAAACTCCGCCGAAAAATCCTCGGAAGGGATGCCGGGCTTCCTCCCTTTTATCTCCGCGCTGATGGCGCCTGCCGTTTGACGCGCGGCGCAAGCTGTGCATCGCCCCAACAGCGAGAAATCACGGCAGCGGGGATTGCGGGGCGTGCAGTGCGCTCACATGTCATGGGGTTTCCGCGGAGGAAAACAACGGAAGGCCGGAGACCGCGATTGGTTCGCCGATAGCGTTTTGTTTTTTTCGCTTCCGATACAAAAGGTCATAAACTGATACTCTAGTGCCCGGCTTTTTATGGGAGGCATTTCACTAAAGGCCATCGGCGAACTGTGTACCGAACGGGATATTTCCGTGGCTAAATAGTTTTTTTTTAATACCAAACCTTTGTCAAAAGTTACCTGTGCCTCAAATATGAAAATTTGTCTTCAATAACAACTTTCGTATTCGTATTTTATGATAAATTACAATTTCATCGAACGAAAATATGTAAGCATGTGAGAGATGTTGATTATTACTTGAAAATCTACGGAAATACGAACCATCAAATTCGCTGAAATCCATTTTAGCATCATTTGGCGTTCACAGGAACTTCCTAAATATATTGAATTACGTAGAATTTACTTCGCTGCTCTGCACTAGTCTCCTACGTGATACATTTTTCATCGAGTGTTGTGAAAGATAGGATTAGAAAAAATCTAAGAGAAATGTAATGTCCTCCCTGATATTATGCTTCTGTTAAATTTTATTGAAATTCTGATTCTTCTTCCCCATAAGTATCTCATTCAATGGAAATAAATTTTCCAGTCAAAAACAATCATGAAGTCCTTAATTTTTCACGATATGTTTGCTTTTTCTGCTCCAAAAATAAATGGCATGTATTATAATTTCTACTAAAGTATCAGAGATTGGTGCAACACGGTAAATTATTAACATTAGTAACACTTCGTAATTTTTCGTGGAGAAATAGAATTATGGAAACCACCTTTTGCCTTGATGCGATTGTATTCATCTCTGCTATGTCCTTTGTCAATGTCGCCCTGGCCTGTCGTGACGTGAGAGAAGGGAAAAAGGACGTCACAAAATTTCTTATCATAGCGGTCCGTTTTTATGAGAGTTCCCTCCGAGTAAATGTATACAAGAGTGAAGGCATAGAAACTAAAAGCCGAGGTCAACGTCGAAACCACCAACTTTGGTATTTGCCACGGTAAATGGGAAAAGTTTGCCTACGAAATGTTTCTGATAGGTTTTATTGAAACTGATACTTCTTCCCCATACGTATCTCTTTGTATGTAGCTCAAATTTATAGTAAAAAACCATCAAGGAGTCTTTAAATTTTCACCATATGTTTGCTTTTTGCGCTCCAATATAATATGGCATATATATTATCATTCCCTCTCGATTAATCCATTGCCCGAATTAAAAATAAAAAGTAGGGGGCATTTGTTGGCTGAAGTGTAGCCTTTTTCGGGTCTTTTACTGGTTTCGAGGATTATGTTCTGAGTTTAGTAAAGTTGATACTGAGCTAAGTTGAGATGAGTAAACGGTTCTGAGGTTGTAAGGATGAATTCTGAGGAGATTTTCAGAGCGATTTTTAGCAATTTATGCCGCATTTACGAACACTTCCTGTATATGTTGCAATTTGTAGAATTTACTTTGCTGGTCTGGACTAATTTCCTATGTGACACGTTTTTCATAAAATATTATGAAGGATAGGTGTGCGCGATTTACTGTCGTTAGTAATTTGCCTTTGGCAATTTACATTTTCATTTTATTCAACTTACCTAAAATGCTTATTTAATGTAGTGTTGAATTGAAAGAAAAACATTTAACATAGAATAAAATGTATCAACCGTTTCATTTTCAAAACAGCAGAATCTCACATCATTGGCTATCTCCTTCAGGGAACGGAGGGTATGTTTCTATAGTTATGCCAAGTTTGTCAGCTTTAGTCATTGTGAACGAAGCCTTGAGCAATTAATTATCGAAGTTTACTGCAATTAGAAAAAAAGGCGGCCCTCGAATGGTTGATTCCATTCTTGTTCCTTAATTTTCTCAGTCGTTTCCTCCTACGATCTTCCTCAATGCTCGACCGCGAGAATCACCCGGCTTTGTCCGCCACTTTGTCACCTAAGAGGGCTTAACCGAAGGGGTCCAGATTGTCGGGCCGCAGCCCTTGCAAAGAAGCAAATGGGAAATTGCCTTCAACTTGGGAACCGGCCAATCGTCTACATAGTTATGAATAAAATGTATTTTCTCGTTGTTTCATTCGATAGAGTTGGGAAAATAACATTCCAATGTATTTTAATAAACTCGTTTTATTAAAAAACGACGAGCAGTTGCAGTCGAAGAGCTCTCTTAGCTCTCTCAAAATTGCTTGGCATTATTTTTAGGAACCAGGGCAACCCGTTTCCAGACAGGGTTATGAAAAAAATTAAAATATAAGCGGAAAATTATTTTATAAGGCTTGAAGATCCCATCTGCGATACGAAATGGCTTGCTGTATAAGCTCCACATCTTCTGTGGAAGAGAGAGGCTGTTCGTTTCCCTGAAATAGGCAAATAACGAGAGAGCCATCGGAGTGGAACGAATATAGTTTTTTTCAGCACATTGATATTTAATATTTTTTTGGAATTTATATTTTTAATTAGTACGTAAACAAAATTAATGACGCGAATGTACAATTTCAAATTTAAGTGACCACCAAATCGAAGCGAATATTAGGGAATGGCGTTCCGAGCAGTAACATACACACACAGCAGTTGCAAGGGCATGGGTGGTCCGAGGGGTTAAGCGGTTGCACGCTGTGCTTCAAAGGATTTTAATATTGCATACATATGCCCCGTTTGAGTTACTCCTTTGATAAGGTCATTGCTGCACAAGCGTGCTCCAAACGGATATTCTCCTTTCAATTACGCTGCATTCTCCCTTCCCCGTAACCATTAAAACCGCGTGGTGATTTGAAAGTTTTATTTAAAATCATCTAAAAGTGAGCCGCATGGACTCGGCATTAGCCATCTAATGACCCATTTTTCATACTGCCCTTTTAAAAACCTTTTCAATTCGTAACAAGTCACGAGGAGGATTTATATTTTACGAGTGTCGTAATTGCTCCTGCACTGATTTGTGTCGTTTTCGGCGAGTATTAAAAATTAATCTTTTATTGAATGTTTTGCATAGGTTATCATTCATTATGAGTCATGCTTGATTTTACGTGTTTCGTTAATTAATCGTCAGGGTTACCATTTAGTTTTTCATATCGTTTGAACCCAAACTTTGTCGGTGTGTTATATTTCTTAACTTTTTTTATCATAAAAATGCTATAATTCGTGGTATCTCATGGACTTCAGCTATATAAAAAAAGCCCCCAAGCAGACACACGCCTCGTGGTGAGAAAGAATCGTCTGCCTTTTCTCCTTACTTTGATTTGGTATCCGTAATCTGTCAAGTTAAAAATTGCTGCGTTATTAATGGTAACCAATGCTAATTATAGGCAAAATACGATACCAAATTTCCTAGGAAAAGTTTTGATCATGATTGGTGTGGTTGGTAAAATTTTGGGGTACTGAGGGTTCTGGGTTCTGTCCCGGGTGGGGCAAACGGAAACCTGTACCCTAAGCTAAATTCCTCGAGGTCCAATTTTCTGGTTCGTTATGCTAAGAAAGGGGGCTGAAATAGCCCTTAAACGAGGATTGAATCACAACCGGAAATTAGTGAGTGAGCTCTAGCGCCCCATACACACCAGCTTTCTGGTTGGAAAACTAAGAACTTGTAAGGAACCTCACTCGCAAAGTATTCCGTAGAGTGACTAAAAATCCCCCTTCAATGCCGCAAAATGTGTATAGGCTAATAAAAATGCCAATATTCGGCTTAAAAATTATTAGTCCGCGTCATTCGATTTACAAATATTGTCAGCACACATTTTGGTAATAAGTTCACATTGTTCTCTTAGAATTTTTCATTGATCTGAATAAGCCATCATAAAATGGGCACTAGTAGCGACTACTACCTGCCTTTTTGTGACAAACAGCGTCTCCTTTTGGGTTGAAGTTGATGGTGTCATTACGTTGCAACTAAGCCATAGTCTTCGATTGAGACAGCCACAGTAAGGCTGCAGAATGCGTTACCGCCAGGTGTCGTCGCTTAAGAATCCTAGACCACATCAAAGTCCTCTTTGTTATGGGAAGAGAACTCCGTACTGACCGCTTTGTCACTGTAAAATCTCGCTGGAGAGGAACTAGCTACGGGGAGGTAAGTTTATTCTACAAAGCGTTCAACGAAATGATTTATCTCAAGCAATGCGCTGTAAATTAACAGAGGCAACGCTGTACGGTCGCTATAAGTTGCATAAGGTTACAGAGGATTTTTTTGAGCTCATGAATCCTGGAGCGAGATAAGTTTCTATTGCACTATTTACCGCTCTGCTTGAGGCAAGCCCTTGTAATGGGGACTCTTGTCCTCTGTGATCATCTTCCCATTTGTGCTTTTTGTGCACTTTAAGTTTCCGGTGCATGTAGCTGTTTTAGTTTATACCGATGGTTTTATGTTTTCAAAGCCCTTTTTTTCTCCATAGGGATTAATCGATTGAATTGGTTTTTCTTGCGGTATTTTTTGGTTATAAAATTTGGGAGTGAGGAAATATCATTTATTGTTAATTTTCGTAACGTGCTCTTGAAAAATAATCAGCTGAAAGTCACAAATGGAGTAATATGAATCCTATAAAAGTATGTTTTGCGGAATCACTGTTGCCTTTTCCGATTTATTTTTGAAAGCATAGACATAAAATAGACGCGGTAAAGTTGTAAGACTATTCTGTAATAATTGCGAATTCAAAACGTAATGGTAGAATTTTCTGTGATAAAAAGAGCCTGCTCAGAATATCCAATAGAAATGATCGAAGCACCACTCTCGATAATAATAAGAGCAGATCTTATGAGTTTCAAATCCAATATTGGTTCATTGGAGGTGATATATTTTCAGAAAGGAAAAGTAACGAATCGCCGACTTCCTCTCCGTGTGAAGGTCTTTTGGATTATATCGGTCTTGTGACCATAGTCCTGTATTGTATGCTGTCGCCCACCTCCAAGTTGTTCACCAAACTTTTTGCTAGAGGCTTTGCATAAACTTTTTTCTTCAAGTTATTTCACTCATGGAATGCACTTAAACTTCAGCGCTTATGCACTCAAGTTGACTGAAACTATTGGCCCAAGAAGAGCCAAGAGTTCAGAACTTTGGGACTTCCCATTAATGAAAGACTCGATTATTGTGGACTTTTTTTATGGCCCTAAAGTTTGGGACACAATCCCTTTCAAAGTGCGTGAATGAGTGATAATTTGAGTCTCAAGTTTTTAGGCATTAATCAATGGGTATTCAAAAGGCAGCGAGTTCTTGACAAGTTTCAAGATTTTCTATTGAATATCGAGCTGCGTAGATATTTTTAATCGCCACTTCATGAGAAAAAACTCCGCAGCGCCCATCAAAAACTAGTGCCTACCTAATTAGGCAATAGAATGCTCTCTTTTAATAGCCTGTTGGAGAGTTCCCTCTGCAAAAAAGTTTTATTTTAGTTTTGGTCTCTGATTGTACAAAAAAATGACTTTTCATATTCACTATCTCCTCGTGAAAGTGATTTTATTCCATGCAGCTTTTAAAGCATCATATTGTTTTACAGTATTGATGATTTTTATTCTACTTATAAACGTTGATGTATGAATAATTTTTGCACGCTTTGGATTAAATTGTCATAAAATAAATAACTGTCTTTAATTAGAATGGTCAAATAGAAACTATATTAATTATTTTTTCTACCAATTCATGTCATCTCTTCTCGATATTATTCCTTTTGAGTTTAATATCTCAAAACACTTTCAGTTTTTTAGAGAGTTGATCAGGAAAATAGCAGGCTGAAATTAATAGAGAAGGATGGATAGTGATTTTCGGTTTTTACCTGTGTGGAAACTTAAATTTTATGATGTAGCAACAGTCGAGTTGGCGTTTCTTCGAATGTCCTAATGCCGTTGTAATCTCATCTCATGTCATGCCTTTCTCCGTACATTTTCAATAATTATCACCGCAATTATTTCGCCAGGGGAATGGTGATTAGCTTTATATCTTTCCAACACTTTAAGGTACTGAGGTAAACTGTTTTCCGTGCTTACGTGTCTTAAATAATAACTAAAACTCCGTGTATCTCAACCCATATCACAATATTCCAATTGCAGGAATATTATAACTCAGCGGCGGACCTTAACACAACCAAAATATAATTTCCGCTCACTTTTTCTTCTTCTAATGTCTCTATATATTGGAAGGATAAAAGTGGTATTGGTTTTATATCACAACTTTCATTTCCATTTGAAATTTTCTCTTTTCCCTTAAAGAATATCGTATACTACTTCGAGATATACCATGAGAAATGTAAAAATAGGCCAAGTTTTCCAATTTTTTTGGGGGGATTGTCAAGAAATGTCTCCTCTGCGATTTATGACAGCGATGATTCGCTTTACTTTGCTTCAATCTGTTTAGTGCCCAAATATGTTTTTGAAGTAACATTGAGGAGTCTTATTTCTGGATAAGCATATCGCTACTCTAATTACTGGACTCGCTTTCGCTCGCTTTCCCTTTTCTGGTCACTCTGCCTCGTCTTACAGTTTTTGCCAGCGTTTTTTCCTTAAGAATCTTTTTTTTTCGGTTATATCTAACCCTAGCTTAATTAAAAATAGTGTTTCGACAATTTTTCCTAAGTTTTCAGACGATCTTTGGAGGGATCAATTCTTTGAATTTTTGTCGAATCTCACCTCGTTCACTCCAAAAATTAGTGTGTCAGTTTGTCAGTGGTCCGAAGTGTTTTTTTTTAGCATATTGAACTTCTTCATTGTACTTCAATATTGTTCGAGTCCCGCCTGGGTAGGTTGCCCCTATCCAAGGCTTGAATATTCGTGCTCGTGTAATTGTTTAGATTGTGAAAACCCCGATGTAAAAGACCGATTTGCGCTCTTTTCGATGGAATGAGAATAAATAAAATTAATAATTAAAAACGTTTGAGGTGAAGTTTCATGTGATGAATGTGGATGTGTTTAATAGTATCGTTCCATTGAACGAGGAATCGCCTGCGCCTGTCGGGTATCGGGAACTCTCCAAGATGTTACGCGAAGGAATGAAACCACCACGTAGGTACCGTTTAGCTCGAATGGCCTAGTGGGGAAGATACGAGAGGGAGTCTCTCCGTACAGGATCACCGTTCCAGGGACCGAGAGATCGGTACTATGGATCTATCTATTGAGAGAGAATGGTGTTTAGCTTGGCTCTAAGGCTTCGCAGCTAGGCACAACTATGTGGGTGGCACGATTGACCTGTAGATACACGTCTTAGCGTCCATTCCCAAGGGCCTCGTTCATCTCACAGAAATGTAGGGGCTCACTGTGCAGGGGGGATGACGCATGGCCAATGGGGGTCTGCAGATGTGAGATCGCAGGATATCTCTCACGGTCTAGTTTTTGAAGAGTTCTTTAGGGTGCAAATGAATCGATGGGTTCATAAATAAACGTTGTTATATTCTACGCAGAATATAAAATACTGCATGGAATGTAGCGTTTATTTTTTAATTTATCATGTCACCATTCCGCAGTGGCGTATCCAGGAATTTCGTTCGGGGGGGTCCAAAACCAGGGGTAGGAAATTTTTGAAAAACAGTATACTAAGTAATGGGTTTTAAACTAATTTTAACACTTTTTATAATAGAAACAACTTCAATTTTTAAAGAAATATTTTTTAAATTCATGATTTTTCAATATTATGTTTTCTTTTATGGAGGAAAATGATTATGTTTCTATATTTCGGGGGAAGTAAAAGGGTTCGGACCCCCCGGACCTACGCCACTGCCATCCCACGAAGTGAACTCGCGTATCATTATATTTGAAACTAATGAGTCTAACAAAAATATGCTCATATGCATGTCTAACATTCTCATTTATGAGGATAAAACAACAATGCTTCTTTCATTCATAGACGTAAATATTGACTGTGAGTAAAAATATTCAAAAGCCTACATTTGCAGAAAAAAGTGTCCATTTCAAATGTTAACGTCATGTTTTCTTTCCTACTGTTTAGGCAGTGGTGATTGAGGTGGGCTATGTTAGTCAACGATGCGAGAGGTTTGCCCACAACCCCATCATCACATTGTCGTTTCTAATGATCGATTTTGATTTTCACTTCTTCCTCCCCTTTAGTTCTTATGTAATTGTGTTTTTTATATTTAATTTTATCTAATCATTTTCTTTTTCTCAGTAAAGATCTGCATTTTTATCGCCCTGGAATATTTATTTATATTGCATTCTATTATATTTATTAATAACATTACATCCTTTATCAATTATTACAATTGTTCATTTTAGCATTGGCATATATTAAAAAAATAACTTCTACGGGTTTTATAATTGATATATATGCCCTCTTTTCCTCTCCCTGCTTCGAAGAATCGCACTTTCTAAACCCCTATTATATGTACTTCATTGCCAACGTCTTTTATAATAATAAAGGTTAAGACCACTTTTTCTCAAATTCTTCCAAAAGAAGGTGATTGATACTTTTTTCGGTGCTCTTTTAAGAGTAATGAGAATGATTACAGTAGTTCGTACATAAGTGTATTTAATATTTATAGCCATTTTTAAGAATTTTAACCTGTCAGAACGAATATTTCCGCGGTGATAGTTTGCTCTCTGCATTTTTCTCGGGATTTCTTCCGCGCCAATTGGATTGTAGACAACAGTTTTGCTGGCTGTCCTGCCAGCGTCCACTATATATTTAAATGTTAAATTTATTTTGTTTTTAGCCATTACCTTGTGGTTTTAGGTGGCTTGAGCAGCTCACTAGGATACACGTTTATTCTTGTCTGCAGAAGGTGGCAAAAGACCTTATTATCTTGTGATCTGATTTGGAAGATGAACCTATTCGTTTCATTTTATCGATATTTGTATTTCATTCGATCGAAGACGATCTCAGTACCTATAATTTTCCTGTTTGCATTTTCTCTTTATCTCCCATGAGAATTTTACCCGTCTCATTCCTTAATGCATGACCTCCTTCATTATGCTCTCCTTGAAGTGGTTTCTCCTTGAGCTTCTTCAATCTCACCTTCTATGAGGTTGCTCTGCAGTTTCTCGCATGAATTCTTCATGCATTCCTTGTTGAGCTTTCTTGCCTTCCAGCTAATCTCGTTTCTTATATTTTCCACCGCCTTCGTTCTTCGTCAGTTCTCGAGCAGTTTAATTTCCCATCTTTTCAATTAGTTTCAGCACCCCTTCCTTGCTGAAGGCTTCCTTTTGAGGACCTGCTTTCCGCCTACTTGAAACCCCAGAGCTAGTCTTCTTTGCAACATCCTTTCCACGTCTAATATTCATAATCACTGCCATACCTCATCATTGTGTTCCCTATTTTTTAAATCTCCTTTCGTGAGATTATGTGATATCTTCACCTTTGTCTTCATCTCTTTTGTTAATCAGCAGTATTTTTTCATCCCGCGAAACCGTGTTAATCGTGATTTTTTCGCAAATAACTCTCCAGCGCATATCTCGATTTACTCGATTCGTAATTAGGAGAAACCACTTCAAGAAAAGCGTAATAAAAGTCGCCATGCATTAAGGAATGAAACACTAAATTTATCATGGGATATAAAGAGAAAGCGTAAAAAGGAAAAGGATAGGTACTGTGATGGTCTTCTATAAAATGGAATACAAATATCTATACAAGAAATGAATACGACTCTCACAGTACAATCACGATGTAGCAAAGACCAAGATACGATAAAAGGGTCACCTTCTGCACGCAAGAAAATATGTGTATTCTGGTGAGTTGCAAAAGCTACTTAAAAGCACAAGGTAATGGTTAAACACAATTTTCTAGATTCGAAGATTTTCGTGGCGTTGATTAAATGATATCTGCAATCTCTTCGGGTTTTCACCGCGTCCGTTGTGTTTTGGCGACAACAGTTTCCTTCGACCTGAAGATGCTGACTGCAATGTCAGCGAAACTGTAGTCGCCAAAACGCAACGGACGCGGTGAAAACCCGGAGAGAATGCAGAGATCAACAAATTTCTAGAGGTGGCGAAACACAAAATTTTTCCATCTCTAGAATAGGTCCAGTATGGAGCACGAAGGAGAGTGTGGTAGCCTAGTGGGTAGCCTAGCTCTTAATTTGAAGGGTCCTGGGTTCAAATTCCGAGTGTAGCTTTCGGCCACCCCCACGCAATAATCCTCGACGTACGAGATCGCTCAGGGAAGGAAACTGGTCCCCTTAACCTGAGTCTATATAGTTCACACGCACGTGGCTTACTCTGGTGTGAACTCTAATCTCACCTTTCCAATCCAATATTCGGGCTGAAACTCTTGAGTGAATATACTAGCTTTAATCTCGATCTAATCTCTGCATCTAATATTTTATGCAGCGTAAACATGTCATAGTTTTTTGAAATATTTCAATACAACTATAAGATGTACTTTCTTTTGCAATCGCTTTCAGTTTAAGTTTTGGTTTTTATTCTCTTGATTAAACTTGTGTATTTCCTTGTATCCTACTGTGTGCAGTCGCAACCATCTTCAAATTTTTTCATCCGAAACATAATGTATCTATTCTGTGTATTATCCTTCAGTAGAGCTCCAAAAATGATGCATTTTCAAGTGGAAGATTTGTATTCCTGTCAATGTGAGGTACTTAGATTTACTACCACCTACCTGCTTACGAATTTCTGGAATGGAAAAACGAAAATGTGGAACTTCCGAGACGAGGTTTAAAGCTTGATTTTTTTAGTTCATCTATTAATATGGTTTATTTGATTTGAGCTATGTTTATTTTCAGTAAATAAAAAAGTTTCAAATCTTGGATTGACCTGCAGTCCCCCACCTATCTTTCCCGTCGGTAACTCCTGTCTTTCTTCCGAGGCACCTTTTTCCTGCCTTCTTTTGTTTTTCAATTATTTGACTTATCTACGAGAGAGGCGAAAATCTATAGGTGAGCCAAATTTTCTATAAAATGAAAAAAAATCTGGATTGGTATTTCTAGTTGAGGGTTGAATTATTAGTTTAACCCTGAAAACTAGTTAGTAATAGAATGTTGTCTCTTTGAAAAGCTCTTGAAGCTGAGTGATTAATCGGATTGTTTACCTCAATTTCTTGATTCAACACTTTGAATGCGCCTGCTAGCTTGCCCACTCAGCTTCTTCTTACAACCTCTTCTTGTCACCTATTTCTAGTTCGAAGTTAAGAAAAAAAAACTTTCCAAACTTGCGCTCTATACAGCGAGTTTAAAGTACTGAGCAATTCTAACGAGGATACCTTTTGTGCATAAATTGAATCGCCTCGAAGTGAAGTTTTGAATGGGTATTTTTACTTTTTGCTCATCAGTATAGGACTGAAAACATTCGTTATTCATTAGGTCTCAAGGAGTTGCAAAGCAAACTACCTCCAGGCCAGAGTCGTGATAATGCAATCAGTGTCCGTCATTAAATACGAATATCAAATTGTGTTGCAAATCTCCAGTCGTGCTCATCCTTTCCTAGCCCTTGCGTCTGAAGGCTTCTTTAATCACGTTCAAATTCCTTTTACAATTTAGATACTTTTATCTATTTTGGTTTTGATTATGTCTCGTATTGAAAAAAATCTCTGAGGCATGCTTTTCTTTAAAAGTAAACAGCCATTGAGAAAGGCGTTAGGTCCTCCTTCTTTTTCCCCATTTCGTTTCTATTCCTAAGATACCCATTATTATTTTTGAATCTCGTTTATCGTCCTGCGTTCTCATCTTAATCCTATCAACAATAATTCTCATCCGTTGTGAAACGGCTAAGCGAGCGAGTAATTACGCTCAACGTGAGCGGGAAGTGTGCACGAATGGAGAGAAAAAGAGTTCTTTTTAATTACGTAAAATTTTGCGATTCATAGCAGACAAGCGCTCATTAGATCCCTTTTTAATCATCTTGTTATCGCGTTCAGAATCTCACGCTCATTTCCTATATAAAAGGAAACGTTCACCTTTGAGAACCCCACCTCTCCCCTCATACTAGTCCCCATCCTTCCCCCGCCCCCCTCCTCATAACCTCCTCCCCTTTTCGTACCTTCTTTCCTTTCCTCTTCCTACATCCCTTCTGCCTCTCTACCTTCATGGGACCGATTTATTCATGCTTTCGTCCTCAAAGGACTTCTTTGCACTCTTACACCCCCTTCCTAAGTTCTTTAAACCGTTCACTGTGAGAAGGAGGAAGAGGAACGTGGTGGAAGGACGAGACGGAGGACTGAAGAAAGATAAGGGTGGAGGAAAGAAGGGATTATTGCTAAAAAAATGTAATCAATATTCCGTTTACTGCTTAATCAGTGGCGTAAAGGCAGCGGTACAAAGGAAGGTTAGCCTTTTCCTGGTCTTTATTATTATTTGGTTCTTGGGAAAAGGCCACGTGAAGCCAACATCCTCCTCAAATTTTAGTCCTCACCCACTGGAAACGGGTTTTCTGTATCTCGGACCCCAGAGATGGAATGTAATGTCTTTTCCTTATGCTGACCTTACGCGGACCTGTTGATGGGTGTATGATATGGGTTTCTGGCATGTGCAAGATGTTTCAAGGAAGTAATTATGTCGGCTTTATTGATGGTAGAAAAAGTCTTTTGGGAATGGTCGTAAGCTGTCCCTAAGGAAGATGGTGGATAACAGCTTCTGCTCTCTATATCGAACGGACACCTTCGTTACCTGTGATGTATATTTCTGTGTTTTCTTGGCCGATAGAACAAATAGAATCTTTTCCGGATGAGAACCTGGATTTATTTCACTTAGGTCTGTTCACCATTATTATAGATAGATGTGTGAACCGGCAGAAAAATATTGAAGGCGGCGCGGCGTCGTCCAGGGGTGTTTTTTGCGGTATGCGGCGCAATCCGGTGCGGCGTCTAGGACGATGGTCTTTGCGGTGCGGAATGGTATCTAAGAATTGGAAGTGTAGTTCCAAGAATAAAGAAGTGTAAAACGGAGATTGAGTATTAAGTTTCCATTCTAGCACAGAGGTGTAGGGTATTTCAGGAGGAATCTGCAGTACTTCAGGAGGTGGTAGGGGAGACAGTTTTAGGTATTTTTTCCATAAACATGTGGTCGCAACTCCTTAGTTACTGAGGAATGGCAACGCAAACTTTTTGATGCACTTTGTAGTTACTATAAAAACGATTTTTCTTGGGTATCCAGTCTTTTTGAAATGTTTTATGTACTCTAATTTTTAAGGAAGTAAATGATTTAGGTAGGAGGAAAATGTGCGATTATAATTGTTTGAAAAAATAAAAAGTTGAGATTAATTAAACGAGAGTTTTGAGTGTAAATCAACAAAACGATTACGCAATCTCATCAATTTTTGAGGTTAATTGTTTCAGTTTTAATCGCATATTTTCGTCCAAGCCTTATTATTTAACATCCTTAAAAACCCATAATGTAATATAAAATGTCGAAAAGGCTGGAAAAGCTGTTTTCATGGTAACAGCAAAGTGCATAAAAAAATGTGCGTTGCCACAGCTCAGTAAATAAGGAGTTGCCACCTAATGTTTATGGATAAAAAAATGCTTAAAATTATCTTCCCTACCATTTCCTGAATAGTAGCAGATTCCTCTTGAATCACCCAAATTCCTGTAAATTAATTTAATTTCTGGGAGATAAAGGATCTTATTTACTGCATACTCAGCTTCTGTGCCGCGGCGTGAACTAATTTTAGGTGTCGACGGCGCTCGTGTCTTAATCACTATTAAGGAAGTGATGACCGGTCTGGTTCACAGTATTTCATTTCGTTGATAGCGATGGTAGATCATGTTTTCAAATTGTTGGAGCAAAATTATCTTAACCCGATTATCATTCCGAAAAGGTTTAATTTCTTCGACGCTAGTCTTTCGAGAAAGTTGGAAGTCACTCCAGTTTCATCCGTATTCATGGTTTTTGTCTGTGCGTTTGTTTTTTCAGTTTCAGTGAGACGCACGAAGCACTCATGATTGTTCGTAAAAGAGACCGAAGGAGTTAAATTGATGAATGACTGGTGAGCGTCAACGGTGCGGAAATCTCTCTTGATTAGAGGATGGAAGGGCCTCCATAAGGACCAACTAGATGAGGCAAATATATTTAGAATTTCATTGATAATTTAATGGTAGAAAATGCGAAATATCAGGCTCATCAAGGAGAAAGGAGGAATAAAATTCGTGGATCAGAATTTCATTCCCCTACTTTTCCCCAAAAATGAGCTTATGGATTGGGGCGGGTGGTATCAAAGTTTTGGAAAATCAAATATGGAAGAAACTTGAACAATATCTGTATTAAACTATTCATTGTGATCAATGATAAAGCAGTTTCCTTCTGATCAAGGTGTTGAGAGACTTCAAGAAAAATTGGAATACAAAAATTTACTAGTCAATTTTGTGATTATTTTCTGTGGCTTGAGAAGAAACACTTAAATGATATGCGCAACGAATTTTAAGATACATGTTTTTGGATTTTTTTGCAATTATTGATGCAAATGAAAGGACAAATCTTTTTTAATGTTAATCGTACTTTTTTGTTAGAATTATTAAAAAAAATATTTTTTATAAAATGTGCCACAGATCAACTCTGTGAATTGAAAACCTAATAGAGATACGGAATTTTTGATTTTTCGAGAGTAAACAGACATATGCTTACGAATTTTCTGCAGCAATAATTTTTGGATTATTTCACGTAATACTATTTCGTTACCGGATGGAGTAAATCAAACTCAATCGTCTTGCTATATTTCATTTATTCTCTTGAAGACAATTATGCACAAAATGTTCAAATTTTCGTTCTTATTACTTTCCGAGTTTCTCTCTATTAATAAATAGTGGTGATAATAACGTAAGAGTCAACTCACCGACTATGCTCCCTAATATTGTCATGGCGAAAGACTAATCATGAAATTCATCATGGAAGTCCTGTGACATGCAAATAGGCTTTCGGTAATCCACGTCCGCATCTTAATTTTGGTTTTATTTAAGACTGGAACACTAGTATAATTATTAAATTCAAATAAATTGGATAATTATCATTATTTTATTGTTTTAAACAATCAATGTACGGAAATTCTACCTTTTAGGTCTTTCTCTTCAGGGAGAAAGGAGGAGCCAATTTTATGATAACGGCGGAGTTGTTTGTCGGCGGCACTCACGTCCATGAGCAGACTCAGCGCCTCAAATTTTCCGGTGTCGTGCGGCGACATAAAGCGCGTCCATATCAGATATTTCGTCACTAAGGAATAGCTGGAGCCACCATTAACCAGCCGTAAGAACAAAATACATCAATTGACTCAAGAGTCGATAATTCTGACGATAACGTGAGGTAGTGGAGAATTTAGTTACACTTCGGTGCAATTGTTGTATTACCTTCTTATGGTTAGCGAATTTTGGTTGTAACCATTGTAAGCGTCGATTGCACCAAAACTTTGTGGGGTACGGGCTACCTGGAGGTCTGTGGGGTATGAAATACCTCCCAGAGGAAAAGGTGTCCAGAAATCCTGGAAAATATTATTTTAAAGCATTTTTTACCCCGTTTTAGACCCAGTTTTTGACCCCATCATGAGAAAAATAATATTAAGTCTATTTTTTGTACATGATAAACAATCCTACGCATGGAATATTATAAAATGATAAACAAACCGTAATATCAAATAATATTCGTCCCCCACAGGGCCGACGACAGTGGCTGTAACCAAAACTCATCGAAGAAAGAACCGGAATAAACACCCAGGTCTTCTCCTTTTCTCTATAGTATATGGCACCAAACCGAGTCCCGGACTTAGGGTGCTTCCTCCTTGCAGAGCGATGGCAGACTCCCTTTTCCGTCGTCCAACCCTCAGGATTCCGAGCGAGGCCAGTTTACATCGCATGGTGGTTCCCAGACCCTCGTCTCCAATTCCAGCGGAGCAGCAGTGGCTCAGACCACTCTGCGTCCCACCCCCACCTCTCCCCCTTTTTCCTCTCATTCCATCCAATGCTCGACACATTCCACTCTCTCTCACTCCCTCATTCCCATCCGTCTTCGTCCACGGACCAACGCATTCTATTCATTCAACTCCTGCTTTCCCTCTCCCCTCTCTCCCTGCCCCCCACTCATTCCCTCTCTCTATCTTCTAGTCTCCAGAGCTGAAGCCCGAGGCCTTACCGATGAATATACGTGCCTCTTCCCAATCTCTCGGACCCTCGTCATTTGCTAATCCGATGATTTCTTTCTGGGGACACCACCGTTCTCGACCATTTTGCCTCTCTCCCCAATCCTGTTTGTCCCTAAACCCCCTCCCTCTTCCTAATTCTATTTCTTTGGTGTCCTTATCGCCAACCCTCACTCACAAGTTCATGATAGATGGGTGGGTAGAGTTCGCTTGACGACAGAGATCCTCCACGTTGATTTCAGGTCATTTTCTTGGCTAAAGAACCTAATTTTGGCTTAGCTCAAGAGTGCAACTAATACTCATAGGGATACCTATGTCATGCTCTGTAGGATTAGAATTTTGTCATGTTGTAACTCATGCATGTATCACTTAAAACGCTAACTTTTCTTATTTCTATTACTAACTAGTAATTTTATATTCATGGCAGCATGCTCGTGTCCTTTGCAATCTCCTAGTTCCTTGTCTGGCTTTGTGTCATTTTCCTTTGTGCTTGTCTTGTGTTCGGCGAGCGAGCGCGTTTCTGAGTACCTAATGCTAGGAAAAGTGCTGGATGCCTGGTGTGGGATCACCCCATGTCACGCACCCTGGTGGTGGCTTGCACGGCACCTCGTGGATTTACATGTAGATTAGTATATACCGATCATTATGAAAAGATCGTAATGGTATTGCTACGGTATTACGATACATGTTACTTCTCGCATTTTATAACCCTGCGTCGCTGGCGTATTTCTCAATGCTAGCATTGGAAAACAGCTGAATGCTGAACGTGACACCGCAAACTTCGGTGGTGATAAAGGAATGTAGTATTTACTTTTAATCATGATTATTCTGTTTGAAGACTTTCTTATCATACATATACTTGCGCGAGACGAATTGAAACGTTTTATTTCTTGATGTCATAGAGAGTGCAGTGCGGTCAAACTTCCGATGTTGATTCTGTAATGTAAAAAGAACATAATCAGGGCTAAGTCAGTAGTAGCACCTTAAGCCATATTTATAGTGTCCTGAGTGAATCATAAATCTACCAAAGTCATTCTTTTGTACTTGCTCCTTCTAGCTAATAGAATATGTCGCGGAATAAGTGTTTTTATCTATGAGTGCATTTAACCTTTTTTGTTTTTCGATATTTTTCTGCGTTTGACTGTCTTATAGGCAGTGTATATGACATTTTGAATGGCCTGATGCTGTTTCAAATAGTGTTCCATATGTATCTGTATTAGGCCACCTCATACATACCTTATAGTTCATCCTTATTTGAATCTAGTCAAGTCCCAATGGGATGCTTATAGATGGAAATACAGTGCGCGTTGCGTAATTTTGATGTCTTAATTCATGCATATTATTTTCATGTGCTTAGAAAATGTAGTCATTTTAAGAGTTGAGGCTCAGATAAACTAAAGGTGATTGCAGTTTTTATATTATTTTCTTACCGGAAAAGAAAGGTACACTCTCGTCGAATACTTGCATATGGAATTTAATTTTGGTTGAGTTGTATTCGTCAAGAAATCTCACAAATAAATATATTTCCAGTCTTACTTTTCAAATTTTACTGAATAGAGTAATTTTGCCCGTGAACTTTGGCATTTTTTTTAGTTTAGAATTAAAATTGATCCCTTTATGAAATATTCTAAACAGACCAGGTGTTTCCACAGTCATGGAATAACCGAATTTGAATTAGCAAAGAAGTATGCTCAACAGTCGATTTGCTCTCGGAGACCGAGGTTAAAGTACCATATCTTCTGATGCCATGTTACATGGGAACCTACCCTGAACTCTGTTAAGTAGAGCGTCCCGTGGATTATTTCGCTACCATCATTTGCAAAAGCTGTACCCATCCCATCATCCCATCCCCACCATCTCGCAAATTACTTTATTTCCAGTCTTACTTTTCAAATTTTAATGCATGGAGTCATTTTGACGGTACATCTTTGCAAATTTGAACTAAAATTTTATCAAATCATGAAATCCAAGTGTTCCCTTCAGTCGTGGAATAACCGATTGTGATTGGAAGAAATGTCCTCAGCAGTAGATTTTCGCTTGGAGACCGAGATTAAGGTACCTGATTTCCTGATGCCATATTGCGGGGGAGCCTGCCCTAAACTCTGTCAAGTAGAGCGTCCCGTGGATTACTTCGCTACCATCATTTGCGAAAGCTGTACCTCTCCCCTCCTCCCATTCCCCCCCTCCCTGTCACATTTTCCAACCTCTCCCCGGTGATGTTTCATCGTCACCTAACGCGAGAGGCGTTGAAAATCCGCACCACTCCACCCCATCTCCTCGCATAATCTCTCCCCCCACTTCCGAAGGACTTTTCCCTCTCCCGACCTCCCGCTCTTCCGACAGGGCCGATCGAATGGCGCACACGCGTCCCGTTCCCCATTCGACTCCGACGCGATCGCGGAATGAAAGAGAAGGGATGGATGGTGCGGAAGACGACGATTTCTTGAAAAAGGTTACGCGGATTCAGGCGCAAGCGGGCATACGTACTACATACATACGTTCAGGCGAGTACACACATATGTGCGGCTGGAGTATACGCGTCCTGTACCGCTCTTGCGCATGTACGAGTCCCTCTCTCCCTCTCGTGATGTTATCCACAGCGGTCGGTCGAGATATATCGAGTTGCTTTTCGCCTCTTAAGCTTCCGAGGACCCGTTAGCGGGGGAGGAAGGTCTAAAACACTGTCACGACGGTCCGGTGGCGCGAGAATCCCCATCTTTTGGAGGCGTTACGGTATGTTATGTCGGCGGTAAGTCAGTGGAAAATCGAAGTTCGAATGTGCTTTCTGTTCAAACTGCGCCGTTTTCATGAATTATTCGTTGTTACTTGGGGGGTATGTTTGACATATTTATCTTTACAGTACTTCCTCCGCTCTTAGGTTAAATTTTATTTAAAAATTGTCAACTTCCTTTTAATATATTTTTATGACATTGAACAAATTATCATTGTGAATTCTATTGGAATAAACCTATTTTGCTTGGTAAATTAAAAAATCCATCTCTACCGCTGACGTGACATTTTATGAATAATTATTATTTCAACAAACGATATTCTGTGAGGTTCTTTTCCGTAAGTAATTCTTATTTTTCCACTGTGCCTGTTAGAGCTGTAATTAAATACACTGTCAAAGGTATAAGTTAATAATACAGTAGATTTACTTCACGAGGAAATTCATTCCTAGTATTCTTTGATTCTGAAATTTTTTTCCACTTACAAAAGTTCATTCAAGTTCCAATCCAAGTTTCAAGAAGTTCCAAGTAAAAATAATAATATATGATATTCATAATTATGATGCAGCTTCTTCCCAATAGTTGAGATATATTACGGTGTAAATAATGAACTATGTCTATTTTCTAAAACTGATAAAAATTTAATTTTCTCTTCAATAGTTATGTGGATATTATCCTAACTAATTTCATGTTTTATTCAGAGAAGGGGTTGGTTTTAGGCAATCATTCCTATGAAACAACCAACCTCCTCCCACCTTTTTTCCGACAACTGTTTGCGTTGCGCCCATGGATTCATCCTTTTGCCTCTTCCAAGAATTAATTTCCTCCTTTCTAAGGGTTTAAGACGAATAACATTGTTTATCTCCGTCCCGCGGCCCAATCTATCTTTAATTCCATTTCCTCCTAAATGTTCAACGCGTCCGTTTCCTGCTGTATTTTGTACCCTCTCTTTTCTCGTCTCACCCGTCGATTCGTATCCTTAGTCTCCGGCAGCAGTCTCAGCGAGAGCCGCACTCGACTGGGATGTTTACTGCCTAGCGTGTTGCTCCCACGTCTGCATCCGCCTCCCCGCACGGCAGCCTGCTCTTCCTGAAGAATACCCTCTTGACTCAAGTGACTCCACACGCTCGATGCCCGTCGAACTTCTTTCGCCCCACCACGCACCGTTTTAAGAAGTGAGTGAAAAATACTTCTCTCATCGTCGTTTTTATCCCGTGGCTCAGCAACTGATTTTTAAGGTATCTTGTCTGGTTGAACGTACCTATACAGTTATCTTTTCGCGAGAGCCTCACCCATGCCTGAATGGATTTGATCATTTATGTCGTATATTCCTCAAGAGGTCGCATCTCAACGAGTCGAATTTTGTATTTCTTTGGTGACGTTTTATTACTTTGTTAAAAATTTGGTTAACATCTCGAAATTTTCGGAGAATATTCAGTCGACCTATTTCGTTTGGGACAATTCTAAGGTAAAATTTTCAAATTTTTACCACCTACATTATATATCCTGAAATTTTCAAGATAACAGAATAAATGAAATACGAAGATCCGAGCGTGATAGAGTGGAATTTTCCCATATTGAAATGAACACTTGCAATTTTCCAAGATTATGAAATTCATTCCGACCTATAGGTCTCGATGTTACTGCATCGTATTCAAGGAGCAAGGGGTAAAAAATATCCATTTTTTGTGTTGAAGATGATGTAATAATGTGAAAACCTAGGTCAGAATAAGTTTTACAATCGTGAAAAATTGCAAATGTTTATTTCAATATTACAGAATAAGTTTTAAGCAAGTAGTCCGTCGCAAAAAAGACCAATCGAGCAGGAGGTATGCATCCTCTTAAAAACCTTATCGTATTTTTACAACCACAGTGCAGTGCTGCAGTTTAATACTGATAATTGATGGTGTCACCAATTGAAGAAAGTTATCCTCTCATATTGTTCCACTGTCGAAGAATTACCATCATGGAATCACAGTCAAGAGGAAGGAATTTTCTTCGTGGAATGTTAGCATTTTTATGCACGTGCGAGTGACTCCGTAAATGTACGCCTTTGACCAGCCTGCGTTGTTTTCTGCGAAGTATTATAAATTCTTTTTTCTATGAATCATATATTCCTGGTATTTAATCGGAACGAGAGATTTCTTGGTATTTAATAATACCTGCTAATTCAATAAAGCTTATTCAGGTATGCTCATCTCCAAAATGTTTTTCATTGCTTTACAAAATCAAATATTTTATTAAAAAAGAAAATTTTGAAGCATAATTTTAATCCTCGAGAAGCCAAGCGTCAATGAATACACTGAATTCTATTCCTGAAAATTATTTTCATCCTAAATAATTGTATATTGAACTATAACGGGCAGAAATAACCCATTATTACTCATCAGGATTTTGCACTATAGAGTTTTCATCTTTTACCTATAATTGATTCATTTAATGTGGCAGAAGTGAACAACCGATTGCTGGTCTACCTTATGTAGATAGTCAAAGAAAATGTTTATTATATGAGTAGTTTTCAGTAATCAGGTTCCCATTCGACTTTGACTGTATCGCATTTTTATAAATTTTCTCAGGTTTTATAACGTCCTAATTGGAAAAGCCGAGAGTGATCTTTCTTTTATTCAATTTATTTTTACACTTAAGTTAACCTTCCAGCATGGGAAAGAGTTATGTGCATCATTCAGTGTTAAAAATATGAACTATTCGTAGTGTTCTGAGAACCTGTGGACTTGCAATCATCATCCGCTGAGAATAATCGACTAATACGAACTCTCTTGAAATGTTAATGCGCGTTATCCCGGCCATCCATATTCCAGATCCCAGGTCCAATGGCGGAACTAGGCATCATTACTCACTGGTGACAATTTAGGCACGATTCACTTTGGGAAGCTGCTACAATTTATGATTCTGTATCGAAACCTAGCTCAGTTTGAATTAAATGCTTGAATGAATGCTAAAAATTTTTTTCATTGCAAATAATGTGGAGGGAAACCTTTAGTATATGTATACCGGGACTAGCCATAGTAATAACTTTACGGAGTCATTCGCAATGTACAAATTGTGCGAAAAATATTTAGCCCTGTTAGGAGTCAATCAACACATTTTGTAATGCCAATTCCACATATAGGCTCCTGAATCACGTAAAAATTTGTGTGATAAGATGTATAGCATAATTAAGTGGCACGCTGAGTTTAAATTATTTATTTCATGTGTTTACGATATTGTTTCGGAGTCCTTTTTTTTGGGAATACGAGCATCTTTCATCATCTGCGTAATCACTCGAAGACATTTTTAAGCTCAAAATATAATTTCGTGATCATGTTCACAGTTGTGCAACATGATATAAATATATGGGATCGGTTAATTTGTAAATAATTTCATTTCAGCCAGCAAACGACCTGGTTTATGATGTGGAATGATTGTATTACGTTCAACGCTGAAGAAAAAACGGACTCAAGCGCTGATAATTCTTATCTAAAACAAATTCTATGCGAACGAAAATGTTTTACTTGTAATATCTTCAAGCTTTTCGTATTTTGATTTTAGATCTTTCCTTTTGAAAATAGAGTGATGGTGAGCTCCATTTCCGCTAAAATCAAGAATTTTGTTGACTAAATTTAATTATAAAATAGTCCTCCCATTCGAAAGGCATAAAACGCTTGCTCACCGAAAAATATTCGAGTAATCAACAGCCGTTGTCTTTGCCACTGTTCTATCACCCGATTCCGCCGTTCTCCCGCTTAAATTTGCAATTTCATCCCGAATGCAAGCTCGCAAAAGACTAATTTCCTCCGATGCTTACCGTGACAACAAACGCGCGCACCATCGTACCACCTCATCTGAATCGTCAGGAAAATGCTACGGAGCAAACGTAAATATTTGCTCTTCGAGCTGAAGAACTCCTGTGCCGCCTCCGATTTGCTGGAGGGGCCCATGTACCCCCCTTTTCCCGAGCGAGTTATAATGGATTAATCAATTAGAACGAACCGGAAGCGGTGTCCAAACCACACAAACGGGCACAAGGGCTCGTAGGTTCACTCAAAAGCTTTCTGTGTGTGGGACAAACGGACGGTCACATTGTGGAAGGAGGAGTCCGTTGTTCCCATAAATGCTGTAGAATGAAAAGGGGTGACCGTATCATTTTTTTGTTTCTTTTTCTTTTGGTAGTTTCGTCGAGACTTTTTCTCCCGTCCATACCCTATTTTTTGTTTGTTTGTTTATTTTCTGGGCTGACAAAGTTTGGCTAGATCAATGAGGAAAGGAAGAAAGGGTGAAAGATTTTCTTAGAGGGAAAAGATTTTTCATATAATTGGAGTGAAGATGTATGTAAAGGTCAATCTTCTTTGTGCTCTTTGCCATGGGGAGACTAACCTCTTTTTAAATGAGCAAAGTGACGAAAAGGTATCTTTCGCCTTTCAAAGAGTAGAGAAATACCCGAAAATTGGGAGTGCCATTCCTCCTCTCTTTCTAAGGGCTAGCAATCAAAATGTATTGCCGGCAATCACTCTCTTAGGTGAATCAGTATATGCAATTGATATATTTTCACTATTTAGTCCATTCATCATTTTCATCGCTTTTATCAGTTCAATTTTTCGTCTTTATTTTGCGGCGGTTGTAGAATTTTTATCCCCAAAATATTTGCAGGAACGATACTCTTTATAATCCTAGAGAATGATAATTTTTTTATTCTAAATCATTTCCTTTTGTTGACAATATGGGTTAACATACGATTCGTGTTAATTCATTTTCACTGCCTTAAATGACTAAAAGACTGAATTTGATCTTTATGAGAAATATTCTTGCATTTCAGTATTATTCTTGAGCTTAAATTCGCAGGACCCGTTGTTTATTCCTCGAAGTAACTCCCTTCAGATGTCCTGAGAGCTTTCTTCCCCGAGTTTTAGGACTTTATAGTTGCTCATTACTCCTATTTTGTGGTGTAAAACTTTGGGATATCAACACTCATTTATTGAGAAAGGAGAAACTATTTGTTGCTTTATATTTTCATCATGGAATTATGAAAAAGCAATTAATCTTACAGTGTCAACGAAAAGGAAGTAAAAGCATGAAATAATGTTTTAATGTGCCATATATGGTTAAAAATAGACGGTTATCCAAGGTACATACTGGGGTATATTTCAGTTTGAGGTCATATACAGCTAGTTTAATAAAATACTTCGTAATAATTGTATTTCTTTCTTACGGCCAGAGTTTTGCTACTGTATAGTTTTACATATGTTCGCCGTTGTGATTGCAAGGGGCCCTTTTGTCCTGACGTGGCCTATGTTTGCTCTCATAATAGGAGGAGCCATTTAAGCTAAGTATTCCTTTTGAGATTTATCAGGAGTTTCCGCTCCGGATGTTCATCGTGTCGTGGCCCTTAATGAGCGCGCTTCTCTTTGTTTCTCAAATATTTACTAGTCACTCACCTTATCAACGAGAACCATTCATGCAGTTTCCAGCCTAAAATACTGGCCTTCGAAGGAAAAGGACGTCGGCTCGACGCACTCGAGCAATGGGAAATTACCAGGAGGAGAAAACGCAAGGAAAATCTTTTGAATGACATTGAGTTCCTGAGTCATTCCCCGTTGTTAACCCTCCCCCCTCTCAAAACCTTCAACCGAACTCCAAATCCTTACGTATCCCAACCACCTCCCCACCCCCTTCCCCCATCCTTTACCCCCCCCCCAAACCCTCTCCCACTTCCGCCGACTCATAAATATACCCCTCCCATTGCATGATTGTATATATATATGACTTCTTGACGAAAATATGGCATTTTGTACCTGATGATAGCGAAGTAAGGTCGCTGAAACGCGTCGTACCAAATAAAATTACTGTGGACATGCACTAAGTTTGCTCTTCATTTACCATTGTATCATTATGTTCCACAACATCTCGCCGAACACCGTTGAATACATCTGTAACGCCAGTACGGCACACCAGGCGAAGTTATTTTCCAAGTTGTTCGTCAAGTTCCGGATATCGGGATTGAATATTTTTTTCAATGCCCAATGCTTATCCTTTGGAGTTACGCCCAGATATGTCAACATCAGATGCCGCTTGGAGTCACCAGCGGCTAAGCAAGCAGTGCAAGTGGCCAGGAAAGTGTGGGTCCAGCAGGAGATGAAGATCTGGTACGGGAGAAGAGACGCTTTATCTCATTACCTGTACGTCCTACACTCAGAATTGGCCACCAGTCTACATCCAGTGCAATTTTCTACGCTTGATGACAACGTAAGACAACGTTCCAGCATCATCACCCAGAAGAAGAAGGACACCATCAACCGCAAGCTGAGCCGCCTCATCCAGGACCGAAAGCCATCCATCCCGTTCGCAGCACCGGTCTTGCCAAGGGGAACCACCCTCCAGTTTCATCCCAGAACCATAAACCTTTCTTCGCACAAGTTCTCACCACAGGAACAAGGAGTACTAGACAAAGGTCTGAAGTTTTCCCCCACCCCAAAAACTTTTGATTCTTTTAAACAGCTCTCGATAGATTGTGAAGTGGCCCTTTGTAGAGAGCCATTGGGCACCAAACAATTATGTGCTAATAATCTCATTGACTCCTTCAACAACAAATCTCGATGTAAATCAGATAAACGAAATAACAATAATGTAATTAAGTCTATTTGCCGGACAATTAACAGTGAAGACCTAGTAGTGATCAAATCAGATAAAGGCAATAGTACTGTGATCCTCAATAGAAAAGATTACGTGGACAAGTGCCTCTCCTTCATCCGTGAGAATTCATTCTCAGTTCTTCGCAGTGACCCCACCAAAGTGCTACAAAAGGAAGTGAAAGAAGCAATCAACGCGTGCCCTGGTGTACTCACACAGTGTTACAAACATCACTTGTTACAAATGAATCCCCTTCCTCCTAGGTTATATGGACTCCCAAAAATCCATAAATCAAATATTCCCATACGACCAGTGGTTTCCGGTGTTGGATCTCCAACACATAAACTTTCGCATAGAATTAATCACCTATTCCGTCAGCTCACTAAGTTTACCCCGAAATTCAGTATAAAAAACTCTACAGTACTTGCCGAAAAACTTAAACCCATCAAGTTACCCCGGAACGCCAAACTAATTTCCTTTGACGTTAAGAACCTTTTCACTTCCATACCCGTGAAAGAAGCCTTAGAAATGGCCAAAAATATCCTCAACAATTCACAAGCAAACCCAGTTGCCATACAAGAATTGACCATTCTTTTGGAGGTATGTGTTAAACAAAATTACTTTCTTTTTAATAGTATATTTTATCAACAAGACGAAGGCTTATCAATGGGGTCCCCCCTTTCCCCATTACTAGCCGAAATTTTTATGGACAATTTTGAAAGAAAGATTTTTAACTCCAATGACTCACTTGTAAAGAACGTATTTTATTGGTTTCGATATGTCGATGATATTTTATGTTGTTGGACCGGAAGCTTACGGCAAGCCAATAATTTCTTAAACCTTTTAAACTCATGCCATAAAAACATTAATTTCACGATGGAGAAAGATACAGATGGAAGTTTAAGTTTTTTAGATTTGCAAATATCTATATTCGGGGATAAACATACATTTGACATCTTTAGAAAGCCGACATCTACAGATATGGTCATTCCATCTGATTCGTGCCATGCCTTCAGTCACAAAATGGCAGCATTCCACTCTATGATTAATAGACTCATGAATATTCCACTTTCACGGGAGTCCTTTGCCAAAGAACTAAACCACATTCATCACATTGCTACTGTTAACGGCTACGATGGGTATCTAATTGAAAGGATATTGCAGAATTCACGAAAGAAAAAAGCCATTAAAGAAATCACAGACCTTAAGCAGACCTCAAACACAAAGAAGTGGGTGAAGCTACCATACGTAGGTAAGGAGTCATACAAAGTTTCCAAGTGCTTCCCGAGAGACCGTTTTAAATTCTGTTTTTATTCCCTAGTGACGCTTAAAAAATTATTTGACAAATCATTAGATAAATTGGACCCTCTTTTAAGATCCGGCATTTATGCAATCAGCTGCGACTCATGTGATTCAACATATGTAGGACAAACTGGTCGGAATTTCAAAGTAAGGACAGCAGAGCACAAAAGATGTTTTGATAAGAAAGACACCAAATCCCAGCTAGCCACTCACCTTATCAACGAGAACCATTCATGCAGTTTCCAGCCTAAAATACTGGCCTTCGAAGGAAAAGGACGTCGGCTCGACGCACTCGAGCAATGGGAAATTACCAGGAGGAGAAAACGCAAGGAAAATCTTTTGAATGACATTGAGTTCCTGAGTCATTCCCCGTTGTTAACCCTCCCCCCTCTCAAAACCTTCAACCGAACTCCAAATCCTTACGTATCCCAACCACCTCCCCACCCCCTTCCCCCATCCTTTACCCCCCCCAAACCCTCTCCCACTTCCGCCGACTCATAAATATACCCCTCCCATAGCATGATTGTATATATATATGACTTCTTGACGAAAATATGGCATTTTGTACCTGATGATAGCGAAGTAAGGTCGCTGAAACGCGTCGTACCAAATAAAATTACTGTGGACATGCACTAAGTTTGCTCTTCATTTACCACTGTGAAAAAGTTTTTCTTGCCAATTTTTCATGTATAAATATTTTACATCTTATATAGCGTGCTTTATTCTTGTGTTTTGTATACCGAACTACCTACCTACCTTATAAAAATCTGAAATTTTCTCTTTCATTCTTGAAGAAAATTTTAGGTTTAATTTTTCAATAGAAAGTCTTGGATCATTATGAAGACACCTTTCTCTTCTTTTTAATTTCTAAAATATTGGGTAAAATTCTCTCCTTGATTGATGCGTCTATATGTTTTCACGAAACCTTTCTTAACACTGTTGCTTTGCTGTGCTTTCTGAGTTATTATCAGCCCCAATGCATCGCAGGGCTCTTTTGAGATTTTTCTCACTCAACCTCACTAAATTTCTTTAATTTATTAGAATTTTCAGAATTCTAACTTATCTGAATTGATAAAAGTAGCACTAAACTGTCGGAAAAGCTGTTTCTTTTTTGATGGATCTCTTCCTGTAAGAATTGGCAATAAGTACCAAATATGACTCAGTGATGAATTCCTAAGTGTGTTGTTGTCATGGCATTTTTTATCATTGTTCGGTTTTAAAAATGCTATTCGCCTTTTAAATATCTTCTCTTTCATTTACTTAATTTAGGATGAACTTTTTTCTCCGGAAATTTGCCATTTTATGCTAATCTGACGCCAATATACACTGTTATTTGTACCTTTCAGTGTATGTTTCAACACTAATTTCTCATATGCATTTCTCATTGGGTACCTTCTGCGCCATTTTTTTAAAATTACTAATTACGGTTTTATTGAGGTGATATTGAAAACAAGAGGAATCACTGATTCATTACATATTTTTTTCTAAATAAGAGTACAGTCTAATAAATTTTGAAATTTTCAGTCGGGGTAATAAGTCAAAGGACTTAAGTTGTTGATTCTATAATGAACTAGATGGTCTGCTAGTGAATTTGTAAATCATCATCTCTTGTCGGTGCTCAGTAATTCAGGTATTATAAACCACTCATACAAAACCTCTGGAAATTTATGGTAGCAGCCACTTACGAACCTAAGTTGACCCTTAGTGGAACCTGCCCCGAGTGCGCAATTAGCGGTAAAATGTCATTGCGCGAAAACTCATTTCTGGAAACGCGAGCAAAAATGAGGATTCCCCAAATTTCTTCTGAGTACACTGTGTATTACTCAAGGCAAATTATTTTCCCATGTGGAATTTGCACTGCGAAAGCTTTTGCGCGTTAATTCATCAAATACACTACTGCCGGCCACAGTGACCCTCATGGAGTTTTCTTGTGCCATTTTCACGTTTGGTCCGTAGCAAAAAGTTCTAATTTTACGTACAAGTAAGCTTAATCAAAAAATTAGGTAGAATTTATTCATGTCTTTCCCGCTGGCGGTCCTGTCGAGCTCTTGTGCCTTCACAATGGACTGAATCGTATTTCCGCGTAACATCACCCAACGTTTTACCATTTTAAGATGCTACGAAACTGCTTAAAGTGATCCTTTTTTTAAATATAAAGCACATGAGTTCTTTCAGTCAAGTATAAATCAAAATTTTGGCTGAACGAAAAGTAATTTTTTTACATTTTAATGGGGGAGCATTTTTCTTTTTATCGAAAACTGATTTACTATTTAGGTGAAAAAAGCGATCGATAAACGTAAGAGATTTTTGAAACTTATTTGGTCAGAAAATGAGCGGGGTATGGCTTTTAAATAGGAAGAATATATAGAAGAAAATTCACGCGCTAATGAAAATCTTTTTCGAATCGAATTGGTCGCAGCAGCTACCTTTTGGATCTCAATTTGAAGGAATAAGACTATTTTAATGGCTATAGAAAAATAAATGCCTCAGTAATCTTGATTTTTTCCTTTATAAGATAAGAGATAAGCTGTATGGAATAATTATTAAATTATACAAATGTAAAAAAATATTTGTTAAATTGTAAAAACTCCTGAAACTGTACTACATTGAAGTATATTACGTAAATTTTTATTTTTGGAATTTTATATTATTTATTAATAACTTCTTCCCTCCCTCTATGTAAGTATTAAAATAGTTTTTATACCTTTTAATGCCGAAAAAAAGAATAGTCAAGTGCATTGCGTTATAAATTCAATGACGAAAATATGAGACATTTAATGCATTGACTATAATTGAAAAATCTAGTCAGTTATGATAAAGGCTCGGAAGTGAATGGTTAAGTGGATGTAAAAGAGAAAATATGTCGAAAGTGCTGGTATTAAAGGCATCTTGGATGCTCCACCGTGTAATCTCATCCATGGCTGCCGACGTTTCGGATACGAGTCATACTCCATCTTGGAATCCTTTCCCAGACGCTCTTTAAGAGGGGTTAAGATATTCCATAAATTTTTATAAAAATAAAAGGAAGTAACTTTTTTCAATGATTTCGAATTAAAATTCATTAATATTAACGCCATGAACATAAGATCGCCGTATGAAAATTATCACGAGTGCGACTACTAAAAATATTCGACCACAAGGGTGGAAACAACCCCTCGACGAGGGCAGCTTAATGTAAATCGTCAGCAGCACCAATTTTACTCTAAGATGTTTCCCTTTGCGTTCCACTCCGTATAATTCTTCCGTTTTTCCAGATATTCTCTGGCTTTCCCCTTTCCACTCGTTCCGGTCACCGACTTGACCCTAGGCTCACGGACGAAACACTCCCCGGCCACTCTAATACAATGACCAATCGCATTAAGCGTCCATCATTGACCACAGCGGACTGGTTCTCTCGCCCTCACACCAAGGATTGCTTTTTCGTTCCAGTCTTCCTCGATTTATGCTTCTCTCACGTTGAAGTGGACGGACTCCAGGGTGCCTCGATTTCTGCTTTTCTTTCTCGGAACGAATCGGAATATCTGGTAAAACTAACCATCCCGTATCAGTATCACAAATTTCATTGCTTGTGTGACTTTATTTCCGAATCTGTTTGTGTCGTTTTTCAAAGCGTTTGCCATTAAGTTTGAAAATCATAGAAAAATGAAAAAAAATGTTCACTCATTTATTTAGATAACGTGGTCACACCTTTGAATAAATATGTATCATTTACGGAGAATATTGTCATTTTAATATCAATATTACCAGCTATATGTCCATTTCTATACAATGTATTGCTTTTTGTTACGCACTGTTATTGGGATACCACATTAAGTCATGTTATAGATGCATAATTATCATGTAACATTGATATTTAAATGGCAATATTGATCATGACTGATGTCTCATTTCCTAAAAGTATGGTCACTAAACTGAGGAAAAATAAATTATAGTTTTGTTGGTTTTGGGAGAATTTTCCAAACTTTTTAGCAAACGAATTGTGCGAATGAATTGGCCAGTTTTCGAGTTCAATCGCACACATTTATCTGAGCTGTGTAATTCGCTCTGGGGGAAAAACTGGTTACACACGGCACTCAAGTGCCTCCGAATAATCAATATGCGAGTGAAATCGCACTCTTCTTCTCGAGTACAGTAACTCCCTCAGAGAAACGAAAACCTGGTAATGAACGGTACCCAAGTGCGTCCGAATTGAGACCAAACCGACGATCCATGTTCCATCATACGCCTGCTCATATTTCTCCATCGCTGTCCTTGCTAGAGTCCCTTTACTCCCCTTCCTCTGTCTCCACCTCCCTCGCAACCTTTCTGCTCTCCGTGAAATACCGGTTCCTGAGCGTAATTTCCGGTGTCGGAGCTTTTATTTCAGTCTCCTCCTCGTTCGGAGCCCAAGTGTGGGCACATGCATCGCGTGGCCACGGGTTTACTTGTGTCCTTTTGTTTCTGTGTGCGTGCGTAAGGTTTCGGGTGTGCTTGAGTTAATGGCACGCCTCCCCTTTGCCCACATTTCTTCTTCTCCTCCTACCCGCCTCAACGCTTCTGCTCCAGGCTTGATACCGTCCCGCCACTGCCTCACGTCCCGTTCCGGAGCCTGGACATCCCAGCCCACCTTCACCCCAGTCCGCGTCCACAACTTACTCTTCCCGGTCTCTTTATTTTTCCCTTGACGAAATATATGACTCGACTACGACCCTCTGGGTACAGTCCCGACCCCAATACCTTTTAATCCTTCCCTGCCTCGCATCTGATGGAAGTATCCCTCGGTTTTACTCTGTGCATCGGCACGTAGGTTGGTTTGGATTGGTGAGAGCAGGGCTCACCCTAGACCATGGGTCTTCAACTCGCGGCCCGTCGACTAATTTCTTGCGGCCCCTGGAGGCTAAAGGAAATATTGCGTATAACTACAAAAATAAAACCAAGTATCGACACACTCGTAAAATAAACAATGTCAAAATTCGCATTGATTGATTGAGCTTTTTAGTCCATAAAGATTATTGCAATTTTCAATTTCATCTTTTATTATTTATAGATCTGTTGGTAAAGTGACGCGGAGAATTGTGGCTCTCCGGACGATGTGGAATCGATTTTTGGCTTTTGCATTAAAAAAGGTTGAAGACCACTGCCCTAGACCAATGTCCCAAATCATGAAAATTTCATAGAAAAATTTCATAAAAAATTTCAAATCGTGCTCTACGGCTTCAAAGATGTAATATGGAAAGAAGAGGCTCAAATGGTCGTAGAAAAGTTAACAATGCTCGTCCACCTTGCAAGAATTAATCGCTTTAGTTTTTAATTTTCGGTTGCTACCGCGTCGGTTGCTGTGGTAAAGATAGCACTTTCGCAGGCACAACTGTCAAAGTCTTCCGGTCGAAGATGGCGTGAAGATGATTGCAGTTGTATCAGCGTGACTCTTGCTTACGCCAGAGCAACCGATGCGGTGGTAACCGAAAATGAAGAACTTCATCGCACACCGCGGAAATCTCCGGTCTCACAGTTAATCATTGGGTTGGTGTGCGGGAAGGGAGAGAGTTTCACCGCAGGGACCAAACCCCAGCCTCTCAACTGGAATAGCCAAGCACACTTACAAACACGCACATACACACGCATACATGCAACCAAAACAAGATCCTTTATGAGGGTTGTAGGGACCCAAACTAAGGCTTCTTAGTCTGCGACCCGGAATGCTTCGCAGGGCTGGAAAGACTGCTAAGGATGATGCCTGGTTGTTAGTAGATGTACTCACGTACGCCCTGGAAACAGTAACGCACACATACACTCACCCACGGATAGCTTCTGCACTCCACGAGGAATTAGCTCAGAAAAGATCGTAGTCAAATGTAAGAAGAAGACGAGGATAACACAGTGATTAATTTTTACAAGGTGGACGAGCATTGGGAGATATTATGCAGCCAATTGGGTGTTTTCACTCCGTATTGCTTGAAAGTTTTCTTTAAAATTTTCGTTTATCAATGATCACAAATGGATGTTTTCGTTATCTGCGTAAAAAACACTATGGGATTATCACGAATTTTGAATTCAGCAATTATCAGAACTAGTAATCAATTTATTGAACTCAAGGGTATATAATGATATTTGATGGAATTTTGTGATGGTTAGCATTATCACAGATGAACTTTAGTGTGGTCTACGGATTTTATTGGCCGGTCCATGTTTTGACAAACAATGTTATCAACAAGGTGACGTTATCTACGAGGATGTTACTGCGATAAAATTTTGTCTGTAATTATGCTACAAAACACACACCAGAACATCTTCGTTTCTTTATACGCTAGTTTTACTCCTTGCGGAGGCAGCAAGTAATGAAATGATCGACTACACCCACGCAGCCATGAATGAAACAATTGTTTTTACCTATCTGTTTTCCCGGGCATGGAAGAAATTCGGTTTTCTCAGCCGCCTCGAGCCGAGAGGATTTTTGTCTGGGGGCATGCTAAGACTCATTTGGGGTACTCGAGTCTGAAGCCAAGCGCTATGCCCACTAGGCTCTCACGCTTCACTTTCCTTGGCATTGGCAGTCAAATGATCATTTCCTCGCATACGGAAATTTTACGTGAGTGCAAATTAATTTTCAACCTGCATAGTGTTATGGGCGTTTCCAGACGTCACAAGATGGAGTTTTCCTGTTACTCCGGCGCGTTCGTCTGTTACGAGTGACGATAGTTTTGAAAGCCATCCTGCTTACTTCTTCAGGTCGAAGGTAAGGAGCTCGTTATTTCGCCGCCTCATATAAACTGTCATCATTCGTATCAGACGAACGTGGCTGGAGATCCCGGATAACTGCAGTCATCGTAGGCACCGCCGCGGAAACCTTCGCAGGAATTCCATGAGTTACAAGGTTTGCTCCCTTAGCTATTTAATCTAGCTTATTAATCAGCTCGATCTGGGTTATTGTTGGTGAATTCGTGTCAGGATCCGCAAAAATTACCTCTGACTGTCGTTGCGGTAAACGCTTAATCCCGAATAGACAATAGCTGGTAGTAATATGATGTAAGATGTAAATTTCATGTCTTCAATTATGCCTTTGGCATTAGCTGAACGTATGAAATAGCTTGCTGTCAATGTATTTTTTTTCAATAAACCATCATATGTATGTTTTTTAATTAAATTCATAATTTGAAATCAAGACTTTTAAGTTTCACTATCGCCTTAATAGTGGACGACGGTAAGGCATTAGCAGCTAGTTTTTTTATATGCTCTTAATTTATTTCATAGGTCCGCAATGGCCTAAAAACCTGAAAGGTACGGCCATTGACTAGGGCATTATATCTGTAGATGGATTTGAACCAGGTGAAAACCTTACATTTGAATTTGACTCGTGTGATATGTGTGGTTTTTACCAGGTATCTCTCCCTACCTCACTCTCACGAGGAGATGTTCGTTGTTGCTTTCAGTATAACCATTGTATTTTTTCGAACGTTGGAACCTTAGTCTACCAGGCCCGAAATTTGATATGGGGCGTGAACAATGGGAAGAGGAGATCCCAAGTTTGCCGTACGAGGTGCTCTAAAGGTGGAGGAATAATTTATTTTTCTTGCGCGTCGGAAATTTTAGCGAGTGAATGATATTCCGTGGTTGATCCGCCATCGCTCTTGCTAAAATTCGATTTAACAGTGGAGAGGGAATGGGGTGATTTTTTTTATCCCCCTTTTCCTTGTTTTGCGTCACTTGAAACACCTCTTTCACTAGCGGAAAACCTAAGGCAAGAGAAGTGGATGAGAGAAATGCGTCCATATTTCTCTCTGATGTGGTTCGTTATTATCTTCATTCTATAGCACCCGTTTCAGAGTGATATTCCGCATTTTTAGTGGGTAACATTTGCCTATCCATTGATCGAAAAAAATTCACTTTGTATTTAGGTCGGCATTAATGGAGATTGAAAACTCGGCAAGAGAATATTTGATAATGCTGCCTTCTTGTCCAAGGACGAATCTCAGTGAAGAAAGCCACATTGTATGCTTGAGTATACGTATTAGTATAAATATTGTCGAAAATAGAAATCTTACGGAAACCCTGGAAGGAAGATAAACTTATTCGATCACAAAATAAGACATGGCAACTTGATAAAATCAATTGTGTAAGAGGAGGTCTGGCGGAACGGCGAAGTAAGGTTGGGTTGAAATATGTATTGAAAAATTTTATGAAGTATACGAAACGAAGAGCTGCATATGTGTGAAAAGATGACCTTTTACAAGAAATTAGAGGAAAACTTCGCCAAAAAAATTGTAGAATCGTTAGCAGCCGATGATCCATAATATTATTCAGCAAAGATTTGCATGATGGAAAATAGAAAGGCCCTAGGCTGGAGATTCATGTGCGTTGCTTGCTCTGTGCGTAGATTATTTGTTCAAAGGATGGGATAGAACTTATCAATTTCGCCTATATTTAGAGAATGGAGTCAACAAAAGGGAAGAGTTTATATTTCCATCCATGGTTTCCTCCCCGGAGTTTTGGAAAATTCCGTGAATCCGTAATCTCTTCACGTATGTAGAGCTCATGGTCAGGACTTGTTTCATCGGCTTGTCTCCACGCACCTTTTTTATTGTAATTGTCCTCCCTTCACCTGTTTTATGGGATTACAAATAACGGATTCCATGTCGTACTGTAGTGGAAGCTTTTGTCTCGACTGAAATCCCGCTATGAGACGCAGCGTTGTGGAATATTACAGATGAAGAGTTTTTGCAATACATTCAATAAAGTGTTCAATTTTTATAATTGACATCACCATTGAACCAGTGTTCTTCCTGCGGAGTCTAAAAAATCTATTACGCACTTTTAGTTGTCTGTTGTCAATTCCTGAAATAAGTTTTGGCGAAAAACACTGCCATTGCATTTAAACCATCATTAAGATCACTGATAAACAGTCCTAACATTGGTTTGACGCTGATCGCCACTCTGATCTTTTATGAACTTATCTCTTTTACATTTAAGTAATTATATGTCATATCCATCATTTCCTCCTCTGGATATTTTATCGGAGGCCTTTCTATCCTCATTCTCCATGCCTCATGGCCTTAGAGAAGCATTCTCTAGATATTAGTGCTGAAGGATTATTACCTTACTTCTAGTTATAATTTCCTGATGCAAGTGTATTCTTTTCGCATAATGCCCTTTTTGCATACGCAAGACTATTATAAAATCATTATATAACGAACCGTATTGCCATTAAGTGTAAAATTTATGGTTTTATCCCCAAATTTCGGGGGTAAGTATTTCGTGCATCCCCATCTGGACTCATCCCTTCATGTGCTTTCTGTAACGCTGGCTTAACTCATATCGACATTCTCTTGTCTCGACCAGCTGAAATCCCAGTCAGGAATCGGCATTCCCTCCGTGAAATAGTAGTTGCGAGGCGAAGCCGTTCTCTAGTACACAATGCACATAAAGGCGTCGCATATGGAACCTCTTCCGGGCCAGCGAAGCTTTTGCGAGTGCTAATGCGGCATGCGGGATAACCAAAGTACCGCCGGGAGAGTTTGTCAGGAGGAGAGAGGGTTCGGATTCATGCGCGGGGGGAGAAGGCCCGATGGGCAAAGGAGTAAAGGAAGTAGTGCCAGCCGAACGCATTGGCAACTTGAAACCATTCCGCCGAAGATGATTCCCCAAGGGTTTTACCCGCCTCCCCAAGTCTTCAAGTTCATTCCGAAGGACTCGCCGAGTGTTAACTGGGGCTCTCTCTCTAAAATGCACCCATGAGGATACAAGCACAAGCCGAAAGTGCGATGGATAGTAAAAGTCCAGCCGGAAATGAACTCGGGAAGGGGATGGCGCAACAGAAAGTTGAATAATGTGGTTGTGAAAAATTATATTCTCAATTCACTGCTGCAGTTTCGTGCCATTTTACTCTTCGTCACTAGGATGCGATTTGCGATGCGATGCGCTTGGGATTTTGTGCGAGGGTCTCCGAAGTAATTTTTACAATCCATTGATTGATTAGGTAGCGTTGCTTAAATTATAAAAGTATGTGGTAAAAGTATGTTCGTTTTCTGTTAGAAAAAGAAATTACTCTTATTCCAGTTCGTTGTTAAATGAAAACACTGTGTATGTCAATTGGTAGCAATGCATATTGCCATTGTTATCTGTTTTTTCAGATTGGTTCATTTCTATGTTAATTGTACTGCTCATTACTTTAAAAATTTCTATGTTCCAAAGGAGTTAAAACTCCTAGCGCAATAAATGAGTTTATTATTATTATGTAGCTTCTCTAAGATATTGCGCTCCTCGGTCTAAAGTCGTTCAAATTTAATGTTAGAGAATATTATACATACAATACTATGACCGCATTAGAACTTAAGAATCACACTACAAGATCTCGTGGGCATCATATTGTCCATGGGCTGTTGTCGACAAATCAACGTAAAAGCATAGTATGAATTTTAATAAGAATAGGTTTTTTTATAACCTGCAAAGTTGTGAATTGTTTTGTAGTACCTTGAATAATTATTACTGCACAGTGTTCGAGCAAGAAAATCGTCTCATTTTACTGAGGATCCGGAAAGTATTTAACAAACGTGCGTGCCTAGCTTGAAATTGTACCTGCCTGCAAAACACGCGTCACATGAGGAATCCCCCTTAGGTTTATGGGGCTGAGGGCGCGTGATGAAGTCGAGGGATTGAAGTGGGGGAACCGTCCTCGCGGGTAAAAGCGCCGACGAAGCTACGTGGACAGCTGAAAGCCTTTTGTGTGCGCCCTCGGAAGAAGGTATTCGCGTGTATCACGCGTTTTATGCGAGTTACTTGTGCACTCAGAGCCTGCGAATGACTGACGGAGAAAATGAGATCCTTGATGCGGAACTGCCTTTGTTCATCCGCGGAGTCACGTATCCGTGCTGTCGCGTCCCGAAGGGTTTCTTTTGTGAAGTCGCGGGGCTGAATACTCACCGATCCACGCGGCCGTGTCGGCTCTTTGTGACTTGATAGGGTTTTCTTGTTTTACCCCTTCTTTTCTTACATTTTAAATGGGGTAGTTTAATTAGGTATCCAGCTCGAAAGCGGTGGCGGCGTTGCTAAATTCTCGGTTTGAACCACTGATAGCATAACCCCCTGGATCTCATTGGTTGCACGAATACTCATTTGATAGCGTACGGTTTGTATTAGAGCTCTCGGTGGGCTTCAGGGGTTGCATCAAGGCGTTCGCTTTAGAAAATCGCCTTTTGTTTGAATCAACTACCTTTGGTGTTGACTTAATATCGGCGGTTTACCTTGCAACCTAGATTGGTTTGCAAGTGAAAGGTAATCCCTCGATTTTCCGCTGAATGAATGTTTCTGTTATAAAACATGCGTACAATTTTCCTATTTAATTGACTTGGCGTACCTGTCAGGTTATGTAGCGCTGCATAAATAAGTTACTTTGAACGCAGTTACTTGCGTGGTGCAAAGGTAGATTTCTATCAGGTAAATAGCGATCTGGTTTGTGTGTTGGCTAGAATGTTGGATTGCAACCCCGAGGATACGGGTTCAAATCCCGGCGATGGTGGAAACTTTGTTCTTTGTGAAGAGCACTCCAGGTTCAACACCGCGTCCGTCGGATAGGACGTTAAGCGGTGATCCCCTTGGCGCCTTTTTCCCAGAACAGGCTAACGCCGATGCCGGGTTTCCCTCCTCCCTCTCTCTCCTTTCCCTATGACACAAATGGCAAGACTTGTCGGTCCTCTCTCCAAATGCCTGCCTATCAGTCATACCGCCAGGCCATCATTGTTTAAATCAAAGATTAGAGTTAGGACCTGGGATTTCCGGGTTCGAATCCAGGCCAAGGTAATTTACTTCTTTGAGGTGAATTCCATCTTTTAATGTTTAAGTCTGGTTATATCAACTTGTTTCATATCACAGTTGGCGTTTGTTTGGTAATTTGGGCAAAGGCTCTCGATATGCGAGGAAATTCGCATCTGTCATCAATAATACTCGGGTAGCTCAATGATGGAGAGATTTTTAGGGATGGAAAGAGAGTGGAATGAGACCAGGTGTCGGCATCCTCATAACGAGAGATGTCAGTTGAACCACCGTTTATTGTCCCTGTTCCGTGCATTGTCATAATATCGCTTAGTCAATCGAATATCAAAACGGTCAGCGAATGGTTTATGCCTGTAAACTTTGTTCAATATGATAGCATTACGAAATTTTAATGACAACTAATGTCAAAAATACTGATGTTTTCAAGAGATTTTTTAAAAGTGTTAACTTAGCTTCTAATCCCATCCGTAGTACGTTCTTTATTCGGTGCCTAGATGTGGTGCTGCGTTGCTTTACCAGAAAATTATGTATGTAGGATATTTCGGCACATATCATCATACATAATGGTAAATTTTATTCTAAATACAATATTATTCTGGCAGGAGACCTTCAAAATCTCAGTTAAAGATCTCCTCTCCTAAGGCGTCCCGTTGTGTATCTCCTTGTAAACGCTAAGCTTATTTGTAAGATAATTCAAAGAAAGCACGACGATTACCCAATCCTCTACAGGAAATCACGGCTTCTATAAGAACCTATTCGTTTGACCAGGAAGGGTTGAAGGATCCTTATCGATGGGATTATTTATTTAGATATTTTGCTAACTTACTGAATGAGAGAAAATTTCAATTCTCTTTCAAGTGGTTGCGGTTGTGTTTAATGAGGTAATAATTCAAAAGAATTACCACGTTGGATTCGATTAAATTGAAAACCCGCGTGAAATGCGCAATCGGAATGATATTATGTGTTATGTTGTTGGATAGAATAAACTTTTCCACCTAGTACGAATGAAAATTAATCAATGAAATTCAAAACGTTTATTTGGCGGATCTTTCCCAAGAGTAATTTAAAACGTGGGCCCTTATGGGTTTAACGGTCGGCTCCCATCAAGTGATTCTATGTCCCTGTATTTCTATTTTTCCAGCCTTTATATCAACTCACCAACCTGTCTGTTTGTTTGTCTGTTTGTCTGGTACAAATCTTGTAACTCAAATTTGACTCACTTCCTGTGAAGCAAAAACGCTGAAATTTTGCACACTTCTTCATTTCCGATGACAATACATGAAAATATAACTTTTTCTCTCCAACCCCCCTTTAACCACCCCCCAGTCAACCTATAGCCCCCCAAAACATGTTTATTTTTAACATAGGGGGGTAGGCATTTAAAAGCATAGGGGTGGCATTTTGAAACATAGGGGGCTTACCATTCACTTAAAATTTAATAAATATAGTGACTTTTTTAATACGTCACTTTTGGTTTTTCGGGGTCACTGAGTTTTTTTGCTTTGTGTCATATATAAACGTTGCTCATCCCCTGTAATCTAAATATAAAGGCTGGTTTTTAAAAAAAATTTTTTAATAAGAGCTTATTATGAGTTTATTTGTTCCCCTTTCTTTCGTTGCATTATCCGCAAATTCTTATTCCTCAAATGTTACCTACTTAAAAGTATAGTCTATCTTTGGTACTAAATTCTCATTTATAATTTTACTATCAAATACTTTTTCTGTATTACTTACTTATCTCCGTTTTACGTTAGTTTTGTTCAAGTAGTAGACATCGATAGCGTTGCGAATTTGTTACGGTAAATAGTGATTAATAGATTGCCGGCTTCAAATTTCAAAATTTGGCAATTAATAAGCAATTAGATATGCATCACGAGGCATAGATCCTTTTAAGATACCGTTATGTAGGATGGAAATTATGCTACCTCTTCCGAAAAGGAGTAATAATTATACATCTTGATTGATTCGCTAATATGCGACCTTGTTTGATGATACAGCAACATGAGGGCATAACAGAAAAATAGTGACAGCAGATATAGTTTTCATCCCTGGTTAATCGCCAATTCCTGTTGTTGAAGTTAGTTTAATGTTGCGATGGAGTACGAAGGGCACGTAGGTGGAATAAACGTAATCATTTCATTTAATAAGTACAGTGGCATAAAAATGGTTGTTTTCTGTATTAAGTGAACTGCTTGGATTATATATAATGTAGTTAATTGCAGCATTATGGCTTTGGCACTAAGCACGTTGGATAATTTTTCTACTAGAAACAAAAGAGTCATAATTTTATTATGAACACCTATGTCGTTATTTCCTGTTTTTTTTCTCAAAATGCTAATAAATACATGTTTACTTCAATCAACTCACACTGGGACTTCTATGTACCACACTAGGACTTTGAGCTTTGGGTTTTTTGAAGGCTTAAGTAAAACAAAGCGCAATACGAAGGGAAGATATTATTTTAATTTACGGTGTGCATGTCGGAATGAAAATTATTTTAATCCATTTAATTATTATAATAATAATAATGCTATACTCATGCACACAATGCTAGACCCATTTAATTAAGAGAGATCAGTGACGCCGTTGATATTATTAAATCTCATCTGCTTTGGCATTTCAATATTCTAAGTATTTTGATTGTTGTGTGGCATCTCAAAAAGATTAAAATAGAAAGGATGATTTTAATTCCGCGAAATTCGGTGAGAAAATGTATGGCATTTCTCTCTCCTGAAGGCGTAGTCGACACAGAGTTTTCCAGCACACCGTTATTAATCATATTGCTCATGCCGCTGGTGGTTTATTACCTTTTCATAAAATATTGGACACATTTAATCCATCTTTTTTCTCTTACATTTGTAATATTTTCTCCTCATTCTTTCCTCCAGGTGTTACATCGATTTTTTCTGCTGAAACATCACGAGGAGTCAACGACTCGGGATTTTTTCAGAGACTGCTTTCGTGGAATGCTCAGGTAAATAGATTTTTCATGTATTTATATTTTGATATCTTTTAAAGGAATTTATAGATCGAACTCAATGTTATCAATGGTTAAGGATTAGCAAAATTGAGTGAATTCAAGAGATATACTCCTAAAATTACTTTTAAATATGTATTTGCTCTTAGTCAGGACGAAGTGATTGTAAAAGGCCGGAATTAATGGATTATTTCAGTTTTGAAATAGCATATTAACGCCACAATTATTTAAATGTAAACGTATAAATACTAATAGAAAAGTCGGTTCTAGTGTACACTTAGGATTTTGGATAGTAATTAACCCTTAGGTGCACGCTAAGCGGGGATTTTGCCGCATTTTTCAAAAATTCGAAATAGCGCGTTTACTGTGAATGGATCACTTGTGGCATACTTTGTTATTCTATTTCTGTACTTTTCCCTCCACAAAGAACATATGTTTGCGTCAATGCGACGACCAACTATTGCGTTAGAATCTTACAAAGTGAGAACGACGTAACTTTGGGCGATTGGCCGCTAGATGGCGTTCACACGATACTAAGGAACTACTGATAATCTGTCGTTACTGTGGAAACTTGGAAGCATAATCCTTTTTTCAATACTATGTTAATATGTTGTCTCGTATTTATTATATTTTTGTAAGCATTTGCATTATCATAATTTATCATTATTGAGTTCTATTTCATTTTTCCGTCTATTAAAGTTCATTAGAAACAAGCTCTCTGATGTTTATACTCATAAATTTGGGATAAAATATAATGCATAAGTAAATTTGCCTCTGAGGTTTATCGCCTACTATGCCTGTTAATCTTAATAATTATTGTAATTCAGATAGGCAAACTCTCTTCCTTGTCTAATACCGGTTCGTGTATTTGTAGCGTCGCCTTTATGTGAGTGAAAATTATACGATTTGATGGAAGTGAAATTTTGGCACATAATTTGATGGAATAACTCTTCGAGAATTTATTATGAGGGGCATATCTGTTTTTAAACGCTTGTCCACAACGTCGTTCACTCCCGAGACGCCCGAGACTCGATCGGCCATTTTGAATTCCGAGACTATATTTTTTTCCCGTATGCTCGCCTCACCCCCTCCCATCCCTCACCGCATCTCCTTCCCCTTCTAGCGTCTGTCGCCTCACTCGAAGAAGGGTGACGTGGTGACACGGACGCCGACTACGACGCCGACTATCCTGACGACTAATCGAATGCCCTGCATGGTTGGGGACAGACACCAAAACATATCATTCTAAGGTTAATCTTTGTTAAAAAAATAAGAGCCGTAGTGAAAGATACTTTTATTACAGGGTAACTGATTTAACAAGCTAAAAATTGTAACACTTAAAATCTACTTCTTCGGTTACTCTTGGGTAGCTTTCCTTATTATTGTTTTTTTTTTGTTTTAATATTTTTTTCCTTAGCCACGAAGGAAACTTACTGACGGTAGTTACGACCAATTAATGAATAATTTTAATAGTTGGAAGTTGAAAGTTGACGCATATCAAAATTAGTGATTAATTTTAATCGTATATCATTAAATTTTTCATTCCAGCGACAGCATTACCCCCCCAAGCCTCCAAATCTGCATTTGGCAATCTATGTTTCCCTGCGCGCCCTATATTAATTTACTATTGTTATATCTGAGAGCCATGTTTGCGTGCAGTACGTTTGCATAAGTCACAAATATTATTATTTTCCTGAGATGATTTTATGCCTTTATAGTATGTGTTCTTTAGTTTAGTATACATCTTCAAAACCTATTCTCATAATTGTAAATACCAAATTATCGGTATCTGTTTATTGTGTGGGCCGCACTGAATTATTTCGGTAGCGCAAGCTAGCCGCGAGTTTCCCAAGAGGGTGCTTCGTCTTATTAACCCGTTTCCTCGAAAGAAGATGTAATTTCCGCCGAAACTTGCCAATCCGATTTTATGCTACTGAATTTATTTATTTATCCATAGTTATCTTGACTGGCTGTTTTCAAGCTTATGAGATACCGACAAAACAGAAAATGGTCATTTATTTTGTTAGGTAGGAATAACCATTCTTTTGGATAAAATAGTATTATTTTGAAGAACTCTGGCATTAAAATTTAACGTTGCACGTTTTATGCCATTTCATATCTGTAACCACGTTGGAGTTCGGCAAGTTTTTCCGTGTATTACTATTCGATACGAGAAAGATGGCTAAATGAGACATCCTTCTCGAAAACCAGCTTTCCTGGCTTCAGTAAGTTTCATTCGTTAATTTTGATCGAATCTCAAACCTGGCCGAAACGAGGCACCAATATTGCTGACCCCCTGCTTTCCTAAGCCAATCCTCCCCGTCCCCTTTAGCTTCCGCTCAAAATTTTGTCTCGTGGAGAATGGCTCCATCGGCCATTGTTTCGTTCACTCTGGGCGCAGATTGTTGTGGGCCTTCATTGTCCGACGAAATGGAGTCCGTCCACTTGCAAACAGGCCAACCGTGTTCCGTATCGTGGCATCGACGCGTGAGGTAGCCCTGTCCCACAGCGCTCACCCTCACTCTCCATAGCAAACATGACCTATCGCCTCTCTCTCTCTCTCTCTTGGGTCCTGATGTCGCCGCTTTCCGCTAGCCCATGATAAAGGAAACTATAGACCTTACCCTTACCACACACTGCTAGGTCTAGTAGCTGGAGTGATATAGTTATGGGTACTGGAGCGGATGGGATGGCTGAGCAGTGTTGTAGTCTGAAATTTCCACCGAATTTTGGTGGTAGTGATTCATGAGGCTCTTCAGAAAATTTGAATACCATAATTTCAGCCTATGTGTCTACTAGAGACTACTAGAGCGAGTGGGATAGCTAAGCAGTATTGTGATCTGAAATTTCCACCTCAGAGTCACCTCGGTGGGGATTGGTAGGTGGCCAGTTTTCTCCGAAATTCATTACACTCCACTTATTCACGTCAATCTGTAGAAACTATTTCTAACACATTTCTCTATTTAAGGTTAAATACAACTTATTAAACTCTTCATATGTCTATGAAACTCTTAAAACTTAAGGGAAATACGCAGCAAAAGGCCTGACAATCCTGACATACGTACTCAAGATTAGTTAATCAAAAGAGAGCATCAATTAAAGAGAATAGCGGTGGATAAAAAATATAATTAAATTTGGGAGTGCAAGAAAAAATATCTTCAATTATCCTAATGAATGTTTCTCATCTTTTAAGCTGCTTAGCATCAAATATCCTCTATAGCCCGAACCAATGATGGCATCTTTATCATTCCATCCTGTCATCCAATTCTATCATCTTCGGTTCCAAATGCTTTATGCCATAGTGCGGGAATGCATGCGAAATGATATAATGAAAAAAATGACGATACCTTTCTTAATATTTGTCATGGTGTCTACAGACTATAGCATTCTTAAGATGACAAAATACCATTTTTATTTTCCATAGCTCAAGAACCGTTATGTTGTTGTGCAGCGATGCGTGCGTAGTGAGACAACGAAAACAAAATTACGATACTTTTCTTTATATTTGTCATAGTGTCTACAATCCATAGCATTCTTACGAAGTCAAAATCCAGCGTTTCTACCCGTACGTGCAAAGTCCAATGCATTGCGGACATATGCAGAGGCCGGAAATGGCTCAACCTTTTATGGCCTTATGAGTGGGTCCCTTCCCGGTGCTAAACCCCTTGCGTCATGCCCCTCTGCGTCTCACGTACACGGCCACTCAGTCACTTCCCACCCGTGCTCACTTGCTTGCTTCTCCCTAGTCCTGGCTCCCCCTCCCGTACACTTGTCTTCTCTGCAAATTGTCTCCACTTGTTCCTCCCTTACTTTTCTTTCTCCCACACGTCTCGCGCCATCTCGCATGGCCTCCTTCCAAACTGCTCGACCACCGCCTCGCCCGTTCGCCATCACCCGACGTCCGCGCTGGCTCTCCCAGCTCGTCTCTTTCTCTCTCGTGCGATGCTCGACTCATTTCTCCTCGATGCCAGCCCTAAAACGGGCCCGTCGCGCATCCGCAACGCAGCTACATTTTACATTGCGCTACTCCATTTATTTTGACCTCACCCAGTGAATAGGTACTCTTTTGTATTCTTGTAGTATGCTCCTTCTCCCTACTTGCCTCATATCTCCGCCTGAAAATATTAGTGGAAATCTCTCTTCTCCTGCGTGTGTGTGTGTTTATAATACCTAGAGTTAAGACTAATTTTTATTCACTAACTCTCGTTTTCATTATTCGCTTCTCTACTGGATGAACGTGGAAGATTGTATATTATACTTAAGTTTCTTTTGTTTCTAACTAGAAGTGGCACATTAGCTGATCGCTTCCATCTCGTCAACTTGTTCAGACTACGTCATTTGGTGTACAACCCTCTCCTTTGTAACCTCACCAATTTTCAGTGTTTATGAAAAATTTAAGGCTTTATTTTAAGCTAAATATCATATTCTTGATGCTTAAAATCTTTCGATGAAATTACCCGTATATTTTGACGCCATCGTCGAAGTCGATGCCATTGCTATGGTTTAGCTACATGGCTGGTTATCGTGACACCCACACCTTATACTGACTTACAAACTGCGAATATATACCTCCCATTTTTTCATGATTAACTATGCCTTGTACTCGGGTAAACATATCCAATAATTCCAATTCCTCGATTCATTTTAATTTTTGTGTTTCAGTTTTTGGCACATGAGATCTTAGGTTAATCCTTCCCTCTATGCCTCCATAATAAATATATGCTATGCGGTATTATAATCCATATTCTTGACGTATTAACCATATCCTTCTAACCATTATTTTTATCTGCCCTATCCTTAATTTTGGGTATCACGAGCTACTAAGTTTTCTTATTAATTATTCCTTCCAAAAATCAATGTCAACCTTTTTCACTATATAAACTTCAATAGACCTTTTTTATCCAATATAGCTTTTTATAATAAAAAATCTAAAACCATGATGACTAGAGGTAAGCGAATTAAGTTTTTTTAAATCTTTATAAGTATATTCCTTTTCTTGGCATTAAATTTTATATCTCCATTAGTCCTCCGGTCTTTTCCAACGGTGCTTTTTTCTGTTTTGCTTCCAATCTAATTTTATTCATCTTTAATATTTTTTTATGAAAGGATCTATTTTTAAAAAGCTGTGAATTTTTTTCCTCAACCATTTTCCCAACATTTTTCAGTTTATCTTTTTTTTAATTACAATACCAAAGCTGCCCAAAAGTGATCTTGATCTTTCTCGTAACATTTTACTTGTATTTATCAATCCTGACGTCCCCCTGTCTTGCCACGGCATTACCAATTCTCTACCTTTTTTGACGCAACATCTGCTTTGATGAACCGATGAACATAGCCTTGAGTTTTCATTTCACTGTGATGTAAATATTTTTTGCATCTTTTATGGCTAAAGTCGAAAATAATATTGTGTTTTTCAGTGTTTATTTTTTAATCTGCTCTGCTCTGAATCTATTTCACCATATCAACATTCTACGCTTTATGTTTAAGATATGACCCATTATTCTTAGGAAGGTTCTCACATTCAGAAATGTTTTTTATTGCGGTAGGGAGAAGGTGTCAAAATAATTAATTCATCAGTTTATATTGGCTGAAATATTATATCGATTATCATAATTGAAATTTCTTGAAAATCGATTCCTAGCCTGTAATTTCTCCTGTATGAAGCTGTTTTTATTGTGTACATAATTCTTAAATATTTGAAACTACGCAGGCTTAATGTAACTTCGTGAATGATTTCTTCGATCTGTGGTCTTATTTTTATAAAATTAGGTGGGAAATGTGCACGTGGAGAGTTAGGAGGTGCTTCTGACTCTATATTTCGAGATAAACCGCTTAGCTGAGCGGTAAGCTGCAGTAAATCACTGTTAGGATTGATTACTGCACCATTTATATTTTCTTCTTTCGTAATGCTCACCAAATCAATGCTGCTCAATTCTTCTCTCAATGTCGTTAGTCATAGAACTCATTTATGGGAAAGTGTGTGATTATCCAACTTTCATTGCCTTGTTTCCTCTCATTTTCCAAAAATTCATCGAAATATCTCCAGCGGATTGAAATTTCTGGCTACGTGCATCGCGTGCCTTTGTTTCAGTCTTCGGTAATTGTAGACTAAGTTCCTTGCTAAATATAATGGCATCTCGTGATTCTAATTACCTTCGTATTCTCGGGAAAAAATTATTATAACTTTCAGGTTTTGCAACTAGGCTGCTTAAAAATTTATTGATATTGTGTCTATTGATGAGTGTGGTTGATAAATGTGGGAAAAAATGCTAATGTCATCTTTATCATCCCACCCGTCCACCCATCTGAGATATGTACGGTATATCAACAACATTTTGTCTCCTGATCAAAAACGGCTTTCAGTTTGTGAGCATGGTACAGTAATAATTTATTAATGATATAAACTATTTCTCCCCTTATAATGTAAAATATTATGGTCCCAAAATTAATTATGACTGACCAAAATACTCAAATAATATATACAGGAGACACAATCAGGGAATAAGTCCAACGTTACATAGGTATGCTACGAAGTAGATGTGTAAAAATGTTTTTTATTTTATGAATATTCATGGTGAAAATATGATAGAATTGTTCTATTACCACTAAATTGGAATGAAATTGTACTTCCGAGGCAAAATTATATATTTATATTCTTAGATAATCTAAGTAACAAACCTTCTAGTGCGTTTCTTCTATCTGTAAAGACCTACCTGATGAAATAATATTTACCAGAGAAGCAATAATTTCAGCGCATTATTACTTATATATGCCACTAAGTAGTCACACATAAGTGTTTATTTATTTTATGAATATTCGATGTAAAAATGAGGTTAAACTGGTGTATTAGCTCTTAATTGAAATAAAATTTGGCTTACGAGGGAGAAACTTTGTATCTCTATCTTTACACTTACATTAGATAATAATGGCGGCAATCCTTTTTGCGCGCTTCGATCAGCTGTGAAGAAAAACAGCAGCTTAAAATCGAGATTCATAGCTTCGAATCCTCGAATCTTTGGACTTAAGTGACACGCGCGTGGAAAAAAGCTTAAAATGTAGGAAGAGTTTTGGCATATAGTCTTTTGGGGATATAATTTTTATTACGTAGGTGCGATCCCAAAATTGAATTTCATATATCTGTATGCTCAAATAAAAGTCACTGGAGAGAAGTCAATGGAGAGACAATCATTGTATCACTCCATCGTTTCTTAGATATGCTGCTAAGTAGTTGTATAGAAGTTTTTATGTATTTGATGAACTTTCACGGTAAAAATAAGATATATTTGGTCCATTAGTACTAAATTTGGATGAAATTTTATTTTTTAGAGAAAATTGTGTACCTATCTCTACTCTTAGATAATCTCGGCGGCAATCCTTCTAGCGCGCTTTGTCCATCTGTGAAGACCAAGAGCAGCTTAAAATCGAGATTCATTGCTCCAAATCTTGGGATATAAGTAACACACGCGCAGAAAATATAACTTAAAATGTAGGTGAAGAGTCATGAAGAAGTATGAAGTCTTTTGAGGATGTAATTGTTAGGAGGGAGGTGCGATCGAAGGAACGGAGAAAAAATCAGTGCTTTAATTTCCCCATCCGGGGACACGTGAGAAAACCATCGCACTCGGCTGAACTACAAGCGTTGCGATCCATTTGTTTCGCTTTCACACTCCCTTCCCGCTCCGTTTTGCGCCGCACCCCCTTAAAAACACCCTTTCCCATCCCAATCTCCTACTACTCTCTCTCGACAGTCTCTCTCGGGTGTTCGTCGGATGAGTGGTAGCGAAGGGGGAAGGCGAGAGGGTATCTCCCGTACTTATGCCCAGCTCCATCTCTCCCCACTTGCATCCGCGAATAAAAAAAATAGCCCACACCCACGCCTTGTGTACACCTTTTAGAAAAAAAACTTTTTTTCCTCCCACTTCCTCCTCCAAAACTCGCCATCGTTTTGCATACCTGCACTCCACGGCTCTTCTTTCTCTCCGAGGTTCGCTTCATCTCCATCTTTCCGCTGGTATATGCGTGTGTGAGGGTAGGAGCATGAGAAAGTGTTTCTCTCTCTGCCCCTCTTACCGTTCATGCTTACCTCTCACTTCACTAGCCTGCTCGGCCGCTTCCCTTTCTCATAGCCGGCAGGGATTCTGGTGGTGGTTGGTCGCCGGTCTCTCTCTCTCTCTCTCTCGCCCAGGGAACAGGATGTCCAAACCGCCTTCGGATGCGGTCTCGCCGCCGCTCGGAATTAAGGCCGCCACTCGCCCAGTGCGATGTTATGCCGGGAGCTATTCTCGCCGCGATTATTCACATTTCTCGAATCCCCATACAAGGTGGCCACTCTTCTTGAAATCAAGGAATTTCACTGAGTGTATCGTCGATTTTCTACCATCTTAAGTCAAGGGATTTCACCGAGCCTAATACATCATATAACCAGAAAATCATATTTGATGTTAACGTCTTGTGGTAATTTTTCCGAATTTTCGTGCACGTTGGTATATCGTCGATATCCGACCATCCTAATCCCAATAAATTATTCTGGTGGTGCCAGTTTTACTTCTAACATTTATTTTTATTCGTGAATTTTCTTAATTTGCTATTACGTTATCAAATTACTTAAAATGATCAAATATTAATCTCCTTCAAACTTGAATATTTCTTATAGTACTTATTTTCATGCAGTCTGTGTAATTATGACATGTGCCTGGAAAGACTAAAAAAGAGGGCAACTTTCTGACTAATGTCTGAGATGGTGGCCAACTTGGCAATACTCATCCAGTGGGATCCTATGGTGCAGAACTATTCTTGCCATGGTTATCCGTAGTCCTCAAATGCATATCGCACACCCAGTGCAATGTTATGCTAGTAGCTATTCTTGTCTATAGTTCATATCTATCAAATTTATTCACGCTAATCAGCTCTGAAAAGCGATATCTGACGGCGCGCGCCGCTTACTGGTGACATGATATGGACTTGGAGGCGTCTACACTATTCATGAGTATACTAATAATGCCGAATGGTATCTTCAAGTATATAGTATTATTCATGTTCCAACGTCAGCTGATGGCTCAAATTCGTTGATACATGTTGTGCGCCCAAATGTGAAGTGGGTTTCTCCATTTCCGCTCACTCCAAACGCTAACTAACTATACGATTCGTTACGAACTCCCCGAGCAGTCAGTTGATGTCCAAGGCTCACCTGTTTTTTTTTGTTTTTTTTTTACTTTCATTTACTGTGGACAAGATTGTAAGAGGAAAATGTATGCCATATCTTCACCAAGCTGACATTCTTTGGTTTGGGACCTCGCGATTAATCCGCCTACGATAGTCTAGTAAGCTCGCTTGGTATTCTTCTAGTGAAGAAACTCTGTAACGCCAAATATTTATATCTAAATTTTTCTCCGCAAGCCGCCTCAAGAAGTCTTGTTGAAGTAGGCGTTAGGATTCTAGAGTAAATAAAATGAAAATAACTCAAAAAAAATATTTGAAGTAATGAAATATGTTTGGGCCTGAATCCGGAAAATGCCATTCATTGCTCTAGATTGTAACCTGAAACTTAATCATTAGTCCAGGAAATGAAGCATTTTGGCTTGCAATTTTTTCAAACTGAATCGATTTTCTTGAAATTTTCACAATAAGTAGGTTATATACCAAGAATCAAAATCTATATCATGCCGACGGGCGCTTTTACCCAGGGGGTGGTTTTCACCCCATCTCGGGGGTGGAAAATTTTAATTATATTTTGAACACAGGAGACGATAGAAAAATGAATTCTAAGAATAAAATGTTCTTTTCATTTTTTGCGTAAAATTAATATTTTTTGAGTTATTTGCGATTGAAAGTAACAGTTTTTTGGCGAAAAAATCAACGCTTTTAATCAATTATAGGCAAATAACTTGAAAAGTATTAATTTTATTAGGAAATTGTTAATTAGAAAACTGTAGCTTGTAGAAAATTAAATAAAAATATTATTTTATATTTCCTTTATGACGAATTCGGACCGAGCTACAACTTGTTGATGGTTATCTATTGTTTGTCATATGCTAAATTTGCAAGATTCAATACCAAATAGCGGGAAAATGTATTTTTCGAGGAAAACTTATGCAATCTGTTTAAAAGTGTTTTTAAAAAACTTTCTTAAAATGGGAAAAAAAATTTTTATCATGAAATTTGAGCGATTTATGATTAAAAATAAGATCAGTCCCTACTTTTTTCTACGAAAAAATCAGTGAAAACAACTCCTTATTACCACACTAGTCAAAATTGATCAATGCCCTTCAGAATTTCTCTTTATTTAACTATTGTTAATTGATCCTAGAAATTTTTTTAATTTACAATTATAACTTTTGAAAAAATGGAGGAAAAATTGAAAAGTCATTTTCTACAATTTCGTTAAAAATACTCTTTTTTTCAAAATAACTCCAAAAAAACTGGTGATATTAAAAAAATGCTAGGGTAATAAATTGTAGCATCTTTATTTTCAAATATTTTGGTGTGTTTTAATTTTCTATACAATAAATATTTGGTGAGATATTGATAATTAAAACCTCTATTTCCAAGGGAGCTCCACCTTATTTAGACCCTTAAATCCCTCCCCTTTAAAAATTAATGACTCGAAAAATATTTAATTCACATGACCTCGTAGTCAGTAAAAACCCTAAAAAATACAATTTAAATGAACTTTCTATCATAAAAAATAAAGGAGCTATGTTTGAAATACCCATCAAATTTATTTTCGAAAAATTCGTAATCCACATTACAGAGCATAACATTCCTCATAATCAGCATATACTTTGTGTACTTTACGTTCGAAGATAACGATACACTCAAATTTGTTACAAAATAAACACACATACCCATATGATGTATACATACATACACATATGTGAGTATGTGTGCTCTCGCTCACATTGACCTGTGAGCATGCATGTGGTGGGAAGACTGGAAGCCATACAGTCTCCGTTTGATAGTGTTTTATGTTACCATGACGAAGTTTGTTCTGTTTATCCTATTGTTATATCTCTTCAGTGCTGTGATTAAAATCATGAGAGAAAAAAGTGAATACATAATAAAAGGAGTAAGAATGTGATAAGAAGATAAAATGTGATAAATTTATATTTATAGGGTAAATAATTTTTTTTACATTAACCCGCAATAAGGGTTGATTATTATGGGTTGAAACGCCTTAAAATTATTTTCCAAACAAAAAAATAACTATACAAATAATTTAAAGTAAATTTTACATGTATTTAGCTTTAAAATATAATTTTTTAAGTTTTAGCTTTTAGGGGTAGTTTTCACCCCTAAAAAATAAAAGGCGCCCTTCGGCATAATATAGATTTTGAAGAAGGGGGTATGATTAGTCTAATCCCAAATATTTATGAAAATCGATTTGGTTTGAAAAAATGTTTTAAAGGAGGTATGATTAGTATAATTACAAATTTTTATGCAAATCGATTCAGTTTGAAAATTCTTTTTTACATTAATCTCCAATAAGGGTTGATTATTATGGGCTGAAACACCTTAAAATTATTATCCAAATATAAAGAAATAATTATACAAATAATTTAAACTAAATTTTATATGTATTTAGCTTTAAAATATAATTTTTTAAGTTTTAGCATTCAGGGGTAGTTTTCACCCCTAAAAAATAAAAAGCGCCCTTCGGCATAATATAGATTTTGAAGTAGGGGGTATAATTAGTCTAATCCCAAATTTTTGTGTAAATCCATTCAGTTTGAAAAAATTGCAAGGTTTTTCACTTTTATGAGCTTCATTTCCTGGACTACATGTCAAGGCTTAATGATATTCCCATCTCCTTAGAAAATTACTCTGTGTAATGTAATATCATGCTTCTGTTCTTCTATCACTTTGATTGTTGTCATCTTGGGAATATTTCTTCATCTCTCCCGTTTATCATTAGAGGATTATTTACTGTATTTTTTTCCTTGTGCGGGATACTCCTTTTAGGTTGTTAGAGCGTTCACGGCGATAGATCCGCAGCGAGAACATCCTTCTCTTCCTACCACCGCTTTCGGTGTTTAGCGACTGCATGACCATATCTCCTCACCTTCTTCCCGAACCATGCGTCGCCTAAGAGTCGCTTACCACATTTCTCTAATTTAAACTTTATCAGCGTAGGAATGCACACGAGCATAATAATTGAGCTGTTAATTGGCTGAAGAAAAAATTTACGAAGAAAAATAGTCTGATAGCCAATTTGAAAAAAAAAACGTTGGTGGACTTCGAGAGTGCCACCCTTTAACACATATTATCTTCCACATAAATGATTTCGCAGTCAATAGGGAAATCTGTGTCATAAATTTTCCAACTTAACGTCATTCGGATATCCTTACCTGCTACTGCATTAAAAAAAATCTTGAGAAATTCCAACGCTATCATTAGCAATGCATGAATGTTTTTCATATAGACTAATCTGCCGAAATTAATGATATGCTCCCACAAGAGCTTCCTAATATTAAAACGAGAAGCGACAAAATGATAATTCCTTTATCCATGCTGTATGACGCTTGAGGTAAAGCGCCCCTTTCTAGTTGCGTGCCTTCTGAAATGAGTTTGCACGTAGCAGACTTCTCTTCTCGCTATAGCATCGCATTCCACATGTAGCAACGTTAACGTCGACGTGGGCATGCCTTCCCTCCCCTTTCGCAACTTCCATTCTCTCTCTCTCTGGGTCCACCTGTATCCTGCCGTCCCTTTCTCTTTCCGCCTCCCTTCATCTCATCATCCTCGGAGGCTCTCACGTATTTACCTGCGGGGAGTGTGAGACCGCCTAATTTTGCGGCGTGCTGTCTCCGGTTCGCCCTCAAGGCCCGGGCGTAAACTCGCAAAAGGCGAGAAGCTCAGAGTTTTCATCCCATATCTCCACTTCTTGTCCATTTCTTCACGACATTCATTCCATGGAGGCGCATTCCTGTGAGAGTGAGGCTTCCATCCAGCGAGAGTCGCAAATATAACTGTATTTTTACTTTTTCCATGGATTTTCCGGGTCGATTCTCAGGGTGTTCATTTTCATGTTAGCATATGTAATAGACCGTCGCCATCTCGTGTTTTTCTCTTATTTTTTAGACTGCAGGAAAGTGTTCCCAAATGCTTTAGGCATTTTCTCATATTGTTTTCTTGAGTACTCAAGGTAGCTATTTGTACTCATCTTTCATATTGAAGGAGGTAGAAACTATTTTGATGGGCTATGCACTTTAGCTAGCTAAAATTGTTTTTGCTATCGACAAGGACATTTTAACTAAGGTAAAAGATTAACCCGGTGAATAAACTGATTCTTTTAGGGTTGAGGAGCAGCTGTGACTTTATTAATCGGTTTTACGGAGTACCGAATCCGTGCGTAACAGTCTCCATTCGACATAAATTCAATAACCATTTCGGCCATAATGTAGACCACCTGTACTCTTTGCCCAACACGAAAGTTCTTTTTATTTTGCACCCCCAAATTAATTTTATTTACCTCATGACAGAGTCACTCAACTCTTTAATTTAATATTATGGTGTTGTACCTGCGCAAATTATTTCATGGTGAAGTGTTAGCAAATACGCATTCTTTTTATTCACGTGTTAACGATCTTTCAATAGTTGAGGGACTTCTATTGTTAGAACTGGGCCGAAGCATTTTCACCTCATTAGGAAATGGCTTTGTGAATCCCCTCTCTTCGAACTACTATTAATGAACTATTATTGATCGTGTTGCGCAGAAGATAGTATGGTGGAGGTGACATCAACGTTCTCATCGATAAACTTTTTCGAATGCGTATAGATGCGTCACTGATGGAATTTTGATCGTATTCTCTAATATCCCTCGTTAAAGTCCACAATATGAATAGTTTACTACTTATACGGCTTTTACCTATTCCCTTCATCATTGCGAAAAGCGTGCCTTAGAATAAATTTTGGATGAGATCAATTATTGAGATGCTTCTAACTTTACTGATCATTATTTATATGACGTCGTAGAGCCATCGAAAGCACTCATAATAGTGTTCCAAAGGGATTTTTGTTCAAACCTTTTTCTTTCCAACGCGAGCCATCCTAAAATATACATGAGGATTCGGTCGGCAATGTAGGTACCTAGTATATTAGCATTAAATAGTAACGGAGCGCCTGCGAGCCGCGGCGGAGTTAGTCGGGCCCCGGGAACTAATGTTCCCGCCGGCCGAGTGCAATTGATCTGTTTCGCTGTAATATTGAAGGAAGGCGGATCGCATTTTATCCCGGCCGCCGGGCGGTTGAGGCCCGTAGGACGTGCATTTTATTCGCGGAGCGGTCCAGCTCGCATGCGGTCTTAATGATTTCACGACACGCTCCCCATTGCTTGACCCGCCCCCTCGCCCCCTCTGATTCCTTTATTTCCCCTTTGCCTTCGTCCCTCAGTCCCCCTCGTTACCTTCTCCCCTTTTCTACTGTCTCCTCTCTAGTTCCTTTTCGGTCAAACATAGGCATTCCTTTGATCTTTTTTGGATTTCAGTCTTATCTGCTATGAGTCTTGTTGGTATGGTATTTAGAGGAATTGACCGACTCTTGAGGTTATATGCGGGGAAGATTTTTCATAGTAAAATCACGCGTCTGCTTCCGCTTTTCTTTATTTCTGTTGCTAATGGCTTCCGGGTGCACCTGTTTTATTTCTACCGACCCAGGTTTCGGCACATAATGCAATCTTCGCGGTACATTATTGGATGGCATTTGAAAAATCTCGCATGCTTATTTTGGTGGTGCCACTGTGATAAATTTGAGAATTTGTTGGGGGAAGGGTGGAGAGAAACTCGCTGTCGGCATTAGCATGCTCTCAATTAAAAGTTCCAAGGGGACCATGGTTTAACGTTCCATCTGACGGACGGAGTGCTTTACTTTGAATTGTTCTCCACAAAGCAATGAAGCAGGTTCGGGCAGTTACTGAAAATTCTTTCTCACTACCGGGATTTTAACCCGGACCAACTGGGTGGGAAGCCAAAAATAGACATAACAACAACCCGATTCCCGTTTCATCTGTTTTAACCAAGATTTTATGCCTACCGGGTCTGACCATGAGAGCTAACTGGGCTACAGGGATTGAGAGGAATCCAAATTCTTCACAGTAAAGTTTTATGAGATGATTTCTGGTGCCATATCGAGGGTGTGCAAAAATGGCGTGATTCATTTTAGGCTCAAACTTAGACCTTATTTCCTCGTCAAATGCTGCTGAGTGGAATTTCAATAATCTCTCATGCTAACTGGATGTTAACACTTTGATACATTAATGTCTTCATTCACACAATTCATAAACGCTGAAACGGTAATGGAGGGTGTAAAGTGATTTTTGCGATTTAAAAGCTATAATTAATTAATATCAGCGTTAATTTAAATTAGGTTAATGATTCTGAATATATATTTTTAAGAATAGCAATACTATATGTAAGAACACATGGGTCACCATGTATCCTACAACTTCATATATTTTCTGTATCATTTTCCTGTTCTAACTGTATTTCAGGTTTTCTTCATAACTCTGGGTATTAAAACCAAGGACAATGAATACGTTAAGTTTCTTGTGGAAAAGTGTAGTGAATTATTTTCATTAATTGCTAATAGTGGACAATTCATGGTACTCACACATTCTGGTAAATGTTTTGACGTTCGATAAAAATGGGAAGTAAACAAATTGCATGTTTCTCCATCATAAAGTATTATGTAGGTAACATCAGGTAACATTTTGGAAGTTAGAGCTTTAATTTTTTTCTATATAAAAAATTAAAAAATTCCTTGTCTAAATTTCCTTTCTCGAGTGCGCATTTCAGGCCGTTTTGTTCTATGTGATACGCAATTCTAATTCAAAAGAAATTTACGAAGGCCAGCCATTTCCTTTAAAGGAGTTCAGATCTGAAGTGTTTTTTTGCCTGCGAAGTAAAATGAAATTATCAAGGGCAGAAAGCACTTCCATTTATCACCTGGGTGAGGTTGTGAGTACTGCAGCCTGAGACATTCCGGAAGGAACTCCAGGTGGCCTTGTGAAAGGAACTACGTTCTCGGTGGTGCAAGTTTCACGTCTGCCTTTGGGATTAATGCTAGGTGAGAGTCTCGCATATCTAGTGAAACAGTATTCGTGTTGATCACAAAGTTGGCAATTTTCAACTAATATAACAGTATATCTCGACCAAAGTTAGATTTTTATCTTCCTATACCCCTTCTGGTATTATGGCGGCATCTTAACCTCCTGTCTTTTGAAACCGAAGAAAAATTTAAGACATCTAGAGATGGTGATATAATACAATTTTTTTGTCTGAATAAAGATCGTTTCCAACTTTTGGACCGAGTAGATTCGATATAGGTTCACATTAAAAGCATCTAAGTGCTTTTAATAGGAGCACAGCTAATAGAGCAAAGTGGCAGGGAATATGATTCTGTGTAGAGTTAGTATGAAAATAGCCCACCATTGCACTCTTTTTTCTGTGCGAGTTTTCTGATGCATTTACGTGTTCGGGAATGCTGATTATCTGCTTAATCACGGTTAAAAATACCTTCTCTGTTTTAAAAGTATCCTCCTAATTCCCTTATCTACGCATAGCTCCTCTTTATAGGTATATTTTTATGGTTTACGTCGTTTTTGGTATTACTTTTGTTACTCTTCTTTTTTGTTATTTTCTCTTCCAAATTCCATTATGTATTATTTTCTCGATTTTTCCCCCTCCTTGATGCAGAAGAATTTTTTGTCTTACACGACTTACTACATTGTCGTTGTGTGTGTTACCGTATTCGATAAGTAGCATTTTCGTAGGGTTTCTAAGGCTATTTTATTCTGTACACAGCATGTTATTTCGATGTTAAGTGTTTGGCAATGCATCGCAATCTACCCTCAGTATGATGAGATCCTAGCCTTCTTTTTTCGTGTGGGTACTCCTGCTGTCGGTTTACCGCTATTTTAAGTGGCTGCACTCACGACGTATTTATCGGCCGACCCGGTCCATCCTCAAATCATCTAATTTCAAATGGAGATCTGCTTCAGGAATACGAGTGGCTAGTTCAACCTCCGTCTTAGACGTCCAGTTTGTTTCGCGAAGCAATCATCCTAATGGAAATTTATTTATAGTGCAAAGCGATTTCATTTTAGGGGCTGTAAGATACTTGTTCTTAACAGGCGGGCATTTAAGCGGAGTACCAAGGCATTTTGGTAAGAGGAAAAGAGTGGCGTTAAATCTTAGTGGTAATAGTTTTTGTATTTTTCCTATCTCTTTGTGAATAAAACTAATTAGCAATTCTAGATAGAAGTTTGGTTTTGAATAAGGGCATTTGTATTCCAAATGCAATATTGGTCATATCATTGTTAAATCGTGAGATGAGTATCGGTTTTTATCTTGCTCCGAAATTTTTAGATCATTTGTTAAATCACTTAATACATTGTCCTAAATTAAATGAATGTAAGTATCTTGTGCTATGAATTTACAGTTCTATTAAAAAAACATAATCTAAGATATCACTAGTAATCATAATGTTTCCTAAAAATTCGCTTTTCAGATTTTTCGAAAAATTCTGGCAATAAGTAAGGAGTGTCCGTTTAAAATTTCGTGAATTGCCTCAAAGAAAGCTGCATGATAAAATAATTTATCTTTCAATTTGTTCGCCACCCTTTAATTGCTCCAACATGCTTTCGACATGCTTGAAATGAACAAAAATCTGTTGAAATTGAGATCAGAAATGTAATTCCCCATTGCCTTTTCGCGAGAGGTCCATTGGTAGTGGCGTCAATTAAAAATAAAACTCCTCAACTCCCCGTCCAATCCATTAAATTCCACCCTCCAACAGCGCCCCGCATCCATTTTTATTGGTCCTCCAGACCGTTACCATACTCAGGCGACCCCTAGCGGAGAGTGTGCATGTGAACGGAGTCCTTACGACACTTTTCGGGAGTTCTCGCAGCCTCCGTGTATATGGGCGAGAGAGGATTGCCGCTGCGATATAGTACGTTTGAAATTCGGATTTAATTCCACTCGAGAAGGGACGTGCGGGGAAGGGGTTGCATTTTCTCGTCCACCCCGCGAGGCGTGTAAGCAGGCAGGGTTTTGCTCTCGCTAGGCACGACGGGAAGGAAGGAAAAGGGATGCTGGTGGAGGAGTGGTGGGAGGGATGGTTTTAGATCCCCCGCTCCGCAACCGGCTTAGCCGGGTTAATATCATTCGGTGGCGTCGGACTTTCAACGCAGGCCTGCACGGAGATTTGTGTGCGCGGCAGCGTGGTGGGGTGGGGAAAGGATGGTCGCTTAATACGGGCGCATTCCTCCGGAGTGGAGGTCAAACAGCGAGATACCACACACATCCTAGAGCACTTAGATCGGAGTATGCTTCCCTCCTCCTCTATTGCCGCGTAGGAGGGGATGGCAAAATATTTTCTCCGAGATCAAAGCGATCGTGTGTGGAATAAATTGCTTGCGGAATGGCGGGGTTAATTCAGGGTCCGGCCTCTTTCCTCGGCTAATACGAAGACTTTCCGTCGCATTATTTCTTCTCTTTCTTTTTCTGTATGTTCAACTCCGTGGTTTCTGGGAGCATGAGAATGCTCAGTGACATTACATATTCATTTTAAACGAATTATGAGAGGATGTCGAATTTAAATTCGGCCTCACTGCACCAGGCATCTCCTTTCATCGTTGAAATCGTGGTCTAATTTTCTCTGTTTTATTCTGTAATTCCAAAATTTTGTTGCTTTAAGTATATTTCTCAATTAACGTGTCTTAGTATGCCGTATTTTTATATTGCCCATTTATACAAAGACCTTCAGAATAATAAAAAATTGACAGGAAGATATTCGTAAAAAATTCGCAGAAATTCGCAAAAATAGCAAATGAACTTATTTCCACCAAAGTTATATCTTCGGCAGCATATGTAAATTTTATAAATCGTTAATATAGATAAAAATAGCGTATTCTATGAAGTCAATACCACAACCTTGAACACTTATCTATGTATTTAGTGTTACTCGGAATATTTTCTGACATACATACAAATAGTTTTTTAGCGTGCGATTATTAATCTAATTTCTTTTTAGCTGAACTTTCTCTAGCTTCACCTATCGTTAAATTTAGTACCCTTTTAATGCTTAATATTGGTAAAACGTATAACTCTTTGGGCATAGAGTTATTGCGCTTTTCAATTACAATTATACAATTTCTTTTTTCAGTCCCTAACACATTACAATCTTAATCGAGGTTATCGCGGGTAATATGTAATGTCAAGAATCGTATTTACATTATCAATGCCTACATCCTCAATCTCGTAATCGCTTAAAGTACACTTGTGGGCCCAGCCTTAAACGAATATTTTCAGCGGTATCCAAGCATATTTCCGTCCCCTAGGATTGTTATGAAAGTGGATTGTTTATGCAAACTGGATCTCAGGTTTAGCCCAAACCTTGGAGTTAAGTGGTGATGGAATATAATCCCGTCGTAATCTTCGCAATTGTGTACACGAACTATGGCGCTAAGACTCTGGATTTACAGCTAAAACCCTTTGCAAACAGTTCCTTATCTCTTGTCTTTTGGATAATGTTCTTGCTCTGGAAGGAGTTTTATTCATCTTTTTTTCATAAATATTAGGTCGGAGATGAACGAGATATATATTTTTTCTTGTATTGGTGATGAAGGCGCATTGATTCTACGATTTAATGACGTGTATTTTACAATTTCAGTGGATTTGAAGTGCTTTATTGTTATCCCTACCAATGTTAGTGAGATGTATCCGAGCTACCAAATATTTTCTCCTCTATACTCGCTATTTCCCTATTGTCTCAGTCTGAATTGGGACGCCTTTCGTGATCAAGTTTCGGACACACGAATCAATCGTTATTTTATTCGTGCTTCTGCTTCATAACTAAGGCAGTTTTATTGTAGCACATTGCCCCTATGCCAAACTATAAATACCGTCTACACATGGGTTGGTATTGGAAATCGCGACTCCCTGCTATCCATACCATACATTTTTATGCTCCATCTCCTCAATAGCCGGCACTCTTCACCTCGAGATCATCTCTGCGAACGTGAGCTTCCCATCTTCGGTCACTTGTAGTTTCCCAAGGATCAGCGCCAATTATTTATCGGCATCACGCGCCGGACAAAACAGTGTATGGGATCATCCATCTCCTGGAGAAGGCAGATATGACCCTCGGCGGAGATATTCGGGCGTTCAAGCGAATTCATTCCATTTTTTCTCGCCCGAAACATGAGGGAGGAATGCCCGGAAAGTGGCGTTTAAAACTTGTTAAAATACCCTCGAGAGGGAGAGAGAGCGTGGCAGTGTGCTGTAAATCTCCCGCCGAAGCACCCCCGGGGCATAAATGCTCCCTCTTGTGTGGCTCCTTTTTCCCCCATGCTGCGGCCCCCCAGGGGGGTGGTTGTTTGGGGGGGGGGACGAAAAGACCATTTCCTCATGTGTCTCTTCCTCTTTCTCACTTCCTTGTCTCGCTCCAACCACCTCATCTACCTCTCCTTTCTTTTCTCCACCAAACCACCCCCTGCCACCCTACAAACCACCCCCGAAAGTCCTTTTCTCACTCTCTCCCTCATCTAAATTCCCATCTTTCCCCCTCGTCCCATCTCCTTGTCGGTCCGCCCTAATCTTCGCCAGGGTCCCTCCTGTCTTTCTCTCCCCGCAACCCCCTCACAACCCCCCCGGTTTCATTCGTCTGGACCTCATCCTGGCGGCCCCTCTTTCTCTCTCCGGCCCAAGCCATTCTCGTCCACGCTACGACCCTACTCTTCCTGCTCCTTCGTTGTAACGCATTCCTCCTACTACCCGTCCCTCTCTCTCTTCATCTCCTCCTCTTACCTGTATTCCCACCCGCCCTATGTGTCAGGGTGGCCATTTCACCTAGGAACTAAAATTTCCGTGCCTTCCGCAGTTTTTAGGTGAATTTTTACGTTTTTGCCGAATAATTACCAATGATGTTTTGTGTGCTTTGATATTAATAATGATAGACAATTTGTCTCTTCCACAAGCTTATAAAAATGTATTCTATTTTATTACCGGTTTCGGCTATTACACCATTATCAAATACACCAAAAGCTTCAAGTTTCGATTTAATGCTTTGATTTTGCTGCACATAACGGGGAGAAAAACTGTGAAATGCCTATGGAACGGATGTTCTACGTAGAAACGTATGTCTCGATCGACTTAACCGATTTAAATGGATAGGTTAAATATGATGTTTACAAGAGTAACGATAATATTGTTTTGAAATGTAGTGATAAAATAATTCAAAGGTGTCAAGCATCATTTACGATCATTTCACGGTGTTCAGATGAGTTGAAGTATAATGTCAAAGTATATATATCAGAACGCACACAGTTATACATAACGCACATATATATAAAATAGTTTTAGGGTGAAAGTTCAAGACCTGGTGGGTAGAGGCATCTGCCATTGATCGAATGGTCCCGTGTTCAAATCCCGGGTGAAGCCATGGAGCACCCTCAATAATAGTTTCTGGATTTGCGAGGTTGCCGAGGGAATGAACTAGTCCAAGCACCCCTAATGTGTGAAATGTGGCTTATTACGAGGTTAGCTCCGCTGTCACCTTTTGAAACCTCCCTTGGGGTTGAATCACTGAGTTGATGTAATCATAATGTTTGATGTTAAAGGTAATGCCATAGCAATTCGTAGAAAATTGAATGGAGGGAAACTTAGAAGGGTAAGTCCCTAGAGGATTTAGAGTCCCTAAATACTTGGGACAGAATGAGGACACAAGGAAAATGGCTATCAGGAAACAAGCTTGGGTAAGGGGAAATTAAAGGCTCTGCTATTTCTATGCTATAAGATCCATTTCCGACCATTGACTGAATGACTTGGAGTGAACGGGACGAGATGCGACCAAAAGCACAGTATCCAGCCTCAGCCACAGCCTCTAAAATCATCTGAAACCCCAGTAAAAATTGTAGAAACACTAAATTTTCTATATTTAACTATTGTTGCGAACTGGTTCTGTCTCTACCTTTTTGGGAGAATTTGGGGTAAACGAGACAAGATACGACAAAAATTTATTGAATTGACCCCCTCCAAAATCGTCTGAAACCTTAGGAAAAATTGTCGAAAGACTAAATTTTCTATTTATTATCGTGTTGCCAAGTGTCTTCATGCCTCTTATTTTTGGGGGCATTAGGGGGTCAAAAAACCGATGTTAATGAGGGATTTGAACATCGCAGAGAAGCTTGTTAATGGTACCTCAGTCATAGTGGCAGACAATAGAAAAAAAACCCTGTAGCAGTCATGAAGCTTGGATGCCAAGAACTCTTTGGTGAGTTTGGTATTCCTCGGATGCAATTTAAGTAGGTTAGATATCTCAGAAAAAAACTATCGTTAAGAAACAAACGGTGGCACAAATTATAAAAACTGGCAGAGTGACCATGGGGGATAGAGCCACCCCAAAGAGCGAAAGTGAGATCTAAAGGATTAAATGGATTTATGCTGTCGTTTTGCAAAATTTTTCATTTTTTGTATTCATTTTTAGGAAAAATATTTAAAATTTCAGCTACTGTTTTTCAGTATATCTTTATAGTGTTATTTATCCCTGAGCCGAAGTTCATTGCACATCATCCACGAAAATAGTTATATTCCCACAAAATAATATTTAACAGCATTTAGACGTATAAAGCTTCAGTGAAATATAGGAGAGTATATCACGCGTTTTTTTGCCATTTTTTCCTCAATTTTAGCCATGAAAACGTAAAATATGCGTGCTTTCTTACTCACTGAAGGGGCTCTGATGCAAGTATCAAGTTTAGGATTGCAGTGCAAATTAAGAAAAAATTTGCGAAAAAACTCGTGACATGCGTTCTTATGTTACAAAATGTAGCTTCAAATTCATAAACGCTGTTAATTTTTGTTTTTTTTTTGGGAAGATAAGGATTTTTGCGGATACACGGAAGTGATGTTTACCGTTGATATTACGGTTTTTTTTCGCGATAGCTCTTGATTCCCGTCTTTTCCCGGATTTCCCGAGTGGGTGGCATCCCTGCCGTGTATATATATATTTACCTTGCTCCCCTCTCCCAAGTACACCTCTGCAGTTCCTCTTCTTCCTCCTCTCGCTCCATCCCATTTGCTCTCGGACAGCCCGGGCCGCCTCCTCCCCCCCATTCCGCTCATTCCGTCCCTCTTCTACTTCCCTAATCACATTTCTCCATTCCTCCCGTATCTCTCGACCCGCCCCCTTCCACCCAGTCCATCTCAGCTACCTATGTGCCTCCGCATGAGTTACTGTTGGGTGAGTCTCTACGACTGCAACAGCATTTTCAAAAATGTAAATATTGCACGTAGGCGGAGATGGTTAGAAAGAATCGAGTCACGGGCTGAAATTTTTTTCAAATTTTTATATATAGCATATAATAATTAAATATAGCAATATTTCAAATTTTAAAATATTGAATTATAAAAAATAAAATTAAAATTAATTCCGCTCTACGAATTGTTTCATGAAAGTAAGGGTTACTTCGTACTGTACCGACGAAACTTACCCAGAAAATTCTGTGAGGGTGAAGATTTGTAATCGTTAAGAGTTTTCCAAAATTAGTATATCATTGCCTCAGCTATAGACTTATTTATTTCTTACCGCATTTTTCATATTTAATACAAAATACGCGAAGTGAGTGAAGGTGAAGCATTAAAACTCCCTTATTATATTTTATACTTCATCAACGTCAACTTAAGTTTTCCCTTAAAGACTTGAGTCTATTCATGCCGTTTTTGCTCGTTTGTACTTTTGTAATTGATACTCGTAGCTGAACACGAATTTCAAACATTCATTTCAATTACGTGTATGTAATATATGTTGCAAGTCAACGCATCTAGGCTAAAACTGTTCTTTAAAAATATCGAAAAATAATATATTAGATATTATTTCATCACCAGTCTGGATTTGAGGTAAAATGAAATTATAACATTTTTATATCAGGCGGAGTGATTAAAAGAATTGAAGTGATTGAAAGAACGGCATATATCTACTGTGCAATTGTGGCACCTTGGTGCTCAAGTTTAATTGGTATTGCTAACTTATCCAAACTTTCTTCCACTCAACCAATTTCTTTCTTTATACCACTGTACCGACGCACCTTAACCGAAAACATTTTGTAAACACGAATTGTTTACCAGAGCATCTCTAATATTGCTCGTGTAATTTTATGTTGGTACTTCACCCATTTGGGTTTTTGGGCGTGTTTGTGTGTAAGTTTTGTTTGAACTTCTTGCCCCAAGTTTCGATCTTCCCGCGGCTTCTGTTACGCTGACCACTTCTCATAAGTTACATCGGATTCCTCAAAAGGTCAGATGTGAAATACACAATTCATATTCTTACCCAGAAACTTGAATTTCTTACCTGTACTTAAGTTTTCATAAATAAAGGCAAGGATCTACTGGGCTGTTGTTGCACGCTGGTGCTCAAATTTAACTATTTCGCGTAACTGATCAAGCATTTTTACCATTAACCCATTTACTTTTTTTCTATTTGTGCACCGACGCACCGAGGCCGAAAACGTTTTGTGAATGCGAATGGCCAGCCAAAATACCTCTAGCAATTAGCATAATGAACATTACTTGTCTATTTCCACTCGTATGTTTTCCTGCCTGCCGAGTTAAAATAAGTATGAACATAAATCGGTCGGTTGGAATAAATAAGTTTGGAAATTCACCAGTACTATTTTATAATTTTAAATATCAAAGATTTACGCCGAATTACGCCGGGAAGTGTATTTTTTTCAAAAATACCTCTAGTATTGCTTCTGTAAGTATATGTTGGTACTTCACCCATCTGGGTTTATGGGTGTGTGTATATATATGTATATATAAGCGTAGGTATACACACTCGACGGAGCCCATTCCGGTCGCCCGCACACCTTTTTCCCCACCCATTCCCCCTGCCCTATCTTCTCCTCCATTAAACATTTTCCCCAAGCACACTTTGCCTCCCCCTGCCCCGCCCCCGCCAAGTCCACCTTTTCGTCCCTCCCCCCCCACCCTCTGCCCTAACACCGCCCCCTGTGTCAGGGCCATCCCTCTGTCCGAGAACTCTCCCGCTGACGGTCATCTCCTCTTTCAACCCACATCAACACCTGCCTCCAGCTTTCGCCGTTCCGTCACGCGCGCCTCCCGTGTGTTGCGCGGACAGGAGTGTTGTGGTTTGCTTGCTTTCCAATCTGCGGAACCGAGATCGAATTCTAGGGCGAAGTGGGGTTTTGGTTCTCGAGGGGTCTCTATGATTGACTAGAGTGGGTCTAGGTTTTGGGTTACTTGAGCCATTATGTCAGGGCAATGAGTGGAGGGTCTCACCCAACTGCTGAAAATATAAGCGTTGAAGCTAGGAAGCAATTTATTTGAATTGACATTTCAGTACAGTGGAGATAAAATTTTCACATGTAAGTTTGTGGTAGTTTTGATTTTCCTGTGCCTTATGTATTTTGGGATCCTGAAACCGAATCTGAGGTTTTTTAAATAAAATTTCGTGAGGCAAAATTGCATAAAAGGCAAAAGAAGCCCAAATTGTTGATTTTGTTTTAGCTTTTTTTGCAGATGACTCGGAATCTATCAAATTCTAAGTTTCTTGTTCATTATTATTGTACATGAAATTTACTGCGAATTTTCTGCCCAGTATTTTATTTTCCGACGGACCATTTGAACTCCATCGTTATTTGAATATTGGCGTTTATTACGTATCTGCGCAAGAGAAGGGGTAGGCCACGGATGCGATACATAGAGCGGGTAATGAAGGGTATAAAGCAGTTTTTTTTGCAGGTGTTAAAGAGATTCACCGTTAAGAGAAATGAGCGAAGGGCTAATTAAATCAAATCTTAGGATTGATGGCTGTTGATGATAATGAATGAGTGAAATCAACTAACAAGGAGAGTCCCTCAAGTTTCACGACCAGATCTCGTTCAAATTTTGCTAGGCGATAGGAAAGGGATTTTCATGATGTCTATTCTTTGTTTGAGCCGCCAACGTCTAATACTTTTCGATATATGAGCGACAGAAAGTACCATAAAACCTAAATTTATGCAATCCCCGGCTTAAAAGTACACCGTCATTGCTCTCCGTCCTATCTACGGAGTTTAAGGGCCTATTTTTGCGCTGCAGGTTGCATAAGTATAGGCGATTTTCTAATGCTTTACGTCGCTATTATCTCAAAAAGTATTAAGCGTTGGCGGCTGAAACTAAAACTACACGTCATGCACATTCATTTTCTATCACTTTCAAAATTTGAATTTGTTAGCAAAATTTGAATGAGATCTGGTGATGAAGCGTGAGGGACTTTCCTTGATAGCTTGGTCTAGGGTTCAAAACTGTAAATTTAGAATTGGAGAGTCATCGCGTCGCCATGCTAAACTACAACCTCATTTTGCATTTTGATCTGTTATCACGTAATGGGAATTCGAAAGCTCCGGAATCAGAAGCAACTACATCTAAAATACCTATTATGGGTTTGAACCTGTAGTTTCGAAGCCGGAAAAAATTAAAATATCTAGCTAATGTATAAATCCAATATCCTATAGTGTCAGCATGAAAAATAAGCTTGTAATTCACCTTTTCCAAAAATCTCTTTTCCTCTGTTTTAACCTTCAATTTTCGTGATGAGTGGTAAGTAAGCATGCAAGTCACCCTTCAATAAAATCTATGCCTCTTCATGTGTTACCATCTGTTTACCCATATTTGACAATCAGTATTACCTCACTAAGGCATAGTCTTCGTATCCTTGGGCTTAAACCTTCATCGTTGGAACGGGCCAGTAGCAAATACGCCCCCTTGCGAAACCTGTAATCTTTAGGGTTGCAGGAAGTACATGACGCATATATAAAATCGTTCCAGGCTTGACGTGGTGGAAATTCGATGCATCCATGATAAAATTTAAACATGGTTTCGGCACTATGTCACTTTCAAGGTCGCCTTTCGAAATTCTTTGTACTTTTCAAGGTGACCTCGAAAATGACATAGAGCATTGAAATTATGGTCGGTGATGGAGTTATATATTGAAGTGTGAAAATTTAATTTTGTTGTTTATATTTTATCACGGTTGCAGGGCATGTAGTCTGAGAGGAAAACTTGGAGTTGAAAACCATCGCGAGAGGGGAGAGGATTTTCTTGAAGAGTTCTCGGGGTAATGTGGCGGCAAAAAGGTTTTTCCCCTGCGCGAACCCTTAGCTTCCTTTCCGGCCCTTTGCCCGTCGGCCGGGAAAAAGTCGCTTGCCAGCGAGGGCAGAGTGACAAAAAGGTTGCCCGGAGTCCCTCCTGCTCACCTACCAGCCGGAGCGACTGGACGTTTGCGTTCGAAAAGTCGGCCCTTAGCCGCGTGCGTGTGGAGGAGGGGGAGAGGACCGCACTGCAAAGTCCCCAGTTTAAATTAGTCGCCCTCCTCTTGGGTTGGAAAAAAAACCCAAGCGAGGCCCCAAATTAGTAAAGTCGCCGCAAAGCTTGCGGGCGAATGTATAAAAATAGTTCCGGGCCGCTTCCTTGAGGGCGTAGTGAACGAGTGGTATACTTCAAAGTGAGGGAGAGAGCGATTGAAAAAAAGGGAAAGGTGACGGAAATGCTATTGCTGTTTATGCGTGCTATTTTATGGCTGTATACTTGGTGTAAAGCAAGACTAATAGATGTTAGAAGGTAATGAAACATTAAACTGTTTTTCTTAAGGCCGTTTTACACGGGGCACGGAATTGCGCAGGCTAGAGCTGCATTAATTTCTAAAATGGCTTGGAATTGCGCGAATGCATGAACGAATTTAGAACAGAGGCTATTTTGCCGTCTCGCATCCACGCATTCTCGCATGTGTTCTAGCAATTCACCGCTTTACACGACGTAATTTTGATTGCGCCTTCGCACGTACGTCAGATTGCGCAATTCCATGTACCGTGTAAAACGGCCTTTAGAAGACGAATATAAAGCGAGCAGTAAAAATTAACTTTTAATTTCTCTGATACTTAAGAGTTAAGATGCTATTTAATCAAAAAATTACTTTCTGTTTCTGGATGATTTGTGAGTCCACTTCAGGAATTTTGAAAACCACAATAAAAACAACAGAGTAATAAAACTTATGAATTCAAAGATTCATATTCTGAAAGTAATTTATATAAAAGATTATTTAAAGTAATGAAATTTAAAAAAAACGAAAATAGTGTTTATCGGCGTCTCTGAGTATAGGTGTGATAAATACTCTGAGACACTAATAAACATTTTAAAAATTGAGGTCAAGAGAAAGGAAAAATTAATGGATTAAACAAAAATAGTCGTTATAAAAATCAGACATCGACATTTTAAGAAAAATTTGTTTTTAGTTATTTAATCAAAATTTATGGGAAACAATATATTGTATTAGCTTAGTTGTATTTACCCATTTATAGTTAATCATTAAACAAATCCAAGTCGCCGCAAAGCTTCCGGGCGAATGTGTACGAATATATAAAAATAGTTCCAGGCCTCTTTCCTGAGGGCGTAGCGACCGAGGTGTACGTCAAAGTGAGGGAAAGAGCGATTGAAAAAAGGAAAAGTTTACGAAAATGCTGCGTTGGAAGTTCCTTTGAAGATAGAGCATGTCCGCAGATAAGTTGTGGGGACAACAATATTAGCACCCACTTTCTGCGTCGTGGTGACATCAGAATTTTATGTCCGATCGTGTAAGATCACTGATAGGGCAAATAATAAATTATTAGAGGTATTAGCTTGAGGTTATTCATGGAACATCCTCTTTTGTGGTTGTGCACTTGGTGGAAAGCGAGGATGACAGATGTTAGTAATTAACGAAATAAAAATATATATTTGTCTTTCCAGACGAAGATAAAATGAGCAGTAAAAATTAGCTTTTAATAACTCTAATACTTCAGATATTATATGCTATTTAGTGAACCTGTTATTTGAAAAATAACATTAGTTTTTGGTGCAAATACAACAATTTAACATTATATTGAAAGTAGTGTCATTAATATTTGTATTCATTACTTTTTGTCAGCAACGACGTCTTTTAATAGCTTGCTCCATGTCCTCTTGATACGCGTGTGATATAATGATTTTAAGCGCTCATAGCTCAGTTGGCGCCAGCTGAAACTTCGCAGCCAGTTACGCTCCAGTGTCGACAGGTCTCTTTTGACATCGCGCCATTGTCAAGACCATCACCGCAGTGGAACAAATGGGCCGTCATATATCTGGGTTTCGGTGTCGCGTCGGGTAACCAGCTGGTGCTATGCTGGTTTTCTCTCCTCCAATCCATCTTGCTATCTCATATACAATCAAGCTCAGTCTCCCTTTGGTTTGGAACCAATTAATATCAAACGGGAGTGATTCGTTGACAGTGAAGCATTGCCAACCGCATTGGATGTCATGACACGGAATCAATCCGATTTTTAATTTCAATTACTGTTAATGAATATACTGCTACATAAGCATTTCAAAACTGAAATGACAGGATCAACAAAAGTATCCATTTATCCTATTGCCTTCTGATCATGCATGTTCAAATATTAGTTTAGTTCCTTCGACTATGTTCTGATAAAATTTTTAAAGTAAGGATGAGGGGTTATTAATGATTACTCTACTTATAGCAATACTTTATTTGCTTATGTAGTAGTCCTCTTCCAATATCATAGCTCTCCTTGCACGTTCATCCTAATAAATCTCAATCAAGATTTATTCGCATGATGAGTGCATCTTTGCAACGATCAAAATAATATGCCAGGTGTTTAAATGGTTTCCACTTACTCCCAAATTTCTAGAACTTGGTCAAGAATGATCGCTAGAAAATAAACATTCCAAATTTGATTATGTTATCTTGTTCTCTCTTATATAGTTCGTAGATGAATTTTTGTCGTTTGAGATACAGACAATCCTTGAACACTGCTAACCCTGAAAATCTGAAGGTAATAGTGTGAGTTTTAACGCGATTGATCCTTATCGAAAAAAAGTTGAATGAGAGGAATGCATGCGTCCTCTTGATTCATCGATTTATAAAGGATAAACAAAATTCCCGGTTCCCCCAAGTTGATGCTCAGGAATGGTTGGATCGCGTATCGGGGCGGGAGTCAATACCTGCTCTGCATTATCGTATAAGGGGGGGACGGCCGCAGCAGCATTACCGCGTTTTTCCTGGACAGGTATCCTGCCTAATTGCGCAAACACCGTGGTGGTTTACACAGAAGGGTCGAGAGAAGCGGCGCGCTTGCATTAGGGCCGCCACCGCTCTTTGTGATTAACCCCCGTTAATGCGCAGCGTCCCTCTGGGTACTCTACATGAAGTGTTCTCCCATCCCCAGCCTAGCGGCACCCAAGTACGTACGCGCTCTGGGATGCCTATGTATGTGTATACATAAAAAAAAGTCGCGAGCGAAATTTCCCCTCGCACAAAGGGAGAGTCGTGCCATTGGCGGTAAATTGGAATCGCCTGCGAGTCTCCCATAAAAGGCTGAAAGCACGCTAGCCCCTTCCCTATCCTAGCTCAGCTCTGCGATAATTTGTTACGTATGTCGCAGGTTTACTACAAAAATGAAAACTTTTATTTTTTGTCTTTTTGAAGTGGAGGGAATTCAGCGACATTGCGATGTAAAAGTGATTTTGTTTCAGTATCCATTGAATGGGTATCCTAGAAACTGCTCAATAGGGAAACCGGAGGTATCGCGGTGTATTTTTCCAAGAGGTTTTGAAGCCTGGCCGCGGATTTGCATTTGCTGATTGCTGAGGAAAACCAATTTATGGATGTGATAGTCTGGTAGACATGGTAGTGGAGTATGGAATGTCGTCACTTTGTTCATGTTCAGAGAATTATAGTGGTTAGTCAATTAAAAAAATATTTTATCTCAAATTGATATTAAAGGATGAATTCACTGACATTTAAACTCTGTTTTCTTAAATATTTTAAGGAGTTGCTCGACGAAATAATTTTCTATCTCTCTTCTACGATATTAATTAAATAATTATTTTTTCTACGATAACTGATACTGAGAAGAGGATACGTAATGATGAAATAATTACCACCTAATGAAGAAAATTACTATCTAGAAAATCACTCAATAAAAATTATTTTTAGGAGTCATCCTTGAGGAAACCTAACTATAAGAAGCAAAAATATCCCTGAAATTGTTATACTTTCATTTATATAAATATCATATATGTCTGGATCTCTTCTAAAGCATTTCAATAATATGTTCATGGAATTCGTTCAATCTCATAAAAGAATTACAGCTGTGGAAAGTTGAATTGTGATATAATCTGTGTTTAGTCGAAGCGGTGTTAATTCCGTAGAGAATCTCTAAATATATCGACGAGAGAATAATATAAAAACAATTCAATTTCAAGTTTCCTCTGCCACCGTAATGTGACTAATCTTTCTATTGGCTCAATCTACCCCAAGTAACGCATTAAGTAATTGATGCAACGAAAAGAAAAATGGCTCTGTTCCGCTTATCATGAATTTGAAATGGACATTTTTATGGTTTTTTTTTGGATCTGCTACAGTTGTTGCTTTGAAGTGTCTTTGAATGCATATTACATGCACTAAGGAATATAGTCAAAGTGCTTCGTATATGCTTTGTACAGCTTTTATATTTATTTATTTATTTATTTATTTTTATATGTACCGAAAAAGTGTTTGTATGAAAAATTTGCTGAAGGGACTGGTCACAGAATTCATGTCTTAAACTTCTTTTTTGGATTGGAATTGTTTTCCAGTTTCGCAAGGCTAAACTTGTCATTTAGTGATGTGTCGCAAATTATTCCCACTCTGCCTCCATCTTATTGGATGAGACAACAAAGAGTGTGCTCGAGGATCTCAAAATATTTATCACCCTTTTTATAAATCCTGCAGATGACGTCTGACTTCGCGTATTTGTTTCCGCCGCCATCAAAGTTTGCCCCTCCGTCTCTTTCCTTTGGGAATTAATTTTATTAGGCCTTTCGAGCCATTGGTCCTGCTTCTTTCCCAGCATTTTCCACTTGGGAGCGTGGGAGGAAGGTTTAATCCTGTCTGGGTCGTAATCTTGCGTGCTTCGGTGGCCACGCAAGTTAATGAACGCGAGTCATCGGTGAAGAGCCGCTCGGCCTGGTGACTCTTCCAGCCTGGATGGCGAGGGTGGTGAAAGGCGACACTTTGTTTCCCTCCTCATCTCCATTCTTCACCCCCTCCTCTTTTCGGGCATTTCCCTCATCACCCTCAAACGCCGTAGTCTTCTTTTTTTCTCACCCTCCCATCTAACCTCCAGCTACACAGGCGCCTAATGACTTTAACCGTTAATGGGCGTCTCAACAATGCGTTGCCATAGCCACCCCTTTCCTCGCTAGCCCCGAGAAACTTCTCCTCTTCTTTTCGACCATCCTTCTTTACGGCTCCTCCTTCCTCCCGCGATATTTCTCTCTTTTTTCTCTCTCTCTAACTTAGTCTATTCTGCCCTCTTTTATTCTCGCGGAGGCCGTTTCACTGAGCGTCAAGCACGTAGCCGGGGTTGGGTTATAGGGGTCAGCGCCCAGCAAAATTTGTTCAGGCTTCGCAAAATTAGAATTTTTGAGAGACTTAAGACGATGTTTACTTAATATTTTACACTTTAAATTGCTTTATTCACTGTTCGTATATTTACATGTTAGGCGAAATAATGCGGGAACGTGGTCCTTGAAACAGTATATTTTTTCACTTTCGAAACTCAATGTAAGAAATATTGAGACTCTTTGAGTTGTCAAAAAGGCTACTCGGACTCCACGATCCCTCCAAATTTCTCCAGTGGATCACTCACTCACTTATTTTACTCAGAAATTCGGTTTTGATAGGAGAGGTTTGAGCTCACCCCAGACTAAGCTACAGGCTGGGAATACGGGGTTTTGAGGCTGTTCCGTCTTGCATTGCGGAGATTTTAAAAATATTTTTATCGTCCAAAGCTTAACCTGGGTCTCAAACCCAAGATTTGTCGGATAGTAGGTAGCGAGCGTCTGACATATTAGACCACTACAATCTCGTCAAAATTTCTCATGGATATTATATATGACCAGCTACGTACATTGTAAGTAACTTTATTTGTAAAGTCATATTTATTTATTTGCTCGCTTACATCATAACAGCAATTTTATAGCAACGCAGTCACATTTAATTAGTGCGGGAAAAAAACGAAAAGCAACAAGAATATTTAATGGAAATAGTAAAACATACAAGTAATAAGTACTTAGATGAGAAAACGCCGAAGAAAATTCACTAGGGACGAAAGTGTAGTTTTTAGTGCTAAACGGGACACAGCTAGGTCGATGTGTGGGTCCAAGATATTTTCAAAGGAGGTGAAATAACGTGGTCCATACGAACATAGTTTTTTTCTTCACTCTTGGCACTCAAAAGGGAAGACTGACTCAGAGACAGTAAATCGTTACTTCTTCTTGAAGGCTTACATCCCCCTTAAAAATTTTCAAAATGTTACTATGTACCTGCATGCTGAGCGTGTGCATATTTTCCTCGTCGGCCGGAGCCTTGAAAATCACGATTCCTCGTTTCGCTCGTGCATTGGCGCAGCAAATCTGTGTTTTATATTCGGAGGAAGTCTTTAAGGTTCACTGGGCTGCCCTCTTGTGTACGAGTCTCCAAAAGGAGTCAAGTATATCGCTCCTTCTTTTTCTTCCGTCATCCCCTTTCGTCTCCATCGGGTCGAAAGTCAAGAATAGGATGTCTCCTTTGCTAGATGTGATCTTCCTTTCAATCGGCGATGAAGAAGACATGAAATTCTGTCATACAGTAAGGAGACCTTGTATGGGTCGAGATATATTGAGATCAATTGAGAGAAATACGTGAGAGTATAGAAGGGAAACTTTTTTGGGCGAAGAAGTATGTCAATCCTGTATTCTTCGTTTGTTTATAGTCCTCCTGCCCATTCATGCGTCTTCATCGCATTCGACTGTGTATCCTGCTCTCGCCTTTGACATATTTACGGCAGTGTTTCCAATAAGGTAGTTTTCCCGAACTCGTCCTCTGTAAATGCTATCACGTCCCCGCGTAAACACGAAGTCTGTATGTCAACAGGCACAATCAAATTCTGAGGGTCAACATTTGGCTGTATTTCCTGTGCGTAGGCTTCCAGGAATGAGTATTATTAATATACCTCCTTCCCCGTCCTACTGACGCTAACTTCGTCCCATCGGGACAGAGGGCGTAATTCAATACCCTATGGCCTTGGTTTCGGCTCTTCTTGTATCTGTACAAGACGTTCCGACCTCTTTTTGACTCATATAGAGCCCCGTATCTCTCTCTTCCCTACATCTTTTTCGTACCATGGATAGGTTCTTTCACTGGAAGGGCATCCTCGTAACTGCTTAAAATTATTGCGTTAAGTATTTTTAGATAAATTTTTGACGTTTTCGGTTTTAGTAGGTGGAACGGCGAATTAGGAAATGAAAATTCGCCTCGTACATTCCGCACTACTACTTTGTGGCCGGACATGGTAGCTATTATACTGTGCCATAATCAAAACTTTTATTGTGGTGTGACTGTGTCAAACCCGTGCTTGGGAATAAATTACAATCGTGGAGTTCAGAAAATGATTACTCATTTCTGTCTTCTATTATGTTTTTTATTTCCTTTGTAAATTTAGTTGGTTGTTAAATTTGAGTTGAAGTATCTTTCCATGTGACTCATAATATTATTTTAGAATCTCACCATACGTCCAGGACCGATAGAGCCTGTAAAATTTCTAAGATCTGTGCGGACAGATAGCCATAGGAATTAGTTTTGACTGCGTAAAATGAAATACCATAATAAATATCAAGCCATGATCAAAGCACTCAATGCGTACTCTTCAATTTCAATTCCGTGTTAATAGTTAGTGTTATAGCACTCCCAGCCTCACATCTTTTGCAGCGGCTAACGGACTAGTGTGTGGCTGTGCTTTTGCCAGCTGTACAAAAACCCCTTAAGAGGTATATCCTCCCTTGATCATGGATATTCTTCGCTCTGACAATATTTTACGCTAAGATAATAATCACACTTAGACCAAATTGTTGTAATTTTTGTAACCTGCGATGGCTATTCGTTTAGAGACATCGATTTCATGTCACCGTTAACTGAATTTACCATGTTCGTGGCGTGAATTTTCGATTGAAAACTCACTCATAACCATTTTTTCGACACGTTTCACGAAAATTGATATATCTGTTATAGGTAGTGTTGGTTCAAATATTCGCAAAAAACGCGGGCCTTGTCATCATTCGTTAGACTTTCAATCAATCGTTTTCCGAGGAGGTTGTATCGCACTTCATTTATCTTGCTGCTACGTCATCGCCGGAACATTCGTTTTTTTCCGTGTAGGGTGATTGGATATCTCGAATTAAAAATTGCCTTGAGTTGCACTTCTTATTACATTAAGGAACTATAATTGGTGTATTATCTTTGAGCACTACCAGAGGAGGACTATGAGCAAAGAATTCATTCAAAATATGATATATATTTACGTTTTGTTGATTCATATAAATAGAATGAAACGGGGATCGGGTTTGTGTGGTGGCTGGAGTGTTGGCTTTCCACCCCTTGGGCTTACGTTCGAATCCCGGCGGTGGCAGAGAATTTTCAGTGACTTCCCGATCCCTGCTTGAATTTTGAGTGGAGGACATTTCAAGCGCAACATTCCGTCCGCCGAATGGGACGTTAAGCCGTGGTTCCCTTGGCGCCTTTCGGTAAGAGTGGGCTAACGCCGGGTTTCTCTCCACCCTGCCACACATACCCTTACCTACTAACGCAGGTGACCTTAGGTCGCCTCCTCCAAATATAATACCATACCAAAGAGAATGATACTTTTTTCACGCTGGTATGCCTGTGGGAAGAAATAATGAAAAAACTCAATCGGAACTAATTTGTCGTTTCTGCCTTTCACTTATTCCTACCTTGTTTAACTGTCTGTTTCTCTATTCGTGCCCTCTCATAAGGGTATCGAGCAATGTTGTGTCACCACTGTGGAATAATGCATGTTACATGGCCCTTTGAGCCAGACGAGAAACCTACTTCCACGCTGAGTGAGTTATCTATCCTCGTTTTTTCGTCATTATCCCACATCCTTATCTTCATTGCGTACTTCCTCGTGCAGGACGTAAAAATTTACAACTCCTGCACGGCTCTACCCTGATTTTATTCATCCTACGTCGTTTGCTCCCCTCGCTCTTCCTGTTAATTTTTTTTATTTTTTGACGGTGAGCTCAGATGCCGGAACATATTTCCGTCTGCAGTAAAGACGGCGAAACGGCCGTAACAGGGTTCATAATAAGGAGGAGCGAAATAATCTGGGAAAGGGTGGAGACAAGAGGAAAAAACAAGGTGATATGTCGAGTTTAGGCGATATCTGTGCGCTTTTTCGTGTTTTTTTTTAATAATTAAAGGTTCCAAGATGGTATGGTCGGTGGTAATATGTGCGAAAAAAATTAAAAACTAGATTAACCGCGCTCACGGCCCTGGTCCTCTGTCCACTCGTGGTCGGATGGGCACGTTAGAGCACGGGGCACGCGTGGTGATGTTCTTTTTTTTATATTTAACTGGAGTGTCGCCGTGGGGGTGGTGGGGTGTCCGTCAGATCGGATTCCGGACCAATCTTCCACGGTCTCCCGGATTTTTCGTAATGACGGGGGACGCGGCGTCGGAATGTTTTTTTATTTTGCTTCCGTTATTGCGCTTGGACGCCGCGGCGCGTCCTTAAAAAACGCGGTCGCTCGATACGGATCGTATGGCTGGCGCTGGGAAAGCGTAGCACGGTATGCTTGCACGCTACGCATCGATACTCGGTAAATTGTCAATCCAATAAAGCTATGCCAATGACATTGTGAAATGCTCCACTAAACGTGGATTCTTAGAAAATGAAACAAAAAGTAGTTGCGACAGTGTGTCTATGTACCAATCATCTCTGTAAGGTAGTAAGGGACATTTTAGTACACCGGGACTACCCACGGTGATAACCTCACGGATTCACCCGCATGATACAAATAAGCGAAATTCCACCGAGAAAAAACATCATTCTCATTGGTCGGGATTCGAATCAGCATACCTTGTTTTCTGACCGAGTGCTTTAGCTAGCTAAGGCGCCATCGGTGGAAATTTGCGCACTTTACTGGACAACATGGTCTAGGCAGCTGATCATATCATGTGACGAGCAGTCCAAGTTGTGTAACATTGCGCCACAGCCGAAGAGAAAAGCCCGAACTTTGAACTATGGAGGTGTTCGCTCCTGACTCATGAACCGGGAAGAGCTTGAATCTTGAAGGTGTTAACCACAGGCGCATCTGACTCTTTGAGCCGTTCACTCATATTAGGAATATTAGTTCACTAAAGAATTAAATTGTGGTATCCCATAAGGCAGCGAGGCTTGGGCGTTTACAGCAGCAGAGAAGTCAAGAGTGGAAGTATTCGAAGAAAGGTGCTACCAAAGAATGATGAAGATAAATTGGATCGACAGAGTAAGTAATGAGGAAGTGCTAAGAAGAGTAAGGAAAGAGAATTCTACTGAAAAAACGTAAGGAGAATTTAGAACAGAAAGAAGGACAGAACAGAAGGACAATTTAGTTGGCCACATTATGAGGCATAACGGCCTGATGATAACAATGGTAGAAGGACAGGTGGACTGGAAGAAGGGCAAGGGACAGACACGAATGAGTTGCACACACACTTTATGAAAGATGTAAAAGAGAACAAATACGTCGCTATGTAACGTCTAGCGGATAGGAGTAAGGAACGGAGAGCTGCGTCAAACTAGTCTTAGTATTTTTGACTAATGATAATGATGGATGGCATGGAAAAATATACCGCGATGGTAATACCCTTTCTCTTGTAAGTTAAAAATTAAAAGATGGGAAAGTTGCTGCCCATTTTTCTCCAGCTGGTGACGCCATTGTAGAATTTCGGTTCATTAAATCGTTCGGGAAGAACTGATCTTAGGGGCAAGGTGTCGCACAAAAGAGGGTGAGCAACAAAGGACCATTCGAGACCGATACGATGAAGGGATGAATAACTGAGAAGCCGTGACTCGCCGGCAGGAACTGATAACGTTGTCAACTATTCTGTGAAATTATTAAAATTGTCGATTATCGACACGTTTTAGAAATAGGCGACGGATTGGCAAACCTAAAAAAACGATTCTTTTCATTTTTCATATTGTCATTTCAATATCGAATATTAAGAAATGACAGAGTTCATTTCAATCATCTTTGCGACTGGTCCACTCGGAATTTTTCGAGCGGCCTCGCAGTAGGACTCGCGACCCTGCGGATATAAGATGGGGAGGAAGAGAAGCGGACGTTGCCATGTTTTCTTCAACCTTTTTGTCAATGGAAACAAAAAAATCTCAAAAGCCCTCCTCCCAGTTAGCAGTACAAGTGATTTACTCACGATACGTACACCATATAGGTCTAAAAGCGACTGACTTTCCTGGAGGGCTCCACTTATCGAGTATCGTTTGGTTTTTAGGAAGTCACCCTTCTTTTTAATTTTAATGCATCGGTACTTCCGCCATGAAGACGCCAGAAGGATGGCTGGAGAAACTGTCGTCGCCTTTAGACAGTACTGCGCGTTAGGAACACCCAAAAAGCCGTTAATAATGTGCAAAAATAAACAAATTAATTAAAACCTCGGCGCTGTGGCTTCGACCAGTTGTCGATGACGGCGGCGCACCCGACGGAGTCAGGCTATAATCACGAGATATGCTTACTATTCTCCGCCACCTGCTGTGGATTGACGCTCCGTTCATCCTCAAGACCAAGTTGCCGCTTCATACCATTCCCCCTTCTGCTCCCACCGCCTCAACTTTCTTTCTTCCCCTCACCCTTCTTCTTCCATTACCGCTCCCTTTCCCCAATCCACTCTCATCCCCGAGGAGTTCCTTTCCCCGTTAAATCGTGCCATTCATACCCCTCTTTCTTTCTCTCTCTCTCCCCGAGCAGTGTATTTCTCTAGTCCGTCCCATCGTCTCTCTCACCTCTTTCATCTCTTCTCCCTGCGACTCTTTTCTCCATTCCCTGAGCTCGTCACCACTTGAGTCCACCCCCCAAAACGTCCATCCCCAACCATTTCGCCTATTTCCCCCTTCCTTTCCGGACCCCTCATTTTCTCCGACCATTAACGTTCCCATTCGTGTCTTCCACCCCGCCCGCCTGGTAGTTTGTATCGATAATATCGATATTCTGGCGTCGTTAATGAATCTTAAGTCCGCCGCCGGGTCGTCTTCCGTTTCCATCCCTGATTTTGTGCTGCCTTTTCCTCGCTTGCGTCCCGTCCGCGTGTGGGTCGCGTAATAGAAAGGAGCTCTGTTCTCCGGAGGAAGAATCTGTCTAAAAATATAGTAATTTCAGAATTATCGATATCCTGGAAACATTTTTCCTCTTTTTTTCATCGTGAGATTTGAGGAAAAGTTATTTAAAAAAAATAAAATGATCGATATCATGATTTTCGCGGAAACTTTTTTCCTCTTGTTTTATTTATTTTTCTTTTTTCCAAGGGTTATTTTTAACGAGCTTGCGGATGCGGAATATGGGATACATGGCACGTGTTAAACTCGGGACCACGTCGTATTTATTGGGATAATGAATGCCTCCTGGACGTGATGAACTTTTGCACCGGTGTAGTTTTAAGCTGGGTTTTGGATTCCCCGCTCGCGGGGGGTATTATACGGAGCTATTACTACTGTTTGTTTTGTAGGAGCGCAATTCAATGTAACATTTCCAGGAAAATATATCACGCTTGCATGCTCGTGATTGACCAGCATTCCTCTGCAAGTAGAATCTGTTTTGTGGGAACACAATGGAAGGGACAATGGTAGCGTTATTGTATTCTCTATTAACAACGAGTCTATTATATTCTGCTGTTGGATTTATTACAATAGATGTAAATGGAAATATTGTCTTTATATTTTCATAATTTTCGCTTCAATGGTACTTATAATTACCGCTTCAGTAGAATTGGTCGCGACGGGATTACGAAATATAGAAATGCATTGCCCTAATTGCTGTGATAGTATCTATGGTTTCATTGATATCCATGAGGAATCTTATGTACTTAATTAAATTGCTACTCGTAGATTTTACTCGTATTGTGGAGGATATTACTAATATAAGTGTATGTTATGAAATTAATTCTGAATTCATTATGTTATTATGCTACTGATAATTCATGAAAACTTAGCCATCTAGTCAATCAAACTGGATTTAGCCAGAAAAATACAAAGCGGTGGCTCTTTAGTACATTAAGGTAAATTCTCGGTATATATTCTTTTTAGGATGAAAATAAGAGATCCGGTTTCCATATTGGTAGCTCAATACTCATTTAGAAATAATGCTTCCCTTTAGATATAATATTAAATTACTCAGACAGTTACATCATGACCTCATGCACACTGGTGTGTGTACACGCTTCTCATCACGAGTAATTCACCTTAATAAATACTTTTACTATCATATAATAAATATTTTATGAGATGGTTAATTAGATAGTTTCTCTCAAACGTCATATCACATTTTTCGTCTAGGCCCCGCTTGACATATTCATATAAATGATATGCTGAGTATGGATATATTAAAGTCAATTACGATCTCACAGTTGCAATGCCAGCCTAAAAATGTATTTCAAATTACTGGCGTTTATGATTAAATTTTCAGCTGATTCTTTCGTATCAGTTCATAGTTCAGAAAACAACATAATCTTGAAGTATTTACTTTTTTTAGCTCAATTGTAAGTAAAGGTGATAATAATGCAGTCTACTAAATCTCTTTCGTTAAAACTATACTTCTATGCGTCCACTACGAAGCATCTGCATCATTGCCTTTGTACTTTTTATTTTCATTTTACCAGTAAAAATTTCCATGATGCTTGGTTTGTACTAAGTCCTTGTGCGTTGACAAGGTACACGAAAACATGATCCTCGCATGGAGGAGAATCCCTTAAAATCCAAGTTGTTGGCCGATGTTTGCGCCCGTCTTATCGCCCGCCGTTCGTCGCGCCGTGAAATGAGTATGTTTATCAAACGCAATACAGGTTCCTTCTTTTCTCTACTTTCCTGAACTTAGCCTCTATCTTGCAATTCTATGTATTATTTTCTTAAATCCTCTTCTTCCTCCTCTCATCTGCATCGTTTGTTCACGTTGCCATGTGTGATGTCTTTTCTCCCTCTCCAATTACCGTTCCTCTCACTTCTCCCTCGTCACTTTCCGTATCATTTTTTTCAAATTGGCAATATTTTTTCTGATTTAGTACAATCATTTTAAAGACGCTTTACATTTATTTGCTTGAAACCTGTGGTCAAGGTACTTCGAAAAGTACCACGCCGCTTGTTACCTTCCATCTAACTCCTGTACATGGACCTGTTTATGCCTATCTTGTCGCACTCCGTCCTTGGAAATATTTTGTATCGCCGCGTCGTAAAATAAATATATATTTATCTAACGTAAACCACATTACTCATTTGCTTTATTTCCATGGATCCCGTCTCCCTTGTTACTCCCGTATCATTTTTTTCAGATCCCCTTGCTCATATACTAATCAGAATTTTAATTTTAAATTATATCTATGTGATGGATTCTTTGTTTCATTTTAGGGTTTACTATTTTCATGACGCTATTTTTGTTCATTTGGGGCTGCTTGGTCTTGGAGCTTCAACTCATGTTGCCATTCATTCTTGAAACACGTTAAACTTTTTTGCGCAGTGCGATGCTTACGCGTGCCTTGTCACACTCCGTCACCGGAATGAACATTTTTGTGAAATATTTAAGTGATTGTTTATTTAACGAAATCTCGTTCTTTCTTTTCTTCCTATCCAATTACCGTTCCTCTCACTTCTCCCTCGTCACTTTCCGTGTCATTTTTTTTCAGCAAACTTCTATTCTCATCCGCAGTAAACAATCCGAAATCGGTCATATTTTGGAAGCCTAGTATAGTATTACATCATTTTCATGCCAACCATTTTTATAAAAATTATTTACTTTTTAAAAGTCATTTCCAAAATACTTCGAAAAACAGAGTAAAATAACCTTTTAACTCCTGTGCATAGAGAGATGTTTACGCGTGTCTAATCGCGCCCCGTCGTCGGAAAATTCTTGTGATATAAGTGTACGTTTATGGAACGCAATGTTGGTTCTTTCCATTCTTACTTTAATTCAAATATTTCTCTTTATTTTTTTAAACCAATTTCTCTTCTCATCCGCAGTAAATTATCTGAGTATGGTTGTATATTTTGAAAGCCTAGTACATTTTTGGCATCATTTTCATGCCAACCATTTTCATCGCAGTTTTTTGCTATTAATTTAAATTTAGTTTTCAAATTTCCGAAAAAGAAATAAACTATTCCCTTAAACTCCTGTGAAGCGTGTCTTATCTAACGTAATGTAACTTCTTTCTTTTCTTACTGTCCACTGACCTTTCTCCCTTAAAATTTCCCGTATCAATTTTTTCAACCAACTCCTCTTCTCATCCGCAGTAAACTATCCGAAAATGGTCATATTTTGGATGTCTAGTACAGTTTTACATCGTTTAAATACCAACCATTTTTATAGCGGTTTTTTGTTATTGATTTAAAATTCGTTTTCGAAGTACTGAAAAAGGAAAGAAAATGCTCCCTTAAACTCCTGTGCGTAGAGTGATGTTTACGCGTGTCTTATCGCACCCCGTCGTCGGAAATTCTTGCGAAATAAGTGTATGTTTATCTAACGTAATCTAGGCTCCTCCTTTTCTCTCCTCCACCTCCGCACGGACCCTTCCTCTCCCATCTCCCTTGTTATTCCCCGTATCATTTTCCCCCTTTTACTTCCCCGCAAGCGACAGCCCAACCCTACCCCCCCTTCCCACCACTTCATTTTATGCTCTGCCTCCCTCTCCCTTAACCATCGCCGCTCCTAAAAACTACCCTCCCACCTTCCCAACCCTCATTCCCCTCACCACCCTCTCATATCTCTCCCTCTCCCGTCGTACACACACACAGATACCGAAAACTCTCCCCGGCTCTCTTCTTTCGGCCGCAATAAGGGTCTCTCCTCTCCTCTCCAGAGATGGTATCTCTTCTGTCTCTTCTCCGCTCTGACCGTCCACTCGTGAGAGAGTGCCCAGCTGAGAGCTTGTCGGCCCCCTCCCCCTCCGTGTGTGTCCGTCCGCGTATGTGTGCATGTATGTGTGAGGGGCAGGGTGGAAGCGAGAGGAGGTTGAGAGATGTCCGAGCACATGCGTTCTTGTGTGTTTGTATGTGTCTCTCCCTGTGTTTGTTTCTCTCTTCGCTCTCCCGTCTACTTCTCAGTTTCCTCCACCTCTTACCCCCCAAACCTCCCTCCTACTTGTTCCTCAACCAATATGCCAGCCTTACACACTTCTTTTCTCCGCTATTAGTACTTCCACCGATATATTTATTTCCACTACCCTTGCGGCTTTCTGCCTCTTCGACTTTTCCGAGTACTTCGGCTTCTACAGTTACTTTTGCTGCGATCACTTCAAACTTTCCTACTCAGCTTCCTGCCTCTATTTTTACCTTTGATGCGTCAATCTAACCCTCATCCAGTTATTCCTTTACCAATAGTCTTTCCCACGTTTTATCATAGACTATTTCCACATTGACAGATGCTATTATTCCCGCTACCATTTCGGTTTTCTGGCTCCGCGAATTTTCCAAGTACTTCGGCTTCTGCAGTTACTCTTGATCCGATCCGCTATCTTTCCTGCACAGCCTCCTTCCTCTACCAGCCACCTTTGGCGCCTCCGCCTATTCCCAAAATCACCTCCCCTTGTTCCTTTACGAATGTGACTTTCCCACTTCTTATCATTGACTATTTCTACGTTGACAGGTGTTATTACTCCCGCTACCCATGCGGCTTTCTTCCGCCTTGACTTTTCCAAGTATTTGGCTTCTTTGAGTTCTCTTATAGCGATCTTCTATCTTTCCTACATAGTCTCCTTTCTCTATTTTTACATTTGGCGCCTCCACTTGTTCCTTGACTAATGTGTCTTTCCTACTTCTTATCATTGACTATTTCTATGTTGACGGATATTTTTACTCCCGCTACACTTGCTACTCTCTGCGTCTTTGAGTGTTCCCCATGCGTAAAATTCTTAAACTCGTAATGCTCAACTTTTTTCTTCTAATTTTCCTACCTAGCTTCATTTTATTCTAACTTCTCTTTCTTGGCGCTTTTCATATTTTGTACGCCCATCGAAAAGTCGAAGAAATTGGACCAGCTGACGTAGTAAAATACCTAGCTGTAGGCAATAGAATGTTTGTCTAATAATAGTATTTCTTCACGAGTAACTGTTGGCGCCGTATTTGAGGGATAATGAAGTGGTTAATAGATGCATTGAAAGGTAAAAGATAAGTGAAACATAATCACAGATACATTAATATTGTATGTTCCAAATTTGTTTTTTGCCCGACCCAGGTTTCGACGCTCTCCACTGTCATTCTCAAAGGTGAGAAAAGGACATAGTGAACTGTATCAAAACCTGGGTCAGATCAATAAAATTCTTTGTGGAAGAAACAATATTAGTATTTTTGTGATTGCGTGTCACGTTATATAGTTCCAGGAAATATCGCATTATAAGAAGGCATTATAAAGCAGTTGAGAAGCATTTTAACATATTTCTTCTAGTCGCCGCGCTACCCTATCGCTACTTCATGTACTCCTTTAGAATCTCTCTCTCTCTCTCTCAGAAAAGTGCTGATGGGTGCGAGTGGAGGAGTCATATCGGGACTAACGGGGGGTGAGCGGCGGCTTTAAGAGGAGGGGGGGTTGGGTGTTGCGGGGTCGTGGTGAACGGACGCATGGGAATGGTTCACGGTGACGGCTATGGACGGAGAGGAAGTAAAAGAGCGAGAGAAGAGAAAGAAGATGAGAGAGACAGAGGGAGATGGTCGGCACGAGATGAAATGAGAAGGACGCGGCGGTGGTGGTGGTGTCAGCAGTGGTGGTGGTGGTGTCAGAGGTGGGGATGAGGGAAGCGCAAAGAGCGAGAGGACGTCACGAAAGAGAGGAGAAGAAAGGCCGGTCGGGAAAAAAGGAAGGGAGAATGGCGATAACGGGGAGTGGTGAAAAAGGAGGGAGAAGGTGGGAGGGGAGTGGGTTGTCGTGGGGTGGGGACAACGCCGAGAAGGCGGAAGGGTTTGGGAGGTGGATACAAAGGGAGATTTTTTTCTCTCTTACAAAGAGAGTGTAGTGGACTTCGGGGTGGGATTGAGTCCGGTGAGTGGGAGGGAGCGACTGGGGGATAGGAAGTGTGTTTGGAAGCAGACGGACAGTACGGCAGATGGCAATTTTTCGATTCGTGCCAGGAACTTAAGGAGGTTCCCTACGCTATTGCGTGAGTGGAAACAGGATGGAGAATCTTTTTATTATGAATTTTTGTCTTTGAAAATTTTGCATATCGGTGCGATTACGTCGTCATTAGATGATAAAAAAGAGAATTAGAATTAGAGTATCTTTTTCGAACTGGCTGCAGCCGTCTATTGTCATTTTGCAATTAGGCGTAGGAAAGATAATTCATATCATACACGTAAAGGGCTATTTTTTTTACATTTTTTCGGCTCGTTGGAAGAAAAATATCTAAAATGAAAATAGGAGACTGAAAATAGCAAAGACTTTGAGTTTTATTTTTCATTTCAAATCCCAAATACAAACAGCACTGCATATTTTCCACCTCATTGCCAATGCTCAAATTGATTTGGAGCCACTATATAATTAAAATTGGAGCCGAGGAGAAAATAAAATAAAAAATGTAAGTTTTTAATGATTTTAGTCGGTATTATGCCAACATACGTTGCTTTTAATTTCGCTATTGAAATTTGAGCTCATTTTGGAGCTTTAATCGTGACGTCTATTGTTTTTCCAGGCTGACCTAATGACTTTTTCTTCATTATTTGCACTCGTGACCGCAGCGGTCTTCCTAAAATAAAGTTGGAAAAAATAGGGGAGGAAATGGACATGAGAGCGACGAGACGGGAGTTTGTGCTGGAACGAACGTGTAGAGTAGCGAAGGGTTTCCTTGGAGGAAAATAGGAATCCTAGGACGACTCGGAGGAGAGCCGGCGTCAGGTGTTGCGTTCAAACCTTAATTGATCGTATCAAATGGAACTGGTGAGAGGACAAACATTTTGAGATTCTAAGAAGTCTCGATGTGTTACGATTCCCGTTCAACAGCTGCGATTAGGCTCTCCCGTCGGAAAGGGTAAGTTGCAAGGCTTGAAAGAGATCGCATTCAATAGCATGGACGCAGTAGGAGGAAATGTTCAAAGGAAATATATTCCTGGAAGGAGAATGATCGAGTGTTACACGTCAGATGGAGGCGCAAAAGAGTGATGATAAGGAGGGCCAACTGATGTCAGGGCGTAAGGGACAGAGGAGGGTATAAGGTAGGACGGAGGTTGTAATGGGAGGAAAGACGAAATGGTGAAAGGCTGAAAGGGAAGGGTAAAGGATGACGGATCGGTTTGCCCACAAGTTTATTAAGGAGAAAATTGGGAAAATCAGACCACCTCTCCAGCTTTCAGACTCCCATGCCGTTGGCAAACATAAAGGGGCGTGAAGAGACACGTAGTAGATAGATAAAATTGAACGTAACCAATGAAGACGTGAATTTTCAAAGGATGGGGGTTATTGTGAAGTCAGAAGAGTTTGTCAGATTAAACGGGTATTTATCAATTTTATAGGAAAACACTTTCGGTTGCGAATCACTATTTTGAAGTGCAGTAACGTGAGTCTCATACATCGGCTACTGAATTCAACAGCACTGATATTTCTCTCAAATAAATGAAATTAAAGATGTGAATTTTCAAAGGATGGGGGTTATTGTGAAGTCAGAAGAGTTTGTCAGATTAAACGGGTATTTATCAATTTTATAGGAAAACACTTTCGGTTGCGAATCACTATTTTGAAGTGCAGTAACGTGAGTCTCATACATCGGCTACTGAATTCAACAGCACTGATATTTATCTCAAATGAATGAATCATGTTTATAACGTGAAATATTTTGTGCATTATTTTTACACTCCATATATTTAGTTTGAAATTGAATTACACTTCTCATCATTAGCTCTAACTAGCCTAACCTAACTGGGTAAATTATTGGGTTTGAATTCTGTTTCATGTAATTTTGCGTATTTTACATTATTTTCCTGATGAGATTGTTTTTATATTGAATATTTCGCGTCCTTAGATGAGTTAACTCCCGAGATATGAATTTTGGTGTATTTTTCATGTAATAAAACGATGGTAGTCACGTTATTTATGCCCCTTCACCATCTTCTGCTGTAATATATGCTGTAATATATGGGTATACATTGCACTTGTAATTGATTGCAGTGGTTGAGGTGAAAGAGTGGTGCGAATCAGTGAGGGTAACGTGGGAAATTTTAATAAATAACCGGATGTAATTTTCAGATACACTATCCTCTGGAAGTTTTTTTTGTGTTTTTGGCCTCGATAGCGTCACAGGTTGGACGGAGAGGGCAAATTATCTTTTCAATTACATGTTTGATGTAGTGAAAGTAGGCGTCTTTCCGGTTAGTGCCGCCAGCTTAAAAATGAAGTTAACTCTATTTGCTCCTAGCTCTATCCAGCCCACGGTCTATTTCTATTGTGCCACACTTTCTGAAGTGAATATTTGCCCTTTTTCTTTAGTTCGTATTTTCTTTTCAAGATCAATCTCAAATCATTGTTTGTGCTGTCATTATTTTACAGATATTCTGTAAACCTTTTGAGAAATTTTATTCATATTATTGTTTGTTTAGGACAGAAATATCTCGTGTTTGTGTTTTGATTATTTATATTATTGATTTCTAGTAAATTCTATTAGGAGTTGGGCTAATTTTTTTGTTAAACTGCAATTGACAAACTGAAATATCCTATAGCACATTCTCCTCCGTTCACCCGTAAATCTATATCTCATCTTGAGTCGCTCATAAGTATGAGGTGTATTATCATATCATAAATAATAATCCAGTGCAATAACCCGGAAAATAAGTTACCTCTAAGGACAAAGAATCTCAAGTAGATGACTGAATTCCATGCTCTGTTATTCATTTTATAGCCAGTTGGATCTCGTGTTATTTCCAAGATTTATATTTCAAGGCTCATCTATTTTAAGATAGGTGACATGAATAACGAGTCATGGTGGAGTTATTCTATAGCTTTAGGCTTTCTGTTCTACATTGAAAATAAATCTGCATTCTTTTTAATGTTAATACGGCTCTGTAATTAATAAAATTCTTAATATTATGTCGCCTGGTGGTTATAGCTCCATTTAAAAATATTTTTTCCAACGCTTTTGTTATCTCTGTGGTAAATCTAACATTTGGTTATATTTTAAAATATTTTCGTCAACAAGATGACTCATCACGTCATAAATTCTTACCTTAATAGCTTAGTAGACTGACCTTTTACGAAGAATTCTCAGTAATTGGTATTAAATAAATATGTTTTCTGACGTGTAGTCAGAAAATACATGAATTTTTATCCATCTAGTCTGTATTTATATTCCAAATTGTCGAATGGAAAGAGTTTTTGTTCTCGAATTGTGTATCTTTTGATATGTACCATAAAAAATTTTTTGGATAAGTGTTCAAAACAGCATATGTTGGTTATTAAACCTTTACTTTGTTTGCAATGATTTCTCTCACACTTTATTTATAATGCAGAATTGCTATTCTCATAATATGCAAGATGATGGCTGTTTAAACTTTGCTGGTACACTAAGTGCTGGCAACGGTATCCGTTTCCCCATCCCAGCCGCGGGAAGTTTTTAGGATGTGACTGCTCGCACGACCTCCCTCTCACTTTCCCCTGTGTGGACTCGTGGAATCTTGAAATGACGCAATAGACAGAGACAGCTGCGGAGAGAGTGAGTGAGTGCGAGAGAGAGAGAGAGAGAGAGAGAAAGGTAGAGTGTGTAGCAAGCGAAACAAACACTCAGGCGGCTCACAATAAAGATAGGTATGCACGAGGTGTCATAGGCATATCCCGCAGTTTGCAGTGCGTGATGAGAGAGAAGGGGCTTTTGGAGCAGCAGAGGATGGAAGACGAAGGAGAAAGTAAGAGAGAGAGAAGAAAGGGGGAAGGGGAAAATAGAATGACGGGGTTGGAGAGTTTTTTGGGGGGATGGGGTGGGAGAGGGGGTTTTTAAAGTGGTAGTGGGGTGGGGGTGAAAGAGACATGAGTGGAATATTAATACACAATATGAGCGCAAATCATGCAGCAATGAAATTATTTAGCAATACACCTTTACCCTCTGATTTTCTGGCTTTTTCCATCTACCACAGCACCGCTGTCCTCGTCCTTTTACCATTATTTGAATCATGAATTTATTTGTACGTGTATATATATACACACACAAACGAATTCGCAGAGAAGGAAAGAAAGGGATAGGAGCATATAATAGAAACTTAAACCATTTAGAATTGCCGAACTCATAGTTATAACTATAATATAAGCTGCCGTTATTTACAGTAGTGAATAATGCAATCAAAATGCATACTTCCAAACCATTTCAGTACCTAGAATTTGCACTCCAGTGACACCATTTTCTGTTTTTAAGAATCTATTGTAAAACGTTGAAAACCTAACTGGAACACTCAAACACATGTCAGCATAAAGCATTGTCACAAGCATTACTAAAAAGGATCCTCAGCTCGGCCTCTAAGTGTGTTGTCACCCACCGCGCATTTAGATTGGTTTACATAAGTCGCCACTCGCGTCGCTGACGGAAAAATTGATCCGAGTTTCACAGGGAAATGAGGAATAATAAGTCGCCACTCGCGTCGCTGACGGAAAAATTGATCCGAGTTTCACAGGGAAATGAGGAATAATTAGGGGTATAAACCGAATTTTATACACATGATGATGTGATCTGTCAAATCCATTACTTTTCAATGCTATTCCTCCCAATTACAAATATTACTCTGCAAAATATTGGAAAAAGTGGATTTGCATTGCAGCCATCGCCGCGTCGTGGACATTTTTGAATACCGATGAAAATACGGCTGGAGTGGCAACAGAAATTAGCCTTCTATGGAATGGAATTGGGCCTCCTCTATGCAGCCCTCATAGGCATTGTACTGAGGAGTGGATTTGGGAGATAATAATAATAAGACGAAGGAGAAAGGAGGAGAGAGAGTGAGGAGAAAGTGGGAGGGGGAAGTCGGGAGGAGAAGAGAATGACGTGGTTGGAGAGTTTTTCGGGGGTGAGGGGAGGAGGTTCTCTAAGTGGTAAGGGGGGAGAGGGAGGGAAAGGTGGAGAAGGAAGAGTAAGAGACATGAGTGGATGTTTGGAAGGTTTTCTGTGCGTTGGAAGGGAGTCGGGGGGAGTGAGAGAGAGAAGAGGGTTTTGCCGTTGTAGGACGTAGCTGTTTAGACCCTTTTAATGTGAGGGAGATAAAAGGCCATGTGGCCACTCCCTTAAATCGTAAAACCTCTACCCTCTTTCGTTCTCCTTGCCCATTTCTGCCCCCGTGTGGCGTCGCTATGATTATGTCCCGGAAGATCTATGCTAGACACGCCCGGGAATGAAAAAAAAGAATGGGGGAAAATGTTGGGACGTAAGTGCGGTGTTGGAAAGACCACGCCTCTCTTACCTTCCATTGCAGAGATATGATTTTAACGCGTCACTGCTTTCTGACTCAGCACCAACCTGCAATACGTCACGTGTGTTGTGGATGCGCTGCGGCAAGAGCTCTCAAGGTGTTGCTAGGAATGTTTATTGTGAAAGAAACAGCGAGTATTGAACAATTTCTCTCAGAGATGCACTTGAAATATTGGATTTTTTTGTATAGCCTCTTGAGTTTCAAATCTATATTATTTTCTTTCTTTTTTATCCTCAAAGTTTCCTCATTTTCTAAAAATATGCCCAGGGTAAACCTTTCCTGATATGTTCTCCCCATGATTTTGGTAACATTAATGCTCTCTAACCCAAAGTCATATATCTCCACCCTCATCCGTTCCTCCTGTCATTACCGCAAAGGCTTTCGCTATGCACCCCTTGGAACGCAAAAGAAAGATGGGAATGTTGGTGCGATTACTGTAAAACCATATCCCATCATCATTGCAGAAAGTACTCACGGCCTGCTTCAGACTTGCCGCGGCTTTTTAGCTAGCACAGCTGTCAGCAATAATGCAGAGATACCACATCTCTTTTGGCTTGCGATTCCCTCTGAGCTGGTTGATGTTATAACTATATACCACGGTTAAATTGTGCTGTGTTGTGTCCTTGTGGATAAAAACTTCATACGTTTTGTATTTGCATTATTGCATTTACCAGTTTTAAGAGACCAAGATTTTTTGTGTACCTATTCTCTTCGGAATATGTGTAGTTTCGTTAATTATTTTACACAAGAGCGACATTATTTTACCTGTACGCTGGGTACTAAGTGTAAGCCACCTCGCATGTTCTACTTCATAAGGTACAATGCACCTAACAGTGTTTAACAAGTGACCTAATGGTATTTTAAATAATTGGTTACAGTTTCTCTTGAGAAAAAAATAATTTCTTACCTCTCGTTTCAAATTACTACTTCTTTATTTTTTCTAAATGGTGGATTTTTAAAAGCATTTTACTACTCCATACGGCATTTTTAACGAAAAAGCTGCATTTGAGTCTTACAAATAATTATTGGGTTATATAATAATGTTTTAATCAGACATTAAAGAAAGTTTATCGTTTCTTATACATATGGAAGTGCAAAAAATATTTCCAACTTTTTGAGAATAAAACATATATTAGCAAAAAATGTAGAGATGCATGGATTTCTATCGCGCAAAATGAAAAATATTTAGTGCGTGCGTGTTTGGGAATATATTTCATACCTATTCATTTTCCATCGGCATCCGTCTCTGTTTATCTTCAAAATTAGCAATTTCTGGAGAAGGGCTTGAAGACCTTAGCGTCAGAGTCCGACCTCATCGGTTGTTGGGGACACCTGCGTGCAGATGGCGCAGGGAGCGGCTTAACAATAAATCTCCCTTTCAGCACCCGACCCCGGCGATGTTCACTCTGCAGCGCTCCCTAACAGACTTCAGCCCTCATCCCCCCACCCCACTCAACACAGCCCTCCCTCCCCCTCCCTACTTTCACACCCCCGCCCAAACCTTTCCATCCACGTCATCCTGTTTCTGCCTCAACACACCTTGCGGGGTTTTTCACTTCCTCGTCCTTAGGCATTAAACAAACACCAGGGAGGATACGAAACGGTGCTGTGTACTATCGTCCTAGCTTTTAGGGATCATGGAAAACGTTTACATTTTGGAAGGTCTAGTGTACGTAGTGTATGTTAGCTTGTGGATTGATAGCTTTCGAACTAGTTTAAGCGTGAATTTTCATGGTTAATACTGGTTTTGCTACTAGTAAGGCATATTTATAATTAGAAATTGAATAGACTTCTCGGTAAATATTTTTTATACGTTTCTCTTAAAAAAATTGAATTTTTATTTATACCTCTGATTACGCTCTTGGATATGTGTTGCCGATTTTACGTGCCCAAAAGAAAATATTTGATGACTGTTTTCGCCCGCGCCGGCAATAAATGTAACATTGTAGCATTGGAAACCGAAAACCGTTGAAAGACATGGGAAAGAAGTGCTTGTGAAAAATGATTTCATCCTTAAAAGTTGCATACCTTTACACAGTATATTTAGCTTTCTTGTTTAGGTCAAAGGCAATGGTTCATTTCCGTTGTTGCATAAACTCATGAGAATGCGCTGGAGCAGACAGATATACCTTTGGGAATTACTCTTTAATTCCCATATTTCAATTTTTATCCTATTTTCTGCATTTCAATCTGGGCAGGAAATTACATGAAGGAGCACATTGACGACATGCGTTTGGGTGAGGAATCATTCATGTGATGGTGCTGGGAAAAAATTTGTCTCCATCAAGAGAGCACATACTTATCTGTGAATGTATTATAAAAAGTACTGGAATCCACCTGCCTCCCTCCAATCGCAATTATTGATCCGTACACTTGAATTAAAATATGAGAAGAGTCTATATCAATATCATACTAATCCGTCGCGTTCATTGAATACATATAGCTCAGTTTCTGCATCTGCATAATAACTTGCGAACCACCTGTAGGGTGAAATATGATTTAATGCTTTCCCGGCGAATAATGTGGGTAAACTTTTCTCGGGATTCCCACCGGGTTAATGTTTTAATATCGGCAAAAAAAAAAACATTAACCCGGAGGGAATCCCGAGAAAAGTTTACCCACACCTGTAGGGTGTTTGGTAGGGGGTGATCAATCACCAGCATGCTAAAGAATTCCCACATGCGCACCATACGGTCATAGAAAGATTACACATAATAGCATAATGTTAATGCATACTCAGGCAGAGACGAAATTTGCCAATTACTACTACTATGGAGGTAGAACTCCAAATGCCTATGAAGTAAATACATGAAAAGCAGTTTCTGTAAAGTGCCGATTTGAATTGAGCCGCGTCCTTTGCATATTTTGTTTAATACTTCAAGCTCTTTCCCCTCATTGTTCTCAGGGAGAACTCAGCTGCCGTATTTGGGGCTAGGGCGAGATTGGCGAAATGGAGAGGACCCATTTTTTATGGCCTCCGAAAGCTGGACACGATCATTTCATCAGGACGGCGAAATGTAATCGCGGGGATACTGAGCGGTTTCATCCCGTCGACGTCACACACATGCCGAACCACCAGCATCGGCTCCTCGCTTTGTCCCTCCCCGCGTTTCCCATAAACCCTTTGTTCGTCTCCATTGTTCAACCCCCAAATATCATAGCATTCTTTCCATCCCTCCTCTCCTTTTACTTTCCGAATGCCGGTGTCCAACACTTCGCGTCCCCTATGATGTTTTTCGTTTCGCTTATTATTCTCAGGCCCCCTCGACGCGAAATAAGCTCTTTGATCGAGTTGGCGTGGTTGCTAGGTACCGCTGTCCCATCTCCTACTACCCAGGGTAGTGTATGAGTGGGTTTGCGCAGAGTAGTTTCAGTTGCATGCTTGCATACATTTGAATATGCATGCTACTCCGCATTCGATGGTGTACGAATTGAGGGATCGTCATCATGGATCCAAACATGGCTGACTTATAGGTATTGTAAATGAGAAAATGAGCAAAATTCGATTTCAAGAACAGTGTATTTTGATGGAAACAGCAGAATATGTGGGAAGATTCTTTATTTAGATAAATATTATTCCTCTTTATTTATACACTATATGTATTGCAATAGTATCAACCCAACTCAGTGTTGGACAATTCATAAACTCATCAAGAACTGCAACTGAATATCAAACGCAGTCAAAGTTAAACATTTTAAGATTGCCAATGTCAGCGAATTTTAGAAAAAGTCTGTCCCCTGTGATCCAAATACTTTATCTTCCTAGTCGCAACATCATCCGACATGCATGAGCCGAGGAAAAAATTCCAAGTCGCGCGATTTCCCATGCATTCAAATAGAGGTCAAAACTGGAAGTCCTTCTCAAGATGGCTAGATGCGCAATGTATTGGCTTCACTTGTGGAGGACAAATCAGAATTCCACTGATTTAAGTCAGAGCCATTTCAGTTACACGGTTCCTACTCTATTTTTAAAATAAAATTTAATGCTCAACCACGAAAACTTAAGGGCAGGGACGTGGAGGCAGGGGGGGGGGAAGATGAGAAGGGATTATCGGTGCTCCAGATATAGGCGCGGAATAGAATGGAGAATGTGAGACGGCTGGAAAAAAGGAAAAGAGTAAGTGCTGGAATTGGTTAGAGAAGAGAGAAAACTGATGGAGAGGATGAGAAGGAGAAGAGCCCTTGAATGGAACTCGTAGCTAGGAGAGATGACATGCTCAATAACAGAATAGAGGAAAGGAGTTTTGTTGAGCAAAGAGAGAGTACAAAGGGGTTCATGGGAAGATGTGAGAGTATTATCCCATCTATCAAGCTGAAGATGGAAATCCGATATGGGAACATGCCGGTATGTTTCGCTAAGTTTTCCATGCAAAGCTTTCTCAACCGGTTGAGTAACTTCATTAATGTAATTATTTTATCTGAGGTTAATAAATCCTTGAAGTGCGAGGTGTCCTAGGGAAAATAACTGGCAATCCTACCCTCAGCGTGTAATTCGCAGGCTTTTGTTAAGTGTGTGGTTGGCTACAATTGCCAGTCCAAACCAGCCTCCAAGGTGAATCACTGAGTATATAGTATATGTATCTATAATAACATGAAAGATAATACACGGTCGATTCTCCGTATATACCCGCCGTTTCTTTACTTTTTCTTATAAACCTCTATTCTCACGCCATTTCTTTGCTTTATCCTATTCACTTTCTTCGTATGTGCGTTTATCTTAAGCCTTCTGTATCATTTGAAATAAAATTTCGTTACACTTTTCCACAATTATTTTATGCCTGCCTTGTATTGTACGAGGTGATGGCTCTGTGAGCTGGAACGCGTCTCACGAACTAAATAATCGTGGAAAAGATACATATACAAATAAATTCATAGAGAACGAAAGAAAGGAATAGGAACATATAATGGAAAGAGGACTAAGATAAAGGTGCTTTGGTAGATGGAAAAAGCCAGAAATCACAGGGTAATAAAACGGCCTGACTGGGACTCGAACCCAGAACCTCTCGGTTCGAGTCCCAATCAGGCCGCATTTTTCCCCTCTGATTTTCTGGCATTTTCCATTTACCAAAGCACCGTCGTCCTCGTCCTTTTTCCATTATATGTTCCAATCCCTTTCTTTCATTCTCTATTAATTTATTTGTATGTTTGCGCGTATTTTGTATATAAAATAACATTGCATATAAAATATATACTATAAAAAATTTTAACAGTCATATAACGACAAACCAAGTCATCCACAGTATATGCCCTGTCAAGTGATGTCAAACCATTACAAGTTACCCCTCCGTTTCAAGTAGCCTCAGTTTTCGGTATTGTATTCTACTGAACTAGAAATTGCCTTATTAGTCGGTTGCCTTCCCTCGTAGAACTAGCACATCAGTTTTCTTCTCTTGCCCATGATTCTACGATGCTGTTTTTTTCGCCCATGAGTGTAGCACATATATGTATGTAGGTTTCTTTCCTCCCCAGGCTGCCGTCTGGGCGGCCGTAAAGCTTACTTTGGTCGGCACCATTCCTTCAAGTATCCTCTTTATCTTCTCCGGTCGCTATATCTGGCTCTCTTTCCACGTCCATTATTTCTTATGTTTACAGCTTTTTCATGTCCCATTCCTTTAATGCTTCAGCGTCATTTGACCGTGCTTGAATAACTGCCAGTTAATTGTGGGCCTTGTGCTGTGATTAAGATACAAAATGGCCGTTCCCGTTTCCAGTTACGTTCCATTTTTTTTACGGCAGGAAACATTCTCCGAAATAAGCTCCAATTTACGTTCATTTTGCGAGTAAGCTTAGACGCACAGTTAATATTGCTTGCGGATCGGGTAGAAATGCTGTGTAATGATGTTGGAGGTTTCCCTTGGGACATTTTGGGACTAGGAACATAATGGAAATTATGGCATGACAAAATGGTCGAGTGCGATAAATATAATACGCTTGAGATTGCGTCTCAAGAATTAAGCGACGAAAGAGGTTTTGCCATCAGATTCAGCCAATGATGCGTTTATCGTATATTGACTGAGGGATTTTAAATACCCTAACAACCTAATTCTTTCCCCGTAACATGCTTTAGAACTTTCCCCAAATGGTTGTAATTGAGTCAGTTTATACTTGAATTTTAGGCTTTTTTTGTATCAGCCGAAAGGTAATGGCAATAAAACCCAAAAATTCAACTAGCATTAATGAAGTACACTATTTACCGTAAAAGTTATCTTCAATTATTTCATGGAAAGAATTGATATTATTATTATTTACGTATTTAGTAAATATATCCTTTCTTAGGCATTTAAAGTTACGTGAGAGTATTTCTCATGTAGAACGAGACGTAAAGGTGAATAGTTTCTATTGCATAATTCTTTCCGCTTTGAGAAAGCTTACTTTTTGTTATTATTATGACACTGCAGGGTACATTGCTGGGCGCACATTGCAGCAGCTGGAAGCATGAGCTCGTAGGCCGCCACTGTTGGATTTTGGTGAACCCAAAAGTCAACAGACTTTTTTACTTTCTCTTGGTATTTCTTTCATGATTGTTATCACAAGACATGAAATAAACGGGGATTAGAACATTATTTTTCGTTATTCTTTCAAACCATTCTTGACGAGAAATCCTTGGAAATGAAAAATAGAGAAATTACCAGCGTAGTGGAGGAGGGCTTTGAGCTATTCAATACTGGACGTTTCAAATGAAATTCGGAGTTTTAACGCTTTTTAACATTTATTATACTTAACTTACAACAATAAATGTTACATCAGATGAAAGAGCAACTAAAACAGTTTTGTTTGTCGGCAACAATACGCATAAGAATCAAACGTTTTCGTCCCCATCCGTTCGAGAGCGCTATGGTGATATGCAATAGCAAATATTGCGATTGTGGACAGAAAACTTGATATATTTTACTTTTGCAAAGACGGAATCTATTAGTTACTGGGCGACATGCGTTCTGTATTAAATTCGGTTGTGATCCTTTAGGTGATAATAACATCCTTTCCTACACTACCAGCTGATATTTCCGAGTTAAGAAACAGGATTGAAACAGCCGTTGCAACAATTTTCGAAAGACACTAATTAACTTTTGGGAAGAACTTGCATATCATCATTACGTGTGTCGTGTGACGAATAGCGCATACATTGAATATTTGTACGTTTATATGCGAAACTGTTTGAGTTAATCTTTCATTTGATGCATTATTTATAGCTTTGAGTATAGTGCAATAAATATTAGAAAGCGTTAAAAGCCCGCTTTCCATTTTGAAACACCCATGTATTTTGCTCGGTCAAAGAATTTACGTGAGAGTCCTGAGTTCTGCTCAAATAGTAGCTGTATGAGGCGGGGAGGGTGAGGAAGTAGAAGTGATGGATATCAAATACACGACATGGGATTTAAAAAAGTTGATACCCCTTTGAAAAAAAATCGTGCAATGGTCCTTATCGCCGTCATCGTCGTCAAATCCCTTGGTCCGTCAGAGTGCTCAGGGGAGGATGTTGAGGGTTTGGCACATAAAGAGCGCCGAGATCACCGTAGATAGAGAAAGAACAAAGGAAGCGTCGGGACCCCGTATATATATATTTCTATCCTCCACGCCAAAGCTCCGCTCAGATTCTCCCCTTCCCTTTCACTCTTGTAAGAACCACCCCAGCCTATTTTTCCCCATCTCTACCACGTCAGTGTAGTATCCCCGGCGACCGTGGTCCCGTCAGCGTCCACTCAACTATTAATTTAGCCACTTTAATTGTGCCGGACCCGATTCCGAGTCCTCCCCCCCAAACCCACCCCTTTACCCGGCCCGGGGGCATTTGGGGGTTAAGATTGTGCCCGGTGGTCGATGCAGAGCGAGTGGAAAAATAGATCCGAGGAGACCAAAGAGAGAGGGGGGATGAGAGGATATCGGATGGGAATCGGTCGAGATAGGACGGAAAAATCATCAAAAACCATTGAAGTGAGAGGAGTGGAGTGGAATTGGTGGGGGGGGTGGGCGATCCAGCCCATAGATCTCAGAAGTGGTCATCTCTCCGTTTTTCTTCTCCCTATCTTTCTCTCTCTTTCCCTTACGGCCCTGCCCGCCCAGCATCCGGAACTGGGAGTGTATGGGAAGAGGGCTGAAAACAATAGCCCGGGTCAAAGCGATGAGTGGGAGTCATAGTTGATAAAAGTTCCGGGAACAACAACGAACCAAAAAGAGGAGAGTTTGAGCGGGAAAACGGGACCGGAAGACACAGAAGATAGGGTGAGGCAAATAGGGAATGGAATAGAAGGAGAGTGTTGGTCCCAGAGAGAGAGATATCACGGGGGTGGAGAGCAGAGAGGATAGGGACATGTGCAGGGGGAGCTTTTGAGGACAAGCCATATGAGAGATGATAAGGGATGATTGGCTGGTATTGGAGTCGGCGTAGGACGGCGACCAGGGGCCTCGATTATTAACTCCATTTTCCCAGAAGAAACCCAATTGGAAACTGACATGTCGAGACCCGATAATTGAGCAATAAGGGAAATCGAGGATGTCGGAGCGAAACGTGGGTTGCCTCATGTCGGACTCGTTGGAGATTCGATGATTTTAACATAGACGGATAAATCAAGGGGACGCGGGCGTAGTTGGATGGTGGGATGCTAGATGCTGGGCTAAGCCGTGGTCTCTCTCTGCTGCGGAATAAATAGTGCATGCGTCATAGAGGGCATGTATCGGAGTACTATCAGTTACATATCAATACCTGCTCTTGGTTCAACGGTGGGGGGACAATACAGGTGTTCGGTACCGAATTGGAACTCCTGAAAGATTTCTCAAGGATCAGTCTGAGGCTATACTTTTTCTTGAATGAATTCATTTTAAAATTTTAATTGAGTGCCGCTTGCATTGAATGGAGAAAAGAGTCAAATGGAGCAATTATATTAACATAATTCACATAGCGCTTCTAATTTTTTTCTCGAAATAAATTTTTAGTAGACATTGTATCCCTAAAATAACGAATTAGAAAATGTATTAGATTATTCTGCATCGTGAACTGCTAGTATTAGTGTTATAATACATTGATTTTTTTCGTTCACGTTTGTGAAATTTGTTCAAGATGTGCTTTATAAGTTCATTGATATTCCTAATCAAAAAAATATCATAGAGCGTAACTGAGCCTTTGTAAAAAGTTTTATATTCGCCTCATTCCAGTAACTCTTCCTCAGGTCTTAGCATAAAAAACTAATCGTTGAGATATGAAGTCTACTTCAAACCTTTCAGACTTAAAGATCCGTATGTTTATTAGCATTTTGTGGTATTTAATAAGTCATTCTATGCTTTCGGTGCGGTTAAACATGTTTTTTGCACTAATGCCTTTTAAACACCGTAAATTTTAGATCTACAGCGATCATATTATAGTCTACGCATTGCGTTCACATATAAATGGTTTATTTAATGAATACATACATGTCATTATAATTAATAGTTGCGGGCGTAACTTTGTGGAAATCCTTAATCGTAGGAATATGTATAATAATACTTTGCTATTTCCGCATGGTAATTATTTGAGACCAACCATGGTTTAGTTACAGCGTAACATTGTCGAGGTGTTATCTTGTTACCCTTATTGCTACCTAGACAATCTTACGCTGTAACGAAACCATGGTTGGTCTCAATGAATTACCATGTGGAAATGGCAAAGTTATTATTCCATCTATTCCTACTTACATGTCGTTATGCATAACTTTTCATCCATTTTGAACCATGTACATTCTCTCCCTTTCAAAGAATGAATGGAATACTAAATTGCGTTTCAACTCATTTGCAAGGAAATCGCATTACGCCGTTCTTCATGTGGCGTAAAGTCGAGAGGGTGTCATGTTCTCAATTGAGTTAATCCTCTTATTAGCGAGATTTTGGAATTGCTGCGAAGAGGTGCTTCGATCGGTCTTCTCTCTAATTGCGGCACACTGTCCATTGAAGATTTCGAAGGCTTCTCCCGATCGTAAATTAATAACGACCGTGGTGTCTTAATGGAAGGCCGAGGATGGGCGATGTGACTAATTCCAGATGGGTAGCTCAAGGGATTATGTTTCATACCCGAATGGAGATAGGATGTCCCGTCGTTTATGACCACACAAAGAATGGGCTGTTTTGCGCTAATTGCGCCACACTTGATTTGGTATTCTTAGTTTCTCCTCCTGTAAGTTTGCAACAAATCAGTTCATCTGTTTTTCTGTGAAATTTCATGTTCATTTAGTTCTATGCTACAAAATGTTTATGCTACAGCGTTAGTGTCCGGAATAATACAGACATATACAGTGTTTCTAACTTGGAGCGTATATTTATTTCTTAATTTTCCCAGTGAATATGGAAAGTTAATCCGATATTTTCGTCACAGTTTATTCAAATATAATTTTAGGCCTCACATTATTCCAGTTATCGGAGAGATCTCGTGGATAATAGTGTAGTAATAATAATGCTAGTGTATTTAGCTGTCCACGAAATTTGAGTCAAATCTTTTGTAATTCTATTGGTGTCATACAGGATTTTTGTGTATCGTTTCGAAGAATTTCGCAACGGTTGCTATAAATTCTTTCTGATTTTTCGATATTAATTAAATAACTTGATTATTATGTGAAAAAGATTAAAGGTGCATACCTATTTTCACTATGTTGATCTGATTAACCGTTATTATTGAGATTTTTTTTCAATGGACCATGGGGTTAGTAATGAGTTGAAATTTGTAGCATCCATCGGATAATCAAAATTATTATACCGTTGTTGGTGGCTAGTGCCTTTGTGTGTAATATGGTTGATCAGTTACTGAAACAATTTAATAAATATCTCGGAGTAAAGAAGCCTTGGACGCTACTTCGAAGTATTTTCATGATTTTTCGTTCCCAGAAAATGCATAGCACGCACTCAAGCAGCCTACTTTTTCTCCAAAGGTAATTTTTGCCATTACTTTCTCCAATATGTTCCATGTCCTCAAATAAATGGTACCAGTTAAATACGGTGGTGCCTTATATCCAAAATGCCATCTGTAATCTCATTTGGTATTCGGTTGAAACTGCCCCTAAAACGGGCAAATATCTTCCCTTTTCGTAGGTTAAACTCACCACGGTCGATGTATGTCCGCGATATTAATTTGATAGACATTGAAACGAGTTGCTCTTCCTAGAACTTAAAAGGTGGGAATATTTCCTAGCTATTTTTTTCGCATGAATGAACGTTGATTGGCGAAATCTTCAGCTATCGATTTTAATTTGATCGTTGCGTCAGAGGTAAATAAGATTTTAATTATTAAACACATTAACAATACTTTGTTATTGAATTCTTGATTATACTATCAAATTTCCTAATTTTATTGGTAGATTTACTTAATGAATGATAAAAAGATGATCTTAAGACTCCACGTGACGATATTCTCGTCATGGCGTGGAGGGTTACGACGAAATCTTTATCTCGCATTAGCATGAATCCATTCACAACGGTACTATGTTTTGTAATGCCTCCGCGAGGCTACACAATTTCGCACTATCCAGCGTATAGCAGCTTCCGTAATGCATGCTGCCTGGCTCTCCGTTTTCATTAGCCCCTAGCCGACCCAGATGCCGTCGCTTAATTAATTCTTAAGGTTCCTGCGAATACTGAAATATTTAACGTTCTCGCTCATTTTCGCCGAGGTGCGTGTTGGGAAATATTTTGGCTTCCCTAGTACGCGGCCGCCGAGTCAAAGTTTTGCGAGCCCTTCTTTTTTGCTCCGCGATGCGTAAACGTCACCGTTGCCTGCCTGAATATAAATTGTGTGTTACGGGCGTTGTCAGCTGGATTTAGGGTCACTTCGTACGCGTAATCAAGGGTGATACTCGGTAATGGCCGAAGCAACGCATTCCGGGCAGCACTTCACGGGCATTAATGCGCTCGCTCTCCGATTCCTTTGTTTGTTCGTAGCGAAATATTTTCGCGAATCCGGGAGCAAGTTGTGTTTCAAAACTGCCTTCAAATGGGGACATAACCCCTACTTATAGGTTCTCACACACATGTAAGTAATGAATACGTACTAATATTTTCAGGAGTTTTCTAGAGTTTTCCTTTGAAAATGTATATCCATTTATGTTTTTTTATGAGTTATCTTCCTAAAAAGTGAGTTTAGTCCGTTTTTTTATTGTTATATTAGTATCATATTTCTTTGTGTAGATCTCAAAATATATTCGGTCTATAAACAAATACTCTCATGAGATGTAAAAGGCCGATAATACTGAATTTTAAAAATCAATTATTGGTTTTATTTCGACCTCTCACCAATAATATTAAATCTTATATTAGGTAAATATTTATTATGTTTGAAATTATTACTTGCATTACTAATCCAATGCTGTTCATGGATCACTAAAATTATCTTTTACTTCGATTTTTTGGTATCATATTTTTATCTTATGTCATTTTCATCTATTATGATTTAATTAGTGTATAATATGACATCATAACTTTCTTATTACGTGTTTTTTAATTATTAGTGGTTACTAATGTGGAGCATGATATTTGTTTCGTATCAATAAGCTATGCTCCTTCCGCAAGGAATATCAAAATTTTGAATCTTTAGTGGATCAGTTAATCAGTGAAGTGGAGTTGTGTACCCAATCCTACTGAACGACGATAAATATTTACGCGCCCATGTCGCTTTACATTTCTTTTTTCCCTCTCGCGACGACGGATAAAATTCTTCGAAAAGGAATAATAGCCCACACCACATGTCACTCCCCTGGAATAATCACTGCGGTGCAAAGCGTTCCCTCCATAGCGTTTGCTTATTTTAACAAAAGCTTCACCACATGCATATATATATGCATACTTCTCCATCACTACGCACGCTGCGTCCAGTTTAATTACTAATGCCCGGGGATTTTCACGCGATGGATAAAATGCTTAATCATTCCCTCGTGCCAGCCAACCAAGTGGAGTTCAACTTGAACCAACCCCACCACTCCCCTATATCTCTGCTCCGGCAAAACCTTGCTTTTCAACCGACCGAAACAGCACGATGCATCCACTCACCTCTCGGCAAGGCAAGACCTCCCACCTCCCCCTTTACTCACAATAGCCTCCGCTCGGACGTACTCGTATCCTATCGCTTATGCCACCGTTGATGAAAACGTGTGTGGAGTGGTGCCTTCAAACACGGCGCAACTTTGTCTGGGAAATTGCGATGGAGTCCCGCGATAAGCGTCGTGTGGACGCTGTCCAATGAGACAGCCGTCGGACGCCGGGGATTAGATGGCCAGGGAGAGAGGAGAGAAAGGGCGAGCGGGGGGCGGCAGGGGGGGGGGCTCTCTCACGGAGTGCAGATAAGGGAAGGCCAGAAGAAACAGCAGGACAGACGCAAGGGGTGTGGACTGTTGAAGGAGGAGGGGAAGGAGGCGAGAGATACAGGCTGCAGGGGGTTTGTCCAAGGTGGGCGTGGAAGAGAGAAGGCAAGGGGTTAGGCGGGTCGAAAAGGGCCTTTTCCAAGAGTGAGAAGGGAGAAGGAGAGGTCTTCTAAAGGATATGGAGGTCACAAAGGGAGGGGAAATTTTCGTAGAGGACCGCAGTTGGGGGGATGAGTGGTGGGTGTTTTTTGGTGGGGCCATATAAAGGGAGGGTGGCAGTGCTCGCGGATGGTTATTGTCGGAGTATGAGGGAGATTGGGAAGAAAAGGGAGGAAATGGCTGGAGCCGTGGTGGTTGATGGGGGTGCAGGTCCAGTGTGGGCGGAAGTGGAAAACGCGGTGGAGTGTCAGGACTGGGGAAGGGAGGGGTGACGGGAGACCTTTAGGTTTTTAAGTGGGAGGGTCGGGTGATTTCGGCTGAGCAATTTTGTTTCTAGCAACAGCTATTCTGGCGATAGCCGCTCCCTTATGACCGTAGTATTCAACGCTGAATGAGTACAAGGGCAGTAAGAGTGACATGCCCCGTTTATTAATCGCAAGTTGGTGAATTATTGATCATAAACTGTATAGTATTGTTGTTGAGATCACATCATTTAGAAAAATTAAGACAGCAGATTTATGAAGCGACATTATTTTAATAAAACGTATTTTGGATACTCACCTTGCGTGAAGAATTTTAGAAAACGTAAATAAAGTCGTTTTTTTACACGTAGTTTATACATTGACATGAAAAAGAAAGACTTTATTTTGCAAATATATTATTTAGCCCTGATTTCAATGTTGGTGTTGTGCATAATCATCGGGCAAAAACATAAAATATTTTAATGTATTTCATGGAAGTATTGATTTAATTTAATGCATAATAGTGTGTGGAATAATGGAATCTAGTTTACGTTTCGCCAGATCATGCTGGGAATGCTATTTTTGCTTAAATTACTGTTTCGAATTTATTTAAAAATGTTTTTTTTCTGCAGGAAGTAAAGTATTAACAGAAATTTTAATAATTAAAGTGCAGCCAAGCCCTAATGAGAACGTTCGTTCACAAGGTAATATAAAAAGTCTCTTCTATCATGTGCACTACTTTTGGAATCCCCGACTGATATATAATAGTTGTGTAATCATTCTTGATTTTAGAAGCCTGCCTACGCCTCATACCTTGGTGCTTATTTTCGAAGTAATCACTGTGATCGTATAAGTAGAGTGTTTGTAACAGTCTCATTAATCGTTGAGAAAATTAGTTAGTGTATAAAAATGAGTGTTTGTCGATGCATTTTCTTTCTCTATCATGTCAGCACTTCCTCCATTATCTTACAACTTGCCTTCTTGAAGTTCAAAACGCATCTCGAAAAGCATTTTAATATGTTAGTACATCTATATAACACTTTTATGGATGTCTAAGTGGTTTTCTTGGGTCAGCATACGTATGTCTGTGAGTTTTTATTGTGCCTATGCTGAAGTTTTCTGAACATGAATAACCAAACGCTAAATAAGATATAGTCTCTCTAAAGCTCAATCATATACGTTAGAGCACACATACAATCGAAATTTATTGGAGAAAAAATGCTTTTTAAAAATTTATTGAAATTATATGGAAATCGAAGATTTTTACAAAGAGGATATGTTCAAACAGTTTATTAATACCGTTGTTTAACAGTATCACTAGGTGCTTAGCCTTTTACCTAAGGCTAAAACAATGAATACTGTTGATGTAAAGAATCGTTTAAGTTGCCTTTTTTTACAAACAGTGATTTTATATGATTTACCATGTCAAGATCCGGGTCTGCAAAAAGCCGTAACCTTTTAACCGAGGTGAATGTTCAAATAAAATAGCTATATTTTTATCCACGAAGCACATATGTTTGCATGAGACAAAAATATTTTATGACTATACATCCAAGGAGTGGTTGTAGCAAACCTTCGGATAACCTAATTACGCTCTCCAAAATGGGCTGAAATGTCCACTGCTCTTCGCCTTGCAACCCTTTTCGTCGACGTTTATTGCCATCCATTACAGTAATGGCCTTATTCTTTCACCGGGAGCCAATGGCAGCAACCTGAGCGGCTCGAACATTTGAGTGGGAGTGAGCGGCGAATTCTGACAACATGCTCACTCTATCCTCTCTGGACACCTGCTGAGAGTGTTTTATAATTCTTACGTAAAGAAATCTCGTGAAAAAGTTAACGCTTTAAATATCTAATATTTTATTCATATTGACCAGTTCGGTTATTTTTATTCTTGATTATTTCGTTAGATTTTGATATACCATCATGATAGTGGTGATCTGGTTAAAATCACAGATCTAATGTAGCATTCTCTATAACAACTGCAATAACTGTTTTTTCGCTATGGATCCCTTGCTTCACATTCCTAAGGGCGTCTGATTAAAAAAACAAAAATAAAAGTTCATTTCCAATTGATGATATGAAAATTGACCTCCGTGGGGATCATAACCTGTTTCGACATACGTACGTTAACATTTTATATAATGCAGTTCGATCAAATTCCATGAATTTAATCGTAACTGTATTAGTTTTAACATTTTAATAATGGAATATATTTCCGTCATTTACTAGCATCGCATAAATATAAGAGGTTTATGATCGCTATTCCCAGGTAGGTGGGAAACCTCCGAGTATCGGAAAACTGCGGGTATCCTAATTACTCTTTCGGGAATCGACAGAAATTTCCGCCTCTTTCCACCTCGTCACCCCTTCCATTTATTGCCTTCCATTAGGGTAATGCTGGACCTCCGTTTTCTTTCGCGGGTTAACCAGTGTGGGCAACCTGAGCGGATCGGATATTGAGTGGGAAGATAAAGCGTCACACTCTGCTTATGTGGCGGCCCTGCTTCATCCCTTCTCTTGATTCGCTCCAAGAGAATTTTTTTTTCTTCCCTTGATAACAGCCTCAGTATGAACCGGTAAACACCATAAATAAATTATTGAATATAAAAATCCAAAATAGTATGGGTCCAATGAGAGAATTCTTGAGACTTGCCACTTTTTCTCAGCTACCATAGCTAATACTTTATCTATTCTTTCCTTCTTTTCTATGATACTGCCATATATTATATTTATGACCTATAAATCTGTAGAAGTTGAGCTCTATGGTAGGGGACGAATGAGTCACTTTGATCTCAGAATAAATAAAATATTAAATGAAATTCCCTACGAATAGACAATTTACGATATGTAATACCGATTGGTAGACAAATGGATACTGAAAACCTATTATTCGCAAAAATATGCGTGAAGTCAGAAAATCCCAAATTCATTAAGCGGACTACAAACCAAGGATTCAATTTTTCATTGGTCTTCATCATTTTGATTGATTTTCATTATTCATTCATTTGTAAAAATCGGACATACCAATGCATTAATTAAGCAGTGATGACATACTCATAATATTCGAATATTTTTCTTCGCATTCCCACTGCCGCGCAGTTTATTTCTTCTCTCGATTCCGATGCTTTACATCGCCACTGGCGAAGGTGCTGATTGACGAACCTCCACCCAGTCACCCTCCTCGTTGACACTTATTGCCTGTCATTAGGGTAATGTTCGATTGATTTCTTTCACGGGAGCATCAAGGATGGCAATCTGAGTGCCTAGGACATTGAACGAACTGGGTAAGGCACTTCCTCGGAAAAACTGGAAGCATGGAGATTACGCGGTATCGAGAAGTTTTGTTGTACCAGAGATGTGCCATCTTAACTTAATGAGTAAAATTGGGATAATCCCTGCTAAGCACAGGTTCCTCTTTGATATTTGAATATAATGTGCTTTTTGGGTGGACATTTTGCTAGATAGACGAGCCTCTTACCTGGGAAGCCGAATTACCAGCGATGGACGGAGCAAGAAAGAAATACACAGTAGAATAGCGCAGGCGAAGAGGGCTTTCTACAAAAAGAAGAATCTTCTTACAGCTGAAAATACCAGCATAGAAGTAAGGAAACAATTCATCAGAGGCTACATATGGAGTATGGAAGCGAGGCTTGGACGTTGACAGCAGCAGAGAAGTCAAGAGTGGAAGCATTCGAAATGTGATGCTACCGAAGAATGATGAAGATAAAATGGATTGACCGTGTGAGTGACCAGGAAGTGCTAAGGAGAGTAGGAGAAAAGAGAAGTCTCCTAAAAACATTAAGCAGAAGAAGGGACAACTTAGTTGGCCACATTTTGAGGCACGATGGTCTGATGAAGACAATCGTTGAAGGACAAGTGGAAGGGAAAAAGGGCAAGGGACGGCCCCGAATGAGTTATATAGGACAGGTTATAAAGGATGTGAAAGAGAATAAATATGTAGCTATGAAGAGATTTGCGGATAGGAGAGAGAAATGGAGAGCTGCGTCAAACCAATCTTAGGATTGTTGACTAATGATGATGAGACGAGTCTCCTGTCCAATGTATAATGAAATTGATAATCAGCCTTGCAAAGGTCATAAGTTGGGTTTAAAACTCCTCTAAGGCTAAGTTTTCCTGGATATACACAATTACTTATACCACTTTTTTTATCAGAGCGCGACCCGGGTTTCAATGAATTATCATCATCTTCAGGCGAAAATTATGATTTTTAAAAAATTATTATTGATTTGCAGTTAGAAATTTTAAAAATTATTGAAAGTCAGGGCATTACTCTTATAAATGAATATCTCTACCCATCTTTTACCCCTATTCTGGCGTCCTTTTTAAACTTCATCAAGTAACTAGGTAACAATAATAAGATAAACAAATCATAATTTGCCCCTGAAGATGATGATAATTCTTTGAAACCCGGGTCGCGCTCTGATAAAAATAAGTGGTATAAGTAATTGTGTATATACAGGAAAACTTATAATGGAATACCACAAAGTAAAGAAAGAGTTAGTGAATTTTTTTTCCTTTAAGGCTTTCAAATACATTCAATGAGATGTCATCCAGATTCGTTTAAATTTATTTGAAATAATAATTTAAATATTCATTTGTATTTCAACAGAAATACGTATTTGGAGCAGGTAAGGAGACGATAAAGAGGAGTACATATTCGAGTAGGTATGAAGTTTTAGAGATCCTAGATCGTTTTACTATCTCTCATTAAAAGAAGTATATCTTCGAAGTGAATGAAAAAAGGAGGGAAAGCAGATTTATTTGGAGAATGGGTTGCTTTTGATGAAATTTATTACATGTCACGCACAAGATATTGATGCGTAGTGTATGCGAATTTAACCTGTATTTTACTCGTAAATGTTGATTGAGAGTTTAACGAATTTCGAGGCTTTTATATTTTAAGTATGAAGTGTGGAAAGTTTTAGGAATTTAGGGTTATTATCGAAGTGGCCACCCTGATGTGAGAAAGCGGCCAACTCCTTCAGTGTGGCCACCCTGTCCTCTCCGGACTCGTGTCGAGAGGCGGGTGTGGGCGAATGAGTGGGTGAATGATTGGTGACTGTGGGAGAGGGTGACGGACGGACCACCGCCATGGTCTCTCGGATATGAAAGGAGCGGCGAGCGGCGGCAGCTGAAGAGGGTTTAGAATGACGCCGCCGCCGCCGCGGCTGAAAGTGGATAGGGCCATTATCGGAGTTAGCCCCCATTCGCCAACTTATTCCCGTAGCGAAACTGCCTCATAGTGAAATCCACGGAGTAGGACGACGAGGAAAAGCCGCTGGGAAACGGCCATAAATTTTCGTGCGCTCGGCGTCGTGTTGTTCTTTCTTTCTCTGCATCGTGGGTGCATCGAAAGCGCTGTAATCACGCGTGCCATTAATGGTGTAATGCGAAAAACGAGCGAAACAGTAATCCGTCGGGGCACGTCTCGCTATGGTCCTCTCTCTCTATCAGTCCTGTTGTTTTATTTTCGTCGTGATCGGTTGCTCAATAAACAGACCATGGACCGAAGGTTAATACTGTTGTATCAGGGTTTTTGCTTTTTCCTCTTATGTTCAAATAGAAACAATTGGTAATAATTTGGAAAAGAATTAGCTAATGAATGCCACTATATTAAATTAATTCAGTTAAAATTTTCAAATGTTGAATTAGTTTCCATCGTCATCTTATGTCTCAAAGAAAATATTAGTTGGACACTGTTCTCCATTCCCCTTTACATTCAACCTTTTCATATTTCAGAATGTCTTCATTCCCTCTTATGTGCACGATAAATTGTCCAGTATAACTCATTTGAGGTCCTTCTTTCTGTCCACTTGTCCTTCGACGATGGACTTGATCAGGGCATGATGCCCCACGATGACGCCGATTAAGTTATCACGTCTTCCTCTACGAATTTATAAAGATGTCTCTCTGTCACTCTTCCAAATACTTCATTATCACTCACTCAGTTGGTCCATTTTATCTTCGTTATTCTTCTATTGCATCGCATTTTGAATACTTCAAATCTTGACTGATAGGTCTTGCAGCTGTAAAAAAACTTTCTATGTAGTATCTTTTTAGGATTATTAATGTTTTAATAATAATATTAAATACATTTTTGAAGAAAATTTTTTATAAATATTTAATATACCTCCTTGCTCAAATTTGGAGACTTAAATCAATATGCAAGACGCCATTTGACAAACCTCATTTTGGTTCGAACATATAAACTTACTTTCAAGACTATCACATTTATCTCACATTGCTTTATATCACATTCATGTCCCTCGACTCGGTTTGCGTTAGTAATCCTGTATCAGTTATCGTTATTGCCCCCAGTATTCGTCTCAGTTGAAATATAAACATTTTCGTCGATTTAAAATGTTTACGGCTCATGCACATAAGTTAACAGCTATGTTGCAATATGGAATTAGTCGTGCGTTTTCCCCTAGGCAAGTGATTCTACGTTATTTCATTCCAGAGCCATTGTGAATATTTGTGGAACTCTCACAGGCCTGAATACAAATTCCTACAGTAAATTATTATGCTTATTAGTATATACAAGCGTGAGTTACCGTCGCAGACTGTAGCGTAGGCTGGGCTGCTCCGAATCATTCCCATGGAGAGTTGTATTTATTGATTTTGAATAACTTATTGGCCACACGTATTATGTAACTCTTATTGGTGGCTGTAAACTTACGATCCTTCAATTGCGACTGATAAGAGTATTGGAGCATCTTCGAGATGACTAAAGTAGGAACATTCAGGCACTTGATTGGTTAATTCTGAACAGCCCATATCCGAAACAAGCTGCCATAAATTTCATGCTCGTCGCAGTTGTCTTTTGTTTTCGTTTTGAAAGCAAATCGAATCGATGCGCTTTAATCCATCGTGGCTCGTCCGGTTACTGGCTTAAATCTTCGTCAGGCGTCCGAAATAAGGCTAATGAGTTATTTGCGCGTGCCGGCTTTGTCCGTTGTGTTGTCAGGTTAGAGGATAAACTAGTTCCCTTATTAGCATTATGTAAATACACGCGCAAGCATCGCACGGAGGGATGCCGATTTTAATGCGTTACCCTTTCAATTATACATTTCTCATTAGTTAAAAGCCTACATCCTAGTGTTTGTTTTGGAGCTTAAATTTCACAGTTTATTGATCATTGATGCTGTTGTAACGCTCATATTATTAGTGCCGTTAAAACACCACCATTATTTTTATAACCCTATAATAACCTTTTAAGTTTTATTTAGACGTTGAAATCGTGTAGGTGTAATGAGCTTTCATTGTGTTTTAGCTGAAAAATAATGAAAACTGGTTAAGCGAATACGTTCTATCCGATAGCTTTTTCAGGTGTAACCTATTATTTTCACTGTTCTGGGTTACCAAATTTTACGGGAAAAATGTTTTTGTATGCATCAAGTATTTCCGTACTACATAGTGGAGAATGATACAATCCTGGGAAACTAGCCGGTTTTAAATATATTACTTCATTATTTTTTCTCTAATTAACCTAGAATTTGGTGTAATGCACTTTATGTACTAGTGTGTTTTAACATAAATTTCATACCTTTAAAACCAATAATTACTGTGGTCTCCAAGCCAACTATCGCTGGAAATGTCTTGGTGAAAAATTCATGCATCATGTGTTATTCGTACGCAAGAGCTGTAGAACTCGGTATGCAGTAATAACTACTTGTAATACCCATATGCAGGCTATCGTGCCAGTAATCTCCCTCAAATAGATTTTCCAGCTGTTATCATCTATTTAAATGCATTCGTTTTCTCTTTGAAATATTATCAGCATCAAAAATTAATGTAGTGTAATCAAAACTACACAGGATGAAATATTCCATCGAATAATTTTCATAATTACTCCCCCTTTTATTTGTCGAACCCTAGTGATTACCCTATTCTTCGTTTGGGAATACCTCTTTTGCTGATTTTTCGGGAGAACTCTTAATGAAAAAATAAACATGAGTTCCCTCTTCCGTAAAGAGTTCCTGTGCCTTTACGGTTCAATAACCTTCGAGCGTGGGTTAATGCTGCGTTATGATTTAAACTTTTTTGTGGCATGGAAACTTTGTTCCGCCACATGTTTGTCGGAGAGAATATTATCCATGGCAAAATAACCGAAGCTATCAACGCTGAATCTTTTTTAAATATTATCTGGTTTACAAGAGCATTAATTTTGCCTCTCTCACATAAATGGGTTATATAAGTCTTCACTAATACCTATCCTCATTTTACTATCTCTGATTAAAAAAATCTTCTATGTGAATGAAAAAACAGGAGGAAAGGCAGATTTATCTGGTGAACGGTTAGCTTTTGATGACATATATGAGACATCATGAACAAAAGATCGATGCCCAGATACTGTAAACAAATTTAACTTGTATTTTATTCGTAAATGCTTTGATGGTTTAATGTGATTCGAAGCTTTTATATTCTAGGAAAGTCTTTTGCCCTCTTTGAGATATGTTTGATCTTTTGGCGTGTTGCCTTCCGAGTAAAGTTAAGTATTTAAGGCTCTTGGTTTGCGGTTTTATTCAAGTTTTCTTAAACGTGAAGACACTATAACTGGTTACAAGTTTTAATTAGCAAAGTATGGATTTAGTCACGCAAAAAGAGATATTTACGTGTTTATGTAAAATTTGGTTACCTCAGACATCCTGGATGCCTTTTTTGTCTAATTTTATTTCCACATTTTCCTTTCAAAAGCTAAAATAAATCAAAGATTTAAGTAAATAGAATTTTTATCAATAATTTTTTTAATGTGAAGTTAATATTTTTCTCTATTTTGTGTGATATCATGTTCCATGTATCGTTTAATAATATATCTTGGAGGAAGAGATCCATCTTAATACGATTGTTCTTCTTTCTAACATTTAGGTTAGAGGCTTTAGCATTTAGTTCCATTCTTGGTTAATTATTTTTTGGCTTCCATGTTAGTCTAGTAATATTAAAATAACTATTTTAACTAATAAAGAGCCATGATATTTTTGTGCTGTGTCAAGGCGTAAATGTAAAAAATATAAAAAATGCCTCTATTATAGACCAACCTATGCATTTTACACCGATTTGGAACCTTATCAAGGCTTATAAGAATTGATTCTAAATAATATTCCCGACTTATCTGATACTAACATTGAATAATAATGGTTACTAAAGGATATACTCTATGCATTATAAGGTTGCATAATATCTGTCCAATGCGGCTTACAATTATTGGCGTTTTTCGTATTAATTATAATTTTACTTGGATCCTGCGAATTCTATAAATTAAAGTGTTAAAATGGAAAGAACATGGTTTTTCATGCATAAATATTAAATATATTGATTTGATCGGTCGGTCACACTCATTGGATACAGTAATGAGGATTAATGGCTATGATGTTGCACTACAAAGACGTGCTATGCATAAATAATTTGAACAATTTTGTAAATCGGTGGCTTAAAATTACTTCAAACAGAGACCGCGTCAAAATGTGTCCCGCAAAAATTTAGGATACGGATGAAATATGGAGTTTTGTGATTGCCGCCGCTCTTTCGGCAAAAGAATCGAGATTTTTCGGGGTCTAACTTATCTCGCGCGCTCTCTATGTGGATGGAAAGCAATGGAAACGCGAAATAAGAACGGTAATTAAGCCTGAGAGGCGAGAGTTCACCCCGGGGCATTAACACGGGTCCACTAACCGTGAGAGCGACGCGGCCGTAACTCTGGCGCCCGATACGCGGGAGAGTGGCGCGCACGGGCATATTTCACATGGCCGCCTGTCTTAATGAATCACACGCGTTAATAACATTCAGCTGGCCCCGCTCCGAGGGCGAGGACCCTTGTGTACTAGACAACCCCGCAGTGGCGTCTACCCCCGTCTACAGAACCGGTGAGCTATGGGTGGCACTAGGTCTGTAATGTGTGGATGTCCTACGATAGCTGGTTCAATGACATGATTTGCATCATTAAATCCTTTTCTATTTGGTTTGTTGCGACCATGACAAATATATTAAATATTCCGTCAATAAAACATGGGAACATAAATATTATGATTTTAGAGTATTAATTTTTATTAACAAAATCTGTAATTGAAATTAAATAACGCTAGTTACATAAAAATCGTACTGATGGTTGGGAAAATAATGAGCAAAAAGCATAAAGATTGATTTCCACTTCCACTATTTCACTGGCTCACTGCGACCACTTTTTTCCTCTTAATCTCTGGATTTTACTCTAGAGGTATAGAATGAGGCTTACTGTATTTGATAAATGCAGGTCAAGCCTCATTACTCATATAATTATATTATATTATTTATGGGAATTATTATTATCATATAATTTTATTAATCAATTCACATGACTTTATAAAAATGTTACTTTCATGAAGACACTTATTTCCTGGTCTTGGTTTAGGTCACTTATTCATTGGTCTTCTCCTCTGGCAATATTACAAATATTATTATAGTTTCAACTTAACCATCACCAATACATCCATGCTCGAATTTAGTTAAATTACGTGGAAGCAAACCCTTAAGAATCCTTGCGTTGGGGTTTTCATCAAATGAGTATTTTATAAATGTAACAAAAATTTAACGATTTTTACGTGCTATGTTCCATTTGTTAAAATTCCTATGGCATAACGAACTTCATATCAGCTTTTTTCGAAACATGATACACATTCTAGATAAATAAAATAGATTTTATGTACTTTGACTGTATCACCTCAAGATTTTACGAAAAAATCACGAATTCTTTAATAATTTCGGGACTGAATATATTGTATAGAAAGCCAATATTTTTCATCATTTTATGAAGCACAAACAGAGGACCGTATGTGGATCCTCCTTAACATAACGTGTCTTGGGTGATTACCAGACCATCGAAACACTTCTTCCATTATTGGTGAAAAGCGCATATGTAATTGTTGAAATTTGAGAGTACCTACGAAAATTTATGCTACCTGTAAACATACTCTTTTGCTGTTGGCCAGGATTTGAAAGTAGTGGATGTTTTCAAACTAATACGCTCAAACATGTAACGCCGCTCTAAGTTATTGCTCACCAAATTTGGCAGTTTCTGGCTATAGCGAGTGTTATTTGAACGTACCAACTTATATGAAAAGAAATTTCACTAACTCTTGATTTACATTGTGGTATTCCAGTATAAGTTTTCCAGGATATCAGACAATTACTTATACCACATAGAATTTGCGCCTGAAGATGATGATAATTCATTGAAATCCGGGTCGCGCTCTGATAAAAAATAAGTGGTGTAAGTAATTGTCTGATATCCTGGAAAACTCATGTATGAAAAGACACTGTCCTATTTAAACCACATTTTAACGTGTTTTGATACATTTTTAAAATCTATTTCAAGGATTATATTCTTACTTCGATTATTTTTACTAGCTAACGCTCTTCTCAAATCCTCAACTCCTAAGTGGCGACAAGGAATGTTAAGCTAAGTTTTTTTTAGGGTTGAGGCTTATAGCGGCCTGCTCTCCTATTCGCAAACCTTAGTAGGATTACCGTCCTGCGATAGTTGGGCCATTAGCCGTGGTGTACAGCGGAGGGGACGGGCAGCTAGTTTGGCGCCCAAAGCCTACCCACCGCCCCCGAACGGAACGCTCCCGAATAATCTCGCATGGCATCGGACCCGAAACCCAGGGACAAAATGTCGCACGTACTCAATTATCCCTCTCGCTACGTCCCCGACAATCGGCTGAGGGTGGAAAAGCAACAATTTCGCCAGGGTTTGGTGTGAGGTCCCTTCACCCTTACACTCCCTCGCAAGGGATCCTCGAATTCGGAGATAGAAATGAAGGGAAACGTTTTGTCTAGCGCCACGACGGCTTAACTCAACCCTGTTTCCCCATCTGTGCTTGATTCCAGGCCGCTCCGGAGATAGCAGTTTCATGCAGAAGGCAAACCAATTATTTTCATTTACCAAAATAAATTTACTAGACAGAATAGGTGCACTGGCAGTTTCTTAACTCTTGGACTCATGTGTTTCCGTCAGAAACGGTCTTACAGAGAATTAAGATCGAGTAAAAGGTAGTTGATGGTCTTAAACGTCTTTCATGAGGCAGTTACGTGAAACAGTGTATCAAAAGTCTAAGAAAATGTGTACCATAACTCGTCTCCTGTCTGCATGGGTTCAGATTTATACTATTCTCATGAAAATGGCCCGCATTCAACTATCTTACGAAGTCTACCAAAGCATGCCGTTTCCTAACATTTCTGGGAAAATTATAGGAATAAAAACGGTAGTACTCGTATTGCTGCACTTAACAGCTTCTTATGCCAGTTTTTCCGTATTATAAGTACTTTATTTATAATTCTTCCAAAATGTAATGAGGCGACTACGGTCCCTCTTTTATGAAAATATTTCATTTACTTGCAGAAAAATTATATGCTCCACCGAGGATCACAAGGTTTCACAAATAGGGGGAAGCCTCTTCGAAGCTTCCATGGTGGAAATGTGATCTAATAGATCAATGCGGATCCCCATAAACGCGTTTACTGGAGCCATTACAACAAGGGATGACCCTAGAAATAGTATGGTTTGGTAATTTGAAGTGGCGATCACCAGCTAATGTCACTTGCGCCTTGTGGGTGGAGAGAAACGGGGCTTCAGCATCAGCCTGCTCTTATTGAAAGGCGTCAAGAAGACCACGGATTAATGTCCTATGTGACGAACGGAGTGTTGCGCTTGTAATGTCCTCCACAGCATTCAAACAGGGACCTTTACAAATTCTAAAATTCAGTAACTCTAGGAGACTGATCGTTAAATGTAAGGATCAGATAGACAAATTGGATAGGTGTGGAGTATATTCATTGAAATTCAAACGATCGCCATGGTGTATACGTGGGACAGACAGGAAGAAGTTTTGAAACCAGGAAGAAAGAACATTTAAGTGCTTACAAACATAAAAAAAATGAAAAAAGTAATTTCGCTAAACACTTAATATGCAACTGCCATGGGAGCGATTTTAATATGAATATTTTAAAATTTTGCAATGACCGCGATGTACTGGACTCTAGGGAGCAGTTAGAAATTTTAAAAATTATTGAAAGTCAGGACAGTACTCTTATAAATGAATACCTCTACCCATCTTTTTCCCCTATTCTGGCGTCCGTTTTAAAATTCATCAAGTAACTAGGTAACAATAATAAGAGAAACAAATCATAATTTTCTCCTGAAAATGATGATAATTTATTGAAACCCGGGTCGCGCTCTGATAAAAAATAAGTGGTATAAGTAATTGTCTGATATCCAGGAAACTTTACAAATTCTCTCACACAGCCGGAGATTCGAACCCGAGCCCACGGGTTTCCAACCGGGATAAGGTGTGCATGTTGTAGGCTGACGTTTCGTCGGGAGGCTTACCCGAAATATCAGCCCTGAAGATGTTAGGAAAGTCTTCCAACGAAACGTCGGCCTACAGCATGCAGACCCCAACCCCATCGGAAACCTCTAAAAGAATTATTTCAAGTCATTCACCGGTAAAAGCTTTGATTCTTCATCGAGCCCAAGGGGTTTTATAAGCCAATAAGCTAGCCGCTACTTCAACCCAATACCCACTAGAAATGGGTATGATAACATTTTTCCTTGCGTTGGAGGGACTGACTCAACCCCGTTTTTGCTTGATTCGAGTCTTCCACAGTGGTAACGACGTTAATTTTTTCTCCATTGGGGAAACCAAGTAGAGGAGGATTGAAAAAATTCAAGCCAAACTCGGTTCCCATGATTAAAATTCTCGTTGCGTGGGAGAGTCGAAAGCTGACTGACCTTTCCCTCTCCCCTAGGGTTCTGTTACGCTGATGCGACGACGTGGACGTCACTTCGTGAAATAAGGAAAGAAGCTCTCTATTCATCGGGCTGTGTACCGCACACCTGTCTGTGGGCGTCGCAATGAAAAAATAATGAATTTCGTCGGAGATACGCCTCCAATTTTTGCAGCGCTGATTTTAATTTTTTTCAAATTAATACACCCTTGTACTCCCAAGCAAGGAGAATTTCGGTTGGATGGAGTCACTGTTTCCAGCTTTAATTAATTGAAAGACCCTTTTAATTTTTGTAAACTTTATTTATTGAAAGTCTTTTCTTTAGTCTCCCTCGGTTTATCAGCGACTGATCGCCACTTTCTTTCAGGGTTTTTCCAAGAAAATCACAAAAGCGATGGAGTGCAAAAAAATAATGACTTGCTGCTGTCCGTAAAAAAAGATTTGTTCTTGATTTTTTATCTGAAATTTTTATGCTTTGGTAAAATATTCATCAATTCAACATACTTCTTTTCGGTATAAATTCTAAAGGGCCTGGCCTCAACGATACTTTCATTGTATCCTGCACTGGCAATGACTGAGAATATAAATAGATACATACAAAAAACTATTCTACCACATCCACTCAAACAAAGGATATTCATTCTCAAGTCATCACCATCAGAAGATTTTTTCAGTAAAAAATTGAGCTCTTAATTCATAACGGCCTACTTATTATGCGTAGTATCTTATTTTTGGGCTATTCGGTCTGAATAATACTTGTTTCTGCGGTTCTAGTCTTTTTAAATCAAATAGACTAACTGCCTTAGTGGAAACGAGGCTACAGAATATCAATATTTTTATCTTCGTAGCATAAAATTGTCGTTGGTGCACTTAAGCTTCTCATCATGGTATCCTAAAGAATGAAATGAATTTTTGCTGTCGTTTTGTAACACTTCCTTTTTGTAGAATCTGAGTTTTTCCCGGCGTATGCTCTGCAGGAATATTTCTCGGGTTTCCCACCGGGTGTCGTATCGGGTTGTAGCTCCCAACGTTTCCATGACTAAGTCCGTCATCGTCATCAGGGGTTAATGTTGAGCCAAGTTTTTTCTCCGGTATTTATACTCATGAGGGCCGTTCAAGTGGGCCCTGATTGGTCCTTTCTGAACTGACTTCCACGTATTGTGATTGGGGTGATTTATAGTGATCAATCACTATAAATCACCCCAATTCAGAAAGGACCAATCAGGGCCCACTTGAACGGCCCTCATGAGTATATATACCGGAGAAAAAACTTGGCTCAACATTAGCCCCTGATGACGATGACGGACTTAGTCATGGAAACGTTGGGAACTACAACCCGATACGACACCCGAGAAATATTCCTGCACTTCATTTTTTGTATCTATTTTGAGGAAAATGGTTTGAAATTTCCGTTACCTTTTTTCAGTACTTTTATTTAACCCCCAATCAAAATATGTCGTATATTATCCTCAGAAATCCCTATCTTCCCATAAATACAAAATTTAACTGAAATTATGAACATGAAGCCACAGTTTTGAAGTGTAACAAATATATCACAAGTATTTTTCACCGTCGTTTTCTTAATGTCAGTGATAAAAACGAAAGATATGAATTTTTATCATTTAGTATGTGTATACACTATGTATTCCTTATTTCAAGAGTGTTTTTGTGCGCCAAAACAGGGAAATGATCGCTGGTATTACTTCGCGAGCCTCCGCTCTCCACGGAAGTAATCCCCCCCATCTTAGTAAAATATCGTAGGCTTTCCTGGCATTCAATTTGAGTAAACTCGCCTCGACAACTTTTCTGGCTTATCACCGTGTTAGCGGTTTCATTGTCCTACGTTTCGGTGTGTGAATAGACCTTAGACGGGGTTCTATTCTTTGATGTGAGCATGATTACGGTTTTTGGTCTATTTACTTTTTGGGTTATTAAAAAGTGTGGTTATTATAAAACTTGCCCATAGAATGAAATAGTAATAATTTTAATACTTTTGAAATTATATTAGTACAATTTTACTGGCATACAAATTCCTTATACCCATGGTAACAAATTTTGATTCGCATAGTAATGTCCTCTACATGTACCTGGTCCTATAATTTAGAAATCAACCTGGAAAAATTATAGCTACATTCTTTTTGATAGCTTGACACCTCAATTTGTTATGGCAACGAATATAAGAATTCAGCCATTTAGGAAACTAATTTAAGTTCGTTTCTCTTTCTCCATCACCTGGTTAGAAATCTGCGCTTACAATTTGGATTCATAACTTTTAATCGCTGCCTCTTTTGGGCATGAATAAAGCGCATGGAAGCGATCCGTTACATTCCGCTATTTCCTCGTATTTGATAATGATCTAACTTGAAATAAGACTTCGATATTTTTCTTATTTCTCAATCTATCAAATTGTCAAGATTTTATCAAGTTGTCTGTTTTAGGAAAGAATGCAACTTTTTTCATAAATTAGATCAATGTTTTATGATACTTATAAGTAGGCCTTTATTTTCAATTTAATAATTACCCTGCTCTCATATTCAATCACCTCCACCATGTTCCTCTGAAATAAAAATTTTCTATAACAATTCGTGTCTTCTTATAACCATAATGTCTGACTTGGTTTAAATACCCAGGATAATATAATACTTAAAAGAATTAATTTATTCAATATTCACTCTATTTCTGCATTTGGTGCATTTTTCTTAGCTAAAATATTTTTGGTGGAATTTTTCCCTGTATTAATTTGCTAGTCGATTGTGTAACCTAAGTTAGTGTCTACTTCGAAATCTTATCTCTCCTTTCGCTCTTTACTCCTTAAATTTTGCGTGTATCCTGATATTTGATGACCATAGGGAGGAAGATTTTGTTTATCTCGTTGTTTATGATTGAAAATTGGTATTTATCTTTTTTAAATAGCTTTACTTTTATATTTCAATAATAATCATTACAAAGAGCTCCGCCAGATACGTATAAGAAATGAAAAAAATAACGTATTATTTCCTCACGTAAAAGTAGAAATCCAATTCAGTAATTCACAGATGAGCAATTAATAATTTAATAAAACATATAATTTATCTATTTCATCCGATCCTCGTATAAATCTGCGGAAGGCTTACCGTGATGACGTCGATATGAATGATTTTTACTGATGCTTACAGTAATTTCTAGATTGATTCGTTAATATTATTCCAATGGATTAAATAATTCCATCGGAATATGCGGTAGAATACGTGTTCCGCGTATGTGCTTTGAATGCACTGCTTAATGCATCTGTATGGATGCTGCTACTATTTAAAAATTTGAAATTCTATTTTACATTCCGGTTGAGGTAAATTATTAGTTAATCAAAAGTCACAATTTTTCCAGTGACGTTTTCTCGTTATCCGATTGCTGGTTCCATTCCCATGCCCGTTTAAATGCAATCCTCAGCTGTTTTAAATCCCACGATTTGAACAACTGAGTCGCCAAGCGTAAGTGACGAAAGCTTACAGGATAAAAATGCGAATACTTATTTTAACATTTAAGATTAGCCTTACGATATATTATTGTGATTGAGTACCTGCATATCATTTAAACACATTTGTCGATAATTATATCCTATTACGATTGTAAATTTTCACCAATATTATTTGTCTTTCCCTTTCAGATATTCTTAAACAATTTGAAAGAGATGAACTGCCACCATGGATGTTTCCAGTCACGAACTACATCTTTATAAATAGTGGCATAATTTCAACGAAAAGTAAGTAAACTTTGTTTCTTTTCCCTCATGTATTGATACTCCTCTCATTTGTCACATGTGAACCGTCTAAACCTTTTCGTGGTCCTTTATTGTAGTCATTTCTCTGCTACGGACCATATCATAGGGAAAAACACTCTAGGTTGTGCATAAATACGTTATTTCTATGTCAACAGACAGGTTGGAAAACATGTTTTTACATTATATGTTTTGATATGAACCATTTCGATCATTTTCCCAAATCTGATCCAGCCATTGCTATGAGCCACTGTTTCATAGGTGCTTCTTTATCAGATAATGCTGAAATTAGGGTTAATATTCATTATTTTGTCTGAGAGAGCCTCTACCTATACTATTGATTGATTATCAGCGCATAATTTGGCTCGAAGGCTGGCAGTTTCATCTATCCTAATGTATACCACGTATGAGTTCGAATCTTTTGTTACTTCGTTTCTTATTTGTTCGCAATTTCTACCTTCGTATCATCGTAGGAAGTCACTAATTTTTGTTTTTTTTCCTTAGCGTGCTTACCATCCAGTCACCGATAACATTTTCCTTTAGATATTTTTAAAATATATATCTTTTCCACCTTAATGCACTTAGTTTTTTTCAATGGGTTAGCTTTTCTGAATTCTGAAATAACTCTTCCTTGTTTTGGGATGCATTTAATCTTTAGCACGTGCCAACGGAAACAAATATTGTAAGAATAATTCTCCCCTCGGGTGAAAATTTACACGCTTATATATTTCTGTGTTCGCGTTGTGAGTTTTTTGTGCTGAGCGTTTGTTTTTATTCGACGTCGCGGAGGAAGCACTGATATTTTGTACGGGTTGAATATTCTCGCTTTTCTTGGAGGAAATGAAGTCCCAAAGAGCAGAAGACAAATGACAGTAATTCAGAGAGGCAAAAAAGCCGAAAACCACTCCAGGTAATACCCTTTGCGTTATCAATTTCCTTGCCTCCCCTCGCTTGGATAGCGATATCTACCTCGCCCATCTCTCCGGAATTTCGTCGCAAAAGCGTGTAGCACCGAATGTATCGCGAAACGGGAAATGACTTTCCCGAAAGCGAAGCATTTATATTGACTCCCTCCCATCGCTATCACTTCTCCCTCCACCCCCCCCCCCTAACTCTTGGCCGTGGAACCCACTCCGCTCTGATGCAATGGGAAAAGATCTCTTCCCTTTTTTTCCAGGCGCGACGCTTGAATTAATTTCACCTGATTTCAAGGGGAGGTGGGAGCCTCTCTCTCTCTCTCCACGATCGTCCTGCGTGATAAATGCCCTTTTCCTAACTAACTCGTCCGCCCTATCCAACCCATACCGTTCCCGTTACGTTCCGTCTTTGCTGGCAGTGATACCTTTCTGTCGTTTTGTTAGATGTCTCACGTTAGTCCGCGGCAGTTTCTAGACATCAAGCTTTCTGGCGCCAAAATACTCCATGAGTTTTATCTACGATCCTGTTGTCCTGATCGACAGTAATACCTTTGGGCATTATCTCTGAGCAGCGAAAAATTGAGTAGATTTTTAAATCAGGTAGTCGTTAATTTTACATATAATTTACTTTTATATCACCACAAAAAATGTATTATATACATATAGAAGACAACCAGTCGATACTTTCACATTCGAAACACGGTACAAGTAGAACAAAAATGAATTGCTAATTATCGACTTCAGGCGTAGGAGCAATAAAGCCTGAAAAGTTAGTCTTTAAAAACGCGCGATAAAATAGGAATTTCATTAAAATGTTATTTTTTTATCATAAGTAGATGACTTTCCACCTTGCGGAACTTAAAAAAATTATGCAATTTTCTATTAATAAATATAGAGTTACATAAGCAATGTGAATGTAACTAGCGAAAACGGTTGACATTTTGCCATTGGCTACAAGGATCCATGGAGAGATCCAGAGAATAGTGAAACCTTCGGTCTCCCTTCTCTTTGGAATTGTCAATTCCCATTATACGACATATAAGAATACCGTTGTCGTCCTACGTCTACAACAAAAATAGAATAATCTTGTCTAATTGGCCACGTTTTCACGTGAATAAGGAATGGAAAGTGTACCGGGCATCTAAACGAATCATTTAATCTATTTCTTCGATATGGCCTGCCCTCAGTTTTGCCTGTTGGAGTGGAATAGCTACCGCAAAGGTAATTGTCGGGACGAGGTGGGCGCGGTAGATTTTCCTTGTTTCATCAACTTGCCAATTTCATGATGCTGGCGCAGTCAGTGGGCCGCATTTCTGAGCGGTCGAAGCGGGAAACCATTCGAAAAAAAAGTTGGCGAATCTCCCATCCTGCTCGATAGTCATTCCATGCACCAATTTTCGATCACCGGTAGAAATCGGGAAAAAAAAGTTGGAACGTGGGATGAGATTTTAAGTAAGCCGAGCGGCGGCACTTATGGAATTATTTTCGGCAAATCGTTCCAGAGATATCCTTCGTATCCGAAAGTGAATTTATGCTATTTTCTTAGTTAGGGTATAAAAATAATGCAGGAAAAAGTGATGATGTACGCAGTCACGCGCTCGGGAGCACCCCGACAGTAGCTTAGTAAACACGATCCTCTCCACATGTGCCACAGTGTGGACTTGTGACGTCAACATCTTGTTCGGTAAAACCCATCCCGAAGTTCGCTTTGAGAAAATGGCTTGGTGATGTAACTGTACACCTGATCGGCAATCGGGAGATCTGGGTTCGAATCCCGGTTAAGTCAAATATTTTTCATGGCGAACTTCATCCGTTCGTTAGGATAATTAATATGTCCTTATAGCCTAATAGAGGTGATTTTATTTGTTTTACTGCTTGACCTCGGAAGTTAACAGAAGATTTTTTTCTGAAATGAATCATGTAATTCCTCCTTTTCAGTATTTGAAGACTTAAATGTTCAGTCGCACACTCATGTTTTTGTGATTCATATTTCAAGTCATTAATTCGCTTTAGTCTTCACTACTCTGAGTATACCGCTAAAATTGAAAAATAACTTTGCACAATTATTTTCAAGCCACTTATTTCTGTTTTTCCTCTCCTGCCGTTTCTGAGCTATTATAATAAGTATACTTGTATTCAGTGGCGTGGTTATACCGGTTTAATTTTTTTATCAACACATATTCTAGTACATATATTCTATTCTTTAAGACAGATATGCAAATTGACCAGTGAAATCGAAGTCTGTAACATTAGGGATTTAAAATATATTTATTGGGTGTTTTTCATTAGATTATTAGATTAACTTTTTTTATATCTAACATGCCTTAGATTTGTGTGGATTTTATTTATTTCCCATTTTAGCTCTTCCTTTAACTTGCGTATTGATCAACCCATAGCAATTGACTGATTCAAGGTGGCTTTTAGACCACTTCATAATTTTTAAATTTCTTTATCATTAATTGCCTTATGTTTTGCCATTGCAAACTAGTCTTTTTTCATTCAAATATAATTATTAAATTTCCATAGAAGCCACAGGGTCAGTTTTCGATTTACTCTGTCCAAGACTTCTACGTTCTTAATATGAGTACATATCTGAGTAAATAGTACCTTAGGAATGATTGAATTCTTATTTGTTCGATATCAAACACACTACAATTGTTTGAAATCGTATTATTATTATAATACAGAATTCGTGTTTTGCTCAATTTTCAGAAACTTGTTATTTTTATCGAAAGAACTGTGAATCAGGTGCATATCGGCAGTTTATTTACACCACACACATAGTATTTTTGAATTTGTGCTTCCTATTTTCTCCACGCCTCGCCATCCTCGTCGTTTGGCATTATTTGACTATTCGCTTACTATCTAGTCGCACTTGGCCTAGAAATTGCTTGGAAAATACGTGAAACAGCGCCGAGTAAATATTGCAGCATCAGTGCTTGTAGCAAGGTACCCTCTCTTAGATATTCACCGGGAGTCGATGGAGGTGTGGGTCAGTTTGAAAGGACGGATACTGAATACATCATGTATTAGTCATCTTCCCTTCGGTGCAGAGTCCCGCGTTGGTCATTGGTGTACTTAACGAGAGCTCGCATGTTTCTCGATAACGCAACCACACATTGGGAGCTAATGGAAAGCATGCTGCTAGCAATAAACATTGGTAAATAATGTCTAAGTAAAATTTCACATCTCATTGAAGGCTAACGAAAATTATTCAAGGGTAGTTCGTGCCGTGTTTTCAAGCCAGAGCACTCAACTCTTTTTGGATTTCAGCTTAATTCCCCTTCAATATTCTGTGTGATATGCAATGTGGCCCTGACCCAAGCTTTTCCATGCTCTGACGTCATTGCCTGAAATAGAGAAGTGAACGGTTTGGTGAAATTTGAAAATTTCCGTTCAGTATCCATTGATATATTCAAGTCCTTTATTTTTCTACATATTTAGTCCTGAATACGAGGTAGCCTAAATATAATAAATAATCTTTGGGAGTTATGTATGCATACTTCGATTTGATATTGTGAACCGCATACTATGTGTGAAATGTTTATGTCATTGAGACTGAGGCGTGAGTAAATGCATTTCAATATACACTATTCTATATCAATAAGGTTTATTATTGCAACGAAGTCTTGAAAAAACAGTTACTATCATTTTTACTCGTAGCAGTGGTTGAAAATCGTTTATAGCCCGGAAAAAATTCAAGTATTCTTACAAATCTGAATAGGTCTCCTTAGCTTTTTAAAGTAAATATTTGACTTCTTTTTGCTGGCTATGATATTTAAATATTACTTGATTGAGATAATCAATTTAGAACTGAAATGGAAATTTCAGTCGCATAACAGCCTGCTTGAGTGTAACCTGGAGGTGAAAAGTATACTAATTTTCGATGCTTCACAATTGGTAGTTAAAACATATCCTTTTCCAAAATTCCTCACTGCATGAAATAACCAATCAATCACTTTTGGTGCCTTGTCTTGAATATTAATTTGAATCTTAACTGTTACGAAGCAGTTGGAGGTTATCAGAAGTAGGAAAAGAAAAGGTAATATATTTTCAAGTTTCTGTAGCCTCACTGCATGCCGACTAGATTCGCCAAATTGATTTTTTCGTTCGATTTTTATTCTTCTGCAAAATACCTTAATATATTGGTTGCACCTTAGTTATGCCATTAAGGTGTAGAAAATTCTGATAATTTGTCTGTTTTTTGCCTCAAATGTCAACGTTTTCAAAATATATATATCATCATCAAATATAACAAACAGTTCATATTTTGGTTGGGGCGTGTTATCAGTACAAGTGTCAACTTAAAAACTGCTCCTTACTTGATTTCATCGTGAAATAATGCGCTGAAACCTGTTAATTCCTAGTTCTGCTGCTGAAATTTGCTAACACTGATAGTTGTGAGAATCTATTTGCTACAAATTGCGGAAAAATTATGTTTGAAGGAATTAGGCGTGAAAAAAGTTTTCTTCTATGTTTATCGTAGTAAACGCTATTTTTCTTTCTATACTTGGCCTTCTTAAAATATGATCTATGTTAGAAAAATCTCAATCTATTATTTGAAAACTAATCACTGACAAACTTCTGTCAGTTAAAAACCTTAGATTAAAGATAGTGAATCAGAATGTACGGAAAATATATTCTAGCGCGGTAGATTATGTTTTTAGAGAAGGCTGGAGCAGTGACTTGTGAGTGAAATATGCCACCAATCGTGAAATAGATTTTTTTAAACTTAAATAGTTCATATGGCTGTTGGTATATATTATTGCTAACTACTTGCCTAACTAATGGCTAGATTCTAGAGATATTTGACCTTATTTCAACTAATAATCATTCCAAGTCCATAATAGCCTCTTTTAGTTGTTGTAGAAAGGAAATTCTACCCAGTTGAGAAGATTTGTTCTATAAATTGTTGTTGTGCGAGCAAATGAAGCTTGATAAATGTCGAGCACGATATTATTATTTTCAGAAAAAGAGATATCGAGTATAAAATAAAAAAATATGTTTCAAGTTACTTTTAATGGCTAAGCGTATGGTATGGCATAAGCTGAGTAGGTTTCCCAGGTTGCATTGATTTATCAAGCAATAATTTTGCATCTGCAAACTTCCACTTGTTATCGAACTTGTATTTTCAACGCATGATATTGTTTCAGGCTTGATGTGGTGGATATACGATATATCCATTATAAAATATTCTTTTGGTGTTTATAATTTATTATGCATTTTAAAGCTTACGCTTTGTTAGATAGCCTATGTTATTAAACATAATGACTGAATTTGAACAAACTGAATTTGTCCAGAATTACAAAATACTCCAGAACTGTGCCATTTTTAATTTTACTCAAGTATTTTACAACGAATAATTAGTTTTATTGACCTCGACTTTCCATTAAATAACCTATAACTACGCAAATATTGGTAGAACTGTGTAGAAAATATTTACCATCCTTGTTAAAATTTAGTCATTGCCTCGATGAAATGTGATTAGATAGATTGGTGAATCTTCGGATAATCTGACGAAACCACTGGCAATGGGTAAACAGGTCTCAATTAGATTTCAGCCGGTGTAATAGGTACTCCCTTCTCCGATGAATGCACATTCACCGGAGTGGAAAGTTGAAAGGTAACGCAAAAGTCAACGATCCCTATTACTATAAGATACGCCCCCCTTCCCTTTCCCCTTGCTATGGATTGCCCCGGGGCGGTTGTTTTCGCAAATCCCATTTCGCGATCTATCAACGCTCAAACTGTATCTCCTCGATCCGTGATTGAGAGGCAGATGGGGCGGAAAGGATGCGAATAAAAATAAGAGATACAAGCCGGTCGTCATCATGTGATTCGAGCCATATATGCATTTCCTAGCTTCTCGTTACGGAACTCGTCACAGCTTCCGATACTCTTCGTTCCACCCCCAACCCGTCCTTATACCTCTGCTCCATCCAGCACGTATGTTTTTCTCCCGAAAAATAAACTAAATCAGAGAGAGGAAAGGGATACGGAATAAAAATATACAAAGGTTTTTTGGAGACGTGTATATGTGTGTTTGTATATCTGAATAAAAGATTTGTGTAATTTTCTTATGCTTATCTGCTGCCGAAATCAAAATAACAGAATGAATGAGTGCGTGTACATAGATAGATAGAAGGATCATCCCCTACCCTTAATTCTCTTTCTAATCCCTGCTGATTTACAAATACCGCTTCGTACATGTGCCATCATTTTTTTTAATTTCTCCTTCCAACTACTGCTCTACACCCTCCGCGGAGATCTCTCTCTGAACGCTGAGCTTACGCGTATAAAAGTGATCTGTACTTTGATTTTAGCCGTGCAGTTCCTCTCGAACTCTCGAAAGTTATCGAAAACGGTGCGCATGAGCTGTACCTCATTCCCCTCCTCACTTTATACAACCAGCTCGCTCGCTCCCTGTTTCTCTATCATTTGGCCTGACTTCCTCCTCCTCCTCCCACTCCCCTCTATTTCATTTCGGTCCTTCAAACCTCACTCCCGTTCCCATTAACGCTCTCTATGATATCCCACCATATTTTGTCCATCCTCTCCGCCATGTTTGTTCTTTAACTCACGCCGCATTTTCTCCGTATCCATTCCTATACTAACCCTTCTTCACCCATCGCTGTCGTTCGAATCCTCACACTCCGATTCGCTCATCACACCGCCTTCTCTCCTTTACTTTATCCGAATTCCGCACTGTTTATTGTTATTATTTTTTAGTTTTTTTCTCCGTTATTTTCCCTTTATCAGGCAGAACCACGAGTACGCCTATACATACGATAGAGTTTGCGCGCGAGACCGAACAAATATATAAGTGTGTATTCCTACATATGTAGGCACACGAGCGTGATTTTTGTTTTGCGTATTCATATATATATGTGTATATAAAAACGCGAATGGCATGTGTGTCACTCTGGTTCCCTCTCCTCCCCTCCCCGCGCGTACGTTTGTGATCGTTTATATGTGTAATTTTTTTCCCCGGATCTCTCGCGAAAAACTCGCGGAGACGCTGCTGCTTCTGCCGTGACGAGAGCGGAGGGGCGGGGTAGGTAGGGGAGTCGGCATGCGGCGACGATGAGAAGGGAGAAATGGATTCGGGACGAGAGAGTGAAAAAGAACGAAATGATTGGATGCACTGGGAATGGATTTACATGATGCGACATTGCCACGAAGGAGAGGCGGAGAGCGGAGTTTATGAGTGGAAGGGGAGGAATAGAGCGGCTCGGTGGGGACGCTCAGGGTGGTGGTGGGTGGGGAGGATGAGGGTTTTTTTTTTTAAAGAGGGAAAAAAAGAAAGCAGGCTGCGATGATACGGAGGAGAGGGATGATGATGAGTGGGGTTCAGAGGCTTGCGTGGTTGTGATCGCGATGTATCGGAGAGGAATGTGGAAGCAATGGAAAGAGGGAAACCATCCTTGGACTAGAGACGGTCTGTGCGGCTGTCCCCGATACGGTTCCTAGGCCAACGATTTTTTAATTTAATGATAAATTCAATTAAAATATGGTGAAATATGTATATCGCGTGCCAATCCTTGGACTAGAGACGATCTGTGTGGCTGTCCTTGATACTGTTCCTAGGCCAACGGTTTTACAATTTAGTGATTAAAATAGAGTGAAATTTTTTATTCGCGTCCCAATTATCTCGAGTAAAATATAAATGATAACTTTATTAAGGACTTGGGATCTTTTCCCCCTTGGTAGACATATCCTTGGAAATCCTGGGACTAGAGACGGTCTCTGCGGCTGATCCCAGTACATCTCATAGGCCAACGATGTTCAAATTCATTGATATATTCAATCGAAATATACGGTGAAATTTGTTTATCGTGTGGCAATTAGTGGACTAGATACGATCTGTGCGGCTGTCCCCGATACAGCTCCATTGTCAGTGATTTTATAATTTATAGATAAACTTAATCAAAATAGAGTGAAATTTGGAAATCGCGTCCAAATTAAACGAATAAAATAGGTATAATAACATTATCGAGAACCTGGGATCTTTTATCCCCTAGGTAGAGATATCCTTGGCAATTCTTGACTTGAGATGATCCGTGCGGCTGTCCCCATTGTAGCTTCTAGGCCAACGAGTTTATAATTTAATGTTAATTCAATTAAAATGGAGTAAAGCTTGGAAAACACGCGCCAATTCATCTAGTAAAAGGTAAATGATGACATCATTAAGTTTCTGGGAACTTTTGTCCCATAGGTAGATATATCCATTGATTCTGGTACCATTCTTACGGGACTCATTTGCATCAATTGCAGTGATAGGAGTATCCATTTTTTCTCGTCATAGCCAGGTTTTAACGTATACCTTCGAAGATAGATGCTAAACTCACAGCTCTGTGTGTAAATTAATTATACTTCTTACCAATTTGGGTTCACTTTCCATTGATTACCGACTGCCCCCCTCCCCAAGGCAAATGTTGTAAAATTAGAAAGGTAGGTCCCAACTATCCTCATTAAATCCTTTCTGAAGCAGTAGTCAGACTGACAGCTATATCATCCATTAAAACTGATTACTATCAATTACAGGTAGGCGCGAAAGTTTCCTCTGTAAAATGTTACTTATTTGATAACAAATTCAAACCAGCTTCCAAAAGCTTTCGAATAATTAATTTTAAAATATAAATTTTCTTCAATTTCTTGATGGCCCTTTACTTCATGTCCAAAAACCTTGTCAAAATAAAAATTTATCATGGCCAATAACGTTCAAATTGATTCATGCGCCATGCTTAGCAATTTTTAAATCTATTTTCAGTGAAAACCGACGGTATAACAATATTTACAATCTATGACGAGAAAATTACCCCCAACGCTACTCCGTAGCATGTGATATCAAGCCATGAATATAACCCTGTTTCCTTCAATAAACACATGACTTTTAGTATGCCCAAATGACTTGCATGTGTTATTTATGTTACGAAAAATGCATAAAAGAAGAAAATGTCTTAATGATCATGTACGTTCCTCATTTTAAAAACAACCCTGTTTACTCTGTAAACTTCATGATTTAAATATTCTCATTTGCTGACAAATGAATTGCTGAATCTTATTGCTGCGTAATGCGTGTTCATGAAAACGGCGAAGAAAACATTGATTCATCATCTTATTCCCGTGTTCAAGGAAACAATGAAATGAAGAATAAATTTTAGCTCTTCCAAAAAACTGTGGGCTCGGGCTATAAAATTGTCTTTCAACTTCTATGCAAAGTAACGATATACCTGTATACTAGCATAAATAGTATTCAAGGTTCTCAGTCTTTCCGAGATTAAAGAGGATCTGTGCGAAGGAATCTTCAATATCTGTTTCTCCCACACATTTGATATTTCATTAGAAAAGTAAGTTAAGTTTAAATGAAGATTTCATGGTAGATCTATTTGTCCAAATAAATTTCTTCTTCACTATCTCTCTCCAGCGAAAATCAACTGCAACATCGTATGGCTTTGCCCCTTCTGCATAACATTAATTGTCTCCTAATGAAACAGAACCTTTGAATGTCTTCAAAACATAATTGCCAAAATATTTATTCGTATCTCCCATTTATTCATGGGCCATTGGGGCCTGTGGGGTAAAGTTCCCATGTGCCAATCCAGAAGTCACTGTTTCCATCCCTACCCGTGTGAGTTACACCACCCAGGGCTGGTTTGTGATATGCCGCTGTGATTGTCCAACTTGTCATATGTTAGAGTGGATTAAATAGTCCTAATTTAGGGAGTTAAATATATATGAAATTGTATCATTTTTTCTCACCTGAGGTAATACTTTGAAGGACAATAAAGCGTGTTGCCCGCCGCAACAAATGGCTTATCTGCTACATAACCCGACAAAACAAAATATTTTGCCGACGATACGAGCCCTTCCTAAGAAAAGGAAGAGTGAGAGAGCGCACTGTTCCACAGGGAGTGGTTTGGGTGAAGAACGTGAGCGTTGTACGCAGAGGAGGCTGTATGTGAGAGAAAAGAACGCGGCGGAGGAAGAGGGGGGGCGTGGGTGACGCGTAATGAGGAGGGTATATAAGGGATCAGGGAGGTATAAGTGTGGGGAGGCGAAAAGATGGGATGGGACTAGCGAGTGGGACTGGGTGGATCAGGCGAAGGTGATGGAGGGGAGGTTCTGTTGGAAATAAAAAGGGGGAAGGGATTGGCAAAGGGGGCCTTAAGGGTGGTGGTGGCAGTGGGGGGTGGTGGAGGACAGGGGTATACGACGGGGATTGGGAGGGTTAGTCCCCGAGAGCTTTCCCTAATGAGGAGGAGTAAAGTGAGGGTGATTAAAGCCGACCCATGATGGGGTTGAGGGGTGGACGTGGTGGTGGAGGAGAAGGCAGGGCGTGTATACGTGTGTGTGTCTGTTCTCTGGTTTGGGTGAAACACCAGGAAAGATCGAGAGAGAGAGGGGGTGTCTAGGAGTGGGGAATTTGAGGCGGGAGATCCCAGGGTAACCCCCGCGGAGATTCTAGGAGGAGGGTGGTTTTAGGGTGGCGCTGGTTTTAAGCTTTTGGTCGAGTGGTGGCGGAGGCGAGGAAGAGGTGAAGGGTTGATTAGAAAGAAGCAGGGGGGTGTATATACGCGTGGGGTGGTGGTAAGGGATTTTTGGGATGACGGGCTTGAGTAAGAGAGAGAGTTGGGTAGGATTTGGTAGGAGATCAGGGTGGAAGACAGGGTGCTCTCAGGGTTGTTGCCGTGGCGAGGAAGGATGACGAGACCTCAGGTCCCAGTCAGCAGAGCCTCGGAATGTTTCTCATCGTCGACAATTATGCAAATTTGGCCACAACTGAATCATAAAATGTATCCATATACTATATAACCCACTTCTGACCACCGACTCAAGGTCATTTTCGGGGTGCAGTGCACGAGACTAGATAACGACGAAAAGTCGTAGAATCGACTACCGCTAAAATCAGCTGAACCCCTAGAAAAATATTTAGTAAACTAACTTCTATTTGGTTCTAATCAAGCTTAAGTTAGATATCACCGAAAAAACAATCCTAAAGGAAAAAACGGTAGATAAAAACTGTAATAATTGTCAGGGCGACCAGAAAAGGTCCACAGATCTGTTCCGGGGAGATCGCGACAGCCTTCATATAAACCCTGTATTGGCAATGTTTTTTGTGCGTGCGAACCGTTTTTTCAAGTGTGTAGGCTAACGCTGTATTCAAATGCATTTATTTTCGCGATTTTATTTTAAATGTGTAATCAATGTACTGATGTTATGTTATGAGCTATATACATATGCATTTCCCATAATCTACATCGTTGAAATAGTAAGCATCGCATACCTGGGCAGACACATGAAACTGCTTCGGCAACGATTTCATATTGTATCGGTTTTAAGATATACTCTTCCTTTATCATTAGGCAGTACATGCATTTCTGACACCTTTTTTTCCTTCTTTAAGTTATGCATGAAATCTATTTTGAGTAATTTTCCAATTGCCTATACTTTCTTGCCTTGATTTTTTCAATATATATGTCTCTATTTCGACTTTATTTTGAATTTTCTTTGAACTTTCTTGACTTTATTTTTTCGACTATCGGTTCATCTAGTTTTCTTAATTTTTCTCCGAAACCTTATTTCTGTAGCTACAATTTTGGTTATTTCATTCCCTCCAGTGTATGTATTGTGCTATGTAGTGGGTGATATAGATCCTGCGTAAATAACACGATGGATAGGAGGGAACTTTCCTCAAGGCAGGATGTAGCCCTCGGGTGGCTGAGTTATGTGTGAAGGTTCATTTGTCTCCAACCGTCGAGGTTTACGGGGGGATATAATGTGCGCATGTTTTTGAGGTATCGGCCCTTATGAGGACCAAGGAGTAAATGCTCTCTTGTTAATAGGCCACGACTTCCAATTGATAATTGACGCTTAAGTTAATAAGGTAGTTAACTATACATTTGAGAAAACATTAGCGCATTATTTTAAAGACTGTCGAAATGTAATTGTCTTATGAAAATTTACTCAGGTTATCATTTGAAAAAGGTTATATTTGCACGTAGTTGTAAGGTTTAGTGGACGAAGGCAGTGTGACTTATTTTGGAAATAAATGAAAATGAATTTTTTTCCTAAAGAATAATTTTTAATTTGAATTACATAAATTATCTAACTTTCAAATACGTTAATGTCAGTACGTTTTGTTTTTTATTTTTGTGGTCCAAAAAAATCGAGATATTTCTTCAAAACAACGGTATTTAACTATCTGTTAGGAATACTTCTTATTCCGCTAAACCCACTACTTAGTTTTTCATTTGCATTCGTATTTAAAGGTAAATAGACTCATTTCATAAGGGTCTAGTGAGGTACTTTTTCATAAAATGTATATTTATTCGTGGGAAGGGATTATTAAGAGCTAACAGGAAGACCCTCTGTTATGAAAAGAAGTAAGAGAACGCAAATATGGCTTCTCGCAGCAAATTGTACGCATTCAGGAAAGGGACGGAAGAGCAACTTATTCACTTATAATAAGTCTCGGAGAGGACGGACGAAAGTAAGAGCTATCCGGGATAACCTTCTTTTATTTGAATATGCGTCTAAATATGCACTTAACTCTGTAAATTGGATGAATTCAGTGCGGGGCTTGGGGAAAAGAGAATACTCCTTTCAAGGAAAGGGGTGCGCGAAATTAAAGATGAGGGGAAGGATTATTTTCTCCCGCGGGCCCGAGGGTTAGGAAGCAAAGGGGAAGGAAAGAGATGAGAAATGGTGGGGAAGGACGCGTGAAAAGGCAAAACTGAACGAGATGTTTGAAAAGTTTTATTTTCGGCGAATCATTTAATCAGCGCCTATTGACTAAGGATATCAAGGATAGTTGGTTATTTTTTTTGGTGTGCCGCGAATTTACTTAATTGCCCCTTTATTGATGTGGGGTGGTAGTTTTAGGATTTCAGTTACCTTCCTTCACTTATTTCTCTTTTATATCTTACTTTATTTCACGAGCATCTCTTTCAATATACACTCTAGCTCCTATCTATCACTCCAAGTACAGTGTTTCTCTCTACATTGCATCTACAGCCTTTAGATGTGGATCGTAAAATTTGTGCCCTTAACAAACCTGCAAGAGAATATGCATTTGAAAAATAACGTTATTCTTCAAGCTTTGAAGTTACTGATAAATTTATTAGGGCTTCCATTCGGAGCATACTTCTATATGGTAGTGAGAAATTGGCAATAATTGCAGCGGAGAAATCAAGATTAGATGATTTTGAAATGTGGTGATATGGAACAATAATGAAGATCAAATGTACTGGTCGTGTGAGTAATCCGGAAGTTCGGAGAGGAGTAGGAGAGAAGGTAAGTCTTTTTAAAAAATGTATAAGGCGGGACAATTTAATCTGCCACATCATGAGACTGGTCTGATGAAACTCGTCGTTGAAGGACAGACAGGTGGAAGATAAGACTGGTAGACGTAAGCCGCGAATGAGATTCATAGAGCAGGTGCTGAAGGATGAAAAGCAGAATAATTATGCGGGTGATAAAATATTTGGCGATCAGAGAATTGAGTGGAAAACTACATCAAATAATCACAGGATTGATGACTGCTGATGATGATGATTTATCTTATGCTGAAAGTTTTAATGACTAGAGCGCTTTTCTTGCTTACTGAAGGGTCCCGCGTTCTAATACGGGATGAAGACTTCGGTTTCCCTCAAATAAAATTCCTTATGATAGATAGTTCAGGGAAAGAAACTTCCACCCATCCTTAATGTGGGTTTTTTCACTCCTGTGGCTTAGGGGTGAGCTCTAGCCTCACCTATCCAAACCAAACTTTCGCTTGTCTCTCTGAGTGAGTGATAGTGTGAAAGCAAATTCGTATGCCTACCCATTCGGCAATGTATCTGTTTTATTATTTCTCTTTTACAAGTTTGCATCGCTTTCAATATTCACTTTAACTCTTGTCACTCAAAGCACATTGTTTACCTATGCCTTGCATCTTCGTCCTCAGAAATAGATCGTCATATTTTACCCGTAGCAAAAAAATGGAGGATATTCCTGATTTTCGGAAATTATTCCATCAATTAGAGGACCTGATTATATTTTTCAAAATTCCATTTGAATCTTAAATATTCCGGCGATATTGAATCCTATATTTTATATAATAATGAAAGAAGTTCGGTAAAAGGGCGATTTCGTGAAAACGTAATGCGCTGATTGGGAATATTAGTGACTTCATAAGGCGGCCCTCATGAGGACCAACCAATTAAGTAAGATTTGAGACGGACCAATTATTGTCATATAAAGGATGTGAGCAATAACTTTACGGGCAGAAAGGTTTTATTCTTTAACTCCCTCTCTCTCCTTACTACTCTACTGTCCATTTGAGAGGAATTATTTTTATTTTACTTTTGTAGATTTTTTCACAAATGCTGTTTATTGTAGCATCCACAAAATTGATCGACATCCCTATTTTTGAACTAATTTCTTCCTCAAATTTAACGTTATTGGATATTTTGCTTCAAAATATATATATATATGAATGTTCAAAAACACAGTCACTAAACATAGAACCGAAAAAAAAAAGAAAAAAACACTCACACGAAAAATAAAACTGAAAGACTTTCGCGGTTGTAGCCGCTTCATCAGTCAAGGAGAGATTATAATATATATAAATTCAGTGGTATGGAAAGAAAGGGATAGGAACATGGAACAGAAAAAGGACGAGGACAATGGTGCTGTGTATGTTTGCGCTTAAGGCGCCGTGTGAATGAATGAAGTAGTATATATATATATAATAAGTTTATATAAAATGGCACCGATACTCAATATTTTCTTATATGCACTTATTTTACTTGTTTTACTTACTTATTGGTAAATATTGTGATCATTTATTGTGATCACCATGAAAATCCACGATGAAAACCACTGCAAACATTACATATTGGCATTCGTGTGATTTGCAGGTGATGCGAATGAGCTTATTTAAATATAGGCTATTTGTGGATGTGCTTCGTGGAGTCCGCATCAGAGGGCATTAGCGACGGAAGGGTAGAGGTTACGCATTGTTGTGAAACTGCGTTGCGTTTGTGTTCGCTCGGGGCTGGAATGGTTTCCCCGTGTGATGGGCGAGAGGCCGTATCTCCTTTGAGGTGGTAACGGCGGAGGTCGGAATGGGGTTGAGTGGCTCGGAGGGGTGTGGGGGCGGGAAAGGCTTTTGCGGGAATGGAGAATTCGCGAAGCGAAATGGGTTGCAATTTAATTTGATTCCCCCTGCCTCACCGGTGACATTGATACTTTAAAAGCCCTTACCTTTCCACCAACTTACGCATTATTCATGGCGAGTAATCTCGCCCTCGTAATTAATAAAAAAAAGGTCGAAATCGCATCGTTTAATTCTTAGTGGCATTTCCTCCTTCCGATCATTTCGGATTTTCCTCATTGCATCTTGAACCGATCACGTCTATCTCAGATGAGGGTTTCCCTGAGAACTGTTTCCATGGAGATCATTATTGTTATTCAATCACATTAATTTGGGTCTTTCGCGTGTCTCCAATTGCTTTTTCATATCCATCCGATAGCAAAAATTAAATTAGTTTTCTTTCCTGGAAAAGCTGTTCTTAAAAACTGATCAGTTGCTCTACGTTTTCTAAAATATTCCTGTTTTTGGACCCGATACTATTAAATTAGCCTTTTAAAATTCTAGAATGCGAGATACTTTGACTTGTCATTATGCAGGTTTCAATGTTTTTCTATAAGCTTCTGACTCTCCGCCAGATATTTCCTCTTTGGCCATAATGTGATCAGTGACTTTCTATTTTTATAAAAATATTATGTTCAATTCTATGTGCTTATCTCTCACGGTGTCACCTGAATGCATTTCCTATGCATGCAACTGCTATTGTATGTGCATTCAATTAGGAGATATGAAATTGTACGTCAATATTTCTTCTACTCGAGGCATCTGAAGTCAAGTCATGTCCGTGTTGTGTTTCTTAATGGTGAGTTTATCTCAAAAAATCAATTAGGCATGTACTGACAATGACAATGCTGAAAAACTGCTGTTTCTTATTGGACGTGAGTTTACAAATTTGAAAGCAGCATGCGGTTCTCTGCCTCGGGTGATAAACTTAAAAAAATATTAGCGGCGTCAACTTAACTCCAGAAGGTTCTTATTTATTTTTTTTAGTATTTCTTTCTTCATCAAAATATTTGTATTCAACATAACTTTAAAACAACAACTCTTCCCACCTAGGCATTGAAAAAAAAGTTTTTTTAATATTATTTTCGACTCTCGAGACATAACTAAGACCGTACACGGTAGGTATATGCGCTGCGGTATGTATATATATTGGACGGATATCAAAAGAGTGTAGCCTGTCAAAACAAGAGGACCTGAAAATCTTTCCTCTCGAGGCCATAAATTACCCCGGTGGCCCAAAATGTTTCGTTGTCGAGCTTAGGGAGACTATGGGGGATGGACGCTGTGGGTGGGGGGGGGGGTGAGGGGGGAGAGGATGGGTCAGGTTAAGGGTAGTTAGGTAGTTAAATGGGCTGCATGGGGGAGGGGTCGGTGGGCGGGGTATGGGTGGCTCCGTGGTTAGGTTGATGTAGGTTGAATTCAGGGTCGGCAAAGGAGGGGGGGGCGTGATTTGATGGGTTCAGGGGGAGAAAGGAGGAGGGGTGGAAGGCTAGGGACTGGTTGGTGCTCCCGTCGCTGCTGTAGTGACGCTGGCTGGTAATAGGCTTGGGGATGTATTGGTGCGCGAGTGTTTATATATGTACACGTTGGCCCGATGTCGGAGCCGGGGTCTGGTACGGCAACCATCGGGGTTTGGCGGAGAGGTTGGTGCTTTGGCAATGCTCAGAAAACTGTGTAGATACTATAAAAAAATTTTGAATTAATATTATTTATAACTTTTGTGCGTGTCAGTACTTACTGAATTATTCTTACATGATACCCTTAGGTGTTGAAAATTTAAGAAGTTGAGTAATGAAGTGGGCGATGAAATTTTGTTTTTATTGCTGCTGCTGTATTTTTGTTTTTATTATCCATTTTTTTTATATTTACAAAGCAAGTCCATCACCCTGAATATAGGCAAACATAATGAAATTTATTTCTAGATGTCCCCGTCATCGCTAAATGAAATTTCGTATTTTTTTCTCATTCTCGCTTATTAGTTGAATGTCTTCTCAGGTAAAGCACAAAATTATTTTTAGGCGTGTATCAAGAATAAGTTGAACATTTTTATATTGTCTTCGCTTGATGAGAAGTTTGAGAATGAGAAGTTTTCCATACTAGGTCCTGAATGGATGCCGAGACTGGTGTAGCTAAGTTACGATGGTAAGTATGTTATAGGATTGGGGATGTATTCGTCTGAGGTACACGTTGACCTTATATATCGGACGCAGGATTGGTAGCGTGAAAGGCCGAGGGTACCAGTTGATGCGGAGGTGGGCTAACTGTGTTTTAATCTCAAATGCTCCTCTGTTGTCTGCGTACCTTCATGCGATTTGAATAATTGAGAGTTACTATAAATTTCTTTTCATTTCTTTCATTGATTTGGTAAAATATTTTTGTATCACAGGAACAAGCAATGATCATGATAGTTGTGATGGAATAAACCTACAGGTGATATTCATAAATTGATGTCATATCCACCTCATTAATGCTTAACACTAATTTTTGGTACACGTCTATTTTGCTCCGGCGTAGAAAAATGCATTGATTATTTTCTGTCGTGGGAAATAAAACATAATTCATTATATTCTGTTCCACCAAGTCCCGCTGAGTACTTTAAACCACATTTTTGACATTTTCTTGTTATTTAAGATTATATTAACACCAAGAAAAGTTGTTTTTTTTTTCATTTTTCCACTCAGTTATTGGTTGAATTTTTACTTCAGCAACCATGAATATCCTTAAAATTTCTTCAATGACATACTATATCACCAACAAGTTGATTTTTTTCAATTTGCTTTGCCTGAGCTAAATTATGAGGGCTGGAAAATTTTTTCGATTGATTTGTGTCGAGAGACATGTATAGCTTGGCGACAGTGGTAGATCTTTGGTTCGGGGATGTATGTGTGGAGGTGTTGGAGAAATATCGGAGACGGGGTCGGGGGTGTGGAATGGCAACCATAGGGTAAATATGTGGGGGTTCACTCGCGGTTGATCCGCGATCCGCGCCAGGGTTGACAAACTGTGGTTCAATCTCCGCATGAGACTCTATTCTCGCGTCCTCTTATGCGTTGCTAAGTATTACTCCGTAAATTTCCGTTCGTTTCAATCGCTAAATTTTGGCAATTATTATTTCTTTTTATCGTTCAACGTTTAATCGAAACCTTGCGATTAAATTAAGATATAGTTCTTTGGACATAAGTTCATCATTCATTTTTGTACTGTTTATGCATTGATTGATTCATTTTTTAAATACACGCTGATGTGTCGAAAAATAGTGGAAGAATTATGTCGTAAATGATGAAACATGTTGCCTTAATTCATCGATGATGGGACTTTCTAGTCCCAGTCTCGCCCAATAAATACTAATTATAATGAGATTCTAATCCATCACGTCTCAAAGATTTTTACAGTACTCCTCATTATTTGAATCTTACACAGTGAATATTTTTTTACTTAGTTTTCACTCATTTCTCGTTGAATGGATTATAAAATTAAGTGCGAAAAAGCCTTAAATATTCTTCAGGAGGATGTGTCTCTAATTTGTGCATTTTATTATTTTTTGCGTGAAATAAATTAAGCCCTTCAATTAATTTTTACCCAGATACCGGCTTAGGTATTTCACCTAAAACGTTTGCCAACCCGTGGTATAGATTGTGGAAGATTGGTGTGGTGTTCTGCCGGGTGGGAAGACCCTGTGGAAAGGGTTTTAAGCCGGGGAAGAGGAGAATTCCCTCCCGATTCCTCTGAGGGAGCTAGGGAAAGGTTGACACGGGATGGGCGGGGGTGGATGAGAAGAGAGCGAAAAAACAGAAGAGGGGTGTATGGCAGGGGATGAGCGTGGGAGTACTCCGTTAAGGGGTGGCAGCGGCCGAGAGATGAAGGGTTATGAGGGGTAGAGGGGGTTGTCGGTTTGGTACAAGGGACGCGAAGGACAGGGGAAATGGGTTTTCTCTCTCCTCCTCCCTCCTTTTTTCATTCCCTTATTTTTCAATGGTTTTTGTGGGAAGGAGGGGTATTCAGGGAGTGGATTGATGAAGGGGGAGTAGAAGGGATTGGAGGTGTAGGGTGAAAGAGGAGGATTTTTGGGAGATCGAACTGTAATTTATGGAAAGTCTGTTCGGTTCGCCTCGTTGTGTGTGCATATATGAGCTCGTCCCCTCTTTCTCTCCGAATACTTCTCTCTCCTTTCTCTCTTGGCGATGCGGGGACGCGGAGGATTTTTGTCTCCGTATCATTAAAATAAAAAGGGAGGGGTCTTTGTGTGTGTGGCGGATGGATACCGTGCTTAGTTCGTTCCCAAAGTTGGGAAAAAAGGAAAAACAACTTTTTTTCTTTTTTTTTCGCTTTTTTATCTCTTCCACCCCCGCACATATACTCATATGTATACATGCTAACCCTTCTCTTTACCCCCGCTCGCAGTCATCAACCCCGGCCGTCTTCCCCCCCCTCCACCCTGTCTCTCCTTCCTCTTGCTCCGGGAATAATTTTCGATTACTTAATAAATTTTCCGAACGCGGATTTGCTCGTGGGATCTCGGGATGGGATAAAGAACGATTGGGAATTTCCTTTTTCTCCGACGTCGGCTTCCCACTCCATTCCTCTCCGATGTCTCCCTTCACAAGTATGCTCAAAACGAGCTAAAAAAAAAAAAGATTTGGAATCGACTCTTCATCGTAATATTCATATAATTCAGTCAATGTAAGAATTCCGAAGCATAGATTGTTATATTAGTGCCCACGGAAGCATTTGAGGGAGAAAAATATTTAGTTACTCAAGGTTTTTATTCGGCGGAAAAGGTTTTTTTTTATCAACATACCCAATTGAATCACAGGGGTATTTGAACGCTTCTCGTGGACGATTGAGCAATTTAATGTTTGAAGCGAAAGGGAAGTGGTTATCAAAATAAAAAAAATAAGAATGCACGTGCCATTTTTTTCACTCATGTCTTTAAGAATCATCATTCTTCGACGTTGAAAAATCATTAATTTAACCGGTGTAATCATCGAACGCTTCACTTATATTTTCTCCTTCAATAGGTAGCTGTATTTTTTATCTTCCTTTCATGGCATACTACCTAGCAACGGCACAGAAGTGCATGGTCGCTATTATCACTACAACTCCTTCAATCTCAAAATGTTTTTGTCATAGCAGCAACCGTTAGAGGAAGATAAAATTAATTTTGCATAAGGACATCTTCCTAATAATACCTCACAACGTGGTATTTATACCATAAGCACTTTCATAATATAATCTTTTCCTCTATTTCCCTTCAAAATTAGAAACTACTTCGTATTCAAGTAGAATAATATTAATATTACACAAAATATTTTTGCCGTTTATAATATTTTTGAATAGTCTCTCCGGCAATGCTAGCTAGTTTGCGATTCGTCAGAAGACCACTAAATGATAGCCTAATTTCTATCCCTTATTGTACATGGCTGTTGTGTTTGATTTGAGTACAATGAATTAACACCTCGCAATTATTCTCTACGACTCTTTCGTGGAATTATTCTATACCTGAAGCGACTGAAACTCGTCCAATTCCTCGAACATTATCGTATGAATAGTTGAATTTTTGCTCGGGAACAGACTTTGACATTCTTTATTACTGATACATTTTTGAGTTTACTTAAGAAACTTTAGCTTATTTTCAATGCATCTATCAAAATATTTCGAGGATATTTTAATCCTTACGTATTCATCCAAGATCAGATACGTCAGTTTGTGCATGAACATTGTGGTGACTACGTGCCATCTTATTTTTTTTGAAGAGAATGAGAAAATTTGCTTGCTCCGGCCAAATCTATGTTAGATGATATCGTACCGTACACTTATTTTTAATTTCGCAAAATCTACTGCACATGTTTTGATTGGATATGTGATGATGATTGCAAGTCAGTAGAAACGCCTGCACTTGATTATGTGGAATTAGAATTGTGTATTGTAGACACTACGATATATTTATGTATCATTTAATATGCTGTTCAATAATATCTCTCCGAGAGAAGTTCACTACAAATCTATGTTAGACTTAGGTTTCAATATATACCATGTAGTGTCAACGCTTCTAGTATCGAAACCCATACAATTTATTCCTACTTAAACAGTACCTCTGAATGTAAAAGTTGCTGTCACGCTTTTCTGCAGCGCCAAGTTTTTATAGACTCTGGGTGGACTCATTGGTATCCCATCCCAGTTCCATTCATGGGAGCGCAATTAATCCGAGCCGTGGAGCGTTATTAACAGGAGGATAACAAGCGAATCTCTCATCCTCATGGTCGAAGATACTAGCCCGATTTGCATACGCAAGCTTTGTGACCGGGCAAGATATAGTCTTTGGTTTTCCGTGGCAATTATTCATTTAATTGGACGAGAGACGAGGAAAAGCATGGAATTCAGCCTCTCTCACAAAAGCTATCGCTTATGAATTTCCTCACTCCATTCTACCGATTTGCTGTCTGAGGCTGGGATTCGTTTTTAATCGTTCAAGCCCTAAAATTACGACTAATTGGACCTGATAGATAATCTTTCCTAGTAATCCGTCACTAGGATTTATTGAGGCTTCATTGTCATGGAAATGTGCGACTGCTACGGTAAAAATTAACCTAATCTCGGTTCATTTTTCTTGACGCTGAGTATTGATCATCGCTATATACTCGTTCAATTTGTTCTTATCTTACCTAATTTATAAGAAAATAAACTTTATCGTATTGAGTAATTGGCGTTGTCTATGGAATGTTCGATTTAGACCTGATTTCCTCGTTTTCCTCCTGTAATTAATCATTAGTTTCTTTGTAGAAGAAAAAAGAAGCATACTTTTTTACTCTAATATCCTTATACGTAATGAGGAAATTATTTAATCGAAAACTTAAAATTTTCTTTAACTTGATTTTCATTTAGTCAACTAACTGGACAGCTTACTCTTATTCCACGTATTGTCACTATATAGCTTTTTTTAAGCGGAGTTTTTTTTCATTTTTAGCATCTTGAATGATTTATTGGTATTAGATTTAGGTAGCGTTCTGGCATATAAACTGAGAAAGCTCCTTAAAAAAGTAGTAGAATTCATGACTTGGAGTAACACATGAGTGGGATACGAAGAAAACGGCCTTAACGGCGATGAATTATCATAGCGCAACAAAACTTGGCTACGCAAGTTCTTAAGCTATTTACTCAGATAAGCCATCGACTGATGAGGTCATTTGAGTTTTTTTAGTATTGATAGATAAAGTAATTGGGAGGGTAGCGTTCTTGTCTTGTCATAAGTTTTTTAGGCATTCTAATATATATTTTTCGATTAAATAATACCTAGAAAATCTATATCAAGACGGTTAAACGCTTGTTTCTGCTGCCGGTTATCTACAGATTGTTGTAAGTATACCGTAAATACCGAAATAGAACGCCCTGCTATAATGCTGCTTAGAACCTGTCACTCTCTGCATTCTAACACAGGTATATGTGTTAGAATGCAGAATCCATGTACCAAAAGAGGCATTTGAAAGAAAATTTCTTCCAATCGGAATTTAACATAGCGAAGATGTGTAAGTGAATTAAAATGTGGACGTACATCCAAAACAATGAACATGGTTCCGGACGCCCTTCGGAAGTGTCCACCCCCAAAATGATTGACAAAATCCACTATATGATTCTAAGTTATATACAAATCACAGTGCGCGATATAGCAGAGGCCACAGGCATGTCGCAATGCAGAATCGCTTCAAGTTTGCGCGAAAAATAGGGTGTGAAAAAAATCTCGGCAATATGGCTGCTACCTTTGCTCGTCGTGAGGAATAAACGACATCATGTGGTCAACTCCAAGGCTGTATTGGCTCTTTTCCGCCGCTATCCTGAGAAATTTTCCGGAAATACGAATACGAATGAAATACGGAATCATAACTACACTATAGAGACAAAAGCAGTCGAAACAATAGAATTCTGAAGGTAAAGAGGCTCCAAAGCAGGCGAAGGTGGTGAAATGGGCCGGTCAGGTCATGGCAATGAAATTTTGGTATGGATGCTGAATAGTATACATTGATTACTTATCAAAGGGAAAAGCGATAACAGAAGAGTATTATGCTTCGTTATTAGTCCGGTTGTTGATAGAAATCAAGAAATTCGTCCTCATTTTAAAGAGAAAAAGTTCCTCCTTCAACAAGACAATACACGGATGCACACCCATGCATTTGTATTGGCTAAAGTTATGGAACTTAAGCTCCAATTGTTACTAAATTCACCTTATTCACATGATTTGACCCCCATCGACTTTTAATCGATTCTCAACTCGAAAAAATAGCTTTGCACACAAAGATAGCCCATAGCCCAATCGCCCAAAATAATGCCTATTTCGAAAAGACCCCGAAATTTTGGACGGCAAAAATACTTTTGAAAATGCTGTAAAATTTACAGAACTGAAAGGAGTCAAAGTTTAAAAATATAAAAAAATTAACCCAAAAATAATTTCTTTCCTAACTTTTTCTAAAGACTCTTGAACCACCCTCGTATTTTCACTCCTAATGAGTAAGGAAATGGAAGTTTTTCTCCAAATGGATGTTTTTTCAACAGAAATAGTATATTAATGCTTAGTCATCTTGTTCCATGTTTTCCATATTTAAATTTATTAATGAAATTATGGAGCAAAATTTGTACGTGCTTGCAGTTCTACATCCCTATCGTCGCCCCATCGCTGCAAATATGCCCACGAGTCGATTTTCAGATATTTTATCTCCGTGGTTAATTTTATTAATTTATTAAGTTTTGACAATGCCAAATATTACAACCAGGTTTTGAAAGGCCTTTTGAGTACCTGGAATGATGGGAATATCTCCAGATAATGATCATATTGGGGATGAAGACTTTTGACGGCATTGAACGCGTGAATAAAGCATAAAAAGCTGCATTTTTATTTTTTAAGGAATGACCGCTCTTCCGCTTTTACTTCGCTACATCATGACGACGCTGGAGAGGAGAAGATGCATAATTAGTCGCTGCAAATGTTGTGTACTCGGTCCTTCCGCGTATATTCCCAAGTATTGATCCATAATATAATCAACCCGGGAGTTTTGCGTTAATGAATCGTAATTGGTTGTTTACCCGATAGCATCGTCATCGTCGTAGCTCCCGATTCCCATCAGTTCGGTTGCTGGGTCCTTCTTTTACCGTCCTCGTACCTTACCCCACTCTTCCGTACCTTTCCTTTAGCTCACCCCGCCTCTCTAAAAATCCGAGCCACGCCAAGTTGCTCATCCCTGCCGCACTCCTCCCCCCTTCATTTCCCAGGCCCCGCTGAGCAACCCTCTCTCATCCAATCAGTCTCTTCGCCGGCATTATCTATCTGCTCCGACTGTCGCTCCCGCCATTGAGACCAGCCGACGGGTATTTCCTCGTTTTTTTGTCCATTTTTTCATCACCTGTCTTCTCTCTCTCTCTCTCGTTCTCTTCCTTTTTCATCTCGTCTGTGGGAGATCCCGGAATTTTTCACCCGACCCGTTGTTACGGATTCTTTCTCTTATCATTATTATTATTTCCATGATTTCGGGGTTAAGATATCCCCATCTTTCCCTACCCACTTCCCTTATTCGTTCCTAATGTTTCTCTCTCAGGGGGTCACGTAGGTGTGTTGGCTAAAGTGTTGACTTCCTATCCATTCGGTTCGGGTTCAAATCCCGGCGATAGGAGACATTTTTCTGGGGCTGCCCGATCCCTACATGCGTACCTTGTGGAGGGAACTTCAAGTGCAGTACTTCGTCCGTCGTATGGGACGTTAAGCCGTAGTCCCGTTTTCGCCCTTCGTTAGGAGCGTTCGGTTTCGCATTAGGCTAATTCCCCCTTCCTTCGTGTGGATACACTTCTCCTTAAAGCCGAAATTAATTGAGGGGGTGTGAATCCAAGGGGTTAAAGTGAAAAATAAAACAAATAAGTAAATAAAACAAACGAGATCAATTAGACATTGTGTAGTGCATTTGATTTCCCTCTCGATGTCAGTACAGAACAAAGAGACACTTGTATCCCTTGGCCACTAAGTTTTTGTATATTTCTTTTATCAATTTCTGTACCTAACTCTGTTTAGAAAAAATCACTTGGTCACAAATAATTTAGTGTTTCGACAATTTTTCCTAGGAGATAATTTTTCAGACGATTTTAAAGGGGTTCGTTTCGACGAATTTTTGTCGTATCTCGTCTCATTCACCCCAAACATTCGTGTGAGTGAAAGAGTGGTCGCAAGTGGGTTTTATAGCATGTAGTTTTGAGAATGAAAGTTTTGAAAACTTTGGCAGTAGGTACTTTTCATACAGCTTTGCCCGGACGATGAAAGTAAATGAAACGGGGTATCCTCAATTTTGCCCAATTTTTTCCTCATCAGTCTTCTCTTCTCCCTCGATAGTCTCCCTCTTTTTTTTCATCTCCTCTCTGGGATGTCTCGAAATATTTTACTCGACGTGTAGTAACAGATTCTTTCCTTCTTTTATTCTTATTTTTTATTATTTTCATAATTTCGGGGATACGATACCACCCTACCTACAGCTCTTGTTTACTCCTAATCTTTTTTCCCATCCCTCCTTACGAACGCATCACCCGGGGCCTTCCACGTTTTATTCAGCCGACGTATAGTTGTCTACTCCCGTCTCGTACCAATCTCTGAGAGGAGTGTTACGTTGAGTTCGTTCGGTTTTCGGGAAAAACATTCCCCACGTGGGAGGAAAAGGATCTCATTAATCCATCCCTCTCTCTCCTTCTCTAATTCTATCGCGATAATGCGGATTTCAAGCGGGCAGAAGGATCTTGATGGACGCGCAGAATCACATTAAATGTTCTCGCCTTCCCTCTCTGCGTTGCTTCCCGTCCGTCCCGTAGTCCAGATTTCAGCAGCCCCGAGTTTTAATATTTCCGGGATCCCGCGGTGGTTTATTAGGGTTTGGAGATTGACGCATGATTTTATATTCGCCGTAAAATATCGTGGACGTGGATCGGTTTGGTGAAGTGGCTGTCGATGAAAATCTTCAATGGATGTACTCCCCGTGCGGCACTCCAAACAGAGGTTGGATCTCTCTGGTAATGTGCCCATGTGATGTCGGAATATCGAAGCCGGGCTCTCAGCTTGAGTGCATCATTCTCTATTCGTCAGAGAATTCAATGATTCCAACCTCTCTTTTTATGTTTCAAGCCTCCAAATCAAAGCATAGCGTATTCCTTACTCCTTAAAAAGGGATTTGGCAAAGCTGATGTGATCGTGCTCTCGTATGGAGTTTTGCCGCTACAGTGATGGCATACGAATCTATAGTTATGAAAAATAGACTAAAAAGTATGGAGATTCCCACATCGTCACCATAAATTAGTGCTCTGTCCTTCAACCGGTACTTGAATGTCTTTTCAATTTGCTTTTAATAATTTTTTTAGCATCATTCAGCTTTCTATATTTACGTTGAATTTTACCGTCATGGAACTAGTATCTAAAACATTTTCCTTGACATATTCAACCTGAGAAATTGCCCAACATTTCAGAAAAATTGATGATGCGTTTTGGTAGCCTGAAGTAGCATTTCTTTATGTTAAGGCAATAATTATGTTGGATCTTGTGCATTATATAGCTATTGATAAAACGCGGAAAAACTGAAATATTCATCTTTGAATTTTACAATCTACTTTTTTACTATTTTTTAAAATTGATCTCGTAATAATTATTTTCAAAACTTTAATTTATTGCTATTAACAATTCTAATTACCAATCCATTTTATTTGAAGATTACTATAATTCTCAATTGGTGAAGTCCAATCCATCATATTTAGCCGAATATGTTGGATTGTGTAATAGTCAAGTAGATACACTTCGAAAATGCTTTTACAGTATAAGTGCTGAATGCCTACTGAATTAAGGAGGCTCATCGTTGATTTATGATTGCAGTAGAACATTGATTGAAATAAACTCCCCAAGCGTATGGTAACAAATATTTGATGTTCTTAGAAATGTAGAATAAATTAAGGTCAGAATCTAAGTATCATAGGTATTACCATAGAGTAAGGATGTTCTACTATAGACTAAGGATTTTCGCCACTAAACGCAGTGACCCTTTATGATTCAGAATATATTTTCAGACTTGTGGTACGAGCAAATTAAAAAAATGCCTAAAATTCCTCCTCGCCATCTGATTAATTCGTCCAGAACACCATCAAAAATAAGTACGATATTTGTACGTGCGGTGAACCCTCTATGTGTATGGTATTACGCATCTTAGAGATCAGTGTCTTTTTGTGGTTGAAGGATTTCTTTATTTATTCCCATTCCACCAAAACAGCACGTATTGGCATTTTACATCGGGGTCTTCAACAAATTTAACAATTACTCGTGCACGAACAACTATGTCCTGGGTAGGGGCAGCCTACCTAAGCGAAACACGAACCCGCAACCCCTCATTCGGCAGGCGAGGACTTTATCCCGCCGCCACCGAAGCCGGCAAAGAATAGGGCATGAAAGATAGGTTTTAATGATTTTCATTTAATTTTTATTTATTTATTTTATTTTATTTATTTTATTCCCAAACCTCCGAATACAGCTCTCCTAGGCCATTTTAAATCGGGGTATTCAACAATAAAACGTACACGAACAACCATGCCCTGGATAAGGGGAACTTACCCAGGCGGGACTCGAACCCGCGACCTCATGTATGGCAGGCGAGGACTTTACCCCGCCGCCACCGAGGCCGGCATTTAGCGTTAAAAAATGTGTTGCCTGCCGCTTTTTCTATAAAATTCCTATATTCGTGGATTCAGTGCCCTCTGATTGTTTAATTTACACTTTTTTTTCAAAAACTCATTAAATTTCGGCCACAGCTGATAACGTCGTCGATCCTCAGTTCTATCGCACGATGTTGGAGATGATGGAACAAAGGATCTGATAAGACCGGCTACTCGGTCGGTGATGTCTCATCACCGTGTTTCAGCATGTCACTCCGACGGCTTACAGAATTGGAAAACAGGTGATAGGGGATGTCATAGCACCCGTGGTCGCTCAACACGGATGATACGAGCTGCATAATACCGCCCCAGGAGTCTAATTTCGGGCCTATGGCCTACTTACTATGTGTAGCCTCCATATGGACCAGCGTCCCATCATCTGTATCTGGCGGACCTACACAAAGGTAACGGGGTAATCTGGATTTGGCTCAACATGCAAGAAAATTTAATCTCTTTTTTATGTTTCAAGTCTCCAAATCAAAATCATAGCGTAAAGGAGTAGAAGCTCCAATGATCATGCTTTTAATTCAGACTATGCAGCTACAGTGATGACATATGATTCTACTAAAACGAAGTGTGTAAAAAGACGAAGAGGTAAAAAGATTCTGTCAACATCATCATCAGAAGTTACTCCTCTAATTTTCATTCGGTTCCTGAATGTAAATTTTTAAATTTCTTTTTATCACTACTTTGCTCCATTTATCTCTCTGCCTTTATTTTTAATTTTTACGCTCATGTAACTACCAACTTATTTTTTTCATATGTCATTCCGTATTAAACTGAGGTATTTCATAACATTTCAGACACTTAACGTGCATCTGCTTGAAATAACTTGGCATTCTTGCTTGTTGAACCAACTTCATCAACCTATACATGAAAACTATGACTATATTGATTTTAATTCTTTCGTATCCTCTTAGGCCATATGTATTCCAGCATAAAGCAACAGATTGTCGTTTGTTTTTTTCTAGATTCTCGAAAGCTTACTCTGTATATTCATTTGTATGATCAAACGTACGAAGCATTAGTTAGTTATCCATAAGGTATTGTTACGTAAGGATGAAATTCGCCATGAAAAAATATTTGGCTTATCAGTGATTCGTATCCGGATCTCGCGATTGCCAGTCAGGTATTTTACCATTTACACCATCAAGCTATCTTAGTCACTTGATTCATGTTTTGTAATTGTTCCTTCGCGGAAAAGCGACAAAGTTAGTTTTATTTAACCGAAAGTGGCTTAGAAAACACAACCTCCGTCTCCTGTACCACAGTGTGGACTTGTGACGTCAATACCTCCTTCGATTAACACAGTCTGACATTCACCTTGGAAGAAGATGTTGGTATATGCCTTTGCACCTATGCACGGGACTGCGTACAAAGTTACTTATTTCTTGCGGTGCTTGGTCATAAGGTATTGAAAATACGTCAAGAGTTTGAACCACATGGATCAAAAGAGATAACGCTGCAATTTGTAATGGCATATATATTGCGTCCTAGTTGTTATGTCTCTATTACTTTTCAAATATGTATGGTTTCCATCATGGGCGGTCCAGGATTTTTCTATGGGGGCTCAAGAGCCTGACAGGCTTTCTCATATTTGAGTTTTAAAACAAAACGCAAGTATTACTGCAGAAAATATTCTCTTTATTTTTATATGAAAATTATTAATATTAAATTAAATAATTGAGGCTCCGTAATACACAAAATAAAACGAACGTAATGAGAACTGTATTGAAAATCGTGTCTAGTTTTAAGCGTCAGGAGGGGGCATGTCCCCCCCCCCTAAATCCGCCTATGGGTTCTATAATCAATATAATTCAATATTTCATCGTTTCCTTTAGGAGCTTTTTTTGTCTTAAATTCACGTCGTCAGATATTGGTGATAGAAGCGTACGAATTAAGAATTTATGTTCATACTTTTTATCTAAATGACACTTAGCGCAATGAGAAGATTTTCCGTCGCCAATCCCAAGTTGAGACGTCATCTTTGAGACCGTAAAATATTTCATTGTCTTTCCGTTTTTTACTTTCAGTCACGCCTTGAGCGGCCGCACGGCCGACCGGAGTGTCGATAAATAAATAGCAGCTTTTCAGAAGAGGCAACAGTCCTCCAGCCACTCGAGTAATCCCATCCTTTCTGCCTGCGTGGTCCCGGCCCAAAGTTTTCACCCTTTTTCTTGGGTAAAAATCGCTAAATTAGCAGGGATAAAAGGGGAGGCGGTGGCGGAATTATAAAGTCTGCGAGGGTTGAAAGAAGCATTGGGTGAGTCGAAAGTTTGTGCAAGCGAGAGAAGGAGTCTGCGTGAGAGATAAAGGGAAAAAGAGGGATGGAGAGTCACTGCTTCAATGATTCTATTGTTGTTTAACCTCCCACTCATCCCAACACTCCTTCATATTTTTATTCTTCCACTGGCGTGCGCATCTTCGTTCCGGGAACTTATATAACACCCTCACCAATGGCCACCCTACGCCACCCCTTTCACATATAAATGTCCCACCCTACCGCTGGTCGCCTATTATTTTTTTCACCCCCTTTTTAATAGGGGGCTCTCGTCCACCACCCCTCTTAACGCCTTCTAACCCCCCCCCACTATACCCCTATCTTTCTCATGTACTCCACCCCCTTTTTTTATTCCGCCGTCTGCTCGCCACCTTCGCCTCCGAAGTCTTCCCAAGTGCAGTCCCACTCCGGCCCTCACGCATTACCCTCGCCTATTCTTTTCTCTCCCTCTCTCAATATCTTCTCCCACCCTCCGTCCCGTAACCTTTGTGTCGCTGCCTGGTTTTAAACTTCTCCGCCCCTATCGCAGTGGTACGACCCCATGCCACCCACCCTATGTGTTATGCCCTCATGCTTGTGTTGAACCCTGTTCACGACGACTTAACTTGGGGTGACGTAGCTTTTAATGACTCTGACCAATGAGTAATGATGTATTCAACTTCCTCTGGCGGCGCATCTGTTATAAAATACACGTCGGTGGTGTTTCAATAGTTGAAAGGCTAAGGATAGACAAATGCTATATTCCTTGCTATAAATTAGAATCCTTTACCACTTTAAAGTATTTTGAGAGAATTCAATACTCCCTCAGTCTTCACTACAGTAAGTTGGTTTAATACTCTGTGAATTCCAAGTGAGAGATTTGGTAAGATTTTTTCTCCACTATTACTTAATCGGCGTAATTTGATGTTTTGAAGCCATTGGCTAAATTCATTTTTGATGAATGGCATTTTTTTCAATGGTAGCCATGGCAAGGAAGACGGTATCTGTCTAGCGATAGCTCTAAAAACTATCTAAAGTCAATTTTATGAATGATGCACGGTGAGATTGGTAGAAATTGGTGGCCTGTGTTATAATAGGCAAAGTTAGCCAAGTTGTTGTGGTCGAGGCTGTAGTCATGCCAAGTTAAGTAGAGGCGTTAAGGAGACTTATTTTCTTCCAAGTTAAGTCAAGACGTGAGGGAATCTTAAGTTATGCTAAGTGAATTTGTTGTTGTTAGCTTAAGGATGGGAGTCTCACGGTACTCTCATTCCAGCTCTTTTTTCTCTCCCACGACTCCGTGACGGATACCTCCTGTTTTACGGCCTCCCCTAACGCCCACCCCCGCACAACACAGCCCCCACATTAATACTCTCCCGCACATGTCCTCGCAACGCACGCGTCCTGCACACTTCTTCTACTTCTCCCTTTGCCGCTCGCTCCTGTCTGCCAGCCAAGCCTCTCCCCGTGCTCTCATCCGCCCCTCCAAAGCCCTACCACACCCTTTTTATCGGCAAAAAGCTCGCGCGTTTGAGCTCACGAGACGTGGGACCGTTGGGGGTTTGCCGCTGCCTGCCATGCATAATGTTCCTGGGGTGGGGGGGGGGGGAGAAGTCGCGGGAATATCTCTCTATTAATCCTCCATATGTCACGGTGGGAGGGATGCGAGAAAGATGTTGTTTCTTGCATCTCCCTTGTCTCCTCTCCTTTTTAAGTGTTCGCCATTGTACACCACCCTTCTCACTCGTCTTTGTAGATATAAAATTCTCGACTTTGAACTTGCATCGTGCTCGTGGTATGAAGCGGAAGAAGTTTTATATTTCCTACACAATACAACAGGGGTGTCAACGAACTCTAGCTCTCCGCATACCAAATCTTTAGTAAAAAAAAAAATATATATATATATATATATTTATTTTTTTCTTTAAATCAAATACATTCGAGTATATACATATCAAATACATTCGAGTCAGTTAACGGTACCCTCCATTCAGGATTGTGTGGCTTTAGGGCTTATTCTACCTGTTATAGCCTGTGGGGTTGTTTGGGTATCGCAACAAATTACTTCGCCTTGAGATCAAAAGCTTGTGATGCGGATCAATACACACGGATCATTTAATCCCAGTGGCTGTCTTGTCATCGGTCAATTACGGAGTCGGGTCTTTATTTTTTCGATCATCTTTTTTTTACGTGGCGGAATCTGAAAGGGGTGAAGGCTCAAAATCCCCTCCCCAAAAATATATTCTCATTTGTTTTCGACGGTATTCGGTCGCCGATACAATCCTCACCTGCATTTCTTCCCTTCCTAATTTCTCTTTTGTAATACCTAGCATGGAATCAGTGAAGGTGAATCACTACCTAGGCTCAGCCATCACAGCGACTCCCTTGTTCTCAATCAATTATTGAATAACGCCTTTATTTCGCATGCTTTTGTTTTTTTGCGCTGGTATTTGGAAGAGCAAGTTGGAAGAGCGGAATTTCATTTCCACCTCAAATACATTCCTAATTTGTTTTCAATTAAGTTCGGGGACCTATAAAATCCACAAACTCGTAGCCATCATAATGACTTCCTCATTATGTATGGGTCAAGCGTGGGAACTTTTCCGAGTAAAAAGTTTTATTCGTGTGTTCGTGTCATCCTAGTTTTTTTCTGTTGTCTCAGCTTTATTATGCCCAGCTTGGAATCGTTTGAGGTGAATCAATTCCCAAGGTTCATTCATCTCGTTGTGTTTCTTTTTCCCAATCAACTATCGAGTCTCGCCTTTATTCCGCTCACTCCTTCTTTTCACGTTTCAAGACTCGGCCGCGGATAAGACCCAGTCACCCTCAGTGCCATTGTAATGAATTCCTCATTATGTTTGGACCACACGCGGGAACTTTTAGCGAAAAAAGGAGCTTTATTTATATGTCCTTGTCTCCTCTCTTGTCTCCGCCCGAGAAGAAAAAACTACGACAATGGGCGACTATCTCGACGCGAACTGTTTAGCGTGGTGTACTCATCCACCCACCCGAACAACCCGGCCTCCCATGGGACCCACCCACAACTCCCCCCCCCCCCCCCACTTCTCATTTCCCAGCCACCCCCCTTAGCACTCCGAACGCACCCTCACTCGTACACACCCAGTATTACCATCCCTCTTCCTACCCCTCCACGCAGTCTTTTCCTCCTCTCTTCGTTCTGTTGTCCCTCTAACAATTCCCTCACTACTTCTCTCTTTCCCTCCGCACTCATCACACCCTCCTTCTCGTATCACCCGCTCTGCATCTCTTTCAAGCCAAAACTACCGCGAACTAACTTCTCCCACTCCCCATCCGTCTTCCCCCTCCCCTTATTTCCTCCCCTGCCTCTCTCCCTTTCCTCCTCCTCCTCCTTTTGTGTATTTCTCATCAGTGTGCGTCAACCCTTTTATGTTCGCCATTCCAGATGTTTCTCACACCAATCGACTGCAAACAGTCATGTCGCTGCCTGCGGCCTTCTTCCTCCCGAATGACTAAAGAGACGACGGCGCGAACAAAAGGATGCGCCGAGGAAGGGAGAAGGGAGTCGAGAGAGAGAGAGAGAAAGGAGAGAGATGTATAATGCGAGAAGGAAAAAATAGAGACGGAGGAGTACAAACGCTCAGTGCGAACGGAGGAGAGAGCTTTGAGGAGGTTGGGTTTGAAGGAAGAGTAGCGATAGATATGAGACGGCTGAGAATAATATTAGTTTGATACGTATTGGACGATGTTTAGAGGAAGTATGCCTCCCTCTCGATCTATCACATTCTGTCTCGTTTGGTGAGGCATTGCTCCGTCAAAAATTTCACGGGTGGTCGCCATGGAGATTAAAAACATTTTGGGCTATTTCGCTGCGTCAATGTTTGGGTGGCCCCAATGCTTCCCGACCGATACTGGTCGCTTTCTTAAGGGAACATGGTGTGGCGGGGATTCTTCCTCGCATCTATATAAGTGCTCTATTTAGTGGAAGGGAAATGCGGGAACGAGGGGTCCGCCCAAACATTGATACGACGAAATAACCCAAAATGTTTTTATTCATCATGACGTATTATTTCTAAACATACGCCATCATTTTGAAATTTTCATTGTATAAACAGCAGATCATTTTTAACGTATCCCTGTTGATAGACATAAAATATATGCATCTGATAAAATGTTTATGCGTAGTTTTCAAGTTTTGCATGAAGAAACATGTTGACCAGGATGTACTTAATGTGCCTTGATAAATTCAAACCGTGGCTTGAGTTTTAAGAAAGTAATCTATTACCAAAAAGACCGTTCGAGCACGAGGTATGTGTTCTCTTAAGGATATTTCCATTGATAGGCAAAATGATTGCTCAAACGTAGAAATCCATGAAATTTCTCCACTCCCCATAAGCTTTTGGAAAGATATTTGGTACACGGTCGGTACAGTTTCAAGTAGCGTCTATTCGAACGAGAATTTTATATAGCCTTTTAATTATACAGATAAATGTAATGAGTCCAAATGTTTTATTCCGGATGATTTCCTTCACACCTCTATATTCTTCATCGTGATATTTCTGTATCCGATACGACTATTTCGATGTATATTTTATTGTAAGCATTGTTTTAAATACCTTCAAATACCAAATTATTTTATATTTAAATAGACAAGAATATGATCGTTCTATTCATGTTCATCTGATGTGATGTGAAACAGGGTCAAATTTAATTTTCTAAGAATGCTGACTCAAAAATTCAGATTCGATTCAGAGAAGAGTTATCGTTATCGTGCACTTTCAAAACAAGTATTAACATATTGAAGTTGATATATTTCTGGAAGAGAATTCACGTCATGTAATACCGGGAGGCATGATGCAATTGAAATAACTGTAATTTTGTAAGCATCAGCCACGTAATATCTCCTCTTCATTTTCAATGTGATGTTGAAATACTGTGGAAGTCGTTAATTTTAGAAAACTATTGTAAATTCACCCTGATATTGTAATCGTCTTGGTGTAGCCTCGCTTTGCAGTATTTTCTTAGTGGTTTTGATGTCACCATTGGCTCACAATTTCTGTATTCAAGCCATCGATGGGACTATGCCTAAAGAATTTTGTGCCGATGAAATTTATTCAAATCGGCATGCCATTTTTTGATCCTACTTTACGAAGAGAGATTTGATAAAAATAGCAGGCGTGTACTGCTGAAATAATACGTCGTTTGCTACGTCATATATTACCGAAGAGGGATTGAGGTCAAGTATGTAGGCTATGCTACCTATTAACGAAAAATATATAAGTCGTCCGGATTTTCCTGCAAATATATATAATAGGAACTTCAACAGAGCAGAAATTCCGCAGATATGAGCTTTTCTAATCGATACTTCAGACCTTTCGAGATGGATAGACTGGGAGCACATATCGAAACTTGTGCTCGTGTGCTATCGTTAGTTCCTCAGTTTAATGGATTTTTATTCGAGTCTCTATTTATTATATCTCCTGAGTAGATTTTTCCGCCTAAAATCCTCTATTATTCGTCCAAGGCCTCTTATAATTTTATTTCAAAAACATTTTTATTCGGAATTCGAAAGTTTTCAAATCGCAACTAAAATATGTATCATCTTACCATACAATATAAAATAAGAACTGTTGCATTTTACTATAAGGTATGTAAGAATTTTGGTGTTCTAAGTTAAAAATTTAAGAGTTAGAATGATATTGTTTTATTTTACCTGAATATGGATATAAGTCTCATGTGCATAGCAGGGCTATTTTTTTCCATGGCCTTTATACATTTTTGCTCATATTTGCATGGTATTATTCAGGTGCCCGTAATTGCTACTATGCATTCGTTCTTCACTGGTTGATTTTTGTGCAAACTCAGGTTGCGGCAACCAATCAGCTCAAATGTAAATAGAAACGCTGTTGATATTTTACTGTATAGTCGTGGAAGTATATTATTCCACGAAATAATACCGCGAATCGAACCACTGACACCATCAGTATCGAAATCGGAGCGTATAAATACTGACGGGAAAAAGCATCGCGGATCAGGACCATTTTGGAGCTAGCGATTCGATCCGCGGTATTTGCACAAATCGAACCGCTAGCCTTCACTCGCCTTCAGTATCGAAATCGGAGCTATGAAAAAACCGACGGAGAAAAACATCGATATCACATGAGATCGGAAATGTCTGCATCGAGCCAATTCTAGTCTGGAAGAAAGGAACATACATCTACGTGGAGCGAGGGAGATAGGGGAAAATGAGGACTGGGAGGGGAGAGGGGAATGTCGAGGGAAGGGAGGACTGGAGAGAGACAGGGGTGCCTTTTCTGTGAATGATGAAAGGGTGGTGAGTGAAGGGAAAAAAGAGAGAGAAGCTTGCAAATCCACGGGGGAGGGGAAGAATATGACGACTCTCTGTGTGACGATGAGGGAGGGAAGGATTAACGAGTGGGCGGGAGGGAGGAAGGATAAGAGCGTATGGATTGAGAAAACATGGCGTTGTAGGAGGGGCAAGGGAGACGGGAATGGTAAGGAAACGCGCACGGCAGTATAAAGGATTATATGAAAGGAAGGAGTAAAAGAAGGGGGAGGAGGAGAGGAAAGGAAGAGGAAGTTGGCGCGACGGAAGATGGAGGAAGAGAGAGAGAAAGAAGAATGGAATGTTGGGCGGATGAGTGGGGGAGGGTTTTTTTTCAAATTGGGTGGGGGGAGATGGGGTGGTTATCACAAGATAAGAATTATACGGTTATCATTAAAGAATGGTGCTGTTTTGAACATGGCTATTAATGCAACAGAATCACTTATTGGTTATATTTTTTTAGTTTACGAATTTTGCAGTAAAAATTAAGAATAAGTAGATCGCACATCTTAGTGAGCATTTTTGAAAACCTATTCAAATGCGTGCTTAGTATCGGCATAAATGAAGCGTCCACGGGAAAGACTGGGGCCTTCTTCTTCAAGAAGTTCTCTTGGTTGAAACGATAAATTGGTCGTTCCGTCTGTTATTTCCCTTCAATTCCTTTCATTTACACGTCCCCACAGATCAAACCTACCATTTTATGCGTATCTAGAGAACAAAACCTTTCGCGGAGACTTCAACTGCGTGCATCGGGTGTCTAATCAAGGGTTATCATAAAAGAATGGTGCGGTTTTGAATATGTTTAAAAATTAAAACAGAATTGCCTTCTTACAGTTTAGGGCTTTGTTATTATTAGAATTTGTCCCTGTTAATTTAAACGGGTATTCATTGCTGTGGGTTCTATATCCTATCCATGTCAATTTTTTTAATCAATATCAAATCTCCACATCATAAATTTAATTAATTGAAGGACAAAGGTTTCCGAACTCATTGCAATTACAACTGGTTTCGCAAAAGTTGCATAGTTAGATAATTAAATTTATGTGGAAATTCATTGGGATTTCCTTTTTGGCATTCATAAAACCAAATTCCACGAAGTTAAGCTTCATTTGCTTTTATATTTACAATCCTAGGATGGGCACGTTGCATTTCTTTTCTCAGTTTTCAATTTAATAGAATTGTATACCTCGCGTAAGGTGTGCCTAATTTAGCCGCGGGGTCGCAGTTGAAATATTTATAATAATCATGCCTTTATTTAGTATGCCAAATTAGGATCATGAAGGCTTTTCTTACATGTAACTTAATGAAACTCAGTTCAATCAGTCAATATTTTCATATATTCGTACATCTTCTCCGTATATTCTTCATTACTTGTCCCTAATACCTCATGCGAATTCCATAGCCGTTCTCTCCTTGAAATTGGCCCTCCACAGTTGTCTTCAATCGATTATAATATTCCACAAGGTATGGCTGATTAAATTTTCCGTTTTTGAACGACTTCCCTAGTTTTCTGTCATTCTGAGGATTTTCTTCGTACCCACTCGGTCAATCTTAAGTATTTCAATTATTCTTCAGCTGCACTACATTACGAATTTTATGATGGGAATTATCTCTGTTTAAGTAAAGTAATGGCAATGTAAACATTTAAGAACTACAGTGGATATAGTGCGAAACCGAATGTCTCTGGCGCTATCAACGCTAATATTGGTAAATTAACAGCCTATTAATGAATAGTATCCTTAGTTATGGAAAAAAATTTAATATATATTATTTGTATGGCCCGCTGGTGGTGTACCTAATTGAACCGCGGGATCGCAGTCGAAATATTTATAATAATAGTGCCTTTATTTAGTATGTCAAATTAGGATCATTAAGACCTTTATTATAAGTAAATTTATGGAAATTCTGATTCATTGATGCAAGCCCTAATGTAAAAAATAACTCTGCCAAGACATACCGAACCCGCTACATGGCAAGGACTCAAACTCGCTGCAATCGAGATTTACTAGCTGTAGAGAGTTTCCAGGATGTCATTTCGTGTCGTTTTCTCGCATCTGTTAACAAGCGGCTTATAATTTTGAGTGTGCAAGGACCGCAGAAAATGGTTTCGTGCGAAAGACGAAAGCTCTCGGTGTAGTAATGAAAAAAGGCTTCGTTCACATCTACATAAATTGACTTACATAGGAGTAACGAATGAGTCAATTGGAAGATTGCCAGCCTCGGTGGTAGCGGGATAAAGACCTTGCCTGCCACACAAGAGGTCGCGGGTTCAAGTCCCACCTGGGTAGGTAGCCCCTATCCAGGGCATGGATGTTCGTGTACGTTAAATTTTTAAGTGAAAAACCCCGATTTAAAGGGCCAATGGCGTGGTTTTTGGTGGTATAAATAAATAAATACTTCAGAAGGGCGTCTACTGGTTCAAAACGACGTAAATTGACGTAACTTAACACGATATGGTCATTAGCGTAGAGAAGCAAAAAGATCTTGAAAAAGTAGCCTGGAGTAAGAAAAGTATGAATGCCTGTTGACCGTTAAACTAACAATCGAAAGTGATTTGAAATCAAATCCATGGTTTATAAGTGGAATTAGCTGTGACTGGTGAAATATTTCCCGATAAGTCTGGGTGGAGTAAAGGAAAACAGGAAAGCCTCGTACACAACTACTTAACTAGGCTTAAATGGCGTAACTAAAAATTCTGTTTTTTTTAAGCCTGTTATTTTTCTCTTTCTCTCTCATATTCTACTCTTCATCCGTGACGGAGTCCTCAAACGGGAAAGTTAAGTTACGCCAAGTTGTTGTGAACAGGGTTTAAGTGTTGCTAGATCCGTCGGGGAGAGAGCGGGAAAGTGAGAATGTTTGAGTGGGGAGAGAAAGTTGTTCCTCCCCCTTACTTTCTCATTCATCCCCTCTCGTTTTACGTGCAATCACTTCTTCCTCGCGTATCCCTTTTGTTCTTTCCCCATTCTCTCCCCTTTGCTCCCCATTCCTCCCGAATGTATCCCCCGCGGCACACACCCCCACCCTTTAGCCTTCTTCCCCGTCTCCTCGTTTTTTGTTTTTAAATGCTCCGCGAAAATCCAATTTCACATCAAAGACGTGAGTGTATTCCGAGAGGGATGACACAAAAAGTTCAATTACTTCAAAAAGATCTCTCTCTGTCTGTCTGTCTGCTCGCGTGTTGGTGTTTCGCCTCAGCGTGAGCGGGGTGGGAAGTGGAGGGTACGACTCCATGCGCTCCAACGCTGCGTTTTCGCGTGCCCTGACACGAATCAGTACACGCGCGGGTGATATGAACGATGATAGGGTGACAAAAAATAAAATCGAGCCACAATATTTACCAATAGGTTCACAAAATCCCATCCATATCATGTCGTCGGTTTTACTCATTGATCCGTTTGGAAAATCGTGGGGAAAATTATTAGGGGGTGGGTAAAATGGAAAGGGAAAGATTTTGGCCACAATTATAGCTAAAAGTCATGGAATTTGTTTTTTTTTTCTTTTGTTAAACGATGAATCTTTGTTTTTCCCCTATATTTTTCTAAGCGATGGTATCTTGTCCCTTATGTTTTGGACGTGGAGAGAGACGTTTTCGAAAATTGGAAAAGTGATGCCATCGATGAAATAAATATGCAAAAGAAAAAAAAAGAATATAGACGATTGGTATGATTCGGTAAATCTCTCTCTCTCTCTCTCGAAAATATGCGTGACGGAACGGGGCGATAAAAGTTTTTATTTTTCCCTATTCCGTCCTCGATCCCCGGCGGGTGAAATTGTTTGTGGGACTCCCTAAAAAAATCAGCATTTTTTATTTTTCAGCCCGTTATTTTTTTCTCTTTCTCTATCTTTCACATGCTACCCCCTTCATCTCGATATCCACGATGGAGTCGTCAAACGAACGCAATTTATTAGTGTCCCCTTTCATTGAAGGAGGGAAAGGGTTGGAAACGCTTCGAAACCGTGGCGGACGGGGAATCCGCAGATTGATCCGTTTCTCTCTTTTATGCTGCAACTTGTTTTTCTTTTATCCTCGCATTCCCCGAGAATCGGTCCTCGAAAGAATGACGTTCGCGCCATAGTCGTCGAGACAATTGAACCTTCTATCTCTCTCGTCGGCGAGGGCCCCGAAGTGGGCGTTGTCGACTCTGAGTCGTAAGACACGAGTTTGGCACATAGCATCCAGACTTCATCATCAAGGTGTTGTGTTCGCGTGGCGGAGAATTGCTGGTATAAAAAAATTGATGTTCGCGTCTTCTCACCTCTTCCCGTCATAATTAATGTGGCATTCGTGATTCAACCCCTACGTTGCTGCACGTTCGGAAAGGTTTGTTGTGGGGAGAGAAAAATCGAATGAATGCGAAAATCACGTTTCATCGGTGTCACTCAATAGAAATTGAATGGTATCCATTGGATGGAGCAAACACACTGGAGCACGAAAAGGAGAGAAAACTTTCCCGCGGTTTTTTTCCGTGCATGATAAAAAAAAAGTGACGAGCAACCCTCGAAAAAAATTTTACCGGTACAAAAAAAAAAAGTACTTTGACGTATTTCCAACCTGGTGATGACTCTGTATATATATGTGTGTGTGTGGGAACATTACACAAAACCTGGGCAGTGTTCGAAATGAGAAAGAGCATTTTTCGAAACTCCTCGTGTTTCTTTACCTTACCCATTCCTGCCTCGCTCGCCCTCCTTTGTGTCAAACCCCCTTGCGTTGAAAGGTATCAGGCTAAAATGGGTGTCGCGCGATGCCTTTCTCCGCTGATGATCACCAGTGTTTGACGTCGAGGGGTAAGGGGACTCAAAAAAAAACAAACGACAAACACACTCCCCCATCCGAAGAAAATGAAACCTCACGGCCTCTAATGTAATCGAAACATCCTTCGCCCCGGCAATATAAATACGGCCCTCCTTAAAAGAAACCGAATGATTTGAAACAAGAGCTAAGGACGAACGGCTTGACGGCGAAGAAATGGCGAGGGAGTGTCTCTCTCTTAATTTTTTTATGCGCTCAGGCAAAGCGGGCGAAAGCCATGTGAAAAAAATTGAGGATGGGCTGAGTGATACATGCACGCTGCCACCTTCTCATTTCTACGTCAAGGGGGAGTGCTGGGAGAAACTGCTTCCATCGTGCTGTCGTCAAATACTTCGCTGTGAGGGGGTTTCAGAACTCTCGCTCACTCTTTCCTTCAGTTCGTTTTGAGTGGGGTGGTAATGCTGGAATGCAATTATTGCTTAACAAATCCAAGGTCTTATAGTCTCTTTTGGTCCAATGAAAAAATACTGTGAAATTTCTACATTGCCTAGATCCATCTATGCATCGGTTATATTTCAATCGTTTTTATATTTATTTCTGCCAGGAGATAAGCAAAATATGTTATTGATTTATTTATATGTAATTAAATATTCTGTTCCATTCCACCATTTTCTTCAATTTAGCACGCATTATCCTCTTTATGACATTTATTCAGTTGATTCAGTTGCTAATTCTTCACTTTTTGTAATTAGCTAATTTTGTGCTCGAGAAATCAAATTACACATGTGCATTTTTTGGACCATACAATTGCATAAAATTATTTAGCTTAGCGACATAAACTTAGGTACTCAGTTTACAAAGTTTTGCAAAACATCATTGCATTCAACAAAAGATATTTTGCACATTCCGTGTTATTTACGAATAAATACATCATAGAAATGTTCAACATGTTTTCACATTTTTTATTTGAGGTGAGGATACTTACACTTATAATCCTAAAATGTCGATGAAAAGCAAGCGCAGCGCATTGTTTATCCATTCTACCTTCCCATCATCCCGCGTTTCCGCTACCTTTTTACTCCTTTACTCTCGTCAACCCTACCACACACATCCTGGCACCGAAAACATCTCTCAAATACCTCTCTTAGTTTATCCCAACTCCCTCTCCTCCTCATGCAACCCTCTTAACAACGGAAACGGGACTTCTCGGTGGATACAGAAGGTTTGCCTTGAGGCAAAAATATAAAAAATCGACATAAGCCTCCCCATTCCACTTCCCCATCTTCAAAAAAGCGTCCTAATGAAGAGATGAAATGAAGGATGGCGAATAACGGTGAGCGTAGACTATTGAAGACTCTCAGCGTCTTGACTTTCATAACCGTTTTAAGTGTCATTTTATCGATTCCATTTCTACTCCGCCCCTCCACTCCCCGGGCCAATAAGAAATGGATGAATTATTTTGAGGGAGATAATTACGTGCTGGTTTCGATTCGTACTAATAATGCTTCGCGGAGAGATATCTGCTTTAGCATTCATCTGATATTTATTTTATTTTCTATATTCTTTCTTTCCCCTCCTATGATTGCCGTTAATGATATTTTTCTACTCCATTCAGGTGTTTGCTATGAGGCATCTGAAAAGAAGGCGTTCGATACTAAACCTCATAAACGCGTGGAATTTTAAATTCGTCTTTTCTTTCCTGGGAAAACGTTTTTTCATTGAAAGCTATAACTTTTTACGATTCCTCTATTCTCCCTATTGTACTTGCATGCATTAACTGTTTTGTTTCACTATATAAATTAGTAGTCATAATTTGTAGTCGTATTGCTTTATCTAAATCTACTGTGAGCCATTGTTAAAGTATCCTCATGTATACGAACTTAATTATTTGAGTAATTATCTATTCGTTCCAAATCATAAATTACGTTCTCTACTTGGAACGGGAACTCAAACAAGGCTTATTTCATATGCATAATCTTGATTCTTGACGTTTTTATATAAGAAATGGACCTTTCGTTTCAACATTATGATGTTGGCCTGATAGAATGTAACCATCTCAGTCATTTTGGGATGGCTTGAAAGTTGCCGTTTTAGTTTTTCCTTCTATTATAATTTACTCGTTTATCGTAAATGTAACTTAAATCTCTGTTCACGTGATTTTGATCAAAATTTCTACTTAAATTTGGATCATTATTGATTTTAAGTTTTTATCTTAAATAAAGTTACTCATGAGTTGATCAAAATATTCCAAATTTCGTACATTATAGGGTAATGCAGTATTGCGTTGTCTGTACAAATATGTGCCGCGTAATAAGGGGCATTATAGCCGAAACTGACGCAATTACAATGGTGTTTGATTGAAAAATAAATTCAATTTTTCACGGTTACTATCACTATTATTTAATGCTCTGTAGTCTATCTCACTCTGGTTGGTTTTTGTGGGAAAAGGAGAAAAATATGGTGGATTAGATTTAAGTCTTAAAATATTTGACGAACAATGTGCTGATTGAGGGCGACATATTTCGGAGGCATAGAAGACCAATGGACCACTATTTGTCGTCGAAAAGTTTTGAGATTCCAGATTTGGCAGATGCTCCGTTATGCCAGTTCCTATCTTGGGTGATTACGGGCGATCGACCGAGACACGGACACGAAATACCTCGGAATGATCGCGCCTTCACCAATGGGAGGTTTCCCTACCTCAATTTCACCTCGCAGGAGTTGTGATTAGAACGTTCCTTTCTCCTAATAAAGAGTTTAATCCTGGGTGTGGGGACGTCTAAACAGCCACCGTATTCCTTGCCATAGCAGCAGCTGGCGTCGCAGTAATAACGAAGTGCTTCTGAATAATAATGGCAGTCTTCGTATGGGAAAGTTTCGGCTTTGCTTCTGGCTTTATGCCATCTGACGTCTTATATGGGCGAAGAAGCATTCAGATAGTTTATTACGCGTCTTCTTCCTCGTAGATGGAGATCGGTTTTTGTTTCACCCGCTGGGAACAAGTGTTGTAAGATTGCTTCAAGCATGATTCAGTAACTCGGAAAATTAATTATTTCCTTTAGTTTTTGCTCTGATTATAGAAGAAACAGAAACGTTCATTCCTCAGCAGTTAACAATGAATTACTTTATTTTGTTTCTACTTTTAAGTTACTGTTATAGATACGGTATTCTAATGTTCAATAAGAGGATTGAGAGAGTGGAGAAATATTTACAGTTTGGTTAGGAATGTATCAGCACATAATTTTATGTTTAAATTTAATATTTGTGATTTAATTTTTAATTTCATATTCAATTTTTCTCAAAGTTCTTGTTCTAAATTGTTGATTTCTATCTTTATCTTGTTCAAAAAATGTTAATTTTTATCTTAAGGGGCAGGTCAATCTTCAGGAATATTATAGGGCAAGGGCCCGAGGGGAATCAATAAATTATTCATTGATTCATAATGCAAAGTATTTCATAGCTCACTGAGTTCTGATAAAAAAAATGTTGGTGATCTCTATATCCTTAGAATACAATATTCCCTCCTAGTTCATTTACCATTTTCGATGTAAGCATTGATACCCAAGCTCCGAGAAAATTAAGTAGCTCCACGATTGCCCATGTATTTTTGACCAGCATAAAGCGATTATCTACACGAGTGATCAATTTCCAAAGAGACACTAAGGTTCAAAAATTTATACCTACTCTAAGGTTTAATGTTTTGTCGCATTTGATGTCGCATCGCAGAGAATGCATCACCCGTTCGACCCAACTGTTTTCGCCTCGAACTTCTCGTGTAAAAATGAAATGCTTTGATTTTGGAATTTACATAATACCTATAATAAGCACTTGTCAAAATTTGCAAGGGTCACAATTTTTTTGCAGGAGAAAATTTTGCCACAATATATTTTCAAATTTAATTTTACACTTTATTAAGGTGGCAATGACTCTATATTTTAAGATGATAACGGTATCAAAGAGTTATTGATGCGTTTCCTTAGCAACTTTATTGCGTGTGCAGTACTTTATTTTTACTATTGATATTCTTAAATAGCACGATAGTTGTAGCATTCCATTGAGGTGAAATATTTCGACTCGACTTATAAGAGTTTGAATCTTTTTACCATTTCTAAGGAAGATTTCTCGGCAAAATAATTGGTCACTCAATCATCCTCGACATTCCACCTTAGAGTACGCCATTTGTACTAAATGCTTCATAGTAATTAGCTCGCGCGCGTATTTTATCGATAACAGGAGTGATGTCACGGTATTAATCTCTCATACAACCTTGGTACTATTCATCCTGCACAGGCGGAGTGCTCCCATTGCATTATGCGCTCGGAATCAAAGATGGGCAATAAGTTACGTGGGCATTCGGATTGAGAAGCGTTCATTAAAGTGATATACGATCTCCAAAGATGCGTTTAATGTTTGTTATCCATTAACATAGAGCACCAACGTGTCCGTGGAAGGATTATGAGTGAGTAATGCCATGATATGAATCACCTCGCGTATGTAATTGGAGTACTTAATAAACTAGTGTGCAGAGTAAACGTTGGACATTTATTCAGCACAAATTTTAAAATTATTTTGGAATAAGGGGAATGATAACGTATTCTTTTATAATAATGAATTTTTACCATCATAGATCAATAACCATTTAAATTTTTTTTTTTTTGCTTGTTCACATTATAACTGAAATTTTCAAATAATATGACATGTTAGAATTCAGTGTAACGTAAGGTTACCTGTAAAAGCTTTACAAAGCGAACTACATTTCTTCTATGAATTATGTTGTTATATTTGAAGTCAATTAGTTTTTTTTTGTACTATCAAGGATATAGAAAAGCGCTTTAACATTTTTTTTAAATAATTATCATTAAATTATAAATATCATTTGAGTTCTGTTTCACCCTTAGGGAATTTTGAGAAGTGCACTTCCATTTGTATACTCCGGATAAAATTACAGATGGTAGAAATTAGGACCCTTGATAGAATGTCTCTCTCTTTCTCCAGTCACATCAACTTCCATGAAATCATTTTTAACGACCACTAACAATAGGTTTAAAGGAATTACTTTTTTATGATATTACTGCGATTTAAATTCGTCGGTAAATATTTAAATTCAATTTTTTCGTGCTTAGACTGGAAATTGACGAATACTGTTTACTTCAAGAAGAATGCGTGATATTTTCAGTTTAATTACACAATGAAAGTTACACTAAAATTAATCTAAGCATTCATGCCATTGAGAGAGACTATCTTCCACCGATTCCTGCGATGTGCTCCGACAAACTTCTTGTGCTTTTCAGATAGAACAGATGCTGAGGAAAGTCCATAATTTTCCAATGATTTTTTTTACGAGTCAAATTCTTTTACTAACTTACCACGATCATTTCGGGAGAGACTTTTCTCCTAAAAGCTGTTCTGATTCCCCTTAATGCATTCCCAAAGAAAGGATCTTTTCTAAGCGGATTACATTTGATAATGGCTCTGCGGTGAAAATAGCTCTTTAAAAAAGTGGTATGATGGCACCACGGTATCCCTAGCGTTCGCCTAGAAATTCGTCCACTCTCCTTTCCCAGATGTCTCTACTTACTCTTCGTCCTAGTGTACGTCTATTTTTGCCATTTCACCGTCATTCTCGCCCGCTTCCGCCAGTCTCCCTTGCATCTCCTAGGAAGACGTACGCTCGCTCGAGGAGAAAAAAAAATGGAACCGTGTTCCAGAGCCAAACGAGCAGAATGTTAGCGCTCTCTCTCTCTCTCTCCGAGGTCGGGCTTCAAACACGAGAGAAAAACTTGGTATGTGAGTTAGTGAGTGTGTGTGTTTTACGAGGGGAAAATGAAACGTATATATAACTTAGTGGGGCAAAAGGGAGTGTATATTTTTTTCCGAGAAATTTAATCGAGGCCAAAAACATAGTTTTTCCACCCGAAATGTGGGGAGAAGAAGAAGATGAAGAAGGAGGAGTCGAGCGTGTAAGGAAGACGAGTAAGGGGGGGGGGGGAGAAAAATGGTGGATAAGAGGCGGAGGAGGGAGGGGGTGTGTGGGGGTTAAAAATGAGCGTGAGACAAAAGTCCCGCAACAGTTTTCCCCAGAAGACCTTTCATTCTTCCTTATTCTTCGTGTGTCCCTCCGCCCGGCTGAGTCCGCCCCACTTTTTTTTTCTCCGCCTTAATTGTCCCATTCTCTCTCCGCTGCCTCTTCAGCCCAATGCCACCCTCCTTCATCTCTCCACCTCCCCTCAGTCACTCAGCACCGCCCCCTCCACACCAATCTTCCCCGCTATCCTTCTTCCTTATGCCTCCCTCCCCACACTCCACAACCCTTCTCGCAGCCTCCATTAGCACTCCTTCCTTCTCCTTCCCCTCCCTCCCACTCATCTCTTTTTGCCTCCCGTCTCACCACCACCACGCAATTAGTTCCCTCTATAATTACGCTCCGGCTCCCACTTCCGGTGAAGAACTCCCATTCCCTCTCTTCCTGGAGCGCGCGTCCACCTCCTCCTCGTCGTCGCCAGCCTCCTTTCTCGCACACACCTCGATTCCAAGAAGACCACGCTCGGGGGTCGGGTGAGGGTTGTTGGGTTGTTTGAAAGACGTGTTGTAGGGGTTGCTTCGGGGGTGGGGCCAGGGCGTAGGGTTTCCTGATCCTTCTCTGTTCTATACGTTCCCCACTTATGTGACGATTTTTCCACCGCTTTTCACGCTCCCTGTCCCCAGTGTCCTAGCCACTATACCTCACTCTTCGCAAAGATATACTATCCAGCGTGGATGATTTCAAGGTTATCTGGTGAATGATGCTAATTATAATTTCTAGGATTGCGGGTTGCTGGTCAATCATTAAAAAATCTTCGGAATTGTAGTTTAGTAAATGGAAATTTCTCAGGTGACCTACCAGGTCGGTTTTTCCATGTTTCAAACGTATCGACGACTGAGTTTGATTTTCGAAAAGTTAGAAAAATGAGGAAATTGATCAGGAATATTAACAAAGAAATTTATAGTCCTTATTTGTTTTATTTAACTTAATATACGCCAGTAATTTAAACTAGAGTTAACAATTAGCTAATGCGGGCGCTAAGCAAGTACCTAGGGTAATAAATGCTCAAGGGTCATACCAATTTCTTCTTTATTTATATCAAATCTGTAAATGCTAGCTCATTACACTAGCAAGCTACACTGTTTAGCAAAGGATGAGTTCGAATTTCATTCGTGACCTAAGTTCATCATAATTCAGGAGGATACATAAGCTTAAGAAATCATGAAATTGTGTGGAATTGCAGTAGTAAATGCTAAAGGGGCCTACATTGCCGCTGATTTCCTTCGCATTTTACATCTATCACAATGGAAATATAAACAAAAAATATGTTAAATTCAGGAATTCATGTGCGTTTAGAGGCACTCAGTAAGTTTAAGTCGAACTAACCAATGATTGGGGATGTTCGAGAAAAATATAATAGTGATTTTCGGGGTTACACAAGCTCATAAGGAGTTTTCTAATTATTCTCTGCTAAATGCGTTCCCAACTCACGTGATTTCCCATTCCTGATTTTACGCTTCCTCTATCCCTTTGAAACGGTTAGAAAGATAAGATGCAGAAACATCAGCAAATCATGAATCCTTATGTTTCAGCGGCAGCAAGTCATAGCCATCCTAACAACAAGATTTGCTTGAGGGTACCCACTGCGAAGGTGATTTTGAGTGTTGAGCCAGGCCGTAAGGTTTCCTTCTACTATTTTGTTCTGTACTTCCACCTCTAACGTAAATCTTCACATTTTCCACGCTCCTTCTACCCCTTGTCCCATTCGACATCCTTAGCTCATTACACTAGCAAGCTACACTGTTTAGGCTATACATTTCTACTAGTATCAAAACCTCCAATACAATACAATGCAGTTGTCAATAAACAGGATAAGTAGAGCAATATATAATGGAATCATTACAAGCAATAATAGCAGGGGTAGAAAACTGAAAGTAAGAGCTACTTAAGAAACCTAATTTTCTGCTGGTTCTCTTCGTTATTTACATATATTTAGCTGAAAAGGCAAGTAAAAGAGAATAAAATACGGGGATGTATTAATTAAGACACTCATGTGTTATTAATGTCAACTTGACACCGTACGGAATACTCATCATTGGTTAAGATATTTAGAGAGTAATAGTTCGAAAATACTTTAGTAAATAGGATTTCATCGTACTTTCCTGTTCTGTGTATCCTCCCATTACCTGGAATTTCTATTTTCTAACTCCCTGTCACTTCCACTCTAGAATATTTCACAGGGTGCTTATGTATCCGAAGAATTACTTTTTACTAAACGCAAACTCCACCCTTAGTATTCGGGGTTAATTTTGTTCCTCTCTGTTGCCTAAATTCATTTATAATCCATTTGATATCATTGAAATTACTACTGCCGGTGTTAATGTGTTTATATCATGATATAAATTTAAAAAATTAATTTCCTTAAAAGTGAAGAAAAAAATACCTACAACTATTGGTAAGACAGGCAGAATAGATATTGCAGCAATTTTTCCTAATTTTTAATACCAACTCTATTAATAAAATTTTCTTGAAAAAAAACTGTTTAACCTGTCTACTTTGAAGGCAGTTGATAATTATCATTTCGGGAAATAATCACTGAGTTAAGTACAATAAATGTGGAAGTTAGGTCGTGTAGTTAAGAGAATTCTAGCGAAGCAATATTCAGATTTTCGACTAAAAATGATGACTGAATAGTAAGGTTTCTTGATCCTACCCTCTTTTTTCCATGTCACTTCGCTGAAACTTTTATATTTTTTTACTTTCACCCTACCCACCGTCTCCTTACTTTCTTATCTTTCCCCACACCCTGTTTCATCCCTTGACTCCTTGAAACATCCGCGGGTGTAGCGGTTGGTGCGGTTAAAATAAAAATAAGAAGAACGTAAGTCTCGAGTGAGAGAGCCACCCTCATCCGTAGCTTCTCCCACCTTGACTCCCTTCTTAACCAGAGGAACACATATGACTCGGGTCTTTGGTAGGGATAATAAGGGATTATAGTTGACGCCAGGAGGGAAGCCAAGTGCGTGTTCAGTGTTTCGCCTACGCTTCCTTTCACTTGAGCATTGGCGTTTAAGCGTGCCTAATTTGTGTTAAATCACCCATAATAATACTCATTCTGGTCCTTTTGTGCATGGTGTAAAATATTTTCAAGATTTCACGGTTGAGTCCTTATTGTCTGGAGCAAGTCCATGGAAGAAGGAGTTTTGTTCATTAAAGTGTTGTATCGCCTGGATGACATCTTTGCTCGTTCATTGCGAAAATTCGGTTTTACTTTATTAAATTATTTTTTTAGTATGCAGGCTTTACATTTTAAATGTTATATTATTTCCTACAAGCATCATTTTATGCTCTGCCTCTCAATCGATGGACTTATTTTGGTGGAGATACGTTTCGAGTGAAATTAACTCTACGTCGTACAGAAATCTGTTAATCCATATGACATGAATGGTTTTAAAAACATACAGCTTCAACCAAATATGAAAATCAAGTTCAGTCGCTAATCCGGAAGATCTGTTCCGGTTCGTGGAAGTAAGGATCATGCATCAGTACCGGCTATGCGAGTGAAGTCTAGCCGCGAGCACGTCTACTTGCTATTTCATGCATTAACATTTTATACCGCATTCTGTGGGAGGAGTTTGGCTCATAAAAATGTTACACCGCGTCGATGACATCTTTGCTCGTTTTTTACGAATAATTCGGTGTTAATTTTTTACATTTCTCTCTTAGTATACAGAATTTACATTTCTAAGGTTATCTAGTTTACTACATGCATACGTTTGTTTTTTATGATTTTCGTTTTGAGGTTGTATTATCCCTCTCCAATGTGGCATAACTACGGGGGTTGAGGGGATAGATCCCATCCCAAAGCCTCAGAAAATTTTATACTATATAGTATACTAATGTTTCCCCTGCTGTAATGATTTCCCATAAAATTAAGAGTGAAACCCAAATTTTAAGTGCCAAAATGGTGTAAAATGTATTTCCAGTCATGTGAGTTTTCAAAACTTTTTCGAAACAAACAAAAAATGGTCGCCCTCCAGACCACTCCTTCCCACCTAAAGCATATTCCTACTTGCGCCTCTGCCTCTCAAGCATTTCAAATGCAGAATTCCTAGCATAAGCGTACAAAAACTAGGTATGAATGTACAATTTGGCTCTGCTTCACTGTTACTTTTCGAGGGATTCAAATCTCGAGGTATCTCCACAACTATTTGTGACATAAGTCTGCAATACTAGCTTATAGCCCGTGTGATTCTCTCTCGAGAACCGATACTAGTGAACTTGGAATTAACGAGTGATAACTTTTCGTTTCCATCGGTGCTCGTTAAATGTAATTAGCGGGGATTTTTTTTTTTAATTTTTCGAAATTTAACAACTTCGTCAACCAACCTCGACCGTATATAAAGGACCAAAACAAAAAATCTCGAATCGCTCGTGCGGAATCACAGTTTTCGCACGTGACATCTCTGCGACGCAAACCAACGTTGCGTCATGCTCGGCTACGTTCGTTCATTTCCCTCGTGCCCGCGAAAAAGTTTTGCACAACAAGTCCTTTTCGCAACAACAAAAAAAAATTGTGTGTGTGCTGTTTGCGTCCGCAGCGCGGTGTCGAGCGCGTCTTTTTATCTCGGCCGGCAGCGGGGTCGAGAGAGGGAATTTACGACCCTCGCTAATGCATCATTTTTTTCCCTCCCGGAGTGAATTAGCTCCGGGAGTGCGGGAACCGTGTTCTGCCACTCCAGCTAGAATGACGTGGGTACCCTTGGTGGCCTACGTGGGTGCAAAAGCGGTGAGTCTGCGGCACACTTCACTGGGGATTATTATTATTGGGATTTACTTTAAATCCAGTAGAAATATTACAGTTCTCATTTTGCTAATATTAAGTTAATTAATTAAATTAATAATATTAAGAACTCCCACCACATCGTGCCGAATATCAAACAAGATATTATTGGGATAGCTCACTTGGATTTTACCCTTGCTTTGACGTAGAGAGATACCAGTGAAGATTTCTCGGTTGTCGCACCGGCATGGGCGGAGTTTTCAGAGGGAGCCTGGACATCCCCCACCTTAAATGGTATTTTGTACGGAAAAATTACGAAACCAGTTGAAAATCCAAAACATTTTAGCCTTATATAGCCCTTGAAATGCTGTTTTCAGAGTCTAATTTGAACGAATTTTCTAAGGGCTGGCACAGGGGACCTTCGTATTACTGGGGGTATACAGTAGCCCCTAAACTTCCGGCAGAATTGCTGCCCTCCCCATAAAACTATAAACGTTGCCCATGCACACCGGGTAAGGTCCTTTATATATAATAAAATCAACTGATTTGGGCGTTACTTGGTGGAACGATGAAATGTTCATGTCGAAACAAAAACCAAGCTCTGTTCCACTAACTTTTTTTTAATTTGCTGTCAACTAGTCTCGACGTCTATTCAGTCATTATCAAGACAAACAGAAATATTACTACCAACTATATCTAACAACAGTATGAGGGAGGGAGGGGGAAGGTTCGATGGAGGGTCAAAACATAAAAGTATAAAAGCTGGGGGGGGGGGGGAGAGGCGGATAGAAGGTCAGGTGGTGACGAGGTAAATGGGGGGGGAAAGGGGAGGATTTTTTTTGTAAAAGTTTAATATTACAATCACTCTTGTGGCCGGATTCGATCAGGTGCTTAGAAAAATGGAATTTGAAGTCTTACAATCCTCCCCTCTCCCCCCCCCCCCCCCCCCCATTAACCTCGTCACCACTTGACCTTCTATCCGCCTTCCCCCCCCCCCCCCCCCCCAGCTTGTATACTTTTATGTTTTGACCCTCCATCTAACCTGCCAACCCCCACTTCCTCATTTGGGTCCCCCCTCCCTACCTCATCCTGTTTTTTTATATAAGGCTGGACGTTGGACGCTATATTTATGTTTGTCTTGATAATGACTGAATAGACGTCGAAACTAGTTGATAGAAAATTTACAAAAACATTTTTTGGAACAGTACTTGGTTTTTGTTTCACCATGAACATTTCATATCTCCTTCGATGTGCAACTCGGCCATCTTCCTCAGGGATTGGGTTTGTGAATGCCTAAGGACAATGGGCGAGTTGCACATCGAAACTTTGGAAGGAAATATGGAGGACCATACCCAGTGCGAGACTCGAGAAATCTTCACTGCCATTGTTCGCTGGGAAAAAACAGCATTACATTAGAGAGATTAAAGATATGTCATTTGCCACGAACTCAATTTCATAAATTCCTTGATTCCAGGGTTGTGTTCTCCACTTGATGAGCTTTGCCATTCGTTTCTCATCAGCCTCCTAGATGCAGGCACGTAGCCAGATATTTCCTTCGGGGGGGTGGGAGCTTTGGTGGTATGCTGGTTGCCTACTATTGATGATACTATACTGATTTTTTTTGTCATTTTGCACGCATCGGAAAGCCATGCATTTCATGTAGTCGGCTGTATATTTCGTTTCCCAAGTTCTGAACGTTAAATTTATCGTTTCTTATTGGCATACATTATGAAAGTTAACTGTTCCCACGATACATCTGCTGAGGAGACCACTAGCACCTCAGCAGATGTAACGCGGGTAGTGGCCTTTACGGAAAATATTTGGGGAATGAGGGTTGAATAACACAAAGCCCCCTCCCTAACTACGTGCCTGCCTCGGTAGTATTTTATCAGCATTAATATATCAGGGTTGTAATTCGCCATGAAAAATATTATAAGCCAAATTATTTTCACATGGCGAATCACAACCTGGGTCTTAGTAATAGTTGCTTCCAATGTCGTTTAATCACTTCCTTAGAGACATTTGGAAGAATATTAGCAACAAAATTGTAAATCGCCCTAATTCAATTCGACTCTAAAAAAATCCTGGCCAAGTTTATTGTCGGTATAAATATCTTTCACTAGTTCGCGTGACTACGCATAAAGTTGCTTGTTTCATTCAGTGCCTAGGTAAACTTAAACAGGGCCTTTCTCAGGAAATTCGTTTCGCCAATTAATATACCTCAAAGCAATAAACCGATGTTATGGATAAGTAAATACCGAATCACTCATTTTTACTCAGTTACCCTCTCGAGAACTCTATGCCTCTTTTGTGTAAGAATCCATTAAAAATTAAATTCATGTTCCAAGAGAAAAAAATAAAAAAGTGATCACGTATGTCAATGGAAAGAAATCACAAAATTCAATTCTACTCATTGAATAGTGCCTAGCGTCAGCGTCAATTGTCTTAATCTTTATCTGCTCCTCACTGAAAAGAACGTGGGTTTGTCGACGAGGAGAACTGACTCCTAGTGGCCATCGGCGTAGAGTCATAAATCACGTGATTCTGGAGCTTTATGATCAGGGTAAACGTATGCTAGAGCGCTAAACGTGGCTACGCTGGAATCAAAAACTGATTCCAACATTGAACCCCAACATCAGTATTGTTATAATAAATTGTACAAGTTAGCTAATGATATACTTATGATTGGTTTCACTAAATTGATTTCTGTGTACCTCTCCTTTTTTGTGAGTATTGAATGTGATGAAAATTAAATTTACTACCAAAACAAACAACTGTTTAAAAAACAAGCTTTCGTCTGAATCTGCCTATGAGAACCATCCGACCCGTGATCGCGTGATCCCGGATTTTGCCATTTCAATCAAGGCTGCAAACCCAGAAGCGGATTTTTCTCCCGCCCGTATTTACTCTAAGGCTATATACGTCACTCAATGATTGTCGCTAGTACGCCACCCATCGGCATACGGGGGAACTAAGAAGCGTCCCTCCATATTATATCCCCTCACTCCACCATGCGACGGTCGCGGATGGAACCGCGCGTTGAGTGACGTGATTATTTTATTTCGCAGACGTTAATGAGTGATGGGCAGTTTAATTTCGGGCATGATATATTAAGTGTCATCCTCGCTCACCCCTCTTCCCCCTCCTAACCTTTCAACCATCCCATTACGAGGCTTAACCGAAATTGGAAATGCTCGGAGGACGTCATCATGCAGGTATAGACGTCAGAGATTAATGTGGTCGGCGTTGAAATTTGTTTTCCAAGTATCGAATGATAGCCCGAAATTATAATCCCGAAATTTCTCTCCCGACCGGCTTCCACGCGTATTCATTTAGGGTGGTGCTGTCCGAGTGGGTGCCCGATTTTAAAAGTGGTCAGCACCAGTAACACAAGTCCTTGTGAACTCTGAGCTCTCAGTGAGATAAATTGCTCAGCATACAAAAAGTTTAGGGAGGCTCATGGTTGAGCAAAATTGGATCACATGCGGGAGAACTAGCACGTTTGGCAAGTCCTCAACATCGTAGAAATGGCTCACTGGTGATGATTAATATATTAACTATCTATATCGAATGCAGATGGTTTATTTTTATTTTTTGATTAAATCTACCGGTATACCATACAAGTCTCCTCTCCTGTAAGCAGATGTACCGTTCTCTCATATATCAACTGATACCTACTTATTTTCTTTCATTGATTCTTTGATTTCTTTAAAATACAAAATTTTGCCAGCGTAATTTATCGGTAATAATTTTCAATTATTATTCTTAGCATTGTATGACAATGGAATTACTTTGAAAGGAAATTGAAAGCAAAGGTGATTTTAGTAATTCACTCCATGCCGGGGGAAGGCTGGAATTTACACGATACATTAACACGTACGACTTAATGTCTCTTTGCACGTATGATTATTGTGGAACGGAACGGAAAATGCAGGAATGCATGAACCAAATTAGAACAGGTTCTATTTTCTATGCATGCATTCGCACAAGTTGGGTGGTTACGCAGTGAATTTTGGCGTTTATTCTCGTGTTCATACATTTAGACATTAACCCGTGCGTGTTGATGTACCGTATAAACAGACCTTTAAACTCGATAGCTTCTCTATCCAACGTATAAGGCAAGGTGTTAAGAAATCAACTCTACGATTCTACTTCAATCAATGCAGTGATTTCGTTGCTTGGTCCCATTGCCAGATGTAATTCTCACGACATAACTCTTGCTCCTGCCAAAATTCATACTTGGACTACCCGTATTTTAGAATTCTAATCCAACCAACTTACCTTCCCGTTCATCGTGCAACATTGTTGCCATTGACAGAAATTTGAGGGAATGTTTACTGTAATTCAGTACTGTAATCTCCCAATTTTTAATATTATTTGCGGCCACATTTATGGTACCTAGGTTAAAGATTAAATCAAAAATCTGCGTCTTTTATTTTAGATGAAATAACTTTTTGCGTCGAAATACGCATAGATCTTGATGAGATAATTTTTTCGTTGGATAGAATTATGTTAATATTGATTAATTAAGCAAATTTTCTTAAAAAATTCCTTTTCGAAGCACTTAACATTTAAGCGTTGTAACAAATGAGAATTAGGATAAATGCATAGCGTCTGATGTGGCTATGACTTACATAGACTATGTGAAACATTTAATTGCAATGAAGAAATATTGCCCATATTTTCAATAAAAAAATAGCAAATGATAATTCTGATATTTCTATGTATCCTTTTTCAGCTGTTTGAAATCAGTTCGTTTACTTAGGGGTTAAAAACATTTTTCCTGGTGAAGGCTGAATTTTCAATGCGTTCGGTGTTCTGTTCTAAGAACTTGGTTTTTATAGTGTTGGATGACGTTTATTTTTGGTTTATCCAATATTAATTTTCTATGAAATTCATTGTGTACATCTTAGACCGGAGAAATAAAAAACACATGGTTGTTAAAGAGCTCTAGCTTTTTTTGCTTTGGTATTATATTCAATTATCTAGTGAGAAGTGAAGCCTCTTCCTTGTTTGATAGACTTGCGATCAGAGTTAGTTTCCATGGCACACTACTATCGGGTGGGATTAAAAAAACGTGATAGTAGTTCCCTAATTGGTTTTTGATAAAACTCATTCATGGCCAAGAAAAAAAATTTTATTTGAAATTGAAAATCGTTATTCGTTTTTGACCCTTGGAGGCCGCAAAAAAATTACTGACAAAGATTAATTAAGCTTTGTATATGTGGAAAAAACATCACATCGTACGTGCAGCGAAACATTTTGTTCAAAAATAGGGTCGGAACGGATTGCAGGGGATTGATGGGATTTAATCCATTGTCTAGGAAATCTTAAATTAAAAAGTTATAAAATCATGAATCTGCTGAATAGAAGAAGAGAGTTGAGGCTAATTAGTTTACAGGAGCAACTTACTGAAATTAATTGCTAAATTCTGAATATGATTCAATGAAAGTTGTCTTAGTCATTAATGATCATTTTGTTAAGCTGAAAATTTGCAATAAAGGTAATGACGCATGGTGACCTCCATTATACTCGCTTAACATTTCATGGCTTTCATTAATTTCCATTTGCTCTGAAACAAGGTATAAGTTATGAGTTAAATAAATTCTGTGGAAATATGGCAATGTGTTATTTAACTAATTTTAATAACCTCCACCACATGATACAAGATATTGTAAGTGCGACTTGTAGACGATGATGGATATTTTGATTTTATCTGCAAACTTGCAATTGTTTGACGCATGAGCACGAGACTTCTTTGATTCCAAAAGATTATTAATTTATTCTTTATTATTGTTGCTTTTATTATTAAATTATACTGCCGGTTAAGGTAAATTTACGTTTGCATGGAGAATTTCGTAGACTACACATGCCTGTCTCCCCTTTCTTCTCCCCTCTTCATTCCTCAGCTATGCCTCCTCCCTATAATCAAGGCTAAATTATATTCTATCTATGAATACCTATTCTCTGTTTTCCCCTCCCTCGCTTTCCTAAAATTATTCTCTTACACTGCTTTTAACATTCCCTCCCTGCGCAGGGCTAGCTCCATTCAATCCTTTTGTCTCTTACGTATCTCATCTAGGAACTTCCACTCCTCACCCACCATGTCCAGCACCCACCATGTCCATGTCGTTTCTCTTTCTCCCCGTCCACTTATCATTCTCCATTCTTCTCTATAACCTCATCTCGAACGTTTCCAGTCTTTTCCCGTTCTCCTACGTGAATGCCCATGTTACCGCACCGTAATATGCCATCACTGCTGATGAGGCTCTTCTCTAGCCTTTTCTTACGCATTGGGTAACCCCAATGTTTTGCGTCTTTTGCGGCAATGAACATGTTAAGTTTGGGGCGGAGGATGAGGATAAAATGTTTGTTGAAAGTTTGGTGAATAGTAGGAGAAGGAATGCACGGATTCGGGGGAGTAGGGAATATAAACTGTTTGTGAGAAAGAGAGAAGGAACTGCTTTGGACATTTTGTGCTATATATATCTCTCTCTCTCTGCCTTGGTGTCCATCTTTTGGAGGATGACCCCAGCCTTGGGCCCCGAGGGCGTTTGAAATGTCGGCGCCAGTCCCTCGTTTACCGCGTGACGACACGAAAGGCCCCAGATTACTCATGCCCCTCGGTTTAATTATCTCCGCAAAAGGGGACTCGGGTGTTCGTGACTGATTCCCCTCTGCAAAGCGATTGTTCCCTTTTTACTCAAGTAACAGTCTTGCGTAGATGGTAAAAATGTTTTACGGGACAGGAGGGTAAAAAAGAGTAGCCGTTTTCTATCATTCCATCCCTCGAGTTGGTTGGACAATAAATAAATTAGATGAGTGTTTCGCATGCATAATTCCCTAGAGGGCTCAGGACCAAGCGTTTTTATTAATCTCAGGAGGCTGTGAGAGATAAATGCATGGCCTTCAGGATAAATTGCACCAAAACACATTTCAGCTATTTTTCTTCACATTTCTGGTGATTCCTAGGAAACATGAGGCTCACTCTTCTCTATCTTTCTCACAAAATAACATAAAACATTTCCGCGGCAAATTTTGTGTGTCTTCGATTTTTTTCCACTCGAGAGTTCAATGCTTTATTTTTAGAATAAGTGGGAAATTATACTCCCCCCCATCAAGTAAATTCATGTTTTTAATCATTTTTCGTTTTCTTGAAAAAACTTTCTTCTTTTCCGATACACAAAATTAACTGTGTCTCAAGTAATCAATCGATTGCATACGATTTAATAACACTATTACAACAACAATGAGTTATGTGCCCAAAGATGTTTGATAACCCATTTATTGTTTGATTGGAATGTCAAGAGTATTGTTGCTACGCTGCATTCGTCTTTATTCTACCGCAAGCCAAGAACGTTTAGGATGCTTATTATAATTCTGTAATGTTTTGCCGAATAGTTGCCATTAATAAGAGAGTTGCGTTAAGCGAATCTAATGAATATGTACATTTTTTTCTCTTACTTGAAATACATTTCATGTCCTATTGTTCCGTTACTCAAAAAAAACTCCCCATCTGTGATGACTACCTCCACTGTCTTACATCTGATAGCCAATGGCCGAGTCCGAAATATAACGTTAGTTTCTCTTATTTTCCTTCTGCAAAGTGTACATTTGGAGTAAGGGTTGAAATATTTCAGTAACCATTCTTCTGAAAGGGTCACAACAATATTCAATGAATCGCATTTGTCTTTTTTTTATCATTAAACGTTTAAAGCATTGTTTCATCAAGATTCTAAATCCATAGCATTGTAGGCCCGTGAAACAAATGCTCCGAGAATCGCTGGGAGGAAGGTATGAAAACATGATTAATAGTCGACGGCTCTCTCTTGACGTATTAGATTATTCTCACGTCCGGAGACATCCGAGATGAATTCGGAACGTTGTATGAGATGAATTGCCCATTGAGAAAAAAATAAATGACCTGCCCATCAAAAACGGACCCATTGTTAACCGGATTTTGATTTCAAAAGAATCCTATTCAGAGTTAATTAAGCCGATAAAATATTTTTTTCCATCACTGGCCATATTTCTGTGAAAGATGACTCTTCCTGAAATTCATATGTGCTTCCAAACATAGCTTTAATTTATTGCTGAACTTTTTACGCGTAGCTGCTCAAGAATTTTTCCTGTCATTGAGTGTTAAAAAATAATCGACGCCGGTCGTATTTTAAGTGCTTATCAAATTTTAATTCGTAATAGCATCATTCTTTCATAACTGCATATGCGAATGATTAGAATCGTTACCTCAAGAATATATTAATGGTCCTAGCTATATTGGCTGTATAAGTTTTCCTTCAGTTTTAGGAACACTAGCTACTCGGAATAAATCCTCTTATATTAACTTTATTTGTTAAATAATATGTTAATTAAATTGGCAATTAATATTCTTTTCAATTGCCCGTAATTTGTGGAGCTCCTCATGATTTTTGAAACTTTGTAATTTAATATTTGTTTATCTTTATACGCCTTATCGTTAATAATACCGTTTTAAATTAGGCTGAGTATATCGTAAGTAGTTTTTGATCAACTGCCATCATCAGCTGCTAGAGATAATTTAATTTAAGTAAATTTTTTTATTCTTTCCAAAAATTAGTATAGTGACCCCTTTTGCATGATTCGAATACAGCTGGAAGACTGCAACCTTAGTTTTTGGATAGGGTAAAACCCCGCTTAGTCGGAGTAGAGAGGGCAAGGCCGTGTAATAATTTTTTCAGATATTTAATGCTTCGCAATTAGACTTTAAAAAAATATGCATACATATCGGCTTTTCCCCGTATTTATTTAATTGCACATAATAAATCTACAATTATACATTTAAAATTTATTTCTTGAATAAATCTGCGATCTTTTCTGGGCTTTATCCAGTTGCGGGAAGAATTGTCTCGCCGTATTTTTACCAGAACATCAGCGGGCATATTTTTTTGACTGCTCGGTGAATTGCAGTGTAAATCTAAGATCTAAAATAAAATATGCTCACTGTACCTATTTTTACTGCACCCATCATAAAAACGAATCCGGATACCAAAACGAAGAAACCGTTCAGGTTGACCCGGGTTCCGGTTCAATCGGATCCGGTTAAGTGTGGTTTTTCTGTAGTTGATGTCATTCAATGATCTTTGTTTTCCATTTCCTTTGGTTGAATGGTTTGGGTATTTTCGGAAAATAGACCAAGAGCACCTGCCCGAATGAACGTCGATTACCACAGCTGCCTTTCTCGACTGTGCCAGCCCAAGTAGTGGGTCATTCTCACGGTGTAGATGCTAGTTCGATTCAGTGAAGCCACTTTATTTCGGTACTATCGGCAATTTTATAGTCGTGAAATTGGAATATCTCTCTCTGTAAGTGCTACATCGCTAAATTGTACTATAATTCTCGTTGCTCTGCTGATTTGGTTGATATGTTCGCCTCGGATTGTATGATTGAATTTTTTTTGTTTATCAATTCTGTTTCCTGAAAGTCTTCAAGTCTATGGAAAATGAGACACGTAATTTTGATGTTATTACCTGTTACTGAGTCACCTTTACGAAATATTTTTAAAATTATCATTCCAAAACGCATATTTTAAGTTAACCATAAAAGTCCGCTGATCAGCTAAATATTTTTTTTACCGGTTATGCTTCTACTTTTCACATGGCAAACATTCATGGAATCAGTAATTGTTCCCGATCAAACGATAAGAGTTATAAAGGATTAAGTTTTAGTTGTGATTCTTTTCATTGAACGTGGAAAAACAATCCTTAAAATTGTCTTTACCAATCAAGTTCGAATCGGTGAATGGAAATATTTTGTATGACACGTTCCCTATCAAAAATTAGATATTTAGGTTCCGAAATGTATTTGTGATTGATTGATTGATTATATTACCCTGATATTAGAGAGATTTTATGAAGATGGCTGATCTCAGTCAATTTCAACGGGAGCATAATTTTGTGAGCAATACAAGGAGATGGGGTTGTTGGTGTCATCCGTGCTCATTTTGCCAATTCATGCTTCCATTTAGTTCCAATTAATCGATAAACTTAATTCTTAATGAATTCGATGCTATTTGATTGCAGTGGCCATCAAATTAATTTGAATCGATAACAGCTTAAACCTCGGCTCCTGGGGCAATCGTAGCTGGATTTTATCGGGTGGCCGAATTAATATCTCTGACTAAATTACAAATTAGAGCATTGATTGAACTCGTTTTAAAATCTGGGTTCGTTCTGCCTTTTCTGTAGTCTAAACACGAGCATTCGGTGGCATTACTTACCTTGAGATGGATGTGACTCTATAGTAGGCCATGTCACGTTATTCCATTAATTTCCCACACCTCTCTTACATATTGTAGGTGGTCGAGTAATATGGTTAAAATGAAACTCGGGTTTTAAACTTTATGGTTATGGTTTTAAACTCGGGGTCTATCTTTTTATTCGGTCTTCATGCTGTTACTTTTCAATGCTGCTCTTTTATACTTACGGCAACAAACCCTTCTGAAAGCCTTCAAGTCAATGGAAAATTAGATACGTAATTTTGACATTAGCTCCTGTCATTGGGTAACATTTCCGTACTATTTTTCATTTTGACTCCAAAACACGTATCTAGAGTCAATCATAAAATTTAGTTGATCAGATAAATATTTACCTGTGATGCTTCTACTATTTATATGAGAAACATTCGCGAAATAAATAAATTTACTGATTTATGGTCACAATCGTAGCCCAAAATTAGAACCTGAGTGTAATGTGAAATATTCTCTTGATTCTTAGTTCGATTCAAGTCTGGGATGAGCATCTGGTGTAATGCCTAAGCAGAGTGGTGAAAGTGATTCAGTGGCACGTTGAGCTTGGGTTTGTATTAGAGGCTCGCGTCTATTCCGAGCCAAACAAGACCGAATCCCTTTTCAACGCCATATCCCTCGGCAGTATGTACTTGCTATTCGTACCCAATAATTTACAGCCACGCTTTCGCTTATAAGTTCCCCCAAATAATGTCCGCTTGATTGGACGACGAAATTATAGTGTAAGCGAAGCAATCAGGAGTCCACGGTGAGGCAAACGGGTTGGTTTAATTAAATGCCTCAGGAAAAGGGTCGACGTGAAACCTACGTTACACGTTCTAAAATGATAAGGGGAGATCGGGGAGGGAAGGACTTTTTCCTCCGTAAGGTCTGTGCCGGTTATTACTTCCCCTTGTTTTTGTGAGGCATTGCGTCTAGCCGTGGACAAGTTTGCACGGAGGGACTGAATCATAGCCCAACAGAGGCGAAGTTCAAAAAACATCAATTGGGGAGGAAAGCGCAGAAAAACAAATGAAGTCATGGGCTCAACTCCAAAAATTTAATGCACTTAATTTTACGTGGAAACTCAATATTTTCTCTTTCTACAATACTTTCGATATTTTCCCGTTTGTTTATGCAGTGATTTTTTTGTATAATTTCCTCCGATGAACAGTAACTTTTCTTTACTCTCTTTTATATTTTTCTGTTTGTTTATGGAGTGATTTTTAATATATTTTTCCTCTGTTTAAGAGTAACTTTTCTTTACTTCCCTCTCCATCATTTATTCTTGCTGATATTTATTCCCCGTAAATTCATTGTCGCTGGTATTGTGCTACAAGAAGTAAAACTTCCAGTTATTTATTTTATTAGGAATTGTGAACTTTCTATGTACTTCGATCCTCTATCGGAAGAGAACTACGTAACAATTCCGTAATGAAAGTATTTTTCCTTCAGTCTAATATGTAAAATAAAAATGGAGAAACGCATTATTAAGATAGCCAGTGAAGCATTCGTAATTGTTTATGGAAGTTAAAAATAGATGGTCAAGCAAAATTATGAGATGCCTGTCTTATGTATGTCATTCGTAGCTTACCTCTGACATTCTTCCTTTCCACCTGCCCTAAATGATGACATTCGTCAGAGCGTCCTGTAGCCGATGTGTCTGATTAAGCTCTCCTATATTCTTCTCAAGGCTTTCTTTCTCAAAAGACTTCTTCTCTTCTGCTCTTCTTAACACTTCCACATTACTTACTTCGATATTACTCGATTTTATATCAGTTGTTCTGAGTTTATAATTGTTTATTTGTGAGCGTGAAAAAATTTTGTCGCGCAGTCCGTCGCACTGAGATATGAAATACATGGGTGACATCACGAAATGGAATATCGCCCATTAATAACGATCGAACCGAAACGTGGAAACGCAGTAAAGTTTCGTCTCGGAAGGTTGATCAGCCCTACTCCGACCCTGCTCTCTCTCTCTCGCTGTCACATGGGAACTCTCCGCGCGCATAGACTCATACCTCACGGTCCTCGGGACAGGGGCACAGAGAGAGACCTCACCGCGGCAAATGGAGAAGCATTGTCGCGACGTCGGAAGGTGGGCCAACCGCGTTAACATGGTCGGTCGATGCATTCGAAATGGCCCCCACGCAGAAGGGCCTACGGGGTATCACTCATGCCCAGTCTCGCCCAGAGAGAGAGAGAGAGAGAGCTCCTAAATCCGCGGCCTCACGATGATGAGGAAACACTGCATCTCGAAAGTCATCGCTCATTCCTGTTTCCTCTCTGTTGCGAGCCACTCTATTCTTTGACACAGAATGGAGGAGTGTGCTGTGCGTCGGAAGGTTTGACGTGTGGAGAGGAGAGGGTCAGGGGTCAGCCACACCTGCTGAGATGACCAAAGGGTCCCACCCTAATCTCTCTTGATGAAAGAAATTGATATTTGATTGGCAATCCCCTTTGACATGGTAGCATTATAAATATTAAGGAATGGAATAGAATTTGTTGTTGCACTCGTGATAAATTTACCCTTCGAAAAATCTATAGGATCCGTGTTACTATTCGTCTCTGAGGTAATAATTGTTTAACTTAGAATGCCATTCCTGGTATTCATCGTTTGCGGTTCAACAGCAGTTCACAAAAATAAATTTGAACATTTCTGGCTCAATAAAAAATAATTTAGAATGTGCTCCAACATAGGAAGAAATGAATTGAAAATAACGCAATCTACGATATGCACATAATTCAACACAATAAGTTGATGCATCATAAATAATTACGCCACACTTCCCAGGCAAATAAAAAAATATCCTTATGCGGCGACCGCAATTTTAAAATTCTGATTAACACAGTTTCATTCTTCATAAATAGTAATTGTGACTCTTTTTCAGATTAGCAGAAGAAATGTCTAAATATAAATAAAAACTAAGTTTTGCATTATTTTGACGGAGTGTGACGGAGCAAATATCAAAGAACGGCTTTTAGTTTTTGTTGTGAGAGTTGGCCGAGGAATCGCATACCTTATCTGCACGAAATTCAAACGCCAATGACTAAGTATGGCGAGTGCTTTACCCTCTCATATTCAAACCAATCTAAAGGTTAGTTTACTCAGTGAGTTATCTCGTTATTTAGGGCGTACAATCCCGACCAAGGACGAATCCAGAATTTTTTCAGCTGGGGGGGGGGGGGGGAACACGGGCATGACAAGCAAATGGTCATTTAATATTTGAGGATAGAAACAAGATATAACAATTACGAATATGTGGAATAATCTCTTTATTTTAATATGAAAGTTTTAAATATGAAATTAAATGATTAAGGCTCCGTAATATACAAAACATATCGAAAGTAATATATATAACCGCATAAAAATCTCGTCTATTTTTTTTAAGCTCTGGGGGGGGGGGGTCACGTGCCCCCGTGCCTCCCCCCTAAATCCGCTTATGCTCCCCATCATTCACCATGCTCGGCATCACATTCTCAGTATTGAAAACTCAAATTGAATTTAATTTCCTTGTATCGTGATTCCGCATTGTTCATCCCGAAACGTTAAAATGCCAATACTATGGTTAGTTCTTGTCTGCTCTTTTTTGTAGCTTTCGCTTTTCCTCAAGTATAACTGATAAGTTGGCCATTGAGAGCTATGTAGTCATAACTATCACTTTTAATAATAATAAACAGTAAGTATTGGACTTGAAAACTTTGAATAGTAAATTTGTAATCTATTACAGAAATATAATAATAATAGTAATAATAATAATTTTTCTATATTTTGTATTAAATTTAGGACCATCCTTTATTACAATATTGTTGAATAAGTTGATTGACCCGCGCATGAATCCAGTGGCAGATCCAGAGAGGGATAAGAAGGGGGGAAATAGACCACCCTTAGGTATCCAATTTACGCTACCTAGATACAATGGTAATTTTGTTCGGACCCCCGGACCTCTCCCTTTTCCCTATCCTGGATCCTCCACAGTATACATTCATGCTCAAGATGGGAAAAAATCCACCCAGGCCGGATTCGAACCCGCGACCTTAAGGCGAGGACTCAACCCCACCGCCACCGAGGCCAGAAACCACAGATGTTAACATTATTTGATCATATATAACGGAAAGAAGGGGGTGGGGGTTGAATGTGTTGTGTTGGAAGAGTGACGTATAGGGAAGGAGGTTCAGGTTGGCAAACCCCTTCCCTCTCTCACACAGAGCCCTCGTCACCGTGTTGGAGGCTGCGGCGGCGTCCTTGAGATTCGGACGTCGATTCATCACGTGTCACATGCACATGGCATCCTCGGGGCTACACTGCGCATTGTGTCCCGCGTGCCTATTTCGCCGAGGGCTTGACGAGAGCGCGCTCGCTATGTGACCGTCCTGCTGGCTAGAGTGGGGGTGTTGCACCAAGGTCGCGTCGGTTATTATGTGCCGGGTCGCCAAAAGTGGAAATCTTGTTCGAGCACGCGAACATCGGTCGGCCTGCATGCTCCTCATCGCCGAGGGGGCCATAATTTTTGATTGCGAGGGCCCTCCCGCGTCCACCACTCCTAGTAATTGATTTATTTGAACAGAGGCCGTAATCAACCGTGGGCGAGTGGACAAATCCAGAGATTCATTTGTTTTTTTTATGGGACCCTTCGGCTAAGGTATGTATGCCTGTCATCATCGGTCCAATAGATTTTTATTTCACCGATTGAATTGATTTGTGCGGTATATTCGATAATTGTCCCCAGTTTAGGTGTCGCAGTGATTATAAAAGCATATATATATCGTCGAGATGAATTAATTATCGGTCGGTAGCTTTCAATAGGGCACCTGTAGCCCCGATGAGTAGTGCTGAATAAAGTGCGTGTGTTTAGCAGTTTATTTGCCCTGCCCCAAGCTTTATTTTGCGTGTTTGGATTAAATATTCTCCTACAAATAGTAATTCTCTTTTTTACTTTTGTTCTGTTTTCTCATCGCTTTTCTCTTTTATGTGCCCTCAGATGATCGTTATTGGCAATCATAAGTTGATTCCTTTTCTAATTTATTTCCTTTCACATAGTTGTCTCGTTCTTTCTTGTCAATACTGATATAATATCTCCTTATCTCTGAGAAGGTGCCCTCAGTTACAGAATGCCTATTTTATAAGTATGTACTCTATTTTGTCGAATATACCATATGAGTATTACGGTTTTATAGTTATTGCATCGCATGCCATGCAAAGCCTAAGTATGTTTTAAAATGAAATACTTGAAAAGTGGTTATCTCGAGTGCATCTTAGATAGCTTGTTTTTAGCTTAGATAGCATGATTTTAAATTTAAACGGAAGTGAAATAAATTTCTCAAACCCACGTTTAAACGGAACATCGAACCAGATATCTTAGGTATTCAAAGACAGAAGAATCAAGACGCTACCAAAACACGCATGTAAAAACAGGATTCGGCATCAACAGCTTATTAGATACACCCGATAGACAGACCCGTGCTACAAATAGCTATTTTCATTTGATGAAGGGTTCTTGAGCAACAATTGTCCAAGTCATCCACCGTAAGAGACTATTATCATTCCGATATTTTCATCATTTAAATAAGCAGATTCTCAATGTTGTAAGTGTACTCGTACAGACAGATCACTGCCTAATTTTAGCTCGCCAATTATATCTCTATCATAATATCTCTCGAATAAGTGAAGTATTTACGCCCCGCGAAGCCATGCCAAATTGACAATACTGATATCATTCAGCTCTTTTCATCACTTAAGTATTTATGTTCTTCATAAGGTGAAAGTGCTCTTGTAGAAAGTCAACTACTTGAGTTCATCCCGCCAATTATACCTGTATCAAAATATCTCATTAAAATGCGCGTATATATATCCCACGTACCCATCCTAAATTGAGAATGTGGCCCGAAAGGTATTAAAAGGAATCCCCTCACGCCAGAGATCTCGGCGCGCAAGTCCTCGACGCCGTTAAAAAAATATGAAATATGTAAATAGAGGGTGGGAAGGATTTTTATCGTTGGAGACGATGGGTCTTATTACTTTGAGTATCTTAAAAAACCAGACATATAAACAGACAGACGTGAGAGAGAGCGTCGCAAGGGGTCTCTCTTTTCTTTTCTTTTTATCTTCCAGCGGTGGTGACTTGGAGTGCTCGCTCGTTGGCAAGCGTCCTCGTGGGTTGAATGGCGCGACAAAATGAAGGCGAGTGCGCGCGCTTCGGAGGGAACGAGTCCTTTGATTCAATTTCGCGAGCCGCCCAAATTTTCGACTCTCCGTCTCCCTCTGTTTCCCACGCTGCAGCGTCCTCCACACACATACATACGCCCCGTTCTGGTCGGCATGTTGATTACAAGGTCCTCTCTAATCTGGCGCTTCTAGAACCTTTTGAGGCTAGGGCTTGTGTGAAGGCCAGGAGAAATCTCGGCACCCTATGCTACCCTCTTGCTTTCAAACGGTCCGTAAAATATCAGTGTGCGGGACTTGTTTTGGAGTAGACGTTCAAAGTGTGGACAAGTCTCTTAGGCAGTTGAAAGTCAACCATTGTTACGTTTGAGAAGCTTCCTCATACTTGTATTTTTTGGTTTTTGACATCCTCAGAAATTGAGTGATAATTGTATCAAATTATCAATGCTTTGTATCGCTCTAGTTCTATCAAATTTACGCATATAATTTTAGGCACGTAGGTACCGTTAAGGTATTTAAAATACTTCAATACCAGGGAATAGAGTACAATCGGCGTAGTGTGCATACTGTGGTTAATTATTAATAAATTGTGATAATTTTAGTATGTTCAATACTTTCTCAATTATGGCATCAATGTAGTATACAGAAATTTCGATTAAATCTTGCCAAAAAACTAAAGGGAATAATTGTGAGAATGAAATGCTGCATGTGATAGTAAAAATAATCGCTTGTAAGTATTTCGAAACGATAATTTTAGGTATAATTGTTGCTTACGTATACTTGCTTCATTCTCGTAATAAATGTAAATATAATACGTTTTCTTTCTTGCACCTCGTCATGCTTATCAATGCGGAAATGTAATTAAGATTGCATAATGGAATTAGAACTAATTTTATTAATAAGGATCATAAGTGGGCTTGTATTCTTGGAGTTTGAGATGGCAAAACTTATCAGTATGCGCATCAATGGGTATCGGGGGATAGCACTCTTGGTTCCAAGACTTATGTTCAGTCACTCCTATATACACTGACGCAAATTTTCCACTCTTTAGTTCCATCAATAAAGTTAGTTCATCGAGGTGTGGAGATTTTATTGGCTCCTCTACAAGTCGGAACCACATCGGTATCATAGCCACCCGGAAAAGTGGAAAGTTTTTGCTCTTCCTCGGTCGCATTACGGACGTTCCGGCGTTTGAAATACCTCGTGGAAAGTCATCGAAGAAAAAAAAGAAGGCATACAAATACCCCCATTCCGCAAAATGACGATTGAAAAAAAGAAACGGTAAGGGCAAAAAATGTTGTGAATGCAGGAGAAGGAATGGGGAAGGCAGTGTCGTTAAGTGCGGGAAGCCCTACCCCACGACAGTAAAGATTCTTATCGGTCGTCGGCGTTTGAACGAATCCGCAGGAGTCGACGATCGAAGGCATAAGCTCTCTCTCGTTCCGTAGTTGTCAGCCGGTGGTCTCTCCAGGGAGCCGGAAAGGGACGAACAGCGTATGGCGGGGGTTGCTAGAGAGAGAGGAAGATGTCTTGGAAGATGTTGGCGAGGTTGGATTATTGGGATGAGAGCTTGGCATGGAAAATATGGGACAGGGCGGATTTCAATGTCGCAAAAAAACCAATTTTATCTTCCTATATCACGCAAATGTTGGCCATTCATTGTTATGATATTGCTACAGAATTATTGTTATTTTATTTCAACTAATGTATACTACAGTTAAAAGGATTAGTGCAGGCCTGGAACTGGAGTAGGACAGTGCCCTGGGCGGCAGATTTCAGGGAGCGGCAAAAAAAGTGTCTCAATATCCCATCTGAATTTCATGAAGGTGTGTTGTTTTTCAGTTTTTACGTCTAATAAGCTACCATGTATCCTTTTCTGTCGCAACGAAGTTTTATTCAAATTTAATTGAATTGATTGTAGTGCTAGATCAGTGCCACTACCGGAAAATAAAATGTTAAATTTCTCTAATTGTTCCTAATTCTTCACAAGTTACCCCTTTATCAATTCACTCTCGATTCTATTTCAGGGATGGAAAGATCAAACGAAACTTCATAAATATGGATTTTGAAACGATCAATCAGGGATTATCTCATTATTATATCTTAAGACTTCTGAGTACTTTCTGATTGTATATTCCATATCCCACTTTTCATAGTATCAAATTGCACCTCATTTATATTCATGGATAAATATTACAGGAAAAGACATGCAATGTCACAAAAAGATGTGAGATCCTCGCTCATTTTTCAGTGCATTGCTGTAGGCTGGACAAATTATGCGCGACTTGCAGGATGACGAGACCCAGACCACCCATATATGTAAGTTGTTACGCAGAATCATGTTAGTGTGTTACCTCATTAATATTTCGCGGGCGGTCATCACATGCATCGGCTTTGTTACATTTTCATCCCCCCGTACGCTTCAGACCGAAGTCCAAGAGCAACTAGGCCATGGAGCGAAATCAGGTCACGTTGGATGGTTGCGGATTGCGGTGGAGCTCGGATAAGTTCCTCGATCTCGCTCCTAATTGGCTGTTGTCTCCCGCCCACCCGTGGTACCATTTCCTCATTCCGGCAATTTTTATTGAGTATTATCTCCCTCCCATTCTCTGAGTATTATTTCCCGAGCAACAAATAGAGGGTGTCCCATTTTATCATTGCACTTATCGGAATTTTTGTACACACCTGTTAGCATTTAAGCCTAGTTTTGTATTTTTTAAATTTACATTAAGATCGGCCCGTCGACGAAATCAATGACATCTTTCGCTATTAGTTCAGGTTTGTTTCTTCAATCTTAGCGGATCTTTTGAAAAAGAAGATTGAGCCACTCGGGGGTAATCTACATCTACATCTACATAATACCCTGCGAGCCACCTCTAGGGTGTTTGGCTCAGTGAAAGTGAGTTATATTGGCAACAGTATATTAAATATTTCGGGGATAGATCGTGGAACAGAATCTTGAAGTACCTTTAGCATGAGAAATATTGAATCTTCTGCTTTTCTTTGAATTTTACGTGTTTTAACCTCTCAGTGTAATCATCAAGGCAAAATATGAACCACAGATGGCGACATATTTGCATTGCGCCACGGAAAAAATGTATTTTTTTAAAGTATGCTTTAGAGTTGATACTTACGTCGTCTGAACACCTGCTTTTAATTCATACACCTATCTTTCTCATGGCTACTCCTTTGATTTTTGTATTCTTCTCTCCCTTCCCCCTTCTAGCATCATTTTTGAAAAACTTTATTGATTCAATTATCTTAGATCCAGTCCATCAATATAATATTGTCATTGTCATAAGTTTTGAATTTCTCTTAATTTAATCTAGCTTTGGTATCCTTGCTAAAATAATTTAATTTCATAACCAGTTTCACTGCATTTTGTCATATTTTCCAGTAAGATAGACTTTTTTTATCTTCAGATAGACTTCATGACCATTTTCGATGCATTATTTATTGTTTTTAGATTATGGCAAATAATGTATTTAAAATAATCACAAAATTAAATTATTTGTGGAAATTTTACAGTAGCTTTTAATTTATTGATACGTTAGGATCCCATGAGATTTAACCTGAATTAACTCTCTTTGCAAGCTGTAGAAATTTAACTTCCCGCAAATTTCATCAGAGTGAGGGCTCGCCTTCGATATATCTATATTTAAATCTCCTCGTAGTTTGACGGTATGGAAAATGAGGCTGTGCAGGGAAGAGTGTAACGGCCGGGGAATCCTCTCTCTCTACGCTCGCTTCAACTCCCGACGTCTAAGAGGTACCGCCGCCGCCCGTCGCCGTCATTACTCGGGCCCTGAGTCCTTTGGCGAGGGTCGGGCCCCTTCGCCTCGGATGATGCGGCTTTCAAGTCACCCTCCTCCTCCTCACGACGTCCGTCCCCCTCCCGGATCAGCCCGGTAACTTGTAAGTCCTCCCCTCTTCCGCAGGAGGGAGGGAGGGAGTCGTACTGAAAGGAATAGGAAGAAGGGAGTTCAGAGGGCGTACAGTGGGAGGATAGGGAGAAGACCGGACCGAAGAAGAAGGTTTTGCACCGGGCGAGGAATTAAAAATCCTCTTTTCAATCCCTTGCTCTCTCTCTCTCTCTCTCTACCGCACAGTGCCGTACCCCTCTTTCCTTAAGAGAAAGAAAGAAGTCCTTAGAAAAGTCTTAGGAAAGAATATGATCCATGAGTCCTAATAAATAATATGGCCTGTTTGGATGTTCATCGACGGTAAATATTTGTACTTCTCAACGGCATCATTCATACCATATACTTCAAACGCAAACCATAAGTGCTTTATTTCTGCCGGAACGCGCCGGCACCTCTCAGGGAAAACAGCATTTTTTTTATATTTGGTAACATTATTCCTCGTTGTTACTTTTATCACAAGTTTTAAAAAATTGGAAGTTTTATGGGGGTCTTTTATTTGAAAATCATGTGGATTAAATGTGCTGATATGCGTTCCGGTAGCTACAATTTTAGAAATTAAGCACTGCGAACGATTCAATTAGCATTGTTGCCCTAACCTCATTTAATAAAACCTGAATGAGGTCCTTCACTGAAAACTGAAATTGTAATTGATTTGAAAGAACTTTGTATATGACAGAGAAAGATACTCTCATAGTCCTAAGGACAATGGCCGAGTCGGACATCGAAACGTCGACCGTAACGCAGTTCCTCACCAGGTGGCGATCCCGGGAACTCTTCACCTAGCCAAATCGCCGGGAAAGCAATAAATCTTTCATTTTACTCATTCATCATTGATTCATGTTATGTCGGGTTTGGACAGTCTCTGAAAAATCTCTACCACGGCCAACATTTGTGCCCAGTCCCCCAGGGCTAGAGGTCACTACTCTAGCCACCTCACCAACCCGAAACCTTTAAGAGGGTCGGAGCGAAAGGGGTACGGAGGGGATGAATTCGGAGGGAGCAGTTGTAAGATAGGGAGGGAGATCAGACTGGACCGAAGATGGAAATTTCACCCGGAGAGAAATTAAAACTCCTCATTCCCCCACCCCCTATGCTGTACCTCTCTCTTCCCCCCTCCGATCCTTCCTCTTCCCACAACTCCGACAAACCGGATTGAGCGTTTGAACTCCTAGAGGCCGAAAAGCCCGTCTCTCCGAGCCACGAACCCACAAAAAGCAGGAGAGAGAAAAAAAATTGAGAGACAAGTGAAGCGATCAAAGGGGGAAACTTCAATATTTCCTTCCTTTAGGGGGGGGGGGGGTCGCGGGGAGGGATGGGAAGGGGTCCTTACTTTATCCTCACCCGGCGGCGCGGCGACGTAAGTGGCCTGGATCGGGAAAAAGGTTTTTTGCCCGGAAGAGTATGTCCGCAGTCAAAGTCATCGTCTTTGCCCGCATGACGTTGGTTTTTATCCGCCTTTCAACCTAGTCTCTCTCTCTCCCTCACTCTCTGCTTGTCTGTGTGTTTGTGTGAGTGTGGATAGTTACGATGTCGCACGACGATATCGCGTTGACGTTCCGCGGGACGAGCATTATTTACTTCGCTCGACTTGGGTTGAGGAGTACTTTTCATTCCGGGGCATCTTTCGCTCCACTCTAGGCTTCGGCTTACAATCTTTGGGCCTTTTAAGCGCTGTCGTAATGTGTGGCGAAGAGTGATGAATGTTGTGGTCGGTTCTTTCAACTTCATTCATAAAATCATAAAAAACTTCTTTAAGTTTAGAAATCGTTCTATTTAAATACTTCTCGACTCAGTTTGCATTCTTAATCTTTGGTTTTTGTGGTTTGCTAAATTCATCATAGGTAAAAAGAAAACGTTGTAGTAGTCGATTTAACCATGTCTTAACACGGTTTCGCACTCTTAATGATTGGTTTATTATTGTTTTTTTTTAACTGGTTTGTAAATCAACTTTCATATGTTCTGTCTACGAAAACAATTACACGTACTTGGTCTAAATTCGTATGTATGTAAAAACTTCGATTACTTTTATACTGCTCTTGGCTGTAATGGGCATCTGTAAATCCAAAATTCTCTGCTGGCTATGAAAGTGCAAATAACTGTCCAATGCTGCAATTTTAGTCGGCAAGGTTTTATGATGCTGCCTAGTTCTTAGGGCTTATTTTGTTTTAATTTTAATAAATAACAAAATGCATGCCGTTTTTCGTTGTTGTCAACATTCTCTAGTGATTGAGAATGCCGTAAAGAAGCCTTTGATAATAATTTTCGAAACTATTCTTGCGATGATTTTTTTTGTAAAAAATACTTGGCCGTATTCAGACTGTGTGAGGAAACTCAAGCCGAATCTCGTACTTAAATAAAAATTAAAACCCTTGCAATGTGAAGATAAAGCCTAAATACGTTGCAGTTGACGTTAAATATGTATTGGGGTGGGTAAGGATATAACAAAAGAAAGACCTTAAAAATTCCTATGACAGTACTCATAGTGAGAAGCTTGTCCATTAATGTTTTTTAGGGAAAGAGTTGCGGTGAATTGAGTCTAACACAGATATCACTGAGTATCCTTCATTTGAAGGAATAATAAAATTACCGGAGTACGGCTACCGAATAGGTCGCTGTACCATCTTCAGCTGTATTTTATCGTGTTTCGCAAGCGTTATATATTAGCGTGTCCGAAGTAAACTTCGTGAATTATCTTAAGTGCAAAAGTTTCGTTCTTGATCGTGCCTCTTATGGTTTTCAAACCTTATAATAGGGGTCTCAACTTAAGTAGTTTCTTGGAACTCAAGACTCGTACTTAAAATCAACATATGCTCAAAACATCCATGTAATAATTCATTCGTTTAGTAATTTTCCGGAGATTGTAAATCAAAGTTTCCAGAGAGCTTGTTGCCATATATTATGGTAATGATAAATGCATGCAGATGGGGCCAGTTATTTGGGTTGCTAAAGGATATAAATTTTGACCATAGTGTAAAAGATTTGTAGTTGAGGTTACTTCCTTTTTTTTGAAGACACAGGACGACTAAAATTTTACTAGAAATCCGAAAAGAGATTTTCCAAAAACCTTTACCTTTACATGTAACCTTTAGGAGTATGAAGATAACATATGAAGATAACGGACAGACTCATTCAATACTGCCGGAGTAGGTAATGACAATTTACTGGTGCTGGAAATATTTTGTTTTTCTATACCTTTAAACATGAACTATATGAAATTATACTGTTTGAGGACCCCAAGATCTTCAATTTCCTAAGCTAAGTATTCATAGAAAAAGATAGCCGTTTTAACCTCTTGAAAAGTGCTCAAAAATAGTGAGTTAACTAAGTCTTGAAAAATGGGTGTCTGACCATTTAAGAAGTGAAATCTGCATAATTTAACTTTGACGACGAAATATTCCAAAGAGAATCTATTTTTTCGTAGTAATAGTGTAAAGCAGTAAATGCAAGTAAACTTTCAAAAGAGGCTCTATCCATCCGGGTGAACATAGAAAATAAAAAAAATCCTAAATACATTCACTTGCAGGAAGTCACGTTGAACAGTTCAAATTGAGGATTTACTCAGTCTGTGATGATACAAAAGTATTTGAAGCTCTTCATCAAATGCGCTAGCTGGTGAAATCACAAGGAAGGCTGGAAAGATCTATCATCCTTGGCTTTTAAATATGCATTGAGACGGTTGTGGGAGAGATCAAGTAGATGTATTGACACGGCGAGAATTGGACGGATGTGCCCAGACTTTATGGACGAGAAAGGTTTGTTTGCCCTTCTGAAGATCTGAGAAGGATATTAGCATAAGGCAAATTGGTAAAAAAAATAGGACTCAAAAAAGTACCCGGAGGCATCGCAGTTGGTAAACAAATAAAGAGAGTCACTTTCTAAGTATATAGGAGTGGCGAATGAGACGAAAATATAGCTCTCCTTCAGCTTGCTGTTTGTGGAAGGTGAATCAATGAATTTAATGGGCTAGGTCTTTTTGCTCCCTCTCGTCGGACTTAAGAATTAAGCAACGGGGTTAATCAGTATGTAAACCCCCTTCTTTCTCAAAATTCCGGATCATTTTACTTGCCCAAAATTTTTGTGCTCGTCATAATCATAGGATTGACTATTCAATCTTGCAGCTTAACTTAACTTCTTTTCATATTATTTATTTCATCATGGTATTGTCAGTTAAAAATTGTGCTAACATCATTTTCTTAATGTAATTTATAGCTTCTTCCTCTGTCAGGTATTTCTTTCAGAGTACTTACATCAATTTGCTTAACTTTGACGAATGGGCTTAATTGCTATTTTATAATAACCTAATATTCATATGTATATCCTATTATTTCCGTAATTTTACCAACAATTGGTTGATGTCAGTACTCTGAATCGTTGACGGTAATAGTGTTTGTTTGACCTGATCATTTTTTTGTTTAATCAGACCTCCAAGCCAAGAGAGCTAACAGATAAATTAACTGATCACAAAGCGTAAAATTTCGGTAGCATATTTGATAACACAGTGGACATATAGGTGGAATATATTGGGATATGTTAGGTGTTAAGCTTCTGGAAAATAAGGGAGATTCATTAGAGGGCTTTTTTATAATTCTCCTAAAGGGGCCTTTGATGTCGCGAATTATTTCCTGTGAAAATAAGTTTCCGTCATTAGGCTCATAACGTCCCTTAGGGGAGGGTGGGTGAAGATTGGATTAAATATATTCCAATGTATTCCCAATATCAACGTCATTCTGTTATCGGAAGCTCTCAAGGATTGCATACGTTTACCCCCTATGTTATGCGTTCATTGTGGTGCTTGGATGCAACCTCTACATAATCCCTTGATTAGACTCGAAAATCCATCGGAAAAATCTTTTCTGTTGGTATTTGATTGAAAAAAATGGAAGGAAGCGTTTGTGTTTAATAAAACTAATATAATCACCTCCACAAGTAAGCTGTATGAAGTAAGATCTGATGTTTTCACGATGTGACGTGAGTGGAAGTTGTTTAGGTTCTGTAAAGGCTCCATTTCCGCTTTTTGTTTCTGACATTTCGAAAGCCTGTGTACCGGGCTGGGGGCAGAACTTTGGAACGAATTAGCCATTAAAATATCCGAAAAAGTGTAGAAGATAAGGTTGAATATTTTTATTTATTAATAATGGATGTATATTATTTGATTAGTTGATCACATACCGCATTTATTCCAATATACACGAAACGGTAGCATGATAATAACGGATCTTGCAAGTAAGAAGTTTAACAGCAACAAACCAAAAGAGACAAGATTACAAAAATACAAATGAAAAAAATCAACGAAATGAAAGGGATAGCATAGTTTTTTTTTACAAATATATGGAACCTATCAAGATTTTGTAGTATGTCTTTCATTTTTTCTCATGGCAATTTATGAATAAAGGAAGGTTGATAAAGAGGCAGATGAGAGCAGAAAAGGTTCGAAATTATCTTGTAGAGAGTTATGAAATGAGGAAAGGCGGATGTTTTGGGAACGTTTGATAAGAGAAAGTCTGGGGATAGGCAAGTGGTTTCGGAGAGAAGACTATATTTTATAATTATTCACTGCAGATACCACTAAAATGAGCGACGAAATGCAAGACATCTGCATAATCCCCCGAGATCCACCTCTAGGGTGTTTGGCAGGGGGTAAGACATAGTGGGTGAGGAGAGAAAAATGAAGGTGACACAGGGCCTGGATGAGGCAGGTGCTAAGTGGGGAGGGGATGCTAAAACTGTGTTCAAGGGAAGAAAGAATGTTCCGCAAGCAGGGAAGAAGAAGGAAGAGATGAGGAAATATATATAGAAAAAGTGGCTTGAACCACACTGTGACTTGTAAGGGGAGTCAAATTCGAGGGGTAGATAGGTGGGGGTGATTCTCCAATTACTCCACGCTATTATAACCGGTACAATGTATTAACAATCATCAATAGGGTGGTATCCTATTATTTTTTATTGCCTAAATCAAAAGATTATTACTCCTGGAGTACGTATTTCACGCATTTAGATTTTTAAATTACGATATCTATTTTTCGCGATTAAAAGAAAAGTGAAAATTTTCCAGCGCGCGAAAAGTCGAAGGCTAAGTATGAATACTGGGAAAATTCCGTGTGACGTCATTCGATTATCGCTTAGTAAATGGAATTACATCATTTCTTAGTGACACAAATGGTGCCCACGTGAAATTCTTAGTCGTCCGGTGAAAGCACTTTTAAAGAACCTGAGAGAGAATTTAAGCTGTCAGAAAGTGTTGAAGTTATCAATATTTGGTATTTACTAGAACCAATACACTTCAAAGCGACCAACATAAATCATGATATTTGTGCAATTTACAGATGGCTTATTATCAGAACATAACATATTTTTCAATTACCGCTCAATAGGGGAATGCTCTCTTTGCCTGGGCTGAGATTGTTCCGCCTTTTTATCAAGGTATTCACGAGGCTGCTCTTCTTTCCTACTCTTCTTAGGACTTCCGTATGGCTCATTTGGTCGATCCATTCCATATCCATCATTATTCTGTAACATTAATGATAATAAAAATAATTTTGTTGAGATAGAATAAATAATTTCCACATGCCATTTTAAATGATAAATTCTAAGATTAGCTTAATAGTGAAGAATAACTTTCATAGTATTCAACCCGCACTTTTTGCCAGGAAATCCGGCAAAACGGGTGAAAATAAGGGCTCGTAAAATAATTCTAATTAAAACCACAAGAATAAAGATCATAGCAAGAATACGCATGTGAGTGACATGGTTGAGAGTTGTGTTTCATCCCAGTTTTTTCTCTTTCCCGTACCTGACCCTCGAGTATTTGTGTACGTCATCTTATTTTTCGTCGCGTAAAATCGGCCGGTACTTGTCTGTGCTGTAATTTGTAGACTTGCCTACGTCTAATGGCTGACCCATTTTTTTTCTCTTCTCAAAACCCCTCGAGTGTCCTTTTCCGGTCATCCCGGAGCGCGCTGGCTGCCTCGCTGTCATTCGAGCCCTTAACCCGAGACCGCTCTCGTTGGGGCTTTCCAATTATCGGCCCGCCCCTCCCCCTTCTCTCCCATAGACGATCTAATCTCTGCTACCCCTTGTGTGCGTGTAGTTTTTGGACCTTCCTCCATTCATCACCCAACCATTCACTCGCACTTCAACGTCAGAGAGAGAGCGGAGAGAGTTTTTTTTTCCGGGAGGGAAATGAACGATGATGATATAAAAAAAACAGCTGTCTTTATATCCACTCGCTTGAATTTTTTATTCGCGAGGAAAAAGAGAAGGTATTAAAAAAAATCCACGCAATCGATCCTTCGACAATGGACGCTTGTGCACAGGTCTGTTCCATTCTTTCTTTATTTTTTTAGTTTTTTTTTAATCCAACCCCTACCGTACTTACCTCTCTTATCGTTTGGGCACATCGCGATACGTCACAGCACGCGCCGCCCCTTGACAATAATACGGCTCTTCATTCTGTCCCCTCTTTCTCTCTTCTCCTACATCACTCACCCCCTCTCTTTTTGTCAGACGTCGAAAGATGACACCGATAATTATGGGAAACGCCGCCAATACACACACGCACAAGGCGTGTGCTAAAATACGCCCTCACACACAAGGACCACACACACACGGACTTATATAGCGCATATAAGTTCGTATTGTCGACCATTTTTTTTCTACCCGAACGTGCCTAATCCGATGTCGCGGCGTTTAAAAACTCGAGGATTTCATGCATACCTTACGCTTTTCTTTTTTTATGTCTCTCACTCCCACTCCGTACCTTTTCGAGTGGGGAATAAAAGGCTTCGTTTGTGTTTTCGTCGTATTCGGATGGAGAGGTTTTGAAGGGGGTGTGAGACCCCGAGAGGGGCTGGTTGAGAAGTTCTGGGGGATGAGGGGGACAGTGGTAGAGGCGTGTGCCGACTGCTTCGTTCTGCTTCTCGTAAGGGGGTCGGGACAGGAAGGAAGCGCTGAAGGGGTATGGGATAAAGGGAAGACAAAAACAAGGAGGCCACGCAACCTGCACGCCCGCCCTCCGAAATCGCGTAGGGAGGGGGTGCAGAAGGGGTTTGGTGCTGGTATTATGGCAAGTAGGTGATGAAGGGTGGTATAGGGAGAGGACTTCACTGAGGATCGGAGAGGAGAGGAGGATTGAAATCTAGGGGTTGAAATCACACTTGCAGTCAAATTGTGCGAAAAAATTGGCGATAGTGGCTATAAAGAGCTGGATAAAGCACATTAAACTTACAGTTCAAGGATGACAAAAGCATAGAGCAAGGATAAAGATCGCAATGAAAGAATATTTGGCTTAGATAACACAACCAAATATCTTTTCAAGGCGAACTTAATCCTTGGTGAATATAAATTTGCACCCGTGCGCGTGACCGCGTTCAGAGTCACTTTGCATTGGACTTAAATAACAAATATAATGTATTGCGTTTGAGATTATCCCCGTTTTTATTGGCCTCATCAGGTCACAAGGAAGAGGATGAAATGTAGAATTTTACGTGTTGATGGTGACCTAAATAGTTTAAAGTCGATCGAGTTCTTAATGAATTAAGAAGAATAAAATCAAGCTCATTATTCTCAGATAGGTTTGCATTGTACAAGCTGCAAACTAGTGCATTTTATATTTTTAGACTTAATAACTTAACCTCTACTTATGTGTGTTTCACTTTAAAAAGTACCATTACCTTTACAAATATATTAGTTTTTACTTTCAACCGATCCAGGAATTCAGTTGATACTCATATAAGTTGGGATTACATATTTTGATTGTAATTTGCTCATTTTGGATATTTTTCTAGTGAAAAGGTCAGCATAAAATGCTACGTCACTTGTGGCGGGCTGAAGCTTTACAAATTTGTTATCTTGTGCATATCCTAACCCGTATTTGTATAAACACTCTGGAAGATATGTACTATTTAAAAATAGTGAACGCTGGATTATTTTATCAGTTATTTCAAGAGTCTAAATATTACTTTATATTAACAACTTTAAACGCTTTTTTCTCCAAATCCCAATTTACGTTGGTGGTAAGCGTTTGGTAGTTCTCAAAGTTTCGAGAAATTTTTAAATTAGCTGCATCTTTATCACTGCTTATTTACAGAAACTTACTCGCGCAATTTCATTTCCCCGTGCAAGCCTAACCTTCACTGGCGATAAAACTCTGCAGGGAGGGAATTCTGCATTCTGCCCCTTTCTCCTGCGAGCATTATTAGAGGCATGTGGCTCCTACGCACAATCGTGTCCTCGAGAGACACGCATAGGCACGCACATACACGCACTCTCGGTATAACTAAGCTCGTTCCATTTCCCGTCCCTCGGTGTGTTCTCTCCTTCTTTCCCTTTCTCCCGTCCTCCCTTACAACAAGACCGCCCTTTTCGTCGTCGAAGCGTGGGTTAGAGGGCAAGAGGGAAGCTAGAGAGATCGTCGTCGTCTCCACGGGCCGAGGGAAATGAAGGGAAGCGGAGAAATGCGGAGGAAAAAGGCATTTCCCCGGGATTGCGCAGTGCGGAGGAATGGGAAAGATGCCGACGACTTGAGTTCGTTCGAATGACTACTGCTGGACGCCCGTGTGTGTCGTACGTACAACCAGTCGGATGAAACTTAGGAGAGGAGGAAAAAGGAATTAAGAGGAGCGATTCTCCTTTGTTTTTTGTGCCCTCCGCTCTTCATGTTCGCGATGTCGATCTCCTTGTCTTTGCTCCTCCTTCCGCTTCCTCTTTCCCTTCAGTTCGTCCCCCTACATTACTTCCGGTGCACAACTACTGCAAGGACTTCGCTCCTTCCTCGGATCGCATGGGGTCGTTCACTCTGACCCGAAATAGCAGGTCATTGAAAGAACTCGGAGTATAGAAAAAAAATTTATTAAATTTTTTCGTAGTTTTTTAAAATGAGTTGGTGACGTCATTGGAGTTCTGATTCATTAACTCGTTCACGGATAACTATGTATTGAGGAAGGGAATTGTTCCAACGATAGTAAATACTAATGAACCACTAGAGGCTAATGCTCAAGACAGAGGAGTAGCTGGGAAGCGAAGCAATGCTCGCCAAGAGTTTTTGACGTCATCAACTTATCTGCACATTGGTGTAAGCCTTTTCGCCCTTAATAGCTCGAAATGTAGGTGACGGATCGGGAAACGGAAAAATATTGGTCTATTTATTTTTAATACTCTATAAGAGGGAATATTAAAAACTAAACCCTCTGTCCCGATTGTTGGTGGATGGACAGGGGAGAGATCAATATGCGTGTTACGCGTCCAATAATTTTGGAGAGCGCAACAATATAGCCATGCTTATTACGGAGAATGCTCCTCCAGCTAACTTTCGAATGGCTTTTTCTCAGAAACGGTAAATCTTAGAGAAAAAAGTGATGCAACAGTTTTGTAGATAATTTTCCGATCTACAATTTTGGTCTGAGCAATTTTTATCAGGAAACGAACCGTTTGGCCAAAAAATGCAAAAAAACTCATTTTTGTGACCTTTGACCTTAAATAAAATTTTTTGCACACACGCGATCGATGGGGACTTTTCAGGATTTCATTAGAATGGTATCCTTAAGGTTCATGCGAATTTTCAGCTTGTTGGCAATTTATGCGAGGGTCAATGTCTATTTTGACCGGGCTATGATCTTCATTATGTTCTTCCTTAAAATTAATTTTTTTAAATCTTCTCTTTGAATTTTGCCTCAAAATTTCTCATTGTCGCGAAAGCAGGACTGAATTATACCGAGGCCATCTCTGTATTATTGTATAATATTCACATTTTCTTCTATCTTTGCAGTATCAAGTTAATCAACGATGGTTTTTTTATGTCCGATTTACCTCTGGACGGCCGTGTGTGTGTCATACGACAGGGGGTGAACTTGGAAGGCAAAAGGGAGAAAAATTAAGCGGACCTGCCCCCTTTTGTTTTTCAACCCCTGCTCCGAGCATGCGCTGACGAACTCGGCGCGTTTTACCCTCCATCTCATATCTGTTCATTCAGCTCGTCCTTTTGTTTTACTTCCGGTGTACAGCTACATCTATTCCAGTCTCTTCCTTTCTTGTAGCAAACTATTATAGTCATTCAAAGTATCCTACCCTTATCTATGTTTAGGAAAGTAATGATTTTCCTCAAGATTAATTTATTATTTTCTGGCAAAATGTTTTTGTCGAATTTTTTTCCAAAAAATATCGAAGTTATAATTTATTTCCCGAGTTCATGGCCATCATATAAATAGACGAGGCATGAATTTGCATTAAATTCTCAACCTTTCCATTTACTACAGATTGGAATGTTTTACAGTATATCTCCGGAAGTCATCTTTGTATGTTTTACCCACAAAACGTACATTTTCCTCCATTTCTGCTGTAATAAAATGAACGCTGTTTTTCCAGCTCGAATGACTGCTTAAAGCCTTTGTTGCGCACACATGTCGGTGAACTCAGTAGGAGGAGGAAAAGGGAAGTACATTAAAAGGAACTCGCTTCCTGTGTTTTTCTGCCCCTTTCCATGCTCACTATGTTCATCTCGTTGTCTTCTGCCCCTACTGACTTCCCTTTTCTTTCAGTTCTTCCCCTTACATCACTTTCGTTGTGCAACAACCACGAATCCCCTCCTTCCTCTTTCTCAAAGCGAACTTTGTAATGTCGGCAAAAAGTTTACAATATACTTCGATGCTAATGTGCTGATCTAACGATTACATCATTATGTGATTAATGACCTCTATAATCATTTTTGCTCCAAGTTTTGAAAACTCTCTGGATAGAAAAATAGAAACTTTTTTCCTGAGTGACTTTGCTTGTGGATGAATAGGCTATAATAGCCAGATTTTATGCATATAAGCGTTAAACATTCACTGCACCAATTTAAAGTATATTTTTTGTAACACAGACGACGTTATGTGGTGGCACAGAGAAAATATTTGTTGCAAGTACCCTTATTTCTGCAATCATAGTGATGAACGTCCGTGTGTAGCACACTAGAGTGAGCTAGGATAGAGGAAAGAGAAAAGAGAGGCATACATTAAAGGAAAGTATCCTCATTTGTTCTTCAGCTCCCACCCGCTCCCTTTTTTGCGATGTCGATTTCGGTGTGGACCCCTCTGCATCCCGCTCCTCCCACCGTAGCTCAGTCTTCCCGTTTCCTTCTGTTCATCCTCCTACATCACTTCCTGTTGTGCGACATGTTTCCGCTCCCTCTTGTTCCTCGAGAAGAATTGGAATGCCAAGCAAAGGATGCCAACCTGTTATATGTGATATATTTCATTCATGCCGCTTGAACGGCGGTGAAATTCACTTTAATTGCTAGTGGCACGAATATTACATTTGAGGATTCTCAAGTCCGCCGCTACAATTGCTGTGCTCCGCGCGCTTTAAAATCATATTTTAAAATTGCCACTCGCGGCGCTATCAGTCATCCATAACTCTTCACGGCAGTAATGCGTAACAGAGCCAATAAATAATATTCATAACGCATTTAACGCATCCGAGATGATTTTCGACTAACAAGGATCAATTTCACGGCTAAAAATCGGCGAAATGTTTACGGCGGAAGACATACTGAACGAGGTACCGCTGCCTAGTGACGCGCCGAATAAAGCGCGCGAAACGGCAACAGATGTAACGCTTAACCGCCATTTTCTTGGTCCTCCTTTAATGGAGTCCCTTTGGTAATCCCCCTGGACGAGGAATGGAACAACGGACTTAGGCAGATTAGTGGTCGGCGAAGTGTCACGGTTATCCGAAAGTCCGTGGTTCGGTTCCCGACCCTAGTTAATATTTTTCCCACGCTAGCTAAGGTGAAATTGTGAAGTTTTTCAAATGATTTGATATCTTCAGTCAACATTTAGACCATAACATATTAGATTGTGAACAAAAAATTCATGAAGTCCCATTTATTTCTTCAGATCACCTGACCACTTTTCTGTGTATTCATTATTAATAAAGTGCTGTTTAATCCTCCATTGTTATGCCATTTAGATTCTCATAGATGATTTAGCAGATGTTCATGGATAATATGGCTTTATGCAGTGCCCTAAAAATTGTAAGGAATGGCGGTGTAACCGCAAAAGGCGATAGGTATAGCGAGCGAAAGCGAGTCTTGGTCGTATATGCAGGAGCCGAAAATCACTTTAGTTCACAGTAGCTCTGTGAGCGATTCGATCCCCTCCCAGAACGAGAAGCAAAACGAGGTACCTTAGCGAACAGCGACGGGGATTCTGCAACTCCTTCCCCCTTCAACATTCTCCTTACCTCTGAGGCATTCCGTCCAAACGGCTCGTGATTATGAAGTTCGAATCCGCTTTAATGCTCCGCAGTCCCGCAGAATTCTACGGTCATTTTTCTTACTTCCCTCTGCTAACGTTCGCGTTCGGATGCTCGCGCGAATCGGCCCAGTTGCCCGGCCCGTTGCGATATGTCTTCCATGAAAGTGTGCGAGTGGAAGCGGTCCGCGGTTAACTTCCGAGTGTGTTGCAGAGGCGTTCCGCGCCGGGCTTAAGCGTTTCGTCGGACCAAGTTTCGACATGTTGCGGCTCAGCCTGCCCGCCTTCTTCTTTCCTCCCTCTCGGAGATACGTCCCTCACCTGCCACTCGAGACTCCGAGGTAATGTATCGGCGTGTGGTCGCTCCGCCTTCAAGCCACTTAATAAGCATGTCGCGTTTTCAGAGTATGCCACAAAATATATACATCTGCATAATACATTTACATTCTGCATTGAGCTACCGGGATCTTAGATGCACCATGATTTCGGCGGGGGTATTTTATCATGATTTCTTTTATATTTCCATCCATCACAGCACCGTTGTCCTCGTCCTTTTTCCATTATATGTTCATTTCCCTTTCTTTCCTTACCTGTGAATTTATATATCAGGTAGCATTTTTACTCTCTGATTTCTGGCTTTTTTCCATCTACCACAGCACCGTTGTCCTCGTCCTTTTTGTATTATATGTTCCTATCTCTTTCTTTCATTACTTCTGAATTTATATGTCAGGTAGCATTTTTACCCTCTGATTTCTGGCTTTTTTCCATCTACCACAGCACCGCTGTCCTCGTCCTTTTTCTATTATATGTTCCTATCTCTATCTTTATTTACCTCTGAAGTTATATATAATAGATCCTACGCATACATACTATACCTGCATACTACATCTACATACTATACCGTATGCCACCCGAATAGGCGTGTGGTGGGAAAAGAAAATGGGATTCGAACCCACGCCCTCAGAAGAGAACCAGAATGCTTAAACCCGATCTCATCGGGTAAGGAAAAAGTTTTAACCTCAAGTTTGTTGCGGTAGACCGCTCGGCCATCCTAGCAGTCAGAGGGTGCAAACAGTCCGCAGTCTCAGTGTTGAGAGAAAATTAACATTCCTCTAGTTTACAGTTGTTTTATTTGATTCGGTCATGCAAATAAATGATGATACCTCTGCGGATTACTGACTATCTAATTTAATATTTGAGATTAAGGTGTATATAACCTATGGGCCGAACGATATCCTTAGAGCGCACGAATATTTGGCTTACTTGGATAGAGAAACAATGCATAGCTGTCTATTTCATTATTTCTATTATATTTTAAAATATTAATAAAATTTAAATAAATTAATATTATGAATTGTTTTTTTTATTTATTAATTTTATGAGTTAATTATAATCATAATGTATAAGAGCAACATCTAATCCATATTTCGACAAATTACAAAATTAGATCAATTTTAAGGCACCAGTATCATCATGTTCATACAGCTGATCAACTCTCTTGGGTTGTAAATCGATTAAATGCTTGTCTATTAGTGCATTTTTTTATCGGGGTGAATAATAGTAGACGACGGAACGTTAGTTCCCTGAAACACCGTTAATTGATAGGAAAGTAAATATATTTATTAGTATTTTATGTGTAATTCTTTTCTTTTTATTATTCTTAACCTTCGCATTCTGGTTGAGAAACATTAGGGCCGGCACACTCTGTATCAATTAAGAGGCTGCCTCACTACTCTGAATATTTAAATAAATATATATACATGGATGTTGGCATATGTTACGGAAAGGAAAACTATATGAAAATTAAAGTGAATAGTACGTCTGTAATGTACAACTTAAAATGTAACCAGAAAAAAATTATAACTTAGACGAAAATTACCTGTTCGCGGAAATAAAAGGGATATTTTTCAAATTAATAACTTTAATGAATGTTTTTCGTACCTAGCTATTTGTGATTCAAAATTTCGCTTAGACACCTTCATCATAGAAGGTATTTTTATATGCCATGCGTAATTACTTAGGAAACAAGTCATAGATAACAAATATCTGGTCTCCAACTCTTGTGGGTCTATAGCACTACGGTCTGATGAATATTTCTGGTCAACTAATGAATTGCTTTCCACTAGGTTTCGGGGTTGACTATAGTGAGACCTATATCAACTGTAGCCTCTGCGGTTTGTTTAAATAGTGGCTGAATGCATGTGGAAGATCACGCGGTGGAATCTATTCATGGAAACAGTGGTGGGATAAAAGTCCTCACATTAAAACATTTCAAAAAAGATACCGTGTAGTACTTTCACGCGGCATGACCAAGCTATTTCCCAGGGACCCGTGGCTTCAGGATCATGGATCTAGGTCACTAGATGGAAACCCAGTCACGTGTGCGAATAGTAAAATAAAATATCGTGGCATCCATTTCGCAGTGGAGTTCCCGTTGGGCTAGGAACTGGAATTGGAGTTTTGGGAATAGTATTTCTCTTCCCTTTTATTTTGGAAATATCTCAACCATTTAAGCATTAAATATAATTTGAAATATACATTTTTTTATTCGAAGTCAAAATAATCAATGTTACTCTGCATCAGCCGTTTTTGTTCGTTTGAAGTATTAGCGTTTTTTCATGTAAAATTTGAGCAGTTGGAGCTTGAGAAAAGAATGTAATAAATATCCCTACCACTGTTTGAATAAAGAATTTAATAGAAAATAATTGATTGTTTTGAAAGCGTCATTGTTAAAAATTAAATTTAAAAGTTTCAATCTAGAATTATAATAATACATTTAACAGCAGATTCTCATTGTAATACTTTTTCAACGTGCAGTAATCGGATTATGTAGGTTTAAACTAGGAATTTACAATATTTTTATTTATTTACTTGAGCCAGGAGTTTCACTTGCTATCACTAGTAGGTTTGCCAATTTCTGAGAGTTCGTATAAATACAAACGAAATAGAGTTGGAAATATTTCGGAAACACCAGCGATGGTGACACAAGAAAGCTCCAAGTATTGCCAGAATTTTATAAATCAATCCTTGAGCTGAGGGAAATCGAAGGGTCATACTTACCAATACTTGAAACCGATGATTTTACGTAGCGACAGATGGTGATACAATTTACAGTGTTTTAATGACCTGACTTTGTGTAACCGCATAAGTTGTTTGCATCTTGGTTAGGTGCACAGATTTTCCTCAGAGAGAACCCCTTCATTTTTTTTGTTAACAATGTTATTATTCGCGAAACTCGTGCTTCTTGTGATTATCCTTACGTTTTCTCGGTGAGACGTGACTTCATTGGTTCGGAAACCTTCCAATTATCACGAGCCCTTCGCTGGTTTCTCAGAGAATTGATTCATTGAAAGAAGCTTCGAAATTCATCTTCTTTCAGCGTGACCCTTAGGGAAGGAGCCAATGCTGACGAAGGGTCTCTGTCGCCATCTCTTGTTAACGCGTCATGCACACTCGAAACCAGTGACACAGATACAAAAGATAATCCCACTCGCGTAAAATAACGTATAGAGTGTCCGCCATTGCCGTTACGTGCGATCTTTCTCCACGAGGTCAAGTGCCTATGATGAGCGGCACTTCAAATATCTAGGATTTTCCTCTAGCGTCTCCAAAGCATGTAGACTCGTATTTCCTGCGATTTCTTCGCTGGGTCTGTTTAAGACGGCTCACTGCGTCTATTTAATGAAATGGAACTTACCTCTTCACTCTTTTTAACCAAATTTTCCTTTAATTCCAAGACTTCCTTACTTATTTCAATTTTCGTCTATTTGCTTTGATGAAAATGGTGTCTCATAACCAATCATATAATCGGTGTGGATGATCTACTGGCATATTTGGTTTATAGTTTGATGGAAAGGTAACGAGTACCAGAGAAATTTTTTCTTCTTTACTCCAGTGTGTGTATCTCTAATCAACGACGTATATTTGTATTTTAGAGATGGCGTTATGAAACCCGTATTGAAATTTGATGTTCTCCGGACACTACCTCTGAAAGATAAATTTACTCAAGCAGTCGAATCATTTCCCTAAGGACGTCAAGTGATGATCATTGCACTATTAGATATTCTCTACCAATGGGAGTATACAAACCCAGTTTCCCATCCTTTGAAGCTATTACATTTTTCTTTGCCTTAAAAATTTTTTTCCTAACCATATCATCGGTATTCCGCTATGAAATTTGAGGTTAAAAAGAAGAGAAGCTATATGAAGAAAGCATACGTTGCAGGCATCTTTAGTTTACTATGGTTTAAACTTTTCTTAGTGGCGTAAAAATGTCGAAGTGCATGTACATTAAAGAAGGAGATACTTTCTCTTGGTTTAATGTACGAGTTCGTGTCTGTTTCCAGCATGTGAAACTGAAGTTGAAACTTTCTTTATGCCCGCATCATACTTCTAGACTCAGAAAAAAGTGGTTTTTGGGTATAATTTGATAGCAATAAACGTGTATAGGTTGTAGCAGAATATCGTTCTTTCTAAATCCCTCTATTACTTCATTTTCTCATCTGCCAGAATGAAATCTTTCCCATTTCTTCTTGTGTCTAGCATACCTCTCTACAATACAAGAGCATGTTACTTTGTCGATAACGGCCTAGTAAATCCCTTGCCATCTGAAAGCAAAAATCCTTCCCAAGAGACTGCCATGATCATAATGTAATTGGTACTCAGTTTTCTTCTTTGAGTTTTTTTTAGTCCCGTGAAATTTTAATGACGTATAAATTTTAATATAGATTTTTTAAATATTCTTGTCTCATTAAAATTTCATAGTTAATTTTTTTCTACTTATCTTGACCTCGTTTAATAAATGGTAAAATAGCTCTTGGAGTATAGTCAAATGTATATGAAGCAAAATAGTTGTTGGGCAACGTTTCAGTTATTTTAAACTATCATCAGGACTATGAATGAAAGCATGAGAGCAATATAAAATACAATGATATACAATTTCAAGGAAAAGTAATTTATTAAAATTTCATGAAGTCCTCGAAAGTTTAATGCTTCTTCATTCCACTGCCCACATTAAATTGCGTTATGGAATGAAGCGGGACTACCCTAAATTTTCTAGCGGAAAGGAAGCTAGCTATAACGGCATCTTTATTTATTTCTCGTTTATTCTTCCCAAAAAATGTCAGAGAAATCGCAGAGAACACTTCATTGTTACTAATATTCGTCTTTCATGAATTTGAGAGAATCCTCGGCAACAGATGTCATAAGTTATTTGGTAAATACCCTTTGTATTCATTTGACTATCGTTTTATCTTTGGCTGTATAATTTCGAACGATGGACATAAATTTTGTGTAAGCTTCTTGAAAAAGTGATGAAAAGCCTGAATTTGAATTATCCATAGTAACGCCTTATTAATGCGGGGAAAGGCTGCAAACCTTGAAATAATAGGGAGTAAAAACATCTGGGCGTGACGTGACGCTTTCTGCCAAAAGTAGCACGACACCTATTCATACCGAGGTCATATCCCTGAGTCAGAAAAGCTTGGTTAAGTTCCACATGATATTGAGGACGTTATTTTGATCTACCTCTGTCGTTGTGATGATTCTTGGGATATTGAAAAGTAATAAAAATTCTAACAAGATATTATTTTATCAATTATATCAATTATTGCATCAACGAAATTAACCATTGCATTTGTGTTGTTAATTTATTCCTCTATAAGTGCCTCGATTGATTTCAGCAAATAAGCGTTATTTTCAAAGAGTTTGAGCCCCTTTGAAACAACTCACCTATGTGTAGCGTTCGGAATTCCCACGAAGTATTGCTTGCATCCATTCATGTAATTTAAAATATTGTTAGGATCGTAAGATGGTTCGTAAAGTTAGCCAATACCACCATTCTGTAGAAATTTATTCCGTAGCGAAGTGCGCTGGGCAGAACACACTCACTTGCTTAGTCCTGCTTGATGTTCCAGCATTCAGAGATCCACGGTCGGATTCCGTTGGTACATTTCCGAAAAAGATTTTGAGCTACTATTCCTAAATTGCTATTAAGTTTTCCGTCAGAATCTTAATAAATCGTTTTATTCTCAGAAACAGACTTTAAATATCATATTTTTTTTTAATTTCATCCATAACAGCCCTCCTTGTGATGGTACGTTTGCTTTAGGCTTGATGCACTGCTTCTACGTTCAATGCTGAGGTCATCTGGAAAGACGTCAACTCCAGTGATATTTAAACGCACACTCCAATTTCTCTCGGAAGAAACGGGGCAATTTTTAAACGATTTCAACTTTTACTCGATTCTAAAATTGACCCTATCTTCTCCTCTTCTGAATAGTCAGGAACTACGGCACCATTTTTTAACGATAATTTTTTTTTCGTTTCACCAGGGCCTTATTGTGCATTGAAGAGGGAAGTGGTTGATGGGGAGGGAGGATCCCTTCTCTAGTGATGGGGAGGGAAGATTCTTTTCAAGTACTCCATGGAAACCTTAGTCGGTAGAATGATAACCTTAATCTTAATCGGTAGAATACTTTAATAATAAAAACCAGGTGGTGTATAGTAGAGCAATCCGATGTGAACGGATTGGGGTAGCTTGAATTCAAACTGGAAACGAATGACTGTAACATTTTTTGCGGATAAAAATACATTTTTGTCTGAAACCACTTAAGTGAATTGCAGTGCTTCAACGACCTAGAAATGAAAATAACTGTAAACCTATCTTTTTTGGAAATTTTAATCAAGGAAGAACTTCACCAGTATTCATCAGGTTGACCTTGTATCCTGACCTTGCATGAGATGTAATAGGAAATGTAGTAGGAATTGTAAACACAAGAACTTTTCAAATCGTATAATTTCACATTTTTAGCAAGGTCAGTAGGCCAGTTACAGTGATTGGTTCCATTTCCTTGGTCCTCATAGCTCTCATAACTATTCATTTTCTGCCTCTACTTTTCAATTTGCCTATTCAAATCCATGAGTTTCCACAATCCTCTTTTAGCTTGTCGAATGAATTGCTCTTTGTGATCTCAGTTTCCTTGAATAAAAGCCATTCAGCATCTCCTTCATGAACATTTAAACTCCCTAAAACGCAAATGAGATTCCACGACGAGATTAGGGTCCCGTTTCTCAAAGGTTTGAGTTAATTTGCAAATCCTTGAATACATGAACGAGTTCTTAATGAGGAGAAATTTTGTTTTTCCATTCTACTCCGTTATCACTGGAAAGTTTTAGTAATGTTATCCCTTATTGACTACTGCTGTAAGGACACCTTCCATGGGTAAAAAAGATTGGAAAATGGGAAAGTTTTTCTGAATTAAATTAAGCAAGGAAATAGTTTCGTGCTTAGAAAATATTTTTGAATAGACAGAGATGGCACTTAATGAGTAAGAATGTAAAATAAATAATTTTATCTTTGGTGGTAACAATTAATTTAAATGGTTTTAATTGAGGTTTTAATTTTTTCCGATCCAAGTGGCTGTGAATCCAAGTTGAAATTTATAGCATCACCTGTACTGATTACTGTGGCATTTATCATACAAGTCGGTGTTAATATGGTCTTAATTTAGGCACGGTGAGTATTTCGACTTAGCGCTCCGTCCACGGGCGAAGGGATGTTCATCTGCCTTTTGTACTGCTCGTGTCAGGAAGCAGTATTTCTCTAATAGCTCTCCGCCATCTCCGCTTTATGAAACGGGGCCCTCTGAATTGAAAGTCAGCGGTCGAATCACCGCATGAACCCGATCCCATGTCGACTCTCTGCATGCATTCAGTCATTATTTCGCTTATCATTTCTCTTTTAACAATAAGTCTTGCCATACTTTTCTTTGGGCTCATTGATGGCTCATCCGTTTGGTAATATTTCCAATGTATCAACATTACTAGAAATTCGCGAATGAAGATAAGATAAGAAGAATCAGTCTTATTGAAATAATGCCATGTCAACAATGTATCCATCTCGAAGAACTCCAAGACTAAAACAAGACATAAAGGACCAGTGACTAACGATTAGTGACGTACCGTGTTGAATGTACGAGATACTGCTAACAGTGATGGAGGGTAAAGCCTCTTAATCTTGCGATTGGATCGATGGAAAACTTCATTCAATCAGTATGCAAAGGAAAGAATCAACTCCTCTCCATAGGTCTAAGTTGATGGTAATCGAGGGATCAACTTAAGTCGATAAGGATTCAAAGTCTCAGGTGTACAGGTGGCTTCGGATTCTCTGATCCACTTAGCATAAATTACAAAAATTCGTATTGTGTAGGCACCGGTTTTGTCCAACAGCGGTCTTCATCAGTATTAACAGCGTTGGTCGCTCTTGTATTCTCCATACGACGGAAAATGTCATCTTTATAATTTTAGTGAAAATCTAATGCTACGTGTATTTTATAAAGCATCCTTGATTTTCGCGTAGTTTAAGCGATTAGTTAATCGCCGACCATTTCAATATTCGTGCAATAGCTCTATTTAATTCTTTCGAAATTATAAATATAAAGATGTCTCTATTTACGTTTTATCAGGTCAATAAACAGCTTATAAAGTGACGAAATTCGATTTACCCTCATTTAAAAAAAACTGGTAATTTATTTTCTGAAGAGAGTTGTAGTGCTATCCAGGAGTTTACAGACATCGGGGTCCCATCCGTTGAGATATTACATAAAGCGGTCAGTTCCTGAGATAAATCCGTCCTACAGGTTTATTTTTTATCTCCTAATGAGCACATTCGGGGGCATTGAAGGATAAAACTTTCCCGGCGAATAATTCGGCTGAATTCTTCTCGGGCGTCCAGCTGGGTTAGAGTTCTGCACAATGGACGCTGACGTGTCGTTGGGAGACTTTCCCTGCAGCCACAAGACTATGCTGTCATTATTTTCGGGTTTCCACCGCTTTGTTTCATGCCTAAAAATTCCGCATTCATTCTTCGCGGGCTTCCAACCGTGTTTGATATCTACATAATGGATGCCTACGCTTCGCAGAGAGACTTTACCAGCATCCACAGGGCTATGCTGTCATTTTTTCAGGGTTTCCACCGCGTTGTTTCACTTTTGAATACTTAGGAAATATTCATCTCGTGCTTCCAGTCGGGTTAGAGGTCTGAATGATGGGTGCCAGCGTTTCGTTGAGAAACTTTCCCAACACGCACAGGGCTGTGCTGTCAATTTTTCCGGTTTTCCACCAAGTTTTCACGTCTGATGGCGACAGTTCCGTCGGCAATCCTGCCAGCATCCTCAAGTCAGAAGTTAGTCAGAAGAAGTCAAGGATAATTATCCACCCAGAGGAAGTCGGGGAAATCTCCAAAAAATAACTGTCGGAAGCCATCATGCAGACCCTAACTCGGTTGGAAACCCGATAAATTTCATTCGGGAATCAATGCTCTCTTTTTGCACTGCATTGTACCATCCAGAAGAACTCAGGTCTGATGATCCACCCTTAGGATGTTGGAAAATTCTTCAAAAATAATTGTCGGATGCCATGATACAGACCCTAACCCGGTTGGAAACCTGAGAAGAATTATTTCTGGAAGCAATTCTCTCTCTCTATTCTGCATAGTACCCTCAATGGAGGATTCGAATATCAGTCCCGTGGGTTATCGAACCGATTACTCACGAGCCTTGCTCACTCTCATTTCGTTCATTCCTTTCAGCACGTGCATTTCAGTCTTGTTAACGGTATTTCGGAGTCTCGCTACCTTTACGACCTCCCCAGAGTTCAGAGAGGTATTCAATGACTCGTTCCAACGCGCCCGTCACTGTTTTTCGCCTCGAAAGAGTATTGAGCGGTCGCACGCGCGAGATATTTTCTCGATATCCCGATCCCGTCGAATTTCATTTTTCCGCGTGTGCTCCCTTTTTTTCCATTCCGGCGAAGGGAACGCTCGTAATTGTCCCCCAGTGTCTGAGCGCTGAAAGGAGAGATCATTGCTCCGTTCCCACAAACTCCCTCTCCTAATTCCCCGACTACACACGCGCAGGTATCTGGTATCGCAAGATGGGAATATATACGTCTGCAACAGTGCGATTGAATAATAATTTTCGCACATGTTATTTTTGAAAGTTTTTTCGCCAACGGTGACTATAGAGGATAGTAAGGCGAAATTTGAGTATACTTATTTAGGATAATTCAGTCCTTATATTTTTTTAGTTACTTTTCTAGCTGTTTGAGCCATTTTCATGTGAAATTACTAGTCTCCGACGTCACTTTGTGGAATTTACTAATCATTGTAATTGAGCTATGACTTGTGATTCCAAATAATATATTTGACCTACCATGGTTACGACGTGGCACGTCATCAGCAAGGACTGCTACATTACAACGATTTTCATATGACAAACCTAACGTGATTTGACATAAATTACGGTATTGCTATTCTTATTACTAACTCGGAGATTAATTTAGTGACGAGGCTGGTTTTATTTTGGCCATATTTGCTATGTGGTATCACTTTTTGAAAACAACGCATATTTTCTAGCATTGAACGACATTTTTCGGAAGCGTAGGCAGTTATTCCTCAAACACTATGTCAGAAATTCAAATTTAAAAATTTAATTTCCAGAAAATGTTGCCTTAGGAGTCTACGCTTGATCCTCGGAGAAAAAAATACGTTTAGTAGAAAAATAGTATTAGAATAATATACGCTTAGCTGGCGAAGAATTTGAGGCAATGATCTTGAAATTTCAAGGTCATTGCGTCAAAAAATATGAAAACATATTTCTGCGAAAAATATTTTTTTTCATAACTGTATATTTACAGTTTCATAACTGAATGCGAAAACATATGACATAACTGTACGGTAATAAGTTTTTTAAACATGAAATTAGCGAATTAATAGATTCGCTATTGAATATGAACTCAATATTTTCTTTAAACAAGTAATTCGCGAGGAAATCCAGCTGTAGTGATGCGTCGTCTGAAGAATGGGAGAATTCCGTGGGACGCTGCGTAAATTGAATCGTTTACTGGAGGGGAGAATCGAGCAAGCCTGTTCCTTTCTTACGAGAATGAGAGATAGGGGTGGTTATTCCCAGCTATCGCTGTTGTTCCTTCGCTCTTATATTCTTCTTTATTCAGTGGAATCCGCTTGGAAGGACGCTTCAATTTTGCTCGACCGGACGTGTTTTGTCGTGATTTCCTCACGTATTTCTCGTTCAATAATTTACGCTCTCATTTTTTAATTTTCAGAGATTCAAATAAAAATCTTTTCGAATAATACCTGTATCTCAATTGTGAAACATTTTGCCTCGGAAAAAATACTGATGTAATGTTTTCATACTTGAATGAGAAAAAACATGATAGGATGAATATATCCTTGATATGAGAAGAATGAGAGGATTCAGTAGAACAGAAGAATTGGAGGCGGAAAATTGGCAAGACCAAATATCATCTAGGGTATGAATGGCGATGGGTGTAACCAATATTTTCATATTTGAAGTATCATTCCGTGACCCAAGCCGAAAAAGGATTTGGATAAATGAGGCTAGAGCTCATCTCAGACTTAACCGTAGTTTTTTCAATCTCATACATCTAAATCATACCCTGCGAGCCACTTCTAGGGTTTTTGGTTAGGAGTGCTCAATTATTAGTATGCAGGAGGATTCCCACATGCAGGTTGCCGCTATTCAGGGCATGGTTTTTCGTGCAAGTGTAATTGTTAACTTGATGAAAATACCCTATGTAGATTTCAATATGTATTGTTTTTTTGGCGTGGTAATGGATAAATAAATATGCGCTGTGCCCAATTAGTGATGGAAAATGTTGGTTAAAATGTCGATTGTTCGAGCAATCGATTTTTTATCGCAATCTTAAATTTTCGACAAAAAGCGAAATTTGACCAAAAAGATGTATTAATCTAAAAAAAAGTCAACGGTTCTTTTTTAAATACAGCTTTTGCAAAAAGAATGTTTAATTTACATTTGAAAAACACTCGAAATCCACATTTGAGAAATCCAAAATATTACTTTGTATATATGCGTATAAAAGGTTTGGGATTGCCGTTTTGAATCATTCAGCTCCACTAATTTTTTTTAGAAAGATCAGCTGATTGCGATGTTCAAGGACTTGCCTTTCCAATTTTCCAGCATTCAGTTTCAAGTCTTTCATTCGGGACGGATGGCGCCATCATGGGGCGATAGTGACGCTGCTGAGATCAAACGAAATGGTCAAAGTTGAAGTCGAAAAAAAGAGTATTGATCGAAACCTGAAGATCATGACACTTTCTTGAAGTTCACGATCTTTGGCATTTAAAACTCGATTTTCGATTTTAATGGAAATCAATTTTTCCATCACTATAACCAATGGCCTACCACGATCCCCACATTTGAGATAGTCATTAGTTTTAAAATTCCGTTTGATGTACCGCCATAATTTTAAGTCATAAACAAACCAAAAACTTGAAAGTAAGTTTTAAACCAGAGGACTGCCAGGAAATCGGACCAGGGTAGTTGAAGAGGACCGTGGGACGTTCCCGTAAATTGAATCGTATTCTGCAGGGGAGCAGCAAGCAAGCAAGCTTGTTCCTTTCTTGAGAGAAGGAAAGGGAGATATAGGGGTGGTTTGTCCCGACTTCTGCTGCTTTTCCTTCGTTGTTTATTTTTTTTTACCCTTATACCATTCTACTCCGGTCGATCATTAAGTCGGTGGTGTCATACGACGCGTCTTCCTTAGGGTTTCCCCCTTCTAGTATCTTTCTCCTCCTCGAAAGGAAAGAAAGAGCGGCTGGGGGGAAATCCTTCGCAACGGATTCCCTTTTGCTTCCACTCCCTCCTTAAGTGGCGTGGTGCGGACATATCAGTTCTCATTCTTCGGACTCGAGTTCCCCCGGCAAGGCACGCAGTATTCCGTGAGCCCCCAGGAGGAGAGATCCGTCTGGAATCAACGTTATTATCCGGTATTACAAACCTTCTTTCTCTCCTTCATATATTTCTCTAAGCTCTCTGGGGATGTAATCAAGATTCCTTTCCCTGTCTACTTTATACCTGCGATCGTCTCCAGATTTTTCCGCTTATTTTTTCTTCCGTTTAATTGGTCCCTGTGTTCTAAGCTCTCATCCGTCGGTCCTCAAAGCATATCTTTTTCTCAGGACTTCTTCTTTGGCGCTAAATCCCTTCTCCTGGTTTTTACGGTCGAATACGCTCTGTCCCCTTCACTTGACGATACCCATAAAGGACGATTGACCATTATTTTTCTTTTACCCGCGGGTTTCAAGAACTGTTTACATTCCTACCTAAGTCCCTTGATATTAACGGGAACGCAACATTTTCAAAGGATTTTTTTATGCTGGGACTGCGGTTATGAGCGGATTATTTCCTAGTTTTCTGCAGCTCTAAGTGAAACCTTATATTGATCTACAGTGTTATGTGCAATTTATTAGGATATGTAGGAAGTCATTTTTTATGTCAATCAGTTTAAAAAATGTTTTTTGGCTATAAAGTAACAAAACTATACGTGTAGCGCTAATCAATTTTGTTTCAGGCAATTTTTCAATAATAGTCCGGGAGGATTCAATGGAAGTTTACTTCTATGTCCTCTGATTATAGTAAATTATAGCCATTTTAACTAGGCATTATTCGTAAAATTATAGTAGGTAATTTTGCTCTAAAAATAATAGAGTTAATAAAATTAATAGAAGCTATTCGAAACTTGGGAATTTCTCTCAATAGTTTCTGAAGGTACCGAAGTGATCTGCCTAGCAGTTGAGATAACTTTATCCCGCTCCCAGTATTATCTTGGTGACTTGACTTTTGCGATGTAATATTAGTCTTCTTTTAAACAATTTTCAGTCTATCTTAGATTTTAATCGAAGTACCCTCTTATTTAGTGATTCCTGTGACAGGCATAAAATTTCATCGAATAATAGATCTAATTATATGTTGTTGAGCCATGACCATGAAAAATTTATAGACCATGCCTTGAGTACAAATTCTTTCTGTGGACATTTTTTATGCCTTATACTTCATCAATAGATGAGAGAATGAATGCAAAGTTCCTTAATCTTGTGATGAATACGCTTTTTTGTAATCTCTGAATTTCTCTGTGCCCTTGTCCACTAAAGATTAATACATTTTATTTCATTTTGGGAAACCCATATGGCATCAAAACGATCAAATTTTAATATTCTACTGAAATATTTTTTCTATCTCATATTACAATGAATATGTAGTTGGTATATTTGATCCCATCTCTACATAAGTTCCAAAGTTTGTTACGTAAATTTAATTTTATCTGGGGCCTCACCAGCCTCGTAGGTTTTAAGATTGCCCTCGGCGATGTCCGCAAAAAGTAAATAACCTGAGAACGTCTTCCTCCAACTCACTCCCTCGCGAAATATTCTGAATGTTTATTGATAATAATCAACGTTTCTCAACTCGGCCCGAGAATTTTCATCTCGAGTTATTCTTGGCGCGGAGATCGACCGTCTCGAATAAAAGTGTAAAATTCAAGCCGAGATGAGAAGTAGGATGGGGGGGGGGGGAAGGAAAGAATAGAGTTACATAATTGTGAGAGAAAACACCGTGAAGCACTTTGCTGAAACGAGGAATCATTAGGACTGGATGCGCTGCGAGCCACCCTGAATAAATTAATGGCAGGAAAAATGAGAAGCAGGAGCGTGAGACGATGTTGTGAGGGGAGGGATTCAAATTTTTAAGGAAAGTGAGGTGCTGGGTGGTTGAATAATTTACGATGAAATAAGGGCAGGCCTATATTTTTCCATTGTTGTGATTAAGGAATAATAATTCAAAGTCAGATGAGGAAGTGTCGCATTCCAAAGTTTGCTTGCGATCTTCACTTAATGTTTTACTCCTTACTGCCTCATTTTACTGGTCAATGAGATAGGACCGGATTTAGTGCTATTCTGTGTATAAGAAAGGGGATAGAATAGCATAAGCCATTGCTCTTTTGGAAATATTCTGAAAGAAGCAGGTGATTCATTTTCCACTGATTCATTTCATTTTAACACACTTTTTGCGCTATTCTTGATGCAAACGCCTGCTTGATGTAAACTTCCAAGCCTGAATCGTTTTCAAAAAATCGTAACTATAAGATAAGTTCTAGTTTTGGGAATTCCTGTCTGGAGTCTACGGTAGTTTTTAATTTATAATGCGCTGCAACTGTATCTTCCTGCCAGTCATTGAATTTATTTGGTTAGGACTGTCTAAGTTCTGTTTCTAGAATTTAGGGCGTTGAATTTGTCTATGTACTGTTTGTCGAGGCTATGATGGAAATAAACTATAAGATAGATAACCTTTATCCCGGAAAAGTCATTGACCCTTTTATTGACTTTCTGTCAGTAATTTCCAGCATGCACTTGATATTTCGGGATATTATGACGTAGGTACTATATTCTCTTATATTTTTCTCTGTGTGGGCTAATAGTTGAAACGAACATAAGTGAATGAAACTTGAATGAAATTTGGATTTGCTGATTGTTTTATTTTCAATATAAACATGCCATTTGGAGCTTTTCATATTTTGAATCTCTCCTGAATTACGCTTCTTTTAATTATTAAATGAAATCAATGCAGCGAATAAAAAATGCTTATCTTTCATTCCGAGAGATTTTCTTTAATTCCTACTTTAAAAAAAACAAAAACTTGATGAAATATTTATCCCTTTCCACCGGAGAAGCCTCGCGTTTTTCCGAAAGCATTCTATACCGAGAGGTCTGCGTCTCAGCCGTCGCTCAGGGACTCTTTAGTAAAAATGCGTAAGCTCTGTCCCAATTTGGTGCATTTTTAATCCTCCACCTCTTTTTTCCTCCAATTCTCCTTTCTATTCGGATATTTCGGGACCTCCAAAGCACCTCTAAGCTCCTGCGATCGAAAAGTGGTGTGTTTTTTTTCCGGAAACTCCTGAAATCCGTCCCGTCCCTCTCCCTTACAACTCCCGCAAAACAACTCACTCTCGCCACGCGATTCAGCCGATTGAAAGGGGGTGATCCTCTTTTCCGGTGTGGCCAAATTTTCTGGTAGAGGAAGGTTTTAAAAAAAATTAGGAAAATTCTGGCTCACCGAAAAAACTCAGAATGTTGACTGTTGTCCCATGTTCTTTCTGTATCCATGATGGTGAGTAATTTAAATTCAACGTAACCCAAATACTTTCGCCATTCATGGCACCTATAGCTCCCCGAATCAAATATATTTTTTCTGCATCAAGCTTTATTGCAAAATCCTTCTTATGCTTAATTATGAACTTAATTTAATGCTTAAATTCCAATATACAAACAATTGCTACGCCATTATATGAAACGATACTTTTATGGTTAGGTAAAATTATTTAGAAAAAGTTTTTAACAGTGGGGAGAGATTGATACTTTTCATTTCTGCGAGAAATTTATGGGAATTATTTAGCTTTTTTCATTCTTATACTCGAAAAATGATCCAGAGCTGCGGCATTTTCTCCGTTAGATGAATGCTCGTGCCCGACCGGGGCCGACTGGTGGGTTAACTATGAATAGCGAACGGATTTCTTTCAGGTTTTCACCTTTGTAGAAAGAGGTCTTTAACCTTGAAAAATAGCTGAGAAAACAGACTGGACATCTGTGATGACGACCTCGCTCCAGGGATAAAATGTTCCGAGTGCATCAAAGTTTTGACGAGGCAGTATGAGGAATTGAGAATATCGTTCCATTTCCGATCGATTTACATACGGACTTCTCCTCGCTTCGCAAAGCGGCCTCACTCGTCGTAAACTCGACCAAAAGGCTTTTGGGTTCATGTGGACACTCAAGGGTGTGAAGATTTTCCTTCACAAAGGTTACATTGGGTGCACGGTTTAAAGGGCGAGGATCGTAAGAAGAGAGGCAGGGGCTCCGCGTTTTGTGAGTAGTAACAAGCGACTGAGGGTGGGCACGTAGCGATTGTTTCTTAGTATTAATGCCCAAATGAGGGAGAAGGATAGGGATGAAGCGATAATCATGGGGGAATATTTCTGGAATTTCGTGTTGAGGATTAATAGTAGTTTCTCAATGTATATTTAAATGATCAATTTAATTTATTTCTAATTAATTTTGAATCTAAGGTGTCAGTTCAAAAGAATTGAAAATTCTTCTTGGGATTCTCCAAGCCATGTATTAGCTGCTCACTGCTAAAAACCAAATTTTTCTAAACTGCTATTTTTATTTACATATGGGCAACCTACCGGGACACGACACGCATTCGGTTTGGTATGCGAGGACTTTTCCCCGCTTTACGAGAAAAATGCTGAGAAATTAGACCTATCTGTTTGGAATGGCATGCCAGAGGAAACGGAAAAGTATTTCGATCTTCTAATAATTCTTTACCAAATCACTTAGATTGCATTCAGTGATTGCACTTCAATTAAGTATTATGAATAATTTATTTCCATGAATTCGGTTCGTTCGTTATTTTGCTGAATTCACCCAGGTTCTCCCGTCCACTCATTAGGAATAATATTCAGTGATATTTTTCTCCTATTTTCCAAAGATATTTATTTCCCTTTTTAAGTAGCTGATGACATCAATTTCATATGATGGCGATTTTATTGGCTCATGTGAAGATATAATATTTACTCTTCAGCTAAGTCAAATCGTTTCTTTACGATAAGGTTCCGATATTTATCTCCTCACTTCTGTAATATTTTTCTGCAGTTTTTCAAAGTGATTCTTGTCCTTTTATAAGTGGCTGATGGCATTTATTTCTTATGATGACTATTTTCTTGGACCACCTGATGAAATAATATTGACTCCTAGTGCAGTCAAATAAATTCTTTACGATGAGGGTACGATATTTATCTCTTTACTTCTGTTACATTTTTCTTCTGATTTTCAAAGTTATTTCTGCCCCTTTTAAAGTGGCCGATGGCATTTATTTCACATGATGACGATTTTCTCGGTTAATGTGAAGAAATAACATTGACTCTGAGCGCAGTCAATTCAATTCTTTAAGACGTGGTAAGATATTTATCTCCCAACGGTAATGGGCGGATTCAGTGATCTACTTTGCTCAAAAGAACCTTCCCTTGCTTCCATTGATAGTTCAGGAGAGAACATTCTGAGCGAGGACGATTCTCAGCCTTGCATTTGCGGGCAAGTCGTGGCCTCGGGCCTTCATGCAGGATGCATGGATGGCCTGGATAAATTGGAGCCCACTGCAGTGGAATATATCCTGCTTCTGGCGGGTTCCTCCGCCTATCACCCTTTGACGGGCCCATCCTTTGAGGCCAAACCTTGTTTTATACTCCGCCTCCTCAGTGCACCGTATCTTTAGCTCAAGCAGAGTCCTAAATTAGGTTATTTTTGGCCATTTGGTCAAGAGATGCCACCTGAAAACTCATTAAGGCTCTTGGGGAAGTCACTGCATTTTGAGGAATTTTAAGAAGAGCTACATCCGTGCAGGGATCATAATTCGACTTCATCCTTGTCCAGCAAGAATATTTCAGTACAGAAGTATATTTATTTGAGTTAAGCCGTTCCCTTCACTTTTTATTCTTTTTCATAATACCCGGGCCTTGAGATTGCCAATTTTTTGTCCTCAGTCTTACCATGAACGATTAAATGAAGTTATAGTAGCCTCCTCATATTTATGTGGCGAAAAGTAATGCGATTTTCTGTACTGAGTTTCCTATCATAGATTATTTAAGATTCATTTTTTATTTCCACATCTTCACTTTGTAACCCTGGTATTTCCTTGAATTTCCTCATTTTTTAATATCGTTTTTGATCTTTGCACTAAGAATTAAACTAACCATGTTCTTGAGGACTAAATAATTCAGCTGTGTCGATCTTAATTCTGGTATCAGCTCATTGAATATTACGTTGTTGAATTTACTTTAACAGCCGTAAGGTATAAATTTGTGATGAGGAGTTGTTAATAATGGTACTGAGAAAAATAATTTATTTAATTAATTAAGCTTAAATGCTTGTAACAACACAATGTACACCATTCTTCTTGCTGGCTTAGTGTAGACTTACCTATATTGAAAACAAAACAATTGGTTAAACGCTATTGGTTGGATATGTCCCAACGTTGGTTATTCGTGACTACGAGGGAGGTGGCGAAAAGCCATTCCTCCTCGCTGATTCCTGCGCTAATTAGGAAAAAGTAATCATAAACTCTTTTACCCAAAACCTTTTCTTCCAAACTTTCTACTCCCAAGCATTCCACTCCTAAATGCGGCGCGTGACCTTTTCCGCCACTTCCGCGATGCTAATTTGCACGCGTTAATCCGCGAGCAGCGGGCCTTGAACTGCGGCTGTCACCTCTTGCATGGTCAATACCAATTCCATTTGTGTATACACGTACTGCTCATCACGCGCGCATGAATTCCGTGAGCGCGCGGTCGCCTTTGCGTCAGAAGCCCTCAACTCGACGCGAGAGAGAGTCTGAATTGTGTCTGACGTCGCCGGTAATGCGAACATCCGCGTGAAAGGGGACGCGCGGACGCGTATGGATATGCTTTTGTTAATTTTTTTTTCTTTTACTTTCCTGTTGACGCGAAAGAGAGAGAGAGCAGAAAAAAAGAGGGGTAGACAGGGAGCCGGAGATGGAACAGATAATAAAACATTGTTTTTCGAGAGGAGCGGAGCGCGTGATATAAGTGAATGGGGAAGGAGTCGTCGCGTGCATGATATACGGCCTCAGTGATGCGGAGAATGGGCGCCAGTAAGTAAGTTGGAATTGACTCATGTGACAGGAGGCTGGGGAAATGGATCCGAAAAGGGATGGAGTGAAACGGGATATGAAATCGATGCGTGAGAAATGGTTGGCCATTTAGAACGTCGTGACAGCGATTGAGGTCCTTGGGTTTACGTATTTTTTTTCGTCGTCGGCGGAAGTGCTTTTGAAAGATACAAGGAATTCCAGTTAAAGATAATTTATTTAGAGGTGAGTCTTGGCGCCCGAAGATAAAATGTGTGTTCACAAAAAATGGAAGTGAAGTGTTTTTTTTTCCTTTTTTCGGGGAAGGTTTTTATATGATGACAGGTGAGAAAATGATGGATCAGAGTAAATTTTTATGGAGGCGTTTGCGACGGTCTTTTGGATATTCAGTTCCTAACACAGTGGGTTTTTGCTTTTGAGTGCTAAAATTAAGGGTTTATTTTAGCCATCCTTCAACTGTAATTAGGTTTGAATAAAGCTGCTGCACTGAATTTTATACATGCGTTGGCCTTACAGAAAATTTTATTTCAACAGATATGATAGGTAACTATCAGAGCAAGTCCTCTTGCTGTCAGGGAAACCTAGGGTTAACACGAAGGCCTACGAGCTAGTTTAGTTACGGATACTCTACTAGAAAAATATATATTTCTGTTGCTTTCGTTTGATAACTTTTTCAATAAATTAAACAGGGGAAAGATCTTTCTCCATGACCAGGATCCCCAGAATTCAGACCAATTACTCTACCATTGAAGCTACCAACGCCCGATAATCTTCCCCGGCGGAGTTGATGTGAAGTGGTATGAGTGTGTGGAATCTGGGTTATAATTACGAGGGAAAAGGATATTATCCTCGTGAATTTGCACTCTTTAAGATAAAGCATGTTTCTCCCTCATAAGGTCATTTTTGTTGGCAGATTACTTGCCTAAATGTCATGCCATCATCCTGAAATCTCCAGGGTGAGTATAGTAGGCCTATTAAATCATTTTATAGTTTCTCAAACGCAAGAAATACATCTGAGAAAAAAATTTATAAAAGGTAGAATTTTTAAATACGGGGTACAGTTAAATGTTGACGACGGTGCCCTAAACATTTCAAGATGATAGAATAACTGCCGATGATGGGTAAACTTTTTTCGGGATTACCACCGGGTTAAACTATATTTTAGCAAACTTTTTGAGCTAAGACTCGGGGCTCATCCTTAGGGCTGCTGAAAATGAGCCCCAAGTGGGAGCTCGAAACCTCGGCCAACATGAGTATTTACCCGGTGCAAATCGCGAGAAGATTTAACCCACATTATTCGCCGGGAAAGCGAATGATGTTTTATTTAAACCTCTGATGTTTTTCGGGTGTGCCCAGCGTACGTGTTGGGTTTGTTGCCTAACGTGTCGTGGCCGTTTATTGATGACTTTTTCTCATGGAATAAGAGTATTTTTTCGTGGAGAGTATTATTAAAGGGTTCATGGAGGGATGGAGGTTGAAATGGAAGAGGGTGAAGGAGTTGTCGTTTTATTTTGTATTTCTTAGGAGCAGGACCTCACGTGTGGCTGATTCTTAAGTCACCCTCCCTATGGAAGTTCTGATCGCATTGCCTAATTTACAACGCCTCCCCTATCAACCTCCTTCCCTCCACGAACCCTTAAAAATACCCTCCACTAAAAACCATCCTTATTCCCTCGGGAAAAGTTACCAGCAACGGCCACGAAACGTCAGGCAACAAACCCAATAAGTACGCGGGGCGCACGCGTGAAACATAATCAACAGCTGTATTGACCCTCGAAAGCTGCAACGAAGAAATGTGATAGAATAAATCAAAGCGAGTGATTAGTCATCGAGAAATACCGATCGAGCAGGGCGGAAGGTATGCACGCTTTTATTGTTCACTAGCTAGGCTCAGTAAAGGTACGCCGTTGTTTGTTCTGCGGTTATTCCCTTGCATTTGTCAATGCAGGTTATTTTACTTGTGACCTTCCAACTTCGGACGATCCGAATTTCTGACCAAAATTATTTTTTTAAACGAGTTCTGAAAAATACCAAACATGTTTTCTTGAAAATACCACGAAATTGGCACAAATATTGTGGCAAAATGTTCCTATCACGACATTAGTCTAATTTTATCTATATCTTAAATATTTACTATTAAAGCTTTGAAAGGATCGTGCGATAAAAGTGCGTGCACTACACGGAGCGAATACACTTCAGTACGGAGAGCAACGTTTAAAACCAGGTTTTCCCGTACCTGATTTAATAGCTGTAGGTACATGTATGTCAATCCCGACTTAGGACCAACCCAACTAACGCCCAGTTCGACTTACGACCAAGTCATTGAAATGTATCCTGCTCGTATATCGGGGAGCTCCTGCATATGTTATGGATGAAGATAGTATGGATGTATTTTCTCAGTTTTCATTTGACTTAAAAATCTTCAATGCTCTACTATCATACTGCTTAAGAAATAATATTTTTTTGTCAAGGAAACATTTAAAAACTGTCATCGAATTTCGTTTCATTGTAACACCGAAGTGTAATTCATAACACAAAAATTAGAAGGAGCTCTCGTAATGAAGGTTAAAAATAAAGTATCATTTGTTCATAAGTAGCTGTTGCATAACCAACCAAGAGGAGCAAGGCAGAAGAATATCTTCCGCCTCTGCAACAGTTTGCCACAATTACAAAAGAAAAAAAAGTTGTCTCTTGGCGCATCTTATTCATGCTCAAAGGAACACAAAAACCCTTTCGTCTCGGTGTTCTTACTTAAGGAAAACCGTCGGTCTTTTTTAAGCATAAGAATAACCTTTAAAAAAAATCCCTCGCGGCGATGCCCCATTTTTCTCCCCATTCGCGTCTTCATAGCATTTAAATAAGTCCATGAAGCGTGAAGCTCGAAAGCCAGCAGCTGTTATGAGTAACAGTGTGCATTAAAATAGATTTCTGTAGCTGCAAAGAGGATTTGCCTTTTCCCCCGCCACAGAAATTTAAAGCTGGAAAATTCGGTGTTTCCTCGCTATTTCCCGGCAGCGAAAATTCACTCAACAAAGGGCATTGTATCATCGGCTTTTAATTTGTCACGATGTTTAAATTTTGCCCAAAAACTTTAATTAATTGCCTTTAAAAATTCGAGTTCATGGATTTTAATTATTTTTAAATCCGTTAACAGTAGGTCAGAGTTACTACCAGGGTTGCTTGTTTCCGATCAACGAAATGTTTTTTTTTTGTTTCACTCAGAAATCGTTTATTTAGCGAAATAAATATCTCTTATGACTCTCTCTTTAAAAAATGAAATGATTTAGCTATGTTACATGTAAACAGATTGAATAGAGCATGTGACTTCTTCAATCTTTAGATTTGGTATAGTTTATGATATTAATAGGGTAGTTTCCTTCATAAAAGAAAACGAAAGTCATTGATTGCGATTCGTTACCCATCATTAGTGTATTCATAATATATACAAATTATTTTGTTTTAGAAATCCCAATTTAGACGAATGTTAATGGTCAATTTTAACCACATTTGAAAAATACCAGCTTGGCGCCCATGTGATGCCACTCCACGTGATGTCACAAGGACCTAGATGCTATACGAGTAGTCAGGAGTTTTACATCGTCTGAGATTTCCAATGCGTTCATGAGGCACAGAGCTCAGGAAAACATCTCATAATAATCACCTATTACAATTTCCTAAGGTCAGAAAGTTTCCTTCGCTTGATGGGGTATTAATGCTTGTGTAAGCCTAGCGCTACCTGCAAGCAGTCTGCATCGAAGCGGCGCTCATAGCCTCGCACCAAGGCGGCTTCACACGGCGGCAGCTGACACCCGAATAACGTCACACGGGATTTTTCCAGCATTCATACTTAGCCGTCGCGTTTTCGCGCGCTTGAAAATTTTCACTTTTCTTTTAAGCGCGAAAAATAGATATCGTCATTTAAAAATCTAAAAGCTTGAAATACGTACTCCAGAAGTAATAATCTTTCTATTTAAGCGATAAAAAAATGATAGGAAAGCACCCTATTGGGAAGGTAAAAGGACACAGTGTACAAAATATATTGTTTTGCAAGTAGGGTTAGGTGCAGAAATTGGGTACAGAAAACAAACGGTATCAACTAAATATTTAGTAGTGCATTTGATTTTTCACTCGATGTCAGTATAGAACGGAGACTCCCTCGTATTCCTTTGCCACCAATTTTTTGTATATTTCTTCTATCAATTTCTGTACCTAACTGTTCAGAATAAAAAGCACTGGTACTCCTCGGCTTCTCACCTCCTCAATTAAGCTAAGGGAAAACTAAACGGATTCAATAGAGCATGACTTCCCTGATATCAAAGTGGTGATTTGATACGATTTGTGAAGGTAATTCAGCGTCCATTTCATTCGAGTGATTACTACATCATTGGCTCTTTCAATTTTTAATGTTATTTGCTCTTTTTCTCCTTTCAGATCCTCACGATGACGTCACCAAGGCATAGTTGGCGATGTCCCACTTCCATGGCGTCCCTTTTCCTTGCCGTCCTCCTTGCACGTAAGTTTGGATCCTACTTGGTATTTTTGTAACTTTGTCTAATCTTTATTCCAACTTCCGATGTCTTGTCGCGTGTTTGCACACCGGCATAATCCATTTAATGGCGCTGTAAATGCCTGTCGTACATTTTACTTGGGGCAATTTGTTTTTGAACTCCGGCATGCATAAATAAAACGTTTTCATTTACATTGCCGGATGAAATTAACGGTGAGCATCTCCTTTTGACGATTGAAATAATTTAACAGCACCCACTCCAATTACAGTCATTAATTCTCTGGATATCGCTAATAAAGATTTTAAAAATATGTGTATATATAGACATGAACATATTTTCGTAATAAATATTCACGAGTGTTACATTTTGCGGAAAGTTGTGACTCGCTTTAAAGAGAATATGTGCTCTCCTCATTTCGCACCCATGAATATTTCACATCGTTTAAGCATGGGAAGTTATTAGTCTCTCGCATCCCACTAATTATGCGCCATGAATTCATTAGCCGAAAAGACTTTTATTTCCGTAAATAATCTTCGTTTCTCGCCCGAGTTTTTTGCGTTAGTTTATCAAATCTCCGCGCTTCCAAGTATCCGGAAGGAGTGAGTTAAAAAGAAAATTTTTAAGAAGGCTAGCTTCATATTTGCGCGAGAATTCTGTTTGCAGGTAATCTTCGCATATTCCTAACAACCATAGAGTTTGTTTTGACATTATGCAAGCAATTTTAGTGGCCATCTGAGAATAAAATAATGTGGCTATTATGGAGTTATGAGAGTTTACACGTGAAAAAGGCATCATGTTCCAAATCTAAGGGAAATAAGGTCACGATAGATCAATGAAATTTGGCTTTTATGACAAGTACTATATCGTTGTGAGGAAATATTCTACTGATATACAGATTAAGGGAAATACTTAATCCGAATACCATTTTCTCAGAGGTGAAATGTTTTTTATTGATAAATGTTACACCTCTAGCTACTCATCAGATGCTGCATCCGAATTTATTAAAATGCGCATTGTGGTAAAGTCGGAAAAATTTGAACTCCAGTGGCCTAGTTATATTTCTTTGTGTTTAACAGCACCCGCTCCAATTACAGTCATAAATACGTTGGATGTCTCTTATGAAGAACCTCTTTTGGGCTTCCGATAATTGCTTCGTTTTATTTTCTATATTGAACTGTTTGTCATGTACTCAAGTATAAATACTAATAGAATTAATCCATGTGTACTGTTAATGCCAAATTAAATTTTTCATTGTAAACAAATGACAATTATATATTGATAAATATCTTCTCGGATTAGGCAACGTATATGGCTGTTTGAGGTCAGCGTTTCTATGACACTATCTGTTACGATACGACCGACTTAGCCCTGATGGTTTTAAACAGTCTTAACCAGTGCCAAACTCGAGAATATTTTACCATTAGTATTCGCCGATAAATCGTACGATCTTAAAATTACATACTGTATTTCCACAATGGAACTTCGAACTAGGGTCATCAAAGCGTTTAATTTATTGTAGACTTTTGAAAGGTAGGTGCTTATTAATAATTCTTAGGAACAGGTACAATCATGTTCCACCTAACTCTCACCGAAACTTTCCAATGAATACGTGGAATGCCCTTGAAAAGCGAGGATCCAGATAAATCGAAAAGGAGATAAGATACTGCGGTGAGCATTCTCACACTGCCGTGGTCGTCCTGGTCCCGCAAAGTTTTTTTTTAATTTTTGGATTGGAATAGCATTTCTGTATCTTCCTTGTATGCATTTGATGCCACCGCGCCGGGAAAACACTGCTGGTCGACCGCTCTCCGCTCCCCTCCATCTCTTCCCCTGCGGCAAAGAAACACCTCCAGGTGTTCTATTATGGAGTGCAAAGCTTCCCTCGCCGCTGAAATATTCACCGCCGTCAATTTGCACCGCATTTGCTCGGTCCATCCCTCTCGTCTAGCTTGGCATTACCTCACCTTCCCTTCACCTACGTCCACCCCATCCCATTTACGGGGCTGCATTAGTCATCCCGCGACTATGTACGACCCTGCTCGCGGCCTGTGTGGACATTCTACCCGCTAAGCGTCTTTCTCCATCTCCGCGCGCAATTTCCCAAACACCCTCCCTCGAGTCCCGCCACCAACTCAATCGATCCTTTTGTGATTTACGGCATTATCATGTAAATTTGCGTTTTCCCAAGGTTTGCCCGCGCTCATTGCATCCTCCCTCTCTCTCTGTATTTCTCTATCTATGTCTGTACCTCTTCTCTCTCTCTCTCTTTCCCCTCCGGCCAAAAGTTAATCTCGTCTTGTTTTCGGGCGAGTTATTCATCCCGCCCATCGTCGCTTCCCTAATTTAACCGCGTAGGTGTGAGATCTCGTGGGTTGGGAAGATTTTCGTAACACGGAGAAATTCAACCATCCAGATATTCCGCCTCTGGAGAAGCCACCTTTACTCCCTTCTGCTTTTCATTCGAGCCCCACTTTCTCTCTTCGCCCTCAGAGGCCTCTCCCTCGATGGTTATGTGCTTATTAATTGAAATTCCCCTCTTGCAGGAAAATTATATTGTTTTTATGTACTTTTCAGTGAATCTTCCATGATCCTATTTTTGTTCCGTCCCCTACCCCCTTTCGACACTTTACACAATGTCATTTACAAAGTCCTTTGAGAATAATATAGTGTATGGTGTCGAAACCTGGATCAGACCATTAAAACATTTGTGGAAAATACGGTATTAGTGTAACTGTTACCACCCTAAAGTTGGCCCGTCATACAAGTTACACCAATCCTCTAGGGATGTGAAATGGTGTATCCCTTCTTAATCTGGGCGCTTGGACCGTAAACAGCTCGAAATTGTGGTTTCATTTCTCTGAAGCTGCAGAAAATGAGTATCTGTCAAAGGTCTATCGTATCGTGACCATATTTAAATTTACTCAAATCTAAGAAAACTGAACAATGATTTCAATCGGAAACATCTTATATTCATCCTCGCTAGACTTGTGCTTCCATATTTCGTAGTCTTTAATACCCTCTTCCTTTTGATACGGTTCCTCATTTTATTTATCTATATTAACATGTAAATTTTCTCCAACTTTTCCAATTAAGAAAATTATAAATAGTATCCATGTAAAGTAAGGCTGGACGAAATTTTGTGTTATCAGACAGAGGCGAATTGGTACTCCTACCAAATTTTAATTCATAGTTCACTGGCATAAGCTCACATGTCACTTGATTATGTCGATCAATGTAATACAGTAGATTCCGTTTAATGGGTCCACCGGTTACTTGGGGCAGCCGCTTAATTGGGGCAGATCTTGAAGAACAGAACCCAATATCCCAGGAGGAATATCCCAGAGTATTCTCCGCTTAATTGGGACAGCATGCCGCTTTATTGGGCCATGAGTCGGCGACATAGACTCTGTACTCGCGACGAAATTAAATTTTTTTATTTTCAGAGTACAATTTTTTTTATATATATTCCTCCTTTAATTTACTCTTATTTTTCACAAATATTCCTATTCTTGCCCTATTTTGAAAGCTCTTTTTATTTTAATATGCGCAAGAGGATAGGACTTTTCTTTAATAGGACTTAGTAAAAGACATTCATTCAGCGTCGCCCGAAGCTGTGAAAAATATTTTTAACTAAAATGTTATAATTCTTTAAAATGATAATAAATTAACGAAACTCGCTGATTTATTAATCGAATTAGTAGTTAAACAAACTGGTGTTGCATTATAAACATTCTTTAGTCTTCTTTCTATCATTTTAACGTTTGTTTATGCCCATATATAGGATAGTTCGCCTAATTGGGGCAGCCGCTTAATTGGGGCAAAGTTCACAAATCCCGATATGTCCCAATTAACCGGAATCTACTGTATCATGAAATTTACCGTAGCATTTTACAAACTATCTCCATAATTTAGCTAGTATGTTTCAGCTTAATTCCGAAAGCTTGTCAAAACCTTAGATATTTGTCTGTTGTATTAAATTTTTCAGTTCTCATCAGGCGTTATTTTAATTAGTTGAAAAATGAAAATCCTTGGGGTGGAGGAGGATGTCTATAAGAGGCTTGGAATGTGCAAATTTCCGGTCAGAGGATCTGTAAATGAAGCGTCTAAATTTATATGTTGGTGTTCCTCCAAGCGTCAACTCTTTGGTGCAAATATGAATAGTTCGAGGGAGGAAACGCAGATGTTCTCAAGCACAATATTTGCGCTTCTCGATACGCTTTCGAAGAATATTTTGGTGCAACATTTGCTTTTCTCTATGGATATTATAATATAAATAATTATAGGGCCCTGAGAAAATTAGAGGTAGCAATTTATCTCATCCCTTAGTTAAAAGGTATTCTCCTTTTCAGTTAAATAAGGGAACCATGAAGATATGGATGTACTTATGAATCCATTCTAATTTGAATGCGCTGGTATTGATTTTTTCAATTATGCTCGTATTTAATGATGCGGATGGCTCTTAACAGTTTGTCTGATAAAGAAAAGCTCGCGCTTCTTTTGTATTACTCTTGATTGCCGTGTGGGGAGCATGTTAGCCTACGAAAGAAACTACTAATAGTAGTTTTCTAGTAATAGTGAGTGGAGCGCTTGACTGAGAGCTCTTGGCTTGGTTGAGCGAAGGGTCTTGACTTATGATGAACCGTGATTTCTTTCTGGATCAGAACAGTTGCACTTTTATCCGTTTAGTTAAGGATACGGAGCTCAGTTGTTTGATAAATTCTACCTTTGTGTCTCACTTGATAACCAATCTTGGCTGTATAGCTTTTTGTTCAAGTTAAAAATTATAAATCACACAATCAATACAATTTGATAGAAAAATACACTTCGACGGGGTAATTTTAGCACCCTTTTTCCCTGTGAATTTTATTTAGCCACATGATCGTACGCACAACGTTATGTAGCCCTCTTTTTCGTGACGATTCGTGGAAGGAATGGAAGTAGCGTGATTTTTAAGCCTGCCCATCGAAACCATTTCAAATAGCTTCATATAAAAAGTAACTAAGTACGTATTCACGCACACCTGACATCTGAAATTCGTCGTGGAAGCAGACGGCTTGGTTTTGTAGCGGGTAGCATATCTGTCCAGCAATCGGGATCGGATTCCGGCAGATTCTAATTTTAGGGCGAATTTCATCATCCATAGCGTTAAAAGAATTGTCAAAGCTTGCATAAAAAAATGACGCATTTACCTTCAGTTTCAGTAAAACATTTCCACGCATGAACTTCGAATAAGTTTAATTTAAGTCCTGTTTTTGTGATGGGTAGCATACTTGACCGGCATTCGGGGGATTTGGATCGAAATTCGGCGGATCAAAATATGTGTTTTAAAGGTGAATTTCATCCTGAGTGTAAAAATGGGGCGTGTGGTAGTTTAATGGGTGGAGCACTTGTTTGCTGATCGAGGGTCCCGGGTTAAAATCTAGGATGAAGACTTTAGACACCCAAAATTAAAAATCCTCGAAGTGCCAGGGGGGCCACGGAAAGGAACTGACCCCCCTGCCCTGAATATATGCAGTTCACATGCCTCGGGCCAACTTCTGGGTGAGCTCTACCCCAACCTTACCAAACCAACCTCCGGGTTGAATCACTCTGTGAGAATGCGAATCTAATAACATAAGAAATAGAGATTTTCCTTCATTTTTCGAAGAAACGCAATATCCACGCAAGGACTCCAAATAAATCAAATTAAAAATTCAAACTTTTTTTAATCATCCCGCCATTCCCATAGAAATCCTCTCGTTCAACGCTTCACACTTGGCAGGCTCCAGGCAACGGAATTTTTTTCGGCCATCGCCGCTGGCCTTGCCCCGTCCTTGATTTATTTCACTCGCATCCATCGTGGGACTCGAATCAAATACGAAAACAAAAAGAGCGAGGGTAAAGCGTCACTTAATCTCCTCCCATGGTTTTGTAGCTCTCCTGCTACTTTTTCCATTATTGTCGCCAACTCGCACTCAATCTTCTCCGTCCAATTGAGCGTCTTTCGGCGTCGTCAATTCTTTTTCCCCGTCGCAGTGTATTCTTTTCGATTTCGCCCTTCAGAAACCTTGTCCACCATAATTCATCTTATCCGTGGCACTTTTTCCGTTATTCTCCCGTCATGTCCTCCCATTTTTTTTTATTTCCGCCCATCCCATCCGTGCTCCTCATATTCCCTTGTCCCTTGTCTGCCCGGTTACTGATTAATCCATCTCGGGAATTCCGAGGATGGAGTTCTCTGAAAGCGATTTTTCGGCTTTCGGGATCCCGATTCCTTTTTCTTGACGTAGTTTTTTTCTGATAGCCTTCCGTTGAATTATTTTAACCTCTTTTTATTTCGATTCCCGGTTCATATGTTATCGAATTTTCAAGGTGTCAAAAAGCGGAGGCTACCGATTGGTGTAATATCATTTATCAAGTCTCAAGATATCAATTTCTTGTGACGTTACATCACGATACATTACTCTCATGGGTGTGTTAGATTGTTAGTGAACGTACTAGAAAACCAATTTGTATTGTGCTATATTTAAAAAAACTGATAGTCTCTCCTTGAGCATTACACAGCGCCGGATTTCCGTTTCCTTCATGGTTTCCAAGGTCTTTGAAGATGTGGCCAGCGTAGGCCACGAAACATCATCTTGAAAACAACTTCGACGCAGCTCACTCGAAAACCATGGAGAGAACTACAGCACTGATTGAGTCAAACATTTTCAGGTAAAGGCTACTGTATTTCCAGCCTCGTATTGAAGCCTCTATGAAGCCTTTGAATCAGAATTTGGTTGTATTTTTTTTCTATCAACCACGTGTTTTAACGAAGTAGCCTTCTATTTCATTTACATCCAATATATCTCGGTTATAATTTTCGTAACTAACTATATGATTTTCATCATTGTACTGATTAATTTTTTGTTCGCCTGTTTAAATGTTTTATATTCAACTGGTAAAACGGAAAGCACAATAAGTTTGAACTACGTGTAGCCCGGAATGGCTAGGCAGGTCATGTTTTACTTTGCGAAGAATTGTATGCTTACAAAATTTAACTTTATCTTTCTGATTTGTTGGCACTAGATTTCCGATTAATCGTGTATTTTCGTTGCATAGTGGCAATCCACGATTTTGTTATACTCGTTTTTTCCTATAATTTGAACGATTATATATTTGGCATTAGGACTGTAATAATTCATTTCTTCTTTTTACTTGGTTGTTAGGTGGTTCCGCTATCCGTTTTTAGCGAAAAAAATCGTTTCCAATGAAATTACTCAAGTTAATATCGTTAAATAGGCACAAAATGAGCATGATTTCCAGGAAAAAAACACCAAATTTGTTTTTATATTCCTTGTGACTATCCGTAAAAAGTTCTGGGAATCTCCTTATGCTCTATGATATTCTTATCATTTTATATTTCAACTTCGTGTGTAGCTCCATGTTTACTCTATTTTATTTCCTCCTTTGGTCCATTTCCAATAACCTATCTTCTTTGACGCTTCCTATCTGCGCTAGTTGCACGGCGGGAAATACGTCGAGAAAACAACTGTAAATCATAGATAAAAATCAAATTGAATCCGCTGCTGAGAGAAATGATCTATCGTTTCCTCGAGTGGAAAACAGGACGTTACCATCGCAATCTCTTTCACACGGTCCTTTCCACCACGTCTTCCCCCATGTCCCAGCACTAACTATGTACTAAAAACAGCCCAAATGATAACGCGGATGACTGTGCTTACCATACGCAGGTCAATGCAACAAAGATCAATGTTAGGAATCAATTATTTTGACTAATTAAGTGGAATTTTCATCACTTTGCCTTCTTCGTAGGATATCTATTGAGCTCTTGGTGTATCTCCATCGAAACACCAAGGTACTTTGCAAAGCTATGTCTGTATCTGGGTACTTCTTTGACATTGCTTAGTAATTACAATTTTTAGTTAGTTCACAGATTATATAATAGCAATTTATAATGTAAAAGCTTGACGCGTGAATAAAAAAATGAGCCCTGTGTTGAAAAAATTGAGCATAATTGCACAATTTTTATAATTGTCGCTCTTCTTGTTTTCCATTAAGAACTATATTCTCTTCTTTTTACCTACTCGAATACTCTATATTTTTGATTTTGTCTTTCTCGGAATTGGCAATGAGCCTGGTATATTCAATAGTGATTTTCATAGTAGCCGCGAAAAAATGTCGTCCTCTTTCTGGATCCGTGTTTCTACAATATGCACCACGAATCACCTAATTCATCTAAACACCAAAATATAATAATGATTAAAACATTTCTGCGAAGTCCAGTGATTTTTATAATGAACCCAGGTTTTTACTAAGTATTTCTTTATACATTGTGTAGTTTTTCGAACCCTGGGTCTCTATACTGTGCTCTCTAGATGTTAAATCTCTTTTTACAAACATCCCACTAGATCTATTAAACAATATTATTATAGAAAATTGGCTTTTAATATCTGATCATACAATATTAAACAAGGAAGAATTCTTTGAATTGTATGATATTACTGTCAATCAAGGATATATGCAATATAAGGACCGTCAATATCAAATAAAAAATGGAGTCCCCATGGGTTCCCCAGTAGCGACCATTTTAGCTGATTTGACGATGAACCATCTCCTAGACAATGTAATTACTAGTTTACCTTTCAAAATTCCTTTCATTTACAAGTTTGTTGATGACTTATATTTAGCACTTCCCAATGACATCAAGGAAGACACCATTTTAAATTATTTTAATAGTTTCCACCCTAAATTGCAATTTACAATAGAATATGAAAAAAACAATACTCTACCATTTCTTGATATGCTGACCATTAGAAATCATGATGGTTCGATTCATGTGGATTGGTGGAAGAAACCACACAAATCGGATAGATTTCTGAATTTCGAATCACATCACCCTCTTAAACATAAAGTAAATGTAGCGCTTGCACTAAAATTTAGAGCTCTGAATTTGAGCGATAATATATTTCACGAAAAAAACATTAAAATAATTGAGGATATTCTAAAGAAAAACCATTTTCCAAAAAAACTTGTTCATTCTATACTTTACAAAAACAACACTAGACTTTCACGTACTCAAAATTCACTAAACAAAAATGATTCAGCAAGTACAACATCCCCATACCGTGGAATCATCTATATTGGTAAATTATCTGAACAAATTTCGAACGTATTCAAAAAAATAAATTATAAAATTGCACACAAGAATCATAACACTCTAAACAAGCTCATTTACACAAAAATAAAATCTGAAACCCCTAAAAATCTAAACAGTAATATAATATATAAAATTTCTTGCCTCGACTGTGACACTTGTTATGTAGGACAAACATCGCAATATTTAAAAAATAGAATTTCTCAACATAAATCAACAATAAAAGGTGGTATAACTCTATGTGCTCTAGCTAGCCATAGCATAAACAATGGCCATATTTTTGATTTTGAGAACGCCGAAATTTTGGATCATGAAATTATATTGAAAAAAAGACTTTTTAAAGAAATGGTTTATATTTCAAAAACAAAAAATTGCTGTAATAAAAAAACAGACATCGATAACCTCAGCAAAATTTATTTTTATTTAATACATCAAAATTAATGGTAACCTAGGTTGTTTCAATACCGTAGAAACCAAATATCAATAAATGTATTCAAAGTTTAGAGGTATGTCAAAATTTTTTGTATAATCCATTCTGTTCATATATATATGTTTATATATATTTCTATTAATTATATTGTTTATATAAAAAAAGGCACGATTGCTCCTTTTTTATGTATATATATTGTATATTGCCTAATTCTCTGCATTTTATATTGTTTCATAATTTTTTTTTTCTAACATAGCCCTGAAGATGTTTTTAAAATAAAACGAAACGTTGGCTGCTAACTTTTAATTTATTGACCTAAACTCCAGGAAACATCATTTTATATATTAAAATAAGGTCAAGAAAAAGGAGAAAATATAATAATAATGAACCCTGGGTTGATAAATAAAAATATTTGGACCATAAAAAGTTTTTCTATCATAATGTTACCGGAGACATAAGTTTCTAATTATGTCGCCAAGTTCCACCATAAAGTTGATCTATACTCCAATGTTGATGATAAAAGTTCCTGAATAAGTTCGTAGAAATTCGATTCAGTATCAATTTACTAAGTCTTCGCGATATTTATTTTTTTGGAATTAATATTATGGTCACAAAATTGGGGTCATTTACTTCTGTTGTGTAAATAAGAAATCAGTTCCGGGGATGCAATCCTACGTGCATCGTTCCCATCATTGGTGTTTCCAAATCTCTTTTATCTGCCCCGTTAGCGTAGCTTACAGGCAAAAAATACTCGATGCGGGTGCCTGAAAATTAATTCCTGCTGTTTTTTTCTTGCCACCGCTGGATGACTAACACACTACCAAATGTCAAAGTCGCGACGAGGGCTTCAAGGTTCTTTGAAGAAGAGTCTCGATTCTTTACTTTTTTTGCCGTTTGAAATTTGAGGTTAATTGTAGAACGTATATTTATCGATCATCTTTGAGGGCAAATATCTTGTGTCTGTCCCGCATGCTTTATGTAGTGGTGAAGGTATTATTTTAGTACTCGTTTTTTCCTAACTTGCTTCGTCCGTTTGTCTGTTTAATCGTTGGAGTTTAATCGATTTTTAACCCACTTCCCATCGTCGCATCGGCTTGAAATTTTGCAAATTTCCTTTGTTAAGATGCCACTACTATATAATATAGTCAAATATTTGAAATTTTGTTCCATTGTGCTCTAATTAACTTACCTTCACGGGAGAGCTTTATAGATTTGAATGGTTAGGCTTTCCATCACCGAAGTTTTATATTAGATTTATCTTGGTGTAGTAGATACGCCAATGTAGTACATTAATCGTAATGCAATCATTGATTTCGCTTCACAATTGGTTTTGCGCCTGAAATGAAGAATCTACTGCGATGTTCAATATTTCACCCCCTCCCCGAAAATTTAAGCGATCTCTCTTGATGGTTCATCCCTCCCGTGTCTCAACATGGATTTCTGGGACGTCCCTCAAGGCTTGCATCATTACTCCGCCTTTCGAGAGCCAATTATTTAAATTGATCCGCTACTCCATTAATCTTTCCGTCTGCTGCTACTTAATTAATCTCAGCGTCAGATCTTAGCCCTTCTGTTGCGTCACCCATTTCGTTACTGCTCGAGAAAACTCTCTCTCGTTTCGTTGTAATTGAAATTGAGCGTCTTTCATTCTCCATCTGCCGTCGTCGCAGTGTTTTATATGCCACGTTGGCACCGCTCTTTCCCCCCCCCCCTCCTTGGCTCCCTCCTACACCTTACTCCTCCCATCCCCTCACCCCCGCTGAGATAACAGGACGGTTCTAGATTTTACAGACGAGTTGAACCTGCCTTGAAATTTTCTTCTAATTGTGGACAAGTTGGAACATCCAAAGTGAGTCCCGTAGTGCTTTATTTCCATCTCACTTGTCATGGCACGTCATCGCTCCTCGACGTATTTCCCTTGCTACTAGCGTGCAAGGTGGAGTTTCCACCTTTTCTGCTCTTAGAGTATGAATTTATGCTGCATGCCAGAAGTTTCAGCTGTCTGCCTTCGCGTACCGTACTCATTTTGACTAATATGAAAAAATATCATGTCTCCACGTGGTTTTTTTGCTTCACGGCAGGATTAATATGTTATTGTTAGTGGTGGCTTTATGAGCGCCAACGATGGTAATTTCAAATTGTAAATTCATGGCTGTTTAATGGTACAAGTAGCTTCCATGTGTTCCACTCTATTTTATGCTGCTTATAATAATGTTAATCTGTATGGCTTCACATATCGAATTAACATATAATAAATAGAAAAACAAGTTTCTCTGTGGTTATTCTAAAATATGGCATTTATACGTTATTTTAGCACCTTTAATAAAAACTAACCACTCGTAAATCCATCATAGCTAAATTTTACCACTTCTTTTGACTCTAAGGCCTCATTATCGGGTGTATATTAAGATTTTTATTCATCTCCGGTGGTAAATCTGTACACCCAGTTAAACATGGTGCAGATGAGGTGTTGGGGAGAATGAAGCGATGGTGGTGGTAATGCTAGGGAGGAATTAGATGTGTTCGGGAAATGCGTCAGTGAAAAATGGTAATCGGAACGGTTGAGAAAAACTTTTTTAAGGATTGTTTACGGAGTATGAGTCCATCTTTAGAGGGGTTTCATGAGATAAATTAAAGTTACTTTGAAAACATTGTCTCAGACGTTAGCAGTGTGGTATTTCACTTTCTTAAAATGATATCAGTAATTCATTTTGAAGTATTCTTTATTAAATATACAATCACGTTTTCCAATCACTTTCTTAACATCGTTGTAATATCCTACACGTGGACGTTAGGGAGACCTATTGCGGTGGAAAGCTTTGTCAATTTCTGCTCAATTTATTGACAGTCGATTTTATTTTATCTTGTACTTATTTCACGTTCTTTTTATATATTACCTCATAAGTACAACCGGCGCTGTTTAATCCAATGGCAGGTGGTTTCATTTACTTATTTAACGATTTAGCTCTCGCTCCCGAATGGTGCACATTAAGGCCTTTTACTTACGGATTTTTAACAGTTTTCAAAGAAGGATGTCGAAGACCCTGGAAGGGCAAGGATTTACTATCTTGCCGGTACTCGGCTGTAATTGTATTTTTTTTATCCTCGACCTCTGGTTTGGGAGGCGTTTAAAGTACCCTTCAGGCGGTAAATTTTGTATTTTTATGTAAATTTTGTATTTTGTAAGTAAATTTTTAGCTAAGTTCGACCGATTCAAGCGTGGTATAGTGGAAGTTCGACATATTCAAATGAAAGGTAGTTGCGCTTTTCCAGTTATTTAATGCGCTCGACGCATTAATTAACAGTAGAAAAGTGCAACTTCCTTTCCTTTCACTATTTTCACCTATTTTATTTTTCGTATAAGATGCTATATAGTTTAATTCCATTTGTATTTGCTCCATAAGGAGATAGCTTATCCCATTTCGGTAGACAGCTGGCAAGGCCGCGGTGAGAGAAGACCATACGTGATGGGGGAGAACGTGTTTAGATTAATAAAAAAGAGAGATCCTGCCGTCTGCACTTGTTACAGATCCCGCCGCCATTATTTTTATGGCTGCCGGCTTTTTTCCGTACCTTCACATAGATTTCGGTCGTAATTGGACGTCGTAACTAGAAGAGTAACCGTGTCCTAACATGGAACCGAAAGCATTGGCAACAAAAAAAAAATGAAGACGGAGAAGAGAAAAAAAGAGACATTTAACCCGCTTGTTCAGTCTCATTTTAGAGAGGAGAGAGATATAAAAAGGGATAGAACAAAAGAAAAGCGTCTCCGATGAACGGATCCGCGAGAGAGTTGAGAGCAAATAAATAAACTATACCGCCGCTGAAAGCAAATCTTTTTCGACTTTGGGGGATTTCGTAATGTCTCGGCACTTGTTTTTAATTACGGAAGAGCTTAACATTTTGCGAGAGAGGGAAAGAGAGGGTATAGAGAGTGTGTATTTGCTTAATCCCTCCGTTAGGATTAAGCAGCCTCCTCCATTCTTTTCACCTTCGCGATTTCTTTGTTCTTCGGCTATCCTCCCGGTGCGTCTCTCTCGAGCGCTAAGACGCCAGGGCGCTCTCCTCAGAGAGTCGGCACAACCGTGGGCGGTCTTCGCTCTTCCTTCATCACCCTTTCCCTCACCCTTCCCGCTCTCTCGCGTCTCCCTCTATTCCCCCGAGAGGAAACGACATTAATTGGCGACGCGACCTTTTAAAGGGAAGATGCAAGGAGTAGCGACAAGAGCGGGGAGGATGTGTCGCTCTTTGTAAACCCTTCTAACGGGATGTTTTTATTTTTTATTCCTTCCTTTCTTTTCTTACATTTTTCTCCCCCTGTGTATCCCTCGCCGTGCCTTTCAACACCTCAAGCTCGGTGTGATCCAAAAAGGTTTTTCCTTTCCATTTGTCAATCTGTTCGCTGCGTGTCCGCATTACTCCTGCCGAATCGAATTTGTGCTTGCAACAGGGAAAGTCAGTGATCGTTGGGCTTGGATATCACAAATTCTTTCTAAGGAGAAGTACTCTAATCCAATTATACTATCATGCTGGGTTGCGTAATTCCTGTTTCATTTTTTATGTCTAGTGTTAAAGTTCAGGCTTTAATTAACATATCCTATTTGGCATAGATGTTCACATGTTTTTGCGGAAAATATTCATTTTCATATCCATTTAGAATTCATTTGTGACCGATTTTTTTCATAGTTTTTTTTTCGACCGCGATTCATTTATTTGGGTTTAAGAAAAGCGATTCTCCTCGGCCTTCATGTTTAATATCAGAGAAAATTTTCTCAGATTTTTAGCTTGTCGGTCAGATCATCGGTATTCGGCGGTCGATATAATTTTTCTTTTCTATATATTTTTAGGACTATAGATGCTGTTTGTTGCGTTTAATGCGGATTCTTTTTCTTCATGTTTTGGGCATAGTTTTTTAACTCAAATAGCTTATGTTCCAGATACAAACGCAGAAAAAAGAAATATTTTTTCAATGTAAGAGATCACACATTAGTGAAAATATGGTGCAGAAAAAAGTGAAAAAACATAGGTTATTAGAGTGGGAAACACTCCTGCAATAAAAATATAGTCATTTATATTCTCTCTGCATAAAAACACACCATCCAAGCAGGCAGCAAGTCTGATATCCTTTAATAATTTTCTAATACTCTTCTCTAGTTTTAGTTTCCTCTAGTAATAGTTTTAGTGATTAAGTATAAAATTAAAATCTTTGTAACTGTATAAGCGCTGGACTGACAATCAATCAAACTTTCTAATACCGCCTCTTTCCAGTAACTTATCATCCAGTCCTCTTTATTTTTGTGATTTCACAGTTTATTCAGGATTACCAGAAATATCCGCTCGTTACTATTATCATCCTCTTATGGCCTTTAGGATTTAATTTTTGGAGCACTCTTGTCCTATGCCCAAATTATGAAGGACCTGCTTCAATGGTCATTGATATATCTGTCATTCTCATAACTCATGGTATTCAGCTACTCGTATGTTTGAATGAGCTACATAAATCACGATTCTACTGTTTATAGTTCCTCTATTTATTAATCAGCATCGTTATATTTCCGGGCACAAACATTATTTTTGCTCGTATCGTTTTACAAATATGCTTCTCTCGTAGGCTCTTTTTATGCAAACATTTGTTGAATCACTACGATGGCTGATAAAAGTAGCATGCACCGTTATCGGTCTAAAACTCTGAGTAATAGAAAATATACACGAAGGTTTTATACTACGTAAGGTTATATAATGCTTTCCATTCCCACCATCCATCATGCCTCATGAAAGTAATTTATCCTCTTCTCTACTTGAAATGCGTGTTATTTTACCAGCCCCTGTGGTCTCCATTCATTTTGCGGTGACTGCCTCCTGGGTTTAATTGGGTGGCTGTTCGAAGTCACGTGCAGCTTAACGTTTTGCGGCCGAGTCTCTTTTGAATAAATCCTAGCGCTCTCCGAGTTATTTGGCTATTCTTGTCCACGACTGCGTGCATTTTCGACTCTCCGTCATTTCCTTTGAAATATGCAGTTATGGCCGTGTATCCTTTATTACATTCTTCTTCATGAGCATTATATAGTCCGCACTGTAGCTATGTAGAGAAACCAGAGTAAATTCGCGTGGAGCCCCCATTTAATGCGTAAGACTTGTGCATATCATACACAATGTGCGCAGCTTAAAATATGTACATGTTGAAGATGAAAAACTTTTGGTGTGCGTTTATTCACGAAAGGCTCTATTTGTGTAAAATTTCAAACCATACTACTCTACATACTTCGTGAATTATTTTTTACTCATTTTATTCTAAGAGATACATACAAAATGGTACATGCTAAGGCCTTAATTTTAATGAAATATCCGAAGGCAATACATTTTGGGGGATCTCAATTCTCTGGACTATATGTGATTTCACGCCTGTTAGCGACTTCGTCTTAATGAAAGGGCAGGATGGACGAGGAGATTAGGAAAGAAAGTCTCCGATTTAATTACTTAGGGCAAATTATTGAGGATTTGAAAGGGAAGTGATACGTAAATATGAAAAAGTTCGCTGACGTGAAAAAGGAGCGGTGAGCCGCGCCTAACCAAGGTATACAGGGTGGAGAAAATTTATAACATGAAATTTTAACCCTGGATAGCTAATGCCAATAGGAACCAAAATTAATAATGATGTTTAGGTCGAAAACGTACAATTTTTAAGCTACAGAAACTCTGAGCCGAACGCTCTGATTGGCCGCGAATTTGCCCTGTTATCGGATGCTCTGGACAAAGGCAAAGATAGGCAAAGTATTTGAAGTTATCATTCCGCAAACGGGGCAAACTCGCGATCTGTTCTGCGTATTCGACCTAAATATCATCAGCTATTTTGGTTCCTACGCTATCGAGGCTAAAAATTTCGTGACATAATTTTTCTCCATCCTGTATAGCCGAATAGTTGACTTGTGATATTTCAATTACTATTTCATGTATTAAACGTCGTTTTAACTTTGTAAAATTGAATTTTTGATAGCTCTTTTTAAGGTTGGACTTACCATTCAGCCACGTCTGGATTTATATTCGTATTCTCTCTCTTGTATCTTCTAAGTTCTTACACAGAATATGGAAATATTGGCGCCACTGTCTCGTCATAAACAAAAGGTCATTTAACGCGCTGGCATTTTCGCCATACTCCTCATTCATCCCGGCTCGAGTCCTTCTTTCGCCTTCCTCGGATTGTCGAGGAGCTTTCCGCGATAATGATCTCGCAAGAGCGGCAGGTGGGGCGGGGAGGTTCAGCTCCTCTAACGGATGAGCGCCGCGGCGAGTCTTTCCCAGGTTCGTCTTTTGGAGTCGACCGTGGGACAGGGTTCCGCCGTCGCATTTGTGGGAGGGGTGAAGTGCGGGACTTCTGGAGAAGTTCCCGGGGCAATCAGTTCGCCTCTCTCCTTGTCCGCTTTCAGAATGGCATCGCTCCATCTCGCTCTCTCTCTCTCCTCTTGCCCTGCTCAAGGGTGGAATCACTCCCAAATTTCGCCCCCGTGTTCACGATGCTCATCCGCGTCACAATTGAGTCGGTTGCATTCCTCGCTCTCTCTATATCTCCGGGATCTCTGGGATTTCACGCACCAATGAACACTCAAAGGGCGAATGGGCGGAAAATTGAAACGAAGAAAACTGAGAAAGGAAAATTGAAATTAACTGACCAATCGTGAATAAAATACGGAAATTCAAACGTGATGGAGTGGAATTTTTCCATATTACAATCAATACTTACAATTCACCACGAATATAAAAAGTACTACGACTTAGGTTTCAATGTTACCGCATCAAGACATTTTCTTGAAGATCATGTAGTAACATTGAAATCCAGGTCGTAATAAATTTTATAATCGTTGAAAATTGCAAGTACGAGACACATGAAAAGTAAGGTCTCCAAAGCCCAGGCGTCGCAGGATGCAGCACTACGCAAAATCTAGCCAATCTGTCGTATTTATTGGTCCTTCCCCCTTGCCGTCACGTAAACAGTTTCGCATTAGCAAGATAATCATAGGCGGAGCACCCATTCGCGATGGGTGTCCCGATTCCTGCTCCCGCCAAATGTAAACTGCGGACTGTCATTAAGTTTCTGCTAGCGAAGGTTGTTGCAATGATTGAAATTCATCGCCAATTGGAAGAAGTGTGTTACCCAAAGAGCATAGGCTTGAAAAATTTACGGAAGTGTTGCTGAAAATTTACTGCTTGCCGCCTTTACGTTCATGACGAGCAGTGGAATTCTCTGAATTAGCCTGCAAGATTTTGGCTAACGTCTTCTGGGGCAGAAAATGTGTCCTGCTGGCCGATTTCATGCCCAAGGTTACAAAAATCAACCTCGTTTGGCACTAAGAGACCCTAAGAAAACTTTTAAGGGCTATCTAGGAAAAAAGACGCGGCAGATTGACAACAGGCATTCGATTGCACGAGGACAAGGTGTGATGTCCACAAGGGACAATGATGTGGCCCACAAAACAACTCACTCATCGAGCAATTCGGAAAGAAGGCGACTCATCACCCATTTTCAATACAAATATTGCTCCCAGTGAATATCAACTCTGTCCGGCCTTAAAAAATATTTGGGAAGGCGAAAATTCGCGACGTCCAAGAGGCGGTTTTTGCTTAGCTACTGCAAGCGGCGGAAAGCTGGTTCGAGAAAGGAGGGAGTTCAAAGGTCGTCTCACGGATGCGGAAAGTTATCGAGCGCAAAGGCAAATACATAGAAAAACAGCGGAATGTTCAAGGTTTCTAATCATGTAAATGCATTGGCAAAAAAACACCAGCAACCAAGGAAAAATAATTAGGAGGCCTTGATTTTCAAATGCCTCTCGTAATTATTTCAATATGACCAATAGCCAAAAGGTTGCCTTATAAGTTCATTTAAATAACTTTACTATACAACATCTTTCAATGCATCACTGCATCATCTTCAGGTGCTACGATGTGTGCTTAAGAGAGCGTTAATTTAAAGCTGAACCTGAAGCACGTACGTGGTGCAAGGGCTCAATATCAATAATGAAAGACACTTTGTTTCTTCCAAAAGTGTATAAAAATGTTCTGTTTTATTACCGGTTTCGGCTGTTACACCGGTGCTGTATTTGAGAACTGTGTAAAAGCCGAAACCGGTAATAAAATAGAAAATTTTTATAAACTTGTGGAAGAAACAAAGTGTCTTTCATTATTAAGAGCGTTAATGTCTCGAAACTAGTTTTGCGGTGAAGCTATGGAAGTGGATATATGCGTTGGCATTTTGGTATAATTACATTGTGCTCGTATTTATATTGAAATTCAATGGCGATTTGTAGCCAGGTTTTAAAAGAAATTTTATGCATAAATATAGATATTTAGACATCTTGTAATGAAAAGGCTTCCTGAAATCGATTTAGATTGATTATTATGAAAGTATTCTACTGGTTAAGGTAGGTTTACATGGAGTTTTTGCCAAACTCGCTAGCCTATCTTCCAACCCAACTTTGAAATGACTCTTTAATTCACAATAAGACCTAGTTCCTCTCATTCCATTAAAAAATCTTCTCTTCCTTCCCCTTTCTCGCTTACCTAACATTCTTTCCTCTAAAAATGTTTTTAACGTCTCTTCCTCTCTCATCACTCAATCCATCCATACCTTCTGTCTCCTCCGTATCTCATTCATAAAGTGCCTCTCCTCACCCACCATGTCCACCACTTCGTCGTTGCTCCTCCTCTCCATTTCACCTTCTCCATTCTTCGCCACACCCACATCCCCTCCATACCAACATCTCGAAATCTTCAGTCTTTTCTCGTCTTCTTTTGCTTTAGATGGGTTGCAGCTTGGATTAATTAAGGGTACAGAATCCCGAGGAATCGTGCCTTTTCAAATAATAACTTGTATTGAAATTTGCTTAAGTTGGCAAAAGTTAATTGTAATGTGTCTAGCCCATGATTAAAAGGTAAAAAAGTTATAAATCGCTTTTTAAGGACTATCTCCTGGTGTTACTCTCAGAGACCTGATAAGATAAAATTCAATGCTGGATATCCTTCTCTCCCTAGCGGATGCAGTCGTGAGAGTAATCTCGTCAGGTGAGAAATTCGATTCTCACGGTTGAGAGATCTCTTCCCGGCTGTTCGGTCTTTATGACGGAACTTTTACTGGCGTTCCTTCGATGATTCAGTGAAGTTAGCTCTCATTCATTCCTGATCTATTGTTCTCGCAAAAGCTCAATTCCCGTAGCAATGGAAAAAACACCTGTAAAATTTACTTCGCCGTTAACGATTAAGGTAATTCTCATTATTATCAAACTTATTCGACTTTTTTATCCCCTTGCTTGATGATAGGCTTAATATGATGATTGGGATTGTCCCATTTATCCATTTTAGCCTGTCGCTCGGTCATGAGCATAATTAGTGCTGGAAAGGATCACATTAGTTTTCTTACTAACAAATATTGATGAATGTAACACTTATACCAAGTTTTAAATAGGAAACAACTTGTGATTAGTATTAGTTCCTCTTCCATACCTTCACCTTGAACGTTTGTCTATTTCCAATTATTATGCTAAACACACTTATCTCTGTTAAACCAATCCTATTTTTAATATTTTTTATGCTTGGCGTGGCAACTTTGTGTAGCACCGATATAATGATTTTCCACCTAACTTCAATTGAACCAATCAACGCCAATTTAATGTAAAAATACTTCGTTTGTCTTTCAAGGTATTTATTATTACCGTCTTCAGCACTACTATACGAGTTTGTCTGAAGAATCTTTGGCATTATCTGATTGTGTATTTGATGAAATAAAGTTTAACAATGTGCGTAAATGTACATATAAGGCAGTGTTTTATCTAATACGTTGGTTAACTTTTGCAGGTCATCTGAATTTCATGAGATATCAATTTTCACATGTTTCCGTGAAAAATCTTGCGCCTTTTTGTAATTTTTTAAATAGCTACTAATTCCTTTAGCTTGATACCCAAAGTAGTTGTGAATGGTATAAATCATATCAGTGAGCAGATGTCATTAATTCTATTTTGTCTCCAAAGCTTTCGCCAAACATTGATTTGCATTTTTTGCTAATTACCTAATTAATATAATATGTTGAATTATCAGATTATTTTAATTGAGTAGTATTCTGTGAAATGGTTAATGATTAAATCAATAAATAAAATTTAAGAGAATGATGTTGCATCGGAAAAAATATTCCGCGTCGGCAGCTGTAGCTGAATTTAAAATGTTAGTTTTTCCTATAGTTTTACTGTCTTGAAATGGAGGAATATATTAGTTAAATTGTCGCATTCGGTGAAATGATTAGTACTAGAACTTAAGCATATTAAAGTAAAATTCCTTGAATTGGAAAGAGCCTGAATTCATTCATTACTTCAATCCAACAGCCGGAGATGTGTTTGAAACTCTAGTTTTTTGCAGGACGTGGCTATCCCAGCTCGCGTACGCGGGCATCTAATGCAATCCAGCGACTTCAACTCAATTCAGGCTAATCCGCTGTAGGATAGCACAACGTGAGTGGACACGTGGGATATCCGCGATCCTCGGGGTCAGCCGGTGTGTGTGCATCGAGCGAGCCGAGCTCACTGAGAATCGGGTCGATTCGATCGCCATACTCAAAACTCATCCATCTGCCCTCCTCAATTCGTATACGGGTCTACACAGCCGCGCGTCTGTCCACGATTACTTTTTTCGTCAGTGTTTGGCATTTTTACACGCTTTTTCTCAAATTGCTTTGTCTGTTTCATCGATGGAATCTATTAATTGATTTTTAGCCCACTTCCCATTGCCTGATCGGCTTGTTATTTTGCGCGGCTACCTGCCTCTTATGACAATATAATCTTCTATAATCAGACGTTTGAAATTTCGTTTCATTGTGCTCATATCAATTATCTATATATCCGTATGGAAAAATATTTGCAAATATTCTTAATAAATGGCGTTAGTTACAGTTTCTTTGACAGCTCTGGTTTAATTGATTGCACGATTCGCCACTGGAAATTAGAAAATAAAAGTAAATCAAAGATCCATCGTTCGAACCGCATGGTGGATTATTTCACTGTCTGATCTAATCCATAGCCAATGGTTAATCTGACGACCAATATTTTAGCCATTTCCAGCTCATGCCTGTAGTAGATGACTTTAGTAGTAACAAAGAAGTTTGAGAGGCTTTGGCCCTTTGAATGTGACTTTTCGTCATAGTTTCAATCCTCCCCTCAATACTGACCATCGATTTAACCCAATTTTTCTTCTGTGAGTACAGGTGTATTTGGTGTGGTAGCGAGAAGATAGTTCTATGTACAGGAGACCCTGGCCTTAGCTGGGACCCTAGACGGCCCAGGCAAATTTCCCCTTCCCTTTGACCGATCTCCCTCGCCTTCTGTGGACGGACATGGTTCATGGTCACTCGATATTTTTGTTTACCTGCGAAATTTTCCTCGTGATCTTACCGACGATACGTATGAGGATCGACAAGAACTCGTGTTTTCGCCCGCTAGGTTAATCACGTGTTGGGATCGTTTGCCGGGTTCGTTGTTCTTGCTCAGTACCGGGTGGAGTTTATTCCTCCCTGTGCGCGCCTTCATTTTTTTCCCGCGGTAGCAATTGTTTCACCTTTTTTGGTGCACTCTCTCTCGTGTTCCGTCTCTCTCCTCCTCTCTCAACAGTCGCCATCGGCTTCTGTTTGCCGTTGTAAATGAAGCCGTGCGTCAGCCGAGGAAACCTAATGAGGTGCACGCCTCTCCTCCCTCCCCTCTCCTCTCCCTCTGCACCACTCGGGTGTGCGTCGAATTGGAATTTTTAGACACGAGTGATATTTTTCTCTCTTACTCTCTCTCTCTCTATCCAGTTGCTGCAACATCGGCGGAGCGAGCAACAGGGTGGGTTTTTAGACGAAGGAACAAATGCATGACGGAGTTTCGGAAATGAAACTTCGGTTTTTTTAAGAATGCAGTCAGATTGGCAATTTTCCCCTTCAGGAGTGTAATAGTTTGCGTATGCCTCGACGAAATCTGTGATCCATGCCGATTTATACTCGAGAGAATGGACCGGTAAATGCGCTGCGGGACGATTGAGAGGAGCATTCAGTAAAGTGGATTTTGTGGAAATTAAAAAGACCAGCTAAGTTGGATTGGGAAGAAGTGCACAAACCTTTGGACGTAGGAAATCGCAGGGAAATTAATTTTGACATACCACTTTGCTACTTTGTTGACTCGCGTTTTTTTTGCGCTGTCTGCTAATTTTTTTGCATGCATGCGCCTCGATGTTCACTTTCAATATATTTAAACTGATATAAGTTTGCGTGAAGTCTTCTCGGGATTTCCACCTGTTTCATTCGTTTTTTAACAACAAAGTTCCAATTTACGACTCATCCATCTCATCAGCGTTAAAGAATTATTATAAAGGGCGATGGCGATAGACGAGACGTTCATTTAAAGTTTCCTCTGAAAAATTCTTAACCACGGTCAAAAGAATAATAGTCAAATATAGTGATTTCAATTAGAAATAATCTGTCTTTTAAACTGGCAACAAGTGCGCACGGAAAAGACACACCAGTTTTATTTTCTTCTATACTGCAAGCCTTCTATGAACCTTTCTTTATATATTTCGTCAGTTCACCATGATGCTAATTACTTTTTAAATACATATATAACCGAGTCTTCCTCCTCATTCCTCACTCCTCTAATATCCTTCCCTCCACCACGGTTTTCTTATTTCCTACACGCTAAATCCAGAGCCCCTACCTCGTTCTAAAGTCCTCGAGCATTATCCTTCCTCACCTACCATGCATAGCCATTCCTTGTTCAATACTTTCCCTCTCCATCGGTCTCGGTTTTTCCGTTTCTCTCTTAAATTAGATCACTTCACGTATTGACTCTAATCTCATCCTCTTTCCTCAATATCTTACTTCCATCCTGTAAAGCGTTGAAATTCAAATCTCATTCTTCACCATTATTCTCTTCACATGGATAAAGATAATCAACAATTTCCAAGTCATAAATCCATACTTGACCCAATATGTCTCCATCCTTAACGCTGACAGCTAATTTCTTCCCATTGCCGCCTCTGCTAAGTTTAATGCCCATTCGTGTTTATTTTGTGAAGTTATTTTCTGTTAATGGAAGCTTAAGTTTCATTTTTCATAGTTTATTAAAACCGCATGGCTTTATTTTTTAATTCACCATTATGCCTCATTGGTTGCATTTTTAACGTCGAAGCGTATCCAGCACTTTTAACGTCTTACATATCCACGAACGCTTATAAGTCAATAAACCCGTGATCATCAGTGAACCTAGCTAGAGTCAACATCAATCCGCTCACTTAAACTTTTATACCAATCCAGTATTATGCGTACCTCACCATCTCCTCGGCAAACGCGTTAAACACTCAAAGCGATTGCAGATTGCCTAACGACCTTGCCTTTACACTCGAGCCTATGTCTGCTCACGCTCATACTCCGTCGATAAAGTGTTTGCCTTTGAGATCACCGTAGTAGCTGCGTAGCTCGTGTTGGTCGGTCAATTATTTAATTCTTTTCACCTTTCGAATTGACATATTGAGTAATTTGCATCAATAATACCTAATATTTGATCCTAATCTCCGCATTGATGAAATACCTTATATCTTATTTCTGAGGTAGTGGTGTAAATAAGAGATTGAAATTGTAGCTGACCTGGTGGCATTGTACAGCGCTAAGAGTTTTGGCACAGTTTTCCTCGACTGGGTATACATGGAAGATACTTTCATTTTCATCGCATATCTTAGCAGAGGATGGCTCGGGAAAGCGTTGTTCCATTTCTCCACATGGCCTACCGTAAAGGCTCCCCCTCCCACTTTTGTTAGCATAGCCTTCAAATTTTCACTATTTTATGCCCTCATTTCTTTCCTCATTACTGATGTGCAATTTTGAAATGAAGCTTTCATAGTCCGTAATGACTCTAACTACCGTAGATGTAATTCTTGCGCATTGCTCATGGGGAGCTTTAATTTTTCTATGCGCCCGCTTTTACAAGTAAGTTTAAAATCGATTTATCAGTTTTCTTCGCCTATCATTTTATTCTCTCTTCATATCTGGATACGTAAATTTGACAATTTATATACCGTACTAAGCTTCCTCAAGTAGAATTATTGTATTTTACTGGAAAATTCAGTCCGTTATACTCAGTGTTCTACCTATGACCAACATATTTTATCTCTTACCGCGCGGTCTTACAGTTATTTTATTAAAATCACTCATGGAATTAACTCTAATTCAGCATTGAGTACTTCAAACTGCGATGAAGGAATCGAATTTCTCCGTATTTTCTACGTTTTGAAGAAAATGACTCAGGTCGCCACAGAAAATCTATTTAAATGCCATTGTGCTATGTGCACATTGTGCAGTCTCATGAGAAAAATAGATAGGATTTTTAACTTCTAAAAACGAGGAACAGCTGTTGGAAACACGAAATACCCATCCACCACGATGGATCATCTTAAATTTCAGGCAGTGGCACGGTATATTTAAAGGATTGCTCCTCCTGGGGTAACCAGATATAAGCACTGAGCAGTAACGGCACGTCATGATGCGTCAGGTAATCCCGTAGGATCAAAGATTGCTATAGGATGCCTTTCGTTTTATTTATTCTTCCCTTGATCTGCGCTTTTCCAAGTGACAGTTTATCCTCAATGACGCCTGATAAACATGCTAGCTACTAATCAGCTATTCTTATTTAAGGAATCTCTCAATTTTTTTGCGTGAATTCTCTACTTGAATCAATTTGATAGGTTAACTCCACCTGTTATCTTAAAGGTATCTTACGATCCGGACTCGGAGAACAAAAAATTATCCTTTATAATTGTCTTTGTCAGCGAAATATTGCTAACCCAACCAATTTGTTCCCGAAACCGAGTAAAATTCTCTTTCTTGAAGTTGTTAAGTGTGGCCAAACAAATATTAAGCATATTTTATTAGTATGCAAATGTTATTTTAGTAATAAGCTGACCCCAGCTGTTCAGCAGATAGCGATACATTCAAAATTTACTTAACTCGTTCACTGTAGATATCGCAGAGACTACTAATCAATTAATGTCTCATGGCAAAGGAAAAAACTATCGACTAAAAGGAACTGCAGTAGTTCAGCTAAATCATTTGTTAAATTTTCAGCAATACCCAATAAAATCTCGTAGAGGAGATTTTTTGTCTTTGGTTACAGAATATCTTTCTTGTTCTCGTTCTTTAACTGCGTACGCGACATGAAAAAGTTGCGAGGATAGAAAGGAGGGATTGGCAATTTCTGCGTCTCAAGCTAAAAGGGTGTTTTAAATGGATATAAGTTAAAAGTCTCCGACCGCAACGTAAATAGATAACTGTGCACGTAAATATTCAGCGTTAGCCCAAAATTTATGGTGGAAAGTAAACCAACTATGCAAGTAATCCTAAACACGCCTTTGCTCTACCCCTTGTCCCTCTGGCCGCTACCATTTTCCACAGCATGCTCCATATCCTCCCACGGCCCATTTGCTCGTCCCTTACGAGTGAGCAGCATCCGTTGCTTGGAGAGGGCTTCTGGGCATAAACAAGGAGAGGGACAGGGGGTTGGGCGTTGGTGGTGTGCTTGAATGATATTCGTAGGGCGAATTCCGATGGTAGGGTCGGGGCAAAAGCCGAAAGAAACCTGGGAAGCGATGGAGGGAATGGCCGGATGAGGTAAGAAGCAACGGTGTAGTATCACGGATAGCTGAAGATTGAGTGCTCTTTAACAGGAGAAGGAAAATAAATTGGATTCTGGGAATAAGGTATTCCATGTGGCTTCGTAATTTTAGATATGCATCCATGAAATCTTTTGGATAGCAGTGGTAATTGTTATTCATGTGACTAGAAAGGCTCATTGGCTTTTAATAAAGTATGATCTGACTTGGAATATCCCGGAATCAATACTTTTAGACTTAATTATATTCATGAAAATTTTTGATTTTCGTCTTTGGGAATGATTCATGAGCTGTTTCATGAAGGTGGACAAATTGGTCGGTGGTCTTCGTATCGGAACTATATGAAAATATTCGTATCTATTCATTGCTGTTAACCATGATGAGAGATGGTTGGGTTTTGGTGCTATTTCAACTGTAATTGACAAATAAAAATGTTTCAGTCCTCCATGAAGGTCATGCTACATAGGCAAAATGTTACTGACATTGAATACTTTTGTCAAGGAAACGTCAAAGATTGTCTCTTCCACACTTTGTTAACAAAAACTGTGTGTTATAATTTTTCTTCTAAATTAGTTAGGAGGATGGAAGGGGGCTTCGAGGCTAAAAGTATCTTTCTTAGGGTTTAAATTCCAGCGGTAGGGTCAGGGGAAGAAGGCTGGGGGATCGCCACGAAAGTGAAGGAAGAAGATGGCCTACGGAGGAGGCAGCCGAGGCGAAGCGGGTCGAAAGATTGACTGCTCTTAAAAAGGAGAAAAAATCAGTCGGATGCGAGACGGGGCTTATCGCAGGTGCTATATTCTCTCTCCCCCACTCCTCCTTCATATCCCCGCATCCGTCGATCCCAGCGCACCGCCTGGCCGGTGGTTTTGATGGAGGCGCCGGGTACCCCTCGGGAGGCGGTTTTGATGGAGGCGCCGGGTACCCCTTAGGAGGCTGGATATGGCGTGGGAGGGTTATGTTCTTCCCTTCTCTCCCTTACCCCTCCTGAAAGGATCAAGTGTTTCACTCACGTGGCCGACGCGCCGGCTGCTCGCTTTCCGCCCAAGGAGAGGAAACGAGATACAGAAAGCTTTTGTTTTTTTATTCTTTCCTTTTTATCTCTCCGGGTCCTCCCGAGGGAAGGCTACGATCTATTTTTTTTATTTTTAATCTCATATTTTTTCTCCTTCTCCTCGACCTCTTGTTGCATTTCCTCTCTTTGTGAAGCAGAAAGAATCGTGCTGTCCGAAAAGGCGAAATGTATTTATTTGTGTTTTATTTTATGGTGCCCATCTCGTGGACGGATAAAAATTCCAGGAAGCAGCAGGGAGTCGCTTCGAATCGACGTTGGCGTTTGATTCCTCCTGAAGTGCAGCAAAAATACGTTTCAAGAAAATAAGACACGCAATCCTACCTCGCTTCCGTTTGATTGACCGTATCCTGGAGGTTGTGGGAGAATCCCTGGGTCATTTTTTTTCCCGTTCCTCCAGAGATGTCTCTCGATTCCTTTGTAAGTTGTAGTCACAGTATTGTTAGCCAGTCGCCGTGCCTATCCATATTCTTCATCATAGTTTTCTGATAGTATGATTTCACCGAAGTTTGATACTAATAGTTTTCCATTTCAAATGGCTGTGCGCTTGAAGCATAGAAAATATATTTAGCCTCTTAAGCATATGCCATGAACAATCTCCTTGTTCCACATATGGGATTTCGATTATATTGATAAAATTATTTTAAATGTCTTTTTATGAGGTTCTTTGTCGGCAACATCACGAGGCATGATGACCTGATGATGACATTCGTCAAGGGATAGTTGGAGGGGAAGAATGGCCAGGGACTACCCCGTGAAAGTCCCATTGGACAGTTGTTAATGATGTAAAATAATATAAATACGTCAGAGTGAAAAGGCAAGTAGATAAGAGAGCGGAAGAGGGAGCAGAGTCTAACCAATCTTAGGATTCCTTATGCAGGCTTCCGCGGGTCGATGAGTATAAAGATACGTCTCTTTCGGGTAAAACACCGCGTGGGTCCATTGTTCTCGGACGTCCGAGTCCGAGAACAATGGACCCACGCGGTGTTTTACCCGAAAGAGACGTATCTTTATACAATCTTAGGATTGTTGAATTATGATGATGATGAGGTTATTTACTAGTCATAAAGATTTTGCGGAAAGGCGAGTTGTATCCTTCCATTTTAACCCCTCCGATACAACAAGGTACATTCTTTGGCAACAAAGTTATTTCCCTCAATATTGTCCATATTTTTCATCATTATTTTAGTTTTCGTGTAGAAAAACGTGATATGTTTTGTATTTTTTTATATTTACCTAAAGTTTACCTTAACACTGCACCCTCTAATGTTGGTAATTTTACTTTATGTTATAGTTTAATGCGGTGAATACCTTAATATATTGGTCGTTAAAATACAGTTTCTATGCCCGTCAAAAATTTATTTGTCCGATATATGATTATGCTGGAACCAGCTTTTACTCGTAAAAGCATTTTTAGCCTAGGATCAATGAAAGATAGTTTCCATTTCGAGAAGTACTCTCAGAATAAACCATTTTCTAAAATATTATTCTATTTTTATTGAAATTGAAATATGTGCGGTGAACTCGATAAAACTCGCTGCCTTGAAATGGATCTAAACTTCTACCCTATGGAATAAAATCCGACGCTTGAATTTTTGTTGAAATTTCTTCTAAGTATAAGAAAAGGAAGCCTGTTCCAATGTATATTTTCAAAAATATCCATAGCGAGCCAGCTTTAAATATAATTCCCTCCACATAGTACTTTCCACCTTACCGGCAGGTTCGAACAGACGCGACCGGGTGATTGAAAAAGTGGAATGATTTGTTGGTAAATTTCCCTTTTCAAGCGTGTTTTCAATGCTTAATTTATTGCATGGGCTTAAATGGCTATGAAATTCCCTGCATGAGTTTTAAAAATTAAATTAAAGCAGGACCTTTTTTTTGCACATTATATGTACCATTAATGCTACCTCAGTCGTTCGATTAATTCAATCTCATCTGATTTAAATAGTTTGTAAGCTTTTTGACCACTTAGTACAGTGTTTTCTGATTTAAAAAAATTGGAAAATAATATTGAAATTTATTGATACTATGAGGTATATCGCATCAATGGTAACAGTATTTAATTGAGAAAACCCTCGCATGGTAAAGTCGTTTCATATGTTCGCTCTTTGTCATGTAATATTTTTGTCATCCATCATATTTCATTTTTTAAAAGCTACAAAAAATTTCCTGAATACAACTTTCTGGGTAATTCATTAATGCATGCGAAATAGCATATATTTAAAAGTGGCCATCTCCATAGACTGGTGCAAATTGAAAATTCTGCATGCATAAATTGCAACTGCCCGTACCTTGGGGCTAATTTTTATACTCTGCCGTACACGTTTATACGTTCTAGCCTTAAACTTCACATGTGGTACATTCAGTTAATTTCTCTTGAGGTAATCATTTCCAGTCCGGCGTTAGTCGGCGTGGATCGGGTTGCTGTGGTGGCTATGGAGTTGGTTTCCCACCCCGAGGACTTGGGTTCAAAGCGGTGGTGGCAGAGAATTTTCAGAGCGTGCACGATTCCTGTATGGATGTCAGGCGGAGGATGTTTCTAGCTCAACACTCCGTCGGTCAAATGGGACACTAGGCCGTAGTCCCCTTCGCGCCTTTCGTTAAGAGCAGGCTTATGCAGACGCCGGGTTTCTCTCCACCCTTCCATCCACATTCTTCCCTCATGGCGAAAATGACGTCAAATGTCGGTCTCCTCCTTATGTTACCATAACATACCATTAGTCGCGTTGCAATTTTCAGTTTCAAGATGGAACGAATTTTTGGACTACTTTTATACTTATTATTGCCACAAATATGTTTGAATTAAGATATTGTTTTTTCGATAGTTTTAGATGGATTTGCTCTCTTAAATATTTAGATCTTTGCGGTCATACTAGTCTTCCTATATTCGGGAACTCGTCACTATGCACGTCAGCGTATTTTCTCCTCCACCCTAATTTTTCGCGCAACCCTAGTCGGATAGTGGCGTAGATGGGTATTATGAGCGGCTGCAGCCGGGGCATTAAAATTACGGATATGCAAAGCGATACTCCTGCAGCGGGGCGTTTGACGTTTTTCGCCCGTGATCCATGCAGTGCGGTCTATAAATCCTTGTCCTTCCCCATGCAGCGTCGCCGTCGGGAGATGGATCATAATTCTCTTGAGGGATTTATGGGCAGCCCGGAGGGGAGACAGAAATTTTGACAATTAACAGTCACTGACCCAATTCGAAAGCTCTGCGTCATTCAGTATAGGGTGCATGAGGGATGGGGTTGAGCTTGTTCGAGAGAATGGGAGGACACCTATATTTATTTTTTTTAGCCGCCGGTTCGTTATCTGCGCGTCACCCTCGGATTCACTTTCAAAATTAAAATCCTTGCTCGTCCTCTCTTTTCAAACGGCAGTGTTGGAAAATGAAACAAAAAATCTTCGCGCATTGGCGAAATTTAAAGGGGATGTAAATAAACGTATGGATAACATCGGCGGCGTCCGCTAGCGCGGCGACGTGATTTTTTTTTTAAATGTAACCCTAATCAATATCCCTATTAGTTCTGTGTGTGCAACCAGACCGAGAAACTAATAATAAGTCGTGCATGAGGCTGTGACACGGATTCTGGCTCATCTGCATGGGTCGTGCAAATAATGAAGGGGATGTTCCGTTATATTTTTCTCTCTGCTAAATCCGGATGCGATTGTGTCTCTTAAAACTCTCCATCGAGAGCTTAAGGGTATTCGAAGAATATGCGGTACATTCGATGTTTTATTTTCCTCAAAGGGAAACGGTAATGACTCTTCGTTGTCGAGTGTGTCTTCAGTATCATATAAAAGGAGGTAGTAATTCTTAGAATACACGAAAAGGATCTGTGTACTCCCCGCGAATAATTGGCAAGTCAGAAGTGACTAGAGTCGCGAAAGTATATGTCTTTTATCAGCGCATATTATGGAATACTCTTTGTATTTTATTTCATTCAAATTTCAAGAGTGTTATTTTTTTTATAATTTCGTACATTTATTCGTGGAATTGGCAAGGTGGATTTTATACTCAAGATGGATTCAACCAATTACTATGCATTCAACCAAACACATAGTATTTAAAATACATGCAAAATATTTTTAGAGAGGTACGAAGTTTACTGAAAATAATCATAACCATGGTCAATAAGCCTCACCCTCAGCTGTTTGTTTCTCGTTATTTGTTAGAGAAAGATTTTGGATCTTGGCTAAATTCCAGAAATGTCACCTGTACAACATTAGGATTTGTCTTTGTTTACATGGATAATCTATCTGTCCATAAATTTTATTTTCGTTTCAGTAAAATAGCCAAGAATCAACTCTAAGGCATACCTAATAATTTATGCCATTAGCGCTACCTTTAAGGATATGTCTTTTTTTAATACCATGGCCAATGAAAGTATGGAAAAAACGTTTTTTTAAACATCAATTGCCTAGTTTTCTTTTTTCCATTCAATTTCTGTTTTAAATCCATTTTCAGTCCTAAGACAATGTCCTCCTTGCTGGCCTGAGAAAAATTGCGAAATAGTCTTTCTGGATAGTTTTATATTGGCTCGTTAAGTTTTCTACCAAACGTTGCAGATCTAATGATTGCGGAGCTGTAAATTCTTAATAGTTTGTAATATTTCATTTCAAAAGATATGCTAACTTCATGCTTCTGAATGTACCTTTTATGTCAGGTATTACCTCTTTTTGAGTGATGCATTAAAGAGTTTTATAGTCACAACGCTTTGATAATAAACCTTTTTTGCATGCGCACTGAAAGTATCTCACGAGGAAATGCGAAATGTTAATTCACTATACAAATAAATTCAGAGGCATTTAAATGTTAATAATTCTGAAGAAGCCTCTTTTGAAATAAGTACTTGGTTTATCTCGAGTAGTCATTTACAGAGTTCTTTCAAAGCGCGCACTCAAAAGCAAGCAGGCAATTTGTCGCGCATTCATGGGCTGACACTTGACTCTGTTAAAAGTGAAAAATATGAAAAAATTTGTGCTAAAATGAAAGTCGTACATAGAAAACTAATGTTTCATAACTTCGAATTCCCCATTTGAGTTCTAAACAAGCACTACGTTAGACAAATTTTCCTCCTTTCCATTTGCGGGCATAGCATGGTTTCATAGACCCTTCCATGGAAAACTATCAAGCTTAACATATACATTGATAAAACGTTTTGTCTTCTATTGCTTGTTCAATACCACTCTTTTATGGATACTGGAAACTACGCACCGTGTGCATGTTTTGGATTAGCAGGTACTACCACGTTCAACAATTTAAGAGTAAAAATAAAAGCACTGTTAAAAATACATGATAGTTTCCGTCCATACATTATCACCACATGCGAAACAAATTCGAATCGATTTCCTTGAAAAGTCGCGGATTGGCTCGTTTGCCCACGATTTGGGAAGTCTCTACAAAATAAATCAGTGGCAAGTTTATTCATAGGTTTGTGTAGTTAAAAGTAATTCTTGTGTTGTTGGAGGAGAATTTTGAGTGGCATTTGCAAGATAAATTCCAAATTTTTATCCTTCTCCAGTCTGAATGCTTCCATGTTCCATTAATAACTGCTCTGTTGATTCCATAGAAATATAGTGAGTTGTGAGTCTTATGAAGTTTAGAGGCTCCAGAAGGCAAGAGTCTTACGTACATTATTCCTGGCTGGTAAATTATGTGAATAAATTAGTAAAACCTTCCATAAATCGACGGACGAAAGAGAAATAATGTGCAAACATTATTCGGGTTGTATGTTGTGGTAAAAATTCAATGTTTTTTTCGATTGCCTTGCATACGTATACGTGTTTTAATTTTATATATTGGCTGCTGAGGTTGCTTTATTTTTATAAATGTTATTTTTATACGTATTTACATCATAATTAAAGTATTTGAAGAGGTATAGCATTGAAGTAGTGGTATAATGCAATACGCAGCTGTCAAAATTCTCGAGAATAAGAGGAAAACTTTTAGCAACTTACACGTTAATAAAAATCTATAATTACGCTAAATGATTTCCCATGGAAAGAGTTTATAAAGCCATTCAATGCATGCACGGAGAAAGTAGGAAAAATCACCAGGCGTAATGCTTGTTAAGTCATCAAGTTGTCCTCGGAGTGATTGTCAATAATGTTATGACTGATATCAATCTTTCCTTATCATTTGTAGCAGTGGGTAAACATGGGCCCGTTTGTTCTATTTTCAGCGGAAGCGTTTGGAATCGCGCAGAAGATGTCTCAACACTCTCGCCTCTCCAGTTCGGACGGCCTTACGAACCTCGAGGGTCCCGTCTTTCTGCTGGAGCCTCCAGCCTCGCTCGTTTACTCAAACTCCACAGGTGGCGCCATAAGCTGCTCTGCTCACGGCACCCCGCCCCCAGACATCCGGTGGGTGGACAGCAGGGGAAAGGAAATTGTCAGCATGACAAGAATTCGGTAAGTTCTCACTCCCTCTGAAGCTTTCTGAATTGTGTGGATTGAAGAATGTCCGCGATGAGAGCCCTCTTGGCACTTGCTTCCTGTAATCAGAGACCCGTAGGCCCGTGGCCAGTCGCGGATCCAGGAAAGGGACAAGGCGAGCTCAAGGTGGGTAACCTCCAGCAACCTAACTCGGTGGGTCTTGGAGGGTAACCTCCAAGCAGTGGCGGGGGCCCGGGAGGTTGCGAAATTTTTGAGATTTTCGATGCTTATAACGACGCTTAAAGTATCAAATCAGTGGTTCGCGGGTTCACTCTGTGGAATGTTGACGTGATACATTCGAAAATAAACTTTGTTGTATACCTTACATTATTTATTAAAAACTACTGGTATTCATCTTTTCAGGTCATTTATTCAGAATCTCTTCTGTTACCTCTTGATAATGACCTGAAAAATCGAAACCGGTAGAGTATTTAATGACTACTGCGTAGAATATTATAAAGTTTAATTTTGAGCACCTTAAGATTGCCTATCAAATTATCCCTAATTTTCCAAAGAACGATGCTTTTAAAACAAAATCGTGTAAATAATGCATTCTGCAATGCATTAAGATTTTACATTCGATAACTGAAACAAATTACCATTTTATCTGGTGTAAATTGGAGGAGCTACAGCCTTCATTAGCCCCTCTCTGGATCCAGCACTGCCCGTGAGTAATATTTACCTATTAAGTTAAAATAGTGAACGTGATGTAGCGTTATGGCCCACTGGATAGAGTGTTAGACTACTGTTTGAAGATTTTTGGGTTCAAATCTCAGGTGTAGCAGTATGAAATCCAGAACAAGAATTCTTGAGCTATCGAGATGGCCCACGAGAAGGATATGGCGTTGCCTACCTTGATTTTGCGAATTTCAAACACCTGAGGTTTAGTCCGAGTTTATCTTTTTCACCTATGCAAGCTGGTCTTTTAGTGGAAATGGCAGAAGATATTTTAGGTACGATTTCAGTCGATCCCTTTTAATTTCATTTCCTACTATACATCTTGTTTGATGCATAAACCTGAAATTTTTTATAAGATCCTTAACACCACATTTATTTACCCCAACATTCCTGCATCCGATACGACTGGATCGTTTATTATCGGCAAGGGCCGATGCCATTCCTGATTTTTCAGGGACATCGATAGATTTTATGGTGATACAAACGTGAAAAGAATATAATTAATTTGCCACCGCTATACTTTCGAGGGAGAGATTCCTGCCTACTTCGGGGCTGACCCGATGGATATCTTCCCGCGTTCAAATCCCGGATCAAGCCTTAGGAAACTCATAATAATTATCCTCGTAAATTAGTCGGGGTTGAGCTCTACCCTCGCCGATTTAAGGCAACCTTCGAGTTGACTCATTAAGTGAGCAGAAATAATGGTGCTATATGTCCTGGAGTCCTGTTAAGCCACTAATCAAGCTTGTCAACAGATTCCCTGTTATCATTTTTCCTTTTATTTTTCTCTTTTTACTACTTTGCATTGGATAAGCCATATTTTACTTCTTGCCAACCTCGCTCAACTTGTATCGAACTGTAGCAAATTCACTCATGATGTTTGGCATATTCGTTCAAAGTGAAACTCAAACATGCATACTTTCGCCGTCCGATTACTCGTTCAATCCCGATGAAAAATGACAATAAATCTTCATAAAATCTGTAATAATGCACTGCCAATAGTTTTTATATCTTCGTTGTGTGTGTTAAAAAGAAATTTAATGTAAACTCCGCTCGGATTTACTTAATAGCTAAATCTATTGAAAAATATTTCCTCCAGCGTATTCAACTTCATTCAAGCATAATTCTATAATTTTGTTGCTGTTTTTGTTAAGTGTTATCCAATCTACTGTTTGGGAATCAAAGGAAGAAAATATTTGGGAATAGGGTATTTATTCCAATGTGATGCAAAAGATCGGTATTTTCTGGTGTTTACATAAGCTGTCATCAATTACAATTGTAAACGCGTTGCTTGCAGTGCTGATAAATACTTTCGTATGCATATTTATGCATGCAAACATATGCGAACTTGTTTTAAGCATACAGCTTGAGAATTAATATAGTATTAGCAAAGCAAATTAACATTTAATTTCCTTTTGTATCATTTAAGCAGCTTGAATTGTTATTTTTCCCCTGCGGTGAATAAACCTTGGTATATACTGCTGGGCGAATAATTATTTTAATCATTCAATGTTGGGGCACCAACGACCCAGTAAGCCCTTATTGGGTTAAGGTTACAATGCTGCATGTTCTCCGCGCTATGCATATGTTCAATGTTTTTGTAATGCAGGCATTGAAGCGCGATGGCCAACGCCCTTAGCAGTTAATTAAATGAAGAGTGAAAAGTTATCTACCAATTGAAAGCCTTTTCCTGTGCAGGAAGATGGAATATTTCATGTTTTTTTAGCGTAAAAGGTTTTTAAAAAACATCGTTTTTACTTCTGTTGTGACTATTTACATCCTCATCGGCCTCTGGCACTTCACTCATTTCCGACGCACCATTCGTTCACTGACTAGATTTTAGCGACAATTGGATGGAAAAACAAGAGTTCTCATTTTTTTGCTCATTTCACCCTTCGTTTCTCTTCTTCCAACTGGGTGAATATTTTTCTGCTTCAAAACAGATGAGATACTAAAAATTAAGCCAAAAATGCAATCATAAGTTACGAAAACCTCGATTATAACCTTGTTTTCCATTTTTAGGTTCTCTCAAAACTTAAATAAGTGCGAAAAATCCGCAGAGAAAAAAATCAGCCGTATTTGTATATATCCATTGGAGGCATGACGCCTTGGTAGGTTAACTGGCTAAGCACCGGAATTCGGGGGATCCTGGTTCGAATCCTGGTCAAGGTGAATGGTTTTTTCTGTCGATTTTTCGCACAATTTGTGCATTGCGGTTGACTCCCGTAATGTTATCACCGTATAATGTTATACTTAAACTAAAATAAATGCGTTTATTTTCAAATAACCGTGAGATAAAATTCGTACGAATGTTAAAATAATTATTTTTGTTGGGAATGAAATACGTGTGACTTTCAAGTTACAGTTTCACTTGTACCTTAATTTTTTCCTCCAGCAGAAAAAAATTCTCTTATAAATTTCTATCTCGTGTATATTCTTATCCACTGTTGTTTTTAGGGATTTTTTTTATATTGAAAATTATTTCTCCGAAATGCTCGCATCCAAGGATAGTTTTGGATATTTAGGCTCCTTATCTATGCTAAGCATAATGAGAAATGGTTTTGTATTATTAGAATTTAAATCAGGTGGTATGGTTAGGGTTGCATAGTGTAGAATGCTTTATGAAACACATTGCGTTTTGTCAAAAATTAGCTGTTTTATCTTTTAAATGGAATTAAGAAGCAACTTTGCAAACTAAAGTCACCCATGTATGTGTTGTAGTACCACCGTTGTGAAGTATCCACACATTGGTAGCTACTGCAGACGCTTGTATTTCATCTCACAATAGTGATTATTTCTACGCGTGCTTCCCTCATTTCACTCTGAGACTGCATGTTGATTATTAATTATTTTCGCTAGAATTAAAAAGTATTTCCTTCACGCAGTTCTCCTCTTTGCAGTGAAATAACCGGTAACGCAAATCTTTTCGATAGCTGCGATGAAACTTAAGTAAATCAGAATTTAATTGATATGAATCCTTCGCCATCGTTTAAACTTTGTAGAATGTACACTATTGAGCTGATTATTAATTATTTTCGCTAGAAATAAAAAGTATTTCCTTCACGCCAGTTCTCCTCTTTGCAGTGCAATAACCGGTAACGCAAATCTTTTCGATAGCTCCGATGAAACTTAAGTAAATCAGAATTTAATTGATATGAATCCTTCGCCATCGTTAAACTTTGTAGAACGTACACTATTGAGCTGATATTGTCTTCAGCGTACGAAATGACTCTACTTTGAACACGAAATAACCTATCGTCAAGGAAGCCTTAAGCATCGACAGCAACATATTTTTCACTTATGATTAGCTTAAGCAAATATCGCAGATTTGTAGTGAAAATTATGAGTTTGAGTATTTATCGAGTGCGATAATAAGTCGAATGATTTCAATCTAATGCTCGCTAGTCAAGAAATTAGTATTATGACAGTAAAAATTACTATGAAAATCCCCATTTAACGATTTTTTCTTACGATTTAAACATACCATTCCTGGTGACGATAACCGCAAAGAAAATGAAACTTGGCGGTAGGCGTAAAATGGAAGACGTCTCTGGAGACGCGCTTTATTTTCCTTGAAATGAAAATCTGTAATTGGATAAGAATTCGTTCGTTTAATTGCTTAAACTTATTTTGCTACAAAATTCATTATAATTTCATTTCATGTTAATTTTCCTATTACTGTATTCTAATCGCATTTTGTATGTTTTCAAGATTGTATACATGCACATGGACAAATGTTTCTATGAAGGACTCATAGAAGAGCCACTATTGTTTAAAGGTTATTATAAAATGTACTGCCGAGCATTGCCTTATTTGTATGTAATGGCAACCCCTAATCAAGACTTATCTTAAGGGGTGCCTAATTTCACTGTTAATGTATGCATACGTTGTAATATTTTGGGGCAGTGAAATAAATATCTATATCTTTATTTAATTGCATTGGTCAATCGCATAAATACTTGTTCGGTTTTTAAAAATTTTAATCGACATCAACCTAGTCGTGAATTTTATTTCGGGCGTTATATTTTATATTTTTAGGCTATGCCACAGAGATTAAGCTTATATTTGCTTTACCTATGGATGCACTATCATGGCTAAAATAGACTCATAATAATTATGACAAATTGAAATCACATCGATTACTAACGACCTCAATCTAGGATGCAAAGTACGAGACCTCTTCCGCGATCCCTGAGGAAGCATGAGCGTCGTAGATTAATAAGCTCTAAGGCCAACCATATGATCACAATATAGTGTACCATTATTTTTAAGCGACTTTTGAAATATCGTTAATTGCGTCGATAAACGTTCACACCAGAGTATCCTTTTGATTTTTAATGCACGTCAACAGACGCTAAATATGTGAGCAAGTTTAGGTAAGCTCTTTCCAGTAATTCCCTTCGCTGGAAGGGTGCTCTAGCCCTAATAATGGGCTGTCCTTCCAGACAGCCGAGTGTATACCCGGGCAAGCATGTGATTTCACTTCGTAAACACAGTTCAATTAAGACCATTAGATTCGTGTGCAGCCTCCATGCTCTGAGCGGTCGATCTAAACCCTGGAGCCGAGGCTAAGCCAACGTGCATGCTGCCCACTGGGCGCACCCACAAACCGTGCTATCCGCGCTGCAAACTATTTACACATATAACTAGAACTGCCTCCACAAAGCTCACGGCCGCGTTGTTATCACACACTCACAGTCCTTTTATTGGGTTATGTGTACTGATAGAAAAATGTCAGTCAAAATTGATTTATAGAGCAGTCTATCTTAAATCAAAATGAAAAGTTTGACTTTTCAACAAAAATCAAAAGTTTGACTAAAAGATTGATTAATCGAAAAAATCGGTGTTTCTCTTAAGACAAAATTATAGTTCGTAAAAAAATTATTATACGTTTATTATTTATTCTAAACGCACTCAAAATATACACTTGAGTAGTAGAAAAAATCACAAAAAATGTATGTGAAAATGTGAATTGTTAGTATTAAAAATATACAAATGCGCGCACATTAAAGTTTTGGGATCACCGCTCGGTACCATTTGGTTCCTCTAAAATTTTTAAGAAAGATCAACTGATTAAGGTGCTTTCACGATGATCGTGGGCGTGCTTTTCCAAATTTACCGACCTTATATACGTCTTTCACTCGGGACGAATGACCTTATCATAGGCAGGTAGCGACGCTGCTGAGATCAAAGCAAATGGCTTGAATCGGAGTTGAAAAAACGAGTTTGGGTCGAAACTCGAATATCATGGCTCGATCTCGATTTCCTCGGTCTTTGACTACTAAAACTCGATTTTCGATTTTAATCGAAATCGCTTTTTTCCATCACTAGTTATGTGAGCCTGAATTACTCTCCCTTCACGCCGTCCCATTGTGCAATTCATCTTTCATTCATTGCCTCGCGCGATTGGAAATTTAGCGCGGGTGCTTGGGAATTAAAATTTTCGGGCCGCTCTCTCGTCGGGCAAGTGTTGACGCAGATGGAATGGCTGCTTTACAGTGTTTCTTCGACGCGTCCCACCCGCCGGGACAATCACGCTAATAACAAACCGAGGAGTGATGACCACGCCGAAGCGTGTTGTTTTCATTGCCTAAACAGTGTCTACTCAGTGTTGGATGGGAGTTGATCGATCATTTGTTTTCAGCATCACGGAATCGCATGCTGGCGTTCATCAAACATTGTGAATTACGGCGAATGGCCTCACGGCATTGGCTGTTTGATCGTTATCGGAGTTAAAGAAGAAAAACAGATGTTGAGCCCCGATGTTTTTTATCTGGGGGACGTTGATCAGTAACTTGCACTTCATTGAGCTCGTTTCCCAACGTATACAAAAAATATACTCTTAAATATACAAGTTAACGGTATTTTAATGATTTTTATCAGTATCTACTGTGCTCTACTTTGCCGCTTTTCCACCAGATTTTTTTCTTCTAAAACTAAATATTTAGCAGAATTAGCTAATTTCACCATTTCTGTCCTTAATTTTTATTAATTTTAGGAATAGTTCACAATATATTATGTCCTTATAAATTATGATTGATCATAAATTCAGAAAAATTCTGCTGATAATTGGACTATTCACTTTTAACTAGTACACAAATTACACACTTTTGATACTAGGGTTTCTTAGGTGAATTTTCATGCACGCAAAACCCCGAATATGTGCATGGAGTTGTATCCGGAAGCTTACACTATGAGTGATATCTCCCTTATAGTATTCGCATTCGGAAACCATCGGATTCGATGTTGATGCACTGGTAAGTGCTGAGAAGTAAACTACGTATATCTATGGGTATCTCGTGTTAAGTTGCAATTTTTACAATTGTTTCATAGCTGTTCACTCTAATGTCACAATTATTTCTTCTCATTTTCAGTGCGAAGTGATATTGCAGTCACTCAGTTACTAAATATTATTCATCCATGTAACATATCGTTAGTTCTCTGCAACCCAAGTCTCGTCCGTCCTTTCTCCGTCGTTAAGAATTGATTTCAAAATCATTGCCTATTCAGAGCAAGCTCCACACGTCATATCTTCCATTACCGATGAATTCCATTTTGGAGTAACATTTATTTAACATATCAAATGTCAGAGCGTAGGTTTCCGCGGCGATGGTCTGATCTCTGCATTTCTCCAGGGTTTTCTTCCGCGTCAGGTTGTTGGTTGATTGACAACAGTTTCGCTGGCTATCCTGCCAGCGTCTTCAGGTCGAAGGTGAGAAAGGACACCTTCGACCTGAAGACGCTGGCAGGACAGCCAGCGAAACTGTTATCAATCAACCAACAACCTGACGCGGAAGAAAACCCTGGAAAAATGCAGAGATTATATCAAATGTCATTTCTTCCCACTTTGCCTAGCTGGCTGGAATGAAAGTAAGCGTTACGTGCGGAATGGGTCTCTTGCGGAGGTTAATAATTCAATCCGAAATTATCGAGAGAAACTCACTGCATTTGGCCCGACTCCAATGGTCCAGAAAAATGAAACCAAATAAAAGCTGAATCTAAATCAAGAAAAATAATTCTTTGCACGATTCCAACTCTTTTGTGGACCTAACTAAAGTTTTCCTCGAGGCTACCACAAAGTTTTGTTTCGGACGGTCTTATAAGCCCTTAAAAGAGGGGTAGGGTTGCACGGAAGACACTGAAATATGACTGGGGCGGGAAGGTTTCTTCGCAAATATCTACGGAATTTCAGCCCGGGGCAAAGAACGTGACTCGTGGTCCGAGAGGAAAATCCCGCTTCTTATCGCCATGACATATTGCGTAGCCCGGGACGGGCCCGGAAAAAGATCACGCCGCCATGAAGAGACATCCTGCTGCCGCTTCGCAGACGGAATGCAAAAATAAGTCCCTTTGGCTTGAGCACGCATGACCATGGCGCTGCGGGGGACACGGCTGGCTCCGCATGTTTCGCAGCGAAATCTTCGAGATGCGTTGCCAAGGCAAAGTATTTGTCCCAAAGTGACACCATAAGGGCCTCCATATATTGAAGAGTTTGTTCCGGACCAGCCGCGTCACTTTATTACATCAGCTAGCATCGCCTCCAAGCGGCTGTGTGAGGTTGCGCTAGGAGTAATTTCGTGGTATTACAGCTACCCATGTATAGTAGTTGGAGTCTTAACAACATAGACATGAGGTGAAAATTTACTTTAAAATATTTTCCGCATTTAAATAAGCACTCCATTAAAATATTGGATATTGTCTAACTTTAGCTTTAACCACAACTTAATTAATGACTGATGAATTTAGTGAGGTGCTGTAGACAAGACACTGACAAAATGGTCTTAATCCTTCTTTTACCTAGTGATTCTAATTCTACTGTTAATTTTTTTATAAATCTTTAATTGTCCGTTCTTGTTTCCGAAACGAATGGATGATTTGGGGGGCTTCGCGTGGTGCCGAGGCCACTTAGAACATTCATGGTCATTTGTGCATACCCCATGTTTACCGTGCCTGCTACTTGGAACCAACAGACGAGAGCATCACGGTTGAAGTACGAATGGTCAATCATTCAGCCGTAGTCTAGACCCAATATTACTTAATCTCGTCCGTACTCATCTGCATAATATGCCGCAAGCTGTCTCAATATGTGTGCGGCTTGGATGATAGGACACCAACCTATGACATACAAGGAGAAAGAAAGAAAAAAGTGAAAATAAAAAGAGATTTGTGTAATGAATCTCTCATAGCATTTGTGTATGTCCTTCATTGTTCGGGGAAAAGAGAATTTCTCTACCTATCCTTTCGGCAAAATATCCCTAAATTCCCTAAATGTATCGTTTCTATCAGACCTAAAAAATAGTGAGTTTCTAAGATTTTTTTATCTTTTTGATCTGAAAGATATATGTTCTTATTGGCTCAAGCAGTCTAAGCTTATCACGTAGCCTTCAAGTGCCTAGTGCTTCCCTTCATTAGAGAGATGTTTAACTCTTTCTATATACCCGTAGTAGTTTGTGGTGAATTGAGCCGCTTTCTTTTGCATTATATTAAGTTCACGAAACTGGTCATGGGAACCGGTTTGTTCATATGACAAGGTTCTTCCCTATCACCTACTCCCTATTGGAGTTAGACGGAAGATGGTTCTTCCTAGTTCCAACCTCGCCCAATAAAGACGAATTTTTATTTTTATTATCACAGAGCAAAGACATCAGTAGTTTATGTACATGAAAATAGATAAAATAATACAAGTAGTAATAATTAATGTGGACTTTTATGTATAAAGAGCGACCTCGCGTGAATATTTACCATAAGATGGCAGTAGATCGGGTTATTTCGGACCGAATTCCAGAGTGGTGAAGAATACTCACAAAAGTATCTGTTTGCGCCAGTACATGATCGAAGTGCAAAATGCAAACGTAGCGGCAATATCGATCCCCGTAACCCTTTACATTTCCCCGGAGCTCAGGCCGGGTCCTACACGAAATCTCCTTCGCCATGTCTCTCTCTCCTCCTCCTCCCACACCCATAGCTGATGTGTGTTAGTTTCGCCGCTGCGTCCCGCGCGTCATCTGCGACAACAGACGTTGGCCCCACCCACCTCCCTCCTCCCTGCTACCACTACGCACGGCAGTCGTCGTTCGGTTGAACTTCCCCAGCTCAAAGGGAAACCGTTATCTCGACCCCGTTTCCAAGGTTTCCCTCCTGGGTCCTCTCCGGTGGTTACATCATGCCCTGCTAAGCTCTCATTCCGGCGAACCATTCGGGAGAAGGGGGTTTATTTTTCGGAAACAACCGCCCAACGCCTACGGTATCCTGCTCCTACTAGACGCTTTATCAGTCATGATGGATCGTCCTTCCTTCACCGTCGCGTAAGCTGGGCTACGGCTAATTTTTATCAATCATGGACGGGTATTTCGCAGTCATGAGCCTTCGCGCATCGCTGGCGTGTAATCTTATTTATTTTTCAGATATTTATTGCGGCGATTTCGTAAGATTTAGTCCGTTTTGGGCATGAAGTGATCAGTAAAAATTATCCTCCAAATGTCAAAAGGTTTTCATATAAAGTGTCGCATTAATTTTAGCAGTAAATCTGTGTAGTGTCTCCAGAGAATAATATTTCACCATTTTTTTTACTTCGCTGACGTCCTGTTTGCGATGTGCGGTAAAAACTGCGTCTTATTTTCTGAAATTTTATTCAAGCTCCTTAACGATTAACATATTCTCCAGGTAATTTTCTCGAGTAATTCAGCCGTTTTGGCAAAACAAGTTAAGTGTCAAGCTCCAAAGTTTGTCGGTGTATTCACCCTAAGTTTTATCCCTAAGATTTGTATAGGCCAATATATTGACTAATATGCCAATTTTTAGCATCTATACATCAAATTTTTATTTTAATTTTCTTCTGTCATATTAGTGCCTGAAAATGCTGAGAAAAACAATGAATTTAATTAGGTACACATTCACTTTCAATGGCTCGTCTCATCATTATTTTGGTATTAATACATTTTTTTCTGTCCTTTGTGGTCGTGTACCTTTATCTTAATAACATCCATGGTGGCAGAAGGAAAGTGTTTCGTAAAATAATACGTTTTCGTTTTCCCCTTTTTCACGTTCAAATCACCGCTCATCATTTTGATTTTAACAGCCTGACAAAATCACCGAAACATTCGAAATCCGTGAAATTTGTCCAGCCCTAAAAAAATTCGTCGTACCACGTCAAAGGGTAATAAAACCATTTACACCTGGTTGCTCTCCGCGACTAGCATATTCTCTCTTCGCAATATGATGAAAAAACAACGTGTCAAATGACTTTGTTCATAAGCGACATGAGCAGCAAAAAAATAAATGCCATATCTAATTTTTAGGCCATTTCGGTCCGCTAAATAGGACTCGATGAGCGCTGTGGAACAGTTTCGTTCGTACGCAACAGAAAACTAACAATCATCAATCAAGGCCAGTGGATTCGAGGCATGTTTTGCACGTGCGAAAATTTATCAATCAGTGCATGGACATCACCGCGCGCTCATATGTTGCTCTTTTGGGTTCAATGGGTGGGTTCAATGAAATAAAAAAGAAAAACATGCGGTGCATTCCGACTCGTACATGTAATAATTTCCCCTTTCGTCGTTTTCGAGTCGTCGGTGTTGATTTATCATGGCCAACTCTCTCGCTTCGCCAGGCGCAAAATTCTCATCGTTGTCGGACAAAGAGCGAAAATCGTTGATTATAATGTTCCATTTCGAAATATATGTCATCGCCTTTTTTTTGTCACCGGAATGTAACGGCCGGTGTTTTAACGAGGCGACCGCGGGTGCTTTTATCATTTTACGCCACTTAACGCATCCTCGCGTGATGTTATTATATTCATTTTGTTTTCACCTTGGCAATTAAAAGTGGATTGGTTTGTTCCCGGATTTTATCACGGTGACCGTGGCGAATAAAATTTTCGTCGAGATAAAGTCTTCGTTTTCGTCCGGCTTTTCGGCGAATAAAAAGGCGGCTGCTATTTTTTGGGATAGCTCTTACTTTTTGCAAAGGTTTTTTACGCATGACATCGTTTCAGGTTTGACGTGGTGGAAATGCGATATGGCCATGATTATACATGAACAACAAATGCTAATTTCCACATTTTAAGATATAACTCCTCTAACGACCATGACTTCTGTTTTTCATTGGAATGGTATAAAGCTGTATGTTTCTCAATTTAAGTAATATCACGGTTAATAATACGTAGGTCGAAACCATGGTTGGTAGTGGATCCATATATTAAAGTGTGGAAATTTTTGTTAATATATTATCATGCAACATTTAGCATCACCTATAAATAGTTCATTTTTAGCGTATCGACGTTATGTGGTTATTGAATAACCATGCGAGATAAAATTATAAATTTATCATAGAAGACCTCTTTCGTTTCAAACTTTGCAGCCAAGTCTATTGGGCTATTTTCAGTGTGAGCTACAATGTTCAACGGAGTGGAGCTTACTACTTTATTTCAAGCAATTTTCTCTACAAATTTTATTTTATCTTAATTTCACATCATAGCTGACTGATTATTACATCAGCCACGAATTAGCGCGAAATATGGTCGTTTTAATTTTTTATTTCTCGCTTTTCAGTTAAATTAAAGGTAATTTTTGATGGCCCGAAATCTAGTGCATGAATACAGCATACGAATGTTTTCATCCCAAAATTAATGTGGTCATTTTCTTTTCCTCATTTTTCGTATATAATTATTATACCGTATCCGCGTGGCTTATAGAAGTTATTTACTTACTGATCAGTGCAAATCATGGCAGAATGCTTTTACTATTTGAATTTCGTATCTGAATGAGCTGAGTGAATACAACGTTATTTTGCCTCGTGCCTCGCCAATATGCATTTTTCAGGTCATCGCATGAAGATTCTAGCGTTTCTCAATAAATTTTCACATCGTTCATCGTTCGTTTATTCATTGAAATATTATAAAGCAGCATGTTCTTCAACGTGAGTAAAATCTGGCGATTGATGGGGTTGCCTAATAAATAAAATATTAACAGTTGTGTGCATACAGTCTGTACACGGTTTCTCGGACATAAGGTATAGTCTTTTTCAGCCTTCGTATAGGCCCGCAGGGATCTTAAGAAACCATTTCCTCAAATGGTTTACGGTATGGTAGTGGAGCATAATTTGGAAATGAAGTAGAATTTTATAGACTTGTTGTATCTTACTGGTGCTGCATTTGCGTTTCAAATTTTAAATCAGTCCTCCCTCTTATTTGTTATGCGGTGTGTTTCACTCATTTATCAACTTTCATTAATCCGCGAATCTAGGCTCGAGGTTCCTAAAGTGGACAAAAGGCAAACATAAATGAGCAGGAGGGATTTTACATTCACTTCACATTATCCCGAAAGAAACTTCATTAGGAATTAAGTTTCTTAAGCTCATAAATCGTTAACTGCTTACACTACATCATACTTTGTGAGGACATCAACTTATCGGATATCCGCTCGTCTTAGTTTCACTGGGCAGTGTGCGTCTTTTTTGCTTGAAGTTCTTGATTAATCGTCCCACGTGCGAGGCCACTTCCGCGCAAACTATTCGTTCTCATCTTGGGCCACCTGCGCGCTAGAGACCTTGCAAATGTCCGTTGGCTCCAGCTAAAAAGAGGCCATTTCGTCCAACCAGGAGGGGTCGCTCGATTGTATTCGCTTCGCTTTTCTTTGCCGAGGGATGACGAAAGTCTTTCGTTAGTCGAGGCCCCGGGAAAGTTGGTGGAGGCTCGGGGTAGGTCGTGGGTGGCAGGCGATGGGTGAAGGGCTGGGGGGTTATCTGGCCAACGGTGGATTCGCTCGAGTCGTAATCGCACCCTGAAGTAATGGCCGTCATTGCGTGCCTCCTTAATCTTTTGACCAATACGCCTCGTGGGCCCGCGGGATAAAATTGCTGTCGGATTCCACAGTCGTCAAGGCTATAATAGAAAGGCTAGTTACCGTGAGCGGTTGGACTACCTGCCGAGGTCGTTTTCACTATTCAGGTTAGGTGGGTCGTTAATGGGAAGCTGGAAACAGAGCGAGGGAAGATTAAGCGTGGAAAGGAATGGGGAAAAAAATCCATTCCCCGAAATTAGCCTCTCTCCATAGCAGTCATCATTGGGCTCGCTGTTCTAATTTCTCTGAGGTGCATTGTGCGCTGGCATCCTAATGGCTCCTCGACGGTCAACGTGAAGCCCCCTACTGTTGAACACTTCGACATTTTAGATTCAGACACAGGATTTAGGCTAGCGCAGCCTAAGAGCATAAATTTACTAGATGGTCGGATCGGAAAATCTAAGGAGATGATGGTTCTTATGTCTGATGACTTGTCGAATTTGAGGTGGAATGATAGAGGTGTGAGGAAACTGTGTGATAGACTGTGCCAGCTGTCCTTAGCCTCCGCGATTTTTCTCATTCTGCTCATTCCCTGATTACCAAAATCTCGTGCGTCACTCACATAAACAATCTAATAAGTTTTCGGCAATCATTTTACTGTGGCTCAACCGCTATGTATCCCTCACTCTTAGCTCTCAACATTGAAATATTATTATTTGACAAGCCATAGTCGTATGCTGGCAGCAACTCAATATAGAAACACGCGGAAAATCATTTAACTTCCCTATGATTTGACCAAAGGTAAAAGAAAGGCTCTCACGCTGTGCTATGGTACAGAGTAATTTGTAGCTGTGATCTTCCTCAGAAAGAGATGCATGACGTCCCTTAAAAATGCCTGGGTGTTTTCGTCTGTTACCGCCAACTTCGCTGTTTATCCGTATCTTTTATCGTATGTCATGTATTATTTTAGTCACATAAGCCTCCTCTATTTAATATTACGTAGCAAAATGAGTAACCATTCGCCGAAATAAATATTTTTTCGATCACCAAACTACTAATTCGTTTTATCTAAAGATTTAGATTATTCCAGGGTGGCCACATATCTGGAAAACGTTAAACGTCAGGGAATGTCACTGCGTCAGGAAAGACATGGAAGGTCAAGGAAATAGCTAAAAAATCCTTAAAATACATTTTTACCGTCTAATTCCGATGGTTATTTTTCTTCATCCTCAAACGTATCCATTCTAAAATTATATAGTGGAATATCCCATCCACGTAATGACATTTACGAGGTAATTCAATGTGAAAATATGTTTCTATCAAGTTATTCTGATAATATGCTCATATTTATGATAATATGTTACTGCTTTGGGTCATATTTTTGACTTATGTAAATTTTATCCTATAAATACGAACATGACAACAAATACACTGTGAAATTGCGAAAATAAACTGGGAAAACTGGAAAAGTTAAGGGTATTTTATTTGTAGACACCCAATGTTCTTTCGCTAAATTAGCAAAAAATATTCTTCCCTCAATGAAATCATTATTTCTTATGAATTCTAGAAAAAGATATTTTCTGAAAACTCATCGAAATCTCTCGGAAATATTGAATTCTTAATGATCCTACAGATAATTTTGCAATGATCGCGCATATTCAATTAATACGAGTGTTGAATAATATTTTCCATTTCCTCCCAAAAATATAATCTAATGTCGGCAGCCTGGCTGACAAAAACCTTTGTTTTGAGCACAATGTGGTACTAAACTGCGTTTTGTATACTTAATGCGATGAAAACATTTTCTACCTTTGCGTCGATTGGATTCGTCCATTGTCTCGTTTTCCTGAAAGCATGGATATTGCTCTACTATGGTGATCTAAAAGCAGTTAAATGTTTCTTCGGGCGTCTGCTCGTTCTGTAATTAGGTAAATATTTACTGTTCCGCGGAACAACATGTTTCACCCAATTGCGTTCGATTGTTCAAAGAGTTTTGTTCCGGATGTTGACTCACGAATTGCATTGAATACCAAAATAGTGGATCGTTTGAAAGAAGAGCCGTTAACACGAAATTAGCTGCTGCATGACGATGGAGGATACACAGAGTCTGTTGGTACATGCGATTCCTGCGTTTCACTCAAGGATCTTAACTCTTCCCTCGGATAGGAGCTTGCTATATTATTGTAGGGAGATGACGATGTAAAATGAATTTTCGCAGCATTAGAGCTGTTTGAAGAATTTTCAGTAATTGGTTGTTTGAGTTACAAAATTATATGCCTAAATAAATAAAAGAGATAAAATATATTTATATAGGAAATTCGGCAGTCAGATTCTTTGGTGTTTTAAATTTTGAGTTGATCATTAATGCTTATTTTTATGCCTATTTCTCAGTCCTCATAGTATGCCTACACTTTAATTAAATAATTATATGATATTATAATCAAATAATAATGTTATCTGTTTATATATTTTGAAGTGCAGTATATTGAGAGCTTCAATGCAGAAAATTATTTATTTAAAGTGGAGGCGTAATATAAGGAGTTTAATAGGTGTAAAAATATAAATTACTGATCAGCTCAAAATTAAAATTTCAAAGAGCTATATCTTACTACCGAATTGCTTTTATCCGGAGTCAATGATGAAAGTTTTACGATGCCTTTGGTAAATTTGTGTTCGAAGTTATCAGAACGTCCTCTCTTTGATGCTGAAAACGCCGCATGAGAACATCTTTTCAATAAGTTTATCTTGGATGAGACTTATTTGCTTAGGGCGAATAATTTTGCAAATTAACTCTAAAAATGATTTTGTAATTAATCTGAAATAAACCTTTCGTTCACAGCTAAATTTTTGAACAAGGTCGGAATGAAAGTGAATAACTTTTCAATCTTTAATGGGCAAAGAGTCGAATGAAACATTCTCTTTTCCTTTGTAAGTGCTTTTAATATGAACGTTTTCATGGATATTCACCTCTAAGTATCCGGATTGGTATGGCTATTTATGAGCTTTTATCACCCCACATGTAGTAGAATCGGGTAGGTCAATTCTGTAGCTTCAGTAAAGCTTACATTCTATCCATAGGGTATTATAAGAGCAACAAGTGGATTTTTATAGAAAAAAAGTTGCATTCTTTGGCAACGCATGGGAGTATCACTGGAGGATGATACAAGATAAAAATAAAAAAAGATAAATCAGCGTTATTTGCCTATAAAAATAATTAATGAGGATAATTTTCTTCCAAACTACTTAAATTTATTAATTATTTTAATTTTTTAGCAAAAATGTGAAAAAATAATTTTTTTTAAGATTTATTATTTTATTTATTTTTATAAAAGATTTTATAAATTATTTATTTTTTTAAAAGATTTATTATATAGGTATTTATTTTGAGCTGAATATACACCCATGTAGAAATTTTGTTCAAAACCTTAGACCTTAAATTGAACGGAGATAGAATGGCCCGAATAGTATCTATTATGGAATTAGAAGTTTCAACTTCGTAAGTTTGGAATGGTGTAATGTTAGAAAGAGCTAGTTGATGAGATAGATATAAATAGAATGATATGTTTTGTGAAAGACTTAAAAATATTACTCCGGTTAGTGAGGCCAAAAACAAGAAGATAGGATTAATGTAGTGCGACGGAAGAAAATGAAATAGCATCAAGAATTAGGAAGCCTATATTACGCTTAAAAGAGTGAAGCATATCTTCAATGAATTCGTTATTATATGGTAAAAAAATTAGATTTTAATTGAAAATAAATCTAATTTTGGGTTAAATATGAGAGTAAAACTGCAGGAGAATCCTAGCAAAACATAAGGAAGCATTTGGTAGGTATCACAAAAATAATTGGTTTTGTGGTAAATTTATGTAGTGAAATCGGAGATAAAGGTAATTAAAAAATGAGGAAGCAAGTAATAGCTTAAAATGTAATCGTTAATTATTGGAAGGGCAACCGGTGCAGTTTTGTTGATATCACTTTTTATAATCATATTAGGGTATGAAATGGGAAATGGAAAAAAAATGACAAAGTGTTTGGTATCAACTATTAAAATGATTGGGTATTTGAGGGATACGTATAAAATCACGGATGGAAAAAATATTGCAAAAAATGGAGAAGCTTGTAATGCTAAAACGAGCAATTTGATACCGTTAATGCGATCCCTCCCAAGTAGCGATCTGCTTGCTCCGCCCTTGTTTTGAAGCCGAAGTGAGTTGCAAATCGAGCCGGAGCTTTGAGAAACCGGGCACTGCCTCTCTGATAGTAGCCAACATGGCTGGTGGGCTCAAAGTGATTACGCGATCCTTTTTAAAATGCGGCGTCTCGAAGGAGATAAGGTACCATAGAGGCGCTTGAGGGTGAGCCGTTATAAACGCAGCTTCCGTCCTCTCCGTTGCAGGGAAGTATCATCCAACGGCAGCCTGATTGTGCTGCCCTTCCACCCGACGCAGTTCCGACCCTCGGTGCACGCGGCCTCCGTTCGCTGCCGGGCCGCCAACCACGTGGGAGTGATCCTCAGCCGAGAGTGCAAACTGAAACCAGGTGAGTACGTGCAGACGCCCCGAGGGCAGTTTCAACCTTTTGCGTAACGTTATCATGTACCTATGGAATATCAAGGAATTTTTAAATCCTGGAAAGTCAGGATAATTTTCGTAAAAGTGAGGGAGACCTTTGGATAGGAAATTCTCCTCATTGAACTGCCGATGCGTTTGTGTACTTTAAGTCGTAAAAGTCGATTTCTTAACACCCAAGTATGAGCATGGTGGCTAGAGTCAGGGAAACCTATGAATTATCAGGAAATTTTAATATCCTGGAAAGGCGGATGAAATTTTTGCCAAATTTCAGGGAGAAATTTGGGTCGGAAATTCGCCTTATTTTACTACTGATGCGTTTGTATAACTTTCTTGTTTTATACTTGATAGATGATTTTACGATAATTTTATCAAAGATGAATAAAATATTCCTATAACTGGTGATCTATCTGGGGCATTGGTAAATTGTCAGGAAAGAGTCGGGGAATTTTAGAAATGGATATCACTAGCCGCGCTGCTTAACCACTTACAGATGTATTGCTGCGTGGAATGAGCTTTGAATGGTTAACGTTTCGCTCCTCCGACTGGGAACATTGTGAGGAGAAAGAAAGATAATGTGCCCGGATTGTAATGGACTGTCGGAATCCCGACAATTATTGTCTTGGATTTAAAAAAAAATATTAAAAAAAAATAAAGTCCAATATTCCAGGTGTTATTAAAAAAACGACCAATTGAGCTGGAGGTATTTGTTCTCTTAAGGTTTACCGGCAAAATGAGTTGACGAATTTATTCCTCCACAGAGATATATTTATCCACCGCAATGCAAAACATAACATATTTTCTTTAACCTCTGCGTAATTATCGACGGTCTTTAATAGATTTCTGCTAAATTTCCTTAAATCTTCCATGTGGAGTTGTATTTGACGAAGAGTCTTAGCAGTTTGATCGCTCGTTCCGAAATGTCAAAGGGTTCAAGCGTTGTTTTCGTAGTGTTTGTCACGCGTACCATCCAGTGCATCAATCACCAGCCCGAATGTAAAATCTGCGTTTTAAATGGTAATTTCCTGCGCGATGAGCTTCCCTTCTCTTTGCTTTTCGCCGCCGAGAGGGATTGTGTGCCGGGAAGGGGGTGGGAAGTAGCATTGTGCCCCTGTCCTCTGCCAAAAAGGTCATCGGGGAATAATTCCCAGTCGGAATTTGGCTCTTCGTGCAGTAACGTGATGACTCGCTCCAATCATGCCGTAACGCATGATATCACTCCTGGCTTGAGGAGAATCGCCCCTTACAGTCTTTATTGATTACAATGATTGGGTGTAAAAATACTTTTTGATAGTTATTGTTTTGACGCAAGTTTTTTATAATTTTTTATATGGATAAAATTATATTTTTTAATATTTCAAAAGTAATTTGTGAATTTCGTCGCTTAAATTGCTACTTTTCATAGATTTTTTCGCTGGTAATAGTTATATCATTTAGAATCACTTTATTGATTGTTTTTCCTAGTATGTTAGTGTTTTTTTCATTGTTTATCATCATTTGGACAATCATCGAATATTGCAAATAGAAATTTCTGAAGAGACTGCACAGATGACGAATGATTTTATTGGCAGGAAACATAATGAAATACACTTTTGTATGTTCCACAAGAGTTTTTAATCCCGACCTAGGTTTCGGCAGTACACACTGTCATTATCAAGCTTGTGGAACATACAAAAGTGTATTTCATTATGTTTCCTGCGAACAAGTTCCACCAAATATCGCCATCCAACCTTAAGCTGATTTTATTGGCTGCAATAATAATTAGAATCTTCTGGAAATAAATGGCAATTTATAATTTTACTGTGACTCAAAGCAACACAGTAAATTCAGCTGCTTTAAAGTTTTTAATTTATATTCACTTTTTTCTTCTAGCATTCATGATTACGAAGTGAAGTCAAGTTAAAATTGACTTTATTAAAAGTAATTTGAATAAGGATTCCTGGTATATTGAACTTAATCGTTCCTAGACTTTGAGTCATAAAACTCCGTCGTAAGGAAACGTTTTTTCCCTTCGGTCACTGTTCCATAAAAAATAGTGCTCAATTTGCCCTAAGCTGAAACAAAAGTTTGGCAGTTTTATATTTTCGTAAATAACTAATACGAGCGGCAAAAATTTCTATTTTGTGCTATCGTCTGAAGTGAGAGTTTGAGCCTTTTTTGTGCCGCATATTTGCATATCTTGCAAAGCCTTTTAAAAAAGAGAAACAAGCATTTTATTAAATATTTAAAGAGACAGTTTTCTGAAAGTTTTTGAGTCGCTCGTATTAGGGGGTAAAATACGTGACTGCCATTGAAATTAAATGAAAATTCCCCGATTTACTTTTCCGGAATCCACCTAGTTTTCCTCCTCAGCGAAGCCTTTGTGATGCTTCAGTAATTAGTGTCAGAAAATGCATTGTTTCCAGCGGTCTGAGTTTCAGGTTATTAGTAGTAATCTAGCTGGTAGGTTTGAATAGGCTTCGGAAACACCTGTACCAATTTTTCCTGGTTCATGATGCCTTTTGTCTCCGGCAGTGTTTCATATATGCGTAATCCATAATTCCTACATCAATTCATCCCATCCTATGTTTCCTCCCCTTTCCACGCTTTCTCTAAATACCTGTACGTCCCTCTAGAGTAGATATTCAATACCCGCCCAAATCAACGTCCTTCTTGTATGTTTATCCTATGGCTTCTCTTCATACCTTTCAATCGGACTCCTTTCTGTTTCCCGCTCAGTCAGCTCAGTCTATTGAGTTTTGGCTTCTCAATCCAACGTAATTATTGCTTCATCACAATAAGTATGTTTTTAACGGGCTGGCTCAAATAATGCAAGTTACTAGATCGATTTTATATTGTGGTAGTTGCTAGGTCAACTTTATCAATTTATCAGTGCCACTGCCAGTCACGTTAGATCGGAACGTGCATTTAATCTTGAGAATGATCATTGAATTCTTGATTATTTTAAATAGTCTTTCTTTTAAGTCATTTAAGTTATTAAGAGATATTTCAACTATTGTTTCATTAAAAAAATACATCAGCACCGTTCGGTTCAATCTGGAGTATCAAACACGCTTTTTTATTTTCTATCTGAGTAACGATGTCGGTCTGAGTGAATCAAATCATTTGTACTTGGGTTAAAGCTGCTTGATATTGTTCACTAACACCATACATTAATGTTTGGAGCCTGCATTTTCTCTGTACATTCTATGGGTGAGTTGGTTGATTATTTCCGAATTGAATATTCTCGCTATGTGTTGTCAGCGTGATTCTGTTCATTTGTACTTTGGTTAAATCTTCGTAGCAATTTACTCTAAAACCAAACGTCTCTTCGACATTTATAGGTGGAACGGTGTGTTTTCTCAACATCCGCTCAGTATATTCTAAAAATGGACTCATTGATGTATTCCGAAAAATATTCTCGCTAGTTAATGCATCCTTGTAATTTTTGCTTGGTTTTTAATTTTTTTGTGTTATTCAAGGGTTTTTCCACGATTAAGAACTATTTTCAGACAAAATTAAATGTAAAAACTGGAAATGACACAAAAATAGCTACATTTCAAGTTAGCAATTACTTACTGCTGATATTTTTAATATAGTAAAATAACTACTGTATATGGATGAAATTTTTATTTATACCTACTACAGATTTCATCTTACTACATCAAAAGTAGTAATCGGACCTAAGGTTAGAACCGCGGGCTGGGGAGGAATATCCTTTTCTTTTTAACGTTGTACCATCGCACATACAATCTCGCTTTAGGCTTTAATATTTCTTGATCAAACTATAAACAATAATCAAATAATTATAATTCGCATTCACGAAAGCAAGGAGGTCTACTTTGCAATTGGTTTAATTCTAGTAAGATAACCAATATGAATGAATAAAATGCTTGTGAACACCTGCTGCATTTTTCTACGTTCTCCCCGATTCAAAATGAATGGTTGGACATAAAGTGCCAGTGAGCTATACAGGATGATCTTTTCGTTTTAATCTTTGTGCCATCGCCAAAACTAACTAGCTGATTATCTAATCACCTCTTATAAAAACTACGAACAGTAATGAAATGGAGAATAAAATACCTCATGTAATAATGTGAAGTTATAATGCAATAGCTTTAATTCTCGTCCTCGAAAACCTAGGATTTTTCTTATAATTTTTATTCCAGTAATATCTGCATCATTTATGGATAATACTTACTACACTTATCATCTTGCTAGCTGCTTCAAAATTGATTGTTAGACAAGCATGTCTGAACCGTGTGCTGGAGATAAATATACTTTTGATTTTTTTTACTTTGTGCCATCGCACGAACTAACTCGCCACTTTGGTCTGTTTCAAAATAAAAGTCGGTCGAACGGTGAAAATCGTGTTCTGAGGAGGATCTTATTGAATTTTAACTTTGTTCCATAGCAAAAATCAACTCGCTGTTAACCTTATTAACTCTTATAAAAACAACTAACTATTATGAAATGGCCTCATGTGAAAAAATTGGAGCCATAATGAAATAGCAACAATCCATTTCCGTAAAAACCAAAGAGCTTTTGTCATTATTTTTTAGCCCAATAAGATTGGTGCTATTTATGGCTATTACGTTAAAGAGTACAATGTACTCAGTACATGCTTCACTTCTCATCTTGCTAGTTGCTTCAAAATTGATGATCGGGCAAGCATGTCTGGACCGCGTGCTGAAGAGGTATATACTTTTAATTTTTTTTTCTTTTACTTTGTGCCATAGCACACACTAACTTCCCTCTTTGGTTGACTTCAAAATAAAAGGTCGGTCCTACGCGGTGCATTGTGTGTAGAAGAGGATTATCTTTTGGTTTTTAGCTTTAATCTATCACAAAGCACTAACCTACTGATTACCTTCTCATCTCTTTTTACAACTATAAACATAATAAAATGAAGAGTACCTCATGGAAAAAATTGAATTTATAATGAAATAGCTGCAATCCTTGTCCGCAAAAACCGAGGAGTTTTTGTTTTAATTGAAGGAGCTTAATTATTTTTAGTCTAGTAAGATTGTGAATATTTATGGGTAATACTCTTATGAGTACTTGCTATACCTCTCATCTTGTTAGCTGCTTCAAAATTGATTATTGCACAAGCATGTCTGAACCGTTGGCTAAGGGAAATATACCTTAGATTTTTTTCCTTTACTCTGTGCCATCGCACACTTTAACTCGCCACTTTGGTCGAGTTGCGTCACCCGGCTCGGACCAACACAGCAGCGCATCAGCTCCCTCTCTCTCCCAGATATCAAAGCTGATTTCCCAGGTTCACCAGAGAGGAGATGTAACTCTATCTCCCTCCCGTTCCAATTTCGCCCATCCGTTTCCCCAAAAATCACTTATCAAAGCAAGCGCTCCGCCCTCCATATACACGGACGGCCCTGTCCCGGCAAAATTCGTCCGTCCTCCTCCTGACCCCTATCATCCGACCTCCCTTTGGTCCCACCCATCCCCGAGCTCTGCCCTCCTCCCTTACGGCTGTTACTCGGATATCTATGCGTCCTTGTAGCACATGACTGAGAAGGGATCCGCTCACTTCACGTGGCCGCGATTGCTTTATCCACCGGGCCGGGATTGTGTGCCGCCTTTTTTTCCCCCATTTTTGCATCCTCGTTTATCTGAAAGTGGTTGAAATAAAAATGACCCATTCGTGGGTTATTTTCCAGAAGTAGGTTCGATTGAAGTGCAGATTATTCTTTCTCGATCTGTATTATTTAAGCGAACTTGTTTCAAACTTTACTTTTGTTACTTCAAAGGAATTTGTGTGAAAGTAGTTTTGCGCGTGAAATTTTTTCACTCGCATATTTTTCATTAAAAAATTAGACAAATGGGAAATAGCCCTTCGTATCCGTGTTAATGCGGATATATATTTTAATACGGTCTATCAGGTTTTTGAAAGTAAAATTCGAAAATCATCGAAAGTTTAAAGTTTTTTTATTCATAAGTCACATTTGTTTTCATGATGGGATTATTCGTTGAAAGTACTGTAATTATTTTGAAGTGGCAAGGTAAAAAAATTACTTGAATAGCTTTTGTATTCCTGGCATTAAACGTGAGATACCTGATGTACTGGGATGCTAACCGTGGTACCCAGTGATTAGCGCGTTGGGCCACTTAGCACGTTCGAATCCCGGGAACAGCATTCGGAGACATCCAGAAAAACCCTCGAAGTGCGAGGTGGCACGTGAAACGGAATTGTGAATGCTTGACACTCGCACGCGCCTATTGATAAGTCTGGGATGATATCTACCCTCCCCTACCTAGGTCTACCTTTGGGTTGAATCGCTGAACGAGAGTGATCACTGGTGAATTGTTCTCATTAATGTTAAATCACCATTGTAAGCATTTAATAGTTCCAAATAAATTTAACTGATAAATGCTTTTACGCCCTGTAACGGACGCGAAAGCTTGCACGACAAAGCGCAACACGCAGCTGCACCCGGAAGCCGTTAGTGACGATGCCCCTCGCTGCGAAAACCTACTTTCAAAGTTAACTGATAAAAGTATGATATAGCGGACATTGAAATTCCTCTTCCATTTTTGAACCTCTACGGTTGCCAGCAAGGTTTTCGTCACGGGATATTTCTCCTAACGGTTTAAAATTTTTGCCGCTGGTTTCGGAAGAGATTTTTCTCAGCTCACCATTTAAGGCATGTAGTTTCGTATTGAACTAAAAAATAGATGCACTTTTCCAGAATTTTTTTAACGCGTCGTGCGCATTGAAATAATTGCGAAAAAGTGCAGCTACCTTTTATTTTCATCTGACGCTTCATTTTCATTTCATATTGGCTCATATGGTTGTCTGATCATTCTCTTCCGCAGACATGACGTCAGACGCGTGGCAGCCGACCGTTGTGGACGTGTTCGTGGCCATTGGGAACGTGGCGGTCCTCCACTGTGACGTCAGCGGGTCCTCATCCCCGGCCTCCCCCTCCACCTCCTCCTCTTCGTCCTCGCGGCCCTCCAATGGCCAGCAGCACTCGTCGGCCGGAGGAGGGTCTAGGGGCGGAGGCCTCAGGAACCGCAAGAACCCCGTGCTCAGGGTGGCAGCTTGGCTCAAGGAACACTCGCTCCATGGGGGACGAACCACCGTCCATCCCGGCGGAAGGTAAGATGTGACACTCATCATCATTAGTTAACAAGCCTAAGATTGAGCTTATTAAAACCACTTGTCTGTTTCCACACACTTTTATTTACATCGACCATGGTTTCGGCGACTTGTGCCATTATCAAGGTATAGGCCTTGATAATGGCACAAGTTGCCGAAACCATGGTCGATGTAAATAAAAGTGTGTGGAAACAGACAAGTGGTTTTAATAAGCTGAATATCAAAGATTTCCACCGTATCACGCCGGATACGGCATCTTTTAAGCCTAAGATTGGTTTGACGCAGCTCTCCTATTCGTCTCTCCTATCCGATAGCATTTTCATTGGGACGTGTTTCTTCTCTTTTACGTCCGCTATAACCCATTATATGTAACTCATTCGGAGCTGTCTATTACCCTTCTATCTTCCACCTGCCCTTCTACGATTGATTTCCATCATGCCTCATAATGTGAACAACTAGGTTGTTTTCTTCTCCTTCAGGTTTTTAGAAGACTTCTCCTTACTCCCACCCTTCTTAGCACTTCCTCATTACTTAATTGGTCTATTCATTTTATCTTCATCACCATCATAGGTTAAGGCGGCTGTGACTTAAAAAATTTTGAGGGAGCCGGATAAATCCTTCTCGGGTTTCACACCGGGTTAAAATCTCCATAGATGCCCAAGTTATATTTGGATACTTATCTGACTTCCTCACCTTTATCAGACCCTTGAAGAATGTATCTATTCCATCCGCAGGAAAAACGGGAAACACTACACATTACGGGGAAGTTCATTTAAAGAAGGAGATACTTCTATGGGGGTTCAATCGGGGGAGGGGAGCCAGTTACGCTTGAGTTTGTATCGCTTAAAATTTTCGGGAAAGTTGAGCCCATCTGGTTCCTCTCGATCCCGATAAAATCGTATCGATTTGTTAAGTCACCGTTGTCTCGTTCCGTTTATCTTTCCACTCAAGTCGTGTGGTGGTGACTTAGCCAGCGATTTTAGCCAATCATTGATTTCAGTAAAGGATTTCGGATTTTATCCTGCAACTGCGAACACATTCACTTCTTTATGTAGTTGTTTAAGAGGGGCACATATTGGGTTATCTTTGAAGGGAAAGCATATGGGGTACTGAATGCAATGAGGATAAATAGTTATGTAGAGAACGTCTGCCGTTCTTGTAAGTCCATAACATTTGAAAAATTAGACTTTGTACTATTCCACCGTGATTCTATCACCCAACCGGAGTCTACGCTTCAGTGCCGTCGAAAATTTCTCTGGAAATGAAACTGTTTGGGTGATAAAGCCTTTATTTTTTTCAAGTGAACAGTGGTAGGCCTTATTCTGAGCTAGAGACACGATGAAGGTGTTCCAATGGGGATTGGTAGGTTTCGTCAGTAAAACGCATTTCCGAATCTACTTAGCTTAACCATCACGCCGTCCTTGAAAATAATTGTAGAATTTATTAGTGTTAATGATAAACATACCAGCACCAATATTCCAGTTACAAAAAAGTTCCTTCGTGCCTCGTATTTGTTAGCGCCTAATTCTTTTTTCGGACTGATGTGGAAATATGCAACGCGTTCGAATTGCAACATAATGAAAATGAGATTATTATTGTCCTGTTATTATTAAATTGCTATTGAGAAAATGCTACTTTTGAAATCCGTTTTTCTCACTGCTAATGAAAGGACGTAATAACTTCCATTGAAGTGTTATAATTATTCTGTGCGACTCTTAATAAGGAGAATTATTCATTTTCTGTCTAAAGGCTCCTCATTTGCATGTTTATCAGGGCTAGCAGTCTATATGGAATGCTTTATGCATCTGCTTTTGTGTGGGTATTGATATGTTTACTGGACGAATCCATATCCTCGACTTATATTATTATCACAGTGCGAGTATGTGGCGCCATAGATGCTCACCCATCATGTTATGCGAAACAGGTGCTACGGTAGAGTATTAAATCCTGTAATTACGACCGCAGTTACGTACAGTAGCACTCGTCGGCTGGAGGAAGGTCGAGGGTCATATGCATCAGGCGTAAGAATCCCATGCTTAGGATGAAGCCTAATGGGACAAAATTAATCTAGTTTTTTAGTTGTAGGTGAAACTTTATGAAAGAACTACTGGTGATGTCGATGTAGTTGCTACTTCAAATGATTGTCTCCATTCCACTTATTCTTGGAATTTTTGTAATAATAATAATAATATGATATTAAATTCAAAATATCGAAACATGTCGTACGGACGAAATAAATCAGTGGAAAGTAACGAAGTCTCCTTTTTATTTTCGAATAATATGATATATTGTTCTTATGTAATTTTATAGAATGTTATTGTTAGGTTTTCCTCGCAAGCGATCACCATGAAAAAAGTTAAGATAATCAGGGAGTTTTTTTCTGATCCATTGTAATTAATATATTTCCCTCCTAGGAAACTCGAATCTTAAGGAAAACTAGTCAATTTATTTCGATCGAATCACATTGGCTACTTCGAGGGTAGCCTTTTAAGTGTCGGGAATAGAACGTTCCTTATCACCTATCAACTTTAAATGGTGTTTATAAACAACTGGTTGAGTTGGTTAATGTCCATGCAAAGTTTCATTAAGATCGGCCTGATAGTTTTAAAACGGTGGCGATCCCAAGTCGCTGTACGAGATGGAATTAAGTCATGAACAGTATCGCACCATAATTTTCTATAACTTTCGACGAAGACTCACCCAGTAAGAATGCGTTACAGAACTTTTTGTTGTTTTTGGCGAAGAAGCACCATCAAAAACATCGGTTATCTTTGGTATGCAGAGTTTCATCGAGGCCGCTCTAGCCTCAGCGACGAACCGCGTGAAGGGCGACCAAAAACCGCCCTCACTCAAGAAAACGTGAATGCTGTACATAACATCATTATGGAAGATCGTCGTGTTACATACCGTTAAATGCATGCATCATTGGACATCTCAGGGACCTCAGTTCAAAAGATCTTACACGAAGAGTTAGGTGTTAAAAAATTGGTTTCCCGCTGGATACCGCACCTCCTCACAGAAGAACAAAAAGCAGCTCGAGTTAAATGGTGTCGAAATACTCTACATCGATTCAACTTGGGAGCATCAAAGCACGTTCAAAACATCGTAAGTGACATCGTAACATTGATGAATCATGGATCTATAGCTACGAGTCTAGCCTGAATCAAAACGCCAATCTTCAGTATGGGTCTTTCAAAGTGAGCTCAAACCGACAAAAGTTGTTCGCTCTCGCAGTGTTTCCAAGAAAATGGCATCGTTCGTAGCCAAATCAGGTCACGTAGCGATGATTGCTCTTGAAAATCAATTAATGCTTAAACAATTAATGCTTAATGGTATACGACCATCTGCTTGCCGGATATGATCGCCGAGCTTCGGAAACATAACCCAAATCGACGCATTACGCTCCATCATGGCAATGCAAGCTCACACAACGCTCGAGTCACAAAGTCGCTTTTGGAACAACAAAACGTCGAAATTCTTTATCATCCTCCATACAGCCTGGACTTAAGCCCCAATGGTTTTTTCTTATTCCCCAGAGTCAAGAATATGCTACGAGGAAAGTGCTTCCAGACGTCTGAAGAAGCGGTTGATGCCTGCAAAACAGCAATTTTGACTACCCCTACTTCGAAATGGAATATGTGTTATAACGACTGGTTCCATCGAATGCAAAAGTGCATTGACTATCGTGGAGAAAACTTTGAAAAACCATAAAAAAATGCGTTATTGTACCTCTTATATTTTTCTTCATTCCCGATACTTAAAAGGCTATCCTCTTATTGTCATCTACATTTGCCATTCGTTAGTTATGAAGAAATCCTACCTGTATGCTGCTGATAAGAGCAATTGCAAAATTACGCTCTCGCTGAATTTGTTGTGCTCAGGCCTGGGTTTTTCTGGGGGTTTCACGAGGTAATGAATAAGTCCTATTCTCATCAATCAATACTCTAAAGGATAGTGGTTATTTCAAGAAATTTAATCGCTATCAAGTCACAAATAAATGCTTACAATTTATGGTGAGTGATTAATACTTTCTCAAGGATTTTTTGATAATGTGATCTAGTTAACTTCGGCTTGGTGGATCTAACTGCCTAATATCTTCAGCTGCTGTGTAATTATTTTCTAGACGTCTTGAATTAAGATACCCTAACCATTAACCCCAATATTAAATGATCATTTACTGCTACCCCGGCAACTGCCAACATTGCAACTACTTCGTCGCATTCCCGAATTTATCGGTGAACCATTTATTGGTGTTCATTAGATATTTTCTAGAAATGATGCACGGGAGGCTCTTCAAGGAAACATTTTCTGTAGTCGGGATAAGATTTTGTTTGTGTGATTCTCAATAATTAATTATTGACGTAATTTATACCAGTGAAATCTAATTATTAATGTTTGGGATATCTATTTTAAAGATGGTGATAGTGTTTTTATTATGGGTGCATAGCTTGTAGTTATGAGCTGCAGAGCATGAGGGTTATATTTGGAACTTGACCGTGATTAGGATATTTAGCCTATCAAAATTCAGGAATAACTTGCTTTTTGCCATTCTCATATTATTTATCAGTTTTTCAATGTAAAAATTAGTTGATTAATCTAATTATCAAACTATTCCAAGCTCAGCTCCGTAATTAACTCTATGCGTAAGTGTCCTACTTATTAAGAAAACTAGGCTTATAGAAAACTGCGGCGCCGCTTAATTTAATCTCGAAAGTCACTAGTTAAAATGATGCTGCGGTTTTTAATGGTACAGAAAATTAGATCTCTGGTAATGATTCGCTCATTTTAATTCTAACAATTTCATCTCCCTCTACAGGGTTTTAATAATTTGACCCCATTTTTTATAATTTTGTGTAATACATAAAGCTATATACGTATTTAGTCTTTTATTGAAGGTTGGATTTCTTTTTCTTCCATAAAAATACCTTATTTTAGTTACAACTTATCGTTCATGGGATATTTGAAAATGTTAATTTATTTCCTATTCAGCCTATTTATGCATTATGAAATAACTTTTGAGTTACTACATTTACATCAGACGAACAGGAATATTTTTCCATATTGCTTTTTATAACTGCCTTGAATATCATGAAACTATCATCACATCTTTCGATTGTTTGCATGGCAAAGAAATAGGGAAATTGATAAGTACCGTGAAAGTAGGTTGTCATTCACAGTTTTTTCCGCTTATCAGAGTTTATTGACGTTGGTTGATGATAATATATATCTCGTATTTTTTGTGGAAAGTCGTGATTACATCTACATTTTCATTCGCTTAAGGTAAACCTAACTTCTTCTTCTAAGAATGTAAGAATACTTCATTGTTTTCGTTAAATTTAATTCGGATGTATGAAAAATTTGCCTAAAACTCTGATGTCATACCATAATTATAGTATTTCACAGTTATTATTAAAATTGCGCGTAATATATTTTTTATATGACGAGGAATATTTCTGATCTTTCTCATTTCCAACATGTCTTTGAGAATTATGGCTTAATTATCACCAAAATCGCATTTTCAACTAGAATCGTTTGTTATTTACAAATTTTAGCGAGATTCCGTTGATTTTATGCAGCAAACTTTCTTCGCTTTAATTTTCTTTTTTTCGTCTTCTCATTCTCAGTTGATATTTAAATCCTTAAGGGCCGTATTTATAGTTCCTGATAGGAATTCCCCACAAAATGGCTAAGGCATTTTTAATGTTGACTTAAGTTTCTGGGTGTGCGTACATAATCCGAAAAACCGGTTGTTTTATTGATAGCTATCATCACCAGATAATACCGTAGAATATATAAAATCACAAGTAACAAAATTCTCCTGTTTGAGGTTCTTCATAACTATTTTCTCTCCTGCCAAGAGGTGGCACACATCAACATTCCATAAGCATAGCACACGTATTATTAGTCTTAAGTATCATATAAACGAAGCAATGAAAAGCATACCTACCAGGGGCACCAACGTGTCGTTATGTTGTTTTCATATACTTGTTCTTTGGTTTCCATCAGCCATGAAAAGGCGAAACTTTGGAATGCAAGTATTTTAAATTCTCAACGAATCCTCAAAAAATACAAAGGAATATTAATAAAAGGATTATTAATGAAACCATGAAAAGATTAAAAAATTACAGCAATGGCTAGGGCATTACTGTGGTACAAAATTGTTGTCTTGATTAACTACTAATTGTAAGTTTCGTCGCGTGAAAGGATTGTCGATAGCCTGTGAGCCTTATCTTAGCGAGTTTGAGGATAACACTTCCGCGATAACATCGGTGGCAATCGCGTACCCTTCTTCTCTGAAACTGGTGATAGTCTAAAATGGTGTGCGAACCAGCAAGGAAGGATACTGGGGCGTAATAATGGTCCTCTCAAACGCGTGTACACGTTATCCCTATTGTTAGGCATCGTGTGGCCTGCAGAAAACGCCATATCTGGCTTAGCATCCCCCACAACGAGGCTATCCCTTCTCTATTGACAAAGGGATTCGAAGGACCGCAATTCACTCACAATGCCGACAGGAACAATGCTCATCAAGTGAAATTGGAACAGTGGGCGGAGAAAGGGATAAACCCGTCGGAAAGATCCACGCCAATGCTCATCGTCATTCGTGCCGTCTGGACTAGAACAGGCCGTCGTGCTCATTCGCGTCATTACCTACCTCTAATATTGAGACACCTAGAATTGAAAGCCACAGGGTCTCTGGTGTTACTTTTTTCAGGCGATTTAAATTATTGAGGTCGTGCTCATTCGCGTAGTAAGGAGGAGATCTGAAGATATTGCCGCTAAAATTCATACTCAGAATGTCCATCGTTTTGGAATTGTGTGTGCACATTTCAAAGTAACTCAAGCATTTATTTAACATAAATATCACTTGATTTCGGCCTCATTAAATAATTGATCGTACTGCATGCTAAACATAAAGGCTGAGTTTGAATTTAATTCCATTTTAAGTGGGTTCTGTGAAAATAAAATTGGTCTATTTTGAAAGCGGCAGTATGAATATGAAAAATATCAATTTCATCCCCCACGCCCCTCCCCCCTAGTTTCTAGAAAAATGGAAAATATGAAATTTTTGAGGTGGCTATCCAATGAAAGGTTTTATTTCACCAGAATTATAGAAAATGAAAAAAATAATTTAGGAATATCAGATAGACGCTTATCGACGCACATTAGACGCTTTATCGCTGAGAGGTATTGTTTACCAAAGGAACGATCTTAATCCGCCACCGCTCGCTGAAGGGTCTGTTTCTTCGTTTTGTGCGAGGCTATTCGTAATATTTTGGTAATATTTTAGGAAATTGTACTTATAAACGACGGTAAGTTTCTTATTTTCCTTTTTTTAAGTACCCAAGTATCCAAGTCAGGATTTGTGATGTGGCTTTTTACTGCACTGCCTCACGTTTATTTTTATGAATAATTCGTCATCAATTATCCCTGTAAGGATACTTTTAAGTTTTACCGCTTTCAAAACTAATAGATTTTCTTTGTATGGTATGAAATCAAATAATTAATTCCAGCCCGCCCTTTATTTTTTACATGCGTAATGATCAATTATTCAATCAGACCTACATCAAGTTATATAAATGTTTAATAAATGTTTGAATTACTTTGAAATGTGTACACAAACAAAACGATCAACCTTATTAATGTGAATTGTAGCTGCAATATCGTCATCTTTTGTAGCAGAGTAACAGTGCGTTCTTGGTGACAGACCGCACTTATTCAATTTTTAGTGGGTAGCAATAATTAAATAATATTACAAAAACTCAATGTATACGGGGAAAACTTAACCTTATCAAAAACAAACCTTGGAGATTGGTAGCAGGACGTCATCGATAGAGAGAATGCAGATATTTATGGGATGGTTCATTACTTCTTTAACGGAAAATTGGATTCATGGGCACGAAAATACGTAAGATTTTTAGAAACATTATTTGGATGAGGGTATGCTTCAACCGTCAGTGTCAAAACGGACCTGTGGGTTATAAATTTCCTCATTAGATACGATGGGTGGGTAAGTACGCACGTTGTGCTTGAGTTATCCTTCTTTTGCTGAGATCGGTTCGCTTTTAATTAGTCATCATCGGGCGTGTGGTTCAGACTCAGGCTTGCAGGTTGGCCATTATTATACTGCAAACAAATATCTCCTACTTTCACTGCAGTGCTAAGCATCAATGAGAGATTGCTCAATTGAAAAAATGTATTGTCTTTCCTAAGGTTCAAACTCTTATCAAACAGCTGGCGGTCAGGTATACTTGTTACTATTACCGATACACTTCGCTGCGTAAGAAATGAAGTCATAATTTTCAGCATTCATACCATTCGGTATTCAATACGTAATATAATTGCGCTTTGTATTTCCACATTACTTTATTCCCTACCATGATTTCGCAGTAATATTTGTATGCTGGAGTTTTGATCCACTCATCTATTTTCTAAGATAATTGAGAGGGTTTGAAGCCAAGGGGTACAAGTGATTTCTCTTTTCTATACAGAGTTAGGTACATAAATTAGGTATAGAAAACAGACAAGATCAATTATATACTTAGTAGTGCATATGATTTTCCACTCGATGTAAGCATAGAACAGAGACTCACTCGTTTCCCTTGGTAATCAAGTTTTTGTGTATTTATTCTAACAATTAAATTTACCTAACTCTGTTGAGAAAAAATCACTTGTAGCCCTTGTCTTCCAACCCACTCAATTGTATTGGCTTGGAAAATTTTAAGTGAAATTTTAGTGGAATAATGTTTACGGGAAATAAGTGATATGCAATTATGCACGACCTTGCTGTGCTAACTAGCTTCGACGTCGAAGACTGCTTACAAAAGGGCACGTTTTAGGATACAGGAATGACGTACCTTGCATGAAAGCAACATGGATGCAGTCATGGCCATTGTCGGAAATGAAGCGTGTAGAGTACGCGAGGTATCGCCTATCCCGTCCCATATTCCCGCTGAGGCAACCACCCGATTCCACTCGAGAAAGCTTTCAGACGGCGGTGACGCACGAGTGGACTTCATACGGAGGGGCGCGCGCAAGAAAGGACCAGAGTATTTATCAGAGATGCGTCACTCGTGATGCATACATTTCGAAATGTGGTAAAAATCCTCTCCCATTTTCGGACTGCGGGCAAATGTGTTTTGGAGGCAAGGGGTCGTGAGTTTGCACGCCCACCTGACCCGCTGCACCTACCAAGTTTCCATGTACTACCTACCCTGGGCCTCGCCACCGGACGGTGGTCATCTGCGAGGAAAAATGGCTAGGAAGAGGAGGCGGCGGGGAAGGAGTTAAAGTAATTAGGGTGGCAGGCCGTTGCAATCAGAGTTGATTAAAGTCAAACAGTTTTGGCGGCAAAGGGGGAAGGCCAGCAGACTTGCTTCACTACGTTTACCGGGTCACCCGGGAAGGAACGAACGAACGGACAGCAACAGTCTCTCTCGCACAGGGTCGTGGGAGAAGAGGTGGAGGGAGGCAGTATGCCTGCTTGCCCATTACGCTAATGCAATTCGGGACTATCGTCGGCCACGGCATAAGGGCAGGCAAGAGCCGACCGCTCTCCCTCCCTCTCTCTCTTCCTCGTGCTGTTTCGCAGCTCGGAAAATGATTTTTCCCACGGCACGGCTAGATTCGGCGAAGGGAGGGTTCCCGTTCCCCCTTGCTTCTCCACCCTGGCCATACACTTTTCCACTTTTCCACCCTGGCCATACACGCTTCCCAACCCAGGTTTTTGGAAAGAGGAACGAGAACTACAAAACTGGGTATTCGTTACTGTGTTTACGCATTCGTTTATCTGTTGTAAGTGTTGCTTTTCGTACGTTTTAAGGTGTTTTTTGGTGGCTGTCGCTTCATAAATGTTCACTGTGGGGCCTTCCAAAGAATTAATATGTATCTAGGACGCGTTATTAATTACTGGTTCACTATCTACACATAAATGTATCGTTTTGCTCAGAAAATAATAATGTTTGATTAGTTATTATTTTCCAAGTTTTGAAGAGTTTGAGTTTCTCTTGTTTTTTGTGCAAAGTGTTGATATGGCACCGCTGTTCGCGACCTGACAAGTTCCTAAGTTAAAAGATTTCGGGTTTGCACTGGATGTTTCTCGAGCTTCCGTTCGGGTTAACAACTGTCGTCTTCAGGGCAGACTGGCGAGGACTTTACCCCGCCGCCGCCGAGGCCGGCGAAAATAATGGCAGCGGTGGGATTCGCACCCACGCCTCCGAAGAGACTGGTGATTAAACCAGCGCCTTAGACCGCTCGGCAACGCTACCACATAGGTGGAAGCCAGCCAGCTCAAAATAAAAATAAGAAGTTACCCATTGTTCTTTTTTTCGGATCTTGGGTCCATTTCCGAATATTCTATGGATTCAAGACATTGGATGAATTTAATCGAAATATTCTTGAATTCCTCAAAACCTGGCAAAATGGAAAATTTATCATATGGATGGTTACTTCTTCAATTTCTGATTGTATAAAAAAATAACTATTACTTCATACTTAATAATATCTACTTTATTATCAGCAAAATACCAATTTTTCCCCAGTATTGGCCACACATGCCAAATAGCGAATGCAATTGAGTGAAGTTTTCTCTGCGATGATAAACGTTCATGTGCATCGAAAAACCTTCTATAGAAGGATTCTGCCTTCGAAACTCGACACGAAACTCGACACTTGCGTCAACCGTTGAGGAGTGACGTCATCTCTCGAAACGTTGACGACGCTGCAGAAAATGTTCATTGTAGGGAATGCCAGAAAATTAATACGTATTTATGCTTTATTAGTAATTAATTATCCACCAAGTATAAATAAATCAATGGTTTTTCCTTGTTATTCTTTATTTTTATTTAATCAAAAAAGTAAAAGAAAGGATTAATATAGAGAGATATTTAGCCGAACGGAGAGGTATGGCAATTCATTTTTTTCCCCGCACATGATAAAAGACTAATAAATGCTAGGCGTAAATTCGTGACAGCATTTCCTTTTAGATAAATTCAATAGCAGTGTCTTTTCTAATGAAGTAAGCGATATCTTACGAACGCCAACGTACTTCGGAAGATCAGATCATGTAAATAAAATTAGAGAGATAGACTGTAGAACAGACAGATTTAGAATGCCTTTTTATCACGATCAATTTGAGATTATGACGGCAGCGTAAGAACTCACGAATAAATTCGATGACTTGTAGTGTGGCCTACTAACTTATGTATAGCTTAATGCAATGTTCTGAATTTTATTATTATTTCTAACAGCATGTGTTAGTATAATTTTTATTAGTATGCGTGACGTTTTTGGACCGTGTGGTGTGCATATGGTAGTCCAATTGCATGTTGGTGATTGATCACCCCCTGCCAAACACCCTAGAGGTGGCTCGCAGGGTATTATGTAGATGTAAGAGCATTTCCTTTTTATATTTTAAAGGCTGGTGTCCTAACACCCCCCGCCTCACGCCTATTCACGCGGCTTGCAGAGTAGTATGTAGATATAGATAGATAAAATAATAATTCTTGATTTGCTATTATTTTCCAAGTTTTGAAGAGTTTTAGGCTTTTTTAATCTGTTAAAGGACTTACCTTGAACTCATATGATTTGGCTCGTGGAAACTTGATCCAACTGAAGAGAGCACACACAGCTACTTCCTGTTTATCTTCCGCCAGTGGACATTCACGTTTTCATTCCTAAGTTTGTCAAGGCGAAGAGAAAACAACAGCATTCTTTTGAGTTTGTGAACCATTCGTTCATCTGTTGAATGTGCTGATGCGTTTCTTTGTTTTGCGCTGTTAAGGTGACGTCATTCCCACAGAGTTGACGCTTTTTCTTTACTTTGTGTCGAGTTTCAAGGGTTGAATCCTTCTATTGGAGGTTTTTCAAATAAAATTAATATTACAAAAACTGCTGTAACGAAAACGCCTTTCCAATGCTATTTGGCATGTGTGGTCGATACTGGAGAAAACATTAGTACTTAGTCGGTTGTAAAATAGTTAGTATTCATCATGAAGTAATTCTTTATTTTTCACATATTAAACAATTTGAAAGAGTAAGCATCCATATGATAATTTTAATTTTCTATTATTTGTCAAGTTTTGAGGAATACAAGGATATTGCTGCTGGATTCATTCATCATATGCCTTGACTTCATTGAGTCTTCGAGAATGGCGCCACGATCCGCAAAAAGAGAATATTTTCTTCCCAGCTGGCTAGCATTAAGATTTCATATGGTAGCGTGGCCAAGCGGTCTTAGGTGCTGGGTTAAGGCATCTGTTTTATCGGAGGCGTGAGTTCAATTCCAACCACTGCCAATATTTTTGCCACGGTGGCGGGGTAAATTTTTCCCGTCTGCTAATTACGAGGCCGCGGGTTCGAATTCCACTTGGTTGGATTTTCTCCCATCATGGATGACTATGGATGTATGTTCGTGTTCATCAACTTTCTTGTACGAAAAGACTCTCTTAAAAGGTATATTTCGCTCACCCTCTGCTCTTGTCGTCGGGTATTTTTCATTGACTTCAGTTGAGATGGAACGCAAAAGGTATCCCGGAAAAATATACATATGCTTGAAGAAACTAAGGCAAGGCTAAGGAGAGTACGTATGTTTATTCTGCTATTTCCGAATCTTCTGAACATCCAAAGTTTTAAATCGATTAATATTTCTATTTTTTTTATTTTATGCTCGATCGGACTCTCATGGTCGAAGTTTGCGTCCCTCAAACGCCTTCGTTCGCCCTTAATCAGAATATGTATGAGGGGTTGAGTATTAGTGTATTCATGCTTTAGTGATGCTCGGAGCATGTAATTTCCCCACACAACCTCTGGCTGGAAACGATACCTCATTCGCCCAATGAGCGTCCGCCCGCCAGATGAAAGTAACTTTAGTATAATGGTTGATTAGGCGTATAAATCACTCAGTGTGAAACTTTCGACACTGTTGCGCCTGCTAATATTTCTTCCTCAAGTCTTCATATTTTCCCACCGGTACTCTAGACGGCTGCTAATGATATTGAGAGGACGCACACCTCTCCTTGACCAGTCTTATTTCGTGAAAATTTATTCGCAAGCTTGTGCAATCATCTTTAAATTTTCACGGTCAGCTGAGTTAAACCTGCTCAAGATTTGATTGTTTTTATAATGAAAGAGAATTACTCCTAAGAAGGTAATTTAAAGGCCATAATTAACAGTTATCTATCCTAAAATTGGTTAGATGCAACTCGCCACTCAATTCTTCTATCGGCTAACCTGTTAACACGTGCCTAATTCTTCTGTTTTGCATACTTCATCACCCCTCTCTATTTGTTTCATCGGTGGCCTTCCTCTGCTGGTATTCCCTTCCACCTGTCCTTCGACGATAATTCTCAACAGACCATCGCGTCTCGTAATGAGGGCGATTAAATAATTGTTGCGTCTTCTACCTATGGTTTCCAAAAGGCTTCTCTTCTCTTCTCTCCTACCCTTCACAGGACTTCGGCATTCCTCACACGATATATCCATTTGATCCTCACCATTCTTCCATAGCATCACATTCCGAAAGATTCCAACCTTGATTCCTCCGCTGCTATTACCATCCATGCCCCACTACTATAGATAATCGTACTCCAAATGTAAGACCTAATAAAGAACTTTATAACTTCATCGCTTATTTTCTCATCTGGAAGAAGACTCCCCTATCTGAGGAATGCCTTCTTCGCTTGGTCTATTCTATCGACTATTTCTTTCTTATGAAGCTGAAAATCAATACCTCCCATAGTTATATCTCGTATATTGAGCACCATATTTATACAATTGGAGGCGTGAATCCCGAAACGGAATTAGTCCATTGAGTTAAGTGTTCTGACCTACCACTTTTTCTGAAGTGGTCGTTAATTGGTAAAACTTTCCAAGTATTCATCCTTGACTTCTCCTCAGCTGTTACCGTCCATGCCTCACCACCATAAAGAAGCATGCGCCAACTGTTCCACGCTCTTAATGAAGAGCATCCGAACATCAACGCTTACATTTTTTGCAGTTAGAGGACTCCTCTTTTTGAGGAATACCTTCTTCGATTGGGTTTTTCTACCAACTATTTCCTTGTTACGAAGCATACAAGTATTAGCTCCCACAGTAAAATTTCGTGAGTGTTGAGCACCATATTAGAACAATTGAAACCGTGCACCCCAAAACTCTACAAGTCCATACAGTTAAGCTGGGGTGCCGACTTACAAAAAATATTGGGGGGGCCCAAACCGGGGATCATACCCCGGGAAATTTTACAAGTAGTGAGTTTTAAGTTTTTTAAGCATTTTAGATGAGTCATATGATCAACATTAGAACCATGATAACTTAAATCTCGATATCTGGACATTCCGGGGAAAATCGACAAGCCTGACACATTGTTTCTTCACACCAATAACGAATTTTTGAGGGGGCCCGAGCCCCCTCAGGCCCCATGGAGTCGGCGCCACTGCAGTTAAGTGTCGTTACCTACCACTTTTTCTAGAAGGATAAGTAATTGGTAAAATTTTCAAATTCGACTCGCAAGGCAAATGATGACAATGGCCTACTTTGTACACCTCAAAATTTTCAGTGTGGCAGCATGACTTTTTAGCGAGTAATGCTTCGGCAAAAGAGACGGTCGAGTGAGAGATATGCGTCATTATAAAGAGCCATATTCGCGTGAATACTGTGGCGTTTCAGTCGGTGGGCCTCCCCTCTTTCCCTTCCCTCGCCTGTCTGTCTCTCGCATTTCCCCCTGCTCGCCGACGCCCATAACAGATGGGCGGGAAGAGATGTGTAACTTTGATGAAACACAAATATTCACGGCGGGGAGAACCCGAGGCTCCATGGCCAGTCGTCGGAGGTGGTGATGTGAGCTTCATCAAACTCACGGAACTCCGAAGAGCGGACTTCAAAGGGTGGGCGGCGAATTAGGGCCGGGTGAGTGAAGCCCATGTCAAACTCGGGAGACTTTCCATTCGGTCAACCGAAGGCGCAATGGTAAATGTTACGGGGGAGGGTGGGACGAATTCCATCCGAATGGAAGTAATTTCCTCTCCAAATAAAGGCATCAAAAGAAATTACGGTTTTTTATATTTCGGGTGACACCTATGCGCTGTGAACTTGACTCCTCATGATAAGTTTTCTTTTGCATCCCATGTGTACTATGTCTTGGGGTTTGGAAAACGTTACGCTGTCTACTTTTTTTCTTTACTAGATTGATTAGGGGCGGATTCGACATAAAATTTGGGAGGGGGTCAAGACCAGGGCCCGGGGAGAATGGAATACCCTCCGGAAGAGAGGGGCGTTTTTACAGTAGGGAGTGCTACGCCCTACGAGAAATAAAACTTCAAATTCTCTCACATTAGGGACTTGTAGTCATGCATTTGCATACACACTCCTTTTACCCCTTTACAAGGATACAAAAACTGTTGAACTAATGAAAATATAAAAAAATTTGATCAAATTTGTGGGGGGTCATTTCCCTTGCAATACTCCACTAAATCCACCCCTGATTGTTGTAGCTGTAGTTGCAGCCAAGAGCCGACGAGGACGAACGCGGGTGCGTCCGCGCTTGCGAGATAGGAATCGAACTTCAGACTTTATTTTAGGTCCTGTTCTTTGATTTCCTTCTTTCCTCCGTTTTATTTCCTGTTTAGAGGAAATCCTATGCAAAAAATGGGCGTAGTGTAGGGTTGTTTACTCCCTAAATGAATGCATTTCTGGAGAGTTCATATTGATGGGGCTTCTGCTCTAGCACTACGGCCTTGATTTGTAGGAAAGTAACAATGCAGAGCAGATTGGTGGGGGTGCTTGCCTACTAATCTCACTTCTCTTCCCAACTTTGGATTCTCAATTGCCGTCCTATGGATTATCTGAGTTAAGCTGGCGACAAGGGAACCCAATAATGCCAGTTACCTGCGTGGGGATATCGTGCGGTATTTGAAAATCCATGAGCTGTAGCTGTCCATGGCCATCATGACGTTCACGGGATATAATGCGGTTTTTTTCGTATTCGAATACATATGTTAAATATGCACGGTTTTCCCCCTTGAGTTGTCAAAACCTTGCACCACTCTCCTAGCCGATATTTTAAATTTTACCTGTTTTTTTTATGATCGTTAACCCCTCTTCGGCCCTTGATAATCTGATGATAAACTCACTGTTGCCACTAAAGGCCCCGGTTTCATATTTGGTCGCGTCACACGATGTCACATAATCTCATAGAGATTTTTTCTGGAGAGGGGATGTAGAAACTGTTCTATTTATATTTTGTTATATGCATATATTTCGATGAAGCAATTTTTTTTTTCGTGTTGAGAATGATCCCTCATTTGATCCAGATGTCATATAACGGTGGCCGTTGAATAAAACTCGAGAAATGAATTACTTTAAATAATACCCATAAATTATGTTGTCACTGACACGGACTAAAAAGAGGGGAGATTATTAAATTGAGAAAGTTATTCTGTATCATGTTTTTTATTAATTTTAAATGCTTTTTTTACCTAATTATTTCTCGTTATCTACTCCTTGCTTTAGCGAGAGATCTAACTTTGAGGATTTTGGTAATTTTACTTGTATTTAGTATCGCATTTTTTATTTCCATCTTAATATTTTCCTGTTCGTATTTTATTGTGCACATATTGTAATATGACCGGAGTTTCCTTCAAAGAAGCACAATTTCCTAGGCGTTCTTATGACCAAATTTAATGCTAAATTATCATCATCATTCGTCAACAATCTTAAGATTGATTTGACTCAGCTTTCCATTCATCTGTCCTATCCGCTAGCCATTTCATATTGACGTATTCCTCCTTTTTCACATCCTTTATAACCTGTCCCAGGTCATTCGGGGCCTATCCTTGCCCTTCTTCCCTTCCACTTTTCTTCACGTGCCACCATGCCACATAATATGGCCAACTAAGCTGTCACGTCTTCTCCTTAGGGATTTTAAAAGATTTTTTTTTCTCCCACCCTTCTCAGCAATTCCACATTGCTTACTCTGTCTATTGATTTAATATTCATCATTCTTTGGCAGCACCATGTTTTGAATGCTTCCACTGTAGACTTCTCTGCCGCTGACAACGTCCAAGCCTCGCTTCCATAGAGAAACATGTTCCATTTGTAGCGTCTGATGAATCTAAATATTAAGTACATAACATATTTGTATCAAAGACGTCAGTATTACAAAAATAAAATGTTAAGTGCGAAACGTATTTGAAAAATGGAGCCCTTGATTTCGGTTTTATTTAAAGGGATTGGTAAATTGTCCTATTTTCGTCGGGTATTGTTAAATTGTCCTATTCGTAAATTGTCCTATCTCATGCAAATTCCTTTTCATCTCACCTAGGTACACAATGACAAAACGAGGTTCGCTGCACATCCAAGATGTTACTAGAGAGGATGGATATGCTCGATTCTTTTGTCAAGCCGTCCATCGCCTGACTGGACAACGAAGAACCAGCCCTCCAGCCAGAATCATCGTCACAGGTAAGCACCAATTTTTAGAAAGTATACCAAGTTCAATGAACTTTTATCGAGAAAATTTACATTCCCATTTATTTGGTAAAGAAGTCCTTCGAATTATTCTCTTCCTCCCCATCGTGGTCTCATATTCAGGGTGACTGCCGGTCAGGGAAGTCAAGGAAATGAAAATCGAGGCTGGAATTCATGGAAATGTTGGGGAAATCAGATTATAATCAAGGATAAACTCCAGAGGTGTAGCAAATATGTGAAAGTCGTGGTTTAACTCGTGGAGTGCTTCTGCATTCAAATGGCGAGGTGGGGTTTTGTGGCCGTCCTGGCTGGGAGGTAAGGGGTAGAAGAAGGTGGGGTAAAGTGACGAACTTAAAGTTTACCCTTCCTCGATATTTTAATCCAAAGAAAGGAGGACGGAACTTTAGGTCACCGAGTTTATCGGAAGCCAACACACACTGACCTGTACCTAAATGGCTTAAGTCACCACCATCCATCTCAAAAAAGAGCTGTTCTCTCCACCCTCCTGCATCGTGCAAATATTATAGCAGACAAAGAAAGCCTCCCACAAGAATTAGATCACCTACGGGAAACATTTCTCCGAAATGGGTATACGAAGAAAGAGATTTCGCTCGCCCTGTTAAGAGCTAACACAGAGCACAAGAATAACCGCGTTGAAAGCTTCCTCGTTCCAGATATGCCTTCCGGAGATAAGAAACCCATAGCAAGAGCTTGTCTGCCTTATGTCTCAACTGTGGCCGGGAAAATATCGAGGATTCTAGCAAAACGGAATATTGAAACTATACACATACCACCGCAAAAACTGCGTGGGGATTTAGTGCTTGTGAAGGACAACTTGGGACTCAGAACACCTGGAGTTTACCGTATCCCATGTCAGTGTGGGAAAGTGTACATCGGAGAGACTGGGCGCACGATAGAGACACGAATTAAAGAGCACAAGAGGTGTATAAGACTGTTCCATCCGGAGAAATCGGCCCTCGCTGAACACAGCCTAACGGAAGATCATATAATACCTTTCGATGAGGCTCGAGTGATCTCTAAGGCACCTTTGTTTTGGGATCGTCTCCTTAAAGAAGCCATTGAGATCCGGCTGGAGAAGAGTAAAGTAAATCGCGATTTTGGGTACACGATAAGCACGGAATGGAAACCGTTAATCAAAAAGATAACGGACAGAAGGCGACAACAATGCCCCCCGGTTTGAACGGCTATATAAGCGCAGGAAGGCAGGCCTGCAGCACATTAATTCTCTGAGGACGATGGAAGAGTGTTCCGTCGAAACGTTAGGCCAAAAAATTCTCACTCGGCTAGAAACCCGAGAAATATTTATAAGAAATATTCGCCGAGAAAAAACAAGATCATATAGTTCTATTTTAGTTACATATCTTATACTAATACATATCATTTTTCGTGGTTTCACAGAAATTTTTTTATAATACTTTCGTTTCAATTCAGCAATGATTTTGCTCAAAGACTTTTGCGATTTTTGCTTTTAGTGGGGGGGAGGCAACTGCCCCCTCCTGTCCCTCGCTGGGTACGCTCATGCATATATTATGGACTCAACGATTGCGCCGGCAAGTCAGAAGCTTGTCTCGGGAAGCGGGCGGCTGCAAAGATATATATTCTTATTCTTGAAAAACCCAATTATAACCACTATGCCCTCGCATATCCTGCCATCCGCAGTCTCCTAGGCCGTTTATAGCTCCCATCAGCTCAAACACTGGAAAGGGCACTAGAGTAGCGGAGCGCTGCCGCGTCGACTGCCGCTATACTGCCGACCGCGTTAATCCTTATTGTGCTTGTAAACCCAACCTTCTTGTTATGATTCTTATCTAGCATTTAAGAATTTCTGTAATCGATGCATAGCTGTCCGTTTGTAGAAATGCCGTTCATTGCTTTATTGCCTAGGTCTATGAAGGGGTTTTTGTACTTTTGAGGATCGCTTCTCTCAGATATCCGCGCAAGTGATTTCTACTAATTGTAAGTAGCTCGCACGGTGTTTTCCACCAGTGCTTCTTTCCAATTGGTTAAAAAATATTCCGTTTCATAATTGTACCGAGAAAATTAATCAGTTAATCTTTGTGAGTGCGAAAGGATCTCAGTGCTGGTGCTACGGAAGCGAAGAACCAGGGTTTATTTTTCCTAGATCGTGAAATTCAGAGTTGAGGCCTAACTACCTCTTTGTAATGAGGGTTTCTCGGAACGATATAAAGGTACGTTTTTCAAGTAAATTATCTCAGTGAATGTGTATATTATTCCGGGAATTTTATTCTAATTGCGAGTCCCCTGCTCAGTGATTCACACTGTTGATATTTCGGATGAGAAAAAATGGAGCGCATGAAAGTAACTTGCAATGATATCCATGACGTTATTGTTAATGGAAGTGAAAATTCGTTGTCTTCAAAACGTAAATTGGCCTTTCAATAACTTCATCATAAGTCAAACTTGGGTAAAGACGTGAAGGCAAAGGAAATTTTAAGGAACATCATGAACAAATACTTTTTCAAGAGGTATTTTCAGGAATTGGAAGAATGCAAGAGAACTAGCGACAGATTTGTAATAAAATTTCAATTTTGGCTGGAGAGAATATACCTTTCCCAAAAGACATGCATAAATCTCTTCTTTAAGACTCCTTGCTCTGGTTGGTACTAGTATTTTTTAACGTATTCGTATTGAATTTGCTACACGCGAAAAACTTTGCCCTTAGCTAAAATGGGAGATCTTTTCCGAAGGCTCCTCCTTGCTTCGGATATTATTATGTCAATAGACATGTATGCGGAAATGCTAAAAGAAATGTTTCAAAGGATATACGATACTTACTTTTACTGGAGGAGCCAACTTCAGATGAGGACAGTGACGGCTGGGAATCCGATGAGGGCTGGTAAATTTATTCTTTATCTTCTCTTATGTTTTATATATTCATGTTAATTTATTATGGTTCATAAATTATTTTATGTGGTACGTTTTCAATTATTTTTTTTTCAAAATATAAATAGCTTGCCAGGTGATTTCTGATGTGTGTCCCTTCAGAAAAAATGTTGACACAATGTTCAACTGTTAATAGACAAAATCGTTAATAATGTTTTAAAAATTTATTTTATGCATTATATATGAACTTTTTTATATAAACCATTCAATTTAATGCTAAACTACTTATTTTTATATTGCTAACTATTATTTTCAATTAAATTTTTCATCTGTCCGAATAGTCGATTTTAGGATTTTTCAGTCTACGCGAATTTGTTTAAAAAAAAACTCTCCGAGTCAATTTTACGGCAAAATGTCATAAGATTCATATTAAATAGTAAAAAAAAGTATACAGAAGATATGATTTTTGGCCAGCTTTTTTCGATTTCATCCCACTGTGCGTCGCCATTTTGGTTTATAAGTTATTTATCAGTACTCTTAGCTTATCTTAAAAACCTACTGTAGTCATGGCTCTTTACATGAGGAGTTATATTGTGAGAATATTTTAGGGAAGAGTATAAACACTCGCGGAATCGAATAATTCCATACTCTGACAACCACAAAAGTTACAATCGCGTTGGAAGAAGATAAATCTTCTCACTACTGCTCGCAGAACAATCTGGCCCGCCGTCCTCTGCGTTGAAGTTAGTCAGTAATCGCCTGAATCCCAGGAAGAGCTAGGACTCATGCTGCTATCTGTGAATGCGTAAAACAAAAACTGAGTTCGTCGTGTTACCAGCTTTGTCAGCTGACCGAACTTTCCCGTACTTGTCTTAATTTCTGTCACGGGTACTACTGGTTTTTATTTGTTTTTCTATTTATTCCCAGAATACCGGAAAAAGCACAGCACACTTTTTGCCTCAGGGTTTTTCAGCAAGTTAACAATTACATTTTCACGATCAACCATGCCCTGGACAGGGACAACCTACCCAGGCGGGGCTCGAGCCCAACTCGATCTCTTGTTTGGCCGGCGAGGACTTTACCCCGCCGCCACCGAGGCTTGACTTAATTCAAATACTTGGCTGTATTTTTCCATGAATTCTCTGTGTATGACTGCTTTGAAATTAGTATAGGGCCAGGGATTTTTTTTAATTCCGACATGAAATCAGGTTAAGTCAGTGAAATTGAAAATGATAAGTTTATATGAACCTTTCCCCTGATTGTTAATGTGACATTTAAACTGACAATCCACCCAATGCCAGATATTTTAAGATATTGGTGGCTCCTTCTTCCCGTAGAAATGTGTCCTAAAACGTCTGTCGATATCCTTATGTGTCTCAATATAAATCTCTCGTGCTCTACTCATTGTCAGTTTTGCCAGGAAAGAGTGAAATTATTAGTTCTGGCGAACATGATAAAGTGGTTCTTAATCGCACGTGATGCTTCCAGATTTTTGCCGTTAATCCGCTTAAATCTCATGTCAATTTATCGGACCCTTAAACCACGTATGAAGCGTTTACACTGTGGACCATATAAATAGAGTCGTGTGCTTGGATAACGTCGTAAAGAAGCTCTGTTGTGTTATCTTTCAGAAGATTCCCAATTTTCTCGCAATTTCAAAGCTCTCACAACTTCTGAGCGTTGGTTTTCTCCGTCGGTACTGGTGTCCTCCATCCATCTCCTTACCCCGCATTTTGAAGGGATTTCCCATCGTATAGAAAGCGACAGTTTTAATTACTTTCTGAACTTTCACCTTTTGCTCGCCTCCCTGGAAATCCAATCGGAGGTTGATTATGAAAACTAAGATGAGACGGATAGGGGGTTGGGGGAGTGGAAACGCCGTGATAAGAAGTGGAGATATTAACTTAGTCCTGAAGCAAACTTTATTTTTCCTCTCAATCCGAATGTCACTCTAATCCGTTTCTCTATTTCTATGTCTCTTTGGGTATATATGTGCATTGGGCGAATGAAGCTTAAGAAATTTTAAGGAAAAAACGATTGGGACCTGTCGAAAATAAAATTCAAAATCTTGGAAAGAAAATTGTGATGAATGACATGGGGTGGTAAGGGTACATTTTCAGACTTTGTTAAAGTAGTATACGGTTCCAAAGATGAAGTTCAAGTAAAGAATCTAAATTATTACGGAGGCTTCCGCGGTGAGTTGATTGGTGATGGTTTTCCGGGTTTACACCGCGTTGATTCATGTTTTTGCGGACGACAGTTTCGGGCGCGTTCCAGCTCCCGTCTTCGGGTCCGACCCGAAACATGAATCTACGCGGTGTAAACCCGGAAAACCATCACTAAAGAGTCTAAAGTTGAAAATAAAATTAGAAGTTGTATTTTATAAATTACACCGCTTACTAAATAAAGCCACTAAAATTAAACGAATAAACTCAATCTTACTGTTTCTTTCTATTTTTCCATCAATTTTATTCGGGGTTTTTACCAAATCAGTTTGATTCACCCAGCCTGTTTGCATTGGAGTCTATTTTTATTTATTTCCAGCAGCGGTATTCATGGAAATGTGGTCCCTTAGTAGCAAAAGCTTTTGGCTTTCAATTGAAGGGTCCCGGGTTCAAATCTAGGTGAAGCTTTCATGCAACTCAAACCGAGAGCCATAATCTATGAGAAGGCTGAGGGAAAGAAATTGGCCCTCTTAACCGGAATTCGTGAATGCACCCCAGCGATTGAGTCTTCGGACAGCTCTACATTCCCACTTGCCCAGCCAAACCAGTCTTCGGGTTGTAGCATTTACTGAGCAAATCGGGGTAGTTTATATCCCTTAAAGATCTTTCCCTTGTAGTCAGAAAAGATATTTTCAATTTCCTAAAAATCACTTGTAATTCAGGGTGGAGGTTTTCGGGGTTAGCACCGCGTAGATTGGTCTCTGCAGACAACAGTTAGAGCTCCTAGGAACCAGCAACTACGCCTCTCGGCCATAGCTGAGCACACATGGAGTGGGCCGAATCACCATCCCGACTACGACAATGCAAAAGTCATTGCTATGGAAAAAAGATACTTCCCGCGGATCATCAGGGAAGCTATTGAGATAATGAAGACACCGAGAAATCTCAACAGGGAGGACGGATACCAGCTTTCAAACACATGGAAAAGGGTCCTCAGAAAGAAACCCGGAGAGACAAGACAACACCAAGAGGGGCGTACCAATGAGAAGCCAACTGAGCCCCATGAACCAACCAATGAGAAGACACCGGCCTCCGACGGGGTGTATAAGAGACGGGCGATACCTCGGATCTCCACTTCATTGACCTGAAGGAGCCTGCTGCAATGCCGGCGAAACTGTTGTCTGCAGAGACCAATCTACGCGGTGCTAACCCCGAAAACCTCCACCCTGAATCTTCGCCACACCGCGAAAGCCTACACAAGGACATCACTTGTAATTGTTCGAGTGATATCACCGTAATTGATTTATGAAGCTATTCAACTTCCTTCACCCCATATGAGTAAGTTTAAGATTTATGCCTCCTGTACTGCATTGATACAATTAATCGAGATTCAAGTTATCAAAAGACAGTTATCATTACTGCGTATATTTTATTGTACAGAGGAATGGATACATTTATATCTGAAATGTACACAACTGTACATTTCAGATATAAATTTTGATAAAATAAAATTACATTGTACCGAAACCATGTTCGGTGTAAATAAAAGTGTGTGGAAACAGATAAGTGGTTTTACTAAGCTGAATATCAAAGATTTCCACCATATCACGCCGGACACTGTATCTTTTGTACAGTACTTATTTTGTATGTGATTTTTCATCCAATATCTTTTTCATTGATCTCCTATTTACTTCATGGCGTCAGAGATCTCCGTTGATCCCATTTTCTTCGCCTCTTGTGAGAGGTTTACGTGGTTTACGTTTTATTCAGTTAATTTTCCATCATAAACGGCGAGGGGTCGTCGGTTGCCTTTCATTACTCATAATTCAACGCCAAGTCTTCACTGCCCGATTGATTCTCATCCTTCTCCCTCCTCCTCACGCTAGTTGCTCAACGTATTTGTCCATCGACCATTTCCATTCAACCTCTTTTATTGCGTGCTTAATGAATACATGACCGTCTAATTCCATTCCGTGTTACATTGGAAAATGGAGCTGATAGTATTTTTTTTATTACCTTGACCTTTGCTTTTTCTATCCAAGCACGTTCAATAGATTAGTTGACGCAAAAATTACTCTAAATTCAAGAACATGTGAAGGAACATCTTCCCCATTTCCTTATCTAGTCGGATTAATAAAAATTCTGATGCAATTCTGAGTTGGGCACTAATATTTTCGCTTTTTCCAAGCATTTTTATGTTATTGCACGATTCAATACTTGACTCTGCCGCGCCATTTGATTATCTTCTAAACTCTTATTGCACAGATACTGTTTCTTGATCTAGTGTTTTTTTACTTCATACCGTTTTTACATTTCCAGTGCATCTTGATTGATTTTCTATAACATAATCATAAGCTAACGTTCAAATGTGTATTGGGCATCGTAAATCTGATCTTCTTAGCTGTGGCTTCTCGATTCTTTCTCTTTCTCGATTGCTAAACCAGACATCAGTGATTTATATCCTCCAAGGTATTATTTTTACCAGTAAAAGGATAGATATTGAAGTTATCCACATCGCTTTATGTTAGTTACGACAATTAATACTAATGTCGCGATCTATTTACCAGTGTCTAAAAAAAAGGAATGGATTCACTCTGAAAGTTTTTTGTAATAAGTTTATGTCTAGTAATTTGTTGAAGTTTCATTGTGCATGAATGGAATACCACGGAATAATGAAGAACATGTTTTAAATTTAATTCCGCGGTTTAAATAAAATGTTAATATTTTTTTAAAAGAAAACAATGCTCCAAGACAACATAACATTCTAAAAATGAAGAAACAGGGACTTCCTCCTAACTTTTTTTCATCAAACAGCATTTTTCCTTCAGTCAATACAGAGAGCATCGCATTATGTGAGTCCAACTTTTTTTAGGTTAGCTTATAAAATTCCTCAGTGTCCTTAGTCGCTTAGTAGAAGTTTTTGATTCTCGTCGGCAAGGAACAAAATATCTCAACGGTGGTTGGACGGTCGAAAAGTTTAGCCCGTTGTCTCCCGACTTTCCATTTCCTAACTACTCATGCCTCTTTCATTTCCATCTCGTGTTCCTGTTTTCTGTAACTCCTGTGAAAACTAGAATTCCAGAAAAGCAACTCGCGACTCTCAAGATGCTTACGATCGTAAGGTATGCTAAGTGTTTTTCCTCTTATCTCTAGTTCATATTGACGCTTATGTATTTGCCGTATACTGTAGTAAAAAGATATTCGAGTACTCATCTGTATTAAAGCAGGTGCTCGAGTAGCAAGACTGCATTCAAGTATCCAGCAGGGTCTCAAGTACCCATTCAGGAACTCTAGAGGTCAGGAATTAGTAAAGGAACTCGTGGTAGGTAAGTATTCGAAGAAGCAGGCGATCGAAAGCGTGGGCTGTTTTCGCTACAGGGAATGGCAGGGTTGAGAGAAACCTGGCGCCTGCATTAGTCTGCCCTTGACGACGGGCGCCATGGAGACAACAGCTTACCTTCCCATCTATCAGACGAATTGCTGTGCTTGAAGTGCTCTCGTGTTTTATATCTCAGCTACAATCACATGCATTAGATATAATCTCACGGATATTATCCCAGCGGAGACCTAAAATTCAGCTTCGCAAAACACATTCTGGTTGAAGGCCACGGCTGTACCTCTCAAGCCGAGTTTCTACATCTCATTCCAAAAGGACTCCAAATGAACGAATTGGAAAATAGAGAGATTGACGGACTCGTCAACCCAGTGGTTTAAGTTCCCTACGTATTTCCTCGCTGTTATCAATGCCGTAATCATTACACAGGGACCCCTACTCACCCCAGCCAAAATCTCCAACCTCCAACACTGGACTCACCACCTTAAGTCAACTCTTCCGTCTTCATCCCTTCCTCTCCTTCACGTACTAATTCTACGGCTAAGATGACTTCTTTTTAGTTTTAAGTGTGCCTTATTATGACATAAAAACCAAAACCGATATCAGCATTACAGCATCAGCAGACCTCCTTCTTCACCTGAGGACGCTGGCAGGAGAGCTGGCGAAACTGTTGTGGTTCTTCGACAACGGACGCGGATGCAGCCCGAAAGAATGCTGAACTCAAGTAATCACCGCGGAAACCTGCGTACGAACAAAACCGATATCATTTGGCTTTGCGCGTTTACGCTTTTTCCTTTCGTTTCAGAACCTGTTTCTCAACTGCCTCCAAGGATCGACCACTTCCTGCCCAGCGTGAAGGTCAGAACGGGTCAAGCGACAGACCTCATTTGCGCCGCCCAGGGTAACCCGGCGCCCGTGTACAGGTAAGAGCCATGTATGCAAAACAGTGAATCCATCCAACAATTCGAATCTCAAAAGAGGTCAACAAAGGTCGCACCTCTGCTCAAGAATGGATGTGAGATTACTCGAGTGAGATGTATGAATGTATATTGAAGTTAACTCAAGGTACATTAATATTTGTTCTCACCCATTGGTGTGGAAGCGCGTTATTGCCATCGCTCAAGTATGCAGTAAAAAGTATTAATGATAATGTCTCTTTCTGACTACATAGGATACCAACTAACATTCAGCACCCCATAGCCGGTTAATTGATTGTACCCCCCGCCGCAAACGTTTTTGTTGATATTCAGGGACCATTTTTGGAAATGTTTTTACCAATATTGCATATAGAGTTTGTTCGAAATATTGATATGGCCTTCTTCAGTAGGCTCGTCTTTTTATATGAAATACATATATATATTAAGGAAAGAATGGCAATTTGAAAAATTCCTTACTTTTTTATTGATTTCCGTGACTTGATTTCCGCAATGAAACACATTATCATTGTTTTCTTAGAAAAAGTTATTTTCTCAGCTTCGAAATTGTAAGCATTATTTAAGGTAACTGTTTGAACCATTGAATACTTGAGAAAGTATAATCATTTTGCAGCGTACACTCAATCGATATATTATGTGAAGCTTGAGAAATTCCTTTTTGAAAGGCAATATTACGCTGACATTTATAAGTAAATAAATATTGTGTGCATATCTTCACCGATTTTTATTTTCATTCCGTCCGGAATCGGCGTAAGTCTCGCTGGTAACCATTAAATCCTGTATCAGTTTGCTTTACTCTGTATTTTTTGTTATAGTATTGAAATCTCTAGCCAAAACCGGAGGATAACGTTAAAAAAGAATGATATATTTTAGCTAATGACAATATTTTCAATAGATGTGTTCACATCATTCCACAAGCCTAGATCTTTAAACGTAATTAGTTTGCTACTCCGTTATTATCCTTTATAACGCCGCGATGTCTAGCCTAAGCTAGGCGGTGCCAGTATAGTTCTTATAACATTGCTGACAAAGAACAACTTTTCGTTGGGTGTGCTCGCTTCATTCCGCAATTTCCTGATCCTTTAACGTAATTAATAAATAGTTTTCGCCTCCCTCCTTCTCTTACGACCGAGATTCAAATGGCGGATTAGTTGTCCCTTCTAATAGATTTGGATTTGGGCTGTGTAAATTAAACGGGTGGGCTTAAAAGAGTTCGTATGTATGCCTTCAGTGTGTGTGTGACCCGTGTTTATGTATGTTCTCAGCGTGTGTATGGGATTGTGTGCGTGAGTTGGAGCGTGCGGACGGGAGTAGGAGGAGAGGCGGCGTCCTCGCAAGAGGCAGAGAAGGGGCCGTTTGGAGGAGGAGCTGGGGGCGGCGTTGGCGGTGGAAATGCGTGGCCAAGCGAAAGGACTGGCCACCATGGACGTGCACAGCCGAGTTTGTCACACCCTTCTGCCCCTCCCTCCAGCTTCCCCTCCTCCCCTTCTCTCTCTCCACTACCCCTACCACTCCCCTACACTTCTTCCCTCCCCCTCTCAAACTCCCAACCTCCCCCTCCTTCCGAGCACGTAACGACGCGGCTAATTAAGAAAAATGACGTTTTCTTTTGGCCATCCCTAACTGGGAAGACGGCGACATGGTACCCTTTTTTCCTGCGAAATAGTCCGCTCTCTAGGGAAGGGGAGGAAAGGGATGGACTTATTTTTATTTATTTATTATCATCATTATTTCTGTTTTCTCTGTCGCTTTTTCCGTCGTTATTTCCTTTTTTGTCATCACTAACTAAGAAGACGGCGACGTGGTTCCCTTTTTTTCCTGCGAAATAGTCCGCACTCTGGTGGAAAAGGGGAGATGGAATTATTTTTATTTATTTATTATTATTATTTCTATTTTCTCTATCGCTTTCTTCGTCGTTGTCTCCGCATTTATTTTACGGCCATCGCTAACTAAGATGACAGGTTATCACAAACTAGGCGACATGGTTATATTTTTTATCCTGCGGAATAGTCTGGTAAAAAGGAAGAATAAAATCTTCTTCCATTTATTAAGTTGGAGCCATTATTTTTATGTTCTCTTTCGTCGTCGTCTTCTTCATCGTTCTTCCCTCATTTTTGCCTTTCTATTTCTCTGGTCTCCCTCTCGGTAGGGAGGCGGAGTGTCCTCTAATTAATAGTTGGGGTGGGGGATGGTTGATGGGAAGTGTCAACGTTGCCCGAAAAGTCTTCTCCTTCCTCGGCCGACGTTTTCCTTACGTCCCCCTCGAATCATCGTGTTTGATCCCTCGATACATCGCAAGTTTTTGTTTCCCTTTATTTTTTTGACGTTTGTTCTTAAGATGGGAAAGATGCTTCGCAATTCGATGAGCTCCCCCAGTCTGTTGCCCTCGGGTATATAAATAATCCAATTAGATACGTCTCCACGTTTCATCGTGTCCCTCGGCTATTTCTTTTCATGTCCAGTTGGAAGAGGAGATGTACAACCCCGATCGGTCGGGAATAATTTTTGTGCTCTCTGGTCCGGTCAAATTAACAGCGAGTAAGAAAATGTCTGCTCGATTTCACGTTTTCAAAAACATCTGGTCCAGAAGGAAATTCATTCAGTTTTTTGTGTGACATCCGTGACTAGAGCTGGGACGCAAAAAGTGTATCAATTATTGCATCCTTGAAGTTTATATATATTGAGTTACCAATTCTTTCTCGTCCTAGAAAACATTAGAGAAGCTTGACGGTGAAATCGTACTGTTAATCATAATTTCTGACTCTGCATTCTTAACCATTTTCATTCAAAGGGTATTTTAATTTAATAACTTTAGATAGTTGCATTTTTCCTCCTTCATGGTTAATCTTTCCATTTCCTCGTATTTCTGTAGTAAATAGAAGCGCAGAAGTGAAGTCAATATTTGATTGTGATTATTTTCATAGTTTCTTAAAATGTCTATGCTTATTGCATTTAGCCTCTGTTAACAGGAGAGGCGTATTAGGCGATGATATAGGCCCTGCACGTGTGAAGGGCCAACTGCACATATTGGAATTGAATTATCCTTTGACAATATGCAACGTGCCACTCCTAACTGTATATTGGAGTAATCGATGTTTTAGGAGAAACGCAATCGAAGCAGCCGGGTGGGGTTATTCAAGAGCTTTGATTGGGTTAGGCATAATAGAATTTACTTGACAGGACCGTAAAATCCGAATACTTATGGAATTACAGAGATAAACCCGAGGTCAAAGGGTAGGCCCATGCCAAAGGATAGTGCGTGAGAGGAAATCAGTTTCGCCTGAGTGCACTGGCGCCGTTCATGTGGCATTTTTGACATTCATCCTCAAAAAATCACCTCTTGCGCGAACAGAGCGGAGCACGAATCGATGGAGTTATGAACAAACTAGTCCCTCCAATCAGTAGCTATTGTAAACAACGATCCCGAAAGGCCGGCGACGGCAATGGCGCTCTGTGGAGCCGGTCCACCGAGTCCACAGCAGCTGTCAAAACACTTATCTAAACACCAAAGTCACGATGCAAACCAAATGATGTCCAGCTCCCAACTAGTATGGCCTTCGCTCTCTCGCGTGTGTATGTTGCGTATGTGCATTGCAACTTGATTAGATCGGAGGGAGGGGAGAATATTGGCACATCTCGGGAAATCAGGGTATGGGCGAGGCGTCGCTGCGCACGCGGGGATGGAGGTTTGGACCCGTGGTGCTGGTGGCAGCCCTGTTTGGGGACGGGGGTTGAAGCATGGATGGTGCTCTAGCTCGAATTTCCCCTGTGTGAAAGGCTCGGCGGAAGGGACATCAAACCAGGGCTGCAAAAGGGTCAATCATCCGGTCCAGCGCTCCTCGGTGCCCTAACCTTTTCCCCGTGCTTATCTCGTCCGCAATAATCCAAATATCTCGTGCTTTAGCCCTTGAGTGAATTTGTTAATTTCGCTTCGTTGAAGTACGTCTTTCCTTGCTCTCTTCACGCACCATCGGTGACCGTGGTATATTTTTTTATGCTAGCGCGGTCTAGCCTAGTTTTAATAATTAGTCCTTGAGAAGTAAATCAGTAATTTCATGAAAGAGTATCCGGAGTTTTTTATGCAAATAAACGTAACTATTTATTGCCCAATAAAATCTATTTTTTGCGCAACCTTTCCAAAAATAACGGTAAATTACATGAGTCCTTTAGTGAATTAGCCTATTTCGCCCGTGGAGTATCTCTTCGAAGTGCGTCTTTACCAGCTCTTCACGCTCCATCGTTGACTGTGACATTTTTTTACCTTAACGCGGTCTACTGTAGTTTTAATAATTAGTCCTTGAAAAGTGAATTAGAAAATTTATGAAACTGTATCCGGAGTTTGTCATACCACCAAAGGTCAGCATCGTAATAATCGGTGACTGTGGTGTATTTTTTATGCTGCCGCTGTCTATCATGGTTTTAATATTTAGTCCTTGAAAAGAGAAATCATAATTTCATGAAACAGTATCCGGAGTTTTTTATGCCAGTAAACGTCAGAATCGTTTATTGCCCGATACAATTTATTTTTGCGTAATCTTCCGAGAAGCAATGGTAAATAACTTAGTCCTTGAGTGAACTAATTTCGCCCGTAGAGTACCTCGTTAAAGTACCAACGTCTTTGCCTACTATTCACGCTCACTCGACGACTATGGAATATTTATTTATCTTAGCGCGGTATACCCTATTTTTAGTAATCAGTCCGTGAGAAGTGAATTAGTAAATTTTTTAAAAGGTATCCGAAGTTTAAATTATGCCAGTAAACGTCAGCATCGTATTTATTGCTCAGTAAAATCTATTTTTTGCCGAACTTTTGGATAAATGACGCAGCATTAAGTTTTATTAATTATGTTCCACTATCCGCTTCATTTTGTCATCCCAGATTCTTCTTCAATCAGATATATTAGGTTAGAACCAAGTAAATAAAAATCTTTTTACTATATTTTGCAGTCCTACTTTTTCCGTGTATTCTTCAAGCATTCAATTGAACGTCACCTTATAACTTTTACTACCCCATCTCCTTCTGATTAAAGGATATTTATCACTGCTTATTTTATATTTTTAAAAATTTTCCCCTTTTCAACAGCTTTTTGATGAAATATTTTTACTCCTCTGGTAGGGTATTGATTTTAATATTCGCTTAATTTTTTTGCGCAAGATGTAATCGAAAATGTTTTAAAATTCAAATAGATTCGAAAAAACGTCTATATCACCTTAGGAACTTTGAATCAACTGGTAATGTCACTGATTTTCCTTGGCCCTCATACGTGATGCTCCAAAAGCGTTACTATCCGTGATTGTTATTTTTTATAATTAAAGGAAGATTCATTAATGTCTCTAGTGTTCTGTGAACTGAACTATGTCCTGATGATGTTATTTTGTATTTTATTATCCCCATCCTTGCAGGCGGAGTGAGGCTCTGGAAGTAAATCAGTGACACTGCTCTGGAAACCGCTGCGTAGCGTGTAGTTAATCCTGTATCAATGTCGTAGATGTACGCGCGCAAATCGTCCCTCCATCCGCGCGTTAAATTGAGCCCCGGCCTCAGCTTACGGGTAAATTGGGAAACGTCGGCGGGTGTTCGGCGGCATTTGAGAAATTTCAGGTTTTACCCAGCTGCTGTAATAGACATTTAATTTAGTACGAGCATGATTTGGGATGACGACAACTGTTCCCACTCCTACACTCTCTGTTTTATCGTTACTTTTGTTTCTATTTGTCTATTTTCTTAATTTGCGACAGATTTTCACCTCACAGTTTGGGATGACGCCAACACGGCGTAATTGTCTTGAGCTTTGGGGTGACGACAACTGTTTCTTCTTCTGCTCTCTGAGCTCTTTTATTAATTATAATTATATTCGTATATTTTCTAAATTTGCAGCAGATTTTTACTTGGTACTTCTTTTGATTTCCCTTTGTACTTCGACTCAGACTTATGTTTTATTTCTGAATCGCAGTCATTTAACAGTGATCGGCAGAAGTTAGAACAGATGAATATTCTACCGTTCGAAGTTTCATACCCTGGTCAAAACAGAATAATTTTCAGCGATTCCTTCAAAAGTGTTGCCGAGAAACTCAATACACACTACTTAACTTATTCTACACTTTATCCGATAACATTTTGAGTTCCTAAATAGAGAAGTTATTAAGGAGGATGTAGGGATCTATTTTTCACACTAGTGTAAGAATTGTTTTGAAAGTATCATTTTTCCCGAGTAGCAATGTGGGAGTATTAATTTTTTGATCGCAAAAAGCAAAAAAAATAAATAAACAGTACCACTGCCTCAGGATGAAACTGGAAATTTGGGGAATGAGTGATTTACGTGAATATTTTCTTTTAAAATTGTCATTCTAGTGAAACACTCATACCCCCAAAAGGTTCATAGACAATATTTGGATCAAAAATAGATAAAATCTGGAATTTAAAATGTGAGCAGTTGGTGTAGCTGTATAACTAGCTGCTGATGGTACTTTTTTTTTTACTGGCATATAACGGAAGGCATAAATCAAATAATTTTTGTTAATTTTTGTGATGAAAAGAATGGCCCTGAATACCAAAGAAAAAGGGATTGGTGGTAAATTTATTCTGCGCGAAACTTTTTAATTAAAGTGATATCGATTGCACCTGAAATTTTAATTAATTTTCCCTGCAGGAATGGAATTTCCGCCATTTTTGAAGTAATGTGGGAAAAAATTTCAAATGCCAGAAAGGAGGCGTAATTTCTTTCGCTAAGAAGAAAATGGTTAAGTGCCAACCGAATAGGTTACGTGGATCCAAGCCCCAAATTTGAGGGTTACGCTTAAAATTACACAAGACGGTAGCTGTTGAAGATTGAAGAGGTTTGAATTGGATTATGAAACCCAATGGAAGGTTGGATTTTTTTCTTTTCTTTTAGGACGAAATCTTATAAAATTCTTGGGAGTGGAATATTAATGTATTGATTCAAGAATTGCTTCAGTGATGGATATTCAACTCTCTGACGACCCGTTTCTCATAGGCTCCTTGAGAGCAAACAGAAAATTTAATTATGCAAATGAATTTGAACCCTTGACTCAAAATTAGCTCCGCATATTAGAAATTTATGAAGAAGAACATTTGATATAAATTTGTTCGTTTTAGATTCCTTATTTGGTGCGAAATGGGAGTTGTGAGGTAAGGATTTCCGAAAATGAGTCTTGAATATTCATTGAATAATTGAGAAAGGAACACCAAGAAATCAACTACCTTATAGTTAGGTGGTAAGGGGCAGTAGCTTCCCATTCAAGTGTCGTGAATACATTGAGGGCTACAAATATCTGAGGTGCCTAAAAAATTCTTCGTACTTAAGTACAAGAAATTGGTACCTCCTATTGATATCCATCATATCATGGATACCCATTTGTGACATTATTTCTTTCACTGATATACTAACGGGTTAAAAGGAAGAGGACTATTTTTAACACACTTACATGAATATTGTTGTATAAATATCTCAATAGTAGAAGGCAAATTACTTGCTATACTTGATTTTCTAAAAAGGTTTCGTGAAAATGTATTGTAACTTAGTGAATGATTCTTTTAGTAAAATTTTCGTTTGAGCTATCGATTCCTGTTGCCTCAATATCATTCCAATTATTGTTTTTTTCTGTTAAGAGTTGTTTCTTTGTATCTCCAGATGGACCTTAATTTTCCTCGCAAGGGTGTCTTTTCATCTTTGTTATCTTTTCGTTTTCAGCGAATGCCTTTATCGGAGCGAAACATTCTGCCGCCAGGCATATCGAAATTTTCATTTTCAATTTAATTCTTTGTAGAAGAGAATGAAATCATTTTATTATTGAACACCCGGTTTTCATGAATGGGAAACTGACGATACAATTGGAATCGATAATATTCTATCAATACTCAAAGTCTATTTGTGACTACAGTTTTCAGCCTATCAGACAGCTCTGTACCCAACGGATTCGAAAGTTCTTCTTGACGAAATTTTCCCAAGACTCGTAAAGTGATCTCTGGTGAAGGTATTGCGTTTGATGTCACTCACTAAAGCCGCATAAGTTGGCGTGCTCCTCAGCCTCTGCGAGCGACATCTGGATTAAATTTTATCTCCGTCTTCTCACCAACCGCCTACTTTCTGACTTCGTCTATTTCCATAATTGAAAGAGTCACGGTACCATAATCTGGAGGCACTTCCTCGGTGCGGAGGGGATTGTCGAAGTCTTGGATAAACAGGTGGAGGACCAAAATTTTCCAGTTTCATCCGCTCGTTGCGCGTTTGAGAATTCGATTTCAAGGGAATAATAATATATTTTTAACCTCCTATTTATTCGTATTACCGATTTTTAATCTATTTTTTTATTTATCAGTTGGTTTATAATGAATATTTTTTAAGGTAATCTACCGATACGGATGGCACCCAGACCCTCTTGTCTCATATTTATCTTCTCAATTTCTGACGAAAAAAAACCTAATTGATGACGTAATTGTTTTCATCAAGAATAAGTTTTGAGTTGAACTCACCGTCAGTCTCTTTGATCTGATTTCCATCACGCATGGGACAAGTAGGCGGTTGGTTGAGGCGAAAAAATCTTTGTTAAAGAAAAGAGTTTATTCATTCTAATTCAAGTTTCCTACGTTCTTTCGAATTTAAAACATGATTATCAGGTGGTTGGTTGAAATGAATACATAAATTATTTAAAGAAAAAAGTCGAATCATTGTTAATTAATGATATAATTACATTTTTGTAACAATGGCTAAATCTTCCTGCACTCTATTGAATGTTAAATTCAATGGGAAGGTCGAAATTCATTAAAAAGGCATTAAAACCATCTCGTTGGGCTCGTTCAAAATTTCTTAAATGCCATTTTTGATAGAATTTAAAATGTATATATTAAATGTTATATTTCCGTTTCTCCGTCCGTCACCTCCTCCTCGAGCTATTTGTGGTGAAAACTTAACGGCTATAATCGTTCTTAGGATAAGTTGATGACGCAGCAAACTCCTGCCGAAAGTTCTTCCACTTCTCCCGTGCTCCTTGATTCGCGCATTAGCCTCACGTGGTTCGTAGTTATTTTATAATCTTGTGAACAATTCCTTCCCTTAATGAGCGGTCCTCCCTGAACGAGTTAAATGAACCTGAACTATAATGACGTCACCAACTCTTGTAAAGTGAGTGGCAACTTTTAATGAATTTGAAATGTTATAATTTTTCTAGGATAATTATTTTCGTCGTAACTTACCATTCCCATCTACTTCCCATACCACTTCCATCTATGAATCTTTCAATGAATAGTGGCATCGGGTCTGATTGAACGACCGCAATGAGTGGTTGATTTAAGCACGTTCAAGATCAATAATCGCTGTTTATAGGGATGCAGTAATTTAGTTAAAGGCTTAATGTTAACCTGTTGGCCGTGGATAGCGTAGCTATGAATAATCAGCTACGAGGAATTTTTTTCGGATAAAACGGTCACCAAGCTCTCAAACTTTATGCGCATTTGATGTGTCACATGAAGAGTAAAACTATTTTTTGTGGCAGAAGTATCACTTTTTCCTTTTAGCGCTGCCCTTAAACCTAGCAAGCTTGAGGAGTGAGACAGTCATTAATGATAATGGTGTATAAGTCTCTTTTTCACGCGGTTGTACCCACGGAGTTCACGAAGTAAATATCCTTTTGGTAAAACTCAGGTTTGTTTCATCCCGTTGACTCCTACGCGATCGTAATAATTTACAGCAATGGAATTCGCTTTGCCATCAAATTTCAAAAACAACTGTTATCCTGAGTTTTGGAATGGTTCATGAATGAGGTCTCTCTGAAATCGCCTCGTGGCAACATTTCTGCGTTTGGGAATTTGATTAAGCCCACTTGTAAACTGAATTAATATAATGTTCACCGTAAATCTGCGACAGCGTTTGGTGTCCCCTATTTCAAATTAAACTGCAATAAAGGAAGTTATTATTGCAAAATCGTACAACCTTGCCTGGTCATTACTTCTTCTGGACTTCAAATGTTACCACTCAACAGCACGGTAGCCAATTAATGTGGAATGTGGGTCACGAATCTCTGTCACCCATTTTGTGCTCACTTGATTTAATGCAATTTAATATGTCAGACCTTGCGGTGATCCATCAAAGGAAAGATATTTTGAAAGCCATGCGGAAAATTAGCGACATTCCAGCCCATACATTAATGCTTGCTGTGGCATACCTCTCATTAATTTTCGTCCAATCATTCTCCTGCTTGGTTCTATTTCCAGCGTGAATTCTGCGACGCAGTTATTAATCAGTTGCAAATACTCGCATCTTGGTTATCCTGTAATTTGATCTATGGATAGCAAAAATTAGAAACCGTTTTCTATTTATAGGTGGCATATCATGTCGCTACATCTTTCATTCGATGTGTTTTTGGGTACACGATTTTCTTCCATGCAATATAAATCAGGAATTTGGATAAATGACGAGGAAAATTGCCTAAATGTGAACTCTGATGACTGACAGATAGCATTTGGCATCTATTGAATATTTCCCAGAATATTGTTTTGAAAGTGGATGTTTGCCGCATTCCGGTGCCAACTAATACATTTGCACAACAACCCGCAATAGGGAACATGCATCAAATTTGTTCATCATGCCAGTAAGTCTCATTGAATAGACAATTTTCTCACGAGCCCATATATATACATATACCAAAAATCTCCTAGTACTACACAAACTTTATTAAATGTTAATTAAAAGTGATCGAATATCGCTTGAAGTCACGTGACCTGAAACGCCTTCTGACGTCATCGCACGGTACACCATTCACTTCGCTGAGAGAGTAGAGCGGTAGAGCCTTAATGCAAGATATCGAAGTAAAAATCATCGTTGAGCTTTGTAGTAGTTACTCAAAGGACAAATTGACTTAAGAGGGACGCAAGAAGGCACAATACGACAATTTACTTTTGGTCGACTCCTTTATGGCGGCTGATTTTCTGAAAAAACCGTTATTTCTTCGTAAATACCGCGATGCGTGGAGTAGAAGCAAGCAGGTAAATAATTATACGATTAATAAAAATTATATTACGAACTTTTTTATATTTATTTATTTATTCATATTCCAGTAAGATTTGATAGATCCATTGCCAGATGAAAATTCATCTTATGTGTTTACTTAGTAACCTAGCAATCAGAACTTACGAAGTTTTCCCAATCGGCCGGATTTTGAGATCCAAATAATCGTAAAAAGGTAATATAAAAGTATTTGATAGACACAAAAGTAAGTTTAAAATACTATGTACGCTGTATTTACTTGAGTCTCTGTTTTTTAACCGAGACCCACGGCAAAAATGATTCGAAATTGTAGGTTTTGCGTTGACATGCAGCGGACGTTATGGGTATCACACTCATACATATTGAGTTTACCTTGCCAAAAGCCTCATATTTCTCGTGTTATCCTTATTTTTCACCGTGTTTTAATCACAATCAGTATTTATTCTCGTGAATATCCACCTACCTATATATATTCAATCCTACAATGGGCGGACTCATTGGTACATTTGTAGGGTTGTTTACAAAGTGAAATAAGTGATACATCCTAAATTTGGTGGCCATCCGAGAAAAACTGGCGATTCGATAAAACCCTATGGTAACCCTGATTCAAGAGTGTACTTACGTTGAGAAATATCCTATTGAAAAGGTAGATAAAGTATTTAACTCCAATCTGTTGGTCACCAACCACTTTCTTATCTTATTTTTGTCCATTAGGACAAGCAAAAACCCTTCTCCGGCGAGAAAATAGAGATATTTGAGGTACAGGGTACTTTACACGATTTATATGGTTTTCTTACGCTTTCCTATTGAGTATCCATTTATTTGTTTCAACAGCGCCTTGGCAAACCAAAATATTCACAGTTTGCCGTTTGACGTTAAAACAGAAATTATTTTCTGCAAATTTGTGTTTGAGTCCCTGCATAGACCGATTTTCTATCCACTTCCTCAGTCTGTCATCAGTGGATACCGTCCCGTGACGTCACGGTCCGATGATGTCGTGTTTCAAAGCAGCCTATGAAGATTTATTTTTGAAGGCTCATAACTCAGCTAAAAAACATTGTTCATCCGCAAAATTTTCGGCGAGTACATTTGAGGTATGGACCTTTTTATTCTAATACTTAAAAAAAATTGTGCTATTCCCCATTCTTCTGAATTACCCCTCAATTTTTTCGGTGGCAAATCATTCGTAGGATTCTAATTACGACTCTGAGCAATTAGAGGCATAATTCATTCCGCATATCCTCGGACTCCATAGTGTTGTAATTTGCGCGTAATTGGGAATTTTGATGTGCCGCTATGACTCGGGAAAGACTTTGACTTAATTTATTTACGGTGAACAGAATCGATAGAAGTAATCAGTGCATATGGAGGAAGAGCTCTCGGGTTTCCATCCGGGTCCAAGGGTTTTTCAGCACCGACGTTTTGAAGGCTAAGTCTGCCATTGTCTTCAGGGTGGTGCGTTCACCCTGAAGACGATTAGCCTTCGAAACGACGGTGCTGAAAAACCCTTGGACCCGGCTGGAAACCCGAGAACTCTTCCTCCAGTCTATTCGCCGGGAAAACTTTAGATCCTTCAATCGGTGCATATCTTCCAAATCTTTACCAATTAAGGAAATTTCATAAAATTCCAAATAATATAATCAAAAATATCTGAAAATATCTCGCTGATTTGAATTAGTAGAGACTTAGCTCCTAAAACACAGTACTTAAAAACGTATTATCATGATGAGTGATTATTTTTCTGTTCTTCATGCATGCAAATTTTCTTCCTTGATACTCGATATGAATCATAATTGTGTGTTGGCCTTAAAAATGGATGTTTTCAAGGTTTTTGAACTCATTTTCCGAATTTACTAGGATTAGGGATGTTCAGTTGAGCACCCGACGCCGGATAAACCCATTCATAATCTACTGTGGTAGGATCTCAGATCTCCGACAAGAGAAAGTTTTTTTTAGTCACTCATAGCTCTCTCGAGGAAACTTCCAGAAATCGTACGGTGCCTGCTCCGTATTTGAGATGGTGATGAGATATAAAGGATTAGACGTTACCACCGTGGAAAATGTCCTCGATGACCTAGCATGGGTTGATTTGAAACTTTCGCGTCCTCCCAAATGGTTTATTTTCGAGTCCATCGCTCGCCCCATTCATGAGACTTGGGGTTAAATTTTACCGGTAGATGATTCGTTCAGAAGCGTCGTGCAAGAATCCCCGCCGCATCTGACCGCGCAGAGAGAGCAACTGCCAACCCGCGCCTTGGATTGAATTCGACTCTCCGACCGCAGCGAGTCTGGTGTGTTTCCGAGATATGGGTTTCGATGGGTGGACTTATTACGCCCTCTTTGTGTTTCCGCAACTGCGCATGGTTACCGACAGAGTTGATTTAAACTACAATTAAGGTTGCTCCGTAGTAACAAAAATCCGAGGCCAAATGAAAACCCCTAAATCTAAAGTTCTAATGTGAAATGGTAGAAGTTATCCAAGAAAATACTTGTGATTGATTATTATGCAGAATCCTGATATTATGTACTTCTTGATTGCGCATTGTCTTCAATGAAATCAATATCTATCATCATTAAAAAATAAAAATAGATTCTTTAAAATAGATTTTTCACGATTTTTGAGGTCATTTTTCGATGTGCTAGTATCTGAGTTCTTCTCGTCTTTCGTAAAGTTTTAAATTAAATAGAAATAAAATGCATCATCTAAACAACCGCTGTCGTTAGAATTCAGATCCATGGAACCTATTACGTGATCTCGGGTTGTGTCATTTCAATATTTCTGGCAGAAGCCGAAAATAGTTATTTTAATAATTACTGTGAGGCATTACGCAGAATCACCATCCAGATCTTTTCAAAAATGCCAAGCTTGCCCTGGTCATCGAGTAATATGAGGAAAATTGCAAATGGTATCTTCATCATAAAAGTAATATCTTCAATTTTTGACGTATTTTGGAAGAAAATGTTTTAGAGAACTGAGCTCTCATAATTTTTTCTCGCCTTTGTTATATTGATATCAGTATAGCATTAACATGTTGCTTTTTAGGAAGTGCACTATCAACCATATTTTAATGAAAAGGCTTTGAATCAGTTATTTATTGCTGATTGGCAGCTTTTTTAAAATAGTGTTTGAAACATCTTAGGAGATAATTTCATTGCTTTTTTTCTAAGTAAACGATTATTTTGCGGTTTAATAAACGGAATTTCATCAGTTAAAGAGCGGCGTTCTAGGTAAAGGTAATTCAATTAATGCCAAGCCACCAATCATGCTCTATTCAATAGGTACTTGATTGCGATTTCGTATCCTCGGTAAATTTTGGACGTAAAATCAACTTTGAGACAATGAGCGATAATGAGTGTTTGAATTTATCGCACACAGTGGAATATGGAATGAATACATCATGAATGCTATAAAAAATTAACTCATTATCATAGTTCTGTATTAAGTGCCTAATGTAACAATTATTTTAATCCAATCCAAAGCGATAATCTGAACTTCAGCCCTATGTACTGGGAGCCGTAGTTCTTCCTTGACATGACGATTAACCGATCTTTAAGAAAATAGTTGTATTTTTTTCGATGGTATTTTTATAAAACGTTATATTCATTTTTTTAATTAATGCTCAGCGGATAATTTTCAAAATCTGTAGTGGAATAATAGAGGTAATTTTACTTTAGGATTGTTTTTATGGCATTTTAATATGCAGGAACAACAATCTAATAATTTAATATTCGTATCAACAATATTTTCTGATAAATATACATCATTACTTTTTTTAATGAGAGGATGCCTTTATTTGCGTTTAATCAAACTCGATCATTCTATGCTATAAGGCTTGTTACTAGGTGTCATTCCTATATCACATAGTGGCATATTATAAGCATATCATTTATTATTGTGGATATACCCTACCTACCCTACTGGTATATTGTTTGCATTACATTTTTATTGCATTTACAATTTCATAAATAAATTCAATAACAATAATATGGCATTAAAATTTTTAAGGAATATTGAAACCAAAATAGGAGAATGTATTATTACTTATTATTACTTATCAGGTTATTTTAACGTATTACACAATTTTGTTGCCATTGCTCTATTGGGCATACAAAGGTATGAGGTATAACAGACTTTAGCAATCTTTTTTTCTTGTAATAATACGTTTATAACAAAGGACTATTACAGTTATCCATATAATTCATCCATCGATTGTTGTGTCTTAAATGCGTGTGCTGGAAGTCTTCATAGCCTCTGTGGATTTTGTTGTTTTAGACCTTGTTATATGTGTTCTAGTTTGGCTTATTTGTGCTATCGGGTGAATCTTTACTGATAGATTCTGTGTGTCTATTCGTGGATTTCTTTAATCAGCTGGAACATTTAATTTCTGCAAACTTATAATTTTGTTTGCAATTCATTGGAGTGACTGTTATTAGCGACTCTTGTTTACGTATCCAAGTAACAACAATAGAGCATGATGTCTTGTGCTAAATGCAATGACTCTCTCCCAAAGGATGGTCTTTTTGTATGTTGTGATGGATGCAATGGATCCTTCCATTATAAATGCTCAAAAATATCTGAGAGCACCTGGAGAGCCAAATCAGCGAAAAAGAAGCTTGAGTGGAGATGCGGTGACTGCAGACGTTCAACTGTTTTCATCAACGACGAGTCACAGGAGGCCTCCTTTTCTGCTGTGAAAATTGCTGAAAAGGAACGTATAATGGATGTAAGCATAGGTGGAATGGAATCAGGAAGATCTTCAGGCAGTCGGAATAGTGATGTAAGTGGTCGCTTAGACAATATTGATAAGAATTTGTGTGAAATCACGCATAGCATTAATTTCATGAGTGCACGGTATGATGAGTTGTGTGAAAATATTAGGGTGGTCAAGGAACTCAAAGACATTATTTTTGATTTGAGTGATGAGTTAAATTGTAAAAATTAAGTGATTGATGATTTAAAAATTAGAGTGAATGAGCTGGAGCAAAACGCAATGATGGATAAGGTGGAAGTAGTTGGGATAGATATAAATTATGTAGATACTTCTCCAATTGAATTAGTTAATAAGATAGCGAAGTCGATCAAAATAGATAATCACAAAGATGATGATGTTCGTGAAACCTTTTTCGTAAATAATAAGTCCCCAAACAAAAAGTCTAAACTGGTTATCTCCTTTACAAATAAAAAGGTTAAAGATGCATGGATAGATAAAAGAAAAGGGTTGGATAACAAAGATATTACTGAAGGGAAATTTAGTGGGAAAATTTTTATAAATGAAGCACTCACAGGTTATTATAAAAATCTCCTGTGGAAAACTAAGGAAAAGAGTAAAGAGAAAGGTTTTAGGTATGTTTGGGTCAAATTTGGAAAAATATTAGTAAAAAAAGATGATCATTCTCAAATCTTCAGAATAAGGTCAGAAGATGACTTAAATAAATTTTGAAATTGCTAATAACTTGTGTGAATATAACTTTTTTTTAAATACTAAGTATAAGAATGGATTTGTTTTCTATCGTAGATGATGATTACAGAGAATGTCATATGTATAATTTATCTGAAAGTTCAAAAATAGTTAAGACTTATGATGAAATGTGTTTACACTTGAATATACGAAGTCTCCGGAAAAATTTCAATGACTTACTTATTCTTTTGCATCAAATTAATATGAATAACAAAGTTGGAGTTGTGGTTTTAACGGAAGTTAATATAAAGGAAGAAGAAGTTGAGAACTTCCAAATACCGGGCTATGAAATGATATTTAAACTTAGAAATTTTGGTAGAGGAGGTGGCGTGGTAATCTATGTCTCTAATGATAAAATTTATCATTGTATTTCGGTTAATAGTATTTCTTATGAAGCGATCTCTTGTGTTGTAAATATATTAGGAGTAGATATAACTGTTATGGGACTGTATCGACCACCTAAACTCAAATTTAAAGATTTTTTAGAGGAATTTTTTGATGAAATTATTAATTTACGAACTAGAGATGTACTTATATGTGGAGATTTCAATATTAATTTCATGTCCAATCTTGGCACAGATATTAATGTTTACAAAGATGCATTAGCTCAAAGAGGATATATACAATTAATTAAAGAAAATACTAGAGAGGTGATAGTAGATGGAAATTTAGTTTCCTCATGCATTGACCATATACTCTACCGAGGGAATGCTTTTCGTTGTGATGGGGTGATATTTCAGGCTTGCATATCGGATCATTATGCTGTAGCAGCTGGTATGGTTAAAAAAGATAATTTTTCCTCATTAAAATTGACTATTTTAAATAATACAATTTCTGAAACGTATGTTTGTGAAAGAACGGTGAAACAGCTGATTTCAAGCCTTGATTTAAACGATCTTCAAATGTTAGATTCGCCATCTCCTAATGATATTTATCTGGAATTATCTCGTCTGTTTCAAGGAATATACAGTAAAGCCATGAAAAAACATTCCCGGAAGGATAATAAAGATAATAAAAAAACTTGGATTAATAAAGAAATAATTGAAAAAATTAAAGTTAGAGACTGCCTCTATAAGAGATGGAAAAATAGTCCCTCGAATTTGAGTTATAGAAGGGAGTATCAAACTTTTAGAAATCAAGTTAATAAAGAAATCTGCCGAGCAAAAAAGATTTTTTACTATCATAGTATAATTCGTGCAGGTAATGATGCAAAAAAGATTTGGGAACTAGTTAAGTTAATAATTGGAGCAGATAAAAATAAGGGGCCTGATCATACCATTGTTAAATATTTCTCTGGTAAGATGAATTTAAAATCTGTGGTCAATCTCTTTGTAAAGCAGTTCTCAAAAGATAACGAAGAGCTTAGAATAAATTGTTCGGAAGTTTTATATGAGTATAGTCCTGTTACAATAAATAATAGTATAGTGGTAAATTATGCAACTGAAAAAGATGTTAAAAATATTCTCAAGAATATTGAAAATAAAGGACCTGGAATTGATGGGATGAAAATTAAAGACTTAAAATCTAACAGCATCTTTATACCGGTTTTAAAAAATTTTATTAACACTAGTTTAGAAAATTCCATTGTTCCTGTTGAATTGAAAACAGCTATTGTTCGTCCGGTTTATAAAAGTGGAAATCACCTTCAAACACAGAACTATAGGCCCATATCTATCTTACCTTGTATGAGTAAAATATTAGAAAAATATGTGGCAGACATGCTGTTAAATTTTTTGGACAAAAATAGAGCAATTTTTGAGCATCAATATGGTTTTCAAAAAAAGAAAGGTACAAAGGATGCCTTAGAATACTTTTCAGAGAATATTCGAAATAATTTAGATAGAGGAAAGAATGTTGTAATAACTTACATTGATTATAAAAAGGCTTTCGATATGGTTGATCACACTTTGTTGCTTAAAAAATTATACAATATTGGAGTGAGAGGGTTGTTGCTTGATTGGTTTAAAGATTATTTATTTAATAGAAAGATGGTAGTGAAAGTTCAAAATGTTGTTAGTGATATTACCAGCATAAAAATGGGAGTGCCCCAAGGATCGATTCTGGGGCCAATTTTGTATTTAATTTATGTTAATGATATGCATGAATGTATTAAAAAATGTAATTTACTTTTGTATGCTGACGACACAGTCTTGATATCTAGTCATGTCAACTTCAAAAATGCCGTCAATAATATGCAGAATGATATCAATAATATGTTAAAATGGTCCCATGACAATAATTTAATTTTAAATGAAAAAAAATCTAAAACAATGCACATCACTTATCTTGCTTCTAATGTTAAATCAATAAATATTAAATCTCACGGTCATGAATGTCTACATTCCAACATGATAACTTGTAACTGTAATATTTTAGAACAAGTGAACGAATATAAATATTTGGGTTTGATTGTTGATTGTAATTTCACTTTTAATTCTCATGTATCAAAATTGAACCAAAAGCTCAGATGCATTATGTACAAATTTTATTATCTGAAGGACAGCGTCACGAAAAATGTACTCAAAATGATGTATCACGGTCTTTTTGAGAGCCTTCTCAGATATGGCCTTACTGTGTGGGGATCATGTGGTGTGACTAATATGAAAAGATTGAAGTCCAACCAAAAAAGGATTTTAAAAATGATTCATCAAACTAACTTTGAGGAAAATGGTGGATATTCAGGTGAATCGTATTTTAAAGACCTTGGTACATTACCACTTGATAAATTGTATCAGTACATATTAATAATTGATAATTATTTTAATAATAGATACAAAAGGAAAAGAAATATTAATAGTAATATCGATTTAAGGGCTTTAGGAATGTATGAGATTCCGCGATGTTATACGCATAAGGGTTGTAGGCAATTGAAAGTTGTTGTACCTAAACTGTTTAATGATTTGAAGAGCGAATTTAAAGAGTTAAAATCTTTGAGTGAAGTAAAAAGAAAAATTAAGGCATGGATATTGTCTGGTTGTTGATAATGGAATGTAACAGTATTTTATATATTGATATGCTTAATTGCTATTAAGAATGTTTTTTTTTATGCATAATTTGTTTGTTAGTGAAATTGTTAATTTAGTAATTTTTCAAGACACAAATTGTAAAGCTTAAATTGGCACCTGCTGACAAGCCAATTTCGGCTTAGCGGGACCAGAATGTTTGTTTTCATTTGAAAATTTACACAGTTGTATAAACATTATTTCTTGTTTGTACATAGTTAAATGAATAAATAAATAAATTATTAAATTATTAAAAAAAAAAAAAAAAAAAATATAATGTGTATTGTTACGTGTAATTTTATGCCCTTTTTTGAAAAGGTTCTCTATAGCAATAAGCTCTTTCATCATTTCATTGGCTTAATGCTTTTAGGTCAGTATGACAAAAAAGCTTGAAACCATTCGTATCAATTTATTTCAATATTCTCCTCTGATTCTTTACAGTCTTGTTTAACACGGTGTGTGATGCCATTCCCTATACTGTAGTTCAATATCTTAATGTACTCTCAACTCTTTGTCGGCCTCAGTGGCGGCGGGGTAACGTCCTCGCCTGCCAAGCAAGAGGTCGTGGGTTCGAGTCCCGCATGGTTTGGTTTCTATTGTCCTGGGCATGGTTGTTCGTGTACGTTTACTTGTTAAATTTGTTGCATACCCCGATCTAAAATGGCCTGTATGAGCTGTATTCGGTGGTTTTAGAATAAAATAAAAAAATAAATAAACCACGCAAAAATAACTCATTAAGTTTGTGGTATTTAGTACAATATTTCTTAACGTGAATATTTTAATAGCTAAAATTCGTATTTCTAACATTTTTATGAATGTGGATTGGTTCGGAATTTTATCAAAAAGGTTTTGGCGAAAAAGCCACTTTTCCGCGTGCTCGTCTAATTTTCATGGAAACGATATCGTGAGCTTTGCCTCACAGATGGAATTTTTTACGCCAATTAGTTGCAATCGTAAAGTAATAGCGGCTTTCCAAGGTAGTCGGCTTTCCAAGGTTTCCCGGGTTACTGCAAGTTATGTCGAGCATGCAAGGAAGTTGCCGTGAACTATGTAGTGCGGCCCAGTGTCACAGTGGATAGCCCACGGACGTAGGATTTACTCCGTTCGCTGTTTACCACCTCGTGGTGGTCGCGGGGAGGTTCACACGCGCCTGTGGAATGTGCTGGCCGCGTTCTCGGGTATCCAGCGCGCATATTGTCCATTGCTGAGAAGTTTCGTAAGCCACTCAGGTGGAGTTCTCTGCTTGGCTGTTCCACGTTAGTAAAATAATCGCCTGGTATCTCTCAACTTCACTCAAAAAGTGCGTCCAATGCCAAGTCCCGCCCTTGTTTGAAAATTTTCGTGAAAATGCGTCAAGATTATGGTGACTGCATGATGTTCTTATATCGAAGCTGTAGTATGAAAGCTAGCCCCGAAAAAAACAAATACTAATTTCTTAATGGTCAGCCGATTCCGTTAAAAATATAATGGTAACTTATGCATTTCTTTTTAGAATTTTGAAGGATGCCTTATTCTCTCGGTACGCTTACTCGTGTGATATCGTAAAAATTGCTCTGTATAAACTCGGATTATCAGGTGATTTGTTGAGGACATTTTTGCACCATTATTAGAAAAGTACGTGAAACTTGCCACCCAAATTTTTATGTAGATCTGGGTATCGGTGCAACCTGTGTTATCAAAGAACCATGCATTTTGTTATTAAAAATTCAATTCGATCGAATTGTTTTCCTCTTATAATGATATTTCTTGCCTCAAAATCTTGCTTGCATATGACAATAACACGAGGAAAATTACTAGCAGTAGATAATTGAGGAGAAAGATGTATATCAGCTTATCACGAAGTTGACAAATTGATAAAATATTTATTTTACTATCAATAACTATTCTATTGGCCTATATTTAGTTATTATTGTGTTGCATTTAATTTATTCTAATTCATGTTGAACTTGGCGCCATGGAGCGTTAACCTGCCTTAGGATCATTAATCATCACACCTTACTACACTGCACGGCTTAACTTAGTGGCTCTTAACGGTGTAATGCATCCGCCTGACAGCGAAACTCTTCTTTGGGTGATAAAATTTGCGTTTTTTAACTCACATAGTTTAAAAAATTTGGGTAAATTTCATATAAATTGTAGACCTCAGCGGATAAATTTGGTTTGAGATAAGTTTTTAGCTGACTAAAACGCAGCGATGCAACGTAACACCATCCGTGGGGTTATGAGGTTGATGGAGTTCGTTTTGCAATCGAGTATTCTCAGCAACGTTTAAGGTGATGTTCAGTAGTACCCTGCAGTACAAAATTTGCAACTCCTATCCGATCCACCCATACTAATATCGAGTACCCACAAATTAAGTAGAAGAATGCTTTGGGGCACCGATTAATCCTCATACTCTTACCCTCTTTATTCTATTGTAATTTAGATTATTATGTATTATCAGTATTATGCGTCGTAATTTGAGACAGATTATTCACCCTAGTGCCCTGCGATACGAAATTTGCGTCGTAAATTCGATCCATCCCAGCGGATAGCCTCAAGTACCTTCAAACGCTGCAGTTATTACTGTAGTTTTAAGTAGAAGCATGCTTTGGAGTACTGATAACTGTTCCTACTCTTACTTTCTAAGTTATATTGTTATCTTTATCTACAGTATTATTTATGTGTATTTCTTCATTTGAGATGGATTATTCACCCTGTAGCCCTTCAGAACAAAATTTTCGTCGTAAATTCGATCCACCCAAGCGGATAACCTCAAGTACCTTCAAACTCTCCACTCATTGCTGCAGTGCTGCCGCGCGTGTGGAAGGTATTCGGAGTTAAATCGGCCTTCCACTTCCTCCTATTTTCGGGTATTCCTCGTTTGAATGTTCGAGCTTCCCCGTACTCCCTCTTCTCACATTGGCCCAATTCCATGGTCACCACAGCTCACAACGATCGTGCACGCACGTGGGCGCGCAAACTTTGCCCGTTCGTGACACCTAATTTCGCGGTCTCCCCACCCCCCTGCATCCCCCGAAACAACTGCGGCCCGCTCACAACACACGCGAAGCGAGGGTCGTCAAAAGGGAGGAGGCAAGATAAGGGTCGGAGCAGGAAATTGAGAGGGCGCATCCCGCTCGTACTACATTTCCTTGTTGGGTTCTGTCGCCGCGGAAACTGATTATTTTTATGGCATCGGTCGCTATTTTTTTCTTTTCGTGATTGCTTTTTGCTCGAGATTTGCCTCCAGATTAGACCGGTTACCTTTGGTCGCGATGGCGTCGACAAACTTTTTCGTCCTGCTTCGTTTTGTTGGGGTTCCGGGATTCTTTGTCGAATATTTTGTCGCTAAAAATAGGTGTACATTCTATTGAGTGGGAATTGTGATCGTTTGTTTATTTTCTTTGAGAAAAATTGGCGTTTCTGTTTCATACGGAGTGTTCAAGTGGTGCTGAAAAACGTGGGCTTAAAAAACCGTCAGTGGTTGAGAGTTTTGGTAAAATTACGATTCTATCGCTGGTGCCGCGTGTAAAAACAATTGAAAATGAGGAAACCAATTTCTTTTCTCTTTATAATTATTGCAAATCAAGGATTTTCAGCTGATGTCGCCACCTAAAACTTCCCAAAATTGAGTTTGAAACTTCTTAGTTTATCTACTTTTCCTGTGGTGATTCGTGAAAATTGAATCCTTTGCGAGTATATTAACATTGATGCTTAATTTAGAGCTTCTGTTGAGGAAATACCTCGCCCAAATTCGGCAAATGCTGTTCCAGCACCTGGGTAAGATTGTAACCAGACAGCGGCTAAACGCTCCCATTCGGGGCGAAAATTAGGCAGTGATACCGTGATTGATCCACATTAATAAAGAGTTTAGAGCTTCTAAGGAAAGTGGCTTATTTTCTTCAACATCTCTAATCAAATTCTTCCTCTTCGTAAAAATTGGACCATCTCGAGATACGGTATGGTACATTTCCTTCTTACTTAAAAATAGCCCTCCTGCGCTAAATGGTAGAATGCTGAAAACATTCTGGGGTTCTGCTTACTTCAAGGAGTCCTGTTCTGTTTACCTTATTTCTTCAAGTTTCCGGTGATAAAGCTGTCATAGCTGAGACAGATAAGGATGAGATTTAAGTTAACATGAGTAGGGCAATGGAAAAATATCAGCTGAAAATAACCACAAAGAAAACTAAGATTTTTTTATGCAGCATAATTGGAAAAATCATGGCAAACTTTAAAATAGGGAAACAAAAACTGGAAGAGGTGAATTAATTCTGAATAGTAGAATAGCAAGTGGTGGAAGACGCAAAAAATAAATAAATAGTATAATAGCCTAGGCGAAGAGAGCTTTTCTTCTCTCCTATTTTTATTAGGGCTACCTCATTACTCTCTCGGACAATCCATTTCATCTTCGTCATTCTTCGATAGCACCACATTTCGAAAGCCTCCACCCTTGATTTCTCCACTGCTGTCAATGCCCATGCTTCACTTCCGCATAAAATCTTCCTATTTATAATATACATTTCACTTAAGAGATCAAAAGAGCTTAAAAATATTCGGACGAGACAACTGATATCTTAAGTCCCCATTTTCTATACGCCGCCTCTGTTTCTCTGGAGAGAATTTGAAGTGCTCTTCTATAAAGAGCCGACTTACAAATATTCCCTATTAGCGAATGAGAGAGGAGTAGGAAAGTCTTGGCGAAATTGGTGGGACGGAATCAAATAAGCGATTCGGCGAGGAAATAAGAGGCCAAGGTCTATCAAAGATCTTCCCTGAAATACAAATATTCGTGTAGAGCAAAATGAAAACGGTTTTCTCGGTCTAAAAAGAGAGGCCATATTTTAGACTGTGTCATCTTTTTCTAAAATAAGCCATTTTAGCTCTAAATTTAACTCATACTGCATCATTACCTACAACGGAAATAAGCGCTATATTCTCTGAAAGTGTTACACATTATCAATCTGTCATGTAAAAAAATTTAGTTGGTTCTTGTGGAAAAAAAGTATTAAGACATTACAATCCGAAAATAGTTTTCAAAGCTCTCCTCGAGAGAAACTGGAATAAGTGATTAATGAAAATTATAAATAAATGAATGAAAAGATAAAGCTGTCATCATCGCTAGTCTACGATCCAAATATTGGTTTGACGCAACTCTCCACTCAATTATCCTATCAACTAATCTTTTCACGTCTACGTACTTCTTCTCTTTCATATCCTTGTTTACCTTTTCCCTTCTTGTTATCCTCTTGTCCCTTGACGATTGTCTTCATCAGGCTATAATGTTTCAAGATATGGCCGATTCGGTTATTCAGTCTTCTTATCAAGCTTTTCACAAGAATTTACTTCTCTCGTACTCTTCTGAGGACATCCTTATCGCTCACTCTTTCCATTCATTAGATTTTCATTAGCATTTTAAAGGACCAGATTTCTAATGCATGCATAGATATTGCGTATTGTTTCATCTATTAGGCAGAGGGCTTTGGAAGGCTTTGAAGATTTACATAGAAAGTGTTCTCTTTCAATACTTAGCTGAATGGGCTGGAGCCGTTTCGGAATGCACGGCTTCGATTGCTTCACAATAAATATTTATTTTTGGATGGAAAGAAAAATTCCAATCTTAGTAATTCAATACTTCATGAAATTTTTAGATGCAGACGCATCCCCTGGAGATCATCACTCCAGTCTCACCAAAATATTCGAGGGATTTATGGTAAAGGTATTGTAACGTTTTTAAATACATCCACTACTAACTTAACAAATAATTTCAGTACAATTCAAAAACAAGCTCTATATTTTGTAACTTGGGAGCAAAAAAACAACATCAAAAAGCCACCATGACTATTACAACACCATTTGTACTACCCGTACTACCGCTCACTGAGCCAATGCCATGAACTGCACCAGTGGGGATCTTGAGTTCCGTCGTATTCCTTTCCTCCGGCCTCTTTCCCTCTCGTAGGCGCCTCCTTTTCTCTGCGTTCTCTTCTTCTTCCTGCCGATCTTGAATTCTGCCGTATCTCTTTCTCCGCTTTCTCAATACACCGTTACTTTAGTCTTTCTCCCGATCTTTCTTTATAACACGTCTACCTCCTCCTTCTCTCCATACACGACTCCTGCTTTCCGTTCACAACAATCTCCCCCTCCCTCACTGCCATTGTTTAACGTAACAAAATGTTAGTTTTAAATTATTTACAAACAACATGGTGGCTTGTTTACATTATGTTACAGTATTTATCGTGGGATTTATGAATTCTCACTTATAACTGCATCCAGGTAGCTATCCTTCACCTGCCTGGAATACTACGATGGACGATTTTCAAAGTAACGATTATTCACATCACAAATATTACAATAGATGATCCTTAACTTGGCCTCATCATGTGTTGTCGACAGCCGCGCACTTAAATGGGTTCACAGAAGTCTCCACTAGCGCCACTGACGGAAATTGATCAAAATTTCAAGGGGAATAGGTTAAAATTAAGGGTGTCTACCGAAATTTACACCATGATGATGTTATTAACCAAATTCATAACTCTTCAATGGCATTCCTTGTAATAAAAAAAATTATACTGAAAATATTGTAAAATGTGGATCGCATTGCACTCATCACCGCGCTGCGGATATTTTTGAAAACCGAATAAAATGCGACCGAAGTGGAAACAGAAACCAACCACCTGTGGGATGGAATTGGGCCTCCTCTATGCAGTCCCCTTCATTCACATCTTTCTGCTTAGAGCATAACATAACTATCTGTTTTTATAGCGTTATTTTGGCAGTGAGAAAGATTCTATGCAATTGAATCTAGGTTAACGTTCAAAATCTGTGTAGTTCTTTGTATAAACGAGGTTTCCTCCTGATATTCGTTGGACAATTGAAGCGCTTGCTTTTTCTCTGCGAAGGATGTGGTTAAATCAGATTCAGAACTTCTCACTCAAATATTAATACGCCATGATGAAAATTATGGCTATCACTATTTTAGCTGATTTTGTTTTCCTTTCAGTCATTAAAATCCAGCCCATTTAATAGTTCGTGCTTTGGAACACAAAAAATCAAAACACTCAATTCTTTCTAGACCGTGAAAATTCGTGAACCCTAAAATTGCCACGATAACATTTTCATGATGTAATTAGTCATATTTTCCGTAGGATCAATTATTTTTATCATGTAATTTTTGTCAATCCAGGAACTTTCGTCGCAATCTACTTCTAGTGTAAACAATTACACCTTCATTTTGTGTTCATTATCGTCCTCCAATCAGTGATCAAATGTGATTACTTTGATTCAATTAACTTTCAGCTGCGTTTAGTTGCCAATTACCCTCTTGATTCCCATAATATAATTTTCCATTTCCAGTGAATGTGGGGCTTTATTCAAGTTCCTGATTGTACAAATGCCGCAATAGCCCGAAATTTCGCTTCTTCATTCGCGCATATTCCATTATTAACGTGGGAAGAATATTTCTCCTAAAGTGGATAATTTATCCCCGATAGCTGTCGTGAGAGGCTATCTCATTTCTGACCTTCTCCCTTCGGTTAGGTTGTCTCTCCGTTGTCTGACTGTGTAATTACTCTCTCTACTTAGGAGATTTAGTATTAGCTGAAGATACTGAGTCTTGAAGACATAAACTTAAATTAAAATTAAATGATTTAATATCGTTATACATCATGGGCTCACTAACTATGGCACCATGGAGCCATTACATCATCCCTAATTGTTTATAGACAAAGATCCCTTGCGAAAGGTCATCTTTGCAGCGTGTCTGGTTGTTCATATTCTGGCAAAATAAGGTCATCAAAGGCAAAAATTAGAGTATGGACGTTCCATACTGAGTTATAGTATTCTGCAATGACAGTGTTTTCGACGATTTATTCATTCGACAATGGAAAACTTTAAATCTTATGAACCCCATCGTAATGGCATCACAGCCAAATTAAGTGGCGATCCTTATATTTTATCCCCATGTGGATCCTTATATTTTACATACCTGTGACGAGGGAAGATAACTGGACTCTTGAGAAAATTCCGAAATTGTCTCACATTCAAAACTATGTGGTAATAATTTGCTCAATGACATTGTGCCTACCCACTCCTCAGCGTTAACTCCCCCCCCCCCTCCCCCCCCCCCCATCAATACCTCCCGATTCCTCACCCGGATCCCAATAGTACGTGACCATCACCATTCAAACCACCAACCAACCTTCAACCGATCTCCTTTCCACATTAACTACTTCCCCCTCCCCCTCCTTGCAGTATAAACTGAACTTTGGCTTGTTGAGAGATGGCTAGCTTGAAAATGACGCAGAACACGTCAAAAGCGGTCGCTAAATATTAAAATTGTGTGGAAAGTACAAAGTGTGTTTATTTTATTTTATCAAGTGGCAATGCCTTATGCAAAAAGTTGATTTCAGATACCAGGACGAATTAATGATTCCTTTCTATTTAATTCCACGGACAGCTTTAGAAACTTGAACGTTTGAATGAAAAAGCAAATAAATGCATTTTTTTTATTTTTTGCTTGGTTTAAAGACCTTTGATATTTTGTGTTGATTTTAACTGCAACTTAGTTACGCATTTTCATCGCTGGTGTTGAATATTTATCATAGTAAATTTTAATTGCCTTGTTGCTTATTTGGATCAAATTATAGCCCTTATAATGGCAATTACGGGACCAAAATATTTTATGAGGAGTGCGATTAATTATTTTGTGACTGAAAAAACTCAAAACAGACAATATAGTTGAATGTGGACGTGTCTGGAATCACAAATGGAATGCCATATTATCTCCATAGGATACAGGGATTATTATCCCCTCCCTTTCTTCGCCTCCACAACCTTCCTTTTCGCCTTCAGTTGTTGCTCCTCCAATAAGTGCAGTTGGACCCCGTCCGCGAACTTGTCCCCGACAGATAGACGATATAACTTGGAAAATTTGCGGAGGAGATTAAAGTTTCGGGAGGGTGGTCGGCCGGACTCTGCGCGGTTTCGCCTGGCGACCCGTCCTGACAGCCTCCTTTAGTTTTCTCCCGTCTAACCAGACCCCAACAACATCCTCGACCCCACCTCCCACCCAGTCCGCACGCCCAATTACATTACATTTCTCTCCCAACTTCTTTTATGCGTTTCCGCTCCACGTCCTCCTTTAAGGGAACGGCATTTGCCCGAGACTCGTTCTTCGAGGGAGCAGGAGTATGAGGGTGTGTAGTGAACACTTTGAAAAAGGGATTCGGGATATTTCCCACGTAAACAGTTTTCAAGCTGCGGCGATTTCGCTGTCGTTGTCGTTAGAAATAGAAAGAGGGTTGATATGGTAGCGTAGTGTTTGGAAAATTTAACATCTTGAAATAAAAGGTAGTTGTGATATTTTCCATAATTATTTAATGTGTACGACGCGTTTTGGCTCAATAAGTCATCAAGTGGTACAAGGCGTTCTGATTTGGTTCCTTACCAGTTGTATCGAACTTCTACTCCCCGATTCGAATTTTGGGTCGGAAGGCCTTGAAAACTAATACATAAATCGTAGAAGTGCGAAGTGGTGTAGAGATATTAACTGTACCCCTCTCTTACGCTGAGGTTATGGAAACTCACAAGTCTGGGTTAGTCCGGGATAAGTTCTACCCTCACCCGACCATAGCAATATTCGGGTTGAAATTCTGACTGGGTGACTATAGTAGAATGCATCAGGTTGGAAATTCTTGTCTTTTTTATTTTAAGCTTCTCCAGAATGGAGAGAATCGGGATTAATCTGCGTGTGGTGACTGAAATTTTTGGCTTCCTATCCCTGGCAGGAGGAAAGGGTTCCTAATCTTAAAAACTTTAAATTATCTTCTTGATTGGTGCGAGGGAATGTAGGACAAAATACGATAGGACATTATACTCCTACAGAGTATATTGTTATCAACATTTGCCTGCAACTCCAACTTGAAAATTTTGCCTAAATATTCTCTGAGAGGAATTTTTTAAATATTCGACGTAGGCAAATATTAGGAAATTTCCTGTCTATATTTCCTGAAATTTTCAACATGTCTATGTTTAAAGTGAGTGATCATAATCATAAGTTAACAATCCTAGGATTGGTTTGATGCAGCTCTCCATTCCTCTCTCCTATTCGCTATCTCCTATTCGCTATCCTTTTCATTGCGACGTATTTCTTCTCTTTTACGTTCTTAATAAGCTGCCCTGTGTAACTCATTCGATGCCGTCCCTTTCTCTTCTTCCCTTCCACTTGCCTTTCTGCGATTGTTTCCTTTAGGCCGGCCTCGAAGGCGGCGAGGTTAAGTCCTCATCTGCCGAACTGAAGGTCGCAGGATCGAGTCCCGCCTGGGTAGATTGCCCTATTCAGGGCATGGGAGTTTGTGATCATCCTGCGTTATTGTTCTTTAGATTCTCCCGCTGTGAAGTCCTTACATCTATATCTACATAATACTCTGCGAGCCACCTCTAGGGTGTTTGGTATGGAGTGATCAATCACCAGCATGCAGCATACAATTGGACTCCCACATGCACACTACACGGTCCAGAAAACGTCACGCATACTAACAATTTATGCAACCACATGCTGATAGACATAATAATAAAATTTCAGAAACATGCATTAAGGTATACATAAGTTAGTAGACTACACTACAAGTCATCTAATCTATTAGTGAGTTCTAATTCTGCCGTTATACTCTCTTATTGATCGTGGAATATAAGACATTCTGAAAAAATTTCCCCCTGCATGCGCTGTTCTTGTGGCGAAGAAGATAAGTGGGCGGGTGATACATCGAAAAAAAAAGTATATAAAAAATATGACTAGTTTAGGAGTGATGCGTCCTCATGGTCGGCATATCTCCATTTATTAGGACCACAGAGTCAGGGTCCGATTCAGCATCAACTTTGGGGGAAGGATAGGGGCATTCTCTCCTGTAAATTTCTACAGTAGGGAGTGCTACGCTCTGCAATAAATACGGCTCCATCTTCTCTCACGTTTGGGACTTGTAGCCATGCGTTTACCTATACACTCCCTTGACGCCTTTACAAGAATTAAAAAAAATTAAACTAATAAAAATTTAAACTTTTTGATTAAATTTGGATGGCTCATGATCCCATGTTATCCTCTCCGAAATCCGCCCATCTTACATCTTTTTGCGACAGAGTAGACGACTGGCGTAAGCAGGCGGCGAATTGACGCATCTCCTCCAAGCCGTATCATCCGCTCGCAGCATAACAATTTGGATGAATATGGTAGCAGCTTTCACCCCTTTCTCGGACTCAACGATTTAATCATGGGGCACAGGACGGGTCATGGCCTCTGGAAAACTCAGGGCCGACTTGTCGCATGACACAACGGGAGCGTTCGGATTCCGATCATCCGCGAGGCCAGAGGGAAACGGACGGATGGACATATTGCACCGGCGCGCGGAGATGTGTTCCTCTTTTTGGCACTAAGGTCTGTTCCCGCTGCGCTATTGTTTTCCGAAGTGGAGGTGAAGGCGTCGGACCGGCCGTTTCTGAGGGAGAGAGCGATGGCGAGAGTGAGCTACTGAATCTACCGTGCCCAACATGTAGTTATGTCGCGGGCACGGACTTACTGAGCGCCCGTGTTCGCTACGCACGCCCGTCCGTGAGTCGCAGATGTTCTTGTCTCCGCGACGTGTGAAATACGTGGTTCGGCCCGAGCAGTGGACAGTACACTGGACCCTAAACAATGGAATGTCGACTCTTCCTCTCCGATTGAAGCCAAGAAATCGCGTATCTGGTCATTCTCACAGGGACCTCGAGATTTAAGTTCCATTTAATGCATCCTTCTTTCCTCAAGTGGCATTCGATATTTGTATATCATCTGATATTTTTATTTTTTCTGAGGGTTATCTTTAACCTTTAGTGCCGCGAATTTAAAATTGGAAGTGTATATATCCTTTTAAGTTTTCCTAGATATCAGACAATTACTTATACCACTTATTTTTTATCCGAGCGCGAGCCGTATTTCAATGAATTATCATCATATTCAGGCGCAAATTGATTTAAAATCTGATAAAAAATAAGTGGTATAAGTAATTGTCTGATATCCAGGAAAACTTATAATGGAATACCACAAAGTAAATCAAGAATTAGTGAATTTTGTGCATATATCCATTTCAGTGTAGATTTGACTCTTGTAAAATTACTGACCGCGATTGTTTACTTTCTTAAATACGTCCACTTTATATCTCTTTGATAAGAGTTTATTTCTCTCATTTTAGCATAACTTTTGTAGCTAATGGTATGAAATTGATTGCACATGCTGCTGATATTGTAATTAATACGGCTATTTTAATATGCAAGATGGATAATCGTTTGGATTTGATTTAATTTAACTGTGATTGTAAATAAATACGAAAGGAAAATCCTACCGGGTGTTTATCGCTATGTTTTTACCTCGCGAGTAATAAAATTAATGAGAAGAGCCTTTACTTGGCATGCAATCTAGAACAATTTTGATCACGTAACAGGTATTTGGTCAGGTATTTTTCGAGATAAATCTATAGTTTTTTTAAATATTGTTGAAAATCTTTTTCGAATTTATTTGAGTCTGAAATTCGTAGAATTATTTCGTTCTAATGGGACCAAGCTCTTCTGAATAAATTTTGGCGAATCCATTGTTTCGATAACGAGCTATGATCGATCTTGTTCATTTATTAGCCCCCATTCGATTATTCGTATATCAGCATCTTAATATGAATAGTGCAGTGCAGTGCAGTTTACCAGTAATATGTAGAAAGTAATATGTAGAGTTTACCAGTAATATGTAGCATGTTACAATAGGATAGTTTCCTTCATCAAAGAAAACGAAAGGCAATGATTGTGATTCGTTACCCACCATTAGTGTATTCATAATATACAAATTATTTGGTTTTAGAAATCCCTTTTTAGCCGAATGTTAATGGTCAATTTTAACTTTATTTTTGAAAAAGGCCAGATTGGGGCCCTATGCGATGCCACTCCACGTGACTTCATAGGGACCTAATTGCTATACGAGTAGATAGGAGTTTCACATCGTCTGAGATTACAAATGCATGCATTAGGCACATAGCTCAGGGAAACATGTCTTGATAATCACCTATTAAAATTACCTATGATCGGAAAGTTACCTTCGTATAATAGGGTATTAATAATCCTTATTTGAGTCAAGCGCTACCTGCTAGCAGGGTACTGTGCGTTACCGCCACGCTCGGCAGCAGGCAGCCTGCATCGTATCGACGTTAATAGCCTCGCACCCAGGTAGCCGCACACATTAGCAGCCGGACGTCACACGGGCTTTCATTAGCATTCATACTTAGCCGTCGCGTTTTCGCGCGCTTGAAATTTTTCACTTTGCATGTAATCGCGAAAAATAGATATCGTCATTTAAAAATCTAAAAGCGTGAAATATGTACTCCAGGAGTAATAATCTTTCGATTTCGGTTATAAAAAAATAATAAGAAACCACCCAATACAGAAGTCTTGAAAAATATCTGAGGCTATATGTGGAGGTAGAAAGGTGATGGCACGAGTGAGTGAGCGACTGACTCTGTCGGGCCCAGAATGCATGTCCCGGGTTACAACACGCGCGTGTTCGCAGCGCACGCTCGTCCCCGTGTCGCAGATGTTCTTGTCTCCGTTCCGTGTGAAATGCTGGATCGGCCGGAGCAGCAGACACGTGAAGCTCACTCGCCTCGTCCCTCTCAACTCTCCGTGCTCATCCATCTCTCCACACTATGATGGAAATAATTTCCCTCGACTTATCCCTACGGTGTTGTGAAAAGGGAAGGAAAAATTCAAGTTTCCCCTGGAAAGTTACCTTCTTTTTAAAAACGGCTTTAAATTTTTGTAATGGTTTTAGATGTATTTTTTCTTTTAAAACTAAAAAAATTTTAAATTTTTCACTGGCAATAAATTAGTTACATAAGTGCCTTAGATGAAATCTATCAGGCATTAGGGAAAATTTTAGGATGTTTTGAATATCAGTGTTCCATGATTTCAATTGGATGTGTGACCCAAAAGAGTCCTACGAAAATCTATAAGTACGATTACGTGGTTTGCAGTGAGCAGTGCCATAAAAAATATATTTCGGCCCTAAAGTAATTTTTATAAAGAATTCATGATTATTGTTTCTGATTAGTGGGTGCACCTAAGGGAGCACGGTAGTCTGAATGGTAGAGTGCATAACTACTGGTTTCGGCTGAAATATCCTCGTTTAAAACTCAATGGAAGTCGTAAAACACCGTCGAAAATATTCCTCAACTTGGGGAGGGAACTTCCTCCCTTTCCTTGAATGTGAAAAATTCACTAGCCGTTGTTTAGTCCGAGATGAGCTCTACCCTCTTCGATGCAAAGTAACCTTGAAACTGAATCACTGAGAGTGGGAGAGCAGCAGTAGGCAACTTCCTCTTTACCTTTTAGTTCCGCATATGGTATTTTGAACAGTATCTGATGAAAACGGTGAGATAGACGGAAAGGAAAAGGAGCTAGGATTCACAAAAAGCTTTTTGCTTTATCTTATCTGGTAGTAAATTTAATGTTGATTACACTAAGGTGGGGAATCTTTAAATTAATCTTCGGGTTTAATGACTTGGTTTATAAGTTATGCTGATATGTAAATAAGGGGTTATATTATTTTGGTCTCCAATGCTGGGTGAATTTTCTTACGGCTGGGTTTACGAACGAGTGATTTGGTCCATACTGGCGGACGTTTCGAGGTTTGCATTGTTCCTCATTCCAGGGTTTTTATTTCTCAACCTTCGGTATACTTACGGGAGGTTGGTAACCTGATGTAAATATCGCTTGGCTATTGATTGAAGGATTTCGAGTCGCATTATTTTCTTTTTCACATTAATCCTGAATACGAGGTAGGATTCGGACATCGAAACATCGGTTAATATGCATAAATTCACCCGGCAGAAACCCTGAGAAAAATTCATCCAGTTAATTCGTTCGTAAAGCACGCCGCTCATCATCCATGCTTCATGCACTCTGTACAGATATCTCATACGTATTTTCCCTCAGATGACTGACATGGCTTCGTAAAGAGGGTCGCACAGAGGTATATTTGGGATTGCATGCCCGTCAGACTCGACCCACGGCGAGTAACGAACCACACAGCCGGTTCGGGAAGGTAATGACATTGCTGTTTTGGGGTGCTGGGTCGATCCAAACGCTGCACCCTGCTGCAGCCGACCTGTTTGATAAATCGGCACCCTCCTCATCTGCGTGCCGCGTACGTATGTCTCGCGAGAATGGCCCACGGATGGAGCGTGGGTGAAAGCACCCATTTATTTTTTTCGCCCCCGCAGGCAAAAACGTCAAGGAGCGCGTAGGGCGCCTTTTAGCTTATTGGAACATGGTTGAAGGGGGAGAAAAATCTTCATCGTGATAGTTTCGGCGTGACACGAAATGAGTTCATCCCGACGAAATTTTCTTTTTTTTTTATCTCGTGCTTCTTTTATTTTGAAAGGTGGTGCGTTAAGCCGAGACGTCCTCATCACATTTAGACATAAATCCACGCTCATAGCTCTTCACTGTGTAAATGAAGGCACGAAAAAATGTGTTCTTTATACGTGCTTATCTTTTTTTAATCCTATCCAACGCTGAGTATGTTATGCGCATTTTCTCCCGGTACTGTGTGAATATCTCAAGAGATGTCATGTATTTGTTTTAAAGATTTCACTGCATATCAAGTTTTTCGACACGTATTTTTTATGTATGCATTAACCTTGCCCCAGTTTTCAAGAATAATAATATGCTTTACATGATTTTAAATCCTGCCATTAATTAACTATTGTCGCAGCAATGCGACAATAGTATTTGGTCGTTATACGTAATGAGACTCTTTTCGTCGTTAATGGCTGTATTTTTGGCCGCGATTTTAGAAATAATAGCAATTTTCATCCGTTTTCAACTTGAAACGTTTATTTTTTGTAATTTTTGTCATGGAATTCACCAAATGTACTAGCAAGTGAACGATGAAATTGAAGCCGTGAATTAATTGGCATGGCTAGTCCAATCAGCAAAGTTTTTAGGCGAACCATTCTTTCTGATCATCTCTATGGTTTTGACTTTTACCTTTTTAGATATGTCACCGAATGTGCTATTATCAATAGAAAAAAGTTAGCACAATAGCTATTTTAGCCCCCAAGCTATTTTTAATAACACATTGTGTAATTCTAGTCCTCTTAACATGTGGCGTTTGGGAACTTATGGCTAAAATTTTATCGAAAAAAAATGGTGCCTTATTCTAAACAAATGTATTTTATTAATCTCCTCAGAAAGGCGATGAGCCACCGAAACCGATTTAAAATAAGCGTATCGTGTTGTATGTAACACTATTAAGTTTTTTAATTTCTTTTCATACGTAGCTTGTGTAAACTTAGCAAATGGGGAGACAGCTGTGCACTTCCATGCATCGCTTTATATCTTTTATAAAAACACACTGCATCGCTGATTTGGCGTCATTAATATTTCAGGCAGCGGTTTGCTTGGCAGGAACCTTCTCCTCATATTACCGGAGCGGCACGAGAGAGGCAAATAGAGGAAGAAGAATGTCGCGTGGGACACCCACGGGACCAATGAGCTTAATAACTGCCATAAAAAAAACTTCCGTCCGTGCTCGTTTGCGGCGAATAAGGCGACCCGCGCGCCACGAATGGGGCCAGACATAGAGATTGCCCCGGGCTGTCCCGCCCGCGGCCATACATTATCGACGGAAGTTTATGTAACTAAGAGGAGAGAAAGCGGCCGGAATTTAACACTTGTGGGAAGACCTATCGGAAGTGTTTTGATTTTTTACGGGAGAGGGGTGTTGCGCGGCCGGACGCTGATTTAAGGGGGGGGCGAGACGATAATTTTTCCAACCACCGGGATAAAAAAGCATGTGGGTTAGGCCTTCCGCCGCGTCCACTCGCACTCTCGATATAAGGTACCATCTCTGCTTTATGGTTCGGAGTTCGAACAAATTCGGTTACTTATCGCACACTGATGAGCCGCCCACTGTAAATTATTGTATGCTCTCCTATATTTCATTCCATATTTTCGTAAAAAAATTATTATTATGCGGTATGAATTATAAGTCCATTTTTGCAGACTTCCTAAAAAAGCAAAATTTTCCGTTGGATATGACGTAAAAATACTTTACATTTTTCCACATGAATATTTATTTTAAAAAGGAGTTACTGTACTGTAGCATCATAATGAGTCCTGATGATACTGCAGAGCAATGAAACATGTTTAATCCTATTAAATATTTTTATGAGGAAAAGTGGCAGATACCTTTACTTTATATCCAACTATGGATTTTCACGAATTATCAGCCTCAAACATTCATCTCAACATTTTACGAGTAGTATAATTTTTGAGGCAGTATTTTACGTCAAATTTCCATTCTAAAAGTGTTTTATTTACTGTAACACTATTTTCAGATATGGCTTGACAGGTTTTTACCTAACTCCGAGGAAGGTGGTAATGCCACCGAAAATTTAGTGAGTGTGAGTTTATAATCTTTTTCGTGTGTGTTCTGATACTGCCCATCCTAGGGTTTTTTATGTTTACCATCCTGTCTTCAACTCATATCCACAAAAAGTTTTAGTAAGGATTCTATCATCCCCAAAAACACGCATCGTTACTACATCTTGCGTAGCGTAATTTGGGTATAGATAACTATTGTCTTAAATTTCTGTGTAGCCAATAAAGTTATCAAACGATAGATCTCTAGAACAATGTCTCTCGCTAGTTACACAGTATTAATGTTTTATCAAATTAATTAGTTGAATAATCTAATTTTTACAACTATATTTCATGTTTGAAGCTAAAAAATCGAATTAAATTTATTTGTTAAATATATTGGATGGAATTAAGAATTTTCAGCCCAAATTAAATATTGGAATAAATACTTGCAATTTTCACAATTATTAAAATAAAAACGAAAATGATTGCGACCTTGGTATCCATGTCACTACATTATCTTCAAGGTAGTGAGTTAGATAACTTTGCAACATTGAAACCCAGGTCGTAATAAATTTTATAATCGCGGAAAATTGCAAGTATTTATTTCAATACGGAATATTTCCACTCAATCACGCTTGAATATTGTCGGATTTTATTCACAAATTAAATACTTACAAATTTTGGATCAGAATACGCTAGGGATCACTTTTTTTTACAAATTTCCCTCTATTTTCATAGAATATAATGCTGGCCTAACATTGTGTTAGCGAATTTATGCAAATATTTTTGAGTAAGTTGGACTGATCCCTAGGCATTAAATCCTTGAAATCCGACTGGAGTGAGGGATTGAGAGAGAATGGACGGGAGGATTTGACGCGCCGTTCTAGTGTGAGCCAACGATTTAAACGATTAATTAATTAAATTGGGCTGTAAAAACATTATTGGGCCGTAACCTCTCTCTCTCTGGGGCGAACAAAAAAACGGAAACGTGGCATCCACCAGAGTGGGGGGCCATCAATAAAGCTCTGTTGTTCATCCCCTCGGCCGTTTCAGTATGCACGCAAACAGTCGTTTAAAGCTTTTGAAATGGGCGAAGGGAACAGGTTGTGCTGGATTACTGACCAGATTTTGTGAGAAACGAGGCTGAATCTTAATAAAATATGTAACGAGAGGTTTAACTCATTAATTAGCTCTAAAACCTTTCGGGGTGCAATGCGTCATAGAGAGAGAGAGAGAGAGAGGCCTTGCCATGGTTGAGAGAGAGACCATCTGTCGGGGTAATTCTGTACCCTAGGGTATTGCGTGCCGTAACAATCTTGAGTTATTGATATTGCTTTCGCGCAGGGATTCGTTTCATATTTAATTAACACCTGTACCCATAGGGATTTTATTAAAGAGCTTACATCGGCTGCTCTTTTCAGATTTATTTTACTTTCAATTTTGCAAATACTCTTTGTAATCATTGCACATATTTTTTCTTTACTCGGCCTCAGTATCGGGGGATAAAGTCCTCGCCTGCCGAACTTATCGTGGGTTCGAGTCCCTAGATTTCCCCTATCGAGAGCATGGGTGCTTATCATCGTCCAACGATGTTATGTAATATTAATTTCTCCCTTTAACGCGATAAATTGTTTTAAGTTCGGTTTCAACATTTAAAATTCCGCTATTTAGGCACTTGAAAAGAAGCAATGTGCTTTGGAATATCTTAAAAATCAAGGAAAATGAAGCTAAATTATATTAAGAACTTTTCAAAAATTATCGCAATTTTGCGAAAGATCCACAGAGAAAAAATCATCCGCCTTGACCGGGATTCGAACCTGGATCGTTTTAGTAAAAATTCGGTGTTATTGTATTGTATTATTGCTTTTGGATCATTTATATCCGGACTTGGTTTGAATTTAATAATTAGTCTCTAAAAATAATCTTATTTCATTGTGTAATCATTACGTTCACTACCTCTACCTTAGATTTAAAGGATTCCTCACAATTTTACCTTCTGCACAAGCTGTGTTTCAGTCAAGTCCCCCTCTCTGCAGAAATGGAAAAAATGAAGCTAAATTATATTGTGCATCTTTCAAAAAGCGTCATAATTGTGTGTTTAGTAAAATTTAGGAGTTATTGCATAGATTTTTACTCAACAAATGGAGGAATTCCACCAAGCTATAGCCGTTAAAATCATATATAATGTTATTTAATCTACTTTATCGCTAAATGTGTTATTATGAGTCTTCCTTGTGGCCTATGTACGCAGGAGCGTATCCAGGACGATGTGTTTGGGGGGTGGGGGGGCACGAGCCGGGAGGTCATCAGGGAGGTGGAACCCTTCTCTGGGGGAAAAGTGAACATTTTTTATCCCTATAAATCACATTTTAACTATTTTGGGACTTAAAACTACACAATTGATGGCTCGTCGGGAAGCTGTTTTGTTAAAACACATTGGTGGAATAGAATAAATTTGCTTCATCGGTTAATATTTTTCTGCTTAAGTTAATTGGTTTAGGGGAGGGGCAATTGTGCCCTTGCTCCCTCTTGGCTACGCCACTGGATGTACGAGCTAACCTTGATTGAACGGGTATGGTTAACAGGGATATTTGCGACGGATACCGAGTCCTGAATTTGAGTCATTTCTGGTCATCATGGAGGGGTTGGCACTTTCACACCCTTAATCGCTACCCCCTCTCATTTGCCTCCATCCCCCTCAAGTTTTGCTCGTTCCATTAAACAGCACCCCTGACTGGCTCGCGCGACGGTTAACAAACCCAGCTCTGCCAACCCACGACGTCCTTTGACCAACGATGCGCTCAGTCAGTCTCGCGACCTAGATTCCCTGCCTCCCATGAATTTCATCGCAGGCAACGAGGCAGTTGATGAATTAAGCCTATCTTGACCTGTTTAGTCTGCATAATATGCCGACCAATTACTTTCGCACTTCTTACTTGCCATGAAAATTATCTTAGTGTGAATATCGGTGGGCATATCCAGCCCGAAAGTAAGGTAAGCCTCATTTATTTATATTCGGACTTGGTTTTAATTTTACTATTTATGATGAAAAATAACCGTATATCATTGTGTAATCATTACGTTTACTACCTCTCGTTTTTTTTAATTCCTCAGAATTTTACCTTCTGTGTTTCGGTCAAGTTCCCCCCCCCCCCTCCGTAGACATGGTTTTACTAATGAGAAAATTCACACACATGAAGTGAAAAAAATTGCAGGACCTGTAACTCTGTTATGAATATCAGAACTAATGTAGTCATTCAAGCATATTGCCATGGATGGACGAGTATTAATCGCATCTTTTCCGTTCTTCATCAATTATTCATCGATGTGATAATATCAGCAGCATCATATTTTTGAATTCGTTTGATCAAATAATCGTGGTAGCGTTAAGGTTCTATGTTTTTCAGTGACTGTATTGTCGAAGATTAATAATTTGTAAGAAATGTCGTATAATCGTTCACTAGACATGAGGGAACTAAAATTATTTAAAGTGATAAAAGTTTTCTATTTTTTCTCCAAAAGAGCGAAGTGAGCTATTTTATTCGTTCACCACTTGTTTGCTCCTGTTTTTTTTTTTGTTATTAATGGTTTCGTCCTTGGATAATTGGAAAATCAGCATTACGCCCGTCACCAGAATAATTTTAGAAACCCTTTGATTGTAAAACTTAACCAAAATAAGCATTTCTAATAATTTTTTAAAAACAAACATTCGAAAAATCATTCACGAGATATGTGTACTCATTGAAAGTATGATAGAATTCTGGATATGTTTAAAGGCGTGATCTTAATGAAATGCGATACGCTGAAATATTTGAAAATATTCTTTCACTCCTCGTTTCTGCTATTTATCATTATGATGAACAAAGGTCGGAGTCTGTTTTACAACTGATGGTGCGCAGTCGAATTTTTTTAGCATAATGAGGCGTTTTCTGTTTCTTAATTAGTTTGGACCGTTTTCCGAATGACGGGTCGCATTCTGAGGATAGCATAAATTATTGAGAGTGAATTGCTCGAACAACTGAGGGCATGTCCTGCTGTGTGATTAACTCTGGCAAATCAATGTCATTCATCATCGTTGGATGTTGACTTTAAACTGAAGGTTGGCTGAGCCCTTCACTTCGCTTTCTCTTTAGCCAGTCACTACGTTACTAAACGCGTTTGCAACTTTCATTATTATTTCCCAGACGTATCCCTCCTCAGTTATTTCATCGCATGGTTCCTAATAACTGAGAAATCCTTGAAATCCAAAAGTCGGGTGATTTAAATGGGCCGCGAAAATTCAACATTTTATTGTGGAGACGGTAATTTTTTACCATTCGAACCGCATTTCTCGATAAAAAGATTTTATTACACTATAGATAATTCAAGTCCCCTTTGAAACAGGACCATTTGAAGAATAAAACTCTTTAAGGATTAATACGATGTAGAAACATTCGTCTGAAATTTTTGTTTAAATAGTCTATGGTATGACTTGGATACAAATATACGCACATAATGATAAAAGGAAAAGGATATGAGCATTTGTTGAAAAGCAGACTTAGCCGAAGTGAAAATCCAATAAGGGTATGCATTTTTTCCACCAGTCATTGAACCCAGCGCACAAAACGGACAAGGATGACTCAGACGGGTAAGGTGGTTGACTGCCGGAATTCAGAGAATAAAAATTGGCCTGACTGGGACTCGAACCCAGAACGTAAGGTTGGCTTGACTTAGCTCTTCACTCAATTCTCCCATTCCAGATTATTTATCCACACTTGCGTAGTTCTTATATTTCACATTTCCTGGTCGTATTTTTCAAATGTATTTGTGAACCTAACAGAGTTCATTCTTCATTTTTCATACAACGGAAGTGTTTTACACGATTTTCTTTTTCCTATTTTTTCTCTCAGGTGGTACAAGGAGTACGAGGGTGCCCTGCGTGAGATCCACGCGGCCGGCCGCGACGCGCACCCGGTGGCGCCGTTTCGGCCGCAGCCCAAGGGCACGGTGCTGCATTTCCCGCGCGCCGCTCCGTCGGACGCGGGGCCGTACGTGTGCACGGCAAGCAGCTCTGCGGGCGAGGACCGTCGTCGCGTGTACCTGGAGGTGTCTGGCGGCGGCGGGGGCAGCGGCGGGGACACGCTCGAGGTGTCGCTGCACCCGCAGCAGGTGGTGGCCGACGCCGGCTCCCCGGTCGCCTTCAACTGCTCCCTCATCGGAGGGGTCGCCGCCCGCAAGATCACCTGGCTCAAGGACGGACAACCGCTCCTCTCCGCCGGTGAGTTGATTCCACGTTCAACCGATTTCCGCCCAGAAAACTTTCCGCTTGCGATTGAGAAGACATTTGTGTATGTCGTATTTATTAATCTGGTGAAATATTTTGGTGATGTATCCACTTGTTTCTTCAGAATGACCCGTAGCCGTACTTCTACGCTTGGTGGTAACGAGGTGAGAGTCTAATGCTGTTCATTTTCTACGTACGACCATGATAGATAGGATGAATCGTCAGGGCAAGCATACTTTTGGGCGAAGGAAAGTAAAGATAATACTAACAATGTCATTTCCTGTTTATTCTATATTTCCTGTTTACTCATATGATACTTGCATTTTATTTACAGACAGTAGGCGTCCATATTGTATTTCCGTTTTGCGTCCGTATCTTTCCGTTATATTTCGATCGGTTTCAAAAATAAACTAATAATCGCAAGCTTTAACAACACAGCTGTGGCTATTCGACAGTAAAAAGGAGAGCGGGTTTTCTTCAAGAGCCTCATATGCATAGAATGGTTTGATGTATTCATATGGCTAAGGTGAGAGGAAATGAGTCAATAAGTTAAAAGTTTCTGGAAATTTTCTTCAAATAGTATAAACTCTCGATCGGTTTCAATGTTTAATCGGTTTCGTTTTATCTTCAGCTGACTTCGTCTCAAAACATTTCACTTAGTTCGTTGCGCACGGATGGCGAGAATTCTTGACATTTTTTTCCCGAGCGTTCCGGACGGCTGGCGAAGATTCTCGTAAATTTGACGCGACAACACGAACAATTTTTAGCATAATTTAGGAATTGGTAATACGATTTCAATTTTTGTTCATTGCTTATTATAAATGGAGGTATCGGTAAAGTTATATTTTAAAAATTGACTTTTTAACCATGATTGAACCAAAGGTAGTTCGCCCAAATTGGCGTATATTTTTGATCTTAACATATCAACCCAGGAATATTATTCCTCTGCATTTAAAAATTCCGGTACGCAACCCTGGAGGGGAATCAAGTAGGGGAAAGAGGAGGGTGGGAGGAGGAAAGAGAGGTTAAAGAAAGAAAGAGTTCGTCGGGAGAGAATAGAGGAGTAATATCTAGGGAGAGAAGGAGAAGGCGTTGGTCTGGTGGAAATATCGGTTAAGGTATTTAGACAAGATAAAATGTTTTTAAAAAACTGTAAATTCCGGTTCAAATTGGAACTTCATGTTAATGAGTGTATTTTTTATTTTTATTTTGGAGCGCATGCGAAATTCAACCAGAGTTGACAAACTTTGGCCAGTTTGGTTGAGCGCTAGGCTACTGCAATGAATAGAGTTATTTAGTTTAGCTTCATATTGACTAAAGTTAAATTTCCTACTATAGAGTACTATAGAGTTCAAATGCCAATTGTAATTGTATGTTTTCGCGGTGAGGTGAAGATTCTACGGAGGGGTTTACGGGGTATGCATTTTTTCAGTTTCGCTGGCATTGCAGGTGGCTTCGTCAGGTCGTTGAAGTACAGAGAAACGTCTTCTACGTACCTATAAGAAGACTCCTAACAGCGGCGCATGTGTATAAAAGACGGTCTAAAACATCTCTTTCCACTTCATTGACCTGAAGAAGTTAGGGGAAATACCGGCGAAACTATCGCTAACAAAGACACACACGTTGCATATCCCGAAAACTCGGCTATATCTCGGCTGTATGGTCGGAAAATATTAATATCTTTCAAAACGTTTTTCAATTGCCTTATGTAACCCTCTATGGGGAGGAGAGAATAAGTTTTAACTCGCTGAGATCTATTCTATGAAGGATTAGTCAATCGAAACCCTGGTTTAGGAGATATTACAACATTTTTTCCTATTATAATTGGCATTTGGATTTTCTTTTCTTCGGGCATTTAACTGTAAGTAATGAATCACAAAATTTTTACTCTCATCATTTTTTTTATCATTTCCTGCCGACCGGTTTCTTCGGAGATGAGACTGCATATAGTCTATTTAGTATCCACTGATAACATACATTCACTTTAGACCTCTGCTCACGTGCCTCGACGGAACCCCTAAGATTGCTGTTTTCTCAACTCGCTCGCTTGTATCTTGCTTTGCATATTTTAGAGGATACTGTAGATGTAGATCACATGTGACTTGTTTAAATAAATTTGAGATTGGCTTGGTAACAAGTGATTTTAATGACTGAATGATCTATTGTCCTCTATATTTGGAAGGTATTCCAATTTTCATCTTAGCATTGTATTGGGACGCAGATTGCGTTTCAAATATGAAGATTTCACCCAAACCAACAGGTGTAATCAAATGAGCTGGGTAATTACGGACAATAGAATGCTCTGAATTCCTCCAACAATTCCGAAAATTACAAAGGTTTCAAGCATATTTTATTGAAACCGGTTGATTAGTACAGAAAATAAGGGCTTTCAGTTTGTTTCTACATTCAATACGTAATGTAAGTAATTGCCAAATGTGTGGCATACACGCCTATAACGTGGCGTACTTTTTCTGTGATATCGGAATTGAGTTTAACATTCTGCTTGTGCTGTCTAAGTTGATGTAGTTTTTATATCATGGATTTAAAATTAAAATTGCATGAATAGTATGTGCCTTGGATATACTGTAGCAATTTTTTCGCCGAAAAAAGAGGCAATAACCTCTCAAATTAAATTTTTATCATAGAGAGTTTTATAGAACTTCTTTTTTCTCCAGGACCTTGAATTTATTGTCACAAAAGATTCTGTTTAGGAAATTTAAGTGTCAAAAGGTTTAACTATTTGATCTTTATGTTGGTGAAATGTTTTAAAACAGGGATTACATGATAAAGACATGACTCAACGTGATTATTCAGCTGTCATCACTCTGTCGTTTTCGGATATATGACGCAGTGTAAAATGGACCCTATTGTTTTCATATTCACCGGCCAATCGACTTAATGGTCTCAAAGCCAGTGGTTGGGAGGCGATGACTTCTGTGAAAAATGTCTATTTCCTTGAAACAAGTATCTCGAAAAGTTATGGTCCGCTCTTAGTATCCACTACACCATTCATAGCCGTCGGGATGATTATCTGCTACGCCTTTCACCTGACCTTCATCAGCAGATCTTGATGACTGGAGTGCACGAGTCTCGGTCGCATTAATTTTTCCCGAGATTCTGGGTACGAGTGCCAAACAGAATGGGAATCGCGAGTGAACCGAAGTCCAAATGTTAGAATTAGCTTATTTCCTCTACAGGACGCTACTTTTAAACAATCTGTAAACAGAATTATCCCCCTTTATGTGAGGAAACGTGTTTCTTTCCCTCGATTTTATTTAAGGAATCAAATTTCACGTTTAAATTAATGGAATTATTGAAAACATTTATAAAAAATGCTATCGCATCCAACTTTAGTGGTATTTTCTTTGAATCTACGGTACGAAAGAAAAATATCACTGCAATTAATGATGGGACCAATTAACCTTAGTTGCGCAATCGGTTGCTAAGAACTGGAGATCAGGGGCGCAGCTAGGAATTAAGGCTGTGGGGGGTTGAGGTGTAACTAATACCGGGATGTGTGGGGGTATGGTGTACCCTCCAGGATAAGCGGTATGTGCGAAATTAATAAATTGCGGAATTTTAAGATAAATGGTTGAAATTGTGAGTTTTACGGCTTTCTGGGGGATATTTTATTAATCCTTACACTATTCTATTAGTAATATCAATCAAATTAAGTACAATGGATTAAAGTTAAAAATTTCTCTAAGCTCTGGGGGGGGGGGTTTATCCCCCAAAACCCCCCCCCCCTCGCTGCGCCGCCACTGCTGTAGATAGGGGATTGAAAATTTACCAATAGTATATAAAGAGCCTTATATGACTAAATAAGTATTAGTCTTTATTTGGCGAGATAGAAACTCCCATATGACCCCTAAAACGTGTACATGAAACATATTTGTCAAATAATTAGCATTACTTTTATCAATAAGTTTGTTTTCATTGGCTTACTTCGTACATCTGTCACAAGGGCTTAATTTTTCAAATCGTACAAACAATTATTTGAAATCAGCCAACGGTGAAAGTCTCCGCAATAGCCTTCTAAGGCTTAATCGTCGACTGCGCCACTTTATCAGGGCTTTCGTCACCGAAAGCTTGACCTTATCCTAACTTGAAACGTCCCCTCTATCCACTGCATTGACGAGGCTGTACACTCTCCCCATTGTGGCGAAATCCGAAATGACATGTTAATCGCCGTGCTCCAGTCCTTTCCATTGGTCGACATTTTCGGCCGTCCACGGCCCTTATTACTGAAGTTGAGCAGGTGAAAGTGAAGAGTTGCGCATGGATTCGTTTACTGCTCGGTGCGAAATGGCTTGCGCATGTGTGAAGGCACATGTTGAACTGCGTTTAATTTCATATGACAGCCCCGCGCGTCAATTTACTGCCAGCATTAGATGTCATTCCAGCACAACTCGCTCATGTCTGCGCTTTAGAATGTAAGAATAAGAGTTGGCATCAGATTGGTTGAAAAGAGAGTAGACCTCCACCACTCTAGTCCTAATATGTGTGCATAACTTTCTCTTGGTGCACCTTCCTTAAGATAGAATTTGGAGCCTTAAGAGGCCGCATCATTCCAATTTTTCAAGTATATCTTCGCTTCGTATAGCTCTTTTAAAACTGAAGCTATTACCTTAATTTTAAGGGTGAGTAAGAGCAGAAGAAACTGATAAATTTTTCGCAGAAAAGTGAAAGGTGCTAACGGTCGATAAGAAGCGTTGCTTCATCTAAAAATAATCGTACGTACATAACAGCAATGGAAGATATATTTTGTGGACGAAGCATTTGCTTGGAAGGGAATTAAAACCAGGATCTCCTTAGATACTTTTATGGCTCTTATCGTGCACATAAGTTAATTAGTCATATAACTACGGGAAATTGGCCGGATAATTTCTGTTTTAAAATATTATATATTTCTTATTAGGTATTCAGTGTTATATTTATGGGAACAGACTTCATAATGCAGTATGTAGATGTATTATCATTGGCAGAATGCGTGTGCATTCAGCATATAAAACATTTTTTTTCTTCTAAATGAAATCATCATGTGTTAATGCATATAATATCAAGCGATTGAAGAATAAGCGACTGATGTACTCATATTTTTTTACAATTCGACACATGAAAATGGCTATCCAAAGGACGCAGTTTTTCTTCTGGATCGAAATATCTGTACTGATAAATCCAAAAATTTCCCATCTCAAGAGCATAAAAATAATGTTCTAATTATCGGCTCTGTTTCCCCAGTACTCATTAATACTGTTTTTTTGTTCTAGGGAGTTAATAGTCGAAGTCTCTGCCTGACAATTTCTTCTTTTCGGTCGACCAACGTGCGTATGACATTCCGAAGTACTCCCTAGGACTATCACAGTCTAGAGATCCCTAGGATATGCCAGAAGCATACTATTGAGTGTGAGAGCCGACCCATTTGAGAATCGCCTCGCCAGCCGTATTTGTCGCGACGCTTTCTGAACTAACCCAACTTTTTCTCCGGGCAGCATTTCAAGCGAGTGACACAGCTGGATTCGGCCGCCTAATCCGAGCTCTGTCCACCGTAACGGGGATTAAGACCACGGGCCAATCGGCGATCAGCGTCCGCGGCTGAGAGCGGGAGTTTAGAGCCTCGTGTGCCGGATCGCATTGTCCCGCGCAAGCTGGCCTCGTATCGGTGTTTGCAGGCGATCTTGCACGGTACCGTAACGATGCGCGCGCCGTGATAGCTAATGCTCTTCTCGCTCCGACGGAACTATTCCCCTACTCACGCTCGCACGACCCTGCCTAGATTGGCTGGCTTTCGTCACGGTCCAAAATCCGCGATCCTGGATCCTTTTTTACAGTGGAACTTTCTCTATGTGCCTTGAGCACTTTCATCTACATCCACACAATACCCCGCGAGCTAAATTTAGGGTGTTTGGTCGAGGTCACCAATCACCGTCATGTAGCGTTCCCCTTATAAACTCAGATATTGTTTTTTTAAATCATTTCCTCTCAAAACGCTGGATCAAAACTTTTATTTGTGGAACCTAGAGGATTGGAGTCACTCTATTTGGTGGACAAATCCATCTTGTGTCAACAGTCATTTTTTTGTCCCCTTACTCCTTGAATTTCATTTTAAACCCATCATTTTTCCCTTCTTTTCAATTGGTATTTCCTACATGACGAGGTGGGACTATGCATAGCAAGGGTGATTTCATTTGTATTTTGGGAACAATTTTTTCCTTTGTTAGAACGTAGGTTTCCGCGGCGATGGTTTGATCTCTGCATTTCTTCCGGGTTTCCTTCCGCGTCAGCTTGTTTGTAGACAACAGTTTCTTTCTACTAAAACTACCTTCGACCTGAAGACGCTGGCAGGATAGCCAGCGAAACTGTTGTCTACAAACAAGCTGACGCGGAAGGAAACCCGGAAGAAATGCAGAGATCAATTTTTTCCTTGTTGAATTTATGTCTTTCGTTACCAGACGAGCATATGAATTTAATGGGTGGTGTCATTGTTTTAAGGGACTAAAATCCTTCATTCACCTCAATCAAATTTTTGTTTTAGCTTTCTTTCTCTGGTGTTGCCTTTTGCAGATTTAATTCCTTTCATCCTTCGCGTAGATGACTGCCAAGTCAACCGAAACACCGGTTTTCGATTTACAACTTTCCAACCTCAATTGGCATCCATATTTTCCTATATCCGGGCATTTTCATATTAGCCAGTTATTAGCTCAACTTAATTTTTCACATTTACTTTCATTTACTCATTTTTTAAATTCACTTTTAATGGATATCAATTAGGTACTTATTTAAGCGATATAAGCAATAACGTGCATTCATTATTAAAGTTTTCCTTTCAGTTGGACGGTGCCATGACTGCCATATTTCCTCCCCCGCGTTACCCCTACCCCCAAATAATACCCCTTCCCCTTACCCCACCCCATGCCTCGCGTCCCTCGGTCGGTCGAGGATTTTCTGGCCGCGGCATTACGCCCGGCTTCCATTATCGGGGCCGCGAAGCGTTTTAAAAGCGATCGATTGATTTCTTAATTTTCCGTGAATTTCGATGAGCCGAATCGATTTCCCATCTCCTAAGAGCTCGCCTTGCCGTTAGGGATACGGTAGATCGCACATCCATGGGTAGGATTGCGCTGTTCTGAACATTTTTCTTTCAAAAAAATCTTAGATGCTATGTATGGCCTACGAGAAATAAATATCAAGCTTAGACCTTTAGCCAGTGCAGTCCTTGCCGAAACATTGAGTCGAATTCCTTGGATGCTGACCATCCATCTATCAGACCTGATTTCGAGCCTTCTAGTGAGAATACTTATAGCTTACTTCGCAGAATAATTTTAACGCTTTACGCTGAAAAAAATTAAATACGCGATACTATAATAGCCTTAACGCAACGTGCTACTTTTACTTGTGATTCATCAGCACTCAGCCCGTAGAGTTGAGTGCTGATTCCTGATCCTAAGGACCCGAGTTCGTATCTACCAGTTTTATGCGTACAACTTACTCCGTTGTTGGATTGAGGGCTCGTGACACGTACATCAATACATTCCAAATATTGCTCTTTGAATTCATCGCAATAGTCAGTGGGGTAAATTTTGTTTAGTAAAATGTATCATGTTGCCTTCGTATTTTTGTGTACATATGTACGTGAGATGAAAGGTAGATTTTTTAGGCCTTGTATATAAATATTGTAAAATACGAAGGATACGGATTAAAGGAAAATAGATGCGACATGATGCTGAACAGAATTTTTAATATTTTTCAGCATTAAATTTGTTCCTTTAAATTTTGATAAATTTATTTTCAACGCAGATGAAAATAATAATTGTTATCGATTATTACTATAATCAGTGTATTTCAATTTATAAATTTTAGTGTTTTTAAGTGTACCACACCAGCATGGTGATGGTTAAGTCCATCAAAACCATTTGGGAATAGATTAATTATTTTTCGTCATTGCGGTCAAATTCCCTCATAATGCCAATTTTGAATCCGATTAAATCCGTACTAACACCCAATTCTCCATGTGCACCGGAATCACTGTAATTACTCAGTTTTTTTTTAACGAACAGTATTCTAAAAGATAAAATATTTTCATCTCTATCCCGCGACTAGTATCGTAAGCGCTTCATTCAGAATTAACTATAATGTACTTAGCAGTTTCGATGTCTATAAATTGACTATGTTCTCAAAAAATCCCTTTTCAATAAATTATTATTCGCTGTTTGTGTATCATTTACCCTTATTCCTCACGGGAACATGACGCATGTAACATTTTGGGCATGTTATGCATATTTCTGTGGATTATTCCACTGCTTTTAGGTAAATCTTTCAACTTTTCGAAATTAAAGTTACAGTCTTGTAGTTATAATTTCGATTGTATCTCCTACGGGTTCCGCAATATGTTTCAGCGTATGAAATTAACAATAGCCACGTAAAGTGTGTTTAAATTGAGTATCTCTATCAACTATTCGTCATAGGCTAGTTCAAACAGTGAATGTAGCCGCGCTAGTCGATGCGTGAACACATGAGTGAAGGGAGGAGAGTATGTTTGGACTAAACAAATGTTTAGAAACAGTGCAACAGCTGTTTTCTGTCCCTGTGCTTTTGCATTTGCACAATTTCGGGTGTTCAAGTGGTGCAATACTTAAGTTGACTGATCTCACGCATGTACTTGCCTGACTACGAACACCCAGTAAACAGAGCTTAAGTGTTAGCAAATACCAAGTCTTGTGTTAATTTTTGTAGAAATTGGATATTCCATTTACATTAATATTATCCAAGCCCCATTCTTAATGAATTTTATCCAACCAAAGTGGATGGTTTATAATAGCCATTATTTTTATTTTTTTCGTGCATAATCCATACATTCCGAATATTATCCTACCATTATATTCCGGTCATATTTTATTCTACACTCAAGTTCACTGGATGATTGTTGATTTTCCGTAAAAACTATTATTTCTCTGGCATTATGGCTATTCTGTTTCCTCTCGGGCTTCACTAAATCACGCTATAGATAATTAAGCTAGAATTTCTTTTCGTGGAATAATAAATTTTATGCGCAAAATCCACAGAGAAAAAAAATAATTCGTCTTGACCGGTATCCCGGCCAATTTGTGTATTGCAGGTGTATCCCGTAAAGGTATCATCATGGCGGGTCCCGGTATACTTATACTAATCTAAATTTTATCTTGCTGTCTTCACTTACCTAATCATATAATTTAAAGTTCAGCCATCAAGTCGCTTGTGAACACCACTATCTTTAAGCCTCCCCTCCTTCATCGTTTTGTTTTTATATGTTTAGTCTTCTATTTTGTCTTACTATTTATATTTCTATCTTTAACTAATTTTGCACGAATGATTGACTTTTTATACACTTTTATATGGCTACGTGAATCGCTTTGTCGCGGAGAGTTATAGGTTTTCGTTTGTATGTCCAAGCAAGCAATTTACGCTGGTATATTTGGAGTGGTTAGCTTTGGAAGCGGAAGGACCTGTCTTACGTATTATTTATATTTGTAGAACATGCATAAAAATCTGCATGGTTACTTTGAATTGAAAATAATCCATCTCATATTCTGGTGAAAATATTACACGCTAATTTGTTGAATTAGACACTGGGAAGGAAATGCAGAAAGCCATTACCGTAAGTTTGATGCATAGTAAAAACAACGTGTTGCAGATGGCAACCGTATTTCTTTGTTACGTCTTTGCAATTACTCGATCCCACGTGTGACGTCGGAATTCAGTTCTGCGACTTGCCTTCTCATATTACCCGGCGTAACCTGTGCGTATTTATTCGATTATGTTTGTCGAGCCGAAGAAGCTTCTCACGCATGAATTTGCTAGCAAAGAGGAGATAAAAAACAATTTTTTTAGATATTTCGACTAAATATGGACCCACCTGTTAATGCGTCAACAATATTTCGATTGATAATTTGATGACTGAACTGAAGAATTTTTTACAAACCTCTGATTTTTTTTTGGCAGAAGGAATCACATTAATATATAGATTAATATATAGACAGTGTCATATCACCTTATGTTCATTATGTTTCTAGTTTGAGTATTGCTCTATATCTGTACGTTGCAGCTTGAATCTAATTCTTCGCTCCCTGGGTACAAGTGCCTAAATGTTGTCGAAATAAGTTAATAAGCTCTTTGAATTGTGATGAAAAAATAAAAATGACAGTTTATGCTATTTGAGTTTTATTTTTTTACGTTTTTATTAAATTCTATCACTGGTTGAAGAGCGTTCCTGCCGATTTTGAGGGAATTATTTAAGTTATAACCCATTAAATTGCAAGCGATTTGATCAGTGGAAGAGCCACGTTCCCTGAGGCTTTCTTAGCGTGAAGATAAAAGCTATATTCAAATATTAATCTACTACGAATAATTGCTTGATGAAAAAAGATCAGCTGGCATCCCCTCCGCATTGATTAAGATTATCTATCCCAATTTTAGTAAAAGGTGGACATTTATTTCTCTTTGTCGCTGAAATTTGTCTAGCTTCACGCTCCAAATCAAAGGTCACCTTTATTATTTGAAAAATTGGAAATCAAAAATTAATCTTTTTCGAAAATTCAGGGCGGGTTAATCGATCGTGTCTTCAAATATTGAATTGAAATTTGTCCACGGTGGAGTAGCTGGCGATGGGAAACAGTCCGATCTGTGATGGTCCAATGGAATGAAAATTAATTAAGGACTTGTTTAGGAATGTATATCGATTCGCGCGTTTTTGTATCATAACGTGGATTTCACATGTTTCATAATTCAGATTTTGGGGTCAAAGAAAAAGTCAGCTTTTCATTGGAGGCTCTTGGGCATTGGTGCGATAACTAGTGCATTATTGATTTTGCCATTGACAGAATATGCTCTTCATACTGAATGCATAATTTGAGTAATATATAAGCCATGAATTATCGAAAATAACGTAGTTGAACTCATTTCTCTAAATCAGCATTTGACGAAATCGGTTTTGAGCATTCTATAATTAGTAATAAATGTCTTGTGTCAATCTGCCTGAAAACGGTGGTAATTCGAGGTTCGATATAAATTTAGCAAAATTTCGACACGGGTCTAGAATCATGAGCTGAAAGAAAAGCACTCACGAAGTAATTAGTTCTATTATTTCTGTAAATGTTCGTGTCTATGCAATGCACCCATGGGACTTTCTCTTTAATGGTCACGATTTATCAAGTTCGTCCATAATTTGGGCGTGAAATGGGAGATTGCACTCTTTTTAAAATCGAAGTTATCAGCGAGGTGCGAAGATGAAATCGTTGGAGGATCTTTAATGAACATTACTGTGAAAAGCCGAAGCTTTAACAAAACTCCTTTGAAAATTAACTTGAGTGATACAATAGAATCATAATAGGAAAATTCTGAGACTCAGCGATCCAATAGCGCATGGATGCCACCATAAGAAAATGGACGCTAGTGAAAAAGTGTTAGGCATTTGTTAAAAACTATAGTTGACTTATACATTATGGAGCAAAAATTGTGGAAAATCAATCTCTAATTTGATGGCTGTTGCTATACGTATTTTTGTCTGTATGAGAATATCCATGGAAGCGTTTTCTTTATCACATTAGTTTCGTATTCATTTTGAAGTGCTTCTTTTCATAATATACCCAATTTGATGATTGTTAGCAATGGATTGAATATTATAGGCTATCGTTCGTTATGACTGAATGAAGGAGACTAAATTTCTTTCTGTTACAACTTTTAGGAGGAGATTCAAACGTGTTTATTTTATCAGGCTTGAACAAAAAGTTCTCTGTTAAAGTTTTCTATCGTATGTCTGTAGTTATTAGTTTTATTAATTATCACTTTTTATATTGAGTTCATAATTTTTCCCTTCCACTGTCATGGATTTTATTTGACTTAAACATTACCCGTCCTATGATACATTTTCACATTTTTGTATACCTAATACGGTGTTTGTTTGGTTTTTAGTCATGAGCTCTGGAAGATTCTTAGGGCTGTGAATGTAAAAATTGAGTACTGTCCAATGCAATTCCAATTCTTTATCACTTATGTGATTTTCTTTCTCCGTAATTCTATCTTCACGTTCTCTCTTTCTCTGTCTTTGCTGGATGCAGGCCGCGTGAGTACCACGGAGACCCCGTCGCGCGCTGGCGGTGGCGGCGTGTCCGGTGGAGTGCTGCGGCTGGAGGGGGTGCGGCGAGGCGACCAGGGCATGTACCAGTGCTTGGCGGCGGGGCGGGTATCGGTGGGGGCGGCCGGGGGCGGGCCACCCGGCGGACACTATCTGGACGGAGAGGACGAGGAGAAGGACGACAACGCCCAGGGCAGCGCCGAACTGTCACTCGGAGGTGAAAATGAACACTTAGAGGAGGAGGGAGAAGGGAGTGTCTTCGTCTACTACTACAGCCTATACAGTCGCCTCTTCCCATACAATTTTCACTATAGTTTCCATCTAGACCTCTGCGGAGATTTTGACTGTAGGCAGTGATTCATCCGGGTACTTTCCATGTTCATCCATTTTTTTCGGGCAATACTGGAAAGTTGGCGAAACATTGTTCAGAAAAATGGATTAACGCGGAAAGAATCCCGAAGAATCACCCCCTGTTTACTATATCGACTTGCAGCGCCTTTGGTGGTGATCGAGTATTACTGTACAACAGCATATCAACGTATGTTAATTTGGGCTATTTCGATTTTAAAAATTTTAACCTTTCCAAAGTTACATTTTTTATAGCTGTAATTTTTATCATAGCGTAGTAATCCTATTTTAATTTTGAAGATATCGCGTGGACACCAATTTTTCAACAGTCGGAGGAGAATTGATTCGTGAGGCTATATAATTCAAGAGTGAGAACCATCAGCCTCAAGTAACTGCTTAAAAATATTGTTCTTTAAATATTTTAATCAAATTCGGATACCTGTATCACATTATCAATCAATAAAAATATTGAATCGTGGCAAATCCCTGTATTTCCGGGTTAGTGTCTGCATGTTGTAGTCCATATAAACTTCGTCCTACAACATGCAGACCCTAAACAGGTTGGAAACCGAGAAGAATTCATTCGAAGCATTCACCGGGGAAAATTCAGATTCTTCATCACAGCCCTGTGGTCAGGGTCGGCCCTAGCAGGTGCGGGGCTAGGGGCGAACCTTCAGTGCCGGGCACATCACTTAAAATATTAAACTCTATACCCCATCTACAAACTCCCTAGCCGTGCCCGCTCTCACTCATGTCAAGTTCTCTCACTCGTTGTTATCACTCACACGACACAGTACTGTACTGACAAACACAATTGCACAATAAAAATTACTGCATTATTATTCCTTTTTCAAAATATTATTTTTTGTCTAGCACGGACTTAACAATACAGTAATAGTTGAAATTGCGTTTTCAAAACTATCGTATATTTTTTTTTTCACGAACGCGGGGCCCCCAAAGCGCGGGGCCCGGGGCAGTCGCTCCGCCCTAAGGCCGGCCCTGCCTGTGGTAATACTCGCGCGCCGCTTGGAGCGCCGTTAACCATCAGATGCACAAAAAGGGGTCCCACTCGCCGCGTTTAATATCATACACAATGACTGTATAGACTGTGCTACTACTTCATAGGCGCATACGACACTACGCTCGGAGAGGGCCAAACGCCCGACAAACCGCACCGGCAAGACGGCTTGCGAAGGCCCATGTTTACTCTCTTCTCTCTCTGCTCCCATCCATCTTCTCTATCTCTGTCTCTAGCGCTGGCCCTGTAACAGATTCCCCTCTCCTCATTCCCACTTTTTCTTCATCCTGCTGACACTCTCTGACCCATCCTGGTTAAACTACGTGATGAGCGACATTGCGGGCGGGTGGACTGAGTGTGTTGTGGGGTCTGGAATACGTCGGTACAGTGGCGTGCCCCATGTACGAATAATGCCCCCTAATAACCGGACGACTCGTCCATCGTCATCAGGTTTTTCCACCCTGATGATGATGGGCGAGTCGGCTGTTAAAACGTTGGAGACATACAATGAATTAAACAGGTGGACATCTCGAGGAGATAATCTCCATAGTCACAGGCTCAACTTTGTGGAAGTTCATTTCAATAATTAAAACGAAAAAACTTTGTATTAATCCACCAATTTATTTTCGTTGTACTAGTTTCGACGCAGACTTCGATCTCGAGAAGACTTGACGCAAATAATTCGCCGGGAAGTAATTACTTCATATTTTGCTTCGGGATATGTAACTCGCGCATCCAAACTTTTTAACGCATCTTTGTCGTGGTTAGAACAGTATACCTTACAAAAGATGTTTGTTTTTTGTAATACATAGGATGTTTCATGAGGTATCCGCAATGATTCAGGAGATGTTAGGGGAGACAATTCAGCATTTTTTGTCCAGAAACATTCGGTAGAAATTCCTTAGTTACTGAGCTGTGGCAACGAAAACATTTTTTGGATGCAGTTACCATGAAAACGGTTTTTTGGGTATTCAGCCTTGGCGACATTTTATATAATTCTCTGGATTTTTAAGGACGTTACATGATTAAGGTTGGTCGAATACGTGCGGTTTTAATAGTCTGAGACAATTAATTTCTAAATTGGTGAGATTGCACAATCGTTTGTTGATACTCGCTCAAAGCTCTCGTTTAATTAATGGTATCGTTTAATCTCGCTTAATCAATGTTAAAGGACTAGCTGGGAAGGATCAACGAAATATATATCCCATTCCCCTTAGTGAATTAAATTTCCCAATACAACCCGGAATTCAGGTTTTGAGTTTGCCACTCTTGATATCCCTAATTCATCTCCTACTCCGTTCCTTCTTACTTTTCTAGCATATTCTAACTCCCTTTTTATGCCCAAGTAGAGGACGTAATCTTTCGCGATGCCTGTGGTTAACATCTAAAAATTGTTACGCAAGTTGCTTCAATAGCCGTGTGGTGAAAGATGTTAGGACATCGAACATTAATCTGAACGAGAATACTAAAAGTTAGGTGTTGAGAGATTTAACTACTTCAGTTCGACCTAGAATATATTTAAGACAACTTTTGTTCCGAGGAAGAACGAATTCCTACACCCATCCGCTCGAAAAAATGTTTCCTATATTATCTGTTTTGTCTGGTGTGGTATATATAGTGCGTTTATAATATGACGTTTTTCGAGATACTGAAGGATATCTGTTCTTCTTTCCTCATGCAATCAAAGCTTATCACATAACCTTAGATATGCTTCGAATCTAACAAACATTCGCACACGTTTTACAAGCGTTTAGTGGCACTATTCCGCACTCGTCTATCAAGAACTTTAGCACCTTTTTGAGTAGGTACTTGATTCCGACCCTTACGTCAGCTTGAAGACTAGAAGGGACCCATCTCCAGGGAGAACGTCTCTGGCAGATGGTGTCATTATTCTTGCGCGTATTTTTTTCGATATGGTAAACCGGTCGCAGCACCATACAGTAGCCCTCCACGGTGTTGAGCAATCCCCAGGGTATTTTTGTGCTAATACTTGAGCTTCATTCTAGTCTTCACGGAGGATTTGTATGCGTTTGAAGAGTCGTCCTCGATCTGACGATTCCAATCGCGCCCTGCGTGAAGAATGTAGGCTTCGCGCGATTTCTTTGCACAGATCTTAGCGCTTCTGATAATAAGGCTTGTTCAGATCATTAAAATGCACCCTTTCCTGCATTCTCAAATATGGTTAATCCCCTTTTCAAATCTAGCATTACTTCCTCTCAACCGGTAGTATTTCGCCTTTTTAGGGACGCATTGCCCAATAACAATACATACAGATTAAATTGGACAGAATGGAATGTCAATGCCATGGAAACGGTTGGGAACCAAAAAGAATCTGAAATGAAACGTATGGACATGACATGGAACGTAATACCAGCTTTCTTTCTCATTTCCACAAGTCCCAGGTCGTATGATTCAGTTATATATCTTTTAAAGATTACGATAGTCAAATCGATACCTGTTCCAGATCTGACCTCAGTAATTTCAGATCTGATTTCAATAAGAAGCTAGTGTTAAATTTTTAGGGTGTCGTTCAAAATTTAATCCATGTACTTAAACTTTCTGGACCTATAGACTAAGTCATTATTAACATTTTCCTGTACCTCAAGTTTATAAATAAATTTCGATGAGAATACGTAGACAGAATTTTAAAATTTGAGTTACGCGTATACATTGAATAGAGTACATTCGTTGCAATTCAATTTTATTTGTATAATATGAAAATGTCAAGAAAATAGCAGAATTTTCAATCGAGAAATATGTCACCGAAAGGGACGTTGGAAAGGATGAGGACCAGATGTTATTCCCTTTTTGATTTGTGATCTTCAATTTTTCGCGTCTTTCTTTCGCATTTTTTCATCCGATAAAATTCCTTTTGCGTCACTGATCATATCTACCCTCTGTTTCTCATTACTGTTTCCCCACATTTACTATTTTCATAACTACTGCATAGGCAAACGCAAACATTTCTACACTTTTTTCAGCGAATTTAACTTAGAGGGGTTGAATTTGAAAACCAGGTAAGCTTATCCTTTAACTTGATTTACAAACAAACATTTCCCAACACCATGTTTGTTGAGCAAAAGTTTAATTTCATGTCACATTTTTAAATCCCCAGGACATTCTGCAAAGTATCGTGACTGGTTTAAATTGTTGCAGACGACAAGAACAGTAAAGGAGAACCCAGTTTTCCTCGTTTTCAGTTACTGTTCTCGGTTTCTCGCAGATTACAGCCACGACTCTGACGTCACGTCCGCCCGAAAGCGTTCTCCGAGATCGAAATTGGGAGTTTTCGGACGGGGCCCCAGTTCTTCACACAGCATTTCCTCCCGTAAGTAAATTTTGCTCTTTCTATCCCAAGACCCTCCACCTGCGGCCTTAATGGATGATTCGACGTGGCGTCGGCTCGCCCATGTTGTTGGTTTTGATTTCGACATTCTCTCATTAGTAGTGGAAACGACAAAAAGGAGTATTTTCCGGGAAATTAAAGAATTCGAAGCGGAATTGTACCTAGTTTCTTTGTTATTCCAAAGATATTCGAGCCATTTAATGTGCTCTGTGTTTTCTCTGGCGTAATCAAAAAAGATTTTATGCTTTCCTGGCGAATTATGTAAGTTAACTTCTCTCGAAATTCCCACCGGGTTAGAAACACCATAAAATATTGATATTGTGACGTAGTATTTTACAACCATTGGCAAGAACTTAATTTGGCTAAAATTTCAATTGCAAAATCTTGAAAAGGGGAAAAATAATTTCGATACTTCAGCATATTTTTGTCTTACGTTTTATGAGGTAGCAATGTATGTAATTATGATACGTAGTTTTCCGCGGCGTTGTCTAGATGATGTCTCCATGTTTCTGGGTTTCACCGCGTGGATTTTCTTTGTGACGACAGTTTCTCCGGTATTCCAACCGGCGTCTTCAGGTCGATGGCCTCGGCGTCTTCAGATCGACCTGAAGATGCCGGTTGGAATACCAGAGAAACTGTAGTCACAAAGAAAATCCACGCGGTGAAACCAAGAAACATGGAGACATCGTGTGTAATTATTATCTAATTCATAATTACGGCAGTGTAGAACAAATTCTATCATGCTCTGGGATTCTAAAGTTTTGTGGGAAAAATACATAATTATTCACGTGCATAGAAATCTTTGGGAATGTGAAATATCATACACCCTAACTAGGTTTAGCGATTTTAAATCTTTTACCCAAAAGCTTTAAAATAACACTCATGAAATCATACACCCTAACTAGGTTTAGCGATTTTAAATCTTTTACCCAAAAGCTTTAAAATAATACTCATGAAATCATACACCGGAGAGAGATGCTTTGTATGAGATGCATACAAAGAGATGCATACAAACGGGGAGAGATGCTTTGTAAATAAAGACAAGATAAACGTTTGACTGTAAAGTGGAATACACGTCTTTCATTAATATTATCATATCGCGAAAATTGAATTCATTGAATCCGCGGATACTTGAGTACGTTATGTATTTATTTTGATAATATGATTGATTTCCCTTAGCGTCGAAAATCGGGGATTTACCCGTAATTATGGAAATCGTAAAAATTTTATTAACGCACAAAATTAAAATGCGGGAAAATGTTAATTTGTACGTTTCAAAAAAATGAAAGTAAATACTGATTTCCTCCGGGAATAAATCTGCTGTCCCTGAATATATATGCTCCTTATCGTTTCATTTCTCCTATAATGCATGGAATTTAATTAATTTTTACTTATTATTAAACCATATATTATGTATGTAGCTATTAATTTTTAGTAATTTGTATTATTCATTTTCAGATTTTCCATTTGCCTAATTTCATTATTTTTCATTATGCTTGTTCTTTCAGTAAATTCTTTGAAGGGAGTCGTATGATTAAACAATTATTAAGAACTGAAGCATCGATAAAATTATAAATATCCAAAGATTATCTCTCATTTAAATAAATGCCGCCGTATAATTCAATATCTGTAATTATGTGTTTTCTATCAATTTATGTGTTTACTATGCATAATGACCTTTCTCCGAATCGGAATGCAAGTTCCTGAAACTAAAATCATAACTATGCCGTTCTGCTGATAGGTAATTATTGTTTTAAAACGCAATTGTATTATCTTAAATGTACTCCGTTATAATTGCATTTGTTATGCTCATCTCTATGGCATTTCTATTAAGTTAAATATAAATGAGTACTCGCAGTACGGAAAAGCATACTGTTTAGAAGACCCTTGTTTCAAGAGGCTCTAAAGAATTCTTGATTATTTTTTTCCTAAATTATCACCATTGCTTAATTGAGGAAAAAATATCGCATTAATTCGATGGGTGTTGAAAAAAACAATGATTTTTTTAATGAGAGAAAAGGCAGAAGACAAAACGGACCAAGTTAAATTCGTTTGAAGCCTCTTGAACGATGTAAGAGGGGATTAGCGTGAACCTAAAACGCACCTTCGTGTTAATGACTTGAGTTCATCGTAAGAATCTTTTAACCTTTCTGGCAATCAATTTTTTTATTCGAGAGAGCTTGGGCATTGGTGCCAATGATAATGGTAGGAATTATAAATGTTAATAATTGGTACCACCAGCTGTAACAGAAAATGATGCTATCCAAATGCTTAGCAATTTTACAATAGTATAACTTTTAACGGCCATTTCCGCCCCGACAAACGGCCATGTATTAATTTTCCATTGAAGCGAAAGAAGAAAACGAAATTAATTTTTACCCTACGGAACAGAAAATTTTAGGGCCCTATATGGGGAAAGAATACAAATATATATGTACTATGACAGACGGAATAAAAGAAATTTGGGACGAGAACTCGTAAAAGTTTACCTATAATAATTAACGCAACCGGTGATGTATCCAAGAACTCAGACAAAAGTTTTAAGTTATTAGTAATAGATACTCAAATCTAAATTTAAATGTTTTTAATGATAGTTAATACAGTTGACATGCCCTGACCCTTTGGTATTTTGCCAGAGTAGGTGAATGGGGGTTGGTGAATATCTCCAGACTGTTGAAGTTATTAGTAATAGATACTCAAATCTAAATTTAAATGTTTTTAATGATAGTTAATACAGTAGACATGCCCTGACCCTTTGGTATTTTGCAAGAGTAGGTGAATGGGGGTTGGTGAATATCTCCAGACTGTTGAGGTTGGAATCGAAAAATTTGGAGCAGAACCAAAACATGGTAAAGTAATTATCCTATCAGAGTGATTTTTGATCGTTTAATTTATGGCCTTTCAGCCTCTACTATTTATATAGTAGAAGCTTACAACCACATTGAATTTTGCAGGAGAAAAACTTATCCAACGCTGCGACGAGTGAGGAGTGCGACTAAGGATTGGAGATTCCCCAATGCAACGGAGATATCTTCCTGGAAAGATTACGTCATGCGCGTTTAGCAAGCAAGTGGTTGTTGAACCCTTTTATTTGTCGCGGCTCTTATCGTTTATCCTCTCTCCATTATTTCCCTAATGGGGCCACTTTGTCACGTGGCACAGGAACAAGACTGTATCCGAGTGGGGGGTTTAGTTGGCGGCCCTTCAATTGGCACTCGGGCATTTGGCCCATTCATTTTTCAGTCGTTGAGTCACTCAAAGAACGCCATCGTGTGCCTCTACATATGAATCCCATATGCTCTCTGATGATTTGAATTGGTGGTTTGTCTCATTGATGCAATGAACACATAGCACGATTATTTCTATGGAGGATTCTCCAGTATCTGGGTATCCTACCCTTAAATACGCTTATGTAGAGGACAGCAGCTTCCACAGAGACTAGCTAAGTGCATCTATGCATATTAGTAAAAGAGTTCCTTTTCTGTGATTTGAGGGTTATGTCAGATTCTGCTGATATCAGGCTGTCCGCTGCGTCTCCATTCAGCTATTCATGATGAAGTTTTGAATTTTCTATGTCCTGTTTCTTTTGGATTCCAATTCCGCTAAAAACTAACAATGTTCGTTTTTAATGTCTGTATATCATTCTTTGGACAATATACTGTCTATTAGCTGCACAGTTCGCTCATTTCTCGCAACTCTCGACTGTTGCGATGAAAATCTATAGCAATTTTGTTTAATTCTAGTGGAATTTTTCTGGAATTTTTTCTTGACTTATTTATTATAAATTTGCTTTTCTCTTTTCTAATGTATAGTTATCAAATCCTCGATAAAATTCGTGCTAAAGTGATTTCTCTTAGTTTTGCCGTGAATTATTTGCACTGAATACTGTAACGAACGCATCTTCCCTCGTAACGAGTTTAGCGAGGGTTTAAGGGTTCTTGTGGAGTTTGTGTTTTCTTATGTTTTTATCTCGTTTATTTCATCCTTGTCTTTTATTGTCTCACCAGAATAGAAAAATTCCTTCTTTGTCAATTTAATGAAGGACTCTAAACCTCAATAAAATCCGCATAAGTCAGATGCTCGTTCATCTTAACGCTGACGGTCGTGGAGCGGGTGGGGACACCGCATCACAACTTTTTATGCTGATTTTGCGATTTTTTTTAATACTATCAGAGTTTATCTGATGCATTTTTTATCTTCATAATGCCCTTGTTTTGATGGAAAAATAATTAAGCCCTTCCCTTGTAATAACTTTCCCCAATTCCGCCCATCTCAAAGTGCGTTAAGTAAATCATGACCAAAAATTAATTTTTCTTCATAGTTTTTTTTAACCGAGTCTTTAAAGGTCGCTGATGCGAGCGTTAATTTTTTCTCGACGTTCTTAATAGTTTTAACACAGATTATTCACCCCCTCCCTCCTCTATTTTATCTCGGAGTGGTGATAACTCACCTGCGCAGCACATTCCTCACGTCCCATCAGATACTTGGGCGTCGAGGGTATTCTCTTTATCACGCGAAATGAAGCGTCGAGAGGGTGTTGTAAAATGCGGCGGACCGTGGGTTTATCGCCAGTCCCCGTAAGATCACAAAGTTGACGCATCGTTGAGCTTGGTGTTCCATTCGGCAAATTAACGTCACGGGCCGGAAGATGCCTTGGTCCACACGTGGAGAGCTGTCGGCCCTCGGCCCTTATGAGCGCACTCCTTTGCCGTATGGTTGGCGTTGAAGGAACGATGCCTTCCGCATAATTGGGAGGGACGGTGTGACGAAGGTAATGATCTAATAATCTTCATCCTATTAAACCCGCGATGGGTGATGGCCAAAGGACAATTTAACTTAATCCGTTTTAAAACGCTAACATTCTGAAAGGTTCTCGCCTTTCCGTCTATCGAATATCTTCCTCTCGATGCATGAAAACTATTATGTCTCTAGCCTTCTATATTCCACCATAGTTTTAATTAAATCGCCGAGGAAACAAATGGATAGTCTTTTTTTTCATAAACCCTTTAGCCTAGCCTTTTCCCGAATAAACATTGATGTTCGTTCATGGTGAAACAAAAACCAAGTACTGTTCCACAAACTTTTTTTTTATTTGCTGTCAACTATTTTCAACGTCTATACTGTAATTATCAAGACAAACAGTTTAATATGTCTCGATAAATACGGTAAAGACGTTGAAACTAGTTGACACTAAATTTTTAAAAAAGTTTGTGGAACAATATTTTGTTTTTGTTTCACCATGAACATTTCATAGTTCCACCAACTAACGCCCAAATCAGTTGATTTTATTGACGTTCGTTTTTTAACGTGTTGCAGTGTCCGCTATTGATTGATAAAAATATTGGACCAATAAGAAAGGATTTAAACAAATTGCATTGCATTTCAAGTGATTTGAACTGATAGCCGTTGCGCTCATTGCAGTTCATATTTCAGTTGATGACTCCATTTATGTTCTTTCTTGATCATTTTTTTTGTTGACAAATTTGGTATTGGTAAACAATGGATGATAGGTTTTGTTCCTTTTTCAACCAGCGAAAAATGTTTTGTTTACGTCAGAATACCAAGGAGTGAGTTATTCTAATTGCTTGGAAGCTAGTGTATATTTTTGCAGAAAAAAACACTATCCTTCTAAGCAATTTCTTAAGTGGAACTCAATAGTGTAATGTCAGCTGCAGCTAATTTAGTTCCGAGATTTAATGCGTATCTGTGTATGAAATGGAAGTGACAGAGCATCCAGGGTAAAATTGAGTAATGAATAAACTGTTTCCATGTAATCGTGGCAATCTCCATAATAGGTGAAATCATTTCGATTTCCTCCCTCATTTTCGTGATGTATCTCATGAATGATTAGGTTCGTTTTTGGCTCGTAAACCCCACTAATCTGTTGCTATTTACCCTTCAATATACGATCTATAGAGCAATATCCCCATTTATTTACGCCTATACTCTCTAATTTATTACGATGCCGGCATTTTATTTAATTTGGTCGGCTTATGCTAACAATCCTACATTGATATGCATCCCTCTTTGTTAGTGATTTTCGAGACATTTGATTGCTTTTTGGAGTATTAACTATAAAAGGTAATGTCATTTGGGGATGTAGAAACTTTCAAATCACATTGGGGCCTCCGCATGTACATATTATATGTGGTAGTGATTATAAATTATTATTGAGCATTATAATGTTTTTCGTGCTACGTGCGGTATGAAATTTTACCAATACTGATGCTTCTCTTCTGAGCTTGGGCCGTGATTATAATATAGTTTCAAATGTTGGGAAATTAATCTCCCCTTTTGTCCAGTTTTTGATTAAATATCGTGATTGTCTGCTGCTAAAAATAATTGGAAAAACGGAAATATAAGCAACATTTTAACTCTCTAGCATTTTAGTTTGCCAAAGTTTCTTGATGCGGTAGTACCTCTGCTATTTTATTCCGTAATGATACCTAAGTTATTTTTTATCATCCCGCAAAACGATTATTCTTGTTTTTATCCAAGCATTTATTTTTACGTAGATTATTACCATAATAATCGTGCTATATGCAATATTAAGTTTAACTAAGGCTGATGCTTCTTTTCTATACTTGGGCTATGATTAGAATGTAGATGAAAATGATGGAAAATTAATCACACCTCTCGCCCAGTTTTGGATAAATGTATGAATAATTAGCAAACCGAAAATAGAAGCCGCAAGAGGAGTAGTGTTTTTGGTATCTGAACATGTATTTTCGCGTAGATTATTACTTTTTCACGTAATTTTCAAATCGTATTGGTCGATAAATACAATCAATTGAACGCTTATTCGCTGCGCCGGTTTTAACCAACGGCAAATTTTATCACACGCATCGTCTGGAACAATTGCTTTAATTTTCACACCGAGTGTGGGCAATAATTCGGTTTCCCTTCGAATTTAACACCCGTAATCTATTTAAAGGGAGAAAACAGAACGCTACAAATGACCCGAAATGCAGAAACAATAGAAATTCATCCAAAACATGGTGGCAGAGTGGAGTTATTGTGCCGCTTTGTAAGCTATTCTATTTTTAGGCGGCAAGCGGGACATTCGATTATAGCGGTGGTTAATTTCGTTTCACCGATTTTTAGAGTCCCCCCTTGCTGCGTCATATGCCTCAATAAGTCGCCATGACAGCCGTCAGGCCCATACTTCCAACTCCGATATAATTATGAACGAATCGACTCATAATAGGTTAAGTATAACAGTTCTCTGTCATGTTGACTCGTTCACAGGTTGAACTAAATGCCATCAGGAGCTGGGAGATGATGATGATACCGAAAAAAAATTCCATAATCTATTGCGTTGGAATATTTCAATTTCAATCAGATTAAGTGCCAATGCTTTAGCGATCTTGTTATGCATTTTTAGGATATAATATTGATTTTCGTGTTTTTACCATGCTGCAATATCCGCTATTGATAGAGAAATATTTAAGACCACTATGAAAGGATTTAAACGAATTAAGTGAATTGCATTTGTATCCGTTTTTCTTATTACAATGCATCTTTCATATGATGACTGTATTTATGTTCTTCTTTGCTCATTTTTGGTTGAAAAACTTAAATCTCGATTAAATATAAGATAAACTTAGGATGATTATTTTTTTTTTCTTTTTTAACCACTCAAAAATTTTGCTTTGTCGAGAAACTTTTCCGAAACTTTTTTTTTCTGAAGATAGTTTAACGGCGCTGAACGGATCAAACAAAGATCGGTATAAATTCTATTTTGCGGAAAATTGCTCACAATAGTATTATTTCAGCATACATAAAGTTTTCACGATTTATCTAGAATCAGGTAGTTTTATTGTCCTCTATTTGTCCTAGTAATCCACGAAACATTTCGCGATACCGAGTGAAAGTGGATAAGAATAGAGTATACTTATAACTTCTTGTTATAGTTTCCTAACCGACTGGTATACTGAACTCTCGGCGTTCTCCCTGGTGGTGAACTGTTTCCCTTGAGGCAAATTACAATTATAAATCGGGGATATTTTGGCGCTTTGCATAGGTATAATCTAGCTTTGCAAAATATATATTTCCTTGTATTTTAACGGCTCGCTTTCGATAGCTCGGGTAGGCTCCTCCCACCCTTCCCCCGTGCGGACTTTTCCGTTCACTCTGCCATTTCTTAAAATTTTTGTTGGACCTTCTGACGCCACACCCTGTCTTCCTCCGTTGTTGAGAAAATAATTCACGAAATAGTGAAATTGCACGATTTGGCCAAAATTAATTGTGCTCCGATCGCCCTGAAAATTGGTTTCTCGACGTATCACGTACTCTAGATTCGAAAAATGATATGTTGTAAGATCGATTTTGACCCCTGAATTTCTCCAAAAAATAAAGGCATAGGGTCAGTTGGTTACGCTGAAAAAGATAGAAAATTTAGTGCTTCGAAAATTTGTCCTAGGATTTCAGAGGGGGTCGATTGTATGACTTTTTGTGCTCATTTCGTTCACATCAAACGTTTGTTTGAATCAGTCAGTGGTCGGAATTGGGTTTTATACGGCATAGATTTAACTTTGAAGAATTTTTTTCAATCTCACTACCCAATTCAGCCCATGGTATTACCCCACGTCGAGTGATGGACTCTATGAAACCTGGACTTTGAGTTATAGCGCAGAAGAATAAAGAAGAGCACAGCTCCGCATCATGTTTGACAATCAATATGTGGGCAGTGGGGCACGGACTAGGGGTCTGTTTCCACCCTCGGGCCGAAAAGCGATTAGCGCCGAGTCGACGAGGAAAAGTCCGCCAACAATGCGACGAGCGACTCATTTCCCGCCCTTATCCGAAAGCAGATGGTCTTGTCGCGATGCAGGGCTTTGGAAACATCGCCAGTGACCGTGAACTAGATACATCCCAAACAGTGGTAATGTAATTCGAATGAGTTGCAAAATGTGGGAGGGAGTCGTGTGGAATGATTTCTGTGCTGTGCAAGAATCCACGGAAAAATTATCTCATGTTTCCGTGAGGGGCATGTACCAAAATGCACCACCCGAATTGGGTACGTCGAAACCTTAAAAGTTTTCATGTGACAACGATAATTCTCATCTGGATATTGTGCGTTTTTTCTTTAATATTCAGACTGTTTTTCATATTTTAGCACACGCGTATATGGATTTAATTTCATTATCTTCCTTTAAATTATAATGTAATTTATATATTTTATGTGTGTGTCACAGCACATTATGATGGTAGAATATTAGGTTCCAATAAGTTAGCTTCATTGAAATTCTGAAACTCGTTATGCGTGTGATTGTTTTCCTTTTTCGTTACTCATACTAAGGGTTGAAGAGATTAAAACTCAGCGTTGTGGTACTTGGACCCCACCGCCCGAATCGATGTATAGCGTAACAGGCCACTGTTTGGTTTAACGAGTGGGAGTGATGCTAAAATAATGCGAAGACGTGTGTGCAACTCTTTTAATTGAAGTGTGAACAGAGTAGATGGTCGTATTGTTCACGAAACTGTTTATTTGAAGCTATTCCTTAGTATATTACAGTGGTGGATATATGGGGGTCGGGGGAGGCACCCCACACCCCCCCGCGGTAGTGTCTGGAAAAATTGAAAAGATAGTGCGGTCCTGGAGTCAACCCCTTCACTCTAATTCTATTGGCGGGTTGAATCTATCCTTCTTCCCGTACATGACTGCCTAGTCAAATCGAAAATGGTTTGGGAGATATTTCTGTTCTCAAAGTGTCGTTCGGATTTTCTTGTCTTCGGACATTTTCACTGAAGCCATTTAGCAGTTCAACTTTATCATTATGAAATTTCTCTCGCATGAAGAAGTTTGCGAATATTCCACAGAGGAAAAATCATTCGCCTTCCAAATCATTCCTCTGCGGGATTTGCGCACGATTTTGTGCATTGCGAGTGACTCCGTAAAGTTATCACCGTGGCTAGTCCCGGTACACTTGTAAAAAAATACTTATTGAGTCAAAGAATGACGCTAAACCTCGCATGAACTTGAAATGAGCACGTTTTTTTATATTTTTGGAGAGTTGATTGGTTGACCAAGTGTTTTTTTTTCCTTCGCTATCGTTGCAGCGATCGGCCCCGAGTTGCTGTGGACGTTCATCGAGCAGACATTGCAGCCGGGTCCTCCCGTGTCCCTCAAGTGCTCCGCTTCGGCAAACCCTCCTCCCCGCATCACGTGGCTGCTGGACGGAGGCGAGGTCCGCGGCGGCGGAGAGGACGGTTACTCTATCGGCAGCTACACCACCGTCGGATACCCCTCGGGCATGGCCGTCATCAGCCACCTTAACATCACGTCGGCGCGCGTCATGCACGGCGGACTCTACACCTGCGTCGCCTCCAACGGCGTCGGACGTCCCGTCAAGCACTCGGCTGCTCTCAACATTTACGGTGAGCAGAGCCCTAATAGGGTTGCCGAGTAAATAATACACCACGAAAGGGTTGGATGTACCTCGTCATCACCATCACTCGCCAACAATCCCAAAGGCCGTTTTGCACGGGGCACGTAATTGCGCAGGTTAGAACTGCATTCATTTCTCAAAATGGCGTGCATTTGCGCGAATGCATGCATGAAATTAGAACGGACTTTTTTATCATCTCATGTCCATGCATTATCGCATGCGTTCTGAGCAGAGCTTGGCTTGCCGAAAAAATAATACACCGCAAAAGTTTCAGATGCACCTCATAATTATCATTACTGGTCAACAATCTTTAATGCCGTTTTACTCGTGGCATGTAATTGCGCCGGTTATAAACGCATTAATCTATCATTATGGCATGCAATCGCGTGAATGCACGAATGAAATTATAACATGGTCCAGTTTGCTATCTCACGTCCATGCATTCTCGCATGCGTTCTAGCAATCCACCGCTTTACACGTCGCGATTTCGGAGGCGCCATTGTACACGCCTCAGATGGTGCAATTACGTGTCCCGAGTAAAACGGGCTCAAGACTGGGTTGACGCAGCTCTCCACTCGATTCTTTTCACACCCACGTATTTCTTCCCTTTCACATATTACTTAATCGACTCCATAAATTTTATTCGAGGTCTCCCTTTCCCATTTTTGCCAATATTTGCTGGATATTGCAATGCGCTCTAGGAAAAATTTGGCTAATTTGGCACCCAATAATATACGTACGTGATTTTGTGCCCTACATTCCATCTTACTCCTTTGACGAGAAAAAAATAAGCATGAAATCCAATTACGATTTGCAATAAAGAGAACGATGTTACACATATTGGATGCGTATATTCTGTAAGAAACTTATCGTAGTTTCTGTGAACAAAAGTTGAATACTTCTTCGAAAAATTTCCTCCCTTTTTTACCATATTAATTAACAATTGAGGGGTTGAGAAGCCAAAATGTACAAATGATTTTTTTCTAAACAGAGTAAGGTACAGGAATTGATAAAAGAAATATACAAAAATTTGGTAGCCAAATGATACGAGTGAGTCTTCGTTCTGTGCTGATACGGAGTGGAAAATCAAATGCACTCCTTAATATAAACTATCTTCTTTGTTACTTCTTTGCGACCTAATTTCTCTATAACTCCGTTTAGAAAACAAAATAACTTGTGCCCCTTGACTTCTCACCCCCTCAATTAATGCACCGTTCGAGCTGAAGATGGACGAAAATAAACATCTTATTTCACTCATATTATTCACAAGGATTAAACCGGGTGTTTCCTAAGTTGCACATGAAATATATTGCGTATTTTGCACTCTTTCTAATGGTACGAATTGAAGTCTAGAATTTCACGAGTCCTAGGGAAACTGGACTGCACAGCATTCGGAAACACAAACAAGGTTTCACCCTTTGAGCAGTATATAGCATCGTTACGTCGATTCGGCCACGTTTCCTGCGCGAAGCTCATGAGGCGTTATTCCTTCGCCCGCGTCTATGGTCTACAATCCTGCAGCTCAAAAGACCCTTGGCTCTAAATTGTCACGTCCTCTCTCGGTCCAATCTTTCCTTCTTTTGATGTTAAATAGACAAAGGTAATGACCACTGTCTCGCGTCAGTCCGACCCTTTGTCTCTGAAAACTGCCCCTTGAGGGCGCTATGAGCGCGGGCGTTAAAAGTTCTGCTCAACCCGTTTCTCTACACCAACGTCATGCTCTGTAATTTCATTTAAATGGGAGGAAATGGTAGGCAAAACCCCGATGTTTGATATCAATTAACGCGTAAAATAACTTCATGCTGGTGGAAATTTTGGTTTAGTTCTATGAATACTAAGCGAACTCTTTTGACGAATAATTCTAGGTACAGCTCGTTAACTGCTTGTTCTTTGAACTTCAAGTTTGCAAAGGGGGATATAAATCTTTACATTTAAGTCATGAGATAATTCATAATGGTTTTTATTCAGTTAAACGATGAAAATAAAAACGAAACCATTGTGAAGTACTTAGATATACTGAGCACCCCAGCATGTATGATATTTTTAGTTAGTGTTTATATTAATCTAATTGATCTCTTCTCTAATAAATATGGCTGATATTCACCTTGAAAATCCCCTTTGCCTCCTAAAATGCTACACCTTATATTGCAAATGTATGTAATATGTAAAGACCCCCACCCAGATAAAAAATTCGCCAGCAACGAGCCTTAAGAAGACACGTCACTCCTGCTTGACCTGTTTTCTTCCGTTTATTTATTTTTGAACAACTTAAGCTTTTGATCACCTTGAAATATTTAGAGTATGTAGTTTATACCCATATCAGCATTTATGTGTGTCTCAAATATGAAAATGTATCCACCCCGCAAATTTCATTCCGGTGGCGTAAGTTTTAAACAAGTCATTGATGGCTATAAACAGATGACATATGGCTCTTCCGGGGACTCAGCGCTATCGCTCGACAAGAAATTTTCAGGATGTACTGAGTAGACTCTTGTCGATTTGCATGTCTCTCAAGTATGAAATTTTATCCTCGTTACCTGTACTTCTTAAAGATATATTGTATACAAAGAAAATTTCGAAATTTTAGACAGGTAACTGAACATGTTAATAATTAGTAATACGCCTGGGAATCAAGGATAAGTAGACTACAGGTCGGGTGTGTTAATGATGCTCTATCATAAGAGGACGCTTACCACCCTCTCTCGACCGGTTATTATTTTTAAAGATTAATCGCGTAATATTTACGCTAACGTTTTGAAATTTTCGGTTTAAGTACAAGAGACCCTGTTTAAAATTCCCTGTATCTCAAATATATAAAAATAATGGAAAGGTACTAGGTAATTTATTCTCGTTGTGATACAGGCTTGGTGGTGTAGTATATCTGATCAGCAATCGGAAGATCCGGGTTCGAATCCCAACTAAGTCAAATGATTGTATTCATGGCAAATTTCATCCTTGGTGTATACAGGCAGTTGTTGAAAACAGTATACTTATGCGCCCTGAAAGATGATAGCATAGATTTTAATCTAGTTATCAGTCATCAAAAAGACCGGTTGGGCATGAGTGATGCGTTGTCTTTGGAGTCAGTTTTATTTGCGAACAACGGTGGTATTTTTTGTTATTTCTCATGCGTGTGTTGTGTGTGTAGGTCCGCCGTCGGCGCGTCCCCCTCGCAACGTGACGGCCGTGGCGGGCTCGAACGCGCACCTCCGATGTCCCGTGGCCGGTTTCCCCATCGCCAGCGTGTCGTGGCGTCGGACCAACGGGGGCGTGGACTTGAGTCGCTCCGGAGGCCCTTCAGGGGCGTTCGCGCACTCCTCCAAGTTCCAGACGCTCTCCAACGGCACGTTGCTCATCAAGGAGGTGGAGGCTGCCGAGGACGCGGGCGAGTACTCGTGCATTGCCACCGATCCACACGGTCACGCCGCCATGGCCTCTCTCCAGCTGCACGTCATGAGTGAGTACCCACCACAACCCCCACCGAAGCTTACGGTCTGCGTGTGATTTTGGGACTGAAAGGTATTTTTTTAAAGTGTGGCCACTTTTTGTAAAGCCTAAAAAGTTATGGAATATCAGGGTACGTTGCCAGGGACTGATAAGCTTTCGCGAAAACTAGTGGTTGATTAATTTAGTGGGTGAACTTTTGTTGATATCATTTTCATAGCCACGATGAGCATAGATTAAGACTAATTCTTACTAAATCCTCATCTTTCGGTCACTTTATCCAAAAACCTTGCTTAGCTTACCTTGTTTGATTAAAAAACTACAAGAATTTCCGTCCTTGATAGTATGTTTCTTGAGCTGATTACTGTTATGGTCAGCTGATTTGAGGCCATTCAGCTTACTTATTTGTTAGCATAGGGTTTTTCTATTTCTTAAATTAATTCGGTCCCTTTTTTTCTAAATATTTACTACTTTTATATATTTTTATTCTGTCTTATTTTCACATTCATCTCTACTGCATCAACATTTTATTTTCTCTCTCGTCGAAATACGACGCGAAGTTTATTTGGAACCTTAAGCTTTGCTTGATCTTTTTTCCTCTTTGGAAAATCTCAAAAGCTCTCCTTTCTTTTTGAGACACTCTACAGAGACGCTTGGAGATGTAGTTTCATTTCCCGTGCTGTTTTCACTTCACACACCAGTTTACTAGACATCGTAAATTACGTTCGAGTTGCAGTACCGGAGGCCATTTCCGTGCCTCTATCCCAATTTGCAGTTTCAAGTGCGCTTTTTATGGAGTTCCTTGTTTCAAATAAGTCCTTAGTCTCGATTGGTGGATGGAAAGTTTAAGCTCCTTTCATTTATATCACGTTCTTTGACGGTTTTTTCTTAAAAAAAAACTGTTGGTGAAATAAAAGCACGAAGAACCTCCTTGAATTCAAAATTAAATTCGCCTGAGCCATGTATTTCTCCGGATGTCGATGTATTTCTGTCACTTCACGCCAGAAAATACGTTTTAATTACGGCTTCTTATCAAATAGACTGATTTTCTTGCTCTGCAAAACTTATTCTTCGCGTGTTACATGCTGGGTGTTGCTCTTCCCAATCCCATTAACGCTTCAGTGAGTAACTTCGCCATAAAACTCGGGACTTATCGTATCAAAATGGCGCGGCGTATAAAGTGGAGGTCGTGGATTAATGATTAGTACAAGAGAAAATCGGATCCAGGTATTAATTTTGGTGGAAGCTTCCGGAGAACATGGCATTATTCAGCGCATATTAGGTCCTCAATGCATATTTTTACGTCCTCTGACTAAGCTAAAAAAACTTGTGTTTAATATTAGTGTTGTTTTTGTTTTCTCATAGAGCTGTCAGCTGTATGTAAATTAAGTTATTTACCTTTGTTTGATGATTGTGTTTCCAAAGTGTTTCAGTATTAGCCTCAGCTTATAACATAGTTCATTGATTTTGGGAGGAAACATTTTCTTCCTCCTTTGTCCGACTCTAGTACAAGAGTCGATGGGTGTTGAAACGTTTGTAAAATAAATATTTTTGGCCGGTGTTGCCAAACCTGCGGAAATATATTTTCGGTTGTTTTGCGACGCACGTATTTAACAAAAGAAAACCTGGAAGACTTAAACTGTGGAAAGACCGAAGATTTGATAATTACGAATATAAATACTAGGTATTTGTATGATAACTATTACGCAGATAAGAACCACAAAGGATTTTCTGATAATATGAGCTTATGATTTAGGACTGATGTCACTCGAGGTGGAAAAGGTTTGGAAATTTGAGAAGAAAAATATGATTTTCTGACCATATTTCTCAAACCGTTAACTGAGATTGAATTCAAGCAATGGCTCTGATGATAATTTCAATCTGCTCTTTTGAGAGCTATATCATCATTTAAGAATTTGTGAACTCGGGGTGTTCCCGCCTTTCTGTGCCATTCTTTAATGCTCTTATTTTTTTTTTTTACTTTCTTATGTTTGGAATCACCTGCCGACTGCAAGGTTGTCGATTAAAATAGTCCACATTTTTAGCTTAAATATCTTAATCAAGGGCAAATTATCTACCCAAATTTACTTCTAATCGGCGTACTTAATTTAAGCTGATATTAAAAGTTATGAGAGAGTTATTTTATTCACCGAAAAAATTAAAGACTCTGTATGCATAAAATTGCAGTTGAGAACGTAATTTTACCATTGATAAATTAAAATGTTGAGTTACAGGCCTAAATCATATTTGGGAATATATCAGTGACCCATTTATATAGCTTTTTCCTTTTGAAATTCAATGGCATGCTGCGTTTATTTTTTTCACCTCTACTTTTACATGCACAAGTAAAAAAAGAAACCCTCTTCTCCTTTCCAACTCAATCTAATGCAATTTTTCTCCTCATCATTATCAACTGGTTTTCAGATCCCAAACACCATAGCTATCTCCACCTACTCCTAACCAAGGCCTGCTCCCTGGTTTCCTTATACTTTCCATAAATTTTGACCTCACTTCGTCTGTCATCTTCAGCCCTGTTCTTCTTCTTCTTCTTCTTCTCTTTTCTCCTTCCACTGTTCCCTCGAGTGCTGTATTTAAAATCCTCTACCCTCTTAAAATATGCTCGATGCAATTCCCTTTTCTCCTTACATCAGATCTCAATAATGCTCTTTCCTCCCAAACTCTTTCCACCACCTCCTCATTCCTCTCTTTATCCACTCACTTCGCTCTCTCCATAATTTTATTGATAATTTTTGTCCTATATGATAAAAAAATCTTACTTCGGCTGCTTTTATGAATCAAATCTGCCAAAGCACAATATGTATAGCATGAGGGTACTTAAATTTACTACGATCTAAATTATTTGTAGGTAATAGGGACTATGATCTTGTCGTGTCGGGTACGGTGGCCATCATTGCCTCTAAACGGTGGAACTTGCCCGCTTAAGGGACTATTTTCCACACCTAGTGGACGGAGGCTCATCGCGTAAATAGTAGGTTTATGCGGGGCTCAGCGACGCAGGCTGGCAATAAGCGGGGAGAGGGAATAAAGCCGAGCCATTCCACAGGAAAGTAAGTGGGGCAAAGATATAAAGTTTAGCATTTACGCACCATATTGAGCGCGCAAAGGGTTTCATAAGGTCCTTACGAACGCCTATCTCCCAGATTATCCGACGCCCATGGTAACACCTGCAATAGTTTCTATAAAGCAGCTGGTTATGGCCTTTGTCGTTTGAAGTGGACGAAATTTTCAACTGAAATACCATCCTTAATGCGTGCATAAAATGGTAACACTGCCGTAAGACTGTACAATAAGTTGGATAATATCGTAGCCGTTGAGGTAAAATTTCGCGTCCAAATTTTGTATATCGGGAGTAATAAGAAATTTGATGGTGCTCTCAAATTTAGCGATCGCAAACATATTTGCCTTTACTCTCCTCCGTCCTGGATGACCTATCAACCTTTCGCCGACTAATTGTCTTTGAAATAAATATTAAAGAGATGGGCCCGGCTTCGTATTTGTCCTTTTAAAATCTATGCATTATAAATGATTACAAACTGGTATTTTAATGCTTATATGTTACGACCTCTAATTAGCCTTAGGGATAGCAGGCCCAAACGTTATCGGCTTTTGCCTCAGAGAACCGATTTCATTAAATATGAAACGGGTTTTGATTGAGTTTCAAATTATTTTAATACGTAACAGAATCAATTAATGGGGGAAAATAAGTTGATTAAAATGAAGCTCAAAGGAAAATGGAGAGATATGACAATATTACCTGACACATGTGAATTTTTATTTCTCTTTTATACTACTTCGTGGCTTATAGCTGGTCGTAAACGATTTACCTGCCTAATTTCTCTTTTTATTTTTAACGTCTCACATTAATATGAACAGGTAATGGAAAAATATTTCTTATGGACTTCAGATCATCATTGCTCGCTTCAAGACTAAACTTTTGCTTTCTTTTTAGGCAGCATCTTCAAAAATTAGGGCTTGAAGCTATGTGTAGGTATAAGCATGTGGTAAAAAATGCGATGAAAACTTTTTCCACCTCATTAAACATTTTAAAAACAATCACCGATGTTAATTCCGATTAATCTGTGGTATCATCACATGGTAGCGAGATAATAACCTCACTATCAGAAACTATGGTCGGCGTTTTTTGAACTTAATTTTTAAGAAAGTAAATACTTTTATTTTAATAATTGTGATTTACTCGAGTTGGAGGCAATAAATGTCAAAAATAAGTCTGATACGCCGTTTTATGTAATTATGATCCGTAATGGTGAAAATATGCCATAGCCAGTCCTGAAATCTGAGGAATCACGAAATTAAAAGAAAAATTGATATACACCAATGGTTTATCAATTCACGTCTTTTTGGCTTTTCCCGATAATTTGTTGCCATAGCATCTACGGTAGACACTGGAGAAAATATTTAGAGGAAAAAAAGGAAAATGCTCGTAATTATTGAGGGTCGCCTATCGCATGCCATAATGACCTTGTATGTCACCGTAATAAATAAACTAACTGATTAAAAATTGGCTAAAACTAACACAGTAAGAACATTATGTCCGAGTACCACTGAACTTTTTAGCTTTACCCTAAAATATGGTTTATTTGCCTGAAAAAATGAAATGAGAATTTTGTTGTTTTTCGACGAAATTTTGAAAGTTAAGGCATCGATTCGGGCAAAAAATATTGATCGATTTAAAAATAAAATCAAATCTATATAATTGATTTGGGATGAGAAGTTTTTCAGGATACTGCTATATTATTCCAAAAATCGGCATAACGAGGTGGACAACATACGCCCCCACGGCGATTATGAAAGTTAACTCTTTCATCATCATCATCATCACTGGCAGTGGCGCCGACTCCATGGGGCCTGAGGGGGCCCGAGCCCCCTCAAAAATTCGTCGTGGGTGTGAGGAAAACATTTGTCAGGCTTGTCGATTTTCCCCGGAGTGTCCAGATATCGAGATTCGATTTATCAGGGTTCTAATATTGATCATATGACTCTTCTAAAATGCTTAAAAAAAACTTAACACTCACTACTTATAAAACTTCCCGGGGCAACATCCCCGGTTTGGGCCCCCCCCCCAATATTTTTTTGTAAGTAGGCGTCCCTGATCACTGGTCAACAATCCAAGGATTGGTTTGACGCAGCTCTCCACTCAGTTCTCCTATCGGCTAATCTTTCCACACCTACGTATTTCTTCTCTTTCACATCCTTCTTAACCTGTTCCATACATTTTGTTCGAGGTCTTCCTTTTCCGTTCTTGCCCTCCACTTGTCCCTTGACGACTGTCTTCATCACTGCCTATGCCGGAGAGAACCAAGAAATATTTTGCCCTCTAGCCTGGCGGAGTGTCTGGCAAGGAGTGAACACGTATTATCCAGGGCCAGTGGCGCAGCGAGGGGGGGTTTTTTTGGTGATAAACCCCCCCCCCCCAGAGCTCAGAGAAATTTTAATTTATTTTACTTAATTGAATTAATAATACTCAGAGAATAGTGTAAAGATCAATAAAATATCCCTCAGAAAGCCGTAAAACTCTCCATTTTGAACCATTTATCAGAAAAAATTTCTGGGGGAGGGCCCCCGCACCTCCCGCTTACCCGGGCGGGTATGCCACACCTCCAGACTCCCCAGTATCAGTTTTGCCTAAACCCCCCCTAGACTTAATTCCTAGCTGCGCCCCTGTCCGGGGCAACCCCTCTTTCTTCCTTACCATCGGATGGGCTTGCATTCGGGAACTTGTCGTAGGCATATTAATAGCGTGGAGCGAGAAGGAAACATTACGAAATGGGCAGTGCGATATGAAATGCCGGGAGACACCCCCTGTCGTGAAGGATGGTCGGGGAGAGTGAAGCCGCATTAGCGATTCCTACAGGGAGGAAAAGTACACTTGGGCTCTACCCGGGTAGCAATTAAAATTTTGGGAAACTTCCGTAGGTAGTCAAGTAATGGTCAAACGTTTAACAAACGTTTTACCCGCAGTCAGCGTACAAACTTTTAAAAACGTTCCCGCAGGATTTAGATCTCTTCCCTTCGTTCGGCGAATGCTACGTACTTCCCATGAACATTGATAGGGAGCGGCGAGTTGCTTCAGTTACTTTCTAATCCCCCATTATGGTTCACCCATTTTTATACAATGTTGCTTCCAACTGATATCAAAAATGTATATATTTTCAGCTCTATTCAGGAAATATTTAAACTACGTGTTCTTATGTGCTGTAAGTTTTAATGGCAAAATAATATGCAGCTGCCACAATTATTATAATCGAGAAGAAATTTTCCACATTTTTAAAAAGAGAAGTCTTGAAATTTAATTTCTCCCAGAAGCAGCTCTAGTTTAGAAAGGGTTAAGAACTTAAAGTAATTCTGAAAAAATCACATCAGTCAGGCACGAAAAGGGTTACTTCAAACGTGAGAAACTATTGAAACTATGTGTGAAGTAATTGAATATTAACATTTTCTGTGAAAATTACGATGGGAAAGTCAAATATTTAGGCATAATTGGAATAAACCTGTGCGCCGACAGTAGCGTGGCGGCTTTGCGCTGTAGCGTGCGGTGGTACGTTGGCTTCCACGCTGATGGCCTATGTAGGGCTAATTGGTCTCCGACGACTGAAAATTGAGTTCCAATCGTCATGCGATGCAATAGAAATATTAAGCAATGGAATTTTTATTTGAGTATACTTTGAGAAGGAACGCATTGAGGTCGTTGTTTTGGAGTGTTCATTAATTTCCGCGGCGCCTCGGTAGTATGCAAAAAATCTCAGCCTTTACGCGTCTTAAGTCTGAAATTCGTAGACAATTAACTTTAATGCATTTATCGATTACATTTACGTATTGTTTCTTAATCTGGCGAAATAAAAACTTTCGCTGGAAAGCCACCTTAATGAGTGGCATATTTTCCAGAAATTACAGGAGGGCTTTGATTTTGGGTTTGATTAATCCTTGTTTAGTCATTGATTTTGGGAGATTTTTGATCTTATTTCAAGCTAACTCTGCGTCGACGCCACGATGTGGGCTAGCTGTCTCTGTCTGAGGCACTCCTCGCGTCTTTATTGGAGTCGTGTGTGGTGGGTTGTCTAAACGTGAGGGGCAAGACTGAAATTTTTGTACTTCGAGAAAACTTTTACTTCATCGTATTCGTCGAATATTACTTCGATGAATGCCCACATGAAGTCATAAGTAGCTACAGACATTTTTTTTCTCTTCGTTCAGATATCAACACCCAAGAAAACAGCATCCAAAATTCAATTCAATCGATCATTCAAATTCAAACCAAATTAGGAGATTTTAAATGCGTTACGCATGTGTACATTATCATATAAACCGTCGTTTCATTTATATTTCCATTGAATCTTCTGGTAATCCACCTTTTCTGCACGAAAGATTTATTTGGAAAAGAAATATTCATTTTATACCCACCAGTGATATAAATAGTGGTATTGTTTCCAATGTGTTTACAATGTCTGGAAATTGTGTGCGGCTGGATTCTCGGGTATCCGCATTTGGGATGCAATTGTATGTATATGTTTGTATCGGTTTAAATTTTTTGTGTTTTTTTTATTTTTTGTATTTACTGAGCCTTGCTGTAGCTTTTTTTTCTTTGTACTTCTGTCAAGTGCTTTTCCCTGAATTGTTGTGCACTTGTGAAATATTTCATGGTCCAAAAAGGCCCACGATAATAAATTAATTGAAATTGAATTGTCAATTAAATAAATACATAACTGAATTGTTTTTATTTATTTCAGAGCCTCCAGAAATTGCTCCCTTCACTTTCCCCTCCAACTTACGTGAAGGGATGAGGGCTCAGGTCTCATGCTCTGTCATATCCGGAGATTTCCCGACCGGCTTGACCTGGAGGAAAGATGGTCGACCTCTTGCTGTCTCCTCAGGCGGGGATGGAGGCAATGGTCCAATTGATCCTGATGTTCAGGAAACAAGGCAGCATCTGTTTGTGTCATCACTCTTGTTCCTACGCCTAGCTGCACGCCATGCTGGTAGCTACACCTGCATTGCCTCGAATGCTGCAGCCACTGCAGAGTATACAGCCGTCATGGAAGTGAAAGGTGAGTAATTTTCATTCAAATACATTGAAGTGGTTTCTATAATGTAGTCTTTTTTATGATTATTTGGTTTAAAAATGGAGAATTGACCTGGTTTTTCTATGAAAATCATCTTCCTAAGTGATACTTATGATTAACAATAGGGTAATTCATAAATGAAGATGAAGAAATTAATTATATATATTGGATGAGATGTGTGATTATCATGATGACATGTGATTATAACCCACCTCTTCTAAACAAGACCATGGGGCTGGGTATGCATATTTCTTAGATTAACTGCAAGATGGTATTGAGTTGGGAGGTAAAAGTGTTGGTGGACTCAGTAAATTGTGAATAAATAGACAGAAAGTGTAACCCTCACTAATTACCCAGCCTCATCTAATGTCTCATTATTGTGGAAATAGTGCTTAAACCTCAGCATATGTTTATGTACATGCCAAGGCTTTACAAATGTTGTATGTTAGAAATATCATTTTTCTAAAAAAAATTGTGTATTAAGAGATACTAAGAGGTATATTTTAAACAGAAAATACCAATAATTTATTTTAGAATTATTTTTTTACTAATAGTTGCCCCATCATGGACAATAGAACCACAGGACACTTCCATCCTCTGGAGGCAGCAAGTAGTTCTTCACTGTCAGGCAGAAGGTTTCCCTGACCCAACGATCACATGGATGAAAGCAAGAGGTAAAATAAGTTTCCTGCCTTTAATTGACTACTCAATGTTGTTTTTATATGGAAAGATTCTATTATTTCTTCAACCTCACCACACTTTGTGCAGATATCCTAGCTCTATGCGTGCATATTATTGGAGAACTACATTGTAGAACAGTGGCATAACTAGGATTATGCTTTTGGGGGTGTGAGGGGCCTTGATGGGCGACCCCCCACCCCCAGATAATGGGGGATCCGGGAAGATTTTTGAAAAATGACATGCCTGGAAATACATTTTGCATCATTTTGGCACTAAAAATTTTACTTTAATCAGATGCAGTAATATATCAAAATTAGACAATATGTAGTTTGAAATATTTTTTCTATTTCTCTGGGGCTTTAGGGGGGCATCTATCCCCTTATCATATGCCCCATCATCCCCCCATAATTACCCCACTGTTGTACAGTAATCTAATTGAGATGGAGATCACACTGTTTTCCCTCTTTCCCCAAATGAATGGTACATTTTTATGGGGCACAACCTACTAATTTCTTCCACTATACATCATTATTTTCAGGTGCAGATGGGACTGATTATGTGGCTCTCGGTGTAGGAATGAACAGCTACCCATCTTTCCCTGGGCTGTCTCCTCAGTATCCTGACTTTTCTCCTGGGGGAGGGTATCAGCACTATAAGCCAGGTTTATCACACTTCCCTAATCAAGAATCAATGCAGCTGATGCCCAATGGTTCCCTCATCATTCGGTCAGCAGCACCAGAGCATGAGGGTTACTACTCGTGCAAGGCAGCCAATGGTATTGGGGCTGGTCTCACGAAAGTGATATTCCTGCAGGTTAATGGTGAGTAACCCTAAAGGAAAGTATGTAGTCAGAAAGGAAATTCTTTTGTGCCAGTAATTGCTATTTATCTATAAAATTTTCTACTTTTACTACCATTTTATCTTTTAAACATCTATGAGACAGTCAAAATATAATTCGTGTTGCCAGAAGTTTTCTAATTCTGTCCAAAAGTGGAATATTATTTATCCTTGGAGGTATGCTTCTCTCAACTCACTTGGAATAGTCCACCTTGCATTACATTAGGGAAGTGCACTAATTTTTTTTTATTGCTGAATTTGAAAGTTTAGCCTAAAAAAGAAACATTAGTATAGTCACTTTTATTTTCTGCATCTGGGGTATGCACTTTAAAACGTTTTGAAAGTCGGAAAATTTCATGTTGCGCTGAAACACAGTGCCTCCATCTTGATTGAGATGTGACGTCACAAGGCAGTAGTCACCAGTGGAGTATCGCTGAATTCCGTCGCCTTCTTTAGCGCAGCGAGAGTTTCCGGGAATCGGTGGAGTTTGCTTCCTAAAAATGTCGTCTAGTACCGAAAACATGAATTCAAAATAGAATTATAAATGATTTTTTGTTCCAAATTTCATCTCGACGTCGAAACAAAAGCCAGGAGAAGATATTCATTCCCGTGCCTTAAGCACAAGCTATACGGAATAAATGGTTCAAGGCTGCTCCTGACTCTTACCTATCGATGATATTCTGTTTTGAAGATCATTTGAAGGTATTGTAAGATCAAATTGATATTTATATTATAATAATTTACTTAATAGGTACCTCAGTCACATCAGAAAGTGTGTTGAGTCAAAATATAGCATCTTCCGCGTAGACCTACGTAATTTATAAACTGAAAGTAGTTTGGTTAAAGAATTATGGCGCGACTGTTTTTTTACACGACCGGGCAAAATGCGTACTTTGCCCATGATATGTGCATATATGATAACAAACGATTTTTGTTAAAGTTAATCTTTATTTGTTGAAATTAGTATATTTATAGGTGATACAGATATAAAGGTACACGGCAGGTCGCGCGGCGTAATTTGTACTCCACTGGTGACGGGTTCATCTTGCTGATCCAAAAAATTAGCTTCAATACCTCGAACTTTGAAAACTCGCAATATAGGCAGTCAAAGTACATTGTAAGAATACACGAGACCATTATAGCCCAGAATGTACGTACAATGTCGAAATCCTTGGTTTTCAAAGATTGACGTATTTTATACGCCAGCGCGCCCGGTCCAGGGTTATCAACTTTTATTTCATCCAATTTGTTAGTTGAAATTATATTTCAGAATGGTTCTTTTAGCACTGCTACTGAGGTAAACTGGTAGGTACTGAGGTATGTACTGAGTAAGTAAACTCCCTTTGGAGTAATGTGAATTACAAGTGTTCGAGATATATGGCATTTTATATTCGCTTTGTGTTCTTATTAATTATGCCTGTACGCATATTGTTGCTTGCCGCGAGCCTTTAATGGTATGTGCTCTTGCGAGAGTGGTTTTCATTTTTAATGTGGAAGTTGGTCAGTATAAGCAAAGAAAAAATTAACATTTTAGCGCACACCAACCCTTGTAGTCATCACATCTCTGCGTTTGTAATGACACTGCTAAAATACCTAAACGCCATAATGATGATAAAAAAATTGTCTCATGTCAATGATTGCTGCAATTATAATTAATGATAAACTTGATGCCGATATGATCACAATGAAGACAACAAAAAATAAAGCCATGACGCAGTCTTGAACCACGGTCCTTCGGGTGAGATAAATCCTTTCAATCGCGCACGCTACCACTACCCCAACCGACCCAGAGGACTTTTTGTATTTATATATATAACTTTTAAAAAGTAACGCATGAAAATTAATTAATTACAGCCTAACTAACGCCCTAATTGAAAAAGATGCAGCGAGGTACGCGGTCTCCCCTTGTTAGCCTTAACGTCTCGCATTTCTATGGAGCGTTGAACCTGTCCTCCTCATTCAAAAATTCAGTAACCATAACTACATCAAATTTTGGTATACCATTTATAAATCTTTGGAATTTTCCTTCTCCCAACCAAGATTATCTTTTCTTGAACCCATCCTGGACAGCGAACCATTGCAACAACCAGCCAGCTCGGAAATAAGGCTAACATCCCATGATTCTAGTTGCGAAGGGCGAACGTTCCGGCCGGCGTGAATACATACGCAACGAATAAGTCTTGCAGCAAATGTCTGAAATAGGTTTATTAGTTTGACTCGGTTCTTCCAAAAAACGTTTTGGCATGATAAACGGCATTGTGTCAAAATATACCCAGCGAAAAATAAATGCCATCATGCATTTATTAAAGATTCAATGTGCTATTCGTACTACTCTTTCCAAACTTGAAGTTGACACGTAAATGAATATTAATATATTACGCAATGATGAAGTCGTTTACTCAAAAGAGAAGCATCCACATATATATTCTGAAGATATTTTATGACAGCAAAAAACGGATACCCTCAAATTCTGTAATTTTTCTATGCAATAATAGTGGTATCAGTGGTATAACTAAACGGTGTAGAAGCTGCCTTCTGCTACTGCCTTGTGACGTCACGGCCAATATTCAACATGGACACCCGTTTTCGCGGCCTTTGAATTTTTCCATATTTCAGACGGTCATCTCGAATAAAGTATTCACTATTAGGATTTAAACTGTGGTTTTACGACATTATGTTATTCTGAACTCTAATTTAAAAGATGTGTTTGGTGCATTTGAAACACTAGTGCACTTCCCTTTTGTGAGTTGAAAGGGACCTATCACTGAGGATAATAAATTAGGCTATACATATGTGTTTCAACCCACATACTTAACAATCCATTAGCAGATTCAGAAAAAAACTCAAGTGGGGGGCACAAAAGATATCTTGAGCTACCTTTATTTTTATTTTAATAAAAAAATAAACAAGTCACATGCAAAGTTTAAGAAATTTAAATTTAAACTGGTCATTTACATATACAAGACAATATGTACCTTATTACGATATAAAAAAGTTTCCATTGTGGTTCTGCAATGTTCAGCTATGCGAGTGGCCCCTCAAAGGGGAGGGGGCACACACCCCTGCACCCCCCATATGGATCCACCAGTGGAACAATCCTTACTTTTATGTATAATAAATCTACACATTCTAAGAAACAAACTTGAAGCAAGTAACAAGCATTTTTTGAAATATTTTATTAAATTAAATGAATTGATACTTATTTACAATGTGAATCAATTTATCAGCATTTCTGTTGGATTCCTTGGACTTAAAAAGAATAGTCAACACTTTATAGTATAAGATATAGAAGGCTAAATTTGCATGCTGTACTGGAGTTTATGATAAGTTTATCATTGGACTGTTGGCACTACCCTCCGTTCTTCCTTCCATTATACCTGGAGAGAGATAGCATAACGTAAACCTATGCTGAAAAGCTCTGAATCTCTATCTGAATCATATCAATTTTGTTCCACAATTTATCGTTGCAAATTTCAAGTTATCATTGTCTGAAAGTAAGATAATTTTTAAATTGTGTACAGCACTGGGTGCTATCTCTCACTGAAAATGGAAGTGACATTTTTTATCTCCAGTTCTTGCTACATGCATAATTAGGAAATCAATTACTCTCAAATCCTGGCTAGCTTGTACAGTATCTTGGCAAAATTGTGCAAAAAAAGTATCCAGCTTCAAAGATTCAATATGATGAATCATATGAAATGATATAATATTTTAAGGAAATTGAATTGAATTTTTGAAGCCATATAAACATACATATTTTATTTAAAAAATTCTTTTCTTTATTATTTTCAACCAATATATGCTTACTTCTGCAGTTCCTGCACATTTTTATGAGCCCGTGACCAATATCTCAGCTGCTGCTGGTGAATCTGCAGTGTTAACATGCCAAGCAGAAGGTGATCAACCCTTGAGGGTGGCATTTACTTCAACCCCAAGAAATGCACACATTCCTCTTTCTCCCAGCAACGTTGGATCCTCAAGCGAATCCAGTGGCATGCATGGCTCCGGCCCATTCAAAGCCATCCTTCAGCTGACTGTTGTGACGAGGGATGATGCTGGTGCCTACTATTGTTCAGCCTCCAATACTTATGGAGAGGATAGGATGGTGATACATTTGCAAGTGAAAGGTAGGCATCAGTTGTATAAGTCCTAACTCCAATGGAGATAATATGTAAAGAAAATTTCAGGGATAGAAACTCAATATTGGTTATATTTACTCTGCAATAACTGAAAATACTGAGCCGTCCCTCATTCTGAGGGTGTGGGTAGAGCTGCTTGGTGGGTGGTGTAATCCTCTGCCTCAGTGCCAGGCAAAACCCTGTTGAATAGGGGCCTATGATACCTGGGGGGAAATGGGCCCAAGATATAAAAAATGTTGCTGTCCTGCTAGCATTGGGCATTTTTTGACCAGTGCCTTACCCAGTACCATTGCGGAGGATTACACCAATCACCAAGCTGCTCTACCGACACCCTCAGAGTGAGAGACTGCTCAATCTTAGTTGTACTCATTCCTCAACTGAGGACCTAGGTGCAATATAAGTCACAGTTTTTTACATATTTTTACAGCAATGTTTGACTGTAGCTTGTGACATTGTAAGTATATGCACCAGTGATGACTATAGATAAAAATTTTAGGGGGGGCAATACCAAAAATAAGTTATTATTAAACACAATCAATGTTTTACATCAGTTTTAGGTGGCTAAATTCTGAAAGTAAATCAAAATAAATAGTTGTTGGGTTCATTCTTAAAATATATTGTTTTAAAAAGGTGTTAACTTTGTGTCGCTATTTTCTCAAGTGCTTTATGTTTATATTTATTCAGATTAATTTTTTTTTCCATATTGGAGATCGGGGCAGCTGGGCCCCCTGCGCCCCTCCCTTATATTCGACCCTGATATGCATGCATTCACTAAACATGTACATTTGCATTAGATTATTTGTAATATGGAGTAAATGAGATCATCTCTAATTTCATTTCATTGCTTTGCCATTCGACTTAGGTATATTGTAATCTCACTTAATGTTGGAGATCGCTAATTCAAAATGCGTATCCTTGTGCCTTCAGAGCCACCTCAATCTCCAGGCCGCCCAGAAGTGTTGGAGGTGGGAAGCAGATGGGCAAATATAGAATGGACCCCATCCACATCATCACTCTACCCTTTGGCCACACCACCAGCCTACTCACCCAATAATCCCATGTTGCAATCTTCCGCTTCGACTCCACCCGTGCTGCATTACATTCTTCAATATCGGATGAACGATGAGATATCGTGGAACAATCTCACTGTGAGCAATATGATTGGTGTTGACAGAGGTGGAATCAGTGGGAGAGACATGATGCAGAAGGCAAAGCTTAGCAGTCTTCGGCCAGCTTCACGATACAGATTACGGGTCATAGCTGTCAATGAAGTGGGTTTGGGTCCTCCAAGTCCAGAGACTACTTTACTGACTACTCAGGAGGGTGAGTATTAGTTCTTACTCAAAAATATTCACAAGATATGAAAATCAATGTTTAATCAATGATTTTGTGTGTCCAGATAGTCATAATTACATTTATGAATGCAAGAGTGTACAAGAGTGAGGCTGAAGTATTATATACTGCATCAAAAGAGTAGCATAAATAACTTCAAATGATGATCTACACATATATAATATTTAAGTCATGCATGCAAAACTCATCTTCTAAAGGTGAAATAATATTTTTTACATCTATTATTCATGCAAATTTGAAGCTGTTATAAATTGCTACAAATTGCTTTGTAGTCTGTTGAGACCCTCTTGCTTCCTCATATGTAATTGTGGTTCTCTTTCTCACTAACATTGAATTTCACTGTATTTATTTTGATAACTAGCTCCCAGTGGACCTCCAATGGAAGTAGTTGCAGAAGCCACTGGTTCTGAATCTATTGCTGTCAGATGGAAGGTAAGCAAAATTTTCTAGTTTTCTTGGCGATTGCAATCTGATCTGTCAGAAATTGACTTTCTTCATTTTCTTCTGCTTTTTTCTTTTATAAGCCTCTACTTCCAACGTATTCCAATGGAGAAATCCTAGGCTACCAAATCGCTTATCGAGAAGTCCAGCAACCTAGCAGAAGTATGTCAAACATGAATTCTGGTATGGGATCCAGCAAGGACTCAGTCATCAAATCACCGGCAGGGCGAGTGAAAGTCCGCAACATTAGAGGACAGAGCCGAACAGAGATGATGATCTCTGGTCTTCGTCCTTATTCCCACTATGAAATTTCAGTTCGAGCTTTTAATGGAATTGGTCCTGGCCCTCCATCATCTCCCAGCATTGCTGTCACCTTTGCAGGTGGTAGGTAAATATGTGTACTTCTTAAAGAATAACTAATTGAAGACAGGCCATGCATGCAAATCAATTCCAAATTGCACTTATGAATCATTAAGATCTTTAAATGATTCTTTATAGTTCAGGATTCAGGGTTCTTTATAGGAGTTCAGGTTTCTTTATAGGAGTGTAAAGATATTAAGAACATTTTCAAATGATAATTAATCTTTATTGTTCTTATGAATGCTCAAGCTTTTGAAATAATGAAGTTCTGGCACTGTTTCACATTAATTGGTTTTGATCAAAACAAATTAATGTTTCACATTAATATTTACAATCCTACGTGTTTCATCGGGTACTTATTTACCATATTATTTTCACATGTCTTTCACCATTCATTGCATCCAGTTCCAGGATCGCCTCCTTCCAATCTACGGTGCTCGCCCCTGTCCTCCCAGTCGTTATGGGTGCGATGGGATCCACTCCCTCCTCGTGATCGCCATGGTCACCTTGAAGGCTACAAAGTCCTCTATCAAAAAACTGTCTCTTCGGATGGTGATAATCAGATGAGAGAATCAGTCAGTCATGGGCGTTATTACGGTAAATTTTATGGGGAAATTCTAATCTCTAAAGACTATTTTTCATGGACCACACAATTGTACAATCTGACATTTGTATGAAGGTGCAATCAAAATTGTGTCAAGTAAAGCGATAAATTGTAAATACAGTACAATTCCATGGGCCACATTGAGACACCTGTAATCTGTCTCATTGTGGCCCAACCAAAAAGTCTCATTGTGGCCCAATGTGGCAGCCTTTGATTGTTTCCATCATACAGTTTGTTTCAAGAATGATAAATTTAATTCAGATATGTATATTGAAATGTCACATTTGAAACACTCTTTATGCCTTACCATGAGAAATCAAAATACGCATCTTAACTGAGTGGTAATTGACAATGAAAAACAACAGTATTTTAACTTTTGCACTATGAAAACAATGAAAGTATGTACATCAATCTGCAATAGAGTGATGGCAGCCATGCACAAAGTGGAAGCATGGTTAATAATGAGTTTTATGCTACTTCCAAAAGATAATAGCACATGTCACACAACTTCACAGCTAAATATGCTCAATGTCTCAAAGTCTCTCCCCTATACAATTGAATGTAATATGTTAAGCGGAGAAAATCAAAATTGCTGTCATGATCAAGTTTAATGATTTTTAGTTTGTTTAATATCATGAATTTTTTGTCTTGTTGATCAATCAATTGCAGGCTCCCCCGATCCTGGGAATGAAGTGGAAGTGAAACGCACAACAAACTTAGAAACCAATCTCCATGGCCTCTCCAGGTTTACCAATTATACTGTTCACATCCTGGCATTTACCTCAATGGGTGATGGTGTTAGGTCACAACCTGTCTACTGTGCCACAGAAGAAGACAGTGAGTGTCAACATTTTTTTTTCATGTTATGACATATGGCTGAAAATCAATTTTTCATTCTTTTATTTATGTAATATATTTTTATATGCAATCCTAACCTCCTTTTCTATTTTGAAATATACAGAGAAAAATTTATGTGAAGTAACTTTGGATCTTTTTCAATGATGAACCTCTAATGAATTTCTGTGGATTCTTGTAGATTTTGAATCCAGATTCAAAATTCAGTTTAGATTCCTAAAATTATTTCAATTACTTTTCAAAACAGTTGTAATGAAAAGATTTTTTATGGATCAAGTGGTTGATGCTAAAATCAAATTAGAATTTCCTCATATAAGTTTCCTATCTGGACCCTTTCGCTCCAAATGTCAGGCATAGCCGACAAGCATTTTATATGGAGAAAAACTAGTATCAGGTATAACTGACGTGGATTTTTCAACCCAAACGACCCGACCGGACGTCGGCTATAGCTGATGTGGGAGAAAGGAAGTAACCGCAGAGGAAGCAATTGTTGGATGCATTCAGGCCCAGCCTGAGACTCAGCTTAGCGAGACCTTTGGACCACTCCTCAGCAATTAAGCCTGACCCTCCCACACATTTATGATCATCCTTGCTGTAGGAATCCATTGTAAAGTGGCTATAACCATTTTGTTTCATGCTACAATTTTTGTACACTTTGAGATGAATTCTTTGAATGAATGAAATACTTTGAAATGAATAAATACTTTGTTCTGTGCATAAGCAATTTTTAAATGAAATTTTAGAGTTACAAATAATGGGCTTCTGGACTTACAGTCATAGTACCTTGCGGTCACTAACTTTTTTGTTATCAACGCTAGAAATCTGTTTAAAATTCCACAATTAAAATATGTTAGTAATTCTTGTAGAAGAGCAAATTATTTTGAATCAAATAGAATATTTTGTTTAAAAAACACTGTTAATGCAATAAGTTGATTGTGGACTCGTGCTAAGATAGGGTTAGAGGGTCTAGTCCAGTCGCCATGTTAAGGGCCAAGTCCTGTTGAATTGGGTCCCCAATCGGAGGGACGAGAATACCATGGTAACTCCACCCCAAAAAAGAGGTCTGTACAGAGAGGTTTAAATTATTATGCTATTTGTAGCACGGAAAAAATTTTCCTCTCATAAGCGCCAGCAGGAAACAGCTATGTACAGCATTCATTCCCAAGCATCATGAGGAAATCCAATGGGATTGATAAAATTGATAAATAACACCATTATACTCAGAGGCAGATCAAGAAAGGGCTAGGGTATCCAATTGCACTATATAAAATAGTAATTTTGTAAAAATCCCCATTACTGCTGAGATGTTACCCCCTACCTTTCCCCCCATGTCTCTGTCCTGGATCTGCCAATGATTATACTATAATGTTAATTCGACTATTCGAGGTAAAATATTTATTTTTTCCATTTTCATCCCATAATTTCATTCATAAACCAAAAAAAAAAAGTGCCTCAACTATGCAAAGATTTATGCATATGCTATTCGAAATCACTTTGTCATGAGTAATCAGGCTATTTGGAGTACAAAATTTTAAAAGTATCATGTTAAATGTAGTATCAACCACCATTTTTTATTCATCAAATTACTTACCTTTCATGATTCTTTCTTAAAAAATCTGTCTTTAAGCTTTATTTTAGCTCTCCTACACTAGTTATTGCTATTATTTGAAGTACATCAATGAAAATAATGTCTTATTATAATGTATATTAGCTCATGTTTTTCATATCTATGAATTGTTTTTATCCAAGAAAATTCTACCCATACATTTTCAGTTCCTGGTCCACCAGAGCATATCAAAGCTATGGCTCTCAGTGCAGATTCAGTACTTCTAGCCTGGTCCCCACCTGCCAGTCGTAACGGTATAATAGTGCGCTACAATGTGTACTATCATCCACTGAATGGGGGGAGCACATTTTCTTTGCACCATCAAGCAAGTGGTACCTCAGGTGGCGGAGTGGATGGAATACCAAAGGTTAGTCCTCAAACTGATATTAAATTTTCAATATTCATCTTGATAAAGAAGCATTAGCAAGCACTGTGCATCACTTTGTGTGCACATTGACAACTCTTATGGACTCCTTGATTTTCATGAATACAAATGTTTTTGGCTTCATCTTTTTTTGCATTCCAACATGAGTTACATTAATTTTGTTGGCAAGGATGATATTTTCTACAATTTTGGAAGTTGTTTGGATGGGACTGCCACGCTCAAAAACCTCAAGCCATTAATGAGATCGCAAAAATTTATGCATTCCTGAAAATCAAGGAACCCTAATCGTGCATCTTCACATCACGTGAATGGGGTTATAGATTTAGGGTGAAAAATGGTGTTCCAATGCTCTCCATGACACTAGAGATTATAAGTGCAATATTGTAAAATGGGAAAACATAATCCAAGACTAGGTGGCTTGAAATTTTGCAGTTGTGGTTCTAGTAGTGACGGTGACGATTAAAAGTAAAAATGTGTATTTCCGATAACTCTAAAGCCAGTTGAGAATGAAGGAATAAAGTTTGTGCAGCCACTAGGCTACTGGTTTCCCATATGTACTTAGGTACCAGAGTCAAATGAAGATAAAGGTGAGGCATAATAGAGGAAGCCTATAGTGTGAAATTACATTTGCTATTGAAGTAATTGAATCTTTAATCAAATATATGCTCTTCGTTCATATTCTTTTCATTTCAAATATTTTTAATATGCTCACCTCAGTATAAACTTGTGCTCATCTGTATCATGAATTCAAATATTGACTGATGGTGATAATGGAAATCTTCATATATATCCTTCCATTACAGATACATTATCTCTAATGACGAAATGAATAATAAAGTGTATAATTGATATTCATCTTATTCATTCATAGGATGTGATCAAAGAAGTTGTCTTTGTTTCTGGAAATGATCTCATGACATTTACATATGAAGCCCGAAGATTAAAGGAGTTCCAGAGATATGAATTTTGGGTCACTGCGGTAACAGGTGTTGGAGAGGGTCCATCCAGCACTAGTACAATTCTTGCTCCAACATCTAGAGGTTTGTAATGGCTAGAATCATTACCTTAAATGTTTTCATCATTAATCCTATAGGCCAATGAGCTATATATTATCATATATGACCTTTAATTTCGTGGTAATTAATTTTGTTTTGCAATCTGACTAAGCAATTTCATTATTATTCAATGATTAAGATTATTACTATGTAGTACTAAGTGAATGAATGAATTTACTTCCTTCAAATCTCAATACATAGATACTTGAATTTCAATTAAGCAAATAAGAGTGGCTTAGCACAAAGTTGAAGGAGAGGGTTAATTTTTTTAAGTGCCAGCACGAATACCAGCATTTCCTCTACGAGTGAGAGTGAGGCATGGCCAAACTGCTCGACTTGACTGCCCTATAATGGGCGTACCCTCTCCAACAAGGAAGTGGCGTCGCTTGGCTGGGCAAAATAAACTGAATGGTGTCCACGTAGCGGGTGACTCTACCTTGCAAGCCACTGGGCCAACTTTATCCCTGACTGCTTCATCAACTGGAATAGAAGGCAATTACTCCTGTCAGGCAGAAAATCCCTTTGGAACCGATTCAGTGTGGTGGGAGGTGGACGTAATTGTTGCCCCATCTCCTCCAAGGTTGACACTTAGGAAAGCAGATGCTGAGACTATTCGAGTTCAGTGGATGCTGGGAGACAGTGGAGGCAGTCCAATAACAGGTAATTTAATCAATTTATTTGCAATATTTTTAAATTAAGAATTTCATGCATAATTTGTATAAGGCTGAGTATACTTGAGTGTTTGCTGAAACTATGCCAATTCTAATATATTCGAAAGGCATGCAATTGGTATAGATTATTTATGCTTCACAATAAAAATAAGCTATCCTTAAAAGGATACATACCTCCATCATGACCAGTCGTATTTGTCTTTCTTTGGTAATGAAAATTATGCTATTAGCTTGAAATTTTCAGCATGTGTAGAGCAGACTTCATCAACATTTGATTGTTAGTCAAATATAAATAATTTTCCCCCATGGAAATAATGAAGTAAAATTTTCAAATTTGAGAGAACTTTCCAGATTCTAATTTATATGTATATGTACTTTTATGGTGAAAATTTCAAAATTTTTGTACAAGTTTAAAGCAAATAATCCATCACCAAAATACTGGTTAGGTGAAGGAATGCATCAACTTAAAGCAATATATATTTTGTCTTAAATACTTGATCATTTGTCAAAAATCATAAATTCCATATCACCAAAATTAGGTTGTTTTTAGATCCACCCAAATTATACTCAACCAATGCATTAGGTAACATGAATTTTATGATAACCTTTAAATTTAATCTTTTAATTTTGACATGAAAAAATTTCTTTTTTCAGGTTTCATCTTAAATTACAAGCGAGAATTTGGAGAGTGGGAAGAGAAAGTGGAGCTAGAACCAGACACACGGGAATACACAATCAAAGGGTTGAAATGTGGCTCTACCTATCACCTTAGACTGGCTGCAAAAAATTCTGTGGGAACCAGTCAGTTCAGTGCTACTCTGTCAGTGACGACTAAAGGTTCAGGTGTGTACAATTCTGTAGTTGATAGAATCCTGTAATTTAACTTCCTTGCAAAAGGTTTGGCTAGAAATTTGACTCTCGCAAAGTAACTGCATACGAGCTTATTTCCATTTTAGCTGTAGGTCACCCTTGCTAGAATATTTAACTTGGCGATAAATTTAAAAATTCACCGGCACCTGCTAAGTCACTGGTTAGGTTGAATTTATTTGATAGTTGAATCAAAAATCTTCAATGTAGCCTTAAATATCTAAGCTACTCTAACATTTATTTGTAATAAAATATTTTTTTAAATACCAGGAACTGATTTCATATATTTCCCCTCTCTACTGTACTAATCCACAGCATTCCTCTATCATTGTCTCTCCTACCACTGCTTAATTAAGGAATGCACTTAGCTGAGGAGGGTGGAAGCTTAGATAAATATGTATAATTTAAAATTATTAATTTTTAATCTACAATTGTAATTTTTTTTAATATTCCATTTTCATGGTTTTTATTGAAATAGTTTAAATAGTAGTTAACATAGCACTACTGCATTTTGATTCCCAAGCAGTCTCTTTTGATATATGTCAATGTCCATGTATGCATAATTTACGCAATGGGGCACCTACTTCATAAGGTGAAAGTGCACTGATACTTATGTGTCTCAATTAAGTAGAATTAACTGCATTTATGCAATTACTGAATTTATTTTTAACTATCCTAACAGCACCTCAAGTTCCCAAGCAGGAAGACTTTTTACTGACCAACTCAACGTCGGTGACATTGAACCTAGATGCATGGCCCACAGGAGGTTGTCCTCTGCTGTACGTGGTGGCAGAATACAAAGTTCTAAGCCTGAATAGAAGAAAAGACTCTGGGTCATGGAAATTGATTTCAAATAACATACAGCCAATCAGAGGAGAACCAAAACCAAAAGAAAAATCTGGATCATATTGGGAACAAAGCGGAGTTGTTAGCTCTGATTGGGGACTGTGGGGAGGTGATGTAATCATAGAAGAAGAAGATGAAGCTGTTTATGTTGTACCCGAGCTCCTTCCTGCCACCTGGTATGCCCTCAGAGTCTCTGCTCACACTGATGCCGGTTCGATCAGGCATGAATTTTTATTTGCAACAAGGAACCTAGCTGGAGGTAAGATCATCATTTTTTTTTTCATTTTTACACCATCTTTTCCAGAAATGTTTACTTAAGGGAATATCCTCAAAATTATCTCATATCATTTCCAAGAAAAAAAATTCATTATCAATTAGGGTGAATTTTAAGTGATAATTTTAAGAGAGAAATTTTACTTCGTCATTTTGGTTTGAATGTGCAAAAAAATTTACAAATTATTCATTTAAAATTTTTTCAAGGAGATCCAATTCAAGATGAAAATCAATGATTTGCACATCATTGATTACTGGAAAATAATTTTAGCCTTGCTTCTGTTTTGTAATTTGATTAGTGCTATATTAAAAAAAAGCAGTCCACCCGGAATTGCTCAGGAAGGATAGTACCCAAGAGAAGTAGGAAACTTGGAACGTGGAATTCATGGTCAAATAGCAGGATTTTTAGGAGCACTTATCATCAAACAATGGAATTCATGAATTCCATATATGTACTGCGCAAGGGATCAGCTTATACCTTGCACCACAACATTGATCATTATGTGTCCTTGCATGCACATACCAAAAATGTCGTGTGAACATATACTCCAGCAAAGAGGATTGCACCAAGAGGAATAATAGTTAACTGTTGATTCCTTTGAGTTATATTTTCCTTTTGAGTGTGTTAAAAGATGTGCCTGCCAGGCAGATTGTCAAGCTGTAGAAGTTGTATGACATATGATAAAAAATGGTAATGAAAAAACAACTCAAAAGGACAAATCAGACACAACCAAAAGCTTAAAGCAAAAGCTAACTATGTAGTGACACCATGTTGTTTGGAAATATGAGATGCACCCAGTGACATCATGGCAAAATTAGCAGTGCCATAACGCACTTAACTTAAATTTTTTAAAAGTGAAATATTACCCTGTGTGTTTTTTGATTACGAGTCATTATTTACATTTTATTACCAAATTTTTTTATTGGTATTGAATGCATGAATTAGAAAGTTTGAGGAAAAAAAATTGATAAAATTATTATCTGATTGTTATGTCTTTTGTTAACCACTTCCGGAACGGCATTCCAGCACCATGACACACTGGGATGCACTTATGCACTAAATTTGGCTGCAATCTTTGCAGCCATGTGGAAACACATAGTGGACAGACAAATAGACAAATTTTTCTATATAAATATATTCCTCTTTTATAAATAAGGATAGATAAATATGCCAGACTGCAGCAGTTCTCACGTGAAATTTTATTTTTCCAGAGGTCATTGAGCTACCACCAGATACAGCTGCTCATGATAGAACGGGAAAGAACTCAGATCCAAGAGGTCTGGGTGGCAGTGGTGGCAATAACTATGGTGGGAGTGGCTTTCCATCTGTTGCTTTCTATGCTGATCCAGGAGTAGTGGTGCCCATTCTTTCCGGTATCATATGTGCAATAGCTGCTGGAATATGTATTGCACTGGCTGTGAGGCGTAAAAGGTAAGCTCCAGTGCCTCATTGTTACATTTTATGTTATCTTTGCTGGTTGTCACTTCTCTATCCTAAACAGCAGAAAATATCCAACAGATATCTATATAAGGTTGATATATCCAAAACACATTGCTATTACACAATGGATATTTTGAAAACGTTACATAGATATATTCTATTTGTAACATCCACGACAAGTTGTAAAAATAACATTGCATAGATATCCAAATTTTAATACTAAAATTGTTCTTCTAAACAGAATCCTTAGATAACATATGCTCCGTAGAGAATTGAGGAGCACAAATGTTCTGTTTGTTTGTCTCAGGATTACCAAAAACCATTATAAGCACACCATTATTTACTTATTAGATGCTGTGAAGATATCTAAGAGATGTTATAATATTAACCTCCATGTCCACTGTAGGATATCGCTGCAATGTTATTTGGTGGGTCTTTTGGATATTTGACAGATATACATGAAATGTTAATTGGATTAATTAACATTGATATTCCATGGATGCCATTATGTTAATGCCGACAATGTTGCCTGGATGTTGTTGGAATACTGTTTGCTGTTTGAGTGAACATTTCCATTAAATATTTTTCTTGCTTGCATTACTTATATGTGATTTTCCAGTGGAAGTCAAGTACTTACATAAATTTATACAATTCAACTCCACATTTATACCCTAATTGTAAAATGTTTCATGTTATTTCAATTTTTGAATCAGGTACTACCATGGATATAAGCAAGGGGAACAGGTCAATGAGAGAGATCCAAATGGCACCAAGACACTAGCAGAGTTGGAAAATCAGCGAAACAATGAACAAAGAGTATGTGTAACATCACATTTTTTTAAAGTGAAATGAAAAAAGAAAGCTATTCCAGTAATACCCCTACATAAAGATTTATAAAATAGATCATAATCCTTATAAAACTTTCTAGAAACCTCCTATTTCTATTATTTCATGTTTTCTTTAATTATAGATGAATTTCTTTTGCCCTTTTTTCCTTATCAATTCTATCTCTAGAAATTAAGATAAATTCTAATTAACTATTTCCTGCATCATGTCAACTGAGAGGTGGGCCTGTAACCCTTTGAGTTGAAGGAAAGAAACATGTAAGGTAATGCAAATGAACTCGAATGCTTGATTGGTACCACTTTTATGCTTTTTATCAGGTCATATAATGTCACAATATCACATGCCAAGAGCTGTTCCCATCTTTGAATGACAAAAATACAAGGTCTACCTCTTAATTGCAAAAATATTTGGATAAGTGATTTATAAACTGCTGGGAATATGATGCATATTCTTTTAATGAAAATTCAGCAAATCAAATATTCTTACTGATAGATAGATATTCTTATTGATAGACAATTATAAACTGGAAGCACTTCATGCTATACAAACATTTATTTTGAAGCCATAAAAATACTACTATTTGTGTAATTGAAATCTTTTACTGCCAGCAACAGGTAATAGGTTATTGCCAAGAGAGGGATCCTAGAGACCAATCTATACCAACGCACCAACTGTATTCACCATCTCCAGGAAGGAAAGGGGAGTCATCACTTAGTGGACAAAAGAGCAGTGACTCTACATCAGGTCTGTTAAATTAATAACCTTAAGGACTTTATCCAAGGTAATCATACCAATGTATGTTTGAAATTTTGGAAGTGCATTTCAAATGAAAATTTATTTTTAATGAAATAATTAAGATTATAATTAGCTCGGAGGAAATGTCTCGGAGAAAGTTGAGGTATGGGCAGAACCTAACTCATATCTCCAGGTATCAGTCAGTACCTGGTTGTGATTGCATTGTTTTAACCCTTTAAATCAAGTTTCTGAGTAATTGACCATAATATTGAAATAATATAGTTACATATTAATAAACATTTTACCAATGTAATGGCTTAATTTTGATATCCTTATATCAGGACTATGCTTGAAACAGGTCATCATTATTTAATACCCTATAGTTATGAATTGGATCTTTTAAATAGAAAAAATGTTCAGAACCTCTTTGAGTATTTTTATATTTTTTATTGCTCAGTGAACATTCATGGGAGCATATTTTGTGGGTTTTTGCAACTACATTTTGTGAATACATATTTATATGTATTATCACATCCAAGATATATCTCAGGAAACTGACACAGCTACATTTGGTTACATTGTAGCGAGAAAGATTTGGCATCCTCATGAGAGGAAACCATGCATGAGAGGGCTAAGCTCTGACGAGCACCTAGTTTTTTAAAGCCTGATATGGTTTCTGTACAATCAAACTACCCTCTTATACAGAATGCATGTATTTCACGAAAGCCCTTTGAAAAAAAACGCATTTCCGCTCATGGTAAGTATTTCCGTAGGCTATCATCCTGTTCATGAGCTTATGGCTTCGCGGAAATAGATATTTTCATTCATGAACAGCCATTCCTAATAAAATCCCTCCAATCACCCGACCACAGAGTATATATATGTACCGGCAAATTCTGATGTGTATCACTAGTCTTGAAAATGGTACAGTGTAACCGAAACTAGTCGGCAACAAAGTGTGTGTTTTTGTAGAAAAGCTAAGAAATTTCCTTCCAAACATTATATATTCCTAATAAAGTTTATCTTTTGATTACTAAATATGAAACTTATTTTTTATAATGATCTATGTGGATTCTTTGCCTTCTGATTTTTGCTCCATACTATTGCATACTAATGCATGTATGACGTCTTTGTCTCCCTAATTTTGAAAGAAAAGTTGTAAATAATTTTAAATTTTTATTGAATTAGTAAAATAATTTTTAACGACTCCTGCAAAACAGGGCAAAGATCTATGTTAAAGCATGTTTAGTCCATTCCTTTTTCCTATAATGTTGCTCTATTCATTTTATCCTTCATTTCTGATAATAGTAAACATAATCTTACAGTGGCCCTCTATATAAAGGTGTTATATATAGGTTCAAAGTCCTACATGGGCTTTATGGGCCTCTGTACCTGGACTGCATCAGCATCTTAACTTGGGAAAACTTACTTCCAAGCGAACTGTTGTAATTTAACAGTGATTTCATCACAAAAATAATGATGTCATCCTAATATGCACGAATTAATACTTTCCCAGTGAATAAAATAACATTTTTTGGGCTCACCACCAGCTTGGTAAATTAAAGTCTGCTGACATTTCAAGTTTCAACTCATTACCCCTTCTCTTAGACCTTGTAGCTTTGAGAGTGGGAGATGGCTTGTGGCCTGAAATATCAATTGATGATGATCGATTTGATGTGGTAGCTAGTGTGTTGGCTTCCCACTCCATTGGTTCAGGTTCAAGTCCCCGCAATGGTAGATATTTTTCAGCGACTGACCAATCCCTGCTTGAATGCTTTGTGTAAGTTAATTCAAGTGCAACTCTGTCCATTGTATGCAACAATAAAACATGGTCCCCTACATGTCCATTGTTTAGAACTGACTAATGTCAATTCTGGGTTTCACTTCAGCCTTTCCTCAAGGTGCAAATGACCTAAGTTCTCGATCACCTCATTCAAATACTATACCATAATTGAAAAATCAGCTGACTTAATTTTTTATAATGGGTGGTGAGCCCAAGAAAAGTCCATGCAAATCCTGTCTTTGTCTCTAAAATTTTCATAATCGTTGATTTCCAGGTCAGGACTATGAGATTTGTCCGTATGCCACCTTCAGCCTCCCTGGAGGAGGAAGCAGCGGTAGGGAGGTGAAAGGTCAAATTGGACCAGGAACGGGAGCAATGGACTACTCAATGAAGTTTCACACTTTTGGAAATCAAGAGTGTTATGCGGGTCAACCACCTTCCCCATCAATGGTTACCTCAGAAGTGAAGTCTGAAAAGAAACTGAATTGCCCTCGGGCACGAAGAAAGTCAAACGTTGGGCCTCAAGGGTTAGGTCACTCGGGAGAGGCTTGCAGTGGGGCGTCGAAGAGCCCCCCTGATGGACTGAATTTGGGTGAGTGTGGATTTTTTCAAGAAAGTTTCATAATGATTGTGTGATCGAGTGGAATTGGACCAATCTGAGAAAAATAGTCAAGATCTGCAAGTGCAAAAACTCTTTCTGCAAACATCATGTGCCAATTTCTGCCAGTTATGACTCTTTAGAGAACAGTTTGGACCATTGAAATGTGACATGCCTGGTGACCAATGCTACAGTTTCACTTGTTCTGAATCAAATAAGACTCATTAATGCATACATATTTGTGATCATTGAAGCCTAAACTTCCATTATTTAAAGCAAGTACCATTTACAACCCTAAAATAGTACCGTCATTTTGTTAAATGAAATTTGAAGAATATGTTGGTGTGTAGAGTACACCTAATCTTCACTGTACAGTTTCAACTAAATCCCCAGATATGTTTTTTACATTAAAAATCAGTGAGTTTTAGGATCTCCTATATGAAGTTCTGGTACTAAGTTATGCCGGTCATCTACTAGCTCTCACCCAGACGGCACAGAATCCTCCGTATCTAATTCGTATGCAGATAGTATCCATCGACAAAAAGCGACGGAGCGGTAGTCAATGGATACTATCTGCATACGAATTAGATACGGAGGATTCTGTGCCGTCTGGGCACCCTCATCATCACCCTTTAATCATCCCAATATGTCGTCAGGTGTTGGAACTTTAATGTTGTCGTTCCAGTTTATGTGATGAACTCCAGCTTGCTACAATGCAACCCCTTGAGCAGCTCCTCTCCATGAAATGTGAATTAATTGATGTTCAATGTTGAAGAGCACATTTACTCATTAAGATTGCTCCCTTGTAATAATTGTGAAATACCTATAATGTCTTCAGAGATGTTCACATACATCATTGAGTTTCTTCATTTTGGCCTATGCAAATACATACACATGTTTCTCATTTTATTGTCAGCGACTCCAAAATACATTGAAATTAGATATTTTATTGAAAATTTCAAATATTATACACTAAGCCAGAAGAAAGACCTTTAGTGAAAATATGGCTGAGCTAGAAAAATAAAAATTGGGCTGATACATGGCCATAATCCATGCAAGACTGTGATTCCATATTGACCATAATGATGATTAGAAAAGAGTAAATTTCTGGGAGTTTTCCAACCACGTAGTTGACTTGTGAAGCTGAGCTGGAAAATATCTGTTTTCCTTTTTGTCACATAATTATTGATCCTAAGGTACAAATGTGCATGAATTTCAATTTGATTACTACAGTGTGTCAGCAGTATGGATTCAATCTTTCTCCACTGCTAAAACATCACTCTCAAATGGGATTTTTTTCCACCACAACTATAGATCTCTTCCCTAGTATTATTTCATCCATTATGTACCTTGCTATCAAACTGATTAACTTATTGAGAATTTTCATCAGGCATAAATCAGTAAAATATTAATGTAATGGGAAAACCTTCTCATGCAAAATATTGAAAGGTGGGGTAAACCTTCTGTTACTTGAGAATTGCAATTCCCTGAAATGAGGAGCTACATCTGTGATTAATTAGCCAAATTTCATGGTTCAAGGCCTATCATATAAGCAAATGTCATTTATTTCACCATTATTTTATTCAACATTGTATTGTTTTTTTTCCAGTAAATACCATCAAAGTTTCTTTTGATTTTGTTTGAATGACATAACATTCAAAATTTTATGCTGAGCCAAAGTCATATGCATAGGGTTAATTGTTTCCATGAATAACTGGTATTTTACGAAAGTTTTCATCATGTATCAATGTACATATTCATTTGATACTACTTAACATCATTCTGAGTAATTTTTGTGGTCCTTTCTTCATGTGCCCTCTTCTGGGCTGACTTTATTGACGTTGAAACAATATACACATAGAGCATAACTTATATGATTCCTCCACTTTTGTATCCTCGAGTATTGATTCCTTTCCATGTGACTTTAAATCATTTCACTCACTCAAATCATCTATTACTAACTTCATTTTCCATCCTATTTTGTACAGTATATATACATTAATGACTTGGTGATTATAATCTAATGATGGCTTATGTTTTGTTATCATACAAAACCTGAATTAGAGAATACTAAGTCAAATCATCATCTTTCTATTTTGTAATTATTTTCTTAATTGTTCCAAGTATTTAAAGCACTTTCATGAACTTCTTAAACTTGAAGCTGCTGAATTTCATCTACAATTCATTACCTACATTTTTCTAGATTATTTCTCTATGAATTAGTCAGGCGTTTGAACTTCAAATTTCATAAGGTGGCTGGTCAATTAACCAATGTAATTAAATGTATATTTGACCCCAGTGTATCTTCTAAGCCATCAGGTAGAAATGTCCACACTGGAAAAAAAGAGTGAAATTATATTTTCTGTCCCTTGACTGGCGAGTGGTGTAATGAAATTGTAGTTACATAAATGAGCATTTTTTTCATAATAAACTCTGTACAACCAATCTTTGTATTTGTTTGATGTCAACAGAAATATCCTGCATTTCAAGTCAGCAAACTCTCCCTATGGCATCTTCATCATCACCATCAAACATCATGGTCGGTGGGGGATCAGGTATGGGGGGAAGGTATAGATATGCAGAGTATACCCCTTCCTCCCCACCTCCTCGCTCCACTGACTCCCCCTCTCCGTTGGGCCATTCGAAAAGTTACCCAGTAATAGATAGCACAATGGGCAGTGGAGGGGGGAGATCAGACTCGGAGGACAACAGTGGAGGAGGAAGGGCCCTTCCCCCACCGCCTGTCATAGGCGAAGGCACGCAGCAAGGACACCAGCGATTCCACCAGTTCCAATCGTCCCAAAGATTAGCTTCCAGTCAAGGTAAGATCTCTTTCACCACACGTGTAGTACAGGACGTAAATGGGATGTTCATTAGGTTCTTACTATTATTTTGCCTCTTTTCTCTCCGAGAGAATTGCATTGCCTGCCAATAACAATTAATTACTACCAATCAATGTAAATGGAATTTTACACCATTCAAATTATAATTTTTGATAAATTTGACTCAATGTTTCAAGAAAAACGACCTTCAGTTTTTTTTTGGAAAAGAGATGTTTTTAGGAAAATAGGCATCAATCACTAAGACCATTACGATTGAAACCTCAATATGTCAGCCACGTGCTCATTTTTCATTGAATAGATGGTCAACATATTTGCTGAAGTCGATGGTGGGTGAATTAACTTTGTGGAAGTTATGCCTGCTAAAATAAAATAAAGGCACCGTGTACTTTCCACACTTATTTCAATATTTTGCAACCGGTTTTGACGTGTTCTACGTCAATTTCAAGCAGTCCAGCTTGAAAATGACGTAGAACAACTCAAAACCAGTTGCAGAATATTAAAATATGTGTGTAAAGTACACAATGCCTTTTTTTTATTTTAATGTATTTACTGCCACTGAGCTGATGTATTGGCCCTCCTTGTTGGTGTGAGAACTGCCACCGACCAATTTATTTATTTTATTGCAAATTATTGCATTTTCCTTTACACAAGTAATATTCAACGCCCATAATTTTTACAGGTTTTCAAATGCCAATGAAATTTTCACCATTGGGGAAAAATTTAGATGCATTACATGAAATTGATTGCTTGTGATTACTGAGAATCTGGAATCTTGCAAACTTCCTGAAAACAGCTTTGGTCTGTCTTACTAAAATGGGCTGGCAGCGATGGGGTTTACAGTCTCTACTGACGTTATCTTTGTAGGCAACCCTAACTACATGATTGCCTAATTTTCTCCATCAAATAATTTGATGCAAGCACTATATGTAGACTGAAAAGTATTCAGACAAAGTTTGTACTTCCACTATTGATATATAAGAAAATTGGTCTAGTATGATCTCTTTGTTTCCCGGCGAATGATGTCTTGTGATTGAGCTCAGGCTGTCCACCGTGTGAAGATCTCTATTGATGCTGAAGTTTCAAAAACCGACTCTGTTTTCAAAACATCGGCATCAATGGAGACCTTCACCCAGTCGACACCCTGAATTCAACCACAAAAAAATTGGTCTCCTTCCCATTAGCATATTATTCTTGGACCAAAGTGGGACAACATAGAATCGAATACATCACATCATCTTCCTCTGTTCACCAAACAATGCAGAGATGGATTAAACGCAATTTATTTGGCCCCTGTGAGATCCATGCCTTTGCCTGAATTGTAACGTGTTACATAATCCTTATTCAAAGGCTTAATTTTTTAAAACTCTTGAGCCAAAAATGGCCATCCAGTGCGAATTTAATGGAATAAAGCTGGCAAGAATGGAGCAGTTCTTCTTTATCAACCATAAACGTGACCTAGCTGGTCCCTGTGTATGTTGTACAAATCATTGACAAAGTTACACGTTAACTCCAAAATTTAGCTCAACTTGTGCAATTAAGAATTCTTATCTTGTCATTTCCACCATTTTCACCCTAGTGGAGGTTTCAATTACCCTTGGTATTTTAGAAAAATTAGCTACTAATTATCATACCAGATATATGAATCGTATCAACAATTTTTTTTAACGGGCAAAATTTCCCAGTATTATAGTTAAATTAAGGAAAAACATGATTCAGGATTCATTGGGATCAAATATGTATTGTCTTATCTTTGACATTCTGCAAGGATCATTGTGAGAATCATAATAATTCATACTTTCAGTTCGTGATAGACTGGCTCATGGCCTCTTCTGTGACCAATTGAGGAAGGGGGAGGTAGTCAGTTGGTACAGATAAGTGAGACCACCAGTGAGCAATGTATATCTCACAATAACATACATAACCAAGCTGATTTTGTCAGGAATTTTTATCAATGAATATGCACAAGAAAATCCATCCACACGCTCAACTTTCAAAGTTTTTTTGGGTCACAAAAAGAGGTGGTGAGCATTGGGATTAGCATAAAATTTAATCTGTAATAGAGATTCATAGACTTCCTATTTTCCTTTTTCTTGAACAAGTTGGGCATATTGTAAGACCCTTCACCATTAAGAAAGTATACTAAGCTACTGTCCATCACTAATGTGTGACTTACATACTAAAATCACCTGGATTTGCAAGGTCCAATGACGACAGCATTCATTGCTGTAAGAGCTTACATCTTCAGTCGACATTAATGGGAAGGACTACTGTTAGTTGTAATATAAATTGAAGCATGCAGTTATAAAATGCTTGAATAGACTGCAGAGATAATATTTCATCATTAGTTGCCACTAATTCTACATTTATGAGCTAAACAAATTTAAGAAGTGTTGCATGTTTGATGTATTATTCTACAGATCAGTTGCAGTAGTGAAATTGCCTTCAACTTAAAGGCTTATCATGAGCTTTGAAATTTAGCATGACTTATAAAATCTTAATAATAGATACTTCAGAACTTCAAAAGTTAAAATTATCTAGCATTCTTGTTAATTCCTGGTTACTGACAGTATATGAAATAATATGTAACCTATCTGTAGAATATCATGAATAATTTCACCCAATAATAACTTTGCTTAAAACACAATTAATTTTATTTCGATAATCTATTTATTTTATTTTGATAGTCTAATGATTTTTATGTTCATCCACAAATTGAAAAATGTAGAACAATACTGAAAAGAGAATACTTTCAGTTTTTGCAGAATATTCAGTAGTATGTTCTAGAAATATGAATGCCGAACATGCACGATCAATCTTTCAAAACTAGAGGCAAATAGCAGGGGAAGGCATATTTTCCTAATGATATGATCTCTGACTGGCAAAGTGGTATATATGTTTGGTAGACTGTGGCTTTCACAGCAGTATCCAACACATTAGAACACATGCTCTCTATGCCAATGTATGAGACTTCTAGAGAGGATAATTTCTTCCATGCTAAGATCAGCAATTTGTTATGTTTTTTTTCCTTTGAATCCATTTAATACTGAGTGCCTCTGCAGTCTTATAAAATGGTATTAATTTTTTTTTAATCAACAACCAACTCAAATTAAGGTAAATCTTACTGTCATATCTCAGAAGAGGGATAGTTTCTGTTGTGGATGATACTGACGTGTTTCTTGTCCAGACTGCAGCTATCACAGCATTTTCCAATGAACAGAACTGCTCTGGATGACAGTCCAGGAAGCTCCCTGAGAAGAAAAATTATTACAGGCCATGAAATATGACTTTTTATGACTCATCGTTCTATGCTGGATGCTTTTTTTTATTCTTAATTAATGAATACGTTTTTAAAAAATAAACAATTTCTGTCTTTTGTTTGACTGAGGTGTGATAGTTTTCTGGTGTGATGTTTCCATACATCAGCCTTTTCATCATTTCATAAAGGAAATTCATACGGTGATGAAGGAATGAACCGAGAAGCTGGATCAAGCACAGAATCAGCTGAAGTTTCACCCATCCCTTCCATGAACCACTGGACAAGGAATGGATCAGTAATGGTGAATCACGGAGGGATCCCAGGATCTGGTCCTGGATGGAGGAACATGATGTCAACGACCAGGTAGTGACACAAGTAGGTGGTACCCTTATGCGACACCCAAGACAAGTCAAATTAATACCAGAGGATCATTTTATTTCCTTAAAGACTGAGAAATGAACTTTGGCCAACTATGTATAGTAAAATACGTTATACCAAGGTGGAATAACATGACACTTTTTCCCAGCTAATATGAATGAAGAATAGCACTTGGTGTTCCGTCCCCATAAGGCATTCCATTATTGCCAGCAATTCGAAGGGAGAATTTGTCTTGGCCTTTGGTGGCCAATGCAGCTTTCTTCAGTTGATCTATTCACACTAGAATATTCAGAGGGATCAATTTGATCCTTTTTCAATTTTTTATGTATTCTTCTTCGAAACCAATGTAGACACTACGATTTTCTATCATGACTTTTCAACATTTTTAAGTAACTACATGGGTTGAGATGCACAGCCATCAGACCTCATTACCTTGTGTGGTAGTTTCATTTTTTCCATTAACATCCACCAAGATCAAATTAATCCCTCACAGGTAAATATGGTATTACAAAGTGAGATGAGTGCCCACAATGACAAATTTTAAGCAGTTTATCCTCCAAACATTTCTGCAGCCTTTTCGTGATTGTAAGTCCATTTCCCTCACATCCATAGCGTTTTTGCCATTCATTCCCACGGCCCTCAGTCGGAAAATCTGCCACTATCAACATATAGATTGTATCAAGGCCCTAAAATGGAATGGAGACCTCGACTTCATCTTCAAGGTACTATTAGGAAGCTAACAAAAGCTATTGATAACAGTTAATCAAGTGCCCATGATACAAAGATATTCCACAAACGTTAGTGATTATAATGGTGATCTAAATTTCCATATTTTTTTCTTACTACCTAGTTATATTTCAGTTGTTTGTGTGCAAAATTTATACTGCAATAGTGATAAAATAATTCATACTGCAATGGTGATACACACTAAATACAATTTCTGATGACAAGCTATACTCTGCTAACTATGGCATACAGAGAAATTCCCAAAGAAGCATCCAGATTTTGGTAAAAATGTTTATTAACCCAATGAACAGGGGAGGTCCAGCCAAGTTGGCTGACCGGCCATCGCATAAGGTCCAGAGATAAGGGGGCCCCAAAAACACTTGCATCTATCATGAAGGGTACACCCATGTCTCGTATAGCGCAATTTCGATATAGCGCAAATTCGTTCCTCGGGGAAACATTGCAACGCAGTGTAGCCTAATCAAAAATCTTAAACGCTCTCGTGATAAAACATGAACTTGCGCTAAGTACACACGAAATTTCTATCATTTTACGCATATTAATATAATTGCTTGCCTCAAATCTTCTTTTTTGTTTATATATTAATCAAACTCCATTGCTGTGCAATGGCCAAAAGTATTACTCGTCATTGGGTCCAGATAGCCGGCCTACCGAAGTAATTTATCTCGTCTCCTTAACAGAATGAGTTAATTTAGATCATTAATTGAGCATGGGGGTAGTGGAAATGAGTTTTTTTAAGCAATACTGGTTGAGACGTAATTTTTGCCGTCATAGGTTATCGGGCGATTGACTTCCAGGTAGAGGGTCTACGCAAAAGCCTTCAAGGTCATCAGTATTCACGGGGGAGAAATGGAGCGGTGGCCGAGTTGCGCATGAATAGCATCAACATATAAGAGGGTCCCCTATAGAGTCTCAAACACAATAGCTTCGTTCCCTCCCCGCAGTCGTAGGCCCTCTGCGTCTCAAGAATACAGTTCAGCAGTAGAAGGTGATTTCGATAGAGCCATGCAGAGTAAAAACCAAGAGAAAATGGCAAAAAATAGGAATGCGGGTAGAAAAATCAAGAATTTATCAAGAAAAACCATAAACCTAGAAGAGAAATTGATATAGGTCAATTGCTTTGAAAATGGAGAACGTCAAAGCGATATTGCGCATAAGTTTAAACGCACGATGCCTTATTCTGAATAAAGACGAAGTTAAAACATCAGTGACCTCAGCCGCACCAACTTCAACCAAGCGGTATACACATACGGAAAGTTCAAAGTGATTCAGTACAAAAAGACGAGAGTAGTAATCGTTCCGAGACATTAAGTGAAAGCTCTGGTTGGTTCCAGAATTTAAACGGCAAGCAGGTATTTTCAGTGCAGCAATATCAGGTGAATCTGCAAGTGTTGATAGCGCAGTCACCACAACATTTTCTGATGAACTCCAAGCTGTGATCGAAAGTGGCTCCTTTCCCCCTCAACTAGTTTTTAGTGCTGACGAGACGATATTCTTTTGGAAAAGAATGCATTCTCGTTCATTCATTTTCAGGGAAGGAAAACCTGGGTCAGGTTTCAAAGGCATTTAAAGACTGTTTCACGTAGCTGCTAATGACTCGGAGGACTTCAAATTAAAATGATTTATCATTCATAAACTCCGCTAGCTATGAAATGGCATTCAAAGTAGCATTTGCCTGTCACTTCGATGAGCGACAAAAGGGCCTGGGTGACACAATAGTTGTTTTTAGACTGATTTGAAAAATCGTCAACTGCCGGCAATGCATTACGAACCCCTGAGATAGCAGATGTTAGCCCACCCGCACGACAGGAGGGAATTTAAAAAGCACGTAAGAATTTTTTTTAACGTGAATAAAAGTCTTCAAATGCGTGCATACTATCTTTAAAGATGTTTTAAACTGTAAACATTTATATAAATAATGTTTTCTAAGGCTATTTATGGGAATATATATGTTTTAGAGGAAATTCAATACCCAAGACCTATGCTACCAGGAACGCATCCCTATCTTCCCAATGTTAAAACGCTCTCGTACAACGCAAATTCGTAAAGCGCAAAGACCCCAAGGAACGCATCCCTTGCGCTATACGAGACATGGGTGTATATGAAAGAGTAAATATATTACGAACCAAAGTTTTGTTGCTGTTACATATAAGACTCTACAATTTCATTACTTGCTTTATTTGCAACATACTCATCATAATTAGATTACCGTACAAGCGTGTGTAACAGGCGCACACGTGTAAGAGGCGCACCCCTATTTTGAGCATCGAAGCTAAGAAGAAAAAAATTTTGCGGCATTTTTTATCCTATCGTGCGGTGTTGCAGACGCATGCCTGGAATTTCGACAGTTGTCGAAATTTCCTCTTTCAACGCTAATTGAAAGAGAAAATTTTGATAACTGCAGCGGTAATAGCGGCATAAGAGGGAGTAGAAAGAGCTCCGATCCTCTCTTCGCATATGCAGTTGCTCTACGATGCTCGTCCTACTCACGAACAATTTTGTTTAGAAGCTCTCGCACGAGTATTGCAATAGAATTGCAGCGGTGGAAAATTTTAAGTCAAAACATGACAGTCACATAGCATGAACCTTCCCAAGAGATTGGACAACAATCGGGGCAATCTCAGCGCCGTAGGATAATAACCACGTCGTAGATTTAACGGAGCTCCATTCTGCCCTCCATCAGCTGATGCCTCTGCCGTTTGTTTTCCTTTCCGATACCCCAAAGGAAAATAGGAAAATATGAAGTATCAAAAAAATTTCAGGGAACAATGGAAATGTGTTTCATCCCTACCCCATCTCACCAACTGACCTATTTCGGCCTACCAGGTTCAATTCTCCTAGTTTCTGGAGGCAAAATACTAGGTGAGTCACCTACTGAGCTCAAAGATATCTCGATATCTTTCAGCAATTGTATGACGCGCACGAGGTTCTAAAACGAATGAGACCTAATGCGACGTATATCTGATGGCATTTAAGTTTTTTGAACTCTAATTGATTGACACAAAGATTTAAAGTTAAAACAAGGCTACTAATATTCAACATAGTCCAAACAGCACAATTTCGGAAGAAACAAGCGTAGCATAAGCGCACTCAAACAAGACGAGACGGACTGGAAACTTCAGGACGCGCAAACTACGTATATTACATTGCTGCGCCCTCGCCGCTTCGCTTTCAAGGCAACAACGTCAAATGCAAGATCGGACGTGGTTTCCCTTGCTCCTTCGCTCATAGCGGCTCATAGCCTCGTAGCTTGAAATATGGAGGTGATACGCTCCTCGTAGCTTGAAATACGGATACACTCCTTCCCCTCGACCTCTCCTTCAGCGCTCTTCACTTATAAGTATTTCCGATTGCTTCTATCAACCATTTAGTCCAACAATGAACACACTCGTTTAAATTTTTTAAACTGCAGGTTTTGACACCAATATAATTTTCAGTTGCAAAAATCCTCATATAAGCGTCTGAAGGTAATTTTTGAAAAATCATGTGCTCAGCGTAATGGAAATTGCTCGGCAAGACAGATATTGACTATTAACCAGGCATGTCCTTCAAAATTATGCGTTTCTCTACGTTTGATAAGCAATTACTATACGCAGTATAAATGCCGCGGAATGCCCATTCGTGGCAGTAAATTTATCGCACGCTCCGGAGCGAATCACCCCGCGCGATCTTTTCCAAGTTCACCTCTGGGGTACCGACGTGACGGCGCGATGCTTACAATAAATGCAAACAGGAGCATTTTACAAAAACGTCACTAAGGGAGAAACTCCCCTACCTGCTGCTTGATTTTGACCCAGGGTTTCAAATGACTGACTCACGCTGAAAAACAAGGCGACTCAGTTCCCCTTGGACTTGCGGCCGGCGAAGGGGGAGGGGAAGATAAGAAGTTTGTGTAAGAGGCGCACCCCCCTTTTTGACTTCAATTTCTGGGGAAAAAAGGTGCGCCTCTTACACACGCTTATACGGTATATCAAAAAATAAATAAAGTAAAGGTGTCAGAAGATAAAAGAAAGCCTGATGATTTTTTAAAAGGATTATTAGAAAAGGTTATTTTGGAGGTTTTTTTTTTAGATTTTAGCAGTTTCACGGAATAATTTCTCTAAATAGATAATAGAACCATAGTGCATAATTAAATTTTATGAGCTGTGAAATTCTCACTTTTTATAGTATTTTTCTGACGAAATTGTAATTTTTTATTAACTTTTATTGATTAAAGTGTACCGGGACTAACCACTGTGATAACTTATTAGACTATCACCGTGGTTAGTCCCGGTACACTTTAATAAGTCCAGAGCGAACACCTCTAGTGTTCACAGTTCGGGGTTTGCTCTCCGGCTGTGGCGCCATGCGCACGACCTGGACTGCTAGTCGCATCATATGCTCAGCAGTCCATGCCGCCTTGTCCGGTACAGTCATCAAATTTCCACAGGGGAGAATGACGCCTCGGTAGCTTAACTGGCTAAAGCACTCCGGATATCGAGGGATCCGGGTTCGAATCCCGGTCAAGGCGAACGATTTTTCCTCTGTGGATTTTTCGCACTATTTGTGCATTGCGGGTGACTCCATAAAAAGTTATCACCGCGGTTAGTCCCGGTACACTTTAATAAGTCCAGAGCGAACACCTCTAGTGTTCACAGTTCGGGGTTTGCTCTCCGGCTGTGGCGCCATGCGCACGACCTGGACTGCTAGTCGCATCATATGCTCAGCAGTCCATACCGCCTTGTCCGGTACAGTCCACAAATTTCCACAGGGGAGAATGACACCTCGGTAGCTTAACTGGCTAAAGCACTCGGCCGGAGATCGAGGGATCCGGGTTCGAATCCCGGTCAAGGCGAATGATTTTTCCTCTGTGGATTTTTCGCACAACTTTTATTAAGTTTTTTAAGAGCCAAAATAGCCTATAAATCCATTCCTGGGCATACAATTTCCCGAAGTTTTACGAGGAAGAACCCCCTAAAGGTAAGGAGGGCCCCATCATGAGCCCCAGCCACGGGCTCCCAAAGAACCTCAAACCCCACTGCCCATGAAAGACTGATTTCAAACAAGTACAATGAAATATAAAGTCAAAAAACACAAATGCTTAAGTTATAATTTCAATAATGACCTTTATTTGCATATATGTATATAAACAAATAGAGGTTACTGATGTAAATTTTTTGGAATGATATTCTAAGCCCTGTTTTCTCAGAATCCTCTGCTTAGCTAGTACTGTGAACTTGAACAGACTAACCATTTCTATGCTCCTTGCTAAATGTAGGTCATGATATAATAATGCAAGAGAAATACTGGATCACCAGCAGAACTGGGCTACAATATATAAAAGCTCAGCACCTTATAATGGATAGACCTGAAGACAAACAAACTCTCCTTTCGTAGCAATGGCAATTATGGAATATGTCCCTCACTTACTGCATATTAAAGAAGCACTTCTGAGCGAACAACATTTAGGAAAAAATTTAACATTTTTTTATATTAATAGTAAATAAGAGATTTAATGAGATGTGATGCTGGGACCAGGTTTTCGTTCTTTTATTTTTCAAAAAATGATAAGGCATTTTTTATGCATTAAAAAAATTCCTCAAGAATCCTGTCAAATTTATGATACTTTTTTCCTCTATTTCTTCACTGTTACTCAGAAGGTACTGTGGAGACAAACTATTCAGGCAAACTATTGCATATAACCTTGTGAAAAAAACTCTAAAATATAATATGTACAGCCAAAATTAATTTGTTAGTCTGGAAATTATACATATTGATGTCATTTTACAAGTTTTATTGCACTAGAGTAAATATTTTGAGTGTTGCTGATATTTCCTACAGAAGTGTTGCTCCCAACTATGGACTTAAGCAACATGATATCCTCTGGAAAAGACTTAATAAAGACGTACATAGGTTTAATTGACGTAGATCCCTCTGAGCTGCCTCCCCAGGATGTGGATGGCTGACGGGAAGCTGTTCTCTTTGCATTTTGTTCCTTCAGAGCAAGTGAAAGTATATGCTTATAAGGGCTTCAAATACATATCATGGAAAAAAATTAATTTTAAAGAAATGAGACTTGACGAAAAATGTAAGTGAGCCTACTGATAGAAAAGGCTACATTGTATTGTGCATAAAATATAAACAGTAAATGCTACATCGCAATGTGTAACAAGGACACCACTAAAGTTACCATACGATTTATGCAAATATGATTAATTAGTTTAAGTGTAACTGAAAAAAATCATAGTGATAAAGCATCCATGTGTATTTTATGTGGCATGCAGCACATGCAGGCAGCCATGCTGATGATCGCTAAGGCACAAATTGGTCACTAGCGATTATAAATTCAGTACCAAAAATTAAGAATGCCAAACTAAGATTGAATATTGAGGATGAATCATTGTAAAGAATATATTCTGGGAGATTCATTTTCTAATTTTTAATAGGCACACACCAGGATGATGGGAGTATATAAAAATTGTTTGTAAATAAAATATCTCCTCTAGCTCCATGCCCTAATTCCTAGTCGATAACTTATCTAGGATTTTAAGCTGCAGTTTTTTAAGTTTATTTCATAGTTACTATGTACGTATGTAATTGGAATGAATTTATGAAAATAAAAATAACTGGCTTGATATTAAGTGTCCCCATTACAGCTCATAGTATATGATGTTTCTTGAATGCATGGGGTCTAACATATGGGCACTGGATCTGTAAAGATTAATAATGATCCGGATATATTTCCATGAAAATAGTGCATATACATTTATATTTCAGCTGAAAGGGCTATTATTAAATATTTTACAAGTTTGCAAACCTTTATCTTGCAGGTACCAGCAGGAGATAGATGGTGAAAAAATTGACTTTACAATTCATGTGTGAATTCTTCAATGTGATCAAAGCAAATGAATGTGTTCTATCGGTTAACAAAAAATGAATAATTCTAAAAATATATATTATTAACGATGGTGTATACAGAATGAAAGCTGCTACACCAAGAAAATAATGACTCCCATGTTGTCTAAGCTGGAGTAAGTTACGGTATTGATCTGAATCAATTAGTACAACAAAATATTCATTTCGTTTTGCTATATTTGATTCTTGACAATCCATCAGTGGTTGGTCATGCTGATGAATCAAAACTGCTGTGACATAAACAAAAAGTACTTAAGTGAAAAGCTGATATGGTGACATAACTCCCTCTTGATCAAGGTAGATGCAGACACTTCAATGATGAAAAATTCAGTAAGATGTTGAAGCTTTCAAAATTCTGATGAAATTCGGGAAAAATGTTGTATCTAATTATTTTTTCATGTTTTTGAAAGGCAACTGCATTTTGAATGCAAGTGAAAGGCATATGGTGATAAATATCTGTGTTTTAATATTATAGGCAAAATTGTAAATATGGCTTGCAAAAGAATGAACTCGTGAGAGATTGTTAATGAGAGTTTGTGAATTTCCAAGCATTCTCTGAAGTGCATTTTATTACCAACCCTTTTCCTCGGTGGTTTGGAGTTATACATTACCAAAGTATTCTGATTTTGTATTAATTTTATTTAAACTGTCAATAAAAGTCTGATAATTTTAATACAATTTTACATATGAGCTTAATGTGTCTAAATTAGTAATTATTGAATCCTCCACCATAATTTATATAAGTTATCATAGGTGGATCTAGCGGGGGGAGGGAGGCATGTGCCCCCCCAGACCCTTAAAAAATATGCAAGATTTTTAATACGGTGCCATTATCATTACGTTCGTTTTGTATTTTGAGGTATCCTTGTGCCCCCCCCTCCCCAGAACAAAATCATGGATACGGCCTTGCTTGTGCCCCCCCCAGAAAGAAATCCTGGATCCGCCCCTGTAGGTTATGCTTAATTAAGTAGGTATCACAAAATTATTTCCTGTCAGAACATGGTTGAAAATTGCACGCAGCACAGGAAGAGGTGGGCCCTATTATTGGACTGAGAGACTTTCAGACAGCTAAAGCTCAAGGGCGGATCCAGGATTTTTTTCCGTGAGGAGGAGGTGCACAAGCATATGACAGAGAAACAGTATTCTCACATTTGAGATTAAAAATAACATGCTATACAATTACTGTAAGGAATATTCTCTTTATTTTAATGTGAAAGTTGTTATTAATATATACCTAAATGAATAAGGCACTATAATACACAAAACAAAACAAACGCAATGGAAAGCATATTAAGAATCTTGTCTATTTTTTAACACATGGGTGGGGCACGTTAACTCCCCCCTAAATCCGCCTATGCTAACGATTAATGGAGAATGGCCCATACCTTCACCTATCAAAACAAATATAGGGCGTTAAAATCACCACAAGAATGATGCCACGCAAGTAGTGAAGACGGATTCCAGTCAGTGGCATAGACAAATAATATTCAGCGGCTCCACCTAAACTCCCAGGTACGTTAAAGGCATTAAACAGACTTAAAAGCAGAGTTCAACATTGACTCCTGTATAATTAATGTACACATTAATAATGTGATTTAATTCCTTTAATGCAAAGTATGAACTATGACAGCTTAGAGTAGAGAACTTAAACATAGTACATCACTTTAGACCCATAATCCAGCCTCTTAAATTGTATTACATTGACAAGAAAATAAAACATTGCCAGCGATACATATGAACTACCTACTTCGACAACCAGAAATTACAGAAAGTGAATTTAATGTGCAAAGACTAATTTTACACACAACAGAAACCAGAGGAGCAAAAATGGAACTCTGAACAGCTATATAAACAAATAAGCCCCTCATATACATATAAGATATACGTAAAACATGGATGCAATTTAGTACCTAAAACAACACATATAGACTATTTCTATTTGTCAAACAAAAGGTGCAGCAATCAACACTAAGAAATTTCCTTCATGCATGTACAGAAGCGAGCAGCCTTCAAACCTCTCCAATATTCTTAATGACTCAATTAAACAGCTTATGCAAGAGAGCATCTATGAAGGCTCCTGATTCAAGAGACTGGTTAACATGTTTATCTTTCACATCCATCCTCTTTCCTTTAGATAATAAGTTTTGCAGGTCTTTCAGCAAACTTCCTCCAGCTCTCTTAAAACAGAGGGTATCCAATTTACATTAGATAGAAGGTAATTTTTTTCCGACCCCCACTACTGCTAGAATTTTAATCCCCGCTCAGCCCCATTTGTCTCTTTTCTGAATCCGCCACTGCTCTAAAGTAATGAAGTACTTCAAATGCATGTGACATGGGGGCTAGCTACGTGCAAGATTACAAAATCATATCACCATGCTTTATAAACAATATTGTAGTAGTGGAGTTATAAACAAATTTTAATCCTTCTGTGCCAAATGTCGGGTGGAGCCAACGAGCATTTTCATATGCAGAAGACCTAACGTCGGGTACAGCTTTTGTGTATTTTCAACGCAAAAGACCGGACGTCAACCGTAGCTGATGCGGGGCAAATGAAGTGACCGCTAAGGTGGTAATGGTAGGATGCATTCAGGCCCTGCCAGAGACCCAGCTTAGCCAGACCTTGGGACCACTCAGCACTTTAGCTCGACCCTCCCACTCATTTATGATCCCGCTTGCTGCAGGAATCAGTTGTGAAGGGGTTATAGAGTCAACTGTTTTTGCAATGATATATTTTATTGCATGTTACAATGTTTTATACTTTGAAATTGTTTTGTTCTGTGCATAAGCATTGTTTAACGAAATTTTAGCGTTGCAAATAACAGACTTCTAGACTTATAGTATTAGGACCTTGTATTCGCTAACTTTGTTGTAATCAACACTAGAAATCCATTTAAAATTCCACATTGCTTAAAAATTTTAGTGATTCTTATAGAAGAGTAAATTATTGAAAATCAAATGCAAATATTTGGCTTAACAATAGAAGGACGGCAGGGGTCATTTGACCCATTTTCAGAATTCAAATTTATTTTTCTCGTATTAAAATATTTTTAAAAATTTTGAAACTTTTTCACTTTGGTCTATATTTTGATATAGTGGTGAAAATTCAACTATAATGTTTTGTTTTAAATTTTTATGGCGTGTTATACCTAGAAGGATGGCTAGGGGTCATTTGACCCACAACTTGCTTTTGCGCTATTTTCTTGCCCGTGGGCACTTTTGTGCCATGTAGCATATAATCGACAAGAGGCTAGTGTGGTAGATGATTTGCTTCATTTTGAACCTGGAAGTACCCGGTTCAATGCCAGTTTCATCCCAAGAGCTCGTATCTGAATTCGAAAACCTAGGCATAGCGACTTGTTGTGCTCAATCTTGCGGGTAGCAAAGGGAAATAAAACGTTTTCAGTTCTTGATTTGCGTAAATTCATGAATTACGATATTTTAATTTTGTTTTATTTGTTGTTCATTGATTATTGTATTACCCACACCGGAAAATCGTCACGTATCCCATGACTTTTTTCCGTCGGCCAAGCTCAGAGCTCTTAGAGACATTATTTTTCATCATCGCCTCATCGGTTTTACGAAAAACTTTCATTTTTCTGGCCTGACGGCACTGTCACTCGGCCTTGCCCTTGCCCCTTTGCCTTGTGTCCAGCATTAGTGTCGCCTAACCCCGTCGGGGTATGGGGAGGGGGTTGGACTGCACGCTGCGGCCTGGGAAAAAATCCTGTCTCCTTTTGAGAGAGCGGAGGAATTGGGTGGACTGGAAAATTCTACTGTATATCCTACCTTTGGAATCCGCTCGTAGGTCGGAGAAGAAGCATTACTGCAAGTTCTTGGAAGATACAAATCAGGATACGGTGGCGGTTGAGTCCCTGCCTTTCGAACGGCAATTAGCGTTACTTCTGAAATTTTTGTTATCTCTCTATACCTCCAACGAAACTGGAGAAGATTCTACCATAATGCGCTTTTGTTTGTAGATTTTTTCGCATGCATATCAGTAACGAGTTGAGGAAGAAAGTAATAAGTCGAGAAATATATCAAGAGAAGAGAATCATCGCGATTCAAATAGCTGTAGGGAATATTGAAGATCAGTCTGGAAGTGAATCGGAAACATCACTTCAAGGACATTCTGACCAATTGATCAACATCTAGGTTTGATGGAAGCGACGGAGTCCAAGATAGTGAATCCGATGGCGACTTTGGTGTAACAGCAAATGTACAGCCCAATCGAATGAAATGCAGTTGTCCTTATATGAGGTATATTCCAAAACCAGACAAATTTGCAATTGAGTACTGGGTTTTGACAGATGTGAAATGAAAATACAGCCTAAATGAATTCCATATTGTGGCAAAGATGATGATTGGCCATCAAAGCAAGCATTGGGGAAATAAATAGTTACTAAATTGACCGTAACATACAAGAATTCAGGAATAAATGTAACTTATAACAATTATTTTCCATCCATCCAGCTGGCAGGAAATCATGAAAAAATGGAAAACTTCTCTTGCACAGACGATCTGAAAAAAACAGGCGTGATGCAGGAATATCCGTGACCCCTTAAATAACCATGTAATCCATTCAACGAGAGTGTTCAAAAATACCTTAGGCCATACTCTTACTTAAAATCAGGCAAACTAGAACAATAATGTACTTTTACTCAGCAGCATCTCACACGACACTATTTCCGAAACGAATAAAAGAATACCAGAGACCATCCTATTTCATAATAAAAACAAAGCAGGTGTAGATATGATGGATAGCATGTATCAATTTATTTACACATTTCCAAATCCAACAGCCATATCTCCACGGGCACAAAAAAGAAAAAGGTGCCAAATACCCTAAAATTAAATCATTGCACCAATTTCCTTTCCATTTTCCATATTCATTTTCATGTGCAAATGGCTGTGCACCCCCTGCCTCACGCTTTTAAGTGGCTTGCAGGTTAGTGTGTAGATTTACATGTAGAGGAATAAATCGTCCAATGTACGCATTCAGCGCAAAAAAATATTTTGTGGAAACAGCGTTAAAAAATACTGTCTGTCTGAGATTTACAACAAAGTAATAAGTTTTAAATTTTTTAATGTAAATTTTATAAACCTAGTACGCCTATTGTTTAAACATGTAACACAACTTTTGTATTAAGTGCATGTATTTTCATTATTAGATTTGCAATCGACTACTAAATACGGTTTAATTCATGATTCTTTAAAATAATTGTTATTAACTTTTGACGATGGAAATAATATTTAATAATGTTAAATAGTGTTTTTAATGAACTGATTCCACAATTAATACGTTTAAACTGAATATTGGATGAAAATTAGGCGTTTTATTCCAAAATACATTTTAGGGGTCAAATGACCCCTAGCCGTCCTTCCAGGTAGTGCGAAACTCCCGTCCTCCTAGTGTTAAAAAACACTGGTAATACAATAACCCACATAGCATAAATTATCTTCTAGATGTCTACAAAATATCTATAAAATATTTATAGAACGTCTTCAGCTAATGTCAAGAAAATATTTTGTAATATCTTCTAGATATTTTGTAGATATCTGAATGTCCGCTTTTCTGATATCTACAAGATATCTTTGAGAATATATTTTCTAGACATTCATATTCAAATTGGATCAATGGGGAAATTCAGGATAAATGACTGAAATATAATATTTTTCAGTATAACAAGAGTTTATTTTCAACTGAAAGCCTACTGATGGAGCAGGAGGTGATGGTAGGGTGCCTTTTATAAGGATTTTTCCTGAATATTGGAACCTCTCTGGAATTTACTTCTTTCTAATGGGGGCTTCCTCCTCAGATTCCAAATTTGTTACCAAAGCAGCTTACAATTTCCTTTTACATTTCTCATAGGAGTCTGCAACATTATCAATGAATGTTGATCCAATGTCTTGCAATATAGGTCTTGAAGAATTTTTAATGCAAGTTTTTTCCAACATATTTAAACATCATCAGGGCTATGAATTAATGATATTTATATAAATGAGTACATAACTGTGATATGTAAAAGGTTATGGCAAAAAATTTTTATGACAGTAAAAAATAGTTGTAAATTAATTATAAAAAGCAGAGACTAGAATTTTGACATACCTTTTATTCCATTGAATTGGATTTGTTTATTGATGGTAACTAAGCTGAGACTGTTCACAGTTAGGTACCTATCAATTTTGATTTCACTGGACATATTATACAAAAAGAGTCTCCGCTCAAAAATACATAAGTTAGACATCTAGAAGATTTTTATAATATCCACAACATTGATCAAGGCATTTTCTAGACTTCTAGTAGATATTTAAAATATCCAAAACATGAAGAAATTTTCTAGACATCTATAGAAGATATTTAAGATATCCAAGACATTGAAGACATTTTTGTAGATATCTAGAAGATATTTTGTGCTAAGTGGGAAGTTGACCCAGTGAGAAATGGGTGGTGGAATCCACGTGGAGATGTAACGTGGATACCACGTGTTTTTGGTCGTGGAATCAACGTGGAAATTTGGTGGAAGAATTAAAACAGCAGTAGGTGCAGCTGTCCTAAAACCATTAAAACCTCAACCACTCTATATCTAAACCTTCTATATATGTGTCTACGATTTTTCATGTGCTCTCATGGCTGCCTTTCCACGAATTATATAAAAATAGAATGTGCGATACATTTTCACATATAACTAGCGTGGTTTCAGGTTGATAAATGACGCAATGTCACCAGAGAGTTAAGTTCCACAAATTAGAAATTCTGTTTAACATTTTATGATAATCACCACAAATCCACTTGAAATCAACGTGGGTCCAACCACTCAATATCCACCACCACCAAATATCCACCACTCAACGTGGATTCCACCACCCATTTCTCACTGGGGACCATGGACTCGTGCTAAGATAGGGTTAGAGGGTCTAGAGTAGCCGGGGTAAAGGCTGGGCACCCCATTGCGCAGTGAGGGGAGGGTTTTGGGGGATAAAACTCCCTGCAGAACTCATCATCAGAGAAATTTTAAAATTTAGTCCATTTTACTTAATTGGATAAATATTACTTAAAGAATTGTGTAAGGATTTTTAAAATATCCCTGAGATAAAGCAGTAAAACTCACCATTTTGATCAATTTATCCAATTAATTAATCTGGGGTAGAGCACCCACACCTCCCACATTCCATACCCCCAGTATTAGTTGCTTGTAAAACCCCCCTAGCCTTAATTCCCAGCTGTGCGCCTGCCCCGTTGAGTTGGGTCCCAAATCGGTTGGACAAGAATACTTGGGTAACTCCAACCCCAAAAAGAGCTCTATACAGAGATGTTCAGAATATTCTTATGCTACTCGTAACACGAGAAATATTTTCCTCTTGTAGGCGCCAGCAGGCTATGGTTAAGAAAATTCACAGAAAAATTCTTTCCCTCACTTTGTTTTTTGTATAATGGTACCATTACTTGGTATGATGTTTTTCAAAGGACTATTAAGCATTATAAAAACAAATTAAAAATAGTAAATGAAGGCTAATCTGAGGTATGAACAGTGATGTCAATTGTCTTTCACTCAATAAAAAAAATTTGTGGCACTGAAAATTTCTGTATTTTTTTACTTTAAATTAATGTCACAGTGTATTGCTACGCATTATACAAGATATATCCACAGAAAGTACAAAGAACAAGAAGCTCTAATGATACCGTAGGTATGGAAGGAAAGTGAATAAAGCATTATGCGATTATGCCATGAGACGTGTCATTTTTCATTTTCCACTTATATTTTTGACCTATTGCCACCATTATTATCACTAAAAGCCCATAAAAACTCTTTCCGGTAAATTTTGAGGCGCAAATTAATACCTATTTACTTCGGATGACAAATAATATACGTCTCTAAGCATATACCATCTTTTACAGTGCAGCTAAATGCATCAGCTGGCCACGACCACCACTTCCCGTCACCTCATTTGATGATGTTAACGCACTCAGCGCGTCGGACCAACTCCATGCCATAATAAGGCAGAGGAGATTGATTGAAAGAATTATGTGATAACTCTGATTACCTTCCAAGATAGTGGAATCCTTTCATTCGACTCAATATTTGTTCGACACATAGCGATCTATCACTTGTATTGCGCCATGGCCCATGGGCAATTGCGCATGAAGTAGTTCCAATATTCGTCGACTGTACTTTTGGCGCACCATCGCAATTGTTATCGAAAAGAGCAAGAAAAGAGTGATGAGTGGTGTTGTGTTATGGCGGGAGAATGTTTTCTTAGGTGATGTAAAGTGTTGCTTAGAATTTTTTCTGAATGATGGGGGAGGTTTCAAGAAAACGCTACCATTCTCCGTCTCAGGGTGAATGTAGTAAGAGGTTGAGGGATTCAGGAATTGACAGCAGCTGTGGAGATAGCCAGGAAGGTTACGGTTATGCCGGGACAATCAAGAGAATTGAGTTGATAAACTTCATGTGCCACAAGCATTTAGAGATTGATCTGCCTCATGGTGTTAATTTCATTATTGGTCGCAATGGCACGGGTAAAAGTGCAATATTGTCAGCCTTGGTTGTTGGTCTTGGTGGAAAGGCAAGCGATACAAACAGAGGGTATTCGTTGAAAGGTAAATAATGTTGTCTTCAAGGTAATTAGTGAATTATCGTATATATTTGTCTGTTGTACTCAAAATATGATTATACATTCCAGAATTCGTGAAGACAGATGAGCACAGCGCTGTTATCAAAATTGTGATAAACAATGAAGGATTCAATGCTTTTTTGCCGCAGGTATATGGTTCGTTTATCACAGTTCAGCGTACAATCGGACCTACCTCTAGCCAATACAAAATTACATCTTCATTCGGTGAGTTCAATGCCTTTGATATGCATCAAACCTGGTGGAATCTTTCTCTTTGCTAATTGCACACCATTTATAGGTGTTACAGTTCCAGTGGAAATGTGAATTTAACATTTTGGACTCGGCTGATGTTGAAACAAATTTTGGCAAGCAACTAGCATTCGGTTCACTTATTATCAGTATTTGGGAGTCTCATATGTATCAAAGAAAGGTGGAAATTAGGGATTTAACACACACGAGTGAGCGTTAAGCACTTCAATTAACTGCTTATATACAGTTACTTTTTGTGAAACATTTTGAAAATTGCATACAAGATTCAAGTAGGAGGATCTATTGAATTTTTCTTAAAAATGCAAGTTTAACACTGCTTTTGGGTGAAACTTTGGCGGAGTTACATGCATAGGGATATGTCATCTCGCACGAAGTTCTTGATATTTACCATCAGTTCAGTCATAAAGGGGAAGTAACGGTTATTTTCATAAACCAATGAGGAGAGTATTGGTAATAATTACAGATTTTCAAATATAAAGGTAACAAGCAAAAATTACCTGCATTGTTAATATGTTACCGGTAAATGAATCGCTTTACTTAAAAATTTATTTTATAGGTATGCATTGGGCTAGTTTTATAATATGTATATGGTTAGAGTTAACTTGAGCATAAAATTGCTGTAATCATAACTTGCAATATTTAACAGCTACTGTAAAATAACTCAGAATAGTATTTTGTTAAACTCATGACTGCTGGTGGAAAATTTGTGGAATCCATTTTTCCCACTCCACAAAAGTTTAACTAGACATTACAAAAATGGTACATAAATAGAGTGGCAGCAATGAAAACCTCGCCAGTTAGTGTAATCTATGGTGAAAAATTTTTGGTGGGATTATCTATTCATCAGTGCCTTAGCCAGTCCTGTTATTTCTCCATTACTATACCTTTCTTTACCTTGTGTATCCTCCCATTCCCACCTTTTCTCCGACAAAAACAAGTTATTTGTTTAATTGGCTGCTAAATATGCTAAGATAGTATAGAATTGAATCAAAAAACTGCTAATGAATGGCGATCCCCCTCTGTTACAAAGGATAATCAGTGTTCTACTGTTTGTCAATTTTCTTGATTTCACCCATGGAGGTCATATTCCTATGATGTATTAGGCACATGATATACATTTTGTTACCCTGCTCCAAGATGAATGAGCATATACTCATTGTCAGAAAAGAAAGTGACAGAAAACTCTGATAGTTCGGGACAGATACAATAACGAAGTGGAAGATAGATGTGCATTCTTTCATTCCTTGATGGTATAAAGAATTATCTTCATCGGCACATTAATAGAATACTTTTATGTACATTGTGCTTATGTGATTCAGAGACAAAAATTGTACCTATGAAGTCGGAAACCAGTTAAGGTTAGTAAAGGAAACGGTGGTGACTAAATGGAAAATATTTGTCAGTAATAGGAAATTAGGTATTAAAGTAATGATTTTATCACTTTTATTTCCATGTTAGATTTCTTGTTGCTTATCATCATCACTGGCCCAAAATCCTGAGATTGGTTTGATGCAGTTCTCAATTCTCCTGTCTTCTAATCTTTTCACTCTTTCGTATTTCTTCTCTTTCACCTCCTTATTTACTTGTTCAATATATTTTATTTGCAGTCTTCCTTTCCCATTTCTCACATGTACCCTCTACTGTGTCAAGATATGGCCGATTAGGTTGTTTTGTCATGTAATCAAGGTCATCTAAGGACTTCCTCATTGCTCATTCAGTCAATCCAATGGATACTCATCATTTTTCTGCAGCACCACATTTCAAAAGCCTCCATCCTTGATTTCTCTGTTGCTTTGCAATGTATAAATTGAGAGAATTCCACCATGTAATGTTATAAAAATGACTGGGGTAGCTATGTCTCCACAGTATAATATTGTGGTGGTTTCCCTTGCTTTCCATATTGCAGTACTACAGCCATTGAAGTAAATGTTACCATTCCTGTAGTAAAATGTGCATCGCTGTACTGACTGAAATGGTCTTCATCTTTGATGGTTAGTCTTCATCGGAGATGCATAATAATAATATGTTTTATTTGCCCAAAAGACCAAGGTGCATTTTTCAAGGTATAAGGCACGTCTATCAAAAACATAAGTTTTATTATTATAGTATATTATTATTGCCTTTGATAGATGGATTTTTGCTAAAAAGCCTCGGGGTCCACTGGGTAAGTCTCTGAGGAGCATACAGTTTCTGTGGCAAAATTACTACTCCACGTTAGTTACCTATATTAATATTTAGGTAGTGGTCTATTGATTATTTTCAAATTGTATAAATTTGAATTTAAACTCAGAACAAAATGACTTGCCGGTGTAAGTGGCAGTATTCCTGACCAACAATCTTGAGTTTTGAGTTCACAACCAGGCTGACAATGAGCCAAATGATTTCTTATTTTCTGATGAGTTCCACCTATATATTTCCGCATATTTGTTGGCAGCCTTCAATTGGCAAGTAACAGCATCTTCACAGGTTTTGGTATTATTTAAATGGCCTACCTTACCCGAGAATGGACCCTCTGAATGCCATGCCTTTTTCCCTACAACTACTTAGCCTATGTGTAAATTCACTTATCTTGCTGCTAAACTCTATATCTAGATGTCTACCTACTAGCCACAACCCATTGGACACTCTCTGTGGCTCTTAGCTTAGCTGTGACTCATGGTGTTCGTTAAGCTTGAACTTAATTTTTAAGTACAATGCTTTCCCATCATTGACAGTATCGTCTTGTTTTCTGTGGTGCAAAATTTAGGTTAATCATTTGTATCTACCATTCTAATTTGTTATTTTTGTCAGCATAACCTTAATGAAGGCCAACATCTCCATGTTATTAATTTTCTTTTTTTTTCATTTACAGGAAATGTTGTGTCTACAAAGTATGAAGACTTGGCACGTATATTAATGTACCTGAATCTGCAAGTGGATAATCCTGTGGCTATTCTCACCCAGGACACTGCTAGAAATTTTTTGCACAATACAAAACCGACTGATAAATACATATTTTTCTTGAAGGCAACCCGGTTGGAATTCATTCAGAGTATTTACAAAAAAGTAGCTGATTGTCTTGCCTCAACTCGTATCTCACAGGAATATCGCAAAAGGGTTAGTATAACTTATTTTTAATGCCAAAATGTGTGAATTATAGTTTCTTTGCAATTGAACACACACATCCAAAGTTGCCTACAAAAGAAGACCACATTCATTGTCCGCCTTTTTCATTGCCATATTTTTTATGGCACTCGGAATATATCTCAGAACTGGTAGTGGTTCCTTTGAATGGGTCCTACTTCTTCTGTAAATAATAAAGTTTCCAAAGGCTGTGTATATCTGACATTAATTAAGCCTATTTGACTTGGGTAAGTGGAAACAGTGGAAATAAAACACATGGACGTTGTGTGAATCTTTTATTCCATATTTCACCACTCATAAAAAGGATTGTGTGAAAGATAATCACACTGTCCAGATGTCAAGGCATCACTGAATGGCTTTCACAGGTTTCACTCTGTAGGAATGGGAAATTGGGAAATACATGAGGTATGTTAAATTATCCGGTGGAGAAAAAAGACTTGAAGGCTCGTCCTGGACCATTTGGCTGTGTACTGGGTCAGTCCAGCACCTTTGGACTGTCACAATACCGCGGAGTCTTGAGTGCCAGGTTATAAGTACCACATATGGCTCGGGTTTGCCCCAGATTATGCATTTGAGAATTTGCGGAAGGAAGTCTCATTGAACATGGATTATCTCCCCAAAGACCGAATGTTGCTCTTTTAGCCTCAGTGCATTGACTTGTTGGACATTCAGGTGCTATATTGTTTTCAGCTGCATCTAGCTATGCAGTTGACATCAGGCACAGAAATAAGAAATATAGTGGACAATGATATCAATAATTTGTGTAGGAGGTTTCATTTGTTGTCTACAATGAGGCCTTATCTAGGTAAAATGCATCTGAAATGTACTTACAACCATTCAGCAGTCTAAGTTTGGCTTCGTTGTTTATTCTGAGAGTTACCCATCCTACATGGCATCCACAGTGCGACGGACTTGTTATAGCACCAGAGCAAACAAACACCTTTCATGGATGGATGATTTCCATATGCTTTTCCTTATGGACCATAAACATGAACACATCCCTTCCCCCACAGGGGCTCAAATTAAACTCCTGCCATTGCCCTTGCCTGTATCATCATGAAATTGATGTAATCGTTGACTTAATTCTTTTTTTTTCCCTTTTCAATGTAGAAGCTAACGTCCATGCAAGATGAAAAAGCAGAAATACAGAGGAGGCTGAAGCGTCTCATGTCAGTGGAGAAAACCAGGGACAAGCTTGAGTTTGCCCAAAATGAATATTTTTGGGCCAAAGTGAGTACAGAATTCTACATTTTACTAAGGCTGATTTACACGAGGCATGTCATTTTGCAATCTGACGCATGTACAAAGGCAAAATCAAAATTGTATTGTGTGAAGTGGTGGATTGCTACAACACATGCGAAAATGTTTGCATGCGAGACAGTGAAATAGTCCCTGCTTGCATTCTCGCAGTTTCAACAAATGTTTTCGGTACTAACCTGCGTAATGATGTGCCCCATATAAAACGGCCTTTATAAATAGTGTAATCCTGATTTAAGGTTTTTCAGAAGGGACGAAATTTAAAACACTTAATGTGGACCTGGTATTATTTTTAGGTTTTTAGAGTACATATTTAATGATTGGAACAGCTTTCTATGATTAAAAAAATATACCGTATTTCTCCGAATATATTCCCCCCCCCCCCCTAATTTTGAGGCTTCAGTTTCGGGAAAATTAAAAAAAAAATGAGTTTGAATGTTGCCCCCCCCCCCCCCTTTACTTTTACCACTGGCATTTTTGGAAAAAAAGGGGGACTATATTCAGACATATATGGTTTGTAGTTATATGTCCTTAAAGAAGCCACAAGCAACAATAAATTTTTTACCAATTATGTGCGATTCCCAAAAGTCGCGAACACGTTTCAGAAAACAGCTAAAAATTGGGAAGTAAAATTAAGCAATTAGTGGATCACATACATATTTATAGAATTCTTATATCAATTACATTTATGTATGTAAGTATTAAGTTATAACTTAAAACTTTTTCCCATTCAAATGTTATTGGGGACAGTTATCAACATTATTAATTCCAGTTTCTGCACTTCTTGGTTGTCTCAATACATTTTGGCAGTGTTATTCTATATGAATGAGGTGTACTTATAATATCGTCAGTGTATCATGAAAGATGGACAAAATAAAGACTTAATTTTACAACATAGGTATACATTTTTTGACTTTAAGAATGTGAGTGATAGTATGAAAGAAGGGAATGCCAGCTGTAGGAAATTAAACTATAATTGCACCCATACATTTTTGGTGAGTGAAGTTCAATTCATTTTTTCTCCACTGCGCTATTCTTCGAGGATATATTCAACAATTACAATTGCAATTCATCCTTAAGAATCATGGGCTTAAAACTGATGCAGGAGAATATGCAGTTTTATAATTATGTATGTATTCCCAAGAACATGCACTATCTTAATGTTCTATACTTATGTATCTAAACAAATAAGTGCTATGTATTTAAGCATACCTATGTATGTAAGCATCGTAAGGAAACCTTTTGGACCATCAACCTATTGAAAACTATTGTCAGTGATAATCATTCCTGATATTTGAATAATCATTTGCATGAGCTTTCATAGACAAACTTTAAATTGAGTAAAAAATTGAAAACTATTTGTTGCCTATAGTTGGGAAAATGCAGAATATGGAAATGTTTCATGCATATTATTTTTACATTGCTATAATATGGAATTGATGAGGAACTCAAAAAGTTATATTGACTGAAAAAACATGAAATGTGAAGTTGTTCAATCGAGAATCAACTGTAGTTCTTTTATTGGCTAATTATTCTTAATATTATTAACCATGTTCCAATGGTAAGGGAAGGTAATAAAATGCTTATTGTCAAAAATGCCACCCACATTGAACTGCCATTTTTAATTCACTGTTCCATTCAGTCCAATTCCATTCACGGTTCCATTTAATTCAATTCCATTTCAATCCATCCCTGCTTACCTAATACATCTTAATTCAAAAACTATTTTCCATGATTTTTTCCTATTTAAATGATTATAGTCCTTAGATGAAGTTTTTGAATGTGAAGAAATCATTATCTTTCTGAGTTATTTCATAGTAATGGTGTTAGTTTTGGATGTTAATCTCATGACAACTTTGACTATCTAGTCAATTATTTTTATGTAATCTGAGTGTAGTGTATTTTCTTATCGAGTGTTTTCTTTTCAATGACTATTGCAAATTGTATTAGTTTAATGTCCAAGAAATGCATACAGTAGACTTTCGTTAATACGAACAATCATATTACGAAGTTTTATTTTTATGAAGCAATTGTTGGCCTCGACAAAAAGGCTAATCCAATCTATAGTAAAATAAATGTTATTATGAATTTTCATTTTTACGAAATTACAAACCTGTCCTAGTTGTGGCAGTTACAAAAAGAAATTGGGTACCAAGTTCCACGATTAAGCAATGGCTAGAGGTAAGTGAAATTCGCGAGATGCGATATCGCGAAATAACGCGAAATCAGTAAAGAAAAACCAAATTTCACGTTTTTTTTGCGATTTTCGGTGAATAAACAAAAAGCTCACATCTAATGAGTCCACCTTCCCAACTCCCGTATGTGTGACGGTCACTGTCGTGAGTGAGAGCTCCACAAACCTGAGTGAGTGAGTGCGTGTGTCCTACGCGGTCATTTGTTCCTTGGAGCAAACCGAGGTGCGTGAGTGAGAGCGTGTTCTCATTAATTTTATTATTTTGTCTTTTTCTTTTGTGTGAGTGGGTCACTGTCGTGAGCGAGAGCTTCACAAACCTGAGTGAGTGAGTGCGTGTGTCATACATTTTATTATTTTTTTATTATATCCTTAAAGCAAATCCGCGAGGTGCGTGAGTTTCGCATTTGTATAATCTGTTAGTGTTTTATCTTGTTTTCGTTCATTACTCCCCTTGTTAGCATTGTATATTCCCACCCCCCACCCCCATCTGCCCACCAAAGAGTGCGGCCCTGGGGAATTAATTTTCTTTCAACTGTTTAACGGCCGTAGTTCGTTCAATCACTTATACGTTACGTAAAATGTTTAATAAAAGTATAAGTATTCATGAAACGTGTACCATAAAATAACAAAACGCCTATAAATGAGGAAAAATTGTAGCATTATAATAACACTGCCAAGATTTTCTATATCACCGAAATCACATGGTTTTAAAACGAATCATAGCAACAAATAAAACCACTTTCACGGACCTCTAGCAACGGCATATAGGTGGATATACACTACACTACGTTAAAATCATTGCACCTTGTTTAAGTTCTCCTCTTGCACTGTGCCCAAGGGCATCAATTATGGTTCTTTCTTTAGAAAGAGATATGTACTTCAGTATCCACACAAAATCATAAAGTAAGCTTCATTCCTGCACATCATGGTGACTCATTACCACCCTTCAATTGCCTGTACAGCAAGTCCTCTTCTTTCGATCTTCTTAATAAAAAAATCGAAGCATTTATGGATACAGAGAAATTCAAGGGGGGGTGCTTGTTTTTACACTTATGCACATAATTCAATCTCAAATACCATACCCATGACTCTAAAGCTATTCCACTGTGGGACTATAAGTACGGTAAATTTAAGGGACAAGAAATTTTGGCAAGGTATGTTTTTTTGAGATGATTCTTAAAAGAAATGTTCATACGAACTTTGTTATTACAAACCACCAGTTTTTCAGTCCTGTGAACTTGTGAGATAATGTGAGTCTACTGTATTTTATTAGTATTTTATTCCCCTGAATATGGTTTACGGCATTCCTTACCCCCTCAGTGTTTGCTCCATCCCGATCTTTTTATCTCCTTCTTATCTCCACTGGGAGCCTCAACTCCTCTCCCTCCATGTCTAGCTTTTCCTTGTTCTTTATTCCTCTCCGGCAACCTCATTGTGTTCATGTTGTAATGTAATACATATGTGAGATAGATCCACTTTGTCTAAGTAATGGAAGCTGGCTTTTAATTTTTGCTCATGGTATTTAAAATTTAAGGCAGACATAAATAGGTTTTTGCTGTTGTTTTTTTCAGGTTAGAGAAGAGGAAGTAAAATTAGAAAAGTTAGAAGAATCAAGAGACGAACAAAATGGTGTCTATACAAAGCTTAATGAAGAGCTTTCACTCTTTGGGGAAAAGATGAAGTCATTTGAAGAGAAAAAAAAGTAAGTTTGAGTTGCCTTATACTGGAGAGGGAATTACCAAATTTTATTACCATCTGTACAGATTTTTTTAGTATGCAATTTTAGTGTTCACTGCATTTTGATTATGTGTTTCTCAGATTTCTTGAAGAATCATCAGAAGCTATGGTTGCAGAGGGTAAAGAAATCAATGCAAGGTGTGCTGTGCTGAAAGGTGCTTGTGAGGATTTGAATAATTCAAGAAAATCAAAAATTGATCAAATGCAATCCAGGAGAGATGAAGGTAACAGATTGAGGAAGAACATTGAATCCATTAACAAGCAGATAGCAGAATTGCAAGCCGCGTGAGTGCCTGTTTTTGGTATTATTTACGTTATCCCACCTATGATACCTATGGGGAACAGCTATTTTGTTGACTTAGATCTGAGACTTGTTTTAAACTTTTGGCCTCTGGATAAGAAAATAACCTCAGTTTTTTTCTATCATGTTAACTTTTTAAGCTATAGGATACCCTCTTTTTGTATTATGTGGCGTACAAAATTTGCTTGTGAATGAATTTAAAGGGAAATCCTATCTATATACAGCCCTTGTGGTGACTGACTGACTGATGGATACAAATTCCCGACCACTTCTAGAAGTGCTGGAGTGCTGAAATTTGGCACGCGTGCGGGGAACCCGAAATGATTCGAAGGAAAAATCCGAAAACAGGAAGTTTCCGCCACGTGTCGTCGCTAGGACGACAAAATGGCCGAAATCGGGCTTTTTTCGGGGACCATCTTTCGGTTTTTATTTTACTGCGCGCGAATGGTGTGTGCCACACGGATCGCTAATGCATTTCCTGAAAGCTGATGAACGTTGGCACGTAATAACGTAATGTTGTAAATTTCTTTTTCAGAAAATTGCAGCCAAAATGGCGTCCAAAAATTCGTTTTTCTATTAAAATTTCATAACTTCCGCTCCCTTCGACTTAATTTGAGGTATAGGATAACAAAAATGATTATTATATATGCTTATATCATCGTCTACGAAATGTAGGTAACAATTTTCTTTCGTCGTCCTTGGTTACTGAGAAAAAAATTAAAATATTCCGAAAATCACCGAAAATTACGATTTCCAAAAGATTAACACAAGATTATGTCAATTTTAACCTGACCGATTTCTTTCAAACTTTGTAGTTACATACACCTATTTATTGTTTTTCAGAAAACATGAACGTTTAATAAATGATTCAATATATTTAACAGCGAAAAAATAAAAATGGCGGGCACTACTCACTTTTTTCAGGGACTGGCTTTTTATTGTATTACTCTCGAAATATAGATGTCATAGGGCACACTTCTGTTAGATATGGCAGTAAATGAATGTGACCATATATTATCGTCATCTTTAAACCAGTGGCGGCTCGTGAGTCAAATGCTGGGGGGGGCGCACTCCACCGGGGGGTCATAATTTTTTAATATTTCGCGTATTTTATTAAGTTTTTACGGCAATCTAGGAATAAAATTTTGTGATGCCATATGTTCCGTTTTTTTCAACAAAAATACGTAGTTTTCCTAAGAAAGCTTGATTAATAAATACTAAATGCAGTAGACTCTCGGTCATACGGATCGGCTTAGTCCGGACTCTCGATTATACTGATCAATGATCTTGAAGAATAGAAATATATTTGCTGCGATATTTTGCAAATACAAACGAAAATACGTAACTTTAGGTTTTAGCGCCTACATTCTTCGTGCGGATATGCCCGCAATACACTTATGTTGTTCGTTTTGCAATTATAATGCGTTATATGTCAAATCTATACAACATTTGCAATGATTCAGGTAGCAATGACACTTGTAACACCTGAGGAGGGAGGGGAGTGTCACTGACTTCCACTGGGCAACAAACACTACTAGAATGCGCGCGCTTTGCTATTGCAGATGTAAACTTTGATTGCGGTGTTCGCGTTGCTTCTTGAATACAGTATGATTTAAAATCAATAATTAAACATTTCTCACAAAGTTTTAACAAAATCTGAAATACTCACATGCCTTTATAGTTATATTGCAGAAGTCCATCCTTCTTTCCTTTTGTCCAGCAAAGTGATCAATTACACGTTCGTTGAAATCAGCGCCGGACAACAATTTCTTTCCGATTGAACACATGGCAAGGGCACTAGTCTATAAATAAACAAGGGACGACACAAAATGGGCCGACGAAAAATACGACCAAAAAGAACAAGGTGCCTGGACACAGAATTGGGGACAATTTTCCCCTATATTTCCCTAAAACATAAACGAGCACAGTTGATTAATTCAAAATTGTCTTCCTGAATGTACACACAGCACTAAGAAACTTCTTAATAGGCAATTACGCACAGTTAACTCCTCGAAAATGATGTCTGAACTCATTTCACTCCGTTCTTTCCGAGAGTCTTGCCTGGTCTTGCCGTTACATTAAGGACGACTCAAGGGAGATAGAAGTCTTGGTCCACAAATGCTGATTCAGCTGAGGGACGAATTTAAGGTCAGCAAAGGCATTCAAGTAAACAAAAACGTCACGGACCAACGCCTTGTGTCTAAGATTCATATGTGGTAAACACACGAAACGCCAACGGGTCGCACTTGGAATAACCATGTCTTCGAAATCATTGCCATGATATAATAGAATATAAATTCTAGATCGTAAAAGACTCTGAACCACAGATAGGAGCTGTAAGGATCTCCGCACTGATATGAACTCTTCGAAGCCACTTAAATCAGACCCAAGTGACATTTTCCGTCAGACAGCTACCGCTCTGCCGCTGAGGAATTAGGTGAACATGAACTAATAAAACAAGGACGGCTAGAAAAATGATGAACCTACACACAAAAGGTGCATTGTACGCGGAACTTCTTCACATTCATTGAATGACTCTATTTAAAGTCACGTTTACGGGTTAGATCATGTTTAATCCCTCACACTATCACGCACGCACCTATTTCTTAAATTATAAATCAGTGGGGAATGTTAACTGATTTTTCCTAATACTGCAGGTCTTTTGATGAATTTATCTGAAAAATAGGTACCGCATTTCTAATCATCGGGAAGATATGAATACATTGTTAAGGCCTAAATATTATAATATTAGTTTCCCCAAGGTTTTTGAAATTCGTAATCATAACAGAACTGTGGCAAATACTCGAGAATAGTTTTCCTACGTCAATACGGCCTTTAACTAGTTGGATTTTGTGTTCCGGAATTCAAACACCAAAAAACGCTAGCATAATGGGATAATTTATTTTCTGTAGCAATACCTACCAGTAATTAAAAATAAAATCGTATAACTACACCCAGTACAGTGACCATTCTGATCCCGTACGTCCCTTATCTGTGGCAGCACCAAGTAGACGCCAGATTATACGCCCGCCGGCCTGCGCAGCGATGTCAACTCACACGTCGCTCTGCGCATTCTCGGACGACGTCCCAAGACTTCCATAAGACACAAGGTTAGACGCGTCATAGCACCAGCAGCCCCCACCACTACCACTCTCCATATAACTGCATGGGGATGGATTGGGACGTTCTGGCCAGCGCCCCACAGCTACAAATACGAACTTCTCGCGCTATTTCTTTTCGTGTTTTTCCAACACTTTCGATGTATGTGACTGAAAAAACACTTTGGCTAATTAGATGTATAATCATAAATTAATGGATATTTATTTTTTTTTTACTTTTTCAAATATTTGGGAGGGGCGACGTCCGAGAGTCCTTATGGGCAAACCGCCACTGCTTTAAACCCCCCGAAACCCCCTAAAAAATTAAAATTTGCACATAAGTAGCTTTTTCGGGTACTTTTCGTCACAATTCCGCCGCTTTTCCAATCCTTACCATTCATCGCTACGGAATTGATGTGGACGATTGATGACCGCTGGCAGTAAAAACCTATAAACCCCCGGTAAACCCTCATACACCCCCCCAAAAAATAAAATTTTGCATATAAGTCTACTTTTTGGATACTTTTCGTGACTATTCCACCGCCCCAACGACTCATCCCCACGGAATTTATGTAAATGGATGGTGACCGCCAGGAGTACACAAATTTAAACCCTTGCTATCTCCCTGAAATCCCTCCCAAACGTAAAATGTGTCATTTAGTCTCCTATTTGGGTACTTCTCGCAAACATTACGCCACACTACCCGTCCCCTCTGAGCTCAAGATCCGGAATATTTGGTGAGGGCGAGCAGCCGTAAACCATACGGGAAAATACACCAGAAACCCCCGATCACCTCCTGGAACATCGCTGAAAAAAAAATTAATGAATTTTAAAGTCGCCTTTCCGAGTAGTTTTCGTCACAATTTAACCGGTGCCCAAACCACTTATTAAAACCCCCGATAACCCCGTGAAACCTCCCAAAAAATTCTAATAAATCGCCTCTCCAGGTAAAAGAATCGTCAGACAACTGCTCCGGACCCCTAGGACTTATCGGCACGGAATTTATGAGAACGATTTGTGACCACTGGTTTAACACAAGTATACCCCCGGTATTCCGTTGGAACCCCCCGCAAAAAAATTAAAAACTTGCCTTTAAGTCTTCTTTTATTTGTCGCCACTATTACTCCGCATTGCACTACCCCTTTAAAATCATCGCTACGTGATCACTGTGGACGATTGGTGACCGCATGCATAACACATTAAAACCCCCGAATCCCCCTGGGCACCCTTCCAGGTGGGGAAGAGCATTAATGAGGACTAAGCGGAGCAGCCGCGGGGGGGCTCCTCAACCTCAAGGCGGCGAAGCCGCCCCAAAACGAGGAACGGCGAAGCCGTTCCGAGGAGTAGCTGGCGTCGGCGAGGGGGAGCTTCAGTAACCCTCGGGCGGCGAAGCCGCCCCGTTGTTCAAGCGGCGCAGCCGCTGTGGACTCCCCCCATCTCTGGGCGGCGAAGCCGCCCCTCAAACGGATAACGGTGAAACTGTTCCTTAATGCCCTCGCCCTCTGGGCGGCAATGGCAACCCCAGACGAGGAACGGCAAAGCCGTTCCGAGTATTAAGCAGGGTAGCCCCGGGGGGGCACACTCAATCCCTGGGCGGCGAAGCCGCCCTTCAGTGAGGAACGGCGAAGCTGTTCCCAGGAATGAGTGGGGTGCCTCCCTACCCCCTGGCCGGCTAAGCCGGCTAGCTGAGATGAGATTATTTGAACTTCAAAAGTCTTCGAACGACCAAAAATAAAGACGGCGAAGCCGGAACCGGGGTTTTTAAGGGGCGGAGCCCCTTAACGAGCGCGCGGAGCGTGCGAGTCTCTATTATATACAGCCCTTGAGGTAACTGACTCACTGAAGGATACAAATTCCCGACCACTTCCAGACGTGCTGGAGAGCTGAAATTTGGCACGCGTGCGGGGAACCTGAAATGATCCGGAGGAAAAATCCGAAAACCGGAAGTTTCCGCCACGTGTCGTCGCTAGGACGACAAAATGGCCGAAATCGGGCTTTTTCCGGGTACCGTCTTTCGGTTTTAATTTTACTGCGCGCGAACCTTGCGTGCCACATGGATGTTTAATGCATTTTTTGAAAGCTAATAAACGTGGGCACGTAAATATGTAATGTTGTTAGTTTCAATTCAAGAAAATTGCAGCCAAAATGGCGCCCAAAAATTGGTTTTTTGAAAATAATTTCATCCCTTCTGCTCCCCTCGACTTAATTTCAAGTGTATGATAACAAAAATGATTATTATATATGCTCACTTGATTCTCCATTTAACTTAGGCAACAATTTTTTTTGTCACCATTGGCTGCCGAGGAAAAAATTAAAATATGCCGAAAATCGCCAAAAAGTACAATTTCCAAAAGATTAACACAACATTTCGTCCAGTTTTACACGACCGATTTCATTTAGACTTAGTATATGCATAAAAATATTCATTTTGTTCTAGAAAATGTAAACATTTTTACAATTTTTCCATCGATAAACCAACAGAAAATTAAAAATGGCGGACACTTCCCATTTTTTCCCGGGAGTCCGTTTACTATTTATCGCTATACAGGCGATACATTTCTGTCACACAAACCGTTGGTGCATGTTATGAAAGCCAATAAATGTTGACTTCTACTTATGTAATTTTTTAAGTTAATTTCCAAGTTAAACGCTTTCAAAATGGCGTCCAAAAATTGATTTCTCGGAAAATATTTCATACTTTCCACTGCCGTCGGCCTTATTTTGTGAGTTGGGCAACAAAAATGATTATTATATATGTTCATTACATATTCTACGAAACATAGGTAACAATTTTCTTTCGTCGTTCTTGGTTACTCAGAAAAAATTAAAATATTCCGAAAATCACCAAAAATTACGATTTCCAAAAGATGAACACAGGATTTGTCAACTTTTACCTCTCCGATTTCTTTGAAACTTAATAGTTACATACACCCCTTCATTATCTTTTAGAAAGCATAATAATTTAATAAATAATTTAATTAATATAACCGCGAAAAGATAGAAATGGCGGGCACTACTAATTTTTTCCGGGGAGAGATTTACTTTTTATTGTATTACTCTCGAAATATGGATGTCATAGGGGCAACTTCTCTTAGATATGATAGTAAATGAATGTGACCATATAATGTTGTCATCTTTAAACCCCCTGAAAACCCCTAAAAAATTAAAATTTTCATATAAGTAGCCTTTTCTGGTACTTTTCGTCAGAATTCCGCCGCATTTCCAAGCCTTACCACTCATCGCTACGGAATTGATGTAGACGATTGATGACCCCTGGCTGTACAAACCTATAAACCCCCGGTAAACCCACATACAACCCCCAAAAAATAAAATTTTTCATATAAATCTACTTTTTGGGTACTTTCCGTGACTATTCCACCCCAACGACTAATCCCTACGGAATTTATGTGAACGGATGGTGACCGCCAGGAGTACACTCATATAAACCCCCGGTATCCCCCTAAAATCCCCCCAAATGTAAAATGTGCCATTCAATCTCCTATTTGGGAACTTTTCGCAAAGATTACGCCGCACTACCCGTCCCCTCTGAGCTCTAGATCCAGAATGTTTGATGAAGGCGGGCCACCGTAAACCATACGGGAAAAAATACCAGAAAACCCCCGATCACCTCCTGGAACCTCGCCGAAAAAAATAAAATTTTTAAAGTCGCCATTCCGAATAGTTTTCGTCCCATTTTAGCCGGTGCCACTACTACTTATTAAAACCCCCGAAAACCCCGTGAAACCTTCCAAAATATTTTTTTTAATCCCCTCTCCAGGTAAAAGAATCGTCAGAATTCCGCCTCTATTTTAGACCCCTAGGACTTATCGGCACAGAATTTATGAGAACGATTTGTGACCATTGGTTTAACACCAGTATAAAACCGCCGGTATTCCGTTGGAACCCCCCGCAAAAAAATGAAAAAGTTGCCATCAAGTCTTCATTTATGGGTACTTGTCACCACTATTACGCCGCATTGCCCTACCCTTTACAATCATCGCTACATAATCACTGGAGTATTGGTGACCGCGTGCATAACACATTAAAACCCCGAATCCCCCGGGGCACCCCTCTCGGTGGATAAAACCATTTATGAGGACTAAGCGGAGCAACCGCGGGGGGCTCTTCATCCCTAAGGCGGCGAAACCGTTCCGAGAAGTAACTGGCGTAGGCGAGGGGGAGCTTCAGTAACCCCCGGGCGACGAAGCCGCCCCGATGTTTGAAACGGCGCAGTCGCTGTGGGCTCCCTCCGCCCTTTGGCGGCGAAGCCACCCCTTAATCGAATAACGGTGAAACAGTTCCGAAATGCCCTTGCCCTCTGGGCGACTATGCAGACGCCAGACGATGAACGGCGAAGTACTTTTTGGGTAATTTTCGTGACTATTCCACCGCTGGTTCTTACCCCAACTACTCATCCCCACGGAGTTTATGTGAACGAATTTTGAGCGCCAGGAGTACACACATATAAACCCCCGGTATCCCCCTGAAATCCCATCCCTGAAATGCCATTAAGTCTACTATTTGAGAACTTCTCGCGAGCATTACACCGCACTACCCGTCCCCTCTGAGATCTTGATCCGGAATATTTGGTGAGGGCGAGCCACCGTAAACCATACGGGAAAAATACCAGAAAACTTATGAAACCTACTTGAACATCGCCGAAAAAAAATTTAAAGTAGTCTTTCCGAGTAGTTTTCGTCACAATTTAACCGATGCCCCTACCACTTATTAAAACCTCGGTAACCCCGTAAAACCTCCCAAAAAAAATTCTAATAAATCGCCTCTCCAGGTAAAAGAATCGTCAGACCACTGTTCCGGACCCCTAGGACTTGTCGTCACAGAATTTATGAGAACGATTTGTGACCACTGGTTTGACACAAGTAAAAACCCCCGGTATTCCGGTGGAAACCTCCCGCAAAAAAATGAAAAACATGCAATTAAGTCTTCTTTTATGGGTTCTTGTCGCTACTATTATTCCGCATTGCACTACCCTTTACAATCATCGCTACGTTATCACAGTGGACGATTGGTGACCGCATGCATAACACATTAAAACCCCCGAATCCCCCTGGGCACCCCTCTCGCTGGATAAGACCATTTATGAGGAATAAGCGGAGCAGCCGCGGGGGGGCTCCTCAACCCCAAGGCGGCGAAGCCGCCCCACAACGAGGAACGGCGAAGCCGTTCCGAGGAGTAACTGGCGTAGGCGAGGGGGAGGTTCAATAACCACCGGGCGGCGAAGCCCCGACGTTCAAGCGGCGCAGCCGCTGTGGGCTCCCCCCACCTCTTGGCAGCGAAGCCGCCCCTTAAACGAATAACGGTGAAACAGTTCCGAAATGCCCTCGCCCTCTGGACGGCTATGCCGACCCCAGACGAGGAACGGCGAAGCCGTTTCGAGGAAGGATTGCGGCGCTTTCCTACCCCCTGGCCGGCGAAGCCGGCCCCTAGCTTAGGTGACATTATTCGAAATAAAATTCTTCGAACGACCACAAATGTAGACGGCGAAGCCGGAACCGGGGTTTTAAGGGGCGGAGCCCCTTAACGAGCGCGCGCAGCGCAGCGAGTTTTACCTTATACAGACTGTCCCACAGGTCGTGTGTCATTTTAGACCTCTAATTTTAGTAACTTAGCCTAAAAAAATATTCATGAAAATTGGCACACTTATGGGGAAAGGTCGTAAGTTTTATTGAGGGTAAGCAAAATTTTTACAATTTTGACCTTTTTGCTTCACAATGTGGGTCCAAACTAAAAATTTGAATTTGCCTTATGGGGTTTCAATGTAAAAATAATAAAGATAGAAAAAAGTATGAATTTCAATGACCAAGATGTCAATTCTTAGGTTTTCGGACACGAAAAAAACGAAAAAAACACTTTTACTTACGAAAATTTAGCTGTTGACGTAGTAAGGTCATAGTCAAGGTCATAAGAGTGTCAAAAAGAATAGTATACCAATAAAGGTGTCGATCTATGGGTTTTAATGGGTGCCCAAGTCAATGGAATTGTCCTAATACACGTATTATCCACTAATTTACCTCCAAGCTTAACATGGAAGTCAAAGGTCATAGAGGTAAACTAGGTATAGAGGTATATTATCTATACAGTATGAATACCGATAAATGGTTTGATACTGATGAATGAATTTTTTCTCCTGGAATGAAGTTATGTTATCTTCAGTGGTGCTGATTCCTCATAATAACTACATGCCCACTTATTGGGTTGCCATTAAATTTGAGTTATCGTAGGTTCCATTTCAATGACTTCCTGTGCTTATATTTTTCACACTACTGTAGATTTTTAACCCTCATTCTTTTTTTAAGGTTCCCCTCTTTTGTACAATTTAATCAAATTTAGCAGAGAAGAACCCTAGAGGTGCACAATCCATTGCCCTTGTTCCCTTCCACTTGTCCTTCAGCGAATATCTTCATCAGGCCATCGTGCCTCAAAATGTGGCCAACTAAGTTATCCTGTCTTCTGCTTAAGGTTTTAGGAGGCTTCTCTTTTCTCCCCTTCTTCTTAGCACTTCCTCGTTACTAACATGGTCAATCCATTTTATCTTCATCATTCTTCAGTAGCACCACATTTTGAATGCTTCCACTGTTGACTTCTCTACTGCTGTCAACGTCCAAGGCTCGATTCCACAGAGAAACATACTCCATATGTGCATCTGATGAATTGTTTCCTTACTTCTATGCTTGTATTCTCAGATGTAAGAAGATTCTTCTTTTTGTAGAATGCCCTCTTCGCCTGCACTATTCTACTATCTTTTCAATTTTTTGCAGGTTGGACAAGGAAGCACCAATGAGCAAAGAGGAAATAGAAAAGTGTAAGAAAAGTTTAGAAGATGAAAAAGAAGAAATTGAGGCCCAGTTAAGGACCCATCAACATCACTTCAGGCAGTTGGAAGCTGCTCTTGGGAATGATGTTGATTCCCTACATTCCCTTGATGTCGAACTATCTGGCATTAATATGAAAATAAGTAAGTCTAATTATATAAAACAGGATGTCTGTTTGTCTGTCTGCTATACGGCTGAACAGATTGTAACCAAAGTTAGTACACTGGTAGATTTCAGTCTCTCAAACCCCATACTGCTACTTTCGATTGTGTCTGATGCGTCGTTTTCTCATTACTGTTTATTACGTCATGTCATACAAATTCTGCAGTTGGCCATCCTACCGGGTAGGCACACCTCTTGACACTCAAAAGGGAAAAAAATCGAAGCAGTAATGGATACAGAAAAATGCATGGAGGAGGGACGCAAAAGATATTTTGAGCTACCTTTACTTTTACCGTAATGAAAAATAATCAAGTCACACGCAAAGTTTTATTTAAACTGATTAGTCATATATACTTGACAGTGCCATTTTCTGATATAATAAAATTTCAATAGGGTAGTTTCCTTCATCAAAGAAAACAAAAGGCATTGATTGCAATTCGTTACCCACCATTAGTGTATTCATAATATACAAATTATTTGGTTTTAGAAAGACCGGTTTAGACAAATGGCAATGGTCAATTTTAACCGCATTTGAAAAAGGCCAGATTGGCACCCATGCGATGCCACTCCATGTGATGTCACAGGGACCTAGTTTCTATACAAGTAGATAGGAGTTTTAGATTATCAATGCATGCATGAGGCACAGAGCTCAGGGAAACATGTCTTAATAATCTGCTTTAAAACTGGCTAAGGTCGGAAAGTTTTCTTCTTTTGATAAGGTATTAATAATCCTTATTTAAGCCAAGCGCTACCAGCCAGCAGGGTACTCTGCTACCTGCTAGCATCCTGCGTCATATCAGTGCTCAAAGCCTCACCCCAAGGTCACCTCACTAGTGGCAGCGGGAGCCAGAACGACGTCACACGGAGTTTTCCCATCATTCATTCTTATCCGTCGCGTTTTCGTGCGCTTGAAATTTTTCACTTTTCATTTCATCGCGAAAAATAGGTATAGTCATTTAAAAATCTAAAAGCGCGAAATACATACTCCAGGAGTAATAATCTTTCAAATTATGCAATAAAAAATTATGGGAAACCACCCTATTGTGGTTCTACCATGTTAGGCAATTCGGGTGGCCCTGCAAGGGGGGGCGTGCACCCCCTGTGCCCCTCATATGTATCGGCCTCTGACTCAAAAGCTGTTACCCTTACCTAAGAACCTTCTCAGTGCAAACCTTTTTACTGGGGTATGCGTTCACACAAAATTTTTGGTCTATGGACATACATACACACAACTATCAATGTTGTGGAGCGAGGTATGAGCTGGGGTAGAATTCTGTTCATGGATACTGACGACCTCTACCGACAATCGTCGGTGCAACCTACAACTTTGTGACGTAATGCTTTTGTCAGTAGGAAAGTGGCACCTGCACGCAAGGCTTGACGCCTCGATCAATCATATTTCTTGTTTCTTTGTATTAAAAAAATGAGGGCCCTAAAACGCCGTATGATACTCGGCAGCCTGCGAAGAAGTTAAAAAGATTTAATCACTGCCTTGTGAGATATTTACGATGTTTAATTACTCTGCGAATATAGTTTCTTACTCCCATTGGTGGATGTGGCTTGTTTTTGGAGATTTTGCTGTATTTACCATCAGATTTTTTCTAACTTAAGTAAAAAAGCTTTTATATTCAAGAATTCAACAGTCGTTGATAGAAAATATCGGCAACATTTGGTGCTTAATATATCGGAATTTTCAAGTATAATTGTCTTGAAGAGGACTTAGTCTGCTACATAATTCTTCACCTACGCATATTATAATTTCATTCTTATGATTAGCAGTGACAAAATTATTTTTATTAGTATTGTAACAATGCACGTTCATCTTCAGCCATGGCATGTTTACATCATTGTTCGCCATAAGTCCACAAGTTTCACAAGGGTAATTATCCAATTAGAAAACCTTTTTGTTGCTTGAAATAACATTTTGGGCTATTTAAAATACATTCGTTAAGAAAAACATTGAGATTGCGCAGATGTCACGGAAGGTATCATCGCGTCAAGTGTTGTGATCATGGCCCTTATGTTGTGATTGTGAACTTGTGTGACATACTTTACGCTCTCTGTATGGACGTGTTAATGTTTGCATTTTGATACCATTTGTGTGTTATTTCAAACAACTTTGCGTTGATATGACTTGGATTAAACATACTGGATCAGTGTTAATTTGTGATATACCGTTGAAGGCATGAAGATTTTCTCGTGTTGTAATGGAATGTTTGTAGTTTCATGATGAATAATTCATTAAATGTTTCCTTGTTTCATGTAATCATTCTTTTTATTTGCCCATTTCTTCCGATGGAATACCCGGTACAGTGAGTCCTCGTTCTACGTCACCCCGTTTAACATCATTTTGCAATAATGTCACGAAAATTTTGAGACCGTCACTCGTTTATCGCACCTTCGCTTCGCGATAACGTCAAGGCTTTTAAATTTCGCTCGAGAAAAAAACGCGAAGTGGCGGGCGTTGCAGGTTGTTCGTTTTGTGGGCGGTAATACAGTCAGTCTAAACGAAGTGTAAAACGGTATGTTTATTGTTAATTGCGATTACGAATTTAGCAAATTTTCTGCAAAATGAATTCTTAGGCAGGTGCCCAACGTTTTACTTGACATAATGGTTTTCAGGAACCTAAAAAGTGATTTCAAGGAATTTTTCCGTGTAGAACTCAGAGCTTTTGTCGTCACTTTTTTCGCCGTGTTCACAATAATTTTGGTTCCTGTAACTGCGACAATGTTTCAGCGATGATGATGCCCATGCGACGCTCGCCCGGGCGACCACCATAGCGAAGCCGAAAAGCAAATGCGGGAAGATACAAAAATGGAGAAGGATTTACGTCAGTGCTGCTATTGTCGTCGATGAAGACATGAACTCGTATTTATGCCATAGCTTGGCATTCCCAACGTAAAAAATGCCCCAGATATGATACGCTAATATTTTTTTCGCGTAGGAATTGTGAGGTCTAGGAGCCGATATTCACTTTTTACATTGTTTCTTATGGGATATTATGCTTCGATTAACTTCATTTCGTTTATCGTCACATTTTTCAGGAACGGTAAGTGACCTTAAACGAGGACTCACTGTATGTACCTACTCAGTGCTCTTATAGTAGAAAACCTATATTTAAGTCTTGTACTGTGTTTGGTTAATATGGTGAGATAAATTCAGCATTAATTTAAGTGGAAGTTTTGTGCGCTGGTAACGATTTTAAAGAGTGTGAGGATTTAAGTGATGCCATTTGCATTCTTTTGAAATATGGTAGCAAGATGCTTTTTCTATTTCGCCTTGCTGTCTGATGCTCGCAAGGGTACTTAGGAAGGTAGGAGAGTTATTTTCATTATAAATCCCATTCTCAGATGCTCACAAAGGGTATTAAGAAGAAAGTGAACAAAATGTCCATGAAAATGATTCATTAAAAGTGCATCAATCCCAAATACCAGCCCATTCGCTTTTGTTGAAAATATAAATTAATTTCGAAACCAAACTTCGTGAGTGAACCATGGATACTTATTGCTTTTTGTAATGAATAATTTAGTCAAAGAAATACGTTGTGTTTGTAAAATGACGGAATATATATAATTTAAAATACCTTACACTATTGGAACGCGTAATGTAATATACGTGTATGGGGTAACATTGGCAAAGTTAAATACTGCTCCCACTACCTAAATTTTATGTTTCAAGCGTTTAATCAAACCTTTTTATTATAAAGAACATGCAATCAGAGCGCTTCCACGGATCTAGCGTCAGAGATTATGATTTAAAATCCTCAGCTTAGGCCGAAAAGTGTGAGAAAAAGTCCACCATGTTGCTTAAAAAGTGTCAGTAGGTCCTACCGAGCGTTTGGAAATTGTCGGTAGCTACCGACGGGTTTACCGACAACTGTCGGTGATATAACGACAGTCGTTGTCTCCATGCTTCTGGGTTTCACCGCGTGGATTTTCTTTGCGACGACAGTTTCTCTGGTATTCCAACTGGGATCTTCAGCTCAATTTCAGGATTCAGTTTTTGGTGACTTATATAGTGCATTCTTGGCGCCAATTTTCATGCTGGAGGCTGATTGGACCACCTCCTTTTTTCTCGTATGACCCTCTTCCTTGAGTTGTGGAGAGGGTAGCCATGTTCTCTATTCATGTTTTCAGGTGTCTCGAATGTTTCGATCCTCCCCAGTTCGAGGTGGAGAGCGAGAAGTTGTTCTGAGCACGCGTTTAGAGATCGGCGAGTGTGCTTTACGGGTTCTCGGAGTAACGCCCCGCTAGCTCTTTGTATTATCCTCTTGGCTTGTCTAATGTCAAGGTGATGCTTGATTTGGACATATGTTGGCATTGTGTCCGTAATCCAGCAACGTTGAAGGAAGGCCAAGGAGCACAAGAGTCTCTCTTTTTTCTTCCTCAGCTTTTCCAACCTTCTTGTCTTGTGGTTGACTTCCTCCCCATAGAGGCGCGTGAAGTTGATGCGTAGTTTTCCGCGGTGTTGTCTAGATGATGTCATAGATGTGAATCGTTGGTATGGTGTACAGAATTCCGCCCCTGATCTCATGGACGGTATTCAGAAATCGATACCAATATACAGTCACAATACCTACTTTGTTCCTTTACCTAAAAGTCTGACTATGTGAACATGAATTCCAAGTTTCCCAATTCTGTGGGTAATATATTCCCCGAGCAATACCAAGTGGCCTGCTAGTATCTTATACTGCTGTAGAAATTTCATCTGAGTAGTTAAATTCTAATGTAGGACCTGCTCTGAAGTACTTGAAGACATGACTCACATTTCAGCCAGTCACAGGGAGGTGGAAATGAAAGTAGAGCTCAAGAGTGAAGAAGAATTAGCACATTTTCTCATGGAATGTTTATTTTGCTCTCTTGTGACCGTTAGTGTATAAAAGCCTCTATTTATAATGCATGAAACTGTAATTGTAAGAAGTGGATCATAATGTTAGATTTCTCCTCAAGCATTTGTGGACAAAAATAATTGGATATTGTTCAAGCTTTCAAAATCTGAAATACCTAAGTTTGACTTTTATAACAGCTTAGAAGAGGTTGAAAGTACTTAGTATATCTTGCTGCGAGACTAACTCCATTTCAAGCAGGACTCCTAATAGTATTCCTTTGTTTAAAGCAGGTTTTTTTTACATGTCATTAAGATCTTTTTTGAAGGGAAATAGATTTCACTTCGTTATAAGCAGGACTTTGTTATTAGAAGGTTTGTTGTAAGTGGGCTTTGCTGTGCATGCATGCAAGGCCAAATTTTGTTGAAAATGTTTCATAATTTCTGTATTTTTTGTCCATTTTGACTGATTTATTATGTTCCAGGCCAGCTCCAAACAACATTGAGATCACTTGATGGCCAAGGGGAAGGGTCACTCAGAATATTTGGACCTTATGTGGTTGCATTGAATAGAGAGATTCAGATTGCCTTTGATAGAGGGATTTTTGCTAAAAAGCCTCGGGGTCCACTGGGTAAGTCTCTATGGAGCATACAGTTTCTGTAGTAAAATTACTACTCCACATTAGTTACCTATACAGTAAACTCTTGATTTTACGAAGTCAGTGGGACCGGAAAATTGGCACTTCGTAAAATCGAGTTTCGTAAATTCAAACCTTTTTCATAAGTCACGAAAAAATGTTCGCTTTTGTTTCTTCCGCCGTTTTTTGTCTTTAGTGGTCTTATTTAAATGTTTTCGGTGGTTATTCTCGGTATAAGTCATAGAAAAGACTTTTTGCTATCGATTTATGATGTGAAAAATCGTTAAATAATTATACCACCATAAAATTCCCATTTCTTGTTCATACTTCAACATCAACGATCGCTAAAGAAATTCCCGACCAGTTTAGAAAACGTAATCAAATAATGAATTGCAATGTTTATTATTAGAATTAACAGTAATAAATTTGTGGTTAGGAGCCAATAGCTACTATTAAGTATGCAAAAGATAGATATTTGTTTCTGACACCCACGGAATTTTAGCGGCAGCCGGCCTAACCGCCATTTATGTCGCCCTCTATCGCTCAGTGACGAGAAAAAAAGAAAAACAAGGGTCTTAGCCCGTTTCCAAAATAACCTTCGTAAGTTAATATTTCGAGTTACTTCGTATTTTCAGCAGAATGTGCTCTATTTTCACTGAGATTCAATTACGATCATATATAACGTAGGATGTGAGTATCTTCTGGCGAATATTAGAAGTAAATTCTGTTTGAGTTCTCCGTCCGACTACTGTGTTCCATCATCTTCGCAGACGTTGCCATAAAAGACTTAATTCTTCATCAGGACTGTATTCTTCATACCGGGTGTGAGGTGACCTGTTCATATAGTATGTTTCTCTCCTTTTATGCCGACAGGAGCAAGGTTCCAACCGGAAAACGACAGGAGAAACATCTTACAGTATCGGAGAAATATAGATAGAAACGTTATTATCCACATTGATTGCTTTCCTACAAGAGACGTTTTATCATTTCTCAACGTGGTTAAGTATTGGTTCGCTAGCGTGAATTCCCAAAAAATGACACGCAACAACCTGTACCGTCACCTCATTTAGTTTTCGTGTTCCTTTCTCCGCCATATTGAAAGTTAGGCAAAGGATCATTGACATAGAGAAAAGATTTTCTTAGTTTTAGCACTAAAAAATAGTCGCGCCATAATCGTAAATAAATATAGTGTGGAAAGAGCAAAGAAATTACTTAATTTCATTTGAAAAGTCAGCTGAGAAGAAGAGAGACAATTATAAGCGCGGCACCATATTCCCGATAGTGGAAGATACTTCTTCCGCCTCTCTCCGGTTAATAACTTCCCCCCGTTGCACGTAAAGATGAACCATGCCCTTCTCCACAATCGGGGAACTTTCCCAGTGGGTGGGGTGAATAAGAGTGGGATGGGGATTGCCTGAGGGAAGAAGTGTGGTCAGCACAAGGACTGGTGAAGGGGGCAGGACAAAGAAGGGTGGGGAAATGGCCTTCAGCTCTGCCTCAGTCTACTTTTGGGGGCCGTATTTTTTTGCGACGCACACAAGCTCAGTCTCCTTAGGGAGGGAGTGAATGGGAAATGCTGGGGAAGGAGGGGTTTGGGATGCGTAAGGTGGGTGTCAGCAAGATCAGCCAAAGGCGGCAGGAGGGAAGGGACGGCTTTGGAAAGACAGAACCCCAGCATGGGAGAACGGGGAAGCGCGTGAGAAAAAAGTTCATGGTTAGACTTGGAAGTGCGTCTTCATTACAAGAAGCCTGAAATATAAATTGGCGGTAGATAGAGCCCAGTACTTAAGATATTTAAGTTGTTCATTCACAAAGGCCAATATATACACGAAAAGATATTATGGCGCGGATTGCATGTATCAACGTCCATTTCGGGATGTTATTAATTTCTGTTCCCATTTATAAAAGTAGCAAATAGATTTGAAAGAATGATAATCATGAATAAAAATATCTAAATCGATATCCAAACGCACATGAGCAAAATAGATGAATGTATACATACCGATCCATCGCAAGTAATACCGCTCAAGCTTCTTCCGGTATAGGACTTTAAAATCCTGGATAATGCCTTGGTCCAAGGGCTGGGACTTGCTAGTCGAGTTCGGGGGTAAAAAGAGGACTCGAACATTAGCCAATTTTAGATCTTCCACGTATTTATGAACGGTGGCATTATCCATTATTAAAACAATTTTGCTGTTGTCTCCAGCAATTTTTCTCTGTAGACGTATAAACGTTTGCTGGAAAATTTCTCGGGTCATCCAGCTGTTTTTATTTGCATGGTAAAAAACGGGGAGGGCTTCCAATTTTACATGTTTTAAGCACCGTGGCCTTTCAAATTTCCCAATGACAACGGGCTTATTTTGTCCGTGCCCGTTTGGTTGACGCACAGCCCCACAGTAACACGCACTTTACTCTTTTTCCCCCCATGGCACCTTTGCCCTTTGAAACCCAGGGTTGCGTCAGGTAATGCATTAAAAAATAGCCCAGTTTCAGGGGCCAGCGAGGGTGAGCTCGTCGAGGAAAGGGTCCCGGATTAGGGACCCTTCGAAGTGCTTCGGCGAAAAGTAGTCAAGTAGTCTTCGAAGTACGTTCACAGCAGTGCAAAGGGTTAATTAGGGGTGTACGAAATACTCCGCGCGACCTTCCTGACATGTTAAACTACGAATTATTGTCGATGCTATGTTTACGAACAGGCACGTAAATAGGGGCATAATGTCAGCCGCGATATTTAAATTGAACTCCTACTCCCCCTAAATTCCCACAGTGAGGTTTTTGGCGACCCATTTCTCTCCAAAGTTGCATTATCATTTACGATTTCGCACTTTTGATGGACCACAGTTGGAAGCGCTGATTTTTTAGCTACTTACGCCGGCGTAACTAGTTTTGTTGACAAATTTTTCGCCGTAGTTCGTATAAACGAATGCCATTTGCTCCTAGGGACCGAACCGAGGTTCGTAAATTCAAAAAATTTCGTATAATCGAAACTTCGTATAATCGAATAGCGCCATGTATTTAGCATAGGCTTTTCACCGGGACCGCAATATCACTTCGTATAATCGAAAACTTCGTAAAATCCTGCTTCGTAAAATCAAGAGTTTACTGTATTAATATTTAGCTAATGGTCTATTGATTATTTTCAAATTGTATAAATTTGAATTTTAACTCAGAACAAAATGATTTGCCGGTGTAATTGGCAGTATTCCTGACCAACAATCTTGAGTTTTGAGTTCACAACCAGGCTGACAATGAGCCAAATGATTTCTTATTTTCTGATGAATTCCACCATTAGTGTATGTATAATATATAGTAGAACTTCTTTAGTACGTTTCTGAAAATGAATATGCTACCCAGGAAAACATGCTAACCAGGAAGGAAATAAAGAAAATGGGATTATTGCAATCCGAGGAAAAGTCGTCATAATTATAATTACTTTCTGAAGTTCTCGTAGGATCACCTCCCGGAAACCATTTCACATTTAAATCAAGAAAATTAGCACTAATCTGCCAAAACAATACCATGTGATTGAAAATCACAATGTTTTCATAGATTTCCTGGAGACAATTACATAAAAACGTTGTCATTCTCAAGTTATATGAGACCATTGTCATTTTGTCATCAATTGAACTAGATTATTGATGCTGTTGAAAAAGCCATTATTTTATATTGTGTAATTTTCATTTTTTTCATGTTCTTAATGTTTCATAGCTTAGATTCTTAAAAGCATAATTCTAAGAGTCAACGGATAAGCTTCCAACTTTCTTGATGATAAGTCTTGTGCTATTGGTTCTATCGTGTGTGGTAGTCTTCTGAATTGATACCATCTACATTTACTCTTAATTTTTTTTCTTAGGGTCATACTTGAAGGTCAAAGATAAAAGTTGGGCCCCAGCAGTTGAAGCTATACTTGGAGGTGACATATTGAGGTCCTACATTGTAGATAGCCATAAAGATAGGCTAGTCCTTGATAAATTGATCCAAAAAGTAAGCGGAGGAGCTGGTCGTTCTCCCACTGTGACTGCTACCAGATTTATGGACAAGGTATTTAAATTTTTATTTGGGTTCTTGCACATGATATGTTTGTCCCTTCTTTTATGAGAATGAATTTCACTATTAACTTACACAAGATATGTAATAAATAATACAGTAGATTCCGTTTAATTGGTCCACCGGTTATTTGGGGAAGCCGCGTAATTTGGGCAGATCTTGAAGAACAGAACCCAACAGAGGAATATCCCAGAGTGTTTTCCGCTTAATTGGGACAGCATGCCGCTTTATTGGGCCATGAGTCGGCTACATAGACACTATACTTGCGACGAAATAAAAATTTTTCGTTTTCAGAATACTATTTTTTTATATTTTCCTCCTTTGATTTACTCTTATTTTTCACAAATTTTCCTATTCTTGCCCTATTTTGAAAGCTTTTGTTGTTATACTATCCGCGAGAGGATAGAACTTTTCTTTAATAGGACTTGGTGAAAGACATTCATTTGGCATTGCCTGAGGCTGTGAAAAAATTTTTTAACTAAATTGTTTTAATTTAAAAAAATTATAATAAATTAACTAAACTCGCTGATTTATTAATCAAATTGATAGTTTAATACACTAATATTGCATTGTAAACATTCTTTAGTCTTCTTTCTATCATTTCAACATTTGTTTATACCTACATACAGGATAGTTCACCTAATTGGGGCAAAGTGCACAAGTCCCGATATGTCCCAATTAACCGGAATCTACTGTAGTAATAATGTCTGTAATGATCATAGGTTCCCCCAATTATGATTATTTTTAAGGATGAGTCAGCTCTTAAAATTTTTTGGTTCTCGGCACTGGTCCGGTTCTCCCCCATCAGTTCTCGGTTCTCGATGCACAGTACTCATTATCTGAATTGATGGCAAATTTAAACGAGCAACAACAAGAAATGAATGAAAATAATTGCACTAAAGATCTAAATTAGCAGGACACCTCTGTAAAAAAAAACTTAATATCGTTTCCCTAATTTTATTTGCCAAGCAAAAAAGTTCAAGTAACATGTTGTTAAAGAATAGATGGTCGACCAATATGTCACATTACATCAGTCAAGCAGTGGTTCTTTCTCCTGGTTTTGATTTTAAAAATTCAACATCTTTACCCTATCTCCTTGTGACCGTTCCGACCGGTTCCAAGTACCGACTTTATGCGATTGGTTCTCGATACCGGTTCCACAGGCCAAAAACGGGCAGTACCAAGAACTGGGTACTGGAACCGACCCATCTGTAATTAAGTTTCCTGTATATCAGACAATTACTCAGAGATGGGCAAAATACATGTCAAATGTATTTTAGATACAATATACAAATTACTTTTAAAATCTGTATTTCAAATACAAAATACAAATTACTTCTAAAAATTGTATTTTCGATACTAAATACAAATGTAATTCCAAAATACTATGTTAAAATATGAAATACATGCCTTCACCGAATTTCTTAGCTAATAAAAAATTAAAATCAATTCAAATATGAACCATTTTTGGAATGAGAGGCTCAAACATTCTTATAACGTATTTATAAGTAACTGGCAATCAGACCATTATCCATTGCGAAATGTCTTAAATAAAATGGAGAAAAATGTCTCCTGCACCTTTGGGAACACCATCAGATTCTACAAGTCCCCTCCACAAATTACTCAATGCACAACTTCGTTTCGCAAAATACTACGTTTTGCAAGTATACAAGTGCCTACGGGTGTTACAGAAGTAAATTAAGGGGAAATTTATTGTCCCATAGATGGCAGGCTAATACAGACTCATTCGGGATCCCTGCCATCTCGTTGCACGCTCTTTCTACTTATGCACAAAAACATTACATGTATTTTGATTTTGAATGTTTTTAAAAAATACAAACTACTCTTTAGATGTATTTTCGTTACAAAATACAAATTACTATCAGAAAATGTATTTCCGATACAAATTACAAACTACAAAAGTATCGAAAATACGTATTTCAAATACAGTGGAACTTGGTTAGTACGTTCCTCCTTAGTACGTTTTCCTCCTTAGCACGGCGATTTCCCTCGGTCCGGTACCATCCGAACAAAATACAGGTAAAAGAATTTGGTTAGTACGTTTGAAAAAATTGCGCTTTCCTGGTTAGTACGCTCAATTGCTTGCCGTAACGCAACCCGCAATTCGTTCTCTAGTGTCTTCTTAAGGGTCGCAAACGTCTGAATTCATGATTTAATTTATTATTATTAGCCATTAACATTCTTCCATTCATTCCACATCTCTTTCTTCTACCGTAATTTATCCAAATGCATTTCTAAATTCTTGTGACGTGATGAAAAATACAATGCGGCCATTTTTTGGGAATGTCTGACTATGAAAAACTACAGCCAATAAGAAGCCCCAATTTTCCCCACCCCGAGCTCCTCACCTTCTGTTGCCTTTGGAGCTTGGGAGTGCCCACTGCTGCGCACAAAGTTCATGAGTGGGCAATTGTTGCTATTGCACGAGTTATCATGATGAAGAAATGAGTCTTAACGGTATTAGACAATTCCCACATTATCTAAAACAGTACTGCTCCATAAACTCGACGTCGTGCGTATTTACTTGACTACTGTTGCGGGAGCAGACGATCCTCTGGATCTCCACGCGAAGCTTAGCTTAAAAATACTTGATCTCGGAACGAAAGCAGACGACATTAGACAAATTTTGAAAGTAAATTTCAACTGTTTAATATAAAATTTTCTTGTAATTACGTCGTAATCTAATAATCTTGCGTGTCATCAGTTGATATATCGATCGATATTACAATCGAAATGGTATCATTCCAGAAGCGAATGTCTACGGCTGTTGCCGTAATTTGAAAGTCAATATAATTTTGCCCAATTTTTATGATGCTTAAAAAACCAGTTGACTTACTCCGGGTTGTTGTTATATTCTCCGAGTACGCTGTGAGAAAGAAAAATGACTTGTCTTCGCTTGTCTGAGCTTCACTCGTCCTCGTTCTGTAAATAGATATAGGATAAATCACGGGAGATAGACGCCGTAATCATGAAATCCTCTCCGGGATGTCCATGAAAAATTGCGATTTTTATTCACATGGTAGCGCTCATTTTCTTGATTTTAAATGTGAAAAGAGTTCAGGAAGGCGATCCTATGAGAACTACTGATAGTAATTGTAATTATGACGACTTTTTCACTGATTGCAATAACCCCGACTGCTATTATTTACTTTCCTCGTTAGTACGTTTTCCTGGTTAGTACGTTCATTTTTCGTGGTCCCTTCAGAAACGTACTAACCAAGTTCCACTGTACAAGTATTTTCGATACCGCCCATCTCTGCAATTACTTATACCGCTTATTTTTTTATCGGAGCGCAACCTGGGTTTCAATGAATTATCATCAATATTATTAGGAAACTTATAATGGAATACCAGCCAGAGTTAGTGAACTTTGTCCATCTCTAATTATTTTCATATATTTGGACAACACTTTAAAAAAAAACCATGCCCAGGTGGGACTTGAACCCACGACCATCGGTTTGGCAGGCAAGGACTTAACACCACCACCACCGAGGCTGGCTCAATAACTTTATTATTACATGTATTTAAAGAAATTTTTGTGATGAAATATTAATTTGCAGGTGTATGATTATCATGACTCTGCCGTGCAGTGTCACAGCTATCCCAGTTTGATGGATATGTTGGAAGTGAGTGATCATGTGGTCACCAATTGTTTGATTGACCTAGCCCAGATAGAAACAACACTTTTGGTTGAGTGTCCCAGAGCTGCACGTGAGATGATGAAGGACGCAAGGAAGTGAGTAAAGTGTTTATCTGTATGCCCAAAAGCAAGAAATCATTCACTCGTGGCAAGGCAAGAATAGCTGCACCGTACATTCATAGAGCAGGAATGAAGAATTTTAAAAATAAAATAGAAAGAGAATTTCTCTACTCTGGCAAAAAAGTCCAGCAATTTTCAGCCCCTCATGTCATGTCTGTTATTTTATTCTTGGCCAATTAAAATTTTTCCATTAGAGTCAACCTTCTTGTCCCAGTCCCCTGTCATTCCAAGCCATTTTAACTCAGTCTGCTGAAGCCGTGACTTTTACTTTTTAATGATAGGCTTTTCAGTGTCAGCAATTCATCTTGAGGGCACTGATCTTGTGAGATGTTCAGGGATTGACCGTTGACTTTCTGCCCGTAATCTTCCCATTGGACAAATATTTACGAATGTCATTCTACTGCTCTACTTCGGCAATTTTTATTTAATTTTTGAGAGGTGCCGGTAGTAATTATGGAACTTAGTGTCTATCTTCTACCTATCTTTATCTTATGAATTTAAGATGTTAATCTATCAGAGTGATGTAAAAGGTAATATTTTGCTCTACCAATATTTCCATAGTGTACCAAGAAACTGCAAGAAAGTCGTGACAAAGTCCGGGGATACCTATTATCCTGATCCAAATTACAGATGCTATTCGGGTGATGACAGGACTCAAGCTAAGTTCTTACAAGTGAGCGTTGAAGATGCCAAGAGGTATGTGAAAGTGAATTCCTTTGAGTGTTAGCACTCCATTTGTGTTGAAGCAATCATAACTAACACTGTATCGTAAACTCCTCTATTTGTAGGGCAGCCACATCTGAAATTAATAACTGCCGTAAATGGGCAGAGAACACAACTTCACAGAAAAGTACTGTGGGTAGTCGGATTAAGTTACATAAGAGTGAAATTCAGGCGGCTAGGAAAGTCTTGGATGAGCTGAGTAAGCGAAAGTTAACCATCCGGCAGAAGATAATGGACTTGCAAGAAAATGATCCTGTTGATGCCAGCCAAATTACTTTTTGGGTATGACATTTTGAATGCCTTTCAATAATGAAGCGTATGATTAATTAATTAAATATTGGCTTTCCTTACTACCAGTTATGAAGTACAGACATCAGAGTATTGCTGTGTGCTCTCATTTAATGTTTTTTCACCATAGAATTGTGAACCAAGAAAACCCATATTGTTCTTTCCTAACAATACTTACGTATGATTTAGTAGTATACTATTCAGAATAGTGCTGTATACAGCAATTGCCAGCAAAAACATTGATAGTCACCTATTATGAATGTCTTGTTGAAGCAAGGTACTTATTGTTATGGCAAAATAATTGGCCCTATTCATTGTGATGCAATATATCTTGGTTTTATGTGTCTCTCCTTCACATAATCTCTATAATCATATATAAATACTGTTTTAAAGACATGAGAGTAAAAATTGAGTAGTATTCATGTGTGGTAATATGCACGCTGTGATAATTGATGAAATTTACACCAATAATAGGCAAAGTGAGCTAAATGACAGTACATATTTAGTATTGTACAGAAAATACAAAAATGCTTAATTGATCACTCTCAGTCATCGTAGGTAAAAGCTGACTTTTCTCTTTACATGAATTTTTCCCCCTGAAAAAACTTCATTTTCACATTATCTGCTCCAAAATATTTTAAGTTTAAAAAATCTCAGTATCATTGATCAGAAGATAACGAAATGGTGCGTGAAAGAGAAATGGGAACGGCCAATTGACTGCCCTTGGTCATTCTAGTGTTAATAATACATTTATAATTTATTTTTCTAAAATGATTCATTATTCATGCATGTAGATACAAGAAAGAGATACCTTGAAAGCCGATCTTGAGAAAGCAGAGGAACTCTTCAGGAAATCGAAGGAGGAAGCACAAGAAGTTGAAGCAGATTACAAGAAAATGGTCAATGAATATAATGCATTGAGAGAAGAATCAAAGAACAAAGGCCGGGGAATAGATGCGATTGTTGTAAGTATTTTTATGCTATTCCTGCCATTATCAAAATGCTTTTGAGAGATTTTATTTCACATCCCATATTATTTTCAAAAGCCGACTAAGTTCTCTTAGTGTTGAAAGTGTTTGAAAGCTCTATGGTTTACCATTTCATGTCCATTAAAAAACAACTTATCCATTGCTGTGAAAATAAATTCTTACTGTGTTGGCAAAAAAAGATTTTCTTATGTTGGAATCATATCATTTCATCCTCTCCTAAGAAATAGGTTTTGCCTTTGAAATACAATGCGTATGTTACTTGTAATAAAGTCTTTAAAATATTTTTCACGTGCCCTTGTCAACTGTTTGTACTCTTTTCTCATGTTCGTGATTGATCAATAGATTGAGTTGCAGTAGTCACTATTCGAGAAAGGTCCCTGATAAATTTAGTGCATATATTTGTGTATATTAGGGATGAGTCGATTCCAAATGTCGATTCTCGGGCACGGAAACTGAATCGAGAATCAATCGCCTAAAGTCGATTCTGATTCCATCGATGCCAGGAAGATAAATGTTTTGAGCATAGATGATAAGCTTGGGGCTTCCACACACCTAAGCGGCCGCGGTGTCAGCCTTGCCCGCATGGAGGATACGCCCGGCACGCGGGTGCTGCGACGAACATGCCTAAGGCCTCGGAAACATGAAAATGTCGGCAAGAGCGACTAACCGACGAACCCTGAAATGACGTGTGTTCAAGAGCAACTCTCAGAGAAAAAATATTGGAAACCACGGAATCGGGAAGCAATGCATGTGTTTTTAGTTCTCTTATTAACTGCTGGTCACGGCAAATCAAATTATTGCGACTACAGTGGAACTTGGTTAGTACGTTTCTGAAGGGACCACGAAAAATGAACGTACTAACCAGGAAAACGTACTAACGAGGAAAGTAAATAATAGCAGTCGGGGTTATTGCAATCAGTGAAAAAGTCGTCATAATTACAATTACTATCGGTAGTTCTCATAGGATCGCCTTCCTGAACTCTTTTCACATTTAAAATCAAGAAAATGAGCGCTACCATGAAAAACAATACCATGTGAATAAAAATTGCAATTTTTCATGGACATCCCGGAGACAATTTCATGATTACGGCGTCTATCTCCCGTGATTTATCCTATATATATTTACAGAACGAGGACGAGTGAAGCTCAGACAAGCGAAGACAAGTCATTTATCTTTCTCACAGCGTACTCGGAGAATATAACAACAACCCGGAGTAAGTCAACTGGTTTTTTAAACATCATAAAAATTGGGCAAAATTATATTGACTTTCAAATTACGGCAACAGCGGTAGACATTCGCTTCTGGAATGATACCATTTCGATTGTAAAATCGATCGATATATCGACTGATGACACGCAAGATTATTAGATTACGACGTAATTACAAGAAAATTTTATATTAAACAGTTGAAATTTACTTTCAAAATTTGTCTAATGTCGTCTGCTTTCGTTCCGAGATCAATTATTTTTAAGCTAAGCTTCGCGTGGAGATCCTGAGGATCGTCTGCTCCCGCAACAGTAGTCAAGTAAATACACACGACGTCGAGTTTATGGAACAGTACTGCTTTAGATAATGTGGAAATTGTCTGACTCATTTCTTCATCATGATAACTCGTGCAATAGCAACAATTGCCCACTCACGAACTTTGTGCGCAGCAGTGGGCACTCCCAAGCGCTCCAAAGGCAACAGAAGGTGAGGAGCTCGGGGTGGGGAAAATTGGGGCTTATTGGTTGTAGTTTTTCATAGTCAGACATTCCCGAAAAATGGCCGCATTTTATTTTTCATCACGTCACAAGAATTCAGAAATGCATTTGGATAAATTACGGTAGAAGAAAGAGATGTGGAATGAATGGAAGAATGTTAATGACTAATGATAATAAATTAAATCATGAATTCAGACGTTTGCGACCCTTAAGAAGACACTAGAGAACGAATTGCGGGTTGCGTCACGGCAAGCAATTGAGCGTACTAACCAGGAAAGCGCAATTTTTTCAAACGTACTAACCAAATTCTTTTACCTGTATTTTGTTCGGATGGTACCGGGACCGAGGGAAATCGCCGTACTAAGGAGGAAAACGTACTGAGGAGGAACGTACTAACCAAGTTCCACTGTATGAATCACCATCGGAGAAATCATCTAGACCACCAAATTTAATGTATAATAGATTGAAATATGTATATTTTATTTTCGAATGATACTTGAAGTCTGATGATAATAAAAACGTGCAGAGAGCGAGTTTTCCTGTGAAAAAATTCTTATAAATACGCGCAGAGAGCGGTTTTTTTATATAACTTTTTCATAGACTAAAACGCATCTGCATCAATAATAAAAATTTAGACACATTCGCGTTTTTATAGCCCTGTTTCATCAATGCAACCCTTGAAAAATGTTGATACTTGCTTGGCAAAAGCCTCCGGGCAGACTCGACAGGTTGCGTTCTTCCGCCACTGCGCACCCGCCAGGCTGCTCTGGTATACCATATGTATGGACGCAATGAACGCTACATTATTTTCAAGCCACCGTGGCCAAACGACAATGTAGCCACCGCGGCTATTGTTATTTCTAGGGATGGTCGTATCGGTTCCAAAATCGCGGAAGACATCGGATCTGGATCCAAAATTTTAAATAATAGCTTCAGTGAATGCAGCGCCTCATAGGGTTGGAAAGAGTTCCGATTCTCTCTTCGAATGCGCTGTCGCATGCGATTCTTGTCCTATTCATGAACTGTTTTGTTTTATAGCTCTCACAGAGGTTACATAGCAGAATTTAAAAAAAAATACTTTTTAAAAAAATTATTAAAATGTGTATAAAACTCTAAAAAGCATTCCTTTGAATGTATATACCCATAATAAACTTGAATAATTACAGTGAAACCTCAGTTAGCGAACGCCTTTGATAACTAACAATTCGGATAACGACCAAAAATTCGGCAAAAAATTTGCCTCGGATAGCGAACAAAATTTCGGTTAGCGAATAGATGTGTAGCAGCCATGTTTGTGCTCGGCGCTGTGCGATCCCAAATTGATACAAAGTAATACCTCCATCCACTCTCGCCATCACATGGCAGTAAAAACTGTTAGTTTTCCCATGTTTCCTTATGTTTAAATGCTTTCTTTAATGTTTTAATTTACATTTAACTCAATTTATTTATTTATTTAGTTAATCCAAAAGCAGCACGAGGCCAATTACAGAGGACTGGAGAAACAATTTCATAATATTAAGCAACGTAACCAACAAAACAAAAAATATTCAACAGTATTTACAAATAAATAACAAAGAATAGTCATCGAGTGGTGCGAGGAATAGGGGGAAAATTACGATGGTGAGGGTGCAAGTTGGGTGATGGATGAAAAAAAGGATCAAAATTTGGAACACAATTGGCAGTTTGTACAGTTTTATAACTATTCTCATTTAACCCTTTCGCTGCTGTTCAATCTCCGAAAACCTTCTCCTCACATGCGGCGAAAATCTTAAAATGCGTTCCGTGGGCCCATGGAGCAGGTACTTCAAAAATGGGCGTGGTACACCCTCCGAAGGGTCGCTAATCCGGGACCATATCCTCGACGAACTCACCCACGCAGGACTGTCTCATCGGCCCTACCAGCGGGGGCCCTACCTCCGGAAAAGTGACCGCTCTGACTGCAATTTGAAAATCAATCTATCAATCCGATCATCGCAAAATGATTGTTTTCATCGCACTCCTGCCAGTCTAGCAATGAAGTACGTCTTTGAACCGTGTTTCTGCGACAAAAAATAACGGTTTTGTTAACTTTGCAAAAAAACGTGGCTGCGGACCACCGGAAAATGGCCGTTTTATCAAAGTTAACAAAATCGTTATTTTTAATCGCAGAAACACGGTTCAAAGGCGTACTTGATTGCTTGATTGGCAGGAGTGCGATGCAAACAATCATTTTGCGATGATCGGATTGATTGATTGATTTTCAAATTGCAGTCAGAGCGGTCACTTTTCTGGAGGTAGGGCCCCCGCTGGTAGGGCCGATGAGACGGTCCTGCGTTTGTGAGTTCGTTGAGGAAAGGGTCCCGGATTAGTGGGTCCCTTCAAAGTGCTTCGGCGAAAGTGCTGACTGCAAGGCAAGGAGGAAGAAAAAGTACGTCCACCGCAGTCTGTCGTGCGGACGTACTAGGTACGTCCATCGCAGTCTGTCGTGCGGACGTACTAGGTACGTCCACAGCAGTGAAAGGGTTAAAATCATACCTATATAGCCTGTAACTTTCATATAGTAGCAAGTCAATAGGAGCTAGGAACCAATTATTCCTATTTCCTTTATTTCTTATGGGGAAAATTGTTTCGGATAGCGAACATTTTGGATAACGACCAGCTTTCTGGAACGAATTGAGGTCTTAATCCAAGGTTCTACTGCACTTCATTCAATAGCAGGAATTCGAAAATGCATTTGGATCCGAAAATATCCGATCTGACAGATCTGGCTCCGAAAATCAAGGATCCTAATCGAATCCAGATCTGAAAAAAATCCTGGATCTGTCCATCCCTAGTTATTTTATTCCATTCAATTCTAAATTTTAATGACAGCAATGCTACAGATAAATCAATATCCCACCTGTTAGAAGGAATTAGAATGGACAGAATCGGGAATCGATTTGAAGAAATCGGAATTGGAATCAGAATCGAGAAAAAGTGGAATTGACTCATCCCTAGTGTATATCAAAATAATAAGCTTGGAACTCTTAAGATTGTTTAGTTAAAATAAAATGTCTACCCATTTAGATAACTCATTCAGATGGTATATGTTTGTCAGTCTTTATATTGAGAGATTTTGAGAGCAGGAATGTTCTGAGGGAAAATTAGAAGAGAAATATAAGGTAAGAAGAACAATTTTCGTCAATTATTGAATTCCATGGTGGTAATTTAGCAACCAGAATGTTTGGTGACTATCAATTGCATTGATGTTTTGAAAACAAAGAGATTTGATGCATGGAAGTTATTTGTGTCTTAATTAGTTTCATTTTTCGTAGAAATCATAGAGAAGTCCAATTAAATAAATTTTGCTATTTAGAGAGGTATTTTATTATGGTACAAAAAGTAATGGATTAATCCCAGATATCTTTATATTTTGCAAATAAATTATATTGTAAGTAATTTTGTTGTTGTTAAAGTTAAGGATAGATTATTATTATTTATTAAGTGGAGGTTCATCCACAAATATAAGTTCTCTACTATTTATTGATGCAGTTTTGGAAAACGCATTCCTGCATTATAAAATTTGGTGGCCTCATTGGCGGAGGGGAAAGTCCTTGTATTCTAATTCTGGGATTGTGGGTTTCAAGTCCTGCCAGGGTGCATTTATCACCACTCAGGATATGGGTGTGTGTAAAGTGGAAAACCTAACCATAGGCCACATACATCTGGTGCGATTCCAGGTCAAAATGGGCTTGGGACAGAATTGTCGGATAAAAAAAAACTATGTGACAGGTTACTCATCTGCTTTCTGCCCTCTTATAATTTGTTATAACTAGGGATGTGTCGATTCCACTTTTTTTCGATTCCGATTCCAATTTCGATTCCTTCAAATCGATTCCCGATTCTCGATTCCGATTCCATCGATTCTTACTCCTTCTAACAGGTGGGATTTTGATTTATCTGTAGCATTGCTGTCATTAAAATTTAAGAATCGAATGGAATAAAATAACTAGGGATGGACGGATCCAGGATTTTTGGAGCCAGATCTTTCGAATTGGATATTTTCGAATCCAAATGCATTTTCTAATTCCTGCCATTAAACAAAGTCATTTTCTAGTTTATTGTGGGTACATACAATCAATGGAATGCTTTTTAGATTTTCATACACATTTTAATATTTTTATAAATTAAAAATTATTTTATCAGCTTTCAAGTTGTTTTTTTAAAACATCTTTACATACACAGGGCCTAAACTGTTACGCTTGGGTTTGGAAATGAAAATAGGAAAAATCTTATGATGAACCACTGACCAGTGGCGTAGCTAGAGGACCCCCCTAAATATAAAAACACAATTACTTTCCTTCATAAAAGGGAAAAAAATATTTAAAAATCATGAATTTACAAAAATGAAAAAAAAATGAATCTTTGAAAAATGAAGTTTTTCTATTATGATGGGCGTTAAAGTTAGTTTGAAACCCTCTCCTTTGTACCCTGCTGTTTAAAAATTTTCCCCCCTGGTTTTGGACCCCCCCTGGTTTTGGACCCCCCCTTAGCAAAATTCCTGGCTACCCCCCTGCCATCGACTATGGTGAGGTGGATTTAGCACATCCTCGCGATAATTTACACCACAGTGCACGCACACGGCATTCATTGGTTCTCCTTATCTCAATGGAAATGTTTATGCACAATGAAATACATTATTTTCGATGTATCATTAAATTGAATTGCAACTGCTCAATTAGCAACACAATTAACAGTATTTAAAACGGCATTATCGTCACATGCGATGAGGTGCTCAACCGCTCAGCATGAGGAAGGAGTGGGCAGCAGAAGCGCGTAAAGAAGAGGTGGAGGGGAAGCAGCAGTGGCGTAGCCAGGAATTTCAATCGGGGGGGGATCCAAAACCAGGGGGGGAAATTTTTGAAAAACCGGGCACAAATAATGGATTTTAAACTAATTTTAACACTTTTTATAATCGAAAAACTTAATTTGTTAAAGAAAGATTTGGTAAATTCCTGATTTCTCAGTATTTTGTTTTCTTTTGTGAAGGACAATAACTGTGTTTTTATATTTCGGGGGGTGGGGTCCGGACCCTCCCCATGGCTACGCCACTGGGAAGGAGTGCGTAAAGGAGAGGTGGAGAGGAAGGAGCACACTCCCTCCATATTTCAAACAACAAGGCTACAAATGCGGGAGTCGGACGAAGAAGTCAGATCTTGCTTCAGTGACGTCGTTGCCTTCAAAGCGAAGCCGGGCGCGCTACGTGATACATGTAGTTGGCGTTTCCGATCCGTCTCTAATTGTTTGAGGGGTTAATGCTGCGCTTGTTTCTTTGAAAATTGTGCTGTTTGGACAATGTTGCATATCAGGAAAGGGTAATTGTAGAATTGTAGATAGAAAACTGAGTGGCAATCAATTAGAGCTGAAAAGCTATCAAGATATCTTCGGGCTCAGAAAGTAACTCTCCTAACATTTGTCGTCTAGAAACAGAGAATTGAAGCAGGTAGGCCAAAAAAGGTCAGTTGGTGAGACGAGTTAGGGATGAAACACGCGTCAATTGTTTTCGTGTGATTTGATATTTTCCTTATAAGACAATGATTTTTGGTCCATGTGATTTCGGATACGAAAAAAAAACAACAGAGGCACGGGCTGATGGACGGCCGAGAGTGGTTTTCTGAAATCCGCGACGTTGTTACTTTTGACGTGGTTCCTTTTTTATTTTCTGGCTGAAAATCCTGGCCATGGCTGAAATTCTACTCGCAACCTCTGCGAGAGCTTTCAAACAAAACAGTTCATGAGTAGGACAAGAATCGCATGCGACGATGCATTCGAAGAGAGAATCGGAACTCTTTCCACCCTGATGGGGCGTTGTATTCACTGAAGCTATTATTTAAAATTTCGGATCCAGATCCGATGTCTTCCGCGTCTTTAGATCCGAAGTATCCGATGAAGGGCAACATCCGCGGATATTTGGATGCGAGGTATCCGATCCGACAATCCCTAAAAATAATAATAGCCGCGGTGGCTACATTCTCGTTTGGCCTCGGTGGCTAAACAATAATGTAGCGTTCATTGCGTCCATACATACTAGAGCAGCCTGGCGGGTGTGCGGTGCCGGCCGAACGCAACCTGTCGAGTCCGCCCGGAGGCCACGGCGGCTTATGCCAAGCAAGTATCAACTTCCTCAAGGGTTGCATTGATGGAACTGGGCTATACAAACGCGAATGTGTCTAATTTTTTTATTATTGACGCAGACGCGTGTTAGTCTAAAAAAGTTACACACATAAAAAACCCGCTCTCAGCGCGTATTTGTAAGAAACTTTTTTTCACAGGAAAACTCGCTCTCTGCACGTTTTTATTATCATCAGACTTCAAATATCATTCGAAAATAAAAAAATATATTTCGATCTATTATACTTTAAAATTGGTGATCCAGATGAATTCTCCGAATGTGATTCATAATTGCAATAATTTGATTTGCCGTGACCAGCGGTTAATAAAAGAACGGAAAACGCATGCATTGCTTCCCGATCCCGAGGTTTCCAATTTTTTTTTCTCTAAGAGTTGCTCATGAACACGCGCCAATTCAGGGTTCGTCGGTTTGTCGCTCTTGCCGACATTTTCATGTTTCCGAGGCCGCTTAGGTATGTTCGTCGCAGCACCCGCGTGCCGGGCGTATCCTCCGCACCGGCAAGGCTGACACCGCGGCCGCTTAGGTATGTGGCAGCATTTATGCCCCAAAATTATAGTCTATGCTCAAAACATTTATCTTCCTGGAATCGATGGAATCGGAATCGACTTTAGGCGATCGATTCTCGATTCCGATTCCGCGCCCGAGAATCAGTGGAATCGAGAATCGACATTTGGAATCGACTCATCCCTAGTTATAACATTAAAAGTTGGATGGATTGGCAAATAGTGCCCTGCACTACATAAGACCTTTACATGATTATCAATGAGTGTGGGTGTTTCAAATGTTTCCTTAGTTAACTCAATTTCTTTGTTTCAGAGTAAATGTAATAACTTGGATAACAAATTAATGAAAGCTAAGTCAGTCATGGATCTGCAAATTAAGAGGATGAATGAAGCTAAGAAAATTTTGCAGAAGATGGAAGATAATATATCAGAGCAAAAAAATGTTGTAGCTTCTTGCATTGAAGATGCATTGAAGCTGACCAAAGAAAGGATAGAAACAAAAAGGTAAGCAAATAATTTTATCGTAAACTTTGATTGTTTTTAACAGAATTGCTTTGGAGACGATCACTTGTGATTTGCACAAAACTACCTGCGACATTCTTGATATTTCAACATTGGCTATGTACTATCATTTGCAAAAGTCTTGCAACAAATCGAGCGGCGCCACTTTCGCTCCACAAAGATTGTGCCCGGAAAATGTATGGTTTTAGGGTGTATGCAGCAATCCAACACTTGTCTTCATGGTTAAATATATGGAGAACGGGTCATTAGGTGGGTGAGGTATTTTTTCATCCTTTTCAGTCTCGGGATTTGATCGCTTCCATTTAAGTGAAATTAATGTTCATTATATTCCCCAAAACACATTGTAGCATTTTATGCAGGAGGAAAGATCGAGGGTAATTCCTCAGAGAGATTTTAAAAAGTTTGTAGCTTGGCTCTTTTTGAGTGATCTTAGCTCTTTTCAGAGAGCTGAGAGAGCTGGAAATCACGAGTCGTTCACTGTGAACATGGCAGACTTTTGTTTACATCTATCGACTCGGGTTGATGTTTTTAATACAATATCTACGACATAAGATACTAGGCAGCTTTGATATTCCAAGTGTTTCATACTATAAATATCCGAGCAAACACGTAAAATATGAAATTAGTTAAGCTGATGGGCATTAATCGTTGCGTAAGTTACAACAGAGTTCTCCGACGTCCGTCAATCGGTAAAGATGTATTCCTTTCCACGTATTCAGAGTATGACTAGGAAAACTTAATTCCAGCTAAAAGTCCTATTTTCAATGATTTTGGGATTTCAACAGGTATTATTTGATGATATGTTCCGCTGCTGAATCAGTGTGAATGCGTATAATAAATCTACGCTGCTATGTCGTTGATGATTCAGTTATCATATTTAACTGCAATCATTTACATATACTCTGATGAATTCGGGATAATGTAGGATACTTACTTAGCATAATTAATTATCTTCTCTACTTGCATTAATTAGGTTACATGGTTTTTGGAAATGTGTGTGTTGGCAATACGTTTTATGTTTAAGGCAAGATTGAAATCAGTGGAACTGCATCTCATTTCATAAAACCTTTGAAGTCGAGGAAGAAGGACGTAAGCAAATCCTAACAGAATTTCTGTTTGAAGTGAACGTACAGGCGTCCCCCGAGTTACGTATGTCTCGACTTACATAAATCCTTACTTACGTTAGCGATAACCGTATTTCAAATGATTACGTTAATTTTCGAATGCGAGCCCGAGGAAGTAGATATTCGCTCGTACAACCTATGGTAGAAAAAATATCGAATAGTTATCGAGTTTTTTACGTGCTAAAAATAACAAAGTGACCCATTTTTGTCTTTCCTCAAAGGAATTTTCATTAATTTCTGTAAAGAAATCGCTTATAAATCCCAAGTCAGCAATCAACGTGAAAATTTGAAGTTCTAGCAATGGATGTGGTTGCGCTCATTCCTGTACGATACAACTTGTTATACAGCATGCACACCCGAACTCCGACTTTCAACTATTTAAAAATTGTATCCTTAAGTTTGGACATTTCAATCCGTGGAATTAGAAGAAAATGAAGGTCAAGCAGAAATCTTTATTGCGGGAAAGAATTGTTTAGTACCCACGTAATGGCATTGAAATTTTGAGTGTTGGCAATGAACGCCGAGAAAAAGTTAAGAAAAAGTTGACACACACTATTAATTGTGTAATTGTTTACATGTTTCTGGCGGAAAATTTTATTGAGCTGCATTTTCTCGTTCTCTCATTATGTGTGCAACTGTAAATGAATATTGCATCATTGAAAGCTTTTCCCCACTAACTTTGTTGCACGTTAATGAAGGAGTTGGCTGAATAAAAGGTCACTTTTAATTAGCTTCGTGCTTTGGAAATACTCTTATATGTTTCCAGCGAAGTAAATACAGTAAACTCTTGATTTTACGAAGCAGGATTTTACGAAGTTTTCGATTTTACGAAGTGATATTGCGGTCCCGATGAAAAGCCTATGCTAAATACATGGCGCTATTCGATTATACGAAGTTTCGATTACACGAAATTTTTTGAATTTACGAACCTCGGCTCGGTCCCTAGGAACAAATGGCATTCGTTTATACGAACTACGGCGAAAAATTTGTCAACAAAACTAGTTACGCCGGCGTAAGTAGCTAAGAAATCAGCGCTTCGAACTGTGGTCCATCAAAAGTGCGAAATCGTAAATGATAATGCAACTTTGGATAGAAATGGGTCGCCAAAAACCTCACTGTGGAAATTTAGGGGGAGTAGGAGTTCAGTTAAAATATCGCGGCTGATATTATGCCCCTATTTACGTGCCTGTTCGTAAACATAGCATCGACAATAATTCGTAGTTTAACATGTCAGGAAGGTCGCGCGGAGTATTTCGTACACCCCTAATTAACCCTTTGCACTGCTGTGAACGTACTTCGAAGACTACTTGACTACTTTTCGCCGAAACACTTCGAAGGGTCCCTAATCCGGGACCCTTTCCTCGACGAGCTTGCCCTCGCTGGCCCCTGAAACTGGGCTATTTTTTAATGCATTACCTGACGCAACCCTGGGTTTCAAAGGGCAAAGGTGCCGTGGGGGGAAAAAGAGTAAAGTGCGTGTTACTGTGGGGCTGTGCGTCAACCAAACGGGCACGGACAAAATAAGCCCGTTGTCATTTGGAAATTTGAAAGGCCACGGTGCTTAATACATGTAAAATTGGAAGCCCTCCCCGTTTTTTACCATGCAAATAAAAACAGCTGGATGACCTGAGAAATTTTCCAGCAAACGGTTGTACGTCTACAGAGAAAAACTGCTGGAGAGAACAGCAAAATTGTTTTAATAATGGATAATGCCACTGTTCATAAATACGTGGAAGACCTAAAATTGGCTAATGTTCGAGTCCTCTTTTTACCCCCGAACTCGACTAGCAAGTCCCAGCCCTTGGACCAAGGCATTATCCAAGATTTTAAAGTCCTGTACCGGAAGAAGCTTGAGCGGCATTACTTGCGATGGATCGGTATGTATACATTCATCTATTTTGCTCATGTGCGTTTGGATATCGATTTAGATATTTTTATTCATGATTATCATTCTTTCAAATCTATTTGCTACTTTTATAAATGGGAACAGAAATTAATAACATCCCGAAATGGACGTTGATACATGCAATCCGCGCCATAATATCTTTTCGTGTATATATTGGCCTTTGTGAATGAACAACTTAAATATCTTAGGTATTGGACTCTATTTACCGCCAATTTATGTTTCAGGCTTCTCGTAATGAAGACGCACTTCCAAGTCTAACCATGAACTTTCTTCTCACGCGCTTCCCCGTTCTCCCATGCTGGGGTTCTGCCTTTCCAAAGCCTTCCCTTCCCTCCTGCCGCCTTTGGCTGATCTTGCTGACACCCACCTTACGCATCCCAAACCCCTCCTTCCCCAGCATTTCCCATTCACTCCCTCCCTAAGGTGACTGAGCTTGTGTGCGTCGCAAAAAAATACGGCCCCCAGAAGTAGACTTGAGGCAGAGCTGAAGGCCATTTCCCCACCCTTCTTTGTCTCGCCCCCTTCACCAGTCCTTGTGATGACCACACTTCTTCCCTCAGGCAATCCCCATCCCACTCTTATTCACCCCACCCACTGGGAACGTTCCCCGATTGTGGAGAAGGGCATGGTTCATCTTTACCTGCAACGGGGGGAAGTTATTAACCGGAGAGAGGCGGAAGAAGTATCTTCCACTATCGGGAAAATGGTGCCGCGCTTATAATTGTCTCTCTTCTTCTCAGCTGACTTTTCAATTGAAATTATTTTCTTTGCTCTTTCCACACTATATTTATTTACGATTATGGCGCGACTATTTTTTAGTGCTAAAACTAAGAAAATCTTTTCTCTATGTCAATGATCCTTTGCATAACTTTCAATGCGGCGGAGAAAGGAACACGAAAACTAAATGAGGTGACGGTACAGGTTTTTGCGTGTCATTTTTTGGGAATTCACGCTAGTGAACCAATACTTAACCACGTTGAGAAATGATACAACGTCTCTTGTAGGAAAACAATCAATGTGGATAATAACGTTTCTATCTATATTTCTCCGATACTGTAAGATGTTTCTCCTGTCGTTTTCCGGTTGGAACCTTGCTCCTGTCGGCATAAAAGGAGAGAAACATACCATATGAACAGGTCACCTCACACCCGGTATGAAGAATACAGTCCTGATGAAGAATTAAGTCTTTTATGGCAACGTCTGCGAAGATGATGGAACACAGTAGTCGGACGGAGAACTCAAACAGAATTTACTTCAAATATTCACCAGAAGATAATCACATCCTACGTTATTTATGATCGTAATTGAATCTCAGTGAAAATAGAGCACATTCTGCTGAAAATACGAATTAACTAGAAATATTAACTTACGAAAGTTATTTTGGAAACTGGCTAAGACCCTTGTTTTTCTTTTTTTCTCGTCACTGAGCGATAGAGGGCGACATAAATGGCGGTTATGCCGGCTGCCGCTAAAATTCCGTGGGTGTCAGAAACAAATATCTATCTTTTGCATATTTAATAGTAGCTATTGGCTCCTAACCACAAATTTATTACTGTAAATTCTTATAATAAACATTGCAATTCATTATTTGATTACATTTTCTAAACTGGTCGGGAATTTCTTTAGCGATCGTTGATGTTGAAGTATGAACAAGAAATGAGAATTTTATGGTGGTATAATTATTTAACGATTTTTCACATAATAAATCGATAGCAAAAAGCCTTTTCTATGAATTATACGGAGAATAACCACCGAAAACATTTAAATAAGACCACTAAAGACAAAAAACGGCGGAAGAAACAAAAGCGAACTTTTTTTCGTGACTTATGAAAAAGGTTTGAATTTACGAAACTCGATTTTACGAAGTGCCAATTTTCCGGTCCCACTGACTTCGTAAAATCAAGAGTTTACTGTATTCAAATGATGATATTTTCACGTTATTTTATTGAGATATGAGAGAATGAAAGTATGTTTCCGTGCGTGAAAGATTGAGTGTATGTGCGTGTGAATGTATCTAAGAATTAGTGATGGGTCGGTTCGATTCCTCGATTCTCGGCCAAGAATCGGAATCGAAAATGAGTACTTGCCAATGTGAAAAATCGATTACGATTCCAGTAGTACTTCAAACCACAAATTTAAATATGACCGCGTTTCCAACAGTCATTTGACTTTTCGCGCCGCGTTATCGTAACAACAAAACACATTATCTTCTAGGGATTTGCGAGTACTCGAAAGATCGAGTAGAGTCGAGTAGTTGGTACTCGACTTGAGCGTTTCGAGTAGCATTGCAAATGTCGAGTCAAGTAAGTTACGGTTACAGGGCTTTCGAGGCTAGTATGTCCAGCAGTCTGCCGACAGGAAGCGCTATCATGAAACTCATGTAATAATACAGTTTTTAAAGCCAATAAGTCATTCTAATGCCTTGGCTTGGTAGTTTTAGCTTGCTGTACACTCTATCGTTGTCGACGTGGGCACCGAATACATTTACGCCAGCCGCGGCGGCCGATCGTCTTCCGACCCAGCGCACACCGGTCCGAAATCGGAAAAAGATGGAAAGAGTCCAAAATCACCTTTTTGGGGATAGAGGCATGAAACTTAGCGTAAATACTCATAAATCATTACCAGATATATACTTATATGCCATTTTACATAAATACGACGCTTTAGTGATGATACAGTGGCCCAAACATGACCAACTTTTCAAAACCACGCGCGATCTCGTTAATCCTCGAAAATTTTTAAATTTATCCAGGTGGTGTTGCGTTGGTATGATTTTTATGGAATAAAAAACGCAATGTTCCTTTCACTTGGTGCTTTGTCTATACTTCCAATGACTTTTGGAGATTTTGGCTTTCATCTGTCTGGTTTACAACGCGAAATGGTCGACCCGTTTTTCACTTGAAATTTGACATAAAGTAGAAACTATCTTTCGTTTACGAAAAATATAACTCGGAAAATTTGAACCACAATATAAAGTAGATATTTCTAAAGAGTACTAAGCAGAAATCTTAGAAAAAAAACGTTTGCGAAGAAGTAATTAAGAGCGATTTTTCAATTGCGCGCCCAGGCTGAGTTATACGCCGCGGAACTCGGTAACTGAGGCCAATTTTTCAAGTTTTTTAAAACTTTAGTCTTGAAAATTGTCATTTAAAGCATGGATAATCGCCTTCATTGACTTAAAACACTAAACTGAGGGTGTTAAAAAGGGTTATGTATAGATCGACTTGACCATTTAACGCATTACTCGAGTGAAAATACTAAGGATTGGATATTTTTCGGAACCATCCCACGCATAAGAAATATGGCTCGGGTATTGAATTAAAGTGAAGAGATTAAGTCGGCATGCTTAAGAGAGTGGAAAATGAACTGTTTCCTCGAAAGGCAACAACCGATACCCTTTTTCCCTCTCCACCTTCGCAGAGGTGAGCCGCGCAGAAAGCAGAGTTTTCACATCACAAGGCATCTTTTAGCCTTTTTATTACTGCGTCCGTCCAATGTGATATTCATTTGTAGCTTTTAGTTTCTTTCTTGAACTTAAAAAAACAAGAGTTTTTAAGGTTGATTAAACGACGTGAGAAGTATAGATATTTTTGGCTCTACAAAACTAAAGCTAAGTTCTTTAGTTCATTTGCTTAGGCAACTTGAGTTCCATGAGGATTCAAGATCCATAAAGATCGATGATGTACTTCAAGTTTCTGAAATCTTCCAATTTTGGGAGAAAAGTACTTGCCCAGCCACACAATTATGTAGCAAAAGGCAATTTTCTGCAGGCAGTAATACTGTAACATGGAGACATCAAAACCTGCTGGCTGAGCATGAACATGTTGGTTTTTCTGCTTGAGAATTTGAAAGGGCCAAATATTACATGATTCATATAAGTAGTATTTAATCTTAATTATATCTGTGAATATGACTTTACTCAGGGCTCTCCCTTGTAGCAATAAGTGGTCTTTTTCTTGGAGCCTATGGCATCAGAATCGATGGAATCGGTATCGGTAGAATCGGAATCGAAATGTCAGAATTGGAATCGGGATCGGAATCGATAAAATTTTGGAATCGACCCATCACTACTAAGAATATAGTAATTTACTGGTATTTTTTTGTGTGTTATTTGCTCGTAATCCTAGAAACTCCTACGTGTATTAACTGTGACAGTGAAACCACCAGATTCATCGATCAACGCAATATATATAAGGCAGAAGATATAATGATTATTGGTAGGTAGAAGATGCATTCTTTGGGCCCTTAGATCATAATTAGTATAACATAATGAATCAATTTAAGTATTCAGTTTAGTATTGTAGCGTTGAGATACCATACTTTCCCAAATCCACGCGATAGGTCAACTCTGGGAATAATATTACGCATTTTGATTGGCAATGCTCAAGATGAAACTCTCAGACTAAATGTATGTTTATCGATTTTGTATCTAATAACGTAAGAATACGCGGTAGAGTTAATGAATATCGCAGTGAATTGAATGAAACTTCACCGAGAATTTACCGTGCATTTCTCCGCTGAGAATTTCACCGTGCCGATCGCAATCTCTGAAGCACTAACGCAAAAGTTCGACTTGCGTAAATTTCGACTTACGCAGAGTCTGCCGGAACGCATCTCTTACGTAACTCGGGGGATGCCTGTATACGCTTGCTTCATTAGAAATACAAATACCGAGTTAGAAACATAATAACAAATAATAATAATAACTTATAAGGACGATACCATACCGAAGTCGCAGGCGACTCGAGCAACAACATCATAATATTCCTGTAGTATATACTAACCAGCCGAAACATAAAGTATGCGAAAGCCTCTGTGCTCAAGCTATAATCATATAAACGAATAAAAGACTAAAATGCTGAGAAAGTGATTATTTTGATCAAAACTCGTTCAATTGAGAAGCACATGAAAGCAGCTCAGTGTTACAATCACAATAAGTTATCAAAATTATCGCCTTCAACAATTGAAGTCTGAATAGCGCAGTGGAAGAATACTTGACTGATAACGAGAGGGTCGGCGTTCAAATCCCTCCAATGTCCAAAATTTTTTTATCCTCCTCACAGCTGTATTTTATTTTAAAGTTTTTATATTTTTAAAATGTATCGTAAGATGGCACCAGATGTTGAATTTGAGCATTTTTTTACAACAATTTCTAATTTAAATGATCGTGCCACTAGAATCCTGCGTTGTTAGCGCGGTAGGACGAATCATTCCGTTTCCCTAGAGGGAACTCCGATCAGAATCACTGGTGAATGTGATTCCCATTGCTATAGGGTTTCCTTTACAGGTCCGTAACTGCTCATCATTATTAACCTTTGGGATGAGAACTATCGTAGTAATCTAAGGTTGCATATAAGTAATTTCTTAAATAGATCAATTTTAGCTGATTAAAAAGAAAATTATGAGTGAAATTTTTTAAATTTTGCAGCGATTATGCTGTCCGTCTATGTAGTATGCTGCCTAACTGTCATCAACGTGTCGCCATTTCCTACCAAGTTAATTTTTCCAGTAAAGTTTTTCGGAATAATTTTACCCTTTTCCGTTTCGTAAATGAGCATGCTGTACTGCAGTGACAGAAACTTTTCTTTGAAAATTTTCAAGAAAAAATCCCTCGATAGAAAAAGAGATAAATTAAGTGAAGAATTTTACTTTAAACTTAAGGCCTCAATATTCTATAGTCATTGTTTTTTTAATACAGGAATTTTGATGGAAAGGGACAGAATGTGAGTCCAGCTGATCTACTGAGTACAATCCTAGGAATAACCTATGCAATAGTAATCCTTAATCGTGCACGCACCCCAGCGCTTATTTTTAAATATAGGAAAGGCTTGTCTAGAGGTATTTATCAACTATTCTTCTAGTGCGTACTCTCTTCAAGCAAATTATGGCATCAGCATTTATATGATAGAGCTACAAATTGGCCCTCTTTACACTATTTTGGAAGTTAGTGAGAATCACTTATGGCCTGCAAGTTTTACTCCAGGTAAATTGCTTCCTCGTCCTTGGCTGGTAAACTTACGATAAAGATGTAGGGCAAGACAAGGTGCAGGACCTATCAGCTGACCAAAACTACGGTCTGGGAGCACCCGATTCAGCGTTAAGAGCTGAGGGAGCGGCTAAATTCTGCGCAAAATATTTTACCTCCCTAATCGATAGTCTGGAATTAAAAAAGGGCGAATATTGGTTGAAATTGACTTTCAATTTAGTCTCTGTCCGTCGTTGTTATAGGAAACCTTACCAATGGAGGCATACATACAAGGTGCAGGTGTATGTATGTATGTATTGTGGCATCCCACCCCCGACTCGCCCGGATACCACAATAGAACCAGGGGGAGACGTCGCACAAAAAAATAAAAAAAATACAAATCCGCGAAGATCCCTCCCGCATGGGACCTACGGGACAAAACTATGCCACTCACTTCTCGTAATTCAAATAAATAAAGAAAATATTCCCCTTCTGTGAAGATGATTGCGGGTGGGGGGTTCCCGATTCAAACTGATGGGTGACGTTCAGGCGCTGATGCACTCGTCCAACACGCATTTACGGGAAGGAAATCAGACGGGGTGAAAGGAAGGACGAAGGATATTTTCAATGGGGTGACCCGTGGAGGAACCAGAACAAAAACACTCTCTCAAACACTTTCAATTAAACAAAATATAATTCACACAAATAAGATTGCATATGACAAAAGAAAAACAAAAGGAACCCTCTTATACGCTAATGAAATATGAATTGGTGAAAGCCACTTATGAAACATCGATGATAAATTACAATATAAAAAAAACAACAATATAACTTGGTTTCTAGATGAAAATCAATATAGAAAATGATGATAACAAATAAAAGTTCGGTGATGAACACATAAATATGATACAAATTCAATGATTCCTTGACTGGGGAGGTAAATGATAGTCCATCCCGTCTCTTGTAAATTTGGGGTGCGAACGTTAATTGTACTTGGTGACTGATTTCACTTTCACTAATGTAATGGGTGCGTTCCGTGACTGTTTGTCTTAACTTGGCTTGGCAGGAGACACAAGGGGGCTTTGGGGGGGGGGGGGGGGATAGCTGCAATCTTACTTTATTGTAGTCCGAGTCTGGACCAGGTTGGATCCAACACTCTCTCGTTCCATTTACTGCACTCCTTTCTCCCTTGTTGGAGGAAGCTGCATCCGGAACGGAGATAATGCGTCCTCTTCAACTGGTCCTTTGCTCCTTCGGACGGGGGGGGGAATTCTTCTTCCAGATCAATCTTTCTGGAAACACTTGGGCCCCTTGTCTCCTCCTGCCGTGCGTCGCACTGATTTTGGGCATAGGCTCCGCCCGACAGTCACTTAGGAATTCTCTTGGTTCTCTTACGCGCACCACCTTTTATCATACCTCAACTAGGGGTGGGGGTAATGCACAATGAAGGGAGGGAGGAGTAGTACGCCACTCACTCAGGGAAAACCCGAGCTCCCCTCCTCCCACACATACACACTCACACACACAACCATACAAAAATCGGCGAAAACACATTCATCCCCTCTTACTCATCCACGCCTTCCTCCACGGGCCATAGTCTGGGGGTGGGGTTTTGGGAAAGGTCGTGGAACGAGCAGGTAAACTGGTAGGGAAGAAAATGCGCCGAGTAAAAATGCACTGTAATGGGGCTTGAACCATTACAGTATGTAGGTGGAAGAGGGGACTTTCCAGTCTCAACCTCGCCCGAATAAAGGCATTTTATTATTATTATTACATGGATAGGGAAAAGTCGTACTATTAAGTCACTCTTTAAGTTGGCTGTCCTTAATAATATAATAATGACCTATATATTTAAATCGAAACAATAACTAATTTACTATAAAAAATAGAAGATTAATGAGATAGGATCACTAAATATGTTAGTGCTATCGTAAAAATTTAAGCCTCTCCTAGATATGTTAACAGTAAAAATAAAGACACATTCTGCTAGCAACGATGAGGCCTAGCGATTTTTTTTGGCAGTCAAAATTCCTTTTTTTCCGAGGAAACATTTCCATTGGTGTAAATATATTTATCCAATTAACAAAAATTGACAATTAATGAAGAAGAAAGCTTATGAAGCTATCTTTATCAGCTTCAACCAACGTAAAGAACTATTTACTGTCAATCAAGTAAACATGATGGAGTCGAAACAGCCGTGTTTAATTTCCGAAAAATTGCCAGTTATTTTTTTTTTTTCATTTATTAATTCTCCTATATCGAACAAATATTTCAACAACTTAATATAAAGTCTCCTTAATGACGTTGAATCCCTAAAAAGTGTTACGAGCGAGTTCATTTCCGTGTTCCTAATGGCGAAATCGTGTCCCCAGCTGGCCTTATGGGGTTTACCATTGGAAGCCAGTCCTCATAGGTACCCACTCTTTTAACCTGAGCTTTTAACGGGTAACTATTTTTCATTCTCTACTCCAGTCAACTACGAGTATAAAAATAATAAATAAATAATAAAACGCCACGACGACGCAACAACATCGATGCTTGATCGACGCTCGTTTACTCAACTGAGCATCGTAATGATTTCCTACGTCACCTACGTGCCATGATGACCCGTTCATGAGTCGTTCCCGAGCTACCATGAAGATTCATACCCAGATAGTGATCATTCAAATTTAATGGTGGCCAGAAATCGACAATGGAGCGAAAGTGGCGCCGCTCGATTTGTTGCAAGACTTTTACAAATGATAGTACGTTTGGTGATGAACCAAGTGTAAAAGTCTATTTTGAAGAATTTCTGTCAATATAAGGTTCTTGTGAATTTTTCAGTACTACTAAGAAAAGGGTTTTTACAAGTTTTGGGTTTTTTAATTAATTGGCATTCCTTAAGCTGGTGTCCCACAGTCGAATTTGCATAAAAAATTTTGGACCAAAAATTTTGATGCGAACGCATTTGGTCCAAAAATTTGTATGCAACAGTTTGGGGTCTCCCACGATGCATCTCATTTGGAACAAATTATGGAAAACAAATGGTAGACAATATTTATGTAAACAAATGTGTAAGCTAGTGAAGTGGAGGATTCTTTCTCTGTTAGCGGTCAAATTTATCTGAGCAGGCCTCTTAAACATTAAAGAGGTGAAAAAAAGAAAACGGAGGGAGTGTTGGACTTGGCCTTGGCCAGAAAGGGGATATGAAAGCGTTGGAATAGGCATGCTAACCATTTTGGGGAAGGAGTTGGTTGCCGATGTTCCCGTAAATTATTGACATTATTTGATGATGAGTGAAGATATTTTCATGTCCCTTATCATCAAGGTTGAGGGTAGAATAAAACACAAGGATTACAAACGTGAGGCAGTTTATTACCACTAGGAAAATGTTATTAATAAATGTAATGGAATACTATCAATCTATTTAATATATAGAGATGCGCGAATAGTATCCGCGAGTACTCAAATACCTCGAATACTAGAAAGTATTCGATATTCGAGGTCTCGAATAGTTATGCTAACAGTACCGCCTCGAGTACTTCGAATTTCGCGTCACTGTCGCACGCACGTTGCTGGTAGTTGACCCGGAAAAATGTAGAAAACTCTAGTTGTTTAGTGCATGCAGCGCCATTTTAGGCAAGTTGACGAACTACATCAAATTCGCAGATTAGAGCGGTGAAAAGAGTTCGATGTGGTGAACCAAAAATGATTGGGGGAAAAAAATCCGAAAATCCCCGCTTTCCCCCACCAGGAGAACCTCAGTGTCGTGGGATAGCAATATTAGGACATTTCCCACGATCCGTTATCCCCCTCCATTCAGCACTCGCCTCACCCACTCTGACCCTTTCCCCTTCTCCGAAATCAAACAAAAGGTCCTCGCTTGCGCAGGGTTCGTATTACGAAGACCATAGCTTCGAAAAAAATATCTAGTTACACGAGAACAATAAAAGCATGTCTCACCCTTTTCCCCCCTTTTCTAACCCGCTGAACTTTTTCTGCCTACCTGCTTCGAAGTTCCCCATTTCTGGAGGTCAACTGCTGCATGAGTACCGTGGGATAGTTACATTAGCGCATTTCCCAAGGTCCGCTATCCCCCTCCATTCAGCACTAGCCCCCCCCTTCTGAGGTTTTCCTATTCTGCGAAATAAAAAAAGGTCCCAGCTCGCGCAGGGATCATATAACGTAGACCTTAGCTTCGAAAAAACATCAAGTTACACGAGAACAATAGAAAAGTGTTTCGCGCCCCCCTTTTTCTCTCCCACAGACCTTTTTCAGCCTACCTGCATTTTAGTTCCCAGTTTCTGAAGGTCAACTGCTGCATGAATCACCTATTAGCCCAAAAGGTGTCTAACAATGACTTTCTGCAATTGATATTACCCCTTTGTTGGATTGAAATATTAGTAATGCATGCGTAATTTAAAAAAGAATAAGACCAAACGCGACGCATTTCTGACTTTATTTAAGCATTTTACGTGAGGAAATAAATGTCAAAATACGACGGAGACTTAGCATTCTGGCGAGACTTGATATGAGCAACAAAGCTTCGATATTTGGTTTCTCCCTGATAGCAATTCCAATTCATCTTCTTATCCCGTGAGAACTTCCAAAGATGGACTGAAAATAGTTGAAGAAAATCCGGTGGAGAAGAGCTTGTATTTTGCAAAATGCCTCAGATTGTCCGCTAGCACTTGACAGCAGGAGTGCGGGGTAAAGCGAGCTACCTGTTGAAAATAAGAAGTTGGATGAAGCCGAGTATCAGATGGGCGTGCCGCTGAAATGGCATTTGGTAGATAGGAATGTATACATCAGACAGAAATCTATCGTAGCAGTGTAAATGCCGAGACTGCATGCAATCATTTTTCGCAAGGTGGTGTGTCCCCTTACAGTATTTGAAAGAGATGTTAGTTGAATCAACTATAAGCCCAAATTGTTTCCATAAAATTAAAATATTCCATTAATCAGCTAAATTCCTGTTCAAATCCTTTATAGGAAATCAAAATTTCTCCCCAAAATATTGTGTTTCCTGCTGCCTAGGCAACCAAGTCAAACATTCCCGCATTCATTGTTTAGTATTCGAAATTTGAGGTATTCGAATATTCCAGCAATGATTTAATATTCGAATTCGGCATTAGAGTTCGAGAAATCTGCTATTCGACCCATCTCTAATATAATATATCGATCAATCCATAATCATTGCGATGAAAGCGGGCAGCCGTAGTGTTTCACAGGTAGTCATTTCTCCAGTAGCTCGCATCGCATCCCTCCATGCCCATCAAATGCATGCCCTCCACAAAGCTAACCTGTAGAATTCGACCTTGATACCTTTAGTAAATCTTTAATTCTGTCCAAAACACCCCTCCTTGTATTGCGATTCTAATAGCTAGATCGTGTGCTAGTTGCCCATGGAGGCAACTAGCACACGATCATGCTACGTTGTAATACACAGCGGTTCTAGGAAACCCCAGGGTTTTTGGCAAACTGTCTCCTCAGGCGAGTGCCTAGCTGTGACTCATACAATCTCTACTTCCTTAGTCTATGCTTCCACTTTCCCTGCTGCCTTCACTTCTACTATTCCCTTCCTCTCCAGTTTGGCCTTGACTAGTAAGGTATAAACATGCCTGAGTGGAATGAAATCTCTGGTTCCCCTGGGGCTGTTTTCAACCACATGCAAGCAATGCATTTGCAATATTGAGCATAGATTTAAAGATTGTAGATAAATTTTTAAAAATTCATGATTGGTTCTTCTAAAATTAATCAAGATTTATTTCTGCTATCGTCTTCTGCAATGCGAGAGGAGGCATTCAAGTAAACTTGAAAGATTCCTTGTCAACAAGTAAGTAAAATAATGCCTTTTTATGTAAGGAAATATAATGGAAATAATAAGCCTGGTGTAGCCTTGCATTAAAATGCTATTACAGTAAAACCTCTTTATATCGTAACGGTGGGGACCAAAATTTGGGCATTATGATGTATGGAGGTTCACTATAGAGAGGTTTTAGTGATAGTGCACCATTTTTTCATATCATTCAGAAATGAAAGGCACTACTGTCTATAAAAACATTATATGTATGTGTTTAAACAAACATGCATGGATTAGTGAACATATATTTATTACCTATATACATAATAATTGCAGAAAGCGTGCGCTATCACATGATTTTTACCTCGATTTGAGAGAAAATTATGAGATCTCTCTTAATTCAACAGTCATTTAAAATGATTAGGATAGTTAGATACCTTTGTTCTTATTTACTGTTAGGTATGCTCTCATATGGAACAAAATGGCCACAACTAATGATTAACGTGAAAATTACAGCATATTAAAGGTATATAAGAAAAAAATAATAAGGGTGAAACATTTATCACTGAAAATGCCATTCCATGTACATAATCGCAGCTGCATTAATGGTGTCTAGTTGTCTCGGTTTGATTTGAAGAGGTAGTTAGGCCGTCTCGGGGGTATCTCCTTGGTATGATAAGTGGAGAGGTTTGCCTATAAATTTACGTGTAAATCTGACGGGACCGTAGGGATGGTATGATGTATGGAGGTTTATGATGTAAAGAGGTTCACTTCATAGAGGTTTTACTGAATGTATGCTGGTGCTTTTGTGTCCAATTTTACTTAATTTGTTAAGATCGTGGAAAACATCAAAGGAATGTGAAACTCATGCATGGATAATCTGCAACACGGATAATCGGGAGTCTTTTGCATATTTGCATGACATGTATCAGTCTTACTTTTCAAGAATTTCTTCAAAAGAAATATCCCATACATATAAGTGACTACAGCAGCTGAATATTTATTTTTATTTGAAAGAGATCATGCAGTTGTTTTTATTGCTGCCATGCCATAAAGCGTTATATGAGAACAATGCCACCTTTGGACGTAAAATTTTATCCTTTGCAGCCTTTAATTCATAGCTCAAGCTGGCTTAATTTGTTTTTTCCTTTAGCACTTCCTCCTCCGATGTAATAACATTAGGAAGTGATATGATTTTCTTGTCAGATGGAGAATTACATATTGTTAAACTGCGTAAAAGCACATTATTTTTCAGAAAACTTTGTATTGTAAAGCCCTTATGGTGTATTTATATAATTATGTATGTACAAATTTTCAAGCATCCAAAGATTAGTCTTACTGCGATGAGACTGATGAAGAATATTGCTATTTAGTAACGCTTCTGTCGGTAAAAAAGGAGGAATGATGTGGTACAAAGTGTAAATACCAAAGTATCTTCCTACAGTAGAACATTCTTTGTCCAATGCTGATTGAGATCTTGAAGAGTGTCTTTTTCCATGACAGAAACTTCCCTCCAGCATTGCCTTATTTTAATATTTGAGTTTCAATGGTCACGTCTATTGTAAAAATTTCCTGACTCTGGTACCACAATTCCTTCATTTTTTCCTTTTCCAGCTGGTATTAAAGTTCCTTACTTTTCACTGACATTACCATTTTTGCAGACCTTTAACAACTACATATATACTATTCAAAGATCCTCATGCTATATTAGTTTTTATTGAAGGTATGTTAATAAACCTTTGCCATCTCAATCAGAAAATTTTAAGTAGGTATCATTACTATTTATACTCCACAGGTCAATGGCAGAAATTGCCTTAGAAATGAAAGAATTGAAGAGTGAAATTGAAAGGGTTGAAAGAAGTGAAGGAGATCCGAAGGAAATGGAAGAAAAATTTGATTCTCAGAGAGCAAAATGTGAGGAAATGGCCAAGAAGATTAATGTAATGGATGAATGCATAATTGTACGTAACTGATATGCTACATATATTGATTTTTTTTTGCATTGTATGGTCCTCTTTATCTATGTGGATGAGAAATGCTTTACTAAATTTTATCATCTTCTGCCATTACAGAAAATGAAGGCTGCACTGAGGCATCGAAGGGAAGTATACTCTAGATGCTTGCAGTTATTAGTTACTAGAATGCAAATTGTTTTTCAGTCTATGATTGATCGTCGAAGGTTTCAGGTGAGTAGTTGAAGGAAAACTCTATTTTCATTAGGTCTTTATGTGATCAATCCATTATGCATTTTCCTTCACGCATGCTATCTAATAGCCAATTTTTTTTTTTTTTTCAAAATTCATTCAGTCCCTTGAATTGATGAGCTGTGAGGAGTCTGTTATACTGTAAAATCTTTCAATATTGATCCTCTGACTAACTTAATGAAAAGTTCCATGTGGTGTATGTGCGGCCCTCCTCTTATGTTTTAGGGGATTGGGTTGGTGTGGTGGTAAGAGTGTTCACTTCCCTCCCCAAGGACTTGGGTTCCAATTCCAGGGGTGGCATAGAATTTTGAGAGACTGCCCAATGCCTGCTTGAGTGTTAAGTGGAGGACAATTCAAGCTCAACACTGTCCATGAGATTAGACATTAAGTCGTAGACCTCTTGGCGCCTTTCAATAAGAGCAGGCTAATGCTGTTGCTGGGTTTCCCTCTTCCTTCTCCCTTCCTTCCATACCCTTCCCTCATGGCACAAATGACCTCAACTGTCGATTGCCTCCTCCAAATGTACCAAATGTACCGTACCTAAGGCTCCAATGCAATGCTTGAAAAATGCCTTCAGTATTGGACCTCTTTCATGGTGATTCCCATTGTTAAATATTGCAAGACTTTGTGTCATGAATAATGAGAACAGTCATCCAAGATTGTCGCTGCAATGTTGATTTTTGGCAGTAAATCTTAGTAAATTAAAATTTAACTTTGAAAAATACAAATTCACCAGCTTTCACCTCATTTATGTACTCATTGCAAAACTTAAGGTTTCAATTACTCAGGCAGTTTTTCAAACTGTACAGTAGAAGTCCATGATAACATGTATGGCTTAAAGCTCGGGATAGGAGTTCGTTTCTCTGCCAAACAGGGCACGAATTTGAACTTGAGAGTCATAAGTCAAATTTTATCTCCGATGCTCACCTTCTTTTCTTCTCTTTTCTTTGTGAAGGGTTAGTGTCCTATCACTCCATCAGCCTCACGTCTATTGAGGTAGCTTGCAGTTTATTATGCAGATTCATGTCTTGCTGCATTTTTCCAAAAGCCAAATGACTGCTTTGTCTTTGATGTAAAGTCAGGGAAATTACAAAAAAATAGACAGATCATTCCCTAAGCTCATGAATTAAAATGTTTATGTTTGTCTCAAAGATAAGATGGTGTTTTCAAAATCGTTGACATGCTGTAATGATTATGAATGTGCATGCATCAATTTATTTGTGTATTGGTTTATGTGATGAGCCTTTTTTTCCTGCCTGGATAATTATCTTACATCACTTGCAATAATTCTTATTCTCCAGGGAGGCATTGAAGTTGACCACAAGGAACGTAAACTAGATATCAAGGTAACGCTTAGAAATCCGTCTCCTGGAAAGGCCAAGGGTGGATCGAAGAGGATGGCGGACTCAGGTGATCCCAAGTCATTGTCTGGTGGGGAGCGCTCTTTTACAACTGTGGCTTTTATCTTAGCTCTGTGGGATGCTGTGGAACTACCTTTTTATGCTCTGGATGAGTTTGACGTGTACATGGCAAGTATTGATGATAGCTTGAAAAAAATAAATACTTTAGTGCCTTAATTCACTCCATCATTTTTACATACCGATTTCTAAGTCAGGGTGGTAAACTTTGCACCTGATCTCATCTTCTCATGTGTGGTTGGGACTGGGGGAGTATGTATTGATGTCTCTCTGTTGGGGTCGCTGGGGCCCCGAAATTTTTGGGTTGGGTCGCGTCATTGTCCTGACCTGACCTTAGGGTCGGGCCTTTTCAAATCTCAGGTCAAGTCTGGTCAAAAATTGCTAGAATTTAATGCAATGCAAAAAAAATGTTTTACTTTTCTGTCTTCTATTGTCTTCGGCAAAGTTTGAAAGATTTTTTGGTCATTATTTGTGACATCACTCTCAAAATATAACGTAGGTATTTCATAGATTATACGTCATAGAAGATCATAAAATACAAGCTAGTGATTATTTTCCAAGCAAATAGCAATCCTGATTCCTCGATGTATCATTTTGGTGATCATATGAGTTCATTAAATTTCCGCCCAGTTAGGAAAAGGTTAGTGACGAAAAAGGTGGGCATTTTTAAATTAGAATTTAATATTCGGTATTGGCTAAAGGCCCTTTCACCCCATGAATGGTCATTTGAATTACCTAAATTCATTCACGTGATCCCTTGAAATGCCTGCTACACGGTGAATGAATTTGGTAAATTATCGGGGCCAAAATGATGTGCACTGATGTGACTATCGATAGAGTTGAGGTATAGTACATATTGATTCTGATGTTATATACAACCACGTACAATCAGAAAATAGAAATCTACAGAATTCTTGTTCTGAAAGTTGTATATGGTGGAATGCTCCGTTTACATATGAGCTTCCTTATAATTTTGTATTGCTTTGACCAATTTGGTGGGGTATGACGTACAAAGGAATGATAGGCATTCAGATTTTTAGATTGCAGGAAACCACTTCAAGAAATCAGTGCTGTCACGCGCTTCGTGATCCCATGATGAAGTAATAAATTGTTTTTGCTGCAGTGCAACTATGATTATGGCTTCAAGATAGTGTGGTGTGGAACATCTTTCGAAGGAAACCCACTCTTCAAATGGTTATCCGAGATCTTTTCCTATTCCATTCAGTAAATTAGAAAGTAAGTGAAAACATTCTGGGGAAGAACTGTACATTGTTTCTCGCTGGGCAGAATCCTACTCTTTGGAGACTTTTTTAAAGTCCGGGATTGACGTTGAAGCGTCCACACCGGAAGCCTTAGATAAAAATGCTGACAATAAATTTAGAGTTAAGGCTCCGCAAGGGTGAAAGCCAGCCAACAAGGAGTTTATAACCCCTCCAAAATACCCCTTCTTCTAATAATATACCCAATCCAATTTCCCTCTCTTTTTTGTATAGTTTTCAATAATATTCTTCCTTCTCCAACTCTTTTCAAATCAAATTCCCTTGAACAACTTCAAATTTTTCAAGACCAAACCAACCTTGACATCAACTTTGTCAACGTCCATTTGTAGTCGTGGAATTCCACCCTCCTTAACTTGTTTTCGAGCCTCAACATCATCTCATAGGTTAGCACTGTACCCATTTACACCCTACCGTGGTACAGGGATGCAACAACACCCAGGCTTTCCTTCCTCCCTCCTCCCACTATGATTCACACACAAGCAACCTAGCATTCTGCCTTCCCCACTTCTTCCCCCCATTTTTCCTTGTCCATACCCCTATATAACATGAGAGAATTTCGTAAACTGTGCCAGAAGATGATACACTATCAAAACTGCTTGCGAGGGAATAAATTTATGGAACTAGATATGTTTTATTCTTTCCTGATAGTCATATAGGAGTTCTGTCAAGTAATGCTTCAAACCATTTCATTCTTACAAGACTATTATGCATTAATAGATGGTTATAATAGTTGGGTACATACTAGTGTTCATAAGTTGTCACTCTATTCTAGACTGAGTTTTTTGGTTTCTCTAATCATTTTGTAATCAACGGTCTTGGTATTAATTCAAACACAATATTTCCTGTGTGTACTTGATTTTTATTTTAAAAATTTTAGTGCCAGTCACTATTGGATTATGTATTTGAAGGAAATATTGTTTATCCTGTGACGAATATTATCAGTTTCTGTAATATGAGCGAGAACATTTTTTTTTACATTTACATAACATGCTGAATGTTGTCTTGGATTAAAATGGCTCTGCATTAGATGTACATGCATGTAATCGGTAACACTCTTTTCAAAGGATTATCGAGCTTAATCAGTTGAATATCAGGCCCAGATTTATTTGTGCATTTGATCTTAAATTTATTGTTTTGACACCAGGTGTTGTCTTATTCTAAGTTGTGGTGCGCACGTGTGTTGTGACCATAAATTGTGAAAAAACTGTGTAGTCCTTGCCACTCTTCTCACCTAAATTCTCTAATGTTTTTTGCAGGATAACGCTAACCGGGAGATAACGTTAGATCTCCTGAAAGGTCATGCAGATATGAAGCTGGATTTTCAGTTTGTTTTCCTAACCCCTCAACCAATAACTTCATCTCGGGCATCCAGTAGGATACATGTTTTTAGGTATGCCTTTAGGTATTTACAAATAATAATACAAACTTTTATTTGAGTGAATCCAACAGTAAATCCAATATTAAATAGTAAAATAGTGAATCCAATCCAAGAGATATGTAGCGCTGTACGAGTCTTGAACTCTTGAGTTTCAAATGAAATTAAAGGTCCTGCTCAACTTCTGCTTGTTTTTAAGATGGATATGTTCAAAAACTGAGTCTCGAGATGGTTTGAGATCTCCATCGTAATGGATGTAATTTTTGTGGGCCTAATGATAGTATACGTCGTAGTAAAGTAATATTAATTCCCTTTCACTAATGTGACAATGTAATAACATGATGCTGCGAAATATCTTGGAAAATCTGAATTCTAGCCATAGCCTTAGCTTAGAGCCTAGAATCGAGAATGTAGCAGAACCTTGTCTTCAGCATAGGGACTACTATCAATGGGTGCACAAAATGTGAATGTGTTAATGGAGACTAGTCTAGCTCTTGATCATGATCAATAAGTTAAAACAAGATTTTTAAGTGTTCATTTAGACCTATTCTAATTGTCACGACTGCGTAACATGATTTCCATGATTGAAATTCTGGCTATGCTCAAAGATATGTCGTCATCGATGCTGACACGCATTAAACTGTGTATTCAGTTGAAATGCTGTCAGGGATAGCTCTCTCTCTCTCTACGATGCAGAATTTCTTCAATGAGGGATCCCACTCAACCATTAAAACCTTAGAACCATGAATAAGCCGTGAATTTTTTCTACTGTGAAAACACCAGGGAAAAGCCGTGAAGTTTGACATAAAACCTTAAAATATAATATGGTATTTCCTGGAGTATAGGTCATTTATACAAAAGTTAGCAGCCAACGTTTCGATTTATTATTTAATACATCAAAATTAATGGTAACCTAGGTTGTGGCAATGCCTTAGAAACAAAACATAAATAAATATGTTCAAATTCATTTCCGGGAATACGTCTGCGTGCTATTAATATTTAACTCAACGTTTCGTTCCACTTACTGGGAACGTCGTCAGGAGAATGAAAATATAAACACCTATCATAGGTGATAGGTGATAGGTGTTTATATTTTCATTCTCCTGACGACGTTCCCAGTAAGTGGAACGAAACGTTGAGTTAAATATTAATAGCACGCAGACGTATTCCCGAAAATGAATTATAATAGTGCATCTAATCGCTGCGAAAACCTTAAAACTAAAATATGTTCAAAGTTTAGAGGTATGTCAAAATTTTTTGTATATTCCATTCTGTTCTTATATATATATGTTTATATATACATATTTCTTTAAATTATATTGTATTATATAAAAAAAAACCCAATTGTTCCTTCTTTATGTATAAATATTGTGTATCGTCTTATTCTTTGTATTTATATTGTTTCACACTTTTTCTAACATAGCCCTGAAGATGATTTAAGAAAATAAATCGAAACGTTGGCTGCTAACTTTTGTATAAATGACCTATACTCCAGGAAATACCATATTATATATTAAATAAGGTCAAGAAAAGAAAGAAAAAATAATAATAAAACCTTAAAAAAAACTCTCAAGCTTGATTGTAGAACTGCGATTGACGGATCAAAAGAAAAATTGATATGTTGATAATGTTTCGAGGCTGAGTCACGTGCAGACACTGCCCACGCATTCATCTGCACAGGTGTATTCGAAGCACAATCTTTGGTCCGTGTGCCATGACGACACATTGACTGTAAGCCTGTGGAAGACCAGTAACCAAAGTGTTCATCAACCCTGGCGAAAAATCAGTCTGCCACCCTACTCCCTCCGTTTTCCCACTAACAACCTTTAGCTGGACCTGAATTTTATTATGGATGGGTGACGTAATGAGAGATAGCACTTTGATTGACAGCACTTTCATTGCTGCGTTTACATTCATGGCACCTGTTGCTTTTGTTACATTTTTAGTCAACGTATGGTCGGTGATTGTTGCGTCAATATTTGTATCTAGAAAGCCTTATCTACCGACCGTGAATTTGACGGCATTAAGACCATGAGAACATGGAAAAAACCATGAATTATATGATTTAGGTTGAGTGGGAACCTCCCTAGTTGTCAATGTCCCTCACCTACTTTGTGCCACCTTTCCCTCTTTTGACATTCTTCTCTTTTGAGATTCTTCACATTGTCTTGAAACTACATAGCTGCCTCAATTAATTCCATTGAAGCATATGGGAGAAGGATGGAACTGTTATAGTTGACTTGTCATTCAGTTATAAATACATGATCCCTGTAAAGTAAATTTTAAATATTGGAGGAAATGATTTAGTAATTGTGGTGTCACGCTAGTGGCAGTGGTTCCATCTCTCAGGCAAATTGCCATTCATCTAAATTTGCAGATTTGAAAATGGTGTACATATTGCAATTGTCACTTTTATTTAGTTAAATCTCGAATTTTTATTTCTATAATGTATATAAATGATGATTATTTTGTTATTAGCTAGAATAAAAATTAAAATCATATTTTTTTTGCTTGCAAAGCAAATATTTCAATGACAAAAAATATTTTACTATTACCATACATTAGAAGCAGGAGATATGGGGTAGTAAAAAAAAAATAAGTAACTACCCTTGGTGCTCCAATAAATCAAGGTAATGAATTAAATGCATCACTCAACTTTGGTTGCCAATGGGAAGTAAAATTGTCACCTTAGTGAAATGTGTCTGAAATGAACTTATGGACACCCTATGGTCAAAATTTTGCATGGGGTTATCCTGGTAGTTGCGTGTCTCAAATAACAATCATGGAGAAATGGATTAATAGCAAAAGAACTAGTGCTATACACCATAACGAGACCTATCTACCTATAATGAACGCTTCTTTTTTGTACTAGCACAAAAAAACAAGCTCATTATGGGCAATTTATTTACTTACGGTTTTCTACATGGACCAACCTACAAAAAAAAATCGCTTGCTTAAGTGCTGTGTTCATTATTAGCTGTATGTTTTATAATGGACTTTAACAATGGAAGTAAACATTGGCAATCATAGAGGCTAGATTTCACTATATGCATGATCAATATAAGCGAGTTTTATGATAGTTAAATAGTTTTTTTGGCTATTTATTTCTCTCTCTTGTTTAATGCCTTAAATGTCTGAAATTGTTATACATATTTCATGTGTTGCTAAGAATAAAAATGAAATTTTAGGCTCCAAAATGCATAAAAAGTGGGCATTTTAAAGAATTTTTAATTGGTAGAATGCCCCTTTCTCCGAGGGGGCATTACATACTCCCTGGACCCAGGACAGGACACCACCCCAAATTTGATGCATAATCTACCCCTGTGTAGATGAATACGTTGTTATTTGAAGAAGATAACAGCCCTTATAAAGTGAATGAATTTAAGTTTAATAACTCTTGGTAATTAGTATGAAGACATGGGCGGATGAAGGTATTTTATTATAAATTCTACTTTTCGAGGAAATTGAAGTTGTTGTTGAAAAAATGTTGACATAACTCCTTCTTCCTCAGCATATTTAAAAAAAATACTACTTAATGAGCATATGACCGTGTCTTGACAAAGCTGAGCGCATAACTCCTTCTTCCATGCAGTATCTCCACTTTTCCTAGAATCTAACATAACACCTTCATCAACTCATTGTGATCATTCAAAAATAATTTATGTATTATTAATTGGTCAACTATACTTTCTTTGTTTTAAATGGTGTTTTTTTTATTTCAGCTTGGAGTCTCATGAGAACCAGAGAATGGCTATGTTGTGATTGCTTAGAATCAACTTATTTTAAATAACTGTTTAAAAGAAATACAAAGGTTTGTTCTGTACTTTAGTAAAGTACTCCTAAGTCAAATTACTTCATATTTTGTTTTTTAGTTTTTGAACTTTTTCACATGATGTGATAAATACGTATAGGTACTTCATCAGTTGTATGGACAAGTTTTAAGATAATACATGTGCCCTCATCAATACATCACAATGAAGAAAAGTTTTAAGTTCCTGAAAGGTACTGGGACCAATTGACCTAACTATAACTCGTATTGTGATAACGATACTTCAAGTCAGTATTAGCAGTGATGTGTTTGTAAAAGAGTATATTTTAATAAACGTTGTTTGAACTAATGAATACCCAATTGTTATAGTAAATTTCCTTTTTTTCCTTTTCAAATTTTTTCTTTTACACCGTACATTATCAATTTTCATGTGTGAACTACATTAAATACCTCTCTAATCATATTTTTGTGCAATTGTTGAAGTGAGAGATGCCTACATCATGTTTTTCTGCTCTACGTGGACCTTTAAATGTTGGGTCCCAGCGTATTTAAATTTATAGGAACCATGTGCCTGAATACCGATTTTGAGATTAAAAATATGTGCCAATCTGGGCCAACCCTATTTGCTTTAAACTTGGTTAAGCTAATGCTGAAAGCTAAAAGCTAATGTTGAAAATGTTACTTTATTCAATCAAATGTGTGTTATGTCCATTCTTAGTTTGTAACGAACAACAATTGATAATGTACTACCGAATACCTAATGTATGCGTTAAAATGGTTAAAAAATGGCAATGGTTCAAGTTGACCTGCCTAAATAACAACAATCTACGTCATCAATCCTCTCAGGAAAAAAATTAGATGAATTTTTGCCATCTGTGTACAAAGTGTTTATCAGATTAGATCATTCTTTGCCAAATGGGGAAGTGGGGTGATTTGGTTTTTTTATATTTCTTTGGAAGTTGACTTTTCTTACACCCTTCCATTGAGGTTCTGTGGAAGAAAATGTCTCCTGTCTTCCTTGTGCCCATTAATTTTGAAATGACAATATACATACTTCAATAGAACTTAGGCGATTTTCTCTGTAGCACATGAAGGTAATAGAATGTGCCTTCAGTTTCTCTCAATTTTCGGTTAGGTCAGTAGGGTTTTTATTTTAGACCATGAGGGAAGTCCTTTGTTTTATGTTTTTTGAAACATTATGAATTTCAGTGAGTGAAGGTGGTGAAAAGGTGACATTTATAAGCAGTAAAGCATAGTATATTTCGAAAAATAAATTTATTTCTCAATTAAATATTAATTAATATATATATTTATATATATGTATGCATCTTGTTACATAAGTCTCTGAGAGCCAGTAAACATTGTATCAAATGAAGTCTTACAAGAGTGTGTAGTACCATATTTCATCTGTAACAGAACTATTCCCTATCTCAGCCATATGCTTCTGTATTTTCAGTTCTGAAGCTCTGTCCTCTTTTTACGTTAATATATGTGCATGTCTTAACCCTCAAACTCCCTGCTAAGACCTGGCAGGGAATGAAAATGGCAATCAATACAAGTGAGGCTATTTTGCAATATCTTTTGTGATTCTCTTTGAAATGTCTTACCGAAATATCTCTGACTAAGTTAAGATGATATTTTATTTGGTAGTTGCTCCATATTTCATTTGGTACAGGCTTAATTATTTAAGTCCAAGGGGATGCATCAAATTTAAGAGGGAATCAAATAAAACTGTCAGTGTACTGTATATTTCTATTAAAAACTAGCATCCTGCTAAAGCAACTGGCATATACTATAGTCTCAAGGAATATATGTATATCTTTGGCAAAGTACTCATGGATAGAAAACAATCGTAAATTTGGATTATATTATTATAAAAAGGAAAAGATAAGAGAGTATTTGAAACTTCAATGCCTCAGAACAATGAAATGTTTGGAATTTGTTATTGCAAATTAGTTAGCTTTTCCATTTAGCATTAATATTCTGTGCAGTTCTCTGCATGAATTTATTGTGCATCTTAATTTTTTCTGTGAATCACAAAGATTTTATTTTGTGAAATTGGTGGGAAATTTCTTAGGTTTGTTTTGTAATCTTCTACTTCATTTTGTAGTAATTTTTTTGTGGAGAAAATTTAATTTGTTATCAAGTGATATTGGCAGAATTTTCATTTTGGTCACTCAAGATGTACATATTTAAGGTTCAGCTGAAATCTTAGGTCTTGGTCATGAATTGTTTTATTTGAAATCACTTACACGGTGCACACCTACTTTGCCAGAGAAATTAGTGGTAGTTGAGAAGCATTGGGTCAGGTTTTCATTCTCTGTCATCATGTGATATCAACAACTTAGAAATTAATTTATTCTTAAAAGATCATTCATTCTGAATTAAGGCACATCTTGATAATAAGCTAAGTCAGCAGAAAACTATTGGTGCAACAAAAATAGAAATACAGAAATAGGGAGTTTACTCTGTACTAATTAATTTGTTTGGCAAGATAAATGACAAATTATGTCCAATTTATAATCACATCTTTGTTTTTTCGGCATTCATGTTGTTTACTTAATGGTTTCATTGGTATATAATAACAGGAACTTAAAGGCTCTGCCATGGAAACCCTCCTTCTAGGAAGTATGATGCCACGTATCAATGGCAGAAGCTTCGCTTCACTCGAAATATCCACTGTTGCACAAGCGGAATCGTTATCACAGTTAGGCTCTTTGGAATATTTAACTACACGTTAAATTATTGTGAAATAAGAAAGTAGTGTAGCTTGTATAACATATCAGTGATCAACCGTGTGGGAGCTCTGTTGAGTATTTTTCATGTAAAGCACCTTAACGAAAAATATGCTGGTACAGCATATGATCTCATGTCTGATTATCACCGTCATGTTGTCATTTTATACGATGACGTAGGTAGATGTAGATGACGTAAATAGATTCAACAATGTAGGAAGTCCCAAAGTCATCTCAGAGTCTTATCAAATAATTATCATAGATTACTCCTGGCTTTGCCAGAATTATCACAGACCACATATTTAATTGATCTCTCTCAGTCATCAGCATCAATTGTTGCAGTTGATGCAAAAAGGATGGCCTCCATTATGACTTCCATCAGTCCTTGTCGGCTGAAAGGCAGCTCGTGGATGGAGAAAATAACTTCTGTCCATCCCATTCACCTGAAGTGGTTCAGTCTCAGCCAGATAGCCATGAATGTGGAGCAGTGAACTAGGATTGCGAATGTACAGATAAATGAAAGGTGGCTAACCACATCAACTGGTGGATCTGCAATGTCCAACTCACTCAAGAATTTGGTAGGATACCTGAAACAAAAGTAATTTTTTATATCAGGTGCTGAACATTTTTATAAAATCTTCAAATTAAAACAGCAGCAGTTGATGTGAAGGTGACCCCATTTTCAATGCAAAAGATTCGTGTTGCTGACTGTCGATGCACTGACATATGATAGCAATCTGAAATTATCTTGGAAATAAATGTTCTACACCTTGGGCGAACAATGAAAAATTGCCTATATTGAATGTGTAGTACATATTTATCATTGCTTTTTTTGTTGACTCCACCCCTTTTTTCTTTTTTTTTCTCTCTTATTTTTTGAAATCTCTTTTTTGAATCCCCTTCCAGTAGTCACTGAGGGCTTTGAGATCGAGACATAATTACATGATTGATTACTATGGAATTGTGATGTGCCCTTTAACTATATTAATTTTGGCAGATTTATATGTATGCAATTTTTTTTTAAATCTCTTACCTGTAGTGGCAATAGAACTTTTCATTGCATGGCAAGATTCCCCTGTCCATACCATATAAAATGTTCATATTGGCATGGAATGCATAGCGAAAGTAGCTAACATGAAAGAGCCACTTGAATGCTTTTGGAGTATCTCTGTAGGTGATGCAGAATCCAAACACTGATAACAGTACAGCAATCACTGGTCCAATAAATACTGCTACCTGAGGATGAAAAAAAAAATTCTATTTCAGCTTACGCGTTAAAAATTTTGAACAGGCAGCCCATACCTGAATATGTATGTAGCCTGTGTGAAGTCAAGAATATCCAGTGCAAATTCTTTGAATATTTTCGTAAAACATGAGAAGTGTTCATGTGAAAATTGAATCCACTATATTTAAATTATTGAATGTAGGAATGGTGAAAAATTTTTGGACATTTTGTGGGGTTTTCTATTTGTTTCTCTCATCACTATACATAATCACCGTCCACCTCATAAGTTTTACAAGAGGCAAATTCTGAAGAACTTAATCAATGAAGTTCGTTTTTCCAGCATTATCTTAAATTATTTCTCAGAGATTTGGAGGTTTTTCAATTCCTATATAGACTTGAAATAATTCTGAGATTGTGAATCAGGTCATTTCTGTGTAGAGATGATGTGTTTCTCTTACCTGTTATAGAACCTGGGGATAAGAAGTTTCAACAATGGGTGAGATAATCACAATTTTTTCCATAAAATACTTATATCTTTGAGGAACTGTGTGATTCAGCCTCCCATTTTTCAACTTGCACTACTCCACATTTTTTTTCTGCAAACTTTTTATTATAGCTAAGAGTTTGGGCCCAATGTGACCTCATTGGAGTGTCTACCTTGCCATTTTGGGAAATGATAGTGAAATGCTTGCCTTAATGGGAGTAGTTGCACCAATCAAGTACCCACAGCTCTGTGCTGCCAGTGAAGCAAGGATGTTTGAGAGGAAGAATAGAATGAGGCGTGTTGATTCTAGGGGCTGGCCAGTGAGCACGTAGCTGATGACCAAATATGATAAGCAGGACATCACCTAAATGGAAGAGATAGAAATAGGTTAATGATTAGTCTTTGTACTTAATCGGTCTTAAATATTTTAACTTATCAGTAAAAAGATTTTGATTTACTACATCTTTTGATCCCTGGAATTTATAGCATTTGCAGCTGATTTTTAGTTGATATTGTTGCTTACGTGAGGATTATTTTTTTTAACTTTACTGGCCTAGTGTGCCAGTGATTGCACGGTAAAATAGTTCTGTTTGGTGTGCCCATGTAGGCTTGGTAATTCAAAGGCATTCAAATTAAATCTGGCAGTAAAGGGTGACCATTGGGGATTAGAATACAAAAACTAAAATTAATCGTCTCTAACTAAAAAAACTAAACTATCGTCCTTGGGGTCAACAGGGACCACCTAATGTTTTCGTTTATGACCTTGTGGTCCCTTTATGGACCACTGAGGCACACTTCGTTTGAAATTGCTTATAATGAGTTTAGTTGCTGAGATAGTGTAAATATTTTTTTAGGCTCCTGGAATGACACTCGCTAAGATCAGAAAATAGGTTACACTTGCCATTTGACTTAAAGGCGTCCTTCAAAGGTGAAGTATAAGTATCCAATTGATGTATCTAAGCTCTGTGTATACAACACATATCAGTAAAGACTGGCTAGATAATTTTTTCAGCTTGAGGGAATTCTTTTTGAGGGGTTGCACATAGAAAAAATCTCCTGAGACTTTAGGATGGATTGGGTGAATCCCTTTATGCCCTTCTGGCGGACTATGACCTTGTCATCAATGTAGCCTTCTTTTAATTTGCTTTCATACAAGTGCCTGAAATTCATCTTAAAATATTTGAAGTGCTTGGCATTCTCATAAGAGATTCTTGACATGACAACCTTAAATAAATTAAGGTCACCATACTAGTTGCTTACCTGGAAAGGTATTTCTGCCATCAATGTGGAAAAACAGTATGGGACTAGAGAATACCACCGATTGAAGTGTTCTTGTGACAAGACTTCCATCTCCAAAGGAACTGTAATAAAAAGTTTCTGTTATTAGATGAAGGGGACTGCATGAAGGAGGCCCAATTCCATCCCATAGACAGCTGATATCTGTTGCCACTTGGATCGCATTTTAATTGGTTTGCAAAAATGTCCTCGGCGTGGCGACAAGTACAATACTGTGGCGATTAGTGAGCAGTGTGGTGCAGAATCCGCTGCAATTCGATTCATTTTCTTCCAATATTTTATACAATATAATGTTTGTAATTGCAAGGGATAGCATTGGTAAGTTATGAATTTGATAGATCACATCATCGCACATATAAATTTCGGTTAACATTCCTTAATATAGTACCTTATTTCCCTGTGAAACTTGGATTACTTTATCCATCGGTGATGCGAGTGGCGACTTTTGTAAAGCCATTGAAATGCACGGCAGGTGACAAAACATTTAGAGGCCAACTTCAGGATCCTCTTCTGTAATATTCATGTATTAGTTATTTACATAAACTGAATTCTAATTTCAACGTAAATGGCAATATTTGATATGATTTTTTGAGTTTTTTCTAAATTTCTTGGTTCTATACTTCTTGTCTGAGAAAATTAATCATTGAGATTTCTTGATATGCTAATAAGAGTGAAATCATATGCAAGCTATAATTTTATATTTTAACACATACAATGTGGGCCCGTTTTTCATGAAGAATCGGCCGATAAAATAAGAAATAAAACTAGAGAGTGGTTTTCGTGCCATAACTTTCGTTCAAATACTGCTATTTTCAAATGGCACACACGGGTCGAAAGTGGGAAGCTTGTTGAAGGCCATGCACACAATCGGAAGACTTGGTAGTGGATATTAGTCACGTACGGAGGCAGAGAAAGGTCCCCCATCCGACCAGCGGAGCAAGTCAAATGACGTGCTTCGCGCTGAATGTGTTAAAGTTCTTGGTTCAAGGGCCCAATTTGTAATGCATTTTTAATTTATTTAAACCTTGCCGAAATCTATATGATTCCGATTCTGAATTTTTAAGGATGTATGACCATCTACTTCGTGTTGGCAAAAGTGGAATTGAATTTGGTGGGTGTTGGAAGTGAAATTTCAAAATTGACATTTCCAGATTTTAGAAACTAAACACTTTGCGTGCCATGGACGTCAAATTACGTCCTGCTAATCTTTGCGAGGATTGCCGTGGACGTAATATTACGTCTTTCTATTTAAATGACTTCATATGGGTGAAGCTGTAATATTTCGCCCATGGTACTTGTCCAGTTTACTGCTTAGTGGTTCTGCTATTTCAAAAATCAACTGCTCGATGGAAAAAGAGTTCTTTTAATGTCTTTAGGACGAAAAGTCCTCTGTAGGTACCGGCACCCTTATCTCAGCCTACTTTGTGTGGAAATTCTTTGGATGAAAGAACCGTTCGTTGAGGGTGCAGTGACCCTTTTCATCATCCAGGATTTTGAATGATTTGCTTGGAACAAGGTTTTTATATGATTTCCATGGTTTAAATAGCTCAAATTGAGCGTAATAAAAAATATTAAGCATTTTATGGCGGTACATCATTTGTCGCAACTTTTTTATTTTTCAAAAACAGAAGGTTTTCATTATTTTAAAATATATATTCGAAAGTTAGCAATAAATGTTATTCAACTCATTCATAAAGAAGAACAAAGTCCATTTTTATTGAAATACTCATCAATATAAATATATTTTTGATGCTAATATTAAAAAAAAAATTTCGAATTTAGTAATAATGGCTGGATTTTTAGTAGGGTTTTAAAATTAGCGGCCAGCACTCAAAGTGTTAAATACAAGAACTACTGCTGAGTATCCAAGCTCATTGCTGCCCGCTGTACCTTAATTGTACTTGCTTAATGAAAATCAGGTAAAAATTGTGTGTTAATTTTTCTAATTTTTTACTCTTTGTGCCTTGGTGTTAATAAGTATCTATTATTTTATCTATAGTTCATAAGTAAATTTGTAAAGCAAGGTACATATCATGCATGAGAGTACATTGAAAATTTAATTTTGACCACCTGAGGTGTTCTTAACTTGAGAGGAAACTTACAAAAATTATACTGTCAGTAGCAAGTAAAAAAATATTGAAGCGATTTTCATCTTATATTAGAATTTTTTGGAATTTGGGTTGCTATTGTTGATATTTTGGCTAATTCTACTGCAATTGAGCCTGATTACTTTTTTCAGTAATCAGGACGTCACTGATTATTTATTTATGGCTACAAAAATGCTTGCAATTATCTACACAGTTTTACTCACAGGAGAGGAGGACTGCCATCTTTCCTGTGTAAACCAGAAAAAGGAGTGACCCGTAGACATATACAAAATTGGCAAGAACCCCACTTCCTTCATTGCCCATATTGCGGTAGAGGTAGCCAAAGATTACTCCAATTGCAAGGTGAGCAGCAAGACGTACTCCCAGCTGAGACTGCAGGGTACAAGAGAAAAGGCATGTTGAGTCATTTCGCATCAAATTCTTTTATTGCTCTAATTTAGTGATGTATTACTATGGTGCTGAAGTTTCAAAATTACTTCCTATACATGTAATGTTAGGCCATATATGTACAATTAATTGTATTGGCTAAGGTAATTTCATGATATAGGAATACATTTAGATAAATACAGATAAAAATGTTCTTCATAGCCTTAAAATATTTGGCAGAAGCAAATGTGATGACATTGGCAATTGATCGCCAATTAGACCATGATTGAAGTAAAGAAGAGTCAATGAAAGCTTGGAAATTTTTCAACAACAATGAATCTTTTTCGCATGACCTTGGGAGCCAAAATTTTGATACGCGAGGATTTTTAACGGCTCATTTGGGCGTTATTTCGCTGGGGCGATGGAAAACATGACTTCGGAAATTTTCAAGAAAATCTTCTGTTCGAAATAGATATTCCGTAGTTCATAATTCTGTTTTGACGATCATCTACCATAGTTAAAATTAATATCTAATAAATAGCATCGCTCATTATCAAACTTATTAGTCTTTCTCGACATATCTATGTAATGAGCACATACTACTCCCGCTCCTGTGACTAAATTCGGCGGGCGTGCCCCAATCTTCTCATAGAGCAGTTCTCTGACACAGAGGCGCAGCTAGGAATTAAGGCTGGGGGGGTTTAGGTGCAATTAATACCGGTGTATGTGGGGGTATGGAATACCCACCAGGATAAGCAGTCGGTGCGAGATTAATAAATTGCAGAATTTTAAGATGAACGGTTCAAAATGGTGACTTTCTGAGGAATATTTTATTAATCCTTACACTATTCTATTAGTAATATCAATACAATTAAGTAAAATGGATTCAACTTAAAAATTTCTCTGAGCTCTGGGGGGGGGGGAGTTTAACCCCCAAACCCTCCCCCCCTGTGCCACTGCTCTGAAAAGTCATATAAGTGAGGTATTTCATCTCATTGGACTGGAAAAATACGTTTCGTAAGCGAGGTAGTCGTATAAGTGAAAAGTTTCATTGCCGAGGTTGGAAATACATGGGTTCGTAAGGGGTTCTTCTCCGCACCAAAAAAAATTGGTGTATAAGTGAGGTCATTGTGTAACTGAGGGTCGTATAACCAAGGTTCTACTGTATATACTTACATAATTCCTCCTCATTATCAGCATATTTCTCCTTGAGAGAATGCATAACTGCTCAAATGATGTGGAGGCCATACGAAAGGAATCACATTTCTTGCACTCGCTGTCATCAGAGATTTCCTTTGAGGTATCACCATTGTCTCTGATGCTAACTACTCCATCTGTCAATCGGAAAAATTCATTTTCTTTTTTACTAGAGTTTAATTGTTCACTTTGAATAGTTTAAAGTGTACCGGGACTAGCCGTGGTGATAACTTGACACCTTGTCCGGTAGTGTCCGAAAAATATCCACAGGGAAGAATGATGCCTCGGTAGCTTAACTGGCTAAAGCACTCGACCGGAAATCGGGGGATCCGGGTTCGAATCCCGGTCAAGGCGAATGATTTTTTTCTCTGTGGATCTTTCGCACACTTAGAATAGGTTAAAATAATAAATGAGGATATATAAATGAGGATACTTTATTTGGATGTACTCTTTTCTATAATAGCAAATATTTCTCTAGACACAAGCAGATGAGGTATTTTGTAGATGCAACACAGCGGAGTTTCCCTTTTGTTTACTTTTATTTTCATGTTTGATTAATCTCAAATCACGATCGCATTTGGGGTCATGTCATATTCACCATCTCAGTGATTCTAAGAGTTGGTAATTACGAACAACTTTATTAACTTAATTTTTTTCATTTCTCTCAATAGTGATTGGTATCGTGCCTAAGAATATTTTTCATAAATTTCAATACAAATGATTTATTCATTTTTTGGAGGTATGATTTTTCAAATGCCCTTCTTGGAAGTTAATTCATTACCAAAGACTTTTAAGAAGTTCTTCTGTTAATTTTGATTCCTTAATACATGCAATTTTTATTAAGTGCACTAAAGTCAATATTGGTCTCACCATGTGCTGAAGGTACTCCATTTTGTTTCCTTATAATATCACCTCTCATAATTTGTTTCTTTTTTCCTATGGGCTTTGTGGAGACAGTTCCAGTATTTGTAACTGAATATTCTCCATTGTTTATGGCAGAGGAAAGGCTTGATATGGCTTTCTTTCCATTCTCATCTGAACATAGAGTTTCCATTACTGTAAAATAATTCAGAAATCATGAGCATTTTTAAGGATCTTAATATGTACACTTTAGTCGAATACCAAAGATGGAGTTTACTCTTATTCGTCATTTAAATGATGTGGTCATATTTCTGTCTCCATGGGGACAGAAGTAATCAGCCCTTCAATGGTCATAATAACATATGATTTTGATTGTGATATCAAAACTTTGTAAATTTTCATACCTCCTTATTTTGGTACATTTACATTAATTGCAATTCCATTATCATTGTCAGTGTTTCAGCTTCAGTGAATTAGAAGTACGTAAATAGATTCCCGAATTCCGGTTTTTAAAAATTACATAGTTTTTATGCCTGGGGTAAGACACCTTTTCACAATGGTGGTTTAGATGTGAAAACTGGCATGATTGCGCAAACTTTTATTAGAAGTGACATTTTTCAGAAACATATGATACGGAGCTATTGTTCTTCCACCTTTTTTCTTCTGTCTTTTTTTGGTTACTTACTATAGTCGGCAGGGTTGTGATACTGTGGGCATTGAAGATTTGCAGTTGTGCTTAAGAAGGGAAGGAGACCAGCTACTGACCCTTGGTAAGCACACCATCCATCAGCCACTATGTACAGGTGATCAAACATGTCTAGAAGGAGAGCACTGGGCTGATGAATTGTGCAGACTATAGTTCGTCCATCCTCTGCCAAGCGCTTCAACAGGCTTACACATTGTGTGCATGACGAACTATCCAAGCCCCTGAAAAACGGAGGTTTCCCATCATTATCAGTCATTATCCAATCATTCCACCTCAGTAGGGACAGTCTCACTTTTTTCACAATCATTAAACCTCTAACTTAAATAGTTTTCAAACATGTTATGTTGTACAATCAGGCATGTATTTTATACTATTAGCCATGCCAAGTTAAGAGTCTGTAATCATCCTAACCCTATATTTGAAATAGAATTTTAAAAATATATTTTAGATAATTGAAGAAATAGTGCTCAGTCTTACGTTGTTGGCTCATCTAGGAACATTATAGGCGGATCATCAATGAGCTCCAGGGCGATAGATAACCTCTTCCTCTGTCCTCCTGATAGCCGATTTGTACGAGTATACTTGCATTCCGAAAGTCCAAGCATTTCAAGGATGTTATTCACCTGAAAAAAAATAGATTCAGAGATTCTTTTAGATATATTGAATTGTTGGTGATATAAAAATCATCCTAATCCTATATTTGATCCTATACCTTGATAGTTGTTGAGTTGAAAAGAGTTGTAATCCCTATTTAAATGGATATCTCACTTGACATTTTTTAGACTTGCAGATACTTGGTGGCAATAAGTGTTTGGGGTAACTTTCGGAGAGCAAATACATCCAATCATGTCACACATTTTATTCAAGTGCATATTATATGACTTTAAAAATCATTCTACTTTATAGGAAATAATTGGATTGCTGTTGATAACAATAAGTAACAATAAGTTCCAAGCATGTGTATCCTTGTAATTCACTTTCCAGTACCATTGTGATTTTGGACAGTTTTTTTTATTTCATAAGGTCAGAGTGAAGGCGCATTTTAGCAGTAACCACTTTCTATAATATTGAGTGAAGATTGTAGATCATATTTATTAATTTAGATGACTGAAATTAAGAGCTTAGTATTTTATTTTTGAATTTGGTTGGTATTACGCAAAGTAACCTCACTCACTTTAGTTTTGAACTTTCCTCATAGCTTTATTCAAGTATTTATTCAGGTTTTAGCTAATGATAAGATTTCTATTGATTTCTACAGTGTTCTAATAGTTCTAAAAGTACCAAGTTTAAAGAGAAACCTTATAAATTTTAGGTAAAATTTGATCGTCCAATTTCAAACTTTGTACCGATTACTTGGATCTGGTGAGCAAAAGTTCATGTAGTTCAGTTCAGTTCAATTCAGAGTAGAAAGTTTTACTTGAGATAAGTATCCATGAATATCTTACTACAGTTCGTATTTCAGTGTAACTGAGAACCTTAAGTTTTCTCCTGATAGAAGAAGCTTACTTCCTTAATAAGTGGAATTGTCATCTTTAATTGTTGCAGTGTCCACTTGCCCAGGGGCATATTTGGGGGAGGGGAGATAGGGGTCATGACCTCCCAAAATTTTATCAAATTTTTTTATATTTATTAGTTTAATAGTTTTTGCATCCTTGTAAAGAAGTAAAGGGAGTGTATATGCAAATGTATGGCTACAAGTCTCAAACGAGAGATAAGTTTGAGCTGTACTTATCATAAAGCATAGCACTCCCTGGTGTAAAAGCGCCCCCCTCTCCTGAGGGGGGGAGGGTTGACTCGACACTTCCACCTCCACAACAAGATCTCCAGATTGTGACAAGGTCCTGTATTTTGGATAGATTTTTGGCGACCTCGCACGGGTGTTTTAGTAACCAGTTGAAGTCATAATCCTTCACCACCAGGACTCTTGTCGGAAAACGAGAAAAAATAGGGCAGTCATACTAAAAAAAATCATGGTTTCATAACGGAAGACTCGGCTTTAATACCTTTAAGTTGTTTTGATTAATGCTGTTTAATTCGGGAGAGATTCAAATCGTCACCTACTGCCGCAATCCCAGTTTCCCATTCACCGCCGGTTTTATCTTGCACCTGACTCTGGTGCTTTTCGCCTGCATTTTTTACCAGAGGAAGGTCCCATCTATATCTTCGCGGCTTGAGGAAGGGGAATCGAGTTATGGCGAGTTTAGAGAATAGTTAGCATGGAGTTGCATTATCCAGTTTTTTCTCCCTCCATTATAAAGGAATTGTGTTTTAAGTATTAAAAACGTGGGGGGAACAATTTCCTTGTTCATTTCCAACACCGCTAATAACTGGTGTTGCTTTGATCACGTCAATGACTGGGAATTCAGCTGATTAGAAATGATGTAAGCGCTTAAAGACTAGTTGATGGGAGCATGGATTGGAGACCTATGTCAAGACAATCTTTGGACTGCTGACCGATGATGATGACACCCGATTCTGAGGCATGTGGCAGAGATTTTAACGAGTGCTTTCCCATTATACGCTCGCGTAAATAGCTCGCATACGCCTACAGGCACGTGAAGTGATTACGATGTTATTACGTGCGTAAATCTCAAATAAATTTAAGGTAAACCGTGCTTACTTTCGGCCGGAAAGGAGTTCTGGCACCTCTCCGCGAAAGTTGGGTCGTGCCGAAAAATTTCATCGATTTTTTTACTTAAGTTAAAAAATGAAACAATATTAATGCTTTCCCGGCGAATTTACTGCGTGAAGTGCTCACTTGATCGGAACGGGTGAGGAACTGCATTACTGCTGACGTTTCGATGCCCGACTTTGCCATCGTCCTCAGAGCTATGAGTTTGAGGACCAGTGGCGCAGGGAGCGGGGGTTTTGGGGGATAAACCCCCGGAGCTCAGAGAAATATTTAAGTTTAATCCATTCTACTTAATTGGATTAGGATTACTTATAGAATAGTGTTAGGATTCATCAAATATCACTCAGAAAGGCGTAGAACTCGTCATTGTGAACCATTAAACTTAAAAATTTTCTGGAGGAGGGCCCCTGCGAATCCCGCTTACCCTGGCGGGTGCGCAATACCCCTACAGCCCTTAGTATTAGTGCCGCCTAAAACCCCGTTAATTTTTAGCTGTGCCCCTGGTGAGTACGATAGCCGAGTCGGACATCGAGACCTCGGAAATAACGGAGTTCCTTAATCCGGTGGCGATCCCGAGAACTCTTCACGTTGTTAAAATATGATTCCTCACAGTAAATTTTATCATGAGTTTTAAAAAAAATCGGAAGTTTGAGGGGATCAGGCCCTATTGGAAAATATCTGCCGATTCAATTGCATTTCCATCAGGGCCGGCCCTAGCAGGTGCGGGGCTAGGGGCGAACCTTCAGTGCGGGGCCCTTCACTTAAAGTATTAAACTCTATACCCCATCTACAAACTCGAGCATTTTGAATCCCTACCACTCTCTGGCTAAGTATGTGTTCCCCTCCCAAATTCAGACTTCGTAATTACGCCGTTATGATACCATCACGCAGTTGAGTTCAAAATAGCATAATACAAATAAAATTTATAATTATATTTATTCATAAAATTATAACGTAAAATAAGCGGGGCCCGGGGCGGTCGCCCCGCCCTAAAGCCGGCCCTGATTTCCATATATTCAATTGAAATTTGTCACTTCTCAATTGAACGAAATTGAATATTTCCAATGGGAGGGGGCTGAAAATCGTGTGGATGTTATATGTGTTCGTATGCGTCATGGTATCTAAAATTTTATAAATAAATCTCTGAGGTAAAATTTAATTTTGCTGGTTTGGGGCCCCTGCACTTGCCTTCTCGTCCCGTTCCTTTGGAGTGCTCCCCGGTAGGTGGCAGCAGGGAGAGTTAATTCTACCGCCCATCTTGAGTCGAGCCGTGTATCTCATGGCCTCCCACACAGTAAGCACCTCCCGCAGGTGGTCTTCTTGTCGGATGAGACAGGAGCGACGCCGCACCCCGACGCCCTGGGGCCGAGAGGCGCGGCCGCCGCCGCAGCACCCGGCGCCTCCGCCGCTCCTCGTTACATTCATATCGCCCGCCATCACGCTCACCTCGCCCTGCACTCCACGGCAACTGCTCACGTCACGTGTGGGAAAAAGGAGAAATGTACTTTTATTCCTCTAGCTCAGCGGCTTCCAACCTTTTTTTTCCACCCTTACCCCTCTATGGTATGTATATAACTTATATTGCACCCCCAAAAAATGTAACGTGCACATTTTATTAATTAATTTCATTACGGATAGGTGACACTTTTAGTTCTAAATAATTGTATAAATAGAAACTTTGTTTAAAATAACCCACATAATTTTTATTCATATTTCCTCGATAAGAGATACATAGTTCCTGGCGTCCGCCATTTCCGGTTATTTTCGGCGTACCACCGCGGTGCACCGGTTGGGAACCGCTGTTCTAGCTTGCGTGAAAATTTTCTCCGAGTGGCATTAGGAGCCACTAAGAAGGAGGCATGTAGCCAGGAGGGAGAGCTTTCAGTCAGTCTGGTATGGTATGGTATTTGGAGGAGCCGACCGACAGCCGAGGTCATTTGCGCCGTGAGGGAAGGGTGGAGAGAAACCCGGCGTCGGCATTAGCTTGCTCTTAACGAAAGGCGACAAGGTGACCACGGCGTAACTTCCCATCCGACAGACGGAACGTTGCGCTTGAAATGTCCCCCTCGCAGCATTCAAAGCAGCGATCGGGCAGTCTCCGGAAATTCTCTGCCACCGCCGGGATTTGAACCCGAGCCCATACGGTGGAAATCCAGCACTCTAGCCACCACACCAACCCTATTCCCTTCAGTCAGCCAATGATAGTTTTTAACATTAACCACTATGGAAAAAGTGGTAGAAAAATTGACGGCGGAATGACCGTGTGATTCAGAAAACGATTGGCCCGCCGCATAGGCGGATTTAGGAGGGGGCACATCCCGCCCCCCAAACGCTCAAAAAATGGATAAGATTTTGAATACATTCGCTATCCGCTGTCTATACAATATTATCTAACGATTTGATCGTTGGATCATTCTTCCTCATTGAATGGCCCTCCAAGATTGTTAGAACATTAATTGCGTAAGCTTGGTTTCGTTAGTAGTAGGACCCGTCCGCCTTTGTGACGGTGCGGGATTCCTCCTCCCTCCCTTCCTTCCCTATCCCCTCCCAGGAGACGTCGTTGGGCTCCTATCGCGGCGGCGCCTCCTTCCCTTCTCCTTCCTGTCCTCCCCCTTCTGGGTGCAGAGGTAAAAAGCACGCGCTTATAGACCCTGCCCCGGGAGTGTATCCTCGCGAGCCCGCCCTAGGGTTTCGTTCCATTTGTTTATATATTATTATTACATTCGCTCTGTCTTCTGTATTACGGATCCTCAATCATTGAATTTCATATCAATAACTTCAATATTAAAATAAAGGGAATATTTAGTAAAGTAATTGTTTTATGTTGTTTTTAATCTCAAATACGGGAAGACCGTTTGCCTGCCAGACCCTTGTGCCCCGCCCCCCAGAAAAAATCCTGGACCCGCCCTTGGTCGGGCGATCACTTCCTCGGTCCCTGAAAAGCTATCGCTGAAGCTATCACTCAGGCGGGCGGAAAAATGATCGTATGATTCAGAATTTTGATTAGTTATTACTCTGGCAACAGGGGCGGATACAGAAAACACTCAAGGGGGGGCGCAAAAGATATATTGAGTTGCCTTTACTTTTTATCGCGATATCGCAATAAAAAATAATCAAGTCACAGGCAGAGTAAAATAAAATTTTAATTAATGTAATTATACACATATATAAGACAATGCCATCTTATGATATAAAAAAGTCACAATCGTGGTTCTGCCATGTTTGCCAATACGGCCGGACCCGCAAGGGAGGGGCGCGCGCCCCCCGCGCCCCCCATCTGTATTCGCCACTGTCTGGCAATAAATAACAGGTACCTTTATGAGCGACACGGAGAACATCATCTTTGAGCCGCACAATCTTTCCAGGTCCGACAATAGGACGATTAAGTAAAAGAGATATTTTGCCTAAGCGATAAGCAGAATAAGCATAAGGATTCGTTTTTCCCCCGAAAAATATTAAAAATATTTTAGGTAAGTTGAACTGAGGCAGTCAAATCCCTCGCAATGAACACATAGATTCTATTTGGTTCCTCAAACAGTTAAATAGTTTCCTTTGACCTCCCCAGGGGGCGGATTAAGATCGTTGTATTGTTCGAGGGGGAGGGGGTGTTCATTTCTTACCCCGCTGCTCCTTAGTGATATACAATACCTCGCTAAAATATAAACTTATTAAACAATAAAAACTTAACATTGGGGAGCCATCTTAAAATTTCCAAATTTTAAAGAAATTTCGGGGGCGCGGCCGCTCTTCCTGCCTAGTAGTGGAAAAATGTCAGTCAAAATCGATTTTTCTAGTTATCGATTTTTAATCGAAGTTAAAAACTCGATTAAATGTGAATGCGCTTATAATACCAGACCTATAAACTCCATCCAAAGCCTTTATAGTCGGAGACTATTTCACGTTATTTATCAAGGCACCCGCATTATTTGACAAAGAAGCCATTTATGTTCGAGTTACAGATTCAGGATAGGGTGACCTTTATTTTTTATAATTAAGAAAAGGTATAATTTCCACCTCTAGAATGTTCTGAATGGAGAACGTTGTTTTATTTATTATATGTCGATATCGTATAATCCCTGAAGTTACCTCAAGTATTACTGATGAAAACTTTCCGGCCTATGTTCATATCCCTTTCATTCCTTACCTCTGAATTTATTTGTATATATACCTATATATATATTAGTGAGCTATTAAATGTTTCTTGGAGAGAGTATGCTGTCATTAAATCCATCGTAAGCATATCGTTTGAATCAGAATTTTCACGCGGAAATTTATTTTAGTGAATAGTCACCTATTTTTAAATTATCGTTAAACTGAAGAGTTCTTAAATTTTAGTATTTTCAGCTATTATAGATATCCAAACCTTGTGACCAATTATGAACTACTAGGAAGACTCCTCTGCTGTCTCATCGGGTTTGTCGTTACGTTCGTGTGAGGTTAGTAGTAGTAGTAGTAGTGTTTGGATTTAGAGTGCGTCGACGGCTAGGTCATTTTGCACCACTACCGTGTGATTTGATTACAAAAACTTATTATCGTGTGAGGTTCCAGCTAAAGAAATTGTGGACCAGATTCATGTGTCGACAAATGTAAACCCTCTTCCTGTTTAGCATCTCTCGGCAGCTGAACTTCTTGATCTGGATTTCGATTTGGTAGTTAATTTTGAAGATCCATAAAATTATTTAAATCGAGGCGAAGGCGGAGAAATGTAAATAAATCTATGTTTCAAAGAAGCTAATTAAAGTCCATGCGCCGAAATCTGCTATTACTGCGTATTTTCTGCTAGTATGTGTGGGAACATCGTTTGACGAACACATAAGGTTATCGGATCTAGTTGAACTCCGGTGGCTTTTTTTCTAGTTGCTTTTAATCTTCTTACGAAGTAATGACGTAAAATATTTATACTTCTCGCCTTCTTGCCTCTACAATGAAAAATTTCCCACCATCAGCAGCAAACCTCAACGTTTGCTGAGAACATGTCAGGTTAAGGAGGACAGAATAAAGCCTAAATATAGAAATACATGCTCTCATGTTATTTTGCGAACCCCTTAAAAGCTTTTGCTACTGATATTTTGTCTTACGGGTACTCTCGAGGAATTAAAATTTAGATTTCATGTATGTGAGGCACAGTGGCGCCGACTCCATGGGGCCTGAGGGGGCCCGAGCCCCCCCAAAAGTTCGTTACAGATGTGAGAAAAAATGTTTCAGGATTGTCGATCTTCCCTGGAGTGTCCAGATATCGAGATTCGAGTGATCAGGGTTCTAATGTCGATCATATGACTCTTCTAAAATGCTTAAAAACCTAAAATTCACTACTTATAAAATTTACCGGGGCAAGGTCCCCGGTTTGGGCCCCCCCCAATATTTTTTGTAAGCCGGCACCCCTGGTGAGGCATGCTTAGTTGAAAATACTGTGGATATGGTAAAACTTATTTTGAACTGGGGTATTTTCATAGTGTTTAAACTAAGTAAATGGTTAAAATATTGGGAATGTAGATGAAATAATAAAATGAATATTTGCCATTTAGTTCATAATTACTTTGCGTCCTGTCTCGTAAAAAATTCATTCTTGACGATAGCTTTTTTGCCTTGAAAATACCGATTGGTTTAGCCACCTTTATCACAGTCCTAAAAAAAACAAACACTGGAAAGCCTGAATAGTCCATTACATAATCTGCTTCATATCCTGGAGAAATATAGATGCGGTCTAATCAAGGGCGTACCCATGAGGGGTGGCATACTGATAGGGGTGGCAAGCCGTGGTCGTTCAAGTTGTAACATTTTAGTTTAGAAAAGGGTAATGAAACCCAAATATTTAAGAAAATTATGACAGAAATTTATTATCTTTTCTTATAATTTGCTGGATAAATAATTATTATATTATTTCAGTTCTCTGTCTTAAAATTATATAATTTTTCTTCAAAAGAAAATTTATTTAAAACTTTCGTTTTGAACTAAATTTATTTTTGCCTCTAGGGGGGGCGCTAGGTGGAGCGGTTGGGGGGCTTGCTGCCCCCCGCTAGGTACGCCCATGGGTCTTATGTGAAGGGTTCTACTCACGATTGTTTCGAATCTCTAATAAAGAATAATCGAATTTCAATGTTTAAGTAATAATGGAGATGGAATTAACCGCGGGAATTAAAAAGTGCAATTTTGTATAAATGAATACCATTCTATATCAACCTATCCTCACTTTTTGGGCGATTCAAGTTTTATAATCTATCTGAAACTTAGTAAAATATAGTTTTAAAAATAGAATTTTTACCGTTAATAACCGGGTAATGTTTCCCAAGCGGAGGATGACTTATCTTGTTGAAAGTTATCATACGGTGCAAATTTGTAAGACAAGAATGTATAGACAGTGCAGCTACTGGTGAGTTTTTTTACAGTAATATGGAGGAGACAGATGGCATGGGTGGAGCAAGTACTTAGTCGGGAGAGAATATTGAAAACAGTGTTAGAGGGTAGAACGAGGAAGAGGAAGGAAAAGAATGGAATTTTTAGGTAGAAAGAAAGAAACTAGGCCTTATTTTGAATTGAAGAGGGAAGGGCTTGAAGGAAGGGGAGGCTTCCAGGATGCTTCTTCGTACTCCATGGAAACCTACCCTAATCGGTAGAATACTTTAATAATTCGATAATATTACGACACTTTCATCTCAGGCGGATAGTAATGCTCGTGGTTAATACATCGTATATTTTAGGAATCGGAGGAATTTGCGCCCGCGGCAGGAATGTAGAGGTGATCCGGAATGAGGAATCGGTAAATGGGGTGACATACATTTATATGTGAGTCCAAGAACACGGCCCGATCGGCGTCCGTCTCTCGCAACCGACGTGTGGTGAGCAACATAAAGTTCACGGCCGAAGAGGTCAGAGGTGACACTTGGAAAGAGAAATGGAAAGATAAATGGAAAACAGTCGTCGAGAAAAACGTAAAATATTGACCCAGTTGTCGTTCTAGTTGATATTGAGTGTGTGGTGACATTTGTCTAGTTTCCATAACTTCAAGATGGTTCGCGATTCCATAAATTGAATATCGAATTCGTAAGGGAGGGTCTACAGAGTTTAAAAAGGTATGCAACCGTATACTGCGTCACTTCTTGGAAGTTTTTTTTTTGTGTTTACACTGAAATATAGATGCCTCTATGAGGTGAAACCGGTTGTACTCAAGTAAAAATGCTGTGGAATAGCACAAACATCAAGAAATGAGGGCTCAGGGGAGCCCTTCGAGGATACAACACACCGGGGCCGGGACCCAGTAATTCAACTGATACGACCGATCATTCGGGGAGGGGTTTGAATGCGAAGGAACGAGGAAAGAGTCGCCGCCGCGATAGGAGCCCGTCGACGCCTCTGGGGTAGGGTAAGGGTTGGAAGGGATGGGACGGGGTAAAACACCTTACCGCTATGGAAGCGGAAAGGGCCCACTGACTAGCATAACCCGGCATCAGCCATTAATGTGCCAACGATTTTGGAGGATTTTCCTATTAAAGAGACAAGCCCAGCGATCAAATCGTTGGATTAATGCATAGTTTAGTGCAAATATCAGTGCTAACTTTTGTAAAAGACTAGCTACATTAATTTTGTAAATCTGTCAACATATAATGTTCCCTATCTATTCCCATGGGTGTACCCAGCGAGGGGCAGCTGCCCCCCCTAGAAGCAAAAATTGCAAGTCTTTAGGAAAAATCAGTGCTGAATTGAAACGAAAATATTCAACAACTTTTCTTTAAACCCACGAAAAATGATATGTATAGATATGTAACTAAAATAAACTATTTTTTCAAGGAAATAATCTCATAAACTAATGTCAAAACTTGGCTTGCCCCCCCCCCCCCTGGTAATGATCCTGGGTACGCCCTTATCTATTCCACTAGCAATGGATGAGCCCTGGAGATGGTGAATAAATGGTGGAAATGATCCCTAAGGTCGGTTTGGATAGGCGAGGATAAAGCTAATCCCTGAATGAATACAGTGGTGTGAATTTCATGAATTAGGATAGTGATATTCTTAGTTCACTTTTCCTGGGTCATCTGGCCCTATGACATTTTTTTGGCTTTGTTCGAAGGCGTCACTCTAGATTTGAACCTGAGTTCCGGATACTTTGATATATTCTACCAGGTACTATTTTACAAAGGTGATTATAAAAATACATGTTGCCCTTTAAATGGGTTCCTTGTCTACTCTCATGTGGCCCTTATACGTCCAAGTGCATTTTATATATTAATCAATGGAAAATAGCTTTCGTTGCGTAAATTTAACTGACTCATTACTGATTTCCTTTCACTTGGTTAATATATTTAGTTTTCCGGGATAATAAATTTCATCATAAACTTGAAAATTATATTTATTATCCCAAACACCTTTCTCACACTTTACTCGCTATTGTTTTAACTGACTACTTTTAAAAAATAAGTTAAACATCGAGGAGCACTTTCGGAGTTGAAATCAAGTAACCTCGGTGAATTTACGATGACTTAATTTTCTGAAATTGAAAATGTCATTGTTTACATAGGTATTTAATGAATAGTGAATCACTTTCTCTTGTGTACCAAATGAAATAAACATCCATAGTTATGTTACTCTTGGGAGATATAGAAATTTTAAAGAGAATATTTTTCTGTGATAGTCGTTACAAGTATGACGACTCATCAAAGATTTCCTTCTGTAATTGTCTATCATGGAGCATTTTCTTTTTTACGAAAATCTTTATTTTCACAGAATTTATCATGATGTATGTAACTTGAAATCATAAAATTCGTGCGCCTACGCAATCTCTCCATTTCTATGTACACTCGAATTCATTATGAAACTTTCAGCAAATGGAGTGCGGGCTAAATATCGCGAGAGGTTGGGAGTGGTGGCTGCGACTACCTACCTCGGGAATGGAAGCTATAGAAGATTGGCATCCGCTGACGAGAACTCATTGCAGATGTATTTTAGGCGATGTCTCTGTCAGGGACGTCGCACCACCCAAAGCCAAACACTCCATCTGCCTCGAAAATAAATTTGTTGATCTTAATTCGTCTTTCTCTTCTGGCGTGAATATTTTAGGTAATAAGTATGTAGTAGACTTAGCAAATTTAACCCTTAAAACTATTTTTATTCAGTTTATTTCTAGGACATATTTTGACTAATACTTTGAAGAACCATTTACTTCAAAACGGTTCGTTTATGCAGTCGATATTTATGTATTTGATAGCGAGTCCCATTCATTCAGCTCCTCTCATACCTTCCTTTTCTTCCGATTAAGCGAAGATGGTATTATGCGTTCTCTCGGGGTTCCAGCTCGAGGGTTTGTATGGATATGAGGGAAGAGCTCACCCTAGACTAAACTGCAGGCGTGTGAATATCACTCATTCATGGTTGGGGTACGGCTCCTTTCCCTGACCTACTACGCACTTCGAGGATTTTACTGAAAGTTATCTTTGAGCTTAATCAAACGATAGCTTTGAGCGAGTATCAACGATGCGATTACACAATATCACCTATTTAGAAATTATTTGCTTCAGACAATTATAATTGCACATTTTCATCCAACCTTATTCATTTAACATTTTTTTAAATCCTGAGTTTTAAAATAAATGCCGAAAGGGCTGGATACCCAAGAAAAAGTGTTTTCATGGTAACCGCAAAGTGCATCCAAAACAAGTTTACGTAGCCATTGCGAAAAATTATTAATGATCAATAACTAAGCAAGTAACAATAATAATAATTATAGCAATAACTAAGGAGTTGCGACCCCATATTTATGGACAAAAAATGCTTAAAAATTTCTCCCCTACCACCTCCTGAAGTATTTCAGATTCCTCCTGAAACACCATGTTTATCTCTTCTGAGTACGTAAGAACTTGTTCATATACCATGGAGTAGTTTCTTTGTGAAAAATGGCGTGGGAGTAATGGCGCAAGGTCGTAACTACCCGTCCTCGACCCATTTCACTGCGTCCGAGTAAGCCATTTCGAGAGAAACAGGGGTATAGCAAAGTACGGAATTGAATGCATGCATTTCACCACATTGAGAGCTGCCTTATGATTATGTCTGCTTCCAACCACACCTCCTTCCTTATCGCTAATTGACGTCACCCCTCGACATACTCATTGTTATATAGAACGCGATAGTGGCTCGAAACGCCTAGGACTCATCGTAGTTGCATCAGGGAAAACAAATATGAGAGTGCGCACTTAAAAATCTCGACTTTTGTTTTGCAAGGAAAACATTTTCTGAGTCTCCTAGTGCGCTCGGGCTCATCACGTCCATACCGCGAAAGTTATCAAAAGTCAGCTCAAATGGTGTTCACGAGGATTGGGTCATTGTTAGATACTTAAACCTGCTGTAATTTTTTTGCGTAACTCTTAAATATACCTCACCTCTTAAATTTTCATGTAAGGTAATAAATCGTTTCAGGCTTGACTTGGTAGAAGTTAGATATATCCATGATGCAAACTACAAATTGCAATTTCTACACTATAAAACTATAAAATACATATACAAAACTCAAATACCGACAATGGTTTAGACATTCTATTTCATTTTCAATGAAAAGATGTAGTGTCGAAACCATGGTCGGTACTTGAGTTTTGTATTAAAGTGTAGAAATTACCATTTGTAGTTTTGACCATGGATTTTCATTTACATTGAAGGAAAAAAGTCGATTAAGCAGTAACAGTAGTAACAATTTAACTAAGCAGTAACACAAAAATAAAAAAAATAGTTCCTTTTTTTCTCATTCTCTGATGTGCACAAATGTCCTTTCTTTGTGTACACGAAATTCGTTAAATACTTTTTTAGCATCTTTTTAGGCGTGCGTATTCGGTTTCACTCCAGGGTAAAATTTGGTCTTCCTCCCAACTTTTCTTCTGCAGCGAACCGTATGCCTGGGTAAAATTAGTACAATCTATATGTAGTTCAAACGAAAGAAAAGGAGATAAATCAAACTTTTACTAATTTTAGATTATCCAATTTAATTTCTATACGCCATCATGTATTTGGTCTCCATTTAAAATTGTATTTTTTCATTCTTTTTTGCCGAAAATTGTTATACGCAACCACAATAATCAAGATAATAGATTATGCACCGGCTTGATCAATTGCCTCTCCTTTACTTTAGCCTCAAAGAGATTTTTCACATTTATAAAATGATAAATTTCTTGTAAATAATGAACATTTTCTCGTAAACAGCTTGCTCAAGTAAGAAAGTTTTGCATGAGAGAACAATATTCCTGTTCACCTCTTTTATTCCAATCTATTTTTAGGAATAGAAAGCCAATAGATATACCGAGATCCGTTTGCATACACTGATTGAGTTCACATTTTTGCCTCAGTACCGAAAAAATTAAGCTTGCTTAGACTTAACTAAACCGTGCATATGATGAGGAGGTTTGTCGCAACATCACGACACTTCCTAACGAGTTTCGCACGTAGATTTCTTGCTGTTGTTTAATCGTAAATTTTCCCCGCGCTATGATTTTTTTGTTGCGGGAGGTAGGAGCTCATCGGAATAGGCTGGAGTGAAAAGATTGATACATGGGGTCTTTATTCATTTGAGACCATGAATGACTCAATCCATAAATGTGGTAATGGCATCAGTCTCTTCCGTATCACATTCTTTGATGCAAGGATTGAATGATTAAGGTAAGAAACCGATGACTGCTAAAATAGAGTATCTTGGTTCAAACATCATTGAAGGTACGAGTTCATTTGCGTTTCAATATGTATTCCGCCTTCAAAAATGTTTTTGTGGGATAAGTGTCGCTATTGTGAGGGGTTCTTAAGCTCTCAAAACTTAAAGGTGGAAGGTTTTCAGTTGTCTACTCCACAATCGATGGAACTTCTCATTTTTTAGAACTCTCTTTGATCCATGTACATAAACGACAATTTGCAAAGGAATCCGTCCTCCGCTAAAGTACTTTTTAGTTATTAATTCAAGCTCTTTTCACCGTATTTAGAGTAGGTAGTTGAACTTAGTGTCCTCATTATTTCCTCTGTTAAATAAATAGGCGTTCGCAGGATCAAAATAAAGCCAAATAAATGACCTGTTAAATAAAGATTCACCTCGTTATTTCATCAGCGATCCGTTATGACAAAAACTACCAAGGCTTTTCATTGGCTCTCCCAGAAGCTGGCCTATTTGCGTGCCACGATTGTGAGACGGTAGTTGGAAGGATTAATAGTCGGTTAAGGTGTAAGAGAAGGCATAATGGTCGACAACACTGTCGACATGCATTGAAGCAAGTGATAAATATTTTTGAAAAGGAGCTTTTAAGGTAAAACATTTTGTTTTGAAGGAGATGAGGATATTCAACCAATCAGCCTTTTTTCTCCCTTCCAAACAAAACATTTTCCTGTAGCATCTATTTAAAAATTAAGATCACTCAATGCATATCGACGGTATTTTCGACATTCCCTTCAGCTCGTCCAATTTAGCCCAATATTAGCTGAGATCATTCTAGGCTTCAAAGACCATTTGGTTAAGGGAACATTATACATAATTATGACAAAATGTTTGGCGTTTCTATGAATAATATACCGTGATACCATTAAAGGCCGTTTTACACGGGGCATGTCATTGCGCAAGTTATCACTGAAAACGTTCGAAATTGCGAGAAAGCGAGCTCGGAATTAGAGCTGGGGCTTTTTTCCATCTTGCATCCACGCATTCCCGCATGCGTTCTAGCAATACACCGCTTTACACGACGCAATTTTGATTGCGCCCTGGTACATACGTCAGACTGCTCAATGACGTACACCGTGTAAAACGGCCTTAACGCTTTGCTGATTGTGCTGATGCAATGACTGTTGGTTGATGCTGATCGTGAATTTAATGTTTGGAAAATTTTACCTGCATTTTTGGAGAAAGACCAACATTTTTCTATTAGGAAAATTTGTTTAATTTCATTTTTTTTAGTAATACCCATTCTTGGAAAGAATTCCTGAGCTGGAAATTTTGTTTGTGGAAACACATTATTTTGTCGAAATTTAATATTAAATAGAGAGAAAAAATATTAAATTTAATATAAGAAATAGTAGAATTTCGTTTTTTCAATGACATTTGAGCAAAAGTATGAATTTTGTAGCAAAAAACTATCATTTCCTCCTAAATAAATTATTAGAGGAAAAATATGATCCTTATGGTGTTTAGAGGGCGTATAAATTATTGAATGACAAAGCATCGACGAAACTAGGAGAAAATTGAACAACTAACAAGTGCGTTTTTCAAGTGATTATCTGGAAATTCTAGGCCACTAAAAACGAAATATACGCCAAATAATCTTATAAAATCACTAATAGTATATCTAAACAACCGCGTATTTAAAAATTTTCCCATTAAATGTTGCACTTTTATTCCTCAAATGGAAAGAATAGCCGTATTGTTTTGGTGAAAATCGAGCTTTGTTTTTTTTTCGAGGATTTATGTACTTCCCTGAGATAAATGAAGAAATTCAAGTATTTTGCTGTTCTTTGTTTTTTGTGTCAAAGTGATTTTTCGATGGTTTCCTGCATTTTTTTATCACTAATCGTTCCTGCGCTCTCTTACCTGTTCATTTAACTTATCACACGTGTCCTATTATGCATAATACGGTCAGGGTGTTACGCCGCGGGGAAAGAGGAGTTTATCGTAGCTCGTGAGAGAAAACTGAAATCCTTCGTAGCCTATTAGAGTGGATGTTAAATCTTTATAGCATAATGGTGGAATGAATTACGGCGCAATAACTCAGTATCATAGATAACTACCTCATAAACGTGTTTCGTAAAAAGTATCTGAACTCCTAATCGTCATCGATCGAAGTAATTCAAACCTAAGATCGGTTGGTAGCGTCTCAGTCTACTCTGTCTATATAAATCTCGAAAATATAAATGCTTTTGTTTACAGCCTAATCAGATGTTTTTTTAATTTTAGTATTTATAATGCATTTGCTGCTTTGTGGTGATTATAAAGCTTTAAGACCGATATGAAAGAATTATTAACTTTAATTAGATAGTCATTATAATCTAAAAATGTAAAAATATTTCAATTTCCAATTAATTAAAAAAATCAATGTGCAGTTTTAAATTTATAAAGCTATTGTGTGAATGAAATTGGCTTGGTAATTCAAAAAATCATAACACAATTACCGAATGAAGAACTATTTAGACCAAAGCAGCAATTTTTTCGAGATACTCTAAGTGGAATTCTACAGGGAAGCTTTGTGTTTAAGGTAACAGCCCAATTCAGGGAAGATACCCTTTTCTTACCCCTTTTTCTACTTTATAAATAGCAATTTCCTATTGAAAATATGTCATTTGTTTGAATTTCCTTACAGTTGATTGGCCAAAAATTAAAAAAATATACCCTTAATCAAAAATTTTATAGATCTTTGATATGGTGTTATATCTTGTTTTTCCATGAAGTATGCCCAGTTCTGTGGCCTTCAAATCTTTCTATGAAACTTTTCTCCAGGACTAAAGTTTCCTATATTCCCGTATCTTCCAACCGCTGCTGTGGCTATCTCATTTTCCTGTTCATGATTTTATTTGCAGAGCCATCGAGTGAGATATGTTGGGATTATCTATAAAAGGTTCATTTTTTCAGTGCCACTCGTAAACGCTTTTGTCTTTCTCACCAGGGATCATGATGTTCCCGCGCCTTCAATGGTTATATTTAAAGTTGACTCGGATCACACATTATAAGACAATTTTTGAAGCAGTTCTCTTTAACGCATTTCAAGATCGTTCACGAGTACTAATTCTGTTTTTTTTTTTTAAATAAATACGAAATTACGGAGCTCGGTAGGGATTTTAATTTAAAACTTGTGCTTGAACAAGATCCAAATCAAAACTCTAGGCTCAAAATTATATCCTACCATGGTTACACACCCCTTTTCTGAGTGACATAATTATTTTAACGCCACTATCCTCGATTAAAGTGATAAAATGACTTTTGACCCGAACGCGTACCATCACTCGTCAACGACGAGTAAAGGGCAAAACGATTCTGTAATAGCATATCCGGTTGGTCTTCACGACCGATATTCTCAATTGCAATCTTCGCCGAGTAGTACCACCATGGCCCTACTACAGCTGACATTGTATTTAGTGACAACGTACATGATAATGACTTTCTAAATGGTGATTGTTTAAGGCGACGATTACTGGCGTGAGCATAATTACTATTGAGGTCCATTTATGTTACCTAAAAACTAAAACTCACTCACATAATTTTATTTTCAAAACTGGCTTGCATTGATTAACGCACTGTAAACTTTTTCAATGAAACGAACCTCCTAAACACGTTAAGGTCGTATAAACACGTGTAGTAATTCAAAGAATATCTGACTCGTTTGCTATCGTGTGCTTGTTCATTAAATCAAATGAGGTAACTTTTGTGTTCTTCAGACAAATGCGAACTGCCCAAAACCAGTGGTGTCATGGTTCGTTCCAACGCCGTTCCGGCACTGGTTAACAAAAGACATAATACTCAAATAACATTTTTGTCAATTTTGGAGCCTAAAAATTTCTAATAACTATATAACTCGTATACACATATATATAATTCGTAACCAAAACAAAAACATTATAATAAAACGTAAATAATAAATTGTAATAAAAAAACACACACACTTCTGAAAAAAGTTAAGGAAAGCGCGTTCCGTCACTGCTAATTTTGCCATGACGTCACGTCACAAAATATGATCTGTAATGCCTTGAGACACTATAAATGCCGTAAAAACCGAGAAAGAATACCAAATTACGGAGAAGTTCGTAGGATCTCTGCATTTAAGGCTGGCTCAGAAGTATCCGTGTAATGGAATGGGTCAGAAAATGAAAAAGATTGGAAAAAAATTATGAATAGTTAACCTGAAACGTAAATGGGCTCCAAGAAACCGCCGTGTAAATACTGAGGAAGTTAGAAGTTAGTTATCACGCAGAATTTTAGCATTAACAAAGATGACATCATTCATGCAACCACGTCATGTTTTCAAGAAGCTTTTGAGTGTCTTGAGAAGAGGATAACCTGTCAAGTTTCGATACTTCACTGCTTACGTATGCTATAGGGTGTTTCAATGTGGCGATCAACACTCATGGTCATTTACTTCACTGAGGGAAAGGAAGGGTAGATAGAAACCTGGCGTCTGTATTAACCTGTTTTATAACTAAACGCACCAACGAGATCACGGCTTAGCGTCGCGTCCGGCAGACAGATTCCATACTTAATGAGTTCTCCATGAAAAATTTAAGTATGGATCGAGTCACCGCTAACGACCATCTCTAAATATTATTGTATCAATTATGCTAGAAGCTAGGAATTTACTATGGGGGAAAAAGTATCCCAACAGAGTTAGTGCCACCACCATCGCTTTGCAAGATAATGGATTCCCTTTCTTACGGTGTATGAGACGAGGGAAATTCAAATACGGTATTTTTTCAGCCATCAAGGTCGTGACGGTGAATTTGCCAGCCTCGAACCGAGGCTCGATCGTATTTCGTACTCCTTTCTAGAATGTTGGCGCATTCGATATCCTTATGAATTGTGCCTTCCCTTCACCCGCAATCTCCCTCTAACCCTCCTTTCCGTTCCGTCTTCGCCGCTACTCTGGCACTCGAAATAAAATTCACTTAAAGCCAATCTCCACCTCCTCATTTTCTCGTCTCTGAAAATTTACGGGATAAATTTCGCTAGACGTAATCTGCAAGGCAGCAATGGCGTGGTGCGATTTTGAGCATCATGAATTACTCTAAACACACTGGTCAACAAAAAATTTTTTTGTCCTAGAGATGTTGTTGGATGATCCTAAAGGTGCTTTTCGTCCTGATTCCAAATCTGGGCTCAGATGTTTTCTATCACGTCTAGTTTCTTTAGGACAACCGAATTACATAGGGGTTCAAGGATATTTAAGCAAATAAATCGTGATTTTAAAAAATGTGAAAAACAGGAACTTTCATAGGATTTTTTCGGATAATTAACATCTGATAAGTCCCTATTCAGAGTCCATCAATAATCTGCTAACATTTTGCTGAAATTTCCTTGTTAATATTTTTCCAAATGTAAAATATCTTGGTCGAAACGCTCACTATGTTCATCTCTAACAGCGCTGAGGTTTGGTGGAAAAAGGCAAGGTGTGAGTCGAGAAAATACATTTTTAAATTTACATTGCAGCCCATTTTTTGGTGCGATCTAATTAGATTAGCCACCAGATCGTGATAATTTTCATCCATGGTATTTCCGCAAAAATTTTCAGATATATTCTGAATGCGTTCCACGCGCTTTTTTCCGTTGATTTTAATTGCTGAAATTCCGAATCGTTCAGCGTTTCCCTAATCTGTGGCCCAATACAAATTCCTTCTTTGATCCCTGCCTCACTTAATCGAGGGACTTGTTTCAAATAAGTAAAACCAGCACCATTTTTGTCCTTGGCTTTCCCAGCAATTAAAAAATTCCTTATTTAATATGCCGAGGTGGAAAAAGAATATTTTTTGGACCAACCTAAGGCATGACATTTTGCTGTCAAATTACTTTTGACAATATTTAAGGGTCAAATAAATTATCTAAATTAATGTGGACAAAAAAAATGAAGGACCGAAAATATACTTCAATGACTTCACACTACACTTGGGACAATATCTCTCCTTTTTTTAAACTCGAAATCTCGGCTGCACTTCGATGTATTATATGTCAGCATCTACATCTCCGGTTGTACACCTAGGTCCTAATCGGTCACTTTTCAGGTGGAGGTCAGGTCTTCTCCGATTTTTCTGTGCCTCATTACCCTCCTTGTTGCGCTTCTCCGAGTAGTGCACAGTACTTGAATTTTTATTCATCCTTCGCTATGTTTCCGCTACTGGTACCTAAGCCTGCCTCCAACAAGCTGACTACTTTTCCCTCTTTCGCCTGCTGAAAAAGGCATCTTAAATCTAGATAGGAACATATATTTTTCTCGGTCGAAAGAAAAACGCGTTCTGGCAATGTGCTCGTCAGTACCCCCGGAAAAGCTAAAACTTCTTCAAAATCCACTGCATTCAAATACGTGGCCCATCGAATCTTCTCGTTGACTGTCTTGTTTGCCTTAAGAGAAAGCTTGCTATGGCCCGTAGTGATTTTTGCCGTTTGGTTAAGATAGGCGAAGGAAAATTCAGGGGAGCATTCCCAGTGTGCGCAAATGATGCCGTCGAATGCACCTCTTTTCTACGGAGTTCGTCGCGAGTCATTCTTTAGGTTGCGGGAGACTCAGTGGTTGGTCGCGCACTTGGAAGACAAAGAAAGGAAATGGTGAACCTTATTTGAATTTCCCTCCCTGACCAAAGAATAACAACCACTGGAAAGGAAACCCACTAATCCGCGGAGCGATAATGGCGGCACAAACTTTGTTGGGATACTTTTTACCCCATGGTACATTTCTTACTGCGCGAAACATTTTTAAGTTAAGAAAATCTTGAATATTTTTCTCGACCGAGTTAGTAAAGAGGAAGTCCTAAAAACAGAAGGATAGAATAGAGGCTTCATGAAAACCTTAATAAGAAGACGGAACAACCTTACAGGCCACATATTGAGACATGATGGCCTGATGAAGATAAGGAGAAGTGGATGGCAATAACGGGAGAGGAAGACCTCGAACAAAATATATGAAACAGGTAAAGAAGGATGTGAAAGAGAAGAAATACTTAGGTTTGAAAAGATAAGCAGATAATAGAATTGAGTGGAGAGGTGCGTCAAACCAATCTTAGGATTGTTAACCAGAGATGATGATGATGTTTTTCTCCTTAGATATAGGCTTTAGGTACTTTTTCCATGTTTCTCTTCTTCTATCTGTCCTCTAAATAGGAGTAAAATAAAAAAATAATTGTTCTCTGTCTCAAATAGGAAAATAATTATATTTCGTGCGCTATGATTGGAAATTATATTTGAAAAAAAAATTAAGGCATCATATCGAGTCAATTGCTGCTGTCGAAAAAAGTAAAAGTTAGTCACAATGAGATTGGTTATGGAACCTCTTAATTGACTTTTGGAAATGGTAAGCAGGGAATCATTCATCAGGAAACCAAAATTAATCGGTTATATTTCAATCAAAACATATCATATATTCAAGGCGTGTTCACGTCACCTCGGAAGTGATCACCATGAATAATTACGAAGCTTAAGTTTTCTCATCATTTTTTCGCTCATCCCTGGTAGTGTTTTTTTTGGACTCCATACACCACCTACATAGTCCCATGAGTCCCAAGTTCGAAAATGGGTTTCTGCTTATCAATCATTGTTTTTCTTAGGCAAGAATGGAATATTTTCACTTTAATAACCCTGTAACAGTTAAATTTGTGAAACAGAATGTGTCAGAGCACGTAATTGTGTTTCTCGCGGAAGAAACTTGAGGATTTGATTTAAAGTTAACCAAATATTCTGATAACTGGATAAACAAGCATAATGCAAGGAAAAATAATTACGTGATACCTGCCAGGACCCAACGTGAGACAGGGTGAGGTTCGGCTTGCTCCCTCCCCAACTAAACGCCTCACGTAATTATTGGATGCCCCCTTATGCCGGCGAAACTGTCGTCACAAAGATGAAACGACGCGTAGGGCAACCCGGAAGCATAGCTGCGGCTACTCCACCACTCTACGGAAGGCTCATTCAACAACTGAGGATGCATATTCTAAGAGAGGCTATTAAGGCAAATTGGAATGTGTTAGAAAAATGTTAATGAAAAAGAACTTTCCAAAAAGAGGTTGTTGATCAATGGCGAGAGCTTTGCAGAAATGGGTTCTGTTGTGTTGGCAAGAATAAGAAGTTAGACAGTGATTCTTCCGGGTTTCCTTCCGCGTTTATCCATTTCACTGGACAATATTTCGCCAGCGTTCCAGTTGAATTCCTCAGGTCCACTGAAGCCCCTCAGCTCTGAAGTCTTCAGTGGACCTGAGGAAGCCAATTGAAACGTTGGTGATATATTGAGCAGTAAAATGGATGAACACGGAAGGAAACCCGGAAGAATCGCTGTCTACCGTCATAATTTCCACGGAAGCCTACTTTGAAACTTAAGAATAAGGCGATTTTACTTCATGAGTGCTGTGATACACTTTTTTTGTAAATTTTAAGGGGTAGGAAAATCAGTGGTAGTGAACTGGTAATGAGTGAAATATATCAATATCCCCCGAAACAATTCTTAGTGTCTTATTTTAGAAAAAAATTTCAGTTTTCAGATAACTTTGTGCTAAGGTATGTCGTATGTCATTTTTAGGCGTGGCGGTACCTCAGGGTTTCATTCAAGCCACTGTGTAGAAATCAACGCATACTCTGCTATGTTCTAGATCTAGTTATCATTTTTATGGTGAAGGAAGTATGAAAACACATCTGAAGCTATTTACTCTTTTATTTTTGGGAATTATGCGATAGGTAATGGCTATCATGCATGGCATCCTTCAGTTTCCTCTACAAAAAGTAAATTATATATTGATTGTAACACCACATCCTAGCTAATTCTTAAAAATATAATGTAGATTTAGAAATAAAATACTGATTATATATGCTCACTTTTTTGCTCTTCAATTAACTATCGCGAAAACTACCTTCAATTGTACGCATATGACAACTTTCTGGCGTCTTCTTGTTTCCTCCATGTGGTCGGTACTTCGAGAATGCAAACATCATCTATCTTGAATAATGCATGGGCTGCTATCGCTATGCGGAACGTGAACTTCCATTGTTGCACATCCTTGAGGACACTGACTTCAAGTAGCGCACGAAAAATTAAAAAACAATAACTACCAGAATTATTTACTTTGTTGTAGAACTGAATGAAGGACGAAAAACATGAGATAAAACATTTTACATCGCCACGAATTTGATCGTTTTGATCTAATGCATTTTTGAACCAATTTATTGCAGACTGGAGTTCATTTATTACTACTAATTGTAAGAATTATTCTCGCCTGTATTATTGTTAGAATGGTAGTATTAATCCTAAGTTACTCTTTACATTATATGTCTCCATGGAAAGAGACTATACCTATTTTTCTTCCTTAAGACTACTCAGGAAAGCCACAGTTTCTGTGTGTGGAGAACGTTTACCTGATCTCTTGTAATAAATTTTGAAACAGGTGATTTAGGCTGAGAATACTTCTCGGTACGTTTCGATTTCTAATAATTTTCTGGAGATGCAAAGGGTTGGGATATCGCATGAGTGCTGCGGTATTTATGTTCTGGCGCTTTTTGTATATTATAAAAAATCACTCAACCACTTAAAATTTATCTGTTGGCTATTGCTGTTTTAAACAAGAATTCACGTGTTTATGAACATTAGTAACTTCAATTATTACGTACTCGTACAAGCTGTCGCGTTTTTATGTATCTAATAAATACCTCTTAGATAAGGTGACATATTAACTTACCTGCTTCGAAGCAGGATTTAATAAAGAGATAAGTAGCTATAGTCTTGTTGTTGGTCACTAAACTAATTCAAGATGGGGTTTAAACTTTGAGAATATAAATAAAGTTGTTCACTTGGATCCTTCGTGATGCACCGAAAGTTTTACTGTCCGCAATTAAGTAATCGAAGGATTTCATCCCAAAACGATGGAAATAATTAGTATCCAATGATAAATATCTCAGATATTTTTTTTTTAATTCAATAGAAAAAATTCATCTTTTAGAGTTTTTTTAAGGATTGAGAATGGAGCGCATTCATCTTTTTGAGATTCAAGTTTTGTATTGGGAGAAAGGGCAAACTTCGTTCGTCGGAATGGTACGTCAATTTGTAACCCTGAAACTTCTCCTTCATTCTGTGATCAACTCCTTATTAATGCCGTGATTTTAGGAAAGTGCAGAATTCTTGAACACTCACGTGTATCCGGCGAGGATTTTTAGAAGCGTAGATTTCCCTGCTCCGGAAGGTCCCATGATAGCTGATAGCTGGCCTCCTCCAAATTCGCCATTCATGTCGTGCAGAATTTTCCGCCTCTCTGGAGAGAAAAAGAGGGCAATATTAGGTTTATGACTCGAAAAATGTTCAATTTTTTACGATTGAAAATTTTGTCGCGAAGGAAAGTACATAAAACCTTTTTATTGTATTTTTTTACACCTGTTGCCATCAATACTGCTCTTAACCTCAGCTAATCATTTGTTTTTCTCATGTAGCATTTACACCTCAATGAATGATTTTTCATCAATCGTCAATGCTTGATTCTAAAGCATTGAAATTTTTCAAATGCGTTATCCCAGTTGGGAGAAATTATAGAAAAGTAGCTCGGATGGATAGACGTAGGCCACTGTTGTTTTCTCAAATTGTCTGTAGAAACTGTACGATGATTAATGACGCTTCCACAGAGTATTTTTTGCCATTACCGCGGTATAACTTTAGTTAAATTCCGTAAAATGCAAAATTTATTTGAATAAATCGTATAAAACCACGTAGGTACCTTAGTCTTGTGACGATAATGTTAAACCAAATATGAATATAGTTGCTACGAAGGATATTTTGGTTGGGTTTTATTATGGTGTAAATGATAAATTCCCCAAAAAATAATGATGTATATGGAATGTGTGCGTTGAAACAAATGGTGTTAGAATTGTTGTAATTGACGGATTAAAGTTATGGATAGTTGTTACCTTGATCCCAAAATTGATGCCTCAAAATTTACTAAACAAGGGGTTTATTAAATAATTTCAAAATTATTGCGAACGTTTTACAATAGACTAATGAGGAAATTTTTGTTTGAAAACATGGGAATAATATATATTATTCACTTCTTTTAATGACGAGAGATTTATTCTACAAGCATTGCCATTCTTAGCTAAAATTAGAATCAAAGTTGTTGGTTTCATTGTAAATTATTGTAGGGCTACTGAATGGACTTGACTTATTGAGAGATAAGAATTCCTCCGTTTTTTTTCATTTCTAGCCTCATAAGTTTAACAGTTTTTTTTATTACTGCACTTAATTCTATGCCTAAGTGTCTTTCCTGATTTTCAAGACCCGTGATTTGAATTGGAGACCATCCGTTGGAAAAGAAGACCGTCTAACGTAGACTTTTGCTAATAATAGTTTGCGCAGCAGAATAGAATCTCGGCAGCATAGAATTAAAAATAAATTTTCATAGAATTCACCAAGCGTGTATCATTTCTCTTCATCTTTGGCTTATGAATGAATGCATGAACGGGAAAAATGTCAGCGATACGGAAGAACCAGCTTGCTCACTACCATTTCGTGGATGGGCTCTAGGCCGTGACGGAAAATATTAATTGATGTTGCCCATGAGCCATGAAACAGTTTCGGTCAGGCCTTGGTGATTCTAGTGATATCCAAGCATATAACTTCATGTACTTAGCATTAAATATTTGGGTTGCACGTGTTTAAAAAATATTTGTTACTCAAAATTTAAATAGGTTAATCCGAGCAGCGATGTTCGATAAAATCGTCTTACTGCAGAGAGTCTTTACTTTTCCATCAATAAATCTAAATCAAATTCCAGGATTCAATTTTCATTGATATTTTTTCCACAAAACATTTAAGACATCGATGCAGATAAATAAGAACATTCTAGCTTACTTCCATCTACTCTCCATCTTCCATTCATTCTTCAAAATTCATCCGGGTTAATTCGAGGTCTTGTGCTGTGCACAGGGTACACAGTCGCTGTAGTTTTCAGGATAATTAGGATTTTCAGGATTTATATTTTCGATTGTGACTATATAATAGATTCGCCAAGTAAATGTTTATTAGCGGAGCCCTTTTTTGCTCCTCATTTATTTTTCTTGTAATTAAGGAATTGGGTAACACTCGCGAGAATACTTCTTCCCTGATTGCATGTTATGTAATGGGTAGTAAATATTTCTCGAGTACCGATTCGTACCATTTGTCTTTCCCCGAAAACAGTTTCAATTCAGTGTTCCTAATAATCTATCTCAGTTTACTTTTTTTTCCTTCCTAATTATAATTGGATAGAAATAAATTGATGTTCCGTCATTTTTGCATTGCGTTGGGCTATTTCTTTCCCGGTTCATGCTTAATTTCATTATCAGTATGCGCGGCTGGACCTCTTTGAAGTTAAATATATTTAACTACTGCTCGGTAATGGCTCATTTCGTACCGTAAATTGTACCTTCATGGTGGTCTTAATCGTTTCTCTTTCACTCAAGCGCTCGACGATTGTACCCTCGGTCCTCGACGGGCCAAGGACGCATCAATTGAATACATTACAATGCCATTTTCCGACGGACGCATGAGTCGGCGGGTCTCCCCGCTAGTTGCCCCGCATGCCCACGGTTCGTCGCTTCATTCAGTTTCGCTTTATCTTCCGACCTGCTGCCCTTATCGCCATGCGCGCGCCCTCGTGAAAATTTCACTCCGATTCCAGCAGCTGCTGCAAATAACGCAAAAGTACACCTACAGTTTCCACTGCAGATTAACCCTTTCTATGCCCATAGCTCCTCTTGGAGGATATTACAATTCAAGTCCTCTCATTTTAAAAATGTGAAAATTTGTTATTTATTCATAATTATTGTGGCAGCTACATGTTTCGCCATTAAACTTTATAGCAGAAAGCATTGGGTTATGAAGGGTTATATATACACAAAGGGGATTTTCGGATTTTATGCTTGCGAGCAAGATTGAAACAGTAAAATCCGAGTTACGAGTGATACATCTGATTGCATGATTTAGACGAATTATTTCATTCTCTAACTTTTTCCATATCTCGTAATGTTACTGACTTTGTGTTTTCAATGTTAGCTCTAGTTTTTGGTTGCGATTATAACGCCTTGAACGCTCTTTTATATATTTACTCTGAGGTTTCTTGTGCGTATTTTTCTCCCTGGAATGTGGATATTGGGTACATTTTTCTATTTTCTCAGAAAATCAGTGAGTCAGCCGCGATGGCCGAAATGCAGGTTTATCATAACAGAATGGTGTGGTTTCAGTAATGCACAGGAAAATACCAGATCTCACACCTTGCATTATTTCTTGGGGGTACATATAAAGCGTTGTTAACAAAAATTTCGCGACCAAAACCACTTGATGAACAGGATTAATGAAGCAATGACAATCATTGGCGTAATGCTAACTAATGTTTGGACAGAAACTGAGTATCGATTGGACATTTTTCGAGCGACTAGGGGTGCACGTATTCGAAATTTGTTGAAAATGTAAAAAAAACTATTTGAGACAACAACTTCGAAAAATAAAAACATAAACCGTAAGTAATTCTGTTGTTTAAATCATGTTCAAAAGCTCACCATTCTTTCATGATAACCCTGAAGTTAAAGCCAACATTAAGTGCAACCTAGGTAAATATTAAAAATCAATCAAGTCAATAGGTAAATGTTTAGGTTCATTTTATCAGGTTATAAATTACCTTTGACGATTCAAACGAAAAATCAGGATCATTATACAGTCCTATTAAAAAAGGTTAAAACGCCGGAGCCCGAGTTGTGTACATATTCACACCCATAAGTATGCTTTTCTTTGATTTCGTTCATAAACTAAATTTTTATATTGTGTTTTACGAAAATCGGGTCAAAAAAGGAAACTTTTCATTGCCTCTTTGTCTACATGCCCTTCTGTATGAATACAACATTGGAGATTACAGATAAAATTTAGATTTCTATGGTAATGAGCAACAAATAGAAACGTATATGTTGTTCCTATTTTAAAACAGTATTTAAGAACAGAGGAAAATAACAATTTGTTCCAAGCCCTACAGTTTCCAGAGGAACAACTTTTATGCCAATTAAACTTTACCGTAGCATATTCCCCGGAAGCATCGAAAATTCCAGTTGTTTTGCCTTTTACGCCTACGTCAGTTGCCTTTCTTACGAATTATGATTTATTCAGCGGCGTCAAGTGGGGCGTGCGATTCATGATAATTGAATTGTATTCTAACGCTCGCATGCATTGCTAAGTACGCGTCGCAGCAAGGTCGATAGCGACGCGACGCCGGAACTTTCAAAGACCGAGACAGTCTTTTGTCTCTGCGATTGTTAGCGGCTCGAGTCAACATGGTATTCTGCCAAGTCAAATATCTTCCCGCTTCGCATTATTTTTTGGTTTAACGCAACGAAATCAAATCATCGAAGGATTTATGGGAAGGAATTAAGAAATATCGAAGGATGAGCGTTTAATTTCAATGAGGTGTTCCTAAATAAAGTTGCATCACCACGCGTTATCAAGGTTGATAGTAGTTTGACGCAGCTCTCTTATTCTAATGTCGACAAATCTCTAACCTATACGAAGTTTTTTTTCCACTTCATCTTTTTACTACTTCACGTATACTCTATTTGGCTCTTTAGTTCCGCGGCTCAGCTTTAGTCAGCCTTCAAAGACTAGCTTCAATTAGGACTATCTAATTTTTTCAATAGTTTTAATCAGGGACTCTTCCGTTGCTAATAAATTAACACTTTACTTCATCTCCAAAATGCTTGCGTTGTGCCACAAATTGTAAGTAAAAGCTTGTAAACTTTTACGTGATGTAACATCAACAATATCTTGACCGTTAAAAATGAATCTCTTCCGATATAGGTATTTTTTTGATTGTTCATAACTATCCGGGTTTGTTATCACGTAGTCACTACATTTTTCTTGTGGTAGAAATTGATTTTTGGCTTTACTGTCCTGTTAATTGTTTCTCTATTGCTTCTCCCAATTTGATAATTAATACCCTAGAATGCTGTGTTTCTCTCCTTGGTATAGCTTACTTCTACCATTTTCAGCGTGAAAAACAAATTATTCCATCCGTAAATTTCATGAGCTGTTTGTAAATCTGTTAAAACTAATTTTTTTTCACCTCCTATTTTCTTCCATTTGAACTTTGAGATATCTGAGGGATACAATCACGGTTGCCAAGTTCCAACATTTCCTTGAGCAAGCTGATCTTCATAGAAGAATTATTTTAATTTAAATCATTCTTTTGAAGGTATTTCTGGTTAATGTATTCGATGCTTGCGCAGTCAGAATAAAAGTGATTTTTTTTCACTTTTCCGCTCTTCAAATAAAAAAAATGATCGCTTGAAATTATTAATCAGTAACGAGAATTCTCATCGAATTTGTGTTATACAGTGTAGGTAGGATAATAACCATGTTGCTTATGTTTACGACTATTGACTGTTTCTTTGCGGTTTTTTTTACTTTCAAGAAGGTTAAACCAGTACTGAAGAGTAGGTAAATAATGCTCTTTTTTCCCGACTCGGTAGGCCCTTTCTGGTCGGTAGCTTAAAAAAGCTCAGTCTAAAGCCGAAATTTGTCAAAATACAAAAATGTGTACAAAGGTCTAGCACGTACGGTTTTATCACCCTTATCGAGGATCGACTGTAATGCATTGGATGAAGCGTGCAGGTGTTTCGATGCGACCGAAATCCTGGAACTGAGCACTCAAGCGATAGGAGTCAATCGATCTTCTGTATTATTTCTACTGTATAGATACCTTTTTCTCAACTTATACGCAACCAAACTCTGCAAATGAGGTACCAAAATGCACAGAATTTATCAGAGAACATGCGACGGCATATTTTACTTCCTAAATATTGCTATTGTTTTCTAAAATTGGTTTCTAAATAATTAAAAAAAAAACAAAAACCGGTAAATATTCCTGAAGTTAACGGCGCACAAACTGATACATTTGTTCATTTGCAACAATATCTCGCATTCTTTAAATAACTTTTATCAAAATGCGGCTGATTCCATATTCAAGTCTCCTCTTGATACGTAAGTATGAGTCATCATGTACGTTTAACAGAGGATAGTGTAATTACCTCCAATGTTGTGTTTAAAGAGGTCCTCTGACATGAACATGAACATTCCAATTGAATTTGTACATAAGACCCTGCCTTTTTTTCTACATTTTAAAATTAGAAACGCGCCTATCCCTCTGTGGACCTGGATTGAAAAGAGCGGGGGAAGTCCGCTGGGAGCGGGCGCAGCACGCTCGTGGCAGAATATTTGTCGGATCGTCGGATACCTTTTGTCAGAAATCAAATAATCATAGTATTTCGGAGTCAATTCTCCTTGAAACTATCGGCGTTGTTTCCCGTGACAGATTAGATTAAAATGACAAATTTATCTGACAGTGTTTCCCATCCAAACAATGGTAATAACACTAGCGGCTAGTATAATAAAATGCAGGAGCAGTTAAATATAACATGTGGCCCTTCACGTACTCATTTTGTGAGTTCGATAGATTATATTACATACTATATAACTTACTGTTCATATATTGGAGGAAAGTGATGAAATATCGGGCACCATTTTGGTTTTTCGTTTGTAATTAACTGCTTTTTCAGTGATTTTGATTCGGAAAGCATTAATACTCTTTTGTATTCTCGGACACATTTGATTAACAATTAGGATAAATACTTTTTACTCAAAAGTAGCATATGAAAACTTAATATCATACGGTTCTTCACATCTTCATGTTATGAGTTCGGTAAATTATATTATCTCATGTATAAGTTATGGTTCGAATACCTAATTAGAGCTTAATCGGATCGCTCTCCCGTCAGCGATGCGAGTACATAAAATTACATTAAATTTACGAATAAGTACATTACATATTAATTACATTGAAAGTAGTAATGGATGGCAGCACTTTTGGTGACCGACTTGTGAATCCACTATTGTAATAATCGTTTCCATATCCTTTAAATAGGAAATGCGCTTCGATTATTCTTTCCATTCTCTTGCAGTCCATAGTGTATGTACCTCTTCCAGTAGGTATATTATGGTATTTGGAGGTGGCGACTGACAGCTGAAGCAATTTGCGCCATTAGGGAAGGCCGAAGAGGAACTCGGCATTGGCATTAGATTGCTCTTAACGAAAGGCGCCACGGGTACCTCAGTTTAACGGCCCATCTGACGGACGGAGTATTGTCCTTGAAGTTCCCGCCACAAAACACTCATGCAGGTATCGCTTATTCAAATTTCTTACATAGAAGAAAAAAAGTTGGCACCAACTTAATGCATTCACGTGCTTCACAAATTTGGGCCCACTCGGTGTCTTCTAGGTAAAACACCAACCCGATCCCCCAGGGGCGCAGCTAGGAATCAAGGCTAGGGGGGGGGGGTTTAGGGTACCTAATACTTACAGGTGTGGGGGTATTGCATACCCACCAGGGTAATCAGGAGTTGCAAGGGCTCTCCTCCAGAAATTTTTTAAGAATAATGGCTCAAAATGGCGAGTTTTACGGCTTTCTAAGGGATATTTGATAAATCCTAACGCAATTCTATAAGTAATACTGATCCAAATAAGTAAAATGGATTAAACTTTAAACTTTCTCTGAGCTCTGGGGGGGAGGGGGGGTTTATCCCCCTCGCTGCGCCACTGCGATCCCCACCTCTTGCGAATCCTAAAGGCCGTTTTACACGGTACACGGAATTGCGCAGGTTAGAGCTGCATTAATATCTAAAATGGCGTGGAATTGCGCGAATGCATCAACGAAATTAGAACAGGGGCTATTTTGCCGTCTCGCATCCACGCATTCTCGCATGTGTTCTAGCAATTCACCGCTTTACACGACGCAATTTTGATTGCACCTTCACACGTACGTCAGACTGCGCAATTCCGTGTACCGTGTAAAACGGCCTTAATACCTTTCCTCCGTTCGCGAATTTCAATGGAGTGTTATCTCTCGTCCGCTCCCAATGCTAGGTCGCCGCGATATTGTTCAAGTGGGCTCGGACGAGAGAGAGTCGGCCGGAGGAGGCGGTGATCAAGGAGCGGAAATGTCCGATGATCGGAGAGTGGAGGAGGGAGGGGTTGTGTGGAGGGGGGGGGGGTCGCGGGAGATCCGAAGACGACGAAATGAGTGACGTATGGATGGGAGTGAGAGTGGTCGACGACGCTGCGGTACGGAATTAACCCCGCGCGAAAAAGAATGTCGGGAGGGGAAGCCGAACTGTTCGAGCCCTTGAAGCTCCCGACGAATCTAGAATAGGATTCGGTGCGCGCGAACTTGGGCGAAATGCTACGTAACCTGCGGCAAGGTCCCAGCGAAATTCGCGCGTGGACGAAAATCTTGGAGCCCGACTAAATGAAAAGCAGCGCAAAATTTCTTCCGAAGCAGGTTTTTGCCCCTCAAAATTCGAACCAATTACTTAAATTCGAATCTACACTCGTTCGAATCGAAACATTTCCGAGTTAAAACATTTATGCATGAAATTTATAGCTTGATTCCGTATTTACGTTTTGCAGGAAAAGAATCGAAATATGTAACGTGCACCATTTTGATCTGTAATAAATTGATTTTTTCAGCGGTTTTGATTTCAAAAGCACCACTCCTTATTTTTTTTTTGACACATTTGATTTACTCTATGGATAAATACATTAGAATTATTTATTACTCAAAAATAGCATATAAAAACGTATTGTAACCTGGCTGAAATACGTTTAGAATACTGTTACAAATCTAACTGATAACTTCAGGCTTTACTTTGTGAAACCTCTCCATATTGGAAATAAAGGAATAAAAACTTTGTAAGGTTCACTGTTATTTAATTATGGTCACGACCCGGATTTCGCAACTTGGTTACATCGTCTAGTATTAATATTTGGAAACAATATTACCTGACGATGTAACCAAGTTACTAAACCCGGGTCGTGCCCATAATTAAATAACAGTGAACCTTGCAAAGCTTTTATTTCTTTATTTCCTATTATAAACCCACTCATTTTTTTTGCATTTGTTTCATCCGTCCTCACCATTTGCCAGCTAACCCATTTCTTTAAATTTAAAGCCTACTTAATGTAATATTAACCTCTTTTACTATAAAATGAGAGGCAAGAAGGATCTTTGTGGCAACCTTTCCAAATATTATTCTACATTTTGGTACGGATTTGACCACGTGTCTGAGTAAATTATGACAATCTCTTTTGGATTTCCAAACAATAAACGAAATTTACTAATTGTTGCGCTAATTTAATCCCTTATGTAGAAGAAAAAAGTTGGTACTTCATGCACTTCACAAAGAATCCAAAAAATAATTTTCAGTGTACAAGTTTTCATAGATATTGTATCCACCGCCAGACTCGTACTATCAGGTGAGCCTGGATCGACTTCTATTATTATGATGCTTTGTAATTGACCGAAATAAAATGATAAATGAGTATCTAAACCATTAGCTCCTGATAAATTATTTCTTCATTGCAGTAAAAAGAGTCATTCATGAAATGCATAAAATTCTTTTTACTCAAGATTTCATCCATATCCGCTTTAAACATGAAATTTGTTGTTCATTTTTAAAGTATAAATTAAAGGTAGGGTTTTCATTATAGACCCATCGTATTAGCCAAAATGAAGAGGAGTACTCCATATTCATAGGATATCCACTATTTATAACCCTAATCCGTCGTTATGAAGGGTAGTTTTCTCTTGCTAACAATAAACAGAACATTGTATTTATTAATTCTTAATATTGAGGAACCTTCCTAATGCATAAATGTATACTAGGAAAGGTATCTTTCCTAAAATGAATCGATAGAGGTTATTTAGAGCCCTACCGCTAGAGTCACAACATCCGTATAAAGGGCTACAGAGGTCACATGCAGGTGATATGTGCCCGCTCTCTAACAAACTTCCAAAGGACATGCGTCATATATGCATCTATTCATCCACTCAATCGCTCTTTGTTTAGATACGACCTGCATTCATCACCTTATTGACTCTTCATTGTGTACCTTTACGTTCTCACACACTAAGTTGGCGATGTAGCCTTTGCATGAGGCAGCTTATACCATTAAGAGTGAATATTGACTTTATTTCAGTGTCTTTTATAAGCTCAGCGATGCGCTTCACTTGGTATCACGCTAAAGGTAGAAAAAAACAATTTTAAATACAAATAATTAAACATTGTAATTGGGGTTACTTTCAACAAGTTCAGAATCGACAAATATGAACTGACCATGAAATATTTTTGTTGCACCACTACTTCTTCGTATTGTTTTGTATTTCTTGCTATGATGCCATTGAGATTTCGAATTACATCTAGTATCATGATTTGAGAGTTATCGAAATTCAAGCTATGAACAATGAACATGTTCGTAAGTGAGTCGGTCCATCGAAACACCAAAGCTCTCGGTACAAATAGCAAAAAAAGTATTGTCGAAACAAAACTTTGTGAGAGAATCCTCCATGTCGAAGCGGCACGAGAAAATGAGAAAGATGAGAAGTATCGTAAAAATTAAGATAAAAAATACACGATAAGTGAACCATGTATCCTGGCGCATTCTATGAAAGTGAAATTCTTGGCACCAATCACCAAACATCACGAGGGAAGATGAATCAGAAAGTTATGTAGAAAGATCGTGAACATAAACACACACTAAACCAAAAGAGGTAAAATTCTAATCCAGCGAAAATATTATTGAGTGAAGATTTATTTAAAGAGATACCAGTGAAAGGATGGCATTAAGAAAATAGTTCAAGTGATTTTGTTCGTGTATTGTGTCAATGAAGATATTTTATAAATTTGTACTGCTCTTGACGCAGAATCATCGGTATTGTTTTAAAATATTGGAGATTTTGTCCCCCTATGACACCAGTAAAAATTTCTGATATTGATCACGATAATGCACTTGCAGATTTACTAACTTATCGTAAATACCAAGACTTCTAATTTCATTGATCGGCGTTTACAATGCTATTTGAGGGGACAGAAATACATACCTACTGAATACATGCATCACTCTGTCCGGAAGCCATCTTCAGCAATACGAAAAAGATGTATGTATATTCTTTTTTTCACAATCATGCAATAATTTCAAGCCAGACCAATCGATGACATTATAAATTTTTAATGTGAATTTTCCCATCACTGGCAGTGGCTACGTCATTCTTGGCTTGGCGCTTCTTCTTGCAATAATTTCAAGCCAGACCAATCGATGACATTATAAATTTTTAATGTGAATTTTCCCATCACTGGCAGTGACTACGTCATTCTTGGCTTGGCGCTTCTTCTTGCTCGGTTGTTATTTTACTTTCATATACTTTGATTAAATATTTAAACTTTCCAGTCATTGATCTAAGAATTCCGGTAATCCTTCTTGAAATGCTTCGGAGTTTTAGCCATATTTTCCATTATTATTATTCGCTAGCTCACCATTTGATTCAATTGCGATGTTAGCTACGAAATACTGAATTGCATACTATTACAACATTCACCGTAATGATAGTTAACCCTGAAGGTAATTCTTTGCATCCATGGCCACTTTGGAGTTGCTTTTTACAATTAAACATGCTTTAATTGCGTTCTTAAAATTCTTTATGGTAAATCTGAAATATTCATATGCATCGACAGTGTCATTTATTTTGATCGTTTATTACGACTGTGCTAATGGCCTCCACTTTTGCAAATGTGTGACGATTTACCGCGGCAAAATCTAGACAACCCAGCCTTGAATTTTCCATCTCTCAATTCAGTACGCTCGACAATAATATCAGCTCCCCAATTATTCAAAATAATTCAAAGCGCTCCAAATTATAATAGCATCCCGCTCATGAATTTTTTTTCAATGCCATGCATTTAACTCATTGAAGGCTGCTTTGTCATACGCCTCGAGTCAATGCCAAGTATATTGCGTTGATGCATCATGGTTCATGCTAATTTGTGTACCCATGAATGTAATTGTGAAATTATTCTCTGGTGAAATAAGTTTGCCATTGGACACTATGTTTTCCTCATCACATTGGCCCCATTATATTCACCGTCGTATGAGAAGTCACGCCCACTGAAATTTTTGTGAGAAATTGCTCGGATTCACTCCAAGATTCTGCGCGTTTTGAATGCATAATGAGAGCAGTGTTGCACGTCCACCGCATCAGGCCAAGCGCTAAATTTTTTTTTGTTTGAGGTACTGGATAGTCCATCGGAATACCACTAGCATCTTGATTTTTCCTTGACCTTTTTTACGGAACTAATCATCAGGGATAGTAATTATTATAATCGTCGTAGCCATAGGATCCTATCGTAAAATATCCGTTGTTTGCCAAAAAAGTCATGAAATGCTGGTTTTTTTTAATATGCTACCCGTACGTCTTGAAATGGGACCAAAATAGGCGAATAATACGCTGGTCTCTACTAACCAGGTGTCATTTTTCCGACTCCTATCAGCTGTTACCTCAAAATTAATGCTTAGTCCTTATAGCATAGTCATTCTCATCTCAGCGAGGTGTACGTTTTCAGGACTAAGGCGAGAGTCTCTAATGATGTATTGACATCAAAGCCAGCCGCCTTCTAATTGGCTGTTCCGGAAACTAAGGAACCCCATATTGTGCCGTGGTAATAGATGTTAATTACTTATTTCTTGTTCAGTACAACTCACTTGTCACTATACCAAAACGGAGGAGATTTCAAGGAGTTCGAAAATGGCTGGAAAATTCTACTATTTATGATATACAATAGTGTGAGGGTATTACGAGATACCCAGACAATATTTTATCTGATATTTAAAGTGATTCCCTAAGAAAGTATACAGCCTGTAGTACAAGCATAACACACTGAAAATATAATGCTATTTTTACGTTATGAGTGATACCCTAAATTAATACATACTGTCCATCTCCAAATTTTGAAATACGGGAATTGTCGCAATATTGCACTTAACGTGATCATTTTTAATTGACATTTTATGGTCCAAACGCTTCTCGGACATTTCCTATTGCAGTATCCCTTGAAATACGAAAAAATAGAATTTTAAAAGAAGACTTTGTTATAGTTAATTTTATCTAGAAAAATCCGAAGAATTCATGGAATATAAATCCTCACACATAGTGTACACTCCTGTGTGATCATTATAATCCTGTATTTAAAATTACGAATTTGAATATTTAAAAAAATACTAACCCTTATAATATTTCTGATCATTGTATTTTAAGGATTGTATTTTACTGTAAAATAAACGTCATCCTTTTAGCAATGGAATAACTGAACTTCGAAAACATAGACGTAATTAAACTGGAAAATTAAATTATTATACGCCAAAGAATAAAAAAGTTACTCATAAATCTCCCGTATGTTGTGATTATTCGATTGCTAGCCATAAACCGTCAAAATTAACATATTCTGAAGAAAAATTCAAATCCCGTATACGGGAAGAATTATTTATATTTTCAATCGTAAAAATAGATATATGTATATCGTATAAATGTGAGGAATATTTTTTCATTATTTTGACTTGATTTTCCTTCTACTGTAAAAATTGTAAAATATTGGCGCCATTATATGCGACCCAACTTCTGGAGAAATGCACGGAGTTATTCATCCTGAAGAATTGTGAGTCCAGCGTCTTTATCTCCTGCGGACAGGTGTCATTCGTTTATCTTGTAATTTCTTGGGAGGGAATGACGAGGAGCTTTATCTTGAACTCGGAATGTTGAACTTCAAATCTATCGAGCTAACATTGGCTTGGGTGTCGTCATTAGTCTGCTTATCCAAAATGCCTCGTAGGTGTTGTTGTTATCAGTTGATTGGCATGCTCTCGGTTCACATTTCTCGCAAAATCTCCAAAACAAAGGTAATGCTTCCCACAGTAAAACAAATCCTTCCAGATCTTGTATATTCCTTGGTTACTCTTCGTCCTTGGTCCTAATTGGGACCCACTCCTCCGTTTTCAGAACGTAAAGCCAATTCCGCGTTACCGGAGTACACGCCTGAGTCAAAAATGAAGGTGGACATAAGGTATCTGAGGAATATATTTCTTTCATATTATGATGGAAAGAGCTAATTCGGAATGGGTTATGAAAGAATACTGAATTTGTATACATTTTGGTACGTGCATTCGTGTCCGTATTGATTTTTCCGTACTACTGTTTTGGAGCCATGTATTTTCGTGACTAGTTGTAAGAGTAAATCTCCATGAGAAAACGGTTAACGGAAAAAGTGGTGATTGCAGGTGATAATAATAAGTTTGAAAAACGAATGAAACAGTGACTTGGTTTCTTCATTCAGGTGTATCTTTTCTTCGTACTCTTTCATTTGTGAAACTCACTTCCATACTGTCTAATCGTAACTGGTACTGTTGAATGTATAAAGACGTATTTTATATAGGACAGGATCGAAAAATGACCTCTTTGCGCCTTTTTCGAAAAAATAGGAGAAGAATGATGAATGATCTCAGGTAAAACATAATGTGTGTTCATATATGATTGGATCCCTCCATCTTCCGGGATTTCACCGCGTTGGTTGCCAGAGATGGACGACAGTTTCGCCGGTCGAAGTAATGACCTAGAAAAGCCTGGCGGAATACCGACGATACCATCGTCAACCTCTGAAAAACAACGCGGCGAAAACCCGGAAGATGTAGGGATCCAAGAATCCAGACGCCTCGGAAAAATATGATTTAACATTCTGTATTCATATGTAGTTGGTAGCCATTTAGTAAGGTATTAAGGGGCCCTACGCCCCGGGTACTTGATGGGTTCGATTAGAACGGTGGGTTTTTTGACGTTGAAAATTTAGACAGGAAACGCGAGACGAAATTAGAATGGTCACAACTTAAGGGCATATGAATTATACTGTTCGTCGGCAAGGCGCTCAGGTTTATTGTCGTTGCACTGACCGACGAGTACGCTGTCCATTGTCCACTCATACGGTCCGCCTTGTATCCATAATGCAGGAAGGCGATTATGGTAAATAGTATGACAAATCCGATCCGCTGGCCTAATGCTTCGAGATCATTGCATCCTTTCCTAAGAGAGAGAATAAAATAATCGCTTAGCTCGCATCAGGTTACTGACCTCTCGCTTTTGATAAAACGTTTCGAAATGATTTTTCAAATTTTCGCTTTCTCATCGACTCATTGGAATTAATTCTCCCTTGAAGTTTTGGAAGCTTTTTTTTATCAAGTGCCAATCTGGTCATTTGTGGCGTTGTGGCTCTGTCATCAGGTCGCGGATTTTGCGGGCAGTTTTAAGGGTCCCATTGGCTTTGCCTGCGTTTATGACAATAAGATTACTATCACTGACAGATGCCTGAAGTTTTCATTATTTGTCATAAGATGTATTATTTTTATACGAATAAAAAAAACATTTTTATCACATTTCATTTTTTTTAAATTTGTATTTGAATTGTGGCTTACGATTGCTCCTTTACATCTTGCTAGAAATTAAAAAATCGGACACAAGAAAAATGTCCCTGCTTTCTTATTCTACCTGGATAAATGGTCTTGAATGTCTCTAACAATTAGGACTAACTAGGGTACTTCACTGAAGTGTTGATTTAAAAAAACTAAATCCAAAATCCGAGATTACCCCATGAGTATGACATTGTTGAAATTTGAAAAAAAAAAATGATTTTTTTCGTTAGAATTGAAATTATTTTGGCATGCATTTGACGAAAACTGATTTCCATTTCTACTTCCTTCCCTCATCAATCAAAAATAGACCATTCCATCATATATATCAAGTGACATTAATTAAAAATAGCTCATTTGGAAACATCTGCTTTTAGTCGTGAGCTTTTCCGATGAGAGAGGTGGTTGGAGCGATAAAATTGGTTTTCCATTTAACTTATTCTTGAAGTGTTTGGCTCCAATTTTCACGGTTAGATGAATGAATCAGGTTTCTCATTATAGTGATAGCATCCCCTTCTGTGACTTTGCTTTCCTCTTTAATGCCATTACTATAGGAATAACCTCGGATTTGCAACCGAACTACGTTTATGGAGTGACCTGCAACTACACTTAAAGTTCGAAAACTACAGGGAAATGATCTATCTCCTTCACCAGGGTGCTAACTAGGTTTAATTTTTTTAAATTTCTAATTCCATATTAGTGCTATTATTTTACACATGCTACTAATTTCATATTAATCAATCGTATTTATAATCTCTACGATAGCTCAGAATTCATGTATTATCGCTCTATGAATTCTTACAGCAAGCAGTGATATATGCGTGATTTTTTGCTGTTTCAGTGATAACAAACTTTGTAGAATAAAAAAATCTTACTTCTTTCATTAAATTGCATTTGTTAGTCATTTGGACATGCCAATTTTGCAGCTCGCATTTCGCGGAATTCGATTTCTTGCCTGAAAGGGAGTGATCATAAGCTGTGGTTTAACTAGTTGTATAATTTCTCAATGGAGCGGCAATAAAATTATTTCTACAACCTCTTGCTACTAAATAGAACTGGTTCTGTTTATCATCAAGATTACTTTCATAGCCGAGCGTAAAATGGACACTATATCATTTACAAGTGTGCATTATTGTTGCCATTAGTTTTGGTGTAGCTACGGGGAACCTTTCTTATTCAAATTTGTCCACCGAGCTTTCCGTCAGCGTTGAGTGTAGACTTCACAGTTGCAGCAGCTAGGTAAATAACTATTCTTAACGTCCTGAAAGAGCTCACTCAGTGGTGATCCCTCAAGGCTTACATTACTACAGCTTCCCGTTACTCCATTTGCTATACCACGCGTTCTCCTATTCTCTAAGCGCCATTTTCCCTTCTTTAACTCGTATTCTAGAGCATAAGAATTTTGAAGACACTTCGGTGACAATAATGCTCTCTGAAGTGTTTAGTAGCGTCATAAATTCAATCCATTCAGCCGTGATATAGTGAAAGTCCGACATATTGAAGTAAAAGGAAGGTACACTTTTCCACAATTATTTAATTCATTGCTACTTACTCCCACCTCTCACTTTCTAATGACATGCGGCCACCCTTTCCATTCTTCTCCACCCTCCTTTGGCCTTACCGTTTCTGTGGTTTTTTCCCCAGAGTCGTTTTTCTACAGATACGACTATAGTTCTCTTCCTACCTCGGGGTTTTTTCGTAAATCAATAGTTATCTGCTTCTTCACTGTCTCCCCACTGTACGTCTGTTTCCCATCCCATCCTCAAACTTGTCGAATCCATCCCCACCTCTTCCTCAAATATATACATGAATGTGATGTTCATACATATAGTGATGCCTTGTACCAGATGATGGACCTGTTAGCTGAACTCGTCGTTCGCATTAAATCATTCAGGAAAAATGCCAGTACCTTTTATTTCAATATGTTTTAGTAGCCTTGCTATAAATTTGAACGGTATGGGGAACAATCTGTGGAATTTGGAAAACTTTTCCCTGTAAACCTGTATGACCCGTGAATGACCTGAGTTAGAATAACGTCCAGCTGACATGAGATTATTTTTTGCTTTCCAGTGGCTCTGACGAGAAAATCAGTCGGAGTTCTGCAGATGATACTGAATTGTGCTCTGTGAAATGTGCTTAAGATATATCCAAGTGTGTATATTTAGTACGCGATCCACTGTTCCCGATGGCAGACAGAAAATTTAAGTTTAAAAATCTGGTATAAAATAGTAATTACTTAATATGAATACTGATTACGACACATGATTTGAGCTCCGTTATTGCGGAAGAGGGCATATGTTTTTTTTACCATGAGGAGGTGTTTTTATCGTCAGTGGTGGCTCAAAGTCCACCGGGTTGGTAAAGGCTTTAGTATAGGTCATCCATCGAGACAAAGATACTTGAGCAGTGGTTTGTGATAAACAGCTGTTCTCATGATATCAGCTTGAAGAAAAAAATTGTTCCACTCCGATTCTTTTGGCGGAAGAGTGAAATATTCCGTTCTCTGCGAATCCACGGTCTATAGATACGGGAGATTATTGTACGTGGAATGAAACTACGCTGTCAACATTACCTCTTAATCCGATCAATCATTGCGTTGAAAGATTGATTGGAAATAAGCAAAAGTGATCGTGACGCGATGAAGATTGTAACCCGGAACAAGTGAGAACTCCCATTGCTCCGTGCTCTTTCGCGCCAAATATTTTTTCCGCTCAATTATTAGTTGGGTACACCGCAAGGGTGCCGACTTACAAAAAATATTGGGGGGCCCAAACCGGGAACCTTGCCCCGGTAAATTTTATAAGTAGTGAATTTTAAGTTTTTTAAGCATTTTAGAAGAGTTATATGATCAAAATTAGAACCCTGATCACTCGAATCTCGATATCTGCACACTCCAGGGAAAATCGACAAGCTTGACACATTTTTTCCTCACATCTGTAACGAATTTTTGTGGGGGCTCGGGCCCCCTCAAGCCCCATGGAGTCGGCGCCACTGGTACACCGGTCAGTAAGCTGGACGGACAATCAGGACTTTAGAAGCTTAGGAGCACGACCCCATTCGGAGATACATTGAGGTCAGAGTCGAGGTCACCCTATATAACTCGGGGATTTATCGGTCGGTTGTGTGGGGATTCCACATGTGGTTCGTCGTTTCTAGTTCATTACCGAGTTGAAAACTAGGAAATTTCCACTATTTTTCACCGCCCTTCTGTACTAGAACATTTTTCACCACGCGCTTTCCTTCATGGGTGATTTTATGATGCAAAAGGCTGAGGATGCACTCAATTCATAGGGAGAAAAGGGAATGGAAACCAGTGTGTGATTTACGAAGGTCCGTATTAACTAATTATGCGATAAAATGACAATTTCTGGAAACAAGTGTTATCTCGCATGCAATATTTTCATCAATATCGTAAATTTATTGTAAATTGTAAACGAACTAAATTAGGTAAGATATTCATCAAAAAAGAAAAATATGCCTTTCTTTGGGATTTTGTCCGCAAATTTTAGCCTTTCAATGATTTTTGTCAATATTACAAATGTTGTTGGGAATATAAATATGTAAAAAGAATTTTTCTACCTTCTGGCTGCATGATGATATCCACCTTAAAGAATTACTTAATTTTTGGACTGCCAGACCGGAAATTAGTCACCTTAAAATATGAGATAAGGAGTAGTTAATCGAATTTCTGCAAGATAATTTAACCGCAGTTTAATTTTTTATGTTGAAAAGCATTAGCTATAAATAGAATTTTTTCTGTAAAGCAAAAAAATGTTAACTACTTTTTCTGCGTAATGGCGGGGAAAAATTACCTCTGTTTTCACGGAGGGAACGTTCGTGAAGTAGGGACTTCCATTTTACTCGAAATTTTCGAAATATTTCAATCTCTGGGAGTTTTGTTTACATCTTTAAGGTCTAAACTCATAGGTGTCGTTTATTTAACAGCGTCAGATAATCGGTATTCCTAGCATGGGTGCTGCTATTTGCTATCTTTAATGCCTCCTTTAAACGGACCTCTTCCCTTGTGATGAGAATGCTTTTAGACAGGATGGACAATAATCGTCTTTCCAAAATCAATGGAAGGCTGGCTATTGAAATCTTCCAAAAGACCAAAGGAATACATTTGCATTCTGACGAGTCTGTGTGTAAATAGGAAAATAGAGTTCTCACGTTAGACAAGGAAACCATAAAGTCGAATTCTAGGGAGTAGGAAATGTCCCCATCGTTATTTTTCATCAAAATGATAATGTTCTGTGAATTCGCTGGTGATAGATTCTTATGATCACCTCAGGATACCCAGAAAAACATTCCTGAGACCCCTGTACTTCACGAATTTTCAATTAGACATCGTGAACTTGGAGACGGATAAGAGGGAATCTTAATATCTCTTTGTGGAAAAAAGAGCCTCTGAGATATAAGGTGATGTTGAAAAATTATAAACAAGTCCTAAAGTTACAGTACCTTGAAAAATTTGGCTTATCAAAAATATTGAGACAGAGTCAGAGATCTTTGTGAGGAATTAACAAGTCCATGGAACTGTTGTGTTCAAGCCTAAAGACTCATTTTTAATTCCTGGTAATGAATGCATTGATGAAATTACCTACTCAAGTTGTACGAAAAGTGATTCTCCGTGCGAATAAACTACACGTACATATGTACTACCTCGAAAGACTCCTTAAGAAGCATATATCGGTGTGTGTTCACACCCAAGATGTTAACTTGAAGAGGAATACACATTAAAATTACATATTTGAGGATGTAATAAACGTTCTATGTTCACCACTAAATATTTGCTATGGTCATTGATTGCCATAGGAAAAAACGAAGTTTTACTAGCTAAACGTGCGGAAATGTGTATCTTTCTCTCATCGTTTTCATCGGAACCAACAGTTCCGAATGATGCCCTTAGTCAGGGCCGGATTTTCCTATAGGCTGACTAAGCTTCAGACTAGTGCATCAAGATCAATAGAAGTCTACATTAAAATTGTTAGCAAATGTTTCTAATTGAAATTACACCATTCTAAAAACAGTGAAAACTTAAAACCACATTCCTTTATAGTGGTTAGTACCAATCAGAACATGTTTTATTTAATATATTGATATATTCCACAGTTATGATATATTTTATTATTTCTCATGTAATTCACAAACTTTAAAATGGGATGTGAAATGGCCTCATAAGTGGAAGAGCCTCGGGCTTCTTTTCATCTAAATCCGGCCTACCCTCAGTGTCATATCTCCCATCTCTCTCAGGCATGTGTCATGGCTCTTCTCAGTTTCTCAATTAGATTGTTGCTCAAACAGTTGCCTAGCATGTAGAATAACAGTCACCAGCTGTTACCAGCATATTATCTCCGTAAAAGATACAGTTCTTCGAGTTTTAGGCATGTATGTGAGGTCTCGTGAGCTCTTCTTCGGGTATCGGTCTATTTGAGTGTTGCGTTATCATTTCCCAAATCATGATCCTTTGTTTATCGGAACGTTGACATTGTTTTCCGTATTTTCATCATAGCAGTACGGAAGAAGTGGGGTTGGTGTTGCTTTTTTACGTTTGTGATTCCAAGGAAGAGCCCGGACGTGCTTTAGCCGGATGACTCTTGGGCGGAGGCGTGCTATGATAGTGTTTATCGACCACGCGCGGTCGAAGCCGAGAATGACGCTGTACGCATTTCTATGAATCATTACTGTATAAGCAACCTTGCGGATGATAAATCGGAGGATGGCGAAGTCGATCGACGACGTGCGCTAAGGTATTGCATTGTTCAGCAACTCTTAATAAGGATGGGCCCGAATATGACACTTTTCTATCATTTCAAGCTGCCACCTTATTTGTGGGAATCGTTCTACTCGCAATTCTTCATTACGTAGACCGTGAAACACTTAGCACGGCGTTGAAAAAAAAGTGACAGTGACGCCATAAAACATTACGCATTGCTTAATCAATGCTCCCAATTTTAAGCTAATCGTTATTTCGCTGTTTTTTACATACTTCTAATCTGAATTACGTCTTACTTGTTGATTTTAAGCCAAGAAACGGAACAGATGTATGATGAATTGGCCACCATTATCGGTAAAAAAAAAAGTAAATTATATTAACTTAATCAATTATATCGAATTTGCTCTCACTCCTGTGAAATGCTTGATAAATGCGCAAGGATTTACCGCATGGAATCCGCTGAAACAGAGTCAGTTAGCTATGCTTGATGCCTGGGATATTTTGGATCCACTTGTTGCTTCATGATGTCTTGGCATGGCGAACGGTCTCAGGAATACGCTCAAAGATTTCGTATGAGCCCCCATGATCGTTCCATATCCCGTATTCGAAATTTTCCGGAAATTACCATAAGAGAATGACGAAAACTGGGTCAAAATTCATTTACATTTATCAAGTTGGGCGAGCACACCAATGAGCATGAACTAAAATCGATCGATGACATCCCCGTGTGGAGAACGCGGGAACCTTTTGGGGCCTTGCTCGAAATAAAGGGGGCGTGGCTGTGAAATGGCGTATTGTATTCATCCTCTTCATTGTTATTCCTATGCGTCAAATATACGGAAACTGATAGTGTCATCTTGCTATGAGTGTCGTGCATAATATCCAAGGCATTTAGACAGCCTTAGAATAATGCATGGCTAATGGAGAGTGAACTAGGGAGGAGCATCAGTAGTGAGCTCCGGTGAAAGAGTCCCTGCTGCCTTCATAATTTAGAATCCGACGGAATGACGTAAGTTTCGCTGTATCATGATTTTGCATCAAAATCGAATGAAGCCCTTATGCATATCATTTCATTGTAATTCTTCGTACTGCCTGCACGACCTTTCACACTTCGGTGACATATGTGAGTCGCTGTTTCCTACGGATAGAATATGCTCCTAGACTGATACATAATGTGTACATAAAATATGCAGGCCACTGGGGAATGGATTTTTGAATTTGCACAATTTGTTCCCCGATTTAAAACGAGGAGTGGACCGGTGAACCAATGATATATAAATAAACAACCTCTAGGTTAGAGAGTATGTATAGTATATTCCAAATTGCTTGGTATCGGTTCGATGTTTAAGGTGCCAAAATTACACATCTTCTTATGCGTATGACCCATCGAATAAGTAAAAACCTTTTTTTTTCATTTCTTTTTTGCTGTTCCGACTTTCGATTACATTTTAAGACGGGGGTCCGATTATTACTATGCATTTACATTTTCGAATTTCTTCCCATTATCATCAGCCAGCAAATCCTAAAAATATTATTACTTTCAAACATCACTTGGCTATTAATTTCTGCGAAAAGCTTTCACTTTAACGTATTTCAACATATGCATCTTGTATTTGGCCGTGGCATTTCTCGGTGATTACTTCATTCAATTCTTACATCCAAATTTGCTTCAAAAGAATTCCAAGAAACATTTTTAGTCCATTCTTTGTTGATAGATATTTACTCAACACACGTCTTTAAAAGTATGCTTTGGGTATCCATTTTTATTAAGTACGTAGCAAAATAGAAAACCATTGATAATGTGGCTCTTACAACTCGTAGTTTGCCCATAATGGGTTGCACTTAACAGTTTTCTATATGGTAAAATGGAATTGGTATCATTCGATAATTTCATTTGGTTAGCTGCATTAAAAATATTTTGCTCCTTTCTCTTATTTTTTGTGAGGCTACATCCAAAATTTTGAGCTGCCAAACGAATTCAAATATAGCCAAGGTCGCTTTAAATTTTTGTCTCATTTATTTTTATTTAGTACGAAAAATTGCTACTTATTGTTAGCAATAAGTTTTCGAAGTTTTTTATAGATTTCAATACCAGGTCAACTCTCGGTAAAAAAATAACAGAGGCTAATTCCTGAAAACTTGGAACAGAAGCAATATTGTGGACCTAAATGATGAACAATTAGCTTTGGCCAAGCCTATTTTTTTCGTTGAAATAGTTATTGAATAGGGCATATCTACAGTAAATTGCATTCCTCTCATATCGGCCTGATAACAGTTAAACTTATAACATTTCATTTGGACAGGTACGTAGCGGGTCTTATTTACTAACATGTTTGTTGCGGTTTGTTGTCATTATTTCCAAGGAAAATGTCAACACATAGCAACACAGAAGAGTTGTTTATTTTTCTAAATTTTAAGTACAATTTTACACTGAACATCTATGCCCCTGGTTAAGACCTCATTAAATACTATACTTGCCAAAATATTATGTATTCCAAGATTTTATAAAATATTCATGAAGCTATTGTGTGAGAAAAGTGTGCTGACATACTAGATAAGCTCGTACTAGTCTTGGATAGGATTAAAAGGATATTCCTGAGAGTAAATACACAATGTGAACCTATTAAGTCACGGGGAAATGTTAGATTTATACTGTTAGGTAAGGATCTTCTTCAAGAGACATTAAAGAAAGTTAAGAACGCCGAGGACAGTGTCGGTCGACGTTGCCTCGATGATGTATCACTGTTTACTAAGGTTTCCATTAGGAATGATTCCGCCTTCCCTCGAATCCCCTCTGTACGGATACAATAGCGTACTTGCTTACTCATGAAAGAATGCTGAAAGCTCGCATATCATTACGGGTATTTAGGAGTTTACCTTATCCGTGTGCTATTCTCTGCCTTTTACGATAACTTCTTGCCCTTGTATGTGTCCTATTATTTCACGAATTGATGATTTCCTAACTACACCAGTACACTCAGCAAAGTTTTGAAACAAACCACAGTCTCAACAGATTTTCAAAATACCAGATCCACCACTTCAGTTTTTCCTCTTAAATAGGTATATTACGCTAGGTTATACTCAATTGTAGAAATAAAGCAGCTGCGTTTGGCATAAATCTATACAAAAAAAACTGTTTATCCCGGATTCTTGCTATGCAGACATGTGCCGTATTGAAGTGAATAAATTTTTTTGTTGCTATTTCCTTTTATTCACCTCGATATCGCTACCTAAGTTTTATCCACTTTGATCCATCATGCTGTTCCACTATATCCCACCAAATACAGGTGAACTTATCGGTGCTGTTTTGGAAACCATAGTTGTTTCACGGGGCTGAAGTTTGTCAATTCTGGGCTGTCGAGGCATTTATGCAGTCACTTTGAACTCAGGCTCTGTCCGAAGGGCGGCTGATGTCTACTCCACGTTTTTGTGTATATCGACTCCGCGGCGCATGAAAACAAAACAGAAACAAGGCCGAGGGAATGAAGCCCGGCGTGGAATTTCGATCGGGAACTGGGATAGTTTCGTCGCCCGAGAGCGCAGGCGCGGCCGACGAACTCCCCGGCCCCTGCCTGCGGGGTGGGGACTGAGGAAGCCTGCTGAGGCAGGGTTCGGTAGGAGAGGAGGCCACGCGTTCTGAGAACTGCGACGCGGACTTGCGCACTGGGTACTCACCGATTCCCTTCATCGTCAGCTGGGTGGCCACGAAGCCGACATCCCTGAAGACTAGGTCGACCGGCTGATGTGAAGTCCCCTCCATGATGTTTGCCCAAGTCCCCCTTCTAAGGGAACCTCGTTCTGTGCTTCAATAGATTCGATGCTCTGTGCAGCGTGCCGATGGAACGCTATAACTCCAGCTCGTTGACGGCTGGGATGAGCCGTGTATCGTATCGTCTTGCGCGCCGTCACTCGGGCGACAGTGCACGACTGTGGAGGGATGACAACAGGAACCCTTTGTTGCGAGCTCGTAGGGAGGGAGGATTTTTTGAGGGGGGGTTATGGTGGAGGGGAGACTGCAGCTGAATGAGGGTGGGGTACGATAGGGGTGGGATAAAGAAGGCTTTGGCCGCGTGTGTGAAGAGGAGTAATGCTTGGGAGGAGGGCGAGGCAGTTAGAAGGGGAGGGGTGGGGTGGACGGGGGTGGTTGTGTGCAACGCGCCTGCGTTATCTCGGATGCTTCGTAAGTGGAGTGGGAGGAGCGCTACTTTCAAAATGCGGCGGCTCCTCGCGACGGGAGTTGACGCGTAGTTTTTATTTCCAGCCGACGAAAGGGAAGCGACTTCCATGACTCACTCGGGCTCTGAAGCTCTATGCGGGTCAAAAATAGGGTAGTTTCCTTCATAAAAGAAAACGAAAGGCATTGATTGCGATTCGTTACCCACCATTAGTGTATTCATAATATACAAATTATTTGGTTTTAGAAATACCGGTTTAGACGAATGGCAATGGTCAAGTTTATCCTCATTTGAAAAAGGCCAGATTGGCGCGCATGCGATGCCACTCCACGTGACGTCACAGGGACCTAGTTTCTATGCGAGTACATAGGAGTTTTACATCGTCTGAGATTACCAATGCATGCATGAGGCACAGAGCTCAGGGAAATATCTCTTAATAATCACACATTAAAAATACCTAAGTTCTTAAAGATTCCTTCGTTTGATAGGGGAATAATAATCCTTATTTAAGCCAAGCGCTACCACCTAGCAGGGTACTCTGCTACCTGCTAGCATCCTGCGTCGTATCGGCGCTCAAAGCGTCGCCACAAGGTCACTTCACTTGCGGCATTGGGAACCAGAACGACGTCGCACGGAGTTTTCCCAGCATTCACACTTTGTCGTCGCGTTTTCGCGCGGTTGAAATTTTTCACTTTTCATTTAATCGCGAAAAATAGATATCGTCATTTTAAAATCTAAAATCGTGAAAAAAGTACACCAGGAGTAAAAAATCTTTCGATTTAGGCGAGTTTTTTTCGCTTGAACTCGATTTTTAACGTTGAATAGCCTCGCGGAGCGTAGATCTTTAAGGATTAAATGCAAAATTTGTGGCCAACGTTTCTTTGTATTTGTGTACCTTCTTCGGGTTTTTTTTTGCAACGAATGAGCTTTGTTTATAGAATGTGGCTATTACAATCAATAAACAAATTATATTCATTGCAATAAAAAGCCCTGAAGAGGGTATAAAACTATACCGAAACATTCGCCGCAAATTTTGCATTTAATTCTTAAAGGCCTACACTCCAAGATGCTAATCATTTTTAATTAAGGCGTGAATTATGATATTGCGAAATACACCGTTTCAAAGCACTATATTTGTCATAGAGTTCAGTGGCGCAGCAAGGGGGGTTTTTGGGAGATAAACCCCTCAGAGAAAAGAGCTCAGAGAAATTTTTAAGTTAAATCCATTTTACTTAATTGCATTAATATCACTGATTGAATAGTGTAAGGATTTATAATATATCCCTCAGAAAGCCTTAAAACTCACTTTATATCCTAAAATTTTTCTGGGGAGGGCCCCCGCACCTGCTGATTACCCTGGCGGCTATGCCATACCCCCAAACACCCCAGTATTAGTTGTGCCTAAAACCCCTCCTAGCCTTAATTCCTAGCTGCGCCCCTGATAGAGTAAATAATTTAATTTTAAAGCGGGCATAAATAAGTATGTAATTGTAAATAACTGCAAAATATTCGATAGCATGAGAATGATAAAATATCGAACATTACTAGATAAATAAAATTCGTCGTCTATAAACCAAAATTCAAATACTGACCAACGTCTAGTATTAGCTTTAATTGTAATTTGCCAACTTGCAGTTTAACTGCTCTCTTTCCTTAGTGTTAGAAATTTTGACGACGTTGAAGGAGAAAAGATGATCAGACACTATTTGACTCTTCGATGCACTCCTTTAAGGTGCCCTGCCACATTATTTTACTGCGTGTGCCTACGGAAATAATTCCGATTACTCACATGATGTAATTGGTATTTGAGATTCTTCCTCGTGCAATTTCGTCCTTATCAACCTCTATACATGTTCAAGACACCTTCACATTCTGGAATTTCAGAGACATCTGTGGCATTTGTGAGAGCTCAAAAATATTTTTACGTGCAGGAATTTAATTCGTTTATTATGATATTTTCTGCTGTGCGTGTGCGTTATAATATGAAGTTGTTAAGAATTTCCAGAGTTAATTTATGGAGTTTGAAGAAGGATGAGGGATAGTTGGCCATAAAATTGTTATTTTATTAAGCCCACGAAGAATCTTCCCTCAATCAAAGACTGCTACTCTCGATCTTAAGAATAACGAAAGTTCATATATTATTATAGTTATTGGAAGGCTTCCTTGTCCGTGTGTTATTTTAGCCTTCTATTATAGGTATGTTCCAGGCACCCTTCCTATATCTTTCATTTTTAGCTTATTGTTTTATGAATCCATTGCTCATAAATTATGAGCTGATAAAACTAGTCCTCCTGTTACTTTAAGGTGACCAGCGGAATATATTTTATAGAGATATCTACAAAATATTGACGGATCTTGCAGTGAAAAGTTCATGAATTTGATTTTTTTTTTTTTTTAATTTAAAAAAACACAATAAGATCAATTTTTAGCGCGTATTTGCTAGTCTATACGCTTTAGTAAACCGACACACCATGCTATAATAATTGTCAGAGGCTTCAAAAGAAGTTAATCGCTCACTTAAATTAATTTTTAAGTACCTAGTCCGGTAGGAATGCATGTTTTGAGCACATTTAGTCAGTTGTGGTAAAGAGCGCGAAAAGTGTGCTTACTATTGTATTTTTTCACTCCGTGTGGTCATATCATAGGTTTTATATATCGCCCCTGAAATGACAATGATATCATCTCGCGAATAAAAATATAAATACGTCTAATATGACGTTGGTACAGTTTCATCCAACTTCCGTCTCCTCAACGATAAGTGAGTGGGGTGTATTTCCTCGGAAGATATGGTGATGGAACAAATTCACACCAGAGAAATTAGCCTCTTCTCTTTTTTGAAGTTGTGTACATAACATTTTCACAACATTTCCTTTTAAAACTGCAATAGGATGATGCTAAGAATTCCACATAACAAAATTCTGACATCCAAAGTGGAAACCAATGCAGGCAGACTGAAACCTTTCCTAAGTTTGCCATTTAAATAATGCAATCTATTTTTATCCAGTAGGAGTGTTAATATTCTATTACAGAAATATTTTTATGAGACTAATTTTGATCAGCTACCTTTACTGCGATTAAAATTATTCCATCGAAACTAATGACATGATTTCGATTCTGAGAGCTTCACCAAGATATCTACCATTACTTTTGGAATCCAGATTCAGTGGCTTTAATGGAATTGAAAACACCTTAAAAAATTTTACTGCAAGAATAGCTAAGATGTTGAGTAAACTACTCTAAATTTCAGTAATTTGTTAATTTTCACGCCAAATCGAAGTATGTCCAAACATTACGTTCATATCAGTAAGTGGTGATACATTCTTAATGGGCATCACTGATGGGCAGATGCACTCTTTATTTTATGGGGAAAACGTATATGACGTATGTGCTAATAAAACTTGATAATGTTATAATTTCCGTACGGAATTCAATGTTATTCGTTAAGGAGTATAAATTCAAAAACTGCCTGTATCTATTGCTGTACCTATACACTATTACATCCATTGGCATTGAGTTATCGCCGATATGTTATTGTTTTTAAACTTTTCTTGTTTTGTTTTTCTTACAAATGACAAATATACTCATAGGGCCTTATAATATCGTTATTACTTGTAATAAGACCCACATAGTTTTATTTATTACGTAGCAGATTATTAAATTTAAAGTACTGTAAAAATGCAATGCAATTATATTGAATGATGCTTGACACTAACATAGACTTCGAATGCCAAATGAAAGAATTCCAAAACTAGTAATGAAATATCAACCATTTGGCAAGAGAAGTATAGGAAGACCAAGAAAAAGATGGTAATGTGGAGCCGGAACAGGCTTAGTAGCCTAATCCTGGAGGGAAGATGAAGAAGAAGCTTGTCACTTCCGTTTTCTTAAACATCCTCCAAATTTATCTGCCTTTCACAGATTACTTATTCGAAAAGTAATTTATATTAACAATAACTTTTCATCTTTCAACTTTTGGAATTTCCAATTCAAGTCATCCTTTTCTGCCTCAGTAAATTTATTGCAGTTCAATCATACAGCAAGTTAATGCAGTAAAATGTTGCTTTTGATTAATGAATTACCTCATTTCTCAAGCTTTCCTCCTTTACTTAGATCTTATAACTCATCAGATATTAATATTAAATTTATGGAATGAAGCATGTCATGTATTTTAAAATCCTGCAGATTCTGCGAAGAGCGTGCTGATAATATTATTATTTTGTAGAGAAGTAGTTTCGTTGATGGAACAGAGCTGTGGACATATATCATTGGTTGTTCTTGAGATGAAGACCTATTTTTCTCTGAAGTCATGCAGTAGGAAGCGGAAGTTTACTCACGTGAATTCGAAAATATTATATTTTTATCGCATCCGTTTCCTTTACTACTAACCTTGGGGAACTATCGATTGGATTGCCTTGTAACCCTTTGCCAAATATTTTCTTTAAAATATTGATAGAGAAAATTAACATCAACGATCTTAAATCAAACGTAAGATTTACGTGGAATTGGAGAATGATTTTTTTTGCAGAAATTTTCAAAAATTCCATTATTATCCCTTTTATCCGAGCCCATCCTTAAATGAAGCATGATGGATATTTACATTTGCGTTATCATTTCTCTGCCACAGGGGACAAATTCGAAGTGCATACTTTGTTTTCCTCTCACATTTCGGATTATTATCCCTTAAGTAGCTGGGTTGTTGGTAAGGTTTGTTAGATAATCTGTAATGAAGTATATTTGGTGTCGTGCATCAGTTATTTCCATGGAGATTGTAAATATCTGAAGGCGCTGTATTCGAGTTTTAAGCGTGGTCCGAATTCCGCCATATTGGTTTGACAATTTTCGGACTTACAATTAATCTCAAACAGTGTACGTATGTAATCAAATATTCTATTCCTTATATCGCCTCTGATTTGTAAAATGCAACAATTACTTCTTGATTGTCGTCGGAGTTTTCCGATCGTTCGTCATACTACTGTGTATATATTAAACTGTCCATATAGTCATATCGTGGTGAAAATGTATCGTTGTGAACATACTTTCGTACTATTATTGCGAACGGTCCGCTATCGTAAGATTTCCATTGGCCTTAATATTTTTAATTACCAGTAGAAGTGCAGGGGATTGGTTATTTTACACTGGCAAAATGTTATTTTCGGCTAAGCCAGTTGCACAGCGGAACCATGGTCATGAAAGAAGGAGTGGTGATTGACAATAATATCATCATCATCATCACCATCACCATCACTGGTCAACAATCCTAGGATTGGTTTGACGCAGCTCTCCACTCAGTTCTCCTATCAGCTAATCTTTTCACACCTACGTATTTCTTCTCTTTCACATATCTCTTTACTTGTTCCATATATTTTGTTCGAGGTCTTCCTTTTCCATTCTTGCCTTCCACCTGTCCTTCGACGATTGTCTTCATCAGGCCATCATGTCTCAAGATGTGGCCTATAAGGTTGTTCCGTCTTCTTATTAAGGTTTTCATGAGGCTTCTCTTCTCTCCTACCCTTTATATCCTTGGGAAAAGATATTCGAGGCATATTTTCACAATGCCTTCCAAAAATGATAGAAAAAAGGTTTACTTTGTTCTTTTGCGATAGTTTACTTTAACGTAACAACGATCATGACCGAATATTTCACCAAATAGTTAGCATTGACTCTTATGGGATTATCAACGTTTTGGTCAAAGTAGGCGTGGCTTTCCTACCCACGCATCCCCATTCCTGCCACACTGCGCTCAACGCTCGGAACCATTGGTGCCCCCTCCAGTATATATACAACCTCCTTGGTTATTTCAGAAAGAAATTCTAATCTTGAAGGAATGACGGTACGAATTCAGAGAACACAGCGACGAGAAAAACGTTCGGGATCACGGCCCTTACGCAGCTAGGGATCTCCAAAGATGACTCTTGCAAGTTTTTTTTTGTGTATCCACCGATTGCATTTGCTTTATGAACAGATGCAACTGTTGAATGAGATGATTGGATTCAATGAACTTCGCTGTCGCTGGGAATAACCAGAGACTTTTTTTCCTGTTTTTTCTTGCGGCGACCTTTGTCATTCAACTTTGACAGTGGAAAATGGATGGTCTGAAATTGGACTCATTCTTGCCTTATTAACTTAGTGACACACTCAGAAGGTTTCGCTAATCAGATTTTTCTCTGTTGTTTCGCTGATACGGAGAGATAAAAGAATTTTTACTTTCATCTTTCGAACTATTTAAGATGAGTAAATTATTTTAAGCCACCCATGCATTAAAATTTACTCTTCAACACAAAAGCTTTTCTTATTTCATAAACGAAGTGGATTTCCGTAGAGAGCTGTTTTTTATCGGTTTTTGCATTTCCTTTTGCACAATATTTCGATACGGCCGTTTTTTAACGCATAATGTTGATATACCGTCTATCCTCACCCCTTCTAGCTCATTCATCAAGAATTAATTTAGCCTAATGCTACCCGCCACAATATAATTCTCCATTGGCATTTATTCTTCAAAGAGAAGCTATCACTAACAAAATTTACTTTTAATGCGACAAACGAGAAGTACTTGCTGTCGGTCGCCTCCTCCAAATACCATACCATACCGAGAAGTACTTTCGAACAGGAAGTCTCCAACTTCTTCTTCACCGTTTTCTCGGTCTGGACTTTGATTGGTTCCACTGGTATTTATGGTATACATTTAACTGTTAATATCACTTATCCTCGCTTACATCCTATGAATTGAAGCAGTCTCGAAAAAAAATATTTTTTGTTTTTAGTTTGCTCAGAGTTGAACAGTCCAAGTTTGCCAAGGAAGGTATTGAAGTTTTTTTTTCAGTTGTGTATTTGTAATAATTCAGAAAACTTTTCTTATTGATTAAAGGAAATGTGAACAAAATAGAAGAATGGTTGATTGGTAATGTAAAAAAATTAAAGAAAATGATAATGAACTATTAGGTTACCGGATGGAATGGAGAGTTTTAATTTTGTGATGAAGGCGATAGAAAATTATATGAGAATCAGTGAGAATTGAAGCGCAGCGTATGATTTCGTTCATCGTGAATAATGCTATAGCAACGACTTTGCTAACCTTGGCTTTACATTCAAGTATATGTGATTTTTTTAACCATTATCGACTTAGGTGAGTTATCATTTAAAGTAAGAGATATGCATGTCTCAAGGATTCTCGCAAATTTGAACTGATAAATTGCTACCTCGGCCTTCCGCATAGCTATTGGCGAATTTCCTTGGCTCAACAGAATTTGTCGCTCAAGGTCGTGGATGCTTAAATACTTACGAGTCGATTCATTCTATATGAATTTATGGCGTCGATTTGCCATTCACTCTCACAAATTTTGCTGGAGTATTCAGCTGAGCTATTCCCCTTTCCAAATGAAATATAAAACCATCGAAGTAACGTATTTTGTTGTACACTTTGGTATCCTCCTAGCTCTCGGAAATATACCTACTTAATTCGTTTAGTAATGCGAAAATTCATCACCCAATATACTCAAATAACAACCTCTTCTTTTAACATGATTTTTCCATTTTTTTTCCACTATCAAATTAAGTTTTTTTTTCTTTTCGGAGTCTTACATTTTTTCCGTGGCCGTCATTTTCTGGTGAAAAGAGCATTTTTTTTAATACAACTTTTTATTTATTTATTTCATTTTCACTATAAATTACGACACCATGTATTCTTTGAATGAATTATTGAATGCACATGATCCCTAATATACCCAGGCGTGATCTAAAATAGAGCCGGAATTTGAAGGTTACCGTATTTACTATATTTTTTCCGTCATATATATTTTCCGAAGACGGATGGTTCTATGTCAACATCTTCTATCCTCCGTCGAAGTGTTCTTTGGACTCTTTTCTATATGCCCATGTACTATTTTAGTCGGAATCGTTACATATTTTTACACGGATGTCCGTGCCCTTCCCTCGAACTAAGAGTGATATCCACAGTTTGGCCGATGTCAAGTCCAGAGTTTGGTCGATTTTGTTTGACAACTAAATGGGGCACTTTCCGAAGTATTAACACTATTTGGAGTTATATAATCAGTTTTATGTATGCGAGTGCTGATGATGATGGCAATAAATCTCAACTCTTACTTAATTATAAAGGTTCATGTTTGGTTCGTGCTAACATAAAAATTACAAATTTATTATAATCGACAGAGAGATAAAGTATGGATGCAAATGTAAATTCGGCGGATTCTCGATTCTATTGTAGCTCCTTGGCGTCCATGTACTTGAAATGCCTAATTTCGGTTTCCACTAGTTACATCTAGATCGCTATGATATCGGTTTTAAATGACCAGCGAAGTTCGTATGCAAAAAACTAACCATATGAAATGGAAGAAAACAATAGGGTAGTTTCCTTCATCAAAGAAAACGAAAGGCATTAATTGCGATTCGTTACCCACCTTAAGTGTATTCATTATATACAAATTATTTGGTTTTAGAAATACCGGTTTAGACGAATGGCAATGGTCAATTTTATCCTCATTTGAAAAAGGCCAGATTGGCGCCCATGCGATGCCACTCCACGTGACATCACTGGGACCTAGTTTCTATACGAGTAGATAGGAGTTTAACATGGTGTGAGATTACAAATGCATGCATGAGGCACAGAGATCAGGGAAACATGTCTTCATAATCACCTATTAAAACTGGCTAAGGTCGGAAAGTTTTCTTCGTTTGATAAGGTATTAATAATCCTTATTTAAGCCAAGCGCTACCACCTAGCATGGTACTCTGCTACCTGCTAGCACCCTGCGTCGTATCAGCGCTCAGAGCCTCGTCCCAAGATCACTTCACTTGCGGCAGCGGGAACCAGATCGACGTCACACGGAGTTTTTCCCGGCATTCATACTTACCCGTCGCGTTTTCGCGCGCTTGAAAATTTTCACTTTTCAATTAATCGCGAAAAATAGATATCGTCATTTAAAAATCTAAAAGCGTGAAATACGTACTCCAGGAGTAATAATCTTTCGATGTAGGCAATAAAAAAATAATAGGAAACCACCCTATTGTACTAATGGACTTCACGCCCCTCAATAGCGCTGGATAATTTGAGTTTACAGCCAAAAATCTCCAAGATTGGAGTTAAAACTGCGAGGTGAATATTGTGTGAGCATCAAACTTTACTATAAGCTACTACAAGTAGGGTGCATACGAAAATTGCCTTAAGCCAATAACTTTATCGAAAGAAAGGTGCAAAATATTCCCATTTGACATGACAAAAATTTTCCTAAGACTTTATTTCCGTCCCCTGAGTATGTATTTCAATTATAATTCTTTCAGTTCTCTTATTATGAGATTATCGCAGTTAAGCGTGCGCCATAATATGCATTTGTTTCGCGTGATTTAAGTGCTCCTTCCAATACCTACTCTTCTCATCGTTGGAATTTGATTTGATATTATTTATTACTTGCAGTTGGAATTTGGTATCACTTATTACATTTTCGTTTACTTTCCTCTATTTGTTGCTTTCATTAACTCCCGTAATCACTTTCCCAGCGTATGCTTCAAAATGTGCTTCCTCAGTTTCAAGGTTGCATTATTTGCCAACACTATGGATGGAATGATTCTGCTTATTTTGCTCACCGTAATGACTTCATTGACTCTTTAGTCGCTATGAATCCTAAGTTTTTAACGAAGACATTCCTCCGTGTTGATTGTTTGGCTAAGCCTGTGATGGCATATTCCATTTTAAGTTGCATTTCAATGATATCGATGCGTAAATCTGTCGCTCCATCTTATTTTCTCATGGCATGCCATTTGGTCATCGGCTTTCTTTACAAAATTGGCATTTCATTCGCAATGCTTTCCTTTTTAATATTTTTCTGGTTCGTGAATTTATTAATTTAATTTGAATCAAGTCACATTTTTAAACAGTTTTGGACGAATAAATACCACCGCATTGAATGTTTGGCTAAAACTGTGATGGCATTTTCCGTATAAATTTGTACTTCGATAGTACCAATGCGTAGATCTATCGCTCTATTTTATTTTTATGATTTTCTATGCATTTTGGTCATCGGTCCTCCCTGAAAAAATTGGCATGGCATTGGCGATACTTTGTGTTCTGTTTTCTCTTCTTGTTCGTGAATACGTATTAATAATTTGATATCACATTTGAAAACATTTAAGACCAAAAATTTCTATTGGATCTATTAAGCTGAAATATTAATGTTATCGAAAAACTGAAATAAAATTAGTCACAGCATGTCAATCAAGCTTGTAACAAAACATATTAATCCTTATATAATTGTTTGTGACTATTTGGTTGACAAATACTGGAGCTAAAGTCAATTACATTGATCGAATCAACAGGGATTTACAGGAGACTCCAACAGGAATATGTGAATTTAAGTGGATTAAAGGAATGTGAGAATATCTAATGGCACCGGGCTCCTTTAATGCAATTTCGCCAAACTGATGTTTTACTATACTAATGTGTCACATGCGAATGGTATTTTTATTAGATATTTACGATAGCATTGAATTCCATATGAATGCCTTAGAAACAAATTCCCACGCACCTCCTCGAGAATCGAGCCTATGACTTTTGGATTAACAGGCCACTTCCAAGGTAGTAGTCCACGCTATAGAAGTTTTACCTAAGTTCATGGTGCGGTCCGGGGTTCGATTCCAGGTACAGAGGTTTTTTTCTTTTAGAAATTTTTCCTTTGGAGTAAGGTTTGAAGGTTTGAATATATCACATGCTTATTTTTAGGCGCATTTTCATGGTTCAGCCTTCGTAGAAAGCTCAAGGATGATTCTAATCACGATTGGGTGGGAATATGATACCATTTGGATTATCACCTAAGGACTCCCAACGTATCTTCTTATGCTAACGCCATTTTGTGTCACCAGCAATGAATGAGGGCAAGGCGTCAGAGAAGAATCAGGTAAAAAGTAATACGCTCATTTAAGTTTTCAAACATCGCCTCGTCTTAAAAAATTATTCATAAATGCCTATTATTCATACCTACGTTTTGCCCCCATTACTTCGTCCTCTTATTATCACATTTAGTATACGTGAACACTTTCGACTTAGGAATTCCTCTCGTTTTTTTTCTTTTGGGCGTATCCTTGGTGATACAGGAAGCAGCTGCCTAAGCTTGTGTGATAACATATGCTCAAGGCTTCTTTGTTTTTTCGTCGATGACACGAGTGTAGATACCAGTTTTGGTGGAGTAGGCGTAAGTGGCAGCACAAGTCTGACGTTTGTTTATCTCCTCTGCTTAACCGGAGTCATGGGTAAGGTGACGCATGAAGGAGTAATTTCCCACACCTGCGTTGCTCGTATTCCCGCAAGTTATGAATTGGTATTCTTGAATCTTTTTCCAGATTTGAAAGGAGACACCCTCATGGGCTGTGATGGAAGACTTTCTTTCTGACAAATACCTATCATATAATCAGTTATCAGCGACTCTACTCGGTGGAATGGTAATTACATTCCGGCAATGAAAATACGTTTTATTTCACACGTATGTATAAAAAATGAACAAATCTTAAGGCTTTTTTCAGTATCACAGAATGAATTATCATAAACTCCTTTTCAGCTGTAGAGGCTTCAAATGGTCGAAACCTGTAGATACTCTTATTTGTGGATGACAAAAATCTGTTTCTTAAGTCATAACTACTCTCTAAAATCTTAGTCACAGGAGTGCATATCCATTTTCTAACATGTTAGCGGTTAAATATGCACGGGGCAAATGTCTGTTTTTTTTGTTCTGCAATTTATTGCATCATATAGTGATACAACCATCAAATGTCTAATGAAGCAAAAAACTGACTTCTTTTTCTGTTTCTCCGAGGCATGTTTACGAGAAAATCTACGACTGCGCGCCGCGGGGTCTGGTTAAGAAAGGCATCTGTTTAACTTAGCTCGTAAATGTTTGAGCACGCTTTGCTTTGTTGTGAACTTTGTGATGAAAAGTGGGCTTTTGATTGTTTTCACAACAATATCGATACCTCCGCTGCACTAACGCTCAACAATTGCCCACCGAATTAAATCCGCTCAGCTACTAGCCCTGGCAGTACATGATGAGCGGATTTGATTCGGTGGGCCACTGTTGAGCGTTTGTGCAGTGGAGGTATCGATATGCATGCACAAAAAAGATATAATATGCATTTATTGTCCGTGGACGTCTTCGTCGACAGCGAACTTATATCAAATTACATACATATTTGAGCTCGATATCACATTGATTCTCAAAATAGTTACATTGTTATGAGCAATCACAACAATCCTTCAATGATATTTTGGATAGTTATTAAATGAAGACCCTTCATGATTGAATAGATACAAAAAATCTGTTTTAAAAACAAATCTTCGACTGATTTTTTTTATGTCGGTAGGTTTTCCACAATCTGGCTCCGGCTGTGTGATAGGATACGTGTACTTTTTGGAGTTTCGTGGGCTTTGGGAAAAGAAAAGAGAAATAAATAGGTTCCCTGCCGGTAAGGACATCGTTTCGACAATTTTATATATGCTAAAATGTAGCATGTAGGTGTAGTTTTACATGCTTTTACATGATTTTTAATCATTCTCCTATTTTTTTAATGATCGCAGCGCCATCATCGGCTTTTTGTGATCATTTTTTAAACTAATCTCCATTTTTATTTTAAAATTGAAATTAAAAATGAAGATAAAGCTTCAATTATAATAAGAGTATTATAATACTGTATTGTCGTATGGTTTTAAAAATTTCAGCAAAAAAGCTAATCGGAAAGTGGGTTAAAATTGAGAGCCAAGATTTGAGCCCGAAAAGGATAAAACAACCAAGTGAGTTTATAAAAACGTTGTGAAATGACGAGAAATTTACCAATAATTCATATTTACTTCAATATGTCAAGAATCCAAAGTGATCACTTTTCCTTTTTACGGCGAGACAAATGGAATTATTTTTCTTAGGCTCCCAAAACGCCAAACTTTATCGCATTTCGAAAATTCCTCAGAGGGAACATCATTTGCATTACATGAATATTAATCAGGATACTCTGATTCCGCACCAGGTAAGACACCAGCCTAATAATTAAGCTTCCAGGAAATCTCATCGACGACGTTTGGATTTTTAGTGGCTATAGGGGTCAAGGTGGAATATGCCGTGGAATGTAAATACCGCAAGACAGCATGCTAATGCGCTTAGTTACTCAGTCCCGAAGCTAATGCCGAAAAGTTTGTAAACCAATGTGTTCGCTGTAAACATAATTTTAGGAAGGAACCGCAAAAAAAATCCAGCCTTTAGACTCCACGGTGCCACCACACAAATTCCTATCTATTACAAGTATTCCGCAAACGAAAAAAAAAATTGCCTCGATCTATGCTGGAACCAAAATTCCCTGATTTAGCAATTTGTGTGGAACTGTGGGTACCTAACTGCGTAAATGTAATACCACCCATGGCTAGTTCGCTGTTATTTCTAAACAGAAAAATGCTATCGCATTTGTTGGCTCATCACGATCGAACGATACCTTTGTATTGTATCTCGCTGGATTCATCGAAGGGTAAGCACATATATAGCCTTTCGAAATTCTGTCCATTCAAATGGCGGGTTGTGTACTCCGTGGAAGTCCCCAGCAGAGCGAGCCATTGTCGACCCCTGGCGGGCAAAGGGCGAACCCGGGGCGGGGAATAATTGGAACACAATGACGGGAGGCGGTAGAGTGATTCACGATTTGATTGCGCACGTGCGATCGACCGCTGCTGTGACATATTCCCGCTCGAGAGTGACAATGCGTGTTCCCGCTCTCGTGACTCTGGCTCGCAGAGGAAGCGACGATCACCCCCCCCCCCCCCTTCGCCTGCGTGCCTCGTACGCCCGGAAGTGGAGGTGACAGTTCACTGTGCACGCGCTCAGTTTGCGCTATGGGCATTGAGTTGGATTACCCCCAACACGATGGTTATGGGGGTTTTATATGGCAAATAGCAAGAATTGTTATTACGGAAGGTTTAGCAGATATTCGAAGCAAAATGTAAGACATAACTGTAGGACTTAGGGAAATAAAATTATGGACGCCAAATCAGACGCTTAAGTCAATGAACAACTGCATTATTATCCACCTAAAATCATGTCATCAAGCAGCCACATTATTGTGATGTATTTTCAACATACGTTATATTTTGTTGTATTCCTTATATTTGTAAACATATCCATCTTGTATCAACACTGTAGGCATAGAAATACAAGGTAATTCCATGTTAAAACTTAATTCATGCTTATGAAATCCGTGTACTTTTTTAATTTTAAATGTAGGACATATTTTAACTTTAATTCTACCGGAAATTAAAATTATCATGTACTTCTGTACGTTTATTAGAACACCTGAATATCTTTTATTTGTGCTATCGTCTAATAAAACATTCTTATTGTAGTCTGTAGTCTCCAACTGTGATGACTGTGTAAATAGATTTGATTGAAAGACTTGTGGAGAAGGGCTCCTGACCTGAGTAACTTTGCTTAGCATTAATGGGTAACTTGAAAATTTTGCACTCATGCATAAATAGAGTGCCAGCTTATTATTTCGTCATTAAAATTTAGACCACAAGAAATATTTTTATTTGCTCGGAAAAAAATATTTTTATTTTTATTACATGTTTTATGCTAATATCACTTAACTTCTATTTAAAGAAAATTTGTTCAAAATTTTAGTGTTTAACTAAATTTACTTTTGCTTCCAAGGGGGGGAACAGCTGCCCCTTCCTGCCCCCCGCTAGGTACGCCCATGAATGCGTAGTACAGATATTTCCTAAATTGTCCTGAAAATTTACACATTTTTGATGTTGCCAAGGAGCGACATTGGGTTATATTATAATGGTTTAAGATTGTGGTGACTCCATTGAGTGATAATATTTGATACTAACAAATATCCTCAATCAACATCCGCAGTGCTCCAATGTGATTCGCTATGTTCTTGTCCTCTGTGGCTCGCCGCAGAGCTCTAACAGTGAATATCCTCGCGTTCTTAATTGTCAATTAGCGGCAAAACAAATGCACATCAAAATGTACGGCAGCTGAGTCACTTGGAATCGGGACTCAGCTAAATACATTTAAAACGTCTATAAAATAACATATTTTCCAATTTTTATCCCAGCATCCGCAAATAGCGAGAGATAAAATAAAATTAATGGCCAATTATCCCGTAATCGTTCTCTGATCTGATGGAAATCTACTCCACTGCGTTTTAATGGTATGATCCAATCGTATGACCCATCCTTTTTTTAATTAAAACATTTTATGGATTTCAAGAGCATGAACTAATTTTTAAAGAGAAATTACCTTGAGTTCTATGTATACAATTTTAATACAGGGCGGATACGCTTGCAAAAGATAAGGAATACAACAAAATATTATGGGTGCTGAACATGGCTGTTTGATGGCATGGTTTCATCTCATCTGATTTTAATCCAGTGTAATTAGCCTGGTGAAACTTTTTTCACCGATCTATGGTGGGTATGGAAGAAGACGTTACGGATACCAAGTGATTGCGCGCCCTTTTATTTCAAAGTGTTTTTTTCCCCTCCATTAGTTCTCTCGAGAGAAGCTGGGTACCTCATTCCGTGAAACTGCTGCACGTGGCGACTGCAGTAAAATAGCCAATAGAACCTCCAACGTACGTATTTTACGCTCAATTTCCGAGTAAACATCTTAATTGTGATGTCAGCCACGCTAGTACTAAGAGATACCAACCACCTTCTTGTTCCCACTTAACTGTAGCCTGTACACGCCTGAATTTGATATTTCATGCGGATGCAGGGCGTCGATTCAGAGGCCCGAAATGGTTTGGACTTCTTACTGACTTAATTCCAAAACTATTTCGTCAGTGGAATAATTTTTCTCGAAAAAATCGATTTTTTCCATCAAACTTTGTGGGAACATCAGATTTAACACGTAATAGAGAAATAATCTGCTTCTGCACATGCGGACAAGATTTAAATTGAAAAATCAGAGAACATGTGATTAATCTGGTTGGCTGATTCCCACGAAGATGATTGCATAAATGTTCTTTAATTCGATTGAAGTTTTCATTTCCATTGAATATAATATTCAATAAGAAGGATAGGTATCTGCATTTTAATGTTATATATTTGCATGTATTATAGATTGCTTTTCCTATTTGCCATAATATGTTGTACTGAATTTGGTATTTCAATTTTGACTTCAGATTTCAATTACTACGCTGCCGCTTTGAGAGATCTTGTTTGTATTTGCTTTACTAAAATAATAATGAGCACATTTCGAAAAATTTAATTTAATCGTGACGTAGGCTTCAATGCAACAACATCATATTCTCTACGACGCTGTTTCATTGAAATCCGGTTCATTATCATAATTTATTTGGTGGAACATTACACATTATTAATTTAGTATGGACAAATTCTACTCCATATCGCCGCAATATTGGGATTTTATAAACATGTGTTGCCGGCAACAGAAAAAATGTGGGACCATGCAATTCAAATGTGGACATTAGACACAATTTTTTTAAATAATATGGTGTGTACCTGTATGAATGATTTGAAAATCAGAAAACTTGAAAAAATTATATTTTCCAATTTTCAAATCATTCGTATAGGCCTCAGCATATTGTTCATTCGACGTCTTCTGGCTACATTTGAATGGAGTGGCTCCATGTTTACTCCGTTTAGAGCACCCCTACAATTAAAGAATGGTGAAACTCGAACGAAATTTGGCTTATGAACGTATGGTCATAACGATCTATTTTTCGGATGGTTTTGGCCACAATTTTGCGTGGCTCACCACTATTAGGGTGACGCAATCGTCCACGTGTTTCGCCCCCCATTCCCCTACCCTTTCGTCTCCCCCCACCCTATGACCACCTCCCCTCCCACCCACCTACAAACCATCGCCATCAAAGTCCGATGGGAGGCCATAAATCAGCCTTCATATCATCAACGGATGCCGAGTGTTTTTTCTTCATCATCGCCTTTGTAACTAGCCTCCCGGAACTTTTTTCACCGATCTTTGGCTGGAGTGAAAGAAGACGTTATTGATACCGAGTGATTGCGCGCCCTTTTTTCCAAAGTTTTTTTTCCTCCATGGGCTCTCCTTAGAGAAGCTCGTCACCTCGTTCAGTGAAACTGCAGCACGTGTCAACTGCAGTAAAATGACCAATGGAAGGAAGTGAATCCTTGACCTTAGCCCTTGTTGTCTTGGGATTTTCCAATGAAATACTCGGGCGTGTGCAGGCTACAGCTAAGTTGGAACAACAAGGTGGGATTTCTTGGTATCAGCGTGATTGACATCTCAATTCAGACTTTTGCTTGGAATACTGAGCGCAAAGTACTTGCGATGGAAGAGTCAATTTGGCATGTGATTTAAAAGTTGCCGAAATTATTCATACCAGATATAATAATGGCATCGAGAGTATTGACCTTGAATTTTCTCATCTTACCGAGGAAATCAATTCCTCTAGTCTGGTTATTTTCATTCTGAATGACAGAGGCGATTTGTGACTCGTATATTTCTTCTCAATGAGAGTTTTTCCTGGCAAAGTAACGGTATTTTTAGGGTAGTCTGTCTTTGTGAAACATCAAAATCTATTATTATTTCAAGCGAATTCCGAAGCACAATTTGGAGATATTTCTGTTTTAATTTTAAATCTAATGTAATGCAAACTCTCTGTGATGGATTAGCGAAATGAAATTCTTATTGGGAACAGTGCTCGACTTGCGTTAAATATTCAACCAAAAGATAGATTTTTATAAATATTCTGATTTTTTAAATTCACCTTAAAAAATAAGTAAGTACGGTGTATTGAATTGAAATCGACTTTTAAACGCCGCAATTCTTAAGTTTTCTGCTAATATGATCTTGTGCATTGCATAACCTTTTATATTATCTCGTTTTAAATATTATTATTTACGGTATGGACTTTTTCACTACTTTAAATGCTAACACCAACGAAACGAATCACGGCTTATAAGACCATATCACTTGCTGAGTTGATTTACAAGATACTTCTGTTCCAAAATCAACAGATACTCCACCCCAGATAAGGACCAAATTTTTATCTCGTCCGCCAAAATTTCATTTTAAAATCACTTAATGAGATACCTTATCCCTTGACATCGACTGTTATCTTTGTTCTGGTAGGTCCGTTATTAAATTTGGAGATTCCTTGAGAAATTTTGATCGCGCATTTTTCTCACTCGGCGGGATCTGTTGTATTTTTATGCGTTAGCATTGCAATGTGTGCCCTCATCAAGTTCTATATGTACTTAAAGCATCTTGTCATCAAGGCCGCATCCAGAATTCTTTTCTGGGAGTGGCCCAAAGGCCCAAGGACAGGTAAACGGTCTTCTCATATTTGAGATTAAAAACAAAATACTTACAACAATTACTGTACGAAATATTCTCTTCATTTTAATGTAAAAGTTATTAATGTGAAATAAAATGATTGTGGTTCCGAATAAAACGAATGTATTGATTACCGTATTAAAAATCTTGTCTATTTTGAAGCGTATGAGGGGGGCACGTGCCCCCACTCCCCCAAATCCGCCGATGTTTGTCATTTACATATAAAAGTTTAGTCGTTTCGAAATAAATTGGCAAAACCAGGTTGAGAATTAATTTAGGCTCACATGAGTTATCAAAGTGCGTTATACATTTAAAATCGCAGTCAGAGAGATGAGTTTTCGGGATGAAGCCCAGGGAGCTCGGAGGGTCGAGGAAGGAGGCCAGCGAGGGTGATCGAGTCGAGGAAAGGGTTGCGGATCAGTAACCCTTAGGGGCGTCCATTACATGAGGTGATTTTTAGACCCATCCTCCTCCCTCTGTGAGATATCGTGAGATTTCGCTTAACCCCATCTCCCCAACGAAAATCTCACGTGAGATTGTTCAAAATGTGTTTTTTCTAAGTAAATACGTTAATATATGAAATGAAAATACACAACCTTGATAATTTTCACTGGAAAATTATTCATTGGTATTCGACGCTGAGGCGTCATACAGGTACTTGAGAATGACGCCTCAGCATCGAAACGCGTCGTACCAATAAATAATTTTCCAGTGAAAATTATCAAGGTTGTGTATATTCATTTCAACATGGATTTTCACAAAGTAAAAGCCGAATCATTGATTTCACGTTAATACATACGTAATTAGTTGCAATTATAAAAAAAAAAAATTATTATTTTTATTTAAGATTAGTTAACACTGGTATTTCAAATTAGTAAGATCGCATTCTCGAGTCATATTTTAATCTGTTCCTTTCGGAAAAAAAATTACGTGATATTTGCCAGGACCCCCCTTCACCCCACATGAGATTAGGTGAGAATCGGCTTGACCCCCCTAAACGTCTCACGTCATTAATGGATGACCCCTCCCGAGGATGTGCCACGCTTCAGGACTAACTAGGATATGTCCCCAGATAACGCATCTTAACCTTAATTTAAAACCTGTGCAGTTGAAATAGATTTTTATAAAGTAGTTATGCATTGTAACGAATTTTCTTCCTTTTCAGCGCGTTTCACTCTACGAATATATTAGCAAACGGAAATATCATGGTATATAATATACATTCCTTTCTTCGGCAGTGAAAATTTCTTTACCGTCCATGTTCCATGTTTACTATCCATCCATTTACATATCCATGCACTTTTGTTGTCCATGATCAGTACAAACAGTTTTATTTTATTCAATTCGTATTTTGTTCCGGCAAATCGTTCTATCTACGGTTGAACTTTCTAATGACCAATTCAAAGGATTAATAGTGGCAAATTAATGAACATTAAAATAGAATCCTTGAAGGCGTATCTCCCTTCGTAGGATATTCTTTAAACATGCCTATTTCTGCAATGCTTCTTAAATTCATAATTTTCGCTCAATGCTGTGACCGTGGATGTTCCTATCTCACACTTTTTATCTAAGTAGAAACGTTTTCGAATGATTATTGCTTCTCTTTGATTTTTTCATCTACGTTTTCCTGAAGTGCGAATGATCACGCTACTAGGGCACGAGTTGTGTTCATCCTGAAAAGTTCTTATCGCGCCCCACACCTATCTTGTTCTTCCTCAGTCTTTTATTGTTATCTTCCCCCTCCCACTCCTCAAGGTCGGACTCGTTTCAAAATACACTCTAGTTTTTTTTCCTCCAATAAGAACAGCACGGTGAAAAACATTTCCTTTTCTAGACCATGAGAATGTGTTTTCTCAAAAGTTTGACGTTTTGTGAGATATTGATAGACCATGTAAGTTGTATCATGTTTTATTAATGAACAGTGATTTATAAAAATGCTATAAATTATTTTTCCTTAAATTTTCAACTGACTTGCAGCGATTAAAAGTTTATTAAGTTTAGTCTACTTAGACTGCATGAATGAATTGCTTATGCTGTCTCATATATCCTTAGAGGGAACTATTTTGACTTTTTGAGCGTAGCTTTTCTAGCTAATTCTTTATTTTATTTACAATGTAAACGCTTGTACTAAAAAATAAAGGGAAATTGAATTCACTGGATGCAATTTTTTATTTTATATTTAATCGAATCAAGATAGTGGAGATGAGTAATTTACCCCTGCCAGTATAGGCCACCAGCTGATAATGCATTTTTCACTTTTATTCGGTTATTTATGATCAGTGGTGATATAATAGTTTACAAAGTATATTTAATCCAATTTTTCAAAACAAATGCTTTTCGAAAATTTGTAGCAGCGAATGATCAATGGTAATATGATTTTTGCAATGTTTTACTTCTATTTGTCTATTCCAATATTAAGGGAGAAATTCGAAGTACATGAATCGAAGAACTACCACGAATTTTCTTCTTTTTTCAGCGCTTACTCAAAGACAATATGTACCAAGAGCAATTATTACGATATTTCAAATCACGCATTCTGTCAGCGGTAAAGGTAATTCTATCCATGTTAGACTTTGTTGTTGATACCTTGACATATCTTAATAATCAATTCTCACTCTTACCATTTAAATTTTTTCGTTGATCTATACACTTACTCGTGCTACCAACGCTTTATTTTTACGTAATTTTTGGTGTAAAAAGTGAATGCAATGAATAACGAGGATTTTTTTCGAATTCAGCTTTTCGCTACTTTCAGCATCTGGTCGAGACTGTTGAAATAGTAACTTTGTGTTAAGTAACTCCTGGCACATTACGAAGAGAATACATTTCCTTCCTTTGGGTACACTATTTCACCTTGCATGAAATTTTTGTAGCTTTATGCGATTACGTTTTCACAAATCATGAGATATGATTTTAGAATGGATCCTACAAGATATAGATAAATATCTTCATATGTACCATCTCTAGTAAATAACAAAATTGCCTGTTCTACAAAAATAAAAAAATAACTCTTATCTCGATAGAAGGCATTTCTTTATTTCCTATAGCGATGGTGATATGCTATGTTTTCACAACAATAACGCCTGCATCTCCAGAATTTGGTCTTCATACGCGTTTGCTATTTTCTTATCCGTATTCAACTACCTCACTCTGGCTTCTAACAGAAAATCATTAAACGTCGAAATCTGACAAACAAGCAAGGTCTGCCATTTGCGCAAACTCTACACTCATCAATCATGACTCCCTCTCGACTCTCGTAATCTCCTGGTAAGCTCTCAAGTACTTGATTGATAGTGTACTGAGTTTTTATAGCAGGTACCATTTCTTTATTTCCCTGATAATATCGCCCTGACGTCATATGTTTAACGAATTGTTATTACCCAAAAATGTTCCTTTTTTTCTACTTAATATTATTAATTCAATAGCGTTTTTTTCGTACAAAACAGCAAAAAAAGGAAAAATTCTGTTCAAATGCAGTAGCGGATTCAGGGGTGTCACAGTGGTCACGACCCCCTATCCTATCCTTATCTTACACCCTATCCCTATCATGACCATGTTTATCTAAATTTTATAATTTTTATCAGTTCAATAAATTTTTAGGCTATGTATTTCTTCTCCATTGTTAAACTCCTTATATATTTTATATGTTCAATTTTATATGTTGCTAAGTTTAAAAACGAAATGTTAGGCTCCATGCAAAACAAATGTCTATTTGAAAACATGTGTGATTATAATTATTTACTGGCTAATTACAACGCTTAGTGCATAGATATAGGTACGTTAGAGACTATTAAATATGAAAATACATAATAATTATTCACATGATCTAAGTAATTGATCCTTGTAATCACTAAATAACCAAAAAATGGCTAAATGTAAAGTTATCGCGCGCACTGACTTACATTGAAGAGATGCGATCTTCAGGCTTCTTGAGCTACTGCTGTTTGGACTGAGAAGTAATCATTAAATAAGTATCAAGGTAGTATTTTAGCGAAGTTTAACTCCTTTATTTTCATAGAAGCATGGAAAGCATGACATATGACACGCCGCATCAACCCCATCTAAATATACTACTCCAAAAGAATTTGCCAAAAAAATATTTTCTCGCTACAGCCGTTAGATGCATTTGTGTGTAATGATTCATTTTGACCTCGAGCATGGTTTCTCAAGGATGACAATTTTTCAAGAATGCTGGCGAAATACATCTGGCTTTATCATCATTCTCGTTTAATTCCTCGTAAAGTCATGAAGTAGCAACCTCCCGTAAAACTGGTATCACTGGAATGGGTATTTATCGAATCTATCCCGAACACCCTCAATTATTGCATTCTCTAATTTTATACCAAATGAAATTAATAAAATAACTAATTTTTGAGTCTTTATTTATAATATTTTTGGTGCGTGAAATATCTGAATTAGTATGTGCGTGGTGCTTATAAGCTTTCTCCCAATGTTGGTCCTCCTCCTATGAATAATGTTATCAGCTCTTAGGTGATTATGCTAGTAGTAAGCCTTATTGTAGTATGGCATTAAACGCCCATATAAATTCATTTATTAAGCAAATAATTCATAGAATGATATTTATTTATGTGGCCAATGAAATTCTGAAGTTGTATGCTTTCTTGACAAGAGCTGTTCGGCGAGGCGCTATTGTTCACGGTCGTCGCCCTCTCTATCTCCACTCAATGGAACTACATGGTCAAAGCTTTTGTGCTTCTGTGCCTTGCTCTTTTAAAAAAGTAGAATCATGGGCTAAAGTATGTCGCTATTGTTGTAAGCTGTGGCGTAACTAGGCATATGCTTCGAGGGGATGAGATGGCCTGGAGTGGCGAACCCCCAACAACCCCAACAAGGCAACAGGGGTTCCGGGAAAATTTTTGAAAAACGAAATGCCTGGAAAGCATTTGACATAATTTTGGCACTTAAAATTGAACTTAAAGCAGATGCAGTTATTATACGTCAAAACAAGACAGTAGTTTTAAATTATTTTTTAATTTGTCTTAGGCTTTGGGGGGGGTATCTGTCCCCTCATTCCCCCATTGTTACGCCACTGGTTGTTTGCGTGATTAAATACGTTAATATTGCGTTAGATAATAAGACAACAAGCCAGTTACTCTTCACAAATATGTATGAATATCATAAGGTAAATACTCTCCTGCGAAATTACTAAACATTTACTCAAGCGAATATTGTTAGCTTAATAACATCTGGGTGGCGTGTGTGATATGTGGTAGTCCCTGACGTTGAAGTAACAATCCCGTAAACCGCCACAGAAGTGCGTTTGTAGAAATAATTTTTTAACAAGCGGTACCAAATTTTATGGCCATTGGAGACCTTTTCTTCATCTGTTAATTGACTAGGAAATGAAAACCAAGCGGACCCACTTGCAAGCAGGGGCAGATCCGGGATTTTTAATGGGGGGGCACAAGGGTCTGACAGGTCTTTTCATATCTGATATTAAAAACAAAATACAACAATTACTGTGAAAAATATTCTCATTATTTTAACATGAAAGTTATTCATCTTAAATAAAATGTTTGAGGCTCCGTTATATACAAAATAATACGAACGTAATGATAACCGTATGAAAAATCTTGTCTATTTTTTAAGCGTTTGGAGGGGGGACACGAGCCCCCGTGTCCCCCTAAATCCACCTATGTTTGCAAGTTATTGGTAAATACAATAATTTAGCCACACAAATGTCATGTGACTACCTCAACTCTCTGTACGCAAAATCTCTTGATACGTTTGAAAATAGGTTAAAAATACATCTCACCATTGAAATCTCTCCATAATCCGCCAGACAAGTTTATCCATTTTCCCACTGAGCTAATCTGACTTCCAAGAATATTGCGCTCCTGCCATTGATAATACTATCTAAATTATGTGCTGAATCAATGAGGGATTACAAACAGGTATTAGTCCCATGAAAAAATCAACTGGTGTGTAGCGGCATACGTAACTTGTAGGTAATTCCTATCAATCTGATAAATATCACACTATTCTCACCAATGATAAATTTTTATTTTTTCAGGTTGTCTGCTGAATATTTTTCCTTACTACTTCCAGAATGCTCTTATACCTCAGAGATATGTTGAAATATAGTTCACAACGTCAATCACGAACTTTGAAGCAACAGCTGAATTATGATTTTTAAAACAATAGAAAGTTGTTCTATTTGTTCGTTTTTGGGGGCCTTCAGCCCTCAGATTCTACTACCCTAGATATAAATACCTTGGGAATAATTTATTTATTTTTTATTGTATGATTTGAATCAATTTAATTTGGGCTTATAAAGTGATTTTTCCCCATAAAATGCATCAGTTTCTATTTTTTTCTCCTACCAGGAGAAGGTTACTTGATAGGTGACCCCTAATTCGGAGAAAGCCTCAGATCCTACAACCCTATATGAACTAGTATTTTGAGAATAACTTGTTTTTGTGACTTGCTAGCTTTGAAGCAATTTAATTAGCGTTTAATATATGATTTTTTCCTCATCAAAATAAATTACCATTCATTTCCTGGAACTGTCTTCAACCTAAAACTCCTCCATTAGACTCCTATTGGCTCTCCCAAGTTCTCCTTGACTAGACCCATAAAAAAAGGATTTTTTTTGACTCTTACCTTTCAAGCTTGATGAATTCATTGGAATCATTAAACAGGATTAATCAGGGATGACGAGAATTCGGGGATTCAACTTTTGGGAAGAATGTTATTCCTTATTATATGTTCCTCGAAATGAAACTGCATTACGTAACACCTCCAAGTCTTTAAATTATTGAAAAAGTAAATTTGTCATAATAAATAAGCAATTCTCCGCGAGAATAAGAAGTGCTCGTTCGACTGTTTTAAAAGGAATGGCGGGTATTCACAAGCGTTTCTTTGGAACCGCTAGGAACTGAACGCATAATCACATGAGCGCTCAACAACGTCAAAGAAAGGAACTATCGCCGACAGAACTTTACTATTAGTTCGCAGCGGTAATGGTTGGGGGCGTTGGGAGCTTTATCCGCCACTTTTAAGATACGAGATACGGTATTTATGGCGTTATTATGACGGAAGTAAAATTCCTTGCGATTTTTCTCTAAGAAAATGAAATGAATTAATACGCAAAGACCTTTTCATGGATCGAAAGGACCTTAGCATTGATCTCTATAAGACCTGTTATCTTGCAATAATTTATTAATATTCAATAAATCTAGGAGCAAGGAAATTCATGTCCCTCGAAAATATCTTCTTTTGATTTTTCTCCACCACTTAGTAATATCCAATCTCAGCTTCTGCTGTCGGTAGCGAGTAAATAATAGTTCGTTCGGTAAACTTAATTTTTAACTCTTCCATATCACATGAGTTTTTCTGGATTTTTTTATCATCAATTTCGACCAAAGGTGTTATTGTCGAAATTATAATTTATTTTTTATATTTTCATTCGAACTATGGCATGCACAGACTAAATTCCTCATTGGTTTTGGGACTACCTACAAGTTGTTGTGTTTGGCCAAGAATCAAGGGGAAGCTGCGTTGTACGTAATACAGTAAATGGCGGTGCCTAACGAGTAAAATTAAACATCATTTTTCAGGAGGATAATGTTAAATAATTTTTTTACTGAATTTTGTTTTGCTTAAAGGAAAAGAAGAATTGGTTACAGGAAGAGTAGGTGGATCTTAACGTAGTGTCTTTCAAGTGCTTCTCCTAACTACTCACGTTGAAAAGCCGCAAGGGATAAATTTAGTTTACCTTCCCACAGGCTAATAACTTGAAACTAATTCATGCCTTCCCCATAGTACTTGAGGATGGAATGAAATCCTGATGAAAATGCCCACTATCTGGTGAAACATGAACCAGGGTCCTTCGATTTGGGTGCTAGCAATATTTCCTCTAAGGACATCATCATAAAGTTTCGCATTTATCTCCTCACTAAACTGTAGATTATTTTGATTTCAACCAATACTTTTACCCTTTGTGAAATATCATAGCAAGGGTGTGCATCCCTTTCAATGATAATTACGTAAGTACATCTTCCCCAAAATAACAGTTTGCTGACGCCACCCGCTTATGGCTTCTTACTCTGAAGCAAAGTTTGATGGCGTGTCTCACCGAAGACCCGGCTTACCACACTGCACTTAAATTTTAACACATATTAATCATTATAACCTTCTTGATAAACGGATAAAAATGCTAAGAATGATTGTATATATAATTTATTTAATTTTATTGGGCCCTCAACAAGTAGTGATTTCCCCACTTTTTTCTCAATAGTTGCAACTTAACGACTTCCACTATTCAATCCCCAGTGTGGACAGTAGGGTGGTCCTTATTTTTAAAGTTTTCGAATTTCTTTTGGGACACCCGCTATTTTTGTTCCATTTGGTGAGAAAATGAATCATGAAAATTATTTTTGCAATGGGATACCGGGCAAACGTGCCGCATCGCACTTAAAGTTTTGAAATTTTGGTATTTTTGAGTGTTTTTCGGACATAAGTGAAGATGATGTCACTCTCGGAATATTCAATCACTTTATTGTCTTTTACAACGACTTGATGGACATTTGCAGAGTATCATCTCAAATTCCTTTCATTTCTGCCCTTTGGTTCCCGAGATATCGCACCGAGAGTGAGCGCGCGCCACCCCGGTCAGACAATTTGGGTGGCACGCGGGTTGCATACTCTAAATTTTAGTTGATCCTCACTCGTCGTAAAAGCATAGACTGCAAAAATAATTTTCAAGATTTATTTTCTCACCGAATGGAACAAAACTGGGGGGCGTCCCAAAAGAAATTCGAAAACTTTAGAAATAAGGATCACCCTAGTGGACTGCCACAAGAGATATGATAGATAGATTGATAGAAAAATATTTATTGCTCAGAAAATATTCCGTAAGAACAAAAATAATGTTAAATTACATAAATAAATCATATTTTGCTAGCAAATTACATAAAATACAATATAAATTACTGCAATGATAACAATGATAAATGATTAGAATGATATTCCATTTCATGACACAACCGATCATAGCAAATGCATGAAATATAGTAAAAATCGGCAAATTGAGCATTTTCCAAGCAGGATTTTATACAAACACAAACAAAATGTCACATATTTTTAACTAAACAAAGAAAAAACAAAAAAAAGTTGACATCAGTTGGTATCTCATTCCAAATCCGAGAAGCGGTAACGAGAAAAGATTTGCTGTAAACAGTAGTGCGATGTCCAGGGAAATACAACATATTGAGATCAGACCACATAGTGTGCATTGTAGAGACAGATGGACAGCTAAGGAACAAATCATACGGATACCTTCGTGCATTGTTTATAAATATTACAAACAAAAAGGATCCCCGAAGGTATTCTCTACGGTATTTGACGTCGAGCCATCTTAGTTGCTTATAATAAGGTGTAATGTGGACGTCTCTGCGAAGGTCAAAAATGAACCTAAGGCAGGAGTTTAAGGCCCGGTAAAGTTTTAAATAACTTTCTTCGTTGAGGTCATTATAAACAAGACAGCAGTAATCTATTATAGAGAAAATAAGCGACGATATGAGTGTTTTTCTAGTATTAAAAGGAAGTAAGTATTTATGAACTTTAAACTTATAAAGTATGGAATGAATCTTGATAGAAATATTATTTACATGACAATCCCAGGATAAGTTGGCAGTTAACGTAGCCCCTAGATTATGCGCATTATTGGAATATTGTTTTAGTACGCCGTTATCCACAATATTGGTAGTAGTAGTGAGGTTAATGTTACGTATCTTCCTTGAACTACCAATGATGATAGCTTTGGTTTTACTTGTGTTTAGGATGAAATCGTGACGAGTGGCCCACTCGGTTATTCTATTAATGTCTTCATTAATTTTTATACGGCCTCGTCAATTTCATAGGGCGAACAACTGCGGTAAATTTGGAGATCGTCGGCATAGAGCATGTAACTGGAGTGCTTTAGACAATTGGGAAGGTCGAGTATGTACTGAGAGAATAATAGGGGGCCAAGGACAGACCCTTGTGGTACACCAGTGGTTACTGTTGCCCAAGTTGAGAGATTTTCTTGACTGTCTCTCACTGCTTGGTAACGGTTAACTAAGTAAGAATGAAACCACTTTAGCACATAGCACGAGAAGTTGAGTTTTTTCAGTTTATCAAGTAGGATAGTGTGATTTACTCGATCGAATGCCTTACTAAAATCGAATAAAATCAGCACTGTTATCAATTTTTTATCTATGGCCTAGCGTAAGTCGACCGTAATTTTTATTAAAGCTGACTGAGTGGAGAAGTTATTGCGGAATCCAGATTGGAATGGATCAAAACTGTTTTCTAGGGAAAGAAGTTCAACTACTTGGAAATGGACACATCGTTCTAGAGCTTTGGAGAGGGTACAAAGTATAGAGATTGGTCGGTTATCAGATGGGTTTGAGGGATTTTTGACCTTTTTTATCGGTGTTACTAAAGAGGACTTCCATAGAGTGGGAAACTTGCAGTATTGCAGTGAATGATGAAAAAGGTCAAGAATAATTGGCATAATAGCAATATTGGCATAATAATTGGCATTTATAAATAATAATTATTTATCATTGCATATGATATCTCATCCAAACCAGTAGATTTGGATTTAAACCGAAAGCTAAATTTATATAGCATTTCGGGAGTGATAGACTGGAAATAGAATTTTTTGTAGAAAATGGTACAGCGAGATCAAGGAAATTGGGTACAAGAGTAGGAATAGAGTATTTTTCTTTATCAGTGTTTGCTAGACACGTTAAGTAATTATTAATTTCGTCCACTGTGAGATTAGGGGCCAAATAGTTTTGCTTTTTCGGTCTATTCCGAGTTGTCGCAGTTCCTTCCAAATGCGCTTCGGTTCTTGGAGCCCGGAAAGGGCACTAGAGAAATAGTTTCTTTTCGATTCATTTATCGAAAGCTTCACTTCGGGTCTCAGGTGTTTGTATACAGCATGAAGAGCTGGCTGCTTGGAGCGAATGAAGGTTCTAAGAATGCGATTACGTTCACACATTTTTTTCGAATGCCACTGGTTAACCAGGGAGCGGTGGGTTGTTTAGGGTGGCAGATACGCACAGGAGCATATCGGTTGAAATAACTCACAAGATAATAATTAAAATTTTTAAGTTTATCGTCGATGCAATTTGACTGAGTCATGCGCAACTAATCAGCAGAAAGTAAGTCTTCCAGAAATCTTTCGAGGTTGAAGTTTCTGAAATCACGAAATACGAGAGTTGGGAGTTTAGCAAAAGGGAAGGAAATATTTTACGAAACAGATATTTGGTCATGAGCAGATAAGAAAGGCACTGGAGATTGTGAGAAGTGCGATAGTTTCTCCATGTCATCCACCACACAGAGGTCCAGGCAGGTATGGCTAGTTAGAGTATGGTGAGTAGGTTTCGAAGACACGAGGTGGAGATTGTTACAGAGAAAGAAATTGTTTAAGTGAAGACAATCATAACTTTCATGATTCATCATGTTCACATTAAAGTCTCCAACGATGATGATATTTTTATATGTTGGATAAAACCGTAGAAATGTTGATTCAAAATCTCGAGGTCGGCTTCACAGCGTGTGAGACGCCGTCCACCGTCCTCTTTCCTAACAAACATCGGCCCATTGCGAATCCACAAATATTTCAATTTGCCCTGCTTTTTCAATTCCTTGGCAGCAGAGTATAGTCGACGGTTTAAGTTGCTGAGAGCTTCGTTGATGTAAATAGTGCGATTGTCATCGCAGGAAAGGTCTTTCGCGGAGAGGTTTTTTTCTCGCGCGTCGTGCTGCAACTGCTGGAACTCTCACACGAAATTATGCCGGAGAAACCGAACTTTTCGGAGGTGTTGAGAGGCAGAGGCGTTCTTATTTGATCGAACACTAACCCAATAACATTAGTCAATATCACTGGGGGTTAAACTGACTCCTAGTACAGATGCCATTTGACACACTCATGTTTCTGGTTTTTCATCCCTCTTTTGAGGAATGCCATGAATATCCATGACATTCCTAAAGGAGTTCTGCTCTGTAGCACTTAATCTTATTTCTAAGTAATTAATACGTTTTCGCAGAGCCTTGTTTTTTTCAACTATGCTATCAGTTTATTGTTAACTGAATTGAGAGTCTCGTTGAGGAAAGCAATGCTTTAAGTATGTTCTTCGATCGTGCGTTGCCACTGTGACATAGTAAGATTGATTGAGGACAATTCGGCTTTGATGGCTCTCTCAAACTCACGCTGGCTATCCTGTAAGTCGGTGACACGTTCCAACAGTACCTTCAGCATACCATCTGAAGATTCCGTGAGGGCTGGAGGGCGTCGAATTAAGAGCGGCGAACCGACGGGAGTGTCGTCCCGCCGTTTGCTGCGAGTGGAGATGTGGACTTGACTACAGCTACCACACGTAAGAATCTTTTGAGTTTGTTTGGATGCCTTGGTACACACAACACAGTTTTCAGGCATTACGAAATATGCTCTTTCACTACCAAGAGAGCAGCATTCGACTGTTCACGGCGACTGCCTGCTAGCGATTGATGACAGAGCTGTGATGATAGCTCTATTAATGGACAGGGGCGCAACTAGGAATTATGGCTGGGGGGGTTTAGGTGCAACTAATACCGGTGTGTGTGGGGGGTATGGCATACCCACCAGGATAAGCGGTATGTGCGAGATTAATAAATTGCGGAATTTTAAGATAAATGATTCAAAATGGTGGCGTTTTACGGCTTTCTGAGGGATATTTTATTAATCTTTACACTATTCTATTAGTAATATCAATCTAATTAAGTAAAATGGATAAAACCTTAAAAATTTCTCCGAGCTCTGGGGGGTTTTATCCCCCAAAACACCCCCCCTCGCTGCGCCACTGGTAATGGATGCCACCCACTCATCGCTTGTTTTGTGTCCAATGCATCATTCATCCTATTCTATTTCGGGGCATATTTATCCTGAGGTAAAGTTTTCAACTGCATTCGGTCTCAGTTTCCTCGTGAGCAGTTCCTAGTTACAGGCTTTGTATTCCTCTCGCAATTCGTTTTTTAAAAGCCAAGAAAATAAGAACAAAATGAGCAACATTTGGGATGGAAGGAGTCGTAGAGGATTGCAGATGAATATACTGCGCCAGAATAGGAATTACAACGCCATAATTTTTCATCTAAATATTTGATCAGTGCTCAATTAATGATAATAGCAAAATGCGGTATTTCATTGCGTACTAATTTTTTCAGCGAGAACGCTTCGTTTATGTTATCGTAATTTGAAAATAGTAAAATATTTTAGAAAAGAATGATTTTTTCCTCCCACCGAATTTTCAATTTGAGAATTTCACTCCCTTGAATTTTATGTTTGGCATGTGTGAAGGCAGAGACTTGATTCCTTTCTTTGATTTTGTGTTACTTGAAATAATATTAACCTTTTATATAAATAAAAGTAACATTTAACTTCTTGATCTAGGAATAAGAATTTATTTTTGAAGAAATGTATAATACCAATTTAAATTGAAATTAATTTGTTCGACAGATGCTGGAATTTGTAATATTATCGCACCAACCAATTACCTCGATGTGGCAATTCTATTTTTATTAATAAGTGGGGGTCTTGATTTGTTGAGACAATTTTTTGAGGAAATTAATTGCCCCAAGAATGCTTGAAATGGAAATTAGTTGGTTCGTTGGTTGCTGGAAACCTAAATGATTGTGATGAAGTTCTGATTTATGCATCGATTTAGAGGCTAGTTGACGTAAATATCATTATTGACGTAAATATCACTATTGACGTAAATATCATTATAAATCTGAAAAATTTTGTCTCCATATCTAATCATCACATAAAACATAATAATTATGAAAGATCGCTTTCTACTTACATGGGAAAAATTGGCAGGATAAGGAATCACTGAACAGATTTCATGTAATCATGAATTTATTGCATTCCAGTTTCTTACATAACTTTATTAATAATTTAACCTATCCATTACAAAGAATAACAAGTACCGAGTGAGTCCTAAGAGAGCATTTAAAACTAAACAATAACATTTTTGAGCATTAATGTGGCCCAATTTCACCGCTAAATATCATTTTTAATAAGGCACTGTTGCCTGGTTACTGGTTTCATATGTAATCCAGGCCATTTCCGAGAGTTCCAACTCTATATTACGTCAGTATCATTTCATCAACAACATCTTGAGTACTAAAGTCATAATTGATGACGCTAGATATAATGAGGAGTCTGAACTCGGAGTTAAGATAACATCTTAGGCTCTTTCGGAAATGCCCTTATCTTCAAGGTAGCCAGGCCTAACTTTTTCTGGTTTGAACGCAAATATTAACTGAGGATTCTTTTTTTTTAAGTACCTAAGACTGACGAATCCTTGGTGTAAGTGAGAAATGGGTATATCTGCATAGGGCTTTAACTAAGAAATTGAACTGAGAAATTGAACCACTTACCATAAAACTTCAGTTCTAAAATTTTGGCAACCTTTGGAACGTTGGAAGAGCAATCCCTAGAACTTTACTTACAGTGTGTACTTCAACTCGCTCTCTTTAACCCACTGGTTCATTAAGAATTATCATGTGATTTAATGTAAATTGAATATTCATATTTCGTTTCATGTACTTTACAAAATAAAACTTATGACATAGACAATTTTAAACGGGCTTAAACATTTTGCTGCCATTTGATTCTTTTTCACTTTCAACGAGAGACGGTAGGAGAAACTAAGCGAATAAAAAATTCCTTCACTATGGTAGCCATCGCTTAACTTTGGTTATTTTAGAGCTGTATACTTATCAACAAAAACACTTAAAAGAAACATCGTTTGTAATGGAACTTAAAACTTGATCACAAGTCCACAGAAACCAACTTCAATATCATATCCCTTGTCTCGAAGAGAACGCTTCTAGGAATAACACCGAAAGTATTTATATATGTTATCACACTGATGGTCTCGTTGCCTCTATTAAATTTTTCCTCTTCCTTCACCTATATATCACTGTCAACTAAGTAAAATGTTTTTAGTTCTCGTGGGCAAATATTTAGGCAGAAAACATTTTGATGCAGAGGAGTTGCTTCAATTATCACAGGTCCTTTGCGAGGTAATCAAATCGTGTACCGACCAATAACGCCCTTGTACGAAGGAAGTTTGTCGAGCCAGGTCACAAAAAACCTGTTCTGCAATGAGACGTCGTTGGACGGGTCTTGATTTGTCGACGCACACGTTGTTCAGTGAATTCCTCCTTCCACTGAATCTTGAAAATAAACATGTCTCCCTGTCCATCGGCCGGCCAGCAAGCCTAATTTGAACTTTCGACACCATTTAACAACAACAGAAATGCCATAGTGCATCGTTAATAACATTATAATCAACATTTCCTGACTAATAACTCGCAGGTCTTCATGCAGCAGCACGAGAACCTACTGGGTACTTTCCACTGGGTTAGGCCAAGGAGAGATTTTAAAGAGGAGAAGGAGGAAAATGAGACTAGGGTACAACAGAGGCAAAAACCAGTTCATTCAAAAACAGTCCAATAGCGTGACACAAAAGCCCCTCTCGGAGAACGATGATTGAGACAGCTGCCGCCAATGCGAGACTTGGTTCCATCATCGCTCGGACATGATCTTCCATCGCAGAAGGACGTAGGACGCGATTCGGAGGATGAGCAATATGGCTAGTAGAGCCAGCACGTCAACCAAAAAGCTCCCTCCTTCCATGTCAACCTGTTGAAAAAAAAAGAAACATTTGACTGCGTCAGTATCTCATAAAGATTTCACGAGGGTCTCTGATTTCGAAACCCGTAATGGAGTTCCATGCTAGGCAGAGATGGCAATTGAAACTAACCGAAAGGCGAAAACAGTAAAATTTCAATAGTTTCGTTCCCAGGAGCGAAATGTAGAAACGAAAAGAAAAAGAATAAAACCAGGGGAGCTAAACTCAGGGTCGAAACGAAATCGGAGTCAAAACTACTTCGGGTCGAAACTAAACTAAAACTCTGGGACAAAACGAAACGTACGAGATGATAATGTTTCGCACCAGAGGGACTTCGTGCTTCACCTTCCACGCCACGCACTTCGAACGGTTTAGTTTCGACCCACACTCCGAGTGCAAAGTATGGTCGAATGAAGTTTAGATTCCGCCTACCGGCATTAGATGCACGGGGCTCTCATATTTTCATCACGGGAGAACGGTGAACGCAAACTGGCCACTCGATTTTTAGCTCGATGTTTTAGCCTCTCTACACCTATGTCAAACGTAATGGGTCGAAACTATCCCCTTTTATCCCCCTCCACTCAACTTCTGTGATTGAAAAATAAATATGAGCAGCGAAATTTCGATTAATTTAGTTTCGCTCCCGGGAGTAAAGTTTCTTTACGGGTCGAAACTAAACTCGTTGGTGATTTTAATTTCGTGCGGAACGTAACTTACCCTAGGCCTCATATTTTAGTTTATCTCCGGGTCGAAACGAAACATTTTCGTTTCGTTTCTTTTGCAATCCGTAATGCTACGTTGCGTGGCCTCTGTGACAGTCTTATGATCAATTCAATAATTCAAATCAGACAAGCTTAGAGATATTACCGCGTTCTCAATTGTTTGTAACACCTAATTTTGAGTGGTTTGTTTTGGTTTTGGTGTGACGTAATTCAAGCAATAATAAGCAGCAGAGGTGGAGTGAGGTAATTGTTGTGATTGTTGACGGCGCGGGGGGAAGTGAAAAGGAGGGGAGTCGGATTGTGATAGTTATGGCGGACGGGTGTTCCCTTGCTCCCGAGTTTGTGTCATTTTAAGTTTAATAAACTATTTGTAAGTGACGTGAAAATAAGAGTAATTAATTGAAACGTTACATGTTATAATATGTAACTCAGGTCAAATCCATTAAGCGCTGACAAAAGCAACAAAAAATATAAATACATTGATATTCTGATCGGTATTCCTACTATCAGACGGTAGAATCAGAGTGAAATGATGACTCATCTGATCACTAATGAGGTACTTCCGTAATCATCATTTCACTCTTGCATCATGTACTGTTTATTTATCCAAGGTAATTGTATCAGTATACCTATTTTTACGACGTAGCTACTTGAATTACACTCACCTCCCGCAGGAACTTCTGTGGGTACCTGTAGTGGCAGTACCTCTTATCACAATCCAAGGTCTCCCTGTCGTTATAAATAGCCACCACATACCTGAAAATGTAAAATGTGACATCATGAAAAAGTTATAACATTTTTTCACCGCGATTTGAGATATATCATCTGTGAAGTATAAATCCTATTTAACTTTGCTACATAAAAAATGCAATATTGGGCGTCTACGTTCTTTCTTCTATCCCTCGCCACAGCTATACATGTGATAAGCATGTTCCTCTTTGTGGATACTGTACCTACCATTGTAGGTCAGTGTTATTTATTTATAAATCTCTTGCATATTCTCCGTAACAGCGACACTTTCTGGTAATATTTTTTTAAATCAGTGCCATTCTCCCCACATGCCATATTTGTTTGTTCTTCGACGGACCATTTAACTCGAGGTGCATCTTATTATTATTTTTAACCAGAATTATTATCAAGTTCTATACACTTTGAATGGTCATGCTGAATGATCATGCGAATGAAATCGTTCTCCGTACATAACGGAAAAATTCGCGAATGAACCGTCGTGCGCATGATCATTCAGTGAAAATTAGAACATGTTCGATTTTGCTCGCATGATCCTGTGTATGATCGCTCAGCATCATTCACCATGGTCATTCGCATGGTCATTCACCGTGTATAGCGGCCTTTATATTCGTCTTTTCTCTATATGCCCATAATTGCATATTCTTAAAAAATCTTTAAATGTTTATTTTTGTTATCACCTTTACTCGTATTCATATTCAAGTTTATCTTTGTATTTGGCCGTAAATATTTATTTGCAATTCATATTTTTATTCTCTTATCACCCTGTTTGGTATGGATTACTCTCTGCCACGCCACTTTTCCATCACTTTCATCTACTGAGTGAAGTTAGGACATACCTATGAAATTTAATTTTCTCCACCTACGAATGACTATTTGCTGTATGCTATACACTTAATCATTCACATGATGCCTTCAATTATTAGTAATACTTATTTTTCCACTCTAATTGAGTAATAAGAATATCCTTTTTGGCCCAAAACGCGAGTATTTCGAAACGTGAAGCTAGTGTTATTATTTATATTTTCTTCTTAATTGAATCATGTTGCTTAAAGTTAAACGTCTTTTTAATGTTGAAGTTTCGATTAAAAATTTTACATGGACAAATCAATAGCTAAAAAAGTTTAAAAATGCATTTGTGCTTACGAATCATTTTCGAAAATTGGTTAATAATCTTTTTGGTACTTAAATTTTTCTCTACTAATCTAAAAATGCGTAATCAATGTAAGACTGTTACAACGTAATTACTTTAAAAAAAACTCAATACCGACTCGCCTTCGCCGCATATGACTCAAATATTGCTGATAAGTTATGGTGCAGCTATTTACTCTCGTCAAATACATTTTTTTCTCCAACTTTTCTGTTTTCGCACACAGTAGATGATTTGACAAATTATTCATGCATGGCGTATGAATTCCCAATCACCCATTTACTGAGATAACATTTAAAATGTAAAGATAATTGGTATGGAGTCTTACTTACCCTTCAAGACCATACCGCAGGTAGGAAACATAGGAACCCCAGCGGAGATATTCTGGCATATCCCTTATTGTTACACCGAATCCAGCGAACATCATCATGGGAATAGACAGCACCGGGCCAAGAAAGGTTCCATTCTGAAAGGAATAAAATTATTGCAATTAGATTAATTCAGGCATAAAAATGATAAATTGGTATCGAGCGATCGCGAAACGCCCATGAAAAAGTTACGAACTATATTTGCTTTCATGACCTCGAGTGTTTTTCAAGGCACGAAAAATTCCATTTAATCGATTTTTAAAATCAAATTAACAGTGAGAAAAATATAATTTAAAAATTACCCTTATCTTTAAAAATTGCAATTTGTGCGATCATGTTTTGAAATTGGTGCTCGGCATTTAGTAATGATTGAATTAATTTTTATCATAAATTGGTCTTGGGTGTTTTTGAACTTCCAAAATGAGGTCCAGAGCAGTTCTTCAAGAGAGGGAATATCACAGAGAAATGGAAGAGTTTATATCACACACTCAGTGATACAATACGAAGGTTAGTTTGAATAACTTGGGTGGGGGACGTGGTAGGGTTGTAGGTAGGTTTCTGACCGAAGGATCCGGAGTTCGTATCTCGGGTGAAGCTTTTCGACACCCCTAAACAAATCCGAGAAGTGCGAGGTGTCCGAGGTAAAGTAAATGGCCCCCATGCCCTGAATGTTTGCTATTCACATGCCTGAGGCTTTGTTCAGGGTGATTTCTACCCTCACCTATTCACACCGAAACCACAGAGGAATATAGTGTTTTTAGACTATATTTGGTGGGAGTCTAACATCCTCGGACCATTGCAAGTCAGTTTTCTTAATGTCACAAAGGACAGTGTCGTTTGAAGGCCGTATATTGATCCTGGTTCGAATCCAGCTCAGGACAAATCAGACTTCTCTTCCGTCGAATGTTTGCAATTCGTGTGCACTTATAGTTAATAAGTGCGTAAATCACTAAATCAGCGATTCATGGTATGGTAAAGCATTTGGTGGAGGTAACCGACACTTTGCACTTTCATTTGCGCCATGCGTTAAGGAAGGGTGGAGAGAAACCAGGCGTCGGCATTTGTCTGATTTTAAAAAAGGCTAAAAGGTGGTCACATTATAACGTCCTATGCGACGTACGGAATGCTGTACTTCTCTTTCTCCTCTCCAAATTGCACTCTAAATGCACTTAAACAAAGATCGGGCTGTCATAGAAATATCACCGTAACCTCCGCGATTTGCAATAGTAACCAGTATCAACCTTATAATTCAAATGAAGTTACAGTGAGAAGCATCTAACTTATAGAAATAGGTAGGCTTTCACCCATACAGTCGGTCATTTTTCTCGCTGCCGAGAGAAAGTATGAGTAAACTAGCAATCTAAGAATAAATTGGCGAAGGAACCCGTGGAGCTGAGCGTAATTTTATTGGGGGCTATACCTAAGATAAGCAAGTATCAAAAAGTAATAATTCAAATAGAAAATCTGTTTACGCTGCATGGGATCGAAACTCAACTTTTGTTCCGGCCACCCAGCTGATTTTAAACTAACGGAGGAGAAAATGTTTCAATATCGTATCCTGCATGTAAAGGTCGGTTGCATATTCTTACGGATTGCGATTGGTTTTCTTCTATTCTTATTGGTAAACGACATTGCCGTTGAGAAGAAACTGTATCCCATTAACGATAACGGTATTGAATAGAATCGGCTCTGAATAAAATTAAGTATACCAGCGCCGAAATCCTCGTGAAGGTAATAAAAAATAAGCAACATTGAAATTGTGATATTATTTTTTTGAAGTAATAAAAATTCATTTACAAAGTTTTTTTGTCAATTATTCTCCTGTATATAATAAATATTCTCCTGTAAATAATGTATATTTTTACTCCATAATTGTTTACACTATTTAAGAACGAATAATTCGGAGCTTTAGGCAGCCTCAAAGGTACAAGCACCTGTATCATGACTGCTTTTCGTACGATCTCGTAAATACGTACATGCCATTGCGGGTGTTGTTATAAAAAAACTTAAATTTTGCCATATTATTTTATACTTACATGCTATCTGCATACGCATGTATGTTTGCATGCAATCTTTGTATGAATACGCAGCTGGAATATTTTGCTCCCCCATTTATATTTGAACCCGGACTCATTGAATGGGAAGCCAACGCTCTAGCCACCACACCAGCGCGATTCATCCATTGCCACTCGTATAATTTCTTCTCGGTGGCATAAACGAGATAGAATTTGCTCTAGAAATTCCAAAATGCTTGCTCTTTCTTGACACAAGACCGCATGAAGGCTGGCATATTACTTACGACAACGTTGAATACGGCTCCGATCATGAGTCCGAAGCTCTGAGCGACGAACATGACGAGGAGTGAGATCACGGCGAACATGGAGAAGCGGGTCATGTCGAGGGGCTGCGCGCTCATGAAGTACACTATGGCACTGAAGAGGATGCAACCAAAAGTCTGCAAGTAAGGAAAAAATCACTCCATTAATTTTGGCATGTTTAACCAGGGGCAACCAAAGGCATTTGAGGCTTCGAGGCAATGCCTATTTTCTTATCCAGTGTTTTTTATGGACCCCTGCAGATATCCCAATAAGAACTGGAGAGCCAGGGGCATGCTGCCCCCCTTGCCTCCTCCCAGTGACGGATGCTTGCGGGGCTACCCGAATTGCCGAACATGGCAGAACCACAATTGTAACTTTTTTATACCGTAAGATAGCATTGTCTTTTACATGCTTATAATCAGTTTACATAAAAAATATCTTAAATTTCGCGTGTAATCTGATTATTTTTCACTACGATAAAAGTTAAGTTAGCTTAAAATATCTTTTTCGCCCCCTCCTTGAGTTTTTTTCTGATTTTTTCGTTACTTCTCCATATACTGAGTCGCCATGCATTTCATATTAAAAATAACTTTTTTATTTTTCTTAAAATTAATTAATGGATTCTTGATTCACTTTGTGTAGAAGGGCGGCATAAGTAGCTTCAGAGGCTCAAAGCAGTTCCTCTCATTGTCTTGAAAATTACTATAAATTTTTCTACACCGATCGGCAACAAGAAAACTAGAGGAATATGTTTAGTTGTCTATATTTTTATACTTATTGCATGCATTTATATGCTGCGTTTTTATGTGGTGTTAATATTTTAAGTCTAGCATATGAGGCTACTCTGTTATTCTATTTCCTCCAAAAATACAGGGTTATCCCATTAAGCACCTTGCGTGCTACCCTAAAATCAGCTTCAATGGAGAGAAGCTTATCAGAATATTGCCTCGAGAGAAACCAAATCTGTAATTGGCTCATAGTTTGTAGAGGAGAGCGATAAAGCGTATTTAAATAAATTAGTGCTAATTTCGAACAATTATTTTGTCCCATTAACGTTCCCAGATGAATATTTCAAAACACGAGAAAATACGTTGATCTTTTGGATCAAATTTCAAGATCACCTCGTCCCGGTTACTGAAAAATTAAGAGTGAAATTCATTAACAAGGCTATTGCTTTAAAAAAAGTATGATGCCCAAAAAGGTAACAATCCGGTGTAATATTATGCAGCCTTTGAAGGTATATCGAAAAGTTTAGATAGGCTGTTACCGTTACAGTCAGCCATATTTTTCTTTGTCGAGAGACTTTAAGATCTATTATTATTCTTACATGCCTATTTACATACTATACGTGTATGAATAGCCTGTTGAAGGATCTTGATCCTGCAAACTCGGATTACTTACCGCTATCGGCAGGTCCGTGATTGTGATGGCTATGTAATAGGATTTTATGGAATACCACCGGTTGAAGTGCTCCTTGAGTAAAATAGACATTTCCATGGGAACTGAAATAAGTAGATAACATAATCTAAGTTTTTCTGTTATTCCGAACAATTTTGCCGCAACACAATGACTAATTTTAGGTTAAAATAAAATGTTTCGTCATTGCTCAATTTTTCTTCTGATAGTATCTTTTTGAGCCTTAGGATTTAATTACGTCCAGGGAAGGAATTTGAAGGTATTGAAATGGTTTACCTTTTAAATGTAGGGACTCATATTTAATGAATAATAATTCTCATATAATTTTGTTCTTATTGAGTAACTACGGAATATTGAAACCAATGGCAAAAGCTGGTTCATTTGAACTGCAAGTGTTGAAATAACGACAGATATTGTATTTAATACAGAATGAATGAGAACACAGAACACATACTATTTATCAACATCATATTATGTTAAATCCATCTTTATACAATTGATCAACATCATATTATGTTAAATCCGTATTAGTTGGAATTGATTTTTATTGTTAACTAAGGCTGATTAATTGCTATTACTTGCCCAGGAACTACATAGGTACGTACAAGTTTTTGAAAACTCTATTCATTGTAATTTCAAATAGATGCTTTTGCCATCTAAATCAGAACTCATAACATAGGATCGAAACTAATTTGGAAGCACTGACTGTCATCGTGACCTCATCATACCTTATACAATTGTTACCCTATATGCCTTACATGTGAGAATGGTGAGCATCATAGCAGTGATCATGTGATGAACGAGGATAGAGAAGAGCAGGTTGTAGTTATCGAGGACCCTCGAACCCTCTTGTCCGGACCCGTAGTACAGGAGACCAAGCATCAGGCCCACAACCAGGTTGGAGAGTGTCCTCATGTAGGTCAGCGTCTACGATTAGAGATACATTTTAGAATATAACTGATGACTTCATGCTTAACTGTATGAAACCTTTTCATTATGGAAAATGGAAGAATAAACTTTGTTAGGCTCACTAATTTATTTGAAAAAGTACGACCCAGGTTCCACCACATCGTCAGATGCTTGACGACGTAACTATGTTATGAAAATGCATCGGCACTTTACAATGCAACTATGTAATGAAACCAGGGTCGTGCTCTTTATAATGTATAAATGAACCTAACAAAGTTTATTCTTCAATTTACCATACATTTCAGAGTTGATTTCGCGTAAACACTTAAATGTTAATATCTTTTTCTGACCACTTATATCCCCACTCAATTAATTTTCATAGTACCTACTCAAAATAGGGTAGTTTCCTTCATAAAAGAAAACGAAAGGCATTGATTATTATTCATTCCCCACCATTAGTGTATTCATAATATACAAATTATTTGGTTTTAGAAATCCCAGTTTAGACGAATGGCAATGGCCAATTTCAACCGCATTTGAAAAAGGCCAGATTGGCGCCCATGCGATGCCACTCCACGTGACGTCACAGAGACCTAGTTTCTATACGAGTAGATAGGAGTTTTACATCGTCTGAGATTACCAATACATGCATGAGGCACAGAGCTCAGGGAAACATCTCTTAATAATCACACATTAAAAATACCTAAGTTCGGAAAGTTTCTTTCGTTTGATGAGGTTATAATAATTATTTTTTTAGCCATGCGCTTCCTGCTAACAGGGTACTCTGCTACCTGCTAGCAGCCTGCATCTCAGCGGCGCACATATTCTCGCCCCAAGGTCACCTCACGCGGCAGCAGCGGGAACCAGAATGACGTCACACGGGCTTTTCCCATCATTCATACTTAGCCGTCGCGTTTTCGCGCGCTTGGAAATTTTCACTTTTCATTTAATCGCGAAAAATATATATCGTCATTTAAAACTCTAAAAGCGTAAAGTGCGTACTCCAGGAGTAATAATCTTTCGATGTAGGCAATAAAAAAATAATAGGAAACCACCCTATTGCATTGTAGCCTTTATAATGCGATGGGACCTATCAGTAGTCCATATTATTACTATCAAAATATGCAAACGATGGTTTACATGGAGCATTATGAGTGCTACCTAATCCGGTCCTCCCTCACATATTGGACTTCCCTTTTCGATTCATAAAAAGGCCTATCCATAGATATCTATTAATCCCATTCTCTTCCTCCCACTACACCGTCAGAGGCGAATTAAGAGGGGAGAGCGGTCGAATTCCCCGTAATTTATGGAGAGAATGACAATACGGTAATCTTTAATGTGGCTCTCTGATGAAATTTTTTATTCCACGAACTTAGCATCGCCTCAAAACATTAATCAAGAATGCCTAAAAACCTCTTGTCATATCAGAAATTAGACAAATTTCCGCTCAGAGGTTTGCATGTAGTCAAGACGACGCGACGTATAAATTAAAGAACCGCTGCCTTCAAAACGAGGCCTAATCTGGCCCTCCCCCACTTACTCAACATTCTTCCACGTGACAATGACTCTACTATGGCCTCCACTAATTTCTCGAATATTCCAAATAGGGTGTTAAAAATATACCTCCATTAGTTCGAGAATTACTTGTGTGTGATTATCATACGATGGAATTCTCACTACTTTTATTGTTATGATGTTTCTAGGTCATGAAAACGTTGACAATTCTTTGCGCGAAAATGGTAAAATCATTCATTACTTGGACCTTCGCCATCATTTGAATTGAAGAATTAACTACAATAGGTACGCAACGTTCCCTGGATTATGCATTGTCTTGATATTTTGGGCAAAGTAAAGGTGTATTTTTTTGTTAAAAGCTTTATTTCGGCTTATTACATCCGGACAGTGATCAGGATATAAAATGAAGCATCTGGCACACATATGAGGCCACATAGTACGTTGAGTTTTTGGCTTTCAAATGCTTCTTCCAAAGTGTGAATTTCATTTATATTTTCTATATGTTTCCTTCATAATGTAGGAATTGGCTTATTGCCCTATTTTAGTCATCTTTGCAGTAAATAAATATTGTGGGATGAGCTAAACGTAATGAATTTTGGTAAAGTCAATGGAAATAGATTGGAGAGCGTTCTGTAAATTTGTGGTAACCTCTAAATAATCTCGGGAGCGATGAAAAACTGAATTCAATCACGCATCTCTTGTCATTTACGTATAATTGGTATTACGTAAGTTGGGGCTCTATGGTATCAATCAGAAGCGAATACATATGGGGGCGCAGGAGGCGCGCCCCACCCCTCCTTGCGGGGCTGCTCGCATTGCCGAACATTGCAGAACCACAATTTTAACTTTTTTATATCATTAGATGGCACTGTCTTGCACATGTTTATAATCAGTTAACAATTTCTTAAATGTAAATGTAAATAACACTTTCTTCAAATTTACATGTAACTTGATTATTTTTCATTACGATAAAAGTATATATATCTTTTGTACATATGTATATACACTCAAAATGTCTTTTTCGCCCCCCCCCCCCTTCCTTGAGTTTTTTTCTGTAATTCGTTACTGGTACCAAGGCTGGAAGTTTTCCCGTTTTCGTAGTGAGCAATATGAAATTACTCCTGGTTGTAATGTTACCATGAAACTCGTATTTCTTTATGTATGATTTTACACTTTCCCGGCGAATAACTATAGAAAAATCTTCTCGGGATTGCGCGCGGGTAGCCGTGAGAATGGGTAGCGAGTCGGCACCCGAAACGTCGGCGCTCTTAAATAATCTAACCCGCGCGCAATCCCGAGAAGATTTTTGTATCGTATTTCTTTCTTTTAAATTTAAGCAAATAAAAATATTACTACCGTGATAGCAGTGATACCCTAGCTCGAGGTAACCCGAAGAATTTCGGGAGGATATCTCGAATACATGAAGCTCTATATTCAATCCTCACGAAATAAATGCCTCAAGGTTGGCATTCTTGGCATTCCATCACTAATGACTCAAAAGGGTACCTCATATTGTATGCTTCCCAACGCTAATTGTAACTGCCGCACCCTCAAAATTTATCGATCAACTAGTCACCATATGTGAATTTTATCCAGGAGGCTATAAAAGGCTGTTCAGCGGTAGCTTCCTTTGAAATTCCGAAGTTGTTCGCATTTGATTCGCGCGGTATCACGCGGAAGGCTGCCGTTGAAGTCTACATAGTTCAATGAGTAGCCGTACCGTGTCTCTGCTGCTCTTGACGAAGCCTCTCTGGAGGAGCACCCGCAGCTGATTCCACTGCGAGGTCTCTTGTCGGATGTGGATGCCGTCGGCGCGGGTGCCGCAAATGGTCGACAGGACAGGTTCAACGGGTGCCAAGCTATGACGGGAAACACCCATCCTGGACAGTGCTGCGGTCGAAGGTGAATTGTAAAAGATACAATGCGAGAATCAAATTAATCGTTCTAATTTTAGCAGGACGTGAGAAGCAGTGACGGATGCCGTGTGGGGAAGGTTAAATTTCTCTGCACTAACTGGATAACCCAAATCTCAAAATAAAAGAAATATTTTACAGATGGATAAGCTTATATACTAAAGCCGAATATCATATATTGATGATGTGCAGCAAATGATCCTCGGTAAAGTCTCTCTATAAGGAAACTTGTACCAAATTAATGTAAAATACAATCAAATCATGCCAACTAGTCAACTTTAAACCTTTAATTTAGCGCCTTATTATTGCACATTTCCTTTCCTTCCCGGAAGTCCACCTCCCTGCTACAATTTACTTATTTTTGGACCCACTCCTGGTGATGTCAATTTCTTTATGGAAAGCAAAGTGCATTGTTTTTCTGGCATTGGTCAAGTATGTTTGGTTAAGTATAAGTAGCCCCCTGCTTCCTGAAAAGCATTATTATACACTTTTTTCATGGAAACTATTTTACGAATGCGATTGCTGTCATCTAGGTAGTCGTATCAATGCCAAATTCCGATTTCAGACAACGTTCAGAGTAATCATAAGTCTTTTTAATGTTTGGATAATACTTGGATTCAGCATACGTACTTCAGTTGAATGTGAGGTCTCATACAGTGGCGCCGACTCCATGGGGATTGAGGGGGCCCGAGCCCCCTCAAAAATTCGTTATGGGTGTGAGAAAAAAATGTGTCAGGCTTGTCGATTTTCCCCGGAGTGACCAGATATCGATATTCGAGTTATCAGGGTTCTAATGTTGATCATATGACTCTTCTAAAATGGTTAAAAACTTAAAACTCACTACTTATAAAATTTCCCGGGGCAAGATCCCCGGTTTGGGCCCCCCCAATATTTTTTGTAAGTCGGCTTCCCTGGTCTCTTAACAGAAAAAGGGTATTGGGAGTCAGAATTTTTAAATTTGGCAAATATCTCCTTGCTTCCTCTTATTTGCTGTCTAATTCATTTGTAATTTTGATTATACATAATACGATCAATTGACAATATTGTGCTTCTATTTATCGAATTCGGGATGGATGAAGTGTATAAATTTTATGTCCGAAAATTTCAATTGTGCAAATATATTTCTCAGCCATGTATACCAAGAACTTTCAATTTCGACTTCGGGCATACTCATTGATTCCATAAATAGGTGTTGCATAATGTCGAGCTTTTGTGGCTATAAATTTGTCCTATACCTTCTCTTCAAGTTCACTGTCTTCTCTTTACTAATTTTTTTCAAGTCCAAGTTTCCATTTTCTGTTGGCTAATTAAATGCCCAGTAGAAGTAGAAAATAATACCATCGCATCGAACAGTTTTATGCTGAATTAATGTAGTTACTTTAGTTTGAAAGTTTCCCATTAAAATAAGTTCTCTTACCAGCGGGCGTCTTGGACTCTCGTCGCACTGCAGCAATAGACAGCTGCCGTTGGCTCTTGAACCATCGAGTTGTCTTGCCGTTGTCCGTTCCTTCGATCATCCGTGGCTGGACGTCTCCGTATTCTCCGCACGCCAGTTCGATCACTGTGAGGGCAATTTATGAGCGTCAGTCATATTTTTCTTTGTGTATTTCATTACGCTTTAAAAGAATTCATAATAGCATTCTAAACATAATTTCCCATTTAAAAAGAAGGAAAAAACATTTGTTTTCGAATCATTCTGAGAATAATTCGTAAGTGGTGGAATTGTAACAGTATCGATTTATTTACCTAGGCCATTTGGAGCATTCGAACGATCCGCTTAAATCCTTGAAGTGGGCGTTGCCAAGGAAAGGAATTTCGCTAATGCGAGAATTTCACTTGCATTTGTCTGAGTCAGGCGAGCTCTACCCTCACCAATCACACTTAAACCTATGAGTTGAATCAGTGAGTTTGATAAATGGGATAGTTGATGTAACGTATTAGTAGTTGGTCACTTTATTTAGCTAATGAAAAGATCATACTACATTAATCAGAGACGGCGCTAGCAGGTGCGGGGCTAGGGGCGAACCTTCAGTGCGGGGCCCTTCACTTAAAATATTAAACTCTATACCCCATCTACAAACTCGAGCATTTTGAATCCCTACCACTCTCTGGCTAAGTATGTGTTCCCCTCCCAAATTCAGACTTCGTAATTACGCCGTTATAATACCATCACGCAGTTGAGTTCAAAATAGTATAATACAAATAAAATTTATAATTATATTCATTCATAAAATTATAACGTAAAATAAACATACAAAGCGCGCTTTATACTTTAAATTACTGCATTATTATTCCTTATTCATAATATTATTTTTTGTCTAGCACGGACTTAACAATACAGTAATAGTTGAAATTGCATTTTCAAACTATCGTATATTTTAATTTTTTTCACGAACGCGGGGCCCCCCAAAGCGCGGGGCCCGGGGAAGTCGCCCCGGTAGCCCCGCCCTAAGGCCGGCTCTGACATTAATTTTTACAAATTTTTAATTTTTACACCCTTGTGGTGGGGTGGTTTTTTGTGGGCATAATCGTAATTTTTTTTGGAATTCATGAGGAAGAAAGCCGTTATGTCTCTGCATGAATGAGAAACGCCCTCGTAGAATCACTCTAATATTTTGCTTTCGTGTCCGATGGCGTAGATATAATTTGATTCTTGCTTCAAATAGACGCGAAGCTTTTCATTTTATCGTCGCTTCTCTCTCTACGCGAGAAGTGAAGAATATCTATTTTAAGGCTCTCGGGATATTGATCAGTTGGGAAACTCGGAGCCTCTCAGGGTTGAGAACTCTGTGCGAACGTCTCATGATCTTTGGGGGAAAGGTCACTGTCGAAGTCCAGAGATTGGAGAACACTTTGGCACAGAGCTCGAGAGCTAATTCGCGATTAATAAGCGATGGAATATTGTGAACGAGGCTTAATGGATTCGTTACTATTTTTCCACCTGTGGCGTATTCTGAGTCTCTTTAGATCTGAGTTGTAGAGCGAATTTTTGAAGCGTAATTTGCACTCCAATACTAGGATTAACATTGATGAAATATTTTATTTTCTTCATTCGATCCTTTTCATCTAGTACGGACTGATTAGTAATCAATTGAAAGCACTGGTGGACGTGGTGTTTGCACAAAATGCACGAAATATCATTTGTATAATGCACTTGGTATCCTAAAAACAAATTGTAAGTCAAAGAACCGCTACTGGGACACTATCTGCAAATAAACTCTTCAATATCATTATTTGAACGTGAAAACGCGAAAAACAGGAACGACGACGTTCTGTACATGGTTGGTGAGGACACACAACTTCTAGGTGATATACTGAAGAGACAGATGGTATGGAGGGAGCGAGTACTGAGCGGGGAGGGGATGTGAAAACGATGTTAGGGGATAGAATGCTGGGTAAACGTGGAAGGCGAAAGAAGAGAAAAGGATTTTTACACAGAATGAAAGGGAGTAGGCATTACGGTGAATTGAATAGAGGGGAGTCAATGAAGGGAAGAGAGATTGACGTAATTTTTCTTAAATACTCCATGAAAATCTACCTTAGTCGGTAGAATAATTTAATAATAACAATATAAAATAGACTATGAAAAGTAAACAACCTTGGCAACTTTTCGCGTTTCGACGGCGAGGCATCATGTTCAAGTACTTGAAAATGACGACTCAGCGTTGAAACGCGTCGTACCAATAAAAATTTCCAGTGAAAAGTTACCAAGGTTGTTTATTTTTAATTTCAACAGGGATTGTCACAAAGTTAAAGCCGAATCGATTGATTTCAAAATAAACTATTTCCTCGTTTGCCTATATCTTAAATTTTGATAAATTTACCTTCGAATTATTTTCTCCTGTGCTATTTTTTCAGCATTTGAGATAAAGGCAACTGCAAAACAGGGTCTACTCTAATTACCTTGAGAATTTACTGATGATAAAGTAAGTTTAGTGATCCAGTGGCGCAGCGAGGGCGGGTTTAGGGGGTTAAAATCTCCCCAGAGCTCAGAGAAATTTTTAAGTTTAATCCATTGTACTTAATTGGTTAAATGTTACTAATAGAACAGTGTAAGGATTAATTAAATATTCCTCTGAAAGCCGTAAAACTCACCATTTTGAACCGTTTATCTCAAAATTCCGCAATTTATTAATCTCGCACCTACCGATTATCCTGGAGGGTATTCCAAACCCCCCACACACCCCGGTATTAGTTGCACCCCCCCTCCCCCCAGCCTTAATTCATAGCTGCGCCCCTGTAGTGATCCGCCACAAAAAAAGACTGATGGAAAGGGAGGTAAGAATACTCTTTTACGAGCAGAAAACATCTTTTAAAAAGAGTTGAGATTAGTTAGTGCAAAACTTAAGAGAAAATTCGTGGTACGCATTAGGTACTCACCGTAGTCGGCGGGGTTGTGGTACATGGGGCACTCGAGGTCGACGGATGAGAGGAACGGTACGAGCATTGAAGTGGCGCCCTGGTAGACGCACTTGCCCGCCGCCAGCACGTACACGTGGTCGAAGGCCTCGAAGAGGGAGGCGCTGGGCTGGTGGATGGTGGCCACGATGGTGCGACCCTGCCGCGCCAGCACCTTCATCAGAGACACGCACTGCGTGCAAGACGAGCTGTCCAACCCACTGAAAGTATGGACAAATTTAGGTAAACTCTATCAGGCGATATTAAGTGCAATAACAAAATGAATTGAAGCGAATATAATTTCATTCCGTCAACTTTTTAATGTCGAATATGTTTTTATTCTGAACCTTTACGAGTTATTGCGTCATCATGTAAAATAAAGAATTAGTTCTAAGTTATGCGTCAAAACACGTTGTGAATTTACATTTACGATTTCACGAATGGTGCACTCGTGTGGAGCATTTGGGTGAAAATAAAAATCAATCAAAGACTTTTCTTAACTGATTTGAACTAAAAATATATTAATTTATTGTATTTAATTTTTGTGTATGTTTAATTTTCACTCCAGGAATCATTGATGAGTACATTTCCAATGCTCGTGGTACATATGATAGGTGCATGTGTTAACGGAGATATTGCCCGCCCTTTACAACAGGGATGGATTCTGCGTCAAATTCGTTGGGGGGGTCATGACCATCATTCCGGGGAAGAGGGACGAGCTTGATTTTTTAAAAGTAACGATTGCTACGCTCCACAATAAATACAATTCGCACATTTGGGACTTGTAGTCATGCATTTTCATATACACCCCCTTTACTTTTTACAAGAATACGAAAGCTATTTAACAAATAAAAATTTTAAGATGTTTATAAAAATAGGGGGGGTTAATCCTACCTAAATCCGCCAAAGTTCCCATAGTGGAGGAACGAATCGTTGAACTTTTGAGAAATTCACCGCTCAACAGTATACCTCGAAATGATTGCTACTTTGAAGGAATAATTCATGGGTTTCCTCCGGGTGTGGTAACAAAACACCGTTTAAATAAAAAAATACCGTAAAGAACTTGACTTCAGTTTCTATTCCTGGAGACGATAGCAAAACCACACCCGGTGGGAAACCTGAGAACTATTCCTAAACTATACGCCAGGAAATACTCTAATTCTACATGGTTGACACATGTTTGTTAAGGGTTTTTTTATCGTTGCCGTTTGACTTTGATGAACTCTTAAATAACTTACGTGGTCGGTTCATCGAGGAACATGACTAGGGGATTGTTGACTAATTCTAGAGCGATTGAAAGTCGTTTCTTTTGTCCTCCGGATAGCATGCTGGCTCTTGTATTTTTGGTCTCGCTCAGCCGCAATGTGTCCAGGATCTCGTCAATCTGAAAGACGAAGAAATTCTTATCAGTTGAATTACGCATTCATTACACTTCTTCTTGAAAGTGATTATCAAAGCTATGTACTAATTTTTAATTTCCGCCTCCGTGAAGAAGATTTGTGAAAGTCAGTTGGTAAAGACATAGCTATTACTCCCACTTGACCGGTCATATTTTTTAACGCTTATCCCTACTTTTTAACATTTTCAGGATATGTACAGTTCGCGATTTTCAACTTTTGTCTTTATTTCCAATTTGAGGAGTTTTATCGAGATTTTTTGCTGAGAAGTACTTTTTTTGCACATAATATGCTTATTCTTATTGAGGTAAAGATAAGCGTTGAAAAATGTCTAATTTCTATATATATCACCTAAACATTTCAAGGTAATACGTGAATTGAAATGAGAAACACGTCACGGGGAAAGACAAAACAGGGCGACCTCTTAAACTTAATATAAGTTTTTTTGTACCTCCGCTAAGATGCATGTATTTGTAGAGAGAGCTGATGAGTGCTTTGAAGGAAGAGGTGTATACTTTTTTATGTCACTTTCAGTTTTTACTTCAGCCGTTATATGTTTCAATTATAATTCTGGTTTAGCCCCAAGGAATGCCGCTGATTTCATTGCAAACGAAAAAGAGTAGCCAGCCACTGGATGGTTTATGCAATCTGTTTTGACGCGCGATGCTACATTGTGTTTTCAAATTGGTCGGTGTCAGCGTCACTAATCAGCTTTTTTGTCCCGTAGCAGTTTCTGTCCGGAAGTCATCTTGTAAACATTAGTTTTGCCTGCCTAATCGCTTTGGAACGTACGAGTAGTGAATTCCATCTCCTCGATCTCATGAGCTGACTTTGCTGGCTGTTCTAAGTGCGCCATCAGATGAGTTTTACGATCATACTAACAAGGACTATGACTAATTACGTGAGTCGAGCAGGCTATGTAAGATACGGATTGAGAAAAAAATACGCTTCGTCACCGAATAACCTCAAGAAGTTCCATTGTTTGTTCTTGTCAGTTCAATGGTTTCACCTAATGGCTGAAAGAACTATTTTACTAATTTTACAAAGCATTTGTAAAAATATTCCATTAATGTTAATGCGTCATGTATCATTTAGGAGATATTAATGTATTTAGAAGTCCTTATATGCTAATAGTTGAAGTTATAAAAGCCCCGAATGTATGCAAATACTTTGTGATTCACTCCATTTTTCAGCCGAAATTTGTCGAACACGATTCGTATGATTTGAATGTATGACTTTCGTACCAGTTTCGGGGATTAATAAACCAAAATTGTGTTTACGCGCATCAGCCATCAAAATATAACAGATGGGAAATGTTGGAAAGTTTTTTTGGGCTAATGTGTGGAAGCCGTATCCCGTGAGACTTGAAAATGAAACCTGAAAAATGGAAGAACGTATAATTCGACTTATTTCTTCCAAAAACTGGAGTGAGACTGTTTGTGGCTAGTTAGTACCAAGCTAAACTTAAGCGATTGACAAGTCGTGTAATACTGTCAATATCATTTATATCATCATTGATAAATAAGGAATCGTCGCAATTACGCTATTTAGAATAAACGCTTAATCCAGCTATATTTATTTGTTTATAATTAAATTTAATAATTTATAAGCTAAAAGATCGGTGAGAATAGTTGAAAAGGTGCACACCTTTCTGAATGAATCATCTAATGGAATGAATCAGCATATAGCTGTTATGATATGCTGGTTCAGTGAGCAGTTATATATATGAACACGAGTCAATTATGCCTAAATGCATGAACGCAAGAACGGTCTCCAAAATTAACCGTGTAACCACTCTACTTGTGCGAATGGTTGAACAGAAAATAGAACCTTTTCTAATTTGATGTATGCATTTGTACGTGTTCCGTTACGGTCCACCAAAATCGTTCACTCTATCAGACATCCATTAACTCGAACGTGAAAATACATAGTGTAAAAAGGCATTTACGCACAACGAAGCTTTCCATTTGTTGATTTTTGGCTCAACGCATCAACAAGTATAGTGATAGAAATATCGATTTCGATTAAAATCGAAAATCCACTTTTTAATGCCAAAAATCGAGGAAATCGAGATCGAGTCTTGATCTTAAAAATTTAAATTAAAACTCGATCTTTTTACTTCGATTTCGCCATTACGTTTGATTTCAGTGGTGTTACTACCGGCCTATGATAACGCCATCCGTCCCCTGCGTAAGACTTATCGGAGGCCGGTAGTGTTGGAAAGTACGCCCTTGATCATCAAGAAAACATTGCAATCAGTTGATCTTTCTAAAAGTAATTAGTGAAGCCTAATGGCACCAAGGGGTGGGATCCCAAAACTTAAATGTGGGTGCATTTGTAAATTTTTACTATCAATAATTCACGCATGTATTCTGAGTAGATTTTTGGGATTTTATTCTACGTACCAATTGTGTATTTTAGGTGTTTTCCGAATTTGTTATAAAATTTTTTATGCCAGCTGTAATTAAAGAAAAGAACTATCGATTTATCGATCTATCGGTCGAAATTTCGAGTTGTGTAGAAAAGTTGAGTTTTTCTTATCGATTAAAAATCCATTTCTCGAAAAATCAATTTTGACCGACATTTTTCCAGTACTAAACCAATACTCCCTAAACCAATGAGGAAATCAGCCTGCGTGCGGTATGCAGCCTGACTGAAAATATTACTGAAAATGACAGGCGTGGCGTGGCGGGAACTTTTCATTTCCGGCCACCACGACCTGGGGCGTGGCGGTCAGCACGTTGAAACTAGTGATGAGCGATATATCGCTGTGATTGAATCACCGTTACTGAAAAGTAGCAGTCACAGTCGGTGATTCAATATTCGAAATCACTGTGATCGGTGATTCAATCACTGGATTCGGTGAAGATAGCTCTGGCTGCTACCAAGTGATATGCGATATATCGCCACCTGTGATTGAAGAGAAGTAGCCGAAGACTGCCGGTGACTAAATCACCAAATACTCGAAATCACTGCCACTGTGAATACGGTGAAGTTAGCTTCGGCAGCTACCATGATGCTACCAACAGTAAAATAAGGATGTCTTATTCATCTTTTATGATGAATAAGACATTCTGTGCGAAATATACAGCTAAATCTTTGAATTATGATGGTTTGATTATAAATATGTATAAAAAATGATTGCCCCTTATCAATTCTTTTACCACATCAAATTTACTTAATTATTGTAATATAAACTCGGAATCAGAACTATTCCCTCAAAAAAAAAAATAATTTGCCTAATTTTACAATTTTCTATAAGTTTATTTGTTCCTATTGAGGAGAGCTCATTCCTTGGAATTGGACAAAGTAGCAGGAATAGCAGCGCCACAAATCACCGATGACTTTTAAGAGTGATTCACCTCGGTGATCTCAATCACAGTTAAGAATCACCGTTACTGATGAGTAGCAGTCACAGGTAACGAAGTGATCCGAAAATCACAGTTCCGCTCATCACTAGTTGAAACGTCACACTTACGATCCCTTGCTTGTCCTCCTGGGAGACTTTCCTGCCCAGCTTCAGCTCTGCGGAGATGGCCATGTTCTCGGCCACGGTGAGCAGGCCCTGCAAGCGGTCCTCTTGCATGATGTAGCATGAGAGGCGACGGAATTCGGCGAGATCGCGCTCTTCCCCGTTCACGCACACCAAACCCTCCACGCCCGTCGTCCTGCAAGAGCAGACAAAGAACTTAGCATATAAAACTGCCAAACCGTGACTTCAATATGCACACCACACAGGTCCGGAACAAGGGCGGGGAAGAGGGGGCACATGCTCCGAGTGGCATATTTCAGGGAGCAGCAAAATTTGAAAAATTTATTGAAAAGTTACTTATTTTTTCTAATGAAATTATGTAACAACAATCATTAATATATAAATTATTTAACAATAATATTCATAAAACTTCTTGATAGCAAACACTCTGAGTGTAATTTTAACCACCGCATCTAACAAAATTGCTTTCGGAGGTATTATATATTATTATATTAAAACATTATGTCATATTTATTTTATTGATGTGGAGGAGGAGGGAGGAAGTAGGGGGGGATCAGGAGAGGGGGCGTCAAACGTGTCTTTGCCACCCTGAAAAAAACTCCTAGTTCGGTCCCTGACACCACTCACCAAACAGTTGGTGATAATGTAGGCATGAATACATTCATGAAATAAAGATAGACGTGACTGGCAAAGTTACCGCTTTAATCTCACCTCACGACCGGTTACAATAATTGTATTAACTTCAAGTGTGCTATCTTTATACCTATATTCTGTATGGCCTGAATGCTCTGTTCTCAGTTATTTTAAGCCATGTATAGGTAAATCAAAGAGAGTGAAAACAATTCTAATTCATTACTGTATTTATATAATTTTATTACTGTAGTTTATTCAGCGCTACTCACCGGTATCCGGTTAAAATGTCCAGGAGCGAAGATTTTCCAGCACCTGATGGCCCCATGATGGCCACCAACTGTTTGGGGGGGAAACATCCTGTGACTCCATGCAGGATTGTCTTTCTACCTGTGGAAAAAAAATTTATCCATTTTAGCGTGCTCTTGTACGAAAGTTTTGCTATAATTATCCATGAGTCCTCATGATTACAAATAAAGTTGATTAATCTGAAATACAGTGGAGTCAACTCTGTGCAATTGAAAGATTCATTTGACAACATAATTATCACTAAATCATGATTCTATTATTTTAGTGTATGTAAAAACACAACTCTGAATCATCCCTTCTCGATTGTTTTATGCCTTGCATTGGCATATCATAGTGGGGAAAAACAACTTTTATATTATTTAATTACATATGACCAGTCCCTTTCTCTCGGCCACCTCGCACTTCGTGAACTTTGACGATATATCTACTATTTCTACATCATATTTTATTGATAACACTAAATTTGACCGCTGCAAGAAGATTTTTCTACGAAATCGAAAATTAAAACAAAACGACTTTCCAAATTTATTAGGTTATTATCCTATTTTTTAATGAAAAGGTTCCACATTAGCATTGGCAGAATGACTTGCATCCTAAATGAAACATGTAGAAATGCTAAAAATTTCAGTGAGTTTATTGAGTCGATTAATTGACGATTAACGCACTTTATTCCTTAACAAACTTCATCGGTCCTCAAAATTGACACCAATGTGATGAAGAACAAAGGAAAAAGTAAAAAAACCAACTAAGCAAAAGTTTAACTAAACATTTCAAAATAATTTAAAATATGTAATAAAGTGTATGTTATTCTTTATTTTTCTTCTCGTTAAAAGTCAAAATAAATCATAGATATCCGCGAAATCATTGTCTCACGATAAAAAAAATAAGCAAACACGCTAGGGAAGGTAGTACATAGATTTTGAATGAAACATGGTCATTCTCATCGTTCACTAGTCTGCAACTTTGTATTAACTCATATCCGATCAAATCATTTGAGCGGTTATTTTTTATTCACTGGAGATTGATAACTTCGCTTCAACAATGGATGTTGTTGAAGAGAGATGAGGAAACTTGATTGGAACTTGCAAAGTTCCATTCTTATCAACTCGAAGAACGTTTGTAGGTGATAACCAAAGATTCTTTTCTCGTGAAAGATAAAAATACGGCAGAACAGTGAAACATGAGCAATAGCATTTTACCAGAGGTATCCATCTTCCCTTACTTCCTGTGCATCAGTACGAATTTCGTAGTCACTAGCTTTTTAGACCGTTTCACGCGGGGCACGTACTTACACAATCTGACGTGTGTACGAAGGCGCAGTCAAAATTGCGTCGTAAAAAGCGGTGAATTGCGAGAACACGTGCGAGAATGCGTGGACGTGAGATGGCAAAAAAGCCCCAGTTCTGTTCATGCATTCGTGCAATTCCACGCCAATTTAGAAATTTTTGCCGTTCTAACCTGCGCAATTCCGTTCCCCGTGTAAAACGGCCTCTTAAAATAAAATTTTCTCATGATTCGAAACTAAACCTTTAATTCCATTTCCAAGCACAGTATGGGAATAAATCTGGCGAATTATATCCTAAGTTTCGCATGAAATAACGTTGAATATTGATGTTCTCTTAGATTTTTAGAGACAAATGATAATGCTTCGGAAGGCTTTTTTCGATCAAATTTGTAATGGAAAATGTACTAGTAGATTTTGAAATGATTCATTTTCAGCAGGATGTCATATGAGCAAGATTACATCATGATTCTACAACGTCCATATAGTTTTTAAAATTATCAATATTGTAGAAAATATATGTTTTACATGATTTCATTTATGCATTTCAAATATTATTATTCATTTTAGATCAAGTGAAGCCGGATTAAGACATTCGTATAGTCTTAAATCACTTTGATTTTGTAAAATTTTGCCTTGAATTAATTTTCATTGTAATTGATGCGATTGACATTATTTTCTGGTGTAAAAATTTGCGTTGTTGTTGTGTAATCAATTTTGAATGGCTTTTCCACCTCAGAGGAGTTATTATTTCAAATTAATATTTATCAAGAGCATACATAAGTGCTCCTCGGTAGTAGCTGCGATAATAACGCGGTACGTTATCCTTGGGCTACTGGCCGCTGCCGTGCTCTCGTGAAACGTATTCAAGGCCAAGGTCGACAAGGAGAGGTTAGACAGTTTATGCAAATGTTACCCTTGACATCTCACCATGATTCGGTGTATTGATCTGAGAAAATAGCCGACGTTTGTCGTGAAAATCATGTATGTCTCTAGTAAAGGCTTGAGGTAAAAAAAACCTTCGGTCCCAACGCTAATCAATTGAATGCTACAGACCATTTTCCTAGAGCCCGATGATAAGATAAACGATGCCATACCTATGTTCATTCCAGGTTTATCATTTTAAATCAGATATCTTTGCGATTTTTTACGTCAAAAATCATGAGGAAAGGAGTAATAAAATGAAAAAAATTCTTGAACTTTGAATTCTTTATTATGCATGGATATATCGGTATTGAATCAAGAAAATTCAATTGCTGACATTGAATTGATATGTTCTCAACATCTTTTGGCACATCGCACCGTATTTATTATAAGCTATTTAAAATAATCTCTGTCTCTCAGCTGTGTTATCCTGTTCCTCGCAATCTCTTCTCTCCATATTGTAGAATGGTCTTCCAACTCAGTTAAGTATATTTATGCTTTTTGGGTAAATAATAATCCGTTGATTTAGTACGATTTCTCTCGGCTCTCTACTGAGCTGACTGTAAGATGAATGTAATCCCCATGCCTGCACTCTATATTAGGAGCAATTATACGGAATAGGAGATTTTAATTTCATATGCAAGTGACATGGCCCTAGAAAGTTCCATATTAATATTGAGCTCGATAATTACTATCATGCGTTATTTTCAAACGAATTTATTCTGATGAATTTGATGATCCGGCAGAAGTACCAAGGTAAATGGACTTATTATAATTTAGGTTCTCTTGGGACTTTTCCCCCAACGTTTTGAAAATTTCAAATACGATTAATAGTCCCGGAAATGAAGCATTTTGGCTTGCAATTTTTTCAAACTGAATCGATTTTCTTGAAATTTTCATAATAAGTAGGGAATATACCAAGAATCAAAATCTATATCATGCCGACGGGCGCTTTTACCCTGGGGGTGGTTTCCACCCCATCTCGGGGGTGGAAATTTTTAATTATATTTTGACCACAGGAATCGATAGAAAAATGAATTCTAAGAATATAATGTTCCATCCATTTTTTGCGTAAAATTAATATTTTTCGAGTTATTTGCGATTGAAAGTAACAATTTTTTGACGAAAAAATCAACGATTTTAATCGATTATAGGCAAATAACTTGAAAAGTATTAATTTTATTAGGAAATTGTGAATTACAAAACTGTAGCTTGTAAAAAATTAAATAAAAATCTTATTTTATATTTCCTTTATGACCAATTCGGACCGAGCTACAACTTGTTGATGGGTATCTATTGTTTGTCATACGCTAAATTTGAAAGATTCAATACTAAATAGCGGGAAGAATGTAATTTTCGAGGAAAAATTATGTAATCTGTTTTAAAGTGTTTTTAAAAAACTTTCTTATAATGAGAAAAAATATTTTTTATCATGAAATTTGAGCGAGTTATGATTAAAAATAAGATCAGTCCCTACTTTTTTGTACGAAAAAATCAGTGAAAACAACTCCTTATTACCACACTTGACAAAATTGATCAATGCCCTTCAGTATTTCTCTTTATTTAAGTATTGTTAATTGATCCTAGAAGTTTTTTTAATTTAAAACTCTAAATTTTGAAAAAATTGAAGGAAAAAGTGAAAAGTCATTTTTTACAATTTCGTTAAAAATGCTCTTTTTTTCAAAATAACTCCAAAAAAACAGAGATATGAAACAAATGCTAGAGTAATAAATTGTAACTTCTTTATTTCCAAATATTTTGGTGTGTTTTAGTTTTCTATACAATAAATATATGGTGAGATATTGATAATTAAAACCTCTATTTCCGAGGGAGCTCCACCTTATTTACACCCTTAAATCCCTCCCCTTTCAAAATTAATGACTCGAAAAAAATTTAATTGACATGACGCCGTAGTCAGTAAAAACCCTACAAAATACAATTTAAATGAACTTTATATCATAAAAAATAAAGGAGCTATGTTTGAAATACCAATCAAATTTATTTTCGAAAAATTCGAAATCCACAATTCAGAGCATAATATTCCTCATAATCAGCATATACTTCGTGTATTTTACTTTAGAAGCTAACGATACACTCAAATTTGCTACAAAATAAACACACATACCCATAAGATGTATATATACATACACATATGTGAGTATGTGTGCTCTCGCTCACAGTGACCTGTGAGCATGCATGTGGTGGGAATACTGGAAGCCATACAGTCTCCGTTTGATTGTGTTTCATGTAATGTCTACATAAATGTACATTTATTTGTTTATGTTACCATTACGAAGTTTGTTCTGTTTATCCTATTGTTATACCTTTTCTGTGCTGTGATTAAAATCATGAGAGAAAAAAGTGAATACATAATGAAAGGAGTAAGAAAGTGAATAACAAGATACAATGTGATAAATAATTTTTATTTTTAGGGTAAATAATTTTTTTTACATTAACCCCCAGTAAGGGTTGATGATTATGGGTTGAAACGCCTTAAAATTATTTTCCAAACAAAAAAAAATTATATAAATAATTTAAACTAAATTTTACCCGTATTTAGCTTTAAAATATAATTTTTTAAGTTCCAGCTTTTAGGGGTAATTTTCATCCCTAAAAAATTAAACGCGCCCTTCGGCATAGTATAGATTTTGAAGAACGGGGTATGATTAGTCTAATCCCAAATATTTAAGCAAATCGATTCGGTTTAAAAAAAACTTTTTGAAGGAGGTATGATTAGTATAAATACAAATTTTTATGCAAATCGATTCAGTTTGAAAATTCTTTTTTACATTAACCCCCAATAAGGGTTGATTATTATGGGTTGAAACACCTTAAAATTATTTTCCAAGCATAAAAAAATAATTATACATATAATTTGAACTAAAGTTTACACGTATTTAGCATTAAAAAATAAATTTTTAAGTTTCAGCTTTTAGTGGTAGTTCTCACCCCTAAAAAATAAAACGCGCCCTTCGGCTTAATATAGATTTTGAAGAACGGGGTATGATTAGTCTAATCCGAAATATTTATGCAAATCGATTCGGTTTGAAAAAAATTTTTAAAGGAGGTATGATTAGTATAAACACAAATTTTTATGCTAATCGATTCAGTTTGAAAATTCTTTTTTACATTAACCCCCAATAAGGGTTGATTATTATGGGTTGAAACACCTTAAAATTATTTTCCAAACATAAAAAAATAATTATACATATAATTTGAACTAAATTTTACTCGTATTTAGCTTTAAAAAATAATTTTTTAAGCTCCAGCTTTTAGGGGTAGTTTTCACCCCTAAAAAATAAAAAGCGCCCTTCGGCATAATATAGATTTTGAAGTAGGGGGTATAATTAGTCTAATCCCAAATTTTGGTGCAAATCGATTCAGTTTGAAAAAATTTCAAGGTTTTTCACTTTTATGAGCTTCATTTCGTGGACTATAATATTGGTGCGATGTTTTTTCAAGCAACAATGTCGACACATAGTTTATTTAGCGCCAAAAATGAGTGATGATTAAATCGATGATTCCTTGCGTAATAATAATATTTTTATTTTACGATCGTATGTGTGAACGCGACGATTCAGGCCAGGCGTGTTGCTCCTGTGGTAGAGAGGAAGTAAAGATAATTTAAATAAGAAATTACTTGATAACGGTTAATTGGTAAATTTTTGCAGACTTAACGGTTTCATGTAATAATTAGTGAAAATAAAAGTTCCCGGCACAAATAATCACACAGAACTATACCATTTTTAACCTCTTTCTCTTAACTTGCTTCGTCTGTTTGTCTGCTACATTGACAGAATTTCACATCCAATTGTCGGATCGACTTGAAATTTTGTAACCTGGTTGCTTCTGATGACAATAAAATATTCAATAATAATATATTTGAGATTTAGCTTCATTGCACACCAATTTATTTATTTAATTTCCCTTATGGTTACAAATGTTCTCAATTGATGGCGACATTTGTAAATATTTAAGCAGAAATTTTTTTAACAGCTCTGGTTCAATCGATTGCATAATATACGATTAAAAGTAGAAAATAAACATAAAATTAAAAAGATTTAAAAACACTTTTTCCAAAACCAGTATAAAAAGCACAAAAAAGTAATATATATGAGTTACAGCACTCGGAGACTAAAGCGTGGATGCCAGTTAGGTCTACATATTAATATTGCGTACCTTTCTTAAGCCTGAATCACACGATCATTTTTTTTCGTCGCGAAAGTGATCACTATCGAGATCACTTTTCCCGTCGCGAAAAGCAATCGCTCTAGTGATCATTTTTCTGAATCACACGGTCACTCCCGCCGTCGCTTTTCGCATCATTTCCAAAATCACAGCTCGTTGTCATAGGACCCACATCACGAAATTATATAGCGTGTTTGTTTATTTATGTCGTTCCCACAATTGTCAAACGTTGCGCTGCAATCGCTCCATAGGGGAATGCGTTCCGATTGGCTGATATGGCGTTTTAGTGACGGTTTTAGCGACGGAAAAAGCGACCGGACGAGTGATGAAAAATAGCGATGGGAATCCTCATCGCGATCGCGAAAAACAATTGCCGGCGACGATCATTTTGCGCAGTGATCGCGATAGTGATCACTTTCGCGACGAAAAAAAATGATCGTGTTATTCAGGCTTTACCTATTAGGCTCTACTACGCTCGTTTCTGAAACACCAAATTATCACCCACCATATATTCTCGGAAAGCTAATTTTTTCCTCTCTTTGTAATCTATTCTGCTTTTTGTAAGCGCATTCCTTTTTTTATTTTTATTTTATAATTGATGATATGATATTATGTGCCAGTTTTTAATTAAGCACAAATATTTTTCAGTGCAGCTTTAGTACGCTATGATTACAGTACATAATAAGGCAGATTAAAATTAAAACTGAAAGCTTGATGGAGAACCGATGTGATGAGACAGCTCTAGTTCATCATAGATTAAGTGCTGTTGACGCGCTTTCCTAGACAGTCGAGCTCACTTGAGTGTGTATCATCGTTACTCAATGTCGACTTCGGTCGCATAGGCGGACGCTGATGCCCGGAACAAGATGAACATCCATTAAATCTCCGTTCGAGATGGTATATTTCAAGTGCTCATCCATGCATGAAGAAGTGGGGCTTATCATGTTGCGCAGGAGGTAAACTTTGTTCACATTTACTCCACTCGTCTCAAAATGTTATTCCGTCAGTCCTTTTGAACCTGTCCCTACTGATATGCATATCATAATTATTATAATGGCAATGGAAACTGATTTCTATGCATATTTTACGGCTTGGCTTGTTGCTCTCGTGTTACACAGGAGGTAAACACAATTCAAATAAAAGAAATGATTTGGTAACGGTTAATTGTTACATTTTTGAAGCATTATGGTTTCATGCAAGAATTAGGGAAAATTTAATAGCTTCCGGCACAAATTACCCCGTCGCGCTATACCATTTTTGCTTATGATATGATATTTGGTGTCAGTCTCTTCTTTATTCTTTTCTCGGAAGACGTTTGGGCTTACATCCATCCCATCCAAGCATGCCTCGTATCTTATGGATACTCTTCTTAATATTTATCGATAATATAACTATGACCAAAGGACTATTATAAAATTTGACGAATAGAAGTAAACATTTAGTCAAGAACCAATAATGACACATGAAAGAGATTTTTTCTAATCCCTTGTAATTCCTATCGCACAAGAATGGTAAATGCTTCTCTTTCAGTCAAATCACCGTGGTTACCGTGGTTTTCGGTCACAATATTGTCTATTAATATGTCTTTAATTACTTATAGTGGTGATTTCATGAGCTGATGCATTATTTTTATCCTTATAAAAGTAAGCGTAGTGACAAGGGCACCGCCTACCAGTTCATTTCAGTTATTGTGTTCCTACTGGCGATGGATTGAAGACAGTGACTATTTTACCTTATTTTTATTTAATAATAAAAACCAAATGACAAATTGTTTAAATTTTCTAGTTAATTAACTGACCTCCACTTTCAATACCCTTTAACACACCAGCAGTGTTAGATTTAGTGACGTGGTGGCCTTCTTCGTCTACAGTCTCGGCTATAGACTGTAGAGACTGGGTAGAGTGTATCAGAGCAGCCACTAGCTGAAATCCAGTTCATGATGATCAGAAAATTGTGAAAAATCGCAGCCAGCCAATATAAATTAATTTACCTATTATCCTTAATATGTAAATTTCACTCGTATATGGCTTAGGATGGGATGATTCTACCCTCTCCTGCACAAAAAACTTTTGCATTTCAAGTCTTGAGTTTCCCATCATCTCGTTTAGCCATTAATGACCTTAATCATGCCACTTAAACGAAAAAAACTGTTAGGGATGAGAGAAAATATATGTTTATACTAACAAATCAAAAACTCACCAAATCCAAATAATAATTGAAAGTTTTTTGAATTTTTTTTCTTTTTAGTGATAGCGATGCTACATCCTGATAACGCCTGAATTTTCTGTAAATGCTATTTTTTAATAAAAAATCTAATTAGAATAAGCTAAGCAAATCCTAATTAGTATCATAAATAGTAGTGTTGGCATTATGGGAGAATATAAGTGCTTTGCAGTAATTTTCCTCTGACTTTATTTTAACCCGATCGCTTTCAACGCTACCGCTTCATCATTAAGATCATTCTCGTTCCATCGATTAGATTTTTCAATGGAATTGGACCTACAATAATTCTCCGGAATGCATGTACGATACTGAAAGTGTTTGCCTGCAATGATGATAACAATAATATTCTAATGCTAACTGGTTCCCCCAACGGGCTTCTGAATCGATTTTCTGAAAATTTACTGAAAAATTCTTTCCGTGAATATATACGTGGTAAATAGTTGCTTTCGCAAATTGAACAGCATTTTTATTATAAAGACCAGGTGTCGGCAATTTATGACTCGCAAGCCGCATGTGGCTCTTTATGTATCAAATTGCGACCTTCCATTTCCATGCGCAAAGAATAATTATTATACTATTCAATTTAAACGCCCAAAAAATATTGCAAGAATGATAAAAACCATAAATGTAAGGAGAGAGGTGTTAGGTGTAAGGACACCTGGACCCCTGATATAGACGAAACACATTGAAAATCACTCGTGCACTGAACACCTAGGCAGGACTCGAACGCGTGGTATTCGGGTTTAGTTCGGCAAGCGAGGGCTCACCCTTAATCTAAATCATATCACAAATCCATATCACTTCTCTATTACTATGAATCCATTGCCTGTCTCATCATCGCCTTCACATGTCCGCATATTACTGCCGTGATCATCAATGAGCCAACCTATCACTCATACTCAACCTTGATCTCATCTCCTGCACTAATCACAGCCCCTACTTTTCTTTTTTTTCCCCTTTAACCCTCATTTTAACCCTCTCCTTCCATCGGTAGCGTTCTTCGAGTGCATTCCGGTATTCATTTTTTTTCTCTCCCGCCGTCGGAGGACCTTGGACGCGCGGCGAATCTCGCGCGCGCCGCCGCGGCAGCGATTGAGTAACCACCCGTCGTCTGCCGCCTCAGCGCACCGTAATCTAATCACAGCTTCGGAGACAGCGGAAATGTTCGCAACGGGGCGCCAAAGGTTGTGCGAGAAGGCGTTTGCAGACGCCCTAGGCGTTGCTCGCCTACAACCCTCTTTCGACAGGTGATACGGATTGAAATGTATGCCTTTTCGTTGTCATTTTTTCCCAGAATATGTATTTTTTAAATAACTCTTGCCTATCTTCCTCAGTCTATGTAGGTATGTATATCGGTTGGGAGCCGAGGGTGGTTCTCATGAGGACAGGGGCGGATCCAGGATTTCTTTTGGGGGGGGGGGGGAGCACAAGCAAGGCCGTATCCAGGATTTTATTCTGGGGGGGCCCAAGGATATTTCGTAATACAAAACGAACGCAATGATAATGGGACCGTATTAAAAATCTTGCATATTTTTGAGGGTCTGGGGGGGGGGGGCACGTGCCTCCGTGCCCACCCCCCCTGGATCCGTCTATGCATGAGGATATACTCTTGAAGGCCGGGACCAAGTTACGACTTATTCAGCCGGTTACGTAAACAGGGGAGGGAGTATTCGTCTGCTTAGTCTTACAGCGAAATTTTAGCCTTTTCAATTGCATTTCTCGGTAACGGGGGAAAAAGAACTCTTTTTCGTTTTATTAGATATAAAATTGGAATCTTTGTCATTTATCTCTATTTTTAGGAAATCAGTTAACAATATCTCTCTGATGTGTCACTTACGAATTTTTTGACGAAAAGACCTCATCTACGCAGTTTGCACATAATTTCGAAGGTTTAAATACTGATAAAATAAATTCGCAATGGAAAATTATTTGACTTATCCAGAATTGGAATCTGGATCTCCCTACCTATTGTTTTAGTTAGCTATTTCAGACCAGTAATAAGGAGGTTCTTTTTCACCAAATTTTACTCTTCGCTTCATCAAACATTTGTTTGTTTTTTTAATGGTAGCTAATAACTTACTTATTTTACTAATTTTGATATCTTCTCTAATAGTTTTTTCCATGTGTGAACTGACAGAGTAAACTGACCTTACGATTGTGAGACAAGTAAGACTTTTCATTTTAATTTTAGAAAAGAGTTTTTTCTATCATTTAACGTCCTTCCAACTTTTGGGCCACACCTTTTTTAAAATTTGATAATTCTATGCTACCACTATTTAACGCCATTTTATGGAATGTGAGAGATAAATTAATGAATTTTAAAAATAAACCAGCGGCAGTAATGTCGAAAATTAAGCGATCGATAGCCTATAATATTTTGTTTTTTCTTTTCCGTTTAGAGAGTTGGTAAGTTTTTATAAGTTGTAAAATACGCCATAGCTAAGAATATGGATTACACATTTTTGATTAAACATTTATTTTCAGCTGCATAGACTTTTATTTCTCAGACGGAATTGGTTAAAAGTTTTTAAAAGGAATAATTAGCAAGCCAAGAATGAACAAAAATAAGAGCCTAATTCAGTGGTGAAAAATCCGCTTCTGGAAAAAAGCTTCACTCAATAAGGCATTTTAATTGAAAATTTACCAGTTCAAAACACTATTCCAGACAACACCCTTTCTTATTTTCTTCTCTCCGTTGGTCTTATTTACCTTTCCTGGTAGTAATTGCATCATGATTGTTCTGAGGCAAGACCATATCCATGCTGTTATCAAGATAATAGTGCGATTCGCTTACCTTACCGGCCAAGCAATGCATTTAATTGCAATTCGAATTATCGCACCGACCTTTATTTAGTGACCCTGGGGGCACGGGGAAAAGTCCACGTGTGCCAATATGATGTGTACAGAGAGTAGAGGGCAAGGCCGTGGGTGGCTGCGGACACGGTAATACGGCTTGCAGGGCTTATGGGTGTTGTTGAAGATTAAATTGAAGAAAAACGTGAAACCCAACGGTTAAAATCCAATGGCGTCGGCGTCCGGGCGTATTTTTTTTACTGCGCCCTGATGTCCGTGCCTTAAAAATATAGTCTTCGCTATTTCTCACTTTATTTGAGAAATTTTGGTAGCTATGTAGGCTTCGCTGTTATAAAAATAAAATTATGAAAATAATATTAAGAAATTAATTTAAAATTTACATTTATATTCCAACTAAAAAATAAGAAAATGAAAATAAAATAAGAAGATAAGAAACACGTCACGAAAGATAAGATAAGATGATCACAAGTATAAAATATAGACGTCGCTAATAGGCTCCATCACCGATTTTATTTTTCTGTCGTTTGTGTCCGAAGTTAACTAAAAATAAAACATCAAAAGATTGAGTAAACACTCTTTTCCCAAAAGCAGTGCACTAAAAATAAAAAAAAAATAAAATTAGCCCTCCATCACTCTGAGAATAAAGCGTGGGTGTTTATTAGGTTAATAGAAATGTATTTAGAAGAGCCTGATAAGTGAATAATGATTAATATAATTTTTGTTTTTTTTTTCCCGGCGAACAATTGCAGTAGTGTTTTCTCGGGTTTCGCACCGGATCAGGTCCTCCATATCTCCTTCCAACGTTTCGATGAACTATCGTCCCATCGTCATCAGGGATCCAGGAATCCAATGCCATTTCCTCTAAGCCTCCGGGGTATGTATGCAAAAACCCGTGGGTGAGAGCGGTTTCAGCGTCTCCTGATTGGATACCAGTCCCCTTGGATTTTTAAGAGGTGGTCCCATATATGGCATAAGCTGTAGCCACAGTCTCTGTTGATCGTGTTGATGTTTTTTCGAATATGAATAAAAACCTATATTGGAGAGACGGGCGCACAAGAGAGACCAGAGTAAAAGAACACCGCAGGCACCTACAATTAGGACAACCAGAAAAATCGGCAATAGCTGTGCACAGTAGGGTGGGCCGAAAAAAGGTTTTTTTTCCTGATCAAATTTGCCCTATGCGGGAAAGTTGCGAAATGATATAAGGATCTCGCACACAAAATTTTTTTCAAATCGGATAATATTAACCACTGCCGCCCGAGCTCTAAAGTTTAAAATTTTGCGAAAAATCAGGCTGATTTCAGAATCAAACGGCTATTAAGACGAATTTTATGAAAATATGGGATAATGGATAATATCAAAGAGTGGATACATGTTTATAGTTTATGAAAATGAAATTTGAAGTTTTTTAGACAAAATCTATGGTTAAAAAAATGTCTATGAATTAACAACAAAAGTAGAGTATAGACCACCCGCACAACACAACTCATTTTTTCCTACATTTCTAAAACTCCATTTTGGGGGCTAAATTGCAGGTAAAATAATATTTATTTCGATTGAATTTCATTTCTTATCAAATAAGTCATCATATGGTAGTAAATAATCCCACAAAAAGTATTAATAAGGTAAATTATTTGAAATTAACATCAATCATGATGACGAATAACGTACCTGTGGAGCTGTTTTCAACAAGAAATTCAGCCAAGGCTGAGAAAAAACAGAACCTGAACACCAAGCATTTCACTAAGTAGTTCTCTGCTAGTTTCGTAAAGAAACTACCCAGAACTCACCACGAGGAAGAGGCTACCATCGAATTCCACCCGTGTCCCCCCAACCAACCCTTCAAAGGGTTACGGTAGGATTGACGCAATAGTTAAAATAGAGGAAAAGCGTACCAGGTGTGGAGTGGAGTGCGTGATATTTGTTGCACCCAAAAATTTCTTGGGTAATGATTTGCCCACTTATGAAGGGATGATGAAAATGTTTTTGTACTCTCGGTACATTGAAGAAGAAGAAGAATAAAGTTAAAATGCCATTACTTCTCTGCCGGGAATCGCGGAGACAGTGGCTTATGCCATTGAAGGCATTTGGCATAGATCCTCTATCCCAGTTGTTGGATATAGGCAAATTGTTTGACGAATTATTCAATATCATGGAAATAATCGCAATATTCTTCGATCTGTCAACAAGAATGCTTTCATTGATCTGAAGCAAGACTTCCTTCGTCACGCACGTCAGCTTTTTGATGTTGCGGCATGTAAATTGCTTTAGTGAGACTGATTCTGTTTGTGATATTCTTTCGAAAATGCCTTGTTTAGAATGGGAATTCCCTAAGGACAGAGAAGTGGCAGGAAAATGAAGATAGGCGCCATTGATGTGCAGTAGACCAAAAATAGGAAGACGAGGCTTTGCAGGTTGGAAAGAAAAAAGGAACACCCGAATGTTCCACCCTATTTTGTCATAAGACTTCAGTTCGGAAGACTCAGGTGATGAAATGACATTGAACGGAGAGTTATGTAATGCAAGTGAAGGAGAGGATTTCATGGAAAAAGGTTAGTGTAAGTAATTTGAAATTACCAAGATTTGCATCATCCTGTGAATAATTCTGCATATCAAACCATACCTCTGCAGCGCTTGCATCTGCGCACCTAATAGATATCGGGTTGGTTCCTCAAGGAGTCAATGTACTTTTTGTTGACAAGAACTAAGTTAGAAGGGAAAGAGAAAGATTGCGCACGTGTCTTCGGAGGAATGTGGGAACTGTTAAACTGCAAGCGCTTTACTTCGACGAGAGGAAAGACTCTGCTTTCGTTTATAGTCAATCAAAGTGAAAAACAATTGGTGAGGAGCATGTAACTCTCGTTCAAGAGCCCGGTTCACGCTACTTATGGAATGTCACCTCATGTGTCGGCAAAGCTATTGGACTCTAAGATTCCATCACGAATTTTCTAGGGGAGGAAATGATCATTACCGATGGACTCCAAACAATTGTGTGCGATGGAACTGAGGTTAACACCGGAAGCCATGCCGGAGTAATCAGGGGAATGGAAATGGCCCTAAGAAGACCTTTGCATTGGTTTGTTTGCCTCCTTCATTGCAATGAACTATCGTTCAGCACCGTCAAAAGAACTGATGACCCTGGCAAAATTTGTTATCGAACTTTACGCTCCAATGCGGTTTTCAATAAAATTGAGACAATATTGAACAGAAGGCCCGAAGCATAATATGAACATGATTCTTCTTATGAAATGTATAGATAGAGACATCAAGTTACGCCGCTACTCTATGATTCAGGGAAATGTAATTCTGCTTGCAATGTTAGCCGATGAACGCAGACAAATTCGTGCAATGGCCATCATAAACACATTGAAATCGAAAGAAACTCAGCAGGAGGAATCGAGGAAATTCGAATTTTCCAAAGCTAACCTTCGATGGAGTGAGTTCTCGGGATCGCCACCGGGTCAGGGAATCCATATCTGCCGACGTTTCGATGTCCCACTCGGTCATCGTCCTCAATGCTGTAAATGAACACTTCACAGCCCTGAGGACGATGACCGAGTCGGGCATCGAAACGTCGACAGATATGGATTTCCTGACCCGGTGGCGATCCCGAGAACTCTTCACTCAGTCCATTCGCCGGGAAAGCACAAAATCTTTCTAACCGCCGATGCTCAAAATTGTATTGAATTGGTTGACTGGGAATCAAATGAGGTAAATCAACCACCAATAGTAGCTGGGATGACAAACAAAAACTTGGAAGACCTTGTTACGGAAAGATCTGAATTAGAAGTACCTTTTCCCTGCCATACACAAGCAGTTGAAAGGATGGTACATATGATAATGTTAGCATCAAAATCCGTGTGCAGTATAGAACGCAGGCATGGATGGGCATTATCGTGTATAAGAGACTGAGAATTTCAGCCGAAATTTGAAAAAAATCACAAAATAATTTTGTCAGAGTAATTGATGTTCTTTCACAATCGTGTCCTTCGGAAGGTTGGCTGGGGGGGACACGGGTGGAATTCGATGGTAGCCTCTTCCTCGTGGTGAGTTCTGGGTAGTTTCTTTACGAAACTAGCAGAGAACTACTTAGTGAAATGCTTGGTGTTCAGGTTCTGTTTTTTCTCAGCCTTGGCTGAATTTCTTGTTGAAAACAGCTCCACAGGTACGTTATTCGTCATCATGATTGATGTTAATTTCAAATAATTTACCTTATTAATACTTTTTGTGGGATTATTTACTACCATATGATGACTTATTTGATAAGAAATGAAATTCAATCGAAATAAATATTATTTTACCTGCAATTTAGCCCCCAAAATGGAGTTTTAGAAATGTAGGAAAAAATGAGTTGTGTTGTGCGGGTGGTCTATACTCTACTTTTGTTGTTAATTCATAGACATTTTTTTAACCATAGATTTTGTCTAAAAAACTTCAAATTTCATTTTCATAAACTATAAACATGTATCCACTCTTTGATATTATCCATTATCCCATATTTTCATAAAATTCGTCTTAATAGCCGTTTGATTCTGAAATCAGCCTGATTTTTCGCAAAATTTTAAACTTTAGAGCTCGGGCGGCAGTGGTTAATATTATCCGATTTGAAAAAAATTTTGTGTGCGAGATCCTTATATCATTTCGCAACTTTCCCGCATAGGGCAAATTTGATCAGGAAAAAAAACCTTTTTTCGGCCCACCCTAGTGCACAGCATCCTTGAAAATCCTACGATTCACTGGGAAGAAGCGAAGCTCCTGTGTCGATCCCATGGATACTGGGATCGCTTGTTGAAGGAATCCATTCATATTCGAAGAAACATCAACACGATCAACAGAGACTGTGGCTACAGCTTAAGCCATATACGGGACCACCTCGGGACTGGCATCCAATCAGCAGACGCTGAAACCGTTCTCACCCACGGAGTGATGAAAGACTTTTAAGGCATTCATATTTTTTTAAGCTATTAATATTTTTTGGAAAAAACCTGTTATTTTCTCTTTTTGTTTTTTATTTTCATCTTTTAAGTTAGAAAATAAATTCGTATTTTACATTATTTATTTATCCATTTTAATATTTTTTCATGATTTTATAAAAATGGCCTATAAGGCAACCAAAACCTTTCTCATATTAAGTACGAAATAGCATAGCCTAAAACGATGGAAATTCAACGCGAAAAGTCCACAAACAAAAATTGTAAACAAGTTGTAAACAAAATTTTAGGATAAAAAAAACATCGATTTTTCCCCCTATTAACCACTTGTTTAGAGTACTTTGTACATTGTTGCTTGCAATAAGTGACTTCCCCCTATTGGTCCCCCTATTAACACCTACGATGCTTCATATTTTTATGACAATTGGAAATCTAAATTGTACAAACTCAAGTTATTGAATGGTGAATAATGAGTGATACTTTTTCCTTTACCCGGTTATTTTTTCGTGACAGACTCTCATTACTCATCCGTGTACATTCTATGCATCCGTCCACTTGATAGTTGCTAGCAAACTCATTTGCTCGGCTAGTCCGCTCTGGTTATCATCCGTGATATTTATAAAAGCGATGTATTATAAGGTATTTTCAGACACTTAGTAAACTAAGTAATTATGTGTAAAAAAAAGTTGCCCAGACACAATAATCCTACGCAGAAATTGTTTTTACAGATTTTTGTGGTAAATAAATATTCAATTATATTTCAGTATCTGAGTGCGGAAAAAATGTGTGAAGGCAAATAATAAAATATGCAGTGGCGTATGCGAAAAATAACATATTTTTTTATTTATGGCCTCGAGCTCTATCACATAAACTTAGTCACTAAGAGTGTATGAAGCTGGACTTTTGTGTAAGCTCACCATAGTTGTGAGTTAACTCTTCACGGGTTTTCCACTATTTAAATAATGCTGTTTGACTTGTTGGAAAAACCGCCTAAGCTATATCCCCATACTCGGTAATGAAAGCGCTATGTCATACATTTGAACAGAAGAGAATATCTATTTATTGTCCTTGAACATCTTCGTCCACAAAGAACAAGCAACAATGTACAAAGTACTCTAAACAAATTTGCGCTCGATAACATTACACTAAGTGATAGGATACTTTATTTTTTCGCGGGTAATAAGTAAAATTTGAATTTAATGGATACATTATTATTTAAAGGAATTGGTCTTCACTTTTTTCGAAAAAAATGTTTGTTTCAGTATTTGTAATATTATTAATGTGCAATCAATGGAATGTACGATGATTAATTCGCTGCGTCGCTATATAAATTAGATAGGAAAAATAATAGTTTGGATTTTTTCAAGCATGATAGAAAGAAGAGAATATCTATTTATTCTCCTTGAACATCTTCGTCTACTAAGAACAATGGATTTATTAATCATTTCTTTTCGTAATTTACAGGTCACCGAAACTCGCTCATTCGACAATGCTTCGTGCAAGTTCCGTAGAGTTGACAGTGAGTTTATTTCGAGCTGTTGATATTTGCTTCGACTTCCGATTCTACATTGCCCGCTAGCAACCGATAGGAGTACAGAAATATTTCCCCTATTGGTTAACAAATTCGTCACCTCAAGATGAAATAGTATGATATCGCGTCGACCTTTGCGTCGGCGATGAGGAAAGATATCATGACGGAGTTACTCAGCGCTTGAAAGAATTACTCTTGAACGTTGCGCCATCCGTCAGCATGCACTCGTTTTATGATTCCACAGAGAAGGATTTAAAGGAATGAATCGCTGCGTTATAGGCATCGAGCTTCTAATTAAAAAAAAAAGAACTTTAATTAAGATTCGCCGTTTTCAGAATTAAGATACCCTTTGGCTACTGAGTAAATTTTTTTCAACTGTATATTTAATTATTCAATAAAATCCGAGAGGCTTATCTTACCATCGTATATCTTTTCATAATTTCCTTAGTAGCCACTATAAATAAACACGGTTGAAGATTCTCAGCCTTACTATTTATTATTAAGTTATATTCCTGTTTTTGTTTATTTTTTTCTCATGTCTAATCAATTTCGCATTTTCTGGATGCGATTTTTCACGGTTGCACTCACTTATGAATGGGCAGGCTGGAAATAGTAGCTGATTACGTATTACTTTATTTATGAATTTGTTAAGCGTCCGTATGTTTTTATGAAGAGAGGGTTATCAATAAAATAAGTTTTCTTGGATATTACACAATTACTTACACCACTTCTTTTTTACAGATCGCGACCCGGGTTTCGATGAATAATCATCATCTTCAGGCGCAAATTCAGATCATAATTAGCGCCTGAACATGATGACAATTCATCGTAACCCGGGTCGCGCTCTGTAAAAAAGAAGTGGTGTAAGTAATAAGGTAATATCCAAGAAAACATATAATGGAATACCACAAAGTTAATCATGAGTTAGTGAATTTTTATCAATAAAATCTCAAAAATTGGCTAATGTGCAGTCGTTAGATAAAACCTACGATATATTTATATCAGAAATAGTCTTGTGCTGAAATTTTATTCTTTCTTCCTGTGAATAGCGAGTTTGATTGGAGTAATTTTATTCGGAAGACAATGAATGAAATGATGGAGACACTCAAATGTGTGAATTTCAATTTATGGCCAGCCGAAATAGCCTTCGGCCCCATAGTATTTAAACTTTTGTGACCGAACGGTCGATGTAATGACATCGTAATTACTTCTCCCTTATCAAATTGGATAGCCTTTGACCCGGAACTCTATAATTAAATATTCCTCGCCCGAACGACCTTAAGTATACTAATCAAGGAATGGCTTGGCATATAAACTCATTTCGGGACCTGTGGAATTTCGTAAATACTCCCAAAACAGTTTTGCGTCACTTCTTCTAAACTTTTTTCTTTTCTTCTTTCCTCCTAATCCGTCCCAATGCTGCATCATTTCTTTTTTTTTCTCTTCCTCTCCTATTAAGAATGGGAACAGAGCTTGACGTACAGCGTAGTTGCCCTTTTGATCCGATGCCGCAAGTTCGCTTACTTGTACCGCGAATGGACTGGGCCATCCGCGTGCTCAGTGAATTCTCTTTGTTTTTAATGTTCTTGATTTTGAATGCATCAATTTTTGTTTAACCTAGATTACTCAAATTCTTTATTTATATTTGCTGAAAATTTTCATTTGAAAATCATATATTTGCTTAATCCCCTAAGCTTTGTTCTTTACAACTTAACTTGACGTTACTATGGAGACAACATCTCAAATAAAGCGCATGTTGGATCACAACAACTTCAAATCGCGAAACTCGACTTGGGTAAGTCATTAGTTGAATAAAGTTTGAATTTCTGTGTTTATTTACCAAAAGCAAGGTATATAGTTTTTCCTATCGAGTGACATAAAAACTATTGTAAGTCCTCTAATATCATTTCAAAATTGACACACCATTTTTGCTATGATAGAAGGAAAAAAATGTTGATTAGTTTAATTCGTAATGAATCAAGTTACGCCAAGTTGATTTGTTGTGAACGGGCATAAATGGTTATTACGGTCTTAGCTTACCACTAACAAATATATATTGGAATAGATATTCCCTTATGGCAAAAAATTTGTATAATTTTTAATTCCATTACGAAAAAATAAACCGTGGGCACATCAACATACTACTCCATGTGTAATTTGTAAATATTGTGGTAATTGAAGTTAAAACGCCTTTGCTGTATGCATCACTACCGGTTTTGGAAGCTTCAAATGGAATTAAATGAAAAATATAAGCATTGCTTTTTTCAACTATACTTTGCATTTAGCATTAGATTTAAAGTATTAATGAAAACATTTTCAACAAAATCTACAAAAATTATTTCATGTGAGCGGGAACTTCTTAAAAAATGGTTATGTCAAGATCTCAAATCTTGCTATTCGTTTTCTGCTACACTAATTCAGTCCAAGGTCATTCAATATTATCTCTGCACCTTTGAGATCTGTCGCAAAGCACGAGACCAACCTCTCCCTACCTCCTGACGTCATTCTCAATTAATGATGTATAATGACCGCCGTGCCTTAAAATTTATGCGATTAAAATGTCTCTCCTAGTATGTAATTCCGCGCCACTTGCCCTTCTCTGCAATGCGTTATTCGTGCGATAGTTCCGCGTGACTTTCTATTCCTTCCTTAATTAGCCTATTTCAAGATCCTTTGACCTCGGGCGCTTTTATAAATCATGTCTCCCTGCCGGTGCAGTAGGGCGGAATGTTCAAGATGCGACCCAATGATAGCTTCCTTAGTTCCTGGTTGTTCTTAAGGCCTGTTTGCATGATAAATTCAGACGCACGACCTATTTTGTGAATGCATGTACGATTTTTGTGGACCGTAACGGAACATGTACGAATCCATTCACCAAATTAGTAGAGGCTCTATTTTCTGTTCATGCATTCGGACAAGTTGGGTTGTTGCACGATGCATTTTATATTCATTCACGCGTTCATACATTTAGACATTAAACCGTACGGATTAATGTGCCGTGTAAACGGGCCTTTAAACTTTAGCATCGAATATATATTTTTTATTTTTTGCTTAGTTATTCATTCCCCGGGTTTCCTAGCTGAGTCTGGCTGGCTGATGTCCTAACACCCCCTGCCGCACGCATTTTAAGGCGGCTTGCGGAGTAATATGTAGATGTATTCGATTCTATATAGAGATGGAAAAGTTGAATTTCGATTAAAATCTCAAATAGAATTTTAATAGTAAAATCGAGGAAATAGAAATTGAGTCATGATCTTCGATTTTTGATCCAAACTCTATTTTTCGATCTTGGCCATTCCGTTTAATTTCAGAAGCGTCATTTATCCCATGTGACAGACTTTTCTCATCGTCGTAGTCAAGCAATCACGTGATTTTGGTTTTTTTAAATTCAATTCGTATATTATCGTGGGCCTTCCTGGTCCATGAGATATTGTACAATAATTTTACAGTACAGGAAAAAAGTTAATAAAGGAATAAAAATTATAACAATAAGGTTCAATAAGTGCAAATGCAAGAAAAGGAAAAAACAAAGAAGAAAAAATATGTAAATACCAGTATGAAAGCATGTACACATTTGTTTCCCGAATGAGGATACCTGGGAATTTAGCTACACAAATTGTCCTCACACATGAAACATATTGGAAACAATCTTATTATTTATTTAAGCAATATTTTCAAGATTAACGGCAGAACGTAATATATAACGAAAATATATCCAATATTTATTTTCTTTGTGCCATTTCATGCTTGGTCGAATTTTCAGAATTTGACAATCGCTCTTGTTTATATTTGCACTGGCAATTGAGCCCGGCGTAGCCGCTGATCAACGGCGGAGTCGCCTCACTAGGCAAATGTCGCCACACCTGGCAAATTTGCCGATGCCGCACTAATCTACTTCTCCCCTTCCACCATGAATTTGCCCTTCCTTTTCTCTCGGCGTTTGTAAATAAACGATTCACTGCTCCTCCACATCCACCTCAATAATCTTTGTGCTTAATTTAAGGAGAGCTTTGAGTGAGTATCAAAAATACAATGGTGCTATCTCCTCTATTTTATAATTGATGGTTTCAGACAATTATAATCGCGCATTTGCGTACAACCTTAATTAAACTGAATACCTAAGAAAAACTGTTTTTATGGCAACTGCTAAGCGCATCCAAAAAATGTTTGCATTAGTAACTAAGGAGTTGCGACTCCATGTTTATCGACAAAAAATGCTAGAAATTGTCTCTCATTCCACCTCCTTAAGTATTGTAGATTCCTCCTGAAACATCTCGTATTCCCGTAATTACATTGTAGACATTACACTGTAGACAGCTGAGCCCAGCCTGATCGCGGATACACCGAGGAGAAGCCTCACTGGGCATGGGCGTACCCAGCGAGGAGCAGAAGGGGGCATCTGCCCCTAGAAGCAAAAATCGCAAACGACCTCAAGGAAAATAATATTTTTTCAAGCAAATAATTTAAAAAAACTAATAAAGAGCTGTTACAGTTTCCTTAAAATGTTGATTTCAATCACCTTGTCCATGCTTAAATCTTACCTACAACTTGAACAACCATGGCTTGCCCTCCCCCCCTAGTTTTGATCCTGGGTACGCCCTTGTCACTGGGCCAGCCACCTTGCATATTCGCGAAAGCCGCACTAATCCGCTTTTCTCCTTCCACAATAGACTTCCCCTTTCTTTTCTCTCCGCGTTTGTAAACAAACGTTCCCTCTGACCCCCACTCTTCCCCTCCCAATAACCGTCCCCTCCATTGCCCCAATCTCCTCCTCCTCTCTTTCCTCAAGTCGACTCACGCAGCACACTGCCGCGTCAGCATCGTTCCTGTAGCCGCGATAGCCGTCCCATGCGGGCGGCGACTGTCGCTTATCTAGAGGAAGGGGACAAAGTGCCCAGATCGTCCGTGTCGTCGAACCAGCGGTTGTCTAGTTCGGACAGCTGTTTTGTATAGCTTGGTGTGAACTCCAACCTTCCCAATACTACAGAATTTATTTTTAAACCCTGAAGATATCAGAGGGACACATACAAGATCGAATTTTGGCTTAGATGCATGAGACGATGATTGAAATGACAATATCTGCGGTCACGTATGGTATTGATGGGTGTGTTGGGCTGAGTAGCACGATAGAATTCGTAAACATGTTTACATTAATTCGGAATTTTATTTCCCAGACATTTATCACTCACGAAGGAGGATACGTATCGGAATGTAAATATAATCGATTTATAATTATTTTATTTGCCGGGTTAATGCATTTCCATTACGTTTAGTGAAGTTGGTGATTAAAAACTATCCTCAGTTTATTGTTAAATTGCAGGCATATTGAGTGTTTTTTTATGTAACTACTCTGTATCCGGTATTCCATAGACCTTGAATATACGGAGCATTACGTCACGAAAGTGAAAAATGTATGGGTCACGTCAAGGTGGCATCTTTCATCGGTGCTTTGCGCAACGAGCTGTTCAAATAGCCTTAACACCAAGTTTCCAGTGGGTTTACTGTCACAGTCTACGGAATATCGAAGAATTTCTTCTTTATAGGGAAATATTTCCTTTCCGTGGAATCAGCAAAGCATAGTTTCGCTAGTAGTGGCCCACGCCGCCCTTTGACGGCGTTGGGATTTCCCTATCATTTCCCTCAAGGCGTCGGGCTCTCATCTAGTCGGCGCCTATCCTTTTGCCTTTCACTGTCCTCCTCATCCACGAGGTACAAGGGTGAAAAGTCGCGGACTTGCAGACACGGCCCTCAGGAGGTTAACAGCAGAACGTAATACTTAAAGAAAATATATCTGATTTTTATTTCATTTTTGCCATTTCAAGCTTGGTCGAATTTTCTGAATAGGATGGTTTCCTATTATTTTTTTAATAGGGTAGTTTCCTTCATCAAAGAAAGCGAAAGGCATTGATTGCGATTCGTTACCCACCATTACTGTATTCATAATATACAAATTATTTCGTTTTAGAAACACCGGTTTAGACGAATGGCAAGGGTCAAATGTTATCCTCATTTGAAAAAGGCCAGATTGGCGCCCATGCGATTCCACTCCACGTGACGTCACAGGGACCTAGTTTCTACACGAGAGGATAGGAGTTATACATCGTCTGAGGTTACCAATGCATGCATGAGGCACAGAGCTCAGGGAAACATGTCTTAATAATCACCTATTAAAACTGGCTAAGGTCGGAAAGTTTTCTTCGTTTGATAAGGTATTAATAAACCTTTTTTAAGCCAAGCGCTACCTGCGTGAAATACGTACTCCAGGAGTAATAATCTTTCGATTTAGGCAATAAAAAAATAATAGGAAACCACCCTATTGCCAAAATCGAAAGATTATTCCTCCTGGAGTATGCATTTTACACTTTTAGATTTTTAAATGACGATATCTATTTTTCGCGATTAAATGAAAAGTGAAAAATTTCAAGCGCGTGAAAACGCGACGGATAAGTATGAACGCTGGGAAAAGCCCGTGTGACGTCATTCTGGTTCCCGCTGCCGCAAAGTGAGATGACCTTGGGGCTAGGGCATGTGCGCCGCTGCGATGCAGGCTGATAGCAGGTAGTGCTTGGCTTAAATAAGGATTATTAATACCTTATCAAACGAAGGAAACTTTCCGACCATAGGCAATTTTAATAGGTGATTATTAAGGCATGTTTCCCTGAGCTCTGTACCTCATGCGTGCATTGGTTATCTCAGACGATGTAAAACTCCTATCTACTGGTGTAGAATCTAGGTCCCTGTGACGTCTCGTGGAGTGGCATCGCATGGGCGCCAATCTGGCATTTTTCAAATGAGGTTAAAATTGACCATTAACATTCGTCTAAACCGGTATTTCTAAAACCAAATAATTTGTATATTATGAATACAGTAACGGTGGGTAACGAATCGCAGTCAATTCCTTTCGTTTTCTTTGATGAATGAAACTACCCTATATTGAAAATCGCTCTTGTTTTGGGGTTGCCGCGAATCCACGGCGGAATCGCCTCTCTGGGCCTCCCACCTGGCAAATTCGCCAATTCCGCGCTGATCCACTTTTCCCCTTCCTCAATGAACTTGCCCTTTCTTTTCTCTCGGCGTTTGTAAACGAACGATTCACTATTCCTCAACCTCCAAAGGAGTGTAACCCTGCGAGCACGCCCAGGGCCCTCGTTTCACCTGTCACAGAGCATGAGTTTCTTGGTTTGCGATCTCCACAGACCAACATCTCCTGTATAAATATCCCTCTCACTGAACCAATGACGTCACGCAGTTAGTACGAATTTCCTGATTTCAAGGGACCGACGCACGTAGGAATCCTATTTTCGTAAGAGCAATGAGGAATCCTACGAGCCTAAAATCATCACATTTGGACCAATTGCGTGATGCCTCAGGTTCAGTGTGAGTTCGTTACGTATAGGTCTCACGCAGACCCATGTTATGGCGTGCAGGGCGAATTCAATACCTTGAACTCCCGCTCTTATTTTACAAACCAGCACCTGGTTCGTGTCGACTTCTCCGGTTGGATGCGTTTTAATGGAGAGCTACATTCTGTATTCAAAGGCAATGACTACTCCACGCAGAAGAGAAATCAGAGAATCACGACTTCCTCCAGCTACGGGAGATAATAGAAGCGTACATGTACTTATAATTTGTTATTATTTGCTTGTACTTATAATTAAATTTGGTTTCGCTTTTTCAACCTCATAATTGTCGATAGCATTCCTGCAAATTACACCGAATCTTATCCTGGGCTTACTTTCAGTTTCTCCATTCCAGTGCTGGCTCAATACTCAATACAATTTTAACACGTCTAAGATGCCTTAACTACTAATCCATTTTTAACACGCCTAAGATCATTTCCAAAACATGCTAAAGGTGTCATCTTCACAGAATACGAAGACGACTCATTAATTAAAAATATTAATTTCAATGCAACATTTGTTATTGATGACGGTATTTTGACGAGATAAGGAATCTAGATTTCTAGTGAAGATAAAATTTCGGGAATTTTCTGAAATGGCCGAAATATGGAAGATAATAATCCCAAATGATGTTTATGTTTGCCGTCAGAAAATATCTCTGGAGTCGTCTAAACCCAGAACGTAAAATCAAAATTCTATTGACACCCTGCAAAGTAATTTTTCTTTAATTTATTCTTGCACACTCAGCAACTCCTCCAGCAGCCCATTTTTTTAGGGAGAAAAACACTCTTACTCGATCGAACTATAGGGTAGTTTCCTTCACCAAGGAAAACGAAAGGCATTGATTTGCGATTCGTTACCCACCATTAGTGTACTCATAATATACAAATTATTTTGTTTTAGAAATCCCAGTTTAGACGAATGGCAATGGCCAATTTCAACCGCATTTGAAAAAGGCCAGATTGGCGCCCATGCGATGCCACTCCACGTGACGTAACAGGGACCTAGATGCTATACGAGTAGTCAGGAGTTTTACATCGCCTGAGATTACCAATGCATGCATGTGGCATAGAGCTTAGGGAAACATCTCTTAATAATCACATATTAAAATGGCCTATGGTCGGAAAGTTTCCTTGGTTTGACGAGGTATTAATAATCCTTAGCCGTCGCGTTTTCGCGCGCTTGAAAATTTTCACTTTTCATTTAATCGCGAAAAAAAGATATCGACATTTAAAAATCTAAATGCGTGAATTACGTACTCCAGGAGTAATAATCTTTCGATTTAGGCAATAAAAAATGATAGGAAACCACCCTTTGTTTACCATTGGGTCACATACGATATTGGCCTTGGTGATATCATTCTTTGAAAGGAATAGACACTGTAGTAACATTATTTGTCAGCAAACTTTGAAAGGTATTTGGAGGTTGGGTAATTTTATTTGGTTCAATATGAGGCCCAGTGAGATATAGTCATCCCCTCGGTGGATGATTCATCTGATAGCTGACCGGGCGTTAAGCTTTTGTATGATTCTTTTTGATTATGAGTGGAAAGAGATGAAAGATGTTGACTTCTAGCCTTGATTCTCAGCAGTTCCATCCGGCATTAGTGAAGATCCTCATCGACTGGAATTATATTGAAGTAGCTAAGTTACGTGATTTCAATATTTTCTTTGTTTGAATTTAATTGGAATCCTTAATATTACAGATTAAATATTCTGATGCTGCTAAAAATTATTTCAAATAAAGAAATGTTTTAATAGTTTTCCCTATTTTCCTTCAATTCTGAATGAAAAAAAAACTGAATTATTAGCTTGGTTTTTCCCCTAGGCATTTGCCAAATTTCAGCCTGAATGAGAGCAATGAATTTTGTAAAGCTAAAGGAATCATTTTCCAATTTCAATGTATTTTAACTAATCATGCTCTCATTGTCATCAAATTTTTGAGATAGGTTTTGGTGTACATTTTAAGTTTAGTGCTAAGAACGCGTTGCGTCATCACGCTCTTATTGTTCATATTCGTTAAAGTTTGAGGTAATTACTCTTAAATTAATTTAAAAATATTATTGAAACTTTTAGATAATTACGGCTTATTATTTTTTAAAGAATGGCATAGTTTGTTACTTTATAGACAATTTTGGGGTGATTTCCTGTCACCGTTGAATTGCGCTAGTAAACTTCCGGAACCCTAGCTTTGCGAGCGGTAGATGGTGAATTAAAGCTTAAAGTGTTGTATTTTAACCTAAAAATTCTCCATGAAGTTACACATCTACCTATTGCCCTTGCGGTCCATTTATGTCTCGAAATTTTATTCCATGCTTAAAAATTGTTTATATTTATTCTATTTACTTCTGAAAATAATATAAAATTTTTAGAAGAAAAAATGGTAATTAATTAAGCTAAAATATAGTATTTAAACACAAATAGTGTATTTGTGTTTTAATCGCTCAATAAATTCGTACGCATTTGCTAAGGAGAACCTGCTGTATCTTTTTTATTTTTCGTCCGCTATTTCTGTCCAAATAGTTAACAGTTGGTTAAAAATATCATTCCCCTTTACGGATGTTCTCTATTCAAGTGTTCGTTTAAGCTTATCGCGTGAAAATTATTTATAATGACTGTGAATAATTTACGTCGACAAAGAATGGTCAGTGGAGGTCGGATCTGAGATTCAAAATGGCCTCAAACGCAAATAAGATAACTAGTGCGGGTTCTGCAGGGTAAGGTGTGTACTCCTTTTGGCAATTTAAAGCGCTTCGAATGGATATATGGTTGTTTTAGGAGGTGACTAATATTTTAGGATAAAATTTAACTACAGTCTATCACATGTGCTATGGAACACAATGCCAAATTACGTATTGTATTTATACATTCTTAAATTAAGTTTAATACCGTAAACAAGATTAGTTTGGTGAATTTAAATCACCTAATGTTTAATCATCTCGGGGAGCTGTTGCCAATTTATTTCGATGAAATATTTAATCCAAGCTTGCTATAATTTCCTATCATCCTTGAATGATGGTCACATAACTGTATTGAGAGTGGTATCTGATAATGATATTATCTGTTGTATTCAGTACCTTTGCTCGATTGATTTAGAAAGTTGCTACAGTTATCCGGCTGCGCAAAGTCTTTAAAAACGTTTTTCAATTTCTTCTTATCTCTCATTATTACATTTATAATATTATTTTTCAATTTTAACCATTTAGCAGATTTAAAATGCGCCGTTAAAGATTCTTAGATAGACGGAGTCGTTGGTAGACATTTCCACGTATCATTGAACTTTGATCGTATCAAGTTGTCGAATTCGTTTGTGATTGATGAGGAACGACTGCTTCGCAGTTGTTATCAAACTACAGCGTATTCAAAAAATATTCACGCCCATCACAATTTGAACTGAATATGGGTCGAAGCTAGATACGTAATGATGATAAGGCGTACTATTGATTATCTATGATTGCCGAGGTAGCTTTATTAAAAATATCTCAGGATAAACCTTTGCTACTTTCTCCTCTTCCGATTGCATTTGGTCCATGGTAAAGAGTTCTCGGGATCGCCACCAGGTCAGGAACTCCATATCTGCCATATTTGGTCCATGATTACGTAAACCTTTCAAACTCAGCCGTTGAAATCTCTGTAGTCTTGCCATCTAGGGGTCAATATCACTGGGGCCACATTCGGACCCGAAGTAATTGCATGCGGCCCGCATAATAAAGAGTTTTTCTGTAAACTATTTTAAGCAAGAATTTTTTTTGTGGGAACGAAATTAGTTCAATTTGATACAGGACTCGTTCTTTAAAATAAACACGTATACTACAAGTATGCGTATGCGTCTCCCGTATCCATGCCTTATCATTTCCAACATAGCACTGACCATTCACATAAAAAAGTTTTCCTACCTATGTTTTAAACCACTTATCAATGGTATTAATAATAATTACAGACAAGAAGAAATTTGTTGAGGAATTGAAAGAAAAGCTTGTGAATAAAAAAATCTTTTTTATGCTCCTAATCATTGTAAATCTTGGAAACTAGAGCTTTACTTTCAGACTAATTTTCTTATCATTGCAAAATGTTGCTGCATCTTAACGTAGAATATTTTATCTTTCTGCTAAGCTGAAAACGCTTCAAATCTGCCTAAAATGACTGCGAATATCCAAGAAAACATTTTGGCTTTTTAATCGGTATTTATCCTGTTAGTGACTTCAAAAAATAATATGCGATTGCCACTAATTCACTAAAATGCATATAATGGTACGTGTTACGTCCAAATTAAAGCGTGAATACTTTTTTGTGAGCCAAGAAGTTCATGTTCAAAACAGCAAATTTGAACAAAATTTTTAATTAGCAAGTAACGTAGGGGGCAGTTCTGATTAAAAATTATTCACGTTTTCTTAATTTCAAGAATTTTTATCACGTGGTTGCTGACGTTAAATCTGCACATTCTAATTTATTAACTGTAGAAACCTATTTAGCCAAAAAATTGATAAGTTATAGTCCAAAATGAGAAAAAGATATTTTTATCTTGATAACGAGTAAACTTTTTTGACTTAAATTGGAAAGTTTCCTTCAAGTAAAAGAATTATAATAATATTTATTCCTGTTTTCCAAAGATTACAAAGTACATGAATACGATAATGTTATAAAAATTTTGCTGTGACTTAAAGCTAATATGTTCATCAATTTTTTAGTGCAAATATAAAATAAAATATTGAGATTATGTAAAACTCAAAATAATACCAGACTTTTCAGTGATGCCTACTCTCTCTTGGCTACTGCTTATAAATCGCCAATATCTTCTTTCATCTGCGAGATACGGTTTCATGTTACGAAGTCTGATTCTTCCGTATATTCCTCCGTGCCTCGCCTTTCTTATCCATCGACCTTCAATGACTTCACCACGGGATTTCCAGACTTATCCGCGGTAAAAAAAATCTCCTTCAACTGCAATTGGAATAGCGTTCATTGTTAGCAGAGAATTTCATTTCCATGAAAACTTTTCCTCATTAAATATCAGATATTCTGAACCGACTCATTAGTCACTTTTTGATTGCTGCCGGGTTTTTTTTACTTCAATAAAGATTTTCCTACGGTGTTTTTTGTGAGCAATTATTTTTTTGAATATTGCCTACGCTTGCGTGGTTGAATAGCTTATCGTGACTTATTCTTATTTCTTTACCCCTTTCACGGTTCTCATTTGATTTTGTTTATCTAATGGTAACTATACAGTACTGAAAAAAGTTAAATGTTTGTTTCGCAAACGCTCCAAGGTAGTACATGTCAGCCTCCCTCTGATACAAGCTATTGGCACAATACCTATGATATTTAACTTAGCTCGTATTTTATTTCATCCAATCGTACTGTTCTGCTAATAATGGAAGGGAAGTGCATTGGAAATTAAAATCACTGCGATTCGAAGATACTACCGAGATTTATGGAATAGAGGGGTTTGAGTTTTTACAGATAAAAAGGCGAGAGTTGAGCACAGATAGGTGAGCTGAATCGCTAGTGAGGTAAATATGAGTGCTCATAATGACGTAAACACACTTTGCTATTTTTCTCAATTTAATTAAGAGGAAGACGTTTTCCCTCTCTAATATTGATATGTTTGAATTAAAAATGCCATCTCTCTATTTTAATTGATCAGGATGTCTTTCCACTATATCTCACTTGCCTCACTAACTTTTATAATTTAGTGGATTAACTATTGGCTATTATAAAGAAAGAAAGAAAATTGCAAAGAAAAACGTTAGTGACTTGTCCAAAATGAACATAAAGTGATAGTTCAAGTGGTAACCTTGTTGGAAAATTGATTTTGAAGGAATTTCTTTTTCTTTGAAGTATTTTAGCCGACTAGTCTTGCGATTGGTGAGTTACGGAGATCATAACCTTATACCTTGTTTCTCACATAACGTGAAATGTCTTCTTCAACGAATTCATTACTTTAGCTATCATTCTCCTGTGTTACGTGAATAAAGAATGAAGTAAATGAGGATAACGATGTGGATGAATGATTCGCGGGATTCTCACCAGGAGTGCTGTTCTATTTGAGCCGACGTTTCTATAGCTAACTCTGCCATCGTCCTCAGGGTGTTGAGACTGAGTACGAAAGCAGAGTTTGCCATTGAAGCGTCGCGTCGGCTCTAATAGAACAGCCTACCTGGTAGGAATCCCGCGAAGCATTCTTCCACAGTATTATCATTGTTGACGAGGCTACTCTCGACCCTCTGTGCAATATTACTAGTTCTAAAACTGTTTAAGCTGATAAAGAGGGTATTAGTTGTCATATCTGTTAATGATTATTCGTAAAAGCCTCGAATATCAGGATACACTTATGTGATGTTTAAATTTTGTAATATTCTAGCCAATTTTAACTATTTAAACTACCTATGAAATAATAACTAATAAACTACCTATAAAATAACCTCATTTCTCAGCGACATGTTCACTAACAACATTTCATTCTTCGTGACACAGCACGTGCTCCTCATTTCCAACTTCGGGGGACGCCATTTCAAGACCTCAAATAGAGCCGCCGACTGCAATCTGTCTTCCCCCTTCCGTGCAATTAGAAGTCTTCGCATGCCCCGTCCATTACTCAAGAATGGGTCAAAGGTATGGGGATTAAAAAGGGATAGGTATAGACATGTCCCCATACCTTTGACCAACTGCTCGAAGTGAATTTCCTGTTTCTCCTACGGGGTTTATTCTATTTATTCCATTTTTTTGCTAAGATCCTGTTTCGCAGTGATAGATACTACTAGACTACTGGACTTGGGTCGAATTTCACTTCTATCGTGCGTCACGCTAGCTTCAAGCGACCTTTGACGACCTCTGGCGCCCATCTCAATCCTTTTTTCTATTCTTGGATTCTCGGGAAAACAGTGATCTTCGCGTTTATTTAAAGTGATTTTTGTCGGGGTTAATTGTTACGCTCCACCTTCAATAATTACTCGGATGTATGAGCCTCAGCGTAAGGGGGCAATCTTCAATATTGAGAGAGAGGAGGGGGTCAAGCCGAATCTCACACAATCTCAGTTGGGGAAGAGGGGAGTCTTGGCAAGTATCCCGTAATTTTTTTTCCGAAAGAAACAATGTAAAATTACGATCTTAGTAACTTAAATACTAGTCTTAACTAATATGAAATAAAAAAATAAATAATCAATAACTAATCCAACGTAATGAAGCATGGATTAACGTATTTACCGTTAAAATACGCCTTTTGAAAAATCTCAAGTGATACTAGAGGGAGGGGATCGAGCCAAATCTCACGATATCTCACTAATAATGAGAGGGTGTCCAAAATCGCCAAAATCACCTCACGTAATTAATGGACGCCCCCTGAGTACCAGGACTTCAGTGCTGTAAATTATTTAGAGAGGTAGTGGTAGTATTATTAATAAGGTCCATTGGATAAGTTCATTTTCATATTAATATGCTATGTTATGTAATTTAACATTATTTCCTTTAAATGACATCAAGAATTTCATTTAACTATGCTTCCTTCAAATGTTTGTTTGCCTAAGAACTAATTTTTTAAAGGAATAAGTGATTTAATCTAGTATATGAAGAATTTATTATCTTTCATTAGATTTTTCATTATTATTTCTCTATTTTCGCTAATTGTGAAAACTTTTCTCAATTGCCTCTCATAAACTTAATTCCTGATATATTCTTAATAGCTTGTGGATAATAATGATTTTTCTCGGTCTCTATTTGATTAAGCCGTCTACCTGGCTGGATAAGCAGACCTTTAAGAACAAGTTTTAGAAACATGGAATTATATCTTTAGAATTAATGAACATTAAATGACTACTGCTGAATAAGAAAGCGAAGAACTAAATTTTGAATTGTGAATCAATTTTTTTAAATTGCTCTCAGTAAAGCAACCCATTAATTACATTTACTACAACTGTATTTTATAGGTATTTAGTTTTCAATACCAATAATTATGCATCAGTTCTTTTATAATGTATTTATTTTCATTTAATTCATCTCCGAGTTATTGATATGTGCCCCTGTGCATTCATACTCCAGGATTTTCAAGTCAAGGGCACTAAATTTATTTTATAAAGAAAAGCTGAGATAATGGATTGGTTGATCTGAGAAGATGTCGTAAGTTACTGAGTAAACATGTGATGGGAATGTATTACCTTGAAAAACCGCAGCTTCCCAAAGCGATCGTATAGTGCGGAAAATAATGCAGAAGTGGAGATTACCTTGAATTTGCTGCGAGGTCAATAAAATCATTAAGGAGATTTGATCACCGTCCGTACACCTATATATCAATAGCAACAAGTAGCAAAACGAAAAATTGTTCACTACCACTTTCCCTCCACACCTTCAAAAGAGAACTAAATGCTTCTCTAATTTCTCCGCCGTTAATGATCAAATATATATAAACAAGGCAGATCGTGAAATATATTTGGAGAGAAAGGTAACGAAAAGTTGGATGAAAAGGAAGTAAGAAAGAATAAAGGATTGATATTCATACGGTCCTTGGATGGCCTGTTGAGGGATATAAAAATGAAATGTATCAAATTCTTCATAAATGATGCATGCTATTTTAAAGACATATGACTCAGAAAATGATCGATAACAGGTTCATCATTAAAGTTGATAAAATGACAGCCAATATATCTCAACAAATGAAAACAACCTATGTATTGGGAATTAATTTTGTCAATAATCAAACTTCGCATTTAAAAATTAATAATTTATAACTTTTCCTAATCGACATCTATCCTAATTGTACCCTAATCAATCGTACCTCAAATTGAATATTGATAAACATGATATAAATTCATGCAATCAAGAGCGCAAAAATAATCTTCATGATATCCTTAAATTTTAATGCAGCCTATGATCCAACTGTGAGCACAATGGCTGTCTACCCTCGGACTGAGATCGATAACGTATTTCTACCACCGCGGACTGCGATAAAAGGCAGCTAACACTTGCTAAATCCACCAGCATGGATGACACCGTATTGGCGAATTATCATCGGCAACCATCAACTCACATTTTTTATATTTCGTCGAAAGTCATCGATGGCAAAGCACGTCGCAATAACGACAAACGATGCAACGAACCTCACGAACCGACAACGCCAATCCATCATTGAAGACAACCAGTCGCTTCATTTGCTGGTGATGGGACGACGCGATAGCAGCCGATAGTGTGAGGTCACCGAGAGAGGATTAAGTCTGTAGGTGAGCAGATGAACCCGGACATCCATAGACCTCTCGTCATTATGCAGCACCCGAAGAGCTCGCCATGGAAGCGGACGGAATCGACGACCCGGCTGGACAAAATGTCCTAGAAAACCTGCAATGCTCGCCAGCGAACCAAATTTTCACATAATATAAGGATGGCGCCTATCAGCAATGCGCAATTTATCTTGGACATTTATGAAGACGGAGGGGTCTTGGTTGCGTTCACTTGGAAATTATAGCCTTTAAAATCAGAATATTTCATAGACGGATTGACAGCTATCTGATATACCGGTGAATTTAGCAAAACAAGGTTAAAACTAGAACAGCTACTTCAGTGGCGTAGCCAGGAATTTTATTTGGAGAGGTCCAAAACCAGAGGGGTTCGGGGGAGAGTTTTTGAAAAACAGAGTAACAGGTAGAGGGTTTAAAACTATTATTAACACTTTTCATAATCGATAAAAACTTAATTTTTTCAAATATATCTTTCGTAAATTCATTATTTTTCAATATTTTGTTTTCTATTATGATGAAGCAAAGTAATTGTGTGTTATACCTTGGGGTGGTGGTCCGGAATCCCCGGAACCCTCCACCTCGCCCACGCCACTGAGCTACTGGTACTAAAACTGACTTCTAGTAAACCGAACCCCATAAAAGCAGTAACACCTACCAATCATGGAAAAGTTGAAATACAAGCTACGAATGAGCGCTTGAAATGCATACTGATTCCAACAGATAACCGACAGAGGGAAAATAATTCGAATGGACAAAACCAACTTTAACAAACAATTTGCAATAGTTTTTGTTTTATACCTTTTTAAATAATATTTTATGATTTTTTGTTTATTTTTTGTATTTAATTCATTTTGAAATATTTTATAATTTTTTCTATGTTTGCAATTTTTTCCTTTTTTCAAGAAACAATTGATTTACTTTTTTTTACATTGCCCGAAGTAGCTGATGGCCGACTGCATGGACAATGCCCGCTTAAAATGTGGTATTCGTACTCATTGGCAGCGCCCCGTGTTCAGTATAAATACCGGGGTGAAATTTGTGGATCGCTGTCATCGTGGAAAATTAATGTATCTCTCATCGCCGCACTGCGGACAATTTTTGAAAACCGTTGAAAATGCGCACAAATCGACAATAAAAACCAAAATTCTACGGATAGGACTGGGGTCTCCTCGATCCAGTCTCCGTGGTATTTACTACGGAGCCGCAACCGGCCGCAGTAGGTCTGTGACCCCCAGTATGAGTCAACGTCCCAATTGTTTCGCCACATCGCCTCCGTTCACTTTCGCTAGTGAAATAGAGACAGAGAGGCTTCCTTCCCGCTCCGCGTAATGCGAGGGAAAGGGTTGGCTGACTCCGTTTCAAGGGCGAGGTGGCCTTGAGATATGGAGCGAGTGAATCCATCCTTTCCTCGCGAGCGCAGAGAAGGAAATACGATGCGTAGCCGTCAATACCTCTCTCCTCTTTAACTACTGCAATTTACAGGTGAGGAGTATAACGATTGGGTTGGCGTGTGATTACAAAAAAAATTCCACCGTCATTAAGAAAGCTTTGAATGTCTTGCTTCATGATTGAATAAAAGTGGTTTGTGGGGTCACATTGCAGTAGATTTTTTTTGACATACATTGTTCGTCGTAATTGAGGGATTTCTTTGCATTATTACCGGGGTCCCATCGTAAGCGTCAATTGAATTCGAGTTTTTGAAACAAGCGAATACATTAGACAACCAATTTATGACAAGTTTGTATATAGGATCTACCTACTATAAGAGCTAATTTGTTTCTCATCTATTTTCTGTATTAAATTCCTATGGCAGTGATGATTCGGATATTGTGTTTTAACCGTTGATATGGTGGTATGTTAGTGCTTTGCTATGATTAATGCAGTTATGATGAGAGCTTGAACAATAATCTTTCCATTTAAGCTCTTCAATTTATTATCAATTTACATACTTACCTAATTTATTTTTACGCAAAGTCACACAACTGCATTAGTTGTATTGAAGTAATTTACGTCAATACTACGTGGAAGGTAATCGTCATCTGAAAGTCGCATGTGTAATAAATTTGTCTTCATTATTCATCTGATAAATTCTTCCAACCAAGTTTTGCCGGCATGCTTTGTTTTTTCACGAACATTATAACTCAGTTTCTACTGAAAATTAACAGCGTCCCGTCATGAAACAGTGAAGCTTCTACGAATTGTAAGAAGATAGTTAACTGCATTGTAATAATTAGTACTGAGGTCATTACTTTGGTTCACGCGAAAAAATATTAGCCGCAAAGAATGCGATCGTAGTTTTATTCACAGCTTCAGTCAATGAATGATGGTATTGCATTAGGTGGTATTTATCAGAACGCTGGCGTCATGTAATCTTCCTTACGCTTGGAAACATTGTTTATGCATTATATCTCGCACATTCTTGAGCTCGTCTGTAACTTTTTTGTCGGACTACGAGCGAATAAATTATTAGTTTTGCTAAAATGTTCACTAAAGCTAAAGGCACTGATTTATTTGCTTAATCGCGGTATCGTTGACCATTTTTGATAATACTTATCCAGTTTCCTAAGGTGAGATAAGCTATCAGATCAGGAGTAACCTTTTCTTCAGTCTGAGTGGAAGTACACGATACAAGTCATTGTAAGTGGAACCTTGATGTGCTTATCTTATTTTTTCGTTTTTTTATTTACTTAAATAGTAGAATGTTTATCATATATTCTGATATTGAATATTACTCATCTCCTAGTATGTTGTTATTAGATATTTTTGGTCTATCCAGTTTCGTTTTCATTACATTTCTGTAGATTTATCATTAGCAGTCACACTTACTGGGCTGTGATGGCAACGGATTGTAAACTACGATTTTAACTAGTGTATGCAATATGCGGGGTACTTAAGCATCCGCAGGAGTCCCATAATTTCATAACTCTGCAAATCAAAGTCACCAAATCACATATTGGGTGTGATCACTCAATATAGAGTGATATTTCATTATTTCACAAATCATTTATACTAACCGAGTTATAGAACTGCCCACTCTGTTAGATTGCTACCTTAAAATTAATTAAAGCCCTGTAAACAGGCATACTGCTCGTTGGAGCCCGGATACTTAGTACTATTTTCAAGGGTAGAGGCACAGAAATAACTGGAGCATATTAAGGAAGGTGGATGAATAGTAATTGCGAAGAATGCCACTCCTGAAAGTGTCAGTTTCAACGATTCCACCAGACTGATTATACGAGGCGCTGTCAACATCACTTACAATTTCAGTCGTGGAAGCTAATAAGTTCTTGGCCTTGAGGAAAACCACGAACGTCATTGATCGCGCACTGAAACTTTCTCAATGAGGAAACTTAAGAAAATGAGTGCTGCTCTCTTTGTATCTCTACGTGAGTTAATTTATGATCGAAGAATGCATATGAATCAAACTATTTTGTGGTGATAGTTTTATGGGAAATAATTGAAGCCGTACATTCCAAAACAACATTTAAAAACTAGTTTCCGGTGTAATTCGGTGGAAATCTTTGATATTTAAAATAATGAAAGTCCTTGTCTATTTCCACACTTTTCTATTTCAACCGACCTAGGTTTCAAGGTTGGAAATGTCATTATGAATCCCTGAGAATGGCTTTATGCGCCGTAACTTGGGTCGGTGGAAATAAATGAATATGGAAATATACGAGGACTTTCATTATGCTAAATAAAATAACGTTAGTACATTTAGAAAAATTTAAAGACAAACCACTTAATTGTGCATTTCAAAGGTACTTAAGTTCTCGCTTCGACTTTTCCCTGCGTCTACATTTCAATATCCGTTTCTCCCGAAGATATTTTAAACTTTTCGTTCACATTCTTGTACTAAATCGCATCCAGAAATGAAAGGAAAGGATTCGTTTTCAGAGAAATCATGCTGGAACTATTGATAGGAATGTGATTCATTTGGTGCAGGAACATGTGAATCTTGAAATCTCATTAGATAAGGCCATTGTATCATCAGCTCCTTGCCCCAATGTTTAAGATTATCTATCTGATAAAAAGAATTCCCTAACCAAGGTCGGGATCTCCATTATCAGTTCTCTCAAAGCACCAATACCACCGATTCGTGATGCCTCCACATAATTTTTACTTGCTCGTCGGGTAAGCGTCGGAAAGCGGAAAAGAGTGACACGTAGAATTTCTAAAGTGTTATGAATTATTTTCTCAGTATCTGCAATTAGAACAACATTTATAATCTACACGTAAAATCTAAATAATACATCTGTACAATACAATTTCCAATTGCGATTTTTACGGTCAAACGAGAGGTTTTACTTCATATCGATCAGGTATTTTCACGATGAATATCCGTTTCGAATCAATGTTAAATGATTCGATTAGTAGGATTTTATTAGTGGTGTTTGGAAGGCTACTTAATTTATTTGTTTGCCGCCTTTCCTTCGAAGAAAAATATCATCTACGAGTGACTTTTAACGTAGTTAGTGATGTAATAATAGATATTTTTAAATTTATGTTGAGGATTATTCATCATGAACTCCATTTCTAGAAATATTTTCGAATTTTGTGGCCCCACTTCTGCTTCTCAAGGACATTTAGTATCCTTTACTCCTTTCGTAGTTTTTTTTTTTGCTGTGTTCGGCAAACATTCCACTTGTGAGTGAATATATATGCACTCTAAGGGATAAATTATTTTATAACTGCAAATTTATGATTCCGCTTTTATTAATGTAGGGTGTTACGATTATTTCGTGTGCATTTACTGCATACTTGCGCCGGTTTTCACACTTAGTTGTTAAAGTACTTTTTAAATGCATTACATTAAGTGATGGCGGTGGCCTTGTGTACAAAACATTTCCACAAGGTATCGCCAGACACTGTTGATTATTTGATAGTATTCATTTAGTACGCACTTGCCCCCAGTTTCTCTGTTATTTTTTTGTAAGACTTGCAAAGTTATCCGTGTTTATTATTTACTATTTGTGTTTCTATTTATCAACCTGGTGTCAATTGTGCTTATTTCACCTTTTTGTGAGTAATACGATATCGTAGTATTTCCTGGAGTACACATTTGATATTGTCATGCGTTACTTTGTACCATTTGACATTTCATTAGGTTAGCGTCGAGGACACTTTCCGTTGCAGAGGTTGTCTTTTAATACGCAAGATAGAAACAAAGAGTGAAAACCGGGGCAAATATGCAGTACATGTATACGATATAATCATTGAATCCAATATAAATTGAAGCAGAATAATACATTTGCAATTAAAAAGAAAAGTTTCCCGTCGAGTGCGTATATATTTAAGCACATACGAAATATTTGTGTGGAACGCTCTTACCATTTGCTTCCGGGAACGAAACTTTTGAAATTTAACTGGTTTTGCCTTTCGTTTCGATTGCCATTCCTGCTAGTAAGGCCGTAGCGAGCCGGAGGGGAATGAGTCAAGCGGTATAAACCCCTTCTGAATGAATACGGTGAATACGATCTTCAGTGTTTTCCTTCAAAATGACCACCTCCTCCTTCCTCTGAAATGTAACTCTTTACCAAATAATCACCTCCGAAATATTTTCCTGGCTAATGGCTTGCTGAAAGCCACCTCCGGACACTAAAATTAAGCCATAACTATTGGCTTATTCAATCGAAGTGTAGCTTTCATTAATGTTCGTAATGCTACTTCCATATTGCTCACAAGCAAAAGTATCCTTTTGCATGAGGGTAAACTTCTCACCGGAGTCCCACCGGGTTAAAAACTCCATTTCTGCCAACGTTTCGAGCTGTGTCTCGGGGCTCATCCTCAGGGCTGATGAATGCCGTTTGTTTTTTCGATTTTCGTTTCGAAACGACATTCAGCATACATGAAAAAACGTCGGCAGAAACGGAGTTTTTAACCCGATGGGAATCCCGAGAGAAATTTACCCACACAATCCGCATTCGGGAAAGCATCAAATCTTATTTTACCCCTTCGTATGATTCAAAATTAAAACGAATGCTCCCCACATCAATCCGGGGCCTATGACGTTGCCTTGTTTATACTTTCACGTGAGAAGGCAATTGATTAGATGGTTCTCAAATAGTAGTATGGGATTGTGCAAGTCACTCGACTTACGAGTGAATTCATCGTGAATCCTCATGAAAACAATTTTTTTTATTTGGAACGAATACCTTGCACTAGCTTGGCATTTATTAATCTCCGTTCCTGTTGAATGTTACGAGTTCCGAAATATGGCAATAAAGCAATTACTTCCAATCAGGACAGTGTCAATGCATTTTTTTCTCCACGAGTGTCTATGCTTGCATCATAATAATTAGAAAGTCACGGGGAAGAATATTTCTTGCCACTATAAAATCAACTGTTCATCACTTACAAGAATTGAAGGTCTTGTTTAGTGTACGTGATGCACTGCCTTCCTTCTTTGCTAGCAAAAATAATCTTATCAAGACTAGCCGTCACACACTTTAAATACATTTTTTGTACTGCTTTCCAATTTTCAAGCCCGTTGTGAACGACTGACGCTCTCAGGAATATTTGTATGAAATTATGACTTTGCGGGTCAGACAATCGAACTAGGACTCAGGAATCATTTTAATGGCCAAAAATACTGGTAATGTTTTTCCTATTCGATTAGGTACACCTTTTTGATATAAGCAGAGTAAATAGTGAAAGTAGTGGCACTCCATCTGGTTGTGTTTATACAAATGATAATGGCTTTGATACTAAATGATATCATCGATTGATATTTACCTAAAGGATCATCAAGCAGCATCATTTGTTTTAATTCCTCAAAAACTAATCTGCCTTCATCTGCCATCAAAAGAACGTTAAAAATTTTACTCGTATCGTAAGCTTGTGATGATAATTGGATGCTATATTAGTCTTTATTCTGAGAGTAAAGACGGTGTTACTATTTATTTTGTCAAGTTCTTAAGGCTTTGGTCATTTTTTGCCTAGTCAACTTCTCTTTATATTTATTAAACGTCCCCTGTACTGACGGACCAATGTGTCAATAAAACATAAACAATTTTATAAGTCAAGGCGTTTAAGCAGTTAACCACATAAATAGCTACTTTGAAAAGAATAATAATAGCATATAATTTTTTAACATGGATTTTTTTCCAAGCATGGGAAAATACTCGATCTTTCACGAAGTTTATAGTTGTTTATTATAATATTTAGTATGAATTATGAATGAATTATGATCATCGACTATCTACGAGCACCTTTCTAGGTGTTTTTGGATATGATAATATGGAAAGAGCGGAAAATGCAAAAATAGTGAGCATGCAAATTGAGATACCGCCAATGTTTGAGGGCTATAAAAGCTTCAAAAGCAAATTGCAATGATTCTTACTATAATTTGTTACTGAGGAAACTCTTTTTGATGTTACGCATTGCAATCTTCAATTTAGTTCATTAATAACGTACTTTGAACCATGTTCTTTTGATACGAAGATGGTGCTTCGAATCTAGAGTTCCCTCAAATACTGTGCTCAGTTCAGCTCTGCGTTACCTAAGGCCTTCTCCTAAAAATTCGTTTCTTTTTACTGGAATTTATTTAAGGCGTGCGTCAAAACGTGGTTTATTTCTCTATTCGTGAAAAAAATAATATCGTACCAGTTGCAAATTATGACCGTTCAAGAAATGTGTGGGATGCCATTCTCAAAATAAAAGCGTGGTCGATGAAGAAATCTCCATCGTTCCTCCAACCCCTCGTGAGCTTAATAGCACGCGGAAAGCGCGACAAAGATAATTGCGGGTTGAGGTAAATAAAATTGAAATTCAAATTCAAAATCATGCATCAAGCAGAAAGTGTGATAAGAAAACTGAGAGCCTTAATCCATGCAGCCTTGAACTATCGTCTTCCCTTTCTGTTTTTGTTTGTATAACGAACTACCTGTCACTACTCCTGTCTCTGTAATTAGTACAGGGGTGCTAACTACTGCTTTGTTCTAGGGCTTCCTGGATCTATTCTGAGACTAGCTTTCAAAAAGTCGAAGATCTCACCACAATGCGGAATCTATCTACGCGTTGATATCATTGGCAAAGTTTATTCAAGATCAACTCGAATTAAGTTTTGCTTCTGAAAAGAAATACAACCTCAGTGACCTTGAAAAGGTGAACAATTTAAATTCATTCGAAAAACAGTGGAGTTTTGTTTTTTTTTCCTCTTGTTTATTTTGCGCAGGATTCGAGTATTCCAAAAGGAGAATTATGACTCATTAATTCTCTCAGGGGAGCGTGATATGAATTATTTAAAGCTGTCAACAGCATTTTTTGCACAGGTTCATCTCCAAGGTTTGCTTCTTGCATATCCGCTCATCATCATCATCACTGGTCAACAGTCCTACGGTTGGTTTGACGCAAATCTCCACTCAATTCTCCAATCGGCAAATCTTTTCACACCAACGTATTTCTTCTCTTTCACATCCTTCTTTGCCTGTTCCATATATTTCATTCGCAGTCTTTATTTTCCGTTCTTCCCATCGCAATTACTCTTAAAAACAATTATTCAGTGAGTCTAACGTTGTACTGGCTCATCAGGAAGGTATGTTCAACTTTTTTTAAAAATAGCATTGACCAATATTGAATACATAGAGTGCTCAATTACACTCGTAGAAACCAACGCCCTTATTACTGGCATTAGGAATGAGTCAATGCGCTTTAGAGAGTTATAGCGTTGGTTGAAATAATATTTTAACTGATAAATAATTGGAAAAATAATGCAGCTTCAATCAATACGTAGGATGTTAAGCATTAATTTCAAGGTCCGACAAAAACGGAAAATGAAGTCAGACAGTGGCATAAATAGGAATATGCCATGGGGGTGGATAAAATGGCCTGGGGTGGCGACCCCTCCCTCCCCCATGCAAATTTTGGTAAAATTTTTGAAAAGTTACATGCCTGGAAAACATTTCACATCATTTTGGCCCTAAAAATTGAACTTTAAGCAGATGCAGTTATTTAATGACAAAACAAGACAATAGCTTGAAATATTTTTTTCTCTGAGGCTTTGGGGGATCTATCCCCTCATATCCCCACCCCCCATCCCCCCCATATTTACGCCACTGAAGTGTGATATATTACCGAAAGAATTGGTATGGGAATTCATTTCCCCCGCACGATACAAGACTTTGTTAAATACTAGGCACAATTTCGTTCGAGCATTTCCTTTTCATGCGTAAACGGCTGGTTTCCTAATACCCGCCGCCACTCGCCTATTGAGACGGCTTTCGGGGCACAATGTAGATTTACTGTAATATAAAATCTATAGACTTCTGTCCCACTTCTAGGAATTCTTCTTCCCTTTGGATCGATTGGATTCAAATTTCGTGAGTAAAATGCAGGTGCTCCAGAGTCTGCTCAACGACTTAAAGTGATGCAATGTTTTTCACTTCGCTAGAAAATTACTTATTCGCTGAATATGCCCTTTGCCTCCTCCACACGTTTTTTACTCCCCGGAACAGGAGCGTGCGCCGCGGCATTGACCCCGAGGTCATCCTCACTTTTGCGCTAACTTGCTCAGACTTTCACATCTCCAACCGTGACTCTGCTTATTCTATTCCTCGTGTTTACTGTTAATATCTCAACATAGAGACAATCAAGGAAAACGGCTATTAGAAGTCACGGCCATATTCAGTAGAGGCTTATAAGAATATAAACATAACGTCCGACAAATAGCTCCAAAAGATTTTTTCATTCGATTTCTTATGCTGTGCAATGTGCATCCACCACCAGCAGCCATTTTTTTCAATATAATATGTTAATTTTTAAGTTAAAATTAGATGCTCTGTTTTTATTTCCCTAAGGCCCGTTTGCAGGATATATGAAGCCATACGATTGTATGAACGCATGAATGAACAGGAAAATACACCGCGTAACCGCCCAACTTGTGCGAATGCATCAACATAAAATATAACTTGTTCGATTTTGGTTCATGCATTCTTACATGGTCCTGTTCACAAAAATCGTTCAAGTGAAAACACATGAAATGGTACGTGTTAATTTTTCGTGTAAACTGGCATTTATGTTATATGTCAGACAGGATAGGAGAGGCGAATTTTCATCTGGGAGCAATGCTGTTAGTAGCACAGCAGCCCAGACATTAATTCCGTCCTAATGGTATCCACCTTCTTTTCCTGCGTTATTTTCTCCCTGAGATCCTTCTGCTGTGTTTGTTTTCCTCCTAATGCTGTCCAAGTTTTTAAACTATTCCACGTACTAAATGTTTTGGCGATCATCTCACACGTTTAACCTCGCGACAAACCCGCGTCGCTAGAAAGCCAGAGAAGGAAATTAACCCTTTTGTAGTCTTTTTAATGGAGACTCATGAAAGACTGGTAAAATTTACTTCTCATCACCCCAATTTCTCGAAAGTCACGGAGCAGCCGTGTATAGCGGCCTTGGCCTCTGTGCACATTGATTTCATGGTCGTCTAAAGTTGTGACTGAATTGTTCTTTTCGCCCGACACGAAACAAGGTAGACATGATCGGTGAACCTGATTTTCCGTAATATATGTGCTAATATAATTTTCACGTCACTTATTGTTAGACCAAGTATCGATGACGGTGGGTAGGTAAAAAGTATTGTTAAATATGGCGGACAGTAAATTTTTCTTCCTATACACTCGGAAAAATGATTAGATATCCGACAGCACCTGTTGTTTTTATAACTTCAAATCAATTAATCATTTATTTTGGAAGAAAAATTAATATTATAAACCATTGTTGATGACAATATAATAATATTAGTAGATATTTTTCATCTTATTGTTGCATAAAAAAGAATTTTTTAACCAAATCCAAATAAAAAAGTCGCATACCGATGTAAATTCTTAAAAGTACAACGAAGTGGAGGAATTTGAATGGAGTGAAATAGATCGTATCAGTATACCAATCTGCAACCTGGACGGCATAAAGCTTTGCTATTTCGACAATAATTCATTAAAATTTAATAAGTATTAACGTTATGCAAATAAAATTAATCATTATAAAAAATAAATTAAAATAATTAAATATAAATTTAAAAATAAGTGGAGGAAATTAAATAATAAAAATAAATTATTCAAAATTATAAATTATTATTGATGCATAAATTGAATAAATTATTATAAAAATTAAAAAAATATTGTGGAACAAGCTAAGTTTTATTATATCTGGTAAGTCATGAATGAATTACATCAAGTGACACCTCAAACCATTGCAGTATACCAATCGTTAGGCTGTATGAAAAGAAAGTGCAGACACTCACATAGGCTAGAGCGGTATTTGTAAATAAGTTGGGCTTCAAATTCTTTAGGCCATCTTTCAGAATGAGTACTCTCCTTTGCGTCGCTTGTCAAGCTTGAGTGAGGAGGAATGCCCTCTCTAATCGTATTGAGGACGTTCTCATGGGGATGGGGAGGGAGCTTACCGAGCCGCATCATTTCAATTAGGAGCTGGCACGCTTCACGTCCACCGCAATGTCCGATCCACCATTTACGGGATTCTCTAATTGCTACCGAGGACGCCTCTTCTCCCGAACTAATTCGCATGCAGCCATGCTTCGTGTTAGACTCAAGGAGCCACGGGACAAGTGTTACGGTATGGAGCGAGGAAACTTTCGGGTGTTATTTGAATCTGCAGTTGAATATTCGGAATTAATCCCGGGATATGGTTCAAACATTCATTTTTAGTTTGATGTAGGCTCGAGGAAGGGCATTCAAAGAAAAGTCGATTAATAAAAAATGTGCAAGTTTAAGGTTGATAAAAGTAAACTTTCCTTTATTTTCCTGTGTAATTTTTTCACAGAGTTAACAAATGTTAATACTTGAAAGCAATGAAATCATTTAATCTGGTTGAAAAATAATATTTTAAACCAATGATGATGATGATAATAAAAACTTCAATAGATTATTTCCTCTTTTTCATAATTTTCTTAAATAAAACGAGCTTAAGAATTTGATTTTTGTGCGAGGAAATGAATTTGGTATTCATTTTGGTCTGCCTCAGGTACGTACGAAATATAAATCACATTTTCAATGTCTCTCATATCAACCAATTAAGTTAGAAACATACATCATGATGAAGGATTTTCAGGAAATAATTCAGTGCGTATATGTTACTTTTATTTACAATTTCCTATCAGAATAAGTGTATGAATTCATTCCGCAAAAGATTCTCACGTATCACTTCCTCCTCGATTCGAAATCATATCTTACTACTTTCTACATAGGTACTAATTTTGAGCCCGTTTTTACCTATTTCCGTTAAATTTAGATTGCGAGAGCAGGCTCTTCTTATGTCGGAGGATGTTCCAATTCTCCCTTTCTGTGAAAGATAATTAGATTCCGTTACTTGACCGATCATTTGGGACAATGACTTTTATATGCGGAGGTCTGGAGTAGTTTATCTTTCCCTCTGACGAGTTGAAAAGTTACCGGCGTGTTCGGTTTTTTTGTGATACATTTTACCCCAAATTGTAAGTTGACTATCTCGAAATGATTCAGGAGAGAGAAACTACCTAAAAACTTCTCCCTTTTTACTTCTTCTTTCTTTTAATTCTTCTACATTTTTTTAATTTTTGCATTTTCTCTCGTTACATAATCGAAGAATTTTTCAAATTATTTCACTCTCGTGGTGGAAAAAGTCAATATCAGATCGAAAGTGGAAAAATTCTGTATATGATATACCTGTAATGTATAAATATTAAAGGCTGCTCAATATTGTTTTGAAATAAATATATAAATTAAATCAAGTGTGTTTGTTGTTTATACAATATGTATTTTTAACACTGCTTTTATTTTATTTGCATATATATTCATATTTTCCCTTGTTATTAAAATTAAACCATAATATGGCAAATTTTTCGTCATAATTAGCGGTACTAATGTTAAAATAAAGCAGAAAATGTTTATTTTAAATCAGCCATGGATTTTCACACAGTTGAGTCCGAAGGTATTATGCTTACTGGTACTTTCCTAGTGATATGTTAGTGACTGTTTAAATAACTTATACTTAACTCATTGGTCTTTCTCGAATTAATTTTTTGCTTATATTTCAGGTGCTCACTTAAATGACCTATACTTGCGCAACTATTTTCAAATCGAATCCTGATGGAATTACGTATAGCGTTTCTTCCCTCTCTACCTCCTCCTTTGCCTCAATGGGACAGTTATACATTGTTCGTGCGTGGGTACTGCTGAGTAAAGGCCGTATCACACTAGCGACTGCGGCCGGCGCTGCGGCTGCGACCGCGACTGCGACTGGCCCGTCGACCAATCAGAGCGAGGCAGTCGACGCTGCGACTGCGACTCCGAAGCAAGGGGGCGACAAAACTGCGATATATCGTATGGAAAACCTCTTTTGTTTTGATTTTTCCGGATCCCCAGTGGTCCAACGGCCTACCCAACATAGAGGCGCTGGTGTAGCCTGTTTTTCTGCAAGGTCGGTAAAAGGCAGGTCGTGTCACGCTCCCATAGTGCATTTCGGTTTGATCATCTTGGTTCCCACCTGTCTGTTGTTTACATGGTGTTTGCATAGGGCATATGAATTAATTTCAAAAAATTGTGTGCTGCAGTGCTCCGATTTGCTCCAATTCCACGAAAAACGGAGTATGAATATTTCGTTTTCCTTCTGATCGTAAAAGAAAGGCTCCTTGGTCGATAGATTGCAGAAGAAACAAATGGAAATCTACAATAACATCGCACATTGTGAGGTAAGGAAGTGACAATATTATAAGTATTTTTTGCCTGTATTTGTACTTTGTAAATATTTATATATTCAACGTAAGTCTTAATAATTCTAGCAATAGTCTATGTCAATGAGGGAACGTCACATAGTAGAAATATAGGCTTCTCAAAAGTTGTTGACAACGCTGTTGTCACCAGCATATTTTGATACGGATTCATCACGCTTTGCCTTGAAATTATGTTAAGTAATGCAAAAGTGCCAAACTTTTCAATGTTATTTATTACTTCGGGTCATGTTTCATACGGAATAATACGGAAATGGTGCATTTTCATTGTAAATTAGTAGAATAATCGGATCGTATGTAGGCTCGCTTGCGCCAGTATACATTTCTTCAATTCAGTTTTATACGTGCAATGGATAATGCCTTCTCTGTTCAGAAATTCCTCAATTTTTACGAATATTATTATTTAGGTTTGTTTCACTGCGGAGAAGTTAAGAGTGTCGTCAACAGGATGGTCGCAAACTACATAAACAAACTGCCGTTCCAACAGCGATTTCTGGAAAAAGGTATGTATTCTGAAGATAAGTTATACAAAGTTTGAATAAGTTTACATAGTTTTAATATTACAAATTGGCGACAGTCGAATCTAGTCTTTTCTAATAATTTCAGTTTTTTATGCACTTTTGGAAGTCGTAATAAGATGTCCTGTTAAACTCGTGCATTCGTTATACGTTATGCATAGAAATTCTTGCATCCAAACAACTCGGATATCAACCCGTGTGCTGGAGGAGAGTTGGTGGAAGAACCAGACGTTCCCGACTGTCAACAGGACGAGATGTTGGTGATTAATTAGGAAATCCGGATGCTGAAAGCAAAAGTAAGTGTATTATGATATTATGGAAAAGTATTTACAAATTATGATTGTGAAGTTCAATGCAACCATGTACGAGAAAGTTATATGCTTTACTCGAGTTTTAATTCTGCTAGTGTGTAGTAAATTTATGAGTTATGTAGTAGAATATTGAATTATCACTTGTTACGTTATTTGTTTGGCTTTCAGTTAACTTTTTTGTATCAGTGCTGTTGAAGTGATATTTTCATGATACTGGATATTATGCACACCGAATTGCAGTAACCTATAACTTCATACATGGACTCCTTCGCGTATAAATTTATATAAAGCCTATGTACCGTTTATAAAGTTGTCTGGTAGTTTTTGAGAATGTCGCAAAGTATATCTTCATTTAAAGGAAGGGTCTATTGACAGGAATTTAATTAAAGTGTGGGCTATAGGGATATCAATATATGGCAGTTCAATTATTTGACAGTTATTTGAGTGCAGTCATTGTGTGTTGAATTCATGGGAATAAGGACATGTGGTATTATGTGAGGTTAAGTTATTGAGAGTGTAACAGTAGTGTGGGAAAAATAGACCTTAAATCTATGCTATCATTCATTTACTGTGTAAATGGTGCAACAACATCAGCCCATTTTATTGTGGATTAGTGCAAAAGTTGAACATTATATGGCCAAATTCATGCAAAAAGTAATAAATATTCAACATTGTAATAGATACTAATCATTAAATGTGTTAATAGATTACCCACTGTAGGATGTGAATCAATACGGTGAAGCCTAATGAAAATGACCACATACAATTTATAATCTGATATTATTGTGATGAGCATTGCTTTTCGCAGGCATTACCTGTCCTTCCTATGCAAACTATTTCCAAGGTTGTTCCTATTATTTCTGCCATTTTTTCAGGTTGAACTATGATGAGCTAGTCAGGTGAAGCAGCAACAAAATAAAAATGTACTCATGAAAGCATTTGAACTGTGGAATGACTGCTGGATAAATTAAGGAAGCAAGTGACCGTCTTATGAGGAATACTGCCTAAGTCTTGGAAGCTGTTTCATAAGTACACAGGTGTAAGTAGATGTTTTTTTCCATTGTCCTCCCTTGCAATCGCAAAATATTGTTATAAATTTATAACATATTACCAAGGTTGTTTTTATCATTATTGCCATCCTTCTAGGTTGAATGGTCTATGGTCAGTTGAAGCGTGTACATATTACTCATGAGAGCTGGTAAAATCATTGGAATTGTAGAATTTTGCTGGATAATTTAAGGACAATGTGACAGTTTCCTGGGGGAACATTATTGAAAGAAGTCATAGATGCTGTTCCACAACCATAAAGGTGTAAGTAGATGTATTTTTTCATCCAGTCCTTCCCTTGCTACATATTTCCATGGTTGTTCTTTTAATTCTAATAATTCTTCTAGGTTGATATATGATCCATGGTCAGGTGAAGTGTGAACATGTTACTTATGAGAGCTGGTAAAATCATTTGAATTGTAGAATGTAGATAGAGAAATTAAGGAAGCAAGTGAGAGTCTTATGGGGAACATTGTCGGAAAAGTTTATGAAGCTGTCTCATAACCACACATGTGTAAGTAGGTGCATTTTTTCATCTTGTGTTCCGTTGCAACATATTCCCAATGGTGTTCATATCATTATTATCATTCTTCTAGGTTGAATTATGATCTATGGTCAGTTGAGGCATTAACACGGTATTCATGAGAGATGGTGAAATCAGTTGAATTATGGAATGATGGCAGGAGAATTTAAGGAAGAAGTTGGTTGCCTCATGAGGATTATTTATTAAAAAAATGGTAAGTCATGTAAGAGAATTAGAACTTGTTTCAATAATGTTAATGTGCACATTTTTCCCACCCTTTTATAGGCTACAAAATATTTTTGTAGGATTAGTTTGGGAACTGGGTAGTATTTAGTAATGGCATGAGCTAGCTTGTGTTATTTGAGAATATGATACCTTATATATTGCTATGAACAGCCTTTCATATAGCTGGCAAATGCTGAATGACATGTTAACTTTATTCTCATGTTTGGTTAATATGTGAGATTTTACAACCTGTGAAAGTTATGTAGCATGTATTGTTTCAAATAGTCTTTGTAATTCTATTTCAGGTGTACAAGGATTTTATTTGGATCTTACATCAGGGAGAATATCAGTTTATTTTAAGAAGTTGATGACTTTAAGTATGGAATTGCTGGCATTTGGTATACTTTTTATAATGGTTTTTATATGTTGTGTTTTCTAGCAGCCTGGTGCAATGGTTATTGATGAACTACTTGAAGAACAGTTATTCTTATTCCAGGATGATAATATGCATATTATAACTATCCCTCTTAATGATCAGTGCACACTCATATGACTTTAGTGAATATAGATACAGTTTTGTGATTAACTTAACCGTGGAGATTGTAGTGAATTATAATATAAGAATGTGATTATGATGAGCCTGGATGATTTATTTCTCTCTCCATCAATGCAACATTATTAGTATAGTTTGACTGCATATTGAGATGCACCATATCTTTCCTTTCGGGGTTATCTCCTGCATTTAGCTCGGTATTAATTATTTCGTTTCATTTAATACCCATTATGTCTGTACCCCACCCTGTATCTATAGTGCATTTCAACCCATAATATATCCATTAAAATTAACACATGAGCGAGGTATTCTACTGGATTTGTAAAACTACTTCCTACAATTTAACAGGCTTTATGCTTCAGTTATTTACATCCATGATTGTCTTGTCATTGTTAATTGTCTGAGTCTAATTGCTCAATTTGGAATGCATTTGCTCCGTGCAGCATTTGCTGACTTAAAATCAGTGATTGAGTTTGGAATCCATCCTATTCTAATTAATGTTCTGATGTATATTCATTTATTGCAGTTATTTGTAAAATCTTTAATGTACCTAAAGGCTCACCTGAGTGCACACTGACATCACTGTGTCAGATTATTTGCTGTGATTCTTGGAATATTTGCATGCGGATTATTCTAGTATTACATTCATTATTGGGATTGGCAATATTTACAATTTCTAACTAATTAACATAGGCCTCAACTTTAGACAATTAATAAGCATTCAATGAGAGTTTATTATTATCATATGGACATGTTATCACTTTCCTAGGTTCCTTTGTCATCTATGGTTTGGTGAATGGTGAACATGTTAGCCATGAGAGTTGTTAAATGATTTGAAGAATGGAATAACATCTGTGTTAACTATGGGAGCAAGTGAGTCTCATTCGGAACATTGTGGAAACAGTCTATGAAGATGAATGATTGGCAAGCATGAGTAAGTAGGAGCATTTTTCATTTGTCTTGCCTTTTCGAAATGTATCCAAGGATGTCCTTATAATTATTTTCTTTCTTCTAGGTTGATCTGTCTTCAATGGTGGAGCAAATGAGATACCCATCAGGGACATTGCTTTAGGAAAATCTTAGTATTTTTGACCTGTGGGGATGGTGAAGTCTGATTATCTTTGGTAACGTTGGTGAAGTAAGTTTGATAAGCTGTCTCTAATCTGTCTCTTAAGTTAGATAAAATCAGGGCAAAGCTGTTATAATGCAAGTATATAATGCAATGCAAATTATAATGCAATGCTGGTATATGCTATTGGAGTATATGAGGCCTTATGCATTGCTGTGAACTTGTCATTTTGCAGGCATATGGTAATGGTGAATGGCATTTCAACTTTATTTTACATATTTGGATAATGTGTGAGACTACTGCAATCTGCAATCCTTGGAAATTATGTAATATGTACTGTTTCCGATGGTCTTTTTAATTGTATTTCAGGTTTGCAAGGATTTTATTAGGATCTTACATCAGGAGGAATATCAGTATATTTAGAAGTTGATGATTTTAAGTATGGAATTGATGTTTAGTACAATCCATTTATTTTAAGATATTATTCTATGAACTACAAACACAATTACATAGTTCTGATTTTTTTGGGATCATGGTTTAAGTGTTGTTGGGTATTCTATACACTGACCTATAATGATAACTTGGATGAACATAACTTTTTCCTTTTGAATGTTGATTTCCCATGAACATACTTGTGCATCTCAAATTGAATGGTTTGTTCAATTAATTACATTGTTAACTCTTCGGTTTACTTTGTCTCATGGTATTTATATGTTATGTTTTCTAGCAGCCTGGTGCAGTGGATAATCATGAACTATTTGAAAAACTGTTCTTCTTAATCCGGGACAGGATACTATGCATTAAGTGGCAGGCTGGATTTGTAATCCTGAGGGTGATACCTGTTGTGTGGACCTTACTGCTACATTTGCCAGCATTAGCAAAATCATCATTCCTTAAAGTCTAGACATTATGGCAGTGCACCTTTAAATGGATGTTTTAAAAGCCTTAAATTATGTGCATCTGTTTTGAAATTAGTTTGATCAAATTGTACTACTATTTCAACAAAATTATATTTTATTTATTCTGGAAAAATATTCTATTGCCCATGACTTTCTGTTTTAATGATCAAACATTACTTTATATGACTGTAATTGTAAATAGTTATGTGATTTACTGAACTGTGGAGATTGTAGTGAATTTTATTATAATATAAGGATGTGATTACGATGTGCCAGCTTTTTTTATTTCTATCCAGCAATTCATCTCAATAAGTATTTTAATTGTTAATGGTCTGGGTGTAATTTGGAATGCATTTGCTCTGTGCTGAATTAAATGCAGTTGCAGTCAGATTATTTGTCATGATTCTTAGAAAATTGGTAAGCAGATGGTTCTAGTATTACATACATGATTTGGAGTAGCAATGTTAATAAATTCACAACCCTCTTAGATCAGTCATCCTATTGCTTGGTTTGGGCATTTTTCGAGAGTCGAACCAAGGTCCTCAGACTAAAATACCGCCACATAATATAATTTTAATAATTTAATTTTTATTTAATAAAATAATAAAAGTATTATCAGGTATGCTATAATTTCCTAAAACCTTGGGAGATTTCATGAATCTAACTTCATAAATGAAGGAATGAAACATGGTTCCTTGTACCTATTCACCCGGATCGCTGAAGACAATTTTTGTTGTGTGGGTTGGGGATTTTTTCAGAGTTGAACCGAGATCTTCAGGGTCGAAAACCGCCCTTATTACCTAGTATAATGTAATTAACTATGATCGTGGAAAATTCCATGCACCGGACTTCCTAATTAAGGAAGTGAGACATGGTTCCTTGTACCTATACACACGGAGCGCTGTAGAACGAATGTTTTTTTCGCTTGGCTTGTAAATTTTTCCAGAGTCGAACCGAGGTCGTCAGACTAAAAACCGCCCATGTTATCAAGTATACTATAATTTCCTATGACCTTGGGAGATTTCATGAATCTAATTTCATAAATAAAGGAATAAAACATGGTTCCTTGTACCTATGCACCCGGAGCGCTGAAGTAAGAAAATTTTTGTCGCGTGGGTTGACAATTTTTCTTGAGTCGAACCGAGGTCTTCAGTGTCAAAAACTACCCGTGTTCGCAAGTATATTATAATTATCTATGACCATGGAAAATTTCATGTACCAGACTTCCTAAATAAGGAAGCAAGACATGGTGCCTTACAACCCATGCATCCAGAGCGCTGCAGTGCGAAATTTATTTTTCCCGTGAGTTGACAATTTTTCTAGAGTCGAACCGAGGTCTTCAGTGTCAAAAACTGCCCGTGTTCGCAAGTATATTATAATCATCTATGACCATGGAAAATTTCATGTACCAGACTTCCTAAATAAGGAAGCAAGACATGGTGCCTTACAACCCATGCATCCAGAGCGCTGCAGTGCGAAATTTATTTTTCCCGTGAGTTGACAATTTTTCTAGAGTCGAACCGAGGTCTTCAGTGTCAAAAACTGCCCGTGTTCGCAAGTATATTATAATCATCTATGACCATGGAAAATTTCATGTACCAGACTTCCTAAATAAGGAAGCAAGACATGGTGCCTTACAACCCATGCATCCAGAGCGCTGCAGTGCGAAATTTATTTTTCCCGTGAGTTGACAATTTTTCTAGAGTCGAACCGAGGTCTTCAGTGTCAAAAACTGCCCGTGTTCGCAAGTATATTATAATCATCTATGACCATGGAAAATTTCATGTACCAGACTTCCTAAATAAGGAAGCAAGACATGGTGCCTTACAACCCATGCATCCAGAGCGCTGCAGTGCGAAATTTATTTTTCCCGTGAGTTGACAATTTTTCTAGAGTCGAACCGAGGTCTTCAGTGTCAAAAACTGCCCGTGTTCGCAAGTATATTATAATTATCTATGACCATGGAAAATTTCATGTACCAGACTTCCTAAATAAGGAAGCAAGACATGGTGCCTTACAACCCATGCATCCAGAGCGCTGCAGTGCGAAATTTATTTTTCCCGTGAGTTGACAATTTTTCTAGAGTCGAACCGAGGTCTTCAGTGTCAAAAACTGCCCGTGTTCGCAAGTATATTATAATCATCTATGACCATGGAAAATTTCATGTACCAGACTTCCTAAATAAGGAAGCAAGACATGGTGCCTTACAACTCATGCATCCAGAGCGCTGCAGTGCGAAATTTATTTTTCCCGTGATTTGACAATTTTTCTAGAGTCGAACCTGGGACCATAGACTCAAAATACAGACGTATCATAAATTTCCATTTTATTAACTATTTATAAAAAAAATTTCATGTCCCTGCATCGATTACGTTGTGAGATAACCGTGTTCCCTTTTACCTATGTCTCCCATTTAAATGCACGTAAAATTTGAATTCCCGCCGCGCTTGAGAATCAAGATGGCGGATTACATTGGTCAAGTGCGTGACACGACCTGGCTTTTACCGACCTTGTTTTTCTGAGCAGTAACGAACTGGGGGCTGCCATATTGAATCTCGCTGTAAACAAACGTGATATTGAGGCTTATTGATAGTCATTAGTGTTAACTGCAGACTTTTTTTTATTGCTTACAGTGTCCCTTACGATTTTGGAATGTGCTCGATGAAGGATACGAGTCTCAATGATCTTGGTTATTGCTAAATTGCGTGGGTATGAAATGTATTTGGTGATGAAAGTGTGAGTAATTCTGTTTCCTTCATTATTCCATTTTGATTTCAACCTGTGATTAGCTAACCTTTTCTCATGTTTTGAAAATTTTATGGTGTCTTGTATTCCTTATATTTCAATATGTTTTTCATTGTACTTGCAGTTTTTCTAGTGTTCAAACTACTCATTTATCGCTAGTGCTATTCTTAGGTTTGTTTAATGCTAACCATTTTGTTGGTTATGTATGTAATTTGCTATTTCAACTCTGTCCTTTCAACTGTTTAATTGTCATTAATTGAGCATTATTCATTAAGTGTTCTACGATGTTTACATTTCTTAAAACTTTAATCTCTTTCCCTTTGAAGTAAGAACTTAATTTCTACTACATTGGTATAAAATATTCTTCACTTTTCTTGTTTTCTACTTTTGGGATACTTTCTTTCGTATGAGTGATGGATATTAACTTACAAGAACCTTTCATTTTAAGACTCCTCTGCCGACATATGCTATCTTAATGGGTACTCGTCATGAACTACTTCCTACGAAATAATGTCCTTCTCCTTTCATAATTAAATAATTATTATCCATGAAATGGTATCCAAACTTGCATGCTTATTTCTAGTGAGGTGTTGTTATGGTCTATGGTTTCAGGATTAGCATTATTTTCCCTGTACCAGAGATATTGCAAGATACATCAACGTCAAGGAAAATTGGGTCACTCTCTTTGTCTATAACTGTGGAGTGTTTACTTAAGTAATGGAATCTTTCTCCTATTACGCAAAGGCTGCTATCTCATGTTGTAATTGATATTTGTTGCTTGTGCATCTCATGTGCTTGTAGAATTGTTAACTTCCACAGATTTCATCTCTAGTATGTCATATTGAAATTGTTATTGTTGTATTTCTTTTACCAGTTATTGTATCAATAAATACCAATGTCCACTGAAGTAAGTTTCCGAGATCATTATTCTTACCAACCACCAGATCGCCAGTTGACTTTGTACATGAATCTTGTATTATGGTTACTAGTTAAGTAACCTGGGGAAGTTCATCAGGAAGATTTTGCTACATTCATTGCTTTTAAGTTTCTCGCAATCGCAGTAGCATTATTAAGCCTGAATAGCACGCCCTATCGTGACGCGTAAAAGAACAGGCGCCGAGATGTCCATTCAAATTTCGCGGCAGCCTTGGACCACTGGCATAGATGGCACTGATGTATCAAAACCTATACGCATTATCCTTATGGGTATGTCGCCCCCTTGTCCGAAGAATAGCCGACCGGCTATTCTTCTGAGTCGCAGTCGCAGCCAATCAGAGAGCTCCATTTCAATCTCGCACGCTTGCGGCAAACGTGTTTGTTTGTTTTGGCTACCGTAGCGAGGGAAGTTCAAGAAGGTTATAAGATAACGCTGAGATAATTTCGGATTTTTAAAGTGAAGATGGAAGCCCAGTATATTGGATATTGCACCCGAGTACACAGGTGAATGAAAATGAAGTACGTTTTAACATATTTTAGGAACATTTTCAACAATTGCTGCTCTCTATCTATTCTTTGGGCTTTCGTAAACAAACAAGCCACAAGCAGAAACGTTCATACGTGCGCATGCGCGATCGTGGCGTCGGCCGCAATGTGTGATGGGGTGTAGTCGCAGCCGCAGCCGCAGTCGCGGTCGCAGCGGCGGTCGCAGTCGCTAGTGTGATACGGCCTTAACTTCCACTCGTGCATCGCCCTGGACAAAAAAAACTTTGAGGGGGCCGAAATCATCGGTCGACCTCGACGGGGTCTTGCCAGTCATCTTCTCTCATTGGACCTTGAAAGGGCAAGTGGACAAGTGGGTGTGTGGGGGTGGGGCATGTTGAATTTATTCACCCACCAGGAGTGTATGTTCGGACGTACCCAAAAGGACACTCTCGAATGTCAAATGTTGCAGACCTCATAAGAGGATAATTCATTGTTTGAAGATTTTCGCAGCTTCTTTAATCTTGTAAGTTCCTTTCAGGAAGTTTTGTCAACGCAGCATTTCCCAAAAGGAACTTATAAGATAGCATAACTCATTCATTGTTTTCAGCCGAATTTTGGTGTGATGGGTGAGGGTAGATCTCATCATGGGGGTACCCAGCGAGGAGCAGGGGGGGTGGGGCAGCCCCCCCCCCCCTTAGAAGCGAAAATCACAAAAGTCATTAAGCAAAATCAGTACTGAATTGAAACGAAAATATTCAACAAAGTTGCTTTAAAACCACGAAAAATTATGTGTATTAGTATAAGATATGTAACTAAAATAAAACTATTTTTTCAAGGAAATAATCTCATAAACTAGTAAAGCGCAGTTTTAATTTTCTTGAAATGTTGGTTTCATTCACCTTTTCTATGCTAAAATGTCACAACTTGGCTACCCCCCCCCCCCCCCCATAGTTATGATCCTGGGTACGCCCTTGGAGCTCATCCCGAAGTTAGGTTGTGATCTATAAAGTCAGACGTTTGTTTTGCTCCAAATATTTTTTATTTTCTCAAAGATATTATATTTCTTTTTGCCTCCCTACTTCAAGCAACTTTCCCTTTTTTCTCCCTCCTCAACAGTCTCCTCTCTTCTCTCATCAACAATTCCCTATCAACATCAATAATAATTAAATACCTAAAGTTACTCATCATTTTATAAATATCGTATTTTTTAATTTTCTCCTTTATTGTTGTTGCCGCATTACAAAAAATAGCTTACGGAGGTTTTACATTTTACTGATGAAGGAGGGGGTGAAAGGGTGGGTGGGGAAGAAGGAAGGAGGAGCGGTAAACTGATATTTGCCCCCTCGACAAAACCACTGTCCTGCTTCCGCGTTATAATTTAAAATGTAAGACAGTGATTACTTTTATCAAGAGCAGCTTCGATGGACCCAGGTCAAAAACTCGGCAGTTTTTGACATGGCAGACAAAGGTTTGGCAGCGGGAGTCGTTTTCAAGGCCATTTGATTGCGCAACTATTTGCACGCCCAAGACGGTTCGTTCCCGCGGGAGAACACTTGATATTTTCACGCGATTTTTGGAAGGAACAGACTTGAAATGTCTCATTTCCTTCGATCCTTGGTTCAGCATTTGAGAGCAATGCTCCCTGCGGACACCAGATGGACGCTGGCTTTTGTGGAGACATCTTCCAATCTGAAATTATTTCATCATTCTTCCCTGTCCTTGTCTTCTCGGTCCTGAACGTTTTTTGGAAATGAAGTCTTCTATGGAAATCAGCCGGTTAGCAGCAATGGCCATCTTGACCCGGCTGATTACCCGAGAAGACTTCATCAGCAATATTCGCCGGGAAAGCACCTATTCCATCATTGTTTTTAGAAAATGACCAGATAACAATTTTGGGTACTTGGTGTCGTATTGCTCTTAATATTTCGCTTGTGCTATTGAATTGCTTTTTCATCATAAGGAATATAATATGCATTCCTACATGTATCAATTCTTATGATCCAACATAAGATCGTACTTGAATAAACAATGTGAATCTAATTGATATAATGTAGGGAGGAATAATGTACATGTTTCCCGAATAGTAATAATAAGACAGACAAAAGTATCTGATATCAAAACTTTTCTTTGACTCTGTTATTCCCACCAAATATCCTTTTAGTGGTTATAAGTAATAACAGATTTCGCTAAAACCCATTCATCTGCTTGTTAAACGTGAATGAGAAATGTGAATTCCAACATTATCGTGTTATTGTTATACTTATCGTTTTATCTACCAAAATATTTGTTGGGAATCTCAAATTTTCATTCTTAGTTGTATTCCCTTTTAAGTCTCTCAAAGCGTATACCGAGTGCCCAGTAAATCATTCTTAAACGGGTTTCTCTGGCCCTTCTACGACAATTTTCCGGCTTATTGTGGGTCAACTTTATAGGGCCCATTTGGTGATATGACAAACATAACTTGAACATATTACATTATTCAAGTATTTTTTAAACTATTAATATTATTTTATGGCGCCTCGTGTTAGTGATTTTATCACGGAAATGAGGAACAGGCTATGGGTATATAGGGTTAAACGTCGCTGTGATATCTTATCTATCATTTTACACTCCTTATCCTCCGTACAATCAATGTAAATAGCCAGTAGAAAGTGCTCGCATCCATGGTTAAGATATTGAATAAAATATAATTTTTAAAGCATTTTTGGAGGAAACTTCGGTGAAGAAGATAATCTGGCCCAGTCATTTTAGCTGTATTCTTGTAATAGACCAACAGCGCTGAGCGAGAATTTTTTTTGCGAGATAGGGTGGCTGAATGTGGTTAATATCATATCCCCCCGAAAACTTGGGCTGGTTTAATCACTTGAACTCCACTGCTGGCGACGGTCGTGTGATGAAGTGCAAGTTTTCGTAAAACAATCTCTCAAAATGTTTCCTAAATTTATGATTTTCGAAATATTTGTCTTAAGCGATGCATTTGCGATAGTTTAAAAAAAAAGCGATGAGAAATGCGTGTTGCTAAATATTTCTAGTTTCTCAGTATATAGTCTCAAACTGCTGTGAACCCTTCATTAAACTTTACGCAGAGAGCCTTAAGCTTTTATTTCAAATGTTAATAACCTTTTTTCACCATTCAAACTGGCACCTTCTAATCATTTACGCGAGTGTATATTTTCCTTCGAATGAATTTTAGCATAGGTTTGCGCTAGATTTACAATCAACAAGCATGTAGCGCGGGAAAGGCATTTTTTGTTCCATATCACGTCTGACCGTTCCTCTTTGGACAGTCAAGATCCATCTCAGATCGGAGATTCATTGTGTTTTCAAATCAAACATCATTATTGCCCGACGAGCTTTTATCTGAGTCTTTGTGAAGCCGCTTGTATGCGAGCACATGTTTTTAAATATGGGAAATGTTCTTGCATAGAAAATAAACTTATCGTGTCGTAACACTCTCTTCAATCTTATTTAAATATACTCCACGTGGTAAACAGTTGAGGATAACGTAATCTATGCGAAGGTGCTAGGATATTTTGACTATTAGAACACTTAGGGAAATGAAGCCACTTGTTGTTACTCGTGTAGCGATTACATGATGTGTTCAGAGCTCCTTAATGTTTTACACAGGTTGACCCAAGTTGATGTACTTTTCCCAGTGGCGCAGAGTTATGATTGCAATGGATACCATAAATTATTAAATATTTTGGCGACTGAATATGAAATTATACGAAATTAAGGACTCGTACGTCTTTTGCTGGTCGAATGGACTGTCATACCATTCCGGTTCTCCAATAATTGAGAATGAATAAAAAATTTCTTATTATATTATCAGAAAAAATACGTTTCAATTATTTTGCCCTCCCTTCAAATAGTTGTGCATGAATGTTAAGCTCGAATGAGTTGGTAGAATGTTCGTCTAAGAAAATGAAACAAATTTTCGTTTTTCAGGAACCTTTGAAATATAGAGGATAACAAAATTAGTATAATCTAATGCTATTTGGTGCGAATGCGACACCTTGAAAACCTCTACTACTCTTGACTTTAGTTTCCTTTTTACAACTTTCCCGAAATATATGGTTTTAATTTGATTTATCTTTATTAAATTGTAAATAGTGCGACTGACTCACGATTGATTGAGATGATTGACTCCTATGTTCCCAAAGTGTGGTGCAGAAACAACAAACTCTTTTTGAGGAAAGGGTACACCATTAAATTAAATTTGAAAACTCACCTCTCAAGAGGATGTGCAACAACATATACAACAGGTATTACAGGGAATTGGACATAATTTGGTCCAAGTTCAGAGTTTTCAAAGTATGTAGGGGCATATTGTAAATGAGTCTGGGTAATTCTATGCTTTTCATTTGTGATAATTTTAAGGTTTTTCTTGTTATTGATTTGAATTTTGGGAGAAACTGAAATAAATAGATATAGAAACTTTTGATTTAGGCAGCGTTTTCATTTTCCTCGCATTAAATGCTCCATTTCTTTGATAGGACGGTGCATTTGTATCACTATTCATCAGCAATTTGATTAAAATTGTGTTTATTTTTTGTACGATATAACATTTACAGTAAGGAGTGGAAAGAGATGGAATATGGTGTTTGTTGCTTTGTGTATCTTACCTCCCAAGTTGCCTCCCTTGCTCTCTAAATAATACATGAAAATTGAAATTGCCACACTTAATTCCCGTTTCGATCGCGTTAGATTCAATATTATTACAGCTTCTTCGAGAGTTCGTTGCCTTCTTATTAGGATTATTAGCTTCATCATCGGAGGAAAGAAATGAATTGGTGATGCATTGCGGGTCATCAGAGGTGGCGCTGAGTCCGCACTCGAGTGGTCAGCTGATGATGTGGTGATTGTTTTTTTTTTCCTTTCTTCAACTTGAGGACGTTAGAACTCAGTGACCGAATGTCTTGACTCTCCCCTTCCTTTATCACAGAGCAATATAAATCACGGCAGTATATAACGATGTACAGATTCGCTGATTCCCAACGTAGTCTTCCTATTTGTTCTTTGTATTTTGCGAAACTTTTCATTCTTTGCCAGCGTTGATTTTCCTCACGCTTTAGTAATGATTTTTTCCTATGGAAAAAGAGACTATTCACTTTCAGAAGGACCACAACTATTCTACCTATTTCAAAAACACTATGCTGCACCTCATGTTTTTACTTCCATGTGCAGGATAATTTTACCGTAGTCCATGAAAATTTGAGATGTAGATTCAAAATATGTACAATTTTGATGGTAATCAATGAGTGATATAATTGATGAAACTACAGAAACATGTATTTAAACTTTGGCCACGTTTTTTTCCCAAAATTTTCCATAATTTGACAGCCAACTAATGTTTGAGCCCAAAGCCCATTTATTTGTTTTTTTTTTTTTAACGTTTTGCTTTCTTTCTTTTTTATAAAAAAATACTGCCTGATTGACCTTATTGTCCTCCCTCGAGACCCTCGCATGAGTTCTATAATTCTGTTTCTCTCAAGTCGTCGAAAATTTCATCTCTATTTTTCATCTATGTCACTATGAAGTTAGAATAAGTGTTGGCATACGACGGTACTCGAAATATTTTAATTAGGCCCGCATAAATAAGTTATATTAACTTTGTAAATAATGAAGGAGCATAGGTATTGATTTCGCGTAGCTTGAATGTTAAGAATTAATAATTAATATATGAAATTACATCGATAAAACATATTAATTATGCCCAAAGTTCCCCTACCACTTCAAACGTGCGAATAGGTTACAGACTACAACAACTTTTTTTTGTATTCCCATACCACTGAAAGCAGCGTATTTGGGCATTTGACATCGGGGTTTATTCAACAAGTTAATTTCACGTTCGTGAACGACCACACCCACAGCATAGTGTTTTTGGCATTATTAAAGGAAAAATCCGCGGAATAGCCGACAAAGCACCTTCACGGAGTCAACTGAGTTTGGTAGTTCCAGTGTCGGATTTATTGGATCGAAATGAAATATTCTTTCTCTGTAGAATTTTAGTACTTTAGAACGTACCTCCTTCAACTATTTATTAAACAGTTGAATAGTAGGTCATATAAAATGCACACACAGAATTTATATCCCCAAACCACTTAAAAATGTATTGAGTGTGCTCAAGCGAGACTCGAACCCGCTACCTCTCTTTTGGAACGCAAGGACTTTGCCCTGCTGCCACCGATACCGGCAAAAGCATTAAGACGCACGAAGACTTTCATTAGCATAAAAATTGACCGCAGGAATTTTACAGAATTGTACCTTTTATCATAATGTAATTTTAATTCGTATTTTCGATTTCTTACGTTTTCATAAATATTGTATCGACGTCAATCTAAAAAAAATGAGATCTAGCATGGCGAAAACACTCTTTCTTGCCGCACATTGACAATTCTCCGCTAGTGCGGTACTTGTGAGGCTCCAATGCGTTTTCCGACAGTCGCATATCCATTTCCGTTCTCGATAACAATCCAGTGACGCACCACGACGAGCAGTCTTCACCAGGAGACAATGGGAGCACGCTGCGACTCTTGAAAATGAACGGACCCCCTCTGGAGCTTGATAACATTTGATTGAATAGCCGCAAATTGATAGTAAGCATATCTTATCCATCGCCTTGTCGCATTTTACTTCCTCAGACCACAAAGAGTGCTGACAAAATACATTACTGCATTTGTGCAATTTAACTGTGTGGGAGCACGATAGTCGCTACATGGCATTCATAACAAAAATGTGGGAGCAATTTAACCGTTCCCGCAAGTGAAAGAAGAATTCATTGGTGGGGTACCGATTTGTTTATTCATTGTATAGATATTTTCGAAAGGAAGTGAATGAATACATTCTTATCAATTTTGTTTCCCTGAATATTCATATATTCATGCGAGAAGATTTTTCCACTACAAGAATGAGACGCAAAATGAATCACGTAAATTTCATTTGTTGCTTGCTCTTGAAGTCAATTGTTGCGGGGATAAATAAGTGAAAATAGTATTCTGTTCTCCAGGGTAATACAAGAAGTTTGCAGGGGGAAATTAACATGCATGAAAAAGCGTAGGTAATAATTGAATATTTTTCTTGGGCGATCCTGGCAGTTCTAGCACCACTGTTATTAAGGCAGTCTGTAAGCTGTCGCCGTATACTCATGGCAAAAATCACCAAGAATTTTCGTAAATTGCACGCACTTAGTGTAAGAAAAAGCCCAAAGACAGAACCGGCGACCTCGATGGTAACAGGCGAGGTCTTCTACCGCGCTATGAAATACTGACTAACGATTTCATACAAACTAAAGTAACTAAAGATAGGAAAGAAGGAATAACGGAAAATGTGTCAAAGCCCATATTTCGCGTTGATTGAAGCATTACGCGCTGCACTCAGCCTTACTTGTGATTCGCTTTCCCATACACGGTACAAGTATCGGTCATAACTAGTACTTCACGTCATCATTTCCCCTTACACCTCACTGTGACTATAGTTCCGCTAAATGATCGCGATACTGCAAGAGTATTTGATCGCTGGTAGACAGGAATGAATCGCCGCTGCTACTCTCAGCTGCGTTGTATTGTGCGATATTTTCAGTTGAAATCAGTAATCCAAATACTTGGTAATGCTAGAAGCACTCTAGTTTCTGTATATCCTTAATCTTCGGCTCCAAACCGAATCTGGGGTTTCAATGTTTGCCTCAACTTTTGGTTGCAGCGCAGTAATTTTTTTGCACTCCTTTGCATATTTTTTCTGGAGAACTAACTCACACTCAAAAATCAGGGAACGGATAATAAAATGTTAGAAAATCAGGGAGACTCGTATTACTACCATTCAAGGATGAATGAAACCAGAAAGGAATGGAAGGACCAATTTCAGACAAGTCCCTCCTCTGCTGTCCAGCCAACGCTTTTCTCGCGATAGCGTAGTCAAATACGATCCCCGAGCAGACTAGGCATGCAAACACGGTGCTTGTCTGGGAAGGTGGGGGTGTGTCCTGAGATCGGAGGGGGTAACCGCCGTTGTGGGCCGAACACGCCATATTTACTTCGAATTTTGCCTAATCTGGGGTTCAAGAAGATTCATGTTCCACAAATAGCGTCGCCCTCCCACGCATGTGCATTGAGGAGAATTTTGTAGCGTAGATAGGTGTCCGAAATCATTTGGTATTTTGTTCCAGTGCCATGTGCACGAGATAATGTTATGTGAACATAATTTTAAATGATTTGGCGAAATATTATTCTTGATGTTTCCAATCCTTGTGGTTGGTAACTCACGTCTGAGTAGAGTGACATATTTTGAGTATGAAAATTCCCAAAACACTGTGAGATACAGTGCTGCCCACCGGAAGGACGTATGGCGCCACTTGAGCAATGGAAAGCAATTTTAGGGGAAAGGGGGAATTTTTTTTAATGCGCACTGTATAGGGGGGAAGCTTTTGCTTTTGGGGAGGGAATGCGGCATCAGCATTGAGTAGAATGTGCAACCCTGGTGGGAAAAAACATTAAGAGCAAGTGTCACTCCTACTCAACCGGTCATATTATGCCTTGGCATCCTGACGTCTTACTTGTTTGAAAGTTATGGTATAATTTTGAAATTTTCAGAGCATGCAGAATAATACATATTTTCCCCTTGTTTATTTTTTTAACAATAGTAACATTTTCCCTGGTCCACATTTAATAGTGTGCCAAATGTGAAAATTTTTCTTAATCGTTTCCTCTGAAGTAAAATTCACATATTTTATATGCAATTAAATATTGGAAAGAGTCTCCTACCCATACCCTTAAAATTTTAAAAGGACCCTTAAAACGATCATTTCCACGCCTCCACCAGGTCAGAGATGACGGCAATAACAGCTCTACTGATCATTTTCAAAAGGTGAAGTGTATATTTCTCCAATCATTTGTCACTATCAAAATTTCCAACCCTGAACTTAAACGTGGATTCCCTGATGGCAATCAATGCACCCATAAAATATGACTTGCAGAGTGGTAATTAAAAGAATGGCAAGCACTTAGAAAAATGTTATGAATATAATTATGTCAAAAATGTTCGTGTGATATTGTGAATTAAGGTTCAAGTTATAACTATTTCAGCCATAGATAAGGTTCCCCCTAATCATATCTTGGGTTAGTTGTGAAATTTTTCCCGTGATTATGACGCTAATGTTTAGTTTCTAGCATTGGGTGAAGATCTTACGGTTTATTTGTCCACTCATTCCTGCTCTCTTTCCCACCCCTAAACTGATACCTTAAAATGAAGCGTGCCACATTTTTATGATTCCTCGACATGGTACCATCATTGTTATAAACCATATCATGTGAATTGTACCAACGTAATTTATGGAGAATGTCTGTGACGTTCTGCATCGGAGTACTCTCAGAAACAGACCCATACGTTGGTTGCGCCGATAACATTTTTGCTCATTAGTCGCTAGGCGGTAATCACTACAGCGTGAAAAGGACACACATTCAGAGTATAGCGGCTTAGATAAAGGATTTGTGTAGTTATTTTTCACATTGATAAATCTCTATTGCGAATATATATCACGCCGCGGTAAAAGGTTTTGAAGAATTCGTAGGTGTAATCCAATTAGAATAACTGAAAGTTATAACATTTATGTTAAAAATTCCCTTTGTACAAAGTTCGCCGGTATTTTTTCCAATTTTTAAATAATAATGATGTATATTTTTACTTTAAGTAATCCTCTCTTTCGTACGAGTATGCCCGACTTTTGTAGAAAATGACATTCCAGCGCCGCTTGGATGAAGAAAATGAGAATCTCCATATCTTCACCAATTCAGAATGTAAAATATCACGTTGACTGCTGCATACTCTTTAGTTATTCAATTTTTTCATGTAAAAGGAGAACAAAATTCAGGCATCAAAGATGGAAGGAATTGATGAAAGAAAGTGGATGGAATTGCTGCATTATATATTTTTATTACTCTTTATTCTGGATACAACAGACAATATGAAGTTTTTTTATTTCCTTGGTGCACTGGAATCAATTTTCGTAATCATTGATAACAAATAATTGATAATAATAATATAATGACTTTTTTCGCATTTTTTATCATGGATTTTATTTTAATAACTTATTTCTTGTATTTAAAGAGCTAGAATGCTTTTGATCGTCGAATAATCTCATCACGTGTGAAAAGATCTTTAAAACAGTGGTTAATTCTTCGTTATTTATTGTCGTTTACGCAAGTGCATCGATCAGGTATGGAAGTTTTACCTTCGTGTCTTGCGGAAGAAATCATTTCTGGTAGTTTTAAGACGCCTTTAACCGGATAAATATTGAGAGTCAATGCAACGTTGGAACCTTACGTTCGCATATTTCGATTATTCATTCGAAATTGCTTTAGTGCGACGGAAATTGTGCCGCAGTCAGCTCAAATTCAATGGGGCATGCTTTCATCGGAAGTCTATATGCGACAACTCATGCCTTAGCTACTTGTGTTTACCATTTGCTAGAATGCCATCTGACAATGAGAAAAATTTTAATGCGTGTTCAACTGTGCAAACTAGTAAGTATAAACGGGGCAATCATACCACCCATCTATGAATACATATTAGCATTTTTCTCGCGTAAAAGAAAAGTAAATAATTTACCTTTGGAAAATAGGAAATATTTTTTCAGTGTGTCCAATGTGTAGAAGTAGAAGTCCACCCCAATTACAAGAGAGGCTTTCTTTCTAGGTCTGATAATTTATCTATTTGAAACGCGCCATCATCCATGAATGACTCGTTGAACCTACCCTTTCTTAGGTTATCTATTAGGGCACAATATCAATTAGAAAGTACCAAAATCGACACCCAGAGTGCGTACATCTTTACTTGAGAGTCTTATTATGGAAGGGTCAGCAACCCGTGACCAGCATGTGGCCTCAAAGTAATGCCATGCAGCCTTCACAAGTAGTAATTATCGATATCATTGTGTTTGAGAAAAAAAAATTGCCTTAATTGTATACTCCTCATTTTATGATTATTATATCATTGTATTCAATTTTATAATGAGGTTACGTGCCAAGACTGGGTAGCACTTAAGCCCACCAAATGTTGGTCATTTTATAAGAACATCTCTGGGAAAAATAGTATTTTCCACCCATGTAGCCATTCCAATTTGCATACACCAACCCAGAGGTATGAATAAGCAGCTGACTCTTGATGTATTACATGTTGCTGACGCTCCTCTGAAATTCCCCACAAAATCTACATCTGGATGGAATAGTTTGACGCCCGGATTTAGTCGGATATGCTCTGCTTTTTCATCGATATGTTGGCGTCCTAGGCCCCATTTTTCATAAATAGGCCTTCGTTAAATAAAATTGACCTCCTTATCGTGAAAGATGCATCACTCCCACGCAACTGACAGAAATTAATCTTTTTTCTTCACGCGTTTCTTGTTTAAAACCAAATCAATTTCCTCGAAACGATATTCAGCAGCCCTGAGGATGAGCCTCGAATCGGAGCTCGAAACGTCGGCAGAAATGGAGTTACTAACCCTATGATAATATCGAGAGAAGTTTAAACCCACACAGGGATGCCGACTTACAAAATATATTGGGGGGGCCCAAACCGGGGATCTTTCCCCGGGAAATTTTATACGTAGTGAGTTTTAAGTTTTTTAAGCATTTTAGAAGAGTCATATGATCAACGTTAGAACCGTTATAACTCGAATCTCGATATCTGGACACTCCAGGGAAAATCTACAAGTCCGACACATTTTTTCCTTACACCCATAAGGAATTTTTGAGGGGGCTCGGGCCCCCTCAAGCCCATGGAGTCGGCGCCACTGAACCCACACAATTCGTCGAGAAGGCATTTACTTTTTACTAGTGAAACTCCTAGATTTTATGCAACCCGAGGAAAAAGTATCGCAATAAAGGCCCTTCCGCGCCTTTCCTCGAGCCTAACAGCGGAGCACGGAGAATATTCTCCGTAAATGTAATTTGGGATATATTGCGAAGGTATTTTTGTATCACTCACTCAATCACTCAGTGAATCAACCCGAAGTTTGGTTTGGGAAGGTGAGGATAAGGCTCATCCCCTACTGCGCCACGGGCGTGTGAAATCACACATCCAGGGTAGGGGTGCAGGTCCTTTCCTTGGGCTACCTCACACTTCGAGGACTTCGGCGTCACATATTATTTTCTATTATATTTCAATGGTGGTACTAATTTTGACCATAGTAATAATATTTTTTTACAAAAATGAAAATCAAAACAACTATCCTAGCAATTTATTTGGAGTATCTGAAGGTTTCAACAGAGACTTGAACCCGGGACTCTTCCATCAGCAGGTGAGTGCTCTACCCACTAGGTTATAGCAAATTTTGTAACATAAGTTGCATAATTCTGGCCATTTTTCTAGTGATTTCAATCCATAATATCTAGAAAATTTCCAAAGGACAGTTGAGTAAAAACAAATATCCCTTAAAATTTCATTTTCTTATAACGCTGGAAAAGATTGAACGCGGTCTGAAGGTGACATTTGGGTACCTTCCCCCGTGAGCGTATTTTGGGGGACAAAGGTGGTATCCGTGTTGGTTTCGCGTCTGAGTGGGCTCGTCGGTAGTGACGTTCCCACCTCGGAAGTCGTCTTCATATCGCACACCGCAAAAACCGCGAACGTAGTTGAGTCGAGCTCAATTAATTGGCGACGGTTGGCGGCCCTAACGAAACAAACGAGTACGCAGACGCGTGTGCGCGCCACTCGCAATTTCCTCGGGTGTCATTGAAAATTGTCATTCAACCCTACTGTACCACACTGCTACCGTGAACTCTTATCCCTGGATAGACAGTTGTCCCAGCGGCATGGGGAAGGTTCGTGCTGGGAATAGAATGCTGGGAAAAAACTTGCATAATTGCAAATGCATGAACAAAAAAATGAGCCGTCTGATTTATGTACTCATTTTTTTGGTGATGTATGCGGTATATGTTGCTATTTTGCAACTTTGAAGCGAGCTTGTCGAGAAATCAATACCTGGCAGTGAATAGGTTAGCGTATGGTATCAGTCATTGTCATCTGATTTATGATGTTGATATTGCTATAAAGTTAGTTATGGTTAATGAATATGGTCTGGTTAACTTAATACATTGCCTCTCAAATAGTGTTCATTACACTCATAGTGAGGAGGCACTGGATTTTGCACAATCGTCTCCACCACTGTCTGAACTCGAATTTTGCCTACGGAAGTCATCACACCGCACTCAACTGGTCTCATACGCGTCGCTTTTCGCTGCTATACATAAAAAATTATACCAGTGAATTTGGAGCAATTTCCAGCAACTTTGGTTCTTATTTTAGCGCCATTCAGCTGTTCCAAAAGAGAAAAAATTCTAGGTCATGCAGATGTTTCTGGCATCACATAATGGCATTCGGTTGCCATACCTTACTTACATTGCCGGTATAGACGTTTCCTGCTCAAGTTTGCAAAACAATAACGCAGGAAGCAGCAAAATCTTTGTTTTTGTAAAAGCACTCCACGTTAAAAAAAAAAACAGTCTAATTGCTCCTTGAACCAATTGCTATGGGTGTAATTTTACCAACTAGAAGATGTATAAGTAATGAAGGGGCGCCAGGTATTGGATTTTAGGCATGGTCTAGCAAGCGCTCTCGTCGATTGATTAAAAAAAATTAAAATTTTGCCGTTCACCGCATTTTTACTATGCCGTATCTTGTGAGGGACCCAAGGACGTTGTGATTGATGATTACCGAAGAGATCACAGAGTCCATCTTAGAATGGCTAAGAATAATGTCCTCGGACAGCTGTTCCCAGCGCCATGACATCATGTTATCGGTGAATGCCCACTTATTTGGTTCATTTCGTCCCGAGGGAAAAAAAGTTGATACGAGAAACCTTGGACCAAAGATTTTATCGTTGATTCATCTTGAATCCAACTCGTATTAGGTCGGCAATGGTCGATTTACGATTAAAACACCTGGTAATGTGTGATCCATTGCCTGTACATACGGCCAATTAGGTGAAAATAGTTGCATCATAAACTTTTCTAGCACAGAAATTTCTTAATCTAATGAAATTTTCTAGCACACAAATGCCATTATTATTTTACCTGTTTTTGCAGATGTTTCGCAACGCACATAGGGTCAAATCAGACAGGCTGCGAAGTGCCAAGTGTGTGGTAAATAGCTAATTCTCGTCCACATCTCATCCACGATTACTGGATTGATGCATCGTGAATCAAAAAATCACACAATGCTCTCGCAATCACACAATCTTCATGCTAAGCATTGTCACATTCAAATATTATGCATCACACTACAGCAACAACGAACCATCTCTACATTTTATTTTTGGTTGAATCGCCAGGCTCGGTGGCGACAGTGTCCAGTCGTCACCTCTTAATGTCCTAGAGAGAACTGCATGTCCAAAATTCGTGACATCAAAGAAGATGCGGATTAAACGATTGTTAGAAAGAAAGGCAATCTTGGAAGGACAAGTGGAAGGGAAGTACCCGAAAGGAAGGGATCGTATGAGAAATGTGGAACGAATTTGAACGACGTGAAGCAGAAGAATTATGTTAGTATGAAAAGATTGGAGCTGATTGAATAGGTAGAGCTGCGTCAAACCAATCCCAGAATTCTTTGCCGATGACGAAGTATAGACTTCACTGCATTTCAAGCTGCATAAAATGTAAGGACAAAATAAGAGAGATATTCGCCGTACGAGTTGCTAAAGAAATTTATTTTCCTCAATCATTGAAGGTCTTTAATAAATGCTAGGTGGAGCAATAGTTAAACCACACCAACGCCCACTTTCAAGGGCGTACTCAGAATCAAAACTAGAGGGGGCAAGTCGTCCAAGTTTTGACACAGAAAAGTTAAGGGCACCATAATTTCAAGGAAATTATAGCAGCGCCTTGTTAGTTCTGAAAAATTTTCGCACGAAAAAAAGTTTTATTTTAATTACATGTTTTATAACAATATCACTTTCTAGGGGGGGCAGCTGCTCTCCCCTTACCCCTTCTGGATACGCCCATGAGCACGTTGTTTTTTAACTAGTGTCCGAAGAGTCCCTGCCACACGCCTATTGAAGATGTTTGGGGATAGTATGTAGATGTAGCTGAAGAGTCGGATGAAAACGCGAAAAATCGTCTGCACATCTTGTAAACGAAAACAAACGACGAAAAACGATCTTCTCCTCCGCGGCCCATCGCACCGAACACATCACCGCACACTTCATCCATCAATTCACGACCGTGGGGAGACGTAAACATTGCTTACCTTTCCGCATCCCCATGGAAACGGTATAGGTGAGGTCGCTGAAGTCCAGCTCGATTGGGGCCCTCTGCGGCAGCCGAGAGAAGGTCGTCTGAGGGCCTCCGATTGTGGGCTTGAGCAGGCCCGCGCCCTCCTGGGCGGCACCCGCCGCCTCTCCGGGGGAGGCCGTCATCTCGATCGTCGCGGTCATCTCGACCGGGTTGGAAGACTTAAGACGGTATGATCAAGAGCTCGTGAGCGACTGATTCCTCCGGCAGGGCAAGTAGACGGTTGCGGAGGGACCAGGCGCTTCGGCGGGGACAGTGGGAATGGTGAGCCACCGACTGACTCCTTGGAGGCCGGCAAAGGAATCCCCACCCCTTCCCGCTCCACTATTCCCCCCACCTTCCTCTTCAGCGGCCTCCCCTTCTCCTCGAATCCAACGTCCAACATCAGCCACTTCGGTATTCCTCCCCGCCATGGCTTCCGTCTGTCTTCTATGATGTTCTGCTCTTCCCCTCTCGCCAACGCAAAACAGTTCTCGCGTTCAGTACTCAAGGCAATTCTTAATCTGCTCTTCAATTGATGCAACACCTTCTTCCCTTACTCCGTCCGATAATCTACAATAGGGTGTAATCAGCTCAAAACTGAAGTGGGGACAGCTTTTCGAATTTAACCTCATAGGGGAAGGGTGGCATGCGATAACGTAGGATAACAAAACGAAGAACAGAAAACAAATTCCATTCATATGAATTTTTAAAAAGCGGCAATCATTCTTTCAGTCATTGTTTTCATATTTTATGTTCACATTTTTATGCATTTTCTTTTTAATTCTCGACGTCGAAAAGGAGAGCAGCTTCTTCTTGTTTGTTCTTGAGCAAAATTTATCCTATCCCAGACTAAGGGTGAGGTTAGGAGGGAGATTATTTTAGCAAACTTTGTTCTTGCGAGAATGAAAGTTTATCAATCTTACGCTGATAATTAGATGCTTCATTTGGTTTATAATAATATTTGTTATTATTCATTTCGAGTAAGTTGGTGGCTGAAAATTCGGCCTTTCCTGTCTCTTTCAGGTGACTCCCGCATAAAAGGTGATATTAATGGAATCGACTACGTAATAAGGTGTACCTTTCACCAAGTCCCTCTTCTTCGCGAAGATCAACGAAAGCTGACGACGGCAATCCATTGCAAATTAAATGTAGTGATATAGCCCCAACCACTTAATGAAGTTGTAAAAGTAAGTAAAGACGTGTACACCTGCATATCGCATCATATTTGTCTCTGGTGACACGCTAACGGTAGTGATGAAAGTACACAAAACCGTTGACGTCTGCAAATAATGCCACGATGCGTTTCCAGCGAATAATTTGAGCAAAACAATGGTCAGTTAAACTCATAAAAATGGATAACCGCTGCAATCTGTTTGGGTACTTCTAAGGCTTCACTCCTTCACACTATTATCTGCATCCATGATTGAGTTATTTGGGTTACGGTTAAGCATCTGCCTCGTTAGTAGTTAATTGAATTTGAGTTCAAACTTTGGCCACTGCAAATTCTAACCAACGCGCTTCCTAATAATTTTCTGAGGGAATCTGAGGAAATGCAAGGCTCTAATTCTGTTGGTAGAGGGAATTTCTCCGTGCAGTTTTGACCCTCGCTGTGCGATAAAAGCATTAAGAGTACCGCAACTTCATAGGACATAACATTCAACTGTTGCTCTTTTGGCATGTATTTTTCAGGACAATCTAATCCAAACTCCTTCTTCCCTTTCCCTTCTCCGGTTCAGTACAATCGCCATCACCAGTTACTATGTACATTCATGTGGTGATTAACTATATTTAACTACGGAAATATAGTCTGCCATACACCTACCAATGTAGCTGTTGTTGATAAAGATGGTTTGACTAGGGAAATCGGAGAACTATGTTTTATCCACCATAGCTCATTAGAACAATCGCCCTTCGGTCTTGAAATCGCTACGGCTGAGTAAAAAAAACTCGTCAGTTTTATTCCCGAATCCATCCATTATCTTCACATGAATGATATCAGCTGGTGATTATTTTTAAATTACCTATTTTATCAATTCCAATCTGTGGTGACATCGTTTTGATACTTTTCACTCTTGTAGTACAGCGTTAAATATCACATGTTATGCCCAATCAATTTACATATCGTAACAATTAACATATCGTGCGACTCGAGTACTAATATAGGTTTAGGAAGCGCTTAGAATTTGGATGGCATCATTTTTTACCGACATTTTCTATATATTAAGAGCGATTCATATTAACATGCACCATTTTATTTCGAGTACCTACACATATTTTTCGCAATTTTTGTTCACGGATCATTCCTGAAACGCAAAAGCCTTGAAATAATCCTTACACAAACGTAATCCTAGTCCAAATGCTTTTATAAGTTTTTTTTTGTTATTTCAATGGATTTTTGGTCAAATGTTTTCAGTCATTATTACTGAGGCTTCCGCGGTGATTAAATGATGATTGGTTTCCGGGTTAATCCCGCGTCGACTAATTTTTGGCGGACGACAGTTTCGGGCGCGTTCCAGCTCCCGTCTTTGGGTCCAAATGATCTGCATAGCTTTTATTCTTTGTGTATAAATCTAGTCTTTATTCTTTATTTATAAGAACGTGCGCCTGACTAGCCTTATGTATATAAAGAATTGCAGCTTTGAAGATCATTTGGACTAGAAGACGGGAGCTGGAACGCGCCCGAAACTCTCGTTCACCAAAAATGAGTCGACGCGCAATGAACCCGGAAACCAATCATCGTTCTCAGTTATTATTCATGCCATATTGCTTTTTACATGGCTTTATAATACAATAAGTTTTCTCCTGTAAATAAATAAATAATTATATTCTCTTCCAAGGGCGTGCCCAGGATCATAACTAGGGGGGCGGGGCTAGGGCTAACTCATAACTAGGCATGGTTGTTCAAGTTACAGGTAAGTCTATTGCATGGAAAAGGAGAATGAAACCAACATTTTGAGGAAACTGTGACAGCTTTTTGCAATTTTGTTAAAATTATTTGCTTGAAAAAATATTATTTTTCTTAAAGACATTTGCGATTTTTGCTCCCTGGAGGGGGGGGGGGGGCAGCTGCCCCTCGCTGGGTACGCCCATGTTCTCTTAGATGGTAAAAATTAAGGTAACAAAACCAGGGGTGCTCTGGCCAGGTCGCCGAGGGCTCCGAGCATAAGGGGCTCTACAACGCACGCGTCTACCGTGAAGCGTATAAAAATGGCGTAGTAAAAAAAAAGGCTCAGATTACCTGAACCAAAGTTTTTTTGCGATTATAAAATTCTACATAGTATTTATTTGCCCTATTTACAACATACACAGTGTAAAAATATTATAATTAGAAATGAAATAGGGGTGTCTGAGGATAAAAGAGTACCTGATGCTTTTTTGAAAGGATTATTCTACAAGGTTATTTTAGAGATTTTTTAGATTTCGGTGCAGTTTCTTGGAAAAAAATCACTAAATTGGTTATAGAACCGTAATATACATTTAAATTTTATGTGCTGTGAAATCATCACTTTTCATAGTATTTTTTACGAAATTTCTATTTTTTATTAACTTTCATATTGTTTTTAAGAGCCAGAATAACATCAAAATCTATTATTTCTGGGCAAGCAATATCCTAAAAACTTCCGAAGACGGACCTCCGATATCCCCGGGAAGGGGGGCCCATCATGAGCCCCTGGCGAGGGTGCCCAACCACCCCAGACCGCTGAATAACAGTAAACAACTGGAGTGTTAGAGGATACATCAATGTGCTCACCGCAAGCAGCTTCGTTAGGCTTTTGGAGCGGGGTGTTAGGCTGTTGACAAATAAAAGTGAAATGCTCTCACAAAATTTCCCCCTAGCATTTATCAAAGTTCTTTACTGTTCGGGGAAAAAACGAATTCCCATACCTATCCTTTCGTCAAAATATATCCCTGGTGCAAGAGCGTACCCAGGATCAACACTAATGGGGGCAAGCCATGATCGTTCAAGCTGTAACATTTTACATTTTAGCATGAAAAATGTGAATGAAACTAAAATTTTAAGACAATTAAAACAGCGCTTTATTAGTTTTTAAAATTATTTGCTTAAAAAACATTTTAGTTACATTTCTTAAACTAATATTAAAGAAAATTTTTTGAAAACTTTCGATTCAATCCAGTCTGATTTTCCCTAAAGACTTTAGCGATTTTTGCTTCTAGGGGGGTGGGGGGAGCAGCTGCCCCCTCGCTGGGTACGCCCATGCTCCGGTGGATAACTACGCTATTTACTTAAATCCACGAGCAGTTATTTTTAACAGAAATTTTCGCTCGGTCAAAAAGTGAAAAAATGTATTATCTGTTTAAAAACTGGATCAATTAAAAAATTTAAGCGTATCCAGTGGATTTCTTTTTCTCTCGATGTAATAATCGGGTTCTCTAGTTCTAATGTGATGTTCTCCGCGTCGCTCTAAATGACACCTATTCTCAATTTCTCAAGCAATCTTAGCCTAGAGCGCGGCTTCCGAGTCTCCAGCGGTTTCCAGCCCAATTTGTTAAACATCTGTGCAGTGCTTACTGTACACCCGTAGTAGTTTTTGACAAATCGCGCAGCTTTCCTAAGTCTTTCTGCACCGGAATATCATATGATCGCTGCATATTCCAATTTCTCCTTAGCAATTGTTCGACATCGCATACCTCACCTCAGATCCTCTTCACGTGCCGAAATACGTCATTCACTTGGATTATTACACGCCACCCACCGCCGATTGACATCAGACATCAAATTTCTTTGCTGCATCATGAACGGGTGATCCAGTGATCTAACATTCTTTTCACTCTGCATTCCAGCTCGCAAAACCCGCAATACTGAAGCTCTACACCAGCCCAATTTCCGTCTGGCAATATCCCATAGATCCCTCTTTTACCGATTACCTTCTATTTTCAATTCAACCTCAACTATTTATTCTTCTCTTGACCTCTTTGCCTCCAGCATAAATTTCAATAACCAATTGAAAAGACTATCTTTTTGACACCCACCTTTTTGTATGTATTGTATGTGTTGAAAATGGTTGTTATTTATGAGATTATTTTTATACATGTTCTTTAATTATATTTAGTTAATTTATTTTGTTTATAAACCCAATGTAAACGCCTTAGTGTTGTTTTTAGTGTTATATAAATAAACAAATATTCATGATGTGGCCGAACGAGTGGGAAATGGCTCCTCTCTTTTACGTTTTCATCCGAAAATCTTCCCACAATACTCTTGACGAACCCTAGCCTCTGCAGAGCTCTGCCACATTTATTTCTTATATGTTCCCCATGACATGTTCGAAGTAATCGCAACTGCCAGATACTTCACTTCACCGGTCGCAGTTATGTGAACACCATCCAGAGCATATAAATAGGGATAGTTGGACGACTTCCGCAAGAAATGCACCTCCATGCATTTGCTCATGTTAAGTAAAGATAAGTAATAAGATCGGATAAATGCCCCTAGGCTAGTGGTCTCATAAATAGATGTGTCACAGGTAGTCACCACGAAGGAAAAAAGGCCAGCTGCTTATGACTATATTACGCCACCACGAAGGCTGGCAAATTAAATATTTGGGAAATGGATAAAGTTAGCTCTTCAAATACTAGCTAATAGATTTTTTTGATCCTGAAAATATTCCTGCTTCGTGCAGGTATTAAATTTTATTGTATTAAAATCTACAATCGAAATAAACAACCTAAAATCGGACGCTATAGTATAAGTAGTCAATCAAACAGATCCATCACGTGATCACGGATTTTGATACTTCCGTCTTGGTCTCTTGGGCAGTTGACGAAAATCGCCCTTGCTTATCTTTACTCTGTGGCGGCCTCTACCTTCATGCCCCCTTCACGTTTGCTACCACCGCTAAAACACGGATTCTGGGATGGAAAGTGGACGCTGACGATTTGAATGAAGTGGCCATTGGGAGGGGAGAGGCATTCCGATCATGTAACAAGAAAACGTGGAAAGAACCTTGAACAGGTTGAACTGTATTCCGGCGATCATTCCATCTTTCAGCATATTTTACGCACGCGTGGTCAGGAAGAATCAAGAAAGTCAAGAAAGATGAAATCCAAGTGGGTGTTTGACACTCCGTTTATGTCATTTCTATTTGGAATACGTGTTAACATATAAATCAGCTGGAGATAGGCAGACAAACCTAGGTACAATGGTCGATGAGGTGCATCACTCGATTCTTTATCTTCTACACTTGCCTCACCATTTATCATGGTTAATATGAGTAGAGATTCTGGGCAGGTAGAGAATTTCGGTTTGCCATATTATCTTAAACGTATTGATTTGCATTCTGGCTCCATAAATTTAATGCATTACTTAAATAGCAGGATAAAGCTTCTCTTTTGGGAAATTATTTTTCTCTTTCAGTCAAGAATTAAGAAATTAGTCTGATACTTGTGAAATAAATTACTTAATTTATGCCGTTAAAAAAACCTAACGTTATTTTTCGATAAATTGTGTTGCTATCGTGGAAATTGAAGGTCAAAATCTTATCATTAAACGGTGAATTGGAATAGTATAAACGTTATTTTCTATTCAACAGTAAATCATTGACATAACTACTTGGAAGCTAAATAGATGTGAAGACCAGGTGCAATCTGACTAGTATTGATTTCTGATATTTTTAGCTACCTAACAATCTCAAGTCCGAGGCTACGCAAGGTGCATGAGTATATGGATCAAGATCATTCCCACCGAGACAGCGAACCGCCCTGTAGGACACGTGTTGTCGTATTACACGTAATAATAGCCATCCACTTTCCAATCCAGAGTTCAACTTCCTCTGCCCACTCTTGATCTGATCCTAATATGCTCTTGATATCTTTGCAAATCAATCTGTTAGGCTCTGGTAACAAATGATTAGAAAGCTTTTACTTCTCCCCTCTCAATCTTTTTTTCATCTACCTTCTTAATTCTGGTAGATCGAGTAAGGCCGTCATTTTAAATGCCTATTTTTCTAATAGAACGGCATAGATTTCATCCATTTAGGGTATTAACTTAGCATTGTGTAACCAAAAATGTTCAAACCGCGCGGGCATGAGTACCTATTGCTTACAATTAGATCACCATTCTATCAGAGGTGTAATATCTCCATATCATCGCCATGCGCGGATTTATCGCAGGTTTGAGGCCCTCCACAAGTTGTGACTTCACAGAAGTCCTTTTCCCCTCGCGTTACTATCTTGGATTGTCCGCGAAGGCCTAGCATCTCGCCTTGGTACATTTCCATGTATAGCAGTAACCTTACAGGAACTCGGAAAGCTTAGCGGTCTGCTCAGTGGCCCGGAGATCCAAAGGTCCGTGGTTTGATTCCCGGTGGAGGGGAATTTTTCCTCCTGGCATCATGTGTAGATCAGACAATTTATCTATTGATGCAATTTTCCGTTTTTGCCTGAGAGCTCGAAAGTTTCTAACCCAGCGCCTGTATTTACGACAGACAGTATGAGTAATGGAGTTTGGCCTTGCGATACAATGGTTGATGCATGAATCACTCCATTAATAATCGTCTAAACTTGCCTCACCGTTTGTCATAGAGCATATGAGCGAGTTGACTGGTGAGACGTGGAAAGTTATGACGTGCTATTTTGTATCTTAAACGTTTTCAGTCGCATTTGGACCCCACAAATTTCATTCATTACTTAAATTGGAGAATATTTCTCTTTTATGAGGCAGAAGAGGTGGTTTCCGAGAGATAGTAAGTCAGTCATGCAAATTCATAATGCCATAGCTAAAAGGTAACTAGTTACAGATGCCATACTTTATGCTACGTGTTACTTATTACTATAGCCGCTATAGCGTACGAAGAGTACCGATTTCGTTTTGGCACAGGCAAACTGGATTTGGCTCCTATTATAATACGTTAGGCGGCTATCATCGGTTTTTCAAGGAGTGGTAGAAAAGGAATTGAAATTTGAAATTATTACGTGCGCACGTAGTAAATGGAGTCATTTACGCGCCGTAAGGATAACTGCACCAACGAGCTGCACAGATGCTGCTACACAAGGCCCCGCGTCTTCATTACTTTTTATTCGGCGAAGGCCCTCTATTCAATAGACTTAATTTGCGTATCGAAAGACGACCCCACGCACGAGCGCGAAGGTCCTCTGTATCTATCGAAGAGAAACGTTTGAAAATGTCTTGTTACCTTGAAAAATACAGCATGCATGTAGTAATACTTCGTGATATAACTGTGAAATATAAAGCATTCTTCGTATTAATAGAATGACCACATATTCTACTTATACTTACGATGTCGTTGGTCTCGCTACATTCGTAATTTAGTGCTCCGCAATTTGCCGCTTCTATTAGTTTAAGAATATGTCAATAGAGGGCTACTTATTCATTTCCTGTTTCTGCGTTTCCGGGATATTCGTGCTTTCTGCTGTTGTTGATGTTTACTATGTTGACCGTGGTGTAAGACTATGTTTCCCTTAATATTATTGCAGATCTGAAGTGGGATGAAGATAGCATACCAAATTATCCATTTCAGTGAGTTGTGCCGACGATTGTGGACGTATATCTGTTGTTAGTCATTATGTATCCGTTCGCGTGTGGCAAATATACTGTGCTGGGGGTCCTTACCTATTGTAATTCCAGCTAATAATTTTAGAGAAGGACCCTGTTAATATACCTCTTGTATTAAATTTGTGAGCGTTCAGAAAATTTGAAAGGCCTTATTAAGTTTGCTTATTAATTACCGAAAGGATATGGCGGCTCTCAACTTGAGCGTAACGTTGGATATTGAAAATTCGTCGGCAATAAATCATACTGTATCGACTCAGCAATGGGGTGAGTGCTGTTTTTAGTTTATTATGCTCATATAAAATTTAAATGGTCCGCTTTTCAATTAAAAATGGAAGGATTGATTGTAAGCGCTACTACGACTCATCGTATGAAAACAATTATTTTGTTCTGTAAGAATGGTGTTTGTTTTATTATCTCCAGAGTCATGATATCTTACCGTTGGTCGTTTCATGCTTTTTAGGCACCCTTGAGGGATTAATTAACATCGGTGGAAGCTGTGGACAATGGAGAGAACCCCAACAACTTCTGTTCCATCTAGCTAACGGCTGCTTTCTGATGTCGTATATTTCACCGCACACGAGGCATGGCGCCCTATTTATGCACTCAGTTCTCATTATAGGTTCGTATAATCTCTCCTGTCCGTTTTTAGTAATGAAGCGTGGTAGATTTGGCGATTGATTAGTTGTATGGAAGCACTGTACATATATATATCTCACTGAATAGGCGGTTGTTCGTTCGTTTTTTTTCTTAATTTTCTTAATTTCATTCAAATCGATTATTAATTCATAAAAACTTTTTATTGAATATTAAACAGCAAACTTAAGTTTCTGCCAGCCAAATCTAAGATATTCTGGAACGTTTCAGGTTTTCTACTATTTTCGACATGGGCATGGAGTGTAGTCTGTGCTCCTGATGTTTTCTCTTGGAACTTTGGTCTTGCTGTTTTAAATGTGATGCAACTTCTTCACACCGCCTACCAGATGCGTCCTGTAAGCTTTGATCCTGAGCTAGAAGAAGCTTACAGATTGCTTTTCCTACCATTTAAGGTAAATGAAGTTCGTCATTGAAAAATTAGTAGCTGCTAAATAATAGCATGCTCTGCTACAGCTTATTTTATTTACTTAAACTATGTGACTACCTTCCCATTATTCCATCCTCTTCAATGGAAAATATTTATTGATGGGTATTTTATTTGAATTTGCATTAATTATCATTTTATTTTGTTTGCTTTTCTCAAGTATTGCGGCCAGTTGTTTTCTGGCCATATCATGCAGAGAATGTTTGTTTAATCAAGTTTTCAAGATAGAAAGTTTCCTGGATTGGAAGAGGGCTCAGGATCCTTAGGCCTTGTCTCTTGTATCTGCCTCTTTTTCCTGCAGGTGACATTGCATTCACTGAGGAGAGATACTCATGAATCATAGCATTTTTTAATTCAGCATGTCATTAGTGTGAGGTTGGTCCTCTTAATTTTCGTCCTCAAAACCGATTTAGATTGTCAAATACATAAATTAATTTGTTTTTCAGTTTTCTTTTATTCTTCCATCACTTTTCCCTGTGGAACTATTCGAGCAATCAGTAATGAAACATCAAAGTTTTCAACTGTTCATCAGTAAGGGTCTTGGATATTCATTAATACTGAGAGCCTATCCATCCATTGACCATGGTAGCAATACACAATTCACATAAGTACCCTTGCTTTCCAATGAATGAGTTGATGCGGAGCCAGGGATCTGATGAACTCTCTGAATGATAATCAATTTCCATGTGATTTACAACCTCATAGCTTAACTTTGAAAGATTATTTTAGTAGCAGCCTATTTTTACATCCATTTTTGGAATGCATGACATTTGCTGCTGTATACACTGTACTTTTGGGAGAGAATTTCACCGAGTATACCACACTTTGGATAGAATGTCATCAAGGCCATTGATGCCAGTTCTCAAGTGTCCAGGTTTATAAAGCGTATCTCTCAGGTGATGTCAGTTCCTATTGGAGGATGCATTTTTGCTTTTACCCACCATACATAGGACAGGGTTGCAAGTCATACTCAAGTGGAGTCTTTCATCTCTATTGAAATTCTTGCCCTCGAGGCTGATCTAGATTGCCTCCTTCGTAAGTCGATCCCAATATCCTTTGGAATGACTCATAAGTGCTGTTTCCTTCCATTGAATGGCATGGTGGAGGTTGATGGAATGCTCTGCGACGGGCAATTTATTAGGTTGACCTAGTTGGACGTGCCGCTGGTGCCTCTTTATTCTTTTTTCGATGTTTCTACTTGTTTCTCCTATATATACCTCTTTGCACTCACAAGGAATGCAGTGGACATCAGGTACTTTCAGGCCAGCAGGGTCCTTTACGCAAACTAATTGGCTCCTAAGTTTATTTGGTGGTAAATTCACTGTCCAAATGTTGTGTTTGTCCAGTATTTGAGAATTTCTATTGGACATTGTGGAAACAGATGGTACGAAAGCCTAGGCAACAAATTTTTCATCCTCTGCCTTTTCCTTGGTTTTCATAAAGGCCCTTTTCAGGCTCATAGAAATTTCTTTGTGGCTATTTGTTCCTAAAAAAGGTCCTCTTGAGAAAACTTAACTCTTCAGGTAGACTTGTTTCGTCAGAGATGGCCTTGGCTCTGTGTATCAGCAAAGAAGGAACCACAGACCATTGAGCTGGTTGATGGTGGCTCCCCCCATTGAGGTAGAGGTTAGTGTGCATTAAAATCCTGTACACCTTGTTGCCCAAACTTCCATTAAAATTAAATGCTTGCCCATGTCACACCACATCTGTTGTATTGAAAAAAATTATTTTATTTTGTTTAGGGTTTTTAATGTTTTTTTTTTAGTTTTTACTTTTCCATTCCATATTTATTGAGGTGGCGCCATGTCAGTTCCTCCTAAAACTTTCAAATCCATTGATTTTAATTTTTCTCATCATTAACTATCGTTTGTGTAATGGTAGTTCTGTTTTTTTCTGCTCTAGTTCTTGCTTTCACCTTGATTGTTTGGATAGGATTGGATGCAGTATAGTTAATATAGTTATCCCTCACAAACAACTTTAAATTGGGTGATAAGGTTTTTTCTGTTTGCATTTTAAATAAAGTGATTTGGGTGCATATACACTTTGTACATGAGTATGTAAAAATTGTACATGAGCTTTATTTTTCATCTATTATTTATTGATATAATTATTTATTTATTAATATCATTTATATCAAGTTATTTCTGTATGTAGTCAATTAACTTTTGATAGGCTCTTGTGATAATATGTTGAGTAAATTCCTCAGAGACAGGTATCATTTTGAAAATTATCTTGGAGGACTGATGTGGAATTGCTCACCTTTTCCTTTTTACCATGAATTTTTTTTTAATTTTTACTTTGATTTTTAAGCTCCTCAAGATAGGTTATTCAAATGTCCAGCATTGCATTTCCCTTAAAGATGTCTAAATATCCTGCTTTCTTCATGCAAGAGAAGTGGCTTTCCAGAACTTTGCTCTTTAGTCAGTGCATAAGTACAAGGTAAAGAAATTTAGTCTTTAAAATGTTTCACAGCATGCATGGATATATTTAATAGTTATAAATTAATTTTTAATACATATTGTCTATCTTTCTCAAGAGGTAATAATATGTCTCTGAGTATGAATTGTTTGTAATTTTAGATAAGTAGATGTCTTTAAATATACATTAATTTTCCTATTTTATTTTGTGGTTATCCTTAACCAGTTTCTTGTAATGGAATATATGGCCATTAAAAATCAAATTTTAAGCACAAGCACTATTTGCCCTTTACATTTTGCATTTTAATTGAGATTTGTTCTTTAAAAATCAATTTTTTATCCACCTGTATTCGTACCCTGAACTACCTGTCGGATACTGTTTTCACCCTCGAGTCTCTTCTTCTTTACTTCAATCTATCTTATTTATTTATCATATTTCTCTAAATTCAATCTATTCTTAATTTTCTAGGGTGTATCAAATTTTTAAGCCATATGTATTAGTTAATTTCCTTGTTTTAAATTATGGTGGAATATTGCTTGAGTATTCGTGATATGCATTCATATGTTGCAAACGCTGTATGTCTAATGAATCTCAGAAGGTCTTCAAACTTAGACTCGTGTCATATGGCTGTAGAGTCATTGCCATCAATCAGCCTTAAAATTCTGTAGTATTATTCTATTTCTTTTTAGAAAAGTTGGAGCTAATGATGTGTTTTTAATTTATTAGCTTCTATTGTAATTTTCATCATTCATACTTGATGTGTATGTACCCTCAGGTGTCTCGACTTCTGTTCAAGAAGATGGTTAGTCCAGAATTTGCTCAGGTTATGTCACTGCATGCTGGAGAAGCTTATGCCATGCAGAATCTGACTAGAACTGATCGCCTGGGACTACTTCTCTCTGGGAAGGTAACACTTAAGTACTACTCAACTGCAGTCACTAAAGTAACTAATCAAGTGTAGTTTTGTTGTGCCAGTCCTTTCAGTTATTAAGTTAATAAATTGAAAAGGTTAAAAGATTCATTTATACAGTTAAAATAGATTTTTTTTCGGTAAAGGGAGCTTTGAGGTCTTTTGAGTTTTTCATGGCTGTGATTTCAATTCTCAAGTAGAAATTAAAACAAAAAATATTTTATCAAGTTGTTAATATTTATGCAATATGTACTTATTGGAAATATATTGATATTGTCTGCTCTTTTGATACTTCCCCAAGTAAAATGAATTTGTACTAATGGTGTTACATCAATCACAATATTTATTCATTGAAAAAAGCAATTTTTTTTATATTGCATCTTTTGATCCATTCATACCCTCTTTACAGACTTTTATAATTACATCGTGAAGAAATCCTTCGTCTCACATCACCCTGTCATATTTTGGAGGAGTTGATTGCTGATTATTTGAGTATTTGTGAAGTTTTTGGGAAGCAATGCTAGTATTGCCACTCACCTGTCCAAATAATTTTCATTGTATCATTTGCCATTTCTATTGCTTGCTTTGATGGAATCCTTTGCCTCTTGTTAGATATAGTGAATGTCAGAGGCAAAAGTATGTAGCAAAACTGGCATAATGGATAGGGATCCATATCATTACCACAGTCCCTAATTTTCAAGTTGGGTGTTTTTTTAAGACCATTTAAAGGTATCATTTAAGCTATTTATTGTTTCAGATTAGGGATGTCTAAGAATTAATTATTTTGTTACACGAGTGATGTGGAGAAACCCTGTCTTATTTTTGTAATTTTTCTGTGGAATTCATTGCTTTTTATTTTTGTTGATTCACTTCATTTTTTATGAACGTTATAGATCATGAAATCAGAGACCCATGTATGGCATAAACTCCTTGCCTCCTCCATTCCTTATTCTTGCAACAATGATGTTTATTCTAGGTGAATGTTCTGGCTGGACAGCAGTTTCTGCATCATATCCATGCATGTGAATTCTTAGATTCTCCTGAATTTGAATCCAGTCGAGCTACCACTGATGACAAATTTAAGGTAAGGATGAGGACCACGAAATACCTAAATTAAAAATTAAAGCTGACAAGGGGAGTGTCTGAAAACCGGGTCTCATATTTTAATCAAATTTTGCCGCATTGTAGTCCTTAGGGAGCTGTTCAACACAGTCATATAATTAAAATTTCGACTATCAAAACATGTGTATAGCAAAAACCCTATGTTTTGCGTCAGGGAAATAATGTACATAATTGAAACTAGGCTTCCGTGTGAAAAAAATGGGAAAACATTGCAGAAAAAGATTTCCATGAATAGAAATAAAAATTTGAGTGAAAATCGTGGAAGTAATGATGAACAGCAGGCTTTTGTAAAATGAAAAGTAGAAACGACTTATGAAAAATAATTTAGGCATTCAAGAATCAAACCTAGGACCTCCAGATGTGAGTCTGAATTTAGTTACTGCACTCTCACCACCGGCCTACCAGTGGCGCCGACTCCATGGGGCCTGAGGGGGCCCGAGCCCCCCCAAAAATTTGTAATGGGTGTGAGGAAAAAATGTGTCAGGCTTGTCGATTTTCCCCGGAGTGTCCAGATATCAAAATTCGAGTTATCAGGGTTCTAATGTTGATCATATGTCTCTTCTAAAACGCTTAAAAAACTTAAACTTCACTACTTATAAAATTTCCCGGGGTAAGATCCCCGGTTTGGCCCCCCCAATATTTTTTGTAAGTCAATCTTTTAATGGCTTCTTTCCATATGAACAAAAATTTGATCACATCAAAGCGTATTCAAAGGAAAAGAGGAGAAATACAAGGTAAACAAACCTTTCTTTAAAGATAGGTAGGTAACAATGATTTTATTTTCATTCTTTGTGATGGCGTTAACGTTTTATTTTTCTTTACGTCCTTTTTCTGTTACTAACCTTTTTAATGTGCAATGTTATCCGTGAGCTGGTGCATCAATGGCAGTGAAAAATAGAATATGGATAATAGGTGCGGTTATAGAATCGAAAGTGTGGTTGTTATTAATTCCATAGTTTACAAGTGCACATAATGTAGTTCCCCTCTTGTTGCTAATACACGATTGCAGTAGAAAGATATCTAAACAACCTTTCCTTAAAAGATAGGTAAGTAAAAATTATTTTTAGCGTTTTATTTTTCTTTACATTCTTTTTCTGTTACAATTTTTTATGTGCAATTTTATCCATGATCTGGGCCTGCGGCCCACCACTCCTACCTGGAAGGTAATCATTTCTACGGGAAAATATTTGGCCTGTAAATGTTTAACTGCGTTTTTTGTTTAAACTATTGGTTATATAACCCCATATGGGGGGTGATTCATGGACAGCTCCCAATGGTCTAAAACACTACGAAGTTTGATTGAAATCTGAGACCCGGTTTTCGGACACATGTTTTTTTTGTTTGTTAGTTAGATAAGTTCAATGTGAAAAGACTGAAATAACGAATCAAATTTTTTGCTTTTTCTTCTTGTCTAGTCTTTGTCATGTATTTTTTGTTGTAATGGAGTTGTTTGAATTCCTCCTTTGCAGTTCTCAGAAATATCTTTGTATTGTAGGTCTCCATTATGGCTGGGACATCATGCCGTTACCTGTGTTGGCAAAGAAGTGCCTTGGAGTACTTACTGGTAAAAGAGACCCATCTCGCCACTGTACTGGCCACTCTTATTGCTCGGGACATTGCTACAAAGCTATATGCGATGAATAGCAAGGTATATGTTAGAGATATGTATTTTCTTTTCGCCGTTCCTCCCTGTCGTTTCCATTAATATTCCTTTAACTGTCAAATAGTAGTTTAATTAGGGTTTACACCATTGTTCGTAAAAAACATTGTTGTGTAATAGTTATACAGTGGGACCTTATTTTTGAATTCCTGGATTTTCTTTGTACTCCCTTGTTGCCTATATTTTGTATCCCATCAATTTTGTCTCCTGTCCTCTTCGTCCGCATTTTACCTTATCACAATTTTTACATTATTTCACTTATAATGTGGTTTTTCTTTAATTATTAGAAGTATTCTTTGGATGCGTTTTTATTCAAATTTATCCTAGTACAGGGTGGCCACCCTTCTGAAAAAAAACCTGGAAATCACTATCCCCATATCTTACAAGTAAAAGTTCAATATATGTGTACATTCCATTTCTAGCATATCATTCAGGTGGTACTTATAATTTAAAAAATCCATTTTCACATCATGAATGTATAACATTGTTTTAAGATTTTACAAGACATAGTTACATTTTTATCTATCTTAAATCACATTATGAAAAGTTCTGAAAAAATGGAAAAATAATCTAGAAAGTCTGGAGATGTAAGGGAATTTCAAATTGATATTTGAGTGACTACCATATGGTATGAAAAAATTGAAAAATGTATTAAGAGTGTAAACAAGTATTTGCAACAGTGGGTTGCAGCCAATAAAGTAAATTGTTGGAAGCTGCTGCTAGATTGCATACACTCAGGAATCTTTCCGAGTATGATTTCTCTCTATTCTTTACAGTACAGCTTTTAAGTTTTATCTGGACTCTGCTTCTTTGTTGGTTCCTTAATGTGTCCTTCTTGAGAAGGGAATGTTCATTGAGCTGCATCAATCAGTTGTGGTGCAGCCTTAATGGAAATAAAGATGTTTATTGCATCGTGTTGTATGTGGTATCATCATGGGCAGAAACAAATTTAAGATCAGGTTCATGCTTCTAACAATTCATTGTTCAAGGTATAGAGTCAATTCGTAGAAGCTGCTTCAAGATTGCCTACAATCAGCAATCTTTCCCTGTAAAATCTCTCTCTAGCTCTTAAGTACAAGTGGAATCTATCCTGTGTAAATGCTTCCTCTAATACTATCCTGTGGAAAAACTTTATTGCAGTACCATAAATTGACTTATTGATACTGGTCAATTTGCTACATGGAATGTTTTATGTTGGCATTTTACAGATTGTGACTGAGAAAGGATCACACTTGGATATTCGTCTTCCAAGCATAGCATCTTGTTTGGCTGCTGCATCTTCCAATGCCCCACCTTCAACATCTAGCCCTGCTATGCCTGTCCTTGGTGGTGGTGGTGGAGGTGGAGGGCTCTCTGGATCTCACACGTCGGCCAAAACATCTCCGCTGTCTCCAGGGGGCACTGGTGAGTTTATCAATATACATACATATCAATCTTTCCCCTATTTTATGTTAGTTTTTCATACCCCCTAACTACAAGGGAATTTGAGGGTAAGCGGGTGGTACTTACACAATTATGTACCGAAATTCATTCACTATGGGCTAGTATTGGTACGGCCCGTGACCTAAAGTCGCAGGTTGCACGTTTTAAAGTGTGGGTTCTTGCCCTTGGTGTCTGGAAGCAAATAATCACACACAAGTATTTAAAGTTTTTAACCCAAAGTTTATTTCTACGAAAAATCCTGAGGTTAAGGCGTTCTCTAAAGCGAAAAGTTACAAATCCTGAGGCATAGTTTGACATAGCTGTATTGCTATTCTGAGATGTCATACTACACATTTATGCATATTTTGGAAATGGAAATCTTCCATTTCCAGATCACTAGAGGCTTATCCTTTAATATTCTTATCTTTTCATTTGAGTTCAAGCATAGTATTCGAAGATATTGCACATTTACCGCTGTGCACAGCTTCAGTACAGGTTTAAGGCCAGTGGCGCCGACTCCTGGGAGTCTTAGGGGGCCCGAGCCCCCTCAAATATTTGTTATGTGGAGGGAAAAATGGAAAGAATGTGTCGGGAAAGAATGTGTCAGGCTTGTTGATTTTCCCCTGAGTGTCGAGTTATCGAGAGTCGAATTTTCAGGGTTCTCATGTTGATCGTATGACTCTTCTAAAACACTTAAATAAACTTTAAAACTCACTATTTATAAAATTTCCCGGGGCAAGACCTCCGGTATGGGCCCTCCCAATACTTTTAAAAAGTCAGCTCTCCTGTTTAAGGCTCTCAACTAGTTGGACTGAAAAGGCCTACCATGTCGTACAGGGGTGCCGACTTACAAAAAATATTGGGGGGGCCCAAAATCGAGGACCTTGCCCCGGTAAATTTTAAGTTTTTTAAGCATTTTAGAAGAGTCATATGATCAACATTAGAACCCTGATCACTCAAATCTCGATATCAGGACACTCCGGGGAAAATCAATAAGCCTGACACATTTTTTCCTCACACTCTGACGAATTTTTTAGGGGGCTCGGGCCCCCTCAAGCCCCATAGATCGGTGCCACTGCCTCTCCTTGAGGTTCAGTTGGTAGACAATATTTCACCCAATCCAGCTGAGCCTCAGCCACAAGGGCGGTAGTTTTTTTTCGATCAACAACAGGTAATGTGCTCACGGAGAGTTTCATGATGCAACGATGGCAAACTATTCAGCCATCATTAGTACCTTATCATCCCCTGAGGTCATGAATAGTCAACGTGGATTTTCACTATGGAGTGGATTCACGTGAAGTCCATGAAAAAGGGGAAGGTGATTTAACTTCTTATAATATCTTAACCATGGATGCGAGCACTTTCTACTGGCCATTTACATTGATTGTACGGAGGATAAGGAGTGTAAAATGACGGTAAGATATCACAGCGACGTTTAACCCTATATACCAGGGTTGCCGACTTACAAAATATTTGGGGGGGCCCAAACCGGGGACCTTGCCCCGGTAAATGTTATAAGTAGTGAATTTTAAGTTTTTTAAGCATTTTAGAAGAGTCATATGATCAACATTAGAACCCTGATCACTCAAATCTCGATATCAGGACACTCCGGGGAAAATCAACAAGCCTGACACATTTTTTCCTCACATCTGTGACGAATTTTTGGGGGGGCTCTAGCCCCCTCAGGCCCCACTGAGTCGGCGCCACTGATGTCGTACAATGCCATCTAGTGCCACAAATTTTGTAAAATTGCCATGGGAATTCAGGTACCTGGATAGCATAATGATCTGCGCGGTGACCTTAGGTACAGTCCCAGACACAAAAATCTTAACATCCAGAAGCTGAAAAATTTTCTGAAAGTCCCAAAGATATGCCAAATTGGCTATGCTTCCGAACCATTCCTCCGGATATGAGAACAAAAATCCCTCTGTGTTGGGATAGAGGGCCTTTTCTTTGGTGCAGTTGGAAAGGAGTGTGCAGGTCTTCAAGGTTGGGAATTTAATGGAGCAAAGTTACTTTTATGATGGGGTGTGCAAGACTCTTGGTCTCTAAGCGAGTGTGATTTCCTCTTGGAGTTGAATTACAAAGTATTCTGTAGCTGTCACTTCCTCCATGGAGAGAATGATTTTTGCGTAATGCTGGGTAGGACATGTCAGAATACAATTAAAAAACTATTTTGTCACAACCATTGAATGTGTCATATTAATTAATTAGAAATGCCCTTGCAACCGCAGCTATATCGGATGTTTGACTGCTATGCTTCTTCTTTCAAAGAATTGGAGGTAGCAACCCCTAGGCAAGGATATATTATGAGCTCATACACGTGTATCAAAGTTTCCCTTTAGAATTTGCTATTTTAAAGCAGAACTCTAAACGGTAAAACACTGGATTCATGTCAGTCGGGGAAGTAAAAATTGGGACCAGAAATCATGGAAATGTCTGCAATGTTAGTATGTGGCCAAGACAAAACTGTGGAGCCAAAAGGATGAAAATTTTGGTTGAACATGCGGATCGTGGCTGTGTTCAAGCAGTGAGGTAGGCATTTTTTCCTCCTCCTGGTGGGGTGGCAAGGGCACTTATAACTTGACTTTATTTCTACAGCTCCTACTTCTACTATTGCTTGATGCATTTTTCTATAAAATCCTTAAAATTTGGACTTGAAATCAGGGAAAAGTTAGAGAAATTGATTATAGTAAGTTAGAATGAATCCTGATTGGCTGATAAATCAGACCTTGGCAGTATTCACAGATCCCACGAGCCGCGCCGGAGCTCCAGGCTATGGACAAGGGGGGGTTAAGCTGGTAAGGGGACTTATTAACCTTTCAGCAGTAGTTGGGGTCCGAACAAAATAACCATTTATGTATCTAGTGTAAATAGGATTCCCATGGGGGAGGGACTTTTAGCATCACTTGACTGTTCTCGGTTCAAAACCTGAACAGCCCCTTCTAGCCCCTCTCTGGATCCTCCATTGTCCACGAGGACCAGTATATCAATATATTGGCTACCTGGCAGGAAAAGGGTTAATACAGTGGAGCCCCGATAAATCGTTCCTGCATTCATCCTGCATTCCCATTCCTCGTCCCAAATAAAGTTCCATAAAGGCAATGTAATTTTTTTCCGCATCCATCGTTCCCCAAAGTATCGTTTTCCCGCATTGATCGTTTGAAGATCGCGGTCCCGTCCTATAATTTTCCCGCAGCCATCGTTTGATTAAAATGAGACAAAGTGTTTGCAAAGTGTTATTTGTGGATAATAAAGACAGACACCTCCAGGAGATAGAATTACTATAGGGAGAAGCTGAGTGCCGAGTGGGATAGTTACATTAGCGCATTTCCCAAGATCCGCTATCCCCCCTCCATTCAGCACTCTCTTCCTGATGGCTAAAGCTGTGTGTGACTTGGTATCTTTTCAGTTGCCAGTGCAGGAGGGAGTGAAGATTGGTCGGGTCCAGAAGGGATGAGACCGTGGAATTGGGGTCGAGAGATACCATCACGGGCGACAACAGACCCACGTTTGCCAGCCCTCATTGAACCCTATCAAGAGCTCCCTTCCAGTGATGTTGAGAGCTGGCTAGAATCCAGTTCTAAATTTTATAGTTGTGAGATGGCTGATGCTGAATGATGAATATTTGAGGTCAACTTCACCTTTCATTTAATAAAGTGACTACTTTCCTTGAATCTGATGTTGTTAAAGTATCTTTGGACTGGTTTGTTAGAAAAAAAAATCAGTGTGTGCTCAGAAAGTGAATTTTTTCCCTTTGCTATGGTGATATTTTATGCCTTGGTACATTGATTTTGTATGTTATAATTGTTATCAAACGTTGATTATATACTCATATGTATGTGTTCAAACATTTTGTCTAGCTTCTTATGGAATCTCATAACTCATATATAAGACATCTCCATTGGCAGGTACATCAAGTGGAAGAAAGTAAGTCCATCTTACCATAATTTATTATTATTTGTGAACTGAGAAAATGGTAAGGTCAAATTGTAATGAAAAACTAATGTGTATTTTTATGAATAGTGCAAGGTGAATGCCTGAAGAAAAAGGTGTCAGTAACATCATATCCATAATTATTTTCAAAACATTCTTATCTATAACTCTCAAAATCTTTATCCTCTCCTCACTGTTTTAAATATGCGTAGCACTATGTTTGTTTACAAAGCTATGAACTCATTACCACATGCGTAGTTACTTTTAGCATCGCTTGACAGTTTTTGATTCAAATCAGGTTCACAGATAACCTGTCAAGTTAAGCTGGCTAATTTTAATTTTGCTGTGTGCCTGTAAATATTTACAAATACTCGATGAATTTTTCCAAATATTTACCACTGTGTGATTTATTAAAGTAAGTTTTCATTTTCTCCATGTGGAAAAAACTTAAGAATAAGTGTACTGTGACACGATGCATTGCAACTAAGATTACACTCCAACAATAACAGAAACGTATGCAACAATTTCCTTAATTGCTTAAATTAATAATTATTACTTCATTTGTTCAGTTAAATAAATTTTTAATCACTTTTTTTTCATCGTCATGAAGTCTAAGGAAAAAGTTAAGAAATGAACTTTGAAGTTTCTCTACTATGTAGTTTGTTTAAAATGAAAATAATATTTGATTTCATGATAACATAGTGAGGATGATCATAAACTGCAAAAATATTAAATATAGTTGTTAAACGGATTAGCAACAGTTTTATGATATGGCTGGTATGATGAGGGTAGCAAGATTTTTCTTTTGAATGTATAAGTCTCAGATAAGAATACAAAATTTATTTCATACTTATCTGATGCTATTTCTTTGCATTCAAGAAATAATTTTAATGAACCAAGGCTGACTTTCTTGACAAACTTGGTTCATTTTTATGAACCGAGATTGATCATGATCATCTTGTTATACATTGGCCCTCTATTGGCTACCAATCAGTGGCCTAACTATGGTAGGGGGATGAGGGGATAGATCGCCTCCAAAGCCTCAGAGATACTAAAAAATATTTTAAACTATTGTCTAGTTTTGACACATAATATCTGCATCTGCTTAAAGTTAATTCTTAGTGCCAAAATAATGTAAAATGTATTTCCAGGCATATCACTTTTCAAAAATTTTCCTGAATCCCCTGTTGCCACGATGCAAAACATTATCATTTAGACATAGGGAGGATATTGGGCTGACATAAGAACACTGGCAAATGATATTGGCCCAACATTTGCCAGTTGCGTGGCTACTTTGGTGTCCAAGCTGTCCTCTTATTAAGGCAATATGTAAGCTGAAGTATATTTTTTTCGTGATTATTGTATTTAATATTGATTTTATTAGGAGTTCACAAAACATGTTGGTGAAATGCAGGTCTTCTGTTAACGATGGAAAAATGGGCCTTGCCTTTGAATTAAACGTCTGAGTAGTGGTGATGAAATATCCTACCAGTATTCAGCTACTAAAAATGTACAGTAAATATTTTAATTCATCCTGTGCCTACTCTTTATAATGCTTATAATAAATTTTTATGTAATAATATCTCCAACATAGATTTCATTATTATTAACATTGGGAAGCTTTTACCATCTCATACAACATTCTGATGTTAGTGATTTTTTGAGCTGTTACAGTCAATATTTCATAGAATTTCAGTGGCAGCTATACTTGGGGTTGATATTTTTGTTCACAAGTCTACATTACGAAGTGTGCAATTCATTCGTCTTACAAAAATACGAAATTTAAGGTAGAATCCCATAAAGCCAATCAGGGGCGCAGCCAGGAATTAAGGCTGGGGGGGGTTAAGGTGCAACCAATACCGGGGTGTGTGGTGGTATGGAATACCCACCAGGATAAGCGGTATGTGCGAGATTAATAAATTGCAGAATTTTAAAATAAACGGTCCAAAATGGTGAGTTTTAGGGGTCCTGAGGGATATTTTATTGATCATTACACTATTCTATTAGTAATATCAATCCTATTGAGTAAAATGGATAAAATTTAAATATTTCTCTGACCTCTGGGGGGGGGGGAGGGGTTTAACCCCCAAAACCCCCTTGCTGCGCCACTGAAGGCAATTCTGAATTAATCATATCAGTGGATGTTATTTCTAAGCCATAAATGTCACGCACTTATTTTTTATCATTCTTCATCTACACTTATGTTTGCCAGTCATTTTATCTGCTGTATTGGAAATTGAAAGCCATTGTTATTATGCTACTATAAGACATCTTATATTTGTTAATATATGTGGGGAGCAGTTCTAATAGAAGCTTTTCAGTGAATCGTTTTTTTTTAATCTCTATTGAAAATATCTATTTCCGTAAGCTTAATGTTAAATTTCTAGTAAAGTTAAACGTTCTTCGTGTTCATATCTTATGCAGCAATTTTCTACTTCAGGATTTTCACTTAGTGTATACACTCAGGGAAGTGGTAAGGAAGCAATGCCAAAAATCATTGAATCGCTCATGCTTTTTCCTAATGTGTTTTCGTACAAAACCTCATTAAAGGACAACTTTTCAAATATTTTACTAATTAAATCAAGGGACATAAGTTTTTCCATGCTCTCGATTATAGAATATTCAAGAATCAGAGCTTTTCTTCAAATACCGTATTCCCTTGCTGGAATGAGACCTGATAGTGTCTGAAACATCATTTACCAAAATGAATCCAGTGCAAGCAAATTGCACGGGTTATTCCCTTGGTGAAAGTAGAAATTTGTCTAGAGGCCATATTCATTGTAGCAGGAGTATACTGCAGTATTCAAATGTTTTTGTACTGATATTATTTGATTAATATCTTGTCCACGATCAATGTCACTTTCACTCTGAATGGACCCTAACATTGCTGATATAAGTGGATATTTGTGTATGAAATTTCCAGTACATATTAAATAAAATATTCTCCGAACAAATTTGTGTGTGTTTTCTCATCATTGACTTTCATGCAAAACAATGGGAAACTGCACGTAAAATTTAATTCCAATGCCATTTATAAAGGAATTATTTCTCCTCGCTAATTATACATTTCGATAAGTACCTTTCAATTATCTAAATATTTTGTTCCTAATAATAATAATTTTTATTGTTCCTAGAGATCACATGTTCCGGTGACATTGGAAGTCGTCAAAATAAAGTAAATAATTAAAGTCATAGTTACAAATAAATGAAGTGATATAACATTTACAATTTTTACAGATAAAAGAAAATAAGTTACAATTTTAGTGGTTGATGGGCAAAGATTACTCCGAGCCCAACATAAAATCCTTCAGGCTATGATAGTTATTTTCCATTAAATATATCTTCAAAGCATTCTTGAATGGTGTAGGTGGATGACATTTAATATCATACGGTAGCCTGTTGTATATTTTTGATAGGGAGAAAAGGGGTCCTTTTTGGCAGAAAGTGCTATGGTAGTCTTTGAGGTGAATGTCATTGGTGGTTCTGGTAGCGTGATTATGGAGAGAACTATTTTAAGGTTTAATCACTCCTGACAAAAACGATTATTGCATTTTTAGTCTGATTAAAAATAAAAGCTTGCCATTACAGTGCAGATAATCCCAGTAAAAAGTATACCTACTTAATTAAGTGGAAACTCAGTTTAACAAGTGCTCTTGATTCTAGGATAATCACTTGCTATGTGGGCGCTCCTTATATTCAGAGGTGAAGGATGAAGCCCCAAAATGCCCTCATTAACTGTTTAACCACCTATTTTCAAGTACCAATTTCTTTAAATCGGTGCTATTTCACTGAAGAATAAGAGCTCTATTTGCCACAAGTTGCATATTTTTATATTATTTTGAAAATTAAATTTTGCAAAACTATTATAAACAATCATTTCCAAAAGCCACACATCTGCGGCAGCATGTAAAGTGATGAGATTTCCAATCGAAGATTAACCAGAATTGGTAAGATTGTCAAATCAGTGTGCAATGGTGGAATCCATATTCCAGACATTGCGTCAAGCAGTCGCATCCCATCAAGTCGCATGAGAGGAAGTGGCAGCAGGACACAGTTGCGTCAGCATTAGGTACAATCTTCGATCATCAAAAACAATAATCATAGAGCTCTTGTGAATGCAACTAATGTACTGTCGTATATAATGCAGCCACAGATTTTGATATAAGCTCTAAAAGACCCAAAAGAGCAGGTACATATCGCAAAATAACAAATTCTATATTTCAATGTGGAGACTAGCAAGACATTCATGAGAACATATCTATATAGTGCTTTCTCTTGGATTGCTAATATTAGTAACGTGAGCTAAATGTGTTGAGTCAATCACAGTCAAAAGTAACTGGTTCAGGATGTGCTAATAGAGACACTGATTCGCGAAATGAGGCAGGGGCGCAAAATTGATTTCCCTGCACGTTAAATTCGCTAATATTGCAGATAAGAAACTCCACAATCCATAAAACGTTCATTTTCGTCGAGGCGGTTAAAAGGTACTTGTTTTTCGACTATCTAAACGATAAATTGCGGAAATGAATGACTTTAGGAGCGTTTCATTTGAATATGGCCCTCCACCTTGGATTATTTTCACTCGGAAATACAAAATAACCCCTTTCACTCTGTACAAATGTCATTTTCGTTTGAAAAAATTACCTTCCTTCATCTAAAAGCCCCAAAATTGTCACCAATATCTGGTCACTTCGCTAAGCGCCCACCAAAGGTAAAATAAAAGTGCCGCTAGCAGGACCTTAGGGTTGAAAATGGCGCGTGGTGAGAGTTGCGATGGCGTGCGCATGCGCCGCTCGCAAGAGACGAATGGACCTGTAATTAAAGAAGTGAAGGCATGGGCCTTTAATGTAAAGAGACCTTTTTAAACTATATTCCTGCTAAACGAAGACCGAATTTCATGATGAGGGGAGTTAAATAAGATGGAAAAAATATAATCAGCACGTACCACATAGTGGTTCACGCATTCCGTTTTATGTGGATAGTTTTTTCGAAATATCTGTGTAAGTACGTGGGAGGATAATAGCTAATCATGGTCTGCCGTATGGGGATATCTAAAAAGATGACGATACACTCGTCACGATCTTCATTATGTTTCATCATTACGTAAACAGTACTTTGCCTTTGGTATTGTTGGTATAAATACATTATTTTCACCTCCTCCTTGTACACATTGACACGGACGGGTGGTTAGAGTGGTTCGCCGCTTACGCTGCTTCGTTCGTTTTGCCCCGGGTTCGATTCCATCCTGCGGCGCCGAAATATTTTTACTCTTTTTTTTCTCTAGCATTGGTAGTTCCTTTTTAACCTTACCTTTTCCACACTCTTCCAAGGCTAATGCAATCGTTTTGTCTACTTTTTATGATCGCAATCGTCATAGATGGCCGCGGCTGGACAGTGGGCTGAAATCGAATAAGGCTGGCCGAAAACCATGTCTCCATATATTATGAGTAGCTCATCATAGTTTTTACCATTAGGTTTCCAGATATTTTTTCGGTTATATTACATGAACATAAATATATTTTGCTGATAAATTGATCCGGGGAGTTTTTTTAACGAAATCGCGGATTTCGAATTTAATAATATTTTAATTTATCCGTAAATTATTATATCAATGATAAGATTCCTATACATATTATCATTCATCAAAGTGCATTCAGGATTGCAGCAGCTAATCAGAAATAGAGTGCATTTGTTTCCTGGAAAGTAACGCTTTAAACCAGTAACATATGAATCACTGTGAAAATATTATTCAAGTGTATCGTAATATTTTACAGCTTTGGTGGTGAAGGAGTATCATTCCATAGCGGATGGACATTTGGGTTTTGAATTGCTAGGTTTACAAATATTTCCTTTTTAATGTGGTTGTGGTATAAAGTGGTAAGTTATCAATACTTATTATTATTAGAGTATTCTACCGATTGAGGTAGGTTTCTATGGAGTGCTGAAGAAGATCTCCGGGAACCTCCCCTTCCATCATGCACTTCCCTCTTCAATACACACTGAGACCTACTCCCTTTCATTCTACCTAAAAATCCCATTCTTCCACTTCCTCTCCATCGTTTACCTGACATTATTCCCTCTAACACTGTTTTCAACATCCCCTCCCCGCTAAGTACTCGCTCCATCCATACCTTCTGTCTCCTCCGTATCTCATCTAAAAGCTGCCTCTCCTCACCCATCATGTCCAGCACTTCGTCGTTCCTCCTCCTCTCCGTCCACTTCACCCTCTCCATTCTTCGCCACACCCACATCTCGAATGCCTGCAATCTTCTCTCGTCTTTTTTCCTCAGTGTCCACGTTTCCGCACCGTAGAGAGCTACACTCCAAATCAAACTCTTCACCAGCCTTTTCTTTAAACTCTTACACAACGATCCTCTCAGAAGCTCCTTCCTGTTCATGAACGCCTCCTTCGCTAATGCTATTCTCTTCCTTATGTCCTTACTACTGTATCCGTTTTCCTCTCATGTACTGCCTAAATATTTGAACTTTATCAATACTATGAATGAATATAAACTATTGCCATTTTTGTTATCAATGGCAGCAAAACGCCGATATATGCAAAAATAGTTGGCTCTACCTCCATGAAAGTGACACACTGTTGTTCAATTCGATCGGGGTAAATAAGAAGCCGCGTGGAAAGTGCAAAATAGTTTCTCTTAGTTTATGCAGCAAAAATTATATGCATTGAAATATTCAGTCGCGGTCCAACCTCGTGAAGTTATTCACTTCTATGAGGGAAGGGGATAAGAGGATAGAAACTTAGTAATGGTTCTAGGCTGCTCGTAACAAAATCACGATGCGTTTGCATCGCATCCAGTCGAGTTAATTAAGTACGTCACCCGTGCATTTTCATACATTTGCAGAAAATAGAGTAAGGACTGGGAGACATTTGATCTAGAGATTACTGTGGTTGGATTTGGGGTGGTGTCAGGGGACGCTCGCGGATTTGACAAGATAACAGAATTATATCTACCAATAGTACACATGTATTTTTATTTGTGCATTCTTCTCAATGAATAAATGAACAGCGGGTGCCAATATTAATCTGATTCGAGTGATGTATTTATCAATTTATTTGTTCCCTTTAACTTTATTAACCCCCTTCCCTAGAGTTTGATTATATCAAACCCCACTATGGCTTCTCCAGCACACTACAAGCGGGGAGACCCATATGCGGACACGTCTGATTATAATCATAATATTATTATTAAATACATCAGTTACAAATGCGGAGGTATAGGGTCTGGAACTGGTTTGGATGACAATTAAATTGATATGTTATTCAATGCAAATATACTGTAATTGGAGGAAATCTGAGAGAGTTACAACATTTTAAATTATTTATTTTTTTCATTTCTCTACCCCACATTCCGTTGTGATAGTGAAATTAACTTACACATTTTTTCTGATGATGGCATGTGAATCATTCTTTAAGTTTGTCCTGGTATTAAAATACTCTTTGCAACTGATTCGAGGAATCTATCTAGTAAGAATATACCGAGCAGTATTTCCATGCCATAACTCTCATGAAATTTTTGGACTAAGACATTATCTATACTATCATTTTTCTGTCTTATCTAAATTATTTTTGTTGATATTCCCAAAAACAATTATGTTTCATAGCGTTTCACTCCTTTGTAGCCATTTTAGTCATGGCTCATGGTGTTTAAAACTCACTAAGTCCTACCATTTCGCATAACTTTTTTTCGCATAACTTATTTTGTGTTCACTAAGAATTTAAAGACAAAGTACAACCTCTCGAAAGAAGTGGTATCTACAAATTAAAGTGCAACGACTGTGAAGCGGCTTATGTGGGACAGACCGGACGCGCATTCGAGAGCAGAATTAAAGAACATGAAAGATGTTACCGGTACTGCAATATTTCACAGTCCCACTTCGCAAAACATCTTTGGGAAGAAGAACATGTAAGCGACTTCATACCGGAGATTCTTCACTTCGAGAACAAAGGAAAAAAGATGGACAAGAAAGAAGAGCTTGAAATAAGGAAGAATATGGGAAAATGTCCCTTACTCAACGACATCCTATTTGAAAGGTTTTCCCCCCTCCTAAAAGTATCTCTAAACTACACTGAAGGACGTAAAAACCCTAAACTCCCACTCAACCCCACACCTACTGATAACCCACATCCACCCTAATCCTTTACTAATGACCCTTTTGCATGTAGTCATCAACACTGTCCTCGCAGTGGTTTTCCCATCCCTCACCATAACCGCCACCCATTACTCCCCCCCCCCCCTCCTAACACCCTCTTCCCCCTCCAACCTCCCCAAGTCCCTTCCTGGTATAAATTTACCCGACTTTTGACAAATCTTTGTACTCGTAAATGACCGCTCAAGGTCGAAACATGTCGCACCGTGAAAATAAATTAGTGGAAGAAAACGAAGTCGTTTTTTTCATTTGTGAACTTTAACTTCCACAAAGTTGAGCCCGACACCATTGAACGTAACTTTCTTGTATTTTTATAAGGTGTTTTTCTCCTTTAATGCCTGAAATAATTTAAATGAAGTTATTTAATTTTATGTTTCTTTCTATTTTTTAATGCAGGAGCTTATGAAGAACTTGATTCAAGAAATATTTTATACTGCACTGATTTGTTTTATAATTTGTGTTATTCTTATATAAGACGGTACTAGTTCCAAATAAATATAATTGTTGTCCTTTTACATTTGCTTTAATTTATATGCATCTACCAAGGTAACCCCACTGTCCTAGGGGTTTGATAAGACTTCCCTACAAATATCAAACCAATGAAACTACCCTATTAGGCGTTAGGCGGAAGAAGCCATTTACAAGCAAACCTCCTGACATAACATACGGCACTAATAGCTGGCATCGAAAATGTCCATTTTAGAGAAAATCTGCCGTCCCAGAGGCAAATATCTACAAAATTTAAGACTTGTATCTCCACGGCGAAAATAACTAATAAGGAGGTACCCCTGTAACTTGCCCAACTTGACTTGAACTTTTGCTGTTAGTGCACGACTACTCACCCTCCTTCACAATGCTATGTTTGCCATTGGTTGGCGTGGTGATCAGTTAATACTCAGTCAGGCCAGCCGTTCAATGGACAGTCAACAGCCGTGAAAGATGCAGAGGGTGAAGAAAAACGTAAACAAATTCTAATGAAACCATTTACGAGCATACCTTCTGACATAACATGCGACACATTATAGCCGGCTTCGAAAACGTTCATTTTAGTGACAATCTGACGTCAGGGAGGCAAAAATCTGCGAGATTTAGGGCTTCCATTCACACGGTGAGAATAACATATTAGAAGGTATCCCTGTAAATCGCCCAAATTTACTTGAGCTGTTGCTGTAAGTGCACGATTACTCACCCTCCTTCGCAATGCTATGCTTGCGATTGGCTGGCGCGGTGATCGGTTAATAGAAGAAATTTCCTTCCAAACATTAAATATGGAATTCTACAAAGTAAAGGCCTCAACAATTCAGTGCATAATAGAAGAAAAGCGGCCGGGGTGCACTATGTCAGGTCAGCTGCTGAGGGGAGGAATGATAACCTAGCCGTTCAATGGACAGTCAACAACCGCGAAAGATGCAGAAGGTGAAGAAAAAAGTAAACAAATTCTAATAATATCATTTACAAAGATACCTTCTGTCATAGCATACGACACTAATAGCCGGCTTCCAAAATGCCCTTTTTTAGAGCAAAACTGACGTCTCAGAGGCAAAAATCTGCGAGATTTGAGGCTTGCATTACCACGGCGAGAATAATATACAAGGAGGTATCCCTGTAAGTCGCCCAACTTGACTTGAGCTGTTGCTGTTGGACTACTTATCCTCCTTCACAATGCTCTCCCTGCCTTGTCTGGCGAGGTGCTTCACGAAAATAGGATAAGCGGAGGGGGTGCGTTACGACTACCCAGCCGACTAGGGGAGGGCCGATAAGGCAGCCGTTCAATAAACTGTCAACAATCACGAAAGCTGCAGAAGGAGAAGAAAAATGTAAACAAATTCTAATGATACCATTTACGAGCAAACCTTCTGACATAACATGCGACACTAATAGCCGGCTTCGAAAACGTTCATTTTAGTGAAAATCTGACGTCGCAGAGGAAAAAAATCTGCGAGATTTAGGGCTTTGATCCACACGGCGAGAATAACATATTAGGAGGTATCCCTGTAAATCGCCCAACTTGACTTGAGCTGTTGCTGTTAGTGCACGACTACTCACCCTCCTTCACAACGCTATGTTTGCCATTGGCTGGTGTGGTGATCAGTTAATAGAAGATAGGCGGCCGGGGTGCATATATCAGGCCAGCCGTTGAGGGGAGGAACGATTACCCAGCCGTTCAATGGACAGTCAACAACCACGAAAACTGCAGAGGTAAAGAAAAAAGTAAACAAATTCTAATGATACCATTTACGAAGATACCTTCTGTCATAGCATACGACATTAATAGCTGGCTTCCAAAATGCCCTTTTTAGAGCAAAACTGACCTCCCAGAGTCAAAATTCTTCGAGATTTGAGGCTTTTATTTCCACGGCGAGAATAACACGTAAGAAGTTATCCATATAAGTTGCCCTACTTAACATTAGGTGTTTATTTTGGCGTACGACTACTCAGCCCCATCACAATACAGTGTTTGCCAGTGTTCCTCGAAGTACCCAGTTACAATAGGAGGAGCCCAGTGGGTGCGTTACGACTAGCTCGCCGTTGAGGGGAGGAACGATAACCCAGCCTTTCTATGGGCAGTCAACAACCTCGAAAACTGCAGAAGGCGAGGAAAAACGTAAACAAATTCTAATGATACCATTTACGAGTGTACCTCCTGACATAGCATGCGACACTAATAACACGCGTGCATTTTAGAGAAAATCGTACGGCCCAGAGGAAAGAATCTGCGAGATTTGAGGCTTGCATCCCCACGGCGAGAATAATATATAAGGCCCGCTTCACATGGACGCGGACCGTCCGCGCTCCGCGCTACGCGGGCGGATAAGGTTCCATTGAGTTAAATGGAAGCGTTCACATGAGTGCGGACCGTCCGAACGCGGAGGAGCCATCCGCGTGGCCCCTCCGCCCCGCGGATCATCCGCGCGCGTACGGGCCACAGAGACAGGTTTGTGCTTGCACATGAACGCGGACAGCTGATGCGGACCAAGTCGAATTCGAGCAAGTCAGCAGTATTTGAGCGAGCGCGGTGATACTTTTTGAGTGATACTGATGAGTGTTTTCGCAATGGATTCAGTAGTTGACACTGAGCTATTGATTGGTGAGGTGGAAAAAAGGCCTAACTTGTTGGATTTCTCTCACGATAAGTATAAAGACCGTGATCTGCGACTAAATGCGTGGGACTAGATTACCCAAGAGATTCTACCCTCGCCTTCAGGATATGGAGCAGAATGAAAAGAAGAAAACTGGTAAGTAGTTTATATTTTATTTTCATAGTAGAAGTTGGTTACAAGTTCCAATTTTTATACAACCCCTGACATATTTTTAATTGTTATACCGAAGGAAAATTCTTCTTTTTTTATAGCTGTGCACAAAGAATAACGTGTTTTAATTGTTAAATCTATGTTATGAGCTTTCTTATGCTATATCTCCTTAATAAGCTGGCATTAAAAAAATATATTCTCGGACAATGTATGCGTGCGCGTAATAAACAGACTTTGGGGACTTGACTAAAACAACAATGTCATGGCTCATATAATGTTTTCAACGCTGCATCGTGAGGAACAAAGTAATGATTATACACTTTTCAAGTCAATGAATGAAGGACAGGAGAATTAGCATAACCAGGAAATCTCATTACTTTGTATTTTCTTTTGAACGAGTCAAATTAAATTTTAGACTCTTGCCTGGAGAGCGCCCAAGGGCCTACAAAGTATTTTGCAAACTTATCTCTAATTGCATTGGCCGATCTATCTGATTGTACCTGATTCCGGTCATCTTGCAATCCTGTAACAGAGAGTGTGTCTTCGAAAGAATATCCGTCCCTTACTCTGACAAAATTATGCAAAAGGCAACATGCTTTAAGTACTGCTTTAGCCTTTTCAAGGTCAATATTGAGAGGACGGTGGAAAATTCTCCACTTATTAGTTAAAATTCCAAAACTACACTCGATAAACCTTCTGGCTCTTGTTAATCTGTAGTTGAAAATTCTTTTTTGTAATTAAGGTTCTTCCTTGCATAAGGTCTCATGATATGATCCGCTAAAGAGAAACCTTCGTCGGCAACAATAACGTAAGGCAACTGAAGCTCATTAGTTCCCGGAAGAGGTTCATCTTTTGGTATTCCTAAATTTCCTTCCGTCATTCGCATCCAGAATTGGCATTTTCTAAAGATGTTACTGTCACAGTTCCCTCCAAAAGAGCCCACATCAATATACGAGAAACAGTAATTAGTATCACAAATTGCCATTAGAACAATGGAAAAATAATGTTTATAATTAAAGAAGAGAGATCCACTTTTTGTGGGCTTTTCAAGGCGGATATGTTTTCCATCCAATGCCCCGATGCAATTAGGAAAGTTGGAGACGCTGTTGAATCCTGAACTTATTTCCTTCCATTTTTCCTCCGTTGGCTGAGGCATACACTCATCTTTCATTGTGGTCCAAATAGCATCACACACTTCACCCACAATCTTCGAAAGAGTTGAGAGCCCTATTAAGTATGAATAGTGCAAATCCGTCATTGTGTTCCCACTTGCTAGGTATCTGTAAGAAAATAATTCAAAGTATTTTTATACCCGTTGTGAGCCGTGGGTGTGTGAATTTTTTTATTGGAATCAAGTAAAATTGTCGCAAATTCAATCCATTTCATAACCTAGTTGCGTCAAATTCGCACAACCTTAGTCATTTGTCTTCACAAATATATGGATTCTTATTTGTCACACATTATCGAAACATTTTTGTTTTTATTTCAGTTGACGGAGTACAAAAAGGTGGAAAACTGCGAGAGATGCGTATTTCAAAAGCCGAAATAAGGCAAGAGCTACAAAGTCGGGGTCTGCTGCAGCGAAAGTCACCAAATACATTTACCACGATCTGTTGCAGTTTCTTGATTCTGTTCGGGAAAGCACGACTGAATGTAGCTTGGAACAAGAAACCTTTGAAACGGATGAAACACAGGAGCTGCCTACTAATGATAATCCCTCGGACGATGCTGATAATTTTAGCTCCCAGGCATCGATGACGACGATCGAGCGTTCTTCATATCAATCATGCCATTATTGAAAACTTTTAACCTAGATCAAAAGCTCATGTTTCGTACAGAAGTACAACAACTTATGACGCGTATTAAAAATATTTCTTCCCAGCAGCCCCAATTTACGCAAACACCATACATTCCATCCTCTTCTCCAAAAGGTCCTGTGCAAAATCTGTACCTATCTAAATCACTTCCGCATCCTAGCTATCAATATATGCTAAACCAAGCAACTGCCCCTTTACCTTCACCAAGTACGTCGACATCATCTTGGGAGACCCTTTGAAATATTTCCATGCTATTTGTACTAATATTATTTGTGATTTTTAGGATACTATTGCTATAAAGTATTAATTAAGCAAAGTAAGAGTATTTTTATTATCACTTACCTCAGTGTGACACAGAGCCGCTCAGTAGGAGTAATGGAGAATCTAACTGTGTTTTATCGTTTTAAATGCCCTTCCACTTTCGATAAGAGCTCGTCGAACGACCGCATAGACATGCGAAAATAGTTAAAAATCTTATTTTCATCTGCTCGCAGTTCAATAAATAGGGTCACGAAAGCGCCTTTAAATGCTCTTCGTGCCACAAGTCGGTGCATTCAAAACCTCCTTTAATGGGCATTTTTCTTCCGTTTCGTAATGATCTGATATGCAGCAACTACTTGAATAGCACTTGGCAGCATGACCTCCTGGCGATCTGAACACAACTGGCATCGTGGCAGACGCGGACGGTTTTCGTCCGCGCCCATGTGAACAGCGGCAACCGCTTTCCGCGCTCCGCGCGCGTAGCGCGTGGCGCGGACGGTCCGCGTCCATGTGAAGCGGGCCTAAGGAGGTATCCCTGTAAGTCGCCCTACTTGACTTGAGCTGTTGCTGTTTGACTACTCACCCTACTTCACAATGCTCCCTCTGCCTTTGGCTGGCGTGGTAAAAGGATAAGAGGAGTTGGTGCGATACGACTAGCCAGCCGATGAGGGGAGGACAAATAAGCAGCCGTTCAATGAACTGTCAACAACCACTTAAGCTACAGTATGCGAGGAAAAACGTAAACAAAATCTAATGATACCATTTACGAGCATACCTTCTGACATAACATGCGACACTAATAGCCGACTTCGAAAACTTTCATTTTAGTGAAAATCTAACGTCGCAGAGGTAAAAATCTGCGAGATTTAGGGCTTGCACCCCCACGGCGAGAATGACATATAAGGAGGTATCTCTGTAAATCGCCCTACTTGACTTGAGCTGTTTCTTTCGGCGTACTACTACTCACCCTCATTAACAATGCTTTGTTTGCCATTGTCTGGCGTGGTACCCAGCGAAAAGAGGATGAGTGGAGGGGGTGGATCACGACTAGCAATCGTTGAAGGGAGGAGCGATTACCCAGACGTTCAATGGGCAGTCAACCGCAGAAGTTGCGGAAGGCGAGGAAAAAGGTAAATAAATTCAAAAGGACACCATTTATGCCGTTTTCCATTGAATGGCGTGGTTCTCGGCGAAAGAAGAATAAGCGGAGGGGTTGTACGTATTACGGCTCGGTAGCTGTTGAGGTTAGAAGTAGGGTGACAGTAGACAGTTGAGGTTAGTAGTAGGGTTACCTTAGTGGATGCATTTAAATTAAAGCAAATGTAAAAGGATAACAATAATATTTATTTGTAACTAGTACAGTCGGTTTTAAGAATAATTATGTTAACATAAATTTACAAAGAAGTCTGTGCAGTATACTATACTTCTTAAATGAAGGACTTCATGAACTCCTGCATAAAAAGGAACAGAAAGAAACATTAGTTAATTTCACACTACCCCACTTCTAACCACATTTATAGTTATTTCTTACTAAGGCCTGAATCTAGCGATCATTTTTACTTTCCCTTCCGAGCCATAGCTCGATGGTACGCTTCAATGATGGCGGAAAAATGACCGTTTCACGCGATCATTTTCCGCGATGTCTTTGAGAGGTAGAACTGTATCAAGGTCCTATATTTTAAGGACCTTCGAATTGTATGACGTAAGGAAAAATTAATCATTGTAGCCACAAAATATTATTTTATTTCGTGCTATGGCGATTGAAGCAGTAAATTTCTCAGCTATTATAGGACCAAATCGCTTGACAAAGTACAGCCTTAATCAAACGCCTATTTTGTCCTTCCCTTTCAAGCGATTTCTCCACTGATTGCGCTCCAATGATGACCTATCATAAATGATCGCTTCACACGAACATTTTCCGCGAGGGAAAATTTCATCCCCAGTGGCGTAACCAGGGAGGATGAAATTCCCTAAGAAGGAAAAGAATTCTGTTTTTATATTTCTGGGGTTCGGGACCCCTCGAACCCTTCCCTCTGGCTACGCCACAGATTCGGTGCCCCTTCTTAACATCCACGAATAATTTTTGTACACTCCTCAAATCATTTGGTCACCTGCATTAGCCTTGGAAGTGTGTGGAAAAGGTAAGGTTAAAAAGGAACCACCAAGGCTAGAGAAAAAAGGAGTAAAAATATTTCGGCGCCGCAGGATGGAATCGAACCCGGGGCAAAACGAACGAAGCAGCGTAAGCGGCGGACCACTCTAACCACCCGTCCGTGTCAATGTGTACAAGGAGGAGGTGAAAATAATTTATTTATACCAACAATACCAAAGGCAAAGTACTGTTTACGTAATGATGAAACATAATGAAGATCGTGACGAGTGTATCGTCATCTTTTTAGATATCCCCATACGGCAGACCCTGATTAGCTATTATCCTCCCACGTACTTACACAGATATTTCGAAAAAACTATCCACACAAAACGGAATGCGTGAACCACTATTGCCCCGTTCACACTACGTCCTTTTTACGCCGGTTAGCCCCGACCATGGTTACAAAACGAGGTGTGAACGCAAGTTCCCGTTAACCGTGGTTGGGATTCTGACCACCGTTTTCCGACCATGGTTGGCGGTAGTTCGTGCGTGTGTGAACGCAAGTTGGTTAAAAGCTGGTTAGAAAAAGAAGAAGGCGAAGCAGCAACGAAGTGGGATAGGAGGAAAGAAAACAGAAAATAAAGTTTCGAAGAGGAGACGGCCGTTATTGTTGAATTATATTCGTCAGAATTAATTCAAAGGAAAGTGCTATTGATTAATTCCGTAATGTGTTGTATAGTATGAGATTTTAAACCTGATTTAAGTTATGCGATATACTTTATAGTTCGTAGTGAATTAGCTATTAGCTCGTATTGTATTGTTACGGACAGATTGAATAATCTATATTAATATTTTGCTAGAATTAAGTAAAATGTGCGAAACTACCATAATAAAAATCCGACGGTCACAATGTTTTTCATGTTTTGGTAAGAGTTCTTTGTCCCAGTTTGAAAGAGATCACTTAATGTTCATCCTTGAACAAAAGTTCTTCCCACATCAATATAAAGTATCAGCTGATCATAGGCTAACGGCTAGTCAGATGTAACGATAGAAAATAAATTTAGAAACGTCGGGTGATAGGTACCACATATCGCAAAAATTACCACGTTCTCTCTCTTATTTCATAAATTAAATTTCAACAATCGCCACATTTCTGCAAGTTATTCGTCCACATTTGAAGAAGAGGCAAAAGAGTTTTAATTTACGGTATAGCATCAGAGTGGATCATGTCCTTTGTCAAAGTCAGAAAACAATAATAGCTAAGAATGTAATGCAGCGAAAAGTGTATCTCCATCTCAAATCACAAGTGTCTCAAATTGAGGCTCAAGTCTCAAGATTAGGTCCTCGATTTTCTTCACCTACATCAATGATTTGTCGACACATCCGAATCAAGGGCAAGTAGTAGTATATGTTGTTGATATCAACCTAATTATCAGTAATATTCGCTTTCATTCATATTAAATAGAGCAGTAGAAGAATGCAAGCCACTCTATGGATGAAATGATTAGTTGGACGAACACATTTGAATTACCTTCTACGTAGCAAGGAACAATGATTGTCGACGCTGGAATGCAATTTTTAATTCATAAGCAGCTCATAAAATGCACATATGTTTAAATTCATCATCAATATCATTGCAATTAACACAAGAACTTTTCCTGCACATTCTATATTTCCTTCCAGCAAGTTATTCGCTCTTGTCAACTCTTTTTTCACTTGGAATTACTCTACCACTCATCAGATGTCGCCAGGGTCTAACCATGGTTGAGTGTGAACGCGCGTTGGTTCTGACGTCATCTTACGCTGGTTAAGAAAGATGGTAATGTGAACGGGGCATATAGTGATACGTGCTGATTATATTTTTTCCATCTTATTTAACTACCCTCATCATGAAATTCGGTCTCCGTTTAGCAGGAATATAGTTTAAAAAGGTCTCTTTACATTAAAGGCTCATGCCTTCACTTCTTTAATTACAGGTCCATTCGTCTCTTGCGAGCGGCGCATGCGCACGCCATCGCAACTCTCACCACGCGCCATATTCAACCCTGAGGTCCTGCTAGCGGGACTTTTATTTTACCTTTGGTGGGCGCTTAGCGAAGTGACCAGATATTGGTGACAATTTTGGGGCTTTTAGATGAAGGAAGGTAATTTTTTCAAACGAAAATGACATTTGTACAGAATGAAAGGGGTTATTTTGTCTTTCCGAGTGAAAATAGTCCAAGGTGGAGGGCCATATTCAAATGAAACGCTCCTAAAGTCATTCATTTCCGCAATTTATCGTTTAGATAGTCGAAAAACAAGTACCTTTTAACCGCCTCGACGAAAATGAACGTTTTATGGATTGTGGAGTTTCTTATCTGCAATATTAGCGAATTTAACGTGCAGGGAAATCAATTTTGCGCCCCTGCCTCATTTCGCGAATCAGTGTCTCTATTAGCACATCCTGAACCAGTTACTTTTGACTGTGATTGACTCAACACATTTAGCTCACGTTACTAATATTAGCAGTCCATGAGAAAGCACTATATAGATATGTTCTCATGAATGTCTTGCTAGTCTCCACATTGAAATATAGAATTTGTTATTTTGCGATATGTACCTGCTCTTTTGGGTCTTTTAGAGCTTATATCAAAATCTGTGGCTGCATTATATACGACAGTACATTAGTTGCATTCACAAGAGCTCTATGATTATTGTTTTTGATGATCGAAGATTGTACCTAATGCTGACGCAACTGTGCCCTGCTGCCACTTCCTCTCATGCGACTTGATGGGATGCGACTGCTTGACGCAATGTCTGGAATATGGATTCCACCATTGCACACTGATTTGACAATCTTACCAATTCTGGTTAATCTTCGATTGGCAATCTCATCACTTTACATGCTGCCGCAGATGTGTGGCTTTTGGAAATGATTGTTTATAATAGTTTTGCAAAATTTAATTTTCAAAATAATATAAAAATATGCAAGTTATGGCAAATGCAGCTCTTATTCTTTGGTGAAATAGCACAGTTTTAAAGAAATTGGTACTTGAAAATAGGTGGTTAAACGGTTAATGAGGGCATTTTGGGGCTTCATCCTTCACCTCTGAATATAATGAGCGCCCAATATAGCAAGTGATTATCCTAGAATCAAGAGCACTTGTTAAACTGAGTTTCCACTTTATGAGATAGGTATACTTTTAACTGGGATTACCTGCACTGTAATGGCAAGCTTTCATTTTTAATCAGACTAAAAATGCAATAATTGTTTGTCAGAGTGATAAAACCTTATTAGGAACAAAATATTGAGATAATTGAAAGGCAAGTGTCATGAATGAAAAGGTACTTATCGAAATGCATAAGTGGCGAGGAGAAATAATTCCTTTATAAATGGCATTGGAATTAAATTTTACACGCAGTTTCCCATTGTTTTGCATGAAAGTCAGTGATGAGAAAACACACACAAATTTGTTCGGAGAATATTTTATTTAATATGTACTGGAAATTTCATACACAAAATAGCCACTTATATCAGCAATGTTAGGGTCCATTCAGAGTGAAAGTGACATTGATCGTGGACAAGATATCAAATAATATCAGTACAAAAACATTTGAATACTGCAGTATACTCCTGCTACAATGAATATGGCCTCTAGACAAATTTCTACTTTCACCAAGGGAATAACCCGTGCCATTTGCTTGCACTGGATTCATTTTGGTAAATGATGTTTCAGACACTATCAGGTCTCATTCCAGCAAGGTAATACGGTATTTGAAGAAAAGCTCTGATTCTTGAATATTCTATAATCGAGAGCATGGAAAAACTTATGTCCCTTGATTTAATTAGTAAAATATTTGAAAAGTTGTCCTTTAATGAGGTTTTGTACGAAAACACATTAGGAAAAGCAATTTTTGGCATTGCTTACTTACCACTTCCCAGAGTGTATACACTATGTGAAAATCCTGAAGTAGAAAATTGCTGCATAAGATATGAATGCGTAGAATGTTTAACTTTACTTGAAATTTAAGATTAAGCTTACGGAAATAGATATTTTCAATAGAGATAAAAAAAAACGATTCACTGAAAAGCTTCTATTAGAACTGCTCCCCACATATATTAACAAATATAATATGTCTTATAGTAGCATAATTACAATGGCTTTCAATTTCCAAGATAGCAACTAAAATGACTGGCAAACATAAGTGTAGATGAAGAACACGCTCATTTTGTCCTTCCCTTTCAAGCGATTTCTCCACTGATTGCGCTCCAATGATGACCTATCATAAATGATCGCTTCACACGAACATTTTCCGCGAGGGAAAATTTCATCCCCAGTGGCGTAACCAGGGAGGATGAAATTCCCTAAGAAGGAAAAGAATTCTGTTTTTATATTTCTGGGGTTCGGGACCCCTCGAACCCTTCCCTCTGGCTACGCCACAGATTCGGTGCCCCTTCTTAACATCCACGAATAATTTTTGTACACTCCTCAAATCATTTGGTCACCTGCATTAGCCTTGGAAGTGTGTGGAAAAGGTAAGGTTAAAAAGGAACTACCAATGCTAGAGAAAAAAAGAGTAAAAATATTTCGGCGCCGCAGGATGGAATCGAACCCGGGGCAAAACGAACGAAGCAGCGTAAGCGGCGAACCACTCTAACCACCCGTCCGTGTCAATGTGTACAAGGAGGAGGTGAAAATAATTTATTTATACCAACAATACCAAAGGCAAAGTACTGTTTACGTAATGATGAAACATAATGAAGATCGTGACGAGTGTATCGTCATCTTTTTAGATATCCCCATACGGCAGACCAAGATTAGCTATTATCCTCCCACGTACCTACACAGATATTTCAAAAAAACTATCCACACAAAACGGAATGCGTGAACCACTATAGTGATACGTGCTGATTATATTTTTTCCATCTTATTTAACTCCCCTCATCATGAAATTCGGTCTCCGTTTAGCAGGAATATAGTTTAAAAAGGTCTCTTTACATTAAAGGCTCATGCCTTCACTTCTTTAATTACAGGTCCATTCGTCTCTTGCGAGCGGCGCATGCGCACGCCATCGCAACTCTCACCACGCGCCATTTTCAACCCTCAGGTCCTGCTAGCGGGACTTTTATTTTACCTTTGGTGGGCGCTTAGCGAAGTGACCAGATATTGGTGACAATTTTGGGGCTTTTAGATGAAGGAAGGTAATTTTTTCAAACGAAAATGACATTTGTACAGAATGAAAGGGGTTATTTTGTCTTTCCGAGTGAAAATAGTCCAAGGTGGAGGGCCATATTCAAATGAAACGCTCCTAAAGTCATTCATTTCCGCAATTTATCGTTTCGATAGTCGAAAAACTAGTACCTATTCCCAGCCTCGACGAACATGAACGTGTTATGGATTGTAGAGTTTCTTATCTGCAATATGAGCGAATTTAACGTGCAGGGAAATCAATTTTGCGCCCCTGGCTCAATTCGCTATCAGTGTCTCTAGTAGCACATCCTGAGCCAGTTACTTTTGACTGTGATTGACTCAACACATTTAGCTCACGTTACTAATATTAGCAGTCCTAGAGAAAACACTATAAAGATATGTTCTCATGAAAGTCTTGCTCGTCTCCACATTGAAATATAGAATTTGTTATTTTGCGATATGTAGGTACCTGCTCTTTTGGGTCTTTTAGAGCTTATATCAAAATCTGTGGCTGCATTATATACGACAGTACATTAGTTGCATTCACAAGAGCTCTATGATTATTGTTTTTGATGATCGAAGATTGTACCTAATGCTGACGCAACTGTGCCCTGCTGCCACTTCCTCTCATGCGACTTGATGGGATGCGACTGCTTGACGCAATGTCTGGAATATGGATTCCACCATTGCACACTGATTTGACAATCTTACCAATTCTGGTTAATCTTCGATTGGCAATCTCATCACTTTACATGCTGCCGCAGATGTGTGGCTTTTGGAAATGATTGTTTATAATAGTTTTGCAAAATTTAATTTTCAAAATAATATAAAAATATGCAACTTGTGGCAAATAGAGCTCTTATTCTTCAGTGAAATAGCACCGATTTAAAGAAATTGGTACTTGAAAATAGGTGGTTAAACAGTTAATGAGGGCATTTTGGGGCTTCATCCTTCACCTCTGAATATAAGGAGCGCCCAATATAGCAAGTGATTATCCTAGAATCAAGAGCACTTGTTAAACTGAGTTTCCACTTTATGAGATAGGTATACTTTTAACTGGGATTACCTGCACTGTAATGGCAAGCTTTCATTTTTAATCAGACTAAAAATGCAATAATTGTTTGTCAGAGTGATAAAACCTTATTAGGAACAAAATATTGAGATAATTGAAAGGCAAGTGTCATGAATGAAAAGGTACTTATCGAAATGCATAAGTGGCGAGGAGAAATAATTCCTTTATAAATGGCATTGGAATTAAATTTTACACGCAGTTTCCCATTGTTTTGCATGAAAGTCAGTGATGAGAAAACACACACAAATTTGTTCGGAGAATATTTTATTTAATATGTACTGGAAATTTCATACACAAAATAGCCACTTATATCAGCAATGTTAGGGTCCATTCAGAGTGAAAGTGACATTGATCGTGGACAAGATATCAAATAATATCAGTACAAAAACATTTGAATACTGCAGTATACTCCTGCTACAATGAATATGGCCTCTAGACAAATTTCTACTTTCACCAAGGGAATAACCCGTGCCATTTGCTTGCACTGGATTCATTTTGGTAAATGATGTTTCAGACACTATCAGGTCTCATTCCAGCAAGGTAATACGGTATTTGAAGAAAAGCTCTGATTCTTGAATATTCTATAATCGAGAGCATGGAAAAACTTATGTCCCTTGATTTAATTAGTAAAATATTTGAAAAGTTGTCCTTTAATGAGGTTTTGTACGAAAACACATTAGGAAAAGCAATTTTTGGCATTGCTTACTTACCACTTCCCAGAGTGTATACACTATGTGAAAATCCTGAAGTAGAAAATTGCTGCATAAGATATGAATGCGTAGAATGTTTAACTTTACTTGAAATTTAAGATTAAGCTTACGGAAATAGATATTTTCAATAGAGATAAAAAAAAACGATTCACTGAAAAGCTTCTATTAGAACTGCTCCCCACATATATTAACAAATATAATATGTCTTATAGTAGCATAATTACAATGGCTTTCAATTTCCAAGATAGCAACTAAAATGACTGGCAAACATAAGTGTAGATGAAGAACACGCTCATTTTGTCCTTCCCTTTCAAGCGATTTCTCCACTGATTGCGCTCCAATGATGACCTATCATAAATGATCGCTTCACACGAACATTTTCCGCGAGGGAAAATTTCATCCCCAGTGGCGTAACCAGGGAGGATGAAATTCCCTAAGAAGGAAAAGAATTCTGTTTTTATATTTCTGGGGTTCGGGACCCCTCGAACCCTTCCCTCTGGCTACGCCACAGATTCGGTGCCCCTTCTTAACATCCACGAATAATTTTTGTACACTCCTCAAATCATTTGGTCACCTGCATTAGCCTTGGAAGTGTGTGGAAAAGGTAAGGTTAAAAAGGAACTACCAATGCTAGAGAAAAAAAGAGTAAAAATATTTCGGCGCCGCAGGATGGAATCGAACCCGGGGCAAAACGAACGAAGCAGCGTAAGCGGCGAACCACTCTAACCACCCGTCCGTGTCAATGTGTACAAGGAGGAGGTGAAAATAATTTATTTATACCAACAATACCAAAGGCAAAGTACTGTTTACGTAATGATGAAACATAATGAAGATCGTGACGAGTGTATCGTCATCTTTTTAGATATCCCCATACGGCAGACCAAGATTAGCTATTATCCTCCCACGTACCTACACAGATATTTCAAAAAAACTATCCACACAAAACGGAATGCGTGAACCACTATAGTGATACGTGCTGATTATATTTTTTCCATCTTATTTAACTCCCCTCATCATGAAATTCGGTCTCCGTTTAGCAGGAATATAGTTTAAAAAGGTCTCTTTACATTAAAGGCTCATGCCTTCACTTCTTTAATTACAGGTCCATTCGTCTCTTGCGAGCGGCGCATGCGCACGCCATCGCAACTCTCACCACGCGCCATTTTCAACCCTCAGGTCCTGCTAGCGGGACTTTTATTTTACCTTTGGTGGGCGCTTAGCGAAGTGACCAGATATTGGTGACAATTTTGGGGCTTTTAGATGAAGGAAGGTAATTTTTTCAAACGAAAATGACATTTGTACAGAATGAAAGGGGTTATTTTGTCTTTCCGAGTGAAAATAGTCCAAGGTGGAGGGCCATATTCAAATGAAACGCTCCTAAAGTCATTCATTTCCGCAATTTATCGTTTCGATAGTCGAAAAACTAGTACCTATTCCCAGCCTCGACGAACATGAACGTGTTATGGATTGTAGAGTTTCTTATCTGCAATATGAGCGAATTTAACGTGCAGGGAAATCAATTTTGCGCCCCTGGCTCAATTCGCTATCAGTGTCTCTAGTAGCACATCCTGAGCCAGTTACTTTTGACTGTGATTGACTCAACACATTTAGCTCACGTTACTAATATTAGCAGTCCTAGAGAAAACACTATAAAGATATGTTCTCATGAAAGTCTTGCTCGTCTCCACATTGAAATATAGAATTTGTTATTTTGCGATATGTAGGTACCTGCTCTTTTGGGTCTTTTAGAGCTTATATCAAAATCTGTGGCTGCATTATATACGACAGTACATTAGTTGCATTCACAAGAGCTCTATGATTATTGTTTTTGATGATCGAAGATTGTACCTAATGCTGACGCAACTGTGCCCTGCTGCCACTTCCTCTCATGCGACTTGATGGGATGCGACTGCTTGACGCAATGTCTGGAATATGGATTCCACCATTGCACACTGATTTGACAATCTTACCAATTCTGGTTAATCTTCGATTGGCAATCTCATCACTTTACATGCTGCCGCAGATGTGTGGCTTTTGGAAATGATTGTTTATAATAGTTTTGCAAAATTTAATTTTCAAAATAATATAAAAATATGCAACTTGTGGCAAATAGAGCTCTTATTCTTCAGTGAAATAGCACCGATTTAAAGAAATTGGTACTTGAAAATAGGTGGTTAAACAGTTAATGAGGGCATTTTGGGGCTTCATCCTTCACCTCTGAATATAAGGAGCGCCCAATATAGCAAGTGATTATCCTAGAATCAAGAGCACTTGTTAAACTGAGTTTCCACTTTATGAGATAGGTATACTTTTAACTGGGATTACCTGCACTGTAATGGCAAGCTTTCATTTTTAATCAGACTAAAAATGCAATAATTGTTTGTCAGAGTGATAAAACCTTATTAGGAACAAAATATTGAGATAATTGAAAGGCAAGTGTCATGAATGAAAAGGTACTTATCGAAATGCATAAGTGGCGAGGAGAAATAATTCCTTTATAAATGGCATTGGAATTAAATTTTACACGCAGTTTCCCATTGTTTTGCATGAAAGTCAGTGATGAGAAAACACACACAAATTTGTTCGGAGAATATTTTATTTAATATGTACTGGAAATTTCATACACAAAATAGCCACTTATATCAGCAATGTTAGGGTCCATTCAGAGTGAAAGTGACATTGATCGTGGACAAGATATCAAATAATATCAGTACAAAAACATTTGAATACTGCAGTATACTCCTGCTACAATGAATATGGCCTCTAGACAAATTTCTACTTTCACCAAGGGAATAACCCGTGCCATTTGCTTGCACTGGATTCATTTTGGTAAATGATGTTTCAGACACTATCAGGTCTCATTCCAGCAAGGTAATACGGTATTTGAAGAAAAGCTCTGATTCTTGAATATTCTATAATCGAGAGCATGGAAAAACTTATGTCCCTTGATTTAATTAGTAAAATATTTGAAAAGTTGTCCTTTAATGAGGTTTTGTACGAAAACACATTAGGAAAAGCAATTTTTGGCATTGCTTACTTACCACTTCCCAGAGTGTATACACTATGTGAAAATCCTGAAGTAGAAAATTGCTGCATAAGATATGAATGCGTAGAATGTTTAACTTTACTTGAAATTTAAGATTAAGCTTACGGAAATAGATATTTTCAATAGAGATAAAAAAAAACGATTCACTGAAAAGCTTCTATTAGAACTGCTCCCCACATATATTAACAAATATAATATGTCTTATAGTAGCATAATTACAATGGCTTTCAATTTCCAAGATAGCAACTAAAATGACTGGCAAACATAAGTGTAGATGAAGAACACGCTCATTTTGTCCTTCCCTTTCAAGCGATTTCTCCACTGATTGCGCTCCAATGATGACCTATCATAAATGATCGCTTCACACGAACATTTTCCGCGAGGGAAAATTTCATCCCCAGTGGCGTAACCAGGGAGGATGAAATTCCCTAAGAAGGAAAAGAATTCTGTTTTTATATTTCTGGGGTTCGGGACCCCTCGAACCCTTCCCTCTGGCTACGCCACAGATTCGGTGCCCCTTCTTAACATCCACGAATAATTTTTGTACACTCCTCAAATCATTTGGTCACCTGCATTAGCCTTGGAAGTGTGTGGAAAAGGTAAGGTTAAAAAGGAACTACCAATGCTAGAGAAAAAAAGAGTAAAAATATTTCGGCGCCGCAGGATGGAATCGAACCCGGGGCAAAACGAACGAAGCAGCGTAAGCGGCGAACCACTCTAACCACCCGTCCGTGTCAATGTGTACAAGGAGGAGGTGAAAATAATTTATTTATACCAACAATACCAAAGGCAAAGTACTGTTTACGTAATGATGAAACATAATGAAGATCGTGACGAGTGTATCGTCATCTTTTTAGATATCCCCATACGGCAGACCAAGATTAGCTATTATCCTCCCACGTACCTACACAGATATTTCAAAAAAACTATCCACACAAAACGGAATGCGTGAACCACTATAGTGATACGTGCTGATTATATTTTTTCCATCTTATTTAACTCCCCTCATCATGAAATTCGGTCTCCGTTTAGCAGGAATATAGTTTAAAAAGGTCTCTTTACATTAAAGGCTCATGCCTTCACTTCTTTAATTACAGGTCCATTCGTCTCTTGCGAGCGGCGCATGCGCACGCCATCGCAACTCTCACCACGCGCCATTTTCAACCCTCAGGTCCTGCTAGCGGGACTTTTATTTTACCTTTGGTGGGCGCTTAGCGAAGTGACCAGATATTGGTGACAATTTTGGGGCTTTTAGATGAAGGAAGGTAATTTTTTCAAACGAAAATGACATTTGTACAGAATGAAAGGGGTTATTTTGTCTTTCCGAGTGAAAATAGTCCAAGGTGGAGGGCCATATTCAAATGAAACGCTCCTAAAGTCATTCATTTCCGCAATTTATCGTTTCGATAGTCGAAAAACTAGTACCTATTCCCAGCCTCGACGAACATGAACGTGTTATGGATTGTAGAGTTTCTTATCTGCAATATGAGCGAATTTAACGTGCAGGGAAATCAATTTTGCGCCCCTGGCTCAATTCGCTATCAGTGTCTCTAGTAGCACATCCTGAGCCAGTTACTTTTGACTGTGATTGACTCAACACATTTAGCTCACGTTACTAATATTAGCAGTCCTAGAGAAAACACTATAAAGATATGTTCTCATGAAAGTCTTGCTCGTCTCCACATTGAAATATAGAATTTGTTATTTTGCGATATGTAGGTACCTGCTCTTTTGGGTCTTTTAGAGCTTATATCAAAATCTGTGGCTGCATTATATACGACAGTACATTAGTTGCATTCACAAGAGCTCTATGATTATTGTTTTTGATGATCGAAGATTGTACCTAATGCTGACGCAACTGTGCCCTGCTGCCACTTCCTCTCATGCGACTTGATGGGATGCGACTGCTTGACGCAATGTCTGGAATATGGATTCCACCATTGCACACTGATTTGACAATCTTACCAATTCTGGTTAATCTTCGATTGGCAATCTCATCACTTTACATGCTGCCGCAGATGTGTGGCTTTTGGAAATGATTGTTTATAATAGTTTTGCAAAATTTAATTTTCAAAATAATATAAAAATATGCAACTTGTGGCAAATAGAGCTCTTATTCTTCAGTGAAATAGCACCGATTTAAAGAAATTGGTACTTGAAAATAGGTGGTTAAACAGTTAATGAGGGCATTTTGGGGCTTCATCCTTCACCTCTGAATATAAGGAGCGCCCAATATAGCAAGTGATTATCCTAGAATCAAGAGCACTTGTTAAACTGAGTTTCCACTTTATGAGATAGGTATACTTTTAACTGGGATTACCTGCACTGTAATGGCAAGCTTTCATTTTTAATCAGACTAAAAATGCAATAATTGTTTGTCAGAGTGATAAAACCTTATTAGGAACAAAATATTGAGATAATTGAAAGGCAAGTGTCATGAATGAAAAGGTACTTATCGAAATGCATAAGTGGCGAGGAGAAATAATTCCTTTATAAATGGCATTGGAATTAAATTTTACACGCAGTTTCCCATTGTTTTGCATGAAAGTCAGTGATGAGAAAACACACACAAATTTGTTCGGAGAATATTTTATTTAATATGTACTGGAAATTTCATACACAAAATAGCCACTTATATCAGCAATGTTAGGGTCCATTCAGAGTGAAAGTGACATTGATCGTGGACAAGATATCAAATAATATCAGTACAAAAACATTTGAATACTGCAGTATACTCCTGCTACAATGAATATGGCCTCTAGACAAATTTCTACTTTCACCAAGGGAATAACCCGTGCCATTTGCTTGCACTGGATTCATTTTGGTAAATGATGTTTCAGACACTATCAGGTCTCATTCCAGCAAGGTAATACGGTATTTGAAGAAAAGCTCTGATTCTTGAATATTCTATAATCGAGAGCATGGAAAAACTTATGTCCCTTGATTTAATTAGTAAAATATTTGAAAAGTTGTCCTTTAATGAGGTTTTGTACGAAAACACATTAGGAAAAGCAATTTTTGGCATTGCTTACTTACCACTTCCCAGAGTGTATACACTATGTGAAAATCCTGAAGTAGAAAATTGCTGCATAAGATATGAATGCGTAGAATGTTTAACTTTACTTGAAATTTAACATTAAGCTTACGGAAATAGATATTTTCAATAGAGATAAAAAAAAACGATTCACTGAAAAGCTTCTATTAGAACTGCTCCCCACATATATTAACAAATATAATATGTCTTATAGTAGCATAATTACAATGGCTTTCAATTTCCAAGATAGCAACTAAAATGACTGGCAAACATAAGTGTAGATGAAGAACACGCTCATTTTGTCCTTCCCTTTCAAGCGATTTCTCCACTGATTGCGCTCCAATGATGACCTATCATAAATGATCGCTTCACACGAACATTTTCCGCGAGGGAAAATTTCATCCCCAGTGGCGTAACCAGGGAGGATGAAATTCCCTAAGAAGGAAAAGAATTCTGTTTTTATATTTCTGGGGTTCGGGACCCCTCGAACCCTTCCCTCTGGCTACGCCACAGATTCGGTGCCCCTTCTTAACATCCACGAATAATTTTTGTACACTCCTCAAATCATTTGGTCACCTGCATTAGCCTTGGAAGTGTGTGGAAAAGGTAAGGTTAAAAAGGAACTACCAATGCTAGAGAAAAAAAGAGTAAAAATATTTCGGCGCCGCAGGATGGAATCGAACCCGGGGCAAAACGAACGAAGCAGCGTAAGCGGCGAACCACTCTAACCACCCGTCCGTGTCAATGTGTACAAGGAGGAGGTGAAAATAATTTATTTATACCAACAATACCAAAGGCAAAGTACTGTTTACGTAATGATGAAACATAATGAAGATCGTGACGAGTGTATCGTCATCTTTTTAGATATCCCCATACGGCAGACCAAGATTAGCTATTATCCTCCCACGTACCTACACAGATATTTCAAAAAAACTATCCACACAAAACGGAATGCGTGAACCACTATAGTGATACGTGCTGATTATATTTTTTCCATCTTATTTAACTCCCCTCATCATGAAATTCGGTCTCCGTTTAGCAGGAATATAGTTTAAAAAGGTCTCTTTACATTAAAGGCTCATGCCTTCACTTCTTTAATTACAGGTCCATTCGTCTCTTGCGAGCGGCGCATGCGCACGCCATCGCAACTCTCACCACGCGCCATTTTCAACCCTCAGGTCCTGCTAGCGGGACTTTTATTTTACCTTTGGTGGGCGCTTAGCGAAGTGACCAGATATTGGTGACAATTTTGGGGCTTTTAGATGAAGGAAGGTAATTTTTTCAAACGAAAATGACATTTGTACAGAATGAAAGGGGTTATTTTGTCTTTCCGAGTGAAAATAGTCCAAGGTGGAGGGCCATATTCAAATGAAACGCTCCTAAAGTCATTCATTTCCGCAATTTATCGTTTCGATAGTCGAAAAACTAGTACCTATTCCCAGCCTCGACGAACATGAACGTGTTATGGATTGTAGAGTTTCTTATCTGCAATATGAGCGAATTTAACGTGCAGGGAAATCAATTTTGCGCCCCTGGCTCAATTCGCTATCAGTGTCTCTAGTAGCACATCCTGAGCCAGTTACTTTTGACTGTGATTGACTCAACACATTTAGCTCACGTTACTAATATTAGCAGTCCTAGAGAAAACACTATAAAGATATGTTCTCATGAAAGTCTTGCTCGTCTCCACATTGAAATATAGAATTTGTTATTTTGCGATATGTAGGTACCTGCTCTTTTGGGTCTTTTAGAGCTTATATCAAAATCTGTGGCTGCATTATATACGACAGTACATTAGTTGCATTCACAAGAGCTCTATGATTATTGTTTTTGATGATCGAAGATTGTACCTAATGCTGACGCAACTGTGTCCTGCTGCCACTTCCTCTCATGCGACTTGATGGGATGCGACTGCTTGACGCAATGTCTGGAATATGGATTCCACCATTGCACACTGATTTGACAATCTTACCAATTCTGGTTAATCTTCGATTGGCAATCTCATCACTTTACATGCTGCCGCAGATGTGTGGCTTTTGGAAATGATTGTTTATAATAGTTTTGCAAAATTTAATTTTCAAAATAATATAAAAATATGCAACTTGTGGCAAATAGAGCTCTTATTCTTCAGTGAAATAGCACCGATTTAAAGAAATTGGTACTTGAAAATAGGTGGTTAAACAGTTAATGAGGGCATTTTGGGGCTTCATCCTTCACCTCTGAATATAAGGAGCGCCCAATATAGCAAGTGATTATCCTAGAATCAAGAGCACTTGTTAAACTGAGTTTCCACTTTATGAGATAGGTATACTTTTAACTGGGATTACCTGCACTGTAATGGCAAGCTTTCATTTTTAATCAGACTAAAAATGCAATAATTGTTTGTCAGAGTGATAAAACCTTATTAGGAACAAAATATTGAGATAATTGAAAGGCAAGTGTCATGAATGAAAAGGTACTTATCGAAATGCATAAGTGGCGAGGAGAAATAATTCCTTTATAAATGGCATTGGAATTAAATTTTACACGCAGTTTCCCATTGTTTTGCATGAAAGTCAGTGATGAGAAAACACACACAAATTTGTTCGGAGAATATTTTATTTAATATGTACTGGAAATTTCATACACAAAATAGCCACTTATATCAGCAATGTTAGGGTCCATTCAGAGTGAAAGTGACATTGATCGTGGACAAGATATCAAATAATATCAGTACAAAAACATTTGAATACTGCAGTATACTCCTGCTACAATGAATATGGCCTCTAGACAAATTTCTACTTTCACCAAGGGAATAACCCGTGCCATTTGCTTGCACTGGATTCATTTTGGTAAATGATGTTTCAGACACTATCAGGTCTCATTCCAGCAAGGTAATACGGTATTTGAAGAAAAGCTCTGATTCTTGAATATTCTATAATCGAGAGCATGGAAAAACTTATGTCCCTTGATTTAATTAGTAAAATATTTGAAAAGTTGTCCTTTAATGAGGTTTTGTACGAAAACACATTAGGAAAAGCAATTTTTGGCATTGCTTACTTACCACTTCCCAGAGTGTATACACTATGTGAAAATCCTGAAGTAGAAAATTGCTGCATAAGATATGAATGCGTAGAATGTTTAACTTTACTTGAAATTTAACATTAAGCTTACGGAAATAGATATTTTCAATAGAGATAAAAAAAAACGATTCACTGAAAAGCTTCTATTAGAACTGCTCCCCACATATATTAACAAATATAATATGTCTTATAGTAGCATAATTACAATGGCTTTCAATTTCCAAGATAGCAACTAAAATGACTGGCAAACATAAGTGTAGATGAAGAACACGCTCATTTTGTCCTTCCCTTTCAAGCGATTTCTCCACTGATTGCGCTCCAATGATGACCTATCATAAATGATCGCTTCACACGAACATTTTCCGCGAGGGAAAATTTCATCCCCAGTGGCGTAACCAGGGAGGATGAAATTCCCTAAGAAGGAAAAGAATTCTGTTTTTATATTTCTGGGGTTCGGGACCCCTCGAACCCTTCCCTCTGGCTACGCCACAGATTCGGTGCCCCTTCTTAACATCCACGAATAATTTTTGTACACTCCTCAAATCATTTGGTCACCTGCATTAGCCTTGGAAGTGTGTGGAAAAGGTAAGGTTAAAAAGGAACTACCAATGCTAGAGAAAAAAAGAGTAAAAATATTTCGGCGCCGCAGGATGGAATCGAACCCGGGGCAAAACGAACGAAGCAGCGTAAGCGGCGAACCACTCTAACCACCCGTCCGTGTCAATGTGTACAAGGAGGAGGTGAAAATAATTTATTTATACCAACAATACCAAAGGCAAAGTACTGTTTACGTAATGATGAAACATAATGAAGATCGTGACGAGTGTATCGTCATCTTTTTAGATATCCCCATACGGCAGACCAAGATTAGCTATTATCCTCCCACGTACCTACACAGATATTTCAAAAAAACTATCCACACAAAACGGAATGCGTGAACCACTATAGTGATACGTGCTGATTATATTTTTTCCATCTTATTTAACTCCCCTCATCATGAAATTCGGTCTCCGTTTAGCAGGAATATAGTTTAAAAAGGTCTCTTTACATTAAAGGCTCATGCCTTCACTTCTTTAATTACAGGTCCATTCGTCTCTTGCGAGCGGCGCATGCGCACGCCATCGCAACTCTCACCACGCGCCATTTTCAACCCTCAGGTCCTGCTAGCGGGACTTTTATTTTACCTTTGGTGGGCGCTTAGCGAAGTGACCAGATATTGGTGACAATTTTGGGGCTTTTAGATGAAGGAAGGTAATTTTTTCAAACGAAAATGACATTTGTACAGAATGAAAGGGGTTATTTTGTCTTTCCGAGTGAAAATAGTCCAAGGTGGAGGGCCATATTCAAATGAAACGCTCCTAAAGTCATTCATTTCCGCAATTTATCGTTTCGATAGTCGAAAAACAAGTACCTATTCACCGCCTCGACGAAAATGAACGTTTAATGCATTGCGGTGTTTCTTATCTGCAATATGAGCGAATTTTACGTGCAGGGAAATCAATTTTAGTGTAAAACATGTAGTGGACTTTTTAAGCTAACATTTTTTTACGTTAATTCGTCATAGTTATACAATGAATTTCAATCAAATGACGTAATGTTTGGAAAAAAATGAGTAATTTGGTCAATCACTAACAAAAGCCATCAGCGTAATATGTACTGCAGGTTTACTTAAGGTTTAAGTTAAGATTCAGGCCTGAAGAAGAAAAGAAAGGATGAAACCAATTTACATAATTGAAGTCTGAAAGCTCTATTATAACTAGTGGCAAGACAGTGGAATTCTTTGCCAGAACTTCAAATATAATGTCACCGAAGTTATATTATCATGAGTATGTAGGATCAGGTAATGCTCCAGTAACAGTGCTAACCTTAATCTTGAACATGATTGAAGAGAACCAACAATGACCAAATATATTTGAAGCCTCAGCCCTAAGGCTTCCAGTATACAAGCAAGGGCTAAACTGAAGTATCCTCACTCAGGACTGAGACCATCCGGGGAGGACCTGCCAGCAGCCAATTTCAGCATGCTCGGGGTATATCAGGAAAGACAATTACAAACGCTGGATAACAATCCATGGACTCAGAAAATGCTTTGAACTGCAAAAGAATCTGTACATGCATGAATATTTATGTACATGCCAAAAATTGCAAAGAATACATCTTATTATAAATATAGTCTTGAGGAAAGCGCACTACGCGATAGTATAAGTATGTGGCTGATCGAGGAGAACGGACAAAATAATGTGAACACAATAGTTCTTTCGATAAATGTTTTTCCCTAACTATCATTGAAATTCTGCCAGAGAAGGCAACCATCATCGAGGTGAGAACGAGGGAAATGGCCCATATTTGGGTTGAAAAGGCGTTTGAAACGCCCGGGCTAAACATTGCCCATTAAGAGTCATAGCAAACCCTACCCTCCCTTCCCCCCTCTCCCCTTCTTCCACCCCCACTACTTCACCAAGGAGGGCTACTGGAGGATCTGCCTGCAACAGTTCACTTTCAGCACTGAGGATAGCGGGTCAATCTGCTGAAACGTTTGCAAGAATCTTTGTGAGTGTCCTTTTCTATGTTTTTATTAGTGTTTATTTTGTCCGTTCTCCTCTTATTATAAATATGTATAGAGATAAGAGAATTAGTCAACATAACTGTGCATGCGATCTTTGTTTAAATTTATTTTTATTAAGATATAATGTTTGTAAATTAACAATGTGGAAACAATGATTAGGCAAATTTACAAAACTTATCACAACTATTTTCCAAGAAATAGTAATTCATTTACTTTTAAGGGAATGGTAGAAATTAAATCTTACAATAAAAAACTGAAAAATAAAATATACAAAATGGCCAATCAGTATGCTCATTGAAGCATTCTTATACTTAAGGGATACTTATTGATTTCCCCACGTACTATAAAAAGAACTTTAGGTCCTCAAATTCATGAAATTATTTTTGGTTCTCATGAAACTCACACCGCATTCGTAAGAGAAAATTCTACTCCATTGCAATAAGTACAACTGCTTTTACTGCTTGTAGCATCAAATTGACAATAGGGTAGTTTCCTTCGTCAAAGAAAACGAAAGGCATTGATTGTGATTCGTTACCCACCATTAGTGTATTCATAATATACAAATTATTTGGTTTTAGAAATCTCAATTTAAAAATGTTAATGGTCAATTTTAACCTCATTTGAAAAAGGCCAGATTGGTGCCCATGCGATGCCACTCCACGTGACTTCATAGGGACCTAGATGCTATTAGAGTAGATAGGAGTTTTACAACGTCTCAGATTACCAATGCATGCATGAGGCACAGAGCTCAGGGAAACATCTCTTAATAATCACCGATAAAAATTGCCAAAGATTGTTAAGTTCCCTTCGTTTGATAGGGTATTAGGGATAATCCTTATTTAAGCCAAGAGCTACCTGCTAGCAGGGTACTCTACGCTACCGCCATGCTCGGCAGCAAGCAGCCTGCATTGTAGTGGCGTTCATAGCCTCGCACCCAGGTGGCCTCACACAACAGCAGCTAGATGGCTCATGGACTTTTCCCAGCATTCATACCTAGCCCTCGCATTTTCGTGTACTTGAAAAATTTCACTTTTCATTTAATCTCAAATAATAGATATCGTCATTTAAAAATCTATAAGCATGCATTATGTACTCCAGGAGTAAAAATCTTTCGATTTAGGCAATAAAAAAAATTATAGGAAACCACCCTCTTTTCTAAATTTCTTTCAATAGATATGTATTATTTAATACATAAAATAATGATTATTAGTACATTGTACTTGGAGATTATGAATGACCATGTTTTTTGACACACCCAGTAGATCAAAAACCACTACGACAATTAAAATAAAAATATATTTCAATTTAAACATAATACTTTTTTACAAGTTCATCTTAATGATTCGAAAATCAAAAACTAAATTCATTAGACATGCAATTCCCAATATGTACATGGCAAAGTAAATGAGAGGAAATAAAAGATAAGAATCATTGATCTTCATATAAACAAAGTTCTTAGAATTTCAGCCATTTAGCCTAATAATAAAGGATGTTAATATTTGGGTAAATTTTCATAAGGTTTTCATAGCAAGGTCCCTGTAAATAGGCATATAAATTAAAAACTTTATTGCGCTACAAAACTTTATTATGGTAACTCATTGTCCAAATCAGAAATCAAAATTGTAAAAGTCAACAATTAAATTTCCTGCTAAGGAGTTCTCCTAAAGCTCTGCAAAATATATTTACATCACACCCTACCGGTGTAACTTAAGTACAATATTTTATACAAATTTTAAGTCACACAATTTGAAATTGCGCCAGTCTACCATTCCGAGATTGATATGATAGGAAAAAGTATTTTAATTATCTTACCCAGGCACTTCTCTGAAACATTCATTTAAATATTATTTATAGACATTTTTCAAATGGTGACAAGCCAGCAAAAGCTGGTGAAACTATCTAGAGCATAGTATACATATAAACACCTTGGCTTTATGCACTGACAGGGGAGGTGTAGACATCAATCTGTTCCCAGTGTCTCTAGAAAAATATCAAATCTTCTTCAAAAGTATGACCACATGAAAAGCTAACATGGGTATTTCACAAACTTATGTTCATATACCCTGTCATATTCAACTTATGAAAGAATTACACTTCCAACCTTTCTTATGAACACATCCCTGTGCTTACCATACAAGTGATACAATGACTAAAGAGAGATCAGCCAAGAAGACACATTATTCAATAAATTATTTGAACAGTATTAATAGCATACCATGTAGTTCATTCTATGCAGAGTGTTCAAAAAAACAACATCTAATTTAATAATTACGTACAAAACAAGCATAAATTATCACAGGGAATACTGGTGCCTATATTCAGTTTCTAGTAACAAAGCAACAATTCGTTTTCTACAGTAACAACTATAAGAAAACAAAATTCATAGGTACACAGAAGGTTAATTAATTTTTGAAACGCTAACAATGATAAAGAGAACCAACTTTCGAATCTGTTAAATAAGGAGTCAGGGCTTCTATACACAAATAAGATACGCAATGGTGACAACAAGCATTGTGAGAAATATTAATGCTCTACCTTACTACTATTACATCACACGAGGGAAATTTATAATTTGAGTTTTCTAATATTTAAATGCTGCCACAAGTACCTAATTGGTTTTTAAGCCAATCACAGCTATCCGATTTTGTTAACTCTTTACACATCTATGTATTTCAAAGAACCACTTGGCCTTTCATTATTTAACATGAAGATTACAGTTTAAGGTAACACAATCCTCACAGCACCATTACCAGTATTTGACTGAAAATAGTATACAAATTATCATAAAAGAACATTGCTAAGGAGAAAAAGTTAAGAAAGAGACAATGCATTGAATAAATGCAAAGCTCAAAAAGTTGTGACCCAAACAAAATTTTGGAAATCCTTATACTTCATTACATTTATCAAAATTTAGACATTTTTTTATGTTGAAAGAAAATTTGTACTACTGGTATCAGAGTTTTAACAAAATTGATTAGACTCAAATACTGGCCTTAAAATAAACTCTATTGTTATTTTTTTATAATTGAAGCCAAGCATAGCATTCAAGTGCTATGTGACAGCTTATTGTCCATTCAAAGACTTTATTTAAATGCTACATATTTTTGACAAACATTTCAGGCAGCCAGATTGGCATAAATACTTTCATCACATTGCAAAACCTTGATTAATTTCTATTAATAAAGCCAAGATCTCAACAAATACTGCCCATCAGTTTATCAATTGCGAAGCAGTAAAATATTATTCCTAAAATATTAACAAAGCTTGCATTTGTATTCCAACCAAATTTAGTAAGAATTTTATATTGGTCACTTTACCTATTAAAATCACGAGGTAAAATGCTCTCTAAATTAAATATGTTATGCTTGGCTCTATCACTGTAAAGCAATGTTAAAAGAAACGAATTCACACAAAATAATCCATCAAAACCAAAGCTGCCAGTCTCCAGGAAACTGTGGGAATGATAGATGGGGATGAAGGAATTGATGTACTGGAATGAGCTCCTTCAAAATGAACTATGTCCACATTATTCCTTAAATTACACAATAAGGCAGTAAATATTGGTTCATGGGTTCTTAACTCAAATACAATCAATGCATGCTAAAAATAGGCCCAAAAAGGCCTATTGGAGACTAGCAATAGTATACCCGCAGTGTAAACAGTAATATTCCCAAAACTAATGCACATACTAAGGAACTTCTTTAATGGATATGGCAGAGAATATTTTGTGCCGTCAAAAGAGGATATCTAACTGATGTTCAGATGAAAACTATCAGCATTAGGCTCCATGAAAATTGATAATTGACCTGGTTATGTTTGCCCCAAGAAAATAAAAAATTCCTAAGCTTTTCATAGATTTTAGCAATAACAATGGCACAAGTTATGACAAGTGGTAGACAAGTATAGTCGATTAAATATTAGTTTGTTATTCACATCAATACTTAGTCATGCATGATTTTTCACATGAACACCCTGCCATAAACTTAGCCATTCAGGCAAAAATAATTTAAATAAATTAACTTACTTCAGGTAAAGTGCCCATCAGAACTGCATAGGCTATGCAGTTGATATTCGTTTAAACAGAAAGCATTGCATTTTCATTAAGACATTCATTCCCAATAAATTCTTATTTCACATTAAGTTGGTTACTGAATATGTTTAAAGAAAAAATCACAGAGGATTAACATGTTGCACACAAAATTAATATTCAAACAATGATTGTAACCAAGACCAAGGCAACATTTAAGTAGGCCACATACTGCAATGGTAATACTTGAAAAAAAAATAAAATAAGACCAAATTTCGTTAATTTAAATTGACAATCTGCAAATAACTCATTAAAAGTGCAAAATATTTCAACCTAGCATGCATCAATGTCACAGAAATGTAAGAACCTTGGCATGTACACTTGGTGATTACCTGATCTAACTGCTTGCTGAATCCCTATTTTCACCAAGTAGACTCCATCATATTGCAATGATCAAACACAAATCAAAACTAAAAAATAAAATAAGGCAAAATTAATAAAGAAATGACATATTCAACACCACATTTTGTTCCCAACCAACAGAAAACATTATAAAGTACACACAGAAATGTGGGCTGTTGGAATTTTTGGTTTATCTCATAGGAACTATAAACTACACATTACAGCAAACTAGAGTCTTAAATGACACCTGAAGTGATTCTATCCAGCCATTCCTACAGAACTCCGGCATCATGGCACTATGTCAGGGGGCAATGGCAACATCTGGTGTTGATGAATGCTGGGAAGAGTACGAAATCGCTGGACCCCAAACAGAATTCTCAGATACTAGTTCCACTCTAAGTGCCATTGGAGGAGGCTGCATTGAAGGCGGTGTGCCGGGTGATTGGACCACAGCCTCTCGGCTGATTGGTGGCCACACGGCACCCTCTTCCTCTATTTCCCTCTGGATCACAGCATGCCGAGGCTCCGACACACCTCGGCACCACATACGAGATGGATATGTTGCAGTCGCTTCCATGTGATCGACCAACGTCTCAATTCCTATAGCAATGATTAGGTTGGCAAAGGCAACACCCAATGATATGAGCCTAGGTATACTGCTAGAGGGAATTCTAAGCTGGAGACTGGCAGCAAGCCAATCTGGGGGGCATAGGGTTAGAACCACAGAACATACTGTGGCAGCAGCCAAGGATATCAACAAACCACGATTTGATGGTAAACTCTTTCTATGAGGAGCACCCTTAGAAAATACAGCAGCCAGAATAATGTACTGGAACATTGAAACAGTGAACACGGCATAATTCTCTTTAGGTGCCCATTCCACGTCTTCATATTCATGAAGTGAGGTGCTATTGCCATGAGAATCCTGGAAAAAAGTAAGGTAAGAAAAAATAAAGAAATTTTTATCCATACTTGAAAGGGAAATAAAGCTTAATATTAGCTAAGCTAAAGAATTAATCCATCAATTGATTTGAAGATAAAAAACTAAATATTAAAAAAAAAACTTGGATTTAGGAGAGCCAATGCATTTCACATACTAAGGACATCTGTAAGCACACATCCTACTTGCTGGCGATTTTGAGGCAGCATTTCCTCACAAACAATTACATATACTATTTACCTATTGAACAGACAACAAGCAACCCTTCAAAAATTTTTTAGCACTCTATGGGCCGGTTTCATAATGTCTAGTTAGCATTAACCAGGAAACGATACTGTCATAACCGTAAATTAAACATATTTGAAAGATAATTCAAAAGAGTTCAGGATAATGGCAAAGGCAATAGGGGGGGGGGGGGTCTGGACCCCTCAGAATATTAAAACACAACTACTATGCTTCATAAAAGAAAACAAAATATCGAAAAATCATGTATGTATTTACAAAAGATTTTTTTGAATAATGAAGGTTTTTCCATTATGAAAATTGTTAAAATTAGTCTAAAACCCTCTACTTGGTACCCTGTTTTTCAAAATTTCCTCCTCCGAACAAAATTCCTGGCAGCCCCACTTGTATTGACAAAGTTGACAATGTAGAGGGCAGCAAATAAACAGTAAAAAAATGTGTTTACGGATCACGAGGGACTTTTTAGATTAAAAATGTTTTATTTACCTTATTTTTGACAAATAACATTTCCTGTTAGATATTCTGCTATATGTATACATGCACGTGCATCCTTTTAATTCAGCCATTTTTTTGATATTATCTAAAGGTTGAATATGACTGTTTGTGAATTTAGAAACAATTACTGCCTAATAATTCAAGAGTTATTTGTGAATAAAACATTCCATTTAAAATTCATCTTATTTTGTTGAATCTTATTGAATTTCCCCTTAAAATATTGCAGACCCCCTGTATATATATATTGGTTATTATACTCATTACTACCACAGCACCTGAAATGTGGCATAATCCCAAAACTAGCATCACCTAAGTCCCTAATGTGCCAGATTTGGGGTGCTCAACAGAACTGAAATAATTGTCTCTGGCATGCAAGAAACAAGGAGATTGCAATTTAAAATTATTGATCATTATTCAATCTACAAATGATAATTTCATTAGAATGTCATAGATAGCTAGGCTTTAAAGTCTGAAATAAAACAAGCTATACTCACCACTATCTCCGATGGTGAAGTAGTTCCATTAAAAGTTGCTTCAGTCACTAGATGAGAGAAAACATCACTCTGAGTCATGATGAAGACTGCAGTCTGAGCAATAATGACAGTTATGACTTGAGCAGCCAAAGAGATGATAGGAGGGGCAGACAGTAATGATGCAAGAGGTGCCTGAGGTGACAGGGGACCCCCCTCAGCTGCTTCAGTGCGCCCAAAGAACGATGCAGACAGTGTGATGAGGAATAGGTCAATATACAGGAACTGTGTGTCTGTTAGGTTGGACTCAATTGACTGAAGCAACATAACAGAGACAAATTGAGCCAAACTGTAAGCTGCCATGTACTTGAAAACCCCAACAGATGTCACCAGAGCAGCACGACCTTCTCTAATCACCCGAGGAACGCATGATATGTTTGGTTCAGTGGATGTGAAAGGGGACGCAACAGAGGATTCTGCTTCTGAGAGAGAAATGCCAGCATGTGCAGCCTTCAGTGCTCCACAGTCATTAGCTCCATCACCACACATTCCTGCAAAAATACAATACTTTTATGAGAACCCTCCTCTTAAAAAAAATTAACCATTCCTTAGAAGATAAACTTCTTCAATTTAAATTTTCCCACCCAAAATTCTCAAGATTAACATGGTCGCTCAACAGATTTTTATGCAAAATGTTTGAGGTTTTCTGATGGAGGTTATATACACTACACTCCCAGTTATCTGGGCTAATGATGGGGAGAGGCAGCATGAATGATCACAAAACACGAATAATCCAAACTTTACTCTTATTTCTTGTAATTTTCATAATTTACATAAATCAAACAATTTATTATTACTTACGCACATTGTCTTTTATTTTAGATTGCTTTCCGGAATCGTTAAGAGCTTTCTCTTCCCGACCACGACCTGTTTTGAGGTGATAACGTAATTGTACTCATATTCCCACTGCTCCATGTAATACTACATGGTTTCCGAAAACCACACACCCGTGGCTGCTAGGTTACGGATTCAGAAAAGTGGCTTGTACAAATCCACTTTGAAACCACTGCAGGACGTTGGAAACTAAACTGATAGGCACCACGCCCAGTAGTCGCGTCTAGCACAAGTTGCCCGGGATACAACTGCTGCAGGACACGGATCCATAATCACTGAGCCCGATCCCGCACCGCAATGTTTGGAAAAAAGGAGCACGGAACTCGCGTGAAGGCAACGGGCACGCAATTAGGCCTTCACACAGTAGCAGTTATCAGGGGCGGATCCAGGATTTATTTCTGGGGGGGCACACTGAAGGGACCGTATTAAAAATCTTGCATATATTTTAGGGTCTGGGGGGGGCACGTAATCCGCCTATGGCGGTCATATGAAACCAGGACTTAAGGCAAATTGTCTGCACAGGCGAGTGCCTGGCTATGACTAATGCTATCTCTACTTCCACATCCGCTCTGCTTTCACTTCTACTAATCCATTCCTCTCCAGTTTGGCCTTGACTGGTAACTGTGTAAACATGCTCGAGTGCGACGAAATCTCAGATTCCCTTGTGCCGTATTCAACCTCATGCGAGGCCACGGCTGTGATTGCGCATTTGCGATATGAAATATACAATCGTAGATCGTAAGTAACATTTCTCTAAATTTACCAATGATTAACCGTAGTAAAATCTTCTAAAATTAATCAAGAGTTTTTTTCCACTGCTGATCATCATCGACAATGCCAGAGCAGACATCCAAGTAACCTTGAAACATTCATTGTCTGCAAGTAGATAAAATAATTCCGCTTTAAGAAGGGAATTCTAAATTTTGGATTCAAATGGAAATTAATTAGCCCAGTGTGCCATTTTATTTAAAAAATGCAAATATCTTGGTGCTTTTGTGTAAGATTTTATTTTTATAAAGATCACAGAAAACTTCGAAGGACCGTGAACTCATGCACTGATAATCCGCAACCCGGGTAAACCGCAGCCGGATAATTGGGAGTCAGCTGTATAAGGTAAGCCACTGCACATTATTCAAAAGTATTATTTGGTGGGTATTTTACAAAAAAAATTATATACATCAACATTAGTATCCATGTAAATCAGTGAAATGATGATACTACTTATGAATTCAAAAGTTTCCAAGAATATGAATTCCAGTAATCAAGGTTTATCAGGTGTCTTGCATAATAAATGATAGTGCATTACACCCATGCCTCGCTCAGTGCAAGGGATGCATTCCATGGGGTCTTGGGGCAAACCAAATTTGCGTTATTCGAGATCATTTTAACATGGGGAAGATAGGGATGTGTTCCCGGTAGCGTAGGTGTTGGGTATCGAATTTCCTATAAACCATTCCTATTAATATTCATATTCCTATTTGTAGCCTAAGAAAACCTTCATTATATAGACATTTATAGTTTATAATATCTTTAAATATAGTACATACGCATTCAAAGACATTTTTTCCCATTAAAAATATTCATACGTGCTTTTGAAATTCCCTCCTTATAGGTGGGTGGGCTAACATCCAGGAAAAAAACATGTAAGCTTAGGGGTTCGCAATGCGTTGCCGGCAGGTGATTCATTTTCAAACCAGTCTTAAAATCCAGTGTCACCAAAGCAATTTTGTCTTGAAGCTGCCACTTAATGTCTCGGAGCAATCACCACCCTCATCCTCTTTTATAGATTCCACTGAAGCCATAGATTTTGCACAAATACATAACTGCCTGTGATAGAGGAACATCATTTGACTGTTTATGATAATTCAGGTAATTAGATGTCTTTCCGTTTTTTATCCAGCAGTGAACTTTGCGTACATGTTGACCGCTTGGCTGCAGTTGGTGCGGCTGATGTCACTGACGTTTTAACTTCGTCTCTATTCAAAAAAATAATACGGACTGACGACATCTTGAGCTTAAACTTACATGCAACATGGCTTTGACGCACTCAGTTTTCAAAGCGATAGATCACTTTCCATTTCTCTTCTAGGTTTATGCTTTCTGTTGATAACTTTTTATTTTTCCATACACATTCCTATTTTTTTGCCATTGCTCACTTGGTTTTTTTCTCAGTATGGCTCTATCAAAATCATTTTCTACAAATGAACAACTGCCACACCGTATTCCTGAGATGCAGAGGGCTTACGATTGCTGGAACGGAAAGAAGATAATGTGTTTGAGAATCTCTCGGACCCTTTTACGTGTTGATGCTATTCTTACGTAACTCGGCCACCGCTCCACTTCTCCCCCGTGTATACCTATACCCTTGAAGGCTTTAAGTAGGACCCTTTAGGTAGAGGTCAATTCACCCAATAACCTTGGATGGCAAAAAAAATCCCAAATCGTATTGTTTAAAAACCCTATTTTCACTGAAACTTAATTCATTACCTAAATTAACTAACATCATTCAGTAAAGGAGACAAAATAAATGATGTACTTCCATAGGTTGGCTACTCAGACCAAATGATAAGTAATGATTTTGGCTATAGCGCAGCAATTGATTTCAACGAATACCTATATAAGCAAAGAATAAGATTTGAGGCAAGAAATACTATTGATTTGCATAAAATGAGAGTAATTCTATGTGTACTTAGCGCAAGTTCACGTTTTATAAAGAGAATGGTAAGGTTATTCAATTAGGCAAAGCAGCGTTTGGAAGTTTCCCCATGGAATGAATTTGCACAATAGCAAAATTGCGCTAAGCAAGGCATGGGTGTATACTTCAAGTTTTTGGGAGATGCAGATAACAGCCTAAGGTTGGACTGCACACTATGCATTAGTGAACATTACACTAGGGGATTATTTGGGGTAATTAGAAAAAAAATTAATGTTGAAGTGACAATGCATCTGAGACCTGCCCCCACACCAGGCAATAAATCCACTGGCATGCTCACTGGTGAAAAATCGTCATTCGAGCCCTTTTGAAAGCAATATATAAGGAAATTATTTCTAGAATTTGCAATACATAGGAGTTTATCTTGCTTTCCAAAAATAATTAATACAGGCGGTCCTCGACTTTCGTACACTCGACTTTCGTACAATTCGCACTTTCGTACATTCAAAATTGACACCTTTTACTCGACTTTCGTACGCTAAATTCGGACTTTCGGACGTTGGTCTGTAATTTTTTTAAAATTCCCGCGATGTTTATTGTGCATCCCAACATTCAATTGTTTCAAATGTCAGTATCGGCAGTATATACGAACAATACGAAAGTATATAATGAAGGGAATTGTTGGTAATTGACTCTAATCTAGGTGATTTATTTGGGAGAGAGACTGCCTGCTATAGGCTCCTTTATCAAGAGAAGAAGAAAGCCTTCATTGAAGATATTTTTCAAAAGAAGTTGACTAGACATCATCGAATAGCTTTCAATAAAACTAGTAAGACCTTTCCAATTGTGTTTTTTCGTTTGAGTGCTGTTTAATTCATGTAAACCTTCAGCAACGATATTGCACGAAATATCACCCGAATTCCGTTTGTCTTTTGTCTTTTTTGAATAACATGCGGAATATACGCGATCACGAATGTCACCTGCCAAATATCGAATTTTGGTGTAAAAATTAAAAGGTATCCAGAGTGCGGGTTCAACAAATACATTTTGTTATGCTTCTTGATATGTCCTTTTATTTATAGTGGACGTAATAAGTGGAATGTCAACTTAGACGCCAAGAGGAAGTTTCACTCGATAGCCAACGGAGTTCTTGTTTTTTAAACTTTTATTTGCACTTTCTGCCTATTTTCGAAAGAAATTAGATGATTTGAGGAGTTTTATTAACATATTATTAAAATTAAGTCAATTGAAATGAATTCCGTGAAAAAAAAAGTTTTAGTACGTATATTCGCTCTTTTGGAACGTAACCCCTAATTAGTATGGAAGTCAATGGTTCGACTTTCGTACATTCGACTTTCGTACAAGTTTTCGGGAACGCATTGTGTACGAAAGTCGGGGACCGCCTGTACAGATAAGGTTGCAAATTTCATCAGGCCATGAGAACCCTCAAGATTCCTGTCTCTACATACTAAGAAAATCGAAGTGCAAAGGCCATTTCATGAGCTCATTACTTTTTCATCTAATAAGTATTTTATGCATTTAAGTGCATTACCGTATAAGCGTGTGTAAGAGGCTCACACGTGTAAGAGGCGCACCCCTATTTTGAGCATCGAAGCTATGACAAAAAAAAATTTTGCGGCATTTTTTTTATACTATCGCGCGGTGTTGCAGACGTAGGCCTGGAATTTCGACAGTTATCGAACTTTCCTCTTTCAATTAATATTGAAAGAGGAAATTTTGATAACTGCGGCGGTAATGGCGGCATAAGAGGGAGTAGAAAGAGTTCCGATCCTCCCTTCGCATACGCCGTTGCTCTACGATGCTTGTCCTATTCACGAAGAATTTGTGTAAGAGGCGCACCCTCATTTTCGGCTGCAATTTCTGGGAAAAAAGGTGCGCCTCTTACACGCGCTTATACGGTAATTAGTTCTGATATGATATATATTGCCTAAAATGAAGCTAAATTTTGACAAACTATGTACTTAAATGTTTTAGATAATTCCTAACATTCTCAGCTGTTATAGATTTTTTAAAATTATAGTCATTAAGACAAACAATTATGAAAAATGACTAACCAACAGAGTATCCCATAGTCTGCAATTCTTGCACAAGTTGCTGCTTCTGATCCGGGCTCATTCGAGCAAATACCACACCACGAACACAAAGGCGAGCCATTGCTTCACGGAAATGCTCACGGACAACATCCCAAGTTCTTCCAGTGGCAGCCAGCACAACAGGCATTTGTTTTTCCAAGGTTCTCACACCACCACAGTTACTGAGGCCCATCTCCAAGTCAAGTGATTTATCACCAGGTATGTGATTGGTGTTGCTCTTCCTGCTGGGACCCTTTCTGTCTCCTTCCCCATGACCATCCTAGAATTTAATCATTGACAGGGAAAATTTAAATACTGGGCACACAATTACATCTCATAACAATTTTGTGCATTAAAAAAATTAAATACAAATTACTAACACATTAAGAGATCTTAATAATTAATTTACTCTCTTTCAAACCTTTATCCCGATGAGGAGGAATTACAATACAATCAGTCAAACACTTCCACTGCCATTTGGTGGAGCTACTCCATAATTAAATAATACAGTAGACTCTAGTTATTACGAAGTTCGCGGGACCGAAAATCCGGAGGTTCGTAATTACAAAGTTCGTATCAACTTTTCTTGTAGGAATCATCGGAAAAAACATTATTTAATAAACACGATTAAATTATGCGGAAATATGTTTAAGCAGGAAAATTCGTTCCAGTTTCTCAACAGTAGAAGGCGGCACGACGCAATCAAGGGTTGATATCTTCCCGAATACAGTAAGTCCAATATACGAACTGGATGCGTTCCAAGATCTCGTTCCTAAGCTGATAAACCTACAGTACAACCTGAGAGTTGTCCGATGACACACAGCATGGTCTAGGTAGGGGGCAAGGTTGCCAGCGAAGAAAGGATGCAGAAGGGACGCCGCGCGTGAAGGACCCAGAGGAAGAATCACTTGTTTTGGTGATTCGAAGAAAGGAATTTTTTTGTGGATCAGCCATATTTCGGTGCACCTTATGCAATTGACAACGTTGAGAGAAAAGGCGAGGGTGCGTTTGAATGACAGCAATTGGCTGTAAACCGTGCTGGCGTAGGGTTAGTTCACGAGAAGAACTAAAATGCAGCACGATTATTATAACTTAGCGTAGAGAATATCCACCTAAATGCCGTTGCTTATGCATGGACTTGGTAATAAACTTCATTTTATAGCCGCCGGGACCGGGACTGAGGTTTGTAATTTAGTAAAAACAAAAATTTCACAATAACGTTTCTTGAGTCTACTGTACAGTTGAGTACCATGAATACAGAGTTCCCTAATGAGGCAGCACCCATAATCCAGCAATATTTTCAAAGGCCAACTTCACAAGAAACATAAACTTTGCTAAATAGTTGCATTTCTCTTCACCTCCTGAAAAAGTTTCCCTCTCTTAACAAAAATACTCCCAGTTGTATCCATCGGCAATAGCACACACAGTAACTGTTATAACGCTTTACATATTGCTTCTAAAAAACACAAAGACTGCAAATTCTATTGAATCAAGAGAACCCTCAAGATTCCTGTCTTTAAATACTATGGAAATCAAATTGCAAAGGCCATTTCTGGAGCCCATTTCCTTTTCATCTAATGAGATTTTATGCATACATATTCCGGATTATGCGACAAAGACCATCTTTCTCAAGAGAAAGGCTGATAAATTTTCACATACCATAGTCAACATCAGTGGCATAACTATGGGAGGGGATAGATCCCCTCCAAAGCCTCAGAAAAATAAAAAAATTATTTAAAACTATTGTCTAGTTTTGACATATAATGATTGCATCTGCTTACATTTCAATTTTTTGTTCCAAAATTATGTAAAATGTATTTCCAGGCATCTCATTTTTCAAAAATTTTCCCCATTGCCTGAGGGGTTGGGCCACCACCCCTGGCCATCCTATCCCCCCAAAAGCATATTCCTAGCTACACCACTGGTGTGTTAAAATGCTAAAAAAGATAGGAAACAGAAAACCGGTGCCTGGAGCTTAAATATCTTTAGGATGCTTCTTCTGCTAATTAGATGATCGATTGATTCAGATTGATGCCATTGAAGACGAGAAAAAAATTCAAGAAAATAAAAATCGTTAAAAGCAATTCTTAATTTAGCAAATTTAAGTGCTAAAGGAGGAAAAGGAACTGAGAACCTGAGATAAGAACCGAGAACCATTGGTGTAACTAGGAATATGCTTTGATGAGAGGGGATGGGGAAGGGCGACCTCCCACCCACCTTTAGGAAAATATTGGAAACATGCCTGCAAATACAGTTTACATAATTTCAGTACTTAAATTTGAGTTTCATTAAAAGGTTACATTCAGATTTACTATAAGTCAAAACTAGACAATAGTTTTGAATATTATTTTTATTTCTCTGAGGCTTTGGGAGTAGATCTATCCCACTCATCAACCCCCATAGTTACGCCACTGCCAAGAACCAATGTCATTTGAATGAATTTTTTGCTAATGAGATTATGTATTGAATGAAAGTGATTATATCATTCATTACAGTCCGGCCGCCGAGAGTTGTCCGTTGACAGCTCAGAAGAAGGGGTGGGGAACCCTTTGCCAAAACGGTTTGCAGCCAATCGCTGTCCCCCAAACGCACCTCACACCCTCGCCTTGTCATGCAACGTTGTCACATGCATATGAATCACCAAAACAAGCCTGAATCACCAAAACAAAACTTGCCATAGATTGCTATTTTTCTCAGTGAGGGCAGAGAAGTAGGAAAGTAAAGGATAAAAAGGTAATGCTGACCGCGACTCTTCCTTTGGATCCTTCACCCTCGTCGTCCCTTCTGCCACCTTTCTTAAGGGAAACCTTTTGTTTGCATGTGAGGTGGGCGTTTCCCTTTCTTACCTGGCAACATTGCCCCTACCCCTTCTAGCTGCCAACGGACAACTCTCGGCGGCCGGACTGTACCTTGGCATTCAGGAAAAAAAGATTGAAATTTTGTAATACAGTAGACTCTCATCATTACGAATTTAACGGGACCAAAAAATTGGAGGTTCGTAATAATGAAGTTTGTCATTACGAGAGTATTTTTTTAATAATCTTTAGTTCATAAAGCTATATTAAGCATTATTATTATTATACAAGGCAGCGAGAATTGCTGTTATCCTGCAGAATGCAACACTGCGTTACAATTGTGAACTCACTATTGTGACGAATTGATCTAGCTGGGCGTGTGATGAAGCTGGAGCAAAAAAAAAATCACTGTCTGCGGGAAGGAAGAACGGGCGAAACGCTGAACAGTTCCTGACTTCAACTCAGATCAAGTGATATTTTGTTCAGATTATGCCCATAGTGCGAGTTCCTATACGCCACACCCCATCTAATCAGCCAACTTGAAAGGCACCAAATTTGAAACTTTGGGCATGCTTGAACTTTTCCAATTTTCGTATCTCTGAAAGTTTGTAAATCCTATATTTGTAAGAAGAGGACTTACTTTACATCCAATTTGCTAGCGGCAAAGAGTGGGTCACAATGATTCCACAGGAATGAAGCTTATCATATGCTGATGCATCCCCTACTGAAGAAAGAACCATAATTGACACTCTCGCGCACAGTGCACAAGGAAAACTTAAACGTAGCGCAATGGTTATAACGTAGCGTAGTGTATGTCCACCAAAAAGCCGTAGCTTCTTCGTGGAACTTCATGATAAATTTCTTCTTGATTCCGGCGGGACTGGGACTGACGTTCTAAATTCCACATTAATGAAAGTTTCGTAATAAAGTTTCTTTTACCATAGATTGGATAGGCTGTTTCGTCGGGACCAACAATATGTTTCACAATAACGAGGACTACGTAATAAGGTTGTACGTAATAACGAGTCTAACTGAAAACCTAAGCCATAAAGAGTACCAGAAAAGTAAGAACCAACCCATCCCTGTTAGAAACACACAAAAACATCATAAGAAAAATGAGATAAATACTAGTAAAAAAAGTCAAAAAATTAATGACTATTAATCAAGAATCGCCAACAATTGGAATGAAGAAACATTAGATTTATATTTCTCCACTTTAAATGATCTCATGTTCAACAAATCATCATCATTTTCTCCAACAGTATAGGCCATTGATTGTAAAGGTACTTGCAAATCAGATACAAAGGTATGTACAATTTTAGATTCGAGTTATAACTTTTAGAGCCAGAAAGCAATTATTACCAAACGAGTGGATAACTCCCGCCTTTCGTGGTGTGGGGTATAGGATGGAACACTTGAAGAGCTATCCGGTAAGGTATAATATAGCCTTGGCTTTCCCTCTTTGCCATCCTCACTACTTCCAGCGACAGCATTCACCACAACAACAGATGTATTGGCAGGCACCATGCCACAGTCACGTGCAACGCTCAGAGCAGTCAGCATATTATCACCTATAAAAAATTATGGTCAATTATAATTATTGAATTACAGTAAAAACAAGATTGAAAAGATAGGAAATAAAGATTTAAGAATAATTTAATATTGAATGCTGAAGAGATCACTTGCATAATAAAACGAGGAAATCATGATTTTAAACTTCATGGAATAAAAGAAATGAAAAGAACTGTATAAACTTATGCAAGAGGCATGCCCCTCTCTTAAGTATCCAAGATGATGATAAGATAGCAACTAGAGATGGGTCGAATAGCAGATTTCTCGAACTCGAATATCGAATTCGAATATTAAATCATTGCTCGAATATTCGAATACCTCGAATACTAAATGATGAATGCTGGAATGTTTGACTCGGTTGCCTATGCAGCAGGCAACACAAGATTTTGGGGAGTAATTTTGAATTCCTTTCAAGGATTCTAACAGGAATTTAGCCGATTAATGAATATTTTAATTTTATGGAAACAATTGGGCATATAATTAATTCAACTAACATCGCTTTACCCCCACTCCTGCTGCCAAGTGCTAACTGACAATCTGAGGCATTTTGTAAAATACAAGCTCTTCTCCACCGGATTTTCTTCAATTATTTTCAGTCCATCTTTGGGAGTTCTCACGAGATAAGAAGATGAATTGGAATTGCTATCAGGGAGAAACCAAATATCCTGAGAAAATATCCCTTCGTCTGGGACTGTAACAATAAAGATTTATAGCACCACTCATAAATTGTAACTTGATATATGTTTTCGGAAAAAAATACCACATCAACTTCCGAGAAGCTCTGCTGCTCATATCGAGTCTCGCCAGAATGCCAAGCCTCCGTCCTATTTTGACATTTATTTCCTCGCGTAAAATGCTTAAATAAAGTCAGAAATGCGTCGCGTTTGGTCTTGTTCTTTTTTAAATTACGCGCACATTACTAATATTTCAATCCAACAAAGGTGTAATATCAATTGCCGAAAGTCATAGTTAGACACCTTTTGGGCTAATAGGTGATTCATGCAGCAGTTGACCTCCAGAAACTGGAAACTTAGAAGCAGGTAGGCTGAAAAAGGTCAGTGGGTGAGAAAAGGGGGGGGGGGGGGGAGGGCGCAAAACACATTTCTTTTGTTCTCATGTAACTTGATATTTTTTTCGAAGCTAAGGTCTTCGTAATATGATCCCTGCGCGAGCTGTGACCTTTTTTTATTTCGGAGAAGAGGAAAGCCTCAGAGGGGGATAGCGGATCTTGGGAAATGCGCTAATGTCACTATCCCACGGTACTCATGCAGCAGTTGAGCTCCAGAAATGGGGAACTTCGAAGCAGGTAGGCAGAAAAAGGTCAGTGGGTTAGAAAAGGGGCGTGAGACATGTCTTTATTGTTCTCGTGTAACTTGATATTTTTTTCGAAGCTAAGGTCTTCATAATACGACCCCTGCCCGAGCGAGGACCTTTTGTTTGATTTCATTTCGGAGAAGATGAAATCGTCAGAGTGGGTGAGGCCAATGCTGAATGGAGGGGGATAGCAGATCGTGGGAAATGCGCCGATGTTACTATCCCACGGCACTGGAGTTTCCTGGTGGGGGAAACCGGGGATTTTCGGATTTTTTCACCCGGATCAATTTAGGTTCCCCACGTCGAACTCTTTTCACCGCTCTGACCCGCGAATTTGATGTAGTTCGTCAACTTGCCTATAACGGTGCTGCATGCACTAAAGTTCTAAAACTAAGACTAGAGTTCTGTACATTTTTCCGAGTCAACTACCAACGACGTGCGTGCGACAGTGTGCGACGCGATATTCAAAGTATTCGAGGTATTCGAGGCGGTACTTTTCGCATAACTATCCGAGACCTCGAATATCGAATACTTTCTAGTATTTGAGGTATTCGAGTATTCGCGGATACTATTCGCACATCTCTAATAGCAACATAATCTGGCACATTTTAACTTAAAATTTACTTAGAATGAAAGTCTTACCCGAAATGAAAATTAACTCTGTACTTAGCACACTGATACTTTATTTCTAACCACAGTTTTGACGATAATATATGATTATGTATCAAGACTATTCTGTTAAATACTACTGTTAAAACCATGTAGGGAAATTAAGTATCAGGGTGGGATGTGCCAAGAGCATTTTTATTTCCTATTTGTACTCGCACAAAATCATTACCCACAAATATTAATAAAAGTCTCCGAGCTTCCATTTTTTAGGCTGCTCCCCAATTCAAGAAAATGATCCCTTCCCTTTCATAGGAAGTAAACAAAAAAATGAAAGATTGGCAAAGCCACCCATTGTCCAATATGTAAGACCAAATGCATTCCTGATAGTATAGATGGTTGCACTGCCTTGTAGTGTAACAAAGGCCTTAACTACACACTTTTGTAAAAAATAGTACTTAATTTGTGCTTTTGAATGTACATTCAGATAGCTACCCACATAATTTTACCAAAAATTTTACATCAAAAGCCAATTTGATGCAACTGTTTCACATCTTGTGGTAAAATAACTTCATAAAATTTGAGGGTGGTACATTGTCTTATTATTAATGATTCATCTCACTTGCAGTTTACTGTTAAGTTTCTCGATATCAAACTTTAATTATATTTTCTCCAAATTCCATTTAGCCTCTCAAACTGCTCTCAGTACTTTTTTAATTAGAGAGTATTTACTCAAAATATGTACTTACTTCACATTTTATTGGATTTGATATTGTAGCACTATCCCTAAAAATTCAAATTGAGATGCATACACTATGATCTCCTCATGCCAATAGCACAGCTAGAAGCTCACAAAGAAGGCATGCTATGGCATGGATATAATAAATACCAACACCACTTTTAGTGTGATGCCAATATTTAACTTACTTTGAGAAAAGCCCTCGTGTAAAACAAACACTTCATTACATAGAATAATACAATTTATCATAAACTTAAAAATCATATAATATGTGGGTACAGTAGGCCCCCACATTATGATGGGTTTGATTTACTATGGATTCAACTTACGATCTGATCTGATTTTGGGCGTGGTTATTAGCATTTCCAATTTTTACTTTATTTATACGTAATAATTATGATCTACAAAATACCATGCATACATATTTACCTGTCACATATGTACATTGAATGGATTGGTTCTGACACTCTTTACCCCAATTCTTCATCCGTAAAAAATTCCGATTAAACATACAATGAAATACACTTCATATTCAGACAGAACGGTTTAATATCATAAAGTGAGGGTCTACTGTATATTATATGACTTATGAGGTAATCAGTAAGCTATCAGCCATCCATTACCTGTAACCATTATGGTCCTTATACATGCATCTCGTAGCATACCAATGATGCCACTTGTCTCAGGTTTCAATCTATTTTCCATCACAATTAGACCGAGTAAGGTCAAGGAATTTTCTGCATCCTCCCGTGACCACCGTTGCACTTTTGTATAAGAAATCCTAGAGCTAACTCGTTTGCCACCAATCGCCAAAACTCGATATCCCTGCCGTGTATATTCATGCAGGACACAGCCAAAATCAGGAGGGACTGCAAAGATAAAATAATGATAAAGAAATAATTAAATTAACCAGAGTCCATTAAGTATCATGCAAATTTTAAATAGCCTGTTTTCCCGAAAGTAAAGATGCTGGAATTGCTATTTTATTCACCTTTAGCATGTGTTTTGGCCCTGGCATGCCAAATGACTATTTCATTCATAAAGAAGAGTGAAAAATATTTCAAACAGGCATCCAGGTCTCAAAAGTAGCATAAATTGTTTATTAAGGAAAGCATTTCTTTATGAATGTACATATTAAAATTTGAAGTAATGACGTTTTGAGTAATTTATAATTACGCAAATATTCATACCAGTTTCAGGCTTTGACAGTGACAATATCATCTCTGGAGAACCCTTGCAGAAAACGTTGAAGTGGTTAGAACCAAGAGTACGAGTGACGACACTCATTCTCTGAAGACCCGAGGAAAATGGAAACTGCCTCACAATACCCACTTCAATCGGAGGACAGCCACTTCCCTGTGAAAAATAATGCTGTCTCTAGAATATACATCTATTGTAATTACAGACCATACTTATTTTACCAGGCATAAAGGGCTTAAAAAATATTTACAGAAAAGCTTTTAATAATACTATGAGGAATTTTACATTCACGCAATGTGCTAAATTAAAAATATGTATCTAACAGTAGGTAAAGCAATGAGTAATCACAAACATATTTCAAAATTTACTAATAAAACCCATAAGTGATTTTTCAACATAGAAGATATATAAAGAATTGCAGGTACATGAGATATAACATTCATTATATTTTTCACTTCTGAGTCATGCAGAGAGAATGCCCCTTATCAGGGTTTGAAACTTAATGTCAATAAGATTCAATTCGTGAATATTAAAATACTACAGAAAATAAAGCATTAATTAATCTGCAAGAAGAATCAAAATGACCAACCTCTTCTTCTGCGATGTCTGAGGAGTGGCCTGAGAGGATATCAGGCTTGGCAGGTTTAACAACAGTGGGGAATATCAGGTCAAATTTGGATGTGTCATCAACCTCTGGTTCCTCAATTATCCAACCAGTAGATTCAAACATCTGAAAAATAAATATAAAAACATGTGCATTATGGATTATATAATTTTGCATGGAGCTGAAATTCCATCTTCCAGATACAATTGAATTTAAATTCATCTAAAAATACACAAATTTAACGACCAAAAAATACATTTTTACAAGCACTTGAAATTTAATTATAAATTTTTTTACTACTAAGGTTAAAAACTACAACATTCCTGATAAAAAACAATCATTCAAACAAACACCTAAACACATGAAACATAAATATATAGCATAAAAATAAATTACAATTACTACCGAGTTCCATAATTATGGAAAATTTATAACTGAGAATATTATCCAGTGACCAAAAACACAACTTTCGGATTCTCAAAAACTATGATATCATGAATAAACTTGTTAACCCCAATTCTATTAGAAAATATAAGGAGGAATTCAAACTTATGGATTTGATGGTGTTTGTGTAGTTTGGTGAGAAGATGCATAAACATACTCATTACATTATTATTATTTTTTATCTCATTGGATCACTTGGTTAAATTGAATATCCAATTCAATACTTGCAGTGTGATTCCTACTTATATGTAGTTGCTGTTTATAAAGACTAAACTTAATATTAGCCCTATATTTTAGCCTTACGTCTCCACTATAAATGAAACAGTTTCTGGTGTTACTCAGTGGATTTTTCCATTATGGAGATGGAATAAATGAAACAGCGATTCCATATGAATATTTTAATGCACAAACCCGGTTTCACTAGAGCATAGCACCAAAATGTCTTGATTCTGCCACGCTAAAGTGAAACCCAGGTTGCACATTAAAATTTTTACGTGGAATGGCAGTGATTAATTTATTGTTTCCATCTCAACAGAGAATTTTACCTCTACAGCCTAAAACAATCACAGGAGATTCAAAAGAAAGAACTTTTACCTTTAAATCCAATGGATCTCCGCACAACTTCCCATCTATAATAGTGATTGAATGGCAAGCTGTCATAGCAACTAAGAGAGGATCACAAATGGGAAGCCTATCCACGCTCTTCACAGGCAGTTCAAATCTTCTGCTTGCCTCACCTGGGGTGCCTTCAGACTCACCCCAGCGTTCATCACCACCACCCATTGGGCCATCGGGAGCCACTGGAACAATGCCCCACATATCCAGGCCATCTTCAGTCAATGTCCCAGTCTGAAAATAAATCAATTTATTATCAAAATTTTATTAATACATTTGAAATTTTATCCATTGCAGGTACTCCCTGACTTACAACTGTCCGACTTACCAGCTTCAGAAGTTACATCCAAAATTTTTTTTATAAAAATTTTGGAAAATTTGATGCTGGTCGCTTTTTCAAGGGATCGGTCGCGAAACGTTGGGGCCACCCAAGAATTGACGCGGCGACATAGCCCAAAAGTTTTTAATCATAATTCCTAAAATTTCTTCATGAAAATGCCACCACAATCAAACGCATATTGTGGCAACATGTTCCAATCACAACATTTTTCTTTACTTTTATCTATAGATTTATTCTTAACTTAACATCTATTAAACGGATCGTGCATAATAAGTACATGTACTTCAGAGAGTGAATCCACATCATTGAGCACAGCAACGTTAAAGGCCAGATTTTGGCTTGTAGATGATTCAATAACTTAACATCAGTACATGTCATTCCCAATTTACACACAATCACCAACAACCAAGTCTTCAAAAAGAATACTGTTTGTGAGTCAGGGAGTACCTGTATTACTTAAAAAATGGAGAACTTAGCAACCTTTAATTCAAAAATTTATTTCTACTTTTCCACACTAATTTTAAGATTTCAACAGATTTAACAAAATAATAATTTCATCTGGAATCATCTGTACATCAATGCATTCCAATAGGCAGTATCCGCATCATATTCATCCACACATCTATGCACAGCAAAATTTACTGAAGATAACCATGTAATTTTCAGGATAGATCCTGAACATAATTCAGAAGCTAAGAATAGAAGGAATTTTAAGAGAAACAATTTTTGGAGATCTTTAACCCATTACTTTTAATTTTACTCCCATTAAAAACCTACCAAGCACATAACAACAATCAGTTTAAATGAGAAAATGGCAATTAAAATTCTCTTTGAGACTGGTGAGAAAAAAATTCATACAGTTTCCTCCCTATAACATGCATATCAGGAACACAAAATTTTCAAGGGATGATGATGAATAGTAACCGAATGAATGCAGAACATGAGATAAAACTTACTGCTATTTTTAACTCTAGGAATTTTTTTCAATAATATGTCCCTTAAACAAACAAAATCAAATTTTCATTTCTATCAGATACATCACAGGCTTTGAGCAACCTCTACGCTGAGATATCAACTATGACCGAAAGTTTCCACAAACAGGCATTTATTCCTGGAAATTAAATTAGCCCTATGTACAATAATACACAGATTCTACATATTGTAAATCATTGTTCTCTTACCTTGTCAAAACAAACACAGTCAATGGCACCAGAAACGTTAATAGTACGGGGGCTAATGCAAAATATGCCCTTCTCTTTTAGGCGGGCCTGAGCATAAAGTCGCCCCACAGTCATAGCTGCAGGTAATGCAGGAGGCACGACAATGGTCACCAAATCCAATGAATCAAGGGCTATTTCTTTCCCTTCAACACCCCGGAGAGTCTGAAAAGTCAAAATGAATAAATTATGTTACATTAAGTTCAAAACATACAAATCTCCAAGATGTAAAAAAATTAAATCTCAAGAAAATAGATACTAGAGGCACATCCAAATCTAATGAATTTAATATAACCTCATTTGTAAGCACATTTTTTGAGAAGATGTAAGAAAGCAAGTCAACGTACCTTTGATATGACAGTGTACACAAAGCCAATGGCAGCCACCCCCGCTAATCCAGCGACAAAGCGATAAGAGTCCCTTTCGAAACGGAAGTCAACTGGAGGAGGGTACATTATGGAGCGAACTAACTGCCCTTTAGCTGTGAGGAAGCCAGTGCGAACCACCACAGCTCTCACTCTATCAAGAATGCTTGCAGTTCCCTCCTCTCCCTTCTTCACCTTGCCCACTCCCCTTGGCTCATAATACCGGGTCTGGATCACTCGTGTACCACAAAAGAGGGTGTGTCGTGCATGATCCTTTGGGTCATACACTGATGGTGCACCACCATGTCCAAATGGCAATGGTGTCTTCGTCACAGGGACACTTTCACCTTTTACAAAGAAACAAATGTTAAGCACAAAAAATATTAATGAAAATAGAAAATAGTTTCTGGAAGTCTGAAAAATCAAAATGAATGCATTTTGTGACATTAAGTTCTAAACACACAAGTGTCTGAGATATAATACAATTATATCCCATTAAAAGATATTTTAGATGCACATCCAGATGTAATGTGTGTCAACCTTTAATATAATTTAGTGTCTACAAATTATTCATAGAATTATAAGCCTAATTTACCAGAAGGTGTGTACACTATTGAAATTACAGTAAAACCCCTTATTTACACTTTTCTAGGGACCCAAGAAAAAAAGTGTAAATTGCGGGAAAATGCAAATCGTGGGAAATACAGAATTTTCACTTTTATTCATATATACTGGCTTTGGAAATGTTAATTTTTTAATTCTTCACTAAGCATTATTCCATAACACTGTTTCCCTCTGAAGCACAGTGTTTTTGCTAGCAGCAAAAATTAAAAAATAATCCTGTTTTGTCTGCACTGAAAACATCTTTTGGGCTGTAACCTTCCAGAACTTTAATATATTCAGATTCTTTCCACTGAGTTGCTGTCTCTATGTTAACATCTTTGCTTTCACCACTCACCATCTTATATACAAGACTGTACCTATTTTTGAATCTGTCCAACCAACCATTATAGATGCAGTGGAATATTCGATTCCCAATCTTGTGGGGAAATACTTTTTCTCAAGGGCCTGTGGGCCTGTTTACACGATACATTAACACGTACGAGTTAATTTGTGCTTGCATGAATGATTTTTGTGGAATGGGACATGTACGAATGTATGCAGGGGCAGATCCAAGATTTTTTTCTGGGAGGGGCACAGAGGGCCTGACAGGCAAAAGATCTTGTCTTAATTGAGATTAAAAACAAGATATAACAATGACTTTACAAAATTCTCTTTATTTTTATATCAAAGTTATTCTTATTGAATTAAATGATTGAGCCTCCTTGAGTAATACACTAAACAAAGCCAACATAATGATGACCATCAGGGGCGGATCCAGGATTTCTTTCTGGGGGGCACAAGCAATGCCGTATCCAGGATTTTGTTCTGGAGTGGGGGGGGGTGCACAATGATACCACGTTATACAAAAAGAACGCAATGATAACCGGACCATATTAAAAATCTTGCATATTTTAAGTGTCTGGGAGGGCCCCCCCCCCCCCCCATAGATCCTCCGATGATAACCCCTGCCCCTAAATCCGACTATGAATGCATGAACCACATTTGAACAGGTTCTATTTTCTGTTCGTGCATATACGCACAAGTTGGGTGAATACACGGTGCATTTTCGTGTTCATAATTTAGACATTAACTTGTACGGGTTAATGTACTATGTAAACAGGCCTTTAGATGACACCATTTGCTGGGACATTTGATGATCTTGCACCTAAAAACTACTCTTTTAGAATTCGTTCTATTTATTCGTACCTGGAATTCTTCACATATATTCTCTTTTTTGATAAATGTCCGCACTGGTTTGCATATTTTACAATGGCATCGCGATTTTTCACCACGGTATTGAATGTTGAGACTGGAAATCCGAACGGATTGCCAGTCCCAACATTCGAGTCGCCAGCGTTTGAATCGATGCGGGTTCCGGTGTGGGAATCAACTATCTTTATAATTTTCATTTTCTCGTCAATTAAAAATGTCCGTTTTTCACCTCGAATTTCCATTTTCAAGCAGGATCAATTGTATTTCCCGTACGAATTGAGGGTAACTCGGCAACACACGAGTATCTGACCTACTCCTCGGCGATCAAGTGCGTAGTACAAACTGTCATGGGACTTCATAATTTTTGAAAGTTACAATAGTTTGCGATACACTGCTATTTGAATGGGATAATTCAAGTTTAAATAAGTTTTTTAAGTATTTAATTAACCCATAATTGCTACGCAACTGTTGAATGAAGTCAGCGCAAATGATCCCAGTTGTCGGTCAAGTTTTATAGTTCCGGCATTTATCACGTCTGGTTTCCTTTCAAACTCTTGTATCAAATTATCGACTACATGATTATTGTCTACATTCCTTCAGGAGTTCTTGCATTATAATTAATACATAGCTCGATTGCTCAATACACCTACTTTCATAACGTGAATCTTTTTGCCGCTGAGCCGCTGACAGAAAACGAGATGACGTAGTTCAACTTTCCGACGTTAGTGGCGTTCTGTCCCGCCACATTCAAATTCTTCCCGAAAATAGTTCTCATTACGTCTTTCTCTCTTAGATTTTTAAATAAAAATGCGCGAAAGGAAGCCAAAAGACAGTTTTAAGGGCTGATATGCGCGATTAAATATTTTACCACGCAAAACATTTTTTTTAGTCGGCACGTCGTGATGCACATGGCGGGAAAACGAAAAAAACACGGCGTAAATACAGGGTTCTATTTACATTGGAGAGATAGGAAATATGACGGGACCCAGAAAAAAACTTGCAATTTGCGGGAAAACGTAAATTCCGATAACGCAAATACAGGGTTTCACTGTATATGGTGATACTTGAATCTTGCCATCCTAACATATCATTAAGTAATGATAGTTGCTTGGTAATGGTAGTACTTGTACTCATTATATTTACACCCATGGAAATTGCAAAGGGAAAACATGTTGTAGATAAGATGAATACAATAGCAATATGTATATATGTAATTATTTTCAAAAAGTCTGTGCAATATGCTTATACAATAGCAATATTAGATGAGCTTCAATTAGAAATTATCACTTAAAGTAAGCTCAAATTCTCCAATGAGCCATGCTTTGCCACACAAGATAGACACAAAGGAATTAGCCTTTGCAAATTTCAAAAATATGGCACCATTTAGATATCACGTAGTGGTTAGTAATTCATGCATTGTCATTAAAATCGTTGTCCCATGTCATCATATTAACTTGATTATTGGTGCTTTCAAACACGACATTAGAGAATACACCCATGCCTCGTATAGCACAATTTCGATATAGCGAAATTTCGATATAGTGCAAATCCATTCCTTGGGGAAACTTTGCAACACAGTGTAGCCTAATCAAAAAAATTAAACGCTCTCATGATAAAACGTGAACTTGCGCTAAGTACACATGAAATTGCTATCATTTTTGGCTTAATAATAGTATTGCTTGCCTCAAATCTTCTTTTTTGTTTATATATTAATCGAAATGCATTGCTGTGCAATGGCCAAATGCAGTCGTCATTGGGTACAGATAGCCGGCCTACCGAAGTAATTTATCTCGTCTCCTTAACAGAATGACAATAGTTAATTTAGATCATTAATTAAGCGTGGAGGTAGTGGAAATGAGTTTTTTTTAAACAATACAGTTTGAGACGTAATTTTTGCCATCATAGGTTACTAGGCGATTGACTTCCAGGTGGAGGGTTTATGCTAAAGCCTTCAAGGTCATCGGTATTCACAGGGGAGAAATGGAGCGGTGACCGAGTTACATATGAATAGCATCAACACACAAAAGGATCCGCTATAGAGTCTTAAACACAATGACTTCATTCCCTCCCAGCATTCGTAGGCTCTTTGTGTCTCAGGAATACAGTGCAGCAGTAGAAGGTGATTTCGATAGAGCAAAACAGAGTAAAAACCAAGATAAAAATGGCAAAAAATAGGAATGCGGGTAGAAAAATCAAGAAGTTATCAAGAAAAACAATAAACCTAGAAGAGGAATTGAAAGAGGTAATTGCTTTGAAAATGTATAGTGTCAAAGTGATATTGCTTGGAACTCACGATGCCTTATTCTGAATAAAGACGAAGTTAAAACATCAGTGACTTCAGCCGCACCAACTTCAACCAAGCATTCAACACATGCGGAAAGTTTATTGTGTATCTGTACAAAAAGACTAGGGTGGTAATCACTTTGAGACATTTAGTGAAAGCTCCAGTTGGTTCCAGAATTTTGAACGGCAAGCAGGTATTTTCAGTGCGGCGATATTAGGTGAATCTGCAAGTGTTGATAGCTCCGCGAGCAATGAAATGGTATTCAAATTAGCACTAGCCTGTTATTTGGATGAGCGACAAAGTGGCCTGGGTGACACAATAATTGTTTTTAGGCTGATTTGAAAATTCATCAACTGCCGGCAATGCATTACGAACCTCTGAGATAGCAGATGGTAGCCCACCTGCACAACCGGAGGGAATTTCAAAAGCATGTACGAATTTTTTTTACGTGAATAATAGTCTTTGAAAAGACCTCAAGGAACGCATCCCTTACACTATATGAGGCATGGGTGTAATGAATGGCAGCGGAAGGCTCAAACTTTGTCATTAAAAATCCATAACCTGAATGAAAAAATTATTCACAGTAACAATGATTTCTTCATCTAATGACTTGATAACCATCATAAAAATGACAGAATTTATGCCAATAAGTCAGTGGTCCCCAACCTTTTTTTCCTTCCACACCCCTCTAAATGTTAAGTGCACATTTTATTACACAATTTCACTACAGGTATGTGACACTAATAGTTATAAATAATTGTATAAATAGAAGCTTTGTTTTAAATACATATATCCCATATAATATGCATACATATTTCCTGGTTAGGATACATGGTTCCTGGCATCCGCCAACACTGATTATTTTCGGTGTACCCCAAACTGGTTTGTCGCTTACCCCAAGGGGTACGCATACCACCAGTTGGGAACCATTGCCTTAAGTAGATTTCTACAAAAAGTTTCAAATTCCCTTTGCACTACTTACCAGTCAGCATGCTTTCATTAACGATGCAATTCCCTGACAGCAACACAGCATCACAAGGCATTATACACCCATGTAGCGGCACAATGATTACATCTCCTGGCACCAGCTGCTCTGTTGGTATCATCTCGTGCTGGTAAAGAACTTCTCCTGTGGCATCCCGAGGTTCAATGGCTCGCACAACTGTAGCCACATCCGAAGAGGCAACAGTGCCACGCAAGTTTCTTTGGTTCTTCATGCAGCAAAGGAGGAGGAAATAAAATGACATATGCAGATAAGCAAAAAAAGGAAGAGTTACGGAATACATCTAAATAGGAATTCAAGGCCTAATTTACAAAAAGGTGTTTACACAATTTCAATTAGTATATGCAGCTAAACAACCATCACTTATGTACATATTTCAAAAGCATCCCCATGGTTTGATCTAATTTAATTTCATTGGGAAATAACACTGAGCATCTCCATAGCCTTTCATAGCCAGAATATCTCCATTAGCAAAAATAAAAAAGTAGGGCTTATCCATCTAACTGCAGCTTTAAAAGAATGCAATCATTTCCTGGACCATCATATGGACTCAAGAATAAATTACTTTGTTCAAAAAGCCCAATGTGAAATTTTCTTTGAAAGTGATGCCTAGGTGGTTTAACTAATGACATACTGAACAGAAGCACCACGATAATTATGTGCCATGATTTCTATACCTGCACAAGCCTTTCTCCTTTATCCTTGAACTTAGGAAGCTAGGAAAAATTTAGGATGGCTAAGGTATGCAGAAGGGTACAAATTTAATGTTCAAAATGCATTCCAAGGTATTCGAATACATTCAACCATGATGCAAATTGTAATACCATAAACATTTGTACTTATAAAAAATTATCTTCACTGGAATGATGCCAGGGATTAATTTATGGTTTCTCGGATGAGTGGGACACAACAAACACTTTTGCATCTAGCCTACTTAGTAAGAATTTCATAAAATGAGATCTTTTATGGTATTATAAGGCTTTGTTTTAATTCCAATCTATGATATATTTTAATTTCAAATTATGCAATCAAGTTATAATAGATCCTAAAGGGTATTACTAAAAAATACACACAGAACACAATCTGCTGTTTGTAAGACAAAAAAATAATAAATTCTCCCCGTGACAGTAGTGCATATGTATCTCTTTTTCAAAATCTCAGACATCATCATCCTGTGGGTATATGCAACCCTCCCCAAATATAATTCCACTAGTATCCTACTAGGATATGCAAACCAAACAACACAACATTTTTTATCTTAGCACTCATTTAAGGGATTGGGGTTTGTTATGAGAAATACAATTTTCACCTCACTGAAGAGACTGCTAATTTATACAAGTCAAAATCCATAAAAGACTGAAAAACAATTACATGCATGAAACAATTCACCTAGTATACTCAGGTGTAATAAAAATTGAGTGATTTAACTATAAAATGAGCAATTATTGATTGGGCTGGTTAGTACATTTGATGGAATGGTCACCATTATACTATAATTATAGTACAATATAGTAACTGAAATACTTACTTTTCGGGTTTGAATGATAGTCAAAGTGATGCTAGCAGCAGACATTATGAAGATGGCAAGTGCATAGTAGATGTATTCATCAGCAAACCAAAGGCAGAAGGAGAATATTTGAAAAACATAGAATGGGTTCAGTACTTCCAAAAACAACAGTGCTATCACTGAATGGACAGGCACAGCAATTTCATTTAGGCCATAAACCACACGTCTGCACAAGGATACCGCAACCACAGAATGCAAACCATGGGAAAGAGAAAGATAATATATTAGGACACTATTCCATAACCATAGCTAATTAACACAGCTCAAAAATACAGTCCGGCCAGCCAGAGTAATCCGATGATAGCTCAAAAGGAGGGGTGGAGAACCCACCACCAGCACAGTTTGCAGCCAATAGGGTGGTTTCCTATTATTTTTTTATTACCTAAATCGAAAGATTATTACTCCTGGAGTACGTATTTCACGCTTTTAGATTTTTAAATGACATTATCTATTTTTCGTGATTAAATGAAAAATGAAAATTTTCAAGCGCACGAAAACACGACGCGTAAGTAGGAATGACGGGAAAAAATCTGTGTGACGCATTTCTGGTTCCCCCTCCCTCCTTGTGAGGTGACCTTGGGAGAGGCTCCGAGCCAGGGTTCCCACTCTAACTAAATTATAAAATTCACATTTTTTTCCAGGTTTTCACGGTCTAAATATCGTCAAATTCACGGTCTGTTGATAAGCCATTTTAGGCAGAAATATTGATGACGTAACAATCACCGCCCGCACGTTAACTAAAAATTTATCAACCGCGACAGGCACCGTGAATTCACACGTAGCAATGAAAGTGCTATTGCACGAGGACCAATTATTGCACTTCGAATATACGTGTACAGATGAATGGGTGGACAGTGTCTGTATGTGGATCGGCCTTGAAACATGATTGAAATATCATTTTTTCTTTTGATCTGTTAATTGTAGTTCTTTTCCTATAAGTTTGAGAGATTTTTAAGGTTTAATGATGAAATTCACGGCTATTTCCAGGTTTTTTCACGGTATACGAAATTCACGGCTTATTCACGGTTTTAAGGTTTTCACGGTTGAGTGGGAACCCTGTGAGCGCTGATACGACGCAGGATGCTAGCGGGTAGCTGAGTACCATGCTATCTGGTAGCGCTTGGCTTAAAAAAGGTTTATTAATACCTTATCAAACGAAGAAAACTTTCCGACCTTAGCCAGTTTTAATAGGTTATTATTAAGACATGTTTCCCTGAGCTCTGTGCCTCTTGCATGCATTGGTAACCTCAGACGATGTATAACTCCTATCCTCTCGTGTAGAAACTAGGCCCCTGTGACGTCACGTGGAGTGGCATCGCATGGGCGCCAATCTGGCCTTTTTCAAATGAGGATAAAATTTGGCCCTTGCCATTCGTCTAAACCGGTATTTCTAAAACCAAATAATTTGTGTATTATGAATACACTAACGGTGGGTAACGAATCGCAATCAATGCCTTTCGTTTTCTTCGATGAAGGAAACTACCCTATTGCTGTCCACCACATGCACCTCACATCGTCGCCTAGTAATTCAATCTTTTCACATGCACATGAAGCACGAAACAAGGCTGAACCACCAAAACAAGCCCTTTCTTCGAATTCCCAAAACAAGGGATTCTTCCATTGGGCCTTCACGCTTGAGCATTAAGAATTATTATTATTATTATCCATTCCGACTCCATTCTTCATGGAAGCCTTTTGTTTCCATGTGACGTGGGTGTTTACTTTTCTGACAAGGTAACCTTGCCCACTACCCCGAACCTTTTGTCTGTTATTGGACAACTCTAGGCAGCTGGACTGTAGGTTTTTCCCAGAAGTTATTCCAGGATTAAAAATCACATAAAGCTACTAAGAAAATGGACATATTTTTACAACAACAGTGTAATGGTCATAAAAGATGAGGTGATATTCTTTCCATGTCTAATTTAAACTTTAATTTATGTTTAATAGAATTTCTGCAAGGGATACATACCTTAGGCACTGTTCTTTGAATGAAAGGCCAGAGTGACAATGAAGAGAAGTTGGGCTAACACCTCCATCTAGACCAGTAAGTCGAATAAATTCTTCCTGCTCTGCATCCCACACATATGTGAGTTTTTTGCAGCGAAAAGTACGGACTGCTTCCATCTCTGGAATTAGATCACAAAAAATCATTTGAAAAAAAAACTTAAAAACTGATGGCAATTAGAATTTAATCTTCCTTGTTAAACTGTACTAGTAAAGGATCAAAAATGGAAAATATACTACTCAACCCTGAAAAGCTGCTATGCTGCTGGATACTGATATTCCATTATACCCTCACACCTGTAAGAGTAGCTGAATGAATAAAAGCAGAACTAACCTTTGAATATCCCTCCTTTTAGATGTAAGCTCAATTTTGCACCTTCCAGTGCATCTGGCTCTTTAAGCTCAGTCAACACTTGAACATCTTGGGTAGCGGCCTCTTCAGCATCCCCATTGACACCATTACTTCCATCCCTCCCTTTGTCTTTAGCACCCTTTTTCATTGTTTTGCCAGACTCATCAACGTTTAATCTATGAAAAAATGACAGAGATAAATAGAATGAGAGGTAGAAAAAACTTGAAATACAGAATGAAAATAAATTATCCCACAGGAAAATTAGTGACACCCAGGAGAACTACGAACTTAATATTTAAAGAACGTGCAATTAATCCTACAGCAATGCCCTAGTTAAAGATGATAACTATTATCTCAAGATATGAAAAATACCAAGCAATCAAGAAACTAAAGTCTCTTGAAAAGTTAATTGTTTTTCTTTCCCATAAGAAGCAAAAATTATAATTTCCAAAAGGCATGCCTCATGGTTAACATCAGCAATTTTCATGAGGATTTATAATCTTGATTAAACAAAATAACTTTTGATGAGCTCTGAGAATCAATTGCAGAATTATTCAGTATCTTCTTAAAAAAAAGAACTTTTAAAAATAAAAAAAACAATAAGAAAATTTAAGTATTTGGAAGCAATATTTTAGAAATTAATATTGAAAACAATTATATTGGTAAAAAATGAGATTAAAAACAAAACAGGATGGAATTATTCATTCATACATTAGTGAGAAATCAATTGAAGTACAAATGGTTCAACATCAAATAATTTGAGGAGCAGAAAATTAAAATTGTCTGTACAGACAGTGAAATAATTAATACCAATAAACTATTCAAAGACCTCTTCCCTCACATTCTGAGAAAAAATTTCTATCACATTACGAGATAGCAAAAAGATGACCTTACGCACATAAATTTATTGATAGTATGTTCCATAAAATTAGCAGCACTAGGTTTGAATGGAACATAATGAGGTTCTCCAAAGGTCCATTTCCTGAGTGCACTCACTACTTTTTCTAGTTTTATAATATACATATAGCTTTGATTTAAGTGAGCATCAATAGTTGCACTTTTTACAGCAAGTCAGCTACTTGTGAATGTCGAATCAGTTTAGCATACTTCCAGCTTCATTTTATTAAATGCATTTGCCCCATTATCCTTCCCGATTTACTATCATTCCATCCTTGTATATTCCCTACCACTAAAGAATTTCTTGCTACCAGCATAAGCCTTGTTTCCCCATTTCTCTCCAAATTAAAGTTTTTTTTCTAACCATTTTGAGCACTTCCTGCCTCTTACTATGGAGAACCCAGAAATTTTTTTTTCAAGGGGAGGGAATGGTGTCAACTTAATAGAAAGGAAGGTTTGCTGCTACCGTAAGACAGCGATTTTTCATCTTAAGAATAAGTTCATCCTCTGTCATCATCTACACTCACAATACTCATGAATGTAGCCTGGGGGCTTTGAGGGCTTCAGTACACCCCTCCCCAACCAAAATTTCCCTTGTGGAAACTACCTGCGATGCATCTACTGTGTAGACCACAAGCTCAGCGGAATCTATCCTTCAACACTACATTTTTCAATTCAAATGTATGCAATTACATTACCTTAACTAACGATAAATTTAAATTTCAGCATTATGAAAACAAAATTAAAAAACTGACTCAATGACATGAATAGTTTTCTGACGCCTGCAAACAGACAAAAAAATCAGTGTAGGTAACCTATATACATACTTCCCAAGCACCCCTGATACAGATTTCTGGATACATGCCAGGAACCATACTACATTTTTAAAATGCATATTGGATTCCTGAAGCAAATTCTGAAATTTCCTCACTCACATAGTCCAATTTAGGATTAAAACAAAATTGATGACTTCAGGAGGAAGGAGTAACTTTGATGAAATGTTAAACAATATTTGGAGCTTAAGTACAATTTTTTCATTATTCCATCATTACTAATATCTTCGGTTTAGCCCCAATACCTACCCTAGAGAAAATCACGACTCTATTCTCTTGAATGTGGGCCCTAACTAATGAACTTCCATAATGTTTTTTTTTTACATTTACCAAAGCCACATAGTCATAACTACTATCCTCCTTTCAGCAATTTTGATAAGTTTACTATCCATCCATTTGTATTGATTCTGATTTATCAGCCAAATATTCTCATCTTAGTGCTAAAAAACAACAGGGACATCAAGAAAACTTCTCTTACCCATTATGGAACTAATGATAATGATAACAATTTATCATCAAAAAATATCCGTTAACCACAGTCACACCCCTAAAAGCCCAATATGAAGCTAATTATGTATTTGTTTTCAACTTAATGGGATCCATGAAATTGTTTTGGGAGCCACAGATTACCAAATCCTGACATAAATAACTATTACATATCAAACTGTTTTAAGTATTCTAAATACATAAATACAAAATAATACTTACTCAGCATCTTTTGCTGATAGTGTGACTACTTTCTTTACATGGTAGCAGGTATATTTCTTCTGGAACTTCTCCTGAAATGAAAGGTCATGCATGTTGAAAAAATATAGATTGAGGTCAGTGGCAGATCCAGAGAGGGGCTAGGAAGGGCTATAGATACCCCCGTAGGGTATCCATTTTATACTAGATAAAAATGGTAATTTTGTTCGGTTGTCGAATGTATACAAGAGAGCAGAGCCCAATAGGTCCCTCCCCTTGTCCCTATCCTGAACCCACCACCGATTGGGGTCATTCATACCCGAAACAATTGTTTATCTAATAAATACAGGACAACTAAAAAAAAACACTTTTTAATACAAAGTGTCATCCTCATAGTCAAGGTCTACAAGGGTTTAGCATCTTCCCCTTTTCACAAGAAATATTTAAGAAGGTAGGGATAGTCTGATACTATCTGTGGCACTGCTCTAGCCACACACTTGAAGATTGTGCTTAGTGCTCATGTAGGTAATGTTTATGTCACTTTACTGAAAATGAAACACATGCGATACCTTCCACACTTCGCATGCCATATGAGGAAATGCTTCGCATGCCAAAGTTAATGAGGAAAAAAAACTGGAAGTTTGAGCAGCACACAATCAAAGCATCTGCTGTAGAAAAGGTCATTAGCAACGTTTTTGTGCAAACATCTTTTCAGATAAAATTTAAATGCTGTAATGCACCCTTGAGTATGAGACATACCAGTGGATATAAAATTGCAAACTGCACTTACCACACAGAGTACAGATGTAGCACTAGACAAATGGCATTGGGAGTGAGTGGCATAGAGCATCCAGTGAGGCCACCAGTGGAAGATTAGGCGTAAAACACCACCCGTTACAAGTATTGCAGCCCAAGTTAGGACTTTTAGGGCCATGTGAGGCCTATAGCCATAAATTTGCTGAAATAAAGAAATAAGAGAGCATTATCATCAGCTATCCTAAATGAATGTGTAATGAACAAAATGACTATAAAGGTAAGCAATACCTTAGACCAGTAGCATTAAACCACAAAATTAAGTCATTGACAAAGATGTAATATGCAAAAGGAAAATTTTGGTAGTCAAACGATATTCTTGCATGAGTTTGTTCTTTAATGTCACAGATATTTAAAAAGGAAATTTAAAAAAATAGGGATTTTCATAATTTTCGGAAATTAAGCCATCATCTACATGATATGTACTAGGAAATGTATATTTTCCACAATAAGTCCTAAGAATTTTGAAATTTGCCAGAAATTGGAAGCCCACAGTTTGATAGATTGAGAATGAGAGCTGTACTGAAAATAGCTTACATAGGTTGGACATTGTAATGCTGACACACCCTACACAGAGCCTTCACTACAATACATAAAATGACATTGTAAGCAGTGAGGATATTTTTCATAAACTTTTTTTATATAGGCTAAAAGTCATTATATTTACCGAATTCACCTATTGCAGCAACTTTAAATCGTTTAACAATGAATCTGAGTCCCTGCTTGATAATGAAATAAAATGTGGTGGTTAACAATTTTAAAACCCCCCTGACTGAGAATACCATTAAGTGGATATAATCATATGGCGAAATTTGATTCAGGAGGGACTAAGTAGAGACCTAGGACCAAAAAATCATCCTTTTCACATACATAGATAACAAGTCTCTCAGGCATATTGACCTTTTTACCAAGAGTGTCTGACAAAAAATGATATATTAAATCCAAAATTTTAAAGAAAGACTATTCCATAGGAGGCCAAGTAAATAGGGACGGACAAAGCAAGAGAGAAATTGTCAATACAACAGCACAGGCAGAGAGGAATTCGACAAAAAGAAGGATTTACTCACTGCAGAAAAGATAAGTAGAGAAGATAAGGAAACAATACATCAGAGCTTAAATCTGGAGATTGTTTCTCTGGAGCAATGATACCAAGAGAAGAATTATTCCTAAGAGTTGCTATGGAAGAATGATAAAATTAACTACGATCGACCAAGTGAAAAATGAGGAAGTCTATGAGAAGATGATGAAATATCTTAAGTGGCCACATCTTACATTATGGTGGTCTCCTGAAGATAATTGTTGGAGGACAAATAAACAGCAAGAACAGCAAAAGCAAGAACTCGGCTATGGAATCAGTGATGATGGATGAGAAAGAGAAGAAGTATGTGAAAAAATCAGATGCAATCAGAATTGAGTGGAGCACAGACTATGGGCAGCTGGGAGATTTATTCTTTGGGAAGGCCAGAACTTGAGGTCACACAGACTCTACTGGGGCTAAAACCCTCAATTTTAGAAGGGAGGTCTGAATGGTGGGTAGGCCTTAGTCTACCCTATGTAACCACTGGGGCTACGTCAAACCATCTTACAAAAATCTTAGGATTGCTGATAAAATTAACTGTTCAAAGCATTAGACACTCAATGGCATGTACGCATTAATAATTAACAATCAATATTACTTGTGTTCAGCAGGAACTTTAACATTGAGCACCAGTATCACCAAGTTATGGCATCGTCAGGCACATCAAATTACGCCTAATGATTCACAACTTGGCAAAACTGGCTGTGCTCTCAACATCAATAGTCCTACGAAAGACAAAGTGTCATTAGTTGTTATAAGCTTATGAATGTTGACTGGTAGCAATGACGACAAATATTTTTAACATAAAAGACTGTTTTATTGAATGGTGTTCCCACTTAGTCTAAATTTTATAGCAATTGATTCATTAGGAAAAACTTCAGGAGGAGAAGGGGATCAAAAACCTATAACACGCTCCTTCATTAGGCCTTCTTCTAGGTATTAAATGAAAGTTGAGAAATTTCAAGAGTGATCAGAATTATCAGTTCTTGGCTAACAACGATAAGCAATTATGTATAACATAATTGACTATCTGAAATTTACCATTTGGTCCTCATCACCAGGATTAATTAAATGGACACCAGGAGGAGTGGTCTCTGCTCCATTGCATGGATCAACAACTTCATTTTGGCACATTCCTGCGCCTTCTCCCTCCATGGCATCTCCTATGGATTCAAACACACAAGCATATGAGCCAATTAATGCAAGTACAATGCAGAATTCTGCTAGCAGATGTTTCCAAAATCCACACAGTTATTTAAAAAACTTTAAAAGCCACGCATATTAGCAAAAACTCCAATAAACCCCAATTACCTTCACGAATTCCATTTCCTCGTGACCTAACCTGCCGATTGCCGAACGAGACACGACTGTATGCATTCCTTTGAAATCCCATGTTTGCTGTAATCATGCCCCCCACGTTCACAATATCATACATATTCTAAGTACAAAGATTACAGCGGCACTTAAGTGCATCACATGTATTCTTTAGAGACTCGTAACTTTTTACTTTACTATATCGTAGATTAGTGTCCTAATGATTACAAGGCACTTATATTCTGGGAGAGGTCACAGTTTATCCTGATGATAATGCCAGGTCTTGAAAGTCCAATTACCGACGTTCCATAAGTAAAAATATCACCACACAGCTTATTAACACTTCATTGTCTAATATTTTAAGTTTATTTCATATGGTAGGGCACAAAAAAGACTATGTGCCCAACCTGTCCTTTGTCAGACAGTTTGACAAATTTGGGTTGATGGGGTTAAATTAATGAGTGCCATGACAATTACAGGAACATAAGGAGATTCGCCATGGGATGAGGTATCTGTTGAGATGATATCAGCGATGGGCCGGTGTCAGTCCCCCGGATCGGGCTTCTGCCATCCAGTGCGGGGCGGTCCGTCTTCCATCTCCTCTTGTTCGAGGATATTTGGACTGACCACGGAAGGGAGTAAAGCGACCACTAGCTTCGACATGGCTAATAACGACTTCTGAGATTAGATTTTATTAATATAGTTCATGAAAACAATGTTCAAAATAGCGTGGGGACCACAACGTACCAACAAAAAAACCACGACCCTTATGAAATTAAATAACCACAGAATAAGATAAATTGAACAGTTTCAACATAAATGGGCAGGGGGAAGTGAATGCACTGAATAAAGTACGCTTTCCATTATAATTCATCATCAAGGAGTAACACGCAACAGATGCACGACGATTACACTCGAGTGAAGCACTCCAAACACGCTCACAGTCGAAACAAGACCATAAAAACTGGAACGACACTCAAAAAAACACGAAAACTATGCCTTGTTACTCGAACAATTCAGAGCAAGATTATTTCCTGGTTCCAATTGAATGTCGATGATGTTAAGTACCACATAAAAATTACTTCGTAAATAGAGTTTGTCTCGCAAAATTAGACATGGTTATACCATTATTTGTCAGAAAATATACTTGATATTTCACTAACTAGTCCTTTATAGTGATTTCCCAAACGTGACACCAAAAACGTGACTAGAACTCAAAGATGTCGGTGCCCGGCATCGAATTGCAAATAGTACGAAAAGATCTTCTTCGAGCACAACACGCATGCACCGCGACATGCGCATTGTGCGCAAAAAACACGTGAACGTAGAAATTTGTCTATTCACCGCTAAATTCAAAAAGTAAAAGTATGCGAAGTGCTAATTTGGAAGACTATATCATATTAAATGAAGTAAAAATGAGATTTTTTCCTATTTAAACTAAAATTTACATATAAAAATTAAAAATGTATCTAAATTTTGACAGTTATTCATAAATATATCCTAATTACGAGAGAATTAAATTTTAAATAAAACAACTGCAGACTCGGGTTTAAATAAATCCGGAGGAAAATTTTATTTCATTACATTTATTTGCACATCACACAGTTTTAATAACGCATATTTTATATTTTTGTGAACAAGAGATAACTTATTTATCTTTCGAAACAGGCTATGGCTATCCTTTTGAAGTGTAATGAATAACATACTAATAATCATAAATATTTGATATCTACCATTAATGCAAACACACTCCCACTTTTTTTAGGTATATCAGCAAATCATTCATCTAGATATAGATTTGTTTTACATAAATCCCTCTTCTTTAATTGAATGTCGGAAATTATTTAAAAATATCCGCGTTTGAGTGAAGGCACATATATCGGAAATAAATTTAACAATTATAAGATTAAAAACAACAATACAATGAATAGGGGCAAACTACCTAGGTAGGACGCAAGCCCGCGACCTATTGTTCAGTAGGCTAGGTCTTTATTCCGTCGCTAACGAGGAATCAATTCTCAAAACAATTTTGAGTTAAAAAAATCATTAAAAAAAACTTTCGAGTTAGAATAAGTAAAAATCATCTTCTGACCGGATTCAAAGCGATACCCAATGACAGAGCAAAGAAAGCGATACAGACAGAGATATAAGGGGCTATCACAGGGAGATTCCATTTTGATCAGATTCACGATTATCACACGGATAGTTTATCACCGTAAAAGTATCCCAAAGGTGTCCAGGTCAGGGTGTGATACAGGTATGGTATATAGTATTTCAAGGAAAACTTTTCTCAGTTTGTTATCTTCATAGCTATCAATAAAACAAGGCTTTAAATTACCGTAATTTTTTTCTTTGATAGAGATGAATGAATCGGTGAAGCATAAAACTAATTGTAAGAGTAATGCAATTTCAACATTTTTTGCAGCACTTTGGGTTTGCAGCATTTTTTTTAGCACCATGTTTTGTAGCATTTTTAGCCTTTTTACTTCATTTTCTACAACTGCTCCAATTTATTCTGTAATTTAATCAGTTTTATATCCAATTCCATTGCGGGCAGAGCACGCTGGCCAAACTAATATCGTTAGGGTAGAATGATTATCAGCTGAGCATTGCGAAATAAATCTGGCCACAGCTCAAAAGAAGTCGATTTCAAAAGTAATGGTTATTCCAGCGAAACCTGCATTGATAAATTCAGGGCGCGGATATTCTCAATCGGTTGCATCCTTTGCACGTGGCATCCATTCCGCGAGGCTAGTGGTCATTCTAACACTTCGGCTTTTGGCTCGTTGTCGCTCAGATGCGTGCCAAGGCCTCTCGTTCCGAGTGCCGACAGAGGAGACGGAAGGAGAAATAGGTTCGGGAACCCCGTTTAACCCTCAACAACCGAAGAATTCCACCGTGACTCAGAGTCACGACCACGAATATTACAAAAGAGGATCCTAAAGTCGGCCTCTAGATTTGCTGTCACCCACCGCGCATTTAAATGGGTTTTTAAAATTCGCCACTAGCGACGCTGATAGGCAAAGCGATCCGAATTTCATAGGGCAACTTGTCATTTGTCATTACTCGTTATTGCAAAGAATATACAGCAAAATGTTGGAAAAAAGTGGATCGCACTGCACTCATCACCTCGCTACGGACATTTTTCAAAATCGATTATAAGCGACCGAAGTGGCAACAGAAATCAACATTAAATGGGATGGAATGGGACCTCTTCTATGTAGTTCTGCTGTGGGTGCGAGCACCACGGTTGGGAATCGTGTGCATAAAATGAATTTTAAGGGCACTTTTAAAGACAAAATTTATATTACTACTCAAAACTCAATTAGCACCCTACAGGTTTACACAATCTTTCTACAGGTTTTTGTACTCAAAATGAAGCTACCAAGAGTACCACACATCGGTAATTGAGCTACATCGGTGTCGACGCCGTCGGGTGTCCATTAAATTTCGTAAAATAATGTTAATTTTACGTCTTTCATTTCGTCTATTTCACTAAAAAAAATTGCGCCTGAATTCGATACATATGCATCTTCAACAACAAAAGTACCGAGTATTTCAATTTATTTTGATTTCTGTCCACTTCTATCTATTCCTCTCCATATATTTCCATTTATACTCATTTCTAGCCTCTTATAACCCAACTTGAAGGCGGTCATTATCATAATTCAGACAAAAAATTTAAGATAAAAATATAATCAGTTAACTGTCTAATCATGCTCATCAATACTGAAAACCGGCTTTCTTTTCAAATGCTTTTCCTTAATGCGAAGCTTGCGCGGTCTTTTTTTGTTTAGAGGAGGGTGAAAGTTCATGAAGGAGCGTGGAAGTTGTGTAGGCGGGCGAAAAAGTGGGTAGAGTTTGGAGCATGGGTGGTAAGCAGCATGAAGATGACTAGGGAAAAGAATGCATGAGGGGCTGGGTGACCCCGGGATGAAGATTTTATTCAGAGGAAAAACATGTAACCTCCTCACAAGTATTTTTCTATGCTTATAAACCAATTTTTAACCGATCTACTGCAATTTACAGAATAATTTTTGCAACTATGGCCGGTATGGACTTCCTGCGAAAAGATTAGCTGGTGGGAGATTTGAGTGGAGAATTGCGTCAAACCATTTCAAGGGTCGATGACTCTTGTTGATAATAATTTTTAGATCTAGGGGCGAAGAGCAGAATATTATATTTCCAAGTTTTCGAAAATATATTGAAGAAGCTAACTTTCTAGGCCTTTTTAGGTACCTAATTTCAATGCGGGATGCATACAATCTAGGATCTAATATTTTTGTCACTAAACTTTGATGTCAATGAAAGACATTAACCTAGAACCGAGGCAGTGACTCATTACTGGAGGAGATTGTTCAATGTTAGAGGTGGGTGGGTGTACAAGAGTGGACCCGAATGTGTTTCATTAGCGAAGAAAGAGGCATTGTACACGGTTTTGATTCCATTTTTTTCTATACTTTCCTCATACAGAGCTCAGAATCTCAGGAATCAGGCCTGACTTGCGTACATATCTTTCATACTTTTTATTAATTGTATCGAAACAACTCCCGTCAATCTTTACCCTATGTACTGCTTTTTCTATTTCTTCTCCCATCCTTCACCTTTTCGCCTTCCTACACTGATCTCGAGCATTCTCTTCATTTTATTAGTGACAGGCACGTAGACAGTGTGGGGGCTGAAGGGGCTTCAACCCACTCGTCCCCGAATTTTTTTCCCTTGTGGCGACTACCCGTGATACATTAGGAATGGACAAACTGCGTGCGCAAGACCTCACTCACTACAAATATTTTTCCCAATGGTTACTCGCAAAAGTACAAGGTCCATTATAGAATACCTACATTTATTTTTTGACATAAAATTATTTTATCAATGAGAGGTATTTATGTGAAACTTATTTAGACCAATAGCCAAGGGGATTATATCTTCTGACACTCCATTTTTCTAAATAGTTGTTTTTAATGATGTATGCCAATAACCAAAGATAAATTTAACTTTCGGCAACCAAAATATTGAGCTGACTGAATGAAATGCATCATTTTCCAATGCGCGCAAAGTGGTAACAAAATATCAGTACAGACTGTACGGCATACTACCTGAGCAAACCCAAAGTAAATTTCATGCCATGTGCCTCATTAGTGATAGTCGTTCTTCCTCTAAATTAAGAAGTCAAAAACATTCAAATATCCGATAGTAAGGAAGATATATTTTTTTAACATTATTTACTGTCACTTAATTTTTCTTTACGAATCTTTACAAAATTGTTAGCAATCATACAGCCGATGTCCCACGGTCAAATTTGCGTCAAAATATTTGCATCAAAATGTTTGTCCAAATATTTTGATGCAAATATTTTGATACAACTGGACTGGGGGTGTCCCACGATGCATCTCATTTTGATCAAAAACAAACGAAAGACGATATTTATGTAAACAATTAGGAAACTTGTAGAGGTGGAGGATTCTTTCTTTTTTAGCAGGCGAAATTGTCTGAACAGGCCTCTTGAACATTAAAGATGCGAAAAAAATAAAACAGAAGGAATGCTGAACTTGGCCTTGGCTGGAAAGGGGGTATGAAAGCGTTGGAATAAGCATGCTAAACATGTTGGAGAAGGAGTTGGTCGCCGATGTTCCCGTTTATTATCGATAATAATTGACAAGTGAGGATATTTTCATGTCCCTTATCAGCAAAGTTGAGGGCAGAATAAAACGCCAGGATACAAACGTGAGGCAGTTTATTCCCGCGAAGAAAATGTTATTAATAAATGATGGACATTGTGGTTGAGGAGACGTTATGAATAGTGCTGAAAGCGTGCATTTAAATCACATTTTTCTCTCCTAATCTAGCAGTTTCTAAAATAAGGTCCTTATCCGTTAATCATAGTAATAGAAACGGGCAGCTGTAGTGTTCCATAGGTACAATCGTCAGTTCATATTAGTCATTTCTCCAGCTGCTCGCTCGCATTGTATGCCTTCCACAAAGCGTAAAATTCGGCCACGATACCTAAAGTAAATCTTTTATTATTTCCAAAACATCCCTCCTGGTATTGCGATTCTAACTATCGCTTCCTTTCTATTAAAGATCAACTAATTATTACGGATTTCCTAGTTGAGAGCTTCCATCGCCTATCACTAAGACAAATTTTTGCTCATATTTACCTTTAGGGCCACACCAGGCGATGAAATAGACGATCACGAACGTGTATATATATATATTTGAAATATTGTTTTGTGAATTCACTTCGTGGTATGTTGATATTATAAATTTAAAACTAAGCCTTTTAGTATTCCATACAATACTAATGAAAAAACTCAACCGGTTTCGATCTTTTCAGGTCCTTATCTAGAGGTTTACGATTAAGATAACGACCTGAAAAGGTGGAAACCGGTTGGGTTTTTAATGCATACTGTGTGGAATACAACAAATTTTATTTTTGTGTCCATAATATACATAATTATTAATTAAAATACTCATGCAGACGATAAATAAGTTTAACCTATTTGGCCTGTGTGTCAGCGCTTGGCGATGCATTTTTGTCAAAGGCTCTGTGATTGGTCGGTTTCATACAATTGGATGAAAATTTAGAACCTGTCCTATCCATTTGTACAAATCGGTGATTTGTACAAATGGATTACGGATTACAATCGGTAATCGGTGATTTGTACAAATGATAGGACCAAAAGCCAGTTGGACAAAATTTTGACCGTGGGACAGGGTGCGCGTCAGTTGCATCAAATTTTGATGCAAATATTTTGACGCAAATTTGACCGTGGGACATCGGCTTACGAACATTTTATTTTAGTCAGCCATTTGTGATGATGAATCGCGAAATTTCCTACTTCGTATGACCGAAGAAGACTCATTCCATTACAATATGCTGCTAAATTAAAATATTAACACGGCTGAACAAAAGGCATTAATATACGAAATGCCATATTTAAGCGGGTAATGCGTGTGCTGAAGTAAGAAACTGAGGTTATAGGTCAATAGACGGAAGTTATGGTGGCAGAGAGCGAAAAACAACCTTTCCAAAAAAAATTTAGGGTGGAATCATCGAATGAGTCAGAGGTAATCGTGACGTTATCATACCAAAAAGTTTTTTTAAATCTTTATTTGGAAATAAATAAATGACGATTGGTTACTGGTAGAGCGAAGACTAGTGGAGAGATACAGTCTTCATCTTCAGTTCATTCATCTTCTCTCCAGCTCAAGGACAAACTTTAATTTAAGCTGTTCAAATATTTGCCCTATACGGCATTGAAAGTCTGTAAAACTGGTGTAATGTCTGGTTTTTCCCTTAGTGGCGAAAGTGTCTCGGGTTTCACACCGGGAAAGATTTTCTAAGGAAGGAGATATGAAAAATCTGTCATTATGTACAACTCTAACCGAGTATTATTCCGAGAAAGAAAGATCAGCACCATCTCACTTATGATTCCTCGAGAGGAAAGCACGTAGAGGGATATAGCGTCAAAAATTAAAGCTGCTCCATGAGGAAGTTCATGTTAATTGTTCCTAAGTAAGTCTCAGGTGACGAAATTATGCACACATAATGAGTTTATGAATGCCTTTTGGAGCGCATCTTATTGACGCTATACACTCAAGTGTGTGGACTGAGATAAAAGCGCAGAGGTCTGCCAGAGCTCCCATTTCCCTCCACCTCTATCTTGCTCCTATTGCACACCTATTCTCAAATGTCGCAATTGATCTTGAGTGCAGAGCGTCGGCCAGATGACTGACACACCAACTCTCGAACGCGGAGTAGGAAATCTAAGAACGCATTGTGAATGTGAACGAAAGACCTGCATTCCCACGAACGACATTCTCCTAACCTCCTTCTTCGTACCATTCGTAGATTAGAATTCTAAAAATATACGGATTGCGATCTTTAAAATCTTAGCCATAAATGAAATAACTCCAATTTGTGTTGGAACGGATAAGAAACATTCTTAACCTTGGTTAATCTAATGGATAAGCGATTAAAATACTCGACATACACAGCTATGATTAACAGCTTCACAAGATAATTTTTAAATCATATAGAACTGCAATGGCTCGTTACTTTGGCAGAATATATTTCAATTCATAATGTCTCGAGTTTTTGGATGGTCTATCTCTAATATGTCCGAGGTAATCGGTAAGCTTTCGTGACGATATTATACCACTATCCTACCAAAACGTTTTTAAAAATGTTTATTTGGAAATAAATAAATTACTATTGGTTATTGGTGGTGAGGTTAGACTAGTATTTAACAATACTGATGCAAATAAACATACAATATTTTTTTATCGCAATTCGTAATTCCCAATTAACGAGAGATGAAATACCATATTTAAAGAAAAATATTCAAGCATGAAATGAATCTATTAAATTTCTGTCCCGCATGCCAAAAAGATATGGAAGGCAAAGCCAGTTATGCCTTTCGTAGTCGAATGCCGCGATTGAATGCCGGAAGCGTTCTCCAGATTTAACTTTAACTCCACTTATAAATGATGAAAAATACTTCCTGCATTGGAACCTATAAGATAAGTAGGGCAATTGATAGTTTGAGTGGTTGTGTTCTTAACTAATAGAGTTCAGGACCTTTATCATCTGACGGATCTGTCATAAATGTAATTTTTCCGGGATGATATTTGGCCTAAGTCATGTGATTAATACCAAAATCGAATGCTCCGCTTGCCAGTTAACCCTATTAAGATCTAAATGTATGATATAGGCACAATCAAAGAATGAAGTTTATTTTAAGCCTACCGGGAGAAGGCTGTAAAATGCACATGAATTGCCACAAGAAAATTTTCTCCTGATCCGGGAATCAAACCAAAGACCGCGAAACAGCACATACCACTACGCTACCTCAACTACGCAGATTCTGTCATTCGCAGGGCATTAAATAGTGCAATATATGTTGATTATTAAGAGAACGCGTCACTTACTCTCGAACGGTCGTATTTTGTCTTTCTTGTGAGGTATAACTCGCTAAAAATTTGAATCATCATTTTGGAAATGCTGAGGTACATAGCGTAACATTTTATCTACATTTTCCCGTATGTATAACATAAAAAATTAGCACCCAAGAAAAAAACGAGGCAACATTTTTTAATTCAAAATGCTGGCAAACCTTAATATAGGTCTACTCTACATTCTCTCAAAATTTCAAGACGATATCCTTAGTTTTAAACGATATATATATCACGAAGAAAAGCAGGCCGAGCGGAAGTGATGCGTCCCTGCGTCGTCAAAAGGGGTTGGATTTTGGGAGAAGATTAAAGGAAAGAGGCATCAACGCGATAAGCACGACTTAAAGCATTATTATTATAGTATTCTACCGATTAAGGTAGGTTTCCATGGAGTACTAAAGAGGTGATCTGGGAGCCTCCCTTTCCTTCCAGCACTGCCTTCTTTAGTTCACTGTAAGGCCCACTCTCTTTCAATCTATCTAAAAATCCTATTCTTTTCCTTCCCCTCCCTCGTTTCCCCAACATTCTACCCTCCAACACCATTTTCAACATCCCCTCACCGCTAAGCACTAACTCCATCCAAACCTTCTGTCTCCTGCGTATCTCATCTAAAAGCTTTCTCTCCTCGCCAACCATATCCAGCACTTCGTCGTTCCTTTTCCTCTCCGTCCATTTCACCCTCTCCATTCTTCTCCATACCCACATCTCGAACGCCTCCAATCTTCTCTCGTCTTCTTTCCTCAGAGTCCACGTTTCCGCACCGTAGAGAGCTACACTCCAAACCAAACTCTTCACTAACCTTTTCTTTAAACTCTTACACAACGATCCTCTCAGAAGCTCCTTCCTGCTCATGAACGCCTCCTTCGCTAATGCTATTCTCTTCCTGATGTCCTTACTACTGTATCCGTTTTCCTCTAACGTACAGCCTAAATAGTTGAATTGCTCAACCTGCTCAAGTTTTTCACCACCCACCTTTATCTTGAGTCTCACATTCCTCGCTCGTGATGCTTTACAAAACCGCATTACCTTAGTTTTCTTGTGATTAATCCTCATCCCAAACTCCTCGCAACGTTCGTATAACGCATCCACTAGGGCCTGAAGCCCCCTTGCTGACTGACTGATCAACGCCTGGTCATCCGCGAATCTCACTGATTTGAACATCATTCCTCCCACTTTTATCCCAGCTTCTAACTCATCCCACGCTTCCCTTACCATCTCTTCAGCATACACGTTAAAGAGCAGTGGCGATAGAGGACAGCCTTGCCTCACACCTCGGCCAATGCTTGCCCACCCAGATTCTCCGTCCGCTATCCTCACTTGCGCAGTCTGGGCCATATACAGATTACAAATCAGTCGTCTATCCCTCCAGTCTACACCTATTCTCTTGAGAATATCCATTAACTTTACCCAGTTCACCCTATCAAACGCTTTTTCAAAATCCACGAAACACACATATACGTCCTGCTCATATTCTAGGTTCCTCTCCACGAGGGCCCTCATTATTGCTATTGCATCACGAGTTGACTTCCCTTTTCTGAAACCAAACTGATCTTCGCCCAATTACTCGTTTGCCCTCGCCTCCATTCGTCTGTTCAATATCCTCAGCACTACTTTAGCCGCATGGGATATTAGGCTGATAGTCCTATAATCTCCGCATTCCACAGCTTTCTTCTTTTTCGGAAGCGGAATTAAAACCGTCTTCACGAAATCCTCCGGCCAACATCCCTCCTCATAGATCTTGCGCACTAGTTCGAAAAACCTTTTCTTACCTTCCTTCCCTAGACTCTTCAGAAGCTCGCACGGGATGTTGTCCACGCCTACTGCTTTCCTAGCCTTCATATCACGGAGTGCTCTCTCTATTTCTGAATCTAATATCTCCGGCCCAAGATTATCCTCCTCCACTGCACTTTCCTCCTCTAGAGTCAATCTCTCTGGTCTGTTCGTTCCGTCATACAGGTCCTCCACGTATTCCTTCCACCTACCCTGTACCTCTTCTCGCTCGGTTAGCATCCTCCCATCTTTAGCCTTAATTTTAGACATGGCTTGTCCTCTTTTGCCGCCCGATAGCGACTTAACTTTGGCGTACAACGCGCCTACTTCTCCATCCTTCTGGCACTTTTCCATTTCCTCGCACTGTCTTTTCCACCAAGCCTCCCTTGCCCTCTTAGTTTCACGTCGTAATCGATTATTCAATTCCCTATACATTCTTTTGCCCTGTTCTGTGTCCACGTTCTTCCACTTCCTCCTCTCCTCCATTTCATTTACCATTGCCTCAGTTATCCACGGCTTCTTTATCCTTCTACTGTCAACGTAACCAATTGATTTCTCCGCCGCTTTGACTATTCCCGTTTTTAAATTATCCCATCTTTCCTCTACCGTCTTGGTACTTTCAATCTCCCGTATACTAATGTCCACTAGCTCCTGATATTCTCTCCTCATACTCCCCTTCAGGGCTTCTACGTTCCATTTCTTCGCCTTCCTAACTTTCATAAGTCTTTTGAATCTTACGTTGCATTTCATGAGCACTAGATTGTGGTCCGAATCCGCATCCGCTGCAGGGAAGCTGCGCGAGTTTTTCACACTGTTCCTGAACCTCTGTCTTACCATAATGTAGTCTATTTGATATCTCCCCGCATCCCCTGGACTTTTCCACGTGTACCTTCGCCCTTTATGATGATTGAACCACGTGTTTGTGATGAATAATTTGTTTCTCCTACAAAATTCTGCTGCTTTCTCTCCCCTGTCGTTCCGTATTCCTAGACCAAAATCTCCTATTTCGTTTCCATCCCTCCCTTCCCCGACTGAGGCGTTCCAGTCCCCCATCACTACCAGATTTTTCTTACCCGGTGTGTCTCTAATTATTTCCTCGAGCTGTTCATACACCTCGTCTAATTCTTCCTCCCTATGATTGCTAGTGGGCATGTAAACCTGTACCACCACAAGGTTGGTGGGCCGCGCCTCAATTTCTACCACCAGAATCCTATCGCTTACCTGGTCTATACCTACCACACGCTTACCCATCTTCCCGTTTAATACTAAAGCTACCCCTCGCTGGCTTTCTTCCCCTCCACTATATATAACCCTATACCCATCACTCCAATAGTCCCCCCCATCCCTCCACCTCACCTCGCATAATCCTAAGATATCTATCCTCCCTTTATCCATTTCCCTTTTGATATTTTCTAACTTTCCCGCCCTCATCATAGTCCTCACATTCCACGTCCCCACATTTATAGCAGACTTCTTCTTCTCCATCTTCTTGGTCTTCTTTTCTTCTTTCTTCATTGCTGCTGCCACTGATGTTGATGATGATAAGTCTCTGCAAGGATTTCGCATGTTGACGACCCCGAGGACCTTGCCGACCTCGCTGCCGTGCCCGACACCCGCCCTTTGCGGACGGGTCCCGGGCGATGAGATTCCGAGGCTCATTTGGTTGTACTCCATGTGTTCAGGGAAGAGATAATTGGTAGGGTTTCCCACTTCCATTCCAACAGTGTTTTTCACGTGACACCATCACGTGGACTACCTTTCGTCTGGCTCCTACCCTTCGACCTATCTGGCATGGGTGGCCCTACCGGGAATAATTTAGAATTAATCCCGCCAGTGCAGCTCAAGGGGTCATAGGAGCGCGCAAGCCTTTCCACCGCGACAAGGTTGTAGCGCAAGGGAAAGGACTTAAAGCATAGGTTGTGAAATTTTGGAATGGAAGACGTCGGACATTCATAGAAAGGACTCTTACTACCACAGGCAAAACCTGAGATAAAGTGTTTTTACAGAAAGGGAAGACCGCTCCATAGAATTAATGTTCCGGAGATATGTCTATAGGTGGATAGGATCATACAAATTTTACCAATTTGGAAAGCTATCAAAAAATCAACCGATTAGAGTTTAAGTTAATTTTGGAACAAAAGTAACAAGTTTAAGTAAAATGCTTCTTTTCTGAACTGAAAAAGGAACTGATTAAAGGTAAAATGAACAAAATAACTTTTACTTGTGAAGTTATTTTTTCAGTTTCTAAAAAAAATAATCATAAAGTAACCTTTCAAATTAATTTTTTCACAATTAAGGTAAAATAAATGCAAACCTCGATTCGAAGAATAGTTTATTTAACTCTAACTGCTTTAACTTAAAAAGTGATGAAACTCGTGTATTCTCGTCTGAGGGTGCACTTCGGAACTTGGGCGGACAAATCCACTCAGCCCCGTTTTTGTTTGGATGCATTCGTCTGAGTCTTCTCATTGTATTCTAGCACAGCTATCCTCATATAATGCATTATTAGATACCATTTTATTTTCCCTTTTGTAGGCTAGACAAGCTTTGTGAAAGCTAGCATTAAAAAATCTGAAAAGTTGAGATTCGAAAATTGAAGAATAAATTCGAAAAGATAGACATTCTCCAAAATTTACTGCATAAATTAACCCAAGTTAGTTAGGAACAGGTTAATTTAAAATTTTAACGAATAAAAGTTTAAAGTTCACTTTTATATCAAGTAGCGATTAAAATAAATAGTTCACATTTTTAACGAATAATTTCAATCGCTCATTGTTTCAATCGTTAATTCTAGCAGTGACTTCTCAAAACCGCGATGAAATCGACCTAAGTGATATCGTGGACCTTAATTAATCCATTCATAAGATTCATGGAAACAATACTCTGAATATCTGAAGCTAGAAAACTTAATATTCCAAACAGAAGGTGGTAACATATTAAAGCTCTTCAGCTGGATAGATTTTCACTTTGACCCTCTGATTGTCGCAGTAATCTTTTACAATCCAATGACTTTATCGAGGTTCGTATCACTACGATGGTGCCAACGAATTGAACTTCCATTCGTGAAAACAGTGTCAGTAAGGTCATGGGCGTACCCAGCGGGAGGCAGCTACCCCTTAATGTCCCCCCCCCCCCCCCCCGGAAGCAAAAATAAATTTAATTCTAAAGGAAAATTTTGTACAAATTTTCTTTTGAAGAGAAATGACATTAGCATAAGAAATGGAACTAAAAATAAAAATAATTATTTTTTCAAGGAAATAATTTATAAACTGATAAATCACAGTCATAATTTTCTCCAAATTTTTGTTTCATTACCCTTTCCTCTGCTAAAATGTCACAACTTTAACGACCACGGCTTGTTTCCCCCCCTCCCCCTAGTTTTAATCCTGGGTACGCCCATGGGTAAGATGTATCCACCGTTTACTATGTGAACTAGGAAAAGACCGACCTTGTTATTGCTGAGATGTACATGCTGTTCGTTTGTTATTAGCCAGTTAATTACTCGCTCTTTTATTAGCATCAAACGACACTGCGTCCGAACCTCTTTGATCATGAAAACTCTTCTCGCATGCCACTCTCGAAGTCTCCAGTTGGTTTTCAAGAAGTTGCTGAGGTAAATAACGGTTACTTGTGCGTTATGGTTTAAGTTTGGCAGTCTAAAATAGCTTCTTCGATTGACACTAAGAATACAATATTACACGAAAATGTATCTGTCCGATTCGTTACTACTGCTACCGCGTCCATATTTAAATAGATCCATTTCACCTAGCAGAGAATATTAAGTGGCTAGAAAAATATTTCACGAGAGTTTTAAGTTTCAATGATATGGCTTTGCTGTATGACAGTTAAAAATATGCAATTGACCTTGAGTTGCCGTAAAATTTTCATTCAAGTTTTTCCTATCTTCCCTGTTCTAATATTTTGGAATTGCGTGTTTAACAAAAAGGAGTTATGTAGGAAATTTACGCAAGATACCTTGAATAAACAGTTAGCTATTATAAGGGCACACTCTCGGTGACAGGGGTACTAACGCTCGAAAATTAACCGCAGCGATATATCCTGACTCAAAAGTATGCATACGAATATTCTTTACGGTAGATTGATATTCATGAATAAAGTGATGCATAATGTTTCGTAGAACATTAGGGGCCAACTTTTCCAGCAATTAAAAGATATTTTCTTTTATTATGCATGGGGTAAAAAAAAAACTTCAAGGAAGCATGTTGAGAAACAAAAAAGAAACTTATAACCGAAATTTCAGGCTTAACTGTGTGAAACCTTTCCACTATGGGAAATAAAAGAATAACATAACGAGAACAGTCCTCAGGTTTGAACCATAGAAATATATGGGTTTTCACGACCCGAGTTTTATAGCGTAGTTACTCCTGAAGATGCTATGAAACCTGGGTCGTGCGTATTTTTAAAATATACAAGGGAACCTAAAAAATGTTATTCTTTTGTTAAAAAAAAATTTGCAACGACTACTTTCGCCATGCCTCCAACATGATTCGGAAGCATTTTCAGTGGCGTGTGAAGGCAAAATACGTGCCATAGCAGCCTCGAATCTTTCTGTACTTAACCAAATCCAAATGTGTAAGGGATAATTTGTGCTCGAAGTTCTTAGTTTTGTAGTAAGTAGTCGTAGGTATGAATCTAAAGCCTGATTCACATGATCATTTTTCCCATCCCTTTCGAGGTACAGCTCCAATTATCGCGGAAAAATAACCGTTTCACGTGATCATTTTTCGCTATGGCTCCAGGGATGGGATATCCATCCCTTTTACCGTCTCTCCTGACGCCCCTTTTCCGTTATTGGAAACATCGCTGGCACCGTCCCTCAGCAAATCAGAACGCACGGCCGCAAACACGATTGCGTGATTACGTATTTCCGTCACTATCCGTATATTGGAAACCAGTTTCCGCAATCCCTCCAACTCAGCACAGCTATAGCGATCGCTCCAATGATGGCGGAAATAATGGCCGTTTCACGCGATCATATCCTTCGAGGGATATAAATCCCATCCCTTTTCCCATCACTCGGCACGTCCCTTTTTCCGTCGCTGGCCGCGTCCTTCAGGCAATCAGAAACGCATGATCGTGAAGGAGCGCAGCTAGGAATTAAGGCTGGGGGGGGGGGTTAGGTGCAACTAATACCGGGGTGTGTGGGGGTATGGTATACCCACCAGGATAATCGGTAGGTGCGATATTAATAAATTGCAGAATTTTAAGATAAATGGTTGAAAATGGTGAGTTTTACGGCTTTCTGAGGGATATTTCATTAATCCTTACACTATTCTATTAGTAATATCAGTAAAATTAATTAAAATGGATTAAACTTAAAAATTTCTCTGAGCTTTGGGGGGGGGGGGGAGAGGGATTTATCCCCCAAACCCCCGCCTCGCTGCGCCACTGATCGTGAATGCATAGGAATGACAACGAACACCACGCTTGGCTTTTAATTGAATTACAGTTGTAAATACGGAAAGTAAGGGAAAAAGCGATGGGAAAAAGGACGGAGGGAATGACGGTATGATTCAGAAAATGAAAGGTCGAGCGATCATTCTTTTGGTCCCTGAAAACCTATCTATTGAGCTATCATTCTGAGGGACGGAAAAATGATCGTGTGATCCGGCTTTAACATTCATAAATAAAGTGATGCATATTGCTTCATAGAAGGTTAGGCACCAATCCTCCCAGCAATTAACAGATATTTTCTTAGTGGGGCAAAAAAAATTCATGGAGCTATGTTGAAAAAACAGAAAAAAAATGTTCAATGTCAAGTTTAGCTGTGCCTCTAACACGTTTCGGATGCTTTTTTAAGGGCATATGAAGGTAAATGCGTGCCAGAGCAGCCTCGGGCTTTTCTGGAAATACCAAATCTAAATCTCAGTGGGATACTTCGCGCACGAATGAAGGGAGGAAATTCAATCCCTTCGAGTGCATACACTTAGTTGTGTAGTAAGTAGTTCGGTGGGTGTGTATGAATCTAAAAGTCTCCGTCGACGATTAATTTGCCATTACTGATGAATATGCTAGATTTTTTCCTTTCCCTTTGATGAGTCGCGCAACTCGTTAAATATTGACGCTTCGCATCGGTCCCATTTCATCATATTTACTCTTTTAATAGCTAGAGTCACTAAATAACCATTTTAGTGAACTTTAGAGTTAATTGGGCACTTTGGAGATGAAGATGGAGGAACTTTGATGTCATGTAATTAATAAAAAAATATTTTTTCTGATATTTCGCAACGTATATCAAACATTTATTGGCTGCAATCGAAGAAAAGAAGCGAAACACCAATCATGCATCTTATCCACTCAGCGAAATCAATTCATCGATTAAAACGTTGGATACCCATCTCTCAAAGATTTTGTCGTGTAGGTACTTACACCCATCGAACGTGCACTATACTTGAGGCAACAATGGTTGCAATAGCCTAAAAAACGATTCCGGTCAAGCAAAACTTCATTCATTGGTATTTATGACTGCGGTAAAAATTTCAGCAATGATATATATCCAATTATAGAGGCTTCCATATTTTAAATTGCCTTCATATGACTCTCCTAAATATAGAGCTCTTTCATTTTAAGACAAGCACTGAAAGAAAATTACAAATGCTGCCTCAAGATGACATCGCCGCGAATATCACACTATTTTGAAAATATTATCATGTAACTACGTATGACGATGGAAAACATTTTATAATAGAAAATAATGGACACATTCAGTCCGGAAGTTTGGAACTACTATGTGACCTCCAAAAACCTGGCGATTTTTTATAATGACCAAAAGCAACAATGCAGCGCAATTCATCAACCGTTTTGACAGCTGAAAGGTGGAATTGTTCCACGCGACGCTGAGTTGTGCTCTTCGTTGTCTTGAAAAGAATGAACGTTGACTATGAGGATAAAATTGTTTCCGCCACTAGACAAGACATCAAGTAAAATGCGTTATTACCCCTTCCCAAAAAATTTTTTTGATAACTACGTGCATAGATGAATAACAAGGCACTCAAGTCACTCAACCAAAATAATTAGTATAAACTTAAAATTAGTAAAGACAAAAAATGCCATGAAGATGGTGTAAGGATTCAAGTATGGTAATATCCACAACGTACATTGGTTTATTCCAATCTGGCGTCTAAGTCACCATTGTTTTCTGAGAGAATATCTATTGCGGATTCAAGAAACAACCATGGACAATACTCTTAAAAATGAATGACTGTATTAATTCATATAGGTAATTTATAGGTCCCATGTTATTCAAATAAAATCATCTGCTGAGGTTGGTGGATTAATGAGAAATATTTCTTTCACCAGATACTTACGAGAGTCGTTTGGATGTGTCCGCTAATAAAACCAATGATTGGAAGCATTGTAATTCCAAGGGACGCAGGTTCGATTTCAATTTTTAATCATAATTTAAATATATGTATCTTTAGTTATCTGATTTTATTTCCAAGACTTGAGGAATATGGGACTTTATGGATGCCATGGTAATATCTCAAATCCGCAATTTTCTCGTCGTATTAATAAGATTCCTTCATCCCGAATTTCAACCTATGTGTTGTGGACAGAATAATGTTCTCAATACTTTCAAAAGCATACGAAATCCTTATACGAGTATTTTGATATCGTGAAGAAGAGAGCTAAAATGTGGAAAAGAAACAATATTTTCGTTGGTTTCAGTCTTTTTGCGGTAGAAGCAAATGAGTTTCTCTGCAAAATGGAATGGATGACGACAACCTCGGAAAAACGTATGCACTTGAAGCGATTGAATTTCCTCGCTTTAATCGATATCAGCATATTTTAGATAAAAAGAAGACCTAAACTACGGGATTCCTCTATATCGTCTAGGCTCATCTGATTTTGTCCCATTTCAGACCAGCAGTGTTAGCAAGTGGTAAGTTATTCAATATATAAGTAAGCTATCCAATATATATCCTAATATTACGAGACTTAAAAATTGTTCGTAATGGTAATCCATTGAAAGTTTTAGCAATGTCACTAACCGTTGCTTTTCATAGAATACTTAACCTGGCATCACCTCAACCGTGAGGTCGCCAACTCCATTCCCGCTGTGGGTACAATTTCTGCCATGGTCTCACGACTTCATTAGCTGCCAATCGTACAGCAGCCGGCAGACTACCCCCATGCGCAGGTTAAAATAGCGGACGCTGTGCCGGGCATAGCAAATGGTGTACTTCCCGAGCCATGGGTTTAATCAGAGCTGCTATTATACGGCAGCAACGCGGCTGGTTGCGTGTTCTGGTAGTAGATACGGCTAATTTCTGAGTGGTGGGATTCGTATACATGGGTTGATTCCGGCCCAATGTTTGTTTGTCCTTGCATCGCATCCACCCTTGTGCGTCTTGCGTCACCCCATGACGAGTGGAGTAAGGAATGGGAGACTGGCATGAGGAATATCCTTGAACTAGCTCAACTCTCGAAATCTTAAAACGACCTCGGTGCGAGGAGCGAATGGGGAACATGCACAATTTTTTTAAAGTACTGGAATAAGAAGACCTCAAATGTACTCGTCGAAAATTTCGCGCATGAATAATGCTTTTTAGCAGAGTTATGAGTCTTTAAAAATTGATCTTCATCGGCTGATTGAAAACACGACGTCATCGGAGCGTGACGTCACGGAACGGCATCCACTGATGACAGACTGAGGAAGTGGATAGAAAATCGATCTACGAGGGCTCAAATGCAAATTTGGCGATAATAATTGCAATTTTTACTTCAAATATCTTGCATTCAAGCCTCTAACACTCTACTCTCTTAGCGAAGTGAATGGTGTTCCGTGCGATGACGTCAGAAGGCGTTTCAGATCACGTGACTTCAAGCGATATTCGAGCATTTTTAATTAGCATTTATTGACGTTTGTGGAGTACCAGGAGAGTTTTGGCTTATATATTTGGACTCGTGAGAAAATTTTCTATTCAATGAGACTAACTAGGATGATGAACAAATTCCATGCATGTTCCCCATTATGTGCCATTTTCATGAAATTTTCAAAATGTAATCTTCTAATTGCACTTTAGCAACTGACGCTCACAATAATGGGCTCTCCAAACGATTGAAATTATTGTGTTATTCTCCAGGGAAATAGCACTTTAAAAATCATGTTTATCCAAAGGCTTTAAAGACCTAGTTACACGGTGCACTAGTATGTACGAGTTAATGTCTGTTTGCGTGAATGACTTTTGTGGACCGGAACGGAACATGTACGAATGCATGAACCAAATTAGAACAGGTTCTATTTTTCGTTCATTCATTCGCACAAGTTGGGTGGTTACACGGTGCATTTTCGTGTTCATTCACGCGTTCATACATTTAGTCATTAATTTTACGTGTTAATGTATCGTGTAACCAGGCCTTTATTGTGGTATTTTTATAATGTATTAAAATAAATATTTCCAGAATATACATGCAACGTTGATAAAAAAAAGAGATAATAATGTTCACTGTGTCATATAATGAAAATATGAATTTAAAATCCGTATTTTTAGAGGCTCTTATGGTACTATCTGTCTGAACTAGAAAAAAAATTGATAACTGCCAGAATATACAGGTAATTCACGTAGACAAAAAACTGATTGATGGTCGTTATGTCATAACAATCATGATAAAAATAAAATGTAGGCCGTAGCGCCTGACTACATGCACGTTGATGTGTCTGATGAATTTTCTGGGGATGCATTTCAAGACTTGTGTATTTTGTGTTGCCAATGTATTATATAAAGTTGAGGAGGGGATTTTTGAAAGGAATGGAGGGAGACTCCTTTGGAAAGTACTTCCATTGTTCTAATTAAGCGAACAAGAATAGTTGAAATACGATCACACGTGAGCGACGTTACAATGCAATGTTCTATGCTCACTACACTATGCTCTGCATTATCATCAAATTATTGCTGTAACTGAAGTTAAATCGTTGCGGTTGCATGGAATTTACGCAACGATCGCCTAAAATAATAGGAAAAAGTATGAATTGAAAATTAAAAAGAATTGTATTACCCATATCTCTGCGCCATATTTTGACTTTTGAACTTCAATGTCGATGATGATAAAAAATGAAAACTATTAAAAAATGCAGGAAAAGTATTTTTTTTCGAATCCTGCAGTCGCGAACCTTCCATCTTTCATAGAACGGAAGTTTCAATGTGAAATGAAGCCCATGATGGGTAGTACTTTGTGACTGCGACAGATTTTGTGAATTTTACTAAAAAGCAATGCTTAATCGCGATATTTCAAATCAATAGAAAATTGAAAAAAAAATCAATGGTAAATTGGGATTTTTTGCATTATAGTAAAATTCTAACTTCAAAAAACTTTATCATAATAATCACCACATTTAGATATCCTAGACCGAGGATTTGTCCTTTATTATGTGTTGGCGAACAAGAGAGCAAGTTGAAGAAGCAAGAGTGAAATTGACTTCGAAGTAATTATTGAAATCTCTTCTGAGTGTCGCATTTTTGTCGAATCTTCGGAAATATCGCAGAAATCTAAAATGATTTTTTCATTATACTGACGTTGTAAAAAACTTCCCCGGCAAAAAAGGTACTCAGTAAGAAACCGGAGAACTGTGGAACTAGGAAAATTACCAGAAAAAGGGAAATCTACCAAGTCTAGCGCTGCAAATAAGTGGATAAAGCAGTGATGACTTCTCAATAAAAATGATACTTATAAGGATTGAGGAAAAATACCCTGAATGGACCGAACATAAAATAGTAAGAGTAATTTTAATAAGATTAAGAATTGAAGTGGAAAATGTGTTGATACTGTAACTGTTAAAATTAGACCGCTATTGACAGTTGCAGCTTGGCAAATATTCAGATACATTGTAGCAATCCGAATTTTCCCCACGTTTTCTCACTAGCATTATGACATGCATTGGCTAGCGTTGAAGCTGCTTCACATGATATTGAAGCCATACATACAAACAGAACATGTGCCTCTTGGGTGCTTATACAATAGCTTATTTTCACGAGATGTTTAACCAACAAAGCTATTACTTCCGAAGAATTCATCCAATCCATGATTCTTGAGAACCCCATCATGTCATGGATAACAATGTTTTTGAATACCCAAAAATATGGAAAAATAATGGAATTATGGAATTCGCGGGAATCTGTACTGAATGATTTCCAAGCAGTGTCATATTAAGGCGGGCGGCGCGGGAGGCTCGACCGCTCCCCCTTCCCCGCAATTTCCGGAAAATCTGAATAGATAGTGATTTTCAAAATGGGTGTCCGATGAAAGTTTTAATCCACCAGTATTATTCTAAAAACAATGTTTGATGAATTGATTACCATCAAAAAGACATTTGTCTTCGCTAATCAGACCTAATCTTAAATTATGCTGACAGGAATTGCATACCACTAGGGGTAATGAGAGTAATAAACCCCCACCCTTCAAAACGACCTTCATCCACTCCTGTCTCCAGGAACAGATAAATTAATTTACACAATTTAAAAGAAATCAGTATGATAAAGAATGACAAATGTTGTGCCCAAGAAGTTGATTACTCTTGACGAATGGTTATCGAAGGCCACAGGTATCTTCACTACCCATATTAACCTTGCTGAAATTCTGAATTAGAGCACTCACCGCTGGCATTGAGAAAATAACCAGGAACGAGGCTTATTTTCGAGGCTGCCACGGGTATTTTGGCACGAATTTCCCGAGGTATTAGGACGAGTAATGAGATAAGACCTCTGCCGTATTTTCTGATAAATAAGTACGATTTACGAAAACATTCCCTTGTGTGAATTGTTCCCTCCTCACTACCATCAGGTTTGGAAATATTGTTAATGAATGAGAGCTATCTATAACATATGCGAAGTTTATAAATTTACAGCGAACAGCTTGCCAATTAGTATGCGTAAGAAGACGAGGGGACCGCCCCATTTTCAGATTAATAGAATGATTTCCTGTAAAATTCTCTTTAGGTTCTCCCTCACAACAGGCTTGAATGCAAATGCATTTCATGAATTAGGAACATCTCTAACATGCATGAGGCATATATCCATTGCAAGCAATTAGTCAGAGGTGGCGACGGGGTAACGTTCTCGCCTTCCAAACAAGAGGTCGCGGGTTCGAGTCCCGCCTGGGTAGGTCTCCCCGGTCCAGGGCATAGTTGTTTATGTACGTTTACATGTTACATTTGTTGAACACCCCGGTGTAAAATAGCCAATGAGAGCTGTATCCGGTGGTTGGAGAATAAAAATAAAAAAATATTTGCTTCGAGAGGTGCAGTGGAGATGTGCGGGTTACGAGAATTGATATATTGTCATCACACGCATCAGAAAACAAATCATTAAAGTCGAATATTTCATAATGGCGAAAGATAAATTCGTCATTAGGCATACATTAAGAAATGCAAATAAAACGAACAATGAAATGTCAGATGATAGATTTCCCCGGGATAGCGGTCTTCTGAGTAGATGTTTCGCGGGTTTTCCCCACAAGGGGGAAAAAAATTCAGGGGACTGAAGCCCGAAAAACCCCCCTGATTCATTGATAACCAAAACTCTCGGTCAAATATAAAAAGGTGGTGGGGCCAATTTATTATCGTGAAGAATATCACTGGTCCTCATTCGCTAAGCCAATCGGAGATATTAAACCCCTCTAGATAATTACAGGGACAAAATGTTCACTTAATGTCAATTACCTCCAGCAAGTTCATGGCGCATCTATTTCCTATGCCATTGAGGTGACTAGCTCCGTTTAATGTATAATTCATGTACATATATTTTCGCTTATTCAATTTTTTGTAACAGAGACGGAAATAGCTGTCGGCCAGACGCCATAAAGAGATGTAGTTTTATTTTTGTTGTTTGAGAAGAAATTGTTCTACATTTACGTATTTGCTGTTATTGGGAAACCCAGAGCATTAAAGACTTTTATTCATTCATTCAGCTGTAGTTTACATGAGCTTTTATTCAAAGATCGAAAGACGACAAGCTGATGGTTATTCATGAATTTCAAGGTTTGGGCTTGAAAAAAATAGACCTGCCATCAATTAGATAACGGTAGAATTTCAATGAGAGGGTGATAATTTTCTTATTCCATACTCCCTCGTTGCTTGTTATCGTGCCTGTTTGTCCATCGCATAACACGGGGAATGTGCCCTCATAAACATACGACGCTTTCCTAATCACGTGATGGAACAAATAAGTGAAGTTCCTTTGAAACAATAGTGGCCAGAACAGTTTTTTTGAAGTGGTTTAAAAAAAACTGTTCTGGCAAGTTCGCGCGTGCTCACCTAACTGTATTATCGTACATTCCTATTTTCTTATATTCAAATAATATGCTCACAGGTACTTGTGATATGTGCAAATTAACAAGTGAGTATTACCGGCGAGCACTATAAATTGAATTTGTCCGAATGCTCGCCAGCTAACTGGAATGGCAATGTTTTGGCCAGTAGTTCCATTCCAACTACGTTAGCAGTCGATATTTAGGTAATATACTAGCCTAAACTCCTTTATAACTATTATTATATAGTTTTCACGTAACCTTTATCACTTCAATCTTATCTCCTAATGCCAATGAATGTTAAAGTAGACTTGTTATCAGTCGTGAGTCTTAATAATACCGCACCTCAAAATGTACTCATCGTTAAGACAGGAAAATCGCAATCACGCATGTTACCAGATCCGTTCACTACTTATAACCGCACCAGCATTTACCGGGGACACTCTTAATAGAACTTTGTGATAAGTTAAAAGAATATTTTTTCTTAAGAAAGAAGTCCTGAGTTACGAACTCTAGTATTTCATACAGTGAGACGGTAAGCAAAACTTAGTAACATCCGTAGGCAGATTTAGCGGGGGGCCACCCCACCCCCTCACGTTCTTAAAAAATGGACAAATTTTTTTATACTGTTGCCATTACGTTCGTTTTGTTTTCTAAATTTCGGAGCCTCAGTCATTTAATACCATATTGACAACTTTCATGATAAAATAAACAGAACATTTCGTACCGAAATTATTGTACCTTGTTTTTAATCTCAAGTATGAGAAGATCGTTTGCCTGTCAGACCCTTGTGCCCCACCGCCCCAGAAAAAAATCCTTGACCCGCCCCTGGTAACATCACAAAGAGAAGTCAACAGAAAGTTTTAAGAAGATCAAATACCTCAATGGGCTACATCAAAAGACATCATGGCTTGATGAAGAATAAAATCAGTGGATAAGTGAAGTGAAGAACGTCAAAGGAAGGCCTCCGATGTAATACATAGACCCGGGAATGGAGGATGTATAACTTTGTTCGTGTGAAAAGATCAGCTGAGAGGAGATTTGAGTGGAGAGCTGCCGCAAACCAATTCCAGAATTAGTTACCAATGATGCTGATGAACATCACTGACAATGAGACATTTTCACCTCGAAAGCAGAGTGAGAGATTAAATAAATAGAGTTGTGATAATTTATGACTGGGGTAAACTGATTGTAATCAGCGAGAAAAGAATTATAGGGTAATGGTGGATACATATGGAAGTTTGCCTCCAAATATAATATTAACACAAAGATCAAGAACAAAAAACAAAATAATTATTAATTAGCGTAGAATTATATTAATAGATGGACTGAAATTAAGGATAGAAATGGCGCCAAAGGGGCTTGACACCATTAGCGACAACAATTCACCAGCTAAGCTTGTTTTAATCTCTTGACGTTATCAGTGCTAATGGAAGCAAAGTTCTTGCAGTAGGCACAACTTCGGTTGCGTCGCAGTCACAACCTTCCGCTGCAACATAAACAACCTTGCGGTGATTTAAATGCGCCTCATTCATCTTGCTTAACCAGGGGCAACCAAGCTTACTCCCGCGGTTGTTTCGATGGATTGATATAGAGTTGAATGGGGTCCTATTTTGCCACAATCGAAATCTAATAACCAAAGAACTCCGCGCAAACAAGACAAAGAATTGACAGCATTAACTGTCCACATAGGTCAATGGAAGCGGAATGCACAAACACACGACAACACGCTTGGCGTCTCCAGTTCACTGACACCACCGAGACGTCAACAACCGCAAATCCACATGGTCCGACCGAAACCAGTCTCTTCGGTATGTCGCACTCATCATCACGGCGGAGTGGCACTTACCTTTACCGCCGGCAGCGTGGCGACGTCCGTCGGCCGCCTCCGGAGTGCTCGCCCCCATAGCTGTCATCGGCGCCAGCCGTGGCGCCATTTCGAGCGGTCCGCGGGAACACGTCCGGCCATTGCTACCTCGATGGCCGGGCGGAGGGACGGTGTTGGGCTAACTCGACGAAACCCACGGTGCACTGGGTCAACCTCGTGCCGCGTGCGTCTCCGTCAGCTCTGCTCGAAATAATAGGAGGCGCTGGGCCTCCGTGGTGTGTGGCTCCGAGGGGAAAGTGGGAGAGAGAGGTGAGGGGGGGGGGGGGAACGCGACTCGGCCGTCTGCAATCTTGTTCCCGCGGACGAGGAGAGCGAATGGCGCGACGTCGACGTAGGCCAAGGCCCCCGAGCGGACGGACTGGCGGTGGGCGGGAAAAAAAGAGAGCTCTGGCGCCCTAATGATCGTAATAAGTTTTATTATTATGAGGACCTATATCGCCCGCTAAACCGTCGTGTTTTATTGTTCAATGACCAGGGCCGGATTTTGCAATGGGCTTCCGGCTTGAGCCTCAAGATCAAGAAGGGCATACATTCAAATTGTTGGTAAAATTAAAATTACACTTATAAAAACAGTGAATACTATAATTTATTTTTTATCAAGGTTAGTTCCAATCACAACATGTTTCATTTAACATATTCGTAGACATCAAAGTAATCATGCATTTATTATCTCTCTTGTCATTTACAAACTTAAAAATGGGAGGTAAAATGTTGTCCTAAGTGCCTGTCGTCATAAGTCTGGGGCCTGTTTTCATCTACATCCGGCCCTGTTCGTTGCAATTATATATGATTTTAAAACTAAAGCTAACATCAATACATTTTTATGGTATAACATTTGCCTGTATGTATCTGTTATTTATAGCAGCGTGCTCTGACTGACTGATTCTCTCACTCATAAACGCACATTCCAAACTACTGAAGGTACGCAACGAAAGATAAGCAACGAAATTTTCAAGATGCTTATATGTGTTGTGTCATAGATAAGCGAACTGTGAAAAGATATTCACGAAAAACAATTTTTGAGGTTGTTTTTACACCATTTGTGCTAAATGTTTTCGCACATTGGATGTCGCACTTTTTTTCTTTTGCTTTCTTTAAAATTATTTCAACTTGATATGCTGTATGTACATTTATATGATAAAAAGGATGAGGAAATGTAACATTTAATTATGTTATTAAATGTTATGGTAAGTTTTTTATTTATCTAGATAATATTTGTATTTTTAGATAAAATTTATCCTTTTTCATTTCAACTATAGAAATTAGCAGTCGTAAATAGGCGTAAATAAATATTCAAAATAGAAAATAAAAACAATTAAAAATTTAAAATAAAATTTATGCCTCCAATATTTTACTTTTAGTTTGTATGGCTAAAAGTCTTAAATAAAGAATTTAACATGAGAGGAAATACTGAGGCAAATGTTGTCAAGGTTTTACTTGTCCTGGAAATTTGAAGAGGATAGCCTGAGTATTAAACAAGTAATATGTCGTGAAAGAAGATTGGTCGAGCGTGAATGAATTTTTCTTGAAGTAAGCTACCGGTTGAGATAGGTTTACATGGAGCATTTGACAAATACCTTCCACATCACTACCTTTCACATCATACCAGCCCTTACTTTTCAGAATCGTGAGAAGTTTTTCTTCTAGTCTCAAAATAAGCGAAATGAAGTTTATATTGAGGCGATAAAATGTGGTTACTTTAAAGTGAAGGAATTTTTTGACTTAGGGCCTTAAGTAAAAATGGTCCGGAATTGTTTTTTTTTTATGAAAAAACACCTCTTCTTTGTAGTACATGTACTTTGTAGTAACCGATTTTTCTATTATTTTGGCGTTATGCATTTATGAGATATGGCCACAGGCGTGTGGTGTCCCTCTAAAATTCGCAAGAAGACCTATTCCCTTTCATATCGAGCCTATTCTCTTGCTTACCCAATAGGGTAGTTGCCTTCATCAAAGAAAACGAAAGACATTGATTACGATTCGTTAATCACCATTAGTGTATTCATCATATACAAATTATTTGGTTTTAGAAATACCGGTTTAGACGAATGGCAATGGTCCATTTTTATCCTCATTTGAAAAAGGCCAGATTGGCGCCCATGTGGTGCCACTACACGTGACGTCATAGGGACCTAGATACATATTATATGAGTGTTCAGGAGTTCCACATCGTCCGAGATTAACAATGCATGCATGAGGCACAGAGCTCAGGTAAACATGTCTTAATAATCACTTATTAAACCTGCCTAAGGTCGGAAAGTTTTCTTCGTTTGATAAGGTATTAATAATCCTTATTTAAGCCACCAGCTAGCAGGGTACTCTGCTACCTACTAGCATCCTGCGTCGTATCAGCGCTCAAAGCCTCGCCCCAAGGTCATCTCACTTGCGGCAGCGGGAACCAGGACGACGTCACACGGAGTTTTCCCATCATTCATACTTAGCCGTTGCGTTTTCGCGGGCTTGAAAATTTTCACTTTTCATTTAATCGCGAAAAATAAATATCGTCATTTAAAAATCTAAAAGCGTGAAATATGTACTCCAGGAGTAATAATCTTTCGATTTAGGGAATAAAAAAATAATAGGAAACCACCCTATTACCGAACATTTTTTCCTCAAACACGGCTTTAAATATTCCCTTCCCGCTTAGGGCTCACTAGCTTCTGTCTCCCACGAATCTTCCCTAAACGCTTCCTCTCCTCATCCATCACGTCTAAAGGCCTGTTTGCACGGTGCATTAGCTCGTGCACGTTAATGCCTAAATGCATGAACGCGAGAATGAACGTATAAATGCACCGTGTAACCACCCAATTTGTGCGAATGAATTAACAGAAAATAGAACATGTTCTCATTTCATTCGTGCATTCGTACATCTTCCGTTCCGGTCCACCAAAATCGTTCATGTAATCAGGCATTAACTCCTACGTGTTAAAAAATAGCGTAAACAGGCCTTAACACTCCCCCGTTCCTATTCCTCTTTGTCCTACTTCCTAATTCTCCTCTTTACCTATATCAGCATCGTCTACAGTCTTTTCTCGTCCTTCCTGTGCAAGGTTCTCGTTTCCGTACCGTAAAGAGTATAATCACAGAATAAAAAAACCTAATCTATTAGTGCTCTGTCTGAGACCGATGAGACCTTTACATACTGAAGAGTACTCTCCAAACTTCTCACGTTTTTCATCGAGTGCTTTGGGTAACGGTACCGTTTTTTTTTGCGCGGGGGTATTGAAATTTAGAAGATTGGGTGGGAGTGAGTTATTCTTGTCTAAACGATGAGTCAAAGCAGATCAATTGAAGAAAAAACAAAACGATGTTTGAAGCCACAGAATTTCATTCTCTTGTCACTAGTTTTCAGTTTAATAATAGTTGGTTAAATATACTGCCAAATGATCTTTAGCCAATGTTTCGCTTCATGATACGAGCAAGATCAGCTTCAGGTCAAGATGAGGAATCGGAGTCTCAAAAAAATTATTTATATCTAAAACCTTAAGCACACGATGCTCGCGTTAAAGAGCGAAGCGTTTCGTTGGCGAGAAAATGTTTTAAAAATTCATTTGATCAGCTATCAGTAACTGACAGCTTATTAGATAGTGGTCAAGAGGAACCTCAGAATTGCTTTAATTACTGCCCGAGGATGACGAGCATCGGTAGAAACTAGTTAGTAATATTAAAACAATAGGTGGATCCAGACATAGTTTTGCCTCAATTTTTCAGTCAGATCTTCCATCTGAAACGATTGAATTGGTTCAATGAACTTCGCAAGTAAGAATGATAGTACAGACGCGTAACCAGACGGTCTTTAATAGAAATACCTACGCTTGGAACGAATAAAATTCGAAATAAAGTTCTGGGACCGATTGAAGGAAGCATGAAGGGTCAATTGAGTAGCTTTTGTCACATAAATTACGTTTTCGCAACGATTTTAACCCACATTACCAGCTAACTTACGTTAGCCAACATGGTATACAATTATTAGGTGCCCTACATCTACATCATGCTGCCCGAAAGTCACTTCAGTAGACATCTAGCGGGATGTATTAGGATACAAGCCTTCACAGACTTGACAACACGATTTCCCCCGTGTATATTACTAGGAAAATATAAGTAACGCGTGGGTGGATTGATTTCAATATCTACGACCTTACATGTAGTGAAGACCTTTAATGACCGCGAGAAAAATTAATATCCGCACCGTTCCGCTACGTTCCGTAAAACATTGGTCTTATTTCATCCTCTCCGTTGTACCTGCGAAAAGATGGTTCTCAGATGATGATCTCCACATTGCTCTGTAAGGTATTAACTCATAATTGCTGCAGCAAGCTAAACCTGGCACGTAGCCTCTAAGTCTGCATTTATTCCAAACATAGTTCGATTAGAAACTGTGTGACGCTCAATGTTCGCCCGTAGCAATGTTTGACGAATAGCGCCGAATTTCATTCACTTCGACTTCAAATTCTTCTGCGCCAGTCACCGCTGACTGCTGTTACATCCCCAGTAAGACTATCCATACGCTTCGTCAGCGGCGAAGCCAGAAGGGGGCACAGGGGGCACGTGCCCCCCAATTAAATTAATTTTAACAGAAAAATATTAAACTATAGAACAAATTGATTCTACTCCGTAAACAGCTTCCCGACTCATCAATCATGTGATTTTAAGTGACAAAATAGAATACAATGTGATTTTTAGAGATATAAATGTTCACATTCTTTTTTCTAAAGGGGGGCTCCGCCCCTGGTCGTGAACCCCCTACACATCGTCCTGCCTAAGCCCCTACTCTACGTTTCCACGGCAGAATGAAACCCTAATCAGTGCCATCCGTCGTGAGAAGAGAGTAGTGGAAACGGGACATGAGGGATGTCTCGGGGACTCGAAACACAGAAAAAAGGAGCAATGTAAAAAAGAGGAAGAGAGATCTCTGGTGACTGCAGACGCGATGGTATTCGCCCTCTCTTTCTCACACTCTTGTTCATGCCATTCCCACCCCTCATCCTCTACCCCCTACCCCAATAGACCTCCCCTCCCTTCCCTTCTTGCCGGCAATCCCACTACTAAGTAGGCTATGTTGTCCCGCGGCGCGAACGGTCCGCGGAGGTCTTTCGCCTCATCTCTCAGCCAGCTCCACCACCTCCCCACGTCAACGTACTGAACTCAATACAATGAATTGAACATCCCCCCTCCCCAGGGAAAGAAGAAAAATCCTCATTTAGCCATCTTAGAAAGGACCTCCTAGTAGAGCAATACATTTACGAAGTGGAACGATAAATTACTGCGAAAGTGAATTTTCTCAGTGACTATTGAGGAGAATATGAATATAAATTATTTATAGATATCCTATTTAGTCTTCCTATACAGTAGTAGGACGCAGGAGAAAGTTTATACGGTTTGGATTTGTTAATATTTTTGCTTTATCCTATGGTTATTACGGAAAACAAATTGTTTGTGTGTTTGCTCAAAACAAAGTGTTTAAATTATTTATTAATAAAAATAAATAATAATATTCTTTTTCTGACCGTCGATAAACTCATTTTGTCCATATAGTTGACTAAAATAATTAATGTTATAATAATATATGTCATACGAAAAAAATGTGCACTCACGGTTGCATGACTAATTGTAAGAGCATCTTAAGGCAGATAGAGCACCCTCAAATGCACTCATATTGTTGCCGGACGATTAATCTCGAATTATACCGTTATTTACGCGACGGGAAACCTTTAAAAAATTTATAGGCACAATACAATGTATGGTGATATTGGGTTAGTTTTTGAGATGACCCAATCTGGAGAGGAAAAAAAGTCGAAAATATCGATGTCGCCCATCCGTCGTAAGGAAATTTCAATAAACGGATGAAAATGACATTTTAAAAATATCATTACATATTCATTTTTATTCCCGATAATCCCTCATTCTTCTTTCATAAAACCGACGATGAAATGTTCACTTTACAGCATATGGAAAAATTGGGGATTTTCGGGTGTGAGTTTGATAGATGTTCCACGTTTCATACATAGAAAATGCATGCAAATTTGAATTTTTCTCAGCTCATAGAATTTAAAGGGTATTATTGTCTGGACAAAGAATTACAGGGTACTTAAACGACAGTTTTGGCACTAAAATAAATTTCTCTTTTGGTTGAAATCCGCGTATGTTTCATCACTTTCACTGACGTTTCCCCCCTCGGGCTGGAGGCCTCTTCACTGCGCGTAGCAATGGTCCACGAAAGCTTCAATCGTTTAACTTTAAAAATTCAAAAGTACTCTCCTTAGGTCTAAATTTTCCGCATTTTCCTGTTTAAAATTCGTGGCAGTTGGCCATAATGGGAAGTTCTGGTCTGGCTCCAGCTAGATGATTCTTAAGTCTGCCGCTTGTTATCGCTCCGCGCGCATTAAAATTAAATTTCAAAATAGCCACTCGCGGCGCTACCAACCATCGAATTCCACTTTTCACGAGGAAGTACACGGCAGTGACGCGTAACTGAGCCATTAAATAATTTAAACCACGCATTTAACGCATGCGAGACGATTTTAAACTAAAAAAGACTACTTTCTAGACTAAAAAAGACTGAAGAGTACTTCACATTAACGGCTAAAGCCAATTTGAACGAGATACCGCTTCCCAGTGGCGGCGCCGAATAGAATGCACGCGAAACGGTGACGGATATAAAGCTTATCCGCCATGTTCTTGGACCTCCTTTAATGAAGTCCCCTTCCTCCAGCTGATCCCGTGCGGGGTGTAAAACGGTATTCATATAATTGTATTCAGTTCAGAGCATTAACGATGACTCCCCTTCCAAGAAGCCCCTCTGCCTCCGCGACGTTTTCTTCCTCTTCCTTTGCAATTTTCACCCGCCCCTGCCGCTAGCCTGCCTCCCTCGCACAACACTGTCGAGGACCTATAAATCGACGTTTGAGCAAAAAAAACTGTTCGCACAATGAGTAACAGCAAAATGTAAGAGGATTGAGGCATGGCTTTAGGAATATCAGGAATATCAACTCATTTTGAAACATTTATACCCAATAAAAAATAATATTTTTAGTCAATTTCGCATTAGTTCAGTTTTCGATCCAGGTTTAGAGTATTGGCTTATCATTGCCTTGATAATGACTAGCTAAATTGTTCATCCCTTAATCGGAAAGTAAGCAAGAGTGGAATTGACAAAATGTTTCACTTTTTCGTGAGATTGAAGGCTTCAGGAATGACAAACAGCAATAGAAATTTTAGCTTTATGTTAACCACGTCGATTGTATTCTCTAAAATTATCCATAAAGAATAACGGAGCATCAAAGGACTCATGGAATTTATAGGAATGCAGTGGAAAAGTGTGAATATAGTATATAAAAATATATATAAGTAATGTCTAACTAGCAAAATGAAATTAACAATATTTATCTTGAATGAAATAATATATTCTATTTTTAAAAATTACGGACCATTTAATTCCTCTAATTTAGTTAAAGAAAAGTAAATTGACTCTTTTCCTCTGTAGGCCCATATTAAATTCCCAATGAGTGTCCTACTTAAGCTTCAAAGGTTACCATTTCTATTTATAGTTTAATGAATTAAAATTTGACCTTATTACTTAGAAGAGCCGACATTTCTGATAGATATAAGATCGTATAAAGAGTTAACGACTAAATATGTCAACCAACATCCATAAAATATCTCTTAATTTAACTAGAAATGAAGTACTTGTTCACCCTAAAATAGGGTTTAACTCAGAAACTTAAACTTTGAAAATTTACCAGCAATAATAATCATCAATCTTCTCTTCTTGAGAAGAATTTAACTACCTAAACGAATGCAACTGAATTATTTTGGATCGTCACTCGAAAAATTCTACATATTCAATTTTTCTACGACCATCTAAGTGATCTGCTCGTTGTCAATATCCTCCTCAACTTTATTTGGAGTTGAGTTCGTTCATTATAATTTCGCTTCATGCCAAGCGCTCGTTTAAATATTATTGTTTCTAATAGATGTTGATTTTGCTATATTCTTTGATTTTTTCCATAACAGCTGGTAAGAAACTAACGAAAGAAGAATTTTTGCGAAGTTGCCAACTTATTTGTATATTTAGCCTCGATTTATCCTACTTGATGGTTCACGTTTGATTTTCATCGACTACCGTCATTTTTATTAACTTGTTCACTTCCCTAATAAATTTAGGAAATCATTTCCATCACATTTATATGATAGGACGAATAAAATCACCGTAGCAAAAGCAATCAATAGTTACCATTCATCCTAAAACGTAACCAGTTTTTTTTCTAGAATAATAGCATATTCTTGATAAGCGATCAAACTCCAGAGTCATTTCGAATTTTATATGAAGGAACTAACAATAAGAGCAAATATTAGACGAATGAGACACTTCGCTGTGAGGACTTGGCTCTCTTGCCAATTTGTCGAGAAGCGCTACTTGCTGGTTCTCCATCCGTAAGGTGTTCTACTTCAGTTCCAATTACGCCAAAAGCGGTCTTTCACGTTTCCCGTATCAAGAATAGGACACTATCGCCAGGGGAAAAAACGGCAGCCAAAATTTGGTAGATAATGAGGGAAGGCGGGCGGTACGCTGACCTCGGTGTGAGCCGATTTGAAAATATTTTTGTTTCCTTTAAAATACCGGTTGAACACCTTCCATGGTTATTTTTCCTTTAATAAGTGACATTTAGTGACTAAAGGAAATGCATATGTCTTATTCCCATTCCAAAGGCTATGTATAGTATGCCCAGTAATCGATTCGAAATTTATATCAAGAAAAAAGAAGACAATAAGAGGGCTTGTCTCTCTTCTGTTCATCTTCTGCGAGGTACAGGTGGTTTACACCTCTAGTGGTACAATAGTGTCGGATTTTACCTTTAGTGATCGATGAATTCCACTATTTACAATTTGATAGTTTCAAGCCCGTGTTAGCCTGAGATTCGCTTTCTCTGAACAGGCAACATTTTTTTGACTGGATTTTTCAGCAATAAATAGGAATAACCAAGAGCCACCAATCAATTGAGCAATTGAAAAGAAAATTTTTATTTTTAAGGAGGCAAGATATGTGAGCGGTGTGATGTGGAGACGAATAAAAGATCTTTCAAATATGTAGATGTTATACGCTGGTCCGGTAGCTAGCATACAAATTCATGAGGAATTCGAAAAAATGGCAATGTCCGTATCAACACATTTTCGTATTGCTATGAATATTTTTTCATCCTTATTTCTACAGGAAGATCAAAAACTGCTAACAAAATATAGACAATGATTTAATACGACAAATGTGGTGAGAAATTCTCAGGAAAAAGATTAAACGATCCAAATCGGACAGTACAATGCAATCAATCGTGAAAGTATTGATGTACCTTCAAGCACTGATGATGGTTCTGGAATCATACCCTTCGTTAATATATCCATGATTTTAGTAGTGACTGAGGATCTGCATTAGGAGCAGGCATACTTTTAAAAGACTTTCTCAAGATGTAAAACGAGATGGCAGTTAAGGAGGGAACTGCCACTTCTCACACGCGAGGTGAATTACCGACAAGAACGATGGGTATTGTCGGCTTATTCAATCAAGGTTCATATAAAAATTTGAATGATACCTAGAATTTACTGCAAATGTATTGATGAATATTCAACAAGAAGGCAAAAAATTAATTGAAAGCTTTTGTTGGATTCTATGCATGTTTGCAGGGATATAGATTGGGATTTTAATTCATGCCGGTGTAGTCCTTTCATTTCTGGCGAAAGAAAGTGCAAAAGCTCCGTATAACGTAAAGGTATGTTAAATATTCAAAAACTAAATGTGTGATTAGAAGAGTGATTAGTCTGTACAAATAGTAAGAGTAAATTCTCTGAATGTTTTCTACATACTTTGTGATCTTGTAACATCAGAAAATTTTAATATTTCTCAACGCAATAATGAATTTCCCAATCACGAGAAATGTCCTTTGAAAGCAGAGACTTTTTAGCAGCATATTAAAACTCTTACATTTATAAAAAATTAAAATTATGATCCACTTGTTTACAATCATTGGCAAATCGCTACGCAAAATATTCGCTATTTTCTTAAGTGCTAATGCCGTCATCTGAGCAATGACAGGATTAGTAAGTCAAATCGTCTTTCTTATACTGGAAGGGCTCCTTAAACTCATAAAGCTCGTTTTATTACCAGCGGCGGCATAACTTCTTATTACTCCCGCAAGACTATTAATGCCAGCGAATGTATGTATAAGGACGTAAGATATATGAGAAAACGACAGAGAGTATCAGCGACATAAACTGCTCTAGCGATTTGAAGATACTTTGAAAACGTTATTTACATACGTTTATAACACGGCACGCTCTTTTGCGCACACATGCTTATATCTCTTATATCTTTTGGTCAATTGAAAGACCAATCATTTGTTATAAGACTTGTTTTGGTATAAAATTGTTCGAAATCAGTGGAAAGCATTGTTTACATGACGATGCAACATTGCTCACATAACTATACAACATTATTTACATGACTGGGCAAAATTGCTCATATGACTATGCAACATTTTTTACACGACCATGCAAAATGGTGTTCACGATCATGTAGCATTATTTTACGACCATGCAACACTGTTCACTTGACCGTGCAAAATTCTTGACATAACCATGATAAATTTCCAAATGAATCTATCGCTGTATTTGCTGATAGCGTACGCCGCAAGAGCGAAGAATTAATTAGAGCAGGATGCATAAGTCTCCATCAATGTGTGACTGGATAATTTTGTGTTCCCAAAATATTTATTTCTCCGAGGATTTTCCTCTTCTTTCATTAAATTTCCTAGCTCCTAAAAGACAGAAATTGTTGCCGTGATTTCCTTTTCATTCACTAGAAATCTACGTCCATCAGGATTTCCCCACAGCAGATCATTAGGTCCAAAGATATATCATAAGATAAATTATGTGAAGAAGGAACTTATGAGTAATGAAACTGTGAGTAGAAAGAGTATGTTTTTTTTGGTGAATCATATTTTCGGACAAGACCCCTCACCACCTGAACTTCCGTAGAATGCTTGCGGAAAGAGTAAACGCTTTCGAAGGAGTGGATTATCTGAAATTAGTTTGAATTAATACAAGTCTAGTGATTAGGAAGAGCATTCATTCGAAGCGTAATTGACAGTATTGACTCTCCCATTAAATATTTTAAAAACGTTTCAAGCGACCACGGTTTAGAGACCTAGGCTTCACGATGAAGTGAAACTTCGAAAAAGGGTCGTTTAAATATGGTCTTTTTTCTATGAAGAACATCAAAGCCAGTATTTTCACTTAAAAAATGAATCGGCCCCAGAAGACCATATACTTTTAGTTATATATTCGAAGAAAATGGTTGGTGAGAGGGTATCTAACGCCAAATTGTAGAGTGATGATAGGCTTCGAATGAAAATAGGAAAATACGGGGGTCGATGACTCTTCTTCTCATAGAGGACAGAATAAAAAATTAAAAGGCGCTACAATATGATTTATTGAATTTATTGAATTGTAAATTAATCTAATTCAATTTCACCAGGGTATTATAGAATATACATTGCAGATTTATGGTGAAGCTAAGTAATACCAAGCTAATGTGTTGCGTTGACAAAAAGGAACTGAACCCATTTCTATGATTTGATCATTAACACTGAGGTCGCGTCATACTAAAACTTGTTCTTTAAAACGGCACAAAAGATAAGTCCGAGTAGACTGCATCATAATAGTTATCTAAGGGATATTCTTGCCATATACCAATAGAGGCACAGAGGTAAAAATTCAGGACTGAAGGACGACGTTGAAATTTAGCAGTTAACAAAACATAGGAGTGATCCGACAATCAATAAATTGTGTAACGCTCCAGACAGTCAAAAATATTATCAATTCGGTCGATAAAATTCTTTCTCATTTATATATATATGATATAATATTTTATAATTTAGACTAATATTTAGAAAGAAATTTTCAGAAATTAAATGAAAGGCTATTACAAATTCCGTATGAATAAAAAACATGCTACGGGAACAGTATTCAAAACAATATGGATTTTCAAGGAAGCGATACTTAATTTTATTATGTTGTTAAAATGAAATTCTCGTATTTCATCATTAGGAATCTATGAATACAGAAGAAACTGATAGAAAAAATACATCAACTTACCACTCCATTCAAAACTTCCCATCTAACCGACATCATTGGCGCATGCTGCTGATCATGCCTTCAAACATGCAGCACGGGACAATATTTGGTAATAAGTGATATTTATATCACATATCCAAAGCAGTTCGTAGCTTTCCATGGCCATAAGTAAATACAAGTGAATAATTATTTCTAGTCGTGAAATAACAAATGCTTAATTGAAAAATGTTTCAGTTTCAAATTTGATCAATAGTGTAAAGTGGTAATTTTTTTACCTGTGGTCTAATTAATGAATACAGATTGAATATCATCTTGGCCATTGGCAGCAATGAACTGCACATTTATCCAGGTCCCGTTTGACACTAAGAATATGTTGAAACATGCCTCAATCGTTTAATAAAACACTAATGACACTTATCTGATGAAAAAAGTGGAAATAAAAGTAAACAGTCGTGAAAAAAAGAGGAACGAAATACAACTTGACGCAAAGAAATGCAAATTACCATTCTGTATTCCCTGATTGTTCCTCGATTGGTGAGCATAGCAGTAAGAAATGAAGTAAATGAAGTCGAAGATATGAATAACTGATTTATTAGGCTTTTGAATTTTATTATTGTTTTAAAATCCAATGAGTTGGTTACCATGCATTTTTGCATTCTGGGCATGATCGACAGTGTTCCCAATTTGCTTCTTTTAGAGCAAATAGCTTTTTTTAAGGAAAAACCGGGTCATGAAAGAAGAATTAAAACATGAGAACGAAAAAGGCAGCGATTTCAAAATTTATGAAATAAAAAGAGTCCAACTTGATTTCCATATTTTTAATAATAATAAAAATACTTCAGAAACCTGTACAATACAAAGTTACACAGCACATATTAATTGAGCTCGTGCTTTGTTATTTCCAACACAATGACTAATAATGATCCAAGTATGGCAATCCTTCCTTATCTTACATAACACAGCCAGTGTAAAGCCTCTCTTAATAAACAGTAAAAATACACACAAAACAGAGTATAACTTAAGACGTATAAATGAAGACAAGCATTAAGGAAAAACTATTCAAACTCGAATAAAATCATCTTTCAAAGCGATTGATAACTTTGAAGCTGAAATATTTAAGGTAAATGCATTAATTGCTTCGATAAAATAAGTCTGGATGTTTCAAATGTTTTAGCAGTAAAATAAAATTCAACATCAAGGTACTTGCCAGCAGGGAATTAAAATCAGTTTTTTTCTGAATATTAAACTGAATTGCTAGCTTAAGTAAATTGGTGGCCTATTAGGTAACTAATTTAAGCCAAAGTTTGTTTCCATGAATATGGAAGCAAACCAAGGATGAGTGGGCAAATATGCGGTCAATCTCTTGTGTCATGGGCTGAGGGGCGAAAAGCGAGAAGCAAAGATACCCCTGTTCATCTTACAAATGAACAGTCATCTCCTTCAACTCTTTGGTTACACGGGAAACACAATCGTTTCTTTGTTTTCGGTTAAACTTTTCCCCAACTTCCCGTCGCGTCAAATCTTTCAACAGCCGCTTAACGATTCATCTAATGCTACTTGTAACTTTCATTCGATTCCTGAAGTGCAGTTGGAAGGGCCTGAAGTACGTGAAGGCATATTCCATCCAGTCACAAAGCGAGAGAACTTCGGTTGAAATTCAGGACATTCGTGCACACCTTTATAAAAAAAAACGATAATTTTAAAATTACGAATTTTCTAATGACTGGTACGCGAGTTAGTTTGCATTCGAGATGTACAGTTAAAATTACACTTTCCCTAGGAATTGGGAAAATCTGAACAAATATGTCAGTAAAAGTCCCGTGACCTAAATATTCAAGTTTAAACATTGTAAACAAACACTGACAGCAGAAGGGTGTTGAACACCAATCAAGAAACAGCTAATCAAAGTTCACCATCTGCAAAGCCGATGGACAATACAATGTGGAACTCACATTTTAGAAGGCCATGCCGTAAAATCATGGTTATATCGTAATTCATCTATTTTAGGTGTGATTTGGACCAATATGTCCCACTAGAAATGAATAGAATAGGATTAAACTTGGGAGAGTGAAAAAGAATACTTTCTTCATGGAATCGAGGAAGTGTAACATTTTCACCCTTATTTCACCCTCATGAAACCTTATGTTTATAGCAGCAAAAATTGATTATCCTGCCTAAGATTTTTATCCAGAGCCTCCTGATTTGTAAGCGATAACAATTGACTAGCTCAAATTGTAGATTTTAATCCCTTTTAAAACGATGCCAAAATATTTTTTTTTATGAAAGATATTACTAGGAAGCGAGAAAAATGAAAGGCTCTAATCAGTTATTTACCTCCAACGTTCAAAGTTATTGAAAATAAGAGATTCAATACGTAAAGGGGCATTTGACGAAGGAATATAATAATTAGCGGAAACTGGAATATTATGAAATTTTTTACCTTATGTTACTGCGAGACATAAATGAGCTAACGGAATATTTACCATCTTAGGGGTGAAACATAAAACTTAATGACATGTGGATGTAATAACTTTCTACACGTCACAGGTAACAGATTTCGACAGGATATTGTACTCCAATTCGAGATAACTAAAACTTCGCCAGAGGAAATACGGAAAATCTTTGTTTTTAATCGTTTATATACATTACTGCAAGCCACAGAAAATTCATCTGCGTAGAGGAATTACAAGGCTACCTGTTACATTGACGGCCTTAAAACAGAGATTCCTTCAGCGGTTTTCGAAGTTTTGCTTAGAAAAGAACTATGGGTGACAAGAAGGTCCGTTATTACAATATAAGTACTCAACAGAAACCCTGGTTACGCCTTACCCTGGCTTAGCCATCGCAATCTTGCGCAGATGAGTTGCTGCTGAACTCTGGTTTTATTCTTAATAGATAATTAACCAATGCTATTTTGCAAATAAGCATTTGATGGAAATAAACAATAGATCAGGTATAATAAATATCACTTCAGTATCCTTAAAACCAGTGTGATATTGTGAGTAATTAATCAAATTGCAAAAGATCTTCGAGAAAACATAGTGACGGGCAATACTAATTGTTTCCACCTAAGCAAAGATCCAGTTATCCGCAGGAATATTAAAAAATAAAAGCGAACATAATGCCGAAGTCCTAAGACACCTTTCGAGAATAACGGCAGGTACATTTTTTCCGGTTCCGAAATATCATAGTTTTGGCATATTAACTTATTTGTTCACTAACACATTCCAAGCAAATGTAAGTGGTGAACGAAATTAAAAAAAAGGATAAAATTAAATTAGTGAAAAATTTATCTCCACATACAATAGAAGTGGAAATATCTTGAGCCAGACAACAAGTCAGTAATATTTTCAGCACTGAGTTTGAAAAGCGTCGAGATTAAATGCTCATCAATAAAATTTAACACGATAAAAATAAACTATATTCAGCTTTAGCCTCAAAATATAACATCCTTTGTACACATTATTACAAGTTTGGAAACGTTTCGGGAGATTCCAGCAGTCAAAACTATGCCGAGCGATTTTCAATCAGGTACTCATCGAAATTACCACTCATTACTCATTAAATCGAAACACAAAACTCCGCAAGGAGTAGAACGACCTCAGGAGAATTTTCAGGCTACAAAAAATCACCGAAAAAGGCACTATTTAGAACTATTCTACCGATAATCTTGGGCAGAATGACGTTAAATACATAGGATGATGATTCTATCGCACCAAAAAAAACTTTACAAAACACGTTAAAAAATATCATTACAATTAGTGAAGACTCAACGATAAACCGTTCGCGTGATTCAAATACAATCGCAGCAAGCCACGAGTCCCTTCAGTCGCGAGTATTAGAAAGCCAATTTGGACTGCTTTCTATCTCCTCCCGAGGAGGAATACCACCTCAAACTTCAAACCATGACGAGATCGATCCACCAACCTAAAAGAAATCGACTCGCTCGTAGGCAATGCAACGCGCTCTGACGCGTCAAACAACAACAAAATAATTCCGTCGTGCCCCCAGTGCAAGTAAACCTTTTACGGCTCACTGTTTCGTAAAAAAATATGGTTACTATTTACACAGTCCGCGTCGTTTTCGGACGTGGACAGACGTTTCGTCGGCAAGCATCCAGACGAATGTGCGGGTAAGAGCTGGTCGCCTTGGGTGTGTCCGTCACAAGAAAAACCCATTAGGGTATCATAGGGATGAAAAATGGGAAGTGTGGGCATGATTAAAACTCTTCCTCTTCCCCGTCCTCCCTCTCGGCCCTCTTCCTTCCGGAGTCATCGGCGGCCGAACCCGGGGAAGGGTTGTCATGGTAGCTCATCTCCGTGCCGTCCCTGGCCGGTCGTAGGCTATGCGGAGCCACCTCCAGGGTCGGGTCCGCACCTCCGACCCTCGCCTCGGCACCAGCAGCTCCGGCCAGGGGGTTAGCCAGGACCCTTCGGATTATCGCCGGATCGAACCTCACTCTCGCGCCCTCTCCCTCCAGCCGCTTGCCCGAACCGTCCAAACCGGCGACGTCTGCAGATTCCGCGCTCATGGGCGCCACCAATCTACCCAGAAGGGTCCTCAGCTTCTCCTCGCCCTCTGGACCGCCCCACTCAGCATCCCCTACAAGGGTCTCGCCCAAGTCCATCCTTCGGCCCGTAGCCCCAGACCCTGAACCTACTGAGGACGACGCCTTACGCTCGATGAGGTCCATGAGGTCGGGAACCTCGTGGGCGGACTTGCCCTTCGGAGGTGTGACAATAGGAGCGTGGTCTGCATGGTGGACTGGGGGGGAATCTGACAGGGATGAAGGTGGCTGTGAGAATTCTGGCGACTCCGCGTGGTGGTGGGGTCGGTGGTGGTGGTGGTGATGGTGGTGGTGCCTGTTGGGCGACACGACGTCGTCCGGGTGGTCGTCAGCGTCCTGGTTGGCGTCGGGGTCCTCCGGATGATGGACGCCCTGCAGGACGTCCTCGGGGACGTCGCGGTGCGTGTCCGGGAGGCCGTCTGGGTGCAGGGCGGCGAAGGAGGCGGAGTGGTGGTGGTGGGGCGCTTCAGGCGCAGGTTCGCGGTGCAGTGCGTCGGGCGCCGCGTCGCACGCGCTGCAGCTGCAGTTGGTGATCACCTGCACCTTCCGCACAACCGTTGTGCGGATCTTGGGTGCGGAGGGTTTGGTTCCTCCGGTGCCCAGAGTCAAGTCTTCTTCGACCCCACCGCCGCTGCACTCAAGTGTCACCTGAGGCGGAAGGAAAAAAAATAAATTAATGCTCGAAATCAGGAGAATAACAAGGGAACTTCACTAGGGCGTCGGCAGTTCGAGGGTAGCTCAGGGCAGGGGAGCTTGGGAGAGTATTTCTTAATGTTTTAAGCGCAGTTGGCGATATTTCAATGAGCCATGTCACAAGTAACATGGTGAAAGGGCATTTTTTCATTCCACATATTTTTAATGGTCGACCTAGATTTCGACATTTCTGGGCAAGTGTTGCTCACAATTTGAGCCACTGCAACGACATTCATAAAGATGGATAATAAATAATATAAAATTGCTGAGTATATAAGGTGTTCATGAATTATCATTGATTCATTTGTATTCATTCACAAAAAAAACTAAAATAAACGGTTGTTATGAGACTTTAAAATTAAAAACATATACGCAGGAATAAATCAACAGTTAGGAAAAATCAATTACGTGCATTTCTGATCGTTTCTTCGAATCTCCTTTCCCAGGATTTTCTGGGTTAGTAATATCATCTTATACTCTTTGGTAATATGGTTCACGGTACTATTTACATTCGACAAATGATGGAATGACGGAGGAAAGAAGTCATGATCACCCTTATGATATAAAACAACCAAAATATCCTCTAACGGAATTACCAAGCATTTTTAAGCTAAATATCGATAGAGTCCACCTCAGATCAGTTTGAAAAAGACTGCCTTCGTCGCGGCTTGGGCTTGGCGTCAGCTCCAATTCCATCGTCCAAATTTATGTAGACGGTGGGGGATGAGGCATTAAGATGCATTTCTGAAAGGTCAAGAACCGACAAACCCCTGCCCCACACCCGGGAAATGATATAAATAGAACGAGGGACGCAGAGCAAACATTTAGCTCGGAAGAAGTCCCTGGAAGAGGAAAAGCTTTCGATAAATCATGATTGACTCGGTGACATAATAGAAGAGACCGTTGTGTTTATAGACGAATGGAAAGGAGGCCAAATGTCGTATTTTACTGACAGGAAGTGTTTTCAGGCCTTCTTAAGGGCAGATAGTGTACGCATAATGTAATAACTTGTTTACAAAATTGGAATCCCAGCTCAAGTAATACTAATTTCATACTAAGATTCGAAGGTAACTGACGGAACCGGAAACTCTCTCGATCTATCGGTTTTTTTTAAATTATCAATGAGATTTTCTTTTGTATCCGCACTTATTTTTTTGCTGTAGCGTTTTTTTGTTTAGTTAAGAATATGTGAATTTTTGTCGGTGTTTTTGTAAAATCCGGCTGGGAAAATAGCTCAATTTGCCGTTTTTAATAAGTACTATATTTCATGCATTTGATCGTTTATGTCATGAAATGGAATATCATCGTAATCATTCTTATTATATTAAATGTAATGTGCTAGCTACAAATACTATATTTCATGCATTTGCTATGATCGTTTATTTCATGAAATGGAATAACATCGTAATCATTCTTATTATATTAAATGTAATGTTCTAGCAAAACGTAATTCATTTATGCAATTTAATATATTTTTGCTCTTACGGAATTTTTCCTGAACAATAAATATTTTTCTATCTATCTATCTATTAACTTGTATCGAATACAAGGGGTACCTTTTCCTTGCCTCAACGGCTTAATTACTCTAACCTGAGGGCTAGACCTACCCAAATCGCCCATAAACAATGACTCACCCTTCCAAAACTTTTTATGTGTATTTCTCTAGGCTACTATTTACACTTCTTTCACTTATTGTTTGGTAATTTATTGCATTACTCTAATTCCATAAACTCTAATGTGGCTATACCAGTCACGCCCATAATTTTCAATTGCGCACCGTGTACCATTGACGTTCCATTACTCCGGGAAGACCTTTCCGAGGAATGGAACAGGGATACATCTCCCATATCGCATTGAATTATCGTCAGCCAATTACGGTCAATGAATATGTATTAATATGGTGTCTTTTCCTTCGTATTTTTTAGTTTGGCAAGTAACTATTTCAGTTTCATGTATAAATGATTCATTTTTCAAAAGACAAGATCCAAGAGCAGTACATTTATTACTATTATCATTAATGTGTTCATTTAGGAAAACTGTATTTTGGCACAAATTGATATAAAGGTGATAATAAGTGATTCATTTGTATTCATTCACTTGCACCTTTGCCACACTAATAATAAGTACCCCAACAATTAATATCTCCAATATTATAGAAATTGCACTTCTTCCCCTTGGCTTCTAGGGTACTCATGTACACCACCCCTACACAACATATATTACAATTATTACCTCCTTCCACTCGACGGCCGATGGCTGGCACGAGTCGCAGTAGGGTTTTATGGCATCGCCGGGTGACGAGGGCAGCGTCTTCGGGATAGTGTATGAGAAGCACGCCCCCACGCACACGTGGTTGTCGATCTCCACGGACTCGCAGTCGCTTCCCCCGCCGCCTCCACCAGCACCGCTGCCCCCGCCCTCACCGCCCCCAACCCCGCCCCCAACCACCTGCTTGATCGGCGTCGTCTTGCACCACGAGTGCTTGTCCGGGTACAGCACTATGTTGTGCACCTGCAAGCACAAGAGTTATGAGTCAAGACATGGGCAGATATGTACAAGGAGCGATACTCAGCACATGGAATTCCCTCCGAAATATTCTCATAAAAGTTGCAGTGTGGATTTCTCGGGTATCACACCGTGTTAGGTCCTCCGTATCTCCTTCCAACGTTTCGATGTTCAACTCGCCCATCGTCTTCAGGGATTCAGGAATCGAATGATTGCTGAATCCAATGTATTTGGATTCCTGAATCCCTGAGGACGATTGCACATCCAAACGTCGGCAGGAGATATGGAGGTCCTTACCCGCTGTGAAACCCGATAAATCTTCACTGCCATTGTTCGCCGGAAAATAACAGACAATACATCATTCTCAAAAGTGCATGCGATAAATTTCATGAATTCTTCTCGGATTCTCCGCCGGGTTAGGTTCTCTCTGGCCGACGTTTCGTTACTCTGCTCGCGCGTCTTCTTGGCCGATGAGAGTTGAACAGGTTCTGATCGTCTTATATACTCTTTTAAGAGGGTCAGGTGGAAAATGATCGGTCAGGAGCAGCCAATCCGGCGTTATCTAGACTCCTTTGGTCCTTTGGCTGACCAACTGATCCCTGGATACGGGTCTGAGAAATAAGATGACCTGAACCTGAGTTCGACACTCATCAACCCTGATGACGACACGCCAGTCGAGCATCTAAAAATCGGCCCTGGAAAACCTGACCCAGTCTATAATCCGAGAAGCATTTCTGAAAATAGTTCGTCGATAAATTCTTAAATCCTATTGCATGCAATAAAGTTGTTTTGCTTATGTATATAATTTCAGGGAAGAACCTGATTAAATTTCACCCGCACCCCCCAAATTCGTGTTCTCTTGGATTGAACAACACGACTGACGAGCGAGCGTAATAAGAACGCATTTCCTCCAAGGCGCGAACAACTAAAATAAATGCATGCAATTAGGTTAGTCACTCATTTGAATGATTTGACGATAGCGTTAAATTAGATTTTACCGGTCTTCACCAAAATCCTATTCTTTCGATTGCAATATCACAGCTGACTGTAAATCGCGCGGAATACCCTCCACAGCGCGAACTTAAAATTGCATTAATTTTTTTAAATTTACACGTTTTTTATTTTCATGATTTCAGGATAGAATTAAATTGAAGTATACACATGCATGTCCTCCAAACTTCTGATTTCCTGATCAAAGACATTTGCACATCGCAGCTGTTGAGAAACTCGAATGAATAGACGTTATTTCCAGAATAGGGAAGATTTAAAAAAATACAGTAATCAACGGTTGATGTTAATTGTAAACTATTTCTGGGAAGGACTTCGTAAAATTTCACACCGCCTCTCAAAGTCCAGTTTTCCTGATTTTCTAGATCCCGGGATGTGAAACGTTAGAATCCGGGTAGTTGAATAAATTTAAATTTCTGTAAATGCTTTAATTATCTCATTTTGAAATTCTCTGCAAAAACGACTCTGTGAACCGTTAGTATCCCTAGCTTGCTGAAATGGAAATTAAAAAATTTGACATGTGCTTCCAATTTCTTAATGCTTATGATGAGAAATAATGCGATACCATAGCATCGCCGAGAGTCATACGCAGTAAGTCGTTTCGTTAAGGAAAAGACCCAAGCTTCAACATGGAAGCATATCTCGAACTACTAACTTGGGCTTATTCCACTCTTGCGGTTACATTGCGTCAATGAATCACGTAGTAGATTCGGGTGAAACTCAAGAATTCCTTAGCGATGGACATCACACTTAAAAATCTGTAGTAAAACAAGTATAAAAATATAGCTGTGACATTCGATGTTATATTTGGTAAAATATTTAGAGGAAAAAAACAAATAAAATTATAAAAAAATTGTTAAAACAGATATTGTTAAGTCTACACCCAATAATCCGTAAGAGCCGGGTTAAGAAAAGGAAAGGGATATTAGGAATAGCCACTCAATTACAGCGTACCCAAATAAAAGGAAGGAAATTTTTTAGAAAAACAAAGAAAAATCAAAGCTGAAGCATGTTAAGCGATGCTGAAGGGAAATAAGGTGGAGAAAGGATTATGCCAAAGTCCCCCTTACTCTGTATGACAACCATGCGGGCTTGATGGTAGCTAGTGAAACAGCACATTATTCAAAATATGTCTTTTGCGTAACAATTTAACCGTTTATCAATTAATGGTTCAACGTTTCGACCTGATTTGAAATATTTTTATCATTTAAACAATTTTAAAAGAATTTTTCACAGTTATTTCATCGCTAAATTGCTTAAATACACACCACTAAGGCCAATGTTGAAGCAGAGCCAAACGGATAAATTTTTTTCGAAAGCAAAAGTAATAAGGATATCTGGAAATAAGGAATTGAACATGAACAAAAAGTGGATACAAAATAGGGACTTTATGTGGATAAATTCGAAAAAATAAATCCCTGAAGTTGAAAATAAAACACGAAGTAAAATTAACGATTCCAATTCAACACTATTTCGGAAAATATTCAACATTTACCTCGCTAGAAATAAATCAAAATATCATAGATGTTACAAGTGGGTAAAACAGACAAACCACAATTGCATTTCTAGTTCGCCATTTTAGATTGTTGGAATTCACCAATAAGAAATTAGTCTACAATTCCATCTAGTTATTTAATCATCTATATCATTCCACAATCTTAATACCCATACAATAGTTAACCTATTGGTTGCCACATAGTATTCCATTTCCAATCTTCACTTCAATGTCTATGCATTTTAATGAATGCTCTTTATTTTCATTTTTGTCCCCCTTATTCCTTTAAGTAGGACCCATTCACATTCATGCAACAAAGTCCAAGAATTATCGCGCCTCATTTCTTCCCTATTTCTTCGTCGACCCTGTAACATTGACAATTTTATCTCAAGTATAGCAGAAATTGCTTGAAAGTGGCTCCTAAAATGCGAAGGAAAGATTTTCAATGGTAGAAATAGAAATGCAGAGATAGACTCCGGAAACAGAAGGGAGACTCTGAGCCCATTCACCCCCAAATTGGTTTAGCGGCAGCAAATGGGATCAGAGAATTCTATGCCTCATGCGTTACGAATACATCTGTAGTATTCGAGCGTTAGACGTCACAGTATAAGGTGAATCGCTTCCTGAATTTTATCGATCCTTCATCGTCGACTCAATATTTGCTTGCGTTCACTGGAATCAGCTATTAGGAAATTCAATTTCACAAATGAAACTGCAACTTGGTTTTCTTCTACTGATCTATGTCCTTGGTATGGCATTTTACGGCATATCGGGATCTAAACATGTCGTACCTGATGAATACAAACAATTATTGAAACATGCCGTACCAAGGCAATAAATTTGTGAAAACAATTCAGTGGATATTTCATCTTGCGACATTTATTACGAATTTTTTTAATCCCCAATCATATGTAATGGTGTCCGAAAAGGTCACCATATAAAATTCATGAATAATATGAGGTTTATGAGGCACAGCATTGAAAATGTTTACGTTGTATCACTTGTTTTGAATATGAACCACAGTAATGTAGTTTCAGGTTTCAGATAGGCTGCGATTTTCCTCGCAGATCCATAAAATAAGATAAATAAAGTATCCTAATAATTATAGAAGAATTCAGGGGCGAAAAAAGAAATGAAATATGTAGTTTGTAGAAATGTAATATGTAGCAGGACTGCCTGTTTTAGCTACCACTCATGTTTCGTGGTACTTATTAAACCTCCATTTTCAATTCGAAAATACCCAGGGATGTGAAAAGTGACAAGAGCCCATTTTATCACACTGCCGTTAAAATATGATGATAAGAAAAGCAAATCTTCTTAGGATGGTTTGAATTACGTTCGATAAATATACGTAAGAAAATATATCAAATAGCAGCGTTTCTTAATGAACTTCAACAAAGGCGGAATTTGTTTTCATCGTCATCATAAATTTCATTCTACGGAATTACTCGTGTGGTTCTGAAATCAATAGTGTTAATGCTATCAGAATCACAACCTATGGAGTAGCAAAACTATTTCAAATTTTTTTAATACTTAGAATTGCTACTTAAATTTCCAAAAGAAAACAAAACGACATATAAAATATATTAGCGACTAACAAAATTGGCCAGCTTTTTCAGGTTTGCTTAAACTCAATCCACAATTTACGGGTCATGATGAGGGAAGAAGAAAAATAAATTCAAGATTGAAAATAATATATAACGACAGATATACGAGCTCTGTTTTTTTCCATTACATCTCATGAAACCTCAGTCATTGGGCGACCGTTTCTTACGAAGAAACCTTCAGCTTCTGCGAGAGTAAAGGAAAGAGAGGCGGATACTTCTGACCTTGTGAATTACACTGCGACTGGAAATTTACGCCTGTTTTCCAGCAAATAAAGTAGGAAAAAACACGCCACGCAACAATAAAATGTAGTTTTAAAAGGGCCCGAGAGAGAAATCCGTGGAAGGTCAAATGGAAGCTCTCTTTGGACATAAATTTTGCCTCGAAACACCTCTTGCTTCACACCGTCGTTAAAACCGAGGAAGGACAGAATGGGAGGAGGAAGATACGGGAGAACATCGCCAGGTCACAAGAGTTAACTTTCCATTCACGACACCAGGCTCTATTCTGAAAGTAGAGATCTGAATGCATGCAGGAAAAACATGAAAGTTTTGTAGCAATAAATATTAATTTTTAACATATAATCAGTTAATATCATTGATTTACATGAATGGTCACACTACGGAAGCTAAAAGTTCTAAGTTATGATATTTTAATACTCGTCAATTAATTAATTTCAATCGTATAACCGATTTATATCATAGATATAAATAAATGGTCACAATAAATACACTAAAAGTTCAATGGTAGGATTTTCATGTATTCGTGAAAATCAAGAATAATATTTTCTAGGGAGAGTATAAATTCCCACTCGGGAATGGGATATCATCATTCGATTATTTGGCGTTCAGGGCTTAGAGCAAGTACGAATAACTACTTTACAATGTTAACTACATTAAAAATGAACGAAGATTCAGTGCTTCGATCATACAAATGCAGCTAGTAATGAAAAATATTGGTCCCAGCAGAAAAAAGGTTTCATGAGGAGACATGAGGTACATTCTCTGAAGCACTAACCTCACACGCTTCATGAGTCGCACTGCGCATGCGCGATACGATATTTTATCGAAGTGACAGCGCCTTCTCAGAAAGCTACCTTAGGGCGTTTTCGAAAGCACAAAAAATCAAGTCAACTCGATTTAGTTCCATAGATGACGTCGGAAAACGATCTTACATGGAAATTTAGGAACTAAATCCAACGGAGACACCTAGCGTTAATGAAATCAGTACTATGTATGCTATTGGAAATTCGATACTCATTTTTTCAACTCGGTGGTGACCGCTGAATGTCTCCTCTTTTCTTAAATTCGTAAATCATCATATAAGATCCATTACCATTCATCCACCATCGTTGAAGCGATGGCTGGAGCTACGCGGAGTTGGCGGGATTGCGGAAACTTGATTCCAAAGAAATAAAATTATGGAATACTCATTTGCTTTTATTGAGTTCAAAAATTACTACATTAATCACTTAAACATGTTGTGACTACTAGTAATTAGACTTTCTTAAATGTTTGAAAAAAATCTATGGGTTTATCATAGAGCTGTGCTGAACTATACCTCGACATGGATGGAAAAACTGATCGCGTGACTCAGGCTTTGCGAGAATCATAATCCGAGGTGTCATTGCCGCCATCCCTGAACTTGTGCGTGAAAAAAGATCGTTATATTCAGGGTTTCAGCCTATGGGTGGAGTGGCACGAGTACGGTGAAGAAGGTGAGGAGCGCAAGAAGGCGTAGGGTGGAGGGAGAAGGCCCCTGCGAACGCATGCCGCGAGTGAAGGAGGAGGGGGGGGGGTTGCGGCGACGTATTTAGAAGCAACCATGAATGAAGCCCCCATAGTCCATAAATAAAGCGCCCCACCTCTCTATCCTTCCGCTCGTTTTCCCCGCGTCCTCTTTCCCACTCCCCGAACTTTCATTAAAAAAGAGAGATACCCTCACCGCTCGCACCTCCCCTCTCCGTCCCGGTAAGTCAGGGCGAGCAGATGTAAACATAGATGAATATAAACAAAGGCGATTTTCAGCTTCTTCGCGCGAGTCCGAATTGAATGGCAGAATACGAGATCAAGCGAAGGCCCTTTGGCTGATTGCGACGATAGCTAGTTACTGCAGTCACCGTGAGCGCTCTCGTATGTATTTACACACTCTGATGAAGTAAACAGACGACAGTTCCCATTGATTCAAGAGGTGAAAAGATACATACGAAACCAACCCATCTGAAGCGCATACAGACTTGTGAAAATAAAATTATTAGGAAAATAATTGGAGCACCATGGCTCATTAGCAACCGCCAAATCCGAAACGATCTCAAAAAAACACCAATTTTGTCATTTCTTAAAACCGCAGTAGAAAAATTTCTGCATTCTTTTGGCAAAACCAATAAAGAACTGTTAATGAATCTTTGGGATTACATTATTCCAAATAAACCCAGACATAAAACTCCCAAATTTGCCCTAAAACCTTCCCATATTCCTTTCCCCACCTAACCCAATGCAATGCTTAGACTGAAACCTCAAGAAAAGAAGCCAACTATACTATAAGAAACCATCCCGTTCCTGAATCAACTAGAAGACAGCTGATTGGCTGGGAGCTAGTACTGCTGCTATAAAAGAAAACTCCGCTGCTGCTGCTGCTGCTGCTACATACGAAACAATCATTCATCCCGGCTACCCCGGAGACATTCCCAGTCATAAGAGACACGGAATATTGATAATAAACCTAATTTAATAATTTCCATAAAATGGACCGACCGAGGGAAATATGACGTAATGTTGGGTTATGATTTGAAGAGTGGAATAAGAGAGAAGTCTCTTGAAAACTCTAAAAAGATGAAAGGGGATGATACGGTCCGTAAACGTTTTTATTTAAGGTTCAGTGATCCGTAGGATTCTACCGAATGAGAACCATCTCCCGAAGGAGAAGGTGGGGCAGGTTAATATGCCATATTATGGGGCATGATGGTCTTACGAACGCAATCGTCGACTGATTAGTGGTCAGGTATAAAGGGAAAGGAAGGCCTCGAATAATTAACGTGGGACTAGTTATCAGGAATGTAAAAGTGAAGATGTACGTTTAAATGAAAAAAATAACTGATATGGGAGATATTTTCAACGAATCTTGAGCTTTTGATGATCAATTTTTTGTTGCTTTACATTTTATAAATTAATTGCAATTTTGATACTTCGTTATTAGCAGTTTGGTGTCAGTTGTGTAGGTTTGACACTGCCCTATGGCTAATACAGGGTCTTTACCTATTCTATACGAGAGTTTAAGCCACTAACTACCCACAGAGACGAGATAATTCAGCGGAAATTGCGATAATTGTGCTTAATTTTCTACGTATTTATTTTTTACCACGACTTATTATTTCTGAATCAAAACTGTAGCAAAATTTTTTTCAAAAAGCTGCGGTCATTAGCAAAATATTTGATTTCCCGTTATAATTTTCCCGTATCATCGGAACTGGAATGGGAAGAGCGGATGCGGCTTCTTACTGCCAATAAATTTAGCCCTATTAACTTCCGGCCCGCCATAAAAAGCACGCAGAGAAATAATATAAAACTAAAATGCAAAGTGAAGGAAGTTGGACGGACTGCGGAAACTGATTGCCGATGAAATAAAATGATGGAAGAATAATTTGCTTTCAAAACGTTCTAAAAATATCCGAAAAAAACACTTAACCCGACATTTCTACTATAATTATATTTTCTAATACGTTAAAAAATCTAAGGGTTTATTACCATAGACATTATCGGTGAGACCATTCAAATAGCAATAGAATTGTCTATCATACATAAAATATATGCATAAAAGGTAACGATAGTGCTTGGAATCGGACATATGACGTATTTTCAACGCAGGCTAAATAAATCAAGCTCAATACCTTAGGGATGAAATTTACGACAAATTTCTTCACGTCAACAAACGAAGACAAGAATCAGGATTATCCTTCGTGCATTGGGTATTGTGGGGTGAATTAAAAACCCCAGATTTTCTGTGAAGTCTGAACTTACAGATCACGCACAATTATCGTATGTGCATGTGGGATTCAGTACCCGATTACGCATCAAGTGATACCGGTGATGAAGAAAGTTTGACGGTCAAAAATTCGCACCACTATAGTCTGTTCACTTTATGTCTGCGGGTGAGCTTTCGTGAGAGCCCGGTCACTCTCGGATGGCTTCGCTGATAGGGGAGGGGTATTACCGAGAGAGAGAGAGGAGGAGGGGCGAACATAACGTTGTCAAATGTACATAGTCGCCCTACATTGTCACTGAAAACGTGTGAGTCATGAGTGGCCACAGGTATTTTGGCCCCGGCGCCGAGACAATATACCTACTCATTTGGAAGGCATTGGGGATAATCCTTTCACAGAAGCCCATGACATTGTCAGCTACCGCGCTGAATGAGGCATCATTGGTGTAAGGCATACTAAGTCACATACAAGGAGAACGCGTGAGGTTTGGCAGCACTGCTCCAAGAGCAGATTCACGATGTTAACTCGACGGAGGTCTGATAGCGACTCACTGAGGCCACGCCTACTGTTTGCTGATTGGCAAAGGCTAAGTAACATGTCGAGCAATTTTCCCTCTCCTCATCTCCACTTGCTTTGGCCACACCAGCTCACCCGCAGAGATAAAATGAACAGAGTATAATAATCAGTGGGAATCACAAGTTTCCCATTTTTTCCTAACTTACTGTATCCAAGCTCTTAAATATAGCTAGTGTTCGTATATACCACGTGAATGGATGGATGGGTTGAGGTATATCGAGGGACGTCAATGCACGTTTGATGGTGGCATACGCTTACTTAGTTGATATTGAACATTACCGGTATAAGCACGAAATTTTATACGATAAGGAGTATGAATTTTCTATTATTCATGAGCAATGTTCTGTAACGTCCCTCGACTAAAGACTGGAGGCTTGACATGAGTTAGCAAGCTGTCCAGTAAGATGATTAATAAAAACAAAAAACACATCTGTGAGTAAAAAGACAATGAAAAAAACCCACTGTTATCCTTCGAAACAAAATTTTTCGGCATGCGAAGGTGGTTATGCACCACTTCATAAGTGGTGGTTGTAATTTGTTAGAGACGGCGTTAGACTATTCGAGTCACTTCCGCCGTTAAAGGGGCAGGTGAGAAATTAATTTAGGGGTATGTGAGAGAGGATTTGACATGGTTAAGACGAATTGGGAAACTCTTTCGCCGGGGATTCCGCTTACCTGAAGCTCAACAGATCGAACCCTGGCCATTGGTGATGTGTTGTCTTTTATTGGATTTTCTGAAGTTAAGTTTACCGTGGGATTTGACCTCAGCACCGTTAAAGGAAGCACAGGATCACCCTAGAAGAAACCAATTACCGCTACTAGTTACTACAGTTGTTAGGGTTTAGGGGAGGTTTACAGGTAATGGGAGTGGGTTGAGGAGGGATATAAGCCCAACGCCAGTTAGCGGCCAAAAAGGTACAAGGTTAAATGTCCCAACCGAAGAAAGGTGCACTTCAATTGATTCGATCCCTGTTTGGTGAGTCGGTGTGGAAATACCATTTAAGAAGCTAACGAGCAAAATATAAATGGAATGAGTACCCGAGCTTAGGCACTGACCGTCAGAAAAGAGCTAACCACACTCACGAACTCGGTACCAGCTAACATCACCTACACACGAAAGATCCACAGAAAAAAAATCATCCGCCTTGACCGGGATCCCGGTTTTTCTCTGTGGATCTTTCGCACGATTGTGCATTGCGGGTGACTCCCGTATAAGTTATTACCGTGGCTAGTCCCGGTATACTTTAAACTAATCACCTACATAACAGGAAACATCATTGGAGAAAAATATAAGAGCGAGAATTTACTCTATTTATCCTAAAGAATACATTAACTAGCAAAATAAGCTCTCTTGTTTCATTGAGTTTACTTCCATCAAGAATTTTAATGGTTTTCCAGAGCAGTTTTCAAAGGTTGTCTTTTAACTTGGTTAACACAAATAACTTCGTCGTTGTCACGCAAACTGGAGCAAAGATAATTACACCATAACACAGCGTACATCATCGTGAAAAATATTACTTGAAAACCAGTATTCGAAACTGTAAAACCTCCATTCTGAGAAAAAATACTCTTTATTGTTATCGGTATTCGTTTGCTCGATAAATCTTAGTCGGACGGCGTAACTAATGCCATAACCAGATGCAAAACTAGGGGGTAAACATTTAAATGCAGAAAGTACTACTTCCGAAAGATAGCACCTAATTTTCATAGCCATGTCAAATGTAAAAATATTCCATTCCATGAAATTTCACAGGTCACGCATCGTTAGCAAATATGTTCTGTGGAAGTCAAAGCTTTAAATACAAATGCATGGTGATGAATTCACGATGGTCATACTTGGCATGAATTGAAGCGCACAAGCTAAATATATAGAGGATTCAACATCTTAAAAGGCTCCTGAATATTCAACCCTGCCTTAAAGTTCATTTTTCTGTTCCTTTTTCCGATAATAAGGCTAACTAAAACATGTCGGCCTCGGTAGCGGCGGGGTAACGTTCTCGCCTGCCAAACAAGAGGTCGCGGGTTCGAGTCCCGCTTGGGTAGGTTTCCCCGGTCCAGGGCATGGTCGTTTGTGTACGTTTACTTGTTACATTTGTTGAACACCCCGGTGTAAAATGGCCAATAAGAGCTGTATCCGGTGGTTTGAGGATAAAATATAAAAAATGGGTATGGTGCCCAGGTAATACGTAATGGCATAACAAATGCACGAGGAGATTTCTGGTAAGTCATTTCTGGACCAAGACATGAGAAATTGCAGTAGGAACTGTTTGTAGAAGCAGTAGCGTAGGCACGGGGGGGGGTGGGGGGGGGGTTCCCGGGTTACAACCCCTCTTGAGCCTTCAAAAGAGGAACCCTGGACCCTCCTTTGCCCTGGAGTGTGGGCCCGGCAAGGCCCCGAAATCTCCGTTAAACCACCCCCCCCCCCCCCATTTCAAAATCCTGGCTACTCCACAGTGAAGAAGGTCGAGAAAATACCGCTGACAGGCCGGGCTAATATTGATATCTGCCATTGAGAGAGGCATTCTATGCTACTCCGAGGATACTATGTAAGATGGAGAATTTTAACTTGGGGGTTGCATAATGTAAAGGATAACAGTTCCTTTTCTAGATATCTTGGAAGGTACGCACCATTGTCAGCATTGATCGTGTCGTCCTAGTTTTTCAAATAAATTTATAAGATACTTTATCCCTATTCCATCACGTATAGAGTCAAACTATTCGGTTCCATTGAAAAAGAGCCACTTCTAATGTCTTAAGAAGTATGTGATAAAACTACGTTTAATGTACAAGTTAAGCAAGGGCAAAGCAATCTATAACCAGTTTGATGTCATTGCCAGTGATAAATTACGCATTATTAAAACCGTGTGACCACGACTTCTCTGAGATAATCCAACAATAAAGCATATTTTTCAATCTTGGGATCATTTCATTTGATAAAATCATTGATTCGTTTAGTGGGAGAGGGGGGGATGAATGTCAACTGAGAATACCATTCAGACGTATGTAACCGAACGAAAAAGTATGGTATCATTCCTTTTATCGTTTACAGCCCCTTCATGATTTCTTCGAACTTACTTAATCTGGGATCATTTCTGGCCTATCTCCAGAGATGAAATACATTGCAATTCCATAACCTATATTACCATGATTTTCAAACTGAAGCTATTAATTTTCACCGTAGTATATTTGACTCCTTCAGCATACTATTGTGATAAGATACTACGAAGGACGACCATAAAAACAAGGGGAAGAAGCCTGCTGCGTGGGACAGCCAAATCAAGCATGAAATATCCTTCATGCAGGCTTCAATTGAGAATAGCTATCATCAATTCCACTCCAAAATTGGTTTTAAAATTCTGTCATTCATTTATGCAACTATAAATACAAAAGGCAAAATTTATTATTGCTTTAATCCAAATCATGATTATTACTCTACCAAATAAATAACCAGAAACTTCTGTCTCAAAAAAGAAATATTCACGAAAAATCTTTATATATGTACTTAGTCGTCCTCGCTCGCTTTCCCCATTAATGAAATTTTGTTTACGATAGCGAAGTCTGAATTAGATTTTATCCCGTGAAAACCATTACCATGTAATCAGAAATTAACTAGATCATAAAATCTTAGCAATACATCCTAGTATAGAAGCTCACCCGCAGTGAATTTAAAGGCACATCACGATTTTTTTCATCGATCAAATCCCTCTAAATTCTTTCCAGCCTCCAAAATATAAATCTAAAAATATCCATATAGCTTCAACAGGGAGGGGTGGTTACTATTTATACAGGAGCTATTTCTAGCCTCTAAGCCGCGAAGGTTAGTGTCAAGGGCCTCGCTGCCGAGCTGAGTCCAAGACTTTGAATCCTATATCACCATACACGGATCAATGGTAGAGGCGCTATAGCGAAGGATTTTGTCCTTTAAAATATTATAAAGTCATGGTTACTAGACCCGAAACAATTAAGAACATGCATCACTCACACTCAACTGGTGTGTATTCTCGGGAAATCACTCTTTTTAAATGTATACTACCATTTCATTTTGTCATCAATTTCATGTTTTCTTTTTGTTTTTTTATTTATATTATATTTTAAACTAGGTAATTTTTCTTAAAAATGCCAATTCCTCTAATAACTCAAACAGCACTAATACAATGTTATCTAGTTATATATTAGCTTAAGGCATATTATAATTCGTTGTCTCGGGCATTTTACATGTAAAAACGAGTCGATAACCACAAAACAGAGTACTCCGAGGGGTACCTATATTCCAGAATACATGTTTTCTTAATTGTGATTCAAAATTCTAAAATGTGATTATGAGGAGTCGAATTAAATTAATTCTTATTATTTAGTAATTTTCAGGATACATAAAAACTTTTGTATTGTTAACTTTTAAGTTATTAACTGAAATTATATCAATTAATTGTAACAGAATAAGACCCGTTATAATTTGCGTCATGAATTCGTACAGGCCATATCTATAATTAACTATTATATATTAACAATTAAAATACGCGCGTTAAAAATATAGTTAACCATTCAATTTTATGGCCACTTTTTATAAAATGTGTCTATCCACTAAAATTTTGAAACAACAGATTCAAATCAAACTTTAGTTAATTTATTAGCTGAATTTTGGTGCATGTCGACCTCTACGAGTTATTTGGGCAAGACGATAGTCCAACAGACGAATGGGAAAATAAAACGAAATCTAAAAATGCATCATGGCAGGGTAGTTGAGCCTGAGAGCAATGAATGTGCTCTGATGAATTTTTTTCCACATAGAAGTGAGATAGGGCGGATTTGCCGCCCCAAGTTTCGGAAAACACCCTCACATGAGAATACGAGAACACGAGTGAACTCAAATACAACGTCCGCGACGGCACGAATACCTCCTCGGCGACACTGTTTAATTATATCAGGGTGTTGACTTGAGAAAGGGGGTCACCAAAAATCTATGGCTGGTAATGAGGTGGAGGGGCTGATTCTATTTTTTAAGTAACTGAAAATGACGCAAAAGTTACTTTTTTACAACTTGAACATTAATCTGTTACTTTTCCAGAAAAGTAAATTTTAACTTTAAATCGTTAGTTTTAACCAAGATTTACTTTGGCTTTTTTCAATTCTTTTATTTTAGTAAGTTTCCCAGCTCTTGCACAGGTTCCGTTTCACCAAAATATTTAATGCATTCATGTATTCATTGGTATGTGGTTATGTATTACGTAAGAATACCCTTTAGGCTTGTTCGGAATGTGAAGCTATTTCTATTTCGACGCTATCATTTTCCATTCGTGATCATAAGCATTTATTTCCATCAGCTGACTCACTTCACGGTAAATCCTAATTCTGACGGTTATTTTGCACCCGTGTCGACGTGCACTTTATTTTTTTCATTAATACGGTTTATTAAGCTATAGAGCAATACTATTAAGCTATAGAGCATGGTAATTTAGATAGCTGACTCATGATTTTGTACCAAATGAGAACAAAACAGTAAAACGATTTAGATCAATTTATAGTCCATGGATGATTTATAATGCCCAATAACGAAGGAAATTCAGCCGGAAGGAGCGATTTCTGACAAATGCTTATGACGTGGATCTAAGTCGTCTGATTTCCTTATGGCCGCGATGAGATGCCTGAATCATATTCTCCTGAATGAGGCAATCATTTGAAGGAAAATTGTTTAGTGAATTCTTCTAGGTTTCGTCGAAGGAGGCGAGTGGTTTGAATCATGAACACTTTTTATAATGGTCATTATCCTCCATTCTTGAACGGTTCTTTAATCAACCACGCGAAAGAACAATATTCCGCGATTACTCACATATAACTAAGCATAGCAAAATTAGGCTCCAATTCTAAGATACCACATTCTTCGATCAGTTAAATCATAGGAAGTCAAGCAACAACAGGTTTGACGTTATGGATGCTAAAAGCACATAAACACTTAGGTCGAACTGACTGACACTAAGCTAAATTGACACCACTATAATGCCTTTGATGAAGATTTGCGAGACGCTAGAGATGCTATTCATTTTCATGCCCTGCTTTACCCATGCCTATCTGAAAATAAAACTGGATTTTGAGATGTGAACTCACTCTCATTATTTCCAGATGGTCAATCGTTTTCTTATAGACAAATAAACTAAAACTCGGGGCTTCTTTCAAATCCTCCAGACGTTCACTTTCTTCACTCACAAACTCAATTTGAGCGATCCATCATTAGGTTGCCTACTAATGTAAACTATACAGCTTCTACGGTAAATTAAATTTCCTCATTCCCAGATGGTCAATAGTTTTCCTTCCGATTAAAAGGAACTTGAATTCGGGGACTTTGATCACAAATTATTCAAACCTTCACTTTCTCTAACGTCAGGCTCAATTTGAGTAATCCATCATAAGGTTCTCTACTACTGTTAACTTAATTTCCTTATTACCCCAGATGGTCAATCGTTTTCCTCTCGATTGAAAGGAACTAAAACTTTTATCTCTAGACCCTCACAACTTCCTTCCCCATTGTAATACACTTCCACACACACCAACATCCCATTACTACTTTATTCTATGAAGACTATTGGGTAGGGACAAATTGGGAAGCTGTAAAGCTCTAAGATGACCCTGGACCAAACCTCAGCCGCACCGACAACACCGCTTCTCACCCACCACCGTGGATTCACGCCTCTCCCGAGGTCATCGATCACGTTCACGCTCGCATGGGACTCATCGGAAGGGGAGGAGGAGGAGGAAAGGGGGGGGGGATGGCCCGAGTGCAATGAATCAAATCCGAAAAGGGAGGGGGTGAAAGGGGTACGGCGGCTATGTGGGAAGGTGAAGGAGGGTTGCGTACCGTCAGGATGGAGAGAAAAGAGACTTCGGTGGAGGCTCCTTCGGACCGCGTGAGTCAAAACAAATGAGATTTCCCACCTTTCTACAAGTTATTCCTTGCGACTAGGGCCCATATGCCAGCATCTAACTTAAACTTGAATCCTCACTCAACCTCGGTCGTTCAGACTTCAGACTCAAGTTGAGATTGAGTTAAGGCCCTTTTACACGGGGAACGGTTAAGAACTGCAATGGCTTGGGTTAGAACTGCATTTCCTTCTAAATATGCCGTGGAATTACACGAATGCACGAACGAAATTAGAACAGGGGCTATTTTACTATCTCACGTCCAAGCATTCTCGCATGATTTCTAGCAATTCACCTCTTTTAACCACGGAATTCAGACTCGCCTTCGTACACACGTCAATTTGCGCATGTACGGCCGTTTTACCCGAGGTACGTAGGTGCCCCGGGTAAAACGGCCGTAAGAGCTCGTACTTAAAAACGGACTTCATCTCGTCTCACTCGAGCTAGAGTACCTGTGGTACTGCTCAGTCGTAAAATTTTACAAAATAATGCATTTACCTAGATTGATGCCCCCCATGGTCTCCTACACGTAAAAAACTAGCATTACTAGAGTAAAGTACCAAACGTGGAGCTATTTTTATGTGAGATTATTCATTCAAGACGCGAGACGACGGCGGAGGACATCTTGGAATGTGGAGACTCAAATTGAGTTTGGGATCAATTTATGAATTGTGTAGCATAGTCTGAGCAAGCTTTGGGACTCCAGTGAATTCTTGTATTGCCATCGTGGTAACCGAATCGACTTTGCCTCAGGATCAAGATTTGGCAACGCTCAGGACTTCGCCCCTAGTTCACAACTGGTTAAGTTAATCGGCGTAATTTTCGAGTTGAAGGCCCCGTTCACAGCACTTTCTTTGGCGTAACTTGTATTTGGAATCACTCAATTGGGCGTATAACTTGTGCTTGGAATCGCTCAAATATATGAGTGAAATATTCCACCAATCATACCTCAGAGCATGAAATCGATTACAGAGAACTTTCGATAATTAAAATGACTGTCGATAGGCATTACTACCCTTTTGTTCTTCTCGTTACTTTTCACATGAATCTGAGTCCATCTGAACTAATGACCATTTCAAGCCAAGTTACGAAGCTTTATGCTGTTGTGAACCAGTATTTGCTCTTCTCAAGTTTTTACTACAAACAAGTCAAGTTGAGTTGTGAATGTGGCCGAAAACTCATACAGAGCATCTGTTAATCCATAGCAACTTAAACTGGCACAACTCGAAATTGCAGATATCGCAAGTCCTCTAAAATCCATTTCATGAATGATGCGCGGTTTTTGCTGTGTTTCTAGGAATGTCACTAATTGGTCTCGGTCATAATAAGCCAAGTCACGCCAAGATAAGTTGTTGTAAACAGGTTTGGATGCCTTTTATGCAAGGTAACATTGCGGGAAAACGTTTTATGAAATCATTAATTTTATTCTATTGAACTAACATACGAGGAAACCTGGATGTTTTTGTTTTCAATCAATGTTTTACCACGCAGTTACATTGCATGCAAGCTCATTGTATATAAAAATGGATTTTGTGCAACGCTTTACTGAAAGTTTGACCGTGTACAACAGGCAGTGCATTACTGTCGTCACTACAGTTGAACATTATGTTTATAATTTAGCGCATTTGCGTGCCTAATTATAGAGGATCAAGAAGTGATCACAAAAATTATTAGATCATTACATTTATGTTCAATCACCACAGTAATCTGAGCAGCCTACTGCTGGCTATTTTTCCGAAAATGATCCATTCTGATGATCGCACAGATTTATTCCAACAAATTACGCGACATTAAGAAGGATTGTAATCATCATAATACATTTTGTCGATTTCTTACGAACGGAGCATTGTACTAACCATTTTTTTAAAGTGAAGACAATGCCAACAGCAGGAAGCAACACTTGAAATAAATGTAAGTGATTCAGTCAATTCCTACCATAGATTACGCGCAGTTTCAAGAAATAATGAGCTGAAAGGTAGGATTTTGCAATGTCTTCTTGTATAAAAAACATGAACACCGAGGAGCAAGAGGAATGATATGAGAAACGAAGGTCATAAAATTTCGTTTGACGTTGGAACCTCCACACAGAAGGTGGGACCGGCTGGGAAGGAAATGAAGCAGAGAGATATACACACTTGGGAGGGGCTTAGAAGGGAGAAATTGGTTAGGGGAGGTGCGTTGGAGATGAAGGGAGAGGGCAGGAGGAGGCAGAAAGAAGGAGGCGGGAGGTGGTGGAATAAGTATGGGGAGAGGTGTGCTTGGAACCTTCCGCCGAAAGATGAATTGAGCTGACCTTGTGCTCTCGGTGCGCCGCGGCGGGCAGGGGCCATAGGGCGAGGAGGAACAGGGGAGAGAGGCGGAGGAACCTCCGGGAGACCTCCATCGCCATCACCGCAAGATCTTCTTCACTCTCTCGGACGGAGAAAGGCACGTCTGCTGTGGGCTGAGGCGCCTCTTGGCGGGGACTGACGCTCGCCTTCTCTACGCCGCTGACGACGCTCGTGCGAGGGGGGGGGAGTGAGGAGGAGGAGGGGTGGGGAACTTATGGTTCGGGAGTGGGGCGGTGGAGGGGGGAGGTGGTAGGGGAGGGGGTCCTCCCTCGCTCTCCCTCTCTTCAGGTGCTCCCTCGCGTGGTCCACGCAGGAATCTGCAGAAGAAGAATGAGAGAGATGAGTGAATGAAATTCCGGCGAGGCGTCAACGTCTGCAGGGGAGAGGCGTCTCTTTATGGATCTCCGACGTCAACAGGTTGGATTCCGGCGGGCGAGGCCGATGGCGCAAACGACCTTATTCATGAGTCAAGCCGGAAACCGTTTCACCTCGTGATTGAATGCATATCGTGGGTTATCTTCTTATTTTTAGATCTTTATCCCGATGACAACATGCCTCAAATTTAATAATAATATCGTCTTTATTTCACAAGTGAATTTAGGACTAATTACTCCTCTCTTACAATTACGACAATCACATACATCCATGCCCTGGATGGTGGGCAAACCACCTAGGCGGGATTCGAACCCGCGACCTCTAGGTTAGCAGTCGGGGACTTAACCCCGGCGCCACCGAGGCCGGCAAATTTACGCCTCGTCGCCAATATCTTTTGAAATGCCAACAATAGTGTTTTGAGATGAATTTTACATTATATTTAGAGATAAATTTTACACATACATTTACAGAGAAAGAACTATTTGTTTCCTCCACAGGCAGCAAAACCCGAAAATAAAAATTATTAACTTAAAAGCCCAACTTCGCGTTTTTCATAGCTTTAGCAACATAAAATATTACCATTATTGGTTGTTACACCATCATTATATTCTTGTTTTAATATTGGAAGACTCCACAAAGTAAGATCTTTCTCAGACAATCAAAACATCTAATTTTAAAAAGAAAATATTGAACCCAAACATAAAAATGGCGGCGACAGAGAAATTCTCAATTCCGAGGGATTAAATTTCGACCTTAAGGGTCCAAATGGCGACGTTCGAAATGGTTTAGCGCTTTCAGCAATGCAGTTGAGCCATCCTAGATCAAGTATTTCTCTTTCGGAATGATATGGAGAGCATCAAACTCCCAGCAGTCTGATCGCGTAAATAAAGTTGTTGATACAATTTGCTTTTAAATAATTTTTTAATTAATTAAATAAATTTTGCCGATTTTCATGCAGTTTGAAATGATAAAGAAACATAATTTTACTATATTTTTGATCCGTCGCCAGCTACTTGAGCAATGTGCGGAGAAAAATTTAAGTTTGCAACCTTCTCACGAAAAAGTTGTTGTCGTCGCCTGATTTACCAGTCCCATCAGCAAGGTCACTAAGCAGTATTTTGTTCCCTCGCTCTTCATCGATTTCATTGAGATCTGTCCTAAATATACCACGAATGATATAAAAATGATGGATAAATTTCGCGCACATGTTTCTACACATGTGAGAGTGACTAAGAGGAGTAAGGAGAGTAGTTTTTCGACGAATACCATTTTGTCCAAGATGTACCAACTTCAAGCGAAGTCAGCGACCCAATCAGACATTGATTATCTTGTGGCTATAAAATGACACTTTTCATCGCCATTTAGTAATAGTGTTCTCACTTCTTTTTGATCGACTTGACCTTAGTGTAATTGCAGTACCGAATTGATTATATGGAGTAACTGAAATGGAGCAGGAGGTTTTAACTTATTTTTTCGCTCACGAAAAGAGATTAAAATCTAAAATAAACCATTTAATCGAGCTTCTTTTCTAGCCAATATTGCGAGACGAGGTGTTCCGGGTCGAACGGTTGGGGATTAGTTTCATTCAAAATAAATACCGAGCTTTCTAAACTCCGAGATCCTCAACGAAAGTCTGGAAAAGAATGAGAGGAGGCTAGTTAAGTGAATGGAATTCCGATGCGTATAAGAGTGAATGGGAGGGGAAGTTGCTTTATGGATTTTTATCGTCAACAATTCGACTTCCTCGAGAAGAGAGGGAATCAGATGGCAAAGACGACCTCTCTGAAAATGAAACCGGTTCTCCTATCGAACGAATGCTCATAGTCTCCTTTCGAAATCCATCCTGAAAATTACTACTCCGAAAATTTACGCCTCACCTACAATGGGCAACAATTTGCAGAATACGTGCTAACGTCGCAACTCCGAAAAGTTTGCATTTACTACGCCCATCACTCATGTTCCTCGAAATAAATAATACCTAAAAAAAGATTTCAATAAATTAAGTTTTAGCCTTTAAAGAAAAATAGTAGACTATAGAAAAATATAGAAGAAAGGACACTGTGAATCACCGTACGTCACGGTGGATGGGCCACGATTGGCAATACTTTAGGATGTCAATGCAATGGAAGAGGCTTCTTTTAACACGCACACTCCAAATGGGTACCTACGTCAAGATATTACTCATAAAATATATCTGGCACTTAGAAAGATACAACGGTCGTACTTAATGTGTTAACCTATTTAATATGTCAGGTGAGGTTTAGACAGCGTTTCACATTTGGTCTGTACCTGGAATGGCGACTCTTGAAAATCAATCCATTTCTTGAATTCACGAAGGATGAGGAGCATCACACATAGATATGTTGCCGTCACTTTTGTAACGGAAACCAGTCCGATCCCTTGAATTAGGCCTGCACCAAAAGCAAACGCTTATTGCATCTAAAAGTATGTAATTTATTATTGGACCGAATTCATTCCATTAAATTTGAAAACCATTCTCTGAACTGATTTAATAATTGAATACTTCCTAACGACAAAAAAAAAACAGAAATTTTCTAATTTTTCGTGGTATAACTTGACACAAATTCACAATGCAAATGCACAAGATGTTTTTACGTTAAGAGAAATATTTGTTAAAAATCCAAGCTCAAACATTCCCAGGAAATGAAAAAACACAACTACGAGGCACCGAAAACAGTCCAGCCATAACCCACTCAAGTGTACAAGCACCCCCGTCAACAGGACCGTGGAGGACAACTTACTTTCTCCACGCGAAACGCTTGTTTCCTGGCCAAAAAATTATTCCTTGCCCTCCGCGAAAAAAAAGTTTACAGGGAACGCAGTGCCCTTTAAAAAAGAAGCCTCCTCCATATTCGGCACGACAAAAGAACAACTTTGTTAAGGCCGCGCCATCAATCCCACCAGAATCCCTCAACAATCGCCCAAACATGTAACAAGTTGACCTCGAGGATTAAGGACGAAAAGTCGACGCCGCGAACTCCCGCGTCTCTTCCCAGCAGCCTTTAGAATCGGCATTTCGACTTTCATCTGTCTCGAAGGTCACGCGGATAGACTGGAGGAAATAAACAGAAATAAAATATCGCGCACGGCAACATCCCCCTGAGGATGATGGCTTCAACATCCGTCTCCGTCCCGGTTGCCTTTTGAAGGGTGTCTTAATTGATGGCGACATGCGGAATGAACGATAAAGGTTGTGGACGGGTTAAAAAGATTACGGAATGCGCTCAGAGAGAGCTTTAAGCCGTTTTGGGAACTACATGAATGACAAACTGCCGAGGAAAAAAGGTTACGTTAATATATCTGCCCGAGACACTTTATTTGTGTAAGCTGCAGTGAGAGGAACTTTCAAAACAGCTCACTGAACCATTTCAAGCCTGAGCTCGTACGATCATAACTTTTGATACGTGTTTTAATCGCTTACCATTTTACCATCACTGCAATTGATTAACACTCAGGGCATGAATCTTAAAATGTATGCCAAAGACTGCATAACCTCAAATCCTTGGCCAAAATTAAAAGAATGGTGAAACAATGGTAAATTAGCGTATATGTGAACATGTTATATCTTAAAACAACCTGATATTCATAAGTAATACTATATTCTCCTATTTTGGCTTGATAATTCCTTTAAAAATTTAAAATTGTATAATTGTTATTGAATTATTTATTAAATTAAAATTATAAACGTAATATAAATTCAATGTAAACAATATAGGTACCGGCAGGTTAATTTTTATTCAGAATTAGGAAAGTTATGCTTATAATATGCCACTTGGCAATATAATAATGGAACCTTCTGACAAGCCTAATAGCTTAGAGGACCAAGTTTGCATAAAAGCAAATAAAGGCATTATCACATTTAAAAAAAATGTATCAGCATTCTATGTTGGGTGTGATTACCATGACACTTCATTGATTCATTTTACTTTCGCGTCAAATATTACGGAAGTAATTTGAGTTCAATTTGAAATGGTATTCAAGGATTTAACCAAGGACCAATCCGCAGCGTAAATCAATCCAGCCACTCACAAAAACACAATAAGCGCGAACATTTCGCACACGAAAAATCATTGGCAAAAATCATGAATCTCGCACAAAGCAAATGATATTCCCTACGAGGAATTTTCGCATTCGTTATAAATAGCATAGTCCGCTAATTTAGGATCTAAAAAAAATATTATTCGGTCATAAATTATAGGTATTGGAGGGAGACGAGTGAAACCAGGTCACTTTTCCCTAAGAAATTATTTCAGAACACACCCCTTAGACAATCGAACTACTTTGATTTTAATTTCGCTCTCTTAATAAAATATTTTGTGAAGATCGTCACCGTCCTTAAAAAAACATTCAATTGCTGCCAATTACTACTTTAGGCACATTATATTATAATATACGTTTTATTACATATTCCTAATAAAAGTTGGCATTTCGCAGAGGAAGAATAAAAGCAACGCATTCTCCTTTCTTAATTTTTCAACTCAAACATTTCCATTTACCGCTTTTCTATCAATTTCATAAAAAATAGATAGCCTAATTACATATAAAGTTCACTAAATAATACATTTATCATCGAAGGAAAGCCTACAAAGAGCTGTTAAATATTAACTTAAAGATCGTATAACGATAGAAATCTGATATACTGCACAGAAAGAAAGTGATTGAAAGGCAGGAATAGATTTAATCCCTAGAAGTATAGATTTAAGAACATATCTCCACAAAACTATTTAATCCAAAAGCCTTCCGTTTTTATGGCACTAACATGCCTCTGGCACATTAATGTGAAAAACCGATTGTCATCGATTTAATTTGACTCGACAATTAAATCGCAAAGGAACGAAGTGACAAGTCTAATCTGCTGGATAACCTGTCTTCTGACCCATACGTGCGAGGTTCCAGCTCTGCCTCAGGCGTGTAACACAAACTTAGGAAATTTGACATCAAGTGAAAAATAACTACACCCTTCTGACACATGGATCACCGGAAATGTCCTCTAGACAAATAACAGGCCACACTAAAGCTATCGCTTGAACATTAATCACCATACGAAGCCTTTACAAATAATGTAATAAAAAAGAGATAGCCAATCGAAGGAAATGGAAACTAGACATCAACATTGCGTTCAAATATTGCTATTCTGATACAAACACAAATAATGTGTCATGATTTTTCATCCGAATTAAAATAACTTTCACGCAGTGAGGTAAGGAAAATGCACTAACACGGTAATATCTTACATTAAACACTCTTAGTATTGGCATTTAATGAAAGAAACATCAACTCAACTTAATTATGCTCAAAATTAAATTGCATTGTTTGTTTGAACATGAAAACCAGTGATATTTTCACTTTCCATACGACCCTGTTCAAAATAGCGCAATTTCTTTGACACCATTTAATAATGCAAGAAATGGTCAAAATTTATTTTCGACGATAAAATCTAATTTTGAAATTAACTAACAAAAATTCTTCCAGTACAAATTAATATAAATGGGAAAAACCACGCCACCTGTAAAAGCGCCGTCGAAACTCTTTTTACGCATTCAATGCTTGCGACAGAAACGCGAATAAAAAGCATTCAAAATTCTTCGAGGTTAGAATTTTAAAAAGGAAAAGATGTTATTGAGATAAATTAAAAAATAAAAATTGCCATTTGCATATTCACTTGCTCGTAATCAAACTTGCCCATCAGCATGGGGAGAGTATGGTGGTAACGGGAGAAAATTCGCAAGCATCGGGTCCCCGCGAAAGAAACTGATGGAGGAGGAGGCGATCTTATTCATCTCCGATGCGCAAAACATTCTCGAGTTTCGAGGTCAAAATCATGGGGAGGTGGACGAAGGCACGAGGGAGAGAGAGTTTTCCCTAAGGAGAAACAACAAGGATTGGAACGGAAACTTCAAGGTGCGAGGAGCTCGAAACCCGAACCTGATACCTGGGGAACAAGGACAAACGCATCTACAGAAAGAATATTATCTCAATCCCAATCAGTGGCGGATACAGATGGGGGGCGCAGGGGGCGCGCGCCCCCCCCTTGCGGGTCCGCATGTATTGCCGAACATTGCAAAACCACAATTGTAACTTTTTTATATCATAAGATGGCATTGTCTTTTACATGTTTATAATCACTTTAAGTAAAATTTTCATATACTTTGCCTGTGACTTGATCATCTTTTATTACGATAAAATTATAGACAATTCAAGCCGGCCTCGGTGGCGGTGGGGTAAAGTCCTCGCCTGCCAAACCGAAGGTCGTGGGTTCGAATCCCGCCTGGGTAGGTGATCCCGCTGGTAGGGTAGGGTAATGTACCTACTTTGTTAATATTGGAAACCCTCTTTGTAAAAGGCCGTCATGTGCTGTTTAAGGGGAAATTGATAATAAATAAATATGTTGCGCCCCCCCCTTGAGTTTTTTCTGTATCCGCCACTGATCCCAATGCTGCTATATTTTTTCGAGTGTATCTTTGGCTCACTCGGATCCCATCGGTGCCGTACTAAATCCTCATTCGCAACCACAAAACTTGACGCAGATTGGCATGAATTTGGAGTCGAGAACTTTAGAATATCATCGGACAATCTAAAATTCATCGATAGCATTTAAGAGTGCTTTAAGCTTGCGCAGGCCAACATTGATATACCACCTTGAGATCATTCTGGGCTATGAAAAAAGAAATTGGAACATATATTTTAGAGGAATAAATAGATTTTATTGAAATTCTGGTACTTATGCTTTCTCCTGAGTGTTAAATTCACTGGGAATAAAATTTTAATTCGAAAAAAACAGCATAAAAACAAGGGCTATCAACGAAGTTCAAGAATTCTTCTATACCAATACTTTTTCCTCCGTCATGCTAAATTATCATTTTGACAATGCGATATTTTACACTATTATTTTTTATACTTTTTATGTCATCGTAGGTAGGAAATCTTTTCAACCGTGACAGATGCATTATGCGCATGTCTTTTGTGCAGAGCAAAAACAATAACTTTTAATCTACGAGAACGCACGTTCAGTGATAAAACTAATCAATTTGATGAGGACATCTTTCGGGGCGCTCTCTGACCCCAATAAGAAGCTTATGGTCTCTTTCTGTCCAGCGTTGATCAGTAAGGATTTTTTGTCGGCTGAATTATTCGCCAGTTGTCAGCTGAATCGTTTGTTAGAAGACAGGAAAATTCAAGATATCGAATGACGTAGTTCACGAAAATTTGAGCATTTGGTTGTGAATAAAGCCTGTGTTTACAATTTGTGTTAAATCATCAAGCAATGGCGTGGATCAACCGCATTAAGGCATTACGCAAACTCGAAAGCAGCCCAACCGAACTCTACCGTCATAGCTCTCACTTACGAAGCCCTTCCACACTTTTGAAAAATCCATCATTTTACAAATAGGATAGAGGCTAGACATGGACTGGTACAGAAGATAACACTGTTTTCACGTGATTGGCATATATTATAAAATCTAGTAACGCGTGCTGAAAAGAAGCTGAAATGAAGAGCAAAGGAAACCTACCGCTTCCTCTCGACGTTAAGAATGACAGGTAAATATGATTTCTAGTCGAGAGAGTCTGACTATTACGTCTCCAAAGAAGGACAGGAAACTGATCGCTTCTACCGTTAGGTCTTTACGAATAACATTATTGTTCTTCTTAGAACTATTGGTGTCTTCAAATAAAAATTAGCAAATGAAATACTGAGTTAGTTTTTTAAATCGTCAATTGCAACTAATCTCCGTCTCCGGAATTTAAACCTTTCAACTGGGAATGAAGGGTTCAGCGATTAGATTAGCGAGATTACATCGTGCAAGACCTCTCCTGAGGCCATGTAACAGAAATACGAAGGCATTCCATGAGTGATGAAAGAGCGAACTATTGGGTAAGAGGACACCTCAAGAAATAAGCAGCAACAATTATCTGGAATTAAATATCACGCGATACCACGCACAGTCGCAATAAATGGAAGTCAATGGGACTCAAAGAATGAAGAATTCAGAAATTTTCTCCACATCTATTACATAAGCAACCTCATTTCAAGGATGAAACAGTAATCAGGGTGGCAATATATTAATTTCATATATTCAACGATTAAAGTGAGACATCGTGAATTTTCTTCATTTTATAAAAGAAACAAATGCACTTGTACACAAACATTTTAAATGCGCACCACGAGTTTCAACTCACTCTGCCATCGTCAGCAGCATTTGTATCACAGGTGGAAATGCGAATTCGTTTCTTATGTAATATTAGTTTTTGCGTGCATGATGGTACGGCGCCCAAAAATTTAAGTTAAATAACAGCAAAAAAAAGTCCGTTGAACGAATAACTTTCCTGTAGAATTTTGTCATAATATTAAAATGATAGGAAGAAATGACTTTCCATATTCTTTCCTCTAGGGAAAGAACATGTTACCGATAAAATTGGGAGTACTTATTTTTCATTCTTTTTCGAAAGGGATAAATAGACGGCGATAGACAAGCACGGATCCAGTCAAAGGATCAAATTCAAAACCGATAGAGTTATCACTTTGATTGAAACCTAGGGCAATCGGCGACTTACATGTGGTCCAAGTGCTTACCATACGAAGAAGAAATGAAATATTCAGAACAGCTGCGAAATGTCAAAAAGATAACGGATTAGGGAGAGACTTCTGTTTATGTCTTGCGTAAGCTCGAGGGAGAAGAGTGACATACAGAAAAATGAAATTGCGACTCACGAAAGAAGATAAATTGGCACCCAAGCTGATTTTCGCTGTGTCCTAATGATTTTCATTACATTTGAATGGCGTTTCGAATCACAGTCGGCACACCGACAAAGTGATGGCGCGATACTTTAATGTTATTAGATTTAAATGGATTCCATAACGTCAGCCGGTGAGACGAGCACGTCTAGAGCCGAATATCACTGCGGCCAGAGAGAAAAACGTCATGAGATGATTGAAAGTATGTAATCACATGCATGACGTGGCATCATCGTGATTACAGCAATCTCCCCGAAAAAAATTATTTTCCATCCTTCGGGTGCAAATCCGCGATAGCTTAGCAAAAGCCAGAACATGAACACGTCATGCCGGCTGTGGTGTTTTTAATGAGCATGGTCGATGGAGATAATTACAAACCTTGCTTTAGTACACAGGGTGAATGAAGAAAATGCTGCTGTGCTAATTGCAAGGCAGTAAAATCATCGCGACTTTGTTGGAGGATGAAATGTATATTTATACCATCATTAAAATTGTTGAGTACAGGTTAAAAAGGCTAAAAGATAGACTAATGACTTCAACGGTCGGGTCCAACCTCTGTGGAATAGGCTTTGAAGTAACGAGAAGTAATTTTAACCCGTCACCTTATCTGAGATTTGCAAACATGCAGAGCTTGGTATTGCCGTAATAATTCCTCAACATATATCGTGGACATATACGTGGACATTCCATGACCGAAAGCTTACGATATAGCTACTGAGTATGAAGGAGTAGTAGGTACTCTTTGTGCCTAAATTAAAAATAAATAATGCGACAGTTATGGATGAAAATTAAAGACTTATTACGTATTAAAGACCTATTGCCTACGATAATTTTTCATAATTCTTATCATGTTCCCATATTTCAAGATAAGTCGTTCTTCGCACCCGGAATCGCAGTTTGCATTTATTTTAAGGCCATGCATAACCGCAAATATAAAAGAAAATTATAGTGAAACGCATAAATTTTTCGCCATACTCACGCACGGGATTCTAAAATCATATGCTACAAGTAATTTACTATCCACAGAAAGCTACCGGTCGGCAATACCACATTTCTTATCATACTTCCTACCTTTCACGAGAAATTCGCTGGTCGGATCCAAATATTTTGCATTAATTTGCAAAGCATGGGTGACGTCAAGTTTTGGATAAGGTTATCGGGCTGAAAAGTTTACCTTTCTCGCCGTACAGTTAATTTATTTGTGTTCTCTTTTAACATGGCGAAATTTGGGATATTTAGTCCCCTTTCCTATTTTTCCAATTGGAAAATCACACATATCCATCCGCTGGGAGGCGAGTAACCCATCCAGGGGGGTTATGCTGTATTTCCTAATGAAAATGATCAGAGCTGTTGGATTTTCGGAGAGCTTTGGATTTTCTAGTAATTCGTTCAATGAGTCATTCACTGCTCGAGGCAACAACGATAACGCGAAGAAAATGAACCGTTCACGTCGAAATGAGCCCCTTTAAGTGAGCCGTTACTTGCACCACATTTTATTACTTAAGTATTCTGTCGATTAAGATAGATTTCTATGGAGTATACTTAAGAAGCATTCTGACATCCTCCCCTTCCTTCATGTACTTCCCTCTTCAACTCACAATTAGGTCCACTCCCTTTCATCCTATCTAAAAATTCTAGTATCTTCTTTTTTCTCCCTCGTTTACCTAACATTCTACCCTCTAACATTGTTTTCAACTTCCCCACCCCACTAAGTACTAGCTCCATCCATCCCTTCTGTCTCTTCCGTATCTCATCTAGAAGCTGTCTCTTCTCACCCACCATGTCCAGCACTTCGTCCTTCCTCCTCGTCCTCTCCGCCCACTTCACCTTCTCCATTCTTCTCCAAAGATTCTTCTCGCGCGCCATAGGCGGTCACTGATAGAACTTCCGAATAATGCCCCAATTAGACTATATCTGTGACGTCATCCGAGGTTCTGTCCAAATTCGGAAATTCAAAATGATCCCCCAGGCGGGGGACCCACACTGACACGAACAACACCTGGTGCAGAGCGCCCCACAGTTTAAGAAACCCAGATATAGAAAAATCAATCGTAATCTCCGGTGGAAAGTAGCAAGACTAACTCTCAAGTGTTAATAAAAATTCTATTCCATCCGGTCGAGTAATGCGACACGGGTGAGCACTAACTTATTATCATGGAGCAATCAAGCTCAAGGTAAACATGAGTACTGCCTCTGACTCAACCAGTCATTTTGTTCCCAGCGCCTGAGTTTGTTTATGTAATTCGTAGAAGCCCTCAAATCGCCCTTAAATCAGTAATACATTGAAATATGTTCGCGCAATGCTTCTAAACAATTCCATTATTTAAAGTGACATCTAAAGAATTTCATTATTTAAAGAGTTTAAATTTCATTTCAAGACTGCTTGAGTGGAAAATTGAAAAGTAACCTTTCTCCATTTGATGCTTTGCTGAGTAAATCTGAAACGATATCGTCAAATGCGAGGCTAGACTCATGTTTGTTTTCATACAATGGCTGCCACTGTATTTTAAAACTGGAACGATGAGCCCGGCATAATATTTATTTGGAAACTATCGAAGTGATGAACTGAACTTGACTGTCGAGTATATATTTGCAATTATTTTTTAAGTGCTGAATAAACTCGAGATTTCACTAGATGCATGAAAGATATTATATGATTAGAAAACTAGGACTAAATAATATACTTAGCACCACTCTTTTGTTTCTTAATAAATATAGAATGTCATCACAAAAAAAAACAGTTTTTGCGGGGATAGCTGTCAGGAGTTGCCTTGACGATCATGCTATCGGTAGAAAGCTCCTTCGACAATTGCATCCTGAGCTTAAAGTCTCGTTTTGAGGCGTCCAGCAATTAGTTGAAAGAGTAAACAAAAAGTGGAAATGCCCTATTTAACTTGGCACGGGCGAGCAGGAAACAACTTTTACTTATGCTCAGCACGTATTCTCATCACTCGGCGCTTTTTGTTCGCGGGCTGAGAGAAAGCCGAGGGCCCGGTTAACCTGTTGATTGTCCATTCCAAGTGTATGAATTTTTTGCATCAATTAGGCGAGTAGAATAGGAGTCAGAATTCATTATTCAGCAATTGCCAGCCTCAAATACTGTTAGTATTCTCCAATAGTTGCGAAGATTGGGCCTCAAAAAATCGTGAAAAGGAGTGTCCACAGCGTGAAGAAGATAAGAACTGCTGTGTTTGCATGGAAAAATATCGTAGCCGGAAAAATCAGCTCGTAATCAAGGTTTGCTACGACTTAGGATCATTGATTTTTTTCAAATTTCCAGGTTTTGCACTTCAAAATATTTTCACGATCTTTTACACATTCACTTTGACAAAAAATTCCATGCACCAGTGGATTAAAAATATCAAAGAAAAGCGGATTTTCCGAAGTACTGAATGGAATTAAATATTAATTAGGTACAAACTGCTCATTTATCGAGTCATTAGTTAACGTTGCGTTATATGCATTTACGAAGTCTAGTTTATATTTCAATGGAAATGGCTCTCGTGCTCCTCACACCACTTGCCGTTTGTACTCATCTTGCAACTCTCTTCGACTCATTTGCTTTTTTTGCAGCACTTTTTAGTTGAGGCCCAATTTCCATAAAATCTTCTGACAAACACCAGACAGTTTGATGAAAGCAGTTCTTTTACGTATTATTTCACTATTTCATTCAAATATTTAAAATAGGATAACATTTTCGATGGATAAGAATAAAAATTACCCTCGGATTATTTCGAAATGGTTATATATAGTATGAGTGAATTACATCACTATGACCGATTAATATGTAGTTATGACATTCTTAATATTGCTCGTCGAGGATAGGTACTTCAGGGGAATTGGAGCCCGTGACCCTCCAATCTGTATCTGCTATATAAAGCACCCAAGTCGGAAGATCTGTTTTTGGTCAGGTTGGCTACCTGGAGATACTTTGGAGTTACCCCGGATGTTGCCATCACGGTTGCTTATTCCGATGATTGTGCCCCATCCTGATAGAGTATATAAAATGAATAAGTATCTTTTAAAATCAAGGGACGTGAGCCTTTTTATTTAATTCTAAAAGCCCTCTAACTGTGGCCAAATTTCAAAACTAACAAGTCACCAACCTTTCAATTCATAGAGAAGAGAATAAGAATACAGGAATTCCAAACATTAAAAAATTAATTGTTTGAGGCGTAACTTGGTGAAAGCGATTCATAATTAAATTAAAAAAGAAGAACTTTGTGCTTTCACATTAATATTTATTCACGACCATGGTTTCAACGTTAGACGTCATCATCAGGTGAACTCTACAAAGGTCCATCACATCCTTTTATACCAGGCTTACCTTCCTCCCTACCCCTCCTAGCCTGGTATAAAAGAATGTGATGGACCTCTGTAGAGTTCACCTGATGATGACGTCTAACGTTGAAACCATGGTCGTGAATAAATATTAATGTGAAAGCACAAAGTTCTTCTTTTTTAATTTAATTAAAAAATTAAACATTCTGTTGTGCAAATTAAAATATTTAGCGAAATTTAAGCATTCTTTCTTATCTACAACACGATGCACAAATTCTGAAAAGTTACCCCGGATTAACAGCCTGCGGACACAAATACATTCTTATCTCTCTCTTCTGCTCCTGATTTGAACGCGGGACATCTCGCACCCAAAGCGAGAGAAAAAAACCCTAGACCAACGCGGAAATTAAATAAGGAGGGTAAGTGAAGAGAGTGATGCTGGTGTGAGATTGTGTGCGTAGAGGGGGAAGGATAGAGAAAAAGAGACGGCCAAGTTCGGTTATGCGTGGCGAAGGAGGCGGAGGGTATTGGATGTCACGAGTGGGTCTCTCAGTCTCCTTGAGGCGGCAGGGCCCCCTGGGGCCAGACACCGGAACAGGTGGCGATGGGAATGGACCAAAGGGGTGGGGGAGTGCGACGCGGTGTTGTGTGACGGGAGAACGACAGCCTAAAGGGCATCGGAGGGGGTGGGTGAGGGGGTCGAAGTTAGTTGGAGACGAGTTGGGTGTTTTGTGGGTTTGTTCCTGGGGGAGGGGAGGGAACGGATGCGGTATGCGGTGGAGAAGAATGGGTAAGGAAGTGGGGGGAGATTGGAGAAAAGAGGGAGCGAACAGACTGTAAAGCCGCGCTCTTGTTCCAATTAATTTACTCCTTTATTTTTACATCACAGAATTATTATTGTTTATTTGTTCATTTTAGGTGAGTGTAAAGGCCGTTTTACACGGGGCACGGATTTGCGCAGGTTAGAGCTGCATTAATTTCTAAAATGGCGTGGAATTGCGCGAATGCATGAACGAAATTAGTACAGGGGCTATTTTGACGTCTCGCATCCACGCATTCTCGCATGTGTTCTAGAAATTCACCGCTTTACACGACGCAATTTTGATTGCGCCTTCGCACGTACGTCAGAATGCGCAATTCCTTGTACCGTGTAAAACGGCCTAAGTAAAAGTAGCGGGCGTGACTTGGTGGAAATCCTTCATCGTAGGAGTCGAAGGAATAAAAGCTTTGCTTTTTCCACAAGGTGATTTATTTTTTTAAACCATGGTTTCGTTACAGCGGAGAGATCTTGAAAATATAACGCAGTAAAGAAATCCTGGTCGGACTAAGTAAATAACCGTGTGGAAAAAGCCAAGTTTATTTTCCTTCATCTCTTACATTTCAGGTGATTTGTTTATCGTTGCGAGGGTGCTGTAAATGTTTGTTTTTGGATCGGACGTGGCTGAAACAAAAAAAGAGACTGACAAGTATTTCCATCATAAAAAAATAGCCTGAACCAGGCATCAAAACCACGGACTTTTGGATTTTCGCTTCATTGAGGTTCGTTCTCCCCCACGTTGCCATCTTTGATGGACCGCGAGGGCCTAACATCAAGTACCATGAGCATCGGTAGAATTGCATTGGAAATTGAGGAGCCTAGATACCGTAGTGGTCTGCGCGGCGGTAAGCAAAATGTTCTTGGTTCGAATCCCGGCCCTGGAGAATTTCTTCTCAAGGCAATTCTTGTCAATTTCACCGCCGTTCACGATAAAATATGTGAGGATAACATAAGCTCGAGATTATTCTTTGTAAATCAGAACCGAATGTGCAGAAGCAAAAATAGCGCAGCAAATGAAAAGGGGAATGAGAAGAGGGACTAGGTAGGGGAAGGGGGAATAGGCGAGGGTTCATGGAGATAGGCAAGGGGAAGGAGTGCGTTTCGACACTCGAGATTTTCCTTTAGTCCTCTCTCCCCCACCACTTCCTTCGGATCCACTCGAAGGGCGACCAAACCTCCAGAGCACTGTCTCCGTTGATCAAACAATATTTTCCCTCAACACCTCTGGCGTTATCCACATGGGAAAAGGTATTATCTCGAGAGGGCGATGGAGTGAGGGAACGTGGAATTTCTCCATTTTTTTCAAATATTTTTTTAGCCTTCCCCTTTTCAGACTTCCTCTCAACACCAATAGGCGTCGGAAAATAAATAGAATGGACCGGTAAGTAAGCCTTAGCCACGGCAAGAATCCGGTATAGGAAATGCCAGGCTGAAATCATCATCGCCCGCTACGTATATTATGATGAGTTTGTCATAAGCGAAGTCATCATTATCTACATTCTACAACGATGATATGTATTTAATTTTTTATTGATATACATTAATACATATAATTGCACCGATCAATTTATAAGACTTGCGCTTCTAAAAATATTTAAATTTTGAGACCATTTTTCAGCAACGACTTCTAAAAAGATGAAAAGAAGTAGTAGCTTTGAAAATAAAAATTTTGATCACATCAAATCTCAGGTATGGTGCGTTAATTTATTTAAATTCTTTTGCAGTCCAACATCTTAGAACACCAACCTTGCATTTCTACCCCCCCCCCCCCACAAGAACGAAGGTCAACTACCAGCACGTATGAGCACAGAATATATGTATAAAGTCCCGAAAACGTTTAGTTAATTTTCATTAATTACAATTTTACGAATATATCATCGTTTTTAACTAGTATACTCTTAACAAATTCAAAAATCAATTGGCAATAACTATTTAATAGGTAAATGCAGTTAAGTAGCTGCATCCGTGAATGACGTGCTCAACAATAAGTTTGTAACGCATAAGAAAATAGTTGTCTTATTATTAGAAACATCGATTGGTGCATAAAACCAGGAGAAAACTTATACTTACTCTGGTCAATAATAATGGTGAAAGCTATCTCAGCGTAGGATCAAGATTTAGCCTCGCAATAGAACCACGTTGAAGGGATTTTCGACCACTGCGCATGCGACTGAGATTGAAATGGCAAAATCCGACATCGCGATATGGATATGATGGGTCTATCTATCGGGCTCGATTTTTATCGCATAAATTTAACGATAATTTCCGAAAATAAACATCGGATCCCCGATTATCTCAATTATTGTTATACTTTACTATTTATCACCCAGGCCTAGTGCAGGCTGTACGCGCCTCCATCGAGTCACCCCATCATCTACCTTGGAGGCAAAGTCCACAAAACCTACTTCACATATGCCACTAATCTAACGCCTCTTCTAATATACCATTACTCCTCACAGAATTACCATGCTTCTCAGTTTTCTTTCTGATTTCGCTTGGTTCGTGGTAAGATATTGATAGTAAATACTTGTACTTGGTAGGGTAATTCCCCCTTTCCACCCTGAACGTATTTTTTGCTCCTCGAAATACTGATGTTTACATGATCCTGCTACCATCTGTAGGCCACTGAGCGAAATGAAAAAAATGGAACTTGCACGAACTTGACACAATCATTTCAGTCCGTTTTGACGCACATAAGTAATCTGAATTAACCAGGGATAATTTTTAAACGAACCCACACGATCGTGTGGGGTCGGGCGGAAAGGGAGTAGACCCTCGGTTTAAGATGAGTTTGGCTGAAGATGAATTCGGCATCCGATCTGCACTGATTTTTCGCGGGCTTTTTCAAAATTTCAAATTTTGCCGATTTCATTACCGCTCGCGCAATACGTCGAAATATGTATAACGTAACAACATTTACATGCGCTGGAGTGCATTCAATTGATTCCAAGTCCGTCAATAATGCCGATTCAACTAACGATGGAGTTCGCTTTAGGATCGATCCTCTGGAACGGATTAATATCGTAAAGCCAGGGGTCATCTGTACAAACAAGAGCGATTTTTCATCGTTACCCCATAAAATCAAATAAAAATGACATTTTACACACGCCCTTCATTTTTGGAAATTTCTTCAGAGGGTATTTCACCCCAGAAAGATAAACATTCTATTAACGTTGCTACTCATTAATTGAATTAATCAAATACCCCTAATATCATGGGGTAGCTTCTCGATCACTTGCACTGCACTCTCACGCAATATATTTTTCATTTTAAAGCCTCATCAACAAGAGGCAGTAGTTAACGATTGTTTAGAGATAAAGGCAAAACAGTGTTTCACAATATAGCCAAGAATATTCAGAACCCAATAAGATTAATTCAAAGAATACTTGGCTACAACAGCTAAAATATTTTCTTTCATAACCTCTGATAGGAGGCCGCTTATGATTGAGGTACAATTCAATTCATTACGATGCATTGAATGCTATTGTGGAAAATGTAGAGAAGTAAACAGAAAATAGGTAAATATTTTTTATAGAGAGATATTTCCATAGATTTATTTCTTCCAATGTTTCTAACGCATGCTTTTGGACGAAGATATGACCATTGACTACGTCTGTGTTGTGAAGAGCGGAGGGATAACTGCATTGAAAGACATAAACGGAGAAATAGAGCAGGGAGTTCTCATAAAGCATTAAAAATCCAATTCGTATTCAACGAATTGCGTTTGTATTTGTTGACGCTTTTTAACTGGCTAAACCGGTTGACGATAAAAAAAGAACTTTTGATCAATTATGGCGGGGTAAAAAATAAGACTGCTTGTTACTATTCAACGGCCCATTTGAGTGATTCAGATCTATTTAAACAGAAGCACAGAAGGTCATTGATCCATGAAATAGTGTTTAAATGGCATTTATCCTTCCACTGACCTTCGAGTCTCTCCATAAAATCAGCAAACAAAATTGTCCTTAATCGCTACTGACAGGCGAAGACTCACTTCAGCTCGTATCAAGACTGTTCACTTTAGAAAGGACTGTAAATATGGCGATATATCCTCGAGTAAAGGCTGTCCATATCAACGGAAACAACTTCATAAGTCAGACATAATGGGAGACTTGGAATAAAGACTTCCGACCCGATGACATCTTAGCAATGAATCATCGATATAGACTATAATCTAAGAAACCGATAAAATTCACTCCACACTATAATTTTTTATGACGTCAGAAATTTGATTTAGTTTAACTTGAGTAAATTTATAAGACGAATAAAAATGCATCAAAACAAAAAAAAATTACGGAAAAAAGAGAGCAAGATTTCTCAAGCGTCATTTTTTTCTTAATAGGAGCAAACTTTTTTGTGCCACGAAAGCATCAAGATCAAATATATTTACGGAATACGCGTTTTAATATGCTCAACACTTAAAGTGGTTTGATAGGAAAAGATTCCTGCGTGAAAATGATGACAATGTATCTCACCAAATATAATTCGCTATACTATAGAGGAAAATGCAATCGTATATGCTGTCATTCTCATTTGCTTCTTCTTTTAAAACAGTACTTTGCAAACACCTATAAGAATTTATACTGCCTTACAGCATCGTCAATATCATACATGAGAAGTGAAAAGTAATTTCCAAGAAAGTATCTGTCAAATAGTAACTTTACTATTTTACTAGCAATTTAATTAATTCTAAAAGATACTCAAATAGGATTAACCAAATGGTTCAGATGAATTTGTTTTCACTCAGTAATTCATTGCAAGCAGAATGGGACTTAAAAAGAGATAAAGCTTATAACTTCACGTCATATGCGTAAGTAATAAAGTTGTCGAGGAGACCGTTTTTTTGGTTTCCCATCATGAGCACCACGTACAAAACCTCGGCTGCGTCCCACATTTTTCATAGACATACTAATTATGTATTTTCAGTAGCGAACTCCGATGCCAGGAATCACGTAAGCGCACTCCATCCGCTGGGTTGAGCATTACACTGAGATCCCAGTTGTGAAATATTTCCAAACAAGTCCGCTTACAAACTCTCCTATGCGCTTGAATGTTCTAAGATCGTGCTCGCGAGTAATTACTGCCGCAAAGTTAATAACAGGAAATGTAAACACACAATAACTCAACGAGATGACCTATGAAAATATTTCGCGCCCCTTTAAAGTTATGGGTAAAAAAATGGGTCTTACTTGAAAACATGGCTGAAGGTTGATATATAATACGGTTAATTAGGCGGATCAAGTGTTTCTTACAGGACATTACTTAAGCAGAAAGAGTTAGATGAAAATCGAGGCAACTGATTTTTATCTTTTTGTAACAAGGCAGTTCGCCAGTGGTGATGTATTTCTTCCTGGAGAGTTCATGTGTAAAACGTGTACGCAGTTATGTTAACATCTGGATGATTAGACTCATTCAAGGCACAATAAAAGAATACATAACCCTCGACCCCCATAATATCCATTCTTGAGGTTACGCGTGCATACATATGAGAAGTATAATGCCTATTCCCAACTACAGTTGCATCAATCAATTAATTATTACTCGTGTTGTTAGACTGCCGCAAGAAAATACAACAGAGCCGCATCATTTTTGCTGATTAGAAATAAAAGCGTAAAACCATTACATAACCATAATGTTCCACATTACTGAATTGAATGCGAACCATCACACAAATCATCTAAATTGATGGCAAAGCTTAATAGAGGCGCAACACATTTATACGCGTTGGTTTATATAGAGGTTTCCTTCCCACGTCCAATATGTCTAGCACTTCGTCGCTCCCATTACTATCCGTCCAAATCTTCATCTCTCCTTCTCCACACCCTCATCTTGAATGCCTCAAGTTTTTTCCGCCTTCATAAAAGGCCCCTTCACAGGGATCTATATCAAATAAATGCTAGTAGTAATTTTGTTTGAGCATCTGCTGTTCATATGTAAACGGCTGGTGCCCTAACACCCCCTGCCACAAGCCTTTTTAGGCGGTTTGTGGGCTAGTCAGTAGAAGTATCTATATGTATAAACTCGAATTCGCTTGCTGTGGGGGCTCTGCTCCCTCCTCTCCACCTCCCAGACCATGCGGGAAAAGGCCGCAGCTTTTCCTGGTCGCCTGATAGTTATTACAATTTTTGCTGAACCCTATGACTAATTGCTGTGTCTATCTCCGTAGTAACCCCATGACGCAACGCCGCAACTCCGTTGTTAAAATAATAATTCACAAAATAGCGAAACTTCAAAATTGAGAGTGCTCCGATTGGTCTCAAAATTGTTTTCCAGATGTTTTACGTGGTTTAGATTCGAAAGATTGCATTTTTGAAAAAAACTATTGAACCTCAAATACCCCCAAAAAGAAGTAGCAAAGAGGCAGTTGGCAACACTATCATAGATAGAAAATTTAGTTTTTCCTGAATTTAGTGCTTCGGCAATTTTTCCTAGGGTTTCAGGCGATTTGTAGAGGGGGTTGATTTTATGACTTTTCGTCGTATCTCGTCTCGTTCACCCCAAACATTTGTATGAATGTTTGTCAGTCAGTGTGTGCTGGGAAGTGGGTTTTAAAGTAGGCATATGGATTGAAAAGTAGTCCAAGTCGTTGCAATGGAAACATTGGATGCAGAGCCAGACCCGGCTATAGCCATTCGGTGATGAATGCACGAGGCATCTCCATCCCAGAGAACGACAGGGTGTGCCGGAAGGGCAGGGGTGAAGTGTTGCGAGGGGGTTTGGTGGCGCAGGTGGCCATCTGGGCCGCCCAACGTCCCTCCGACTGTCGCGTCATCTCCACTCACGCACGTCACCCTGGCACTTCGGATCGCGGGGACCACTACTCACGGCGGAGCATCACCGCACTTACCCACATCTCGCCGGTCACCACCCCTCGGTTCCCCAACGAATCGGCCGGGGCGAATGTGTAACAGACGTCCCCGCTGATCATCAAGGCCTGGCTATACAGTACATTAACATGCTGACCGCTATAGCTGATATAAATGAATTAGTTTATAATATTAATAATCCCACGCTGAATTTCGTTCCTTAGAGAAAATCCGTGAGGAACGTGATTATTTGTATTTTTAAGTTTCATTTGTTTTTTCCCATTTTATTAGTGTGAGTACATTCTGGCGTAACCGAAAGCTTCGCAAACCTGTGTGATCGAGGTCTATGCGGAAATTTGCTCCCTAGGAAAATCTGCTAGTGAGTGAATGAGTCCGCACGCTTGTGTGTATCATTGTGTCTTCCGTTTACATGGTGGCATTTCATCCCATTGAGATCCTTCCTAACTTCCCAAAACCTCTTTATCTCTCCTCTTCTGTTCGCTCTTTTTCGCCCAGTCATGAGTCGGACTTGGGGAATTCATTTCTTTCTACTGAAAAACGGCTGAATAACGTTCGTATATTTAATATTTAGGCCGAAATAGCGTTTTATGGAGGCGGTATCATTCAAAGGGCTACAGGGGTAACGTGGTCACAGGGCCACAATGGGAAATCACACGAAAAAAAGTGACAGCACAAATTTAGGTGCATTTTACTTATTTAAAAAAAAAACAAAGTAAACAAGTAAAAATGTGAAAATTTAACTGAAAAGGGAACCGGATTGTGCCCCCATCCCGGTTGTATCTTGATAATTACAATATAGCGTTGGCGAATGGGATTAGAGAGATAGACGGGCAAATACCCCTCTAGGGGTCTCGCATGTTCTTTCATTTTCTAGTTCACGTAGATACTTGCGGAGTCCAATGGAAAGAGAAGATTCCGAAAGAGCCAAGGGCTTTTAACATGAAGGTAATAATGAAGATCAACTCACGTGAAAACAATGTTATACACTGGCTCCGAACTAAAATTTGATTGTGATTAGAAAATTACGAAACAATTGCTTATAATACTAAATGCGTTTCACACACCTAAAGCCCATATGCCCGAATGGACGTCCTTGTGGCCAGTTGTCTATGTATCTGTTAACGAAAAAAAAGAGGCAAAGGCCACAGGAGTGCAATAACAGCAATTTAAATTTCGCAATGATATATAAGACACGGTCTCAGGCGTTACTTTGTAGAATTACTTCATCATAGAATAAAATAAAATTACTTTGTTTTATTCCACACTCTATTTTAAATAGCACGACCCGGGTTTCAGCATCTAATGCTATCATCAGGTAGATACTCAGGTAGATCTGATGATAGCATTAAATGCTGAAACCCGGGTCGTGCTATTTAAAATAAAGCGTGGAATAAAACAGAGTAATTTTATTTTATTTTATTCTTCGCAATGATAGTCTAGGAAGTGATAAATAGGTTGACGACTAAGCATCCGAAATGCTGCATGAAACAAATAACTATTTACGCAGTCACGCGCACAGGTGCAAAGTGATTACAGTAAGATGAAAGTCACCAAGAAGGAAAGACTGCGCTTATCCTGGATTCAAATCCAGGTAAGCGGATTGAAATTCCAAATAAATTATGTTTTTATTTCCATGGCAAATTTCATCATTGGTGACGATAACAAAACACTAATTCGTGTTCGGCAAATCCGTTTCAAATTATTGCACCTGCAATGCTAAATACATACGTTGAAATGTGGCGCAGAGCAAGAGGGTACCGACATAGCTAATCTACTAACAATTCTAATGATGGTAGTAAACTACTCTCGGGATTTCCACCGAGTTACAAATTCCATTCAATGATAAATGGTAATCACGAGTTGGAGGAATCACGGAGTGTACCGGAAAAAGTGCTATAATGACGCAGTGATTCCCATGGACTCGGTCCATTCCATTACTCACAAACTGGCATCATTCCACTCTTTAATTTATAGTCTGGTGTCCCTACCCCTTCAACCGGTGGAATTCTCAAAAGAACTCAACGTAGTCAAACACATAGCTCCGGTTAACGGCTACTGTGATGGTAGAATAAAAAACAACGTGACGTCGCCATTAGAAATTTGTGTGCCCTCGGGTCGCCCCCACCCGAAACCAAGAAGTGGTGCAAAATTCAGTTCATTGGCGATATATCCTACAAAATCGCTAAGCATAAACCTAATAACAAATTCCGAACTTTTTTAATATCCGATCACCTTAGGAAAACTGCTTTGCCACACAAAAGATATGATTCCTCACGTTAAATAATCAGGGGTTTATGGAATAAAGTACAAGGATTGTAATAAAGTGTACGTCGGTCAGACAGGCAGGAACTTCGATACACGGATGAAGGAGCACCGAAAATGCTGGGAGAAAGGAGATACCACCCCTATCGTGGCGAAACATCTCCTTGAAGATAAATATCTTGTGATTTTGACCCGGAGATCGTCCACGTGGAGAGGAAAGGCCGAAGACTGGACACTAGAAAAATTGGAAATTGTGCAAGGAGGAGGCATTACTCTAATGAACGAAAAAATATTTTTTGGACATTCCCCACTCCTTGCCATACCTTTCCGAAAGCGCACCATCCAATGACGCATACCTTACCTAAACTTCTCCTTCCACCTGCCACCCGTCCGTTCTGTATAAATACAGCTCCGTGACCAACAAATCCTCATTGTACTTGATAATGACCTAACGGTCGAAACGCGTCGTACTCTCAATAAACCTGTGGAAAATTTCCATCTCTCTGTTCTTTTAATACTTAATTCCATTTCTGCCTACGTTTCGAGCTCCATCTCGGGGCTCATCCTCGGCACATCCTCAGGCTGCTGAATTTCTTTTCGAGGTATTTGGTCTTCTTATCATGGAGTTATTCGTTTTTTTGGTTGCTATGTCACATTTTTACAACTGAATTTGGTGTATCAAAGCTGTCTATAATAAAATTAAATGATACAGTTTCCGGCGTAATTCGATGGAAATCTTTGATACTTAACATTATGAAAGCACTTACGTCTATTTCCACAATTATTTATTCTAACGACTCAGGTTTCGGCACCGTGAAAATTATATCTTGTGCCGAAACCTGGTTCGTTAGAAATAAAGAAATATGGAAATAGATAAGCGCTTTGATTAATATTGAATACTAAAGATTTACCAAAATCCATAATGTCAGCCAATTTATTCTAATGATATTTAATTATGAGTTCACCATTTTCGTCATTAAATTAAAACTTGTGAAATGCGAGTTCAAGATTCGTGCATGTGAGACCAGTGTTGATGCTCATTTTTTTTCTTTTCTTCTGTCACACTACGGCGGAAATGGAAGAGGAGGAGGAGTATCTGCCTACACACATGAAGAGAGTGGACTCAATAGCAGCCACTCCCGCAAAACAGGTTATCTTTCTGCACTGACCGCAAGTCACGCGTTCAACAGGTAGGTATTAATTTCAGCGGCATGAAAGGAGATGGAGACGAAATAGGCCACACTCCGGAGAAGAAGGCCCGACACTTTGCGAAACTCATCCGAGGGCGGGAGGAGGAGCCATCCGTCATGTTAACAGATGAAACCGAATAACCCGAGGAGCCGAAATGAAGAGGAGTATTCTTAAAATGGGGAGGGTGATAACTAGTCCAATTAACATCGGCGAGATACTCTTAGTAATTGCGAGAGCAACATGTTGTCGGATAAAATCTTGCAGCCTAAATCGGCTTTTAAAGCTTTAAAAGAAGTCCGGGAGGATATTCGTATGGATGAGCTTACCAGATGTTATGCGTATCGTAAGATAATAAACACAGACACCTAAATAACACCACTCGGGACCGTAGTCTGGGGGGTGGCTTTGGGGCTTCAACCCCCACAGAAATTTTTTCTCTTGTGGCGACTACCCGCGATACATCTGCTGAGGAGACCACAAGCCCGGGGGCACCTATCCTGTGTACATACTTTGGTGAGTTACATTTCAATATGTCTGCCAATAACCAACGACGGATTTGAATTTCAGCCTTATTCAAACGAAATATAAAGCTGATACACGGCTTTCCGATCCGTACGAACTGAAAGTATAGGCAAGAGCGTTCCACCACAGCTCCCCCGAAGAAAATTTCTGGCCACGTCCTGACACCACTTTGGATTGCAATTGAACACTTGGCAATTCTCCTTCGCCGCGAAAAGACCATCTCAAACATTGTTTTTGAAATACGATTATAAAAAAGTAAAATACGTTCTAATGAACTACTTGAAATGACATGTTTGACAAATACGTACAGAACAAGTTATACATTCCGTAGAATTTTGTGAGAAATATTTACTTTCGTAAATACATACGATATTACCGTAGTTTATTTTTTTAGATATAAAATCAAATTACCGTCAAAGGATTTTATGATAATTTTATAATATACACGTAAAACCTCAGTCTCCTGTTTTGCAAATGCCACCGGACGATTAAATTTTTCCTGAGACGTAAGGTTTCATTCGTTTAATATAAATTTCCTACTTCATTTAACTGTCGTTTTCATGATAACTCTTTCTCCGAAGCAACGCTATGAGGGTAATGGCGTAGTAATGAAATGGAGGCAAATGTTATGATTTTTCAACGCATGCTGAATAACAGGCATGAAAGAACCTCATGGACATTACGCTGCAGTTAGCTCTCATGGTCTAACTAAAAGTCCTTAGAAATATATCCGTCAAATAACATTTAGCTCTTGAGTTCAATTTTATGGATGGCAGTATTACATATTAAATAATGAAAACGGACCATGAAGGATATTCGCTACAAATAGTACCGGGTTGAGTTCAAATAACGTACGCCGTATACTTTCTTCTCAAGGCAACATAATGCTCAAAAATTTCAATGGAAATTTTTATTTCCTTTCTTGTGCATCACAAAATCGATGGATTAATGCCCAAGATTAGCGTAACAAATAACAAAAACGGCTAATACTTTTGTGGCACAGAAGATTTACGTTATCATGCTTGCTTCGAAACATAGTATTTTTATCCAAATATTTTACCATTCTATTTCAAACCTAAGTTGATCACGAAAATCTGTGCATACTGTTTGCAATTTGAAATCAGCGTCTATATCACCTTTACGATCCGGATTGTAACCTTTTACACTCGCTCATTCGTAAAAGCAGTCATTCACTCCAAAGGGCAATATAAGGGACTTTGAGGCATGGTCATTAACTTTATGGCTTAACAGTATCAAAACAGATGTCGAGGGAACGAATTTTTGACAGCTACCATGTCTCGAGGGCAAATATGCTCCACGGATTAAAAAAAGAGAGAGAGAGAGGATTGGAGAGGATTTTCCTCTTTCCTCGGGTCGATGCTTTCGCAAATTCTTTCCCATGCGCCTTTGATCAGAGGCAACGATCTTGATCTCTCAAGGGCGATAAAGATGAGGTGATCTCGTCAACCGTTCTTCTTCCACTCCCATCTCTTTTCCCCCATCCACTTCAATTTAAAACGTTCTAATGATCTATGAGGATGTCGCATTCCAGCGGGGGAATTCCTCGAGGGTATATAGGCTAATGTCCTCCTTCCTTTCAGATCTGAGAAGTTCGACCAAGAGCGGAGGAAGGGATGCTGAATGGAGTGGAATCAAAAGGCCTCTGCCAAAAATAATTTCTGGATCATAGCCTTTCTCAGCGCATCTGATCCAAGACTTCATCGGATTTGGCGAATGGATTATCACCACAAGGAATATGACACAGTCAGCACAAGAGGAAAATGCAAACGAAATTTTAAATTGTTCCGTACAGCTGCGGCACTATCAGTGGCGTAACTAGGAATATGCTTAGTGGAGGAACCTGGGGGCGACCCCCCCTCCAAGGCAACGGGAGGTCCGGATCACCTCACCTCAACAATTTTTTTGAGGTGAGGATAGTATATTAGTATATGTGTTTTTAGAGCGAGCAAGGAATGCAATGATTAACTTTGTAAAATTTTAGGTTTTCCCGGCGTATAGATTGATGAAAAATTTCTCGGGATTCCCACCGGGTGTGGTATTGGGTTAATTCTCCCAACGTTTCAATGGCTGATTCTACCATCGTCTTCAGGGGTTTACTCTAAAATGTACTTTTTACGGTACTTATTTATTTATTTATTTATTCATATCCCTGGTTGCCGTATTTGTTGTGTGCGTATGTAGCGATTAATTATGGCATTCCAGGCACTGCTCAGTTGGAAGCCATTATCTTTGTTTAAGCTCTTCTCCTCAAGGCTAATAGCAATTGCCTCCTTTACAATTCTACCCCAATAGTTATTAGTGCGTAAAAAGTACCATTAAGAGTTAACCCCTGAAGACGATGGCAGACTCAGCCATTGAAACGTTGGGAGAATCAACCCAATACCACACCCGGTGGGAATCCCGAGAAATTTTTCATCAATAATTTACTATCTTATTCATTTGTTTTATTTTTTTGTAATAGAGAATAAACATGTCGCGGATTTTTTTCCCTAAGAATTCAGGAAAACATAAATAGGATAAATGTTCAACTCACATCACGGTAATATAGCGTATGAACTACCAACTTTTTTCTGGAACTGGCTAAAATAATATTCCACACGTCATGATGGAATTCTCACGGCTTAAATATTCCAGGCTATCTCAAGTTAACTCTAATCCTCCGAGCCTCAAGATTTATTAGATTTTACAACAGACAGTAACACTGTTTTTTTTTTCAATTTTGACCGTAGTTTTTAGGCTAAAACAATCTAGAGTTTATTCCGCACTTCTAAGTCTTAATACATCATAGATTAATACTGATAGACCCCCAACTCACAGAAAAGCATGTGAATAGCATCAGCATTGTATTTATTCGCAGTAAGCATTAAAATTTAATATCCAAATTGAATTAAATATCAGAGTCCATTCAAATTTTTAGATCAAAAGTTGTAGGAAGACTTACAAAGAATCATTCTTCCTTACAATTAGCTTTAGAAATGCACCTTATAATAACATATTTGGGCATGCTCGTAGGTAAAGAGTGAACGGATGCTTTGAAGACTTTGAAGCACCAATCACCATCACAACAACTTGACTATCAAGGAGTCGAGATTGCACTCCACAGACGCAGACTCAGTTCTGTGAGATAGAGAGTTTTTCCTTACACAGAACAACAACAAAAAACTGAAAAGTGAGCCTCAAAACTGCTCACTCAGCAAAACGCCAGACCGCCATTACACTTCGCAGCAGAGGAATGAAGGATGGACGCCAGAAAAGGATTTTTATGACCGACCGAGCAACAACAAAAAATGGAAAAACGGCAAGGCTTGGGGAAAAGAAAGGAAGAATGCATTCAGCATCGTCGTTGAGTTAAAGGCCAAAAGCGGCGCGGCGGTCGTTTCAGAAAAACTCTCGCACACAGCGAAGGAGAGCTACATAAGGCGAGGAGCGAATTTTCGCCTCTCGGGCATCAAAGACGCTCGGTTATACGATCCGCGGCCACGCGTGTGTGTGGGCGACCGGAGTCTAACTGGAAATTCCATGGGACTCGCAAGCGCAAGAGAAAAAAATCATCTCACAGGTGGCCCAACCGACAAAATGCTTGGATTAAGACGGTTAGTTCGTGACTGCATGATCCAAAGCAAAGACTTTCTGCATACACAGTCAGAAAAAAGAAGTATCCTTTGTCATAGTCGATATCCAAAGATACTCTAAAGCAAAGTTATTGCTTATATTTTAAAGGAAATCATTTTTACAGGTACTTGATCCGAAAGTCGCGCCAAATTCTTGCAACAAACCTGATTTTACTTTAATTAAATCATTCATTAGCTAATAAATTGAAAAGTAGCTTGGTGACGAGCCAACGTATTATTCACAACTTAATTCCTCTGGTATGACGAAGAGCGTATAGTTTTTCTAGTTTTGGCTCAGATATATAATTACTTCTCTAAAAAAACTGCATAAAGTATGGATTTTTTCATGAAGTTTCTATAAATATAAATGCTGGGATAAAGAGGGTTATATGGCGACCACCCGATCGCAAACAATGACTTTTCGCATATATTGTTAGAAAAAAGTGCTATCGTAGCCGACATCCAAGAAGACTTAAAAGCAGAGCTAGAGAAAAAATCTTATTTTACTTAAATTAAACAATTTCTAAATGTTATAAAGGATGTAAAAAAGAAAAAATACGTCGCTATGAAAAGGCTATCGGATAGGAGAGAGGAATGGAGAGCTGCGTCAAACCAATCTTAGGATTGTTGAAAAATGATGATGAAATCATTTCTCGCAAATAGCTAGAAAAGTTGTGTTGTGCCGTACCCACATTTTACTATTAACGTGATTGTTGTGGTTTATTGAACTTATTATAATTTTTTGTCAAAATGACATGAATTGAAGCTGTAATATAAATGCTGGGATAAAGAGGGTTATATGGCGACCACCCGATCGCAAACAATGACTTTTCGCATATATTGTTAGAAAAAAGTGCTATCGTAGCCGACATCCAAGAATGAACAATGTAGTAATGAACATTTTCCTATGCTTAGGGCCGGAGTCATAATGTGTACTTAGCGTTAACCGGCACGTAATGAAGCCGTAACCGTAACTTTAAAATATTTTAAAGTTACAGTTACGTACGGCGAAGGAGTTCAGAATAATGTAAAATTGATTATATTAACTCAATAGAATACTTCGTTCACTCAGGTGCCCATTCTTCGTAAAATTTAAACCAGACATTGAACAACCTGCCCTAGAACAGGTACTTCCCAGAGAGCTTGTATGAAAATACGTATTTTCAACTGAAGTTTCCAGGAATTATAGCATGAAGTTCTTATTTTTTGTGGCCACCGGTAAGTAGAGTTCAGTTTATAGAAAACGCTTCGAAATTCTCATGAAATGACAGGTACTTCGGGTTTCTCACCAACCTCCTCAGGTGCCGACGATGGGAGGAATAAATGACGTCATTGTGCCTACCCTTCTCTCCCATTGAATAGCCTCAACCACCCAGAAAATTAGACGCCCGTGCCGCTTCTAGAGGAAAGAGGCCTTTCGAACGATCTGGTATGAAAATTGGGGCTCGCCCTAGCGAAAAGATAATAGGATAGGCTGCGAAAGTGCTCTTTAAGGTAGGTATCAAAATCGATTAAAGAAAGGTCAGTTTGTGCCGAAGATGACGCCCGTCAATATCAAAGGAAATCGTGATGAGTGACGAAAGCCTTATATGCATTTACTCCTATAAGATTATGCGCCACTACATTTGACTCCATATATTTTAAATAAATTGAAATTGTTTTGGGAGTTGAAAACTACGACCTGATAATACACCTCAGAAAATGAAAATTTGCCATGATTGCCATAACAGTTTATAAATTACGTACACATGCCGTAAAGGCGGCACGAGAGATATTCTCCCAGTGCTACATGGGAGGGAGTAAAAACGATAAAATAGAGGTATCACCTTACAGCAGAGTACTATAAAAATTCCATCTTCCCGACATTAAGGTTTCAGTGATGAACAAAATACCATCACTTCGAACGTACATTAACTTCCCCGTTTCTTTTGTCCGGTTATCAATCTCAAAGTACATCAACTGGACGGAGATAATCACCTAATGGAATAGAGATTGGTATGGAATGGAAAAAAGAAAAATTCACAGAAATGATGACGGGAAAGTTAACGAAGGAAAAAATAATTCAAAGGCATTTTACATTGAACGGCGGTAATGGCTGCAAAGTCATAGATAAATCATTAATGCTACTATAAAATTAGTTGAAATATCTCTGTAAAATAAATATATCTCAGCAGTGGCGTAACTAGGAATATGCTTTGGGAAGGTAGAGGTCTGGGGGGCCCAGGCAACGGGAGGTTCGCGAAAATACTTTTTTTTTTTAATATGATGCCTGAAAATAAATTTTACAACATTTTGGCTCTTAAGGTTTCGGTTTCGGTTATGCATAAAATATGTCAAAACTAGACAAAAGATTTTTTTTTTAATTTCTCTATGGCTTTGGGGTGGATCTATCTCCATCATCCCCCCCATAGTTACGCCACTGTATCTCAAGAGGGATGCATACGTTTAGCGATCAGAGGGCAGAGTGGAGGGGTGGAGTAAAAATACCGATGGATTAATGACAATGGTAATACCTATTGTCACGTACCATCGAGTCAGACCAAGTCAAGGTACAAGTAATTTCGATAGTAACAATAAGTGTAATAAGAGGAAATGTTGAGTGCAATATTCCATATTATGCCTCAGGCACCAGGTGGAATATTGCACTCAACATTTGAAAGCAAACACATTCCAGAATACAAATTCAGAGTGAATTTAACCATTCTAATCATTCTACCACCTTAATGAAACGAATCACTTAAGCATGAATGTCTTCCCTCAAAACTCATTTCCTTACAATTAGAAAGACTTACACGACACAATGCATTGCCTATATTGAGTTTGCTTGAAAACTGATTAATTAAAAATACGACGAATAAAATTTCGTGACTGCGTGTTCAAAAATGCATATCCTACGCCAGACGCTGGCGAAGAAAAACCTATGCCGTTTCATCTTTTTAGGCATAACGTTAATTTTATAGGCTCATCTGTTTTTTTAATTAGTGGGGATTCTATCAGATGGAATTTGCTGAGAGTATGTACTCGCCGGAGATGATACGTCGGAAAAAGCATCACGGTACAATTTTAACTGAAGCGTAACAAAATGTTATCTTATAAAAAGAAACGCGAGCAGAATGTAAACTACTGAAAGAACGCATGCAAAACAAACTTTGACCTCCATTTTAATCAAGCAGCCAGGGTGTGATGGACAAGATGGACATTAATAAGAAATGACTAAATTCTATTAGCTAGCAAAATCAAACCAATGCATCATTCGTGGCCTAAAAAATAACAACATATTTACCGCTGCGGTTTCTCAAAATAACGATATTTATTTACTGCATTAGTGCGTTTAATAAAAAAAATCCTGGAAGTGAGCGGTGGGATATAGCATCAACTGAAATAACACCAAATTGAAAAATTAACTACATTTTCAGCAAATAAATTATGCACACGAGTTTGAGCGGATGAAGGTCTCAGAGACACCATTTCAACTGCTACAGTTTGATTGCCCAATCGATATGAGTTCAAAGTGACAATTAACCCCTTTTAACGATTCAGAAAATGAATAAACTGGCTCTGTGGCATTAATATATATCATTTGCAACTCCGGTATTTTGCTTGAGAAAAAAATACAGAGAAGCACTTTAGAGCAGCTGGTAGGTATGAGCCACGTCATCGGAATTTTTATTGATTTCAAATGTCACGTTAAGCACGGTTTATTGCGACTCTTAAACACCACTTACCAATTTATCGGTGCAATAAATCGGCTTGCATCTTCATCTAGCTGCGTTTCGAATGACGACTCAATCTACCAGCAACTTTGAGAACCCGTTCCTCACTATTTTGATCCAAAAAGACCCTTCATGAGATGCTTCCGAGAAAATTAAATTGACTACAACGAATTGACCTCACTCCTGTAAATAATACGTAGAAAATACGGAAGGTGAATGCAAAGAGGTCCACTGCCGAATCAAAACAGGAGAAAGTGAATTGCTTATGCACAGAGTACCGACTTATATTTTGGGAAGCTTTCTGAGAAAAATACGGGAATAGGGAGGAGAATATTTCGACCGAAATTATTAGATCCCGTTGTAGGATCTACTCAGAATTCCCTGCTCGAAAATAATCACATTATGGGCAATAAAGTGTTTATGAGTCATTCAAATGGGAGAGACTCAAAATCATCGAGATAGCCACTGGCGCCTTTACGTCCAAAATACGTGCGAATCAAAGCCTTGGTCAAAGGGAAAACGTGAAAATTTAATTTTTTTCAGAAAGCGACTTCCCTCATGCTTGTAGTTAAATTTGACTCTTCCGTTTCTCGAAATAATAAAATAATGTTTAAATAAATCACATTATTATTATGCCATTAAATTTGAAATTATGATCATTATACTAAAATGGCAATACCGCTTTCGATCAAAGAAGTCCCGAAATACGCAATTAGATAGCATGAGTCCTAACGGTTCACGGCATCGTGGAATGTATAAATGAATGAATAAAACAAAATGGCCTGTGGAGCCTCTTTTCCTCTTTATTTATTTGCATTTGGGCATCCAAAAACCGAATTCATAAATTAATTCCAAGCCAACGTCACCAGATAATTTTTAAAACAAAAAATGGATTTCGCGTAGTCACGAAAGCGTTTGTGAAGCGTTGAAAATTTCCAAAACGCGAAAGAGACGCAAGAATTGAAATCCCCTAACACGATGATTTTTTTAAGTTCCCGAGGAGTAGCTGATGACTGCATATTTTATAGTTTGCAGCAGGTATTGACAAGAGTTATGCGCCAATGATGGTGCCAGTTGGATCACTGGCTAAATTGCCATCAATCAAAGCTTTCGATGCGGTGAATGGCCGATAAACTGGAGATTCCGTATCACATTTTTTGTCAATGTTCATGAGAAACTTCTGCACGGAAAGCCTTTGAGGCCTTCCGTGCAGAAGTCATGAAAGGCCGTTGAGGCCTTCACCTTGCACAATTCCATTTCATGTTAAGGAAAATAATGTCTTTATACACACAGCAGTGGATCCAGGATAGGGAAAAGGGGGACTAGAGGGCTCTTCTCTCCTGTATATATCCGACTACTGCACAAAATTACCATTTTATCTAGTGTAAATTGGACAAACAATCGGAACGGACGGATCCCCTCCCCAAAAGGGGGGCTATAGCTATAGCCCCCCTTTTTGGGAGGGGATCCTGTCCGTCTTTAGATACACTGTATCATTTTCGACTTACGATTCTTGACAATGATAGTGTATCGAAACGAGTCGACGATTAAAAGTTAAGTTGTAGAAAGCAAGCTATTCATTTTTCTTAACTTACCCTGACTTCACTGACCGCTGTGTACCTAATCTGTTTGCAATTAGTTCTTATGTGATCATGATGAGGGCACCTAAGGGAAGCATTGAGGCACGAAGATAATGCGAAAATCAATGCGGACACCGGGCGATCGGTTACGTCTTTACTCCATGCTGGCGGTGTGGCGAAGGAAGCAAAACCCTCTCTTTTTCCCCTCCCCTGCTTCCCACACTACTTCATCATCTTCCCCTTCCACTAACTCTCCAAATCCCCATCCCCGATACCACGGAGGCAGCCTCCAGTCTTCACATGCCATCGCGATCTCAGTCAATCCTTTCCCCGCAGCGGCGCTACCTCAAGGCGGAAATTCCGGGAACATAATTACACGGTCCGCTGAGGATCACGCATACAAAATTACGTGGGAAGGCCGGGAACAACACAACCGAGGAGATAGTCTATCTCGCGCTGACTATTCTCCATATTTTCCCTACACTTTTTACTCCCTTTGCTCCTAGACAACCACCGCCTACTCATGCAGATCAAACAACTCTCTCAATCTGTATCGTGGCATGCTGTAAATCAAGGGTCTTAAGGCCGCGGCCCCCGGGCCCACACGCGGCCCGCCGGCTAATTTCTTGCGCCCCCAAGAAGCTAAATAAAATGCTGTATCGCGCCACACAATATAAAATATATTTCATAACACTCGTCAAAAATAAACAATATCAAAAATAGATTTTCGCAATAATCGCACTTTTTAACCAACAAAGATTATTTCACTTTGAAATTATATGCTTTTTTGATTTTATTGATGTGGTGGTAAATTGATGTGGAGAAATGTGGCCCTCCGGATGTGGAATCGATTTTTGGCCCTTTCATTAGAAAAGGCTGATGACTCTGCTCTAAATAAATCAATCTCCTGTCCCTATAACATATTTTCTTCAATTATAAGGCACCCTTAGGCGGACGACATGAGAATCAAAAGCAACAGTTTATGCAAAAACGTTTTACCAACATATGCGACAGTATAAAAAGCGTGATATTTAAGTACCCACCAGATCAGAAATGACATTAAATAAGATCGAGCACCCTAGGGTTGGGGTTTCATAAATGCAGTAAGGTCTCACAGAATATTATAAAACGAAACTATAGAGGGAAAGCAAATACAAACTGATTTTACCCTGTGTTGTGTTTAGATTATGGAAATCAGTTTTGGGGAATTTTAAGCCCAGGATAATAGAAAAGCTCTATTATTCACCCGCAGCCTCATTTAGTCCCTGTTTAGTTCAAATCTAGTTAGCAGTTCGTATTTAGTTCAGAGCTAAGCTAGTAATAAATGTATCTCATATTTTCCAGTGGTAAAAAATTCGAGTGATTTTTATTGCTCTGAATTCAATCACTTTAGTATTATATCAAATACGTTGCATTAAAATTTTGGGACAAACTAAGGTAGCAAATAGATAAGATTGGGTCGATTATTATCAATACGATGTCAATTTTATGGGATGGTACAGAAATTGCTATTTCGAAACGTATGCTAAAGATACGCTCAAAATAATTTGGTCCAGCCTCAGGATAAAATACAGTTATTTTTCAAGCGGAAGAAATAAGAAATTAAACATAAACATTTCAGAGTATAGAAACATTGTGTTTAGACGACTTTTTCAGAGTATAGGATTGATTTTTAGACATACCTATTTATTTTGCAAATTATGGTATTTATGACCGCGGACTACAGAAAAATTTGACGTTCTTTGAGATTATAATTTGTGGTGATAAATAGGAAAAGAAAAACAAAATTCCAATACTCTCGTTCTTATAATCGGTTCAATTAATTGGATTTACGATGAAGGGAGAAATCGTTTGATCCCGATTACTTCCAATGGCTGGGGTCTATAAACGGAGACCTGTACGCAAAAGGAAGATAAAACACAGGCCGACAAACAGCACCGGTGAATAAATTCTATAGGGGGAGGGGGACATAAAAAACAACGTCCTACTTCGGATGGTTGAGGTCCGTTATTTGAATAGAGCGAAAATGAGCGATTAAATTCAAATTCCCGCAGCAGACTTTTTCTTTCGCTGTCGTTATTCCCCCACCCCTCCTGCCCTCCAGCCAAGACAATTTCCATGAAAAAAAGAGAAACTGGAGTGAACTCTTGCTAAATACCTTCCCCCTACCAATCAGTCAAACGACCAACCTCCGACTCGCGGCAAGTCCTCTCTTCTTCTCATGCCACGAGCTCATTCAAAGGTACCAGTCTCACGGGACGTTAATCAGCGCGGCTCGGTTTTGTACCGTCGCTTGAGGGCGACACTAAGATTCTGAGGGCTCGGATTCGGATACCGTTGATAAAATAAATTTGAAAAAGTAGAAGAAAGAAGATAAAGTCACGTAAAAGGGAAGAATAAAAAAATGGAGAGGAATTGAAGGAGAAAGAGCCAATACAAAATTTGCGCATGGGAGAAAATAATGGGTTTAAGAAAAGGAAAAGAATTATTAAAGGTAAAAAAGACTTGCTGATCACGTAACAAAATCTCTAGAAAGATGAGAGACGGAGCAATAAATGCAAAAATATTCATGTAAAAAGAATTATTTTGGAACCTTATTAGTAAAACTGAACCTCAATACAAATACCTAATTAAAAGACTACAGCTTACCTCCATCAGGAAAAAAGAATTCCGTAGGTTCGACAGAATTAAAAATCATTATTTGCATTGTCAACCCTTGCTTATATTGAAAACCGATTCGCGCAACCATGAAAGGACGCATATCTTCGTAGGATCTTGATATGTCCACTCCCACAAGGAATATTCACTTTCCCTAGGGCTACAACCCCGTCATGATGGAATTGCTTCCTTGTCCCAGGCCACATTGACGGGATTAATTCTCAAATACTATAGGATAGGATATAGCAAATTAAATCTAAATTAACTAAATGAATAAATGATAGGTAAAGGTTTACATTGTTTATACGTATTAGCAATGATAACCCTTAGTGGCATCCAGGTATGATCACCATGCCTCGATCATTGCTAGTATGGAGCCCTTCCACGACGCTCAAGCTTCTAGTTTCGATTTGATTGGTTATTCGTCGCGAGAAAAGACAAAAGACGACCGGTCCTGTTTGAGTGATGCGTCCTCTTAAGATTATCAAGGCCCTTATGGTGTGTCGGCCTTCCTTCTTCACCGCTTCCCCATTCTCCCTTCCAACCCTACACCACCCCAACCCCTTCCTCAAACACATAAACTGCCATTCCAATTTTCGCCCCTCCGCCCCCCCCCCCGCTCAAATCGTCTCAAACGGACGTCGTTTGGCGCCATCTCGTTCTCCCTCTACAAAGCTATGATTTAGCTATTAAGACGCCGCCCCTAATCACAGGGGATCGCGATGCCTCCCCCACTTCTTTTAACCACCTCCCCACACCCTGGAGGTCTTCCTCTCCACCTTTAATCTCGCCCAGCGACCCGCAGGATATAGCGTGAACCCCGCACGGCGCACTTTTCAATTTAAAGGGAGTGACCTTTTTTCCCCCCTCCCATATATTTCTCCCTCACACAAACAACCCGGCGCTCATCTTTTTTCTTATTTTTCATTTTCATCCCACGGACAGAAATGACTGCCTGGAAATAGCGGCGGTGAGTCGCTTTTGATAATTCATTTCTTTTTACCTACTGCAAGGAAGCATTATCAGCCATTCAGGGGATGGTTATCAATGATAAAATGCCCATTGAAATGGGGATTGGAGTTTTCCATAATGGCTGGAGTGGTGGGTAGGTACTTGAGTGCTGAATCACGAGAAAAACTTGATGGCCATGAGAAGGTATCTTTTTGTTGTTGTTGAATTCAAACCGTAAATGCTGCATCGAGATTCACGCAGAATATTTTCTGCGAGCATCGCTTGATGCTCAGAGGAAAATGCACATTTTCCATTAAAGCTGGTTGGGTATCGCGATGGCGATACTTGCAGAATGGTAAAGCAGAAATGTTATTTCTCCTAATATCAATAATTCATCCACATAGTCACGCCACTAGGACCTGGTTGGATTTTACTACATAAATATGACCGAGTATTTGTTTTTTCTACCATCCATTAATTATCAATGCAGATTATAATTACTACCATTACTATAAATATTATTACTCACATCATTTCCACGGCTTACGATCACGACTTGTTGTTTTGCTTGGGGCGTTCTTTTATACAGGGTGCATTTTACTTGGATTTCGTTATTTGTCTTTTAGCGAAGCAATAATAATACAAGTAAGTTACCAGAAATGTTTCAGCTGTGGAAACTATCAATTCAGCGAGTGAGTATTCTTTATTATCCTAGGAAAAATGTACGTTTTCTATAATGCATTTCAAACCGTATCTTCTTAGTTTATTGTTTTAATTCCAAGCGAAGTATTTTGTAAGCTGTCTTAAGGCCTGGTTACACGGTACATTAACACACACTGTAAGTTAATGTACGTTTGCGTGAACGATTTTGGTGAACTGGAACGGAACATGTACGAATGCATGAACCAAATTAGAACAGGTTGTATTTTCTGTACATGCATTCGCACAAGTTGGGTGGTTACACGGTGCATTTTGGCGTTCATTCTCGCGTTCTTACATTCAGACATTAACCCGTACGTGTTAATGTATCGTGTGACCAGCACTTTAGGAGTGGTTAAAAGAAAAGTCTTCAAATAAACAGAACAGGCGATGGAGCACAACACTATGATGGGCGATGCAAAGATCATACTGATGAATCTCGGAAGTAATTCGATGGACAAAAACTGCGATCGTTTATCGTGGAACTAATAAATTAAAAATTTAGAATTACCTCTAAAGCTGCGAGAAATTGATATTTTTCCAGCGGTATTTCTGATCACAATCGTTTTCACAATTTCCTGGAACCGCAACATTGTCGTGGGATTTAATATGTTCCAGTCTGATGAGGCATACTCAACAGGCAACTGCATTTCGGGATTTGTGTTAATATTCACTATGAGAACTGTTTTATATCGTGTCAAGTGATAGAGGATGAGTTTTTCTTAAGCCGCAAAAATGCAATATAATATTTACAATTTGAAAAACCTTAATATATCATGTGGAATCGCCCTCCATGCACAATTAATTCCAATAATCTTCAGTAAAAATATACACTGCCCCTAAATAAAAATAGTTGATTTTTTTATTTTTCGCACCAAGAAAAGATAAAAAGATATTGGAGAGACATTTTATGAATGCACAAATGGAAGTACCCATCTAAAGTATTAAAAAAAATATAAACAGGTAGGAAAATTTTACATGGAGGAAGTATCGGATGAAGTCGAGAGCTTGGAGTATAAATCACGAGAATAATCAGATAGTCGCGAAAGACGATATATCATTGGAAGAATTCTTCAATCGGGAAAGCAACATAGAGTCCCTCTGAGAAAAATTCTGCAAATGGCAACTGCAACGATATGAATTGTAGTGCGGAATAAGCAAGGGCTTGGGTTTAGAGAAGGTGACCCTTTCGATCGAAGGGAGATTATCTAAAGTGGGCACTACTCAGGCGCCTAAAGAGTGGAATGCAACAGCAGTGGAATTGTGAGAAGAACGTTCCTTGCCGTTCTCCGTGTTATTTCTCCAGATTTATTAATTGCACAACCTGAGTATAAAATATCAGGTAACGGTAAGCGTAGTTTCACCAAGCAATCACAGTCATAGGTTCCCCTCAAAATATTAGCCGAGGAACTTGACTGATAACATCTGATTGGCATCATGACTTGCAACCGATACAAGGGACGAAGAATAGATAGAACTATTTTCTGTTCTTGATATAAATATGTAGTTTCTGAATCCATTGCATAAGGCCCAGACAATATTTTTCGTGATAATGGAGCACTGTTTCAATCAATAAATACTTTGTATTATAACTAGAGTTCGATAAAAACGCCTATATCTTGACTCCGCCGATGGTAAGAGAATTTGAGTTACAGATTTGTTTTTATATGATACGTAGTAATAGGAATTTTTATGAACATCAATCACACCTCTTCCTTAAATGATTTTTCTCCTAATGATTACTCAGATTTTGAGATACATGTTACCAAATGATCTCATCGTTATGAGGTCAGTCATGAAAACCGCACTTTTACCGCTGAGTATAAGGAAAATTCTTCCCGTTGATCTCCTCCCTAATTTACAATTCCGGGAAACGATTCCGTTTCCAAGAATTAATTGCGTGCGTTCCGATCACGAGAGATTCCTGCTTTCGAAAGGCATACATCCGATTGCAGAAACAAGGTCAGTTTCTATAGAAGAAAGAAGTAAAGCAAATAACATTTCTCTCGATAACTGAAACAGTAAATGATAATGTATTGATTGTCATAGAAGTTTCTCATTGAGGATACCTTGAGACTGAGCAGAAGCCAATGCTAAAGCTCTATTAAAATTAAATATCTGGAATAATCTTTATCCTTCAAATCAAGAATAATTGTGCAACTGGTAATCGATGTTTTATAACTAAGAGTAGTCAAATTAAATGTTCATGTGCGAGGGTTGACCGATAGTATCGATCATTTCCAGGATATATTCTCCGTCTTACTCCAGGAAGGACGAGAAATATTTTTTGCCAAATTGTCTTTTTACACAGGATATGACCTCGATTTCTGAATATGCACGTAAAAACAAGCGTCCAATATCTCCATAAGTCTTGTTATAACTATATCATGACATTTGAGATCATGACATTCCTCCCCAGTATCACTTGCAGACAAAAATTCCCGGAATTTCAGCTGACGCACACTCGAAATAAAAATGACAGATATCCGACTTAGCACCAATCGCTCATTATCTTGGCCGTAAAAACATCCTGCCGTACCCCTGGGTTAGCAGAGATTATCTCCGACCGTAGGCGGCAGGGAATGCATCGGATGAGGGAAAAAGTTGCAGCGTCCGAAGAACTGTGAGTCGCAGGCGAAAGCATAGAATGCCTTATCTGCTTTCATCGCCACGGGTGCACATTCATGCGGGAGAGATGTTGAAGGGGTTGGAGACGTCTGGGACGAGGTTGATTCGCGGTAAGCCACAAACCGGGAAAGAGACGTGGCAACTGCGTCGACCTGACGACCCCTGACCTCTGAGCCCGCTGCAACTTCTTCTGCAACCCTCCCGTGAACCCCTGAGGAATGCCAGCGCTAGGCTAGGCTGCGTCCATGTGTGGAAAGTACACACTGAACTTCAACGTGCCTACTTCACAACTGCAGACGTGACTGAGAATGTGAATACCATACATGCAATGCATACAATATCATACCGGCCTTCGATCGGTTTCCTCGGAAAGATGCAATTTTTAGAGGAAAAGGACGATAAATATGAGTTCATATATGAGATAATATATGTTGATTTGGTGGCTGAGAGTATTATTGGAGGTTTCAGTTTTTGCGGACTTCCTCATTATACATTTCATGAATCAAATTCGGATGAGCTTCAGTTAAAATTCTACAGGGCGTTTTATTATGTGAAGAATGAAATGTAGACGCAGAAGTAGAATAATGGAAAGAAAAATTTGTGAGAACGGAAATTGTCGTTCAGCAATCTCAAAGATACCGTGATGCCGATCTTACATAGCCCATGAATCGAAAATAAAAAAAACGAAAGGAAAAGAGATCTCCGAGAAGCAAGATATACGATATACAAATCTATACAGTCCCAATACAAGAAATATGGCATTAACAATTTTGCGGTGCTAGTTCCGATAGATTTAAATCCGATGCTCCATGTTATCAGCGTATTAGCACAAGTAGCAAAATTTAGTTAACAATTAGATGCTATTAGGAAGGCAAAAACTATCTGATAATATAAATAATAAAAATTAAAGACTTTCCAATTGAGCAAATGTTTCATGATGTAATTTTATAAAGCAGATAGTTTTGGAATTATTTTCATTTATGGGAAAAATCATTGGTATTATTCGACTAGATTATGGCATTGGTGACCTATTACGAAGTCCATTTGAAACTACTAATAATAATAATAAAATGGAAAATTGATAAGGTTTCGGACGAATATCATTCCGGAAAATTAAAAAAATGCTCAATACAGAACAACCGAAATTCTACGTAAAAATTGAATGCAAAGTTAAAACACGGAATGCATATATATATCCAATTCATGGTTCAATATATTTTAAAGTTGTAATGCTTTCATTATGTTAATTTTTTAAAGATTTTAAGCCTTGATTACAGTTGTTTCGTAAATAAAGAACGAGAGTAGAACGTTGTCACTGACCTCAATCCTCGAAATAAATTCACGATAAAAATATCAAGATGGTGAATAGAAATACTTAATTGAAAACACTTATTTAGAGAATTCGGTTAATTTTAATTAATTTACTTTTCTCAGGCATGACTGATGACTAAAACAACTCAAATTTTCACAGGTACTACTAGCACACAAAACTAAGTAGGAAATTAAGACAAATTCGATTTGAAGATCAGTTTTACCAATCACGGTAGAGCAACCAGTCGCTAGCAGAAATCCAGGTATCAGTGAAAGGGAAAATTCCTTTTCCAGCCAAGTGTGCAATCTCAAAGAAAAGAATGGCGATGGGTGAGTCGCAGTGTTTCGTATTTACAGACAGTTTCCATACGTTTCGCCGAGATTTAAACTCGATTGCTCAAGTTAGTAGCTTTCCTGTACAGCAAATTGAAAAAAAGGCTCAATTAAGAGTGACCAAAATTCTATGGAATAGAATTCTCAACTTACATGATTGAACACTCCAGGCGGCCAAAATACACATTTCCTTAGGATGTGGCGGGGATAAGTTGACATTCTTCAATTTATATACTCGTGAATTTCTTGAGTAACACAATGCAATATTTAAACAAAAAAATTATTGCGAGCAATTAATTAATTGAAATAATATACTGAATAATATGAGCAAAATTAGGTTAGAATTGATGAAAATTTTAAGAGCTGCTATATTATTAATTACTACGTCGAATTATTTATTCAACCCATCAAAAAATCCTTAGTCCCTATTCCCAGTTTCATAAGGATCCTTAGTTATGCACATTAAAGATGCTCCAGAGCTGAACATAAGGTGATGCCTTATTCAAAATTGAAGATTAATTTCCATTGTCGATAAAAACTATAAGCACACTGAGCACTGTCATACGTTCTGAAGCCAATTTCACAACACTTACAATTACGGAACACTATCCCAGTCTTTGGCGTCGTAAAACTGCTTCTGTCATAAGAGCCTCTCATACTTCTAACAATGACACAAAAAGCATTTGAGGTCAGCTCTAGAGTCACTAGAATTACAGAGCTTTAATTGCCCAAGTCATATAGCTTGTTATCACAACAGCAACGCCAGCTGGGTGAATTTTGAAGAAAATGCCACAAGAAAAAAATGGAAAATATCGGAGCATCTGGGATCAATAACACAGTTATCAGCATGTAAATAACCATAAACCAAAACGGCTATATATGTATAACCAATAAATAAGTTAGTAACGCTAACCATAACAACTAACCCAGAAGGCAGCTTTATCGTTTTGACCCCATCGATAAAAATGTAAAGATGAAGTTATCTTGACTGCGCTCTATTGAAAAACTGACTCATCTACGAGGCCTATCAGCTGTGACCGTAATCGAGTTCATGCCAAAACATTTCCCATCTACTCAGCGAAACACAAAACAGACGGAAAAATTACTTAAAAGACGATAATTCTTTATTTTAATTATGATTATTTTTATAGTATTATGATGCAGCTTCTACTTTTCCCTGCAAATTCGAATGCTCGTTTTCACCAATTTAAAATACATTATATAAATGGTAGTGTACAAATAAAACCAACCAAAATAAACTAGAATATGGGTAACAATAATCCTATTATTCACCTTCGAATACACCAAGACAACACAAAGGAATACACAAAGGTGTAGAATGCTGGTATGTTGGTGAAACTTAAGTGAATAGGGAAGGCATTTGTGCCTGCCGCGACAAATGAGATAAAATTCATTACAAAGGTGCGTTAAAAATCATGGACCGTGGTTGAATGAAAACTATAGCCAAGTAAATGGAGAAATACACATAAAAAAGAGTCTGCAAATCGGAATGGAGAGAGGTGATTAGCTTGTGACCTACAAGATATTGCTGAGGTAATTCATGTATATCACCAGTATTCATTTTACGCATGGTATTAATAACTAGGGATGGACGGATCCAGGATTTTTTTCGGATCCGGATCCGGATCGGATCCTTGATTTTCGGAGCCGGATCTTTCGGATCGGATATTTTCGAATCCAAATGCATTTTCAAACTCCTGCTATTAAACGCAGTAATTATTCAAGTTTATTCTGGGTAAATACAATCAAAGGAATGCTTTTTAGATTTTCATACACATTTTAATATTTTTATAAATTAAAAATCAATTTATAGGCTTTCAAGTTGTTTTTTTTTAGACATCTTTACATGCTCAGGACCTAAACTGTTACGCTTGGGATTGAAAATGAAAATAGGAAAAATCTTGAGATAAATCACTGAGCAGTGGCGTAGAGAGAGGGGGCAGTCTGGGGGGTCCGGACTCCCCGAAATATAAAACGCAATCACTTTCCTCCCTAAAAGGAAACAAAATATTGAAAAACCATGAATTTACAATAGATTTCTTTGAAAAATTTAGATTTTTTTCGATTGTGAAGGGTGTTAAAATTAGTTTGAAACCCTCTACTTTGTACCATGTTGTTTAAAAATTTCCCCCCCTGGTTTGGCACCCCCCCTAAAGAAATTCCTGGCTACTCCACTGCCATCGACTTCATTCAAATTTCCCTACTCACGTTTCCCCCGAATTTTGTCACTTTCTAGTCGCATACCGACTTGTATTTCACCCGAAAATGCTTCAGCATGGTGAGATGCAATTGCCGTTTCCAATCCGTCTCTACTTGTTTGAGGGGTTGATGCTGCGCTTGTTTCTTTGAAAATTGTGCTGTTTGGACAGTTTTGCATATTAGCATAGTCTAATTGTTAAGAGAAAACTTAGTGGCAATGAATTAGAGCTGAAAAATAAACAGAAATATCGTCAGGAATGCGTCGCGTTTGGTCTAATTCTTTTTTAAATCTCGTGAAAATCATCTAATTGTCGAAGATATCGAGACATTTTCGGGCCCAGAAAGTCTGCACTCACCTAGCATTTGTCGTCGATAAACGGAGAATTGAAGCAGGTAGGCCAAAAAAGGTCAGTTGGTGAGACTGGGTAGGGATGAAACTCGCTTCAATTGTCCTCGTGTAATTTGATATTTTCCTTAAAAGGCAATGATTTATGGTCCGTGTGATTTCGGAAAAAATACAACAGAGGCACGGGCTGATTGACGGCCGAGGGTGGTTTTCTGAAATCTGCGACGTAGTTAATTTTGACGTGGTAATTATTCTACGACGCTGAGATTCCCCCGATGATTGTTAAATCTCTTGTGAAGAGTCACACTATGTGCCAGTCGTATTTTGCCTTTTTTATTTTTCACGGCTGAAATTCGGCTACGTAACCTCTGTGAGAGCTTTCAAACAAAACGGTTCATGAGTAGGACAAGAATCGCATGCGACGGCGCATTCGAAGAGAGAATTGGAACTATTTCCACCCTTATAGGGCGTTGCATTCACTGAAGTTATTATATAAAATTTCGCATCCAGATCCGATGTCTTCCGCGTCTTTAGATCCGAAGTATCCGATGAAGGGCAATATCCGCGGATATTTGGATGCTGCTTCAAACTTTATAATATAATTATAAAGTTTGAAGCCGCTTAAAACGAAAGTTTTTTTTTAATTGACGCACCAAAGATATGTTCAGAAATACAAGATACACTTCAGTTAAAAAAAAACATGCATGTTACCCAAAATACTCAACTCAATTGACGTGAAATAGAAATTATGATAGGAAGAGGAAATAACGCTGACAGGTATCAAAGAAGGATAGAATACGTAAAGATGAAGGGAGAGGCTGAGGATAAAATGCTATAGATGGAGAAGAACCGTTGAAACCGTTCAAAGAGCAGAATAGCCGGTGATGATGACGATTTGACAAAATAACCACTGTTTCCCTAGTAATGGTCATTTTCTCCTACTACTGAGAAAAAAGAGTACATTATTTAATACGTTACGGTGTTTTTGACGAAATCTTGGCTAGGACATTGAGAACTGCTCAAAGTTACATGGCAGGCTGAGGGACAGAACGCCATAGATGCATCGGCACCGTTGAAACCGTTTCACGGAGCGAATCCAAAATAATGACGATTTGATATAAATCACTCTATTTCTATATACTGATTATTTCCTCTTATTGCTGAGAAGTAAACATACTTTTACTAACGCACATAGAGCAGACTGTCACCAAAAACCAGGCTGAGGTATCCATTTGCTCGTTAAGTGTACGGGCATGACTTTCAACCTTTAATTTCACATTTTGTGAAGCAGTTAGATTCTGTATCTATTTTCATGGTGTTCAGGGGAGGATTTTGGATATCATTGAGATGGAGGCGTTACGAGTCAAAAAGTTTCCCAGAAAATTGGGCGGCGCCACGTATTCTCTTGGACAAAATTTGACTTTCATTTGACTATTTCTGTTTCATCAATGACCGTACACTTGAAGGTCGAAATAATTTTAAGAGCTTGCCTTCTAGTATGCTGGTATCCTCATAGAAGTTTATGGTAGAGTTTTAGAAAAAGCAACGAGAACGGTAGAATTTACACAGTTATAATTTCTTCAGTGCTGGGCTTCGAAGCATAGTAACTGAAATGGTGTATTCTCTGCATTATTACTCTCTGGTTGAAAAGTAAAGAAATACATTTATTAATATGTCACATCGTTCCATACACGAGACCTCAGGATTATTTCAAAGCGCCAATAACCAAGTTAACTTGATACCGAGTTCATTTGATTACGTAGGCCAAAGATCTAAAACGACAATTCATGAACTACCTCCTAACGGAAGAGAAATAGCGGTCATCCCCGCGTTGATGACTTCGGTACTTTTTGGAAATGCGATGCTCATTTTTTTATAGCCCAATGATGACCACTTGATGTCTCTTCCGTTGGAGATATTTCTTACATTGCCATATGAGATAGTTCTACTACATCACCAAATTAAGTTGATGGGAAGACTTCCGCGGGGCGATGATAAAGATGGGGGCATTTTCCGGGTTTCACCGCGTCGTCGATGTGGTGGAGACAACAGTTTCTCTTGTATTCATGCAGACGTCTTCAGGTCGAAGTGACCAAGTCTCCACCATTGCGACGACGAGATGAAATCCGAAAAATGCAGCATCCATTGTTATCAAATTAATTTTGAATCAAGTTAACTTAATTACATCGGCACTTTCGAAAACGCCCTATTTTACACTGTTCAAGCATGAATAACACACAAAAACAGAGAAAGCCAAGTTTCGCTAATGAGAATTAGTGGCGCCACTCCATTTTTTGTGATACTTTTTAACCCATGGTTCGAACTCTAATGAGGACTGCTCACGACCGCTCACATCAGGATTTCAGCAGAAATTCAAGACACGTTTCAGTAATAAAAGCATGCATTCCCAAATAATTACTCAACTGAAATTCCCAAATAATTACTCAACAATTGACGAAAAATAGAGATGATGATAGGAAGAGGAAATGCTGACAGGTACCAAAGAAGGAAAGAATAACACACAGATGAAGGACAAAGCGAGTGGGGAGCAAGTGAGGAGGGGAGGCGGGCATCACCGACAAAAGGTTCAGAGAAGATGAGAGAGAGAGGAAGTCACCTTCTTCGCAGAATTCGCTAAACCCACTCCCACCCTTCCTGCACTCCCCAATGTCCTCGCCAACCCAACCCACCCTCCTCCTCACCAAGCAGCACTCCTCCTCCTCTCTCTCTCATTGGAAAGCAACCGTTATTTCTCTCTCTCTCCCGACTCGTAAAGAGCAGCCAGAAGAGTGGGATTGGGGCAATGGGAAAGCTTAAAGGATTCAAACGGACTGACTCGTCGACGAGAAGGGGGGAGAGAAATGTTGGTGGGGTGAGGGGGTGTTCTTAGGGAGGGAGGGAGACTGGGGGACAAGGGGGTAGGGGGGGTGATATTCACTCCTCTTCGCAGCCGCCGCTGCAACCGATCCCGCTTCGCCCCGAAGTTCGTGTGCAGAATAGAGGTGGGAGTTGGGATCATCACGAGGATTCGGTTCGCGTGACTTGATTCATGACAATGATTCGATTCCTCCAATCTTTAAATCACATTCCTCTCCATAGTTTCCGGGTTAGCTGCATCGATGTCGATTTATGGTGACGTTTCATAGCCTATGCTGGCCACATCTTCAGATCAGGTCTAAGACTCTGATCAGGTCACTCAGACCTGATCTGAAGATGTGGCAAGCTTAGGCTACGAAACGTCATCGTAAATCGACATTGACGCAGCTAATCCGGTAGCTATGGAGAGATCGGCAATCCAGCGTTGCGAAAGCCTCGAGCAGATATTTAGAAAAAACTAAATCACAGAAATAGATGATTCATTAGATTGAACCAAATCCACGAATCCATGTCGCGTGCGCAGTAGAGCCAAGAACAGTGCCAGGATTTTCCTAAAGACTAACCAGGCTAAAGCCTAAGGCCTCAAGATAAAGATGGGCCTACATTCAAATTTCTATCAAAATTAAAATTACACCATTCAAAAAACAACATTTTTCATTTTACTTAATGACGTATATCAAATCTCTCTGCCTTTAAATCTCTTACTAACTTTTTCTCAAGTATAGTAAAATATAGAATACCTCACATGCGTAATATGCCCACTAACACCATTTTAACTTCTCTCTCCATTCCCAATATTCCTTCTGTACGCCTTAAAAGTGACCTTAAATTTATCTACAATATCCTAAACTCAATTACAGACTGTCCTGAACTCCTTTCTTTTCTTAATTTCCGAGTACCCTCCCGCCCTACGTGCACCGACTCACTGCTCCACACACCAGTTCCCAGATTATCATTCATTCAACGCTCACTTTTTTCCGCGTTCCCTCACTTCTTATTTCCCTTTCCTCCGAGTATTGATCCCTTTTCCCTATCCCCGAAAGTCTTTACTAACTTGGCTCTATCTTACTTCTCTGAACATCAATAGCAACACTTCCATTTCTTACTACTGCTACAATTTTCTTTAGCTTTACGTACCTGTGTTCTTTAATTTCGAGATTTTGATTCTCGTTATATTTTATGTTCTTCATTCTCGGCATATATTAGGTTGATCTGATTCCCGTAACATGTATATTTTGTTTCTTGCTATATATTATTTATTATCTTTTTATTGCGCCACGGTAAATTGGCAATAATTGCTGTATGTGCGCTTTTGAAATAAATAAATATACATCACATTGGTGATGTATTTCGTTATCTCTCACGTAATTTAAAAACTTAAAAATGGGAGTTGAAAGGACTTCATAAGTGGAATACTCTAGCGCCTCCTTCAATTTAAAATCGGACATGGCCAAGAGAGTTTTTATTTCATCATGGATGAACTTTCTAGGTAATCAATATATTTCATTGCAATCGCGCTTAATATATTCATACCGAACTTAGCGACAATCGATTCACGGTGAAAAAATTAATTCCTTTCAGTTAAAAACCTGCTTTGCCAACATCCTTTTAAAGGTGATCAACAAATATTAACCTTTAGTCCCTCATGTTATTTCCTGCTCACGATTCACACAAAATCCAAATCAGCTACAAACGGAATCATATGAATATAAATCGTAAATTAAGAACGAATTATGCTCGGAGGATTCAGCTAGCAGCTGCTTCTCTCGATTCTCCAACAACGCGACCTACTACAAAAACACAATTAGATTTAGATTCATCGATCATCATGAACGATTTCGTTCAATTTGAGCGATTCCACCTGAGAAGTATGATCCAATTCATTCGATTCATTTCAATGACTCGTTCAAATTAATTCAATTTGAACGATTCATTCATGAACGACAACTCTGGTGCAGACAGTCAGGAATATCTCGAAAAGAACGGATGTGTGGAGTTTGCACTCTCTACTCTCCGCTTGGAGAGTAGACAGAACGAGCGGCGACGTTTCTTCTTTTTTCCCTCCTCCTTCTCCTCCCCCTCCTCCTCGCCCCGTAACACTTGCTCCTCTCGACGGAACGGGGTCGTCCGATGCAACGGATACACCAATGCGTCTACACGCCGCCTCCCGCTTCCGTCCGATTTCCATTCAACACCGCTGGCATCGGGACTGCATAGTTCATCCCGTTGAAGCCAGAATTTTGTTAGCACTTTGGGCGCATTTTAATATACTTAACAGAACTGTCGACAGCGCGGCGATGAGGTGATGTTCTTGAAATTGACTACATAATATATGCAATAGTATTGGCAATATATAAAATCGATGGTCGATTTACCAGCGATGGGAGAAGCAAAAAAGAATTTGTCAGTTAGATTGCAGACCTCAGTTGCGGATCCAGGATAAGGACAACGGGGAGCTATGTGAGGGCCCTAGCGGGTAATCTCCTGGCAGCAGTTTTGAGAATTTCGAGGCTTGTAACAACACTTAAAGGTTGTCTCATTACTAATTTTCAAAAAAAAATTAAGTTTTTAAAACAAACATTTATGCACATTTTTAATAATTTTACCTCTTGGTAAGTTTCTATTATGTATAACGTTTTTATTCCTTATTATAAAAGGTCCAATGGAGAAATGCTGGCGACGACTGAAAAAAATTACCATTTTATCAAGTGTAAATTAGATCCCCCAGAGAATTAGATCCCTCTCTGGATCCGCCACTGGTGGACATCTACATCGATTGCAGACCTCAACTGCTGAAAACTGCTTATAACGCGCCCCACCAACCTGCGGTTTCTGATATACTGCGGGTTTCACCCAAAAGTGATTACTTTATAATTTTGATTGCTACTTTTTGCTGACTTTTTGGATAAATCCTTCCTATAAACTGCCGTGGTAAAATGAAATATCAGATTATTTCGGTGACTCCCGTTAAAATAGATCGCGGAAGATACCTTGAACGACAATTTTCAATTAATAAAACTTTTGGATTAACCCGCGCTTATTGGTTTAAAAGTCGACGTCAATGTGAAGTCATATTAGTCCTGAAGAGGTACCCGGTAGAGGATAAGAAACGTTGACTTTTAGGTAACAAGACGCGGTTTAACATAAAAGATTTGTTAATTGACAACATATGGACCACGAAAATTTAACAACTTGAGCATTTTCAAATTGCATTATGAAAACAAATTTTTAGCCAAATTTAGCTTTAGAGGTTTTTATCTTAGAATCCCAATAAGTTTCCGATAATTACGTGGGGAAAAAACTCCGTCCCCCGAGAGTCGCTTTATAACCGAATTCACAGTGTTACATAAACTTTTTACGCTTCTCGTACACGTAAGTAGCACGTATTCAAGTCCTTCCTCACGCTGCGCAGCTCCCTTCATCAAGGTATACTTTCTCGAGAAAGGATTCTGCCTCAGAATCTTCCTAACCGGTGATGGGAAGAGTATGAACCGGGTCCACGCGCTCCAGCACAAGAACACGCACCACGGAAATATGGGAGTGCTAGGACTTGTTTGTGCAGCACTTACACCGCGCCGCCACTATGGGCGGGGATGGGATATTTTTTTTGCCCGCTTTTCATTGGCCAGGTGTTAATGCAGGAAGGCATTAGTGCCCTCGACACTCGAAATGAGAGGCTTCTCGTTACGCACGTGGACAGAGGCATAAGACAAACATACGTATCCACGTCCCAGGGATAGGCGGAGATTGGAAAAAAAGACGGATGAGTGGATAGAAAGAAAAAAAAACTCACGCAAGGATAAAAATTAAGGAGGGCTCGCGACTGAGTGATTCAAAACAAAATCTTTTTTCGTGCGTGATTAAATTTTTTGCCATACGCGACATTCACTCCCTCCGTCAGTGATTCAACCAGAAGATTGGTTTAAGTAGGTGAGGGAAGGGTTCACCCCGAACTAAATGTAAGCTAGTAAAATTAGACATTGCATTATTCCACTGGGTTAACCCAATTGAATTATTTCAATGTCTAATTTTACCAGTATTAAGAACGTCCTCCACATCGTGCCTCACATCATACAAGATAGATGTGAGCTATCCATAAATTCCACACATTCAGGTTAGTGAGGACAGTTCCTTTCCCTGGGTCACCTCGCATTCGGAGAATTTTATCTGATAGTGTATGATCTTAGGTTTTCCCGGCGTATCAGTTGCAGAAAATTTTCTCGGGTTTTCCACCGGTTGATGTTGTCCATGTCTCCCGACGTTTCATTCGGAAGATCCCCTGAGGATGATCGGCAAGTCGCGGATCGAAACGTCGGGAGACATGGACGACATCAACCGGTGGAAAACCCGAGAAACTTTTCTTTATCTGATAGTGCCTGAAGATCACTCGGGATTTGAATCCAGGACCCCTCAGTCTGCATGCAAGTGATCTACCCACTAGATTACCACGCCCGCACACTACATTCATGGAGGTTGAAAAAAAAAGTTGCTGTGTGTAGAATGTGGACAACTCAGAACTTTTCCAAAGCTATATAGGGAAGTTCGAGCACGGTAGAATCTGCCTATTCTCGTTTAATGCCTCGTTATCATGACGTTCGTTTTTCAATTAGACAGCGATCAATGCGTAGCCGAGAATTCGACATTCGACCCACGGGAAGTGGTAAGATCACCACTCCGAGATTCAAAACGATTACTTTCCGCATACTTCATTAAACATTTTACGATATCATAGACAACCTCCATCGAGGATAAAAAGCAGCAAATGGTACAAATGATGTCAATAATTCAATACTTAAATTTTTAAATGAACTATTTAGTTATCAATCCACTTTAGTTATTTAGCCAATCAAATTTAGTTATTTAGCCAATCACGGCATTCATACACTATGGTTCGAAAAGTAGTCCGATGACAAGCCTAAGTTTTACTTTTATCATTAGCCCTAAGTTATGACGTTTATTCATCATAACGACATAATATTATGTTATTATCTAGCATAAAATAAACACTTTTCGTGCGCTAGGACTAATAGCCCATTATTGCGGACGTAAGTCGATGAGGTACTATGAGATGATAAATTATCTGGAAGTTTTCATGAAAATGACAGATACTTCGTTCCTCGGGCCATCCTACCATGGAGATGACTAAGAAAGAATGAGGGACAGCAAAGGCAATGACCATCCGCGGGTGGACTATTTCGTCACGGGCGGTAGGCATGGAAGCTTCCCTGGAGTGACGTCACCGGAGTAGCCAAAGTGAAATGTAACGGAACACCACAGAGAAAGAGAGAGAGAAAGAAAGAGGAAGAGATCATCATCATCTTGGGGAGTTGTGCAGCGACCGACAGAGCGGTCTTCGTCGTGCCCAGCCGATCTCCTCAACCGACAACCGCTTCTTCCCCCTCCCTTTGCTTCCTCCACTACTCCGACTCCCGCCCACTTTTTTCCTGCGTCTCAGCTCTTACTAAATAGTATGTGTGCATATCATTTTCATGGAAATTTCAATATAATTTATCATCTCATCGTAGTATCTGGTCGACTTTCGTCCGTAAAAATCGATTCTTTCGCGCTACACCAGTGATTCTTTTTGCTTATACTCCAATACTTTTCTTTACAGGTACTGGGTGAAATTTTCCATGTAATTCATTGTATTTGTATACTCAGGTTTACATTAGCTTTCTCAGTAGGTTTTCGCAGGTTTTTCACGCCCCCCTTCTTGTGTGGGCGTTTTCCTGCAGTGGGTTTTTTCCAATAAGGACGACAGTCAATATCCTTAGGTTTTTCCCACGTTCACTAACATCTTTTTACACTTGGTCAATAGTAACTTTGTTAAATTATAATGCTAATTGTTGATTGAAAATGGAACTTCTACTTATTTTTATGTAATTTCTCTGCATTTAATTTCATGAGCAACTAGACAATGTATTTAACTGCATATATTTAATGTTTGACGAGGGGTTAGATGGAAGATGGGACTTTCTAGTCCCAATCTCGCCCAATAAAGACGTATTATTATTATTATTATTATTAATACTCCATCCTTCATAGTCAACTGATAACGAGAGGCTGTCTCCCGATTATAGTAGATGAATTCTCATAACATGGCGGTTAATTTTGATCCGGCTAAGGGATTTACAGAGACTGATGCCCGCATTCACAATCCACATTTGCGGAGTAAATGATTAATGCTACTTAGCTGATTGTTTTGTCCCTCCTCCCAACTAGGAGTTCCCTCTTCGTATCATAATAAGGTCTAACTTCTTTCGTTCTATCCGTAAATCCTATTCTCTTACTTCCCCTTCCTCGCTTGAATGACATTCTTACCTCTAAATTTGTTTTCGACATCCCCTCCCCGCTCATAATTACTTACCTCCATCCAAACCTTGTCACGCCCGTATTACATCTAGAAGCTCCCTCTCCCAACACACTACGTCCAACACTTCGTCTTTTCTACTCCTTTACTTCCACCTCACCTTCTCTATTCTTCTCCACACCCACATCTCCAAGATCTCCAGCCTAATTTGAACATCGCATCTACCAGATAGTGAGTCCTACTTCGGATGAACCCCACATGAGGTTCAAGCCGGTCATTCGATTTCGCTTACAATTAGACATCTTCGATTTCTGAATACGATCCCGGTTCCTAGGATGGGGAGGAAGAAATTCAAACTATACTCCTCAGCGATAAAATTCTCTCGACTTCGCATACAGTGGTTTGCTTGGTCCGCGACGAACACCCTGACGAATATATTTCAGGCAGCATTAAGGTGTATATAGTGTATCCAGATAATCATCTCTGACCACGGAAATTCGACTGAAGGATAGAGGAAAGGCACTAGGATAGCCAATGAGGAGAGGAAACTTTTTGAAGAGACGAAGAGCAGAGAAGTGGGTTTTTAAGCAGATTCTAAGTGGCAATTGCTGCTTAAGGATGCGATAAAGAAAAGGAATAGTGATATGACAAATGGACGATATGGAATAATATTCACTGATAGCTCGAACAAAGGAAGAGTGTATGACTAGCGTAAGAATGAAATCATAAACATTCATAAGTAAGTTTCTACAACTCCAAATTATTACATAATGATGATACCCATGCTTCATTTGAAACCTAGAATTGACGAAAATAAAATAACTCATCATAAAACAGACTAAGTTTAATACGAGCTCACGCAAGTGGTGCTCGTGCTCGTGCCAGCTTAGAAGCTGCAAATACACCAACCAAACCATTCCTAAATAGGTTTAGAACTGCATGCGGAAGGTTGTCCATTATCCCTCACATTTTTCGACCCACAAGTTCATAGCTGTTATACTGTGGATGTCTTTGGTTTAACTCTCCGAGGAGAAAAACTCCGAAAACCGTCGTAGCAACGAATCTCTCCGCTCCCTCAACACGCTCCTCCTTCGACTCTTATCGCGACTCCCCATCTCGAAAAGCCTTTCGCTCCAGCATCCTCTCTCTCTCGCTTCTCCCATCTACATCTCCTCATTTCTCCTTTCACCCTTTCCGCCCAGGGCTGCCAACTCTCCCATCCTCAAAGACTTCTCTCATAATCCAGCGTGTCTTTTTTCATCACGAGATTCCAGAATGATCCGGGATGCAGGAATGGTTCGATCTCCGACGAAAGATTCGAGAATCGTTACTTTATTTTTGTCACTAGATTTTGTAAAAAATTAATCACAATAATAATATAATAAAAATTCCTCTCACGGATAGCAATGTCCAAGAATAACATGCTCTAAAATAAGGTATCCTCGTGTGCTGAGCTGGCACGTAATCAGGGTGTCAGAACCCCCCCCTAAATTTTTTCTCTTGTGGTGACAACCCGTGATACATCTAGCCCAAGGACATGTATCTTCTGACACTCCATTTTTCGATACAGTTATATATTATGTCTTCCAATAACAAACGATTAATTTAACTCTACGCAATAAGCAAACGAAATATACCTACAGCTGACTTATTTAAACGCATAGTTTTCCGATGCGTACGGATTGGCAAAAAAATATCAGTTTCATTCCCCCAACACAAATTTAATGTCACGAGACTGATGCTGAAGGTACATGAAGATCACCAGTTACCTCCCAGAGATTGAATTTTGTCCGCAAGTCAGAGGTATTTGAATTTAAGAAGTGTCATCGGAATAGCATTTTTAGACCATAGAGACAGAATACGAGATTTTAAAAATAAATTTAAATTTATGTCCGCAAGTCAGAGGTATTTGAATTTAAGAAGTGTCATCGGAATAGCATTTTTAGACCATACAGACAGAATGCAAGATTAAAAAAATAAATTAAAATTTATTTTTAATAATAAAATAAATTAAAAAATTAAATAAAAATAAAAATATAATATAGAGCATTGGCATCGATTGCAGAAAAACTTTGTGGAGGACAGACTTCCGGGAGGTCTGGGGGCAAGGAATACCTCCCAGTTAAAGGGGGGTACGGTGGTCCTACCCTGGAAATAAAAAAATAATCATGGAAATCGCGATTTTAATGCATTTTACACTACTTCGTAATATTATCATTAAATTCTCTGGGGTGCATATCCTATACATCAAATGTCGGGGGACGAGTCCCCAACGTCTCCCATAGGATCGACGCCTGTGCCATTGAGGAAAATACTCAGAGTCTATTATTATATTTCATCACAGTATTATTATTTTAAAAAATGTTTCCGTCCACTGCTGTAGAACAGCAAGCCTGTGTACTGGAGAGAACTTTGACGATACATATACTGAAATACAACCAGCACACGAAGAAACCATGGTAAAATGACGTTGCTTTTGACATAACGTTGTTCACTCTAGGGCAAAACGCGCATCATATGATTGGCACGAATAAATAAAGGAAATCATAAGAGTAGCCCACCGCATAAGTGACGCGGAAATGTAAAACACATGGACGTAAGACCCCCAGGCAACAATTCTATAAATGTGCACTAAATCAAAATTTCTGCTCTATTTACAATTTTCCAACAGTTGCAATTGTCTCCGTTTTAAATTCCGACCGAATATCATGCCCACTCGAATAATGTTCTCTATCCTTCATTTCAATAATTCAAGGCATTTATAAATTTCAGGACTATGCCACCCTTTGATAGATCTTCTTAGAGATGGATTACAACGTCGTTTTGAACGCTTAAAACCAACGGCGAAGGAAATGCTTCAAATAAGCCTATAAAAACTTTCACTCACACTACGGAGCAAATATTCCCGTGATTCACTGCTAATATTCCAGTGAAGAGTGAAGTAACGTTCAGGTTTCTTCAGAAAGAGCAAAAAAAGGTCACAGTTAACCCTCTTCACTTTGATTTAAACCAAAATAATTTTATTCCCTTGACATCAAAGAGCAGGTTTTTCCAAATGATTGTAAACTTAGCCAAGATTTTGCATTATTATTCACTGTATGTCTACTTGTGGACTTATGGAAAATGGATGATATCACCTAATATTTTTATTTTATCCCGTCGCTCCTCTCTCTCACTTGCCCCAGATGATTGAGAAGCATATATGCTATATTTAAATTAAGGGTCGAAATTAAAAAAGAAATCTTTTTCATTTGCCTTGGCCGGAACACGAACCTGGATCTCCCTAATTCGCGCCGGAGGCTCAGCCTCTTGGACTACCATGGCATCCTCTTCCCCATGCGGAGTTTCCCCGGCCCGTTCAATGAAAATGATTTACATCAGTGGAAATTCCGTACCTACTTCAAGAGCACTTGCAGGTGACTCCGTAAAGATACGCCACTAGCTAGTCCTGGTTATTTCCCCGAAATTAATATATTTCCTCCGTCGAGGTTAAAAAGATAAGAGAAAACAGTTATATCCGAGGCAACTTTTTGGAATTTTTACATCGCGTAGGGGATATATATAACACTACCATTCCGCTAAAGCTTTTGATTACTTATAGGCAAATGTATAATATCTGGGGTAACTTTTTGGAATTTTTACATCACATAGGACAGTGGAGGGCAATTGTTTGTGCTCGAGGGCCACTTTGTAAGAGCGAAGGTTATCGGAGGGCCGCACCGTTTACGATGATTGTATTCATCAGTTAACATCATATTTAATTTCAGAAAAAATATAAATTTTATAATAAAAATTAAACAATAGTGGTAGTTCTATTCTACTTGTTTATTTGGTTAATTTTATATTGGTTAGATTTCTAGCTGCCAGCACATTTAATTATATAATCAATTTAATGAGACAAGTGCACCCCATCGTATTTTTTTGAATTCTGTGTCGGGGTATCACAAACTCTTCGGCGGGCCACAATTTTGCCCACCTCTGGCATAGGAGATAAAAAGAACGCTGAAATTCCGCAAAAGCTTTTAATTACACACACGCAAATGAGCTTAGCTGTCGGTCGCCTCCTCGAAAATCCCCTGTCCCATCCCTTAAATTTTTCCAAGTTTATTGCACGGACGGAGAGAAGGATCAGAATCCACTTTGCTCGGTGTGCTTCAAGGGAGATATAGGACGTGAGGTGGGCGTTAGGTGGGCGAGAGTGGATGACTGCCACAGCTGCGGCCGTAAAAATATGGAAAGAATCGCGGAGGCCGTGCGGCGCGGATGGGAGCTCTTGCACAGGCCGCGCGCCGCCATCTGTCTCATAAATATGGAGTCAATATTGCGGCGGTAATCCGCGGCGCACTCAACGCCTTCCCGCGCGATAAAGTAGAAGATCGCGCTATCGGTGTTTTTTATCTTCTTCTCATTTCCACGCATTCCTCCGTCTGATTCGCCATGTCGTCTTACAAGGGATTTCACTAGACGCCATTTCATTAGGAGAATATCTTTAGGGAATAATATGACGCGAGAAGTGGTTTCGGAAACATATATTTCCATCCACTACGGTGGACTGAAAGGAGGTGACGATAAAGCGGCGAGTATTTACCGACTCTAAATTTGCATCAAGATCATCTGTTATCAATGCCTTGAAAACGCGTCGAGCCGAATATAAAAAGGATAGGTAACTGCTTTCCGAACTACGAAAATACTCGCAGGGGTGATTTTATCAGGAAATAAGCCTGTTACCCCGATGCCATGATTTTCGATATGGAGAACTCCCTTAAAATACGGTAGGGTAAAGAATCTCTACTCCATGCGTTCTACTACGGCAGAATTATTAATCATTGCAGAGTAGACGAGAGCCATTGTAGAAAGGCTTATTCCTATGTTGTGTGTTGTTTTCCATCGCACATATTTGTTTCTCTGTCGTGTCTTTCATTTAAAATGCCAAAGGGTTGCGATTTATTAATCTCCTGTGCAAGGGCGGTTCCAATCTGTTGTCAAGTAGGTACTAGTTTGGGGTCAAGAGAGATGGAATTCATCTTGAAGACACTTCATATTATGAGTAAAGTTAAAATGTACATACTTTTAATCATTAACATGAAACAAAAATACTTTTGAAACCATTTCAACTAGCGAGTTACGAGACCTAAGCGAAGCTTACCTTTCCCTTGAGTGGCCTCTGCAATTCGAAAAATGTGAATCGACCAAGAAAACTATTTCTACGGCGACCGTAACTTTAAAACTTTTTTTCTAGTCCCGAAAAAACAGTGCTAATAAAGATATTCTATAAAAGGCGTATGATTTCAAATTATTGTATGTTGCACTTATTAATAGAATATGTATCGCACCCATTAGATCAACCTTTCAAGTGAATTAAATATAAACTTACCTAAGGAATGTTTCGCGGAGAGATTTCGTCGATGTTAGAGACATTATAAATTTGTACAGAATTTTTTACAATAACAATCATCAGGCGGACCTGTACTCAATTGTATTGTTAGTATATTAAGTTCTTTTTGTATAATGATTGTAATTATGATTAATTGTGAAAATAGTTTACCCTTTTGTTGGGTCTTCATATTATGTGAACTTATAATTGTTAATATTACGCCATCCGTCTTTTGAAAAATCGCAGTTTTCCTTATTTAAAAAAGTGGTAATAACCTCTAAATAGACAAATGAAAAAACAAAAGAAAAATTTATTCTTTAAAATGATACCAAACTCCTATTCCTCGCATCAAAGGTTGGTTGATAAGATGAAACACTGAAGTATTGAAAATGGCCAGCAATGGGGTAGTGATCTACAGTACTAAGGTCAGCACGGTAAGTATTAAATAAATAAATAAATAAAAGATACTCCGTGGTATAAAGCAAGTCACACTTGCACCGGGTACCGCGGGCGGCACGAAAAAGATGCGCTTAACTTCACGGTAAGTGTTCGATGCATTATTTCACGAGAAGCTGGTGCGTGCCTGGCCACAATTACCCACGCACCCATCAGATCAACCTTGGGCAGTGGCGGCTCGTGAGACAAATGCTGGGGGGGGCGCACTCCACCGGGGGTCATAGTTTTTTAATATTTCGTGTATTTTATTAAGTTTTTACGGCAATCTAGGAATAAAATTTTATGATGCCATATGTTCCGTTTATTTCAACAAAAATACCTTGTTTTCCTAATAAAGCTTGATTAATAAATACTAAATGCAGTAGACTCTCGGTCATACGGATCGGCTTAGTCCCGACTCTTGATTATACTAATCAATGATCTTGAATAATAAAAATATATTTGCTGCGATATTTTGCAAATACAAACGAAAATACGTAACTTTAGGTTTTAGCGCCTAAATTCTTCGTGCGGATATTCCCGCAATACACTTATGTTGTTCATTTTGCAATCATAATGCGTTATTTGTCAAATCTATTCAACATTTGCAAAGATTTAGGTAGCAATGACACTTATAACCCCTGAGGAGGGAGGAGAGTGTCACTGACTTCCACTAGGTAACAAACACTACTAGTATGCGCGCGCTTTGCTATTGCAGATGTAAACTTTGATTGCGGTGTACGCGTTGCTTCTTGAATACAGTATGATTTAAAATCAATAATTAAACATTTCTCACACATTTTTAACAAAATCTGAAATACTCACATGCCTTTAGTTATATTGTAGAAGTCCATCCTTCTTTCCTTTTGTCCAGCGACGTGATCAATTACACGTTCGTTGAAATCAGCGCCGAACAAAAATTTCTTTCCGATTGAACACATGGTAAGGGCACTAGTCTATAAATAAACAAGGGACGACACAAAATGAGCCGACGAAAAATACGACCAAAAAGAACAAGGTGCCTGGACACAGATTTGGGGACAATTTTTTCTCTATATTTCCCTATAACAAAAACGAGCACTGTTGCTTAATTCAAAATTGTCTTCTTGAATGTACACACAGCACTAAGAAACTTCTTAATCGGCAATTAAGCACAGTTAACTCCTCAAAAATGATGTCTGAACTCATTTCACTCCGTTCTTTCCGAGAGTCTTGCCGTTACTATAAGGAAGACTCAAGGGAGATAGAAGTCGTTGTCCACTAATGCTGATTCAGCTGAGGGACGAATTTAAGGTCAGCAAAGGCATTCAAGCAGACGTCACGGACCATCTCCTTGAGTCTAAGATTCGTATGTGGTAAACACACGAAACGCCAACGGTTCGCACTTGGAATAACCATGTCTTCGAAATCATTGCCATGATATAATAGAATATAAATTCTAGATCGTAAAAGAAGACGACTCTGAACCACAGATAGGAGCTGTAAGGATCTCCGCACTGATATGAACTCTTCGAAGCCACTTAAATCAGACCCAAGTGGACATTTTCCGTCAGACAGCTACCGCTCTACCGCTGAGGAATTAGGTGAACATGAACTAATAGAACAAGGATGGCTAGAAAAATGATGGCCATACACACAAAAGGTGCATTGTACGCGGAACGTCTTGACATTCATTGAATAACTCCATTTAAAGTCACGTTTTACGGGTTAAATCATGTTTAATCCTTCACCCTATCACGCACGCACCTATTTATTAAATTATAAATCAGTGGGGAATGTTAACTGATTTTCCTAATACTGCAGGTCTTTTGATAAATTTATCTGAAAAATAGGTACCGCATTTCTAAACATCGGGAAGATATGAATACATTGTTCAGGCCTAAACATTATAATATTAGTTTCCCCAAGGTTCTTGAAATTCGTAATCATAATAGAACTGTGGCAAATACTCGGGAATAGTTTTCCTACATCAATACGGCCTTTAACTGGTTGATTTTATGTGTTCCGGAATCCAAACACCAAAAAAACGCATGCATAATGGGATAATTTATTTTCTGTAGCAATACCTACCAGTAATTAAAAATTAAAATCGCATAACTGCACCCAGTGCAGTGACCATTCTGATTCCGTACGTCCCTTTTCTGTGGCAGCACCAAGTAGACGCCAGATTGTACGCCCGCCGGCCTGCGCAGCGATGTCAACTCACACGTCACTCTGCGCATTTTCGGACGACGTCCCAAGAGTTCCATAAGACACAACGTTAGACGCGTCATAGCACCAGCGGCCCCCACCACTACCACTCTCCATATAACTGCATGGGGATGGATTGGGACGTTCTGGCCAGCGCCCCACGGCTACAAATACGAACTTCTCGCGCTATTCCTTTTCGTGTTTTTCCAACACTTTCGATGTATGTGACTGAAAAAACACTTTGATTTATTAGATATATAATTATAAATTCATGGATATTTATTTTTTTTACTTTTTCAAATATTTGGGAGGGGCGGCGTCCGAGAGTCCTTATGGGCAAGCCGCCACTGACCTTGGGACGGGTGACTAGTCCCTGAGCTTTGCGCTAAACTCGCACATTCCGTTCCATTCCCCGAGTGGATATCAGCGGCATCGGAAGATATCTTACCAACGTGTCGCAGGGAAACGATTTCGCAACGGTATGCTCCGACTTCTCACACTGCCAAGAGAAATCCTCGTCACGTCTTCACAGCAATTCAGTCTCGGAGAGAGGAAAACGCGCTTTCTAATGGTTATTTACCCGAAATAAGCGAAACCATGTTGTCGCACGAGATCGACACGGAGTTTTGTGTACACAACCACTCAAGTTGTTCCGTTTAGAGGCATTCGGGCGACGGTTTCCACCATTAGCAAAACACCTAAGAGTAAATCTGAACGATTCACAATAATCCTTTGTGCCAACACTTCGCGCCATAAAATTACAAAATAGTTTGCCGTGCACAGGATTTTAATGGCATGTCGTGGAGTAAATTTATCGCTAGTCACTCCGCATTGCTTTTTTGAGGCACATTATCACGTATAAATTTGTTTTAATGGGATTTACACGACTCGGGCGGGGGAATTAAGAAGTTCTTCGGATGGTTTTTAGAGGCGACGCAGATTTATCTTAAGAATGGAGAGCGATCCGGTTGCCGTAACAATGGCCGTAGAAATTTTTACACCGGCGCAGCAACCAAAAGAATCAGTCTGGCGAGAATTCGGGTTAAGCCGATTCATATATCATTTACATATCTGCAACGCAGAGGAATTTGCATGTAAAATATAAACATTTCCTCACGCTTTGAAATAATGAGGTTACGTGATCATATTTATCAAAAATCTCAGAAATTAGAACTGCTATGCATAAAAACAAACATGCTATAGACGTCAGTAACACACTACATTGTATGATTCCGGTAGGGGTTGTGACTCTGTTGCCCAAGGCATGAATAAATACAGATTTTTATGAATCACCCGATATTTTTTATATATTTTTTATTTATTTTCAACTTCCCTGAAAACAGCACATAGAGGTCTTTAAAACGGAGGAATTACAAAGCTCGACATTATAATTAATTTTTAATGACCCAAACACGATCAACCCCTTCACACCAATTACAAGAACCTACTGGACCAAGTAAATGTGTGAGTACTTGATTACATTCTGCAAAATGAGCTCTCAAATTAGATGAGTAATATGAGCTGATATTCTTTGATAGATATTCTTTTTTTCTTATTTTGATTAAATATAATTGTCCAATAAGAATAAATAACCGTCTGTCCTGCACTGTTTTCTTATAATTTCATCAAAACTGCGACGTATCTACCACGTTACGCTGCTGTGGTCTGGTCCTCTCTTGCCAAAATTTTTTTTCTATTTCCGAAGGCAATTGAACACGTCGCTGGCATCATTTTCTATCCATGCGCAATATACTGACACGAACCAAAAAGATTTTTTTGCGGAATATAAAATGGCGCATTTTTGCTTAAGTCGTGACGCGGCTTGAAAATAGCTATTCGCACATCTTTGACTCCTTTCACTCAAAATCACCTTGTATACAAGCGATACGGGCCATACTAAAACCAAACGGCTTGATTTTTAAATTTATAAGGCCAATTTTCAAATATTTCATAAGCAAATAACTCAGTTGAGAAAATATTGGGCCCCTTTTCACCCACGAATGGCAGAACTTTACCCGTGAGAATCACCAGTAAATCGAGTAAACTACGCATTTCTCTGTCCTATGGTGAGAGAATTTCTTTTGCGCGTGAAATTATGCTAGCATCTCACGTATTTTCATTACTCCGAAGACGCAGTGCTGAAGAATTTCTTGCACTGGAAAATAACAGAGGGAAAAGAAATGAAGAGGTAGCCTCGAAAATATAATATGAACAGATTAAAGACTGCGAGATACGGATTATTAACTCCTTTTTGACCTTAGTTACATGTTTGAAGGAAAAAAATACAAATCTAAATATGTGATCAACTACATAAAAATATAAATAAGTCATAAATACATTCTGCACAAAAACACTAAAAGGGTTTTTCTCTTAGTTTCATGTTTTAATCATATATTTCCCAGAAAGAACTTCAGAAAATAAGGAAGTTAATTCATCATTAGAGGCTCTAGAATGAAGCTGTGTCGATAAAAATAGTGTATAATATCAAGTGGTTATACACTATAACCTATATTACTAACTTTCTTGCTTAGATTTCCCTTAAAGTATAATTATGGAAACGTTTGCCTCAATTATCAATATATAAAGCTCTGCATCGTACTCGTTCTGGGCGTCTAAGTAAATATGGTATAAACTATTTAACTTCTTATTAATTATTTGCATCATTTGCATATGTGATGGAAATCAAGTGGAGAAAAATCAGTCGGTGTTCAATGGGTTCCAAAGGTGCATAATGTGACACAATTATATTAACACGGATCTTACTACGTTACTTATAATGCCACAATGATGCGAAGTCCACGGTAGTTTCTGAGTTAAGAATATAAAAGAAATAATATTAGATATAAGAATACCAGCAATATCATAACGACATAGTTTCACCTCAAGATTTATAAAAGAAAAAGCGTAAATGGTCATGTATGGTCGGAAATGTTTATGTATTAAAAAAATAACTCTGTTGACGCGTACGTGTTTGAAGTTGAATGTTTACAATAACGCATATATGACAAAAGCATCATCCTAATAACAAATTTCAGTGATATAACGGATTTAATGGCTGTAATTAAAACCTTTACAGCTGTGATATCAACTTAAGGGTCGATGAACCCACAAGATAATTGATTGGAACCGAACTGGATAGTATGCAATATTGAATTAATCTTTCGAAGGAAAACGCGTTCCACTTCCCTGAACAAGAAAAACTTAATCGATATCCCGAAACATTCCCGAACTAGCCTCTTTGACAGATTGAGATGTTATACCCAAAAAACAAAAACTATAAATTCCGCGATACTACATGCATCGTGAATTCCGAGGATTTATATTTAATTAATGCGTCATTTGGCGGTGTCCACGTGCTTTGAATCACTGATCTTCATTTTTCCCCAAAGTAAACAAATAATCGCCATCGGAAGGAGAGGTTTTTGTGCCCCGAGCGTAACTTGTTCGGCGATACCCATCCTTCTGACGTCTCCTCGTTGTTACCTGCAGTCTCTGAGCTCAAACCTTTTCAATGGAAGCATTCTGTCCTTTCAACAGGACGCACCATTCCCCTCCCGGTTGACCAGTATTTTTTAGCGACCTTATAACTCGTTGATACCATAATGCTATAATCTTGAACTTTTCGGTGCTTGCAGAAAAAAACCCTTGTAAAAATTCCACTAAATATCAATGGGTTTGTACGCTCTGACCCGAAATCGCACTTTGTAAAAAGAATTATTCAATATGTGAGAGAAAAAGATAAGTTATAACGAAAAAACACTCATCTCCATTCGGCCAATCTCTCCAAAGCTAAAAAAAATAAGTAAAAGAAAAATTAACGCCATTTTTTCGCGATTTGGTGACGTCACTAGAGTTATGGCGCATTTACTAGTCGAGGGAGAACCTTTCATTGAGGGGGGAATCACTGGCTATAGTTTAAACAAAACACGCATCCTATGCCCACGTGTAATATTCGAGATACACTCAAATATAGCTCGTGAGCAAAGTCTTATTCTCAATATTCATATGCATTTCAATCTCTTTGTATTCTCGTTATACTTTATGTACTTGATTCTCGTTAAAATTTACGTATTTGCTAGTTGTGAGTCACTGTAAATTGGTAATGTTGCAATATGTGGGTATTTTCAATAAGTAAAATAAATAAATGTGGAAAATAAGTCCCCTCCATGTACGCTGAAATTTCAAGATAAGTTTTATGCGAGTAATTCAACCCGAAAAAAGACAGAGCATGTCAATAATTTTCTAGAAATTTCCGCCAAAAAAATTGATAAAATAAAAAGACTAGTCCAAAACATACACCCGTATTCTTTCGTTTGAAAACTTGCGCAAAAAAGTGTAGGTACTCCGGTATTTTACGTTCAAAGTGGTACTTAAATGGACTTATATTATTGATACAGCTGAATAGGTATCCAAAGCCTCCGTTGAGTCATCGCCCTTCCCCGTAAATGGCCGACCGTTTACCACTAAATCGACCTATAAAAAGAAATTTAACATGAAGCATTTAAAACATACGAATAGCCATATCAATCTGACTATTTTCCTTACACAGGAGGAGCATCCGGTTAAAACCTCGAACAGTAACGCAGATCCTGTTCCCATGATAAACAATGGGATATGTTCTCAGGAATGACCTGTCAATAGAGGTTGGAAAATAAGCCACTCAGAGCATTGCGAAATAGGAAAGAACGCAAGTGGCCGAAATACGTCGGAGGCAGCTCAGCAGATTTACAAAAAAAAAATATCAAATGTGCGATTAAAAGGATGATGACTGTGAGGAAATCGAGAAAATGTGGCGGGCGAAGAACACTATTAAGAAATAATCAAGGAGAAAGCTCCTTTTATGACCACGAAAAGTGTCACAAAATAAAAATTACACTCCGTAATGGTCACCTAAATCGATTTATTGTTTATGACCCGGGTTTCCCCAAATTACGAAGTGCAATTTTTAATATTCTTACGAAGATAGAATACAAATCGCCTAGTGATACTACTTCCTCAAGTTTCGGTGAATGAAGCCGAGTCTTAAGGCCATTTTACATGCTCGAACGTGCATTTTAAAATTCACAGTTATACTGAAGCCGAGCATTGCATGAAATCAAGGGCAAATGCATCAACGCACGGTGGTAAAATAGTCCCACTCTACTATATACTGTAAAATCCACTTCTGGCTATTCACCAACTGACCGACCCAAACATATGTTTGGGGTAAACGTGACGAGATATGAAATAAGCTCTTATAAAAAATTTTTTTTTTAAAACCAGCCTTTATATTTAGATTACAGGGGATGAGCAACGTTTATATATGACACAAAGCAAAAAAACTCAGTGACCCCGAAAAACCAAAAGTGACGTATTAAAAAAGTCACTATATTTATTAAATTTTCAGTGAATGGTAAGCCCCCTATGTTTCAAAATGCCACCCCTATGCTTTTAAATGCCTACTATGTGGATATGCCTAAAGTGGATAACTTTTACTGTGGTCGCAAAACACGAAAATCGACCATTTGGAACTTCTTAGATCAAAAACATGTTTTGGGGGGCTATAGGTTGACTGGGGGGTGGTTAAAGGGGGGTTGGAGAGAAAAAGTTATATTTTCATGTATTGTCATCGGAAATGAAGAAGTGTGCAAAATTTCAGCGTTTTTGCTTCACAGGAAGTGAGTCAAGATTTGTACCAGACAAACAGACAAACAAACAGACAAACAGACAGGTTGGTGAGTTGATATAAAGGCTGGAAAAAGTCATGCGATGGACCCACTCTTAAATCGTCTGAAACCCTAGGGAAAAGTTGTCGTAACACTAAATTTTCTTTTTTGTATCTATGTATTCGTTTAAAATATGGAGATTAGTTCAAAAATGGCCGACAAAATCCGAAGGCGGCGCATCAATGACCATGATCAAAATCACAGAAAATCAAAGCAACAAATGTTTATGTAAACAAAATGAGCATAAGTGAAATAGGAAAATAATAGGAAGTAAGTAAAATGAAAATATGAGAAAGATAAGGTAGGAAATTTAGAAAGTAATTTTTGAAGAATCAAAGTCGTCATTGGTTGTTTTAATATGAACAGTAATTTACTTGCTTACATCAAAGGGACATAATTTCGCCTCAATAACGACACGATGCATCGAAAAATGGAAAATTACACTCGTCTGTTTATTTTTCACGTACTATCGCAATTAAAAAATTGTAGAAAAAGCGCATCAACGGGATGAAAAAGAGAAAGAAGCCAAACATTTTGAGTGAGCAACTAGGACCATATAATATATGTGTATTCCCATCCGTCATCCCGAATTCCAGTTTCATTCACGCCCAACTTTTGAACTTTGAGCTATTTCCTCCTTCTCCCCTGTCCATCCCCGAAACCCATTCCACAGGTGCTCCCGGTATTACTCCTGAACTCTGAAAGGCGCAATTACTTCTCCCCCACCAGCCATCCCACCCCCTGCCTTATCCCGATTCGGAGCGGCCCCACAGGTGTTCCTGCCGCCCACAGTCCGAGAGACCCCGACTCAAAAAGGCCCTGCCATTTCTCCCGTCCCACACGGACGAAGAGGCATGCATCCCTCTCCTTCCTTCCTTTATACGGTCTTTATGCCTAGCCCACATCCTTCCCACGCGAATAAAACCTATTCTCTCCGCCTTCACCGCCGACAACCAGTAGCGCAGTCAGAAAAGACTCAGAGAGGTTTCAATAAAGTTTATCAAAAAGATTTCTTCCATGTTATAGTTGGACTACGCCGCGCCGTTCCCCTCTTCGGATGACAGCATTGTCATCGCCTTGCGGAAGTGAAGTTTTGCGACAAGCTTGGGAAGGCAAGGGGTGGGACTCTATTGTGGGGGAGACAAAAGCGTAAAGAAAATAGACCAGTTTTGTACTTCGTTATCCTTTTCCTTCTTTCGGAAAACCTATCTCGCTAAACTTTGTTGAAACTATTGTTACACTTTACGGAGAATCCAGTGGAAGACGATCACTTAACTGACCGGACGGAAAAAGGCCAATTACCTTCTTTATTCTAATTATTTTAACTAATAAATTGTAAGTCATCTTTTAGGTACTTGAAAAGTGCTTTTTATTACAAAAAGTACTGTAAAAGTTATTTGTATTAATACGAAAAGCACGTAAAAGAAGTTTTAACCTTCCGAGATATCCCGTTGACTCAAAAAGCCCACTTAGTAGCTGTCTTATATTTTAAGATAATGTATATTTTCTCTTTCGGAAATTTTTGACGTAAAGCCTTTTTTAAAAACTGAAATTAAGGGAATGAAAATCGAAAAAAAAACAATGCCTTATAGTACTGCTGTTTTAACCTCTGTGATCTCTCTCATGCTTTATTTCAGTTTTCCACCCTGCCAACCCAAAAGACTCTTACCCTACCAAAAGACTCCCACTTCTCCTCGCCTCCCTGTCCCCCCACCCCCTCTCACGGCCGTAATGACAATTTGCTGGAGGAGGAAAAGTGGAATGCAGCTTCAAGAGGCGACATTCCACGTCCTCCTTCCACCCCTCCCCCTTCCACCACTCCCCCCACCACTTTGAAAAGTCGAGCCTCCTCCACCTCACCACCCCACTCTTTTTCCCGCTTCTCATATTTCCTCCTCCTCCAGATGATTCCTTCCCCACGCACATGCACAAGTACGCAGGAGACTGCACAGGTTGAGCTCCCCGAGGGCCTGTTGATCATTGTCGCGCGGGTCGACCAAGGAGTCGAGGACATTGGCTCCGTTCAAAATAACACAGGCCAACAAAAAAATTTTGTTTGAAAACCTTTTTTATTTTAATAGCTGATCTTTATAGATTTTGATGTGCCGAATCCAAACCTGGCCTTAGTTTTTTTTGTATCACCCATAGTTTCCAAAAAATATATATCTAAAATTTAGTCTAATACCCCTATTCGGTACATAGGGAAATCAATGAAACACTGTGTTACATCATAAAATTGTTTGTATTTACTGTTCACTACATCGTGATAAAATTGTTTGTATTTACTACAGCGTGATAGATAATACAGGGTTCATTTGTCAACTGGAATTGGTCTACATTTTCTTTCCCCTTTTTTCCTTGAAGCTTCTTGTGTAGCTTTTTCTGCGATGAATCGCTTGCTGAACTTCTCGGTGAAGTACCAACAGTAATCCCCATTATCTTCGTTCATTAGACCTACTTTTTCAATGTTATTATAACTATAAAAAAGCTGTTAAATTCTAAAAATATTGCTTGATTTCATAAATTTAACTGTAAAATGTGAATAAATGGTGGGAGATACAACTTTAAAACCATAATATTTGGATTCAGCAACTGTAAAGACATAAGAATAAGGTATTTTCAGTAAAAAAGTTTTTTCATTGTTGGCCTGAGTAATTCATCATCAAAAGTCATCAATCCAAAGATTGATTTAACGCAGATCTCCTCTCACCTCTCCTATTAGCTAATCTTTACAACATAATTCTACCATTCTAATTAATAAACCTACATAATTGTTGGCCTGGGTGGCGGTGGGGTAAAGTCCACTCCTGCCAAACCAGAGGTGGCGGGCTCGATTCTGGACCGGGTAGGTCAAATGCATGGGTGTTTGTGATCGTCCTAGGTTGTTCGTTAGATTCCCCGCTTTGAGGGTCTTAAATGCGCTGTTGTCGGAGCGGTGACGATGAATTCTGCTTTACATCCTTCATCACCTTCTCTTTGCATATCGTTTTTCTCTTCCACCTGTCCTTTTACGATACTTTTTATAACATCGTCGTAGTCGATTAAATAGCTCCGTCTTGCCAAGAAAAAAATATCCTCTAGACCGAGGGTCCTCAATCCGCTGCCCCCGATCCGAATGCGGCCCGTAGAGGTTATAGAAAATATTTACAATTACAAAAATAAAACCAAATATCTACACACTCGTCAAAAATAAACAATGTCAAAAATCTCATTGAGTGAATGATTGATTGAACTTTTTAACCAATAAAGATAATTGCACCCAGAAATCATATGTTTTATTATTTTATTGATAGGGTGGTAAAGTGACGTGGAGCATTTTGGCCCTCCGGAGGATGTGATGCCCCAGGCATTGAAAAGGGTAGAAGACCGCTGCTTTAGACTAATTGTAAGGATCGGGGAGTCCATTGGTCGATAAATTACTATCGGGTTTGCAATCGGGTAGGAAGCTCTACTGCAGCCGACATATCGGAGCACCTATGATGCTGCTGGTCGTAAACACAAATTTTATCAGTGGATTCACCAAGTTCTCGTAACTAGTGTGGTGCACAGGGATATGACCCTTGAGACTTGTTTACACGGTGTATTAAAACGTAAGAGTTAATATGTGAATGCATTAACGATTTTGTTAGACAGGAACATGAACGAATGCACGAACTAAATTACGGCATGTATTATTTTCTGTACATGCATTCGTGCAAGTTGGCACGATGCATTTTTGCGTCCACTCATGCGTTCATACATTTAGGCATTAATTCAAACGGGTTAATGCACCTTGTCAACCAGGCCTTAAAACTACTTCCTGCGTACGAGAGCATGGAACAGGTTGTGCACTTCCTTGGCCTATCTGGAGCTACCACACGCAATCAGGGGGTGGTAGACAAAGGCTATGGGAGAGTGGGGGGGCTTGGGATGAAGAGAGAAAGCCAACTCGGGTTTCAAAACACAGGACACCATGAAAGCATCCAGACGGTTGTCATCCGATTCTTTAGCCCGTGTAACAAGAATCCGAGAAATCGTATTCATTGCCTTGGTCCCCGCTCCTCCTCCTCGCCCCGAACCGCAGAAGTGGGCGGGGACGGTGGGTGGAGTGGGGTGGGGAGGGGATATCGAGAGCACGCTGCGTCTTTGTTTTTGTTGCTCTCCTCTTGCGGTTCCGCAAACCCCAAACCGATTGAATGACCGCGCTGGGATGGGTGAACAGACGAACCAGCGGCTGACAAACGTCACAGTGCATACGCTCGTCGTCCTGTTTTAGTACATTATATTTGATTTTAAAACAGCGTCATATACCTCAAAAACTTAAATGAATTAGATGAAAGCTCACCAGAAAATAAAAACGCATCACTGTAATATATTGTTTTCCACCGCTTTTCAGCCCTGGAATTTCGAATTTAAAAAAATCTTCACCTCACAAATTGCCAAATGAGAAACTATAAATCACATTAAATCATAAGACTGGGCTTACTGGGCTTTTTGAGTCACCGAGAGCTCTCGGAAGGTTGAGGTTTTGTTTTACATTTTTCCGCATTGATTCACTTCACTTTTACAGTACTTTTTGTAATCAAAGGGCACCTCGCAAGAAGCAAAAAGAGAACCTACAATTTATTAGTTGGAATAAAGATGCTAATCGGTCACTTTCTGGTCATTGGTCAGGAGAGCTCTCGGAAAATAACTCGTCTCATACTCGACCATCCCAAAAGTTTAACGACGAGAAAGATTTACTGAGAGGAGAAAAGAAACACCAAGTAAAAAACGGGTCTCCTTCATTTTCGTTACGTTTTTGTCTCTCCCCCACTAGAATCCCACCCCTTCTCCCATGCTAGTCGCCGGACTTCACTTCCGCAAGGCGATAGCAATGCTGTTACCCGAGGAAACGAACGGCGCAGTCCGCTAACAAGACGGAACATTGCTGAGGATTTTTTTAAAGCCTGTCACAGACTCCGATATCCATAACGAGGCGCCGCTGCAGTTACTGGACGTAGAGAGCACGCACGCAACGTGCAACAAAATGAGAACATCACTTTGCTGGATCGTAATTGGATTCAATAGGTCTAACATGCTTGTCATCCACTTGAAACCCCAAAGAACCTAAACTCAAGGCGACTCCCAGGTGGTTTGAAGCAAAACAAATTCCCCGACCGTAGCAACAAAGTAGCACAATCTACGCGATCACGGTCAATCATCCTCGTTGAGGCGTCAAATAAACATTGCCGCTTCAAAGCTCAAAACCGTTTTATGACAAACATTTAAATGAAAAATCCGCAAGACTGTATAAGACCAAGGATGACTCTCAAATTACCTCTACCTCCGGCGGTTCATAGCGCCACCTTCACGGAACTATCAATGATTAAAACACAATGATGAGTAGTATTCCTCATGGTGAATTTAGTAAACCTAAGAAGGGTTCTTAGATCTACTGAGTAAAGCATTAACCGCATTGCCTTCATAAAATTATCTACGATTGATTGCAATCACTTACCAAGCAGGCGAGAAGCAACGGATACACCCGACGACCAGAGACGTTACGGTGACTTTCCTCGAACGCTGCCGTGAGGGGAAGGTGGAGAGATCTGAACCCGGTTCCACAAGAAGGAAAGATCCTCGACCGTTTCTCGCACACTTCCTCTGGAACCGCCGTCGCCACGGCCGCTTTCGCTCACAAACAAACCTCACAAGGCGAAACGGCTGAGGACTGGATAACCTTGCCTCATCACTTTAATCCTCCCACACGAAAGAAGTACACTGCACCGCGAATAAGGCACCAACGCGATGAATTATCAACATGGAGGCATGTATACTCCGACCCGTACTCGCTCGAAAACTTAACACCGCCTAATAAATGCGCGGTGGGATGACAGCAGTCCACTCTGGTACGTCGGAGATCCCGGACCAAAAACCGTCAACACAAGAACACGCGTCTTCTTCCTTCGCGCTCACACTGCGATGTCGCGATGTGTACTGCTGCTCCCTCCGCACGCACACAAATGGTCTTTCTCACAATCGCGCGCGCCTCCGTGGTTGGGTCGCGAACGTCTGAGTCGCTGGACCGCTCTCCTCTTCCCCAACTCTCTCCCTTTCTCCTCATTCAGCCTTCCTCCTCCCCTTCTCCCACCTCCCCACCCCACCTACCTTACCCCTCTCTCGTACACCCCCCCATTCCTCTTCCATTACGTTATATTCTCTCCCCTCTCCTCCTCTATCCCGCTCCTCACGAGATACGCCCCTCCCTCCTCCAGCTCCGTGCCAACATCCGACCCACAATGCTCCGCGGCCGTGAAATGCGGGAATCGCCGCCGCACGTTATAGGCACTGCCCCGGGGGCTTTGATGCCCACGATCGGTTGTGTTAGCTCAGGTAATCCCAGCAGGGGCCCATTCAAGAAGGGGGTATACCCCTCCCGAAGTAATCATAATTCGCCTTTATTGGGCGAGATTGGGACTAGAGAGTCCCACCTTCCATCTAACCCCTCGTCAAGCAGTAACTTTTTGCAGTTAAATACATTGTCAATATGCTCATGAAATTACATGTAGAGAAATTACATAAAGAGACATAGAAGTAAGCTTTTCAATCAACAAATAAAATTATAAGTAAACAAAGTTACCATTTACTGAGTGTAAAGATGTAAGCAAACGTGGGAACAAAACCTAAGGATATTGGCTGTCGTACTCATTGGAAAAAAAAATCCACTGCAGGAAAAAGCCCACACAAGAAGGAGGGCGTGAAAAACCCGCGAAAACCTGCTGAGAAAGAGATAAGTAATATAAACCTGGGTATCTGCAAATACAAGAAATTACAAAGAAATGTCACCCAATACGTGGAAAGAAAAATAAAATTAGATGAAGCCGGAGGAGATAAGTGTTGAATCTTTCCTACTGTTCCCATGACGTTACGTGTCTCGTTGCTGTTCTAGAAGAAGTTATACGTGTAGTGCCCTTTTGAAGGAGGCGATTGATGATGATTTAAGTAGAAGTAAGTCAATGTTGTTCCATTCGCGGCATGCAGTAACAATGAATGATTTGTTGAATCTGACTGTATAACGAGTTTTTCATTTTCCCCCCTAATTGAGTCGTATACTCTACTAACTAAGTGTCTGAAATTCGTCTCTGAGGTACGCTGGTGTATTTGTTAGTAAAATTTGATAGAGAAGACCAAGGATATGCAGCCGGCGCCGTGAACTAGGTTTTAACCTGTTGAGATTGTTAATATAATTGGTAGTATGGTCTGATATATGTAAATTAAATACGAACCTAATGCAGGCGTTGAAGGAACGGTGAAGTTTAGTCAACAGCACCTGAGATATAGGAAATAAGGAAAATACAAGAAAAATACTGTATTCTGATTCGGTTTAATGAATCAAGCGCGAGAACATGGCTGCGGCACGCAGTGATTCTCCGTAACATATTATTATTATTATTATACGTATTATAAAATACTAAACCACAAAATTTGCCGTTAGCAAAAACATAAATGCAAATAAGATGTTGAATCAAAGAGGCCGAAAACTAACGCAAAGCGCGGTACACATCGGTAGCGCGGAGAAGAAAGGATCACCAATGTGATCAAGTGGCTATTCGTCCCGTTTCTTCGAGGACGGAATCAGCATCAAATTTGGGAGGGGGGTCATGACCTGAGTCAGGGAAGTACGGAATACCCCCCGGGAGCCCCCCGGGAGGAAGGGGCGTTTGTACAGGAGGGAGTGCTACGCTCAACGATAGATGAAACTCAAGGTTCTCTCACATTAGGGACTTGTAGCCATTTGCATTAACACTCCCTTTACGACTATGCAAATTCTATTTCACTAATAAGATATTAAAAAACTGATCAAATTTTGGGGTGTCCTGATATGACCCCTGTAACTCCCCCCTCCCCCCTAAATCCGACCCCGGTAGAGACCATCGGCGATCACTATGCTGAAAATAAAATCGTGAACCACCCAGAATATATATCCTATTCAGTAGCGCTTATTAATACTCACAAGTATTGTGAGTATTAATTCATACACTTTTCAGTATTATTAATAAGCGCATTCAGTACTCAGTATTAGTGTTTGTCTTTATTATTCATGAAAATCGATTATCTTTACGTGGACGCGGGCGCGCGCCACAATCCGCATAATCATCCACGTACCTAATTTATGAAATGACACTAAGATACAAATTATTTCTTGATATTTAAGTACCCAATCTCCACCTGAAATCTCAAAATCGGTGAAATTTCTCCACGTTTGAAACGCCGACTCATGTTTAAGAGATTTGAATAGCATGGGTAATAACGTTAGAAAGGGTATGTGCGGCCACAGAACGCCGCGACGTGGGCGACGCAGGTCTTATTCGACCGAGCGCTCTTTTCATATTCACCGTTTTTCAAAAGCACCATAAAAGACCGTCGGCGGTCGATTCACCTCCCTTTTTTCCTCATCACAGCCCTGGGCCTTCGCGCCATTAAATGTGATCCCGGAATATCTGTGAGTGTAATATATGGTAAGCACCCCAGAGGTTTTCTCCAGGGGTGTACATTTCCATATACTACCTCGGAGTTTTCTCATCTCACGCGTGGAAAAAAATGGTAGATGCGGCAGATGGCACGAGTTGGAAGGGCGATGGGAAGGTTCTCCTGACGAAGACCTCGAATACGCTGGACTTGATGGACCTTATTCCAGAACCTGACTCCATTCTGAAGGTTCATTCTTTCTCGGTGGTTCAGATCTCAGACTCATGTTGAGTTCGTAATTTCAGAACTACTTCAACTCAACCCACTGGATAACTGGGGTAACGTCCTGTGGTAAAATTTCCAAAAAAATCATTTATCTGAACTCTTGTTACTCATGGTCTCTCTAAACTTGCATTCAAAGGAGTACATACGAGGAAGTATTTTTACGAGAGAAATTTCAAAAATGTGAGACGACGACGGTAGAAATCTTGGCCACTCAAATGGAATTGGGACTCAACCTAAGTTCAGTGGAGTATAGTCTGAGCGGGCCTCGGGGCTCGAATGATTCTCCTAATTCCAGCATGGCAACCGAGTCGAGTTTGAGTCATAGTCATGACTTGAGTAACGTTCTGGAATACGGCCCTTATCAGGGACGAATTTAGGGGGAGTCACAGGTGTCATGATCCCCCCTGCTCAAATTTTGTTCCAAAGATGTGTAATTTCTATTAGTTGAATAGTGTTTGTACCCTCGTAAAGAAGTAAAAGGAGTGTATAAATAAATGCATGACTACAATTACCAAACGTGAAATAAGTTTGAGTTGAATTTAAAGTCAGGTCATAATGACCCCCAAATTTGATGCTGACTCTGCCCCTGGCCCTGAGTCATTATTAGGAGCGCCTGATTATCGACCTTTCTCCTTTTGTAGACCTCTACAAGAAGTTACCGGCTACACCCGGCCTTAGTGCACAATAAACCACATGTTTAAATAGGTTGCAACGAGTAACGACTTAGTTGTAATTTTCATTGAAAATTTCAAAATGTGCTCCAGTCGAGGTGGGAGCTTCCCCAGCGCCGACACCGGAGACGAGTCCACGCCACGGCGGCGCCGCCAACTTAGCTGAAAACTAGACATGTAATATATCCCAGACTATTCTCAGAACTAGGATATATACACAATATTTGATCTTATTTTTGGCCTTGTTAATCCTTGAAACTCAATTTTTAATCGTAAGTGTCTCACAGACCTGGCGCGCGCCGCCGCCATCGAATATTTTAGAATCGGCGTACACTTCTGTAGCTACAGTGGTTGTGGTATCTCTTCGACTGATGGGCACAAAAAATACGCCACGAGCTTTATTTCCTGAATTTTGTACCGAATATTGAAATTTAATATTAGGATAATTACATATATAGAATAGTAGGATCTTACATCAGGCCTCGTTAAAGCATAAGAAAATTTGTAATTACTGCTAGAATATATACGTCATACAAAAAAAACTTATTATATGCTCAAAATACCCAGGGATGACGATTTAAATCAAATACAGTTGAGTTACAGAACTATTTTTGCATTATTTAAACACAAATTCTTTAAATGAAGTAAAATCAAGTTACCTACAAAAAGAAAGACGCTACGTTTGGCGCAAATTAATGGATAAGTAATAACTTAATATTTAAGGAATATTTACATTATAAACATTCTGAGTGCCCTAATTTCATCTTTTGGGCCTCAATGGACACCGTCTACGATGCCAAAACTGCTTTCAATGGCATAGCCGAAAAAAAATCTGCTTTACGTCGCGAATTTACTAGTGGCGTAGCCAGGGGGGTCCCGGGGGTCCGTATCCTCCCCCCTCCCCCGAAATAAAAAATCAAAATTGTTTTACTTCATAAAATAAAAAAATAATGAAAAATCATGAGTTTACAAAAGATTTCTTTAACAAATTAAGTTTTTTTCGATTATGAAAAGTGTTAAAATTAGTCTAAACCCCTCTACTTAGTAGCCTGTTTTTCAAAAATTTTCAACCCCGGTTTTGAACTCCCCCCCTGAACGAAATTCCTAGCTACGCCACTGGCATTCGCCAACCTACTTCCTGAAAAAAGAAATCTTCAGAAAGCAGAAAAATAAAAATTTGAGAGAAGAATAGGCGTGTAACTTCGGAAGTCCTGAAGTTTATTATACCGTCCTAGGAAGGCCTTAAATCAAGGCAGCATTATTACCCATGGCTGACGTTACTGGTGGGTGCTACAGTGACGTCTTGGAGATCGTCATGGTGTAACTTTATGCCATATGAAAGTCAATCCTAGCCATACCTATCAATCTTAGCCATATATGAAAAGTGAACACAGATGACGTAAGTGGGCCAGCATATGTTAGGTAAGCGGCGAGAGGAGAGGTAAGGGTTCAGGGAAAAAAGGGAAGGGAATTGATGATTGCGAATTGAAGAGAAAAACTCACAGGGAGAGACAGACTGCAGGAGTGAAAACGTTCCATTCTGACCGGCCATAGCCGGTAGAGTACTTAACACTAATCATAATTATACCTATAATATAATTAACAACCACTTTTTTTGATAACTGTTCCGAGTGCTTCCTAGAGAAATTGGTGAAGGATATACTCCTGAATTCAGAGTGAAGTCGGAGAATTTATTCACATTCTTCATGGCTAAGAAAAAAAAACAAAACTAAGTCACCACAGTGGAACCACAGATAATAAAATCATTAGTGACAGTCGTATAAATTTTAACCTGGGTGGTACACAACAATTAAATTAAGACTAACAAGCCAAAAATATCAATACACGGTAATTTACAACTAACCCTTTCTAACCCAAAGCTGCATTTGGGAGAAATTAATTTTCAAGACTTCTCATTTTAAAAATATGAAAATATTCTACTCAATCATAATTATTGTGGCAGCTGCATATTTCGCCATTAAACTTTACAGTACCAAAAAACACGTAGTTTAATTCTCTCCTGGATAGAGCTGAAGATGTATACATGCATGATGTTACTTAGAAGCAGTATAGGATTATAATGGGTTAAGAATTATGTCCTTGACAAAGACTCCAGGAAAAACGCAGCTTAGTTGATAACTGACTCACAATCAGAGATCCCTCACCTACCGGCTACCTCTCACCTAGAATTCCCTGAACGCCCTTTCCGTTGACAGAACATCATTAATTTCATAATTCAACACCGTCATCAGCAGACTTACTTTCTAAATCTCCTCCTCCTCCCTCCATAATTACTACTGTGGATGATAATGTCGTTTCAATGGAATCATTACATATTATCTCGTTTTTATATTGTGCTGTTGTGCACGATACGATGTTTCGTTTTTTTATTTATTTATTATTTGAAGGAAGGACAGCGGTATGGACATAAGGAAGAGATTTGCGTTTGTAAAGGAGGCTTTCATGGACAGGAGCTTATGAGAGAATCGTTATGTAGGAGTGAAAAGAAACGGTTAACGAACGGTCTGATCTGAAGTACTGCGCTTTATGGTGGGGAAACGTGGACACTAAGGAAGGAGGATTAGTGAAGGCTGGAGGCGTTCGATATGTGGGCGTGGAGAAGAATGGAGAAAGTGAAGTGGATAGAAGGAAGATACGAAGGAGACCGTAGATATAGATGGGGGGAGTACTTAGCCCAGAGGGGACGTTGAAAACAGCGTTACAGGGTAGAATGTTGGGTAAACGAGGGAGAGGAAGAAAGAGAATTAGGCTTTTTAAACAGAATGAAAGGGTGTAGGGCCTCACATTGTAGGCCTTACTAAGAAATTTAAGTGGCCTCGGTGGCGGCGGGGTAAAGTCTACGTCGGCCAAAGCGAAGTGTACAGGTTTTGAGTCCCGCCTGGGTAGGTTGCCCCTATCCAGGGCATGTATATGCATGTAAATTTAATTGTTAAATGCTATGAAAACCGCGATGCATAGACCAAATAGCGTAATGAAATATAATAATAATTATAATGAATGAATAAATATCCATAAATGGTGTGGAGACTGCTATAATACTTCTTAAATACTCCATGGATACCTACCTCAATCGGTAAAATCATAGAGTAAGTATATGCTTACTCTATGGTAAAATACTTAAATAATAATTATTATTATTATCACTATTATAACTAATTAAATAATAATAATTATTAAATCAATTATTTAAAATTCAATGGTAAGGTCTTCTCGGCTGTTTTTGGATTTTCTGCGAGATAAATAAATTATACCAGCTGGCGTTGATATTCCAAAGTCGTCATGTTCTTGCTGACTATGTAATATGGTGGGCATTTCGGGGCAGGCCGGAACGGTTGCGAGGGAGAAGCGGTGCTCTTCGAGGAATTTTATTCCAGTGTGTCTCCGTTTACGGTCCTCACGGACGGGGCGAGTGCACTTAGGGGAGTGGCGGGCGGAGAGGGAGGGTGGGATGTCGTCTCGAGTGTAGGAGAATTGCACCGGGCACGCAACCGGGTGTGCGAAGTGCATGGCGTTGGATGCCCCTCTTGCGCTTGCCCTCGACTCAGTTTTCGCAGGACGGCACTGCATCAGGTTACATTTCTTCGGAGCGATAAAAAAATAGGTTGCTGGAAACACGGAGCGACCCAAAGAGGTTCCATTAAAAAGTGCAGTAAATTTGGTGCAGGACTCCTCTCTTTGTGGAGTTAGAGCCCAATTTTTCACCAACTCACCAATATTTCACCAACTTAGCGTAAATAGACTATTATGACCCAGACTGGTAGGTAGCTGAAGGTGTGTTGAGTGGCGCATACAGATGCGGGGCGCCCCCCCCCCCTTGCGGATCCGCCCGTATTGCCGAACATTGCAAAACCACAATTGTAACTTTTTTATATCATAAGATAGCATTGTCTTTTACTTGTGTATAATCGCTTTAAATAAAATTTTCTTATACTCTGCGTGTGACTTGATCATTTTTATTACGATAAAAGTAAAGACAACTCAAGATATATTTTGCGCCCCCTCTTGAGGTTTTTTCTGTATCCGCTACTGGGTGTGTTACAGCACAGCCTACACGCTCTGGTACTTGTTGTTAATTGTGCGCCCAAAATTGACAGTTAACTAATGTTTTCTTATATTTATTGTTTGATTTTTTTCTGCTAAGAGAGCAGTCAATTGTTTCAGTTTTGCAAAGCGTTCTTTTTATCATGTAAGGTCATGCAACGAGAGTCGTGTTGCAGTCGTTATGAAGTATGGAGTAATAAAGGAGTGTAGATTTTTACTGAAGAGGTCTACGTTGTTGACAATGCGAAAAAAAGACTGAAAGAAGAAAAAATGATTAACAATTGTCACTGAATTGATGTTTAGTGTTAAATATCACATTACCAACTGCATCACTACAGTTAAATGACGGATTAGTTTCTCTGTTGGAAACGCCGCGTTCATGCGATATTATAAGGAACCAAGGGAGGTCCCTTGACATATTTTGCCTTAGGTGGTGATTTTGTCATCACTTGGGGACTTTGAGGGCATGGTGGTGATATTTCTAATCACACACTTTCTTTAACGTCCTTGCAAGGGTTTTATCAATCGTAGCGGTTAACCTGACCACCTCTTGGCACAAAAACACTTCCACGGCTCATATCATATCGCGCGTTTTCGAAATTTCCGATAGAAAAAGTAAATCTGCCATTTTACAGCAGCCGTAAGGTAGGTACTATGTCATTTAAAAACTGCACTAAAGAACTTCACTCACCTAAGCTAAGTCCGCACATCGATGATGAAATTAATTTAGAGGATTCTCGTTCATTTCTTTGACTATCTCGAATGATCATTGGGGAGCGATGGCTAATCTCAAGAGAAAATTGAGCTTTTCTTATCAAATGACTCTGCTAAGTCGAATTACGCCGTTTTTTGAACCAGAAGGGTCTCTATAACATTTTTTAACTCCATAATTACAGCTAGCTAAGTTGTTTTGAGCAATGCTTAAGGTATGGACGACAGTGAAGGGTGGAGACGCTTGGAATGTGGTACTACAGGGTGATGATGGGAATGAAATTGGTTGATTGAGTGAGTAAGTTAAGTGCCATTAGAATGGTACAATAGAAAGGAGAACCCTTCTCAGTAGGTTAAGATGCTCAGTAGATCCAGAGGCAGGGCCGGCCTTAGGGCAGGGCGACCGCCCCGGGCCCCGCGTTCGTGAAAAAAAAATTAAAATATACGATAGTTGTGAAAACGCAATTTCAACTATTACTGTATTGTTAAGTCCGTGCTAGACAAAAATAATATTATGAAAAAGGAATAATAATGCAGTAATTTTTATTTTGCAATTGCGTTTGTCACATACTTAGCCAGAGAGCGGTAGGTATTCAAAATGCTCGAGTTTGTAGATGGGGTATAGAGTTTAATATTTTAAGTGAAGGGCCCCGCACTGAAGGTTCGCCCCTAGCCCCGCACCAGCTAGGGCCGGCCCTGTCCAGGGGTTTGATAAATACGCAGTCGTTAATGGATTGAATTTAAATTTATTGAAAAATTAGCACCACAACCATTCACAGAAACGTGAATGGCAAAATTACCAAAGGTATCAACAGAACTAGTCTTTGGAGTGAATATAATGATAAACTAATTGCAACATTAAAATTTAAAAACGGAACGCGTTAATTTGCTAAAAGATCATAGACCTGTCAATTCAGCATTTGAAAGAAATCGTCTGCGGGAAAAAAATCATGTCATACGGATGATTAAGGAGATATTAGCACGTTGAACACGCGATTTATGGAATTGAAAAAAATAGTGTCGAGGAAAACGGCAGAGTCCACTCGAAAATAGAGGAATGCATTGATTAGGAGAGCCGATACTCATTGGAAGAATCGTGAAAACCTTTCTCCATAAGGTATTTAGAAAAAGTGTCTCGCAATGTCCATTTGAATACAATTTGCTGAGGAAATCAAGAATGAGTAACGAGATGAGAGTAACTACCCATAGCGATTTGAATGCAAATGATATCCTCCATGAAGAAGGGTACGGCTGGGATGGGGAAATAAATCGTTTTCCGACAACGGAAGCTTAAATAATGGGCGTAGGAAAATATTTTCCACCACGCCCACATGCAAATGAAGATTGTTGGAGCAAAAAATTTCCAATTCAGATTCTACTAAAACAGTCGTTTGGAAGTATGGAGACAGTAAATCTATCAACAAAAATAATTGTGCAGGAATAAAAACAAAGGCAAAGAAAGAAATCAACGGAAAATGGAAGAATTAATTTGGAATGCTCAATGAATAAAGATTGGATTTTAACGACTAGGCACTGTTTCCCAGTCACAAATCACAGTCTGCAAAGAAAGAAAAGATTTTACACGATTAATGGTGCCAGTAAGAAAGCAATAATCACACCAATTGACAAATATGCTGATAAATAAAAAATCTGCATTTAAACGACGGACAGAGGAAGGCCGTCTTTAAGTAATCGCTAATCTGAAAAGAATCTAAAAATGAAATGGTCCAACGCAGTGAATAAAAATCATATGTTTGCAGTGATGTTAATGCTGTTTATTCCCTCGGTATTCTCCTAGTAGAAGACGGAAATAATACAAAATCGTGAATTTGACAACTTCTAATTTGCAACTTTAACGATCGTTGTGAAGCCTTTATTTTAAGTATAGTTCTTATTTCATTTATTGTTAAAAAGAATTAAAAAATGAGAAATCTATGTATTCTTCCCTTAAGTAGGATCGTGCAGTGAAAACAAAGGAAATGGTGGACAATAAACTGGGAAATGAAAATCCAGCAACGCTATAATGAAATAAATATCTGTCGTAAACATTATTCCTAAGTTACTACTCACCTTCATCTCTTACCCATTAACCTTCCAGCCACTCATTTATTCCTGTGTGTACCTAATTTACACAATACATATAATAAAAAACAGAATTTTGAAGAATACTCCACATAATAATGACTGTCACCCATTCATGCATTTCTGATTTTTTTAATGCATATCAAATACTTCCACTAAGTTACGCCTTTTGTCCTCATTGATAATTCACAAGAGTGCAATTGAAGTCGAAAATTCCTATTCGGATATTTTTACATTTAAAAGACCTTTCCAGGCTTAATTTTAAGCAATCGTTTAACAGTTTTGTGATAAAACTTAAGGCCAGTCATCGTGAAGTGAATTACTTTAGATTAACTAAATCTTCATCCGAATCATCTTAGGCCTATACTCTAGCAAAACGTAAAGTTATATCATACCTCCCGATGTCACTCACAAACAGTTCAAAGAGGAATCCATTCCAGCCAGGGGCGAATACAGTATCAAATTTGGGGGGCGGGGGTCATGACCTGGGTCCGGGGAATACGGATTAACCCTCTGGCAGAGAGGGGCGTTCTCTACAATAAATACAACTCTAACTTCTCTCTCGTTTGAGACTTGTGGCCATAAATTTGCATGCCCACTCCCTTTACTCCTTAACAAGGGAACAAAAACTATTAAACAAATAAAAATTAAACATTTTTGATAAAATTTGGGGGGTCATGATCTCTGTGACCCTTCTCTAAATCCGCCACTGATTTCAGCGCTATTTAAAGTTTCATGATTAACCGCAATATTGGAAAAATATCGTACCGAGTGAATATTATTTGCCATTACTCAAATTTGATGAAACTAAATTTGATAATTGTGAATTGCATACTTGATATTTTGAAAAACATGGCTCCGGATCCAATGATTGCACAAAACTCGGCGATGGGCGTCTCTCACTGATATGCCCCACCCCAAGATTCGCGGAACTACTTCATTTCACTCTCCAACAACTCTCATGGCAAACATTCCTCTTTTCTCAGGGATGATGAAGAATGACTGGGCAGTCAAACTTCTAAAAGGGCGGGTTTCTGGTTTTTGTTTGGAGAAGCGACGATGGCTGAGGTCATAAGCGCCATTTTGGACGCGTGGGTGCACATTTAGGGCCGGTTATTATAGTTCCGGTTCAAATTTTGCGGAGTATTAAAACTTAAGTAAACGACCTCTTCCATTTTAGGTGATGAGTTCCACTTTCAGTGTTAGGGACTACTTTGCTATAATGCATTCTTATTATATTTTGTGGTGAAGAGAAATTGATTAGATTAATGATGTGTGAAAAAGAAATATTCTCACAAATTAAACAACTGCGTGTACTTCGGTGATAAACAAGCCTCTGAGATACTTTTTGTTTACCATGTTTTGTATATATTTTATATTAGAGGTGGAAAAGTTACAAGCTTAATTAATTTTCCTCCCTTTGGTATGAGATCACGGAGTAGAATACCTGTTCCGAAATAGATAATTATTTTATCAAGATATTGTGTGAATAGTGTGCCCCAATGATTTTTAACAGTCTTCCCCGCCAAATTGCATCATTTATGTCCATTGGTATTTTTTCGAGATTTAAAAATGTGGTTGACTGACATCAGCAATTTTGAAAATGACTTGCATTCTGATCCGTCAAATGTGTACATCTCACAAGTCTTACTCTATTTCTGTTGTTAAAACTGTTTCTGAGTGCGATGGTGCCACATTTCTGAATTTTATAGATTTTATTGTTACATCCATTTCGGTTGACAGCTCTTTTTATGTTTCACACGGTATTTTTGCACTGAATCTCATAATAACAAGTTAGGTAATGTATGCTTCGCTGCTGTATGCTGCCGTTTTATTGTTCTGGTGATTAATTATCATAGAACATACCCCTTATTCTAATGTACAACTGACAGATATTGTACTCATTACCACCTTCAATTTCGTGTAAAAATTAAGATAGACGTATATTAGGTGCCTGGCTCGATATCTGACGATTTGCCTATGATTATATGTTTATTTTTTAAAACAAAAATTTCTCAGCAACGTCGGGAAGGGATATAGAGATTTGTCCGAAACAGATGACTCCCGCACGGGGAGATAAAATGGGTGGGGGATGGGGAGGCAGAGGCGGGGGCGTCTGGTGAGGCGGAACAGGGGAGTGGGATAAAGAGAAAGTTGGGCTGGCGATGAGGGAAGCGTGGGGCCCCTCAGGAGGACCATGAGTCTGCCTCGCCGACGCGGATTTCCCGACGTTCGCCGATTCGCGAGAAATTCGCAGGGGGTGCCCACGGAGGGGTTTAACGACACACAGTGCGCCGTGGAAATATATGGGGAGTCGTAAAAAAAACTATTCAAGAGGGGTACCAAAATGGAATTAATAGTATAAGTATGTGGCCGATCGAGGAGAACGGACAAAAATAACACTAATAAAAACATAGAAACACATAAAAAAGGACACTCACAAAGAATCAACAAGACGTTTCAGCGGGTTGACCGGGATAGCTTATTTTATTATAGTGTTATTATAGTATTATATAGTGTTATTATAGTATTATATAGTGTTATTATAGTATTATATAGTGTTATTATAGTATTATATAGTGTTATTATAGTATTATATAGTGTTATTATATACAATCATAATAACATATAATAGAAATTGAAACAAAGAGACAGAAACATAAATGCAGGACGATGACACACTGTGGTATGGAGATGGAATGAAGGCCGAAAACAGATGGAAAAAAGTTCACCTGAACCGGGAATCGAACCACAGACCATCTGCGTTCCGGGCAAATGCTCAGACCACCGAGCTATCCAGGCTAATCTGATCTCCAGTGTATTCGGCGGGGGTTTATACAACCAAACCCCCCAAGGTCTAGCCCTCACCTATTATTATTCCGACCCTGGGTTTCAACAACTAGATAGTCATTATCAATTCTCGATCATTATCAATGGCTGCTTAGTAGTTGAACCCCAGGATCGGAATAAAAAAGTTTTGTGAAACATTGCATCCTTAGTCATTTTGCGCTATAAAATAAACGAGTCGGGAAAATAGCGATAAAAACTACGAAGGTAAACACCTGCCACAGCTATATTTTAAAATGGCTGAGATGACATAATGAATCTGCATTTTTTTGATGGTACATCAGTCCACAAAAAAGCTAGCATAAAGAGAAAGAAGATATAGATAAGAGGGAATTTCCGATTCTGCTTTTTGTATCACTAGGTTAGTAGAGGGGTGACTCATTAGGTATTTGTGTGGGAGGCCGTCAAGCTTAAGGGATGTGCACCGCATGTGTCATCTTTGTGGGCAGTTTCGCCAGCACAGCAGCTGGCTTCCACCGGTCGATGAAATTGTGCCTACTGAAGATATTTGGGTCAGAATTGTTCCTTCGTCGGTTATGCTCCGATGAAGTCCATCTTCATAGTTATAGCCTGCCTATAGCAGTTAGTTTCCTCACCAATGACTCCCTGGATCCTAACTAGCAGCCTTTCGTTCCAAGGGTCGATGCCCGATGCAGGTATTCTTCTTCTTTCTCGGTAACTTGAGTAGAATTTGAGTAGTATGAAGAACTGCTGCCGATTAGCCATTGATTTAACGGCCTAAGAAGTAGAATCAACTAAAACGATGCTGTCAATACACCATAGCATAGTATGAAGTACATCAATGATTAATAATGTAAAAGATCCAATTTATTTAGTGAGATCCTGAGCCAATATGAGCTTATGTATTAGCAAGTCCAAATTACCAGTCTAGTATCAAATCGTCCAAGAGGCAGGTGCCTATATTTTTTAGATATTGAGCGACTGCTAAATACTACAGGAACAAAGAGACTAATCGGTTCTCGCAAAATATATCAGTAAACCAGTATTCATAAACCTCTAAATATAGTTTTTAGAATATATTCTTCATTATGGTTAAAGTCTTCCTCAAAGGGTGTGAGAACGTGAGGTACTTACTTCTTTACGCCATACCAACATATCATCTCGAAAAGAGGAATTCTGGCAAAAGTTTTTTTTAGAGATTCTGTATTTTCCCAAAAAAGAGAGCAGAAAGATAAGGTATGTGAATAAATTTTTATCTACATCGTCATCACCTAATTCATTGCCTTAATTCGTTACTAACGGCAATAAATAAAATTTTAAGACAATTATTTCTTTTAATGGATACATAAATGGGGAGCGCGGTACTCTAGTGGGTAGAGCACTTGGCAACTGACCGAAAGGTCCTGAGTTCAAATCCCGGGTGAAGCCTTCGTGCATTACAAAACAAAATCCTCGAAGTGCGAGGTGGCCCAGGGAAAGGAACCCTGAATGTGTGAAATTCACAAGGCTGTGGCTCAATCTGGGGCGAGTTCTACCCTCGCCTATTCTAACCATCCTTCAGGTTAAATTTCTGATTGAGTAAGTATGCTGATGTACATTAATGTGGCCAGGTTATTCATCTATCTTCAAGTTGAGGCAAACATTTAGCCACCCAGCATTCAACGTTTATTAAAAAATGGTATAAGATGGTCTATTCTACAAGCATCCATATAGCCAAAAGCATATAAAACCACAATCATCACCATAGGGGTCTTTTTTCATTTTACATGTATACTATGTTTAGGGTAGAGTTTATTGCTTGTTTGTGCTTATCCATGTATGAATAAGTTTTTTTATTGCAACGTCATCTATTAACTTGAGTAAAACCGAGCTACTACTCTCTGGTAAAACCAAACTATGATACTTACTACCCGACCGATTGGTCGATTTGAAACTGTATGTTTAATAATTACAAGTAAACAATCGTAATATTGCTTTGACCCAACACTCCATTCCGTTCTCTAATCTACTAGTCTTTTCATACAAACGTAAATCTTCTATTTTACAATATCTCCAATAACCTGCCCTATGTAACTCATTTGCGGCCGTCTCTTGACCTTTTTCCCGTACACCTGCCCTTAGACGATTGCCTTCATCTAGCCATGCTTTAATGCTCACTATCTTCATTCAATAATATTCGGCTAGACAATGAATTATGGAATCTTCATCATTTATGTGTTTAAGATAGCATATACGTAAAACCATGGAATAAGCATACATATACTTCGTCTATGGTAAAGCTCAATGATTATTTTATCACCCGACCGTGCATCTTGGAGGGGCGGCATCAGCAAGCTTCATCTCAGGCTACTTGATGAAGTTAGAGGTCTAACAAAGATGTCTAAAGGAAGACACAAGTCTCCAGCGACAGCCATCGTAACTTCGTCTCTTTGTAAGCACTTATCGAATCACATCACTCACCTTAGCAAGCTATGGACGTCAAAGAGCCATGAATCAATCACCATCGTGGACGTAAGGACAGCAAAATGGCTGATTAACATTTCAAATCGTCCTCTCGAATACCAAAGTCTGGCGCTGGGTGCTCAACTCGGCACGTACGGACAATGAATCACTTTGGGACATGAACTCGTCTCGCAATAAAACGTAGTCTCATATAAAATAGGTTGTGTACATATTAAGGCTGACCCTTTGGAACACGGCTAGTACCTTTATTCTGACGAAATAATTTCACGTGACATGAGCTAGGGTTTAAGATAGCGTAAACTTAACCGGCAATGACGGCGATGTAAATTACCGCTCAGTTTCCCAATCTTCCCATTCACGACTGACCACAACTGGCACTTCTATTTGTGAATGTATCTTCGTTTGATGAATGATTATTTAAACTTTAATAACATTATGGTGGAGTATTCTCGCGCTGAAATTCCGAATGGGCAGTATAACATTTAGACTTTATTTGGGTAAAGGTGAGGTTGAATTTTAGGCCAGGTTTAGTAATTTTAAGAAATGAAATCTCTTGGTACCGCATATTTAAAGTAAATGTGAAATAAACAAACTAAGGAAGAACTATGTTACTTGCAGATGGATAGATAGATCAGCTGGCGGTAGACAGAGTGGCTCTGATGATATTGAAATCTTTTCGGGAAGTTGGGGGGGAGGGGGTTTGGTCGCTGGGCCTCCCCATATATACCCTACATAATTATAATCCACTCTCTTCATCAGAGTGAAGAATTCATGACAAATGGTAGACTACGCCCATGAAAAATTGTTTCCTATAATTTCCTTCACCAGGAAGTCATCGCTAGAGCGCGATGGGGGAATGGAGCGTTATCGATGTAAGGATCTCACTCAATGATTCAACCCGAAGGTTAGTTTAAATAGGCGAGGGTAGAGCTCACCACTAAGTCACAGGCGTGAGAATATCACACATTCAGGGTAGGAGAACCAGCTCCTTTTCCTGGGCCACCTCCACCACCTGGTATTTTGTTCAAGGGTGTCCAAAGGCTTCGAACGGGATTTGAACCCGGGGCCCTTAGATCAGCATCCCTGCGCTCTACCCTCTTGGCTACCACGATCCTCCATTTTAACGATAGGTTAGGTTATTTAAATAAGGACTTTTTACACTTTTATATCTACAGAATAAATAGAAAATATAAGTTTGATAACACTAGAACAGGGGTCGGCTACCTGCGGGTCGCGAGCCGCATGCAGCTCTTTTCATATCAAAGTGCGTCCTTCCAGTTCCATGCGCAAAAAATAATAATTACATTTTTTAACTTTCTAAGCTCAAAAAAATTGCGAACAGGATAAGAACCATGGATGTAGGAAGGAGTGAATATTATGCGTCCAAATAATAAGTACTTTTCCGGTTGTCAAATTAAAGTACCGACGAAATATAGCTGCACAGAAGGTTGCATAACTTTTGGATTTTCCGTCTCAAAAGATTGCTTATACTATTCCCATATATAGATTAAAGGAAGTACTACGATATCTGTAAGTGGCGGGCGGTAGACGGGTTAAAACTTTTACCCATTTAATTGGAGCTTGGGCCTCCTTCACCATCTTTTTAAATGCCTCTTAGTGGTTAGCAATTTCAAACGAAATCCTTCAAATCACCTTGATTTTATAGGTACTGACGGAGTTACTGCAAATTTATCTCAACGCAAAGCATTTCCATGATGTTGATCCAATGTGTTACCCTTTAGTAGTTTAATTTTCTGTGTACATATAGAAAACACGAGATAAATAATTGAATAAGAACTTCAGCGCTACCATATATTTATGCACGATTTGTGAAATGGACGCCGAACTGTAACCTTATCGAGTACTTTATATGGAAGAGAGTGGCGACACTTACAGCGTTTGCTCAAAACCGCGTCCAACCCGAAAAAAAGAGAATATTATTCGCAACGGGAATTTCAGAGCAGAAAATTTGGCGCAAGCATTCCCATGCGCTTTCGAAATGCCACCTACTGGAACTACCGCTCAACAGGCGGCGCACCGCGCGCTGTTGACTGACATTATAGGCCGATGACCTTACCGGCGACGAGAGTCGAAGAAAATCGGGGTCATGCATTGGCAGAATTGATTTCCTCGAGTGAGGATTCCTTTCTTCAGGACTTCCTCAAAGACTCAGACCGCAGCTCCGAAGATCGATAAACCCTGTGGCTACGCCGATCCTTGCACGAATTACATTATTTCCTTAACCGGCAGTACACAGCATTTTTTTGTTGCACATTACTTGTGAGAAACTGACGCAATCTAGCTAGAAACTTTTCAAAATTTACGTCTACCTATTATATAAATATTTTGAATGTGATAAACACAGGGGTAGAATTTTAAATTTTTCAAAAATAAGTGAACGGAGAACGAAGAGACGGAGTAGGAGAAGGGGGGACTTCAAATTAAACGTCTCATCACATAATATCATGGTGACAAGATCCCTATAATCCATTGTGTTACGGAAGACGCGAAACATATTCGGCCAATGCGGATTAATATCCACCACGGCATTTTTCATGCTATTTCCACAGCCCCATTTTTAGAGGGTGCTGTGGCCTCTTTCACTACGCCTCCGCGATCGATAAATTCTCAAAAATACAAGCAGAGCCCCAAGCCATTCAGGAAAGTTAACCTGAACAGCTGATCCCATTCTTGACGCCTAAGAATAAAAATGAGGATACATGTAAAAAAAATTGGTAGAATCGAAGGTAACAACTTTTACATAACTCAATAATTCTAGTTTCCCAAACATTGATATGATGTATCCAATATATTTTAAGTTTATTGATTGCATGCTTTCATAATAAAGACTCCTAAGAACTTTCATAAAATCTATGAATTTGTTATTGGCTCTTTTTGGGCAGGTGAAACTCAGTGGATAAGTTACAATTGCGCAAAACTTTGAGATTTTTAAAAGATATTTGCGACATTATTTTAAGCTACCACCATCGTTGGATCAGAATCTTTATGGTGTATATCACTGCTGACTATGAGTAGTTTCCATTAGGACAATTTATAAGTGAAGAGGTTCCACCAAGATTAAGAGTAAAAAAATAAAGAATACCAAAATTCTGTGAAGTGTTTAAAAATACTTCTTCCATATATGAAAATCATATATTTTATTATGTAGGAGTAGGCCACTTTTCACGTAGATAAGCCGATTAATGAGTTTTTCGATTCAAAAATACATTTTCCCCAGTTCTATTCATGTCATAAACGAATTTACTTAGACTCTCCTCACAAAATTTATTTACAATTAAGTCATGAAGAAGAACGATGAGTTCTTTGATTTTATTTGTAACTTGTATATAATGAGAAAACGCACCATCAACCAAAAGCAATGACGATATTTTAATTTGCAGTAATCTGTATTATATCAACACAAGGAAAAATCGCATTACGGGGCCATATCCAAATAAATAAATTCTCCAATCCTCCCAATGAAAAAAAAACTAAAAGCAATGAGCATTCCTTAATACCTTCAATAAAGATAAACCTCCAAGTTATCCAATGGTACATAAAACTACTCTATAGGTTTTCAATAGGACCTGAAACTTAATTTTAAGCCGACAATTGGAAACTTCAAGACACTGGTGCAATAGATAGGTATATATTATGGGACCCTGGCTCGAGCATAATTGTTACTCCACAATATTTTCTTGGCAGGCATGACTGTTTTATCTATAAAGTGGTATTTTTCCTCACTGCCGATTTTTACGCGGCCTCTCATTGGGGAATATTTTGAAGGGCAAAAATTAATTGACATGAAAAACGGAATTTCTAAATAATCCCAATTTTTTCACCGATAGTCGGTAGAACACAACATAATAATTTAGAAATGTTCACGAAAATAACATCTTCTCACAAGTTAAATGTAAAGCAACAGTTTTCATCAACCAGTGTTAGAAAATTTTTATGGTATGATTCATATTTTCAAGTCTCACCAGTTCTACTGCCCAAATTGTTCTACTGTTTCTCACCAGTTCCACTGACAAAGTAGAATAAGTTAATAAAGTTTAAATATGACAAACCAACTCCTTCCAGATAGTAAGGGGAGAATTAATCGCGACGAAATTTACTGACAGACAAAATCAAACAATGAGGCATGATAATTAACATCTATGAAAAAGAGTAATTTATAGATGAAACACCAGAATGCGATGGAAGGGGCGGGCAGGAAAACACTAAAAACAATTCGAGCAAGAGGTTGAAATCATTTTTATTTTCAATTATAGTAGACTCCGGTAAGATATGAGTCGCTGAAAACTGCAAATCCAGAAAATCGCCAGAACTTCAACCAACGAGAAGGAATCTGTTGATAAGGTTAAAAGTTATTCACCTAACAATATTCCTATTATACACTCATTTCTACCTTATGGCTATAACACAAAATTAACGCAAAGATTTCGAATATAAGCACTTAATTAGCGCAAGGAAATCTGGACAAGATATGAAGGACGTTTTGTATAAGGTGGTTATTAGTTTACCCTAAGAATAAATCGGCATGGATGGACTTATTTTTATTAGTTATACGTAAACAAAATAACGTTGGAGAATATTCGTTTTTTGTACAAAAATCCTCTATGAATGAGGTGGGCCAAGGAAAGGAATTGGCCCCTACCCCGACTTGTGCAATTCACATGCCGTTGTGCAAGGAGTGGATCCAGGCATAAATTTTGTGGGGGAGGGGGACTTCCGAGAAGGTCATAGCGGGAATGGGGGTCATCCCCTTGGATCCACAAGTGTTGTGACTAACAATAAGCTGGGTGGAGCTCAATACTCACATTTCCATACCAACCTTCTGATTGAAACACTGAGTGAGTGAGCACAACTTAGCTCTGCATGCGAGTTAGTGTTCTTGTCTTGCTGGTTGCATGAAGCGATGCATGCATGGTAGCAGCTCAAACCACCTGCGCAAATGTGCACGAGTTATTTCGTAATAGTATTTCTTTTGATAATCATGGGGCGCCTATATTGCATGCTGGTAATTAGTCACCCCCTGCCAAACACCCCAGAGGAGGCTTTCAGGGTTTTGTGCAGATACAGGCGAATAAGCAGGAAAGAATTAAGGGGGAGGCGGAGGTTACGACTGCCTGGTCTATAATTCCAGGGACAATATTTATTTCATCAGCTCAACGAACAAGGTTTAATGATATCTGAAATAGCCACTTGTCTACTCGCCTTATCGCTGATAGGTATTTCGTATCACGAAGGTGTCATAGGATGTACCGCCCCTAACCCCAAAACAACGACCTCCATGCACTCCTGTGAATAGGTCGGGTAGTCCCGAGAGCTTTAGAGAGAATTGATAGGGCAAACAACCGACAAGTCGTGCGAGGGTGGGAGGAGATGGAGTGGGAAGAGGCGAATCGATTTGAGTAAAAATTTTATGGGAGGAGATTGAGTTGAGGAAACACGTGTCGGAGCGGACGGGGAGGGAGTCAAAAAAATAATTGGTGGGGTAGGGCGGCGGGTGCCTCTTGTATGGGACCGTTGTTCAGGATTGGGGGGGGAAGGGATGGATGACCAGGGCGAAGCCTTTTTTCCCTTCAAATGGTGTCGGAGTGGATACTAAAAGAGTCGAGTGAGGTGGAGAGGGCGTGAGTGGGGAAATCACGTCATAATGAATGGGAGGGTAGCGACGAGATGGTTCAAAATGCGGCGGAGAATATCAGGGTCGATTAATGTCGATCTTGTTCAGTCGGGTTCACGCGTTGAAGTCAACTGCTATAGTAGTCTACTCTTAAGGTCGTTTTACACGAGGCACGGAATTGCGCAGGTTATAACTGCATTAATTTCTAAAATGCCGCGGAATTTCGCTAATGCATGAACGGAATTACAACAGGGACTATTTTGCCATCTCACGTCCACGCTTTCTCGCTTGTGTTCCGGCAATTCACCTCTTTAAGGCCGTTTTACACGGTACACGGAATTGCGCAATCTGACGTACGTGCGAAGGCGCAATCAAAATTGCGTCGTGTAAAGCGGTGAAATGCTAGAACACATGCGAGAAGGCAAAATAGCCCCTGTTCTAATTTCGTTCATGCATTCGCGCAATTCCACGCCATTTAAAAAATTAATGCAGCTCTAACCTGCGCAATTCCGTGCCCCGTGTAAAACGGCCTTTACACGACGCAATTTTGACTGTGCCTTCGTACACACGTCAGATTGTGCAAGTACGTGCCCCGTGTAAAACGGCCCTACTCCCTTTCATTCTATCAAAAAAAATCCTATTCTCTTCCTTCCTCTCCCTCGTTTATCCAACACTCTGTCCTCTAACGCTGTTTCCAACATCCCCTTCCCGCTAAGTACTCGCTACATCCATACTTTCTGTCTCCTCCACATATCATCTAGAAGATGCCTTTCCTCACTCACCATGTCCAGCACTTCGTTGTTCCTCCTCCTATCCGTCTTCTTTACTTTTTTCATTCGTCTCTACACCCACATTTCGAACGCCTTCTAAGTCTTCTCTCGTCCTCTTTCTTAAGTGTCCACGTTTCTGCACCGTAAAGCTCTACACTCCACATCAGACTCTTCACTGGGCTTTTCTTTAAATTCTCACAGAGCGAACCTCTCAGAGGCTCCTTCCTGTTCATGAACGTAGAGTGAGTAGGATATAGATAAGTCAAATAGAGGTGGAAAAGGGTTGTGCCCAATTCTTATGCGAAATGGGTCTTAAATTTTCTATTATCCAAATTAGACCGAGACGATCAGCTTTAGTGATTTTTGGGAGCTCATTCTGTGCCTCACTGGGGGGAGGCGGTTTGTGTAAACTAAGCGGTCATAAATCCGGGTTATTGGGGTACTTACATTCACCAAGTAATGAGATCTATCACATGGTAGTGGAAGCAAGAAAATTCGACCGTGAATCAGGAGTCAAATATGAAGTTAAATTGACTCACCATTTGTGGGAATATAATTAGCGTCTGTCCTGAGGGAACGGTGTATTGAAGCACATGTCCTCAAGAAATTAAATGCATGATCCATCGTCTGGTCTTCGTAAACCAGTCGTCGATACGATCGACGATATAAAAAAATGAACACGCAGGAATAAAAAAAATAAATAAGGCCACAGCGGTTGGGATCTCGTTATTAACCCAGCACTCTCGGTGCCTTTAAAAAAAACATAATGGCCAACACGATAAACATGTCGTAGGGTGGCACATCCAGAACGCAGACATCACGACATGGCCCGCTCGCTCAGAGGGCAACTTAGCAGTGGAAGGGTGTGGTCGCGTAAGAAGAGATTTTGGAGCGGGAGAGATGGGGAGGAGGAGGGGGGAGTAGCGAAATATAAGAATGGTTTGAGGGGGTGATTTTCAAAGGGAGGTGGGGAGAGACTGCAGAATGGAATGGGTGGCCCTGGACCGTCTGCGCCGGGCCGACAACCACAACAGGTGACGTCACCCCACCAGAGTAGTGGAGGGGAGTGGCCGGGAGGTAACCTGTTCGGTGGTTGCCCCAGGGCCTCCCTCGCCCACCGTATGTGTCCCGCCCTCCCGCCCCGCCCCAACGTCATCCATCTTCGTCTTTTCGCACGCCGCCGCCGCTCCTCCCGCCCTCGTGGCCGCCGATGGCCACTGACCCTCTCGGTGAGGGCGTGCTGCGGGAGGAAGAGTACCAACGTAGTAGGAAGCTGCGAGTCACCGCGAGGAGATGTGCAGCGGAGCCGGGGGCCAATGAAGGAGTTGGACTGGTTTGGTGAAGTAGAACTGTGTGCCCACGTGGAGGACGCGGGTTCGAATCGAGGGAATGGCAAAAATCCTTGGCGTAGGTTTTAAATTTTACCATACAAAACCAGATCTTCTAAATTCCTCATAATTCTCACTGCTGGCCTCGGTGGTGCTGGTGTTACGTCTCCGAGTTCCAACCTAAAGGTCGCGGGTTCGAATCCCGCACGGGTGAATTTACCACCATCCGGGGCATGAATGCCTATGATTGTCAAACAATTAAACTGCGAGAAAGAGTATTTAGTCCTTAAATCGCTTGTGATAAATACGACATTATAATTTTTTTAGCGGTTGGCTGGAAGTAAGGACTTAACAATCTCATTATCGCCACAATGAAGACATTTAAATATTATTATTATTATTCTCGGAAATAACTGCGGACTGAACAACGGTCTCGTCGCCTCCCATTCATCATGACGTGATGTCACGACTCAACCCCTCTCCACCCCGCTCCACTGTTTTAGTATCCTCTCCGACACCATTTGGAAGGAAAAACGCTAGCCATTTCCCATTTTCCGATTGGCTTGATACTTCACTGGTGTGTAGTCATTGCGTGGTAAAGAAGAGGTGGTACAAAAGCCAAACTGGTGGAGTAGACTGCCAGCGTGGAGGATCTGGGTTGGAATCGTGGAAATGGCAAATAACAATATCCGAAAGGCTTGATAATTTATTAGCATGAACTTAGTGTGATAAAGAGGCAGTGGGAGATTCCATAGAAGAAAAGTCATTTTCCTTGGGCAAGATTCGAACCCGGAACACCCGAGAATTAACGCCAGATGTTCTCCGATTCAAACAGCCTCCGCGTAGTTTACTAGAGAATATGATGGCTTGGTATATGAAATGGTATAACACCAGGGATGCCAACTTACAAAAAATATTGTGGGGCCCAAACCGGGGATCTTGCCCCGAGAAATTTTATAAGTAGTGAGTTTTAAGTTTTTTAAGCATTTTAGAAGAGTTATATGATCAACATTACCACCCTGTTAACTCTAATATCGATATCTAGACCCTCCGTGGGAAATCTACAAGCCTGACACATTTTTTTCTCAAACCTATAACGAATTATTGAGGGGGCTTGAGCCCCCTCAGGCCCCAAGGAGTCGGCACCACTGTACAACACTAAGAGCAAATTTGGGAGATCCGGATTTCCCTAGACGGAATTCTGCACTAAACTTGCACTTGAACCGGTTTGTTGGAGTAGCTCTCTAATCCCACGTCTATAATCAGGGTTTATATCCAGGGATTGGCTAATATTGACCCGAAAAGTTGCATTTTACGCTACTAGCGCGAGGGAGATGAGGCAATACATTTGGCGGAAGATGCGTTCAAGGAAGGATCTGCTTCGTTGGTGTAGAGCAGACAGCCAAAATAGAGGTCCGAGTTCACATCCCGAAATCGGCGAATGTATTCTCGAAAGGTTTTATGTTTTTCTACTCGCGCAAGATAACAGAGAAAGCAGAATTGGCGGTAGGGTAGTATGAGAGAGCTGATTTGGAGGGGCGTAACTGACCGCACCTGTGGAAGACTTCGTCGCATCCATGAAAAGACAAATATTTTCTTCACAATATTGATACTTTACCGGATAGTTACTTGTATAAGAATATGGTGGTTGGCAGAGGTAAGGTTACGGATAACGGAGAGAGGGTACAGCTGGGAAGTTGAGTACAGCTGTTTGAAATGACCGTCTCGATCAGTCCTCAACCCAATGTTTCCAACGCAACGTCCAATCCGACACCAAGAACCCATTTTTTCAATCGAGTAGAGCAGGAGGTATGCGTCCTCTTTAAGCAATTAAATCATCACTCATGCCAAGTTTCAAAATGAATATCCTCAGATGAGATACCCTTGGCTCAAGCCACTACAACAATCCCACCCGAAACTGAAATTTCCTCTCTAATCCTTTTTCATCAAAACCCTTCCAATTTTTTCGTCAAGATAGGTGTCAGTGAAAAAATATAAAATATGTAATACATTAATACCATCAATATTTTGACTTATGTACGATGACTCGATAAAAGGCCAATTTAACAGAAGTTGTTGGACGCATGTTTTATGTGTTCAAACCTGAAATATTTGAGGGCCACAGTTTATCAAAGGTATCTTTCTAACACAGCCCTTCGGAATGAATCGATGCATAAAAATCCCTTCGGCATCCACCACCAGTTTCGTCTGAGGAGAGCTTTACCCCCACCTAATGAAATCAAACCTTTGGAATCCTTTTTGTTAGATTAAGACTGTCATAAAGAAAACAAAAGAATATCTTTACGAAATTGTAACGGAACATTGGGTAGTTTCGGGGAAAATTTTCAACAACTCTCAGTCATGATTTCTTGAAATACGCAAATTTTTTTGCAATCGAAACATTCCCTGATAGACGCCAATGCTTGCTGCGCGGGTTAGTACGTACATGTATTTATACGATTTAGGCTTTAGCCCCCACCTGCACTGAGTGCGAGAATTTCATACGCCTACGCCTTAGAACGGGGTGAGCTCTCCTTCAATCAATTAAAACCAACCCTTCGAATTGGATCACTGAAAGGTTTATCGAATTTAACCCTTTCTCGGATGCACCAGCAGCTTCGTCTGAGGTGAGCTCTATCATCACATTTCTAAACCAAGCATTCAGCATTAATCGATGATTAAGAATCCTTTTGGCCTCCACCTCTAGCTTCATCTAAGGTGAGCTTTAACCCCACCAAACCAAAATAACCCTTCGGAATGAATCAAAACTGTGTCCTTTGGGGTGCCGCTGTAGTTTAGATCGCGGTGTGCTCTACCCTAAGTATCAAAACCAACACTTTGGAATGAATAAATTTATAAGAAATAAGATGGTACCAGGAGTAACTTTTTGATTCCATTATTCATGTTGAAACGACAAGAAAAACTTTGCACACTTCCAAAGGATATTAATTATTTCACCACCACGGCTTTGTCGAAGAGTCAACATCATCAGGTAAGCAATTTACCCGACACAAATTTTATTTAGCTATACCAAAGAGGAGGGGTTTTAAAGGAAGTGGGGGGCCCTTCCTTCTCCATTTTCCTAACCAATCCCCTTCCCCATTCTTTTTTTTTTTTACAATTTAAATTTGTTATGCTCGGTGAATTGTTCACCTGATGATCTTGACTGTTCGACGAAACCATGGTCATCATAGGCGGATTTAGAGGGGGCACGCCCCCCCCCCCCCCCAAGACGCTTAAAAATTAGACAAGATTTAAATGCGGTTACCATTACGTTCGTTTCAATCTGTGTATTACGCGGCCTCAATAATTTAATTTGATATCAATAACTTTCCCATCAAATTGAGAGAATAGTTTCTACAGTAATTGTTGTATTTTGATTTTAATGTCAAATATGAGAGGACCAGTCAGACCCTAGTGCCCCCCTCCTGAATCCGCCCCTGATGGTCGTGATATAAATAATTCCGTGAAAGTTTACCTTATCGATTCAAAATGAATGAGTAATTATCCTTTTGGCCTACTCCTGTAGCGTCGTCCGAGGTGATCTTTATCCCCACCTATCCAAGCCAACTCCTCGGATTGAATCAATGAATGAGCAACCCTTTGGCTTGCTCCTGCAACTTCGTCCAAGGTGATCTCTATCCCCACCAGTCGTGTCATGGCGCCGGAACGCCGCGGCGTTCCATTCCACTGGCACTGGTTGACAAAAGACATAATAGCCAAATAACATTTTTATCTATTTTGTTGCCTCAAAATTTAATATTCACAATCGTAACAAAAAAAAATATAATAAAATTTAAATAATAATTTGTTATAAAAAAACAGACAGAGTATAAGCATTTCCCTTATAAAAAGTTAAGGAAAGTGCGTTCCGGCACTGCTAATTTTGCCATGACGTCACTGATCCCCACCTATTCAAACCAACTCATTATATTGAATCGATGAATGAGCATCCCTTTGGCTTTCTCCTGCAACTTTGTCCGAGGTGATCTCTATCCCCACTTACCCAAACCAACCTTTTGGACTGGATCATTGAGTGAGTAAGCCATTTAATCCCGTGTGGCTGCGGAGGAAGAATGCGCGGGAGGGGGGTTGGGCAAACCGATTCCCATTCGAGTTGGATGGATCTGAGCGGGAGATGCCGCTGTGAACCACCGATTTCTCACGTGAGAGCCGATTGCGGGAGTCCACGCCGCTCCTCACGGTGGAGGAAAGGGGCAGAGTCAAAGGAAGAAGAGTGCTCCCTTCTCACGCCACCACCGCCGGCCGATCGCATATCCGCATTCCGCAGTCGGACGAGAAACTCGCCCGCGGGGGTGCGGGGGGACAGAAGAGGGAGAGGGGAACACGCGAATCGGTCCACGGGAGGGATTCTGCCGTGCCATCTCCGCGAAAAAAAAAAACGAAACAAAATGTGGAAAGGTAAACAACGACGAACGACGATGAGCTGGACCAAATAATTTATAGCAATTCAGAGAAAGAAACGTACGACTGAAAGTGATAATATGTAGATGGTTTCGTTGGAATGGATCACTGAGAAAAGTTATATACATAGGAAAACTGCATTCAAGAATGTTTAGCAAGATTTTAACGATAGGTTAGGCACGTAATAATCAGCATTTGTCAAGTTAGGTAAATTTCAATCAAAGTTATTATTTGAAAAACACTCAATACCGCGAAATTCTCACTCCGTAATCAATTCAAATCATAACCTACCTAAACCAAAGGAGGACGAGAAGAGACTGAAGGCCTCCGAAATGTAGGCATGAAGAAGGATGGACAAGATGACAAGGACAGAGAGGAGGAGAAACGACGAAGTGCTAGGCATGGTGGGCTTGGAGAGGTAGCTGCTAACTGCGGTACGGAAGAGACGAAAGGTTTGGATGGAGCGAACACTGAGCGGAGAGGGGAAGTTGAAAACAGTGTTAGATGGTAGAATGTTGGGTAAACGAGGGAGAGGATTGAAGAGAAAAGGATTTTTTGATAGAATGGAAGGGAGTTGGAACTATTGTGAATTGAAGATGGAGTTGGGATGGGAGATAGGCTGGTGTGATCTGCAAAATGCTACATGTAAACTTAACTTGACCGCTAGAGGTATTTTAATAATAGATAATAATAAACGACTGAGGGAGAGAAAGGACATAGTGTAGGGGTAGTTCCTAGAGGGAAAACTTGTGGGGTGGCTTTTAGCTCTTCTTTGTATTAAAAACCGAAATGGATGAAATTACTTTAAAATTATTCAATTTAAAAAATATATTAAATGTGACGATTCTGTCCTTGGCCCTTTTCATCCTAGAAGGCATAGACCATGTTTATGTTTTCCAGACATCGGATCAGTGGAAATTCATAAACGACCATATCTTGAGTGGTGAAAAACCCACTCAGTCGGGATCATGGACTTAGGTGTCAGGATTAGAACCCATGATCCTCCAATTAGCAGGTAAGGACTATACTCCGCCGCCTTTGGGGACAACGTGCTTAATACCAAATTTCTCTAAATAGCACCACGTTTTTTTGGAGTCCTAAACATTTGACGGCAGCTTTGTAGCTGAATGAGTAGAGCATTTGGCTGCTGATCGAAGGAGTCTGCATTCAATCCCCCAGGTGAACCCTTCCAACATCCCTAACAAAACCGTCACAGAGCAAGTGGTCCAGGAAATAGCCCACCAGCGCTGAATGTGTTGAATTCACAAGCCTATGGCCAAGTCCAGGGGGACCTGTCCCACCAAATATTTGTGGTCAAACTTTACATTTTAATTTCACCTCATAAATGTGTGTAATTTTTTTTAAATTAACCCCCAGGTCCCTGGCATATGTCTCTCCCCCCATTAAATAACAGCTGATGACACTCATGAAAGGGCCTTATCTTGTACCACCAGTCAGGCAACTAGCCAGAAATTTTTTTGGGGGGGAGAGCTGATATTTTGTTGTCAATTTGTTCACATTGGAAAACCATAAATTTCAACAAAACACCTACATATATTTTGTTTCCATAGTGCTGAAAGCTAAATTCATCATTGATTATTTGCAGGCATATGTATTTCTCCACATCAAAATTAGGAGTGTCAGAGGATAGGTGTCCTTGAGCTAGATATCTCCTTAGCAGATGCATCGCAGGTAGTTGCCTTAAGGGAAAATCTTATGGGAGACTTTCTGCTACCTTGTCCCCTCATGTTCACATGCTGTGCTCAAAGAAGAATTAATCTAGAACTATCCATTAACATGCAAAGACACTGTGTTCATTATTTCTTTCCTAATGGTTTAGGAGAATTTGGCTGATGTGTTTGTGAAGCTGAATGGCTGGCTTGATCACATTTTCATTTTTATTTATTTTTAAGTATGTTATTGAATTTAAGTCCTAGCTTGATTTTGAGGCTCCCAGATATGAAAAAAAATGACTGCATATATTAGAAGAAGTACATTGGACCTGTACATCGCCGGCATTGATTACTAGTTCATGATATGATGTGGCCACTGAGTTTGCTCAAAATTATTGTATGTCCCAAAGCCTAGAAATGCTACTTTGACTTTTACCTGCATTTGATCTGTATTTTTCCCTTCATAAAAATAGGAGCTCAGCTTTTTGCCATCAGTGAACAATTCACTAAATAGAGATCATTGGCATAGAAGCCAGCCAGTTGCCACATGCCACAATAATTACCTATACTGAAGCCACCATCATCAAAGTCAACTGGCCTAGTTTAAAACTATTATTGATGATAATAAGGTAGCACAAAAGTAATCTAATGTAACATTCAACCACAAAAAACATGTTTGAAGGCAGAAAAATATGTTTTACTAGAGCTGAAAGTTTAAAAATCTCACCTTCCCAAAAGTTCAAAATACCTATTCCAGATGGTATGTATGCTGTGGGTTCTTCAATTCATTATCATGACTGACTGAGAGATTCCTCCATAGGCAAAGCTGGTCATATTCCACCTGAGTTAGGATTATGTTCCTTGTAAAATCTTATCAATAATTGGATAAAAGCATGGACCCTTTGGATTGTGATTCAGTGATCAAGCCACCACATACACTTGATTTTCCACACATTCCATATTACAAATACACATCAAGATGTTTCGCATTCTTCATTATTTTAGAATTAAACTACTTCTTTTCACCTTAAAACAGAAAATGTCATGAGTTGAAAGATGGAAGGGGAAGCAAAAATATTTTAAATTGCCATTGCCATAGTTCATTCTTGCATTACAGTAGGCAAGTTTAAAGAAAAAAAAACTTTCAGAATTTACCTACAGCAAAAGTGTCCATGCCACAAAAAGGGAAAGAGATATGCAGAAAAATGATGACAGCTACTAAGTATGGGTAACCATCGAATTATGAAGAAATCCTGCAAAACCATAAAAGAGAGAATACATACGAATGAAAAACATGACGTAATGTAGTAAGAATTACTAGGATATAAATTGTAATGACAGCTTAGTTATGAGTTAAAAATATGGCCTAATAACTTGTTTCAATTTTATTAACTTCTTTTACAAAAATGCAACAACTATGAAATCCAAAATTTTTCCCTCTCTGATACGCAAAAATATTATTACTTTTAGGCACTGATAGCATACTCATACATCATTAACACATGTTCCTCTTCAAAAACCTAATCACATATTGCAGTCTATATGACACTGGAATAGAATTATCACATTTCAATCAAGAAATAAGTCATCAAACATAAAATTAAGACAAAACTGCAGGATTTCAAAATGGGTGCTCACATTAATCTTTGAGGTATTTACAAAGCACAAACAAAAATATCATCTCTGCTAAAAATGATCACATATCTTTCTGCAATAAGGCTGCCTACAAATCTTTTCACAGTAGGCATGTAATGATGATTCTTAGGTAAAAAATAAATTGCCAAGGACATACATGTGTTCTATCACAACAATAATAATAAACAGCACATCTTAATAAAAGTTATGGGGTCAAAATTTAATGGGCAATTCATTTCTACCTAACTAAACTTCCATCAATAATATCTCTATCAAGAACGCACACAAGATGATTGGCAAAATTAAGGATTTCCATCCAAATTTTGAGAAATACTCTGTAATGGTGAAATGATTTGAATTATAAAACTAATTCAGTGCTAAATGATTCTAATTCCTTGATATAACAATGAAGAAGAGAATGTGACATGTAGAAAATGGCAACAGCAATGAAATATTACATTCAAAATCACGATATATTCCGCAACTCCAAAAAAATGATAATACGCATGAAAAATACATACATGATATGATGATAATGAAAATATTCACTGGGATCTAGAATACAATTACAAGTATTTTCCTTGTTAGCTTTCACTGAAAAATGAACAATATCACTGGCAATAAATGTAGGTCATTAAATACCACAGCAATTTGGCTCGTAAGAACCAAAGGTTTGATGTCAACTGACTCATCAACGTTGATGCAGTCAATTTTCCTGCATAAAAAAGCTGAACTCAGACACTGACAAAAATACAATAATTCATGATATTCTGTGATCTGAATAAAGAAATCAGGATCAATAATCCTCAAATGAAATGAAAATTTCAATGAGTCACGCTATGTTTCAAACCCATGTCAGCATAAAAATTCTCAGAAAAATACATGAAAATGATGTTGACAATGATGGAATGTAAAATACTGAGAAGACCTACACATCCTTCTCTTCAGCTACATTTTATCGTCTAGAATTTTATTAAAATTTGAAGAAAATTTGTTCCTATTTTTATCAACTGAAAATGAAACCCAGATAGCTACTTCTAAGTTACTACCAGTGTAAAGTGAGCTAATGATGTGATTCTAAACCTGGTGCAATAATATCAAAGAGTCGTTACATTGAGTTGTAGTTAAGACCAATTTTCAAGTGGTTCCCTTTCAAATTCACTACCATGCCATAAACAGAAACATATATACATTATCAAGTCACATTATAACCAGTTATGGCACGGCATTCAGTAAACCATAAGTTTACATTAGGGCTAATGAGTACCCTATACTTCAATCCCAAAAGAAATGAAGTGTATCACAAATCGTTTTTCAGCAAACCCTACCACTCCTTGGATCACATTCACATAATTTGTGGTTTATATTAAAGGCACTATGATATTTGTCCCATAAAAATTGTATCACTTCATCTTTCTCCACATATAATCATTTCTGCGCATGATACGTGGTGTATACAGCACTTAGTCACTAATTTTAAGCGAATTTACGATGGAGAATACAAAAATTTGGGGGGAGGCGCATAATTTGATTTAAAAATATGTCTCGCTGCACTCAATTTCTTGTTTTTTGACTCAGGAGGAAAAATGTTCTATAAAAATGACAACAAGCCCATGGAATCTAGGCACCTATATCAATGCACCAAGAAAGCTATGATTAAATCTTTAATTGAAAGAGAGGGACTCATGCTTCATATCAGAATTGACCAGTTCATATAATTTGGCAGAAACTTTATCATGCTATGATAGAGACTGATTTCAGAAGAAAAAAATCATTTACAAAAGTTGAAATGACTAGATGTGGATACATCATCTATCCAAACTAGGACTATTTTCTAAAAAAGAAGACAGAATAAGACAACCATAAGAGATATTTGCATGTCTTAGAACAACAAAGTAATGGAAAATTGTTTATGTCAAGCAAAAAAAAAACAATTTTCCATGCTTATAGAAGCCAACCAGAATAAATTTCGACACCTAAAGACCACTAAACTGGCTTTGTATGATAGTATCTTTTGGTTTCAAATTGCAACCAAAGCAGGAAAAAATTACAAAGAAATATAGACAGATGGAATAAAGAAAACTTTACACAGAAACCAATAAAAACAGTGAGAGCACGAAGTTCTGATACAGAGTAAAATCAACAGGGATATACATTAAATATAGAAGAAATTCTACAACAGAGTGGTGCACAGAATTTGGTAACATGTACTGGAATAATAACAGGACCATTCATGCACAAGGCAATTAGCAGTATTGCCCAACAAAGAAAGCTTAAATAAATAAAATTAAAAGAGGCTAATAAAATTAATAGATCACAAATTTTGTGCACCAATCTCCAGGCTCCACAATCTTAAAATAAAGTCTTTCAGAAAGTGGGAACTGGTCTTACAAACAGAAAAACTGAGGAAATATTATGCATTAGCATAGGAACTAAATGGGGCCTTAATGATGTCTTCATACTGATGAGAGTACAGATGAGACAATGAAAGAAGACGAAACTGTAAATTCTCTTTTCCTCTCTGTGAAAAGCACATGCTCCCAGGAAAAACCCAAGATACTTTAGTAAAAACCATCCAATGCACTGTAGCACTGATTAAGTCAATGCTCTCTGAACAAAAGAGCATAATACTGGCATTCATTTGCACACATCATTAACGTCAGTTAAAATAGAGCACCATAGAAATATAACTACACTTTCACACTGGCTGGCCTCTGGATGAGACCCAACACAACAGTTTGGGGCCAGCCCAATCCAATATGGGTCTCTTAGTCTCCCACTGCCAACCATAAGATGGACTAGAAAGAGGTTGACATAACCTTTGATGCCATTTACCTTCCTCCCATTACCTAAAGTGTAATAGTCATCTAGAACAAACCCAACTATGGGCGTCTAAAATTATATTCACAGCCTAGAGTTTCCCTCCTTATCATTGTCATCACCAGTGGAGTCTTTGGAACCAAGTCTCCTCTCAACAGAGATAGCTGGAATATTTGGGCCATTGGAGAAACTTGAGGCACTGGCTACACTTTCCTCATCATCTGTGGTGCTTCCTGCACTGCTCAATGCACTATCCATTGAGGTGAGAGTGTCTGTTGTGGCAGGACCAGAGGATGCTGCACCCGCTGGTATTGGGTCAAGGGGAACACCATCTTGACTTGAGGCATTGGCAGCTGCTCCACTACCGGCATCCTTACCTGCTCCCGCAGACGGCGGGACATTACCTGAATTTGAGTCTTCAATTGCTTTCCTTAGCTGGAAGATGAAAAAGGCAATTCCATCAAGAAAAATTAATTTGCATACACTGAATATTGTCAAATATATACTTCCACATGTACCTCTATGCATTACCTGCATTTTCAATATAAAAGCTTTTTGAACTAAATGATAAGAGAATATTTTTTTTTAATTTTAAGCGAGTTGTTTGAAAACATTTTGGTTTATTTTTTCACTACTATTAAAAGGACCACATTGCAGTGTTCTGCCTTGCAGTTTAGCAGAGCTGTTATCACCTCAGTCTTATCTATGTATTCTTGATTTTTCCCTTTTACATTCAAATTACCCTGTATATAGGCAACACATCACACATCACAATGAATTTACAGGGTGGGTGAGCAACGATTGAGCTAAAGCACATTGAATTGAAGATGATCTAATGTGAAACAGATCATATGATGTTCCTCAACACAAACGGTTTTTTCATACAAGATGCATAATTGCTTCTCATAATGATGACCCAAAATATAGGAAATTCCACAATAATTTTTCTTCTCCAAGCTTTCTTATTTTGAGGAGCTATAATTGGATGTATTCAAGGAGACATAATCGTTCCTTGCAATATGAATAAAATTGGAGCATGAAAAAAAATCAAGTAGTGTAACTTAATTTTAACCATTTTATATATTCCTTACTCTGGAAATTAGGGGATAAAACAGACATAACAATAGATTTTACCAACCTCTTTAAGAGCCACTACACCAACAAGCCTTCCAATTGCTGTCACATATGCATGGTTTACACCAACCATACTGAATAGTGAGTGGACCTTCAAAAGTGATGTCCTCTCAACAAGTTGAAATGGAGCAGGGTCTATGTGACAGCGGTCAAAACCAACTGGAAGGGCCATTTCAGCTTCCTCCCATGCCTTTTGGTCTTCTGGAGACATGTCAATGACACGCTCACGAGGCTAAAAGTAACACATGTAATAAAATATCTTTTAAAAATTTATTCAGAAAACTAATCATAAAAACCTAGTTTCCTCATCAAAGATCAAACACAATATGGTATCTACCTAGGGACAGACTATTGCAGTAAACCCATACAAAGTAATTTTTTAAGGGTTTGACGGGGACCGTTGATTCCCAACATAAAAGCTTGAAATATTGAGAGAATACATAATCGCTAAAACAGTTATTAGACTTCATGTTGCGTGATGATTTGAAGAAGTCCCAAAATTTTGAAAAACAACCTGTTTTTTTATTAAGACATGTTCTCCCGGCTCGGGTGCTATGCCCAAGAAACACTTTTACATTCAATAGGGTGGTTTCATATTTTTTTATTGCCTACATCGAAAGATTATTACTCCTGGAGTACGTATTTCACGCTTTTAGATTTTTAAATTATGATTTCCAATTTTACCCATTAAATAAAAAGTGAAAATTTTCAAGCACACGAAAACGCGGCTAAATATGAATGCTGGGAAAAGCCCGTGTGACAACATACAGATTCCGGCTGGCACTGTGTGAGGCCACCTTGGTGCAAGGCTATGAGTATGCAGGCTGCTAGCAGGTTGAAGAGTACTCTACTAGCAGGTAGCGCTTGGCTTAAATAAGGATTATTAGGTAATACATTATCAAACGAGGAAAACTTTCCAACCTTAGCCAGTTTTAATAGGTGATTATTAAGACATGTTTCCCTGAGCTCTGTGCCACATGCATGCATTGGTAATCTTAGAAGATGTAGAACTCCTGACTACTCGTATAGCATCTGGGCCCCTGTGACGTCACATGGAGTGCCATCGCATGGCTGCCAATCTGGCCTTTTTCAAATGAAGTTAAAATTGACCATTAATGTTCGTCTAAACTGGGATTTCTAAAACCAAGTACAGTGGAACTTGGTTAGTACGTTCCTCCTTAGTACGTTTTCCTCCTTAGTACGGCGATTTCCCTCGGTCCCGGTACCATCCGAACAAAATACAGGTAAAAGAATTTGGTTAGTACGTTTGAAAAAATTGCGCTTTCCTGGTTAGTACGCTCAATTGCTTGCCGTGACGCAACCCGCAATTCGTTCTCTAGTGTCTTCTTAAGGGTCGCAAACGTCTGAATTCATGATTTAATTTATTATTATTAGCCATTAACATTCTTCCATTCATTCCACATCTCTTTCTTCTACCGTAATTTATCCAAATGCATTTCTGAATTCTTGTGACGTGATGAAAAATAAAATGCGCCCATTTTTCGGGAATGTCTGACTACGAAAAACTACAGCCAATAAGAAGCCCCAATTTTCCCCACCCCGAGCTCCTCACCTTCTGTTGCCTTTGGAGTGCCCGCTGCGCACAAATTTCGCGAGTGGGCAATTGTTGCTATTGCACGAGTTATCATGATGAAGAAATGAGTCTTAACGGTATTAGACAATTCCCACATTATCTAAAGCAGTACTGCTCCATAAACTCGACGTCGTGCGTATTTACTTGACTACTGTTGCGGGAGCAGACGGTCCTCTGGATCTCCACGCGAAGCTTAGCTTAAAAATACTTGATCTCGGAACGAAAGCAGACGACATTAGACAAGTTTTGAAAGTAAATTTCAACTGTCTAATATAAAATTTTCTTGTAATTACGTCGTAATCTAATAATCTTGCGTGTCATCAGTCGATATATCGATCGATTTTACAATCGAAATGGTATCATTCCAGAAGCGAATGTCTACGGCTGTTGCCGTAATTTGAAAGTCAATATATTTTTGCCCAATGATGTTTAAAAAACCAGTTGACTTACTCCGGGTTGTTGTTGTATTCTCCGAGTACGCTGTGAGAAAGAAAAATGACTTGTCTTCGCTTGTCTGAGCTTCACTCGTCCTCGTTCTGTAAATATATATAGGATAAATCACGGGAGATAGACGCCGTAATCATGGAATCGTCTTCGGAAATCTATGAAAAATTGCGATTTTTATTCACATGGTATTGTTTTTCAATGTAGCGCTCATTTTCTTGATTTTAAATGTGAAAAGAGTTCAGGAAGGCGATCCTATGAGAACTACCGATAGTAATTGTAATTATGACGACTTTTTCACTGATTGCAATAACCCCGACTGCTATTATTTACTTTCCTCGTTAGTACGTTTTCCTGGTTAGTACGTTCATTTTTCGTGGTCCCTTCAGAAACGTACTAACCAAGTTCCACTGTAATTTGTATAATATGAATACACTTATGGTGGGTAAAGAATTGCAATCAATGCCTTTGATTTTCTTTGATGAAGGAAACTACCCTATTCACAAGGAAAATCTAAAATCATTTAATAAAAGTAGCTTTATGCGAAAGTTGGTTAAATTCAAGTGGAATCTTCAAAGAACCAAACGTAACTGAAAGATGAAATCCACCAGAAAATATGCCAATTGTACAGCTAAAATGTTAAGATTGCTATACAATCTCATTCAAGATATGGTCTCATGCTATACATATATACTGAGAAGCAATCAAAATTAGTCTGTGAAAAAGCTTCCACACACTTACAGCCATGACAATTCCTGCAAGATACCACCGGAATGTTACATACATGTTGCCATGGCAATATTTTACACAAGTTGCTGAGGAAAAATTGCATTTTGTATGTAACCTATGTGCTTTTGAAAAGATAATAAGTATACGTATTATGATACCACATTGAAACATACTAACTACATAGCCACATTAAACATTAGTAATGGTAGCCAACAGTAAATTTAGATACGCATGTAATAGCAATCTGCTACAGAGATACCTAGTTTATAATGCTAATAAAATTAAAATCAAACAAAATGAGAAAATTGCATTCAGTTTCACAGCCATGTCATAGTAAACATTATCATATTTCATTATTTTACTTACCAGTTGTACTTTTTTGAGTGTGCTGTGAATTATTGGCGTATGCTGTAGAGGCTGGAGAGGGACTTCACTGGCTGACTCTGGGTCTGGATTAACATCTTGTAAAGTAGCTGACTTACGAAAAATTGCCTCAAATGCAAGTCTTATCCTGATAAAGAAATTATTCATGAGAATCAGAATCTATTTCTAAGTACATATGTATGAATTCTTGTTTATCAAAAACAGTCATAACTTGCCTGCTCTCAGCTCCAGTCACAGTGGTATATGGTGTAGCATTTGGACTGACCAGAGGACTGAATTGGCGGAGGTTGAATGAGTTTGTTTTTTTGAGAATTGACTTTTTAGGCATTCCTCCAAACACAGGGTTGAATTGGGGCTGAAAATATATTTTTTTTAATTGATTAGAACTGATTCTAAATTATTTACAGCAGTAATATACATATATCTATTCTTCGTTTTAGTCATTCTTTTAGGCAATGATCTAGTAAAATATATGCACAGCAGGAAAGCAGCATAAATATGAGCAATATCTAAAACATTGTATGCAATTCAAACTAGAAAATTTTCAAGGAAAAATTCAAACTACTACTTAGTTAAAAATGAATTTTTAAAATTTAATCACTAAACTACAAAAATTGATATTAAGATAGAGTTATCAAATAACCATATCAGCTGGTCCTCTAAAACAGTTTTCTCTTGACATAAATCTAAGCTAAAATTACCAGCAAACACTCCATTAAACACAGAAATTAAGTAGAGTTTATTCTCGTGTACCATGTGCCCCTGAGTATAACACAAACCTTGTTTTTTGGGCAATTAATTCAGGAAAGGATCATTTTGGTCCAAGATAAAGTGAATCATAAAATGAAAAAACAACAGCATTATTATAAAGGAAAAATTTCTTTTGGTAAAAGTGGGTAAAATGGTACCTCACATCATCACTGGTCAACAATCCTAGGATTGGTTTGACGCAGCTCTCCACTCAGTTCTCCTATCAGCTAATCTTTTCACACCTACGTATTTCTTCTCTTTCACATCTCTCTTTACTTGTTCCATATATTTTGTTCGGGGTCTTCCTTTTCCATTCTTGCCTTCCACTTGTCCTTCGACGATTGTCTTCATCAGGCCATCATGTCTCAAGATGTAGCCTATAAGGTTGTTCCGTCTTCTTATTAAGGTTTTCATGAGGCTTCTCCTCTCTCCTACCCTTCTTAGAACTTCCTCGTTACTAACTCGGTCGATCCATTTCATTTTCATCATTCTTCTGTTGCACCACATTTCAAAGGCCTCTATCCTTGCTTTCTCCACTGCGGTCATTGTCCATGCCTCACTTCCGTATAGGAGCATACTCTAGATGTAGGTTCTTATAAATTGTTTCTTTACATCCATATTTAAGTTTCCCGCTGTAAGCAGGTCTCTCTTTTGGTGGAATGCTCTCTTCGCCTGGGCTATTCTGCTGATAATTTCTTTCTTGCTTCTCCCATCACTAGTTATCTTGCTTCCCAAATAACAGAATTCATCCACATCTATCACTTTTTGCCTCCCTATTTTAATATTGGTCTTGACTTCTTCTCTTCTGCTGCATACTAAGATCTTGGTTTTCTTCGTGCTTATTTTCAGTTGATATCTACTCATTACCCTACCCATATTAACCAGAATATTTTTAAAATCCTTCTCTGTTTCTGCTTGCCTTTAAAAAAAAAAAAAATGGTACCTACTTTTAAAAATTATATTTTGTGTCATTCTTGGACTCTCTTGACTTCCATATACATAAGCAGAACTAAGCAACATTCATGCTCATCTTGAAAATACACCTGAGTAGGATTACTTTCTTTTTTAATTAATAATAGTAGATAAGAAAGAGTGGCATGGCATACTAGAGTCAATCAAATACAAACAGAGGAAAAGAAAATTTTCATCACTCACTGCCATGTGTAGTGTATTTAACTTAGCCATTATGATAAATTTCACATGTTCCTATTATGAAACTAGCTTTCTTAATTGCTGTTGTTATACAATTCTACTGTATAATAAACCAGCCAGCGAGTGTTTGTCTTCTTCCCAGCCATTCAAACAGATTCTTGAGACAGCAGCATTCATGTCTGTCATGATAGGTTCAACAGATAACATGCCGAGTTATAGACATATGTAGAGTATTTTATTCCCAAAGTGCACAACAAAACCAAACTTTTGAGCTATCAAATGATATGACATCATGTGCTAAAAAGAGAAGAGCAAGATAAAAGCAAAAAAGTGAATGGTTGACTGAGCTTGCTCATTCAATTATGTTGTCCTTCACCTATTACTACAATGTAAAAATGGAAATAAAATGGTGACTGGTGCATCCTAGCATGTAACTTGCACCGTTTCTTTGACACTGCTAAGAGGGATGAACATGAGCAAGAGGTACATAAGAAAATACAGTAGCATAAAAAAAGCAATATATGAGTACGATACATGGCAGCTATGGTAAAATCTCTAAAAACTTTTATACAATGTTGAGAGGGTGTGGGATACGAACTGGATTTTTCTCACATCAAGCCATACTCAAGTGCTCAAGATAAGCAGCGGAGTGCTAAGGGTTATAGTACAAGGTAAGGCATTATGCACAGAGATGTCACTGCAGCGACTACTTGCCATCAGATCTTAAGTTATGCCCTATCTTATTCAGGGGAAATTCCCTGACAGGATTAAGGAAATATTAGTATGAAATTGATACAAGTTCATTCAGAGCTTACCCACTCCCTTATCAAACGCTTTGTGACCTACCTCTCCCCCGTGAATGGTTATGTGAGATGCGGCAACTGTGTTAGCAGCAGAGGAAGGATGAAGAAACATAAGATCACCAGCTGAGGCAGCCGAAGCTTGCTTCAGCTTCAGAATATCTGGAGCAGGGATGACTTCAAAACGAGAGGGCCGCCGCTGAGTTGTTCCACCATTTCCAGCATTATTTTGCTGCGTCAGCTGCCTTCTCTCCTCTTCTTCCTCTTGAAGACGCCTTTCCATCTCTTCCATCGCCCTGAATGCAATCATCAATTTTTAACAATAACAAGCACAAATATTACATCATCTAACTACTTTTATTACCCAATGGACAATGATGAACCATTTAACAAGAAATTCTGTCCATAAAAATGGCATGGAACTAGAATTAGAAGCAATATCTTAGAGGGTTCATAACCAACTTTCAATGTTCAATTTCCCTAACTATTCTCTAATTTCTGGTCCAAATTTCTTTAAATTTCCCAGACTTAATATAATACATAATATAAATGGCAAAGCAGTCACATATGGAAAAATTGAGTCATATATATATGTATTAAGAAATAAATTCAAGCAGTAGTAGTAGTTGGTGGTTTTCTGCTGATAATTTGTGGAATTTTTAGAACATTTTGAGCCATTAACTTAAACTTTGTTTTTCCACAGAATTTTTAAAAATAAAATCATGACTGTGGTTTTGCAGCTGATATCATCTTCTGATGAAGAAGATGATGTTAACCATTGTGATTGGATAAAAATTTATTCAGTGGAAAAACAAAGTTAAAGTTATTCATTTAAAAAGTAGTGGTAGTAGCAAAAGTAAGGTCAAATAGCACCAAGTCTGTGCTACCCCTTGCCACCAGCCACAAGGGCAATAAAATGCACATCTCACCCCTCAAATGTGGCCACCATCTGCTTGTTCAACCATGATTTTCATTTATTTGCTGCATGCATGGAGTTTTTCCTTGGCCATACTCTAATTTCTCTTACTTTTCCTTGAATTTCCTGAACAGCATGAACCTTGTCTTAACATAAACAGAAACATTGCCGATTGTGTAGAAACTAACCTTTCCTGGGCTTCTTTCTGCCACTTAGCTGCAACTTGAAGCCTCCTCTCTCTGCCAATATGCTTGTCTATGAGCTTAATTAACTCCAGCCTCTGTATTGATCCTAACAGTATCATGGACTCTGAAAATTGAAATAGTTGCCAAGCATAACAAATCATATTGCAACTACACATACAGCAGCTATTCTGATTTTTATGATAAATATTTATTTATTCATTGCTGAAGGATATGCAAATACTGAATAAGAAATACCCGGGCAATTGAAGGTCAGTCATGGATTGAAATTTGTAAAGTTTACATAAAAACACACAATGACACTAATTATGACTCATTCCAACCAATATATTCCAAAACTCTCAACCCATTTTTTGAGAGGAAAATGAAAAGTCAATTTTCACAAAATTCCGAAAATTCAGGAATTTACTTTAGAGTTTATAAGTAATATAGTGAGATAGTTAAAATGGATGATGTTTGTGTGCTACTGCCACAGTATGCACATGAGTTAACCAATAGGCATAACCAAAGCTTGGAAATCATGAGTATTAACAAATTCAAAATGAACACTATAATTATAAAATAAATATGAACTTACGTGGTGTTTCAACCAAAGGAAAACTTCTAATATTCCTATTTTCTTTGAGGACTTCTTTGAGATCATGATAACTCATTCCATGCCAAATGTATTTTACATTTCTGACCATAAAATCTTCCACGTAGGTACTATACATTCCTGAAAAAAAACAACATAATTGAGACAACATTAATGACTTCTGGATAAAATTTCTGGAAATTTGAAACATTTGTGATGGAAGAGCAAAATTTGTACTTTCCACAGGAATTTATTCAATTCATATCGCACTACATGTTTCCCCCATGGTATACTCATTATGGCCAAAAAAATACCAACTTTGAGTGTGGATCCATGAAGAAAATATTCCAACGTCCATTGAGCATGGTGGGTAAGGGAGCATTAGGCCCTCACATTCCCTCCCTACTTGCCTCTACCCCCTCCCACATCCCAAAAATGGGAAAATTCATCCTCTAACTCTACAAACATCTAATTAACTATACATATATGGCATTAATATATCTTACCTGAGCTAGATGGCAAGAGGTCGGGCAGATATGGTAGCTTTTTAATGAGTATGATACTATCATACAATGATGGCTGAAGTAAGGAGGCAATTGCATTCGATATTAGGACAGCTATCTGAAAAGTATTTGAAATCACACAAAATTTAAGATTAAATTAGAAGCTATATTCCCTATTGGAAAAAATATGCCGATTCAATTGAATGTGCCAATATTCAATTGAATCTCCATATATTCAATTGAAATTTGTCACTTTTCAATTGAATGCAACTGAATATTTCCAACAGGGTCATTGCCTCCAATATCATTTGGTAAAAGCAGAGAAAAATTTTATATTTTAAAGATAAGGAATCCTCTATTGAAAGAAAGCCTTCATGAAATCAAAAGGAACTTAAGTTCTGAGGATTTAAAAATTCACACATCTAAGCAGTAGCAACATGTACAGTAAACTCTTGATTTTACGAAGTCAGTGGGACCGGAAAATTGGCACTTCGTAAAATCGAGTTTCGTAAATTCAAACCTTTTTCATAAGTCACGAAAAAATTTTCGCTTTTGTTTCTTCCGCCGTTTTTTGTCTTTAGTGGTCTTATTTAAATGTTTTCGGTGGTTATTCTCGGTATAATTCATAGAAAAGGCTTTTTGCTATCGATTTATGATGTGAAAAATCGTTAAATAATTATATCACCGTAAAATTCCCATTTCTTGTTCATACTTCAACATCAACGATCGCTAAAGAAATTCCCGACCAGTTTAGAAAACGTAATCAAATAATGAATTGCAATGTTTATTAACAAGTTTGCAAGAATTAACAGTTATAAATTTGTGGTTAGGAGCCAATAGCTACTATTAAGTATGCAAACGATAGATATTTGTTTCTGACACCCACGGAATTTTAGCGGCAGCCGGCCTAACCGCCATTTATGTCGCCCTCTATCGCTCAGTGACGAGAAAAAAAAGAAAAACAAGGGTCTTAGCCCGTTTCCAAAATAACCTTTGTAAGTTAATATTTCGAGTTACTTCGTATTTTCAGCATAATGTGCTCTATTTTCACTGAGATTCAATTATGATCATAAATAACGTAGGATGTGATTATCTTCTGGCGAATATTTGAAGTAAATTCTGTTTGAGTTCTCCGTCCGACTACTGTGTTCCATCATCTTCGCAGACGTTGCCATAAAAGACTTAATTCTTCATCAGGACTGTATTCTTCATACCGGGTGTGAGGTGACCTGTTCATATAGTATGTTTCTCTCATTTTATGCCGACAGGAGCAAGGTTCCAACCGGAAAACGACAGGAGAAACATCTTACAGTATCGGAGAAATATAGATAGAAACGTTATTATCCACATTGATTGTTTTCCTACAAGAGACGTTTTATCATTTCTCAACGTGGTTAAGTATTGGTTCGCTAGCGTGAATTCCCAAAAAATGACACGCAAAAACCTGTACCGTCACCTCATTTAGTTTTCGTGTTCCTTTCTCCGCCGTATTGAAAGTTAGGCAAAGGATCATTGACATAGAGAAAAGATTTTCTTAGTTTTAGCACTAAAAAATTGTCGCGCCATAATCGTAAATAAATATAGTGTGGAAAGAGCAAAGAAATTAATTTCAATTGAAAAGTCAGCAGAGAAGAAGAGAGACAATTATAAGCGCGGCACCATTTTCCCGATAGTGGAAGATACTTCTTCCGCCTCTCTCCGGTTAATAACTTCCCCCCGTTGCAGGTAAAGATGAACCATGCCCTTCTCCACAATCGGGGAACGTTCCCAGTGGGTGGGGTGAATAAGAGTGGGATGGGGATTGCCTGAGGGAAGAAGTGTGGTCAGCACAAGGACTGGTGAAGGGGGCAGGACAAAGAAGGGTGGGGAAATGGCCTTCAGCTCTGCCTCAGTCTACTTTTGGGGGCCGTATTTTTTTGCGACGCACACAAGCTCAGTCTCCTTAGGGAGGGAGTGAATGGGAAATGCTGGGGAAGGAGGGGTTTGGGATGCGTAAGGTGGGTGTCAGCAAGATCAGCCAAAGGCGGCAGGAGGGAAGGGACGGCTTTGGAAAGACAGAACCCCAGCATGGGAGAACGGGGAAGCGCGTGAGAAGAAAGTTCATGGTTAGACTTGGAAGTGCGTCTTCATTACAAGAAGCCTGAAATATAAATTGGCGGTAAATAGAGCCCAGTACTTAAGATATTTAAGTTGTTCATTCACAAAGGCCAATATATACACGAAAAGATATTATGGCGCGGATTGCATGTATCAACGTCCATTTCGAGATGTTATTAATTTCTGTTCCCATTTATAAAAGTAGCAAATATATTTGAAAGAATGATAATCATGAATAAAAATATCTATCCAAACGCACATGAGCAAAATAGATGAATGTGTACATACCGATCCATCGCAAGTAATACCGCTCAAGCTTCTTCCGGTATAGGACTTTAAAATTCTGGATAATGCCTTGGTCCAAGGGCTGGGACTTGCTAGTCGAGTTCGGGGGTAAAAAGAGGACTCGAACATTAGCCAATTTTAGACCTTCCACGTATTTATGAACGGTGGCATTATCCATTATTAAAACAATTTTGCTGTTCTCTCCAGCAATTTTTCTCCGTAGACGTATAACCGTTTGCTGGAAAATTTCTCGGGTCATCCAGCTGTTTTTATTTGCATGGTAAAAAACGGGGAGGGCTTCCAATTTTACATGTTTTAAGCACCGTGGCCTTTCAAATTTCCCAATGACAACGGGCTTATTTTGTCCGTGCCCGTTTGGTTGACGCACAGCCCCACAGTAACACGCACTTTACTCTTTTTTCCCCCATGGCACCTTTGCCCTTTGAAACCCAGGGTTACGTCAGGTAAGGCATTAAAAAATACCCCAGTTTCAGGGGCCAGCGAGGGTGAGCTCGTCGAGGAAAGGGTCCCGGATTAGGGACCCTTCGAAGTGCTTCGGCGAAAAGTAGTCAAGTAGTCTTCGAAGTACGTTCACAGCAGTGCAAAGGGTTAATTAGGGGTGTACGAAATACTCCGCGCGACCTTCCTGACATGTTAAACTACGAATTATTGTCGATGCTATGTTTACGAACAGGCACGTAAATAGGGGCATAATGTCAGCCGCGATATTTTAACTTAACTCCTACTCCCCCTAAATTCCCACAGTGAGGTTTTTGGCGACCCATTTCTCTCCAAAGTTGCATTATCATTTACGATTTCGCACTTTTGATGGACCACAGTTGGAAGCGCTGATTTTTTAGCTACTTACGCCGGCGTAACTAGTTTTGTTGACAAATTTTTCGCCGTAGTTCGTATAAACGAATGCCATTTGCTCCTAGGGACCGAGCCGAGGTTCGTAAATTCAAAAAATTTCGTATAATCGAAACTTCGTATAATCGAATAGCGCCATGTATTTAGCATAGGCTTTTCACCGGGACCGCAATATCACTTCGTATAATCGAAAACTTCGTAAAATCCTGCTTCGTAAAATCAAGAGTTTACTGTATAAAGCTCAGTTGTTGATATCTCAAGAGTAAAAAGGAATCACACAGATATTAATGACTGAATATTAAAGTTAAAAAATTAAATCAATTTTATCAAAATGAAATTACCAAATAAGTATGCTCAAAATTTTATCTCACCATTATCGGTATTATATGAGTGATCTGACCAGTCATTTCAAAAACAATGACAGAAACAGAGATGGTGTGAGTGACTGCCCCAGAGAATGCAGCAGCTCCAACAGTAGCATATCCACCTAAAAGGAAAACAATATCTGTTAATACAGAGCATGAGAGTGAAACAACTATCGGCATAAAAAACCTCACTGAAACAACAGTCAGAAAATTACCCACAATAAGCCACAAGTGAAAAAAGGGTATATAATTTATTTTATTATTTCTAACTTCTCACTGAAAACAACCAAAACCTGACAAGATGTTGAGTCTAACACAAATAAAGAATAAAAGTAAATTAATACAGGTATTTGGAAATATATGCACTGCCTAACGTGTTGTATATATAGGTACTGGATTCCAATAGGCATGAGGATAAGAGTAATGGATATAGTATGCATACCTAAAGTATAACTACCAATGACTAAATTATACTCCATAGCCACTAATCATAAGAAAAATTAAATAAATATATGCATGTAGGTAGGTGAATCCCAAAGATTTAACATGCTTCAAAAACAGAACTACATACATTTACGTGAACAGAACTACTCACTGCTGAAAGGAGAAGTTGAACATTTAAAATGACAAGTTTTCTGGTATTCAGGTTAACTCTCTCATTAACATTAATATTTTAAATTCAAATAACAAGCAACTACACTCTTCTTCTCTAACCCCCGCTAATCAATTTGGGAAATCCCTCATCTAATCATCCCACAGCTAATATGTACAAGCAACTAGGTTATATAGCTGGAGATAATAGATAGATAATATATACAAGCAACTAGATAACATGTTTTCACATTGGATCACCTTTGATTTAACAGGGTTCCCACTCTACCTAAATAATGAAATTCACGGTTTTTTCAAGGTTTTCACGGTTTTTTTTCAAAGTTTTCACGGTTTTTTTTTCAGGTTTTCACAGTCTCATGGTCCGTTTATAAGTCAACAATAGGATAATCACCGGCCGTATATTAATAAAAATTAACGTAAGCGACATATGCCGTGAATGTAAATGCAGCAATGAAAAGTGATATCTGTTATGACTTCAACGTTTGGAAAATTCAGGGCCAACTAAAGGCCCAACCCAACCGCGCTCTTGCCCAGACGCCTAATACCATGACCTCCTTTAATATGCGAATGCCCATAGGACCTTCTTCCGTCTGAACACCGAAAGTCCTTTTTTAATTCCTTGGCGAGAGATTGTTTTTTGCGCACGTTGTTATTACCGCACAGTAACCAAATTTCCCTAACCCAGTCTTTCTGAGATTGCGGAAAATATATATTAAAATTGTTTAAAGAATGCGATAAATCAATAAATCAATTTCATATAATTACGTATAATGCACTTGGTTTTAAATGTATAAAGACAAAATAAATACCTGCTGAAACACTTTATTTTCACTTTTACTTTATTATTCACATAAATTCAAACAAGGTGAGTGTAGTCTATTGAAAGCTATTTCCATAAATTGAAAGCCTATTTGCCGTAAAAATGTTTCCTTCAGTAAAATTCCCATGGAGAACTCATATTTCGAAGCATATGGCATGTGCCCTAATTTTGAGTGGAGAGTAGCGTTCCGGGGTATAAGGAGAGAGGACTGACAGGAGAGACATACGTGCGTGCCGGCTGAGCATCAGTGCATTATATACTAGATGTGTTACAGTGCATTGTAAACTTCCTTTTGTTCTTTTGGAGTCAATAAACTCCTATTACACCAATTGGTGTAATGGGAGTTTATTGACTCCAAAAGAACAAAAGGAAGTTTACAATGCACTGTAACACATCTAGTATATAATGCACTGATGCTCAGCCGGCACGCACGTATGTTTCTCCAGTCAGTCCTCTCTCCTTATACCCCGGGACGCTACTCTCCATGCTAGGGCGCCAAATCCCCAGGGTCCCGTTACCCTGCCGGCACCAAGGGCCTTCCGCCTGTCTCCTTCCAGGCAGTGCTGCCTTCCGGCAGTGGCGTGCTATGATTTGAACGCCCACCACACTCAGGGATCCTAAAAAAATTTAGGTTGAGTAATTCGAAAGCTACCACAACTTATCAAGTAGCAACATTAAACTCTAAAATGGTAGCTATCCAAAAATATATTGATTAAAAATTTTCCTGGCAAAGGGTATATGCTGAATATCATTGCTTCAGTTCATCTTCAGTTGGTCATCGAACAAGACTGTTAAATATATTACGTAAAAAATGCCAGGAAATATCACAATAAATGTCAGGCCTTTACACAAAAAAGGGGAATCTTATTTCAACAAGAGACATCAAAAACTCCATAATTAAAAAAATCAGGCATATCCATTTTAAAAACAATATCCTTCATATATTTTCTCATGCTACATTTTAAGGATTATTTTACTGAAAATATGCGACTATCACTGAAATCATGCAATCAAGATTAAAAATCTAATGAATACTACAAAATGCAAGAGAAAAATGTCCAAGGTAGCAAAAATCCACATACTGTACAAAAGTCCTCCAACTTAGAGCATCAGAGTTATTTTCCCTCTACTGTACCAAAACTAACATAAGGAGTTACATGAAAGTAGGAGTTAATACCAGATGAAGAATATAACAAGGGCCTAAGGAAAGGAAAATTCATAAAGGATCTTTGAGAAAACAGCTCACACATTTGAAATATTTTATGCTGATGGTATTTGAAGATGATGACATGATATGACCAGATGAATTTGGAATCTATCAGAAAAGACTGAGGGTTATAATTTCCTAATGGGAATTCTAAATATATACACTTTTATTTTAGCATTTGAATGAAAAAATAAGAGAGTAGGATGACTCACAAGATTGACTGACATACATATTCACAAGAAAAACCATATGACTAGAAGCCATTTTCAAATTAGAGAGAAGTTGTATCTGCTTCATGGAATTAAAGTAAAAACTATATTTCCTAGATAGGAATTTATTTCTTACCAAAAGAGTTCCAAAATAATATCTGGAATGGAAGTGGAAGAAGGAAATAAATTATACACTGTATCGACAGCAGCCGTGTGTTTCTAATGAACATTATATGGTGAATTTACTAGCCAGAGTTGGAGGTAGTGATCAAATGTCATAAAGTGATGTAGCAATACATAGATGGTAGAAACATTTTAAGAACTATATTTAATTCCCTTATATAGCTATACACGAGGAAAATACTGAGACAAAACATACCTCTGTGAACTTAGGATCGGTTTTCAATAATTGAGAAAAATACATGCATTGACTAACAGTAAAAGTAATGATGAAAATTAAAATAGTTAACTGAGATAGAAATTTAATTTGAATCTACAGTAGCTGGGATCACAGCAGGGTTCCATTGACTGTTATTTTTATAATTTTGCTCAAAATGTAACATTTTCATTATGCTACAACATATAGTGCATAGTGAATTATTCACTTCATATCATCCACTAATTTAATTTATTTTAGCATTTAAATAGAAAATTTTGAATACAGGGGATAAAATAAATTACCATTACCAGCACATAATTCACCATCTACCCTCCTCCATTGTTGACAAGAAATATTGGTCTAAACCCCACCAACCCTTCAGAAGTAGCATTGACTACAAGAATGATTCTTATAATTCAAGAATATATTCTTAGTTTCCACTGCCTATGAGTCGCTAAATGTAACTTTTTGGTACCACTTGTAAAACTGCAGCGGAACAAAAGCAGTTTGAGGGAATAACATAACTTATATGCTCATTGTACATACCCTCACTTGTTAAATTTTCTCAATGGCTTTGATGAGGCACATAGCCAGAAAAATGAGTCATGGGGTTTAGGGTGATGTGCAGGTTGCCTATACTGATATATATGTGTACATAAGTACTGATAATAAAAAAGGTGAGTTTGTTGGAACAAGAAAAACATCATTTACCATCTTCTCCTTGTGCAACCTGTGGTATGCCCTTTCCCCAAAATGTAAGATATTCAGATTAAAATAAGAGACATAATTAATATGAATCAGGTGTTTAGCTAACATAAGACGTAAAATCAAAATGAATGAATTTAAATACTCACTAATTCTTACATTAAATCTCTAACCTGTTTGTCCTTTATAAAAACAATTACTGTCAGGTGTATTACATTCATTTCACAGATTAAATTTTTATGACATTGGTACAAAAGAAGCTTTAGGAAAGAAAACAAAAATGAGAAAAATGGATCCAAAACCATGAGGCTCACTTTTAGCATTGATGGACTAGTGAGTAAACTCACCAATGAACCTTGTTACATAAATGATAAAATCTCCATACAGGAGATACTTAGGGACATATACCTTCATCTTCAATATTAAAGCCATCAAAATTCAAATTCAACAATGAATTTGTAATACCTGGAATGATTGGTGTGGCAATTCCTCCATAGCGCACACCAAATGGAAACCATACATGCATGGCTTCCCCAATGATACGTCCAAATGCTGCTCCAATTTTGAAGACTGGAATAAAGCTTCCAGATGGCACAGGGATAGTGGAGCCAACAATGGAGAACACAAACTGTAAACATTTTAAGATTTAAAATTTTATAACTCCTAAATTGACACTACAGAAATTACTCCATCATATAAAAATTCCTTAAAAATATGCACAAATTTCCACAAAAACTAATGTAATTTAGAAAACGACTAAAGAAATTTAAGCCTAAAATTTTATGAAAGGCCAACCACATGAAAATGATCTGCACTAATAGGTGTTTGTTGTGACAAAATTATTTTCACCACTTTAGAGAGGACTAGCATCTGAGAAAACACAAATTTAGCACATATAAGACATAATGTCATGGCAAAGTTAGCAAGTGAATGTCTGTTTTACAAGTTCAATTAAAAAACTTAACTGGCTATGCTGCCGAAAATTAACTGTCAAACATCAATCCTGAAGACTGATTATCATTATTTATTTAGGAAAATTTAGGTTTTTTTGTCAACCTAGGTCCTTAAAAATTGTTCGTACTCAAGCCAAACATATATGTATATTTTTTATATTGAATAATGCACAATTCTCTTCTTCATGATCAAAAGATATATCTCACCGTAAAAGCCAAAAATGCAGCCAAACTAACAAATACATCTGTATATGGTGTAGTCCAATGGCGAACAACATCTGCCTCTTCCACTGTCAAGTCTTCTTTTGTCCATGTGAAGTTTGTGAATAAACCCACCACCTATACTAAATTAAATTTCAATCAATAAGGTATAAGCCTCTAAAGATATTTGAGACAGTTCATAGTCAAATAAATATGTATTTATGGCCATAAATGCTTCAATACTTATACAGAAATCCCATTACATATGGTGTTAAAATCTAGAAATGAAACTGTAATAAGAAAAAAAAATCACTGGTAAGGAAACAAGAATATCAAAGTCATATGAGAAAAATACAAAGCTAGTTTCAAGGATGTGATTCTGAGCAATTATAAACAATTTAAAACATTAATTATTGCAAAACAAATAAAAAAGCAACTGAAGCAAACTAAAAAAATTACTGGCATAACCTTTTCATAAAAATTGATGCATTTACAATAACCACCTTCACCGTTTGATTACCTATTGATAATGACAGTGAGGAATGTTAGAAGTGCACCCTTGAAAATACATAATTACAGAGATATTTTCTTTCATACGAAAGCATGCAATAGAATATTAACCTCTTTTACTGCCAGCCCATTTCGGGTGGGATGCGTGATGACTGCCAAGGCTATTTTATTATTCAGCTACTTAATTTTATTTAATGCATCTAGATTTTTTTCCAATACTAGAGATAGATAAAAGCTTAGAACCATAAATAGATTATGGGGGATAATGGCAGCTGTTGAAAAGGCCATAATCATGAAATTAAAAAAAGTTGGGCCGATACAGCCCGCAGCAGTTTTCGAACAACCAGTGAGGGCCGATATATATCCACCTGGTGGCAGTGAGAGGGTTAATATAGAAATATTGTGTGGTTAAATTCATAGGGAGACTAAGAATTCTCATGGAATTCATCACGATGAGGGATGCACTGAAGACAAAAGGTGTTTTTTCCAGCAGAATAGCTGTTAGTGGATCCATATACCCATTGATCTCTGATTCATATGCCTGAAGATTCATTCCAGAGAGTCACATATTGTCACTTATGTCTTGGAAACATGTAACCGTAAAAATCACAGTAATCATGTCCATAAAAGTTGCCAACCTACAACAATTTTAAAGACCTGACATTTTTCCGAATTTGATGTTATCTTTGATCAGGATTTTTTTAAATTTTGTGAAACAACAGCAACATTTGCGTGAAGTCCTCTCAGGATATCCATTGGTTTAAACCATTTTATACCACCAATGTTTCAATGGATGACTCATAATAAAAAAACATAATAAAAGCAATTTTAATCAAGGAGATACATGGTACTACCTTAGCAATGCGTGGAATCCCATTTTAAAGAGAATTAAAAATGATGGAACTCCTCCCTATCATCTGAATCCCCATAATCTTTCCAGCCGATCAAGAACAACCTGATTGATGTGATTGTTCATAGTTGCACCGCAATGATTTTTCATTCACTTAAATTTATTCACTCACCCTGATGGCAGTGAACGAATCGTCTGCATGCAGAGACATTGGTAACAAACAACAATTTAAACCAATGAAAATCCATAGAAGACTTCATGCAAATAGCCAGAAAAGATTTATATCATATTTTAACAGCACAATTGTCAATTACATTTCTGTTTGGCAGGATGAAGAGAGAATACCCAGCCAGCACAGATTTGAACTTATCCTTGGAGAAATCAGATATTGTGGGGATAAGCTTATCCTCCATGTGTAATATCCCTTTTTTCCACGATTTCAAGCGTTTGGGGAGGGGATGTCATGGTACCATATTGCCAAAATTGGCCGCATAGCAGCGCTGAAGTCCTCCATTACCGTTAAAGCCATTATAGTGGCTTCGTGTTTACATTTTTGGTGTTGTGTATAGTGGTGTTTGTGAGTAAAAATCGTTGATTATTTTGTGTATACAATAATAGTTAAAGTGATAATGCGACCTAAGCATCGTTTTTGTGTGCCTTAGTTCGATGTAGGCCGATGTAGGCTACGACGGTACGTACAGTTGTGGCGACACATCAAAACATCCTGGATTGTCGTGGATATTAATGAAGGAATCATCGACAGTGCTGTGATTTGTTAACAAATGCGAGGTATTAGTGATCGTAATTGCCAAATTCTTGGGTATAACGGTAATGGATTTCGAATTTGTGCTTTTAGAAACCATACGTAAGGTAATTCACCAGTCTCCTCTATAATGTGATGTAAGGAATTGAACAGTAAGATTTATGGTTTACAGATGAAGGTATAAGGACTGCTCCGTGTTCTAGTGTATTGTATATCGTTTCAAGATGAATCATTCATTAAATATATCGTTTTTAGAGCAATAATTTTGTTTATTTTCCACCTTCTTCTAACGGATTTTTTGGTATGTTCCTAAACTTGCGTGAATGTGTAACATAGTGAAAAAAAACCTCATTGTGGAGACTAATGCGGTATTGGCTTTCGATGGTGAATGATTCAGTGCATTATATTTCATCGTGTATGTTATTATACAGTATTGTATTGCAGTATCCCATGTAGCATCAAATATCTCAGAGGAATCTCACGAGATATAATCTATTAGGCATACAGACCTCATAGACAGAGTGGTCATATATGCCTCGTGAGATGTCTCTGGCATATTTGATGCTATAAGGGATACCATAATATAATAAAATACAATGATGAAAAGTAATGCATTGAATCTTTCCTCGTCGAAAGCCAATTTATGTTATTACGGTTATTACATTATTTTCACGTAGTTCTCATGAATCTCGCGTGGCAGCGCAGCGATCGTACGTGAAACAGCTGCCACCTAGCGGCAATTATACGGCGTAAGGATAGGCATATCTCCAAAAATGCGGAAGTGCATCTCCGATTTATCCCAAAAAACGGCGTGGATTATTCATACTTTATCTCTGCTTTCAGATAGGTTTCGTCACGGCATATATGTATAATATCCTCGTATTTAGGGATAAGGCAAAATCTGTGCTAGTTGGGTAGTGACCCTATAAGAGCCCACCCAACATTACTGTCTCAGGTTGTGATCATTTTCTTGCGCTTCCATTCTTTAAGGAAATAAATTACAGTGACTATAAGGAAATTTTCATATATGTAAGTAGAAAGTCTCCATAATTCATAAACTATGACACCAGGGACAGTATATGTTCCCAAATAGATCCGCCTGACCTGATCATGGGTGTGCAGATCTGCTGCCATAAATTGTCCCAGTCCAGGAGGGAATGAGACAGATGCCACCACCAGAGATACAATCCCAGGATATAGGAAGCGGCTGTGGGCATAAGTGCAGAAAGATAAGTGAGAGGCATAAATAATTTTTGCAACCAGCACCATTTTATCCCTTAAATAAAAGGTGGTTTTCTACAACAAAGTGCCAATGCAATAAAATGAAGAAAAAAGGCATTATGGCAGGCCAAATTGAAAAAAATACATAAAGATATGGCAACTCATATGGTAAAATTCATTATAAGTATTAGATTCACAAATAGTGGTGATTTTGGCATCCACTTAAATTTAAGTGGATCCACTATTATTGCTTATGTTTGGTGAGCATATCTGTCAAACCATCAAATATGCAAAAATCCAGATGTGGTGGTGGGTCTACTGTTTACTAGTTAAGATCCACATACCTAATTCTGAGTAGATAATCATTAAATTGTGGGCATCCATTATTTTTACTTGTACATATGCCAAATCATCCACTAAAAGTGTAGATACCCACATTTTACCTTTGTTGATATGTATAAGGATCCATCTACAAAATTGGATATCCAGTAAAATTTTAAGTGGACCTTAACCCATGGGGATCCGCACTTCCATTTCTCTGGATATTAACAACAAATTTTATGAGACCCTTTTGAGACAGATTGCTGACTTAGCAACATAAATTACAGTTGATATTCAATCTCTATCAAAGTGGAAAATTTTCATCCACAAAAGAGAATTTGAAAGAAAAATAAAAAGCAGCTGACTACATGCAAAATCACCAGTGCTGAAAGAATGGAAAATTCAATTAAACAGATTTTCAATTCCTCAAAGTAAGAGTTACGATAATGGCCATGAAAGGAACAATCATTGAGTGAATGAAAATATCTTTATCTATGACACTGTGAAAGTAAAAATGATTACTGTTGTAAAATGATTTAAAAAAAAATATTGGTGCTCTTATGGGCATTACCCAGAGCTAATGAATATTATGTTACAGCTTGCACCCCAAATAAAATACCAAAATGACACATACCACTCCACTTTGAATTTTCTGTATAGATCGATAGAGAGCATATATGTACCTGCAGGGAAAACAACTTCCCATACATGAAAAATGCTTTACACAGGGCGATTGAAATAGCTTCTACTGGCAGTTACCAAAAAGAATTGGGACCATTCTAAAATATTTTTAAATTACTGTAAGACTCTTTACTTAGAGTAACTCCTTAATACAACTGTGGGACTCCTTACTTAGCTCCTTAGAGTAACTATGAGACAGTAAATAAATAAGAACTAGAGATATATTGCATATATCTAGCAGTAAATGATAGTTTTAATTGTGGTGCATTCTATTCCTACAAGATTAGAATTAAGAAATTCTCATAGGAATACTACAAAAGTACAAGATGAGAACATACAAAATAAAACATCAGTATTTATTACGGAGGTTAAAATAATAAAATCAAAGGGGTATTATCAAGGGGGTATCAAAGGGGTTGCTTGTACAAAACATATCTCAATCAAATACCTAATTGGAAAATATTATTTGAAACACAAAATTTATTATTTATCACACAAAATTGAGTAAAACCCTTCCAAATAGTCACTATACCTGTGTGAAAACCATTATTATACAGTGAAACCTTGATTTCAAACATTCACAGGGACCTAAATATGGGCGCACAAAAAATAAAGAGTTGGCGATAGGGTGACCACAACTGTGCTAACAGGATTTGATATTGCTATGTAAACAATAAGGGGTGACTTTTTGAGGTATCACTAGTAATCAGGAGATTTTGAAGGATCAGGACCACTCAATCAAGAGTAGTTTTATCATAACAGTGGTTCCACTCACTTTTTCTGCAAGAAACTGTTCATCCTTTTGCTTCGCCTCATAAACAGAACATACTGCCTATGAACCCATACATAGAAAGCACCACCTAGTCCACAAACAGCCCTGGGAAATGGAAAAATACAAGCTTGTAGAACCATCAAAGATACTGATAAAGTTAAGTAAAAGGTGCTACACCACAAATGATGGCTAAAAATTATCAAGGAACATAATATGAAATAATGCCCATTAAGAATGACACTTACCCAATAAGGGAAAAGACAAAAAGTTCCTGAGGATCAAATGGGAAATCCATTGTAAAATTTGTTCCAAACACAGCAGTTACAGTAGCTAAAGGGAATAATATTTTATGTATTAGAAAAATGACTGGTACTAGAGTAAATAAGATCATTAAATAAAGAAATCAATTAATCCTTTTAGAGTTGCCTTCTTTAAACTAATACATACAAAGAAAGCCAGGGATTTTTTGACTTATTAGTACGATTTTAAACATATGTTGTAATAAAAGTCAATATGAATGCATTTACGCTATTTTTTTTACTTTTTATACTTACATTACCAACAAAAATGTTCACCAAAGTCATTATCTTTTCAGTACAACTTGTTACTCGTTAAGAAAATTTTATTTCAGTAATTATTGAAAAAAAACTAGCCAATACATCACCCGGCTGGCTGCCCAAAAGGGTTAATCATGAAGAATTAAATTTAGTATTCATGATGAGCTGACCTTCCTTTTGGAACCACACTGCAAGGAGACGAAACACAGTAGCACCACATACTGCAGCAAAGAACCCCCTCCAGTAATTTCTAACAGCAAAATACACAGTTGTTACTTCTATACTAAAGAGAACACCTAAAAAGATCAATTAAAGTTAGTCTGCATTAACATCCAAGTGATAAGTTAAATTAATAATACAAATGTTATATCACGTAGACCAATTTTGTGTTAAAGGATTTTTTTTCTTATATTACAATCATCGTATCAGAAATAATATTAGTTTTGATGAGACATCAAATCAAATATAACTTCCAGATGATGAAAGCAAGAAGTGGATAGAAGTTATTTATTTAATTAAGTTAATTAGAAATATGTAATTAGCACCTTTACCCAGAAACAAAGCACATCTATTTCCAGACTCCCTCAAAAATCAGTCTTGGATGAGGATAATTAGTGTAATCCTACATAGGATTGAAGCCACGAACGAGGAGGTATAAGGGATGAGAAATTACAAATTCCAGAAATAATTAGCTCTCAACATAAAGAGTATACAGATTGCAGCTTATGAACTGATATGAAGTAATGAGAAAAGTTTAAGTTTCCACACAATATTGAAAAGATGATTAGATCATTTGGTGGAAATGCTTCCAAAAATTTTTCTGAAACTTCTGGAATTTGAACCAATACATGGTAGACCAGTAGCCAAAATAGAGCTTTATACTGGCCCTTGGAACACTACTGTTGATAATGAGAAAAACAAATTATTCTAGCTCAATGATACGTTGAGACGGTTCTTTACGCTGGCAAAGATGATTAAGATTAAAAACAGATAATGACAGATTTTTAAAATGTTATAAATTCTACATTAAATTTGCTAAATTTCCAGCTGCAACATTTACAGATCAGATAATTTTTTCAAATGAATAAATGTTTCCTCAGTATTTTTTGAAATGATAAAAAAATCTTCTTCCAAAGGTTCATAAGTCAGCCTTTCTTAAGCGTAAAGGCCACTATGTACAGTGAATGATTGTGCTGAATGATCATGCGAATGAAATCATTTGCAGTGTATTATGGAAAAATTTGCGAATGAACCGTCATGCGCATGATCATTCAGTGAAAATAAGAACATGTTAACATGTTCTATTTTGCTCGCATGATAACATGAATGACAATAGATACCATGATCATTCAATGAGTATAGCTGACTTTAGAAAACATAATTACAATACATAATTAACATGTACAATAGAACAAAAATGTCAGCACTCAAATATATATATTTATGAATTTCTATAGAATCATATTTTTGTAATAGATCAGGACAAACATAGAGCATGATAAAAGATAATCTTGGCTGATTCTGAGATGAGAGAATTGAGATATTAAACGATGACATGTTATTCAATGTTAAAACACCTATGAAATGATTCATAATTTATTTAATATAATATTTTGAGCTAAATGATCAAGGGTTATGAAGACAGCGACCGGTAAATTTTTATCCATTCAGCAATTTTGATCAGGACTTGAGACCTCGAAGGACTATGGGACTATGGTTCAATGGAGGTGAAATAAGTCTAAGCAATGAATTTGGAATTTAATATTCTGAAGTTACACACAAAAATTAAAATATGATGTCTATGATGATTCAAAAAATAGGGGTGTATATTTTCTCAGTCAATAAATATGAAATAGCATAAAGAATAAACTTGGAATACTAAAGACTTACCTCCTATAGGAGCACCAAAACAGCTAGCTACTCCAACAGCACAAGCTGCTGCAAGCATTTCACTATTTCTTGATTCATTTTCATATATGCCTTGAAATGAGGTGACCAACTTGGAAAGCAGGGTAGCAACAATGCTAGCAATATGCACAAATGGACCCTATGGAAATTAAAAAGTTATTATTTCAAAGTTTGTAAAAAATATTTGAATTTACAGGAAATATTTATCATCAAATAATAACATCAGTTAGTGGCTACTTTATCTGTGAAAACCTTTGTTATGCATAAATAACAATTCAACAAAATTTCACAACCCTGATCAGTAACCCCCAATAGGGGTTAGATATTTAATGGAAAAAAAATCCAAATAAAGATTTTAATTTTTCTTTCTAAATTTTTTCAAAAACAATTTTTTTGAACTGTCATTGATTCAATTTAAAAAATAAATTAGATGATTACCTCAACTTTTTAATGGAAATCGCAGATTTACATAGCAAATATTCAAAAATGTCCATTAGTTATTATTAAGTGCAATTACAAGGCATTTAAGTAATTGAAATAAGAAATTTTTAATGAAATGACATATACTGCACCTCTTTACCAAGTGGCATGCCACTTCCTAGAGTGGCTGTGAGACCAATAACTTTGGCTATGAGGGTTCGGAATGTCAAATACTCTTTCAGAGCAACTCCACGGAGGATGGTCTTCATTTCTGGAATCCCAGATCCTGTTCATTCACAGGGATAGCAGCCACAATTCATGCCAAAGAAGGAAAGCTTAGCATTATTGGATTTAAATCATAACACTTGCCACTTATTATTGCTCATCATTCTTATAACATAGCAAAAAAATAGCTATACTGTATGAAATATTACTTGACTTAAACACTTCAAGCATGAAAAAATCAAGTTACTTAGCGATGAGCTTGTGTATATGAATGAATATGGAGTCTTAATGTAAAAAGAAAAAAAATATGCTGTCAGAAAAACAAAATATGGGCTAAGAAATGCTAATGGAAAGAATGAAAAACCAAACTGTTTTCAGGGCACTTTAGGGCAGAAAATTCTAAGATTCAGCAAGTTAAAGATTCATCAATATAAAAGGTTCTGACTGGTATATAAAAATGAATGGATCAACTATTCTGTGCATCACTGAGCTTCTTAATGATTTTAAATTATACATATGCACATAATATCAAAACCAGTTCAGCATTAGCTATAGTTTTCATCATGGAGATATATTTGGCATAAATTAATTATGCATAAAAGTAAACATTCAATTGTTTATCACAAAAATAGGACAGGCACAAAGAGAATATTTTGAAGTTGTATCTATGTTGAGAATATAGAAGCAAGAAAACATAATGGGTTCATTGAATTGGTTACATGCCATACACAGGCATCTAAAAATTAAATTCATGTATCAAATAAAAACTGAGCATTAAAAATTGCAAAAATTCCAATTGGCGAACTTGATTAAAATTCTCATTTACCATTACACTTGCTCGAATAATTAAATGACCATATATTTTCATGGTTCTAGAAAAAGAGTTTAAAAAACTTAACACAAGAATAGCCAATACCCATTATAATAGATAGGAATGTGCTAGGGAAGTAGAAAATGAAAACATCACCACTCACACACCAATGGACTGTGGAGCTATGATGTGCACAAAACCAGCAGAGAAGAGGATAAGAAAGAGTGGCAGTGACACCCAGGCAACATACTGGAGAACTGGATGAACAGCTAGATCTCTGTAGAGCCATATTCGAGCTGCAATACAAATAGTAGCATGAGTAATTCAATACGACAAAAGTGTAACATTTAATGTATTCTGTGCATAAGAAAAATACAATTTACTAAAGGATCACCATCCTTAATAAAAATTGCTAAATTTATCGATGAAAAATTACATATAAAAAGTATTTACAGAGTTGACTCATTTGTAGTTGTTTAGAGAAAACTTTAACGAACAACTAAAGGTCATTATTACCAATATTATAAGAGTCCTGCAAGTGTGCTTGGAATAATAATTGTAAAACTGCTGCATTATTCGTTTAGGCTGTCCAAAGTTGAGCGCGAGCAAAAAGATGATTAGCAAAAATATCCTAGGCGTATGTCTGATACGTTCCTGTGCCAATTAATAAGTTATAACTCAAATTTTGGGTGAAAATATACAAATCAATATAAGTGAAATTCTTAATACAATTATATTTCTTTAATCATTTCTTTATGCCTCCAATCGCACCTTTAACTGCTACATTGACCGGAAATCCTCATTCACACCTCCTCTTTTTTGCGTTTTTTATTTGGGACAATTAAAATAACATATATTTTAGCTACCGTAGATGATGGGTCTCGCTATTTTCCGTCATCTAATTGGACACGTCACCATCTACGAGAATTTATTCGAGTTATTTTCATTTTCCGGAGTTCTGACTGTCCATGCAGTAGCATTGTTAGGGAGGCTGCCATTGATGTAAAATTAGACAAACTCAAATGACGGAAAAATAGAGATAGGATTCATATCAATTTTCAATCCTTGGTGATGAAGTTAGACGATTATTTTAGCATTCCAACTCAAGAAGACATCCTAAAAATTGACGTTAAAATTAGCGAGTGATACATACGAAAGTTTAGAAGGAAACAAAGGAAGTGATTTTTATTTCTAGCATTGTCTCCATTCCCATTAAATTGTTCGTATAACATCGCGCTTTTCCAAAGCAGTAAATAATGCAATGCGCGATCCCCTGGATTAAACACGCAAAAAAGTAATTATCTTATGTCAACTACATAGCACCACAAGGTATAGTACTTAATAAAGCGCTTAAAATAATTTAGCCGTGGGCTACTTAAAATTTTTATCAAAGCGGCCAGAATATGTATGTATTAAAATCAAGGTACCTATTCTAAAATTTACATGATATCCCATATCAATAATTCGCAACTAAAGGCATTGGAAAAATCAATGAATGGTCATAAGAAATTTATACCCGAAGGAATAATATTTATATTTGATGAGTATTTCAACCTCGATTAATTCAGAACTTGAGGAATTAGAAGTCAAACAAGGACGAAAATATGAATAACGATACAGACAATAAATGAAGTTCAGTGCATAGTGCACCCCGCACTCACACAATAAAAACTACAAGTAGCCAATAGTTTAAACGTTTGAGTGATCAGGCGTTCTTAAATAAGAGAAGAATATGGTTATCACATAAATAACTCTTACCTTTATTGCAAAGAGATATTCCGTGGTCCATGACAAAGGATAAAAATGCCATGATTACCCCTAAAAGGGCGAGAAACACCCAGTCCTCACCCAAACGTGCAAATGTGTGCTTCCATGCAAAGGCGATTATAGCCGCAACCTGGAAAAGTTGAAAATAGAGGAATAAAACAGATTTAAATGATAATTGTAATAATAATCATTATAGCTTTGATTCACCAAAAAAACGCATTCATGCAATACTTTAACAAGATAAGTAACATAAATCAAGCAAGAATAGATTATAAAATTTGAGCATCGTCTCCAGCCGAAATGTGACAACATCCACTTTTTTACCACTGACTATATTCATGTTTTGAATCAATGTTTAAATAATACTTAAAAATGAAAGAATCCACAGAATAGCTTTCACTATGGGCTTGAACATAGTTATCATAAATGCCGAGAAGTTGAGGAAACCGAGAAGTTGAGGAGAAATGAGGGTTGCCTCTCTACAGGATAAATGCAACATTTAAATTTGAAGCGGTTAATTCTCTGATAAACCTACCCTCTTTTCCACAGCCATGGAAAATGATGTGAAAATCACCATCAGAGTATGGTCCGAATTTATCCCTAACGAATTATAACTATACCAATAAAAATACTACCAACGTAGAACTGTGCGGTAAAGTAAAATCGGCAGTATGAGCCGCTTTCAATAGAAATTTACACTAGAATACGGTCAGTTTTGAATATTAAATGTATTTCCAAGCACAATAATTTGTTCAGGTGACAATTATTTCGCTCCATCAGAATCATTACCTACTACAGCTTTTACACCGAGTGAAACTGTAAATGATTATAATAACTTTGTTTTCCAAAAGGTATTTTATAAGGGATGAGTAACTCTCGGAATAGATACTTCCAATGCTATTGGGGTTCACAGTGTGAAACTTATATTACATAAGTAAAAGAAAAAATAACATTTCACACTGTCTACAACGTTTATTAAATAAATAATTGCGAGAACATCAATCAGGAAAAAGTCAGAAATCTTTCCCCTATATTTATTAAATAATTAGTAGCTAATTTAAATTTAGTGTACGTTTAGTATAAATTTAGTAAATTCAACAGGTAGTCTTGAAATTAATATAGCTTAGCCATTGAATTCCGGAAATGGCTAATCACAAGGAGGAATTTCGGAGAATACTTCACCCGAATTTTTTTGATGAAAGGAATTTATGCAGAGGCATTTGAGAAAAGACGAAAGTGAAAAAAAAATTAAAATGAATATGAACGACAACTTATGTAAAATTTCACAGAAAAAAAATCTATTTACTCGAGAATGAATACTTAGCGAGGAAACGCGTCGAATCAAATTAACATAGAAAAACCTGCCCAAATTTACTAAGACTGTTTATCTTCATTCAGGTTGAATTTTCGCCAAGTGAAAGCTGAATCTACCGAATTCAAACTTTTTAAAAACCTAAAATGACAATAAATTAGGAAAAAATTCGATTGGCCCCCATCACTCACCTTTGCTAGGCATTTGTTTCCGCGCCTCACCCCAGCGCCCAGCTCCTTGTTCCGTAGTGCGTCTTCTTTCCGCCTCGCTTTGGCCGCCGCTCTCGCTCTCCTTGCCTCCTCCTTTGCGAACTCCCCGAGGTCTTTTGTATAGCGGCCATACATCTGGAAGAGGAAGAACGGAAGCAAAATTATAGAAGGTGCCACTTGAAATCAAATTGCGCCTGACCTCGTCACCCACTCATTTCGAAGAGCCGCACCGTTGGTGGAGTGACAGCATCCCAAAGATACGTTCAGCAGCATTCGATTCCAAAATTCATGAGGAGTCACGGTGCACTTTATGCCGTCGACAGTTCGCTTTCCCGAAGCACCGAATAAATAAGGAAGATTTTACGACGAAGAGTGACTAAAATATCAACAGATTTGTTTTCTTTTGCACTCTTGGTTTAAGGGAGGAATCCGTAAGGTTCATGATCAGTTTTACCCTCTTCATGCATACATTTTTCCTTCGTTTATATGCTTTCACTCACGTTTTATTCCGTTAGTTACCAAATAATATTTTGCATATTCCAATGGACAACCTTTTTTATTTCTTCTACGATCCAAATATTGCTTAAGAGTAATTATCCCTATGCATAATCCCTATCATGACATTCTGGCGGTTAAAGCAAATAGTTCAACACGGTTCATTTCATTCCAATTCTTGTTCAACTCAAAATACTTCAATAAGGCAAATAGTTCAACTACAAACACAAGGCCTATTTAGTCAACTCGGCGATCATTTTCAGTAATATGGAAAATATACATCTTTACTTTTTCCTATTTTCCCAAAACTTTCGCATTCACTAATGAAAATTCTTACTGGAAATGTTAACTGGCATTACCAGGAAATGTTTAAACCAAATATCAGATGTTACAAGCATGAATATCCCCATTCGTTTGAAAATAGTAATTGATGAGGGGAACTCGAAAGGAGCAGTGTGTGAAATGTACTTCCGACTAACTTGTATGTTGATAATCAGTTCGCACTACTCATTTAAAAAAGTATTTGAATATTGGACCTAATTGTCAGCTTATAACTGCTCATCAGAAAATTAGTATTGAAAAATAATCCCACATCTGCAAGTAAAACTTTACGATCATAGATAAATGGTCCATTCATTTAAGGTCACTAAGCACCATCCAAATCATTTTCACTCCCTCATCTCAGATATTACTCATAGCTAGCCCATTTTACTTAATGACATAGGGAAACTATCTAAGAAAGAGAAGACTGAAAGAGCGACTTAAGAATATTTTCCTGTAATGGATGAAGACAACCATGAGAACGTGAACGACACGAACATCATTTACTTCAATAACAAAAAAATGTTAAAATTCCTACCAAGTTAAAAATTAAAATTATTCCAATGAAAAACAAACAATTTCAAATTAACGTTTTTAATGGAAAAATTACACAACCCCAAGAATCCTTATTATTCAATGGCATTTATAGCAATTATATACTTCAAAACAAGGCCTTGACACATCCAAGCCGACAAAAATCAACATTAATATCTATGTGTGGATGTATGAAAATAATATGACCGAATAGTGAATAAAATATTCTGACAGAAAATTAAGGCACTGATTATTTTTATGGCTAATTATTTTACAATCCGACTTATGAACAAAATATTCTGACAGAATATTGGGACACTAGTGAATTTTATGCTAAATATTTCCCAATCACATTTAAATTATACGCGACAGCTTTAATTTTGGAGTGAATATCATTTATTCACTCAAAAAAAGCTTCATACTGATCTCTAGCGAAAGCTTGGTACCAATATGAGGCTCCCCTCTTTTACGTGCTCAATGATGCATATTTTCCCTAAAAGCTAAAAAGAGAAAAATTGACCAACCTTCACAACGAACTAAAATGAAATTTAATAATTAGACCTTAAAAGGACCCTTAACATATGTACGGTACGCTGAGAACATTCAGTGCAATGGGGGCGTCCTCACAGCAATAGAAGAATTACATATCTTAAGCGTGAAAAGTTAAATTTGATATGGCTGAAGACCACATATAGGATTACTGGGAGAAACGTAATGACTACGTTTCATAGAACGTTGGCATTATCATATCATCATATGAGGGCTATGATGATATTTATTTATTTTTTCGCGCATGCCGTAACCAAAATGAGGGATGTTGTGGTTCAGGGGCAAAGTTCGTTGCCCGGCAAACTCCTTGGCATTCCAGGGTAACGATCGGTTTAAGTAGTCATTTCTATGCGCCGTGCAGCGCTAGGCCACCATCAACATCATCGGCGAACAAAAGAAAGCTGATGGAGTCATTTCGGCCATTGGTGAGTAGAATCCCTATTATAGCCGCATAGAGAATTTGTAAGACGCTTAGGCGGCCGGTTTCCGATTGCGTAGTAGCGGGTAGATTATGATATAGACTAAGAGAGAAGCTACAGTCACAGGAAATATAGATGAGAGCAGACGGCTACCATCGTATGCACACGACAATAAAGTGCGAAAACGTGGAATTGCACACATGTCTTCTGAACCCAAAATGTATCACGTAACGCTATCTGTTATGCTTGTTTTCTCTATAGATATTTCTTGAACTAAAGGGGTTTCATTATAAATCATAACATTGCTTAGGTAATTACGCGACTCAAATTAGTACATTATAATAACTGAAAAATGAAAATTCGAATTTAAAACATTATTTAAATCATGGGTGAAAACGTTTCTGTACCCCATCAAACTGAACTGACGTGGAATCGTAAAAATAATGCCTTAAAATGCTTCTCGCGACGTAAAGTACTCTTTTACTGAGATTAATTAATTATATCCCCACAAACTTAAGAAAATTAGTTAGCTAAACATCAGATGCAGGTGACCCTACTAGCTATATCCTCGAGCCACGAACTGAACTGCAGCTCAGCAATTACAAAAAAAAAATCTTTCCTTACGAGAATATCACGCAGCTTGACCAAAAATGAACAATAATCATAGATGAAAGAAGCTACGCAAATCCTACAATCGAAAATAAATTATGAGATTTAAGAAACATAATATGCATGATATGACGAATAAGTGAAATTGGTTATTTCTAAGAGCATAATCCTTATTAATTGTCTTCAGGCTGCCTACCCGTTAATATTTTCCATATTCGCCGACGCTTCGATCTTTGGCTGTTTCATCAAAGAGCCCTCTAGAAAAAAAAAACATTCATCGAAACGTCAGCAGGGATTAAAAATCTAAACCGGAGGGACTGCCGAGAAGATTTATGGATAGCAATGTTACGAAGGAAAACAATGAAAGAGAGAAATGGAGAAGAAAAATCTAAATCAGAAGGAATGCCGAGAAGATTTTTTTAAATAGCAATGTTTTGAACGGATTACCCTAACAGGATATCTACAGCCATAATAACGCTGGAAGTAATTTTACGAAATATGAGATCAAGAGGACGCATCGCTCCCGCTTGAGCGGTCTTTTTTACATGCTTTTTCTTACATTGCTTCGTCTGTTTCAGCGTTGGAATCTTGTAATTGATTTTTGGCCCACTTCCCATATTCGGATCGGCTTGAAATTTTGCACATTTGCTTGCTTCCTATGATACTTTCTTATCCAACAATCGGACACTTGGAATTTTATTCTAATGTGCTACAATTAATTAACTAAATTTTCATACCGAAAAATAGTTTTAAATTTCCTCAATAGAAGGCGTTAGTTATAAATGTTTGGTCAGATATTCTTCAATAGTTCTGGTTTAATCGATTAAATGATCCACCTCTAATATTATAAAATAAAAATAAATATAAAGATTAAAAAACACGCTTTTTCCAAAAACAACTTAAAATGCTCTGAAAAGTCAAAAATAAGCTTTTCATTTCTCGGAGAATAAAGCGTAGGAAGTGGTTAGGTTTAGATATTAATAATGCGTGTCAATCATTACTCATCAATCAGGCTCTTCTAAACTACTTCTGATAAACCTAATCGTCACCCAGGTTTTATTCTCTAAGTGTGAAAACCTTATTTTTTTACTGTTTAGTGGTAAAAAACTTTTTGGAAAAGGCGTGTATTTATCATTTTTATTTTACTATTTTTTCATGAAGTTCTTCTCGTTTGAAACTTACGAAATCACACTGATTTTTTCAGGGTACATAAGTAGACCGTTATCAACATTTTCTTGTGCCTCATGAAAATTTCATCTCAGATGTTAAGTTTTTATATTTGAGATACAGGGAAGGGGAATGTACACAAACTTCTACTCTATATAGGTACTCTGATAATTTGGAGATTATAACCTAAGTATTACATTCGCAACAAGATGAAACAAAAAGCGACCGCTCGACTGGGATTGCTGCGCCCTCATAAAGTAAATTTAGTGAGCACCATGACGAAGGTGTGAAATCGTTTCAGGTTTGTTGGTTTGAATGACATTAGAGTGTCGAAACCATGGTCGGTAGTGGAGTGAGTGGCGCCGACTCTATGGGGCCTGAGGGGGCCCGAGCCCCCTCAATAATTCGTTATGGGTGTGAGGAAAAAAGTGTCAGGCTTGTCGATTTTCCCCGGAGTGTCCAGATATCGAGATTAGAGTTCTCAGTGTTCTAATGTTGATCATATGACTCTTCTAAAATGCTTGAAAAACTTAAAACTCAATACTTATAAATTTCCCGGGGAAAGATCCCCGGTTTGGGCCCCCCCAATATTTTTTCTAAGTCGGCGTCCCTGAGTGGAGTTGTATATTAACGTGGGGTAATCACTATTTATATTTTATATTTTATCATGGATACCACGACGGAGGCCAATGAGACAAAGGAGAAAATATTTGCAACGAAGGCAAGGCGATAGAGAAAACACATTGAAGCAGAGAAAGCTACAATAATACTGTGTGGAATCGATAATGGGGGCTGCTTTCATTTGCGCCAAGGACTAAGAACGGATGCCGGTTGAATCGCGGGTGGTTGAGGAGCGTCACAGAAAGGCGGTATGAGAAGGTTAGCTGCGTGACCCAATGCGTAAGCATTTCTTGTATCAGTGGCGTCAATTGAGTATACCCGAGGTCGCCAATTTCTTAATTCAGCGACATATCTGGGGAGCCTAATCAAAGTCAATTCTCTTGTAAGAAGTCGTTTTGCCGTCGATTTTCGAGCCCATCTCCTCCGATGCCGTATGCCGCGCGCTTTCATCGTGCAGTCGTAAGAATAAGTACCTAAATTAAACGCCCCGACCAACCATGTAACGCATTAAATGTGTTCGCTGTAAACGAATTGTGAAAAGGCAAAAGGCTTAGACCGCAATACCATGTCCTAATGCTGAATAAAAAGATTTCCACTAAAATCATTCGATGCTAAACATGTTTTAGCTGGTGAACCAGCATCAGTTGTAGTCAAAATTCCATCAATTCAATTTACCATTCAATTTTTTTCATGAATGATTCGTTCACAGAGGAAAACTAAGATAAGCAAAGAAAAATTAAAAATTTATATCTAGTCCATAAAGTACTATATAGGTAAGTATGAATCATTCAATAAAACTACATTAAATGCGAACTTCTAATTTGGGAAATTTGAGAAGTAAATGGGGGAAATTACTTCCACTTTCTGATATTAGATATAACCTAAGTTTTGGATAAAAAGAAAACTAGTATGTTTTAAGATACACGAACGGAAATTTCAAACCCGCGTCAAAATACCTAGTATATGCAATTTCCCAGTCTCCTATCTGTATGATAACAGACAAATCCAGTACTTTTGATCGCTACTCATCCATGATATGATATGAATATTAGCTGATGCTCGAGGAGAAAAATTATCCAAACTAAAAATTTCAACATTTTTCTGCCACACGGACAGCTTGCGTCTCGACAAGAGTGACAAAACTAAGGTGAAATTTCAGAAAGAAACTTAAGCCCTACTTAGCGTAGTATCCAGAGTACAAGCTAACACATTTTTAAAGAGATCGCATGAGTATTTTTCGTAAGTTATAACATCTTTGGCACATCACAAGAACATAATGTCCAATTAAAATAAAGTAGAGGATTATAAACATGGATGAGCTAACGGACATGTTCCGCAAACTCTGTCTTTCGGATTTACTACTCGAACAATTCACAGTTCTCGAAATTTTTTAAAGCTTAATTTTTCATCGATTTTAATGGCGATCGACACGGAGGAAAGGCATTCGGGCAATTATCCAATACTCCGCAAAATATGGCGTACTTACTTAATTAAAATCTAACTAGAAAGAGAACATTATTTTTACAAGTATGATGTAGGAACAGTATGACCCGGTTTTATGTCTGGTTAGCGCATACCATAATATGACACAGCCTTCCACTTTACCGGGCAGTGACTGAAAGTTCTGGTTAGCTTGATGTCTAATCATATACACAAGTTAACCAGAACTTCCAGCAACCGCCAGGTAAAGTTGATTGCTATAACATATTGCGGTTAGCGTTAACCAGACGTGATAAAACCGGCCATATATGTGTGAGAAAATGACAGTAGTGGTTTCAATAAAGAAGACTGAGAATAAGTGACCGCCAAGCATTAAATACTTTCACGCGTGAATATATTCTGAAGCTTCGCATCTGCCATAGTCGAGGTATTTAAGGTTTCTGAGAGAATAGCGATATTTCGTAGCGACCAGTAAGCTAGCATCAACAATAGAGAATCCCTAGTTTCAAATAAATAGCTGGCCAGAAGTTCCATTATGGGTGAGATGATTTTTTTTTCGAATGTAATAAAGAAGCGTGATAAACAGGCGCGTAACCAGGGGAGGACTTGGGGGCATCAGACTGACCCCTTTTCGGACAGCAGTTCCCGGAGCACAATTATTTCGATGAAGTTGTTAATTCAGCCGTGTAGAGAAAAATACTGTAAAAGACAAAGTTTTGTAGGTTACCTTTGCTCCAATGCCGACTTTCCCCATTTGAATTTTCGCACGCGAAGGTAATGTCAACTCTATTCTCTTAGTATTGGAAGCCTTCACGCATAGGCGTTTTGGAGAAAAAAACCGAGATAAGTACATGTTTCTAAAACGGAGATGGCTGAGATGAAAATTTCCATATCAGAAAAACCCGAGAACTGATAACTTAGATAAAATAATCCATGAAGAAAATAAAATATATAGGGTAATACTATGAATGACCTTATTCCTCTAAATACACCACAACTACCTAGACAGCTTGCGACGAGACAAAACCTGGGGAAAATAATATACACGTTCTTGTCTATAATTTATTAATCTTATGGTATTATTTTCGAAAATTTTCCGGAAAATAACTAAGCACCCGAGTCATTGCTTCGCGTAATGCAAAAAATTCATACAATAATGAAGAAATTCTACTCAGAAGGAAACTTAGACCTCAAACTAATAAGCAAAAATAATGACAAAACCCGGCTCTTGAACTACTGATATACGAGGCACCGAATTTTCGCGAATAGCAACAAAAAATTCAGTTCAATTAAGCAAATTGCAATTGAAATGCATACGAGATATATATACATCTATGGACTACGTTTAACGTTTACATGTCGTATATATTGCAATTTTGCAAAATAGAATCAGTGAATTGAGTGGTGCGTAATCACTGTTCGCGAAAATTCGGTATCTGTAATCGATAGCACAAACGATATCGTATCGTGAATGATTCGCAAACGCATGGTGCTGAAAATAGACGGCAACTAGCTAACGCATGCAGCGAGACAGACGAGAATGAGAGGAGAGAGGTGACGAATAGAATGAGACGCGCCGGACAGATTGGCATGAGAAGGGTTGGGTGCATCCTTAAAGGGAGAGAGAAGGATAGGGAGGGGTTCACGGTTGAGAAAGAAGGCCGTCGAGTGTGAGCGAAAGATTGCACGGCTGACGTCGCGCGGAACACAGAGGGGGCAATCTGTATCGAGGACGCAGGGGTAGTTGGCAGGACGAAAGGGGTCCCAAACATAACCTCCACCCGGTGTCTCCGTCGGGAGGAAGGGGGCAGGAAGGGATATTCGCACGAGACGAGGTCGGATCCGACCGTCAGACACCCACCACAGTCTGCACGTAGTCGAAGTCCTCATCGTCGGCGGGGGCGGCGGTGGGGGCGGGGGCCGGATAGAAGACGTAGTCCGAGGTGCCCCCGCGGCTTCCCCGGCCGCCCCCGCCGCCCCCATCCCTGCTCGCCTCCGTCAGCTTCCGGAGCCGGTACTCGGACACGAGGCGGTCGAAGTCCTCCCACACCTGGTCCTCGAAGTCGTCATAGTCATCGTGCATCCAGCGGTCATCCTGAGCCGATATGGACGCCATGTCTGATTGCCTCCTTCTTCCTTCGGGTTAGTCTCGACTCCGGATAATCTCCTTTATCTCCCCACTCAATAAAACCCTTCCGGTGGAGAGAAACTATCCTTATGCGAGGTCGATTCCCAATGAGCACTATTCAGGCTGGTTCCTAAGGCCGACTGTACCGAGTGTCCGACGAAGTGCGGTAAAAATTTCGCTCGAACTGACGAAATTTGATAAATAATTTATCTCCCCACTCAAACGTCGCCGCAGCAACAAAACCCTTCCGGTTGATAGTAACTATTATTCTGAGAGGTCGATTCCCGAAGAGCACTATTCAGGCTGATCACTAAAGTTGCACTGAGTGTCCGACGAAAGGCGGCAAAAAAACTCGCTCGAGCCGATGAAATTAGATAAATAACTCCTTCGAAGTATGCAAGATGCTTGGTTTAAGGCATCCCGCGTCCATATACAGTCCACGCAATGAAGTAGTTAGTTCACCGCATCTACACTCCGTTAACGGAAACGTCGTCAATGACGAAACATCTTGAAGAAAAACGTGTCCACAATACCTGCCGATGACAGCCCTGACTGGCCTATCAATAATAAATAACCAAAATAAATAGTCAGAGAATCGGCCACATCCAGTCAATTCAGTCTTGTCAAAAACACACTTAATCGAACACCTGAACTTATTGAAAATTGAAAGTTAGATTTCTCCAATCTACCAGAAGGCTTAAGTGCCAAAAAATCTCATGGATCCTTCACGGACACACTAATCACTTCCGGCAACTAAAATTAATTCAAAATATCAGCAATTTCGACTCCTTCTCACAAAATTAAAGTTCACTGGATTCTCTGATAATCTTTGAGCACAAAGACCAGTCCTAAGGAATGTAATTGGTAAAATAGGTCCACAAATCTGTAGCTATATCCATTTAAGTTAGTGACAAACATAATTCCTCATGAAACAGCAGAAAAAACGAATGTACCAACAGCCACTTCCAGGGTATCCTGATTCATTCATATGATGGTACATCAAAGCATGATGTAGCCATCCGATGGCAGTGCAGCCGCACTGGGTGAGTCCGCTAATTTTTTAGCAAACCCTGCTTCGTCAAATATCACTTCTTTTATCACTTTTAAGAGTTCACACAAAACTCTCATTCTTACTGTGACATAGTCCTTGGATATTAACTCCGAGAGAAAAAAATTAAACCTAGCTTAGCTTAGCCAGGCCGTGAGCAAACTAGTTCAATTCATCAACTTTTCTTCATGTGGATGACGAAGATTTTCTTCTTACAGAAATTGTCCGCACTACACTCAGCTTCTCCGAACGAAGACAATGGATTCGGGAATGGATGGGATCAAGAAGGGAGTAAACTGTCCTAAACTTCAGTAAATGAGGTGATCGTAATGGGGATATACCACAGCAGAATTGATGTACATCCACGATTGTGTCCCAAAAACTTCGACATTAAAAAATTATGAGGCACCAATCTTCCAGATTCCCTAAGTTTTTCACGGCATAGCCAAGGCCGTGGCTTCTTCGAGATGTTACGTAGGGGTCCAAATCACCACTCCAGACAGGACGACGTCGAAAATATCAGAAGAGACCAAAAAATAAGATTATCCCATGGCGGACCAGGATCCTTAACGACTTCGCTGTACCCCCACACGGTCCGGGAGGTTCATGTCAGCCTTACGTCACTTCCTGTCGTATCCCACCACGACTGCCCACGATATTTTTTTTCCGCAAAACCACTTTCCTCCACGGCAGACACAATTAAAAGACGTCGGTCGGTCGGAGGAGGGAAACCCACTGTTGCCGCTGCGGATGGCTAGATGCGTGTGGGACAGCCCGAGAGAGGAGACCCAGACGAGAGCCGGACTGGATTCGCGTCGGGTGGGGGCAAAGGGGGGACGTCATTCGCCACTTGGCGAGTGTGGCAAAAGGTTCAACACGGCCCTGCCTGCCTCCCGCTCCCTCCTTTTTGCCCTCCGCTTTCAGCTGCTGCTGCACCCCGCACCATCTCGCGCAAAACCCGCCTCCTCCTCACTCCCTTGAGTCGAACCCTTCGCGCTACCGACCCAGCACTTATCATTCCTCCCTCCTCCCACATCCACCCCTCTCCGGTCAAAACCATCTTCCCTGCTCGCCATTCCAACCGTCCCCACCTCTCAGTGCCCGTCCCTCTGCGGTGAGATGTGTTGGATCTCGGTTGCATTTTCCAAGTGGACCTTTTCACGCTACGATAGGGTGGTGACAATATATTTTTAAAAATATTTTTCGCGATAAATCTCCAGAAGTTGCTAAATGGTCTAGAAATTATTGAATTCGTCATTATAACGTTAGCCCTTTCCCCCATGAAAGTAAAGTTAGGAAATAATAATATTTTTAGAAAAAATAGAAGTTTTCACCTCTTAAAATGAAAACAATATGTATTAAAAACACTACAATTAAATTAGAGGAAACACTACCATAATATGAAGTAGAAACACTACTACTAGGTATTCTATTGAACAGGAAATTTTATAGCATTTAAATTTTTTAAATGCGCATTTATGATTAAACTGACATATTTGACAATATAAGCATGTCCTCTAGTAACCCTAGACCACACGAACAGATTGAGTACAGCAAAAACAATTAACCGAAAACGCAATCACGCGCACCGGTGTAAAGTTATTTTTCCGGAAATCCTAGTTTAAAATTCTCCTTTAGGGGGGTTGGTTTAGTGGAGCAACTGATAGGATAGCTGAACATAAATTGGGAGATACGGGTCCGAATACCGACAAAGCCAAATTATTTCTTCACGGTGAATTTCATTCTTGGTGTACACATAAGTAAGAGATTGAGGGTGAAATATGAATAACTATCATTAGCCGACTAAGGGGAAACTCCCAGCACCAGCAGGAGATAAGAGACTACCAGCTGTAAATGATAGTAATGAAGAATTTGTATCGACAAAAGGCTTACAAGGTAGCCGGCTACTAGCTACGAGATAATACAGGAAATAAATTCGGGAGTGGGATTGATATTCATTTTGAATGTGAGGTGGGTTATGTCAGTGAGAAAGACCTCCCGTTATTTGGAACTAACATGAGGTTAGAATTTCACGCTTTCTCCGGTATCAGCTTAGTCATCGCTAGAAAATTATTTTCTCCGAAATGTTCCTCGAAGTCAAATACTATTGTAATCATTAAACTAGTATCGCACTACCCTGACTTCCAATATTTCCCGTCTCATCCCCTGCACTCCGGACAACCTGCTCCGCCCCCGTCCCCACACCTCTTTCCGTTTCCTCTTTCGCGCGAAATCTCTCCCTCCCCTTGGCGACACCTTTGCCACCAAATAATGCCTCGTTCAGATTACGATTGTTCCAGCAATCGTTGGAACAATCGTGCATTCACTCGACGATGGTTAAAACCTGTGCTGCCCTCTAGTGCTGACATCTAGAGTGATCGAGAAATTGACGGTTAGCAAAGCCGTTGAGGTATTCAGGGTCGAGATATTACTGTGTTCAACGTGTATTTACCGAATAATTTTTCTTCCGCCCACATTCTTCCTTCCGAGGACAAATCCATCAAAAAAAAAATTGAGCGAAGAGAGCTTCACGAACTTTTAGTCTTTCTCTTGTCGCTTCCTTTTCCGGTCTCCCAGCGCCTAACCATCGTAAAGTGGCAACGTTAGAAACTACGTGAACTATTGTCAGGACATGCATTCATACGGTTGGTTCGGCCAACTATCGTTAGGACGACCGCTCAGAAAATCGTAATGTGAATGAGGCATAACTACTTATCAATCTATCTAGCGCTCCTTTACGATCAAAAAGTTCTTCCTTCTCAACAAATAAGCTATATACATCTTCCTGAGCCCATCCGTCTGTCCCCAGCGTGACACCTTGATGCGGTAATTTCACTCATTTCATGTTTCCTCTTTTATAACCTAAAATCTCAGTAAACCTACACCAGAAGATGGAGAGAAGGATCGTTTTCCCCAAAACACAGGTACATGAAGGCTTCCCATACTTAGAACAGAATTACTCCGAAATACTGTAACGTTATCATTTTCCAGAGTTTTTAATGTATTGCGTGAAGCAATGACTCAAGGATATCTCGTACTTCGATGCTTAAAAATTTTCGGATATTTTACGAGAATAAGACTATAGACATGCATGTGCGCATTATTTTCCAAGCTTTTTATTTTGTTAATGATTAGTCCTGTCCAGGTTTTTAGGGTTCATTTAGTAGAAGCCTTCGAGCATGAGCTAAGATTCTTCAATACTCAAAGTTTCCTCTCTGCCATCTCCGTTTCACATATTAGCTCAATACAGGGTCTTTTTCCATCGCCACATTAAACTTTCTAAAAATTACTACGGAAGCACCGATCCGTACCTTATTCAGCACTTCCTAAAAACAAGGCTAGATAACTTAACCTTTAAAACTTTAAGAAAAAAAAGTGATTACAACAATAAATACGGCGACACGACGGAGTATTCAGGGAGGTAGTATATTCAAAGATTGCAATAGCTGTAATATTGGTTTTGTGTGCATGATTTCTCACCAGATACAGCAGAACGTATGCAAGATGACGCAAACCAATATTTTGTTTAATAAACTCATACTTAATTGGCATGGCAAACAAAAAGTTACTTCATACATGAAATACCACTAAGAATTAAAGATGAAAGGCATGATGCGCTTAAAAAATAAATATTTCTCCCGCATTACAGGAGTGTCAATATTTAATCGTTGCTCTTCACCATTCCGTTTCCAAAATACACCGACCATATTCCACCAAAAGATTGCTCTAAACCACTCGCAATAAACTAATCCCGGCCAGCTCCTATACCGACGCCATCCGGCGCCTGTCGATCACAATGTGATCGCGTTTAACAGAGACAAGGTTGTCGCACGCCCGAGAAGTCGGACAGCGCCGGATTTAGCGCCTCAGCCTGCGTTGGACGCGTTGGAGATTTTCATGCTCACAGAAAGGATAGAAATGGTGCAATGAGCACGTGGACTACATTCTAGCCTTGTATTTCATGAAAAAAGCGGATCCCGACACATGTTAGGGGATGACTACCATGGTACAAGGCAATATGCAATGCTGTATCAGGCAACGTGGATGCACGATGAAGGTGTTTTTTTTTTAATTTTACATACCCTAATTATGAAATAATGCCAATAATTTATTATCAACGCAAAAAATATTTTTATCCATTCTATTAATAATAATTGACTTAATTTTACTATATTACTAACTAACGCGAATGAATTTTCAAAATTAATACCATTTAAGTGTTTCCTAATAAGGGGCCACTACTTAAAGTTGATTACCCTCTTAAGAGACACTTGGTGACAACGTATTGAATAATTGGCCAAAGCAAACGAAATTTTCTCACGGATTTGGAGGAAATCTCCACTTCACCCAGGATCCGCAAATAATTCCCAGTGTGTGAAAAAAGTGCAAGTAAATTGTCTGTATTCTACTTCACAGGACTGAAGGCAAGTAAGAACAAGGAATTCGCATCATCGCGTCGCTCTGAAAATACAAGTAGTGAAGGGACCACCGATCATGGGACTAGCTTGAAGTTATTACGTTGATGAGGTACAGGAAAAATGCAACGTGGTGATGACTAAGTGAGGTTTGGAAAAAGAATGATGGTCACAAAAGAACCAAACTAATCACACGTACAAAAATATATCGACTACAATGGGGAACATGCATGAAATTTGTTCATCATGCTAGTAAGTCTTATTGAATAGACAATTTTCTCACGAGTCCAAATATATAACCCAAAACTCTCCTATCACTACACAAACGTCATTAAATGCTTATTAAAAGTGATTGAATATCGTTTGATGTCACGTGACCTGAAACGCCCTCTGACGTCATCGCACGGTACACCATTCACTTCGCTAAGAGAGTAGAAGGGCAGACTCTTGATTGCATTATATAGAAGTAAAGATCATCAACGAGCTTTGTAGTAGTTCCTAAAAGGACAAGTTGACTTAATAGGGATTTAGGAAAGCACAATACGGCAGTTTACTTTTGGTCGACTTCCATATGGCGGCTGATTTTCTGAAAAATAGCGATTGCTTCCAAATCTCACCAAACAATCCCCTTCATTTGTTTCAATAACGCCTTGGCAAACCAACAAATTCACAATCTGCTGTTTGACGTTAAAACCTCAGAGTAAGGATGGGGGTTAAAACAGCAATTACTTTCGCCATATTTGCGTTTGAGCATAGACCGATTTTTTACCCACTTCCTCAGTCTGTCATCAGTGGATTCCGTGCCGTGAGGTCACGCTCCGATGACGTCGTGTTTTCAAGCAGCCGATGAAGATTAATTTTCAAAGACTCAGCTAAAAAACATTATTCATCCGCGAAATTTTCGGCGAGTATATTTGAGATAGGGACCTTCTTATTCTAGTACTTTGAAAAAATTGTGCATGTTCCCCATTAATCGTGATATTTTAACATTGTTATGTTAGCACCATTTTAACTTCTTATGCCGACACAATTAATTAGGATAAAGATTCGTTGGATGAAGTTAAATAAGAAAGGAACACCTTATTTTTCAAATCTGGTCAAAGTCAATTGAATTTCCACATCTTGGATTTCATTAAGGAGCTCGTTTAGACCTCGTAATAAAGGAAATTTGTTTTCGTTCCATCGAGATGGTAGACAGTAGCCAGGCTATTAATAAACGTAAGGGTAAAATATTCTATCCTCTTTGCTGCACCTATCCTCTTGACCACACACGTAACGACGGACAAGGCCAAAGGGACTAAATGTGGTGACTCACTCCGACCCCAAGTCGCAATTCGTTAAAAAAAAATGCGGCGGATTGAAGTAAAAGATATGATGCAATGAAAAATAAAACTTACCCAATCAGTCATTCTTTCGTAAATTCAAAACAGGAAAACACGAAAGTTGCCGCCCACTTTCCGTGATTTGGTGACATCTCTAGAGTTCTGATTCATTGATACGTTTACGGAGAACCTTTCTTTAAGAGAAAGCAGTGGCGTAGCCAGGAATTTTGTTCAGGGGGGTCCAAAATCAGGGGGGAAAATTTTTGAAAAACAGGGTACTAATAAGAGGGTTTTAAACTAATTTTAACACTTTTCGTAATCGAAAAAACTTCATTTGTCAAAGAAATAGTGAGCAATTTCAAGATTTTTCAATATTTTATTTTCTTTTATGAAGGAAAGTAATTGTGTTTCTATATTTCGGGGGGGTTTGGACCCCCCGGACTCCCCTTTGTCTACGATTCTGAGAGAAAGAATCATTCAGATGTGTTTAAACAACAACGAACCATCAGAGGTCCATGGGAAATGCCCGGGAGTAGGGAAGAATCGGCAATAGGCTCGGTATGAGTTTGTAACTTCATTTACATCTTTAAGAAAGGGTTAAGGGCATCGATTTTTCATTCCAAATACCTCGAGAAATACCAGGCGGTGAATTAATAAACGGAAAATTCTTATCCCTTATACTTTGAAAACTAAATCACAATAGAGACTACAATATCATTGAAGGCCTCAGTGCAAGAACTAGATAACGGCCATAGTTTTGCAAGAATGAGATTTCCACAAACAAATGAGGCACCTCCTTCCCTTCACAAGCAGACATTGAAATTTTCAACAATAAGAACCATATAAGTTCAGCAGAAATTGTTGACATTTTATATTCTACTACTATCTTTGTCTCATCTTTATTGAAACTTCCTCTTTGGTTATCATCTGGTTCATGCGCTCATGTCTTCAATTGGTGAACGAGGCCATTGAAATATTTTTGGGCAATCCCCCCCCACCCCCAAGTAGAACAATTTCACAATGTGCAAAAACGGAAATTGAGCATTGAGCGGAGATGCCATCGATGCAAAGGTATGTGAAAACCCTTTCGCCGGCAGTGGTCAAAACGGCGGTTGAGAGAAGCATGAGAGGGGGAACGGAGGGAGCGAGGGATTGAAGCAATCTAAACGATGCCAATTCAGCTCGACCGCGATATCCTTCGCAGCGAAGTGACGGCTGGACAACAGATTGCTACCCGCGGGAGAGAGAGGCTTCTACACGCAGCTAGCTCCCCATGTCCTTCCCGCGAACCCCCCATCTCCCTCCCACATGCCACCGAGGACTCCCATCCCTTCTTTCTCACAGCACTCAAACCCATTCACAAATTGGGGTCCCCGCCGGCCTCCTCCGTATCCAACCGCCCGATTCGATCCCCAGGCGGGGTACCTCCTCCTCCGCCCCAGTCGACCAACCTTCCCCTCTCAAAGGCAGCCGCATTCAACCGGCCTTACCCACTTCCCTCCTCACAATATGAAATGCCCCTCTCTTCCCCCTCTCTTTATGCCCCTTCGCTCTTCGGCAACGTCTGCGTACCACCACCACACCCACCCATCCATCCACGATCATCTCATACTTCTCCTCTACTCCTGCCATCACTTTGCCCGGCGAGAGAGCTGTTAGGTATGAAAACCTCGGCGAAAAAGATTATATAGAGGAAGCAAAAGTGTGTGTCCCGTTGAAATTTGACTTATAGGTACTTTGCTGGTGTACGACACTTGAGACTTTAAACCGTTGAAAGATAGGCCGGCGAAAGTTTGATTAAAGTGTGGTATATTACTAAAGACGTGTTTTCTTTCATTATAACGATTGAAAAATTCCTAACCAATAGGAAAAGGGCCCAGCCACATTATCACACCAGTTTCCGTCAGACCACAGAAGTTAAGCTATGTTGAGCCCTGACTAAGGTTAAATGGGCGTCCGTTCATGCCATACCTTTAGTCAGCAGTCTGCAAGCAATAGGCAAAATAACATGGGATTGACACAATGAAAAAAGAAAAAACGAAGTGTCAGCGCAATGATCGTTTGAATTACAATAATAAAAATGAATCGTTTTTATTTTACGCTTCGTATTTGTCGGAAAATCATGTATTTATACGAAAAATATCGCATTTTTCTTTTAAATCAACGACGCCATGATTCCTTGGAAACCAGTGATAATAATGAAGAATCTGAGCTTTTCCCGGTGAATAGCGTGGATTAGAGCTGTGTCGTTCATGAATGAATCGTTCATTTTGAACGGTTCATTGGCATGAACCGAATGAATCGAAATACGCTCCTCGTTCAAAGGATTCATAAAGAATCGTGTGGTTCATGAAGAATCAAAGAATCATTTAGAATCGAAGAATCATTTAGAATCGAAGAATCATTTAGAATCGAAGAATCATTTAGAATCGAAGAATCATTTAGAATCGAAGAATCATTTAAGAATCGCAGATTCGTTTAAGAACCGAAGAATCATAAGAATCGAAGAATCATTTGAACAATCGTCTGAGTAGTAGAAGTATTAAAGGTCTTGAATTACTTCGCGGGCCGCGGATGACAGTAGGTCTTTCTAGTCATTTAAGAGCAGTGGCGGATCCAGAGAGCCTCTAAATATTACCATTATATCTTGAGTTTTTTAATGCACCATTATATTTAGAGTTAAAGAAAATAATAATTTTGTTCAGTTGTCGGGGAAGGTTTACTCCCATTCCCCCCCCACGTTACCTAGGTTACCCCAGGTACCTAGCCCCCTTCTTGTCACAATCTTGAATCCACCTGCACTGGTTGAGAGTGAATATTCCATGAATTTCTCGCTTATTATATGGAACCTATGGAACTTAACGTTCTTCATCCTCCGACAGTTGATACATAAGAAAACACATCAATAGGAATATACTGAAAAATAGGAATTACTTAAATTCAATGAGACAAGAATAGCAATATTCCTTATTAAATGTTTTGTATAAGAACGGAATATCTAGGACGTATATTTATACTCGCTTGAGAGGTTAAATCTTAATTGCCTCTTCTTGAATTACTTCGTGAAACATTTATTTTATTTTCTATGTCACTATGGTTTCATTAACTAATTTTTTGTAGCATAATTGATTTCATTGCGGTAGCATCATGATCATTCTCTTTTGATGCTAAAAGTTTAAAAGCCCTCTGAGAGACTGACGCATAATGTCAGGTGGCTCGGGCTTTAATTCTTTCTTTGAGCAGCTTAAGGTTCGTCGCTGAATTTTCATAAAATATCACTTTTCCTAGAGTTAATATGACAAATGTTATGCCGTTTTACCCGTATGTTGTAGGGGTCTCGTGCGCCATGATGCCTAACAATATTGCTAACACCGCTGTCAGAGGTGTTGCGTGAGTTACCCGGAATAATTTCATGACCACTTTGCTCCCGATAAGTCTCTGTTTTTAGGGAAAATTTCTTTTTGGTGTAACGCCAATTAATAGAATCTCATTTAATAATGAATCACCGAATACGAAGGAAACATGTTTAGTCGTATTTCTCGATTATTACCTTAAATTTTTGTATGCATATATTCATGAAGATATTCTTACTAATAATTACATACATAATTATGTAAGTTCATGCGTACAGCCTTCAATGTTTTCGGTTAACTCTGGATTATTTCGCTTCATTGCAATCATTTGATTCACATTGTTCGTTTAGCTCGCAGAGTTCCTTTAGTTCACGTTGTTCATTCGGTTCGCAGAGTTCATTTAGTTCACGTTGTTCATTTAGTTCACGTTGTTCATTTAGTTCGCAGAGTTCATTTTGTTCACGTTGTTCATTCGGTTCGCGGTGTTCATTTGGTTCATGTGATTCTTTATGAACGACATGAAAGAACAGTTCATTCACATGAATAGAACCGAATGAATCGAATCACGGAAATGAACCGAAAATCCCACCTCTAGCGTGGATGAAAGCTTCTCGGGTTTCCAACCGGGTCAGGGTCTGCATGGTGTAGGCCGACGTTTCATTGGGAGACTTTCCCAACATCCTCAGGGCTGATGATGCCGATGTCGCGGTGTTTCGATATTTATACCCTCCTCCTTCACCTAGGTGGTCTCTGACTGGTCCGGGATTTTTCCTCCTTCCTCGTCCTATTTAATGCCAGGTTCCAAGCGCTACTTAGCTGCAGTCCTCGATCTCTATTGATGTTGTTGCGGTGAAGACGGATCTCTACGGCTTCTTTAGTTATACGGTCCCAATAGCCTCTTGTTCTTCCAAGTTGGGCAGTTTCTTCCCAATGGATATTGTGATTTTCCTCACTGTGTTCAGGAAGAGAAGCTTTCATCCAGTGATAATAATGTCCAACCTTTGAAATATAAATCGAATCCATTTGAATCGGTTCGCGCACTGAACGTTTAAACAAATAACTACTCATGATTTTGCAATTTTTCATATTTTTATATATGTCCCATTAGTTTACCAATTAAATAGTCAGTAAAAAGATTCCCAAATTTGCCAAAAAAAAAGACATTGAATATTAGGTATACTAAAATATTGCAAGTTGATACACAGAGACATACAATAGCTATCAACGTATCTAATTATAATAATTACTCTATCATCTGTACAGTAAGTCGATGATTATAAATAACAAAAATGCAAAAGAATCTTCACTCCACCAAAGGTTTACAGCAAGTGATACAGTTAAATATGAGTATTCGTCGCGTAGATGATTTCTCAAAACAGCTATAAATAAAAATTATTATTTTTCGATAAAGTTGGATTTTGTTTGGAACAACAATAAGAAAATATTCGTTAAAATTACGATAAAAAAGGAAACCAATTGAAATGGCAGGAAAAAAAATGTCTAGATCGAAGAACGATTTCGGAAAAGCCGAAAGATTTAAAGCGGTTAAGGCAAACTGCTTTAACGATATATTAGATAAAGACAGAAAATGAGGAAACAAATGGAAATATCAATGTTACTGATACCTCTCAGACTATGTTATAAAAGACAATTCAATAAATGAATTGCATTAGAGGATATGGATCGGATGAAGCACTATTAGTCCAGGAAATGAAGCATTTTGGCTTGCAATTTTTTCAAACTGAATCGATTTTCTTGAAAATTTCACAATAAGTAGGGAATATACCAAGAATCAAAATCTATATCATGCCGACGGGCGCTTTTACCCTGGGGGTGGTTTCCACCCCATCTCGGGGGTGGAAATTTTTAATTATATTTTGACCACAGGAATCGATAGAAAAATAAATTCTAAGAATAAAATATTCATTCCATTTTTTGCGTCAAATTAATGTTTTTCGAGTTATTCGCGATTGAAGGTAACAGTTTTTTGACGAAAAAATCATCGATTTTAATCGGTTATAGGCAAATAACTTGAAAAGTATAAATTTTATTAGGAAATTGTTAGTTACAAAACTGTTGCTTGTAAAAAAATAAATACAAATCTTATTTTATATTTCCTTTATGACCAATTCGGACCGAGCCACAACTTTTTGATCGTCATCTTTTGTTTGTCATACGATAAATTTGAAAGATTAAATTCCAAATAGTGGGAAAAATATATTTTTCGAGGAACACTTATGCAACCTGTTTAAAGGTATTTTTAAACAAACCTTCTTAAAATGAGAAAAAAAATTTTTCATCGTGACATTTGAGCGAGTTATGATTAAAAATAAGATCAGTTCCTACTTTTCTCTACGAAAAAATCATTGTACACAACTTCTTATTACCACACTAGTCAAAATTGATCAATGCCCTTCAGAAATTCTCTTTATTTAAGTATTGTTAATTGATCCTAGAGGTTTGTTTCATTTATAATTCTTACTTTTGAAAAAAATGGAGGCAAAAGTGAAAAGCCATTTTCTACAATTTCGTTAAAAATGCTTTTTTTCAAAATAACTCCAAAAAAACTAGAGATATGAAACAAATGCTAGAGAAATAAAATGTAGCCTCTTTATTTTCAAATATTTTGGTATGTTTAAATTTTCTGTACAATAAATATTTGGTGAGATATTGATAATTAAAACCTCAATTTACAAGGGAGCTCCATCTTATTTAAACCCTTAAATCCCTCCCCTTTCAAAATTAAGGGCTCGAAAAAAATTTAATTCACATGACCTCGTAGTCAGTAAAAACCCTACAAAATACTATTTAAATGAACTTTCTATCATCAAAAATAAAGGGGCAATGTTTGAAATACCAATCAAATCTATTTTTCATAGAAGAGAACTTCCCATCCATTCCCATCTTAAAGAACTTCAACAAGAAGTGTCACATTCGACAATCGTTCCAAGCGAGTTTCAAGCCACACATCACCAGAAAGTACAAATAAAACGGTAAATTAGGGAGGGTATGTGTAGTTAAAGAACAAATCCTGCAAGTAGAAGTATACATTTTATAGGTTTTCACAAAATTTTCACTATTATTAAATAACGGCCAATGTAATCAAATTGGTGAATACCTGATAGCGAATGGAGACGACGTCAACCACTAACTACAACTCATTTTACGAACGTTAATAGTACGTAATACTTTTAATAAATCAATCTCAAATATTTTCTCGTTAAGATTATACATATGATGTGGCTTAGATAACTTTGGAGAGGCGGAAAGGCCTTCACTTCCATCGCCAAGGGACAAGGCTTATTCCTAGAGTTCATGGCGAATTCCATCCATCCCTCCATTTGCAGGCATCACGCTCCCGATCTAGCTCTCCTCAATGGGACTGCCTACGCTTTCCCGTGTTGGTCTCTTTGGTAAACCGCTCGCTAACGACAATACTCTCCCCTCTGATGCGTTTTTCTCGTTAAGGGATGCGGACACCAGATGCTACTTGTTGGCAGCGGGTTGAGATTCTAACTAAAAATTGCCCTCCAAGTCCAGGAGACAATGAGGAAAATCACGACTTGAAAAATCTCACTATGATTGATAAAATTACGTTCTTGTTGATGAAGCTTTATTTTCTAATTTGGAGCGTGGTAGGCCAGTGGATAGAGCGCTCGACAGCTGATTGAGTGTTCCCGAGTTCAATTCCTGGGTCTTCGGACACCCCCACAAAAAATCCTCGAATTGCGAGCTGTCCCTGGAAAAGGGACTGGCCCCGCTACAGTGAATGCGTGAAATTCATACGACTGTGCCATACTTTGGGGTGAGCTCTACCCTTACCAATTGTTACCAACCCCAGCGTTGAGCAACTGAGTGAGAGAATGATTTTCCACTCATTTCTCCTAATATGAGAATTCGTTAAATATTAGTAATATTAGTTTATTGTTGTTAGGGATTACTCAGAAACCATAAACTTGTGAGTACCAACTCCTTTCTCATTATCTATGATCAACCGACCATAAAGCTTCTATTTATACATCACATGATAAGTTCAAAACTTGAGAAAACTCGGACACAAAGTGCAGTTAATAAAATAATGAATACGACAAAGTGATCTGCGCTGATATTTCGCGATTCAAGTGCTCAAACTGAACCGTCGCCCTCAATCTTTGAATGTGGTAATTAAGAATTTAAAAACTAGATAAATATTTTATCACGCAATATATAACGAACTTTAAATTTTGAATCCACATAACTAACCAATTTCCAATCTTAAAAGCTAGTATATAAGTTATGGAATATAGCATATAATGAAATAAGAAATAAAGCAATAACTAGGGCTCCTTGATTTTCGCGAATGGAAATTTTTGCGATCTCATTACTGCTTTCAGTTTTTGAATGGGAAGGTAAAGTCCTAACAGCATTTTCAACCATGGGAAAAATTAAATAATGCCACGAATACTAATACGAGTTAGAAATGCAAAAAAATGAGACCACGAATATATTCATTCGCGAAAACATCAAGGAGTCATGCCAATAACTAATATTTTTGTTGATAGTAGGCGCTGGTGAGCTACTCGGTAGCACATCGCACGGGAAAAAAATCTGACGAGGAGCCTCCGATAGAGCGATAAATCTGCCTGTTATAACTCAGAGTTCGCGAAACACTTGTCAAAGTGAATAATCTCTTCTTCGGCGACCGCCTCTGCGCTGCATGCGGAGCTAACTGGTGCGCTTTGAGAAGCTCAATGCGAGAAGAGACGGGCATGTCATCGTCTCCCTTCCGCACGCCGCCCAAGATTGCAGCTTCTTCTCATGTTCCCATTCTCGAGGAGAGGACATCACGTGGCATTGCGCGCACGACTGCAACCGAGTCGTCCCCTCCATCCTCCCACCCTTGCGCTGCGTGCTACACCGAGATGACCCCCACGCGATGCATGCCATGCTCTCAGACAAATACTGTTTACGGTATTGTCACACTCGCTTTTGACCCGGAACGGTAAAAAAAAATTAATAAAATTTCTTCGTTGAAGCTTTCGCGGGCCATTAAAGCTATCGGTGATGTTTTTCGATTTTGCCTCGCGTACTTATTGGTTTTGTTGCCTCATAAAAAGTGAACAGCAGCACTGGTGTCTATGACATACGTGTTATCATGGTGTGCAAATATTCAAAGGTTTTGAAAATTAGGTATACATATTTATTGATTCATCTAAAATATTAAAGATAATTTTAATTGCTCAAAGGAAATTTAAAAAAAAGTTGCGATCAAAAATTCCTAAATAGCATTTTTAGGGACACCCCAGCGTACTGCAAAATAAAGGACTTCCGTCCAATCAACCGATAATCTTGATTCAAATGAAACACTAGGTCATTCCTGGTTGTAAAGGAGGAATAAAATAGCGTTTAATTTTCACAATTCCAAATTTGCACCACGTGAACTCACAGACAGCAAATTTTATACCATATCTTTTTTAGGAATTTTACCCAACTGGTCGACGGGTATCATGCATCTTTCAGAGATAAACAAATAGAAAGATCAATAATCTTGTTTGGAACTGCTTTTCATGATGTCTGGTCAATGTGTAGAATACATTTTCCGGATAAAAGGTGACTTTATGCAAACAAGAAAGGAACAAGAAAACGTTCGACCTCAACCGCCACATTCATGAGCCATGATGATTTTAACTCTAAATTATTTTACTAAGGGATATAATATACCCCATACAATTCAACTTATATTCCTCATAAACTTCAACTACTATTAAATTTTCTGCTCAACTTCAACATAAATCGAAAAAGTGGCCTTTGTTTTGACGAGGAAGGCCACAAAATTGGGCAATTTCACGGCGTATCGAAAACGCTTTATTGAATGTTTCATAAGGGAAATCCCCAAAAAACACCATGATTATTTGTACATAAGTAGGACTCCAAAAATTCTACTATGATAATGAAATCGTCAGAGAATATATTAGCGGGAATTTTCTATCAACATCTATCGCAAATTGCTGAGTCTTAATCAATCAGCCATAATACTTGTTTAACGATGCATAAACATGTTTGGGTTAATGTGCTAAAAAATAAACAATTTTTCATGTACCGGAACGGAACACGTAAGAACGCACAAACCAAATTAAAATAGTTACATTTTCTGTTCACGCATTCGTAGGGTGTTTACACAGTGATTTATCGCATTCATTAACGTGTTCAAGCATTTATACATTAACTTATACGTGTTAATATATCGTTTAACCAGGCCTCTAGACCGGTCACCACACCTATTTTAAGTAAAAAAAATAAGAGAAAATATTTAGCCTTTCATGAGTCTCAGCAAATAAGTTATTTCTTGCATCGAGATTCATCACCGGTAGAGATATTTTCAGGCTTCGGCGAAGAGAAAAATCTCCATCTCCACAATTTTCAAAAGTTCGTGCGATTTTTAGTACTCCCACACACTTAAATACATATATGTATACGCGTATGTACAATCACGTGCCAAAGTTTTAGGACAAAGATTGTGGCGCCACTTCTGCTTCTCAAGAATACTTGGTTTCCTTTACTCCCTTTGCAGTCTTTGGTTATACACCGAAAATACCCTTTGTGCGTGAATATATACGAACTCAATAGGAGAAGTCACTTTAATATTACAAATCTATCATTCCTTTTCGATTTCGGTTGATTTCAATGATTATTCCGGGTGCATTTCCTACGAACATGCCCCGGTTGTCACTGGTAATTTTTATTTTACGTACAGAGAGTTGTAAACATTAATGAAAGAATATAAATCAACTGCAGTCAATTTTGTGACCGGTAGAAAACTGTAAATATATAAAAAAAAACGATTAAAGGAGCTGAAAAAATATTTAGATTAAACATCCCATAGATGAGTAATGAAAAGTAACTTTTCCGATTGAGCTCATATATACTCACGCACAAACGAAATATTCACGGTGAGTAACCAAGGGCAGCAGATGGAGAAAGGGAAACTAAATTTTCCTGAGAAGCAGAAGTGGCGCCGTAAAACATTTTTCTAAAGCTTTTGAAAATGACTATACACAACAGAACGCTAGCGACGATTGCTTGAAGGAGAGGATGAAGAAAATTACGAGGACTGACACTTCTGAATATCAATTGGGTTTTACGAAAACCTCACGGAATTCGGTTACAAAGCGTCGCGACTACGCATCCGCAGAAAGGAGATAGAGATCGGAAAATTGAAGCAATTACGGCGTTGAAAGCGTGCCTTAATCCCACGGTCTAGCTTACTGCGAAGCGTCTCCGCAAATTTTCCACGCTTCAGCCAAACATGTGCGAGTGACATCTTTTCGATTAGTCACACTGTGCGCCAACATCTTGCGTGAGCGGTCCGTGAGATCACATCTCGTCTCCAAGGCTCTCTCATCCGAGAGCAGCCCCCACAATTCTCGTATAGCCCACTATTTTATCGAACGATACCTACCAGTCGAAAGCGCTCAATATAATGAAAATTGAGGCGGTGTCGACAACGTCATAAATGATGATTCATTAAGAAATTTTACACTTCATTAGGTTATATTTTTTAACATCATTAATTACCCCTCCTACGAACATGGCTGGATTCAGATGAAAAGAGGTCCAACGTTATTCCAATTTTGGAGTCCTTTCACCTCCCATTCATATGTATTGATTCTCGTTCATCTTAACCTATACATTTGAATGTAGGCCCTTCTTGCAATTGAGGCCCTAGGTTGAGGCCTATAAGAAAATTCGGCCCTGCCTATGAAACATATTAGTGACCGACCTTTGGCTTTTTTCCGTTTCACCAGTTGTTCTCTAACTATTGTATTCATCAGGCCATCGTATCTCATGATGTGGCCAACTAAGTTGTACCGTCTTCTTATCAGGGATTTAGAAGTCTTCCCTTTTCCCCCACTCTTCTTAGCACTTCCTCACTACTAACTCGTTCGATCCATTTTATTTTCATCATCCTTAGGTAGCATCACAAAACACCCAGAAATATTACGAATAAAACGGTATGATCCATTAAAATGACACACCGCGCCGGCAGGAGCACGGCTTAGGCCGAGAAGAATGGGCGCTGTGTGCTGAAGAGAGAGTGCCGAGGAGAATAGCTCATCTGGAGCGCGGTCATCTCCTCCCTGCCACGCCCCTTATGCGCGGACGACGCTCTCGACCGGGACGACCACGGGCGGGTCACGTGATTCCCATGCATGCACACTCACGCCCCTACCCCATCCCCTATATACAAGCACACGCTTCCCATTTCACTCATTTTCCCGCGCAATTATCCCGAAGAGTTGCATTGCATCGGCGCACAGTCGCTGATGACGCGAAAAATCTGGATGGCGCTCTGCAAATTGATGCAGGAATGCTAATAAAGTCTTCAAATAATACATTAAATGCTTCCATCTTCAAGACTGTAGAGTGATTATCATTCGCGATGTTCACTCCAACATTTTTACAGTCGTTCATGAGTAGCCTTTGTTCTCAACATATGAAATTGAATATTGAAAATAATTCGATAATATACGATAAGTTTGAGACTAAAATTTTTTAAATGCAAATGAAGCTCATAGTACCAAATCGTACGTTTAACGAATCTCAGATGATCACATGTAGATGTGACTTAGTGCATAATGAAGACGGTGACATTTCAGTAGCTATTCGCCGAACACAAGTTTAGAAATGTATCGTTTAGCAAACAGCAGATGAATTGCTTTGGTGAATCGTAGTAGTTTCCTAATGCTCAGCAGTATTTGACTGCAGCAAGAGAATATATAATTCTAAGTCGATACATCAAGTACCTACACAAAAATAGGGAAGGCAATCCAAAATGGACATTTTCCGGGAAGGAAATTGACAGTTTACACAGTCAGCCAGTTACAGCTGGTGATTAAAGAAAACTTCTACGAAACAAGAGCTCAAAAATGAACTATATTCAGACAAACACCCTGTTTCGAGGCCCCTAAATTTTATCAGTCGGGTAAATCATGAATCTGTTAAAAGAACTCAAAGAGATGGCCAACGGAATTTTCTATATTTTTTTTTCATTTTTGTCCATTGACGTTTTCGGAAATTATATCCCCGACTCCCTGCACGAGTAACGGCCAAGTGCATATGGCAAATGGCTTGAAAAGCCTTGGTCGTAAGGTATATTTACAATTTTGTTTATTTTTATCTTGCAAGATCAACAAAACAAAAAGCCAGTTTAGCCTTTTTTGTTTTTATTCGTGCTAGCAACAACTATGCGACTTGAGGCCTATAGCTTGAAATCATGGCGCCCACGGTGAAGGGTGAATACAATTTCCACTACTGAGAGAGAAGTGCTTCAAATATCCTTCAAAACTATTTCAGAAGAAACATCCACGACCCAAACTCAAGCTCAAAACTATTTCAGAGATACAAAGCTGTTATAAACAAGACTAGGGACATGGGAGATGACCAGAAAGTCAAAGAATTGTACGATTTCCTAAGACTGCAGGCTAGACAAACACGTGCACCTTTATGAAGACACCCGCAAGTGCATTAACATGCAAAAATCCTACGGAGGAACAGTATCACCATCGTCTGTGTGGGCTTGAGCCAAGATTCTCTGACTTATATTTCCACACGATTCAATCAAATTAGCCGCTAAAGAGTCTTTCCTCAGATAAAAGTTACAGACTTAGAGAAACAATGAGTTACCAAACGGGGAGTCATTGAAATAATCTGTCCAAAAACATAAAGAACTGCCCGAGTTTAATCACACTCAGTAGTAAACTCTTTAATCAACTAAAGGATAGGTTTTGATGGGAAAACCGAGGACCGAAAAGTTTATTTGGAGATTCACAAAATGACTACTGTCAACATGAGACTCAAAACGTCAACCATAAATAGAGTGAGACGTAAATGCCCATGAGAAATTTCAGGAAACAGTTAGCAACTATATAATTAACAATATGACTAGGTTGACAATAACCATATAACTAGGTTGACAGCGTAAAACGCGGCCAAAGAACGACTCCCCGCAGATCCTGCAGGTTGGCCACGGGTAACTCATACATGTCGCGAGATTTGCATAAACCGAAAGGGGCGACAGCGGAAGTCCGGTGTCATTTTCTTAATAGCCGTCCATTGTACATTATCCACTCATTCAGAGTACCTACCACACAATGTAACTACGAACGACTAATCAGCTGGAGCCGAAGTGAGAGTGCGGATGCACATCTACTCTGCTACACATTGGACACCAGTTGCGTGTCCAATGTGTAGCAGAGTAGATGTGCATCTGTTGCGAGAGCAAAGAGCATTGCATACATAAATTCCAGGGTAGCCAGGCCCTCACAACGACTCCAAAATTCCCGATTCGAAAACATTTCCGAAGAAGAAATCCTTTATTTGTACATGTGATATTAAATCATCCGCTAGGAAACGATACTGAAAGATAACGTAGTAATCTCATGTCCGCCACAAATGTCAAATGAAGGTCTAAAATGAAAGGAAAACGATTTCCACCACCCCAAAGTAAAGAAACGGGACAGACCATTAATTGTTCTTACAGCTCTAATAACTATGATTTTTTTACATAAAAACACTGTTAAAATGCTATATAATTGCTACTGCTAAAATACCTTGAGGTCCAGCTTTTGATATCCTAGATCTATGAAAAAGAATTTCGAAATTTTTTTCCTATATTTTATTTCATTGGAAACGGAATATGGGAATATGTTGAATCATCGGACAAATTTTGATACAACAAGCTGAGTCATTAAGGGATGAGAAAAAAATTAAAAAATCATTGATATGATCCTCGACTGAAATGCACTGCTTAAACTAAAATGATGTTTTTATGAGAAACGGTAAATGATTATACGAATTAGATGAAAGTAAGGTAGAGCTACAGTCAACTAATATTTGTAAATATGACTGTTAATGATATTTATAGCTACCAGTCACCAAAAATGAATCCTCAGTAATAAATTTAAACAAGCCGTTTGCCTCAAAAGTAGGGAACGAAAATGACAGAGTCGATTTTTAAAGGGGAGGCACTTCTCATCTCCTACTTTCACGGCTCCGAATGGAAGAAAGTAGTGTCGGAAAAGGACAAGTGAAGCAGCTGCTCCTGGTAATCGCATTGAAAGCATGACCTCCTTTTTTCATAACAGCCTTGACGTGGGAGCGGACGACCTTGATCTCCTGCATTCCGTAACTTCATGCTTCATTACTTAGAGGCGCAGACTACACAGAATTAAAAGTAGCGTGGTTTAGTTTCGTTCAGTACAAAATGAGGTAATTGGTCGCCACTTTGAACTCAAAAATACGTTCCCCAATAAGCACTTCGCAAAATTGCCAGTTATTTCCACACAATTAAAATTCAAACATTTAGGATCCAAAATTTGAGATGGCCAAATTAGGAATAGATAAAAATCAGTCGAGGGATTGAACCTAAATTCGCGACACGACGTACGAACCTAAGTCTACTTGTATGCCATCTGCCGGCAAAGTCATCAAAAAACTTGTGCCAGCTCCAAGGCGGGATACGAAAGTCAGTCGCATACAACTTGAGAACGAAGAAATAACTACTTATCCACCACGTGATCTCAATATAATATTTAAGATACATTACCCCATGTAAAATGATTTTTAAGCTATAATACCCTCGTATTTCGCATTCTCAAGGCATTGAAAAGGCTCCAATTAGGTACACCGAGGAGTATACAACGTTATCACGTGGGCCCCCAATTGAAAAAAATCGAATTTTACACCATACAAAATGCGAGGATTCACTCAGCAGAGATAACAGGGATATCTATACTCCTCATTTTTGGGTCTGAAGAGCCGCAATGGCTAAAAAATATTCTCTCTATGATGTCCAAACTTCCCAGAAGACAATATGCTGCCTATATGGTGTACTACGAACAATATTCCCGCTTCTAGAGCACTATCGATACTACCTGGTCATTGGTTTGGCTTTTACGAAACGCAAGGAAGGAATATTACGTAAGGAAGCTTGGAATACAGTTACTTTTGTCAGATCTATCAAAAATGAAGAGGAAGCATCTCTCCTAGTCGAACGGTTTTCTTTTGTGGCGCACTTTATGAGTTTAGAAGTTTATAACTTGAGCTTTCAGCATGAAATGACAGAAAAGACGCTTTCCGACATTTACCTCAAATTTTCACCCACAAATTTCTCTCTCGTCTGTTTCCCCGAAGAAATTCTGAGGACGAATTGTGCCTGCGAGGGACCAACTCTTTCTAGTTTAATCTTCTCATTTCCGCGTTGGAAGTGGGACTGCTTACATGCCTAAAGGCCATCACGATGATAAAAATGTTCTCCTTCTGCCTAGGCTTGCTGCAATTAAAATTAAATTGAAACCGGGCAAATATTATCAAACAGAACACGAAAAAAAATTTATCACCGTAACGGAGCGGCCAACCCTGGTCTCCACGGTAGGAGTTGACGACGGTAACCACTTTCCCAACACCTCATACAGGCTTAAAGGAAGATACTTTTAAATCATCGAAGGCATGTTAAACATACGTAATTCTATGTGCAGTTAATTTGTAAGCTAGGGAAACTTAAACTAATCAGCAATTTAATATCCGATTGAGTTCACTCGAAATGTATATTGAAACATATAAGGGCGCTATTGGTAAAACATTTATGCTAAAAGCTATAGTTTTGTTTTCAGTGGAAAAATCTACATTACAGATCAAATACATGACGCCCATCTGCAATTATGTACTGAAAATGTTCTTTGCAAAATTTTATGCCAATAGCTCAAAGTAATGCTCATCACAGTAAAATTATATTAATATGAATCCAATTCAATTGTTTCAATGAGAACACAACAATCATAATACTAGGATCTCAGCAGAATCTACTTTTAAATAACACAATACTTTTTACGATTCAGCATGGATTAAATTAAAAATACACAGTACCTACTTCTTCACCAGCGAATTATTTTGGCGAAGCCTTCCCGGGATTTTCACCTGTTAAAATCGTTATATATCACCAATATTTCTATGGACGTTTCTACGAGTCGTCCATCGTCATCAGGGTGAGCGGATTAGTTTGAGTTAATAACAACATTTGAACTATAAACTCAATTTCCAAAATATATACATAACTAAATTAAATTAACAACAGAAAACTAAAATAACTTTAGTACTATATAACAATTATAACCGGTAGAAATCCCTAGTAGACTTCACGGAAGTGGTTCAAGGTATTTTTATCGCAAGTCCTGCACCTTTCTCCTTCCAACAGGCTCCCTCGCTCCTTACGAAGCATATTTCAACAATGGAGTAAGCTACGCCAATAAAATCCGTCATTTTCAGTAGCGAATGGTTATAAACTATTTTCGTGGTCCGTGGGAAAGTAGCGTACAAATAAAACGACACGAAAATTAACGGTGAATCTGCGCAATCTATATCAAAATACACCACAATACCATTATAAACGTCGGATCGTTTGTTCTTCTTCTACCTAGAGAATAATGCATAGGAGTTACATTTTGTGGTGAATTACTTTTTGATACAATACACCTTGGAGGAGAATTATTATGCAGCTAATTTTTATTGCATCCGGAACTTGTATATTAGTACTCTACGTCTTATCTGATGATAGCCCCACAACAGATATACTTTTTGGGGCTTCCAATTCACTTCATGTTTCCATTTTTTATAATTCATGAAACTATGGGAAACTATTAAATTATTACTATTATTTTAAAAACTATAATAGAATTTTCGGTTATTTGAGCTTCCCTCTCATTACATTGCGCTGGTACGCGCGAACACTCGGCGAGCAATTTCAAATCCACCTTGGAAAAATGCAAACTTTCGCCGGCAGAGAGCAGTGTAGGCGGAGGCAACCGGTGGCGACGCCACGAGGAAAGAAGCCGACCTACCGGGAGGCGGTGCATACGGCGCGGTGTTTACGTTTTCGAGCGAAGGAATGAGGAAACGTCGGGACGCCAAGATAGAGAGAGAGGTTTTGTCTGAGTCTGCCTCGCATGTTCCCACCCCGATTATTCGGTCAGCTGACGAGCAGGCGCATCTACCAACCTCACCCCCGAGGCGAAGCGCTCACGACATGGGTAACGCAAGGGGATCAAAGGGGAGTCGATTCAACAAATCGCATCAAAATTTTTGAGCTTCCCCAACACACAGACGTAGTAAATAAACCACGACAGGATAAGCTTCCAGTGAACGTCACGGGGTCCCTCCTGGAAAAGAGAGATAGATTCATAGTTTCCGAATATCTGAATCCGATGCACTGAATTCGACTACGTGTGTAGTCACTCAGTTGAAAATTCCCCATTGAAATTCTTTGTAAGCAATAAGGAGAGAGGATTCGACAACTTCATGTATTAAAACAGTTATGTTAAGAAAAAGTCTCGATACAAATTCATGAGAAGAGTTAAAAAAATAAATAAATAGTCTCGGAATTACTAGCCAATTTATTGGCTAATATGTACTTGCAATATATGCATGTCCCACTGACTGCAACAAGTCTATGGCATATCATGCTGGAGACCTAGAGGGATTTATCCCATTCCAGTGAAATTCAATGAGGAATGAAAATTCCCTAAAAATTCTATCGGGAACCAATGGAGAATTTAAAATAGGAAAGGATTTAGATTACTTCCACTCATAGGAGACTCTTGATAATTTCAATAGATTCGTCATGAAAGTTTTCGGCAAAATTCGTGCTTAATCGGGAGAGGCTGCTATCCCTCCCCTGGCCAAACCTATCAACGCCCAAGAATGACACAGGTACACATGCAAGTTCAGTATGTATGATACTGGATGTCAAACTCGTCGGCTTCCGTTTAAATATTTACAATAAGAGACTTTTAATCATATTTCCTTCTTTCTTCATGTTGAAACAGGGAATGAATGCGTGAAGAGTGGGCTAATGCCAACGCCAGGTTTCTTTCCATCAGCATTCCTCGAAACATTAACTTGATAACCAACACTTTGTCGACCTAGCAAAGCTCTTACCTAAAAAGTGAAGTTGCACACGGCTGTTCCATGAAGAACAAATTAAAGGAAGGCAGGGTATGGTTAAGCATGTGCCGAGCCAAAATGATGTTTTCACTATGGGCCACCCTCGATATCACGTTATAATCTTCATTCGTCTCAAGAGATAAACGGCCGACGGGAGGAAGACTTGCTCCTCGTGACGTTAACATCCGCAACGTGATAAGCTTCAGAGGAACATTCCAGAAAACGGATAAGACGATGCTGACTGATACGATAACGATCCTACTTTGTAATCGATGACCTATTGGTCACCGTTATACTATCTGGTAGCAGCAACGTACATAACTGGGATGATACCTCAGAAGGCGAATGCTTAGATGTTATCTCTAAGACATAATTGTAGCTCGAAATTAAAATATTGCAACATAAAATTGCTTTTCATTCCTTACTTTGCGTGAAGTTCTAGAAATTGGCTACAGACTTTACCTTAGGAGCTCCTGTTTCCTCTTATACCCGGTTTCTACATTCGAAATAGCTCAGGGCTACCAATGTATTTGAAAAATCAACAAAACAAGGAGTTATTTTGCAATGAAAACACAAAACTCAAGCTTTTGGATTTAGGTGGAAGTACAATCAATGTTGTCATAGCAGGCACACAATAATCATTTCCAATACCAGTACTTACGTATTGTAACTTCCTCCCCGTAGTCAGGTAATCATATTTGGAACTAACCGTAGAAAATATTCACTGCCGTTTTCATAACTGATTTTAACTATAAGGAGGGAAAACCGGCGTAGTGTGAACGCAATATGGCATTTGAAACGCGGTTTTATTGACAAAAGAGAATTTGAAAAATAGCTTTAGGCCGCATAGACCTCCATCCATTCCTTCGCCGGGATGGAAAATAGCGGTAAGTACTATACTTTTCGAGGCGCCTCAGGAGTATTTAATAAATGCATCGGTAAGAAAATCAAGCTTATGTCTACCATTTTTACCTTCTTTCTCCGCAGCTTCATTCCCCTAAAGGGCCGCTGTTCCTAGCTAATCGCTTCCAAGTCACTCGATCCCGGGCATCCCTTTCAGTCAAACCCTTCTCCCTCAAATCATTCTCAACACAGTCCCTCCATCTTCTCTTTGGTCTTCCCCTCGTTCTCTTCCCTTCCACTGGAAAATTTTGAATTCTGTTCCTTACATACTCCTCATCCCTTCTTAAAATATGTCCGAACTATTGCATCCTTCCCTCTTGCACCTTTCTTGAGATCTCAACGACTCTTACCATATACCTTGTCGTCTAATTCCTATGGCATTAACATATAGAGATACAATTAATATATAATTAGTGTTCATACATCAATGTTCGCCCTGATTAGCATTTTCATATTTCCCGATGTAGGAAATTCGAGAAGAGACGGCATTCACCCCCTTTCTCTCTTTCCCTTTAATTCGTAGCTGTCCCAGGAAATGATATCGAAATTAAATATAAAAAAATGAAAGCAGCAGGCAATATATGGTAAAACGCATGCTGCTAAAGCTCATGAAATCTAGGAAACAATGTCATAATATCCCGCAATGTGGAGCATCAAATCATATTACGACAAGAACGGGGAGGATTTCGCGAGTGTTTCTCGCTCAAAATGACTAATATAGAGTTTGAATACTACCTTCTACTTTATTACCAAATGATAAAATTCATTTGGAAAAACAGTTATCACGACGAAAAAAATCGAATTTATTTCCAATCCTCCATGCAATCATCATATTAACAGAATTCCGGATGAACGGGACTGTCACATAAAACATGTACGGCAAATCTCTTCTTTATCACTACAGATCAAGAATTTTATGATAAAATTTTCCGTTTCATAACATTAATAGCTTCCTTTTTACACACATTGAGCGTTTGATTAGAGAATAAGAAACCTTAGCTCGACTTAAGATCTGAAAAAACCGGAAAACAAAACTTAAGCGACAACATCAGCGACTGCCTTCACAAAGGCTTTCCGACTGCGTCACCGTCACCCAAAAGTTCCCAGAATACGAGCGAAGCACAGCTGTCAGTCGTGCCTTACGTGCCGCATTGAGGTAATTGGGTGCGGAAAAGATAGAGAATAAGATGGACAATTCACGGAAAGAGATGATTCAGTCAACTTCTTAATAAAAATGCACATAAACGCTAAGAGATATACTTCGCTTTCCCACTATAATGCAACAAAATATCGTGGTAATTGGTACGGTAGATAATTGAAAAATAAACTCCGATTATTATCAACGGGAATTGACAACAAAATATTTGTACTGCCGAACCCGTTTTTTCGCATGGACAGTTGTACGTAGTATTTTCTAGAGCTCGCACTTTCCGTGATATTTATGCTAGCGTTAATGAAACTCGTAAACAAAAAGTTACAGACAACAACTTGTCACTTATAATATTGTCTTCATATAAGTTTTGTGAATTGCGTGCCATTATCCAGTAACATATATCATGATTGCTCCTACTGGTACCAAACTCTCTTGCCTGTATTGTATTCATATGTTTCGTAAACATTTGCAATAAAACAAGTATAAATAAAGTACTTTAAGATACACCTTCTTCTCTTCTCTATTTAACGCCCAATTAGACCGTTTCCTTAACATACCTATTACCTGATAGCGTGAAAGTGGGAAATTTTCCCACGGGTTACCTAGTTTATTGCCTATTTAGTCTTATCATATAAAAAATGTGGCTACATGCCAGCCTGAATATGCGTCCCGAAAGCACGAAAAGGTTGCCGAACCCTACTCTTGACCAGAATGTAGTACACATACTTTTCTTCGAACAAAATTCCTTCCAACAGCTCTATAAATGCTTCGAGTACCTCTAAATCAAACACCTTTTATTTTTTCAATACTAGATATTTGACTCTCTTCCACACAGTAGAAATAACAAACCAAAGAACTCGTTACCGTGGTCTCCAGTCCACATCAGTCAGTGCAATTTCGTGCGTCGTGTAAAACGGCCTTTATGAACACATTTAAAGGCGCGTTTGGTGGCAACATGCATAGAGGCTAAATGATAAAATCCTCTACGGTAATAATAATCGTGGCTAAATCATTGAAAGATAAATGAGGCGACCATCATATCAGTGTTGACTGGAGAATCCTCAACGGTGATTATCGTGGCCAAGTCATTCAATGGGTAATGAGGCGACCATAATTCCAGTGTTGACCGCGGAAACCAGCTCAAACCGAGGATCTCTCCTCTCTGCTCAAACTAATTGAGTATGCAGCATGGGTGTCCAGAGCGACTTTCCTTCCTCAGGAGCGGGGATTCCCCGAAGACCTGCCCACTCTCCTGAGTGAAGTTATTGAACCACCATCACTTCTCAGGAGGCTGGGGATAAAAGAAGGCCAATGATTGGAAGGGGGCAAGGTTCGCAATTTCCTCAAGCGAACGGACCGAAGGGGAGGGGGGACAGAAAGAGAGGAATGGACCATTGAGAAAGCCCGATGAAAAACTGGATTAGACTGGAAAGAGGTACCGTTTTCAGCAAGCAGGGCAAGTTTGGTTTACGAAGCATCAATCATTCTCATTGCTTCAACACTAGGGCTAATGTTTTGCATATATTGACGGTAGAGGTCATACCAGATTAAGCCACAGGCATGTGAATCGCACACAAGCAGGGCAAGGAGGGCAGTTCTCTGAACCACTTCAACCAGCCAAAAGTCAGCCGAGAGTCACCCGCAGTGCACAAATTGTGCGAAAAATCCACAGGGAAAAATCATTTGCCTTGAATAGGATTCGAACCCGGATCCCCCGATTTCCAATCGAGTGCTTTAGCTAAGTGTCTCACACCTGTCGGCCAAAAACCGAAGCTTTGGAAGGGGTGATCGTGTGAATACATGTCTTTGAGTTCATACTGTTTTCGTGATATTTCGACAGTGCCCGGGAAGAGTTCGATAAGTGTCATTAATATTTTATGAGATGGCTTCCAAGAAATATGCTCTCACACATTAAGGTTGGCTGAAATAATTTTTATCGACTGAAGTAATGCGAAAATAGCAATCGACACGCATGCACTTTCTTGGACCTGCCGGGGACATTAACAACATGTTTATACCTTTCTAACCAGACTTGCGCGTGCTGTTTCATTAGAATTAACATTAGATATGAAGCAAGCACCCTTCGATAAAAAGATAGAAAACTAAACCTACATGATATCTCCTAAATCGAAGCCTCATGTCTTTGTGCCCCTTGACTCACGAGGTCATTTCCGCAATTTTTTATCAAATTTAGCAAGATAAACATTTAAATTTGTTGATAATCGACCAACTATTAATTTTATTGAGTCACGATGGCCATTTAGCGGAGATATTAGCCTCTATTTACGTAATCATCGCCCATTATCCTCAGAGCGTCCGCCGATTAGCCGCATGTCGGCGCGTAGTCGGCGCCGCAGGGCGGCAGTCGGCGAGAGCACCAGGGGACAGCGAGAGCGCTGGCTGAGCCAGCCCACGCTCTTCCCGGAGAACATTGGAAGACGAGAGGTGCGATTTTAGGTAGATAGCTTGATTGATTCTGTTAGGAGGGATTTTTCAGCGTTATCTTCGATGGTCTTCACTTCATTAACAGATTATTACGATAAAACTAAGTTTTGCTTTCATAAAGGAAGGTGGTGAAGGTAACGACGAAGTTTGGACGTACCAAAAACATGTTTAGACTATTCCGAACCACCTTTACAAACTATTTTAGTTCAGATATGGTGTAGAAGCTAGTGTATTTCGAAGAAAAGATAGACATTTTAATTTCATATGATTTCCGATTGAAATTACCTATCTGGAGTGTATACCCTTTCACAGGTAATCCTACAGACGAACTATCACTTTTACTGCATGCCATTATTTACACGATCGTAATTTAACGATTTCGCACTTTCAGCCTAAGGCCGATGTTCAATATTAACGGATTTTACAAGCTAAAAAGCTTCAGCTATCGATAAAAGTGCTAAATTTAAAAAAATAAACACTAGTCGCCAACAAGTAATTCATATGGCCGATTGCTACCGATCACCTCTCCGCCGGCGATGGTGCTGCCACTATTATTTGTGAATTAAGCGCTTCGATGGTATCAGTCGCGATTGATATCGGTCAAGAGCAGGGGTCAGCAACATTTAGAGACGGAAGGGCCAAAATTTATGCAACCAGCTGCGCAGATAGACTTCAACCGTGTTTTAATATCACTACACTTTATCCTTTTTCCTTCCCACATTCACGGTTATTTCCCTGTTTGAAATATTTTTTTGTTTTAAAAACAAAAATATATGATTATTATATTTTGCCCATGGAACAGAAATGCCGCAATTTGACAACGAAAGAGCCGATCGCGAGCCGTGTGTTATCGACCCCTTGCCCAGATCGATCATACTGTTACACCACTCGTGATTGACCCCGGTAGCAATGATATCAGTCGTGATTAATGGTAGTTAGTGATCGACAATGGTAGTGACTGAAATCGGTAATGATTGACGATTAAACGCTCGCGATTGAGCGCTCAAATTAATAATGAACAGTGATCGACGTCACAGAATAAACCGACTTGGCCCATCACGAGCAACAACAACAGCAATAATGTTTACGGAGGCTTGTCATAGACGCTGTATGAAACCACGATTGAGGACCACAGTGGTTCACCGAAACACCGCGAAAATCTTCGTCAGATACTACTGAGGAATCGTATGATGATCTCACATGTTAAATTTACAAGAGAAAATGCAATGAAGCGGAGACAACTGTTGCCGGATCGATTCCAAAAATGACTGCTAATCGATCGAAATACTCTCGTGTGCTACCACACATCTAGTAAGTAACAAAGCATTGATGATGCATAGCATTTTTTTCTACATACAATAAAGTTACATCTATATCTTATGGAAATGAACAGAGGGAATGATTTACCGTAAACTTATGTAGGTAAGATATAATGAGATCTATCGTAAGTAAAAGTTCTAAAATTAAAAATGGACATGAAGGCTATCGCGAGGTCTCGTAGAGTAAAAGAATCTTTTTTCCGGTTCCTCCTACTCGTCTAACCATTACCTTGGAAAAATAAAATTATTATAACTAAAATCGCGTTTTGGCATACACTAAATTTCCAAAACCATATATTTGACGGTGGAGGCCACATCACACATAGCCACGGGAGGGTGAAAGTCACACGTTAAGGGTACAGATAATTTCATTATGATTTCCCACAGTTTTTTTAATAGCCAGAAATGCAGGACGCGAGGGCACCTGTGGCTTCACCAGTTGCTGACTACGGGGACCTACTCCTTAACAGTCCATAGCCTATCGCTTCAACAGCCACGCCATTACCCCGTCAATTCAAACAACATTGAACATGAATGGAATACTTTGCAAGAGTCTACGATTTCTTCTGTTCGACTGGTTTCGACAGCTACAGCGTCTTTTTCAATGAAAAACTCAGTCACAAGAAGACAATATCAACATTTAAACAAATTATTGGTCAGTAAATGATCCTACAGTCTTCGAAACCGGTCGAACGGAATTAATTTCTTGGATAAAAACGATCGAGTAAGGTTTAAATTAATGTAACTTTTCTATCGTGGATGAAAAAACATAACTTATATCAATCCAAACTTAAATGAAAAGCATATCGACTCAGGTATCAACGGTTGAAGTGACGGATAACCGTCGACACCTGGGTCATTGTGACTTTAATGCTATAGTATGATATAGACAAATATACTTGTCTCTGCCATCTTGATATATTTGTTGGACTTCTACCAAGTTTAAAAAAAGCCATACTTACGCCAATTCATAACAAAAATTATCACGTGAATCTTATCCCTTGTTTCACGATTACATGTTTAACATTTATGAAATGTTTGCGTAACTGATGGCAATACGCACGCGTCTAATGAAAAATTCATGCGCATGAAGTAAGTGATCGATTATATACCAGCTGTAAGGAGAAGACCACCAGAACGAGAGAACAATATTTCATGGCAATTCAGAGAATATAAATGAACCCCAACGACAAGTGATGACACACAAGAAATTAATGTATACTCTAAAGGACGAAGGGATGGGGCGAATCGTCGAGCGAAGTTCCTAACAAAGGAATAATGTGACTAACAGGGAAAAGAATTAAAAGAGAGGAGACAGTCGCATCAAACCAATCTTCGAATTGATGACCGCTGGTGTTTTACTCTCGAGAGAGCCACATGAAGCATTCGCGGAAAAGAGTAGAAGAATGCGTAAGAGGAAACGCTTGAGGGGAAGTGTTTATCAGCCGGGGTCTGGGCTGCGCGTGAGTTTGTGTGCGTGAGTGAGTGAGAGCTGAAGATAAGTAAATTTATATTTCATTTCATTTAGAGGACGGTGCAGTCCTAGCGACCGTATCCAAACGGCACAAATCCCATGCCAAATGTTATATAATCAGCGAATCAGCAACGAAGAAATTACAATATCTATAACGACGAAATCTTTTCGCGCTCGACGTGGTGGAAATACAATTTATCTATGATAAAATATAAAACACCAAAAGTATTTTCACACATAAACACACAACTCCATCAACGACCATGGTTTTGACACTTTTAGGTCATTCTCAGCGACCAACCCTTGGAATGACCCTGAGAATGACCAGAAATATCATCGCCCTTTATGAAGGCTAAATATCATAATCCTTTTGTATCTTCTTTATTTAGGCCTTGAGAATGGCCTAAAAGTATCGAAAATATGGTCGGTAGTTACGTTGTGGATCAAAGTGTGGAAATTGCTATTGGTGTTTTATATTTTATCATTGATATGCATTTCGACGACACAAATGGACAATGGTATCCAGCTAGTCATTTAACAAGAGGGGATGAAGGTAAACAATTAGGGAAGAGCGAATACACCTACTATTCGAATGCATCCAGCATGGAATAATATAATTCGGAGAAATTATGTTTTATATCATCGGTCTAATACAAAACAGCGAATCCGATTTAAAGATAACCATTTTTATTCTTAGGAGCGTGTGGGTAGAGCATTGTGCTATTGATCGCAGTGTTCAAATCCCGGGTGAAGCCCTAAGAAAACCAAAACAAAACACCTCAGAGTGCGCCCAGAGTGACCCAGAGAAAGAAATGATCCCATTACCCTGCATTTGCGAAATTCACTCGCCTTCCATACAAAGTAGTTTTTCCTTTTAGTTAAAATAAAAACGTGTTTTTTTATTTTAGACACATTATAATATTATTAATAAACTCGATTGTTTACATTAAGTAGGCGCGGAATAACTGGAAGTAAGTTTGAATTATCGCAAGCATTTAAACTGTATGTTGCAACTGAGCGATTAATACTAATGATAATTGTCGAAAATGGCGGTCGACACAAAGAACTAGAAATAGCGCGTGAATGAATGTCACATTATTCTGATCAGAATTCAAAATTTAAGTAGATGGCTAGTCGGGAAGTGGGTTAAATTTGAGTTTTGATTTAACAATATTTTGCCTGAAAGGACAAACAAACACAAGGAAGTGGCTAATAAAAAACGTGAAAAATAATCGATTCACCAACAAACTTTTGAACGCAGCTACAATTTTAATAGTTATATGAAATAACTAAAAGGTTATGGTAGATGTCCAATTTTTTAACTTCACTATTAAAACTAGTTTCAACGCTTCGCGCCAATGTTGAGGTACCAGCAAAAGTGTTGGTAAGAAGTAATTAGGTTGACGCAGTGGTAAACTATTAGTGCCAATAAAATTAATAAAGGTGGACATGATTATCTCTATCGCCTCAGGCTCAACCTTGTGGAAGTTCATTTTATCTTAAATGAAAATAAAAACTTTGAAATATTCCACCATTTTATTTTCGGGTTTAACTATTTTCGACGCAGCGTCGTCATCTTCAGATACGAAGACGACGACGCTGACCGCTGACTGCCTACTCATGATGAAGGGTGCTCAAGATTATGTTAAGATTTCATAGAAATTAGTTGTGCCTGAAAATAAATTGGTGGGACATGACAAAGGTTTTTCTTTTCATTTACGAAAAAGATGGACAGGTACGATAACTTTTTAATTATTCCACATAATTATCAGTCAGTATGCGGCACAAAATTTCGCTACTGTTGAGCATCGTAAATGCTAGCTTGAAAATATGCGGTCACATTTTCACAAATATACCACATCTTTACGCACAAGACCGACAATTGCTTAAGAAAAATAATTTGAAGAGATTATTATTTTTCATAAAAACAACGCTTCATAACGGCCAAAAGGCTTCAGATGAAAATTCTGTCTAATTACAATTAGCCAGTGGTTTTTGTGACATCTAGAGTTGACTCTCCAACAGCTGCATGCCATTGGAAACGAAAACACTAATTCAGAAGGAAACGGCTTGTTTTGTCGTCAAATGATAGTCCTACCCACGGGCTCCTCTAATGCGAGCGTACCAAGACGGAGCACGGCTCTCGAGACGGCCTGAAACATCCAGATTTGTCCGGAGTTGTCTCCCTAGAGACCGAGGTCGTGACACAACAGGTTGACGGGCATCGCTCCTGCCAAAATATCCTTCTCTTTTGGAAGCTCACACCATCGCTGAACAAATAAAGAGTGAGCGGCGGGTGGAGTTTCTGTTACACACTCAAAATTGTAGACGCATATGGAGAGCACGGCGACTGATGAAATCAACCCATTCATTGAGAATGATTTTTCCCAGTAATCATGTCATTTTCCTTTATATTCAATGGAATTCTGGAAGCTATCAATAATCCCCGACTCTCTACGCTATAGGGAGGAATAGACAGCCTGTATTAAAGGTGGTCTTTATGAGGTGATGAGATACCCTGTCAAATAGACCATCGTGCTACAGATGAAAAAGTCTCGAATTCAAATCCGAAGGAAGCCTTTCAACACTAACGAAAATCCTCACTGGCCAAGCAAATGACTCTCCTCTCCCTACCCTGTGTGAAATCCACACAGCTGTGACCACTTGGGTTGAGTTCCACCCTCACCTATCTACGTCAACCTTCAGTTTATACACTAAGTGAGAGCGCGAGTGGGTTCTTTTCCAAGCCTACCAATAATATCAAGAATATGAAATTATAAAAACTCACCCAAATAACGTAAATCATTGTAAAAAAAAAAGTTCTGAATTTTTCTTCCACAGAAAATACATCCTCCAGCGAGGCATGACTGGTTATATTTATAATATTTATGGACTTAAATGAGACAACAACCACTAAAATACCAACACCATTTCTTATGTTTGAAAAAATTTTAAATGCTTTTTTCCCTTGTACGTATTTATTGAATTAATAACTTGTGAAGTTTTTCAATATCATCAGTCAACGTGAATACCTAAGTAAATATTTTATTTCTGCCTCAACACATTTCTATTTCATTAATCGATTTTTCTTACATTACGCAAAAGGCGAGAACACGTCTCTATGAAGTCTCCAAGGGAGTTAGGGAACCTTACTGGCTTTCATAATATTTTACACGTAACATTTTTCTGATTTCTCCAATGGTCAATCCTAAGGAAGAGCGGCTAGTTCTGCCACTAGAATACAAATTCGATCATCCCATATGTTTCTAATCACAGCGAAAAACAATGCATTCTCATCATTTCAAAAGTTAAAAATCAAATTACATCGTGAAACGAAAATTTAATGCATATACTGAAACAAAGCAATGCAAAGCTGCAAGGTAAACACAGCCACGCGCGAATTCGGGAAAATATAAAATTCTTAGGAAGAAATTGGTTTTGTTTTAGCTCTCAGTTTTTTTAGCGCACTTGAAAATGAAAATCATCGTTAATCACGGGAGACATGTATTAGCATCAGCCGCTGCCTTTCAGATAATGGTCACTCCAACACAGAATATCCTCTGGGTGTACCAACATTCCTCCTTTAAATCTGATGATATAATAATTTGCTGAGGCCGAATAAAAATTATTGTTACTACTATTATGATAATTATCAGTATTATTATTATTGAAATAGCATACGAAAAACTTGACCGAGATTGGAACCCGGACTCGCAAAAACCAATGAAATCAAATGCTTTTTTGGACTACTTACGGTGACTACACCTAAACACAGCATTACTCTGAACAAATCCCATTCAAATGAGGGAGTGGACGACGGGGGAAGACTATTCGATCTCGACTCGGCCTCAATATAGACGATCATCTACTTCTCCATTGCGTTCCACCACCAATCGCGTCCTGAATGCATCCTCTCGCCCTTTGACGAGAAGATGACCATTGTTAACACCCACCTAACAGCCCCTGCGAGCGTAAATTCTAGAGCCTGATGCACAAACAAAGAGAAAGGAGGTCGGAAAAAGGACCGAGGAAACGATTTGAACCGGGCACGTGCACTCAGGAACCTTTCGGAGGCGGTGGGACCAGGGCATCCGGGAGGGCCACCGAATTACGAATGGAGATGAAATGAAAATGGAGCACTGCGCTTCAAGAGCAAAAGGAACGGATTTCTTTCCGTCTTATTACAAGGTGAGCATTAATATGGAATAAGAGGGCACCAAGTCCACCCCGATTCCACAGCAACTCAGGTCATCAACACCGCCAAGGTTAGGGGATTGGATTGAAACTGTATCTCCAAATAGATTTTGGGCGAAGGAAGATTTACAAAGAGAAAGTTGACATAAAATGTTGAATTTGTAATCTAACAACTTTCAATATTCTATCTTTTCACCAGTTTTTGTTGTTGTTATGTTTACATGACAACTTGTATCATGAAATGTATTTACTTTTTCTCACGTATTGTTGTAACAGGACTAAGCTCTTGGAGTAAACTTATTCCACTTGTGTTAACTCCATTATTTTAACATAAAAGACTGTACATAGATAGAAAAATAGTAAACTTTTTGAGCTAGATGTGGAATGCAGATCATTAAATCAATGTCTTCACATCAAATTATACATTGGTACGCATAAGTAACATATTTTGGACGACTTCACGTGATCATTTATGTGGCAGAGGGAAGAGTTCCCTCCCTCACGCAGCCACATTGAACTTGATTTTTAATTCCAGGAATGATCATATTTAGCCATTACTGCGACGAGATAGGGAAAAGTCCCTTGACACGTTAAACCCTTCTCCGACCAAATAAAAGTGGGAATAAAAATAAAAGATATAAAAAACATGTTTTAGTGAAAGAAAAGCATTTAGGCACGCACCATTAAATAAGTGAATTCATTATGCAGCACAGAATTTGACCAACTAAAAATATCACCAGACCTAGCAAAATATTTTACCGAATTTCGGGGAAAAGACTTAGGCATTATTAGACATGCGCCTTTCTCCAAAGGCTCAAAGAGATAAGATGATAATCACAATCATTTGTAGTAGTTTTATGCCATAATAGCATATTTGAGACCCCATCAAACATTCAGTTGCTCTACTATTGAATTTACAAAAAAGCATAACTTTTCCATTAATATAAACTTCTCATAAAGATGATATTATTTGCCTTAAATAGCCGATCCGCAGCCAAAAATAATTAAAACTTCACGTCAAAAAGTCGCTTGAATCAAACATTAAATCACGTACTCCGTAGGAACACTTCGTGCAATGACCTGACTTGGATAATGAGGCCAAAGGCATGACATAACCTGATACACGTCCCCACTGATGATTACCAGTTGCGCACAGTCTGATATACGTCACAACTGGACGCACGGAATCTGACAGCTGCCCGAGTCCGAGACATTTCAGCGAGATGGGATTTTCTCTTTCGTCGGCGTAATGAAAGACCAAAGATGCATCATTTATCTTACAACCACATATACCAATTCAGGTGATTCGTATTTAATTCTACTTAGAGCATAGATTTGAGATAGAAAGAGTAAAGATTTTTTCCCCAACAAATTATGGCATTAGTAAAGGTAACCATTTGGAAAAAGTCGAGACACACGAATCCCTGAGGAAAATAATCCACAAAATAGAAAGTAAAAACAGATACAATGAAACCAAGCAGGAGAATAAAATCAGTTCACTTATTTCGTTAGGAATGTGGTCCAGCATAAGACAAAGGAAAATGATATTGAAAATACTTAAGTCTTAGTCAAGCTAATGCGGATTAAATAAAAAAAATAAGTACACATCAAACGAATCACAATTTAGAAAAATATATGTGATGATTAAAATTAGTGTAAACAGGTTTTTCATCATCGAACATAAACCATTAAGAAATTTCACCTAAACCAATTTCGAATAGGGACCAAGCCGTACTTTTCCTTGTTAGGTGAATACAGTAGCGTAATTACGGGGGGGGGATAGGGAGATAGATCCCCCCAAACACTCAGAGAAATAAAATAATTATTAAAAAATACTGTCTAGTTTAGGCAGGTAATAACTGCACCTGCTTAAAGTTAAATTTTTAGTGCCAAAATGATGTAAAATGTATTTCCGGGCATTTCATTTTTCAAAAATTTTCCCGGTAGGTCGCCACTCAAGGTTATTCCATCCCCCCTCCCCAAAGCATATTCCTAGTTACGTCACTGGGTAACTAATTACTCTATACGTAATTTGCCAAAAAAAATAACATACCAGTTATGTAATCGGAATACTGCGCCGTAATTATTATAATTCCGATTATTACTTACCTCTCATTTTAAATATAATTAACAACTGAAGCTTCATGCCGAATTAATTAGAGTATATAACAAAAACATTAAAATAAATAGACTAGAGTCCTCCTTCTGCTCCGGGTCCTTTAGTATCTCTTAAGTTGTTAAGTCTGTTTCCTCTCCGTCGCCCCACTGAACGTGTTTCCAACTCCTCCCTCAAACGTGTCAAATTTTCTTCCCCATCTTCCTCAAATGAAAAAATGTGATGATTTCTAACAGATGATGGGTCAGTGAGCCGAAACGCGTCGTACGCATTAAAATAATCGTGGAAAAGTGCAACTACAGTCTATTTCAACATGACACAACATGCCTCGAATGTTGGGGCTGAGAAAAAATCAACCGAAATCGACGGGAAAATTTTCAACCATAAGGGGAAATATCCCGTGACGAAAAAACTGGCTGGCAACCGTAGAGGTTCAGAGTGGAAAGAAAAACGTCAAGCTTCCAAGCTATTAGCGACGGGTGGATGGTAGGAGGGCGTAATAACAACCGCGAGAGTAATGAACGAGAAGGAAATCTGGAGCGCTAGGCGCTCGTTTTCCAAATAGACGCCCCACTTCTTTCTTCCACGCTTGCATTCTTCCACGATTGTGACTTCGTATGTGAGCCTCAACGGGTCTACGTGATGCGGCACAGAAAACGAAGACAATCTTTTTGATGTCTCAACCGGCACATTAAAACATAACCATGCGAGCACAACGTAGTGAGAGCTGAAGTGAATTAAGGGACACAGAATGGAACTAGGAGCCCGCGATCGCGACATTGTAATGTGCAGGTCCAGCGCACCATAGGGCGTGGGGTTGAATGCAAGCGAGAACACATATTGCTTAACAGTACGCATCACTCTCTCTCGACCGGTTTTTTTTGGTAAAACTATTTAAAAACTTGAGACATGACTGAAATAATAAGAATATGCGGCAATCATAACTGGTAGTGCCGACTTAACCCATTAGTGCATAAAGTTATTTTTGTCAAACATTCATTTAGAAAGTTATTATCTGGCTAATAAGGATCATTTTAACTTCATTCTGCAATTTTTAAATTTTTACAATATATAGTTTAAATAATAGAGCCCATCCGATATGTCGGACGGTCAGTTTTCAGTGTTGATTACAGATTCAAAATAGTACAGAAAAACTTGATAATTTAGAAAATAAAAAGATCAACCTTTTGACGAAAAGTGACATAAAAGTTATCAACATATTGAGCAAAATACTACAATAAAAGATAATTCACTTACCCTGTGCGGGTGACTGAAAATTCTTTCAATGCCATATCTCACATAAATTCAATGAGTCAACTAAAATATTAGCCGGGCGGAGAAGACAGACATCCATTTGAACTTAATACAGTATTAAAATGTAGCGCAACTCAACAGGAGCCCATAAAAAAATGAAATACACACGTCCGATATATCGGACGCTATGCACTAATGGGTTAAACGGTAATGTGTCGGTTGCGTCCAGCTGCGCTTCTAGACACGAAAAATCGGAGGAGTATATTTTCAAAGATTTGTCGAGTTGCAGCCTTGCATTTCTGCGTGAGAGTCCTATTCGTAAATCTTTGAAGCCATCCTATTCGGGTCCATACGAAATTACTGCACGACACAAGGTGACGGTTACTATGAAGATCAAGGAAGAAGAGATGAAGATTTAAATCGACCGTGTTTCACCAGTATCTGTTCTGGGGGCCGAAAAACAAGCCCAATTGACTCCTTAACTTACGTAAGACAAGGCTGCACCTTCAGGTTCGGCACCAACAGGCGAAGGGCGACGGAAAAAATCAAGAAGAATAGTTCGATTTCCAAATGTTTACAGACCATAGACGATTTAACTACGTAGGGAGGTAATGTGGCGACCATAAAGGGTGCCATAATCTTTAACATTGTTACCATGGACCGAGTTAAGGGCCGAGATTGTCAGGGGCATTGCTTAATAAGCTATAATAAATTGATTCGATAAACGTGGAGATCTTCTCACCTACCTATCTCCACATCTATATCTAGACAGTACGGTGAGTCACTTATGTTTCATTTTTATCGTGACTGAAATAATATGATGCAACTACGAATACAAGTAAAAACCAAATATTCTTTCAAGTTGTATTTTATATATTTTTCCGGGTTGGGGTGATCAGCAAATTGCTCCATGTAAACCCACGTCAATCGGTAGAATACTTGATAATTCCGTATTATTCTATTTTTCTAACGCACAGGAATTCAAATTGAAGGAATAAAATAACTTGTCGCAATGACAAGTAGGGGTTAGCTTAGCCGAGAATAATAAGGTAATTGAACATCTACTGCTGTGATAAACTTTATCCAGACGCTCCTTAAGCACGAAATAAACGAAGATTGGGGTTAGAGGAATAATACGTGCGATGTGGTTCGCCTCGAGCACTTTCGAAACATGGGAAGGACAGAAATAAAATTCGTTCTTAACTTGGGCCTCTGGACAGGCGAAGTCTAAAAGGGACAACAAACAGCGGGTTTACGAGCTTCTGAGCAAAAATAAACATTACTCAGATAGTGACGTAAACTGACTGTGTTCAAGGGTCGCTGCAACATGTGGCTTGATCGAAATATGGTGCATCCTGCACGAAATGAAGGAATTAGTCAAAATCAATATAATATCACCCAGGGCATGGCATACAGCCAATGATATTACATTGAAGTTTACGGCTGAATTGTTTCCTATCATCACATCTCATTTCGGGTGGATGATCCTTAGGATATACATACGAAGCAAAAGATGAAGCTAAGACATTAATGTCACAGCACTAGACATGAGAACAATACAACAGTTTGACAATACTGTAACCTGTAACTGCAGTACTGTATCATCATCAATAATCAACAATCCTGAGACTGATTTGACGCAGCTCTTCATTCCTCTCGCAGTACTTTATAATGAACCAAATGAACAATAAAGGGTACCGACAGAGCGAAAGCTGAAAGTAAGCTAACAATGTTAAAGCATTAGGCATATGAACAAGACAGGAGTATCTGACTTCAGAGGCTGGAACAAAGGGTAGATCTGGACAATTATGTGACCTGTATTATTTATCCTTGACGAATGATATAACAAACACGATGACTTCCTTTTTTATTTGTTTCTTATTTGAAATCATGATGTTCCCTTCCTGTATAAAATATGGATGAAATTTTCAAGGGTCGAATTCCATGTAACCGCAGCAAAACTTTGAAAAAAATCCAAGGTCTCATACTTCAGGGAAGATCTAAGTCACTCATTAGAGAATAATATGTACTACTTTCAAATTCATTTAACATCCCGTGGAAATAAGAAAAATTATAAATTATACATTAAATAACTGCATTTCTTGGTAGAATATTCCCGAATCTCATGCAAAGAAACGCAAGGTACTCTTCATCCTTGGAGTAGATTCGAACACATCTTAGGGCTGTTATTTCAAGGAAGGGATTGTCTACACCTGAGTCTACCCCTTCAACACGAAGAATAAAACGAAAAAGTCTCACTTCATCAAATTTCCCCCGAACCAGAGGAAAATCATGAAAGAGTCGAAGACAAAAAAGAACGATGATGCTTCCTCGATTAGAAATCCACAGGTATCCTTCCTGGAGTAAAAAACATATATATCACGAAAAATCGAGATGAATTATATCAAGTTCAAATTTCTTCCAAAATTAGTTCCTCTAAGAGATAATTTCAATGAAAAAAAATATTGAAATAATTAAATTACATAAATAAAATGTAATCAATGAACATTTTTTTCTATTCAATTTTATGATTGAAAAAATAATAAAACTTTGCTAGGTTTACTTGTATATTTAAATAGGCAAGACCCGGGTTTCATAACATGTTTATATGTTCAGGTGAAGTTTATTTCATAACATGTTTACATCTTCAGGTGAAGATAAATTTCATAACATGCTTCCAGCTTCAGGTGAAGATAAATTTCATATAATGATTATATCCTCAGGTTAATATTAATTTCTTAAGATGGTTACATCTTCAGGGGAAGATTAATTTATTACCTTTACCTGAAGATGTAACCATGTTATGAAACCGGGGTGCCTATTTAAATACTCAAGTGATCCTCAAAAATTTTTATTCTTCTATTTTTCATAATGTAAAGGTTTCTCATAGTTAAGCCTGAAGTTATCAGTTATGTAATTATTGTACCTTAACGCTTCGTTCGAAAGTTCCGTAAGATGGAGTCCCGAGTCGGATCCTTCTCCTACGGCGAGAGTTGACGAGGGCGTAGGTGGGGGGAGGGCGGGGAGAGAGGGCACGATGGGGTGGTATACTCACATCCAGCTCCTCCTCCCACTCCCACTCCTCCTCAAACTCCTCCTCCACCACCACCTCCTCCAAGCCCAACGCCTCCTCGTCCCTCTGGTAGTACCAGTCCAGCATTGCAGACGAAGTCGATAGAGCACAGCTCTAGACACAACGATTAACTATTTGCCGATTGTTATGAGGAGTGCTTTACTCACGAGCAGGGTTGAGATCGGGGAAGAATATATCACTGAATTTCTTCAAAAAATGCGCTTGTCCTCACACCCACAAGTTCGGTAGATGCACAAGCTTCAAGAACTGATTTTACAACACCAGGAGAGTCAAGAAAACAGCAACAACTCCGTAGGTCTCAATTGCTCTCAAAGAAGGAGTTGAAATTACGGGAAAAGTTCATTACCAGACGGATTGAGATCGGGAAATATATGTCACTGGCCCAGGATCTTTCTCCCGAAAAGTGTTATCTCAGTCCTCCACCTTTGAAAGTTCACCGGACATCAGGTAGATGCAAAATCTTTACAAAGGCTTAATAGCTGGTCATTGAACACCAGAGGAAGTCATAAAAGATGGAAGATTACACTTGAGGAGAGATGGGCTCTTTTTGGGGCAGAACCGAAATCGCGAGGTAAGTTTAACGAGCCGTAGTAATGTTCTCCGACATGTACTCGATTCTCACTCCTAAAGCTAACGTTTTTTAAGGCCGTGGAAAGATGTAGGAGATTCCCCAATAATCAGTTTTTGCATCAAAGGGTGGCCAGGAAATTTTTAAATATTCAGAGGGATACTAGTATTATCACTCTTTTATAAGCGTTTTACGGTCGAAACGCTAGCAGACCGCGAACGTAAAAACTCACCGGTCACCTATCGCAACAGAAATGGCCACTAAAATCTGATACGACAAAAACTCACAAAAGAGCACAACTTCAATAAATATTGGCACTGCGGTTAGTGGCAACACATAGCGAAATGGATCAGTGGGTTTTATTAGCACTTTTTAGGGCGTTGTGGAACACAGATTACTGGGGAAATTTCACTAAAAGTTGCTGTAATAATTCACAGAAATGTCAGTTCCACTTCCGGGTTACCTTTTCTTCGAGGAGCACAAATCTTTCAGTTACTACCAACGAAAGAAAAGAGCGAAAGCAGCACATGTTTCGTACATCAGATGCCACCAATCGATACTTCCAATTTGCTGCGTCACAGCAACAGCACTTCCACCAGCCGATTTTAAACAAAAAAGTAATTTCAAAGCTAATTTTAGGCTTTCAGAAAACCCCTTAAAGACATATAGTTCCCTTTAGCTTTGATCAACAAGTAACTTCTTCAACTCTGCAAGACGATCCTCAAAATGGTCAAGAATCGTGCCCTAGGCGAGAAAAAGTCTCTCGGATACCAACTATGTCACAGGAGCAAACCATGTATAAGTAGCGCCCAATTGGTACTCGGCATAAGTTGAATACACTTGATGCACTCCTAGCTCCCAATTCTTCCTTCCAATTAATTCAATTAATCTGTAGCACCAGAATACAAAACAGTTTTAAAACCTAGGGATATAATGAGATTATAAATCTTTCACAAGTGATGACTGATACATAGCTGTGAGCACTTCATCAGCTCTTCTTAATGAGGAAAATTTTCATGTTTATAACACTGAAAAGAGGAACACTGGACTTATCTCCACCAAAATACGTCCTTCGCCTCTGGCTGATGAATGATCTCCCAAGCACTGGCCACTACTGTTCACAGACTTGACCGGGGCAAATATTTGCCCGGAACGCAATCTTCAAGTGGCACAATGGCGATGAACGAAAGTCCTAGAGGCGATGAATATCATTGCACACTCCGGACACGTGATAAGACACTCAGCAGAAAGGTAGGCTCTTGCAGAGTTATATACAATCCTACCAATATACCAGATTTCAACAATTTGACGCAAGGTAAAGGTGTCTTGGGTCCACTGATCGACGAAAGATAACTGAATTTCTCTTACTTTAATAATAAACTTAAGCCCATTATAAAACGAGTTCTCCAAGAATATTTATCATGATACAATTAAGATGGAAAATTTCATAATAAATGCACTTCAATAAATAATTTGGGACTTTCACTAGGTGGCCACAACCGTCTTCATAAGGAATATTTTAATTCTAAATTAAACACTTGCCTACGAAAACGGTAAGCAATAGGAAATTATATAAATTTATACTACGAAAAAGAATTATTTGTACGAGTTGGCACTGATAAAAAAATGACCGAAAATACAATATCCGTAAATGATTAAAACCAATGAAAATAAATTAATCACAAAAGTATAAATGCCACATATAAAATTACCGCAAGATATGGACGCATTGACAAATCGAGGTAATAGAGATACGTTTCCAGATCCGACGAATTAAAACATAATTAACCAGCGAGAATTTGTAATCAAGGAGTCGAATGCAATATACAAACATCTGAGTGATACTGAAAACGCAGGCTTTTATCGAAATAATTTTGCGCAAAAAGAAATTTCAACGATTTCTAAGAATATTCACAATCACGGAGTCGAATGATGAAGTATTCTCATTTTCAAATTTAATGCCACTTTTGTGGACTTGAGTTGGAACGTAAAGAAAGCCAATTAAAATGCTGGAAACGCTTGATTTGCGAATCAAACAGGCCGATGAAAGATACGGGGAATGAGAGGATGGATTTTTTTAGCTCGACGCCAACGATATCGGCGGGGATGCGACTCACCGGGGGCAGTTAGAGGGACAACCATCCGCCGGTTGTCGGATGCGCCCCAGCTTTCCAACGACGCCTCCTCATGATAGCTCTTTGGGTGAGACCGAGGATACCCTGACCCTGTGGCCAGAAGGGGAGAGGGAAGGAAGAGGAAAAGAACCAGGGCACTTAAGAGGTTTTCCGGATCCGTCAGCGGGCTTGAATTGATCGCGAATCGACGATGTGAGCAGTTATGATCAAAATAAAGAAACCAAACGTTCCATCGGACAATGCACAGCGCTCTCAACTAGAGGATGAGCGGGCTTGAATTACTGAATGATATAAAGTAGTGATGCACCGGTTAAATTCCTTGTATTAGGGCTATTTTTCCCCAGGATATTAAAGTTCTTTCACTGTTTATTTGAGTGTGTAATAAAATATCAAAATATTCCCTTAAATGATGGACAGATGAAATTTATCGCAAAACAGCAATATTTTAGGAAATCAAAGTTATTGTGAAGTAAAAATAAGCAAAGGAATTATGTATTCCGTTTAAGTGGCGAAGAATTGAGAGGTTCGGCAAAGACAAGCACCCAAACAAATAACTAGATGGATTTCCTTGATCAAGAGACAAAAATCCAGCAAAGAGCACAGGAAATAACCAGTCTCGGAAGAATATGTGAAACGGTAAGTATAATATAATGAAGCAATTTGATTCTTTTTTGGAACTAAAGAGCAATGTCAATAGTAAAAAAAGGAGTTAAAAGATAGGAACAAATAAATATCTCGGAATGTGCAAGCCTTTGCACAATCCACGACCAAAACTATTTATAAAAATTTTAAAACGGTCTTTCCTTGGCCATTTGGCGAATTACGCCTAATCAACGTCAAATTTAGGACCCGTAGACGCAACACTTGCGTCACCCGTCCGCAACCTCCAGATATCCCGGGGAACGAATCGCCGTCTCACATGACTAGCCCAGTTACGCTCGCTCCGAAATCGGGGTGCAACTTTAAATACCCGACCGAATCCTTTGTGGCTAAAAGGGATAGAGGGTGAAAAAACACACCACCTCACGTAAGATTCCAACGACGACCGAGTAACGTAAACAAATGAGAACTAGCCACGGAATTTCACGTGCTTCTCCCACCCCTTGAGAATCTCTTGGGCACTGCCCGCCAATGCCCGGGAACGCCTTAGCAAGCTCCTCCCATTGGTGGTTGCGTCCGCGAAAAGGGGGGCGCGGAGACTCCTGAAGAATCTCACCGGTCTTCAAAGAGTGCGGCGACGCACTAGCGGCGTCTAGAGAGCAAAAAAACAGGGAGAAAGAGAGAGGTGGAATGGGCAACTGGGTTGGTGGTGCAAGACGAACTTCGACTCTAAGTCAGGGAAGGAGGAGAGCTCCGGAATAACCCGTAAAGGTGACTGGGAGGGTAGGGCGGAGGAGGAAGCAGACGGTTGCGCAAATCCTCAGGGCCCACCTGGGATGGGTGAAAAGAGTCGAGATGGAAGGAGACGACGAAAAGTGAATATTCAGGACTTACTGATGATGTGAGAGCCTGGTCTGGACAAAGACGCGAACGAGGAAATGTACGCCCCGGATCAGTCGAGCCGCACCTAATAGACGCATAGATTACCGATGTAAACTACGCGTGCTGATGAGCGATACCAATCGGCGATAAAAGAATCTGCAAAACCGAACAGATTTCGGATTAAATCTCCTTCGTGTTGCCTTAGATATCAATCATGTCTATGAACAGGGAATTGTCCTCGAAGATGTGTGGAGAACCTGATCGGGACAAAGACGCGAATGAGGAAATCCGTCGAGCTACACTTAATGGACGCAAGGATTACCGACGAAAACTTCGCGTGCTGATGAACGATATCGATCGGCGATAAAAGAATCTGAAAAACCGAACAGATTTCGGATTAAAAATGCTCCAAAATGAGCTCAAATCTCAATTATGTTTATGAACGCGGGATTTGTCCTCAAAGAACAACCAATTTTGGTGTTCGATAGTGCATCCATCAAAATGTTTTCCTAGCCTTCAGGCATGATGGTGAAAAAGGCGATTTAAATTATTAATTAATACCACGATGGCATTTACCACATGTGGCAAGATAACATCAAAATAGCTGAGCGTGCTATCGCAAAAAGGACAGGAAATACGGATGAGTTAGTCTAATAACCAACGATAAAAAAGCGACGAGCTTGGGCGATCGTCCGATGAAAATTTATAAAAATACGATGAATTTAAAAATGTCTAACATTTTCACGGCCACCAGACTCCACTGTATCACCGAGGCTTTCTGTACCCATTGTAGCTAGCGCACTCTCTTAAGATTTTTCTCGTCCGATTGACTAAAGTATAGCAGAATATTCAAGCCTGAGCTAATATTTATCTCTAACGAGTGATGATTTGGTGCCGAACAAATCGGTGGGATAATAACACTTTTTCGAAGAGAAAGTGGAAGTTAGGATGGTTAGATATTCTTTCCTATTACTGCCAACTACCGCATGCCACCAAAATAAAAAATTATCAGCCCAATGAACTCATTGCCACTTCTTTCACAAGGATAAAAGACATTTACTGAGAAAAAGAAAAGGTGATCCGACCGTAAACGTATTATGATAAAAGCTACTAAATAATAGCACCAACGCCCTAAAAAACAAAATAATAAAGAAATGGGATTGCGAGCATCAAAACTACCAAATTAAGCCACTATTCACTTATGACCTGTCCCGCGAAAACGAAATCAAAAGCCTATTGCCATTCCTCAAGCATTCAATGACCTATCACAGATGTTATGGAAATGTCACAATACAATGTCAGGAGCGCTGAAATCAAGGCACTTCCACAGCTATTATATAATGGTTAAGGAGGTTATTTACTCTCCACACCACTCCACTCGTGGGAATTAGATAACACCGTAAATACGTGCATGAAGTCTTGAAAAGATCAGCAGACGAGAATTGGATGGGGATTCGAAATAGGGGCTCTTGGGTGGGGCGATCAATTTCTCCTCAGCGAACACACCGAAGCGGGCTCTTTCAGACGAACTACCAACTCCCCTATGACGTGGAGAAAGGTTGATTTCATTGCCATTCCTTCCCGCACGACGGAAGACACGGAAGCAGCGGCCGCACAGGTGACGAGAGGCGATCCCACCTTGCGCAACGGCCCCTTCTTCTTCACGCCGCACTCCGGGAATGAATCCTCCGCGAACGGCTCGACGGGTGACCCCGAGACGAAGGAAAAAACACCACGCGGTGGGCAGAGTGTCGCCACATCACTATCCACTGACAGCGGTGGACTCAGCTCCCGTCAATAAATTTGCACGTCAATTCTAGTCAAAGTTAGAATGATCGAAGACATTGGCGCAGGAAGTGGAGAATATGATGAATACAGTCGTAGAAACCCGCGTCAGCAATTGCAGTGAGCGTTGTAGATTAGGGATAGGGACCTCCCAGTGAGGAAATGTACTTCTCCCCCAATAAAGATTCTTGCCAATGCTAGGATGTCCGACGATTTAGATTCAGGAAGAGCGGAATGTAAACGGTAGGGTCTAGCCCCGAGCTAGCGACTGCGGGATGCGCTTGCGACTAAGAGATGCTGCAACCCTCTAACAGAGGCTTGCGATACCCTCCCACCAAGATTCTCGACGCTGTTAGGATACTTGAAGGCACTGGTGCAGAGAAATCTCAGGATTGCAGATGTAGACCCTCATCCTAAGCCGACGACCGCAGGATAAAACGAAGGCTTTGCTTTTGTAGGCTCACGCCATAGACGGAGACGTGTCTCTTCTGCACGAAGATTCTTGCCAAACTTCGTTGGTACTGGTGCAGAAAGAGAAACCTTGGGATTGCAGGGACCGACCCGGGCCAGGAGACCGAAGACTTTGCGACTCTCGCGCCCTGAAGTGGAGGCTTCGAAGTCTATTCCACAGAAGACTATTCCCACCAATTATGAACATGAAAAATCTCAGGATTGCAGATGCAGACTCCCAACTTAGTGAAGGCGGGAAGAGCTGGTGACTGCGATGCTCACGCCCTGAAGCGCAATTCAGCAATGGAGGATGAAACCGCGATGCAAATACGAGGGTTGAAACGGGACGCGGCGGAAGAAGCGTGGAGGGATGGAAGGGAGCCGTGGGGTGAGGCGCGCTGAGGGCAAAGGATGGTGGACCCGACCCTCCTCGGTTGTCCCGCGAGGCGATGATAGGATATACTGCCCCTTCAAGAGAGTCTGGGTAAACACGTCCAGTTCCATCCAAAGGAATAGAGAGATATATTGCGGGGAATACACACGGGCTGCATATAGAGAGAAATGGAGAGAGGGAGATGCGAGGTCTAGGATAGAGAGGGGATAGAGCCTGGACGTGAATATGATTCGCAAAGATTTTGAGCTGGCGCAAGTGGGAGGGATTGGACGCACACCGGACGAAGAGCGTTGACGATGAGGGGATGAAGAACTAAGAAGAGAATTTCATAGGCACGCCAGTTAAGGAGGTGCCAACCACGAGAATGTTTCTTAACATTTTCTAGGAGGTGAAGCTGAAAATATGAACGGCAGAGAAGTTGACTCCTTTTTTCCCTCGCTTGAATAAATCCATAAAAATGGATTACCCAGAAGTTGATTAAAATAAGAAATAAATTCTCCGCCACTAGCTTCCGGGTCATCGATTTCTTCATATATTTTCATATTTTTGATGGCTGTAAATACGGCATTCATTCAGGCTCGTATTAGTCAAAAATACCAAAAGGGATTTTCCATAGAATTAGTCCATCTATGAGAAACCTCATAATTACAAAGGTAATAAATTAATTACACTTCGCAATTTATTTTCCTCGTTGCGTCCGCTGCTGCGTGAGATGATCATAAACTTAACCAATCAACGTCCATTTCGGATTTCAATCGTACGTAATCGAGAAGTTTAGTACAGAAGCACAGAGCTGTATTTCGCTACAACTTAGTCTTAAATGTGATGAGATTAAACAGTAGGTTAAGATCACTTGACTAAGTAAATAACCAAAATAGTTCGCTTTTGTTTTTCACAGAGAGTTCCACTTTGATTACCTCTATTAATACACATGTATTACATTTAAAGAAAACATTTCCAAACGAAAATTGATACTACTAGGTGAGGATAATAAATATAGTTTCAGGAAAACGTAATACAAACAATGCTATTCTCTCAATAGAATTTCGTGTGTCAATTTAGGTAACCATAACAGAAACTGCACATCAGTGCTATCTCCGACGATCCAACAGTCAATAAAAAGTAATAAGACGCAGCAGAACTACTATCCCCAACATTCGATCTTCCTGTGTAGGTATCTAACCTACGCTATTCAGCTTTCTTGATTGAAATGGAGAATTGAACGCCTGTCCCTGAATACTAGTCATAATACTTGGCACAGTTAATGACTAAAAGCTCCTTTACACTCTAAAAAGATCACATTTCAGGTAATTGGTTTTCAAACTAGCTAAAATTCTTCTGTACTCGACGGAAACACCGTAGTATACTTCAGGTATGATAGCAACTATGTATCACCGGCGTGGCAGGATATGGAGTGGAGAAGGGGGTTGAAGGATAAGCTATGAATCATAAATTTATACATACGATCATGCTAGCAAGGATTATAGTAATCTGTAACATTAAAGTCTTTAAATTACCGATTATTTCACAGAACAATGATTCTTTGTTTAGACAGCCAACTCTACGTTGTTATAAAATTTTCTGTCTTCGCTTTTTCATACAAACTGGTATTATAATTATTGACAATGGTCTAGAAAATTGAAATGTAAAGTTCAACCTACCAGTCAACAATACATTAAATTTGGAGTCATCAGCTAAACATTTACGTCAACGGATGAAATAAGCCTGAGTCCACAAAGCCACTGATTCCTCATCCCCGCATTAAGCTCCACCCGGCAGGAGAAAACATTTGATAGTAATCTAGATGTTAATAGAGGTGATGTCTACCATTTCAAAATGGAATTAATCGCCTAAGTACACCCCTTTCTCAAGAGAATGACAGTTGCGACATTTGTATAGACATCTGTCTGTCATAACCAGGCTAGTCACCACATCGAGCTGTATAATGACGTGCAAACATTGAATCACAAGCAGCATTCGAGCGAGTTGATTGAGAAGAAAATTATAAACGCTTTAATTGTATTTACCTTCTTGGTAGGTAATCCCTTTACAGTAAAAACAACTAAGACCGTGAAACTGAAAAAAATATCCGGTATTCGAATACGAAGTTCAGGAAAAGGTTATAAAAATAACGCCCATGAATTTGATCTAAAAACCTCATTGATTAGATTGAAAGTAAAAAAAGGTTGTTTGGGCTTCTAGCCGGGTTATCTCTCTCCCTTCGTCCGGCGTTTCTGAACACGAGTTGCGTTCAATCATCAGGGCTGATGGCGAGTGGATGAAGTAAGCCAGCTATTATACTGTTTATTGAGTGATAAAAAGTATAATTTAAGTATAACCTGGCCTACATAATGGATCTTAATCGGAATTAATCGAGAAGTTTAGTACAGTATTACTGAGTTGTATATCGCTACAATGTAATAATTTTATCTTAATAGGAGTTTTGGACGATGGACCGAAAAACATTCTCAGAAAAAAATCCGTATCAGAGCATATAAAATCGCAGAAGGCCCATTAAAAGGGGATTGATCTCCTTACCAAATACCCATACGGGGCGTAGCGAGGATGATGTGTTTGGTGGGACACGACCCGGTGTGCCTGAGGGTTGGAAGAAATTTCTCCATTTGGAAAAAATGTGAAAATTTTTATCTCTAGAAATCACATTCTATGCTATTTTGGCACTTAAAATTACACAATTGATGGGTCGTCGGGAAGCTGTTTTGATATAACACAATGGTGGAGTAGAATAGAGTTGTACGAAAGATCCACAGAGAAAAAATCATTCGCCTTGACCGGGATTTGAATAATTTTTTTCTCTGTGGATCTTTCGCACGATTGTGCATTGTGGGTGACGCCCGTAAAAGTTGTCACCGCGGCTAGTCCCGGTATACTTTAAACTAGAATAGAGTTGTTTTATAGGTTAATATTTTTCTACTAAAATTAATTGGTTTGGGGAGGCATTTGTCTCCTGCGCCCCCTGGTTGTTTTGTAACATATTTTTCCACGTGAATTGCGGGATTAGCATTACATTTTAGTAAATCGGTACGATTATAAGAAGAAATTAATAGGATTTCCAAGCAAAATCACCGAACCCCATGCATGACGTGACCCACACGTATAACAAGACGATGGACCAGGAGTAGCAATTTTTTTCATTGCAAACGAAATTACCCATGCATACACCGGTACTGAGGCGAGTAAAACCTTCAAAGAGCGTAAAATATCAAGAGAAGCTAAAGATATGAACGAAACTATTAACGAATACAATTATAATGATCTCTTTACAAGAAAGAAAGATCTACACCACGAAAGCTAGGAGGGAAGAAAGTTCTACTCATGTTAAGCAGAGGAATGACTGCCAAGAATTACATAAATATAATTATTTGACCGGCAATGAAGAAGCATAAAACAATATTTAAGCAATACTTAGTGATCAAGAGTTAAAAATTCTTCATTTTAGCGTAATTTAAGCAAAATGGCTATGCTTTATCATTTTATCGCTTTGTTTACGCATAGATTGTTTGCTCCTGTTTGTGGAAGGGGGCAAAACGACACGACAGAAAATTTTGACCCCTCCTGCGTATGACGTCTGGATCTGCTCCTGAACGAGACGACATATTGATGGAAGCCATATCGTGACAAATGGACAAAATACAAACAACGTGAGAACCGTAGACCTCAGTGCTGGGATTAATTTGCTAGCCGGTGGCGATCCTGAAATAGGGTTGCAGCACGATGGAAGCGCAATAGAAAAGGCGAAAAAGGAGGAAAAAAAAAGCTATCGCTTCCGTGCGGGGGAGCGAAAGAAAAGTGGGCGAGTGGAAGGAGGATTGTGGAGTGGGCGAGGTAAATCCAGAAACGGGTCGAGAGGTGGGAAGGGGCGGCGATGAAACCCTGGCAAGGTCGTGCACGTGCCGCCTCCCGACTGGAGGACACTGCAATCGAAGAATATTGCGGTAGGACCAAGAGACGACTTCATTCAGGGAAGACGGGAAGTGGCGTCTCCGCGGGGAAGGGAGCTCCAACTCCGGGCACTCGGACGCGCCGCCGCGCTTAGATGAGGCGATTCGAAAGGGCGGACCCCACCGGAAGAAACAATGACCTCTGTGAATGCCCTGATTTCTCCCGACTCCAAGCATGTCCCCAGAAATTTTTCGTGGGATTTTAGGATGGTATACGGGTTTCCTGTAATGGTAATTTGTTGTCAAGTCTTACGCATCGGAAAACCATAAATTTCATTCAATAAGCTATATATTTCAAATGTAGATGGAGGCTTCCGTGGAGGGGTGCAGTAGTCACAGCTTCCCTTCCGGGTTATCCTCCGCGAAGATAAATCGACGCGGAGGACAACTCGGAAGCCTAGCTGCGCCTAAGCTATTTATTTCGTTTGCATAAGCTGAAAGTGAAGTTAGTCGTTGGTTACTAGAGGACGTTATGAAATGTAATTACGTGCATCAAAAAATGGAGTGTCAGAGGATAAATCCCCCTGGGCTAATGGTCTCCCTCTATTACTTTCGTTTTTTTAGCGCTGAAGTTTATATTCATCGATGGTTCATTTACCGAAACGGACGTAGTTAGTACGGCTTGGTCTCCATAGATGTTTGATGCCGAAACCGCCTGATTTTTCGCAAAAAAAACTTTCAGCATGGGGCGAGAAGTATCGATGTTTCTTTACAGTACAGATGTCAGTCACTATGAAATGAAACACTATGAAGTGAGATATTACTGGCCTGGTGGCCTACACAGGAAATGTATCGCGGGCAATAGCCACTAGGGGCCATAACAAATTTCGGGAGTCACTTTGTTTCTTCCACAAGTTTATAAATTTTGTTTTTCTATTTTATTATCGGTTTCGGCTATTACACCATTATCAAACACATTTTCCCTGTCATTTCAATCAATGTATATTTGATAATGGTGTAATAGCCGAAACCGGTAATAAAATAGAAAAAAATTATAAACTTGTAGAAGAAACAAAGTGTCTTTCATTATTAATATGGAGCCCTTCCACCACGCGCGTGCTTCAAGTTTCGATTTAAATTTCGGGAGGCTTGAAGCCTTTGTTGCCACTCCAGAGATACGAGCCTTACTGACCCACTGTGATACATCCTAATTGTAACCAAGAGGGGAAGGCGACTGAGCAAACTAAATACCACGCATCAATACGGCGCGACAAATGGAGTAATACGAAAATTCTTTCATTTCCATAAAATCGCCTAAAATAGAATTCCAAAAAGTAAAATCAGAAGTTGTAGGATATATAGGCAATCCAAAAATAAAGGCACCTTAGATTTGAGGTTGAGATTCCATATAGTAAAAAATTACCTTTCATTGTAACGTAACAGCGAGCTTCCCGTCACTCACAGAAGGTAAGGCTGTGCCGCCAAAGTACATGAATACAAAAATATGCTCGAGGATACTAAGCAAAATGTTTGCACATACCTTTCTTGTAAATTAGGTAACACAACAACTCACGAGAAGTATATTCAAGAACATTTTGATTAGGACGTGTGATTGCCAGATTCACTGCATGGTATACAATATTGCCATTACAATATCGCGACAATATTGCAAAAAAAAGTTACGTATCAATTCGCAACGATATATTTAGAGAGATATGAGAACTGCGGTAGTTGAAGCGTTAAAAAAAGCAATAATTTAGAGGGGAGATTGACATCCTGTCTTCTCTTGCCCGCAAAATTCTGCTTGAAATTATCGACAATTTGCGGAGGGAAGTCCACATTGTAAAGTTAGCTATCAGTTTGTTTGTGGTACAATACGAGTGCACTGAAAAATATCTAAAATAGATAAAAATCTTTGCTTGCCCCATATCGACACACTGCGGAAAATTAGATATTGCGTCAACCTGGTGAAAACCTAAACGAAATTAAAAAAAAAATATTGAAAAACATGCCTTTTTCAAAAAACATTATAAAATACCTTAACTAAAAATAAGCTTTTTCATCACTAGGAGAAGAAAACGTGGGTGCCGATTAAGTTTGTTAGAATTGAGTGCAGAAGAGCCTGATAAATGAGTAATATTTGACACGCAATATTAATATCTAAACCTTATCAGCATTCATACTTTATTCTCCGAGTGATGGAAATCTTATTTTTTACCTTTTAGTGCATTTTACACTATGTTTGGAAAAAGCGTGTTTTTTTATCTTTTTTATTTTATTTTGAATTTCTTATTTATAGAGGTGAATCACGTAATCGGTGAAACCACAATTGCTAAAGGAATTTCTACCAAAATTGTGTGATTAACACTATCTACTGAGAAAATTATAACTATTTTTCCACATTGAAATTTAACTTATCAGTTAGAGCACCATGGAACAATGTATCAAATATCTGATAAATGAATATTGCAAGAAGTAAGTGTGCAACATTTTCAAGTCGATCCGACAATGTAAACAATCAATTACAAGGTTCCACCGACGAAACAGACAAGCGGACGAACCAAGTTAAGAAAAAGCGTGTAAAAATCAGGGACGAGCTACTAGAATGCGTTGACGCCGAGCAATGCATTTCAATCGTTATGATACAAGCAAGTTTATTATGCCACACGACCAACGGATAAGGCTATAGCTAAGAAGGCATGAGTATGCCGGATAAATTGCAACACCGCAAGGTGTAACAGCGGACTTTGAGATGACATTGAGAAAAATAACATAACTTGAAAGCAAAAAAATAAACGAACATGCCACAGGGAAGCAGAAGAGGATTGAATGACTGGACACAATTGCACTGTAATATTAACAAAAAGTACCTAATTAACTGTGGTCGTGAAGTCACTGGATGGAGAGATGAGAAGAAATATAAACAGAAATCTCAGAGTTAGTGTGTGTCCTCAGATTACTTAAGCATGTAGGAAATCTGAAATCTTATAGGTTCTTTTCCTTTTCAAGACCTCCAATTGTAAATACCACAAACACTTGGTAAAATATTTCGCAAAAATAAAGCAGTACCAGAAAATAAAAAATACTATTATTACACCTTCATCCTACATCAGTACAGCCGAAACCAGAAAATAAAATATGAACTTATTTTATCCAGATTTCTATTCCATAATTTAGGATCTTAAATCAGGGGTCTTCAACTTTTTTAATGCAAGGCCAAAAATTGTTTTCAATTCGTCCGGAAGGCCACAATGCTCCACGTCACTTAACCACCACATCAATAAAATACCTATAAAAAAAACATAATTTTAGAGTGGCTAACCTTTTTGGCTAAAAAGTTCAATTAATCAATGCGATTTTTGAAATTTTTTATTTTTGACGAGTGTGCCGATATTTGGTTTTACTTTTGTAGTTGTATACAATAATTTATTTAGCCTTCAAGGGACGCAAGGAATTAGCCGGCGGGCCGTGGGTTGAATAGCCTTTTCTTATGGCATCAACCGTAGCACCAAAGGTATGATTACCTTTCTCAGAGTAAACACTCACAAGATATACAAAATATCGCATCGTAACCGGTAACCATTGCGTAAAACATCAAGCTATTTTTTTCCTCTACTGAGTTGTGACGTGATAAAGGGAATTCATTGTTGAGAAAAAAAGAGAAGTTGAACCGAAGAGATCATTTTGTAAATCTCACTAATTGACTAGGCTTCAGGTTTGAATTTCACTTAATCACTCGTGAAATCAGTAGATGTCTTACCCCATTAACCCTAATACGGGCAATATATTTTTCTGACTTAATCGGGCAAGGTGAGTCTATTAGATTCTCATTACTTATTCTTTTTATTTACATTATTTAGCAGAGAAAAATGTTATTTTTACATTACCTAGTATTTATTGCCCACTGAGGACGTGTTTTACACAAACAATATTATTTTTACTTAAACAAAAGTTTTAGATCGTATATTAATTTCCCATATAGTCGAAAATCGAGTTTGGTAGACCGTTTTAACTTATTCTTTTTGTTTACACAGCATTAAAATAAGAAATATATGTCGTCACACGTTCTACGTGTTTTTAAAGCAAATTGACACTATAATCCAAATATTTGTTAATCGTTCATTACTTTTACATTCACTGCAAAAAAAACACACATTTTCTTCTGTGTGCGTATGCCTCTACTCCACAAATATCCATTCATTTTTTTCTCATTTGTACGAATGTTCGTGTACAAATTGGTTTACTCCTCCCATTGTTTCATTATAGTGAGAGATTATTTCTGGCTTCCCATTGAGACTAATTTCACCAGAATGGTACATTACGGAAAGAAGTATTACACTCTTATTTTTTCAGGACAAACGAAACTAACGAGGCGTTCTCCCTAAAACCAAAAAGTATTCTGGTTAAGACCCATTTCGAAGAATTGCAGACGTAAGAATTTTCTTATACTTTCTAATTGTCCCAACTAAAGTAAATCCATTAGAAAGGAGTGTCTGTTTAAGGTCTGGCAAATTTATCATTCTTCTTCGAATTTACAAAAGAAGGAGTCCAAACACGACGCAAATCAGACATCATGTAAACAAGTTATTGTTTGTCATGATGTTGTAAACATAACAAGCAAGTATAATTTGTGTAAAATATTTGTCATGATTTGGCTACATTGTTGTAAAACAATGATTCCTCAAATTTAGTTCTCTCAGAAGAGGCGATGGAAATATTAGCGCAGAAGAAAGAAAATCATGAGTCTCACGGACTCACCTTGCCCGGATTTGACGCAATTCAGAAAAAAATATTTCTAACATAAGTTACTTTAGCTCTGAAAGTAGTTTGCATGACTTTATTGTATATGAAATATATAATGAGAAAAATTCAAAAATTTTACGAAGAGCTGACATTTCAATTACAAAATATAATGGAAAAAATTTGATGCGTTGAGTCCGAGAGACTCACCTTGCCCTAGTACGGGCAAGGTGAGTTTCCCTACACTGCTCGTCATTGTGACACAAAGGAACATCCACAAGCATCAAAATAAATAAGGCCCTAGGAGTACAAAAAAATTTTAGATCCATTTTCCGGGTTATCGTCGCGTTTCGTTGTCAGAGGTGACGACAGTTTCGCCAGGATTCCACCAGGCGTCTTCAGGTCGAGGTGATGAAACTGTCCTCACCTCTGACAACGAAACGCGGCGATAGCCCGGAAAATGGAGATATCCACAAATTCTGTACGCCACGGAAGACTCCGAGACAATAATGAACAATATTTGCATTCTCTCTTAACAAATTGCCCGTTCGTAAAAGAGATTTTCGTAAATGCAAAGAGGCAATTCACAATGACAGAAGAAAAACAAAAATCGATACATAAATAGCAAGAAATATTTCATCGCCGAAACTTAATTACTTAAACGGTCATTATACTTTAGGGCCAAAAAATTACATAGCTGCTTCATGTATAAATTCTGTCAAAAACCTCTGAAAAAGTATAATGATCTTAATAAGGTCACACCAAGAAAAAAATCGTCAAAATACTTCGGCAAAAATTGCATAGTAAGAATAAATTTTAAAACACCAACCAACAGCGAAAGTTTCCTTTCACTCACAATTAAATTACGCGCACTTATAATTTTATCGCAAACCCTTTCAAATTGAATATTTCACACATTCTGTCAATGCGTACCTTACGGCCTTTAAAGGACGCTTGGGGGAAATCCCACGAATAAATCTCACGGAAGATGGTTAATCATTCCCCTAAACCCCTCAAAAGTTCTTCCTTGACCCAGTCAAAGGAACCGATGACAGGATTGCAGAAGGAAAAAAATGAAGCATCCCCTCCGATGAAAGCGCAGCTGACGAGATACCTCGACCAATGAGAACGCGACCACGCACTCGAGGGAAAGAGAATGAGAGGGGGGAGGACGAAATATTTCGCAAGAGAAAAAGCCTCTTCATTTCTTCGAGCACGATATAGCCGCGCAAATCTACGTGCGCCAGAATCATAGCCGTTCCAAATGCTTGCAGCCTCCCTATGAGCGGCCACAGTTGCCAAGGGAAGAGGAGGATTCTAATGATGCCTCCTTGAACCACGAGATCGCACGCAGGTATGAAATCTTCAGACAGCATCTGGATGTGTTGTCAACCTCCTCGCATTAAAATGGGTTTGCAAAAGTCGCAACTCGTGTCGCTAACGGTCAGAGCAATCCGAATTTCTTGGAGAAATAAGCTAGAAATAGGATCGAAATTTAACGATGATATGATCTGTAAAATTCATTCTTTTTTCATTCATTCATAGTTTTTCTACGCCATGACTTGAAACGTACGCTTTCGCAGGGATATTCAATTGTATCGGAGGCTTACGGAGTAGCTGTGTATTACGTTTTGTCAAGCAAGCTTTCGCGGCCTTTCGGCCAACATCAGGCAATGAATAATAAATGGAAGGTGGATGTCATTGTCTATGCCACTCCTCACGACGGTAAATATAATACAGAAAATATTGAAAATGAATGGATGACTCTCACTCGATTACATTGCGCCCAAATTGGCGGCAAAAATCAAGCTTCAGCGGGTCAAACTGGTGTCTCCTACACGCAGTCCCCATAAAAGAATCGTTCATGCAACGACGCAAATTCCTCTACACCAGACGTATGCGCTAACTCATGGGGACTACACATAGGGTGAACTGAAGCTTGATTTTGCTGGCACTTTGTGGCTACCTCACTACCTTACTCACCTAAATAATATACACACAGAATTAATAATCGAACGTGTCGAACAAGTTAATTTTTCTTTCTTAAAACTTTTCCTTAGCACAGTTTCGTAAAAAGACACAAGTCGCCTATGGAAAGGAACTCTCCCTCTTACCCTGCATACGTGAAAATTACACGCCAATGGCTTATCTTGGGATGAACTCTACCCTCATGAGGCTAAAGCGATCTACGAGCTAAATGACCTAGTAATAATATTTATTGGCGAAGACTGGATTGTCATGCACCAATTGTAAGTACAGTAATGAAGGAAAATTCTCATCCTAAACTTAACGGAAAAATTTAATTGCTATAATTAAAATTCAAATAATTAAACCTAGAGTTATCTGAATAATACGCACCAAACTTACTTCTACGTAGAAGTCCTCTATTACTAAATATCGAAAAAAATGAAGTTACAAAATTTATAAGAGCAAACGATAGAAACAGAAGGCCTAAGCATTCATTCAAAACCAAATCAAGTCGTCTACGCTCTCCGTGAATCCCCCTTAAAAATTGTCTGGATCTGCCTCTACTGTGTTAACACTAAGAATGATTTGAACAAATCTGCACAGCAATCTGTACGTATTTTGGTGAAATAAATGAGGTCTGTAGCAGCTGAGGCCCATAATAGGTACACGAGTCATTTGTACAATAGGTCAACATTACCTCACTTTTCTAAGTAGCCTTTAGTGATTACCTTAAATTCCACTTCAGCCCCTTCTATTAGCGATTGAGTTGAGCTGAATTTTACACGGGAGAAACCAACCGGAAATGCAAATACCTCGTTTATGATATGATATATCCACATTTTAAGAAGATGGAGATACCAAGATATTTATCACAAGTTTCTCTTAACCAAGAATTTTGATTTCATTCAACATAACTTTAGGCGTAAGTTACATGACATCACAAAGTGATGAAATATATCGCAAAAAGATATTTGTAAAATTTCCTGCTTTAGTCAACTACTTAAATGGGGTCACTGTCACTGCATCATCGTGCTCGGGGATGAAAAACGCAGCCGTTTTCAGTGAATGTTACCCACTCCCATGCTGACGAGCGCAGTTTCCCAACCCCACCCCCTACCACTACATCAACATGGAATGTTTTCAATTATGAAACGAATTTTCACTTGAAAATATCTCCTCCATTATTGATGAGTTTACTTTAAGGAATGGATTAAGGCTTTAAGGGGCCTTCAACCTTTTTTTAATTCAAGGGTCAAAAATCGATTTCACATCGTTCGGAAGGCCAAAATACTCCACCTCACTTCACCACCACATCAATTAAATTTTTTTAAACTTATAATTTCAAATTAATATAATCTTTATTGGTTAAAAAGTTAAATCAATCAATGCACTTTTTGACACTGTTTATTTTTGACTAGTGTGTCGGTATTAGGTTCGCGGTACAATATTTTCTTTAGCCTCTAGTGGCCGCAAGAAATTAGCCGGAGGTCCGCGGGTTGAAGACCATTGCTTTAAGGGAACGCACACCTTCCGTTCGTGTGGTCTTTTTTGGTGACGGATAACTCGTTCAAAACACATGCCACCGACTAGAAAATGGTTTTATCTTATATTACAATACACATGCGAGAGGAACTTCTGCAGTAGTCCATTTCAAATACGAAGTAACTTACTCGAAGTTACCTACGAGTGAGAATCTGAGTGCACGCCCAGGGAATTAGAATCCAAAATTCTATTGAATGCGTAATTAATGGAGGAGTTTAACTTTTACATATATTATTACAGAAAATTATTTTCCTGTCGTTCCGCATATTCTCCGGTAATACTGCACCTACCTTGATAAATGAGGTATCATTTTAAAAATTTAATCACCGGCTTCTGACAAAAAATACAGTCTCAGTCTCAGATTTCACTATTTGCGCATTATTCCGAATAAGTTCAACAGATTCAGGCTTCAATTTGTGGAAGTTTGACATACTTAAATAATTGAAGATCGTAGCACTTTTCCACAAGACTTCTGAACTCTTGAAGAAGAAGTCTTGCGGAAAATTAATACGATCTTTTATTTATTTAAGTATTTACAAATTAATTTGACTTAAAAGTTTCCTTGTCAGTTACTCACTCGAGGTAAATCGACTCAACAATGGTTTTTTTTATTATAAACTTAAAAAAATGGTTTAAATACCCGTTAAATCCATAAACAAACAAAGAAACGTAACATAAGCAGGCAAAAGTATTAAAAATAAAATCTAAAAAGCATGAAGAATTATTAAAGTTCTCTAAAGGACACATCGTGTGCAAGGAACTAAAAAGATAACGTGTATCACGAATAAATAGAAACATTGTGTTGAAAGTATTCAAGAATTATCATCAACGGGAATTGACAACAAAAATGGAAAATAGTATGAAATGTACATGGTGATTTTTCATGGGTGAATAATATAAAATTTTGTCTTTAAAGAAGTTTTGTAAATTGCGTGCCATTGCTCAGTAACAGACGTCATGATTGATCCCACTAGTACCAAACTCTCTTGTATGTATGGTATCCATATGTTCTTTATATTTTTTTTCAAGAAAACAAGTACAAAGAAACTACTTTATGATACATCTTCTTCTCTATTTAAAACCCAATTACACCGTTCCCTTAGCATATTTAATCCCTGATAGCGTGAAAGTGCGTAATTTTCGCACGGGTTACCCAGTTGATTGGTATTTGAGAAAACAGTTTCAAATCAGTTCGCAAAGCCAAAGCAGACTCATTTACACACAACTATATGGACGTACAATGGGAAGCTTTCATGGTATCAGAGGTGTTGGTTAAGACTTCAAGGAACTATGATTAAATACCACACTGATACAATAAAATATTTCTGTAACTGTCTTAATTACTAAACTGTATTTTTTCATTTCGAAACCACACCAAGAGTGGTGCAAAACACTGGAAGTGCCCCTCACGGAGCATCCAAATTGAAATCACAGTTCTTGTTACCTAAATCCAGGGAATTACCAAGATTCGAGCACGGACCTTAGCGCACAAAACCCTTTGAGTCGCTGCATAAAAACTATCACTACCTTCCGTTCTCCACGTGCTACAGTTCCTGTAAGAAGTGGGAAGTGGTGCCTGGATACAAAGACAAAGCATATCTTATGCCTTCCTTAGTATATTCTTTCCATTTGAACCTTACTTGATTACATTTAGCGATCATTCCTGAATTTATACGAATTTACCACGTAGTCCATAAATTATTAAACGCTACCTAGATATAGAGGCAACGGTACCCCAGATTCGATAAATAGCACTTGGGGAGCATGGGGTATGATGCAACGTAAAATAAGGCATTGAAAAGGGAAAAATTAAATTTGACATGGTTTCCACATTCACTAGCTTAATTGCCTCCATCGACCCACTCTTAGACTACAAGGTTAAAATATTACCACCAACGATTACGAGCTCTGTCAATATTTTGGCTCTAAAGGCCCAATTTTTAGACTTTCAAGGAGCCCAAATGTTGGCACAGTGCCCGTAAACACACAAAAGATGGCCCTTTCAGATCTAAAATTATACTTCAACATGTGAGCCCTATTCGGCACAATTCAAGTCCATCATCTCCACATCTTCCACCGTCACCCGCCGGGCAGTGGATGGAAATAAATTATAAACCCTTACTCACCCTAAGGTTAAGCAAACGTAATGATTGCCAATAAAAGAGGTACTATCACGCTAAAAGTTAACAACCAGAGAAAACGATCACTTATATTACTTAGAATCCAAATAGAAGTAAAAATATTTACATACACAAACCTGGGTTATGAATAGGAGATTAAAACCCCTACTGGCAATCAACAAAACCGCGATTTAATTCTAATTAATACCACAACATCATTAAGGCGATGGTGGACATACAACTCTAGCTATAAACACTTGAGAACACTCAGACTAATGGCTTCGAATGAATCCTGGAAAGAAATTAATAATCACTGGTTGGCAATGATGAGTAAAATCACTTATATCCACAATAAACTTTTAAACAAGTATTAACTGAATCACGGTGTAAGGTTAGAATTTTATAAATACAACTGAATTTATCAAGGGAGTGTGGTGGGCCAGTCCGCTGAGTGTTGGGCTGCCTATTTCCTTCCCTGAATGCGTGTCATTTATAGTAAACGCAAGACATATTACCAGTGAATAAATAAAAATTCATTCACGCCATTTTTACACTAATTCCACATGTAAAAAATAAACAATTTTACTAAAAACAAATCAATAGATAACATTTTTGGGAAATTACAACACTCTACATCTGTCATAAACAAAGCTGCAGCCATAGTTTCTCAACCCTCGCGAAAGAGTCCATAATATAGCAATTCAAAGGCATTACTTAAACTGACAGAATAGGAAGGAATAACGCACATCATGGACCGTACAAATATACTCGTTTTCCTGGATCATGAGCTCGAGTTCAGATTCCAACAGCGGCAAATACACTACATGAATTCCAAGCTCCCTCTCAACTGCTGTGCGAAAAGCAGTTAACAACTTAATAATAGAACTATTCCAGTCAAATTAAGGATGAAGTACTGGTCCGTGAACCGTAAGTTTACGTATAGTGATAATATCAAAATGAGCAACATGAATGAAACTGGGCATCACTTTCCCGAAAAAAAATCCCCATCCTCCACGTGATTAACCGCTACCGTGGGATACAAAATAACACGAAGACTATCCGCTCACCAAATGAGAAATCCACAAATAGTACCTACAGGATGAGCAGAAAAAAAAGAACGGTAAAACCTTGGCAAGAATTTATTCCGCATCAAATTAGAGACTGAACTCAAGGATAATCGTAAAAACCTATAGATAAACTGCAGTGCGCAGCCAATAATGTAGGCTGCGAAAAAAAGGTGGGATGGACTACAATTTTTGATCAACAGCTTCCATGAACGATTTCTTTAACTACTCTATGGTAAACGACAGATCTTTCCCTCAGGAAGAGATCAATTCACAATACTGACTCGCAATTGAATATCCTGAATATACTAATTATAATACGTTACAATAACGCTTGCTCTCTGCTATAAAGAAGTTTCAATTACCTCTTGACTTCATTTTAACCTTAATCATTCCACTGATAACGCTTATCATAGGAACTATCTTGATAAATCAGTATCAATCCAAATCGATTCATCTTTAAAGCTATCGAAGCCATTTTCATTCAAATGCATGGTGGATGTGGAGACCCACTTTCGTAGATATTTCTCAGACAAATAAATGAAGTGCATTATGAATAATTATAATTAATAGTTACAAATAACTGATGTACTAATTTAAAATCCGAATTTCATAACGAACTTTCTTTTGATGTCACCATCAGCACCTATCCATTATCTTGCGATAAGAACCCATATGAGATACTATTATTTCTCCAAGCTCTCCAAATCTCTTATCTACATCAGACACTGATATTTAAAAACATGCACCATCCAACGTCCATATTTATGATATTTAAATTGAATATTAACCTCTGATTGACTCATTGAAATCCTTTTCTGCTTATACAAAAATGGTTTTCAGTTCAAAGGCGTATTTCATAGAACTGCAACAATGTTGACGATAAATAGAATACGATACCACCAAAATGCGTAAGAATTACATATCAAGGAGATTTCATTCTCGCAGTACTTTTTATGGCTGCTTAAAAAATAACAAAATTGAGACAAAATTGTGATGATTAAACTGAAAATACATAAAAATTTAACATTTTAGCTCCAATACTACCAAATTTATAGACATTGAACATTTGACCGATTTCCACAGGCAAGCCATAACGGCCATTATTGGTGTTTTTTTTTCCAAATGGACTTTGGAAACTTCATGAAATTCCTACACTTCAACAACGAACGTTAAAGCTAGAAAATTTGAAAATGAATTTTAATGTCATTTTACCTTGGAGTACGTTTCTTATTTTAGGCTAGAAGCACCAGAAGCGATCAAGACTCAATCGGAATCCACGATCGATACGGCTCCTTCATTAGGCCGTGGAAGACGTGACTGCACTCCAATAGAGAAACCAAATGCGTTCACGGTCAATCATCCCAACTGCGCACCAATCATTAGGAACACATATTTATGTGTTTCTTCTTTATCTTGCTAGAGACAAAAATACACTACTACCATATACTTGACATATCTTGCAGTAAAATTTGAAAAAAAAAATATTTTTGACCTATATACGGTTTTCGAAGCTCCTAAAATAGTAAATTTCATCATGAATGTTTATCCTCGCATTTAAAAGCGACAAAGTGACACAGCACATGCGCATTTTCATTAAAATTACAGGATTCACAAGCCTTCAAAGTTTAAATCCAACGATTTTTATACATTATTAAAACTAAAATAGGCTATTTTCAGTCCGACTGGCTCACCAATCGTTAACCTATTATTCTCATATTCGAAATAAGTTGCTTAAGTTTAAAAACGAGAGAATCACATACCAGGAAAAGCAGTTCAACCGTAGAATGAATCGTTATACTCCACAATGAAGCCTTCCTTTGTTACGAGAAGTCAAAAATAACTGACACCATTACAAAAAAATGATTGACTCAAGGAGGAGCTAATAAAAACTCCCACACGACCACGGCTATCAGACGCTTAACATTAACTCTTCAATACACTACCGAAGCCGGCTTAAGTCCCAAGCCCAACCTTCCCTGTAAATCGCAACTTCTCAACCGGAATGAAATTGACTTGGACATTGTATAATATTCCTTCAAACTTATAACGGTCGAAACTTTTTTTTGGAAACGTACTCATTCGTAATCATATTCGCACATTTTATTAAACTTTTATGACATTTCAGGTAAAATAGAAAAATCCAAGACACCGAATACTTTAATAGATATTTAGTGTACGTTTAACACGTAATCTTATGGGGGATCATGTAACTATAGTTCATTTCAACAATAAACATGCAAATATTCTTCTAACTAAGAAAAATTAGTGAAAAATGATTATTCATTATTATTTTGAAAAATTTTCTCAAGAATTATTAAAGATCTTCACTTAATATAAATATCAGATAAATATAAGGAATATAAACTTAGCAGGCGCCACGAATCAGTTGTAGGTCGACTAATTTTTCGAAGAAGACAATAATAAATATCTTACGGCTAAATATGTATCTCATTGTTGAGACATTATTAATGCCAAACTTGAATTCACCTTCCCTTTTATTCAAAACGAAATATTACGAACGCAGTTATCAATATGGACACTCAGAGATTATCTCTTAAAGCGTTACACGGTTCAAGCGTAAAGCCTTATTCACAACAGCTTATCTTGGCGTAACTTGGCTTTCAATTGCTGAGACCAAAAATTGAATTATCCGAAAATCGCAACTCACACCGTGCATCGACTTTGAAATACGATAGCAAGTTCATACGAATATTTATAGCACTATAAATAATTGCTATTCTGAGTCAAATAAATAATAATAAATTAGGTTGCTGCGAATCAGCAGACGCTCTCCTCAAATGTTAAACTCCCTCCTTTCGCCAAATTAAGTGCTTGAGAATGTGGCTTTAAAGGGAAAAAGAGCAGGAGCGAACAGGAGCTGGAGGAAAAATCAGAGACTAAGAACTGTTTCCCTCTTCCACGCTGTCATTTTTTCTTACTCTTCGCTTTTTCATCATTTTCATGCTTCCAACGTCAAAGACAACGGATGGCAACCAATAAATATTTTCCTAACGCGCGACGACCATATGTTTGCGATGGAGTGTTCCAACGTAGACGGGCGCCAAATACTCCCCCGCATTCCGCCAAGGCGACTAAGTGGAGCAACACACGAGGGAATTGTCACGTATAGCAGCAACGAACCCCCGCAAAATAAAGCCACATATATACGTGGTACCACAGCATGATTTCAGTAAACATCAAGTAACGAAAACCGAGAAGAGAATCTAAGTAAGATTGGCCTCATATCAAACACCTAATTTTACTCCACATCCCACTAATTTTTTAATTTAGCTTATTCTCCTATTCACGAATGTTCAATTCAATTCAAACCCCAGTAAAAATCTTTCAAATATCGGTGAAAATTTGAGCATGCAAGTTGGATTCAAGGATACTGCAAATTAATAATCCTTCTCTGCGGAGTTAATTCAGACATTCTTTCATTTGCGAGTGACGGCTAGAGTTAACCACTGGGCAGACATTTTCTTCAGTAAAAAAAAAACTAACTCCCATTTGGCCTTTTCCCCTATCAGCAGAATGTTATAGATTTTCGATTCAACTTGAAGCATAAATAACTATAGCTGAGCATCCAACCACACTGAAAATCTTTAACAATAAATACTTAGTTACTGAATATTTAAGAATCGCGGGATTAAAAAAAGAACAACACCACCGTCACAAATGGAAACCAGCCTTAGTGTTGAAGCATTGATGAGTGAGCGATGCCACGGCACTTACTCCAACGCTTTCCCCCACTAGCCTTCATTTATAGACTCCACCAGCTGCTAGGTTAGGATTCGAAGACTCCTGCACTTCCTTCCTCATTGGTTCCCTTTCCCTCCTCCCCACAACTCAACACTTCTTCCCACACCGCCGCTGCCTTTTCGACCACCTTTGGCCGCCTTCCAGCAGCATCCCCACGGGAGGTGGGTCACGCGCTGTGACGGAGGGATCGCCACTGACTGGGATACTCACTCCGTCTTCGGAACTCGGTAAACATTTCCGCACCGTGTCTTCGGATGCCTTTCAATTGTTGCGATGCGCGGCTTTCCTTTCTTCGTTCCCGAACTGAGGGGTCAGGCATACTATTCGGCGCCAGTGGCGCAGCGAGGGGGGGTTAAGGGTATATACTCCCCCCTCCAGAGCTCAGAGAAATTTTTAAGTTTAATCCATTTCACTTAATTAGATTAATATTACTTATAGAAGAGGGTAAATATTATTAAAATATCCCTCAGAAGCCCTTAAAAATTACCAATTTGGACCATTTATCTGAATTTTTTCTAGGGGAGGGCCCCCGCAACCCTGGCGGGTATTCCATACCCTCAGACACACCAGTGTTTTGCGCGTGAAACCCTCCTAGCCTAGTCCTAGCTACGCCCCTGTTCGGCGCCACGATTATAACGATTTCCGGCTACTGCGAACGATCTACGGCTTCTAGCATTGGCTGAAGGTAGTTTCACCACCACAAGAAAAAAAATTATTAATAATTTTGCAAATATATTTTATTTCCCTCAATAATTTCAGAGTTCCCTCTGTCCCCATCCCTCTGTCCGTAGGGATTTCGCCAGTAATTTTTTTCTCCAAAGGTGCCTAAATACTTTCTTAATAAGTCTATCTTACTTTCTTTTAGGAGAAAACGTAAAATGTGGTTATTAACACCTTTTACGTGAGAGTTAAGATAGCTAGGTGCGTGCTCCCACTGATACTTGCACAAATCGACCGCACTCTAAGGTAATTAATTTCCAATCAAAGCGACGAAGGTGCACCGGAAGCAGGCGTTTGAATATAAATTACGCCCACAGAAAGGAGATAGAACGAGAACGGAATCATGCAGAGAAAAGTCTATTGTTTAGGGTAAACGCGACACCAGGATGTTAGTGCCACCCACTTCGGAGAGAAGGAAGCTAAGTGCCAGTTTCCAACGACACTTGCGCAAATCTTACGCGCTCAAAGCCAATTAATGGCAGCTTACCTAGCGTATATCCTTTTCAAAACGAATCCCTAACCAGGAAAAGACAAGCAAGCTGCATGCTAAGCTCTACATCATTTGTATTCCTCACGCAATCACCATACTTTCACAGCAGATGACTTCATATCCCCTAGTATTTCCTCAATTTATACTATAGGTATATCATATCCTGGAGAACGCTGGTTCAAAAAATTTTCCAAAATATCCATTAGAATTATAACCGATAACATTACGCAAAGAAATCTTTTTCATAAACCCGTTAAATACGTGACAATTATCTTTTTACGCCTACAATTTTTCCTCACAGCAAAAATCTTTACGAACTGGACAAGACACGACAAGGACGCCGATAAGTAAAAATGAAAAAAACATAATCAACCGTAAGACAATACAGTGTTTCGCAACATGGACATCAATGCCGCAAGTCCCCCGTGTAATGAATGGGATGAATACGTGATAGAGGTATTTGAGGATTTCAATCGTGAAAAAAGGAAAAAAATAGTTACAAATTGTACAAAATATTTAAACCGTAGAAAAATGCAAAATAATTTTGATCAAAATTTCTTCGATCATTACACGGGCTACCTTCGTTTGGAAGTAGACTAAACGACGTTTATAAGTAAACAGGATTTCGGTTTCGGACGTAACCAGTTCATAATTTTAAATCATCAATACTCTGGCTAGCGATAAATTTTACTGTCGCTGTATTAATTCCATTTTTTTTAACCTGGGGATTAAGGAACAGAATCTTTGCTCAATTTTAAATATCGTATTTTTAATCGTATTGTTTGTCGGCATTGAGATTTCCAATGATTAGGATTTTTGAAATGATTGATCATTGCTTAAAATTAATTTGCCTTCTATGATTAAAAATTTAATTAAAACCAATTCATCATCAGCATGTGATGTACTAGAGTTTATACAAGCTATCGACTTGCTCTTGTCAGTTTCAATTCTAGGCGAGATTCGCGCAATGAAGAAACTCCCTTGCACAGCTACCAACGAGGATGTTGAGCAGAATTGGCCTCCCGCTAAAATATAATCACTCTGCGAGCAATTCTTCAGGAACACAAGGAAAAGGAGTCTCCCGTATCAAGCGTCATGCTGTGTGGGTCAATCATCACAGCAGGAAATAATGTTCCGAAACGTTGAGACGTCCACTACCTACCGTTCTACTTAAAACGGAAAAATCATAAAGTGTAAGTCGAAAAGTACTTCATGTCATGCTTTCATGTTACCTCAGGCTCAGAAATATTTAGAAATCTTCAAAATTTACTTCCTGAATATCAAACATATCATCCATAGCATACATAGCTTAGCAATAACATGAACGAGGACGAGGAATTGGCCTCCCTTCGTACAACAATATGTAACCTCTAAAATTTTAAAAGCAAATAAGTGTCGTTCCCCAATTTCCAATAGTTAACAGAGATTATTGATTGATTTTTAGATTTCAAATCGATTTCTCAAGCTCTCATCCGAACACGACGTTTCTCATTTTTATTTTTATTCGACATTATAATGCCCCTTTTTTACCTAGGACTTCGCCTCCGACCTATTCATACGAAAGTTAGCCACCTAAGGTAACCCGATAAAATTTTAACTTTATCTTCCGGGTCTGTAGATTTAGTTAGCCTATGAAAAGCTATGATCATTTTAATTTCTATCACAGCATAATATGAAAATGCAGCGTTAAAAGCATCTATCAGTGGCAACTGCACGCATGCAAATGCACCCAATCACTCTATTCACGGTACTTTATATCTTACGTTTTGAAAGTATGTAGTAACTTTTATGCAAATTTAAAACATGATTCAAAAATTATGAAAGTAACAACAAATTTGAAGAGATATATTTTAAGGCAAATATCATCAACTTTATGCATCAATAGGACTGCAGGTATTCGGATCATTTTAACAGGACTAATTCGGGGAACATATCTATATTACGCCATATGTATCATAAACTGTATGAAATAAAGACAATTAGACTAACTTTCCAACTTCAATACTGATCTAAATGCCTAATCGTGCGCCAGGTACCTTATTGGAGCATCGAATTGAGTGTACAGACATTCAGTTCCCCTATTACATTCCTTGGAAATCTTTTTTTATAGCAAATTTACGGCGACGCATTTTCCTAACCATAGAATAAACCTGAGCAAAACTTCCTCAATACTATTTATCATGAAATTTAAACAAGCATTATCAAGTAAAACGACCAAAGTTCTATCACTTCTCAAGGCTAAATGGATAAACTCTCCCTTAAAGAAACGAAGAAATATGACAGAAATGCGAATGATTACATTAAAGTACTTTTAGAACATAAAAGTAAAACTAAAACCTATACTGGAAAGTTCTGGCTGCTCCTTCCTACTAAAATACCTCAGGTCATTATCAGGAACATCCCAAGCACACATCAAAAAGTAGTCCATTGACCGCAGTCATTCGATCGATTCGACAACAAGAGAATGGACTTTTTTTACTCTATCACGTTTTTTATTGCCGGACGCCCAATGACGCGAGGAGAGTGCGACGAAATACGGCAAAACTGGAATAAAACGGAAATAGGCGCAAGAATTCAGTATTGTGACTGCACGGGGAAATGGGATTTTGATGCGGAAAATAAAGACGTATTTTTAGACCAGAAACCCAGGGATGGTTCTTTGTGTCAATGGTGGCTAGTGAACATCTTTGGTCGTAAATATCCGAGGTCGGTTTGGATCGTGAGTGGTTAGATGTGTTTACCCTATCCCTTATTCTCCTTCATCTTACTTAGAGCATATGAGTAAGTGGTACTACAAGCACTTGAAAAAAGTACAGGCTAAAAGTTAGGCAACAAGACTGGCCTTGGGAAGGACGAAACCACCTTCGCTATAGATGCAGCTTCTCTTTTCACGGAAAGGACGGAATATCTCAGATACTTGGAAAGCTGCAAGGTGCCCATGGCCTACCGCTAATACGCACTTTTTGGGTATACTTTAATTTTCCTAATTGGAAAATGAGAAATGGTTATCTTATTAGCTCTGTAACACAACACGTACTACTTGCCATTACGGTGATTATTTTTATGATTTCATAAACCCCACGATTAATGACAGCTTCCCGAATGATACTATGTATTTTTTTCCTAATTTCTGAGCTATTGTGTCATTTATAATAAATAAAAATTCCAAATTGTAGTCGTTAGTGTAAAATAAAGCACTGAAAGTAAATTTAGACTTCCAAAAAGGTTTCTCAGGTTGATAGGCACACGAACATACATTGCTCACATGACCTCAGCTAGAAAATGGTTTAATAATTAGTTTACACACAATACTCTTATAGAAAGCACTCGATATTCCTAAAAGACAAAAATATTCAGAAATAATAACCAAAACAATTTCATCGAAAAAATATTTTCAAGAAAAATCCGAGCATCAAAGGCTTAAAAATAACTTGCTCATATGGATAAACACCATTAAATTCATCAAGCAATACAGAATAAAGTTATCAAAATATCAGTTTGCCGAACAAAGAATTCATCACTTTCAGCCCTTCCCCTGAGTATACGAGAGCGATACAAAATCAGAAGAACAAAAATATTCAAACATAATCATGAAAATAAAAAAGGAAAGCCATAAGAATAAAGAAAATGGAATCAAGACTATATGTACCGAAGAGTGAAATATTATTGTAACACATTAATTGAAATTATGAAACTATTTGCATCATTACATACAAGCGGGATGCTGTATAACCGTTATCGCAATGTTTTCCGAGTATTGTGAAACCAGCTTCAAATAAACTCAGGAAAAACAGACTGGAAATAATTGAATCTAACTTTCCAAAATGTGCTCCACAACACATAGAAAATAAATTTATCCACTTTTGCGGAAAAATTGCGGAAACAAGGGGTAGCATAATATTAAATACGTTAAATTATGACGAATATAATTTTTTTCGCTTTTTAGCCCAAAAAAGTCAGTACAAGTTTGGGGTGGGGAGTTTTTGCTTTCACTATTGCTGGAAATTCGGCAAGAGTAAAAGGAAAAATAAATATCATTCAGTTCTTGTGTAATCACCAGTTATACACTAATGCAAGACTTCAGGCGATTTCATGTGGGAGTCACCCATGACTGCACTTGAAAAAAATACCAACTTCCACCGCTACACAAATGTATTATTATTAAGTTAAAAATTAATCACTTTGTAATGCTTCGTAAAGTTACATGACCTCAGGTGACCGGTAAAAAATGAAGCCGGCTGTCTAAAATATTTCCACGGTGGAAGTTGCCTCTAATTTCAAGTGAAGCCCGACACTAGCTCGTTTCAAATCCAATGAGCATCAAGTGCAAAAGCATGCGTTGTGAGTCTTGGAGAGTGCTACTACTGAGTAATGACCGCACTTCATCGTGCCACACACTATTTAGGGACTATCTAGAGAGCACAGGACTTGGGAGGGAAAGAGAAAACACGTGGCTCTCTCGTGTAATGCCGTCATACCGTGCGCTCGTGGTACTCCATCTCCGCGTCTCCCTGCTCCTCCACCACGGCCAGGGATCAGAAACAGAGAAAAATCCCTTTTTTTATCCGGGTCACAACCTTCTAGGCGCCACGGGAGTGGCTATCGTCACATCCGTAGACACACTGTCTCCTTTGCTGAACAATTTGGAATAGATCGGCGAAAACCAACAATGCTGTTCAACCCCTAATCATCCCCAGTTGATCATGCGCTGAAGATCATGATGAGCAGGAGGATTACAAACTAGTTTATTTCCCAAAGGTCTTTAAAAAATATTGAAGTTTCCAACCTCTATGTAATTTTCATTTGGTTAACACTTCCACCACCCTCAGGGAGTACTACAGGGCAACATTATCGGCTACACCACCTTGGGCAACGCGAACAAAGGATGTGAAAATGAGTTTATCCCCCCCCCCCCTCCCCAAAGACTGGGAATATTTAAGTTCACGATCGCTATATAATTTTAATTTGGTGATCGATCCCTCCAACGTCACAATTCAGAATGAGTGCGACAGGGCGGTACCCTGGGGCCCAACACCTTCTGCAACACTGGCAAGAGGTGTGATTGGAGCCGCAACGTTCTCCAAACCGCCGCAGCGTAACGTCGACGACACGTCGTGGAGATCTTGCGGGGAAATGACATCCTAAATGTCCCCGCGCACCTCGCCCGATCCCGATGAATTCACAGGACATGGCCCGTGAAGTGGAGGGGGGGAGACGGTGGACCAAAAAGCGTCGTCACGCGGGCGGGAATCGAACCGGGGACGCGAAGGACAGGGAGGAGGGGGTGGAGATCAAAGGCGACGACAGGGCGTCGCGCCACGTGGTTTGTGCGGGGTGGGGATTTCCCCAAACAGGCCGTGCGTAACAAAAGGTAACGGAGTGGCTAAGTAGATCGGAGGCTGGCGGTGCGACGATGGGACGGGGCGTGAGGTGCACTTGTCTCCTTTGACGTCATGCCGCTCTCCTCCTCACAGGTAAAGACACCCGGTCACGAGGGAAGGGAATGTCCACGAGGAAACCATGCCAGACTTCGGGGCTATCACTGCGTCCGAAAGTGCCGACGAACTCGAGATACACCGTGATGAAGGAGCTCGACTGACTCGGTTGGAAGCCGCGATACTAAATTCCCACGGAGATGCTCGGGATTCTGATCACGGCGGTGGGAGAAAATATTCCAAAGGTTATTTCACTCATAGTTGCCATGATGAGTGCACTGCAAGGTACTCCATACTTGGAATGAGGAGCTATAGCTGAGATCCCGTTAGCATTTTTCTATTAGAATACGTCAATACTGGTGATGTATTAATGTATTCCAGCAATCTTCCACACCAACTCTACCAACTTTCCAACTGGCAAGAACCAATGTAATCGTAATCATTGGGATAATAATTGCACTGACAGAGCAGACGATAGCAGTTTGATGCTAGATCACAGCCAAAAAATCAGACACACTCCTTAACTATGAGATGGGCAGCTAGGAGGAACCAGCTTCGGAAAAAAACTATGGGGAGCAAGCTAACCCAGACCTAACGAGTGGCAGCGATGATGATACCAGGAGATCGGAAACATCGCGGAACCGCACTGACCATCCTCCTATTCTCTTTCAGACGGGGAATGGAAGGAGGGGTACGGGGAGGAAGGGGGGTTCAAGAGGAAGGGGCGAGCGGAAAGGGTGGCGGATATACTACAAGCGTGGGCGGTGGGGGTCCCGGCTGCGGTGGTTGAAGGCGCCTGGGTCCACGCATACCCCTGAACCCCCTCCCCAGTTTTCTTTTCTCTTACCCACCCATCCCCACCCCTCCACCGAGCCATCACCTTCACTCTCGAGCGAAAATATCCCCCCCTCCACACCCCTCGTCCCTCCCCTCACTCTGCGACCTCCGCCAAAATACTCCTCCACCCGGACCAGGACCCCTCCACCCTACTCCCACTTATACACAGTATATATTCGCAGAGGGGTAAGGTCTGGCTGACGGAATACACAAAAATTCTGAGGGGAAGATTACTATTATTAAAGCATTCTGCCGGTTAAGGTAGGTTTGCTCGGAGCATTTGTGAATCACTCCGGCCATCTCCACTACCATATTGGACTTATTGTTCATAAATTCTTCTTCGTATTTAGCTTTCGTACGTTATCAACTTTTTCTGCCTTTTTTTCTTCGTTAGTGTCCATTCTGACCCATACAAGAGAATAGGTTTTTTTAAATAAATATCCACGTCTTCTTTTAGGTATTCCATATTTTATCTCACACTTACTATCCCTTCAAATTACAGTACGCTCCATCCCTTTAACTTCTGTCTATGTTTCCTATTCTCTCCTTCCTCCTCTCCCACCTAACAAGTATTCGTCCCTCTTGCACGATTTTTCAATTCCCTCCCCGCTCAGCACTCCATCCATCCAAGTCGTCTGTCGTTTTCGAATCTTAACTAAAATCTTCTTCTCCTCGTCCAACCAGTTTCCATGTCTAGCACCATGGAAAAATACATACGGATACGTTCACCTGTAACACTGTTGACTCATCGCAAAAACTTCAGGCAAGAAAGCTACTTTTGGGAGGGTATCAGGAAATCATTAAACTATTTTGGCGACCATGACATTATTTATCGATTCTAGGAAGGGACGATGGTCATCTCTGACACAGAAACAGACGGAACATGACGTGATTTTTTCAGTGATATGACCTTGTTTCTGTGAGTCTCAATCAATGTTACTGTTAGAATTATTTCCATATAAATGTGCTCGTGATTTTCGTAATGATGGCTAATAAAATGAAATTTTTTACGTGAATTCGAATTTCAAAAAGTCTAATATTTATGGAACAGGAGATACAGATTTAATAAACTACGATAAATTAAACCCTAATTAAAATTACTAATTTATCAAATGCAAATATTAATAATTGCTTTGCATTTTCATTTATATGTTCTCTAATCTGAATATACATAATTTATTCCTCACATAGGTGGTTTATATTTTCTAACTCCGTGGGTATCACCAACATTGGACATTTGAAGTTTAAATAATGTTAACGAGTGCCACTAAAACTCGCATGCCTTCACGTGTAATCACATCCACGCGCCACCCTTGCCGAATTTTTTTCTCCCCACTCATTTTTCTTCGCTTTTTCTTTCCCCGGAGCAGCGGTACATTTGGCTCGGTTCAATAAAAGTGGAACGGAAAGAAAGAAAGCATTGGCGAAGGGACTTAGCCCAAAGATTTGAGGCGAATAAAAGTCTCGTCGGCAATAAACGCCAAGAAAATAAACAAACGTAAGAGAGAAGAATTAAGTGATCTCGAGGCGTGAAGATCCAGTCGATTAAAGAATCCACCCGGGACTCCTACCAACTGCGGATCCACGGAAGAGGGGGAAAGTTACTCCCCTCAAATCCTAGAGAATACTTTTGTAGAAACCTATAATAATGTAACACCTTCAAATGGAGCGTTCTCTTCAGAGGACATGCCGTATTTAAACCAAGTACAAGCCCTTCATTAGGGAACTAGCGAATGGTACCCGTGGAACTTGAACGGATAGTAAAGATTACATAATGACTTTACAATTATTATAGTAGTTTACTGATAACAATTTAAATAAATAAAAGACTACTTTTTTTTCAAAACTGTTTTGGGAGAGATATCGTAGATCAGGAAAATGAAAAGATATCGTTCCGTCTACTTATTTTAATTTCAAAATTCTACAACACGTGTTTCAACTGGTTCGCAGTAATCATCAGGTACAGAGATATTTCGGTTCCAAAGTATTTTCACTGCAAGCTTCTTGCAGTAAAAAATCAAAAATTCTTATGAATTCAGTTTAAAGAGAAAAATTCCAAAGCATGGGAACTTGGTAGCTACTACGAGGAAGGTCTTCCATACGGATATATAGTCAAGCGTTAAAGAAAAGTATTTCATTGAAATGATCGACGAAAAAATCTACGAATGCATCTCTCATAGACCTGGCATAAAGCATTAGAATGTACACCTAGTATTATTAAACCACCAAAGATAATTCGCAATCACCGAAAAGATTAATTCTTTTGAGCAAATTAGATGAATTGCAGAATGATGCATTAGCGTACTAGATTAGTCAAAAAACCAACTTTCACCTAAAAAATATAAGAAAACCATGAGTTAGACATGATACAATGGAGCGCCGATATAATTGCAAATAATCATATTATAAATTTTATTCAATCCACGTTTACCTCGCGGGTAATGAGTTACAGCCGCTATTTTTAATCTTTGTCCTAAATGAATATTTTGTGTCCCAACGATTTATAAAATAAGCTGCAAGAAAATTAAAGAAGAGGAAAAACCATCCTGTTTATTTACAATGGATGTAGATACAATTACACTTATTGTGGAACATGAACCGAAATAATACTGTAACATTTTTGAATTATTAATATTTCTATTACATTCGAAGGGCTTGATGATTCGATTTTTTTATGCTTACGGCTCAATAATATTTTTTTTAAATACATGTTACTCACAAAAAGACATCGAAAATAACATAGGTAGGAAAAATGAAGCTGGAAAAAATTCCAACAATAAAATTTATGGCTAATTACAGCTAATAAAGATAAATGTCACGTCTAAAGCATCATTGAAACGAGTTTACCCCAACACAATTACCGTGAATGTACGCGATGGCTACACCTGACTGAACCTGACTTAACTCTCGAGACAAATATCAATGCTAAATGAAAACACACCCTCTCAGCTGGCTAGACAGATTCGAGGAGAATGCCGTTAACATTCTCAGAAACCACTTAAGTCCAGGAGGAAGAAGATAAAAACCGTGTTTGTGTAAACCAACTTCGCCTTAATAAGACGAAATAAACAGCATCCCGTAGCAGCAAGAAGTGTAACAACGAGGACGATGTAATCCGAACGCCTCACTGATGGGATTTTAAATAAGGACTCTTCGAGGTCCAAGTATCCACGGGAGGGGATAAATATTTATCCAAGAGGAATGGAACGAGGAATCGGCCGCTGCGGAGGGAGGAGGAGGGTTTAAGAATGCCGACGTACGCACCGTCTCCCCGCGATTGTTTCGCTGAAGGTGAAACGTCACACGTACCGATGGAGCTGCACGGGCTGGCTTCAAAACTTTGTTGTATGTACTGTTACGCAAGGGGATGGGCAAGAATAGGGCCGGAGGTGTCCCAACTCCTCGCAAATGAATGCCCCCACCCCGCGCGTCCAACTATAGCTCCTCCGTCCCACGCAATTTGCCTGCCGTCCACAAACCGTCTATCTCGGCGGCGTCAACTCTAAGAATCTAATCTGCCGGGGCGGGAAGTGGAAGAAGGAACTGGCAAATTGGTCGGGGCTTGTGTTGCAAGTAGACTTGATGCTACCAAGACGGGATGATATCTGCGCCTCTTAACAAAGACAGAATCTGCACAAAAGACAAATGTGATGAATTACATACATTGAATTTGTATTTTTGTTTTTTATATTCATGAGGGATTAAAATGCTTGATTTGACAATGTTGTACTGTTATTCTAGATCTGTCTCAGCCGTTTTTATTTAATAATGCTCCCAAGAATATCATTTCAAGGGAAAGGAAAGCAATATCTAATCATCCCAACTATCATATATTTACGTTATATAAAATATCTTTATAAAGTTAAAAATAAGATTAACTGTATAACAATTGAGGCTTAACTTTGTGGAAACACTAATTAGGAAAATAAAATATACTTTCTACAATTCAAGCCGCTAATTTAATATCATCGACCATGGATTCAAGATATATGACCTTCGCATAAGTGTCGAAACCATTTTGTCAATATATAACGTACATGGAAAGTACATTTGATTTCTTGTACCAGGGATATGTTTTCAAATTTGAGATAAGGAAAATGTTGTAAAGATTATACAATATGCACATTTCAAGATGAAATGAAAATGAAAAATTCAAGAAGATAACGGAAGGTTTTTAAACCAAAGCAAAGCGATCGATGAATGCGAGTAAACAAGAGGGATGCCTTCCCTTAACTACAAAACTACTGATGTCGCGTGTTATCAGAGGTCAAAGGGGCTGGCAATGGCGTGATATGCAAATATAAATATACCATATTTTATCCAAATAACTGGGCATCAAAAGTGCATTTCGTGAGCTTTATCGCTGGAAATGACACAATTATAATCAAATTTTGCCACCATTATGTTAGTCAGATGTTAATCAGATAGCCAAACCCAGTACGAGGGATTAACGTGTCTGCAGTTCGCTATCGCTATTGCTAATTTTAGCACTCGTGTTCTTAGAAGAATTGACAACTATGGAGGTATTTCAAGATATTCGAAGGTAAATTTTATTTTTAAGCCACCGAGGACGTAAAATTAATGTGAAAAACAGAGATAAAAAATATTTTATTCAAAAAGGAAGGATTAGTGGAAAGTTATGCGTACTAAAAATTGCATCGTTCATTTCAGATTAATTTCAACATCGTCATGGTGAAATTATAAACTTTTATTGGGGAATTAAATTGAACACAAACGGGAATGAGTAACTTTTTTCAGTTTTCTGGATAGTTTCCAAAATTCTAAGTAAGAAACTAGACTATTTTGAATACTATTCCTAGAAAATTACATGAGCCTATTCCGAACAAAGTTATGACATCAAGGCCTACTTTACATTGAAGAATTTAAACACGCTTAATACAGGACAACTCAAGACTAAGTAGTCACCACATAGAACAATAGTTTTGCAACGTAGGAAGTAGATTACTCGACGATGCATTGGTTTGACAAAGTTTTAACAGCAGCTTCTTTAGTCCCAAGAAAAACGTTTTCACCAAAAGCGATTGTTTCGTTAAATGATACAATCATGGGCATAGTTTTGGGGAGGAGGGAAGGTGAGCCGAGCCGGATTCGTCCGAAAAGGTAAAAGAAGACGAATTCGATATTAAAGAGTGCCGACATGTAGTTTTTTCCTCCTAAATACACAGAAAACCACAATTCGCTGAAATCATTATTCAGCATGTCAAACCAATGCAGCAAAAGATATGAGGAAAAAGAAGGGATATAGCGAAAGGCTGAAAAGATATTTGTAGGTCAAGAAGAAATTCAACCCAAAAGAGAGAAAACAAATATCCGAGGCACTAAGGAGGATGTATTCGCTCTCTACAGAGCCATAATGATACCAAAAATTATCACGGAGCGATGAAAATGAATCAATCGCCCGCTTCGAGAAAAATATCTGTAAGTACACATGCAAACTATTGATAAGCCAAGTCCTCTAGTAATTCTTCGTTAAAACTTTCGCGGTTAGTCGTCCCGTAAGATAAAAACTTTTGGCTTTTGTCGCCGCGTCAATTTTCGGGTGGCCCCAACGTTTCCCGACCGATGCTGGTTGCTTTTTCAAGGAAATCTGTTATAGCATTCATAATTAAAATTATAATAAAAATATAAAAAATCGGCTCTCTGAGTCATCATCTTGTACCATATGATGTCTCTGTGAGCTGAAACGCGTCGTATGCATTAAACGAATTGTGGAAAGTTGCAAGTAACTTTTAATTCAATGAGAAGAGAGTCTAATTTTTTTATTAAAATGAGTTATTTTTCCCTAAAAATGCTCCAATAACCCAACAGTCACCATCGCGAGAATTCAATAGATCAGACTTTCACCTCGACATCCGCAATACATCAACTCGGATCAACAGGTTAGCGAAGAATGAAAAACAAGGCTGCGATGATTCCGAACGTCACAATCGTCATCGCAATGAACTCGGCGCGAGGAGGAGAGCCTTCTTCCCCCGCTTCACCCCTCACTCCCCCCTTCTACACCCTCCATATCAGCTGAATCACTCACCGCGGCTAGCGCCCGCGGTTATGACGGGAAATCCAGCGCTGCCCATCCACCCCCCAACACACCCTCAAGTCCAAAACTCGCGCCCCCTTCATAACTCAATTCTCATTGCATAATTGGCCACGGATCCACCCCTCCCCCCATGCACTGTTATAACGGCTCGTGTGTGAATATACATGAGAGGGGGAGTGGATGGGTGTTTATTGGCTGCAAAAGAGTTATGAATCCTCGGAATGAGTCCTCTCTCCTCGAGTATTTGATCCGCGCAAGGAATGGGGTCTCACCTCCATCACTAAGTGGGCGGGGTGTGATTTCATTCACGGTATTGAAGCATCATCGCTGAACCGTAAACAGTGAAATACTTGTACTCCCTCTCAAAAATAGCCAAGAAATTGCGCATCTGGCCATCTTGACGACCTCTAGAATTGCGGTCCATTTAAAAACACGGGAAATCATTCTAATTTGTATTTTTTTCTCAGCTAATATAATTCGGATGAGATTGCGTCTTGGAAGATCAATTACTTTGGTGTTAAACGAGCTATAATTCGTCGTCTCGGACGTGACTTCATGGAATCGACTTAACATAACGAAATTATAACTTTGTAATTCCACATAAATTTATTAATGGACGAACTAGTTTCGACGAGGTGATGATGACGTGCCACGTAGAAACCGAGGTCGTCCATTAATAAATTCATGTAGAATTACAAAGTTTTACTATTCATTATCTTATAAGAGCTTTTTTCACATTCAAATATCTCCACATTGGAGTCTCCCTTGTGGGTGAGTATTTACAGGGTTCCCACTCCAACTAAATTATAAAATTCACGGTTTTTTCCAGGTTTTCACGGTTTAAATTGCGTCAAATTCACGGTCCGTTTGATAAGCCATTTTAGGAAGAAATATTGCTCTCATAAAAATCAATGGCCACACGTTAACTAAAAATATAGCAAACGCGATAAACGCCGGGAATGCAAAACGCAGCAATGAAAATGCTCTTATGACGACGCCTGTCGTTAGCAAAATTTAGGGCCGGCTAAAGGTTGTGAGTGAGAAAAATGAGGGTGACAGGGAAGTGTAGAAGTGTCTGATTTCTCGCCGGGGTTAATGATCACTTTGGTAAAGGTCGATCGATCACAACCTTAAGGTCTGTGTGTCGTCATGACACACAGACCAATATTTGCGCTTCGAATATACGTGCGCAGATAATTGCTTGGACAGCATCTGCGAGTGACTGACCTATTTTTACTTTGATCCGTCAATCGTAGATCTAAAATCAAGTTTGAGAGGTTTTTAAGGTTTCATGACGAATTTCACGGCTATTTCCAGGTTTTTCACGGTAGCCGAGATTCACGGCTTATTCACGGTTTTAAGGTTTTCACGGTTGAGTGGGAACACTGATTTAGGTTCAATTCTGGAATAGTAAGTAGGGAAAAGAACAGGTGTCCAAATCACTACAACAAACCACAGCCAAGGAGCACTCTGAGAAATCAGATGAGGCACGAGAAAATAAATCCCGGGAGAAGGAATACATACGAATTAACATCGCAAGTTTGGAAATATTTTGATTCATAGTCATATTCCAGCATGGCCAGTCTGACTGAATTTTTTCATTCGCGTAATACTGATTGCCCAATATTTTGAGCACTGATTAGAGAAAAATATTGATATGAAACACTTGGTTCGAGTAGACTTAAATTTTAATTAATTAAAATACGATCGATAATAATCTATCGCGTTCACACGACTTAATTACGCGGTACGTTAATGAGCATGAAAATCCTGCACGGAAGGTGCAATCCACCTTGAAAAAAGACGTTGCCAAAATTTATTGCAAAGAAGAGAATTCACTTTCAAACATTGCACAGAGCCCCGAAATTAAAGCTATGGAATGGGGTAATATATTAGTCAGTCGAGTAACTAAGACAAAACATTCTCAACGTATTTTGAACTACGAACATCTGTCTTCGAGCAAAATATTGTTGCCAAGTTTTTCGTATTTTTATTCAGAGTTCTTTAATTACACTGCTAATTCACAGAAACTAACTTGAGTCGTCCTAAAAATAAATATATTTCCATGCTCTCCCGTACCCCTTAACGAACTCTCCCTGTAGCCTTTGGCCAGGCAGCAGTTTCTAAAACGAATCCAAGAGAATTACGAAAATTCGGAGTCTGTTCAACCCAAGCAATCGACTTTTTCCCGGCTCAAAGGCGAACGCTGTAATACCACCACCCTGCCGCGCGAACCCAAGTCCTGGGTCCACAAAGACAAGAGGAATCACCATGCGACAGCAATTTGGCAGCAATCAATAGCACATGCCCGCCGAAAATTACATCGCAATCAATTAGCTTGGCAACAATCTGCCACTGACGATAAACAGGCCTCACATCTGGCGGAAATACTCGCTCGCCCAAAGAATGAGGGAAATATCAGGCTTCTAGTAAGCAAATCATTAACCACTTCACATAGATAGACGACCAAAATTGCAGGATCAGATAAAAATGTCAATGCGGATTGAGTATAGCATTAAAGTGCAAATACACGCATCGCTTAATGATTAACATCAAATTTTCAATAAGCTAACATACAGAATTCTGGGTTCTTCCAACACTCACATCTGGAATATGAATTGCATATGTATATAAAAATTAACAAACATCGCCATTACGGAAAATGTTTTCTGCATCCCATTTTATAATGATAGATTATACACGAAAAACAAGGGGAAAGTAGATTAAAACTTAACAAGATTCGCATTGTAATGTGAAACTCACGATAGCAATGAGACCACCACACAAACTTCGATAGAGAGCTTAAAAATTAAAATAGATAAAAATTATCAAAATCTACCCATACTTGTCCACATAAAATTGAAATTGTGTTAGTAAGCTCAATTTTAAGGGCTGAGAAAACGTGACCTTCATTTCACGTCGCGATACTTAGAAAGTGTGCAACAGTCACTGATATAAAATCCACGATCAAGTAGAATTGTTGACAATGATACAATGGGATCGGGTTGGTGTGATAGCTAGAGAGTTGTCGTCCCACCCAGTCGGTCCGGGCTCAAATCCTGGCGGTGGCAGATATTTTTCAGAGACTACCCAATTCCTGATTCAGTGCTTTGAGGAGGAAACTTCAATTACAGCGCCTGTCCTATGCGACGTTAAACTTTGGTCCCCTAGGTGCCTTTCGTCAAGAGCAGGCTAATTCCGACGCCGGGTTTCTCTCAACCATTCCTTTCCATGCCCTTCGCACAGGGAGCAAATTACCTAAGTTTTCGCTCTCCTCCTTCACCGAACATATTATAATGATAACGATACATATACTGGGAGACAAACACTTATTAATCCCTCACAAAATTAGCTGAGGACCATTATGTTCTACCTTGATGCTTTGCAGAAACAAAGGCAGGCAGGAAGGAGGAACAGCAGTCAGAACAAAATACCAGGATGATATTTGGGAAGGATCGAAAGTAAGTAATTAAATGAAATTAAAAGGAAAAATCAGGCTTATTTATGTACCTCATCTTTCCTTTATTTTCCAGCATTAATGCATGAATAAAATTGCCGTCGTTACTAAAACGTCACCACTGGACTTAAAAAACTGGAGTAAACATCCCTTGAACCGCAGACACAGATGCTTTGCATACGCTAAATCTGCTTTCCATTTTCTAACCACTTCATGCTAAGGACTTAAGTACGTCAACGAAAATTCATTCACTTGCTTCCGTTCCACAAGAGGCGCAGTCATCGGCGTTTTCTCACAAGATCAATAAAAATGATCTTCTGACTTAAATGGCACATTTTAACTATCAATCCTAATTGGGTTTTCATCACCATCATCATAAGTCAACAATCCTAAGATTGGTTTGACGCAGCTCTCTATCCCTTTCTCTTATTCGCTAGCCTTTTCATGGTGACATATTTCTTCTCATTTACATCCTTCATAACCTGTCCTATGAAACTCATTCGGGGCCGTCCCTTGCCCTTCTTCCGTTCCGCCAGTTCTTTTACGATTGTTTTCATCAAACAAGTTTTGTTCAGCACAAATCACTGAAATTGCGGAAACAATCAACCGACATCGCCTCGTTCGCGAGCACCAGCCACTGAACGCAAGACGATGGAGTGATGGTCGCAATCGTCACAATACATCGCTCACGGGAGCCGTTGATATCACGCTGAAGCGGTTCTGACCCTACAAAGACGGCCGACCACCGTATATTTCAAACACAAGTATTGCAATAGAGGAATCTCAAGTTGGCCTCTAGATGCGTTCTCACCCACCGAGCACTTATATTGGATTTCATAAGACACTATCGTGTCGCTGACGGGCAAAGGGATCCGTATTTCGCGGAGAAATATTTATTTATCTTCATTGCCCAGGAAATTTAAGGCATTTTTACACTGGGGGAAATAAAATTTAACTACGACTATCTAGGAGCCCAACAATAAGAATCCACTCAACTAGCAGTGGCCAGAGCATAAACACTCACCTCCGAAGTTTGGAGAATTGGAGGTGAGCGTTTGTGCTCCGGCTATTGCAAGCTGAGCGGATTCGTATTGTTGGGCTCCTTGATGAGCGGATTTGATTCGGTGGGAGATTGTTGAGCGCTTGTGCAGAGGAGGAATCATAGTGTACAGCGAATCGCTGGAAAAGAAAGTGGATCGCTCTCCACTCGTCGCCGCGCTGCGGACATTTTTTAAAACCGTTTATAGAGCGACCGGAGAGGTAATAGAAATCAACCTCCAATCGGATGGAATCGCTCTTTCTCTACGTAGTCCCCTTGACTTTAAACGTGAAAATGCGTTTAAAAAATCGAATGAAAGAATGAGTGACGTTTGAGGTGAAACAACTGTCGTCTGACATCTTAGCAATGCATCTTCCAAGTCGCAACGTCATCCGAAATACATGAGCTGGGGAGAAAATAAAAAGCTGTGCCAATTCTCACTTATTCAAATGGATGGAAACTCTGAAGTTCCTTTTCAAGATGGCCAGAGGCGAAATTTGTTGGCTTCGCTTGGGGTGGTGGTATCAGCAGTCCATTTTATACATTTCAGTGTGTGGAACCTACATTCGATAATAATACAATTTTTTTACCTCTTACCTCACTCACACGGTGATTCAATGCGAACGCTGATTAACATAGGAGAGAGCAGAGTTCATCCTGGACTAAGTCATAGGTGTGTTGATTTCATACAATCAGGGACAATAAAGTTTCAGGCTCCAATTTTGAGATTTTATTTTGGCATTCAGGGACCCCGACGCTGGGATCCTTCGACTAGTATCCAAGCGCTCTACCCACTACGCTATACCTCCGCACGCAAAAGGTAAAAATCAATTTTTGATTAACGAGGTCATAAGAATAAGTAAAAGCTGCCGCCACCCGTGTCGGTAATTTTATTTGACAGGGAGTGTCTCTAACGGCGCAACCTCCAGATTTCGCATCGGATGGGGAGTAGTTGTTAAATCGCATTCCTAAAACTAGGGACACAAATGATGCACAATCAAAATAAGAAGAGTGTTGGCGCTGATAAAACCAAAATACTTCACCGCCATACTCAAGAATTTGGCCGCGGCGCCAGCCATCCACGAGAGATTTCATTGATGTTTAACAATCCGATTCAGCGAGATAACTTGAATGGAGCTTTGGGAGCATAACATAGACTGAGCGGATAGGTCACGGTTCAATAAGAATACTTTGAGCGACACACGACCCGACACGCGTACTCAAGGCTCAAGACGTTGATTCAAACGTGAGATCCCTGTCATTCCAGGGGGATGCTTCCGACGACTGATGAACAACGCATCGGACTGCAGGAGGGAGAGAGACAAAGATGGGGCGAAGGGGCTATTTGAACAGCGGGGACCACTCGTTCCCAGTGGTCCGAAAACAAAGAGAAGGCTTCAACGAATGGTTTCTGATAGAGCAAACCAAGGCGACTACATATCAGAGGCCGCAGTCCATTCCGTAGAAGCCAGGTTCACGTTGCCACTTACAATTAGGGCGAATTGTGATCGGTTTTCAAAAACATCCGCGACGCGGTGATGGGTGCAGACCGATACATTTAGTAATAATATTCACATCAAAGCATTCGTACTCGCGAGTAAAAATACTGGAAAGCTATGCATTTTAAATATTACATTTACACGAATAACAATTTCGGTAACGCCAAAATTACAGTTTGAATCCCCGTGGAATTCGGATTGCAAGTCAGCAACTAAATTTGCTGTCACCCCCCACCCCCACCCCGCGCGTATTAAAATGGTTTTTACTAAGTCCTAACTCGTGACGCGATGCGGACTGGAGAGCAGTCTAAATTTCGCGGGGACATAAGCAATAATTAGGGCTATTGATTGAAATTAATGTTCGAGATAATATGATATATAGAATTTTTCATTTCACAGCTCGACGTGGCGTTAAGAATAACAGAACATAAGATTACCCGAATACATCGGGAAAAACTATACTTGTGTCAACACCATTACCATTATTGAATGAATACTACTTGCGGCTGTAGTCTTTGCATTTCTCCCAGTTTTAGCTTGAAATTTAAAAGAATTGGACCGGAAGTTGGGAGGTCGGGCGTTATTTAAAAAAAAGGTATGTGCAGATAATAAAAAACTTAGAAAAGGAGGAAATTTAGATAAGGTTATCCAATAAATGCTTCGAAGTCATTCTGGATATGATAAATTGGGAGAAGTGCTTTAATTATAATCTTTTTGCTTATGTACGATGCATATTCAAGGTACAACTACTTCCAAATCAGCCCCAGAAACTGTGAGACAAAGGCCAAAGCAGAAACTGCTGTAACAGAAAGGCCGAATAAGAAAATTTCGTGGAAAAAACTTTGAGAACAAAATAGAAAACAAACTCATCCATCAAGTATTGAGAGATGACGGAAGGCTGTCGAAAACCATAGCTACCTATAAAATCTAAATATGTCTGAATTGAAAGATCAGATACCAGGTTTAAATATTCGTGGTATTCATTGATGCCTACCGCGAGTATTATGCGAGCAATATTACGCTCCAAAGCATTAGAATAAGGAGAAAAATAACAAATAAACGAAACCAAATGCTAAAATGGGAGCTAAAAACTTGCGTAAATGCCTGTCAGCCGGAATTGGGTTTCCATAACACTTGTCAATCAACATGAGCCGTCAACTAAACACCTCATTCGTATCTCGTAAATATTATCAAGAAGAATTCATAATGCCAACGTAGCCAAAAATGTTGAAACACCAAACCAAAGCCTGGAGATACGCATCAACAAAATAGCGATATGAATGCCTAAATAGCAAGAATACGCTGGAAACAAAGGAGAAAAATTAATCCACCAGAACACTGAATGGAATCATGGGCCTTTGGTTCATCGAACTAACTTTTATCCACCAGGACGTTTTTCACAATTCACCCTTTCTGTGCCATTAAACAGTATAACTCGATTTCCATGTGTACTAGGTGGTTGACCCAGGGCATCACAAATTATTATCTTTCGTCATACAGCATCTCCAGATTACATTAAATTATTTTAATAAATTAACGATACGCTAATAGTATCAGAAAAAATTCAAGACTCTTCAGTACGGCACATTGCGGTTTTGTCGATATATTGCAAAAACATATGGCTATTTACCTGTCTTTCTCTATAGGTACACTGAGCCGTAATTCGAATAATGAGTGAATACAATGTAAAAACAGAAGAAAAAATTAATATTATAGTTAGAATTGGCCAGCTGCTTACCAAAACTAGAATATCAAAGCTTAACGTGCAACTCGAACCAAAAACGTGTACCACATCGCAAAATTCTGTTTTCCAAAATTTAATGCATTTATATTACAGTTAAACACTGATCACAATCCATATCTCCACTGCTACGCTCACCATTTGAAGCTAAATGACTCTACAATACTTACAAGAAATGCACATATATTGCGCGATTAAATAATAGACACATAATGTTAATCTCGAGGTAATAGTCAGACGCCAAGAATTTGTTTAACAGCCGAAGTAAGACCTCGTGAATCGTAATCCGCTAGAAAATTTTCGTCCGTTACCTGCATTCATTTTAAATTTCCATACATATTTAGCATTGAATTAACCACCTTAGCTAAAACGACATTACAACGGTATTATTATCTCTAACATTGACCGAGTTTTCATTTACTTGCTAGGAGGAAATTTGAACGCTTATTTCTTAAGAAACGTTTCCCGAAACAATCAAACAAAGTCACAGATTATTGTTGCGGTAATGCAAAAAATATACTTTCCGACAAAGTTAAAGCAATAATCCGTTTTAATTAAAATGATTTACATCAATGTATCACATAGTGGGAAGCTTATTTCACACAAAACACGGATAATTTCTCGTTAACCGACTTTGCCCGTGATATTATAGAAAATTGAAGCGATTCTGCAACTTACTAGGTCTACTTTCCAGATAATATAGTTTAATACGGTATAATGCAGTAAATTTACCTAGACCAAACAAAATTATTAATTATTTATAATAAAATGAGCGTATATTTTTCGATTTAGAGACACGATACAAGCATTCAAATGGAAATCATAACTAATCATTATGATTAAATCTTTTTAGGATATTTCCTCGCATCAACATCTGGGTGGTCCTTACGTACTCAGGAACGTCGCGTCGGGGCCACCCAAAACATTGACGCGGCAATGCAGCAAAAAAAATTAAATCACCATGACGACCACCGGCGAAGTTTTAGTGATGAATCATAACCAGTGCTTATCACGCTCAGATTTAGACAATTACGCCCATTCGTGATAACTCAAATCGCGAGGCCACGTACGACGCACGAAACAAAGTAGGCGATGACAAAATTACTCCTAGTGTCACGCAAAACGAAGTTGGTTAAGTGCACGAAATCACGAGAGTAACAACAGCAACGCTCAAAAAGTGACACAACGTCCGAGACAAGAAGGGGCTAGAGATAACTCGAAGGACAACGGTGCCAGGGTGGCGCTAAGAATGCTTGGCTTGGGCCTCGGACACGCATCCTGGCGTCTTGCTATTACCGACGGAGGGAAGGGCGATGAGGAAGGGTGGGGCAGGACGAGGAAGTCGCCTAGAAGGACAAGGGTTTTGCTGTGACGGCAGTCTCCCGAGATAAGGAGTCATGGGGCGGCAAATAGAAAAGGATACGTTATCTAAAAGGGGAAACGATCGGGCGGGACTGGCCATAGAGCAAACATGGGATGAGAATGAGAGGCAGATCTTTAAAGGACGCACACTCCTTCAAGATCTATTTTCTTTTTTGCGACAAACTGGTCTTATTTCTCTTCACAATAAATCTGATAGGTGAGCGAGTGCGTGTTTGTGTATTCTTTTGTCAATTTCCTTTTCTTCCTCTTTTTCATAGCATTTTTTTTCTTTGTGTTTCAATCACTTATTTGACTTTTCCTACCCAATCTTTTTTTCTAATAATTGCCTTTCCTTGACCACTAAGGGGAATTATTTCACTCAACTGCTACACGGCCAAAGATCACTTATCAAATGATACAATATGCGCGTCTAACATTTTTCAATAATCTTAAAATTTTCACGGTAAACAGAGCAAAATTTTCATAGAGATTTTGGAAAGCGAGGTGTATAAAATGACACATCCGGAATGTTCATCACTCCCACTTGACCGGACATATCTTCTTTTCACGCTACAAAATGCTCATTTAAAACCAACTTAATTTCTTGATATATTCTCGATACAAGGAGTAGACATTTCCCAACAATTGCCCCGATATCAAATATAAAAATTTTACATCTACTGGGGATCGGGTTGGTGTGTTGCTAGAGTATTAGCTTCCCACCCAATGGGTTCTGGAACAAATCCCGGAATCAACAGAGATTTTTCAGAGACTGCTAATCCCTGCTTGAGTGCTTTGAGGAGGAATTTCAACTACAGCACTCTGCCCGTCTAATTGGACGTTAAGCCGCGGTCCCCATGGCACCCTCCGTTGAGAGCAGGCTAAATGTGACACAGGACCTCTTTCCACCCATCCTTTCGCCCTCGCAAATGACCTCAGCTTAGCGCGCCTCTCCCAAATACCATACCATACATTTTTCATCTGAAAAAATACCGAAGAAGAATTTTCAAATCTGAGATAAACATTATATTTTGAAGTCAATACTGCTTACGACAATATGATCCAAACTACTCACTTGTACGAATTACTTCCACAGGAGCGGTTCATTTCCGTTGTGTGATTGCTGTTGCTTCGAGTGATGAATGACTCACTGATCGATTCATTTGAAGATCCAATAGCTCTCCGAATAGCTTTTCATTCGAAAATACAGAATAGCCCTGAACCACCGAGTTAGAGCGAGGACACAAGTTTGAGACGGATCCTGGATTACGCCCCTATGCCTCGTTTACATTAACGTTCAGTGGTATGAGGAGAGAAAGACCACCGGCCCCCTCCTTCCGCGTCGGCAGACCACTCGTCCGACGAAGAAATTCCGCAAATGAGGGGAGGGAAGGTGGCGCCATGCACCTCTTTGAGTTTACTCCCAGACTGTTTCCACATAGGCGACCTTTCCCTTTTGGAGCCCTACCACCGACCTTTGAACAAATGCAAATGAGCCGGGTAATTCTGCACGCGAAATTTTCCTTCGTATACAAAGCTATTGAATTCCTTTGCCACGCATACAGGTTGTCTGTAATATAAAGGTCAGTGCTGCGAACTCCTGATTATCAAAGCGGGTATTATCACGGCTACACCTTCGAAGTCCGATGAATAGGAGTGCGAGAAAAATATTAAAACTTGAGGCGAAACTCGACTTAATGTGAACCAGACCAATTTATGACGCTACCTCAAACACAGCATAAAAGTCTATCAATATTAAAATCAAATTTACAGGACGCGGGAAAAATTTTATGCCTCTCCATGGACAAAACTACGCACCTTGCTACTAGTTCACTTCCAGAGAAATTTGAGCTTTTCTCGATTAATCTTATTATTTAGTTAACCTCAATTAATTAGTCATCTGAGTAAATCACAGAGTTACGTTACATAATTTAAGTAGCTGTGCAACAACAAACGCTCTTTGGAGTTTTCAACCTTATAGTTACGCAAAGTTACGTAGTATCGAACCTGGCTCTGATCGTGCCATGAACCGTGGCTAGCGTGCCATTCATAACAGTCGAGACAATTTCTATACGCTATTATCAAGGGTGTTTTTTAGACCAAATATTAGCAAATAAATATTAATTGGCAAAGCATATTTCTCTTTCTGCCAATATTTTTACCATATAAGTAGAAACAAAACAACTGAACAACAGCATTCACGAAAAAGAATTTCAATGTGACCACATATGGCACGACACAAAGTTCCCATACAGCCGTGAAAAGTGTAACAGAAATGATTCCTTTTGTTGATAAAAACATAAGCAAGAACTGCAAACAAATATAAAATTTCCCAAAACCGGTGAAAAACCTGCTATGGCTAACCGTATCGAGGTAAAACGTGATGCGAAACAAATATACAGATTCATTTTTTAATCATTCAACTGAAACAATTGTGTTATGTTCGTTACTCAATATTGAGCTGTTCATGTGGTACAGCAAAGAGCAGGTAGATAGATGGAGAACATTTCAACTGCTGAGAGCGATAAGAAATGACATGGGATCCCCGCAGATGCAAACAGGCTTTTGGGAGCGTAAAGGCTCAATCTAGCATCGAATCGATCATCTATTGCCATCAGTAATGTTCCTATACGACTACAGGGAACAAGAAACTCTAATTAACTCGGTCATAATTAATTGTGTAAAGATAAAACGGAATTATTTTACAAAAAATCAAAACATGAACATAATTTGATTCGTGCTTAATCTAACGGATTAATTTACACTCGGAGATATTTGAGTGAAGGGGATTTCAAATTTCAAACCTACACTCTCCTCTGGCTTTAGGACATTCGCGGAAAAAACAATTCACAACAGTACTCGTTCACCAATTCATTTTGTGACACATTAGGGCAATTAGTTAACTTCCATGTATCTAGAAGAGTCTACTGAAAAAAACATAACTGAAAGAGAATAATTTACACTGAAAAACCATATTCACTACATGACGCGTTTCGATGATATCACATCAGTTAGTTCCATTCGCAATGGAAAATGATAGCCTAATAATCATAAAATATAGCGATATGGCTGATGAAATTAATGTAATATGGAAAATTACCTCAGTCATCACAGTGCCAATTATAATATCAAGCCCTGAACTAATACCTTAAATAAATAGTAACCTAAATTATCAGTAATAAAAATAATAACCTTAATTTTTAATTTGTATACATTACATCTACATAAAATGTTTTAATAAATGGGAATACAAAAATCAGTAATATTTAGCCCTAAAAATATAAAATGAATGATAAAAAATACAAATGGAGTAGTAGCCGGGGTACGTAACGGGGGATGAGGCAATCGCCACCGTACCGTGACGCCCACGACTATATAACACACCTTCATTTGCAAAACGGGTAAACAAAAAGTCAGGTAGGGATCCGGTCACGACTAGTTTTTAGTTCCAACGCCCGTTGAACCGACTGCGACAACGAGCAAACGATGAACCCCGCGCATCACTGTTTGGAAGAGGATTAAACCGGCGTTAGGTGGGAAAGAGTACCTACTCGCGTCGATCAAAGAGCGAGATAAAAAGGGAACGAAAGTCATTAGGGAGGAACGAGGCGATTACACACCTGGAGACGGATGAGTAATTGAACAAGCGGCGCTGAACTCCGTCTTACCCTAAAGGCCGGGCATTTATAAATGGAACAAAGGGAGAAAAACGGGGACAATTCTCTTGGCCACTGGCGTGAATTACGGGAGCGAGGGGAGGATCTCGAGATGCACGCATGAGTCAGTCGGAGTACAAGGGAGCGGAATGAGCCGAGGCGATTCGATAAAGTTCACACTGTCAGCAGCAATTTCCTGTTGGACTTCCTCACAATAGTAATTATAATATCTAAAATTATAAAAATCACAGTACAAAATTACAAATTGAAAAAAATCACAGTACCAATTATAATATCTAAGTAAGCTCTCCCATGATGATGATAGTAACAATAATAATAACAAATCGAAAATGGTTGACTCTATTCCGTTATGTCTGTTTATGCCGGAATACGTCTGAATACGCCTGAATCAAACATAAAATTGAAAAAAAATAATGATTAAAAAAATCAGAAAGTATAACGATACGGCTGAGGAAATGTAAGTACTGTGGAAAATGACATAAGCCATCATATAACCAATTATAATATTATGCATCGAACGAATACCATAAATGGAATAATTATCACGTCGTAAATTATAAATAATACTTGAATATGAGGCAAAAAATGCGTACATACACATAAAATCAACATGAAATTTGCTAAGCCACATTCGCTTCTTCCAAAAAGTAATTTTAATTAATTTATTATTAGCGACCTCTATCACCAAGAAAATGTTTGGCATTGCCCTCTTTAACAGTTAAATAAAATTACAATCTCAAACATCAATGCCCTGGATGGTGAAAAACACACCCGGGGGGGATTCGAACCTTTGACACTCTCACAGATGAAGATTTTTGATCCCGTCACGATCGAATTTGGCACCCATTATAATAGCAAAACGCCCACGGTCTGATGATAATATCTTATTAAAATAAAATTATAAATATTATTATTAAATTATTATTATAGATTATTATAGATTCTGCCAATAATTTCCAGAGGAGTTCAACTCAAATAAATTATAGATTTCCTTTAAAAATTTAAAGTGACTTCCACATCGTTTCCCAACCCAAATTAAAATAACTTATAAGAACCAGGCATTGAAAATCTGGATTTACCTAACTCATCTGATGAAAAATCTGGGTTACAAAGATAAAAGTCATAAGTTACGCTTAAAACAACCAGTGCCGCTTCTAAGCTACAGTATTCGTATCCATTCAAATCATATGTTCTTGCGTCATCTTTCATTTATAATGACTATTGAAATAACATTTCTACGAAATAAATACTCTATATACCAGGGTTCATTTATTGTAACTTTATAGTATTCAGGGTTCCCACTCTAACTACAATATAAAATTCACGGTATTTTCCAGGTTTTCACGGTCTAAATGTCATCAAATTCACGGTTTGTAGATAGGGCATTTTAGGCAGAAATATTGATAACGTAACAATCATCGGCCGCACGTTTAGTAAAAACGTAACAAACGCAACAGATTCCTTGAATGCAAACGCAGCAATGAAAGTGCTATCTATTATGACGTCACCCATCGTTAGCAAAATTCATGTCCGGCTAAAAGGGTGTGAGTGGGAAAATGGAGAGAGCAGGGTGGCAGGGAAGTGAAGAAGTGCCTGATTTTTTGCCAGGATTAACGTCTTCCAATCGCAGGCTTTAGGTCAATGTGCTGTCATGGCACACACGGACCAATTAATAGTTGCACTTTCGAATACACGTGTGCAGGTAAATGCGTGGAAATTGCCTGCACGTGAATGACCTTAAAACATGATTGAAATATCGTTTTTTTTCTTTTAACCCGTCTATCGTTGTTCCACAATCAAGTTTGAGAGATTTTTAAGGTTTTATGACCAAATTCACGGCTATTTCCAGGTCTTTTCACGGTAGACCAAATTCACGGCTTATTCACGGTTTTAAGGTTTTCACGGTTACGTGGGAACCCTGGTATTGGATACTGTTGCATAGGGGGAAACCAAGTCCGATTTAAAATATTGTCACAATGGAATACACCAAGACTTCACTTCTTCTTTCTCCATTGATCCAGGCACACAGACTTAACGACGACAGACTTTCCTTGACGACGTTTTACCACTTTTCACACAACATACGGGGTAAAAAGTATTAAAACATTGGTGATGGAAGTAAACAGAATATGAATGAAATTCCAGGATTTAATTTGTTTCAAACTCAACTAAAAATCGAAAACGGTTTAATTTTATCAGACGACTTACGTGGTACACGGGTTTGTGATCCCACTTTCACTCATCATCTACCTAACTTCGAAATAAACTTTGTTTCTTAAGAATTCGTAACTGAAGGGGATGAGTGCGACGACCTTTAAAATGCGAAACCAAAATTTCATCATTTTATCACTTTTCGGATCTCTTCCAAAAAAGGCGAAGCATATTAATTTTATCGCATCTTTCGCATACTTTAGAAAGAAATAAAACTCCCACACCCTCTAAAAAACCAGCTCTCTTTTTTTTCTACAGCGACACCTTCTTTTGGACGACAATTCTGTAGCATCGAAGAAATGTTCAGAAGGTTTGATTTTACTTTCCCTCGTTTACTTCCTAAAGATACCTCACAAATGCTTCGGTTGACTGAAGTGTCGGTTGGTCCACCACGTAGCGCTTAATATTCTTCAAGCTCAACTTATCCTCAACAGGCGAAAAGGGAGGAGATACTCTAGTGCTTATGTAAAGGAGTAGATTTGGTAAAAGAGACATGAGGACGACTTAAACAGTATTGTACACTCTACTGATCGCCCTCCGAAACCCGAACTTCTCCAGCTTAATAACCGAATAATTAAAAAAAACTTAAGGAGAAGACGGAACAACTTAGTTGAACACATTATGAGGCATGATGGCCTGATGAAAACAATCGCAGAAGGACAGGTTGAACAGAAGAAAGGCAACGGACGGCCCCGAATGAGTTACAAAAGGCAGGTTGTAAAAGATGTCTAAGAGAAGAAAAACGTCCCGATGAAAAGGCTAGCGGATACAAGGGAGAATAGAGAGCTGCATCAAACCAATCTTAGGATTGTTGACTGATGACGATGAAAACAATATTGAAAACGTACCTTCACAGCACTGGTGCGCTTATATAAAAATAAACGCCACCTAGACGCCATCTAATACTCTAATCTTAAAAATTTCCGCGCACATTTCATTAAAATTTGGTTGAAGAATGTCGTTCACTAGAACCCGAAATCACAATTTAACAAGATAATTCTATGGATGGGTGGGAAAGAAAAATTATAATGAAAATAATTTCTTCCTCATTCAGTCATTTGCTCATGACTTTGAAATTAAAAAATGCAAAAGGTCCCGCCGATTTTCAATGAGTCAGTGGCGTCATTTAATTTACAGCTCATTAATACCTTCATAGAGACGCGATCCTTTAAGGAAATAATAGCTCATTTGAGTATTAGTGACAAAGAGCCAAGTGAAACAGGTGCGCAAGGCCGAAAAGTAGCAGAGAAGTGGTGAGCCGCTCGGCAGGAGTCGTTGACGTCATGAACTTTACAGCGAAAAGGATAAGCCCGTCGATATTTCGCCTCAAATAGCCCGAGAAGTAGGCGATGGATCAATAGACGGAAAAATACCGGTATATTCAAACTCCATCGTATTCGACAGTAATAAAAAAATTGTGAACGACACCATTGTGCCTTCACTGTCACGATGCCTTGTCCAAGGGTTATTTCTTTAATACTCATGAGATTCCCCATTCCAAGATGTCCTCTTTCACAGTTCACGCTTTGTTTGTTTTAATTGTCTACTGTGTACATGCTTTCGGGTACAAAACAAGCTTTCGGACACACAAAATTAAATGTGGCACAATTTTCGAATTAATAGATAAGGAAAAACAATTCCAAAATGCAAGTGGATACATAAAATATTTTGTATCTCGCATCTCCATACAATTCATGCGCGAATGTCACAACTGATTGAGCACCACCCCAACCTATGAAAAATGAAAAAGAACCTCATTCGCGTTGGATAAATACATTGTCTGAAAGCATCCACATTAAAATACAGTTCAACACTCCTGAGTCTACATCTAATAAATAAAATTGACTTTTCACCCCACACGTACTAATTTTATCACTAGAAAGGCAATTATTATTTGCTAGACTCCAACACCCACACTCAAAATTTTATCATGCGATATATAGCCTTAGAAAAGGGGCCACAAGACACCTGCGGAAACCAAATTATTTCGTGCGAGAGAAGAGGACGAACTATACAAAGAAAACTTGTACGTACATAGACTATCACACATTAACGCTTGTAATTATTTAATTTTTTTTAAATTTGTGCTTTTACTATACTTAAAATGCTTGCTAACTCATCGTTTCAAGTATGAACCCAAACGATTTACTAGTTAAGAAATACGAATACCAGATTCAATTTAAAACAACAACTTATTGTACCAAGTAATGTGTATCAATTCACAAAATATAATCTACAATATTTTTTTACGGCCCAATACAACTGCGCCGTAAGTGTCTACAAGATTTAAGAGGCAGCAGTCACGTGTTGGAACCTTTGGCAACCAAGGGGTAAAAACCAAACCAAAAGACAAGAGGCTGAAAAGAAAAGAGTGTCACCTCAAAGCGTACAGAAACGCACGCAACTCCCCCGAGCAATAAATCTTCTAGAGTTTACGGCTAAATAAAGATTCTACACAGCATTTCAGTCCTTGTTCTTCCGAGGCGCCAACTAAATAAAGCCTAAACAAAGACCGTAAGTGCGTGACTATCACAAGACGGTTTATAATTATAAAACTGTGCCCAGGAAAACACTAGCCGCTGCCAAAGACAGCGTGCGTAAATGCACACACAAGAAAATCCGAAGTGTTTCTCCTGACAAGCGGATGGGAATTGTTTGCTGCGATTTAGAAGGGAGCACACAAACATCAAACGCTGAAAAGTTGATGAAGACAATTTTACCCATAAAAGCTTTATCTAGCCCACTGAAGAAGTACGTACTATTAGCTGAGAGGCCTAAATGGCGGTTTGAATTTTAATTCTGAGAAGTAGACGGCACTGGAATGTGAGTTTTGCATAATCAAACGTTCAATCCCATCATGCGATTTCATCTTGACAACAAGGTCGCTGGCAATATAAAAATAGAACAATATCCTCGCCTGCCAAACTGAAGGTCGCAGGTTCGAGTCCTACCTTAGAATGTTACTCCTATCCGGGAAATGGGTGTTGATGATTGTCCTACAATGGTACTTGTTAAATACTTCCGCTACAAATGAAATAAATGCGCTGTTTTCTGAACGGTGAAGATATTTAAATGATTAATATTTTTCATAAAAATCCTGACACGCCTTCTTTCTTCAACATTCAGTTTTATGACAGTAATATTTCCAAATGAAATAAAAACACGTTCAAATAAATGCAATCGTTTCTACCACCCAATTATGATCGTCATATCAATGGTGTGACCACGGATCTCATTTCAATCTTGGTCCCAAATGTGTAAGTAGACGAACGCTCTAGTATATATTCTGACATGAGATTGGTTCGAATACCCAACATTTATCACAACACCAAATTTTGCATCATAAAGATATAATTTTCCAAAATCATACCAAACTCAGAAAATACGAATGAACGTATTCGTAATATTTATTCACCGTATTAGCTTATCTCTGAGACCAAACGCATACAACCAATATGAGTGTCCCGCAGGCCATAGCTTGGTGAAATAAGCGCCACGGTGCTCTAATCACTAATGAAGCTGTGAAAACGACTCCTTTTTGTTTGCTTGCGGATACAGTTGGTTGCCAGGAACTCACGCCCGTCATTGGAACGTAAACACGATTCTTAACGAGCGATAACGTCTAAACACAAAGAATTATGCTCTTGTGTATGTGAATAATGGCGCATGCTGCAGAAGTGCCACTTAACTAATGAATTTTGCAAAGAGGCTCGATATTGCTCAGATGACGAACGGGCCAATTGGGCAGATAGTGATTGCTGCCAATAAAGAATTTCAACTAATTCAAATAGTGCAGGTAGCATATATTAAATTAGGTCTTGAAAATTTTTAAATGGAATTTTTGCCAACGTTTTGGTATATTTATTGACCTTCATCCAGGCTTGAAATGGAAATGAGTATATAATTTTGATACATAACCAACCTAAAAGGTTATGACAATGTTTTTTACGATAGTAAAATTAAAATATAGATCACACAGACAATTCAAGCAAAATTTATTTTTAATTGATGAATGAAAATTGATTGGTAACCATGAACTGTATTGGTTATTATTAGAATTTGTTAAAAGGTACACACACCGATACGTAGGTAAAAATTGCATTGAAATTTTTTCGAGGCCAACACTCCAAGACTAATTTAATACCAAATATAGAGGTCGAGAGAGAGAAAAAAATACTGTGAGTAACAATTTGTTTTTCCTCGTTCCCTATATACACATTACCTACTCGCTTTTGCTCGCTGGAGAGGGCTCTTGCCCACCCAGATGCCCCCGAAAAAGGCCTTCGGCCTGTTATAGTCACTATGAATATATCAGTAGGTCTTACACTTTTTGTCTGCCATTTGTTTATCTATCCTTGAGGATTGTTTCTTTTTTAGTTGGCTAGATTAGATATAAGCAATATTTCCGCTTACAAGTAAAACGAGCACATGGTACGTAGGTTTCATTATGAAAATAAATTTTTATAGAAGAGAAACGTTTTTCTGAGGGACTAGGATAATAAATAAATTTCTACCAGTCTAACAGAGTCCCTAATTATGCAATTCAAATACAAAAAAGGTTGAAAGTATGTTCCACTGTAACACTGAATTCATAACTCACATCATAACATAACGACTTTACGAAACACTATGAACTGCATTTAATTGATAATGTATTACATAAAGCGAGTAAAAGCTGCAAAAGTGTAGTTAGATATACTAGTTACCAGAAATAATGCAGCGCATTGCTGTACTCATTAGTTTATATCTCCTGATCCCATGGTCATCCCAACTTGAATTTTTACTATCTTGTAAAGAGTATCATGATAAATCAAATATATTTTTTTCATAAATTTCGGAGGTGACATGTTTTGAGATATTCGAGGTCAAAGGTCAACCCGTCAAAGGCCCGGTACACCACAGTCACTGACCTTAACCATGATAATTCCTCTAATATGACAAAATTGCATATCATTGGAAAGCTTGTTTCAAGGTCTTTCCAAATTTACCTGATTCACTGTTCTATCATTATTAGAACTGAAGCTACAGCCGTTTCTGTCATGGGTGTTAGCCAAATTTTCCGCACATTTTTAGAACTTCAAGTGGCCATTACTCTTGCGATACTTGTGATAAAATTCTGTAATTTGGTATTTTTAATTCTCTAGTCATGTGTAATGAACACACCAAATTTCATGAAAATCGAAGGGGGTCGGGTTGGCAGCTGTGTTGATTTCAAATGGAATGACTCCAATGAATGAATGGTAACACTGAATTCATAACTCATATCATAACATAACGGCTTTACGAAACACTATGAACTGCATTTAATTGATAATGCATTACATAAAGCGAGTAAAAACTGCAAAAGTGTAGTTAGAAATACCAGTTTCTGATCAAACTCATCACAATTTGGATTCATATGGCGCATTGAATATTTCTGTTACTTTTACCAAACAGGTTAGATAAATGTAGTTCGATAAATACTATCAACATGGCACCCCTTAGTTCGATAAAACAACTAAGATCAAACGCATATTAAACCCGACGTAGCGTGAGCCGATGAAAGACTTTCCACCCAGAAAACCATTTTTCTGATTGAAAATCATAAAACTTAGCAGTTAAATGTAGGTTTCTTCAAAATAAATACAAAAAATCAGAGAAACGAAATGTGCCTGCATAGAGTATTGAACACGGGTCCCCCACGCGTAATAACAGACTATATCGACCAAGCCAATCGGTTTTCACGATTTATTACGTAGTATGCGACAGAACCCAGCCTGTCTCAGAATCTAACTGCAAGAACAATAAGCGAAGCCAGTCGACATATTGGAGAACGAGCCCTTCGCAAGCAATACTTTACTGATCCTCGTTTACACGTCGAAGTTTACTGCTATAGCATCAGTTCAGAAAAGATCTCTCTCAACTATAATCAACATACAAGTGTCCTAAGGGCGCCAAAACGCATCGTGACGGCAAAACACCATATTAATCACTGAAAATGTGTTTCTGGCAATAAATACTTCGTGAGAAAATTGGATTTTCATTGATAAGTAAAAGAATGAAAGCCCCCACTTTTGTAGTAATAGTATTAGGAATTTGCTCATAACAACTCACGGAAAATTGTCAAAGAAAACAAAGCAAGAAGCACTACATTTTACGAGTACCTAATCACCACAAGAACTGCTACTTTCAGACATGGAAAACTCTTTATTTGTGTGGAAATAGGCTGTCGAGAATCATGTGAATCATCATGGTACAAACTCGCAATGATTGGTCACTTTCTTGGAAAAATACAAGGCAAGGGATGGCCGTAAACAGAGTCGAGTAAGCACAGGTTTGTTTAAGCGATGGCGAGCAGCGGTTGAGATAGCCTGGGAACTGTGACATCATCATAAGCAAATAAACGACATAGAGGAAATCATTGGATATGCAGGATTATGACATAAATTATACGGAAAATAAAGAATTGCAAGGGAACCGTCATAACTCAGGAGGACGTCAGAGGTCCTCCGACACCGTAGCCAATTTATTTATTGCGTAATTCATTGTCGCGGGCCTGAATTCATGGAATCGACTTGACGTAATAAAAAGTAACAAAAAACTGTGTGATTCCACATATATTCTTGATGATGACGTACCACGTCTAAATCCACTTTAATAAATTTATGAGGAATCAAAAAGTTTTTTTTTTTACTTTTACTAATTTTTTGCGTGTTTTTTCAATGATAACACCATGTAGCAGCACGCTTATATAAGAATGCTTACAGACAAATTCTTCAGAAATATAGCTTTCATGAACGCTTATCAGTGCAAACTGACACGGTAGAGAACTCCAGTTTTTAAACAATGATAATTACGTTTAACAGCAAGTTCACAACTAATGTATGTTTTTAATTGGGATAATATGCGTAAAAATGGAAATAGCAGAGTCTGATATATGCCCATTATAAATGATCATTTAAGAGTACCTAGGAAAACAGAGAATTATTGAGATTGCCACAGCTAATGAAACGAATGGCACTCGCTTAAATAGTGACCAAAACATTATAGTTTGTAAATCAACGCCAACACGTACGATAAGTGAAAGACCTAGATTTATTATTGATTCTTCTCCTTCGGAGGTGATAAGTTGCTGATAAGAGATTTCACAAAAATTAAACTAATAAAAGTAAGCAACAAATAATCCGAATGATAGACGGATGAAAGAGTTGGTCGTCGGAAGCACATTTAATTTGGCAAAGAAATTATATGCGTGGCCACTCGGAGACGACGCGGTGCCTGAAGAAGAGACTATGGTATCAACGGCATGCCACGGCAGTCTTTAGTAGACTTTTTTACAAGCGGGACGAAATTGCGCAATTTCGAATCGCATCTTTTTCTCAGTCTGGCGTGCAACCATTTCAGAACAAGAGATATTTTGTTACTTGGCTTACATGCAAATCACAGCATTTTACGGTTCATTTTAAAATTCACATTACAGCGTACATTAAGTAATACAATAGTTTCTAGTGTAAAACAGGCTTTAGAAAAGGCTCATGTTTTCTTCCATGGTTTTTTAAACGGAACGAAAATGTAGGAAAGTTACTCGCTCGACAACTTTGCATGACTCTCTTTAGTCACGTGCTGCGCCATTGAAAATGGTGAAATTCCATCACTGTTGGATGACTCAGATTTCTTGAGATGGTAGAACACGCGGCTTTTCACCTCTTAAAGTGGAACACAAATTTCGGGAATGCAGAGATTTTTTGGCACCACAAAATTCGTCACATAAAACTTGTGAGAAGGGAATCTCAAGATCTGTAATCAGGTCAGTTCTGGAAATGGCTCTAATTCCCCAAGACATCTTTGCCGAGTGGCGACGCATTGTCCAGCATTCAACCTTCTACCATACTTTCTATTCATTTTCCCCACACACATATTATGACAAAGTTTAAAATAAAAAAAATATAGATTTATCTAGGTGTTAAAAGGGGACACGGTCATAGAAAAACATTCTCCTCCGGAGAGACAAATTTGCGAATATATAGTGTTTTTATTTTAGTGGAGTCGAGGTAAGACAGCTGGGAAAGGCGAGGAGTAATCCCGAAATTGGAAAGTAGCGTTGTGGGGTAAGTAGACAGGAGAGATTTTGGGATGTGATTAATGGGTGGGTTTTTCGCAGTCGTTAAATGTTATTTACCTACCTACACACCTTTCCTAAGGATGAGACTGATTTTAGACGGCGCGCCGTGGGATTCCCCTCCCAAGTTACCTGAAGTCTAATCTTAGCTAAATTTGCGACATGCTTTTCCGACGTGAAGGCAATGAATAATATAGTACCTAAACGTATTTCAAACAATGGTGAAAATAAGATTTTTTATTGACGTAAATAAACCTAGGCGATGAGATACGAAAGGTTTCAACACAATACCAATAGATCACTTGACTGCTGTCATTTGTGAATAGTAATGCAATTCAAAAGTAAAAGAAGAGGCAACGGCGCTAGTGGAACTAACGCAAAAAAACTTCAAGACCCAAAGACAATGGGATCAAGCGGTCAACTACGCGTAGTCCCTCCCCAAAGCATGCTAGCATCTAAAAAATAGTTATATTAAACATGAATTCTCCAATATAGTTTCACAAACCTAGTCGTATCGACGCCACGCTTTTCTCTTTGTGATTCAGATTAAAATTAATGTATATTTTTATGATTCTCCCTTCAAGCATATTATAACAAACGTCCCTACAACCTCCGTTTTGATATAATACATAGCTAATGTTTTTGAAGGATTGCAGCAGCATTACAGTGGTTATCTCCTTACCAAAACAATTTTTACGCAGTAATGACTTCGAAATTTCTGCATATGTTCAGAATTTGAACAATTCCTTAGTAAAACAAGATGCAGTTTCAAGTTATCCACCAAAGCCACGATATTGATAAGATTATTCATTTCACCAAAAAAAAAAAGAGGAGAGACGAAAAGGATTATCAGAAAAACAATTATTGGGGAAGAATTCCTTCATAAAATAATTTCCGTTTTCCAAGATAAAAAATGAAAACCCTTCACATCTCATTTCTCTTTGAATCAAAAAATACTTTTCCATTCACTCGCACTTATTTTTCCTCTAAAGCAGCATCAAAAACGGGATAAACGTCATGCACGAGGATGCGCGGGACGCCCTAGTATTTCCAATTTTAACGGTATCCATACAAAGGATACACAATGGCGATGCAATTAACAAGCTCCTGCCCAGCAATTATTTTGTTTCTTTAATCTTTCCCTACCGGATACGCAGCCCAGTGGTGGACCCATTCTCCGCAGTCGCTATCTTTGCCGTTTATCCCGCGTACATGATGCACGAGTAAGTTGCTGAGGTTGGTGGCCACCAATCATAAAAGCAAGTTTTTTGTTTCTTGAGAAACAGTAGATTATTTTTCCATTATGACTATGTGAATACTGTCGTTTTTTTCATTTAATAGCACATATCATCTAGAGTCAATATTTTTCGAAAATATTATACGACGAAGTGCTGGACTACCTGGATGAGAAGAGGCAACTTTTAGATGAGATACGACAGAGACAGTACGTATGGATGGAGCAAGTACTTAGCGGGGACGATATGTTGAAAACAGAGCTATAGGATAGAATGTAAGGCAAGTAAGGGAGAGGAAGGAAGAGAATAGGATAGTGAGAAAGAATGAAAGAGAGTAGCCCTCATTGTCCATGAAGTAAGGGGAGGCTGCCAGAATACGTCTTAACTACTCCATGGATACCTACCTTAATCGGTAGAATTTCTTAAATTCATAGCAAAAAAATAAGGCGTCTTAATAGAGGGAGCGCGATACATAGGAATATCCGTTAAGCCAAAAATCTCTATTTCTCCCGACCCTCCAAACATTCACCCAACATTCTTCCCGCCTTCATCAGGCCGATCAGCTTATTTTTACCTCTCAGCAAAGCCTGGCTGCGCTTCGCTATTTCCTCCGCCTTTGTCCTTCAATTTCCCCACGAATTTTCCCTTCCCTCCACTCCTACTGTTGTATGATATTTTTAATACTAGGGAACCAGTTCATTTGCACTCTCGATTCCTTTTTAAGGAGATTTCAAGAACGTATTACCACAGGGTGAAACGATCAACTGCAGATTCCTAATCATCGGACTCTTACCTATGATATACGACTTCAATAGCAAGTGGCGGCATATTTTGGAAAGCCTTCACGAGAGAAACACGACAATTAAAACATATTCGAACTTTCAGGGAAAGACTTTTACTTATAGCATAATCTCACAGATGATATCTTAAATGTATAACCTCGTATCTAGTTTTTGATGTTTCATATGCAATGTGGTATAATGCTGTAAATGTAAGGAATTATAATATTGTACCTGTAGTTTGGCATGTGTAATGAATTTTATATAAAAGATGGCCATTACATTTTTACTGTATTTTGGCGCACTGTCACGACGATATTTCTCACAATTTTAATGGTTTGCATTGCCACATTTTCGTATAATATGAGTGTCCGCTTGATTTTGTAATTGTATGCATTGGACCGACGAAAGGTCGATTGTAACATTGTAAATTATTTGAATGCTCTTGCGAGGCTATGTAGCCACAGAATATGTCTTTAATTTTTTTTAAATAATTGTATGCAAAATACAAAAGAAATATTTCCCGACTCATCTCATCCCCGCCGCCTCAAATAACATTTAACGACTGCGAAAAATCCACCCCTTCACAATATCCCAAAAGCCTCAAGTCTACAGGCCTCACTACGCTACTTTCAAATCTTAGGATTACTGCTAGCCATTCCCAGCTCTCATCCTTCGAATCCACACTAAAGAACGCCATATATTCGCAAATTTGACTCCCCTGACGAGGATATGTTTCTCGATTGCTGTCCTCTCGATAAATCAATAATTATTGTATTATACCTTGCCATACCATGAGTTTAGAGATTTTCTCATGGAAGTCAATGTGATGGGAAATGTATAACAGGCCAATTTTATGTTCAATTATCATATTATGTTTATCGTGAAATTTTTTTTAATTCGTTATTTTATTCTTATGTGTAGTTGCTAAAAAAAACGTAGCTATACGCAGCCGTAATTCCCAAAGAAGAGTTACCGTGGAGCAAGCATTGCTATGCAGGAATCTATTTAGACAAGCAGCATTGGGAATGGGCATTTTTTACCGATTTCTCACGCAAATTGCTTCTCTTCTTCCTCTTAACACCCACCATTTGGTTGGCAGAGGATGATGGTAAATACATCTTCTTGTCAACGTTTTCTAAACTTTCTACGAAACGCTCAACGGGCGATTATTTGCTGGTCTCCTTGTTATTTTCTCCGAGGAATAGAGCACGATCTTTTTTAGCGGAAGGGATATATCGCGCACTTCAGGAGCCCTCGCTAATTTACTCATCAATCACTCGCGATGCGTATCAATCCGCAAGGTCCCAAGGCGAGTCGAGAAAAGTCAACACACATCACATCGAGACTCCAACCCTCCCCATTTCTTCTCCTTCCCCCGGCCATTTAACGCGAACCTTCACGTCACTCGCGGGCCTTCCTTCTAAACACTTCGACCGTTCCCTTTCCACACCATCAAGTCTCGTTCCGCGTCCTGTCACATGCCCCCGCCTCCTCCCCTCTACCTCCCGATTCTAGCGTCACCAAACCCCAGGCAACGTATATCGACTGACTATATTCTCACCGCTTCGATCTCACTCATAACGAGAAAACACGCAAAAATAACATTACAGCCACGAAGCGGATTGGGGGAGAGGAAACGTATTGACGTCGAGAGGCGCGTTATACAGACATTCTGAGAGCAAACCATTTCGCCGTCTGAGCTGTGGAAATTCACACCTATCCTAGACGACGGCCACCTATTACAGTGGCTGAGAGCTCCGATACCGTTCTCAATTTTCTTCCAGATGAGAATTATGTATAATTTGACTAATAAAATAATAAATTTGACTAAACGTGAATATATTTCCCACAGTAATGGAGACCGCGTTGAGTATGACATTATTTTATATATTATTATTATTATATATAACTAATTACATAAAATAATTAGTGAATGAATTTATGGAGAGTTATTTTCACAATAAAACCCCATTGACTGTATGTCATCCTTCCAACGTTCACAGCACATTAACTTCCAAGCCTATCCAAGCGTGGTCTAGTACTAGCTGCATTCAAATAATTACTAATACATAACACTCTTACTTCTTTCAATCAGGAGCAAATTTTGCTACCGCATATTTAAATTGTATTCCTAAATTCGTATCGTTCAAATATCAGTATGTGCGTTCCTTAGAGCCATTACAAAATGAGCATGTGTATCGAGCTCAAGGAAAGGATGACAATGTCTTCCTTATTATGAGGAAAGAGGTACAATTAGGCGAATAAATCACGATTAAAAAGAAAATTCCTTCCATTTGGTGGAAAAAAAATGAATTTTCCCCTCCGGATATTCTGATTAGCAGTTCGTTCGGTCGGAATCTTTCTTTAATTCACCTGAAAACGCCTGCTGAAATACTGCGCTATCGCCGACCAAAATGAAACGACTAAAATTAACGGCAAAGGCGTAGAATAGGACGTTCGGAACCGTTTTCCAAATGATCGAATACAAAATGCCAATGGTAGGCTAACATCCAAGTGCAGTGGATACCTTATCACTGTAGACCATAAATAAATATCTCAATAAAAGTGAAAATAATGTAGGCTTAGGTATTCAGAAGCGCTTCGCCGCATAATCGCTTAAAAGAGAATGAAATGGTTGGCTAAAATACAAGAGAACTGTATTCTGGTAGCACATTAACCTTCTGGTTTCTGATCCAATCGATGATGAATATCTGGACTATCTGAGAAAGGGCTGACCAGTGTTTCCAGCAGTAACGCAAGCGCTATCCCCCTCCCATTCACTACATGACTAGCTTATTTTCCGAAAGGGACCTGTCGCTTCTGATGCCAATGACCTATCTCCAAGTTCGCTCTAAAACTATCCGTTCCCCACTCATTATCGCCCTTCAATTCGCACCCATCCCAAACTATTTTGGTAACATGACTCTCCACCGTAGTACGGACGCACGTGGAGGCCATTTGAACGCTTCAAGATGACGAGAAACAGAAAAACACCCTTGAAAATGTTCTCGCCGAATAAGAAATGAACCACTGCCAGTCGTCATGAATGCGATCACTGGTATTCCAAGGCTCTCCACACAATTGGGAAATTAGGAGTAACAGTAATATTTATTCATAATTCCTTACTTTAGTATACATGGTTTACGGCATCAATTATTCATAACAATGCGGGGCTGAGGGTGCTGATTACCAACGAAATAATTGTACCAGAGTCACATGGGCAAAACAAAATAAATCAACGAATAAATTAAGCAGGAACCCAAACAAATCATAGTTAGCTTCATGCAATTAATCTTTAGATAAGTATTTACATTACTTTGGATAAAATATCGAGGAAAGCGCTTTTTGCTTATCAATGAAAGCACAGAGTAGTGGCTCACAGGAGCGGTGCTATAGCAATTCGAACGAACTACATCGACCGTAATTGAATTTACAAGAACCCATTCGGATTACTCATGTTTCAATTGATCCGTTCCTGGATAATCGATGCTCATCTGTGCTTTAAAAAAGTCATCCATGTCTCCGATTGAATGCTTACCATCATAATTCCTTCCTTCAAGATAAACTGTAGGCTATGTCGTTCACTAAGGCCTACTTCTATAATATTTCGCTGCCCCTACACTACTGATTATGGTGGGATGAATTAAATTAAAGCGAAGAGTAACTGAAATGTATATTCAAGAATAAGTATTCCCCCGGAATATTAGCAAGAATCGTTTAATAAACCTTGGAATAAGCATTATCTAGTCCCCGATGTAATCTGTATCCCTTGCGCTCCTATGTCTTTCACCCAAATGGTCCAAAATTTCTCATGGTACAAAACAGAATGCCATTCGCACGGCATTATCGGCACGTACGTACGACATTTCGATGGGTACCATAGGATGCTATCCTACTTATCCATTTCGTCTTCATCTACCTGGAACACAAAACTTTCATGTAGAATCTGAGTTTTTCCCGGCGTATGCTCTGCAGGAATATTTCTCGGGTTTCCCACCGGGTGTCGTAACGGGTTGTAGTTCCCAACGTTTCCATGACTAAGTCCGTCATCGTCATCAGGGGCTTCCACTCCCGAAATTACATAGTCGAATATTCCAAAGCAAAAATACACACTATCCCATTCTCATTTCACAGCTTACCGTCCACTATGAAATGACGGTATTCCGGATATCAAAAACCATGATGTCATCCCTTTAACGCGTAAAGGAAAAAGCTTCGCGTAATGTATCCACCATATTTTTAGAAATATCTTATCATATACAACCCCTGATGACGATGACGGACTTAGTCATGGAAACGTTGGGAACTACAACCCGATACGACACCCGGTGGGAAACCCGAGAAATATTCCTGCACAAAACTTTCATGTCTTACTTCCCACAAAGCTTCCCACGTTCTTGTTTTTAAGTCCCCAAATTTATACACTTTAGCTATGAAACGCTTTCATTTAAATTATATCAATTTCCCAAAAGTGTGAAAAAATGAAAAGCGATCAAAATCAAATAGAGACGGCCTCCAAATCTACGCCAAATTACATAAAATATGGACACTTATATTACTTGGTGACCTTAATATTTCCCAATACATGTTTGCTAAAAAAAAATAACGGCGTGAATATATAGCTTTCAAAAAAAAACTTTAAGATCTCTTAAATATCACTTGAAGTGAGAGTAAAATAATTATTGTACATACGTTAACAAGGCAGATAGAAATTTTGGCATCGTTTTACGGTAAAGATAATCATTTTGATTTCACCGTGAGCTACAAGTAATACGCTACAGTAACGAAAGACTTTGTAGCGTAGATACATACGGAGATTATATTTAAGGCTCAAATTGCAATCACCATAGAATATAAATGAATTAAAAAAGAGAAAGATAATTTTTCAGTACCGGTAAGCGTATGTTTTTCTTCTGCCAAACAATGATTCCCGTAAATCAGAGAGTCATAAATTGAGCTTCCGATCCAACAAACATTAACAATAAGTTCCCCCAGTGTTCTCCACTCCCAAAATCACATATTCGAATATTCCAAAGCAAAAATACACACCATCCCATTCTCATTTCACAGCTTACCGTCCACTATGAAATGACGGTATTCCGGATATCAAAAACCATGATGTCATCCCTTTAACGCATAAAGAAAAAAGCTTCGCGTAATGCGTCCACCATATTCTTAGAAATATCTTATCATATACAACAACAACTTACAAGTAGTAGTAAAATAAATTCAGGAAGTCGCCACACACACTTTCATACCATATTTTGCACAAATATTTCAAGGTATGAAAACCAAGTACTCAAAAAACCGTTGAGTCTTAAAATGCCCAAAGCTCTTTCTCGGGCAGCACAGAGTCACAAGCCTTCTTGAGATATTTCCTTAAAAGGATACGTTCTTATTTTTTTAGCACTAAACGCAGGAATCTCAAGATTTCTTGGAACAAATTTCAATCAATTCGACTGAATAGATGAATATGTAGATGAAATTGCAGTAGAGTTTTTTTGGCAGTAATAGTCATGAAATACGGAGACCAGAAAATATTATTATCTAACACATTAATTATATTTATTAATAATTATTATCATTATTATTAATAGTATAAAATATAATCCCGATTAATTCAATAATTGCACAGTTTTCCTCTTTGCCAGAGATTTTTTTCAGGAAGGATATCTGAGGAATGATTCAGCATACCCAGGGTAGGAGTTCTGCAACCATCAAATAACCATTTTATGAGGTAGGTAGGAAGATTTCCAAGTTTTCAGTCATCGTGGAATATTTTGGGAACGTTAAATCACCCAACATACAATCCCCAAGAGAAAATATGAGAAATACCTACAGAACTTGGCACACGAGGAGGACTGTTTTTCCCTAATGAATAATCGTAATCCATTTTTGCGTCCTGTTCTTCTCCGCGTACGTGACAATAAGTTTAAAGGCAATGGAATAAACGCTAGCTTAATAAAAAATATTTTTTTAAAGACCGTAGCACAACACTGCATACGCCTAATGGGAAGGAGCCCAACTGTAAGAGAATTAAAATTGATACCATGAATTCCAAATCAGCGGCATCCCAAACCGCATCGTTATAAGTTACACCACTTTTTCTATATCTCCATCGCTACCAAATGCATCACTTTATCTTTTGTCCAAGAATAGATACGTTAGCCTTGTAACATCCATTCATCGAAAAAATCGGAACGAGAGCTCGCATAGGCCCCAATAGACCAAGAAGAGAGTCCATCCAAACTTCCAACCACGTGTACTTACACTCTTTCGGGCATCATGGCTTTCATTAAAGCTCGAAAAGCTTCACCAGAATCCTACTGATACGAACGGGCTCCATTTACTCGATTGCTGATCTTTTTACGTCAAAATATTTCCAAAATTACAATGGTTACTTAAAAAAGGTTATTATGATTAGTTTTCAGTTTAAAAAACACGCATCGTCCAGAGCAAATGCTCCTCGTGAAACTGAAGAGCAATAAGAAAAGATAAAATGCATTAATTTAAGTTTCAATCAATTTCCACCTGATCAATACAAAAAAAGAGGGCGAAAAAACTTAAAATCGGCAGATCCAAATAAAAAAGCCTCAGGGCTGTAAATTTCCGTGGATAAAACGCAAATTCTGACATCGATTTTGTTATCAAATAAGATTCATAACAAATTTCATTAGTTTTCAATGAAGGCCGTGAGGATGACTATATATTTTGATTCAAGGCCATACATGCATGATCAATGAATAAAACAACAATGAAATCGGTAAGGGGCAGTATTTTTTTTTGCCATAAAGATTACTGAAAATATTCTGAAACTTTTTTGCCGGGTTTAAACTACAGTCTATATAAATATTAAATAAATAAACATTTAAGTGAAAGGGAATTAATTTTAAGTGCTTTTAATCAGTACCTAAATTCATACACACAAAAAGGACAAAGAGGAAAACCATCCGAAAAAATCATCTGAACAAAGAATGATACACCTACCCTCTAAAAACAAAAGAAATGGTGGCACACATTATTACAAGAAATTCGAAAAAAACTGATTACTACTAAAGTGCACCCTGCGAGAGGTAGCGGGGAGTAGCCCTCTTCTTTTTCTGCCCTAAATCCCCCAGGGCGCAATAGGGGGAGGAGGATCCAACATCATCGTGTATCAGCATAATTAAATCTACGATAAATCCAATTTATGATGAAAGTAGAAGTGGTTTCGCTAGTGCAGAACTTGTTCCACTAGCCCTATCGTGTGAGAATAGCCCCTTGCTGCGGTAAGGCAGAGAATATTCAGTGAGTCAATAAAAGGTTTGTTTGGATATGTTAGGGAAGAGCTCTAATTGGAATAAGTCACAAGGATGTGAATCACACACATTTTAGGTATGGGACAAGTTTCTTTTCCGCAACTCAGCTCCTTACAAATAATTACTGTAGAGCTGGGAATGAGGAGCATGGTTGCTGTGTGAGTAATGACCATTAATCAAGCAACTTCTTCATTAATGGTCAAAGAGTCCCGGGTTCAAATACGAATGAAGTCTTCTCACTCCATCAATCAAAAATGCTTCTTGCCCAGGGACATATTCCTCTCCCTGGAACGACTTGCAATATAAAGATTTTTCATAAAGGGTTCTCGAAATCTTCGCCCAGATTTGAACGTGATACCCTTCGGTCAGTATCCAAGCCCTTGGTGGATCGGGTTGGCGTAGTGTCTAGCGTGCTGGCTTCCAACCCATGAGGTCCGGGTTCAAGTCCGGGCGGTGGCGGAGATTATTCAGATAATGCACAATCCAGTTTGAGTTCTGTATGGGGGGCACTTCAAGTATAGCACTGAGTCTGTCCAATGGGACATTTCGCCGTAGTCCCCTAGACAACTTTCGTTAAAAGCAAGGTAAAGCCGACGCCGGGTTTCTCTGCACGCTTCTCTCCCTAACCTTCCCTCATGACGCAAACGATTTCAGCTGTCGGGAGCCTCCTCCAAGTACTATACTATTTCTTTTCCAAGGACCAGCTCCTCTCCCTGGGACAACTCACAACAGAAAAAACCTTTTGATAGGGGGTAATAAACAAAGGGAAGACTCCGCAAAGATTTGAACACGAGACCCTTTTTCCAATATTCAAAAGTTTTACCCACTGTATTCCCCTTTCCAAAGGGCGTCCTTTTAAAATGCAATTCTGGAATTTTTGAACGCAACCTTTTTACAATTTTTTCTCTTAGCAATATAAGGTTTTCATTATAATTTAGATGGATTGATTAATATTTACCCGTATCACAAACCCTTTGAATGTGTGCACAAAGAGAGTAGAAATACGAAAATGGTGGAAGTAAGTCCAAAAATGGAAGTTAGCAATAAAGTTAGCACTGTTGGATAAACGTTTGGAAAATACTTCTAATAACTCATAAAAAAGTTGCAGTTTTAGAAGCACAACACCATTCGCCAAATTTCTTGCTTGTTGCCCAGAGTCTAAGGATGGAATATGATCATAAATTTACATCGAAAATGTTATTTTCATTTTTTCGATTATGGAAAAAAATATTGAATATCGTTCTCTGGTGATACTCTCTGCATATGTGAACAGTAACAGAACACGTGCATCCAATGCGGTGGATACTTCTGAGTTAATTGTTTACTGTTCTGGAGACCATAGTTTGGTTATCATGACGAGAAGAGCAACGGAAAAGCCAATCTCGAGTTTTACAACGGTAGATAAAAGCCGTTTGCCTATCTTAGTAGATCAAGAGGATCTCGATCCTAGATAACATTAGTCTAGAGCAGACGGAGCGTAGACCTCGGAAAGTCCTACCCCTCCACTAACCTTTCCTCTCCACCTCCTCGCCCTCCATCCTCATGCCATTACCCGCTAGAGCTCAGACAACAACAACTCCCTCCTCAACCGCGCCACGAGTAAATATAGTTCAGATGGGGATTCAAGGAGAAGGACAAGGGGGAGACGAATGAGGGAGGGAAGAGAGAGAGAGCGACATAGAAAGGAAGGGGCACAGAGAGTAAAGGAATAAATAAAAAGAAATGGTGCGAACATCCGCGGAAGACGGCGAAGGATGCATGTTGTGAATTAATTGAGATGGCGCGAATAGAAAAAAAAAAGCTTTCTAGTCTACCTCAACACTTCAACCCTTTTTCCATGATTAAATAAAAACAACTAATGGTAATCTCCACACTTTAATATATAACTCCAATACCGACTATGGTTTCGAGACAATATTCCATTTTCAAGGCATAAGGTAGTGTGTCAAAACCATGGTCAATAGTGGAGTTATATAGGGTGGAGAAAAATTATGAAACGAAATTTTAACCGTGGGTAGCTAATGACAGTAAGAACCAAAATTACAAATGGTTTTCGATCGCAAACGCACCGCACCAGCCGCATACTCTGGACAACTTATGATTTCGAATGATTTGCCAGCATTTGCCTTTGCCTTAGTCCAGATCATTCGGCAACAGGGCAAACTCGCGGCCAATTGGAGCGCTCAACTCAAAAGTTTCTGTGGCTTAAAAATTCCATTTCTTGTAGTTTCCGACCAAAGCATCATTGGTCATTTTTGTCCCTACTAGAGTCAGCTGTCCAGGGTTAAAATTTCATGACAAAATTTTTCGACCCTCTATTTTAAAGTGTGGAAGTTGCTGTTTGTTGCTTATATTTTTTCATGTATATATCGCATTTCCATCACGTCAAGCCTGAAACGATTTTATACTACCCTTTATTATAAGATTGCGTTGGATGAAGGACGAAAGGGGTTGTAAAAATGAGGTGCGATGAAAAACAATTTGAACAGCCCATAATAAAAATGAACAAGTACGAAGACCACATCCACTAACACCCGAGTTCACAACAAAACTACATTTTTGCTCGTGTTGATGATATTTTCAAGGTTCACAGTGTGCAACTAAAAAAATCTAATAATATCAAATAGGAGAAATAAACTTTTGGCTAGTGATTTATAAACACCGAGAAAGTATAAGCCGCATGGTGAAGCGAAACAAATATGTGCGGTTAAAAAAATTACATTCCCATTATTCCAACTCAGAACTATCACCAAGAACCATAGCTACAATATTTGGACAAAATGGATAAATATGCAAAAAATAATAACTTCACCCCATTGAATATATAACTCATTATTCTGGACATTTTTTCGCCGATATAAAGCTTTTGAATTAATGCATATCATTAAATATACGAAAAAATACAATTGCCGGGTGAAAAGGACTAAAACTTCAACCTATTCCTGTCCTTTTGGTCATCAATCAAATGGATTTAAACTATTAACATTACAACGTAGAAGAAAATTAAATGAATAAATTGAAACTCTGGTATTGATTGACAAAAATAACATCGATAGCATACATTCAGCCACTTTTCCAGATAAGAAATCTAAAAATAAAAATCTACAACGAAGAATTTTTACATATCTCACATCCCAGTATTTCACTCGGAAATTTTATTACAAAATTAGACCAGGTGACACAGAAAAGTATTCCGTAAACATTTTCTAGATCCAAGTGACACTAAAATATCCCAGAGAGAGAAACTTCATTCAAAACGAGACAACAAAAGACCATAGAAAAAAAGCCAATTTAATCACCGAAAAGAACACGCGGGTGAGATAACGTCCTCGTTCAATCTATAAACTCACTCAGCCATAAAACACTTTCTACCGCTTCATAAGAAACAACAAATTGCAATGCCGAGCTTAAATTATTCTGTAGCCTTATCCTAGGTCACTGAACATAGAAAGAGTTCTGATTCAGCTCCAACGCGCCTAAAATATTAGCCTCGATTACCTTTAGCGCACACAACAAGTTAATAGAGAAAGAATAAAGCAATTCTGTTTCGCTCATCCAAATGAAATCAACCTGAAAAGCTTATTATCTCTAATGATGAAAAGTAGACACCCTCGCCCCTATAATTAGCCCGAGACAAGAAGTTTCCTTTGGCAATAGCCAGTCATCCCATTAACATTCTAAAAACACGAAAATAGCACTTCGCAGATTTCACAAGAGATTCCAATCAGACACCCGTCCATAAGTTGGAAATACCTATTACGGACTAACATATTCTATACGTACCCTAAAAATGACTTATTGCAGCTTAACACCCCAAGAATTGAATAACCCAGGGGAAAAACTTTCACAGATTCAAGTTATACTTAATAATATTTTTATGGCAACAAAACACGATGGATATACTACGTTAGTGTAGATTGTAGCAAAAACTTACACAGCGTCCAAATGGCTACCATTCTGATGACTCGTGTCGAATTCCATCAATCGCTTTTTACACAACTCATGTGCCATTTCAAAGTACTCACCTGAAAGAAAAAGTATATTAGATTAGTTACACATTGCAAATTATACATTTACATTTCATCGGCGTAATACGGAAGTGTGCTATCTTGGAACCCTCCGGGGGTAAGGATATGGGAGGAAGGGTAGAGGCTGGGAGAATCTCGACGTCTTCATGACGGCGTCGAGGCGACAGACCATCCCTTGATAGTTATCCAAAGATTTTTCTTTAGATGGTAAATACTGACGCACAAATTTATAAAAAGGTAATTAAGAGTTTCTTTCACTCTATTGAAACAGCGAAACCGCTATTCGAATTTCAAAATCTCTGCTGAGTTTAGCAAAGGGAACTTAGGTCCCTTTAAGTTTTCCGAAAGAATGAAACAAATATCAACCAAATTTCGTAATTACTCCGACAAAGTAACCGTAGCATCACGTTCCACGTATTGGCGGTACTCATTAATGAAAATGGATACAAATAGAGCTTTAACCTATCATTACTTAGCACCTTGGGGATAGAAATTGCGCTAGTTTGAACATCTCTTCAGTGTACGAATTTCCAATAAACCATGAATTCAACCCTAAACGCGCAACTGCAGGACTCCTTTCGCCATGCCTCTCTCTAAGGACTTGAATAGTGATGTGATAATCATGATTTAAAAAGTTAATGGTCAGCGCATTATTTTACTTACCATCTATTTCAAAGCACTTATGGAGGACTAGAGAAAAAATGTAAAATGTATCTTGAAAGAATAGAATAAAAGGTCATAAGTCCCAGAACAGAATAATGTGATAGCTATTGTATAGTCAGTTTACAATAACTTTCCCGAGACGAAAATTCATCCTCAATATTCACAATGCTGCCTTAAATACACACATTTTCGACGTTGCCGGAGCAAAGTAGCAAAGTATTTATGCTGGTGTTATTTCGTAGAACTTGCCACAAAAACTGTAAACCAACGGAATTTTGCACGAGTTATATCAGCGTTGCCTTAAATACTCACATTTTAACGCAGTAAACCAGTTAAGCTGAACATTAACTTCAAATGCTACATGAAAAGAGTTTTAATCATATACTTTAAATAATGATACATTTAAATATGTTTGCACTTCTTTCACTTCGCGTCGAAATACAACAGTAAACCATCGGTATTATTTCATGAATAAGTCTTACAACGATTTGTGTAATATAAAGATTAATTTAATTTCCAATCTTAAGGAAAATAATTAATGATAACAAGAATAGGAATGTTTCTAGCCTTCCCATGGGATCTACTCGTTGAGTAAACTAAAGCAATCGCGTGAAACATGAATCATTATTGAAGAATGGGAATGACCTGATTAAAATGTCGTAAATCGAGTCCATTTATCAGTAAGAGGAAATAATAAAAATCAAAAGAGTAGTGAGTGAAACCAAGAGGGCGGAATTGAGATGCTATCACCGAGCAGAAATTTTTTTTTCCTCTCCGGAAGGAGTAAATTTCATGGGGCCACGAAAAGGTTAAGGGAAGCACGGAAAACACTTACGGAAGATGTGAGATAGAGCTATCATCCACCACGACCATCTGCGGAACGAGAATTGACCCCACGCAATCTCGCTCGCGCCTTTTGGCGTCGCGAGTGGCGGCCGCATCTGATGGTGAGCGAAGAGCGTGAAATCGAATTATGAATCCTCTTGACCCCGTCAGTGCAATTGAGACGACTCGCTCGCAAACGATCTGAGCTATACGTCGGTCTCCCTTCCATCTTCCGCTCCTGTGAGCGCAGACTGAAGGTCGCCCTCGCTTATAGATCACACGCTACCGCGGAATTTTCATGATTCGGTAAGTTAAGGGGTTTTTACACGATACATTAACACGTACGAGTTAATATCTGATTGCATGAACGACTTTTGTGGACCGGAACGTAACATGTACAAATGTATGAATCAAATTAGATCGAATTCTATTTTCTTTCGGCCGGCCTCGGTGCGGCGGGGTAAAGTCCTCGCCTGCCGTACCAAAGGTCGCGGGTTCGAGTTCCGCCTGGGATAGTTACCCTTATCCGGAGCATGGATATTTGTGCACGTCTGATTCTTAACTGCTATCAAAAACCCCGATGTAAAGGCCGAATAGTGCTGTTTTCGGAGATGCAGAGAGAAATAAATAAATAAAGTCGCAAAAGTTGGGTGCTTACAAGGTGAAATTCGGTTTTCAATCTCGCGTTCATACATTAAGACGTTAACTTGGGTGAGCTTATGTACCGTGTAAACACGACTTTTCCTCGACTTGCTTCGTTGTTTGTCTGTTTCATCGACGGAAACTTGTCATTGTTTCTTAACACACTTCCCATTTCCCGATCGGCTTGAAATTTTGCAGACTTGCTTGCTTCTGATGACAATAAAATATTTAATAATCAGACATTTGAAATTTAATGCGATTGTGCCCTAATTAACTATATTTACGTAAGGAAAAATAGGTTTAAGTTTTCTCAGTAGCGTTAGTTATAATTTTTTGGCCGAAATATCTCTAACAGCTCTGGTATAAGCAATTACATGATTCACCACTAAAAAGTAGAAAAAAAATAAAAAAATTTAAAATATATATTATATTTAAATACTATCTATAAATATAAAATATATATTTATAGATAGTATTTAAAAATCAGGCTTTTTTCAAAAATAATATGTATTGCACTAAAAAGTAAGCTTTCCATCAATCGGAGAATAAAGCATGAGTGCTGACTAGGTTTATATGTTAATATTGCGTGCCAAAGCTTACTCTTCTATCAGGCTCTTCTAAATTCATTTCTAATTAACCTTAATCAGCACCCACGCTATATTCTTCGAGTGATGAAAGACTCATTGTTTACTTTTCAGTGCATATTATACTCTTTTTGGAATAAGCGTTAATCTTATTTATTTTATTCTGATTTTAATACATATTCACTTACACCATCATATGATTCCACAGAATAGGGTGGTTTCCTATTATTTTTTTATTGCCTAAATCGAAAGATTATTACTCCTGGAGTACGTATTTCACGCTTTTAGATTTTTAAATGACGATATCTATTTTTTGTGATTAAATGCAAAGTGAAAATTTTCAAGCGCGCAAAAACGCGACGGCTAAGTATGAATGCTGGGAAAACTCCGTGTGGCGTCGTTCTGGTTCCCGCTGCCGCAAGTGAGGTGACCTTGGGGCGAGGCAATGAGCGTTGATATATTATGAATACACTAACGGTGGGTAACGAATCGCAATCAATGCCTTTCGTTTTCTATGATGAAGGAAACTACCCTATTATATCCTATAGGATATATGAGAAGCAAAAACACTGAAGTACCTTCAAAATGAGAGCCTCATTGTTGCGTAGAGGCTAGCGTTAAGAGAATGCATCACTCCCACCGTAGTATTTCGTATTTACCGTTATAAACATATGATAACAAAGCACTGCAGGAACAAGTGACTTTGTACGCAGTCACACGCACGGGTGCATATTTAAATACACCGACGGATGAAGTTCGGCATGTTCATGGCGAACTTTACTCTTTTCTTCTCAACATACTTCTTTTGCTTTACATTCTTCACCACCTACTCTGTGTATCTCATCCGTACTCTACCTCTGCTGTTCTTCCCTTCTATACGCCCGTCAAGGGTAATTTTCATTATTCCAACGCATCTCATGATGTGGCCGATTAAAATGACCCGCCTTTTACCATAGGTTCGAAAGAATTCTCTCTCATTATGCATTACTAATACTATTATCCACTTGAACTTCGTCATTCTTCAATAACATCACCAAGGGGGCTACATAGAGGAGGCCCAATTCCTTCCCATAGAAGGATGAGTTCTGTTGCCACTACGGTCACACTTTCATCGGTTTTCTAAAATGTCCGCGGCGGAGTGATGAGTGCAATGCGACCCACTTTTTTCAAATATTTTGCATAATAGTGCTTGTAATTGCGAGGAATAGCATTGAGCTTTTATGGATTTGATAGATCACATCATCATGTATAGAATATTTCGGTTAAAATCGCTCTTCATACCTTATTTCCCCGTGAAATTTGGATCGACTTGTCCGTCAGCGACGCGAGTGGCGACTTTTGCAAACCCATTTAAATGCGTGGTGGTTGAAAACACATTTAGAGACCGACTTAAGGATCCTCTTCTGTAATCTACATCTACATAATACCCCGCTAGCTGCCTAAAAGACGTGTGGCAGGGGGTGTTAGGACACCACCCGTTAACAGATTAAAAAAATGAAGTGCTCAAACGAAGTTGGGACTTGCGTTTATTAAAGTCCTTTACGGTTCGGGGGCAAACGAATTCCCATATCTATCCGTTCGGCAAAACATCTATCTTAATTTATCGCTTCTATCGGACCTGGAAATACAGTGTGGCTCTAATATTATGTTCTCTGTGTCGCTCTTGAAGATATCCATTCTCAATTGTTCAAGCAATCCAAGCTTAGCGCGCAGCCTCCGAGTCTCCAGCGGCTCCCAGCCTAATTCGCTTAACATCTGGGTAACGCTGTCTGTACGCCCGTAGCGGTTTTTGACGAAACGCGCAGACGCGAAATAGCACCTTTCTTTTACATTTTCATCCGAAAATCTTCCCACAATACGCTTGACGAATCCTAATTTCTTCAGAGCTATGCCGCATATATTCCTTATATGTGTTCCCCACGTGAGGTTCGAGGTTATCTAAAATCTCAGGTACTTCACTTCGTCTGTTGCCTTTATGTTAATACCACCCACTGCATAAACATGGTTATAGTTGGACGAACTCCGCAAGAAATGTACCGTCATGCATTTGCTCAGATTAAGTTTGAGTCCCCACCAGTGGCGCCGACTCCATGGGGCCTGAGGGGGCCCAAGCCCCCTCAAAGATTCGTTTGGGGGGGCGGAGCCCCCTCAATAATTCAAGAAAATAATTAAGTTATATTATGCTTTGTGAAATCACAAAAATATATTGGTAATTTTTTTCCCATGTTTGACGATAGTTACTTCAGTCAGTTACTTTTAAAATAAATTCAACAATGTGTTAAAACAAATAATTATAAGGTTAAGCAGGTTAACTGAATCAGGTGGTGTGAATCTTGATAGCTTTTCGGCGACACACTTTGAATTTAACCTCTTCCCGGGGAAAGACCTCCGATATGAGCCCCCCCAATATTTTTTATAAGTCGGCGCCCCTGGTCCCCACTCTTGGCTCCACAAATGAACGTTGTTTCAGTCCGATGACAGAATTCAACACCAAATTTATAGAGCTCCCACCTTTGACTTCTCCTCTGCTGTTATCGTCCATGCCACACCACCATGAAGAAGCTTGCTCCTAATGTAAGTCATAATTGTTGGATATATGTGGTACATCTATATTGCGCAAAACTGTTGATGCGCATGCGCACGTTGGTGTACGCACGTTGGTGACGTACGTTACGTTAGTTGGCGGGAGAGCCAGTCTGGTCAGTCTCTCGCAGTCACTCAGTAAGTTGGTATGTGAACCTGGTGTGTTACCATGGGCCCAGGGGGCCATGGTGTGAAGTGAGGGAATGTATTTTCTTTGTTGGCAATAAAGCCCAATTACTTAATCAATTAAGTTTTACTCAAATCTGTTAACCCGAGAAACCTGAACAATAATAAGTTTCTTCCTAAAGTCAACGCACATATTTTCACCTGTAAGAAGACTCCTCTTATAGAGGAGTTTCAATTCACATTGATTAGAGGGATCGAATAAAATCGGTGAAAACGGCAGGAATGAGATCAAATGTGAGAGACCAATTCACGAGCACCGGATAGCTCACACTCACCACGGCCGTGATTCCGTAATCGAAGCTCGGCCAGACATTCCGACATGTTTACGCACTAAATGTCCCACCGTCACAACTGAATTAGATTACAGTCGCTAACCGCGGCAATTGGCTATTTTTCACCTCCCAGAGCGTAAGATCGCATGGTTCAAGTAGAAAAGCAAGGGAAACAGAAGAAAAAATATTTTTCATACATCAACCGCTCACATATTGGTGGGAATCGTTGGCTTATCTAGAAAAGAACGTAGACCGCTAAACTGTGTCATCTCAGAGATAAGCCGAGATCTTTTATTCAAGCATTTCTTATTTTCACTTCAAGGCTCTAAGATATCTCTTTTAGGTCAAGTGTGCCTCAATCGATGAGATATACACTCGCTTGATTCATCTCCATTTATCCGGTAGGTACTCAAGAATACCAAGGTTCCGAAGGAATACATTTGATAATCAGTATACATTCTTTTGAAATAGCTTAAGGTTGTTAGTTAAAAAATTACTGAGGCATGGAAGATGTAATGATGGTTGTTAACCAAACGATAACCCGTGATTAACGACTACATTTCCTACATTCTAGGATACCAACGATAACATTAACCATTTTCACAACCAAGCAATAAACATTTAAACATTTCGCTTGATTAAAAAATGAGAAATTACATAATCCAAATAAGAAATTTCAAGATAAATATAAGAAAGCATCACACACACAAAAAACACAAAATTCATAAGACTTCACGAAACTGACAATCGAAAACAAATAACTCATAAATGAACGTACAATAAACCCCTGACTCATCCCGCAAAATTCATCTTCATCCAAAATCAACGTACGTCAGTTACACTTAAATAACGTACACCAATATACCGATAACGTAAAATATTAAATACGTGGGAATAGGTAAATATAAAAAAAATGCTTGTCTAGCTGGAACGGAAACAAAAGAGTCATAAGTTAACTGATGAACATCACGTATGAAACAATTTCGCTTATTCATCCAAGAGCGCAGTATAAAATTCAGCGCAACTAGGTTATACTGCAATAGAAAGAAAGTATATTTCATAATGATGATGAAAACTTGGGACTCGAGGGTTCCGAGGCTTCGAATTAGATAATGAAAATGAAGCTTTTTTTAAAAAAGTTGTTCGCATACTTTCACGGGTATAAAATTCAATTTAAGCATTAATAGTAAAATTCACACAATAAACCCCTGACTTATCCCGCAAAATTCATCTTCATCCAAAATATAACTAAGCAATTTTCATCTGCGAACATCAAACGGGAACAAAATGTACTGTTCTTTTTAAATTGAAATAGGTTATGGCATAAAAATTCTGAAATATAATAACTAATATTTATGAGAAACACAATAATGTTCAGCTGTCATGCCTTTCTCAGAGAAAGCGTAGCATGAGAGTTTCGGCGTGTTGCAGTAGAACTTGGCGCCTGAAAACTGTTTTATTGCGATGCAATTCATCGTGAATTCTTCAATTATTAGTCGATGAAATTAATCTCGCTCACCTCCCGGCAGGCGTGGATATATCGCAACAATTTCGACCAGCTGGCGCCTCCATCAAACTAGAACGTGCATGATTGAAAGTCGGTTATCGCGTGACGTAACATGCACAGCGTCAAAGCTATAACACGCCCAAAGGCCAGATCATGCAGCGCCAAAAATCACACTCTCGTAATTCAAATTAATTCAACAAGCAGGTTTCCACAATACAAAATGATCTCTGTAAATAATATTAACATACTTGGCAAATGACTCCAGTTTTGAAGCCTGGGGATACATAGTTAGCGTTCGTAAAAAGCATTGCTATCTATTCGGAAAAATAACACCCATTCGACTAAAGAGTATTGCGTAAATACTAAAGAATTCAATTACGCATTTAGGGATGCCCTTTTGGATTTACTCCAGAACTAAAGAGATCAAACTGAATGAGAGAATTCAACGAGAAAAATTTTCTCCCGCATAAAAATCACATGAGGGACTCCGCGTGATATTGTGGAGACGGTGCAAGCGTTGTCTGGGCAGTAAACAGAAGTGAGATCCCGTTCGCACCAGATGGTACTGAGGCCGCTTTACACGGTAAACAATCTTTTCATTTGGAAATCATTAATCATGACGGCTCCGCCTTGTATTACACAATTAAGAATGAGAAGACTTGAGTAGGTAATCGCGGATTCGCGTGGACAGCGAAAATCCCTATACGTACGTTATCCTTCATCAGTACAAGAATATTAGTTCCACGTATTCAAGGAAAAACAATGGCCAAATAACGTACCTACGCCAACTGTATAATTTATTATGCCAAAAAAAAAAACAAAATTAAAAGAGAGCCAACAAAGCAATTACATCCATGTGCATAAAAAATAGGTTATATCATTATAATTACTGTATAGTTTATTTTTACTTTGTGTTACCAAATTTCAGATGAGAATACAAAAGTCATAACCGATTCGCACACTTGTCAGCCCAAATTTCTACACGATATTTTCCATCAGTTCAACGTTATTACTGCCATGTGTGCAAGGAAAATAACCTAAACACATACCAACTAAGGACTGTATGTTGCCAAATTAAAGAAAATGAAAAGAAGGCCAGCAGAGAAATTGCTTCCATGTGCATTAAAAACAAAAAGGCAAGAAATAAACTCCACATTGCTAAAACCAGTACGGTTTACTGTCATTCTCCGCAACGAACGATTAGTTCCCCACCTTAGGAAGTGAGTGAGAAAACAGAGAGAGAAAAGTCGCTAAACAGAATAAATTTCACCAAATTTACCTAAAAGGGTGTACTTTAGGCTTTATTTTTCCTGGTGCCAACTCACCAATACAACCAAAGGCATCCGAGATATTACGCAAAAAGAAATACAAACATTCCTAATCAATACTACTACCTTCATTCAGGAAGAGAAGTCTGAAATAACATAAAAGATAAAAATTGCGGTGCAAATGAACCGATGAAGATTAGGTGCCCGCAATTATAGCGTGGGTGGGCAGCAATTCTGCGATAACGCTGTCCGAGAGCAGAGTTCCACAATACTTTCGTTGATGAGAGGATTACCCTAAAAGACTTACTTGCACAAAAATGATGGTAATGAAGACACTACTACGATAAAATTCGATGATAATAAATACAATGGATATATATAATAAGCTATTTCCTAAGAACACAATTGGTAATTAAGTGCCTTTACCAAAATATTATTTTTTTCCCTTCCAGAAGAATCGGCTGATTCTTCTGACTACCAGCTGACTTTCCTGACTGACAACAGATGGGCAGCATCAAAATACTTTATTTAAAACTTCATTCAGCATCAACGATGGGATGCCAAAATAACATCCAAAGTTGTTGTGATCAATTTTATTTAAAGTAAGTTACTATGAAGGAAGTTAGTAAATTTTAAAGCAAGATACTTCACATTCCTCAGCAAAAAAAAAACTTTCCCTGGAGAACTTAGATCGATGATCGGCCATAAAATAAGAACACGAGAGCAAGTTTCAGCTCGTATCACGTGCAATTGTGCACGGAGACAATGAGGTGATTTGCAACGGAATCTGAACTAGTTGCCGACTTTAGAACGCAGCGCGGATACTAAAGATGTTGAGAAATACCGGATGCTCCAGATTTTGCGACGCGTACTCCTGTCTTGAAGACAGAGATAATAATGTGCGACGAAATAGCGTAGGCGAACAAAATCATTGACATCTTTTTCTAAGGACCCCACGCAGCAATCGAAAGGTATTAAAATCACCAATTATTACATAAAAACAAAGAGGTGAAACCAGTCTGTGACTGAACCAACCCCAATTCAACATCAAATTGATGTAAAAGAACGCGAGAATCGATGCTCGAAAGCTTACAAGCAAACACGAAAAATTTACAGTCCAAAATACAGAAGTCGTAACTCTGAAAATCTAATAAACGATTACATTTTTTTAAATATACCGAGTACAATGATATTCATGGCTAAAAATATTTCTTACACTCAAAAACTTTTTCTCGATCTCGAAAGATTTTTACGATTAATCGAGAAGCGATTGCATTCAAGGCATTAATAAAGAATATTAAAAATATAATGCTGCGCTAGAAAAACAATTCGGTTAGTAAATCCAAGTTTTAATTTTCAAAACAGTCCATGATAATCTTGCCATAATATCTCTTAATGATAACTTCAACATGCATTTCTAAGAAGCCTTAATAAACAGTTTCTGCTTTCATCGCAAAAATCTTGCTAGCCACCATAAGGGTGAGCGTAATTTGACTCATTATCGGTAATTATGATAAATATCCACAAAGAATAGTACATTGTCACTCTGTCCGTGATTGAGGAACGTGCTATGGAAGACAAAGGCAGCCATTTAAAATACCCATAAAAGAGGGACAAGCGAGAGGGAACGAGTCAATAAAAAATCAAGGTGGGTATGGGAATGCCCAAGTCTGCGTGGCCGAAATTCTGTCGCGGAACTTTCACCCAAAGTCTCTGTTGGGACACGGTTGAAATTCTTGCCTAAAATAAAATCAAAAAGGTTAGAGCTGAACATGGGGAATCATTCAAGAGAATAGTGTACGCAGCCAGTATTAGTATATACGTATTTTCCACAGCCCATCAAATTTGTAATTTTGTTTAAATTAGGGTTTGAAAAAAAAAATTAAGTACATTCCGCTCCTAAATCCAATACATAGCTATCGATTTATCGGTGCGGAACAACGTTTATACACATCTCATGTGGCTTTAAGACATCGCCAGCTCCTTCAAGGCTGCATTCCCACGGTAATCTAAGAATGCTTTCTTTCGCTTTTCCGTGTGTTCCATTAGGCGACATCCTCGAGTCTACGAAAACGATTCCATTCTAAAAAGTTCCGAGCTTAAATGCTTCAAAATAAAGTTAACAGATAAGAGGGCAATTAAAAAAGAAAAGAGTCATTCAAAAAGCTTTTATGCAGACAAAATTTATGGCTTACTCGTTAGTTCCCGTGTTTAAGAACCTGCCTATGAAAAGTTATTGCCAGAAAATATGCAGATAAACACAAATATGAAGCAAGAGGCTTGAAAAATAGATAACGGAAAAAATAGATACAAATATTCGATGAAAATCCTAAATAAAAGGAACAATATTACTATTTTCTACAACACCACATCCTACTTAATGGATATTTGAATTTAAAATTTGAAATAAGAATCAATGCGATCCGAAGTTCGAGGCAAAATTTGCTAACACGTGAAGTTTCTACAATATAAACTTGTTGCAAAAACTGACAGCCTCCCGTATGGTAAATGTTAGGTAGGAACATTGCTCAGTTTAAATAATGTTGCTCTAGAAAAGGAATTCGGTTCGTTAATGATAGTCATGATAATATTGCCATTCGATATGTGAATTATATCATCAACATGCATTTCTAAGAAGCTTTAATGAACATTTTAAGCTTTTCTCGCAAAAAAAAACTTTCTTGCCACTGAATGAGTGAGCGTAATTTTTGACTCAGGATCGGTTCTTCAATTCCAATGAATTTTAAGTGTCGAGATAGTAAAATGCCAATTATTTCCCGTCAGATTTAATTCAGGTGGGAGTTTGTTCCTCCTAAATTTTTAGCCACCATTATAGCCCCATGTTTGCCTTTCTGTGCGGGAATAAATTCCACACATTCAATTTCTTTCCTTCGTTTCGAAAGCAAAATTAAGCGATATCCACCAAAAACCATTCAAATCACTTCAAAATGAGGCTGAAATCCTATGAAATGATGACTCTTTCTTAATTACTCTGGACTGCATCTAATGAAGTTGTCTTCACACATTAAGTCCTAATCAAAACCTTAATTTCAACCGCTTACATTCTCTCATCATTTTGTTCAGTGAGATTCTCAGCATTACATTGAGATCAACTCACGCTTAATGAGCCAATTCTTCCCTGATATTGATGTTGTCCTTGACGTTTTGTTAAAAAAAAAAACATTCAATTTACGAGAGGATTTAGGACAGTAAAATCTTAAAGCGGGTTGGATTTTAAATCAAAATGTCATTTAAAAAATCAAATGGATATGTAAAACACTTGGGGACGACTTCATTGCGTATACCGGATACCTTTTGTGGTAGACATAACATAACATAATAAATACAAAAACTTGTTTCCCTTTAAAAACACGTTTTTGGAATTGCGGAAAAAAACAATGATAAGGCGATATTTCTAATACGCATGTCACATTTGAGATAACAGGATATCGCCGATTAAAATCACGTCCGTCGAAAGTGGAACAGTACACCTAGAATAATGATATTTTGGTTCACAATATTTCGTGCATTTCAATCGTCTCCTGCATAAAAACTTAAACAAGGTGAAGATCAACAATTAAAATCCCTTTCCTCGCACTTACAGGTAGACCACGATGATTAACGAACTTGTTAAAGCACGCAGCGCAGCAACTGAACTTTTTCTTTTAATAAAACTGCCGCAAAGGTTTTTATGCCATGACTTTTGGACATTTTCCGGTCCTTCAGGAGAACTGGACCCCGCATGATAACATCCGCCCAAAATTCTGAATAGTTCCAGAAATACTGGTGAGTTAAACATCCTATTTTGAAACGCGAATGAAAATGGCTGGGGCTATCTTATACAGCTCTAAACATAATTTCATGCGTAAATTTTCCTTGCGCGGTGCATAATTTTTTAGTATGAAAAATGATAACTTCCGCCTAAAATACGACACTTTAAATTGACAGCGACGTAAATGGTTGATAGGCGTAAGATGCCTCTAAACTAAACCATGGAGTTAGAGGATATAGAAAATGTACTTCAACTCACCTCCCCTACAAATTATAACATAACGAGCGTGATGCGCCCGCTCCCAGCGGGCTTCCCCCGCTCTTTTCAATGCAGGTCACAGAAGGATAGGCGCGTTTCTAATTTTAAAATGTAGAAAAAAAGGCAGGGTCTTATGTACAAATTTAATTGGAATGTTTATGTACAAATTGAGGTCAGAGGACCTCTTTAAACACAACATTGGAAGTAATTACACTATCCTCTGTTAATACTTGTTTAGCGTTTTCCTTAGTATTTACAAAAATATTTTGAAAAGATCTTACCCTAGAGAATGCTACATAAAGTTGGTCATGAGAGAATACAGGGTCAGGCAGGAATAAGCCAGCTCTTTGCCAAGTCTGACCCTGAGCCTTGTTAATAGTCATCGCATAGGAAACCTTAATGGGAAATTGTCTGCGAGTCAAATTAAAAGGCATGGTGGGATCCGACGGCGTTAACTGTATTCTTGGGATGAGGACAATCTTGCCGGAATCAATTTTTTTAATCGATTATTTTTTAATTTTTTAAAAAACCAATTTTAGGAAACAATAGCAATATTTAGGAAGTAAGATATGATGTCGCATGTTCTCTGATAAATTCTGTGCATTTTGGTACCTCATTTGTAGAGTTTGGTGGCGTATAAGCTGAGAAAAGGTATCTATACAGTAGAAATAATATAGAGGATTTCACATCGTACAAGCGAGTTTCAACAGCTTTTTTATTCTCACATGATTTTATGTTCCCATAAATGGATAATCCCTGAAACAGCCCCGAATAATAGCACAACACACTACCACTTCATTGATAAGACGATTGAGAGGCGTAAAGTTTACATCTTTTACTCGAACGGTACGAAGAGGATTTTCATATTCGATCACACAAAGTTACAAAATGTAGCAGGAAGAAGGGAGGAGGAGTCAATTCTAGGTACCCTTTAACACACTCTAACATCCTTCAATTAAGAAATTATAAGATCAGAAAACTCTTCAATCTACGGTGCGCAAGTTACCAAGGTGGAAACTATGGAATAATAATAACTTCTCCACAAGTGAAGCCAAGAAATTGCGTATGTGGCCATCTTGAAAAGGGATTCTAGAATCGCACTCGATTTAAATACATTAAAAATACATTTCGTATGATATGGCGACTTGTTAGACAAATGATTAGGATGCCAGATGATAGTGCTCTCATCTAAAAAAAAAAACTATTTTTCAATCAAATTCAGCCCATTTTCCTATCTAAAATACAATTGGGTACCCTTGCGAAAATGTCGCAATTTCACACTGTTGGGGTTAAGTATGTTAAGGAAATTCTCAATTCATTGAAAATCAAAGAACATCTAATGTTAGATAACGCCCACTACGTTAAAGTTAGTCCCCTTATCAAGTCTATTTATCTATAGGAATTGATTCTTAGAAAAATATTTGACTATACTCTCATACTTTACATACAAATTCATAATATTCCGTAATTCTTAAAAACAATTTCATGATAAACTCTCATTCTTATGCATAACAATTTTATACCATTCATCCATGTACAATCACTTCGTACATACTATTTTCATTTTTTGTAGTCAATTCCCGTTGATAATAATTCTTGGATACTTTCAACACGATATTTTGATTAATTAACCCTTTTAAGACCGAACTAACTTAACAATTGATTTTTATTATTTATTGCATATCCTATTATAGTTAAACCGTGTAAAATATATTGATCCTTCGAATAAATGAGCATTTGTTACTGGAGAGCGATTTTATGGGAAAATATCGAATAACCCGCATACTCACTGCAGAGGTGATGAAAAGAACCAATTTTGAAAAGGTATAATTAAGGACCAATGCATTCACAAGTCATGCGATTCACTTTTAAAAATACTTCCATACTTTATTTAGATAATAAAAGATATAAAATTAATCACACATACGAAATATAGTTTGCATGAATTTTTATAAATCTGTTCGCAGATGGAACATTGGACTGTAAACAGTTAATGATACACGTTATCTTTTAAGATCCATGTCCTTTTTAGAGAGCGTTTAACATTCTTCGTGTTTCTTACATTTTATTTTTAATATTTTTCCTGCTCACCTTACGTTTCTTTGGTTTAGTTATGGATTTAACGGATTTTTGAACCTTTTTTTGAATTCTCGAGCTAGTAATCGACATGGAAAAATGAAAAATAAGTCAAATTAATGGGTAAATATTTGAATTTCAGATTGAGATTGTATTTTTTTAATCGATCGGCCATATTTAGAGGGTCGGAACTGCTTCAGCCTGGCTTCAACTGCTCCCAAGCGAGTTGCACATCGACCAGCATTAGATTGTTTTCAGTTCAGATGTCTCAGGCGATACTAAGCGATACCTTCCATCCTATTGAACGACGCCAAAACTGGTGGCAAGTCATTGGTAAACCACCACGGCCATACTTATGAACATTGCTCGCTTCATGCTAATTGCCCATTGTATTTAGGCGGCGGCAATTTTACTTTCCGGCGCTTCGTCATCTTAAGGTATCGTATGCGCACGTATATCAATTCCGGTGCATAGTGCATACCCATTCAAAATCCTCACCGCGGCCACTTTTGCCCTACGCAACATCATTCATTGAGATAGCAGCAGACATTTATAATATTTCCTCTCGATTACAACAGGGCTCAGTCGACAGCTACCTCATTGTGAACCGTCATTCACATTATATACTTGTATAGGGAAACTTATTTACTTCCTCTTTTTAGCAGTGATGAAAATTCCCATTTAAAATATTTTAAATTGGAAAATACGCGAAATTAGACGCATTACTAGTGCATTTTAAGCTGAAAAACAGTCATCTGGGATACTAGTAATTCAACTTCCAAGTAGCAACCTCATCCAAAATATATGGGCAGAGAAAAAAATATACGTAGGGCGATTTGCCATGTATTTCCATAGAGTGAAACTCAAGATTTCCTTCTTAATATGGCCGGATGCGCAATTTATTGGCCTCACATGGGAAGGGGGTGCATCTATATCCACGAGGTACCGTACAAGCTACCACTAGGGTACAGGACAGCAACACGTGGTCAGACCAATAACTAGGAGAGTGCTAAGGGCACGAGCATGCAACCATACAATTGAAACTACTAGTTAGTGATAGAAAAACGAAAATTTATCGTAGTAACTTATTCATGCACGAGCTATAAAATGCTAAAAAATTCACGCATATAGTTAGTCTTCACAAATATAATAACTTTACATGCAGACCCTATTTTACCTAGTTCGAGTCAAGCTATCCTACATCAGCATCAGGGTATCAACATTCTATTTTATGCATTGCAACCTACCTACCTACATCCGATAATACCTTATTCCCTGCCTCTACACTCACTCACTCGCTGATTCAACGCGGTTCAGGTAGGTGAGAACAGAGTTCATCCCAGACAAATGTGTGGCTTTAATACATTCAGAGACTAATAAATTATAGGCTCAAATTGTGAAATTTTACCGTGGCACTCAGGGACCCCAAAGCTGTGATCCTTCGACCATCAGCTAAGTGCTTTACCCACTAAGCCGCCACGCTATCCCTCCGCAAGAAAAAAGGTTAAAAAAAACGATTGATGAGGTCATAAGAATAAGTAAAAGCTGCTGCCAGCTGCGTAGGTAATTTTATTTGACAGGGCGTGTCTCTAACAGCGCAACCTCCGGATTTCACGTCTTCAGGGGAGTAGCTGTTAAGAGCATAAATCGCATTCCTAACATTAAGGATCCAAATGATAAGGATACACTATCGATATTATGATAGTGTGAGCGCTGGTAAAACAAAATTTCGTTAGCAACATAATCAAGGGAGAAACCTATTATCTCTTAAAATAAAACGACACGATTCCTTCATCCAATTAGTTTTAGAAACCGCTTGAAACTCTCGCTATGAAGGGGATAGATGTGGGGAAGAATTCACGAGCCACTAAAGTGTTCGCGAATTCAAACCCTCGACTTTCCAAATAAAAAAATCGGGGTACAATCCAACAATTCAGTTGTAAACCTGTTATTTATCCAGTCATAAGATAAAAATTGAATCACTCCCAACTTTAAGAAGTCACCATGAGGCGACGCCCAAGTTGATTCATCGCCTACACCAACAAGATTGCGTCAACAGCCCATAAAGAACTCAATTCGGGAAAGAATGAAGATTATTTTGGAGCATTTTTGTCCTATGACAAGCTCTTTAAGAATTAATTTAACAACCTAGAACTATCCAGCCTATTCGTCATGTGAAGACGAATGAATTCACCGCAGGCACAATGAGCACAAGTTCCCGATCCCTTCCATCACTGTACATTGTGTTAATTAGCGAATTCATGGCAACTTAGCGTTGCCATATTGCCATACTTAAATTAGCGTTGCCATATCTCAGTAACTAAGGATTTGTGACCTCATGTTTACACGATAAAAAATGCTAAAAACTGGCTCCCCAAAACCTCCTGAAGTATTTCAATTCTTCCTGAAATACCTCGTATACTAAGGTAACATCAAAATCATTCCTTCTGAGCCATATTGGGAGAATTCTCCAATAGACGATCCCGCTCTAAGATACATTTCCTTTATGACAAAGCCATCAAACAAAGTTTATTCAAATCAGTTTCTAAGACCGCTAAAGCCCGAGTCTCGCTCATTATGCAAACGCGGTAGAAGAGGATGCAGCCGGCCATAAGTGTCACTTCCGCCAGGAGCGGTAGCAGGCAGGTACGACACGGCGGACGGGCCCCGCGCGGTTACATGCCATACCGCGAACAGAGGGCTTTCCTAGTCCGCTCACGGATTCCTCTCACGCTGAATAACCGGCCACGCGCCTAGCATCCCAGGTGGCCAGTGAAAGAAGCATTAAACGGACAATCAATAAAAATGAGTGACAATGAACTCCACTCCTTAAGCCGCTTCATGTCTCCAAAAGCGTTGACAAAGTTCCATCGCGACTGGGGAATTAAAAAAAATAATTTTCGCACATTTTGTAAAAAGGAATCTTTACCTTTAATAAAGGACATCCAATCATGATGGAAAGAATTTTTTTCATTAGGGCACAAGTACTGAGGAAAATTCCTAACTTATGTCTTCATTTTATCAAATTTCTTAAGTAGGGAAAATCGTATCTATTACAGAAGAATGGTGAGTAAGTATGGAAGGAGGAGGAAGAAAAATACACAGGAAAAACTTTTCGAGTAAAAGACAAAGTTATTCCTATACAAAAACCTGCGTTCAATAGAAGTTCTTGTGACCTTAAAGCAATTATCGTGCACATACTCCGCACAAAACTGTGCCATGTGATCCCTAGTTCAGTAGAAACAAATGATAGAAGGTAGTCACCGAAATCGAGGGAGGAAAAATGAGGGTGAGAATTCCATAGACTTAGGATCCAAAGGCTATTCAAAATAGACCTTAAAGCCCCGCACAACTTTCGATAAACCCTTCTAGCTTCAATGTGCGTGGATGAAACAGGTGAAGGACAGATGTGATGAAAGAGGATGGGCCTGACTTGCACGTACAAAAGGCCTCCTTTGCGAGAGTCCGCCGCAGTATTCCATCGTGCATGCATACAACCCCTTTAAACGTGCGCCAGAAACGAAATTATGCCATACTTGTGATATAAAATGTTTATCATCAATACGCCCTCTTGATCTTTCCTTCGATATACAACTTCCGAGACTTATTAAGGGATAAAAATTCTATAAATATATAATTATGTATTTCATAATCTTACGTGAAAACTGCGCGAGACATTAAATCATGCGCAATTCAAAGTGGTAGGTACATATTAATTCTCAATAAATTAATTTCATTCATCCATACTACGATTTTTGTATTCTTTACACATAGATCTACGGTAAAAATACCATAAAATACTACCCAAATTTCATTTCAGCGGCACGCAACTACGTTAAAATCTTTTCACTATGGCAAACCACTTTATTCCACGAAGTAAGCATTCTTTTGATATTTGCAAAGAAAATTTCATCCTTGTCATCTCAAGTTACCATTGTCACTGATAATTTTTTCTATTGATTTAATTTGTTCAAGTTTGGCGAGCCTAAACGTACGTTAGTTATCTTTTTTAACTTTTTACTTGTATATGCCAGTTAGGTAGCTATGTTAAAATTATAAAATTCATGGGTTGCAAACGTCTGACTTGTCAATCGCACAGTGGGCGGAAATCGAAAAAAGCCGGCCAAAAATCGCTGTAGTCTTAAGTGTAGCAAGATTAATGAAAATTTTTGCATATTGTGTATTTTAAAGATGAAATGAATGTTATTTAGGATGATTTAGTCCACAATATTAATTAGCAGGGCGATGAAAAAATAGTTAAAGTTATGCGTGAAGCATATCTGCTAGGGGCGTGACACTGTTTATTTTTTTCGTACGGGAATACCAAAGGAAAGATAGAATTTATTCAATTGATAACAACGTTAAAGCTATCGTATAGCAGTGCAAAGGGTTTATGGTGATTAAAAATTGATATTCGGTCATAAAACCTGAAATTTTGGTCATTACAGAGTATTAACATAAAAAATTCCATAAAGAAATATTTTTAAATGGCATGTTTCACCATTACAGCTCCATCTATTGAAAATTTGTGTATAGTTGGTGGCATATGATGCCCTGGATAGTTTTTCGTACAGTTTAGCTGTTTTAAGACAGTGAGCTGGGAAAACCGTATCATTTACTTACTTGAAGTCCAGCCGATATAATTCTCAGAATTCCTGAAATGCATCGACGAGCATTCCTGACGATCCATCGTCACGATTCCCCTATCGTCAAGCTCTTATCGGGGTCGACCTATAGAATAGATTTTTTAATTTACCATAAACTATCAAATGTTTCCGTGGTGTAGTGGTTATCACATCCGCCTAACACGCGGAAGGTCCCAGGTTCGATCCCTGGCGGAAACAGATTTTTTACGCATTACTTTTCAATTTTTCCTCCCAGGAAATTGAGAACATTAATAACTACATACCTTAGCATCAATTTTTTGCATTTTAAAGAGTTACACATTACGCTTTCGTATACTTTTACAATCCATCAAGCCCTTCGCATTGTGAGCGCAGTTCACAAGTATATGAAGGATAGAAATAAACCAGATTTGCAAATTTCCCCAATGGGTTTTTAGTTTTAATATCAATGAAACTTTGATCTCAATATAACGAATTAATATCTTAACAAAATTTACAATATTTTGCGCACAACAGGACAATTCATATTCTGTGATTTCGTATCCTTTCGTTTTTCTCTCGTTAAGGTGCTCTCCCTATTTCTTCATAAAATATGCATTATTAAATGAAGGAACCATTAGGATACAAGAAGATACCGTAGTTCGAAACAAATACAAACACTGCGGAAGTAGACGGAAATATGTTTTTTTTACCGCCACTCAATGCAAAGACCGTTATAGCAAACTCTAATGCTTTTGGAAATCGCTTTATTAATAGTATTACATCCCACTATCAAACCAGGTATATATGTAGTTCAATGAAACCATGAATACATACCTTTCTCATGCCAGTGAGGGTACATATTATACATATTGATAATTTTCTATTTGCTTTTTAAAAGATGAGCTTCAATTTGAATACAATGAAATAATCCCAACATTTAGAATTGCACATCAATTGCAATACATTTAACTGAATTGAGCTTGAGATTGAATGCATAAACTTGAAGGAATAATCCCAAAAATTTGATACCCTGATCAATGACAATAAACACTATAACGTATTTAAACATTTCCTTTGGTTATTTTGAGGCTGTTGGAGTAACTATCTTGCAAGCATACTAAATTTAGTTCGGTCATTATTTTATTTTTTATTTCTAAGTACAACTGGAAAAAAATCATACGAGAAATACGTCCTCCACAATTTACGCCAAAGAAGTATTAGCTCTCATCGGTCAGCCATCTGTTGAGTATTATTTCGGTCTAACTCATCTCCTATCATTATATAACAAAACAGGTTCCAAAATTTGCATGCTCTCGGAGAGCTTAGTATAAAACTTAAATTTTTCCAACTTAATCCGAAAATACTTCGAATGATCCCCGTGAATTTAGTTAAGACCCTAAAAACGTTATTACATACATGTGGGACTGAAAATTATCGACGGGCCATCATCATGGAATGTGATTTTTGCCTATTGAAGTTCATGACTCAATGGCGGCGGAGACGGCCATTTTTCAACGTTTGGGAATATGCGAGGAGAGCACTCCGGACACAATCATGCTCCCCACGGATATCAAAATCATAATTCCCAAGTTGCCTCAAATACAAGTAGGCTAAAGCCAACCACTTTCATCTCATTCCTGCCCACTACTCATAGGCACGAGGTAATATGCGTCCTCCCAACACCCGTCTCCCAAAATAGCAAACCAATTAAGCATTAACGCATATGTTAAGTCCAATTTGAACTAACTCGCTAGAAAATAACGAAACGCGAGTTTCCTTAATATTTTCCATCCGTTTCAACCAAAAGAAGTACATGGAAAACACTCGGTATTTATTACAAATACTACCGAAAGAGGGTCCGAAAAATTTCACCGCTATGCAAAATAATTCTTCAGAAATCATTATGTCGAGAAAGAGTTTCGACTATTTCCATTACAATAATCAACACAAAAGAAACTCGAAGGCTTTCCGCGCCCAACATCTTCATACGCAAAACACGAGAACGTTTGAATGGGATATAATCAAGACGTTTGAAATTCAGTGCCAGAAAAAATAAAAAAAAAAAAAAAAATAGATAAAATGGACACCCCCCTCCCAAAATAACGAACCTATCGTAACTTGCGTACAAGTGAAGTCCAGTTCGAACTAATTCGTTAAGAAATTGCAAAACACGAGTAACCTAGATATTTACCTTTAGTTTAGATCAGAATAACTACATGGTAAGGACGGCATTTATAACAAATATTTCCTAAAGAGGGTCCTAAAAATAATACCGCTATGTAAAATACATCTTCAGAAAACATTCTGCTGAGAAAGGGCTTCGACTGCTTTCCATTAGACGAATCAACACAAAAGGAACTCGAAGACTTTTCGCGCCCAACGTCTTCAGTGGTGAAAACCACGAGAAAGTTTTAATGGAGAATAATCAAGGCTTTTGAACTTTGTTTTAAGATGCGGAAACGGAGGATAAAATTGACAGAAGAAATATAGAGGTTTGAATAAATGGTGTTCAGACACAGGATGGATAACAAACACTGAGAGAAACGACGACTTAAAATGAAATGCATCTCAGTAGGGAAGCTGACAAGTACCAGAGCCACCCCTCCCTCCTGAAAAGTACTCGGAGTAAAGATTTTTGCACTGGTGTCCGAGCAAACCCCACTGATAACCAAATGTCGGAGAAAAGACTAACAAATTCCTCGCAAGGTGTTTGAAGAGGTTAGGTACTTATTATTAAAGGTATTCTACCAATTAACGCAAGTTTACATGAGGCAATAAAAAATTGACCCGCCCGTTAACCCCTCTTCAAATTCGACTTCCTTCTTCAACTCCTAGTAAGGCTCCCTTGAATTCTATCCACAAATCCTATTCCCTTCTTACCCTATCCCCGCTTCTCTAAAATTCCTGCCTCTAAAACTGTTTTTAACATTTCCTACCCGGTTAGTAAATGTTCTATGGAAACCTCTCTCTCCTCCTTGTCTAATCTAGAACTTTCCTCTCCCTCCATGCCTATAAGCCCTCATCATCATGCCTCCTTACCCACATCTCGAACGCCTTTAGTCTTTCCTCTTCCCCTTTCCTAAGCGTCCAGTTTTCCTCACGCTAACGCGCTACACTCTTGATCACAATATATTCATTAGCCTTTTCTTGATACTCTTAAATTACGATCCTCTCATTAACACTTTCATAGATATACACGGCTGCTTTGCCAACGCAATTCCTTCCCTAGTGTCCTTAGCGTTGCGTCCGTTCTCCTAAAATGCGGTGCCCTAATGATTGAAGTGTTCCATCATATCTAGTTCGGGGCCATCTACTTTAAGCCTCCCATTGCTTGATCGGTTAGGCTCTAAATTAAATTTTATTTAAGAGGATTTTATGGTTCTGATGAATAGAAGATAATCTGAAGTCTTTCGGTACGTCTTCGTTCCGCATTTACCCAGGACCGATGATGATTTTTCTTGCGATGCTGTAATGGTTTTAATTATTCACATATAGATGGGAGTCGCGTGCAGCCAGACTGAAGGCGCGTATGATCAGAGGGGTTTCAATTTCGATCTGTATAATAGCAGTTTGTTTCTAATTGATAGAGGAGACGAGTCTTTACAGGAGAGAATGCAGATATCCACGGCCTCTAGCGGATATACACGATTAACTCCTCTCATTCCGAAGTCCCGGCGAGGCGTTTTTCCTTACTTACTCAGATGCATAGTTATCCTCAGGTTTTACAGCCCTCATGGGTTATGATATCAATACTTACAGACTCATACTAAATTATCGAGTTTGAATAAGCACAATTCTGTCTTTTGGATAATTCATGGTAATTCTTTTTTCACAACCTAATGACTATGAGAATGACCTGAACATGGGCACTCAAACCAGGTTCGATACTCTAGTTTACCTTTACCATATAAGTATGAATATTAGCTCTAGTGACAGTTTGGGTCCATCCATTGTTTCATTATCTACTCGGCCGGCTCGGCCATTCTATAAAAGCCAAATATAGAATTTACTCGTAAATACCGGAATATTCAACTAAATACAGTAAATAATGAACACATACTCAACATAAATTCAATTAAATATTACACTAAAATCTACCGATGCGTAAGTTGTTTAAGCGAAAGAGCCAAAAATTAACAAATGACCCCCATATTTTTCGAAAATAGGCCATCTGTAGACGCAGAATAACACGGGAATACGAAATGATAAATGGACTTATTACTGCTTGATTCTCGAAAGCTTAATCGGCAAGATCTTAAGATAACGAGGCTCTTTTATCAAATACTTATATGAATACAATGGACTCCACGGTTTCCATTCGCTTTAAATCCCTTACTCTAAAGAAGAATTTGAAATCATTGACATCCTTATCATTTTGATAGTAGATATTCTCCTGTGATAAATTGAAAGATATTTTGCAATCCACCTGAAAAATACGTGGAAAAACACGCACGTATCTAGATAGAAAGGGACGGAAATTTGGAACAGCAAGAAAACATAATTGATTTAGTAATAGAATTTACTTTTACCATAAAAGCACTTCCCTATTTTTTTCAAGCCCTTCTACCGTTCGTTGCATTCATGACACAAAAATAGTAAGGAAGTTAATATGGGAGATACCTTCAAAAATACGGTGCGATGACAAATTATTGGTCCCAACATCACACCATGAGGATATCCACATCATGCGAAGCTTGTTCGAAAGATAGGCATTAAACCCCGATTTGCGCACGTCAAACCAGTTTTTAAAAACGGAAAAGGAACCATAATCACAGATGACAAAGAGAAGGTCAATGCCATCAATAACTGGTACGCTAGTGTTTTTTCAGGGATGGAAACCAGAACGAACAATATTACCGATGTAACCCAAACAATAGGCCAACAGGAAGACAACGGTTTGGTTATTTCGAGACTGATTAAAACTTCGACCTCAGAAATTTTCGGCAACATTAGAAAAATGAGAAAAATAAGGCAGTGGGACCCGATGAAATTTCTATGGATTTATTGAAATTGGGTGGCTTGGCTTCTTCGAATTACATATACCATCTATTCAATGTTACAATGAACAACAATTCTTTACCTAGTAACTGGAAGAAGGCCCGAGCAATACCAATATTCAACGGAGGAGATAAGAGATCTTGTGGAAAATTATAGACCGGTAAGCCTGACTTCCGTAGTACGTAAGTTGTTAGAAAAGATCATAGCAAATTACCTTTGGGATTTATGGGAATGCGAGAATTGGTGGTATAACCGCCAACATGAGTATAGAAAAGTCCACTCACCTGAAACCCAACTGTTAGGATTTTGTCATGAAATTGCCGACTCTATAAATGCGGGAAAAGAATTAGACGCGGTAATAGTCGATCTTTCTAAGGCCTTTGATAAATTTCATCACGAACGGCTTATGCTTTAGATGAGGCACTTGCCAATGGAAATAGATGGAAGAGTTTTTTTGGATGGAAGAATTTTGTGGATCGATGAATTCCTCAAGGGCAGGACGCAAAGAGTTAAAGGAGGGGATGAATACTCAAGTACAGTGAGGGTAACGTCGGGTGTTCCTCAAGGAAGGGTCTTAGGGCATTTATTGTTTTTAGTTTACTTAAATGACCTCCCGGAAAAAAATAAATTCCAATGTAAGGCTATTTGCGGATTACTGCATTATTTATAGGAAATATAAAAATCAAACTGATCAGGAAGCTCTTCAGGATGACGTAAACAAATTAATGAATTGGGTATCGAGAAACGGGATGGAAATAAATGCGAATATGTAAACTTCAGTAACAGAAAAAAGAGCGGAAATAGAAATTATGAATTTTATAATTAGAATAGGTAGTTTAATTCCAAAATCGGCTGCTTTAAATATTTAGGAGTCCATTTAACTAAAAATTTAGGATGGGGTTTAAACGTCGAACAACGACCAAAAAATCGTTTAAAATTCTGCACTGGGTAATGAGAAATCTCAGAGGAAGCACCAGGGCCACTAAATAAATAGCCTTTCAACTCTAGTAAGATCAGCCTTAGAGTACGCATCTCTTGTTTGGGACCCACATTATAAAGGAGAGGTAACGAACTTGGAGAAGGTGCAGAGAAAAGCTGCTAGGTATGTGTTGGGAAAGCACAAGAAAACGGAGAGCGTTTCAGAAATGCTCAAGAGTTCTGGGGTGGGAGAGTTTAAAAGAGAGGAGGAAAAGGAGCATGCTATGTGGTATGTTTAAAATAATAAGTGGGGAAAAAGCATGGAAAGAGTTTGAGAAGGACGCTACAAAAGGAAAGGACGCTTTGTTGGAAAAAATTATCACCAGTTCAACATAAAGTGCCGATCACAAAGGACAAATTCAAAGCAGTTCTCCTTCTTGAATAGGACGAATAGGACCATGAGGGACTGGAACGACCTACCAGCAAAACTATTTGAGCCCCACCCAAAAAATTTACATATTTTTAAAACGTGGTTGAAGAGTTAGGAACCAAGGGTTTCGTTATGACGTTTTCAATTTATTTTTCCATCGTATGTTCATATTACCACCAGGCCAATGGACTTACTTATAACAATGTAATGATGATAATAATAATGATAAAACCCCAAATTTTGAACGCTAACCCACAGTGCGGAAATAATTCTCCACCGGTCAATTGGCTGCATGCTACTCTATAAATCCTGCCGCGTGAACAGAAATATTTTCGAAAACTAGGAGCCACACTTCCAACTGATGGCGGGAATATTCGCAACGAAGGAAAAGGGTGCGTGGGAGCCAGTGGTATGGGTATACCGGTTACCCACAGTGTGCATGAAAGTGTTAGAGCCTCGAGAGGTGAGGATATCATGGATCTATTATAGATAAAGATAACCCCAGAAACAAAAAAATTAAAAATCATCAAAAACAAAAAATAAAATCGACCAGGCACCGTGTGAGAGTAGAATACAAAATAACCTCTCAGGACGAGTCCTTCTGCATCGTGGGCAAGGCATAACGAATATCATTTTGGCATAAATGAAATTATTTTGAAACCGCACAATATAGACTATGTCTGAAAGAAGCGACAAAATATGGACTGTGCATTTTATAATGGACAGATAATGCACAAGAATTCGAATTCTTATTTAAACATAACAGACACTAAAAAATTACCACAATTCAAGCCACTTCATTAAATAAAAAATAAAATCCGTCACTTTTTCAGACGGTTTGAGTTCCAAAGCTCCTTGCAACACACCCATTTAGAATCACTGAGAGTAAGGCTTATAGATAATATATGGATGGCGAGACGCGGACAGTTACAAGGTGATATTAAAAAAATGGAATGAGTTAAGTACTTCAGATGAGGCGCAAAGAGCAGAGGGCGTAAAACTCCAAAACAACCTTATTCTTTACTAAAAAGCGTTTACTCTGAAAAAAACCTTCCGATAATTCAACTTATATACACATGTATATGCAATACACTAATATCTTCTAAGGCTGCGGGAACAGCAACGTGCAGTTAACTACCCCACGTACTTTTCAAGAACTCAAGCGCAGCGGTCTAGCGAATCAGCAGTTATTACATTAAATTATTACATCAAAATAATCATACGCTTTAGCACCACGTATCTTCTTAAAGTCAGATTTGACGCCGGGAAAACCTAAACACGGATATAAACGGTATAAAAATCGTGCAATTATGTCACCATGTGTTCTTCTTCAACCTCCCTTTGTAATTAGCAAATAACTTGAAGCCGTCAAACGAGTTGAAAACAGAGAACCTTCCACAATTCAGTAATTATTACGGAAAACTGTGAATTATGGGATTTGAACGTGAAATTACCCTCTTGGAAAACAAAAGAGAAAGACAGAGAGAGCAGGAGAAAAAAGGAATGGCAGGTATGCTAAGAGGTAAGTCAAACCAACCTCCGCATAATGGATGCCCTTTCGAAATAACAAATAGCCGGGACGAAGGCGCACCTTTCCATGGCAGAAGTGGGACATATCGAGACGGTTTGAACGCGAGCTTTCAGTCGGCGGAGCAGAGCAGTGATGCGGATAGCCCACGCAACCGCGTGCCAAGAGCAAGCGAGTCTGCACGGGCGGCGCGTGGTCGTGAGTTGCGTGCGCATTGGTAGAGAATGAGGTGTCCATCGGCTCATTGATGACAATCGTACCTTAGTTATCACTAGTAGTGGGCGTGAGGGAGGGGTCACCCTCTGCAAATTACTGCATTCGCCACTTGATGTGCTCATAGACGACTTATTTCTCAATTCGACATAAACTTCAGCGGCCACCAATAGGGTAGTTTCCTTCATCAAAGAAAACGAAAGGCATTGATTTCGATTCGTTACCCAACATTAGTGTATTCACAATATACAAATTATTTGGTTTTAGAAATCTAAGTTTCGACGAATGTTAATGGTCAATTTTAACCTCATTTGAAAAAGGCCAGATACGCGCTCATGCGATGCCACTCCACGTGACGTCACAGGGACCTAGATTCTATACGAGTAGTCAGGAGTTTTACATAGTTTGAGATTGCCAATGCATGCATGTGGCACAAAAAATTTCTTTTGGCAAAAAAAAACATTTCTTAATAATCACCCATTAAAATTGCCTATGGTCGGAAAGTTTCCGTAGTTTGATAGGGTATTAATAATCCTTCTTTAAGCCAAGCGCTACCTGCTAGCAGCCTGCATCGTATCGGCTTTCATAGCCTCGCACCAAGATGGCATCACACGGAACCAGAATGACGTCACACGCGCTTTTACCAGCATTCATAATTAGCCGTCGAGTTTTCGCGCGCTCGCAAATTTTCACTTTTCAATTAGTAGCGAAAAATAGACATCGTCATTTAAAAATCTAAAAGCGTGAAATACGTACTCCAGGAGTAATAATCTTTCGATTTAGGCAGTTAAAAAAAATAGGAAACCACCCTATTCGAAGCTGGACTTGTCTCGTATGGCATGGTATATGTAGGAGGCAGCCAACCGATAGCATGAGTCTTATGCGTTATTAGGGATGGATAGGGAGGGAAGAGTGAGGGAGAAAACCGGCGTTTGCATAGCCTTCAAGTGGTATCAATAAATCCAATTTCCATTCACACCTACAATAGATTTTCGCTTTATTTCACGAAAAAATAATAATAACTTTACGATTTCGTAATTGATTTTCAATGCAAATGATTAATAAGAATACCAACATTTCTCCAAAAGAGAGGAGGGAGTGCGATAGAGAAGCGAGATGTAGCGATAATGATTATTTTAAATTAATTTCTAAACGTTACAGCTTTCACGATTTCGACATGAACAGTTCCCTCAAAACGTGAAGTCAGGTCAAATACACGGCCCTTCATTTCAATCACATGGCTATTGGAAGACAGAAGGACATCAGGCCCTTAAGGACACATAAGGATCAATTCAAGCAGTTACTTTAGTGCTATGATAACCCAGTGAATATACTTCCACAAAATCAGTTATAATCGCACTTAAAATTACAGTTACAAAATCAATTATAGAGAACGATTTATAAACCCTTTGTCAAAATATTTTTTTAACTTAAAAATCAAAAATACATTTCAAACAAGTTCATCAACAGAATATATTTAAGCAAATTATTCGACAATTTCTAAACCGAAAAAATGTACTCATTTTTCAGCCCCAATATCATCACATTCATCGCATATGTCAACAGGTTAACCCTTAACGTGGTACTCATTTAATTTTTAGAACCGAAACCTGCAAATTTTAAATTTTTTTGTCTAAAAACTGAACTATTGAGAGTTGTCATCTCTCCTATATTTCCATAATTCACACCACGTAACACTGAACACACCTTTCGTACTAATAGTAAAGTACTAATTTTAAAGTAATAGCTTGGTATATAAATTTTGTGACCTGATACTAATATAAGAGTAATTTCTGTCAAAATCAATCATTAACGATAAATATTTTCCCCTTATTTGCAACTGAATCAGCCGATCATGGAGAGAAAACTGCTCCACCTGTTTGACCTAAATATAAGGTGTGATAGTTAGATGTGTTGCGAGCAATATGATGCTAAAACGTGAGAAATTAGACTCGAGTTGCTAATAACCTCTAGCTAAGAGCCTTCATCACGAAATGGGTGCGAAACTTAAAGACCGTACGGCAGGGACTCAAATTAAAACGCACTATAACCTTCGTCGTCTTCCATGAAAGGGCTTTCGCGCTCGAGCAAAAGAGCGCGCAATACTCTAGTGAGCCAAAGAGTTGCGAGCGGTGTAATAGAAAAAATGAAACTCTCTTTTGCAGCTGAAATGCGCTACTATGCAAGAACTTTTAGCAAATCAGAGCTTCAGAGTTACATGGAGAATCTACCACCTCCGAATAATATGCAGTTAAAGCCTATTCCCAACTTCTGACTGCAAGTACCGACCCGACCGATTATAATTCACGCTTTATAGCAATTCTCCTTCAATCAATCACTAATACCCCATCTCAAAGGGGTTAGAACACATAAAAAGCGTACCTAAGGTGTTCAATATTTAAAGCAATGGCCTCATGCAAATTAAAAACCTAAATACAAGTGGTGTGATGGTACCGGAATGCCCGCGCCGTTCCGGCACTGGTTAACAATCGACATTATAGAAAAATTATAATTTTATTAATTTTATTGCCTAAAAATTGCTAATAAAGACATTCGAAACCATAACAAAACATTTTGTAAAAAATATCAATAATAATTTGCAATACAAAAAAATACAGAGTAATATTTCACTTCTAAAAAAGTTAAGGATATTGCGTTCCGGCGCTGCCAATTTCACCATGACGTCACTGCTAAATACTCCTTCACTGTAGAGTATAGCTTCATAATATGTTCCTAATCCTCCAAAAGTAAGCACAAAATATTTCCGAAAAAGCACCAAATATGTTCCACAGATCTTCAAGCACGGAATAAGCCGCTAATGATTTATAAATCACGATTTTTTAGAAGCCAGTAATAAACACTGATTTTTTATCATTCGATATAGCCGGAAATAAAAAATACAATACCTAGTCAACACCGACAAATTCTAAATGATGTTCTGAACTCTGATGTCTTCAAAAACTAATTTAATTTTTAGTAACGGATCCTGAAATAAATTTAATTAAATAAGATTTATTTGCTTTGAATAAACATACAACCAAAGCTTACACACAAGTGTAGGCGAAGAAATACATTATGTCGGAAGCATGAAAAATTGCCCTTCGTGGTGGTTTGTGTACAATAAATGGTTAACATAATACCTTTCATATCAACGGTATTCCTAAAATATTGGATCAAAAATTGAAGTACCGATTAGATAATTATTTCAACCGTTTTGCCGGCTCGTTATTCCAAATGTCCGAAAGTGTTTGATGGGCATTAATCACGAGGCTAAGAAAGCATATCCTATTCACCAAGTTAAGAAGAAAACTTTTGTATAGGAAGCCGGAAATTTCTGAAAGTATACTTTATGTAAGGCTGATAGACGGTTAATAACCCGAACAAGGACTTTTACGTTGGGAATACCATTACTATAATTCAAAAGAAAAATAAGCGATAGAAAGTACGAATGTTTCATTACGAATATGCTCAATCAGGACGATGCTGGAGGTCAAGGAGATTTTTAAATGTTTTTGGAGAGAATAGAATTATTGTTGAGATGGATTTCCAGTTAATACCAAAAGTGAGAGCAATGCCTGCGCTTTTCTGTGTTTGATTACTTCTAATAATGGCTATGAACGCTCACATATTTTATTAAGGAATCCACATTAATACGATTATTCAATAATCATCGGACACTTTCATACGCCAGATTGTCATTATACCCATTCTAGAATCCCTTTCCAAAACAGAAATACTGAAATACAAGTCACCTATCGAATAGGGTCGTGCAAACCACAAAACTGAGGGAGAAAGACTTAAACAGACGAAATTTTCACCACAACTTTTAACTATCCTCCGGTTTTCTTTTCACACTTAATGGACCCTCAAAATTAGGGTAAAGCCCTCTAAAACCCTCTTCAAAATCATCTAGGGGTAAGAAAAAGTGTCCACAACCCTGCATATGCGAATGTAACACTCGCGGCTAATTCCGAGGTGAGATCTAACCTCACCCAAAGAAACCAACCTACGTGTTGACCCATTGAGTTAGTGACTACGAGATAGTTCGAATTCAATAAGAGAGAGATGCCCAATGGAAGAGATAAAAATGCACATTACGACCACATAATAGCAAAGTTAAAAAAATACGTTTTTCCTATCATATGCAATCACTACTCAGAAGTCGAGCAAGCTCCAACACCCAGTGAACACCACAATGGAGTAACCTAATATGGAGAAATTCCAGAAATTCGCAAATTATCTTCCGTAGTGAGATTCAACATTTCTTAATTTCACCATGCTGTATTTCACAAATCAAGCTCTACAGTGGTCAAAAACGATTTTATGCTTTTGCGGTGGATTTATACGATATTGATGATCTCTTTAGACCATTAGCCACTCGTGTTCAGATGACGGGTATTATGCTTATATTTTACGATAATTGTGAACACACGTAAGTATTTTCAATATATTCTTCGAGGATGACATATTGAGTCCCAACATCGATCATTTTACACATATTACTCACGTAAAATTCCCTTGCCTCCTAACATTTTACCGGTCGCCAGTCAGGTGAGATGGACCGAGGGAATGATGCTCGTGTCATAAATGCCGCTTCCATTTAAACTCCGTAGAAATACAGGAAATATTAATGTTAATGTTACATTTCGGGCCTCTAATTTTGGCTACAATGGAACACATAGCCCAGTACAGATAAGAAAACTACATTTACAGCAAAAGACTAGTTCACTAATTCACTATAAATTAAATTTCGCGAAAGGTTACAAAGTTAGGCAAGGGTTAATTGCGATTATATGCTCTTTATGACGACGAATAAGGACTTAATCCCTCCAAGTAAAACAGTACGATTCCCCTACATATAACTAACGGTGGGAATAGTTAGAAACCGGCGGGCTCGGGTTCAAATCCCGGCAGTAGCAGAGAATTTTCAGATACTGCCCGATCCCTGCTTGTGTTGTGTGGAGGACATTTCAAGCGAAACACTCCGTCCTTCGGATAGGACATTAGGCCGTGGTCCCCTTGGCGCCTTTCTTTAAGAGCAGGCTAATGCAGACGCCGGGTTTCTCACCACCCTTCCTTCCATACCCTTCCCTCATGGCGCAAATGACCACAGCTGACGGTCGCCTCCTCCAAATACCATACCAACAGTGAGAAAATATGCGTGATATCATCGGAACGGTCTTCCGGGAGGTCTGAGGGGTATGGAATACCTTCATAATAACCTCATTAAATTCTCTGGTGGACATATTTCACGCATCAAATACAAGGGGGACGAGTCTCCCACAGGATCGACGTCCGGGCGTCATACGTATAAATATATACGGGTTAGTAGACTTGATATCCCTACATAAACAACTTAGACCTTATTTTTCTCCAGCTCAATAGCGAAATAAATATTAAAACTGGCATATAACGTACACCAAATTCATAATTCATTCATAATTCCACTACCGGCTTAGACATATAACAGCCATTCTCAGAGGAACAAACAATGTAAGGTTTAAAAATACACCCCAAACCCAATTTTCGGTATTTAAATAATGCAACTAAGGAGCTGAAACAGGTAGGTAGAAAATAACGAAGTGTAATACTATCTATCATACTCATTTGACATAATTATTATTCACTAGATGGGGATCGAGTTGGCGAGGTGACCAGAATGCAGGCTTTCCACCCCGTATATCTGGGGTCAAATCCCAGCAGCGGCGGAGATTTTCTAAAGAATACCTCATCTCTGCTTGAGAACTTTGTGGAGGGCACTTCAAATGTAGCACTTCGTCCTTAGGATGTAAAGATAAGCCGTGATCCCATTGGTTACTATATTTAACACAAGGTTAACGCCGACGCCGGATTTTTCTCTAAACTTCCTTCACTACCCTGACCTGAGATGTAAGTCACCTACTCAATAATACCATAGCATTAACTTGATTGAAAACTTGATGATGGGGATCAGGTTGGTGTGGTGGCTCGACTGTTGGTAACCAACCCCGTGGACTCGGGTTCATATCCTTGCGGTGGCAGAGAATTTTCAGAGTCTGCCCGATCCCTGCTTAAAAGTTGTGTGGAGTCAGGGACGCCAACTTACAAAAAAATATTTGAGGGGGCCCAAACCGGGGATCTTGCCCGGGAAATTTTATAAGTAGTGAGTTTCAAGTTTTTTAAGCATTTTAGAAGAGTCATGTGATCAACATTAGAAACCTGATAACTCGAATCTCGATACCTGGATACTCCGGGGAAAATCTACAAGCCTGTCACATTTTTCCTCATACTCATAACGAATTTTGGAGGGGGCTCGGGCCCCCTCAGGCCCCATGGAGTCGGCGCCACTTTGTAGAGGACATCTCAACCGCAATACTCCGTCCGTCGGATAGGACGTTAACCCGTGGTCCCCTGGGCGCCTTTCGTTAAGAGCACGCTATTACCGACATCAGGTTTCTCTCCACCCTTTCTCCCATCCATTCCCTTCCCACATGGCGCAAATGACCTAAGCTGTTGGTCGCATCCTCCAAATACCATACAACCTACATATATGATGATGATTTTTTAATTATCTTCCTGTACTATATCATATCCCGCAAGAGACCTAAATACACCAGGGAGAGAGAGAAATGTCACAGCACCATTCCCAGAGCAAATCATCAAACGAGAGCAAAGCACGCGGACGCACGCACATACACAAACTCTCGCGCGCATCACCTGGAACCGTCCCCAGGAATCGAAGGGGAGACGAGACAGATGAACTTCCTCCCCAATTGGAGAAGAGCCGAAGGGGGAGGCATCTCGCGGCGTCGAAATCAATCGGCCAAAGGAACCGACGGAGTTATTCCAAGGAGCACTTGCCAGACCCTCCTCCTTCCCGCGGAGCAGTCACGTGGCGCCTCACAGATTCGCCCAAGGCTCGCACCCCGGTCCGGTGCGCCAGAGGAGCTCCGCCGAAGTCCCCCGCTACCTGCGGGAGATCCTCCCCGGCCGCCCAGGCCGCCAGCTAACCTAATTCGCTCCCTTCGGACCGGAAACGCTGAGGACATAACTAGCTGTCGCCCAGAAGGTCATCCGGAAACTCCTGCATACAGATTCCTCGGTTATCAAGCGATCGGATGGGAAATTCTGGAATGTAGAAATCGCGACTGGAAACCAACTAGGATTCTAGGTTTCTCTTAACTACGCTATAGAGGCCACCACGAGGAAAAACGAAACAAAGGAAGAAGCAAAAAAGCTAAGTAAAATACGTCGAAATGTTTCAAAAGAGCCATTTGACATGGACACAGAAACGGGTGCAGAGCTCTCCAAAAACATGTAAACTGACTTGGATTTTGACAAATGGAGAAAGGTCCATCATGGAGAAAGAAAAGACGATTTGAGAAGATATAAATTCGGCGAGTCAGAGTAAATAAAAAACAACGAATCATACCGTTTGTGTCATTTGATGGAAGAACACGAGCAATGATTTTGACAGCCGTAAACAATTTTCTAAATTTGGCAACAACGAAAACATTTGCAACGCAGCGAAAAAATTGACGCTCGCGCGCGCCGGTCGGACAGGATCACATGCACCAGCACACAAAACACCACCGCACACGGACAAAACGCAGGAGGGATTAGAAGAAGAATTTGGGTGAGAAGATGGAAGCCGTGGAGTATCGTTACCTTCCAGCCCTTGGCGCTGAGGAAGTATGGAGACTGGTCCTCCATATTCAGTTCAAAAAACCGGATATCATCGCCGGGATGGACGTATCTCCTTCGCGTAGCCATCTTTAGATCGGATCACTGGCAAAGGTTGGGCGGTCCCGATCAACAAAACTGGTGCCAACACACTACGACGCTAAACGTATCATTGCATCCCGACTACTTTGAACTATTTTTAAGTACCCAACAATGCACGCTGTTCAAATGGTGCGCGGAATCTTCCATTACTTACACCACTATTGTACACCTCACGGCTGGGGACACCATTCGCTCGATTCGAACGATTAATAAATCTGTGACAAAGGACTGACTTGATAAACCCAGTTCGAGATCTCCGTGAAGGAGTGTGCAGGACGAAAAAAATCATAGGTGTGAGAGGGGAGCTGATTTCAATGGAGGATAAATTACGGAGTCTCTTTGTCCCCGCAAGCTATTATCCGCGAAACAATGATATCTCCCACATACTCGGACTATCGTCGAAAAAATCACCAATGGTAGCATATCACCACCTAATATACGGCCCAATCACGGCATCTCGCTGTCGCTTGCCCAAGAAACTTCCGCAGTAGGCATCGAGCAGTCCATCAAAATTTAGGAGATAAATAATTTCTCGGACTGGCAGGTGACGCCTCTGGATGCGATTTGCCAAGATTCTCGCCTTTTCACAAAAACTGCACCGCAACATCGCCAGAGCTGCTGCATACAAGAGGACTCCGCATAGCATAATTGACCAATTAATCGACGAGATAGTGAGCGCGTGCGAAAATGAAGTGGACTTCTCTCGATTTGCATATTCATTTATGCTAATGGTGTCATAACTAGAGAAACGCCTAATTGTGTAAAACCAGAAATTTTCGCATGAAGAGTGCCAGGTAAACACTTTTAAAATACCTAAATCGATGTTCTATTTCTTCGAGGTAAAAATTAATTATTTTCAATCATTTATAAGCTGAAAACTTCACCCAACGAATTAAAAACGAACAATTAGACCTCGATATTGTCATAAGGGTGGAAGTAAGGAAATACAAACCGATTATATTAATTCGCTCATCTAGCTCAATAGCTACTTCGGTACAATCCCATAGTTCAGCATGCTCACTGGTAACTACCATTAAGAATTTTGGATGACATAAGGCTGAATTTGCGTTAATTTTCTTACGCGGCCTCCAACACAAAAAGGAATGAAAAAAGTGATTGCAATATTTTTTAATAACAATCTCATGTTTCTGCCGGCAGATTTTACTAATAAATTAAGCCCTTTTATGATAATTATTTTTTTAATACCAAACATCTTAGAACATTACCTTTTAACGGATCTCCAAAGTGAATATGAAAATAGTATTAAAATTCAATAAAAATCAAGTTAACAATAAAACTTAGCGATAGGAAAGAATGAGAACAACAATAAAATTTCAGTGAGCACCAGGGACTAAGAAAATAATGCAGCAAACGACTCGGTGGATGGAAAGATGGAGGCAAGGAAGTTAACATGTAAGCAATGGATGAGTCTAAGTGCAACTACAGCTGCACTGAGACTCTGACCATTCCGTTTTACATCAAGGACAATCATCCAAAATTTTTAAGGAGTTTGGTGCATTTTATTTTTTTTATTTTTGCAATATATTCTTCTTATTGACCGCTATCGACTGCGATCTCCTTTATACATTCTTTGGAAATTGTATTTAAAACTACGAATATATACACTACTATATAAAACTACGAAAAATTATGACTTTCTTAGTGAGGAAATCGTTTGTTTCAAAAATACAATACAAAGATCGTTACGAGAAAAAAAACGGATACAAGGCGCGTCGCGCATGAAGAAATACATCCTACACCACATTCAAAGTGAGTTTTCGGTATTGGGATGAAAATGGCACCACTCTTGACTCGACCAGCGCTTACCATGACTTCGTTTTGAATTGAAGATACGCTAATGGATGCTATAATCATTAATACAGCCTACAGATATCAACTGTCGCATGTAAGAATACTTTGTCCAAACACAAATGAGAGAAAAAATAAACCGCCTCAATAAATATGGATATGGAAATGAATAATTAAAGACAACGCAGCAGTGATTTTATGGCTGTGTGATACATTTTAAAGAAGCCAAAACGGGTGATTAACGTGAATTGAATTCTAATCATTTGTAAGTTTGAGAAATTTTTTCCAAAAAGCCCTTCTACCTAAACAATAAATACTAACATAGGTTCAAGAAATTTTCGAAATACTTAGATTACAGAGTATTATTCGAGTACTTAGGTCAGAGTACAAAGGATTAAACATGAAAAGGTGGTTCTATTTGGCATTTTCACACCATGCAGAGTCGAACTAAACCTTTCATTGACTGGTTAAATTTGCTGTGAAATATAATCATAAACAAATCAGCAAATAGCAGTAGAAAGCTAGTTACTATGTCATACACCCATTTAAAAAGAGAGGTAAAAGAAATATAAGGATTTTTCTCCTGAATTCAGAGAGGAGTGACGAAGAGTTAGTATCCGTACTTTTGAAATTTCATTCATCAACTAAGAGTAGACATCAATCCCAACTTCAACAGGAGCTCTCATTTCCTTTGTTACACCGCAAATATAAACTGTTTTAGTCCAATTTGGCCTAAATGAAGCTATAAGAGCTGGACAAAACCCTCTAAAGTGCCGCATGAAGTAGAAACATCTCATAAAGTTACCGAATGCTTTCATCCATCAATACAGTAAGGAGAGCAATATTGCCTAAGAGCGTAAAGAGAAAGGAAATCCGAAGAGGAAATTTTCCGACAATTTGCCTACTGAAACAATCAATCTTATCTACACCATTATCCACTTATTCACCAGAGATTTGATTCAAAACAATCAGGTTAAAGCTGTTTACGATATATATTTATCAGTAAGAAAATCTCAAGACATAAAATGCAATGACACCGAGCATAATAGTTGTAGATAGCCACTTGCAATGACATGCAAGTAAATATCCCATATTTTCGGATTAACACAACTGAAAGATAAATTTTCCCTGCCATAAGGGCAAATTCGTATTCTTCTGGGCGGATAACTTCTAACAATTAGATTGAAAAAAATTTGGATTTTTAAGAGGGCAACAAGAGAATATTTCTATTGCGTTTTTCCTCTTGGGACGACATAAGGACTCACCCTAAGAAACGACCTAAGGAATTAATATTGGAACGTCAAAGTATTTTTCAAGAGGTGCAGTCTGACATTGAAAATACTGTGAGATGAGCAGTCATCCTCAAGAAATTAAAACATCACGTACGCCACCAGATATTGCGTCTCTGCATATGCCCTGTAGCTTAAGGAAGCTATCTTTTGGTATTATATACCTAAAAAGCTATAGATAGAGTACGTCTCAATGACAGATCAATAAAAGTAGCTTTACACAAATGTAGCGGCGAGGCAGTGATTGGCAAATACCTTGAGAAGTTTACATGTACGGTTTGCGCAGTGGATTATTACCCCCTCAAGACTTGCGTTAAAATCTGTAGGGCGATAGGAAAGAGACCCAGAGTAGCGTGCATTGTACATACCTAATTCCAAAGTATTAATGCCCATTCAAGTGGAAAAAAATTGAAGAAACATTTCTTTAAGGATAGCTGCCGTGGTCGAGAAGGTAAAGTCAAATTCTCATAGAGAGGTGCGGATTAGTGTGGTTGCTAGTGTGTTGGGTTCACATCCCGTGAGCCCGGGATCAAGTCCCGGCGGTGGCGCAGATGTTTGGAGAATGCTCCATCCCGACTTCAGTTCTATGTGGAGAGCACTCCAAGAACAGCACTACGTCCGTCGGAAGAGACGTTAAGCCGTGGTCCTCTTCGCGTGCTTCATTAAGAGCAGGGTAATGCCGATGCCGAGTTTCTTCCCATCCTCCTTTCCCTAAGGCGTGAATGACCTTAATTGTCGGTTGTCTCCTTCAAATACTATATCATACCATCTCACGGATGAGGCTTTAGGGAATCCCATAGGTGTACCTATATTCAGGGTGGAGTAAAACTGCGTCACAAAATTTTAACCGTTGATAGTTGAAATCAGTATGAACCAAAGTTACTGACGATGTTAAGGTCGAAAAAGCGGAATTTTCAAATTACAGAAACTTTGAGCCAAGCGCTTCGATTGGCCGAAAGTTTTCCTCGCTGCCGGATGCCTTGGATACATCGCGGTCTCCGGCAGGCAAAGCATTCGAAATCATGAGTTATCCAGAGCATCCGTCAACAGAGCAAACTCGCGGCCAATCGGAGCGCTTGGCTCAAAGCTTCTGTGGTTTAAAAATGGGTGCGTTATCAATCAAAACATCATAAGTAATTTTGGTTCCTACTGGCATCGGCTTTCCAGAGTTAACATTTGGGACACAATTTTTCTCCACCCAGTATTTTTACGTGGAATTAATAAATGTGATTTCACTCATAAGGATGTAATTTCATAAAATGGTATTATAGCCCTTTCACTAGATTAATTACAGATTTAATTATGCTATTTACATTCCATCAAACGATCTTCCCTAAACCTGGACTGCCCCTACCTCAAACCTACAAGCAACGCAATAATCCGTCACATCTCGGCCGCTTCGCGAGTCTTGAGGAAAGATTTGAGTGGGAAATATTACCTTGAGCCAATCGTATCTCGCAGAGTAACTCGTCGCTACTGTAGTATTCCTGTCTGAAGCCGTTCATAGAAACTGCGATGTCGATTTCATTTTCAATTGAATAGTATATGCTCATAAATTTATCAATAATAATTAAATATAGGTATGATGGGAACAGAACGTTCGCTTGAAGCATCAATTTATGCAAAAGAAATCATTAATTAAAAGGAAGATTACCTAGTTTTCTATATTTATTGTAAATTCTCTAATAATAAATCATCTAAATTAACCTTAGATCAACCGTAGGGTTGTATGAAATAGGGAGTATTATAAACCAAAATGTAAAACAAAGCTGTAGGGTCATTCCATATAAAATCAACCTTAGTGTCTAGTTACTCGACTCAGATTTCAATATGAATCATTTTGTTGCTTCCTACAAACAATGAAATATAAAATTAAGGGTCAAAATCAATAAAAAAAGGGAAAAGAGTATTTTTTGCTATATTCTATCAAAGAAAGGTTGCCATGCGCATTTTTGTCGCTCCCAAATTGCATGGATACTTGTGTACACACATATGGATGGCCGTACATTGAAGAATAAAACAGTTTTCTAGCTAGAACCTGCTATCCTACGTAAGAATAACGAATAGTACTTAGCACTTTTCCACATAAAACTTTATTTTAACAGAGTCGACATGTTTCACAGCACTGCATCATTAACAAGACTAACCAAAAAAGTTTACCATTCCAGAATAAATAGACACTTGCACACTCACAAAAAAGAGAAGTTAGGGGTGGAAGGTGGTGTGAAAGGTATGGTGGAAGGAGAAAATTATCCCACCCATAAAAACCAAGGATAGGAAATTTTTCTCCTTCCATCCCACTCCCAAGACTCTAGTTGTTACTGCAATTTAATTGCAGATAATGGGTCGGTGAGCCGAAACGCGTCTTACGCATTAATATATTGTGGAAAAGTGCAACTACCTTTTATTTCAATTTCAACCTATCGTTTTTGGTTTTTGAGTTATTAGTAGGGATGTGCGAGTACTCGAAAATTCGAGTCAAGTAGTTTGTATTCGACTCGATTATTTTGAGCAGCATTATGAATGTCGAGTCTAGTCGAGTAGTATCGTTTACAGAGCTGTCGAGGTTTTAAAGTTCATATATCTCCCGACAGGGTGTGCTATCATGAAACTCAAGTAATAATATTGTTTTTTTTTAATATTTAGCCGTTCTATTGCCTTGGCCCGGGAGTTTCACCTTGTTGTAGAAGTCGACCACTATAGTAGTCCACGACGCGGGCGCCGAATACCTTTTCGTCAGCGGCGGCGGCTGACCGTCTTCCGACCCGGCAGCGCATTCGAAGTAATCGGAGTGGACCGCTTCATCGCCCATACTTTCTTATGCGATATTTCTACACCCTACCCTATTTTCTTCACTCAAACGTCAAGATAATTCGCAAAAATTGTTCAAATCTATTAAAAAAATATGTATCTTCAAGGTTTTAGCGGACAATGCCGGTTTCTCCCCGGTATTCGATATCACAAGTGGTGCCATTTTTTAGCCTTTTTGAGTACTAGGCATGGTCCGATGTTAACTTTGGTTTATTCCTTTGCTGCGTTTATTCTCCCTCTTGAACTTAAAAGACAATAGTCGCTAAGGTTGATAAAATGATGTGAGAAATTAAGAAAAAAAAAATTTCGTCTACAAAACTAAGCTATGTTCTATATTTCGTTCGCTTCGTCAACTTAAATTCCAAGAAGATTCAAGATGCATAAAAATCGTTGATATAATTATAATAAAAATTCCCTAGGTTCTCAAATCTTGCAATTTTTCTAGAAATTACTTGTCCAGTAACACAAGTGCGTAGCGATAATTTTCAGCAGGCAGTAATACTGTAACATGGAGACGTGAAAAACTGCAGCCTGAGCATATAAAACAATTGGTATTTCTGCATGAGAATTTGGAAGGATCAAATATTACATGATTTATTTACGAATTTAATCTTTATTACATTTGTGCAAATGCTGTTATTACTCAGGGCTCTTCCTAGAAGTTTGAATACGTATATTAATTCAAATTTCAAAGTATTACTGGAGTTGGAACTGTTTAAGACACTTAAATTTTACATTCATCTCCTTATTCTGACACAATTACCATCAACGTCCCTCATTTTATTTTCCTTTTTATATCATGCTAAGCATTCAGAATATAAAATTTACAAGGGGATTGAAAAATTGAGAATATCCCGGAACATGCGTTGTGGCATTGCATGGTTCAGAAACTACCATATTCGACTCGATACTCGCGAGTAGTTTTCAACTCGACTTGAAATCAAACAGTACTATTCACACATCCCTACTTATTATCACCTAAATTGTTGATCTCTTAACAGGCGAAACTGAAAAAATCATTTTGCAAAAGGCCATTGTAAACATAAACTCATCACTAGCGGGTAATTAAGGATGAATTCATTATTTATTATAACAGACCCATCAGCAGCACGAAACTTAGCTTTACGCGGACCTTCATAAAAATTTATGGGGACCTAACCAGGGTTCCAAAAAAAGGTCAAGTTTTTATCCATATTCCTCAGGCCGATTCTCCATGAGCAACTAACCTCGGCAATGAAGCTTACTCTACCAAGTTTTGTATCTTCAGAAGTTTTTTTCCAAAATTTATTTTATACTATCCCTTATGCCCTATTGACATATTTATCTTAAAAATCTAATTTTTTAACGCAGTAAAATATAGAAAATGGACACTCAGATGCCTTATACTGCCACTTTATCAATATATAAGGGGTAGACTATACCCAATATTTTCCTGTATCTCAAATATAAAACTTTTACGCCCGAAGTAATACAGACGAATTTTTTTCCAAATTTCACTCATGGGCAAATATTGACAAGGGGTCTACTCTATTAATCCTAAAAAATTTAAGATGATAGCCAAAGTTTCAAAGTAAATCGTGGACAAAGAATGTTTCATTCTTCCCGAGCAAATATAGCAATTCTGTAAGACATATTCTCGGGCTTACAACCGGGTAAGGGTTGTCTTGCATGCTGACGCTTCGATAGCCGACTGTGTTGTCGTAATCAAGGTATAAGCTACTTGCCAAATGACTGGAATGACTGCCATTGGAATGAATGCCTTGAAAAACGTAGGAGAAACGGCGAGGACCATTAAGACAGGACTCATGGAACATGAGAGCTTTACCTGGCTGAGACAACCTGATAGCTAAGCGATGGCAGAGCACAGCCTTCATCACGGCCATTAAGTCCAGTAGAAGAAAGGAAAAATTCTTTGGCGGTTCTTAGGTTACTTGGACCGCCTAGTAAAGGAAGAAACAGTCATCAGGATGGAGTAGAAGAGCATGATCTGCAACACTGGATTCAGCTAAGCCTTACCTGGACCCTAATCACCAAGAGATGAAAAGTGCGTAGATAAAACTTACAATATCTACCGACCTGTGCTGTAAATGTCCGGCAAAAAAATATCAAGACACTCATTCCATGAGGACGACAGCAGTCTACTATCGAAACGTAGGAACGAAGCCACTTCTAACCCGGTTGAGAACCCGAGAGTGCATTATTCAACTTATTCACAGGGGAAAACCTCAAGGCATTTATCACAGCAATATCTACAGAAACACACCGTTAATATAAAACAGCCCGTCGGAATCTCATCACTTCCGATAATCGAAGATAAGCCATGGGATTGAGACGCCACCGCACTAGCCCCCGAACTAATAATCAAATGTGATTCACATTCGCACACGATAGAGCTCGTCTATAAGATGGCGATCTCGGCAGGGTCAGTGGCTCGTCTTCAAAATAGAGGCGAGTGCCAACCCTGGGCTATCATTACAGCGGCACCAAAACAAAGCATCCACTCCATCTGTTGAATCGACTAACAATTAGCAACCCCTGTGCGAAACAAGAGAGCATTCAAATGAGCGTTAACCGTGAAGTTGATGCGCAGTTTTCCGCGGCGTTGTCTAGATGATGTCTCCATGTTTCTGGGTTTCACCGCGTGGATTTTCTTTGTGACGACAGTTTCTCCGGTATTCCAACCGGCGTCTTCCGGTCGACCTGTTGGTTGGAATACCGGAGAAACTGTCGTCACAAAGAAAATCCACGCGGTGAAACCCAGAAACATGGAGACATCATCGAGCGCTAACCGGGTAATTTTCATTTCACCGTTATTGATGATTATGCTAATGAGTACCTGCGCTACCGAAGGGCGCTGAAAACGCACGTGAGGCGCATTCCATCCCGGAATGAGAGAAGACGCGAGGAGGTCGTCATCGGTTCGGCCGGAGGCGGCCTGCGCACACTTTGAAGAATTGCCCACATTCGCTCGGCATAAATCCTTTTCAACGCCGAACGAAAAAAGATTTTCAACCCCCCACACTTACCTGCGTCACTCGAGCCATGAGAAAGGATCGTATTTTACGCCTTCTGTTAGCTAGAATACTGGATGCAACACGAGGATTTGGCCTTCACAATGATTTTGCACAAGTGATTGAGCAATTTCCGAGGAATTGTGGTAGAACATCATAATTAAGCTATGAATTTGTGAGTCTGCCGACAAACTCAACGGTGGAGACGCGATAAATCCTATATTTTAGTGTACCTATAACTAGCAGAGTGAACTTCCTACATCTCGGTATACATGGAAATCCAGATAAGGATGTTCGTTATATTTTATGCCCTATTATTAGTAAAAATATTCATTTGAAATTTGATAATAACTGTTCCCAAATATTTCATGAATCGTTTCAATGGAGTACACACATAGGAAATTAATCTTTTTTTAACCACAGCTAATTATGCCCTACACTCAGTAATTGAGCCACATAATCCTAAAGTGAAACATTGCCAGAATTTCAAAAAATCTATTTCGATTCCAGAAACATCTCACTAAGGTGCTCTCATTCCTATCCGGATAATGACTGACAACATGAAACGGAAATAATATTACATAGCTTTCCATAAAAAGCTTCCCTCATTCAAAAAACAATGACTATTCACACTTCCCTATAACTCCGAAGAAACTGTTTCAAGGAAAAAGTTTCCATGATTTTTTGTCCCGTTCCGAGACGTCGACCCGACCGCGGCCGGGCGTTGAGCCGTGGAAATTGTGCAAAAAATTTAACGGAGATAACACGCAGGACTAGCGTTGAAATTCCGTGAGAGAACAAGCGAAAGATGGAGAGAATTTTGTGAGGAAAGAGAGGGGAAATAGCTCCTTCTTGAATTGGATAATTTGGAAATACTTATTTCAGCGTAGCCAAATAATAAAGGCCGAAATCATATATAAATTTTGGTACGCTGAAACCCGATGATAAACAATCGTTTTCTGTCGGTACAGCTCGTTATAAAGTAACAGACCAATTTCGAAATACGCATATCAGCTTAACCAAATCATTAAGGCTATAATCATGGCATCAATAGTCAATTTTTGTATGATGATTTCCGAAGTTTAAAAATTTAAAAGTTTCCTCTCTGTGCAAAATTTTAGAATGAAATTAACGGTTGTGCGCATTCGTTTTAGTATCCTTGATCCGGTGAAAAACATTTACGTGTTACAATAGAATACAAAAAATTTCATAAGCGTAATCTCATTACAGAGTGCCAACGCTAATTTTTTAAATTATTTTTTACGCACTTGTGAGCTGTTTGAAAATTTATAAATAAAATATTTAAAAACTGAAAATTGGATTAGTTTGAAACCAAGCACAAATTTCCTCCCATTTCATGTACTAAAACATTACACACGTCAAATAAGTGCAGTAAATACTAAATTTGTAAAAGAACTTAAAGTTAAGAACGCTAAACGCATAAAATAGGTATGTAAATAAAAACGCTGATTGACATACCTCATAAACTAAGCCGATTGGAAATCAGAGACAGAAATACTAGCATGGTTGCGGTTTTCGGATTCGCTTGAGAGCAGGTGTCATAATTCAACTATAATGCCACAAAAACGGACCATTATAAAAAGATGTCACAACACACATACGTCATTTATAAGCAAGATATAAGTAAAATACAGAAAATAAAAAATTTAAATTGAAACAGAGGAAGAAAAATGATTTTGACATGTTTGAAGAGGAAAAATTATTTGACATGAATTGGGATAGGATATCAGACGGAAATTTCACTGTCGCTCTATGGTGACAAAAACAGTGAAATACAAGAAGAGGAACACGATAGCCGGAAAATAAAAAAGAGAGGACAGAAAACCTCCGATTGAATGGTTCAGAATTTCGAGGCTGTTAGGCACATATGTACAGCGGGCGCTGTAATTCAGCTTTGGGATACATAAAATAAGTAAAATATCCAGTACTCCCTCGACATATTTTTTTAACGATCCAAAACTTCGAACGGGAATAATAAGTGAAGAAATTAATGCGATCAATTGCAGAGGGAAGTATTCATTTCTGCTGAGTTGTAATTAGGATTTCATAAGAACTTTTTATCATCTTGAAAAAAGCAAAACGATATGATACTTCAATCATGGTACAACAACATGTATGAGTATCACTTCATCGAAGTACAACAAGATCACCAGGTAATATCACCCTAGAGACTCAACAATTTTAGAAAATATGAAAAAGAACCCTAAAATCTTAACTTATAAATAATTTAACGCAGACGTGACGCAGACATATAAGAGGTAATGAATGCAATAACTATAACTGAGGTAGAATTGAAAATCGATGACTTGGGACCACCTTGGAAAATAGTGCTAACGCCTTATTATGGTAAAGAATGATACTCTGCTTCATTGCATTTACCACAGAAATACTTATGAACTAAAGTTACCAGGACTGCAAAATATTGTTGTATTTATTTTAAAATACAAATATATAGAAAAATCCTCATGTCCCAGACGTTTTCTATATTCACCCACAGTTTTCGAATATTCTGCAAAAAACATATTCCAGTCCCCTAGAAAACCGGTATAAAAGACGAGGTTGTAGGTATACAAGCCCATTAAATATAAAGAATAAACTCTCTCAATGGTGGCAACTGTTATCTCCAAGAAAGTTATGGAGAATTAACCAGGAAAAGGGGATCATTTTTCAAAATGATAATAGAAAATATACCATACCAAGGGCTGAATGCAGGAGTACTCACAGCAAAGATATAACCGTTTACTGTATTTCCTTATCACCTTCGAGACGTTAAACGACTATATTTACTTGCATAAATGTATTTATTTTATTTCTAACCATGCATTGAAACAATAATGTATCGCTTAAAGAAATATTAACACAGCAGGTTTTGTTGGAGTACGTAATTTAATAAATATAATACATATTACAATTTTTGTTATAAAATGACTTATGAGCATTTATCAGCTAGTTTTCTCCGCCGCCGCGGTATGAAACTGAACAGAAGAAAATAAATGGATGAAAAACTGTCAAACATTACCAACGTCACGCTGTACTCACGGAAATTTCATGTGACACGACAAAAATGGATTTTTAGAGGGGAAAAAACGGGAGAAATTTGCCCATCGTAAGCGGAATAAAGAGTCTATCATAGGAAGCGGCGAGCATGCGGTGAGTTTATGTTAGATGACGAACTGAGGAGTGTCGTCACTGCAGAAGGCGGTAACGGTCGAGGAGAGGAAGAAGGCTAGAGGCCGGAACAGCTGACACCACGCGCCAGAGGAGGACATCCTGTCGGAGGAAGAGTCCACGAACAGCTGACAACAAACACTCGACTGTACGAACGCAAACATTTATTCATTACTGCATGTACGATATGGTAGCATGATGACATGATGCTGAGACCAAATTAACATGGATAAATATTTATTGACGATAATTACATAAAAATATGTCCTTAGGCATATTTCTATTTCACTTTTTAATCTTTAAATATTTATACACATGCCCTCAACTTAAAGAAAAACAAAATACACTAAATTTTAATTTTTAATGTTTAAACATAAACGTAATCAACTTTAAGAAAAACTAAAATTATTAAACTTTAAAATGTGAAATAAAAAAGCTAACCGAGGAAGTAATGAGGAAGTCCTATTAAGAGAAGAGTAGGAGAAAGGAGAAGCCTCGTAAAAACCTGATAAGAAGACGAAACAACCTATTAGGCCATATCTTGAGACATATCGCCTAAGGAAGAAATTCATCGAGGGACAAGGAGATGGCAGGAATGAAGAAGGAGAGCTCGAAGAAAGGGATAAAGCAGGATGTGAAAGAGGAGAAAAACGTAGACGTCAAAAGATTATGTGACAGGAGAAATGAGTGGAGAGACTGGAGAGCTACCGACAACCAGTCTTTCAGAAGCAAAAATTTAGACCTTAAAAAGGTCTAGCGTGTACTATGAAATTTTGTGATGGAAAATTTTTCAAATAATTTTCTCAAACGGAACACTGAATACTTTACTAATTAAAATCAAAAAATAACTTACAAAGACCTTTCTTACGCTTAAAATGTTCTGAAAGACGAAAAAACGGATAATTCACACGACTAAACTCGTAATATAAATAAAGAGAAACAAAAAACCTGTATAGTAAAATATACTAAAATATAATGCAAGAGTATAAACTCGTTTATTCATTCAAACTCACGTCTGATCAACCATTAAAGCCATATTTATCATGCCAGTTACTTGGCAAAATGATTTTACCTTAAAAATGAGTGGCTATCGTTCAGAAAGGGTCCAACGGCAAACACATTTATCCGCAAACGTTACCACACAGAATGAAAAAATGACCTCCTCCAAAAGAGGTGGAAACCTAATCGAAAAACAAGGGAGCTGTGACATCATAATAAACTCAACTCGGGACTGGCGCAAACCCAGGACCTCGGACACACTCTTTCATGGTGAAGAGGGTGACGTAACAGTTTATTGTTGCCCCGTTGATCATTCACCGCTCCACCAGTGGAGGCAGAGCGCCGCTGATGGGGCATAACTAACGCAAAAGTATTTTACCTTACCAGAAGCATTAAATAACGTTTATGCTTCTACCAATGGCATATCACATTCCAAAGAGCGAGTGGATATGAGGAGGTAAAAATGACTCACGTGCTAAAATATATTTAGAAGAATTACGCATACTTACCACAAATACCCCATTTTCCCATTATGAAGTGATTTGCGCTTAGAAGACCTACATTTACTCTATACTACAACACGATATAAACAAATGTGAGGAAAGGATGATATTTAGGAGTTTTACACAATTGTCCCTCAGCTTCACTATGCCTTGGCCAATCAAAAATAAGATTTCAAAAAACAAAAGATAGGTCAATTTGAAAGGAACTGATTACTGAATGCATTAGGCAATATTCCTCATAAGATTGTTAGCATGAAACTGTGCTACAACCCCGTAAAACACTAGTAATACACCCGCAATGAAAAATGGAGATGAAAACATGAAAATAAGAAGCTAACTGAATCGCAAGGATTTCGCTTCAAAATTTATTTCATGGTGCAATCATCCACGGATAAAGTACTAATAAACCATCCCTATTAAAACTTAAATCAGCCCATCCAAGATGACATAAAAATTTTGAATGACTAACAAAGTTCATTGACTCTCTTCCAACGAGAACTTTCCGACAAGCAGCAATTTCGAGCTCCATCAGGAAGCAACCTTTTTTATTCAAGCTTCACCAAGAGTGGCCGAACGAAATCCAGTTTGGAAGCAATAAGAAAAATAAAATCATACAGAAAAGTGGACGAACGAATCAGATGGTAAAAAATTCCTTCGGCGTTAATTCTCATGGTTAGAAGTTTTGTCCTTGTTTATGTAAGCAGTAATTTTATTTCTACTCAACTACAACAACGACGACTAAGCTGCCATACGATTGTTACTTACATTGCGGCAATAGGATGGTCGTAGGCTTGTCTTGGTTCATCTCAAATGACATCGATTTAAAATAGATTAATAAAACCCACCCGTTGTAATCTCTCACAACTGGGAGAGTTGTAACAACCATATAAAGAATTATTACGAACTAGAATTAAAAATTAGGCATATAATATTAGCAGGAAACCAATTCAGAACCCATAGCATCAAAAAGTCAAACTTTCTGAGTTAGGATTAAAAAAAACGCTAAAATGACTGCACGAAATACCGAACTTCAAAATTGTGTTCAATACAGAGTTACCATAAAATAATGGCGTGGTTTTGAACATGGTTTAAATGTAAACAGAATTACTTACAGTTTATGTTTTTTATTTTTAAAATTTTAATGTTTCTAAAAGCTTTTTTACGTAATTAATAAATGTCAATACATACGCCACTCGTCGCTCGACAAAATAGGAAGCGATCAACGACATTAGCCTACTTCTAACGAAAGGATCCAAAGGGACCGTGGCTCAACGTCCCATCCGACGGACGGAGTGCTTCACTTGAAGTGGCCTCCTCAAGGCACAGAAGGGGCAGCCTCTGAAAAATCTCTACACCCTATACCTACAAACTTACAAAGAATTAAATAAACCGCGCCATTCTTTAACGATAACCCTGTATTTTTGTCCGAATTGGTAGTTAATTTTGAGCTGCACAAAAATAATACTTCCCTCGCAACACCAAAATAATTGGGATGATTTGAAATGAATATTTATTCCATAGAATTTCACAAATCGGCTATTTCCATGAATTAACTCATGAACTACGGCTCTTTTAGTCGTGAGTGGTGGAGTGTACAGCTATCCTTTTGCCACGCCGAAGCTTCTCCTTACTGAGCTACCCCTCCTCTCTCACGCTCCAAAAAACCTAACAGTGAAGAAACAAATCTTGCAACAAAAAAAAACTACTAAGCGGCCCCAGGAGTGATGCAGTTGGGAGAGATTTATAGAGTAGGATGGGTTAAAAGGGGACGAAGAGGAAGAGGCGGTCTGAGAGACTACCTCGACGGGAAGACGCATGAGGAAGCAAGACTGAAGCACTCCGTGACGTCACTGGTGGTTTCCTTTGAACGGCAGAACGGCTTCGGGCGGAGGTGAGGGAGAGACGGCGATGGATACGGGAGGAGAGGGTCATATTTGGGAGAGGAGGCTGTGTCCAAGGAAAATAAGAACTCTCCTCGGTTCCCCACATTCTCCATGGTTTTGTCCACGAATAGAGGATACACAAGTCGGCCTCAACCATCGCGCATTTAAAGAAACACAATAGACACCAATGAATTGGATATCATTCTGAAGACCGCTAATGGTGTTCGCTAGACATACACCATTCTAAATTGTATAAAAACAGCTTACTGCTTCTTTGTTTCATTGAATGGTATACGGATTTTCAAAGGGTCAATACATGCAATTACGATTTGCCGTTGAGTTAATCGAAATGAACCGGATTGACCCACGTGAGGAAAGTATTGTATTATATATTTCTACAGATTTAATTATCAGTTCCTCCAACATAGTAACAACACACCATCCTCTAAAACCTATGGAGATTAATTAAAGAGAGGAGGGGGATAAACGCAACGTGGCGTAACGGTCACAATGCTTCAATGCAATATTATTCAAAATTACAAGCGTTCAAAAAATAACTGAATACACGAGTAACTATTTTTATTTGATAGCTTCAGTTGATGAGAACGTTTCATAACGGAGGAGGTTCGGTTGAGGTAAGGAAAAGTACGAGAGCTATCAAAGAAGTTAAAGGGGGCAAAATAACTCCGAAAACGGTACTTGCGGCTCAATTATGTAAATATCAAAGACGTTAAATTTATTTGTTCCAACGACGCGGCTGTCAAATGAATTGACGATTTGGCTGCCCTCAATGGACGAAGAACGCTTATGACTCCTAGTACTTGTAGTTAATTGATCCACGGTTGTAGATTATGCTTAACCTTTTGTTTTTGTCCTTTTATTGTCGCTTGTCACCCAAAGCTAATCTAATCCGCCTGAGAGGTTGAACTCCTCGGAAAATTCATGCGTGTTTACTTACGCTGCATTCCGAAGAAGATAAGATTTTATATTGAATCTGTTTATCTCCAGACGAAAGATATTCCGGATATCACTCAATATCATCGATGCTTGATCACCTTTCATTGAATTATCAGATCCTTTGTTGAGAACGTGTCTCAAATTAATTCATAATCGTGAAATTTTTAGATGTGAATTAATGAATCGGTTTCAGGCGTAACTCTAGAATATTTCCATCGTAGATACAGAATAAATTAAGCACTGCAAGTCCACATCAATTTTTTTAAACTTGGAATTCCAGCATTCTTTTTATTCTGTTTTCATATAGTTGTATAGCAAAATATGCATGAATCGCCATGATAAAATATTCCCCTGAACCAGGAATCGAACGACGGACCTTTGGCTTTCATGGCCACTACGCTATCCAGGTTCTTTGTTTTCTGTGGCCATTGTACGGGGGCTCATGTTATTGTACGTTACTTGATTTACTAGATGTGCATAGCTAAAACAATTTAATGTACGGTCTTTTTTGTATGAGCGACGAAATTTTATAGCTTTTCTTCGGGACGGTTAAATCGTGTTTAGTTTTAGCGAACGAAATCTTTCCAAACATGAATTATATTTGACACTGCCAGTTCCTCGTGTCTGTCCCCTAACCCATGATATCACCGTTTATCAGAACTAAGGCAGGGACATCCGTTAAAATGTATCCAGCGATGTGGAATAAATAAACCCCTTAAGTATATAAAAAAAGTATGGCCGTATAACACTTGTACCTAACTGAAAATTTTCCTTAATAAATTTGCTATCAGAAATCATCAAAAGGTTTGAGTGTAGAAGTACACTGAACCTTTAAGGATTCGGATTCGAGAAAATATTTTTATCTGACCTTCCTCTATTTTCTTATTGCTGGTGATACTCCTTCGTTCATTTGCTCACTCACTGGGATAATATATCACTGAATGTGGAAATAACAATTTTTTAAATTCAATTTATTTATTAAAAGCATTTTGCCGAGGGAAACCAATTTATTTTCTATCCGACGTCGTTGGCAGGTGTCCACTGTTCAGGCGCTCAGAGTGTGCCGTAATCGTTAATTTTCACACTTGACTGCCTTAAATGAACGCTGATTGACGCCGATTGTGCTGCGATACAGGATTCATTGACTTAAAATTATTGTGCTAAACCGTATTTGAATGGCTTGCCTGCGTTCGTAATTTGTTACTTAGCTAATAATTTAGCATCATTTGGTCGTTTCGTTTGCATCATTTGGTCGTTCCACAGTAAAATTACCGCGATGGATGAGCGCGAAAGGGTTGGAGTAAAAATGGAACTCGGAGGAGAATTTTTTTATCCTTTTCTGCGCGATCATAGGCTGTCGTTTTGCGGCTTTTTTATCACTTCACTGATCATGGATTGCGTGGGTGAGCAAACCCAGTTGCTCAACTCCGCTAAAGAAATGGGAGCAATAGCAAATGCTGTCGATTTTTGCGTGATCTCACTACTGTGTTATTACTCGAGTTTAGTTGGGGTTATTAACTTTAATGAATTTTGTTAGAAAGCAATTTTAAGGAAACATTTTTTTAAACTCTCTTACTTTTGAGTTTTTTTAGATGCACTATTAATTATCTTTATCATATTTCTTGACGCACTGTTGACTTTTGAGAAATGGTGGATAATTTGTAATAATAATTCATGGGATAACTTTTAGAATATTATGATTTACTTTCTCTTACGATCTTTATTAATGCGTCGGTAGAATAGCAACGCTGGTGAGTACATCTGCTACAATCTTACTGCTATATGTCCGTTCCTCGACTTTAGGTATAAATTAAGGAATGAATTAGGTACTTCAATTTCCATGAACTAAAATAAAACATTCGTATGTTCCACACCAAGCAATTAGATGTATCTATGAGTGGAGAAACGAAGTGTTTTTTACGTATGAATTGAGTTCCACCAAGTAGAATATGAATCGATTGATTATATTTCAGAGGCTTATTTTAATCCATGACGTTTACCATAATTTCCTTCTTGTAACTTCAGTTTTGTGAACAGTGCCATGGTAATAATATTTTACTATTTTTCACTCAATCAAATTTTCCTTTTTCTAACATATTCCCTTTCCTTGTAATACGACTCAGCTGGAGTGATCAATTTTGAGGAGGTTTAGTCGGTGAGCGTATTATTCTCAGGTACTTAAATAATTTCCAACTTCATGCTCATATATTTGCTGCCCTTTTATGTTAATTTATGCATGTGGTTAAAGTCGCTATATATTATGTTCGTTTTCGCTCAAAAAAGATGGCGAAGTACGTTTCCGCTCTATCAATAGGGTGGTTTCCTATTATTTTTTTATTGCCTAAATCGAAAGATTATTACTCCTGGAGTCCGTATTTCACGCTTTTAGATTTTTAAATGACGATATCTATTTTTCGCGATTAAATGAAAAGTGAAAATTTTCAAGCGCGCGAAAACGCGACGCTTAAGTATGAATGTCGGGAAGTCTCTCCGCGTGACGTATTTCTGGTTCCCCCTCCCGCCCTGCGAGGTGACCTTGAGGCGAGGCTTAGCGCTGATACGACGCAGGCTGCTAGCGGATAGCCTAGTACCCTCCTGGCTGGTAGCGCTTGGCTTAAATAAGGATTACTAATAACTTATCAAACGAGGAAAACTTTCCGACCTTAGCCAGTTTTAATAAGTGATTGTTAAGACATGTTTCCCTGAGCTCTGCGCCTCATGCATGCAATGGTAACCTCAGACGACGTATAACTCCTATCTACTCGTATAGAAACTAGGTCCCTGTGACGTCACGTGGAGTGGCATCGCACGGGCGCCAATCTGGCCCTTTTCAAATGAGGATAAAAATGGACCATTGCCATTCGTCTAACCCGGTATTTCTAAAACAAAATAATTTGTATATTATGAATACACTAGTGGTGGGTAACGAATCGCAATCAATGCCATTCGTTTTCTTTGATGAAGGAAACCACCCTATTGTGGAATTACATAATGGCATCGATGTATCGGATTTAGGGGAGGGGCATGGGGGTACGTGCCCAAGACGCTTAAGATTTTTAAAAGGGTTATCATTAAGGTCGTTTTGTTTCGTGTATTCCGGACCCTCAATCATTTTATTTCACATGAATTACTTTCGTATTAAAATTACTGCTTTTTCAGCAGTTCCTTTTCCAGCTGTAATTGTTGTTTGTTGTTTTTAATGCGAAATATGAGAAGACCGTTTAGGTGTCAGACCATTGTGCCCCACCAGAAAAAAATCCTGGATCCGCCCTTGAATCGATGTGTAGTTGACTTGAAATTATAAGGATGATAGTTAGAACCTGGAGAGGGCGCAATGAATCACCACGGATTTTTCCTATTTGTTTTGGGGTCCTTCTTGGAATCGTCTTGGAGTATTCTTTTGCAGTTGATACTTCGTTCCGTTGCTGATTCGTCGGATTATTATCGTACGCACACAATATTTTATTACGATCGAGCCGATTTCGGTGGCGGCGGGGTAAAGTCCTTACCTGCAACACTAGAGTTCGCGGGTTTGCATCCCACTTCGGCAGATTGGGCCTATGCAGAGCATGGATGTTCTTGCACATTTGATTGTTTAGTAAAAAGCCTCGGAGTAAAAAAGCCTAACGTGCTATTTTTGGTAGTAAAGTAATAAATAAAAAATATAAAAATTCGATAATCCTTGTGATTTCAATTCTTGACTGGGAAAGAGTTTCTGTCAATTTCTTCCTTCCCTCTGTCGCTGCTAATCGGGTACCCTACCGTATATTTGCTGACGGATTTGAGAATAAGATCAATCGATTGGCCGCAATTCGCTAACAAGATACAGCCTCGGACACATGAGCAATGCCACCGCTGTTCTCGAGCTACGGAAAGAGGTAAGTGAAACCTTAGCAAGGTGAAGTATGCAGTTGACCTTCTGGTCGGCTAGGTAACTTCGTTAAAGCTGTGCCGTTATAAAAATCAATTGTGCATTGATATGGCTGAATTTGTTTTGAATGATTCCAGTTATGATGATACAATTATTCAAAATATGCACTGAAATAACCACTTCTTTGATTCCACGAAAAAAAAATCAGTTTACGGCCACCATTGCACCGCTAAAGATGGCTTCACTGCGTAACCGCACCGAATAATTAGCATGGTTTTGGCTTGAATTAACTCGAAAAATATTCTATGGGTATGCAACTGCATTTATTAAACTATTTAATAATGAATGAGAATGCTTATGATTTCTTAAAAATATGTGCTACCTGATCGCATATATGGGAGCATTTTTCTGCCTTTTACCTGTTATTAGTTTTTTCCTTGAAATTTTCTGTATCTGTAAGGTACGTTCTTGTATTAGCATGATACCCTTTTCACATGAGCTATTATTACAGCTATCCTATTTACGATTTGTTTCTCGCTTCGTCAATTGCTGATTACTCTGCTTAACAGATAACAACTCTTTCATTTAATCAAGTTAGTACGCTATCGACGATCAAAATTAATTCCACTAAGGTGCATCGTGGTGCTTGTTAAAAAATTCGATGAAACTTTAAACTAGTAGGACCATCTACTAAGCTTATTACTAGGACCCCAAATGTCAGTGATCTTCGCTTTGGGCCAAGTCGATGATGTTTGCTTTACATATTCCAGTTTCGGATACTAGTGTGTATTTAACCATGATACGTTCCAAATGTTTTATTCTCATTCGGCCTCTTCGTGAGAAATTGAGTAACTATTCTAAATTTTCCATTCGCCAAAATTAAAGATCCCTATGAGGTTAAGCCGGAGAAAAGAGGAGGAATCCCTGCCGATTGAAAATTATCGATTTTCACGAAAGGCTCGCGGTGGCACGGAATTGCTATCCTCAGAGCCCAGTTGTAATTCCCAGCGCAGACTGTGATCTCTCTGGGCTATATATGAATATTTCTTAACTCTTTATGAAAGAGTGCATACTGACCATGAGATTGGATGTCCTTCCTTTAAGATCAGGATAATTCCAACCCGGTGTTTTCTGTCAACACATCTCGTCTTCCACTCAGTGGCCATATGCACTTAGCCGTAGGCCGCCTTCTCCCGATTTTCATCCGACGATTCATTTTTTGATAACTTGGGATTGGCAGTGGGGTTTATTTTTTGGACTCGAATTGCGATTAAGAAAGGATTCTAACTAATTTAAACCATCAATAATAACGGTGACGAATTTTAACCATTAATAAAAATAATCGACTCAAAGTAAAAATAAACTTGATGAAACCGAATTTGTGATTTTGTCCACAAGGTAACCGCTCGGAAAGTATGGCGGTAGGGTAGTATGCAAATTTTATTCTGATACTAATCATTAATCTATAGAATTTATATGAAAAAGTTGTAATTAGTTTTAATCTCTATTCCTTCCATCATTATCATCATCATTTGGCTATCTGAGGATTGGTATAACTTATTCAATGCTATTAGGCTCAACTATGTGGAATTTGAAATTCGAAAATGAAAAGGAGACTTCGTTGACTTCCACTGATTTATTTCGTCCGCATGACATGTTTCGAACCATAGAGGTCATTATCAAATACAACAAATTTGAATGGCAAGCAAACATATATACTTCTTGAAGGTGATGGGGGAGATGGTGGAAGGAGTGGGTGTCAGGAGGGGGAGGGGAAGGTGTTGGGTTGGAAACCCCGAGTGGAGGTTGTATTGAGAATTGACTGCTCAATTCTCAATACACCCTTCAAGGAGTATATGTTTTTTTCATTTTCGAATGGTATGACGTTGCTCTCCTTTATTTTTCCTATCAGCATATCATTTTACGCTTACGTGAGTGTCTTTTCCCCAAACGTAATGTTGGAATCATTTACCCCGGCCTGTCCTACCTCCCGCTTCCCTCTCCTTCAATTTGTATTTTGTAGCATTAATTTCTCACAACTGAATGCCCCTCTCTTCCACTCCCTCACATACAGCCCTACTTTTAACTCTTAAGTAGTCGCATCTTGTCTGTATGAACCGACGCGCCAACTTAAGATTTTTAACGAATGAAACTTACATAATTTAAACATTTTAGCGATTTATATTCCATGAAATCGCATTACGCACTTTTCTCTCTATCTCCATGCTATTTTTGTGTCCGGCTATATTCATCATGTATTATAATTTAGCGTTTTGATCCGAAGATAGTTTTTGCGATTTGAATAATACTGCACTGCTCTACGAATCGTCGCGAACGTTTGCTATGCAATTTTGATGTACGAATATGGTACTTGCACATTATCTATAAAAATCTGAATTTGACTACTTAATGGAAAAACAGTATGACATGCTTTAAATAGAGTATGTTTCTTATTACTAAAATCCAGATTTATTCCCTATGATGTGACAATTATTACTTGAAAAGATTAAATTGCGGGACAATATGACCTAACGCAAGTAGCTGCGTAACTTAATCTCACGCAAAAAAAGCGTTCATAAAACATCTCAGCATCCTCATCCGCTTAGTACCTGCCTTAGGGGGTACTAAGCTTAGTACCTGTTCATTAATTATTTGAGGTTATTTTGGCGATTTTTGGATCCCTCACCCCCTTTAGTGAGATATAGTGAAATTTGGTTCGACCCCCTCCCTCTACTCTCACGCGGGATTGTTCAAATAGGGTATTTTCAGAGTAAATATGTTAATCTATGCTTCATTGATTTGGATTTAGTAAAAAAACCAATTTGTTTACTTATTTTTATTTAAGAATAGTTTAAACTGGTATTTAATATGCAAATGATGCTAACGAAACGACCAAATGATGCTAAATTATTTGCTAAATAACAGATTACGAACGCACTTTAGTAATTTTACGTTGAAAACTACAATACCCTTCGGAGGAAACCGCGTCTTCCCACGCAATGAGATCAATTATACATGAAATAGGATGGGCACTAAGTCGAGCAATCGTAGATCACTGTCAATGCGTTTTCGGGGATATAAATAAGTGCTGTCAGCAGCCCGATTACTCAAATCATGCTAATAATATGGCTGGGTAAGCGGTCGTTAGCACTCCTCCTTTGCGGGCCTCATAATGATAACTAATTCCTTCTCAAGCATCCGCAAGACGCAAGAGTACGAGTCATGGATGGCGCAGAACTGACGCCCATAACAAACAGAGTAACTTGGAAGCAAAACCACCTTTACCAATCGAAGCGTGAACAAACGGAAATATTGTTTAGCGATAAGGGATACCCAAAGCTACGACCTCCCCAGCGACGCGCTCCTCCATTTAACGACTGAAACGTGAGAATTGCTTCCTTCACACGCTTGGCTCGTCTACGCACATAATAAAAAATAAGACTGTAATGTTTGCCTGAGCGCCAAACTCTTCGACCATGAGGAACAAACACAAGCACCTTCAGTAAGCGAACGAAAAATAGAGATACATAACAGCAAGGATACAGGTAATCGAAATAATATACATACTACTTGCACAAAAATGTAGGTTGAGCCACACATTGGTAACTACTGAATTATCACATTCGCGAGGCGGCTGAAGGTCTGACCAGGGCGCCGCATTTTTCCACTTTTATTTCGGAGGCAACATTAATGCCCGACAAAATTTTCCAATCTTAATCGATATGATAACAGATACGACTTTTTTCCAAACAAACAACTCTGCGAGGATTCTTACGTAGAAATTTCGTAACTTAGACTCAAAACGGAAAATGGTCATTAATTTATTTTCATTGAGAGATTTTTTTTAAGCAAACGGATATCACTTGCGAGGAAATTTGGCATTGAAGCCTCAAACCTCCAATTCTATCCCCCATGGCAGAAAGATCTTCCGCCCACACACTATTGATACAGAAGTAGCCCGATGAAGGCATGTCTAGTCGTTGCCGCTGAAGCTACCTAAGAAATCGCCGAGGAAATTCGTAGAGATGAATAGGTTTTCAATACGTGCCTCAATAAAAATGACAATGAGTGACGAAAACTTTTACCGACAACATATTAAGTTAGTTTGTACAAACTTTTATGCAAAACCTGAACAAAAATCGGGAGAAGCCCCTCACACGCCTCTTCTTTGGCTTCATGGCTGCACGGGCCAGAGAACTGAAATAAAGCAAGCACGGCAAGAAATGCAAGGGAAGCCTCATCTGGGGAAAATATAGGGAAATGATATCCGAGTTTTGGTTCTTAATTGTACGGTCTATTAGTAAGAAATGCAGCCATAAATATAATGTAGGCATTCACAATCCTAAAAAGTAGAATACTTCAGATCTTGACGAGTATGGGAATTTTCCTATCACCAGCGACGCAAACGTAGTGTTACAAGAATGATTAAATTGTACACTTACGACTCGAGTGAAGAGGTTTTGATTTCGACTTGATTGTCGAGACGACGATCAATTTTAGATTCATGAAGCCATTTCTCAATATATAACTCCGATGGAATCTATCATGGCCGATGGTTATTTTTGTACATTTGCGAGCTTAATTAAGAGCTAATTGCTGAAAATAAGTAGATAAACTGAAGTCAGAAAAGGTATAGCGAGTAAAGGATTTATTTGAAACTTGATCGGCAAAATTTTCGGAAAAAGGGAGCTGATAGAGAATCGGAATGGGTAATCGTGAGAGGACAAGGCCCTCCTTTCAACATCTACACCATGGAATTAATGCGTCAAATCCGACGAAAGATGACGAATTACCATCATTTTTTACGTAATAGGAGATATCATTATGCTTGAAGCACTTAGTGCGGTACTCAATCGACCGACTTTGCTGTTGAATTCACCAGGTGAACATGCAGAATGGACTACATAGACTGAAGGTGCAAAAACAGCGAAGTTCGTTGCTTAAAATTTACAAAAACATTATGCGCCGACAATTTATTAGGGTACGAGTACTTACTGGTATTTAGAAAATTACAACGTACAGGAATCGTTAATTTCGGGTGAACGTGACGAGCTGGTAAAGTATATTTAATCCACAAAAATCGAGTATAATACAAGATTGGTAGAGCGCAGATAATATGCCGACATTTCCGTCCCAGTTTCCGTCGAGGCGCCGTCGGTTTCTGCAACCGAGTCGGGAGAGAGAATCTCATGCCAACAACCCTTTCACAAAGGTGCTTTCCTCGCATTCTCTTCAGAGTCATTCCATGCTTTTACCAGCTATTGTATTTCAAAATGCTTCTGGTCTTCGCGGAAACTAAGAATGCGCCCAGGATCCAGGAAAGAAAGAGGAATGCACGCCCTAAGGCCATTTTCAGTTTTAGGGGCGTAATTTCGGTAGGACGTGGCGAGCTGATGAAGTATTTAATCCACAAAAATCGAGTACAATACAAGATTGGTAGAGCGCAGATAATATGCCGCAGATATATTCACAAAAGTTTGATCTTCGTTGATCCCGAATGACTCAATAACGAGCTCCACTGTTTCCGGTGAATAACGGTACAAAAATATATTTTCAAAAATTTCCTTTACGATCATCAAGAGTAAAACTACCAAAATAATCCATATAATATGTTTTATCAGTTTGTCAATAATTATTTCAAATGCAATTAAATTCTCCAGTCGACATGATACATTGTATATTCAGTCAAGCCAAAGGATATAATTATAAATTATATTTTCGATTCAAAATTAATTTCTGAACGTCCTTAAAATACAATAATAAACAATTAACCTAATGTTGCCTCTAAGCAACATCAAAAATGTTTAAACTTTCAGCTCTATTTAGGAGATATCTGGATTACCTATTATTTTGTGGAGTACATTTTAATGACGAAATATTTAGCTGGCAGGATAATTATCGTTGAGTGTAAAATTTTCAAGTTTTCAAAATGATAAAAATGAAGAATCGGCTCTGGGTTAGAAAGGGTTAATAGGGTAAGCAATCAGCACGAAACACTTGTAAAAGGGTTCAGTATGAAAATAAAAATGGCAGAAATAGTTTACCATAAAGAAAGAACAACACCCGGGATTCCACGAAAAAGAGGACAAGTGTTCCCGTTTAAATGGCATACAAAAATGGGAATCCATCCAAATACTAGGATAGAGTTCTAGAGAAGTTGTTGACAGTCAATTTTGTTTCGCGCTGGAACGGAACTATCTAAACCACTCGCAGCTACTACAGATATTACTGGGAACTATTCCTGAGAAATATCTGTAGCTAAAAAAAGGAAAGCGCATTACTTCTATTTGAACTTCTCATGCTTATCATAAAAAAATGGGCGAGGTAATTATTATTTCACACATATGTGGATACTAACGGTGCATGCACACACGTGGATAAGAAAAAAACTGAAGTGATGACATCTCCTCCTGTTCCGTTCGGATATGCATTAGAGGAGAGATAAAGCGATTAACCTTAATTTGTGATAAATCAGGACAGAGTTAGCATCTTAGAGTTACTACACCGATAGGCGTTGCAGGAGGGTGGGGTGGTGGGTGGAAGCAGCTGCCTCACCCTAAAGATAGAAGTTTTGCATACATTGCATCTACACACGCACAGGTACTACACCGCAAGCCGCCGCAATAAGTGTGTGGCGGCTGTGTTAGGCCACTGGAAGAGAGATAAAAATGTGCGTTGCGGTGATACACGAACATAAGAACTTAAGTAATTTTCCACGCTTAAATAAAATCTATACCTACATAAGTTTCAACGGATAAACGTCATTCTAAAGGCGTGAAACACCAGCAATGTACCGAAATATATTCTAGTTACAGCTCGGGTTGGGGACAAGGGGGATAATGAAAATTTGATACGTACTCTGTATATGACACCCAAACACGCCAGCCAATCCCAATCAGTCCACGCATAAAAAAACACCAGATCATGCCAAAGGCCAACAAGGTCACAAGCGAGAACATTAGGTAGAGTGGAAAGAAATGGTAGGTCACTCTCGGATGATTCCTGCGAGGAAGTTCGGGTTAACACACAGCAATAGTGGGCACAAGTCAAAAACATGGTCATTAAGTAAGGACTTTTTTTCAGGGACATTACCAAATTCAAGCATTTCAAGGTAATCCAACTACACTCTCTTATTTTCTAAACTCATTTCTGAGTCATGAGTCTATTGTTTATGTGTGTGCGATGCGCTTTTATTATGGTCATCGTTTTTTAACATTTCCCCGTATCTACACCACAATATTATTTATTATCTTCCTAATATTATGTTCCTTTCCAATTAGCAAACTGTTACTCTAATTTTAATATTCCTTTCGGGACTAAAAATAGTGATGTTCTAAGCTGATGTTCTCTTCACTCCGAAAGATGCCCGTTCTTAACTAAGCAATCAAAGCCTAGCACATACCCTCGAATTTTAGCGGTTCCCAACCATCCGTGCAAAAGCCTCACGTAACACTCCTATCGCTCCCAACAGTTTTTTTTAGGGAAACGCCAAATTTCAGTGAATTAATTTAGTACAAGGATTAAATTTTATAAGATGACTTGCCTAGTTCATTATTAATTAAATCACGTTAATATACCATAGCGTTGTCTTTCAGAATATGTGTTAATTCCAATTCGTTCATAAGCACAAACCTACAGCAACTTCTCCTCAGGGATGCCGACTTACAAAAAATATTGGGGGGGCCCAAACCGGGGATCTTGTCCCGGGAAATTTTATAAGTAGTGAGTTTTAAGTATTTTAAGCATTTTAGAAGAGTCATGTGATCAACATTAGTACCCTGATAACTCCAATCTCGATATCTGGAGATACTGGGGAAAATTGACAAGCCTTGCACATTTTTTCCTCACACTCTGACGAATTTTTTAGGGGGCTCGGGCCCCCTCAAGCCCCATGGAGTCGGCGCCACTGCCTCTCCTTGAGGTTCCGTTGGTAGACAATATTTCACTCAATCCAGCTGAGCCTCAGCCACAAGGGCAGAAGTTTTTTTTTCGATCAACAACAGGTAATGTGCTCACGGAGAGTTTCCTGATGCAACGATGGCAAACTATTCAGCCATCATTAGTACCTTATCATCCCCTGAGGTCATGAATAGTCAATGTGGATTTTCACTATGGAGTGGATTCACGTAAAGTCCATGCAAAAGGGGAGGGTGATTTAACTTGTAGTCAACCCCTTTAGTCCAAGGGCAGCGAGCTGGGGGGTCTAGGTGTCCAACCCCGCCCCCCGCAACGTACGGGTAATGCCCCCTCCAACTGAACTTGAAACCTTCTGAAGTGAACCACTATCCAGAAACATTTTTCTGATAATTTTTATGGAAATGCCCAAAAAGAGTAGCAAGATATAAACCCTTTGGACGGCATTCCCAATTAACTAAGCGATAGTTTGTGCCCACGGTATAACAGAAAACCACGAGTGATCGTCCACAGGAAACGGTGGCACGCCCTGTAAATAATCTCAGATTTTATTCGCAAATACTTCAAATAAATTCTACTGCGCATTAAAACAGATTAATTGGAGCAACCCAAATTCTTTTAAAATAATAGCATAACTATAATAAATACTATCCATGAGGCAATATTAAGATGCTCGAGAGTATTTCGACAGAGTTGAGGACAGTGGCGCCGTCTCCATGGGGCCTGAGGGGGCCCGAGCCCCCTCAAAAATTCGTTATGGGTGTGAGGAAAAAATGTGTCAGGCTAGTCGATTTTCCACGGAGTGTCCAGATATCGATATTCGAGTTATCAGGGTTCTAATGTTGATCTTCTAAAATGCTTTTTAAAAACTTTAAACTCACTACTTACAAAATTCCCCGGTTCGGCCCCCCCCAATATTTTTTGTAAGTCGGCATCCCTTAGTGAGGAAAATGATGGGGTCAAGCGATGGCAATATATATCCTTGTTACAATAGTTCTTGGAGTGTAGGTCAACGTATGTTAAAAAAGTTTTAGCTAACGTTTCCGTTTATTTTAAACTATCATCAGGGCTTAACTTTGTACTTCTACATAGTAGAATGAGATGACGGTGATATGAAAGTGATGAATAACATTCCTCCATGACTTTTTTAACATGAATTAAACGAGGTCAAGATAAGGAGAAAAAATAAATATATATCCTAGAACAAATCATCAACAATGCCAAAGCACAATCATAATTGTCATGCAATCATCACTAATGCCCTACGAAACGTATGGTAAGGGGGCATCCATTATAATTACGTGAGGCATTTACGGGGGAAAGGGAGTCAAACCGATTCTAACCTAATCTCACGTGGGGGTGAGGGTTCTGGCAAGTATCACGTAATTTTTTTCCACACGTCCATCCATAACTCGCCAAATTCACCTCACATAATTGATGGACGCTCCCTGTGCAGGTCTTTCGTGTAGGCCTGCTATTCTGCAGCCGTATATATTTTATCCGGTATAGTATACTATACTATACTAACATTATTAGTAATACTCTCAAACAAAAAAATGCTGATGAGATAATCTCTCGAATACAAATATGACATTAACAAATGTGTTGACGTCCACAGGTAATTACACTCTCATTTTCGTAGGGTAAAAGGGATAAATCAATAGGTGACATATGAATAACATTCCGCTCCGTTTTCACAATACGCAGATATACAAACGTGTTTTAACGTGTGAATACAGGTCTATCACAAATCTTCCGTACACAGACAAGTAAATACACCTTAAGCCACAATTTCCGGAAAATCCGACCATCTTCTTTTGGGAGAGTTTATATGTGACTTCAAGAGAGTTGTGCGGGGATGGGTGACCGGGAATTCTCAATTTCAGCTGTAGAAACCATATGGTAAAGAAACCGATCATCCACTTTAAAAACGGAACGAGGCTTAAACTTACGTCGATATTAACTTCTTCCAAGCATTGTACTAAGTAAAATATGATATTTCCTCTCCATTGATCCTGCATATAAAACACTGGTTGAATAAAAGTCATCAATATCAGAGGCTTCACAGATAAAGTATACACAAAAGCAGGGAAATGCATGTACTGCATTAAACAAAATAAAATTTTCTATTCTAGATCAACGAGGGAAAAGTGAACAGCTCGCAATTCGCCCCTTAAACTATGCGACAGAAAAATACGAAACCACCATTAAGACGGTGTTAAGATTTGTTTGAAATTTCAGGATATATAAGCGGAAACTCACCAAAGTATGTTCGTATCCCAATTTCTCCTGCACAGGTAATCTCCCTCGAGAAGGCATTTTGGCTGTCTAAGTTCCTATTACACACAAAAAACAAATCGCAAGGAAAAGCCGGTCACTCACACACTCAAACAATACACACTTTCCGCTCCGAGGAGTTAATACACACTGCGACCACGATTTCGAGCGCCCTGCCACCTGTTGGCTGATGTGATGCACTGTATTAGTCAAATCAGGTGTTTACGATCTTGAACAGATATTAATTCAATTGTAAGCTCGAAAGGGCATAACGTACTCTTAATTATTGATTAGAAAATGCATTTAATATGAAAATTCAGCTGTATAAACTATTTCCAGAAAATTCTTATTAATTGACATATTAAGAAATTATCCGTATCAACTGGTATCAACCTTCCATGTCCACACGGGTGTGTGATGTTGTTATGGTTTTGTGAGTAAATCGGTGGTATTTGATCATAAGATTGGCAGTTATTTTATTTTGAGAATCGAATTCAGCCTACTGAAGGTTACAGGTAACTCCTCTAAGTTTCTCTCCTTGAAATACGTACAATCGATGTCATTTTGCTTTACGCTAGTAGAAGCAGTAGTGTGAGATCGTTTCTCACACTATCAAATCATCCAGTTTTTCGAGCTCTTCGGCTAATCAATAGAGTTTAGCTTAAAACGACGTTGCTTACATTTGAGGCATCTATTGCCGTTCGGTTATGCGACGGACGAGTGAGAAGGGGAACCCTTTTTTTAATAATGTTTATGTCATTTGAGTTATGGATATTCAATTTTTGTTATTTGGCTCAATCCAGTTTTTTGTACCCACGAAAGTGAAGGTTAACCGTGTAAGTACTTTCCTTGAGCGTTGTATATTTTATCTCACCATCATTATTACACCATACGGCTGTATATTTTTATATTATTTACATTAAGTATGAATATCTTGTTTCCGATTTTTTTGCTCATTGCCTGTGTAACAATCTGTAAATGTGCTGTGTACATGTCACCTGTGATGTTGAAACGGTAAATTGAAATCGTTTGAATTCTAATGGCTTTCAAGTACCCAGAAACCAGGGTTTTCCTCGATGGGCAGTTGAGTTAAAGCAAATAATGCCGCGTGAGGAAGGTGTTGCTGTAAATGGCTCGGTCTGTGAACTGTCACATTTGAGCAAAACGATTCTTGCAAGAGAAGATTTCAAACGTAATTTCATTGTCGATTTAACCGAACAGTGCAGTCTTGTTGGGTCTTGGGTGACATTTTTTCTAGTGTCCTGCATGCACGGCATTTGCAGATGGAACGATTAATGAATTTTTAGTCATATTTACATGGATCATTTCCAAAAAGATTTACAGGAATGCACGAACCAAATTAGTAGAGGTAAATCTTTTGTCAATCCATTTTATCCCCAGCATATATCACTTTCTATCAATCACAGGAGTGAGAAAATGATAAAAATAGGATTTAAAAATCTCTCCAGGAATTGAATTTTCTATTGTTGAACATGTCACTGTCTGCCACTCTCATAACTGCTGACGGTGAGAAAACTGGATATTAATATCAAGTTGGATGCTCTGACGCAACGACTTATATTTCAGCATTTAAGTCTCACTATTAGAATCAAAAAATGTAGGGTCACTCCTTCACTATCCTGCTTTAAAGACCTTTACAGCTTCTGCTTCAGGTATCATACAGGTTTGATCTAAAAAGAAAAACGTTCTTGAGTGAGCATAATGCCTTAAATTCATAACTGACTCCACAAACTCCTCGTGTAATGTTAGTTGCTTGGGAAAGTAAGTGGTACAATTCAGTATTGGCATGAGGATAATTAATTACAATTTATTTCTCGAGTCTTTGAGGAGATTCCCCCAAGAATGGTGAATCAAATTTACTGTGAATGAAAAAAAATTAGTTATGCATGTTATATGTTGACTGCAAACCAGGAGAAAAACCATTTAGCGAAGATAATAACTGGACTGCCCCACCGTAAGTCTTAATATGCAAAGACCCCTATGCCACTACTTAACACGTTCCCTGCCACGGATTTTTAACGAATTCACCCATTGCGCCAAATGTTTTTCTTTTTCCTTTTATACTTGGATCCTTTCCATTTGAGTTTTAGTGTGTATTCAGATATGTGCGCTATGTCGGTCACATCGTATACACGGCACTGAAGAAGCTGTGACCAACAGCGTGCTACGAGAGGCCAAAAAAGGGGTCGGTCATTGTGACTAAAGCGGCAGTGAATGTAGTAATACTGCCACTGCGTATGGCTGTGTAATGTGAACAGAATGGAAATATTATGAATGCAACCCTAGTTGTGAATTTAGAAAGTTTTAACAATTTCTACAGTTCATTTATCATTAGTTAATGGGACATGATTTTTCTCAAGAGAAGTACTTCGATACAAAAAAATCAGTTTTTTAATCCTGTTTTTCACCTGTATTTGGGAAAGAGAATGTGAGCCAATAAATGTGTGCTATTGGAATGACTGCTAAGTTTTTTATACATTAATCTCAGTGCATGTTAATTGGTCCTGTAGATAAACATTTACGTGCTTTGAGATCACAGGATACTTTTAGAACAAGAATAATTATTTACCACATAACACATGAGCGTACACGAAAGGCAGATTATAGACCTTCTTCTTGTGAACTCTTCCAGTCAAAATTCCAAAGCAGAAAAATAGAAAGAAAATAAAATAAATTGCTTTAATTTATGAAAATATAGGTATCCTTGATACATTTGTTATAGTCACAAATACAGATAAAACATTAATATCACATACAGAAATAATGTATAAATATATACATATGCCGTATTTACAAGGACATTCATTCAAATGAATAACTTGTTCCACTTAACATTCATTGCAGGGCAACACTGTATCACTGAAATTAGTCCTCAATTTAACATTGTCAGATTCAGAAAAAAATATTATAATAAAGCTGAATTTTCACTATCTACAAATAAAGGAGATTCATAATTAAAGGATTGCTCACTTAAGAGAGCACCTACTAGAAGTAAATTTCAATTCCTCTTCCTATCATGAAATTTTTACAACATGGTCATCACTTCTATGCTAATACACAACTGCACACTTTTTTACAAGGTAAAAATCTACTAAAGACATTCACTCAATCTTTTTCATCAAAACTTATCCAATGACAAATACCGTACAAGCACGTGTAAGAGGTGCACCTTTTTCTCCCAAAAATTGCAGCCTAAAATGGGGATGCGTATCTTATACAAACTTCTATTTTTTCCCCCCTCCCCTTCACCGGTCCCAAATCCAAGGGGAACTGAGTGGCCTTGGTTTTCAGCGTGAGTCAGTCATCTGAAACCCTAGGTCAAAAAAAAGCAGCAGGCAGGAGAGTTTCTCCCTTAGTGACGTAAGGAGACTCCCGATTATCCAGCTGTGGTTTATCCAGGTTGCAGATTATCCGTGCATGATTTTCACTATTGCTCACTTTTTTCCACGATCTTCATAAAAAAAAATAAAGTCAGACGCAAAATCATTGGAATTACTGCATTAATGCTAGGATACACAGGGCTTATTATTTCCTTTAGAATCTCCTTCGTAAAATGGAGGCGATTGCACGCTAGCTGCATTCATGGGAGCGCTGTGTTCCTCTTTTCCAAGCCTCGAAGTGCGCGACTGCACTCTTTGATCATGGATGCACGTCCCTCAGCAGTTGCAACCCAGGCACCTAGTGCGAGACACAACTACGTGGCGTGGTGTCTGACAATGTAGTTTCCGACATTGAGCAGTGGTTTTCGAAACTAGGCCTTACGTGGAGCATGGAGCATAAGAGTACAACCATGTTATTGCCGCTAAAAAGATCGCGAACTGATGAAGAAAGCTCTCCTTGAGTGCAGGAAGCACTCTAAAATAACAGAATATCTGCATAAATAATACTATATTATTTAATGTAAATTACGAACATTAAAAGACATTATAGTGAAAGTTTTGGTTATCCGTGTTTTCCGATTATTCGGGCCGTCTCTCCCAATCATTAGTCTGGATAATCGGGAGTGTACTGTATTTTTAAAATGCTCCCGTTTGATTTTCTTGTAAGCATCGTGCCGTCAGGTCGGTATCTCAGAGGTGAACATGAAAACGATCCTGTGGGGTTTTTTGCTATGGAGGGCACGCTAAATTTACTGCTAAGAGTGCGCATACCGCGGCATTTATACTGCAAATAGTAATTGCATATCAAACTTAGAGAAATGCATTTTTTTGAAGGACAGTACCTGGTTAAGAGTCAACACGTCTTGCCGAGCAATTTCCATTATGCTAAAGACCCTGATTTTTCAAAAATCATCTTCAGTACTGTTATGAGGATTAACGTAATTTAAAATTATGATGGTGTCAAAACCTGCTGTTTAAAAAATTTGAATGAGTGTGTTAATTGTTGGACTAAATGGTGGATAGAATAAATCAGAAATGCTTATAAATGAAGAGCGCTGAATGAGAGGTCAAGGGGAAGGAGCGCACTCCCTCCGTCTTTCAAGCAATGAGGCTACAAGCGAAAGAGCAAGGGAAGAACACGTCCGGATCTTGGATGCGACGTCGTTGCCTTCAAAGCGAAGGGGCAAAGGCACAGCAATGTGATATACGCAGTTTGTATTGCGTGAAGTTTCCAATCGGTCTCATCTTGTTTGAATGGGCTCATGCTACGCTTGTTTCTTCCGAAATGGTCCTGTTTGGACTATGTTGAATATTAGTAGCCTTGTTGTGACTATAAATCTTTGCGTCAATAAATTAGAGCTTAAAAAACTTAAATGCTGTCAGATATGCGTCACGTTAGGTCTCATTTTTTTTTGAACCTCAAGCATGTCATACAATCATACAATTGCTGAAAGCTATTGAGATATCTTTGAGCTCAATAGGTGAATCACCTAGCATTTGGCCTCCAGAAACTGGGAGAATTGAAGCTGGTAGATCGAAAAAGGTCATTTGGTGAGATAGGATAGGGATGAAACACATTTCCATTGTTCCCGTGTAACTTGATATTTTTATTTGAGGCAAGTGATTTATGGTCTGCGGGACCTCGGAAAGGAAAAAAAAAAATGGCAGAGGCATTGGCTAATGGAGGGCCGAGTGTGACTCCGTGAAATCTACGATGTGGTTATTATCCTACGGCTCTGAGATTCCCCAATTGTTGTTCAATCTCTTGGGAAGGTTCATTCTATGTGCCTGTCGTGTTTTGCCTTAAAATTTTCATTGGCTGCAATTCTATTGCGATACTCCTATGAGAGCTTTTAAACAAAATTGTTCGTGAGTATGATAAGCATCATAGAGCAATGTCATATGCAAAGAGGGGATTGGAACTCTTTCTACTCCCTCTTATGGGACGTTGCATTCACAAAAGTATTTAATTAAAATTTTGGATTCAAATTCAATTTCTTAGACGAATTTGGATCCGGAGTATAAGGTGAAGGGCATTATCCGTGGATATTAACATCCGAAGTATCCGATCCGACCGTCCCTTGTATGCATCGTAAGGTTAAGACTACATATTACATATTTCCGAGCGCCATAAATATCGTGTAAATTTAGCTGAAAAAATGCCGCGTAAATTTTTAGTATTGAAAGAGGAAATTTTGATAACTGTCGAGAGTCCAGGCATACATCTGCAACACCGCGCAATAGGATTAAAGAAAGCAGCAAAAAAATTTGCTTTAGCTTCGATGCTCAAAATAAAGGTGCGTCTCTTACACGTGCTTATACGATATCAACATTTTAGGAAAAATATCACGCATTTGAGAAATTAAGTTCATCCCCTGGACGAGCATTAGCTGAAACAATGGGAGCAACTCCATGGTGTAGCCTTCTCTCAGCTTCTTCTTCATCAGCAGATCGAGATAAAACTTCAACAGATGAACTACGTCGCAGCAATCGCGCGTGACGAAGAAGAGACATGGTGGTAGGCACGATTCTTTCATCATTGTACACCCACATTCCACCAATTAGAAGAATGAATCCGACAACCTACAAAAAAATATTAAGAGTTAAATTTCAGCAAGAAGAAGCCCATTTCCCTACAAGCCATTTCGGTGACTTTAAATATTAATTTGCTTAAAGAACAAACTTCCAAAACTACCATGACTTGATCAAGGAATCTTATTGTATCATAGGTGACAAAACCAAAGTCTACATCAGTAAGTTTGAATCTGAGGTTTATCATAATGAGAATTAATCCTTTTTCATGCACTAGAAACTATAAATAACTGTAAGGGAACATTCAAAATTTGACTTTTGGTTACATCATGCATGTAGGAGAGATGGAGAGGAAATGTGGGAAGATTTACATGGCAGAATTAAAATTGGGGAATATAGGTTTAAATCAAAGGTTCACCAACAATTTGGAGTTCATCGGGCATTTTGTAAAAGAGATCCATGCACTGGTGTGCACATTAGGTTAACGTTGAAATCTATATGGCATTAAGATTAATTATAAAAAGACCATAAATGACAAATAATACGGCTGACAAAGCATCACAAGCAAGGAATCAAAGGCTTGACAAAACAGAAGATGGGAACAAACTAGAGCAAATGGAAAAGCATGACTAACTGGGCGGCTCATATGATGTAAAAACACATCATTGTATGATTATTGAGAAGAGAATGGCACTAGCCATAGATGTATTTACAGTGCAAACTCGATAAAACGACACCCCACGGTGCACCAATAAACACTCGTTATAGTGAATTGTCGCTCTACCGGAGGTGGAGCAAATAATAGCCAATATGTATACCTGTTGCAAACAGTTATACAGGAACAGAGTGGTGCGGTGACAGATAAATTTCTATCTAATAAACGTAAGCATAAATCCAGACGAAAAGTGATGTTTATTTGCATCACTAAATTTCCTTACTCAAACAACGACTAATTGTTTGGTGTTTTCTTGGCTATGGTGTCTGCCATCAAATGCTTTCTATTCATGCAACTCATGGACGTGCGGGTATGCTGACGACTGCTTTCTGCCGCCCGAGGAACAAAAGAAGATCAAGCATTCGCCAATGCTAATGCCACAATATTTTCACCAAAATTAACTACTTATTTATCAAACGATAGTTTACCATATAAATTTGAGACTGAGCACTCCATTAACTTCATTTCTAACAGATCGCTAGCAATTACAGAGATTAAGGAGTCTTGATGTAAGTTTTTCCGGCGGTGAAACCCTCGCTAAGGCGAGAGCCAACACCAAAAGGGCCTTGTGAAATCGAATTTTTTTACACAGTTATTATCGGGTCAATTGATGGTGCATCGGCTATCTCTCGTAATAGCGGGGGTCTCGCTATAGCCCGTACTCGCTTTAACGAGGTTCCACTGTATAAATGGGAAAGAACTGATGAGGGGATCACATTATGTATGCTTGATTGTGCTCCTAGAAACCCACAAAAGCTCTTCATGGTGTTTCGGTAACTTGTTCATTACATCCAACTTAGATTGGGAAGCTTAATTACTGGTAATGAGGAATTGATACCACGTAAACAATTACTGACGGAAAATATATTCATGACAACTACAAATGGCAAATTTTTTGGAATGAAAATAGATCACCCTTCAAAACTTCTAACAAAGGCAGGCGTACATGTTATACTCTCAAATAGAGGTACACACTCTATATTACTAACAAAAACACCAACCTGCAACCAATGGAAACCCTGCCAATGGAGTGCCAAGGACACCATCCAGATGACAAGAGTACGGACACTATCCAAGACCATTCTGGTAGTCGCAGACATTTCCTTAGTAACACTTATGCCAGCAAAATTAAAAAATGCTATACTAATAATGGTGCCTGCAAAAAAATTTATTTCCACCAATTAAAGAGGTTCAAATCATAATCATGGCATTTAGGCTGAATCGAATGATCATTTTTTCCAACCTTCAGAGTGATAGCTATTCAGGGATTAAAAAAATAATCACTCAACCACTAATTTTCTGAATCACACCGTCATTTCTGCCACCCTTTTTACCATCACTTCTTCAATAGCTTTATGTATTAACAACCATAATTCAAATAAAAACAAAACGTGATAATACAATCAACGTTAGGGGCAGTGTGTTCTGATTGGACAAGAACCAGTGCCAGCGATAGTTTCCATGATCGGAAGAAAGGACAAGCTGAGTGATCAAAAAGGGATGAGACATCTATCTCATCTCTGGAGCCATTGCAAAAAATTATCCTTTCAGTCCTTTTACCAATCACTTTATCAGATAAATCACTGAAGCTATTGTTCAACAGGGATGGAAAAAATGATTGTGAGATACAGGATTTAAGAAAGAGGAAAGATATCTTAAAAACACTTCCATACTATGACTTAAAAATATGTCCAATTACTCTGTTCCTGTTTGCCACCGGATCTTCCTCTCCCCTAACATAAGGCAATGTTTTAACATATGAATGTACCATACACTCACTGTCACTAGAACATAAGAAAATAAAGAAAAAAATTATGAGTGCTATGCAATGCTTTCTTCTTATATTAACCCAAATACAGCAGACTCCCAATTATCTGGCGGTGGTTAATCCGGGTAGCGGATTATCCATGCATGATTTTCACCCTCGCTCAATTTTTTCCACGATCTTTATAAAAAATAACTTGGACGCAATAACAAAGTCATCAGAAATACCGAATTAACGCTAGGATACACTGGACTTATTATTTGCGTTAGAATCCCCTTCGTAAAACAGAAGCGATCACCCGCTGACTGCATTCATGGGAGCACCGTGTACCTGTTTTCCAAGCCTCGCAGTGCACAACCTCGCTCCTTGATCGTGGATACACGTCGTGCAGCAGTACAACCCAGGCAACTTGTGCAAGATGCAACTACGTGGTGTGGTGCCTGACAGAGTAGTTTATGATGTAGAGCAGTGGTTTTGAAGCATTCTTGCAATCCACTTTTCTGTATCCATGATCCACAGACGTATGGTTTTCAAAACAAGGCCATACATGGAGCATTAATAATACGAGTACAACCATGTTATCGCCGCTAAAAAGATCGCAAACTGGCAAAGAGAGCTCTCAATGAGTCCAGGAAGAAATCTTAAATAACAGAAAAACTGCATAAATAATAACATATTGTTTGTTTTACGTAAATTATGAATATTACAAGACATGTAAGTGACAGTTTGGATTATCCGTGTTTTCCGATTATTCGTGCTGTCTCTCCCCATCATTACCCGGATAATCGGGACTGTACTGTAATGTGATCTTTCACTCATGATATTAATTGCAATTGGTATATAGAAGGAAAAAATAATTTACAACAAAAAAATCTTCCCCATTCAGATATTAAACATTTCTATTAGCCCAGGGAAGGAACTAGGAGTTTGTTCGGGGGGAAGAGGGGTCAAAGATCAGTTTGCTGCCCCCCCTCCCAGATTCCCCCTCACTCCTTCACCACTAAAATATAATACGTGGGTATGTGCATCCATTAGCTATTTTTATGATCTACGGTAGTTGAAACTACCCACTGTATGTTTGCTATCAGAAAATTTTATTAATATTATTGTTTAATAATTGATACATGAACAATTACGTTAAATCATTTAATTAGAAAAATTAAATGACTATTTTAAATAAAGTTTTCAAATGTTGCCACCCCATGAAATATGCTACCCAGGCACATGCCCCATCTCCCCCACCCTAGTTGCGGGCCTGGAATACCCACTGCATATCTCCCGGTAATATGTGTACGTATCACAAATGTTATTCATGTAGAAGATGTGGTTTGTGTCATACACAAGTTACCCTAATAACAACAGATATGCCAACTAGCACAAATGCAGAAAACCCAGGAGAATTCATTCATCAGAATCTTTTCATAATATTCATGGTGAAATAAAAACACAGTACTATTCCACAAAACTTATATTTTTGCAGTCTACTAGTTTCGACGTTTACATCCAGCCTTATTTTAAATAAGGCTGGATGTTGTATGCTTTTCTCAGTTAGTCTTGATAATAACGGTGTAAACGTCGAAACTAGTAGACTGCAAAAATATAAGTTTTGTGGAATAGTACTGTGTTTTTATTTCACCATGAATATCTCATCGTTCCACCAAGTAACGCCTAAATCGGTTGACTTTTCATAATACTTTAAACAAGCTTTCAAGACAAGAATTTAAGGATATAAATCACAGAGAAGGGATGTTCTTCAGTTTTTTTTTCCCCCGCCCAGTATGAAACCTTAGAATGTTTTTCAGGTTTCCCATCGAGTGAAAGACCACACACATGCAACTGTTCCTCAATATCACTTATTTTTATGTCATAAGAATGAAGATATTTTTGAATCGCCAGCATACTTGGTTCATTAAAGGACCTACCAACTGGAGAGGAAGCCAACAAAAGTGATTTTTTTTCATTTATTGCTGTTAAAGTTGTTCAAATTGCCAACTCATTAGTTAATTGAATATAGATGCAGGTTAGTTTAGCAAAAATATTTTTATTCCTTTAAGGGGTCAAATATGATTCATTTTGTAATTCATTTAAAAATAAAGGGACAATGATAAATCCAGCAGTCTAGAACATTATAGTGATGGTGTTAAGACATTAAAAAAAAAAGATACATGCTGACTTCAGGAATAGTTCTGATAAATCACTGCAGCGGTGCAATGCAAAAGCCCCATGAGCAACATTTTTGATCATCTGTCGTGTAACACCAACCTACCACTGAGGGACTACTATCTTTCCTCTGAAATGAAAATGTAGCAAGGAAGGCAGTTTTAAAACAGTTGATGAGCTTCAGGAGTATGGTAAAACTTATTTTAAAGTCTTCGGTAGCAACATTTTATGAAGAGATTATTGTACAGTTTTTCTATAGGTACAACCCATGTCTCAATGGTCTAAGTGATTATGCTAAAAAGTAGCCACATTTGTGCATCACTTTCAGCTATGAAATAATTTTAATCATCCACTCTGTCTTCTATTTATGGCCCATAGTGGGTAGAAATAAAACTGCCCTCATAAATTAATGTAATTGGTCCAGCCACACTTAATAATATGCCTGCCTGGATAATGATTCCAGAGGAAGAGTGGAATCATAACAAAATTTCTGTAATTTTAACTTACCCAAAAATGCACAAATAAGAAGAGGGTTATTTGAGAGCTGTATGAATCCATCAAGAACATCCTCGAGGACACCCCTGGCATTTCCACTAAATGGTTCTCCAACATATATGAAGTAAAATGGTATTTGAAGAAGAGCCAGAACCAAAAATCCAAATACACCTGAGAAATTGAAGAGAAAAGAGTTTCTCACTAAAGTGAATTATGATATAACATTATTTAACCCAGAGACCATGGCCATTCATAAGTCACAATACTCATTATGAATTGTATATTCATAAAAAATACAGTAATTGATAACAACAAAATAACATTTCTTACCTTCCCATCCAACAGCTTGTAATGGTGGGACATTGTACTTGGAAATAAATTTTTCTTCATATACCATTTGTGAAGCAGTAATGATTTGGGCCAGAATGATCAACTCATCTCCTGAAGCAAAAATTGAAATATAAAATAGTAATCTTAGTAAATCCACTTGTTAATATAGTAAATATTTTTTTCTGTAGTTGAAGATGATTGCAAAATAATACCATCATAAAAATGTAAAACAAAAACTAATATTGAATCTAATATACCCTCAATTCAATCATCCTGCCCTGACAACAGAAAGTATATTCTATAGGTATACATAATAACAAAAATCAAAACTGTCTCGCCAACAACCAAATGGAAAGAATGGGTACTATCGAGAGCCCACAAAGGAAATAAGATTTCTAGTTCTTGTCAAACACTAAAAGGTGCCAATTTTCCTGAGAAGCATCTCATCTCCTTCATCCATACTGGGTTCTGAATATTTAAGCGTGTGAGGAAGGAAGGCTAAATAGAGATGGGGTGAACAGTGAGAAAGTTTCTTGACATTCAACTTTCCCGTACCCGATTAGATTACAACAGGTGTGGCTAATGGCCACAGGAATTCAGTCTTAACCTCAGCTTTGAGTTAGCTTTTTAAGTCTTAAAACCTTAAAAAAAACTACCATTTTTCCAGAAAATTTATGCACGGGTATGCTGTTCACTCTTTCCAGGATTTTCAGCAGAGTGGCTGACCCTTAGCTAAACCATTGAGTGGAGATTACCCCCGCTCCTCTCCCAATGAGGAACCTCATACAGTCTCAGCAGTGGAACGAAGACAACCATAGTTCACAATGAAATGTTCACCTTTACTTCACAAATCAAATTACAAACACAATAGCCCTGGATAAGAACTCAAGAAAAAAATCTGGAACAACAACGTGTACAATTAAATGCCACCGTTCACCACAACATGACTCCCCCTTTCTTTTCTCACATCCTCAAAGAGAATTGTTGTCCACCACTTGCCAGCAAACTGGCAAACTGACCGGCTAGAACTCTCATTGTTTTCTCCCTTCGTCAGGGAGAATTTTCATAATGAGTTACCTAAAACAAGCAGATGTAAGTATGCACATTCGGCAACATCAAGTTTTCTCTGTCTTCCTCCCAATGTTTCCCCTCAGCATCAACACACCCCACTAACAGCTACCCTCCCCAACTTTTTATAGTCCAGGTCCTCCCCTAAAAAATATTGGGGACAAATATGAGGCTTGCCTGCTTTTGGTTTAAGATTTGCAATGCCCTGCCAGCCTAGAGGAGCTGAAAAATCAAGGTACAGTCCTATTTACTTATTGCCACACCACTGAAAAAAAGTCCTATTTGGCCTTTAAATTGGGGTTTCCATAAAATTAAACAATTACACATACGAGAACATCCATCTCCTGAATAGGGACAAACTACCAAGGTGGGACTTGAATCCACAATTCGGTTTGACAAGCGAGGACTTTACCCTGCTACCACCAAAGCCAGCATTTATTTTATTTATATCCAGTTCCCTAAAAACAGCACACACAAGTCCATTTACAATTAGCAATGAACGCAAGCAAACACCTAAGTCCTGGATAATTGCTACCTACTAAAGCAGGACTCCTACCTGTAACCTTCAGTTGAGTACTCTACCTTGAGTAGGCAGGTGAGTACTCTACCTCATCACCTTCGAGGCTTATTCACCTTGGATGCAGTCTGGTGACTTCAAATTTATTTAGGCCACTTGGCTTCTCAAATCAACACAATAAAACTACATTTCATGACAAAATAGGAAGGAAATCAGAAAACTAAAGAATTCATTAAAGAGAAAACAGCCCAGATTGGATTGAGAGAGTAAGGCGACTGACACACAAGAGGAAGTTCAACAGGGAATCTGTATGAGGGTAAGTATAAGTTTCAAAAGGATCCACAATTAAAAGCCACTATAAGTGAATAATGTATTTCACTCAAAGATCTTTCCTTATCGCACTACATATATCCCAGAGTTTTTCACAAAATTCACTGGCTCAGCTCAGATTTAAAATCTAGCCTTAAAGAGCAGTACATATACCAGGATTCTAACCACAAGAAAATGTACCTTGCCCCACTTACTGGAGTCGATAAATAAGGATATACAAAAGAGTATTGAAAATCAATATCAATTACAAGGGCATTGACAGATACAAATACTGTGTCCATACCTGTAATGACGTTGTTTTTATTGAGGCTTTCGCCTGATGGAGAGCCCAGGAGAAAATCAGACACACCCACCACAACTAGTCCAGATATAATAGCATATATTCCACCCCATTCCCTCCAAGATAGGTCTCTTCCAAGGAAAGCAACAGACAGCAATGCAGTGAAGACTATCACAGAACCTATAAAACAAAATTATTCGGCTTACTTTAAGAAACAGTGCTATCAAAAATCATATTGAAATTAAAGATACATTTACTTAAATCTCCAGCAATTTCTGGTAGTACTAAATTTCTACGAAGGGCACAGATTGGATAAAATAGATTATACACAATTTCACCCAAGGAAAATGACACCATACCTAAATATAAAAGCCCACATGCAATTAAATTAGAAAGTATAAAAATGACCTCCCATTGGTGAACTTGCTTTGTCCATGGTAACAATAATCAGACACAGGAAAAATCTTATTTACATAAGCTTAGAGTTACAAAGATGAACCTTATGAATTTCCATTTATACTTAACAGTAGAAAAGGGCTGTCACCTGATTCCAACAAATGTGACTTGCAGTGCAGTGTTCACTAAAACATAGTAGTTTAGGTAAAGTAAAATGGACGAATCAAGTTTAGAATAAGATGCTTCCATAAAATTTACCATTCTCAAAAACATGCAAATATTGCTTAAAGGCGTCCGATATTTGAGTTCCTTCTTTTGAGTCTGTAGAAATGATTGAACACTACAGGTAAATTTATTTAAGTAGACAACTTTTCATCGAAGACTCACCTCTAAACATCTGAAATGAAGCAGCATATGTGAGATTTAACCCGACGTACATGATTGAGGTAGCACACATATCACACATCGCAGCAGGCAGGAAAATTAGCGGGTTAAAATCCTGATTTCCTCTGAGATTTCTTAAGTGTTCGGGATTTGTATCCTAAGAATTAGATAAGGGGAATTAAAACTCTGAGTATAAAGTAAACGAATGAAAGAAAACCCAAGATATAAAAATTACCTTCTTGCAAAATGCCCACAAAAACAGCAACTTGAACGCCAACAGACAAAGAATTTCTCCCAAAAACATCCCACATGCTTGTAAAAAAGGGTGATCGAACGGCTTTAGATCCCCCGCGCTGTTACGAGAAGTCATTCTATCCGCCCATCTGCAAAATAATATGGACAACAAATTAAATGGATAAAAAATTCATGGGTAGAAATGAAATATTAGTTCATTTTCAATACATACTTCGTTGACAAAGTGTTGAGAGATCCCGTGATTATCATCGCAGCTGCCAAAATTAGCTGATATTTAGACCAAGCCATTTTAAGCCGAGTTGTGATCTCAATACAATCAATTTACCAGTTCCTAAGACACTCATCAAGTGCTGAGAAGTCAAGAAAAATGTTTCAAAAACAAGGAGGGGAATGACACATTGGAGAGGACTTTGTCTTCAAAGCAGGAGTGTCTGAGTCACAATCCACTCACCATTTAACGTGAGCGCGATGTCACCGATGTAAAAACTCACAATAACTACACCAACTACACCATAGGAATAAAAAAAATATTAAATCGCTGAGATGGCTAACAAAAGATGACGGAGAAGCGTAACGTAAAACCATGGCCACCTATAATACAGGCCGGAACATGGAATTTTGGCAACGCTGTGCCGGGGTGCGATTGTGTTTGCTTAAGAGCATGGCGACTTATGCGTGAAGAGTGTCCGTGTGACCAAAGAAGCATTAAATCTCTTGTTAAAAAGGCAGAACTGGACTTATTTTGTGGATATCCCATTGGCTAAAGGTACGTACAATAGTTTAAAGATAATTTTTGGGAGCTGAAGGAGGAAAATCACGTTTATTACTTCAAAAGTGTTGTGATCACATGCCGGCCGGCCATTAATGGAGGGGAATTGAGAGTGCAACAATACTGGTTTTAAATGGGGAAAAATAATTATTTTTCTGTACTGTGTTTTGCCTTACGGCAAGTAATATAGTTAAAAGATATTCTCAGTGTATTGTGAGTGGATATTCAGCAGTATTTCATCCAAAGCATTGCGTCTCTTGGCGGCCGGCCACGAAGGAACATTAAGAGAACACAAATGGAACGAAGTGTATTTGTCGGGTATTTAAATGCTGCGTTGTTTTTTATAATATTATTATTCTTGAGTTAACAGTGATTGCTATATTTGGTTGCCTTATGAATATAACTATGTGTAGCTGTATCTATAATAACGTCGTATATTATTGAAGGAAGAATGGCTACTCATTAACTCTATTAATGTTTCTAGGTACTAATGTCATTCATATTTTCCAAACTAATCATGAATGCACTCCTCTTTTTCTGTGATCAGCGAAACTATTTTTATTCATGCAAATTTCCATTGTTTTCATTTAAGGTGCCCAAACGTTATCGTGTGCCATATTGCAGAAGCAACTACCTATCCACCAAGAACAAGGGGTATGTAACTGTGTTCCAGTTCACCAAAGATGAACGCAGTAGACAGAAGTGGCTGAAGAATATCCCTCGGAAGGATTGGAATCTTTCTTCAAGCGCAATAGTTTGCGTCAAGCATTTTGCTGAGCAGGATATCCTACACCGTGTAACTTACATGAATAAGAACGTTGAAGTGAAAAGTTACGAGTTAGATCGCCTAAAGTTGTCCCCTGGTGCTACTCCCACAGTGTTTCAGGCCCTCTCCTCTTCTTAAAACTTCTTATTGTGATCAGTGAACCATGAAAATCTGTGAAAATAAGTAGATGAGTTGTACTTCTAAGAAATGAAATCAGGAAATATTGTATGAATCAGTGGAACAGGAAAAGACTGCTGATGAAATGATAATATTTATCATTATTTCCGAAATACATGCTAATTTGACATCTGGCCGCCTTCTACTACTAAAGGTACATTGGAAAATCAATTGCTACTAAGTGATACGGAATATATAAGTGGTATTTTGAACTAATTCATCTTTCCCTTGCAGGTAGAACTTATTGTTGTGATCAGTGAACTATGAAAACCTGTGAACATAAGTAGATGTAAATCTTGGAAATGAGATCAACAAATATTTTATGAATCAGTGGAACATGAAAGAACATTGATGAAATGTCAATATTTGTTCTCGTATCGATAAGGGCACCTTAATTGATAATTATCCGCCTTACAATATTCTAGGTATATTGAAAATCCAAGGGTACTGAGTGATATATCTATACGTGGTATTTTTGAACTAATCCATCTTTCTCTTGCAGGTAAAACTCCTTATTGTGATCAGTGAAGCATGAAAATCTGTGGAAATAATTAAAGATGAAATGAACGAATATTGTATGAATTAGTGGAACATGATAGAACTTCTGAGGAAATGACTATATAAGTTTTCATATTGAAAATACTTAGTAAATTGACGTCTAGCCGCCTTCCAATACGGTAGGTATATTGGAAAATCCATGAGTGCTGAGTGAAATTACATATATGTATGTAGTATTTAGAACAGTATAATAATTTTCTCTGCAGCTAAAACTCCCTTTTGAGTGAACGTTTGTTAGTGAACCTTGAAAATTTGGTCATATAATCAATTATGAAGAACCTGTTGTGGCTACCATTATCGAGATTAATTCAATAATTTCCTCTCGTTTGTAAAATTTGATTTTCTTTTAATAAGTATTGAGTTAAATGTTAGTATAATGTTATTTGTTGAGACATTTTTCCAATTCGGAAGTCGTTAATATTTCATTATACTGATCTTGTTGTTAAGAAATATTAGATTGAATATATATTTATCTTCCTTGTGGCTTCATATTTTTTAAACGTTGTCCAATTTATATAATGCTAAGACTAGTTTTTTTATATCACATAGTTTTCTAATTAGCCCTAACATTTGTACTGATCATTTTTTTTTCCATCAGGTAATGTGGTGCCTGTGAAACTGATAGCTGTTGCTGGTGACGGTTCATCGGTGAACTTCAAATGGCAAGATCTATGGAGGTTGTTTCCAGCTGAAATTGAAATTAAGAACCTGTGGCAGCTTTTATTTATTCCACTTTCTGGAGTAATATTTATGCTTTTATGGCCATGTCTTGTGACATTGTGAGGTTGTTTGACCTCATCAATATGAAATGTTTACCGGAAAATGTATATATCTGATTTTTATTTTAAATAAATGTTGTTGAACTTCATAAATTATTTTTCTCTCCTGAAATACCGCGACGAAAGGTGCTTGAAAATAACGCATTACTTTTTAACATGTTATTTTTTTAGGCTATGCAGGGAGGTGAAATGATGTTTATTTAAAAGCCGCTCTTTATTTCTAAGTCAATAAATTTTATAGGGTGTTCTTCCATATTAACAACCAATGGGTTAAGTAGTAAACTAAACGGTATTTCCTTCTTGGTCTGAACTTCTGGGACGTCGATCGCAGTACTTAAATATATTTCCGTGCATAATCTCTCGTATCCCTTGGCTTGTTATTAGTTCTCACGATTACTTTTAATAAATAGCTCTTAAAATACGAAATATAACTACTCGAATAACTCAACCCTACCGTAATTTTTAGCTTAACTTTAGGGAAGGTGAACGGAGGTCCAACCGTATTAACGCCAACAGCTGAGAGGCCGATCCACCCGTAGCCACCGAGAGACAAGGCCTGAGCGACCAGCCGTGACGTCACGACGAGAAGGGTTAGATTATTGCCACTCGTCGTTCGCTTGAACGATCGCAACTGGAGTGAATTTAATTCTTTCTAATTAGATAGTAGAATTCCTTCGCATTTACTTTGCTACGTTAAAATATTTACCACAAATATTTCAGGTTTACTTTCTTCAGCTCTTAACGTCCTTATATATTTACGATTGCAAACTAAACCACCGAAAGTAAGCAAACGCAATGCTCGAACTTCTTGTTCAATAACACATTTTTGCTGCGGGGAATCCTTTGAAAAGCAACAGCTCATTAGTTTTCTCCAAATATATGATAAATTATTCCACGAGACGTTAATTAATACGTTTTAAAATCTGATTGGAATGAAGTAGCTGGCAAAGGCTTTAACCAACATTCTCAGTATATCACTCCGGTAGCTTTAGACATCTCACTTACTTGACGAGCTCCTCTCCGAAATTGATTATCTGGATACCATGGACCTGTTTAAAAATAAAAGTCATAGGGGAGTGGAGGTGATGCATAAATAAGGATATCAACAGTTGCGTATTAACATGTTTATTATTATCATCAAAACTCGAATGTAATTAATTGTACACATCACAGAGGACATTCTCAAATGCGGCAGCACACATTTCCCTGGTACTTTTACTTTTAAGCAGAAGTTGAGAGAGATAGATAGAGAGAGAAGAATTGCACTAAATATCTACATATCTGTGGAATAGTCAGGCTTGTTAACAGATTTCAAGGACAGGTGTTCGCTAATAAAGGCTAAACTGTCTGGCATGACAGATTTTCAGTAATCAGAGGCAATGACTAAGGAGTCACTGCTATATCTACCACAAGAGGCAGATCAAAACATTTGGGAGAAAGTCTCACCTAAGATTCCAACATTATAAACATTCTTGCGTAAGCTAAACTTCCCTAGTTTTAAAATTGGAACTTTTTCAAAATTAACACTAACATTGCGTGCCTAGTTTACCACAACAGAGAGCTAAATTCAAGGTATGGGGTTGAGGATAATGTGTTCGGAACAAGTATGCAGTCATGCTTATGAACCACTGTCCAAACATTTCACAAATCAAGAAACTGAACGTTTCTCCAAGATTCACTAAGCTTGAAATAATATTCTGTCGGTCGTATGTCTCCTTCACCCTAATGCTTTCCTCCACCGCCTCTTCCAATGCAGAAAATTCCTTCACCTTTCTTCGTTTGCCTGGGCTCTCCCGTACGCTTGCCTGAGAAGACAGGTAGATGGGGTAATAGGGAAGTTAGGATGTCACAGCGTCTCAGTCGTGACCACTTCAATGGTGCGGAAAGTAATCTCGCTGTCCTCTCATCATACTTCCCTAATTCACGAATTATGCCATGAGGAGCAAAATTCTCTTCACACACACCTGTAAAAGTAATGCAATTCACTATTTAGGTCTCAGTACAACAATCAAATTAAATATTTTACATATTTACGCTCATATAAAAAGTAATCCCTTACTTCCCATTACATGATATTTTGAATGACTATTAATTTATTTTAAAGCATTTTCAATTCTTTAGACTACTCTATTTTTCTATTCTACCCCTCATGCCTTTAATTTTTAACCTTGAGAAAACTGAGGCGTGTATAGGGACACCAATGACTACAATATTTACTACGGAGGCTTCCGCGGTGAGTTATTTGGTGATTGGTTTTCGGGTTCATTCAGCATTGACTCATATTTTGCGGACGACAGTTTCGGGCGCATTCCAGCTCCCGTCTTCGGGTACAAATGATAATCAATGATAATGTCCAATCATTTGGAACCGAAGACGGGAGCTGGAACACGCCCGAAACTGCCGTCCTCAAAATATGAGACCACGCGGAATGAACCCGAAAAACAATCACCGACAACAAGATTTGTTTAACTATGAATAATCGAGAATTATGGCTTACAGGAATTAATAAGAATTGATTCACCAAATAGGAGTCATGAATAAATAAAATTTGACGAATTGCCCAAATTTTTAACTAGAAAGCAATAACTTTTCTATCGCTGCGATCAATATAATAAGCCTTCCAATAAAAAAAGCAATTAATAAATGCTACTCTAGCCGGTTGGATTTTTTATACCACGGCCGTGCTTCTTTTATTTATAATTAATTAAGTAAGTACTTGAATATTTGGCCAGCTAGACTAAATTTACACTCTTTGACTCCACCAAACAATAAAATTAAAATAATTTACACACTTCCAAGTACAGGAAATCTTGGACTGCTGTCAATTAAATTAAAAGAAATTCTAATTTTTTTAAGTAGTAAGTGAATGCCGCTATTCAACTCCTCATCTCTTTAATTATAACCCACAAGATTTATTGTAAATATTTATATTAAATCATGAAAATATTTCATTCACATCAAACGGTGACATAAAAACAAAGATCTTTTATGCACTTGAGTAATTTCACTGTGCTACCTTTACTTATTACCATATTAACAACCTTTCAGTAATAGCTTAAAGCAATATCAATCTGAATTAAATGATATACTTCGATCCACCGAATGGGATTCATGACTAAATTAAACATGCCGAATTACCTATTTAACAATGAATAACTTTTCCACCACTGCAATCATTACCAAAAGACTTCCAATAACTAAGGCAGGAACGTTTAATAAATGTTTAATCACTCAGGAGACTTTTAAAGTATCCATCGATTCATGCCCTTCAAATTTAAACTCAGCAATTTCATCGAAATAATAAGTAGGCATCTTTAACAAAACCGAAAATTCTTTTGAACACACTTTCATCAATACCTCTATAATTATACGATACGTACCTTATTGTTCTTTGTTGGCTCAAGTTCTTCTCTCATAATGGCACGAATGGATTTTTCTCAAACTTCTGGATCGCTCGGGAAATTGAAAACAGACACCTTGGGCCTCGTCTTGTAATTTCCTCGGCAGTCAGAAACACTGCGGTAGTTAGACTAATTGCACAACTTTTTACTCTTTAGTAGAACTTCAGTAACATCCACTGCTACCGTAGAAAGAACCACTGCTAAAAACCTCTTTAATTTCTTCAAATTATAGTTTTATTTTCACGTCTCACTCATTGAAGCGACTTCTGTTTACCACTTCGACAATGCCACTATCCTTCCATCAACAACTCCCTAACAACATTTGTAACCCCACTCGTCCTGACGTCACCGACCTTCTCTGCTCGCTTGCGTAGGCCTTGTCTCTCGGTGGCTACGATCCACCGCACCCCAGGCGATGTGCAGAGTAGCACCCCTGACGTCACGTAAAGCGCTGTCGCCAAATTGCATGTTCCGGCCTGTATTATAGGTGGCCATGGTAAAACACGTAAAACATGTAAAAAAAACATGAAAATTCGAGGAACCAATAGCGAGTCGTTTTCGTGGCGCGAAGTTAAATATGACCGTATGACATTACTTAATTTGTGATCTCTCTAAATATCTAAAAAAAATATGTAATGTTTTGAGAACTTGTATATAATTATGATTTGTGTACATTCTTTGTAGATAGTATTAAAATTATACCATTAGGTAATAAAATATTGCCTATATTGTTATAAGGTTGAAATCAGTTGACATCCTATAGTAAACATGGAACAGGTAAGGCCACAGTAGGACAAAAGGTTATTAATGGTTACTGTTAGCTGGTAACGGAGTTTTTATTGATGGGATTGCTTGAGGATTCGCCATAAATGTATATTATTATTATAATATAGGCTTGACTTATGGAATGAAATTCTGATTTCTCATAGCTATCTGAATCATGATCTCTTTTGGCACACCACCATTGCACCTTAGGACGGTCTGATCATAGTTGAATAAATGTATGCTATTTTAGCTTATGAATAGTTTGTGTTGACCTGCACTTAACTATGACAATGCATTTTGTTGGAGACCGTAAGGGATTAAGTAATGAATTAAATTTTGGTGAGGGTGAAAACAAACAGGAAAGATATAAAACCAGAAGAAGGGAGGAACTCATGTAAGCGGTCTATCTAAAGTGCATATTTAATATACATACGCAAGCCAGTTAATCAAGGGCGAGGCAAGTAAGACGGTCTTAAGGGTTGAAACCCACCTCCATTCCAAAAACTTTTTGCTTTAACCCCTCAAGCATAGGCTTCCGAATGTTTCATTGGGTTTTCCTATCTCTTAATCTTCCATATACATATGTACTTTTAGTGAGTATATGTATGTGAGACACATCTGCCTGCTAATTGCATTTGTTTGTACTCATACTTTTTTTAGAATATTTTTTCCAACTGATGCCAGGATGCTTCCTCTGGGAGCGGTCCTCTGTGGTTCATTATCATCTGCCTCATCCTTTCCTTCCATCGCGGCAATGATAGTGAAGGCTTGGACCATCCAGACATTGTCACTCAATAGTTCTCTGGGAACCTGCCAGCATCTGATATCTTATTTATGATGTTTGAAGCTGATGCTGAAGCTCACAATGCTGAGGGCTTTTTCACGCCTACATTTGCTATGGTGATTTTTTTTTTTTTTGCCTTGGGTCCCTTGCGCATCTGAACCTCTTCTTAGTTGACTTTAATCTAGCTCTCATGGGTTGTGCGATGAGCTTGTGCTTGACGCTCTGGAATATAATAGCAGAGAATGCTCTGATACCACTTTGGAAGTTTCAATAGGATACTCCGTTGACTCAAGGTTCAAAGATTTATACCATATCATTTTTCTGTGAATTTTCAAGAAAATAATTGGGAAGAATCGGCTGTAAAGACGCACCTCTAACCTTTGAGTGTGATTTAGTTGGAAAAAAATATCGCCAATTCGTTTAAAGAGTATCCTCAGCATTGGATTTATTTTTTATGATGAAATAATTACAATTATAGTGACTGAGACAAACAGCTTCATAGCGTGTAGTTTCTCGAAAATTTACAAAGAAAATTCCTAAGCAAAAAAAATTGCTCTTTCAAAAGTGGTTTCCCACAACTCTGGTGGAAATAATAGTATTTCTAGGCTTGCTCATATCGATGGGAATAAATAAGAAACCAAGCTTCCGAATGTATTTTATTGGAAAACATGTTTGATACTCCACATTTTTTTCTCAATGTAATGGGAAAGGAAAGGTTATTATTGCTCACCAAATTTCTCTGTTTTGTAGATAGATAGAGGAAGGAAGTTGTAGAAATAGATCTTAACACTATAAATATTTCACCCATTAGTGCAAAATATTTTAATTTCGTGAACATCATAGCAGGATGGCTCATCAGTGCAAACAGACAGCGCAACAAAAGCGCCAAGGATGGCTCTCGGATACTGACACGGAATGTGCTTGATCGACCAGATGGCATTTTTTTCAACGAAACCGACCAATTGAAACATTTAGGGTTGAAAGAAGAAAGTCTGTAGTGAGTGAGAAAAACATAAAGAGGTATCAGGCACAGACTGGTCAACTGCTACACACAGCATACAGGAACAGGCAAAAGTAAATGGCTTTGAAAATTGTAAGGACGTATTAATAATTATCAAGTTCAAACAAATTTTTTGAGAATATAAATAATTTTTTGAAATTTTTTCCATGAGCAATTATGAGGTTAAAAATATTTTATTTAATGTCAGCACAAAGCTTCAGTGCCCCTGAAATAAAGCACCCTGGGCGATTTATATACCAACGATTAATGCACCACATGGGAACGGAATTGTGAGGACAGAGTTTTGCTGTGTCGTACACGCTTGAGAGGTAAAAGTTCACAGGTACCCCCCAAATGAACCTCCCTGAAATGCACCTCCTCACCAATTTTTTTTTCTGGATACAGCCTCGCAGATAATGTTGTACTTCTTGTTATCCATCAAAAATCCCCAAGCAAATGTGTGCATAAAAATGGCTCATGACAGCATATTAAAGGATAAATAAGTGTAGGAGATGAGAACATTTGAGAGGAATCTGCCAACATCATGTTCGTATCAAGTGACTTAATTGATACAGTGGATACAAAACCCTAGGGTAGGCTCGCAGGGTTACAACCTGGGCCGAAGTCTCAAGCTATAAGCTTATCACCTCTGCACCATAGGAGGGGGGGGGACAGGAAGGAGAAAAGAAGGAGGCACCACCGCGATAGGAGCCCGACGGCACCTCCTGGGGCAGGAAAGGGAAGGGACGAGGAATCCCACACCGTCACAGAGGCGGGCGGGTCCCACCATCAGCAAAACCAGGCATCAGCCATTGCTATTCTAACAACTTTGGAGAATCATTCTATGGGGAAGAATGATCCAACGATCAAATCATTAGATACTTAATTGATACAAGAGCTTAGAGGGTTCTAGGTGAACCCTCTCGGGATACAACCACCGGGGCCCGGAACCAAGCCCAAGGCTTATACGCCAGGACACCCGGGGAGGGGCTGGAGTGGAAGGAAAAAGGATGGAGACGCCGTCGCGATCGGAGCCCGCCGACGCCTCCAGGGAAAGGAGAGGGTTGGAAGGGAGTGGAATAGGGTTAAAACACTCCAATGCTATGGAAGCAGAGGAGGCCCTACCTAGCAAAACCATGCGTGCGCAATTTTTCTACCACCATCCCGGGGAGATTTTTCTATGAGGAAGAAAAATCCCAGATAGGGACAGTATTTAATTGATACAGTCCTCATCCTGATGAAAGCTGTTCATTAGGAACCCCCATCTTCATATGTGCCAACTCAACCCCTTTCCTCTGCTTTGGACTTGGCCCACCTCCACAGTGAGTGCCACCCAAATTACCATAATTTATCAGTATCTCCTGCTTCCATCCACTACCTACTTCTGCCCACTGGTGGCTGGTGGTAATTTATCTAGGGTGTGCATTGGAGCAGACATAGGATGATTTAATTATATTATGTTAATACTAATCCATGAGCATCATATTTTGTCGTAATAGAATACATAGCAAGCAAAACATATCACTGGTATATTCTACCCTTAAATTAGCATGAACAGAAATAATATTAGCATGCATGAAAATAATTATTCTAAACACACCTTTACAAGTGACGGTAGTTGAAATTCATTCTCCTTTCCTTACACCCTATGAGGAAGTAGTGTAGAATACGGCCACACAGATGACTCTGTAGACGGACTAGGATCCTGGGCGCAGGTAGTGTAGGTGGCGGCTACACCACAACACTACCTGCGAGTCACTCACCAAAAATATGCGCGTGCGCACTCGCATCGTTTTGAGTCTGCTCTCATCACCCATTTGAACCCCCCCCCCCCGCTTACTTCGACCCGCCAGAGCACCCTCGAGCGATTGCATAGACCAAAAATGCACCCAGCGCGATACCACGGGATTGCACACTTGTAGAGCAGTGAATTTGAAAAAGAGATATCTGTAGCGTTCGGAGCTTCATGTTTCTTGCATATGCACGCACCACCACTGCTTCTGCCTCATCTTAACCTCACCTCATATTTTCCTCTCTTCACCCAGCATGTGAGCACTTCCTCTTTGACCCCCTCACCTTCTCAACACCCACATCTAGTGGAAGTGGGGTAAGCTTATAAGGCTTGCGATAAATTTCAAGACCCCCACTTGCTTTTCACTTCATTATTAGCTAAGTCCTAGGTTACATACTGAAATTGATCTCAAACGATTCAAATATGTACTGCTGCAAGTGCCCCGAGCCTTTTTTCATCCTTCCCCCTCAGCATTAACGTTCTGTATGCACTTACATGGTGCTATTTCTCATAAAATTGTACAGGCATTCTCCCCTGTCAAGAGATCCCCTGCTACTACTCAAGATAAAAAAATACATCCCTTTGAGGTAACAAAACACATACCAACTTTCCGAACATGACCCGTGTTCAGGCACTAATTGTAAGTCAGGGGACTTCAGCCTTGTGGCATCTACCCATGATATATCGGCTTAGGAGACCCCTAGCCCCTATCCTCTGACTCTCTATTTCTCAATATCACTACATTTCAGTGTCTGCCATCATTGATGAATTTCACTTTCAGCATTATGCAAGAAAAACATGTAAGAAGCTCATTTTATGAAATGAATGCTTATCTGATGTATGCAAATTGAGAACACAATATCAGGTAAGGCAACCCATACACCACCCAGGCTCCCCCAAAATAAACTTCAGATTATATGCCTGATCTTGTCATGCTTGCATTTCCAAAAATACTGCAGTATTATGCATTCAAACTTTCGGTGAAATCAGTGTAAATCATAGGTCACATAATTATATATAAGTGCAATGATGGTTTTCATCTTACTTCACTTCTGTGGAATGTCCAGGCCCCATTGACATGCCTTTTGATGTAAGATCACTTAAATTACGCAATACTGGGTCCAGACTCAGGTTGGATAGGTGACCTTTCATACATTAACCACATTGCTCTTTTCTCCTATCTGCAAGTGGCAGACACGAAATTGGAAGAATGGAATGAGAAAGGTTGAATTTCTATCCACCTGGCCTCGTTAAGCCCCACTGCATCAATTTTCCCTTTCCAGATTAAAATCTCTCTTAATTCAACAAGTAAACCTTATTCCTCAATACAGAGCAGTTTCCTTCTCATCTGGCCTCTCTTCATCTGGATACACATGAATATATAGAATTTTGCTAAATGTCGTCTTCTTCTAGTTGCAAAGAACATTACCCACCCAAACAGGGCAGGGTCCTACTTGAGTTCCGCTTTAGAAATCCATAATCCATTGGTTTTCAGGGTGAGATAATTGTTGATGAAGTGTAAAGATTTTGTTTACCATTAGGGCTAGGTTGTAAAAAAATCATTGAGTGAACTTTTACTTCCTATCTGGCAAGGGCAGCTAAACTGGGTGCAAAATGGACTACACCCATCGACATAATTCTTTTAATTCAAAATTAATGACCATTAAGCATTTGCAATGTAACTATATTAAATATGGGTCAAGAGAAATGCTCTTACCACATCACGGCGATTAAGAGCAGAGGCCTTATGGAGATGCAGAGAAATTGTACAGGCATGATTTATTATATATTTATTCTTCCAGCTTTAACATGAATAAAAAGGGGGACTTAAGACCAAATTCAGGATATTATAACCATTGATTCTTTCTATTTGCATATAAGTAGTATAAAAATTCTTTCTCCAGCTTCTCCCCAATTTATGGTATGCCCAAAAGAATATGTATTTTGGTATATCTCAATTATTTATCCTAAAATATTTCCAAACAGAGATTGAACAGCTTAAATAATAAATGAAATTATAATTACTCACTTTTCTTAACTGTGTAAATAAATGGGATCAAAATATAAGGAGAGAGCCACAGAAGCAATGAGCCTGCCCTATTAATACAAGCATAGAGGAGATTTGTATTAACAGCCGCTGGGGATGGAGGGCACAGAGGCAGATTAAAAGGATCAAGGGGGGTGGCAAAAGGATGAAGGGGGTGGGGGTGGTGAACTTTATACATCCCTTTCACCTGCAATTTAGGGAAATTGCAAAGACGATTATCTTTATGGCGAGAGACTAATGAAAGTTTTCATTTCACCAACTTAACAAAGAAGGTTCAGAAATAATTGATTGATACCTAAGAGCTACTAATCAACACATTCAGATGCATTATTGGTGACTGGTATTGCATCCCACCAAAGTAGGACACCTTGCTCTTAACAGCATTTTTAAGGGAGAGGAGGAAGAAGCTGCCCTGCCTTACCCATATCATATGATAATCAACCCAAGGAACTGAAAAGCACCTTTTCATAATTAACTCCACAGCATTAATTGAGACCTTAACAACAATATGGGATTGAGTTAAAAATTTGAAACAAGAGCCCATATGATTTTCATTTATTAAGGTTTCCCAAGAAAAAAATAAAAATACAATCAGTATTAACTGATTACACAATTAACACTATATTTCACCAATGAATTTACAATTTATCTATTATTTTTCATCACTTCATAACATTGCACACCATTAATTGAAACTATACACAGCAACAGAAGAAATTCTTTAAAATCTAGCATTATTCTCTTGGGGAAAACCCTCATTAAGGGTAAAGAGTGCTTAAAATATCTAAGGCAGTACACCAGTATAATGCATGTACACAATGATGAACTGCCCCTAAGGTTTGATGAACTTTTAAGCTGAAACATGAACTGCAAGAAAGAATTACGAGACATTCAAGAAAAGCCATATAAATATTTTAAATAATAGAAATGGCAACATTCTCAGACAAATGATACTTTTAAACCATAAATTACAAATACGTATGGGTTTAACATCCCTTACCTCCAACAGGATCTTTAAAAAACTGGTACATTTTGCCACATAAAATATAGAGGGCAAGGAAATAAATTCTTCCATACAGAGCAAATAAGCAGTCAGTGCCAAGTGGAAAACCACTTCCTTTTATCTACACCCACTCTATTTTACACAGTCATACATTGTTTAAATATGTATATATGTATAATATCAGCATGAAATCGTTTACAATTTACACAACTTTCAGTTTCGCTTTTAAGTACTTAATGTTACATAATTCCTGTTTTTTCACAGTTATGATTAGGATTTTGATGACTATAGTTGAAACAAATACATGTAACATCATAAAACTTGGAGTACTCTAATGATTATGGGGAATGAATAATTTTACAGGCATTTGAATGTTGTCTTCATTTTCTCCTCCATTTTGTGCTCTTTTAGTTTCACTAATAACTGGGACCCGAATCAAGTTTCTGCTTCAAACAATAAGCATACTCTCAATGAGAGCACAACACAATTCACACCACAAATCTATTCTGTGAGATTCAAACAGTCAATAGAATTTTTACATCATAAGCAGAATAGTATTATACTTTTGGTTCCATGTAAAGTGCCCTGCACGAGGGAGGAAGATATAGAATAGCTGTTCATGGATGTGACTGTGGAATGACTGTTACATTTACATTGAATTCCTCTGCACAATTGAGATTCTTCTTAAAATATCAACATTCCAATAATTTAAAAATCGTGCAGAATGTGATAGAATACTTAAATGAAAGCCTAAAGCACACCAAATAAAGTGTCACAAAACATGAACATGTGATGGATAACTTATAAAAGTTGCACAGAAAAAAATGCCATTATGTACCACTCAAAAATTCAACCCTCTTGTTGTTAATTCGATGTTAACCTTTGAAGAGGTGATAAATTTGAGCATGGGTGAACCATGGTAATATTTACAATTCAATATCAATTAATACCTACCACCATAATTAAATTCTCTTACTGTTTTCTGTTACTCTACTTGTACAACTTCAAAAAAGTACTCCTGATAGAATAACCTCTGTAAGTTACATACTGAAAAGTTTTTTTCAAAGAAATAAAATAAAGAAAATTGATAATATATAATACATGGAGATATCCAATCTTTATTGTCACTAATTCAAATGAATATGCTCAATCCCCATAAATGTTATCTAATTCACTTGTTAAGGCTAAAGCAATATAATAGTTGAAACATAATGGTGGGAGACTTTGAATTGGAGACAAACCATACACTAGGTCAAAAAGACAAGTGATGTTTTCCAAGGAGCCAAGTACAAAATGAACATAGAAATTCAACCCCTTTCCCTCTCCGCCAGAAGAATAAAGAGCCGCTTATCCTTTCCTCTCTCTCACCACCCCATATTCTCTCCTCTCAACCTTCCCAGTGGGCTGGGGTGGGGGGCGGTTCTCCCTTCCCTCTCCGTGGGGAAGCCTACTTTGCTGCAGGAGCTGGGGCAGGACCAGGTTGGACTGGGACTTGGGCTTGGGGCATAACAGGGGCAGGCATAACGGGTGGGGGAGGGTTGTCTGGCATGAATTTAACTGAAGGAGACACAAAGGAAAAATTAAAAAACAGTGCCACATTAACTAACATACATACTTCAAAATAAATTCCTATGGCTACACATGTACATATATTTATATTTCAATGAAAATAGAATGAAATGAGCTTCATTTCATAAAAAAAGGAACAAAGTAATACTCAACAAAAATAACACAAGATTCCACTTTGCAGCCCAAAATACTTAACCTTAAATCAGTCAATAAAGGCATCTTCATGAGTACTTCATTACAAATGGATAAAGGGAAAACCATTATCTTAAAAATGGCTGCTATGCACCATGAATATAAAGACAGCAGCAACCAAGTTTTTTTTTCGGAAAATTTGCAGCAACGTTGTAAGGGGCTGCATTGAAGCTAGTTAAAAAACAAATTTCATTAAAAATTTAAATAATTAATACAGAAAAAAGGATTTTCTGCCTTAGAAAATTTGTGAATGGTAAAGAAACCTTTATAAGACTGTGATTTCAGCAAAAACGAGGTGATACCACAAAAACCATAATACCCTGCTATCTTAAACGTTTACAGTGTCTTCCGATTCTTTAATGATAATGTTAATAATCTGTTTAATCAATACTTAGCATAAGCATGCACACAAAATCAGCCATTAATTTTGATGCAAAATAATATCACTATACATATAACACCAACCAACTTACACCAATCAACTTAAATTGCAGAACGGGTTTCATGGGCCAGCATGGGAACACTTATACAAGTATCCTACACAGTAACTACATAAATGAAAATAATATGGTGCCCAGAAAAGATATAGTAGATTAAGGCACAAGAATTACACGTACAAATACAACACTAGATGCCAACAAGTATATAACATTGTTTTCTTTGTATAGATAATTACAAAAAACTAAAATATTTATCTTTAGCCAACAATTCACGGTCTGTAAAAAAATAAAAAAACTATGGCGATCAAGAGAGATTTGATATAAAAATAAGCAAAGGTACTGAAAAATTTTAGTTAGAAGTATTTATATCTATGAAGCAACATCACTAAAGTTTCATAGGAGAATGTTTCTTAATCTCCAAAGAAATGAGTAGTTAAGGCAATCTCCACCTGGTTATGGATCCAAAGTAATCATGATTTTGTACAAAAAATATCAGTTACTTGTTCCGTGCTATTCAACACCAAAACAAAGATACTATTTGACAAACAGTACATACAAGGTACACACTCTCAAACACACATACCAACAGCATTTTACGTCTGAAAAGGAAAGAAGAAAGATAGGCTTCTGGATTAAGTTCACAAACAGCCTTGAGACAGAGCAGCTACTACAAGCTGAGGAGGAAAGACAACCATGTGGTCATGTATTACATGTAAATATGGCAGTTATGAATTGAGTAATATATGCTGAATAAGAAATCCGTTAACTATCAGCTGCAATGCTACCTCCATTATGATAAGTACTTACAATTTCTATTTGAATTGATCATATTGTGATTTGAAGCAATCAACCAAATTAAAATGTAGGTTTTACACATATCTCATTCCAATAGATATTTCGTAAGTTATAAGTTGCGAGAAGGTATGTGACTTCCACTGGAACTTTATGAAATGTTCATGCAAATGATGTCAATCTACATGAAGTATCACGGCAAGCCTAGAATTTCATGAATGAATCTTTTCCCCTTCACTCTATTTATGATATATATCTCTCTCTGGATAATACATACTGCTAACAAACTTTGGCTGAATTGTACACTTGCAGCTATACTATAATACTAATGTGTGTAAATGAGATATAGCATGTAATTAGTCACCCATTCACATTCCAAGGACACAAAATGCACAAACATGCACTAGCAACCATCATGCCAAGAACACACTCTGCTAATTATATTGAGATCAAATGTGAAAGCTGATTACATCCCTCTTCCCAGGCACCATATCAAACAATCGACAAGACACACAGCACTCACAAAAAGCATAAAAAAAAACACCAAATAATGTTTAAGTAAGGTTGGAAGGAAAACTAATACCCAAAATCACTAACCCCCAGCTTAAAATGCTCTCTTGGAAATTTTTATGAATTGCAATAAAATTATTTATTTTCAGACAAAACACTAATAGAATCCTAAACTAAGTTTGCTAAAATGAAAGACTAAAGGTAATGAAGGAACTTATGGAAGAATAATCATGAACTGCGGATTTAAAAAGGTATTCATTCATGTAAAAATGCTTATATCTGAAGTGTCATCCAAAGAAAATAAATGATAATGCTTAAGTAAGCATAACTTGATCAAATTTGGTAACTTCCTTTGAACTTTGAAATTCCTTTCACACACTGTTGTCAGTTATCTTAGGGGACTTGAATACTGATCAACAAACAGACAAAAAATGATTGATGTAAATAATACATGTACAATCAAAATCTCACCTTAAGCGAATAAATACACCATAATCACCCATGCCAGAAAGAGAGATACTATCCTCAAAGGTTCAGATTTTATCACCAACAAGCAAACACGAATGTATAGAGGGAAAAATAATGATAACTTGGTAATATACCTAATTAAATTAGTAACTACAGCACTGATCAACAATGGATTTTTGAGGTAAGTAAAAATATTTCAATCAAATTAACTTCTACTGGGCCAGTAAATGTCGTGAATTATCAATGATTAAAAAGTAAATTTAAAGCCTCAATGCTACGACTTCTTGGATGAAGGCAAATAGTTAAGGTGCCAAGTGCAGAAATTGTCAAAATTTACTTCATATGCAATTAAAAGTATTTCAAGTAATCTAGAATCATTTGTGGCAAATCATCAAAAATTAGGATGAAGATTTTGATATTCAACAACAGGAAGAACAGCTCTTGTCTAGAAATATTTGATTTCAACAATACATGTTACACTTTAGAATGGCACACGAGAATGCTGCATAATTTTTTCAAGCCCACCCTTATATTTCACTCATTTTAATGCAATATTTCATGACTTCATATGACAGTCATTACATTTATGCAAGCAGCCAATGACAGCTCTCCAAATACATGCTTCCAAACTCTTGATGAAACAGTCTGATAAGACAAATTCTGAAGAGTAGTTTTTAAAGCAAGGAGTTATCTTAGTAAATCCAGAAGACTTGCTGGCACTAAGACAAATGTGCTTTACATTGCCATTTTCAAGAAATTTAATACAACCTCCAGGTTTCTTTAATTCAACTCCCGACTAAGCTCTACATAAAAACTAAATATAGGCCAACTTGTTCTATCCCCAAGTCATAGTCAAGGCACGATCAATCCCATGGCACACAATGGCCCAAGCAATTTCAGGTCATGGAGAGTTCAAATTAGTTTAAAGGTAAAAACTAACGCCAGACAACAGATAATCTGTACATTTAAAGCAAACATCATGATGTTACTAAACAGGGTCTAAAACATTGATTGAACAGACAATCCTAGACAGCGTAAATAATCACTTACCATAATTGATATATAATCCAAAAATAATATTTGGAATGTCCAAAATTTCTATTGAGATAGCTATCAAATCATATTTCTACTATGAGTGAGCACAGCCATACCACATGGCTGAGGAAATATGAATGACAGCTGAGAATTCATTCAGTTCACTGGCCTTTAACTAAGATAAGTTTACAGAATGGCTTAGCAATGAAACAAACCTGTATTTAACACAAATAATCATACCAGGATTAAAATTTTATAGGCTAATTCACCTCACTAATTCAAACAATAACTTTTGAAGTAATTTAAAAGTTTCACTTTTGCCTGTATACTAGAGCAGAAAGGATTTGGTCATGATCATATTTGGTAAATATATGTATATAATATCTTTTTAAACATGCATCCCAAGTATATATTTCTATTTAAAATAAACGAATTTGTAAATTAATGAAGTAGGGCCGGCTCCAGAGACTTCAATGATGTCCAAAGAAACATATGGTGCAGGAAGTAATAACTGATGTGGAGGAGGTCAGGGAGGAGGGAGGCGGCAGGATGATTCCATGCCAGTGAAGACAAGATGACCAAGGGAGTTGGAGTTCGTTTTTTTCTTTGTATCGTATGTACAAGCATCATGAGTATATATACTTTCATGTACTTCCATTTTTTTCAATCCTTTTTTCCTGATATTCACTTCCTTGCAATTAACTTGCAGCCCAAGCTGTGAAGAGAGGAAGAAGGGAAGAAACAAAGAGGGGTGGAGGAGAAAATACCACCCACTGTTAGTCAATTCAGGCAACCCATCAACCATTTTCCTCCCTCCTGACAAATTAACTGAATGACGAAACTAAACTATCTACATATGTCACTACTTTAAGCTAGTACTAACAAACTAAGAAAGAAGTTAATATGCCAAGGCAAATTCTGTGCACTTATTAGACTAAAAGGTACCTTCAGTGAAAACTCTCGTACCTCAGAAAGACATTTTTTCACAAGATCTCTAAACAGGTCACCATGGAAACTTTAAGCAAGGCTTTAAAGGTAAGATAATACAAAGCCTTATGTCTGCGTAAAGAGATCCTTTGAATATCAGAGAGAGCCTAGACTTGCATGCACTTAGATTTAGATGTTAAAAATGTTACTATTAATGCTACTGAAACTTGAGTAAAAACATGCCAACATAAGTGTATTAAAATATTCTAACCACATAAAATGTTTGTCTAACAAGAATGAAATATGGTAAATGCAGACTTATGATTATTTGATCATTACTAGAGAGCTACAATCCAACTATGGCTCGAATACATATGAGAATAGAGTATCCCCAGAAGTAGAGGATTTACCAAACATTTTTAAAAATACAAGGTAAAAGTTGAAGCAAATTTAGCATCAGGCACAAATCAGTGGCAAAATTACAAGGGAAGGTAGTCCCAGCAGAATGGCTGGCTGAGTGGCAATAGCATTAAGGCAAAAGTAGTAATGAAAAAGAGTAAGAAGAAGAAAAAAGAGGAGATATCATAAAATTTCAGAAACAATGATTAAAAAGTTAAATATGAATGTAATGCTTACAAAAAGATACACTAGATTTTTCACTAAGTTGATATCAGAGGCAAATATTAATTCAAGCCCAAAATTAATTTCTGTAATAGGATCATTAATCATGAAATTTGAAATACACAAAAGTTATTTTTCTGTACACCTAATATATAGAGAAAAACTATCATTGGAAAATGCATTCATGAAATGTAGGCTTGAGTCATGATGAAATAATTAATATTCACAAGAGGAAGTATATTACACCCTTATTCAAATTTCATTTTCTGAATTGCAAATTTAGACATGATATTTATCCTTGAACAAAATCTATTAAAACATACCTTTCAAGAGGAAATATATAAGTTTAAAGGGTAAATTACTTCCATCAGTTTGGAGAAGAATCTTACGGATAAAACATCCTGAGGTAGAGAGATAAATATAAAAATTAAAGGAAGATGAACAAGAGATAACCTTTCCTGGAAGACCTTGATTAGTAGATATAGAAAAGATTCATAATAATAGGATAGGAAAGAATGAGTAGGTAGGTGCCACTTAGCCAGGGACCATCTTCACTGCATACTAAGAAGAGACAGAAGAGCAAAAGAGGAGTATGTATGCAGAAGATAGTGTGTAGATTAAAACAAAGAAATAAAATCACATTGAGTTTATAGCATAGAAGAGTCGAGTTTTATACAAATCTTAGGAAAAAATTAATGAAAATCCATGAGTTCACTGATTGTTTCAATCATATAAAATTGAATACCTCTACGTTTGCATTTCATGAAAAAGTCAAAATGGCCTAAGCACTGACCAAAAATACTTCTACAGATAATTGTTAGTTTCATAGGTATCAGATTTTTGCAAGCCAATACCTTAACGAAAATAAAGTAGTTTTCTGTGCCTTGAACACTGAATTCTCGTAAATACCCAACATTAATCTTTCCAATAGAGAGCCAAATTTACTTGGTTTAAATATAAAGCAAATCTTATCAATTTATAACGGTCTTTCAACTAAACATTACACACTTCACTCATAAGGAGAACTGAAAGCTCAAGTAAATCTACCTTTCTCATTACTAGAGTATTTTACTGGCACAATGTTCTTTAGTATAGAAGGTATGTACTCTTCATTTGTGAGACATGTTACCTACTCACAGTTTCCAGAGTAACATGAGTATTTTGCCACTTCAACAGTGTCAACGCTAAGATTTGTATTCCTGTAAATTTCTGAATACGTACCAAGTGAAAAAAAAATTCTTGGTTACCCTTCTATTCCATTAGCCTATTAAGAACTGATGGCTAGAAGGTGAGGGAGAAAGTTGTTTCTTCAACTATTTTTTAAGACTTTAAGATAATGATTAACAACTTACGATGAGGCACATCACAAAGTAGTGGGTAAATTTAAAACCTGAGAGTGAATCAATTTGCCAATCTTAACTATTTCATGTCACAAAAATAAGGCAAGAAATAAATACAAGCCTAGGGGATGTCCATCAATTACATTAAGGATTTATGAGGGAAGGAATTGGGCTGAATCTCACCCTATCTCCAGTGGGGGTTAGAGGGAGTCATGGTAAATACATCATTCTTTCCCCAAGAAACAATAAAATTACAAAATCACCTAGGTTACATTAAAAATTTTTTTTACACTTAATAAGGCAAAATCTTAGTCAGCCCAATCCCTTCCCTCATAAATATTTTCTGTAATTAATAGACATCCCCTACGCTTGAATTTATTTCTTGCTTTGTTTTTGCGACATGAAATAGATTAGATTGGCAAATTGATTTACTCTCGGGTTTTAAATTTACCCACTACTGTGTGATGTGCCTCATCGTGAGTTGTCAATCATCACCTTGAAGTCTCCTAAAATAGTCAAGGGAACAACTTTCTGCCTCACCTCTCCTTCACGTAGTCATCTGAACACCACTACGGAGCATAAGAGCCTTGCGATGATTTAGCTGCTGATGGCCAGCAAAACGTGCTAACTTTACTTCTTCACAGAAGTTCTTGGTCAGTTCTGTGTCCAAGAGACAATGATTCTGAGTGGCTAAATCCGAAATCTACCTCCATGAAGGGCAAATGAATGTACTTTCGCTAAAAATATCCATAGTGAAATATTCACAAGCCATTAGGGGGAGAAGGGGTCAAGCCAAATCACATGACATCTCACGAAGGGGGGATGAGGGTAAAAAGTCATGTAAATTGCCTCGTAATTAATGGACAACCCCCTATGTCAACAATACAATTTTACATAAATATCATGAATACAAGAAGAAGACGATGTTTTCATGGAAGAAAGGCCAACAGTAAACATTGAAAAGGTCAGAAACTGGTCCATAATTATGTCAATGGTGGAGTCCAGAAAATTTTAAATTATGGCAAGAATATAAAATTCTATCTTTTAATGTGAAGGCTCTTGAACTTGCAGATCAGTGCATAACAATTTATCCTAGAAAATTTTCTTTTCACACTTATAACGTGATTCAAATAATTTTACGAGAGATATTTTCATGAAATGCCACCAAGTTTAGGACCACTACTTTTATCTATTCTGAAAGATTTTCAAAGGTCCCAAATTTTTATTTTCTTCCCTCAGTTATTTCATAATGTAGTGATCCGCCTATGATCGAACAGAAAACGGATAAACCATGGTGAAATTATCTTCATTCAGAAACCAGAAAATTTATTTTTCCCTTAAATGGCTGTTACGAAGGGAAAATTTATAAATACTCAGATTAATAAGAATGAAGAGTAAAATATCAAGAAGGCAAAGCAAGTACACAACAAAAACATCAGATGCAACATATACATAGGGGGAGAGGACACGAGTAAGACAACAAAAAATAATACACAAGACACTCAGTTGAAATACCTGCTAACCTTTCTTTTTTTCGAAACAACTGGCAGACAGTTACATGAAGTTGACTATAAGAGAAAGACATGAAACAAGTTAAAATTATATCTCACAAAAGCAAGTGTAGAACTCAACTCAGCACACATAGCAAAGGCTTCAAACTTAACATACCACAAAAGACATCAATTGGTACAGGAAGTAAAACAACACATTCATAGTTCAGGAATTAGATACATGATAGGTATTATAAAATTTGAAAAAATGTCTGAAGTAGATTCATAATAATGGATATTCAAGCTTGAGTTTTTAACTGGAGAACCTGTACATACTGTATATCCTTCAGTACAATCAGAGCAGAGAGATTCAATCCTCCTAGCCAAAACAATCACTAATACAGAGCATTTGCTGAATTTTTCGTACCAACATAACATTAGGTTAACCACTACAAGTACGATAAATGAGATAGTAAAGTAAAATTTCTCGGAGGAGCATTTGTAAATTAAGTAGGTTTTACAGAAAGGGATGCATGGCACGTGAGATAAAGATTCAACACTCAACGTTAACAGGGATGCCGACCGACAAAAAATATTAGGGGGCCCAAACCAGGGATCTTGCCCCAGGAAATTATACAAGTACAGGCATCCCCCGAGTTACGTATGTCTCGACTTACGTAAATCCGTACTTACGTAAGTTATAACCATACTTCAAATGATTACGTTAATTTTCGAATGCGAGCGTAAAGAAGAAGATATTCGCTTGTACAACCTATGGTAGAAAAAATATCGATTAGTTATCGAGTTTTTTACGTGCTAAAAATAACAAAGTGACCCAATTTGTCATTCTTCGAAGGAATTTTCATTAATTTCTGTGGAAAAATCACTAATAAATCCCAAGTCAGCAATCAACGTGAAAATTTGCAGTTATAGCGATGGATGTGGTTGCGCTCATTCCTGTACGATACAACTTGTTACACAGCATACAACCCGAACTCCGACTTTCAACTATTTAAAAATTGTATCCTTAAGTTTGGACATTTCCATCTGTGGAATTAAAAGAGAATGAAGTTCAAGCAGAAATCTTTATTGCGGAAAAGAATTGTTTAGTACCCACGTAACGGCATTGAAATTTTGAGTGTTGGCAATGAACGCCGCGAAAAAGTTAAGAAAAAGTTGACACACGATATTAATTGCGTAATTGTTTAAATGTTTCTGGCGGAAAATTTTATTAAGCTGCATTTTCTCGTTCTCTCATATTGTGTGCAACTGTAAATGAATATTGCGTCATTGAAAGCTTTTCCCCACTAACTTTGTCGCACGTTAATGACGGAGTTGGCTGAATAAAAGCTCACTTTTAATTAGCTTAGTGCTTTGGAAATACTCTTCGATATTTCGTATGTGCGTGTGAATGTATCTAAGAATATAGTAATTTTCTGGAATTTTTTTGTGTGTTATTTGCTCGTAATCCCAGACACTCCTCCTACGTGTATTAACTGTGACAATGATACCACCAGATTCATCGATCAACGTGATATATATATATAGGGCAGAAGATATCATGATTATAGGTAGGTAGACAACGCATTCTTTGGGCCCTTAGATCGCAGTATAACATAATGAATCAATTTAAGTATTCAGTTTCGTAATGTAGCATTGAGATACCGTACTTTCCCGAATCCACGCGATCAGTCAACTCTGGGAATAATATTACGCATTTTGATTGGCAATGCTCGAGATGCAACTCTCAGACTATATTAATGCTTATCGATTTTGTATCAAATAACGTAAGAATACACGGTAGAGTTCATGAATATCGCAGTGAATTGAATGAAACTTCACCGAGAATTTACCACGCATTTCTCCGCTGAGAATTTCACCGCGCCGATCGAAATCTCTGAAGCACTAACGCAAAGGTTAGAGTTACGTAAATTTCGACTTAATGCAGAGTCTGCCGGAATGCATCTCTTACGTAACTCGGGGGATGCCTGTACAGTACACTTCCGATTATCAGGGTTAACGTCGCGGAGAGACGGTACGAATAATGGGAAAACACATATAGCCCAAACTTTCAATGAAATGTCTTGCAATGTTCATAATTTACCTAGAACAATCAATATATTATTATTTATGCAGTTATTCTGTTACTTTAGAGTACTTCCTGGTCTCAATGAGAGCTTTCTTTGCCAGTTTGCAATCTTTTTAGCGGGAACAACATGGTTGTACTCGTATTATTAATTCTCCATGTAAGGCCTGGTTTCGAAAATCACACATCGGTGGCTGTGTGATCATAGATACAGAAAAGTGGTTTGCACCAATGCTTCAAAGCCACTGCTTGAAATCGGAAACTACACTGGTAGGCACCACGCCACGCAGTTGCGTCTCACGAAAGTTGCCCAGGTTGCAAATGCTGCGGGACGTGTATCTGTAATCACGGAGCGCAGTCGCGTACTGCGAGGCTTGGTAAACGGGTACACGGTGCTCCCGTGATACAGCTAGCACATGATGGCTTCCGTTTTACGAAGGGGATTCTAACGGAGATAATAAGCCCAGTGTATCCTAGCATTAATGCAGTAATTCCGATGATTTTTCGTCCGATTTTATTTTTTTATAAAGATCGCAAAAAAAATTGAGGGAGAATGAAAATCGTGCACAACCCGGATAATCGGGAGTCTGCTGTCGTGAGTTTTAAGTTTAATAAGCATTTTAGAAGAGTCATACGATCAACATTAGAACCCTGATAACTCGAATCTCGATATCTGGGCATTCTAGGAAAAATTGACAAGCCTGACACTTTTCCCTCACACCCATCACGAATTTTTGAGGGGGCTCGGGCCCCCTCAGGCCCCATGGAGTCGGCGCCACTGAACATTAACCTATCTAATTTATAAAATCATGGAAAATGATGCACATTCTTTTAACTCCCAGTGATATACATAGAGGAAATAAATTTAATGTGTGGATGGTCAAGAGTCAGAATGTGTTAACATTGTCAGACTAGATGAATGAATGAATGTGAAAAACTGAGGAACTATTTTTTATTTCTCGGGGAAAAACCTATGGGTAAAGAAGTAATATAAAATTACACCATGACATGTAGATGAACTGAAGCAAAGAAATTACTTTGACTTTGGTTTAATTTCTATTTTGAACTTGAATAAACATGGAGCAAATTTAAATTGAAACCTCTCACCAAATGGAGCCATTAGGTAAGGTTAAGGGTAATTAAGTTTAAAAAAAATTTAAATCTCATTCTATTTTGGATATATTATCAGTAAGCAAGGATAACTCTTAATAGTGCATATTTTTGCACATTTTAATGATTAAAAAATTTAGAATATTAGACTACAGCAGACTCCCAATTACCCGGCTGCGGTTTATCTGTATTGCAGCTTTTCCGTGCATGAGTTTTACTCTTCTTCGTTGTTTTCCGCGATCAATATAAAAAAATTAATTGGATGCAAAAGCACCATGATATTTGCATTTTAATCCAAAAAATCAACCGGGCTTATTATTTTCATTTGAATCCTCTGTGTTTAACCCTTTTGCTGCTACAATAGATTTTTCATCGGTTCCATTATTTTGCCTACTATCCAGAAAAAAATGAATTGAATCATTCATTTGACGTCGCTGAATGTCGCCGCACGAATGGACGTAGTTCCGCTAGAATTTCGAGCAGATGACAGCACCTACGACCGAAGGGAGGGTTTTTCGAAAACGTAGATATTTACCCGCATGTCGTGTTGAAAGGAAAAGTTTTTTGAAAGTCGTGGAATATCCCCGCATGTCGCAGGCAATAACCATAATGTTTTTTGTGGGTATTCCCGCTTGTAGCAGCGAAAGGGTTAAGGGAATTATTTTATTTAATTTTTGACAAGGAATGTTTCAAGTTTGATGGACGTCTCCTCTAGCATTTAGACAACGATCACTGGCAGGAAAAAAACTCCTGAAAATTTTAGAAGATTCTTCAGTAGTTAACCATACACGAAGTAAGAGAAATGTTGTCTATGATCTATAATTGCATATTTCACATCACAAATGCGCAGTTATTTCCGTGGCCGGGGATTGAGTTGAATACGGCCCAAAGGAACCGCGGATTTAGTCGCACTCTGGCATGTTTACGCCGCAACGAGTCAAGGTCAAACTGGAGAGAAAGGGAATAGTAGAAGTGAAGAGAGCTAGGGAAGTGAAAGTAGAGATAGCATGAGTCATAGTTGGGCACTCGCCTGTGTAGACTATTTTCCATTAGTCCTGGTTTCTTATAGCCGCTGCTGTGCGATGGGTTGATTGCGCACCAATAACCTACACAGAAGCTTCCCGTTCACGTTATCTAAACATCACGGTGTGCGACTGCGTTCAGTGATCACAAAACCACGTTCCACATCAGTTGCTTACCAGGTAACTTGTGCGAGATGCAATTATGCAGTGTGGTGCCTGACAGTAGAGTTTCACGCAGCGGTTTTGAAGCATCCCCTAAACCAATTTTCCAATTCTGTGATCTCACAGACACAGGTGCACGATTTTCGGAAACCCCGTATTACATGGAGCAGTAGGAATATGAGTACAATCACGTTTTTGCCGTTAAAAAGATCGTGGTCAGGAAAAGATAACCGTAAATGATTCTGGAAAGCAACCTAAAATAACAGACAATGTGCATAAATAATAATAAATTGTTTGATGTACATGAATTATGAAAAATACATGAAATAAAAGAGAAAGATTGGATTATTAGTGTTTTCCAAATATTTGTGCCACCTCTCCCCATCATTAGCCCTGATAATCGGGAGTATGCTGTATTCCAACTAGGTACAATTTGAGTTATCTGTATTATTGCTATCTGAAAGTTTTATCCTTGTTTCTTTGACTGTAACTGGTAGAGCACTTTGCCAGAAACTCTAAGGAAAAATAATCTCTTACACCAGATGGTATCAACATCGGTGATTTGATGTTTTGTTGACGAAAAACACATTTACAAATTGATTTCCACTACACAACCAGTTACCACTTTCCATTCCAGAAGACCATCACCATTAGATGATCATTAAATTAATCTCACCCATACCAGACAATTACTTATTAACAGATGAAATTAGAAATGGCAACATCAATAAGAGACTGAATTTTTTCGAGAGGCATAATATCAATGTAAAAAAGGCTATATCTGAAACCATGCTTACTTTCAATATTTAGAGACTGAAAGAGTTCTAAATTACACTGGGATATTACTCTGGGAAGGACAGCTTTGTATTGCATTATTGACATTTTAAATTATCATGAAATCCTGCTTTATATTATCAAGTTTTCACAGTCCGTATCCCAACTAATGGTTACAGGAACATTAGTTCACTATCATTTGATTTTGCCATCTCACGGAAAAAAAAGATTTTAGTTTTAATTCATGTTGAGGGAATTTTTCAAATGGTGCCCTTTTAAGACTCAAGCAGGAATCCTGCATAGTTTTGATGGCAGTGTCTACAACTCCCAAACAACAGCCAACATTATCTGAAAGATACATTGCAACATTATCTGAAAGATACATTGCCTCACTTTTGAAGGGTATAAAATGCTATTTCTCTAAATTTCCAGAAGTGAGAACACTACTCATATCCACCTTCAAGGAGTGCTTATGCAACACATGAATGCCCCCTTCACCATTATGAAATGTATTATCATCTTGATAAAATAACAAATATGGGAACCAATGAAGCATCTGAATACTAACACCAATTGCAGAAATGCGGCTTCGTAATGGTCGTTGAGAGGGCTCATCATTTTGGAACTTTTTTGGAGCAAATTGGGATACACGACAAGAATAGCCTAACCCTACCATGAACACACAAGGGATTTTATTTCCAGGCTGAGCACTGCTAGTGCATAACTTGCAGAAGTAAACAATTATTCCAATAGGGTGCAGTACATATCTGTTTTCGTAAAATGAATCCCGAAGAAATCTCAGGATAATGAACAAAATTTTACTATGGAAAGCTACCTCTGAATTAGCAACAGCCTTTTATCAAATAGGCAATTGCTAAGGAATTAATTCAAATCCATTACATACAACAGCACCAGGTTAGTCAGCATTTTTTGGCAGTGCTCTCTACATTCCAAAAAAATGGTACAGGCAGTCCTCAACTTTCGTAAACTCAAGTTCCGCACAATTCACACTTTTTTATGTTCCAAATTGACACCTTTCACTTGACTTCCATAGGCTAAACTCGGACTTTGAAAATTTGTCTCCATGTAATTTTTTTAAATTCCTGCAATGTTTACTGTGCATCCAACATTCTGTTTCATATGGCAGTATATGCTGACATTATGAATGTAAACGATCGAAGGCAGAGTGACTTCAATCAAGGTCATTTTTTTGAGAGAGATACTGACTGCTCAAGGCTCCTTTATCTAAAGAATAAGAAAGCTGTAGATCAGCCTTCATCGGAGAGATTATTCAAAACATTTGACTAGGCAATGTCAAAAGACCTTCAATAAAATTAATAAATAAAAGTGAACAGATTTAGGCGTTACTTGGTGGAACGATGAGATATTCATGGTGAAATAAAAACACAGTACTATTCCACAACCTTATATTTTTGCAGTCTACTAGTTTCAACGTTTACACCGTCATTATCAAGACTAACATGTTAGTCTTGATAATGACGGTGTCAACGTTGAAACTAGTAGACTGCAAAAATATAAGGTTGTGGAATAGTACTGTGTTTTTATTTCACCATAAATAAAAGTGCTTCTTTCTAATTGTGCTTTTTGTTTGAAAGCTGCTAAATTCATGTAAGACATTTACACCTTCCGCAACCATATTGCACAAAATATCATACGAATTTCTTATGTCTATTCTGAACAACATGCAAAAGATACGTGATCACTAGATACGCTGTGACAAGATGTCACCCGCCGAGGAATTTTGATGCAAAATTTTAAAGGTATCAAGAGTGAGGGTTCAACAATTAAACTTTGTTATGCCTCTTTATATATCTTTTCATTTATAGTGGCCAATATAAGTGGAATGTCAACTTAAAAACAGAGAGGAAGTTTCACTCAGTACCCAACAGAATTCAGTTTTTTTTTTAACTTTTTATAAATTTTCTGCATATTTTAAAAATGATTACATGACGTGAGGAATTTTTCTTATTTATTACTAAATATTAGTTAATAAAAATAAAATCTGAGAAAATATAAGGATTTAGTATGCATATTTTGCTCTTTTGGAATATAACCCCTAATTAGTATGGAACTCAATGGTTCGACTGTCGTACTTGACTTTGGTACATGTTTTCATGAATGCATTGTGTGTCAAGGGGACCACCTGTAATCATCAAATGGTTGTACATAACTACTTTTTAACAGCAGTAATATTTTTATGCAAACCCAAAATTTCCTTCGCTTATGGTGCAAATACACTCTTCTCAATTACCTGCTCTCTTGAGAGTCAACTAGGAGAATTGAGTCCTGTTTCAAATAGATTAGTAGCATACCAAGTCCTCTTGAGGTAGTACCTTGACCAAAAAAACCAGGTCTTGAAGCCAATTTATGAGTGTTCAATCTTTCAAACCCAAGCACAATTTAAAAAAATTAACTTTTCCTCCAGGGGCACATTAAAAAGGGAGATTACCACCGATTGACTATGCTGTACCTACCAAGAAAGTTTTGTGATAGGTTTGATAATATATCTCTTTTAAAACCATCTTTTCTGTGTTCATGCAAGGTTGAGATATTTAAAAAATTAATCCTGTGATTGAAAATTGAGATAGAACTATTGGAATTCAATGATCTGAATGAAGTATTGGCACTTTAAAAAATCTTAAATGAAAGGATCAAAGGCCAATTAATAAGCATTACGATTAAAAAATGCAGCCTTGAATCACAAGTTCTAGAGCATCCCTGAAACTAAAAACAAAACTAAACCATCAACTATGCCCTTCTTTATCAGTTTTGTTAACCACTTCCAAATGCATTCTGTCAGTGGGAAGGGCGTGGCCAGCATGCCTGCTGGTTTCCCACCTTGCTTCAGCTGGTAGCTACTATAGGTCAAGGTATATACGCAAGGGACCCGCAAGAAGAAAATGGTTAGTGAACGAAAAATTTTGGAAGTCTACTAAGAATTTCCACTCAGTAAGGACATAAAATTTAACACTTCAGTTTTTACTGCAGAACACTGCCATCCCAACAAATTGATTGATGGAGCACACCTCATGACTGTGGGTCCCTTGTAATTCCTCTATTAGGATTTTAAGGTGAAGAAAAACCACTTCACAATAACTGCCATCAGTGAGTAATTGTTTTTTTTATTTAAAATAAACTTTAGTGAGTGAATCAGTATGTGAACACAAATTTTAATTTTAAATAAACATTGGCATATTGGCAAAAAACTTGCCTAACTTTCAGTCATTAATTTTTGCACAAACCTCAAAAGCCTTTATAACCGATGCATTCTTTCATTTTAAGAACCAAAATTGAGATAGTTTGATAAAAGACTAATATTCACTGCACTATATTCAAGTAATTTTACCAGATAATCAATAGGGTAAGCGGAAAATATCCAATTATTCTGGCCTTCTGGAGTGATTTTTCTTTAACCTCAGCCTCCCTGAACCAAATCAAAGACTTTTTAACGTTAACTAAAGAGAGGTTCCACGCTTATTACTAATCTGACATGGCGACTTGATAGCTTATGAGTGAGAATTAGACCATAATTTTCACAGATTTCACTTAAATTTCTCGGTGATTTCTCCACTTCTCAACGAGAACTTGCATTTTAACTCAAGCAAGACTAATTTCTGAGGCCAGAGCAGACATTTGATGACCTCATGGGATGGAAATACAATTAAGTGCTTAGGCCTTCTAATTCTGATGGTATTGCTACAGCACACACACTAACATACAGTCAATAGCCATTTTAATTACCATCTGATGATTACGTAAATTCACTTTATCCTAACCTGTTACATTCCCATGAAGGATACCAATACCAATTGATCAAAATAATAACATCGTGGTACTTCAAGACTCACCAAGGCAATAGGAACGGAAACTTTGTGAGAAGGCATTGTGCCAAAGAATATTTACCTTGATTCACTCCTTAGGGGTACATAAATATTTTCCCAAGTAAGATGCATTTAAGCGCTAAATATGTAATCAGAGACAAATGCAATGGCCAAGGGCACACTTGATCAGCAAAATAAGCAACATTAATGGATATACAACAGGATAGAAATACAGGCCACAGTTGAAAATAGCTGGGAGGAACATTACCAATCATAGCCAACATAGAAAAGCACACTCACAAGCAAAACCATCCTAAAATTTCCTTTTCACATCAAACCATAACAACATCCTGAATATGCATCACATGTCTTCCAGTGTTGGTAAGAAGAATGACAGTACAATGATAGACCTATTAGTGTGACTTATCAGCACCCTATGAAAATGTAATAACAAAGTAACCTATTGAAAGATTATCAAATTATGTAGAACACAAAAACTCAATTGGAAAGATTAACTACTTCCAAAATAAAACCACCCACAGACAGGAAATAAAACTGTTTAATTTGTGGTGTTAGTCAGAAACATAAGTTACAATGGTAAAGACCTTTCCCACGCTATATGTGTAATATTGAAAAACCAATCATGCTTGTTGAAGTTATTAAATTTTTACAGGGTGCCAAGAAGTCAATATGTAGCTTCAAGACTCATGCTTTAGAGAAAACAATTTGACAGAATGAGATTAAGGTTCAAGCTTAGTAAAAGGATGAAGAAGCTAGAGCTTTGAATGTATGATAAAAAATGATAATTAGGTACTGCTAGCCATGAAAATTTATTAGCAACACATCATATAACCAAACCAGTGAACCTAGGAAAGTAACTTTACTATATCCAGTAGAAATAATATACTGTTAAAACCTAGTATGAAAATTAGGAATGTCTAAAATAAATTATGCATTAAGACTAATGGATTAAAATTATAATCAATTATCGAATAATTAAATCACAGCAGAAGATGGAGAACCCAGAAAGGGTACACCTCCAAATATGGTCCTTGGATAGTTGATTCCCACCATATCTTGAACCAATCTGTGTCAAAATGCTCGTAAATAACTACATAACATTAGTATGAAGGGTAATTTTCAAGAGAATGCTGTACTGAAATAATAATCTTACATTAATATACTTATTATAATATTGGTATGCATCAACATAAGAGTAAAAGGTTCATTTAATACATTACACGATAACTTGAAAAAATAGATAGTATGAGAATAAGAAAACTGTACCCATGAAAAGCTTTTGTTAAAAATACGGAATAGAATATAGAATACGGAAGGACAGAGATCATTTGAGAGACAAACTTTAGACGTTAAGTATCATATGATTCCAGTTGGAACGCTAATTACACAATATCAAAAATAAGAAAAATGTTGATTTAACTACTTTGATTTAACTTAAAATCTCAAGATATTGCCTATGATTGTTATTTTCTATGGCTGAAAATAATTTACTTACCCACAATAATGGCCAATATTACTAGGCCAATGACTCCCATGATAATCATCATCTAAAAAAGAGCATAATTAAGCATCAATATCCAAATTAGTATAAACATTCTTTCTGTCCCAATATCACTATAAACAAAGAGTCAGTTCCATTCCACCACTTCAAAAGCTCGTTTAACAAAAAATATGATAAATCATCACAAAGCAAAATGTGTAAGATACCCAAATTTCCAATTATCTAATGCCATATTTATGACAATAAAGAGGCCTATTACGAACGGCTCACCGCATGCGGTGAGATACCGCCTGCGGTATCATACCGCCCCGAAGCGCGTTTACCGCCCCCGAGCGATTACGAGTGGCCACCGGTCGGTATCATACCACGGCTTAGGGGTCGGTATGATACCACGGCCAGCTACCCCGGTGGTGAGATACCGACCCCCTAATGGCGGACGTCTGTTTACCTTTTTCGGGTCGAGCTGGCGTTTTTAAAACAAAATATCCGACGATAGAGACTCGGAAGTTATCATATTTTGTGTTATTTATAATATTAATGTCTGAGTAAGCGTATAAAATATAAAACTGGAGCCGACTGGAGCAGTTGAACAAAACATTTATAATACCCATATAACAACGTTGTAGCAGTCTGAGCCACGGCCGTAGGAGATGGATACGTTGGTTGTAAGTTGACCCTCATTCATTTATTTAATTAGAACAATTTGGATGTTTTTTAATGTCCGCTATGTTTTTATATGCACAAACCTCTTCCATTTCTTCATAGGTACCGGAAAATTCGTCGTTAAGGACTGCCTGTGCTTGTATTGTATGGTGAATACAGCTGTTGCTCGCCGCTTGGAGATTTCTACGAACATCTTTTGTGGCAAAATATTATTTTTTCAACGTGACAACTTCTTGTATAGCGAGGTGAATACTACTTTTGCTCGCTGCTTGGAGATTTCTACGAACATCTTTTGTTTCAAAATAGTGTTATTTTCAACGTGACAACTACCGTTAATCACAGTGCCAGTGGTTGTAATGCACAAGTTTGACGAGGTTGACAAATATCTGCCAAGATCTGTAATTATCAGTGTTCCATTGTGATTGGTTTGTAAACAGTGGTATTACGCTATCGAGAAGTGTCTGATAGTAATGTAAAAATTGTCAGTGGCGTTTTTACCTTCCTCATTCACCGCAGAGATTACATTTCACGACCAAGCTATCAAGTTCAAAGCCATGTGTGAAATTTGTTTATACTAGTATATCAATCGTACCAAGGAATTGTAGTGAGAAAAGTTACCTGTGCCACTTGCGTGGGATAATCTGAGGCTTAAAATCAGTGATTAAATAGTTGTTTTCATCATAGCGAGCTCTTCATTGTAAGGTTTACGTGATGAATATAAGAATGGTAGTGACTTCCAGTTTTTGATGATCCTATTTACCATTATTTATAATGGTGTGAGCTTGTATCGATTGTGGATTTTACCTTAAATATTGAAATAAGTTGTAGCCTGTGTGTGTGATTGCCGCGGAACCGATTCGCGATCTCATATGTTTATTGTGGGCAAACTGTTTTGCTGTGGTTGTGTACCCGTGAATAAACCAAAGAAATGGTGAAACTCTGTGACATTATATTGAAATAAAATTTTCTTGTAACCAGTAGTGCATATCTTGTGTTTTTTAATTCTCCATTGCTTTTCATAGATAACAGCCAAAAAGTTATTTTTCGTTATTTTAAAAAGTGCCTTTCTTGTTCTCTGAATTTGCATTAAGTTTCCAAACCCCGTAACTTACACGAAAGGAATGCAGAGCAACAGATATTTTGTCATTTCACAGATGTTGAGTGTCGTATTGTCTGTGATTAAAGCCGATGTCCCACGGTCAAATTTGCGTCAAAATATTTTGATCAAAATTTTTGTCCAAAAATTTTGATGCAAATATTTTGATACAACTGGACTGGGGGTGTCCCACGATGCATCTCATTTTTATCAAAAACAAACGAAAGACGATATTTATGTAAACAACTAGGAAACTTGTGGAGGTGGAGGATTCTTTCTTTTTAAGCAGGCGAAATTGTTTGAACAGGCCTCTTGAACATTTAAGATGCGAAAAAAAGAAAACAGAAGGAATGCTGAACTTGGCCTTGGCTGGAAAAGGGGTATGAAAGCGTTGGAATAAGCATGCTAAACATGTTGGAGAAGGAGTTGGTCGCCGATGTTCCCGTTTATTATCGATAATAATTGACGACAAGTCAGGATATTTTCATGTCCCTTATCAGCAAGGTTGAGGGCAGAATAAAACGCCAGGATACAAACGTGAGGCAGTTTATTCCCGCGAGGAAAATGTTATTAATAAATGATGGACATTGTGGTTGAGGAGATGTTATGAATAGTGCTGTAAGCGTGCATTTAAATCACATTTTTCTCTCCTAATCTAACAGTTTCTAAAATAAGGTCCTTATCCTATAATCATAGTAATAGAAACGGGCAGCTGTAGTGTTTCACAGGTACAATCGTCAGTTCATATTAGTCATTTCTCCAGCTGCTCGCTCGCATTGTATGCCTTCCATAAAGCGTAAAATTCGGCCTCGATACCTTAAGTAAATCTTTTATTATTTCCAGAACATCCCTCCTGGTATTGCGATTCTAAAGATCGCTTCCTTTCTATTTAAGATCATCTGATTATTACGGATTTCCTAGTTGAGAGCTTCCATCGCCTATCACTAAGACAAATTTTTGCTCATATTTACCTTTAGGGCCACACCAGGCGATGAAATAGACGATCACGAACGTATATATATATTTGAAATAATGTTTTGTGAATTCACTTCGTGGTATGTTGATATTATAAATTTAAAACTAAGCCTTTTAGTATTCCATACAATACTAATGAAAAAACTCAACCGGTTTCGATCTTTTCAGGTCCTTATCTAGAGGTTTACGATTAAGATAACGACCTGAAAAGGTGGAAACCGGTTGGGTTTTTAATGCATACTGTGTGGAATACAACAAATTTTATTTTTGTGTCCATAATATACATAACTATTAATTAAAATACTCATGCAGACGATAAATAAGTTTAACCTATTTGGCCTGTGTGTCAGCGCTTGGCGATGCTTTTTTGTCAAAGGCTCTGTGATTGGTCGGTTTCATCCAATTGGATGAAAATTTAGAACCTGTCCTATCCATTTGTACAAATCGGTGATTTGTACAAATGGATAGGACCAAAAGCCAGTTGGACAAAATTTTGACCGTGGGACAGGGTGCGCGTCAGTTGCATCAAATTTTGATGCAAATATTTTGACGCAAATTTGACCGTGGGACATCGGCTTAAGGGTCTCCAGCTAAGTATTCGTGGTGGATTTTCATATATTTTTTAAGAATGGGCATTTCGGTCAAATATCTAATGGAATTGGTGGTTCACCTTGCCCGTTGGCCTTAAAAGCACTTCTATCGTAATTTTTCGATGGTCTGCCATGCAATTTATCACTGCCTGCGACTGCTCATACGTGATTTTTTGATGATATCTTCCGCAAGTCACTGCTAATTATTGTTTTATTCGACTTTTTATCCTATAAGTAAGAATTGAGGAGCAAAATTCGTTCATTTGTCAAACTTTTAAGGTGAATTAACGAAGGACACATCCTTATTAATCCATAAATACCACTAATTGTCTTTATCGACTGCCAACAACTCTTGCCGAAATATTCGTCTGCTAGGAACAGTTGCCGCGGAATTGGAACACCGCACGCCCTTGCCATTGGCTACACCATTTTCGGGCTGAAGGAGCTCAGAATTTTTCATACAAACGTCACTTCCGCCGCATCGCTCCTTACGCTCCTTACCGACCCCCTGACACGTACTCTCCGCCCGGCGGTGACTTGCCGACCGTCCCATTCGTAATCGCAAGGGGCGGTATGATACCGTATACCGAACGAAAACTCCGCCCGGCGGTAGCGTACCGCCCGCTCGTTCGTAATAGGCCCCAAAATATAATTAAAAAATCACAAAATTTAACATGTACTAACAGAATAGAACAGATCATTGTGAATTGCTGCTGGTGAGTGAGTCCACTTGGGTTAAGGTTTCCTATACACAACTGATTCAAGGACTGAGATTTATATCATATTCATAGATATTTGATTTGGAATGCAGAAGTGTGGTGCTTAAATCCATAGGGGAGGGATCAAGTTAATGAAGATAGATGAAGCTAGGTTTCTAGTCATTACATTCAGTTTTACCTCTTACTCAGATGGAACCCTAAATCCCTAAGACATTAGTGGTTCCTTACACTACCCTGGCTCTTCCTGTGCTTCTCAGCTAAGACTTCTCCAGAAATGAGTCACGGAGAGGACCTTTGAGGAAACTGCTAAATAAATATTGGTCTTCCTCTTTTGATATTTGGCACGTAGATGCTGGATAAACATTGAGCAAACAATGGACTGCCAACGGCGAATAGGTCTTGAAGTCATAAAAAGCCTTAAAACAATATTATCCACAATATTGGAATGAGAATGAGGAAAACAACTGACAGACATGGTAACTATTCCCAAAAACCATGCCTTATTTGGCTCAAGCCATACCTAACTGACTAATGCTTCTTTTACTGGAAATGGGTTATGAATTTGCAAATTACCCTGATTGGTTAATGCATTTGTCTAACGGAGGCCTCCTTGGATGTGTCCCGCTACCCTCAGGACTGAGGTCTACATGAGGTACTCCTTCCATTTGGGATTAGCATTTCCCAAAATTCATTCCAGGACACCCTTTTGTTGATTCACCCTCTGTGAGATGTGTTATCTATAGACTGCTGCTAATAACTCATGGACAGCCATTTGGTCGAGGGTCCTATACATGTCTGGTGATCTTTCATTTCAGATTGCCATTTCCAAGAATGCATTCCAGTGCAACCTTTCAATCATTCCCTCATAAGCCTATTGTTGTATCTTCCCATTTCTGCTAGCTTTCGCCCATAGATTATAAATAGATAGATTCATAAATGCAAATTTTAGAGGGAAAAACTTTCAATTTCTGAGACATGGGTCAGAGAACCCAGGGCAATGGTGTCCATAAAAGAGAGAATTGTGCCCAAAAAGGTGTCTGTGTCCGAAAGAGGGAGTTTCTAGATATAAGAAGTTCAATCCTTACGCAAATGCATATCCTTCTGCCTGGAAATTGAGTTGTCCTTAAGCCAGAGGTCTCCATAAGAGGTTTACATGAACTGAGGTTTCACTGCAATTTGTTGTGCTTGAAAATTTTTATTCTAACAGAAATAAGAACCCTCACAGAGAAAATTTTCCCGCAAAACAATTTACAATCCTATAGAAAGCACCACAAATCAACAGTTCAGAATCAAAACCAATTGGAATAATTTCGATAAGCAACAAACACATCCCCTTACAGATAGACCATGTGCAACTGGCAGAGTGAAATGCCAGAATGGACTTGAATTTGACCTTTCTTTTCGTACTTAAGGAGACATAATTAAATTGATGAAGCATGGACATTTCTTATTTTCTATGAATTTGTCAAGCATCTAACACTTCCACACATCACAGAAATGAGGTTTGATTCAATTTGTACTCCCTTATGCAATAGGAGTAAGTGATAAACACGAACAAATGATCAACCACATTTAAATCTTAATTCAGTAATCAACTCACCTTCAAGTTTTGCAACCAAAATTTTCTCTTCAACTTGCCAGCCTGCTGCTCAAACTGTGAAGCACCTTGTTGCAATGCATCTTTAAAAATGAGAAAGAAAAATTGTCATTGCCAAGCATAAAGTACCTACTACAGAATGCAAGGCTGGAAGATACACCTGTTGATAACCACTTTTATACCTATTTTGAAACATTAACTACAGCATTTCTAAAATTTTTAACGCAATGCCACTAAAGACTGATGTCACGTGCATATAAATACTTTGAAGTACTTTGAGAATTAATTTCATTGATTTCTTTTCTATCAATATAACATTGTGGGATGAATCTGAAATGGGTGCTATAATGTCCCAAACAAACCACATCTTATATTAAATAAATACTCTGTAGCTAAAAATGATTCCATTCTGCAACATACGGTCAATCCTGTAAAAATGTTAAACATCATATGATACATGTTGTATCATCTAATCTGTTGATTAGTTACTGTTTTAGTCGAAGTCAAATAAAATTGTTCTGTGTGATCTGTCGAGCGATTAGTAAAAAATAATTAAAGAATTAACAGCAGCTCAACATGTTAAGGACCCAGGCACCTATTTCCACCAAATGATTAGATTCTGATGAAAACGCAAAAAATAGAAGACAGAGAAAAGACAATATTGGCATTTAAAAAACTAAAAGAGGATTTTAAAAAAGAATGAACCTGTCAACAATGAAAGAAGATCTATCAAACATTGAAATACTAAAAGGAGCTGAAACTTTCGAATTGTGGAAGTTCCAAACACGAATATTCTTCCGAGCAAGTGGTCTACTGGACGTGGTCGATGGAATTCAACGTCTGGCTGACGTGAAAGATGAAAAAGACATATGTCACTGGAAGATGATGGATGCCAAAGTATATAATAATGACTATTGATAAAAAGATAATGGTGCATATTGTCTTGTGTTACTGCCCATGATATGCTTAAAACCCTAATGAATATATATGAATGCGATACAGAGCAACAGAAGTGTAATCTACTGCAACAGTTCTACAATTTCCATTTCGAGAAGAGAGCCGATATAATGACGAATCTTTCCAACATCCAATCAATAGTTCACAAACTTAAAATGCTACAGCAAAATATTGATGAAACCATGTTAATAACAAAGATACTTAGTGTGCTGCCAGCTGATTATCAAAACTTTAGCACCGCGTGGGGGTCAGAGACCATGAAAGACAGAACTCAGCATTGAAGATGACCACGAAAGACAGAACAGTCATACAGAACTCAGCATTAAGAGCGGAAACGAAATACTGAAGAAATCAAAATAAATGTAATCACAGAATCATTGTTTTGCAGTATATGTAAGAAAAACAACCACGAAGAAATGAATTGTTATTTCCGAGAAAGATCAAAATATCAAAAAGAGTGACATCACTCTAAAAGACCAGGACATTTTATTAAGCAATGCCGTTTCCTGAAGGATGAAGAAAGGAAAGATAAAACAAGCAAAAATACATTCATCAGTTCCACTGCATTTTTCAATGAACGAGTAAATGAAGAAATTTGGTAGTAAATGAAGAAATTGTGTGAAAAGAACAGAAGAAAAAAAACACATGTGCAATGAAATTAAAATATTGGAGGAATACCAAGAGATTAGCGAACCCAAGAAAATAAAAAATGGAGACGGATCAATGCTGGATGCGGCTGGTTGCGGGATGGTAAAACTTCTGGCAAACAACAGTGAAGAATGGATGGAAACAATCCTTAAAAATGTCTCGTATGTGCCTGAACTTAAAACTAACCTTTTTTTCTACGGGAATAGCCCTTGACAAGGGATACAAACTGGAGTCCGATGATAAGAAATGCATGTTGAAGAACACGAAAAGTAAAATATGTGCACAAGCAATTCGATCCGGTAAATTGTACATAATGGACTTTCGAACAACCAGGCAATTAACTGATGAGTTATATTTGGCAAAGAAATCGGAAACTTAGAAGGAGGGGCATGATAGATTTTTTATATTTTGGTCATCAAAACTACACCCAAGTGGAACAAATTTTAGAAGAAAATAAAATTCCATTTACAGAAAACAATCTCAAGTTTTGCAGTTTCTGAGTAGAAGGGAAATATGCAAAAATAAAATTCACTCCAAGCAGCAGTAGCTCTAAAAGCATGTGTGTATTAATACATGTAGATTTATGTGGACTGATTGAGACATAGCCAATTGGAGGAAGCAAATATTTTCTGTTATTGAAAGATGACCTTTCACACTTTCTATGTACTATTTTACTTGTATTCTATTATTCCATGTACTATTCTAATGTACTTTCTATTTCACTTTCAAAGTACTATATTTTCTCAGAAAGAAAAGCGAAGAGAAAGAAAAGCTGAAAGTTTTCATAAAGTACGTAAAAAATCAGACTGGAAAAGGGATTAAAATTTTTAGGAGTTATAATGGATCAGAGTTTATAAATAAGGAAGTAAGAAAATTTTTAAAGATGAGGGCATTTGTCATTAAAAATCTGTGCCCTACAAACCTGAGCAAAATGGAAAAGCTGAACAAGAGATGAGAACTTTGGTGGAATCAGCTAGAACAATGCTGTTGGATACAAAACTGAGCAAAGAATTTTGGGCAGAAGCAGTTAATACTGCAGTGTATGTCATCAATAGAACTGGAACAAGCTCAAGATGGGAGATACAAGGCTAGACTAGTAGTTAAGAGGCTGTGAACAAGAGAGAGGAATTGACTTTGAAGAAACCTTCAGCCCAGTGGTAAATACAACATCACTGAGGTTACTGTTTGCCATTACAGCTAAAAATAATTACAAAATGAAGGAATATGATATTAAAACAGCTTTTCTTTATGGAGAAATAGAAAAAGAAATTTACATGCATGTGCCAGACGGTTTTAGTGTCAAAAATAAAATTTGTCGTTTAGAAAAATCCTTGTATGGATTAAAACAAGCACCCTAGAAATGGAATCAAAGGTTGAAGAAGTTTTTACTCAACAGAGTGCTTTTTCAGTTGAAATCAAAGCAGTGTGTATTCAGAAATGAGAACGAAACTCTGTATTTAGCTGTGTATGAAAATGATGGGATCATAATAGGAGAAAATGGATCTGATTTAGACAATTTTTATTGGACAGTTTAGGGAAGGAGTTAGAAACAAAGACTAGAAATAATCCAAAGGTTTTAATTGGCATAGAGGTAACAAAAACTAAGGACTCTATTTTTCTATCTCAGAAGGGGTACACAGATTATATATTAAATGGATTTGAGACGAAAAATACCAAGGGAGCTGATACACCACTTCAAATTGGGAAAAGAATTGACAAGCAGGAAGAAAGGGATAAAAGTGTTCTCAAGTTTTGTTACAGAGAAGTGGCTAGGAGTCTTTTATACTTGATGAATAAAACAAGACCCGACATGGCTTCTACAGTCAACTATGAAAGCAGAAGTCTGGCACATCCAACAAAAACAGACATTAAAAATGTTAAAAGAACATTTAAGTATTTAAAGAATACAGAGAACCTGGGTATTCAGTACAAAAGAAGTTTGAACTTGACTCTTGACTATGCAGGTGTCTTAAAGACTAGGAAGAGCACAAGTGGATACCTCCTGATGTTCTATGGAGGTCCAGTAGCCTGGTGGTCACGTAAACCACCAATTGTGGCTCTCTCCACATCAGAGGCAGAATATATTGCAGCAGCTGAGTGTGTGAAGGAAGTCATATATGCAAAAATATATATTGAAGAATTGGTGGGTAAAGAATTAAGTGTAAGTTTACATCTGGATAATCAAAGCACTATTCAACTAATTGAGACAGGACAACTTAACAGGCAAAGCAAGCACATTGATGAAAGATATTATTTCATTCCTGAAAAGGTGTCAGAAAAAGTAATGACATTAAATTACTGCCCAACACAATATCAGTTAGCCGATATATTTACAAAGCCCCTAAACAGACTCAAGTTTCATGCACATAAAAAACGTATTATTGTCAAGTAATTGAAGGAATTTTAATTTTTGCTAAAATGTAAATGTGTGATTCAGTTTTTTTGTAATATGGTTATTAAAATATTAAGTAATTCTGTGAAGTAATTTTCAAGAAATGTTTTACGATGTGGAATGATGTAATTTGTTTTCTACTGTTTCCAAAGAAAAAAAATTAAGAGAGAGTATAAAATATTATATGATACATGTTGTATCATCTAATCTGTCGATTAGTTACTGTTTTAGTTGAAGTAAAATAATATTGTCCTGTGTGGTGCGTGGAGTGATTACTAAAAAATAATTAAAGAATTAGCAGAAGCTCAACAAAAAATATACCTGCTCGGTCATCCAACTCCGATAGCTTCTGATCACGTTCCAGCACTTTTTCAACATTAGTTTTCATTATGTCCACAACCTTACCACAATGCAGCATGTAAAAATTTTTTAAGGTCATGATTAGCAAACATAACAAGCTGAAGAGTTAGACCCTCAACACAACAAACGTTAGCCAGCTGATAAGTTAGTACTTTAAGCTAAGGGATACATTTTCAGCTCAAGGATGTCACAAGTAAAAAAAAGGTTTCCAAATTATTTCTTTCCAAAATTTTTACTTCTTGAAAAACAATGTGAGAGTAAGATTTAACGTCCAAACAAATGAGATGACATTGATTTTTGTATGAATTCATTGCGACAGAATAATTTCCAGCATTTTAACACAAATAATTTTCTGGAAGTGCTACACATTTCCAATGTTATAAAGGATATGTGATTTAGTTAAAATCAGAAATTAACTACATGTTAAAATGATAAATAAAGGATTCACACCTCGTCCACTTGAGCCTGTGTCTGCTGAAGTCGTTTCTGTGCAGCAATTTGCTGTGGTGTTCTGGGACCTCCGACAATTGCTCCATCACCTCCTTCACCAGCTGCACCGGCCGGTGCTGGTGCTCCCTCGGCTCCTGACCTAATTCATTATATCATACATCATCACTGTCATGCAGTATTTGACAGAGCTTTGTGTAAAATTGTGTATACTCGTGGAAATAACAACCATTCATTGAGATGCACAATGTTTGTCCAATCAACTAACACACTAGCACAATGAAATGCAAAAGCGATGCTAAAGGAATGTTTAAGAGCTACTTTGATCACTAATATTACGAACTATCTTTAAAGAGTTGTAAAAGAAAGAATTGTAACCAGAATCACACGTTATAAATTATGTAGTCCGTACTTACGACGGCGCTTTATAGAGTTTAGACGCAGTTAATTAAATCTTGCGACTTGCATGACAGGAAAAAGCAACGTAATATCATCTAATACTCGATTACGACGGAACAGCGATGACGAATATACTTAACAACTTTATTTCTACCATTTGACCGATTTTGCATCATACCGCACATCTTCATGTATTGCAGACCTTAACAACGTGACAAAAAATGAAAATTTTAATCCTCTTCGAACAAAAAAATAATAAAAATAAGTATGAAAATCTAATGCATCGATTACCTTTAGACGTGACCACATCTAGATATGCTATAATTTCGTATAATGTAAGGTGTGACGCACTAACGGCTATGAGTACGTAACGATTATGTGACGAACATAACCGTACTACACATTAATACTACCAAATAAAAAATGGCACTTTTTTGTCATAAGACATACATAAGACCTCTAAATTAATTCTGATGGTAATGAAGGGTGAGACCGTCCAGTCATACTACCATACATATATCTTAGTGTGTATGTGTGTGTGTGTGACAGAGTGGGTGGGTGGTCGACGGCTTAAACTGTCAATATTCTTCACGTATCTAAAATAAATGACACTAGCAAGAAAAAATGAATTCCCTAAGCAATGAACTACTTCCGTTAAACAAAATAAATGGTCATATCAATTAACAGTGAACAAATCTAATTATGAACGTCGCAAACGAAACGTTTACAGCTGAACTAAACTAATAAGCTTTCCTCTAGAGACTAATTTACGACGAAAAACTAGCACTTAACCATCATCTAGTTACTAATCAGTCACGGAGCATCTACGAATATTAATCGACGATAATTTTGGCCATTTACACTACCATTATTCACGGAGAAGTTCTCACCAGTCATAACGAAATTAGAAAGGACATATTAGGAGGGGATTGTTGAAATCACTCTATGCTCCTTATTAAACGTCTTGGTAAGTAAATAAAGAAACAACTTACATTTTTTAGAAGAGGTAAGGTGGCTTCAAATTCACGAAGAGGATTCTGCCTTCGGTATTGATAAACCACCGTAATGGATACGTATCGATAGGCGATGCGAGATATCGTACCACGGCGATCGAAGTATGTATCACGGCATCACTTGTTATATTCTATTAATTTTTTCCTCTAAATAGTAAGACATGCATTTATATTATCTTCGCTTATCAATAAAACACACAATTTTCATATATTCAGACTTTATTCATTTGGATAAAATAATCCAATTCAAAATTATGTTTTTTTTTTCAAATTAGCATGTCACATTAATAAATCCTTTGGAAAATAAATGTGCCTTAAAGTCTCTGTGAAAATTAAAAACACAAAACTATTGTAAAATATGGACATTTTTCTATCTCAAATATATTATTTTCGATTTAGAAGGATCGAAATTTCCCCTCGAAGTAGGCCAAAGCTCTGCGGACATTTGCGGTTACGTCATACATGACGTCGCCTCTCAGGAGTGGATAATACCGCGGGATTTGTCGATACTCCTCGTTCGTCTGCCAGGAGAATCTTATTTCTGAATTTCGACCCTTTACATGTGAGGATATCATCAATTTTCCTGAGCAAGAGGTTTCATTGGAAAATTAAAATGGGCCTAGTGGAAGGTAAATTGTACTTTTATGCTGAAACGGCAATATTTTTAGTAAATTTTTTACACAACTTAACCAAAGGTCACGTAAAATTTCTGTGTTTTGTCTATACTATCTAGATAAATTTTGCTTAGTATAGTCGGGAATTTTAAAATTTTGTTTAAGTTAATGGACCTGACGTTGATTGGAGTGCTCTTATGTTTTTTTTTAAATAATCATGGCCAATGGAAGAATATTGATTACTTCCCTTCTCGTCAATCTCCATTGTAACTAAATTTTTATACATTTTAAAATCTGCTCCATATAAAATGTAGACTTCAGATGGTAGAATTATCTGATGTCAATAGCGCTGTACTCACTCAATGATTCAACCCGAACGTTGGTTAATAGATGTGAGAGGGTAGAGTTCATCCCAGATCAGGGCAAAGCCGTTTTAATTTTCACTCATTGTGGGCCAGTTCATTTTCCGGGGCTACTTTGCACTAAGAGCATTATTTTGGATGCCCCAAAGCCTTACTCGGGAGTTCAACCTGTGACCTTTCGGTCAAACACTACCTACCTAGTGGGTTCAACATTCCTCAACATGGGAAAAAATGGCAGCCTGTTGATGGCCCAGAATGTAGACTGTTGGCATAGCAGGTATCCCAGAGGGTAGAGCGCTATGCTAGGGTCATATATTCCACTCCGTTGTTAACCCTTTTGACACATAACATTTTTTTACATAAAATTCGAAGTTCGAGGTGGCCCATTGACCCTGGCCCCCGATCCTGAATGTGCGAAATTCGCATGTCCGTGGCTTGGTGTGGGGAGAGAACTACCCTAACATAAAGAATAAAATCTGCCCTCGGGTTGAAAATGGAGATGAAAGTTGCATTTAATGTGTGTCCAGTTCATCATTATTATTTTGATATCTCGCACGCACCGACATTTGGAACGTTAAAAGCCCTAACCCTTCATAAAAATATGTTCCAAAGCAAAACTGAATGTCAAAACTGGAGAGGCATAACTTTGCCCCAAGCTCTATCTTCTTGTGGGATGTTAAGTCTTAAACAGATGGATTGCTTTTCCATACCTACCAGTATCTATCGCAAGATAGGGCTGGTCTCAATGACTCCCTGTTCATTTTAACTACGTATGTAGTACTTTTTCTCGCATGTAATTTAAGGCTTGAAATCTGCGTCCCGATTCACATTTTGTGATTTTCTTGATAAGCAAAAGCTTAATACGCGTATTTATATAGCCTTTTTTTTTATAACCGATGGCACAGTTATTTCAATCGAGCAGTAGCCAAAATCGAGGCCGTAGCCAAACCCTCGCCTTATCCCCCAATTTTTTTGGATTAATAAAAGTGCACCCCCCCATGAATCCCCTTCCTATATGCATCCTGCCTTCAACTAAACCCAAAAGATTACGTATATGATATTATAGTTTGATTAACGTTTTCTATTGTTCGCCCAACTGCATTTCATCTAGTAAAAGAAACAAAAAAAACTACTGAAGTAAAGCAGTTTCTTTATCCAAGAATGGATGACGTGAATCGATTGCGTTTGCAACAGTGTAGATGCTAGCGAATGGAACCCGTTGAAATGTAGGTACCTACAAGCCGTGAAAACAAAAAATAATAACTCAACGATTATTTCAAGTCTTGGTTTGCGGTTAACAGTGTTTCTATAAAGTAGAATTTACCGATTTTCTACATTACATATTTAAGGAATTTTAATTTCTCTTATTCATTATAATGGAAGATAACATGGTTTTCTTTCTCTTGATCATTTCTCTTATCCCACCCTTTTTCTGTTTCCCCTAACATGTATCATGAATTTTGGAAACCTATCCCCCTTTTATTTTGCTTTAATCATTAGCTTTGCTAGATTCTGGTCTCTTTCTAAGTATTCTCTCCATGAAAGACTTGACTTTGAATATTTTATTGGATTTATTAAATGGAGACTCTTCTTGAATATCATCCAGGGGAAAAGGAGGAATATTTTTTATTAGTATTTCTTCTGGCTAATCATGAAGACTCACGTAAATGAGACCAACCTTTGTATTCGAAATAAGTTAGAAATAGCATGAGAGACTTTCATTTACCTTTCTTACCGTATTATCTTGCATTATGGTGAATGAATTTAGACTTTTATGTGTTTATATCATAATTCAACTCAATAAAGATCTGTAGTCTCTTTTCATAAGAGTCGATTTAACAATTTTTCTCAAAAATTAGAAATGGAGTTTAAAAAATTTAGAACTGATATTTTTCGTCTTTATGAACCACTGAAACAACCAAAAATCGAGAAGCATACCGAGTGGAAACAGTGTTTTAGCAGAATATGCTCGTGTTAGATCATATTTACTACATGGGTATCTTCTTGAATCCGTAAACAGTATTTAATAAATTTAATACATTTTAAGGCGAGGAATTATAAAATCGTAGTTATTCGATAAAATTGAAAAAAATATTCTTTCAGATATTTCCGTTTTAATACGAAGCTTGATCCGAGAGAATTGTTTCCGGGAGAAGGGTATGCTTTTCACTTGACTCATAGGAGATGCAGTGTAAGCTATTTTCAGGCGCCAAGGCACAGAGTAGATATATCTCTACTCTGTGGCCAAGGTGTTATGCGACACATCCGAGCCGCCTGTAACATGTAACGGTGTATTGATCTATGCATTTTTTTCTCGGGTTTTCTTCCGCATCAGTTGGCTTGTGGACAAAAGTTTCTCTAGTTATCCTATCAGCGTCTTCAGGAAAATTCCTTATCTTGGTCACACAATTGTATCTAATTACCACGTCGTGCTTGTTTTTAGTATTCTTCTTGATAAGTGATTCTGATGTTCCGGCGATAAGAGGGATTGTGACGTACATTTGCGGATAAAAGAACGCCTGAGGGCGACGAAAAATAAGAAATTGCGACTTCCCGCCATCGCTGAACACACGTGGTCAGGACCCGGCCACGAGATCAAAATTGAGGAGACGAAACTTTTAACGAGGGAGTGCAGAATCTTCCCTTGCACTGCAGATACTTCCCTTGGCAAATCAGGGAAGCCATAGAAATTATTTTTTTTTAACTTCGTTAAATATCAACAGGGAGGAAAGATATCTCCTTCACGGCACCTGGAAAATACTGATCCAAGAAAGAGCCAATCGGAGAGTAGAACCCAGCCCGCCCACGATATATATAAGCGAGGCAGAAAATACATACCGATACTTTCGACCTTTCGCTGGCAGGATAGTCAGCGAAACTGTTGTTCACAACCCAACTGATGTGGAAGAAAACCCGAGAAAATGCAGAGATCAAACCATCACCGCGGAAACCTTCGTACAAACATTATGTAATGGTACGGTTGAAGATTAAACTGGAGAGCGCAAGCACTTCCTTGTTTTCATCAAAAATAGTTCGAAAACGCTCCTGCTTCAGTATAAAATTCGTCACGGCTATTATAATCTTGTCTTCTTTAGATTTTATGTGTACCATGACAGCTGCATTTTTTACATAATGACCGAACAAGTACCTTATATAATAATTTAGTGAATCTGATAACACATTTGATGGCTACTATACTAAGTGACACGAGGGATATAGATTAAACAATAACGTTCACTATAGCCTACATCCATCCCATGGGACCGCCTCTACGGGCATGTTAAATATTACCGATTATGATTCTTTACCTCTACGAAAAATTAGTTTTGTATTTTTTATGACAGAGACAAATTGAAAAAAATCACTTGTATCAGTTAAATTCTTCACATACAATTTTTATTTTAGTATAAAAATCCTTACTAATTCCCATTTTAACGACAAAAAATTACTCGCATGTTAAGTTTCTGCTTCCTCTTCAGAATTTCGCTAAAAATTATTTCCTGTTCTGAGTCATAATGTAGTTTTCCAATTTTTCCTGACTCACCAGGCAGCTCAGTGGCGGTTTGCCCATAAGGACTCTCGGACGCCGCCCCTCCCAAATATTTAAAAAAGTAAAAAAATAAATATCCATTAATTTATAATTATACATCTGATTAATCAAAGCGTTTTTTCAGTCCCATACATCGAAAGTGTTGGAAAAACACGAAAAGAAATAGCGCGAGAAGTTCGTATTTGTAGCCGTGGGGCGCTGGCCAGAACGTCCCAATCTATCCCCATGCAGTTATATGGAGAGTGGTAGTGGTGGGGGCCGCTGGTGCTATGACGCGTCTAACGTTGTGTCTTATGGAAGTCTTGGGACGTCGTCCGAAAATGCGCAGAGCGACGAGTGAGTTGTATCGCTGCGCAGGTCGGCGGGCGTATAATCTGGCGTCTACTTGGTGCTGCCACAGAAAAGGGACCTACGGAATCAGAATGGTCACTGTACTGGGTGTAGTTATACGATTTTAATTTTTAATTACTGGTAGGTATTGCTACAGTAAATAAATTATCCCATTATGCTTGCGTTTTTTGGTGTTTGAATTCCGGAACACATAAAATCCAACCAGTTAAAGGCTGTATTGACGAAGGAAAACTATTCTCGAGTATTTGACACAGTTCTGTTATGATTACCTAAGAATTTCAAGAACCTTGGGAAAACTAATATTATAACATTTAGGCCTTAACAATGTATTCATACCTTCCCGATGATTAGAAATGTGGTACCTATTTTTCAGATAAATTTATCAAAAGACCTGCAGTATTAGGAAAAATCAGTTAACATTCCCCACTGATTTATAATTTAAAAAATAGTTGCGTGCGTGATAGGGTGAAGGAGTATGATTTAAATCGTTAAGCGCGACTTTAAATAGAGTCATTCAATTAATGTCATGAAGTTCCGCGTACAATGCACCTTTTGTGTGTAGGTTCATCATTTTTCTAGCCGTCCTTGTTGTATTAGTTCATGTTCACCTAATTCCTCAGCGGCAGAGCGGTAGCTGTCTGACGGAAAATGCCCACTTGGGTCTGATTTAAGTGGCCTCGAAGAGTTCATATCAGTGCGGAAATCCTTACAGCTCCCATCTATGGCTCAGTCGAGTCGTCTTCTTTTACGATCTAGAACTTATTTTCTATTATATCATGGCAATGATTTCGAAGACACGGTTATTCCAAATGCGACCCGTTGGCGTCTCGTGTGTTTACCACATATGAATCTTAGACTCAAGGAGATGGTCCGTGACGTCCTTTGTTTGCTTGAATGGCTTTGCTGACCTTAAATTCGTCCCTCAGCTGAATCAGCATTAGTGGACCACGACTTCTATCTCCCTTGAGTCGTCCTTATAGTAACGGCAAGACTCTCGGAAAGAACGGAGTGAAATGAGTTCAGACATCATTTTCGAGGAGTTAATTGTGCGTAATTGCCGATTAAGAAGTTTCTTAGTGCTGTGTGTACATTCAAGAAGACAATTTTGAATTAATCAACAGTGCTCGTTTTTTTTAAGGGAAATATAGGGAAAAAATTTCCCAATTCTGTGTCCAGGCACCTTGTTCTTTTTGGTCGTATTTTTCGTCGGCCTATTTTGTGTCGTCCCTTGTTTATTTATAGACTAGTGCCCTTGCCATGTGTTCAATCAGAAAGAAATTGTTGTCCAGCGCTGATTTCAACGAACGTGTAATTGATCACCTTGCTGGACAAAATGAAAAAGGATGGACTTTTGCAATATAACTAAAGGCCTGTGAGTATTTCATATTTTGTTAAAAATGTGTGAGAAATGTTTAATTGTTGATTTTAAATCATACTGTATTCAAGAAGCAACGCGAACACCGCCATCAAAGTTTACATCTGCAATAGCAAAGCGCGCGCATTCTAGTAGTGTTTGTTGCCGAGTGGAAGTCAGTGACACTCTCCTCCCTCCTCAGGTGTTAAAAGTGTCATTGCTACCTAAATCATTGCAAATGTTGTATATATTTGACAAATAACGCATTATGATTGCAAAACGAACAACAGAAGTGTATTTCGGGCATATCCGCACGAAGAATGTAGACGCTAAAACCTAAAGTTACGTATTTTCGTTTGTATTTGCAAAATATCGCAGCAAATATATTTTTATTCTTCAAGATCATTGATCAGTATCATCGAGAGTCCGGACTAAGCCGATCCGTATGACCGAGGGTCTACTGCATTTAGTATTTATTAATCAAGCTTTATTAGGAAAACTAGGTATTTTTGTTGAAAATAAACGGAACGTATGGCATCACAGAATTTAATTCCTAGATTGCCGTAAAAATTTAATAAAATACACGAAATATTAAAAAATTATGACCCCCCGGTAGAGTGCGCCCCCCCTAGCATTTGACTCACGAGCCGCCACTGAGGCAGCTGTATACTGCTCTGAATATTTCATCTGTATTTTTCGATGAGAAGTTATCAGAAATTCGTGCCAATTAGTGAGCGAGTGAATCAGACTCAGTCAGAGCCAGTAAGACAATATTTTTTTTAGATTACTATAAATCTACGTTTGTTACGAAAATATATGTGTAATGACTATGAATTACAGCCCTCGTTAGGGTGAATAATGAGTCACGGCTCCATGACTCACTATTTACGGTCATCAGGGGCGCAGCTAGGAATAGGGTAGTTTCCTTCATCAAAGAAAACGAAATGCATTGTTTGCGATTCGTTACCCACCATTAGTGTATTCATAATATACAAATTATTTGGTTTTAGAAATACCGGTTTAGACGAATGGCAGGGGTTAATTTTATCCTCATTTGAAAAAGGCCAGATTGGCGCCCATGCGATGCCACTCCACGTGACGTCACAGGGACCTAGTTTCTATACGAGTAGATAGGAGTTTTACATCGTCTGAGGTTACCAATGCATGCATGAGGCACAGAGCTCAGGGAAACATGTCTTAATAATCACCTATTAAAACCGGGTAATGTCGGAAAGTTTTCCTCGTTTGATAAGGTATTAATAATCCTTATTTAAGCCAAGCGCTACCAGCTAGCATGGTACTCTGCTACCTGCTAGCATCCTGCGTCTTATCAGCGCTCAGAGCCTCGCCCCAAGGTCACCTCACTTGCGGCAGCGGGAACCAGAACGACGTCACACCGGAGTTTTCCCGGCATTCATACTTACCCGTCGCGTTTTCGCGCGCTTGAAAATTTTCACTTTTCATTTAATCGCGAAAAATAGATATCGTCATCTAAAAATCTAAAAGCGTGAAATACATACTCCAGAAGTATTAATAGTAGAAGTAAAATAATCTTTCGATTTAGGCAATAAAAAAATAATAGGAAACCACCCTATTCAGGCTAGGGGACAGGCGGATTCGGCGCAACTAATACTGGGGGGGTCCGGGGGTATGGAATACCCGCGGGGGCACTCCCCAGAAAATGTTTAGGATAAATGGTGAGTTTTACAGCTTTCTGAGGGATATTTCACCAATCTTCAAACTATTCTGTAAGTAATATTAATACAATTAATTAATTAATCCAATACCCCCCGCCTAGTTTTGATCCTGGGTACGCCATTGCATCTAACACGGCAGAGATACGAGATATCAATTCCAGGATGTCGAGTTGCTACAATCGATTAAGGTAGTTATCATATCCGAAAAAAATATTCAATTGCCGCTCAGGAGAAAGCAATCCCTTTGCTGAAGTTTCATGGCATTCGCACTCCTTCGCCAATGAAGGAGCATGAACGAACTTCAGTTCATCTCCGTCGATTGCCTTCATAACTTTCGGTCGCAAGTACTTCTTAGCAACTACTTCGGACATTTATTTCTTTATTTTAAAAGACATTGCGGAGCAAATAACACGCCGTTTCAATCAGTGACGAATGTAAAGGATTTAGTAAATGCATATCCTGGCATAGGACCCATTGAAAGCGAGATGAACTGAAAAATCTTACATTCTTTTTATTGGGTAAACTTCATTAATTTTCACCGAAGGTCACCTCTGTGCTAAAAAAAGTAAAAGCGGTATATGGTTGACTGGCTTATCTGTTCATTTCACTGTTTTTTGCGTATTCAACTCGCAGAAATTCCAAGTATCTTTTGCTTTTAATTTGAATTCAAATTGTTCCCCTTGATGTATAATTGATCCCTGTTTTCCCGCAGTATAGTATGTACTTTGGTAACTTCACGTCCAGTCGAAATTTTATTCCGCTGCCATTACCCCACAATTTTTACTAAAAATTTTGCAACAAATTCTATGGGTTACTTACAATTTTTTCGCCATCTAAGTCCGACTTAAGTTGAACATTAAATATATGACCAAGCAACTCAATAAAGACTATTGTTAATAGAATACTAAAAATAACATGAATAAAAATCATATGTCAGTGGTTTACAAGGAGATGGGAGGGAGAAGGATGTGCCAGGGAAGCCATACGGGACTAATGCGACTGTCATTCGAGGAGAGTTCATACCGAGGTGGCCGCTACACCGTTAAAATCTCCGTTCTCTATTCCGTGGAATATTCCGAAAATCTAGAACAGTTGCCGGCTTACACTATGCGGCAGTAATCACCTTCAAGTGCCAGATCTATCGCTCGGCGGTTAGTCTAATTGCTTAGACAAATTTTAACACTTTTCATAATCGAAAAAACTTCATTTTCAAAGAAATAATTTGTAAATTGACGATTTTTCAATATTTTGTTATTTTAAGAGGCATGGTAGTTATTTTGTTTTATTTTTTGGGAGGGTTCAGACCCCCAGGCCTCCCCACTGGCTATGCCACTGAGATATACCAAAGCCACGCATCAGACGCATTAGAATACTTTCTTTACAATTGCAATATTTCTGAAGGAGAAAGAATATCTATCTCAGTGAAATCGTCTATTCTGATTTCTGCTCAAGAAAAATGAAAGCGTAGTCAGTATTGGAATAGACGAGTAATTTCTATTAGAGAGTCCGGTAGAAGCGTTATGGCAAGAATTTTATTTGACAGGATTAAGATCAACTCCTATTGTCACAGAAGTAGATGGTACTCAGGATGGTATTCATCAAACAGAATTAAATTCACAGAGAAATTCATGGATAAGGGAATATTAGTATATAAAAATGAGATGCGACACCAAAGGAACATCTGCAGCAGGATAGCTAACCTACACGAGTTTTCGACACAATCGTAATAATATCAACTGCAAAAGTCGACTAGAAGTTTTACAGGGTTTCGCACAGGGTACTTGAGTTTGTAAATGCACAAAGAACCGATTGCACAGGTGTAAAGGCCAAGAAAACTTCATAAATATGATCTACCTGGAAAGCATGAATTCATTAACGACCCTACTAGAATTCTTCACTTCACCCTTAGTGTACTAGTTTGGTCTTTCGAGTCTGCGTAATTGTTCACTGACACGAATTAAAACTGTGAACAACTTACTTCTCGTGTTTCGCCTTGTCGGGCTGCGATGTATACGTGCATGGTCCTGTGAGGACTCCGCGGCCGTCGGCATCTTGACTGTACTGCTCATTGATGGTCGAGGGTGTCTGGCTGGCGACTGCGGGAAACAAGGAACGAAGCGGCCCTCATAAGGTGCCCGGGACGTCGAAGGCGGGACAAAGGACGGGGGCGGCCCTAGGGGCGTGCGGGAGAGTTTAGGTGGGGGGAGAGAACAGCGCCAGTGGAACCCCGAACCAATCAGGGCTGCCATTAGGCTTGGTCAGGTTAGCTAGATTTCGATTCCGGACCAGGGACGCCGACTTACAAAAAATATTGGGGGGCCCAAACCGGGGATCTTGCCCCGGGAAATTTTATAAGTAGTGAGTTTTAAGTTTTTTAAGCATTTTATAAGAGTCATATGATCAGCATTAGAACCCTGATAACTCGTATCTCGATATCTGTACACACCGGGGAAAATTGACAAGCCTGACACATTTTTTCCTCACACCCATGACGATTTTTTGAGGGGGCTCGGGCCCCCTCGGGCCTCCCCATGGAGTCGGCGCCTCTGTTCCGGACGAGTGATCTCCATGTCATTACAGGGTCTTGAAATGCTATTTTGACACGGGTCCTCGCAATGAATTTCGGGAGACGAATTGGGCGACGAGACTAAATGGTACCACCTCCGTCTTATCCCCACTCTGGGTGACGTCCACAGGTTTCTCTCAATTAGGATTCGATTCCTGCCACTGGAATATAATAATTATATCATTCGTATGACGTAAATGACAATATTGCGTTGTGTGTCACAAAAACTTCAACTAAATCGTTAAACCTTTATTAAAGTTATTATGTTTTTACACGAAACCACAGAGTTAATATTGTCATTTACATAATGAATGAGTTCTGCAGGGAAAGGCTTGTGACCCTCAATGATCTCGGTATTACATTGTACATATTTAGACCTTTTACGAACAGGCTCGATTGGATTTGCATTGTTTCTCGTGCTGAAGAGTGAATGAGTAGTAGCTGAAGATACAACTAACCGTATGAAAGGCGTTACTTGTGGCGCAAAGATAATTATTTTCATTCCTTCCCATTATTTTCATTCTTATTTCCTTTCGAAATTCCCATTCTCTCCCTCCCAGCCTGCCCCGACGTAGACGATCTACGCTGCTGATTGCGTCTGCAAAAATCCAAAACGTTTGGCATTTATCTCATTCACATCGAAGGAAGCTAGAGGGGAATTTAGGAAGAAATGGCATTTCTCTTCGGAGTGGAAAATGGGTGGGGATGGAAATAAATAACGGATATTGAGCCGTTAAGTTTCGTGTTTTGTAATACTAAAATTTTGTCACCATAGGTATCAAAGAATAGTGCATATTTTCCGAAGTCAAGACGGTAAATATCATTTCTTGACCATGTCTTTTTTTAAGCTATTTTTCTCACGGAAACATAAAAATTAAGCCACTTTTTCACTTCCCTAGGCTTGATCAGAGGAACATCGAATTAAAGGAATATAAGTAAAATTGAAATATATCTATGATTTATTAAATGGGAGACATTTGAAAAATGGCAAAGAATATTTTTTTCCGAATTTTCACTTTCATACGCTATGCTTTCCGAAAATTTCAGCAGATCCAAAAACATAGATAGGGAATTGATGATAGTGGTGTTGGATTTCGAAACGTTGACACTTAACTGCGAGATGTTCAAGTCAGAGCCAAGAGGACGGGTAGTTAGGGAATAACTTTTATAAAAATTCTGTACTTGAAATCACAATAATACGATTGACCTAGTCTAAGAAGTAGCGGACGTTAGCAGCGATTTTAGCACTAGTCAAGCTGTCTTTCCACCATGCTTCCCTTAGTTCACCATTGAATCTCCTGCGGAACATCCTTCAGTAAAACTGAGAGACTGCGCACACCAGGAAAATATTCAAACATTGGGCAAAACGAATTCCCCGCGACTTCCGTAAGCCAAACGATTACAAAAAAATCCTTACCATAAAGGCCAATTAGACCGTTGTTGTGGATCACATCAATTGGTCACCTTGACTCGCGACCCTTTCTCTTTACACGGGAAGGAAATGTGCTTGTTGATTTTTTTGCATCTGAATGACTTCAAACATCACCCTGGAAAATGAATCCACTGAAAAAAGTGTGCGCAGATTGCTATGTGGGCATATCTTGGTTTTGGACAGAAAGCTATTAAACATCCAGGAGTGGTCACTCTATCAATCACAATCAGTGCTTCAACACGAAGATTTGGTAGGAGAGTTGAGAGATTTAGAGAGAGCAAATGTCTATAAGGAAAATAATATTTTTTCAAGCAAATAATTTTAAAAACTAATAAAGATCAGTTACAGTTTCCTTAAAATGCTGATTTCATTCACGTTTTCCATGCTTAAATCTTACCTACAACTTGAACAACCGTGGCTTGCCCCCCCCCCTCTAGTTTTGATCCTGGGTGCGCCCTCGTGATGTAGCGTCTCATTAGAGCAATGTATGATAATCCTCTTTGTTATATTTGTTTTTAATTTCATCAAGTTGTCTAAAAACCTGAAACCCTTGCTTTGTAATGCTCCTTTCTAATTTTTAAATGCATTGATTCGCCATTAGAAGGTATGGAGAACGGTACATGCAGTGAATACCGTGAAAATTTCATACAATAAATCCTGATCGCCTCCTGTTATTGACCGCCAAATTCTGATAATTCAACAATGTCATTCAAAGTCGTGAATTGTAAATTCATGCCATTTTCCCTTTGCTAACCGAATTTACCCCAGTATAAAGTATTTCATCGCTTAAAAAATTGTGGATCGAAATCGAAATTGAATTTAATTGATCAATATCGCACGTAAGCCTACGTTTCATCAGTGTTTCAACTGAGAAAGTATGTTAACACCGATAGCGCGGAGGAGAAAATTATTCAACCAACAAAGGGCAAGACGATGACAAAAATGGTAAAGGAAGGACCATATGACATGTATAAATCAATGAGGAAAGTAAAGGAAATAGTAGAGGTAAGAGTTTAAAAGATAACATTAGCATCTTAGAGAATTGAGAGGAGAGCTTAGTCAAACTAACCTTACCATTCTTAGAATAGTTGACCGAAGATGATGATGAAAAAATATATATTTTTTTTAATGGAGCAGTTCAATATTTTTAAAATGAGGAGATAGACATATTTTTAAAAGTAAAAAAAAATATTTTTCATTACCATCAACGGGCATATGCAGGTTAAATAACAAGAAGACTGAATAAAAGAGGAAAATTTTATCAAATGGTAAAGCATGTAGTATGGAACTTGAAAATACAAACAGGGAAAAGAAAACTGAGTAAAAATCATCATGTGCCAATGGTTAAAACAGTGCAGAAAATGGACGACAAAATAAAAATATGAAGTAAAATCGACCAAGTGAAATGAAATTTCTAAAAGCAATATAAGGAGTGACCGAATAAGAAATGCGTATGTAATGACAGACTTGAACCTAGATATTGTAAAATACAAAGTGAAAACAAAGAGAATCAAATGGTGTGGAAATGTTAAAGGGATGAAAGTAAGCCGTTTTCCGGGAAAAATGTAAGAACTACAGGTACACAAAAAAGACAGTGGCGGATCTATGGGGTTGGGGCAAAAGGGGTCCCCCATTGGGTCGAAAAGTACACCAGATAAGATCGAAATTCGAAGGGCAAGTGGAAGGCAAGAATGGAAAAGGAAGACCTCGAACAAAATATATGGAACAAGTAAAGAGAGATGTGAAAGAGAATAAATACGTGGGTGTGAAAAGATTAGCTGATAGGAGAATAGAGTGGAGAGCTGCGTCAAACCAATCCTAGGATTGTTGACCAATGATGATGATGAGGGCATATTTGTGAATTTTTTGTCAAAGAATTATCCTAAAAGAGCTGTTTTTGAGCCTGACAATCCTAAAATTCCAAAATTCCCGAACTCTCCTTCGGCTGGGAGGAATTCCCCAGACTCCCAATTTCCCCTTTCCCCCTTGGTCCAAACCACTGGAAAAACACATAGAGGAAGACCTAGAAATATTAGGAAAGAATTTGTGCAGGAGAGCGTGGAGAAGGTGGCCACAATGACGTCAAGTGGTTGAGGGAAAATAGTGGAAAGAACAAAGTAAATGGAGGGTCATCATTAACACCTAAACCAGGCAGTATCTGCAACTGGATGTGCTTACGAGAATGATTGAAAATACCAATTTGAATCGGACTGAGCAAGTCACAAAACTTTTCCTGCATAGGAAAATGTCAGGTTACTAGAGGACCATACATGTGGGTATGGTCAGGGACTAAGTAAGTTTTGTGGACTTCTAGAATGGACCAACAGTACTGGTCCTACGGGGAAATTTTGGGGAGAAGCTCGCCGCCTCCCTCCTAAAATTTATATCCACACCTGCTACCACGGACTTCCTAATGAGATCGCTTTTTGGCTTTGCTTAGGTACTTGCTATATTTCGACTTGTTTAACATTTTCAATATTAACTTTACAAATTCTAGCTATCTGATCTGGCAACTGGATCGTTTTAGTTCGGCCAAATGATAAACTAGCGTACAAAAGTGCCTCTTAGTTATTTGTTCACTTTCACTATTTTACACGAAATATCGCTGGTAAAACTCAAATCCGTTCCAAAAATATTGGGAGAAAACATTGTTTGTGAAAATTTTCATTTTCAGAAGTTACTAAAGGCATGCTAATGATGCAAATATTATTCAAGACTGTAGGCGTTTAAGATGCGGGTATGCAGGAGATTTGAGGATGTGAAGTGAGCTCAGGGGAAGAGGAACGAGGGCAAGGCATGGTAAGCGAGGAAACTTCCAGCTGAGATGCAGAGATCACTGATGGTTTGGTTGTTGCGAGTACTCAGCGGGTTGTAAAGAAGAATGTTTCATAAGCGAGGGTGGAGAAGGCGGGGAATTGGATTCAGTGGTAGAATGAAAGTAGTCGGCATTATTGTGAATGGTCGAAGGATGAGTCCAATTTTAAAGGGAAGGCAAAGCCGTGGAGTCGCAAAATTCTCCGTGTAGACCTACCTTAATCCGTAGAATCCGCAGCACAAGAAAAAAGGATTGTGCGTAAGATAAGCATAATTCAGCAGGGCAGCCTTCATAAATGTTGTTCCTGTTCCGTTTCACTGAAATTAAAGACCCCCAAGCTCTTCGAACTTTTTTTTCGTCTATCATTCTTCCAATTCTTACCTACTCTTGTCCCATCTGGTCTATCTCTTCACAAACCAGCCTCTCATCCCTGGACTGTGTCAGCAATTTCTTTGCCAATGTAGTAAAAAATAGAATACCGCATTTACGCAACATGTTAACTAATGCTATTCTCTCCTCCCTCTTCATCCCTAATCTCACTACCCATAGGCTCACAGCTGATTTAAAACTTATTTATAAGATTCTCAATTCCACCATCGACTGCCCTGCATTGCTCTCTTTTATCAATTTTAAAGTTCCACCCCGCCCTACCCGTTCTCATCCCCTAATCCACATGCCCATTCCGAGACTTTCACTCACTAAACGTTCGTTTTTCTACCGCATTACTTCTGTGTTGAACTCACTCCCTCCACACATTGACCCCTTTGCACTTCCATTGAAATCCTTCATAAGCCTTTCCCTATCCTATCTGTCACCGAAGTAGTCTGTCACTGCAGTTTCTTGTTGTCCTTTTGTTTTTGTAAATGTAATTATTGTTTTCTACATGTTATATTGCGTCTTCGTCCTCTAATTTATGTATTTTACCTGGCCACTATAAAATGGCCAGTATATGCTGTATGTGGTTATATTTCTTTAAAATAAATAAATAAATAAATAAAAATTACCATCAATCGTTCAACTAGACGTCTATATAAATAACGTTAATTACCCAAATCATCGTTCGCTGGCATTTAAGTAACATGAAGCATGACAATGTCCAGGGTTGAATGATTGCAAAATCTTTCCTTTCCGCAAGCATATTCAAAGTTAGTGGGCCCAATCGAGAGATTTTTTATGCAAAGAGCGTTCTGGGAGCATCTCATTGTCATTTTCGCGGTGGAATATCTCGTCATCAGATTTAGCATGAACAGGAAATGAGACATCCTTGGCGAGATCGATTGGATAGTAATGTCAATGCCAGAATATTTGACCTGGCAGCGATTTATTTTGTTTTTTTGCCGCACTACCCTTTCCTTACGTTCCTGTTGCGTGGGCAAGCGGGGTGGTTCCACTCGTATCGACCTTTTTCCCCCAACGCTGAATGAAAGAATGATAAGTAATCGGAGGGAGTGAGTGAAAATATTCGAGGGAAAGGAATCGGAATATATTTCGACGAATTTTTGGTGCCGCTCCGTGTTTAGGTTCTAGGCATTGTTAAAATAACATTGACGTGCATAATTTCATTACAGCCTTTAGATAAGCACTGCGAGAACACCAAAGTTCGCTCTGAGAAAATGGCTTGGCCGCATAACTGGCTAGCAAACCTGACCGGTAATTGGGAGATCCGGGTTCGAATCCCGGCAAATATTTTCATAAGTCAAATATTTTTTCATGGCGAACTTCATCCGTTGGTATATTTTTCATAGATAAATACCTATATTTGTAAAATCAACTGAAGAGGAAAGATTGTGAAGAGAAATTGAAGATTGGCATGTGTCAGCAGGCCAACCTAACCATTCAATAATCCTATCATACCGGCTAATAATATCAATCGCAAGATGTTCAACTTAAATAAAATTTAACTCAGGCAAATTTAAATACGTTCAGTATACGTTCTACACCATCTACTTCAAAACAAGCCATCCGAAAAATCTGAAATTCCCTTAAAATCATTCATGTATCCATTTTTGTATTCCTTTAAATTAGTTATATTTTAATGTTAAATACCGACCATAAAATGTTTTACTCGAAGTTCTGAAGTGATTGAGAGATTTAAAGCTTTCACGCTTCAAATTTTAAACTTAAATTCTTCGCAGTAATAACTTTGAAAATGGGAAGAAAGTAAAAAAAGGGAGTAAAACACTGCTCGTGTAAGTAACAATATGAAAGCATCGTTGCTAAGGGAGTGGGATATTTTGATGGCGTACTCATTCCATGTGGGGGACAACTTTCGCTATATTTTGTAATAAATTGAGAGTTAGTGGCTATAAGTAGGAGAATTTTGATATCGCGAAAAATCTATTTTCGTCCATCTAGAAGTTATGAACTCAATCGCTACTTTTGGGTCAAAATAAAGACCCTATTATAGTTCTATACTTGAAGTGGAATTTGTGTAGTTTTTACGCACTTCCAGCATTTTTTGTTATTGGCACCGACAGAGATTATTAAGATTATCTATTAAGATTCGTTTTGAGGAAAAGAAAAACTGACTTGCTCGCACAATTTCAACAAAAAAAAGCCTCTAAGCTTCGATGTGTTTTTAAAAAATCGATACATTTTTATATGCTCCAAACCAGTGACATAACTATGGGGGGGATAGATCCCCCCCTCCAAAGCCTCATAGAAATGAAAAATATATTTTAAACTATTGTCTAGTTTATATATTTAATAACCGCGTCCGCTTAAAGTTTATTTTTTAAGGCGAAAATGACGTGAAATGTATTTCCAGGCATGTTATTTTTCAAAAATTTTTGGGGGGATGGGATCGCCACCCCAGGCTATCCCATCCCCCCTCCCCTAGAGCATAGTCCTGGTTAGACGCCAGGCGTTTTGGGTAAGTGTGGTTGTCGATGAAAGAGGTAGCTTTTCATCTCGAATGTTCGGATTCCATTCGCGGTGGTTTCAAAGATTTTCATTTTTGAGAAATGCAGATTCTTACTCCAGTGATGTGATTACTTGAAAAAAGCATCATCTAATGTGACGTTACGTCTTGGACTTTGTGATCTCCATTGAGAGCAGCAAAATAGCGTACCTTGTTTCCCTTCATCTTCCCCCTTTCTATCACTATGCGTAGGAAAGGGGGCATCCATTAATTACTTGAGGTGATTTAGGCGATTTTGTACCCTCTCTACCCCCTCAGTGATATACCGCAAGATGTGGCTCGACCCCCTCCCTATAATCTCAGGTGAGATTTTTCAAAATATGTATGATTAGTGTAAGTACGTTAATCTATGCTTCATTGCGTTGTATTTATAAAAAAAAAACAAATTATTTAATGATATTCATTTAAATTATTTAAGACTAATGTTTAAGTTATTTAATACTAGTATTTAAGTTATATAAAAAAATTACGTGATACTCGCCAGGATTCTCCCGGTTTAATATTTCCTACACATAGGGCCCAGTTCCTTTTTTTTCCAACACCGTGCATGGGGTTCTCTCTCGCTAGGTTTCACGCAGTAAATCTGTTTTTACTTTCGGACCGGACTCGCAGAGGATTAGCTGACCCATTTTCTTCAGTTACTGGGGATTATCTCTGCTCCTTAAAAAATAAAAACTGATATCTGGCGTCCATCATTTAATTTATTATTGTATACATTGACAACTACGTCGGGTTTTCCATCCCTCTAAAAATTTCCCCTCTCATAAAACGTTATTTTTAGCTTGATGAGAGAGTTATTTGCACGAATTAATGCACTATATCGCTTCGATAATCCTTAGTATCTTGAATCGGAATCGGTTGAACGAAAATTTACCATTCACAGTAAGTTTCTGAACAAAAAATGATATCTTCAAAGTAATTTATTTATTTACAGCCTCTTTAAATTATCTCGCTTGAGTTCAGGTGTAAATTTTTGAATAAGCATAAACAAATTAGGTAGACTATATACGGTGGTTTCCTATTATTTTTTTATTGCCTTAATCGAAAGATTATTACTCCTGGAGTACGTATTTCACGCTTTTATATTTTTAGATGACGATATCTATTTTTCGCGATTAAATGAAAAGTGAAAATTTTCAAGCGCGCGAAAACGCGACGGGTAAGTATGAATGCCGGGAAAACTCCCGTGTGACGTCGTTGTGGTTCCCGCTGCCGCAAGTGAGGTGACCTTGGGGCGAGGCTTGAGCGCTGATACGATGCAGGATGCTAGCAGGTAGCGCTTGGCTTAAATAAGGATTATTAATACCTTAAGGTACCTTGATAATTATCAAACGAGGAAAACTTTCCGACCTTAGCCGGTTTTAATAGGTGATTATTAAGACATGTTTCCCTGAGCTCTGTGCCTCATGCATGCATTGGTAACCTCAGACGATGTAAAACGCCTATCTACTCGTATAGAAACTAGGTCCCTGTGACGTCACATGGAGTGGCATCGCGTCTAAACCGGTATTTCTAAAACCAAATAATTTGTATATTATGAATACACTAATGGTGGGTAACGAATCGCAATCAATGCCTTTCGTTTTCTTTGATGAAGGAAACTACCCTATTCTGGAACTAACATTGATCAGTATTCAACGCATATATTTTAGTTGTTTGATAGAAAAATATAACCTTGGGCAAATACTGAGGGTGAGGTAGTCTATGAGAAAGGGTTGAGATCTGACGCTACCCGAGGTCCGAAGGATGGGTCCGAAGTCGGGGAAACCCGCGATTAGGCTTTTAACCAAGCAGACGGTTACGACGTTAATGGCGTTCGCTCGTTTACATTAGAAAGTCATCCCGTTTCTCTGCTATTTTAGTTCACAGAGGTGAATTTTTTTTTAGTACTTAAATGAACGTCCTTCTAAGAAAGGCTTAAATTGCATCGTATAGAATTTTGTAAAAATAAATTCAGGAGAATTACTAATAGAGCACTTTCATAAGCCTTCAACCTCGCTTATCTTGCTGCATCCTTCACCAACTAAAGATTCAACAGACCGTGAAGTTTATAATGTAAAAGTCTTTCTTTGAAATAGAAATTCCAGCATATGTTCAACCAACCGTACGTATTATTCACATTTTTATGGCGATTTTGTGTCAATAACTATTAGAATTTTCACTATTTATTTAATGTTATGATGTTTTTATAGCCTAAGATATGCGACTTACATAATTATTTTGAAATGAAGTTGTAATTATATTATGATATATTAATTGATGCAACACGTATTTTCACTTATTTTATTTTGTCCCCCATAAAGTAAAATTTTACGAGGTTTCTCCTCCTCTGATTTCAGTGTTCAGATGGATCATCGTCATGAGCCCCAATGTAAATGACTTTACTCATATAAAAAGTAGTATACCGAGCAACTCGACCAAAGACGTGTAACTATAAACTTGAGCGCTATTAAATTCAGTTGGAAATCAACATAGATGATGGATGAAATATCCAGACCATTCTTCATATGAGAAACAGAGGGGTTAAATGAGCAATTAAAAATAACTACAGTTCTCCAAAATATAAATCGCCGACTCGTCCTTTGCAAAATTTTAATATTAGCGCTTAAACTTCCTGTCGCATGATCGAAATCACTACTGCAGTCACTTCCTGCATTCTTATTCGCCAACGCTGGGAAGGATTCTGTCCATGTTATTCTTATTTACGTTTATTAAAATTGATTGAGATTTAAAATAATTATTTATATAGTGTTGAATGTCGTTTTCGTAATTCATATTTAGTTTTATGTTCAAAACTTTATTTGATACTTGTATTGACCGGATAGATGACATCACCGCGACTCAGCCGTAGGTGGACGTCTGACTTCAGTACTTGTCATTATTTCGGAGCTATTATTGAATTGTTGTTTATTCGTTGACAGTTCACACAAAATTTACAATGTAAGTCTTCATTAATTTTCACATTCGGCTCTACTGTGGCATGTGCCATTCGCTCGCAATTAACGTGGAATTTATGGCTTGCTTGTTTTTTACATCCTGTTGTTTTTGTGAGCTTTGTTGTTCTGCGCATATTTATATAAGCTGTTAGTTTTATGGTCAACTTTTGGCTCTTTTAATTAAGTATTCTGGTTTATATTTTCTTTGTTGAAAACAATTTAGCTTTGAACATAAATGTAATACTGTTGAAGGAAATTCTTTGTTTACTCATTCCTTATTATATATCCCAGGTCAATGGAAGGAGCTACCGGGGGCTTCGGTCTTCCTGAGGATGGATCATCAGGGGCCCCAAGAAATCCTCAACATGCGTCAGCTCAAAAGCGTCTACAGCAAACACAAGCGCAAGTGAATGAGGTACGCCTATGTCAACACTGGGAGTCATAAAACTGTTGCATGCCCTGAAATACCTGTTGAATCAAGGCATTCTTATAGCGTTCAATATTTCCGTTGGTTAATGGAAGGGCGTTGTAATTATTGTAAGTATTCACCGGCGTCATCATTTATGCGTCGGTGAGGTTTCCTTGGTGTTAGCATTTGGGTATACTGCAAAAACGTAATAATTTCATTTAATTTACAATACGTAATTTCTAGTAGAAGTCAATTTTAAGCGTGATTTATTATCTCTTGCTCAACGATGGAATTTTTTGATGCAATTTATGTGTCACCCGATCTTTATCAAGGGAATGTTATCTCTTGCTCATCGGAATAACAATGGGTATACATTTTAGTTCTATTGGAGAGGTCGCTTTGCAACTCACGAGTTTTGTCATAATTCTAGGTGATTGACAGTTTCATACACCGCATAGGCTATATCCAATAGTCCATGTTATTCGTAGTAATTCCTGGCTTCATATTAAAGATGTTTCTATAATTATCGATTTCTTAAATATACCGCATTTGATCATTTAGCTGTGCATAATTATGTTTGCAGAATTAGAAATAGGATTTAAATGTGTTTGTAACTATGTAGTTGTTACTTTTTGTCTTCCTATTTTCTTATGTTGCAATATGAACTGCCTAATCACCATAAGGATGTGCTGATGTGATATTTGAACAAACAATAGTTCCCTTAACAAAAATGAAGGAATTAGAAATCTCAGGTTTGTTTGTAAACCGTTACTGCATAAAAAGGTTTCAATTATATCCTCAAATTATGTGTGAAAATAATGTTTATATATTTAAAGCAAAGAACCAAAAAAACATTGTAAATGGATTAAGATGATAAGGTTGATAACTTGCTTTGAAACATGTTTTTGGAAAACAATTTTCTTGTGGTCTTCTGAGTGAATATACTCTCAGGAACGGTGGCGTGCACCCTTCACAGTAAGGGACAATGCACACCAGCAATCAAACTCACGTAATTTGAAGTGAAATTGAATGGAAATTGGATATCTGTATGGAAGGAAAACCTGCACCCTTGGCTTCCACAGTGTGGGAGAAGTATGGATATATTTATGAAGTGTCCTCAAGAAACATAGAGGGCATATGGTTTAATAGCCAGATGTAGATAGCAAGATTGTTTAATTGCCAGTTGCAGCCAGAGTAATCTTTCTGAGAACACTCTGATTCCAAATGTTTTGTAAGTTTATATGCCTTTATGCTTTACCCTTGCATTGAATAGCCTCCTTTTTTACGTTTATGTACGCAAAATAATGTATTGACATTATAAAAATATTTTTTAATTAGCTTGTTTGATAATTTTTTTAAGCAGTTAAATATGTACATATTACCCAAAAAGGGTTTCTAATGTCTTGGGCACTGGGAGGCAGTTCTAAAATTTGCTGGGGTGGAGCAAGGGAAAATCTTTTATCATGTGAGTCTCTTTGCCAACAAGAATGCATTGAGCATAGCCTTACCTGTCTAATATTTAATCCATCTCAGACCACCTAGAGGCATGGAGGCCATTGGAAACCTAGTTATTTCCTGACAAGCTCTGCTTATTGCCCAAACCCGTTTGTGTGACATAGGAGATCGTCTGCGACCAATTGCGCAGTCGTTCAGGTTCCAGTCGGGCAATTGCCAGCTCAATGCCAGAAGGAATGGGGGAATTACCAAAACCAGGCAGGCACAGCTTAGGGGAATAGTATGGAGGGAGGTAATCCTAAGAGGTTTGCACCCCCACCCTATGGGGCCCTTGCTTCTTGGCAAAGAGTGGGAGAAATTGACCCATAGTCTAGTATCTCTTACTCATTTCCACCTAAGGAGAGAGTGACCATATTTTGTATCTGAATGCTGGCCTTTAGTTCATGCTATGCAAATCTGCTTCCTGTATTACCTAATCAAGAGATTTCTCTCTTTCAGTGCCATATGGGCATCCCCAAAAAAAATACAATCGTTGCAAAAGTTGAGCTTGGAAGCAATTGCTCCCCCACTGAAAACTGATATTCTTAATGCTTCAGGATTTGCTGTATGGTTCCCACCTTCAAAGTTTAAATCTGCCGACTAGTGCCCAAAATTTCCTTTATAGTGCCCTTCAATATATTACAGTGGTGTCCTTTGAATTTTTTCCCTATAGAGTTAAATAATTTAAATGAGGGAATTGTGATGGAACATGCATCATCACTTTCTGCTTTCGTATTTTGGAATCAACTATTCTTTTTCTCTTCTCCATTCATGCTGCTCTTATCTTCCCAAAAGGTTGTTGGCATCATGCGAGTGAATGTGGAAAAAGTTCTAGAACGTGATCAAAAGTTGTCTGAATTAGATGACAGAGCAGGTGAGGATTTTTGCATGAGCTCAAATTTATCCAAAGTTATAAAGTGGGTATTAAAGTGTATTGTGACAAAAGTTTTAATTAATTTGTGACCATAGAGAGGATAGGCTTTCCCACAGTGTAATAGTGTTTCTTAGCACTCTGGAATTACGTTTCCAACTCTCTCGGCTTTTGTAATTACTCAAGGTTTTTGACTAAAATTGTTTTTGTGCATGTGATTTTACCACAGGTAGTGGATATAATGAGAACTAACGTTAAAAAGGTGCTGGATCGAGATGAAAAGCTCACAGAGTTGGATGGTCGAGCAGGTACATAATTTAAATTTGCCTTGGTGAATTGGAAAACTTTCAAAAATTCACTTCTTTCACTTGTTTAAGTGCACATCAGGTTATAGTTTGTGCACAGTAATTGTTATTACATACAAAGAAGCACTCAGCTGATAAAGTATTGAATTCCAAGCTTTCTGTTTGCAATTATCAGTGACTGTAATCATAAAATTCTCTCTCCTACTAACATAATATGTATTATAAAATTATCTTGTTTTTATTTTTCAAATGTCAAAATTAACCAGGTTGGCCTTGTCCTGCTTTTCTATTTTGGTGGTGGCAATGGGTAAATCTGTTATGAATTACTTTTTAAAACATTCTTTGGTAGACTTCTAGAAGTAAACGTTGTAGTAGGAAGTTTTTTATGTAGATGTAGAGATATTATTCTGCTCCAGTCCGTCATATTATGTAGTTTTCTATTAGCCATTGCATTAAACAAATACTAAGTGTGATGTTGTTACAAAGAATTTATGAATACATGTTAAATTTATATTTTAGGTAATGCATGTGAATAAAGATTTCTAATAATGAGCACTTGGCCATAAATTTGAGTAGTTGCAAAGATTAGAGTGGGATTAGCATATTTTATGGAAACTGCTCGGAGGCTTTTCATTTGGGCTTATGGATTAATACTGACAGTAGTGATAGTTCATGTTTTACATTGCGTTACCAAAAGAACATTTGACTTATTGGCAATCATTGTTTATTTCTCTGGTGACATTTGCTGGCATTCAATTTTAATATGTAGCCACATAATTGTAATTTTTTGGTAAAGTTTGTGGAATATGTTCCTCGAAGTAGTTAATTTTTCCTTGTAATTGGATCTAATTGCCTTGCTTTTTCATCAGTTGAATCCCAATCTGTTGATAGATTGGTCCTGACTATTTTGAAAGAAAATCCCTAGAAGTCAATGTATCATTTACCTGGACTGACGTCTGATATTTTTGGACATCAATTTTGAAAAAGCCTTGGGAATAAAAAGATTAATTGGAAAATTCCACCAGACCATCAAGTTTGCATGTTTTTCAGTGTACAATATCATTTTATTTTCAACTGAGATAGTGTTGCAAAACACTGTTTTGGGAAGGCACATTTCTTTCTATGGAACTGGCCGCTTGATGTTTGCTTTAGTGTTAGTTCTGTGCTTGAACATTAGAAGTTTAGCTATTTTGTGGATGTCTTATTCTGAATTTAAAAATTTTTCCATGCCAATTTATTAGGCATAAAAGTATCTGCACTTTTAATACCCTCTTGAGTATAATATTTTATCTTAATATGTTTATCAATATTATGTTATATTGAGTTTATTTCTGCATGCAATTTATTGATTTATTCATTTTGATTACGAGATCCTATGCAATGGTTATAATTACGTATTTAAGGTATTTAACTTAAGACAAAAGTTAAGGTGCTTCCACAAGAACTCTATCAGTCTTACGGTTGGTATCATGAAATTTGATTTAAGGTTCAATGTAGTTATCTACTGAATATCTTATCTGGGGAATGGCTTTCCATGCTGTATGATGAACTCAACTTATACTTCCCTGCATGGATAATTGGAAATTTGTCCTTTTGATTACCTTCGCCTACATGTTTTGTGCTTCCCTTGAAATGGATGAATCAGAATTCATTTGTGATTTAATTCTCACTTCAAAGCCTTAAAGTGATCACTGGATTAGGTAGTTCCCACCTATTTTTAGTCCTGAGAATTTTTGTTTGCCAAAAATTACAGTGGGTGTCATTTTGACACCAGGTAAATGTTAGCATTACTTATTCATTTTTAGTGTTTAGATTGCATCAATTTGATCAATAATTGCCAGATAAATTCTAATTGAATATCATGTTTGAACTTATTATATTTCCTAGAATAATACTGTAGTTTTCATAAAGTTATTAGTCGTTGATATAAGATTTTTTCTAATTATTTTCCTCTTATGCAGCCCTTTTGTTTTCTGCAACCCAGAGAGTTATTTTTCCTGTAAAATAGCACTATTGCTGTATGCAATGTTCTGATGCCACATTGTAGGTAACTATTGCTAGATGTCATTAGCTGGCTCTCTGAACAGTTCTTGGCATTGATGATAAATAATGTGATACTGGAACATTTTAGAAAATGTACCATTCCTGAAGCATGTAGACAGAAAGAATGGAAAGGGACTGATTTTATTAAATATTTTACTCTAGTGTATTTTCTTTCATTGTATGTATACAACCCTTCATTTTGGTGGCCCATGTGCTTAAATATGATTTTTTTACTTAACTCTTCTTATGTCCTCACTAAATGCTGTGATTGACTGCATTGCCACTTAATTTTGGGATTTGCCGTGAAACATGGAGGGAAGATCAGACCTTTGTTTATGTACTTCTCGAGAATTTTTGTATGATCGCCCTTTGGCTGTTTTACATTGTTTTCAGCAACTACTTAGTTATCTAAAGTGGAAGCACCTGTATTTTTGGGTGGCCATTATGTGGCTTGCTTGTTCATTGAAAGGAACCTTAGATATTAGTATAGCCGTTGTAAATTTAAAATATAATTTTGGTTTTATGAATGATGTTTTGCTATTGCTCTTTATTAAACCTTTGTTTAGTCCTACATTAGACATTTTATGCCTGAATTACATTAAATGCTCTTCTGTTTTGTTGTTGGTTTTTGGTCACCTGTGTGAAGACTACTATAGAACTTTGTGGTGGTCTGAATTTATGGTGAAACAAATCTCACTTTGTGGAAGATGAAACATGCTTGATTTAAAAAAGATAAAATGGATGGGAAAAATTTAAGGGTAGGAGTTTATTAGTCTTAATACAATTATTGTACTTCAACTTGAATTCAGGGGTGCAGTTTTGAATATGTTCTATAATGGGAAACCGAGGTCATGAAGTCTATTATCCTTTGCCATGGGAGTCCCCCTGGACCATGGGAGTCCCCCTAGCACCCTTTGAAATATTATCTAACTTAAGCTAAATGTAGAACGTCGGTAGCAAAATTGTAAAATATTACAATAAAATCTTGATAAAAATGGTTCTGGCAGTCTAGCATTGGTGACCTGGATCTTTCAGGTAGCAGATGGGCAAAGAATTGTTACTACATTCATCATTTAAGTTCATAATAGTTCAATGGTGTCACTTGGTTTACTTGTCCGTTTAAGTTGAATCCACTTACTCTGATCTTAATGATTACCCCAGTTGCTACTTAGTCCCTTGCTGGGTTACAGGCAAACTAGGGAACTCTGAATGTGGCACTCTTTGTTATGCATGATTTTTCTCTGTTGATAACATCCATCACTTCATTCATTGAGATTTGACTCACGAGGTTGATGGTTTAACCCTTTAGCTGCGGGAGCGTCAAAATTTTTCTGCCACTGTGTGCGGGACATGAACGGGGAAGATATTTTTCCGTCGACCCCGGGCGTGTGTCTAGCAGGTAGTGGACCCTCATAATCCGGGACTACCCACCCTACCCCCTGACGACAGACCATGAATACAATTGAGCCCTTTCAAAGAATAACAATTGGAATTGAAATATTTGATCGTTACTTTTTCTAAATTGAATGTAAATGATTTTTTTTCCTCAAATTTGGACAGCATGACATTTTTATGAGCGATTTGATATCAAACAGTAAAAAAATCCATTGATTTTTAACCATATTTCTCAATATTTCAACCATACTTCAGCCGATTTGAACTTTAGGGAGCATTTGGAACGTATGTTTGGATGCGGTAGGTAAAGGTAATGGATAATAAAGGTTATAATAGGCATTCTCATGAAGGTGGTCCGATATTACACCAGATGAGGAGCTGTCGAACTGGAAAATCGGAGGAGTAAAATCAACCGTCCTGGACCAAGAAGATGATGCGGATTCAATGTCTTTAGCCAAATTGAATGGACCACCATCGCCGGAATCATTTGCATCATCCTCATCCGTCTCAGTATCCCTGGTAGACACAGACACATCGGAAAAATTTCCGTCCTCACTCTCACAATCAGAGTCGAATAAAATATTGAGAACTTCATCCTGGAGAGAAACCTTTCTCCTTTTTGGCCGAGATGGCAAATTTTCACTATCCATAGTGAAAATAAATGAAGAGATTCACAATATGTAGTCACTCGAGTAGGTACTTGATTAGGAGCAAACGTACACCACCGAAACTCTGGAAAAACTGAGCAAAGATCAATAGAGCATGTGGAAAAGACAGGATATTCGAAGGGAAACCCATTCGGTGGGAAATCCAGAACGAGATTATAATACTCAAAGGAAAGAAATGTTCATGGTAATTACGCAGGTGCGACTGACCCACCACCGAAAGTATAAGAGAGAATAACCAATGCTTTCAAATAAGTTTCCCCGGCTAATGGACAATGACAAGATTAAAAAATTCCTAGGAAATGTAAGGATTCATTGGAATTGTTTTCTTCGTGAATGTGCCGCGGAGAGCTGGGAGCTCTCTCCCTCGGTGAAGGGATAATCTGGGTAGCGCTCCCCGTGGTGAGGGTATCCAGTCCTCGAAAGACGCCTTTGTGCTCTCTGCCACTAGGTTGGGCCGAGTTCAAGCAACCGCGGAAAGGACGGCAATAAAATCCTAAGGAAAGTCTGCCAGTGGTAAGAAAATCTGGTCAAACGTAGAAAAACGTTTTTCCCGCACTCACCATGCAGAACGTTTAAAAACGTTCCCGCAGCCTAAGGGTTAAACATAGACTACAGAATACTCTAGACTGCTCACTAGTGTGGTTAATTTGGGATATGGTAAAATTAGCTTCACCGCCATTTCATGGGAGTGTGACTATAGATTCTTCTGCCAATTGTGCTCCCTATGCCCCTTTGTTATTAGATATAACTTCTCTGAATTCTATTGAAATAATTACATACCCAGAGAAATAATCTACATCTTGCAAGGCATTTCTTAACTTAATTCATTCTTAACTGTGTCGTATTCCATTATTAGGTTTCTTGGATAGTTGTCTTTCATGTAAAGTATTGGTATAAGTGGACTATCCACGGAACCTTATTTCTTAACCTCTTCTACCGCCCGGTTTTATCTTTCTTTGCTATCATTGTCACCTAGATTGAAAATCCAAAGTGTTTGTTAGACATATTTTTATTAAATTAAGTCAATAAAAATGTTTCAATTTTGACACAGTCACCCAATGTAAGTCTGGCTACTGTTATTAGTCCAGTACAGAATCTAAATTATTGGAACACCCACTGTCCCTTGCACTCACTTGCAATTGACCAGTTTGCCAATTCATAACTTCATTTGAGTATAAGTATTCAAATGGGTATGTAATGCTGTGACACCGAAGTAACTGTGTTTACTTCTTTAGTATTTCATTGTGTTGAGGGGCAGCCATAATCAGAGGGCTTCACTTGAAAGATATTCTTGGTGGATCTGCCCCCGTCGGCAGAAGATAGAAATGAGTACTCCTATTCTCAAGTCAGCATCCCTTTTTCCCTTCCACATTGCCTTCATTCTTGTGAGGCCCCAAAGATTTAAAAATATATCTCCGCTTCTCATAAGCCAGTGAGCAGTCTTATTATTTTCTTTAGTCCATGGTTTTGGGCGAATATTTTCACTATGTTTCAGTCGAACTGCCTATCTGGGCTTCATTCAGAAATCATGGATGTTCTAGTTAAGCCAAGTTAATTGATAACTTTGAAGTGTTATTTTTATTGTAGAGTAAATCCTGCATAGTTAACATGTAGTTTGTATTTGGAAGCTTAGTTTGCTTTCGATTGTGAATTTTGAAACTTTTTGAGGATATATCCTTTTCTTTCAATCATTTATGATTTTTTAAATATCTATCCCTTTCTTTATAAATAATATGCATACTTGATTTTATCCTGCACATCGATATTTTGGTCTCTTATTTATTGCTGAAAAAAATCATTTTACAGATGCCTTACAATCTGGAGCATCTCAATTCGTACAGCAGGCAAAGAAGTTGAAAACCAAGTATTGGTGGAAGAATTTGAAGGCAAGATTATTTTTTACTTGGTGATGAAGAAAAAATGTACCTTGCTTCACTTTTTTAAGAGCTTTTTTAATTTTCTTTCCAGATGATGATTATTATGGGAGTGATAGGCGTAGTAATTTTAATAATTATTATTGGTAAGTACATTTCAAGATGAAGTCATCAAATAATTTTTCCATGCGAAATTGAATGAATAAAATAGAAAACTTTGTTTGTAGTGTGTATTTGTTCTTCAATACAATTGGCATTGCTTTTTCTTTTTTTGTGGTATGTATTTAAATTTTATTTTCTCTTAGTAATGGCATGGCCATCTGGTTCTGGGGACAGTAGTTCAACTGCGGTGACCACCACACCTCACCCTCAGTGATTACAGGTAAGACTATCAATTTCATACTTATGCATGAGAGTATGAAAATGCATAATTTGTATAGAATTTTATTTGAGCATGCTTAGTGTAGCTAAAAATAATTGCAGGACAAGCCTCAACTTCTTTAGTTCAAAGAAGTATGAGTGGCCGTATTAGTGATAATGAGACAGTTCCATTCCTTTATACAGTCAAATTATTATTGTTACATTTATTTGAGCATTTCATGTACAGAGCCAGTAGTGAAATGTTTACCCTTATTACACAAATCAAATTAATACAATTGATAAGTATTCTGGACGAAAATTCAGGAGCGATAACGTGTACGACTAGATATCACTGTTTCCATTACATGACACCCCCTTTTTGTTTATTATTGCATCATCCATCAAGAATTGTCATCCATTATTATTTTACTCCTATTGTTTTTCTCCTGTTGTCGTAGATAATCGTTACTGTAGTTTGTTGCTACCCATTAAGCTCCCTACTCAAGTAAGGCTCAATATTGTTGATATTTTCAAAATAGTGTTTGAGATTAATCCTGTGGAGAAAATAAGTTGTAAAAGTTGTAGGCTAGCACCAGTAGTGGAGTGTTATTGGAGATGAAGGGAGGAACGGAAATACATAGAACAGGACTTGAAGCCGCTCCTTCAAATGGTTCGTGGGTCGTTCCATGTACAGTTGGCTGGCTACCTTGTACCACCATAGGTTTGGATAAAACTGTAAGGATATTTGCACATGGGTCTAATGACCACAGTTAAAATTTCACTTTGAAAATTTGAAATTTTGTGCAAAAATGCAAATTTGAAATTTCAAATTTGCATTTTATATCTTGTTAAATAATGTTTTCAAAGAAAAACAATGTGTGTCTGTAATGATTTCTAATGGTTGATTAAAAAGAAAAAATTGTACTGACATTTTGACCACTTTGAAGGCAATAATGATAATAACGTATTGAGGTTAAATTTGGTGTTTAGAAGTGTTTAGTTAAGTTTTCATTGGTCCCAAACCTAATCAAAGGTATTTCCTATGAAAATTTCAATTTCATGTTTTATTACCAACCAACAGTGTAATTCTTGGGCTTCAGTCTACGTTTTTCATCATCGCCATTGTGTTGATTATCATATTAGTGAAGTGAGGATTCTCATCTTATGATTTCATGCCATTGTAGTTAATTCATTATGCAGATTTCTTTTGCTTTGCTTATATTTTTTGAAATGCATGGTAAAATTTTGCTTACATCAAATTCTTGACTTTCAGTTTTTGGTAGTATAAATTATGCATACATTGCCTTCAAATGTTACGTTCATCAATTAATGGCATATTTTTTTGCTATTAAGGTATGAATTGAGCAATAGTTATTACTTGATATTTTGTCAAATTCACTTACCAATAATCTCTTTGTCTTCTTATAGGTGTCTGACGTACTGGTTGGGAGTGAGCACTATCTTCGGCAACAATTTTATGACTTCTTTGTCAGTCATCTATTTTCCATTGTTAATAATGTAATAACTTCAGAATTCACTATCAATAAATGTTTAGGGCTCTAGTCAGCAGGTACACTCAAATTATGAAGAGAGTTTGTCAAGATATACAACCACGTGGAGACTGCAAAATGAGCATGAATGAGCATGAAGCAATTCTTGTTCCACCTTAGAGTTATTACTTTCATGAACTTCCAGTGACTGCATGAAAATGGAATTTTTTGGCTTCTGGAAATATATTCCTGCCATGCTTTCTCGTGTCTGCTGCTTGAAAGTTCTTCCTATTAAAAGAGAGAAATTTATTCTCGAGGGAATTATTTTTTTAGCCAATCATATATTTCTTGAGTCTCACTGAAATGAGATGAATGTGTATAAGAGCTTTAAAGCAGAATATATTTAATAGTTACTAAAGTATCAAAAAGGGTACAGTATTCAATTTTACAAAATGTGTAGTTAATATCCTGTTACTACAATTTATTATTAATCTTACTAGATATTGGATTTGTAGTACATATGTGTGAATGCAAGATGCTGATATTCACATGGATTGCTTTTAAAGAACTACATATTTGTAATAAATTCTATTGTTTCATGAAAATAATTGTCTTGATTTATGATTAGTTCTTCCACTCATTAAGATTTTCTGCCTAAAAGTCTGTTTGATTTGGAGAACCTGCCAGTTACTTTTCATTCTTCACCACCCATTTTCACAAATAATTAACTGCTAGAAATGATGTACTTAAGTGGGGTATTTTTTCTTCGTCAGGTTTTATCACTAAGGTTATTGGATGATCTTTGTAAAATGTTGGCACAAAGGCTTCAAGTGTAGGAATTAAAACAAAATTGTCTGGCATACAGAAATAAAGTGTGATTGTGCCAGAATATGCTCAATTCTTGATTTGATGTACTACATATTTCACTGAAAACCACCCAATACTGATTGTCTTTTGGATACTGATAGATTGAAAAACCTTGCCATTTTTTTAGCCTCTAACTGGAAGCTAGGGCCAATGGTGTTAAGGTGTGCACTACCTCTATGGCAGTCACTCATTGGATGGACAGATGACCTTACCCTAGGTGGGCGACTGTAGGACTCCCTGGAGGGGTCCCCAGAAAGAGATAATAGAAAGCTGGGTGACTGGCTTCTTTTATGATCACTTGTACTTACACCTTTCCTGAGGTCATAAATAATTTACCATGGTTGCATTTCAAGTTGAACTTACCTTTGTAAATTGTAAGTAATTTTCACCCATGTAGTTGCTGACTAAAACAAATATTGATACGTCTTCTTTATAATAAAAGTTAATTGCTCTGCATTAGTCTCACTAAAACTGGAGAATGGCTATTGGCTAAAACCGATTTGGCTAATTTTGGTTTTGAAATGTTCGTAAAGGTTAAGGGAAGGTTTAAAAGGTGAGAATGTTATGATGCAGGGCCCATGAGGCCTTGGAATGTGCCCTGAATCATATCCATAAAAAATACATGTTAAGGTAATAATTAATGCCTCCAGATCTTTTTTATTTTGCATATTTAAATTAGTGGTAATGGTCACACATAGTAGGAGCATGTGCCTTTGGTAAGACAAATAATTACACATTCTTACTGTCCATTTTCGTTTTCCATATGATTTATAGTGAATTTTGAAAAAATGCTGAAATTTGAGCATTTTCGGATTGCTGTCCCCTAGACGACCTTCAGTATTGTTATTGTAGTTGGACATCTCTTTCTAAGTTTATTCACAAAATAAGTGCACAAAAATATTTTTCACTTAATTTAGACTAATTTTGTTACTAACCATTTATTGTTTATGTTAAAGACTCATTTGCGTATGTAATTTGACATAGCGACTCTATTTATCCTAAGTGCGGGAGAACTTTCTTGTCTTTGATTACATACAATACTAAGGAGATGGCAACCAAACTTAGGTCATTGAATTCAATCAAATGTGTGACGAGCTACCTTAGGTGCTAACCATAATGATGACGAGCGAGAGACAGATAGTAATATTAATGATAGTTGTATTAGTATGGCAGTATTGAAGAACTAACTGCAATAGACTTGTGTATGCATATAGTGCATGAATGCAGCAGCTGATGAAATAGGGCAAGAAAAAGCTGGAGGTAGTAGGGTAGATTGAATATATTTTTTTAGGGAAGTGGGGGTGAACACATTGGAAGTTCAGGTTGTATAGTTTGAAATAATGATCACACCCCATGATTTTGATATTTAAAATGAATATTTCCTTACCTTACCTAATTGTCCACTCAAATTTTTTTTTTTGAGGTTTTTGGCATGAATGAAAATATTACATTAAGAAAATAAGATAGTGCTAGTAGATGGATAGATATATGAACTGTGATAGGTGCAGAAATTTTCCTCATTTCTGGTGGGGCCCTTTCATGTACAACCCCACTTGAGGTATTGAAGATGTGAAAGGAAATATGGAAGCATGGAGAAGGTGAAATGGCCCAAGAGGAATGACAAAGTATGTAGTGCTGGACATGGCGAGTGAGGAGAAGCAACTTTTAGACATGGAGGAGACAAAGAGGTTTGACTGGAGGGGGCACCAAAAACTAGTGCCGTAGGCAATAATGTGAGGTAAGCAGGGAATAATAAGATTGATAGATAGTATGAGAGGATTTGTCATCCCATGGCTAACATTTGGAATGAAAATGCTAATTGCGCACCAGTAATTCACATCCTATATCATCAAACACATGTCCTAAAACCATACATTGCCATACATTTGCTACCTACAGCTTTTTCTTATTTCTCAAACTCATTCTGAAGTACTCATGGAAGACCTTATTATACCTCATCAAAATACATTATATTCCATCGTTGTTTTATCATCACAAAAATTTTCTCTTGAATACTATTAAATACATGGGCTGTCCTTACAACATGGTGTGGAAAGAGATCACTTAAAGCACTAAACACAAAATGCTACTCATGGTACAAGTATGACCCCTATGAAGAAAAGAATACGTATGCACCAGTAAGATTGAAATAGCAATTATTTGTGAAAATGGGTGAAACTAAATTGTAAAATTAAAAAAATGAGATACATGGAAAAATTAACATCAGATCCTGATTCAGGAGGAAAAAGTCATCTTAGAAATCGATGAAGGGTGCTGGCAATGAAAAATATTCAGGACAGTGTCATTATGGTCATAAATTATAACCTAAAATGGTAATAAATAAAAACCTTGAGATATAAAGGTATGTATCAACATTGTAGTCAGAAAAAAATGGGGTCTGGCATTCTCTTGAAGATAAGTTACATCTGACGAAGGTTTATCTAGGGAGGATACACTTTTATTTATCCAAAATACGTACAGGACTATATATACCAAACATTTGGGGGATTTTGGACCCCTTCATTTCCTCCTTATAACAGCTATGGTGCTAGCCTGAATGATCATTGGAGTTTTTAATTAATGGTCAAATAATATCTACTAAATGGGACACCCATGAGCCAATGGCATTAGCAGCAGCAAATTCTCTAATAGAGAAAATTACTCACACTAAACTTCACGATGTACTTCAGGATCAATGATTAGCTTCACATAAGCGATCTTACCCCTCAAAAACTTAACATATGAATGATATATAGCCTGAAAAACTCAACTTAATGGATAGAAATGCAATAAAAGGTTTCCATCAGCTGAGTAACAACCTACCCATCTCAATTTTTTATTTATTTTCATATGCTGACATTCCATCAAGGTAAAATGCCAAAACATGGTACATTATTCATCAAATGGCACTTCATAATCCCAACCAAGAATTGCAGGTATATACATTTGAGGATAAAATAAAATTTTTATTCAGTTAAGAAATTTTTATTTAAATAAAAATAGAGGGACTATATGGGGCAGCTAATATCATTTGTATGCAAAAATCCTCAAAACTAGAAGCATGCACATGCAACATGGCAAGTGCAAACACTATATTGTTGATATGAGAGTAAAAAACAATGCACAAAAGCCTAATTGGCTGCTTAGCTGTGGTGAGACCACCCCACTACAAGATCGGTGAGCTCTTACATTACAGCAGGGGCAACACCATTCGAATTAAAGCTACAAAAGAGCATTTGCACCACACCACAACAGTTGTTCTTATTGGCCCCCAAACACCCCCTCTACCTCACTTGTCAAATCATGTCTCATTTCTTCTATCAGGCATTCCTATGAGAACATCCCTTCCATTAGAAAGATGGAATAAATCCACACTCGTCTACCGCACAATCACAAAATGAACATATCATCCATAAGCCGCCACACAATGATTTACACTCTCTAACCTTATGTAGAAGTCTAGAGATAAGCAGTAATTAGTTCTTCACTACTTCAAACACAAATTAAAAAAGTACAGGAAATGTGTCAGTTACTATGAAAAGATATTAGGCTTCATTTATATTTTTCATGTTGAAGGCATCAATAAAGAAGACATTATACAATAATTCTGTTTGAAGCAAGCATGTACTTGCAACAATAATATCCATAAAATCTTATTTGTAAATCTTATGAATGAAAATTTTGCAATTCATCCAATGACAACTGGTGATAAATGATAGACTTCCTCTAAAAATTCTCTTTAAACTCTAATCAAACTCTGTCATAATTCCAGTTCTATATTTAAAATATTTCTACAACATAATTTGATGATTTGCTGCAAGGATAAAACACTCCTCCTAAGAAAATAATAGAATGAATTTACAGAAGAAGTTAAATTTCTGTTTGAGTAGACTACTCAATATTCTGACAATATCACATACATAGAAAAATGTACAAAATACAGCGATAATCCATGATCAGCAAAAACTTTCTTCATTATTTATGGAAAAGTTTATGATTATTCACGATGATTTAGTTTTCCAACTATTTTAATGGGGGGGTTAGATGGGGAATATAACGGTTAAAACTCTTATATTAGTATCAACTATTTCTTGAAAATCATTACCCATACCTTAGTGTATTATCACTTCTGACAAAACATGACATTTTCTGACCTATCATAAACTTGTAGCATTCGATAAGCTAAGGCTATGTTGGAGAAAGTCCACAGTACCAATCCATGACAACTTCAGAATAAAGGACACAAATTAATTTCATGTTGTAGGAATTCACCGGAATAAGTTCACACATTCTGGTATTCTATCAAAATATATAGACTATCACCATTAAAATGATGATTCATTCAATAATTATTACTTACGACTTCCATTAGAAAATCATGCTGACTTGCAGGTATAATAAATTCTATGATTTTTTAAATAGACCAGGCTAATACTTAAATCTGTATCACAAAGAAAAAAATCAAAGCCAACAGTCACTGTAAAATGACTACACTGATAAACATTTACTGAAAAAAATGTAGCACCCTTAAAATGAACAGTAAATCAATGAAAAGATCATCCTTCAATTATCAAACATGAATGAATGTCGACAATATGCTATGTACAAAATATACTTTTCTCATGATTTGAATCAGAAATTAAAACCTAACCACATTTATAGATGGCTAATTATGAAATACATAAAGCATTAGCAATAAACCACTGATAGGCAATGTTAAACAGAGGCAACCCATCATATGATCATTATTGCCCTCTTCCAAAAATAATTTGGATCACCCTAAAGGTATCATACCCTTTAGGCACAGCCAGTAAATCAAGAGAAGTAGGTGATTATGAAGTCCAAGAAGACGTCAGAAATGAATTGATTCCACACTTCATCTAAAGAGTAGGCAAGCAATGAACTTTCCCCCATTCCCACTCCCCACATCCTGTTCCTCCCAACTGGCATGTTCACACACACTTATTCCACATACACACACAATCCTTTTATGGCTTCTTCCCTGAGACCTACGAGGGCAGTGGACAAGAGTAATTGAACTATCCAAATAGATAATATAATTATTTATACACATGTAAATGACAGCTGGCAACCATATATATCATTGAATGAGGCTCAGTACCTGTCACACAAGATTTGCATATGAGCTAAAGTTTCGCACTCTCTTCAAGTGAGGAAATGCATCAATCAACACTTATGTAGGGAGGAAACTTTTCCACAATACAATGTCATATCTTATGGCCTAGGACCCCTCGCTGCTTCTTCCAAAACTCGTACTTTCATTTCACGCTCTCTTTGCTGCTGCCTACAATCAAAGAAATACACACCAATCATTTAAAAAGAAACCCACAATATTTAATAAAATAGAAATAGTCTGATAAGCCCATTTTAGCTAAAACTTTTTTTTACATAATTCTGCAAAACGTAGGATGAAAAATTACGTTATAATGCCAAAACTGATTTAAAAATGACAAAACAATTAAAGACATATCAAATCAGCATTTAATTAATGGTTTCATTCAAATTGCTTCAAAATAATTATGGACAGCATGCCTTGATTAGCATAAGGGCAGAAGACTAAATGTGTTTGTGTTGCTTATTAAACTTAAAAATATAAACATAGGAGATCTAGGGTTGTGTTCTGACTACCTTGGGAATGCATTTACAGAATTCTTTGCTTGAAAATTTTTAATTGCTTAATTAGGCACTGAGAGAGCTACGTTTATTCATCCTGATGAAGAATAAGGCCAAAACAGGAAAATGAAATAGATAATCCATTCACATTCCATTCCTCAGCAAAATTTACTTTTCTTTCTATACTATACTTTTTCTCCTTCTTTTGATCCTAGACAATGAAAAATAGTTGCTTTGGGATAAGAAAGAGTAGGATGGATAGAATAGATGAGCAAGGCTGTACAGGACAGTTTGGGATGATTGAATTTGGGTATAAAATTGACAGTAATGACAAAAATTAACATAGGGGTGAATTTTTAGCATAAATTGACTTATTTTTTTGCACACCAAAATCCATCTCACAACAACTACAAACCTAAGGTATTCCTCATGCTGCGCAAGAAGTGAGGGATGGAGTTGCGCTGCAGAAGGATGAGGAGGGAACCTCTCCCTCTCCATCATCATTTGTCTCTGGAGCTGTTCATGGGCAGCTGCTTGAGCTGATAGCTAAAATAAAGCAACATCAAACAAATTAGAACAAAAGCGTTATCTCTGAAAAATATTTCCAAATGAAAAACACAAGAATCACCACTCCAAGCTTAAGGTACTTCACATCTAATGCATTTTTTGTAAAATCGTAGTTTTAAAATTGAAGGCAAACAACTATATCTCGTTGGAGATTCCACAGGAAAATCTGTGCGTAAATGCTGACAATGTTAATCATCATTAAAGTTTAACTAATGAGTACTACATAAATGCAATATCCGAAAAAGAGAATGTCATTGTAATAATCAAAAGATTACAATTTTCTCATTTCAGAAATGAGGACTTCTCTTTCCGGACTGTTCAAACTCAGGGTGAAAGCAACTCATACTTGCTTTATGTTCATAGCTCAAACAGGCACAAAAAACTCACTGATATTACAACAGGTGAAAATCAAGATAATCACAGCACAAAATGAACTTGACAGTAGGTGAATTAACTTTGCGGAAGTTATTCTTGATAAAATACAATAAAAACCACTTTGTACTTTCCACAAAATTTTAATACTTAGCGACCGGTTTCCACGTGTTCTACGTCATTTTCAAGCTAGACTACTATCTCCAAACAAGCCAAAGTTCATTTTATACTGCATAGTGGGGTAGGGGGAAGTAGGTAATGTGGAAAAGAGATCGGTTGAAGGTTGGTGGTTTGAATGGTGAAGGTCACCTACTATTGGGATCTGGGTGTGGAATTGGGAGGTATTTATGGGGGGAAGGTTAACACTGAGGAGGAGTGACAAGTGGGTAGGCACAAAGTCATTGAAATGAAAATGAACTTGCTGAAATTTTTTTTTAATCATTGACACTAGTAATGAAGTTAAGACCTCTGATCACAAGATGTCTGCTGTAGTCAAACTATCTAGAACAAAAACACGTGACAGAATTTTTAGAATATGTACTTAAAGAGCACTTACTTGATGAGCCAACTGATCAGCATAGGGACGACCCAATATATCAGTCGGGTGATGAAGCCCCATTGCAGCTGCAGCGGGGTCTCGTGGAGGTGGAAGTAAGCTCGGCCGGGGATAACCACTGGCAGCTATTGAAGAAGAGAAAAACAGCCTTCATAAGTTTAGCCTCAGTAAGGTTGGAACAAATATCAATACTTCTAACAACACAATTTTAAATTAACTGGTGCACATATCCACAGGTACAGAATAATGTATGCAAATGTTAAGGTTTCATTTCCTCAAATTCAAAATTGCAAAAAGAAATATGCAAGTAAAAATCTACACTTGCGTAACTCAATGCAATCAACAAAAATCTTAGTCAAAAAGTGACAAGAAGTAATATGAACATAATGATTTGAGCACATGAAAATACTTTGAAGCCACTCAAGACAGCAAGCCTAATTAATTTCTTAATATTCGAAAAAAAAAGATATTGACAAAACTTTTGTTAATGATAGCAAAATTTTTTTGATAATAGTAAATTATTTTTAAATATTTAACTTCATTACTATCCCAGCTTCATCATCAGGTGTAACCATTTAATTTAACTAATAAATTTTTAGAATTTTTAATTTGGCTTGGACAAATTAGCCTATAATGGTTGGTTGCACTTGCTATGGAGGGAAAAAGGAAGATGCACTGTCAACTTGTGAAATGCAAAGCCCAGTCAAAGATAAAAAGCAAGAGAACGTTCATTCCATGAATTTTTGTACGACATAGAACTGAATGGGACAGTTGCTAATTGAAGGACAATAAAAATATAAAGAATGGAAGAGTAATTTTATCACTTCCTTCACTTAATAGCAATCGAGGAGGAAACTTGGATGCAGTTGAGCAGCAGTGTATGACTCTGGAGCTGGGTATCTACCTCCTATAGTTCCTTTACATTCTCATTTAACATAGCTTCTGTGTACATACACATTATATAAACTAATTTCATCTAATTCAGGAGTAAGCAAGCTTTTAGAGCTTGCAGGCATGCTCACATAGTCATGGCTACATAGGATTCAAACATTTTCAAGATATATTTTTATCCAATTAGTGATGTAATAAATTTATAGAACACATACTTCACACAAGTAATTTTGTGGTATAAAGCACCAAAACAATTGATAGCTAATACAGGGTTCACACCACCTTCACAATCTCGATTTCTCTGATACTCTGTTCACACAACATTAATAGTTATGTGTGTCTTTATGTGCATAGACCAAAATCGTTGAGTGAATGCATTTCCTTGCGCACATAACTTTTAGTTCCTAATCCCGTCATTATATGATGTTAAGTGGTTTCATCACAGACCTACCAGGGAAGAAGAAATAAGAAAGGGCTTTTGATATCAATGTGTCCCATTGAGGGAGTCACAGTTCTAGGATGATAATACTGATGTTTAGTGAATGCATATAATAATATTTATTTGCCCAGAGGACACAATACATCATGATACAATCGTAAGGGTTTAGGGCACGTCAAAAGAAAACATATTCTCAAAGGAAATGTTACAATTCACTGTGTAGATAACCTTTTAGATTATAAAAAACTTCCTATGTGTGAGCATTACCTATGTAACAATCAATGAAGTGCAAATGGTGTATGACTTTTCCTTAATTTCAAGTTCAAATTTTTTTGCTTCCCTGGCTATAAGCCAATTTAGTATACTAAGTATAACCAATCTCATGAAGGATTTTCATAGAAAAATGTAGTAAGGTATACACTCATGCCTTGTGTAGCACAACTTTGCCACAAATCAAATTTGTTCAATGGGAAAATATTCCAAATGCCACTAAGCCAAAGCAAATTGACTTCCACCATGAGGATCCACACTGCAGCCTTCACGGACATCAGTGATCACGGGGTAGAAATGGAGCAGGGCCACCAAAATGTAGCAGGACGGGAAAGGGAGATTCTCAAGTACATTGGCTTCATTTCATCCAAGCAGTCATAGGTAGTCGCATTGCAGTTAATTTCACCTATGCTCCAGAAGAATTATTTAGCTCTGGAACAGAGTGTGACAGTTTGCAGCAGGAGAAGGTGATTTTGATAGTGCCCTACAGTGTAAACCCTAAGTGAAGACTAACAGAAGAGAAGACTGTGGATTGAAAGATAAAGAAGTTATCAAGAAAAAGTATGAACCTTGAAGAGAAATTGAAAGTACAGCATACTCCCGATTGTTCAGGCTAATGATGGGGAGAGGCAGCACGAATAACCAGAAAACACAAATAATCCAAACTTGCACTTGAATATCATTTAATTTTCATAATCCACATAAATCAAATGATTAAATATTATTATGCACATTGTCTGTTATTTTAGATTGCTTTCTGGAAACATTAAGAGCTTTCTTTTCCCGACCCTAGCGGCGAAAATGTGATTGTACTCGCATTCCTACTGCTCCGTGTCACACCTGGTTTCCGAAAACCACGCATCCATGGCTGCTAGATCACAGATTCAGAAAAGTGGTTTCCACAAATGCTTCAAAACCACTATGCGATGAAGGGAACTACGCTGTCAGGCACCATGCTGCATAGTTGCATATCGCACAAGTTGTCCGGGATATAACTGCTGCAGGATGCGGATCTGTGATCACTGAGCGCAACTGCACACCGCAATGCTTGAAAAACAGGAACAGGAACTCCCGCGAAGGCAAACGGGCGTGCAATCATGCCATCGCGCAGTAGTGGTTATACAAAACCAGAATTTATTGAAAATTGTCTATGCAGGTGAGTGCCCAAATATAACTTATGCTATCTCTACTTCCACTTCCCTCGCTGCCTTCACTTCTACTATTCCCTTTCTCTCCAGTTTGATCTTAACTCGTCGCGGCGTAAACATGCCCGAGTGCAATGAAATCTCCGGTTCCCTTGGGCCGTATTCAACCGCATGGGAGGCCACGGCAATGATTGCGAATTTGTGATACGAAATATGCAATTAAAGATCGTTAATAAGATATTTTCCAAAATTACGATCGGTTAAAAATTGAAGAATTTTTAAAAATTAATCAGGAGTTTTTTTTTCCCACTGCTGATCATCGTCAGCACTGCTGGAGCAGACGTCCAAGTAAGACTTGAATCATTCCTTGTCGGCAACTAAATAAAATAATTCCCCTTTAGGAAGGGAATTCTGATAGAAATAATACGTCCGGTGTAGCCTAGCATTAAAATGCAAATATCCTGGTGCTTTTGCGTCATTTGTATTTCTATTAAAAGGTTGTGGAAAACAACCAAAATGTGTAAAACTCATGTATGGATAAGCTGCAACATGGATAAACCGCAGCCGGATAATTGTGAGCCTGCAGTAATAAATTGCTTGCAAGATGGAGTGTCAAAGTGATATATATTTCTTAAATGTTAGTCCACCTGCAAGAAAGGAGGGAATTTCAAACACGGCCATGAACTTTTTTCATGAGAGAAAATGACTTTGAATGCATGCCTAGATTCTTCACAGATAGTTTAATTGGTAAATGTTTATAAGTTTTTCCCTGGCTAGTAATGGGAGTATATATATGGCTCACAGGAAATTCGATACCCAATACCTATGCTAGTGGAAACATGCCCATCTTCAGGGGTGGATCCAGGATTTCTTTCTAGGGGGAGGGGGGGGGGGGGGGGGGGGGGGGGCACATGCCCCCGTTAAAACTTAAAATGGTCCGTTATTAAAATGGTCTCTTTTAACCCTTTCGAGACGGCAGAGTTTTTGTCTTAGCAAGACTGCTGTACTGAGCCCCAAGAGACTCTTCTTTCTCGTGGTACGGAACATTTTTGGAGGCCATTCGTTAAGAAGGGTCTCGCTGAAACTTTTTCGACCCTCCCCGCTGGAACTCCACATTATCTGGGACTCCGAGAGTAGTTGTGCTCCCTCATTTCCGGGTTTACAATATACCTGCAGCATTGGTTCGTGGTCAACTTATGTATTGCTTGTACGTATTTAGCAAATGGATAATTGTTTCTAGCACGTAAATTGCAGACTTTGAATTGAATTACTCATTTTTTCTGAGCATTGTCAAATTTTAAACGAAGTTCTAAGGTCAATATTAACGCATTTAATGCAGCAACAATTTCCATATTGATGTTTATACATAACTCAAGATATAAGTTTATATTTATCGTAGAATTTCTTTTAAAAATTGTAAATGCTGCTCAAAAGAGAAATAATTCAATTCTTAGTTTATTTTTTATGAGAAATGAACAAATATTTATTTCGAAAACTGACTGGATAAACAATTGTACGACCGCTGTCCCTTACCGCTAAGAGGGGTTATACCTGCTCCCGCATTCAGAGGGTAAATCCTAAACTCCGCAGGGTTGGGTCCAGAGACAAAGACGACGTAAACCCACGACCGTCCTAAAAGGGGGAGAGCTAGAAAACTTATGTAAACGGCTTTCGTTAGCCTAGCCAGGAAAATCTCACACACAAATATACGGCCGTCGTCTCCCGGTTCATGAAACGTCCACACGTATATACACGTGTATAGTAGGGAAAAGGTTAACGCAAAGTCAATAGTGTGAAGACTCCAAGAAATGCATCCCTTGCACTAAACGAGGCATGAGTGTGCTGTGAAATAAAGTCAAGTAGTGAAGGGGTAGCACTACACCTTGCCACCCAGGAGGAGGGCAACAAAATGCTCACCTAACTGCTCTACCTACTAGCAACATCAAGTATTCAACCACGATTTATTATCTTTTTACAGCACCTCTAGAATTTTTTCATGAATATAACTTAATTTTCTCTGACATTTCCACAACTTCCCTGACCAGCATGAACCCTGTTATAGCACTGCAGATGATGGGCTGCCCACTTTGGTCTAATCCATTTGTCCAAATGTGAAATTGACAGCTATTTAGGAGCCAACAGTTTCCACACAAACTCTACCATACCTGCGGATGATGCCGCAGCGGCTGCAGCCACCATCTCCTGCTGTTGTTGCTGTTGCTGCTGCCCAGGGTGCAGGTGGAGGTGCGTGTGTGAGTGAGCATGTGTATGGGCATGGGTGTGCGTCGAGGGTGTCGTGGTGGGGACAGCGGGCACGGCCGCAGCCATGAGGGATGAGGGCGGTGGAGGGTGAGGTCCTGGTGAGGCAGGCGGAGGGGCCACGGGTGGTGTGGGGAGGATGCGGCCAGGCAGCAGTGGTGGTGCAGGGGAGAGGTGGGGGTAGTCAATGGGCGAGAGGCCAGCTAGCTGAAGGCGGACCATTGGGTCCAGCATGGCCGAGTCCAAGAGGTGAGGGTAGTGCAAGTGTGAGGGGTGAGGTGGAGGAGCCAATGAGCTTGCGGGGATCCCTGCAACAACAGATGAGCCTCCACTGTAGAGACATCCGCACTTGTTTTCACTTATTTCCCTTGACTGGGGACAGCTGAAGAGGATTACTTCTTTTCCATCTGAGAAGATTTCATTTCCACTATTTTACTCTTTCTGACATAATTATTACTTACAGTCTTAGTGCCACCAAGAGAACACTAGATATATGTACTCAAAAAGGGAAAAGATTACAAATTTTAATTGAGCCACAACTCATAGGAATGAAATGGGTAATTAGGAATCTTATATGCCAGTTTCAACAATTCAGCAAAGGCTCACAGATTCTTCTATCATGCCACCACAGAAGGCATTTGATTTAATTGAAAATAATTTAATTAATAGTAATTTCTGAAGATGCTTATAGCATTTTAAGGAGAACAGATGTCTTCCAAAACTCAAGTAAAGTATTACCTAATATAGAATTTTCTCATTGGACTGCTGGTAATTCCCCCTAAGCAGAATAACTAAACAGTAGCCTCCACCATTCCACCACCAATACGTCTTGCTATTAAACTGAATGTATGATGACTTGAGTGTAATGAAAATATGAAATAAGTGTAAGCCTCCACCATGATGCCACTGGGCAGCAGCCATACCAGCAACTTTGACAGCAGCTTGACAAGTGAAGGTAATGGTTAAAACAACAAAGACAGGCAATGGGAAACAAGACATAGGAGTGGTAATCACACATACTTAATTAACATATCAGATGATTGGGCACAACGCAAACAAGACACAATGCATTTATTTCATTTGTTAATCTTAACGACAGTGTTAGTGATTCATTTAATGGCTATATGTGATTCCAAACTATTAAAAAATATTTAAAATATGGATTAGAAATTAACACTGCATCACATATAGTTGTTTGACACATTAAAACTTAAAATTCAATTTCAAGTTTCAAAGTTATGGTGGGATCCTGGATCAAACTAAAAGGAAAATGGTGAATAAATCACAAATGGAATACCATGGATAAATCATTATGTGAAAATGAAAAGGAGACTTTGTTGCTTTCCACAGATTTATTTCGTCCGTACGACATGTTTCGAACCATAGAGGTCATTATCAAGTACAAAAATGATAATGACCTCTATGGTTCGAAACGTCGTACGGACGAAATAAATCTGTGGAAAGTAACGAAGTCTCCTTTTCATTTTAGTGTATTAATTTCCACATAGATGAGCCTAATACAATTGAACGAAATCATTATGTATTCGACCATGACTCAGGTCAGCATATGATGATGAATATTAATTTAAAAAACAAGTAACATCATTTATTAATAATGAATATACTGATTAAGTCATGGAAACACTTAATATGTAACCAGTAACTTTGACAGCAGTTTACTTCAATTGTGAGCATGACAATATTAAGGACAAAATATTATTTTTTTGAAGACATTAAGGATTAGATACGCACAGAACAATGGAAAAAGATTGATTATTGGCAAAATATCATTCATCAAAACAGCAAATGACAGCAAAACAGGAGGTTGAGTATTCAATGGGACTTCATTGGTGTATGCTTAAAATAAGCATAGCATAACTCAACATATCAAACAATTATATAACTATAATATCAAATTCAATCAAGAAATTCAAATCTTAGTCTCATGAACATTAGTGATCACACAATTCATATGCTGGAGAAAAAGCTTAACTAATTCCACAACCACTGTAAAAAATGTATTTAATAGTGACTACTGCACTCATAGTCACTGAAACTCACCAATAGGTGAAAATATACACATCAAACAAGAGTGAGAGACAACAAAGCAAAATTTGAATATTTATGTGGAAGTCTAATTCCATTAAATATATGTTTAAACTTAAAAGAGATTTAGGTAGTGAAAAAATGGGATGTTGGGATAAAATTATCATGGATTGTCATTAATGAAATGAATGACAGCCATTAATTTCATTTCTTAAGGACAGAAAATTTAAATGTAACAAATAAATTCTCAAGTTTGTCGTGTAAAATAAAAAGCTAAGTATTGCTGAATCTAAATTAAAACAAAATTCATTAGAAGACTGTGTATTTTAAAATAAATCCATTGGCATAACAAGTCACATGAATGAATACATGCTTTAACTTGAGGATAAGCTTTTTTTTTTTAAGGTAAATGAAAGCTTTCACGGCACAACATGCAAAGCATAAGAGTTAAATATGCAGTAAAAAAACAGGTAGAACTAATCTTACAGATACACACCATTCATGAGATTAATATTTATTTTAAATTGGATTGATATTATTATAATCAACTACAAACATGTAATAGTACAATAAATGAACAACATGGGCTGGTATTATCCAAGCTATGTTTGATACTTCACAATACATTCAAAATTAGCCAAGTAATATACACTGGGGAAAGAGATAACAGAGGAAATACATTTTACAAACAAATATGGAGTATGATATGCCCAGGTGCAGGCTTGTCTTTCCTATATCCACAATTAAATGTAATAAATCCTATATTTTGCCACAAACATTATCACCATTTGATAATCTTTTCATTGAATGCTATCAATACGAGGGTCATTCCATAAGTCTTTAGAAAAAGGCATAAAAAGAAATTATAATGGTTCAATTTTTAAAATTTTTTCATTATAGTACTCTTTCAGCCACATAAAATTTTTAAGCATTTTTTCAAGAACTTTAAGCCATCCAAAAAGAAGAATTTTGAAATCTCCTCAAAATAGGCATTGGTTTGGGCAATGACCTCCTCCTTAGAAGTAAATCGGTTACCGTCAAGCCATTTCTTCAAGTTTTGAAATTAGAAACAGTCACTATAAGCCAAATCTGGTGAATTTGGTGATTTTTATTAATAATTGAAACTTAATTCCCTAATTTTGGCTATTGCAACTGAACGCGTGTGCAACCCTGCATTATCTTGTTGAAGGAAGGACATTTTTGTCGAAAAAAGGACGTTTTTCTTGATTTCTACAATCTACAGGTCTAAATGCGATGCATCAGACTCTCCTGTTATCGATTTTCCCAATTGCAAGTAATCGGTGTAGATTATTCCGCATACATCCCAAAATATCGTTGCCATGACTTGACAGGCCCATTTCACCATCTTTGCCTACTTTAGAGCCTTTTCTCTTTCTGAATTCCATCGCTTAGACTGTTCTTGTCTCTGTAGTTTAGCGATGAATCCATATTTCATCAAAAGTTATGAATTGATGCGGAAAATCCTCAGGATTGCGATGGAAAAGCAGCAAAACAGCCTTTGAGTTGACCACACGATTGCGGGTATTCTCCAATGTGAGAAAACGCGGAAGCAATCTTGCCAAAATATTTATTACACCCAAATTTCCGTAAAAAATTGAAACAATTGTGCATTACGATATGCCTGTGGCCTTATCTATAATGTTCACTTTTATTCGTCTAGCACTTAAAACCATATCGTGGATTTTTTCAATCATTTTGGGGGGTAGACACTACCACAGAGCGTCCGGACAATGTTCATTGTTTTGGATGTACGGCCACGTTTTAACTTATTTACCCAATTGAAAATAATTTCAAACACAAGAGGGGATCTTCCATAAGCTTAATTAAAGTTAGCTTTGAAATCCTTCGGCATTAACCCTTTCAAATACATGCGTTTTATAACCGCACAAAACTCAATTTTATCCATTTTGATAAACAAATGAAAGTTGTTCACTACAATCGGCAACAACAATTAAACTATGGGATGGATACAGCTGAAAATTTATCAGCTGACTATTCACAAGTGCTACTTTCTACTCTGCATTAATTTTTGATACTACGAGAGATATTTATTGGAGATTCTATGGACTTATTGAACGACCGTCGCAATTAAAGAAATTGGTAAAAGGCAGATTTTTTATGAGCATTTGATTTTTTCCAAACACAACAAAATGAACGAATAAAAGGCTAAAATGGAATGAGTGAATGAGAAAGGCTTGAAGGGAAGTAAAAAAAAAAAAATTTTTAAGAAAAGATCTCCCATAAAATGGAAAGACATCATCTATGTTAGCTAAAACTCAGGAGAATATGATTCTAATTTGGTAATTAGTTGTGACTGGCAACAGCAAGAACCACACTAGGTCTTCCATTTCCATACATACTGTGTTCCTGGAAATGTGTATAAAACTCTTAAAGTACAGAAGTTGCATTTTAATTAAGAGGCAACTCCCATACGGTAAAATATACTGAGTCTAACCTTAACCCGCATTTACATAAATATAATAGGAAACTATGCTCAGACGCCCAAATAACTGCCTAAATGTTCGTTTGAATGCAAGAAATAACACCGATATAAGCAGGTGTGTTTAATGGTGACTGAATTCAAAATCAAATAATTCAACATAAAAATTCAATATTGCTTTTACGAAAAAGATTAAACTACCTTGCAATTCTGAAGAAAAGTCATAATTAAAATGTTTGATAAGGATATTTCTTGTAGCTTGTTTTCCAGTAACAAGTTGTTATGACTTTGCTTAAGAAAATGAAAACTTTGGACCACGAATACTTTGATAAGGAACTTCAGTGGTTGAAGAATTATGCTGTCACTTAGACTCTAGAGCAATTTTTAAATGATAATCTTTGATACATGGCTCCTACAATTTTTCTTTTCCCTTCATTACAACACCACAAACTGACAACAGTTTATGAAATGTTCCCAGTATTTTGGCTTCAGTTCAATGATCTTTCTTTGTAGCAACAGATTCCACCATTCAACACGTTCATAGTAGACTTCTGTTTCATCAAAATAAGGTTATAATAACTAGGCTTATTTTTTTATAGGACTCTTCAAATTCACTTTTACTGTAATCAGTTGAAATAATGAAAACAAATGTATTATTTGTTTCTTGTATTAAACATTAAATGATGCCTGAAGATAAACTAGTCCCAGAAAAATTGATTTCCATTGAACAACATAATTTATTTCTTACTACTTTCCTTACTTTTCCACAAATTAACACTATAGATATTTCTATTACTTATACACTACAATGTAGTAACAGAAAAAAATAGTTACTACATTCTATGCAAAGCAAAATTTTTTCTGAGCTAACACCCTCACAACTGAATAAAATCAAGGATTGGAACAACCACTGAATGTATCAGTTACATTACTGATTATGAACAGAAGTCAACAATGACGGTAATTTCATCCCAGCATAAATGACAATAACTATTACCAGACAGACAAATACGGACATACTATGATAGACATGGGATTGCGAACAATGCCACAGCCAGTTATTTCTTCTCATATGATATTGATGTATTTAGAATGAGAAAAACCTAGCAATAATACTTTCCTTAAAGAAACTAACCTCAACCCTTGCACACAGGTTATTCAACTTTTTGGTGAAATCACAAGCAGTTCATTTACACTTGCATGTCATAAAAATTAAAGCTATTCTTCACTCTCAGAAAAAATAGATCCAAACAAGAAATAGTATTTAAAAACAATTAAATGAAAGATCAATTAATCTGACATCTGTTCTCCAATAAGAATCCACAAACAAAGTGAAAAAAAAATTACTTCAAAAATACACCAACAAATCAGAGGAACATAAGGCACATTTTTAACCCTTTCCCTGCTGCTCCATCTCCAAAAACGTACCCCTCACATGCGGCAAAAGTGCTAAGTGCATGGCAAGGAGGTAGAAAAGGTACATTCACAGCAGCCTGTCATGTGAACATACCAGGTATGTACACAGCAGTGAAAGGGTTAAGAATGTAGAACAATAACAGCAAATTAAAATAAATACTTTTGTATATTCCATAAACAATATCATTTGTCACTTAAGCATTACACTGTTTCCCAAGAATTTCAGGAAGATATCAAGTCAATGCATAGGGTATGTAAGAAATTATCCGCAATATCCACTAAAAAGATCTATGCCCACTTCACAGCAAATAACAATTTTATCTGCTCTCATTATAGAGATCAATCATCTGTCCCAGAGGGCAAGTTAGCAATTATTATTCATTTGTAAACGATGGGAGTCTTACTGAACTACACCAGTTCGATACTGCACTATGCGTTACTTCTAAGCTCTTTGACTTCCTACATCAGTCGCAAACAAAATACGGGGATGCTATCCTTAAAAATTAAAACAGTTTTAAAACTATTGGGAACAAGTCTTCGATTTGGCTCATCAAAAGCAGGCCTAGCTATCAAAAATTGCCACTGAATTTAAACCTAAAGCTATGGGAAAACACTCATATACATGTATGCAAGAAACCATGACTGCTGGAAAAACGTAATTCAACATTCGACCATCTCTTCTTCACACTCTCCAAGGCCCTTCTCATCTTGATGGCACAAAATTTTTCGTACATGAATGGGACAATAGGCAACTTTCTTTGACAAGTAAGTCCTTACCTCGCTTGTTAGGGGTTGCATTCCATTCCCTTGAGGTACTAGATTGTATTTAGAGGCATAGCAGAGCTTTAAACAATGTAGGAAAAATCAACTGATTTTTTTGGTGCCTAATATCTAATTAAACAAAATTACAATCAAACTACATAGATTATTTTTCTTTTAGAGATTTTGATCACTGAAATAATTTTACCACATTTCCCAAAACTTGCTAATCTGGCTATGGCTATCCAGCTAATATGCTAGGCCCATGGCAATAGGGTCAGGGGGGAATTCAAGGGTCTTTCACCTATTCTACCCATTATGGAAGGAAAAAGGATCTGACCTCCCCAGCAAATTTTCCAGCATAGAGGAAGACTTGAGGTCTAGCTACCACAGCTCAAGGGTTAAGTGCCCCCTTTCATGTACCCTGATGGAATTCCACTCAGATGTTAAATATCAGACAGTAATAATTTGCCATTCATTCATTTAAGTTTAAACTGAATTAGGCAAATATACATTTCCATAAATCATACTATAAGACCTACCAGGCTAGCACACCTTACACGCACATGTTAAACATGTTCTCAAAGGCACATTTTTTGGGTAAGAGAAAAATTAATTGCACACATTCATGTTTTCTATATGTTATATTACAAGATTTTTTTCTATCTGACTATCAAAAAAGGTCAAAAGTTGGGTATAAGTGCTTAGGTGACCTTAGACACTTCCCTAATCGACAGTTTCTCTTGCATCTTCAAAATATTTATACCATAATAACTGTATTCTGATGTATATGATTTAAGTGTGTACTCTAGCAAACAAGTCTAAAAGCCTGGTTATGGGTACATTAGAATGTATATGAAGATGTGATGACGTCCGAATTTCAGAATGAACGTGAAAATTCACCATGCAACCACGCAAAAATGTAAGAATGCATGAATTTCTGAACAGAAAATAGAACCTGTACTAATTTCATTCAGACAATCGTACAATTTGAACTCATAACAGAGTCACCTGGCGGCAGACTACGAAAATTACACATTCAGTTCGCCTGGCTTGTATTGCCAACTCCTTCGTTTACGTGCTGCTCCTATAGTTATTTTGATTTTGACATCTTGCTTGTCTTACATATTTCACTGACTATTTTTGGCAGTATGTGCTGCATTTCAAGTAGAATTGTACCTGTCTTCATTGATAGACTTCCGTCTCTATCATAAAGACAGTCCATGAGTTCATAAAGAGAATATAGCCTTTTTATAATTTGAAAAGAGTACTGTGCCAAAACACTCTTCAACTAAAATGATTTTAGTCGACAAAACCGAAATTAGAATCCATGACATTTAGATTTGGCATTTCAGTCACATGACAATATTTTTGGAAAAATTCCACCTTTCTCCTGCAGGCAAATAAATAAAGGAAACAGAAGTTAATCATCCATCAAAATTGCCGGCTGTATGGTTTAGGAATGTGTTGTTGCACCCAGGGACTGTACAGTTGACTCCACCGTTTTTACTCCTCGGAAATGAAGGGTTCGTCCCAAGTATAATTAATTCATTTTAAGTATTTAAGAGAAAAAAATCAGGCTTCTAAACCAATAATTGCCAAAAATCATTGACGAAAACAACTGCCTTTTGGGTCATTCCATTTCAAATCAACCAGGCCCTGACATCCACCAACTTGGGGGAAGCCTGAGGGGCTGGGCATTGGCAGTCTACTATCTTCTCACTGACAGGAGGACCGGTGGGTAATCCATGGACCAAATGATAACATATGTTTCAGAGGAATTTTTGATAGGGCCTAAATTTGTACTAATACCCTTGCCGGCTACTGCTCCTTGTAAAAACACGAAAAGGGTCATTCCATGTCAATTCAACCAATATTTTGACCAAATGACTGTTAAATACACGGATTGATTTGTATGTGTGTTGGTCACATTATCAATGGTTCGCATTCATGCGATTTGTGTTCTTCTTTTGTTTGTTGTGATGTTGATGTTGACGTTGTTTATTCGATGTTTGTATTGTTATCTGTGATTGTATTTGTGGAGTCTGAGGAAGTGGATGAATAAAAGAGGACCAGAATAAGTTCAACAGATTATGAGACTTAAGCGATCGGAAGAAAGAAAGTCAAGGAAGTAAAGCGAAAGAAAGTAAGCAAAGTCGGAAAAAGTGATAAGGTGAAGTGAGCGACGCCGAAGCTAATAAGTCGAAATGGCAGAGGACGAAGCGGTACGAAAGTACTTGAAATTAGATAAAACGAATTATTTTTCGTGGTCGCTAACTACTAAAGCAATACTCCGGCAAAGGGGATGTTGGGAAGCCGTCTCCCCAGGGTATTTGCAAGAAGGCGATGCCGATGAGACTGACACCTTCTCATCGGAAGAGGTAAAGAAGAATGATCGGGCATTATCGCTCATACTATTAACTTTAAATTCTAAAACAATAGATTTTGTTGGCGATATTAATGTCGCACAATTTATGTGGCGCAAATTAGAAAAATTGTATACCAAGTCTGGACCCATTAACCAAACTCTATTACTTCGAGAGTTGATTTCCATCAAGAAAGAAGAGGATGAGCGTATGGAAGACTATTTTGCAAAATTTTTTAATTTAAACAGGAGATTGAAGTCATCCAAGGCTAATTTTGACGATAAAATAATAGCAAGATTTATCATCGGTGGTCTTCCGATTGAGAAATATGAAGTACTAATCACCACAATAGACCAGGGAGAAAATATAGATCTAGAAGAAGTTATGGCAAGATTAATGGCCGAAGAGGCAAGAAGGGAGAGCCACAAGTCCTTAAGTAAAAATAATGAAGATGCCGGTGACGTCACTGCTCTAACGTCTAGACTAGATAGAAGTATTAACTTTGGAAGCAGGAGAGGCTGGAATAATAATTTGAGGGGAGGCCGGATGAACTATTTTGGAGTAGAAGATGATAAGAATGCAAATTTTAATGAAAGAAGGTTTTGGAATAATGATTTGAGGGGAGGCCGGATGAACTATTTTAGAGGAAAAGATGATAAGAATGCTAATTTTAATGAAAGAAGGTTTGTATGCTTTGCATGCAAAGAGCCAGGGCATATTGCTCGTGAATGCCCATATTTTGAGGAAAGAAAGACATTTCATAAAAAGGATAGGAAGTACCAATCACCGAAAAGAGTAGCGAGATCTGCAGATATGGAATCATATTCTAGCTCAATTAATGTAAGTGAGAGTGAATTTGAAGAAGAAAGGCAACAAAAAAGGAAGGGTACAGTAAAGAAAGCATCAATGAAAACCATTACGGCAAAGGCTTTCATAGCAAGCATAGGCACTTCAATAAAGACTTCGCCTCTGGTGAAGGAACATGAGTTGGAGGAGACTAGTCGACAGCTTAAGGAGAGCGAGTCTAAGGCTGAAGTGTGGAGAAGTGAGCTACAAAGTCATGCTGAGCAGCTGAATGACCTTCTGGAGGAGCTTAAGCGGTCTGAGGAGGACTTGGCACGTGAGCGTGGTGATCGGGAAGCATTGGAGAGGGCATTGGATGTGGAGCGTTGCCGTAGTGAGAAGCTGTTGGTTAGGCTGCAGTCGGAAGTGGAGCGTAGGGAGGAAATGGAGCTACGTGTGGCGACTGTGCGCCAGGAGAGGGAGCTGGTAGCGAGGCACAAGAGGGAACGTAAGGAGGAGGTGGAAGATGAAGCTAAACAAGGCAGTGAAGCACTCAAGGCAGCGCAAACAGAATTGGACTTGAGACGCACAGAATTAGAGGAGATGTCAAAGAAGGTGCATGAACTTGAGGCCAGGCTAGAAGACCAACAGGCGCACCATCCATCTATCTTTGAACTGGAAGCTCAGCTCACAGAAAAGAATAAGAGCATCAGAGTTCTTAAGCAACGGCTGGGGGACCGGAAGAAAACCCCCCAACGTGAACTCAGATACACTGGTGGTCAGTCGTTTGATGGTAGTGGGAACATCTCCGAGGGTGAGTCGCTTGCAGGGGGAAATTCTACATTCCCATTAGCTCCTGTCTTTGACATCGGTGCGGAAGGTGGGAAAATGGAAAAATCTTGGTGGAGCAGTTAGCTGGAGGAGTAAGAAGCAGACATCTGTGAGTCTGCCTATCATGGAAGCAGAGTACATAGCCCTAAGTGAAGTGTCAAGGGATGTCACCTGGATCTGTAGATTAATTGAAGACCTTGGACTCGAATATCTCTGATAGCAAAACCTATTACTATCCATGTGGACAACCAGGGAGCTATTGCGATTGCTGAGAATTGCATTGTATCCGAGAGGTCCAAACACGTAGGCATCAAAAATAATTTTATAATTCTGGTGCATGTTAATTCTAAGTCAAACCGTGCTGACATTTTTACGAAAGTTTTGAACTCCAAGTTGAACAAATATTGGTGTCAAAGTCTAGGGCTTAAGTGAAATATGACACATTATTAATTTGATTTTTTTAAATGTGACCAACAAGGGGAGGTGTTAAATACACGGATTGATTTGTATGTGTGTTGGTCACATTATCAATGGTTCGCATTCATGCGATTTGTGTTCTTCTTTTGTTTGTTGTGATGTTGATGTTGACGTTGTTTATTCGATGTTTGTATTGTTATCTGTGATTGTATTTGTGGAGTCTGAGGAAGTGGATGAATAAAAGAGGACCAGAATAAGTTCAACAATGACATCCACCGACTCGGATTTTCATTAAACTTGCCACGATCATACAATCTGGTATGATTAGAGATTGTGTTCAATTTAAGCCTCCAATTGTCAATTGCTAATGAAATATGAGCAACTGACATTTGACTTCACTGAAATTTGGGCATGACCCCTAGTGCTGCAACGTGCAATGCAGGGTGATTTTTATTTTCATCTATTACTCCATTCCTGCGAGATGAAAAGGCATGATTTTTTTTCTAAAGCTAAGTACAGAGAGTCCTCGTTTAACGTCACTTACCGTTCCTGAAAAATGTGACGATAAACGAAATGACGTTAATCGAAACATAATATCCCATAAAAAACAATGTAAAAAGTGAATATCGGCTCCTAGACCTCACAATTCCTACACGAAAAAAATTTAGCGTATCATATCTGGGGCATTTTTTTACAATGGGAATGCCAAGCTACGGCATAAATACGAGTTCCTGTCTTCATCAACGACAATAGCAGCACTGACGTAAATCCTTCTCCATTTTTGTATCTTCCCGGGCGAGCGTCGCCTGGGCATCATCATCGCTGAAACATCGTCGCAGTTACAGGAACCAAAATTATTGTGAACACGGCAAAAAAAGTGACGACAAAAACTCCGAGTTCTACACGGAAAAATTCCTTGAAATCACTTTTTAGGATCCTGAAAACCATTATGTCAAGTAAAACCTTGCACACCTACCTAAGAATTCATTTTGCAGAAAATTTGCTAAAACCGTAATCGCAATTAACAATAAACACACCGTTTTACAATTCATTTAGACTGACTGTATTACCGCCCACAAAACGAACAACCTGCAACGCCCGCCGCTTCGCGTTTTTTTCTCGCGCGAAATTTAAAAGCCTTGACGTTATCGCGAAGCGAAGGTGCGATAAACGAATTACGGTCTCAAAATTTTTGTGACGTTATCGCGAAATGACGTTAAACGGGGTGACGTAGAACGAGGACTCACTGTAGTCCACAATGATTCCATGATTATCATTAAATATTCAACACATGAAGTAATTCAGCTGCAAAAAAATAAAGTTTACAAAAACATGTTGCTTGTACCATTTTTCATTGTCAGCATCCACAGGGAAAGGCCATTCAAATACAGACTCATGGTTCAAATTAAAGTAATCATTAATGAAAGAGCTAAGATCCTGATGAAAAAAAATCATGAGTACGGCATTCCTTTTAGTAAGAAAAAAGTACTCATTCATGGTCAAGGGAAAAAAATTATATCTTTTTCAAGGCACATAGAAATTACACAATTTAGAGGAGAGATAAGCTTATGCTCATGATTAAACAATATTGGAGCATGGAATATCTTTCTATTAATTCTCTGTCCACTTCTGGTAGTTCTTTGAAATAAAAAGTTTGGGCTGTGTTTGTGTAGCTCTTTTTGTGACATTCACAACTGAGTTCTTTGCCAACACTGCACCATGCTATCTCTGACATTGCAAGACAGACCTCAATACGAACAAGAGATATTACAATGCAAGCCTGGCTATCAGTCACACTAACATGCGTCACTTAGTCTGAAATTCAACCAGGATATCACTAAGGCGGGACCATATGAATGAGAAATTAATTAACTTCACTTACAAGGGGAACACACGACCTTCGGGTGGCCGATTGAGCTCAAATTTTCTGATTCGGTAGATCATGGCTATCAATTAAATATGCCGAAGCAAGACGACCGACTTCTCAAAAATTTTCAAGAAGGAATTTTCAAAATGAAGGCCAAAATGCAAATATCTTTGCATTTATCCTTCTTAAAAATAACCATTAAGCTGAGTTAGCACTATAAATATGACTGAACTATGAATAACCTTCATAGAGACACAGTGAATAGTTAATAAAGTAACACGATATCCACTCACAAAGAATTATTAATATTATTTGATCTACTTGATACAACTCCCCTCATTACATCTTCAAGGTTCATCAAGCCTTGGGTACTACATTTTAGGAGAATTTAACCACTCCAATCATAAAAATACTACTTTTAACTTCTTTTTTCCATTGAATGAAGTGCAGCCATGCTTTGCTAGGCAAGTTAAAATTTCCCTAGACAGGGATTCCCATAATTTGAGTCAGGTGCTATACTCAATTATGTAAACAACACTTTCTCCTAAGGCTTTTAGGTTCAAATGACAGAATTAAAAACCTATTTGTTACAGCAGTAACCTTTTAATATATGAACTCACCCAATCTTTCCAGCCTTTCTCTCTCAAGCTGTCCTAATGCTGACTGTGCTGGAGCACCAGGAGATGGATACAGGGCAAACTGATGTAGGCCTGGTCCTTGAGGGGGGGGTCCACCTGGTCCTAATGCAGCATACCTAGAGTTAAAAAAAGAATTCAGAAAAAAAAGTTTAAATCACAATGCTGTATTTTACATTTTAAGCAAATATTTGTTCCACTGATGTATTTTATTTCCAAATTTACTTCCAGACAATAATTGGAACAAATCGAACACACAATTTTGATTAGAATGCAAAAAAGATTACTTATGTTTTAAAAAGATGGTGGAGCATACAACTGTACACACTCAAACTGCACAAGTCACTTAGCTCCCCCGCATCTGCATAGACTTCACAAAATTTCACGATCATACACGCTCGTCCCTTGCTTCCTCCTGTATTCTCTCCAGTGCCTTGCTGCTATGAAGGCAAAAAACACGCTCCATCCCCACTACGGCCCCTCACCGTCCCATGCTTTCGCACCCCCTCCTTCCACTCGCTGAGTGGATGAGTTCTTTTAGTTCCCCCACTCGCCGCTGACGATGCCCTTCAACAAGTGGTTTTTTTGGCATTCTTATTACTTAATTTATTGATTAATATCTGCATCTTAGTTTTTAAAGTCGTATTAGACTTGTAACTTAGCTATAATAGGATAGTTTCCTTCATCAGAAAAAACAAAAGGCATTGAGTGCGAATCGTTAACCACCATTAATGTATTCATAATATAAAATTATTTGGTTTTAGAAATCCCAGTTTGGACAAATGTTAATGGTCAATTTTAACCTCATTTGAAAAAGGCCAGATTGGCAGCCATACGATGCCACTCCACATGACGTCACAGGGACCTAGATGCTATACGAGTAGTCAGGAGTTTTACATCATCTGAAATTACCATGGATGAGGCACAGAGCTCAGGGAAACATCTCTTAATAAGCACCTATTAAAATTGGCTAAGGTCAGAAAGTTTCCTTCATTTGATAGGGTAATAATAATCCTTATTTAAACCAAGTGCTACCTGCCAGCTGGGAACTTTGCTACCAGCTAGCAGCCTGCATCGTAGCGGCTCTCAAAGACTCACCCCAAGGTCACCTCACACGACGGCAGCAGGAACCAGAAATATGTCACCCGGGCTTTTCCCAGCATTCATACTTAGCTGTCGCATTTTTGCACACTTGAAAATTTTCACTTTTCATTTGATCGCGAAAAATAGATATCGTCGTTTACAAATCTAAGAGCGTGAACTGCGTACTCCAGGAGTAATAATCTTTCGATTTAGGCATTAAAAAAATAATAGGAAACCACCCTATTCTTTTGTGGTGACTTTTTTGCCAAAAACAACAAATTCAATTAATTACCACATGTATGTCGTCCTGATGTTATTAGCCATAAATTACACATAGTAAATACTTCGTCTCATTTTCGTCAAACGATGGATGCAGGAAAATTATATACATTATGTATACATCAGGTCCGTTTAAAAGATCAATGCGGGAACAATAGATCGACGTTCCACTGTACTTGGATCCTTTCCATTTGACTTTTTGCGTGCATTCAGCAATGTGTGCCATGTCTGTCACATCATACATGCACCACCTAAGTAGCAGTGACCAACAACATGCTATGAGAGAACAAAAAAGTGACACATTCTTTGGTCATTATGACTGAAACGGCGTGAAGGTGAAGTATGTGTTTTGGTCATAAAACCAAAGCGGCAGTGAGCATGTTAAATTTGAAAGTTAAAAATGAAGGACATGAAACTAGGGATAGACCAATACCATACTTCTTTGCTGATACTACTTTGGTCTAAATACTATAAAAACAATTAGCATCATGAACATTTTTTACCTGACTCAATCAGCAGAGAAATATGACATTTAAGACAATTTTTTTGCCGCAGCCATATGTTTTCATGATTGAACTCATTCTTTTAAAAAACATTAAGGGTTGCATTCATTCTTATAGTACAGGATAAGCTGAAACTATAATTTTGTGATGGTGCACAGTTAAAATTTTTACCTTCGGTGCAACTCCAACCAATGAGGGTCCAAGGGATTAGGCATACGAGGCTGTGAGCCTGCAGCAGCTGCTGCGGCAGCAGCGGCCGCTGCTGCTGCCGCAGCATTCTTCATCAGCTCCTCTTTAAGGCGCTCATTCATTATCTCCCTCTCCCTCAGCTCCCTGATTTCTCGCTCTCTCTTCTCTCTTTCCAAGTGCTCAAGTTCAAGCCTTGAAGTAAAGATAAAACAAGAGTGTGACCCTAATCAAAAGAGGCAATCCAATAAGGCAGGAAGATCACAAAATATATAACATGGAAATAAAATAAAGAAAACAAGGCAACACATCAATTCCTTTTTATATGCAATTCAGATACATAGCTGCACAATAGTAAAAGTAGCTTTTGAGACAGGACGCAGAAGGCCCAGAAATTGAATCCAGCATCCTTCCAGAATATGAACTTGCTTAAAATATTAGACCAGGCAAAATTTTTCTTCACAAAAAGTTAACTGAAAACGGAATCATTTCAAGGGGCAAATTTTGTAGAAAATGCTTCAAAAGTGCTACTAGAAGAGAATTCAGTGGAATATCTGAAGAAATTTTCAGTTGATGTACACTCTAAGTACTTTCTTTTAATACTATAAAGGCCATGAGAGAGCTACAGCTTTATATAATGCAAGATTGAACCTTTTCTTACCTTTCTCTGGATCCAGGCCCATACATACTATTCAACTGATAATGAAGCATGGGGTCAATACATTGAGCTGGAAGACCAAGAGCACCTGATCGTGACAATCCTCCAGGGGAAAAACCAGCATGTGGCCTTGCGTACTCGCTGAAAAAGAAGTAAGTATGATTTATTTCTTGCGGCCATTATATACATGCATGCAATTCATCTAAATTTTATGGGCAGAAAAGAAATTGTTGGCACTAAAAATACAACTGAACAGAATATATAATCACAACTTGTCTAGAGAAGTTTCACCATACTAGAATACTATTAGTATTCAAATCAGAAGTCTGCTATACACATATATTCAGAACAAACATGGTCACAGTGATAAGTAAGAGCCAAGTGCAAAACGGAAATGGAAGCGGAAGTCATAATAAAAGTCTAAGGCTGGGATATCTTTGCTTTCTGATAATGTATTTATGCAACATCTCTCCAACAATACACTGAATAATTGGGAAATTTCCACACTTACAGTCATGTTATGGAATGTTATTCAAGTATTGATCCAGATTCAAACTCGACTAGGACACCACATTGGCATTATGATATTTCACCCGAGCCCCAAAGCTTGCTCAGATTATACTCCACAGTTGATTAATCGAGTCCCACCTCCAATTGAGTGGCAAAAGTTCAAGATATCTACCACAGTCGCATCACGTTTTTGAAATAAAATGTCTTTCACAAAAAACTTTTTCATGTGATACTAAACTCCAACTACAGTGGAAGCCCGGTTTTGCGAGTACGGCTTTTTACGAGAATCCCATTTTTGCGAGTGATAGTCTTTGTACTGCCAAATGGCCTATGTTTTACGTGTAAAAAAAAATCGGATTTTGCTAGGTCAAAAAATTTCTCCCGCTGGGTACGCACGATATTTCTTGAGGGTGATGCACCGCTGAGCAAACATTAACTATTATGCTTTGTATTATCTGTTTATTAAACAGAAAATACAAGATGTTTGTCAGATCTACAAAACCAAACGCCAGTTATGTCCAAGCCTTTATGTGATTTACGGCCTTGAGTACACTCTGCGCACTCCTATTTTACGTTTTTCTTTTGTTAGGTGCCGTTATCAGTGGGAGGGGAATGGGAGGAAGAAGACAGTGGGAGAGGGATATGTGTTAATGTTCGAATATATTTGTCATTGTATAAAATGAAACAAAGCCTTATGCTGCTCTAAAAATAAAAATTCATCCCTTACACCACGTTTTTGTTTTCTTTGGTGATTCCTAATTTCACAGGTAATTATTGTTATTCATACCGCACGGGCCCTGGAGATGGCAGTACTTTAGCATAGCACGAAAAATGTCATGGTGCCCAGGGTGCCTTCACAGTTTGGCGCTGCTTTGATGCCGCGGCTAGCGAGCCAATCAGAGCCTGTCTTTGACAATTGAGTGGGTGAGAAGCCAAGCGGTACAAGTGATTTCTTTTTTCTACCCAGAGTTAGGTAGAGGATATTAGGTATACAAAACAAATGAGATCAATTAGATGTTTAGTATTGCATTACATTTTCCACTCGATGTCCGCACAGAGCAGAGACTCACTCGTATCCCATGGCAACGTTAAATATAAATGTTAACCCTACAATACGTTACAATCACTGAGGTGCATAGATTAGCATAACACATACCAGTCAATGGTATCACAAGCTAAATACAACGTGAGAGCTCCTTGCTGGTTACTACGGTTGTTTAAATTCCACTTTATACTTTATAATTTTGCCCTCATGATGTGCTCAGCTGAAGCTAATAAGATAACATGCCTGGGACTATCTGTTTGAACAACAGTTATCATAAATAAATGTTCCTGATAACTTTTCACTAGAGATGGGTCGAATAGCAGATTTCTCGAATTCGAATATCGAATTCGAATATTAAATCATAGCTCGAATATTCGAATACCTCGAATTTCGAATACCTCGAATACTAAATGATGAATGCTGGAATGTTTGACTCGGTTGCCTATGCAGCAGGCAACACAAGATTTAGGGGAGTAATTTTGATTTCCTTAAAATGATTCGAACAGGAATTTAGCTGATTAATGAATAATTTAATTTTATGGAAACAATTGGGCATATAATTAATTCAACTAACATCGCTTTACCCCCACTCCTGCTGCCAAGTGCTAGCTGACAATCTGAGGCATTTTGCAAAATACAAGCTCTTTTCCACCGGATTTTCTTCAATTATTTTCAGTCCATCTTTGGGAGTTCTCACGAGATAAGAAGAGGAATTGGAATTGCTATCAGGGAGAAACCAAATATTCTGAGAAAATATCCTTTTGTCTGTGACTGTAACAATAAAGATTTATAGCACCACTCATAAATTGTAACTTGATATATGTTTTCGGAAAAAAATACCGCATCAACTTCCGAGAAGCTCTGCTGCTCATATCGAGTTTCGCCAGAATGCTAAGTCTCCCTCGTATTTTGACATTTATTTCTTTGCGTAAAATGCTTAAATAAACTCAGAAATACGTCGTGTTTGGTCTTGTTCTTTTTGAAATTACGCGCACATTACTAATATTTCAATTCAATAAAGGTGTAACATCAATTGACGAAAGTCATTCTTAGACACCCTTTGTGCTAATAGATGACTCATGCAGCGGTTGACCTCCACAGAAATGGGGAACTTCGAAGCTGGTAGGAAAAAAAAAGGTCAGTGGGGGAGGAAAGGGAGGGCCCGAAACACGTTTCTATTGTTCTCGCGTATTTTTTCGAAGCTAAGGTCTTCGTAATATGATCCCTGCGGGAGCTGTGACCTTTTTTTTATTTTGAAGAAGAGGAAAGCCTCAGAGGGGGGGCTAGTGCTGAATGGAGAGGGATACCGGACCTTGGGAAATGCGCTAATGTAAGTATCTCACGGTACTCCCACAGCAGTTGACCTCCAGAAATGGGGAACTTCGAAGCAGGTAGCCAGAAAAAGGTCAGTGGGTGAGAAAAGGGGGGAGGGCGTGAAACACGTTTTTATTGTTCTCGTAACTCGATATTTTTTTCGAAGCAGGGGTCTTCGTAATGCGATCCCTGCGCGAGCTGGGACCTTTTGTTTGATTTCGGAGAAGAGGAAAGCGTCAGAGTGGTTGAGGCGAGTGCTGAATGGAGGGGGATAGAGGATCGTGGGAAATGCCCTAAGGTTGCTATCCCACGGCACTGAGTTTCTCCTGGTGGGGGGAATCGGGGATTTTCGGATTTTTTCACCCGACTATTTTCGGTCCCCCTCGTCGAACACTTTTCACCGCTAAAATCCACGGAATTGATGCAATTCGTCAGCTTGCGTAAAACGGCGCTGCGAGCACTAAATGACTACAGTTCTCTACATTTTTTCGAGTCACTACCAACGACGTGCGTGCGACAGTGTATGACGCGAAATTCAAAGTATTCGAGGTATTCGAGGCGGTACTTTTCGCATAACTATTCGAAATCTCGAATATCGAATACTTACTAGTATTCGAGGTATTCGAGTATTCGCGGATACTATTCGCACATCTCTACTTTTCACATAACTCATGTTCACTGAGCGTATTTCATTTGATATTTTACTAGTGTAAATAAAAATCATCGGCACTACTTTGCGGGAGGTTATTGAATTTGAGTAACAGAAACTGCTAGGAATAGATCCCTTGCAGGAAATATCTTCGACCACCGCATCATGCTGTATTTCAGTGAACGTTTCAGCCAATTTTCCCAACTGATGGATTTACTGGTTAACATTCGAAAACTGGACAAAACTGATATTATCGTCTTAACATATTCCCAAAATTATCCAAAAACTTCCACCGCATACCAAATATATTGATTCCGACTAGTTGTACTGTTTTAACAGATTTATTTGGCGATCAAAAAATATAAGAACGGGAATAAAATCTCCGAAACTTGAGGAATTAATATTTTATATGATTGAAAAGGTCAAAAGGAAAATTTATATAAGTTGACACTCAACCAGAATGTGCCTTATAATGACTCTATACCTGTTTAACTTCGTTAAATATTATAGAAACAAAAGAAAAACTGTTAATACCAATGATTATGGGACTTCGGTGAGTTAATTCAACACCGGATGCAACAAGCGCTCGTTTTCACGAGTGATTTCCAAGGGATTATCAGCACTCGTTAATCTGGGCTTCTACTGTATGAACCGACAGTTTTCAATGAGCAGGAGACCATGAGTTACAATAGTATAGATGACTATTTTATTTAACCATTGAAAGTTACCACAATTACTCTGGCTCAGGTGACTTGAGTCAAAGTTAGTTTCCAAAATACAAACTCTAACTTAAATTAAACTTGAGTCTGAGATCCGAACCACCAAGGTAGAGAGAGGACTCAATATTGATTCCTCATTTATAGACGAAGATTGAGGTTCTAGAATACACCCCTGAGAGATTCAAATCCAATTTTAATTTAGATTACTGAAGATGAAAACTATGATGCTGAGCTCCTTAATTGCATGTTGCTGTCAGCATTACAAGCCAGCCTCACACAGCCTATAAAATAATTACAGTGGAACCTCGTTAAAGCGAGTACGGGATATAGCGACACCCCCGCTATTACGAGAGATAACCGATGCACCGTCAATTGACCCTATAATAAGCGTGTTAAATAATTCGTTTTTACGAGACCCTTTCGGTGTTGGCTCTCGCCATAGCGAGGGTTTTACCGTCGGAAGACTTTCATGAAGACTCCTTAACCTCTGTAATTGCTAGCTATCTGTTAGAAATGAAGTTAATGGAGTGCTCAGTCTCAAATTTATGTGGTAAACTGTCGTTCGATAAATATAATGATTGACGAAACAATGCTTTGCATGATTTTTATTTAGTGCGGCGCTTATAAATTGTTTGAATAGTTAGTCGTTATTTGAGTAAGGAAATTTAGTGATGCAAAAATCGCCTTTCGTCTGGATTTATGCTTACGTTTATCGTATAGATGTTTATCTGTCGCCGCACCACTCCTGTTCCTGTATATCTGTTCGCAACAGGTATATTGGCTATTATTTGCTCCACCTCCGGTAAAGCGACAATTCGCTATAGCGAGTGTTTAATAGTGCACCGTGGGGTGTCGTTATATCGAGGTTGCACTGTAGTATGGACCAATTATAAACGGCTATAATTACCTTAACTGCCGTAAGGCAGGTGTGTCAGGATATGCTTGTCTAGGAGCAAATCTGTCGTATGGTGAAGTAACAGTTTCAATGGGTCCCCCACCAACACTGCCTCCACCACTGCTACTGCCTCCTCCACCCCTGGAAGGAGCCTTAGGGGTGTCTGGCTTGTCAGGGGTGACCGCTTTCCTCTGTAGAGCAACGGATACAGTTACAAACAGCTCCATTCACAGTAATCATAAAATTCAGACTTTAAGCGCATATTTAAACATATTTAAGATGACATGGAAAATAGAATTTTTGATAAAATTTTATTTTATATATTTATACTTGTTGGGATCCAGGTGCCGGCCGAGACAGTCTACTGAGGCGGCTGACTAACGCAGAGCCTGTGCGTCATCGCCTGCTGTTCGTATGAAAGGCCGTAGCGCGGCATGACAGGGAGCAGTCTACAAATCAACGTCTTCCCTCGATGTAACTCAGAGACAATAAATTGTTAAACCCGGAGTTGGTGTTTTTATAATTAAGAGAACGCTACAATACTTATATTGAAGATAAATGTTAAAAAGGTGTTTTTCTTTCAAAGAGGATGAGTTCAGGAATTAAAATTTTATGAACAGACGATTAGAAAAATGACATAATTTTTCAGCTTCCCATACTTCTTTTGGAGACTCTGACCTAGGTTTAGATAATTTAGCTCTTCATAGTGGAGATCAAGGGACCTAGATTTAAGGACAGGCTAAATTTTCAAAACCAAGGTCTCAAAATAAACAACGAGCGGAATCGACTGAATTATTTTTCCATGAGGATGAAGGCATCACAATTTCATAAAGTATACCATTAGTACTCACGGATACGCAGAATTAATGTTTCCTGGATCCATTAACAATTCCACAATTCACAAAGACAGGAAAAATGCAAACATCCAACAATATGACTCACAGCTTGTGCAGCAGCAGAGTGGGCAACTTGAGCAGCAGCTTGAGCCTGAGCTTGTGCAGCTCTCTCTCGCTCCTCCCTCTCTCGCTCCACCTGTTTGCGCAGACGTTCCTCTCTCTTACGGGCTAATTTTGATTCTGGCACTGGCTTAAAAGTCAAGTCTGTCCGAGTACAGGAATTGAAATCTCCACGATTCCAGTGACGAAGGAAACTACAAAAAAAGAAGAAATCAGAAATAAGGATCTCTGATTAACACATTCAGGGGACACATTTTCACAGTCTAATTCATAATGAAATAACTATGGCTACATATTACACCAAAGGTTTTTTTCTGAATTAGCTCACTAAATTAGCAAATGGAGAATCACTAGTTACTACAAGTACATACCACATACTGGATGGAACAATAATATCCAATGAAAAGATAATGCATTCCACACACTATTTTTAAATAATTTAAAATCTTGTTAATTTCCATACAAAGGAATCAATAAATTTGACTTCAAAATATACATGTGGTTTGAATTCAATGTCCTTTCCAACTCATGCATCAAACGAGTTAGTTTGCATGGGTAAGAGTGAAGCCTCCCCAGAGTAAAACACAGAGATGGAAAGATAAATGAATCAGGGAAGGGGCTCCAGCCCTCACCCTGAATCACCCTACTACCACTGAGATGTTTTCTTTCCAAAAATAATCAGAAATACCTTAATAGTACAAATTTCCCAAAAAAACTATTACAGTGGAGAAATCTCTACTCAGCAGCCACTTCTATATGAGGCCACTTCACCTTGAAACCAAATATAGTTCCCATTGCAGCAATCTAATTCATACCTCTTTTGAGCAACAACCTTCTTCGATGTCCAGAGATAAATTTTTAAGTCAGCGCACAATCCTAAACAACCAGTCACTGACCTTTACTTCAACTAAACACCTATGAAATAATGCAAAGAAAAATCTCTCATCTACTTTTGAAATAATATCCTGAGGAGAGTCTGAGTAAAGGTAAATCCTCGCATTCTTATTATACCACTTTCTTGAAAGCTCAAATTTTTTCTATATCACCTGCTGTGCCCTGCAACCAGTACATAATTTTTTATCCACACTCCTAGACATACCCCATTACCTAGAAATTTGAGAACCAGCAAAAACTCACATGGCGCTTTGACTGCGGTGGCATTCTGAATCCTCTATCTTGGGCTCTGGACTGGGTCCACGGGGGACATGAGTAGGACTAGGCATCTCCTCTTCCTCTCCACTCATTGGCAAAGGAGCAGCTGGTTGTGACAGCTGTGAAGACGGCGACTGCCCCACCATGTCTGGCACCTCCGATGGCTTCATGTCCTCATGATGGAGTGGGGGCAAGCCAGGGTGTCGAAGGGGATGGTGGTGATGGTGGCCATGGGAGGGGTGCATCTGCTGCTGGGGGGAAACCTGGGGGTGTGGATGTTGGAGGTGCGGGTGGTGTGGATGGATGGGAGGGGGAGCACCAGGCATGCCAGGGTGCTGTGGAGGCTGCTGTGGGTGGTGGTGGTGGTGGGGGGAGTGGTGATGGTGGTGGTGTGGGTGGTGATGGGATGGAGGAGTCTGCTGAGGCACCGGCTGGGAAGGTGGATGATGCTGGTGGTGAGGATGCTGCTGGTGAATAGGGTGATGGGGAGATGCAGGAGATGATGCTGAAGAGGTGGCAGGGAGGGGCTGAGAGGCACCATGGGGCACAGCTCGGAGCGCATCGAGAGAGGAGGATGATGTTGGCGGAGGTGGGTGAGATGCACCTACGACGTTTGCCAATCCTTGTAGGGATGAAGGGGTCTGAACCGAGGGAGACGAGTGAGAAGGCGGCTTGTGGTGATTGCGACCCCCCGACTGCACTGCAGGAGACAACCGGTCGGCACCCTGGTGCGATGATGAGTGTGAGGGAGATGATGCCACTGTGACTGTCACAGAGTTGGACGTGTGGCATGAGGGACTGGATACACGTGACTTGGAGCTCTTGTGGTGGTGACCACTAGAGGATGATGCTGAAGACGTGACCGAGGTTGAGGATGTGGACATGAAGGGTCCTTGTGCCAACTGATGATGAGGATGGTGAAGGTGGGGATGGTGGTGTGGGTGATGGTGACTTGGCGAGCTCTGCGGAGGGGGATGCGGACTGTGATGGTGGTGGTGCGGGCTTGGGTGGTGATGGTGGTGATGTGGAGGATGGTGAGGCGATGCATCATCCATTGACGCACCCTCCCTTGATGATCCCCTCTGGTGTGGAGATGGCCCTGAATCTGTCGGCGAAGTTGCAACTGACGAATGTGGCGGATGTGGAATCTGTGGATGAGGTGGCGGTGGAACAGGTTGCATCCGTGGGGGGAAGGGGTAGTGGAATGGGTATGAATAGCCATAGGGAGGATACGGATGTGCAGCGGCGGCAGCAGCTGCAGCAGCAACAGCTGCATTGTGAGCTGTTGCCGCAGCATAGGTGAGGGAATGCGACTGCAAAGCATGGGCTGCAGTGGAGGCAGCCACAAAAGAGGCATACGAGACAGGGGGTGGCGGAGGAGGCAGACCAAGAGGGTGAGGTGGAGGGGGTCCTCCAGTAACGGGAGAAGAGTGACCTGAGGGCCTGGAACCAGGACGAGACCCAGGACGTGGCGGCAAGCCAGAGGGAGATGGTCCTGCATTACAGGGAGATCTGGGTGGCTGAGAAGGTATGGTTGGCTGAGGACCAACTAGAGGAGAAGTCCTGTGAGGTGAAGAGCTGGCACGCACATGCTCAACAGCCCTTGGACTCTTCGGTGCCCCATACTCTGGCTCCCGTTTTATGCTATCCAAAATAGGACCTAAGTATGATGGCTGAGGATGCGAGACTGAACTTGATGACTGCTCGGATGAATTCCCAGGTATGGATGGGACCATAATTGAAGAACTATTACCTCCTGTTTGAGGGACTTGTGTGAGCTGGGGTGGTGGATAACCTGGAACCTTTACCTCCTTCAGTGATTGTAGAGGATCAGGTATATCAGGAGGGCCAATTATCTCTTGCTTTATTTTCAAGTTCTGTGGCTCTGATTGTATTCCTCCAGGAGGCATGCTGGGAACAGACCCAACACTCATGCTTGGAGGCAGAAAGGGAGGAGGGGGACCATGTACATACGGGTAGCCTGGAACACCACCCACAGGAGGAGCCTGAGGAACAGTGATGGCTGAATGCGGAGGAAATGTTGGTGGTTTCACATCTCTCTCATCTGGTGGCGGTGGCCTAGCACCCTCATTTGGTACAGGCATACGAGGGCTATTAACAGAGGACACTGGTATTGAGGTGATAGCAGGTGGCCTATCATGAGGAGGCAACACAATATTACTCTCGGAGTCCAGAGATGGCTCAGTTTTTACAGAGGACTGCATCATCATAGGTGGGGGAGGATGAACATTCATCCCCATACTACACTTGGCATGATCAACCTCAATACGCTCCTCCATCTCCCTAACAACTTCTCGATCCTCCATTTCTTCATGTCCAACCACTTCCTTGATGACAGGTTCTGCGCACTTTTTCTCTTCCTTCACCATTACCTCTATTGGGGTACTATGTTCAGGAGGGGCAGGTGGCATTCCCACGTTCTCCTCCTTAATACTATCCACAACCTCCTCTTTTACCTGTACCTTCTCCTTCATCACTGGAGGTTCAGATGCCTCTTTGTTTAGCTCACTGGATTCACTGACTGGAGGTGGAGGCAGGGGAGGAGGAGGTGGAGGAGGCTGATGATTGGGAGGCGGAAACACTGGAACAGTTATTGGGGGGATATGCGGAACTTGCACTGAAGGTAGAGGGGAGGTTGAGCGTGAACTAGCTGCTTCCCCTTCCGCTTCTCCCTCCTCATCCACTGATGCACTATCAGACGTTGCACTCTCCCCAGGACTCTGCAACAATTAAAATATGTATAACTTATCTGGTGCTTATAGATCTTATGAATAACCATCATTCTAAAGACCTGTTTACACGATACATTAACATGTACGAGTTTATGCCCGTTTGCATGAATGATTTTTGTGGACCAGAACAGAAAATGTACGAATCCATGAACCAAATTAGAACAGGTTCCATTTTCTGTGCATGCATTCACACAAGTTGGGTGGTTACATGGTGCATTTTGGCATTCATTCTCGCATTCATTTATTTACACATTAACCCATGCGTGTTAATGTACCATGTAAACAGGCCTTAATACCTGGGAAATAATGATACAAAATGATTAACTTATGAGATGGAAAGGTGACTCATCAGGCTTCTCATTAATTTGATTCAAAATTCAAGCAAGTTAATATGGACATTAGGGATGGCATTCCATAACTTCAGATGAAATAATGCTTAAGAGTACCAAAAAACTTTGCTTGCACTACAATGTTGTTAGCATCATCTCACGGCTCCGAAAGAACAAGAAACCCTAATGCCCACAAAAAATTCTGACTGCTACTTATAAATCAACTATCTTTTTGAAATTTACTTTAATACAAAGATGACAAAGATTACAATAAGCATTATAGAATTAACACAGGCAGGCTTCAATTTATTGGAAGTCATCTATATTTTCATTGAAGAAAAGATTTATATTGAAGAAGAATGATTCTGATTCCTTAAAAGATTTCCCCTAATTACTATTATACATACAAATGATTTGGATACAAGAGAACCAATCTAGACAAAAAATAAAGCAAAAAATTGAAATCACAAGCAAAAATTTTAATGTATTTATTGTTTAAGTCCATATTAATGGAACCACCTATTATTTTAAAAATCATTTAGTCTTCCAACAAAACATAATCCGATAGAAAATGGATTTTGGTGGAGTTTCTCAGAAGAACTCACATACTATAAACCAACTCCATTATTACAGTATTTTCAATGAGATTTCCAATGAATCAGATTACAATTAATACTGTATTTCTCCGAATGTAGTCCCCCCCCTAATTATGAGGCCTCAGTTTTGGGAAAATTAAAAAAAAATATGCCTGAATATAGTCCCCTCTACTTTTTACATGGGCATTTTTGGAAAAAAAGGGGGACTATATTCAGATAAGTACGGTACGTTTCAATACCTCTGCTCTTTGGCGCTTGAAAAGAGAATCCTTGTCTTCTTCATTTTCCCCTTCTGCTTGACGACTTCTACTCCTCTTACGATTTTTACCATTACCATCAGGTTTTGACTGCAAACAAAAAATAGACAGGGGTCAAAAATACATAACAACAAGAACCAAAATACATACAAACATTGAATAGACTAATACAGAAATACATACAAACATTGAATAGACTAATAATGAAGATTCTCACTATAATTCAAACATTTAAGCAAAATATCATTCATTTTTGCTCCACCTGAGTATTCTATATTTCGGAAAATAAATAAAAATTTTAGTAATTTTTTTTAGTGCTACAGCTAAACCGAGGAAAATGCTTTCTCTAGACAGGCACTTAGGAACATTTTCACATCTCTATACACGGAGCTCTCTGGAGGAGTAACGTCATGCAGGCACAACCATAGCCCATCCTTGGGACCCAACTCAGTTGGATGCCACGCCCTTCCCCATCCATTGGCCTTGACCCGTCAATGGATAATCTGCTGTTTTTACAGCATGAATAGGTGGCAAACCTACTACATTAACAGTTATATTTAAACAAAAGTTTGGTGTTTGTATAATTAATTTGAATTCAAATGCAGTATCCTTGTGTTCTTCAGTGCAATCAATTTTTTAAACGTAGAGGGTCTAGCCGGTTTAAATAATATAAATTAAAGCCGGATATGAAAAAAAATAATTTTCGGCAGACGTTGTATTTCTCAAGGCTTGAAGACAAACTTAAAGCTTAACAGCATAGTTATAAACAATAATTACGATTACTCCAAGTGTGATAGGCATTGTTTATGTTAATCTTTTTTCTTAATCAATTATATAACAAACTGATCAACAATGGGGAACTTGCATGAATTTTTTTTATTTCACAGGTGGACAGAAAATTATTTTCTGAATACAACAAAGAAAACCGCATGTAAATCTGAGTTTTCCTTCGCGAGATATTTAATGATAAATATAACGAATTTTAAAGCGCGGGAAAAACTCCCTCACCCCCCAAGCCACTGCCGACGAAGCCTCGATGACGTCAAAGGTGCCTAAACATCACGCGAAGCTATTGTTGTGATTGTTTGTAATAGTTGCCAGCAGTTGTGAGAGCTTCGTTTGTTAGACGTGTTGATTATTTTATATTTAAAGATAAATATCCGACGATAGAGGCTTGGAAGCCCTCATATTTTGCATTATTTATAATATTAATATCTGAGTAAGGGCATAAAATATAAAACTGGAGCAGTTAAACCAAAAATTTTATAATACCTAAATAACATCGTTGTAGGAGTCTGAGCCACGGCCATTGGAAGGGGGATACGTTAATTGTAAGTTGATGTTATCGACGGCATATAATTCATTTAAGTATGTAATTAGAACGATTTTGATGTTTACTAATGTCCGCTTAGCTTTTATATACAATAACTTCATCCGTTTATTCGTAGGTACCGGAGAATTCGTCGTTTAGGACTGTATGTGCTTGTATTATGAGGTGAATTCCAGTCAATGCAACTTTTGCTCGCTGATTGGAGACATCTAGGAACATTTTTGTGCCAAAATAGTGTTATTTTCAACGTGACATCTCCCGTTAAGCTACTACTATAATCACAGTGCCAGTGGTTGTAATGCACAAAGTTTGACAAGGTTGAAAAATATCGGCCAAGAGTTATCAGTGTTCCATCGTGATTGAACTGTAAAAAGTGCTATTACGCTATCGATAAATGTCTAACAGTAGTGTAAAAATTGTCAGTGGCGTGCTAATCTCCGTTGTTCATCGTAGATATGGCATTTCACGATCACGCTATTGAAATAAAAACTGTGAGTGAAGTTTGTTATTCCATTATTTCAACGAATAGTAGTGAGAAAAGTCACCTGTGTCACTTGTGTGGGCTAATTTAAGGGTTTAAATCAGTGAATAAATAGTTGTTTTCATCATAACGAGTTCTGTTATTGTAAGTTGTACATGATGAATATAAGAATGTGACAGTGACATCCAGTTTTTGATAAGAGTATTTGTCTATTTCCCACTATATTTTTATGGTATATGCTAGTATATTGTTTATGGATTTACCTATATTATTGAAATAGGTTATAGCTTGTGTGTGTGTTGGCAGCGGAACCGATTCGCGATCTCACATGTGGATTGTGTGCAGACTGTTTTGCTGTGAATTCGTACCGTAGGTAGGATAGGACTACCTTCTCCGTTAATTCGGTGTTGCCAAATTCAACAGCACAGCTTACTCTAATGTCAACAGCACAGCTTACGATCGTTATCCTCCAGTATTACAAGTTTCTTTTACAACTCGATTTGCCGCCGACGTATAGCAATAATTTGTCTTAACAAATTCCATGAGGGTCGTGGCATCAATTTTTGGTGTCCTAAAAAAAGGCTGGTGTCCTAACACCCCATGCCACACGCCTTTTAGGCGGCTTGCGGGGTATTATGTAGATGTAGATGAATTTCAGGTGTACTATTCGAACGAGTGGCAACGTTATCCATTTTTCTTATCACTAAAACATACGAAGTGAAACGCTTGTACTTCATCATCCCGATGCCGCATTATTAATATCCCAAGTAATAATCTAGGCACAATAGCAATAGGAAAACTTGCCTAAGAATAACAGAACAAAATAAAGTGACGATGAGCGGCTGAATACTCCCTCAAAACAAATTTTACACCATGCGCTCAGCGTATTTCCCTACTCCCTACGGTTGTTTAGGCACCTATGACGTCACGCCTGGCCTCGGCAACGCTCGGGTGTCTTCGCGCAGTGGTCGGCTCAGAGAAATTTTTCTCGATTTTAAATGCAATTTTTTTATTTCTTTTGATGTTGAATGGAGAAACTGAAGGTATTTTCGCGAGCTTATGTATCCATTTGACTTATTCAAAATAGTTTTTAGGGCAATCTACGACCCATGCAAGTTCCTCATTGTTGCTCTCAACAATCAAATCAAATATCCTCCTGGAATACATAGATGCAAATGGCGCAAAGCAGTTATTCGTGTTCCACCAATTTTAAAAATCTGAAAAAAATTAGGATTATACTTTGATGTAGGGGTAACAACATATATTTTTTGCGGCGTGTCTATTGTTTCCTAAAATTTTTAATTTAATTTTGAAAATTTCAAACTAGTGCAAAAGTTTAGTTTTCGGTCAAAAAAATTTGAAAAAAATCAGGATGGTAGAACATAATAATATATACATTTTAAAATTAAGAAAAAGATTTTACAAAAATAAAAAACTGGAGATATGATTAAAAAATGAAAAATCGTGTTTCAATTTTTTTGGAGTTAATTTCCATTGTTAGGACCTGAAACTTTGGGGAAACATAATTTTTTATGCACTTTAAGTGTATATTTTTTATTTTTCAAAACATCCGGGGGCACTTTTCACCATCTTAACCGGCTAGACCCTTTAACATTAATATTAACTAACACAAGAATTCCATATTGTTTTTGTGAATTATAATCCTCAAAATACGTCAAAAATTTATCTCTCGTTCTCATTTATCTCAGCATTATTTTCCAAAGACAAACAAAATTTTAGCACTAGTTTTTAGAAAAATAAGTAAGTATGACAACACATGAAAAGAAAGAAAAAGGTTACTCTACACAGAATCAAAATACAATTTTTTCTGAGTGAGTAAGTTTCATTAAATTAAAAGAATCCATTAAAATTCAATGCATTTGCCTCATAAACTTGTAAATGATAATTTAAAAATTGCAAGGTTGTTCACAATGCATACTATCTAATAATTTTAGAAGAGGAAATGCTACTACTGATGAGAAGAAATGTTATATCTATGAGAGAAACTTGTCTATCAGCCATAGTATCCATTGGATACAGGGTCCGGCCATATATTTTGCAGTGTTCAGCAATGCACTGGTGTACTCTACATTGCATTTGTCAGAAATTAGTACATTATGACTAAAAATTGAGCTCTGGGAAATTAAATGAGCTTGTGCGAAAAATCCACAGAGAAAAAATCATTCGCCTTGACCAGGATTCGAACCCGGATCCCTCGATTTCCGGCCGAGTGCTTTAGCCAGTTAAGCTACCGAGGCGTCATTCATCTCTGTGGAAATTTGTGGACTATACCGGACAAGGTGGTATGGACTGCTGAGCATATTATGCGACGAGCAGTCCAAATCGTGCGCACGGCGCCACAGCCGGAGAGTAAGGTCCGAACTTTGAACACATATAGGTGTTCTCTCTTTGACGAATTTAAGTATACCGGGACTAGCCACGGTGATAACTTTTACGGGAGTCACCCGCAATGCACAATTGTGCGAAAAATCCACAGAGAAAAAATCATTCACCTTGACCGGGATTCGAACCCGGATCCCTCGATTTCCGGCCGAGTGCTTTAGCCAGTTAAGCTACCGAGGCGTCATTCATCTCTGTGGAAATTTGTGGACTATACCGGACAAGGTGGTATGTTAATACCACCATATAACCATGTTAATACAACCATACGTTAATGACTCAGCAATGAGAGGAAGGTGACAGATCTGTGAAAGTAGTTTACTAGAATACATAAAACCACTGCGCAACTAAATTGTCATACACGATGATTAACTAAACCACCATAATCAATCTATGAAGAGAACATCTGGTTACCTTCTTTTTGCTTTTGTCACAAGGAGAAGATGAGCAATTACTAGATGCCCCAGGAGACTTTTTGTCAGCTTCACCATCTGGAGTTTCAGGTCCATTGCCTCTCTTTGGAGGAACACCAGGAGCGTTCACTGGTGGCACTCCACCACCATTCCCACCAGAAACCACACTAGGAGGAGTCCCAACACCAGCCACAGGCACATTTCCTGGTCGGTGATGATGATGTCCTTTTGAGTTCTGCAACACATAATGAAAAAATTAGTAGCCATCACAATTAACCAAAAAATCAAAGCTAAAATCTTAAGATAGGGAAAGAGCAAATCAGCTCAACACGCATTCATGGCCCTGCTGGTTGCCTAACTCAAACAAAAATTTTCTTACATAGAATTAATTTTCCATTTAAACTGATATTAAGGATTACTATTATTAGGATACTTCAACTCCAACATTTAAAACTAGATCGCCAGCATATGCATTTCGACTAGTTTTGAAATTAATTTTTTGCTGCAATTTCCATAATATTCAATCAACTGATCCGACTTCAACGATTTTTGGTTAACGGGATTCCTTACTGCCGTAAGCATGAGCAATTAACATTTATAATTAGCGAGTTGAAATCAATCAATTCAGCTTTAACTTTGTGAAAATCCAAGTTGAAATGAAAAATACAAAACCTTAATAACTTTTCACTGTAAAAGTTACCAAGGTTGTGTATTATTCATTTCAATTAGTGAGTTATCTACCTTCAGCCCATAAAACGATCATATTCAGTGTCTCTCGGGGACAGTCTCTCGTATATAAGTAGAGCTCTTGATGAAAGGCCCCTAGAGCTTGTGGACTTCAATTCCAAGAAGTTAGGTCAAGTCTTGTTTATGGGAAACAATAAGTAGGGGCCGTTTCACTGGAATGATGCATTATATTCACTTGGAAGAAAAGCCATCTCTATCACAGCACCTCTAAAAAGACTATTTGCCTTCCTATCACACACATGGAATACATTCATAGAGAACTGCTACTAGTTTTAAGTGCCAGGACTTTTCCTCAGAACATATGGAAAGCAGTCCATAACAAATGGTCATTGATAAATCCTGCAATAAATAAGATAATAGGCCAGATAAATTTGGAGTCCAGCTGTGGCCAATATTAGACATGGAATCCCAGTATCCATCGATTTTCTTAAGCGGGTACATGTGAAAGAGAAACACATGATGAGTCACCATCGTAAAGCATAGTAATGAGTTAGAGCGAGCAAGACTTGTCTGTGCAAATAAAGAAACATTACTTCTGATAATTTTTTGCAGGTGATAGGTAGAATATTACCAAAAAGAAGAGAGAGAGCCAGACTGGATATTGCAAAGAAAATAAAGACAGCAATTTTTAAAGCACTTGCTAAAAGCCGGTATGTGAATTATTCACTGAGTTAGACGATAAGATGTTTCTCTGTAAGGTGTGCAAGTTGAAGCAAGAGATATCTGAAAAAGTATTGGACTCATTGCAGCACTCTAAAATGAAAGTAATTGAACTGTTTCCTTTTTCTTGAGGAGTGCATTTCAGCCACTGGATTACGCAAAGTTCACACTTATGTATGAATTAGATTTTTTACTGAGAAAAAGATTAAAAATTTGTAATAATTTGCAACAATTTTTATTATTTTTCAAACTATAACCATGAAATGAATTACATTAAATATTCTTTAGGCTACTTTATTTGTCATCAAATTAAATTTTTGATATCAATTCCATTGTACTTGTATCATGGGAATAAAATTTCAAATGATGATACATTGAGGGTAGGTGGTAAACTAAATATTTAAAATCAATCCCTATATTCCATGGTGTAATATTAAAAATGCAAGTTTCTCATATAAATCGAGGCGTACATGAGGAATAAAAATTAAATCTCTTAAAAAAAAAGTGGAAAAAATACCATCTATTAAAATAGCTGATCCCAGAGTTTTAGGTATGGCCTAAAATCCTATTTCATCAAAAATCTTAGCATGAGCAACTTCGTGAGAACTGTAGATATCTATTATTTGCATAGGCTTAGACATTACCATTTCTTTAGCTCTTGTCCTTGTCCTCATACGTCCGCCTGGATTAGGAGTAGCTCCATCTTCCATCTGCACAGGCCGAAACATATAAGGGGAGTCAGCACTCCTGGAATCTGAGGTTCCACTGTTTCTCCCAGCTACTACACCAGGAGGGGATCCGACACTGGGGGCACTTATGTTATGGCTGGGGACACTAGGCACAGGATTTCCACTTGAGTTCAAGCCAACCCCTGGACCTGGAGGAGTACTAGTATTTGCTGGCATAGGCATACTGTTTATTGCCAATGCAGGGGTTGGGGAATTTGTGTTAGTATTGTTTGCCATGCCACCACTTATAACACCGTTACTATTATTAGGGGCCACAGGAGTAGGTAGCTCTCCGTGTTTCTTGCTATGATTGCGACAGTCCAAACAAAGCAAAGTACGCTCCTTACCGACGTGCTGCCACTCTCGAGAGTCTAGAATAAAAGCAGAAAAAAGTTAATGCATGATGACTTAAGAAAGGACAAAACAAGAAAATCAATTTTTATGGTTTTCAAGAAGTCTCATATTTAGAGAGGTGAGATTCTTTTACTTAACTTTAATAAGTTTATCAGTTAAGATCTGGATTGAATTGAAAAATACTACACATAAATTTTTGTTATGGTGCGACTCTATTATACATGATATAAATTACATGAGCCTCCATCCGAACGACCAACTTTAAACCGATGAAATATTTCACAATATAAGTGTACATAAAGCAAAAACGGAGAGTTTAAAAAAATTATAATAATGATTAGAAAAAAATGAAAAAGCTCCTGTGTTTCCTAAATGTCGCTCAAGCATTCATAGGGCAACCTTTTCATCAAGTAAGCTTTCAAGCTATCTCTTTAAGTAAGCGTGACTTCCTATCCATTAAACAACCCCTTCCCATGCATCAGCAAACTTTTTTTAATCTTTTATTTTTTAAGTTACCACAGGCGAAGTGATTTTTCTCCACTATGCCATGTTTACAGTGGTCAATTCCATGGGTGCCACTCAGACAAACCTCTTTATTTGGCATCTCTGCACCTCCCTTCCTTTCTCTCTCTGGTTGGCACCCAGCAGCTTACAGCACTCATCACCCAAATTACCGTATTTTCCAATCGATAACGTGCACCCACATATGTATAATGCACACTCAAACCTTCCTAGTTATCATTAATTTGTATAGATACCGCACACCCAGGCTTCGCTTGGTTAATATTGGCATTCAGCTGTTCTAGACACCCTCCAACCCCTCCAAGTTTTATGAAAGTGCCATCTACATGGTAACTATCTCAAACCTGTATTAAGTTAAGCTTGCGTGAGTTAGATTTTTTTAAGAAAATTACCAATGGATAAGAAAAATACTGTGAGAAGAAAATCGTACACAGCGATGTTTAAGCTAGAAGTAGATTTTACAAAAGAAAAAGGAAATCGCAAGGCTGCCAGAAAATTTAGCATGGGAGAGTCCGGCATACTGGAATGGAGGAAAGGAGAAGAGGTGATCAAGGGTTTACACCAAAAGAAACGTGCAATGAGATTCAGGAAATGCTTCTGGCCTGAACTTGAAAAAACTCTTCCTCAATGGGTCATTTCTGAGATAGCGAAAGGAAGCTAAGTGTCAACAACTAGCCTGTTCCTGAAGGCAAAAGAACTGGCAGAAGAATACAAAATAGAAAACTTCAAATCCTATCCAACATGAGGATTTATATTCACGAAGCGAAAGAATCGGTGTATTCGTACAACTTCAAGTGCTGGGCAAAAACTACTCCAGGACTGGGAGGCCAAGGTAGAGAAATTTATACTGTACGTCAAAGAAAATCTGTGTGGTGCAGATCCTGCACATTTCAGCAATATGGATGAAGTGCCTGTTAGTTTTGATCTTCCTGGTTCTAGGACAGTACATCTAAAAGGATCCAAAGAAGTTTCCGGAACCACAACTGGAAACAAGAAGTCAAACTTTACGGTTGTCTTACGTGTAACCTCTAATGGTAGAAAGCTTCTGCCCTTCGTCATTTTTAAGAGAAAAACATTGCCCACAGGAAACTTCCCGAAAGGCATCTTGATTGCTGCTAATTGAAGGGATGGAATAATCAAGAGAGTATAAAAGTGTGGGTTGAATCTGTGTGGGGAAAAAGGAAACAATCCTTTTTCAAACCAAAATCTTTATTGATGACGGACTCTTGCCGTGCTCATATTACTGAAAACACGAAATGGTTAGTGAACAAGTATTCCAAACTGGCAATAATTCCAGGTGGATTAACAAAAATCCAACCGCTGGATTTATCCGTCAATAAATCTTTTGAATCAAAGATACGTCCTTGTTGGGAAAATTGGATGATGTCTGGTATTAAAGACAACACAGAATTGAGAAGGAAGAAAAGAATGTCTCATGAAGAAATAAGCCGGTGGATCCTGGAAATTTGGGAGGGTGTCACAGTGACTTGTGTACAAAGTGGATTTGAAAAAGCTTTAGGCAATATTTCAACGCCAGTGCTAGAAGATGAGGAAGAGTTAACTTCGGAGAGGGAACTCAGTGATGTGCCTGAAGAGTAAATGCACTTAATTCATTTAATTGTGATTCAGATGAAGAATTTACAGTATTTGAGTGATCTACCTATCCTACCATGTATTTATGAGCATGGGCATTAAAAGAATTTATATGTAGTAGAATAAATGAAGCATAGAAATTATTTGTTTCTTCTAGAGATGGGTCGAATAGCAGATTTCTCAAACTCGGATATCGAATTCGAATATTAAATCATTGCTCGAATATTCGAATACCTCGAATACTAGAATTGCGCAAAGCATATTAAACGTACGTTTTTCTTCTATTTCCCTTGATGAATGTATAAATAAAAAGATATACAGTGGAACCTCGATCTACCGTTTTTCAGGGGGGACGAAAAAAAACGATTAATGCGGGAATGTTTGACTAGGTTGGCTATGCAGCACGAAACCCAGGATTTTGGCTAGTAATGGAGATTTCCTTCAATGGATTCAAACCAGAATTTAGCTGATTAATGGAATACAGTGGAACTTGGTTAGTACGTTCCTCCTTAGTACGTTTTCCTCCTTAGTACGGCGATTTCCCTCGGTCCCGGTACCATCCAAACAAAATACAGGTAAAAGAATTTGGTTAGTACGTTTGAAAAAATTGCGCTTTCCTGGTTAGTACGCTCAATTGCTTGCCGTGACGCAACCCGCAATTCGTTCTCTAGTGTCTTCTTAAGGGTCGCAAACGTCTGAATTCATGATTTAATTTATTATCATTAGTCATTAACATTCTTCCATTCATTCCACATCTCTTTCTTCTACCGTAATTTATCCAAATGCATTTCTGAATTCTTGTGACGTGATGAAAAATAAACTGCGGCCATTTTTCGGGAATGTCTGACTATGAAAAACTACAACCAATAAGAAGCCCCAATTTTCCCCACCCCGAGCTCCTCACCTTCTGTTGCCTTTGGAGCGCTTGGGAGTGCCCACTGCTGCGCACAAAGTTCGTGAGTGGGCAATTGTTGCTATTGCACGAGTTATCATGATGAAGAAATGAGTCAGACAATTTCCACATTATCTAAAGCAGTACTGTTCCATAAACTCGACGTCGTGCGTATTTACTTGACTACTGTTGCGGGAGCGGACGATCCTCAGGATCTCCACGCGAAGCTTAGCTTAAAAATAATTGATCTCGGAACGAAAGCAGACGACATTAGACAAATTTTGAAAGTAAATTTCAACTGTTTAATATAAAATTTTCTTGTAATTACGTCGTAATCTAATAATCTTGCGTGTCATCAGTCGATATATCGATCGATTTTACAATCGAAATGGTATCATTCCAGAAGCGAATGTCTACGGCTGTTGCCGTAATTTGAAAGTCAATATAATTTTGCCCAATTTTTATGTTGTTTAAAAAACCAGTTGACTTACTCCGGGTTGTTGTTATATTCTCCGAGTACGCTGTGAGAAAGAAAAATGACTTGTCTTCGCTTGTCTGAGCTTCACTCGTCCTCGTTCTGTAAATATATATAGGATAAATCACGGGAGATAGACGCCGTAATCATGAAATCGTCTCCGGGATGTCCATGAAAAATTGCGATTTTTATTCACATGGTATTGTTTTTCATGGTAGCGCTCATTTTCTTGATTTTAAATGTGAAAAGAGTTCAGGAAGGCGATCCTATGAGAACTACCGATAGTAATTGTAATTATGACGACTTTTTCACTGATTGCAATAACCCCGACTGCTATTATTTACTTTCCTCGTTAGTACGTTTTCCTGGTTAGTACGTTCATTTTTCGTGGTCCCTTCAGAAACGTACTAACCAAGTTCCACTGTATTTTAATTTTATGGATACAATTTGGGCTTATAGTTGATTCAACTAACATCTCAAATATCCTAAGGGGACACACCACCTCACTAAAAAATGATTGCATGTCATCTCGGCTATCAAATCTAATTGTGCTACGTAGTTACTATCCCACAGCACTGAGGATCTCCTGGTGGGGGGAATCGGGGATTTTCGGATTTTTTCACCCTATCATTTCCCGTTCCCCACGTCGAACTCTTTTCACTCCTCTAATCCACGAATTTGATGTAATTCGTCAACTTGCCTAAAACGGCGCTGCGTGCACTAAACGACTACAGTTCTCTACATTTTCCGAGTCAACTACCAACGACGTGCATGCGACAGTTTATGATGCAAAATTCAAAGTATTCGAGGTATTCGAGACGGTACCTTTAGCATAACTATTCAAGACCTCGAATATCGAATATTTTCTAGTATTCGAGGTATTCAAGTATTCGCAGATACTATTCGCACATCTCTAGTTTCTTCCTTTACTCACAGATTTACGAGATGAAATAACTGCAATTGTGGCAGATATGTATAAAGTAGAATGCTATTAAAAATGCATAATTCCAGCCTAATTTATTTTTGCAAGACTTCTTTAAATTACTGTGAACATATATGTAAATGTTTAAATTTTTCAAATTTTCATTACATAACGCACATTGTCATTTTTTCGATCATCTGAACATTTTTGTACAGATAATGCGGGCGTTATCGATTGGAAAATATGGTAAATGTTAAACTATATAGACTTAATAACAGATCCCGCAAATATATCATTAGGGGATGCACCATGATAAATTTTTGAGCTAAATTAAAGGCCAAACAGCAATATCAATGGATGTGTAGATCGGAAAATAATGACTTTTTACAATCCTATACATCACTACAGTATTAATGAGCCAACTATCTTGAAACTTCATTGGACTCACATGACTAATGTGAAAATCTTTAGCTACAACATATGTAAATGAAAGTTTGATAAATCGACCCGTTTTGCTGCTATAAAGCTGTAAACGTGATTCATCATTGTAGCAAACAGAAAAATGCGCGGAGATTCAGTTTCTGAGAGAAGAGTGATTTAGTTTTAGTTAAATAAGACATTTCAATATACCCACCGACTCAATTTTCACAAAGCACATTTCATTGTTACAACAACATTTTCAATTGCATCATGTGCAGCCAATGTTGTTGTAACAACAAAAAATGCGTGTTGTGTGTCATGCAAAAATAAATTCTGAGGAGATATCTGCAATATCTTATTCAACTAATATTAATAACTTCCACCAAATCTTGTCACATATCATACAAGAGAATAAAATAGTTATGGACATAACAATATTTTCGATGCTATCATACGACAGCTTTAAAATTATGTACTTTATTTTAAAATAGAGTGAGCAGAAATATTTGCCTTTAAACTCGGATGACAGAATATTGCAATGGATAGTAGTGGTTCACATTTGAACCAAGACTAAACATAAAAAATGAAAATGTGGACATTACTACATGTAAGATCACAAGGCATCCATCTTACTTGGAAAATTATAGGTTAGTAAGTAATCTTACTTGTGGTGAAACAATTCTGACAGCGATATCCTGCGTGGTCTCTGGAATCAGAATCGTCCTCAGAGTTGTCTTCTTCACTTACAGAACTATTTCCCTCCCCTGAAAAAAAATATATCAAGTGAGAGAAATAATGTCACCACTATACACTAATAGAGATTTGTAACAATCATAATTTATGTACAATGGGGCAAGCCATGATGAATCATAATTTATCCTCATTTCCCAAAAACATATAAACCCTTTCATGAATAAGCAGCTAATTATTAGCTTTGGATTTTCTGAAGCAAAGACTTGTGCTCACACGCCTGATATTTAAGGGTACCAATTGAAAAAGCTTTGGAACTAACATAATCAAAGGTCTAAAAGAAGAAATTATTGATAATGACATACATGGCTAAAATTTTCCCAGCTGTATATACCCAACTATTCACGTAGGCATGAAAAATAATTAAGTACAGTGGAACCTCGTTAAAGCGAGTACGGGCTATTGCGAGACCTCCGCCATTACGAGAGATAGCCGATGCACCGTCAATCGACCCTATAATAAGCATGTAAAAAAATTTGTTTTTATGAGGCCCTTTTGGTGTTGGCACTCGTCATAGGAAGATTTTCCATCGCCGGAAAACCTTCACCAAGAGTCCCTAATCTCTGTAATTTCTTGCAATCTGTTAGAAATGAAGTTAATATGGAGTGCTCAGTCTCAAATTCATGCGGTAAACTGTCGTTCAAAAAATAAGCAGTTCATTTTGGTGAAATTATTGTGGCATTAACATTCACGAATGCTTGATCTTTTGTTCCTCGGGTGGCAGAAAGCAGTCGGCAGCATACCCACACGTCCGTGAGTTGAGGGAATAGAAAATATTTTATGGTAGACACCATGGCTAAAAAACACAAAACATGCCTAAGCAAGAAAATAAAAATAATAGAGTAATATGACAGTGGCGTAATTAATTTATCTTCCTATTCGCTCATCACATTTAAAAAACAAAAGCGCCCAAGGAATGCAGACTATGAAGAGTAGGAAGGACCTTTGTTCGGGTTTTTGCCCACTTCAATCTGCGGGAATCTTTTCTTATATTACCAATTTGTCCGCAGAAACAAATGCAATACATACATTATTTCACTTAACTGCTGCTTAACATACAGGAACAATGAAAATACACCAATGGAAGCATTTGAGGCATTAAATAACCGCAATACAGTTTTATCAGCTATTTTTTAAATTTTCAGTGGAAAATACCAAAATATTAGAATGATCACGTAAATGCAGTACTTAAGTACATAGAAAAATGGCTTCGTCGTTTGTGCATTGGCAATAATTATTGACAAAGCATGATTTTTATTCAGTACAGCACATATAAATTGTTTGAATAGTTAGCCGTGGTTTAAGTAAGAAGTTTAGTGATGCGAAAAAACATCGCCTTTCATCTGGGTCGCGGTCCGTTTCACGCTTCAAGCGATTTGAAGCGACACCGCTCTAAAGGCCGGTCCGTTTCATTCCTTCGCTTTGAAGCGCTTCAAGCAAGACGGTGAAACGGACCGGCATTTCAGAACGGCGGGCATTTCGACTTGGGTTGCTAGGGAGTTGTTGAATGAAAGAGTTTGTTTATAAACATGTAATCAATCAGACATCTCGATCTTACCTTCAATAGCACGGAAATGGAATGGTTTTTTTCAATTGCTAACAAATATTCTTGATGGCGAATCGGATACGAGTGATGACGCTAGTACAAGTGAGAGTGAGGAGGAATTGGGAAACGTCGATGAGGTGGATTTATTAGTAATTTATGCCATTAAAATGATGGAGGCGAGGGGAAATCTGGCATTGAAGCCACGGATTCTATCTAACGTAGAAAATGTGGTGGGGAATTACAGTGCACTAACGTTCTCAAGTAATTTCAAGTATTGTCATTGATAAGCCTGATCTTATTTAAAATAATAAATCAATCGTGTGGCGAGCAATGCAGCTACAGCGTTCATGACGAGCGGGTGTTAAAAAAATCACGGCTCTCTTACATTTGAGCCATCAAGAGGAATCCCTCCCCAATGATACCCACATCATTGCAGACTCTGCTAATGGAATCAATGAGCATTTGATGGTACTATTCAGAGATTCAGTGATTTTACGGGTCTTGATGCGAAACGAAAAGATGAACTACACTGCGGGATGACTTTGCATCAGAAACTCTTCAATGCTAAGTTTTCGAAGGCTCGAAAAGTAATTAATGATAAAAAAGTAAGAGAAAAATTGAAATTAATTATATGTGGAACAGATAACGGTATTCATCTTGGTCTGTTGTGCGCTCCATAATAATTGTGAAGAAAGTGGAGGCTAAGCGCCCGATGTAGCTCCAATTGACGTGGAAAGAGTACCGATTAAATTAAATGAAAACATAATTAGGATGAGAGAGGTGAATAAAAGGAAGATAATCATGATTATGAATTACCTCAGGACTAATTACATTTATATATCTAAGAAATTAAATACATTATAATTATAAAACAATAACAAATTACAAGAACTTATTATAAAAATGCATTGAAACTCTTCTTACTTATTTCATATCAATTAGGTTAAAAATATTATGAAAACCCAATCAAAGAATGTCACTGATTTAAAAAAATTAGTTTCTTCATCAAATCTATCACTGTTCTTTACAATTCCATTTTCTCCTCGGGCCTTTGACGCTTCTCTTCATCTAATTTTTTCCCTCTCCTCCGTCGCCTTTTTTCTTTCTTCCCTCTCTATTTCGCGCTCCCGCTTGTTATTTTCCTTTTCCTGGTTGATATTTTTAATGAACTCCTCAATTATTACATCGACTCGCCTCTTCTTTGGCATTGCTTGGGAAAAATGAATTGATAGAGATTACCACAAGAAATAATGTTACTTTGGGGACTTCTAAGCTAATTAATTCAATAAACTAAAGTATCGTCACAGTAAACACACTATTAAATAGAAACATCATAAATAACTATAACGCTAAAGTCATTAACATCTCTTGAAATAATTCATCGTTTGTATTCACTTACTTTCTGCAGATTTTGATGGCCCTTCACGGCATGGCGGCTTCCTTTAACTGATCGGGCATGCACATTTAATATTATTTTTCTCTCCATTACTTTCAATTATTAACCAAAACCTTTCTCAGCTACGATGGTAATGTCTTCTATTCCACAGCTTTATTTATTTATCTCACCAGTGCATAGTAACCGTGATGATATCATGGGAAATTGGCGCAATTTCTCGAATGATTGCAAACGATATATCGCATTCGCTCCAAACACTTCACGTAAATGCTGGGGCGTTTGGAGCTATCAAAGTTGATAATTTATGCTCGCTCCCGGGCCCCACCTCCTGTGCTTCAGAGCCCTCCAAAGCGTGAAACGGACCGACCTGAGGCGCTTCAAGCGTGAAACGGACCGCGACCCTGGATTTATGCTTATGTCTATCGGATAGAAATTTCTCTGTCGCTGCACCACTCCTGTTCCTGTATAACTGTTCGCAATAGGTGTATTGGCTATTATTTGCTCCACCTCCAGTAAAGCAACAATTCGCTATAGCAAGTGTTTATTTGAGCACCGTGGGGTCTCGTTTTATTGAGGTTGCACTGTATTAACTTTAAAGTACAATAAGTCCTCGAGATAACAACAAGATGCATTCCAAGACCTTATTCGTAAGTTGAAAAACCTAAGCAAGATTAAGAAAAGTGTAGTTATTCTGCAGAATGCAACACCGCAATACCAGTTTGTGTTAACTCATGATGGTGACAAATTGATTTCGCTGTCAGTATGACGTGGCAGGGCCGAAGGAAGAACGTGCGAAACGATGAAAAGTTCCCAACTTCACAACGGTTTAATTGATAGTTCGTTTAGACTGTACCCAAAAAGCGAGTTTCTCAATGCCACAATGCCAAAGCTCAGCTCAAAGGCACCAAATTTGAAATTTCAGGCATGCTTCGATTTTAAAATGTTTGCAATTCTGAAAGTTCGTAAGTGAAATGTTCCTACTGCCGGCGTCAAAATGATGTGCCACTGTACTTTGCAAATTTATATCTAGACATCAGTGCATGCCATAATAATGAATAATGCATCATTTTAAAGGAAATTTTATTCTCAATCCAGATTGATTTTTAGTTTTATGAAAAATTCAAAAATCAAGACATGCAAGTGCAATAACTCTCAGCGAACTCTCAGACTCAGCGAACCATAAAATTAGCCATTCTGTCAACTTCATGAACTTTGTGACTAAACCTAGGGAAAACTACTGCGCCTACAACATTCATCTACCACACTAAGTTGCAAACATTAATGTAGATTAATAAAATGTCTTCTGCATATTTTAGAATGGATATTTAGTTGTAAAATAACGAAAATGTTTAAACACTACCTAATCCTACAGTTTACCCCGAAAGAAAATATAAAATTGATAGAATCACTTCATAATTTATTTGCAATTTTTCTATGACCCATGATTTTTATAATACATGATTTTTATGTAGTCTAGATTATAATGTGCATTAAAAAAAATCTGCCAGAGCGAACAAATACAGCATTGCCACGTCTTGCACGTGAAATTGATAGAAACACTTCTTAATTTATTTGCAATTTTTTTATGATCCATAATCTACAAAAATATTAATATTAGTGAATGAAAATAACTTCTATTAATTTCATGTTGTCAAACGGGGCTGCACAGGGCCAGTGCGGGTTACCAGGAAGCAAAGTTTCGCGTGCAAGACGTGGCAACGCAGCATTCGTTCGCTCTGGCAGATTTTTTTAATGCACATTATAATCTAGACTACATAAAAATCATGTATTATTGGATCATAGAAAAATTTCAAAAAATTTAAGAAGTGTTTCTATTAATTTTATTTTTTTCTTTCGGGGTAAACTTTAGGACTAGATAGTTTTTAAACATTTTCGTTATTTTACAACAAAATTTTCGTTCCAAAAATACGCAGAAGCCATTTTATTAATCTACATAAATGTTTGCAACTTAGTGTGGTAGATGAATGTTGTAGGTGTAGTAGTTTACCCTAGGTTTAGTTACAAAGTTCAAGAAGTTGACAAAACGGCTAGTTTTAGGGTGCACGGAGTCATTCATTGCACTCGCGTGTCTTGATTTTTGAATTTTTCATAAAGCAAAAAATAAATCAGGATTGAGAATAAAATTTCCTTTAAAATGACACATTATTCATTATTATGGCATGCACTTAAGTCCAGATATAAATTTGCAAAGTACAACAGCACATCATTTTGAAGTCGATAGTAAGTAGAGGACTTACAATACTTTAAAGCAAAATTTGCAATAAACCATTAATTAATTTAATAATAATAAAAATGTTTACAGTTAAACATAACAAAAAATGGAATTTTGAATCAACTAACAAAGGGGTTTTTTTAGAGACCATGACCGATTAAATAACATAATATACTATGAAAAATTAATAAATATCTTACCATGCTCCTTAGAGTTGGGTCTGGAGGAACCGACAGCTGAAAAAATTAAGTCAATCATATAAACTATAGTTTTACCTTACAGCAAATTTGAATAAAACAATTTATCCAAAATTTCAGTGAATAAATTTGCAAATTTATGCTTTCTAATCAAATAAACATTCATCTAGATAAATCTGAACAATGTTCAAACATACGTGAGTCTTCCTTAGGTGTCCTAGTGTTCCTTGTGTTGCGGATACGGCGAAGAGAACCCTGGCGTCGATTTCGCCTATGCGGCCTATTATTATTAGCACCAGGAGTTTTCTTCCACAGATAATAGAATTCTACCAACTCAGGCTATGGTAATAGATTTTAAAAGTGAAAGAAAAGTTAAATTTTAGTTTCTCCCATAATCTATATCACTACACTCAAGAAAAGATATTTCAAAAATGCATTACGTACATTGTGGGATAAAAGCCCATTTGCTTGCACTTGCAACATAAAAGTCACAAAAATCATGTAGCAGTTTTATCAAATTGTAATGTTATAACAACTACTTTTAAAAAACATAAAATACAGAAGAGACTGAAAAGTTTGATTTCAGGCAAATGAGAATGTACTCGATGGCAAGGTAAAAATAACAGCTGGACAATATTTTTTCAGCAAAAAAAAAAAAAAACTCAAAATATAGGCTAAGTGAAAGCTAAATTTATATATTGGAAATTAAACCTATATCAAGAACTTCATGAAACTACTTACAGTATCTTTATGAGGTAGCAAATCCTTTCTTATGCGAAAGAAATTTTTGCCAAATTGGCGGAGACCTTTAACAAATCGCTTCTGTAATAAACAAAATTGTATATTACAAACGATATTTCACAAAGAGGAAGCAACTGTCAGATAAATGACAATATCACTTAACTACAAACTTGCCCATTCCGATTTCCCCGAATGTTCACCAATCAAAAATATAATTGAAAAGGAATAATTTATGAAATAAAAAATTGACAAGACTAGAGTAGAATTAAATGAATGGATATCAAGGAAAATTTTGCTCTTTCTCAAAGAAGCCTAGTGCCATTCGTGTCATTTCACCATATTTCAAAGCCCAGGCATTATTCACCAAGGATGAAATTCACCATGAAAAAATCATCTCGCTTATCTGGGATTCAAACCCAGATCTCCTGATTGCCTGTTAGGTTTGCTACAAGTTACACTACCAAGCATCTTCTTCCAAGACAAATCTCAGACTGGGTTAACTGAACAAGGTGTTGCCGTCTCCCCGAATGCTTACAAATCAAAAACATTATCAATAAGCAATAAGTTATGAAATAAAAAAATGCAATAGCCATTAGTTTTGCTATAATAATTATAATTTAAAATTGAGTAAGTATGAGAAAGTTTACCAAGGCATTTTTTATAATTTCCTTAGTAGAATGGCAAATGGTTTCAACAAATATATACATGTAAACCTAAAACAAAATATTACTTCCATTTTAAATTAAAGAAATAACTTACTGTCTCTTCCTCTGACCACTTCTTTTCAATACCTTTGGGCACAGGACACTTTACTAATGCCTGCAAGGCTTTTCCTGGGTCATATCCAGAATCATGTAACTGTAACAGAAAAAATGAGCAAGGTAAGAATTCAAGTTCGAGTTCAAATAAAATTATGACATACATGAAACTTGATCAAATACAAGCTATTAATTTGAAGAGAAGAACATCACTCTATCCCACAAGAGTTTGAGAGAGGACAGATTTGCAAATGCCTGAAAATGACACAGAGTAAAAGAAGTACTTCCCCATGACATTGATAGGGTACATGCAAAAAATTTAAAACCCTAGACTGACTCAATTTTTTCCTAGCTACAAATAGGAATAATAATTTTGAATCAGCCATGGTAGTGCTATGTAATCTCAATGAATTATTGCAAGAAAAAATTTACCTGTAACGAAAATGGAACTATTCCCTTTGTTTCAAAAAACCATTCAGATTAATTATTACCAGAGGGAGTTGCATGAGAACTTAAGGGAAAAAGGAGTCATGTTATTACATTCCATTAAGGATTGAAACATAAAAAATGAGAGCTTCACTATCCATTGCTATTAAAACTGAAACCATTACCAATGACAGCAACATACTTGGGTGTAAATGTCAATATGGATGCACAAATGTGAACTATTCAAGTTGCCAGCTACAAAATCCCAACTAGTTGACTTCAACAGCATAGGAATCACAGATCAAAATTATCACAGGAACCAGCAAGGACACAGTGGGAAAGGACCTCTTTCATGAACACAATTATCCTGTATTCCATCTATTTGATTGATTCACATTGAAGAAATAGTGCTTGATGCTACTAACCACATCAAGAGCATTTATGGTTGTATCATCACGGGAAGCGGCTACACATCCATCATCGGGCGACCCGCCATCGCACATCCCAGCAAATGCCGCCATTGAACGAGCCGCCCGCAGGTACATCAGCAGATCGCCATCCAGCGATGCTCCTGGTTCCCAGCGGAGCTCTTCCCGTTCAGGGGAAGGGGGCAGGAGGAGTGGAGGGCGGGCCGGGGCTCCATCGACCCCTCCCTCCCCTCCACCACCCTCCCCATCACCTGAACCACCTGCCGAGCTACCACTGGACCCCAAGCAGGGGCCACCTATGTACTCTGGCAGACGAGCCTATGAAACAAGAGCCAGAGAACACATGATTAGCGTAAACTTAAACAGCTTTATAAAAGATGTTGTGTAGTCTATAAAATATGGCGTACAAACTTAAAGAAATTGTCACAATTGCTACGTGCTTTTTCCCGAAAATGTTTTCATTACATTCCAACCCTTCCCAACAACATTGCTTACCATCACAATTACATATGAACCATGATAACCTGTATCTATGTAACTGCTCATTAGTTTTTTTTAGACTCTTGATCCATACAGAAGATATATTAAAAACTAGTTTAAGAAAGTCAATTCACCAAGATCCTAAAGAGAGAAACAGAAATACAGGCAATACATAGCTTCACAACACCCCAATTTGGAACTTTGGCCTAAGTGAAGCACAACAGGAGGGAGACTCCAGAAATGAACTTCTAAGGAAATGATAGCATCAGCATTTGAGTGGATCATACCTACAAATTAATTGGATTCATCCCAATACTATTTATAAAACAACTTCAATTAAAATTAGCTGTGGCATCGTATTTTTCATGGAGAATGACTTATTTCCGGCATGAATGTATACATTTTTGGTGTTCCTATAATCAGAATGGAGGATCAACGGAGTTACATTATCCTTAACTTAAAGGCAGCACTTGCAAACTAATAAGCTTTCCTTACAGAAGCAATCTTAGTGTACATTTCTCTAAAATAAGAGAGAAATAATCCAAAATATCTTTGCGAAAACATTTCCCTGCTAACTTCAATATGTAACCTTTTTAATGCTTCTCTGGTCTTTATTTTACATTTCAGTAGTTATTGAGCACCAACTTTTGAAATCTTTCTATAAAACTACCAGCTGATTTCATAAGTACTCAAAAGTCAACTTGGACCCATTACCTTAATATCAAGGCCTGAAAGAACACTCCACAATATGTACCCCCAAAACAACAGAACCTCCATAAAATATTTTTCTGGCAACAACCTCACTTAACATAATCAGTTTATTGAACTAGTTAATAAGCACAATCAAGAAGACATGACGGGCTAAATATTGATAGATTCAGCACAGTTTTGATAGACTTGTAAATTTAAATGCTTTAGTCAGAGGAAAATTCTTTGTTGCATAAAAATATAACATAAAGATACCAATGTTCGTTGCGCCCTTGATTTTATGATAAATCCCATCCCTAAGAGCACTTTAATGGCAAATTCATACTGTATTAGTCCCCAAATGGTAGTGCACCACAATAGGGTGGTTTCCTATTATTTTTTTATTGCCTAAATCGAAAGATTATTACTCCTGGAGTACATATTTCATGCTTTTAGATTTTTAAATGACGATATCTATTTTTCGAGATTAAATGAAAAGTGAAATTTTTCAAGCGCGCGAAAACGCGACGCGTAAGTAGAAATTATAGGAAAAAGTCCGTGCGACGCATTTCTGGTTCCCCCTCCCGCCTTGTGAGGTGACCTTGATCGAGGCTCTGAGCGCTGATAGGACGCAGGATGCTAGCGGGTAGCTGAGTACCTTGCTGGCTGGTAGCGCTTGGCTTAAAAAAGGTTTATTAATACCTTGTCAAACGAAGAAAACTTTCCGACCTAAGCCAGTTTTAATAGGTGATTATTAAGACATGTTTCCCTGAGTTCTGTGCCTCATGCATGCATTGGTAACCTCAGACGATGTATAACTCCTATCCTCTCGTGTAGAAACTAGGTCCCTGTGACGTCACATGGAGTGGAATCGCATGGGCGCCAATCTGGCCTTTTTCAAATGAGGATAAAATTTGACCCTTGCCATTCGTCAAAACCGGTATTTCAAAAACCAAATAATTTGTGTATTATGAATACACTAATGGTGGGTAACGAATCGCAATCAATGCCTTTCGTTTTCTTTGATGAAGGAAACTACCCTATTAAAAAGGACCATGTAACGGTTATGAGTAAGGTTGTCTACTATTTTTTTTAATTTAAGTATACTGAGTCTAGCCATGGTAAAACTTTATTAAGACCTCTGGGGAATCCGGGTTTGAATCCTGGTCATTGCAAATGATTTTTTTCTTTGTGGGATTTAGCACAATTTTTTTAAAAAAGCTGTATTTGAAAGTTACGAAAGAAATTAAAGTCATGTTGATTTTCTTCATTGACTCTTTACAAGTGTATTAACCCCTTTACTGGGGAGCACGTCTCTAGACGCGCACCGAGGACGTTCATGAAACGGGGAGCGCGTCTAGAGACGCGCTATAGACAAAGAATTTTCCTTCACTGGGCAGAGCGTCTAGAAACGCAATTCTTTCTCCTCTATACTCTGCATGGGTCTGACATCTAGCGTGATTTTTTTTAAACTCGGTGTTCATATCTGCAGGGGCACAAACATGCTTTATTTGGGTAAAGGTTTTATGGTATTTTTGGGTCCAAAGAACCCCTAACGGTTCTTTTTATTGCACTTACCTCTTGTCACATTTCTTACAGAGAAGTTTAGTTTTAGCACGCATGTTTTTGTGGATAGACGTGTTTCATTTAGAAGTGTTTTTTTTATTATTTATGTCGTGCGCAGTTACGAGGAAATTTCGAACATTTGAAATTTCTTTGAATATCGCTTGTTTTGTGAGTGGTAATTCAGTTACAATTTGCTACAGTGTTTTTGGTGCTTCATAAGTTTCTATATTCAGTTTTCTTTCTTTTGCACAGCTTTCAAACGTGTTTTATCTATTATTTGACAATCCCATCGAGTACTTTCCTCCTCAGGAATTTTTCATCTTGCGTGTGCTCCCATTCTCGGTGTTTGTTTTTTGGCATTTTTATATAATATTTCATCAGTGTCTAGTTTATAATCGTTTTGGTAATTTGCCTTAGTTATTGCCATAATGGCTAAGAGACCACCTACTCTGCCTGAAGATATCATAAATGAAATGTTGGAGCTTAGTGAAGAAGAAGAGAGTACGAGTGACAGTAGCGCGGAGGAAGAATATTCAAATGTGTCAGTGGGAACGACCGCTGGCACTAGTGGCACATCTACAGGGTTTCCTCACAGAATCCAAGAACTGCATGTTGATTCTGATAGTGAAATAGATAGTGAAGCTGAAGAAGGTGATGAGGAAGACCAAAATTTTCCGCTACATTCTAGTGTGTGGGTTGAAAGCGGACTTCCTCGCCCTAGGTTCCCGGCTAGATTTGAGGCTAGTGTAAAAGGAAACTTGATTGGCAAGGATGACTCTCTCGAAATTTTCGAACATTTTATTGATGAAGAGATCTGCAATTATATAGCAGAGCAGACAAATTTGTATGCCCTGCAAATGATAAATGAGAAAGTTCTGCATAAGAAAATGAAAAGGAGAAGCCGTGATAAGGATTGGGTTGATACCAATAAGGAGGAAATAAAGTTGTTTCTTGGAGTGTTGCTTTTGCAGGGAGTTATCCAGAAGCCCACACTATCAAGTTATTACTCCCGCAACCGACTTTTAGCAACCCCCATCTTTTATGAGATAATGAGTGAGAAGAGATTTTTTCTTCTTTTGAGATTTCTGCATTTTGCAGATAATGAGCTATACAGTGACGCCGAACGAGTTTCTCCTAAACTCTACAAAATCAAGCCTTTTTTTGACCATTGCATCAGGAAATTTGCTGAAAGTTATCTTCCAGAGGGAGAACTGTCAATTGATGAAAGTTTACTGCTGTGGAAAGGCTGTCTAGGATGGAAGGTATATATTCCAAAAAAAAGGTCACGTTTTGGGATGGAATCCTATAAACTTTGTGAGGCAAAAAGTGGGTATGTGTGGAACATGATGATGTACACTGGAAAGGACACAGAACTTGTGAAGGATGTCGGAGGAGTTGATGTGAGTAGTTTTACGAAACCATCACGGGTAGTTCTAACCCTTGCAGAGAGGCTACTGAACCAGGGTTATCTCTTAGGGCTTGACAATTATTATAGCAGTCCTGAGCTCTTTGATTTTTTGAATTCGCTGGGAACTAACGCAGTAGGAACCGTGAGAGTAAATAGAAAGGACTTGCCAAAAACGGTAATGAATAAAAAATTGAAATCGGGTGAAATTGCCGCTGCTTTTAGAAATAAGTTGATGGCACTGAAGTGGAAAGATAAGAGAGATGTATGTATATTGAGCAGTGTTCACGACGCAAGTACAAAGACTGTGCGAGACAGGAAAGGAAACTCAAAACAGAAACCTCTCGCTGTTATTGGTTACAATGAGTCAATGGGAGGAGTTGATCTCTCAGATCAGTATATGGTCAACTATAGTACAGCGCGGAAAAGAATGAAGAAATATTATCAAAAGATATTCAGACATCTTCTTGATTTATGCGTCTTCAACTCTTATGTAATATACAGGAAGAATGGAGGAAAAGAAACTCATCTCCAATTCAGATTAGATCTTATTCATAAGATTTTACACAAATACGGAGGAGCAACATCAAAGGCGTCTGGAAGCCGCTCAAAAATTGACCCGCCCTTACGGTTATCAGGAAGGCATTTCCCTCACCTAAATTCCCCAACAGCAACGAAAAAGCATGCCCATAAGAGATGTGTGGTGTGTTTGTCACACAAGCAGAGAAGGGAAACAATATACAGCTGCAAGGACTGCAATGTACCTCTCTGTGCCGCGCCGTGTTTCCAAACGTACCACACGAAAATGGAGTATTGAGTGAAAAAAAATGTGTATATATATATATAGTGTAAATAGTAAAACTAAAAACCAGTGTGAATGTGTAAAAAAATGAAGCATCCTGGTCGGTAAGTGATTTTTTTTCTATAAAAAATTGCATGAAAAAAAGGAATTTGTTATAAACAAAAAATTGTTTAAACTTTTTTTTGTTGTTGAAAAAAAAATTTTTTTTTCAATATTTGTACTCTAAATGCAAAAAGGTATTATTGTAGAAAATTTCAAATATTTCTATCGAAAGGTAAATAACCCCCACCAGGTAGGTGACTACTAAAAAATTGGTCCCCATTAAAGGGGTTAACACGTTGTGTACCAGGGTATTTTCACACAGGGTAACAACGTACCTGGGTAGAAGTGTTGAGATTGAAAATATGTGTCAATTTGGGCGAACTGCCATTGGTTTAAACATGCATAAAATATAACTTGACCCAATCAAACATTACAATATGTCTGTTCATAATAAGTAACTAGTGACAACTGATAACGTACTACTAAATACCTATAGTATGCTTTAACATCGTATAAGTTAACACTCCTGAATAACGAGAATTTTTGTCATCCATCCGGGATGTTCGGGAAGAAATGATGAGAATTCTCGCCATCCATACGCAGCATGTTATAAATCACTCTGGAGTTGGTAAAATTCTTTGCTGGCTGAAATATATCAATTGAGGAGTGACATGACAAATTGGTGTCTTTGTTGAATGCTTTACGATCAAACTAATGTTGATTAATACAACAACATTACTGTGATTGTAAAATTGCCTACAACTTCAGCGTTAACAGCTAAAATCGTCCAAAATTCCCCATAGCATCTCAAGGCCATATGGGCATTACAGTAACCACTGGTGGTACACCACCCATTTGAATATAAATAATTGTGCAGAAAATTACCATTAGGATATTATACGAGGATTGCCCAGAAAGTAACGCACAATATTTTTTTCTTCAACATTTATTTATTGCACATAATGAGATTTACACACGCGAAAGAATGATGTTTCAGCTACACACCCTATTTGTCTATATAATCTCCACCCCTTTCTATGGCAGCAATTTAGCGTAGAGCAAGGGCGTGTCTCCCCTGTTGGTATCAATCCTTGTTCTGACCACGGAGCAATTTCTTCACTGAGTGAATCACCTCCTCAAAATGTCTTCCACAAATGGCATCCGTTAATGGCCCTAACAAGTGGAAGTCTGGTCTGAGTGAGCCTGGTAGGGATGTTGAGTGGATGAGGTAACGCTGTCCAACCCTGTTTTGCCATGTGTTCAGCAGTCCTCAAATTTATGTGGGGCCGAGCGTTATGGTGTTGAATCAAAACATCTGCAGGGATGGTATGGCATCGAAGTCGCTGGAAGCATCAAATTCCTCTGCAAATTAACAGATTTAGCACCAGCTCCCAAGTTGTAATGTGTCTTAACTTGCAAATGGCAGCATCAGCTTGCTGCAACATGTCAGGTGTGACAGCCGTGCATGGTCTCTCTGACCACTGCAAATCTTGGAGCAGTGCCAAACCACCTTCTGATGTCCTGGTCCTCTCAGCCCATTGACTAACTATAATTCTCTTGACAGTAAATGCTCCATAAATTTTGCACAAATTTTTGTGAATATTTTCCACAGTTTCTTTCTCTGCAATGAGGAATTCAATGATGGCATGCTGCATGTTACACACATCACTAACAGATTCCATTTTGAAATGGTCCTACTACTACACTATCTGTTGGAAGAGCCAGAAATTTTGCAAGCGCGTTCATGAAACATCAGATAATGCATACATAACGTTTCGAATTCAAAAAATTGTTGTCATCTGAGAAGAAAAATGTGGTGCATTACTGCCTGGGCATTCTCATAAATACAATTACTGATGTGCAGGTCATCTGCAGTATAGCACTCACAAAAACATTGACTGAATAGCTAAAGCACCAGCAAGTTCACAATAAAGCTTACACCTCTGAGATATTAATTATTCTTTCAGATTTTGTCAGTTTCAACAAAATAAAGTCAAAATCCAAAAAGAAAGAGCTAACATTAACCACGCCTTTGGTAGTCAAAAATCTATCTTTATGAATTGGATGGATGAGGCAGATACTTTGTGGAGATCCATTATGAGATATGAAGTGAAACACTTTGCACTTTCCACATAAAAAAAATTTATTACACTAGAGTCGACATGTTTCGCTGCACTGCAGCATTATCAAGACACTAGCGAAACATGTCGACTCTAGTGTAATAATTTTTTTTACGTGGAAAGTGCAAAGTGTTTCACTTCATATTTCATAAAGATCTTAAAGATAAAGATCATAAAGAAAGAAGAAAGAGCGGGTCTTGATAATGCCGCAGTGCAGCGAAACATGTCGACTCTAGTGTAATAAATTTTTTTTATGTGGAAAGTGCAAAGTGTTTCACTTCATATCTCTATCTTTATGATTCCCAATTCTTGTGATGTCACTGAGATTTAATTACAAGGTATAAGTGAAGAAATAATCACCAAAGGAAATCTCTAGTTTTGATTATACTACGTCGTAAGTGAAAGACAGTCAAATCAAAATTATTATTCTGAAAAAATTACTATCTACATCCACATATAAAATACATCTATATAGTTACTTGATGAATCTTTGTACAGATGAACACATATGCTAGTAACCATATTAACTACTCACTCAATTTTTCTGACAAATTTCCGTGAAAAATAGGTGTATTATGTACAGAAAACTGTGTTAAAATGACAGAAAATGTTCCTATTGAGTATGCTGCTTATTGTGCCTCCACGGATGACTGTATGATTTCAAATTAAATAATATCTATCAAAAATGTAACCACACAGAGTTTAACCTTTTCTGTCAGTCATATTTTTCTCTAAGCTGATGAAAATTATTTTCTTACCTATATAAACTTGATTATGGTGCCATGAACACTAGTTAAAAGATTGGCTATGTTTTTGCTAATTAAATTTTTTTGGTCTAAGTCCATAATTATGGACAAGTATGCACATTGGTAGGTTAAAATCGCCGAAAAGTCATGTTCATTTTTATGGACACTATGACTGAAATGGTTAAGGTTTGAACTGTGATTGTTCCCTATAGAATCTTTCAAGGTTTTACAGTACTTCAGCTGATTATCTAAAAAAAATGAAAAATAATTGTTTTACATGTTGAATTTACTTTTCCTTGTGTCCTTACTTTTTATATTGCATGAAAAGCAGTGAAATCTATTCATCTACTGCGCAAGATTCATTTCACCTCAGTTAGAAACCACAAAGAGGTCTTCATAAAATTTCAGTATTAAATAAATAACCTTATATCATAGCCTATTTATGCACCATTAGTCATTAATCATCAATAAGAACTGAGCATGCTACCTTGCTATCACTTATATATTTTCATGAAGGGGTTCCACCATGCTATGCCACTCACCATCAAACCTAAAATATTAACAGGGTTCATACCAATTTCCCATTTTTATTTTCCCTGACTTTTCTCATACTTCCAGACCGAATCTTTCAAATTTCCCTGACAGATCATAACAGAAACAGTCATACATGGGGTTATTTAAGGGAAAATACAGCAAGGATATTGTGAAATAATGTCAGTAATAGAGCTAGAAATAAAGGTAGTAGTGCCAAGTCAGTGCTACTCTGTGACATCCACCCAGGATGGCTACAAAACACTCATGTTCCATGCGTTCCATGATTTTTGCCCTTTGCTGCGAATCTGGAGCTTATCTCTCATCATAGTCGATTTCCCAGGCTCCCAGTCCCAATTTTTATTCCCCTGACCAGTACGAACCCTAATTGAAATGGAGAGTGGATACATACCAAAATTACAGAAAATTAAGTAAAGTATTTAAGAAATAAAATAGGTATCTTCAATGACTACCATCAAATACACCACTACCATCACAAGAGATCATAGATTCTGCAAATTTCCACAACTCAAAAACATATCCAGCATTTGAGATGCATCCAGGAATTAAATATTTACTTCTCAAATAGACAACTGCTGAGTTGTCTGTTTATCCTAATTTGGAATTTCTGAAGATTTTTTACTACACGGGACTTCAACTGGCCATGGTTTGATAGCATTCTGAAATTTCCAGGTGAAGAACTAGGATTATTCTGGGATGCAATATAGCTTTGAGCATGAGCCTGGCAATCCAGAAGTCCGAGTTTACTTAACAGAATATCATGTTCAACAGAAGCAGGGCAGAGATTTTGCTCACTTTATGGGAAAAGAGAGGTCAAATATGACCACTTCATTTGGTTATTTTAAGGAAAATGCTGCATTATAGCAATTAAAATGTCTTTACTCAGTCACCAGCATTATACATCATTCTCCATTTCAATGCTTCTTATGGTTTCTTCGATTTAAAAATGATGCACCAGCGCAGAATTCAGCAAAAGTCATTTACCCGCATGTGTAATTGCCATCAATTGAAGATACCAATCACCAAGTTTTGTGGCATGAATGCAAGCCTCATCAGGTCATTCAGTCATTTACATTTTCTTAAAATTAATTTTTTTAAATCTCTTTTCCTATTTTCAAAGCATTTAAGGGCACACGTTACAAAGGGGGGGGGGGAAGAATGGGCTCCACACCCTCTAAAAAAAGGAATATGAAATGCAGAACTCAATTAGGTGTTAAATTTTAACTATCAACACTGATCCCACTTGCAACAATGAATCACTGAGATGGTGAGTATGAACAAGGGAGGAGTTTTTTTTTCACAGGGACCAAACCCCAGCCATTAAACTGGAATTGCGAACACACACACAAATACATACAACCAAAGCAAGATCCACTATGAGGGCCTAAGGGACCCAAACTAAGGCTTCCTAGTCGAGAACCTGGGATCTTAGCTCGGCTGAGGAGACCCTGCTAAGGATGCTTGGATGTTGGCAGATATACATGCACAAGTACTCAGAAAAAAATCAATAGGGTAGTTTCCTTCGTCAAAAAAACGAAAGGCATTGATTGCGATTTGTTACCCATCATCAGAGTATTCATAATATACTAATCATTTGGTTTTAGAAATCCCAATTTAGCCGAATGTTAATGGTCAATTTTAACCGCATTTGAAAAAGGCCAGATTGGCGCCCATACGATGCCACTCCACGTGACGACACAGGGACCTAGTTTCTATACGAGTAGATAGGAGTTTTACATCGTCTGAGATTACCAATGCATGTGTGAGGCACAGAGCTAAGGGAAACATCTCTTAATAATCACTTATTAAAATTGCCTATGGTCGGAAAGTTTCCTATGTTTGATAGGGTATTAATAATGCTTATTTAAGCCAAGCACTACCTGCTAGCAGGGCACTCTATGCTACCGCCATGCTCGGCAGCAAGCAGCCTGCATTGTAGCAGCGTTCATAGCCTCGAACACTGAGCCCTACGAACCCATGAGGAATGACATGGGCCATACTTAATGTAAAGTACCTGAACCAGCCCTACACCCTACAAAAATAAATTTCATCTGCTGATCAATTCGATCAAAGAATCTACATTGCATTGGATGGTAAGGAAGACGAGCTCACACAAACCATTTTAAAACATACAGAAACACAGCAGAAAGGTAATATTACCATATTATACCCATCAAGTGAAATAAATAATAAAATTGGCTGAAGTATAAATAAGTACAATATAGTGGCATACATCACCTTGTTTTTGCGGATATATACATATTAATATTTTTCATGCTAGGCACTTTGTATGCATTTGAGAAACCAATATCGTTTATGTACAACCATAGAAAACATATTTTCATGTCGCTATTTGCCACATAATTAACTTAACTACAGAAAGTAAAAGCGAATGACGAACATTGAATGCAACATAAGCTCCCACTTCAATGATCATATTTGCCCCGTACTTATCACTATCTTGTACAGACCGCTTTTGAAGTAATTTAAATACAATATGATTTGGCTTGATATGAGAGTATTTGTAGCAATAATTAATGTAGCGACACGACCTGGCAGACGACACCCATTGTTTGTTTACCTTGAGCCATTTCCCTAACAAAATTATCGGATGTCTTTTCTTAGTTTCATAGCTAGGTCTCATTACGCAACCAGAGTGGAAAACTGGAGCTGTGCCATCATCTATGTCATTTCAGAGAACTTGACAAAGGAATTACCCCCCACCACATACGTAGGGTCAACTGAGAAATGCATGTAGGGGCTTCTTGTTACATAGGGTCGAACATGTAGGGTCGACTAAGAATACGGGACTTAATTCCTTCAGTTCCCAATTGGAGTCTTCTAATGTGGGAAAGATTGCTGTACTGGGCCTTCGCATTTCCACAATTATTATCATAGGAGTACTTTTATGCTGCTGGTTATCTATCGACTGTTGGTTGCTTTTTAATATCCACAGTGGGTAAGTACTACTTTTTCCTAAACTCAAATGAAAATCCCTATATACTTAACTAGCCATTAAAAAACATTGCATAACTTAATCCAAAAAGCCATAAAAGCACCTGGAAAAAGGGAAATTAACTATATGCTGCACGCAAATGCCATTTGAACTCTAGGTGACAAATGAGCAATCCACGTAGCTAATGATGTCCCTACCAGAAATGTACATAACAAAGTTCAAGGTTAGTGTGGCTTCTCAATATATTCCCTAGACAAATTTATTACTTGCTACATTTTGATGCTATAGTTTACAAATGCTCCAAATCATTTGATATCCATTCCTGTTGCTGGAGCAGATCTACATTATAATGCTAACAACATTCAAGCGGATGACATTGTCTTCACATTTCTCAAGGCTAATGGAGACACTTGATCCACTCTTCTTTCTGCCCCCAGACATACTCGCAAAGATATCATCCATGAAGTCTGCGGCTACCATTGAGCTTCTAGTGATTTTCTTGAATTTATGCCTCTTCAGTTTCATAGCTCTTGAAATTGAAGAATTACAATGGATGATTACATAGGTATTATTTCTTATTTCAAACTAATCATTCAAGCCATCAACTCATTCATTTTTCATTCGCTCAAATTTCATAAACAAAGCATCAGATTGAGTAGTTCTATTATTTCACCTACAGCTGCATCACCCAGCCTGTTGATGCATTCAATATTTTCCCTTTGAAATTTTCCCAATCAAGTTCAGCATGTGAGCACATTTTACTTTTACTGTACTTTATCCTCTCCACAAAATGTCAAGCAAATACAGTTAAAAGAAAAATTTATTACTGCTCTCTTCTGCATTCCCTTCTTGCAATAAGGACTCCTGTATTTCAACCATGTACATTTTTGTGCCATCCTTTGATTGCACAGCTCCATGATTATTTCTCCAAATTATGATTTTGTTTTCTACTGTATTGTTTGATGATGAATGTACCATGTTTAGTGTATTAAATTCTTTATAAGACTCTAAAAAGCACACAGCAGAAATCATGACACGACATCCAGGAGTAGAAGAACACTTCAACTCAAAACCCCCGCCATCACAATAAAGCTTAAAAAAAAAAAAAAACGGATTTCATCAAAAATTGTCATTTTCTAGATGATGAACGTATCTTTCCTTTTGAATTTCTTCATCATCCACGTAAAAATGAGAAGAAAAGCTATTTTTTATAAAGAGCCAATGAATCGTGTAGTTTTCATTTCACACTACAAAAGGCCAAAAATTTTATATCCATGAGCTACATAAAATTAAATCCTGCTCCTGATGGTCAATCTTCCGCTTTACCACCACATCTATATGACGCCAGGCCAAACATGCCAGCTTCCAGAGCACAAAGGCAGGTATTGAATCTGTTTCCAATAGGGAAATGAGCAAACAAAAAAACTACCAGTATGCGAACCCCTGAACCACTCACAATCCCACTGGCTTCACCTTTTCTTCCCCTGTAACTTTTCCCCTTCCTTCTTTCACAGAGAGAACTTATGTAAGTACACAATAATAAACCACTCTAGCATTGAATTGAAATCATGTACAGAAAAGCTTGGGTTAGCTAATTATACCAGTTGACACTAAAGTGCCCCGTTTGTGCTCTAGTTACCAAGGTACGTATAAGTCAACACTTATGCAAGTTAGACAACCAATTCATAAAAGTCAACAGCATGAATGAAATCAGCTCAAATCCCACCTTTATTAAAATTAAAGGCACCTATCGAAATAAAGGTACTTTTGATCGTAAATTCCACAATGATCTCCGATTACAAGAGCAATATTGCTAAATTAATTAAGAATTAAATTCGCACAAGGCCAATTTTATCATTTAAAATGTTCGAACGTCCTCCTCATCATTACTCTATAAGCCACATTGAGCTTTTAAATCACAACATATTCAGGTTGATTTCAAGCCATCATTATGCAACCACAAAATTTACTGTCATTACACACTGTCGTGCATTAACTATTAATAGTCCAACACGTAGCTAACCAGGAAAATGGACTTCAATTGAAATAATTACAGTACTTAACCACAAATTCCACTAACAAAAACAAATATCAAGAAAAATATTAATAAATAATACTAGAATTCCTGTGTACACCATTTCTACAAAGGAGTACATATCAAAATGGTTAATTGAAATATACATCAAAAATACAATTTGAGATTTTAAAGCAGCAAAACAAAAACACAATCCTACATATCTGAAACACTTTCAACCCTTATTTCACGGCTGATACTCAATCAAAAGCAATGAATAGTGACGTAAGATTGATTGCATATCAAGCAACACGACAGCATTATTTCTTCATTTTCATGCAAAGGCTAAACTAGAAACGATACCTTATCAAAAACACACACTAGTGCTATATAAACAAAATGTACATAATTACCTGGTGGGAAGGGCCCACACGAATCTCCCCCTGTGTTGATGCCAGCCTGTTATTTTCCCTTTATTTGCACCTCAAATGTGATTTCACAGGGGAAGAATTTTTAGAATCCGCCTGGTAAAGACAAGGAAAGGAAATGTATCTCGCATGCTGAACTAAACACCAACGAACAATAATAAAAGAGGAGTCGCGGTTATTATTCCATGAATAAATAACTCTGTTAACAGATCGGAGGGCTAAGGTGGTACATAATGACGCCACAACAGATACAACAAAAATTATTAGGTCGAGGCATCACATTAGCACTAAGCCAAGTGTAGCTACACAACAAGAGCAAGATGTACACAATAGCCGACGTGGCCTTGCGATATATCCTCCATAGATTCACGAAAAAATGACTTTAAAACCAAGCAAATGTCTCTAAAAACCACAAATTCCAATATTCTGCATGCAAATCTAATTCATATCCACTCGAAGCAACAGCGAGCATTGTTGTTTTCCTAGGGTAGGTATGACGCACCTATTTAGAGCACTCCGGCAGAAGAGAGGGGATACTCCAACCCCAAACATCCCTAATACCGCTCACTGATGTATATAAAAATAAAAATGCAGACTCTACACGGGTAATTTTCGGCCGCAGCTCATTTTCACTTCCGAATGAACAGTCTTTATTGCACGATCGAGTCGTATGTTTAAAAATGGTTTCCATAAGCGTCACCTCCAGCCTCAAAATCCTTTCATCCAAGAATCGATTTGCCCGAGCAGTTCGGTCAGGTTCAGTCAGTTCAGTTGAGGCCGCTTTTGATCGCCATTTGTCGTCGATTCACATGCTTTGCGTGACCGCAATCGAGATAGGTCGCTTGTTGAATCAGCGTATGTTGTAGAAGCGGATCGATACTTAGCTTAGCAGAAGCCAGAATCGCTGTAGTCATAGCTGTAATCATACAAGCGTTAGTGAAAACTGCAAAATAACTGTCTTGCTGGCTGTGCATAAACGATATTTTTAGGGTTTAACCTTTGATTTTTTTCTAAAAATTTGTTAAAAAACTCTGAAACGATTTCTTCCGCGAAAATATGTCTGAGCACTAGAAGTTTAGTTCCTGTGGGCTAGTGGCAACAATGTGGGTTTTGTGTTGAACGAAGGAAATTAGGACTTAAATATTTAATGCTTTTGATAATTTTTATGATAAATCTTCTGTGACGATATTTTTCTTGAAAATGAGGCTGATGGTCATTTTTCCATTTAATATTTCGTGTACGTTAATTTCTTCCTCTTTTGGACTAACCTGTTTGGTAGTAGATTATTTTATTCGTTTAGGTCATACATCAAAGCTTTTGGAGATATCTATGGCTCTTGAGGCATCTTGATACATTACATTGTGAAATCTTAGCGTCTGATTGAAGTTGTACGTTTATTGGTGAATTGTATTGAAAGGTGTGATATGTAAGCTGGCTTATCAATCGTGGTGTTGTTCATCACTCGCGTTTCCGGAAACTATTTTCTTTAAAGGCTCCAATGTTTCATCACATCTTCAGTTTTTCTTTCAATTTTTGCGTTAATAAATTTCATTATTGGCGCACAATTGATCGTTACTTCGTACACATCTTCGCATTTACAGATCTACTAATTGAACTTCCCAAAAAGTATTGGTTTGATAATCATATAAAACATTTTTCATGAGCTTGCATCCGTTATGGAACGAGTTCCTAAGGATGTGATTTTTCCATTTTCAGTTAACATTTCAGGTCACAAGCAAATTGACTAAACATAGGGGAGAAATTTGCCATATCCTCAATTTCATTATGTCTGTGACCTCTTTCATGACCACCTTGTCAGTATGTAGTTGCCTGTATAGTTTGCATTTAAATATGACCAATTTAAAATTAAAACCCATAATTTTGAGTGAAGGTAGTCTGTTGTTGCCTGGGTGGAGCACTTTAAGCGGAAAGGTCCCAGATTCAAAACCTGGGTAAAGTCATCAGGCACCCAAGCCAATGAACCTCAGCGAAAATAAATGGCCCCTTAAACCTGTGTGATATAGTTTTAGGCAAGCTGTACACACATATCCAAACCTTGATAGTAAATATAAAAGATGTGATAAAGGTGATTGCATCGTAACTAAGGCTGAGGTCAGCAATTAAGAGTTAAGTATTGTTATGTGGAATGGAAAAGTTAGCAAAGTCATCCTTATTAGTAGAACTAATTGATGTCATGATGCTTCCATCTTGGTGAATATTAAATGCATGTGAAAAATGTGATCTAAGGGGTGGTTTAAGGTTGTTGTTTAATAAAAGGGGGGGGCTTCAACTCTTTCTTCAGAGCCTTGGTGATACGCAACACACCTCTGCTGTTATGGGTTAGTATACGTGGAGACGTGGCTTTTAGAAATTCATGAATTATTTTTAAATATTGTTTTTTAAGCTGGTGATCTAAAAACTTTCATTGGAGATAGATCTCAAAGACTAGCATTATTCAATTTTCCAGAAATTATAGGGTGCACCCCGCCACCATTCATTCACTACTGTGTGATCTCTGGCTTTGCCATTTCAATGTTTGCATGGTCAGAGGTTGAAAATTTCTATTGTTTTTTTAGTCCCAAATAACCTTCGACTGTGCTAGAGGAAAGAGACAAAATCTGTCCTCCATAAAATATACTCTTATAGCAGGCAGTTATTTGGAGGATTGTATATTAAGGCAGTGGGTTTGTTCACCAATTTTATTTTAGTGTTGAATGTGACAAGAGTTAGAAAATTAATAGACCTGTACTTTTCCATTGTTCACTTAACCCTTCTGCAGATAAGGTATTGACTTCATTAATTCATGCCAAGATGGTTGCCGCTTCTTCTCTTCTACTCAGCCCTTTGCATGGGCCTTGGATGGTTTGTTGTTTACACTCTTGAGGACAATTCCTGGCCTTCATGAAGAGATCTCCCTTAGCAAGTCGATGAGGCATAGCTTAATAACATCACCAACTCATGAAAAGAAAATGGCATTTTCCAGTCTGATCTCACAATAGAATAGTTGAATGGGAAAGACATTTTTGGTGTAGTTATCTTTCCTTTTCATCCACTGAATTCTTTTATTGAATTGCCATTTCAGATGAGTGAACGACCTCATGAACTGCATTTATTAGATACCCTATATTCTCAAGCATAACGCGCAAGTAATACAGGGTTATTATGTCTGTTTTAAATTTATTTGATGCACTTTATATATAAGGTGAACGATAAAAAAAAAGAAATATCTCTTAAGCATTCCCTTATGTAACTGCTTTGAATTTTATTGGTCACAGTAGTAGTAGTAGTGGTGGGGTCTGAACAAAATTACCATTTCATCTGGCTTAAATTGGATACCTTGGGGAGGGTCAATAGCCCCCCACCCCCCAGATCCACCTCTGGATCATGTGAGAGTGTGATAATACTCGAAACCTTGAGGGCAAGTAGTTAACAGCCAAAGGTTGACAATCTCATAATGAATGAGTGTGAGTTATACTTTGGAATTAAAATGCAAAGATCTTTCATCGACATATACATTTTATTTCATTTTGTACTTAAAATGTTCTACATAGAAAAAAAACATTCAAAACATAAGTCATACACTCATTCATACATGGACATATGAATACTGGTTCACAAATCAAAATCATTCACACTTTTTACAAAAATCTAGCTTGCACCAACTGCAAATGCAACTTTGGCAAACACTGTATCACTACATAGACACAAAGGAAGACATCTCAATGAGTCAGGAAGCAGAGGTAGAAGTATCTTTGTCTGCACTGCGAGCACTTACACAATATGCACACCTTTTTAACTTTCACTGTCTTCCTAAATGTCCCTTATTTACAAGATAACGGAAGAATAATATTCCCCCTCTACAGCCATGGATGCCAAGCAGGATCCATACGGCACAGGTTATCATGGCTATTGGCTGCAGCAACTAAGGTGCTCACCTGAAAAAGCAAAAGATTAAATCTATGAAACAAAAAGTTCCTCAAATAAATACCGAAGTAAACAATTACCGACTCTGAATGCTAGCACGAAAGGTTCATAAATTTATAACCCAATAAGAACAATACAACCTAAGTTGCCACATAACTTGTAATGACATGTTGTTGCTTCAGGATATGACTGCTAAAAAGAGGAAACTGTAAAGTTTTCATGAATGAGAAATAATTCAATGAGCCATTAATAGTATACTTAAAACTTAAAAGACTATTTGCCTTCTCTTAAGAACTTATGTAAATGACAATACCAACTTTGTTACACATAAAAAAATCTTATAATCTATCCAGGTTTTGAGTAAAACTTCATTGTCAAGCAAATCCTCGACAATAAAGTTCTCCTAATATACCATCAGAAAACAACCAGATAAACCATTCAGGGGTGAAGGTGGAGTGAAAAAAATCGGGAAGGTTTTTACACTGATTCCTCATCCAGATATAATGGTGATTCAACAAATGATAGAATTTGCTCTAACATCAGTACTCTAAAAAGATTAAAATAATGAGGCAAGGGTGTACTAAATATCAAGAGACTCAAGTATGACTTATATAAATCAAAATTAATGTTGTAGAAATTGCCAGATATATTGACTAGTCAATTTTTTTAGACTACCCACATCTGGATAGAGCTGACTGTCTTGCTATAGATAACTTCAGATCTGATTATTCATCATAACTCTAAGAGGTCTCTGACAAGGGAGAAGACACTAACCTTCAGTGATAAAATATATGATGAAGGATGAAAAATATTCATTTTTAGAGCAATAGTGAGCGTAGAATGTAGTGTTTTGGCAATAGTATAAGGAAAACTATAAGAGGAGTTTAACTGGCATGTAAAAAGTATTGATAAGCCTTCATGCTTATATTTTTGCATATTCAACTCATGAGATGTATGTCAAAAAGAAAATACGGCAGACTCCTGATTATCCGGCTGCGGATTATCCGTGCATGATTTTCACTCCTGCTCAATATTTTCCGCTATCTTTATAAAAATATAAAATCAGACGTAAAATCACTGGAAATGCTGCATGAATTCTAGGATACACCGGGCTTATTATTTCTGTTATAATCCCCTTCGTAAAATGGAAGCGATTGCACGGCAGCTGCATTCACGGGAGCACCATGTTTTCCAAGCCTCGCAGTGGGCGACCACGCTCGTGCAACCCGGGCAACTTGTGCAAGAGGCGACTACACGGCGTGGTGCCTGACAGTGTAGTTTCTGACATCGAGCAGTGCTTTTGAAGCATTCGTGCAAACAACTTTTCTGTATCTGTGATCACTAAGCCATGGATGTGTGGTTTTTCGAAACCAGGCCTTACATGGAGCAGTAACAATAATGAGTGCAACAATGTTATCGCCGCTAAAAAGATCGCGAACTGGCAAAGAAAGCTCTCAATGAGTCCGGGAAGCTCTCTAAAGTAACAGAATAACTGCATAGATAATAATATTTTGTTTATTTTACGTAAATTATGAACATTACAAGAATTAATGTGAAAGTTTCGGTTATCCGTGTTTTCTGATTAATCGTCTTTCCCCATCATTAGCCCAGATAATCAGGAGTGTGCCGTAGTGCTGTTACAGAATACTTTCGGCAATGGCATCACCACTATTCTTCAATTCAGAATATTTCAAGGGCTAATTTCTTTAAAAAGAAGGCATTTATCAATAATCTCATTAGCTTCACTGATTTTTCTATTTTAATTACCTTGCTGTCAGTTCCTTCAAAAGTGGCAAGAGACTGCAGACGATTCATCACAGCATTAACAGCCCGAGTCACCATGTTCACCAATAAATCTCCCTCCATGTCTGGAGGAGCAGCAGTTGGTGTCTCTGATGTATCATCTTGTTTCTGAAAGTAGAAGAATAGGTTAGAATGGCTTATGACATCTATCAACAGCACCTTCAAGAAAACTAGGAATTCAAACCAAATAGTAAGGAAAGACAATTGTTTAAATCTGAATGAGTCAAAAACATACAGGTAGAAGGTGATTCATATTAAGCCCACATAGAGACATATATAAAGCTGTCGAAAATATTACCAATAGTAAGATTAATTTTCAAGGATTATACATACATCACATGAATGATCTAACACTTTCCTGGTCAATGTTATCGCCACCTTTTAAGAAATACTAAAATAATGAATAATACGTCATTTTAAAGAAAATTTTATTCTTAATTCCAATGTACTTTTTGTTTTATGAAAAAATAAAAAATGCAGACACACCATTGCAATACGTGACTCTGCGCACCGTAAAATTAGCCATATTGTCAACTTCATGAACTTTGTAACTCAACCAAGGGAAAACTACTCTGTCTACAGCATTCATCTTCCACGGTAAAGCCTGAATCACACGATCATTTTTTTTCGTCGCGAAAGGCGGCAATTGTTTTTTTGCGATCGCGAGCGAGATGAGGATTCCCATCGCTATTTTTCATCACTCGTCCGGTCGCTTTATCCGTCGCTAAAACCGTCCCTAAAATCCCGTATGGTGTGATTGCAGCACAGCATTTGACAATGGTGGGACAATAAACAAACACGCTATATATTTTCGTAATGTGGGTCCTATGACAACGAGCTGTGATATTGGAAATGATGCGAAAAGCGACGGCGGGAGTGACCGTGTGATTCAGAAAAATGATCACTGGAGCGATTGCTTTTCGCGACGGGAAAAGTGATCTCGATAGTGATCACTTTCGCGACGAAAAAAAATGATCGTGTGATTCAGGCTTAAGTTGCAAAAATTTATATAGATCAAGACAATGGCTTTTGCACATTTTTTGAATACATATTTTGTCGTTAATTAACGAAAATGTTTAAACATTATCTAGTCCTACAGTTTACCCTGAAATAAGAAATAAAAATGATAGTCAAAGTTTTTAATTTATTTGTAAGGAGTGGGGTTTAGGGTGGGGGGCAGGTTATATTAGACCTTGGATGCATTATGGCTGAGAGGTGTTGCATATCACCAAGGCTCTGCAGAAAGAGTTGAAACCCTCCCCCAACACCCCCAAACAACAACCTTAACCCACCCCTTAGATCACATGATGTGTATTATTGGCTGACTTTGATAATAATAAGAGGTGGTATCTCCACCAAGGCTCGGCAGAAAGTGATGACATCCCCCCCCCTCAAGTACAAGAGGATTAAGACGTTGAGGATTAAAGGAGACAGAGAGTGTAATGATGATAAACTAGCTACATTATGTGATAACCTAGATAAGCAAAATGTAAAAGAGACTGTAGGAACAGCTTTCAATTTATGGCGTTAGGAATTGTACACAAAATGAAAGGCGTAAAATTCTAAATAATTGGGCACAAAAACCTGTGTTCTACACTGAATACAACTTACAATCGACATTTTATAAGAAAAAAACCTGAATGAACAATGAATGAGAAAATGCAACTCATAATTTTTACGAGTTGATGTTTAGTCAATCACACATTTTCGTTTCCCTTATACAAAGGGACATGAATCATAGAAAAAAGAGCCAATCAGCAAATTCATAATATCACACAGTACAAACATCTATTTTCAATACTGAGCCATTATTTAATTCAAAGAGATTGATGTCTGGTTATTAATATTTTTTGCAAGATACTTATCCCCTAACAATGCAGAACTACAGGTAAAACAGGCAATAGTTTTTTTCAGTACTGTTAAGGGGTGGTGAAATGCCCTTGTTTTGACAGAATGTATTCTGCTATCTATAATGACACCTAGGCTGATTTAAAAAAATATTTATTTTATTAGTTAAGATCCAAATCTATGATTCTAAGATAAAAATCTTAATACTCTGCCAACTGAAAAAACTGACTTCCAAATTAAATCATGCTTTTTAAGTGCCGAGAATAGCCATTTGTGAAGTTCAAACTCTCCATAGAAAATATGTAACTTTAAGTACAGCAAAATCTGATCCAGGGAGTGATCACTCATTCAAAGTTATTGAAAAAGTAGATGCTACCCACCGAGGGGTGATTTTTAAGAAATGCGGTAATTGTGATAAGAGGGATTTTTTCGGCAAAACAAAATGGTCGTTTTTGAAGGGGAACAAAAGGTAATTCATTCCATAACATGTTTGTTACAAATGGGTTGGATTGTACTTCAAACAAGTTATGTCTCAAGCTGTGGAATACATAAAGAGACACTCTTAATTCAAAATATTATTTCAGAGTAGGGGCCACAACTGAAAATGCTTACCTTTTTATGCCATGCAATCATCTCATCCCTTAAAACTGCCCTCAAGATGGTTTGTACTTTGAAGCCAGGTGTGACCAAACACCTTGCAGAAGCTATCATGCTTGCTGTCAGTGGGCCTCCCACACCAACCGTCGTCACAAAATCAAATATGTTCGGAGTTAGTCTAAAGGGAACTGGACGGTTGGCATCAAGCTCACCTATAAAAACCACAGAGGCACTTATCATAAGTCACCAATTATTAAATATCAGAAGAAAGTTTAAACAAAATCATTTACCACATGCGTGAAAATGTACGAATAGATAGAATTGAAGTGTTTCAGTTTTTCCATAATCATGAAACCAAAAATATTACGCATTAAGGAAGAACATCAGTGAAAATAAAATATATTAAACATGGCTAAGAAAGCTAAAATATCTTAGTCATAAATTGGAAAGTTTTGCATGATATCCATTCAAACACTAATGCAAGTAGGAAATACAAAAACAGGTTGGCCAGATAGTTTCTACTCAGTTGGAACTCAATCAGGTGCTTATCCAAAAACATTTCTACTTGATTAATGTAATTCAACCTATAAAAAAATCACAATATTTGCCTCCAAAAACTACTGGACCACCACTAAAATTCAAGATATATTCTTTAGGCTTAGTCCTCAGTTCATTTTGTTTTAATCTTCAAATGAGGTTTACACATCTTAAATTTTGTTCGGGAGTAAACAGCCAGTAAATGCTCAGAATGGTTGTGAGTGGAAAGGAGGGTGCTCTTGGGAGACAAAACTTGGAGGCAAGGCAAACCTTTGCCTACTGTTCTGTGGGGTGGTGGGAAGGAAGATAGACACTTTCGTGTCCTCTCCAGGAAATTCTATTTTTCAATACTCGAGGCCTATGCATGACTTCTAACCGTTCTCCAGTTGAGCCCAAATTTATTGTGCTTTATTTTGGATCAGATTGGAATCACAAAAAGCCTAATATCATTTTGGTACTTAGTGATTTTGTAATCACTCTAATACCGCATGCTGCCTGTCCAGGAAAGCAATATAACACCCCCCTCACTGCACTAATGTAGCAAGGCACCGTGTGTTCAACCACAATTTTCATTTTCTTGCTGAACCTATGGAGAATTCCCTGACTGTCACCAACTTTCCCTAACATTTCCCTGACCTGTAGGAACCCTACTAAAGTATTTTTATAAAGAATTAGTTTCAAACTCGATGCATTATTTAACACACCCAATCAATCTCCTTTTAACAGATTGCAGACGGGTCACCGGTTAACTCCTGTTTTCTACATTCTGCCTATATATGCTACCTGTAATGATACATAGTAACTACTTAATCTAAGCACTGATTACATCGGTAGGCAATTAAACTTGATTGCCTTTATTTTTTCATTAGTTATACAGTAATTAAATTAATTATAGTTGACTGCTAACAACCAAGCTTCCCGGCCACAGTGGTAAGTTCAAAAAACAAAAAACACCCGGTCTTTAATGTGTAAAGGAACTTCCATCTTTTCAGACATCGAAAGTCATAAAATGCAACGATACAAACAAGTGACCTAAGAACAAAAATACTTAATAAAAGCACCTATGGAAGACATTCACTGCAAAAAATAACTAGCGTTCACCTGGATTCAAACCAGGATCACCCAATTCCCAGTCAGCCAACCAACCAGTTACATCACCAACAGGGCTATTCTGTAAAAGATAGCGGGTGTGCTACCATAACAATGATGCTATTTGTGGCGCAATATTACATCCCCCTGACTCACTATCTCAAAATAGCGGCCCCTAAATGGAATTTGGGGTCGCTTTATAGCATTGACAATATTCCAGCATTTGGCTGGCGTTATTCCGATTGTGGCCCCTACCAGGGGCGGAATTCTGTACACATCCAATCATATTTCTCGTTTCTTTGCAATAAACAAATGAGACACCGAAAATGTGTGAGGATCTATGTGATAGCAAGATGCATTTTCAATTGCAGCGGTGCTGTTTGAGCCCATGATAGAATGCTAGCAAGGGTATTTACGAAGGCAGGAGAGTTATTTTCATGTTAAATCCCATTCTCTGCTGATGAGTTTGATCATAAATACTGTACGAAATTGATTTTCATTGTCTGCAATGCAAGGAACTGTTTTCGATCGTCATTTTGTATCTTGCTCTCAGAGTTCTTGAATTAGCAGGTAATATCATAAAATCTAAAATTGGCTATCACTGACCACGATGGAATAATTTATAAAAAGATATTTTATGCCTAGCAATTACATATTTATAAATAACTTTATGAATTACTCGACTTGTATTATTTGCCCTACACAAATTTTCTTACTGACTACAGATTTCACGGAGACGATATATTATGCCCTCAAAATCGGCAGAATATAACGCGATGCAATTTGCAGAATCAAAATCGATGCCATTTGCAGAATCAAAATCGATGCCATTTGAAAGAGGGAAATAGCGGTGGCGCAATATTGCATCCCCAAAATACAGAATAGCCCTGCAAGTCATCACAGTAAGTGAATTTCCTTCTGGGAGATCCAAGGTTGATTAACAGTAAAGTCAACTGATTATCTTACAGCAAATTATTTTCTTTGAGGATTACATGCTTGCATACATGACTGAATATGAAGTCAATAGATTATGTGGTCATATAGAAGTATGGTAGAAAAGGGGTATCTGATGCTAATTGCAAAGTATAGAATCAATAAAAAATAACAAAATTCTCTCAAACTTCACAATATGTATCCATCCAAAACCTTGAATAAACCAAATACAAGAGACTATTACCTGTGCCATCATCAACGTCAAATTTAAAATATGATACATTGATCAAGCCAGAATCCTGGTGAATATACATCATATCTGGGTTCAGTCTTGTTAGGTGAAGAACGTACTCTACAAAAGCTGCCAAAGCAAGTTGAAGAGTAAATGTCTTCCGGAATGTCCAATAATCGGTGGCAGACTGAAACGTGTTTACAGCCCAATCTCTTAGGAGTGAACGAGGAACCATGTTATTTTGTACCTCTCTCAGTATATCTCTCAAAACCTGCAATAAAAGAGAAAATTTAATATAATTAGATGCCCTTCATCAAACTCATTCTCAATATGTGAAACCTCTTTTGGACCATGGTCCTGCCGAAGAAACTATTAGTCGAATAAACAATATGACCTAAGTGTCTCAATAAAGTACTAGTATTCCTGTAATTAGCTAAAATCTTGTTTGAATCCTTTACTGAATATCATAATTACACACCAAAAATCCTGCGTTTCCTGTGACTTAGGCAACCGAGCCAAACATTCCAGCATTCATCGTTCATTCGTATCGTTATCAGGAAAAAAAAAATTTTCCCTTGTGGTGTTCCAAAAAAGGGGGGGTCGTCTTAGAATCGTGTTCGTCTTAGATTCGTGCAAATACGGTATTGTTTGTTTTATAGGTACCCATTTCTTCAATTTATACAAGAGGTAAATGTGAAATAAATAATTGGGTAATACTATTTTAAGTTGAACATAAGTCAATTTGTATTCCCAAATAAATAAAATATACATCACCTTATTTTCAACAAAAATCATGTTTGCTGAAGATCTGTATCATAAAGGTTTAATAGATAACACCAAATATATCAATCATTCAAATATACCTTATTATCTTAGTTTGCATTATGTTAAAATGATGCAATTTTCAATGCTTAGAGAAATAATTACTGAGTAATTAAATCCATACCTGGTGGCTGGCTTGAGATCCTCTAGCCTGAACAGCAGCCAATCTCTCATAATAACGTGCAACAGGAGCATCATATTCCATAGGCCTTCGAGCACATCGTCTTTTGTAAATATCAAGAAGGGAAACAGAAGATGGGCTATCCTCCACCAGACGCATCTGAGGGGAGACAGCAACTACACGAGGCACTGTTATGTGCAAAAACCTTCGTGAAGTTTCCTAAAAGAAGAGGAGGCAAATAATAACCATGATGGCAAAATAAAATTTTTATTGTGCTTATACTTTGTTAAACTTAGCCACAAAAATTCTCATAAACATCAACCATACAATTTTTTGTGAAAACTGAAACAATATAATAATAAAATGACGAATAATAAAAAACAGTTAGTCGAGTTGACAGCAATTACAAGAGCTGTTTTTTATTCAACCTCCGTTTGATTCGCACAACAATCAGACGTGCGGCAGGTGGACGTGATGTGCAGTATTGCTCATCATAAGTGGTGGTGGAAATTTAAAGTTGGCCGAACTGATAAGCATGATGAAGGGGGACAAGGAAGCAAGTCTGTCGCCACAGAAGACATTGTGGTACGAGCTGATGAAAAGGTCAGAGAAAACCATAGGTCCACAATAAGTGGTTTGTCAGTAAAATTTCCTGAAATTTCAAGATCTTTCAACTCAATTGTTAGGCTACACTAAGGCTACAGAAAACGTTGTGCCCACTACAAGGGACCACAATTAATGCAGCTGCTTATTAGGAAACTTTAAAATGTTTGCAAAGAAAAATTCAAAACAACAGAAGAAGCATGATGACTTCTGGAATTACCGTATTTCTCCGAATATAGTCCCCCCTCTGAATATAGCCCCCCCCCCTAATTTTGAGGCTTCAGTTTCGGGAAAAGTTGAATAAATGCATTTGAATATAGTCCCCCCCCTTTACTTTTACCACAGGCATTTTTGAAAAATAAGGGGGGACTATATTCAGACATATACGGTATTCTCATCCATGACAATGCACATCCTCACAGTGCTGCTGCAACCTAAAAAATCCTTCATCACGGTCAATGGGATATTATTGATCACCTACCACACAATCCGGGTGCACCGAGTGACCCTGGGCACAAGAAATGGCCAGGTGAGCAACGGTTCTACTTCGGTTCAACTAACAAGGAGTTTCAAGACAATGTGAAAGCTCATTTCTAAAAAGCTCATTTCAGTTTGTTGGTGGCTACTTTCATGAAGATGATATTGGAAATCTTATACATAGATACGACAAGTGTCTGAATCTTTACAGTGATTATATCGAAAAGTAACCATGAGAGTACATAAATTTTAAGTAATGAATGGATTCTTATATGTGAACTATTCTTCTTTTATTACCCATCAGAGGTAGATAAAAAACAGCTCTCGTATATCCACCAAATCCATGTGATTGATGCATCTCCAGTATCATAAAATGTTATAAATATAAAATACTCACTTTCTGCTTTCCAAGGTAATGGTTCAGCATTCGTAGCAATTGCAAAACCCGTTCCTCACGGCGTGCATCTCCCAATCCAGAATCATTTACCACCAGATATGGATAAATCTTCCCATTGTGACCACGTATATACAGCCGTCGAGCAGCAGTGTTGTGCTTCTGGACTATCTCTACTCGAGGCATGAATCGCGAAATACGAACATAATAGTGGGAATGCTAGAAATAAAATACAAACAACATCAACTAGATAAAGGAGGATGTGGGAATTTTTATGAGGGAATGCTTAGATCTAAAGTATAATCTGCTTGAATACAGTATAATTCAAAATTATATAACATGAAATTGGAATGATTTGACACTAAAAGATTTCAATCAATCAAATTCCTTTATCTTCAGAATTTTCATATGAAAATTTATCTTCCCTTTTAGTGATTCCCTACACTATGGTTAAATTTGTTGGCTACAATAACTCAGCACAAGCATTCTTACGTTGAGTGACTGGATACTGACCAAATAATGACTGAGCTGAATTTAATAAAGATGTAATCAGTAATCCCTAGGTAGTTTTAGCATGGTGGACTTCCCAACAGACTAAGAGGTCTTACCTTGGGCAAGAGAAATTCTCCAGGTAGTTCAACTTCTGCAGTTTGAAGACTAAAATTGCTCAGGAACCGGCACTTTTCCTCAACCAAAAAGGATCTGCAACATAGCAAAAAATTACAATTGATGCTTTCCATGAAGAATTTATATTCTCACAGCCTCTTGAAAGACTGATGACAACAAAGAATTATTAAATTTTCCCGGGAATATACAGAGCTATATGATGTCATTAAGGTTCCACTATTCGAGTACCTCCAATGATAAATATGTACTAAGGATGAGTCGGTTCCTAAATTTTTTCGGTTCTCGGTACCGGTCCAGTTCTCCCCCATTGGTTCTCGGTTCTTGATACTCGGTTCCAAGGATGAACTCTTATTATCTGAATTAATGGCAAATTCAAATGAACAACCATGAGAAGTGAATGAAAATAGTTTCACTAAACGTGTAAATTAGCAGGAAAGCTCTTTAAAAAAACTTAAAATCATCTCCATAAATTTATTTGCCAAGTAAAAGTTTTAAATAACATGTTGTTAAAGACTGTATGGTCGACCAAAATGTCACAATACATGAGGCAGCCACTGGTTATTCCTCCAGATTTTAATTTCAAAAATTCAACATTTTTCCCCTATCTATTCTTCTTTTGCCAGAAATATTGCCTGCTGTGCTGAACAGGCGTTAAATAATAACAGTGGTGGTCGATGCTGATTTTGAAAGGCTGCAAAAAATATACTTGGAGCACAGTTTACATGCTGCATAAATAGTTAGTAAAGTAGTAGGATCAATAGTGAAACTCCCCCAACTTCTGTCGACATCATCCGTTAATTTGTTGTAACTTGTGAGTCGGTTCAAAATATATTCTGTATTCTGTGATGCAGCTTAAATTGTAGCTTTAATTGACAACTTATTCTGATGCTTCACTGTCACCGTTTTTATAACCTCAACAATAAACTGCTCAACACGCCGGTACAGCGACACCACGGATAAACTGGGTGGATGTGATTTAACGCAAAAATTGTAATGTAGTGTTGCATTCTGCAGGATAACCACACTTTTCGATGCCTTGCATAGGTTTATCAAATTAGGAACAAGCTCTCGTCTAGCTCATTTGTCAAGGAATCACTGCATGTGTACATAATTCAATTGTAAGACCATCAAGATGAAACGATTTTCCGCAGGCCGCTGTTCACAGCACGGTGTTGCAGAGAGCCGTCTCGTCTGAAAGCCGCCTGAATTTCACATGAATAGCGGCCGAGGAGAAGTCATATCGTCTGAAATCAGCCTCAATTGAGTACATTTCATGCCAGAGACTTCACATCGCCGGGCTGGATTGAAATGGGTGCCGTGCCGTCAACGGTGCGAATTGACTTGTTTCACATAGGGACCTATGGTAATTTGCCGTACCGTGGACGGCAGCAAGAAAAAAGTCAGCTTGTTTGAAAGCGGCCGCGGCTACAGAAATGTTATAACCTTGGCAAGAACAACAAACTGATGAATCCTTAAATAGGCGTGTTAGCGAGCAACTCTCAAAATAAAAAAACATGGACGCCATGCAATCGGAAAGTAATATATGCATTTTTTAATCTTTTTGGCTTTGAATACGCTGCAAACCATTTTGGCTTAGGGTACCAAATTCAAATCCTCGTCACCGCACCGAGCCGGTTCCAAAGAACCGACTTCATGCGATCGGTTCTCGATACCTATTCCACAGCCAAGAACAGGTAGTACTGAGAACCGGGAACTGGAACCGACCCATCTCTAATAAATACCATCCCTAGGGCAAAACACTCCCACAAAGCACCAAATCCAAGAGACAAAAACATAACAAACCCCAAACATTTTAGACATAAGAGGTCTCAGTGAGAAGCACTTTTCCCCATCATGCCACAGCTTGACCCTTTTCACAAGCAACCAAGTGAGAGATGGTGCTTCATCTTCATCGATATCGACAGGCCCAATCATAATATTACAAGAGCCTTATTAAGCTACCTATACCAAAGGGATATAAAAGTTTTGTGTACTAACTTAGGAAGTAACTTAGTCTTGGCCTCCAAGATTTTGATCCACTTCTTGAGCTTGTGGATGAGATTATGGAGTTTTACAGCACCAGGAACAGTGAAATCAAAGTCAGAGGAGAACTGTCCTTTCATTCTCTGGAACACTGGGTCCTGCACTGTGGCCTGAGCTCTTCTCGCTAAACTTTCAGAAGCAGCACTACCAAAAGTAGTGCTGACACTGCCACTGCTGTTGATATTTTCTATAAATAGAAATTTGAAATGCACTCACTTATTATGATCACCAACCATAATCATCAACTTTGATCTAACTAAGAAAATAATAAAAAATAAATAAATAATGTGTTTATCTAATGGCGTCATTTTACCTATTCCTATTCCAAAAGTTGAGACTAGTTTCTTCACAAAGTTCTGAGTATGAGGAGTGATGGTCGCTTCCGTTACAGCACCTCTATTTTCAAATGCAATGGCATGACACTTTGCAAGTCCTTGCCTTAGTTGACGCAGAACTTCCTCATACCAATTCTCTCTAAACCACACCATCTGTTGATAAAATAACAATGTACTGATTAATTCACATGATAACATGTTAAGTCTACAAGGGAAGTTAAACATGTAAGGTGAATAATTGTAAAAGATATGGAGTTAAAAAACAAGGTTGTATGGACATAAAAATGAGAGCTAACACGAACATGAGAATGAGAGAGAGAGAAACAAGGAAAATAAAAGCACAATTCTGTACTATGATAAAGTTGCTGGAAAAGTGAAACTAAAATCCATTCCCTCAAAGAGAAGCTTATTAAAAAAAAAGAGTTGAAAACAAGAATTAACATTGTAAAATAGCAAAGGAATTGTTAACATTGAAGTTGTCTTCACTTGACGCTGTGGGAGTTAGAAATGACTTTATGACACAAATAATAGTAATGAGGCATAGTTCAAATGAATCTACTCTAAGGAACAATTTAGCCCCATTAAGGATTAGACAGGACCCTCAAGAAGGAACAGGAGGCCTAAAGCAATGCTTTCTCTTTCACCATTTCAAAGAGCACTGAAAATCACATGATGCTAATTTACTCAACCATTGGAATAATAATTGCACATATGTATTTTCAAAATGAAATTTTCAAATTTCATTTTGGTGACTATTTTATCAGCCAACGATTCTTTCCACAGAAAAATATTTGACAAAAAAAGCTAACCAGAGAAGAAACATAAAACCAATGCTAAGAACTTCTATTGGATGTAAAGAACCCCAACTTGACCTTGGTATTTGATATTATGTGACTCATGAATGACAGTTTGAAAAGAATCAGAGGAAAGGAAGTGTAATGAAGGCGAGATAAGCCTGAAAAATGACTGTGAAATAAGTATAAAAAAATAACATAGAGGTGAGTAAACACAATGAACACAACGATCAATGCCAAATCTGAGGTTCAGCAATTCCTCCATGGAACTGAACTACCAGTGAGACAAGAAAAATAATAATCGTAAAAGACATAAATAGAGTAAAAAGAATGAGACACAAGAGAGTAGGAAATAATTTGGTGATTAATACATATGGATAGTTACATGGTGTTGAATTTAAGTACTCCATCTAAAGTGAATTTGAAAAACTTACAGTGGTATTTTTTATAATTTGCTTTTTCAAATTTCATTCTTCTTTTGCTCATCACAGGATTGACAGATATTTCTTTGATGAACAAAATCATCATATACCACTGAGCAAATTCACTTTTACAACTATGTACTTTCACATTCATAAAACTGTAGAATGGACTTCATAATAATTTTAGGATCTAATTTCATGAGTAAAGGTAGTAAAATTTTGATGGATTATGATGATGCTTAGAGGGACAAGTTATGATTTATGTTATTATGATAACGACAATAAAGATAAACTTCGAAATGAAGATGCCTTCATACCCATTACATAATTGGAATTTTGAAAGGGAATTAGAGGTAAAAAAAAATAGCATCATAGTATCACATATCACTCTGGATATTGAAGACTGGAATTACTATGACATGCGTGGGGTACCTGGAGACATACTGAAGTTACATACGAATCACTTATCATATTTAGCTACAATTCTAACTGAGTTATCGATATTTTGTACAAAACGTACCTGATCAACAATGCCCTCTAACGAGGACAGAACAGTCGGATGGATATCCCTCTGCATGTGCATGATACGAGAGCACCTCCACATGGGAGGAGTGGCACGGATGGGCCCTGTTTCCCCACCTGCAATCCTTGGTTGAGGTTGAGCTGGCTGGGTCTGAACAGCGACTCCAGTAGTGGGAGTGGTGCCAACAGAAACAGATGGACTCTGTGGCACAGCATTTGTGGCTGTGTTCTCACCAGTTTGCTGCCCAGCATCACTGCTAGCATTTACCTGAAAATGATTTACAATGTTTCAGAAAACTAAGAAATTTGGGAATATAAAAACTCATCACATAGCCACTTGCTGGGAAAATCCCAAAGAGGAAAAATCATTTTCCCTGACCAAGATTCAAACCTGGATCTCCAAAGTCGTACCATGTGTTCTACCACTTGAACTTCCAAGGAACTTTCTTCCCCAGTAGAGTTTTGTTGGCTTTAGAGGACAAGGTGGTTAATGCTGCCAGACATACAATGCCACAAGGAAGCATGTTTGTGCACATAAGGTGACAGTACCATGGCTAAAGCCAGAACTTAGCATGCAAGGACATTCATCATAGATATTATTTAAGGAAATAACCACCAACAAACCAGTGTTGTACCTTTAAGGACCCAACAGCAAGATCACACAGTGCGAAAATTCCACAGAGGAAAAAGTCATTGCTGGAATCCCGGCCAAGGAAAATGATTATACCTACATGGAATTTTTGCACCGCAAATGCACTTGTGGGTGACTACGTAAAGATAAGTCAATGCCTAGTCCACAGTTATTACTGTGAATAATAGCTACTCTCCATTCTTGATAGTTCCTTGTTTAGCAAATACATTACATTCTCTCTCCTCCTTTAACAACAGTCGAAAGTTCAGTAGATCTGCAACTTACCTTCGTTGGGCTGGAAGCTGAGGTAGAGGTAGATGTTGCAGCAGCAGCTGCAGCCGCTGCTGCCTGCTTGGCTGCTGCCAATTCAGCACTTTTGTACCGCTCCCTCTGCTCAATTTTAAGGGTAAGATAGAGAGTTCTGATGGGAAAGTAAACTGCTTGTGGGAATACTCGTCCAACTGATGACAACAAGTTAAGTACTAGGCGTCCTTCAGCACGAACAAGGCACGTCAGAAGCTGAGGTACCCAAGGAAGCCATGCTGCCGGTGGTACTCCTACTGACCATTTGTCTACAGCCTCAGTCAGCACACATTTTTCATCATCATAAGTTAAAAGCCAGAGAACCTATTGAGATAAAACACAATCCATTGATTTGTTGAAATAGCAAATCCTGAGAATTTCCACAGAAAATCCATACGAGGGAGCCATTTTAAATATGATGAATTTTTGAAGTAATAAATGTTCAATAAAATGTCAAATAATTCAAGAAATGTTACCTATCAAGGAGTAAAATCAAGGCTAAAATCTATACACATGGAAAGAGCACAATTAAGTTACAGATGGGAAACTTAGTATAAATAGAAATAAAAATAAACTATAAATAAATATGGAGGGCATACTTGTGATGCTATTTTGTTTTGAATAAATCTTGTAGATTCAGGTAATACGCTGTGAAACCGATCCATCACAAATAAAAGATATCAAGCAAGTTTGCAAATACATGTTGCAAATGTATGCAACTGTTTGTAAATTTTATACTTGACTTTAGCCTTGCAGATGTGTGTACTGCCAATCGTGAAATAAATTTATTTCGTCAATCAAAAAGAAAAATGTTTTTGATTTGCTTCCAAGACAATTTTATAGGCCTGTATGTCCCACTAATCCCAATAGGCAGTTTATCATACCATGCAAAAAGAACTTCACACACAGTCATATCATAGGTGATGAAAAATTTATTCAGAGGGGACTTAAACCCACAACCCCAAGATAAGTAAGTGAGGAATTTAACCTACAGCCTTGCTGGATTTTGAGTTTTTACAATAATGACGTATCATGTTAAATTGCAATTCTAATTCAATGAGGAATGCATATGATTGACACACTGTTTGCATTTACCTTGGCAAGATATTTCCTAGATTTTGACTCATTCTGGTGACGACATGCATGAAGAAAACATGTGATGGCTGAGACCCCTAAGTTCAGCTGCCTTGCATCTCGAGTAAAAATACCTTCCAAGTAATCTCCCCACAATGCCCATGCTTTGACCAGAGTGTCATGCATTTGCACTGCACCAGAGAAGGCTTTGTTTGCCTCTTCAGATCGCCCTAAGTAAAAAAGAATAGGATGAGAGCCACAATAAAGAAAAACTGCAGATTACAAGAAAGACAATATTTTTTAGAATCACACGGAGCAAGTAAAGAGTAATAAGTAAAACATATTAATTAGGATTTATGTATGTATTAGAAAAATGAAACTAATGCAATGCAATGGCCTTTCAAAAATTTTTAATGACACTATTCTTGGTGGAGAGTGACTTTAGAGCAGTCAAAACTCATTCAAAATTCATAACATGTAACATACTAAATTTTTTGTTTTATTTTTCACTAAGAGTGTCGTGAATTTTTACAGGCCGTAAATGAGTTTGCTCATGATATTACTAACAAGATAAAGCTTAGGATAAATCACAAAACATAATATGTAACAATAGGTTAACAAGTTCAATGACTTTCTTTTCAGCATGATATTTGTACATGTAGGGCGAGGATATATTCACCATCTTTGAATTTCATTGGGATTGAGAGTAATGATTTGGTGAGAGATGTAACACAGTGCAATAGGAAAAAAACATACCCTGTCAAAGGATAAGGTAACTGAGGGCCAAAGATTTTGGCTGCACATTATGTACTAACTTTTGCAAGGTCAATGACCAAGAACTGCAGCACTAACATGTATGAAGGAGGCAGAAATAGGAAATGACATGGCACGATAGGATAATACATATTAGTGAATATTTACAACACAGGATTTGCAAATTAGTGAAAGGTAGCTGAATAATCCATGCTCTGCTACACTTCGGCAATGATAAATTATCCTTATTATCACTTTGATTCATCTGTAGTTCAAGTTTTATGAAATATGGTTCAGGATAAATGATATAGGATTTCATGATATTATAAAGAAACTCTTTCTAGAGACTTAAATAGTTTTCATCAGTAGCAGTTATAAATTTCATTAATGATAATTTCTCATACCTATTTGGGCCAACAGCATTCCTTTCAAAGCATAGAATTCTGCAGTCATTTCTTTGGTAAAATATTTCAAATTAGTTGACTCAATCACCTCCAAGCCCTAACAAAAGTAAATAATACATGAATACAAGTTTCCTAGAAATAATAACATAAATGAATTGTCATATAACTTTATTCCAGTTACGTAAGCCTAACTCAAAGAAAAATGTAATCAAGCATAGGGTGATTAAGATCTTTTAAATTAAAAAGAGAACACTTCATTATTTTATAGCGATTGATAAAATACAAATACGAGGGAAAGGCCTTAATTTCAATGATTTAGCAGTTTTGGCAATAAAAAACATTTTAAAAATTTAAAACAAAAGAATGTGATGTAGACGTTAAGCAAATTTTGACATGGTAATTTAAAGTATCATAACCAGCAGAAATCATGATTCTCTTCCAAACTGTTGATTTAGCTTATGAGAATTAGAAAAATAGGAGTCAAAATTATAAGATTAACAAGAGGTTAGCACAGTGTGGATTATAGTATTTCATATTAAAAGTAGAGATGGGTCGAATAGCAGATTTCTCGAACTCGCATATCGAATTCGAATGGTAAATCATAGCTCGAATACTCGAATATCTCAATTTTCGAATACCTCGAATACTAGAATTGTACAAATCATATTAAATGTCGTTCATCTATTTCACTTGATGAAATAAATAGGTGCATACCAAATACATTTTAAAAATCAACTTTTAATTTCAAATTTCATGAATCATTTGCATCAATAACATCATTAAAATAAATAATCATTAAAAGCTAGAGCTGGGTCGAGTAGAAAATTTCTTGAACTGGAATATCGAATTCGAATAGTAAATCATTGCTCGAATACTAGCGTCGAATAATAGTGGTCCTGACGAATAATTTTGCCGCATCTATTGTTTGATAAAATTGAGACAAAGTATATACAATGTGTCATTTATGGCTAATAATGACAGGCACATCGTTTGAATCTTCCCCACGAGATGAAACTACAGGGAAAAGCATCAATGCCGTGGGAAAATAACATATGCGCATTTCCCAAGAACTACTATCCCCCTCCTTTCAGTATTCCCCTCCCCCTCTAAGCTTTCCTTTTCTCCAAAATCAAACAAAAGATTCCAGCTTGCGCATGGTTCATATTACGAAGACCTTAGCTTCGAAAGAAAATATCAACTTACACAAGAACTAAAGAAACCTTTTTTCACCTCTCCCCCTTTCTTGCCTGCTGACTTTTCAGCTTACCCGCTTCCAAGTTCCCTGTTTCTAGAGGTCAACTGCTGCATGAGTCACCTATTAGCCCAAAAGGTGTCTAACATTGACATTCGGCAATTGGCATTATACTTTTATTAGATTGAAATATGTATTAGTAATGTGCAGTATCACAGCGAAGGGTTGGGGGATAAACCCCCCCCCCACCCAGAGCTCAGAGAAATTTTTAAGTTTAATTCACTTTAGTTAATTGGATTGATATTACTAACAGAATAGTGTAAGGATTAATAAAATATCCCTCAGAGATGCCGTAAAACTCACCATTTTGAACCATTTATCTTAAAATTCCGTAATTTATTGATCTCACACCTACCGCTTATCCTGGTGGGCATTCCATACCCCCACCCACCCCGGTATTAGTTGCACCTAAACACCCCCCAGCCTCCTAGCTCCGCCCCTGGTAATGTGCTCGTAATTAAAAAAAAAGAATGAGACCAAACACGGCGTACTTCTAAGGCTATTAAAGCATTTTAAGCAAGGAAATAGTTGGAAAATGCAATGGACACTTAAGATTTCTGCATCCGCCCACGGTACACTCATGCCTCGATATCATGCAAATTCATTCCTCCGGAAACATCCCAACGCTGTGTAGCCTAATCAAATACCCTTAACGCTCTCTTGATAAAATGTGAACTTGCGCTAAGTAAATGCGAAATTGATATCATTTTACACAAATTAATAGTATTGCTTGCCTCAAATCTTCTTCTTAGTTCATATAATAATCGAAATCCATTGTTGCAAATGGCCAAAAGCATTTCTCGTCATGCAGTCCAGATAGCCAGCATATAAAAGTCATTTATCTCTCCTCCTTAAAAGAATGACATTAGTGAATTTAGATCATTAATTAAGCGTGGAGCTAGTGGAAATGAGATTTTTGAAAGCAATACTGTTTGAGACGTAATTTTTGCCTTTAGGGGTGTGTGAATTCAACACACCTCTCAACCCGACCACGTCAGATTTCTTTCAAATTTGGTGTATTGAATGGTACTGGTAAGTGATGGAAAAATACTAATTTTTAGAGGTATATGATGATTTTGACAAAAGTTACAGGTCCGCAAATGTTGTAAATTTGTCGAAATTTCAGCGTGTCTCTCTAAAGGTAAATGACTATAATTCCGGTTTTATTCGAGGTAGAAAAATGAAACTTATGTTTTTGGAAAGGTAATATGAAGGGCTTTACATTGATATACAACATGGCCTATTTATAATAATTTCAATACTCGAGGTCATTGACCTTGACCTTTGACCTTGAATATCTCAAAACACCCCCGCTTCAATTTTTTTAATAAAAATATATGTTATTGCTCATACATTTTACTACACGCATACAAAATATCAAGATGGCACACTCAAGGCATCGTGCCCAAAAAATTATTTTTCTACGGAACTACACAAGCAAAATGCAAGAAGTACCACTTAAATATGAAATGCCCATTGTTGAACGGTATAGTTCATGGCTATATCACTGCAGTGTTACAGAAAACAATATGATGGGTAGCTTCAATGAAAATACAGTTAAAATTGGTAAAAACCAGGGGTGGTTTCAAAGAGGGGCTAGGGGGGCTAATCCCCCCAGGGGCCTCAAAATGTTGCTTCAGCTTGGCCATGTCTTCATCGTGATGGGAAGTCAGTGTATAGTTGAAGGTACATGATGGAATATTTACTTTGCTACACTGAAACAACTCTTGTGCTGTCAATACATGGTTATCAAAAGATCTCTTGAGGCTTGCAAGTGAGGCTTGTCTTTTTACAGTCCCTGCAACCCCATCACAAGGTCCTTTGCCATGAGCTGTTGTAAAAAAATGCCATTCTGTTGTGACATCAAAGCCTTCCTGATGGTAGCTCAGATTGATGAAATATTTTCAGTTTTTGTATTGGGCAGCACATCCATCCGAAAAATAGTAAATGTGCTTTGGAGTTAAAAAGTGTCAATTCAGGGAATTGATGAAATTTTGCTGGAAACAATACACACATACGATATCATGATAAAAGCAGTCAGATAATTCTACTTATGACACATGTTGCATTTTATTAGATGTAACGTCTCTATAGTAAGCCACGAATGGATGAATTGTGGCCTGTGAGTTATTCCAGTAAAATCCTTGAACTTCATCTTGAATGATGAAGGAGTAGTTCTCTGCAAAATCACAAACCACAAGATATTCATTCACTTTGAGTTCTTCTTTCGTAGTTTTAAAGAATTGTGACTGCTGTTGTGTTATGAATGAGTGTGGTATTATATGCTTTAAACTGGATGAAAATGCTTCTAGGAAATCATCCTTTGATTTTGTTAAAAGTTTCATTTTTCTACCTTGAATAGAACCGGAATTATAGTCATTTACCTTTAGAGAGACACGCTGAAATTTCGACAAATTTACAACATTTGCGGATCTGTAACTTTTGTCAAAATCATCATATACCTCTACAAATTGGTATTTTTCCATCACTTCCCAGTACCATTCAATACACCAAATTTGAAAGAAATCTGAAGTGGTCGGGTTAAAAATGTCACTTTTCTGTGTTGATTTGACATGGAATTACCCATAGGTTATTGGGTGAATTGACTTCAATTTACAGGGTCTACGCCTCAAGCCTTCAAGTCCATCGGTATTCACGGGGGAGAAATGGGAGCGGTGCCTGAGTTCCGTATGAATAGCATCAACACGTAGAAGGGTCCACTAGAGTCTCAAACACAATGGCTTCATTCCCACCCAGCAGGTAGGCCCTCTGCATCTCAGGAATACAGTGCAGTAGTATGTGATTTTGATAGAGCCTTACGGAGTACAAACCAAGAGAACAATGACAATAAATAGGAATGCAGGTAGAAAAATCAAGAAGCTACCAAGAAAAAGCATAAACCTAAAAGAGAAATCTAAAGTGATCAATGGCTGTGAAAATGGAGAGCGTCAAAGCGATATTGTGCGTATATATGTTTAAACTAGAGATGGGTGGAATAGCAGATTTATCAAACTCGAATATTAAATCATAGCTCGAATATTTGAGTATCTCAAATTTGGAATACAAAGAATACTAAAATTGCGCAAAGCATACTAAACGTTTATTATCGGATTTTCACCCGATCATTTTCGGTTCCCCACGTCATACAGTATCTGTTCACCACTCTTTTCCACGAATTTGATGTAGTTCGTCGACTTGCCTAAAACAGCGCTGCATGCACTAAACGACTACAGTCCTCTATGATGTTTCCGAGTCAACTACCAACGACGTGCATGCGACAGTGTATGGGGCGAAATTCAAAGTATTCAAGGTATTCGAGATCGTATTTTTAAATTTATTATTCGAGATCTCGAACATTGAATACTTTCAAGTTTTCGAGGTATTCGAGTATTCGCGGATACAATTTGCACATCTCTAATTATAAACAAAGGGAAAGCATCGTTCAACAATGGAAAAAACAATAAGATTTGAGCTTTCAAATTTTGAATCTTTCTTAGGATTTCATGGAGGGGGTTGCTCAGGTCTAGAGCACTACAGCAGTACTATTCAACACTCTGTCTAGTAAGCCGAATCAAGACCTCTACTGCACCAAGGCTCCACAATCACCCACCATATCAAATCTGCTCATCTAATAAACAATAGGAATGCGAACAGCTGGCAGTAGCCGGAGCATAAACGCTCACTTCCAATTCTCCAAGCTCCAGAGGTGAGGGTTTACGTTCCGGCTACTGCCAGCTGAGTGCATTCCAATTGTTGGGCTACCAGATGAGCAGATTTGATATTGTGGGCGATTGTTGAGCATTTGTGAAATGGAGGTATAAAAATAAAAGGGTGTAAATGGGAGGTAAAACGGTGGTAATAAAATATGGTATAATCACATAGGGTATCAGCTAGGTCTACAAGACCGATATAAACAATGTCATATTAGCTGCTAATTCATTTGTATCAATTCATCCCTTGAAATAAATAATTATAAAAAACACACAGGGCACTAATCATAAAAGTTTATAAGAAGTAAAATACCTCTTGGAGTTCATTTTTTCCAGTTATTTGTGCCATTTGCAAATAACATTTCACTTGTTGGCGTATCTTCTGAAAGCAGTCAACAATAGGTACACTAGGGATAGTGTAAATTCTTGACAAGGAGTCCAAACACACCCCTGTCAAATTGTGTTTTCTAGCTACCTTACCAAAGTGAATGATGGCCTGGATAAGAGAAAATACATTTTTTTAACAAATAAAACATTTTTTGAATTGAGAAAATATTTATTTTTAAGTTCATAAATTTTTTGAGCATGCATGATAAAAATTTTATGCTACGGTACTATTGCAGGCATACGTCATTACCAAAGATGGTCAAAAATTCCAAAATGCAACCATAAAATGACATAAAACAAATTCATTAAATGCATTATTGTAATCCATTTTTGGGTTTACTTCCGAGTGGAATGAACTTTTATTGCTCAATGTCCCCAGCAGGAGGAAAAATCATTGAGAAATTTTAGTGTACTCCACAAAAAAGTAAACCTGAAAATGGTATACTATAGTGCATCTAATCACTGCAAAAATCTAGAAAATGAAATTCAGTTATGTATCGGAGAGAAATCCCGAGAAAACTTTTTTGAATTTTTACGGTATGAGAATATTAGGTAAAAAAAAGAAGACTTAAAAACAAAAAGAAAACATGACGATTTTACAAATACAGTGGAAACTCAGTTTAATAAGAGCTCATAATCCCCAGAAAACCACTTGCTATACCAGGCACTAAATATATCTGAAGGTGAATGACGAAGCCCCACAAGCCTCTGAAAGCTTAACTAAGGATTTGAACTTGGGACTCTTCAGTTAGTAGTTGAGTCCTCCACCCACTAGGTTACCACACAACCCCACTTGCATGGCTATGTCATCCCATCTCAACTAAACAAATCCAGTAGAGGTAAAATAATTATAACATTGGAATACCTGAGCTGAAGCATGAACTCCAAGCATGCTGTGGTTAGCTGCAGTATCACTTTGGTGTGAGTCATAATGAGACGCAATGAATTGATAATGATGCTGCCTCCATGTAAAAATATCACTCCAATGAGAAAGGTCATCTGCAATAACAGGCAAACGATTTCGCCACGTTTTCACAATTGCTTTCATATCATGAAGTGATGAGTTCCGTGCATGCAATAGGCCCTGATGTATTTGAAGTGCTTCCTGTAACTCCATTATCTGAAAAAAATGGATAAGAAATACTTAACATTCAATCAGTTAAAAAAAGCTGAAGTATCACATGTAAATCTTTCTACCTTTATACTTATCTTAAAATTTTACCAGTAAAAATTCTTAGAAGTGACCAGTGGGAATGTTTGATCCTAATGCATACTATTGGCACATGTTTGAAAATAACAGTCAAGAACAGTGCCATACAAAAACCATCATGCTTACCGATAAACCACACTAACAGAAAGTAAACACAGTTACAGAAAGAAAGACAGTCCAAATTATTTACAGGGCTAGCACAAGAATAGCTTGACAACAACCGAACTCCACAGAAAATGTCTTTTCTAAACGGTTTTCTGTGACACACTCCAGTGTCATTTAATATAGGGCTCAGAACAAAACTGGCTCATGTATTCTAATTTGAATCCTCTCCTTGGCACTTAGATCTCTCTCAAGATCAATGCTATACTACACATGTAATAAGTTTGCCAAACTACCTCTCATTTACCTTTCCAAAACACTCAAGCATGATCAACAAATTATTTTGCTCTATAGCAGAATAAAGGAGTTTATTATGAAAATAAAACCTAGGTTTATCTTTTGTGAGCAATTCATTCATAGGAGCATATTAATGTTGATACAGTGCTGCACTGGATAAAATGCAGCAGCCAGAAACACAGAACTTACAAGGTTATGAGAATGTGGTAAGAATGCGAATAATATTTACGACACGTAATTTAAACTTTAGGACTTCTGCTTCCATTTTATAACTATTTTCAAGGCAAAAGGTCAAATTACTTATTAAAATAATACAGTGGAATTAATCACAGAAAAGACGTACATTGCAAAAAAATAACTATAATTTATACATTAGCCTCTTTATAATATCTAAGCCAATCCAACTCTCACAGCATATGAAAGAGGATTCAATTACAAGAGCAAGGATAAAACACCAATACTTGAAATGTAAATAATAAATGCAATTTAAAAAACGATTAACTAACCTGCTGAGCAGCTTGGAGCAATGGGAGGTGAGCATGGGAAACAATTCGAGGGAGCCGCCTCCATTCCCTCATACACAAACCACTGGCTACTTCCACATGTCGCTCTACCATACTCAGCTGCTGCTCCTCTTGATTACAAATGGCAAGGAAACCTCTGTATAAATTAACCTGAAAAATTGAGCACAAAAAATGTGTGCCATAAATCACAGAAAAATGAATAATTTTTCCCTCCAAAACTTATTTATGCATTAAAGTATACCATAAGCAATGAAAGCAATGATTACACAACTAAGTACAGTGGAAGCCTGGTTTAGCGAATACGGCATTTTACGAGAATTGCATTTTAGCGAGTGATAGTCTTTGTACCACCAAATGGTCTATGTTTCACATGTAAAATAAAACGGATTTAGTGAGATCAAAAATTTTCTTCCACCGTGTACAGTTGGTGTTATGACAGATATTTCTCGAGGGCGATGCTCCGCCGAGCAAGGATTAACTATCATGTTTTGTATTATGTGTTTAATAAACTAAAAATAAAAGATGTGCATCAGATAAAGAACACCTAAAGCCAGTTATGTCCAAGCATTTATGTGATTTATGGCCTTGAATACTTTCTGCGCGCTCCCATTTTACGTTCTTCTTTTGTTAGGCCCAGTTATCCCAGGGACCAGAATTGGAGGAAGATGACAGTAAGAGAGGAAGTTAGTTCCATAAGACTCTCCATGGTTAGTTCCCCCACCCCCATCTTTGACTGGCTTTACGTAGTAGTGAAAACCCCTCCATCTTCCCGTGTTAGGTAAGGAAGTGGAAAGCGCAACACTGTCGTAGTTAGATCGGCCTTGCATTGTATTTCGACTTATGGAAAGCTAGAGTAACGTTATCAGTCGCTGCACGCTATCTGGCAATGTATATTTCGATATTTGATATATGCATAGGAATGTAGTTTGATCAAGACATCGTCGGCTATTGTCGCGTAGGAAAATCACAGTTATTACCAAGATGGTAAAAATACAATCAACATTAGGTTAGCGAGCGAGGACTCAGCACCACCTAGTAATCAACAGTAAAACAGTAAAAAAATTTGTAAAAGCAGAATTATTCTGCTGATAGCAGAAATCCTTTACTTGGCATCATGTCTGGGAAATGTAAATCTTTGTACCTTAAAACCAATCATAGAGAATCTTCATTATCTCTTCTTCATACTGTCCAATATTCTGTACGATTCAAAGTTTCGCATCATATCAGCAAAACTGTTACGCACTTCCTTAAAATCCCTTAAATTTGTTTAAACGAATGGTTTAACTTAGATGCAGGTTACTTTTAAGGGCGATGCACTATACGAGCAGAATTTTTAAAATGCTCCTTCCTACACCAGATCCTTTGAATCTCTAGGCAATGATTAAAAGCTCATATATACAGACTCCTGTGTCAAAAATAATATTCCGCTCCGAATTTTGTAATGCTGCATGTGCGTCTTAGCCAATTTTATCATGTGTTGCTTTTATCATAGGCATGTAAACTGCCCAAGGTTTTTTTTTCAGAGGAACTGAAGATTTTGTATCACTCTCCAAAAAACTCTCAGATTATAGAGGAGTGAACTTAATGCACCCGATCCTTAGAGCACGATCCAAGGCAATTCAGCAGAAGAGAGTGATTGGTAAACTTCCACCATACCGTCGACAGGATGCACCCAATCATACGGCAACGGAGAGTTGGGCTGTGGGTAACGGATGGAGTTTACTAGCTTTGATGGGCGGAGTTTACTCAGTCTCAAGGTCGTAGTAGTGTCAGGTGATTTGCACCAGTGCATCATGTCTGGGAAATGTAAATCTTTGGATCTTAAAACCAAAATTAAAATTATAGACGATTGCGAAAGTAGTTGGACTTCAAATACAGATATTGGGAGGCAGTTTGGTGTCTTGTCATTTACGTTGTTCACAGTATTAAAGAAAAAAAAATAAAATTTGTGCAGCAGTGGCAAAAGGAACACCTAGCAACCAAAAACATTTGCGGCAAGGGGAACATCCTCAAATGGAATGTGTACTATTCAAGTGGTTTTGTCAACAAAGGTCAGAAGGACTGCCCATAAATGGTGCGATATTAAAGACGAAAGCTGACTACATTTCTAATGAGGAGAAATATCTTCCACCACGGAATCATGTCATATTTCAGAGACCCTTTCGGCCAATTTTCCCAACTGACTGACGAACTGGTTAAACATTCGAAAACTCGACAAAACTGAAATTTTCTGCATGATGTTTTCACAAAATTATCCATTAACTTCCACTGCATACCGAACATTTTGATAACGACCAGTGTCAGAACTAGATTTCAGAAAAATAAAAATGTGACCAATAATAAATAATGTCAATAAACATTTAACTTAAGTCTAACTGTGTAGACATTTTATTTTATATGTAACTGATTTCATCAGCTTTCATGTATTCTTACCATGCATATGTAATTGAACAATGAATTTAAAACGCTCATAATTATTTTGTGAGTAGTACCAATTTTGCTGGTTAATAATCTTTTTATCTTTCAAAACATGGCCAGAAAATTTTAGAACCTTTCTTCACACTTGTTCTAGCACAAAATGAAGTGGAAAGGTGTCCATCTTTTTTACAGTTCCTGGACAAGTTGTTAATTGAAGTCATTTCAGAAATTGTATGCTTACTTAATCTGCAAAAAAATTAAATGTCATACATCAGTGCATGAGTGTTTTATTGCAGCCATAAATGTCATAGCTTTATTTTACTAGTAAAATGAACCTTCCAAAAGGAAAATACACAATAATATTGTTTCCAATACTATAAAGATGAGATTTTTTGTTACAGTGTAAGAATAAATAAAATGTCTCAGCGAATGAAAATTTATTTCCCAACAAATGATAAATTTTTTAGGACACCTAGTTTGAAATTTGAATTTTTTCCCCTTTCTATTCTAGTTGCCTGATTGTGATGCAATGATCAAAGTAATCCAATAACTGCTTTCCAGGGGCATTTATAACAAAAAGGCAATCCTGTTTGATCACAGTTTCTTTTCCAGTCCTACCTTTCACGTATATGCATAATGCATCACTAGACTGTTATGGATAGGAATAAGGAATGTGACAATAGTGACTAACAGAAGAACTTCACAGAGAGATTCACGTCTATTGATCTAACTTGAATCATTAACGTTTAAAGAAAACAGAAGGAATAAATAAAAATTTACGTTCTTCACATACAGTATATTTCTAATACTTGTCTAGCAATGAAAAATTAAAAACTTCAGCAATGGAGATGGAATAGTGAATGGTTTGCCCCTTCATTAGGATCTTTCTTGATCCATTTTGCCCAGAGGCGGATTCAGAGAGGGGCTACGGCCCCCCCTGGAGTATCCAATTTACACTGGATAAAATTATAATCCAGGAGAGCCCTGAAAACCCAGAAGTTCACGGAAAACTCTGGGTGCATGATAGAAAGTTAACAAGATGTATATTTACTAAAAATGTGCATAAATGTTTATTTTAAAACCTAATTCTTTGGTAAATTAGTCATGAGACAATCTTGATTTGTGTTGAAGTCTTAAAATTTTCAAAATTTGCATAATTTCATTTCCTGGACCCTCACTATTACTGGGATATTACCCCCCCCACCCCCCTTGTCCCTATCCTGGATCTGCCACCAATTGCGCCAGCCCCATGTTTAACCTGCCTACCACTGTAGAGCACTATGATCAAACACTGGTCAGCCATCTAGCCATAGTCCAGGCCTACCATAGCAAGCTTTGATGAGCCAAGATGGCTAGGCCTCAGACCAGTCATATAGGTTCAGTCATTTAGGTCCAATAGATTAACACATAGAAGCCAATGAGTGATTGCGTGAACATATGAATGAATACAAAACTTTACCATTTCAACACAACTTGTACAAATTCATGAACAGAACCAGTTCTAATTTGGTTCAGATATTCATTCAAGTTCCACTATGCTAAAATCATCCATAAATATTTACATGTACTTGTAAAATTCTATGTATAGTGTAAGTAAGCCCTTGACGCCTAATAGCAAAAGGGGATTAGAGAAAGAAGTATAAGTAAGCTTTTGGTAACTTCTGCAAGACAAAAGTCAACACATATGTATTTCCCAGCATCTGGATTACAAAAAGACATCATGAGACCGTAGCTTAATTGAAACAATTTTTACTCACACCAAGTAACACTCAAGCTAATGAGATCATAATTAACTATCTCATGTTTAATGGGCTAATAAAAAAAATGCCAAAAAGTTTTTATATCCAGTTGAGAACTGACTTTTCCTTTCACTGAACAGAGTCAAAATGAGGTGTTTATCAAAACAAACAGTTTTACTTATCTCTAGTTGAAAATGTGTAGGCCACATGCTACTCAAAGAAATATAAATTCTTGCCATCATTAGTTTAGGCAGAGTGTAAAAATGATGACAGATATTCCAGCTCAATGCATTGCCACGAAGTTCGACACAATTTCTTACTAATTTATATCATTTTGCACATTGATGGGGGAGTGATAGCCATAGGCCACTACTCAATTCAAAATACTTTGCAATGACTTAGACTAACTCACTAACCTTCCATGCCATTTCTTTGGGACAACTAAGCTCAACAAGTGACAATGCTTCTTTCATGGCAACCCAGTTTGGAAGGCGCCACGAACTCTCCAGAACAAGGAATGGATTGTAACAACCCTTGGTGTTTCCATAATCCATCAGCAGCTCCCACTGATTCAGTTCTTTAGAGCACCTGGAAAAAGATGATAGGTGAAAAACATAGGAGAAAATATGCCAAAATTCCAAGGCATATATAGAATTCCTATTTACTGCATACTCCTGATTATCCAGGCTGAGAGACGGCATGAATAATTGGAAAACACAGATTACCCAATCTTTCACTTTAATGTCTTGTAAATTTCATAATTTATGTAAAGCAAACAATATATTATTATTATTTATGCAGTTATTCTGTTATTCTAGAGTGCTTCCTGGACTCATTGAGGGCTTTTTTCTTCAGTCCGCAATCTTTTTAGCGGCGATAACAAGGTTTTACTCATATTATTACAGCTCCATATAAGAACTGGTTTCGAAAACCACGCATCCACGGCTGCGTGATCACGGATACAAAAAAGTTGTTTGCACGAATGCTTCAAAACCACTGTGCGATGTCAGAAACAACACTTTCAGGCACCAAGCCCCGTAGTCGCGTCTTGCACAAGTTGCCCGGGTTGCAACTGCTGCGGGATGTGTATCCTTGATCACGGAGCACAATCATGCACTGCAAGGCTTGGAAAACAGGAACACGGAGCTCCCGTGAATGCAACTAGCACACAAGATCTTCCGTTTTACGATGGGGATTCTAATGAAAATAATGAGCCCGGAGTATCCTATCATTGATATGCTTTAATTCCGGTGATTTTGCATCCAATTTTTTAAATAAAAATCGCAGAAAATATTTAGCAAGGGTGATAATCATGGATAATGATTATCACCCTCGCAACACGGATATACCGCAGCCAGATAATCGAGAGTCGGCTATATATTAAACAAAGGCAGCTGAGCTAGCAATTCTTATTAGTTGGGTAGTGAAAGCTGTTCGGATGCTCCACCGGGTAATCTCCTTCATGGCTGCCGACCTTTCGGGGTAGGAGTCGTCCTCCATCCTCAGGGCTGAATGTCGAGTCGAGAAATGCATATAAACTTCTCCACATTCACAGCCCACCACCACCAGACAAGAGCGCTCACCCTTAAGAGCACTGCAAACCAAGAGGTGACTATTCTTCCAGCGGACAAAGTGAATGCCACTGTTCTCATAAACACTGAGGATTACTGACGAAAGATCACATATACCCTCCAGGATCAAGTATACCGTAAGGTTCCGTGACCCTACTGATGCCATCACTAGGAAGATGCTTGCCCTGATCAAAAAATCAGGTCTCTCAGAGGACGTCACCAGGGTCCCACCAAGGGCCCACAGCACCTGCTCCTCCCAGACTGGGGTGCAGCGTCTACTGGAAACCCACGCATAACGACCTTTATCTGAATGGACGTAGTCATCATCCTCCATCCCAAAGAAGATCGGTTTTGTCCACGCTATTCCACCGAGCGAGGGCCATAATCAACTCTGATAGCCTAGCACAGGAGATTAATCATCTTAAAAAGACTTTCCACCTGAATGGCTACGACAAAGGGGAGATATCTTCGGCCCTTAGAAGGGCCACCAGTGATCGAGAAGGCGCCCAGGAGGATGAAGATGCCAGGAACTGGTGGCAAGAGCCGGAATACCATACGTGTCCACGATTTCCGGCAAAATCTCCAGAATTTTGAAAAGACACAGAATTGAATCCTTCTTCCGGCCCTGTACTAAGGTTAGGTACCAACTAGTTAGAGCCAAAGATCCCTGTGGCCTTGACTCTCCCGGCATATATCAGATTCCCTCTGAATGTGAGGAAGATTACTTGGGTGAAACTGGCAGGACAATTGCCACAAGAATAAAGGAACATCAAAGGCATTTCAGGCTATATCAACCTGAAAAATCTGCAGTGGCTGAACACAGCATCAACCAAAACCATACCATTCATTGGGTAGATGTTAAAATCATCTCTCGAGAGAAGAAATATTGGGAAAGGATTACGAAGGAGGCCATAGAGATCTGGCTAATGGACAACAACTTCAATAGAGATGGCGGTTACTCCCTCAGTAACGTCTGGAAACCTGCATTGCATAGAATCCGATTGGCTAATACCAAGGATCAATGAGAGAGAACCTGAGTTCCCGGCACCACTATATAAGACAAACACTTTCCGAGAAAAGACATTCAGCCCTGAGGATGGAGTATGACTTGTACCCTGAAAAGTCGGCAGCCATGAAGGAACTTGCCAGGTGGAGCACCCAAACAGCCATCACTACCAGTATACGCCGGGAAAGCATCAGATCTTTTTTCATTCTATTCAGTTTGTTGAAAGATGGTGTTTAAAGCATCCTTCTTCAGAAAATAAGCTCAAAATGATTTCAAAAACATTTTAAAAAAACCATATGAAAGAAAGCATACAGTAAATATTTAAAACAAAAGCATAATAATTTCCTGACATAAGCACTTTTTCTGGCACAGATAATTTTCCTATCCCTCCCATGTAAAACAAAATCTGTTTTCTAGTAGTTTTCACATTTTTTGTAAAAAACATTTGTAGTAAGAAATGTAAATTTCAGATGGAAAATATACAAACAACTTAAAAAAAACATTTGTCAAATTTTCATAAATTCTAGGTAAAAGAGGCAAAACAGTAAAACCACAATACTATGAACCCCTATACAGCAAAATTTTAAGGAAACCTCCCTATTCAGAAGTCATTGACCTGATACCTCAACTACTTCTGCCATTCAAAATTATTGATACAAGCGTATATCGCTAATAGGCGATAGTGAGAGACAAAGTGATTTTTAGGGATTCACCAAAGAAGGAATGAAGGGTCATTCCATGTCAGTTCATCCAGGCATGACACCCACCGACTCGGATTTTGATGAAACTAGGCAATTTTCATCCTTCCATGTAGGAATGAAAAAGTGTAAAATATTTCTTGGCTATCTCTAATATTTTTTTTTCCACGACCATTTGAAGTTCGGGTGAAACTGCAGTTTTTCAATGAATGCTGTCTCCACAGGCACTTGTACCTCCTGTGGGAAATAATTTGTCTCAGCCATAGTTTTCATCCGATTCTTATGAAAATTTGCAGGTTTACTATAGAAGTCATGAGGATTCCAAAAACTAATGAAAAATTATCCTAAGTGATATTGTAAATTCTCTAAATTCATATGTTTCATAACATTTTAGAAAATTTTGCGTCAAAAACATGGTTCTATAAAACATCAAATTTTGACCTGAGGCAATATCTGAATCAAGCTAAATTATTTTTTCTAATATTCCTGAAGGTATGACCCACCACCTGTAAAAATAAAATTCATGGCTTTTTGCTTGCTTTGTTGTTAAAAAAAAATTTATGTAAAAAAATCCCTTTTCACGATTCTGGTAGTCCGTGTTGGGTCCTCCGGTTGGGGAATGGAAAAAAAAACTATTAGAGATAGCCAAGAAACACTTTACACTTTTTCATTCCTACATGGAAGGGTGAAAATTACCAAGTTTCATCAAAATCCGAGTCGGTGGGTGTCATGCCTGGATGAACTGACATGGAATGACCCTGAAGCTTTAAATGTTTTTGCAGACAAACTGAATAATCTAGCGGCCTGAGTGCATGAAGATGACGAAAGTCTAGTGTGGGCCACATGAATAATGAGGAAATAGAGGCAGCAATTCAGAGACGGTTTAGAACAGTGGTACATATCTTCAGCAGGCAAGGGTGAGAATGAAGTAGATTAAGATGAAAGTGAATTAAAGACACCTGATGTAGAAAAAATTCTTGATAAGATCATTAAATTGATGAACTAATTTAATAAACAAAGTAATCATGACCCACATATTTTTCACCAGCAAAAGATAAAACTTAAGAGACATAGAAATGCTACCAACTGTCATGCCTAGAGAAAATTACAGATTATCTTGCCTCCCATCAACGTACATCATGGACAAAAGCTTCAACCATTACATATGGTAGATGCTTTAATTGATAACATGGATTACTGGTGACATGTGAATACAATCTGTACAATCTGTCCCCCCAAGGCCACGTTTATAACTGGATTTGACTGCAACACTGTCAGTGTTGATAGGAAATATTATAATGGTACCTCTATATTATAATCACTTCATAGAGTTCGATTTAAGTCAACTTACACAATAAACTATAAATGGTGATGTCACTTACCTCACCCAATGTTTTTCCCACAAGGAATATTCACTACTTTGACTCATCACAGAATTATTATTCCCTTGTTCCTGGGCTTGCCTAGTTTTGGACATCACATTTTCATATGCATTTTGGGCCCTTTCAAAGAATCCTTGCTGTTCATACGCTAATGCCACAGCTGTTTCACGATACCGAGGTGGGGCATTATTGCCACCCCAGCTACGCTGCCATAGCCCAGCCCACATGTCTTCCTCACATAGCAATGTGTACAGGTCAGAGAGTGAGTCATAGGTTTCCTACAATAACAAACAAGATTATGAAATTGAAATCTGAAAGCCACACATATTAGATAATTGGACATTTACAGCTAATTCGTTTACAGTTCATATTTAATTTTAAATTGTATTTTGACAAAAGTTACAGATGTTTTATTCCAATGACATTAATAAATATTATTATTGAGACTCACCTGCAACGGAGAAGGACTATTAGGTTCAAATTCATAACAATCTAAAGATGCAGCAGGTGCAATAGCACCAGAGCCTGGAGCAGCATCTTTTTTGTTTTTTGAGCTGTTTAACGAGCCATCACTGTTAGTATCAAATGCTAACTGCTCCAAACTGAGGACCATCCTATGCCAGAGGTTGTGAGATTTTCCCAAGTACTTCATTAGGCAACTGTAAATAAAAAAATAAGGTGTTTAAATTTCAAGAAACAAAACTACAGAACGCAGGAAGCCCACAGGAAACACAATAACAAACTAGCTACATACAAGGATAAAATATGTAAATTCTATAGGCCTGGTTACACGATACATTAACACGTACAAATTAATGTCGTATGAACGCGTGAATGAACACGAAAATGCACCCTGTAACCACCCAACAAGTGCAAATGCATCAACAGAAAATAGAACCTTATCTAATTTGGTTTATGTATTCGAACATGTTCCATTCCGGTCCACAAAAATCATTCATCAATTCACACATTAACATGCACATGATAATGTACCATGTGATAGTGTACACTAGTAAGTGATTGGCTGCAAACTGTGCTGGCACAGGGTTCTCCACCCCTCCTTTGGGATGGCATCAGACAACTCTCGCGGGCCGGACTGCAGTCTTGAGAGTTTTTTTGGAGAACGATTGCGATGATATAAATATTTTACTTAACGTACAAAATCTTCAGTTCCTCTGATAAAATAACCCTATGCAGTTTATATACCTACGATAAAATCATCACATGATAAAAGCACGCAGCAAAAACATCACCATTTATACTGTTTTACTGTTGATTACTAGGTGGTGCTGAGTCCTCGCTCGCTAACCTAATGTTGATTGTATTTTTACCATCTTGGTAATAACTGTGATTTTCCTACGCGACAATAGCCGACGATGTCTTGATCAAACTACATTCCTATGCATAAATCAAATATCGAAATATACATCGCCAGATAGCGTGCAGCGACTGATAACGTTACTCTAGCTTTCCATAAGTCGAAATACAATGCAAGGCCGATCTAACTACGACAGTGTTGCACTTTCCACTTCCTTACCTAACAAGGGAAAAGATGGAGGGGTTTCCACTACTATGTAAAGCCAGTCAAAGATGGGGGTGGGGGAACTAACCATGGAGAGTCTTATGGAACTAGCTTCCTCTCCCACTGTCATCTTCCTCCAATTCCCGTCCCTGGGATAACTGGGCCTAACAAAAGAAGAACGTCAAATGGGAGTGCGCAGAACGTATTCAAGGTCGTAAATCACATAAATGGTTGGACATAACTGGCTTTAGGTGTTGTATATCTGACACACATCTTTTATTTTTAGTTTATTAAACACATAATACAAAACATAATAGTTAATGCTTGCTCGGCGGAGCATTACCCTTGAGAAATATCTGTCATAATACCGACTGTACACAGTGGAAGAAAATTTTTGACCTCACTATATCCATTTTATTTTACATGTGAAACATAGGCCATTTGGTGGTACAAAGACTATCACTCGCTCAAATGCAATTCTCGTACAATGCAGTATTCGCTAAACCGGGCTTTCACTGTATGTACATTTTATGAAGCGATGGAAATAAATAGTTCAAAGATTGTTAAATTTTTCTGATATTACAATGTAAAACTTACGGTTTAATGGGTACAGGAGGAGAACATTGAGCCAGAGCCTCAACAAAAACATTGAGTGCACTAGGATGGCAATCCTTTTGCACCACATGTGCACCACTGCATAAGAAAGGCACAATTTCACTGGAGAGACCCTATAAGAATGAAATGTAGAAGTTAAGACATTTAGAGTCAAAAAGAAATCTAGCATTCATACACGCAATATGGTGATCCAATCAATCAACATTGTAAACACCAAATCAAAACAACATAATTTTAGAGCGTTGGTTACAAGAAATTCAATAACTAATAACACATTAAAGAATAGCATACTACTCCACATAAATTTAGCCATTTGCTTCTCATTAAAAAAATAGCAATGTTAATATGAAGAATCATTAGCAGGTATAAGAACCATCTATAGTTTTATATTATTAATAATATACTACAAAGTAATAGGACTTGGTAGATTAAAGAATACTGCACTATATCTTAAGCACTAAACAAACCAATCCACAAAAAAAAACAAGATGAAACTAATGACATATCTATTACGGCAAAAAGTAATTACACAGCAGGACAGCCATGAAAAGTCTGATTTCTCTTTACTCACTATTTGCTGTTTTTCCGATAATATCTTCCATACACGTGGAAGAAGAGCAATCCACACTTGCTCTGCAAGAGATGAATCCATATGGCAAAGCTGCGCAGCGGCAAGTAGTAACTGTGATGAACGAACCTCCTTTGCACTTTCTATGAATTTGGATTGTCTAGCAACTAGTGACTGTAAACCTGAGCCAGAGGTATTTAGCCCTGGCAAATCTACAGAGCCATTTAATGACTTCCTTGGGGTTGACAACACCCCAGGGCCACCCGAATTTGAGCCTTGAGCACTATCCACCACAGATGATAGCTCCAAATCCAACACATTATCATCCTGTAATAAGTATGGGATCAGCAGTCAGTTCCTCAAGAATTGTGTAGCTGTACACTTTATTGGGGTGGATTAAGGTCATTCTTTCGGGGAGAAGGTTTATTACTTTTCACAGTACCTCAGTGGTGCAATACATTTCAGATGTAATGTGTCTGAGGTCTAATATGAGTAGACAAGTAGCTTTTAGATTTTATAAAATATTTTTAAACACTGTTCGTTAAGCTGGTGAAATAAAACTTTTCATTGAAAAGCAACCTTAAAAATTACCATCATTTCAATTTTTCCAGAAATTACGCAGAGGTGGGTTGGCCACCGACTTGCTTGGTCACAAAAAATACACTCCAGTGGAATCTTTCAACAGTGAAACAAGATTAGCAACATTTTTTTACAAACTAATCGCGATAAAAACAAACTCCAATTCAAAGGAGATTAATTTATGAAATATGAATAATTATGAGATGTGACAGATCTGAGTCATCCCGAAGTTGTAGCAACATAATACTGCAATGAAAATTATACATAAACTGAAAGGCAAAATAAACATTTAATACCTCCTTCTCTTGAGTTTCACTAGTTTCACTGGGAACATCAGCAGGTTCTTCTTTCAGGGTTGTGTATACAACAAAGTTGGCCTTCTCAGTTGAATCAGCAAAGTTTATCACAGAACAGATACCAGGAAGGGTATTGTTAGCCGATGATATCTGAATGGGAGTAGCTGAAAAATGTATTTAACATTGAGTAACTGGAAAACAGGAATAAAAATGAAAAAAATTTATTTATATAATGCTACTTACTGGGCACACACGTAACTAGAACTAATTCAATGCATTGCTTTATCCAAAAGTGTGCACCCATAGATTCCCAATTTTGTGAACAGACAATGTACAGAAGTCTGTCATACAAACGTCGTCTCATGCTATTGTCAAACACTTCAAAAAATTTGGCTCTGATAGATGGCTGCACACATCGGAGCCCAGCAAGAAAAGCAGGCTCCAGTTTTGATGTCAGTTCTGTGGTCTTCAAAGCATCATCCCTGATGAAAAACAACATAAAGATAATTATAGGGCATTAGTGTACACAAATATCCACTCCACACAGAGAAATTAGTACATTAGTACTTAATATTACACTACCCTCAATTAAGTAATTATGCCCAATTTAAAGGTGGTGGACACCAGTATTTGTGATAAGACTTTGGCACATGAATATGACATAAGGATTTACACATATCTTCTGACAGCATTTGTATTGAAATTGCTAACATTGAGATTAGAAAATTGCAGATGCCATCTAAAGCCAGATTAAGCATTCATTGCACCCACCATTGTGACAACTATCTTTATTCACGTAATGATTTTACATTACGCTTTCATCGTGGTGTCTTAACAGGAAAAGCATTCAGAATTGGAAAAGGATCAGAGGATTTAGGAGAATCATCATCAAACAAAAATACATAATGTGAATGCTGAACAACAAAGGAGTTGCTGACTTTCACTGACTTTCAATAAGGCCGCCAGTAAGAAAGCACGCTATGCTCCAGCTCCTGTGTTTATTTGTATTAGTACCTTGAGTTTTGCACTATTCGTAAATATTGCGGTGCGTGTATCTACAGTTGTGGGTACAAACCGATCACAGCTTTTCTCGGACTCATTACCAATGGGGAAGTTTGCCTACAGAAGTTTTTCCTTTTCAACTTTCGCTGCAAGTGGTTTCTCTCCATGTAACCTCCGTCACTCGGGTGCCCATCTGCCCAAGCCTCGGCGATCCCTCAGCCACTCTCCTGCTGCCTCGATGCCATACCCTCGGTGTGTAGTTGTGGTGCTGCTGTTAGTGATTCTCTCAGAAGACGTAAACCTTAATCCTGGCCCTCCCAGTGCTTCCCATGGGAGTATGTATTATCAAAATGTGAGAAGTATCAAGGAAAAAATTATTGTCAAGGACGAACAAGTCAGATCTTGCTTCAGTGATGTTGTTGTCTTCAAAGTGAAGCTGGGCGCACTACGTGACATATGCAGTTGATGTTTCCAATCCGTCTCCACTTGTTTGAGGGGCTAATTCTGCTCTTGTTTCTTTGAAAATTGTGCTGTTTGGACAATGTTGCATATTAGTATAGCCTAATTGTAAACAGAAAACTTAGAGGCAATCAATTACAGCTGAAAAATAAACAGAAATATCATCCGGAATACGTCGCATTTGGTCTAAATCTTTTTTAATCTCAAGCATGTCATCTAATTGTCAAAACTATCGAGAAATCTTCAGGCCCAGAAAGTCACTCACCTAGCATTTGCTGTCAAGAAATGGAGAATTGGAGCAGGTAGGCCAAAAAAGGTCAGTTGGTGAGACGGGGTAGGGATGAAACAAGCTTCAATTAAACGATTTAAGATTTTGCTGGTGAATACTTCTGACAAATATTTCTCGGGTTTGCATCCAGGTTAAAGCTTTAACCTGGATGCAAACCCGAGAAATATTTGTCAGAAGCTTCAATTGTTCTCTTGTAATTTGATATTTTCCTTAGAAGACAATGATTTATGGTCTGTGTGATTTCGGAAACAAAAAAAAAACAGCAGAGGCACGGGCTGATGGACGGCCGAGGTTGGTTTTTTGAAATCTGCAGCATAGTTACTTTTGACGCTGTTATTATCCTACGACGCTGAGATTCCCTCGATGATTGATCAACCTCTTGGGAAGAGTCACACTATGTGTCAGTCGTATTTTACCTTTGCTATTTTTCACGGCTGAAATTCTGCCACATAACTTCTGCGAGAGCTTTCAAACAAAATGGTTCATGAGTAGGACAAAAATAGCATGCGACCATGCATTCGAAGAGAGAATCGGAACTCTTTCCACCCTTATGTGGGGCATTGCTTTCACTGAAGCTATTATTTAAAATTTCGGATCCAGATCCGAAGTCTTCTGCAACTTTGGATCCGATGTATCTGATGAAGAGCAATATTCACGGATATTTGGATCCAAGGTATCCGATCTGACCATCCCTAATGTATTTTGTTTTCCTGTTATATATTTTCTTGTTATTGGGCCACTATAAGTTGGCAATATTGCAGTGTGTGGACTCTTGAAATAAATAAAAAATAAAATAAATAAATAAATGTGCCAACAAAATCGGAAGGGACAACAGGATATGTAAATGAACAGCTACTATCTAAGACCTAAGATGCCTTAGTTGCTTCTCCTCATAATGGCCATCTGGGAGAGCCCCAGTAATTGACACGAGACTTTTGGCACATTGTCAACATCAGATTCACAAAAATTTCATTACATCAGAAAGTGAGGGAGTAGATGGGTCATGAGAGATGATTTTCACTACATATTTAGATGAACTAATAATAAAACACAAAACTTACTTTGGGCACCATCATTTTTTCTTGAATGTAAAAAAATTGACAGTGTTTGAAATAGTGGTTGCATGAAATTTTTCCATGTTCCACAGGTTTTTCTACATTTTTATACCTTTTCTCAAAACTGCTCTTAGTTCCCCAGCAAGTTACTACACCAAATTGTAGAATATATCTCCTTATTCAAACAACTCACCTGTATACAAAATTGACTATTTCCAGAAACTGAGCATTCAAATCTATATCATCTGGAAATCTTTTTTCTACATATTGCATCAGTTTGACTAGAAGAATTGATTTCTCTCTTAAACTAGGACCTTGATTGACAGCTATTGGATTTTTATTCTTCATCCATTCTTCCAGCATCTAAAAAGATTCAAGGTTTAACAGTCCATTACTACCAATTGGCACAGAAGTATGAAAAGCAAAATATGCCTTTTAGCAGGGGCTCAGCTAGGAATTGAGGATAGGAGGGGGTTTAAGCACAACTAATACTGGGGAGTTCGGGGGTATGGAATACCCACCAGGGGAAGCGGGAGGTGCGGGGGCCCTCCCCAGAAAAAAAATGAATATAAATGGTTCAAAATGGTAAGTTTTACAGCTTTCTGAGGGATATTTTTATAATCCTTACATTAGACTAAAATTACATAAGTAATATTAGTCCAATTAAGTAAAATGGATTAAACTTTAAAAATTCTCTGAGCTCTGGGGGGGGGTTTATCCCCCAAAACCCCTCCCTCACTGCACCACTGCCCTTTAGTAATCACAGAAAGAACATATAACATTCCATTCGCAAGTAAAGGTGACTAAAACATCTAAAAATTGATGATCAGCACAAAAGTGATCCATAAGACGAATGAAGACATGAAGGGGACAAATAGCAAATGCTTCCACGGTTTACAAACAACTCACCTTAATTATAGTCTTCATAACTTTGACATCAGGTGTCTTTTCTATGAGACCGACCAATATATTTCCAATAAATGCTTTCCTCATTTCTACGCCCATTACACCTACTCTGTTTTTCACCAGATCAAGACTCAGCACCAGCAGTTCATTTGCTAAAAAAATTTCACAAACACAATGTTAAAATAACATCTACACATCGATTAGGAAAGATGATGATTACATTATACTTCAAGATTGAGTCATTACTCCCACACGCAAAACTCTCATGAAAATATCTTTATTTTAATTTTTCCCTCCTTTTAAACCATGAGGAGGCTGGAGTGCCCATTAATGACACTATCAAATCCATAGATTTTCAATTTTCTCAGCTTAATTCAAAGGATAATCCATAAGACAATACTGACCTAAACTTGAATCTCCTCCTCCTGGACTAAGATGCTCTCTAGTCATTCTCTGTAAGACCCTCATGAAGGAGGTAATAAGACGGTCAATGTAACAAGGATTGTGAGCACAAGCCGCTTTAAGCACCATAAGTGTTCCAAAAAGTGATGATGGTGCATTTACACTGCCTCCTCCTACGACAAAAGATTAAAGAAATAAAAATCATTCAAAATATGACAATAAGAACAAAAAATTATAAATAAATACCATAACATTACTATTTTCAGTTTAAAAGAGTGAAACAAACATAAATGTAAACGATAAATGATGGATGTCCCGAGGCTTTGGAAACATTGACGCTGAAAAGATATTGTGATGAAGCTTCATGTTGCATGGAATATTTATCTATCAACCTCCTATCAACAACAAAAGCGCCCTTTAATAATATTGCACGTGACTGATTGCACAAATTACTAGAATGCACATGAAATTTGTGATGTAAACGTTGTGAGTATATCTTCCACCCATTTACTCCAATTAAAAAGAGAAATACCAAAAGTTGCACGCATGATGATAAAACCCTCAGCTAAATGAATGCGGCTGAGTAGGACTGAGATGATAGAAAAGGTATTTGAAGCCGATGTCATCTCCATCACTGCATTTTCACAGCTGTTTAAATCATTTCAACAAAATGTTTTAGAAAAAATTAATTATCTGTAAGTTAAAAATGATCTGTATATTTCCAGGGAGTACTTTAGAAATCATATACCACCCAATGCAATAAATTATACGGAAATACTTTGTACACACAATTACTCTATTCATAACCCGCACTGTAAACTATGTATTTATAGTCACTGATTGCAGACCAAGCCATTCTAGACAATTAATACTTAACTCGGTCTAATATTGCTCTACCATACTTGCATATCTGGTCAAAAGCCTCTTCCTACCCTTCATCAAAATTAATATTCTTTAAATTTTTATTTTTATTTTATTGTATAAATTAATACTCTACTCCATTTTACAAGTGTCAACTGGCAGTAATGGCGTGTGTGGAAAATTTTTAAAATAAATAACATCAAAGTAGAAACATTAAATACTGATTAACGTAAAAGGTCAAATGCAAAACAAAACAAATCGTGAATTACCAATTGATCCCACACCACCCGCGCCAGCTCCAACTGACATAGCAGTGACTGCACTTCCAGACGTATTTGTACCCGATGATGATGCACTTCCAGGTATATTGCCACCAGAGGGGCTCTTTTCATAACTGCTCAGTCCTTCTAACACAACCTTATTCACACATGCATACAAACATTCCAGTTCTTCAAATCGAGAGGCAACCGGAGAATTTGTTACTTCTGTAGGAAATATGCTCATCAACTTCGTCAAAAGACCATGAACTAACTTGATAACCTGTCAAATGGAAATAAAATGATATTACATAAATAGCCATAATATATACATAACAGAAAATAAAGAATCATGTAATGAACAACCAACCTTCAAATTAGGACATGTCATACATGCTGAAATTCCTCTTTGAAGAGGACGGAATGTAACAAGGATTTGCTCTTTACGAAGAACGGAGACTAAGAAAGTAAGAAGATCTAATGCTGTGCATATGTTGGCATAATTAGGCTGACTTCCACCCAATGACGAGAATCCACCACTCATGCCAGCCATTCCTCCTCCTACTCCACTTCCTCCTAAACATAAAAGAGATATTATATTAATTAGGTTTCTAAACCATAAAACAAAATGCCCACACCTAACATTTTTTTCAGAATCCTAACAGAGAAAACCAATTCCTTAGTTCTCAGTTAGTCTTGGTAATGATGGTGTAAACGTCGAAACTAGTAGACAGCTTAAATATATTTTGTGGAATAGTACTGTGTTTTTGTTTCACCATGAATATTTCATCGTTCCACCAAGTAACGTCCAAATCAGTTGATTTCAATTCCTTAGTTATATAAAAACTATGATTCAAGTATCTGTGCAAGGATTTTAAGCTCAAATAGCTTTAGCCAATGCAAGGGTCCCAAAAATGGATGATATTGCATTACTACTTCCTCCTCCAACAAAAAAATGATATTAATAAACAAGATAACATTAAGTCGAGCCAAAAAAGAGAGGGAACCACAGAAGATTAGGAATTAACAATACACTACCTCAGCTCTACCAGAGTTCCCCGTAGAGACTGACCTCAAAACGGATCAAAGAAAGGATGCATTGAGGTTTCTAACAATTTGTTATATTTTGTCAGTAACAGGGCAATATGAGCTCTTTCAAGAAAAATTGCTGTTGAAAGCAGCTAGTATGATGCACCCATTGCTATCCGCTTAAATTATTGCCTTCAATAAATAAAATCGACTAGATATTCAGCAAATTATGGAACAATTTGAAAATACACAATTCTTAGGGAATAATTTTGGCAGACTTTTGATTACAGACTAACTAAAGTAAGAGATGAAGCACAGAGATGAATCAACAAGGAAAGCAACCATTTCAATTATTAAAACACAGATTGAAAATGATGCAATATTAGGCACAGTATTTAATGGTAAATAATATTTATTTATCATAGCTAATGGAAAGATTTTTATGGTGACTGAGAAATTTACTTTACTTGCATTGCATGATATTTGGATAAATTGGATGCCCCTGTGAAAACAGAACCTGCACATCAAATCCATACAGCAAAACCTCCCACAGCATAGTCATGATTTTTCCGATCACAACAAATTTATTGCACAGAGGTTTTAAAGTAATTTTATAATGTATTCATATTTAACTAACCAGATCCCGAGGCTGACTCAACTCCAGCAAATAATTTATCAAGCCATGCAAGTTTAATATCACATTGAGGTGCTGGCCAAACTTCGGGTTTGAGAGCAGCCTTTAACAGCGCTACACATCTCCGAGATAGCAACTCTCCAGGAGAACCAACAGTTGCATTGGCATCATTCACCTACAAAGAAAAATTGCTAATTAAACACTATAAAATACCAAAATCTCCTATCTTCAAAAAGTTAAGAATTAGAAGAAGAAGAAGGAAATTAAAGCCACTTAATTGGGGCAGATCTTGAAGAACAGAACTCAATAGAGGAATATCCCAGAGTTTTCTCTGCATAACTGGGACAGCATGCCACTTTATTGGACCATGAGTTGGTGACATTAACTCTACACTCGCAGCGAAATTAAAGGTTTTTCCGGAATAGAATACAGCTTTATTATACTTTCCTCCTTTAGTTTAGTCTTATTTTTCACAAGTGTACTTATTCTTGCCTTATTCTAAAAGCTCTTATTGTAATACTATCCGTCAGTTTATTTGGATTCCATTCCCCTACCATGACACCTCATTCAACGTACTGTTGTGTTTAAGAGAAGAGGGGAAATGTCAACGTTAGGATCCAGATGCTGAGGATGCTTTATATCAATGGTTTTCCATTGTGAGCAAATAATGTGTTTGCAATAGTGATCCAATTTTAAACAAGACGCTGGAGGAACTACCTTTGAAACTTGGTCATGACCACTTTAATGCAACAGAAGACTGACCGTCTGGATGGAAGACCAAAAACCAAATAAAATTCAAGAGAGCTCGCGGAGAAAAAGAGTGCTGATGTTGTAAGAGCAGAGGAGTTGAAATTGAACAAACTGCCCAAGTTACTCCAGAATTTTTGCGTTGATAACATTTTCAATGCTGATGAAACAGGACTGTATTAGCAAGCAACACCAAATGGCTCTTTTTGTTACAGTTATGCAGGATGAACAACTCCGAAAAAATGATGGATTGCATCACTGTTTTGTATTGTTCAAATGTTTCGGGAACTGATTAAAAAAACTCTGAAAAAACTCAGATTATTGGGAAAAATGCTACGCCTCGATGCTTTAAAGGGCTAAGAATAAGCAGTTTACCACGTCAATAGCAATGCATGGGTGACTGTTAGCCTCTTAATGCAATGGTCAATCAGTCTGTAGCTAAAATAGGGTGGTTTATTACTATTTTTTTAATTGCCTAAATGGTAAGAATATTACTCCTGGAGTACGCATTTCCCGCTTTTAGATTTTTAAATGGCAATACCTATTTTTCGTGATTAAATGAAAATTAAAAATTTTCAAGCATGCGAATATGCGACGGCTATATATGCACACTGGGAAAAGCTCATGTGACGTCATTCTGGTTCCCACTGCCACTGTGCGAGGCCACCTTGGTGTGAAGCTATGAGTGCCGATATGATGCAGGCTGCTAGCAGGTAGCACTTGGCTTAAATAAGGATTATTACTACCCTATCAAACGAAGGAAATTTTATGACAATTTTTAGGCAATTTTAATAGGAGATTATTAAGGGATATTTCCCTGAGCTCTGTGCCTCATGCATGCCTTTGGTAATTTCAGGCGATGTAATACTCCTGACTACTTGTATAGCATCTAGGTCCCTGTGACGTCACGTGGTGTGGCATCACATGGCTGCCAATCTGGTCTTTTTCAAATAAGGTTAAAATTGACCACTAACATTCGTCTAAACTGGCATTTCTAAAACCAAATAATTTGTAAATTATGAATTGGCGGGTAACGAATCACAATCAATTCCTTTCGTTTTCTTTGATGAAGGAAACTGCCCTATTAGGGCTTCATTAATGTACCAAGAGAAAAACAGAAAAAAAATCTGCTGTCAAGAAAGCTTTAAAAGAAAATCATATAAAACTAAACATAAATCATAATTTGAGACCAAAACTGGCCTTAACAGATTATTGTTATTACTATATAATTGGTTGAGAATAAAGGCATGAATATAAAACAAAAACCTACTTTCTGCAAATTTTCCAACCAGGTTTTCCTGATTAACAAAATGGCAATGAGTTTATGCTTTTATGCAATTTCTGTAAAATTTTCAAACATGGCAAGCAATAGCATATTTGAAACTTTTAGCAAACGACAAACATGGGTGTACCCAGCGAGGGGCAGCTTCCTAATCAAAAATCACATAAGTCTTTAAGCAAAATCAGAACTGAATGGAAACGAAAGCATTCAACAAATTTTCTTTAAACCCACGAAAAATGATATGTATTAGCATAAGATATGTAATTTAAAATAAAACTATTTTTTTAGGGAAATAATCTCATAAACTAATGTCACAACTTGGTTTGCCCCCCCTCCCAAAACCATGGTTTGCCCCCCCTCCCTAGACCATGGTTTGTCCCCCTAGTTATGATCCTGGGTACACCCTTGATGAAAAATATAACTGATATAAATGAATATAGTTTGGCTCAAACATCAGAGAAACATAAATAATATTCATGAAATCATGTCAAGTAAGACAGTGGAAAGGATTATCTATTTGAAAAATTCTGACAATACAAGAATTTATATACCATGCATGCGAGACGGAAGAGGAAGTTGAGCACAGCATCAGCATGAGCTCTCTCAATTGGGCGAGCACTGCCATCAACTTTTTGCTGAATAACAGTTTGAGATAGAGAAGTTGTGACTCCAACTGTCTGAGTGCTACTACTACTAATCCCACTTGGACCCCCAAGGATCTGCCCTGAAGTGTGTCTTTTACGAGGTGGTCCTTCTCCAGGATCCTCAATGGAAGGCCTTTTCATCCCAGGAGTCACCATGGCTGGAGATCCGATACCCTGAGAAGCAAAGGTTAAATTTCAAGTGATATTTCTCTATGTTATTTATAATGGTATTTGGGAACAGAATAAAGAGAGAAGAGTGACAGGGAAAATGCTAACTACACAACTTCAAATTAGCATGTTAGAACTACGAATACTTTCCAAAATTGAAACAAAAAACAAATGCTGCACTAAATTCTAACCAACAACTTGTGGAGTAGAGTCCACATATTAAGGAAAATTAATTCGAATAATTCAAATGAATGATTATTGACAAATAAAATGAAAAAAGGAGAGTAATTGATAAAACATCATCATCAACCCATGGATTTCAAGATTTTTATGGAATCGAGAGAAAATATCACAAAGTCAATAAAAAAACACTTTTCAATCTTACATGCTCATGATGGTAAGGAGTGGTTGGAGTAGGCGATGGTTCAGAAGGAGATGGAGAAGTATTCATTGGAGTGGTAGTCTCATCTTTTATCCTCTGCAGCTCCCACTTAACAATAACTTCAGCCAACTCTACAGCAAGCTTACGGTGTTCAAGAGATGCAGAAGGTGAGAAGCCTAAACGCTGGATGGAGGCTACCATATGCTGAACTAAATGATGCCTGACAGGATAATACACCTGAAAGATTTTAACTTGACTGGTAAAAGTTCTTAAGAGTTAACTTAAAATATTGTTAACTATTCAACCACAATGAATCAGTAACACTTTTGCATAAATTGTTGTTACACATAAGCACCAAGCTAATCAAAAATTACAATTATTTTTTTATGGCAATGGGTACTAAAATAAATGAAACTGAGTACCCCAAAATTACTCATTGAAATATCTAAACAAGTGACATCAAAACATTAGCAGTTTTACAGTACCTTGTAATGCCTGACAACAAGTTGCAAAATATGAAATAACTGGCCCATGGTGTGGCCCTCTTCCACAATAATTTTCTTTGTCCAGTGAGTGAGCATTGTATTCCCATCCTCCATTCTTACAGGAACTGAGGGTGTTAAAATTTCCAAGGCTTGACGAACAACATTGCGAGCCTCTACAGCGTGAGCTTTGAGTAGACCATGGAAAACTGTGGACAATAGTATAGGTTAATCAAGAGTGGAAATTTAACATGCAAAGGTTATTAGAACTTCAGCAAGACATTCAATTTTAGACAGTAAACTGAAAACAATTGATAGGCAGTAAACTGAAAACAATTGAATTCCTCAAGAACCTGGAATATCCCAGGCAGTATCCAAATACTCTAACCACTAAACTACTGGTCCTGTCACCATGAGTTGCAGGATTTATAATAACCTACCTGCCTCATTAAAAGATGAAAAGGTGAAAGGAAATTTCTCCTCTAAATTAAAGATGTACCTTTTAAACAATACCTTTTATTCTATTGAGGAATTCCTCAATTCTTAATTGTTTTGTTGTAACTGTGTAACATTCTTTTATGTATTGTTCATTCAGAATCTCTTGTGTAAGTGTTTATCCTTTTTGACGGGTCCTATATATGTTTTTGCATATCTTTTGGCACCAATAAATTTATTATTATTATTATTATTATTATTATTACTATAATCCCCCACCAAAATACACACCATATACTTTTAAGGAACAGCAACACTGAAGGCACAAATTGTTATTTTATTTCATAAAAGTATACACATATCATAAAAAACAAGGTGTGCAAGTTATATTCTTACCTTGAAGCACAATTCGCTTATGTATTGCAAATTTGGCAATGATATGAGAGAGCAGCAAGTGCCCATGATAGCGAGTGGCTGGGTCAACACAATTTTTTCCAAGAAGGCAAGGCCATGCAAATGTCATCAGCCGACGCAGTTTGCTCCCTTGCCTCTTGTTGGCTGCATCATGGATGTGTGGAGAAGCCTGCTCAACAAGTAAGCATGAAAACTGTAGCAACAGAATCCTTACAGCATCAGCAGTCCCAAATGGATTCTCTGGGTCGATGACCTAAACCAAAGAATAGCAAAAATAGTGAGCAATTCTAGAATTGAAAACAGCATATTAAAATTTTCATTGGCTGATGTCTTCCAGCAGTATTTATGTTTTAAGGGTAGTGAATGATACTTTCCCACTCAGTAGAGTTATGCCAGTCATCTAAGTAGTTATTTAGAGAGAAAAATTTGAACCTGTTTATGATATGTGTACGAGTTGAATTTTGAAGTTGAATTGAATGCATGGAGTTTTTTTAGTTCAACCACAAAAGACATGATCACAACCTACTAAAGCATATATAACAGGGGTAAAACTTGTTTTTGTCATCAATAGATGCATAAGTAAGAACATAACTGGCATCTTTCTTTCGAGTAGTCTAGACATCTTCATTATAAGGACAAATTATTACCACTACATATACATTTTCAACGGCATATTTTCAATGGCATAACTTCAAGCAGTTAACATACACATTTACTTGGAACCAAATGGAAAAATCTCTCAGACTATTGACCATTTGGACACAGAATAGCATGATATAACATTTTCTCCTGACATGAAAATGATTTCATTCAAATGAGAGTTACTTAACAGAAATTAATGGCTATGCAAAATGAAATATTCTGCAGTTACTACATACATAGCGCTATGGCATAATACTAGGACATTATAAATAATTTTTTTATAGGATACCAAGAAAAGAAATGCAGCCTATTTTTGAAGTTCCTCACAAGAAATACAAATAGAATATTCAATTATTAAAAACCTCAAAAATTTATTTAAGTGAACTAAATAATTTAAATGCACTGCAATCCTCAGATGATCCCAAAAATCCTGATATTCTGATAAACACAAGATATTCAAAGCATGGTACACCACCACTCGATATTTGAAATGGACGAATGGCTATGATAACATGCACTTACTCTCGATATGAAGACACTAACAACATTTTCAGGATTGTCTTGGTCAGGGGTGGGAGGCCCTCCAACCAATCTCTCACCCTCTCCTCTTTCAAATGATACAGCAAAACATGGTATCAGAATATACTGCAACACTCTTGCTTTCAATTCCTACAAAATAATATGACTAGAATTAGTAGTTGATACGAACTTAAACAGTTCGATTTAAGACAGTTAACAATTCATTATAGATTTATCTCAATGCATTCATTCATGAAAACTCATTGATAGCAAGAACAATAAAAAATGAGAGCAATTAAATACCTGTGAATAAAGAGAAGAATTATGCTGACTAGCTGCAGTTGTACCACCTGAGGCTCCATTGGTAGAGTTTTCGGGAGTGAGTTGACTGTTATCATGCTGAAAGGCTTCAACGAAGCGGAAAAATGCTGCTCTCTTCCATTCAACAGTATAACTGGCAGCAACTGTATTCTCCAGAAAATCTCGCAAGAACTAAAAGAAATATTTGGAAGTAAGTAGTTTATGTAGTTCTCTAGAGACAATGCCCCTTAAATTATCTATATCACAAATAATTCCAAGGACTTATTATTTTGCCCTAGTAAAATTTAAAAATTACCTGGAAGTCTGGAATGAATCGGTCACAAAGTGCCCTCAAGAGTTGAAACAATAGATCGATTTCTGTAGGATGATGGCAGAAATACTGTAGCAAAATCTTGACCAGAAGTTTTGGCTCTTTCCAGTGTTGAAAGTCAACTGCATCCACTCTCTTGTGCTTCTCCTTAAATGAAAATGGAAGAATTCATAATATCTATGATGTTGATTCAAGAAAAAAAAATTATAAGGAATATTATACCACGGATTGAACTCATATTTTAAAATTCACAATGAATCATCATTACCTGATACTCTTCAGAGCACCACATTGTTTTCAATGCTGTTACCAACTGGTGTTGCGTTATTAGCCACTGATCATCAAACTTTATTAATAAAGATGTGATTCTGATGCTCTGGTACTGAATTTCAGGTTTATCAGTAGGATTGATTGGTAGAGGAGGTTGGATACCTAAAACAAGAATTTTAGCAATACATACCTTAGTTTAGTCGCAGGATTTAGGGTTTAATGGATGAGATGAGAAAGATGAATGAGTAGGAATGAAAATTTTAACTTCTAAAAAGACAAAGAAACGAGAAGTGGGATAGTGCACCCTAGAACAGTGGAAATGAGTAATGGAAATAGGAAAAAAGCTGGCCTTTGGAACCTAAAGAAAGTGTTTGACTGAGAGAATTTTAGCAAGCTATTGGAAATATAAGACAAATTTGTGAAATTGACGGAGAAAAAAAAATATAACAGATATATAATTAAGCTAATGAGGAAAGGTGGATTACACAAAGTGTGGATAGCTGAATATGCACCTTCTGGAGGGAAAGGAGGCGTGATGTTATTTTCCCCACTCTGAGCTCGCCCTCCTTAGAATTCTTTGCCCTCAAGTCCATGCATGAGTACTAGGAGCATTAGCAGGAATTCAGATATGATCTCTGGACCACACACAGGGGCATGCTATCCCCAGTTATCCTGTCCCCCTCTGCTACCCGCACTCCTGCTCCACCCATCAGGAATAGGTATATGTATATTGAGAAGAAAGTCTGGGCGAGTACTTTGCCATCATTTGTGGACCACTCTGAATGTCAACCTGAGGACTTCTTAGGACCCAGATTTTGGCACTGCCGGCAGGGAGTTCTTAGAACCCTGACCTTAGGCACCAATTCCTGGGACTGTCACAGACTCAAAACCCTGTTCTCCCACTACCCCAAATTCGCCGCTGCCCCTCATGGGAATGCAAGTATCTTCCCAAGACTCCCTCATCACCGTGCATGCTAGCTTCAAGTCTCCCGTTCAAGACATGTGCATGTAGTAATTCAGTATTAATAAAAGCTGATTCTTGCAACTCCCAATGAGTATTCTATGTATGAGTATTCTAGTAGGAGAAAGGGGAAGTGTTGAGATGGAGAGAGAGGGGAATGAGGAAGTAAGGAGATTGCTGCATAGATGGAGATAAGAGAGGACAAATGGGCTGGGCAGAGGGGAGAACAGACAGGAAGACAGAAGGGTCTGCGTGTGAGTGTAGTTGGAAAGACAGGTAATGGGAGTGTATGTTTTATGGAGAATAAGAAAGGTGTTAATGAAGAGAGCCTTGAGAGAGAAAAAATTATTGTGCCTAACACGTACACTTGTGCCAATGAGTGGCAATAAGATTTGGCCATATGCTGAGTGAGTGGAGCGAAGCTGGATAGGAGAATGTTAAATGCATTAAGGTTGCATATGATTTGACAATGGTGGCAGGAGATCCAAAACATTCATCCTATTGGCTGTCAAAAATGGTCTGAAAGATTCACAACATACAAATGAAAAACTTACCTAGCTGAGATGTTTGGTATTGCAAACCCATGGCCATATTCATAAGCCTAACACTGCTGTTTTGCAACACATCTCTGAATGGCTTCCCATCTTTGTGCTTGATAAGAAATTCAAAAAATCTGCTCCATTGTTGATCCTGATAACAAAAAAAGGAAATTTTATTCCAGCTTTTCAACTTGAAAAAAAATATTCACAATTTTCATCACTAATAATAAATGGCACATAATGTATTAGTGAACAAGGAAAATTATTTACTGATACATACTCCATGAATAAATAGATTCCAGTATCATGGCAAGAAAATAATTCAACCACCAAAACCAGAATCTATCATGTTAAGACTTGATACCAGCCTTTTCAAATTACTTTTTATGGACTTTTTTTACATGCTCAGGAAGCCAACAAATTGGTAAAGAAACAAGGATAATGGTTTCCAAAATTAGAAACAGATCTTAACCAAAATGTATCTTTCAGATAACCATATACACCAGCCATAATATTATCCAGTTTCCCAATAGCTTCAGTAGCTTAAGCTAGCATAAAAGGTTAAGAGTGAATTCATACCTATGCTGTCAAGTTTTTTATCACAAAGTAAAAAAATCATTAATTATAAATTACAACTCTTAGTAAGGGATGAGCAAGAAATTCATTCCAGTGTCCAGATTGGACTATAAAGAATCTTCCCAATGATTTTAGATGTTAACTGTTAGTCCCATTTTTTGAAACTGATACATGTTTTTTGTACAACTTACAATTGCTTGAGTAGATTTGCAGTGTAATGAATTCAACCACTGTTGTAATGTAGCAATCAATTCCCCACTACACCTAAGGATTGCACTACCAAGATCTTTGTTTAAATATTTAATTCAATGGAATTAATAATATGTATATTTGTCATATGGATTTACTTTTAAATTTATATACAGTGGAACCTCGATCTATCGCTCCCGCATTCTTAGTTTGCCATTCCAAATAACGTTTCATACAGACAATGCAATTTTTCCCAAATCTATCATTCCCCAAAACATCATTTTTCTGCATTGATCATTTGAAGATCACAATCCCGATGTATAATTTTCCCGCATCCATCATTTGACAAAACTCCCAACTCTGAAATCATGGCCAGATCATGGCTATCATAGGTTTCATGTTACGAAGACCATAAATCATTGGCTTGGAAAGAAAATATCTAGTTATGTGAGAATAATAGAAACTGTTTCACCCCTCCCCCTCCCTCGCCCCCTTACCTTTTTCAGCCTACTTGTGTCGAAGTTCCCCATTTCTGGAGGTCAACTGCCACATTAGTCACCTATTGGCTCAAAAGGTATCTAACAATGACTTTCGGGAATTGGTATAACACTTTTATTGGATTGAGACATTAGTAATGTGCACATGATTCTAAAAAGAATGAGACCAAACACGAAATATTTCTTACATTATTTAAGCATTTTAAGTGAGGAAATAGTTGGCAAATAGGACAGAAGATTAGCATTCTGGCAAAATTCGAGATACTCGCAGTGGAGCTTATCGGCATTTGATGAGGCATATTTATTCGTAAACAGGGTATTGGGTTACAATTTACAAGTTATACTATAAATATCACTTGTCAGAGTCAATGACTAAGGGATATCTTCTGAAGATATTTTGTTACTCCCTACAAGCCATTCAAATTTCACAATTACTCGCCAAAATCCTGCATTCCCTGCTACATAGGCAACCTAGTCAAACACTTCCGCATTCATCGTTTTTTTGTCCATCCCCTTGAATAACGATAGATGGAGGTTCCACTGTATTTCTTTTGCATCATGTGCAGCCAATGTCGTTGTAACAATGAAACCCATCATCCAAAAATAAAGTCAAAGGAAATATTGCAATGTCTTAATTAATTTAGTTTCATAACTTCCACCACATTGTGCCACATATCACGAAAGTCAAAGCCTTCCTTAAATATGTCCTACTAGTAAAGGAGGTTAGAGGAAGGATGGGGTTAGGCATCGGAAAGTGTGAACATTGAAGGTCTTGGGAGAAGAAGGGGGGAAGTTGAAAGTTAGGGTCCAACCTCCCACACAAGGGAGATGAGGGCTGGCAGGGTGGATGTTTCAACTCTCAATGAATAGAGCCATTAACCTTCCCCTTCCACCCCCAAAACGTCCTTGGTATGTAAGGGTTTTATAATTTTTCTATAGACTCCAACCCTTCATACATAAACTTACCCAACCTCCAATTCCTACCCCACACCATATACGACCAATTAAAGAAAGACAAGGGGCCAACAGCCGTGAAAAGAACATGAAAAATGAGGACTACATCCTAACGACCCCAACATTCAAGATGGAAGTGAATACACATATGTGCCCTTACCCTGGAACCATTCTCTCACAAGACCCTAAAAAAAAACAACCCTATCTCCCACAACCTTCAATATTCCCCCTTTCCGACACCCAACCCCACCCTTCCTCTTACCCCCTCTCTCTAAGCAGTAGAACATATTTAAGGAAGAACTTGGTTTTACATAGTGCATTGAAAATTTTGTTGTAATAAGGAAGTCTGTCATGCAAAAATAAATTATGTGGAAATATTACAATGTCTTCTTTAACTATCATTTACAAACGTCATTTTTTCCAGCAAAGATATGCCTCATAGTGAACTTGAAAGCCTTAATAATTTCCCTAAGTTTTCGTATTCTGCTCATTCCTACAATTGTAAAATGGTGATACACTTCAAGATAAAAAAAATAATCTCATGCAAAAAATATTGTTTACAAAATAAGTTGTTCCTGAAATTTATCTTGAACTTAAATTTGTGCTTTCACTAAGCTAGAAAAAATAGACTCACCTTGATATTATTTTCAAGGAAGAATACATCGATGGTTTCTGAGGGATACCTCAATAAAAATTTGAGAAGAGGAGCCCGGAATGGTGATCCTGCTTCAACCAACAAACTCCTTTCAGCTTGCAGCACGATGCGACACAGCATTTCCAATAAACGAGCTGAAGCTGCTGGGATCTGATGGAATATCCCAATGATTGTAGCTATTCTTTCTTCATTGTCACCACTTCTAGTGCCATCTAAAAATATAGTATTCCACAGGTTATCATCGAGAATTATATATTCTGGATTTAAAATCCAAAAATATTTTGTTACATATTTTAAAATAGATTAATAGTGATTGGTTTACTAGAATTTTACACTACACAAATACTCTTTTTGTACTTCTAGAAACCAGCTTAATATCTAGATGGCCTTTAATCCATAATCACAGAAGCAACTCATTGTAACACTCAGTTTTTCAGATTTTACCACATTACATAACTTTAAATACATAAATTAATATCAAACAAGAACAAAAGACTTACTGCGATAAGCAACAATAGCAACTTCCAGAAGCTTTTTCAAGTGTTGCAGAAGATTTTCACAAAGTTTTTCATTGAACGTTGTTGGAAAAAGTTGAGTTAAGTATGATAGGTGCTTGGCTCCACTTAAATTGAAGTAACGGTAGTCAGCCAAAGTTAATAGGAGAGGCCGCATAACAGTATGAACCTTGAATCATAAAAGAAGTATATTAAATAAGATACAGATGAGTACAAATAAAAGCGTATTTACAATCCATTGTTTGCAAATCACACACTATGCTCACCATTTCCATATCAATTTGAAATCCTGCAATGAACCTCTTCATGCATCCAAATGCAGCTTCTCTTAATTCTGGATGAGGACGTTCAAGAGCACGGTATAATACATTGAAAATTCTCTCTCTCCATGCAACAACATAGTGGCAAGCAGCAAGGGCACGTAGTGCTGACCTCCGGAGTGGAATTAAAGGATTATTGTCACTGTTACTACTCCCCAAAACCCCAGAAACTCCAGATGCGCCTCCACCTCCAGGAACACCACCAACCACAGCACTCCCTAATTAAATTTTAAGAAGTATTTTCAGATCATAAACAAAGCAATCACATCTTCTTCTATCTTTTCTTTAACAATTAAATTCTGTTCTCGCTAACTAATGTTTAACCTTTTCCCTACCGTACACGTATATATACGTGTGGACGTTTCCTGACCCGGGAGACCACGGGCGTATATGTACGTGTGAGATTTTCCCGGTCAAGAAAACGAAACCCGTATATATACGTTTTCTAGCTCTCCCCCTTTCAGGACGGTCGTGGGTTTAGGTCGCCTTTGTCTCGGGACCCAACGCTTCGGGGTTTAGGATTAACCCTCCGAATCCGGGAGCAGGTACCCGGACCCTTCGTCTTTTATAACCCCTCTCAGCGGTAAGGGACAGCGGTCATACAATTGTTTATAGAGTCAATTTTCGAAATAAATATTTGTTCATTTCTCAAGAAATATAAACTAAGGATTGAATTGTTTGTCTTTTGAGCAGCGTTTAGAATTTTTAAACGAAATTCTACGACAAATATTAACTTATATCTCGAGTTATGTATAAACATCAAGATGGAAATTGTTGCTGCGTTAAATGCTTTGATAATGGCCTTAGAACTTCGTTTAAAATTTGACAATGCTCAGATAAAAATGAGTAATTCAATTCAAAGTCTGAAAAAATGAGTAATTCAATTCAAAGTCTGTAATTTACGTGCAAGCAACAATTATCCATTTGCTAAATACATATAAGCAATACATAAGTTGACCGCGAACCAATGCCGCAGTAATGGTCGTAAACCCGGAAAGGAGGGAGCACAACTACTCTCGGAGTCCGAGATAATGCGGAGTCCCACCGTGGAGGGGTCGAAAAAGGTTCAGCGAGACCCTTCTTAACGAATGCCCTCCAAAAATGCTCCGTACCACGAGAAAGAAGAGTCTCTTTGGGCTCGGTACAGCAGTCAAGCTAAGACGAAAACTCCGCGGTCTCGAAAGGGTTAAGAAAGAGAGGAATTTGTGATTTTGCACCTATTTATGGAAGTACTCCAAAAATAATAAGGATAAGATTTTATATTTAATAAGTAGCCAACAAAAATCAATCCTCAATTTTAAATACACCAAAAATTTAATTTAAAGGCAAATAAAATTACTTCTGTAATTTTGCTGATTGATTTTTAAAGCTCACCTTTTAGACGTTATTCAATTAGATTGAACTGCTTTTAAAGATTCCACTTTAAAAAGTCAGTGGTAACCATAAAACCACAGCGAGATTCTCACAATTACAATTACTGTATGTAATCAAGATTGAAACAGTTTTATCCTTTAAATCGATACCCCATGAAATACCAAGACATAGTCGTTTGCTCATGAGGCAATGTGCATATAGTAGAAGATCGACAATCCTGAAATCTGAACAACAAAGCATCTAAACAATGGGAGGTTTTCTGGAGTTTTTCAAAATTTATATTTTTTAAAGTTGCACTGCAAAAAATACGGCTATTTACGAGGTTTAATTGCTGTCTCAGAGCCTGGCTGTTTTCAAGCTAAGCCTGTAAGAGCATGTCAACTAATTTGCCATTTTCTACACTAAAATATTTCATTTTGTAACTTATGCCAAGATGTGATGATTTCATGTGACAGAATTCACGCCATCAACAAGCAATATCTATTCCTGACTTTCCTGACTCAATTAGAGAGGGATAGAAGTGGGTCAAAGTTTAAATAGTGCAAGTTGCACATCCGAAATCACTTAAAATCTAACATAGGAGACGCACAGTTTTACAAAAAAATGTGTAGCAAATGAATGACAACTGTTTGCTTTCTTTCTTGAAAAATGATTGCCTACTTTTTTTATTCAATGATCTCCAACCATCATGAAGAGGGATTCTACCGTCTTTCATCTACGTGCGCTCACTTGGCAGCAGTGAGAATCAATATGTTACGTAAAACATATTTCTTCAGCAACCATTTTCCCCATTTCACTCTTGGAACACCCACCACTCTCACAATCAGCCCAATTTGTATTTTTGTTTTTAGATATAAGGACTGGTATATACCAGCCATTATGTTAAACAGACAGGCTAAACAATTTTTAACCTGACTGCAGGAGGTGCACAAGAATAACAAAAGAAAGATAAAATACAAACATTATAAATTAATTAAGGATCGAATAAAGAATATGAGCATAACGTAAATTTGAACATCAAAGTTGGTGGAAAAATTGTAGTTTCAGCAGCATTTTAATGCTTGAAATACAGCACATGATCACTAACTCAACCTGTCATTAACACAAATGGTGCAGGTGAGGAATTGAGCATTACCACTGATACGAATTTATTTTACATGTAAATCATAGGGTTTTGAACGGTTTTTGGATCTCGCTAAATCCAAGTTGTCGCTTTATCCTGTATCCTCATTATATTGTTAACAGTTATCTGTACCGTTAATCCAGAAGCCATCTAGCCCTATACATTCCTGATTATCGATCTTCCACTGAATTTTGTAGGAACAATGCTTACACTGGTCATAATATATACATAGAATCATTTTTGTCAAATTTTAGAGAATCTTAGAAAAACTAATTCACGAGAGCTAAAAATTGTGTGATGCAATATCACAGGCACTCACAAGACACATCACTATAAGGAGAGGATAATCACAAGAAAAAGTATTGCTGGAATGATGTTCCCCACAATGACAGAAGCCCCAAATACATTTCTCTAAGTTGTTTCAAAGATAGATGGTTCGAAAGATTACCTGTGCCACCACCAGTTGCAGCTAAGGACTTGTAACAAGGTAATTTGAGCAAATACGAGTCCTCCATTTCACACAAAGACATTAATTCATGGAAAAATATCTTGTGTTCCTCAATATTTAAGTCTGAAATAAAACAAATGTCAATTAATTAAAGAATATGGGACAGTGAGGAACTTGCATGGGTCGTAGATTGCATTAAAAACTATTTTGAATAAGTCAAATGGATACATTAGCTCGCAAAAATACCTTCAGTTTCTCCATTCAGCATCAAAAGAAATAAAAAAATTGCATTTAAAATCGAGAAAAAATTCTCTGAGCCGACCACTGCGCGAAGACACCCGAGCGTTGCCGAGGCCAGACGTGACGTCATAGGTGCCTAAACAACCGTAGGGAGTTGGGCAATACGCTGAGCGCATGGTGTAAAATTTGTTTTGAGGGAGTATTTAGCCGCTCATCGTCACTTTATTTTGTTCTGTTATTCTTGGACAAGTTTTCCTATTGCTATTGTGCCTAGATTATTACTTGGGATATTAATAATGCGGCATCGGGATGATGAAGTACAAGCGTTTCACTTCGTATATTTTAGTTATCAGAAAAATGGATGATAACGTTGTCACTCGTTCGAAAAGTACACCTGAAATACATCTACATCTACATAATACCCCGCAAGCCGCCTAAAAGGCGTGTGTTATGGGGTGACACCAGCCTTTTTTTAGGACACCAAAAATTGATGCCACGACCCTCATGGAATTTTTAAGACAAATTATTGCTATACGTCGGCGGCAAATCGAGATGTAATTAAGAAACTTGTAATACTGGAGGATAACGATCGTAAGCTGTGCTGTTGACATTAGAGTAAGCTGTGCTGTTGAATTTGGCAACGCCAAATTAGCGGAGAAGGTAGTCCTATCCGTCCTACGGTACGAATTCACAGCAAAACAGTCTGCACACAATCCACATGTGAGATCGCGAATCGGTTCCGCTGCTAACACACACACAAGCTACAACCTATTTCAATAATATAGGTAAATCCATAAACAATATACTACCATATATCATAAAAATATAGTGGGAAATAGGCAAATACTCTTATCAAAAACTGGATGTCACTGTCACATTCTTACATTCGTCACGTACAACTTACAATAACAGAACTCGTTATGATGAATACAACTATTTATTCACTGATTTAAATTAGCCCACGCATGTGACACAGGTCACTTTTCTCACTACTATTCGTTGAAATGATAGAATAACAAACTTCACATACAGTTTTGATCTTGATAGCGTGATCGTGAAATGTCATATCTGCGGTGAACAACGGAGATTAGCACGCCACTGACAATTTTTACACTACTGTTAGACATTTATCGATAGCGTAATAGCACTTTTTACAATTTAATCACGATGGAACACTGATAACTCTTGGCCGATATTTTTCAACCTTGTCAAACTTTGTGCATTACAACCACCGGCACTGTGATTATTAGCAGTAGCTTAACGGGAGATGTCACGTTGAAAATAACACTATTTTCGCACAAAAATGTTCCTAGATGTCTCCAATCAGCGAGCAAAAGTTGCATTGACTGAAATCCACCCCATAATACGAGCACAGACAGTCCTAAACGACGAATTCTCCGGTACATACGAATAAACGGATGAAGTTATTGTATATAAAAGCTAAGCGGACATTAGTAAACATCAAAATCGTTCTAATTACATACTTAAATGAATGATATGCCGTCGATAACATCAACTTACAATTAACGTATCCCCCTTCCAATGGTCGTGGCTCAGACTCCTACAACGATGTTATTTAGGTATTAAAAATTTTTTTGGTTTAACTGCCTCAGTTTTATATTTTATGCCCTTACTCAGATATTAATATTATAAATAATGCAAAATATGAGGGCTTCCAAGCCTCTATCGTCGGATATTTATCTTTAAATATTAAATAATCAACACGTCTAACAAACGAAGCTCTCACAACTGCTGGCAACTATTACAAACAATCACAACAATCGCTTCGCGTGATGTTTAGGCACCTTTGACGTCATCGAGGCTTCGTCGGCAGTGGCTTGGGGGGTGAGGGAGTTTTTCCCGCGCTTTAAAATTCGTTATATTTATCATTAAATATCTCGCGAAGGAAAACTCAGAAATACATGCGGTTTTCTTTGCTGTATTCAGAAAATAATTTTCTGTCCGCCTGTGAAATAAAAAAAATCCATGCAAGTTCCCCATTGGAAAATTAGATATATAGTACATCAAAAAAACGTGCAACTATGTAATAGTTAAAACAAACTAATTCATATACAAGTACAGAGTAACTTTAGTACAACTAGACTTGACAATGCCAAATAATGTATTTCCTAATGTCACAAACTAGCTCTAGCAGGTAATATTAAAATAAATCGGCATGGAACGGCACAAAATGCCAGAGTGAGAGGAAAGGAGTATTTTCCATGTATTAATAAAGAAAACACACCACCCAACACATAAAGTAGCAATGAAAGAATAAAAATGAACATCTGCTTTAACATAGTAATGCTCCGCATGTTTGACTAATGGAATTTTTCCCTGATCGTTTCCCTAATTTTCCAGACATTTCCCTGACTTCCAGTCCTGATTTCCCTGGCCTGACTTGTATGAACCCTATGATCACTGTTCTCAAGGAAGCCACACAGCATTTAGCCATCCTCAAGAAATTGTAAGGGCATATTGATATGTGAAAAGTCAAACTCTACTTTACCTATTGTAAAAAGTCTTGGCTGTAATGTTGTGCAGAATGTATTTCCATCCATTAGTCCAATTTGTGCGTTTGCAGGTTGATGGCGCAGGAGATGCTTTTTGGGAGGAATCATATCAGCCAGAACATCTTTGTGAGGCTCCATTACATCTGTAACTGATCTGTTTTGAATTTTGGCAATAACTTCCAGTGAGTGCATAGCCTGTTCAAAGACAAGAAAAGATGAAAATTAAAAAAAAAAGATCAAAATGTACATTTGTGTAACTAATGTACGAAAAAAGCAATTTCAGTCATGAATTTGTATCCAAAACAAACAGCAAAGATGTAAATAAATAGTATGACCACTAGATATTACACTGGCACAGCACATAGACGAAACAGTACATCAGACACAAATTTACATACTGGAAATATTAAATTATGGAAAATTCACTCGCCACTGCCTTAATGACGACCCAGGTATCTACACTTTATGCCAATTTCAAGTCCTAACACTGAGTTCAGTTACAATAGATTCAAATAGGGACTAGAGGAAAATTGGGAGGGAAAATTATTGCAGTGACTTTGCCCCCAAAACTTGTATTTTGAGGGGAGAAAACAAATATGAGATACACTAGAAGCACATGAAATAATCCAACATACCCAAAAAGACCTTCCTCATTATCCTGTTAACTCACTGGAGAACCATTTGCTACCAGTTGGTGGAACATTACTAAACTTTGTTTTTAAGTTATCGTCTTGATTTCATATTTTTTTGTAAATGTTACATCTAAAAGCATGAGTTGAAGTACATGTTACCAAAAAGATTGCTTTTCTAAAGCCATATTTGGTGTGAGTAGAGCCATTTGTACATACAATGATATTTTTCAGTTTGCACATAAAAATTGAAATTTTGCTGCAGAATTCTGATGTTTTGTTTTTGCGTTCTGATTTTTTTTAACGTAGGCAGATGTTCCCCCATTTGGAGAGATTTTTGTTATTGCATCTGAAGAACATGTAATGAAATCTCCTCCCACTACCCACTTTTCCCTTTGACACCCTTGGGTAACCCCGTATGCAATAACCAAGAGAGAGATACCAGATGAAACACCCAACCCTCTCCCGGGCTTCTCTGAGGAGGAGACAAGGTCCACTTGAAATGAAACGTAGAGGTGACCACACCGACAGGGTTCAGATCAACTTCACATTTTCAATTTCTCTAACTTTTCCCTGATTTGCGACCTGAATTGAATTTCCCTGGCATTATATTGATGGTAAAGCACTCATACATAAGGATATAGTCGTATGTATGGATTAATACAGCAAGGTATATTTTATGGATAGCAAAATTATTTTAAGGGCAGGCAAGGTGATTCTTTTTTTAATTTTATTCTCAAACCACCAAATACAGCTCATATTGGCCATTTTACATCGGGGTATCCAACACATTTAACAAGTAAACGTACACGAACAACCAAGCCCTGGCCAGGGGAAACCTACCCACGCGGGACTCGAACTTGCGACCTCTTGTTTGTCAGGCAAGGACGTTACCCCGCTGCCACAAAGGCCAGCAATTCATTCATACCTACTTTGATTCATTCATATTTAAAGCTATTCAGTATATATTTAAGAAAATTTTATGTACTCATTTATGTTTTGTAGCCTCTGTACTTACCAAATAAAAATATATGCTAGACCCCATGCAACTTCATTCTAGAGTTCATACCAACTTTCCATTCTCAATTTCCCTGACTTTTCTGTGATTTCCAGCCTAAATTTTTTTAAATTTCCCTTTAAAATTTCCTTAATGGCAGGAAAATAATGGCAAGGTATACTTTGACAATCGAGTAGTAGTAGTAGAAATAAAGTCGAGCAAGACCAAGTCAGCACGACCAAGCACTATCCAGCCAGTCAGGAGGGTACAAAAACTCTAACCTTGCCGCTCAAACATAGCAATGCTCCATATGTCCAACAGCAATGTTCTTGCAGTACCTCTGGAGTTTTTTCCAGTCCATAATCCAATTTGCTCTCGCAGTGAGTCTTTGGGGTGAAAATTTTCAAACAACAAATTCGAATTGTGTTGAGACCAATCAAAATCAACAGTTTGGAATGAAAACCAATCGGAATAATTCTGATCGCTGTCAAACACACACCCACTGGCAAAGGTAAGATTTTTCCTCACCCATTTTTCTCCACCCCTACCTGCCTTCTCCAGCTAAGGAAAAACCCTTCTCCCACCCAACCTATCCACCTCCTCCTCCCCCTTTTTATGGCTACATATTAGAATTGAATTCTGATGCAACTAAAGTTGACGTAAAATGTAGAAACCTCTGTCATCAGTAAATCAGTTAAAGAAGCACAATTTGTTGTTTGAAAATTTTCCAGCATTGAAAATTTTCACATAATTAACCCTAAAATAGTGCATTTTGACAAATGTACATATCCATAGCTTAGAGCAATAAAAAACTTACCTGCTCCCTAACAAGGGTATTAGGGGATGTCACCTGCCGAACTAACTCATGAGTGACATCGAAAAGGCTTTTGCGTTGGGCCTCTTCTAATTCACTACTACTTCCTTCTGCAAGAGGCGCAGCACAAACAGTCAGCATACGTTCAAGATTTGTTTTGGCCATATCGATGGCTCCACTGGACACCTATGATATGAAATGGTTGAATATAAAATATTAAAAATTAACTGCCAAATTCTATAGAAAAAAATCAGATTTCCTATGGTATTATAATTTATTCACTAATGAATTTTTATCTTATTTCGTCATTGAAATACCATCCAAGTGATATAAGTAGTCATAATTAAACCACCAAATAAATGCCCTTACCTCACCAGTAAGATCCATCATGACGAACAACAAGGCCTTCAAAAAGAGGTACAGATGTTCAAATACCCATTGTGTGGCCATCCGCTCAAAGAGGAATTTGATTGCAATGCAACCTCCCAGCTTAGCATACCAAGCACGATCATAACAAAGGCTGCACATGCTATCAGCCAGATATTCCATCAATGGCAATCGGCAAGCCTGTTCATGAAAAAATAACTTTGATTATCAACATACAAAATTATGCGAGAAGAAATTTGAAGTAATACCGTATTTGCACGAATCTAAGACGAACACGATTCTAAGACGACCCCCCCTTTTTTGGAACTCCACCATGGGAAAAAAATTTTCTAGGGGAAAACAATCAATGCGCGAATGTTTGGCTATGTTGCCTATGTCCCAGGAAACGCAGGATTTTTGGCACGTAATGACAGGAATAGTGGTACTTAATCGAGACACTTAGGTCTTATTGATGATTCGACTAATAGTTTCTTCGGAGGAGCCATGGTCCGAAGACGAATAAAATTAAACTAGTGAAAATGAAACCTGACTTTATTAAACCCACACGGAAAACACTCCGTGGTATGAAGGCAAGCCACCCTGGAAAGTATGTAACCACTCGTACGAGCTATGCTATCGCGTTCGGCGTACACAGAGCATACTGCAGGGGGTGAAGCATGACCATATGACTGCGCCATGACATTTTTTGTCCCAAAGATAGGGCAACTTACCCATTCTTCTCTAATTAGCGTAGCGTCAGATGGGCGGATGAATTCGGATTGTTAGTAGGGAGGAACAAAATATCCTGAGAAGATATCCCTTCCTCAGTAACTCTGACAAGTGAGACTTATGGTATAACTCGTAAATTGATAACTGATAATAACCTGATATCCTGTTTTCGGAAAAAATGCCGCATTAACTGCCGAGAAGCTCAGCAACGAGGATATCGAGTTTTACCAAAAATCACCATCGTATTTTTCCAACTAGTTCCTTGCTTAAAAATGCTTAAATAACGTTAGAAATACGTCGTGTTTGGTCTCGTTCTTTTTAGAATTACGAGCACATTGCACATATTCCAGCCTAATAAAAGTATAATACCAATTGCCGAAATTCATTGTTAGACACCTTATGAGCTAATAGGAGATTGGATGCAGCGGTTGACCTCCAGAAACCGGGAACTTTAAGCAAGTAGGCTGAAAAAGGTCAGTGGGTGAGAAAAGGGGGGCATGAAACGCGTTTCTATTGTTCTCGTGTAACTTGATATTTTTTTCGAAGCTAAGGTCTTCGTAATACGATCCCTGCGCTAGCTGGGACCATTTGTTTGATTTTGGAGAAGAGGAAAGCGTCAGAGGGGGGAGGCGAGAGATGTATGGAGGTGGATAGCGGATCTTGGGAAATGCGCTTATGCTACTACCCCAAGGCTTTTAGCTTCTCCCAATGGTGATTTCATTTCGTGGGGAATATTTAATCTATGTGCCTGTAGTTATTAGCCATAATGACACATTGTATTTATTTCGTCTCATTTTCGTCAAAAGATTGATGTGGGAAAATTATACGTCGGGACCACCATCTTCAAACAATCAATGCGGTAAAAACGATACTTTTGAGATGCGGGAAAAAATTACATCGTCTATATGGAACCTTATTTGTGACCAGAAACTGCGAACAATGAATGCGGAAAAATGATCAATACGGGTACGATAGATCGGAGTTCCACTAAATAACTTTTCTTTTGAAAGCGGCAGTGTAATAATTTCTTTTCTCTGCCATTGTAATACTCTGAAAGGCACGGAATCACAACTAAATCGATTTCTTTAATCAGAGGCAAATCATGTTGCCATCTTACCGTTGCTCTGAGAAAAATGCGACGACTTTGTAGCAGTTTATCCCACTACGGCATTGAGGCTTTAACGTTACAATTTAGGTAAATTGTAACCAATCACACGAAAATTTTGTGAGTTGATCGAGCTTTAACTTGAATGGAGCCGAACCCAGGGTAAAGCAGGCAATCTCGCGGACTCGGCAGAAGTGCACCCGGCGACTGATCGGCACGCGCCGAATCTTTGCCTGCTGCCCAAAAATTGATTTATTTTACTTGAACGCAAAATTAAATATGCTAAATTACTGTTAAGCTATTTTTGATGTTGATTTTTCGTTGTATAGCTATCAGGTGGCAACCTCAGGTGTCCATGATTTTTCCGACGTAAATTATGCAACCCGCTTGACGTCAAAAATTTTGCATCCGATTCTAAGACGAACCCTCTTTTCCGCAGGAGTTGCGAGGGAAAAAAACCTCGTCTTAGATTCGTGCAAATACGGTAATTAAAAAATAGACTAATCTTTCTCACAATTCTGATCACAAATCCTTAAAAGTCCTTCAGAATAAACAGCATGTGTGTGCAAATAGTACACCTTGAAGATGATGATATATAAATGGATTTTAGAGTAAGTCTTGAGTTACATAATTGGAACAAATGGTTGTCTAAATGGTGAGTAAAAATAATGCGGGTAATGAAAGAGTGAAAGACATTGAGGAGAAAAGATAAATTGCATACACTAAAGAGAAGAGGGAACTAATACTTCAAGCCCAGAGATGTAAAACATCATCTATATAGACAAGCCAGAATAAGGGTTGAAGGGAACAGGAAAACCTACTCTAAGAAGTTAAGGAATAGAGATAATCTTTCAGTCAGGTATGACACCATTTTCAACACGACAAAAGTCTGTTGAGCAAAGCTATCTTTTTGTCTTAACTTACTGATTTACAACTTCAACACCTGGAAAATGAGAATAATGAGTGTTTCTTGAAGCTTTTTTAATAAGATCCTCTCATACTCACAATAGATATTTCAACCAAGTGGTTAACCACAAAAGAAATATAAGAACATAAAATGAGTGCATATGAAAATAATGCCTGTAACTTGACTAACACACCTGAACAGTCACTAACAAGATGTCAATTGTTCACACAATGATTTTTGAAAAGACTGTCATCATATTTTTGTTATGCAGGTTTGCTCCTCCAGCAGTGGAATTGTCAGCATGACTCTGACCTCTGATCCATATATGTAGTGGACTTGATACACAAACACCTTGGACTTGATAATCACGGCATCAACTCATTCAGTAAACCTCTCCAAGAATTTGCTTAAAAGAATGATAACTTGACAATGATAGCATATCATCACTGGCTACTGGTACACTCAGGTTGGAATGCCCACAAGTTACATGATTTTTTCACAGCAAATTTTACGTTGGTGAGTATAACTTAACACTCCAACCATCACTGTATGCTAAGTATTTTCTGATACTAAGTTTAGAGAAAATGAGAAAACTTCTATGTGAGGAAAATGAAGAAAAAAATCTCAATATTGGAATAATGAAGGAAGAGACAGGCCGAACGAATGATCAATACATAAAAATAAAGGCAATGCTCACCCTTTCCCTTGATCCCAAGACACTGGTAGCAGTCTCCAGTATGAGACAAAGGGCAACTTGACCAGGCTTACAAAGTTCTTTTTCCTCATGCCCCATTATTACAGCAAGAGAGTCCACCAAAACTAATGGATCCATGCCTGTTAACTTTGACTGGCGAGATGAAACAGGGAATGGACCTAATGAAAATACCAAATTCACATTTAAACAGAAAGAGATATTAGTATTTTTCTTTATTAAAAAATTATACATTGAGTACAAAGCTGCATGCACAAAATTTCATATTAAAGAAGGTGCTCGTGCTTTGTTGTTATAAAACACGTGTATGAAATTCATACTAGTATTTAGGATACCAAATGGGCATAAAGAATGCCTATGTAATTGTTTCATTGCAATAAACTAACAATTAATTCATTTCAATAAAAACTGTCATCTAAAAACCTCTAAAACAAAACAGTATTTGCATCTTGAGGCTTCATCATATATACAATAGGCTTATCCAATAGCACAAAAAATCAATTTTTAGACCTTACTATTCATTTAAAATTCCAAACACTCTATAACCAAATTCATTAACCACACTATAATCAACATGTTAGATAAAAATGAATGAGTGTCTAATGATAGGTAAATGCATTCATCATCCAAGTGAGACAACACCCTCACATATAACATACCTGCTTGCTGTGAAATTGCAACCAGGGTGTAATGGCGCACAAGGGATACCATCGTTGGCAAGACAAAAGAACTGACTTCCTTGATAGCAGCAGCAACAAACATACCTGAAGAAATTTAAAAAGAAATATGCATTGACCTACAGAACATCATGCCCTATATAAAATATGCTCACAGCACAAAATATGTAGCACCATCCATGAAGCACATTATTTTACGAAAATGTTAAAAACTGAGAATTAATATAGATTCCATAATAGAAATATTAGAGATGATTTCTTAAAAGCTAATCAATAGATACAGAAGATGAGTACTTACCAGTTAGAGCGGTTTGATGAGAATTTCGAGATAATTTGTCAGGGGATTTGTACATGGGTCCTTGTATTGGTGGAATTTTGCCATCACTAAAACTGTTAGCAAAAAAATCAAGCATAAGATATTTGAAATTATCATGACCCTAATGAAAAGTCCTTCTGGCAAATGAGTTTAATTCTACCATCATTAAAATGTTCGTGATTAATGTTTAAGTTAGGGATGGGTCAGTTCGACTTATTTTTGGTCCCTTTGAGTTTTTCGCTCCCTTTCTCCGTTCTTAATTTAGTTCCCGCATACCTATATTTTTCAACAGTAAAGGAATTTTGTGTCAAATATGGGTGCTGATTTACCATATTATCAATTGAATCATTGAGGAAGTTGTCTCTTTCTATCGATGAAAATACCATAAGGTAATCAAAGCCATCATTAAGAGCCCGTTAAGGATTATAATCTTTTAGGATTATAAAAGATTTTTACCTGCACTATTTTAAATCAGAAGAAAATGACAATTGAGGTTTTGGTGTCAAAATTACCATGCCGAGGAAAATTCTATCATTCATTAAGGAAAAAATCACCATTAATTCTCCATTTCTACATAACACGGAAAAGCACAGAGAAATATGACAGTTCAACAAAAACTCCTGGGTATATATGGACCAATTTTTCACATAGCTTGCTCTGTGTTGAAGACTTTTTCTAATAGAATAGTTTAGATGATAGTTATTCAAGTTTCACCCTTGTTTGATTTAATCTGTTTCCTTATAACATAATGCAAGTCAGTTTTGATCAGAGTGCCCAATAACTTTCTCCCACCTCCATTTGTTCTGCAGATAGGAGACATAAGCTCACCGTATAAGACAAAGCATACTGCTGTTGCCATTGTGTACAATCACAATTGATTTACATATTAGAAATTACATTCTTCTTCAGGGAAGTCAAACTGTGAGAGGATAAGGCTTTTTAAGGCTCTTATGGGGATCATTTTGTCTGGGCTACAAAAAAAATTTGCAAATACTAAAAACTATACAATAAATATTTCCATTGTTTAGATTTCTGCGTTGACAACCTACAAAAGTATGTCATTTTAAGAAATTCTTGCAAAACCGTTACTAACAACGAGTGAACACGGTTAAAACAGTTTTTCTTGTCATTCCTTACTTCAGGCCATTGCTTGACTTCAGTCCCAGTTTTTCTGGTATTAGTTCCTGTCCTGATTCTAACAACTATTCATTTGTTTAAGTATACCGGGACTAGCCACAGTGACGGAGTCACCCGAAATGCACAAATTGTGCGAAAAATCCACAGAGGAAAAATCATTCGCCTTGTCCGAGATCACAGGATCCCGGTCAAGGCAAACAACTATGTCATTCCACAATTTTTTGCAAGCTCTTTACTTTCAAAAAGTGGGCAGGATTCAAACAGGTTTTCCCACCATTTCTTTCAGCACTTAGTTCTTATTGGCATCACTTCCTCTCCCAGTCCCAACCTCAAGACTCAGAGGAACCAAGAACCAAACCCACCCATCCCTTGATTAATTCAAAACATGCAGATTTAAAACAATGCTGCAGACATAATAATGCCCTTACGTTGGATGGGTCAGCAATTTTGTCATCATGTGGCGATCATCTTCCATGTTTATAGAAGCCACCAAATAACACCGAATAACCTCCCAGCACTGTCTGCGGTAGAAAGGATCTGTTGTGCTAGATTTAAGAGCACTAAATGCTGTGTCTATAACCTTTAAAATAGAAAGAGCCAATTAAAATTGAGATGAAATTGTATTTTGAGAGAAGTAAATTGAAATTACAACTACGAAAAACTATCAAAGGAATGAGAAATATTATTTATTTTCGGTATGCCAGTTGAAGAAATAAAAACATCAAATATTCTCAGCACATACCTTCTCAACTGGGAAAGCAATAGGTGTTTTGTGCTCTAAAAAGTGAGCGACAATGGCTGGACCATTGGACTCTTTTTCATTATACTCCAACTTTTGAGGCTCAATCATCATTTTCCGGTTGCCCCCACCAAATTTTCCAAGGACTCTAAAGAATCAAAAAAGAGAAAGCATGCAGAATAAACATCCAAACGACCAAACAAGAAAGTTATCATATAATATACCGTACCAATTTGTGTTCCATACTCAGTTTTATAATTTACTAACATAAATCAGAGGAACCCCAGAAATTTTATTTCTCATCCATTCCCAACATTTGAAATGCCACTGCTGTTTATCCATTAGCAATAACCAACAAAAAATGAGGTTGTGTGCTATAGCGTTACGTCAAAAACTGAGATTTCAATTATCTTCCAAATAAACAAATAAAATGAAGCAAAGTTATAATTCAATGTTATTTTTGCCACACTTTTTAAGTTTCATGTGATTGGTTGATTATTTTTATTCTAAATAGCATAGGAATGCTTATTTTAAGTTATTAGTCAAGTTCAGTACTTAAGTAAGTTAATTAATCCAGGGAAAAATGGTAATACCAACTGAAATAGCACAGCACTTCAAAATTCTCTTTCGCTTGAACAGGAGCCTGAACAAAACATCAACCTCTTATTAAAGTTCTTCTTGCCTCAGGGAACTCTTAAATTATCCTCCATAATGAAAAATAATGCTATTTAAAACTGACCATAAGAATAATATTGTATTTCCACAGTAAATTATGTTGCCATTATGAATATCAGTGAAATTACCTAAAAGCTACATGAGCAACTTGGTCTGTTGGGTTCCTTAATGTCCGCCAAAGAGCCTGCATCAAATCAGCTCTAACTGGTTGGATATGTTCATACAGGAAATCATGCTGAAGGTTGTCCACACACAGCTCCAATGTCCTTAGACCCTAAAAAAACAATCATTCTCATATGAATTTTGCACACTAATTATTAGGGATACATTTGAATTGATAATTTTTTCCAGAACATTTTCTGATTGTTTTCAGGCAGCAAAATAGGAAAGAAAAAGTTTCACAGTGGAGGCAAATACACCCATGCTCCAGAATAATACAGTTTTTGCATCTAGAGATTGATTCAAGCTGTGATTTCATTCATCTAATAACTGCCCTTGGGGAGATTTGGTCTGAAGAGTGCAACCACCCAACCAATATAGCAACAGTCATAGCTCATTTAATACAAGGGGTAGTTTCCTGAGTATTTTACAAGCATAATCAGGTGGGCGTGCCGCTGTCGATAAACACAACACTGTTCACGCTTTACACATTGCCTAAATTATATGAAAAATATATTTATTAGATAGGAACATTTCAAATAATAGACTACTTTTGGCCTTTGTGAACCTTCGCACATCCAATCACTGTGCTGGCGAAAGCGGTTGTTTATGGCATAGCATGCACATTGCTCTCGTGAATACCTGTACTAGAAATGGCGTTTGATGGATAAGAATTTTTACATCAGATAGAAATCCATAATAGCAGTGCAAATGCTGAGTGAAGAGCAAACACCTATTAGCCAGGTGGCGTTCCTTTAGGATATTTAAAAGAAATATTATTCGAATTAACAATATGACCTAAGTATCTCGATAAATTACTAGTATTCCTGTAATAGGCTAAAATCTTGTTTGAATCCTTTAGCGAATATCATAATTTCGTGCCAAATTCCTGTGTTCCCTGGGACATAGGCAACCTAGCCAAACATTCTCGCATTGATTATTTTCCCGCATTCATTGTTTTTTTCGTTCATCCCCCTGAAAAACGATAGATCAAGGTTCCACTGTATATCATTAACAATCACTGTTACAGAGAAGCCATGAAGTATCAAATATCCTATTTCTTTTCAAACCATGAATGTGATTATTTAGAGGCCCTAGCACCAAATGCAGTGAAATAATTACAAATTTAGTGATAAAATTGAATGTGTACTGTGGATGTTTTTATTTGGTTCACAACTGCTCCATGATGGTTAGAAAGCTCGGCAGGATGCCTCGAAAATCATCATTAGAGATTAAATCAAACACATCAATGCTCAAAACAAAAAGGAGCAAAAAACTGTTTATTTACACGGGCACTATTTATATTATTGCATACTTCTTACAAACTTTAATGGTTGCCACATATTTTGTTTGCCTGTTCATCCATACCATTGTTTACTTCCAGCAAAGTTACCAACAACAAATTCGAATATAATCGGAGGAAGAAGTATTCACAGGCTACATCAGTCTTCATTGTATTGCCATCGTCTCAGATTATGATGATTATAAAATTTTGATAAAGTAAAAAAAATCAAGAATCATGAGTTTCAAGGCTTTGAGTAGGACATGTTTTTTCTTACCTGGCTTATCAATGTATGAGAACCATTCAGTGCAGAGACAAGAGGATCCATAAGCATTGGCAAATATGGTAGCAATGAACTAAGACGTACTGGTACAGTAAGACATAGCTCCACAAATAAATCCTTCATGTGCTGTTTGTGCAATCCACTTTGCAGGCTGTTTAAACCTAGAAAATTTTACCAAAATACACTCAATCTCAGAATGGTCCATTTAATGAGTTCTTCATCATTAGTACATAATTCTTATGGTATATATTATTGTTTATTTTAGTGCTAAGATAAATACAAAATTTGCTATTTGATCTATTGCTTTTGATATGAATATTATAGAGCTCGGAAAGTTCAACAGAGGAAAAAAAAAACAAGAAATTTGGGGGAAATTTTAAGAAATATCACTTTCAACTGAGAAGTTCGAGCTGAAAAATTAAAAGCTTCTAAATTATAAAAAATAAATAAAGTAACTTTTTAGCTTATTTGCAATTTTCCAAAAAAATTTTATAAACCAACCACAAATTCAGTCCAGCACACAAACAAGAGAGAGGAAGAAATAATATCTTTGACAAAACTTTCCACACAAAACTAAATTTTGACTCGACAAAATTAGAAAATACACTCATGAATTTTTGGCAATTGAATTACAATTGTCAGTAATTGCAATTAGTGTAGATAAATTTCCATTATTCATCAGAAAATAAAGATTTATCTCCTATTTATTTTCATCCTTATTCTCCCTATAACGAAGGAATGGGTTGTTTAGGAAGGCCTTGAGTAGGACAAAAACAAAAATATTTCACCATAAGGTTTTATCACCTGGAATATCAATTAAAAAGAAATAATACAAACCTTGGAGTAGATTAGGAAGGAGTGGCAAAAATTCCTGATACAGTAGGTCATGGCCACCTCCTCCAATTGAACGGAAAAGTGCACGCAGGAGAAGGAAGTAATTGTAAGGTTCCTTGGCTGTCATTGCCAGCTCCATTGATCTAAGGAGAATGAAGCAATAACACACAAATAAATTTAGCAAATTAAATCAAGGGTCATTAATATGCACCTTAGACTTTTATTAAGACTTTCCAAATTTGTAAAAATATTATTTCATAGCAAACCAACCAAAATGAAACTGGATGATCAATAAAAAATCATAAGATAATGATACAAGAAGTCATACCTATTGACAATCTGATGAAGGTGTGGTCGCAGCATCTTTTCGTTTTCTGTGGGGAATAGAGAGACAGAGCCGAAAACCAATTTGAAAAGCTTTAAATATAAATTTGAACGGTCTGCAGCTCCATGCCCCATTTCTTCCATCCTCTCCAACAAATAACGGATCAAAACAGTCGCAAAAACTGGAGATGTTGTGGGATTAGCTAAAAATGAATTGCCAATGGTTTGAAGGGCACAATTGTGATGGATCCTTTCAACCATGTACTCAATAGTAGTGGAAAAAATCTCTTGAAAAGTCTGTTGGTTCATCATAGCAAACTGGAAAATAACAAGAGGAAAAAACTTGAGGGTTCCCTTAAAAACTTCACATATATGTGATTCATAAAGCTAACACTGCAAGAGAAATGTCTCAAGAAAAAGCATCCTTGGCCATTGAAATTGTAGATTTGGAATAAAAAATGGATGGTTATAAACATGCGGGTATCATTTTATATTACCTAGATAGATCTCACTGATGAGGTTTTCTTGCTTTTCACACGGAATTTTTAATTTTTTCTTCGATTTAATTAAAAACAAGAGGCACCAACAATTGTTGTAAATAAAAACAACAATTAGAAAACTGAACTTGCAAGTTAAAATAAGTGCTGTTTTGTGTCCTGAAGGTGCTGAAGGTGGCGGTAGAACTAGCTACAGAAACATTGGCATTAACAAACCCAAATATCTAACGTAAAGCCTGAGGATACCTCATTAAATGCATGCAATGGACATGGATTTCTGGCCAAGATTTGAACTTATACCGTTATGACTGGTAGATGAAGACACAACCATGCCACCAATGAGCCAAGCAGGGCAATATGATGAAAGACAGAGGATATATCCCAAGGGAGAAACTTACCACTCCAGCAAAGTGTTCCAAAACTTCTTTTTCCTCCTTACTGCGTACTTGTTGAATAGAGGATGGCCGGGGAGGTTGGGCAACCTGTCAAAATGAAATGCAATCACTTAATCAGCAATAAAATTTTAAAAAAACTATAAATAGAACATACATATACAATTGGTGCCCGAATAAAATTTTCTTTTATCCTCCAGTATCACCACATTCCATGAAATGAAGTATAATATGAATGCCACTGAAGTAGCATCTCCATTATTGCCATTGATACTTTTTCCCTACACTTAGGGACAAAGCTATAATGACCTACGGTGAACAGTTCCCACAGTATTTATTTATTTATCTCAACTACCCCAGTAAACAGCACAGTCAGCGGCCTTTACATCAGAGGTTTCAACAACAACTAATAATAGACGATAAAACACATCCCTGTCTTGGATATGGGCAAACTATCCACATAGGACCTGAACCCATGAACTTCAGTATGGTGGGCTATGACTTATCCCCACCGCTTAGCCACAGAGGGCGACAAGTATATTATTGAGGCAGAGAAATAAAATGCTAAAAGGTGGAACAACATAATGCTCGCAAAAACGAGATGAAAGTTGGAAAGAGAAACCTTTATTTTTGAAACAGCAAACTGAAAACCACACATCTGAGGCTGCGTGATGCGCAGTGGTGTCACCACGAATTCAAAAAGTGGTTTGCTCAAATGCTTCAAAACCACTGCATGGAGTCGGAAACAATATTGTCAGCCACCATGCCAAGATCAGCGTCTTCCACAAGTTGCCCAGGATGCAACCAGGGCTTAATGCAAGCTGTCTATGCAGGCAAGTACCTGGCTATGACTCATACAATCTCTACTTCCTTCGTCTCTACTTTCACTTCCACCACTGCCTTCACTTCCACTACTCTCTTCCTAACCAGTTTGACCTTGACTGGTCACATCGTAAACAGGCCTGAGTGCGATGAAATCTCTGGTTTTTTTGGGCTGCATTCAACCGCATGCGAGGCCACAGCAATAATTGCACATTTGGGACATGAAAATACATTTAAAGATCGTAGATAACGTTTTTCTTAATTTGCGATTGATTACAGTAGATTCTTGTTCTTACGAAGTTCACGGGACCAAAAACCCGGAGGTTTGTAATAACGAAGTTCATATGAACGTTTCTTTTAAGAAACATCGAAAGATAAAAAACATGCTTAGTCAAAATTTCTTGCCCCTTCAATCTCCCGCACTTATAATCTACAGAGTGAAGTGTATAATATACGCAATTAAATTATGCGCAAGTTTTCGATATATAAAGAAGATGTGTTCCAAGACCTTGCTCATAAGTTGATAAACCAATACAATGCATCGAGGAGTGGTTATCCTGCAGCATTTCTGCATCACAATTGTGTGTTAACTCACGATTGTGACGAACTGATCTAGCTTGCAACGTAGCCGGAGCCAAAAAAATCCCTGTCCGCGGGAAGAAAGAATGGGCAAAACGCTGAACAGTTCCCGACTTCACACTGGATTAAATCATACTTTGTTCAGATTATGCCCAACATGCGAGTTCCTTTACGCCACGTTGTGTCGCATCGGCAAACTCTAAAGGTGCCAAATTTGAAATTTCGGGCACGCTCACATTTTTCGAATGTTCATATCTCTGAAAGTTAGTCAATAGAATGTGTGTAGGAAGAGGACTAACTGTACGTCCAATTTACAAGCGTTAATGAGTGAGTCACCATAATTCCACAGGAATGAAGCTTATTATATGATGTTGCGAGCATATTTAAGTATCTCCTACTGAAGATAGAACCAAAATTGATGCTCTTGGGCACAGTACAAAAGGAGAATGTAAACATAGATAAATGATGATAATGTAGCATAGTGTATATCCACCTAAATACCGTTGTTTATCACGGAACTTCGTAATAAAGTTCATTTTGTAACCACCAGGACCGGGACTGAGGTTTGTAATTTTCGTAATAATGAAAATTTCATGATAACGTTTCTTTAACTATAGATTGGATATGCCTTTTTTTCGGGACAAACGAATTGCATCGTAATAACAAGAACTTCGTAATATCGTTGTTCATATTAACGCTGTTCAAATCAACGAGAGTCTACTGTAAACATTAAAGAATCTTTTAAAATTAATCATATATAAGTCCGGAGTAGCCTTGCATGAAAATGCAACCTCGTGCTTTTGCGTGTGATTTTATTTTTTATAAATACAGCAGAAAATATCAAAGGAGTGTGAAACTCATGCACTGATAAACTACAGCAGTATAGTTGATGGTTTGAGGCGTTACTGAGTGGAACTTACTCATGATGAATAAAAAATTTAAACTTTGTTTTTCCACAGAATATATATTTCCACAGAATATTCTGTGGAAAAACAAAGTTTAAATTTTTTATTCATTACAGCAGTATAATTGGGAGTCTACTGTAATTTGTGCCAGCAGATAATTGAAAAAAATGAACTTCCACAAACGTTTAACAGAAGTCAGGAAGTGTTAAACTACGAGGCCTGAGTACACAGGTAACAGATAATCTGGAGGGATAAATATTAGTTCGTGTTTTAAGAGATGGAAGGGGTTCAAGCAATTTCAGTCTTGCCCATAATATACTCTGGCTGCTTCCCCACAACTCATTCATATTTAAAAATGCATTTCATGCAGATAAGATAAAGAAAGAACTGGGTTATCTAGCATTTCAAACTGCTGGGACTTTTTTATAGCTTAAGAGTACAAAATTACAAACCTGAGGTGTGTAAGCTCCAGTAAGATTCCCAAGAGGCCCTATGACAGGGTTTGGAGGTGTAATGGTGTAAACATCAAGGGCCTGCAATGCCCACCTCACCAGTCTCACAAATACCAGGGTCTCTTTAGGCTGAAAATGCTTACTCTGAGCTGTCGTGCTACCATCGGCTGATATCACCTGAAAAAAATTTTAAGAACCTTTATCAACAAGAGTTGATAACTTTAAAATTGGAATAAAGGACAACATAACGTTAACAAGAATCTTAACATTGGAACAAAGTGAAGTCCAATGAATATTTCAAGCAATCTTACCATACTGAAATGAGTTTTTAGTGCCAAATTGAAATTTAAACATATATTACTTGCTGGTATTTTTGGGGTTATCCACATCTTGATAATGATTATGTATCTGATAATATTGGAGTATGTTCAACGATTTGAGAATTTCATAAAATATACATAGAAGTACGCATTACCTTGAATAATGGACAAGGCATGAGACTATAACAAAGAAAACATCCTTAATATTGATTCATCAACATTCAAAATTTCATATTTTTACCTTACATGATGCGCATCCCCATGTGATAGTCTTCACACCACAGACTAATGTTTTCACCAGACTTCGGCAATCAGTGACACTATAGTTGGCTGACTGAGATGCAGGAAATCCAAAACGTGACTTGTCCTTCTCCTCTTTGATGAGTGAGGTCAGAGCATGAACGGAGGATGATGCTGGTGGTGGTACTACAACACCATCTACTATCACTGGCTTCACATCTTCTTGGGTAGCAGTTGCAGCTGGCGTGGCTGGTGGTTGTGCCGTGGCAGAACTGATGGAATTAGGGGAAGAGCTGACACCTTGATGTTGTTTGCTAAACATTGCCCAAAGCAGGATGACACAGAGATGCAAAAAACACACAAAAGCAGCAAGCTTTCCCTATCAATGCATGACAATTAGGCATCGCTTGGCTGAATCAACTTTTTTGATCATTAATCATGCTGATTTATTAATAATAGTACATATTCAGTGCTAAGCATGCAAAAGTCATACCAGGCTAAGTAAGCGACAAAACTATACATTGGACCCACACAATCTGAGCAGAAAAGAGCACATATGTAGTCCAGAATGTTCTTTAGATAAATGACAGAATTTTTAAAATGGGGGATTCAGTTAAAAGATTTTATGAAGAAACTAAGTGAGCAAATTCTTCCTTTTCTGCATCATATTCAAAGATATACACCAAAGCAATATAGCAGGACAAGAAATGTTGCCAGATTGGAAATTTTTAGATCAATGGTACTCAACCATATACATAATATAAAAATATAAAATAATGATGGAGGTACTGAGAAAAAATGCAAGCCAAGCACAAAATTGGACTCAAGTACACCAATTACAGCTCTGTTAACTAAGTTTAGAACATGCCACAGATATAATTGTACTTCTAATTATAATCTGATTCATAAATCTAAGAAATATGTCGGGATCATATCATCCATAATATAGGGACCATCTGCATTGAAAAAAGCCTTTCAAATTTTTAGAAACCAACCTAAAATAATCTATTCTCATGATACATGAACTCATGCTTATCTCAGATCATAAGTGAAATCACCAACATACTCACAATTTATTAATGAGCACCGGAAGTTGCAATTTGGCTATTGTCTTAAATTTTAGGACAAAAACCTCGAGCATCCTCATCAAAAGCTCCCTACCCTGGCCACCAACTTCTGCTTCACTTTTTTGCCGAATGCAATCCACAAGATTCAAGAGAAGTTTGCATGACATGGTTTGAATGCTAGTGGGAAAAAAAGTAATTGAGACGAAAAACTTTAAACCAAGAGTATTCGAGGAAAAAATACAATACAAGTTAATTAAATTTAACAAACGTACACAAGTACTTTCAAGCCGTAACTTACCTAGTTGGCAAGGATTCATCATGCACATTTTTGGAAAACAAATGCACTGCTCTGGCAAGATCTGATAGAGGTAGATGCTGACGAACATGATGAACTAAGTCGGCTAAAGTACTGTAAGCCAAAGGTCGCAATGACTCGTGTGTGGTCCATCCTCTGCCCAATAACACCCGCTCATCAAAAAGACGTTCCATAAATGGTACAAATTCTAAAATAAATTTGGAAAATGTTACACATAAAACTCCAGCTTTGAATTTTCAGAGAGATCAGGTAATTTATCCTCCACATTTAGTCCAAAAAGCTGAGAGGCACAGCTCAGTTTAGCGACAAAACTATAGATTTAGCTCATATCCATATACATATAGCTTTATCCAGTCATAATAACTGGATAATGTTTCATCTCAAGACTATCTCTCTAAACCACCTTGATTTAACCTTTTCACAACAATGTGTACGTAATGCCATTTTTGCATGAAAATGAAGACAATCACTGATACTAAAATTTCTCAGACCATATTATAGTATTTTCTTCCAAAATTACTTCACTAATGGCTTCCATACTCTAGAATTTCGAAGTACCATTCATCCACCATCTACATATATTAATTAGGAGGAATTATATAAAGCAAAAAACCTAATATAAATTATTGGAAAAAAAACAATTTAACAAAATTTTGCAATTCAAGATTAATTATCATAGAGAAATTGTTTTGAAATAAAATATTTATTTACAGAAGTAAAACTCAATTTCCTAGATTAATCCAAAATTCCACTTATTTCAAAACTTTAAAATGGTTTTTTAAATTTTAAAAAGAATTAGACTATCTCTCAGTGAAGTTGCAGGAATTTTGTCTTTCAAACTTCACTTGCAAGGACCCCAAAAGAAAATAATTCTTTGTCACAAATCACTGACAGCTATAGGATTATGTGAAAAGAAGTTTTCCAAAAAAATTCTAGTGACAGTGCATGTACAAAAGAAATGGTCTTCTATTAATAATCCGAAGAAATTCACTCTTAGTGTCATCCTTTCATGATCAACCAACTTTATAAAATTGAAAAAAATATATTTTAATTGAAAAAATCTGAAATATGTTTTATGCAGTAAGAATATGAAATATGTATGCATAGCATTTACGGTCATTCTACTTCGTAAAAACATAATTCGCTGGTAGTCTTCATTCTTTCATTGGTTAACAGAGCAGTAAGCTATTGATAAACAACTGCAAATGACGCTAGCAACAATAATTTAACTCAAATTACTTTCCAGTAAATTGTAAAAGCAGCTCACCCTCCAATATCAAAGACTACCTTCTGATAAGAATCTATTATACTGCTAATTATTACTGATAACCTGAATTTTTGCAGTGCACTGTCCACTGCACACCACTATGAATGGCAGAGGTTATGCCATTGGGAAAACAATGAATTCTGAAAAAATACCACCATGGCTTGAAGCCATTTACAAATCATAGTGCAGATAGGGGTGAGGCAAATCAGATTAAAATGGATGCAGTAAAGATCATTAAGGCCATCAACAGTAGGCAGCTGTTCCTGGAGTGGTTTCATATATAGGAAGACACCCATGAAGTCCTTTGTTACTTAAAATCATGGAAAAGCACTGCGAACAGTGCACAACAGAAAAATAGCACATCTGAAGGTTAGCCATATAATTTTGAGTCATATTACCATAATTGCACACATCCTTTTACTATACAAAAGGGTAAAAGTGCATCTTCATTTAACCTTCAAGGCAATTCCATCTCAATTCATTAAACTATTATTCCTTAAGGTCTCATATTATGATTACAGTTCATAACTGGATAAAGTTTCATCCCAAAATGTATGAAAATAATAGGTGGTGATAGTGGTACATCTATTCAATCATAGTTATCACTAAAAATGCAATTTATGTAAACATCATGGGAAGAACAAAGCACATGGAGGTAATAATTTAACATGTTGTAAAAAGGGCAGTTACTGAGGTAAAGTAAATGTAAATTTTAAATCAACAAAATATGGATGGGAGTGGAAATGCTTACCACAAGCCTAAACATTGCTAAGAATTAGAGGTGGAAATGAATCTAGCAGCACATGTCAGGAACCATTTTAAGGGAGGGCATTGTGAATCTAATTATGCAAATAATCTTGCATACTTTGATGGCTCTTTATGAATGAGATACATGGGCAAATAAAAAATAAATTTCATTTGGCAATTTCCTAAAAGAATTTAACATTCTTCTTTGGCCTTGAAATAAAATTTACAGTATTTCATACCAGTAATAAGTGTTTGAAACCTAGAAATGAAAACTCTTGGCAATGGAATTTAATTTCAAGGAAAATGATCTTTGTATGTTTAGTTAACAGTGACATCCATCCACAAATTTTGATTAACACCTTATATATAAGGACCATCATTATAATTGTGTCTGAATTGTGATGGAATGACCATTACTAATAGCTCTCTGTAAAAGTACATCACATCAACTTGATAACTAACTATGTTTGAGAGAATTCACACCATCATTCAACTTTAAGAAAAATAAAAATATAATAACCTTTTACACACTCAACTAATCTAATCTAACTTCAGCATGCATGATGAAGTTTTCTAAATGCTTATTTTCATCCAAAACAAATTCTATTAATTTTACGACACATTGGATTAATATTTTTTATAATGTCTTAAAATTATGCACAATAGAAATCTGGCAAGTTCCACCAAATTATATATACTGACATAGCATTTTTCAACATCATTTTCTAGAGATGTGCGGGCACTCAAAAATTTGATTTGAGTGCTTTGAGCAGAATTACGAATTTCGAGTCGAGTAAAGTAGTTCCGCTAAAGGAGCTGTCGAGTTCAGTGACTTGAGAAATCTGCCAACAGGAGGTGCTCATGAAACTCATGTAATAATATCATTTTAAAGTTGATAAGTAGTTCTAATACCTTGGCCTGGGAGTGTCAGCTGGCTGTATACGTAGTAGTCAGCCATTACAGTAGTCGACCATCTTTGGACTAATCGGAGTGGACCGCAGTATCACTCATACTTTCTAATGCAGTGCTTTTATACCATAGCCTAATTTCTTTACTCAAATGCCGAGACAATACGTGAAAACTATTAAGATTTCTATGAAAAAAATTATGTAACTTTTAAGTTTTAGCAAACAATGCCGGTTTCTCACTGTGTTTGACGTCATAAATAACGTCTCTTAGCCTTTTTTGAACACTACTTTCGTCTGATGGTAATTTTGTTTATTCATTAATTGAGCTTTGTTTCCTTCTAGAACTTACAAAACAAGAGTTGCTTAGGTTGATTAAACAAAGTGAGAAGTAAAGAAATTTTTTTCATTAGTCTACAAAGCTAGAGCTAAGTTCTATAGTTTGCACGCTTCATCCACATTAACAACCACGCTGACATTCCATGAAAGTCTAATATATATAAAAATCTTCATTATAATTTTTAATAAAAATTCTGAAGGTTCCTAAATGCTGCACTTACAGCAAGAGAGTACTTGTCAAGCCACACAAGTGTGTAGGGAAAGACAATTGCAGGTAGTAGTACTGTGACATGGTGATGTCAAAACGTGTTGTCTGAGAATGATGAACAATGGTTTTTCTGCCGGAGATTTTGAAAGGATTAAATATTACATAATTCATTTATATATGTAATCTTTATTGAAGTTGTGCAAATGCTTTTGCTTGGGCCTCTTCCTAGCAGTTTGGGTATATATACATTAATTCATTGGTCAACATATTACTATGTATTAATTTTCAATAATCTCCTAACTCTGACACAACTGCCATCAAAGTTCCTTATTATCTTTTCCTTTTTACACCAGGTTAAGCATTCAGAATAGAAAATTCACAAGGAGATTGTAAAAATAACGATATGTTGAAGCAGGAAATGTTGTATTGCCTGGTGCAGAAATTACCACACTCGACTCAATACTCACATGTAGTTGTGAGCCCGACTCGAGATCAAAAAGTAATACTCGCACATCCCTATCAATTTCATGTGTTTCACTCTTCGCAAATTTTGCAAGTTGCACTAAACTTCCTCTAATTACACTACACATTTTGATGGTTTCACATAATTTTCACGAGTGTTTCACACTTGAAAATGATGTGGAAGAGTCAAAAGGCACAGTGTCAGAAAATGAAGTTTATAGCAACTAGCAAAATTTCTTTTAAAAAAAAAAAAAAACGTCTTAAAATACTTATACATATGTACATATATACTTAAAAAAATTACATTTACATATGCTAAATTAAAAAGTTTCTTTTTTAGATTGGTCACTCTTTTTCAGAAAAACATTTGACAACATTTTGCAGTTTATTTTTGCATCTTCAGGGCTTTATGTCATGACATAACACATAAAATTGAAACTGTTCAAATCCTTAACCCTCTATGCCCCAGGGTGACTTTGAGGTAACATACCGCATGTATGCTCTTTTCGTTATTTTTTCATTTCTTGGCCTCTGTATACCATTGTGACTTCAAAGTAACAGTTAGCCTACCCAATCCCCTCTCGTATATTACTTTTAGTTTGTTTTTTCCCCTCCTGAGGGCGTTCTCTGTCAGATCTCTGCACAAGCACATGTAAAAAATTGGGGCATTGAGGGTTAACTGAACTAGAGAATAAAATAAGCTTAACAAGTTTTTTAAAGGGTTCAAACAGTTTAATTTATATGTATTCATTTATAAAATAATTGTAAATTCCAGAGGATGCAGAAATAATTGCTTGGAAACATAAGCAAAAGGAAAGAGTTTTAAAAATGGAGCTCTGAACTCTAAAGGAAACAAGAAATATTCACCAGCACATAAATTTTCTTCGTCCCAAATTCTGCAAGTTTCCACCTAACATACAATCAAGTAAGTTCACTAAGGTGTTTCACGTGTTGGAAAAAACATTTTAAACAATGTATCAGTGTAAATGGAGAGTACTACAAAGGTGACTAACATTTGTAAGACAAAAAATTAAATGTTGACTCTTTTTTAAATGTGTCCAGTTATTTTTGAGTCCCCAGTGAGTATTTCCAGAGTTCTAGCATTTTAAATTATCAACATAGCCTAATAATTGAAAATTTATTTTAAACAATTATTATTTAACTAGATTCAAAACAGATAACTGGTAAACTAAAAACCTTAACTAGCTACATATTCTTCACACTTATTGTCTTCACCATTCTCATTAAAGTCCGCTGGATAACAAATCAATAATTACAATTCATTTTCTCATACTATTCTTTCAAAGCCTATGTTAATATAACATTTCACTAAAACTATATCTTGGGATATAGGTACTTTTACAGCTTCTATCTCCCATCATCTTCCACAGGATATAGTTCACCAGACAGGAGAACTAATTGTAAGTAAATTGGTGAATCAGTTAAGTCTCGATGAAGTTATTGAGAAAGAATAATGCATTGAAAAAATTTTACCTTAATGTATCCAGCAGATATCATAGGAATCACAGCAGTACATAAAGTCTTTCCTTGTAATTTCGTTTTGCAGAGTATTCAAGCACAATAATTTAGAGAATAAATGCCATTTCTACACAGTTCTGTACAGTTAGGAAATTATTCAAGTATAAATAAAAAAATACTACCTAGTAGAGAATACTTTTTGGGTAATTTTTCCTTGTAAAACACATTTTTCAACGTTACGTTTACCTCTCAGCAAACTACCGTATGTACCTAATCATCACATTCGTGTAACTGTACAAGAAACTTTTGAGTTAAGACAAAACTTGAAGATCCTCGGAGATACCAAATTATAGCATTGGTTCTCTTGCTCAAAGTAGGGTGATACCCCAAATAGATGTGGATGAGAACTTGAGACAGGTCAGAAGTAAGGAGTCTATATTGCAATAATATCTCTGGTCAGAAAATAAGTGCATTAAGTCCACAATTTACAAACACTCAACTAACAAACTTGCAAAGATAAAAACGTTCATGTCCAATCAAAAAATTCAAGCGTGACAGAATTTTCAAATTTGGTGCCTTTGGAGATGGCCAATCCAACTGGCAGTGCGGCAAGGAGATCGCACATAGGGCCTGATGCGTGTGACAAATGCTATGCCATGAAGAATATTAGCCATATTATCTATTATTTTAAATGGATATTTTTCTACAGAGGCACGCACTCAAAACTGTCACTAATTTGAAAGCGTAATACAGTAGGATTGCAAGAGTATCTCAAAGCCGATGATCGATAGAGAATCGTGTATTACTTTGACTACTCACTGTGATTATTCTCCAAATTCTACTGTTTAAAGCAAATTATTTCTGCTGCCGCATTTTGTTACACGTAACATCAGCGTTAAACTTACAAACAAATTCACTAAAGAACAAGGTCTCGGAACACATCTTGTTCGTACGTACATGGTATGGTATTTGGTGGAGGCGACCTACAACTGAGGTCATTTGCGCCATGAGGGAAGGGTAGGTGAGGAAGGGTGGAGAGAAACCCGGTGTCAGCATTAGCCTGCTCTTAACAAAAGGCGCCAAGGGGACCACGGCTTAACGTTCCATCCGACGGAAGGAGTGTTGCGCTTGAAATGTCTTCCACACAACATTCAAACAGGGATCAGGCAGTCTCTGAAAATTCTCTGCCGCTGCTGGGATTTGAACCTGGGCCCACCAGGTGGGAAGCCAACACTCAGACCACCACACCAACCCGATCCCCTTGTTCGTACGTCAAGGACTTGCTGTCATAGATAGCAGGAAATGACAATAAGGCAATGTAATAGGTGTACGATGAACGCTTCTTCTGCTCTTGACTTTTGCTAGAAACTTCTCCCATACATTGCAGGCATGGACATGGAGACTGGGGAAGATGCCTTGCTGATGATCTGGGTTAATATGGGTCTTGTCATGATAAATATAGAAATCCCTTGGGATGAAGTCCATAACGCATACCAAGATAATTTATTTACATTTAATGGAGATTTGAGGAAAGATAATATGTATATCTGTTCAGCAAAAAAAATTCTTCCAGGGGGTAAGTTTTATTATTAGTGTCCACTGTAGGAGCATGAACTCAAACCTCCATGTAAATTATAGAGAATTTATTCTCTAAAACTGATACATATTAGGTTTGAGTCCTGCGAATTCATTAACTTCTAAGACTGTACCCTTTTAAAATTTTATGCTGGGGTATTGAACACCTTGACTCTCCTGCTTTTTCATCTCTAGAATTTTCAACTTCAAGTGCACTTTTAAGTGATTTGGTTTACTGCTGAATACTCCATCATTATTTCCTTAAAACATTAATTCTCCAAATTATAATGCCTTTGAGAACCAGAAAGGAATTTGTAGAATAGATTCAATAACTTCAGCATAGCAGTGAATCTTCCATAGGTTCTCTAGAAGAATTGAAACTTTCAATGGCAGTCAAAGGGATAGAAGGATACAGGAAAGGGATTCATGGGAAAAACAGAAACAAATACAACACACAACTCAAATGCAAACAGCTTTGACAGGAGAATTCTTCAAGAACACTACACTCATGGAAGCTATATCACAGGCAAATTGCCAGCTAGGCCAGGAACAAAAACTAATGACTCAATCAATAAATTAATGACAATAATCTGACCAATGGTTAGTATTGACCATGCATAAAGCATGACATTCAAATTTAAGCTGAAATTTCACCAAGCTCTCAAAACGTGAATAAAAGCAACCTTTCAATCAGCTGATAGGATGAGAAAAAGTAGGTAAACAATCATTCACAACACTAAAAAATAAATGGCATCGATTTGTTGATAAGATTTGCATCACAGAATATCCTCAGATTTTAAGTATTAATGACCTTTTCTAATTATCTGACCAAAACAAAAAAAATTCTCAAAGCTTACTTACACTTTGCAAATGGAATTCTTAAAATATAAAAAAGAGCTATAAGATGAATATGGGGAAAATATTTTTTTTTAAATGTACTATGGCACGAAAAAACTTACAGGGGCAATTAAAGTTAAAAAGGCTGAGAAAAATGGTCAAACAAAACCTAATTGAAAGTTTACTAAAGGCAATTTATGGACATTGTAATGCAATATTTGCACACTTTCCCAATTAAACATTTTGTTTTTAAATATTCAGACTTCAGCACAATACAGATCTGAAATACGTTGTAAGTAAGTAAAAATAATCAAACTAGATGAAATGTTTACATTGCTGGTGTCTTGTTAGCGAGTAAGAGATAAATCTACATAAGGCAGGCATCTAATTTTAGGTAAAACTTAGAATATCTCATACAAGTGAACACTTAGCAAGGAAGTTACAAATGCTAACTCAAATTTCTGTTTGCTAGCTGACCTATGGTTGGCTTCCCTAATAGAATCAGAGATACTTCTGAGAGCTGGAGAAGAGCCAGAGGATAAGTGGAATAAGTAAAATGGAGGAGATAAAATACAATTTTTAATACGTAACTCAGTGACTAGAGTTAAACAAAACATCATTCCAATCGACCCTCTCATATTTCTTTCAAATTTGGCGACCCTCGTAAGTATTGCAAAAATACAGCTTTAAACTACATTGAAGTGTGCTCTGTTGAAATTAATTTTCAAACATGAGGTTTTTCACATTGACTTTAACATAGAATATTACCAAACACTCAATTTTTTCAAATAAAAAAAATCTATGTCATAGAGTATGTATAGAGAGCGAAGTATAGTGATAGTAGATGAAGCTATCTCAAATGTCATGCATGAAAAAAAGTCCTTCCTTTTCCCTGCTAGTCATAGCTTCAAGTTTCAAAAGTGTGAGGAAAAGTAAAAATTCAATGTGCACGCATATAAAACCACCAGCATTGCTGATATCTCCTCAGATTCCAATGATGGTTTCATCCTTTTTGTGACTAAAATCTTTGTTCTTAACTTTATAGCTCCATCTACAGTCATCATATTATCCCATTTCAATAATATTTTGTTTAAGAGATCCCATAAGGAGTACACTCAAAGTGAGCGAAAATTCTCTTCAACTTCCAAAATACCCTCATTTGCATGTAGGTAAATACTGGCACAATTTATTGATTTTTAAGGAGCTTCTGAGAGGATCGTTGTGTAAGAGTTTAAAGAAAAGGTTAGCGAAGAGTTTGATTTGGAGTGTAGCTCTCTACGGTGCGGAAACGTGGACTCTGAGGAAAGAAGACGAGAGAAGATTGGAGGCTTTCGAGATGTGGGTATGGAGAAGAATGGAGAGGGTGAAATGGACAGAGAGGAAAAGGAACGACGAAGTGCTGGATATGGTTGGCGAGGAGAGGCAGCTTTTAGATGAGATACGCAGGAGACAGAAGGTTTGGATGGAGTTAGCGCTTAGCGGTGAAGGGATGTTGAAAATGGTGTTGGAGGGTAGAATGTTGGGGAAACGAGGGAGGGGAAGGAAAAGAATAGGATTTTTAGATAGATTGAAAGAGAGTAGGCCTTACAGTGAATTAAAGAAGGCAGTGCTGGAAGGAAAGGGAGGCTCCCAGATCACCTCTTTAGTACTCCATGGAAACCTACCTTAATCGGTAGAATACTATAATAATAATGGTGTAGAGAATCAGTCAAATATGCCAAATTTGAAAGGGAAGGAAAAGATTCAGGTTAAAAATGTTACTATTTAGCAATGATTTGATGTGAAATGGCCCATGATTCTCTTCCGCAGAACATAATATGCATGGGCGTAGGCAAAGAAAGAGGTCTCACTAGTAGCAAGTTGTTATACCAGCAATATCAAGCATAGCAAATTTTTCATTCATAACTTTCCCCTTGACACAGTACTGACTTGCCTTGACTTCAACATCATTAGGTAACAAAAAGATTGGCAAAATAGCTCGATAGACAGAAAAAAATTAGCATAGGCATTGAAGTACATACATTATACTTGAAGAAGTGAAGTCAGGATTTTTTGATGAGCTGGATAAGAAACCCACTAATGTCACTATCATGTTCTGAAGAATTTGAGGAAAATTTTTGGTACAATTAATTTTTATGGCTTAATAAAATATGTACTATCATTTAAGGTTCCAATGCACTCTTTTCTTACGGCTACCTACAGCATTTAATCAAAACTGTGCAACAACTGAAGGTTTTAGCAATTTACAGAAACAATTATAAGTAATTTTTATTGTGCAGTTAAATAATTCCAATGCTAAATTTTTCAAAAGTCTTGAAAAATTGTAAATGAGTATGTGTTTGGCTGTGTTATTATAATTGACCCTAATAAAATTTCACCGGTACTTGTAATCACAGACATAAACATAGCAAAATACCTACACTTTGAGGTCAGCTATTAAAGGCAATAGCACATAAAATCTTACGAGTTAACAATTACACCTATGCATTTCTGTATGTATAATGTTTTCTTAGGATCTTTCACATTTTTATCAAAAGGTCTCCACCCATTTACTCCTACATGTTCACTAAAAAACCACCACAAAACAAGGCTAATTGGCATATGAAATAAAAAAATCATAATCCATGCCTGATATCATTCATACCAACACATTTTAAATTCAAATTTAATAAAATAAAAAATAAATGTCATTCAGCACACATTGCACATGACTTTAAAACGCTATATAACTCATATCAATACACAAGAAAAATACATACATACATAAATATTTAGTTATTTAATGTACATAGGAAGAGTAGGTGAAATGTAAGAATAAATCAAAATAGAACTGACTAATTAGCACACTTAGTAGATTCCACACTGTTTAGGCAAAAGCCAAGAGGTGATGAAATACAATTTTATGAATACATGCATGAAACATGCATTATCAAGGAATGGTAATTTCACCTGACAATTAATAGAAAGGAAATGAGATGCAAATATAGACTAATAAGGAATACCTCGTAATGAGCAATTGTGCACCAAAGCAGTGTCATCTGCCAATTTAAAGCAAACAACAATACCATCATTCTCAGGAAAAGATTCTTTTAACTTAATTAGTAAACATGAAGATGGGTTCCCATGGTCATATACATGACGAAATTTAACAAAGTATATTTCAAAATTAGTTTTTTCACTATTAGTCAAGTGAAGATTGGGTTAATGATTGAGAATTTCAACTACCAATTGGAGTCATGAAAATGACAAAATGAGAATCCACCTAAAAAATTCACAGTATGAAATAACTACTAGTTAAATCTCATGATAACTTAAGGTTATATAATAAAATTGATTCATTCTCTTATTAATTACTACAAATAAAATATATGCTACTCACTTATACGCAGGTCAGTAGCAAGAATGTGACGGGCAGCTATAAGCAATTCCTTTCTCAAGTGAGCCACTTCCATTGGACAAAGGGTGAGAAGTCCTAGCATCCCTTTCACCATTAGAGAGGCATGTTGAGAGACTACCTCTTGGTAGATTCGAATAATATAAGCCAAAAATGACAGCGTTTTTATTTGAGCCCCCATGAAATCTACAAACACCTCTCGGTTAAAGGCAGGATTTACTCTGTAAAAAAGGTTTGTATATTATACAGAAAAATATAAATGTTGATGCAAGCATAAGCAATACAAACAAACCAAATAAGCAAATAAATATGTTACCATCGACATATTGCAAATTCTAATCATTATCTACCAATTTCCACAAGTTATTTTAAAGAAAAACATTGATTTAAAGCTCAAATATAAATACCTGTGATGTGGAGCTGGCTGTAACGTTATAGTAGTCATGATTAAAGGAATAAAATCAGCAACATCTTGATGAACATTCTGCTTGTATAGCTGATACATTAACACTACAATAATGGGCAATTCTTGCAGAACTTTGAGGGATAATACTGCCTTTGGAATGAGATTGTACTGAAAAGGTAAAACATAAACTTTTGAAAACTTAATTCATGGCTACAGCTTTGATTATATGCCCCCATACAAATGACTATTTAAAGGTACAAACAGGAGAGGACAATCCAATGAATTATATATGTATTTCAGAGTTATCAACTTGGAGGTAGGTTCCGACAGACAAGGAGAAAGCTAAATAGACTAAGCTACTGGCATGTGACATTAGGGTGGTCCTTATTTTAGTTTTTTTCATATTTTGTCAAACTTTAGGGTCTATGCGCAACTGGAAGATGTCAACCAATACTGATGATATTTTTTCTTTGGCTTTGTCAATACAATTTGCAACTATTCCGTGCTATTACAACTTTGAAATTAAAAAATGAGTTCCCCCCCCCCCCTCCCGGCAAACCCTAGTATGCAACCCGCGTGCCACCAAAAATGTCTACCTTGAGTGGCGCGTGCATACTCTTGCTGCAATATCCCGGGAACCAAAGGGCAGAAATGAAAGATATTTAAGGCAACAGACAGAAAAGCGATTGAATAATCTGAGTGAGACATCATCTTCAGCTATGTCTGATTGTGAGAAACACCCTAAAATATCAAAATTTCAAGTGCGATATGGCACATTTCCTGGTATCCGCTTGCAAACATAATTTTCAAGAATTATTTTCTCACCAAATGGAACAAAACTGGGGGGCATCCCAAAATAAATTCAAAAACTTTACTCTAATTTGACATCGACACATTAAGGATGCTCAGGGTAAAGTCGTTGCCTGCTTATCCTGGGGTCGCAGGCCCAAATCCTGCCTGTAAGCATAAATCCGTTCAGTTAATCATAAGAGAGGCTTGAAAACTTGCTTGATCAATAAAGATGAGATTATTATTATTGAGGATAGGAGGGTTACCCCTAGTGCTGAGCGAGAGTCAGCACTCGAGACAAGACTAATTTCTTGGTATTGTTGGGATGGGAGTCTCAGTGTGGCAAGAGTCTCGCCTGGGTCAGAATTCTTGACAAGACACGAGAAGTCTCAACTCTTTGAGACTGGGCGAATCTTGAAGTGTTTGCACCAAAAAGTGAAAATCAAATTTTGCCGACGTTTCAGTTACTTAGAAACCATCATCAGAAATGAAAATGAGTATGTATACATATGATTTTGATGCATACACAAAATGAAGGGTTATATCAATGCTTATTTTTACTGTAATTTAATAAAAAAAAGAAACATTTAGTAGTAAATTACCAACAAAGAAGAGGTTAGACTTTTGATACATAGTACACTCCCGATTATCCAGGCAAATGATGGGGAGAGATGGCACTAATAATCGGAAAACACGGATAACCCAAACTTTCACTTAAATGTCTTGCAATGTTCATAATTTACCTAAAACAAACAATATATTATTATTTATGCAGTTATTCTGTTATTTTAGAGTGGTTCCCAGGCTCAATAAGAGCTTTCTTCGCCAGTTTGCAAATTTTTTAGCGGAGCGTGGTCGGACACTGTGAGGCTTGGAAAACAGGAACACGGTGCTCCCGTGAATGCAGCTAGCGTGCGATCGCTTCCATTTTAAGAAAGAGATTCTAACGGAAAAATTAAGTCCGGTTTACCAGAGCATTAATTCCGATGATTTTGCGTCAGAGTTTATTTTTTTTCTAAAGATAGCGGAAAAAATTGAGCAAGAGTAAAAATTACGCACGGATAATCCGCATCTCGGATAAACCGCAGCCGGATAATCAGGAGTCTGCTGTACCTTTTTGCAATGTTTATTGATAGTAACTTAGGTAGTAAAATTTGTGGTAATCAGTCAATTTTGGTTAATTAAATAATAAAAGTAATATTTAAATAGTCCACGTCAATATTTTACAACAACTATTTTTGGACTTCAAAATATAAACCATTTCTTTAAAAAATCTTTTCATTAAAGTAACACTTCCGTGACTGTGTGGGGTAACCCACCCCAAATTATGTTAATGTTGTATAATTTTTTTGTATTTTTCATTTGTTTCATTTGATATTTTTTGTATTTGAGCTCAACCACTTAGTTGTTATTCAGTTGAATGATTTTTTTAAATATTTAAACTGTTTTTGAAAACTTCAATTTTTATTGGTGGGGTAACTTCGTTACATCGCACAGTTGCTGGTGGGAAAAAAAACTTGTTTGTTATATGAGAGCAGGGATAAAAGTTGAACGCAATAAATTTTATTATACCTTCTTTTTTAACTTCTTTAGTTATTTATCTTATTTAATTTTATTATCTTCAATAATGCCAACGTGCCACATTATGGGACCTTTTTTCTTTTGTTTTTTCATAGCATGTAAGTCAATGTACTGTTACAATAGCAAAATATGAAAGAATCCTACCATTTCCCACAAAATCAATGTAAAAACCTAAATGTAGCCTACAATGTAATTTAAACTTACACAAAACAAGATATTATATCATTAAAAAAGAGCCATGGCGTTGAATCACAGACTAAACTACAACATATACATAATTTATGAATTACAAATGGGGTACTTGAGATACCACACACAGTCATTCACAGTTTTCTAGGCACAGTCACAGAAGGGTTAATATCAGTATCTAAAATAGAGTTGATATTTTTTATTTTCTGCAAGGACCAGAGAGTCCCATCAAGACTCTTGATCCAGAGGAGACTCGTCGTGCCAAGAGTCCCACCCAGACAATGCCGAGAACTGAAAGTCTCGCCTCGCGCAGCCCTCGTCACCTCCCTACTCAGGCCACCTATATAATTGAACTTAATTTCATTTCTTGGCCCAGACAAATCCAGCCCCTTCTACCAGGGGGAAAATTAAGTATTCATAAATGCACATTTGTTTCTTCACACATATTTTTCTTCACTATACTATAAAAAGACCTAATGACTAGGAACTTAAATTGTATTATCTTAAACACACTTTGTCTGTCCTTTTTTTTTATATCAGATGGTAAATTATTATAAAGTTTTATGCACATGTTTCTAGGACTCCTAAGATGTTTAGTGAAGCAGGATGACATCACACATATCATATTTCAACCTAGTATCATATTTCATCGTTCTTTACAATATCTGAGATGTTTTTCGACATAAATGACAGAGTGATATAAATAAACAGATAACTTTAACCTCAGAAACAGCAGTTGGCAGCGAGCTCTATAGTGTACATGACAGATTGTTCTTATATTCAGAATGTGTTATGAAAAATGAATATCTTCCTTTTTCAGGGCTTTAATCTTTTGAAAAATAAGCCTCATTTAAATTCTGGACATAACCATTTCTTAAGCATAACTGATTCACGGTTGGTTTAACTGAAAATTTTCAAATTCTTCATATTTTTGTCATACCATGTTGTCTGCAATATTGCACCATTCCAAACATTTAATAATTCTAAGTACCTCCTTAAGTAAGAAGTACCTCATTTGGCTAACTTTGTAAAAAATTCTATTTCTATTACACTGTCTACATAATTAAAGTAATCCATGTACTAGCAAAAATCTATAAGTTGAGAATGATTGTAAGGGCACAGGCTCCACCCCTAAATGAATGGTAAGAGTTACATCATAATTTCAAAACAATAAATGTACTCTTTTTCCTGAGATAATAAAACAATATGACACATAAAACAAGAAGAAAATTTAAGTATTTTGTAAATTATGTTCTTCAAAATCATTAGAGAACTTCAGCAGTAGACTGATTAATCCAGATGTAATAAAGACGGCTAAAAATTTGCCCAAACTACTGTTGCATGAAACAATCAGTTAAATAGTACAATATTATCAAGTAGCATATAGTGGACATATTTTGAAATACATCCAACATATGTAATTGTGAATGCACATGTAATTCAAATAAAGCGAAATATGTATACTAAAACAATAGCAATGTTCTGAGGAAATTTAAAATTTTAAATGGCAAGAGACCAAATTTTAATTGAAAAGGGCCCAAAAAAAAAAAGGAAAAAAATTGTCTTTTAGAAAAACTTCTAAATAGGGTGTTTTCCTATTTTTTTAATTGCCTAAATCGAAAAATTATTACTCCTGGAGTACGTATTTAACGCTTTTAGATTTTTAAATGGCGATATCTATTTTTTGCAATAAAATGAAAAGAGAAAATTTTCAAGCACGCAAAAACGGGATGTTTAAGTATGAATGCTGGGAAAAGCCCATGTGACATCATTCTGGTTCCAGCTGTCGCCGTGTGAGGCCACCTTGGTCCAAGGCTATGAGCACCGCTACGATGCAGGCTGCTGGATGGATGATAGCATGCAGCAGAGTACCCTGCTAGTAGGTAGCGCTTGGCTTAAATAAGGATTATTAATACCCTATCAAACGAAGGAAACTTTCCGACAATAGAAAGGCATAGCCAATTTTAATAGGTGATTATTAAGAGATGTTTCCCTGAGCTCTGTGCCACATGCATGCATTGGCAATCTCAATCAATGTAAAACTCCTGACTACTCGTATAGAATCTAGGTCCCTGTGACGTCACATGGAGTGGCATCGCATGGGTGCCAATCTGACCTTTATCAAATGAAGTTAAAGTTGACCATTAACATTCTCATAAACTGGGATTTCTAAAACCAAATAATTTGTATATTATGAATACACTAATGTAGGGTAATGAATCGCAATCAATGCCTTTCATTTTCTTTGATGAAGGAAACTACCCAATTAAGAAAAATGTGAGATAAAATAAGCAACTCACAGATATCACTGTTCCATCAGGTGTTTTCTTTTCACTTTGAATTGCTGTAAGAGTAAATGTCTCAGAAAGTAACGCTTCAATATTCACTTCAGAAAGGTCCTTCACGCGTATAGGTGGACGAGGTTCAAATATTTTATTAAGATGGTTGGGAAGTTCCCTGTAGATACACTTCACAAACTGAAGAAAATGCAGTATCTGAAAGAAAATTAAAATAAAATTGAATACTACTTGAAACATGTCTTTTTTTCTTTAAGTATTTCAGAGCTTTCAGTGGTGTTATCCATGTTTCAATAAAAAAATTTAAACTGATTTAAGTAGAGCAATTTATATCCAAATCTTATGTTCGAAAACATAATGAAAGACTAAAATTACACAAAATATGCAAAGTATGCAGAATTAGGTACAAAATCTTCAGTACAGAATAACATAATATGAGGAAATGAGCACATTAAGCATAGCCAACTATCAAGGGTCACATCTTACTAATAATTCTCAGAAAATAGCAATTAAAGTAAAGCCTCGGTATTTTAATGATTCAATTATTTAAAATCACTCGTAATGACAAATTAAATAATTGCATGAGTCCATTTATCGTGAAGCACAAGTAAAATACCATATTATTGTCAAGAATTTTGAAACACATTCATCAATCAGAAACTCAAATTATGCACACTTTCATATGACTGCCAATTTAATTTCTATAGTACCAGGATCACCTATGTGGTCATCAAATTTCACAAGTGATATGTTCATTTTTTTGCTCAGAGATCTTTGGTACAGTTTCCAGGCGTAAGTCTCATCATTAAATACAAATGTTTCAAAATTTTATCCATGCATTTATATCATGAATGAACTTAAGAGGAGAAAGGGGTACTCAGGAGAGGAATAAAAAATCCAGAGGAAATATGAAAAAATATCGACATCGAGGTTATGAGCTCTACAATTTTCGATGTGTTAGAATACAGAATTGCAAATAAAGAAAAAAATTATGGCCACTGGAGCAATTTTTAATTCTAACATATGAAGAAATGCTATTTACTAAACGACATCCTTATTGAAAACTTTCCTAATCCAAGAAATCACTCTATTAGTCATGGAAGAATAAACATGCATTACTCTCCTGCTGACAATTTACCATGGTCTTAATCCCTAACTCAGGAGAAAGACCCATGCTATGTCAGCCTATTCCCCATTCCCCTAGTGTGCACCCCATTGGTTTACGCCCAACTCTTAATAAAACTATCATCCTTGACCCCACCCCAAACCAATATTGAGTTTTTTCATCTCATAAATGCTCAATACCCTTGACTCAATATCCCACCACCATCCCTCTCCCCATTCCTATGTTTTCATCTTTTTTTGTAAACCACCTTCATCTCCCTAGTCTCTTCATGACATAAGATGAGCAAAATTTTGAAGTATGACATGACATGACAATGATGTGTCGAAATTTGTGGTACCAAGGAAGTAAATAAAGTTGAAGGAAACCATCAAAAGAAGAAGGAAACCAAGTTGCTGTTTCCTTTGTAAACAATTTACTTGATTGCACATAAAGGTGAATAAGCTCAACTCAAAGTTAAGTACCATGGAACTGAATATGTACTACCATCTGCAAGAATATGCTCTTGCTTTACTCATTCTCCTGTGAAGGGATTTACTCATTTATTCCATAGATGTAAAATGAAAAAAAATAATAATAAGTGTCAGTCTCTCATCATACCCACAGTCTTTGAGAAAAATTCTTAATACAAATTACATTATAGGTGATTGAAAGATCTACGGCCGTTGAACAATTGAAGGAAAATAAATTCCCCACGGCCGTACTCTTTGCTGGGCAAAGGTGGGGGGTGGGAAGTTACAAGGCTGACTGGGGGGGTAATACACAGAAATCAAGCTAAAACACTATGAAACAAAACAATCGTGCAGCTCACTCACTCACCTAGCAGATTTGTTCTATGAAACAAATTATCGCGTAGGTCTCAATCACACACACACATTCAGGTTTGCGAAGCTTCTGCTTATGCCAGTGACCCACTCACACGTAAGAAACAAGACAAAATTATAAAATTAGGATTTAATTTATGAGAAAATTAAATTACAAAAGAACCTTACATCTGGATTGAACGTTGGCCGATACTGCTTGTGAAGTTCAATAATTATGTGCAGGCAGACAAGAACATTTTCCTCATTTTCTGTTTCCAAAAGATGAAGCATCAAAGACAAAATCTGCTTCACAAAAGGACGGAGATGCTCATTAGTGGGTAAACGATGAATCATCTCAAGAATTAACTTGCGTACTTGCTGCAAAGAAAGAAAAAGAGCCCAGTAATTTTCATTAAAAGCATTTACTGTGCAATTACATCATGAAATTCATGCAATTCACCTGTTATAAAAAATTATGTATGTGCATTATTACTCACAATCAGATGCAGTAGATAGTCATGTACATACCTGTATATTGTATTCAGCAATAAAATGGGGTTCGCCATCTTGGAGTATTTTAAGAAATATTTTCATGGAGTGATCAAGAAATGCTGGATACTGAGAAGATCCCATTATAATCTGCAAAGAAATGTAATTTGAAACAAAGGCTTTAAAAAAGCGTAATTTAGGAGGGAAAAACGTATATGTAAATGGCAGAGAGACAGAAAACACAAAGAGAAAGAAAGCTTCTTAAAGTGACATTAGTACAAGTAAATCCATTGTTGTCATACTCTTCAGATCTAAGTAGCAGTATGATTATGACAACTAAAAAGTTTTATTCCTTGGAAAAGTCACTTTGAACCGGCCTAATTAAGCATAAATATTTTTTCACCAAAAAATAATAATAAGGATAAGCACTTAAGGTGAAGTTAAGAAAAATGTGAATTCAAGGAATAATATGTTGTAATGTGAAAATTAATATTTTGTAGAGTTTTGCATTTTTACGTTCAAGGTGATGATGAATGTTTGTTTTGTTTTTTATTTACGTTGCCAATATAAAAGTGATTATTGTGCGGCCTTGGGATATTGAAGACGAATAAAATAGTTTAAGACATAAAGAAGACTTTTTTCGTTTTTTGACAGATTATGAGACTTAAACACTAAGTGTTGATGCGAAGCGAAGTTTTTCTTTTGATGGTGTGAACGGCGAATACGTTTGAGGTTAGAAGAAGTGAACCCCATAATTGTTCTTTGTAAGTTCGGAATCATCAAAAATGGTGGAAGAAAAGAAGACGTGTATCCCAATACTCGACAGCGATAATTACGATGTATGGGCTGTAAGAATTGAAGCTTTTTTAATGAAGAAAGATTGTTGGGAAGCGGTAAAAGGTTTCCATCCATACATAGCATTCGGCAGTGATGGAAACGAGATAGAAATGGAAGACGAAAGCCAACTCCCACCACAAGAGGTTAGGCGCCGTCAGCGACAAAATCAACAGGCCAGAGCCATTATCATACAATACGTAGATGATTCATTTTTGGATGATATCGTGGGACTGGACCTAGCGAAGGATATGTGGGAGGCATTAAGAGACATGTGCACCACTTACGACGTGTTCCAGGAGATAATGTTCCTACAGGAAATGGTAAATACCGAAAAAACGGAAGACCTTTCCATGATGGAGTACATGAGCAAGATCCAGAATTACAACCGTAAAATTACTAAGTGTGGCATTAATCTCCCGGATAGAGCACTGGCTGCGTTCTACCTCATGGGTCTGCCTCGAGAAAAATATGCTGGGTTTATATGAAGTATTTACAGAACAAATGAAGGAGACATAACATCCAAATATGTTAAGTCCCAACTCCTGCTAGAAGAGAAGAGAATGAAAAATGAGGATTACGCGAAGACAGAAGAACACAAGGTTCTCAAGGTAAAGAAGAAGCCAAACAGACCTAAAGTAAGCAGTGAAAATAAATCACAAAATGCTCCAAAGAAACCTATTGGGAGGAGATACATTTGTTTCACATGTGGAAAGGAGGGGCATACTGCAAGATTTTGTCCTGCCATACAGAAGCAAGATGAAGAAGAGAATAAGTCATCAGCATCAGTAGTATCAAGAGGCTATAAAGTACTCTGCATGCAAAGAAATCCAAACCATGCAAACAACGGCATATGGATACTGGATTCAGCAGCATCGGATCACATGAGCCCTAGGAAAGATTTGTTTGTTGATTTCAAACCCCTCTCTGGAGAAGTAACTGTGGGTGATGGTACATCACTAAAAATAGAAGGTCAAGGATCAGTGACCATCCAGATGTCGAATGAATGTGGTGGATGGAAAATAAAGTTAACTAATGTGTTATATATTCCTTGCCTCCAAGACAATTTGATTTCGGAAGGGAAATTAGAAGAGAAGGGCTTGACCATTGTGAGGAGAGACGGAAAGACTACTGTTAGCGACGAAGAAGCTACTCTGTTCCAGGGGTATCGCGTTGGTTTCCTGTATTACCTCACTACTGAAGGGAGTGCTTCTATTTCACAAATAAGAAAAGAAGCTGAAGAACATGAAGGTATGAAAGCATGTAAAATTGCAGCAACAACATGGCACAACCGTTTGGGACACCTGCACCATGAAGGGATGATGAAGATAGAACCATTGCGGAACTTAATGAGTAAGAAGACAGAAGAAGAATGTGAAGCATGTATACAGGGAAAGTTTAAGAGACTGAAATTTTCCTACAGTGGAGAAAAAGACAGTAAGACTACACATGTCCTCCAAAGGGTCCACTCTGATGTCGTGGGGCCTAGGCCCTGTGCCTCTTTGAGTGGCTGCAGATTTTTTGTCACTTTTATTGATGAATTTTCTCATTTCACTGTTGTAGTTCCCTTGAAGGCCAAAAGTGAAGTCACTGAGCAGTTCATAAAATATCAGAAAATGGTGGAAGTCACACATGGAACTAAAATACAGGAGTTCCAGAGTGATAACGGTGGGGAATACTCATCAAATGAATTCAAGAAACAACTTGAGAAGAGTGGAGTCCTACATCGTCTCTCTGTACCATATGTTCCTCAGCAAAATGGTCTGGCCGAGCGGTATAACCAGACAATTTTGAATACCATCCGTGCTATGCTGCAACAATCTGGTATGCCAAAACATTTTTGGGCTGAGGCCCTAAAAACCACATGTCATTTAAGAAATCATTGTCCATCAACAGCAATAGATTCTGAAATTCCAATAAAGAGGTGGCTTGGAAGAGAACTTGAAGAGAAGGATTTTCAGTACCTAAGGGTGTTTGGTTGTCAGGCTTGGTATCGAGTAGTCCATGGTGACAAGCTAGATGCCAGAGCAAAGGAAGCAGTGATGCTGGGGTACCCATAGGGCACCAAAGGCTACAGATTGTGGGACCTCAATACAAGGAAAGTCATTATTAGTCGAGATGTCATATTCAATGAGACTGTGTTCCCATTCCATAGAAAGGTAAACAGTGAGAAAGGCGACCAGACAGAAGACACATCGAGTGAAGAAGAAGAAGTTGATGCAGCCCTCCCGACACATATGCCACAAGCCATAGCCCAGAGGCCAGGAGAGGAAAATGCAGAAATAGAGGCCCAGGTCCAGAATGAGGAACAAGAGCAGGAAAATCCTCAAGTCCTGAGGAGGTCAAATTGGCAGCGGATGCCCAAAGGACCGTGTGAATGCTGCAACGTCACCCGTTCTGTCCTTGGAAAAGATGATGTCCCAACCAGTTACCGCCAAGCCATAGAAGGATCTCAAGCCGACAACTGGAGGTTAGCCATTGAAGAAGAATTACGGAACATCAAAGGCCAAGAGACCTGGTACATCCTGAGAAGACGACCGGATATGAAAGTAGTGGGCTGTAAATGGGTTTTTGCTCTTAAAAGGAATAACGAAGGTAACATTGTAAGATTTAAGGCAAGACTTGTGGCTCAGGGTTTTACTCAAACATACGGTGTGAATTATCATGACATTTCCAGTCCAGTTGTTGAAAGGAAATCAGTTCGTCTGTTAGCCTATATTGCTGTGGAAAATAATTGGGAAATAGATCACCTAGACGTGGTGGGGGCTTATTTAAACAGCAAGCTGGATGAGACCATATACATATATGTCTGTTCCTGAAGGGATGGATGTAAACAGAGATTATTTTGTTTGTAGGTTGAAGAAGAGCCTTTATGGTTTAAAACAGTCAGGGAGAAATTGGTATGAGTTTCTCAGTAAGATTTTGGTGGAGTTAGGGTTTGTGAAATGTATCAGTGACCCTTGTGTGTACTTAAGGAACAATGTAATTGTTGGAACATATGTTGATGATTTCTTGATTATAGGTGAGAAGGAAGAAGTAGGTGTGTTCAAAAATGAAATTGCATCCTTAATTCAGGTGAAGGACTTGGGTATGGTGAACACATTTTTGTCCATCCAATTCACCAGACCAAACAGGGGAACTGTCATTTTGAGTCAGAAGAAGTATGTCATGTCTTTTCTCAGAGATTTTTATATGTTAGAAGGTAAAGGTGTTTCTTGTCCACTACAAGCAGGTGCAAATTTTGAGAGTAAAGGAGAAGGAGAAATTTTTTGCAAGGAGAAATACCAGAGTGCAATAGGCAGCTTGTTATACTTGAGTACCAATACTCGTCCAGATATTGCAAACGCAGTGTGCAAACTTAGTCAATGCTGTAGCAACCCCACTGTAACAAATTGGAATGGAGTTCAACATGTAATGAGATATTTAAAGAGTACATGTGATTATCAACTTGTTTTCAGGAAAGGTGAAGGTTTTGCATGCTATTGTGATTCAGATTGGGCAGGGGATAGAGATGATCGAAAGTCTGTCACTGGGTATGTTATCACGCTGGGAGGTGGAGCAATGATTTGGAAAAGTAGGAAGCAGAGAAGCATAGCCACCTCAAGCACGCATGCTGAGTATGTTGCTATTTATGAATGTGTGCGTGAAATCCAGTGGATGAGGTCGTTTTTTGTGAATTGAAGCAAAGCAGCCTCATTCCAAAGACCTGCATCATTTTTTGTGATAACCAAGGTGCCATATACATTGCCAATAATGACATAGTAAATGAGAGGAGTAAACATTTCGTGGTAAAATACAACTATGTCCGAGAGGCTGTGAAGGAGGGAGAGATTTCATTGAAATATGTTAAATCTGATAGTAACATTGCAGACTGTTTGACAAAGAGTTTGTCTGGACCTAAGACATTATTGTTTGCCAAAGAAATGGGCATAATTAAGTTGGAGTAAGAAACTCACAACTAAAGTTACGAAGTTATGTATGATGTTTTTTGTGTTCCTTTCCATCATCCTCGAACGAGGGGAGGTGTTGTAATGTGAAAATTAATATTTTGTAGAGTTTTGCATTTTTACGTTCAAGGTGATGATGAATGTTTGTTTTGTTTTTTATTTACGTTGCCAATATAAAAGTGATTGTTGTGCGGCCTTGGGATATTGAAGACGAATAAAATAGTTTAAGACGTAAAGAAGACTTTTTTTCGTTTTTTGACATAATATACTATGATGACCACAACAGCAAGAATATTCTCTAAAGTGGCATATGCCACTTTAGAGAAATTCAAATTTTTCAATTAACACAAAAACACGCTACCTACTGTCTAAACAAGAAGAAAAACAGTAGAAACCTCCAAATTCATATGAAAGAATTTATCTAGTCTATCTTGTAACCAGTTTTAAAATATCGGTTGGCATTAACTACAAGATGCTGCAGCTATTGACTGGACTATGGGACAAAAATGTACAAGCAATAATCACACAATGTATTCGAGTCAATAAGTGAGCCAAAGATGTAAATTTGGTGATAATTTTTGCCAACTCCACTGCTATTTTCAGGCAAAATTTTTCCACCGCACAACACGGGATAGGCAAATAATGGGATAAGTTAGGGAACCGTGAATAGCAAACGTACGAAATTTTTCTTTAATATTAAGACAATCGGTTAACACAGATGTTTGGTCTCATGCGTATCACAAAACCACCGGACAATACAATACGTTTAGGACTCGAAGGGGCAGCAAGAACCAGAATATAAACTTTTCCAAACACCACATATTCTAAGTAGTTAACCTTAACTGACATGAAAAGAACACCAACCAAGTCGATATTACCACTTGCGTTATTTGTATACTTACCTCAAAATTTTCACTCAATTCCTGAGCGGCCTTGAGTTTTAATTCATCCTTCGCTCCTGGATCGGCCAGCATTGTAACATAAGACCGGTAGGTATTCATTTGGGTTAGGGGATCATTCCCCCCGGAGGGTGTAGGAGGAGGTGGAGGCATTTTCACAATAAATAAGGATCAGTCTTCGAATTCAACTGTATGCAGGAAAACAATAGCCTGGAAATGTAATAAACAGTAAGACGTTAGCGCTCCACAAAACTGTAAGGTACATACGAAAACTCTGATCGTGTGGTTGACCCACGATAATATGGTCCTAGAATTGATTATTCCAATGAATACTTTTCCGAAATTCGGTACTATCAAACCAAAATGAAAAACTATCATCTTAAATGGCACATTAGTACGTCCGTTAATTTTATTCCCGCTCATAAATAAGAAAAAATAAATAACAAGCAGTATGATTAAACCATTAAAGAGAATTATTTGCCATTAGCTATGCTATGAATAATATACTAAAGTTTCGTCCAAGCATTTCATAAGACCAACACCCAAGTATAACCCGGAGAAATTTACTTCCTTTTTTAACTCCCAGCAAATCAACAATCAATATTACTGATGAATGAGAAAAAATTAACCAAATATCGCAAATAACATATAAAGTAACAAAAATAATACAGTAAAGACGACGGCCTTATGATCGATGTGCCGCGTTATTTGTAAACAACTTGCCATCATACCTGTTTCCGCAATTACATGTCCACAACGATGCAACGATGAAAGATTTTTCCACGGTTCACACTGAAGGAATTATTTTTAAAATAAAATAAAGATACAGAGGGGCTCATTATGAATCTATCAACATTACAGACATCGCACTAATGGAGCATTGCTCACTTTCAGCAGCGAGCAACACCATTCCCTCGTAGTACAAACTCGTACATGCGCCTTTCGTCGAGCAACTGTTCCTGTTCGATATATTTCAAAGATTTCAAACGTTTCAAACTATTCGAAACACAGTCTCGCACAGTCTTAGGATTTTATTTGTATCAATCGTATATTTCTGAATGTAAAAGTGAATGCGATTTGATCGTAAGTAGATTTGAGGAGAAATTTGAGTTCAATAACATGTGTAAGAAGTCGATTCTCTGTTTTCCCTATTAGAACTACTAGGATAAATGTACTGTTAGTGTGAATCACAAGTTTGCAACGAAATTGTCCATGGAAAAGTAAAATTTCGGAGCATTTAAATAAGTTGGTAAATTTATTTTTTACCATGTTATCGCTTCAACATGACCAAATAGGTTAACAATTAGACCTGTGTCATTGAACATTCTACAGGTCTAGGCCAGTCTAGGCTATTCACTCGCATTTACTGTGATATAGCAGATCGTAGCAATCTTTGCAATGTTGTTGGCCCCGACCATACGACCGCGGGATTTGTTTCTCAGAATTTCTATCTTCAAATATTGGTGAAAGTATTCTAGAAATTGATAAATAATGAGAAATATTCAAGTCGTGCAATCAAATCTTAGCGGAAACCGTAGTGAAGCCCAGTAAATGGAAAAAAAATTCCCCACTATCGCCTTCAGTGATTCTCATCTGTACCCTAGTCATTAATTCCATGCAAAATCCAATTAATTGCCAGTGTGAGCTGGACGTTTTTTTTTAATATTGTGTTCTATACTCTTCCTGTAACTTTTCCCATCCTATTTTTGCCCGTTTTTGTGCACCCCTGTTTCCGAAGAAAGAATTGAAAATAACATCTCGCTCACTTTTACCGTTATATAGTAATTACTAGATGTTTTTAACTGGTCAAGATGTGGAACACATGAAAAATTAAAACTTAAAGACGCATCATAGTGATCAAGGTAAACGTCCATTATTGTTATTTTTTCATATCAACACAAACTCCCTCAGGGTTAACTTTTACAGGGTTTCAACTCTTTATCGTCTTACTAGCCATCTTTAGGTGCAACCATGGATGGGTGCAACTTTCAGTCCAATATACAGCCAAAAGAAAGCAAAAGATTCGAGGTGGATGTGCCTTTAGGTGAGAGTAGGAAAGGATTTTCTCCCCCCTTACTTTGGCTGGAGAATGGATCCACGACCTCGAGGTGGGCTGTGGTATAGTAAAATGAAAATAAGGGGAAGGAGACAGCAGGGGTGAGAATGAATTACTGCTTCAGCAGCCCTTTTTCTCCTTGGATGGAATGTGATTAAGTTGAAACATTGTCGGTGCATTTGGCATTAATTGCAACAAATTAAATTGTGGCAGGTACCTATTTATCAATTTTTCCACTGATGCAAACACTCTCTTCGTGCATCGTCACTGGTTAAAAACCTTAGATTGGTTTGACACAGCTCTCATTTCTGTTCTCATGTCAGCTATTCTTTTCACTCCTTTGTATTTCATCTCTCTCACATCCTTCCATACCTGGTGCATGTATTTTATTCGAGGTCTTCATTTATGTCCTTGCCATCTACTTGTCCTTTGACAATTGTCTTCATCTGGCCATCATGTCTCAATATATGGCCAATTGGGTTGTTTCGTCTTCTTGTCAAGGTTTTCACAAGGCTTCTCTTCTCCCCTACTCATCTTAGGACTTAGTCATTACTTATTTGGCTGATTCATTTGATCCTCATCATGCCTCTGCAGCACCACATTTGAAAGCCTCTACCCTTGATTTCCTGCTGCTACCTTCTCTCCCAGGTGATGAGAGGCATATTACTTAGCAGCCTCTGGTAACCAAGTCACTGCATCTTCACAGTTTTTGTATCATTAAAATGGCCTTCCTTGCCCAAGGGTAGATCATCAGATTGCAGTCGCTTTTTGTCTATAACGATGGCTAAGTTATAACAACACATATCTCAAAAATGGCAACTTTTCAGGATAGCAAAAAAACGATTAATTTCTGTTACTTGCACACTGAAATTAAAAACCATAAGTTCATAAAACTGAAAAAGAAGCATTGATTTGCAAATAAAGAGTTGTTCTTTGGTTGTATTTTATTTTTTTAATGTTATTACACTTTGTTTAAGATACCCGTCTCAAACCGGCCGAATTTCAGATACGTGTTGTTAGCCATCGATAACTACTTTTTGAACAAATAAATTCGGTTATCTCTAAGCTAACCTATACATCTATAGGTCAATACACCATCTCCAACTAGGGGGACGTATTCAGAGGGTTTAATCTTAGCCGCGAGCTTCCTACCTTATGTGTGGAATAACACATTGAGACATGAAATGACACTTCAGCCTGACATCAATGCAGTGAGAATGCTTGGCGACTAAAGAAATGGTGTAGTGTCAGACAGCAAACCTAAATGAGCACTGGCGGCATTGATCACCATGGTTTAAGCAAAGACTGGGTGCTGATGCATCTAGGAATTATGCTTCCTGCATTCAGAGGTGAGAACTGTATGCCTGCAAGTGGGTGCAAAACATGGGTGGTTGCTGCTCAGCTATGCATGTGCTATAGAACACAGAAAAAAAACAGAACTACTGTATTTCACATAATTACCAAATTGTTCAGACTGGTGCAACCACCTCTTGCCTCCAGGTGCACCACGAATGTCCTTTATGTATTTTTATTCACTTATGATGGGTGACTGAGGGGTATTTTTAAGGCCGTTTTACACGGGGCACGGAATTGCGCAGGTTAGAGCTGCATTAATTTCTAAAATGGCGTGGAATGCATTAACGAAATTAGAACGGGCTATTTTGCCGTCTCTCATCCACGCATTCCTGCTTGTGTTCTAGCAATTCACCGCTTTACACGACGCAATTTTGATTGCACCTTCGCACATACGTCAGAGTGCGCAATTCCGTGTGCCGTGTAAAATGGTCTTTCAGAGGGAATGGGCAACGAAGGAAAAGGGGCATGGCTTGGGGTTGGCATTGATGAATGGTCTTTGAAGCACTGTCAGTTATTCCTATATCGTTCACTCGCCCAGTGTGTTGATTGCATAAGCGGATTTAGGGAGAGGGCACGTCTACCCCTTCCCCAGACGCCACAAGATTTTTAATATGGTTTTTGTTTTGTTTTTTTTATGGTATTAAGTGTATTACGGAGTCTCAATCATTTAATTTCAGATTACAAACTTTAATATTAAAATAAAGAGAAGAGAATATTTTGTACAGCCATCGTTATACGTTGTTTATAGTTTCAAATATTAGAAGACCGTTTGCCTTGTGCCCTGCCCCCCTCCCCCCCAGAAAAAAAATCTTGGATCGCCCCTGGGGTGATGGTGAGCCTGCATTAGATCATGTCTGGGAATGCGTCTTTGGTCATCTAGCATTTTTTGGATACATCACAACTATTATGAGAATTATAAAGAAAACCAACCCCCACAGAGAGCCAAATACAGAGAGAGGAAATGGAAAAGGAGAGTGAAAAAAATGAGTAATAGGCTTTAACCATTACAGTTATTTCTCCATTATACATTAATATGTTTAAGCACCGCTACCTATAACAGAGTATTTTTTAACTGGTGGTACAAGGTTGAAAATGGTGAACCTTTAAAAAAAAGAGAAAATAAAGAAATTAGTTAATTTATTCTGTTGTACCCGAGGAAGGTCAAAATGAGTCTGATTCCGAAACTTGAATTGACTCTTAGTTGTTAGTTTCTGTGTAAAAATGTCTGGGAAATTATTCTACATGTATTCTCTGGTGTAAGACATTGTTGTGGAGGACCTACCAAATTCAAATTTCAGGTTAAGTGTTGTATGGTATTTGAAGTAGAGAATCAGCTGCTGAGATCATTTGTGCCATTAGGGAATGGTAGGGTGGAGAGAAACATGGCATCAGCGTTAGCCTGATCTTAACATAAAGCACCAATGGAACCAAGGCATGTCCCGTCCTACAAATGAGTCACTGTACTTGATGAGCCCTCCACAAAACACATAAGCAGAGATCACAAAGTCTCTGGAAATTCTGGGCTACCGTCATGATTCAAACCCAAACTCTCTGGGTGGGAAGCCACCACTCTTGCCCCCACACCAACGTGATCCCTCTTCAATAATATTCAGATTAATGGTAATTTGAAACAATAGAATTACTATTTGCTTATCCTTTAGTTTTCTGTGAAAAGCTATTCACCTCTTTCAATGACAGACTTGGGTCGAAGGGCATGACCTCAAAATTGTTTTATACTATGTATTATATCCAAACACAAACAAACTGCCAACAAGGATATATTCGGAAAAATATTTATTTCAACCAAGTAAGTTTCGATTGTAGAACATGCATCCACAATTTTCATTTACAGGGCACTTAAGAAAATTAAAGGTTTCTCTAAGTAAACTGTACAACTAACTTTACACCTTACAAACAATGTTGAGAACTATACAATCTATAGCTAAAGGTCAATTAAATAATTATGAGGGAAACAAAACTGAAAAAATACTCAACTTCTCACATAAAAGGCTTGGGCAATGTCTACTGAGACATTTGAATGTGTTCAATGTTAACATATACAAGGACAACACAATGATGAAAATGTTTGGTCCATGAGGAAATGATTAATAAGTCAAAAACATTTGATCATAAGTACAACACTCACACCTAGACATGTCATTTTAGGAGATATTCAACCTTGAAGTAAAATATCATTTGTAGTCAATTATGTTTTAGAGTACACACATTCTTACACTGCCAAATCAGGCAAACACCATACACATAAGACCTTCCCTCCAGTTCAAAACTCTTAGGTTAATCACTCTGGTACCAGTAAGTTGAACATAATAGCCATTATGTGCGCATATATCACAATTTTTATCTTGAAAAACATGAAAAGCTGTGAAACTAAATCAATTTATGGAGTTCAGAAATGACTAGGACAGATGAACAGCTCAATAATGTAGTAATAATTTACACATTTTCATTATTTTCACAAAGATGAAAAATTATTTCATAATTTTAACATTGCAACACCTGAGTGACAATACACATTTTAAACTGAAAGGCTTCTATGGACTCCGATTCACAAATGTTTGTTATAAAAATTACACCAGCATGTACAAGAGAGAGCCTTCTTTCTTCCCTGTGCTAATAAAACCTTCAATCTCAGTATCCATTGTAACAATACAATACGAAGAAATTAAATAGCAACAAATTACCTCCATAATCAAAGGAAATCATGGCATAGCACTGAAAAAGTTAATACATATGTCTCTACATAGGCTCCACTTTAACTACGCTCATTAATTTCTGACTGGTGTCAACTTCATTTGCACCTAAAACTGCTTCCACAGGAAGAACTCCTTCATTTTCATTGTCTTGTATGACATATTGCACAACTGGTCCACCTTCCTCAAGAACCATTTCTAATCGCTCACCCTCTTCTGTCACAAAAACCTATAAACATAAGCATAACATTAATTAGCAATAACATAGGCAAACAAATAAGTTGCTGGGTAAACTTTTCTCGGGATTCCCAGCGGGTTAATGTTTTTATAACAGCCAACGTTTCAAGTACCGTCTCGGTGATCATCAACAAAACTCAATTTTCTCGAAATTACAGTTAAAGAACTTCATTTATATAAATAGGCCACATGAGGAAATTAGACTGTTTAATATAGGTGCGATAAAAGAATTAACATCGTATTTTATTTTATTATTTTTTTTAATATATATTTTTATTTGACTAAATTTATTACAGCAATGGGACTTAGCAACCAAACATTAAATGAATCAATATTCAGCCCTGATGATGAGTACCGAGACGGTACTTGAAACGTTGGCCGTTATAAAAACATTAACCCGGTGGGAATCCCGAGAAAAGTTTACCCACATCATTCGCCGGGAAAGCATAAAATCATATTTCACAAATAAGTTGCTCTTCAATTTGCCCTGAAAATTTTCGGCAATTCTTTTGATATCATCAACTAAGCATTATTCGCATAAAGTAAGTGAGAAAACTGTAGGGAAGTTGTATGACAGATTTATTTGCATTTTAGTGGTACACAGAAGTCACACTTTTTCCAGGAAGGTTGCATGTTGCTAGCCTACATAACTCATACAGGCATACAAACATGATTATGTACAGTGGAACCCCGATCTATCGTACATTGATTGTTTTCCTGCATTCATCGTTCGCCGTTCCTGGTCCCAAATAAAGTAGAGAGTGAAGTGGGATGAAGCTGAGGATCAAGTGGGCGTCCCGCTGACCAAGGGCGCAGCTAGGAATTAAGGCTTGGGGGTGTTTAGGTGCAACTTACATCGGAGTGTGTGGGGTGTGATATACTCGCCAGGATAAGCAGTAGGTGCGAGATTAATAAATTGCGGAATTTTAAAGATAAATAGTTCAATATGGTGAGCTTTACGGCTTTCTGAGGGATATTTTATTCACCCTTACACCATTCTATTAGTAATATCAATCCAATTAAGTAAAATGGATTAAACTTAAAAATTTCTCTGAGCTCTGGGGGGGGGGTTTTAACCCTCAAAAGCCCCCCCTCGCTGCGCCACTGCCGCTGACAATCAACGCAAAATTGTTCACGCTTTACACATTGCCTCAATTATATTAAATACATATTTATTAGAAAGGAACATTTCAAATAATAAACTATTTTTGGCCTTTTTTATCCATGTCATAACCAATCACTGCGCCAACGTAAACGGTTGCTTTAGGCATGACATGCGCATTAGGATATTTGACAGAGATATTTATTGGTCGAATGAACAATGTGACCTAAGTGCTTCCACAAAGTTCGAGATTCCTGTAATTAGCTAAAATCTTATTTGAATTCTTTAATGAATATCATATTTACTCGCCAAAAATCATATGTTCCCTGGGACTTAGGCAACCTAGACAAACATTCCCACATTCATCGTTTATTTTGTCCATTCCCCTGAATAATGATAGACCGAGGTTCCACTGTAATTACTTAAATAAGAAATCATGAGTTTAAAAGAGGTTCATTCTTCGTATCCAAAACATTAAATGCAACCAAATATAACCACTGATTGCCAATTAATGGTTCATTTCATGGCTACACTAAATGAACCCCACAAAATTTGAAGGAATATTTGAACCCTTAAGTCTCATGCTAGCTGTAGCCTATTTAACAATTCAACCACAATTTGTACTTACTTGCTCAGCATCTCCATACACAATCTGTTGCTGCACAGGTTCTCCTGACTCATTGAGAAGAACATGCTCCCCTCCATCGGTGATGATTATCTGCTTCTGCCCCTCCGTGACCTGAGACAAAAAAATTACATTGAGACTCCCTCAAACACAGAGATTAGGTCCCTCAGTTGTAGTTTACAATTTGTATTCCACCAGAGAGAATTGCAATAATCTGCATTTAATGGAACATAAGCAAAAATACCACTCTGAAATTAAAATCAGCAGAATTGTGTCATTTTCCCATAACTATAATAATTATTTATTGAATTATAGATATATGAAACCATTACCATTAGAGTGCAGAGACGTGGTTTTAACAACAAATTTTATCACTACCTTAAAAAAAACTACACATTTCTTAATAACTTGATCAGATACTTTTCAGAATTTTAATTTATAGATGAAAAGTTCAAATATTTATAATAGAATTTAGGGCTTAAAAAATTAACTTTTCTAACTAAAACCAAATTTCTTTGATCAAATGATGATCATTATGAACAAATTATTTGAATATGGCATTATCCAAAAGTATATGTTCATGAGCATATCGGATTTACTGAAATTATGGTACAATGTGAAAGAAAGAAAAGCTATCTGGGCTAGGCATTTGCCAGCTTGATGGTTGGCAGAATCTGAACAAAAATTTGAAAATAATCTTAATCCATTTCAAGGTAAACTACAGCTTTCATTAGTAAAAGTGATGGGAAAATTGTATACATTCTCCATTGCTAGAGTATGCATTGTTATTAATTTTCGAACAAGAAATGACATGTTAGCCGAAAATCTCTGAGCTCATAAAAACATGTATCTAACCTCAGTAGCTGCAACCAACAAGTAAAAAATTAATAAAACTGACATTTTTTAATTTTTTCAAAGGCATGTATACCAACATTTAAAAAAATTGACAATTGGACTCTCCAAACTCACAATAAATTAAAAAATTTTATCCCTGCTATTTTCTGAACACACCTTGTAGGTACCTCCCCAGTGTTTCCTCATGGTATTGTAATTAGCAATAATGTTAACACTTCCCATGGCATTGATCGTATCATGAAATACCAACTGAGAATTTGTCGAAATGCCGCTTGTAAATAAAATGTCGTTTCCCAGTCAACATATGAAACATTACATCCTCAACGAATAATGTCTGCTCATACTTTGTTTCAGTTTGCAACCAATTTGACAAATACTTAACACAAAATGGAATTCAGGACAATGGAAAATATACTTCATGGAAGCAGTGAAGCTAAAATAAATCAGTAGTTTAATGAAATAGGAACCTGTGAGGAATGACAATTCTTTCCTTTTTCAGGAAGCAACCTCTCATCAAGAATTCCAAAAATTTTGACTGCATAATTCCATGAAGTTGCAGCCACTATATGTAGGATAAAAATTTATTTAAGTGCAAAGGAATACTACCAGAGTCCACAAGAGGTATTACAATGATAGGATCAACTAGTTTAGCTTTTCAGGACAATTTCATAACAAGTAAAAAAGATTACAACATAATAATCTGCAATAAGAAACTTCCAAGCTGATTCAAAATACCTGATAACCAGCAGATCGGATGGCATCAACAAGGGCACTCAAGTTACTGTGATTCACTAATGCCATATCTTCAGTTTCCTCAACAACTTCAGTCTCTACTTCTGTGGATGGTACGGCAGCTTCCTCCCCTTCCTCAAGCATCTATGAAAGAAATTATGATATGATTAAATCATTAAATAAAATTTAGTAATGAGACAAAATTCTTGATAGATTTTACAATTTGATTGAATTGATCGTTTTTATGGGACAATACATGTATCAAAAAACATTTCAGAATAAATCCACCATGAAGGAGAATTTTACAAAACCCTACCAAAGATATAATGAGCTGTTTAAACCCCTCTTCCCTCAATATTTTTTTATATTTTCAATCCTTGTAGAGATAAATGTACATTAACAGTGACATAAGATTTATTCTTGAAAATGGTTACCTATAAAATGCACCGCTTTCACAAAGACAATGACTACAAATCGAAAAAATTTAAAAACCTAAAATTTTCACAGAAGAAAAATATTTCATTGTCATAATTTCCATTGACTTAAACCTGTGATCTATTATTCCTGCAATGATCCATTCCTGGCATTTACTACAGTACACTCTCGATTATCCGGGCTAATGATGGGGAGAGATAGCACGAATAAGCAGGAAACACAGATAACCCAAACTTTTACTTTAATGTCTTGTAATGCTCATGATTTACATAAAAAAAAACATATATTATTATTTATGCAGTTATTCTGTTATTTTAGAGTGCTTCCCAGATTCACTGAGAGCTTTCTTTGCCAGTTTGTGATCTTTTTAGCGGTGATAACATGGTTGTACTCGTACTATTTAAGCCAAATGTAGGGCCTGCAGGGTGTTTCTAAGTCTCATAGGATTGGCGGCGTCGGAAACCGATTCTGTCCGAGTCAATCGGGAACCTATCCTACGCTCATCTTCCGTGCATTTCACAAATACTATCGGAAAGCGTTCCGCTTTTGGCATGACGTCAACAGTCATCCTAAACGCGGGAAATGAGAAAAGGTCACAATTTTCAAGAGACAAGTGAGCAGTGAAAATAACCTCCCACAAGGTTTGACACTTCACAAGGGAGGCGAAAGGTATACACGGGCATACATGAGTGCTAAATGATACATTGTCACATAATTGACGTTGTTGCGGGGTAAAATTATTTTATAATTGTCTGTCTGTAGCTTTTTTTAATGTAATACCGTTTGAGCAAATTACAGGACTGAAGGTAAATTTTGAACAAGTTTGTTTTTTCATTCTCGTGAGAGCATAGTTGATTGTTAAGTTCGTGTATCGTAAGAACTACACTACAGGTAGTGGCGAAATCAATCATTTTTTCCAACAACATATAGTTTACTTAGTCAATTGTTTAACGAAATTGTCATATTTGCATTCAGTATCTCATTTAAATATGAATATTGACCATCATAAATGATGTTATGGCCTTCATGATATGCCGTAAACATCTTACAAATTTTCCGTAAGAGTAGAGGTACGCTGGAAAGAAATACAGTGATTAAATTAGGTTGAATAGTGTCCATTATTATTAATGGCTTGAGTTATGTACGTTAAAATAATGCAAAATAATGTGGTTAGTTTGTTATCTATTTTTCACGTACTCGGTTATTTTTATAACATCATTTTATTTGGTACGAAAATGACAAACAGTTACTATTGTTGCACCTTTAAATGTATCTTCTAAATAATATTTCAGTGCGCGATAATTCAACAGAGAAAAAAGAAAGCTGCAATCGGGAATAGAACACGTAACTTTTGCTTCACGGCCTAGTGCCTTAACCTACTGCGCCACCGACGCTCCTACCTTGTCAACAGAAATTTGTGGATTATACATGACAAGATGGTGTGAGGGTGACTCTGTACAGTTATTACCGTAGCTATTCCGGTTATGCTTGAACTAATATTTCATATTAAAACCAATATTTAGGATGTACACTATGGAATCAACTGTATTAAGTACATAACCATGTCTAATTTTGATGTAACTACGATGCAGAGTCACACTCAATCATATCAAACTAGACAAATTGTTATACTTTCAAACCCACGGACACGTTTCCAATGCATTATGCTACCTACATATTTGTAAGTCATTACCCCATGAATTCCAACTTGTTTCACATTATTATTATTACTCATCCAAATAACATACAAACATTCCTGCATTCATTCATTTTCAGGGAAGGAAAACCGGGGTCAGGTTTCAAGGCATTTAAAGACTGTTTCACGTACCTGCTATTGCCTCGGAGGACTTCAAATTAAAACGATTTATCATCCATAAACTCCGCTAGCAATGAAATGGCTTTCAAAGTAGCATTTTACTGTCGTTTCGATCAGCAAAAAAGGGGCCTGGGTGACACAATAGTTGTTTTACACTGGTTTGAAAAATCGTCAATTGCCGGCAATGCATTACGATCCCCTGAGATACAAATGTTAGCCAACCTGCACGATAGGAGGGAATTTCAAAAGCCCGTACGAATTTTTTTTAACGTGAATAAAAGTCTTTGAATGCATGCCTACTATCTTTAAATATATTTTAAACTATAAAATTTATATGAATAAGGCATTCTAAGGCTATTTATGGGAAATTATATAGTGTAGAGGAAATTACATATCCAACACCTATGCTACCAGGAACGCATCCCTATCTTCCCAATGTTAAAACGCTCTCATATATAGCAAATTCGTACAGCACAAAGATCCCAAGGAATGCATGCCTTGCACTATACATGGGTGATAGGAATCGGAATTTTGCATTTTGTAACACTGAATGTATGTCACATTTGTTTACTCGTATAAAGGAAAATTTATAAGGGTCACACTACAAAGACTTCAGTAAATAGATATCAAAAATTGGGCCCAGTCAACGATATCATGCAATTTTAAGGGAATTTCAAAACAAATATCAAACCTGTAACTGCCTGGCATCAGAGAGTATTTCAATCGTTTGACCAGGCTGTTGCATCATCCGAGCTGCCTCTTCTTGGCTTAATACTTCGTAACCACCATTTGCACTTGGTCTCACAAACTGTATGCCTTCCTCACCAGCAAGGTCATCAAGCAACTCTGCAAAAGTGAGAACATTAGGCAATTGAAGGTACACAATGGCCAAAACAGAACAGTGTTTAACAGTAAAAATAAATTAAGGCTCAAATTATAGTGAAACTGGCAAGAAAATCCCCTGATTTTGAAGCAGCGACTTTGATAAGCATTGAATGACATTTCAAAACTGCCACTAAAATATCATTCCAAAGAGATATTGCAAAAAGAAGCCATATTTCGCTTCTTTTTGTAATCCCTTCAATCAATTCAGCAATTTCTCCTTTATAAATAAAACCGCCAAGAATATAGCTATAAAAACACAAAATAGACGGTAAATATATTTATACTTCTCTTAAGATTATTATTATGGGCTCACTTACATGAATCAGCCTTCAAAGATTGAGTTAATACAGTAGTTATATGTTAATGATAGTTAAGTAATGAATGAAAGTTAATACAATAACTGCCTGAGCTCCAACTCCAAGCAGCAGTAATTGCTGTAAACTTCACATAAATTGTATGAGCATTTTTTTATGTAGTTAAACTATTTAGCAATAAAACTATGAGATTTTTAGGACTCAGTATACCATTAAGTTCTGAGCAGCTACCAAGAATAATAAGGTCCATGGCTTGATTCTCTACAAGGAGATTTTGTTTCTTATGGCTAAACCTATTTCATAAACAAGGACCATATTATGTACAGCATTAGATGGTACTAAGATACTTAAGCTTAAGAATATTGGGAAATACATGGCAAAGCAATGAAAATCACCATTCCCGAGAAAAAATTTTAACCAAGACACAGGATATGCCCTCATTAATACTTGGAAACCAGTTCTCTGGAAAATTAAGGGAGAACTGCAATCAACCAATCAGGAGTGACCTGAGCTCAAACTAAGGGTATATAATTGGGGCAATCCTAGACCTGAAAGAGTACACCCTGAAGAAACTTCCAGAGTAAAGCATATATATGTTGGCAGGCATTGTCTCACCCAATGGAGAACCCATGAGGACATCATCAGCATAGTTAATACTTATGGAAACTAAATCAAGGGAAAAAAAGGCATCACTTATTACCTTGCTGTGATGTAGATGCTGTGTTCCCCTGGGAATGGACCATATTTACAGCAGCAGCTAGGAGATTTACAGCAGAAGGTCCAAGACCCTGAAGTTCCTCCTCTGGGATCAGGGTACCATCCTCTCTTACATACTGAACTCTTGGAGTACTATCAACCTCTTCACTCTCTACTTGTGTTTGACTATCTTCACCTTCAGCAACAGCCAAGATGGAGCCATCTTCCATAAGTTCTAATTTGAAAAAAAGTAATAATAACTTAAACAACAACAATGCAAGAACAAGAGTGCATGACCTTTAGAGGTAATGTACCCTTGCTTCCAATTTTGATCCTCAGGTGCCAATGAAAACTCACCACCTGTTTGCTCTTCATCAACTTCAACCTCTTCCTGCTGATGCCCTTCCTCTGGTTCAGTTTTAGTAACCTCTCCCAGATTACCCTCTTTCTCTTCACCTCCATTTGCCTCCTCCTCCTGCTCAGGTCCTGGAGGCTCCACCTTCAGGAGGAAAAATGCAGAGAATATAAATATAGGACAACCTTCTCGAGTGGATACTCAAAGAGCCCAAAAAAATTAAACTTAAAATTATCCAGGAAGGGGAATACACAACAGGCAGGTGGATTCGAACTCAAATTTTCAGATTTGGTAGATCATGGCTATAAATTCCATATGCTGAAGCGAGACGACGCACCTAGCATAAAATTTTAAGAAAAAAGCAATTAAAGATTGTAAAGTTGAAGTTACGGCATATAACCTGTACTGCGAATGGCTTAACTTTGTTTTGCGTGTCTCTATGAGGACTAACATTCTGAAACTTGCAAATAAAGAATTAACTGGATTGGTTAGGTTGTGTACTGGCCTTCCACATCCTAATCTTTGTTATGCATTTCATAACATTCCAAAATTCAATCCCTACATGTAATGTGGATTACAATGGTGGTACAGTACACCATCTGCTGGTCAGGCTAATCAGTGGTCCCCTTGGCACCATTCCTAGTCGGCTAATGAGTTTTTTTTGCTTTGCAAGGAGGGTCCTCTGTAAGGCAAGGTCTGTATAATACAACTGTACTATTTTATGTATATATAATGTGATATGAATGTATTGTATGATAAGGGCAGAGGCCCTTTATTGTAAACAAATTTTTTTTTTCTTTTCTTCTTTTTGATATGCTGTAATTCTGTAAATTTAATTTGATTCAATTTGACGAAACTATGCAAATGTTCTTGCCTAAAGTGAATAAAAATTATTATTATTATTATTATTATTATTAATGCCCACCAGCAGTAGGCAAATGACGATGCTGGATTTCTATCCACCCTTCATCCTCTGTTCCAAATCCCAAGCACATCTACTCCTGATTTAAATATTTTAAAAATTGCAGCAACGATGATAAGAAAACAATCTTTATAAATTTAAACAAAAAACTCCAGAAAAAATAAATAAAAAAGTTCTGGGGGCATGGTTTGAACTAGCCATAAATACTTTCGCAGTCGATCACCGTAACCACTGGGCTATTGCTGTCATATGGGTATCACCATTCAATAGAGGTTACATATACACCGTAACTTAATTTTTTTATGATCTTTAAAAGCTATTTTCATGAAATTTTATGAGAGCTGCATCGCCTCACTTGGCATATTGAATTTGTAGCCATGATCTACCAAATTGGAAAATTTGAACTCAATTGGCCACCGGTAGGTTTTGTATTCCCCTTGTACGCTGAGACTATATACTTATATTAACTGAAAATAAAAGATGTAACAGCATCACTATAAACATATATTAGCTACCTGACTTCTGACTTACATAATCCACTTTTCCAGTTTGGCATTATGAGATATCCAAAAGTGGTGGTGGTTAAAGCATAATCATGGCAAATATCCATTTTTCATGAGGGTCACACAACACTATACATATACCTACATATATGAATACAAGCATCAAATAATGCAGTACATCATGACTAGAATACATGAAACACAAACTTTCCCATGCACCACAATTACAGATTATTGGATATGATCTAACGCTTTGCAAACGTGAGTTTTAATAATTATTCCTAGACTGATTTTAAACACATTCATAAAAATTTTACACCTTAGATTATTACTGCATACGTTTATTATATTTACTGACCAATAATAGTCAACACAGACATTATATAATACAGAACTTGATTGCACTAATATGTATGCTTAAACTGCCCCATTTCACGGGAATTACTCACCCATAATGTGATCTCTAATTAACTTATCACTTGTATATTTTTCAGTACAAGAATTTTCCTAAAAAGCATGGATTTAGGACGATATGTTTTCATGACTCATGCATACTATGTCACCGGAGAAGGTATAATTTTCAATAACTATAATATGGTGGGCTTTAATCATGAAAGTCAGGAGGAAAAAGTCAAGTGGACAGTTTGAGGCGTGACTTGGTGAAATTGATTCATATAGAATCTAAAAACCTTTTAGATTTGTCATAGATAATTTTAATCCCAACCAGTTTTGTTGCTGTGCGGCATCATGAGGTGTCACGGGTCAGATTTCAAACAGCAATGAAACTGGTTGATATTAAAATTATTTATCTAAAATCTACAAGTTTTTTTTAGATTCAACAAAAAGTCAAGTTTTGAACATTAAATTTTCTAGGACACACAAAGTGGTATATTGTTCAAGACTTGATTTTTATTTAACCATAAGAATATATGGATGTAACTTACTTAAAGTAGCTAACCCACATGGAGTACTAAAGTGGTTTCTGGGAAGAGTATGGAAGTTATACAGAAAACTACCATGATTTTATGTCAGGAGAAGTAAATGAAACAGTCAAATGATTTTTTTCTAACTGATTGATACCTGAATGGTAAGTTGCCCATCAGGGCCAACCCTCTGGATCACAGTGGCCACCACAGGAACTTTGATTTGTACTGCTTTGATGGAATTTCCCTGAGGATTGTTGCCAAAGTTAGGAGATACAGTGATTTTCCCTGCTGATTTGAGATCCTCTGCTGTTGCTGGCACTAACATCTAGAAAATAATATGAAATTTAAACAAAAATAAGTACATCAAATCACAACATAGCATGTTAACCAGTATGTACAGAAAATGATCTTTAAATGAGATTAAAAATTATACCGGTAGTAAACTAAGAGGTGAGTAACAAGCACAATATGATTAGCAAAAATATAAACTCATATAGATTGAAGAAAACTAATGGATTTTTCTTAGGGTTTAAACTATGAGAATTCCACTGTACCTGCTTATTGTTCGGAGCTGGCATAACTTTGACTAGAACAGGGATACCTTTGGCTGGTTTCAACAATGCAAAAGGAGTTTGTCCATTTTGACGGGCTGTTCCCATTGCTTTTGTTTCAATTGGGTCAATGAGAACTCCAGCCGAGGACGAACAACTCTGTGAAAGAAGATATATGTCCTAATAATAATGAATAATCACATATGTTGCAAAAGTTAAACGTTATTTCACATTCAAGTCAAATTAAAACATGACAATTAACGAAAAATAAATACATAAATACATTGTTTCAACATTGTCTAAAATAAAACATCTTTAATACCAAGGCATCATAACTGACGCTTCTTTGGATTAAGTCTCCTATGTTCTTGGATTGCAGGAAAGTGATTACGAGTCATGTCAATTGCCACCTCAAACATTCCAAACCTTACCAATCCAACTATCCAATCACCTCTATTTCATTTCAAGACTGAAATACCAACCTCATAAGAAATACATGACTGAAGCAGCAAAAACTGATCAACCCATAAAAAATGTTTGGCACTTTTTTTTGTCAAAAGTAACATTAATTTCAAATTTGTTCTTACAAAGATTTAAAAATTATTTATTACTGGTTGATATATTTTTCAGCAGATTTTATTCCATAAGAATATACAAAAATGAAAATTATGGTTTCCACAAAGTGTCATTCTACCTCAATTCAAAAAATAATTGACCCAATAGGAGCTCACAAGAGGAGTGTCTGAAATTTGGATCTCGGAATTCAATCAAACTTGGTAGTGTTGAAGTTTCAGCACTCCGCAGAGCAGGCAAGGAAAAATATAACCAGGAAGCTACATAAATTTTTCACCCATAACAATCAATAATTCTCTTGATTAGAGAATTAAAAACCAAAATTTAGTTACAAGATGCTTCTCGGGAGCTTCTTATTACAGATGGCTTAAGTTACTGCCAGCTGAAAAGATGGTTGACAACCCCTAACTCCGGAAGAAGAGATCGCTTTCCCTCCGCAGCTTGTCCTCTCTGGATTTCTCTGGATTACAAAAAATTTAATGGATCTTGGGAGATTACATTACCCATGCAACAATAGGTCTAGCAGGGATATTTTTCATGAGATCCAAAGCATGAAAAGAATTAAGAAATCTGGAAGTCTGTAAAAATAATCCATATTCTTCCTGAACCATATTATTACTGAAATCTAAATGACTTGCCAAAACATTCATGAAATCCATGAATCATAAACATAAAAAAAAACTAATAAAGAGAAGGATGCTATCACATTACAATTTAGCACAGTTGAATTTTTTACAAGATAAGGAATAAATAATGAAGAAGTCACACAATTCATAAGGAACATACCTTTTCAGGATAGATACCATCCTGCTCAAACATTTTCGACACTTTGACCCTTTGCAGATGAGAAGCAGCAGAAGTATGAGGTGCATTTGGACTACTTGGGACTGAAGTGATATTTGTTGTCGCATTAGTGGCTAAATTTCCTTTAACAATTTCCCTCACATCAGCTAATGTTCTATCACCATTGGGTAAATGAATTATTCTGAGATTTTTCCTAAAGAAAAACAATGCAATAGAAAACATAAGTATTAACTGGATTAATAATTATGAACAACATTTCAAAAATTTTGTACTCAAAAAACAAAAACATATAACTTCCATACACAATACCTCCCAATATAAACAGCCAATAGGAGAAGCCAAGTTAGAGAACCAAAGAGCATGGGTAATAATCAATGTCATAGTGATTGGGAGGTACATTGAGTTACATTTTTAGAACACTTTCAGTTCATTTGCTGGCAACTTTTCTACCACTCACTTAGTACAACTGCTCTAATTTTCATTGGTGTATTTGAGTATAAAATAAATAGTACTACTACAGAGTTTTTGGAGACCAGCAGGGTTATTCCACTAATCATATGGCTTTGAGTGATTCTATCTGAGCGAAAGACCATAAGTCGGGTGGTAGCTATGGCCTAAAGGCCGTAATACAATGGCTGGCCTGGGAGGCGGTCATAACACGGGCCATACGAAATAACATCGCTCGCCTAAGGAGTTATGAAAGAAATTTGCGAAGTTTCATCGATTGTATAGCGATTGTCTCAAGAAATATATTAATATTGCAGAGGAGCACGTACGGATTCAACGGGCATTGGTTAGATATATGAAAGAAAGACGTCGATTTCATAAGGAGGATACGTGTAAGTAATCTGTTCTCATACGATGATGATATTTTCATTAAATAATTACGTGCGTCAAATGAAGTTGTTACTTACTTTTTAAGTAGATACAGTGGATGAACTAAAAGTTCGCTTGTCGTTAAAAAGTTAGAAATACTTTTTAAATGGATGCTCTGTTGAAGTGAACGGAGGAATGGGCTTTTATTTGCTTTCTGTGCGCCACATTTGCTAGCAGATTTCTCACTTATTTGTTTCAAAAAGCTGTAGGTAACTTGAAATACCTGCTATGAAATGTTTTATATTTTAAGATTCTCGTTGCATTAAAGTTCATGAGGGAGGATATCTAAGAAACATAGGGCAAGACATTTTTTTGGCAGTAAGGCAATCTTCAGTAAGTCGATGCGTAAAGGACAAATGTCATCCACAAATCAAGGAAAGAATGATAGTTTCATATTGATGTTATAATTTCATACAGCTACCTAAACATAAGCCTCTGATAATGAAATTAATGAAACTTAAAGCTTCAATTTCATCTTTAGATTTCGTGCATTGTCTGGATTTCTAAGGCTTTTGGTGGCAAATGATTGCAGCCATGAGACAATAGTTACACCATTGGAAGGAGAGGAAGGGGGTTAGAACTACAATAGGATGTCATGTTATAACTCTATCCATTAGATGTACAATTCACGAATATTATAATACTGTATGGTACAAATCGTTCACAAATTTCTTCTGCTTCTTCTCGTCCGTAATTTGAGTTCTTCACTTTATTTAAAGATCTCCAGCTTCTGCCGCCAGATCAGTGTTTACACAAAATCCAAATTTATCCTTTAATAAGAGTCCATTTCGGTTAAGGAACATAGAATTAATTTTTATCCACGTTGGAACAAACTTCCTTCTCAAAAAATGACTAGTGTTAAAAAAAAGTGAACCCAACATATAGTACCAATTATAATTCTCATACTCGCCTTCAGAAAGGGCAAAAGACTTTTGGCCGGGCCATACGATATGGCCCCTCGAGAGTGGAATCGGTATAGGCCCTATATCTGGTCAGGCCATAAGAAACTTACGGCCAGCCATACATATGGCCACGTTTAGCAGAATAGCCCTGCAGAAACATATGAGAATGATTCCTCACAACTTGAAATATTAAACATCCTTCAAAAATTAAACAGTTGTAATTAGATTATCATATCAATTTCCTTAGCAGTAAGTTTAATTCAAGCCGCTATATTCTTAGACTGCTTAGAAAGACAGTAACACAGGAAATTTTACCAAATTTGTATTTTAGCAATTTTTACCCATGTTTAATACAGTATGATCTTTTAAGGATCTACCTGCCACTTGTCTTTAAAAATAATCAGAATTCAGAAAAGAGCTGTAAGAATCATTGCTCAAAAGCCTAATAGATCCCCCAGTAAGCCAATCTTCAAGAATCTGAATCTTCTTCTGATTCCATGTATATATCTATTTTTTACCATTATGTATGTAAAGAGCAACATTGTCAATTATGAAGTGAATAGTGCATTCCACCATCATCACACAAGGACAAAAATGATATTCATCACAATTGTGTACACACAAGAGCTACCAAAATGGATTATATTGTACAATAATTTGCCATCATGTATAAAAAAGCATCAATACTTTTAAGTCTGATCTGAAAAAGTACTTAAAAAATAAGATGTTCTATTTGATTGATTGTATATAAAATGTGAATTTATGTGTTAGAATACGACATGCCTTATACCTAAGCATATAAATTTATCATATCTTCGGCCAAATAAAGATTTATTGTTATTATTATAATTAAAGGTGATACATAGCAAAATAGAGATTTCATAATCAGTTAATTTGTAAATTTTAATAAGCCAGAACAACCATAATTTAAGTTATGGCAGAGAACTATTTCCTTCCAAACAAAGAAAATTTGAGTAAAAGACAACTTACTCATCTCTTCTCCTCTGTTTGCGATTAACAATTTCCCTAAATGTAAGAGGATCATACTCTTGTCGCCTTTCTCCTCCGGCTCGGTATTTTATTCCATGCTTGTATTCCTCATGAGTTCGGAGTGCAAATCGCCTAGGAAATTCCTTGTGGCAGATATTACATTCATACACAGACTTATCTGCATGAGCATGAGCCTAAAATAATATAAATGATCCGGTTTAATTACTTGTTTCAATTCCAACAAGTCTAAGACACTACTTTGATATAATCACATGAAACAAATGCACTAAACACTAACCTGAACCTTATGACACATGAGATTTGACATTTGATTGAAGCCTTTACCACAGAGTTCACATTTATATGGCCTTTCATTCGTGTGAGTAAACACATGATTCCTCAAATTTCCTAGAATAAAAAAAAAATGCTGAGGCATAAAAACACACCAGTACATGACATATGGCTAAAGAGATTAATTTAAAAAACCAGGATGATAGTTAATAATTATATGCTTTGTATCGTTCCAGACACAAAACTCTGAACTCTTAGGAGCCGAAAATTTTCCCAATTTGATACCAAATTGATAATACCACTCTGAACCACACTCTCACCTCCGAGAACAATAATCCCTCTGCATTAGGAGGGAGGGCTTTTTCTTCGGAGCAGTTGAAAAGGAGCACATCGAGGATGGGAATTTGACCCCCATAGTGATTTTTATGATGGGGTAGGCTAACTCTTTTTTAATGCTCCCATTACAAGCATGTCCCAAGATGCAACAACCAGCTGGGGTCAATAGGGTATAAAAAGTACCATCCACATGCAATTGCAAGACTAAAGAATTGAATAAAAAATTTGGTGGCATACCTTTTTGATGAAAACCTTTTCCACACATCTGGCATTTGTGAGGTTTATTTTCCGAATGTGTCTTGCGATGAGAAATTAAAGTTGAAACTCTATTAAATGTCTTCTTGCAGAATTCACAGACATATGGTCGGGCATCACTGTGAATAGCTCGATGCTGAGATAAAGTACTCATCTGCAAAATTGTCAGACATTATAAGCAGATAATAAATAATTTGTAAATAAATTAATAAAATTATAAGAGGCTACTAAGTAGGGATGTGCGAGTATTCAAAAATAAGAGTCGAGTTGAGTAGTTGGTGCTTGACTTGAGTGTTGCGAGCAGCATTACGAATGCTGAGTCAATTCGAGTAGATCCGGTTACAGAGCTGTCGAGGCCAGTAAATTTAGAAAACTGCTGACAAGAGATGCTATCATGAAATTCATTCAATAATACTGTTCTTAAAGTCAATAAGTTGTTCTAATGTCTTGGCCTGGGAGTTTCAGCTAGCTGTCAACGCAACAGTCAACAACTATAGTAGCCGACTGTCTTCCAACCCGGCGTATTCAGTGTGACTGCTGCTTCATTCATTCATACTTTCTCATGCGATACTTTTATATCCTACTTTCTTTACTCAAATGCCGAGAGAATACGTAAAAATTGTTAAGATTTCCATGAAAAAAAATTAACTTATAGGTTTTAGTGGACAATGCCAGTTTTTCCCACTGTTTCAAGTCATAATTGGTGCCGCATTATAGCATATTTAAGTACCACGTACATGCAATGTTAATTTTCATTTATTCCTTCGCTGCATTTAGCATTCTTCTTGATCTTACAAATAATAGAGTTGCTAAGGTAAATTAAAGGGAGTGGGAAATAAAGAAAAAAAAATATATTTTTTGGTCTACAAAGCTTAAGCTAAGTTCTATAGTTCGTTTACTGTGTCTATTTGCATTCCATGAAGATTCAAGATCCATTAAAATTGTTGATATAATTTTTAATAAAAATTCCCTAGATTCTCAAATATTGCAATTTTGGCATGAAAGTGCTAGTCCAGCCACAAAAGTGTGTTGCGAAAGATAATTTTCTGCAGTCAGTAGTACTGTAACATGTAGATGACAAAACCTACGGCCAGAGAATGTAGAAAAATTGTTTTTTCTGTATGAGAATTTGAAAGGATCAAATATTAAATGATTCATTTACATACATTATCTTTATTACAATACAAATAAATTCAGAAGTAAGGAAAGAAAGGTATAGGAACTTATAACGGAAAAAGGACAAGGACATCGGTGCTGTGGTAGATGGAAAAAAGCCAGAAATCAGAGGGTAAAAATGCAGCCTGACTGGGACTCGAACCCAGAACCTCCTGGTTGCTGGCCAGGTGCTCTACCAGTTGCATTACCAGGATGCTTAGATTTACCATGATTTCATTGTGTAAATGCCTTTACTGAGGGTTCTTCCAAGCAGTTTGGATACACATATGTATTAATTAAATTGGCAACATATCACTAGAGGTCTATTCATTACAATATTGCCAATGGAACTGTTTAAGACACATTAATTTTCATTCACCTCCTAATTCGGACGCATTAATGTCAACATTCCTCATTATCTTTTCTTTATAACACCAGTCTAAACATTCAGAATAGAAAATTTACTAGGGGATTGAAAAAATGATAACATTTTGGAGCATGCATAGTTATACTGCCTGATCCAGAAATTACCATACTCAATTCGACTCAATACTCACAGGTAGTTTTCAACTCAACTCGATACTTGATTCGAGATCCAAAAGTACTACTCACACATCCCTACTAATAAGCCGTGAGGATGAGAAAAATTTTATATTTAAATATTATTTTCATTAACATATGGACATTAAATACATTCTATACAACGATATATCAAGAAAGATTAATATTTCACGGTAGCCAGTCAAAATTACACAGAAATTCACTGAGTTTCCAAAATTAATTCAAAAGTTTAGAATTATAAATATTTTTCAGAATACGTAACTATGACATGGATAAAATAGACTCTCGTTATTATGAGGTTCACCGCACTGAAAAAGCTGATGTTCATAATAACGAAGTTCATATGAACATTTATTTTAGGAATCGTGGAAAAAAAACAGTGCTTAATATATGTGACTAATTCTATCTAATTGTCTGCAGAGATGAATCTATGCGGTAGTAACCCCAAAAACCTCCAAGCTGAATCCTCACCACACCGTAAAAGCCTACGCAACAGAATACATGGATTGCAAAGGACCTTCAATGTATTAAGCAAGTTTTAGTTACTTTTATTTTGACTAATAACATGTGATGTCTGGCATTCTACGATATATTCATTTATACATTTCATCTGCATTCTTTTCACTACATCATTTTGCAATATGTACTATCTTATGGTTGATTATGACCACTAGCAAATTTTGTAGCAATAAATTTCTTTCTGGTTCTTAATCGATTGTTATTTTCAATGCTTAACTTTCAGAAGCAAATTTCCTCAGGGTATTACGAAAACTGATTAAAATGACACATCAGATTCCTGCCTACCCACCAAGCGATTGGATCCTCCAAAATCACTCTACTCAAACCATACAATTTAAATTAAGCTCAAGATTTAAAATAGGGCTAGTGCATATTATTTTGGTACCAATTCTTTTATACTTTGGTTTTTATTCCAGTTCTGATCACAAGATCCAGTAAAACTAAAAACCGAAGAACTAAACCAACTAATCCCCAATATTTTCATATTCATAAAAATTCAAACTAATCTAAGACACACAACCGGATGAACTCACCTGTCTGAATGCCTTCCCACAAGTTTCACATTTAAAATTCCTTTCATCAGTATGTGTAGGAAGATGACGCATCAAAGTATACTGATGGCGAAACTCCTTGGCACCTAAAATAATAACAATAAAATAGATTTGAAAAATAATCACAACACAAGATATATTATACATCCCATGTATATTAAACATCTATATACTTAAAAAAAAGTCTTGTAACTTATGGGTTAAGAAAAAGTAATCTGACTTTGAGTATTGCTAAACAACTGCTACATAAGACATACAGTAAACTCCCGATTATATGAGCACAGATTATCTGTGTAGGGATTTTCTGCTCATGAGATTCATCCTCCTTCAACATTTTCCACAAACTTTGCAAAAAATAAGATTGGATACAAAAACATCTGGATTATCATGAATAAATCCGAGGATACACAGGGCTCATTATTTCTCTTAGAATTCCTTACATAAAATGTAATTATTTTCTTTGCTTGCTGATGAGGAATGAGTCAAAGTTACTTGGACGTGTGCTATAGTATTACAGAAGACAATGAGTGGCAGAAAAAAACTACTGATTAACTTTAGAATATTTCTTCAATGGATTAACAATCGTAAATTAAGGAAATATTATCTACAATCTTAAAATGTATACAGTACACTCCCGATTATCCGGGCTATGATAGGGAGAGGTGGCACGAATAATCGAAAAACATGGATAATCCGAACTTTACTTTCATTTCTTGTAATTTTCTTAAGATACGTAAATCAAATAATCTATTATTACTTACGCAGAATGTCTATTATTTTAGATTTCTTTCCGAAATCATTAACAGCTTTCTCTTCCTGACCACCATCTTTTTCATGGTAGTAACGTGATTGTACTCGTAATCCTACTGCTACATGTAATACCTGGTTTCCAGAAACAACGCACCCTTGGTTGCGAGGTCACGGATTCAGAAAAGTAGTTTGCATAAATGCTTCGAAACCACTGAGCGATCCCGGACCCTACACTGACAGGCACCATGCCGAGTAATCGTGCCTCGCACGAGTTGCCTGGGATGCAACTGCTGCGTGACGCAGAACCATATTCACTGAGCCTGATACCTCACCGCAATACTTTGAAAAGAGGAGGACGGAATTGCCGTGAAGGCAACGGGCACGCAATCATGCCATCGCGCTGTAGCGGTTATAGGAAACAGGGACTTAAGGCAAGCTGTCTACGTAGGCGAGTGCCTGGCAATGACTCACGTTATCTCTACTTCCACCTCCCCCACTGCTTTCACTTCTTTCCATTCCTCTCCAGTTTGGCCTTAACTGGTAACGGCGTAAACATGCCTGAGTGGGACAAAATCTCTGGTTCCCTTAGGCCATATTCAACCCCATGCGAGCCAACGGCAATAATTGCGCATTTGCGATATGAAATACACAGTTAAAGATCACAGATAACATTTCTCTTAATTTATGATTGGTTTACCATAGAAGAATCTTCTTAAATTAATCAAGAGTTTTTTCCTGCCACTCATCATTGTCTATAATGCTATCGAATGCATCGAATTAAACTTGAAACATTACTTTTCAGCTGGTATATAAAGCAATTCCGCTTTAAGAAGGGGATTCTGATGGAAATAATTAGCCCGGTGTAGCACTGCATTTAAAAAAAATGCTAATTTCTTTGTGCTTTAGCGTCAGATTTTTAAAAATAAAGATCGTAGGAAACTTTGAAGGACCACAAACTCATGCATAGCTAATCTGCAACCCGGATAAACTGCAGCCAGAAAATCGGGAGTCTGCTGTATTTCATATCAAAATATGCAATTATTCCTGCTGCTCCTCATGTGGTTGAATAGTCTCAGGGAATCTGAGATTTTTGTTGTGCTCATGCACAAATGGCCCTTTGATTTCAATTGTAATCCAGCTTTCGCATATAAGTGATTACTTTTTGCTGAATCACAAGCGTACACTCACAAGGAGACTTTGCCTAACCGATGTCAAGAAAGAAGATGAAACCTTTTTTATTTGAAAGTAGACACTTAGATAGGAATACAGTTGAAGGGTTTTGTCCAAATACGCCCGGGTTTGAGAGAAAAAAGCATTTAAAAATTGAAAAATATGGTCACGTTGAATTTAATATTAAAAATTTCGCTTATTGTTGAAAAGCGATTTGGCCGAGTGGTAGCGTACCGCACTGCTGAAGTGAAAGTCCAGGGTTTGAGACTCGGTGAGAGTAAATTTTTTCCAGTCTGCCACCTCCTCCATTTTTTGTAATCCGTTCCATCCTCTTCTAATTTGTTCATTTAGGACGTTTTACATTTTTTTATTTGACTGTTGTTTGAGAATAAGCCCTAAACTGATATTTTTGTCGCTAGCTAACCCTTACTTCGAAATATTCTTTCCGTGCCAAGATTCATGAAAGCAGGAGTGGTAAAACTGTGGTACTGGCTTCGAAGTGAAGGGAAATCATTTCCAAAGCAAAAGATTTTAAACATATTGTCTCCGGAGAGTTTCCCCGGTTACATACGGGAGAAAGATATAAAATCAGGGGGAACGAACTCGACAAGCTTGAAATGATCTACAGATGGGTATAATCATAATCATAATTTATTCAACATTAAACATAATACAATGTAATAGTCTTCGTCAAAGAAAAACTAAATCTAGAATATACAATTTAGAGTATTGCTCTCCAGAAATTCATTGAGTGAATAAAAAGCTTGAGTCACTATCCACGAGTGAAGAACACCTTTAAACTTTCTTAAAGTACAATTTCTTGCCTCTTGAGGTAAGTGGTTGAACATGCAAAGTTTAACATGGTCAAAAGAATTTTTTGTAGTTGACAGCCTACAGTGGGGCTGTAACAGATTATGTTTGAGCCTTGTGTTGTAATGGTGGACATCAGCACCAGTTTTATGGCTGTCAATATTCACTTTCACATTTATTAAACATTTAAATATATATAGACCGTACAATGTCATAATCCCTTGCTGCCTGAATAGTGGTTTGCAGTGTTCCCTTACGTTAGAATTGGTAATAATCCTAATGGCTCTTTTCTGTAGAATGAATAACTCTTTAGATGAGGAAGAATGGCCCCAAACCTCAATGCCATAGGAGAGGTGGCAGTGAAAAATGGCAAAGTAAACTGCTCGAAGATGTTCGGCAGGAATGAGTGTTTTCAGTTTTCTAAGGAGGAATATGGCTTTTGATAACTTAGCAGTTGTAGAGGATGTATGACAATCCCATGTTAGTCTGCAATCAAGGTCAAAGCCCAGTAGCTTTAAATTTCTAGTGTGGTACAGAGTAGGGCTTAAGGAGAACACCATTTGTTGGGTTTTATTTGTGTTAAGGGCAAGCCTGTTTGCTGAGAACCATTCTTCGGCCACTGAAAGGATAACATCCGAAGGATAGGTGGGGTCATTTAGATCATGTATGAGAGTAGTGTCGTCAGCATATAAGACTGACGTGCAAGGAAGATGGTGTGGGAGATCATTAATCAAAATTAAAAATAAAAGAGGACCGAGGACTGATCCTTGTGGTACACCATGTGTTACGTAAATAGGGGCAGACAGTGAATTATTCACTTGAACACATTGCGAGCAGTTTGTTAAGTAGGACTCCATGAGTTTTAATTCAGAATTATTGATACCATAATATTGTAATTTTCTCAGGAGTAGTGGATGGGAAACACAATCAAAAGCTTTAGAAAGGTCACAAGCTGTTAAAACAAGAGAGGATCTATTTTCAAAAGCCTCCAGTAAGTTATCGACCACATATTTGATGGCAGAAGATGTAGAACGACCTTGACGAAAGCCATATTGAGAGGGTGTAAATAGATTATTATCGTGAAAATGATTGTAGAGCTGAATTTTAATGACTTTTTCAATTATCTTACCAAAAACAGGAATGATAGAAATTGGGCGGTAATTTGCTGGTGAGGTTCTATCACCTTTTTTATGAATAGGGACTATTTTCGATATCTTGAGTTTTTTTGGGAATGAGCCTGACTGAAAGCAGGTATTGCAGATTATTGCAAGGGGTTCACTGAGTACATCTGCTAATTGTATGATAAGGTTGGCAGATAATCCATAAATGTCGGTGCAGTTTGATTTTCTGAAGCTTTTGATAGTTTTAAAAATGTCAGTGGGAGAAACCCACTGCCATTTGAAAGCAGGTGCGGTTACAGGGAGTTCTCTAAGAAGATCAGTGGCATCAGCAGATGGGCTCTTTAAAGAGGAGATGATGAGATTGATTGAGTCAATGAAATGCTTGTTCAGGCTTTCAGAACAGAAAGGGAGTTCTGAATTGAGATGTATAGAGCCAGTTTCAGAATTAATAACTTTCCAGGCTGCCTTTACTTTATTGTCAGCCTTATTAATTAGAGTACCATTTGCCATAATTTTTGACTGATTTATTTTATTTATGTACTCCTTCTTATGAAGAAGCCAGGCCTTCTTGTCCTCAATATTGCGAGAGTGACTATATTTGGAGTGAAGTTGGATTACTACAGATCGTAAATGAGATAATTCCTTAGTAAACCACTTATTACTGGGCTTTTTACCTTTAGTTTTGGACATAAGTCTTTTGGGGAAACAGTGTTCAAAGAGCAATATGAAATTCTCAAAAAAACAAGTGAAGTTATCGTTGCCATTTTGATATTGAAGGAGCGAAAACCAGGTGACATTGGACAATAGAGATTTTAAATTTTCACCACCAATATGAGAAATATACCGAGTAAATGTAGGAAGATGGGTCTTACATACGGGTTCAGAAACTCTTCTTTCAGTGGTAAATCTGAAGTCCAAAGCTAGGTGATCTGACAACCCTAAGTCAGTCACGTTGACATTATAAGAAGAGGCAGGTAAGCTTGTGATAATATTGTCAAGGCAAGAGCTGGCTCTTGTGGGCTCTCTGTTTACACAGTGCAAATTGAAGGACATGAGCAGAGCAATGAGGGAGTTTGTCTCTCTTGTGTCAAATCGAATATCGACATTTAGGTCACCACATACAATTATAACCTTACCAAACTTATAGAGAGTAACTAAAATTTGCTCTAGCTGTTGGCAGAAAATTACAAAATCACCATTTGGGGATCTATATAAACACACAACAATCACATGGTATTCTTTCACATATATGGCACTTGCCTCACAATGCACTTCCCTGCATAACCCACTGATGTTGATTACTTTAACAGATAAATGCTGGGCAGCATAGATTGATGTACCACCGTGCTTTGCTTTAATTCTAGAGAAGGATGTTGCCAGCCTGTAACCCTTGATATTGGAGATATCAAATTCCTCAGTTTTGAGCCAGTGCTCTGTTATACATAGAAAGTCATATGGGCACTCATTGACTGAAACTTCTAGGGCACTAAGTTTATTGCGTAGGCATTGAATGTTTAAACACAGGATTGAGGACAGACCACTGTGCACCCTTACACTGTCAATACTGTTATTATGGTTAGAATTATCAGACAACTGGTAGGAAATGATAGAGTCCTTTTGATCTCGAATAACTACTTCTGTTTCATAAGGTGACACCGGCGCAGAACTTAACTTGGTGCCAAGTTTTTTCGAGCTATCCGAAAAGAATACCATTCGAACAGAACATATTTGGGCCAGATTTGAACATTTCTTAGAAGGTGAATTTTATCACTATCGGTAGATACGCGAAAGGATGCGTAATTTCCCGATGTTTCTAAAGATTTCACTTCCACGACCCCAGTAAATCTACCTTTCAAATAGTCCACAACTTCTTCTGGTTTTGTGTCCTTTGGAAACCTCCACACGTGAAGACTACTCTTGCGAGGAACTCCGGTAAGATTACCACTCGCGTCCTCACTGACGTCAGCCGTGCCCTCCATCGGCTTCCTTCGACGTCTACGCTTATGCTGAACTTCAGTGTAGTGTATACGATCACTTTGTCGAACCCAGGAACAGCAATGAGCCGCTGATGACTCGGACTTTACAAGAATAGCTATTTATGCGTGATTTCAGCACATATCTCCCGGATTTGAATTCCCTGCTGGTGCTTCATGTGCCTTGTCTACACTACAGACTTAACTTAAGTGACTTCACTTAAATATAATCTTAAATGTGGTGCGGTAGCTACACTTGAGCTTTAAGTCGACTTCAGCACCGTGATTGTCTATATCGGGAAACAGTTATGTTGACAGATGAAGGTCTAGGAGAGCAACTAGTGATTCTTTGATCCAAAGCGACTGTTATTTGAAATAAACTTCCAAACTCGGTGAATTAACCATTTTGGATTTAGAAGGTTAAAAGGAAAGATCGATTTCAGTTCCTAAGGGAACGCTAAATGGCGAGAGGTGATGGAGCCAGAGGAATTTAGAATTACTAAGCATGACTGGCGTGACTTCGTGGTATGACATATTCATAACGTAAACAAAAAACTTATTACTAGTCAAATGCCACTGCTTTATTAAAACCATTGATTTAAATTTCAACCATTAATTCCTCCCACGTTCAATGAAATCGCCACATTTTATCTCCCTCGGCATCCCTGGGACTAAAATTAAAGCCCTATGCAATAGTTTCAATAACAGTGTGTGGGAAGTTACTGATTACGTTATTTTCGATTATGACACCATGGAAAATAAACTGTTTTACTGGATCCTCTGCCGTCGTCTCATTGTCAGTCTTAAAATTCCTAAACGTTTCTAAGTTTTATAAATCGAGTTTCACCGTGAGCAACAGGCATAGCAAATAGTTTTCACGGAAATAAAACCAACAATACGAAGAGAAACACCACAAAATAAATTCGTCGAATTAATAACCCCAACACTAGAAATTAACTAACGAAACAGAACGCTCAATAACCACATCATAGAATACAGCACAACTTAGAACATAATCAACGGGATGATTCAGAAGTGAGATGGGTATTATGTGCCATTTACAACACTTGAAGAGCTTCAACCGTGCGGAAACAGTTGCCAACGCAATTTAAGTTGGGTTCTAAGATGACTTAAGTGGAGGTGTACTTAAGTGAAGCTGGTGACACCTACACTACCCACTTAAGTACAGAGCCAACTTAAGTAGTCACTTAAGTTACTAGTGTAGACCCGGCAATGGGTTGCATCTTTTAAGAAGAGAAGCTCAATCGTGCAACGTAAATTAACAAAATACGTATCAGCGGGCGAGCAAGCGTGTGCTGAAGAAATATTGCAATCGGCAATGACGTTTCAGAAGCAAACAAAAAGCCCAATCTCCAAATGTAATGGATTTCGTAATTAATACAGATCAGACCGGGTGTCTGTAGAGGTGGATATAAAGAGAACGCGATCAAGAAAGGGAGAATATTGTTCAGGTTGCTCTTGGGAGCGTGATCAAAGTAATACACTCATATACAGCGCAGGAAAGCTGCTTCCTAAAGTTTTTATTGTGCTTATCAGAACCTGGAGGTGATTTTGGTCCGCAAGTGAGCGAAGAAACTGGAGAGTGAATTTTTAAATGTTCCTGTTGTGTATTCTAAATCTGGAAAACTTACGACTGGGTTGTATTTCAAATTTAAAAAAAATGTTCTCCGGCCATGCGTTAAAAACAATACATTTTAATTGCTTATTGATTTTTGGGGGACAAAAAAATAGTGCCATTTATAATGAACTATTTATCGACGAGGAAGGAGAACCGATATGCAGCGTAAAAACTATACCACCGAAGTGCACATCCGTAAGCCAACCTTGCTATGTTTATTTTTACAGGAAAGTAAAGCAGTTTATCGCACGAAACCAGAACTGCACCTTCCTCCTTCAAGGGAAAAGAGAGATATTCTCACATGAGGATGGAATAAAAATGTATTCAATCGTGCATCATCAGTTGTCCTAACCAGCGTTCAATGATATGCTAAGGTATGCATGATATGCCTCGAAGCTAGTAGAGAATTAAATTGTTTAAAAATGTTAAGGGGATTATGTTTCCTTGAAGATATAAAGAAACACAATGGCGAATGCTCAGGTAGCAGTTTTATAGAAAGAGCATGGTGCTTTTCAATTACTTGCTTTTCTTGTTTTATTACAATTATCATCCAAATTATTGTAAAGAGGCGAAGTAATAAATAAATAATGAAAAATTGGAGAAGGCAATGGCATTGCAGATCATTCAATTTTATATATTTGTGCTTTATATTATGGAGGTATTTCCTCCAATTCATGGTCCTTTACGCGACAGAGATTTCTCGTGAGCATAAGATCTAATGAAAGCAAGAGAAAACCGAATAATATTGTGCTACGGGAAAAAGCAAAAGAAGTGTAGGAAAATGGGAGTCTGGCGAGGCCATGAAAAAAGAAAAGGGAAGGGACGAGCCGACCAGCCAAACTAAAAACAGTACTATCATATGGACATCGACCTCAACAGGTGCAGGCCATGAACCAATTTTAAGTTGGCCGAGTAGTATATTCCAGGTAATTAAAAGTTCACATGTAACGACAATTTCCCCAGCTTATACAGCTTGTTTAAAATCTCTAGGCACCTAAATACGCGGAAATAAGGACTCTGACATTGAGAGGAGAGTAAGTTTGTGGGAGGAAAGCATATCTCGCACATCGATCGGTTAGGGCAAGAGGAGTAGGGAATAATGGTAGGCAGGGTGCCCAAAAATGGCTTACTATTCCAACGAAAAATATAGATGGTACTTCAACCTCCTATCCAGGTTACTATGTGTTGAAAAAACTTCGTTCTAATCGTCTAGCCCTTCAACTATTCAGGTGTTGAGGACAAAATTTCTTTCTTCCTTTCCAAAATCCTAATATACACTAACATTTTAGCCTTTTAACTTTTAACTCAATATCTCCGGTAAATCGAATTCGCTTGAATAGGTTCTCGGCAACAAAATACATGCGGCAAAAGTTATTCAGCAAAATAAATTAAGTTATAAGGGCATTTCCTGACGATTACCAAGGTAAAAAAATAGACTACAGGAGAGCAACAACAGTCAGAAGAGCAATAGCGACGTTTAGCACTTGGAATACTCCAAATTGATCATACAGGTAGACGAGTGAAAATTGTTGTATATTCTAAATACTACAACAGCAGGAACCTTGGAGACTCTCCGGAGACAATATGTTTAAAATCTTTTAACAATATGTTTAATACAATGACATTATCACCTCTTTAAAGAGCCACTGTCAACATATAAATCATTTCAGGCTTGATTTTGTGGAAGTTCAATACATCCATGATGAAATAACACAAATGGTAACTTCCACACTTTCTCCATACACAATAAAAGTGTGTAAATTGCCATTTGTGTTCTTCTATCATGGTTAGCCACTGTCAAATGAAGAAAGCTGCCAACGACTCCTTGAAGCACTCTAAAATAATCATATATGCATAAGTACCAAGATATTGTATGATTTATGTAAATTATGAACATCGTAAGAAAAAAAGCTAAAGGTTGGATTATCCATGTTTTTCGATTATTCATTCCAGCTCTTCCAATCATTCGTCTGGATAATGGAGAGTTTAACTTAAAAATAAATGGCTAACAGATTATTTCCATCAGCTAAACAGGTAAAAATTACTTTTCATCAATAATTATACACAAATATATAAATAATTTTTCTACAATTCACTGTATTATCAAGCTATGAGAGAAACACATGCATGCTGAGTGGAAGAAACATAATACTACTTACATATGCCACATTCCCAGATCTTTAATGTTTTTCCATCTCTCTTCATGTACTTCACGAAATGCAAACGACTTCTAAGATCGTTCTTGTCCACCTTTTGGCGGGCTGGATCGTTAGCTCTTGGCTGTAAAGAGTCATCGATGCCGAGCACTTGTTGCTATAATTGAAAAATAGATAAATGTTATAAGAAATATGTAGTGTACTACCGAAACCAAATTCATTTTTAAAAATATAAGATTATTACGATTGAACCACACAGGAAAGCAAAGGTAGCCTAAAAACAGAACTGCAGTATGACCTTTAACAAAAATTTTCCTAGTGAAGATGAAGACAAAACTAAACTTAATACATGTATTCAACACATTAAATTTTTATTCATGGCCTAGGTTTTGACGGCATACCAATTATATTAGAGGTTAAGGCAGTGGCGTAACTAGGAATATGCTTTGGAGGGAGGAAAGGGGGGTGGGATGGTCTTGGGTGGCAACCCCCAATTCTCTTGGCAGTAGGGGGTCCGGGAAAATTTTCGAAAAATGACATTCCTGGATCATTTTACATCATTTTGGCACTAAAAATTAAACTCTAAGGAGATGCAGTTATTATATGTCTAAACCAGACAATAGTTTTCCAATAATTCTTTTATATCTCTGGGGCTTTGGGGGGGGATCTATCCCCTCATCCCCCCCCCATAGTTATGCCACTGGGTTAAGGTAAAAAGAAAAATACTTAGTACATCAAAAATGCAAACAAGATCCTGCCTTTCAAGTTATATAAACCTCAACAGCACCTATTCACCTCCAACAGTTCCCTATTTAATGATCTGTATTTACCCTGGTGAGTGCAGGAGCTACAGAGAGAACTCATTCCTGGACTCAAAAAGTTTCTTACATTTCTAAAGCTTGAAACAATGCATACGAAGTAAAGAAATAAATTATTAAAATCAACACCTATACAAATATGTTTTTAATTTTTTCCAATGGGTCCAATCTTTGTCACTCAGTATACATTTCTGAAATCCATCATTTGAAAATACCACAAGAATTTGATTTCTACTTAATCATTACTACACAAGAATAAGGACACATTAATTTTGATCCTAAGTCCTACTTTAGCAATCATAATTCATATAAAACTGAAGCAAGGTTAATTTGAAATTACATATAAAATTTGAATTATAACATATTTGCTTCCACCAAAAGAATTTCAATAACAAACCTTATATTTCATATTTGGTTTCCGACCACGCGGTGACTGATATACTCCCCCTGGGGATAATTTATACTGATGTTGAGATAATGCAGGAGCAGTTCGTAAAATTTTTGCTTGGTTTCCTGCATGGGATAAACCTTCAACGGCTTCACCTGATTCATCCATCATTTCTTCTTCATCTTCATCCTCTTCATTTCCCTGAATTCATAACAAAAAGGCAAAGCTAACAACACAATCACAGATTCATAAAATTCACAAGAATTATCATCATGGTTTTCTCACATGAGTTCCAAAAGAATTCAAGAAATATACAAAAATAATTAAGGAATACTTTCATTAATCACTTACTTTGGCACAATGGTTTCTCTATTTAATAAATTTGCTCGTAATGAAATGTAAATTGAAGCCTTAGTATTACTCAGTTAAAAACTCAGTTCCAGATTTTTCCACCAAACATTTCATGGGGAAAAGAAGACAGTGCAAATGTAATCCATCTAATATGTACTCAGTAAAGAGAGAGTACAGTACACTCCTGATTATCCGGGCTAATGGTGGGGAGAGATGGCACGAGTAATAGGAAAACACGGATAACCCAAACTTTTAATTAAATGTCTTGTAATGTTCATAATTTACATTCAAAAAACAACATTTTATAATTTACGCAGTTATTCTGTTATTTCAGAGTGCTTCTCGGACTCATTGGGAGCTTTCTTCGCCAGAATGCCATCTTTTTAGCGGCGATAACAAGGTTTTACTCATATTATTAAGGTTCTATATATGAACTAGTTTCAAAAACCACGCATCCCCGACTGCATGATCATGGATATAGAAAAGTGGTTTGCATGAATGCTTCAAAACCACTTCGCGACGTCAGAGACAACGCTTTCAGGCACCACGCCACATAGTCACATCTCGCACAAGTTGCCCAGGTTGCAGCTGCTGCGGGTCCTGTTGCAAGCATTGCGCTTGGTGATCAAGAGTCTGCGTACTGCAGCAGCTGCATCCCGGGCAACTTGTTCGAGAGACAGCCTGACAGTGTAATTTCCGACGTTGCGCAGTGGTTTTGAAGCATTCGTGCAAATCACGTTTCTGCAGCAATAGGAATGCAAGTGCAATCAAGTTATCGCTGCTAAAAAAGATCACAGTCAGGAAAAGAAAGTGCTTAATGATTCCGGAAAGTAATCTAAAATAACATAAAATGTGTCTGAAGACTTTCACAGCTTCTTTTATCTATGTTGTTGGTGGTTTTCGGGTATTGCTGTGTAGAAAACATTTTAACTCAATAAAAAAAAAATGTTTTCAAACAAAAAATGTTTTGAAACAAGCAAATGAGTTAAAATGTTTTCTACACAGCAATACCCGAAAACCACCAACAACATAAACATAAAATGTGCTTGAATTATAATAGATTGATTGATTTATGTAAATGATGAAAATTACAAGAAATTAAAGTGCAAGTTTGGATTATTCGTGTTTTCTGATTATTCGAGCCACCTCTCCCCATCATTAGCCCAGATAACAGGAGTATACTGTGCATACAGAAAAACAAGCAAATGAATTAAAAAGTAAATTAGTTCAGAGTGAAAGTTTTCTCAATCAAAAAGTGCAGGTTTGTATTCCCGTGCCCAGAAGTTATGTAACATGAAAGTCCTAGCCTGGAAGTTATTTTAAAATCTTGGAATAAAAAGATCACGAGATATCTCTGTGTAACTTGTGACGCCATAAAAAGCGACAGTAAACAACTACACACCTGGAAAAAGGTAGCATTTTCAGAATAGAAAGCAGGGGTGGACAATACAGAGTTTGAATGTTCATGGCTAGAGCTTGGAAATGTCATCCTACCACTATGCTGCTGCTGAAAATGTAATCCTATGTTAATAATAGATATAATTGATAATTCTTCAAAGGTAGCAATCGAAATCAAAATTAATTCATTTTAGCTTGAAAATATATACACCCATGTCTCGTATAGCGCAATTTCGATTAGCGCAATTTCGATATAGCGCAAATTCGTTCCTCGGGGAAACATTGCAATACAGTGTAGCCTAATCAAAAATCTTAAACGCTCTCGTGATAAAACGTGAACTTGCGCTAAGTACACATGAAATTTCTATCATTTTACGCATACAAATGTTATTGCTTGCCTCAAATCTTCTTTTTTGTTTATATATTAATCGAAATCCATTGCTGTGCAATGACCAAAAGGATTACTCGTCATTGGGTCCAGATAGCCGGCGTACCGAAGTAATTTATCTCGGCTCCTTAACAGAATGACAATAGTTAATTTAGATCATTAATTAAGCGTGGGGCTAGTGGAAATGAGTTTTTTTTAAGCAATACTGGTTGAGACGTAATTTTTGCCGTCATAGGTTATCGGGCGATTGACTTCCAGGTAAAGGGTCTACGCTAAAGCCTTCAAGGTCATCAGTTTCACGGGGGAGAAATGGAGCGGTGGCCGAGGTGCGCATGAAGAGCACCAACATATAAGAGGGCCCCTATAGAGTCTCAAACACAATAGCTTCGTTCCCTCCCCGCAGTCGTAGGCCCTCTGCATCTCAAGAACACAGTTCAGCAGTAGAAGGTGATTTCGATAGAGCCATGCAGAGTAAAAACCAAGAGAAAATGGCAAAAAATAGGAATGCGGGTAGAAAAATCAAGAATTTATCAAGAAAAACCATAAACCTAGAAGAGAAATTGATATAGGTCAATTGCTTTGAAAATGGAGAACGTCAAAGCGATATTGCGCGGAAGTTTAAACGCACGAAGCGTTATTCTGAATAAAGACGAAGTTAAAACATCAGTGATCTCAGCCGCACCAACTTCAACCAAGCGGTCTACACATACGGAAAGTTCATAGTGAATCAGTACAAAAAGACGAGAGTGGTAATCGCTCCGAGACATTTAGTGAAAGCTCCGGTTGGTTCCAGAATTTAAACGGCAAGCAGGTATTTTCAGTGTGGCGATATCAGGTGAATCTGCAAGTGTTGATAGCGCAGTCACCACAACATTTTCTGATGAACTCCAAGCTGTGATTGAAAGTAGCTCCTTTCCCCCTCCTCTACATTTTAGTGTTGACGAGACGATATTGTTTTGGAAAAGAACGCATTCTCATTCATTCATTTTCAGGGAAGGAAAACCGGGGTCAGGTTTCAAGGCATTTAAAGACTGTTTCACGTACCTGCTATTGCCTCGGAGGACTTCAAATTAAAATGATTTATCATCCATAAACTCCGCTAGCTATGAAATGGCATTCAAAGTAGCGTTTGCCTGTCACTTCGATGAGCGACAAAAGGGCCTAGGTGACACAATAGTTGTTTTTAGACTGGTTTGAAAAATTGTCCACTGCCGGCAATGCATTACAAACCCCTGAGATAGCAGATGTTAGCCCACCCGCACGACAGGAGGGAATTTCAAAAGCACGTAAGAATTTTTTTTAACGTGAATAAAAGTCTTCAAATGCGTGCATACTATCTTTAAAGATGTTTTAAACTATAAAAAAATATATAAATAATGTTTTCTAAGGCTATTTATGGGAATATATATGTTTTAGAGGAAATTCAATACCCAAGACCTATGCTACCAGGAACGCATCCCTATTTTCCCAATGTTAAAACGCTCTCGTATAATGCAAATTCGTATAGCGCAAAGACCCCAAGGAATGCATCCCTTGCGCTATACGAGACATGGGTGTATAGAATATCACTACTAGAGCATTATAATATGGATGTTTTTTGTAAAAAAATATTTTGTCTACATTTGATATTACTTTTGACCTAAATTATACATTACCAGTAGACCAAAAAAGAGTGACATTTGCCCCTAATGTGGACAAAATGTAGATGTCTACATTTGGTTTAAATTAGGTATAATGCTAACTTTGTGCTCTCAGGGGTAACATTAGCAAAGTTGAATACTGCTCCCACTACGTAAATTTTACATTTTGAGTGTTTAAAATAAATCATTTATACTATAAAGAACATACAATTAGAGTGCTTTCATGTCTCTAGCACCTTCCATGACTCCAGAGATTATGATTTAAAATTATAAGCTTGGTCCGAAAAGTGTAAACAAAAGTCTGTCATGTTGCTTTAAAAGTGTCGGTAGGTCCTGACTAGCATTTGGAAATCGTTGGTAGCTAACGACAGGTTTACCGAAAACTGTTTGTGGGATTACAGTCAATCGTCCGTTGAACATGTCCTTGGAATCGCTAGTACCGAGAAGAATTCTACCAACACGGACCCACTATTTTCACCCAATACCAACACGGACAATTGTCGGTAACATTGTCAAGGAGGCTTCCATGGTGATTAAATTGATGATTGGTTTCCGGGTTAATTCCGTGTAGACTCATTTTTATAATTAATAATGCGGACGTGGAATTAACCCAGAAACCAATCCTCAATTGTCGGTAACGTCTACAGAATTCTGCCCCAGTTCCCATCCCAAAGACATGGGCTACTTAAAAACCCACAATAACTGCAAAAATAACTCAAGTTTTTAAACAGCATGGTTTTGTAAAATATAAACACACACCTGAATAACCTCTTCCACCAGTTCTGGAGCTGATACCATTGTTTGAGAAATTATATGGGAAGACGAGGACCCAGCAGTTCCATCTCCAGCAACAGTTTCTAGGACCACCTCACCCTCCGTAGTAGCATCAGCCATAAATTCCTCTTCCAGCACTACAGCACCATTCTCATCTTCAAGTATTTCTTCTTCATCTGATAAGTGCTCTTTTTTCACAATAACAGTCTGCCCACTAGATATTTCGGAAAAGAAATCATCGTGAAAAATAGTCTATGATCGTAGTTAATATAAACTATCACATACACATAAATTAACATAACATAAACTACCGAAAACTAACAACAAGCTTTATTTGCCCAAAGATTTGGTACAAAAGGAAGACCAAAACATAGGGCATGTCAAATATATATGAATGTACATGAAAACTAAATAAACAATGCACACTTTATTGTAATCTCAGAATAATTGAGGTATTCATCAATGGAGTAAAACTGCTTGCTATGAAGGAATATTTTCATTTTCGATTTTAATACATAGATGTTTTTTATATTAATCACATAAGGCAGAAATTTACTATGCAATTTGACACCCATTTCTTTGGGCCCAATTTTTTTAACTTTTTGCCCACAAACAGTGACAGTGGATGTCATTTTTGTTCTTGTGTGGTGATGTTAAAATACAGTGTTTTCATCAGAATTACATATCTTCTTTTTCTGAACTTACCACCAATGGCTTTTCTATAAGGTCATGAGGCATAGTCATGAAGCTATTGGATGCGGGGTAGAACAGGATTTAAAAGGGGCAATCGATCATTAAAAATAAGGCAGTACATAGCTTAACCGGGCTATGAGCAATTTCACATATTCAAAGAAATCCAGCTTAGCCCCTTTGTCACAATCGTGTAAAACTACCATGTCAAAATCGAGAGCAAAACTGTTGGTCCCAACGCAAAGCCTATGCTAAATGCATGGCACATTTGAAAATAAAAAATTTTTTTTAATGCAAACCTCGACTATGGTCCCCTAGAAATAATATTTTTTTATGCACCAGGACGAAAAACTCAAAAACGAAACTATTAATAAAGACATATTTACAATGGCAGTTTCTTTTATTTGCATACTTTCAACCATATCTTTCATTGGCTGGAACAAATGGAAGGCAGAATGGGATCGTGCTCATAAAATCACCATACCTTTAGTGGCACCCTTATTACATCAATGCCTTTAGTAATGTTGTCACGTGAGCCTATTGAGTAACAGGGATTGCCGATTACCTACAGTGGTCAGTTAGGGATACAGGAGGAACACAAAATGAAGAATAGAAACAAACAGTAGGATTAATTTCCCCAGTTATCTTCTGGATATTAGGGGCCTAATGAAATTTAGGACCCTATTTTTGCTTCCGAACTTGAAAAAAGCTCTCCTCTCCTCCTGAAAATAATTCTTGAGAGGCAAAAACCCTAAACCCAACTCCTGAGTCCTTTTTTTGCCCTAGCCCTTATTTAGGTAGTGGGTGTGCGAGTGTTTATAACCCTGAGACAGGGACAGGGCTCAGCTGTGTTGCAACTGAGGTGTCTAGACTCTAGAATTTTCATCTCCAGGGAGTTATCTTTCTTTTGAACTGGCGTGAACTTTTTTTGAGCCAATATATTTTTCGTACCCACCCTTGGATTCAGAAATTTCATTTATCATATAAAATAATAACCAATGATTTCTATACATTTCAAAATTACTCCGACTGTTTAGAGATCGTAGACTACTCAATACAAGGTGGAATACAAATTTTATGATAAAATTGTGCCTTTAAATATAATGTAAAAGTATATAATGAAGAACTGTCATTCAGATAACATCCAATAGTGTTTAAAACGACTCCTTAAGGTGGTAGAAAATTCAATTTAAAATTCAATGTACTTAAAGAATAACTTAAGAAACTTAATTGGCTGAAAAAGAACAAAAATCTTATCATTACCTGCAGATAAAATGCAGTAATGTGGCAATATTTAACTATCAATAACACTAACAGAAAAATATATTCATATCCTCGTCCATACCCGACATTCCTTATCATGGCAGTCTGCATTGTTATCCTCCTTGGTTGCTGGGACTTGCTCAAGTAACCAGATATTTTATCTTCTGCCTGCTTCAATAATTCATTCTTCAGTCTTTGAACTTCATGTGCTTTATTGAGATACTCAACCTCTCTCCGAATACCTTCCATTTCATCAGGATCTGACTCAGCTCCATTATCTGGCTCATTGTTGGCTCTTTGGATGTTATTGGCAACTATAATTGAAATTATATGTAAGAGTTATCACAAAAATCACTTTTATCAGAATTAAAGGGCATATAGCTAGTGCAGTGCAAGAGTCTCGTTTCGGCGGTCGAGACGAGAATTTCATTTCCCAGCATTGTCGGGACAAGACTCTCGGCGTGGTGAGAGTCTTGCCTAGGTCGAGAGTCTTGACGAGAGTCGAGAAGTCTCGCCTCTTCGAGATTGCTCGACACCGGTCGAGACACAATAGCCCTACATATAGGGCATATTTTATAGGAGTTAAAGGGCATATTGTAGCATCTAGATTTTGCAAATCCATCAGCTTTATGTATGTATTCCAATATATATCTAATAAATATGATGTGAATAAATGGGACCATAACAATGGAAAGGCAAAACATGCCTACTTATTCAATTTTTGTTTAAAAAAAGCCAGTTTTATGCATAAATTAAATACAATTACATAATTACAGAATTACAAGGAATACTCATTGCCCACATTTTTAGCTACATATGGATGACAACTTAAAATTTTTACAATAAAAACTTTTACTTATCTGCGGCATGACAAAAGTTGGAATATTAAAAAAAATATATATTTAAACATGAATTACGATATATTAAAGAAAATTAAATTTGCAAATATTATTATGATGTATAATTTATAACATAAAACCATATTATTTCCATGGTTATTTGACCACATGGCAAATCTACCAGGGGAAAAACGATTTTTTAAATGGATTCCTTTAAAGCTGCATCCCTTCATTTAGCTCTATTAATACCTAATTTAGATATCGATACTGCCAAGTTTCCTATTACTGATAGTCTTTTCAACAAATGTACGGTATCTAGCCCCAATAACCTGCTAATGATGAGTCGATGCTGACAGTGGGCTGCTGAAAAATTATTACACTAATATTGCCAGTGAAATGCCAATCACTCTAATGCAAAAAATAAATGATCAGGATGTTCATGGCATAACAATAAAAAATTTCCTGGGAGTCCTATGTTTTCTAGGGTTATGCTATCCAGTCCCAAATACAAGCATTTTCAGGTAAATATTATTCATGGCATACAAATTACTGACCACAATAAGTCACTTTGGTGGTGCGTGTAACATGAGAATAAAATAAAATGGTAAATTTCCACACAATTTTATTTACAAAATACCGACCCGGTTTCGATATGATACCCGATAAATACAGACCCGGTTTTGACCCTTGATAATGACACTACGTGTCGAAACCAGGTCGGTATTTTGTAAATAAAATTGTGTGGAAATTTACCATTTTATTTTATTCTCATGGATATAAAACATTTCCACCAGATATCGCCGGACACTGTGAATTAGGTGCGTGTAACATTTAGAGATCATATTACCTTATGTACAATAGCGTTACACATTTTAGAAGAAGTTCAATTATTCATCTACATATTCTATAGAACTGCATGTTACGAGAACATGAAAAGAAAAAAACAGCACAGGGGCAATTCCATGTCAGCTCATGGCATGACACCAACTAACTCAAATTTTGACAGATTTTATATTTTTCATCCAGTCACAAAACAGTGTAAAATTGTTTTTGCTACCTCTACGACCTGCTTTAATTTTTATGACCATTTGAAGTTAGGATGAAACTGCAGTTTTTCAAAACCTGAGATCTTCAAAAGCACATGATCCTCCAAAGGAAAATAGCAATAACTTATAGCTGTACTGAGCCAAACAAGAACTACAAAAACTTTCTTATCTTATGTCATCATCACCTATAATTTGCTTGCAATACTCTTCCAAAATCTCAGTAAAACGAAAGTGTGAAAAAAATGCAGCACAAAGTTATGAATAATTCTTATGTGGTCTGTTTGTAGAACCATCACTGCCTTTTTTGGTTTAGTCATGACAGAAGAATGTGTTAAATGAGGCCAAAAAGTTAAATTCATGCCTCCTGTTGGACCTACAACATTATTTTCCCAGCCTAAAGAAAAATATTATATATACCACTAATGTGCTCCTCAGTAAATACATGGACAATGCCAGGAGACAAAAGAAGATTTCAACCAGACTATATTTTAGTGAAGCAGAGGCTTGGGAACCAGATAAAGGACTGTAAAAGCTACCCGGGGGCAGATATCGACAGTGATCACAATCTAGTGATGATGAAGGGCCAAGTGAAATTCAAGAAATTAAAGAAATCAGCAAAGAACGCATGGCAATTAGAGAAACTAAAGGAGCCAAGAAATCAACAGGCCTTTCAAAAAGTAGTGGAGAGCATGGTAGGATTAGATCAGACTGAAAAATCAGTGGAGAATACCTGGACAAATATCAAAAGTGGGCTTCAGGAGGTCACTAGAGAAGTTCTAGGGAGAAAAAAATGTGTGAAGAAAAAGCCATGGATCACGGATGAAGTCTGAGACCTCATTTAAGAAAGGAGAGAGTATAAGAATATGAATACTGATGAAGGACAGGCTTGTTACTATAGGATAAAGGACAAGATTTTCCGCAAAGCGAGGAAAGCCAGAGAAGCGTGGATGAGGAACATATGTGAGGGCATGCAAAATAACCTCATACAAGGGAAAGTGGAAGCAGCCTAAAGAATGGTGAGGAACCATTTCAAGGAACAAAGCACATGATGTTATACCATAAGGGACAAGAATGGAAATATTCTAATTAAAAACGAAGACAAAGCTGAGAGATGGAAAGAATACCTGGAGGATTTATACAACAGAAGCAAACTTAGCTCAAAAATTATCGAAGAGGAAAGTGAAATTGAAAAGGATGACATTGGAGCGAGCATCTTAAGATCGGAATTTGATGCTGCAGTAAGAGACCTGTGAAAGAATAAGGCCCCAAGAATAGATGACATTCCAGCAGAGCTAATAAAAAATGCAGGAGAAAAGGTCTTATCTCAACTGTACTAAACAGGAGATTTACCTAGTGACTTCAAGAAGAACATCATCATTCCCATACCCAAAAAAGAGCAGAGAAGTCGAACACTTTAAGACCACCTTTTTCTGGTGCTCGAAAGAATTCAACACAATGGACTATTTTCTGTTAGATGCTGCATCAATGTAAGCTGATTTTTCCAGGGCACTCTAAACATTCCCAGAGTTTTTCCAGAAATGCAAAATTCCCAAATAATCACGTTTTCACAGGTTAGCAGACACCCTGAGTTTTTTTATGCAGACACATTCTGAAAACCTGAGCACAAATTACTTAGGATAATAAATTTCAACCAGCAAACACTACTCATCTCAAGTGACTTTGGTATCCCAATATGGGTACATAGGAAAACCTGCAATCCTTGTGTGCCAAAATGGATAAGTTTCCTTTTATTTGGAGGGGTCTATGTAAAGCTTTGAATGCCCACATGGTCATCATATGAGTAAAGGAACCAATAGAATGATTAAAAATTAGCACCCTGGTTGGAATCATATGAAATGTTCCAAATGGCATAGGAAGAAGACTTGGGAGTGAAACTTTAAAGGAGGAACATGAGAAAGTAGTGCCACCACAGCACAGAGTGAAGTGAAGCTGTTAAAGGCATTTGCAAAAACCTCCTTGAGTAGAAGGGCCAGATTGGAAGGATGACAACCCATAATTTATAATCTATGTTTGCCACTGTGGAACACGGAACAAAGTATAGGGTCATTTCATTTAGTAATTTCGAAGACAAATATTTATTTTCATGCAGTATAAATAAAAAATATACAGCCATTATCAAATACTGCATTATTGACATAAAGTTGGTTTTTGTAACCATAATTTCCATATCATTATCTTCTAATCCTATACTGAATAAGTAAAATTTTCTAAGCTAGGAACTGGGTGGGATATTTCAGATAAAGAGCCTAAATACAGCCAGCAATGTTAAATTGATGAATGTACATCAGACAAAAACACTCAAATTTTCTGATTGAAGTTTACTATTTTAATATTTAATTATATGTGTAGTAAGTAAATTGTCTCCAACTGATAGGTAAGTTTGTGAAAGTACAAGCTTATAAAAAGGCATGAAGTAAACCAATGACGCTGCCACCTGAAATACAACATAGACTGGAAAATAGAAAACCTAGTAACATTCAGCCTCCCCTATCACCGTAGGAAAATGGAATTCTTAAAAAGAGATGGCAGAATTAAGCATATCTATTAAATACACAGAGCATTACGTGAGAACGATCGAGGGAAGCAACTATCTTAGCTCCTAAAATAAAACGCGGAGTGAAGAAACATTGTTCCTGCCGCCTTGATGTATGCTGATTATTCATCGTGGAACGCGTGAACTAAGAACGGAGAAATAACTTAGTAATAACCGCATGAGAGTCCTTTCCGAATCGGCATCCAATAAGAGAATGTGCCGGCCTTAAAGATAACATGAATCGAGTAATTTCAGCTTTCCCCCGCTTATGATTTTACTGTGTCGTTAGCCTAACATTCTCCTGGTCATTCACAAATTACTTCAAGCAACAATCTGCACATTCCAACATATTAATATGATAAATGAAGATCTTATTTCTCTGCTATATTGTTTACGATTAAATTTTCGAAGAAAAGATGATATTACGAAACAAAAGAAACACGCCATTTTGAACATGCAATGCACCATTTTGACTGATGAAGGATAAGTCATCAACCCCTAACCATGCAACTGACGGTTTTCCTAGATGTACTTGGAAGTTTATTTATTTCTTCAAGACAATAATAATGAATAATTCACAGTACGATGCAAGTATTGCATCTCTTTCACTTGTTAACAAAAGAGAACCTTCCATAATGCGTCATAAACACAAGACGATCGAGATTCGTTTCTACTTTTTCACTTGTACATATTTATTCATTGAACAACGTCTGTAAAAGTTTACTACAGACTTACCAAGGTATGTTGCATCTTTGTTGTGCTTGTTCATGATGCTAGGAACGGAATTTAATACATGTGATGAACGAAAGTAGGCATCTCAACACTGAAATGAAAGCAGCTTCGTGGCGTCAGAGATGCGCAGAACAGACGAGATGTTTACTGCGCATAGGCGGCAACCCATTTCGAACGAGCGGAAGAATATTCGTAACTTTACTCTATTTTTAGAGATAAATATCAATTCTTTTGCAATAAAAGCTCATTAAACACACTTAATTTGTCATATTATTAGATATTTTGATAATTGTGCCACTTAGTTTCCTCTTTTTATATATTTTGCTAGTTTTGTAACTACGAACTATTTTTTTCGTTCAGTCGCTCCAAGTCGGTTGGTTATTGCTAGGTGGCGTGGCGTCACCCAAGTTTTAATTTTTTGAAAACTCTCAAATGCCTCTCAGATTCATTCTCTTCATTAAGTTTGTTAAGTTCTCTGGGAGAGAGGTGCCGATTATTTTTTTACGGTTGTTACGATTGCTGTCATTCTCTAATAATCATATACTTCATGCCCATTGTATGAGGGCCAATTTTGTCAATTCAAATTACTTTTTTTATTTTAGGGGTGCCCTTGCGTACAGGGGCACAGTTGAGCCTGGCTGAGCCTCATAAGCCATAAGGTAGCGTCATTGGGGGGGATTAAATGTAAGCCTCTCGTTGAACAATTATGCATTCTACAGAAACGAGCAGAATACTATTTTTTATCTCGTTGCGAAGGAAGGCCGGGCGTGTAAACGCCTTTTCATGGCTGTTAGTTTCACCTGATAATACGATAGTGACTGGAGTTCATTGCATTTCATAATCAAAGAGGACACGTTTGTGTTTAAGGGATCCAGTACAGTTACTTCTCCCAGGCCTGATAGGCGTGTTGGCTCTTAAAAATGAAAGGAGTTTTAATTAAAAGGGGGATAAAGCTCGGAATCGATGAAAGAAGAATAGTATTAGCTTTATGAATAAAATTAATCTTTTTTATGAAATAGGAGTGTCAGCTACATAATTATAGTAACGTTACTATTGAAATTAACGATCAGTTTTGTAGATGGATGGTAAATTGGCTGGTAGCAACAATTGGGCTCACAGCCCGGATAGAGATTTCTGACGTAGGGACCGCTGACTCTAGCCTTTGTATTCTGCCCCCCCCCCTCCTGGCTTGTGCTGTTCAAGTAACACTTGAAATTTCTGCAAGTACAAGCAAATTTTACTTCTAGTTATGATTGGCTTCCAAGTTCCTTCCAACTGTCACATGTAGTCCAGTCTGGGTCGGCCCTTCTGATTTTTTCCTTTTACCGTATCTTCTAATATGGTTTTAACCAATCTTATGTGTCAGAGAATACAGTAGCGGATATAGAAAACACTCAAAGGGTATCTTGAGTTGCCTTTACTTTTAGGGTAATAAAAAATTAAGTCACAGGCAGAGTAGAAGAAAATTTTAATTCAAGTGATTACACACATAAAAGACAATGCCATCTTATGATATAAAAAAGTCACAATTGCGGTTCTGCAATGTTTGGCAATACGGGTGGACCTGCAAGGGAGGGGTGCACGCCCCCATCTGTATCCGCCTCTGAGAGAATATGGCCACTCCTGGTTTTTCCTTCTGTCTTAGCTTTCCTAGTATGCACCATCTTTCCCCTATCCTTTCAAACACTGCCTCATTTGTGACCCTTACCACACAGGTTATGTCCAGTATTTTTTAGTAACACCATGCTTTTTTGTATACTCTATCCTTATCTCTCTGATTGCCCAGGTTTCACTGCTACAGAGCAGGACACTCCATAAAATAAGTCCTTACTTGCAATTTCCTACTCCCTTCATTAATATTGCCGGCTGTGAAAAGTTTTTCTTGTTGAAGACTAACTTGACCTGTTTGAAGTGGCTTATTGTCTCATTTTAAATGAAATAAAATCACTATGTTTTATTCCACACTTTATTTTAAATCGTACGACCCGGGTTTCAACATCTAGTGTTATCACCTAAAATCACTATGTTTTATTCCACACTTTATTTTAAATCGTACGACCCGGGTTTCAATATCTAGTGTTATCATCAGGTGATAACACTAGATGTTGAAACCCGGGTCGTACGATTTAAAATAAAGTGTGGAATAAAACATAGTGATTTTATTTCATTTAACATGAAGCAATTCCACAAAGTAACGCCTGAGACCGTGTCTTATATTGTCTCATTCTTATCCTCCCATTTGATGTAATTTTGCTTCCCAAATTTAAAAACTTGTCCACTGTCTCATATGTTTCTCCTCATACGACCATCTCTTCTCTTAATATATCTCCACTTGGTAACAGCACTTTAGTGTTGTCCTTAATTATTTTCATGTAATACTGATTGTCAAGCATCATTTTTACTTCTTCCAATGCCTCAAACAGCTCTTCCTCCCTCAATGCCAAGCAGTGGCGCAGCGAGGGGGGGTTTTGGAGGATAAACCCCCCCCTCCCCCCCAGAGCTCAGAGAAAGTTTTAAGTTTAATCCATTTTACTTATTTGGATTAGTGTTACTTATAGAATAGTGTTAGGATTAATCAAGTATCCCTCAGAAAGCCGTAAAACTCACCATTTTGAGCCATTATTCTTAAAAATTTTCTGGAGGGCACCCCGTAACTCCCGCTTACCCTGGTGGGTATGCAATACCCCCGCACCCCTAAGTATTAGTTACCCTAAAGCCCCCCTAGCCTTGATTCCTAGCTGCCCCCTGATGCCAAGGAGGGATGGATTGAGGTTGTTGTTTTAGAGGGGGCGGTTCATTGCTTTATCACTAGAACAATGGAGTGAGCCAGTGGAATTGGTTCTTTCACTCTATTCCCCAATTTCCTTAAATGAATTTGGCCTTTTGTGACTTTTAATCCACTATAAAGATGTTTATGTGAGCGCTGTCAAGTATCTGTCGTGCAAATGTTTTTATGAAATAAATGGTATTTTGTCTAGTACAATGTCATGCCATAGCCAAAATGGCTCACTCCGTTGTTCTGGTGTGAAGCGGTGTCATGGTGATATGTAATCCTTTTCAGCAATAACGCGAATGAAATCTGACTAGTGGCTTTTAGATATTAATCAAATGTATTTAACCTTAAGTCAATCTGCTGAAACACCTGCCTGAAATAATTTACACAATTGAACATTTCAAATGCCTTTTTAAGATCTACAAAGGTGATATAAATATCCTTTGTCTTCCGTATGCCTTTTTTCGTAAATTTATTTACTGAAGGATAAGGATAGCTTCACATGTTCCCTTCCCCTACCTGATTCCAAATTGGTCCTGGGAGGGTATTGCTTCTACCTTGGTTTCCATTCTTTGTATAATCATGTTGATGAGTGTATTGGATGCTTGAGAGTGAGCAAACAATGATCCTGTGCTGTACATGTTTCTTTCTAGACTATTTTTTTCATAATGAAACAACAACACACCTCTCAAAATGTGATGGTATAACTTAAATCTCGAAGGTCTCACTCATTATGTTACACAAGGTATCTTTCATTCCTTCCCCAGCTCCAGTTGAAATCACCTGGAATGTCGTCCACTTGGGTCTTTCTGTTTCTCCGTTTCTTTAGTGCTTAATCAAATTCATCCCTCGTTAAATCGAAACTTGTGCGTGGTGGAAGGGGTCCATATTAGCAATAAAAGACACTTTGTTACTTCCAAAATTTATTTTAAAATTTTCAACCTGTTTCGGCTTTGAGGCCATTATCAAGTACATAAATACCAAATAGTATGGTGAGGACTGGTTCATATGTACTATGATGGTTATTATAGGGTGGTGGGGTCTCCAAGAGGTGCCAGGTGAATTTCACCCAGCACCTCTTGGAGATGGGGCACTAAAGCTACTTCGTACCAGAAATACCGTATTTTACCAGGAAAGGAAGGATGGATGCCTTCGAAATTCGGGAGATTGCATTAGACAGAAACCTAGTAAACGATATAGCCTTTCCCAACCCTTATTACTCATCGCCCTCCCAAAACCCCCACAACCTGAATGACAAACTTTGTTTCTTTCCCCCACCCCTTCTGGCATTACCAATCACAGCCCTGCACCCCTCCCCTAATAACCACCATAGCATATATAAACCTATCCTCACCATATTTTTTAGTATTTATGTACTTGATAATGGCATAACAGCCATAAACAGTGTGAATTTTTAAATAAATTGTGGAAGTAACAAAGTGTCTTTCATTGCTAAATTCATTGCTCAGTATGTTAAGACACTTTGTTTCTTCCACAAGTTTATAAAAATTTATATTTTATGACCAGTTTCAGCTATTAAACCATTATCAAATACAGAAAGTATGGGGTTGTAGCAGGTTTATATACATGTACTATGGTTGCTAATGTGAGGTCGGTGGGGGGGGGGAGGGGGGAGGTTTGGTTTCAAGCTGGGATTGGTAATTACTAATTACTGTAGGAGAACACACTTTGTCAAGTGGGTTATGGAGGTGGGGGATTTGGGAGGGTGATGAGTAATAAGGGGGATGGGTTGGGAAAGGTCATATCATTAACCAGGTTTCCATTTGCAGATATCTCCTGAATTTCTAATGCATCCATCCTCCTTCCTTTAGTGGTAAAATGGAGTATTTCTGGGTCGAAACTGCTTCGGTGCCCCATTTCCACGAGATGCCGGGCGAAAGCTGAAGTATCATCCTTGTTCTTCCAACACGCCCTGTGTTCCTTCATCCTTGTCTTGAAGTCTCGTCCCGTTTGGCCGATGTAGCATGAAATACAGTTATCACACTTTAAGTTTATAAATACTAGATTTTAATTTGGGTTCAATGACATCTTTAGCATTATTTAACACACTTCCCAAGATATTGTTATCATAAAAACCAACCTCATATGCATTTATTTTTAGGGATAGCTTGGGTTACAGCATGTGGTGATCCCGTAACGTCAAAAATAGTAAAAATGATAATAAGCATAAAAAATGCTTGCAAAATGTGAGGATCTTACTCGCATTTTGCAAGCGAAAGGGAAAGTGAGTTTTGCAAGCGATAAGGGAAACAGTGTGGCTATTTTAGACAGAAAGGAATACACCATGAAGTGTCAGAAATTCATTGATGACCACAATTGTGAATCTCTCACGTGTTTCCCTGGTGGTGGGCTCTCATTGCTCTGTATGTCTCTCCTGCATACTCTTTTCCTACTAACATGGACTCCTCTCGACACTTATGCTAAAAATCTTAGTTTGAACAACTTTTTGAACTGCCCTTGGGTCCCAATGAGACAACCCCTTTACTCAAGTATACGTAGTGGTTATACATTGTACATCAAGGATTTTGGGATTTTTTTCTCTACTTCCTGAGACAAACATCATAAAAATGTTTGTCATATGGATTGATTCCTAGAATAAACATATATTTGCTGAGGCTTATATGTTGATCATTCTGTCTGTTGCCATTGCATCTGAGTATTCACTCATTTGGGAGGATTTTTATTCGACCCCCAGAAAGATCACATCATGTCACTTGAGTTTTGAAAATTAGGGAGCTTGTTTGTGCTGGATAATAATGGTAGACACAGTAGTAAACTACAGCCAACACAGGTGCAGGTTTCACAGGTCATGAAATTGTCTGGGAAATCTGTAGGATAGCAAAGCATGATAGGGAAAGTTAAAGACATACATGAGATAACAGTTTATGAGTGACTTCACCCTTCAGTCGAATATGATAAGTGTCTCAGGGATATTCTTGAGACCTATGGATCAGTGACGTCATGGCAAAATTAGTAGTGCCGGAAGTCACGTTCCTGAACTTTTTTACAAGTGAAATATTACTTTTTACATTTTTTATTGCATGTTACTATTTTAATGTATTGCAAATTTTTTGTTTTGGTTAGGAATGTATGTATGAGAAATTTTGAAGCAATAAAATTGATAAAAGTGTTATTTGAATAATACGTCTTTTGTTAACCAGTGCCGGAATGGCATCCCAGTGCATTCTGACGCCATGACACCCCTGCTACGGATACATTTATGAGATGTCACAATGCCACATCTCAAGAAAATCTCTTAGAGGTCTGAGTTCATGGCCTGCTGATTACAATATTTTTGCTTTTTCAATAAAAAGTGTATTAAAACAATAAAATATGTATGCATTTTAAAAAGTAAGTATATTATTAATCTTCTGTCATTGCTTAAAAATAGTTCATTAGAGGATGATGGCATACCTTTGAATCTAGAATATTGGCAAAATCAAACCAATTGGATTAATGATTACATATTCAAATACTAACAATTTTTATTAGCCTTTGCATGTATATGAATGAAACGAATATGTCACGATTTTAACCCTTAGAGTGCAGGAACGTTTTTACACGTTTTGCATGCTGACTGTGGTATTAACCCAAAATTTTCATTACTGCCTGGAGCAGGGGCGCAGCTAGGAATTGAGGCTAGGGGGGGTTTCAGGTGCAACTAATACTGGGGTGCTTGGGGTATTGCATACCCGCCTGGGTAAGCGGGAGGTGCTCAGGCCTTCCGCCGGGAAAAAATGAAGATAAATGGTTCTAAATGGTGATTTTTACGGCCTTCTGGGGGATACTTTATTAATCCTCACACTTTCTATAAGTAATATCAATCCAATTAAGTAAAACAGATTTAACTCAAAAATTTCTGTGAGCTCTGGGGGGGGTTTTATCCCTCAAAACCCCCTGTTGCTGCACCACTGGCCTGGAGATCTTGCACCTGGACACTTTCCCTACTATAAGGATTGCTAAGGTGCTTAACACTATCACACCAGTACTCGTGGTAAGGGGTGCCTCCTGCATAGGGGGTCTTTTCTGCACTGGCTGGAAGCTACAATCATGAACTCCAGCAGCCTATGGGTTTGTAATCATAACTTCAGAATTGTTCCAAAGTGACAGTGTGAAAATATGTAAATAATTATTTTCTGAATGCCTCTCTGAGAAAATCGCAATGTTTGAGATATTCAAAATTCGAGACTATGACGAGATATCTCCAAGACATTCATTGCTATGTAGGAGCATGGCCAGCATTTTTCCCCCTTATTACGATTTCAATTGTGCTGCAAGATATGTTGGGTAGTACTTCTACTTGAGCGCATCTACATGGCTCTCTGTAACGATCATAATGTGATACCATCTATGTGAAGTTTAGGCTACCCATGAAACCAAGTTGGTTTGTTAGTGGGTAGAAAAAGGCCCAGTTGTTCCTCATGTGGGTGAAGAAAAGTAAATTAATTGATGATCTATACCATTTGAATAGGGATATATTTGCGATAGTGAGAGAGAGAGAGAGAGATTTACTTTCTGGACAAGGTCATGAGAACATAGGAAGCTATTTATCTGGTACAGAATATTCGAGCAATGAAAGAGTATTTGAAAGCCAAACATATAGGTCCTTCACCGACATGTATGTCCGTGAAGGCATGGATGTGTTGCCTGCTACAAGGATGTGTTACCATCAGCAGGAGGCACTTCCTCATGCGAACAAGCGTTTCCAGAATTTAAAAGTCATCAATTCAAACATACCATCAAAAGACAGTGACATTTTTCCTTCAAGATAAGCTTAATACCATTTAATTAATGCATAGGTATGATTTATATTGCAGGTATGGAGATATATTTTTGATAACTGTATGCCATAATTGTAATACTTACATATTATCTCAAAATCTATCATAACTCTATGCCATAAAATAAGCGGGATTATGTTGTGATGATAGTCATCTGTAATTCATAGTATCTGAAAGGAATTTATGCATTTATCGTCTTTCGCGCGACCAAACTCTGGGATGGTTTGTATGTTGCCATGGTATTATTTCTCATCTTTTTAATAAAATCTCCAAATAGATGACTATTCTAGCTGTCATATTTGAGGCTAATGTTGTCCATAAGCTGTAAAGCATCTCTGTACACTAAACCCCCCTTACAATGAACTTGCCATTTTCCTGCCCCAGTCAAGTTCACTGAATGGAGGTTTTACTGTACATAATTATAAGATGATGGCCAGAGCAGAATGAAGGTAAATCAAAGAGTGTCACAATACACTGCTCCTTTTTTTCAACTGAAAAAAAGGAGCCTGTATTGAAAACTTAGATAGATGAAAACTTTTCTAGGGAGGAATAGTGAAAGTTGTGTATTCCGAACATAACTGCTACTTAACATCAGGTGCACGCAACTGACAATATTGGCTAGGAAAAATTAGGTGCCAATAGATCCCCCAGAGTTCTGCTGATCATGACTTTGATAAGTGCAGGTTAAGGGAAACATTAAGGCCTCAAGCCATACCACAATACCTTTAAGGATAAAATATATTACAAAATGCATAATTACACTCTTAACTCCACTCTGAATGAAGGATTACGTAAGAATTTGGCTTCCCCCATCAGCCTCAGGATATGCTAAGACTAAAGGCCTGGTTACACGGTGCATTAACACGTACAAGTTAATGTACATTTTCGTGAATGATTTTGGTGGACCGTAATGGAACATATATGTTACATGTACAAATGCATGAAACAAATTAGAACACGTTCTATTTTCTGTTCATGCATTCGCACAAATTTGGTGGTTTTAAGGTGCATCTTTGTGTTCGTTCACACGCACATACATTTAGACATTAACCCGTACGTGTTAATGTATAGTGTAACCAGGCCTTTAAAGGAGAACCTTGGGTGTCCGGCTAATCTTGCCAATCGGCTAATAAATCCACTTCTCCCTCCTCATCCACTCATGCACTGACGTTGCACTCTCCCTAGGACTCAGCAACAATTAAAATATGTATAACTTATCTGGTGCTAATAGATCTTATGAATAACTATCATAAATGGCGGTATATGCACGTCTTTTAAAATTTAGTGGCATGACGTGAGCTTCTGAGAATATTTCTTGTCATAACAGTAATTACGAACTAACAGGTAATTGGTGTAATTAACAAATACATCAACATTTCCCGGTAGTTGGGCGGTCTAGGACGTGCTGAAAGGATGGAGGCGTGAATCATTGCACTTACGATGATTACTCACGATCAGCGGCAAAAAAAAATTCTACCTACTGTTGACTTCCATAATTTTCTGCTTCTAGGTTGCAGGGTTAGAGAGACTTCATACATAAGCTATCGGGTGAGTTTAGGTTGCTACCAAGTGAAGTTATTTCAGAGCTAATTGTAAGTACGTTTTTATGGCTCACCCTCAAGAGAAGTGGGTTAAAAAATACTCTTGGTTTTTGCTCATGCGAGAACAGAGAGGTGCACCTTCTCGTTTGGTGAGATGGAAGTCTGCATGAAATAAAGACGTGGGAATAATTATATGTAAGTAAATAGGTTCGGTAGCAAACAAATATAACCATTAATCGAGTCTGATATTGAGAGGTGATTGGATTCGAACTACGGGGTTTGAGACGATGATAAAAACTAAATCAACGAATAATGCGTGGTGATTTTGAATACTTACCGTACCTGACATTCAGGTGTAAATGCGTATATATGTCTAGAACCAGCACATTCCCGCAATCGTTCTGGTGAGGTTAAATATTCAAACATCCTCTAGTTGCGCATTAATAGCATGATTTTACCCAAAATTATTCTCATAGTTTTCTTGTTTATCAACAATGTCCTTTCATTTGTTTTTCCAGATGTTCGCGCTAGCTTAACAAGTGGGTGGAAACTAGCCATTAAAATTGTAGAGAAGGATTAATTTCTGTTATTACGCTCTCTCATCTGTGACAGATATCCTTGTGATTGACGTATGAGTCATACTCGCCATTGACTGGATACCTTTCGTCCTCTTTAGTGTTAAATATGTTGTGTGTTTGTTTCAATGTGTGAGAATTGACTCACTTGATTTATTTTGATGCCAATTATATGCTGACGATTTGACGGTATCCGGCTTGCTGCACGAAGCAATGGCTTTGGTCGAATATACTGGATGAGGGAGAATTCGATTCATTTTAGGATTCATTATAGTTGTTACTGCGTATTGTATCTCAAACAACTTGTTTTGTGTTGCACAAACTTTTCTCTTTAAGAGCTATAATATTTTCATCAAGTCGAAACATTGGATGTTGTTTCGTACAGAAAGGCATTGTTTTAGTTTGCCTTCATTTTAGGGGTACGAAATTCAAGGTATTTGTGATTACTACAACGAAATGTAGTGTTTCATTCATCATGATAATTATTATTTATGCATCTAATGTTATTATTTTCTTTAACGAGATTTCAGCAAGTTTTCTCCCATTCACATCTGAATCGTGTTGTTTCGAATTTGGTAACATCTTGGTGTCATAAGTCATTGTTAGGATCGTTTTCTTTATTCTTGCAGAACTAATGTATCAGGAGACTCCAGAAATGTTGGCTCCCGAATTAGGGTCTACTAATTCGGGGTCGGTGACATCTATTCCGGGTGTGACAGTTGGCAATAGTAGCGAGAAACTACCCTTAATAGCACAAAGAAGGCTGTTTGGACGACTGGGAAGTTGGAATTGCTGTTCGAATCCATTTGGAGGCAGAAGCGGCAATGCTGATTCGACGTCACGCACATTGGGGACTTTTGCTGGAGTTTTTAGCCCTGTGGCATTATCCATGTTTAGTGCGTTATTATTCCTACGTGTTGGTGAGTCAGATGAAATGTACTTTTCCCCAATGTACCTACTTGCTTGCATAGATCCTATACTGTTGATGCAAATGTTCGAGGTATAGATATGATAAATATTGTAAAAAATTATGTATTTGTTCACAGGATTTATTGTTGGTAATGCTGGGCTCTTAGTTACACTACTTCAGTTTGTGATAGCATATGGAATTCTGCTGTTCACTGTGGCATCTGTATGTGCTGTCTCTACAAATGGTGCTGTTGAAGGTGGTGGTGCATACTGTATCCTTATAACATGAATTCAAACCATGCTGTTATAACACATTTACCATTGGGTATTTTTTGATAAAGAATGTTCTGACAAATGACAAGGAGCCGAGCTCGTGGAACTTTTGTGTGGACGAATCTTTGTTTGAGAGACCTCCCAGTCATGGATAAATCCAAGCTAAGTCACGTCACTCTGATGGCTGGGGTGGATTAAGGTTCATCACTTTCTTTCTCGCAGATCCTCAGTGGTATGCAGTATCTATCTGTAATAATGTGTTTGAGATGTAGTAATAAGTTGACAAGTGGCTTTTAGATATACATCGCTTATTTTAAAAATTGTTTCTAAAGCTGGTGAAACAATGACTTGCTTTGACGAGCTTCATTAAATACTTACATCTTAAGAATGTTTCCAGAAATTAGTGGGGCGTCGCCCTCCCTGCCCTCCCCCTTAATTGCCGCTGCCCTATGGAAACCTAGGATTGAACCACTAGGAAATAAAATGAGTGAAAGGAATTGAACGTGATTTGCCATATACCACTATCCAGTATGCTGATTCATGGTTGGTTTAGGAGAAGCATTACAGTGTTGATATTTTTCTGCTGATTGTAATTCAAATCTCAATATTTGGCTACTTAGTTAGACAGTTTTAAGGAGCAGCTGTGTATTGTACTTTGTCATGCGAGATTTTGCTGGCAGTACAGGTCTCATTCATCGCCTGATGATGCGACCTGCAATGGCTGGAAAAGCAATACGCAGCTGCTCCCGAAAGCTGTCGACATCAATGAATCTCACTGCAAAAGCCTATGTTCCAAGTTATCCTTTTCTACTTCAACTTCGTTTATTCAACTGTTTTCCTCTTTGAGTACAGGCTGCAAAATTTTCCCTCATTCCTGGGGCCTCAAAATCAGGGTGTTGCTAATATTCTAGGTACAGCCTGTATTAACAATTTCCAAAAAAATATTATAATTACAGACATGGTCAAAGCAGCCATTTGAATGCATGCAGATGTGAGCTACAATCACCTTTGCCCCAGTAAAAGTAAGAAATAGTACCAAAAAATGTTTTATTTGCCACTGGTGAGCCAGTCGTAAAACAAATGCGTTTCAAAGCTGGAAAAAGAAGTTTAAATTCTGTACCTGAAGATGTTACATTGTGTAAATTGCTGGCAAATGTTGCATTTTATATTTTATGTGGAAAATTGCAGTTTTAATTTAAACAAGCGGAAAGGCCGTTTTACACGGGGAATGTCATTGTGCAGGTTAGCACTGAAACATTGATTGAAATTTCGAGGATGCTAGCTCGAAATTAGAGCAGGAGCCATTTTGCCATCTGGTATCCATGCATTTTCACATGCATTCTAGCAATTCACCACTTTACACAATACAATTTTGACTGCACCTTCGTACATATGTGAGATTGCATATTTTATTCTCTCATTCTGTCCTCACTCCTATTGATAACATCCTTAACAAAGGCAGTAGTTAAACAAAAAAATAAATCTCTGAGCTTTTCAAAACCTTCAGGTCGTGTTTTCTACATGACCCTTGGAATATTTTTGGCTGAGAACACCAGTTGGACATTGTGACATTTTTCACTGCATTAATCTGTTTTCATAAACCAATGATTATTTCTTTTTGGCTTGTAAGAGCAGATTTTAAAAAAATGGTTGGCTGATGAAACATGAAGAATCGTCTGGTTGAGATGGAAGATCGTTAAAATTTATATGCTCATAGCTTCCAATAGATTTTAAAATCCATAATACATTTTTCTTTATCCATGTATAATACGTTACTGCTCATGAAAATGTAACTTCACCCTTTGCGGTAGCCACTGTTTAAGACTCATTTATATCCAATAAATGTAAATTGTGATAATATAATATTATTGTATGGAACAGTGATTGAAGGGAAATAGCCAAAATTTTATGAGTAGAAAATATGAACAAAATATTCGGTATGTAACCAATTATTCCCAATGATAAAAATTATTTCTTTCAAAGTATATGATCAGTGCCTTCGCCACCATTGCCGTTGTAAATACATACCTACAATGAAAACCTGCTGCTACTCTTTGAAACTGATTTCAATTTGTTGCTTTGAAAGACTTGTCTAAAGAATTCCATTGTCATATTATCAACTCACTGCAGTGAATGCATGCACATAGTGATCCTAGACTGTGGTCACCTTTCAGGACTCTCAAAGTCTCATTTGTTTGCAGTGGTTACAGGGAATAAGCAAACCCAAAAATTTTATTGGAAAATCATGGTTTGAATAACTTCATCCCAACATGAGTTCAAATTCCCACCTCCTGTTGCCCCTTCCCTGTCCCAATTCTTTCTCCTCTCCAATCTATGCCTTTGAGTCAGGGTTGCCACGCAAAATATCAATTGCGTGTACATGGTTCTTCTCCATGACTCAAGATTCTCTGCAGTGACTTCACATCTTCCTGCCGAAATTCAGGTAGCTGAGGCTATTTTAGTATGGACATTTTATCAGCATTTCAATCAAAATTTGTCACTGAAAATGTGGTGTAAGACCCTGGAAAATCCTGATATTTGTTTGGAAAATCTAAAAAACTTGGGTAACAAATACATCAAGATTAGCCGGACACCCTAGGTTCTCCTTTAGTCTTAGCATATCCTGAGGGTGATGGAGGAAGCCAAATAGGGTGGTTTCCTATTTTTATTGCCTAAATCAAAAGATTATTACTCCTGGAGTATGTATTTCGCGCTTTTAGATTTTTAAATGACGATATCTATTTTTCGCGATTAAATGAAAAGTGAAAAATTTCAAGCGCGCAAAAACGCGACGCGTAAGTAGGAAAGTCCGTGCGACGCATTTCTGGTTCCCCCTCTCTCCTTGTGAAGTGACCTTGATCGAGGCTCTGAGCGCTGATAGGATGCAGGATGCTAGCGGATAGCCGAGTACTTTGCTGAATGGTAGCGCTTGGCTTAAAAAAGGTTTATTAATACCTTATCAAACGAAGAAAACTTTCCGACCTTAGCCAGTTTTAATAGGTGATTATTAAGACATGTTTCCCTGAGCTCTGTGCCTCATGCATGCATTGGTAACCTCAGACGATGTATAACTCCTATCCTCTCGTGTAGAAACTAGGTCCCTGTGACGTCATGCGGAGTGGAATCGCATGGGCGCCAATCTGGCCTTTTTCAAATGAGGATAAAATTTGACCCTTGCCATTCGTCTAAACCGGTATTTCTAAAACCAAATAATTTTTGTATTATGAATACACTAATGGTGGGTAACGAATCGCAATCAATGCCTATCGTTTTCTTTGATGAAGGAAACTACCCTATTCTTATGTAATCCTTAATTCGGAGTGGAGTTAAGAGTGTTATTATGCATTTTGTAATATATTTTATCCTTAAAGGTATTGTGGTATGGCTTGAGGCCTTAATGTTTCCCTTAACATGCACCTATCAAAGTCATGATCAGCAGAACTCTGGGACCAGAATTTGGGGGTTCTATTGGCACCTTATTTTTCCTAGCTAATATTGTCAGTAGTGCCCTATACATCACAGGCTGTGCTGAAGGACTGGTTGAAAATTTTGGACCATCAGGTAAATGATTGTAGTAAAAATCATTATTTATTCAAACAAGGGTTTTAATGTTATGTTATGTTCAGAATACACAACTTTCACTATTCCTCCCTAGAAAAGTTTTCATCTACCGCATTTTCAGTTGAAAAAAAGGAGCCTGTATTGTGACACTCTTTGATTTGTTTACCTTCATTCTGCTCTGGCCATCATCTTATAATTATGTACAGTAAAACTTCCATTCAGTGAAATTGCCTGGGGCAGGAAAATGGCAAGTTCATTGTTAGGGGGGTTTAGTGTACAGCGATGCTTTACAGCTTATGGACAACATTAGCCTCAAATATGACAGCTAGAATATACATCTATTTGGAAATTATATTAAATAGATGAGAAATAATACCGTGGCAACATACAAATCATCCCAAAATCTTCTCAAATCCAAAACCCTGAATTGCTACCCCCTTCCACCTGAAAAGAAATCAAAACTTGTTTTTCCTTGCACACCTTTGGTTGACATCCCATAAGACTCTTGAGTATTCGGGAGATCTTAAGCGTTGTTAACTTATATTGGTGATTTGTGCTTTTTATTTCTGATAACCCTTGGAATCCAGAGAAACAATTCTTTAAACCTAAAAGTTGATACCCACTCAAATATAAATCTGTCTGTGCAGCTTGAGTAATGATCTCATGCAAAAAATGTCCTCATAGATTCTGCCACTGATAAGAAATTTCCTTAAGCGTAGCTGATTGGATGAGCTTCCTTTGAAAGTGTCTAATATTTCCCCTCATTCCACTATAAAATTGACAGCCTTTAACATTGTATCTACTCTTTTATCAGACATTCCTTTGCATGAGGGGTCACTGACATCACTGGCATTTTTGGATTATGCACTGTTGGGCCCAAAATGATCACTTTTGTGTGGTAAAGCATAAATGACATACTTTGCCCCTGCCAGATTCAATGTCTATGATAAGCTGCACAGCATGTGACGGCGACCAGAGTTGAGAAATTCACGGGAACTGCATTTGCTCAATGAAATCTGATTATTGGGTGTGTAGCATCAAATGTTTTTTTTCAAATCTTCCATATTTTCTTCAAGAGACAGTATTTGCTTTCGCCTCCCTACTTCAATCAACTCTCCCTTACCTTCACTCCCCAACAATCCCCCCTCTCCTTCCATCAACAACTCCCTAACAACATTAAATATCAGTATTCATGCAACCTCAGCAGTATTTAAATATCAAATGTTACAGTTGAAATAAATTGTGTCGGTACTTATGCCAATAAGTTTACTACCATGTGCACTCCACCCAACATTAAAATTGATAGAAGGAGAAAACTTGTCAAGGTTATACTATATTTTGTAATCTGTCTGTATTCTCATTGACATATTGTCCTTCCCTTTTTAAATCCTAAATGGCCACCGCCCAATTACGTAAATGTTATCATTTGGTTGTACTTGGTGCCTCCGTATAAGGTGTATGGAATTAAGGCTCTCAGAAAATGAAAAATCACCTGCCTCGAATGCTAAACTCTCCTTGTCACTGAAGTTAATTACAATGTGTAACTTCTCCTCAGTCATTTCTATGGGTATTTTTTGTAGTTTGAAAACAGTGTAATACTAAAGTAAAATTTGTGTTGTGTGTTTCCTTTGTTCCCAAATCTTCAGGGTATTTGGTGAGTTCTGGTGCAGTATTCTTACCTGATGGACGATGGTGGCGCTTCCTTTATTGTTCTTCCTTAAATGCTGCTGCATTGGCTGTCTGCCTTGTTGGTGCTAGTATGTTTGCAAGAACCAGTGTTGCCACATTAGCTCTTGTCACAATGTGTCTGTTGTGTACATTGCTATCCTTCTTTATTCAGCATCCTCTTCAGGTAAGTTCCATGTTTTTTTTAAAGTATGAATTTCAGTGACAAACAGGGGTGTGAGAGCAAGTTGAAATTCAAGTTGAGCCAAGTTGAAGAAACGTAACCGACTTGACTCTGTCACTTTTTCAAAACTTGATTTGAGGTCTAGTCTAAGGTGGAAATTAATGGAAGAATTGTGCTTATATAGATAATGGCAAAGTAAATGTGTAGGGCCGGTAATGCTATTAACCCCTCAACGCCATCATGCGTACCCAGTATGCACCCTTTAAATTTCGTATGCCACCGTCATGCATACCCAGTACGCTTCCTGAACTTCTGTATTTAATATTTTTTCTCCATTAGATATTGTATTTTAAATTAATACTAATTAATCCACATTTTGAAGAAATGTTTTTTTCTTTCCAATAAAATGTTCATAGCGACTTTATGCCTTCAGGTTTTATTCTTAATTCTAATTTACTCAAATTCATCTACTTATTGTCCAGTTTCTCAAGGAATAGCGCATGCCTACAGTTGGGTTCAATAGACTAAATCAAAACATAGGTATTGCATTGCAATAAGAATCGAACAAAGCTAGACTGATTGCAGCGACAGAGCTTACCATTTACGAACCATGTTGCTCCGAATCACATTCCCGCGTAATTACTTCATATGTTCCATAAGGTAATCACGTATGATTGCGTAGTCAGAGTCCCAAGGTCATATGAGCCACGCAACAGTTCATATCGCCATCTGCTTCATGGTAATGACGTAAGAAGCTTTTGAGCAATCCAAGGTCGACTTTCGTCCTTCGACGGGAGTGCCTAGGAATTGGTGCGGCTTTAAATCGCGTTCATTTTCAGCGTTGGAAATTCTTGACTGGAGTAATACGAAATTATTTATAAGCAATTTCAAAAATAGTTAAAACATTAGTTAGCAGGGTGAATGTGGAGAAGGGAAAGTAGATGATAACTTGGTTAGCAAGTGGCATCAAATTAATGAGTCAATCATCGAATCCTTTGCACCACAAGGCCCATGAGATATGGATGAAACAGGTATCTTCTGGAAAGCTCTACCTGATAGAACAATGCATCACAAAGGAAAGAAATGTCATGGAGCAAAAAGAAGCAAGGAATGTCTGGCAGTGCTTCTCACCTCAAACCAAGATGGTAGCTACAAATTGAAACCTGTTGTCATTGGTAAGGCTCTTTAGCCAAGCTGCTTTAAAAATATCAGAAAAATTTCCACTGCCAGTAAAGTATTATCCAAATTAGCATGCAAGGATTTCTGTGGAACTTTTTAGGCAACAAGTTCTATATGTTGAGTGGAAATGTGGTGGAGAACATCAAAATGTACTGCTAATTATTGACCATGCCACTGTTCATAAAGGGGATGGCCTTGAGCTGAAGAATGTTAAATTATTAATTTTTGAACCCAACACCATGAGCAAGACAGCATTTGGACTTGGGGATCATGTAAAACTTTAAGATTATATTTTGCAGCTACCTTCTCCAGCATCATGTAGGTACACAACATAGATAAGATAAAATAAAATGGCAAATTACTTTCTTTTGAATATGTGCTTGTTTTAGTATCATTTCATGAGGATAATGGCAAAAGCATCTTTGAGGCAGCTCCTTGGATTCCTGCATGCTGTCAGAAGCATAGCTCGAGCATGGAGCAATGTTTCAGAGGAAAATATTAAAAACTGCTGATTATCAGGACAAGGGCAAGATCATAACTGGGGGGTGGGGGGGGGGGGGGTGCAAGCCAAATTGTTACATTTTAGCATGGAAAAGGTGAATGAAACCAACTTGTTAAGAAAATTCCCATAAATCAGAGCTTTACAAAAGTGTTTTAACCCTTTCGTGCCGGGCCCCTTCACGTAAAGTTGGTTTTGGCTGTACAAAGGCTTTGAGCATTTCTTTTTCGCCCTGTACGGAGTTGTTTCTCAGCTAGGAATTGTCCAGGTAGTCGCTTCTTCCACTTAATGACCTTGCTAAGCGGGGTGCCGGACAGGACACTCTGCTAGGATAATAGGAGTCCTTTCTTCCATGGCTTCGGATTTACACCACAGGCATCACCAGCAATAATGAAGGGAAGTAATGCTTTCGTGCTTTAAATTAATATAACCAACCTTCCGTACACTTGAAGTTCTCGATTCTCAATCTATCACTGAAATACTCCGTGATAGTCCCTGTCTCAGTATATAGGTCCCACTGACGGAAGTTGGTGAAACCACCCAGACAAAGCTATGCTAATTGTAAGTTTCTAACTCTTCATGTTCTGCATTCCGTGGGCACTTTTGCTGTGATGGTCTGCCCTCCTGCACCATGGCAGACCTAATATTCTCTTTGTTTTTTTTTTTAATTGTGAAGAGGTTATAGGTATATAAATTAATCACACCACTCTCATACTGTTCTATTATTTTTATTTTCTCACTTTGACATGTTTTGTATTTTTGGCCACCTTGTTTACCTTCAAATGCTCTCCGTTCACACAACTCACGGACGTGCGGGGATGCCATCGACTGCCTTCTGCAGCCCGAGGAACAAAGAAGATCAAGAATTCGCAAATGTTAATGCCACAATATTATCACCAAAATGAACTACTTATTGAACGACAGTTTACCACATGAATTCGAGACTAAGCACTCCATGTTAACTTCATTTCTAACAGATGGCCAGCTATTATGAGATTAGGGACTCTCGGAGAAGGTTTTACGGCAATGGAAACTCTCGCTATGGCCAGTGTCAACACCAAAAGGGCCTCGTAAAAACAATTTTTTTTTGCATGCTAATCATAGGGTCAATTGATGGTGCTTTGGCTATCTCTCGTAATGGTGGAGGTCTCGCAGTAGCCTGTACTCGCTTTAAAGCGGTTCCACTGTACTTACTAAGTGCCTAGCTATACCTTATGAGTAAAAGCATATCTGCCATCATAGTTGTTTGCCATCTGTGGTGATGACAAGCACTGTCCAATCTGACCATTTGATATAGTGTGGTAGCCATGTCACCTGAGGTGGGAAACTTTTGGCTGGCTAACATCCTCCCCTTCATGAAATACTGCCTAAGGGGGATTACCCTCCTCATCCCCCATTTAATGCATTCTTGTGCTATGTTTGATGAATTTCGCCTAAGGTAGGAAGCCTTGTTCCTTTCCTGTTTGTATTAATGTCAAACTGTAGTAGCCAAGTAGAAATAATCACCTAGGTTACTTCTTCTTTCCTTTATTTCTAGGTTGTGATTCCTGATGCCAACCAGTTGGTCCAAAATGCAACATACCATGTCTTTGGAAATTATACCGGTCTAAGCAGTAAAACCTTGAAAGACAATTTGTTCCCAGAGTATGGTAGAGATTACACAACAGAAGGGCAACAAGTAAATTTTGCAGCAGTATTTGGAGTATTGTTCAGTGGAGTTACTGGCATAATGGCAGGAGCTAATATGTCAGGTAAATGAAATTTTAGTTTAGACACATTGTTTAAATATCTCAGTTTATATCTGTGTTGCTCGTGTCTTTTTCAAGGATCGCTCACATCTTGATATTATTATGCAAACATTACCCTCCTTTGACTGAGACCTTATCTGGGCTTGTGTTATGAGCACTAACTCAGATGAGGTCTCCTGTGTGACAGGATAAGCATGGACTTTTTTCTATCAAGTTGTAGATAATTCTTGAAGATAAGACTAGCTTTAATCTAAAGCTTCTAAATGATCAAAAACTATTATCAATCATCAGAAAGAAAAATTTCATATTTACAGACAAGGAAGAGCGTTAGAACCAGTTAAGAAGTAAACATAATATTGAAAAAAGAGAAAAAATTTACATTGAATTCAAAATTTTATCCTTAAGGAAGAAAACTTAGAATATACTGCAGACTCCCGATTATCTGGCTGCGGTTTATCTGTGTTGCGGCTTATCCGTGCACAAGCTGTACACTTCTTCGATGTTTTCCGAGTTGGACACATTTACTCCATGTCAAGGTCAAACTGCAGGGAAATGGAATAGTAGGAGTGAAGGCAGTGGGGGAAGTGGAAGTAGAGATAGCATGAGTCATTGCCAGGCACTTGCCTGCACAGACAAGTTGCCAAAAGTCCTGGTTTCCTATAACCGCTGCTGCGCGATGGGGTGATCGCATGCCCATTACCTTCACGGAGGCTCAGTTTTCATGTTATCTAAACATCACGGTGTGCGATTGTGTTCTGTGATCACAGAACAATGTCCCACAACAGTTGCATACCGGGCAACTTGCATGAGACCCAACTATGCAGCGTGGTGTCTGACAGTGTGATTTCCTATGTTGTGCAGCGCTTTTGAAGCATTAGTGCAAACCAATTTTCTGAATACGTGATCTCACAGACACGGGTGCGTGGTTTTCGGAAGCCAGGTATTACATGGAGCAGTAGGAATACGAGTGCAATCACGTTATTGCTGCTAAAAAGATCATGGTCGGGAAAAGTCTTTAAATGATTCTGGAAAGAAACCTAAAATAACAGACAATGTGCTGCGCCCGCTCCCAGCGGGCTTCCCCCGCTCTTTTCAATGCAGGTCCACAGAGGGATAGGCGCGTTTCTAATTTTAAAATGTAGAAAAAAAAGGCAGGGTCTTATGTACAAATTTAATTGGAATGTTCATGTACAAATTGAGGTCAGAGGACCTCTTTAAACACAACATTGGAAGTAATTACACTATCCTCTTTTAAACGCACATGATGACTCATACTTACGTATCAACAGGAGACTTGAATGTGGAATCAGCCGCATTTTGATAAAAGTTATTTAAAGAAAGCGAGATATTGTTGCATATGAACTAATGTATCAGTTGTGCACCGTTAACGTCAGGAATATTTACAGGTTTTTATTTTTATTTTTATTATTTAAAAACCTATTTTAGGAAACAATAGCAATATGTAGGAAGTAAGATATGCCGTCGCATGTTCTCTGATAAATTGTGTGCAATTTGGTACCTCATTTGTAGAGTTTGGTAGCGTATAAGTTGAGAAAAAGGTATCTATACAATAGAAATAATATAGAAGATTGTTTGATTTATATGAATTATGAAAATTAGACGAAATTAAAGTGAAAGTTTTAATTATTCATGTTTTCTGATTATTTGTGCCGCCTCTCCTCATCATCAGGATGATCAGGAGTATGCCGCACTGTGGTTCCAAAACTAATTTTCATACTCATTGTCAAAATCAAAATCATTGCCTAAGGGATATGCCTGTGACTTCAAATAATCCACAAAAGATGTGAGGGATCCCTAAATTCATGAGAATACAAATCTATTGTCTAGTGCAACACACATGAGTTTTTATAAAATATTTAATAAAGATTTTGTGCCATCATTTTGCTTCATGCAGGTGATCTGAAGGATCCTTCGAAGAGCATTCCACGTGGAACACTGTCTGCTGTTGCATTTACTTTTGTGACCTATGCTGTTGTTTCTCTGCTGACTGCGGCCACTTGTCAAAGATTTTTGTTGGGCAACAATTTTGCATTCATGACTGGAATCAGTTTTTTCCCCCCATCAGTTGCCATTGGCCTTTTGACAGCAACCTTTTCTGCCTCCTTGAGTAATTTGATTGGAGCCAGCAGGGTACTGGAAGCTCTTGCCAAGGATAATGTTTTTGGTATGTACCACCCTCTGAGCACATCTGTATCTTAACAACTGCATGGTTGTTATCAGTTTTGTGTTTAGGGTCATTAAGTGAACTTTATGATGGTGTTCCACGCATAAGCAACGGTTTTTATATGCTAACTAACAGCATTTTTAAAGCTGGATAGACACTACCCGACTTCATAATCATTGTGTTACGTTTGAGTTCTCCTCGTGCACTGTGCCCTAGAGCGTCAATTATAGTTTCTTTCTTCAGTACGAGATACTTCAGTATCCACGCAGTATCAAATAAAAAGCTTCATTCCTGTGGAATCATGGTGACCCACTTATCACCAGTCGTAAATTACAATCAGTATGTCCTCTTCTTACGAATTCGATTTACAAACTTTTAGAAATACGAACATTTGAAAAATTCGAGGATGCCTGAAATTTCAAATTTGGAGCCATTGGAGTTGGCCGATGCGATGCAGTTTGATGTAAAGGAACTTGCACTTTGGGCACAGTCTGAACAAAGTGTCAATTAAATCCGATGTGAAGTCAGTAGCTCTTCAGCGTTTTGCACTTTGTTCCTTCCCGAGGACCGCATTTTATTCAGCTCCTTGATCGCAGCTTGATCAGTTAGTCACAATCGTGAGTTAACATAATTTTTTAATGAGTGTTGAATTCTGCAGGATAACCACTCTTTTTGATGCCTTGCATCGGTTTATCAACTTATGAACAAGCGCTCGGAATGCATCTTGTTCGTATGTAGAAGACTTAGTGTACTTGTACGTAATGTAATCGCATATATCATACTCTGAAGCTATTCCGTAGTGCGAGTATAAGTACGGGAGATTGAAGAGACAAGGGATTTTGGCAAGGTATGTTTTGTTGCGATGATACCTAAGAGAAACGCTCTTACGAAGTTCATTATTACGAACGTCTGGTTATTTGGTCCCGGGAACTTTGTAATAAGGAAAGTTTACTATATGAACAATATCTTCGATCCCAACAAAATCAACATTTAGAAGTATAGGGAAGCTTCTTTTTTATGAAATTTCAGAATTACGAACAAGGTCTTACCTAAATCCGTTTTCATACGCATTGTAGAATATTGTAGAATATTTGCTATGATTGGAGGGGAGAGTGCACTTAGGGAATGAGTCTTGAGGAAAAACCCAAGCCTCGTCCTTACTCCACCAAAACTAACTATTGATCCCAGCCACGATGCCATGTCTGCTTATAATTGTATTATGAATCCCTCAGAATAGCAGTTAAGAATGCATGCTTATTATTTAATCCTTATATTCTGTCCTGTTTTATTCAACCCTATGACAGTGTTCTTGCATTCCAGTCAACTTTTTGGGAACTCTGCTGTTGGTTTAAAAGCATGAGGGATGCAGTTGGAGTAAGATTGTGATTTATTATCCCAGAACCGTGTCCATAGTAGCTGCCTCCCAGGCAATTTGTGACTGCATGTTGTAGTGTCTAACATTGTAGTTTATGATGGCAGTGTCAGGTGTTCAACGCATCCTAGCAAACCACTTAACTTCACCAGATCCATAATCACACCATTCTGCATCAGTCAGCCACGGATATGAGCAAAGGATAGAAACTAGGGTTTAAGATCATCAAACTCCCAACATTTACTCGGTACTAGAAGGCAAAATGTGTACGTATTTAGTCATGATACTACTCTTTTGATTTTACAGAGCTCAATTTTTGATCATCACTTACTAATTTGCGACTTAGGTACCAACTTATGGCTAGTGCTCCACCACAGGCCGCAAAAATATGATGTCACCAATGAGCACTATGCCCAATTGATCAGTTCTTTTAACAACAAAACGTTTTTGCTCATCATAATAGTGAAAGACAGTGTATAAACCTCTTCGAACATTGATGGAACGTGTTCATCTGCAACGATGATATGTTTACAAGTTTGTAATTAAAATTTATAATTTCATTAGAAGAATACATTGAGTGGTAATGAATTTTGTTGACTTCATTTAAAATGGCATTACATATTATAGTGGTCATTCACTCCACTCCCTTATCAGGTTCGGGCCTTTTTGTCTTCCCCACAGAATTTAACTGGGGATGACGAGTCGGGGTTCCACTAAATAAAGGTGGTGCTTTTCGGCCGTGACAGACGATGAAACCATACGGTTGAAGAGTGATTGATGCCCCTCCACAACCAGACTTTTGTCGCGTAAATGAAATAAGGGCACAGTTTTGGTTCCTCGGTTTCTGCTTGCACCGGGTTATTACTCTGAGAGGCGATCGAATGAAGGATGTTTCGACGATTTTGGCAAGATAAAGGAAATACGTAGTCTATAGTATCCGGAGCAATCTCTTTAGTCTCTCTTCCTCCATTTCCAACTCTTGTTTTTACCCTCTGCTCTCAAAGTATTTTCGCAACATACTCTAGCTTTCATTGCATTTGCAACTTCCTCATTGATTCCAACATCACAATCAAGCCATTTCCCAAATCCATTATTGAAAAAAGATGCTATTTTGCAACATGTTCCAATGTTGGGTAATATTTTGGTACCCAACTTGTTATCTAGCAAATGATATTTTTCCTTAAGTGCCCATCCTAATTTAGTCACGAATCACGATTGATTCGATTCTTCAGTCGTTAATTGAGCTTGCTTGCCTTTCAACACCGGCATCAGCACACTGAACTCTAATACATCATCTATATATGACACAACATACCAAAATCCTCTATTCAGAATCAAAATGTCAATCTTTCCCATGAAAGATTTGAATTAATGGGCCGATTGCAAGATTGATTTTAGAATAATGAAATCATTTTTATTGGCCAAAACAAGTCAACACAACCACAACCCATCAGTTCTCTGGAAAATGGTCGCAAATTTGTACCATCAAACTGCTGTCAGCTAAATCTGCAATTTTGTCCATAAATAGAGGAATTTTAGAAACATGCAAGGAAATACTGATGCAATAGATATGAAAAGAGGGGATTTCATTGGTACAAATCCGATTTTTGTAGTAGGTGATCGTTATAGACCACGTTTTTTAAGGGAATGATCAACCTCTTCTCATTGAAGACCTGCAATTTAGCTTCCATGGGTACATGAAGTAGATATATTGTAGTGGTAAATCAACAATTAAAAAATACTTGTGAGTAGGTACAACATGGAGAAATCCTAATTCGAGCTCATTTTCATAATCTGTATTCTTAGATTCTAACAGTTTTTGGAGGCCATGAAGCCATTTTCGGCACAGGTTTCCAGAAAATTCTGTCCCTGTGGTGGGCATTACATGCGCTATGAGTGTGGGCATTCATGAGAGAACGAAATATTTGCATAATGTCATGAAACGGGTGTTATTTAGGGCCAGGACATAGGAAAAAAACAGCAAAAAATGGACGAAATCGCATATCCTAATTTTTTTCGCAATGTTTCACCATCTAAAATTTTTTTCTGATTCACTATCCGAAAGGTATTTAATAGCGCCACCGGCAAACATTTTTTCTTTGTGGCCCTCTCAAAAATTTTTAATAAAAACATGCATTAGAAATTTTCAAATAGACGCCATTTCTTATTGTCTCGCTGAAAATTCTTGAAAACAAATGGACATCTGCTCTATTAAAAAAGCTTTCAAATGCCGAAAACCGCATTTAAAAATATGCTTTCTAGTCCGAGATATCTAAAAAAACAGTGAAAATCGTATTTTCGAGCTAGCCAGCACAGGTGGGCCTCTAGCAGGCTGAAGTGTGGGGAGGTTAGTCCTATTTGATCCCAAATCGTATGCCCTTAGTATGGTAAAAATCCAGGAGGGGGAACTTTTCACCCTCTTATTCAGCTATGCCCTTTTAGTTTAGACATGTATTTTTTTTAAGACTGGCTTTGGCCTAGATACCTCTTAATTGATTTGTGTGTATTTTTTAACTATATTTTATAGTTTATCATATCAATTTTCCTATGCATTCATCAAAGGTGGTGCTCTTGGTTGGGTTGTCCGTGGTACCAGAAGAGGAAATCCTGTTGTTGCTGTGGTTCTTTCGTGGCTTCTAGTCCAGCTCATTTTATTGATAGGATCATTGAATCTCATTGCTCAAATCAACTCAGTCCTGTTTCTTCTGTCTTATCTTGCCACCAATTTAGCTTGTCTTGGACTTGAGTTGGCATCAGCACCCAATTTCAGGTCAGTATCATTGTTCATACTTACTATTTTACCTATTCTGTTTTACTTTTCCGTTCATGTCATTCATGGAGATAGAATAATTGGAATAACAGTCTTGATTGTGCTCACCTTTCCTATGATCCTATTCCTTGTGTCCTTCTATGTGGAGCTCTGTTATTGTTTTGCTCAGAAGCAGTGAACCCAAAAGTATGGGGACGCCCTACCAATCTGCCTCTCCACCCACCCCAATAAGATATAGTCTTACCAAATTCCATTTAGCCAAAATGTGTTATACATATTGTAAATATATTTCACTACAAGTAAGTGATTTTATTGTAGCCTTCCAGAAAGTGACTCATCCCTGTACTTTTTTTTCAGGCCATCATTTAAATATTTCTCTTGGCACACTGCATTTATTGGACTTGTTGGGACTTTAATTATGATGTTTGTCATCAATTCCATCTATGCATTTTCATCTATCATTCTTTGCCTGCTGTTGGTGATAATGCTGCATTTATTTTCACCGTCCCGTGCTGCCAATTGGGGTTCCATTAGCCAGGCCCTGATATTTCATCAGGTTTGTACTTGTTTGAACTGTTAGCTATAATTATTTCAAAACCTAAGCATAGCCTCAATGAAAAGTAAAGAGAGGATGGTGGCATATTTCCTGAAAGATGGATGTACTTGCTTCATTTACATCTGAATCTGTTCGACGAAGCCCAACATTGATTATTATTAAGTGGGTAAGTGGATTTCCTGCAGCCAGTTTTCTGGGGTACCCTGATATTAATCCTGGCCTGTTTATAAGTATGAGATATTGAATGGATCCATCTCAAATCTGGATGTAAGGTTTGAGACTACCAAGAGAAAGTTAACATTTTTTGGAGATAGGTGTCTTATGCTTAACATCTGTGATGTGTCTCCTTTTTTTGTGTTAAATACAGTAAACTCCCGACTATCCATGCAAGGACTAACTGTGTTTGGAATTATCCATACATGAGTTTCAACCTCCTTTGATGTCCGCAGTCTTGATAAAAAATAATATCTGATGCAAAAACAGCAGCATTTTCATATTTTAATTCAAGAATACTCAAGGCTTATTATTTCCATTAGAATTTCCTTCATAAATGTATTAATTGCCTTTAATTGCTCTCTTACAATCTTTAAACATACTTTTCATATCATAAGTGTAATTATTGCAGTGGCCTCGAATGAGGATGAATATGCAGTCCCATGGAACCAGAGATTTTGTCACACTCAGGCACGTTTACGCTGCAGTCAGTCTAGGTCAAATGAGAAAGGAATGGAGTAGTAGAAGTGAAGGCAGTGATGGTAGTGGAAGCAGAGACAAAGGGAGTTGAGATTGTATGAATCTCTCGCGACCAGCCGGGCACTCACGTGTGTGGACGGTTTAAGTGGTCAGCACACTGCCGCAAGTGTGGAATTTCCCCCTGAATGCAACTGCTGAATAACAGCTCAATGTGAGCACTCAGTAATTTCTCAGAGCATTCTTTTCGGCCACAACTTGCCTGACCACTCGTAGCTGATTGGAGCGAGCTTAAATTGTAACTTCAGGTGGCCTATGGTGTATTGTTAGATGATTTGAGATTCCCTGCTTGGTGCTTACTCCACCTTTCCATTTTTGGAGGATGAGAATATGCTACATATTGGTCCACTCCTGTGTTAAGTATAAGCGCTCGAGTGCTCACGCCCCTTAAAGTGATATGAGGTGAAACAATTTCTTGTGCTCATTGACATCATCGTAATTTGTGGTCCATTTGAGAATGATCTTAGTGAGTCCTTGAAACAATATAAAATATCAGACTTTGTGGATAGATAATAATACAGTGCAACCTCGATATAACGACACCCCACGGTGCACTAATAAACACTCGCTATATCGAATTGTCGCTTTACCGGAGGTGGAGCAAATAATAGCCAATATACCTGTTGCGAACAAATATACAGGAACAGGAGTGGTGAGGCGACAGATAAACATCTATCCGATAAACGTAAGCATAAATCCAGACGAAAGGCGATGTTTTTTTGCATCACTAAATTTCCTTACTCAAATAATGACTAACTATTCAAGCAATTTATAAGCGCCGCACTGAGTAAAAATCATGCAAAGCATTGTTTCGTCAATCATTATATTTATCGAACGACAGTTTACCACATAAATTTGAGACTGAGCACTCCATTAAATTCATTTCTAACAGATCGCTAGCAGTTACAGAGGTTAAGGAGTCTTGATGAAAGTCTTCCGGCGGTGAAACCCTCGCTATGGTGAGAGCCAACACCGAAAGGGTCTCGTAAAAACGAATTTTTTAAGACGCTTATTATAGGGTCAATTGACGGTGCATCGGCTATCTCTCGTAATAGCGGGGGTGTCGCTATAACGCGTACTCGCTTTAACGAGGTTCCACTGTTTATTGTTTTATTTAGGTAAATTATGTATATTTTAAGGATGCAGTGAAAGTTTCCATTATCTGTGTTTTCCGACTATGCATGCCACCTATCGCCCATTATTGGTCCGGATGATCGAGAATTTACTGCTCTTTGCTAAGCACATGTATAAGTATCAACATTATTGATTATTATGTTGTAAATAGGAACCTTGAAGTGTTACAAATATTGCATGGCTTAAGTGTAAAGACTTTAATTCAATGAATTAATCTCATTAGTAAGCATTGAATTCTTATCTGAAAAATGTTTGGTTGTATCTTTGTGAATGAAGCTTTGTCTAAAATTGACTTTTAATTTCTCATTGAACAGGTCCGGAAATATTTGTTGATGCTTGACTCACGTAAAGATCACGTCAAATTTTGGAGGCCACAAATGCTGTTAATGGTTGCAAACCCACGTTCTTGTTGCCCTCTAATTTCTTTTGTCAATGATTTAAAAAAGGGTGGGTTGTATGTCCTTGGCCATGTTTTGGTGTCACCTCCTTCTGCACCTGGAGAAGACGGAGCCAGCAGTAAAATACCTCCTCTCCTTCCTCCATACTCTGCTGAGTATCCATCGGGTGATCCAACATTGAGAGAACATCCACACTGGTTGGCACTCATTGACCATTTAAAGGTAGTGTGGTGTTTTTTGTATCTCTACAGATTGTTAGTACTATTTAGGGTTGTTTCAGTCATTAATAATAAAAAAATTGTTCATTTTATTTTGCATTAAATATTAGTACTCATTAGCAGTAACACCCAGATAAGTATGTTTTGCAATCCAATGAATATGCTCTCAATTATAATAATACAATACAATAGACGCTCGTTAATACGAACAGCATTATTACGAAGTTCTCGTTATTGCGAAGCAAATCGTTGGTCCCGACGAAAAGTCCTATCCAAGCTATGGTAAAAGAAACGTTATTACGAAATTTTCGTTTTTAGGAACCTCAGTCCAGGCGGTTATAAAATGAACTTTATAACTAAGTTTCACACATAAGCAATGGCATTTAGGTGGATATTCACGACGCTAAGTTTTAGTAATCGCGCCGTGTTTAAGCTCTTCTCGTGTACTGTGCCCAAGAGTGCCAATTATGGTTCTTTACTCAGTGTACACGCAACATCATATAATAAGCATCATTCCTGTAGAGTCATGGTGGCCCACTCATAACTGCTCGTAAATTAGACGTGCAATTAGTCCTCTTCCTACGCACAATCGATGTATGAATTTTCAGAGATACGAGCCTTTAAAATTTTCAAATTTCGAATTTGGCGCCTTTCGATTTGGCCGATGCTACGCAGTGTGGCGTAGAGGAACTCTCACTGTGGGCACAATCTGAACAAATTATCATTAGATCTGGTGTGAATTTAGGAACTGTTCAGAGATACGAGCCTTTAAAATTTTCAAATTTCGAATTTGGCGCCTTTCGATTTGGCCGATGCTACGCAGTGTGGCGTAGAGGAACTCTCACTGTGGGCACAATCTGAACAAATTATCATTAAATCTGGTGTGAATTTAGGAACTGTTCAGCGTTTCGCCCGTTCTTCCTTAAAGCGGAGAGAGATTTTTTCGGCTCCAGTTGCGTTGCACGCCCAGCTACCATCTGTAAAAAAAAGCAAGATACCCGAGTTTAAGGAGCTCTAGCATCTAAACGATTTTTTTTGCTTCCGCTGCATTGCACGCCCAGCTAGATCAGTTCGTAATAACGTGAGTTAGAGCTCAATTGTGATGCAGTGTTGCATTTTGTTGGATAACCGTACTTCTCAATGCCTTTCATACAGCCCGGCCAGCGATAGTTGCCCGATGGCGGCACAGTAGGAGGGGCGGATAGCCCTACGCCAGCACGGTTTACAGCCAATCGCTCTCCACCAAACGCACCCTCGCCTCATCTCATAACGTTGTCAACTGCATAAGGCGAACCGAAATTAGCCTAATCCACCAAAACAAACCCTTTCTTCGAATCGCCAAAGCAAGTGCTTCTTCCTCTGGGTCCTTCACACTCGTCGTCCCTTCCGGCTCCTTTCTTCGCATAACCCTTTGTAGGCGTTTCCCTTTCTTACCTGGAAACCTTGCCCTAAACCCTGACCTAGACCATTCTGCGTGTCATCGGACAACTCTCGGCGGCGGTACTGTAGGTTTATCAACTTAGGAATATGGTCTTGCAACGCATCCATTTCGTATATCGGACTTAGTGTATTTGTGAAGATATCAACCCTTGATTGCGTCGTGCTGCATTCTTCTATTGAGAAACTGAACTGAATTTTCGTGTTTTTTATATATTTCCGCATAATTTAATCATGTTTATGAGGTACCTTTTTTATCCAACGATCCCTGAAAGAAACGTTCATACGAACTTCATTTTTACGAACCTCCGGTTTTTCAGACCCGCAAACGTCGTAATAACGAGAGTGTACTGTATTTATTATTGATATAATTAATTAAATTCGTTGTCAATAAGGTTACAAATCCATGTTTGTTATTTTTTCAGGTTAAAGCTTTTGTGGAACTGACTGTGGCTCGTAGTGTTCGTGAAGGATTGCATCACCTCATACGTATTTCAGGGTTAGGTGCAATGAAACCTAATACTATTGTTTTTGGTTTCCTCGATGATGAGCCACCCAAGGATTTCTTCTGCAGGTGAGATAACTCCTATTGCAATTATAAGTTTTGTATCATCAGATAATCAGGTATCCAAAATTTTCTAGAGATGTGCGGAATATTATCAGCGAATACTCGAATACCTTGAATACTAGAAAGTAGAGATGGGTCGAATAGCAGATTTCTCGAATTCGAATATTAAATCATTGCTCGAATATTCGAATACCTCGAATTTCGTAAACCTCGAATACTAAATGATGAATGCTGGAATGTTTGACTCGGTTGCCTATGCAGCAGGCAACACAAGATTTTGGGGAGTAATTTTGATTTCCTTTAAATGATTCGAACAGGAATTTAGCTGATTAATGAATATTTTAATTTTATGGAAACAATTGGGCATGTAATTAATTCAACTAACATCGCTTTACTCCCACTCCTGCTGCCAAGTGCTAGCTGACAATGTGAGGCATTTTGCAAAATACAAGCTCTTTTCCACCGGATTTTCTTCAATTATTGTCAGTCCATCTTTGGGAGTTCTCACGAGATAAGAAGATGAATTGGAATTGCTATCAGGGAGAAACCAAATATTCTGAGAAAATATCCCTTTGTCTGGGACTGTAACAATAAAGATTTATAGCACCACTCATAAATTGTAACTTGATTGATGTTTTCGGAACAAAATAACGCATCAACTTCCGAGAAGCTCTGCTGCTCATATCGAGTTTCGCCAGAATGCTAAGTCTCCGTCGTATTTTGACATTTATTTCTTTGCATAAAATGCTTAAATAAACTCAGAAATACGTCGTGTTTGGTCTTATTCTTTTTGAAATTACACGCACATTACTAATATTTCAATTCAATAAAGGTGTAACATCAATTGACGAAAGTGATTCTTAGACACCTTTTGTGCTAATAGATGACTCATGCAGCGGTTGACCTCCACAGAAATGGGGAACTTCGAAGCTGGTAGGGAAAAAAAGGTCAGTGGGGGAGAAAAGGGAGGGCCCGAAACACGTTTCTATTGTTCTCGTGTAACTTGGTATTTTTTCGAAGCTAAGGTCTTCGTAATATGATCCCTGCACGAGCTGTGACCTTTTTTTTAATTCGAAGAAGATGAAAGCCTCAGAGGGGGGGCTAGTGCTGAATGGAGAGGGATACCGGATCTTGGGAAATGCTCTAATGTAAGTATCCCACGGTACTCACACAGCAGTTGACGTCTAGAAATGGGGAACTTCGAAGCAGGTAGCCAGAAAAAGGTCAGTGGGTGAGAAAAGGGGGGAGGGCGTGAAACACGTTTTTATTGTTCTCGTAACTCGATATTTTTTTCGAAGCAGGGGTCTTTGTAATGCGATCCCTGCGCGAGCTGGGACCTTTTGTTTGATTTCGGAGAAGAGGAAAGCGTCAGAGTGGGTGAGGCGAGTGCTGAATGGAGTGGGATAGCGGATCGTGGGAAATGCCCTAAGGTTGCTATCCCACGGCACTGTGGTTCTCCTGGTGGGGGGAATCTGGGATTTTCGAATTTTTTCACCCGACCATTTTCGGTTCCCCTCAACGAACTCTTTTCACCGCTAAAATCCACGAATTTGATGTAATTCGTCAACTTGAGTAAAACAGCGCTGCGAGCACTAAATGACTACAGTTCTCTTCATTTTTCTGAGTCAACTACCAACGACGTGTGTGCGACAGAGTATGACGCGAAATTCAAAGTATTCGAGGCGGTACTTTTCGCATAACTATTCGAAACCTCGAATATCGAATACTTTCTAGTATTCGAGGTATTCGAGTATTCGCGGATACTATTCGCACATCTCTACTAGAAAGTATTTGACATTCGAGATCTCGAATAGTTATGCTAAAGGTACTGTCTCCAATACCTTGAGTACTTTGAATTTTGCGTCATACACTATCGCACGCACTTCGTTGGTAGTTGACTCGGAAAAATGTAGAGAACTGTAGTCATTTAGTGCATGCAGGACCGTTTTAGGCAAGTTGACGAATTACATCAAATTCGTGGATTAGAGCGGTGAAAAGAGTTCGACGTGGGGAACCGAAAATGATCAGGTGAAAAAATCCAAAAATCCCCGATCCCCCGAAATTCGTTTGGTAAATAAGAATATATACATCAGACAGAAATCCATCGTAGCAGTGTAAATGCCGAGACGGCATACAATCATTTTTTCGCGAGGCGGTGTGTCCCCTTGTTTGAGAGAGAGTGTTTGTGTGAGATTGTTCAATGCACATTTTAAGTATAAATACATTAACCTATGCTTAATTATATTAAATTTACTGTTTAAAAAACTGCTTAATTTTTATGTAAGACGTACTTTATTTAACATTCCTAATAATGCAGGAATATCATGTTTAGTGTGCAGCACCAATTCTTCCTTTTGCAAGAACCTCTGCTTTGCTGTATTCCTTATATTTTTCATTTCTACCTGGTAGCATTTCTTTGTTTTTTTTTTTGTTGTGCATCATAATAATGTGATAACTCATATTAAATAAGTGGCTGTGTTGACTGAGCCATCAAGTTACGGAATATTTACTGGTGTGAACACAGCAGTTTGCAACCTGTCCACAAGTTGTCGGCTAAACAATCTAGGGACTATTGTGATACATTATGGCCCTCACATGATAGTGATGAATAATCTTATGAAAGTAATCGTAGAATTTAGAGATACTAGTATAGAGAGATAGAGTGTAGAAGCATTATTACTTAATTTCATGCTGTTTTCTTACAATTTTACCCGTTTCCTGCTGAAAAAATAACATTATTTTTGCCAAACCCTCCCCTTTCGCCCACATGAGGTTGTGGGAGATTTGGCTTAGTACCTCCCTTTGTGAATACCTCATGTGCAGATGGAATTCTATGGTGAAAAAAAACTACTTTGATGAAAGTAATATTTTGTTTCAATTAGGGATGGACGGATGCAGGAGTTTTTTTGGATTCAAATCCGAATCGGATCCTTGATTTTCAGAGTCAGATCTTTGGATATTTTTGGATCCAAATGCATATTTAAATTCCTGCTGTAAAACGAAGTAATTATTCGAGTTTCTTCTGGGTTTAAACAAACAAAGGAATGCTTTTCAGATTTTTATACACATTTTTATATTTTCAATGGATAAAAATTATTTTCATAAGCTTTCAAGTTGTTTTAAAAAATACATATCTTTACACGCTCAGGATATAAACTGCTATGCTTGCATGGATCAATTAGAGCTTAAAAAACGTAAACACAGTCAGAAATGCGTCGCATTTTGTCTCATCTTGAATCTCGTGCATGTCATCGAATTGCTGAAAGCTATTGAGACATCTTCGGGGCCAGTAAGTTACTCACCTAGCATTTGTCCTCCAGAAACAGAGATTTGAAGCAGGTAAGATGAAAAAGGTCTGTGGGTGAGATGGGGTAGGGATGAAACACACTTCCATTGTTCTCGTGTAACATGATATTTTTCTTCGAATATAATGATTTTTGGTCTGCAAATTGTCTCGGAAAGAAAAAAAAAAATATCTGAGGCACAGGCTCGTGGAGGACGGAGGGTGCTTTTTTGAAATCTGTGATGTAGTCACTTTGGACGTGGTTATTATCCTATGGAGCTGAGATTCCCCCAATGGTTGTTTGGGAAGTCTCTCACTATGCATCTGTCGTATTTTGCCTTAAAACTTTTCCATGGCTGAAATTCTGTAGCATAACCCTGACGAGAGCTTTTAAACCAAATGGTTCATGAGTAAGACAAGCGTCACAGTGCAACGGCACAGGAATCGGAACTCTTTCCACTCCCTATTCTGAGACGCTACATTCACTGAGGCATTTATTTTAAATTTCGGATCCTGATCGGATGTGTTCAGCATATTTGGATCTGAAGTATCTAGTGTAGGGCAATATCTGTGGATATTTGGATCTAAGGCATCCGATCCAACCATCCTTAGTTTCAACACATTTTTGGGCTATTTGATCTCCGCACATTCTCGGAGAAACCAAAGTTAAGTAATGCAGGGATATTAGGACATTAAATATGAAGACAAGGATGAGCTGTGTGTCTCTTTAAAAAAAGCAAAACAACGAGGAACTCTATTTTTTAAATGAAGCTACAAATCAGTGCAGAAAAAATATTATAAATGAGACTGTTTATTTCTGCATTGCATTACTCATTTTAAAAATATCCTCAGCCCCTCATTATTTCTTGAATTCATTAGCAATGTAAGGCACTTAACAAAGTAATAAAGAGTCTTTCATTGTTAGTATTGAGCCCTTCCACCATATACAACCTTCAAGTTTCGATTTAATTTCTTGAATTTAATTTATTTCACATCTCATCTGTGTTCACTTAAGTGCCCTGATATTAATGTAATCCATCAGACTGCTTAGTGTGTTTTTGATTGTTATGCTTCATGACAGAATGTAATGAATGGTCCCTAAGAATCAATTATCATCGTAAAATGGGAATCCACTCTACTATTAAATATTAAATTAATGTTTTGTCTTAAAAAAAGCTTTGTTGAAGAATATTTTATTTTCTTGTTTATTTTTTTCCGGCAGAGAATCATCATATCATACGGATATCTTCAATAGTCATGAAGCTAGGGTCCTAGAAGAAAGGAGTGGCGGGTGGAGAGAAAGTGAGCAAGGCATCCGTCAACGTTTTTCCTTACGTCATCATCCAACTCCAGAGGCATGTACCTTAGCTCCAAGGAGATTAGATGGTGAAGAAGATGAAAGTCTGATGGAGGAAGGGGAGAGACCGAGTGAGGAAGAATTTGTTTCTATGGTTTGGGATGTCCTTTGGATGAGGAAGAACGTGTGCGTATGTCGCCACTTTCACTTACTGGATAAAAGTGCAATAGCAAAGTGAGTATATGTATATGTATTATAATGGCTAAAGAAGCAATATTTAAAAGGATCTGGCCAGAGGAATATCTTTCTTTGCCAATATTTTTATGAACAAAGACAAAATTTTATGTGTTGATACTTTCTATCATGATCTTTACTCATCAAAGATTTTTCTCTAGATTCCTTTAGAAATCTTCTGTTTTTTGAAAATAAACAAATAATTATTTTTAACAACTACTACAGAATGATGATTTAAGGGTTTTCAGGGGTGTTAAAATTTTAAACACTGAATGCAGGAAAACACCAAATAAGGGCCTGTCATTTTTTTAGGTTTAAAGTCTGTATTGATTGGAACAGATTTCTGTGAGAAAAAAAATAATTTTAATTCACTGAAAGGTGTCATGTGTAACAAATAAAAATTCATCAATTTAATTTGATTTTCCCAGGGGAGGTCTGGAAACATTTTCAAAAGTCAGCCAAAAAGGGGGAAGAATGCGATGGTGGTTGGCGTAACATGGTGAAACTGCTTCATGATGCACAAAGGTTAAGAAAAGACTTCGCTGTTTCACAAAATAAAATATATTTGCGACCGGTTGTGATACAGCGTATCATCATCTGGCTATTACAAGTATCAGTAGATAGAATTTATACCCTTGAAGGCGTTCAAGGGTATAAACGCCTTCAACGCCTTCAAGGGTATAAATTCTATGTACTGATACTTGTAATTGCCAGATGATGATACGCTGTATCGAAACCGGTCGCAAATATATTTTATTTTGTGAAACAGCGAAGTCTTTTCTTAACCTTTGTGCATCAAAAAGGGGGAGTTAAATTAATTGTGATTAGCAAATTGTGGATGATATTTAAAAAATTATAACCTTAAATAAATATATAACATTCTGGTTCAAAATGAAATTGTGGACAGTAATCAACATTATGCCATAATAATGCCATTTTTAGGCATTTATTTATTATGTCAAGTAAAACCTTGCGCACCTACGCAACAATTCATTTTGCAGAAATTTTTGCTAAAACCGTAATCGCAATTAAGAATAAACCCATCGTTTTACACTTTGCTTAGACTGACTGTACTACCGCCCTCAAAACGAACAACCTGCAACGCCCACCGCCTTGCCTTTTTTTTCGCGCGAAATTTAAAAGACTTGACGTTATCGCGAAGCGTAGGTGCGATAAACGAATGACGGTCTCAAAATTTTCATGACGTTATCGCGAAATGACGTTAAACGGGGTGACGTAGAACGAGGACTCACTGTACAATGGTAACATAAGCATGCATGGTTTTATTCCGTGGGCTTACCCCACCTCTGCGGGTCGAATAGAGCTGGGGGAAAATTGCTTAGGCAGCGAGCTGATCGAAATTGTCTCACCTTATTTTTCACAGCGCTTCTTTATATTTTTGCACTTATACGCACAAATATCGCATAATTTCAAATGTAACTTTAAAAGTGTTTGTGTTTTGTTTTTCAAAGTATTCTTTCTTTTGGCCTATTCGCATTTTCCGTAAGTTTTAGTACTTCCTGTGGTACTGCGAAATCCATTTAGTCACAGATAGCATGGAAGAGAAGTGCGTCACCTAAGTTCCCACACCTTTATAGCTACTCGAGAGGCCTCTTCATAGACCGTAGGCTCCTTGCCTGCGTTCTCGGATCTAAAAGTATTTCATCACTTCTCTAAAAGTTGGTAACATCGATTTGTTTAATGCTGACGAGGTGCCAAATAGGGGCAAGTTGTATCTCTGTACCCATCCTTTTTTATCTTCTACCATCTTCCAATTTATATTATCAAAGATGAATGCCCTCCTAGCAGCACATGAAGGATGAATTTTGCTTTATTCGAGGCGTGGGAGGGGGAGAAGCAAGCGGGGAGGGGACGGGAGCGGCCTGCTGCTCCTGTATCCGCGATGCTGCGTGGGCTTTGGAATATTTTCTTCGCGGACTCAGATACATCAAAATGCACAAAATTTTTGATCTGTTAGGGCACTAACTTGGCAAAATCTATAAGGAATGACCACAAAATACTAAATTTTTCGAATTTTGACATTCCCCCTCTCCCTTGCATTTGAGTGAGGGACAGGGGTTCACCTAGAGGTTTCAAAATTTTCAGGCTTTATTTTCGATCAATCCCGCAACTTTTTTTCATCGGGCCAGATAAATTTGAAAAAAATCGATTTTTCCAATCCACCCTAATGCCCAGCTCTTGATCTCTATTATTGATTAATGCCATCTGGTTTTTAACTTGTTATTTTTCTTATGTTTATAGATCCAGAAATGTGAAGCGCATTGATGTTTGGCCCATCAATTTTTTTCACCCTGATAGTGTGGATTTTGATACCACCAGTCTTTTTATGTTGCAGCTGGCATGCATCATTAACATGGTACAGTATTGTGAATTTTTATATATTTTTACTTTGTGTATTCTAGTATTCTCCTAATTGTATGCATTTAACTTTCGTTTGAATCTTTTTGAAGGGACCCAAGGTACAGTGAACCCTTATTTTACAAAGCAGGATAAGACGAAGTTTCGACATTACAAAGCAGAACTGTTGGTCCCAATGAAAAGCCTATGCTGTAGCCGTGGTGAATTTGAAAATATGAATTTTTTTGAAATTGCAAGCTTTGAACTTGGTCCCCAGTGGAAAGTAATATTTGTTTTTATGAATAAGGACCAAAATATGTAATAATGGCACATTGAGGATGGTGGTTTGTTTTATTGTGTATTCTTTATCCATATCTTGATTTGGATGGAAAAACTGGATTGAATGATGTGGCTGAATGGGATGGTGCTCCTGAAAGCCACTCGCTCAGTGCGACTCAGCAAAGTGCTTCTGGGTTGAGAGGAAGGGGGAAGAGGGAGTGGAAGAAAGGGGAAGAGGGGAAGGTGGTGAGGGGAGGATTTCTGAACGAACATTTAAAATGCAACATTTCCTAGATCAGAATTTGAAGAATTGTATTCAAATCAATAATGTATTGCATAGTCACAATGTGTAACAGGTTACAGTAAATGAGGAACCATTTCTGCCGGTACGTTATATCTTTCATAGAAGACGGAAAATGTATTCCATCTCCTGTGCTTAGAGATGACGGCAATTTAAAAAATTCTGCTGTATAAAAAATATTCTCTCCAAAACTACATGATCATGTAAACAAATCAAAATTAATTTCATTGATTAATCTTTGTTGTTTGTGTTAGAAAAAATTTTCATTTTTGTCTCGTATTATTTTCAAAAATTTGCCGTTGCCGAAAACTTTAATATGAGCATCTTCCACCATTTTTCTTTCACGATGCATGAAACATGCAGGAGAGAGAATTACGATAAGGGTCATGTGAGGTTCTTTAGAGTAATACCCAGAAAATGAATAAGGAGAATCTCTCAAGCGGCGTGAAATGGTGAGCAGTGGGCTACTAGTGAAAAGTGCCATGTACTCCCTTTGACCCGCCGAACGTGCGATGAGCCTCACACAGAAAATGTTTGTAGAAGGAGTTGTTTGCACATGGAGTCTGACTTCCACCGCTCACGACTCAACACGCACAGTGTGCGTGAAAGGAGTCGTGTGTGCATGGAGTCCGACTCCCACCACACGCGACTCCAATGCACACATTGTGCACTGAGGGAGTTGTTAGCGCCGGGAGTCTTGACTTTACCTTGCTCAATTCCAGCGCACATTGTGCACAAAGGGAGTCGTGTGCGGTCTGCGGAGGGGAGGGAGTCGTGACTCACCAAATAAAACTCTCTCACCTCACACATCTATCAGCTGAGTCGCACATTTGAACTGACTCACTCGCAGTGCCCCTCACTAGCCCGTATGGAACGAAGTTGATTATGAGCAAGTGAATTTTCAACTTTTGTATTTTTATTGGGCTCCTGCATATTTTAATATTTTTATTGTCAATTCCAGTGTAATAGTCATTTCCTTGATTTAATTTAACTCCTGATGTCAGTATTTCTTCTGTTATCATCTTCCTACGTGCTTTACGTAATTTACTATGTTATGACATTGTCATCAGGTTCCCGGTTGGAAGAGCTTGAGGCTCCGTGTGCTTCTTTGTGAGCAGTCCATTCCACGTCAGTCAAGCAGCAATCAGGAAGGTGAAACAGAGCCTGCTCAAGCACAACCTGGAGGTGAGAAGCAGCTGAGGAAGCTTCTTCAAATGCTGAGGATTGCAGCTGACATTGAGACAGTGGCAGAGTGGGGTGTAGTGGAAGCCCTTTTACCCCGGAAACCGGGAGCCATGGTTGGAGAGTCTGAATGGATGGGATGGATGAATGAAGAAAACCCAGCTTTGGCTGATGAAATGGAGAAATATTTGGGAATGTAAGATCATTTAATGTGATTTACATCTCTACTACCATATTTATCGAGAAGAGATTATGTTTAGTTTTTGAGTTCTCTCTTTTTGAGCCCTTCCTCTTGTCCTACCTCACTTTCATGAGTTCTTTAGCACTATTTGCTAAACCCTACCTATTTGATTTTGTAACTATCTTCCTTTGCCTCCTCACAAAGGAAAATATCTTAAAGACATTATGGTTTAATTCCAAAGTGTGCATCAAATACAAGGGCGTACCCAGGATCAAAACTAGGGGGGTAAGCTGTGGTTGTTCAATTTGTAGGTAAGATTTAAGCATGGGAAAGGTGAATGAAATCAACATTTTAAGGAAACTGTAACAGCTCTTTATTAGTTTTTAAAATTATTTGCTTGAAAAAATATTATTTTCCTTAAAGCCATTTGCAATTTTTGCTTCCAGGGGGAGGCAGCTGCCCCCTCCTGCCCCTCGGTGGGTACGCCCATGATCAAATAGATTATGGTATAATTTAAAGATTAGGAGAAAGTTGTGCTTTATCATTTTCTCGCATATTTTTCTAAATTTACGAAGCAAATATTACTGATGGCACCATAGGTGACGAAGTTTGATGAGGGGATAAGAGCTAGCAACTATTTAATGCCTGTCTGGACACCATCAAACATTGTTCATTATTTGGTGTATAGGATGTTATAAACCCCTTACAATTTAAGTAGTCACGAAAACTACCTCCATGGTCTCAGAGGCTGGCTCTCTTTATGCTAATACCATAGGAGCTAGTCAACTATTTGCCATTTTCTTCTGCAAAATATTTCATTACATAATTTGGTATGCCTAGATCTGGTGATTTTATACATCAGAATTCACGGCATCAATGTAAGACGTCTATTCATCGAACTTTCTGGACGTAATTACGAGAGGAATGGAAGTGAGTTGAAGTTTACATTTTGTGTGCCGCACACCCAAAATTACTTCAAATCTATCCAAGGAGATCTTCAGTTTTATGAAAAATATCGGGCGCATAATAGGGTGGTTTCCTATTATTTTTTTATTGCCTAAATCGAAAGATTATCACTCCTGGAGTACGTATTTCACGCTTTTAGATTTTTAAATGATGAGATCTATTTTTCGCGATTAAATGAAAAGTGAAAAATTTAAAGCGCGCGAAAATGCGACGCTTAAGTAGGAATGATGGGGAAAAGTCCGTGCGACGCATTTCTGGTTCCCCCTCCCGCTTTGTGAGGTGACCTTGATCGAGGCTCTGAGCGCTGATAGGACGCAGGATGCTAGCGGGTAGCTGAGTACCTTGCTGGCTGGTAGCGCTTGGCTTAAAAAAGGTTTATTAATACCTTATCAAACGAAGAAAACTTTCCGACCTTAGCCAGTTTTAATAGGTGATTATTAAGACATGTTTCCCTGAGCTCTGTGCCTCATGCATGCATTGGTAACCTCAGACGATGTATAACTCCTATCCCCTCGTGTAGAAACTAGGTCCCTGTGACGTCACGTGGAGTGGAATCGCATGGGCGCCAATCTGGCCTTTTTCAAATGAGGATAAAATTTGACCCTTGCCATTCGTCTAAACCGGTATTTCAAAAACAAAATAATTTGTGTATTATGAATACACTAATGGTGGGTAACGAATCACAATCAATGCCTTTCGTTTTCTTTGATGAAGGAAACTACCCTATTGGTAATGGTTTATATTCACTCTTTAACCTGTCAGCGTTCAAAGTTTTTTTTTCATGCATCGTTCATTTTTATAAAATGTGGTACACATGACCAATGAAAAATGCTCCTAAATTTTTATCCCAAAATGTTTCGTAGAACCAGTGTGTCATGCCCGTGCCATATGGCACCGCTGGGCGTTGGTGGGGTCTCTATGCTGCTAAAGCCATTCTGGGAAGAATCAAACGCCGTCAACTATAACAAAATCTCTATTTAATTTATTTATTATACATTAGATTTTGAATCGTAAGTTGCGAAACATTCAACATAAAGACCAACGTTACGTTTCTTACACTCGTTCATGTTTGAGACATGCAATAATCCCCAGCACATTTTATCTTACTCCCCTTTTAAGTGGAAATAAAAATGTGGTTTATGCCATCGAATTATATAATATTTGCTGCAAGGTGTCCGGAATTTTTCCTTATCCATTGTTCCTGATGTGAGCGAGTTCCGTACTTAACTAGGTATACTTGAACAACAAGACTCCATACCTCTAGTTGTGATATGTCCACTCCTCCAAATCCCAGTGTTGTGTTCACAGACTCCCAAAAGCCACGCCAAAATTGGCGACTACCATTTCTCAAGGTGCATGCCCACTCTCCAGTAATTTATCCCTCGGTCTATGAGGTCAGCACCACTCATTTTCTCATTGTACACTTCAAATTTTATTGGTGTCGTCACAGACATTTACTTTTTGGCACCACTCAAGCACGTGGCTATGCTAGTCACAGAATGCACGCCGTACCGTGTTGATGCACCCATTACAACCCTATTATCTATCCATTGAACAAGGTTTATACTTAAGGTTCCTTGTCACAGCTGCACTGGTAACTTCCCCATGGCTCAAATTGAAAAATGGTTTTCGGGGTTATATTTCTTTTGGCAATCGATTGTTCCTGAGTGTACCATTGCTATTCTATACCCTCTTCTTCCACTCCATCAGGAGAATCAGTCCTTAAACAAAAAAATCAAAGCGTCTTTTCTTCTCCTTGTGGTAACCAAATAGAACTAGAAATATACTGCCAACCTATGAAAAGGCTGTCGAAAAAATATTTTACTGCAGGTGCCGTACTCCCATAATGCCCAAGAACACTTTTTTACCTCTTTGAAATAAATATTTGGTGAAGGGCAATTACAGAACAGCGCATAATTATTGTTACAAGTAACTAGTCGACCATCTGTTGATCAGAAAATAGCTCAAAAGTATTCAGATAATCTGTAGGGCTGAATAGTCAGCACTAGGGAGGAAAGACTCTTTACCATTGATATCTTGTTTATTCTGCCATATGAATTTTGAAATTTCATTTTTTCTTAAAAATACAGTTAGATACATCTCCAACCATTACCTCTCTGTTTTTTAATTTCAAATTCTGCGACGTTCTGGCAACAGACTCACTCTAGTCAGCCTTGATTCTTGAGAAATTATGGGCACTTGCTTATCAAATTTTTCATCTTCATTTTCTCCTGCTTTTAAAAACAGTATCTCTGCTGTAGCTCTAACCTTACTACCACATAAGTTGTCAATCGAGCCACTGTCTTCATCCACTGATTCCTCGTCAGTCCAAAAGGTGCTCTCCAAATATTTGGTGGACATTACCTTCCTCCAGAAATGAGACTAAGTTGGTGTTCAAATTATTTTTAAATGTTAACAAATCATAATTGGCACCGCTGATGCTTATCTTAACATATCTCAACTATAAATCGCCCGATACTGCTAACTTTTTAAAATATATATTAGTTTCTGTTTTACCATTTACGAAAACATTACGATATAATTATTAAACTAATAATTATAGGCACCAAAAGCACTTCCCTATATTGAGTACCCATTACTGATTGGTTTAAAAAAAAAAACATTTTGCTGTGAAATAGATAGGATGATCCCATGAGGTGAAAAACACAATTCACATTGACTGAATAAGAGAAAAAACCTTCTACTTAGTAAGTTCAATGAAATATATTTTTTTGATCAGAAATTTGCCATGTTTAGAAAGTCCACGTGTGAAATAGACAGTTGCTTCTAGAGCACAAGCCTAGCAAACCAATCTTTTTTCACAAGTGGATGTACTTAACAAACACATTTTAACCTTTCCTTTTGGCCCATATTTGAGACCTAGGATTGAGATAAGCCGTTCCCTGAGAGGAGTGAATGGCCACCCTGCATTAGGTTTTCCAATTGGTCGTCTGGTAGGTGACCATAGGTCATGAGCCTGCAGCTTGAAGGGCCTATCTGCATGAGTCTAGTTCGAGTGGTCTAGGTCAAGTGTGTTTATGAAGTTGATGCCAAGTAGTTTTTCCAAAATACTTGTGTTCTCTGCAGTTATACGATTAGCTGCGAATACTAATTATTAAATTTAAGAGTTCATATTCACAATCAGTTATTATTTATGCATTGGCGCCGACTCCATGGGGCCTGAGGGGGCTCAAGCCCCCTCAAAAATTCGTTATGTGTGTGAGGAAAAAATGTGTCAGGCTTGTTGATTTTCCCTGGAGTGACCAGATATTGAGATTCGAGTTATCAGGGTTCTAATGTTGATCATATGACTCTACTAAAATGCTTAAATAACTTGTAATTCACTACTTACAAGATTTCCCCGGGGCAAGATCCCTGGTTTTGGCCCCCCCAATATTTTTTGTAAGTCGGCATCCCTGTATTTATGGCAATATATTAAAAATGAGATTACCTCTGATCAGATGATTTGAAACTTACTGATAAGCTTATGTTTGTATTTGTGAAAATGACATGGAATGTGCTACGGGAATACATTGAAAAATATGGAAGGGTGAAATATTGATCTTCTAGTCGTATTGTAAAAATGTTGTGCCTTTTCCCTTCCATTTAAAAGTGATGCTATCAAGATTACTTTGTGGATTTATCTACCTTCAAGATTTATGGATTAAAATCTTTTTCAAATGTTTTGAATTTTTTAAAGCCAAAAATTTATGAATTTGATTGGGTTTTTCTCATTACTTGACCCTTTACTCAACAAGTCATCATTTCTGCTGACGCCAACTAATTCAGAAACAAAAAATATTTTCTGTGTCGTAGAGTTGCCTACATTGAGGTAACTGATATATCGTTAACCAGGAATGTGTCTGGTCCCAAGCATTCCGGATTATTGATCTTCTACTGTACTTAAAGGCATACATTTCAAAGTAATTTTTCATTGGCTGGAATAGAATCATAGTTTTTTGTTTTGCAAGTGAACTACCCTTGATCATAGTAAATTATCTGTCTTTTCTGCCTACATTCTAAAACAAAGTTTCAGTTTGATTAGTGTCTTTTGTTCCCATTTCATTTGCAAAAATTGAGCTTGGACTTTTTGTGATGCATCTTGCGTGATTACCTACACCATACTCACCATCTTGCCCAACATTTCTTCTCATTTCCTTTGCTTCTATTACCTTTGAATGAGTAAAGCCGTAGTACTTCCGCTATATCATTTATTACTTTGCCTGTAAATATTTTCAGCCAATTTTAGGGAGCTACAACTTGTAATTCTTAATCACCTTCAGTTGATGTAGAGCTGAGATAAATTGCCAAGATTTTAGTCATGGAGATCTATCAGAAGTTGAGATTAGTCACCAATTGTATTAGACTTGGTTCTGAGATCAAATCTCAAGATTCAATCACCAATGTCTTGAGCTCTTCTTAGTTGAAATTGTGGCTGAATTATGAACTTAACGATGCTATAATAATAATTTAATAAAAACTGATGGTATTTATTTTGTGGATGATCGATATAAACAGTATCCTGAAGTGTTCACTTCTAATTTACCCTAGTAGCACCTAAAGGATTATATCTGTATATTTTTAAGATTTCGAAATACATAGGTATACAGATTTGCAAATCTGTATATTATACATATTGTATACTTGTCTGATGATCCATGGTCCTTGATGTATACCAGAATCTTTAAAATATACAAATAATATCCTTACGGCGTAACCAGGGTTAATCAGACATGTATAAGATATGTATAATATACAGATTTACGACAAGTTATGCGGTATTTAATCTTTATAAAATCCATATTATGGCAGCGAATATAATACATATAATATCTAGGTATTATCTGCATGGTAGAGGACATTTGCATGTATTTTATACAGATATCATATGTATACAGTGTATATGTACTATGATACGTATTAAATCTAGATAAAATCCTTTTGGTGCTATTAGGGTACCAATCAAATTAACACATAAATAATAAACACAATTGTCCTGGAAGTACCTGCTCAGGAAGAAAAATCGGCAGCGCTGATACATAAGACTGAACACCACTATTCGCTGTTACAAAACTCCCCCTGTTTTCTCACGTCGTCCAAGAGAATTATTATTCACCATTATGGGCTCTCATTGTTTTCTCCTGTCATCAAGGAGAATTAATTCTAATTACAATCCATTATGTTTGATGCAGCACTTTGAGATTCATACCACTTATTGTAAGCTATTTCTTTGTACATTTTGATAAAAAATAAATTTTGAATATATTATATAAATTTTGCCATAAATCTTTTTCCTTTTTCAGTGTGAATGGCATGCTTCGTCGTGCATCAGATGAGACAGTGCTTTCATTTGTGTACCTGCCTCCTCCTCCTCCACCTAGACCCCTGCAAGCTTATGAAGGGGGAGAATCGGCACCAAATAATCTTCATACTCGTTACCTGTCGGCACTACGTATGATGACAGAAGGTCTTCCACCTACTGTGTTAGTCCATGGAGTCAGCCTGGTGACTTCAACTACTCTGTGATTCTTCATTAATCTTAATAACTACAAATCGTCTGGGAAAATAGATAAATGTTATATTTTACTTAACTGTGGGACAGGAGTATGTCATTTCCATAAAATTTTCATGGCAGGCCATGATGTTATTTTATTATATGGCCTGCCTCTTAAATATCCTCCTTAGGTTTTCTTTTCAAATGTGCTCGTTTTCATAAAGACCTAATTTCTTTTGTGATGGTTTCTAAGAATAAGTCTTGAGGAATTGAAGATGATGTAATTATACATGGAAATTATTTTTACACTAAATTTATATCCAAGTCCTATTGATCAATTGATTGTAACACAGTTTGTTTTGCATGCTTTGAAGGCTTCAGAAGGGGGATTGATAGTACATTAGCAAAAACATTTTGTTTATTGCTTCATATATATCTTAAAAAGAAAATGCTCCCTTTTGTCCCATGTTTTAACTTTTTGCACTATATGAATGTATTCTGTGTTGCTGTTTTATGTATGATGTGGAAGTATGTATGTACCTTTTTAATTTCCAAGATTTAATTGGGAGTTTAGGAGCCTTTTTGTAGTGGCAATAAGTTGTCAAGTTTTGACCTATGGTAGCATTTTGTAAAATTGTAATATTTTCTCATGTTTCTAATGTGTGCTACTGCAGTTTTTAGTAACCAATAAGGAGAAATTATTAATGGCTACAGCCTCTGACATAGCCTGGAAGAACATGAGATGTTTGATGAACTGAAGATGTGTGATAACCTCAACAGTATCATGATCTGATGACAAATGTAGGAATTGTCGACGATGATGCGTGATCAAATACATTACATCATTATGGTCTCACTATCTAGTAATTTTTGTGAATATTTTTCATATTGAAGCTATTTTTGCTGTCACTGTAGATCTCTTTGATGTTTATTATTTATGAAGTATTTGACCATAGATTTTTAGCAGTTATTAATGAAATACATATAATCAGTACGTAGTATAAAATATATATATTTAATTTAATGAAATACTATTTAAATATCAGACAGGATGGGTTTGCCTCAATCCATTTACAATGGTTATTGAAGGTTTGGCACAGAAAAATTTTATTGATGGAAAAAATGAAAGGCTCCATTGATACTAAAATGGCTGTTATAAAATATTTTTTATTATAGATGTTTGCATGTACCTATCTCATACATCTATGATTTATTTTGTATTTAGTTATTTCAATTTATATAAATTATTATGACTCCTCTGTTGATATTGTATTAATCATTGTGCCCTGATTTTGATATCTTATTCTTTATCCTGGAAAGACAAAGCATTTTTCCTAAAATTGTGAACCTGGTATTATTTGTAGCATTTTAATTCTGTCCTGAAACATGAATTCCACTTTTTGTGCGGTACATCAGATAGATGGGATTGCATTCTGTTTCCAATATTTTTCTATTTTTGCTGTTTTCAGCTGTCATCCAGAGGCAGTGATTGATATGGAACAAAGTTAAAAGTCTTCCTTAAAATTTGGCTTAAAATCGTCTTCCAACTGATTTTAATTGAAAATATAAATTGATACAGTCAAATCTCTTCATAGCAAACTTCTTGGGACAAGGGGATTTATTTTTTTTACATTGAGTAATAGTTTGTGTAGAGGTTAACAAGTTTCTAATGCAATAAAAACTCATCACGGGATGAATTATATGTATTGTGCTATTTGCTCAGCAAATGTTATTTCTCTATCTTTTATCTCTGAAGACACTCCATAAATTTTAACTTGATATCCTCTTTGCCCTTGACATTGTATCATGACTTGTTGTTATGGAGCAAGATGATTTGTGTCTGCCACATATGGCTAGTGCAATAAGTTGACATCTCCGACATGAATGGTCAAGGGCGATTCCAGGATTTCTTTCTGGGGGTGCACAAGCAAGGTTGTATCCAGGATTTTGTTCTGGGGGGTATCAAGGATACCCTGTAATATAAAACGAATGCAATGATAACGGGACCGTATTAAAAATCCTGCATATTTTTTAAGGGTCTGGGGGGGGGGGGGCGTGCCCCCATGCCTCCCCCCAAGATCCGCCTATGTGAGTGGTGCCCCATTTAGTTATATTTCCCTTCCAGAAATTGTCCAAATTCTAATGTCTTATATTCAAAATGAGCATTTTTAGAGTCTTCAAAACAATGCAACAGAAATTATTTTTTAGCCACTCTTGGCAATTTGCACCATGCACAAGGGATCGTGGTAAAATCTGGAATGTTAGTTCCTAAATTCAATAAAGAGATAAAGATATTCTCATCTAAAGATGTGAAAAATCTTTTTGTGCAAAAAGTTTTGTTGCGCGGAAATGTTTGCTGTGTGAAGATGAAATTGCATATGCATTACATAAATGGAGTCAAATCAGGACCATATATTTTTTTCTGAATATATGTGTTTTGCTGTACAGAGGTTTGCTATAAAGAGGTTTGTCTCTACACTTCTAAATTTAGAGCATTTCAAGAAGGTATCCTTTCTCCAGGCACTATGGTAGCTCTTTGAGTATAACTAATTATTCTTTCCTTGTTTAAAAAGTATTTGCTTTTTTAAAAATCACGTTCAGCAATACCGTGTATGCAAATGAAATAGTTGAACTTGTATATTTTTTCAATTAGTATGTGTTTGATATAATATGTAGAATTTGAGAGAGCAATTTCTAGACCAATTTTAAAGGTCATGACCATGTAGATGTAAGTTGTATTAGAAATTTGGCCTCACTTGCTCTTGTAGAGTGTTGCTTACTTGGGGCATCATTAATTAAAGACGGTCTACCATTTATGTTGTTTGTTTTAGTGAATCATCAAAATTTGAAATCTTTGAATTTGAAAATAACTTTTTATGACTTTGTGCTACACACTTTGGAGACAGGAAAAGAAGGAGTTTATCAATTTTACTTATCAAGTGTAGGTTTAAAAAAATGTGTTTCTTGCTGGAGGTCTAATTGAAAAGCTACTCGTGACAATATAAGTAGAGACAAAATCAGTAGTTTTATAGTTTGCATTTCCTTTTAAAAAAAATAATTTGATTGAGGTGGCAAATTTCTCGCTGCAGCCTTGGAACGTGTTCATGAGTGTGCCCTAAAAATGGTCCACAGATGCATGTTTAACCCTTTCGCACCGGACCTTGGTTCAGCGAAATTCTTCCTCAACACGAGTCTCTTGAAAGTTTTCTTTACTCCCTTGTACGAAGCGTTTTCGCGTCAACTGAAGGCAGTGATTCCCTCCCTAGCAATTTTTGGACCCAACTCAGAGGGCACCTATCCCTTTCCTCGGCCTCTGTCCCAGACCCTAGAAGGATTAAAAGCCCCTTCCTAGCACGAGTTTGCGGTCAACTGGCTAAAATGTTGATGCAAAATCTATGAAAATATTTGTTGCTCGCACCTATTTTTTTACATTCAAAATGAATTTTGTGTTTTTTTCTGAGCGTGCAGAAATTTTAAACGAAGTTCTAACGTTGATATAGACGAATTAAGTATATTTACTAGTTGTTCTATAACTTCGTTGAGATTAACGTTAGAATTTTGTTTGAAATTTCCATGTGGTCAGCAAAAAAAGATGAATTCATTTCTAGCATTGAATTTCAAAAATAAGCAACAAATATTTTTTTGGAAAACACACTGCAAATAACAGCAGTTGACCACGTGGAGAGGATAGGAAAAGGTCGACCTGAGCGGCCGAAGATGGGACTGGGCTCGCGCTATGGCGGATCGTGAGGGGCGACCGCGTCCGTGGGTCTATTTTGTCCGCGACGGTTACTTTTTTCGACCTGTGCCGCACAGGCGCGGCATTCGTTGGTTAGGGTAAGAACATTCAGGACGCACTGGTGTGGCATTCGTTGTTTAGGGAAGAAAATCCTCGCCGCACAGGTGAGGCATTCCGCGCGAAAGGGTTAAGTGCAGTGAAATGTCGAAAATATCTATTTTCTTTATTCAGATTTTTCTCTATTCTCAAAGTGCTTGCAAATCTCCCACTTCTTCTTCTAAGAGAGAATATAGTATAACACGATGACATTACTGCAGTTTACCTCAAAATGGGTCTCATAAAAAATGCCCATGTATGATTTCACTGGGTTTGAGGAAGAGGGGTCCAAGTGGCCGCATCAGACTCGGTATAAATAAATGAATGTCAATTACAAAAAAATGACCTGTTGTACCCCCTTTCTTGAGCAGCATCACTGTTACCTCATAAAACACAAGGATTTGGCAAAAGTTTGGTTTTGGAGAGGTGGATTCTGGTTCTAAAGGACTCTAGAAGTGTGCAGTAACGTGGCATCTCTTTTGGCATGGCATATTATTTGGAGGGGGAAACCGAGAGCTTAGATCATTGCGACATTGAGAAGGGTAGATAGAGAGGAACTTGGCATTGTCATTAACCTGCCCTTAATGAAAGACACCAAGGGAACGACAGCTTGATGTCCCATAGAACAAATGAAGTGGTGCAGTTTGAAGTTTTTTCCACACTTGCAGGGATCAGGCAAATTTAGACAATTCTGTGCTTCTGCTGGGATGTGAACCTGGGTGCGAAGCCAACACTAGCCTGATCCCTAACACTATTTTGCTTGCCTTCGTTGACTTGCTGAGATAATCACAAGAACCATGAAAATTTTTGTTCTTAAATATAGATATAATATTGTTAATAAATATTATAGTCACCTTAATTCCCCGGAGATGTGTGTGGTGGTTAAGAAAACATAAAAAGCTCCTGTGTAGATGGTATGTGGCCTAATAGAGTACCTATATAATGGAATCTTGTTTTCAAGAAAAGAGTGAGGAATATTTAAGCAGTTTAAAGCATATTAGTCTCCGCCTCTTACGCAGTAGTTGGCAATGAAATTGAAAGAATTAATAATTATTTTTAGGGCATTTATGTTATAAATATTGACTTAGGTGCAACTGCCACTAAATATATAAGTAGAACCTCTATTCAGCAAAATTTATAGAACCTAAAATGCAGCAAATTAATTATTGTGAAAATCGTAATTGCAAAGCTAAACTTTTCAAGATCTATATTTTATATGATTCCACTGCTTGTAATTTTAATCCCCAATGTTTATTCAACATACATTCTGTAATTTCTGATTATTACATGATCCCACAATCAATTAAGTCACACAATTCAATTAACAATTGAGTTTGACAACCAAAGTTGAAAAAATAGGATTGGTGCCTCCCAAGTGTTGTGTCTGGCAACGTCTGAAACTGGCCTCAGTTTGGCAGGTAGGCTGCAACAGTGTTATCTGAAAGTAGCAACACTGTGACCCAACAGTGGGCCCAAATTTCTGCCACATTCTGAAGGACGGTGCTGCGGCAGGCTCTCAGTAAGGGTCTCTACCGTACTCCTCTGCTGAGTGGGACCTGATGGTGGCTACTCTGTGTTCCTCTACCTGCTTTCGTTTACAGAAGACCAACAAGTGTGGTACTTACCCTCTGTAAGCAGTGGTTAGAGGATGAACCTATAGAAGTGGCCCACTGGTGGAACTGTAGCAGACTTCTTAAGTAAGAATCATAACCACCATGAAGTTGTGAATTTTGAAATTATTTGATAGTCATAAAAAATGAGTCAAAGTGGGAATCAGATTGGTGTGGTGGCTAGAGTCCTGGCTTCCCACCAAGCAGATCTAGGTTCAAATACTGGCCATGGCGGAGATTTTACATAGACTGCCTGATCCCTGCTTGAGTGCATTGTGGAGGGAACTTCAAGTCAGATGGGGCATTAACTCAAGGTCCCCATGATGCCTTTAATTTCGAGCAGGCTAATGCCATTGCCAGGCCTCTCCACCCTTTACTCCTGACCCTTCCTTCCTGGTGCAAATAATCTCAGTTGTTGATTGCCTCCTCCAAATAGCATACCATGAGCAGTAAACAAACTAGCTTTTTATCCAGCCGATGGAAATGACACGCAAATGCTCACTCACTCTCCTACTTATGGTTCTTCCTTTGTTAAGTGAGTTTTATCTCTTCCTGTTTTCTTTTTCATTGCGATTTGAGTGAGCATTTGTGTCGGATTTCCATTCTGAGGATGAAAAGCTTAGTAGTTTGAGGTTCAACCTTCTTGTAAATGGAGAGAAAATGGTTGAGATAATAAAACCAGGAATAAACTGAGTATCTCACTCACAAGTGACAACAAATGTATTGTACTCGCTCATTATTTTGTCAATGTCAAGAAGCTATGTTAAAATGTAGAAGATCAAAAAATCTTGGGTATCTTTATACATATTAGCCATTTCAGAACTGCTCGCTACAGTTCAATGCCCATTATCAGATTATGAATTAGTTTCCTCTTGGAATGTAGCCTGAGAAATAATATACTTCACAGACAAGGCACTTATGCTGTAAATGCATGAGGCAGAGTGGTGGTGGAGAATGGGTCATGTCATAGGCGGATTTAGGGGCATGCCCCCCCCCCCTGATGCTTTAAGATTATTAATATGTTTATCTTTACATTAATTACGTATTATGAAGCCTTAATCCTTTACTATCATAATAATAACTTTCATATTACGATAAAGAGAATATTTAATACTGCAGTGATTGTAGTGCGTTGTTTTTAATCTCAAATATGAAAAGATAGTTTGCCTGTCAGAACCTTGTGCCCCCCTTCCCCCGAAAAAAAGTCAGCAAAGTGCAGTTAGTCTACTGATCCAAGTAAAAGTCTGTTAAACTAGTTCAGCATTACAATGGGATGTTTGAAGCGTATAAGGTTATAGTAGGAGATAGTAAAAAACCCTACTGAAACCACTAGACATTTTTAGCACGTGAGGGGAATACTGAAAATTACATTTCCAAATTTCGAGACGGCTTCAAAACCTTTCACTCTCCTGGCCCGGGATTTGATTAGAGCACATCTAATTAATTATGACTCATTGCCTCTTCCTCTAACACATTTTTTACTCTCCCGTAATGATAAGTTCGCAGCTTCACTGGCTGTTGCGGGCTGTTGGCTACGATTGAACAGTAACTTAACTTCGGCTTTATAGGTCTAATCCGAGACGTCTAATAACGTTGCATATCGTCATATTAAATATCACAGAGGTTCGGCTAGGGAATAACGCCCTCCCAATTGGTCTTCGATACAGGGGATCTTCAATAAAGGACGGAGTATTTACTACCTTGAACAGCATAGTGACGGAATAATGAAATGTTGCACAAAATTGAAGAATTTAACCGAAATGTAACTACTTAGAACGCGGAATGACATGATGCGCGTCATCAACACTAAGGCGCCGAAATCGTAGCAAGAGAACTTCGAAACTTCACAAAAAAACTGTAAATGATAGTTAGCTTAGATATCATGTTCTTCGCTTTACAGTGAGAATGGGTTTATTTAACAATTACGCGAATGAAATTCAAACCAACCTATACTAAAGGTACAACCTATACATGGCTACATTGAAGGACAAAATGGACAGCGTGATTAGTGTGATTTTGAAAGTATTGAGGAAATTCGTTTTGAAATTAACAAAATAATAATTAAAGAGCTCTAAATGTTGCCAATGTCTACAAAAATTTCTCTACACAAGGATTTACATCGTCAAAAGTAAATAAAACCGATATCTACCACATTGCGCATCACATGCATCATTTCTTCATCAAGCAATTTCTGACGTCAGAGTGGTTCCTTGAATATCGAAAGCTTCGTGTTCCGACATTTTATGTATCCAGTTATCTCTGCAAACACTATTGTGTATCAGAGTAATGGGTACTCCTAAACTGGATAATCAAGTTATACCTGGGTTAAAAGCAGGCGCAAAACCATATGGTAAAGTAGTTTTAACGCTGAAGAATTGCCTATTGCCAGAAGAGAAGTTGTCACCAACGCCGTCTCAACTGGACGGTTTGGATCAAGGAACCGAAACAGATTTAAGAATATTGGGCTGCGAGCTCATACAAACAGCAGGAATTCTCCTCAAGTTACCTCAGGTATGTTACGTTTTTCATTTTTTGCGTTCTTGTTATTGAATTTTGGGTAATATGTTGTGGCACGCGTATTACATGATAATTGTTACTATCGTTACTATTGCACATTGCTTGCATTCAAGGTTGCAATGGCTACTGGCCAAGTACTTTTTCAACGATTTTATTATTCTAAGTCTTTTGTAAGACACCCAATGGAACCAACGGCAATGGGATGTGTATGTTTAGCATCTAAAATCGAAGAAGCACCAAGAAGAATTAGGGATGTGATAAACGTGTTTTATCATATAAAGCAAGTGAAGAATGGAAAGTAAGTATTATTGTGATATATTTTTAAACGGCCCTGTTTTTGCAGCCTAATATTGAGAGTATTTTCAAGTTCATTGCAGAAATTTGTTTGTAACTTGCATCGTGTAGTAGTTCAGGCATTCCATGGAACATAGTGACTTAAGTGTTGAGGTTGGATTTTTGGCTGATTGCCCTAATTATTTCAATTTTGAATTTTACCTGGTGAATTAAACTTTCTAAAACTTTGTTCATATATACGGTATGGTAGAGTTTGATTAAATCACCCAAGTAAAAAGACAAAATGAAATGGGTCTTTTTTACATTTTGAATTATTTATTATATGTTTTGCTGTTTTATTATTCGTATTTCAGCATTTTGTACTGTCATAGTATAAGTATTTATTGCCGCAATTATCTCCATTTTGATTTAATTTCTTGAAGGATTGTATAAGTTACTTGATATTGCCATTTATTATATGTAATGTAAGTTGTGTCTGATTTTACTCCCAATGTAATTGAAGTAATCATGAGGAGTAGAGTCCTATTCACGGGGTTATTAGTGTCTATCAATTTGATGTTAATTTGCTAACTTAAGTATGTTTGTGAGTGAGTGTGAGCGTGAGCATTTCTTGTCTACGTGGGTTAGCAACCAAGCCTTTGCCGCTCTTGCACAGAGGTGACACGGTGCTCAGATGTGTTTTCAATTGCTCTCCACAGATCTCGTCCGGTCGGTGGTGAATGAGTCAAAAAACTCCTCCTTCCACAATTTCTCCCTCTGTGGTGAAGCCAGCCCTCTCTGCTTCTCACATGAGTGAGCCGGCGAGCTCAATCCAAAAGGTTAAACATGTATACACTCATGTGGGCCCCTGCGGTATGCCCGCAAGACACCAGTCGGATGGCATACAAGTTGCCCAATTTAAGAGAAAAATGAAAGAAATTGAGAGAGAAAACAGTTTAAGTTTTCAAGCGACATGCTCATTTTCCCCTGCCTTTGATGAATGCACAATATTTGTGTAATGCCATTGTCTTAATGAGCTAGAATTCTGCTTTACAGGTTTTTACTAGATGCTTGTATTGGAATTGGGAGTACTCTCATCATGATCTGATGATGGTGTAAAGGTAAAGTTATGACTATTTGATCTCCAGGGCTGGAATGCCTACTGAATTGGATGGAAGATTGGTTTGCACTTATTCATTAAGGGTTTGGTACTGATCATCATGCAGTAGGTGATCTTGTTGAAATTATGTATAAGAAGAAGTTTAGTTATTACATTCATTTGCATTGATCAAATGCTTAATTCATTAATGTATCTATTCAGTTGCATTTTTTCATTGATTACTGAGTTAACGCTGAAATCTTGCATAGAGTGTAAAGGAGGTACTCATGAGTGATCAGTGGGATGGATACTTGAAATAGCATTTATTACAATTCAAAATCAATGATTTTGATTATATTTATGATTCACGTGGATTTATGTTAATGGTTTTATTTCTCATGGATTTTATTAGTTTGAAGGTTGTATCACAGTTGGCAATGAAGAAGAAAGTTTTCAATTAACCTATGCACTCTGGTTCAGTTGTTTCCAATCCTGTGCAATATTGACTGACTTGAGTTCTTCATGGAACTACTTAGGTTGTTTGTTAAAAATTGTAAGTCTACTGAAGACTACATTCATAAGTTCCACGTGTGCATATCATTTGTGTCAAAATTTATCAGGTGAAGAATTAACTAACAAGTCAGTTCCTATGTTTCATAGAATGCCTTAACTTAATTCCAAGTATGTCACAAACTTTTTTTTGCAAATGTTTCTTTCAAATTGTTTTTCATCAATCCTCTTTATGTGAAGAATTACCCACGTGTAACTATGAATTTTCCTTGAAAAGAATTTGGAGTAATCATTGTGTTTAATTACATTTTAATTTTGTACCTTTTTTAATTCTGTCTGGGCTTTGACTTTTAAGTTTACCAAGGCTTGTAACTTGTATTCATTGTCAATTACTTGAAATCATTGTATTGACACTTATTTAAAATTTTATGCTGATATTTTTTTAAAATTTACTTTTGTGTAATGATTTTTTAACCGTAATCTTCAAATGCATTTTTGTTGTTTTCGGTACCGTCAAGCTTTAATGTATGGAGAACTTGCCCTTTAAGCAAAAATTATGTTCATTATGGGATATGTAATAAGTTCTGGAAATAGTTACATGTGGGAAGAGAAATTAGGAATGTGGTCCAAGAAAGAGCCATTCCCAGTTTCCATGATCCTGAATTTTAGGTCTTCATTTTCTTAGCATATAGATCGACATGTGGTTCCTTTGTCTGATATGTTTCAGGACCATTCAGCCTATGATTCTGGATCAAAACTACATTGCATTAAAAACACAGGTGATTAAAGCTGAGCGAAGAGTTCTGAAAGAATTGGGATTTTGTGTCCATGTGAAGCACCCTCATAAGGTACTGTATTTATGCATGTTTTCTGTATCTTTATTCCTATATCTTAGCATACATTGCTTTTTGACTCTGGAATCACTTGCTTATCTCGAGTCTGTTAACATTTTAGTTCACATTTATGTTCTTTTGTTGAGGTTAATATTTTCATTATTAAGGGAAGTCCCTTCTATTTGAGGATAATGTGAAAATTTTCCTGTGTATTGTATCTTTGGGTGTTAAATGGAGTCAATCCTGATAGCCAAAGTGCTATTTATTTTGATTTGAACGTGTTTATTGCAAATATTTTTCTTTGAGCTTAGATAGGCATATTGTAGGGATGGGTCTGTAGTATATTGAGGAATTGGACTAACTTTACTTCCAATTTATAAGCGTTAATGAGTGGGTCACCATAGTGAATGAAGCTTATTGTATAATGTTGTGTGCTCACCAAAGTATCTCCTACTGAAAAAAGAACCATAATTGACATTCTTGGGTGCAGTACACGAAGAGAACTTAAACATAGATCAATGATGATAACATACTATGGTGAATATCAACCTAAATGCCGTTGCTTATTCGTTGAAGTTTGTAATAAAGTTCATTTTGTAACCACTGAGACCAGGACTGAGGTTTGTAATTTCGTTATAATGAAAATTTTGTAATAATGAGAACTTCATAATAACTGTGTTCATATTAACGAGAGTCTAATGTATTGGTCTCAAGGATCGATGAACTTGCTAAAGACTTTGATTGTCTTATTCCATTGGAAATTGTCCATATAAATATGGTAAATAGCCGAATTAGTTGAGCCAGTTCTTCTGGCTAAAATAATTTTTTCTCTGCAGATACTTGTGACCATGGTTAAGTACCGTATATGCCTGAATATAGTCCCCCCCTTTTTTTCCAAAAATGTCTGTGGTAAAAGTAAAGGAGGGGGCTATATTCAAACGCATTTTTTTAACTTTTCCCCAAACTGAAGCCCCAAAATTAGGGGGGGGACAATATTCAGAGAAATATGGTATTCTTGGTGGCAGTCATTTTATCATATATTAGGTGTTGATTTGTTGTAAAATGGGGGAAGGGCTACCTTTTCAGCAGAATTTGTTAAGGTAGTCTTTAAGGTGGTTATCATTAGTTAGTGTGGTTGAATAATGATGAATAGGGTACATATAGACGTATTTTCCCTAAATGAGGGTCTTTGTTCAAATACCGACTGGCAGAGAATTTTCATAGACTGGACAACCTCTGTTTGAGTGCTTCAGGGAGGGCACTTCAAGTACAGATCCTGCTTCCAGTGATATAAATTAGCTCACTTATATTTACCTTACTTGAGATGGTGGTGGAATCATCTACATATGAAATAATATTTTGGAGGAAGCTTATGCCTGATGATGAGTTCAAAGTTAGGATTGAGATTCACAGAAAATTGAATTAACATCTGCTGTTCAATGAAGACTTCGGTAGTGTTAAAATTATCAAGCTACACATTATGTTGTATAGTTAGTTAAGTAAACTTATGTTGAAACATTTTTCTGGATAAAATGTTTACTGTACGTTTACCAGGAATAATTGCCCTACCTGAGTTTTTGTGTGTTTCTTGTCATCCATATACATGCTCAGTTCTTTTTCTTTCCTTTCCTTCCTAAAGACCCTCTCTCTCATTTTCTGTACACATTGCTGTACACCTTTTGGTTTTCTCAAATTCCAACTTTGGCAACTTATCCCAACGTGCAATGGCAAACACATCATTCTTCTTTTCTATCCATTTACCTTGTCCTCATGCTTGGATTAATTGCCATCAGTCTTTTTTTATGTTAAACCTTGTTAGAAATGTTGATTGTTCATTTCCTATTTAGCTAGGATCTGCAACCCTTTCACAAATTTGAATTTTAATTGTCACAACCATTCGAGTCCAGAATTAATTGTATTTTTGGGATATTTTAAATGGATTTCATGAGTGTGTACATATTCTGCCATTGTAGAAGCAATGATCGAATATTTTTGGACTTTGGCCAATGCTATATTATGTTGTGGTTTTCATTTCATTTATACTGAGTTAAAATCATGATCATCTTCTCTTTTTTTTTTTAGATAATTGTCATGTATCTGCAAGTACTTAGCTTTGAAAAGCACCAGGCACTAATGCAACTAGCATGGTGAGTATTTTTGGTGGACTACTCATTAAAATTATGCTATCAAGTCTGTTCTCACTGTCACAGTTGTGATCCTTGCATGGATGTTTCTGTAGATGATGAAGTAGTAAGGTTTCGTTTGGACTCCTTGCTTGCATGTCAACATCAAAATATTTGAGTGTATTTTTATCATGGATGCAAGAGCTGGCATTGGAAAAATATTGATTTCTAAATAATTCATTGAATCTTAACAAAAATTTAATGCATTTTAGCTTTTAGAATTTTCATTTGGAGAATGGTAAACTTTTTATTATTAGTTCTTTCCTCACGTTTACATATTCTGTTATCAGGTTATCTGTTTGCAAAAAATTTTTGACAAATTATATCGTATGATAAGAGGTGGTTGCTACAGTATATCATGGCCTAACTATGGCAATCAGCAAATGTCATACGGTTAAGCTTGTTGAAAAGTTCTATGATAGACGCCTTCGACAAAATGTCTGTAGCTGGGATTTAATTCAAGGAAAGCATATGCTTGGTGATACAGCAATTTGAAAAGGACATTAAGGTTGGCTATGAAGTGCTGCAAGTCTTAATTGTTACATTAATTCCAGCTTAGGTTATTATTGTAAAAAATTTAAGTAGGAATGCAAGAGTGAGACACATTAGTTTTCCTGATAGAAAATGATCATAATAATAATGATTTTAGAGGTGAAATTGGTACAAAAGCTGGGCAGAACTTATAACATGGCACAAAGGTTGTTCTGTTCATTGTGTAGCAGTTACCATGCTTTTATTATGAACTTGGGGATAACAAACTTGTCTACGTAATGACTAATGGCTGGAGTTAGGGATAATCTTGTGGGTTCTTTGTTCCCATTGGTTGTCCCAATTTGGTCATTGGCTTTTATTTTCAGTGTTGTAGTTCTAATATTTGTTGTTACATTTTACCAGCTATTATTCTTCTGCTCTGCAATTCATACTTAATAGTTGTTACAACCAAGAAGGATTACTTCAGAGATAACTTTGATTGGTTGGGCGAGGATCATTTCATTTTAGTAGGTCAGGTATGTTAAATGTGGAATGATGATAGCTTGCTATGCTGAGGTATTAGTTGTAATTCTGTGGGGGACTTCCAGTACAACAGGCTGCCATTTAATTCCCATGGATTAAGTGATAAATTTTGGTGAGGACTTGAAAATTTGCATTTGACTCTTGGTTTGGGGGGTCATTTTATCAAGGTCATGGCTGCAATGGAAGCTGATTTTGTTGGACCATTTCTCTCCTACAGAAACAGCTGCCATGAGGTGACTACGCTCCCACCATCCAATGGAATGGAAGTGACAGCTGCCGGAGATGATGCAATACCTTCAGTAAACTTTTTTAATGCCTCATCAAATTTTAAATCATTTAAGAGATTAACCTGTGAAATTTCTCAAAAGAGGTTCTCTGTCTTCGTGGCATGGTTAATGATGAAATGGTACCTTAGGCTCATCTAATTCCCCGGGGAATATCAGATTTATATTTTGCTGTGGTGACACTTCATCTCCCATTGAATCTCATCTAATTGCTCGTAATTAATAGTGCAAGTGGAAAATGTATCGGCTGGCAGTAGTGAATACCCATTTTTAGGATTCAAGAAATGTTCTTTATCTCCAGTAAGACTGGTTTGCCGAGTCTTATTTTAATGGAGGATTTTTTTGAAAATTTGGAGTGGTATTTACATGCCAGCACATCAGTCATTTCGGAGGTGACAATGTGAGAATTCCTCATGAGTGCGGAAAATGGATTACTTGTTGAATTTTTTAATGGTACATCGAATTAAAAATTATTTGGGCTACAATTAGGTTATTTTATCAATTCTAATCAAGTAGTAACTGGTAAAATCTAGCCCTATGAATGTTTTCCTCTGTATGTTGGTATTGAAATATAAGGTAGTTGCACTTTCCCATAAGTAATGCACAGGACACGTTTTGGCTCACAGAGCAATCATCTGGTACAAAACCAGTAGCGTCTTGAACCAGAGGATGGCTCTGTGAGTCAAACTGTGTTGTACGCATTAAAGAATTGTGAAGAAGAGCAACTACCTCTGATTTCAATTTGTTTAACTTTCATTATATCACGCCTGAATCGGTTGAACTTAGTTTGTCGGTATAGTAATGCCAGGTATCCTTACTTTTCACATGTTCTGCCGATATAATTGCTTAATTTTCTCAATTCACATCATTATTGAGTGCATAATCATTCAAATTTCTGGACGGTTCTTTCAAGCAAATGTATTTATTTCTACCTTTTCAAATGTTTTAGTTGATTATGATTATAGCTTGCGTAATTCCATAAATCATATCTCTTATGCACTAGTATAATCCGTTTTTGGGTTTACTACTGGGTGGAGTGAATTGCACAAACTGATTACACTGGGGCCTATCAATGATGTATATCATCTGGGCATTTTAACATACGATCGAATGAAGGCGCTAGTTTAAGAGCCTCCTTGGTTGAGGCAGGGTGGGATGTGGAACTCCAAAGAGGTTTTCAATATTATGATAATTTATTTTTATTCATATTTTTAATGAAAACCTGTGTTCACATGAAAAAATAACACATTTTTATGTTTTTAATTGAAGCTGTATAATGAAAAAGAAATTCGTTTCTGCACCATATCGAAAAAAATGATGCACTATGTATGATGATGGATGAAGTTCAGGGAAATGCTTCTATTCAGCCTCAAGTCAATAATGCAAAGAACCTTTGTATAGCCTTTTTGAGCTGTACACTAAAAATTTATTTTCTCAGCAAAACAGTGCACATCTCGTGAAGTATTTCTCAAATTCATCTACCACATGGTTTTATTGTTCTTCGCTGTCACCATCACCTGGATTGGAAAGCTAAAATTGTTGTCTGTCATTTTCCAGAATGAGTATCACTACAGTAATCACTTTTCCCTCTTTGAAAAGTTAAGTTAAAGCATGGTACTGATTACCATCATTAATAAAAGCTCAAGTTCTGTGAAATGGGGCCCTGATCATGTGGCTCTGATGTTGTTATGAGACAGATATAACTGCAATCTGAAATACAACCAACTCAAAAGTAGTTATGTTAGATTTTACAATTTCCTGGCGAACAACATGTATAAACTCTTCTCGGGATACAGCGTGGGTAAGATTATGTAAGAGTGCCGACGTTTTGGGTACCGACTCGTCACACATTCTCACGGCTACTGGCATAATATTTGAAGTGACCGTTGAAGCTCAGCATTAGGAGGGGCAGGATTGGTCGAGTCCTGAATGTTGTCGCGGAGGACTGTGGACCATCGCAGACTTAGCTTTGGCAAGCATAATTCTTTTAAGAGCTAAGTTTAATATTCCAAGAGCTGCTGATCGAATATCCGGTGTGTCTGTTGACTTTTTGTATTCTCAAGTCTTATTTCAATAGCCTTTTTAGTTAAACGATCCCAGAATTTATTTGAATGCCATAAAACTCTGGTGTCATCCCACCTTATTTTATGGTCCTCATCCAGGCTATGCTCAACGTAGCATCTAACGACGTGCTATGCTGACATCGGTGCTCTTACATAATCTTACCCGCATGGTATCCGAAGAAGAGTTTATACAAAAGCAGTTGTTTACAAGTATGCAAGTTTGCCTTGATCTTAGCTATTCATTAAAGATATAAGTATTCTGAACAAAAATTGGAAGCAATGTGTATTGGTTGCTAAAGATTTTCCTTCACTGTGCCAGATTTTTCTGTGAAATTATATGGTGTTAAATGATATGCATGTGAAAAAAGTAGAGAAAGCATTGCACTGGACCCAAAGTGAAATCTTATCGGGAAAATAACATGAACAAATTGCTCAACTTTTTGATTTACTCTTAGAGCTTGCACTCCAATATTATGGGTAATTTGTTCTTTTTTGCCAAATAAAATTAGAGATGCTTGCTTATGTGGAATAGCAGTGATACACTGATGTGTGGCTCTCTAAGTTGACACAGTTCATAACTACACTTTGTGATCTTACTTGTAATAAAGTTTGATGTGAGCTTCATAAAACTTACATATCTTGAGTATTGTAGACACTCACTCGCTTTGTAGTGTGCTCAATTGGAAATGGATATACTTTCTTATGAGTTTTGAAAATTTCGAATTATGTTTGTTTGCCATTTCATCTTTCTCAGCCTACAATCTGTTTGCAATAATAATTATTTATTTTTTTGTCTGAAGATCTTACAGCAGAAGATATAAGACACATCGTGAAAAAATACAATAGTTTAATAATAATTGTATGTTCACAGAGTAATAAAGATTTTAATGATTAGTTGGAGTATCGGTATTTGTTAACAAAATAATATATCTTGTCCTGAAGAAAAGATTTTAATGTCTTTTTAAATGACACCATAAAGTGAATTGCTTTCAAATGCCTAGGAAGTTTATGATAAATTCCCAATGAGGCCCAACTTTGATCTTTTAGTCCTAATTGAATAATAGTGTAGGTTATTACTATTTCTAGTTTCATACATATTTGTGAACACCACAATTTAGTATAAACATATCAAGGTTATGAGGTAAAAAATAAAAATTGATAATAAATATATACACGGGAGGGGGGGGAGAGAGAATATTCAGTGCTTTAAAAATAGGCTTGGAGGGAGCATCAAAAGCTTTTTTTGCTATAATTGTAAGCGCTTGTTTTTGTAAAGTTGGACGCATGAGAGGATGAGCCCCAAAAAAATCATATAATATGACGTGTAAATAGAAAAACCATAATACAAAGTAAATAGAATAGTCTACAGAGTTCCTGACGTGTCTGAGAGATAGCAGATTGAGCTTAGTTTATTGGCTAAGATCTCAATATTCATCTAATAGGACATATCACTACCAGTATTTACCAAGAAATTTGCAATATGCAAGTGCGTCATTTATTTTGTACTTCGTTTATAGAGATATGATGTTCCTTGGGTTTTGTGCTATTCCTTGTCATCCTTCTCTATCTGTCATAAATATATTTGCTACTTCCTATTCCTCCTTGCTTAGCTGTTAGCCATATGCTGTTCTAAAGGATGATTTTATGAGGATGGAAAGAAAGATGCCTTTTTGATGATGCAGAGTAATGAGCAGAAGTAAACAACTGTGTTTCAGCATAAAATCAATTCAGTTACTGTTCTAATTGGCTGCTAGTGAATTCCAAAAATATAATATTTTAATGCTTACTGATGTAGATAATAATACTCAATTTCCTCTCTCAAATTCATAGTTGAATTGTCTGATCTTCTGCTTGGATTAGTGGTGTTAGCCCAGTTCTCAGCTTGCAAACATGCTGCTCAGGACCAATCAACCAATTAGGACCGTTGAGGGTATATGCCGTCTGACTTTACACCACAATTATTTTTAAAATGATATTTGGATTAATGCAAATATTCATAAGGGTGCATGTAAACAAGGGTTGTTACAATAGTCTCATGATCTCTTGCTTTCCCAGCTGAATTCTTGCCTTCTGGGTTATGTGGTGCTTATGAACAATGTTTTTCATTACGAATTGGAACAAATGAAAATGTGAACATATGAAACTATACTTAATATAATTTTAATTTTTATGAGCCGGGAAATTTTATTAACAAATGCTGGGATTTGTGCATCTGATTCTATGTTTACAATCATTAAGTTCCTCGATTCTTGGTGTTGGTAGGTAAGGCGTCAAAAAATTTTAATCGTGCTTTCATATTTATGTAATAATGCTTTTTTTGTTGTTATTTAAACGTATATAAAAGCTACGTAATGTAATCATTGCAATGGGTTAAGGGGCGGATTAAGTTTGAATTTGTTATTCAATTGTCATTATTGATCCAGTCATTTATTTTGAGGGCAACATTGAATAGTTTTTTAATACCCGTATTCTTTTATTTTATTTTTTGTAATGATTTAATTGTAATCATGATTTTTGATTACTTAAATTCATATGCTTTAATTATATAAATAATATTATAAAATGTAAATATATTTTCTGTATTTGGTAATGGTGTAACAGCCGAAACCAGTATTAGAAAATTTTTATAAATATTTGGTGGAAATAACAAAGTGTCTGTTATTGATAATCAGTTTTTTACAAAAAATTCTGTGCTGCATTCATGAATTGATTCATTGTGTGAAGGGAGGATGATTTTTAAAAATTTCTGCGTTTGAAACAAATTAAGATAAAAGTATATTCCTATTTAGAAACTTAATTTAATTTTTAGTAGCCATTTTTCGTTTTCTGCTTATGTTGGTAATTATTGTTTTTAATTTGGTGATCCTGAAATCCATAAAGCTTCAACTGAAATGTTTGTGCAAGCAGATTGAACTTCATTTGTGGGAAATAGCTGTTTAGGTTGTTCCTTTTTAGTATAGTAAGCTAAGTAGTATCAATGTGATTTAAAAAATTTATTCACCTGTAAAACAGAGGCATCATTCTCACTCATCCCATAATTATGCTCAACTTATTTTCTCTGTATTTTATATTTCTGTTAATACTCTTCCTTTTGCAATTCCTCATTCACCTGATGCCGGTATGTATATATTGCAGCAAATGAGCTATGGAAACTTATTCTTTTGAAGGTTCTTGTCAATAATTCTCATATCTTGTTTTGAAAACATTTGTTCCCATTAGCCTGAAAATTTGCTTGGGTCATGAAGTACCTCTCTTTGAATGGAAGTGTAGCTATGACATCATCTAATGAGAATTTGAGTTCCTCTTACGGTTACGCCCAGAAATCAATTGGTGCCCTGCTGGGTTAGAGATCCTGTGAAGTTATGTCAATTAATAAAATTCATTCTTGACCATGCTAGGATACCCATCAAATAACTTGGGTTTTCTTTTTGGATCATATGAGTTCACTTGTATTTTCTTATTTATTTGAAGGTTCAAGACTAAGGAAAGGTAGGTCAATGCCAATTTTATGAATATAAGAAGTAAGCTACTAGTGGAAGGTCATGATAGGCTTGGTGGGATGTGTTAAAATTTGCCTATGTGGTATGTTGGATGGCACTCTTCGCCTTAATAAGTATTGGATATTAAGTTGGTAATTAAAATAAAAATTCCATCCTGTGTTTGCTTTTGAAATATTAATTATAGGTATTTGCGCAAGAAGTTATTATTGTATTCTATGCCAGCTCTTGTGTGTCAGGTTAAAAATTACCAGGCTCCTGTTAAATATCATCTGTGTGTTTTAGTAACCCTGTCTTATCTTTTTCTTTTATTTGTGTAGCTAATTATGTAGCATTAAATATCCCTATATTTTTCTTCAAATACAGGAATTACATGAATGACTCCCTTCGCACTGATGTCTTCGTGCGCTACCAACCAGAAACTGTGGCATGTGCTTGTATATACTTAACTGCGCGTCGCTTGAGGATCTCTCTTCCTAAGAATCCCCCATGGTATGCTGTATTTAGAGTGAAAGAATCGGATATACAAGATGTCTGCAAAGCTATTCTTCGCCTGTACAAGAGGCCAAAGGTGATTCTCACTATTAAAATTCTGTTTTAGTACTTACGGTCATCTGGGTTGCATCTGTGGAAACTTCATAAAAGGAGTTAAATGAAAAATGTATCAAAGAATTCTTATTTGATTTTTGGTGGTTTTTATGATGACCTTTAATCCTTAATTAATAGTGATGAGTGTAAAGAGTCAGCTCAACACGTGGGAAAATTTGCTATTTATAATTCCATCCTTAGTTTTTAAATGAGAGTAAACATTTAAATTAGCCCATAATGTTTGCCCTCCTGAAACTATTTCATGGTTTATGTTTGGATTGTTTAAGAGTTTGTCTTCTTGAAGTATGAAAGTCAAATATTTTTCATTCTTGTGAATAGCCTAATGCAGAGGAGCTTGAACGGCGAGTGGAGGAGCTCATGAAACAATACCAAGAAGCCCGTGTTAAAGCAAGAACAGCTGGAACAGCCACTCCTGGAGGTGGTGAAAGTCCAGCTTCATCTTCTAGAGCATCTTCCCCTGTGCCCTCAGCTCCCGGACCAATAGCTGTGACAACAGTAACCACCTCTACGTCATCAACCAATCATAATAGCCTCCCTCCACCTGCTGTTACATTGACAACTATCCCCAGTGGTAATTCATCTTCTATTTTGACCAAGTCTTCAACTTCATCGTCTCGAAGTAATAGCCATTATGGAACCCATGAGGGTAGCCATCACAGTAGTCACCGTCATCGTCGGAGTAGGCGCAGCTCGGCTTCCCCTAGTAAAAAGAGTAGCAGTCGAGGTGAATCTCCCCAACGCTGGGCCAGTTACTCTAGGTTAGTAAAGCTGCTTATTTGAAGTTAAAGTATTACTTAGATATACATACTTCTTAGATTTAAAGTTTTTGCTTTTCCCTTTTTTATTTCATTTTAGTTATTACTATTAATTCTTAAATTAGGTGTATATAAATTAACAGACTTGTTAGCACATGCCTTGATAGCAATTTTACCTCTTTTAAGCATGTTAGTGATGGTCAAATTACCTTAAAAAGTAAAATTATTAACTATATTCTCCAGTTTTATGTCCCCAGAAACAATATTTACCAAGAAAAATTTGTGGAAGGGATCTAATGCTCATACAACATTGTATTTGATATTCAGCTAGTCTTCAAAGCAAAAAATAACTTATGAGTGCCATGAAACTTCCCCATCAAACTTCGGGGTTTGATTAATGCAAGCATAGTGCATTTTGCAAATCTTCCTTGGAGGAAGCTTTTGTTTGTAGGCAAGAGGGGGTTATGTTTCTAGGATGAAGAGTTAAGCGATTCTGTCATGCATTTTCCCTGAAATTTTATCTGTGAACTTTATATAGGAACAGCTATCCATCTCTCTGCAGTATTAAGGGCATAATCCTCGAGCACTCTGGAAAAAAAATAGAGCTGGTTCCATCTGTTAAGTTTGTTTTATGTCTAGGTTGCTGATAGTAAGAGGTCCGTTGAAGTGGTTTTATTCTTTGCCTTTAGCGCTTCGTGCTTTCAAATAATCATACGTGTCTATGGATGTCTTTAATTGAATCACGCAGTTGATGGCACGGCACCGTTGACGACTGCCATGGTCACCACGGCACCCATTTCAATCCGGCCCGGCAGTGCGCTGTCTACGGCGTGAAATACAGGCAGTGCTACATTGAGGCTGCTTTATGACAAAAAGACTTTTTGGCGGCCGCCATTCACGTCACAATGCCGTGAAATACAGGCAGTGCTACATTGAGGCTGCTTTCTGACAAAAAGACTTTTTGGTGGCCGCCGTTCACGTCACAATGCCGTGAAATTCAGGCCCCTTTCAGACGAAACGACTCTCTGCCACGTTGTGGGCTGTGCCATGAATGGTGGCCCGTTCCCAGCCAGCGGCTGTGTTTAAGTCAATAGAATTGTTACATTAGACTCTCGCTCAAGGTTTTCCTGCAACAAGTTATCCAATAACGCTGTCTAATGCGTCGCGATGAGTCACCGGAATTACTGCTCATCATTGACGTGTGCCGGGTGCGAGAGCTTGTATTTCTGCTCTTCCGCAGCCGGGTTAAATTTCTTTCAGCACTTTCTAATTCATAATACCTAATTCTTCAGGTGAGAAAGCGCCTAATTCTGAATATTTCATGATTGATACATGGGAATCGAAGAGAGAGGCTGTGATAAATTTAAAGGCAATTTCTGGTGGAAAAATCATTACAGTGCACGATATTACGCGGATGCGTTATGCGCGAGACTAAATAAGGCAATTGACCTTGGAATCGTAATGAGATAGAGCAAGTGAATGTCAGCGGCGTTAAATAATGGATTATGATGCAATAGATGTGAATTTTTCACTAATTCACCTAAAATTGCAAAAAAGCAAAATTGCGTTTTTATTTACCGATTTCGTGTTATTTCACGATATCGTGAATTTTACAGATCTCTAGTGATAAGGCAAGTTTCACTCTCATCCCTCATAATTTTTATTTATTTGTTCCTAAAAGAGCAGTATGTTAACAGGTAAAGAATACATTTTTATGTTGACCTACCGGCAGCACAAAGCATAGTTAATATTGTAGAAATAAATCCTTGTACATTTGAATTATTCCACAGAAATATTTTCGTGACTATGTAACAACTACTGAAAAAAAGTCATCACGAAACTTAAGGGATAATATTATTAATACAGGCAAGATCTCGTGTGGTCTAATTTAAAATAATTGAAACGGCACTGTATGCATGTCACATATCAGAAATTGGAATTTCTTTGTAGTGATGATGACTTATAATCTAGTGAATTGCGTTTATTGTCCACTGGATTTGTAATTCCTTGAAAATAATTTTTGAAGTCTGAAAATATGAAATTTACTCAGAATGTCTAATGTTAATTTTTTCCTCATCCACCTTCTCAAATCCATAAAATTTATATTTGATTATTTCATTCTCAACTTGTCATTCTTTTGATATCTAGTAATTGCTAAATTCAGGTTACTTAGTAATTTGACGTAACTTATTTTTTTGTTATGTTAAACTGTGCTCAATCATTTTTTTTATCATTTCTGCAGATATATATTCCAATGAGTACAAATTATTTTGACCGTCTGGTTAATTGCTAAGGTAGTTTGGAAGAGTTAGGGAATTACAATTTGTGCTTTCAAGGATAAAACCTTCTTGTCATTCTGTACAGTACTTACAAACCTACTTACAAACGTTCGACTTTTAATTCAGAGGTACAAATATTTAAAGAATTGAAGCATGCCCGAAATTTCAGATTTGGTGCCTTTTAGGTGGGCCGACACAATGTAGTGTGGTGTAGGGGAACTCACTTTTGAGCACAGTCTGAAAGAAGTATCAATTAAACTGTGGTGAAGTATGAAAATGTTAAGTGTTTTGCTGGTTTTTCCTCCCTGCTGGCTGTGAAAGTTAATCTGCTCCAGCTGCGTTGCACTCACAACGAGATCAGTTAGTCACCATCGTGAGTTAAAGGAAAATTGTGTGGCAGTGTTGTGTACTGCAGGATAACTGCGCTTTTCGTTGCCTTGGTTTTTCAACTTATGAGCAAGGTCTCAGAATGCATCTTGTTTGAATGTTGAGGGCTTACTGTATTGCAAACCATTATGCTGTGAATTTTCAATTCTCCTGCCCTAGCAAATTCATCATTAAGGTACTTAACTGTGCCCTTTAAAGTCATTCATATGATGCTTGGAAAGTATAGGGTACACTGGATGGTTACAGGCTTCCATTGTGATGATGCAGTTATTTCAAAGGCAAGCATTTCTTTTAATCACAGTGTAACAGTTCGTATGGTCCAATTTGATATTTTTGTTACTTATTTATTGTCAACAACACACATTTAAGATATCTAAATGAATCATTGATTTGCCGTCAAGCTCTGTAATTTCGTGAAAGCTTTTGGACTCTGTATTCTTAGTACCTGTAGTGTGTAGTGGTTCATTTAAATTCTGGAATGATAGGTTAGCTATGCATATAAGCGTTGTACCTTTCCGATTTACTCATCCTGGTAATATTCTCACCATGATAGTGTATGTTTTCAAGACATAAATACCTAAACTGTTTTGTTACCTTCTCTACTCTACCTGCTTTAACAATAGTATGAGCAAAATGTATACTTCATTGGTCTCTTCCAACAAAAGAAGAAAAATGATTATGATTAAAATATGTTGAAAGGGCATATGAGTAATGTCAAATGAAGCACTTTCTCATGGTTGGTAAACTGCAGGCTAAGGCTTCGGAAAATAAGCTAATTCTACATCATGTTTACATTAGTTAGGATAATTTTTCTCTTAAAAATGTAAATAGCAATAGATCTCACAATTGTAATGTAAATGGGATGAAATGAAAACCTACCTTCAAGGTCACTTATAATAACACCTTAAAATTCTATGTTAATTAGGACCTATTAAAGTGAGATATTTATTGCAAGGCTACTTACCTCCACGAACTCACAATGATACTCAAAATAAATTGATACTCAAAATGCTATATGAATTACAAGCTATTAAATTGGTACTTGTAGTTTTCCATGCCCACATGCTGGTATGAATTGCGGTTGATTTCCAGAGAGATGCCCTTGCAAAAACTTGTAGAGTCCCTATCTTTTTCTCAATGAATGAAATCTATGAGTCACTGTGTGAAAAATCCACAGAGAAAAAAATCATATGCCTTGACCAGGATTCCAACTCAGATCCCTCGATTTCTGGTTGAGTGCTTTATCCAGTTAAGCTAACTAGGCATCATTCCTCTGTGTGGATATTTGTGGACATAACTGGACAAGATGCTAGTCCCGGTATACTTAATATCTATGGGTCACTATCATCTTTTCAATTAAAAAAAAATACAATCATCTTTTCATATTCATTATTTCAGTATAGATTGTTTGTTTTTATGTTGCTTAGTTTCTATACATTTTTTTGCTCATAACTTATTATTTTTTCTCATTATTCTAGCCTTTAAAGTATTCATGTTATTTATTTTTAAGCAGCAAGAACAACCACAATAACTCATCATCTGTTGATCGACATGTTGGTCGGGAAAGGAGTAGAAGCAACTCTTTGAGTCGAAGTCCACCCCCAACTCTTCCTCCTCCACCAGTGCCAGCCTCATCTGTTACTTCTGAGAATTCATCCTCTTCAAGACGAAGGAGAAACAAATCATCACGGAAATCTAGGCGCTCTAGTTCAGGTTCTCCATCAGCCTCAGGTCAAACTAGGTCAAGGTCTCGATCTCGGGAAAGATCAAGAAAGAAGACATCATCGAGGTCCAAGTCTTCGCGTAGAAGTTATTCCAGAAGTGTTTCACCTCAACCATTGAGCTCCCAAACATCAGCATTATCTTCGCAGAATTCAGGGTTGACATCCCAAGCTCAGCTGTCAAATATTAGTTCCATACGGCAGAGCGGTGGCAGAACTAGAGAAAGGTTAGTATAACTGAATAGATTTTAAAGCAAATTGTTATATCTGTTTGACAAATCGGGCTGAGTAACTGGTAGTAATGCATTTTATAGTTTGAAAAGGTCGTTAAAATTGTAATAATGAATAATATCTGGTACAGTTGTCCAACAATAGTGGACCAGTGCTCTTCGGGTGAGCATGGATTCTTTCGCTGCTGGTGGGGGAGTGGGAGTATCAAGAGTGAGAGAATGATTGTATTTGACATTGCCAAATGTGGGTAATGCCATTAATTGCTATGGTAAACACATGGGCCACGAGTATTTCAGGCCTGGCACTGTGAAAATGTATGCGGTTACTCATTTATTAAGGATTATCCTGAATGACTAAGATTGTTTTCATCATTTAGCTCTTGGGGCTAGCTACAGAGCCATGCTAATCTACTGACTCCGTACTTAATATTTACCTATTATCTCAGTAAAGAAAATAGGGGTGCATATAAAATTTTTGTACAAGAAAGAAAGAGCGATGTGGCAGTCCACTATGTTTACGCCTTTATGTAAGATTTTACTTTTTGTAAATATCGCGGAAAACATCGAAGGAGTGTGAGCTAATGCATGGATAATCTGCAACATGGATAAACAGCTTATTGGAGGTGTACTGTATTTTTTAATAGTGAGAATTTAATGCAAAAGTATTTTCTACATGTATGATTGAAATTATTCTTTCCATTATTTTTCTGATTGACGTCTTGTAAAAGGTTGTTAGTAGGTCTTTATTTGAGCTGCACTAGAGTTCAAGTAATGTTCAATATCAAGTGATGTGACTAATGATAATGGTGATGAGAATAAACTTAAGCAGTTCATGACCTATTTTTAGTGCAACCTCTCCCCTTTTCTTCATTATCAGTAGTAGGTTTTTTTGACCCTATATTATGATGAATGATTACCCATTTAGTTCCATGCCATGTAATCTTGCAGCCCTGATGATTGCCCAATTATGATGTTTAACAATTTATATTAATTTTTACGAATTACAGTAGACTCTCGATAATACGAACAACGTTATTACGAAGTTCTCGTTATTAAGAATCAAATCATTGGTCCCGACGAAAAGGCCTATCCATGCTATAGGAAAATGAACATTATTACGAAATTTTCGTTTTTACGAAATTACGAACATCAGTCCCAGTCCCGGCAGTTACAAAACCAACTTTATTACGAAGTTCCAAGCATTAGCAATGGCATTTAGGTGGATATTCACTGCGCTAAGTTTTAATAATCATGCCACATTTAAGTTCTTGTGTACTGTGACCAAGAGCATCAATTATGGTTCTTTCTTCACCATACACGCAACATCATAATAAGCTTCATTCCTGGGGAATCATGGTGACAGACTCATTACAGCTTGTAAATTCGATGTACAGATAGTCCTCTTCCTATGCACATTCGATATACGAACTTCCAGAGATACCATCATTCAATTTCAAATTTCGAATTTGGCACCTTTTGATTTGGTCGTTGCTACGCGGTGCGGCTAGAGGAACTCGCACTCTGGGCATACTCTGAACAACATATCATTGAATCCGGTGTGAAGTTAGGGACTGTTCAGCATTTCGCCCGTTCTTCCTTAAAGCGGAGAGGGATTTTTTCGGCTCCAGTTGCGTTGCACGCCCAGCTACTGTCTGTAAAAAAACCAAGATACCAGAGTTTGAGGAGCTCTAGCGTCTAAACTAACAATAGTCAAATCATCCCTAAAGGCAAACTTTTTAAAGCAACCAGTGAATGATTGCTGCTAAGGTACTATGCTGCTAGGTTCATACTGTGCTAATGAACTGCTAGGGTACTGTGCGTCACGATGCGCTATGTGGCAACTGCGCACGGCTTCTGGAGACTTCGCCCTGCCTCGCCAGGCAGGGAAAAGGCGACAACCAGAGCTAAAAACAAAAATAAATATCAAAAGATGTAGTATATACTGCTAACATTTAACATATATGATCTACGTATATGCATTACTAACATACTACGGAAGACAACAGTACGAATCAATTTTCAATTGACCCACTGGCTTCGAAGTTAGCAAAGGTTTGCGTTGTTTACCAGAACTCCGTTAATTTTAGTGGTATAAACAATTTGTTTTCTACAAACTGCTAATAATAGATGTGGCTTCTTTATATCAAAATTACAAGTTATAGGAACACCGCGGGAATACCAAGCGCTCAAAGTTGGACAATTTGATTTTACACACGAAAAACTGGTACTTTTTTGAGAAAATATAAAGTACAGGAAATACTATTGAGCCGGAGATATTTTAAAGTACATACTACAACGTAGAAATAAATTTTCTTTCGTATTCTTTTTGTTGCACTGAAATTGATTGCTTCGTTTAGATGCTAGAGCTCCTCAAACTCTGGTACATATCTTGCTTTTTTTACAGACAGTAGATCAGTTCGTCACAATCGTGAGTTAGCGCACAATTGTTATGCAGTGTTGCATTCTGCAGGATAACCGTACTACTCGATTCCTTGCTTACAGTCCAGCCGGCGAGAGTTGTCCAATGACGGCACAATAGGAGGGGCGGATAATCCTGCGCCAGTATGGTTTACAGCCAATCGCTGTCCCCCAAACGCACTTCACACCATCGCCTAGTAATGCAATGTTGTCAAATGCATAAAGAGCACCGAAATAAGCCTGATCCACCAAAACAAGCCCTTTCTTCGAATCACCAAAACGAGATTCTTTCTCTGGGTCCTTCACGCTTGTCGTCCCTTCCGGCTCCTTTTGTCATGGAGCACTTTGAAGGCGTTTCCCTTTCTTACCTGGCAACGCATCCCCGACCTAGACCATTCTGCCTGTCATTGGACAAATCTCAGCGGCGTAGGTTTATCAACTTAGGAACAAGGAATTGGAACGCATCAAGTTCGTGTATCGGACTTACTTTAATTGGGAAGATATCAACCCTCGATTACGTGATGCCGCATTCTTCTGTTGAGAAACTGAAACGAATTTTCCTGTTCATATATATTTCCGCGTAATTTAATTGTGTTTATCATATGCGGTTTTTCTGGACAATTCCTTAAAGAAATGTTCATACGAACTTTGATATTACGAACCTCCGGTTTTTCGGTCCCGTGAACTTCGTCATAAGTCTACTGTACTTATATTATTACTTGTAAATGGATTTTGTTTCCCTAAAAGTTAACTTAAATACATATTTCTTCAATATATCTCATCTGGAATTAGTGCCATTGTGATTTATCAAGCTCATCTTGGACATAAATGATTGGATGATTCATTGCATGATCTCTTGTAATCTTAAGGTAGTTATTCAAAAACAGTGTTTTCAGAAATTCCTTTAAGTGCATGAACCCAGCTTGTTTTTGTATAATCGATGAATGTCCATGAAATTGCTTCTTCAGGACTGTTTCCTTAAAATGAGGGATTTTTTTAGGTAATATTTGAATATAAAATCATTCATTTTTAACTTATTTTATAATCTTTTGAACTTTTGCTTTTTGTTTCAGGAGTGAAAAGGTGCGGTACAGGTCAAGGTCCAGATCACATGAGCGTGATCGAAGTAGAGATGAACGCTTCTATGACCATTATGACAAGAGTTTGTCTTCAGCTATTGGTGGAGTTAAACTTAGTAGCACAGCCAAACATCATCACCGTGATGTAGATGATGATTACCTTTCATCGTCTTTGAGATCTACTTCTAATAGTGGCCGGTCATCAGCTAAGGACTCAAGGAGATGAGATTGGAGGGAGTGGGCTTCTACTATGCAACCCACAGAAAAACTTTGGTGATGAGTTAAGTGACAAAGGACATTGAAATGACTGAAGTGTGCAGTGGAACACTCTTTTTTTTACTATCGTAAATGAAGTTTATATAATAAGCAGAAAATAAAAGTATAAATGTTTTTTTCTTTGTTTATTCATTGATGTCATTGGTTTTCTTGTGAATCACCTTTTGTTCCTTTGACCATTTTAGATTGCAATCGTAGCTTGAGAATTACATGCCAAAATTATTTATTGATGTCTTCAGAAGCTGTATTTTAATCTTCACAACAAAGTGGCAACTTTTTGGCTGCATTCATTCTTTAAAAAATCTTGAGTATCAAGTCCAAAACCAATTGGTGACGACTTTTGTGGTGTCATCCAAACCCTTTGGAATGTGCACCTGAATGCGTCACTCATTGCTCCATACCTGAATCTACCTTTCCTGTAAAAATATTATTTAGGGGAAATCTTTTGCCTTGACTGGGATTAAAATCTGGATCTCTCAAATTTCCACCTAGTTTTTTTACCACTCAAACTGTCAAGGCATCTTCTCTGGGTTTGAATACATATATCCAGGCAGCTGAATTATCCTCTTCACAATAGGGTGGTTTCCTATTTATTTCTTTATTGCCTAAATTGAAAGATTATTACTCCTAGAGTACGTATTTCACACTTATAGATTTTAAAATGACAATATCATTTTTGCGATTTCATGAAAAGTGAAAATTTTCAAGTGCGCGAAAACGCGACGGCTAATTATGAATGCTGGGAAAAGCCCGTGTGACGACATTCTGGTTCCAGCTGCTGCGGTGTGAGGTGACCTTGGGGTGAGGATGTGTGCGCCACTGCGATGCAGACTGCTAGCAGGTAGCGCTTGGCTTAAATAAGGATTATTAATACCTTATAAAAAGAAGGAAACTTTATTACCATAGGCAGTTTTAATAGGTGATCATTAAGAGATATTCCCCTGAGCTCTGTGCCTAATGCATGTATTGGTACTCTCAGACGATGTAAAACTCCTATCTACTCGTGTAGAAACTAGGTACCTGTGACGTCACTTGGAGTGGCATTGCATGGGTGCCAATCTGGCCTTTTTCAAATGCAGTTAAAATTGACATTACCATTTGTCTAAACTGGGACTTCTGAAACCAAATAATTAGTATATAATGAATAAACTAACGGTGGGTAACGAATCGCAATCAATGCCTTTCGTTAACTTTTACGAAGGAAACTACCATATTTTCGTGTGTCAGGTTTTACAGGGGCACAAATATGGTAGTTTTGAATAATTTGACCAGTGCGCAAAATTTTTGTGTGTGCCTCATTGACTTCAAACACTCATATCTTGGAAAATACTTGCAATGGGTCTTTTATGTTTTCGATTTTTCTTGACTAAGGTTAAAACTAACAATAGGGAAAAAATTATCAAAATCTGAGATGGTGGGTGTGGAACCCTGGTTGACATGGAATGACCCTGCAACGAACATGCGCTTGTGGGTGACTCTGAAAAAGGTACGTAGCTGGCTAGTCAATGGTGAATGCCCTAGTGTTTGAAGTTGTGCCGATAGTGGAAGAACTAGCTTAAACATGCTGCCTTCTGGCTTTATGTCTGGTAGCATTATCCATCTTGTTCTCCAAAGCCAATAAAACTTAGCAAGGGAAGATGGCTTGATAGTTTAAAACCCTTTATCTCTGGAAATATCTGTAATTGAAGTGTTTTTTAGACAGTAAGGATGGGTGCCCAAAGGTGCAATTCCCTCTTAAAGCAACAACTCCCGTATCCCCCCAAGACTATGTAGTTGTTGGACATTTTCTATAGCCCCCCAAAGAGTACTGAATGTTCTTCGAAATTCTTATGTCGTAATTTGTGCCATATATATCTCCTGTAAGTGGTCTTGACATTGGAAAAAGAAGCAGTGGAGATTATTATTCAAATTCTGGTTAAGATAAGTTTACATGAAGCATTTTGCAAATCGCCCTATCATTCTACTTGATTGAGCTTCTCTTGTTAATGTGCAATTCTTGGGATGGGGTAATGTAAATTGCAAGAAGAAACATGTAATATATTATGTAACTCTATGATACTCTCTGCTTGTGTGCGATATGGCCCAAAGGACCAAATAATGTGTGCCTAGTATGGCATTACTTCGTTAAATCTTCGAGATTGTGCACGAAAGCCCCAGACACAGGGAACTCCAATCGTCGGTAACAAGCTGGTTCAGGGAAAGACTCCACAAACAAGAAATCAGCACTCAAGAAACAATTGTCACAAATACACGAGTTATTTTCAATCAATATCTATTAGAAGTAGAAATATTCAAAATCAGAATTATTACAGAAAACAGCGATGATAACTAATGATCCCATAGGAAACATTACCAAAACTAAGTACAATCTGTATAAGTTTGCAGAAACCACCAATCTCAGCCAAGCCATCTGTCCACCGCGAATGCCCGAGCAAAAGAGGGCTTGCATACTCCAAAACGTGTCAGGGTGGAGGGGTAATAGGGTGATGTGCAAATCTGCCGAGGAGGCGCCCCTGTTGACTGGCACCACTGCAAAACGTCCGTCATCCAAGCTGGGGTTGGAGGGGGAGAACCGCGTACTGCCGGAATATTTCCTTTCAATCTTCTGGGTTGGAGACATAACCAAGTGGGGTGATTGCTGGTAGAGGCAAGTCAATGGAATTCATGGAGGGGAGAGACATAGTGGGGCGAGGTGTTGGAGGGAGAGAGAATTGTGATAGGACAAGTGGCGTACTTCTCACTCCAAACTGCATACTTATGCCTCAGCTCCCATTTTCCCTTGATTGCCAAGGAGTAGGTATTCCTCCACCATACTACCTATATAAGTCTTGCTCTCCAGGTGGGCTGGCGTCGGAGGGCTAGCGTCATAGGGCAGCATCATAGGACAGCGTTCGTAGGACAGAGTTCGGAGACCAGAGTTCCGAGACTTACAATTAGAGTCTCCGAGCCTTTGAGTCAAAGGGCCTTCGTGCAAAAATCCTTTGCACGAAAAACCTCAGCGCGAAAAGTCCTTAGAGGGAGAGGTTCTATGGATAAGTTCGGAGGAATTTCTGCGGGGGTACACTAAAAAATGCCACACCATGAGGGCCATGCATATACCCCTGCCAATGCGGCTTTATTTCCTGTGCAAATTCCAAGGAAGTGCATGCCAAAACTCCACGTCCCCAGGCTACTGCCTTTCAACAAACACTGATAAGAATTAAATTGACATCCACGTCAAAGGCAAAGTAATGCCACTGCCCGAGAGTCCCTCACTCAAAAGGATGTGAGTGAATTCCCCATAGTGGAGACAACCGGAAAAAGGGGTTCAGCTGAAATGGCCAAAGTTTGAGAGCCAGCCGACAGGGAGGAGAAAAATGATGCAACAATTACTCTTCATAAGCAATATCATACCCAAGAACCCTGTCATACCTATTAGAAAAGGAAATTTTCCACTTTTTTAGGCAACAACACCCAAAAACCACAGGCAAAGTATTGTGCGAGGATTTTTTATGTTACTCCATGAAAACTCTTCCTTTGTATTCCATTGGAAATCTCTTCAACAACTTGGTCATAAGGTAGGAAGAAGTTAGGGGGAAGGAGGCTCCCTTAGGAAGGGTATGGAAGGTGGATGGGGGTGAGAGAGAGGCCGAAGGGTTCGTCGTGTCATTATCCTAGAAATTTTGGAGTGGGAGGTTTAAAAGAGGGGAGTGGGAGTCATACAAAAAGTCGTCAACAAAGTTGTCATTGGAACGTACATGCTGCAAAATTACGCCACTGATTTTTAGTAATTTACCACCTAAGTTTTTTTTGTTTTTGTAACTACTACACATTGTACATTACAAAGCACAGCAAACCACACTTTGTTAGCACAATGAAGTGTGGGCCAAAGCAATTTTTGGGCATTATTATTCTTGCCATTTCATGAACCAAAAACATTTTTCCATAACTAAATGGATAAATATTAACAAGAATTCTTGAGCCATAACTTAAACCGCTTGAACTTTCCCTCCAATTTCCGCTGTTTCTACAGTCACTTTCATTATCGCGATTGTGTTTTGTCGCCATCCAATCTCTTTGCGCTCTTCATCTGCCATTTCTTTAGACGAGCGACCACGTCGTGTTGTTGGAGGATTTTTGGAATTGTAGTACATTAATCATGCCTCCTGTAAGTTTTATAATTTATTCTTAAATATCATTATCTAGTGGTGTATTTAGTGGTGTTAATATGTTGTGCGTTGTATACTTCATTGACTGTTGAATTATCGGAGTGCCTGGAATAGAATACGGGAAAGCATGTTCTTGTAATGCGTTATTATCGTTTAAAACTGAGTGAATTATGAAAATAATTTACTGAATAAAATTTTAGCACATTTATTATAGGTCTAATTTGTTTTCAAGTGGATTTTTTGTACGATGCTAATGATTTAAAGGGATTGCACATAGGCTATTACTGTGTCAACTTTGTGATTTTTGTTCTCATTATTTCGGTGTAGCAGTTAGCGGCTAAGAAGCCTATCCCGAAGAAGAATGCTAAAGTTCACATTCGAGGGAAGGGCCAAAAGAAGAAGAAGGTCCAGCACAAGTTCACTGTAGATTGCAGTCATCCAGTGGAGGACAATATTATGGAAGTTTCTAATTTTGTAAGTTGATAAAAGTGGTCTATATTCTTCATTGTCCGGTTAGATATTCAAACATTTGCCGTGAGAGTACTCTTTAAGTCTTCTTTTTCATAATTTTGTCTGGCTCAGGCGTTTACTGAAGTCCTTTTCTAGATCGCCGGGTGCATGAGATTAACTTGATCCTATTTCGAGTCACTATCCACGTGAGTGCATACAAATTCCAGACTATGGGTACCTACCATCCCATATTCTAGTGTATACCCTGCTGATGCTGGCTTAAGTCATCAGGAGGCAAGATTTTACGGTGTAAACGCTATTGTAAGCATTCAAGTTGGCACCCTACCTGCCCGTAAATCCTCGGAAGTAACACTTCTGATGTGAGGACTTCTTCCTACTCGTCCATTCGCAATTTGCGGAGAATAGGCAATTTACTCACAAAATATATGTATACCTTAGATATTCTTTCTTTGACACTTAATCGTCAATTTTTCATTTCCATCGTTGTTGGTAATGAAGTGATTGTCTTTCACATGTTTCATGCTGTCATTTTCCTAATTGGAGCGCCTGCAGGTTGAGAGCTTTTACCATGTTAGAAAATATTCGCATAAAAAAAACTCGATCTCGAGGAAAATTGTTTATTTTAAGCTAGATTGTCGATGGAAATTAATTTTGCAATCCTAGGTGTATTTTTTGGCGAGACAGAAAATAGTCAAGTTTCTTGACTAAAAGTGGAAGCTGTAACTTTGTTGACATTTAACTTCATTACCTTTTCGTAAAATACGATTTCCTTTTCATTAATAAGATTTATGGTCTTTTTAATAGCTTGAAAAAGTTGTAAAATTAAAGTATGATCTCGTAGTTTCCTAGTGAAATATATCTTGAATTTGGGCTATCCACTGAGTGAAGGTCTCCATTGAAACCGATGTTTCAGAAACTGAGTCTGTTTTCATCCTCAGGGTGAATGATGTGACAAACATATAACCAGAATAAAAAAGCAGAGGGTGAATGTCTGGTGGCTGCTATTGGTCCAATTTTCTGGCATTTTTCTTTTCTCTTTCCTCATTGATCCACTTCTAAATCTGCTTTCAGGCAGTATTTAAGTTGTAGCCGTTGTCTCAATTGATATTTTTCTTTTACATCCTTATATTGGTGACTTTCTTTTATGAGTCTTTCTCAGTAATAGTGTGGTTCAGAATTCTGGCTATGTCCCAATGGATGGCATGATTTTTTTTATTATACTGTGCTCAGCCACAGCAGATTTTTCCAACCGACTGAACTTGAAATGCCTTCTATATTCCTTGATGCACAATGGTCCTGCTGGTTTTGCCTACATAATAATGGCCATAATTGCATAGAAAGCTATAAACTCTTGGCATTTGGAACCCACAGGAATCTTTTGCCTCTACAAGGTGGTTCCTCAGGGTCTCAAATGGCCGGAAATAGGTTTCAATCCCATGTCTGTGAAGGATTCTGGTGATTATGCTGGAGACGGTGAAAACATGGCAGTCCAGAACTTGTTATTGGTTTTGGACTCACCTCTTCCTTTCTTTCACGAGAGTTGGAGGCCATTTTTAGGGCCATAACAATGTACTTTTCGATAGAGCCATTTTGGTGGAAAGTCTTTCATATTCTTCAGCTCTTGTGGAAGACTCTTTGTCAGATATCGTTCTCGCATGATGAATTGAGGTTGGCAGGACTGCTTTCCTCAAGTGTTCTAAGGAGACAAAGAAGTGTGAAGTGCTATAGTGATTTTAATGGCATTTAAGAGATTGTCCATAACTTTGCCATTTTAGCATGAGCTAAATTGGTAGGCTCCACCAATGTGTTCAAGCGTTACTATTGGCAGCTAATATCAAGCAAATTTTCAGCATTGGTAAATTTTACTAATGATGGGGTTGGGGTTTTATTGCTCTATATTGATGTTATCTTGCATGTGTTCTTTACAGGAGAAATATCTTCAAGAGAGGATAAAGGTCAATGGTAAAACTGGAAATCTTGGGAATTCAGTGACGTTGGAACGGAATAAGAGCAAGGTTACAGTCAATGCTGATATTCCATTCTCCAAGAGGTAGGTCTATATATAATGCATCAATGTCATTATGGAACCTAGATGTTGCATTTTGGAATACTCTCTCATGAAATCCTCTACTAATGACTATGGATGTGGAGTTACTGTCAGCTGTTTTTAATTCAGTGAGCAATTGATATTGAATTCTTGGTAAGATCCACTGCTACCAAAGCAAGGCAGGGGTTAATTGAACTTCCAGAAAGTGGGGTGTACAATCACTTCCTTCTGCTTCCCCTTTGACACAGTTACCAAATTAATCGGTAAATTGACATTCCAACCTATTACCCTCCTCATGAATGGTGATATGAATAGGACTATCAATCTAAATGAGAACTGTGAGATCTTAATGAGAACATTCTGAAGAAAAATTTGTTCCTTTGGTTTTCAGAAAGAAAGTGTTATTGGTGCAGGAATTGCAATAAGAAACAGAGGTTATTGTAAATGAAGAAATTCCTTAGCGTTATCGCCCATGCCCAGAATATTTTTATTTCAAATTAACGATAAAAAGTTAGTTTCATCATGATTATCTTTAAATATACCTTCCCATACCTACTCATGGTATGGTACTCATGCAGTGCAGTGAACCTATGTATAGGTTCACTGCACTGCATCTACATACTACCCCGCAAGCCACCTAAAAAGGCATGTGACAGGGGGTGTTAGGACACCAGCCATTCATTCATATAAAGGAAGTGCTCGAACAAGGTTTTGATTAGCATATATTAGCCCTTTATGGTTTGGGGGGGGGGAAAAAACGAATTTCCATATCTGTCAATTGGGCAAAAATATTTCTTTAATTTATCGCTTCTGTTGGACCTGGAAATATAGTGGGGCTCTAATATGATGTTTTCCATGTGGCTCCCAAAGATATCCTTTCTCGATCGTTCAAGCAATCCAAGCCTAGCACACAGCGTCCGAGTCTCTAGTGGCTGTCAGGCTATTGTGCTTAACATCTGGGTAACACTGTATGCCCACTGCAGTTTTTGCTGAATCACGTAGCTTTCCTTCATATTTTATTCAGTTCACGGTTCTAGTCTCTCTGCACCGGATCCCATATGCTCGCTGCATATTCAAGGTGTGGTTTGACGATTGTGAAATACAGTGGAACCTCGTTAAAGCGAGTACGGGCTATAGCGACACCCCCGCTATAACGAGAGATAGCCGATGCACCGTCAATTGACCCTATAATAAGCGTGTTAAAAAATTCGTTTTTACGAGACCCTTTTGGCGTTGGCTCTCGCCATAGCGAGGGTTCCACCGCCGGAAGACTTTCATCAAGACTCCTTAACCTCTGTAATTGCTAGCGATCTGTTAGAAATGAAGTTAATGGAGTGCTCAGTCTTAAATTTATGTGGTAAACTGTCGTTCGATAAATATAATGATTGACGAAACAATGCTTTGCACGATTTTTATTCAGTGCGGTGCTTATAAATTGTTTGAATAGTCAGTCGTTATTTGAGTAAGGAAATTTAGTGATGCAAAAAAACATCGCCTTTCGTCTGGATTTATGCTTACGTTTATCGGATAGATGTTTATCTGTCGCCGCACCACTCCTGTTCCTGTATATCTGTTCGCAACAGGTATATTGACTATTATTTTGCTCCACCTCCGTTAAAGCAACAATTCGCTATAGCGAGTGTTTATTAGTGTACCGTGGGGTGTCGTTATATCGAGGTTGCACTGTAGCCCATTTCTTTTACTTTCTCATCTGAAAATCTTCCCACAGTATGCTTAACAAATCCTAACTTCTTTAGGGCTATTCCTCAAATATTCCTAATGTGTGTTCCCCATGAGAGGTTTCGAAGTTATTGTAACTCCCAGGTACTTCATGTGTTGCCTATACGTTAATACCATTCACTGCACAAACATGGTTATAGTTGGATGAACTCTGCAAAAATGTACTGCCATGCATTTGTACACTAATGGCTACACTCAGCATAAATGCTTTTGTGAGGAATCAAATTTTATATTCTTGAGGGTAGGGCAAGTGGAAAAAGCCTTGTGATATGTAGTACAATTACTCTTATGATTCAATTATGAGTACACTTACCTTATGAGTACATTTAACTTACTATTAATACTTTATTTTCCTCGATGAGGTATTTACTAAAAATATTACCCAGGTTGGGTTGACAGGTGTAAAAGACACGATAAAAAACATAACACAAATTAAAATTTTTGGTGGCACTGCCAATTACTCAACTCTTGTTCCCAACTCTGAGGAAAGTTGTACGAGGGTGGTTTTATAAGTCCGTGACTTTTTGAATGAAATTATTTTTCTTGGCAAAAAAGTGTTTTATTTCAGTACATAACTCCTTCTCCCAATACATTTCGTTTCATGGTTTTTCCATTTTTTAAATTTCTTCTAAATTATAGCATTAACCAAGGCCCTCAGAGTAGGCGTTTGTTTCAATGATAACATCTTGGTTCAACCCAAATATCTTACTGCCTAGCCATTTTTTCATATTTGGAGATGGAAAGTAGCCACAGGGGCATAAATCTGGAGAATATGCCGGGTGGGTTAGCAGTTCATGGCCTAATTTATGTATTTTTGCCATGGTGACTAAACAGGTGTGCACCCGTGCATTGTCTTGACAGCACAGTTCTTTTTTCTCCTTCTAATGTGGTCGTTTTTCCTTCAAATCAAACTGAATCTGTCCAAAAGCTTTTAATAATATTTGCAGGTGATTGTTTTACCCCTTTGAAGGTAATATAAGTGAATGGCACTGTGTGCATCCTGAAATCTGTGGCCATGGCCATGTCGGTAGACAGATCTACCTTAGGCTCTTAAAGTGTACGTTCACCCTCAGAAACCAATGGTCTTGATTGTTCTTTGGTCTCTGCTGTATTGCATTGGCTTATACTTCGCCCATGTTTACGAAACAGCAATAAAACTAGTTCGGATTGCATCTGAACATCGCCAAACACTTCTTGGAAGTGTTCATATGGTGGTGCTTATGCTCAATGTGGACAATCGTGGCACCCATTGTGCGGATTGCTTTTTCATTTCCAAATATTCGTGTAAAATGTGACGGAAGCACTCATTTGTAATGCCTACAGAATCAGTTATTTAACGAACATTCATTCTTTAAATTTCCATGATCAATCCATGGATTTAATCGATAATTTCTAGAGTCACGACCTCTTTTGGGTGTCCTAATCGTTCGACTTTACTTGTGCTGTTACGATCACAATGGAATTCATTAAGCCACTTCTTTAATAATGGAATTGATGGTACAGTTTCCATTGTATTTATCAAGCCTTTCTTTGGTTTTGGCGACAGTTTTTATGCTCCAAAAATGTTTAGTTAGTGCACGAAATTCACTTTTTTTACTTTATTGTTAAAATTTGCAAGGTTGTCTGCTTTAAATGGCTGTCAAACACAAAATAAACATCTTAACTAGCTCAAAATTTTACAGCTGTTTACTAGTAAATAGTACCTTAGCAAAGCAAATTGCTTATCCAGCAACCCTCAGAGTACTACTGAAAATTTTAATTTGTGTGATCTTTTTTCTGTCTTGTATACTATCTTACCTAGCATGGATTATGTTTGTGGTAACTTTCTATAAATGTATAAATGCTATAGTTAGAGCTTCAACTTTATTTTGTAAAGTTCTAACATAAAAATATTTGCAATATTATATATTTTACCATTTTTGGACACCCATTTGAACGGGGACCTAACTCAGTTTATTCCAATAAAAAATTTGTAATAACAGTCATATTTACAAAGTGCTTATGTTTTTGGTTTTATGAACTGCTTTGTGTTTTTAACATATTTCAATATTATTCATTCTTATTGACATGTCCTCAGTCAAAGCAACCAAGAAATAGTTATTTCATCTTTGCATAATTACCCATTAATGGCTATTTTTTGATGTGTGTATAGAAATAAAGTTTCCGAGAACTAAAAGACTAAATTCAATTTAAGGAGAATGGCCCATGCACTCACTGGAGAATGTATTTATTGTTTGCATACATAAAAATATTGAATTTCTAACAAATTGAGATATAAAGACGTACAGTACTCAAAATCTCACCATGAATGACTTCATTGTGTGTTTCCGAAAAACCTGGTGAGTTTCTAAAACCACTGCAGTTTGTTTTGAAGAGAATGAAATTTGTCTCGTTTGGTCCATCGAAATGGTCCCAAAGTAGAAGACTTATGTGAAGTGCTATTGAAAAATACTCTGTGCAAATAGCGACTCGTTCACAGTTTCCAGCCAGTAGCTGTGGGTATTTGCACACATTGGATGCCATGGAAGTAAACAAGATTGAACTTGCAATCAGTCAATAGATGTAACCAATCATTCAGATATGAACTTCTCACTGTTATGAATGCTAAGTAGAATGAAACTTCATTTTATTCCGCCATTGAAGGTATGCAATCTTGGTGTAAAAGAGTCGAAAACATGCGTAACTTTGACATGCTTAAAAACAAAAAGTATAAAAAATACTACTTTTTTATTTTTAAGCAGAACATTTAAACAACCCACTGAGAAATTTTAAAGAAAATAAAAGGTGGCCTTTTTTAGTAATAAATTGTTAAGTAATGACTAATTTTTATTGTTTAAACAAGTCCTATTCGTTAATTATTGCTTCAAATGACTTGCAAGTTATGCCACATTGTGCATAAATGAATTTTCTTCAAAATTAAACAATAACCACTGCTTTACGGGCCACAGTTCCTTAGTAATCAGCATTTATGAGATTTTTCATTTTTTACTAGAGGCCTGACTCTGCAATGTTCAAAGGATGGTAACTTTATAATGGTTCAGTTCTGAGCTGAGATAAAGTCATCATTATTCATCATAAGGATACTGCTTTCACATCTATAAATTTGAGAGAAATCGGTGATGATCACCTGACATGATTTTGCACTATCTGCCTGATTTGAGATGAAATCCCCCCGTAATCATAATTTACTAACCAATTTATTATGAATGGCCTAGGTCTCTTCAAACGTAGTTTGGATCCCATTTCAATTTTGCTGCAGTTTATTAATTTTTTATTCCTGGTATTTTAGGTACCTTAAATACCTGACTAAGAAGTACCTGAAGAAGAACAATCTCAGGGATTGGCTGCGAGTTGTTGCCAGTGGCGAACATACATACGAGCTGAGATACTTCCAGGTATGTACTTGAATATTGCTGGGTGGCCTTATTTCCTAGAAGTCTGTTGGTGTTTGTAAATTCAAGTTTTAAGCACATGTCAAAATGTAAGTTAGTGTGAATTGAGTCTAATGGGAGTTTTTCTTTTTCTCAGATCAACAACCAGGAAGACGAAGAGGAAGACAGTGATTGAACTAATGGTTTATAGATGATCCATTACATTCAATAAAACATCGTTTATCTATAATATTGTTGTCAGTTTTTACTATTTTAATATATGTGTGTGATAATTTAATTCCTAATTCAATTCAAAAACTGTCCCATAGATTTTTACACGTTACTATTTGTTTAAGGATTGCCGTAGAATCATTCCATTAACTCCCTTTAAGCTTTTGACTACGTATTAGTTACCAGCCACCCATTTTTTAAAGCTTAACTGAAGGGTATTTCACTTAGTGAAGTCAGTGGTTAGGTAGTCAAAGTTCTCTCTACCCCTTTTGTGTTACTCATGTTATGTCGAAGAAAACTGGAAATACTGTATGAGTTTTTGATGAACCCTCAGAACTGCCTTTGAGTGGTATCGGGCTGCCTGGAGCAAAATCATGAGCCCTCTTCTCTGGCAAAGTTATAGTGTGTACTAACTCGAGGGTGTCTCATAGAAGACTTCATTACGTCCGGTAGGGTTATGTTTTTCTGCCGTCACCCCTGTAGATTTTATTCTTTGTCGTAGCGATGGATTCTCTGTCTGAGTGTGTGTTGTCCAGGCTTGACACCTAAATTTATGTCCAGGGTGCTGCATCCCTAACTAACCAGTACATTTCTCCAATGTTCTGTTTCTGCTCTGTTTCAGTCTTGAAGGGCTTTCCTCTTCATTTGTAGTCCCCCGGAGCACCCTCTACCTTACTCTTTTCTATTTGTTGCATTAGAGGCCTTCAGAAATGTGATACTGCAGGTAATAAAATGATTTATTGAATACCTTACTTCACCTTCTGCAGAAGACTTCCATTCTAAATGGCAAGCATTGGTATTAGTGCAGTAGCTCAGGAGCGAAAGTGCTTTAACATGGAATTAAATCTTCTTGGCATAAACTAGGCATACCACTAATCACCTCTGTGGCCAACAATCTTGATTACGCAGCCTTTTGTTGCTTAGCACCACCTACCATTGCCACAGGCACTGTGTACCTGAAATTCATAGCACTTCTGCCACCCTTATAAGTGGTTCTTTAGTAGTGATGACAAATTTTACTATACATTGTGAGCTTTGATGTGCCACTTATTAAATGTAACTCCACAGAGCAGTTGATGTATTGTGGGGGGAGAAAGGAAAATAGGAGGGATGATTTGCTAGAAGTAGAGAATAGGGGAAGGCTGGGAACAGCTGGTGTGAATAGTTAGCCTTGAGCATGCAGTTGGGGCCTCTTTTTTTTAGGTGGGCTGATATATGAGCTTATACCTATGCCATCGCTGAAATCTAATTCACTGCAATTTAAATTTAAAATGTGACTATAAGATAAAATTACTTCATTTTTTTAGTGTTACAATACACTACTATCATTACCAATGTAATACTACTATAAAACCTTCACATTTCTCATGTACCCCAGGAAGAATGTTGCACTTAGAGGGTGATAGCAAAAATTAAGTGCATAACACCTCACGGGCTTGATAGCATCTATGCATGAATTTTGGTGGTGTAAAATTTATCTTAACTTGTCCTTGACATGATATTTTGAGTAATCTTATTAAATACTTGACAATTAATTGGAGATTAAGAGATTTTCGAAGTCGGGCATTATGATATTTTGAGTAATCTTATTAAATACTTGACAATTAATTGGAGATTAAGAGATTTTCGAAGCCGGGCATTAGTGTTGTATGTTATGTCATGAGGTATGCTCGAAAGGGTATCGTTAGAATTTGTTTACGTTTTTTCTTAGCCTTCTTTAGCTTTTGGGGTTGTTGACTGTCGACTTTATCAGCTGGCTTCTCGTAATGCACCCCTCATGCTTTGCCTCCCATCTGCTGCTCTCCATGGCATTTTGCTCTAAAAAGTGCACTTTCAGAGCTGGCTGTTAGTGTCGTATGTTATGTCAGGAGGTATGATCGTAAATGCTATCATCAGCATTTTTGTCCGTTTTTGCGTCGCCCTCTGCAGCTTTCAGGGCTTGTTGACTGTCGACTGGCTGGCTTCTCATAATACACATACCCCTCACGCTTTGCCTCCCTCTGCAGGATAGTAACCCAGCCAGCAGTGAACACAACATAGTGGAGAGGGATGAGTAGTCGCCCGCCAACTACAACAGCTGAAGTCAAGCTGGGCAACTAAAAGGGGTATCTCGTTACACGTTTTTTCTCGCCGTGGAGGTACAAGCCTCAAATTTCACCGATTTTTATCCTTAGGAACTCGAAGATGGCATCTTCGGAGCCGGCTCTCTGAATCGTATGCTATATTCTGAGGTTTTCTCGTAAATGGAAATATTGCCTCTGCATGAATGCAAAATATATATTTTGCATTCATATAGCTTGATTAAAAATCTATATAAGTGAACAAATGAAGCAATCATTATTAATTTAAACACATGTGTTTCTGTTATTGTTGGAGTGTAATCATGATTGAGATGCATCTTGTCACAGCATACTTATTCTTAAGTTTCTTCCTCGTGGAGAAAGTAATGATAAATTACTTTAATATATTATATAAAATAGTTTAATAAACCACACAGAGGTAAATCTTTGGACAATGTCATCGAGTATTTTCGTAAATATTTACAGGCACATGGCAAAATTAAAATAAGCCAGCTTAACTTGACAGGTTAACCATGAACCTGTTTTGAATCAAGAGCCTTCAAGCAATGATAAAAGTAATTATGCATATGGTAATGAGTTCATACCTTAGTACACATAGTGCTATGCATATTTAACACTAGGGAGAGGACAATAATTTTGAGAGATAAAGATGAGAATGTGATGATCAAGATTCATCAATAACCTTTTAAGTTACACTTATCTAAACATCTTATTCAAATAGTTTTTTACACAAAAATTTGTCAATTTTCCACAACAGAAATTATGGAGTTCATTTTTAAATCCTGCATCAAAAAAATTCTTGATGAAAGTAATGCAGTCATTCAACTTCATCAAAAAGTTCTTAACTCTAGATACAAAAGTAATAATTCTTTATTTTCAAAATGAAGCAAAGGAATGAATAAGTTTCATGGCTCAAATCATTGTGATACATGGGTCAGCACACTCAAAAAGTGAATGGTTTGGTCCACTGCGACGAGCAACTTGAGAGGCTGTTTCTCCACTGTTATTAAGAATAGATGGGTCCAGATTAGGATTCAATAAAAGTAATATTAGTGTATCTCTTGCATTGCTGCTTGATGAGGCCAAATGTAAAGGAGTAAGACCTGTGAATGGATGGTATAAAATATTAATCACTAGAAGGCATTAATTCAATGAATAAGATATCGATGGTTAAGTTCTAACAATACGTATCTCCAAAATAGCAAATTTTCAGGAGAGCGAATAAAATATTAATATGTAGACTGAAATTAAAAACCAAAAGTTCATAAAACTGAAAAAGAAGCATTCATTTGCAAACAAAGAGTTGTTTTTTGCTTGTATTCTATTTTTTTTAAGATTATTATATTTTAAGATACCTGTCTAAAACCGGCCGAATTTGATATACATATGTGTTGTTAGAACTTAGCTATTGATATGTACTTTTGGAGGGGTTGTTCGCAACCAACTACAAAACCAAAATAAACCCATCAACTAGTGCTTAAAATATTTTTGACTTCTAAAAGCAGGGCAATTCCAAATTTGTGCACACACTACTATTAGTGTCAAAAATATATAATTATACTATTATATTACACTACACTGTCGACTGCGTATTAGTGAACATTGCCATAGGATGATAATGGTGGGTATTTCAAAGATCATTTTTGAAAAATATTTGTTGCTCAATGTACCACAATTATGTACATATATGTAAAATGACATTAGAATACTAATGTACAGTTCCAGTTCAATATACTTCTCTTGAGCGGTTTGAATTCCTTTGTATATTTTCATGGTTTATATCATTGTGATACATCAATAAATGGCTAATCAAAATCAAATGGTGGAGCTATGTAAACCACAATGATTTTTCAATCATGCTAAATTTATCTTTTTTCAGAAATATTGCCTGAATGTTTGAACTTGAGCAATAATCATACTTTATAAGTAATTTAACTTAATGGTGTAAGAATGGGAAAAATGATAAAGAGCAATTACAGGAGAACACGGCATGCCATAAAAAGCTCAAAAGAGGAGAGCTAGAGAATTTTGAATGATAAATATTAGCGGTGATGCTGAATAAACCAACCATGTATGGGAAAAAAGAAAGCTTCCTTAAATATAGTATGGAACTGGATGGAAGATATGATGCCATAAGGCCACCTAATAATACCATGAGCCTCAGTACATATCCCAATCATAGGATTGTTGACTTACGATGATGACATACTTCTTGAAATCCCTTCGTACATTTTCAGTAGAGTTCATGTCTTGGGCAAGGCAAAACCTAGCTGATTGGCACAATGGAACATGAAAGATAAGAAAGTACCAGGGTACCTGTCAAAGCCCTACCCAACCCTGCGATCAGTCCATGAGAGTACATACTGCAAATATTTTTATGGAGCTGGAAGAGACTAGATGCTTAATTCATCCCCAGGTCTCTTGTTGCTATTAAATTTCAATCTTAAAACTGAAGCTCTCATTTCAACTACACTTTCCTCTTCAACTGGGAGTATTTTGGTAACTTTGTACTTGGAAAAAAAACACATTTTGGACAATAGCAATTACCAATTTCATTCACTGGTAGATGACCTTTATCACTGACAGAATATGTGTTTGAATAGATGATCATTAATGATATTCAAAGAGGTAGTTCACCGGGTAGAAATTTATTCTCATGTCCACTTCGTCCATTTGATTATGAACATTGGGACCATGGTCACAAAACTTGATTATTTTTGACCTACAGACAAAAAAATTTACTCCAGTCAAAATCAAATACATACCACCATTGGTGACAGCATTTACATCTGCTCCATGATCCAGCAGCAAAGATGCGCAGTGGGTAAAATTCCAGTTGCATGCTGAGTGTAGGGGCTGCCATCCATCCTTGGTAGTGGCTTTGAGATCAGCTCCTTTTTCTAGCAGGTACTGTTGACAAAATTTTTGTCATTTTCATTCTTTCAAAACATAAAAATCACAATAATTATAGAAAGAAAACAATCACCCATCTTGACAATGATATGTGCTTTACAATGGTAAGTGATGAAAATTTTTACCAAACGTCTAAGCCACTAATTTCCCGCTGCTACTCCTCTTTTCCTGAATTCTACATGGTAAAATAAAATTTCATCCACAATGAAAGGATTTATTATACTTGGTGTCAAACGAATTTCACTCACAGCAATTTTTAGAATAAACTTTTGTATGCATAAAACGAATTATTAAATCTGCTCATTATTCATGGAATATTAGAAGTCAACCACCAACTGTTTGAATCCAGGATAAACATGACACTATCAGTGGCGTAGCCAGGGAGGTTTGGGGGGTCCGGACCCCCCCCTCCAAATATAAAAACACAATCATTTTCCTTCATAAAAGAAAACAAAATATTGAAAAATCATGAATTTAAAAATATTTCTTTAACAAATGAAGTTTTTTCGATTATGAAAAGTGTTAAGATTAGTTTAAAACCTATTGCTGAGTGCCCTGTTTTTAAAAAATTTCCCCCTCCTGGTTTTGGATCCCCCCACCCAAAGGAAATTCCTGGCTACGCCACTGGACACTATATGCCATTTCAAAGAATATAAAACTTCACTACTCATTTATCTGAAATTACGGCTTATAACTTTAGAAAAAGACTATGAACAAGCAAAATTCACCGAGAAATATTGCTGGTAACATTTTTTGTGCTTTTTTACAAATGGAATAGTTTTTTTTACGAGCAGGACATGTCGAATAATGAATATCAAGGATTCTTTCCTTCCACAATTTTCAAAATTAAATTTAATATTCCAATATGATTAAAGTGAATTAATAATGTAATTCTTATCTCTTCATGATACATAAAAATAAAAAAAAGCAAAATAATAATGATAGAATCATGAAAATTCCAGAAAATATCCTCAGTGTAATGAGTAGACACCTTGAGCACTTAAAGGATGGAGGGGGGTCATTTTTGACAACTCTTGATTTCCACATTTTACCATTTCTGCATGAATCAGCTCAGGAAGTGATGACTATCACCAATTACAGTACTATAATTTCCATCCATCAAATTGAAATAAAAATTTGACTTAAGCTAAATTACATTATGCATTTTATAATAAAAGGACAGGAAGAAATAATTTTTGACCCCTCATCATTAGAGAACAAAATATCAAAGTAACATGATATTATCCTGTGTTAGCTATCCTTGAAGAGTTTGCTGAATTAACCTTTGCCAATGAAAATTTTATTGCAGTGAAGTTAATAAAATGGTGTCTGCAACAAGTATTTTGATGGGTTCATGCTGAATGCTTTCTTACGCATAAAGAGTAGATACCATGAAATTATCTACAGTAGTATGAGAGTGAATGAATATCTGATGGTAATAATGGTGATTAAGAAGGTAGAGAAGGGGGCACCTTTTCTTTCTCATACCAATGGTATTTATAATCTGCAACACAAAAAACAGTAATCTTCAGAAGAAGTATTCTATGCTCTGATATAGTCTTCAAACGCAAGATAGAAGCACATCTCTCTCAAGTGTCTTTCCAATAAAGATATTTCCAAAAAACCCTGAAAAGACAAGGCAACATAGGTACCTATTATTCGATGATACCTATTTCGAAAAGGCTACGAGAAGTATGCCATAGAAAGAGCCATAGAAAATGCTAGCCATAGATGTTCATTCCCTATTAATGATGTCTTAAGGAAACTCACCAAGATTGAGGTACTATTATGAATAAATAAAAAATATTTTGCACATTATTTCCTTGTAAGGTTGATGGTCTCTTAATGCTTGTTTTTTTCAAAGAAGGAGAAGAGACAATGGTACCATAAAATCAGGATTTTCTCTTAAATTTGGAGTCTTGTTACAAGACATATTTATAGAAAGACTTTGATATATGATTCGATACGCCGGCCTAATGAAGCAAATAGAATGAGCAAATAGTCTTTCGTTTGAATTGAGGAAAACATTCACATAAAGCTAACAGATATGCTTCATTTCTGAACCCAATATTCGAGTTATGAACTACTACTTCAAAGTCAATACCCCTGGTGATAAATTCAGTTAAAACAATAAAAGGTATACAGACAACACAGATAAAATATCAAAGTTAATATCGATGAAAACAAGATATATAAGATCAATACATTCCTGTACTTAGGTACGGAGGTTCTAAGGCCAAAGGATGTGCATCTCTCCGACTACACAGCGGAAAAGTTAATAAATCCTTTTAGCAATAGGTGACACACTTCACTGGGGATAGTTTTTTATTCCATTAAATCTGGATAATAAAAGTTACTTTCGTAAAAATATTGAAGTTCCGAATTATCAATCAGGCCTCCACCGTTGTCCAGCCACATATGCAAAATCACTCATTTAAAAGGGATACAATGGTTTCAGAAGAAGACAATCGATTTCTCCGTACCCTAAGGAAACATTCCATCCCTTTTATAATATCTCTGCTCTATGAGAACATACTGAACGACATCAGCTACGCTATGATGATATTACCTCAACTACATCTTCATGGCCGTTGTAGCAGGCGCGGTGTAACGGTGTGTAGCCATCCTTATCACGCTCTTTGAGTAAAGATGAACCCTCCAGCTGTATTAACTTTTTAACAAGGTCCAAATTTCCGTGCTCCGATGCCCACAGTATTTCCTTCTTTGCATTTTCTAAAAAGAGTTACTGCCCATTAATTATAATGAATGATCATATAAGATACCATGAAGAACAGTTTCCTTCGGTCTTTTATTACCGTGTGGATTAGGCTCTTCATCAATTCCCACTGTGTCATCGTCCCATCCACTCACGTACATTCCAGATAAATTTGAGGATTCCTCAGGAATCCTGGCACCTTCATTAGGAAAAGAATCATTTTCCTCCTCGTCCGACATAGCATGAAAGTTGAAACAGCTACAAAACGATGGCTAAAAGGAGAGGAATCAAGAAAAACCGTAACCGACCGTCTGACAGAATTCACAATTGAAAATCAAATCAAATAACCTAACAGTTGAAGTCTGATTCCGTATACATTAGACCATAAGCAACTAGACCCGCCGCGGCGGGTCTAGTTGCGCGCCGTGCGGCCGGAACGCTGTGGCCAACAACGCAAAGAGGGGAAGTGAGGGAGATGAGGAAGCGTGACGTCACGGTTAGGAACGCAGATGATAAGCGTTTTTTGCGGAAAAGGCCATATTTTTCGCATGAATTTGTTTAGTTATATTTCAAACATTGAATTGATTTCAAAGTCTCAACACTTACCGTATAAGCGCTTACGATATTTTAACGCTCATCCGCTGCAAAGTCGTTGAAAAGTGAAGATATTGGGCACGCAAAATGATTTTAGACATAAAAATATAATTTTGCGATGAACTAATGCATCATGTAGCCTTGAATGTGCGCAAAAGGTTGCATAAAGCAAGATAAAACGAGAAGCGATCGTATTAAATACATTGATTAAGAATGTCATTTGTAAACACGTAACACGAGAACATTAAACGTTACGAAATATTTACCTAAGGTGACCAAATTTTAACATTCGTGGAGCGGGACACCATTGACCGAGGGGGAGGGGGTTATTGATTAAAAATATGGTATTTATTTTAATTTATTAATTTTTATATTTATTTCTTACAAGAAAATATACTACGGAAAAGTAGTATTTTAATACATATTTTTTAATATTACACAATTACAATTTATAAATATGATGCATTAAAAATTAAGTTTAGAATTATTTTTTTCTTTGGCATACTTCTTATATTTCAGTGATTTTTTTCTTAATTTCTTTTTCGGAAAAGGTCATGATATTTTTCACATGAATGTTTTTTAGTTATATTTCAAACATTGGATTGATTTCAAAGTCTCAACACTTGATAGTGATTTTTCTGATGCACACACTTCATTTACAATAGAAAAAACGCGTTCAATCGCAGCATTAGCTTGTGGTAAGGGCAAAGAATATTTCTAAATTTTAGGGCATTAATGTATGAAATATGCTTAATTTGAAAATGATGAATATATTTATAACCGTTAGTACTCTATCAAGATTTGTGTTGAAGCCCAAGATTTAACCCTTTTCTAACCAATATATTTTTTAAAATAATGATACCTCATTAAAAAGATCATTTTCGGAAATATTATTACATGAGAAATTTTGTGTACAATGATCGAATGATTTTTGAACATCATTCCAATTAAGTTCACGTTTTAAAGTTATCCAATTAAAATGTTCAATATAATTTTAATATAGCGTCCACTCTTCTAAATAATATATGTAGTTACTTTAGAAATTCTTAACGTGATTCATGATATCTGCACGACTTATTGCACCCTGTTATTCGAGCTCACTTATACTCTTACCGATGGTTAACGGAAGAAAATTACTCTCTAACCGCTTTTGATACAGAAATTTAAAATTTTTAACTTCATTCACTACTTCGTTTACCAAAATTTTATCACCTTCAATAACTTCAATAGCATTTTGAAAAAGAGGTGATGGACTCTAGCTAATTTGAGGATTCTTTTTCAAAACTCTCTTCTAACATTCTACGACAAACGTAAACCTGAGATAGAAAGTAGGATTTCATAGTGTGGTATAATTTCAAAATTTTATCTACATCTGACGAAAGAGGTAACTAGCGCGTTTTACAGTAACCAAGTATTTTCTGATACTCGACTTCCGCAGTTTCACAAAATTTTTTCAGCATTTGAACACGCACGGTGTAATGTAAAAATAAAATATATTTTAATAACAACATTTTCCGCATCTGCGGGAAACAAATCAGCAGCTGTTTAAACGGCGTTATGGATCATGTGCGCTGCAAAACCATTTTGATAACTTGTGATGTACAGGCTCGGAAGGAATGATAATAAAAAATAGCATGGAAAGACATCTCTCTGCCAATGCTTGTTTCTTTTCTTCGTCTCAATAAGTTGTTTTCTCTAAAAATTTCTGTATTTTGGAGGAATATGCAGCAGTATTTAAATATTTTTTATGTTCTTGCTCCTCCAAGTGCTTCGAAATATCATTCCTACTGCCGTGCAAAATAGAAAATTATCCGTAACATTTCACACATTTGACAAAGTAATCGCTTCTGGATTTTTTTAATAAAATGAGATTCACTTCTTAGATGATCTTTGAATTCGCATCCTCTTTTCTTACGCGTTATGACAAAAATCTGAAAAATTAAATTTACACTCATTACACAATACTCATTACACAAATGAAAGTATTACATGCACACCTGTACTTTCCATGGATTACATAAGTTAACACCATGTCCATCTTTGAGACATACGCGTAAATAGAGTATTCAGGACAGTTAACCTCCACCTCCCTCATATGATTGCCAGTAACCATTTCCAGCACTATGAGGTAATCCGTGCTCAAATAGAATAGATCTCCTGAATATTCGAAATCTGGCTGATAAAACTCCAAATGAATTCTTAATCACGGTCTATCAACCCGAACAAGGAATAGCAATAAAATAGAGATTTCTTAAACTTCCAAGCGATTTTTTGGATCTACAATATGATTTCGAGAGGCATTTTTAGCGATATTAAGAGTAGAAATATTTTCGGAGGAAAAGACATAGTCATTGGGCTAGACGAAAATTGTCATGTACTAGCCAATTACAGTAACAACGAAAGAACATAGGTTGATGAACAGTGAAAATGGAATACGAAAAATAACTACTAGTTTAATGTCAGATAACAGAGCAGCTTTTATCTCAAAGTAAACGACAGCGCAAGCCCAGCCCTGGTTCCTATCTTCAGCCCAGCAAGGTTCCTATCTTCAGCCCTGAAGATGGGAACCAATTTGGTTTTCGAAACGCTGACAGCCATGTCAACAATTACCCAGTGGGAAACCCGAGTAGCCTTCCAAGACGCTGTGCGCCGGAAAAATACCAGAGAATACTACCAAAAATGGAGACAGGATTGGTTCCACATTCAGCGAGGATTGGTCTAATCGATGAAATATGAGCTGATGGTAATAACTTCAAAATCCTCTCCAGCTGTCGAGTCATGAACGAGGCTCTTATTGATGAGACGATCGTTCCGTAAAGATGTAAATAATTAATTGGCCAGCGAAGAGTCAGCGATGCGCTTAACGGGGTGAAAACGTGGAATCCGGAGAATGGGGATGAGAAATGGTTGCAGGCATTTGAGATGTATGAGAGAGAATGGAAAATGTGTAATGAACGGAGAGAAAGAGGGGCGATACATAGGAGGACGATAATAATGTCTATAATAATGACGATAGGTGAAATTAAAAACTAAAATTTATTCCATTATATCCAATCAATTGAATGAAATTCAGTGATACTTTTCCTCTAAAATTTAAGACATGGGAGCAAATTATTCTCTTATGGTTGAGCGGGCTCTGATTCATGACGATAGTTGTAAAAAAAAGCCTTCCCAATTACAAATGCTAACTTGAAGTATTTCTCTCATAGCCGGCTATTTTCAATGATAAATATTCGATAGTCATTTCACCTGTTCGTTCTTTATTGCGAGAATTACACCTGTTCTTAGTTTTGTCCTAAAATTATAATCGCTGATGATACTCCATATACAATTATGAGAAAAAAGAGCCTTTATTAACGAGCGTGTTTAAGCATCACTCTGATCCACAGCATCCTCTGGGAGAATGGAACAAAATGTCTCCTGTCAGCTTATTTTTTCACACCTACGAATGTCTTATCTTTCACATCCTTATTTACCTGTTCCATATCTTTTGTTCAAGGCCTTCCTCTTCCGTTCTTGCCATCCAATTGTCACTCCACGATTATCTTTATCAGGCCATCACATCACAAGATATGGCCGGCTAGGTTGTTGCATCTTCTTATCAAGGGGTTCACTTCTCTCCCACCCTTCTTAGAATTTCGTCATGACTAACTCGGTAGATCCGTTTGGTCCTCATCATTCTTCTATGGCATCCCATATCGAAGGCCTCTACTTTTGATTTCTCCGCTGTTGTCCATGCCTCACTCCCGCGGAAAAACGTTCTCCAAATATAAGTTCTCATAAATTGTTTCCTTACTTCTATGTTTAAATTTCCCGCTGTAAGTTGATCTTTCTTTGGGTGGAATATTCTCTTCGCCTGGGGTATTCTGCGGATAATTTCTTTCTTGTCTCTCCTGTCGCTAGAAATCGTGCTTCTCAAATGACAGAATCCATCCAATTGATGCAAATGTTCAGGAAATATGGATAATCACTTTTTCCGCTGCTCTAAGGGATAGCTCCTATGGTAGGTTTACAGGAATCGTGAAAATGCTTAACTCACTCGCCATTTCCTGGATCTAGGATCACTTATGTTGTTCATTTTCCATAATTTTTGCTGCCTCTTCATTACACGGCAACTAATATTCCCCTAAATTTTGAACCTAAAGTTACGATCGCTCTTTGCAATCTTTGTGCTCTGGTGGGCTGATGAATTTTTGAGGGGCAGAAAAAAGGCACGTGTAGCCCGTGATGCTAAAAGCAATAAGGTTCAGGCACTAGAGAAATAACAAAAATATCACCTCAGATATTTATTATTAGCAATAATCGCGGCAATTTCTCGAATAGGTCAGATAAAAAGATAAAAAAATTCAGGATTAACAAAAAATTCTTTTCAAATTTGGCATGCCACCGTCGCACTCAAAGAATCTAGTGATGAACGATGTTTTCCCAGAAAAATGTTCAATCAATCATTCACAATGTGAAAATGATTTGGAGGGACTCAATGGAAAGTGAAAACGGATGCTAGTATAGGAAATTAGGGTGAGAATAGCGGTCTCGGAGGTTCCCTTTCGAACTCCCATTGTGTTGCCCTCAAATGAGAATTGAGGCATGAAAGCTGGAAATGGAAACTGTGAGAGGGAAAACTTGACGAACGAAGAGAAAAAGCTACAATAAGCATACCACGTTAGGTTAAAGACTATCACAATATGCACAGTAAATGACGGAATTAAGGGTTGTACGGTAGTATAGAGCGTACGATATTTATCTAAGGCTAGATAGCGACCCATTGCAGGAGATAGGGCGTACAGAATTTTACAAATAAAAATAATAAACACTCCATATAATTGGTCAAAAGTATTGAGAAAAATGGGATCGGATTTGTGTGGTGGTTAGGGTGTTGGGTTCCCACTTCTTGGGACCGGGTTCAAATTCTGGCGGTGGCAGAGATTTTTCAGAGACAAACTGATTCCTACTTGAGTACTATGAGGTCGGCACTTCAAGTGCAGCATTTCGTCCGTCGGATGGGACGTTAAGCTTAGCCCCTAAGTGCCCTTCGTATAGAGCAGGCTAATGCCAACGCCGGCTTTCTATCCTCTCTTCTATCTTTACCCTTCCCTATGGCGAAAATGACATTGGCTGTCGCTCGCCTCCTCCAAATACATACCATTATGGAAAAAAACTGTAAAATCTCCTGAAGAAAATTCCTTTCATTCCTTTCAACAATAAATCATGAGAAAAATAGAAAGAGGAATATTGGTCGATAGAAGGATTTATGAAAAATAAAAACTACTCCCTAGTCGGCAATGAAATTCATAAATCTTAATTCGAATAATTTATGCGTGGCAATTAAAACGAGTTTACTGAATTAGAGAGTGGAATAGAATAAAAATATTCAATAACAAAGACATTTACAGGAATACATGCGGTACGACACACTGTTCCTCGGAGAAAAGAGGTAAACCTTATGAGACATCATTAATATGATAAGTTCTTCTATTTACTTTTAATACAAAACTACTCCACCACCTAACCACAAAAACAGAAATGACTCCTTTATGCACTGGCTGACGATTTGACATATTTTTGAGAATTTTGTACTTCAGAAACTTTTAGCTCGATAATATTTTTCTTAATCCGGGAGAGTTTTGGTAAATTAAATATTAGAAGCTAAAAATTTAAAGCCATTAAAAACATAATTACTACCAAAAATAAGGTTTTCCTTTTCTTATTCGTTACTTTTATCGGCTATATGAAGTGAGATAGAAAATCCTCGTAGATAAGGAAAGAAATCCTTAAAAATATACATCGCTGGCCGCCCGTTCCCCCTCATTTTATTTGGCTGCTCGGTAATGCTGCCCGTAATATCATTGAGAAATAGAAGGAACTTCTTTAAAAAGTCAATAATTGCTGAAATTGCTTGGTGAACCATACACTTGAGGAATGCTCACAAGCTGCATGAGTGTCTAGAACTGTTATGATTCACTTTGTCAAAAAATTACGAACGCAGCGAGTAAAAGGATGGTACTATCAACAGAGTTGTGCATGCATGAAAAAATACACCTGAAGATAAACAGGGAGCACTCAGCATTGGGATAAGGTCTACAATTTTCTTGGGCTCATAGAATCCTCTGCCGATAATTATTAAGAGGACGTATTACTGCTGCTCGACAGGTCGCATTTTCCCTTGATTTATTGACGGATTACTTGTTTAAAACTAAGGTTCTCATCTTTACCGTATCTCATTACAGTGTCGTGCATCTTTTACGATACTTTCAGGATATACACGTAGATCATTGTTTACAATGACCAGTATCTCAGATATGAAAATTTTACCTCAGTGCTTGTACTTGAGTCACGGATGATTCCTACAAGAGTCATTATTAAGCAACCTGAACTCTCAGGTTGAAAGCGTAAGTTTTGAAAATGTGATGAGTTAGGATGTTGATACAAAATACTACGCGTCGTCATAGAACCTTATCAGTCATGTCATCAATGTCCGCATTCCTACGTTGAGCGATTTTTTAAAAGTAAAAATGAACTATTTACAGAAAATTTTGAGCACCTCCTCAAGTAGTGACTCAGTTAAACTCTCGGAGCACAGAGGAAGACGAAGGAAGCAGCACTTTGGGTACACCTATCGAGTCCGGCATTTTTATTGAAAAAACACGTAATTTAATCACTCTTATCTCTCTCGAACAAGCCTTTGGTCGTGCATTGGCTATTTTGTAACTAGGCCGTCCCCCTGTACCGTTGACAGCTCCGAGGTACCAAAGCCCAGTTGTAGCTACGCCACTGCTTACCAGAGATGATAGCACTTGGCCAATTTGGTGATTATATGCAATGTTATCTGGTATAGGAGAGTTATATAAAAATAGTGAACAATTTTAAGATAGCGATACGGCCAAGCATAAGCAAATTCGCCAAGGTAGTCGAAGGCGAGGTGTCAAGACATATTTAAGCTATCAAGGTAAGTACACATCATTTCAATAGAGTTGTTTCCCATTTCTTTTTTATTGCTTAAATCGAAAAATTATTACTCCTGAAGTACGTACTTCACGCTTTTAGATTTTTCAATGGCGATATCTATTTTTCGCGATTAATTGAAAAGTGAAAAATTTCAAGAGCGCGAAAACGCAACGGCTAAGTATGAATGCTGGGAAAAGCCTGCGTGACGTCGTTATGGTTCCGGCTGCCGCTGTGTGAGGACACATTGATGTAAAGCCATGAGCGCCGCTACGATTCAGGTTGCTAGCAGGTAGCGCTGGCTTAAATAAGGATTATTAATACCTTGTAAAAAGAAGGAAACTTTCCGACCATAGGCAGTTTTAATAGGTGATTATTAAGAGATGTTTCCCTGAACTCTGTGCCCCATGCATGTATTGGTAATCTCAGAAGATGTAAAACTCCTATCTACTCGTATAGAAACTAGGTCCCTGTGTCGTCACATGGAGTGGCATCGCACGGGCGCCAATCCGGCCTTTTTCAAATGAGGTTAAAATTGACCATTAACATTCGTTTAAACTGGGATTTCTAGAACCAAATAGTTTATATATTACGAATACACTAATGGTGGGTAACGAATCGTAATCAATGCCTTACGTTTTATTTGATGAAGGACTACCCTATTCTGTTAGGATTTACCATAAAAATTTCAAGCCATTTGAAGTTCTAGTCATTTTTATATACAGGATGGCTGCGAATTATTCTTTTACTATTGCATAATCATTGGAAGCCATGAATGGAATAAATTAAAGAATGAAATGTCAAAACACGTGTCACAAATTTATACAAGACGGTCGACAAATAAGTTTCAATTTTCTTATTGAGTATCCAGTTCAACCGATCCCCCGATGCCTGACACAGATAAACTCATAAAGCCTGGAATTAGAGCAGAAATTTATACTTAAACTTCCTTGTCGTGGAGGTTAGCTTTATAATTATATTTCCTCAGAAGAAGAGCGAAAATTTTGGGCAGGATGACAGTGAGCCAATCTATGGACATCAAGGCTTTCGATGGGTATTCCCTTCCAGCGATTTTAAGGTATAGTGATTACTACGGGCGGTGTTAATGTCCGCAGTTTTCGAAGCGAACTTTTTTCTCCACCCGACCCAAAAAAAAGTGACCAAACCACAAATTTCATCCACCGATTTCAGCGGGCTGAGATATCCTCCCCGGAAATTAGGCTGATTCCTGAAATGGAATCGTATCTGACACCGTTTTGAACTGCTACACTTCTTCGAGACCTCGCATGCTACCGACTGAAAAATCGTATGATAGCTCAATCCACTACGCATACAAAAACAGTTAAATTATGTACGCATACATACATTATCCTAGAGTGAAGAAAGCAAGATACATACCAAGGAGGCTCAATCGTACCGATGAAACTAATTTCCACGAAGTAAAATTCATAAAGGCCGTTTTACACGGGGCACGTCATTGCGCAATCTGACGTATGCACGAAGGCATTGTCAAAATTGCGTCTTTCAAAGCGATGAATTGCTAATACGCATGCCAGAATGCATGGATGCGAGATGGCAAAGTAGCACTACTCTATGGTAAAGTAGACCCTACTCTAGCCCCCACTATGATGGTAAAGTAGCCCCTACTCTACGTCCGAGCTTGCATTCTCGCAATTAAAATAAAAAAATCAGAGCCAACCAGCGCAATGACGTGCCCCGTATAAAACGGCCTTAAGAGACTATTGTATTCTACATCGTATTACGTGATTGAAAAAATGCTGGATTCTTTAGTGCGTATTGTACCTGTTAAAAATATGAGCACGTTTTTTACAGCACAAGGTAGAAATGAAAACAAATGTCTTAAGCGTTCTGCGTCATTGTAATTGGTTCATGGTAACGCATTCGTTGAGATTGGTATCCTAGTACGGTTGATACCGCATTTCAAAATCGAGAATCTTTTTTTTTTGCAAACAGTAAGTGTGAGCATTGTGCACTCCCGGTTAAGGCGTCATAGGAATATCAATATGAATAAAATGAAAACATCCAGGAAGTACTGGGATGTTTTCGACGAATAAGAGAGGAAGAATTATGAAAGAGATTAATTCTTGGCCTTTAGTGCAAGGATAAAAATCCAATCTTTCAAAAATGCCGAAGAAGGATCGTTCCTCAATAATATGGTTCTCCATTTTGAAAGGAACGGCAAATATTTTTTCCTCACGCACTCCGTGATTCAACTCTAAGATTGGTTTGTATAGGTGAGGATAGAGCTCACCTCAGGAGCGTCATTAAATATTTGCGAAAAAAATAGGGCAGACAATTTATTATCGCGAATATCTCGTGAAGTAAGCGACAGATTGAGAAACGGAATGGGTATGGATGATTGAGGAACGGATGTGGATGTATTTATTTTTTAAACTGCATCAAAAACGACAATTGAAGATCCAAGAATTCAAGGGGTGGTGGTGAAATTTTTATAATTTTGGAGATTAGTGCACATAATGGTTAGTGGGGTACACAATATCGTTTTGGCAAAGGGATGCAAGTAAATCATTGAATATATATGCATGCATTTATCAGTGATTCACTTGTTCTTTGCCGCAACAAAATTTTTGTGCCCCAACAGCCATTATCTACACTTATGTCAAAATTTATAAAAATTGCACTTGTACCCCTTTGCTTCTGGGGTCCTCAATTAAAGAAAATTGGAGATCGAGCCCATTGATCAAACATTTACCATGCTTGAAGATCAAGCAAGTCAGAGCTTGAAGTTCAAGCCTTGAACAAATACCTTTCCAAGAGCCTGTATAAAAAAGAGGACCTTCATTTACGATTTCCATAAAATATAGCACGGCAAGTCCATTGATTTTTGTCATCGGCCATCAAGGATCAAATACAGGAGGATATTTAGAAATTCACATGAAAATGGCTATTTCATTTGTCAGCCTCCTTAAATCAAGAGGTGGCTCAAATCTCTTTCTCTACGTGCTGGCGCCTCAAGGAGGATGGCGGCGCGTGGTCGTCAGAGGTGGTGGCGGGGCAAGTAAGATGGGCAAGAACCTGTAAAGGGGCTCCCAGAGCAGAGTGGGAGGGACGAGATGGTGTCATAGCGGCAGCCGTTGTTTAATGGACCAGGGGGAAAGGAGAAGGGAAACGGGCGACGCTCGGCGTCAGGTGGTTGAGGCGGGGAAATACGGGTGAGGTAGTGGGGGGGGGGGGGGAATTGTGAGAACCGTTAGGCGAGGAGGTGGGAGGAGGAGAGGGTGGGGGATGAATTAGGGAGGGCAGAGCGTGGAGGAGGGGGATGGGGAAGCAGGTATAGAAGGGGATGGCGCAGGGTGACTTCCCATTCCGTGGACCTGGGATCGAGTTCCATGAGCGGCGGTGATGCATCGGAGGAATCCCTACGTGCGTAAAAAGCAAGGTGCACTTCTAAGGCGGCGCTTTGTCCGTTAGGTGAGGCGTATTCTGTGCATTTATTGACGCAGGACGTCCGATTAAATACGCCTAAGTCGACATCAGCAGCGACTGCAAGTTAGATGGGGGTATGGGGTGCGAAATAGCTGGAAGATATTTCACGAGTGTCTTCTGTTGCTAAGGGTTTTGCGGCGAATTAAATTTGAAGAAATATTTCGGAGGTTGACGAGATATTCAGCTCCCTCGGCTGAGCAGAATCGAAGCTGACCGATTGCCTAAATTTAGATTAATTTTCTTGAATATTCGGAATTCGAATTCCAGTCACTCTTATGACTTCAGAACTGAAAAAAGTAGGGGCAACCCCCTATTGGACGCTGCTGGATTGGATTGCTGCTATTGGACGTCGTGGGGCATGTCCATTTTGTATATAATTCTTTATTGGGCCAAATTCAGCATTATTCAAATAAGCAAAAAGCCTCTGTTTCTAGTTTATTTCTGAGTATATTACTACACGAATGATTGGTTAAATTGGATTAGAAGAAAAACGCAATAAGAAAACTAAATTACTATTGTTTGAATGGCGTTTCTTGAAGTCAGGCTCCCTAAATATAACCAAGATTTCTAAATACCGCCAAAAGGTAAGCATTTATCATAGGCTTAATATTTAAAACAAGCGTAGGTCTAAAATTCAAAGTAACGTTAGAAAATTTTCATCTGTAAATCATAAGTTGGCCTCCACAATGGCGTTTCAGCAGGTGAAGTGACACATGCAATATGGTTAATGTGCATCTCCATATAGTAAATAAAGGATCCCATAACGTTAACACATGCGTATAAGTGGGCGGAGAGAGCTTCCTCCAAGCATACATCACCAAAAGCAACACATAAGACTACAGAAAAAACAAAATTCTATAGCAGCTAAAAATCTACGAGAATGTTGGTAATAAAAGGTATTTTAACAGTAAATCGTTATGATCAAATAAAGGTAAAATCGACAAAAATACATAAAAAGCTCAAGAAGCAAGAGATAAAGAGTTCTAATGTCCAGACGAAAGCAGAGACTGATTTGATTTATTATGCAACTCTTACTATACCGGGTAATCCTAGGAAAGAACGGAATACCAAATGTTTCCGTTTATTTTTTTTAATATAAAGTATTTAACATTGAGGATCCAAATCCTTATTGCATATCGAATATGACCACGAAAGAACCTCAAATACTTTCTGTTCTTCAGTTTGGGTCCCACACTTGTAGCAGTCAGGCGACGCAAGGATTCTCATTTTCATTCTAAAATTCCACATCTGTCTCTCTATTCTACCTTGAAGCCAGACCCCTGATTTATGGAGACGACTAGAGTCATGTACGAACCGTAACAAGACAAAGCCGAGCGTAGAGGAGAAAAACGATGTAGTTGTGGTGGATAAAGACAGAGAGAAATCCCTTCGCCAGCTGGGGAGGCAAGGGAATTTTCCCAGATCACTGGTAAGAGGTTTTGATGTCGGCTTTGGAAAGGTGTTGACGAGGCGGCCCAATAGAATAATGCGGAGGATAAGGGGAGCCGGAATGAAAGGACGACAGGTTTGAGTGGGGAGTGGTCCGTTGATGACACCAAATTATTTTGGGGACAAGTGAAAGACGAAAATAAAGAGGAGCGAGTGAGGGGGTGGGAGAGGAGGAATGCGAGGGGTGGAGATTTGGTTGGAGTGATCTCTGGAGGAAGGTCAGCAGAATTGAGGGGGATTTTAGAAAATAGAGTGCGAGTGGCTAAGGAGGGAGAAAGTGAAGATTTGCTAGCGATAAACAGAGTTGTGTGATCGAAGGAGTCTCCCGACTTGAAAAACAAAAAAAAAATATTGAAACTTTCCACGTGTCATTTGTAAGAGCGAACTAAAGGAGGCGTCGCAAAACTGATTAGTAAAAAGAGTCAAATATCAACCGTACAACGATTTCTTTTGAGAGCCATTAAAAAAAAAAAAAAAATTAGATAGAGTAACGAATTATTGACGAAGTTAATCTGTTTCCAATCCAAGTCTATTTTGTTACCGATAATTATTATAAATAATTCACGTAGTCTTTGTTATGAGTGAACGTCGATATCGAGGAATCAACCAATCGACTAAGTGACTAAGGAAAAATCTCATATCTTGTGTTTCCTTAGTTTATCCTTATTATTTTATTCAATATAGAGAATTTTCTTCGTCTTCTCCGATTATAGTTACTAGAGTGTGAGCATGAAAACCTAAAATCTAGATGATAAGTAGCTGAGAGCGCGCTGGGTCAAAATATTCACCCCTGACCAACGTCTTAGTGGTTACTTCTAGGGTATCAGAAGATGCTGATAATTTTAAGTCCTCCAGTGTATACCTCAGCTCTCAAAAATCAAGTTCAAATTTATAATTGCACACCTTAAAGGAGTGAAAAGGTAATTAATTACAAAGCTGGAGATAAAATGAAATCAATCAAAATAATTGATACAATTATAAAAATAGGTTTGTTCATACAGTAAAATTTAAACTAAACGGAGAAAAAGATTCCCCCTCGACTTCACTGCATATAGTAGAAAACATCGCTAGAGCTAGAAAATACACCGATTACCAAATCAGTAAATCTTAGTAAGGAGCAGATGGGAAGGTGCACGGTGCGGAGAAATTCATAAATTCAAATGGGTTACGCATGACAGATACTTTTAGTATAAAACGCTGTCCATGCGATAAATGGAAACAAGTATGGAATCCTTAATAAGGAGACTTGTCCCATTTCCAGAACTGGTTGTAAGATAATTCACAGGCTAAACAGATAAATGAAATTATACTACCAAAGACCACAGCGACTTAAATTTACTGCGAGCGAAATTAAACAAAACCGTCATTTTCGTGAAGACTCTTGGCCACCATCATACAGAATATTTTTAATGAAGTATTTTGAAACGATGGAAAATTGCACCGCTACTTTATTGGATTAGCACTCAATGGCCGTAAGAGCGATCATCTCGAGAGCGTCTTCTACCTCATTTGATGTGGAGTTATATGATTAACGGCCAAATACCCGTAGAAATGAGACTTTAAATGGCGCAACTTCTCGACTCCAGGTGGTTGTTGTGACCAAACTCAGAGGACGTGACTCAAAACCGGAAATTGCATTTCGGTCGATTGCATTTCTGGGAGGCAACATTATATTGAACGAGGCGACACACAGAGTGTAAGTAATCGTTGGTAAACAGGGATCAGTGCAAAGGTGCGAATTCCCATCTGCTCGTGACGAGACGGAATGTAAGACTCGGTAGAAGGTATGAGAAGGAAGAGCGGAGGGGGGTCAGAACCAGAAGAGCAAAATATTTTGTTTTGATTTCCTGGGATTTGCTTCTCTCATCTTAAGCCCTGTGAGAATCCAAAATGACATCAGATCATTCAGAGATTAAATCAGAGATGTAGAGGCAGTCCGGCATGTATATACAAATGTAGTGTTGAGTAAAACTATTGAAATAATACAATAGCTTTTTTTTAGTCTCACGGGAGAATTTTTCATACCCAAACCTGTTAATGTAAACGTTAAATTTAAGCAAAATGCAAAGTAATTACATAATAATAATATGCAGTTTATTCATCCAGTGATGTCGAAAAAGTATAGATTTTTTGAGAGAAATACCTTAATAAACAACAACAGAGATAACAATATGGAGCTATCCACAATGCACGTAGACACCAGACAGGGCCAAGACTATAGAGATTTTCGACTTCGTCTCCGTTATGCTGGGTAGAGAAGATAAAATGATTAATTCCAATAATAAATAATCATAAAAAATGGATAAGTCACTAATAATAAAATAATTAATACTTCCAATTAATGTAAATAATAACTATAATCGGCGGTAAAAAATTGTTTTAAATGAAGTCTAACACTTTGTACTTAACAGTAAATTTCAAAAGCGGGGGTAAATGACCTAAAAAATAGATGCGAAGAGTAGGAAACGTTTGAGGTATATGGATAATTAATTGTTTGTTAATGGCTTTGGTTAATTTATGGATCTTTAATAAGACACAGGAAAAAATTAAAAGCGGGAAAAAATTAGTCTTTGATGAAAGTCTAAGAAACCCAGCTATGCCTTATGAACTGATGTAATTTGTGGATTATGGAGAAATGGATGAAAGAGAGTTTGGCACTAGCGGAGTTGACTTTGCAAATACAAGGCGATAATCCTTATGAAAGAAGTTGACCGGGACCTGGCAGCATGAAAATCTCGTTGAAGGTAAAAGGGATTAACGGAGGTAACATATGCGAGAGGTGAACATCCTCTTTCCAAGCAGACAGAGCCTGAGGCTCAATGCAGTAAGAGCAATATAAATGATTCGCTTGCCATTAAAGAAGAATCCGTGGCGAGAGGTAAAGAGTGCGAAAAAGGAGCGAGAGAACTAAACATCTCAATGAAGTGAATTAAATTATACACATGTGCCATTGTTTGCGACAAACATTCTAAATGCCCATATTTGAAGCAGAAATGGAGGAGGTGAGACGAGAGAAGACGGAATGATTTAAAATAAAATAAATCCAGAAATGAATACCACCTTTGCACATAAATATAATCAGGGTAGTTTAGAATTTCATAAATTTGTTAATTTTAAAATTTCTAGGGCTATTTACTATAAAAATAAATAATTTGTAATCCATACCCTGCTCAACATCTGATAACGGTTGGTGTACTTAGGTTCTGCGAGAAAAGATAGCAAGATTAAGAGTTTTAAGTGATAATAAACGCTGGGTCAAATCCCATATTAATTACGGGAATTTAAGTTTCTTCGATAATCAAAGAAGGATTAAAAAATTAAACAGTTATACCTACTAACCCCTCATAAATTTATTATTAACTAGTACCTGAGTGTAAGATAGACAAGGGAAATTTTGTGGGTAAACTCTCTTCGGGATTTCCACCGGGTTAATTTTTCAATAATGGCCAACGTTTCAAGCTCCGGCTCGGGGCTCATCCTCAGGGAAATTTCATTGAAAATTCATAAACACCAAAAGAAGATTATGATATATAAATGAAGCAATCAGTTGAACACCTTTGTATATCATTTTTAAGTTATCGAGTATAATAAGCCTTTACGCTCAATGCCACAATGACGCAGGAGATGGGGTTGTTAAAACCACGAAAAGAGCACGGAAGCCCCATTAATTTTTATCAAAATGTAGTCAATTTTAAACTTATTTCAAGACAAAAAGCGAAGCAGGATCCTTAAAGTGATGCTTATTCAAAGATTAGAAATTCTGAAAAATGCAGTTTCTATGGAAAATATCACTTATACTAGCAACGCAAAAAAAAGATTTAGCTCTATGCATTAGTCTAAAGGGCATGAGAAATTCTGCGGTGTACGCTTACTTTTAACAAAGTATTAAAAGGACATGAAAAATCGCATTTGACTACTGCAAAATTTAGGGAATAAACATTAATTTTATACAATACATACAACTATAGTTATTTAAATCTCTACCGTTGGAGGATGTTCGGTAAAATGCATTTAAATAGCAGTAAGGTACTTACATGTAGTTTGTGTTAGGCCAAATAGAAGCATTACCGCTAAATATTGCAAAAAATAAGGGCAACTTAATCCCTAAATCAAACTTTTTCTTTTACATAGATTAATATACACGGCGATATCAACAACAAATATTAATATTTCTTAGCTCATGAGAATCAGAGAAGTTCTATCACAAGGAATATCTGACCTGGATTTCAAGCATATTCATAGGCACTAGAGATTTCTCACTGGCAAGCTTTCTACCAGCATTTTTTAAATATTTATCTTGTATTAATTGAAAAACGCGATACCTATTTAATAATTGTTCTTCGATGAATCCTCTAAGTCAATTGTGAATCTAATAAATATCAACGCTGTTGTGTCAGGAAAGAGAATAGTAGGGATGAATAACATACTTTAATGGGAAACGTCAAAATCAAAATTAATGATAATATAAATGACTCAATTAAAGTAACTGGATTTCCATGACTGCAGAATGACGATGCCAACGGAATGCCATAATTGTTGGATTAATTACAAGTGGGATATCAAGGGAAAAACATTTGAGGGCGGGACGACACTGCCTCATAATATAATTTATCCAATTATTATCTAATTTTAGTAAATTAGGTCACATTTTTATAAAATGGGTCCACCACGCTGACTTGAAAAACACTGATTCTCTTTACGTATGAAATTAAGACAGACGCTTCATTCACATTTTTTATAACATTAGCGGCAATTTAATTTTTTAAAGAGGAAAAATAAGTCCACGCCATGTGCACAGCGATATTATGCCCATGACTCTTTAAATTCAATTGCATTTGTAGTGGTTCATGTAAACTCTTTCAACTCATCTTAAGATTGAGTTATATTGCATGAACTTCAAATGGTATGAAAACTGTTGCTTAATCTTGGATAATACCATGAAAGAGCTTGAGTTACATGCAAAATTTTAGGTATTTTATCGCGTGTCGACGTTATTCTCAGACGGATTCCCTTTGTTTAAAAAATGTAAGACACGCATCTGCTTTCAACAGAGAAGCATGGGCTTCAGATGAAAAAGAGAACCTCTTGATGGACTGGATGAGCGTGGTGAGAACAAAGACCTCATCCGTGGGAATGCGACTTCAATTCCTGGGAATACGGAGGGATGAACGTAAATTGACATCAACAGTGGGAGGGCGTCGAAGACAAAGAAAGGGAAGAGGACAGTGCATCTCAAAGGGAAAGTGAACACTGAATACGAGTGTGAGGTGTTAGAATGAGGAGTGAGATCGGACCGTGGGATACGTCGGGCTTATTTACGTCTGCGGAGTTGGGAAACAATTTATATCATTGGCGTGGACGATTCGATGAAACAAACCTTAACGAACTATGTGTAACGGTATCGCCCGTGTTTTTGAATCAAATAAAAGAGTAAGAGTGTAATTACAACCACCACGAATTGTTCAAGCCACTAAAATCGCCAAACTAACCCCGCTGGAAAATATTCCTTGATTGTTAAGAGAGAAGATGGAAAGTGACTTCACGGCTTTAAAAGTAACCTATGGATACGCCGTTGACTACATTCAGCAAATGGGAATTTTGGCCATTGCTATGCGAGCAGCATTTATTTTGAATCGATAGAAAACGTGGCCCCTTAGAGTTATGTTAATCAACTTCTCTTGAAATTGGCTACCAAACTAGACTCATTTGTTTTCTCCTATCTCTGCTGAAAAAAGAAATCCAGTCTCTTGAGTGAAGTGGATGTTTCAGAATAAAAGTCCCTAACGGATAATTAATATTCAATGATTTTGATATCGTTAGTATGGAAGATGAAAAATGAGTTTGATATGTAAACCTAGTTAAGAAAGCAGTTAGTATTTTAGCCAAAATATACACTTATACAGTATGCAAGAATATATGCACACGTGTGCCACACACTTGACTAATTTTCATTCAATATCAACAAATCCACACATTGAAAGTTTCGTTGATCATCATTGACACGCAAGCGTATCTCTCAAAACATTTCTTTAAGAATATCTTATCCAGCCACACTAAGCAGAATTCGTGAAATTCTGAATGGCATTAGATGATTGGGTAACGAAAATATAATTATTTTCTTGACAGAAAGGAGCATCAAAATTAGATGCAGGCAATTTTAACCAATTAAACAAAATAAAAAAACCACATGTACGCCAATGGTTTGGTATTTGAAGGAGGTGACCGACAGCTTAGGACCTTAGGTCATTTGAGTCATGAGGGAAGGGTAGGTAAGGAAGGGTGGAGAGGAACCCGGCGTCGGCATCAGAAAGGCGCCAAGGGGACCACGGCTTAACGTCCCATCCGACGGACGGAATATTGTCCTTGAAACGTCCTCCACACAACACTCAAGCAGGGATAGGGCAGTCTCCGAAAATTCTCTGCCACCGCCAGGATTTGAACCCGAGCCTACGGGGTAGGAAGCCAGCACTTTAGCCACCACACCAACCCGATCCCCTGTACGTGAATGGAGATATCATTTGTCCAATAAAGAAATGAAAAGTGATACATACAACACTAAGATTATCCGAAACAAATACACCCGAGCTAAAATTTTCCTCCCTATTCAGCCCACCATAATTTACTTTGATGAGTTTTTATCACGATGGTTGAACAAATCTTTACGTTAATTAAATTAAATTAAACTAAACTTTTTGCAGAGATTTACGCTGACACAATCAGGAGAAATAAGATACTCGGAAATATAAATTTAGCCTGATATTCGATTTCACTTTCATGGTCAGACAAGGAAGACTTATGAACTGAAAGCAATGGTTACCAGCGAAGACTTCTCAAATCAAGTACAATATATTTTATTCTTTCACTAAAATAACTCACGAGATATGATTAAGTTTTATCATCACCCACGTTGAAAACTATTAATTTTACTACCTAATGGATGGGCGTCATGCGGACCATGGAAATGGATGAAAAGAGAAATTAGTGGAGTAAGTAGAGTAGAAATTAGTAAGTAAATTAGATTTTAGTCGAGAGGTGAGAATGGCTATCCCTTAATGTTACTCCTGCCGCTAGATACGTGCAAAGGGGAGGGAAAGCTACAGGTCGCCGTCCTGAGCGTAAACAAGCGGCAATGGCCTTGAGAGAGCTTGGATGAGAAAGAGCAAGTGCGACCTAGAGGTTTTGAATGCCACCACGCGCCACATAGAGCTTCGACGAGCAATTTACGTCGGAATTATGGGTAAGTCCCCGCCCTTACTCTCGGAAACGAGTCATGCATACGGATTTCTTTCCCGCTTTAACCCCTACGGCAAACATTCTCAGCTCCTTTCCTCCAGCGAAGGGATATTTGGCTTTCTAGAGATGACAGGTTGGAGGGAAAAAGTCAACTCGCTGACGTCCTCGTGTAAGTATGAACCAGAAGCGGACGAGCACTTTCACCTGCAAGGCTGATCGAAGGCCACGGAAACTACTATGGGAGATGGTAGGAGTGGAGGGAAAATCCTACAATAGGCGTCCATGTGGTTTCTCCTCGTATAATTTTGTTCTCCGGATCTCTTATGAGGTGGAAATTTCATCAACAGCATGAAAACCGAGGCGATTGTGAAATCATCTTTGTTTCTAGGGTGAATCATGAAAAAAAATCATGAATTTAGGTGCTGGGTTTCGACGTCGCCGAAAAGGTGATCCCGAGACCTGCGTCATTAACAAAATGTAAATTAAAGCGTACGTGTTAAAAGCTTCATAGTCTCACTGACACAACGATTGTAGCCGAAGCTTCACTTGGACAGGAGAGGGTAGAGTATACCACAAATGAATGAATTACATACTATCAAATCAGTGGCGGATAAAGAAAAAACTCAAGGGGGGCGCAACATATCTTGAGTTGTCTTAACTTTTACGTTAATAAGAGATGATCAAGTCACAGGCAAAGTATATGAAAAATTTATTTAAAGTGATTATATACATGTAAAAGACAATGCCATCTTATGATATAAAAAAGTTACAATTGCGGTTTTGAAATGTTCGGCAATACAGCCGGACCCGCAAGGGGGGGCGCACGCCCCATGCGCCCCCCATCTGTCTCCGCCACTGTTTCAAATTAAGTTCCTTACCCTGGGCCACCTCGCACTTCGAGGGTTTTTGTTTTGACACGCCCGAGCAATTTACCAGAGATTGGAACCCAGGACCTTCCGGTCCGCCGCCACCGACCTGAAACACATTAGCTTCATCATCATCATAGGTCAACAATCGTAAAACTGGTTCCACGCAGCTCTCCAATCCAATTTTCTATCTGCTAGTCTTTTCATAGAGACGTAGGTATGCCTTCTCTTTTACATCCTTGATGGCATGTGCTTTCTAACTCATTCGGACCCGTCTCTTATATTTCTTCCCATCCATCTCTCCATCAGTGATTTTTTTCATCAAGCCAACATGTCTCATGATGCGGCCGACTAAGTTGTCCGGCTTCCTTCAAACATTTGTTTTCCTCAGTAAATTTTGTCCTACTCTCCTCTCTTTCGCTGTATACTAATATCATACTTTAATTTTTTTCAGCTGATATACCGCACTTTAAACTTAACCCCTTAATAAGTGATAACTAACTTTAGACCGCTAAATTTATTTAAAATTTTCTTACTGCCCGCTTATTTTCTCCTATCTATCCACTAACAATTAAAAAAATGAGTCTTGAGCGCGAAGACCGGGAGAAGTTGAGAAAACTTTAAGGACATTCGAAACAGGTGGGAGGTTAGGAATCAGATGCTCACATGCAGCGTCCACTTCTGCGAAGCTACAGTATTTACATTCGTGACTTTCACCCGTTAGTTTCGGAGTCAATGGAAGCTGCGGCAGCGAAAATCCCACAATAAAGTGTCCACGTGGGTTTTCCTCGAGTATCTTCTTCCTAAAAATCTCTTATTAAATGCAAACCTTGCCAACACAGTCGGAAGCTGAGGTGATATTAATCATCCTTTTATTTGGGAAAAAGGTAGAGGAAACGAGCAAAAAAGAAAGACATGACGCTCTCCGGGGACTTGAATGTGCGGAAGAACCGAAAAATGGATGCATTTTCGCGGGAGCAAGAGGGCGAAATCCTGAGCGAAACGGACTCGTTTAGAGCTGGCAGCCAGAGGGAACGGAACAGGGAAAGGGCATATTCTACTTTCACGCTGCTCGCGCGCTTCATTTTATGGGACATGCAAAACAGAGGCTCGTTCTCACAAATCAAGAATAGAATAAAGTAGCCTCAGAATACGACCGATTCTTGGATTAGGAATTAGGGTGGTGACGCCAAATTTCAAAGGTATTTGCGACTTACGCAAATATGATTTGACTAGATAAGAGTACTTGGTGAAAGCCTATTCACTGAGCTCATGCATGTTTTAGGAAACGAAGATCACCTTAGAATGATTTCGCGTGCACAAGAGTTAAATTATACACTCGATCTTAAGAACGACTTTATTCAAACCGTGCGGCGACTGGTTTGGGACTTCAGAAAGACTAGGAGATAATTTGTGTCACCCAAAGCATTTCGATAGGGCGTTTTCAAGGTTAAACTTGAACATATTATGTGAATATTTACCTTTAATATATACACGCACTAATTTATTTAAAGCTAACATAAGTTTTGTACACCATCTCAACATCAAACTAATTTTCCAGGATGGCATAAGTAATATAATATATAGATGGAGAAATTGAAGATTTTGTCTTCTTTCAGTGCGTTCTTTAATACCACAAAAAATGCTAAGTGATGTATCGATCCGCAAAAATCTATGATTTGAAGACTATGTACCAATACAGAGACACATATGCTTGCTTAAAGCAAATGAATGATAAAAAATCCCCATTAGATGGAACCTGAAGCACCGAATTTGAAATCATTCGAAACATTTTAAGAGGAGATTCGTTTGTAGAACTTATAAATCGAACATTATTTCTAAAACGTCAGAGCAATGTATAAAAAGTGCCTACATCTAAAAAAACCTTCATGATCCGATTTTGTTACAGGGAGTTCTTACGGTGAAGGTAGGTAATATTTAAAAGAGTCGTAAATTTACTTTACACGGATAAAACAAAGCACAAGAGTCATTTATTCTTAAATTGGCATTTTCTTTGGAAAATTCGAACAAGACTCCAAGGTTAGCCTCCGATGGAAAAAAATCTTGACATCTTGATTCCGAATGAGATTTTTGACCCCATAATTACACATTTTGTCGGCATCATACTTTTTCAGTCTGGCATTTAAAGTGGACCGCAGATCGTTAAGACATTTGCCATGTGAGCTCCGAAGAAAGAGCTGTAATTTGGAGCCAACATAATGCAAGGAAATTAGCGGCCACAAGAAGCACTTAGCTGCCGCAATAGAAAACTCGGCAAGGAGAGTCCGGCAGTAATATCAGCCCTGCGAGGCTGGCTGAGCCTCAGGGAAACCCAAGTGCACAAGTTAAGTACTCTTTCTGGGGAATCGAGAGAAAATGTGCGAATGGTAAAGGCCAATTGAATGCATCGTTTGGAGATTACCGCGAACCCTTTAGAGGAGTAGGGCTTTATAACTTGAAGCGTTCAGAAAATACCCCTTTCCTATCACTACGTCGTTGAATGAGACAAGTTTATAGTAAAAGGAGGAATGTAGATACCGATCATCCTCTTTGCACGACCTCGATTCTGCGGGAGGCTAAGAGATACTTTCGAGTTATGCTGTAAAATTCAAGGCATACACAAGGAGATGGAGATGAATAAGTTTCGGCGGCAACGAGAAAACCATGACACACTCGAACGAGACAAATGTTTCTATTTAAGAATTTCTCCCAGAAGCAAATGTTTAGATTACGAGATATGCAACTATTTTGCGGAAATTTAAGAAGAAAAACGATCAAGAAGGTAACCGCAGACACTAGACTGACGTTACATCGGGCATTAGCAATTATGGTACAATTGTGGGGTAAAGTGTGTTAATTTGGAATAAATAAGTGGGAATTTAAAGGAAGTAAATTTTTATGATGAATGCCATAAATTTAGAACATGTTAAGCCTGAAGTGCCGGCTGTCGTTCAGCATATTCAATTTGAATACAATTAAATTACATACAAATAAAGGGATTATAACAACGAAAATGCATTAATCCAGGTATTAGAATGATTTCATACGTACAAGTATAGGAAAAACTAAGGAAACCGGTGATCCTACAATGACAGCTTCAACTTAAAGGAGATTTTAGGAATAGCTATATCATTTTCATAGAAATATGGAGGCATGCATTTACAGAATTTATGCCTTCTTCGCAATGCAGGAAAAATAATTTTTTTTTGAATGCAGGAAAAAATAATTTTTTTAGGTTTTAGAAAAATTTCAAGGCCAGGAAAACGTACTGACAATATTTGAAAAAAGTTAAAAGGCCTCTCTAATCATTTCCAAGGTTTATTGATGAGATAGGATAAAGTACTCAGTATTCCGATTTCAATCGCCACACGAAAGTTGTTTCATTTATTTTTTCCGGTAAGCTTTTATGCCTGGACTGAGATTTTAGAAATGAAAATAGGAGATGCTAACGAGGCAGTGATTCGGACTTGGCGACGACCGTCCTCACGAAAAGTAAGAGTCTCCGAAAAGTCAGTGTGACTCGAAGGGGTAAAGGATGATAGCCATTAACGAATGTACACGGCGTGAAATTTCCTGCCTCCCTGGCAGCGTTAGGAAGAATTTTAACGGTTTTCTGAGCGCGAGGATCTCGCCTGATGTTCAATGGACCTTGTTACAAAATGAACTCCCACAACCCCGGGAAATAAATATTGTCACTTTAATTCGAAAAGAGGACTGACCCGGGGATTTCCTGGGGTTTTGTGGAACATTTACATGCGCCCCTAACATTTCGGTGCTCCACAATATATTTCCATCATTTGTAAAACGGGGAAAGGGTTGAAACACAGTCCCTCGGATTTTTTTACGGCCAAACAAAGATTTACCAAGGGAATATCATTCCAACGTTTCATCAGAAACCTCAGCCATCATCAGCAGCGTTAAGTCAGTTGAATACACTCGTGATTTATATACAAATATATATCTAATATACTGTACAGAGAGCATTTAAAATAATACACACATGTGCTATCAGAATAATAAAGCACTAAAGACTTGTTTTGACTTGCATCGTTATCAATTGCTACAAATCTACAGTGACTAAAGAATTACGGAAAAAAGGTAATAAATGAGGACATAGATGTTCATGATATTGGGCTTAATTAAACAATATAAAATACAGCATTAAGAGACACTCCAAAGATTCAGAATCAAAATAATTGCCATAAATTTAGGCAAACGAAAAAAATGAAATCAGTGACTCTTTTGCGACGGTGAAGTCATCAGTTCAATCCGATGGTACAGGAAAAAAATTAAAAGAAGAGGTAATTATTATTGTTTATGCTCTCTATTTACCTTTATCACGCGAATAGATGCTCATATATAATTGTAAAATCAGATAAATTATTTGAAACTAAATCTCTCTTTTTGCGATTGACCAAAATTATTACTTTGCTTCGATCCAAACTAGAGATTAAAGAGAACATAAGATGGCCATTAAGGAGAAATGGAATTGCGAAATCATAAAATACCGCCAAAAAGTGAATCATCTTCACTAACTGTTAACTGTAAATCTAAGCAGGAAAATTCATAATTCACATAACGATCCCTATTTACGAGGGAGGTTTTTTTTTCAATCTCCGATAGCTCAGGAAAAACACCATACAAGCGACCGGCGGGCACTGCGTAGGTAGGGCAATTGCGCGTCCACCGCACCACACGCTCAACTAATTTCTGACCGCAAGTTGTTAGTTTAAGGTTAGTAGCAATCTCATTAACCACACTGCCTCAATTGATCCTCCCGCCAAGTGTGCATGACGGAGGGACAGCCAGAAAACTCGCCGAATGGCTTCAGCATTGACATGTCTTGACCTAATGCCGAAAAAAGAGAATTTTTCTTTAATGCGTGGTTAGAGTGTGAAACAGTGTGAAAAATTACGTCCATTCCCACTAAAAACAAAAGAAGAGATACGCCGACTTCTGGAAGTGTTCTGATCCATAACAACGCCCGTCATTTTAGCGCTGATGTAGCGCAACTGCTCCTTGAGCAATTTCAATGGGACATTTTCGATATCCCGCCGTGCAATATGTGTGCACCTAGTGCCGAGTGGCTTCCATCTTTACGCTGAAATGAGGATTTGGCTAAGAGGGAAGCATTTTCAAGCTGGCGATGAGCTTCAGAACAAAGACTAAATTCATTAGAAGTCACTGGCGGCAACATTCCATGAAGAAGGTATAGTAAAGCCTGTCCACAGGCACGACCAATTCCTCAATCGCCGGGGAAATTATGTCGAAAGGACACCACAAGTGTGCTCAACATTCAGCAATGAAATAATTTTTAATCAATGACTTCGTTTTCTAATGATGACCCATTGGAGTTTGAAAAAAACGGCCCTCGTAGCTTAACCTCATTGATGCAAGAAATCTCCACGACCGTTAATAATCGCTGAAAAGTTTTTACTTGCCTTGTAATCATGAACTACAAATATGAATTGTCAAAACGTAGTTACCATGGGTAAATTTAGCAATCAAATCAATGAAAAGGATACAGAACGATCTGCGGAGACTTAGATTATCAAAGAAACACGTCAAAGCATTTATTTCCTCACTGTTAATTTTCCAATTTACAATGACATTGTAAATTCTAAACTTTTGAATAAAGCCAAATTTAAAAAAAAGCAAGATGAGTATTAAATCCCCAAATCGAACAGCAGTGCAGAATTTCAAACTGGTGACGGCACTTTTGAGCAAATATACGATAATATTTCGGATTACATAGATGTTACATAAGATTCTCAAGAATTCCTCATTTCATGAAAAATATGGTTTAACCACCCAATCCATTTCACGCGAACAAAGGCTTGCGTGAAATGGATTGGGTTAAACCATATTTTTCGTGAAATACCTCAGCTCTGCAACCTTCGAGAGTACATCACAAGGTATGCACGTACCTCTCGTTTCCAATCCTCCTTCAGACAAAACTACTTGCAATATCTAATGATATTTTGTATGCTCTTGCTCACATGCTTTTTATGTAGAGTTCTCTCTCTTCTTCTGTTTGATAAGATTCACCGCCACTTCATAAATTAATAAGTATGTATTCCAGTCCCCTTTGAAGACAAGTGGACGGATCATCTCGCCTGCTGCGCAACTCATTACTCCATCGTCTGCCACGAGCATGTCACGACCGGAATGACTTCATTTTAAGTTTTGGGTCTAATCTAAAAAGTGACTGATACAAAAAAAATAAAAGCGAAAGAACGCTAACTTTCCAGATGCCACCTCGAGGCAGTGACGAAGTGGGATCACAGGTGTGGCCTTATTTTTTTTCTTCTGAGCCAAATTGGTGCCATACACCTATTCCGGAAAGATGATATGGTCTACGATTTCAAGCAACTGAACAAATTTCCATGACCCGCCTTTTTAAATAGAGATCGCGCGCTTCTATGCTTCTATTTGAGTCCATGATGGGTTTGTGATCTTGAATTAAGAGTTTCAATGCTCATTTTATGAAATAATGGACAAGCAAAGGATTAAGTGAAAGAAAATTGATGCTTACGACAGACATCCACCAAAGGAAAACTTAGGTTTCCTTATATTCTTCTATGCATGAGATATACATTAAAAGTATGAGGTTGATAAACGATGAATAATAGTTTATTTATCAAAGCATCTTCCAAAATTTCAATAGTTACGTGGAATACAAGAATTTGCTTTCTTCAAATTTGAAAGTCACGAAGGTGAATTACGGCCATGTATTAAAAAACAGGAATTATGCATTTACTTCGCATCGAAAACGTTTAAATATTCATGGAATCGCTCATCAGACCACAGGAAACAATAAAAGGAAGAAAAAAGGTGCATCATAGCTAGCCTCCAACGCTGTCGCATTACAACTATCATCTCAAATTAATTAATTTCCATTACGGGAAACCTGCTTCGACTGCCGAATTATCGGAAAATCTTTACGGCCATGATTATTCCAATTAAATGCTTTACAATATGAATATAAAATATTAGATGAAAGTTATTTACGGCGGATTTTTTGGCACGTTATTATTTTAACACGGTTCGTCATACTGCAAATTATGGGCTATAGTTTTAATAGACATCTATTTCGAATCATTTAATGCCAGCAATCCTACGGTCCGAATGCTCACAGTTTTAGGAACTGCAATATTACATGAAATTATTAATCCTTATGCATTAGCAAGTAATGATTTTTATTAAGCAAATATTAGTGTGTAACAAGCATAGCGTATGCATAACCATTATACTTTAAAGCCTGTTATGTGATATACTCACTCATTTTCGAGACAGTAACTTGGATACTTAAAAAGCTAATACATGGATAACAAAGGATGTTCAAGGTCAAGCAAAATTTCGATAAAAATTAAAATCTAGAGCTAAATTATTGACTGCACGTTGAAGAGATATTAATCGTGCTATGTTCATTAGTACTTCGTCAAGACTATGTAATACTAATGTGCTACATTTATCATTATTAAGAGTAGTAAACTGAAGAGTAGTAAACTGACTTATCTTGAGAAAATGGGAGGCTGAAAAGGATATGACAATCCTTTCACTACGTGCAAAAGGTGTGCATAAGGTGATTCCGTATCAAAGGAATATTTTCTGAAATTGAGAAACTCACTAGAATTAACCCCATACGTAGAAATTCATTGTGAGAATGGATTAAATCTGCTTTAAACTCTTGTAGATGTATAACATGCGCCATGCTTATAACACCACGCATAATATGCAGTCTTCAATTTGTTTACTTACGATATCTTGCTTGGAAGGAAAATTGTGGAGCGGCGACATGGCAGGTGGTACAACACAGGGAAATTCATCACCAAATTAAAGGTCCGACGATTAATTTTCACTTACCAGCCCGGAGGCAATGAAACAGCAAGAGAGACGGCGAGGGAAAATATTGCAATCAATCACGCCAAGGTGAGGAGGTGGAGCCAACAGAACATTTTTCACGAGGGAAAAAAGCAATTATTATTTTTCTGGCCACGCGACTGATGTATATATTTCTCTTTAAATACAATTTATCTTGGTAAAATTAAGGGTATCATTGAAACTCTGAAGATAATGCTGGGACAGGATTTTAACGTTATTCAAGATTTTTTCAACTCATCGTCATTTATGAAAAGGGCATTTGATTAAACTTCTATTTCGGAATATTACCTGAGTTCTCGAGCTGAATGAGCTGCATCAAATGATATTAATTGCAAAGACATTTTTAGGTAGCATTGAAGACCAGTGAAAATTTTGTGGCATTAAAGGCAGTTTTGATCGAAATTAAGAAATTTTGTCCAGCAGTAGAGTTACATTCAAGGAAATTCGTTATATTCCCGTCAAAAATGTAAAATCAATGGAATTATCCACTTAAAGCGTTTAGTTACTGTTCCAACCGTCATCAAAATTCGCATAATCAAGTGCCCTATTGAGGTATATTCTCGGTACAATGATATTTCCTTGGCACCCTAATCCTCCACCGCATTATTCATCCATCGTATTTAACCCATCAATATAATTCATGAAACATAGGTCATGATAATGATAGATGTTTTTAACTGGGATTAAATGATGATCGATTTCTTAATTTGAACAGCATACGCAGTATAGGTGAAATGATTATCTCATTTAGGAGGCTTTTAGGTATTTCACCGCATTAGGATTGAAACACACAAATGCGCATGATTACCATTCCATTGGGCATAAGCGCGACTAAAACTTCAAAAGTACCTTATGAATTTACCTTGGTCATCACGAATTGTCCTAAACAGGTAGTTTTATCAATGAGTTTGTGATTAAAGAATATTTTCTGACACTGACACAGAAAATATTCTTTGCTCACTAATTTCAATGGAAGAGATTTAAGAGAGAGATAGTGGAATGGTATAGTGCCGCAGGATAATCAAATGCAGTTTAAAAAATGGGATAGAAATGGGGTTAAGAACGGTTTTAAAATTATCAGGAAATAGTAAATTTAATGCCGAATTTACGAATTTTTTGTTTAAATAAATTCATACATTTTGGAAAAACGAAGGACCAATCTTACGCCCAGATATTTACCCAGCAACCAACACCGCCACAAATTCATGCATTCATCAAATTGAACTCATCAATAATTCACGTAACATAAATTATAATAATTTTAGATAGTTTTTTGGTCGTATATATTCTTGATAACAAATACATAAACACAGGTCAACTTTAAAACAAAATATAACGTAAAAAGTGAATTAATAATTTCAAAAAGATGAGGAAAAAGAAACGTCTTAAAATTCCATGCATTTATACCACATACGGAAACAATAACAAAATTTAATTTTTTTCTCAGTTATAAAATAAGTGCAAAACATAAAACTTCATAAACTTTTGAAAAAAAATAGCGGTTATTTAATAGACTTTCGAAAAATTTGAGCAAAAAACCTGATTGCCAAATGCAGCGATGAAAATATGAAATGGGGCATAGTTTACTCTAACCAGTTGTATATTGACATTTTTACATAAACACACATTGATGGTAAAACATGCCGGAGACTTTAAGGAATACATGGCGGAAAGAAAACAATAAATTGAAGCATAGCTATCAGTGGCAGTGGGTATGAAGAAATAGATTTATACCAATACTAAAGACTGTCGACTGGTAGTGACCATTTATCGCCTTCGTAAAACAAAATTTATGCACGAATACGAATAGCCCCGTCAATATTTTACGTGTACTCAGCATTTTGCTGTTATCTTTCTCGAGGTAATAAATATTTATTCGGTGCGCTAATATAGCAAAACCAAGATACACACTCCAACAAATATTTACAGCCATTCCACGCATTACATTACACGGATTCCCATCGAATTTCATGAACTTTTCCAGAAATAAATCTAAACTCGTTTAAGGCAAGAATGAAAAGGCAAAATACTATGATAAAGGGAAGATCCGAATTATGTAGACCACGATTTTAGGGCTGGGAACGATGTTCCTTTCACGTTGGAGGGACTTGCAGAAAGCTTTTATTATCTTCGCCACAAAATTGCGGTTCGTCTTTATAGAGAAGGATCACACGGAAGTGATTCGAGGGCAGAACATCTGCTGCGGGACATTCCTAGAACCGGGTGCCGACAAGGAAAGATGCTGCTGGCGTGAACGCACGGGGGGAATAAGGCCTGACTTCACGAGGATAAGCCATGGAAAAGATTGAGATAACAGATCATCTCATTCCTGAATCATGCCACACGGAAGTGTACTGATAAATCACAACCTATATATCAGAACATATTATCGTCATCCCAATAAGGGCATTGAAAAAATATCTTTACTATGCGAATGTACCTTTGAGACGAGATACACGATACATGACACCTTGCCAATATTTCCGTATAGTTCAGTGGATAGGATTTTAGAGGAATGACGTAAAGTTTTGTGAAAAATCTCACGGGCAGAGTGGAAAATTTGTATTCCATAACGATTCTTATATAAAAATAATTTTTTTCCTTTCTGAGAATAATAATGCTATTATACATATTTTTTTCTGGTAGCCAGCAAAAAGTATAACCTACACAAATTAGAATCTTTCAAAAGATTAATGTATGCTAAATAATTTGATTCAGGAAAAACCTTATTCATAAATTGCTTTGCTCGGCATGGTAGTTAAGGATATGACTAACGGTTTGCAAATATTTTTTTATCGGCACGAACAGCGACCTCATTCCCCGTTAAAATTAAGCGCTTTTTCATTGAAAAATAGTTTTTAAGAAGGTTTCAAACTTACGGAGGATATAACCGAAGGAGATTCATGCTGACAGTATAATCGATAATAATAAAAGACATAATTTCCCCAGCACTCCGCTGCGGAAAGATAAGCCACTGAAAAATTTGGGAAAAAATAGTATTAAAAAAATAATGTTAATATCAAAGTGCAGTCGTAGATACAGTGAGAGTTTAAGAAAATGTTCAAGCAACATACAATAAGCAGTCATCAATACCTGAAAGTATCTTTAAATATCATTAACCATATCCAGGGCTCAGGGAAAAATACAGGAAGGAGGTGTACATATTTGAATTACAAAGTACCGCTCCAATGTATCTGAAATTCAATTTTCAGCACAAAAAGCCCAATAAATAATCACAAAAGATCTTGAAAAATGCATTTATGCTGAAGAAATTTTGCACATGTTTTCTATGTATTGATTATAAAGTAGCCTATTCAAAAGATGCACCCAAATATTTTATGAGAAAATACTGCAAGATAATATTCGTCGGTATATTAAAATTATAATTAGAGTAACAGGAGTTAGGGTAGCCGAATAATTAATTTCTCTGTGTGGGCTTATCCACAAAAAATAGGGGAAAATCAATGAATTAATTTAAGCAAGCCCTGATAAAATAGAGAATTATGGCTAACTAGATGGCAGATTAAGATTCTTCGCGAAGCTTAGGATTATATCGAGGGTAAAATTCAGCAATCCAAACAACGAGAATCCGCCGAAAGTTTCCGCAGCATTAGGACTACTTCCATGATTGATTGCCTCCGCTCACTCATGGTTCAATTAACAACTCGGTTGTATGCAAATGGACCACACTTAAAGCAGAGCGATCATTATCGACCACTTCAGGGAGCTGAGCATGACCTCAGCAATATGTCCGAAGCAGGATTTTTTTCGATCCGGTCGCAAAAGGGAGTGATGATGATGATGATTAAGGTGAGTAAGAACGTTCAACGTCAACGCTCCATCCCGCATCTGGTCCATGGACGCAGAATTTGCGATTGGAAGCAAGTTGTCGGCTAGAGGGTGAGGTTCCAGGAGTAGTGTGCAGACGGGAGGAGGAGACCGAGATATTCCGTGGTGGTTGCACTTGCAGGGAGAGGAATGTTCCGCTGATTACGGGGCCGCAATTAGCTCAGCGGACATTGTCCCAAAAAGGAGCAACCGTGATAAAGGACTTAAAGGACAGGACGGAAGGAGGATAAATAATTTTGGACAGCCAAGATACTCCACGGATGAGAACACGAGAGTGACATGATGAGTGGTTTTTCTTGATGCGGATATCCACTTAATATCGCAGAAAAAAATAACAAAACAACTCTGCCAGAACGAGAATAAAACCTTCCCAGTACAAGCTCTCTATAATACCGTCGTGGCAGAGCAGTTAAGTATCATAACATAAATATTTTCAAAGATTACCGATTTCAAAGATTATATTCACTGGTAAAAGCTACAGTTTTATTTAAAAGTTTTCAGAAATTTCTATTGATGCAAAATTGAAAATAGTGAATGTTTGCAACCAATTAAATGCCAACCTTAACGATAAGTTTTCAAAATTGGGACAGATTTGAAGTCGTCACTCAACATACTCAACTCCATACTCAACATTTTCAGAGTGTAAATAGTGCTGTTTACTAACTCGCTTAACTGCTCGTTCGTACTAATTTTTTTGCTAACTAGTATTACCCAAGTTATCGCTAACTACAAGGCAAAATGAGGTGAGTGAAATTTTGTGAAAGCGCAGAAGCTCAAACACCCTTTATAAATCGGAATTACAGTTTTATTTTCAGGATAAAACGATTGAAAATAATTATATAAGAACAATATTTAATGATAATAAATCGATAAAATTATTTTATATAAAGAAAAAACCTCAGCCCATTGAGGCCATTAATATAATATCACTCAACTTTAGAGCCAGGAAGCAGATCCGTCACGGATTCTAAAATGATAAAATATTCAGTTAAAGATGGAAATAAATACGTATTTGCATTATAAATGCAAATATGCTGTGTCAAATGCATATATGAGTATACGCATTTGACACAGCTAAAGCAAAGCGTTACCAATGTCATCAGAAATAAAATAGGGAATAAATGTCTAAAAATATGACATGGAAGTATTAATCTTGCGCTATGAATGCAAAACGTTTTGTGGTGCATATAAAAATGGTCACCTTCATCTTTAATGCGAAAACCTGGAGGCATCACCATAAACCTGTTTATCTAAAGGTTTTAAAGTAGGGAACTGTCACTCATTGGATGAGAACAAGGTCCCGAGCTGACAGTAATACCCACCAGGTTACCGACACCGGTCATTTTGTTACTTAACGTTATTAATCATTCATACCACGAACTGGTTTCGTTTTGAGGCTTTCAGCTTCGGAGAGAGAATAGACATGAAAATTCCCGTATTACTGAACTGATTTGCCTGCGAATGCAACTTGCGGCTCCAACGGAATCCTCGAGTGACGAGAACGACGAGCGAGAAATGCATGGGGAATCGGAAATGGGTGGGTAGCTAACGAAGTGCGACAGGCTCACGGCCAGATTAAGGGGCGCTTTTCCCCGGTTGTCCGTCTCCTCCCTTTGGTCCTCGATCATACCGTTAATCCAGGGAAATCGTGACGGCTGCTAGACATCGGACATCGTGACCGGAAAGAATATGGTGCTTTTGCAATATCTTGATGCCGTAATCGATCCAAAATGATGGAAGACTGCTCCACATCCAACGACAGCGTCGCTCTGGTATGCCAAAAAATACCAAGAGGACTGGACATTCCAAACTTGTAGCAGAGCCGCGTATTTTATTAAAGAAGTATTTTTTCCTCAGTTAATGATGAGTAACTCCATAAAATAAAGCTGTTTAATTTAACTTCATTTAATAAATGATAATCTAGGGCCAATAAGAAGAGTAAAAGATATTCAGCCAAGTAATAGATGGATGACCGATAGAACAGCATTTGTGGAAGACATCCCAATTAACAAGTAGAGAAAGCCTAAAAAATATTGAATTTCGAGGGTGACAATATATTTTTTCATCAATCCATGATCAGTAGCTCAGTAATGGATATTGGGAGTTAGAAGTGGCGCGTTGCGGAGGGAGGGAGAATTCACAGACTGGTATTTCAGACGGGTAGACCATACCTACACAACGTGGAATTGAAGAGCAGAATTAAGATTAAGATAATTGGCCCAAGTGTAACATAATTGAATGGTATTTCCGCATAGAAAAATTTCATGTTATTAATGTTGCGTTGAAACTGAATTTTCTAAAATTGAGGTCTGGTCGCCTCCCTGAAACAGAATATGCTGTGTGTTACTGTTTATTCATTAGATTTAATCTTAAATATAATCCAGAAATAGGAAGATAGGGTTATTTGAGCCCGATACTGACCCAATATTTAAAATCTCATTTTGTCAGTCCGCCCGAGATAAAATTGACTGAATTTTTCTAACCAAGTGCGATTAAAGGATCCAATCTCAAAGCAATAGAATTTAATAACCAGGTACAGATGATGAATGCTGCTCAAAAAGCTAAAAATACCAAGAATGGGAATTTATACTCTTAGCTCAAAATTTGACCTCCAAACTCGAAAGAATGTAATTTGAGTGCACTCCTGATAACAACGCCATAAAACCTTAATTCAACTATTATTCGGTCATTTTTAATTCGCATTCCTTTCACGATTCGAGGCAGCACTGACGTCACTTTCTCTCTGACCATCTGCCAGCGACACTTAACTGATGTTTGGGATTCTAAGTGTTTTTTTGGAATATTTTAACTTCTGTACATGATCTATCCCTCTATTTGTGTATTCCATTTTAATAGCTAGCTTGAGCAACAATGACCATACAGCCCATTCGAATAAACTTATTCCTTATGGAGACATATCCCATACACTTTATATCATTGAAAATCTTTGAGTGGACCATTTCTTATGTATTAACTAACAATAATTGCCACAATAATAACATACCTAAAAGATATAAAGGCAAATCTAACAAATTAAGTCTCAACTATATTATTAGCCTAATCATTTTCTAAATTGATTATCCAACTTTAGCGCGGCAAAGCATAACATTTTTCCGGGATCAGATTGGCAGTCATTGAAACAAAGTAAAATTAGAACAAACATATACTTTCGCTGATAACCCTTCAATGCAGTTATTGGGGAAACTAAAGTTTATAGAATAAATGTATTCCCCTTTCAAGTGAAATAATTCTTCTTAAGAACCATGCAAATCATAGTCAATGGGGAACAAGCACAATTTTTTTGAAGTAGTAGAATAAGAAGGCCCCTACTTCAAATGTACTCGCAGAAAATTTCGCGGATGAATAAAGTTTTTTAGCCGAGTTATGAGTCTTTAAAAATTAATCTTCATCGGCTGCTTGAAAACACGACGTCATCGGAGCGTGACGTCACGGCACGGTATCCACTGATGACACACTGAGGCAATGGATAGAAAATCGGTCTATGCAGGGGCTAAAACGCAAATTTGGCGAAAATGATTGCTGTTTTAACGTCAAAATGCAGGTTATGAATATATTGGGTTGCCAAGGCGTTGTTGAAATAAATAAAGCGTATCGTTTGGGGAGAATAGGAAAGATTAAATTAAAATGAGTTTATCGCTCATTGTGATCTACGTTACACACCTACATCATTTGCTTAGTGGAATAAGTGCATTGCAACATGGATATCCAATAGAAAAACGTGTGAAATCGTGTGAAGTGCCCCGGCTCTCAAGTACCTCTATTTTATCGCCGGAGAAGATTCTTGCTGGTGTCCCAAAGGACAAAAATAATAGAAGGAAGTGGTTGACGACCTACAGAATGGAGTTATTGTCAACGGAATATTTCTCATCGTAAGTACAGTCTTGAATCAGGGTTACCGTAGGGTTTTAGTGAATTGCTAGTTTTTCTCGGATGGCCACCAAATTTAGGATGTATCATTCATTTCACTTTGAAAACAACCCTAGAAATGTACCAATGAGTCCGCCCATTGTAGGGTTAAACATAAAGGATGGCCATTCACGAGAATAAAGACTCATTACGATTAAACCACGGAGAAAAATAAGGAATATACGAGAAATATAAGGCTCTTGGCAAGGTAAACTCAATATTTCAACTTCCATGCCAAAAAAAGTTCGCTGCATGTCAATTAAAAACCTAAAATTTCGACTCGTTTATGCAGTGGGTTTCGGTTCACAAACAGGAACTTGAGTAAATACAGCGTAAATAGCACTTGAAACTTATTTCTGTGTCTATTAAATACTTTTTAATTGCCATTTAACGATCATTTGGATCTCAACTCCGGCCGATTGGGGAAAACTATCAAAGTTCCTCATAGTTCATGGTTTCTAAGTAAATGCATAAGATAGATTTTCAATTAGCAATGGATCTATTTAATCTTAATGGACAAAAAATAAATATTTTAAAACGTACGTAATGTAATTTTGATTAACTACATATAGTCCAGGAAATGAAGCGTTTTGGCTTGCAATTTTTTCAAACTGAATCGATTTTCTTGAAATTTTCACAATAAGTAGGGCATATACCAAGAATCAAAATCTATATCATGCCGACGGGCGCTTTTACCCTGGAGGTGGTTTCCACCCCATCTCGGAGGTGGAAAATTTTAATTATATTTTGACCACAGGAATCGATAGAAAAATGAATTCTAAGAATAAAATGTTCTTACCATTTTTTGCGTAAAATTAATATTTTTCGAGTTATTTGCGAATGAAAGTAACAGTTTTTTGACGGAAAAATCAACGATTTTAACCGATTATAGGCAAATAACTTGAAAAGTATTAATTTTATCAGGAAATTGTGAATTACAAAACTGTAGCTTGTACAAAATTAAATACAAATCTTGTTTTATATTTCCTTTATGACCAATTCCGACCGTGCTACAACTTGTTGATGGTTATCTATTGTTTTCATACGCTAAATTTGAAACATTCAATACCAAATAGCGGGAAAAATGTAATTTTCGGGGAAAAATTATGTAATCTATTTAAAAGTGTTTTTAAAAAACTTTCTTATAATCAGAAAAAATATTTTTTATCATGAAATTTGAGCAAGTTATGATTAAAAATAAGATCAGTCCCTACTTTTTTGTACGAAAAAATCACTGAAAACAACACCGTATTACCACACTAGACAAAATTGATCAATGCCCTTCAGTATTTCTCTTTATTTAAGTATTATTAATTGATCCTAGAAGTTTTTTTAATTTACAACGCTAAATTTTGAAAAAAATGGAGGAAAAAGTGAAAAGTCATTTTCTACAATTTCGTTAAAAATGCTCTTTTTTTCAAAATAACTCCAGAAAAACTAGAGATATGAATACAATGCAAGAGTAATAAATTGTAGCTTTTTATTTTTAAACATTTTGGTGTGTTTTAATTTTCTATACAATAAATATTTGGTGAGATATTGATAGTTAAAACCTCTATTTCCAAGGGAGCTCCACCTTATCCTCACCCTTAAATCCCTCCCCTTTCAAAATTAATGACTCGAAAAAAATTTAATTCACATGAACTTGTAGTCAGTAACAACTCTACAAAATACAATTTAAATGAACTTTCTATCATAAAAAATAAAGGAGCTATGTTTGAAATACCAATCAAATTTATTTTCGAAAAATTCGAAATCCACAATTCAGAGCATAATATTCCTCATAATCAGCATATACTTTGTGTACTTTACGTTAGAAGCTAACGATACACTCAAATTTGCTACAAAATAAACACACATACCCATAAGATGTATGTATAGATACACATATGTGAGTATGTGTGCTCTCGCTCACAGTGACCTGTGAGCATGCATGTGGGGGGAAGACTGGAAGCCATACAGTCTCCGTTTTATTGTGTTTCATGTAATGTCTACATAAATGTGCATTTATTTGTTTATGTCACCATGACGAAGTTTGTTCTGTTTATCCAATTGTTATATCTTTTCTGTGCTGTGATTAAAATCATGAGAGAAAAAAGTGAATACATAATAAGAGTGAGAAAGTGAATAAAAAGATACAATGTGATAAATAATTTTTATTTTTAGGGTAAATAATTTTTTTTGCATTAACCCCCAATAAAGGTTGATTATTATGGGTTGAAACGCCTTAAAATTATTTTACAAACAAAAAAAATAATTATACAAATAATTTAAACTAAATTTTACTCGTATTTAGCTTTAAAAAATAATTTTTTAACTTCCAGGTTTTAGGGGTAGTTTTCACCCCTAAAAAATAAAAAGCGCCCTTCGGCATAATATAGATTTTGAAGTAGGGGGTATAATTAGTCTAATCCCAAATATTTATGCAAATCGATTCGGTTTGAAAAAATTTTTAGAGGAGGTATGATTAGTATAAACACAAATTTTTATGCAAATCGATTCAGTTCGAAAATTCTTTTTTACATAAACCCCCAATAAGGGTTGATTATTATGGGTTGAAACACCTAAAAATTATTTTCCAAACAAAAAAATAATTGTACATTATAATTTAAACTAAATTTTACACGTATTTAGCTTTAAAAAATAATTTTTTAACTTCCAGGTTTTAGGGGTAGTTTTCACCCCTAAAAAATAAAAAGCGCCCTTCGGCATAATATAGATTTTGAAGTAGGGGGTATAATTAGTCTAATCCCAAATTTTGGTGCAAATCGATTCAGTTTGAAAAAATTGCAAGGTTTTTCACTTTTATGAGCTTCATTTCCTGGACTAATAATTATTTACCTGATTGCTTCTACTCCACGCATCACGTTAGTGACGAAGCAATTGCAGTTTTTCAGAAAATCAGCCGCCATATAGGAGTCGACCAAAAGTGAACTGCCGTATTGTGATTTCTTAAGTCCCTCTTATGTCTATTTGTCCATTGAGGAGCTACTAAAAACCTCGTTGATGATTTTTATTTCGAAATATTGCAATCAAGACCTTACCGCTCTACTCTCGAAGTGAATGGTGTACCGTGCGATGACGTCAGAAGGCGTTTCAGGTCAGGTGGCATCAAGCGATATTCAATCACTTTTAATAAGCGTTTAATGACGTTTGTGGAGTGCTAGGAGAGTTTTGGCTTATATATTTGAACTCGTGAGAAAATTGTCTATTTAGTGAGACCTACTAGCATGATGAACAAATTTCATGCATGTTCCCCATTTTCGTGGAGATTTACACGCGAGGGAGCGCAATCCAGCAACCAAATTTTCTTCGGCAATTTTGAGCACAAAAAGCAATCTATAAGATGGCGCTTTCAAAATATATGAAGGCGTACATGATGGTTTTGGGATTTGAAATCTCTCATCCACAAGATTGACAGGATTTTATGAACAAATGTCAAGGTAATAATGTAAAATTATTCTTATGGACTAAATTCAGGAAATAGGAAAAACCCAAAGAAGCTTTTATTAATATACACCATTAATTAAATTAAATCATCGCCAAATAAGACATAAGCTTCGAGTCATTTCGAAAGTGTTGATCACATCATTGTAAATGCAACTCATGCATTTCTCTTATAATTACCATATTTCCTTATTTTGACTTAGGCCAAAAGTCGCGCAAAAGGCCGAATCGTACAATTAGAAAAAGTAAAAACTAAGACAACAATGGAAGCAGTGTATTAAATTAAAACTTCCAAATACAGAGAAGTACACTGTGTTACTGGATTAACTAAGAGATTACACATGCGAACAAGACAACAAAAAGAATATGATTGGAAGGGCTTTCATGGGAACTTGAGCCTGTGATAAGCACGTTTTAACTTGAGATTTTCGTCCGAACAAAAAAATGGAATTTTATGAAAAATTTGCTCAGATAAAAGTTCATCCTGGCTTAAATTTATCATTTGCAATAGAAAACACCACTATTAATATTGTCATATAATATTTTCTTCGCCCTACAGCATATCTTGTAGAGAAAAATAGATCTGTCTTTACATACTATAGCGAGGGAACAAGGAAGTAAAATGAAGGACTAATTCAATGTTATTTTCAAGACAGCCGCTTCATAGGAGCGTTTTCGAATAAGAGTAATGGTAGCCTATGTTCCTGGAGACTTGGCATGAGCCAAAACATTCAAGGGCTGAAAAAATTGCAGGGAATATTTAAGGAAATATTTACTCTTTTGACAAGGTAATAATACATCGCAAAAGAAGGCTTCCTCGTACCATGCACTCTCGACGAAGGATTTTAGAATCATGAAAGGTGTGGAGAGACATGTTTTACACAAGAAAATACAGCCTTGTCAAACGGAACACAACACCTCTTGACACAGTCCGTAATTTTACCAAAGAAGTTAATTACCAGGTGAGCGCGAGGTCAATTAGCTAAGGTGTAAATTCCTCAGTTGGTATTTCTTACAGCGGAAAAAGTAAGAATGACATCAAATGTGAAAAAGTACAACACACTACTTTCATTCAAAGTACTACTACGAATATTTAAACAGTATACAGCATAAAGCGTATTAGCAGATAGTAAGTGTAATGGAGAGAATATTTCATTTAATCTTATTAGAATGGAAGCAATTTTACAGGATAAAAATTATCTTCATTGGCCGAGACCTGACCCAGGATTTACCAATTTCTGTTCCAATTAGAAACTAATTATGCATGACTTCCAATGGGCCATGATGACCTTGAGCAAGGAGAGAAATTGGTTACGGCCCAGTGGGTCGTGGGTTCAAATCCGGATGAAGGCTCTGAACTCCGCAAAATTGGTTTCGGGTAGTAAATGCATGATATCCTAAACGGAAACAGTTTATCATTCATGCTTTTACCTCAATATAGCCTACACATTAGTTCTCTGAAGTAATATATTGCCACTGTATGTTGAACGCTTTGGCAATATCATTAGGATTTTCTTTCCTCTCACTAGCTTTAATTCATTTACTAGTCTCAGCACAATCTTCATTTCAGTACATGACCACCCTAGCTCAAATATAATATTCCCCTGTTGCTAGTTCTATTCTCTTTAATTCGAGGCTTTGAGGATTAGGTCGCAAGCAATTTACAGGAGAATAATTATCTGACCTTGATCTGGACCTAACCAAGGATATACTCAATTTACGGAGAGAGCTTAAACGAATGAAAAATTTTCTAATCACTAATTCTTTATTTTTTGATTTGTTATGAATCCAAAACAGCCTAGATGACCTTTATATTGGATTATTTTAAAACAATTGAAATAAAACTACTACTACTAATAATAATAAACAAAATATCATAACACAAATAAAAAGCTCAGCTAAAAAAAGACATTATGTAAGATTGATCATACAGCTTCATTCAAAATTAACTGTGGACCATTTAACCAAATGAACCAATTACGCATGATAATATAATGGAACATAAACATACCTTGGCTAGGAGAGAAATTGGCTAGGGCTTGGTGGGTCCTGGATTCAAATTAGATTGAGGATATAAACACCATATCATTATATTCAGGCGACCAATGCATGATATGATAAAGGGACACCGTATCTTATTCCAATTTTTCCGTCTACAAAGTTAAAAGATTAATTTCCTAAGTTCATCTGTTCCCATTTTAATTTGAACTCATAGTAAATATCGGTTGGATTTTTTACACATTGATCAATTTTATTTCCTTAATTTGTCTCAGGCTTAATTATCTAATTTAATGCTAAGGGCATTATTCACAAGATAATGTGTTTCATGCATATATTTTATCCACGTCCCATGAGCTTTTTTACTGTCATCTTCTAACGTCCAATAGGTTGACCTATGGGATTAATACCTACATTTCTAAGCTCTCCAGAAGATTTTATTATCACATCATTGCCCTCTCCACTAGCATTACTCCGCCTCATTGGGTAGACCCCAAAATTTATCATTTGTGCCTTTATAGCTTCCCCTTCCAGCATGTAAGTCCCGTTTTGCCCCCAACTTATTTCTTAATCAGTTCCTTCGGGATCCAAGGCTTCTTAATCCACCCTGTTTCAGAGCATTAGGTATACTGCTTACTTTTTAACCCCAAGTACACCTGTTTTTACGCTCTCCTACACTTCCATCCGCGCCAACTTCCATTGTACCCGGTAACCTAATATCGAGAAGCTCCAGGTAAACCCTTCTTCTCACCAATTGTTAGGCTTCCACCTTCCACGTTCCACTTCAACACCTTTTTACTCTCTCTACTTAGAGTTAAAGCTAGTATCGCATTTCGCTAAGGCCAGAATACGAACCTAGCCGCGTTTGGTCGATGAAGTTGCTAGAATTTTTTAAACTCTTTCAAAAACTCTGCATTGCAATCTGTCTTGAAAATTGTGATCTATTTAATTGTACACCACTACCACCAGAATTTTAATGCACCTGTAATGCCACCTCCAGATGATTTCGAGGGGTTGATATTCATTGTTTTTAAACTCTACATTGCAATTTTCACAACCAATTGACGATGGAGGAGGCCTTGTCTACCTTCCAACTCTGTCCTGTGGTGATTATATTTCCATAAAAGATGTCAGAACACAAATTAGGTTTGGCTGATTTATTTGCTCCAAAAATCGATAGTTTCTAGCTCATTCTCTTCCTAATTACACCTTCTCACTTATTAGCCAACCTAAAAGTGCCGAATTACAGTTCATTTTAATTATTTGTCTATTTAGAAATTGTTTAATACACCGTGATCACTTAATTTTCACTGCGTTTGACTGTAAATAAAAACTTATGAGCCATAACAAATTTATTAGACGGAACAAATGATCAAAGTTAAAAATATTAAAAATATACTTGAGATACCAAAATTGGAAATTTTTATTTCTAATTTCTATAGTACAAGGCTATTAATTTACAAATATCAAAGTACAGCGATAGGTTAAAGATCAGTAGTGTTTACTTAATAAGCAAAAATATAACTTTCGTTGAAATGACAAAGACCTAAATTTCTAAGCCAACAGCAACCCATCGAAAGGAACGAATTTGTGGGATGGTTTGATTTTGGATCAGCCATTCTCAAATTATAAGCGACCCTAATTATTTTAACTAACGTCATTAAACCGGTTCTGGCGCCAGGGGAATGAAGCTATACGATTTAGAGCTAATATGGATATTCCCTCTGGCTTAAAAAATAATCAAATGAGAAAAAAAGCATAATTTTGGACTTCGATTTTTATAAATTTATTGTAATATATGCACTTGTTAGGCATTCGGTTAGGATAACGAATACAAACGAGAAAATAGAGTGCGAAGAGGAGAGAATATCATTCCGTGGTAAATTCGGCATTATGAATGGACAAGAAAGCTCATCGGAATCAGGTTATTACGGCAATGCCAATGTTGGAATGCGCAAAGTAGGGATGGGGAAATGATATTGAAAATAACACTTACGGCATTGTTTGAAAGATTGCTATGGGATTTGATTTTGTAAAATGACCAATAAATGTCATTTTGCCTCATCGGACGGACTTATCTGTTCCTGTCTACGATTCCCACATCCACAATCGAAACTTGTAGCAGAATGAAGGAGGTTAACTTGGAGGAATTATTTGATTGATAAGGCGATAAATAGGGAGAAAATGCATCACCGGAAATAAATCGCAACCCAAGGAAATTTGTTATTTTTACAAAATTTCGAGCCACAAAACGACATACGAAGAGAACTAAAATATGATATTCAACGAGTAAAATAATAGGAGAGGAAAATACTTAATTTGCCAGTTCATATAGTCTACCCCTTTAAATAGATATGTTAAAAAATATTTTACCTGTTTTTGAACTGGAAGATACGTTGAAATTCCTAGGCTTCAGGCGTGATGGAGAAGAAATTCACTACGCGAGGTTGAAGAACAGAGACAGTTTCAACTATTTTTGTACAGTCACTGTCAATTAGGTGACATTTCCTTTGATTAGACACTATGAAAATGAGACAGATTATTATAAAACTACGAAAAAATGAAAATAAAGAGACAAAACACTGTTAAGCAGAAGCAAAAGCAAACGAAGCATAATTATTCCAAAAAAGAGGAAAACACACAGCAGGTCTAACCGCTTCGTCGTACTTTGAGGGAACATCATATAATGAAAGCCAGCGACTGGGAAATCTCATAATGGGCGTATCGTTGGCCAGAATGTTAATTAAAAATATATAATAGGACAGCAGCAGGATTTTCCCTAACAAATAAGGCATCGGGTGAAAGCCTTCACATGAGCATTGACCTCATTCGCTGATCAGAAAATCTAACATTTTGCAGAACGGTATAAACACTTTCGAAAAAAGACATTGTGAAAAATGAAGTATAAAATAAAGGCAGTGAAGGAGAAAATTAACAGAAAATTAAACGGGAAAATACAAGAATAAATGAATGAAATAAAAAATAATAGTAGTCGCATCAACGCTGGTACTCTCTGCATAGGTACATGCTGCATGTGTGTAGCAAATAAATGTCATGTATGCGAGAGGTAAATATTAAACGGGAGAGATTGGAGGTTCCAAAAGATATGACGAGAGACCGACAAAAGAAGAAAATTTCCTCAATCTCCTAATCTTCCACTTGTATGTTACGGGAGCCCCTAGATGCATTATTATTATTGCACTCACCATTCAAGCTATCGGGATCACTGGAACACTCAGGCCTTATGTTAAAATTGCAACCCAGAAAAGAAAAAGGATAAGTTCGCCCAAAATAATAGTCCTAGAGAAGTGAGAAGTGCAATAGAAAAAAGTCAGGAAAAGAACCAAGTCACGGGAAACCAAGAGAATAAGGCACAAAAAAAGTTTGCCATTAAGGAGAAAAAAAGGAATTAACTTGACAGAGGAAAATTGAGAGGTCTGAAGATCCTATTTTTTTGGAGTGAAACCATGATTGCGTTTCGATCCCTCGACGTTTTTAAAAATTATGAGAAATTTCTCGAGAAAGAGACCAACCTTGTTGCCACACCTCGCGAACGCTTAATTTTTTCATCGCAATGCGCATAGTCGGGGGAATCGGTAACGAGCCCAGGACTCCAGCCTCGAGGCGGAAAATTATTAAAAAAAAGGAAGGTGGACCTCGTGGTATGGGAAGCTGGATGCTTATACAGGAGTTGGGAGAGAGTGGGATGATACCGCATGTAGCGGTAGGGGTGGGGCAAGGGGAGCTAAGGGGTGGGGGGAAGTAGGAGGATGGAGGGGAGGGAGAGAAGATTCACGGTAAAGGCGTAGGGGGGGGGGAGGGTGGGAAATGGGGTGAGGGAGAGGAAAGCGAAACAGCGAGTGAGTGAGATGGGGGAACGTTGAGGAGACTCCTTCGGACCTATTCCACGCGTGCTTGCTCTGCCTTCAGTTCTCGTAGCGGGACCCGCGCTGACGTCCGCGCGGAGCACACACCGTTCTTCCCCACTTGGGCCGGAGCAGTCGTCGATGTCCATCAGACGAACGGGCTAGCGACGTACGGGCAGACCTCGAAGGCGTTCTGTTCGAGCGACCGACATTGCTCTGAGTGATCAAAATTAATTCAGCAAAGTGTATATAAGATTTGTAAAGTGATTTTACTTAGTGAGGACATCAACGAAGACCAGCAAGAGATCGGAAAAGGGGTGAAGAGCTTGTGATATCTAAGAGTTAATCAGTACTGATACATATATGCTCAATTTAATCCTTGTGCGACAATTATCGTGCATTTTATCGAGGACAAAAATATAGCATATATAGCCATAAACACAAAAATACAAGGTATAAGAACATCCAAGAAATCTGAAACTGGCCTAAGTGTGCGTTCCATTTGGTGCAACCCCAATTATAAGCGTCCAATACATGAATTGGTGAAGCAAATAGCTATTTTCCCAGTGAATTGGGCTACAAAATAATTTCAATCTTCAAAAACTAATCCAGGATCCCACGCGGGTGTGTCCAAGTGTCAACATAGTCGGACACGTGACATCGTGCGATCGCAAGAGGTCCTGTGATCCCCCATTGTCACCGGCTGGATATTTCGCGGGTGCGCCCAAGTGACGGAGCGGATTCCGCGGGTGCTCCATTTCGAATTTCGCGCGACGCAGGAGGCGGAGCGGAGGGTGAGGCGGGAAGGGAGGCCGACCACCTGTCGCGGCGGCCGCGGCCTCGACCTTCCCCGGCGTCCAGGAAGGAGACGACGACGCCCGACGGTGAGTAGATCCATCCAAGACTCCCCGCAATCTCATAACTACGTTCCGCTTTTTTCTCCACCTCTATCCCTGTCTGACGCCACGGCATCCGTGGCACGGTGATAGCGCGATTCTTTAAATTCTCATGCATATTTCCAGCTCATAGACCAGTGGCCTCACACCTACAGAAATCTGAGGCTCAGAGCAAATTTAATAGGAGCGGTTTTTAGCTTCTGGGCATGGGAAAAAGATTTGAATGGCAAAATCCGAGATGAAGTAATGGATTTGATTGCTTGAGTACGGCGATTCCGATGGTTTTAATGCTGTACATATCGATTGAAAAATGTATTTCCATTTAATTAAATCCTCATGGAGAAAAGAAAGTATCAGGGTTTAAGGATATCTTTTTATAATAATTTTTATTTACTGACTTCTTAAATCTACTATTATAATACTGAAGTTGTGGATTCAGTGTTATCCTTTACTCTTGGTATTACGCAGCCACCTTCAGCTCTCTTGTTCATATTTACCCTTAGGTCCGAGGACCACTAAGATTGCAATACATTGAGTAAACCACCGTCACCCTTGTGCACACTCACTATCAGATTACTTCAATACCTTCGCCGTCGCCAAATTCATAGGAGGCTTTGTGGAACAGTTTTTTCAGAATAAATTTAACATTTGCTAAAGACCTATACCAGCCCCTTCTCGTATGCCGTACACAGACTATGATACAAATAATTGGAAAATTTTCCCTGTTTGTTCCGTCAAATACGTTCAGAAATAAACTCCCGATAAAGAAGGCGAAGAAGTGTAATTGGTAGCTTAATATAGCCGGGTATCGAAAGATCCGGGACCGAATCCCCGTCAAGTTAAATAATTTCTTCGCTATGAATCTTTATTTGACGCTGAAGGCAACTGTTTCATTTGTCTTGCAGTAGGTAAACCAAAGGTGTGGAACTATCGCTCTAAGCAATGAATCTGTGAACTGATAAGCAAAATAAGTGGCAAAACGTAAGGTACCCAGACGATTACGGCACGAGTTGTGGCTCGATTACACGGTCTGTCAGATGTCAAGCCGTTACGGTACCAACGCAGACACAACTTCCTTCCAATAACCAGCATCATGCCATTCATTTAGATCTTGAAAGCTTGCATGGCCATAGCCTTAATATATCACATTAAATTGCGTACAAACAGAAACATCATTTCAATTTATAATGGCCTAACTTGCATTCTAAACACAAGATTATCACATTTCCTTCGCACTAAAATCAGAGATCATTGTAAGTGAAGAGAATAATGGCAGGTGATTTACAAGTAATAGATCTAATGATGAATATAAGTTTGATAATAAGAATGTAAGTAGTAGATCTAATGATAAATATAACAATAAGTCGATTGTTCGACAGGGGATACGAAATTTTGCCTGAAAAAATAGTTTAAGCTCCCAAAGTCTGGTTCTTGGGTTATATAGCCTTTTAATATCAAGAAAGATTCAGAGAAATAGTGAGTTATATCAACATAGAGAGGTTTGGTGATATTAAATATTACAACAATAGTGAATGAATTGAATGCTGCCATTTTGGTTAATTATATACGATTAATTAGTTGATCAATGGATCATATACCTAACCTTAAAATTACTAAATGAACTTCTTAATACCAGCAATTTTTTAAACTATTCAAGTAATTAAATCCGATTTATTATGCAGTGAGCTTAAGGAAAATGACTTGACTACATCGCTAATAGCTTTTTTACAATTATCGGTCCCCTCACAATTTTGACGTAATACATCAATAGAATGCATGCAGCGTAGCGTAAAAACAAAGATTAGGTTAAAGCTGCGTTCGTTATGTTACGAAATTTTTATCCAATGGAGATTAGCTGGATAACTTATTAAAATTATTTATGATTAGAATTTACCATGGAAAGGTAGTGGATACAAAAAAATCACCGTGGTGGCAACGCCACCGAAAGGTTTGGGTATCTGAGGCCATTATGAAAGCATTTTGTACGAATAAGAAGTTAAACCAGTGATAAATATCAGCATCCTTTTCACTAATGTTCACTGTGAAGATACAAACAATTTTATTCCTAAATTCGTGTTCACTTAAATGGCCAACTTAGGTGACAAAGTTCATTTCTCAATTTCCTTTCCATGGCACTGATTTCAAAAAAGCAAAGCTTATTACTGCTACAGAGACGTGAGTGACACGTCATCACTTATTTCCAGGCGGTACATTTTATTCGACGAAAGAGTAGCAGAAAAAAACCGGCGTCATCTGTACAAATTTTATGGTGCCATCATTTTCATCGTCTTCCGGGGGGAAACAGGTCTAATTCCAAGGGTAGTGTGCGCTCGTAAATACCCTCACTTTTACCAACAACAAAGAAAATTCTTCCCTTCTCTCAACGCTTCAAATTCTCCATAAGATTCACGGAAGCCCAGACGGCTGGATCGAGCCGCATGATGATTCGAGTGGAAATACTAGAACATAGGGGAATCCGAGACTGTCGAAAGACTCGTAAAGTGGTAGGCGCTGGACCAGATCCGATCGCCGGCCGTCCAGTATACCTGGTCGCATTTGTTGTTATAACAGGAATCCGAATACACGGACGCTGTTACGACCGAGGAGAACCATTCACACACCGAAGGTCATCCACCGCTAAACGGAATGAGTGCGCGTGGCTGTGGGGTGACAAGCAAGCCGTAAAACCAAGAGGGGGCCGCATCATCACGGCAATGTCTCATTCAAAAAAACCCAAACATCTCGGCAGCAACGCTTTCACGGAAGGCCATCACTATAGCAACTAATGATTGACGTCACAGGCTGACAATATCAGATACTTTTTGCACGAAAAATATCTCTCCCTCTCCATTTTGCCAAATGTAAATTTATTCCATAGGATTTCAACCCAAATTTGTCCTTTTCATAAATGAAACACATTCGCTTCACCTCTTGTTCGATGTATTTAATTTTTGGGTTAAAACTTATGAAAAAAAGTTAATTTTACGTGGATGAGAATATACAAACGAGATGTTCTATCTACTCAAGCCTAAGATAACCAGTATGTGATGATTTTAAACGCTGTCGAAGTATAAATCATCAGATTTCGAGACGAAAGGGATAAATGTATATTCATTATTGAAAATCGAGGCAAAGAAAATTCCATTTGGTGAGTATGTGATTAAATTTGCGTCAACACGTAAATGATGACTTAAAAATCCACATCAATATTATGAGTCCATAAATTTTGACACAAAAACCAATGTAAGAAGCACACATGATAAGAAAATGACGCTAAACGATAAGAGGAACCTTATTTAATTGTACTGTTTCTAAAAAAATGGAATTTCAAATAGTTTAATGGACAGCCACTACTTTCAACTAATAACCGATGTCTAGTTGGTTTTATAACGTGAGTTCCATCAAATTAGCGTACGGCATACATTTTCCACTTTGGTTTAACATGAGCACTGAAGTAGGGTCTTTCGCGGATGAAAGTATTCAGTAACTCGAACAAAAAATCTGACTACAGAATGTTTTAGCGAACTCGATGTTTGCTGCCGCGGAAAATGAACTTCACAACAAGGTATCCAAGATAATTAAATATGTATTATGAATGCAAATGCCTGTAAATGAAAGTAAAATGATCAACCGATTCTCTAACTACAACGGCCACATTTTGAAAGAAAATGTTTTTCATAAAAAGACTACTTGTAAGGAATATTTTCAGACGTTGAGCTGAGATTCCCATCGGCACCGAGAGAGGGGGAAAGATTTAGTGTGTGAGAGAGAGAGGATAATATTTCCCGTTTAAGTGTCATCGATGTTTTGGTTAATGAGGGATACAGAGCTGAACCCTTCCCAAGACCTGTCGAGAAGTTTAAATTAAGGTCAAACCTCATGGTTTAGAGCGAATGAGTGAGATGGAATAACGCTGGTTGACTCACCAGCTATAATTTAACCTTAACTTCATATCTATAAAACAAAAAAAAATAACATTAATTTTAAAAGATAATTAAGATTGGTAGCTAAACCGTACTTCAGTGAGTAATTGAAAATAAATCAATTTCAGCAACACATCATACGTCTCGAAAATGAAGCCTTAGCTAGCCATTAAATGTTCTGGTTACCTCCTTTCCTTATCCGACAAGTGTGAGGTTGGCAATTCCTGGGACAACACATAATTTTCCTCCGACACTCAATGTATACTGTCATCTTTCCCAGAAAATTTAGTTCCAAGCTCTTGTATAATGAAAGAACTTGCTGTGGACAGGTGAATAGGTAGGCTCGTAGCAACCGTTCCATCGTAGTCAATCTTAAACGATGCATTTAATTTTTAATGATACAGCGACCTTCAAAATAACGAAAAAAGAAAAAATTCGAAGCATACAATCCTTTTAAAGCAAACATGGATGCTCAACAGGGCGCACGTCAATCCTTTCTTGTAAGAGCCCATTAAATAAATGGAAAAATGAAACGTCGGTTACTTTTTTTATCGTAAAGAAAATTGTTTGGCTTCTAGAATTTTTTTCATAATTTTTAACTCTATACCAATCAATTTTCAAGAATAATAACGGTCCTCGTGATTTCTCCTCCAAGAAAAGTGCTATTTAAGCTGTCAAAGTCCACCTTTTACCTGATTCCAGAAAATTAGTTTTGGGTTTCAAATCACAACTTCTCCATTTATTTGTCCAAATTGAGCAAAGATAACGATATTGCTTCATTTTGATCAAGTTAAATGTTTTTGTTTGTTTTTACAAGCTGCTATAACGAAATTGCAATACTTCGGTGAAAATAAGCTTTTTTCTTAGGCATTTCTTGGGTGAAGAGAATACAATGAATTGTAGCCTCTTACTCCAGAAGTTTCCTTCAGTGAATAAACCTTGAATGCCATTTTATTTGTAGGAACATGGGATATTTCATTAACAATTAAAAACAAGGACGCCTTCTTGGAAGGTAAATTTACTGAGAGGAAGACATCGCACGGTGGCAATTTCCTATTCGCCCGCTCTGTACTTGAGCAGATTTACCTCGCATTCCATCTGTACCAGAGGTAAATTTGCTTGGCAGTCGGGGTAGTGGGAGGAAGAGATTAGGATTTACAGATAGAATGAAAGAAGATAGGCTTTCATGTGAACTGAAGAGGAAGGTCCGTGATGGTAGGGAAGACGGCCGGAGTGCTCCGCAAATTCTCAATGCAATCCTAACTTAACCGGTTGAATACCTTAATAATAACAATCCGAAAGGCCTAAGAGTTTTATAAAATATGTTACCAGAGAAAATTACGAAGAATGTTGCATTATAATTATGAAATATTTCCAAGTTCTTAAAACTTGACAACAATCTTAGCCGATTATACTAAACTACATTTTCATTCGGCATGATAAGAATGAAAATTCCACCAGAAAGTCCTCTTTTATTACATCCCATCACGTTATGAAATCAAATGAAACTTTCTAATGAATGTTTGGCGTCTTTAATCCATGGAATTCAATTCTGTATGGAATAAATGAACATAAATTAAACATACGACACGAGGAACGTATGATATTCAGAAAAAAGATATGAGATGCATCAGATGTGAACTATCCCGGATGAATAGCAGAGAGATTAGTCTCAAGAAACGACTACTCTCTGGAAGATATAGAAAAATCGTTAGAGAGATGATGCCTACCATTTGGAAAGCATTTATGAATGCTAGGGGTTGCCAGGAAATATTTACTCCACATATATAATCAAAACCTATGTTGTAACACTCAAATAGCCTCGCTAAAGCAATTAACTAGTTCTCGTTAAGTTAAATTTGACAGTAGTAATAGTTTCCATAGTCGAGAACATCAGATCACTACGCCCTAACTATATTGAAGCATTACAGTATTACAGCAGACGGAATTTCTTTGCGAGAAAAAATTAGTACATTGGCAACTAGTGGTAAGTAATGTATGTCTTCAAAAGGTTTATATATCTACTTAATAAAGTTGGCAATAAAAAGTATTATATCTTTACTGGGTCACATAATATTTTCATTCAACGAAATAATTATTTTCATCAGTTTGGACATAAAAAAAAACAGAATTACGTTACGGCCATTAAAGACGATTTTCTGTTTCACGACTGAGCCCGTAGATTTTAAATTACCTGTTAATAGTGGATTATATTTTATTTTTGGCGTAAAATTTATTCTCGAGTAGAATACGTTTAAAAAATTAATTAACTGATTTAAAATGGCCGTTGAAGAATGAATGTGTATTCTTCCTTCATCTCACCGAAAGTCACCTCTCAAATCAAGTGCCTCTTTGTAATACGTAACATTCACGTTAACTAGAATTGCGGATTTCAAATCGTACAAGAATTATGATTCAGTCCACTCCCCACTATAACTTGTTTGTGGCTTGAATCGCATAAAAAAGTCGATAGAACAAAATTCAATACATTTCGAGAGGAGAGATTTCAATTTCACAAAAATAATTTGACTTTGAGATTAATGATATGGAAGCTTAAAGTTGGTTTTTCAGTAACATAAAATTTTTTAATTAATTTACATTCAAAATGAAAGGAATTGGAAGTACTTAGACTGCTGATTAATCACTCTCGTATGTAACAATGAAAAAAGCGTCGAACTGAAATTTAAATGTTGATTATTTCGTATCACCCATTTATTAGTATTTATTTTTATTATACTTCCTTAGGAAGTATGTCAAATAACATAAAAAAGTCTTTACAAAGTTTCTATTAATTTATTCATAATTATTTTATGCGTAAGAGTGGAGGTTCTGTATTTAACCAGCCGGTATCTATGTTTTCCATTAATTAAGTACTTACGATGATTTAAAACTAAATATAAGCGTTTAAAAGGCGTCTTTTTATGGCATTGACTTCAATAGAATATGAAAAAAACATGTTAATTATTTCCATGATGAACCACGAAACCCATTATAGTTAACCTACTAAAAACAACTGAAAAATAATTTTTTATACAATGAATGTTTGAGTTGAATACTGGAATTCAAATTCCTTTGATACACTCAAAATATTCTAAAACATATTTTAATAACTCGACGAAGAAAAAGGTTCATATCATTGCACGAGGGACACTTTAGCTTGTGACACTGGTTAGAAATTTCTGATGTTTCGCAATATTTAATAAATACGTAAGACAAGGATTTTTCTAAAAAGGGTATGGCTGTTAAATATTAGTTATCATAACTAATAATAAGAGAGTTTTGCGTGTTTATTTGAGAAAAGCACACGATTAATAATAGATTGCTAAAAGCTATGCCAGCGGCTTAGACGCAGCCAGTTCCATCATCTTGGATTGATCGCATCAAAACCCAACGGTTTATTTCAATTAAAATAATCGGTGTACAAGCTTGCAAACAGCGACACGCTTGTGCTTTCGAGCGAGAACATTACCATGCACGAAAGTAGCGGGTTGTTCCGACCGACACGGAAGGTCTTCGTCCATCGTAAACTTGAATTCCCGGGCTAAATGTATAATCCGCTACCCTATCGGGAGACACCTTTTCAGAGCACATTCTCAATTACGAGGTGCAACTAGTGTAAACTCGGAGAATCTTTCTTTGACAGCCAGGAACATGACACGTCAACGCTGGGATGAGGAATAGCTTGCCATGCCGGCAAATTGGATGATGATTACATGCAATCCGTTAATTCATCCAGGAGTTCTGGATTAAATATGGTTTAAATAAATTTTTTTAGTTCAAAGACTGGCGTGGGAAATTAAAGCCACGCTAAGGAAAGAGCTTTCTACCTACTTTAAAAGAGATATTAAATGATAAAAACGTGCGTTAAAAATTTACGATAATTAGTTTTAGATGTACGTCTCGATACATGTAGATAGATGTACATTTAGATATGACAACGGGAACATGACGAAAGTCATGCAGTTCCTAACCTTGGCTCGCATGGCTTATTCCAAATCCAAATTCACCTGAGTGCATATTCTTTTAAATCTGAGAAATATTTGGAAAATTTCTTAGGGAAGGCCAAGGAGAATACGGGAAGAACAGCTTCAAGTAGTTGAAGAAGTAGAATGGGATGGGGAGATATCGAGGGCTAGAGTATACCAATCTTAGGATTGCAGTTCCTAATGTATTGGAATGAATCTATGTCAGTCAACGCAACACCTTTTTAGGCTAAATTTTAACAGTAGATGACTAAATACCTATGTACAGGTAACCTGTATGTTCTTTCCGAATACTTTGTCGTAGGTCGGTTTGATCGTAAGTCGGAAATTATATGCAGGTTACCTGTACATAGGTATTTAGTCATCTACTGTTAAAATTTAGCCTAAAAAGGTGTTGCGTTGACTGACATAGATTCATTCCGTAAAGCATATTCAAATTTTACGCACGATCTTTAAGTAAAAATATTACAAGCAGAATATCACTTATAAATTTAAAAGAAACTTGCAGTTATAGCCGTTGTTGAGAATTATTCCGTGACGGAAACTCATTGCGGCAATATGCGAGTGATTTTCATGGCATTTTCAAGAGGAAATTTGGGCGATTATTCAACATTTGTTTTTAAAAATAAATTTGGTCGTAAGCCCGGATGGTAGTAACATTGATGAATTTGACTCTGGGAAATGTTTTGATGGATATTACTTCCATCATCAAAAACAGAAAAAAAAAGAAATTAAAGTAATACCGACTGACGTACCAGCCATGTTAGACGTACGATTCTGCCTAAACATTTTCCTTGCTAACGATAAACCTAAAACCAAAAATATATCTGTTATAACTATTTAAACATAAACAAGACACCAGCTTGTTTTCCTCCCACCAGGTGAGGACTGCCCAATCCACGTGTGGCGAGCATATGACGCTCCAAATAAGATCTGGAAAAGGATTCTGAATCGAGTTTTCATCACGCCATTCTCGAGTTGCTTTCGCTCACTTCCTTCATCTTTCTCTCTTCAGAATAGGGTCATTTAAATTTGTATTCATTCTGACGCCGGATTGGGAGTGGCGGATATTTTATCAAGTATTTCAAGGTTTTCGACTTCAGGAGAAGAGGGCGAGAAACATTTTTACAGGGCAGAAGCTCACTTTCTATTTATTAAAATATATTGTAAACATACTTCTCAAAGACCAATTTTCTCTGCAACTCGGTATGTTAAGAGCATAAGCGCATCAGTGCGAGTGAAAAAGTAGTCTACATAATAAGTTATACACAATAGTTTTTACTGCAAATCTGGAGAACAATGACAGTGATTTCTCTATAGATTCCAATGATGTCGAAAGATATATTCACCAAAATCTTGTTGAGAAAGTCTTGTGATCTTTGTTGTTCAGGCAATTTCCGACTGAGGACCACCCGTAGTTCAAAACAATTTAAAAACAAGTTTTGAAAAATCACCAAAATTTCTTCTTGAAATGCAACAACAATCGCCCAAATGTTACCGCAACGCAAATATTACGGAATAATTCTCAGCAAACGGTTTTTTCCGCAATATGGTTTTAATTTATTAGTGATATTTTGCTAGAAATAATTACATATATAAAGTGGGAAAGTAATTCATTGATTGTGTGATTGACACAAATTAGTAGCCCAAACTGTGATAGGTGTGGGTATATGGAATATTGGACGTGAAAGTAAAAAAAAATTCATCGGGAGGAAAAATCTGAAAAGTTGAAAAAGTCGATTAGTTTTCGAGATATATCGACTTGAATTAACATGGGAGCCTTATGGGACTACGACTTTATCGCTTTTATTTTGTACTTTTAAACTTCCGAGGAACATGATATTCTATGGACATGGACTAGATTTTTCGGTCGATTTTTTGGTGTGGTTGTCATAGCGACGAATTGATATTTAGTATTTTTTATTACTGTTTGAACGCACTCAATGCTTTTCTTATGGGAAAACTTTAGGAATTTTTTTGACCAACTTGCAATAATCGTAGGAAAATTTCCTTTGCCAAAAAGTTAGATAATTCTTTGGTTAATTTTTTGGCTATCTTGGAATCTTCGTACGTCGAAACAATTCCGAGGAATAAACGATTTCGATTTTCCATTGTAGAGGTGGTCGAATTTTCAATCTTGGATTTCGGCGTTGAGACATGTGCCATATGAAAATTTGGAATCTCCAAGAAAAACCGTTAGAGGGTTCTCCGAACCCTCACGTTTGAGCTCACTTTCGCCGTATCCCTCTTGGTTAATTAATAATTAAATACCGAAAAATGTCCTGCAAGCGAAAAATCATTGTCGCCATTTTTTTGTGGAGCATACAATCTTGAATATCTTAGCAACCGTTTAAGCTAGAGAAATGAAATTTTCAGAGTAATACTTTTATCACAATGGTCAACTTTTGCAATGATGACCATTTCGCTCGATCGATTCATGTGCGAGTTATATCGATACCAATCTCCTTGGTTACGCTTAAATCGCTAATAACTTTTTTCTAAATCAAGGCATGAATGTGAAAGTCATATATAATATCTACTACTGTTGATGTCTTTTCTTCGACAAAAGTTAAATCAAGCGAATCGAGCGATTACAGTCGAAGTTATGATCGATAAAAGGTTGCATTCGATTGAGCCATTTTTCAGACCTATTTACATAGTTACGGGGATAAAAATTATAAAAATATGTAAGGGAAAAAATGAATTATGCGTACACATAAATTATTTAGATAAGTAATGTTTCCTAACGAAGATATATCAATATGAATTTATATCTTTTTGTATTAGGTCCCCGTAAGAAATACACGCATCGCCCTATATACGTCACCAATATAAGAACATAGGCGAAATTTTGAAAGCGGGGATAGTAGAGAAGAGAGGGATAAGGGTATGGCCATCGAATGGAGGGGCATCAATAGGATGCGAATTTTTCAATACAGGTGGCAGTAAGGTCGAATGTACGATTCGATTTTTATAGCAAATACGCAAATTGGCATAAAATGATAAGTGTATACGTTGGACCAATGAAATTTAGTGAATTGGTACATCATGGTATTCCTCACAATGCGCAATGGAAACATGTTTTGTATATAGTCTCACGCTCGATATATATCGAATCTACTTTTTCTTAAAATATATCGAATTGCTATAGCATATAGGATTTTACATCTAAGGACATAGTAGAACAGGAAATATATAGTAGATACCCATAGACCAGAAATTAAACCAAAAATATTGCGAGTTTTAAAGTACAGATGTCAGTATGATCGAAAAATCGATTCGATTATTATAGCAAATACGTTAATTGGCATAACTTCAATTGTGTTTCCGTTGGACCAATGAAATTTGGTGAATGGGTACATCTTTGTATTCCTCACAATGCCCAATGGAAATTTTTTTTGTATGTAGTCTCACGCTCGATATATATCGAATATAATTTTTATTAAAATATATCGAATTGCTATAACACATAGGATTTTACATCCAAGGACATAGTTGACCAGGAATTATATAGTAGATACCCATAGACTGTAAGTAAAACCAAAAGCAATGCGGATTTTAAAGTACAGATGTCAGTATGATCGAAGAATCGATTCGATTATTTTAGCAAATACGTTAATTGGCATAACTTCAATAGTGTTTCCGTTTGACAAATGAAATTTGGTGAATGGGTACATCTTTGTATTCCTCACAATGTCCAATGGAAATTTGTTTTGTATGTAGTCTCACGCTCGATATATATCGAATATAATTTTTATTAAAATATATCGAATTGCTATAACACATAGGATTTTACATCCAAGGACATAGTTGACCAGGAATTATATAGTAGATGACCATAGACTGGATATAAAAAAAATGTCATTGCGGATTTTACATTACAGATGTCAGTATAATCGAAGGATCGAATCGATTATTGTAGCAAATACGCAAATTGGCATAACTGGATTAGTATATACGTTGGACCAATGAAAATTGGTGAATGGGTACATCTTGGTATTCCTCACATTGCCCAATGGAAATATGTTTTGCATGTAGTCTCACATTCGATATATATCGAATCTGCTTTTTCACAATATATATCGAATAGCTATAACATATAGGATTTTACACCCACGGGCATTCTTGACCAGGAATTATATAGTAGATGACCATAGACTGGATATAAAAAAAATGTCATTGCGGATTTTACATTACAGATGTCAGTATAATCGAAAGATCGAATCGATTATTGTAGCAAATACGAAAATTGGCATAACTGGATTAGTATATACGTTGGACCAATGAAAATTGGTGAATGGGTACATCTTGGTATTCCTCACATTGCCCAATGGAAATATTTTTTGCATGTAGTCTCACATTCGATACATATCGAATCTGCTTTTTCACAAATTATATTGAATAGCTATAACATTTAGGATTTTACACCCACGGGCATTGTTGACCAGCAGTTATATAGAAGATGACCATAGCGTGGAAATAAAATCAATATCGTTGCGGATTTTACTGTACAGATGTCAGTATAATCGAAAGATCGATTCGATAGTTATAGGAAATGCTGAAATTAGCATATTTTGATTAGTATATACGTTGCACCAATGAAATTTTGTTAATGGGTACATCTTGGGATTCTTCACAATGTTGGACATTGTGAAGAATTGTGACAATGTTTACATCCAAGGACATAGTTGACCAGGAAATATAGAGAAGATTTCTATTAACTGGAATTAAAATCCACGGCCTTGCGGATATTACAGTGCAGATTGCAGTTTTATCGAAAGATCGATTCGATAATTGTAGCAAATACGCGAAACGGCATAACATGATTAGTATTTACGTTGGACCAATGACACTTGGTGATTGGGTACATCTTGGTCTTCCTCACAATGCCCAATGGAAATATGCTTTGCGTGTTGTCTCACGATCTATATATATTGAATATGCTTTTTCTTAAAATATATCGAATCGTTATTACATACAGGATTTTCTATCCACGTACATAGTTGACCAGGAATTTTAGGGTTGATGATCGACGACTGGAACAGGATTGCGAATTTTCAATACACGTGTCAGTATACTTGATAATTCGATACGATAATGATAGCAAACATGCCAAAGCTATTTTTTCAAATTGGAATATCTTGAGAATAACTATTTTTTAGTACCAAAGAAATTTGGGGAATCGTTACAATTTAGTATTTTACAAACTGCATTATGGACATATGTTTTGCGAGTGGTATGTATATCTTTATATATTTATCTAAGGAACATGCGTTTCATTTTCAAGTTTCGCTTATCACAACGCTTTTGGACTTTAAGAGTTGAAAAATATCCACAAAATCAGCACTGTCTTGAAATTTTAAAAACCTTATTCCAATTATGTCTCAGTGCTAAACTTAGCCTATTCAAATAATGAACTATCCGTCAAATGAAATCATAATGAAAATAACAAATAATTATAAAAGTAAACAATTAAGTTCCTTACCCTTTCAAAAACCGGCAGGGAAATTTTTGAATATTTTAAACACTTATGGACACAATACTCGACAACACGTGACACAACAATATTCCCACCCTCCTAATTACCCGCTTGAAGAATTCAAGCACCCAATCGACTCGTTTTATTTAAAGGCCAAGCGTAAAACGTGCGTAAAATATCACGATGGAGCCAAATTTTTATCCCGAAGATAAAAATATAATGAGCTCATGGTACACCAAGAGGTCCTGTTATCTAAATGCTGTATTTGATGGTAATCATATTTTTCCCCGGTTAGAATTAATGACCAACGATAATAGCAATATTTTTAGCTCCAAGTCAGAATTAAGGTGAAGAGAAATTAATAGAACAATAATATTATTCAATAATAAAATCAAAAGCGTGAAGGTCCTTTTTTTGAGCGGAGGATATATTGTGGTGAAGCCATAATCGTGATGCTCGACAACTGATCTCGATTTCTCCACAACTGGTAACAAGAAGATTATCTTCCCCCCATTCGTAAGCCACTGTTACGTTTAGCTAGAAGATGAAAAATAAAAATATGTAGTACGTACAACGCAGGTTAACTTCATGCTGCTTTTCTGGGCATACCGTTTTCCAGGTTGATAAGAAAAGGATTAAGGTAGTGTAGGGAAAGGCTTGAGATAAATTTTACGTTCCTCCAGAATAAACGAATAGATTGAGCGCAGTGGCTGCCAACCAATGGTTAAAGAGAGCCTCGGGAGTGTACTGTAGGGAAAAATAAGTTGCCAAAGACTGGAGATATTGAAAGTGACGTACGTTGAACGAAATGGGGCAAGTCTTTTTAGCAATTTAATATGTTCAAAAATATTGTCCTTGATCACCTTGGAATTTTGTTTATGGGAAGGCGCTGAGTAAGAGTAAACGCTTTCTCTTTTACCTAAATTGTAAACGCTGAACATCACTGAAGGATTATCCAAGAACTTGTGAAAGCAGTAAGTTGGCCAAAAGTGCGAGAAAATAAGGATTCATGCACGCTAAGCTGATAAAATTCTCAACTGCCACAAACGCGATAAAATAAGCACCAATTAATCTGCTAGAAGTTCAGCCACCATAATCAGGGAAACAGGGTGTAATAATACGAATGAATGAATGATAAATTACTAATACATTTTAGGCTGAGTACGTCCATAGACGTCTAAGGACTGTGAAACATTGGCTTAGAAGTTTAGAATCAAAAAGCACCACTCTGGACATCCAAATCAGCGCCCAACGTTTATTAAGATGGCTCTCAAGCTAACACGTACAACAGATCACCAGCGGCAGCTCCGGAGATGGGGAAAGGAACTAAATTTCACAGGAAGTATCTTGGCATTATTGCCTTACATTCCAACCGATACCTATGGAAGTGGAGCGAAATCAGTGGGGTATGAGGCGTTAGGCTTAGCGAAAAGAGAGAGAGGGAGAGAACCAAGACTAGCGGCGAGTCGCACAAGTACCAAGCAGGACGAAGAAATGAACGCATAAGTGAGCGTTCCGGTCAAGTTGTCAGAAGCATTTCTCCGCCGGAGGTGAGTGCCTGTTTTCGGGCGAGGGGGGCGATGGAACCAGAATTCCCGAGTTGTGAGGCAGGAAAACTAGGAATCAGCCACTGACTGCTGCTTCTCGCTGGAGGACCTCGGGGTGGGCGGCGCTGAGCGGTTTTACCGATCTTAATAAAAAAGGTGAGACCGTGAATTTCAAGTTCGTCCGAGGAGAGTGTCTCGGAAAATGAATTCTGAAAAGGTGAACTTAACAGCCTCACAACTTCAGTGCCAATCACGACCGTAGCCAGAAAGATATATTTCAGGGGAGAGGTGGTCATTCGTAAAGGGAGCACATTTCTGGGGCTTTTATATGGTGGGTGTGCACTGATTACCGTTTTTCCCAAACATTAGCATCCCAAACATCTGAGGATGGGATCTATGAAACCCAGCAAACCCAACTGTTACGGTTTTGGTGTCAATGTATGGAATTTCTAAGTGAGATAGGAGAAGGATAGGGCAATGAATAATGGTTATATTAATTGAAATTGGCTAATATAAGTATAAAATTCATGTGGTAAAATGAGCAAGGAATAAAGTTATTACGTGATCATTCAAAATTTGATTCTGAATATGGGGCCAATTCAACAATAACAGCGGAGAATCTAGGTCGTTTAACTTGATTACCATAGATAATGATGATGAACATGATACACTTCTTTCATACCTGATGCCTCCTAATGTTGGCATAGAAGATGACACTTTTGTTTACATAATATTCTCCATCAAAATTCTAAAGTAACAGCGAGATTGATTCTACCTCATCAGCCCGATTTTTCAAACGCTAATTAAGACGCATATCAAGAAAACTACTGCAGTTAGCAATTGGAAAAGTATAGGTACACATGATATTTCTTCCGAACCCCCCATGCTAATTAATTCAAATAGTTATTTTATGCTAATGCTTGGAAATGCTTTACATACGGCTCAACATCTTTGCCATCATTTGAGATACTGGTAGTTCGAAACATCTTCATAGAGTTTGCAGAGGTGGTAAATTATGTGGTTTAAGAAGACAAATACCAATGTTTTAGTTTCCTATGGTCGAACGAGTCCATTCCCCAGCTAGTTTATCAGCTGTTACGAGGACAAGAAAAAAATTCACCATACAATATCGAAGCAAAATAGGCAACTTTGACAATAGCTTATTACATTAAATAAGAATGAAGCCCGGGATTCGAAGAACTACTTTGGTTTCTTCCTTTAAATCGACGGAAATAAACGCAGAAGTCGCGTTGTCATGAGCACTTATTCTATTAAAGGGTGTGCTGACTTCTATTTCACTCCCTACAAACGAGTTAGTCTCCCTTATTTGACATAATTAGTCATAATATTCAGCCACTAAATAATTGTGTAGTGATTTACATGATAAATATTTTTCAGCTTTTATTGTCAAATTATTTTCAAATTTTTTTTCCAAAATTTTGATTATTAAAAAAAATATATCCGCAGTAAAATTTTGAGAAGTAAATTTCGTATAGCAAAGGAAAAATTGGGTCGAAAAGAGAATTTGCATTTTCGAACAATATGAAAACACCGCAAATTAACAAAAGAAAGGTTCTCGGTTTCGAGAAACTTGGATACAGGAAATATATTGAAAGTTTCGTTAAAATAATAAAAGTGCCATGAAGATCGATTAATTTTTGCCATCCCGACGAGGTTCCTCCAGTTCTTGAGATTATTAATCAACTCATACTAATATCTACGATGTAGGTACATTATTCGTCATTTAATTCACAAATCTATAATGATAGTCGGTACATTCTCCTAACTCTTAACATATGATGTATTCTACCCGTGCGAGAGCAGGCCAGAGTCTTACATTATGCTCAAACCCAGTCGTTGAATTCCCATAATCAGTCAAATGGAGAGTGCATGAGCTCAACCATGTTCATGTTTCCCACGGCAAGCCAAACATTCAAGGAGACAATGCACCATGGTTAATCCTTGCTTGAAATGAAAGGCTAATGCTAATGGAATCTTGGCCGAGAGAATTAAGTCGTGAACGTGGAAAAAAATGGCAAACTGCAATCGGAATCCGAGTTTTTGAGACACGGATGAATTGGTCATCCAAAAAATGAAGAGTGCCGAATAAAAAAAATTAAGCAGACCGCGATTTGACCGACGAATGAATTGTCCCTCATAACTCTTCCCGCAGAGGAAATACAGAGAGAAAGAGCTCGAGGAGGTTTCGGATGAGCTGAATTGAGTACCAACCGAACACACAAAAAAAACCTTCCGCACAATTCTGAGCGTAGAAAGCTCTGTCGAATTCGGTGGGAATCGAGGAACAAGCTGGGCGCCGCGGGCGGCAGTCTCTTGGGCTGAAACAGAAGAGGCGGAAAATCTCAGATTCGGTCGAAAACGCGAGCGGGCGAGTGAATGGAAAAGGGTCGTGGGAAAAGGTTCGGGGAAGTTAGGGACGACGGATGAGTCTTTGAACGACTTTTTTACATACCAACTCGAGTTACCTTCCCATTTAATCTCTCACCCTTTCGAATGCTAAATACAAACACTGAACCAAACACACACGCGTTACGTCGACCTAACGTCGTTTTCTCGTCTTCTCGTAGTTAAAAAAAAGAATAAATAAAAAAACAAGAATAAGTAGCAGGGCGGGCAAAGGATGCGTGACGGTAGAGTGGAGCGTGCGACGCTCGATAAAATGCATAATTTTGTGTTCGTTTTTTTTATATCCATCTTCCTCCAACCAGCGTCCTCGTACCCATCCTTCGCTGGCCGGTGCCACGCAGGTGGGTCAGCCGGAGTCCGGCGGAAAAAAGGTAATAATTAGCCGCGAAAGCATCGCTCCAACTTTCCCACTGAGTGCGCAGGCACCGTGCTGGGAATGCCAAGCAATTGCATAGAACTTCCATACCGACGACGGAAGCACGCGTGCAAGTGCTACATTCCCATTCCCTTGCTACACGCTGCCCTCACCTCCTCATCGCTCGTGTTTTCCCCCACCCCCAAATGAGTAGTGTGGTATTCCACCGTCAGATCTAAGGATGTATTTCCGGAAACAAACGGTGAGTGAATATACAAAAACCGTTGAGACAAACTCTATGAAAATCGTGGATATGAAATAAGGGAAATCCATATTGAATTAAAAACCACTTGTACTTTCCGCGTTTTCATGCATCCACTAATTAACTCTTTAAATATTAACCCACTTGCTAAAGCACGGTCCTGAGGATGACATGAGGAGCCGAAAACATGACCGGTAATTGAATATAAAAAGTGACAGAACAAGTGGCTTTCACGACAATTTGGCTGACCGACTGCTTCAATGGAGTTATTGTGCAATAAAAAAGCCCGTGAACTGTCATCCCGATGGTTGGAGCGTATTGTTTTGATATTTTTCATTAGAAAATTCTCAAAAATATATTTTTGGCATATAGGTATCCAGGAACAAGGGGGAAGTTACTTTTTGTGGGGTCATAAAGAGCTTCTGAAATGACGGCTTCGATGGAACACTTATCCAACAAGCCTTATTTGCTGTTGAGTATCCCTGCGAAACTTAGGCGATTATTAGAAACTTCGGCCATAAGGTAGCCGAGGTCGGAATTCTCCACGAGAATTCAATATTGTATTTTCTCCTTCGAACACGCCTTTCATTTCTTTAAAGTCTACGTAAGGCTATACTTCCTTTTGCCTGATATCTTAGAAATCGTATTGAGCGTCTCACTTTTCGATTATCGCGCGAAGTCAACAATAATTTTCAATGAATAAATATTGTAAGCGTACATATAAATTAATCCCAAAAGGACTTTTAATTTAGATATTTAAAGCACCATTACCATTCATTAACTCTACATAACATAACTAGAAATAATTTACCTAGACCATTAAAATATTATAGAATTTAGATATTATAAATTTACATGAAGAATTTAATAACTAATTACTCAATGGGGAATTGCTGACATCCTGGAAACGAATCAAAGCTTGTTAAATTGCTATTGAATCAAAGAACGATGGTTATAAAAACAGAGAAAGCATCCCATATTTAATTACAAAAAAGGAATTAATTAATACTATGCGCATCAACAATGCGATTACATAAAGATATTGTAAACTATTTAAAATATCAAATTAAGAGTTGAATAAAACTCCACTCAATAAATCATTATTTTAAACTCCACTAAAATAATCAGCAAAGGTAACGGTGGCATCTATATTTTTTCAGCAAAAGATTTCAGTATTTGTCCGCACGACAATTCACTACCACCGCAGAGGATCGTATCCGTCTAACCGTGATTGTTTTCCTCGTTTATAACGCAGTGATCACGGAAAAAAACTAAAAGACAAATTAAAAGCCTGATTTGGGCAATGCGGGCAAAAAAATCAACACCGACTGTGAAACAAAATTGCAGTTTATTAACTACGAAAAATTAGTTTAAAGTTTTCTGTAAACTTCAGAAGAGTTTACACATTACAGATACCTACAATTAAGAGCGGGGATAAAGGTACGCTATTGGTGCTGCAGATTTTCGTAAATTATGGTGCAATTCAATAAAATTGATTAAGATCTGGATGATAAAGACTAGGTTCATAAAAAAATAAGGAGCAAATGAAGAATAATGAAAAGTAAAACTTTGAAAATCCACATACATTTATAAATGGACAACCTAGGTTTAGACTTGGCGCGTCATCATCTTGTGAAACCTATCGAGATACGTCACCTAATTGTCGAAACATTAGTTGTGCAATAATAAATTTACGTAAAATTACAGAGTTTCTCTTTTCATTATTTTAAGTCGACTCCACGAAGTTACGCTAGAGACAACCAATTAAAACAAATGGAATGAGGCGATTCATTTGGCATCGAATAATTACCTGCCCGATGAAGCCTGATTTAATATTTGCTCTCAGCCTTACATGATATGGCGACCTTTTGGACCCACGCCACTCCTCTCAATTTGGTTTCACGATAGTAATGCGTTGTCTTATTCCTGAGCAGACCGTGACGGTGAATTCGGTAGAATAATTCATCACCATCAGCACATCGGTGTAACCTATAAAAACGCACTGAATACCTGCTCAAATGAAAGCAAGTATCGAAATACAATTGACTTGTCTGACTATTCATTTTATTCACTGACAGCTGAATCATCAATTATCGGAAGGAATGATAAGATAGACCCCTCCGCATGAAAAACTCATATTTAATCTCGATACATCAACATTGAAAAAAAAGACTAATTGATATGTTTCATGAGGTTAACAAGCTTATGGATATGCAATGACTCTCCAGGACGAAGTTTATGATTGGAATTTTCATACTTCTCCACCTTAAATTGATTTTTTGATGAATTGATAACTCATCGTACAGTTATAATGAATGATTACGATATTTATAACACAGAATTAATATAGGCAGAAGTTTGAGAAAGGTAGGAGGATGTGATAGGCGGACATTATAAAAAACATCAACTTGTAAGAAATATCGTAGAGAGTACAACACCTCATAAAGTTTTATGTTCGTCACGACACTATAAATCATAAAGTATAGGTATTGGGTAAACGGTGCCCGTGATTGAATATGTTTTTAGGTAATGGTAGCAAAAAATTAGTATTATTAGAAAACTGTACTGCACTGTAATTTAACGATACTATAGAGCTTACTTGAGGAAAAAGTAGACGAACAATCACATACACCATAGATACACAAAAAATTGTAACACGCTCCTTAAAGAAATAAAAGAAAGACATCTAAAAAGACAGGAAGGTAATTACTGAAACAAGAATCAATTACTGGATATCAAAACTCTTCGTACGGATGAGAGACTCCAATTTCACACAGTCAGCATCGAAGTAACTAATTGCTATTAGAATAATTCGCACTTTCAAGCATAGGGATGGGTTAAAATAGCATAGAGTTTACTGACATGAGATGAACCATTTTGGTTCCCATTTGATGAAGGATTTAATGGCAGTTATTAAGGCGGTTATGGATAATCTAGTTAGGCACAGCGGCGGATCCAGGATATGGACAAGTGGGGATAGGTAGGGAGCCTGAGGAGTAACCTCCCAGCAGTAGTGGGGGTCCAGCAGTTAATGAAAATTTTGTCAATTTCGACGCTTGTAACAACACTTTAAGATTTTCTCATTACTAAATATCCAAAAAATTAAGTTTTTAAAACAAAATTTTGTGTACCCTTTCAGTAATTTGGGTTTTCGGGGCTCTCCTCTCCTGTATATATTCGACAACTGTACAAAATTACCATTTTATCTGGTGTACATTGGATACCCCTCTCTGGATCCGCCACTGGTTAGGCATCTACGGTAAACCATAGCATTCTAACTACCTTCTCTCATATAAGACACCTCTCAGATAAGAAACAGGAACGGATTTATATGTAAATATTGCTGAATACTTTGCCACTCAAAGCCACTGAAAAATCTTTGCGATTCTTTCTCGACAAAAATCGAGAACGCTTCCGTCTCCGGGTGGTATTCTTCACAAAAGGTTGCAGCTGAAATCAATACCGATAAGATCCAAACTTTTTATTCGACAGGGTCAAATTACGTAACCGTAGCTACAAAGACTACCGTCGGAGCAAACTCACTCAGCCGGTTGTCATAATTAGAAACGGAGACGTCTTGGAAACATCCCTCGGCAGGCCCCGTTGACCGCCGCCGTGGCGAGGCCCTTAAATTTTCCAGAGGATAAATAAATGCCTTCATGAGCCGTATTCAAGGACAGGTTTCCATTGCGAGCGTAATTAATGTGGTCCCGAGAACGAAAAAAAAAAAACGTTTTTGAGTGGAATTGCCGGTGGAGGGATGTTTGCAGAGTGCCACGGAGGAGACAGGATGGGAGGGGTAATCCCGTCGAGGAAAGCTGTAAGTGTGTCTTTCTCTCCCCCGATTCGCTGGCACATCTCGGCTCGGGAGCGATAAAGAGAGCGCGTGGATGTTCAAAAGATGACGTCGATTAGTGCTCCGGCGAGCGTAGGACGGCGTCTTTGAGCAGGGCACGTGCCCATGGTAGGAGACCCGGAAGGCCGCGTAAACTCCCAGAGACATCAGGAGAGGCTGTTGCATGAATATTACCACAGAATACTTTCCAGTAGGCCAGTATATGTGTTGCCACCCACGTATTGTTTAAATGGGCTTACAATAGTCGCCACTCGCGTCGCTGACGGGAAGAGCGATCCGAATTTCACGGAGAAATAAGTTATTATCAGGACTCTGGGCCGAAAATTATATTCGGGTTAAATAACCTATCAAATTAAGAACTATGCAATGCTATTTATCGCGATTATGAAAAATATATTGCAAATATTTATAACGAATGGATCGCTACGCAGTCATAGCCGCACTACAGACATATTTGTAAACCAATTAAAATGCAAAGCGGCAACATAAATTCAGCTTCTACGAGACGGACTAGAGTCTTATTCAAATCATTTTATTTCTCAGCTATGACTTCTAAGTCGCCAGAAAATTGCAGTAAAGTAATTATTTCTCCGAGAAGATTGACTTTTCTCTGCCAAGCTTCAAAATCAGTCATCGGTGTTTGTGATTGTCTCCATCTGTACGCCGCAGTGAGGTATGGAGGGGACCTAGTGCCTTTTTACCTAAGATCCTACCAACTGTTCCATACTCTGAAAATGTACGTAGTCTCCTGGGGCTACTCAATATTGGCGAAAATTAAGGACTCTGCGTCGGTCCTCTGACCCAGAGGCCGCTAAAAATACTCTGAACACTTGATGAGGTCGTGTTTAAATAAATAACGGTATTTTGACAATAGTATGCAAATTAATATTTAATTGACCATCAGCGATGAATGTTTATAAGCCTTGACTCAGCCTCTATTTATTTCTCATCTACATCTCGCTCTTCCTGGGTCATTCACCGAGACTTGGAGGCGCTCAATGGAACAGCCGCTCGGAAATCGAGAAAAGATCCAAACATAAGATATGCTTGAGTTGCATTTATCGTAGAGCGTAGTACTCCCAACTGTAAAAACGAACCTTTCTTTAGAGGGGTATTCCATACCTCCCGGACCTACGTTTTGACCCCTGCCCTGAATTTGATGATGAATCCGCCCCTGATCTCGGATGGGGAGCGATAACGATACTGCGAAGATGCTCCAGAAATGACTTGCTCCAGAGGGGGTTCCGGCCGGAGACCCCGAAAGCCGCGCTCACTAATGGCTAAGCAATAGCCGAGTGGCGAAGAACCCTAGAGTAAATATAAACAGAAGCAATTTTCGGCATCTGCACTTTGAAAGATTGAAACGGCAAAATTTGAGATCACGGGATGGGTCAGATACGTTGAACACAACGATGGTACTTGTTTTCATGATTTTAATTTCGATATGAAATTTTATTTCCACCACAACAAATTTTCGAAAATAAGGAGAAGTATTACGATGTTTGAAAACGTACTTCAATTTAGTTCAATTTCAAACTATTTCCATTACACTATATTATATTTATTCGATTTCAAACCCTCATATAAAAAATCAAACTCCATACAAATCTCTGATTTTAAAATAAACAGTTATTAAGCTAAACAGACAAAGTTATTGATCTTTTGTGCTATATGGCTCAATATATCACGAGTAAGGGCTAATGGACATATCACCTCCGTAAAAAAATTCTAAAACTAAGAGCTTTCAATCCTAAAATTAAGATGGCCAAGATGGAAATTTTATTAACAAAGGAAAAATTAAATCAGATTATTAGTGGAAAGATGTTAGGATCAAATATACTGCTTCTACCTGACCACAAACTTTATTTCGCCATAAAAACTCGAGCAGTCCAAGAATTTTACGGCATCTTTTCAAAGGCACAACATAATGTAAAGTTAGAAGCGTCTGTGAACGGAACGGCAAGAACACAAGAGAACCAGTTCTGCATACTCCATTATTCATTCATTTCTAACGGATTAATTAAAAGAGAAGTGAGGGATAAAATATGTTTTCCTGGAAAGCAATATTTTCCGAAGATTTTTCTAGTGATGACGCTAAGGCAAAAACGTTTCTACAGAAAAATGCGCGTAAAAGTAGTACCCTTTTTTCATAAAAATTTACCTTTCTTGCTAAAAGGTTCTCGCTTTCTATTTAAAATGAGTTCTGTGAACTAATTTCTTTAAAAATAATCTTTTTTGATCTACCGCTCATTTACTTATTCGTCTTCTAAACCAATTTTCTATGAATAAGTCGAACAATAAGCTGTATCATCGAAAATTAATGCTTAGTTTTACAATGCAAAGAGCGCAGTTTATTCATCGGTCCTCTCTTTATTATGGAGTTCCGGTTTCACAGTGTTACCTAGTTTAGTTACCTACTTTATCGAATAATATCTCATTGATGTTATTAACAAATTTGCTTATCTGTAGTTATTAAAAATTCTCAGGCTAAGATAACCATTGTATCTTGTTTAGGGCACCGCTGATCAGAGACTATGGAATAGACCCCGAAATAGTATACGGACAAAAGATGATGACGTCATTGTAGCCAAAATGGGTTGAGCGCATTTACAGAAGAATGATAGAGCATGCAGAACTGGTTCCCTTGTATGTTCTCCTTGCCATTCCGTTCAAAGACGCTGCGAACTTTGCATTACGCTGGGCCTTATAAAAGACACAGCAACATTCATGGAATGTTAGAGACATTATGAATAAAGTTTGCGGTCAGGTAAAAGCTGTATATTTGATTCTAACATTTACAATTTTTGATGCATCATTAATGACCTTTTCATTTATTTCAGACACACGTAAACTATTAGCGATGTCGTGGAATACTGTTTTTCAATTGTTGGGCTATGATCTATCCGCACAAAAGTCATTTCCGGGATGCACTTCGTATGTTAAGTCTATAACATAAGTGGTTTCACGTCAGTGATACAGAGAATTCCAGACAATGAATTATTATTAAAATATGCGATAAAGAAATAGTACACAACAAAAAAAGAATAGCGAAGTTAAATTTCTATCAAGAAGTTTTGATGCAGCAGCAATAAGTTTTAGGGATGTGAAGATTTCATGCCTCCATTCGCATAAAACATATGCTGATGAATAATTGATGACCCTACCGACATATTTGCCGAATTATCTCTCAACATAGCTGAAGACAGTGCCATGAGATCTCCATTTAGGATATCACAACGTCTGATATATCCTTTCTTTGCTGGCCTCTAAGAAAGATTTCGTAGCCATATTATATTCCGGGGGAAAATCGAGGAGCAACCCGAGGACTGCCTCTAGACTGCCGGAGCGTGACGAATGAATGGAAAAATTGAATCTTCGGCCGGAGGATGCGGAGTGAAGTTTCCTTTCGGGGAAAAATGAACGCAATCTGTCTACCTGTCCCACTCGAAATCTAGTTCGGTAGGGAATACAGCGCAGGATGTGAAGGTGTGAAAGAATAGGAACAGCATGGAAGTGTGCGATTTGATTTTGAGCACATGAACTACTTTTTTTCTTAATATTCCACCTAGATTCTAGTCGTCTATTAGCTTAAAAGACGCTTATCTTTCAGCGTTACTTCAATATATAACTGTCAGAATATCTATGACGCTTATAATCCAAAGCGCTGCCTGTAATTTGTTTTCATTTCACCACTCAAGCAAGTAATTTAAGCCACCGTGGTGATATTAGAAATTATAAGCACATGATGGACCAATATAGCAAAAGCGTTCAGAAAAGCACACTATTGTTGGAAATCCACTGCTGCCCTAATGCTCCTAAACCGGAGTGCTTAAACCGGAACACGGTACTAAAGGAAAACTGGTCCTTTCAGGGACGGAAGGCGGCTCTATAAAGAATCCCACCATTTCTTACTGGATATGCACTGGCAGTCTTTCACAGAGAATTAGGGCAAATACATTCCACTTCACGTGTTTATAGTTCTTCATAAAATACCATGGCCAAATAATGTAGCGAACAAGGCTCTTAATATTTAAAGGGAATATCAGGATCCTGATTTTAAGCAAGCGTTTTCAGCAAGATAAAAAGCTGCTTGCTCCAATTCCTATAGCCTGAATTTATTACCTACCGAGGCGTTTCTTTTTTTACGGCTCCGCCATAACAGTGTAGTAACTTCTGTACGTGTCATTCAAATGAATTGTCAATTATTATAATCAACCTAAAAATAAATAGAAATTCCAAAGCCAAAGACGGAAGGGTTAAATTATGCATTCTTTATATTCATTGTAATGTTAGAGTTTAATTGTACAAACAATTAGTTATAGCGCTTGAAATGGTTGGTGATGAAAAAAAGTGAAAAAATATTCTGACGAATCAGACGGTTACAAATTTGTTAAAAAAAGCAGCAGTGGATCCAGGATAGGGACAAGGGGGACTAGAGGGCTCTGCTCTTCCGTATACATTCGACAACTAAACAACATTACCATTTTATCTAGCGTAAATTGGATACCCAAGCCGTGATTCAGTCTAAAAAAATGCACATGTTGGTAGATTACGATGAGCGCTAAAAAGATCCAAGAAAAAAGGGAAAATACCAACATAGGAGATAGGCCATTTCTTCGAGGAAAGGTTAAGAAACTCATTTCGAAAACAAGTCAGTTTTTAGGCTCGATCTTATTTTCATGTAGTTACACACTGCCTCAGACAGGTGCTACACAACCGTTAGGACTCAAGCCCTTTGTTTTGATTCAAAGCACACATCTCTCGTGAACCTCGAGGGGTACTGATAAGTTTTGCGAATACAATTAAATAGTATCAATTTCAATCACCTCGCAAGTGCTAATTTAGTGACCAAAAATTATGGAAATAAGAAGGAATATAAGGGGAGACGGATATCGCGATACGGTTATTTTCACCCTTCCTCCTAATTCACCATAACCTCTAAGAAACTCATACAAAGTGTTTGAATGCATTTAGAATTCATAATTTGTTCCATTTTTATTTGTTCTATAGTGGCATTAAATAACCTTATGCCAGGAAATAATAAATCTGCGAGGTTAAAACATTTTCATTCAACCAAAGGTTTTGTCAGAAATGTTTCGTCCAATCCGTCTAATACATGTTATAATTTAAAGCTCATTTTTCCGAAATTGTAGAGTGAAAAGTTATAAGAGTATGAAAATTTAAATTTGATCGAATGTCGGAGGATGTAGACAGTACTAAACATGCAAAGTGTAAAATATTTCAAAATTATTTTGAAATACTATATTACAAGGTATTCGTCACATAAAAATGAAAAGATACGTAACTAGCAACCGTGATTACGAATTTATTCATAGTAAATTTAAAAAATCGTGTGATATTTTCAGAGAGGTTTCACATTTAAAATTTTTAGTAACTTCGTAATTGCCATATGGTAAGCCTAAAGCTACTTTACTATGAGGCCAGTTATATTTATATCGCTTTAGAGAAGTTGTTTATAATTGAAGGACGCATATGTTCTATCAGGTATAAAAGTAATACAAATACAATGGAATAGAATTTCTGGAACCTGTACAAAAAGCAATGACGCTTTATTTTCTCAATTTAATGAGAGAAAAACCATTCATAGAATAGTATTTCTGTTCCACAGTACCTTGGTTGTCCCTCATATTACCAGAGCAAAAGATACACAGGATTTAACAGTGATTTAGCTGTACCTATTTATATAGATTTCCTAATAAAGATTTGGAATAGACGTTAAAATATGAGGTTAAGGGTAAATCACACATAAATGAATAAATAAATGTGGTTTCAATAAAAAAATAAATTTTCGTTCCCATCAGCTTTAATCGATTTTCCTGTGGCTCAGAACGTGGTTAACAAATGAAACGACTTTGAATTAGTTAGAAAAAATAGGTAAGATGTACATCATAATAATTAGTACCAACCATCTCGTATCAAGGGTTTTCCAATCGGAGTTTGATAGTGCCCACCAAAATACCGTACATGGATACCAATACATTCATTTTCTTCAGTTTGAATGAATGTTGAATTAATGATTATTATTATTATATGCCCAACAGATTGCGAGATTAGTTCCTACATCTAATATGATATGTCATAAGTGATCATTCTACGAATAACTCAGCTCAAATTATCTCTATTAAAAAGATAACTAATGGCGCTATATGAGCTTCAAAGTAGCTCGATATTTCTGCATTTTCCAATTCAAATGTTAACTTTATCAAATCCGTTACAAACAATTGGCAAGATCTGGTGTAAATGGTTTCATAGCATCCAATGATTTCATCATTTTATAAAGCATAATTCATCCATTTGTGCCCTAGACAGAAAAAGTACACCTTCCATCAAACCATTTACATCCTATCTCTCATCTTTAAAAGAAGTGGCAGAATGGGGAACCGAGAAGCGGATCAAGAGGACACCCCTTAAGTTACGGAACAGTTATCATGAGCCTTATAGTAAAAAATATATTTGCCCGGTTGATTTCATCTTCGGGGAAAAGAAAAAGATACAAAACGAGGAAAAATATTAAGCTGCAGATCGCTTAAAGATTATTTCATCTAAAAGAATATGCTAATTCTCAGGAATAATAATAAAAATAATATTAGTTTTAAAGGCTCCAGGTGTAAAAAAATAACTAATTCAGCGATAGAGAAGGAAGTATAATTGTTTCATAATATAACGAGTAAAGCTTCTGATAATGTGAGAGAACATGAACTTTCTGTGGGCAAGGAAAGGCAAGAGAGAAATGAGCTTTTACGATCTGAAGAGTGGCCGTGATGATGAGGAGACGAGGGTAGAAAACGTAAACGCATGATGAGATAAATAAATAAATAAATAAATAAAAAAACAAACAGATATCTAGTATAAGATAAAAGGTAATGATAAGAATTGAATTAAGTCTTTGACACATATTTTCTTAGAGTATACAAAATCGTAAACATATCGTAGCTGAATAACTAAAATAGCAACTGGGAACGCCATCGATCTTTGAAGAGAGTTGCCGCTATCGTTATAATAAGGAGACGATTTTCCTGCGAGGTTTCCTAGTGCCCTTTTTGATGCAAAAAAAAAATGGAAATAAACAAAGGAAACTTTGAGTTATTGTAATTTTCTAAAAGAAAATAATGAGTGCAACGCAAATTGGGTTGCTATTAGGACCTGCGAGACGGTTTCAAAGAGAGTACAAATAAATGACATTCCGTGAATGATACCCAAAATTATGAAATCCAAAAAAATAACCCTATGATAGTAGGAAATAATCCATGGCAAATGGTGACACTATATCAATTACAAGATGATTTAGAATTTGCTGCGGTGAGCCAAAATTTTCCAGGAAATGGCTAGTTTTTTCATCCAAGAGCACCCTTTAAATCTTTATAAATGCTCAAAATTTGAAGAAAATTAAAGGGCCATAAAAGCATTGATGGTCGCCCAAAGAAAATAAAAATTATCACCCTTCACATTAGCCTCTATCGGTGTCTGCTTAGCACTAAATATTTCATCCGGATATGCAACAAAAATGATATAAATTCAATAATAATAATTCTATTGGTTTAAAAATGTCAATGAAAACCTACTATTTTATTTAATAGAAAGAATTTCTACTGGTATCTCGTTTATACCTAACATCCCTTATTTTACCATAGAGAAAATATAATTTCCGCGATTTAGGAAAATTATGTGTGATACATAACGTTTTAAAAGAATATTTCATTGGATTTGTGTTTATTTATTTGGCTGCCTATCAACTATATATTATGCGACGGCGGTGGACTCAATAGTGAAGAATAACGCACCTAAATATAAGTTATCATCTTCCGGATTTTCCAAAATACTAAAAGCCCTGCCATGTTTGTTCTTATGTTTGGTCAGGTAATCCACACTATACCGGTAATACATGATACGTAAGGGTTAAAGGTTGGAATTGCGAGAGGTTTGAGTTGGTGTAATGACCCTCCACTTGGTTTCAAATACCGGCGGAGGCCGAGATTTTTAGAGACCGCCTTATTCATGCTTTAGTGCTCTGTGTGGACTGTGGATGGCATTCCAGGATAACACGTCGATACCTCCACTGAGCAAACGCTCAACAAATCAAATCCGCTCATCTAGTAGCCCAACAATACGAATGCGTTCAGCTGGCACTAGCCGGAACACAAACGCTCACCTCCGAAGCTTGGAGAATTGGTAAAAAAATTACTAAATGATCGGATTTGATTCGGTGGGCGAATGTTGATCGTTTGTGCAGTGGAGGTATTGACTTCGTCCGTCGGATAGCATGATAGATCGCACTCCCCTTGGCGTCATTTGTTTAGGGCACGCTAATGCCGACGCCAGGTTTGTCACAACCCTTGCTTTCCTACAACTCTATAATGGAGTAAATGTCCTGAGAAGTCGGTCGCCGCATTCAAATACCATACCATAAAGTTTCAACTTCGTCATAATATATTTTGTATGACAACAGGGTTGGACCACTTGACATCTTTTATCGTCGACACATACCTAAGTTACGCTAGTTTGGAGGAGACTGCTGCACCCGAGTCTAAACTAAAACCATCCATTGAGCGACTCCTATCGAAGGACTATCCAAAGCAGCAATTAGAGGACTGCCTAGAGCCAAATGTCCCCCTAGGCGCCTTTAGTTAAGAGTGGGCTCAAAACGACGCCTGGTTTGTCTCCATCCCTCCTTCTCCCAGTGGCGGATACATATAGGTGGATGCGGGGGGGCGCGCCCCCCCTTGAGGGGCCGCCCGCATTGCCGAACATTGCAGAACCACAATTGTAACTTTTTTTATATCGTAAGATGGCATTGTCTTGTGTATGTGTATAATCAGTTTAAATAAAACTTAAACTTACACGTGACTTTATTATTTTATTACGAAAAAAGTAAAGGTAGCTCAAGGTATATTATGTGCCCCACTTAAGTTTTTTCTGTATCCGCTACAGCTTTTTCCCTGGCGCGAATGTTCAAAGCTGTCGGCCGCGTCTACCAAATACTTTTACCTACTACCTAGGTAATTCGTTCGAGGATTGGTTGCGGAAATGGTGGATGAGGATATGATAATCGGACTCCGGAAGAGGAGCGTGCGATTGGGATGGATGGCGGGGCGAATTACTGCGGATGAGAAGCGGCGGCGACCGTTAGTGGGTGCGCGCGCGTATGGCCGGGGCGTGAGCATCGACGCGTGCGATGCTGAATCATTTCGATTTGGACGCGGGGCGCTCCTCGGATGCGCCGCAATGGGTGATGACAGGTGGAACACCTGGAGCACGGAACGAGTTAGGTCATATTGGGATGGGATTGCGGCGATCCGGCGCAAAACGAATTTAATATTCTCTCGGCGTAAGAGACTCAAACATGCGGAACTCTTTTGGGAGACACCATGACGCGGAGTATTACCTATAAGTAGAGTCTCTCTACGCGAGATCTAAGGAAAAAGTGACCAAGACGTGAAAGCAAAACAGGGTTGCACAACCGTACATAAAAACAAAGAATGGGGGAAATGTAATCGGCTTTTACGAAATAAAGAACTAGGAAAGAAGCTGAATTGTAGTATTTGCCAGGGCCGGATCAAAGGCGGGGCCAAGACCATCCACCAACCCAGGGCCACCCACCAAACATAAGCCATCCGCCAATATAGAGATAAATCTCATAAAATAGGAAAAACAGAAAAAAGATATCGAGTATGAGGAGATTCGAAGTGAAGCTGGGTTATTTTTTTATTAACATGTAGTCGTTTTACCTTAATAAATGAAACGCTGCTGATAAAAAACACCTAATCCGTTGGCGTTTTTAATGTAGCTCTGAAAGTTTGCTGGAAATTATGTTACTTGCATTTCCTTTTATTACGTTACAAATTGCAACACCTTGAAGCAGTGGGCCTCCTGGATTCGAAATAAAAATTAAAAGTATCCCTTGTCAAAAAAGTCCGAAAACCACTACTTTCACTGCTTAAGAGAAACCACGAGATAAACAGGCTTCAATTCGTATACAAGGGCTCGAGTGCCATATGGATAGGTCCACTCGGGGATAAACTTTCGAAACATGCAAATAACAAAACATAAACGAAGGTAAAGTAAATAAGAGCCTGCGAAGAAGATATGAAAAAGGGAAAGGGCATAGAAAACTAGGCCGAAGTTCTTCTCTCCCCAGTAAACACTCCATGCAATCTCATCAGAACCACCGAAAACTTCAGCTCCCTCGAGAAATACCGCAAAGAAAGGGATTTGCATTTCCAATTTAATGGCATATTTTTCCGAAAGTGAAATTTACGAACCACATTGGCAATTCTCACCAGGTACAAGTAACAGGCAGCTATAAGGAGAGAAAGTCTTACACAAAAAGCAGTTTCGATGAAATGGAAGGCATGTTGTGGAGAGAGAAACACTCGGAAACAACGCCGGTAAAAGGTGAATATTTAAATCGCGCGATGAAATCTGCTAAGCTGAAGTATACCATATCAATATGCTGGCCAAAATTATTTACCCTTTTCATTGTCTGTATCTTCAAACTTAAATTATAGCATGCTAGTTTTTAATACTTAATGTCAGCAGTTTTAAATAAATTCATACAAATAAGTAGTTTTACCTGATTACTTCACAGCCAATTGCAAATTTGACCAATTTAGTCAAAGTATTCACTACCCATTTTAAGAACCAACTTTTGAGCTACAATGAATCTAAAATTCGATTCAAGGAGAAGAATTCGATTAAAGAAAAATCCAATGTAAATGTGCTATACTTCTATTAATCTCAGTTATCTGATGAATAATGAGAATCAAGACATAATCAGAATTATCACAGTTGGTAGAATAGATATCATCAAAATGCGGATAATTTCGTTAAAATAATTTAATTGAAACCTGTTCAAGAGCATGTTTATGTAAAGCATAAAGGGAGAAAATTATTCGCAATTCCATGCTAGGCTTCATTGACAGGACAATGTTTCCCTTCCTAAATCTTAAAGGCTCCAATTTTAGTCATTAAAGAATTGATTTTCCAGAAAATGTTTGAATTTTTTTGTAGCATTAAGGCTAAGGGTAAGAAAGAAAAATGTAGGCGTGCATTGAAATAGCTAACAAGAATTTGTACCTAAATCCGTCTACAACACTGGTCTGAGACTTCATTGATGCGTTAAAATAATAGCCTTTCACGCCTTCAACTTTGAGGATTACGTTCAAATATCGATCAAGACATGAACGGCGGTGGCATATATTTTTCAGATAATGCCCGATCCCTCCTTGAATGCTTTCTGAATGGCACTTTAAGTGCAGCACGCTGTCCTTCGGATAGGACGTTAAACTGTAGTCCCCTTTGCGCCTTTCGTTAAGAGCAGCCTAATGCGTACGTCGGGGTTCTCTCCACCCTTCCCTAATAACACAAATGGCCAAGACTTTTGATCACCTTCTCCAAAAACCAACGATTGAGGCCATTTTAATGAGGGTGAAGGCGGTAAACTAAGACAATTTCCACCTTGAGGAGCGCCTCTGACCGCAATGAGATTCGAGGAATTGAAATAAGAATCTTTGATAGGGTTCATAAGAAAGAGAAGAACATCAAGGTTTATTATTATCATACATAATTCACAAATAAAAATGCAGAACCGGTCGTCCATAGTGGGGTACCCTCCACGTATATCAGATGGGAGGCAAATGATGACTGCAACTTTCTACGATTGCTACGCTTTGAATACAAGCTCTCAAATAGGGAATTTATCGCCCATGATACCAACTTTAGTATAATGGGTCAATATTAACTAAGAGAGCACTTAAACATGATTTCTTGCGCTCGGTGAAAAATATGTACGCTAATAGAAATGCTAAAAGTTCTGGGAAAGTCGTGATTAGTATTTGAAAAAATAGTAGAAGGCCGGAGAGCACGGATGGGTTTCCTGCCAACGGAAATAGCGGACTTCGATTCTCTTCGTGGCTGTGCGGATCTAATTCTTCCGTGCCCGTTATTGGAGTGTGTTACCTAGTATCCGTCACGAAGGGCATAAATGTTATCCCAAAAGCTTAGAGGAATTGAGACTGGACACACGTAAACGCACAGGAACATACTTTGATGCGAGGGTAGAACGGATTTAATTCGCAAGTTCGCAGCAGGTTTGAGGTATGGCGTATGATGCATTCTGTAGGGAACTTGCCTGGGTAAGAAAGTAAATTTCGGACCACAGAACTGAAGAGAAAAATAATAAAAATGAAGTTTCAGGTGTATTATAGTATGGCTTTATGGTGAATGCGCAATTTATCTCCACAGTATTGGCATCTTACCAAAGTGAACAATCTCAGTGCATACAAATCGTACACTTCAAGTCAATTCATTACGAATCAACCGTGATCATAATCTTACATGCATCAGATGGACGCTTCAGAAAATAAAAAGGGATACGATGGCAACAACGCTCCCAACCCAACTTAATATAATAAGCAAAAATATCAAACGCCTTCAAACCAAGAATTTCATCCCAGGAGTACCTTTGCTGAGATAAGACTCTGTTTTATTCGTTTTGAGCAGAACCTCCACGTCCACTCAAATCATTTCGCCGAGTCAATTCTACCGGTTTTCCTCCAGATAACCGAGTTTCGATTGCCTGCCGTTCTAGGAAGATCGCCCCTAATTTTTAACCGTTCGTTTCAATTTCTGGAATAGCCCGTCAAAGTGGCTAGGTCGGTAGAATGGGCGAGAGAAGCTATCGCAAGGCCGTCGAAGACACCGCCCAAGGGCTGATCCGCTAGAAATTCGACGCGTGGGCATGGCTGACATGCCGAATAACAGTCCAGTGGCGAGATTGTAGTGCAGTGGTCAGAAGAAGTTATCCCCCACCACCACCCTCCGAAACCAGCCCACCTCAGAGAGATATTTGAGAGAAGGTTATTGACTTTATGCGGATGATGAGAGCTCTTTCTTCTCCCCAAACAGATGAGAGAAAAACTCAACCGCGTCTCCTCCCCTCCCACCCTGAGGAAATATTCTCACACTCTCTTCTGGCCCGCATTAGAAACAGCTGGAGTTCCGAAAAGCGGCGAAAGTCTTGAGGAGGATGTCGATGGGACTCGTTTCTCACCAATTTCGGGAGATGATTCCTTGATTCCAGCCTTTTTGACAAACCACGCGACCGTGAGAGGGGCGGTGCGTGGGACACGATAAATCCACACGTGGAAAAACTTGTTCCTGGGGAAAAAACGGTAAAAGTCACGACCAACGGAATATGAGCGAGCATTTATAAAAATTCGGAAATAAATACGCCTCTAATTATAATTGTTGGTAAGATGCCTTTGTTCAGCGCTAAATTCTGATATGCTGCACTAAATTACTGATTTACAAATACTCTTCACCCGTTTCAATTCTTGTGCCGGTAGTTTCCAACTGAGGCTCACAAGAAGAAATTCATTCATTGGTGCAGAAAGGGAAAATGATTAGTTTCTCTCCATTCTACCCCGAATCAATGACATAAAGTACGATATTTTTCACCGGAATCAAATTAATTTCCCTTCGGAACCAATTTCTGGGTCAGCCGCTTACCCAAGGATGGGAGAGCGTTCAGGAAGACATTCAAACGAAAATGTAAATTTTGAAGAAATTCATTGTCTACGTATTTTCATGACGTTCTGTCACTTTCTCTAAGTTAACCCCGACTGCGCTATTTTTTGCGATGAATTTTTTATGGAATTTGTATTTTATGAGACGCTAAATAAATTACATAATAGCACAATAATTTCAAACATTAAATGGAAGATCCAATACTGCATGCTGTATGTCTAAAACATTTAGCTGTGTGTGATACATACGCAAGCTCGCACAAAATATAATGGCTGGATGAAAGATGTTGTCATTTTGAGAGGCTAGTTCTTAATAAATTAGTAATTTTTCAATCGCCAACTACGGTAGGTTCATTATGATGGCAGTATTATTACAGCAATATGTGCACGCTATTTCCGAACAAATAAAATGGCAAAATAAGATATTTTCTCGGGGTGAAAACTTCTTAAAGATAATTTCCCAGTCTGAACTATGTTTTACGCTGTAGGGCATGCGTTTTGAGGCACAAAATTTCCCTTCATCCCTATAATTTCCGAATGACAAGATAATTGAAGGATGCTGGTCCACGTTTTCTGGAGCTGATGACATATCAACGACTAGTAGTGGAATATGTGCAATGGCCAAAGGGGACATAATCGGCGCGAGGTATCCAACTTGTAGCCTCCGCCGTTTATAAACCTGAAGGGAGATGTTCAAAATATTCCATTATATTCTAATATTACAGTAGAGTGGACAAAAATATTTTGCAAGCGCTCACACTGGGAAGAGACGCTCTAAGATATAAGAGTCAGTCAAGAAGACTTATTTTTATATCTTTATTTTACGTAAATAATTTAGTGTACAAATTCCACAGTTCTCTAAGTCTCCACAATTGTTATGATATTTATTTTTTTCTAATTTTAAGAATATTTTCACAATTTCAACTATCAAATCAGAAGATAAATTAAATTTTGTTTGGCAATTTTTTCTGACCAATTTTCAGCAAACAGCAGCATTGGCAGAAATTAACTCCACTCGTCCGAGAAAATAATTAGAAAAAATAGTTATCTTCAATAGATATGATGCACGCTGAGATTAAAACTTCACACAAGTTATTTAATTGAATCCAATTCAATAGCTAAAATATTTCCTCACACCGTATGCTTTAACCACATAACGACGTTACTCCAGTAGCTAAGAGGTCTTAAAGCTACCGTATTCATGGGCATATTTCCTCATACTCGATGAGCATCTGGACATTCAAGAACTTATTCCCCATTAATTTATAACTACACATCAGCTCGTGAGCTATACCCGTGGTGCTGGTGCGTCAATTGGTTTTCCGTTACCAGCCGATTACTTGAATTAAGGATAAGAAAAGGTTAATTAAGGATACTTGAGAGTGAAGATAAAGTCAATTTATAAACATTATCTGCCGCACTATAAATTAAAGTCTTGGATCTGTACGTCGACCAATATATCTCCCGTTTAAAGTATACCGGGATATTATACTTTCTTTCCTATTGAACCCATACATGAAATCCGTATCTCTATAACTTTGCCTTAAATATTACACACAAATTAATTGCAGGCATTGAAACTATCACTTTAAACTCCAATTATTCGAAAGCAAGAGTTCAAGACGAGTAGGATACCACTAAAGTATAGATATATTCAGTAAGTCGTCCATACCTCCAACTATTTATAAAGCACACTGGTAGATGCAGAAAGTGTTCTCGTGATCTCCACCGGGTACTTGGTTGTATCGCTCCCGACGGACGTTTCGAAGAACGACTTGTTCTTTATCCTCATAGGATCTTCTGAATGAGGTCTTGGAGATATTCGCTACGATACCAATGCATTTAGGCAATATATAATCAAAAGGTAGTATTTGCCATTTAGTTGATGCATCTGGACTTGTACTGATTCCAAATGTAAGTTTTTACCTGATAAAATACTACCTAGGGATGTCAATTATCTTGGCGCACTGCCATCAATTTCCAGGAACGAGAAAAGATGATTGCTGTAGCAAGTTAACTACCTCCTTTAATTGATTGGGATCACGTCAATAAAATTAAGTGGAATTAATTAGGGCATAATCGTCTCCGAAACCAGTTTCAAGCAATGTTATTTCACTTGACCCCCATTTAACCGATTAAAAAAAGCTGCTCATCCCTCATGTACGCGAAGGGGGATCACATTTATCTAAACATCAGGCTTTCTCCATTATTCCATTACATTTAAAATATCACATGTATTTTACCGCAAAAATTTAGTAGCAACAGAACTCAGTAGGTTGGAATCTTACGATTGAAAATCATTGAGGTCCCCATTCAAACGGAATGTGTAAAGTAATCATTTACTCTAAAACTACTGGAGTGGATGGCAGTGTTTTTCACTACTGTATTGGGTACCTACTTCAAAAAATTCCAGTAAAGAAACGGCAAAAAAAAGGATTAAAAAATCAGAATAAGTAGAAAAAATAGGGCCGTTATTTATTCTTCCTAAATATTTAGGAAAAGAGGCTATTGATAAGGTTATTAAAATGAAAATCTGCTCATTACACAAATAAAACAGTTTCTATTTAAGATGTCTGAGGAAAATGACTTGGTCCGTACTCTAGGTTAAATATGATAGAAAAAGATAAATGATACACGTACTGCGATGAATACAAAACTATCAGAATCGCATAGAAAAAACCTAAATCAAATTTTTTGAACAACAATGTATTACATAAAATGAGAGCGCACAGGTCATTAGTAAATAATTAGGAAAGGATTTACAGTTAAGACAGCCTTCGATGAGGAAGACTCGTAAATTTCACTTTGCTGTCGGGATGCGAATAAAAAATTCAAGGTACGGAGACCAGTTTCTTTCCTGAGGCCACGTGCGATTCCCAATGAGGTTCTGAAATAAGACAATATCATGGTATGGATTTTAGACGGGAGAGCCCAGAGGCTGAATTGAAACGTACGAAATTCAAATGTAATGGGATGGCCTTCAGGGAAATATCCATAAAAAATAAAGCCTCGCTGCATAATTAATCTTGCCGCTTGTTGCTACTATTACTGTAGTAAATTTTCCCAAAAAAATATTAGTAGCATAGTCCAACACTTACTTTTGCATTTCATTTGCAGAGGTGATTTGATGCTACTTGCCAGCTCTGATCGGAATAAAAAGATGCTTAAAATATGAATAAAAAGGAAAAAATAATGAAACTAATTAGAAATTTCAGTATACGTATTTTAACATAAAGGATATATATTTTTTTAATTTAAAGCCTATTCGTAGCCAATACAAATGAAATTTTCAGTGGCAACTATGAAATAGGATTACTAATTTTTATTCGATATCCTTACGATATTAATTTAAATCCAGAAGGATAACACTTGATTTTCGTACAATTGGTAGAAAAAATATGTTAGATTATTGAAACAGAAACGTTAGCCGCAATCTTTGAGAGTGAATGAGAATTTCAATACATCAAACTTCAATGGATATCAGAATTATTTTAAAGAATATCCTAATAAAGTACTTCATTCATTCACACGGCGCCTTAAGCGCAAACATACAAAAACATTTAAAGGTAAGGAAAGAGAGGGATAGGAACATATAATGGAAAATGGACGAGGACAACGGTGCTGTGGTAGATGGAAAAAAGCCAGAAATCAGAGGGTAAATCCCGAGGGGAGGTGTTAGAGTACGTTATTAACAAAATAAGCAGCGCCTGGGTGGAATTCGGAAAGGCGTTGCCAAGGTTATATTTATGTTTAGATGTAACTGTTTCTCTTGTTCGCAGTGGATGTGTACGTTATAACCTCTTATAAATAAAAGGTTTTTCCTGCGTGCGCTAACAAAAAATGCGGCCTACCTAGGACTCGAACCCATAACCTCCTGGTTGACGACCAGGTGCTCCACCGGTTGCGCTTCCAGAACAATTAGATTTACCAAGATTTAGGCGGAGGTTTATGCACAGAAAACTCCCTTTGCTTTGGCCCACAAGAGTAACCAATAGCTCACCACTCACCAGCAGAAGAAATGGACGAGGACACTAAGATGAAAGGAAAGATACATACTCACACGATAGCAGGAAAGAGACAGGAACATGCGTTTCGGAAGGCAAACACAATAACGTCATGAGTTGTATTTAGAACTCGAACATTAGCAGAGAATTAAGGTAGAAAGTATATTTACCTCAACTTCCCTCAAAACCATGAAACACTGCCGATAAAGAAATAAATTCTCTGCTTAAGTGCCTCATTAGGTTGCATAAATTTGCTGAACCTAATTCAACCAGTGCACGGGAGCAAGATATTTTTGCCTTCGTCAATCAAATCCTCTTAACCGTTGATTCCTAAGTATGGAATATAGTAGTCCAAACTATTTTGAACCACAGTGACTCCTATTTTTTGACGTAACAGGCAGCCCTAAGATGACTTAGCCTTATTCCGATCTTTCCACGGCGAAGTCCGCGTTTGGATCAGCCTGTTATTGTGTCTCTGTGACCGGATACGGCAGAAACTTATGCTCCCGAACTAATTTACATCCCCGGCGACGGGTGGGTGAGAGATCGTTCCTTGCGCGGGAGATGCCTCCCTTGATAAACCGTCATGGGGTAGTGGGTGGGGTGAACTCGGAGAACAAATCCACTGCATCGTAAGGGAGGAGGATGAATGTTCCCCAGATGGTGACCTCGGGAGCACAAAGGAAGTCATCGTTCCATTTCGAGAGAGGCGAAGACGGCGGCGGGCCTCATGGATCACGAGTTCAAGTTAAGACCCGGTGCTACAAACATGAACTTGCGCCCGATCCGAGGCACAATGTGATAAATTGCACTGGGCCGCCATTGATGCGACAAATCCCAAAGCGCAAGGAAGGAACGTAATTCATGCATTACGGATTAAACCTTGATCAGTCATCCACTACAGATGAAAACCGAGAATCATTCCATTACATATGTGACCTTCCCTCGTTCTTGTGCCAATCTGTTCCGGTGAAGGACTTATCCTACTTAACTTATCGGCCTCAAGTACATAGTCGTATGCAAATGCACAGAAGCGCGTCTTTGACCACTCTTCCTCATTTGGATGGAAGAAACGAGGGAAATAAGAAGTTTCGTTTGCAGCACGTGGCTTTGTAATGAAATAAGATTTTCTCTGAAGTTAAATAAAAATACTCTCCCATATACAATAATTATGCTTCAAATATGAAGTTTTTCCTCCTTTTTTCCCGGCGAACAGTCTTGAAACGATACTTGGGTTTCCCACCGGGCAACTGTTGACATTGTATTTGTGATCATCATCATCATCATTAGTCAAAAATCGTAAGATTGGTTTGACGCAGCTCTCTACTCAATTCTTCTATCAGCTAACCTTTTCATAGCGACGTATTTCTTCTCTTTTACACCCTTTATATATAACCTGTCCACTTGCAATACTCATATAATTTTTCATCCCAAGATCCCTTCTTCCGCGAGTCACGCTTTTAATTAACAAAACACGGGTAAAAGGCGCACAAAACACATTAAAAAATTACTAAATTATATGGTAAAACCCGATTACCCTTTTAAGATGTAGGTACTTATATATTCTATCCTTCGATCTGCAGTCAAAATAACCGTATACACGGCATTTCTATATTTTTTCCTCTAAGGATAATATTTATCCGACCATCTTTTCGTTTTTGTGGAGACGTATCAACAAAGTGAAAAATAACAACTAATAATTACTTGCGGCTATTAAAAAAATATTGGTATTTCAACATGAGTCAGAGACGAAAACACGAAAAGAGTATCACCCGCAACATCCTATTGAAAAAAGTAAGAAGCGTAAGTTGAAAACCGGTTACTGCAGCAAGAGTTGCTGCACGCAGTTTTAACCTGAGGCTCTCGAATTCAAATTCTGCCTCGAACAAGTCTTACCACGTGTTGGAATTATTTACTACGCTGTCCTGACAGTCCATTTGACTACAGCCGAAAGCTAAAAAAAAAACCAACGTAGGAAAAGCCAAGAACAAGGAGGTAAACCGTGTAGGTAATTTGTGCTCGTGGAGAAACCTAATCATGTGCAATTAATTCACTTGATGATTTGCATATAAACCATTAATTGATCATACTGAAATAATTTTCCCAACTTATTTTCGGTTAAACCTAACTAAAATGCCACAATATCTCTTATTTTTTAAGACCTCGTATCATCTTTTTCCTAAGTGCATACAAATCCGTTTACTTTCACTTAACGTGGATGAAAACTTAAATAAAAAATAAATGAAACATAATGAGGATATATTAGGTCATTGCGATCTACATGCAAAGTTATTTTCGTCATAAAAACGCTACCGATGTTGAAAGGGTCGAGGGATACTCGGCGTCAATGTCAGTGCTTAATAAAAATGTCAACTAACCGGACCAGAGCATCAAGGTTTAATTTAAGTATACCGGGAATAGCCACGGCGATAGCTTTACTGAGTCACACCATGAAAAAATTGTGCGAAAATATCACAGTGGAGAAAAAACAATCGCCTTGATCGGGATTCGAACCCCGATCACCCAATTTCTGGTCGAATGCTCTCGAAGACAGAGAGTCGCGTCTTCGGCGAGGCTGGGAACGACGCCTCGGTAGCTTATCTCGATAACTTACTCGACTGGAATTTGGGGGATCGGGGTTCGTATCCCGGTCAATGCGAATGAGTTTTTCCCCGTGGAATTTACGCGCAATCAAGGTTTAAGATCACATCCGAAGGTCAGAATGCAACACACATTAGTTTCGCCCTCTATACAGCACCAAAGTGGAATCGAGGACATTTCTCTGCCACATCCAGGAGTTGAACCTAGGCTCTCGAGATGAGAAGCCTGCATAAAAATCTCAAAAACCATAGAGCTCCAATATTGGCATTACGTTAGCTTTTGATGCAACGTGTTTCCTCACAATATTCAGAAAGCTCAGTCTTAACAATAAATTATCAGCAAGGAGCATTTAGCCTGGGATTCTACTACTCGTACGACAATGGCGGGGTTCACAGAAAGAATAGCACATAACACGGAGAAATCAACGCGAAAATTAGCGAAAGGGTTGGTCGATTTTGAATTAACGGGAAAATCAGCGTGAAACTTAGGAACACACAGGTAAAAGTCCCAGACGGCTGGGTTAAGATATAAAAATGGTTACATTTGAGTCATGGGCAAAGGTAGTAAAGCGTATACGCTTTCAAGATGATAGCGCAAATTTTAAACAAGTTAAACACCATGAAAAACAGAAAATATAATCGGCCGAGTGGAAGTGATGCGCCCCCTTAACAAGCCGAGAAAATTGTTATTATAAGGCTCGTGGCTTTAGCGCTATCCTCTTTTTTTAAGCTACCTAACCATGAAGGGTCGTCTTTGAGAGACCACGAGATCTTTGTGAGTGTTCACGGCCCACCCAGCAGGGGATTACCACTAAGAGACATAGTTAGCGCCCCCCAAGTCGGTTTCACATTCCATCGCTTCCGGCAATGGTCCACCGGATTTTAACACTCGGAAATTTAGCCCATGACTTTGATATTTGCTGAGAGCGGTTGTGGTAAATTTGATCACAGTGAAACAGGTTACGGTGGAAAGCTTGATCCGAAGGCACACAGATTAACTGAACCGGCAGAAAAAAACACGCCGAATTAGCCAAGCGACGCAAAGCAGACCACAAAAGATCTTGTAAGGAGTGCTTTCGTTCTTCTGTCAGAATATCTTGACAATTTAACGATGTATAAATGCGCAGTAGCATACAGTAAAAGTAAGAAAGATAAAAATTATCAACAATAACATGTTTATATACACATGTTTGAACCAAATTCTGAGAGAGCAAGGATTGGTCAGTCATACTGAGCAATATTTTCTTGCCTAACGGGTACTTAAAATTACTAACAGCATCTTCGACTAAATTTCAAATACTCACTGTAAGGTTGTATGGTGGCATCATTGAGTATCTAAAGAAAATACTTGGGTTATAATTTTATGATTGTCTTTTACTTAAAATAATAAGAGAATGAGTATCATTACTGCGCCACTTTGCGATTACGATCCCCTCATAAAAACATTAACGACATTATTTGCAAATTAAGCAAATAACACAAACGGCTATTGAGCAGTTCCTAACCCCATTTCGTAAAACATGAAGGATATCCGGAGCGTCATTTATACAGCCGTCACGCAATCCGCTCTGCACTCTCAGACACCGCTAGTCGCTGAAAAATGCGCGCTGAAATGGTCATTTCCCTCACATGACTAACATCCACACTGACCTCTTCGCTCGTTGCAGTTTCCCGCAGATCCCAGGCCGGATGGATCATCGCCGCGCCGTAATGTGTTCCCAGCCGGACCCGGTCGCGTAACAGCCGCCTGCAAGACACTGAGGGCCGTCGTCGCCGCCGCTGTCCCATGGGTGCTTCGGCAAGGCATGGGGCAGGAGGCACGACCCCGGCTCCTTCCCTGGCGGCCCTCTTGGCCATCCTGTGCGCCGCGTCTTCGGCGCGGGCGTGGCCGCAGTGGAGGCCGCTGGATGGCAGGGTCAACTCGCCGGTGGCCATCCGAAGGCTCAACGGAGGTGATGCCTTTCGAGACGCTGGTGAGTGACGGTGGAAAAGCTCCGGCCCACAATCGAAACTCCTTCCAGGCTCACTATTGCAAAATTAAAAATCTCCCATTGAACTCGGTGCAGTAGTACTCTCCATGAAGGAGACGGGGACATGACACATCCTTAGCGGGCTCCCAGTGGTTAGAGTCAAATTTCCCTTTGTTTAGATTCAGTAGGTGGAAAGCCATTATTATTCACGGTATTATTCTTCTTCAGACTAAGGACACATCTAAGGGGGTTTCACGGTGCACAAAGTCAAAATTTAACTTCGTATCGGTTCAGTCGAACCACCCACGAAGGAAAAGGAGACAGTACATCTCTGGCGGCCTCAGTATGGCTCGAGCCCAATCTTCCTAACAAGATACTGCCGTATCTGGATAGAAAGAATGCTATCCGAAAGAAACAGATACATAGAATTTTTATTTATTCATTTGCATTTGAAAGTTAGACCTTGGAATTATATTTTAAATTAAGATACAGGAAAAACTTCGTTTTTCTTTTCAGTTTGAAGCTGAAGCCCTGTTACTAGGGAGTGAAATAATAGTAAAGCTTTGAGGAAAAGTGGGTGAATTAAGGTGAACATGTAAAAATCTCGGGTATAAGAGACCAAGAACTATTTCTTTTTATTGAGCTTCATTGGATTAGTAAAAGTGTAAAGGGGTAGTAAAAGCAGGAGAAGAGCTATTTATGTACAATATAACGCATACAGCCAAAATAAGTCCGCATATTTTGCATCAAAAATTTTGAATTTGATAAAATTCTAAGAATATCTATTAAATTACCTTGATACCCTTATTTACATTCATAACAGGTACAAAATTTAGATAAAGGTCATATTATTCTTTTCCTGTGTGCTAGAACAGTATTTGTGCAATGCTTAAATTTCTAGAGCGAAAAATAACACCCCGATTTTACAAGAAAAAAATCATATTATGTATTTTCATTACCACCCACCGCACTAAATCACTCAGCTACCAATAGACTCAGTAATCGTGTGAAGCCTGTAAAAAACTAGAATAAGGACAAAATACATTTAAGTGGTGATTTTTGCAGCTGATTTTCATTAATCAGGCGTCATGATATTCTAGGCCTTCTTGCATTAATTCATCTTAGACTTCAGTACCTAATTCTCTGCCAAGAAAATGCGGAAAAAGTCAATACATTCTTTTTTGGGTGCTATTTCCAGAAAGCAGGCAGAACTGTAAACACCAAAGGGCATGATTTGGTGTGGTACTCTTCATTCGATACATATTTTATGGATGATTGAATCATTAATACCTAACTACGGAGAGATTATGCCCTCATTCCAAATCACGAGATAACATAATTACCAATATAAATAAATAATAGTCATGTCTAAATGTTTTTAAATGGAGAAATAATTCACCAATATTATATTTGATCTAAATTATTTGTTGGTTAAAAAGGAACGGTCAGCATTCCTAGCATCTTCCACCTACACTGTTTACTTGAAAAACAAAAAAATGCAGCATTCCAAGTATTAAGATTTGAATCTTTTAAGCCTAAGACGTATGCTGGCTAGAGTGATGAAGCAAATCTCAAGGCCAGATGCCGAAAACTAACAGACCCGTAAATCGTAATTATAGGGCTCCGGTTCCATGCTCAAAAATCAGAAGATTCCCAGCAGGTTCTCCCCCCCCCCCCCCATGAAATAACGAAAGAATGTATTGGAGTTGGGGAAGGAGGGGCTTCCTTTCTTCCTCAGCCATGACTGTGGGCGTGGTTAATGGATTCGATTTTTCTTCACAATCCGCCACAGGAGGCCTTCATGGTTCGTGCGCCGAGGACTTCTGCAGATCCGCGGGAGGTTCACCGGAGGTGAGCTCCTCGGACCCTGGACTAAGAGGATTTTGGGGCCGCTGCACCTGCAGGTGCCCCAAAGATGCTCCATCGTTCAGGGAAGACATCCATAAATGCACCGACGATATCGATGGTGAGTAAACACAATATCAACGATCCACTATGATACGATATGCTTCCTCATCGCAATAATCAAATTTATAATAACTTGGTTTTAGTCCACAAAAAATTTACACTATCACAGACCCGGGTTTAAACACCTAGAGTTCATTTCAAATATACTTGCGACTGAGAAGCAGGCTAAGGTTTTTGGGGTGAAGGAGAAGGGCAGGTTACTTCCTAAAAGCCAACCAAAATGTGATAAGCGGAGCCTAGTTTCCGGGAAATTCTGTCACTTTCAGACCACTATGGAGAACGCTTTGTAAGTAAGTTAGCTGTGTTGCCAAGTGGGAAGAGGGTATTTGACAAAGTCTTTCGTTTCCATTCTCTAAGTCTTTAGAGAAAACATGGCAACGTTCGCGACTCTCTCACTCCCCATCCCACATCGCTAGATTCGTAGGTCCCAGCTCCTGCCGCGACGTCGCTCGAAACATTCCGAGCTTGCACGACTGGGCCAGTCGCGAGATATTTGAAAAGAATCATAGAACCATTTCCTGGGCCTATTGGGAAAGCAAGCTGGTTGACTTGGTGTGGAAACCCGGGTCGGTGATTGTATTTAATTTAGGAAGACTAAAACCATGTTATTTGAATTATGAATTCCGAAACAACTGCCACAAAGACTAACCCTGAACTAATAACTTCCTCATCATCAACGTCATCGGTGGATAAAGGGCTCATTCACCAACTTTTTTTTTACTATCGACAGTGACAATGTTTCAAAAATAGAGAAACCTATATTTTTCCGTTCGTCGATCCGTCGACTACTTCTCAAGTTTGCCGTTGCGAAAAATCGACGGCCTTAAGGTGATGACGCCACTAAATGTAGGCGAGCGGGTCACTGCGTCTCAGATACTTCTCTGATTCTCGCGTTGCGTCGACCTAGCCTGGATCATTGTTGTCCCCACTCTTGTGAGTGATACTTTCCCTCCGAGAGCAATTCTCTCTGAACGACTCCACGAGCTGAAAATCTTAATGACGTTACCAGGTCATGAAAAAAGGCTTAGGCATTTTTCTATGAGTACCATATCGGTTCTAGACCGCGATAGTAGGTCTATTTTTCTGATGACTCGATACACGAATGGAACAGCGCATCGATGGCAGTATAGCTTGTATCTACGCTGGTAAAACACTTCATCATATTTCCTAAAATCATTTACTAGCATGATTAAAAAAAGAATGATAGTTCAGTTAGTTTGAGAAAAAAATACACATTTTTACGCATTCATTGTTAAAAAGGGAATTATATGAGCTTACATTAAAAGCCAGTTGATTTCTTTTTTATTAAAACCAGTCGATATTCCAAGCAACAGTAATTACTAGTCTCTCGCTTCGTTATGCGTGTCTCCTTTTATTACCAGACGTATCGAGATATCTACCGAGCACCCTGCAGCATGCAGAAGTTTGAAGATGATTTCTTGCAACAAAGGCAATTACTATCACGAGCATACCGTAACTCCTGAGGTCTTTATATATATATATGTTCTGATTCAAGAACTTGAAATGTAAACGTAAACAGTTACAACTTCTCGTGTTTCGTAAAGTCACCAATAATGTGGATATAGTAGGATAGTACTTAAAACGCTTTTATGGACAGGTGAATGAATAAAACTGCATGTTATAAACTTGAAGCTATATAACTGATTTCACTAACGGTTGTCCTGCCACGGCAGGAAATAATGCAGTGACGCAGGATAAAATAGTGCAAGATATCTTCAAACTGATGCATAAGGAGTTTGAGGCATGAAAACGAAATATATCGAAATATATATCGCGACGCGGCGGAAAAGTTTTAGATAAAAGAAAACCGGAGGAATGTTTGGGCTTATCGGCCGAAAAATACATCGATGTATGAAAATTAAACGTATTAAATAGAGTAAGACTTTAAAGTTGTGAAATCTACGCTTCCGAAGTATTTTTTGGCCATCATTCCGAACTTTTTATTTCCAGTGGTTTCCACAATTTTTCCAGAGCACAAGTCAGGGAGTAGAAGATCAAGAATATGAATTTAAATCAGGAAAGAAATGAAGGATTAATCAACCGTACGGAAAGATGTAAATCAGAAGGGATCAATAACATAGAAATCTCAGCAGAAATGATTCTCTCGCGCCACTGAAATATTTGTAACTTGGAGCATGAAGGAAAAAAATCAATAAATCGTCAGGATGGCTATCTCGATGTGATCAATCACGAAAGGTATCAATGCAAAATACACTTGTCCTAAAAGGTACGGAGGTCAGCAAAGCCACCTAAGGCAAACACATTAGGAGAAATAAATTATGAGTATTATTAAACTTCCGGACTGGGTGGTTTCATGATGCACATTTTATCGGTAATGTAATGACTCTGTTCCACCAGGATTTCAGTTATCAGTACCCATAATTAAGGGATACTTATGGCCAATATGGCGGATAGTTAAGATCATTCAAGCTTTTTGTCTCCAATACGGAGGTCGCATCAAACAGATTGACAGAGCGAATATTTAGGATACCCCCAGGAGAGTAATCTTATGAAATACCTGAAGGGAAGACAGGGCAGCTAAATTGGCATTCTCATCGGCATTGTTGATCATCACAGAGGGATGTGTACGCGGGAAAATTGGTAACGAAAGGCCTCGCATGAAATATATTGAACAACTGATGAGCTGTGTAAAGAAGTAAAACGTAAACACGACAAGATAGACCGACATGAGAGTATAGTGAGAGCAGCGAAAACTAACATCAATATTTTTGACGAATGATGCACGAGATGAATATTTTGGTGAGGGTTTTTTCGAAGTGCTTTTAGATTGTAACAACAACAAATTTCATTCGGTAAAAATACCTCGGCAACTATATGGCGAATGTAGGTTGCGATGAAGGAAGTACCAAAAGTCACGTAGAGGCAGGATGAATTATATTTTTCATCCGCCGTAAACATGCGAAAACAATTTAGAGCCTGTACGCGAAATTAAAATCACACGGGGAAACCGAAGGGATCCACTCCAACCGGTACGGGCTCGCGAGAATTTTTCTGCTCCCGCGGGGGCACACTTAAATTGAACTACCGTCTGGCAGTAAATGGGAAAAAGGTGGATAAATGAATGACGTGAGTTCGCGGGTCGTGTGATCATTGGAGGTGACCGTTCTAAAACGAGATTCTCCGACGTGGTACAGTAAGGCCTCCGCGGAAATACTGATTGGCCCACAGACCCATCAACACCCCGGACGTGTGGATGAGTGAGTACAAGGGACACGATGACCCTATCGTTGCGCGGTGCGAAACCGGTTGCGTGTCGGGAAACCGACCGGATCCATAGGGACGACGGGATATGCTCTCCGCTAGTATGTGGGTTGAGGGAGCCCCTCTAGGTTCGGGACCACGCGGGAGGAAAGCGGTACCTCTTTGCGTACGACCTTCGACCTGACCCGCGACAAGTATCGTCCAGCAATCTCGGCCACCTTAATACCCTTCGCACACCGCCAACCAACTCATCAGATCTCTTTCTCCACGTTCTCACGTTCCTCTACAGCTGTTGCCGCCAGCCACCCCTTTTCGTCTTGCCCCGAAGCTGCTAAATGGTGCCCTCTTGCAGTGGATTTGCCGGAGATGACGACCGCAGATTAATACTCGCTATAAATTATGCCCGGCGAGTTTACCAATAAGGCTTTGGAATATTCGTAACGTCAAGAGCGACCAAGTATCGTTCCACTTCTCGCTGGTGCACTCTTTACAACCTTTCAAGTCAAAGGGCAAACCTTGACCAAAACAAATTGGCTATTTTTTCGCAAAGGAAATACCGTATTAAAGGTCATTATCAGTTATAATTGAAATATAAGGCCGTTGGCCTTATTCGTCACAGCAAATAGGCGCATTGATGAGAGAAATTGAACACTAATACATAGTTTCCAAATATTTGATAAGGATGTTATTACATACAGTTAATGCAAATTTAAATTTGACTTGAAATCATCTTTTATATTTATTTACGAAAACTGTAAAGCTGGAATAATTCGAAAAATAAATAAGGGGAAAGAAAATTGTTACTTCAGACAGACATTTAATCTATACCCCAAATGGTAGAAGCTTAAGTAGAAATTTCTAAAAAATCTAATTTTACCGACTCACTCGCTGGATAAATGTATAAATGTCGTCGTGTCCCTTGTACTCACTCGCTGGATAAATTGATTAAAGTACACACAAGAATTAATTGCATAACATTGAAGCGCAAACACTTACGAAAGAAAATATTTCCCTTGAAAAGCATTAAATACCTACGCGGTACTAAAATAAAAGGACTACAAAATTGACTATCATGCCTAGCCAAAGCAAGAAAACATCCTTCGTAGTCAACTGTCCCAGTTTCGAGGAACTAAGGGGTTGTCCGTAAGCGTAGAAAAGAAGGGTTGGCGACAGGGAACTTGTTTACGGACCGTTACGAAGTTGGTAGAAGGTTTGTGGCTATGTCACCACACGTTGTCTGGTCGAACGAGAGAGCTTCCGACTTCCACAGAGCGATAATGATCACATGATGTGAACAGTGCGATCATCAGGGAATTAAGGACCCACTTTTAAACAAAGTACAACAGAAATGATAAAAAACTGTGTCTGGTTAATAAATGAAGAAAAAATTTAGTTTGAATTGTCTAATATACTAATCTACTTTAAGTCTACGTGAAAAAAACTCTCTTATAGAACTATGCACAAGTTTTTCGAGATATTTATCAACTATATATAAACACAATTGTGGTGACACTAATAGTGATTTTATACGTATGAGATCTGAAGTACTTGCGCTATAAATATGTCAATTTCTCCACTTGCTCCTCTCACGAGGAGCCAATGAGTTTCAATGCCTGCTCTAGTTTAAGGGTGTAGCTTCGACAAATTTCGCTCAATTCAGGGCTATGAGTATCGTCTCTGAGACAGCTGGTGTAAATCCCTATGGTCCCATAAAATCATAATCTTAGAGACAAAATGGATCACTGTAACAAATTTGCCTGCCGGATAGTTTGAAAAAAGTATGGTGATAGAACTGATAAAGAAAATAATTAAACAATTGTAATTATTTTCATGCGATAAATTCTACTCGTGAATTTCGGAGAGCTGAAAGTATCTATTATATTCTCAATTACTCATCTCAATTTATTAATTTCACACGGTATAAGTGAGAGATTCAAACTAAGAAAGAACATTAATTTTAATTCGCAGCTGGCATGATCATAAATCGGTTGAGTAAATCTTTAGACATGTAAATAGGTTATAATTAGAAATATCCTAAAATCACAAAAATGTTTATCGATAGTTAAATTTAAAACTTAACAATAACTTAAAGTCAGTTTATAAAAACGTTTTTAACATGGAAAAAGTACTTAAATTTGTGCAGTTGGCAGTTTCCAGTGAGTTTCTTACTTTTATCGCGCATAGCTTATGGGCAATTATTCTTACCCAGATTAAACCCGATTTTCCACATTTTACTTCTGATATAGGACACAAAAAACAATCCGCTAAGAGCTCTAAGACTTTTCTCAAACTGGTTTTTTAAACACGAAGGGTCAAGAGAGAAAATCAAATGCATGCGACAAGCAGTTGACAGAGGACAAACCCCGTAAACCATGAAATCTTGACTAGAGTGGGCGAAGCAAAGGGATCCTGTTTTCCGCAGGTCATCAAACTCGAGGGAAGTCACATTCACCGCCGCTTTCTACGCCAAAATTGTTTTCCTATCCTTTTCTTCGAACCACGAGACTAACGTCAGATTCTTTATGACAAACAGTGTTTGCCCTAGAAAAAAATCAAAGAGCTTCTTCCAATATTATTGACTCGGGGATGACCACACATCTGGCCCCATGAAAGACTCGAGATCTTTTGAGGACGAGCGAACGCAAAGCTATTTTTCCTACCAAGGATTTAAGGTAATTTTCAAAGGTGAATATAGAGAGGAAAGGCTTGAGGTATGAAACTTTCGGCAAACCCTCACTCTTTAAAGTACAATTGAACTACTTCGCTGGAGCCGCAATAACAGCCAGTAAAAGGAACATGCCAAAGAAATGTCGGGAAGTAAGTCCTCTATCTGATAGAAAAGAACGCAGAACCAGTAACAGGCGCACATATCACCCATTTTGAGTGAGAGTAATTTCACTTGAAGCTAAATTATTGGAATATTTGAAAAGCTGTGGGGGAGAAGTTTCAGATTTGAAACTTTGTAGTCAGAAGTTATGTCTTGAAAAAGCATTTTGAACGAGCATGTGTTAATAACACGGATACTACACAACTCTTTGTAACTCTTAATAGAACTCTTTATCGACCGGATTAAAATTTTCGGAAAAAAGGGACTCTTTCCCACTTTCCACTCTTTCCCTTTTTGGTATATAACCCACAACGACGCTACTTGTACTGCTAGTCCTATGAATATGACATAGTGTATCGAAACTAGTCAGGAAAATAAAGTTTCAAATTGTAGAAACAGCAAAGTTTTTCATTCACAAATCAGTAAGATGGATTTCTACAACGTGAAGGCCTCTACTATTCAGTGCATTCCTTTAATAGAGAGAGAGGAAATGGTAAGAAGCTTAGAAAATAAATATCACAATACTTCTACATCCAAATTAAATTATAAGACGCCACTCTAAAAAAGAAGTACACAATCCTCTGAAGCAACAATAAATTAGGGGCATGACGCAAGAAAAAAATACAGGGTCTTTCATTTTTCATTTGATTTTCAACTACAAAATATTTAAATATGACAACATTTCTAAAGGTACTCATACAATTGCCAAGAAGATCATACCTAAAACTAATTGTGAAATAAATTTCTCCATAATAAATTTTATTCGCTTTACATAGCCCTAAGATTAATAACTGTGAGTCGGAATAAATTGTGATAAATGATTATCGTAAGCCACTGATTTGACTTTTAAATGAAGCAGCAAACTGACTACGAATCTCACGCATCGATGACACCGTGCGACAGGTGGAGGATATCTAAAAAAACCACATCTGCCTCTGCACGTATCTGTGGCTCACGCGCTTACGTAAAGGAACTATTTCCATCTGAGAACCGCTATGATTCATGCAAAGGATGTCATAGAGTAATTTAGAGTCTCATAACTGAAAAAGGAAGAGCTGAGGGGTAAAGCCAGAGAAAACCATCCCATAGTCGTTTGGAGGAGGATGTAAATCCTGCGCACTGATCGTGATACCAAGACCACCTTTAAGGCGGACGAATAAACTCTTGCTCTGAGAAACCACCTCAAAAGTTCCATTCCAAAGGAGTTCCTAAAGTTCCAAAGGAGACTCTAATTCATCATTTGCTGCTATGAAAGAGACTTCACTCGATGTGGATAGTGACCTTGTAGTATATCACTGTCTTGGCTGTTGGATAAAGGTCACCACGCAAAATGTCATTTACAGAATCGTGCAACGAGGATTGTTTAAAAAAGTATTTTTTTCATTTCCTCAGCATTAAAAATTTCAAGGGTTAGTGCGTGGATAATTTTAAAGAACTTGGACATTCTAAAGTCCGTTTAAAATTGCTATGAAAGACAAAAATCCACAACCATGAATAGTTTTGCTTTTGAAGAATATTTTCGGGGTTTCATTGATTTTGACTTTGTAGTTGCTTGTAATTATGAAAGAAGTAATCACTGTGTTTTTAATTTTTTGTTGATTGAATGCAGAGATCTGAAAATGTAAGAAGCTTTCATTCCGAAACAGATTAAACTTGCAATTTTTTTTAGTATATAGTAATAATAAATGTAAAAATACTTATAGCATTAGTGTTTACAATTCGATGCGAATTTAGATTTTTAATCAATTCAGTATAGCATCATTTCAAATTATTAGAGTTTAACTCGAATCGATGCTTGATACACATTCAAGCACCGACCGGTAAGCACGAAAACAGATAATTCACCTCAGTTAAGTTCAACATGTTATGAAGGACAGTCAAAAAGCGTTCGAGAAAACTATTTCCCCAAAAATTGTACAATTTATTCAAGAAACGACCGATAAACTCGAAAACTACTTTCATGCTTGTGCATATATTTTACACCTTTAAGAGGACTTTTTTTATATGAACACATTTCATTTTTAGCATAACCAGCAAGACCCTCAGTTTTTATGGAGGAAACATATTTACTCAAATATTCACGACTACTCGATTTATAAAATAATAATAAAATATCTTCGAGAAAATCATTGCCGTTTAAAACGATCTGCATCGGATGTTTGAGAAACTTTATACCGCCATTTATCATTCAGGAATGCCCGTATCTCGTCGAGGGGGATTACGATAAAACTTTCCCGGTAAATCTCAAACGACGCAAAAGGAAAATTTAGTTTCACTTTGCTCAAAATAACCCAGAGGGCAGACCAAAAATGAGATTACTTTATGCTTTGCCAATCAATCTGGTACTCTCACGAGCATACAGAATTTCTTTGAACGTCTAATATTTTCAAATATTAGACGTTCTTGAAATATTATCTTGACATGTAATTTGAAACTTTATAATACAAAAAACGGTAATCTCCATAATTTATTCTAGTTCTTCATTACTTTGCTCTATATTTTTAGCCTCTTTAAAAACATTCCCCGCAAGAATTTTTTAAATCATCAATCGCTTTGATTTTATAGACATCGAAATTTCATTTTACGCCACATAACTGCCTTGCTGAATAAACTCCAGCTCATATATTAACAACCATTCAACTTACAGCCATAAAATTTGAAATAAAAACTAATGCAACATATTTTATTTAATTTTGTGTATTACTTGACTTGACTGAATAAATGATCATCACACTATTAAGGCAAAAATTTGTAGAACACTTTAGCTTTTAAAATAATAATAAAATATCTTCGAGAAAATCCTTGCCGTTTAAAATGATCTGCATCGGATGTTTGAGAAACTTTATTCATTAAAGTATTTAAAGTTACTTCTATTTAAAGTTTTTTTTAAAATCTAAGTCTTGATTCGTTTTTGTGCGGGACTAAAAAAATAACTTCATGAAAATTCAAAATACAGCAGTTTATTAAATTTAAACCAACATTAACAGTAATAATGAAAATTTCTGCGCAGAAAATAATTGCGCATCATCAAAAACTCTACCCTGGAATGGCCGTTTCCAGGACTTCTAGCATCACTTACATAAATAGTGGTAATCTTGCGACTTATAAGTGTAGCAAACAGGAAGAGCCGAATAACTCCATGATAAATGCACGTCCTAAAATTCACAATCAGCTTCAAAATCACAAGATCATTCAACTTTGTGCGCTTACTCAGGCTAATAAATCATTCCACTTGATCAAATCATTTCAGTTCTCTGCGAGGGTGCATAATTAACGCTTTATGAGTATTTGCGAATGGTACCGAATATATCAGTTTTTTTTCTCTATTTTTGTCGTCATGATTCACTCATTCATCCTTAGGTGCAACACAGTGCGGTTCAGAACGGTAAATATATACTCAGATTTCAGCAGTTTCTTTTCGAGAAAATTTTGAAATTGAATAATGTATCATTCGATAACTTTTATTCGCCATTGTAGTGACACATAATTATGAGATAATTTTTAACATTTAAATGCATATTCTAGGTATCATAGGACAGGTAGGTGTTTAATCATAGTAGGAACAGATAATTATATGAAGATTTTGAAAACATTTTAATGCACCATCAATGGATCATACGATCAATTTAATTCCTCAAAGCAATGAAAGAAGATGAAAAAAGATAGCGTCGAACTTTTATTAGGGCCTAATCCTTGCCATTAAAAAATCGTAACTACATCCCCATAAACGTACAGCATGTGCGATTAGGAATCTGAGCCTAACGCTCGTATAAATACAAACACCCTCATGTGGACTCGTGGGAACGGTGACTGCAAGGTGCGCGCAGAACCTGATTCACGGCAGCACCCACTCCCTCCTTCCTCCCCATCCGACCGTCTGACCGACCCACCCACGCTCCTTCACCGGTCTCTTTCTCGTCGCAGCGCTGAACCCTTGGCCTTCGAAGAGAAACGTCGGCTAGGGAGCGCGGGAAGGAGGACTGTGTGGATGGCATCCCATGGAACGAGGCCCGAGATCACAATCACTCTCCCCGAAGTATTTGTCCCCATTTAGTTGTCTTACATTGGATAGGGGGTGAACAGCAAACAAAATTGAAAATATTTATTAATTAACCAATGCAAAATTTCATCGCAGTAACGCATTTTAATTGATTGTTTTTTAATTCAAATCTTTATTGATGGGATCCTGAAGGATGGCTAAGATCCCAAATTAAAGATCTCCGTAAAGTTAAAAGTCGAAGGGCAAAAGTCAATGTGGTATAACGTAAAGAGTAAAAAATAAAAAGAGCGAGTGTAAGTAAATAAAAAGAGTGAGGGTATAATAAACATAAAGGATTATCTAAAGTTGTCCAACTCTGAATAGATGCTTCATAGCGAACTAAATTGAGAATTTGTACTTCATTTAAAAGTTCCTTGGGATTATCCAATATATTTTATGAGTTTTTGGGATTCGATATGTTATACTGCTCTTATTTTCTCCAAAGAGCTTCGAAGGAAGAGGGCGTTTTTTTAAATTAAACGTTCTGCTTTGTAGCAAACATTTCACATTTTATGTATGCATACTCTGGTTTTTTAGCAAAGTTACCAAACGGATTATTACATGGATGATTGTCTAAAATAAAAGTAAGAAAAATAATCATTTAAGCGGCCGAGAAAAGAGTAGTTTGTTTCAGAAAAAGTTTTGTTTACCACAATGCTTACAACATGGCTAAATAAAGTAATTAACTTACCCTATGCAGCCCTGAGGATTATCGTATCAAACTACGAAACTTAGGCACAAATAAGAGCAAATGTGTATTATTGACGACCACTTCCAAAAATTTTGATAGGTCGTATTGATTGCATTGAAAATGCTACCGAACGATACACCACATTTTTGTGATCCAAATGGAAAAAAATATGTAAATTGTAGTAAGGACTAGCTAGTGATATCAAAAAAATCTCACGCTTTTTATGATCCACCAATACCGACAAAAAATTAATTTATGGTCATGATCGGTGGGTAAAACCACGGAATATGTACAACGATTTACAGTGCAGGCACCGGCAAGTGCATTCCAGGACATTAAAATCTTACACCCATGAGCCAAAAATTTTCGAGAACAACAAACCCTCTGCTTATGGAGGGAGAGCTTTTTCCTCAGTGTGTCCGAAAAAGTTTGTAGCTCATCGAGGAAGGGATTATGGCCCGCTAAGTGATTTTTTTGACGGTGTGCGCACGAGTCTTGGTCTCTGAGCGAGCGTGAATTCCTCTCGGAAATGAGTTATGAAGTATTCAATAGCCGTCATATCCTACGCGGAAACCATTTTTGTCGCAACCATTAGATATATCGCATACTTAATACTTAAAAATTTAAGATAAAGACGGAAAATTCCATTTGATGACAATAATCAGTTTCAATGAGTAACGTATCTCATTAATCCATCACTTAAGTGGCTTGAAAGAGACGTTTAACGGGATATCGAAAACAGGAAATCTCGGCCAAGAAATGAAAACCAGATTTGGAACGCCATTGAGGAGGAATGGATGAAATACATGACCATTACTATGCTCTATAATTGTATGATCAATGGAACCCAAGCTACATTAAGAAAATGAAAACAACGCGGGATGAATAAATTTTTAGTTCTTTATTTGCGTTAATAGATTTTAAATTAATTCTACTAATTTTTGTAAATAGAAAAATTAATTAAGTTAATAGAAAAACAAGTTAATAATAAAAATTCTGAAAAATATTTTGCCAAAGAAAAAATCAAGAGTCCAGCCTTAAAAGTTTCGAATTCTCAGCTGAACCTTTGATACGCATATATCACCTCATAATATGTCCTTGCCTAGGGGATCCCTTGCGACAAAATGGCTTTTAAATTGCACTCTGACGTGTCCTACCCTGAAATACGCGCAAAAATGCTTTCCGCGGAGGATATGGCGGCTATTGAATACTTCTTAACACATCTCCGAGAGGAATTCACGCACGCTCAGAGACTGAGACTCTTGCGCACACCGTCATAAAAATCACTTTGCCGCTCGAATTCCCTTCCTCAATGAGCTTCAAACTCATTTTCAAACGCGCCGAAAAAAGGCCCTCCCTCCATAAGGAGAGGGTTTGTTGTTCTCCGATGCGTAGGCGTGGTTAAGTGGCATTGCCAATTCGGGATTTAGAAAAATTTCGGCACTTGAATGGTAAGATTTTTGCGTCTGAGACTGCACATTTGATATAAATAATTATCATAAAACTTTTCTCTTTTCCATATGAATAATTGATTGAGGCTCAGTGGTGATCAAATTTGCTAAAAGGATATTACCTTAAAAAAATTGATTGTTGAAAATTATATTTAGCTAGTCTAACCGATTAGTCTAGCCAGTAATAAAAAATGAGGAAACATAAAGAAATGAAAGTCGTAATTAAAGTAGTTATTATAGAATAGTGCAATTATCGATATATCGACAGTTATTTCATTAACAGGAAGCAGACTACCTGAATTAGCCTGATGATCAGTACTTTCTTGCCTATTTATTGAATCAGAGCAAAAAATCCGTAAAATCAGCATCAGAGCAATAAAATGCACCAAATCAACCTCATTTTAAATGCTGATTTTCGTAAACTCAGCAACACTTATGATTTAAAAGTTGTCTTATCCTTACTCATTTTAAAGAAAATTTTGATTTTATTTCCTAGTTAATTTCAAGCTTAAAAATCTCAATTTAATGGGAATTCTTATCCCATTTAAAGCGCTTCTCAAGCATATTAACAAAATGTGAATGTCACTTATTATGATATCAAACCTAGAAATTTTGAGCATTGGGAACATTCTGAGATGCATAAGTTTCGCTGTTTTAAATTATCTTTGTGTAGACAGTGAAAATTAATTCATCCTCTCTAGCGAGCATGACCTTATAAGACTGAGAGAATACTTTAATTTTTAATGGTCTAATCTCAAAAGAGCTTCGGGGAGAAATTCATCGAATTGACAATCAATATGTAAGATTTTCAAGGGATATGTGTCTTATGTATCCTTTTCGCAAATACCTACAGCATCCAAAATATCCGATAGGAAATGAGATGATGAATTCTATAGGTAACTATTTACGTTAGAATAAAACTAGATGTATTTTATAACGAAAACCATAGTTCCAACTTTCATATCTTATAAGACATGATTCTCTTAAAACTTTTTGGGTTGATAGAATGGGAAATATCTGAGTACATCAACCTCTTTAAATATACTATAATTCAATCAATGTATTGTATTTATTTGGTCGTAAGGCTAACGAAAAAGGGAATCAAGAGAATAACTAGCTGCAAATAAGTTTCTAGGACAAGGTCATTCTAATTAGGTCACGTTAGTTGGATTACAAGTTTCCTTGTCCCACCTTCGGCGCCGTATGTCCGCTAAGAGTTACCCTTTGCCCTTAGCAGTGATTGAGAAACCAAGCATATGTATCCTTCTCTCGGTACCGTTCAATGCTTATTAGGTAAAATTACCATCACACTTTCCCAAACATACCTAATATTTGCTGTGATATTTACCAGAGGGATAAAAGATGGAGATAAAGCTCAGCGAGCATAATTAGGGTATCCTTCAAAACGGTTTGATGTAATGATAAATGTTACATGTTATAGCCCTAAGGAAATATTTTTAAGTATTATCTTCCGTCATAAATAAATTCCTCGGTACTTCCTGACTGAAAAGACCAGTAATCAGGTTCTTCTTCCTCCCGTAGATCAATTTTAAAGGTGGGACGGTTGAATTATAAAAAAAAAACGCAAGTTTCATGAAGAAGGTAGTCGATAGGTAGTAGGCAACCAATAAATTTTACAATTTTGAAAATTATTGAAGATGCGTAACAACAGCACTCATAAGTAGCAAGACATTTGGTTAAAACATTAATGACGTGATGGAATTTTTCTATGAGATGACATGCAGGCGAAATGTTGGGAAAGCCATCATGGTAACGGGAGTGAGAATAATTTAGCACAAGTTGAGACGTGAATTGAACTAAAGCCGAGTGGTTGCACGGCAATTCTGATTTTCAGGGTTATAGTTATAATGTTGTGTTACTGCTTTACGGAGTCTATTCGCCGGGAAATCACAAAATCTCTCTTTATTTTACACTAATTGCTGTATTTGAAAATCTCAGATATTTGGCATCATTAGATTACCTAATAATAATTTATCGAGTTTCATAATTTTAATAACACGAGAAAAAGCCAACCAAATATCAAAGCAGAAAATAATATTTTTCCACTCACCGCTAGCAATAGCTACATAAATAAAAGGCTATTCATTGAATAGAAATTAACTACTATGTGAAAATAAATTATGATTTTACGACTCATCCCTAAGCAGTAAGCGATTTAAGAATTGGCCGCATATATGATGACAAGGAGGTGCGAATCCTTTGCTCAAAATATACGGCCATTATCGCGCCTGATTTGATCACCTTGACGATGCGTTACTGGAACTAATCACGGCTTCCCGGTCACTTGGCCACACAAGTCACGCCGGCTTGGTCATGAGGATGGACGAGTAAATACGCCGAGTAGGTGAGCCAAGCAGTTAAGGGTTATCCTTGCATCACCGCCTAGAAGGTCGCCTCGGCTTTCCTCGAGGGTCACGCAAAAACATCTCGTTTGGCGCAATACCTGGCCCATATCCACACAACCCCGCGGTGAAGTCGGATAGACCGCGATAGACCGGAAAATGTGGAATTCTACAGGTCGGGAGGGAAATGTGGGACTGCCGAACGGTGCCTCGGAGCGTGCCTAGGCGGCTTCCTCGCCCCATAATTGCCCGCTTGGAGGCGGAGACGCGTCTTAAGAGAGATCTGCGACTCCGTTCTCCAAATGGGTGGTAGGGACACCTCGCGCACGAACGGAGGAAACCTGATCCGTTCCTCAGTACACCACCGAGAGGGCGGTGCATACTGGGAGTGAACGATCGAGCACCCTTTAGCATTTCTCCCGCCACACAAGTAGGCAATGTGCGAAAACCTAAAAATAACCTCGTAACATACAAATAATTTATAGAGCTTTAGAATGTTAATACCATGAGCACAATAAAAAAAATAATGTTTTTGCACTCACCACTAGCAAATGCTCTACAAATTCAAGGCTATTGAATAAGAATTCACTATTTTGAGACAATAAATTATGATTTTAAGTGATAGTAGTCATGGACACTTGTGCTGCAGTTCTTTATATTTTTTTCCTGACACCAGCGACGGATTTAGGGGGTAAAGCTGGACGCCTCTCCCCATATTTTTGGAAAATTTGAGAGAATAGTAATGCCCGCCCGGAATATATGGAAAAATTGATTAAAAAAATGGCCATTTCTATGGTGGCTCTTCAATGGAAGTTTATTTAAACAGCTTAGCGATCTTTTTTTAAAATCATTGGTGGATATCTAAAAGTCTTGCCTACTCATATTAGATCTCAAATACATTATCACTGAGAAGTATTGCATACCACCAAAGCGGAAAGTAATGAACCACTCCCCCTCCCCCAAAAAACGTCTTTAATCCGTCCCTACCAGACAAATTACTTGTTTAAAACTTAAGAACTGAAATACCAAAATCTTTCGGCTAAGTCATCTTCTATCATCAGATAATGATCGTTCTCTTTCTCCAACACAAGGTGAAGAGTTGGCCATGGGTATGTGGAGCCCAACTATCCACTACGAAGGATACTGAACTTCCTCTACACTCCGTCTACCTACCAAGGAGATGTTCATTCTTACCAATAAATTAATCAAACCAAAATTTTGCACTTGATGAGAGGTTTTGCATACCTCCTAAGCTCTATGAAAAGCAAGGGTAGATTCACACTCTCACCCAAAAGAACCGCATGAAGTCGTCTTGGACCGAAAATCATTGTAAACATGATCTTTTTTTTCATAGGAACCGTAAAATAAGAAATATCATGTTGCATGAAATTTTAACCAGGCTAAAAACCGAATATATCCAAATCTGATAAAATCGAGTAAAAAAAAGACTGCACTATCTGGTAGAGCCATGAGTCTCCCTCATTCTCAAGTCATGGGAACCAAACTCTTCCAGTGAAAAATATGAATGGACAAAGACCTCATAAGAAGACTCATTACTCCCGCGCGAGTGGTATTTTTTTCGCGACGTGCACCTTGTTTTACGCTTAAGCTATCAAATTAATATTTTCACGGTGTATAAAATAGACCGTGGTTAACATTTACCTGTATCTAAAATACAAATTAATTACATTTGAGACGTTTAAAATTTTATATTTTAGGTATAGACAAATATTCGATACGGTCTGCGGTACATACTGCGAAATATTCAAGGTAATAGCTAAGGAATCGAACTGGTAATACATCACGGAAAAATTCTGATCGCGCGAAAGTGATGCGTCTTATTAGGTCATAATCCTTAAATGTCCAGGTTAGATACGTAGAGTATGCCTATTCTAATCACATCAAATAAATTTTTTTCAAAGGAGAAAATACTGAGGTAACACTTTCATGTTAAAGATATTGAAAATTTTTGACAAAAGAATACCCTACATACTAACATGAGAATTTCAAGGTGATAGCATAAGTTTTAAACAGTTAATGGACCAGGAAAATGTAAGGGAAGTGTGAAATAAGACATCTTAACAAAGTTTGTATCGGGCTGAGGGACCAAAATGAACAATTTCATGGCAGTGGAGTAGCCCACATTACCGCACTCATTGAAATGTTCCCTATGGATTATAATTGTTTGTCCGAGACAGAGAAACATTCATCGTTAATATCCGTGGTTACTGTAGCTAACATTTTTTCAGTATCTACTTTACGAGATTATGTCTGAAATATTTCTCATTCAAATCATCATTTAGCACTAATTAGAGCTTACTTATTTGCCTACCAATACATAATCAATGACATGAAAGTAGTGAGTCCAGAGCAACGGCCATGAACGCAATCAGTGGTTAATCTTTCCTGAGGTATTCACTGCCATCAAGTGATGGAAGTAACATGTTGAAAAAGTTGAACTCGTATCATATGTCGTCATCTGCTTTCTACGGATATTACTACTTATTCCCTGCAGAATACTTTAGAGTACATTATGTATACATGTCGCTGACCTCCCAATGCACCTCCGTGACACCAAATCCGCTACGGTGGCTACCTCAATCTACGCTGTAATAGTTACGGACGTTGGGGTGAGGTTCACGTGACGTCTGACTTACGGATTAAAATTAGATATAACTCTAACCAGCCTTCGAGTTGAAGCACTGACAGGGAGTGAGTGACAACCCTATACAAAGCATATTGAAGTTGATTTTTGCACATCATTAGTGTTGTTTTTATAGCCGCAGATGTGAACTCGCTAAATGTCGTTCTACGCTAAATAAGCAACACAAGAGCATTGCTTCGACTGTAATCGATCGAAACGATTGGATAAAATTGAAATCGAGTGACACACCTTACATGAATACAGAATATGCAAATGGAGCCGATGATAGAAATAAAGTAATGGATTTTCGCAGAAATGTATCCGTGGACACAGCCTTCAAGCAGGTAATGTTAGCTCAGGTCATGGCATAAATTGTAAGTAAAAACCTATAAAAAATATCCCACAGAAACGCTTGCTTCCGTAAATTACATACATTTCAGATCATAAGACAAAAAAGATTACTTCACATAACATTAGTTTAAGATACATAATTGCGGAGATTTTACAATACAAATAATGCTATGTGTTATATGTTGCTCACCCATACTTTTTAGCAATTAAACTTTTTTACTATCCGAGGAAATTTTATACGATGCAAATTTATAAAAGCACAGGAAATAGCAACGTTCTCCGTTCTTCGGAAATTTTACCTTTACTGGCATACAATGGAACGCGTTATACCTCGACTTCATTTTTTGTTTTTAAATGACCTCACTCATTCAATGCCACAGTAATGATTTCAACTGAAGGAAGAAACTGGTAGACCTTATCCATGGTTTTGGATATGGTTTCGTATACATTATTTTCGTTTTTTATTGATTATTCACCGATAGATATTGAGGATGCATTTCTGCCTCTCGTATTTTATAATAAGAATTTTACAAAGATATAATTTCATTGCAAATGAAAAATTACAGTAATGTTGCGAACTCAACAAGAATTCTTTCGGCAACAACAACTCAACTACATATGTGCTACACAATGCAGCGAAGTATTCTATTGTGTTTAACCGACTTAGAGCGTTTTGGAAGGCAACCCGGACTTCTCACCGGGTAGAAAATAAACCAAAACTTGCGACCTCCACTTCATAAATTTTGATCACAAGACACTTTTTGTGTTCAGCGTGTCATAATTCAAATTTTTCGTGAAATACACGAGTTTAACTGACCATCATGGAAACATTTCACACGGTTACCCCTGAAACCGTTCGATTTGCTCCACCGGGTAATTGTTAACATGGCTGCCGACGTTTCTGAAACCGAGTCAGTTCCGAAAGCCCTGAAGATGGGAATCGCTCCGTAGTAGGTAACGTCCGCGGCCTTGTCAACAATTACCCGGTGAGATACCCGAGTATCAATACATTAAAAAGTTTGTAGCCATTATTATCAATCTTATTTTAATATCAGATAGAAGCTCCAAGATAAGAATGGGGCAAGACGTGAAATACACGGGTTTAACTGACCATCATGGAAACATATCACACGGTTACCCCTGAAACAGTTCGATTTGCTCCACCGGGTAATTGTTAAAATGGTTAAAAACTTTTTTTTACGGTTAAAAATGAAAATACGCTAACAACTCAACGCATAAAATTTTGACTTTATTAAATGCTTTGTAAAACCACAATGTTTAAATTCCTTTAAGTTAAGACATAAAAATGAGAATATTCACTGAAATCAATCCGCGTATGCCTGACCCGGTCTATCCTATGTAGATTGATTGAAGAAAATATGTTTCTAATAAACCATTAAAATGCTTATTTTTGAAGTTTCATTGAATGCTTTTCCTAATTTATCATAATAAGTCAATAATTATTAAAACCAGTATAGCCTCTCTTGATTTATGAATAGTGTATTTAAACTGTTCATTGATAATTAGGCGGTACGATGTTCGCCGGGTCAGCTAGTAATTAATGAAAATGAAGGAGTCAGCTGTAATAAATTATTTCTCAACTGAACTTATGCCGCAAATAAAACTTCTAACAGAATCTGGATCTGAATGATATCACGCTCTCCCCCTCGGTATAGGCACGGAGGATGGCGTTAAGATATCAGCCCTTAACCTGTTCGAGAATTCAAGAAAAAAATTTAAATGCTCGTTATGAGATATTTGACATTCAGAGTTCGAACTAGATTTTATTAAAATCCTTCATTGTTTAGGAATAAACGAATTGTCATGCCATTTCGTTCTACAAATTTCTAATATTTTTATCAATTCTTAATTGTATGCTAATTGCTATTCTGAAAGATGTAATACATCTATGATGGTGTTGAGGAGATACTAAGAACTTACTCAAGGCAAAAGTTTCTCGCTGTGGAAAATAAGACATTCAATGAGCTCGAAGTGAGCTCTCACGATAGTTATCCATCCTTCTAATGGCGAGGAACTGGCCAGGTTTCCACTCGACCAAACTCGAACCCGCCATGCGCTAACGGAAGTAGTTGGGACTTAACGAGTAATGCGGTGATTTTTTAGGGAGCGCCTTCGTTTTGACGTCCTCCAGAAGAGCAGGTGGTTTATCTCGACAAGCATTTCCTTGTGCCTATTCCAGTTATAACAGGGAATGCGGTTTATCTTGCATAAAGGTGGGACTGGAAGGTTATAAGCCGAGCGCAATGACGTGGTACACCTGACAGCTACGTTACATCAAGAGTCGAAATGCAGCCGCTGTTATGAAAAGGGACTATTAGGAGTTGGAGCAAGGTTTAGATTCAAACTGTTCTCATATTGATCTAATAAAGAGATCTTCAACCACCAGCTAACCCTACTGGATACACGTGCACTTAAGTCCTAAGGTTGAGCGCCCCCATTATTTTTTTATTTGCATGTTTTTTAAGTCCAGGCCTCCGTTTGAATGACTACAAGCTACTCTTCATGTTATTTATGCATGGGAATTTTTAAAGCTTCAATGCGACACATTTATTCTCAGTGCGTATAAATATGATATTACAACTCTTTTCATTCAGAAAATACTCTGTCCCACGATCAAGCACACATTACATACATTCGGCACTTCAAAGAGAATTTTGGTTTCGATAGGTAAGGATAGAGCTCATCCCGGACTGATAAATTTCGCACATTCACAGTGAGAGCTAGTTCCTATCTCTTTACCAAATTTTTTTTTCGACTAAAACCAAGTTATTTCATTTCTATAACTAACTAACAGTTTTTTTTCATGGTAGCATGTTCGTGTTCTTAGCCTAGTGTTTTGGTCTGACCGCATCTCGCTGTCATATGCACTCGGCTGATTAAGGCTAGGATGAGTTCTGCAGGCCTGATGTGGAATCACGCCGTGACACACACCCTGTTGGTGGCTTGAACGGTTCCTCGTGGATGTAGATATAATTAACAATTACTATTAGGGACTTGCCAGAATGTACAAGTCATACATTTCTCAGGTATGACACTGAAATTGTAGGATAATCCATCCACACCAACAACTGAATTGGTGGAACACCACATATAATTGAAATCGCTTGTTTGTGTGTGTCGCAGAAACCAAAAACTAGGCAATGCCGCGCCGCCGATACCGAGTCGACTGAAAATAAGACCGCGAATTGGCTAGCGTACGTTACGCGGGGGCCGAACCTCGGTCAGTCCCCCATTATCGACACATCAATATCCCAGGATATTCTTAGTGCTACGATGAATACTCGATATTCAATCTCAGTTCTGTACTTATCAATTCATGGAACTCTATTTTTAACCGTTTGTGACTAATTTACGCCGTAGGGACCATCGCCATGGACGCCAAATGCAGAAAAATACACGCCTTGACGCTGCCCACCCCTATCGAATTCTCACCGTCGCGTCGGCGCGCATATCTAAGCCTGAATAACACGATCATTTCCCTCAAATGATTTTAGGTATGGCGACAATGGTAGCTCAGATATTGACTCTCGAATGCCATCATTTTCAAGGATGGCAGCAATGATAGGCATCACCGTTTCTATTTTCATCACTAAACACGAGCGTTAACAAAGTAGCAACCAATCGGCGCGCGAGACTAAATGCATATTGTAACGTAGCCACTGAGATTTATGATAATGACTTAGTAAACATGAAGCATGTCTTAAAATAACCCTATGCTGTAGAAAATGATGGCTTAAGCAATCCTTTTCCCTGTCATTAAGAAGTAAAGTGTGTTTTTCATTTTTCTCGTGTCCGAAAACTTAAGAATTGACATCTTTGTCAATGAAATTCAGACATTTTACTATCTCGAATTTTTTTAACACTGAAACCCCTTGAGGAAAATTCTAGATTTTGGTTTGGACCCACATCGCGAGATCAAAAGGTCAAAATTGTAAACTTTTGCTTACACTCAACAAAATATAAGACCTTTTCCGATGAGCATGCCAATTTTTATGAATATAGCTCGAGGGGAAGTGACTAAAAATTGGAGTTTAAATGGGACACATGATCAATGGGACAGTATATATAGCTGAAACGATCAAGTAACAACTTCGCATCTGAAAAGAACATCTTTTCCCCGTTAACTATCAAGACACGCACGAAAAGAGCGCTCGGCTTCGCTGTAACTTTTCCGGATTGCCACCGGCCCGTCCCATTCTGGATTGAGATGGGCGGAGCGGGACATCACCGCTTCCTCAACAATCTGAGCTGGATTCTTCCATCGCCACCTCGCCATCAGACGTCCACTCTCTCGTCCTCCTTTCTCCTGGAAATAAAACACTGGGCCCAAGCGACCCCGCCACGCCTTCGAGGACCGCTGCCGTCTGTAAGTGCGGCCCAATCAGCTTGCGATTTCTGTAACCTATTCCTCTTCTCCTCTCTGCATCCTCCCCGGATATTACCCACTTCTCTCTTTCTCTCTCATTTTATCCTCGCTCCACATGTATCCGATTTCATCCTTATCTAACCCCCGCTCCCTTTGACAACGCCCCGAATAAAATAAGTAAAGAAGTTTATTAGTTTGAACGTCAGTACTTCACAGATTATTACCTCATGCACATAAAAGGCAGAAGAAAGTTCTCGAAAAAACTTGTACCTATTTTGTCACGCCACGAAAAATGAAGGCAATAATACATAAATTTCGCATGGTATGGGTATAGGGAATATAACGTCGTCAGCAAAATTTATATCAAGGAAATGGCGGCAGTTAACAATAAACAATGTTTGTACTGTCATGATATTGCATTTATATTCTGGCTCAAAATGTTTTAATAATATCGTCAATATTCAAGTCCGCACGAAATGGGAAGATGTCCAGAAACGATATTTTAAAAAAATATCTTTGGGTATCAGACTATAATATACATTATGACTAAAACATTTACCATCAATTAGAATGGATAAAAAGCGAAAGGAATTAATGGTATCTACAATATGTTTTCAGGAGTGGAGCTCGGCTTAAACTCTGTTCGTTGTGGAGTGAGGTGGCAATTGGATGGTAAAGCTGAACCCTCTCCTTAAAAATATAGGTAAAAGATTAAAAATATCATATCACATAACAGCTGATCACATAGCATATCATACGAGAACGGATGAAGACAAAATCTAGGGTTAAAAGTAAGCTAACACATCATAGAGGGCATACGGAGGAAGATCGTGGCTAGAAGTTAATTGCATATTGATGTTTAAAGGACTATAAGCTCATGATGATCATTTATTATTACTTAAAAATATAGAAGGAATGCTTCAATAACCAGCTTTTATGCTCATGAGTAAATATTTAAGCTAATTTAACTACCAATAAATACTGTCAACAATACCGTGATGAAACCTCTTAGGCTTCACCGTTTAAATTGCAATTAACTTCTAAACGAGCCCTGTCATGCCTTGAAAACCATTTATAATTAAAGAAAAACAACTTAGGGGCATAGTAATGTCTCGCCTTGATGCTAGTGAAATACTTTTTTACGAAAAATAACTACTGTCAACGCAACTATGCTGAAACCTCTTTGGCTTTGCCATTTTAATAGCTATTAACTTTGGTATAGACCGTGGCTTTCCTTGAAAACCATTAATATTATATATATAAGTGCCCAAATAAAGTTGCAATCACCAGCTTTGTGCCTCTGACATCCAAAATTTGCGTAACATAGCGTACGAGATGGAGAGGCACATTCCACAGTGAAGAAAGCGTAATTTGTAAAGGGGTCGTGTGCCCTAATCATTGGAGCGAGAAAGTAACAACCTCAACAACAACAACAGGTAAATAATACAATGCAACATAACAACGGTAAATTCTAATAAGATAAGGGATCAGAAACATTTTGAATATGACAATACTTTGCAAAACAATTCATTAAATAAATAACCTTTTACGCAGTCACGCGCTCGGGTGAAAATGTACACCAAGAAATAAAGTCAACATTATCATCACTGGTCAACAATCCTAGGATTGGTCATATGAAATGATTTGTCTTAGGTGTGATTCGAATCTTCTCCTCGATGGTGTGACTGGTGGCATACTTGAGCGGCATTCGGGGGATTCAGATTCGAATTCCGGATAAGCTAAGTAACTCTTTTTCGGCGAATTTCATCCTTTATGTAAAATAAATATAAAATGAAATACAATGTGACTTTATTTCAAAATAAAATTGGTTTTATTCGTGATAATCCCAAAAAATATGCGAATTTAGAGATTAAATACATAAAAATATATATACCTCAGAAATCTTAATTTCTGATATATATATATATTTTTACTGAGATATATATATTTAAATATATCTGAGGTATATATATTTAAATTGGTTTTATTCCTGATAATCCCAAAAAATATGCGAACTTTTGAGATTAAATACATAAAAAAATATATATACCTCAGAAATTATATATAATTTAATTACAAATGTTAGTATTAAAAATCAAACCTATAAATTAAATAACTTTTCTCACTCAAGATCTATCCTTACTGATGTTAATTCCGCTACACTAAACAAAACAGTCCCCTTACTATTGAAATAAAACGAAATGAAACACGTTAGCGCAGTAAATTAAACATTAGTTTCTGAAAAAAATTTCAGACATGTTAGGAAATTTACCTAATTTGAAATACAAGAGTTAACATCTTGTATTACCAACTCATGTATTTTAAGCCATGTATTTTTTCGATGAAAAGACATCATAAGTCTAATTCACCCAAAACGGTAAAAAAAACTTCCTCACTCAAAAATTACAGTCTTTGATTACCCAGACCAATTCTCAGCTTTCCTCATTCATAAATTTTTGGCTGCAGCCAAGTGGTTTCCTTAAATAGAATATTACACATCGAGCGTCGCGTCGTGTATCAAGAGATGAATACCACTAACAGATTTCTCGATAAAAAAAGGAAACAGACTCACACGAGAAGAAAATATTCCAAATCTGTTATGAACACTCCAAGTGTTGCACCTGTTTAGTATAAAACAAATTTATTTCACTCTTCTGACGTGGATAATTTTATTTTGTAGAAAATATGATGCCCCTCGCAAATTAATTGCAGTTAACAGCCTCTAGATTCGCCAAGGCAACCACAAAAGTCTTCATGATACATCACCTCGGAATTTTACGTCATGATAAATTGTCCTCCAAAGAAGTTACCGGAAGAAAATAATTCACTCACAAAAGAAGAAGATCATAATTTACATTAAATTACTCCAAGATTTCAAAGCTGAAGATAAACTGAACACACTCGATTATGCTCTCACTCTTAAGTCACCCCACCTCTCCTTCCACATAGAATTTGTTTTCGTAGCCACAGCCGGTCTTTGGATTTACAGCCCTTAACGTCAACCTGTTTTTCAGGTACAATCGTAGGTCATACTTCAGAGGCCGTGTCCCATTCCAGCTCTACAGGTAGCGCGAAGTTTCGAGTTCGTCCTCGCAGCGGGAAGTGACCTCTTGTTGACAAAGAAATATTTAAACAAAACTCCTTAGCTAAGACTTCCCCTAACCTTTGGAAAATAGGAGAATATAGGAAGGAAAAGAGAGGGCATGGAAAGGTCCTCTTGAGGTATGTAGCAGAGGATTTTCAATGGCCTACAAGAACTCTCTCACGGCACAGAGAACCCCTAAGAGTCCTTTCATACAGATACTAGGTTGCCGAAGATAACCGTTGGCGTCCGGAACGTTAAAGGATTTTAATAGAATGCTGAGAACTGCGGTGGGCGATCAATAAAAATATTTTGTGGAGGAATAACTTTTTTGGCACAAGTTGATATAGTGACCCACTGACAAAGTTAGATGTATAGCCCTGACACCAAGTGACAACGCCGAAGTTAAATAGGAGCGTTATATCACGTTTTACCATGCTCATGATGTAGGCTTTGATCGTAAGGGAAATAAATAAGATTAATCGTGGCTGATATAGCATATTTTTTTAATTTCACGACGAAGAAACACAGGGAAGACAGTATCTTCATTGAAAATCAGGATTCTTTTTCGCTGATAACAATACCATAGATTAGCAATGATATTTTGGATCATAAAAAATTTCCTCTCTAAATAAGATCACATTACTGGAGCGATTTGATATCAATTAGATTAAAAATTGGAACATATCTGCAATACAGTAGATATACTTATAACTGGAAGTTTCCACGAAAACCGGGGAATATTGCATTATAAACAATCAAGGGTACAAGTAAATATTAGAGGAAGGCTTCTGATGACAATAAAATCTAAAAAATATAGAAATATTTAGCATCATAAGAGGTCAATAGCTCGTTTCAATTTCTAGCTCGTATCTCAAGTTTCCAACAAGGGCGACCAGAAAAAAAGAACACAGGAAGTTTCTAACCGCATTTGCTTAACGAATTCGGCAACTAAATATGAATTCGTTCCACAACAGATAAAGCTATTTTATACCCGGAAAAGCGATGAAGATAAAGCATTGATGTGCTGATTCTTCCCCAAGGCCAATGGATAAAATCTTTAAATTTTAGAAAATACTGAAACGTGAAACTCGAGAAGTCGATGTTAATAACGTTGGAACTACCGTGCGAAGGGAATTGAATTGAAGTTTCTCATTACACTCTGCATTAAAGTTTATCTCAGTTACCTAATTTGTCATATTATTTTTTCACCGAGATTTTTCTACCAGTTTCAATTCAACAATTAACAATACACACTATATATATCTTCATTCGGTAATTTTTATGTAAAAACGATAAGAATATTAGCTACAATTATTTTACCCATTCTTAAATTATTCCACACTTCCGCCTCCGACAGGTGACTTGTATGGGAAAAAAATGAATTCAATATTTAAAATATAATGCCATATTTTTCGGAAAATTATTTTCCTGAAGTCTGCTCAGGATTTCCTCAGTTGGTGATAAATAAAAATGTTAACCGGTGGAAATCCCAAGAAGTCTACACAAATAAAATCTAATATTCTTACCAACCAGAAAAAATGCTATTACAAATGATATCTGATTTAACCCTACCTCAATGACGCAACTGCTTTCACGGCACACAAACTACCTAGAGACCATGAAAAACATATACAGTAAACGAAAAAAGAAAACAAACACTAATTGGAAGGAAGACTAACGATGTCGGCACAACCTTAAAGCTCGGGAATATTTCATAACTAATCTTACTCCAGGGTGTACAGTGTACACTCTCCGTGCCAATATGTACCATTCAAAAATTAAATTTGACCAAAAAAACGAAATAGAATCTAATGAATGTTTGGCGCTCATAACAAGAATGCTGATGATATCGTATATGAAATAAGATTTATCAAATTGAGGGATGGAGTTGCGTTTGGAATATTCTAGCCGCAGAATCTGATAAGAGAATGCGATAAAAAAAGCGCGTTGGGCATCTCGTTGGCCAGACCGGCTTTGCATTATGGCCGAAGAGAGCCCGCGCCCACGGCGCAATATAACGAAGGGCGTAGCTGGGGTCATCCTAGGTAGGTGGCTGCTTAGGGTGGATAATGAGATGGAGATATAGGGACCTGGAATATCGAATGACACCTTGGGGTGCTTTCTTCAGATACACATCCTCTCTAAACGTTTCACAAGTAGGTGAATCAAATTTAACTATAAAAACGTTTTTATTTATACCCCAATAATTTTCATACTTCATTCACCAGTGTAAACGTTTTTACTCTTCTCTTCAAAATTAAAATTCCGATGGCACATAAATTTTCTTATATTTAAATAAATAAATAAATAACATATTTTTGATTTTATATGCTACTTCATTCATTCACACGGCGCCTTAAGCACAAACATACAAATAAATTCAGAGGTAAGGAAAGAAAGGGATAGGAACATATAATGGAAAATGGACGAGGACAACGGTGCTGTGGTAGATGGAAAAAAGCCGGAAATCATGCAAAAGTCTGATTGAGACTCGAACCCAGAACCTCCTGGTTGCCGGCTAGGCGCTGTACTAGTTGCGCTACCAGGACGTTTAGATTTTCCATGTTTTCGGCGGGGTTTTATGCACAGAAAACTCCCTTTGCTTTGGCCCACAAGAGAAACCAATAGATAGCACTGGGGCAGCTCACCACTCACCAGCAGAAGAAATGGACGGGGACACAAGGATGAAAGGAAAGATACACACTCACACTATAGCAGGAAAGAGACAGGAACATGCGTTTCGAGGCACGCTGAGCCCAAGTGAAATGAGCCAATATGGCCAATACACTACTTCATTCATTCACACGGCGCCTTAAGCGCAAACATACAAATAAATTCAGAGATAAGGAAAGAAAGGGATAGGAACATATAATGGAGAAAGGACGAGGGCAACGGTGCTGTGGTAGATAGAAAAAAGACAGAAATCAGAGGGTAAAAATGCGGCCTGACTGGGACTCGAATCCAGAATAAATTGTAGACGATGAACACCATCACATGATGATTCACATTCTTGATGTTCTAGTAAGAAAAAGGCAAGACTGAAGCTTGGGACATTCGGTCTTTAGGAAGAAGACCCACACAGACAGGTACTTAAACGCGGCATCACACCATCACCCGCGTCAGAAGTCCTGCGTTATCAAGACCTTAAGACATAGAGCCCTTGCCGTTTCTGATGAAGATAGCATGGAAAGTGAAATGGAACATCTTATTTCAATTTTAAAAGGAAACGGATATGCTAATTCATTCATTAGGAGAGCTTTAAGGGAAGTCAAGGCCCCGATGGAGAAAACAAAACCAAGTGCTTTTGCAGTTCTGCCTTACATATCAGGAACAACGGACCGGGTTGCTCGCATCCTTGGAAAAGCCAACGTTGAAACCAGGTTTGGCACGTTGAGGAAGATCATAGACCTACTTTCATCCGTCATTGATGCTATTCTCCCATTACAAATGGAAGGTATATATGAGATTCCGTGTTCATGTGGGTCTAGTTACATCGGACAGACCAAACGGAAGATAGTGACTAGGCTGAAAGAGCATGCAAGGGCGCTGAAGGCAAGGCAATGGGAAACTGCTGTCGCCGATCATTTTATGTCGGGGCCAGGACACAAGATCCTCCTGGATGAGGCCAAAGCCATTGCAAGAAAATCTGCATATTATCCACGGCTTATTAGAGAGGCGATAGAAATTTCTAAACGACCTATGAATTTTAACAGGGATGATGGATATAATTTAAGCCATGTATGGAAGAGATATATTTCGAAATTTAATAACAATATTCCACTTTTCATCTTTCTTTTTTATAGTAGATATTTCAAAGAAGTTGGCTTCTATTTTATTTTTATTTACTTTTTTAAATACCTTGACAACAATGGACCAGTTTTTCCAACGGTACGATAGATGTTTATATTTTCATTCTCCTGACGACGTTCCCAGTAAGTGGAATGAAACGTTGAGACAAATGTTAAGCACGCAGACGTACACCCGAAAATGGATTATAATAGTGCATCTAATCGCTGCGAAAACCTTAAAACAAAAACCATCACATGAGGTACGGGTAGTCAAAAATTACCGTGCCGAGAAATATTGTAGAAGAAAATAGCCTTAGGTGCGTAAAGGGGATGGAAGCGCAAGGAAAAAATTGTAGAATAAACCTTGGTAATAAATGTACGATTGAATTGCAATGGAAATCATTTTGATATGCTATTTTACTGTAATTTAGAAATGAGGACATCACCAAATATCAGAACCTTAAATTCTATATTTGAATAACGACAAAAAGAAAATTGCGGATAAATTGGGATGAAATAATTTCAATTGAGGACTGAGAAACATTTTAAATAATGAGATGAAGATTTAGATTTGAAGACATGTGGGATATAAACCGTGATTTTTAAACAGAAGGTGGTGGGGCGGCAGTAATCTTATGTTTAAATACAACTCGTTAGTACACACGCAATGAATACCGCACTGGCAAAGCTAAGCGAAGGGTAGGACTCAGATCCACTTGGCACGAAATAAAAGATCATGCTTCTGGTCGACGACGACTCACCCGCTCAAAGACCAACGTAGTTTTCATTCTTCAGACAATAGTACCTTCATAATACGGCATACACAATTAAACTAATTTAGAAATATGTACGTGGAGATAGTAAAAATTATAGAATACTATCGGATAGGTACAATGGAAATGATCAGAGATAAAGGATCCATAAAAAAGTTTGTTTGCTGTTATAGAAACTAGGGCTGGCGATTGCATAAAAATCAACTTGGAAACCCTAACGGTGCAGTTTTTCCTCTAAACGGAAATGCATTTGGGCGTGTGAGCAACCTGCAATTTTTGCCTCATTAATAGAAGTCGAGACTTGCTATGCACAGATTTACCTATGCCTGATTACGATCTACACATTGAACGCTCTCCACTTTTAAATGCGGACAAGGCCTCCCGCGCTATCGGTTACTCTCTGAACTAAACAAACCCAGCGTTATAAATAATCATCTTCGTTTTTTCATGGTTGACACATTATTCAGGTCCAAGACTAATTTGCTCTTGAACACCTGCAGCCAAGAAACGGATTTGCATGTTCGTCTTCGGCAAGAAAACCAGAAACGCGAGTTTTTAGGTAGGTATTTCACACGCGCATTTCGTTGTCCATTTCAGGCAGCATCGTTGGGTAAACCTTTACCGTAAGGAGTACAACTAGTACGACTTAAAAAATCTCTGTGATTGTGGTCAATGGCGGTGGCAGCATTGTAATAATTTGAATCGAGCTATATTCAGGGAAACCAATAATTTTAAGTCTAGCAACCAAGTGCAATTTAATTGTTTCACTTTGATTTGGTGCAAGATTTGCGCAATCTAATGTATGAATTTACACTTTGACCTGAATGATTGCATCATTCTTTCATTGATTTTTTCATTATTTTACTTTGCAAAATTTCTCATCGCAGATGAGTTAGAATTGATTTTAGAAGTTGATGAGCTGATCTGATTTCATATCAAGAAGATTATCCATTTTTGGATGGAAAATTTCAAATAATTGAAGCGGAAATGCATAAAAGATGTTTCTTACTCTAGACATAAGTGCAGAAGGCAGGAAAAATCGAAATTCCAAAAAACTTGGTGAATTATTTACAAGATAAACTGATTGATGTGAATCCCATTGAATGTCAGTCCAACTGATAAAAATTTTCGTAGTCTTGCAAATCCTTTATCCAAGATGACAATGAAAACATATCACCAAAGTTTCACGGATGTTTTCGAAGGGTTCATTTGATACATTTATAGAGAAAATATTGAATCTTCAATTTTTAAGATCAATATATTTACTACAGAAACCAATGGAGGACGAAAGCTTACTTTCGAGCTATGAGTGTGTTACACTAGATTAGGAAAAGGGCTCGTAGAAATACTATGTAGGAATTTTAAAATGAAATACCAATCACTTTTCTCAATCCTTCATACGAGGAAATCAGAGGAGCTAGAGAGATGGATAGTAAGAAAACAGGATCAGCTCGACATCGAGCTCTTTTACCCTGAGAGATTAGCTCCCGCGATGGCCCGTGAAGACGGCGAAGAATAATAAAATAGGATAGGCTGAAAGAGATAAATACTATGCACGGGAGGGCAGGCGAGGGGTGTTGAGAACAGTCACCGTAGAACACGCGAGCAATTACGGACATCTTCCGCGTCTAACGGCCTACCGGGCTAGCCCATAGAGTGCTCGCTCGTGCAAGAAATAAGTCATGGCATCCCGGGATCGAAAAAGTACTTGAGAAAATCGAAGGCATATCTCGCAGATACTGTATCTTTCCTCTTTACACTTCCTTGCTCCCTAATGGGCGCTCATCCCGAGTCCCCATTCACTGTTATCCTGAATGCTCCACAACATTTGCGCCGGAACTCTTAGGCGACATATTTCAACTTATATGACGGCCCGATACGATAAAAAAATACTTAGGATACAAAATACAACGAAAACACAAGATTTTATTTTAAAGATTATAATATAAATCCCGAAATTCCTGTTTGTAAAATTAGTCGTTAAAAAATGCCACAGTAATGAATTTTCATGGATTTAAATATTTTGGTGATCATTTTAAGGAACGATAAAAAAAATTAGATGTGAATGTCGCCGAGAATACGGATACACTAAATTTACTTTCAAGAGATTTCAACGATCGACTTGCTCATTTTCACAGCTCGCGAGCAGCCAATTGTGATATTTACTTATATCTCACCGTAATTTATAATTTGTCAAACTAATGTACTCAATACTATAAAAATGCCATAGTAAAATTATAATTGTAAAATTTGAAATCACCTCTCACAACATCGTATTCACTTCCTTTGACTGGTAATAAAGCTAGCTGATGACTTAACCTTATTAGTTGAGCTAAGGGGAGAACTTAAGCCTGGAACCGCAAACCACTCATCAATAAGGAATCGTAATTAAATGACCCTTTCTTTTTCAGGCAGTGAGCACGAATAAACTCCGCATTCAATTCTCCTTCCTTCCAATTATCACCCTGTTCTTACGTCGTAAACCGACCATATACAATGCTAATCAACTCCATTGTTTCCACAAGAAGAATGGCAAATGCCCCAGTCCTGGGTGAAATGCCGAGCTCGATTGGAATCTGGTTTCGTATGCGTCAGCATACCCCCTAACCTTCCAAGCAAAAAGAAAAAGAAAAACTGACGAAAGCAGTAGGTTTAATTAACATGCATTTCATTTCACCATAACCGTAGGAAAAATAATCAGAGGTAAAACTATAAGTATTTCTTTTAAAGAATTAAGTATTATTCAGATAGATACCTGCGTCCAAATGTGTACTGCTTCATTTTTTTAAAAATAAGGATAAGGTAATTATATGGATATTGTTATATTTCCGACAAATCAATGTTATCAGAGTTGACAAATCAGTGCAGTAATATCTAGCCTCATTCAATGTCAGGCCCGTTTCCAACTTTAAGACTAATTTGATTAATGCTAGAGCGACCAACCGCTCTCCAGCGAAGTGAAACAACTTTTGCAAAGCTTGTATATCATCGATTGGTGCAAGGGTTTTGTAAAAATCTCAAGAACCGCTAGCTTCTTTCCACAACGCTCTAAACACATGAAATATTGGACGGTCTGTACCAGATCACCTGCACCTTATCTACTCAGAATACGCGAGCATAAGAAGATACATTGCACCAAAGAAGAATTCGGATTTCAAACAGGAAATTTCAAAGGGACAGCAAAAACAACTCCTCCTTCCAGGGCATCCACTCAGTTAAAGTCAGGATAAAATCACCACGATCTGCATTTCTGACACATTGCAATTAAGAAGTATCTCACGAACTCAAATGTAAAAGTCAATTCTTTTTCTCAATTACATTTTCTTCTGACTTTCTAAATGTGTCGGGTTACAGCTTATGAGATTAATTTAAAGTATACCGGGACTAGCCGCGGTGATAACTTTTACGGGAGTCACCCGCAATCCCGGTCAAGACGAATGATTTTTTCTCTGTGGATCTTTCGTTATGAGATTAACACCAGATATTTCAAAACTACTGTGAGACGATAGTGGGTTATCTAATATGCTTTCGCTATCATACCTAGCTATTTATGACGAACATTAAATTAAATGCAATTGAATAAGAGTCAAAAATAGCTAAAATTATGTTCCCCACCTACATTTCAAGAACAATGATTGAATGTTTCTCTTAGGTCACTTACAGTAAAAAGGCCAACTACCGTCTCTTCAATAACTAAGCTTATTAAAATTTACCCTAAGATTCGGAATAAAATTACACCAGTAACTCTATGGGTGACATCAGTAAATTACTTTTTTACAAGAAATCATTAAAAATAAACTAACAGTGATCGGCTTTTTAAAAGTACCAATTTATCGCTTATATTTAAGGCCCTAAGTGGACACAACAAAGGTTGCTGGTTGGAAGCATGTGAGTACATTTAAAACGGTGATTGTGGCTGAAACTCTATGCTGTCAAATCCAAAACTACCGACACAATGCATAAAACCTTTGGATAGGACAGAAAAACATACTTTGATTGGAACAATATTTCATAATTGTAATGCCACTGATATTTATGTGATTATATTCAATGTCATAGCATACACACTCAAAATTCTGTACCCATTATTTAATGTTCAACGAAAGGGTAATTCTATTTACAGTGCAACTTTTCCTTGTCCATTTTATCACTATATTCGGAAATCACATAAAGTACGAATGCCACTGGAATGTGAGGGTAAATATCACATTTTTGTTAATTGCTACACGATTTTAAAAATAGCAATGACCACAGCAGTATCATATTAGCCGGCCTCGGTGGCGGCGGGTTAACGTCCTACCCCGATGTAAAATGGCCAATAGGAGCTGTATTCGGTGGTTTGAGGATTAAAAAAAAAATAGTTACTTCTCTGACAACTTTGTGCATGTGGGTTTACCAAAACGGAAATCGTTCAATGGAAATATGTTGCCACAGTGCGCGATTGAGGATCAATTATTCCAGCTTACTAATTCTACTTCACCTTCATTATTTAATTACCATGCTCAATCAAACACATTTTTAAGGAATTATTTGTATCCTTGCCCATCTATGATTGCCAGATATACCGCTTTCTCACATTGTAGAAAGAGCACCACAACAACTGCATATATAGAGCGTTTGGCAACTATATCAGGTCATGTCGATATGCGGGTGGTGATAACGTAAATAAGCCCTGAGTTGCCTAAAAATTTATATAATTTTAAAAATAATTATAATTAAACCCTCAAGCCTTTTTACACTCACCTGTCATGATTTGGAGAAATATGTTTATTGATGACAGATTTTTTAAGCTACCGAATTTTATGATATTTCCATTCTATTCGGGTTTCTTCAGCCAACAGTTTGACCTGAAGACGCCGACTGTAACGCCGGCGAAACTGTTGTCTTTAAAATACAACAAACGCGGTGAAGAAACCCGAATAGAATGGAAATATCATCAAACCAACGCCGCGAAAATCTTCGAACCTACATTACCGAATTTTATATTATTGCATTAGTTGAAGCTCCGTGCCCCGAATTATACAAGGGAAGAGATAAAATAAAAGGAAATAATAATCTTTGATGCGGAACCCCAGAGCTATTAATATGGACGAATATTCAAGCTACTGCATCTTCTTCCTCCTTGCTTCACGTTTCTCATCTGCAGCAAGGTGAAAAAAATCACACTTTTAGACGAGCGGCTTTTCCGTTTCGGAAACCGGAGATGAAACAAATCCCGCCGCGCTGTACCCCCTGGTGAAAGAAGAACAGACGAGTTGAACCATAGCCACCTAGAGAAAAGGCCCCGTCACAAGCGACGGCTGAGGCTCTGACGTCACCACGAGAAGTGCTGTGTTGTTCCGGCTGCCGTTGGAGACCACTTTGTTTACGAGTGTATTTACGTTACGTTTTACCACATTTTAGGGACTTTTGTGGTGTTAGTTGGTGAAAATTTAAGTTTCTGAGGGTAGTGAAGTTTCCTTTATTATTGAATTTCATTCGCTGGACTTCATGAACGTGTATTTGTGAGGCCTTTTTGTTAAAAAGTTCCTTTCACGTGTGTAGTGCCGGCATGTGAAGAAAACTCCACAGGAGTGGACCCGAGGTTCAAGTTTTTAACTTTCCAAAAGATCCTGAGCTGAAGAAGAAGTGTATATGGGGGATAAAAAGAGACAATGTCACCTCGACGGAAAACATAAACGTATGTACTCTTTCTAGCTGTAATTATTTGGATGTAATTTCTAGCTAGATGTGTCTTGGGGATGTTGACAGTACTAAAAGTGGTGATTTAAATACAGAAGCGGCATTTGAATTGGAAATTCTTGTATTTTAGCTGAATTTTTTGTATTATTTCGTTCAGTAAACGTGAGGTTGAAGGAGTTTCTTGGGAATTATAATATAGCTGCCAAGTTTATAGCATCGAATATTCTTTATTATCTTGCCCTCTGCTGTGTTATGCGTCTAAAAACTCAGCAAAACAGTGCTTATTTAACTACACTTTTGTTACTCATAGTTGAAAAGCAATTTGAATTATCTACGCGATTTTCTTTTTTATTAATTTTAGTCGTGTGATCTTCACTTCTCAGCGAGTGACATCAGAAAAGAACCTGTGGCCTTGCGGGAGAAGATGGGGAAGATAACTCGTGTTGAATTAGAAGTGTAATAGGAGGAGGGTGCCATTACTTCATTTGAAACTGTCATCTAGAAGACAGAATGTCATAGTGGTTGAAGTGACATAAAGGACTATGGTAGATTTGTTTTTTATAAGTGGTTCATGTGACAATGGACATTCATCTGAAAAACTATTGAAGATAGTTATTGTGGCTTCTGCCAGTGCTCTTTTAAATGATTTTTGTTCAAAAGAAAATACCAGTATTTGTTTCACCAAATTAGTTCATCGTAATAAGAGAAAATTGTAGGTATTATTTTGATTGACGAATGGAAATACAAAATATTTGTATTTTACTTCTGTGTTTTTTCTTTCCTGCCGCCAAAATTCCTTGTGGTGATTACTTCATGCATGTTAAGTAAGATCTGAGCTGTGATTTAAGAGATGTCGTGTTCTTTATACAAATGTGAATGCTGGTGATATGGCAGGACTTCCAAATTTTTTATTAGATTGATACATCTAATGAAGTGGGATTGAAACTTTTGCTCGTCCCAAATAATATTTCAAATACTTAAGCTCCTGGGACGGGTACGTTTTATTAGCCGAGGCTGGACCATACGTAAATTTTGGCTGGCATTTTGATGCATTTGAGAGTAATAATGGCAGATAAGTCAACGATACCAAATTTCACAAGTAACTATCATTGAAAATCTTATTTCGTCAGGCTCTACGGTAAGATTTTCATAGCCCATGAGCATATCTAATTTAATGTCAAAATAAAGAAGAATTCACTCTTAAATAATAGATCCATTTGGGACTTTGTGTGAACACCTTTTACTCTGCCAGAAAGAAATTATTTATCCAAGGGCAGTATATGGAATGCAACGAGGTTTAATCAAATACTTGCCATCACCACTTTATGCTATCGAATTTCGAGACGGTTTTATGTTGAATAATAAATGCTCTTTGGATGCAAAGAGCCTTCTCTACATAGTTATTTCAGATTATAATATTGTTATGTAGTACTTCTAGTTCACAACGACAATTTATGAATTAGTTATAAATAGTTTTTTCTTGAGAACGGCGAAGTTATATTTTACGTGCCATAAGACGTAATATTAACGAATAACTTTGAGATTGAAAAATATTTTTGTTGATGCGTGTCAGTATTTTCTCGGAACCCGCTGACTATTTTCTTATTGATTGAGTATATTAGGTATCATTTATCTTTTCACTTCGGCGGCTTAACCACCTTCGCAGACAGCACCACAACTACTTCTGATCTGCCATGCTCTGGCGGTAGCACTTCAATGAGTGACGTCACACGCCTGTGAACGGGCCTTATCTCTAGGTGGCTGTGGTTGAACCCGTCTCCCAGGTCAGCGACATTAAACAGCAAAGCCAAAATGGACACATTGCATATTTTGGCCCGCGGGAGGGGAGTCATGTCAGTTGGTAAACTACGCGAATGAGGAAAATGGATATCTTGGCCCTCGACCTCGCGGTTTAGTGCTAATGAACGCAGTGGCGCAGCGAGGGGTGGGGGTTTGGGGGTTAAAACCACCCCAGAGCTCAAAGAAATATTTTAGCTAAATCCATTTTACTTAATTGGATTGCTATTACTAATAGAATAATGTAAAGATTAGTAAAATATCCCCGAGAAAGCCGTAAAACTCACAATTTTGAACAATTTACCTTAAAATTCCGCAATTTATAGCACCTAACGCTTATCCTGGTGGGTATTCCATACCCCCACACACCCCGGTATTAGTTGCAACTAAACCCCCCCCAGCCTTAATTCCTGGCTGCGCCCCTGAATAAACGTAAAAGGTTTTGCTGAACGCAGCATCATCTTTCATGGCCACAGGAAATACAATTTTAAACTTAGATAATTTTTCTAAGAAGAATACATCTTACCCAGCCACATCATGAGGCATAATGGTCATTGGAAGACGATTGTCGAAGTAGACTAGAAGAAAGGCAAAGGACGGCCCCGAATTAGTCACACAGAATAAACTGTGAGGGGGGTAAAAGAGAAGAAAAACGAAATTTTGAAAATATTAGCTGATAGGAGAGTGGAGAGGTGAGCTGCATCAAACCAATCTTCAGATTGATGATTCATGATGACGATAGAATTTTTATCTACTTTTGCACTACACAAACGGAATGCAATTATGTCTGTATGGCATACAACTTTAGAGTAAAAAATATTCTCATCGTCTCTAATGACCTAAGGATTAGAATCAGGCTTCTTGCAATCACCGAAGTTCAGCAGTCGTACTCTATCTCATGTTATCTACGTAATAACAACCATCATTTACTATTTTGTCTTGTATGAGTTACTTGATTAGTGTACACTTGTTTTTGTGAAATATCCTACTTATAGTAAAGTACTTGCTGTAAATTTAGTTTTTGTTTATTATTTTAGTCATATTGATGCTTCCTTAGTTTGATCAGTATTGTAAAGTGGTATTATCCGTTGCAAATAAATAAATAAATAAATTTGAAGAGGCTTGTTTCTTTGGATTCTATCACTTTCTTACGATTTTTCTTATATCCTCAATATAGAGGTTTAAAAAAGCGTTTAAAAAATGCCATAAAAATGACATTTTCATACAGTAAGAGAAAATTACCTAAAATATTATGAGTTTACGAACAAAGTTGAATGGCTGATGTGTGAGAGTGACCTATTCTCTATAAATTTGATGTCGACGGCATAGTAAGAGGAAATTTTAACGCTGAAAAAGCTCTTTTCCACGGTTAGGACGGGCAATACGTTGTCGTTCGTGCAACTTGGAATTTCATAAACGTTGTTTTCATGACCACCACGGTCTTCAATAGGGTATCGATGTCTGTTTTCTAGCTGTGCACCTTGGCAGGTTTTGAGAGCTCCATCGGCGATGACAACCTCGCTTCTGTTTTGAGAAAGCTACTTTGTGTCGCTAACAATATTAATTTACAACCTTGTAGGACATGGAAAATTATTATATGTATTAAACAGAGTTTACACACATGGTGGCGCAACATGAGAATATTAGGTATGTTAGGTTATTATTATTATTTGGTTAGGTATTGGATATTTTAATTATACACAATTGCAACGCAAGAGAGCATTTAAGCGAAGAATGATGAACAACCTATATGACTTTAATAATTCCCCACAGTTCTGTTAAGTTGATACATCACATACAGAGATTAAATAGTTTTCATTATATGGATAATTTTAACACTTGTCTTTCGTACCATTTTGCTCCGGTCCAATGATCTTTTACGAATTAAATCTTATTCACTTAATCAGGTGCAAAATATTTTAATGTCATTCCAAAATATTTAGTCTGTTTCTTAGAATTCTATCACTTTCCCACGATTTTTAATATCACCTAAAATCTCTCTCTTCTACAGGTCAGTGAACATAATGAAAAACGTATGTTTAAAACAAATTCTATTTGGTTTTTTAGTAGGTTAAGTATTCAAGGTTAAGTAAGGTGGTTGAGTAAGTAAATTAAACATTAAATGTCGGTTAAGTAAATTAAATATCCTCTAAATTAAATCCGTAATACATTATGATAGAAATTATTCATTTCGAAATACTCTCTTATATCCAAGGTGTTCATTATCGCTAACTTATTTTTCATGCTTCAACTTGATTAAATATTCTATAAAAAAACTCTATGTGATTTTCAAATCCAAAGAAGTGGCTGAGATGCGAATATTTCCTTTTATGTTATACACCATGTATTATAACTAATATATATTATATTAATACAAGCTGCAGGGATTAATATTCGAAAAAATATGATCAAAATGAATATTTTTATACGAAATTCCGAAATAATTAAGCAAATTTCCTTAAGGTTATCTACAATGATACGTTATTACAGCAAGTAAACCCTCGTTTCCAACGTAAATGCTTTCTGGTCAATCTATCATACACCTATCTAGACACTTAATCGACTTTCAAACAGTGACATAACCGTATTGATATGCTTTAACGCTGAGAGCTCAGCTATTATGGTAATTGTTTATCTTATTTTTCAGAGTGCTCCTTGGCAGATTTTGAGAGCTCCATCGGCGATGACAACCTCGCTTCTGTTTCAAGAAAGTTACCATTAGTTCTATTACCCTTGCGAGGACAAGTACTACATCCTAACGCATTCATCAAGATTGACGGTAAGCTTAGTAATAAGAATCTAAGAGGAAATGAGTGGCCTTTGGTGGGGCTAGTATATTAAAGAAATTAAATTAATGGATATTCCTAAGGTAGCTTAAACGAGTCGAGGTGAAAGTTCAGAGTAAGGTATTTTAGAGAAATTTAACTCTAGTGAATTAGCTCCACAAACACTGTGAGCGCTCCAAAAATGCTCAAATTCCTAATATCGAGATCTATGATGTTATAATACTCAAGGTGACTAGCCTCCATGATTTCTCGAATAATATACGTATTATTATTGTAAGAGACATATATAGTATTTTACATGTCTAAAATAATAAGGGAAACTTAAAATTAATTCACTGTTGTCTAAAAAAAATCGAACTCAAAATAGTGAAATGAATGTAATTACAAGGAATTTTCCTATGAGGCCTTCATTTTGGTTCTCCTTCACGTTTTTTTCTCCCCATGTCAAAATTTTCAGGAAAGATTAAAAAAATCTGATTACTCATTGAAAGCGTGGGCGCGAGCTAAATAAGAAATAAGGAATTAAGAATTTCATATAAAACAATATGATTAATTATCTTAAATTGCCCAAAGTCTACTCGAAGGTCAAGTTGAATAACTACTCCATTGGCGATGAAAAGGATAATTTCAAGTATCTCTAATTTCTTAAACTCCATTTTCTTAATGAAAACAGCATCAATGATCAACCTAGTTTCTGCTCAGAGGAATGCCCTTCTTCTTCAACCCTTGAGAGAAAAGAATAAATTTGTATTCAGAGGAAGTTAAACCTGAGGAACCTGAATGAACGTAATGATTTGTACCATCTCATTCCACATGATATGAGTGACGATAGAAAGTTTCGGGTAGAAACAAAACATTTCAAAAAATTTAAACGATTATCAGATAAACCTCCTGCACATCTTAATAAGTTTATTGGTAGGGACGATGATTTCTACATTCATCATTGAATTTACCGCAATAGTACCTGCAAGTGCCAGGATTGTCCAGAGTTTGGATTGGACCGGTAGCATAGTAAATTAAATATATTTTTTACATATTAAATAAAACAGTGAATACAATATTTACTGGGAGAGAAAGAATGATCACCAACATAACTATTTAGAAAACTCTGTCTGGCAGAGAAAATGAATTTGGTATGGATTCAGTTCAATCTATAGGTTAACAGGTTCCATTTCCCCGAGAGACTCAAAATAGCCGCATCGTTGGCATAATTGAGACTACAAAATTTTGTTACAAAGAGGTTGACCCTGCGGCCTGAGTTAGCACTTAAATACCAATCAAAAGAAGAGGGAAATACTTAAAAATTATTGACTGTTATTTCCCCGTCGACCATTATCGACTGTTAGCCCATCATCAAGTCTCTTGAATCTGACGGCCAAATAACACTTCATCGTTGCATGTGCAGTAATATACAAAGATGATTAATTTCAGCAGATAAATCCGGCTCGAGAAAAAACGCTGGCTTTTGAGAAACGATATCCAGCTATCCATCGAGGCATTACTTCATTAATCCAGGCTAAACTTGTGAGAGTCCGGCACAGGCCACAAGGAGGCTGAGCGATTCATTATAATTGGAGAGGAGAGATCGGAGTAATGAGAGCGATCCAGCTCTCCCTTCCACGCACGAGGCCGCATAGGCAACAGGTGCACTTGCAAAGGGGCATTGGCAATGAAATTGCGACCATTTGAACATGTCAGGCTCAAGAGTGAGGACGCAACATCGAAGGAAGAACCACGGGAGCGTGACAGGCCGGGAGAGGCTAACACCGAAAGATCATTCGGCGCGCGCGGGAAGATTAGATCTGGCGGCAAACCCCTGTCGCCATCGCGGTTGCACGAGATAAAATTGCGCCACGGGCTCTCAGCACTGTATGGCGTCTCCCGCTTGTTCTCCACGTGGGGGTGAGGATTAATCCGGCAACATTCCACCATTTCGAAATAAAATGGGGATGACGGAAGAAATGCAGGGTAGCGTGGTAAAAAAGAGGTCCAGTGTGGTTGTGTGATCCATTAGCCTGGCGGGAAGGAGGACGCGAAGCGAAACCCGACGAGTGGCTTAATAGAGTTAAAAAGAGTTCGACGACCCATAGGAAACGGAATTGCGAGGGAAGCGATTGAACAAGAGCAGGATAGATACCAAGGGGAAAAGAAATAGAAGAGACGAGTGGACTGACTAGAAACGTGAACTGAAGGTGGAAAAATAAAAGATTTTATGGGCAACGTCCAGTAACGTAGCCCGACTCCTGGGGCAAGTAAACTAAATGATTTCTTCCAGATTTCACCCCAGAATCAGAATTTATTTAATACAGTACGTACTAAAAGAGAAGCCATAGTTACCCAGAGGAAACGTCGTAAATTAAAACACATTTATCCTTTGCCAACAAACTCAAACGCGTCGGGTGAGATGTGGCCGAACTTATGTAACAGGCGAAAACGCTAATTTGTGGTATGTAGGTAATAGCGATAAAGGTGAAGTCATTTTCCAAACTTTATTTTACATATCGGGAGCTAAACTTACCATTTATCTCAGTTACCTACAGTTGGATTCGAACAAGATATGATAGCTTTCAAATGGTATAGACGACTGGTGAAGAGCTCGCAATTTCAAACAATTTAGTGTTCAGAAGAAAGGGGTAACTTGGTAGTTTACTAAGAAATCGAGCCAGGTCGTTCCTTTTACCAAAAGTCAAAATAAGTCTCAAGACTTTTCTTAATCGATAAGAAAACTAGAGACTTTAAAAATTCAATTGGGTCTTCCCACAAAATATTTACGTCAATACCGGTGAAGAATTTTTATGGACCACATAAGTAAAAAACAGCAGCCATTCATCGGTAGAAATAGGCTTTTGACGAATCATTTTCACGTTGAAATTAAACGTAAAAGATATGATACAAATTAGACACAAGCGCTTCGTTTCATAATGGGACGCCCTCTTTATCCATCTTGTCAGATAACGCGCTCCAACACGAAAAATCACGGAACATGCAAGTTCCCTCGAAAAAAATTCCACCACGCATGGAATAATTAAGCTCACGAGTGGCGTTTGGAATTATCTGCATCCAAGCATCACTCAGTCAGCGACGATAGGATGTCGGACTGGATCTTCCACCCCGTGCGTCCAGTTGGGGAGGAATCGCGCTCCACATGCCAGCTGACCCGAGTTATGAGGAAAACGAATCCCACGGTCGGAAACGCCTTCGAGGAAAGGTCACTCGGATGCATATGCCGTCCCACTGTCGAAGTCCATTCCACACACTTGTGATAGAGGGGCGGAGGGAAATACATCACGTCTTACGCGTCTATTACTCCTCGTACAATATGAGCGATGATTCCGGCCCATCACCCGTTAACTCCGAAGACACGGAAGCTGCGAAAATATTAATCCATGCGTGCATTAATGCATGCATTAATGCGTGGACTAACGTACCTCTTAGAATCCGCACGAATCATGAATTAATATTTATATTGAAAGGAAAAATTCAACAAATAAACGTTAATTAGCCATAGTAAACACTGATCTAAACCTGCATTGGTGCGTCTTTTTGATAAGCCTTACGCCCAGAATAATCAAGAGAAATTTAAGAATAAAAAAAGGCGTTTCTCGGCACCCAGGATATTTTATAAATATTTTTCTGCCTCTTAATAGAAAACTTTAGTGAAAATAAAATGGTATTAATTTTTACGCTTGATTTTTTCGAAATTCATGTTTAAATGATTAATTTGAATAATTCAAGGACTATTTAGAGATCATTCCATAGGTTTACCAGCCTCAAGAACAGGAGAATAAAGAATGAAATTCATATAAATTAAACTGATTGTACCAGGTCTCATTTGGTGGTGACGATGGGCACCTACATGACCTAACCAAATTTGAGGTCTACGCATATTTTCTTAGCACTGGCACGATAAGTTTCGCCACGTAGTTGCACAATTATGTGTACTTCCTCGTTGTTAACCGAATCCAGCAGCGGGAATTTATCCAATATACGCCCAAGGATAAGAAGTATTGTGAGATGATTCGGTGTAATCGTAACCCTTGGATAACCTATAAAACCAACAACAGAAACATAACCCTAGGTCTCCCGCAAATACACACTCTCGAACTCAGGCCAATAATTCAAAGACTGGACTCCCTGGTCTTTACTCCCGGACTTCGAGAGGGAGGAGGACAGAGAAAGGAAAAAGGAAGGAGGCGGCGCCACGACAAGGAGTGCGCCGACGCCTCCGGAGATAAGGATAGGCACAGAAGGGTAAGGTCGGAGAATCCCGATGCCGTCACTATAGCGACACGGTCTGCCACTAGCGAAACCGAATTTGCTATTCCTAGAAAAATGGCAGATTATCCATCACAAGAATAAGCCAGAGACTTTCCTCGAGATAGCATATGCCTAAAATTAGAAATACTGTGGGATGATTCAATGTAATCGTGGCCCTTGGAGAACCTACAAAAACCAACAACTCAAACTACCGAGATATTATGTTGATTCATCAAAGCTAACAGAGAACACATGGTGGTACGCACTTTCGGTGGTGCTGAGTGGTGCCGACTCTTTCTCCCCAAGAGGGCATAACATTTTTACAAGCAATTCCGTTTAGGACATATGGACACCACTCATAACCACTCACGACATTGAAGTTCCGTTTCCGTGACTCAATGTTTGCGTTCGAATTCGGAATCGGAAATTTACATCTAGAATCGATTTTAGATTTTTGTGTTTAAAATTGATTTTATGAGCATCTATTTTTCGTCCAAATTAATCGAAATTTCTAAATCGACGTTTGAAAATAGTAAAATAATTGTCTGCTAAAATACGGATATGGTGTTGTGACAAAATGCAAAATATGGGCCAATAGAGGCGTTAAGGAAAAGATCTGACTACAGTTAAATATATTAATACAGTAAGTTATTTTGAAGATATTATACTGCGGTAGTACGCGCTTCTCATGAGACGCGACAGTACGCGGGGCGGGGCGGGAAAAGACCGACAGGTGATATGCCGTTAAACAAACGTTCATAAATGACTCAAGTGTCATGTATTTGATACTTTAAACATATAAAATATTTTACAAACGTAAAGACTGATGTTTAAGTCATGAAACAACAATAAATTACGGAGGCAATGAGCAATTGACAATTTTCTTTGTTGAACGAAGGCACTGTTTTTTACGACTCAGTAATTATCCGCATTTTGGTAACATATGCGAAAATATGCGATTGAATACACAGTGATCAACGCACATTTTTGCGTTCAAAGGCTTTTTTCTGGTATTATTTTTTTCTCTAAACTTATTGGTTGACTAGTAAATACCACAATCTATCAACAGGAGGGCTCTTCTTACCCCTCTCACAAATATTCCCTCCAAAACTTCGCGCTCTCGTATCGACAGACAATCGCATATTCCGGAGCATTTCCCTTCATAGCATGCAATTTCTGGTTAATGTTTGACTAAAATGAGTCAAGTACTATCTACAAAGATATCTATCAGTTTACCAGAGTTAACTTTGCGAGTAACAATATTATTGATAGCGCCAATGTTCAATAGAATGAAAAAAGCCCCCATCAGCACTTTCACTAAAATTCAAACACTTCCCTTCACTGTCACTCCGAAGCATTCTCAGTATTTGCGGTCTTTCAGAAATACTATTACCGTCAAAATGTATGCGTAGGTCTCAGATCCTTATCGAAGAAAGATAAGACGAGGAAAAGAGAAATCAAACGACGCAAATTGAGACAGCAAAATTCAAATACTGTAGCAAGCGTAACATCAAAATCTAGGATAAATTTACTCGATTTATTAAAACAAAGAGTCGACTTCGATTTAATCGAAATTTGGAGCGAAATAATCGACTTTAAGATTGAAATAGAAATCTATTTTCCAATCCAATGTTCGAATTACCTCAGCTCCCTGGGGTCCATACGATCGTCAACCCATATGAATCGGGAGAAGAGAAGGTACCTAAGGTTGGGGGGGAACCGCGCGTCGTTGAGCACAGCCGTCGTCATGTCGGCGGACCGCGAACGGCGGATCGTTCAACAACCTGTTGGGCGCGTGTGTTCTGGTGTCATTCCTCGTGACGTTACGCGCCCCACTGCCGTGGACCACGTCCGAACGGAACACCTTCCTCGATGCCCATCTGTCCGGCAGGAATTCACCTCGCCTCCCACTCCCGTTTGAATACCCCTTCCTCCACCGCTTCCCACCCCAACAAATGAGCTCAACCGCGCGATCCTGTATTCTCCCATCAAACTACTGCTTCCACTTTCCTCAACCCTGCTTTAACTACCTCCTCCAGACTTTTTACCATTTCATACCCAACCAACCCGTTTACGGCGCACAACGGCACAGCCATCCCAACTGCCGCGTCTCCGAGAAAAATAGCTTCCTGCTATTACTGCAATGCTCGAGAATCGATCAACGGCCTTGCGAAGCATCAGCGTCATATTTGTATCCACCCGAAGAGGCAATGGTCGCATTAAGAGGGTGCATCTCTCTCTCTCGATCGGTCTTTCTTTTCGCAACAGATAACTTAAAGTTAGGATATCGTCTTGAAATTTTCAGGGTGTATAAAGTAAACCCCTTTCAACATCTGCAAGTATTTCAAATTTGAAAATTTCACCCAGGTATTAACTCAAATATTAGCCTTATATTTTGAGATACAAGCAGATGCCGACAAAGTTTTCCAACATAAAAACTGAAATTTTTTAGATCATTACATCAATCTACTCGAGTGATTCGTAGTGAAAAAGACAAAATTCAGCCGGTCGAGAGGGACTTGATTAAGGCAATTTTTTTCGGGGAAGAGGTTGACGACGGTTAATCAATTTCCTCGGCGCCTTATTGGCATGCAATACTTCGCAGAGACAATGCGTCTGAGGCCAGATATGCGTCGACAAGTGGCTTTTAGATACTGATAAATTATTTGTAAATGTCTTTTAATAATGTGGTCAAATAAAAACTTTCATTCGAGAGCCACCACCATCTTTTAAATTTTTCCAGAAATTACGGGGGGGGACCGGCTACCCTCCCCTCCCACTCGGCGAGAGAGTGATGCGTCTCTTACGAATCCTCTTTCCATTTGCATTTTTTTCATTCGAAGAGATTCCCATGATTCTGGTGGAGAGGAGATTCGTGTCTCGACCAGCTGGTGCAGCGTTTTTGTATCACGATTTCATCCTTTCTAAATTTCTCCCGTGTTTGGCCCCCATTTAAATTTCATATAATATAATCTATCTTGCGACTGACGCCAAGTCAAAACATCGAACTCGTTTGCATTGCGTCTCGGTCCAAGAGAAGGTTAAAACTGTTCTTTTGGGTGAGCCGGTCAGCACCTCTACTTTTCGTGGAGCCTGGAAGGTATGCAAAACTTCTCAATTGGTTGAAGAAATTTGACTATTTCGTTAGAAAAAACAATACGCATGAAACGCACACTCGAAATTATTCAGCATTTCATACTTGATTGGTGAGATAGAGTAATTTCGATGATAAAGCACGTACCTATATAATAACTGTTTTTCTATCTTCATATCCCATAAATTTCTCGGTCATAGCATTTTTTCATGATTTTCTTGAGAAAAAAGTGCACCTTGTAGTACACTATAATTAAAAAAGAGAAATTGGAATGCATTCATAGAAAAATAACTTACAGAGAAGTCACATACTTTTCCTATCTAAAGGATTCAATTCAAATCTGTGCAGTAACCATCACTGCCTTGGAAGGTAAATTTTATTTACGGAAGAGTTGAATTTTATCATCTCACGAGAAACATCCCAAAATTAAAAACCTCTAACGAAATCACTAAAACAGAACAGTAAGATAATAAAATAGAACATTTCATTCCCAGGTAATTTCTTAGTTCTTTCCCATTTGATTGCATTCACATAGAACACGATTACCTTTGGACAGCTTGGCGGTCGTGAGCGATAAGGCTGGCGGGATATCCCGTATTCCCACTTGCTTTCAAGCGGAAATGGAGCCATGTACACATACCACCGCTTGAAGATACTGACTTTCAAGTGCACGTAAATGGTAAAATACATTACCACTCACGCCCGTGGAGATTCCCGCGGAGACGAGTATGACCAGTCGAAACACCCTGCAATCTATCCGCACAGTTTCATGTATTCTGCGCCTATCGTTGTTCAAGCTTTGTTTTTATGAACTCATAGATATGCTTTCATCGAGGTTATTCATGCGAACAGTAAGCACTCTTGATTTTATTTCCAAATAAAAAAATTATTGTGGCTTAACAGCTTTCCCGAAACAATGAGAGGCCTCACATAAGAGAAATGTCAATTGAGAAAATCAAAAAGTGATATGCGATTCTCTATAACTTGATTCAATGGGACATAGGAAAGTAAAAGAATCTTATGATATATTTTGAATTATGTAAAAGATGATGGCCAATAAAAATGAAAATTTAATTTAATTCTGTCTTCTTCTCAGGAGATAACATTCAACCATGCAAGTTCATCATCACACATTCCAGTACCCTACGGCCAAAAGCATCTTTAAACTATCATAATCGTCCTTTGCATATCTGAACGTGTACCATATAAATAAAACTTCTTCAATAAATATATCTCATACATGTAAGTGTAAAGATAAGAATACGCTATCACTCCGAAATAATAAAATTTCAAACTGGCATGAAAACGGTCAGTAACAAAATTGGTAAAGTGTAGTTCAAGAAGTAAAAATAAATAATGACTAAGGTCCAGTAATTTATACGTTTAGGTAATTTTCGTAAAATAACCTCCAGATTTTTGGCGACAGCTTCACGAAATGCGCAAATCTTAAACTGTCAATCAAATTCAGCGTGTCTCATGATAGAGAGGCTTACTCGATCCACAACCAACTTCAATAACAGCGCTTTCAATGATCGGATCATTAGTACTTCATCGGGTTAGCGAGAGTAAAAAATGGCAAATTCTTCTTCTTGATTACATGAGCTGCATGATGCCTTATTAGGAATGCAATTTAAGGGCGGCAATATGGTTTCCCAAAAAAAGTTCTCGATGGGTTTTACCAATATTAAACAAAAAAGGTTTTCAGTTTTCTTCTCTTCATTCCAAATTAAGATTATTTTAAGGAATTTACGCATTAAATATTAAAATATAGCTTACTTTATAATGACAGCAAGATATTTAAACATATTTTTCGTAATTATCTATCGATTAAATTATTTAGTAATCATTAATTCGGGTTGAAGTAGTGTTTATAGCATACTTGAAATAAGATCTTTTAATATTTAATTTTAATAATATAATAATAATACTCCCTATTGGTCAGTTCCCACTTTGATTCTGGAAGGGACCCAGTAAACACAATATGTTGCGGAAACATTGCAAAAGGGTTGTGCGAGGTTGCAGGAGTTGCAGGATGGAGCTAGGCGTTCGACAACATTTTTGGAACGTCCTAATTAAGTCGCTGATACACTCATTTGGTCTGGAAAATTTTAGAAAGTAATATTTTAGCCAGAGGATATACATATTTAAATCCGATTCATACTATTCATAAGACGCTGATTGTATGTGAGCGTGGAATATTCACTAGGTTGCACAAAGGTTGCGACAAGTTGCCGGTCGCTTAGCGGAGTGTTATTTGGACATAGTTTTCGCTGAACATATATTCAAATATGGAGTTTTTAATCTTCTGAAGCAAATTGGTTCTCACAAGAAAAATTTTGTTTTTTGCCCTTAAGACAGAGTTAGTAAGAAGAGGAGGAAATAACATCACAAATGGAGTGTTTGGCATGATGTAGGTACCATATCTTTACGGACGAAATTGGGAGGCCTTTCTCATACTTAGGGCACTCAAAGACCGGAATGAGAAAAAGGTAGTTTAGCACCACGCTAACCTGTGCCTGCATTTTTGGTGTGCTAATTGTCATTGAATGGGTACTTATTTGGAGAATAATAATTAACACCATCTTGTAACTGGAATCGAAATCCTTCATTCCAGATGCTTTTCGTTTAAAACCAATATTGGCATCTTACAGCCACAAAGATGTTAAGAAGAAGGTAATAGATTGGCTGAGACATGCCAATTCCAGACACCGAAGAAATGAGAAGAAGGGTGAAAAATCTGTTTTGTCATAAACAAATATTTTATTTTTTTAAAGGCATAATTAGGGTATTATTTTAAAGGGTTGCATAAACTTTTCAAGTACGTTGCAGGAGTTGCATAAATCTTGCAAGTGCGTTGCAGGAGTTGCTTAAGTGTTGCAATTATGTTTCACCAGAGGTTGTAGTTACATTCTTGTTACGTAGCTAAAACATGGTACAGAGGACTTTTGACTGGTTTTGCAACATTAGCATTATATTTCAGCAGGGGCGCAGCTAGGAATTAAGGCTAGGGGGGGTTTTAGGCGCAACTAATACTTACGGGTGTGAGGGTATTGCATACTCACCAGGATAAGCAGGGGTTGCGGGGGCCCTCCTCCAGAAATTTTTTAAGAATAATGGTTCAAAATGGCTAGATTTATGGCTTTCTGAGGGATATTTGATAAATCCTAACACTATTCTATAAGTAATACTGATCCAAATAAGTAAAATGGATAAAACTAAAAAATTTCTCTGAGCTCTGGGGGGGGAGGGGGGTTTATCTCGCTGCGCCACTGTGTTTCAGCAACTCCATGTTGGTTGCAGCACAATGTTTCTGCAATGTTTTCATAACACTTTTGGTTTACAGGGGATGTCCGCCTAACCTTCCCTTGTGATCTCAGTAAATCTTTGGCTAATTGATGGGCTGGAGATATTTGATCCCACAGCTAGGGATGGGCTTCAAGGGGTTCAAACTCCCTCCAAAATTTTAAGAGATACAGTCATAGATAAACCCCTGCAAATGGCCCCCGTCCTCTCTTCTCAGGAAAATTTTCCTGTCCACCACCTTGTACTCAGAACAACTGGGATTGCACGGGTTGGCTTGACATAATTCCAACGTTTAAACTATAGATGGGAGGTGAAGCAGATTGATGTGCAATGATCCAGAATTAGCTTGCCATTGAAGGGATGAGCGTGTCAGGAACTGACTTCCATCTATGCCAGCACAATATGGGGTAGCAGCCTCTGTTTTATTTTATGATCAACTCCTCAGATTTCATTCTAGATTCTGCTGGGTGCAAGGATGGACTAATAGATAAATTAAAATATTTACAGCCTGGAGGACTTACCAGGGGCGCAGCTAAGAATTATGGCTAGCGGGGTTTTAGGTGCAACTAATACTTAGGGGTATGGGAGTATTGCATACCCACCAGGGTAATCAGGAGTTACGGGGCCCTTCAGAAAATTTCAAGAATAATGGTACAAAATGGCGAGTTTTATGGCTTTCTGAGGGATATTTGATTAATCCTAACACTATGCTATAAGTAATACTGATCCAATTAAGTAAAATGGATTAAACTAAAAAATTTCTCTGAGCTCTGGGGGGGGTTTTATCCCCCAAAACCCCCCACTCGCTGCGCCACTGGGACTTACCCCTGCACATTTGCAACCAGTTTTGAGTTGAGTGTTGCCTACATTCTGCTGAGGTTTCCTCCTCCACAAATTTATGCCTAGATTAACGTCTAGTTTCTTCTGCAATCTGGCTCAGTGGTCTTAATCATAGCACAAACATTTTTGTGATGATATCTCCTGAGAGAATATTTAAAATAAAAGTATTGCAAGATATTTTTCATACCTCTCAGGAATCACAACAAATGGAGGAGAACTGTACCACAACAATCCAAAGTGCAGCATAGCAGGAGCTCATTTTCTGACCCGACATGGATGGGTACAACTCTCAAACAGCACTACAGACATCTTGGACAACCTTGGATCCGACTTGGGCATCAACCAAAGGGATCAAGATGGTTATCTTCTGTACAGAGAGTTCAGAACACCTTTTGGAATATATGAGGATGGAGAAAATATCCAGTTAAAGGTAGGTATCATGACATTGATATGAAATAAAAAACTACTGCATATATTAATCTAGATTTAACCTTTATTTACTTATTCATTTTTAAGAATAACCATAACAATACCTTTCCCCCATTTCTCTCAAAATTTCACTGAAGTTCTGACCCAATAAAATCTTGACAGAAGCCTAATTGCACATGATACCTACCAAAAATTTTGTTATGCATTTGAATTGAAAATTAAGACAGGAAAATAAACATATTGAATAAATTCAGCTATTAAAAATTGGCTCTGCAAATTATTTTATTTAGCACATTCACTGCAGAGTTGAATCTCCCTTCCTGGGTTCAAATTGTGGTGGGACCCACCAGTGGGTCATGGGTAGGCTCATCTTCTAACCACTGCCTAGAGCTGGTGCAACACTCAGGGGCCTTACGCCAATGGGAGAGGGGAAGGGCAAGAGCATAGTGAAGCCACTGTTTGGGCCCATTGCAGCTAGGGACTATGCAAGAGGCACTTCATTATGATACCTTTCCAGTATAATGCCCTAAGAATGTGCTTCAGGCCCACTGCCTGGACTCAGAGCTGCTAATTTCAGTGCTTTAATGCAGCCTGCGCATTAAAGCACAGAAATGAGACAGAGACTGAGCATTTGACCTTGAAGATGAACCTTTGGGTGCCGCCGGTACCATTTTTCAACTTAAATTATAATATTCCAATCTGAAATGATGCCTGAGGTTGTGTTGCTCACAGAATGTATGAATTCACTCAAAATTGTGAGCCGACAGGTTTTTCAGTGATCATAAGTGGTGGGCCAAGTTGTATTTGGTTGGCCATTTTGTGAGGCACTACCCAGTCTGGCGAAAGTCTGACCCATATATGGATCACGCTTACCCCTCTGCCAATTTAGTTTCGTCCTGGGTGACCTACTAGTGAGTCACACGTAACTTCCAGTAACATTAGATAGGTTACGAGTAGCATAGTCACAATAAATTTTATGTCTCTCTAACTTCTCATTTCGCTTCATGGTAAGAGCCACAAATTGAAGAAAAACAGCAAGATTTCCATAGAGCAGAGAGGATGCTGCACCCACTTGTGGTATAGATTGCACCAATCATGTAATTGCCTAAGCATAATTTTTTCAAAAGAGATCAAAAAGCTCAAGTTAATTTCAACTGTTGCAGATGGAATGGAGAAGAGAATTTGAAGGAGAATCAATTTTTCCTCATACAAAATATTAAAAGGAAGAAAATGCTATTTGGATGTTAATATTGCTAGCTGATATGAGGCATACTTAGAAAATAACAGGAACTAAATTTTTAAATTTCTTGTAAGTTTGGAGAGTCACTTTTTCCTTTTGTCACTTTTTTTATTATGTTGGTTTACATGACCTGGAGGTTTGATAAAACTTTCAGATGTATTCATTGTTTACTTGGTCTGTGGCAACCCCTAAGGTGAAAGGTGTTTTCATGAGCTTGGCGATTCTCGGCTCACACTGCATTGCTTGTTTTTAAATTTTTGGCCAAAAACAATACTGTAACAATGCCCCAGCCTCCATATTCACCAGACATGACTTTCACCTATTTCTAAAAATAAAGAGAACTTTAAAGGGGTGTCATTTTATAGGCACAGATGTTGTTGAAAGAAATCACTGACAGAGCTAAAAGGTATCCAAAAGATCTAGTTTGAGGAGAGTTTTGAGGATCAGAAGAAGTGCTGGCACAATAACATTATATTTAATGGAGATTATTTTGAAGGCAACTGAATTTATGCAGGCAAATAACTAAAGGTTTCAACAAATTTATGTTGACAAATAAATGAATATTCCCATTAAAACTAAAATTCCCATTATTTTGTTAACACATCTTGTATGTAGCTTTGGGTAGTGTGCTTCCACCAGTCAGAGGGCTTCAGATGCAGGGGTGCAGCTAGGAATTAAGGCTGGGGGGGGGGGGGGGGGTTTAGGTGCAACTAATACCAGGATGTGTGTAATGGGGTATGGTATACCCACCAGGACAAGCGATAGGTGCGAGGTTAATAAATTGAGGAATTTTAAGATGAATGGTCCAAAATGGTGAGTTTTACGGCTTTCTGAGGTATATTTTATTCATCCTTCCACTATTCTATGAGTAATATCAATCCAAATAAGTAAAATGGATTAAACTTAAAATTTTCTCGAGCTCTGGGGGATGGGGGGGGAGGGGGGTTATCCCCCAAAACCCCCCCTCACTGCGCCACTGTTCAGACGAACACACAAAAATTACTCTAACTTTTCTTATATTTCTTAAGTATTTAAATACTGTCATGGCACAATCTTCCTTGTTAGAGCTTGCACCATGGAATGCAGGGTAAAGGCATTGAATCATTGCATGGCATCACCACCTTATAAGAAATGCATTTACCAATAGCAAATGATAAAAAAGATTATAATTTAAATGTAACGAACAGAGCTGTGAAATTTTATTTTTCCTAAAGCTTCTTAACTTCTCTAATAATATTTGCCCATATCAAAATCCTCTATAAATAAAAATTATGAAACATCCATAACTTGAAAATAGCATTGCTAACATTGCTTATTTGGCAAAATAGATATGCATAAAAATCAACATCATCCTAGTCTTAATCCATTAATCAGTAACTTTTTAATTCATTGTGACCAAATAAAATTCCCTTACTACTTTATGTTTATTTTTAGGCCTATTTAATTAAAAACAATTTATATTTACATTTCCAGTGGATGGGAGAGTTGAATACAAGGGAACTTCTAGGTGGACGAATGGTTCTGGTTCATCTTTCATGCCTTACATATGATATGGATGACCCCTTGCTCCAGTGTGTTGGCTTTCGAGTTGCTGGAACTATCTCAATGACCCAAGGTAAGCTATTGGAATTGGGGATTGGCCATGAATGCATGATTGGGCTTGGATATAGATGAAAAAATGGTGATTACATCCAAATATTTTATTTTTTTCCCACACTATAAAAACAAGTATACAGGTCTAGGTTAATAGACAGAAAAAAAGTTCTCACTCATGTAATTACTTTCATTTTGTTACAGGAATTCGAGAGATGACTTTTGATGGCCAAGAAACAACAGGGCCAGACTTAATTGCTGGAAGTAATTCTAAAAACAATGCTGCAAGTGACTCAAATGGAGAAAGTAGCAGCTTAACATCAAGTGAATGGATAGCTATTGCTGCAGCATCACTATTTCTTGGAGCTATCTATGTTACCTCAGTTTTCTTGTACTTAAACCTAAAGAAGACAAGGAAAAATAACTGTTCGGAGGATAAGGAAAAAAATTCTTATTTAAACAAACATATTGGATGCATGGGAGGAAGAATATGGAGGAAAGGCTCTTCATCAGTCTCCAATGATGATGGCACCAACTCCGCCCCAGATGGAATAGTTAAGACAAACCCTTTGCTCATTCTACACCAGTGCAGACAGCATCAAAAAAGGCAAAGTAGTTTCTACATTCAAGGAGGAGGAAAAGGTGGATGCAGAGATGAAGAAAATAAGCCAGGGAGTGAAGATTCAAATGATGATGAACCAATGCATAAATCAACAGTGTCATCATCACCAATGATGCATAAAGTAGGACCAAACATGGAGGGCCTCTCCTCTGATGAAGAAACCACAAATAACAGTAGTCAAAGAGACTTCCATCACTCATCTCAGGGTTGGCTTAGAGTAACATCAGCATTGGTGCACTCCTCTGCACCTTCTCTGTCACCAATTGAAAGGCTTCCAGAAGAAAATGTATCCATAGTTGAGCCTCCTTCAACATCTAATGCTCTGGCTTCTCAAGAATTGGCAATCAATGTGAGAACAGAACCACCAGATTCACTGCCACCAGATATCACGTCAGACGATCCATTTGTACCTAGTCTATTTTCATCCAGTCCAGAGGCTCTTTTGGCTGCCATGATGGGCATGAATGGAGCGGCAATGGGAGATAGCTTTGGACAGAGTAGGAGAAAATTGTACTTCAACCCTGCATTCTTTGAGCCAGAACTGCTACAGGTATGCATTCATAATTTTAAACTCACAATCAATCAGCACAATGTGTACAACAGAAATGGCTTAGGCAATTTCTAAGAATCACTTTTTCTAGTGCTAACATCCTTCCATTCAAAAATTTGTAATTAGTATGATGAAATTCAAAAGGAAGATTTTATTTACATGACGCAATCTAGCAGGTTGCTACTCATTAGTGATTCTCCAGGTTTTAATCAGAAGCGACAAACCTCCCCTCCCTCTGGCCTTGAATGACAACTCATCCCCTACAAACCTGATGACCAATCATCATCAACAGTCGTCAATCCTAAAATTGATTGCATGCAGCTCTCTGCTCAATTCTCCAATTGGCTAATATTTTAACACACATGTGATCCTTCTGATTTATATACTTTCATCACCTGCTATATGCATCTAAAATGTGGCCAACCCCTTCTGTTCTTTCCTTCCACCTGCCCTTCAACAATTGTTTACATTAGATCATTGTGTCTCATGATGTGGCCAATTAAATAGCCCTGTCTTTTACCGATGGTTTTCAAAAGACTTCTCTTATCTCCTACTTCTCTTAGAATTTCCTCGTTACTCAATCAATCCATACATTTAATCTTCATCATTCTACATCCTTGGCCCCCATAATAGATGACTCACTCATGCAATTGCACAATTCATCAGTACTTCCAATGAAAAATGGCTTGTAATACAAAAAGGTGCCCCTGTGCTACTCCTTCCTTTCTTCCCTTCCACCTGCCCTTCAACAATTGTTTGAAGCAACAATTTGTAAAGCTATGCCTGCAACACTCTTTCCCATTTTCCTTTTAAAATTGTCACCTTAGGTTAACAGCTTCCTCCTTCCATACACATAAAAACTTCATGTAGCACACTTTTAGTCATCCATTTCTTCCATTCATACCTCTGCCAGCCTTAGAACATTCATTCATTCTATCTTGATCTATGATTATCTTAACAGCCCATGCTCCTATTTTTCCAACAGCTTTCCTCATCATAACCTTTGTCTGCTAGCTACATCCAAATTTTGATATTGAATTTTTTTAATTTGATATTTTGATATTATATTTTCATATATATATAATATACTTTACATTTCAGGCACCTCCACCAGCAGCCCTAGAATTCCTATCCAAAATCAGAGAAGTGATAGCTTTAGCTCGGCATCGGATGGCAGCAAAAAAATTTTCTCCCAGTCTTTTGGGTATACCAGAAGATGAAGAAGAAGAAGACGCTCATTGTATAAGTGAGAATGTTGCCAGTAATATTACCAAGGCCCAAGATAATACATCCATTGCCATCCTTCCCAATCTGAAGAGGGAGAACAGTCGACATTCCTGCAAGCCAGGGGACAAGGCTATTCAGCAATGGCTCAACAGCTTAAATTCTACATCCAAGGTGAACACTGATTCTTTACCAATAAAGGTTGGTCCCGAGATTGGTAGATCCCCACCACCTCCCATCAGGAAGAAGCAAAGAGCCCCACCAGTGCCTTCTCTTGCAGAGGGCAAAACTGTGCCAAGTGATACAATGAAAGCCATGAATGCTGTGATAAGGGAGCTGGAGGTACGGCGTGGGGTGAGTGCTGCATGCAGATGGGATGGAAAAAATGAAAATGGTGTTTATGAAGTTGACAGTTTAGAAAAGACAAATAAATCAAGAGTAGGAACAAGCACAGAAGTGGTCGCGACAAAAAACAAGGCCTCAGAGGCTAAACTGGTGGATGAAACATCATCAGTTAAACTTTATAGATTACCAGAACTACTTAGCAGAGTGGATGGGTATAGTCTTGTCAGTGAAGTCTATGTAAATGACACTTATGACACAGTTGGAAGCACTAACAGAGGTACTGTAGATAGGAATAGTAAACAATCAGATGAAATAAATGTCGTTCCTGGAGATTATGACCAGAGATCAGTTAGTACCCAAAAAGATACTAAGAATGGGTGTATAGGGATAAGGGATTCCATTGGTCAAGGAGAAAAAATTGCTGAGGAGACTGTAGAGGAAATGGAAGTGAAGGAAGTTTTAACAATAACACTTGAGGACTCACCTTCAAACCATAGGCGAAATTTGCTACAGGAGGAAGAAACATTTGAGATGGACACATTAGATAGGAAGAAAACTAGTACAGATGATTCAGCAGAGGATGATAGTGCAGCATCAATAAGTGCATTTTCTGATGAATGCAACTACATGGATTCCCTGGAGAGGCCACTTCGTCGAATTTCTTTGCGTTCCAGTGGTAGTTTTCGAAGTGACACATTGGACAGAGTGTGCAATACTAAGTCAGTAAGTAATAGTGGAAGTGCCACTGATCTAGCTTCAGTACTAGCTGCATCACCTCTAACCCGAGCGTATGGATCGTTAAGGGAAGTGTATGAAGCAAGACAGCATAGGCGAAGGGAACAAAGGAGGAGAAGAACAAGTGATATTGCCTCTAAAAATGGATTTGTGCAAGGTAGACACCACAACCTCTCTGCCCTTCCTGCATGGAGATTGGCCCGTAGACCACCAGAAGATGATACAACTTATTATGATTTTAAACCACAATGTTACAGTCCAATATCACACCAATCAAATACCTCACCCCTTCACCTCGTGTTAATGCCTCCAGTAAAAAAAGGGAATGAGCAGTCACAGCAAAAACCGTCATCACCACCATCTTTGATGAAAAACAAATTAGAAATGATACAAAATAAGCATGGACAGATGATGCAGAAACAACCTTCACCCCCATCGCCAATGAAAAATCAATTTAAGCTAATGAGCCAACCAAGCATTCAAGCAAAAGAGTTATCAAATCACATGCATTACCCTACATCAACACAAGCTCAACAGCCATTTTCTAATACCCACTCTATTTCAGGAATAGAAGCCACATCAAATTTAGGATATTTCAAGCAGGAAGGATTGTACACAAGCCCTTACTGTGATGAGGATGATGATGAAGACATGGATGAGGATGCTGACACTGCAGAAGATGATGAAGAATGCAATACACCTCTTGATTCTTTAGATAAGGATATCTCCTTTCCTACTGTCAATGAAGGGATACCCTTCCAAGGAGAAAATCTATCCATGCTCTCTTTTTGGCATCATTTGCAAAATCAAAGCCGCCTGATTCATCAGAATGGATCCACTGGAAGCAGAAAGGGAAGGAAGCTGCAAAAAACTTTAGCCTCTGAAGGTGTAAGACTAGCACTAGAACTCCAGCGAGAACTAAACAAGGCACAGCAAAGGAATTCAAGAGCAGGTAGTCCCAAGAAGCAAGGAGGAGTAAGTGTTGGCAAAGTGGGAGATAGTGAAAGTGGGAAAGCCAACAAAAGGACTTGGAGACGACTAATAGAAAAAAGAGAAAAAGAGAGAGAAGCTGAGGAAGAGTCGAGAAGAGAGGTGAGGGTGAGAGGAATGGATAAGTTAGAAGGTGAGTTGAGAAAAGCTATGAACAATGGTGGCAAGCCAATTCAAAGGAAAGATTTAAAATTCAGAGTGGAGGATTCAGGATATTTGAGCAGCAGTGATGAATCTGCTCTAGGCAGGGTGAGTTTGAGAAGGCGGGGAAGCTGTGCCTTGATTGAGATGGAAGTAGACAATGAGGTTGAATCAAAGAAAGGTGATGGGGATATGGCAAGTGACAGTGAGGGAGAATCTGTGTTTGATGGTGCCAGTGAGTCAGGAGCAGAAAGTATTGCTACTGACTCATTCTTTGGAAGCTTCAGAGTGTTCTCAACAGCAGCACAAAAAGCTGAACAGCTGCAAAGTCAACGGCAGAGGTGCTCTGCACTTTTTGAAATGATATCGGAGGGAAATTTGAATGGCTTAGAGAGGGTAAAGGCTCGAGCTACCAGTGAGGAAGACGCAACAGACTCTGAAAGTGGTGCCTTTCCCCGAGTAAATGGAAACCCCAAGCGTCACTCATTTGCGACAGCCAATTCATAATAATCTTAATGATCACAATCTTGTGCCATGAAGTGTTTAAACTTGCCAAGTTTATACAAATCCACAGATATGAAGTAAATCACCTGACTTCAAATTAATTAGAAATGATTGCAATTTGTATATTAAAAACTGTAAATTTGTTGCATAGTTTATCTGTTGCTAGATTATTAAGATTGTTTGTAATTATGTATCATATGATGTAAAAAAAGAAAAATGAGACAGTGGTATTTTAAGAATGTAAAACAATAGATTGTTACATAGTATGAATGTATGCGTAATATTTGATGTGGAAAGATAATTTATATATATATTCCATACACTTGGAACAATTTATTCTGTTGTGTTAGAGGAAAAGACTTCAAAATTTCAAAAATGCTATGTTTCTTACTCTTCTGACAACAAGTATCAAAAGATATGGTTTCAGTGTTCAGTTCTCAAAATTATATAATTGAACGGGAATCATTCCCTAGAACACCAAATAACACTCTCCTTAAAAACAGGCAGATTTCTTGGCTAATAGTCCCTATGCCAGCTCATTTGTTATGGAGCAAAATTTTTGTTACTGATGAGCATTCAAATATTTCCTTACCAAAATTTAATACACATTTTCTTCCTAACCATTCTGAAACAGCCGCTGGTTCTACCTCTCCCACATAAGCTGGCTGACCTAACCTGGTATGCTTACGGCACTTTTTTATGATTACAGACATTTGCTTCCACTTGACGTTATTTATCTTTGCAAACTCAGGGATTCTCCTTAACCTTTGCTCCGCAGACATGAAGCATAGTTCCCTAATTTCTGTCACCAAAACTCAAGGGACTGAAGACCCAAACAATGCAAAACAGTACATCATTTAACTTCCAAATGATGCAATGCAGTTTTTTGCTCTTTTTATGGCCACGGAATAATATGAGAGGATTAAAAAATCACCTAAGAGGTATTTATTGTTTGGATTCTCAAATTTGATGAGAAGAGATATCTGGTGAGAATGAATGGGTTCCGTTCATGATATGTAAATTTCAGAGGAGATCAGTAGGCCACCTCTAGCTCGACTATGAATGACTTACAACCACTTTGAGAATATCTATCCTTTGGTGGTCTTCTTTACAGCCTTCCCTATTGGAAATTTCTTATAAGTCTTACAGAAATTCTTATAAGAATTCTGTAAGACTTATAGATATCTATAAGTCTTACAGAATTCTGATAGGATTCTATAGGTCTTACAGAATTCTTATAGGATTCTATAAGTCTTACAGAAATTCTTATAAGAACTTTGCATTTTTTATAGAATTCTATAAGAATGTTGCGCAGGTCACATAACTTTCAGGTTTTTATCCGGCATGCATTTAAGTCACCGTAACTTATGTTGGCAATTTATAATTATTTAAGAAATTCTTATAAGATTTTTTTGGAAATAATGTATAACTCTTTGTTAAGTAATATTCTGCTAATTTATTGGCATTTTCAGCAATGTATTTGACATAAATGGTTCCAAGAAGTTGAGGCTTCTTCTTATGAGACTTGTTAATATATATCCCAAAGAGCACACGAAAAATTGTACACTTATAAAATCTGTCTGTTTCGAGTCTATAGATTACTTAACCGATGGAAGTTTGATATGGGCCATGAATAAGCACGATGTATACTACGATTGCATACGTTGCAGGATACGGTTGCCATGGAAACCTTGTTTGGTTGTTAGGTTGCTAGGTATTGCTTTTATATGTTAATCATTCACCATGTTTTTGTGTGACCTGTTTAATGAAATGAGTCGTGTGCTTCTAACAAAAATAAGGCATTGACCTCATTTGGTAAGTCTTACAAAACTGGCATTCCTAAAATCATGTTACCTTAAACAGACAGTTTCGTGGAATTTTAAACTTTTCATCATTAATTTAGATAGACTTGTATATTTTTCAGATTGTGACATATCTAATATAAGTGGAAGTTTTAATGAAAACAGTGTTTCAATGGACAAAGTGAGTGATTTAGTCGTCTCTGGAGAGAATGAATATGTATGAGTAAACCTAAATAACATCTGCACAGTTATTATTTTATGGAAAATACATCAACTATTATTCTCAATCAGTGTTTCTGTGATTCCTATTAATTTCCCCAAATCTTGCACTTATTGTTAGCCATATTCTACGTATTCTTTTCTCCTAAATGGCATCAAATTCCATTTTGCTTTGCTTATTTCTTTCATTATCTATCCAAATCTGCATGTAGAGGTCTCATTCTCTCTGGTATCTTAAATAAACATTGCTCATATGCATTTTATTTATCAAATTTTACTCTTCCTTCCCATATAATTTCTTGAAATACCTATCTCCAGTGGAACTTGAATTTTATTTCATTTGCTTCTTCAATTTTCCAGGTTAAATCATATTCCATATTGCAATTCCTGTATCTTTCATTGCGTAATGATTGCCAAAGTTGTATTCAATTATCAGTCCATCATTCTAGGCTATCGTTGGTTTCATTGATTTTAGTTTCTTTTAGCATGTGGGGACATTAACCCTATACAGAACCCATGCCCTGAAAGACCTCTATGGTATCTCGCCTTGTCTGGCCAGCCAGGTGAACTTTACAGAGCTTCAATGTCCTTTTTGATGTACACTGATGATAGACATCTACATTTGGTTCATGGGAAATCATTAGGTTTGCTGTATAAGATATAGGCGTCTACATATGGATTGAATTAGGTATAATACTAACTTTGTACTCTCAGTAGGGATGTAAATCTTATGTAGCTTTTTATAGAAGTTTGCGCAAGTGTTTTAAGCATGTTGATATGATATTTATAATAAATATTTCCATCAGAAAATTTGTAATAAATAACATTTTGTAACTGATAGTTAGAAGAAATTTTTTATAAGAAAAATTCTTATAAGAAATTTTCTTATAATAAAATTCTAATAAGAAAAATTCTTATAAGAAATATGCCCAATTTCTGATAAGAAATTTTCTTATAGAAAAATTCTTATAAGAAATTTTCTTATAAGAAATATGTCCAATTTCTGATAAGAAATTTTCTTATAAGAAATTTCCAATAGGGTTGGTCCCATCTTATCTCCAATGTAAAGGAGATAGAGGAATTTCAGATGAAAATTATCTCCCTTTGGCCAGCAGTTTTGGCGATAGCCCATTTGAGAGTGCATGAGATAGTAGAGAAAGAGAATATAGTTGATAATTGAGTGATACAAAAATACATACATAGAATGCATTAGTTGAGCTAATGGAACTGATCAGAGCAGGGATACATAGGCTGTAGAAAAAAAAGATGTAGCAAAGGTATGTATCTAACTCTGTGTTTAACATCGCATTGCAAATCATTTTAATTCTGTACCAGGAAAGTAATTAATATGAAGGTGTTGAAGTTGGAAAAATATATCTAAAATTTTCCATTTCGCTCTAATAAAAAATGATCCTTTTGCAAGTTTTAGGATGGATCAGAAGCCTATAGTAGTAGAGCCTTTTTCTTGGAAATAGCAATATAGTCTCGCAAAAATATAGACAAAAAATTTTTTATATTTGTGAGTGCTGATTCTTGACCTTTCAGGAGCAGGAAACATACAAGTGCAATTGTATCCATGGCGACAGGAAAAAAATAAAGGAAGTCATGACCATATCTTCTGGCCTGCTTACCCAGATCCTCCTTATCTCTATGGTTCAATCTCTTCCTTTTATGAATGGGACAATTGACAATGCTCCTTTATTACCCAAACTTGTCCCTCTCTTGCTTGCTGAGAGTCACATGGCAATCCCTTGCAGTATCGGCCTGTCCTTCCATTATCCTTTCAACATGATTAAGGGACTGGATGGAAGAAGTTAGAAGCATAGAAGTGTTATTACAAGGGTCTTTTTCATGCTCTGCCCCTCCACGCAGAAAAAAAGGCAGAGGCCTTCTTGACCAATTTTCCTGCACAGAGTGGAAGACTTGCAACCCAGCTATTGTAGCTGAATGGTCACAGAAAAGAATAAAGTAGGGAGAGTAGAAAAAAAATGAAGATGCCACTGCAGCAATTCCTCTCTGTGAAAAATTGGATGTTTTTCTTCAACACCACCAAGAGAATGTAATAGTCTTTAGGAATTTAACTCCCCATTAGGTAATACATAATTTATTTCACACATTGAAACGTGGCTATGTATTTTAATGGTTGAAAATAAAAACTATAATTTTTGTCAGCTTCAATAGCTCAGCACTAGAGAGCATTTTATCTGACAGATAAATAGGTCCATTCCAGGACAAATTTAAATTAAACGGGGAATTTTCTTGGGCCAGTATCACATGGGTTAGGATGGAGAGGGTTAAACTCCTTCACACAACCATCAAATAATATAATGATAGCTCAAAATGTTACACAAATTTGCTTGTTCATGACAGCAAAGCAATGAAAGCTTATGTAGACATTTCAGTGCTAATCTATTTATGCACTATCTTTTCCTTTTGGTGATGCATACAGCTTCATCAAGTTGTACTTGAGACATTCATATGCCATGCAAAAAAAATCCTTACTTTGGGCAAAGCTACTATTATTGATTCCTAAAGACTGTTACATTCTCTTGGTGATGTTGGAGAAAAACATCCAATTTTTCATCCATTCATTTTTCAGAACATTTTTTTAATAGCTCCTACCTGTTCCCCTTCTAATATTAATTTTCTTTCTTCAATGGTTATATGTTCAATTATTATTCATTATGTCCATGAAACCTCTTATCCCCCTTCACATTAGGCAACATCCTTCCCACTAACATGATTTTCAGCCTCTCCTCTTCCCTCAGTTCACTTTTCATCCCCCCTCTCTATCTCCTCCTCATCTTCTCTAGCGGCTTTCTCTACCCACTCACCATATAAAAAACACTCATAAATTATTTCTCACCAAACATCTCAACACCTCTATTCTTTCTCCAAAGAGCAACTTGAATACCTCCAATCTCCCTCCCCCTGTCCTTTTTCTTCAGCAACCATTTTTCTACCGTATTGAGTCCTATGGACTGACACATCTCCAATAGATCCCTTCTCTGTTGCGCTCACCACCTCTTCCCCTTCTCACACTCATCACAAAAAAATGAAGTTCAGTATGGGCTGATACTTCCTGCTGCAGAATTTATATCAATCACCCTGATAACTGCTGCATTGTGGACACCAATTTTTCCTCTGTGGCAGTTTCCACACAACAAGAGAGGGCCAATATATCAACCCACTAGCAGTAAAAGGGTTGAAAATCCCCAGATGAGGCAGTTCACCTTGTTTCCAACCCATCCAGTAGACTTAGAAAGAAATCCTTCCCACAAAATCCACATTTAGTGAGGGAGGAAGTTACTGCCCTCTATATCCTCTTGGCAATACCAACAATGCATATTGGCTTATATACACAATGTGAAAAAGACAAGCTGGGTTTGGATCTTTAAATTGAGGGTTCCTAATTCCATCAGAAACTGGCTCTTTGAAAAGTATTATACCCATATAACTGGCACTGATATTTGAGAGGGAGCAGGATGAAATGGCCCCTAACAGTTAAAATTTTATGAGCGATCAAGAAAATTGTACACATTAATTGGACAGCTAGATATTCAACAGAAGAAATAGGAAAAATGGAAGAGCAAAAATAAAAGAGAAAGGCTTACAGCAGCAACAAGAAGGTGGGTATTACCCATGAAGCAATTAAGATACAGTGGCATGGCTACAGTGGTGGTCTTTAATGGTAAATGACTAATATGATGCATGATGAATATTTCAAAATTGTAAGCTACTCAAATGTGACGGCTGGAGTATAGTAGATGAGAAAAAACACAGTCTCCAAAAGTAGATTGCATGATTTCTCTTGAAATTTTTGTGAATTAAAATGGCAATAGTATATAAACAGTACATAAATCTTGAAGATATCGATGAGAGATTCAAGAAGAGTAAATATATTTTGTATAGATTACATTCCTACAACGTGGAGATTAAACTAGAAAATGAGACGTACCACGACACTAATATCAGCAGGCTCACAGAAATGGAATTTTATAAAACATCTCTTTGCATTGAAGAGGGTTAGAAAGAAAGAGGTTACACAACTTAGGCAAAACTGACTTAAAAAGGAAGGAGTACACAATCTGAAATATGATAAATCTTTATTAGGTTATTCCATAAATTTATGATATGAAATCAATGGGTACCTAGGCACACACCTCTTAATTCCAACTTTTAATGCTCATACATCCAAGGCTTTAATTTTTATGGTACAATCAGTGGTATCCATTGGCTGCTTGGCTTCCATGTGTACCAATTATTAGAGTTAATTACTCTATGCTGTTTTGATTCTTTAATCCTAGTTCAAAGTACAAAAATTGGAATTAATATTACAAAAAAGAAAACAGCAGAAAATAAACACAATCATTTGCCAAACATCCACTAGGGTCTGTAAGTGTGACTACTGGTACCCCTCCTCTTGAGTGCCAATGAATGTATGTATTGTTTGAAAAACACAACTTTTTCAGAACACGTCTTTTGATGTTGAGCATAAGAACCAACAGCGGAAAAATTGCCTTCACTTGAACTCCATCCATGATCCCAAAACTTATGCCGAGAGAATTCATTTTCTTGGGTGTGACTTCATGGAATCAACTCAACACAATGAAATGTAAAAAAAACCTTGTAATTCCACATTACCTAATTTTTGTCAAATTACAAAGTTTTTTACATTTATTTATCATACTGAGAGGTCTAATCAAATAAGCTACCGAGCATTTTAGTAGACTTGGAACACTTCCTATTGATCCCCACAATATTCACCAGGGAATTAGAAGCTCTTTCTTCAAATCACTTTGGTGGAAAAAATCTGGTGGGAATTGGAGGCTCAAGTCTACCAAGTCTATCAAGGTGAGCTATTTTTCCACTGAAACTCCATTCACAAGTGACTCTCATGGGGTAACAAATGATTATTGAAGGGTCAGAAATTAACCAAGATATGTACACTCTGACTACGAGTTTCAAACTTTTTTTTTCAGATAGCAAATGAAGAGACCTTAAGAGGATAATATAGGAGGGAGGTTGGAATTCATTTGGAGGATTTTGGATGGAATATGGGGGTTGCAACCCAACCCATTGCTGTATCAATACATCTTAAACACATGAACTGAAACATACAACCTTTGCAAATGGAATGGATATGAGTTTTAAAAAGCAAGCCATTTCAAATACTTGCAGTGATTTCAGCAAATAAAAATTATACAAAAGAGCCAGAAGTATAAAACGAGTAAAAAAGGAAGAATAAAGCATTTGAGAATATCGTACATGGAAAATCTAAAGACCCATGCACAAAAAAGAACATCAGAGGATAAAAAAAACAGAAAAATTGGGATTCTCTAAAAAATCCTGGTATCTTAAGTGAGATCCAGAATAATCAGGTATGCTGGATATATCCTAAGAAAGGAGGAGGTATGTTTGCTGAAGGAGATTTTACACCAGAATTCAGAGGGAAGAAGGCTAACAAAAAGACATGTTGGAGGTGGTGGTTCTCAATGACATCAGGGGTTCGGTCTTCCCCCACAAATTACCTCCTAAATGAACCCCTCTCCTAGTTAACTAGCAAAACTTTTTGGGAGTAAGAGTATGATGGGTTACAAAGAGCTGACGTTTATTCTCAATGATATCTTGAGTTAAGCCTTCTCCCCAACATTATCTCCATAATGAACCACTCTCTCAATTAACCACTTAAAATTGTTACGGTTACCTCATTGGACTGGGGATGGGATACTTGAAGTAGTAGCTCTGATTGGGCACCACCTCTTGGTCTATTGTGACGCAGGAGCAGGAAAGGGCAGAGAGTAGAGCAGGTAAAAGAAGAATGACTGTACTTATGTATCATCCAGACATTGTATTGTGGCTGCATATAGAGAAGTCATGTTGGGATAGGGGATGTGGAAGGATGGTGGTCATTTTCGGTTCCTGATGGATTAAAATGCAGATGAGTGTGTTTAACAGAATAACAAGTGGAATAGTGTCGTCATAAAGTGTTGGATATTTTAGGTATGATGTTTGATTTGTTTTGACCAAATGCATCTATATTTTTCTGTTCTTCTCATAATGTAGGATATCAGAACAGAAGCAGCAGCAGAAGAAGATATTTTCCTACCATCATTAGTACATGATCTTTCCTTAGACACGCTGCATGTACCTATATGTATTTTGAAAATTACTATCTCATTGGTCCTTCGCACTAGCCAGGCATACAGAACAAAAATTTCATTGACACATTTCCCAAACAATGAGGAGGTAGATGACTATGTGGCCACTTTATCGAGGAAGCACTCACATGAAAAATATCTCCACCAACTTTTTCCCTAATCCTCTCAATAATTCTTTCTTCTATGCTCTATGGTTTGGAACCCCATTAAGGTTTTTTTTTTCTGCCAAACCAAGGGCATCCAGTCAGTTATAAAAATAAAAGATTTTTATGGTTTTCCTAATGACCTTTCATTTTTCTTTGGTTATTTCACAGTTTTAATGCATTTTTGGTTCTACTTTATAATTCTGAATGACAACAAATTTCTCAAGAAACATAGGGATTTACCACAGTTAACCAGATGACCAATTGCGATGGATGGATTTAATGTAATATATATTTCAATATTAATTGTATTATTTCTAAAAGTGTAGATGGACAATTTGAAATCAGGATATCCGACAATATGCATTGCACTCAGTATAATTTCAGGGGAAGCATAAGTGTGTACAGCAGGCAGTATAGTTTCAGGGTGAGATGCCATGTGTAAAGCTGAGAGTATTAATAGGGTGGTTTCCTATTATTTTTTTATTGCCTAATTCGAAAGATTATTACTCCTGGAGTACGAATTTCATGCTTTTAGATTTTTAAATTTCGATATCTATTTTTTGCGATTAAATGAAAAGTGAAAAATTTCAAGCGCGTGAAAACGCGACGACTAAGTATGAATGCTGGGAAAATGCCACGTTACGTCATTCTGGTTCCCGCTGTCGCCATGTGAGGTGACCTTGGGGCGAGGATGTGTGCGCCGCTGAGATGCAGGCTGCTATCAGGTAGCGGTAGCGCTTGGCTTAAATAAGGATTATTACTACCTTATGATTAGAAGAAAACTTTCCGACCATAGGCAGTTTTAATAGGTGATTATTAAGACATGTTTCCCTGAGTTCTGTGCCTCATGTATGCATTGGTAATCTCAGACGATGTAAAACTCCTATCTACTCGTATAGAAACTAGGTCCCTGTGACGTCACGTGGAGTGGCATCGCATAGGCGCCAATCTGGCCTTTTCCAAATGCGGTTAAAATTGACCATTGCCATTCGTCTAAAATGGGATTTCTAAAGCCAAATAATTTGTATATTATGAATACACTAATGGTGGGTAACGAATCGCAATCAATGCCTTTCGTTTTCTTTGATGAAGGAAACTACCCTATTCACGGTGGTCACAATTATTCCATTACACATCCGCCACGAAAAAAGCACAAATGGCGGTCTTTTCACGACGGGGACTACTCAGCAATTTAATTTGATTGATCACAAACACCATTATCCTGAATATGAGTAGGAGCTACCTACTCAGGCAGAACTAGAACTCACGACCTTCGGTTTGGCAGGCGAGAACTCTACCACGCCACCACGGGGAAGCACACATCATATTTAAGGATATTTGAAAATTTAATCCGAATTATAGATATTCCACTGCGCAAATCCATAGGTCGGTTCCGCTACATCAGAAATTTCAGCATTCATACATTATTTTTTCCCGTTTCCATATTTTCTAGTTCAAGAAACTGAACTACTTTACCAACAAAACTTTCCCCAGTATTTCAAGCAGTTCACGAATTCTTTAAATTCCAGTATTTTTTTCCCTATATCATCAAATTTCCTGAGTTAGTGGTCACCCCATGCAGGGGCGCAGCCAGGAATTAAGACTAGGGGGGTTTTAGGCGCAACTGCTTCTGGAGGTTCTGGGGGTATGGAATACCCGCCTGGGTAAGCGAGAGGTGCGGGGGCTCTTCCCCAGAGAAAGTCTAAGATAAATGGTTCAAAATGGTGAGTTTTACGGCTTTCTGAGGGTTATTTTATTTATCCTTACACTTTCTATAAGTATTGTTGCTCTAAATTAATTAAGTAAAATAGATCAAACTTAAAAAAAATATCTGAGCTCAGGGGGGGATTTATCCCCCAAAAGCCCTCCCTCGCTGCGCCACTGACCCCATGTTAGTCGTAATGCCAATGGAAATGCAGGGTATGTCATGCCCTTGACTCAATCGTTTCCTTACATTCCAATGGGACTTTGGCCTATCGTACATTACCTAATCATTCGCTGAGATAAAGGATATTTATTAAAATAAGAAAAGAAATTCACATATTAAGATGAATCAATATGAAGGGGAAGATTGCAGAACTTAGACGCCTATATCTAATGTATAGGCATGTAAGTTACAGCAGTAAGTCTAATGACCGTGTGGGCATTAGATTTGGATATGGTTTGGATGGGTTTAGATATGGATAGATATATAATTTTATATTTAAAACAAGCTATTGAGACTAAACAAGAAATTCGATGTCAGCATTTACGGCCTAAACTATCCAATCCAAATAAAAACGACGATATGGTGAGTTAGAACGAATAATAATACTTAGCGTGAATAATTTCGGGTGCGTTTATAACGAAAAGTGAGGATATATCCCCGTGAGAAATGAGTTATCGAATCGTCGTCGATGCGACGTCAAAGTAGTCTTCGATAAAACGTTGATGGTAAAACATCGATCGATGCCTATATGGTCCAAAAATCGATGAGTTTTCGACGTGATATCGACTACTTACCTGCGATTTTATGAATAGCGAATTTCGGTTGATTATGATGCAAAAGAAAATAAGGTTTAATAACAATTACGGAAATAACAATCTTTTCGACTAATAATGACCATCTATAGCGACCACAACGACGGATTTCAATCGAGCACGTAATGTGTAAAAAAATGAAGGCTGAAATAATTAGGTGGTTACAATTTTATGTTCGCGAATAGTAACCTCAAGTCTTGCACATTTATCTTGAATAATAAGCAGACACCCTTAAGAAAAAAAGAGAGATCATGTTGAAATCCGTGGCACGAGTGCCAAGCTATTAAAATGAATTAGACGCAACAACGCCATGCTTAAGCATAATGTCACACATCACGCAGGAAATACTAAGAACTGGACACAAGTAGAAGGTCCAGTGTATCTGAGGCAAATGTGTGAGCATGGAAATCTGCACAGAGAAACTGCGAGCACAGCACCAACAACGACCGACACACGTTTCGACCGGCTTTTCGACTCTTTCTTCTACAACAATTGCCTTCAAGCTAGAACGCCTCGCGCTTCCTGTCAAGTTACTGAATGAAAAGGAATCAACAATTGTTCTCCGGGATTATGTGGCTAATGTACGAAAATTAACAACATAATTATTTAATTTTAGCTTTCTTATTTCTGTCAGATATGTTTTAATAGCGTCTCTCAGTTAATTTTAAGACTTCAACACTACTTCACTATGCCCCCCTCCACCAATCAACACCCTGACTTATCAGAATAACACGTCGAAAAATCGTCGATTGAACAAATAAAATCGAAGTCGACCACACAACGATCTATAGACGTCGAATCAACGCAGATTCGATAATCAATTTCTCACTGGGTATATTTCTTCATCATTTTTTTAGTAATCAATTACCAGTCCCGCAATATAATTTCACCTGAATAACATTACCTGACATGACATGTTCGTCTGCGTAGAAGAATTGCCAATATTTATTCAAGAACACGCAAAGCTGACAATTATCCGAGAACTAACAATATTGCCAAAACGTGATCACAAATTTGGACTCCATACGATAAAGTACTCCACCAGATAAGAACATACTTTACGAAAATACATGACATACAACTTAAATTTATCTTAATCTGTCAATAAATTCAAAAGTGCATACTCCCGTAGAAAATACGCGAAAAAAAATCGCTTCAATATCGCGGATTTCACCCGACATTCAAGCAAATAATTTCAACGATAAATAAACCAGAAGAGCTTTTTGCACAGATTCCATATCAGCGTTTCATTCACCTTCCAAATTACGGCTTGAACAGCATTTAATCGCGTGATAATGATTCTAAACGACGATCTGCTATTATATAGTTAGTTTTCAAGGTAACTTGCAATGCGCAAGTCGTACAGATTCCCGCTATAACCAGGGGATGCCTTATCCAATAACTTGGAAGAATACCTTTTTTCTTTTCCTTTTCGCATCATCACCGAAAACGAATGCAAAGATCATCAACTACGTAAACGGTGAAATACTTCCGGAATAACATGCAATATTAGTGGGAAACATCTTACACGAATAATAAGGTTTGCTTCTATTGAAAAGCAAACTAACTACATTGATGAGTCAATCGATATTGAAACAAGACACTATCGATATATCGTTTTTGGTTCTAGTGTGGTGTGCAATTCTCACCATGTGCTCAGTCTGCTTAGTAGTCAATTCTGCTGCCATAGAAGAAGTTCGCATTGTATTTCTTATGTGTTTCCTGTTAAATCCAACATTAAAACGTTATCACTATCTGGTCGTCGATAATTTCAACAGCATCTATGGTTCTTTATAGGCTAATAACTAATATTACTTTTCACTGTTCGAGGAGATGAATTATTTATTCTTTTACACTAGTTCTCGGGTGTAAAAATAGGGTTTCCGCTGATACAGAGGCAACTTCCTGGTGTTTAAATTTTGGCAACTTCCGTTCGGAGCTCATTATACAGGAGGTTTGAATAACAGTTAGGACGTTATTAATGCACCTGAAGAAATCTGACAGGTACAGAATGTTGACCACGTGATGATTAAGGTATAACAGAGATAAGCGGGTCAACTATTCCATTCAACTTATAATTCCGTCATAGCATTAGTATAATGAGCACGGTAGAGACTGAATGGCGAATAGGCTCGCCACACAACTGAATGGAGTTTTAAGATTGAATCTCATTCACTTCTTTCTTTCTATTCCCCAGCACGTTACGCCATAGGAGTGTCGTAGCGCTACTCAATGGAGAAATTCAAGAGAGCAAAAACCATTAGACTGCGACGTGTTTAAAGTCATGCACATTCAGAATTCGTTGTTATTACGAACATCGATCGTAATAATTCAGCTTAAAGCCATGAGACTCCTATTGTGAACAGCATTAGTTCGAGTTGCTATCTTGGGATACTTAAAAAATGAAATAGCTGTTAGAATTAAGAATTACCATCTTCAATTACCTCGTACATTTAGAATGATTGATTGATATTAGTCTTAAACGCATTACCTGTTTCAAGTGAGGGAGTGTTTTTCTAAATTATTACCAATAAAAAGGAAATCTACCTAGTCTTGGAGAAGGCATTCCATGGTTACAGCGGGAGTCTTGCGCGTTGCAAGTTACCTTGAAACACTATGTGATAGCATACGGTCGTTAAGAAACGTATATTTGAAGCAGCACGAGAAAAATGAACACTTTAAATAGAACAATATATTTTATAGATGGAACGTACTGGAATGCTTGCACCTAATGATACTTTCTGAATCATTTACTCGAGAAAAACAGATGAAGGCTGAAGAAAATATGTTACATTGTCTCAGAGAAGAGTTAAAAACGCTTTTCCAGTTTGCTAATTAATCATTCATAATAAGCGTGTATCAAGCACAATATATCCAAAATGAGTTATTATGAATAAATAAGTATGCATCATTATGAATGAATAATTTTGCATCATTAAGACTCGATACATTCTTAACCCAAAGAACGCAGTGACATTAAAATCCAATGGTAAATAACATTTTACGCTACAAGCTACACAAGAGCAACTGAAAGGCAATTAATGAAGGATTATAAATATAAATAGTTCTCCTGAATCATATTTGTATAAAAAATCTTTCCATCGCTGTGAGAGATTTTTTGAAGTCATTAACCTAAAGATGAGACGTTAAATAAACGATAGCCACAATGTATGAATATTATAACAAAACCACCTAAATATAAAATAAAAGAGTTGTATCAAAAATCAGGTTCGATTTCAAATCCAGGCAATGAGCCCTAAACTAAAAACCAGCAGCAAATGTTCAGACCTAAAAGTAGATAGCAGAAATATAAAAAGGTATCAAGACGAACAATGTTGCATGCAACACAGGGTGAGTACGCAGATTATGCATCTTTTGGGGCTTCAATAGGTGTTTTACGAACACCGTATTTTCACGATCCAACAAATTAGCCCATATAAGCTGTCACACACTAGGATATAAAATCTATGCTTACGGCAAGGGCTTTGACGCTGAATCTCGTACGGCTTCATGCTCCCGTAAACTCGTGCTATCGAGTAATTCGTGCGGCAGTGGTTTATTATTGCATAAAACTTCAATCCCTTTGTGACACAATAGCCGTACAAACCCAACACTTTCGAAGCGGAACGTATATGCCAATGGTGCAACGATAAAGGCATTTCCATGAATCTAGAATCTAGAAAAATCATGACTCCTTTCGAAATTGTGATACATTGAGGAAACAAAGATGAATAATTTATTTCATATAATGTCGTAGACCCAAGGCTATTCCAACATAGCATTTGACGAGAGTATTATAAAAAGAAGTTCCAATGAGTTTTAGTATTTTAGAATTGTTTCGGAAGTCTAGTTCCTGAGGATTTAGAGTCATAAACGGTATTTTATTTTAAGCACTAAACCAAAATTTTAATTCGATAGGATGTAAATGACGAGGCAAGTAAAAGAGAAGACTCATGTTGATCCAGACCACTAGATGTGAGGAATTCTGAAACGAGTAGCAGGTATCACTGCCAATTAAAGTAGCCATCATACCACTAAGTACAAGCCAGGCGCGGATTCAGTATCAAATTTGAGGGGGGGGGTCTTGACCTTGGCCCGGGTAGTATGGAATACTTCCCAGGAGAGAGGGGCGTTCTCTCGTATAATACTTAAAAAAAAACCATTTTTTTTTCTGCATTTTGAAGCCTAGTATTTCATTTTATTTCTTAAAAACAAATGCAATTGAACAACATTAGACATTAAAGGATACAAAAACTATTAAATTATAAAAATAAAAATTTTCACAAAATTTAGGGGGAGATCGTGATCCCTGTGGTCCTCCCCTAAGACCGTCCATGGTTTACAAGCTCGGAAACCAAAAAGGAGGATCCGCCTCCAGCAGTGAAATAACATGAATTTGAAGAGTACGGCAAGAAGCATTATAAAAGACAAAATCGAAAGCCCGAAAAGAAAAATCTTAGAGGAGGGAGGCAAGAAAATTCTCCTTCCTTGAACATAAATCAAGAAGATAACAGACCAACAGACCATCAATCGATGAGAACATCCGCATTTTCTGTGGTTTTTCGGTTTCAGTCTCCTCAAACTTTTTCGTCCTGTTTAACGTAAAAAAAACTCCCTCGGCCATGCACGCTTACGGTGCCTCAAAGTTAAGGATGTTGGCATAGATCAGCGGTCACCATTATATTTTTATCATGTATAAAGCAAGGTGTTCTGAATGACTAGGCACGTACCCAGAGAGGGGGGGGGTTCCTTTGGGTGCTTCAGCCACTCCGAAATTTTTTCCTTTGTGGCGACTACCCGCGATACAGACCTGTATTGAAATAAAAGGTTGATGCACTTATCCACAATTTTCAGAGCCATCACTTCGTAAAAGACCAGATGATGGCTCTATGAGCCGAAAAGTGTCGCACCGTTCGCATTAAAATAATCGTGGAAAAGTGCAACTACCTTTTATTTCAGTCTGTCGAAACTTCCACTATTTCAAGCCTTAATCTGTCAATTTTACTGGGCTGTAAGTTACTCCAGGTTAAGTCAAGTAAAGTTGCTGGGAACGAAGGATAATACTATGGAAATTTACCGTTATAACCAGGTTTAAACATGCATTTAAAATGAATGAAAGATCCTTTGCAGCTTCCACTAGGAAATGTAAGTGGAACCAGCAAAGGATTTTTCATTTATGATGAGACGGTTCCACCACTTCTCAACCAGTTTTATAAATTGAATACACAAACCGAAGCAAAACTGCTTTTACCTAAACCTAACTTCGAGGATTTCCTTAAGCAGAAATCCGAAGACCGGCAACGATTTGGATATGGCAAGGACATGCATTGACCAACATCAAATGGCGTATCACTTCAAGATGATTCGAGGATTTCGTTTAAATTATGCAGGTAAATTTGTTTATAAGGTATTTAAAATATGTTTAAAAAAAAGAGTAGAATTAATGGCTTGTTTTAGCTTATTTTACGTATAAACATAAAAAAATTGAGACAAAGCAAACGTAGATGACGGTACCAAATTCACTCAATGAATTACCATTTCGAATTCGAGTGAACGTCCGTACTTTTCATGGAATATGGAAGTGAGGTCTATATTAGCCAATCAATATTCTACATCTACATACATACTAACTCGCAAGATACCTTAATAAGCGGGAAGTGGGGGTTGTTAGGAAATCAGCAGTTAGTATGAAAAGGAATACGTATCGTAAAATCAAATGCTCACGCGCGCTCTCGGAGCGTTTTCATTATAGCCTTGGTTTTGTTACGATCCTCGGCAGCCCTGGGCAAAAAATAACATCCCATTCAATTTTTCATAAATCATTGATTTATTAGGCATGCGAAGAGTTTCATTTTTATGCTGATATAAAGGATTTCCAAATGTTTCTGTATTATTTAAATACGCTGGATATTAAACTGTCACCTGCTTCATCTTTAAAAGGAACACATTAAGGCGCTCTAATTCCATTACTTTATCTGTACTAAACCCTGTTGCCCTAGGTATTTAAGTTATATCTAGATACATAAAAAAAGGAAACAAGTTGAGGTAGTGCTATCTATCTTGTGAGAGTCGTATTTTGGACTGCATCTGAAAAATAAGCAGGCCTTAAGAAGAGGCAAAACATCAACAGGAATAACTTATGGAAAGCAACGAAAAGGGGAAATTTGACTGCCTGCCTGCCCACGAGTGTGAGACAAGAGGAGTTGGAAGTAAAATTAATGAAATTACAAATTGAAAAAAAACAAAGAAAATAAGAACGAAGAATTACTTTAAAATATTTTTACTAGTTTACCAACAGAAGGAAAATACGTGACATTTAAAAATGAATGAACAACGAATAATTAGATACTTTGATGAATCATATGTAGAGGATGAAAGCGGTTCTGTATTTCCATCTTGAAACTGTCTCTATTTTCAGTCTGAAAGTGAAATACTTCGTGAGAGTTCAAAAACCAGTTCATGTGATCCACGAGGGCTAGGCTGAGGGAAAACTTGTGAAAATTTCCTTCTTCTTTTACGTACAGGTATATCCCCTTGCATAAGAGTGAACGGCCCGTATATACGAACGGTATTTTTGAATAGTTTGTTGGTCGCCTACCGCCTATGATTACTTAAGCCCTCATTTTCTATATAACACGGTCATTCGAGGCATCCTTGCTCTTTTATGTGTTCGTTATCATAAACATCAATGGCGTCGCGACGTGTCACCTCAATATGCGTATCGGTTCGTCCGCCGATGGGCTGCTGTTGTATTTCACGTACGTGATCACTCATGGAATACGTGACGGTAAAAAATAGGGACCGTGATACCTGCTGCCATCTCTGAAAATTATAACGTCCGAGAGTCATCGCTTGATCAGCTATTGCCGCCATCCCTGAACTTTTGCAAGAAAAATTATCGTGCGATTAAGGCTGTGACTACAAGCTTCCATGTGCACCAGCAAGATGGCTCTAAAACAATGTAATCGATCGGAAATACCAAAATTCTAGAAACACTCCGTGGTTCATACCTTGCGTTCCTTGGAATAAAAAAATGCAAATCAGAGCACGCGGAGAGGGGAGTTTTCGGTTGGGAATTTCCGGCGAAAGGAAGAGAGGGGTGGAATGGTAGACCTCGTATTTTTGGGGTGGTTTCGGGGACGGGAGAGTAATTCGGAGAAGTAAGACTATCGAGATCGGCCTCCCGTGTAAGAGGAGGCGAAGGACCTCATCGGGGCGGTGCAGTTAGCCACGTCATTCGCCGCAGCCGAATGCATCATGGCGGGCGGGCGACTGACGGGGGAATGCGTCAGGAGGGTTCGCATCACACGGCCGAAATCGCAAAGTAAACATATACAGGAGCGATCTCCCAAGCAGCATCACAAATGATTTTTATGTCTAAAAGGTATCAATTTTATAGCATCAACATCAATTTTATGTCTCCATCCTTTTGGCGACATTTAAGAGGTATTACTTTGGATATTAAAATTTGAGAACACGACAAATGATGACAAAATCACCTCGTACAGTAATACAAAGTGGGCAAACTTTGGCCAATTTGCCATTTATTTCATAGCCACCCACCATTTATTTCATAGTAACGTGCAAAAACAGTTCCTAGCAATTGATGACAAAATCTGCATCTACATACTACCCTGCAAGCCGCCTCAAGGCGTTAGGACATCACCCATAAACAAATGAAAGGAAAATGCGCATATGAGGTTCCGCCTAGCATTTATTTAAGTCCTTTTTTCTCGAGGGAAAAACGAATTCACTACATCTCACTGTTCGGGAAAATCTCTTTTTTTATCTTCAGTGGCTATAAGGCTCAGTTACTAATCCGAAAAATAGAAAAACTTGGCCAATTTTTTTAAGGTACTTTACGAATAGTTGGTACAATAGATTGATCAATATTGTTTTGCTCAATATATTTGCTCAGCATCTGACCTCAATTCTAAAAATAGTACCTATGTTAGTTTCAAAGTTATCTCAGTATTAGCTTAAAAATGGCAATTGTTCTAAAAAATTATTTCATTGGCAAATGACAAATAGGTTATCTTGGATACCTAAACCTATTATAGAATTGCTATTCCCCATCTGAACTGTTAATACGTCCTAGAACCGGAGGCAGTGGTAATTAAGAGTTAGTTATCAACAGAGAGGAGTACCAATTACTTCCCTCAAATTTACTTAAAGTAAAAAGCGTTTCGCACGGAAAGCTGTCTTATAAAATTTGGCCAAAGCTTGAATTAATAAATTGCACTCCATACGCTTTTAAGAACAGAATACGGGACATAAACACACATTATTTACTGATACTGCAACTATATTCTACAGAAATTGAATAGGTTTAAGGAAAGGTATAGAGATTAGCTTAAAAATGTAATGAGGCGATTTTAAGGACAAATAACGATGAGAGGAGACCGCGAAAAAAATGTAAAAACTATTTGAACAGTGAGAAATTTAAAAATGTATTCCTTTGGGCAAGAAAGAGAGAGGGGAGGAGAGACCGGTTTCAAATTACAACCTTTATTCTGCTAAGGCTCCTCGGGAATGCAAAAAACCGACAACTAAATGACCTGATACGGCTAAAGAAATGGAATGAGTACGTGACGTTCACTGCATGACATTTATATTTTACGGGTAGCAATAAATCAGGTGTAGGTAGTCGCATGAAAGTTCTCGGAATCCCACTATCCACTCGCAATTTCCAGCCCTTCACGCAAGCTGCCACGAGTAGAAATACTCGAACCGCCAATTAAATTTAATCCCATCAATTAAATTCAAATCGGCAACAATTTTCGATGAAAGCTCCACGTTTTCTTCATTGATTCTGACGAGTATAACGATTTCGACCGTTTTCATGGTTTTTGCTGCGCTCGATGACACCTAAATTTACAAGTAACTATAGTTTTTGAAACCAAAACAGCAGCAATTAAGGCTGCTTTCCATCCATCTTATCCGTCTTTTTCAATATGATGCCTTCATTCCACATCCGAATACCGAATTGAGACCTAAAGAAATTTTACTAGGGTATTTTTATATATTGAATTTTTCTCTTAATTTTTTCTCATCCTAATTTTTTCCTTACGAAGTAGGATCCATTAAAGCTGGAATGGCGGGAACGCATCTCAGAAATTGCGCTGTATAGGTACATTAGTATTTTTTACTAATAGCAGCGTTTCTAATGAGGATATTTACCTCGACTATCCGTATCACATAATTTATCCTACTACCCTTAAAAGCCTTCTCATTCTTAAATATATAATATTTCTTACTCCAATCCATTTACCATGATTGACGTTCAAACACGGGATTCACAGCGACAAAAAGTATGCTAAACACTGATAATGATTAATTCATTAGGTTAACTTCGATTCTGTGCTGCTAATCCTTGACTAGCTCGTATTTTTTTTAGCGTGACTGCTTAGTGTCTAACCATTAAGAACACTGCTGAATTTTAGGTTAACCACATTAACTTAATACTCTATCGTCTTCTGCGAAGGCGAATTTTCTACGTCCCAACAAAATTAAATCAACAACGTTCTAATGCCTGGTAATATTTTCTACATAAAGGGGTGGTCTTTGCGAGTCCTATTGCAATGACGCGCCGTCTTACTTCTAAATAAACATCGCTGGCCACTAGATTTTTTTGAGACAACATCTTTCATTTACTTGAACTTTTCCACAACAGATATTCACAACTATTCCCTCACTATTACCAAGGGCTTTTAAATCTACTATCACTTACAAGCGTGAAGTAGAAATGTGGTAAACATTTTGCTAAAGATGTTTTGCTGATATATCACAATACCCTGTTGTTTGTGGGGTGAAAAAATTTAAGAAACAGGAAATGGAAAGAAAGGGGAATAACCCGCTTAACCCTTTCCAGGAAAATAACCCCTTCCACACTTGGCTGCCCAGTACCAACAATATCCTCAGGCTTATCAACATTCTTGAACCAAGTAAACGGCGAGGAAGAGGGGAAATTTGTAGGGTTGAGGAATGCCGAATAAAGTGCCCCTAACTCTTTTTGACTCTGAGAGGGGAGTATTTGGTGTGTTGGCGGGATGCTGAGGTAGGAGATGGGATAGCTAGAAATTGACTGCAGAGGCATCATACTCAAATACTCTGAGTAAAGAAAAGAAAAAAAGGGAGGAATAGTTTGATACGGAGGCTACAGTACCGGCTCCCAGATTGATAGTCTCGTGATGTAATAGGTATCAACTTCAGGAGTTATATTAAATGCTGTAACGATCGTGATTAGTTCTTTTATCCTACCGCTTAACTTCCAAATATTTGTAATATATTCAATCTGCTTCCACATTCCACTCTTATAAACTAAACGTATATTTTAACGAAGTAAACCACATCTTTACCGATTTTAAATCCTCAACGCAATTGAATATAATCTTCTTGGGTCCTCCACCGGGTGAGTTGTTTCATTACTGTCGACGTTCAGGAGGCACCTTTGCCTAGACGGACAGTATGTTAGGCAGAAAATTCCAGCGCATGGCAACGCAGTATTCCTGATGACGACCAACGAGTCGCCGGTCGAAACGTCGACATTAATAGAGAAACTCAACCGGTGGAAGACCAGAGAGAATTAAACTCAATTGACACGATGGAACGCATCAAAGCATCATTCTTTGTAGTAAATATTAAGAAAAAATTAAAATGTAATATGACACTCTGACTGGAATATTGAATAGAAAATTGCATCAAACCAAGCCCAGGGTTTTTCATAAATAAAGGCGACTATCCCGGGACGGAAATCAAAATGAATCGAAGGTTTCATCGAAACCCCGAGCTGAAAGCAAATGTGAGGTTTAATGTAAGCTTTTAAGCTATCCCAGGGATTGCTTTTGAAGTATGAGCTACTTAAAGCTTCTACTTAAAGCTTCGTCCCGACATGATGCTGACTTTATTTCCAACCGGAGACGAAAATTTACCCCTGGGAACGAACATTAAATGTTCGAATCTCCTACGCATATGGTGAAATTTCAACTACAATAGCAGAGATGAGAGAGTAAAATAGGGTCTTTTCTGCCCAGAAGCAAGATCACTGCGCAGAGAAAACGAAAATCCGCGTACCCACAGTCAAAAATCAACCCTCACGAGTGAGCGTCGACACTCAAACTTCAAACTACAGTGTGTACCCCTATTGCGGTGATTGCACTGGTGTGAAACGTGAATTTTGTTAAGCTTCGTTCAGAGGTCCTATTGTCGTCTGTAATTAATTTTGATTCCATTTTCGTTTCCAAAAAGGCTTTACCTCTCCGGTTCAATTCCATTACAATTAGCTTTCGTTCACAATCGATGCCAATCATTGCCGAATTCGACGACCGACCACATACTTCGATCACTGATTTGTGAATGAAAAACTTTGCTGTTTCTACAATTTGGAACTTTATTTTCCAGACTAGTTTCGATGCACTGTATCATATTCATAGGACTAGCCTGGAAAATAATGATATAGTGTAAGTGTATCGAAACTAGTCTGGAAAATAAAGTTCCAAATTTTAGAAACAGCAAAGTTTTTCATTCACAAATCAGTAAGATGGATTTCTACAACGTGAAGGCCTCTACTATTCAGTGCATCGACTTCGATCACGAATGACCGATCACGGATTTCGTTCGCGAGCGGCTAAAAAGAAATGTGTCGTTCTTCGGAGTGATACCGTTCATCAATTGATCGCACACAAAATCTCGATCGCGCATGTCAGTCGCTCATGACTGACCCATCACTATTTCCAAAGCTTAAGGAATCAATCAACTGTCTAATAATTTACAAACTGTTTGAGGTGCGATAGAATGGAATGAATGGTGCCATATTTGAAGGAAGTGACCGACATCTTATCACTTTCACCGTGACGAAAGGGCAGGTAAGAAGGGTGGAGAGAAACCTGGCGTCGCAATCAGACCGCTCTGATCGAAAGCCGCTAAAAGGATCAAACCACATCGCCCCATCCGAATGGGGCTGAATTTCAGTCATGGAATTTGAGAACAAAAGAGGGAGTGGAAGAAATAGTGAGAAAGATATAATGGCAGAAGAGAGGCATGGATGATGAGCCTTGGAGATGAAGTGCTACCGATGACTTTTCTCAACCCCTTACGTAATTCCGGGACTTCCCCAACCTTGGCTGACTCAACATGTCCTTCATTGCCCTTCGATTTTCGACTCTTTGAAAGAATTATCATCCGTAGCTCTGATACCAATGAATATTTCTGGATCTTGTTTATTCATAACCGGAAATTAAAAATTATGATATAGGGTAATAAAATTCCTCAGAAACCTCGCTGTTCATTCCAGTGCCAATTATTCTTTCTAAAAATGTAATACCAAAGTCAGCTAGAAACGGGTAAATGAGGTCGCCTCTAATATTCACGCAATAGAACCATATTTTTTTTTTAAAGTGCAGAGTCAATTTTCCTAAAAATTTGCTCAACATTTTCTCCGAGCCATTCAATGTATTACTTCAAAATCTTACCTTAAATCACAATTGTAACAGGAAAAAAAATTTCCAATTAATTTTGCGATGAACATAATTACGTTTATCTTGCTTAAATAATACTACAGCAAAATTATTTACTAACGATATCATAATGCCTTCATGTCAAATTTGCTAACTAATCAACAACACTTAAGTGACTCTATGTTTCCTCTCCACTTTATTTCTCGCCCGAAGCACTTCTCATACCCTTCGTATATTCGCTAAAACAACCGTTACCATATAGAAATTATGTGAACTAATATTCAAGAACAAAGCACCATAAGTAATTCTAAAATATATTCAAAATCAAACTTTCAGCAGGCGCCAGGAACTTGGAAAATTTGAATTGCTGAAGTGGCTTAATAATGCGACGACTGGGGAGTATCGTAGCTAGAATATCAGCCACTAGGCAAAATAAAGAAACGAAATTCTACTCTACCCTCCTCTAGAGGCAGATGTTTTTGCGATGTACGCACTTAAATGTCATTTGACAATACGGTATAGAAATGGGCAAAATCTCAGTACTTCTCCTGTAAGAGTAGATATAACCTATACGAATGAATTAGATGATTTCCCCTCCAGGAACTCCCTTAGCGTTAGAAGCACATCGGCATTTCGCCACATTTCGCTCCGTCACTTAAACTAAAGAATAATCTACTAGTATGGAAACCAATTTGGCTATTTTTAGAAAATTAAGGACTGCCTAGTGGTATAGTGTTAGGAAGACACCCGCAATTGCACTCGAAGTGCGAATATTTAACAGTGCAATAAATATTTACCTTGACCGAGATTCGAACCCGAATACTCTGACCTTGGGTCAGGGTCACCCAACAGTGGCTGGATGGCACTCCTTTGGAGAAGGTTAGAAGCACGAATATTGCGATAAAGTCGGTCTCTAATCGTATTGTCATCAACCGCGCATTTCAATGGGTTTGCTATTTTGCAACTCACGTCGCAAACGGACAAAGCGATCCAAATTTCATGGAAAAATTATCTAAAGTTAAGAGCTGTTCAACGAAATATTAAAAACGATATACATCAAATTCAAAACCTTTCCAAGTTAATCCTTGAGGGTACTAATACGCAATTGCAAATATTATGAATCAATGGATACCTCTGTACTCATGACCGCACGGTGGATATTTTTGAAAACCATTAAATACGCGTTCTATTTGGCAACAGAAACCAAGAATCCACCGAACGGACTGGAGCCTCATCCCTTTGGTCGATTGGAAGTTTTGGTTGGGGAAATAACATGGTCGTAGAAAAGGATGGAGGGGATAGGCCCAACTTCGCCTTGCGATCTCTCGCATATTATTGCGTCCACGTACCACACGCCCTTGCCACGGACCCCCCTCCTACCCCCTCAAAAGATTCCCCCACCCCACCACAGAAGAGCCAACGACTCTCCAATCAATCGACCCATCCGTCTTCGCTCTACGTCCTCGCTCGACTTCTTATATGGACCACAAGGCAAACTGCAATCCTACTCACTCCCAACCCCTCTCTTTCCACCTCCTCCTCAACCCCCTCCCCCACCTCATCCGCCACCGACTAATAATCTCCCCAAGACTCAACAACCATCACAAAACACACCTCCTCCTCCCCACCGACCTTACTTCGCCCTTGCAAAGATTCTTGACACCCCGCGACGCCTTTCCCCAGTACTATTATGGGATCGACACATCATAAAAGCAGATGGAGAGGATCGCGAACAGTTCCTATCGCGAGCGAGATTGAGAATAAAAAAATATGAGTGGGGAGGGTTGATGGGGCGAGAGTGGGTAGGAGAAGGAGGCGGGTGAAGCAGATGCCTTGGAGAGTGCGTGTAATCATTTGTTTATTTATTCTCTCCCTTGAATATGACAATGGCGATTTGTTTGGATATGAAAGTTCGTATTGGCACCATAAAAACAAAAATAAAACGAGCAGTGACCACGCGTACAACGATGAAAAAGCATAATGGCGCAGGCCAAAGGGAAGCCGTATCATACTTCGCAAATGATACAAGAGTGAGAGAAAAATCAGCCGTACCATGCCTTGGGCTTAAAAATAACATTGTTACCTGCTGCCTCCTATTCAGTTGGTTAGGGATGATGGAAGGAATACAATTCCCTACTAAACGTAAGGGTAGTTAGGGTACAAGGATCGGATTGGTGGGGTAGATAGAGAATTGGCTTCATAATCCACGGGTCCGAGTTCAAATTCCGGCGATAGAAGGGAATTTTCAGTGTGTGCCCGATCCCTGTTTGACTGTTACATGGAGGAAACGTCAGCACAACAATCCTTTCGTCTTTTTGGCGCCTTTCGTAAAAAGAAGGCTAATTCTGACACCGATTTTTTCTCCACCCTTTCATTTCTACCCTTGCCTCATGGCGTAAAAGAACTTAGCTATCCGTCGCTTCCTTATTATATCATGCCGTGTAGTATAGGTGACGTGGATACAAACTTTTGAAAAGGTGTTGTTCAAAGAAATGACGCATCATGTGTCGAAAAAGTCAAATGGGCGAGACTAAAATCAGCCATACCACGTCTTGAGCTGTAAAATCCACATATCCACTTTCTGTTCGTTGTTTAGGAACGAGGGAAATACATGGTGACTTTGCACAAAATTCAACGAGTTTAAGTACTTATGAATCCACTATGATTGCATCCTTGAATACAGTTACAATCACCTGCAGCGAATGAACATTTTTAAAGGAAAAAAATAACCACACATCAATATGACCATGTGCTCTATAGTAATCAAATTAAATTTAATATTACATAAAATATATGATAGAATGTTTCAATAAAATAATATCTAAATGAAAAAAAACTATTAAAAATATTCGGCTGGCGTTCACATCAAATACAAACAAATGAAATATTATACCTAATGCATGATAAATCGAACGCTTCTTCTATTGAAATACAAGATTAATAATCATATGATGGTGACGAAGGATAGTTAGGAAATAAGAGAAAAAATAGTAATCAATTCCAGACTAAAAAATTGAATCGATAAGAATAAATAACGGATGGTTTCCGATTATTTTCCCCGTAGTAGACACCAATTCTGAATTAGAATATGCTGAGTTAAATGATATTCGACTTCGGGATCAAATAGGATAACACTGGAAATAATTTCATCGGATGGCATTTGTAAGTGAAAAATAATAACTTCAGGACGCCATGCTCAGGATTACAAATATGACATTAACCACTAAACCAGAATTATATCTTTGTACCTGAATTCTGAATAAATGTAAAAAATTCATGGATACTGTAAAAATACCAGATAGCAAAATATTCTCTGCCCTTAGACAGGCAATTCATTCCTCCATGGCGGATTTAGCGGCTGGTCTGTCATCAAAACACTAAATGAAGCTTGAATGAATGGCAATCCTTTCGTAGGCAGTATTAACTTTGGGTGAAACTTTTTTTTGGCATCATCGATTAACCACAAAAAATCGATAGTTTGACAAAAGTAAATCCTTTTCCGTAAGTTTGGAGGAAATCATATTAAAAACATCCTCTGTCACACATAAAATCCAGTGTAACAATTCTATTTTAGCATTTTATTGGGATGAGAATAATTTAAAAATATATTTATCTTCTCTTTTGTAGTATCGTAAGAATCATTAACAGGACATAAGTGATTCTGTTCATCTTTCTTCTCTCTCAGGTTTTTGACTAGTGAGAATTGTTTTCGATGGCATAATTATTGAATTCTTTTCCGCGCAATCATTATGATTTTAAATTCTAATTCCATCAGAAATAGGTGTCAATAAACATCCGGGAATAGTTTATTCACCAAATCAATCATTTTAAAATAATAAAATTTCACGGCGAATAAACCGATTATGTAATCGAAAACATATCCCATGGTGTATTAATAATACAGGAATCCACATGGAATAACTCTGTAAATCCAAAGGGCAGTACAGCATATTTTATGTAATACAAGTGGATAGTCATGATTGTACACATATAAGAACAGGGCGTAGAATGATTGTAATGAAAGCAAGGAAAAAATCTAAAAGTAAATCAAAGTTCATTGTTTCTAGAAATAAAAGCCAAAATACAGTGCATATCTACCCTCATGAAAGAAATAAATGCTAAAAACAAAAATTATAATTATTTATTGTTATATATTTAATAGTTATTTAAGGATTTTTGGCGAAAGTTTAGGAGCGGAACTCGGAATTAAGTTACGTAAACGATAATTATTTTAAATTAGCTCTGAGAAGTAATCCACAGAATCTATTCCCATAGCATTGGCGATTTTAATAGGTTTCGGTTGGTCTTTAACGAAATATTAGTTGCAAAATTGCATTAGGGTAACAATATTTCAGAAACATATATATAGAATATGATAAAATAATAACTTTTTAAACTATTTCCCGTTCCACGAATTTAATTTCTGAAAAGGGGACACTCAACGCCTATGAGGAAACACATAAAAGAGTCCCAAGCTAAGTATCACGTTGTTTAGACTATAATAAGGCTATTAGGACAAAAATGAAGACAAAATAAATATTTTGGACGTAGCATATTCTCTGCACGTGAGTGACCTTGGGTCGATCCAGTTCCGTGAAAACGGGATTCTTTCGCGCGAAGTGAACAACATTACCTCCCACTCCTCAACAAAGCACAACCTATTTCATCATGGACAGTGTTTCGCGCATAGCATTCCCATTTTAAAAAGTGTCTGAGATTCCACTCCCGGTGCTCCGACCGAAATTGGTAACGTAAAAACGAGCTAGTCCACGGTATAAGCTATAAAGGGAAATGACGGACTAGTTCACTATTCACTTTTGCGGATGCGGATGGTTGTCGGGGTGGGGGGACAAAATGCAACACGGGGTACTTGTGCCCGGGAAAAACAACAGGAAAGTGGGGTGGGGGATCATAAATTTTCACTAAAGCAGGCCGCTCCCTGAAAGAGCAACTGATACGCTTATAAAAACGAGTTTTACTGCCTTTTTTTCCTTCCTGAGAGCGCATCCCCTTAGTGGAAAAGCGAAATAAAAACAGAAAAAAATAATACGTCGAGGTGGAGGAAGAAGGCTACGCCGACCAGTCCACACTTCAACTTTTTAACGATTAACATGCACGATCGTCAACTCGAAAACGGCTTGCAACGAATTACCGAGAGCGATACGGAACGTGGATGAATTCGTTTGCGCGGGAAAGAGATCGAGGGGGGTGGGGTGGGGGATTGGAGGGGGTGAATGTGGTAGGTATGCGATGTGGAGAAGATCACAAAACCCAAAAAGAGTCGTCGATGAAAACCACTTGGACTCCAAATTCCTCCATTCCCGGCGTCTTGCCCCCCTACTTTACCTCCCCCCTCCCACCAGTGCGTTCCCCCTAACCCTTTAGCTCTTTTTATTCCTTCGTACTCGGTACCCCACCAAGTCTCCTCCTTTCCACGCTTCCCCGCTGCTACCGCCCCATTTCGGCATCCGGGAGAGCACCTGGACATCAGGCCGAGATTACGCGGAATCACCGGACGGACATGAGGGAAAGGAGATGCTGGATGAGTTAACTGGATCCATAGCCAGGGGGATAAGTAGGCAAAAATGAGGAGGGGGGAGATGATGACTGAGGCGGCTCCCATTTGCGTCCGGGAAACGGCCATAAAGGTAAACCGCAATACCGGTAAATTTTCGAAAATTTGTAATATTAACGGACGCTTGGATGTGTTCTTCCACACCTCAAGAGGCTATCAGGTCTATCTGAATTCCAAGGCTTGGTTGAACACAAGGGATCGCGCGGGAGGAAACAGGAACTGAATCGAATCCCGCCGAAAAATTTGATCACCATTAAAGTTAGGGATGACGAAAAAACGTAGGCGCACGTACGGCCAGAAGTCACAAAATTGAGATGGAAGCTGATTCAAACCGTCAAGAGTGGTCTGAAGCGGAAAGTTATACTTTTCGTGAATGAGAAAGCTTAATGTTCGAATCAATCGATTATTATGTCGTAAAATTTGTTTTTTAAAAAATAACTGTCTACTAATGGCGCTCTATCTAAGAAATTTCTTCCTTCAACCGGTTGGTTGCTCAAGAAGTGCAATGAAAAAAAGGTCATGAACAGTAGTATTTCATCACTTTCCATTTTCTCTGAGAGGGAGTATAATTCAAATTCATTAAAAAATATATATAATTATTTAGCAATATCAAAAAGAGGTGTGCAGTGCTGTCCAGTACGAATCCATGAATTATTGGAGGGACAAATTTTTATCCAAACGTGATCTTCTAGTTGGTAACTTTTGATGGAGAATACTGAGATTCCGAATATAACCTTTCTTAATACTTTTAATGAAATCTTATGCATTTTAGATACCTAATGTCATCGATATTTTCTCTCTCAATGGCTTTGCATTCATCTAGTCTGCATATCCTAGCCAAATACTTGGGTGTTTTAAAAATTGAAATACTTAGAATAACGGGGAGTAGCTTAATGCTTTAAAACCCAACCAAGAGAGCCAGAGCTTCATTTTGAAATTTTCTTTCCATAACGGATTGTTTTCAACACAACCATAAACCCTGTGCTTCAAGCTAACACAGGAGTACAAAAAACTTCTTCGCTTTAAAGCTAATCACAAGGTCTTTCCATATTAGGCTGATCAGAATTCAAAATGGAGATGTGGTTGATGAGGTGTGAGAACTACGTTCCCATCACAGTTCTCATAACACAAAATTCGGGGAACCGTTTCAAAAATTTAGAACTCTAATTGATACTGTGGATAGGGAATTGGAATAAAAATACAATACGCGTCACACCACAGTCTCCTTTGTGCATATCGAAAAGAGTAAGGATTTGCTGGCGCTGAGCTTCACTTCCTCGGTTACCATCTGTTCTTCTCCAACTCATTTACCAATCAATCTTTACAAGGTGCAAACAACCTTCAAACCTCATCCAAATGCCATACGAAATCACTCTATAAATTTTCCTATAATCATTTAAAGTAAATACATATAAAAAAACTAAAATATGCATGAAGTACGCAAATATTTTTATCGCAACACTATCTTGCGGTACTTAGTTTTAGGTGCATAGAAAATTTTCATCTAAGCATAAGACCTTTAGGTTTAACCGTTTGCTGAACTACGATGGAATGCTTAATAGTGGTATGAGCAACTGAGATGAGATAGGAGATTTGCTGGAAACAGTCGAAATGTGGAGCTACCGAAGAATGATGAAGTTTAAAATGGATCCATCGGGTAAGTAATGAGGAAGTGTTAAGAAGAGCGGGAGTAAAGGGAAGTCTTCTAATGGCCTAAGAAGAAGACGGGGCAACGAATATAGTCGGCCACACCATAAGACATGATAGGCTGATGAAGACAATCGCCGAAGGATAGGTGGACGGGGAGAAGGGTGAGGGCCCCGAATGAGTTACATGAAAGCGTTAATTAAGGATGTAAAAGAGAAGAAATACGTAAGCATGATAAAGCTAGTAGATAACGGAGCGCGATGAATAGTTGCGTCAAACCGATGTTATGACTGTTAACTTATGATGATAATAGTGATGACTACTTCACTTTACTTAAAGTTACTTCATTTAAACAAGCCATTTTCTTTATAGAGGTTGTAAAGTACCTTTTAGGCTTCCTTGGCTTTAAATTGAATCTCTAACACGGTAAAAAAGGCTCGTCAATCGTCTATCACTGCGTTTAACCTTAAAGATAAATCTAAATTTTTAATCTATTTTTTAGCTTTTTTGCAACTTTGACAGGTTTCATTTATAAAATCAGCTCTCAATCCAGTTTTTAAACGGAATGTCGCTTAGAAGGGTCTACCAAACCGAAATTCCAATTGGGAGAATTATAGCAAGGAATTAGAATTGAGAGAATTCCAGTTTATAGAGCTTACCGAAGGTTGAAAAACAAAATAATAATAATAATATATATTTATTCCACATTATGGTACATGAAATTTTAATAGGTTACTCAAGCATGAGTTTTTACAAAGGTGGAATATAGGCACCCCTGTGGTAAGAACCAGTGTTGGGGTTGCCATCTCTTAAATTAAACATACAGCTGGCTGGTGCGGCCAAAAACAAAAGAATATACCGTAAGTAATGAGTCAAAGTGCGCTTTTCTTAAGCGTCTGTTCCTTTGAGAAAAATTATGAAAAATTGAAACAAAAATAAATGAAAACAAATACATCAATTACCATGATACATAGAAATATTTCATACACTGTACAGAAATCATACTAATAACATACAATACAATGTAAAAAATAATGTGCAAAGATAGTATTTAGAAGTACACTTCAATATTGTCTATAGAGAATAACCATATTTTTAATTCATGTAAAAACAACGTGAGGGACTTTATTGATGTGATACGAAATGGTAGGAGGTTAAACATCTTACTTGCACAATATAAATAAAATCTTCTGAAAGCTTCATTATTAGGTTGTGGAATAGATACTCTATTCCGTGACCTCAAGCCATGATAGGGAATATTTGCGTAGCCATTGACATTTCCTCCTCTGATAAAAAACATGCGTAAAACTCTATAAACATATAAATATCTGAGTGGTAAAATACCTAGTAATTTAAATAATGGGTAAGAAGCGTCGTCTCTTTTTGCCCCCATTATCATTCTTATTATTTTCTTTTGTGACACTAAAACTGGATTTAGATTTGAGATATATGTTCCTCCCCAACAACAAAGACCATACTGCAGTTTGGAATTAATCAGTGAGTAATATACACTTTTTAGTATGTACAGGTAAATTACAAATCTGTCTTAAGTAATAGAATTTCCTAAGTGCTGTATTCATGTAATTTTTTAAATTTTGTAAATGATTTTTCCAATTTAAATTCTCATCAATAACAAGACCCAAATACTTTATGTTACTAACCTGATCAATTTGCACGCAGTTTCTGCACATGTAATCTTTAAATGCAAGGCAACTGGCACACTTATAATACAAACAACCAATAGAATCTTTTCTATCTGTTAAGCTGAATCGAATAAATTTAGTTTTTTTCACTCAGCGTAAGTTTATTAACAGAAAACCAATACTTTAGCTTATCTAAGTCGCTTTGCATATGTTCTTTAACAGTTGGCAGATCTTTTGCAGAGTAAGACAAGGCTGTGTGAGTATATGAGACGTGCCTTAAGTATAAAGCTAAAAATAGGTAGTTTAACATACTCAAACAAAAAATGAAGTAACTACAGAAATACATGAATGCTTTCTATACTGGTAATTATATAAAGCATGAAATTAATGATACAATAGCTTTCTAGCGGCAAAACTCGTAATCTATTATTTATTTATTTTTATTATATTAGCCTTGAATGCAGCGATTTGACCACGGGATATCTTAAATCGTACCATCATCAACTTCTATGAATAATATAAAAGATGACTATAAGTTATCTTGAGAAAAACTCCTTATTAACACTCAATTGAGTGTAATATTTTGGGACCGAACGGTTAGAAGAATTGAAGATAATTCTATTTATCATCAGAAATTATATTAATTTTAGGATAGTGGACTATAGGTAGGGTATGGTATTTTAGCTACATTTTGATCGATAAAATTAAAACTCTGCGCTTGAGAAAATATGAAATGAAGTCGTTGATCTAAGGCAAAACTGAATTCAATTTATCTATTCGCAACATGGATCCAAACATAAGTTTGCACCATGCGGCGATTTGGAGATTCCTATATGTTTGCGTAGATATACAAAAAATAGTTAATGAGCCAGTAATTTTCTTAAAATTACCATAGCATTACTCACCGCTTCCCAAAGGAATGGTTAATAATAGGGATGCAACATATTCCAAATGAGACGGAAACTAAGTACAGCGTGTCAGATTTTAGGCCAGTTGTGAGATTACGGTCGCAGTGCGATTTATGCGGCACTCCTTAATATTAATTCTTCACGTATAGGTCATGAATTTAATCCTAGGACTTCTTCTGGCCGGTGACCATCTGTATGTAAATTAATCAACCCACCAGCCGGTGCGATACCCATATCGTCATTGTATGACTATCCAGTAGTTGAGTCAAGTTACTCAGGTCAATTACTCACAAACGAATCGGTATGTACGTACGATTTGCTGTTAACTCATTAGAGTTTCAACTCCTAAAAATATATATTCGGGATTTCTCAATAATTCAACGAGAATATAGATCGCTGATGTTTATTGATTTATTGAGTGCTTCGTATTAAAAGTCTTAGACGATAGTAAAAACTAAGATAGGAAATTCAATATTGATAGAAATAAATGAAGTAAAAAATAATTGGTTTTATATAATTTCGCTAAAAGCTGTCCGTCTCGTATATTCACTAATATTATTTCGTAAATGACTAAGAAAAGTACTCTTCTACGTGTAAAAATCTGTTTTTAAGAGATCCAGCACCTATAGTCGCAAAGATTAAATAAGTGTGGCAGCGGTGCTGGAGCACACACGAGGGAAAAGTTGCTTAAATAGATGTACGCGGGATCACAAAATTAGATGTACTGTGCTACCGAACAGACAGGTAAAAACAGGATGAAAAATAACTATTATGTACAATAAATGGCAAGCATTCAAATGAGCTTAGTGAGAGAAATAGGAACAACCAAGCGCAACCATTGAAAATTACTTGAAAGAAAGCACAGCACTCGCAAGGCATTGCATTAACGTTCTCTCCGTCAGGTAGGCTATTCCTTTCAACGAGGTAAAATAAACCTATTGAAAAAGACAACTAATAAATTGAAAGGTTCTTTTCAACAATTTAAGAGCCATGTCAATGAGCAATAATAATGTCAGTTATACAACAAGAGCAACCTCATCGGTTTCAAGTTTCACACACTAGATAAGAAGATTGAAGCTTTATTTGCTGGCCTGAAGACCTATTCATTTTGATCCCAAAGAAAAAAGGTGAAAAGCAATTAAATGAGTTGGAAGGGACAAGGCTTCACCCACAAGTTGATGGCATGATAGCTGCGCATTGCATTATTATAATTAGTTGCCAACACGACAAAATTGAGATAAATCATCAGCAAGTCGACCCCACGGGTATTGACAAATCGACATTGCGGATGAGATCATATACTTCATCAATGGCATATCCCACTGATTTACCGTGCATTAAATTTTACTCCAAAATTATTACCCTAAAACAATAATCTGCAGAAAAAATGCTATCCCTTTGACCCCGTAAAATTTGATTCGGCCTACTTATTTTCAAAATCGCATGCTCAAAGTGAACGAGTTTATCTCTTTTCACAACGGGATTGGATTCCTTTATTACTTGAAAAACAACTGCGACAGTTCAATTAAGTAAAAGAATAAGGAAGCATATTAGACCTCAAAAGCGTGAATTTAAAATTAGATTTACCACGCTAACGAACAGTGAAGTAAGATGAAACTTATACATTGTCTAGAGTACATGGCAAGCATTAAAATGAGCTTATGTACGGGGAGAAAAAGGAATACCCCAGCGCTACCACTGAACACTATTTGCAACATATTTAAATGTTTAATTGCCCGACAAATTATAACCGCTCGTCTTCAATGTTTTTCGAAACTGTTTCGAAAATGTAAGTATAGGAAATAGTCCCCAGCGCACCCTTTGAACACCACTTGGAGCAAGTTAAAATGTCTCATTGCCAGCCAAAGTCTTCATTTTTTAAGGAAATGTAACAAATTATGGGAAGAATTCATGACCAAGAATCAAATAATATACAATCCATGTACTCGGGCGACCATAGCAGCGTGTAGCTGAGGCATACGAATTTCTGGTTCCCCTGAAATCTTTCGGGTCTCCAGTATTGAAATGGAGGTGGAAGGCAAATTTTCCGGTGGCACGAAAGAGGGTCTGAAGGACTGAGAAGGAAGGTGAGAGACACAGAGCGAGAGGAAGGAGGGTGAGAAAGAAACTTGACCGAAAGGGCAAGACAGACGGGGACATCGAAGAGACAGACAAAGGAGTAATTGTCCGCTGTTCTCTCCCGACATGAGATTGGTGGGTCTCATGGATGCAATTGTCACTTACCCTTGGGGATTTTGCATGCTCGTACATTTTTCAAGAGGTACACGCGAATCGCTTTTAATTGCGACTCATAAATATTTACCGAAGATCTGGTGCAACCAGGGTAGGAATTTTCAAACGTTAAACGCTAAATGCACGTGGTCGAAATTTGATAACCTTTAATGGGGCACATGAGAAGGAGGCAGAATCTCACTCACGATAGGAACATATATAAAATAATCTATTGCGATTCCTGGTGACAAATCATCACGATTGACCGCAATGAAACAACTCAATTCGATTGAAAAGAAAATCCGACGCCCGGCGCACTCACGAAAAGATTTAGTCAACCGCATTTCTGAAAACAAGTCGAAAAAAAAATGCAGAAAATGAACGCGGCACCGGGCGCGACGTAAGTTGAAGTGGAAGTATGGGCATGAATCGCATAATGTAACAGGAAAACGCAGGGGGTATCGTTGCCACCGAGCCATTGGCCGAAGTTAATGACCATTGAACGTCAACCGTCATCCTCAGCTGCGGCCGATATGTAAGATATGTCATGCAGAGTGAGGCCAATAGTTTGGTGGCATATGCTTTGCATTGCACATGACTTTCAGATCGGATCAAATTCGGATACGGGCGAGTTCCATCATCGCCTGTCACTTTGGGAAAGGGTAGGACCGAGGGGTGGGGGCGTGAGGTGTGTGAGAGGGAAGGGGGAGGCAGATAGTGATGGGAGGGAGGAGGGGAAGACGGGAGGGAGAGGCCAGGTTTGGATACGTGTTGGTGGCATGGGGAGAGGGATGGCTCGTTGGGATGGGGGCTTTGAGAGTTGGGCAGTTGCAGGGAGGGACGAAAAAGGGATGCAGCATTCATTTATGCAAAAAATATAAATGTGCGGATAAGAGAAAGCGGGATGGGAGGGAAAGGGGGGGGAGGGCACGATTCGGTGGTGTGGAGATGGGGGAAAAGATTGGGTTGTATGCGGGGAGGGAGGGGAAGGAGAAGGTATGGGTAGGAATGATGCGGGGTAGCGTCCGTTTGGAGCGTTGAACCTGGAGCCCGAATGCTGCTTCCTTCGTCTGGATGCATTGGAGATTGGGGGTGGAGAGGCGAAGGGGTTTGTGGGATACGTGAGGTCGACAGAGGGATGGGCACGAGGAAGCAAAGAGAGTAGGGGAGGGGAGGGCGGGCTACTCGCCGCATGCAATCCGTTCATTTTTTCCGCTTTCCCTCCAAAGGCGAAAAAGCGGTCCGAAATGTTGAGGAACCAACCAACTGCCGCAGCGATGCAATCATTCCTTTCCGTCTTCAGAAGCCGAAGTCAAATTTTAAAACAAAGCAATAAAGTTATAATGTGTTATCCGACAGAAAGATAAACTAAGAGGGATGTTTTTATGAAAGAATATGCATAGAATTCGTTTTTCCTCCGAATAATAAGGGAATACTAGGCGGACCTCATTGCGGGCACTTCCGTTTTTGTTAACGGTTGGTGTCTTAACATCTCCCTCCCGCACGCCTACTTTTTTACATAACTACGGCGGTTTTAGGGTTAGTATGTGGACGTAAATGAACTTGGAGGGCATCTGCACAAAATTATCTTTTTCTATCACGACGACAATAGAATACCACTACTTTATGGACAATCTTTAAATTTAACTAATTTCATCCACTTTTTTAAAGTCAACACACACCGACCCACGTTTCCCCGGATGACCGTCATATAAAATGTATGTACCACATACATAGGAAAAATCGTGGGAAGTCTATGAAAGAACGATAAAAATGAAAATGAATGTCTGTAAACATTATATATTTCATTAATAAAAACTACCCTACCATGGCAGAAAATAATACATTTAAGAAAGACAATTTGACCGGCCTATTGCAGAATATTACAAACAATTGAGCAGTAGTCACACTCGCGACTATGCAATTTATTCCTTTTGATAGGAAGGATGCCAATTAAGCACTCATGAAAAGCAAAATATTCATCCAAAATTACTCTATTCAAATGTAACCATTAAAAAATTATTCATTATGGTCCTGGACGATGCATCAGATTGCGAACCACTTCAAGGCGTGAGTTTTCCTAATAACATCAATCTAGATAAGGAAAATCTAGATATGTCGTCACTTCAGCTAAGCGCTGCCCAGTTGGGCCAAATATGTCATTAACCAGCTTTCAGTTGAGGCTTAGTGCATAATTCTTTAATATTTACCTTTGCCTGAGAGCATCTAAAACACAAATATCTGAGCAGAAAATACGGGAGAAATAGTTAATTCATCTCAATACCTTTCATAACGCTCAATAGTTAAAATAATAACAATAAATGTCAATATATATTACTAAATTCATGTATAAAATAACATACTACATTCATAATATAAAAAATCGGATTTTTCAAACAAGGCAGTTGAATTTTCCACCCATTTGTCCTAAAATTTCATGATTTTTGCCAGGGAAAAATGATTATGTCAAAATCCTTTCGGTATTCATGGCTTACATGTTCAGATCTATAAATTTGATAATTTACTCGATTTAAAAAGTAAAAAAATATTTGTGACTTTGTTTTATTCTTAACCATAATGCAAGACATTGTTGCGGATTTAATATTTCCCTTTAAATATTCTCATGTCTAATTTCCCAAAGTGGAATAAAGAGGATTAATGAAGGTAGGGGTACATGTTATATTGAAGGAGAAATCCTCATTTTTTTACATTTTCATTGGGAATCTATTTCGCTGAATCAAAATTGGGTCCGTTACACGTAACTCAACGCCTTGCACAAATATCGGTAACTCGATTGAGTGACAGGGGGGCGGAGTTCGGGCAGCAGTTCACTTTAACTGATTTCAGTTGACTCATTGTCTATCAATTTGGTATAAATATCTTTGGAGATAAAAATGAGTTACATAAAATCAATATCTCTCAGGGTATTTCGTTACTAATGCATAAAATATGTTCAAGGAAACTTCCCCCGTAAAGGGCAAAGAGAAAGGTGATCGGGGCGAATCAGGAAGGATACGGGGAGTAATGGTAATGTAAATAAATAATCGGGAATAATGGAAAATGAATTAGAAAAATTAAAAAGTATAGGAATTAAAAGAATTAGAATGATACAGAGAGTAATGGAGGGGGCAGTATATCAATCCTAGGATTGTGATAAAAACTCCTTGTGCATTGACAAATGAAAATTTTTAGACGCATTACCAGTGCAAATAGTTCCTTGTAACATAGTTAATGAAACTCATAACTCATTACACATGCAAAATCCCGCAGCTGATCACAGTAAACTACTCATATTTGGTAACTATACCCATCCCTGAAAATAACACCCTGATTAGCAAAGTTTGGATCTATCTTTCTATGCCGATTTCTCGATTTGAGAAAAGAAAAAAAAAATCATTGCATTCGTAATAATAATGAAAACAGCACTCGAGTCAATGCATATCCTCCAAAAGTAGGTACATTAATAGCGATCGAGGTAATGAGTGAAAATTTTCGAACACAAGTGATATTATTTATTTATGATTGGATCATGGAATATAAGCACTGCTTGCTCAAATAATTGATAAAAAGTAAGTAATAATATTTGCTCGCTGAAATATAACTAAATGTTAGCTATGAAACGATGACTTGGTGAAGATATTAAAAAGAACATAATTACATCTTAATTATAGCTAAAAGTCTGTATTAGTAAAAGCCATATTTCTGAAGTGGATTCCAAATTGAACAGTAGTGTGCCTATTCAAACTCCATGATAGTGAGCACGAATTTCACTATGTCGCGTGGGCAATGTGGTGCTTTCACATGATGATTGGTATTAATCAGTTTTTCGTCATTAATCATAAAATCAAAACAAGTGGCTCATTTTTATTGTGACAATTGAGAAATTGCACTCCTTTTTAATTGAATAATTTAAGTTTTAAGCATTCCAATCCAAACTACTCGCAAAGAGCACGATGCTAAAAACCTTTACTTTACAATCGTGCATAAATGTAATTAAATAACTGAAGACTGTACCAAATAAAATCAAAGTTCCAATCCTCTCATATTTTTAAACCTAGAATTACAATACAGTTTATAGGTTCACCAAAATCAATCTTCGCCGTCCTCTCTTTTGCTACATTCCACTCACTAATGACCACCTAATGCGAGATAGACTTCCTGGCTGTCTCCTTCCAAAGTTGTCATTTTATTAGCTTCCAAACACACGCATAGTAACACCCATGATTTCGACGTTAACCGGAGAAGAATGAGTGGAAGAATGTCAGAGCGAAATTAACCGCGGAGTATTTTGCATTAGATATTAATCTTATCTTGTAACCACCAGGAAATGCCCAACGTTCTTCGTGACTAACGGGTTATCTTGATGTTATGGTTTCAGCCGTGTCTTTGTGTGATATTTCGACCTAAAGAGAAAGAGGGGGAGTAGGGAGGAGGCAGGAAGAGAGTGATAGAAAGAGGGGGAGAGATGGAGAAAGAGAGAGAGGGGATGAGGGAGAGAGGGGGGAGGGGAGAGCTGTTTGGCAAGAGCACCGCACGTGCCGTGTCTCACCCTGTCCACCGGTCGTTCCCCCTCCCAAATGCCGCAGCAGAATTCGTCAACGGATCGGTGGAGAGGTAATCAAATGCGCTATGCTCCTAGATGCTCTACAATTCACTCGCTCGGACCGTTTCCGGAGAAGTGATAGTCCTAGCTCCTTGGAGCGCCACCGCTCAATGTTTTCGTCGCAAATCCTACAATAGGATTTCATATGGTAGATCCGGCCTCTAATGATTATGTCACCCACAGCGTATTTAATATCCTCGGTCCTGGCTTATTGTATACAACACATTGACGTTTGATATTTTTTACGGCTAGGCTAAGCGCAATGTCGTTATTGCAACCTATTCAGTGCTTCATGACAGATGACAGCATCATACAGAAGCACATAAATCGCTAATGTTGTTTTTTAACGCCTAAATAACCAGAAAAAATTAAATTCATACAAAAAATGACGGCATATGTCCCGAGACTGAGGAGGTTAAATGGATTTACTCAAGTCGCCGCTCGCGTCCCTGATGAGCAAAGCGATCCGAATACCTCTGAGATGTTAGCTTTTATTTATTGCTATAGCTGTTGAACGTAATTTATTCTTACCATTATACATTAAATCAAATTCACAACTTTTCAATGCTGAAATTTGCGGGTGCAAATACTCTATTGCCAACATTGAGTATTAATGGTTAGCCCTGTACACATCACCGCTCCGCAAAGATTTTTGAAAACCGACACGGTTGTGCCCTTTTTAGCTGCAAATATCAAGCTACTATAGAATGGACTGGGGCCTCCTCCAAGCAATCCTCTCGTATAGTCCTACCGCCTTGAGGAGCTACCTGGGGATCGGGTGGGGTGTGAAGGCTGGTTCCCACTCTGTAGGTCCGGGTTCAAATCCAGGCGGCGACGGATATTTTTCAAAGAACACCCGATATCTGCTTGAGTGCTTTGAGGAGTGCATTCATTGCATAGCACCCAATCCGTCGGAAGCCGTGGTCCCCTTGGTGCCTTTCGTTAAGGTCTATCTATCCTTCCTGCCCTCATAGCGAAAATCACCTATGCCGTCAGTCGCCTCCTACAAATACCATACCATACCTTGAAGGGCTATAGTTTCATGCTTTCGGCACTAGAACTGAGGATTCGCATGTCGGCCTCTGGATGTGTTTGCACCAATCACCGCCCGATCCAGGATAGGGTCAAAAAGGGGCTAGGTGGAGGAACTGGGGGGTAACCTCCATGCTGTAGTGGGGGTCCGAAGAAAAATATTATTTCATTAGTGTAAATAGGATACCAAAGAGAGGATTACAGCCACCCCTAGCCCCTCTCTAGATCAGCCACTGACACCATTCGCAAATTTAGTTTACAAAATCACTAATTGCTTTCACAAATCGACACTAGCGGCTCTGACGGTCAGAGCGATCTGAATTTCATGGGTAAATAAGCTGATAAGGACCGTTGACCGATATTTATATTCGTCATGATGTGATTTATCCAATTCATAAGTTTTCAATACTATTCTTCACAATTTAACGTATATATTGCACAATAAATATAGATAATCAATAGATCGCTCTTCCCTGATCGTTGGGCAGCGGGGATTTAAAATGCGCACCAAGTGGCAACAAAACTCACTTTCAACTGGCATGGTAACTCTTCTATTTAGTCCCATTGGTTTTCGGCGTCACTCCGTTATCGTAGGCGAAAATTTCTAGGTGTAGTTAGGGGTATATTCGCGTTTTGTACTTATCGCGTGGTATCTCTGGGAAGTTATTCGTAACTTAGGGGACGCATTACTCCTGCATGACCGGTTTTCTTTCTAGGCGTATTACTATCTTAATACTTACGATACCATGTGAAAATTTTTATTGATAATTGAGTGGCCTGCACTTAACATTTTTACGATAACATTAGGAGACCCCCGAGTTACAATATGATACCATTCCGAAGGACCGGTCGTAAGGTGAATGATATCGTGTGTTGAAGAGGAATAATTTAAGGACGTGGAATCGGTGGTAAAAGAATCATCTAAAACCCATTAAATTGTATGCAACAGAGCCAATGCATGAGAAGTATGGAAATTATACTTAATAAAAATATTATTATCCACGCATAAATATAAATTGTTAGGGCATGCAAATCTACTCAGATCGAACATCGAATCCATCGTCAGTCGATCCTAACGCAAGCGTTGCTGTATATTAAATTAGAAAATTTTATTTCTGTAACTCAATAGCAAACAAATATTTAATTTCAAATACAGAAAAGCGTTGAAAAATACTCGAAATGTCCTGAAAATTACAACATGTTAGTATAAACTTAAAGGGAGTCACACTTCGCGAAAAAAGTAAAGATATCATGGGTTGAGCAGGAGTGATGAGTCCTCTTAAGCCTTAATCACATGAGATCCAAACTAGCATAGGTCAATGGATTCTAGAGCGCTCATAATTTTCGGTATCAAACTTTGAATTTCCGAAACAGTCCCAGGAGTACACGATACTTGGGCCGTTTTTGAAAGTGCCAATTATCTAGTAAACTTAATTTCAAGTTTATTTGATGACGCAAATAATATCAGCTGTCGGTCGCCTCCTCGTATAAGCACACCATGGTGTGGAATATACTAAGTTTTTTTAATATTCACTTAAAAATTGCCCCCGACTGGGAACATTTGAAAGGCGTTGAAGGTAATAGGGATGAAAATGGAGCTATTTTGCATGGAGTAGAAACACCGTTTCCATGGTAACTGCGAAGTGCACCCAAAAGAATGTTAGCGTTGCCATAGATCAGTAACTAAGGAGTAGCGACCCCATGTTTATGGACGAAAAATGCTTCATATATTCTCTCCTACTACCTCCTGAAGTATTACAGATTCCTCCTGAAGCACTCTGTATATGCCTTTTTCTACTTTCTACTACATTCAAATACATCCGCATCTGTAGTATCCGACCAAAATTCAGTCAAACCCACCACGGAACTATTTACCAACTCACCCCAGTTTAATCAATGACACCAATTTTTGCTACAAAGACTTCTCAGGTACCACAATTTTCTTACGATTTCCTGAATATAATACTTAATCTTAATATAATACTTATACAAAACCCAGATATAATACCCAGCTAGTAAGCTTATATGATCACACTGGTAGGTATTCCCTTTTGTATATATGCTACGCTTCTTGCTTCCGTGATAAACAATTTTACATCGCGAATGCAAACGCCTAGTATTTTTTAACTATCTGTCCGTGTAATACTACAACTTTTGAGCACAAAAAGGCCACTTGATCCTCAAATCAGATAAAATTTGCAATATTTTACCTATAATAAGATATTAGTAAGCACCAGCTATCAAAATATCCGTTTATCGGATTGAAGATCAGAAATTCATACGTTTTTTTTATCGGTTGTCGAAAACAAATGGATCCAACGACTCCTTCCACAAATCCAATGCCGTGGTACCCGTAGAATAAGCTACTTTTGACATTAAAAAAAGAGGACTAAAAAATTATTATCAAGGAAAATATTTTCGCAAAAGATGATCGAATGGAAAAATAAGGAGCTTTATTCTTTCATATTTTGAAAGACCAACTTTAAAATCAGAAAAATCAATTACAAGCTTTTGAAATGAGAATATAAAGAAGCCTCTACATCGAATCCTATGATTTTCTTACTTGGCCTATTTGGGTCCCTTGGTTTTCTAAAAAGAACCTTTGATATTATTTCAACGATCCATGCTCCTAGGTCTCTTTAAGAGCTCTTTCAAATTATGTACTTCCACCCGATATGTTTCGTTGTAATTTAAACAGTTTACGGGATAAAATATGACATTTCCAATATATGGCAACCAATTTTCGTTTTCCCAAACATTCTCCGTAAAATTTTTAAAACAGACTTCGGTCATTTTTTATTAAAAAATAGTGGATTTCCTTGTAAGCATATATTTTGAATTTAAAAGATAAGGGAAAGATTTTCTACTATCAAAAACTCGGAGTTGGGTATTATGATACCATAGTTATAAGTCTTCAAAAGCCGTCAGTTTTATTTTTAATGTGATCCAAATTTATGTTAAACACATTTATAGAAACCGTACACACTGAAGGACAAGGAGCACACGCAAAAAAGATTCAATTCGTGAAATATGATATTTAAACGTGCAAAGCTGTGATGTATTGCCTATGACATTCACGCAAAATTAAAAATGCACCTGAATAAGTTTAAATAGGATAATAGTAGATATGTTATTCTTAAAACGCCAGTAATCGAACACTGGCTGCTAAGGGCACAGATTAAGTAAATTCCAAAGCTGAATCTCACACCAAGGTCTAATTCCAATTATTTCAACCAACTGAGTAATTTCAAGCTACTAATGAAATATTAAGTTAAATCTCAACGCTGAACGTTAGCATCAGAAAATATCTTGAAGAACGATTTACATTAATCAATTAAAATAGAAGTGAATAATTCCTAACTAGGTACCTACTACAACATCTAAAGCCAATATTGCGTGGCACTCCCCGGAAGTGGAGCTAATTTACAATAAGTGTGACATAACATTATACACCATAAGAGGGAGTAATAATATGGCATTGGTGACACTACCAAGGCAAGTCCGTATTGGCTAATGTTGATTACGAGTTGAATATCTGTATGCCGCTATTATGCGGTGAAAATAAAACAAGTCAACGCTAAGTTGAGCATTTCATCCGTGGCTCGCATTCATCCGACAAGGGGAAAGGGGGGATGAAATATGAAGTGCCATGGTTATATCTTTGAAACAACCTCAACGAATCATTGTTGCAATACGCCGCATGTGTGTCTTATTTTACTATCAAGAAGCTTTTCCAGCATGTGATTGGCATTTATTCTACGTCTTTCCTCGAGTTGAAGCAGCATGCGATAACTATCGCGTGCATAATGAAAGGTTCAAACGTATAATTTATAGGGAAACTTTACGCCGTCGACATTGAACTCCAGCAACTCCTGGCGAGAAATATTCCAGGAGATCTATTTTTAACATTTAAGTGGGAAGATTTCGCTTCCCTTTTTTGCATTTCAATCCAATCTAGCATTTAAAGTCGCGGCCTTCACCCGTGGATCAGCAAGATTAAAATACTGGTTGGCCAAATAAAAAATTTAGAATACTTAACATCCACAGGTTGTTGTAAGGGAAAATAGGTTATTCAACTCCAGCTATATCACCATCTTTGATTTTTTGACGGCCCATTAACAGCGATTTACGACTCTCCCGAACACAGAATACGTAAGATGTATATTTTTAAGGCTTAAATAACTGTAGAAATTTGAGACATAGAAATGAAGTTTCCGAAGATAGTGAATCGAAAAAATCCAAATTGGCAACCACATTGGCATTAAAAGTGCCTAAATGTTAGTTTAAATCGCATTAATTAAGTGACAACCGTTAAAATCCGTAAGTAACCGTAAAATGAAGACGGAATTTAATAGCAATGAGAAAAGTCGAAAAAAACTTTTTCTTGGCAAATTCCAGGATTATTATATATTAGTTTTGATGTGTAGGTTTAAAGAAGCAAGGTGACCTCGACCTTGGGTAATGCTTCAAGAATGTATGTTAGTTCCTCCTCCCAAAGAAGGAAAAAAAATGTAGAGGAATTGATCCCTACATGGAAAGAAATTTTATATTATAACCCCTATGAAAAAATGGTATAAACCTCTATAAAATTTGTATACATTCTTATACATTGTCATGGCAATTGTATAAGAATGTATGAAAATTTATACAGGTCTATACAATTTTTTCACAGGGGAAGGGGTAGGCATTTCCTCGAGTTTTGTCACAAATAATGTACAAGTATCGTCAGTGATTTTCAAAAGAAGCATAACGCAAAACAGCGGATGACAATGATCAGACTTTATATTTAACGCTGAAGTGAAAATTGTGCCACGAGGTAGACACTGGAAAAAAGAGAGGTCGTAAAATATATGCGTATTAGAATGTAAACAAATGTAGTATTAATAAAAAGTCAGAAAATTTTTCAAAAATTAAGAATAACGCATACGTTTCTTCATGGAAAGCTCGGCAATAACAACCACATAAAATAAAATGATTCTATGTTGGACGTGCTTCGGAGGCTGTAAAAAAAGTGGGAAGGATGTATTAGAAGCATAAAATATTGTTTAAACTTATTTTATTTTGCGGATGAAGTTAAAGAATACCTCGAATAGCACTTAAATGTCAGAAAACCACGGAGAGGATGCTCCGATACACAGATCAGCGCTCATATGAAGTAGTTATTTGGGTTTTCATAAGCTATCTAAAAAATAAATGACTACTTGATAGAAATTATTAAATGTATGAGCATCGTTCGTTCTAAGAACATTTGGCAAATTTAGAGCCACTGGTCTTCATCATTTGGTATTCCGGATCCGAGTAAAAGAGAGCATTCCACTTTGGTGCGAAGTATCCCTTCCAGAAATTGGTAGTCCCTGTGGCACAAGTGAAACTTGCGGCCATGTTCCTTAATATGATGCAAGAAATTTTTACAAAGCTGCTGAGAAATTTCTCATATACCTGAGGTATGATATGTATGAGTATTTGGCTATGAGTTTTTGGAGAGGTAATTGTGAATTGTGATAATTTATATTTTGTCTTTTTTCCCTACTTAACATTTTGTGTCTTTTTCTGCTGGAGTTGGGCCGTTGGACGCGGAGGTTTGAACAACGTATCTTCTTGAGTTCATGAGTTTATCGAGCTGCTTCAGAGCTATTTAAGCCTCCGATGGGCCTCACGTGGATGTATAGATATATGAAAAAGCAAACCAGTCCCAAGATTAAAATCCGCGATCAATAGTAGTGAAAGGAGTGGTGAAAGCTTCCGAGAGGTGAAGAAAAATGTGGAATCGGAAATTAATAGATTAGCCATGGATGTTTCAGGCCTCTGGAACATTAAATTTTCCCATGAGAGATCTATAATGAAGCCAGGCGATTCATTCACGAGGGGATGAATGTAGTTGAGTGAACAACACGGAGATTTCCTTATTTGGTTTTGCGTAGTTCCCTAAGTTTCTCTATCTTTATACCTGTAGGGTCCAGACTACGGTTCATCCCTACCTATCATTTTCTCACGATTTTATGTCTTCCTCGGAGTATTAAACAGCGTCTCAGCGATAACCATTCGCCAATCAATAAATATTAAGCTAATCTAACCAACCAAAGACAATGCTGAGACTTAATACGTTCGCTGCGATGTGACCCACCAGTGGTCATTGGCTCCAAGTAGGGAATGACCAAAACTCCGACAAAAAGATTAAATCGGTCAAAAAGAGTGAAATAATATATTAACAATCGGTAGATGCCTATAATTTGCCACGAACTTGATTATTTTTTTAAATGATAATACTGGCAGGAAAGCAGCCAAATTCATAGTGAATAGGTAGGCAAGCAAGGTTCCTGGCCAGGCTTCATCGATTGCTTTCAGCTGGGAAGAACAAAACCTTATCCTGATAAATTCCAATGTTTCAGACGTGACTTCTTGAAATTTACCAATCATTTCGAAATATGTACTTAGAATAGCTTTATCTATAAAGACCTCGTACGACCACTGACTGACTGACTCACTCACTCATACAATTGTTTGGGGTGAAGGAGACGAGATACGATAAAAAGTCTTATGGTTATCCCCTCTGAAATTGTGTGAAACCCTAGGAAAAATTGTGAAAACACTAAATTTCCCATTATTTATCTGCATATTCATTTAAAATTGAGAATGGGGATTAGTTCAAAAAATGGCCGCCAAATACCGATGGCGGCGCGGCGATCATTAGAAGGAAGGTACAAATAGATAATCATAGCAACATATTTGATTGTTTATGCAATCAAAAGGATTCAATTGGTGATTGTTTTTCGGATTCATTCCGCGTTGACTCATATTTTTCGGGTCCCGAAGACGGGAGATAGAACGCGCCCGAAACTGTCGTCCCCAAAATATGAGTGAACGCGGAATGAACCCGAAAAACCATCACCAATCAACACACCGCGGAAGCATCCGTAACAAAAGGATTCAAATTGGAAAATAAATTAAGCAATAAAATCGAAATTATTATAAAGAGAAGGTAGGAAATTTACAATGTAATTTTTGAAAAGTCAATTTACTAATGGCTTCTTTCTATGTGAACAAAAATTTGTTTACATCAAAGCGTATTCAAACGAAAAGAGGAGAGAGATAAGGTAGGAAATTGCTTATTATTTTTGATTAATTACATTCTGTATTTAATATTCCAGAGTTTTGAAAATCGAAAGTGTGGTTGTTATTGACTCCATAGTTAACAAGTGCACATAATACCATTTTTAAAGATGATACGTGCTGTTGACTGTAGTTCCTGTCTTGTTGCCGATACATGAATGCAGTAGAAAGATTTCTAAACGAACCTTCCTTAAAAGACAGGTGGGTAAAAATGATTTTATTTTCATTTTTTGTGATGGCAATAACTTTTTATTTTTGTTAACGTTCTTTTAAAAGTACAATGTTATCCGTGAGCTGGTGCATCAAAGGCAAAGGATATTAGAATATGAAGAATAAGTGCAATTACAGGCATTTCTTATTCAATTTTTGTCGTAAGAAAATCAGGTTTTACTGAATACTAAGTTATTTAGCTGTAAACATCTTCGAAATGATGAAACTTATAATGTCTTCTTCATCAAAAGGTTTCATCTGCAGCTCACCAGATGACTTTATTGAGCACTTCATTGGATATTAAAGTTGCAAGGAGATTTTTGTGCATCCCGACTTGTTAAAACTTCAGAGAGAAGTATTCCGGAAGTAGTATCATTCGCAATCATGATAAATAGTCTTTCGATAGATTTCGTCATACTAGCCCCAATTCATGATAAGGATCTGCACATTGCACATTCGCACATAATATTGACATTCAGTTCCTACGTAATTCTATCGTGTGTACCATCCTCTCTTAAGCTTACGAAGGGAAACTGCAGCCACACCTTATTAATATTTCAAGAATTCGGCTGAGTAATGTAAAGTATAATTAATAAAGGTGTTTTTAATATTTATCATGGCAACCGATTGGTCTGATAAATAAGAGTCTGTTATTACGCGTGGTGGGCCCGTGTTTAATATCCTATGCAGGCATTTTTCTTCTACGCTTTTTTTGTATTTAATTTGAGGAAACCTATACTGAACTACTAATTTTACGATTTTCAATCAGAACATTGTTTTCTGGGTGGAAAATATTTCATATGCTCACGCTACGTCGGATTTATTGTGCGTTTGATCTTAGTTGTTTTATCATACTGATGAGTGTCATCTTGATAGTTTTTATCGAACTACATTTATCAAAGTTGTTTCGTACAAGTAACAGAAGTATTCAATAATCTATATGAATCCAAATTGCGATGGGTTTGATCAGAAACTGGTATTTATAACTATACTTTTTGCAGTGTTTACTCGCAATATTTTATCAATTACAATGTAGTTAACTGTAGGTCATTGTATTTCGTAAATTCGTTATGTTATGATATTTAGTATAAATTAAGTGTTACAGTGGAACATGCTCTCAACGGTTTTTGAATTTGAATTGATTAATTTAGAGACTATGTCAGACTCGTAGAAACCTATTTTTTTTAGTCCCTCAGAAAAACGTTGCTCTTCTATAGAAATTTATTTTAAGATTGTAACCTATGTACCACGCGCTGGTTTTATTTTAGAGTGGAAATATTGCTTACAACTAATCTAGCCAATTGAAAAGCAAACGATCCATTAGTAAAAAACGGCAGACAAAAAGCGGAAGACCTTAAGTTTTTAATAACTAGGAAATTAGGAAATATAATTATTATCCAACGGCGCCCAATATAGCGGAGTTAAGAACGAGTCATGGAGGTCACGCTTGAAAGATGGAGCAGAATGGGAGGGTAGGTATATATCGAGAGGTCGTATTGCTGGCGCTATTTCGAGCACAGAGAGTAACTTAGGGGTTAGGATTTGAGAATGTTTATTGTGAATATGAAAAAAAATGGGAAAATAAAATGTACATATGGGGAAAAAATGGGAAGGGATTTGGAGGTTGAAGGTGGAGGTTTGGGGGTTCAGGACTGAATAGTGAGTTCAGGGGTAGGCAGTTAATATGTAATCAGGAGAAGGGGTTAAGCGGGAGGCCACAAGTGGTACACTCGCTCACCTCGACGAGATCATTCCTTCACCCCGTGGTCACTTCCCCCTTCCCAACGCCCACAAACCCTCCCCACCCCTCACGCCCCACCCCATCACTCCCAGCAACCCCTGAAAATAGCCAAGCTCCACGCACTTTCCCACCTAGGTGACCACTTGATCGCCCACTCACTCATTCTCATATTAATCGCATTCTCACATAAAAAGTTTACAACTCTACGCTTTAATTTACCAAATACATATTTACATGCCCGATAACGGCCAATATGCTTTTAGGCATAGCTAAAATGAAATTAATGGGAAAATGGTTTCCTGCCTTAGTTCATGACTATGCCAAGGAAGCATATTTTCCCGCCAGTTCTCAGCAAAGCTATGCTCATAAAGCGGAAAAATGAAATGGAGGGGATCGGATTTATACGGTGGCTAAAGTGTTGGCTTCCCACCCTATGGGCTTAGGTTCAAATCAAGGCGGTGGCGGAGAATTTTCAGAGATTGCACGATCCCGGCTTGAATGTTTTGTAGAGGGCACTCCAAGCGTAGCATAACGTCCGTCGAATGGGATGTTAAGCCATGTTACCCTTGGCGCCCTTCGTTAAGAGCAGGTTAATGCCGACGCCGGGTTTCTCTCCACCTTTCCATCTATACCCTTCCCTCATGGCGCAAGTGACCTCAGCTGTCGGTCGCCTCCTCCAAATACAATACCACGCCAAGAAAATGGAAGAAGTAAACGACTAAAAGTCAGAAATTCTCCAAGGTGTATCACTGTGTCAAGTGCCACTTAAATGCCTTCCTTTTCCCTCGTCACCCTCTCTTGAGGTCCGGGCGTAAATGTCTTCGACTTAGCTCAGCCCCGCGAGAAACGCAAATTTTCAGATGCATTTGTATGACGTGCCACTATCTGAAGAATGATCTTGTGCAATATTCCCAATGACGATCAGCAAGTCGCTGGTCGAAATGTCGACAATAAAAAAGCAACACATCCGTGGAAGACGCGAGAAAATTTAACCCATCGCCACAATTTACTTGCTTTTTAATTATTGTTGATATCAGCAGTAACCGAGAGAGACGAGAATTTTTACGCTGATCTTTCGAATTCTGGAAGCTAATTATTATGCGAACCACAACTGCAGTCACCAGAACAATCTTTCGGGTTGAAGCACTGAGAATGTGACTCATTCATTTTGCGGTATTTTTCTCACATCTCTGAAGGGTAATATTTTGCCCTTCGTATCAACAAGAAGGTTTCCTATCCATTACTTATTTACTTTTTATGGAAAAATAATAGCTCGGGCAGCCCTGCTCCCCATAGTGCCAGTCTCAGGGAGGATATCTGTTTAAGCTTTTGGAAGATAATACAGCAAAAGGGAATACAGAAGTAGATCGGAGAATTAGGAAAATTAGAATAAGGCGGGAGCAAGTAGGCCATTAATTAGCTCAATAACCGACTAGAATGTGGGGGAATGAGCTATTTAAAAACCATAGGAGAGCTGATTACTTTAATATTGTTCTTCTTGCCCTTGGGGGGAAATAATTACCATTCACTAAACGCCTGGTCTTAAGGTCTCAAAAATATTCTGACAAAACTTCAACTCTCCAGGTATTAATTCTCCCTATTTAAGGACAAGTCATCTCTACGATACGCAAAAGCATAAATAACGGTGTGACACTCAATGGTATACGGCGTATAGGAGCTATTGGTACGGAACACGTTCATATTGAATATTGAAAGCTGAAAAAATTAATATCCATTTTGAAAGATTTTATTGCTACTAACTAGATGTTTCAATATAAAAGTATTTAAATGCTTCAATAAAACTGGGACCTTTGGCAGATGGTGGCTGTACATATAATACACGTTAAGCCATTGAAACTCAATAACGTCGAAGTCAGAGGAGCGGACATTATACCAGGTTAAGATCCATTGCGACGGTAATTAAATAAATATTTAAACTTATCAACTCGACCATTTTCTTCTGACTGTGGTATGAATAAATACACCTTTTATGATCCAAAACGAATGCTTTTCAGTACCTCACCATGTTTCGTCAGCGCTTCGATTTGCAGCTTAAACTCATCACCGTCAATTATGCAGCCATCGTGGAAGGGATAACAAGCAGATAATTATCCAAACAATTTTCAGATCTTGAGTAGAAGAATGACTTATAGTAAAATTAGACTATGCTTTTAAAACTTTCCAGAGGTGACGTTATAGCAGGTGGATTTGCTTGTAAAATACTGTTTATTGAGACCGTTAAGCCAATTCACGAAGCAATAAGCGTCGGCATTGTCCAAATAATTACAGAATTATAGGCATTGCCATTACCCTGAATAGGTTTTTACAAATAAGCTCATTATATCTACATAGCAAATACTTGGTCATTGAAATTTATTTGTAAATTCATTCAGTTTGCTCAAGGATATGCACTTAAAGTGAAGTAAGTGATAAATATTCCGATTCTATTATCAAACGACTAAATTATGCTCCTAAGAAGTATAATATGAGTTTATAGCAGGGATTGCATAATAAATTATACTGAACATTAAGAACCATGAAAGAAATTGTAAAGTCTAATGGATCTAGTAGATCTAATAGCTCATACGGATGAAATATTTTCACAATCGGCGATAAGATGTATTTATTTTACTAAAAGTTCTTCGATTTTAAGAAAATAATCAGAAAAATTGATTTAATTACCTTGTACATACGGCAAATTTAATCGGGATTACGTAAAATGAAACGATGCATTTATTTATGACACAGATTTAAATGGTTTCAAAGTCAGTAGAAATTATTTACGCCGCAGTAAAAACGTGCATTCAAGGGGAAAGAGGAATGAAGTAGGAGAAAAGACTACACAAAAAAGCAAGTGAAGGTAAGGGAATGATTTATACGGCACTGAGCGCGAGTGGGCAACACGAGAGATTGCGAAAAAGTCTAATTTTAGCTCTAGAGGAGAAGGTCAGTACCCAGGAGGAGTGGGGTATAGCGAGAAGGATCTGGAATCAGATGGGAACACAGGTTTTGAAAATTATGCTAATCATGAGATTCATTCCTTAAATTATTGGATCAGAGAAATTCCCATTGAATATTGGACCAGAGATATACCAGTATGAATAAATATAAAAATTAGAAAAACCTTTATGGATGATAATATTAAGTATTCATTCCATTTCTATTCAGTTTTTAAGTCCATGCTCACGTGACAGAAATAACACGTCAGGAATGTCTGGAATATTATCATGAATGCCCTTTCATCGGCCATATTTATAAAACTAGATGCCTATTGATAGATATATAATGTATAATAGATAGATATACTGTATGATAGATGCATAAAACTAGAATTAGCTTGCACCAAATTTTCCATTTCCAATTAAGAAAAATTCAAAAACTTTTCAAAAACTTCAGCAATATGAATCGTCCATGATTAAAAAAAATAATTTCCAGGTGTAATGAGTTTGAACACATGACAGAAGGAGATATGAAAACCTAAATGTAAGCTTTATAATCACGAAACCCACCGATTACATTATGGAACACTTACAAATTCAGTCAATGTTTACCAAAACAATAATTATTCATAGCGAAAATAGAATTTCTATTGTGAGAGACGTCTTAGTGAATACCTGATAATTGAGGTGTAATAAGACTTGAAAATTAATTGTAACAAGACAAGCTTAACTTTTTCCAATATATTGATAAATTTAAATTGCAATGACGATAAGAATTAATTAATTAGCCATATTCTAATACAAAAGATTCATTAACCAACAGAAAAAAACAATTTAGATGAAGGAATTAAGAGTTATCATCGACGATTTTTTTGACGACGAAGTTTTTGCTAGAAATAGTTGTAGTGGTACGACGTGCGATATGGTAAGCTATACGAGGTGTTCCGTGAAAATTAATAATAACTACTGCAGCATTATGCATATTAACTCTTCAATTCACGCGCGAAAGTATAAAGTCTCTTTAATAAATTAATAATTAATTATGATAAAAGAATGTATGAATGTATGCATTCATACATTATTTTATCATCATTAATTTATAAGTAAATTTATATCCTGCGGATTATATATATAATTAATATCCGATGGCAGTTTATGCCTGTATATGGTTGTAAACATTGTTACCGCCAAACAATGTTTTTAACTCAGAAAGTACACGATTTTTATACTCGCACACACAAAATATATTGCCGAAGTTGATACAATTGCACAGAGTATGATTATAATAAGAGGAAAAGAATCCACGGATAATATTCTCATTTTGGTGAAGATAATGCGAAGAAATAAACATGTGGTCAAAGTTGAACCAATTTCAAATTGACAGGTATAAGCTACATAAGCTTCCACAAAATATCCAGTTGCCATTCAGCCTTACTTCCATATACGATGAAAAATGACATACGATGAAAGGACGCCTTAATTAAGGTCAATTATTTGACGAAAAATTGGGGCATATAAGTTTTGAGCGAAAAATTGATATGAACCCAACGACCGCGGTTCCAACATGAGCTAAATATAAGCACAAGGAATACAAAAGAAGGCCATGCACCAATCACGTTGTCAGCAGAAATCAGTTGACATAAAGGATTAAGGAAGTGAAAAATGGAACTTTAGGAACCAAATTACAAACCAAGCTCCTGAAACGCGATTTTAGAGCGCACGATTGAAGAAAATTACAGGTTTCACCTCAGGTTGAAGAAAACACTCTGTTTTGGGGAGGTTCCAGAGAAAATAAATAAGATCTAGCAATTCGATAAAAAAAGTAGTTAATGGTGTGTTATTGTGTGAAATGTCCATCATCGCAACCGAGGGATCATCTGATAAATGTGCGGATAAAATTTGCCCTCTGACAATCTAATCTCGGCATCAATAGAAGGCACTCAACTCCAAACACGACAGTTTTCGAGTTTAGCACATTTTAAATTTAAATATAATGGTCAGTTACGTAATTCAATATATTTTATCTGTTACTACGCAAGAAGACATTTACCATATTATTAGGAGTAGTTTCATTTTATTTTCTATGAGCCCGAAGAATTTACTCATGCCTGTGTAAAAAATCCTTGGATCTTAGTGATAGTTTCCTTTCATCCCTGACGGAGATAATATTCTAAACGAACGATTTACTCTGCTGGACAGACGTCTATGACAGTTGCAAATAATTTTTCACTCTACAAAATTGCCTTTGAGTATAATTTTCATTCTATTACATCTATCTCTGGGGGAAAATATAGTTTCGAAGCATTTATAGACCCCTTTAATGCCATCTATATCACCTTATCGCCTAATTGCTACCTACGTAATTCAAGAGATTCAAATTCAACAGATATAATTATCTTAAATTTCACTAAAAATTTAAAAAATCCAAATAGTATTTACCAGGAACTAGCCACAAAATAAAAAGATACTCAACAGCTAAGAGGATAAATTTACAATAGTCCAGGATGATAGCATAAAATTAAGACCTAAAATACGTTCATGATAATACACGGTGGTATTACTCCATACTTAAATTAACATCAACCGACCCCGCTTTTGGCATCCCAGTCACTGAATCTAGGCAATTAATCATGTGGTGGTTGGCAGTAATAGAGGTAACAAAGTGGAAGGGGAATGAAAGAGTGAGAAGATAAATAGGGGCTGGAGTAAAACTTGGAAAAGGTGAACCATAATGGAGTTGTTTTCGTGGAGTATGAGCAACCAGAGAAGAGAGATTAGGCCGAAGGTTGCCGTAAAGGGGGTCAGTTATCATTAGGAGAGGCGAATGGGTGGAGAAAATTACATGTTATTTTCATAAAATATTTTCACAATTAACAACTTCCATCTTCTAACACATAATAGTTTACTAAGTAACCCGTGAGGAAATTTCGCACTCTCATAATTTACATATGAATCCATAATATTCTCAAATTCTTACAACAACTTTACTATTAAGAATACTATCAACATCATATTTTTAATGATTCGTGATAAACGGTATATTTTAAATTCCTTACACACGATCTCTCTTTTAGAGAACGTTTAACTGACTTCTTAGATAATTACTTAGATAACTTCTTAGATAACTCTGTATAATTAATTTGTGCATTTCATACTATTTTAATTTTTTCCTGTCAATTCCCGTTGATAATAATGCTAGAATACTATCAACATCATATTTTTAATTATTCGTGATACACGTTACCTTTTAAGTTCCTTACACACGATCTCTCTTTTAGAGAACGTTTAACATACTTCTTAGATTTTATTTTTAATATTTTTGCCTGCTTATATTACGTTTCTAAGGTTTATTTATGGATTTAACGGGTTTTAAACCTCCTGTTGCAGTTTATAATACAAAATGCGTGGAGTCGTAGTACATTGAGCGAGTAATTGGAAAAATCGAAACTTTTAAGTCCAATTAATGGGTAAATAGTGAAATTTGAGATTGTATTTGTTGTCAAAAGCAGGTGATTCAGCGTTTAAAATGGTATCTCATTTATTACCGCAGGTGCAGTATTAACGGAGCATACACGGAATGATAGAAAAAGACCTTTCTGTAAAAATGTATATGATACCTTTTTCTCAATAACACTATGTAAAATTTCCTTATTAAATTCGCTATAATAGTTGTTAAAAGTTAATCGCATTACAAATTTTTAGTAAAAATTTCTACTTGTGATCTCATATGTTCCATTACGATCACCGAATTTCCGTCCCATTTGGACAGTATAATAAATTCCTCTGCCACTTCTACCAAACTTTCCGTTTCGGTCTTTCTTCATATTTCTGTCTTTAGACTTTAATAGGATTTTCTCTACAGTGCCCAAATTATTCATACTCTTAATAATGATACTCTTTACAAGTATTTCCATAATTATTCAAACGTGCAACATGAGATTTGTTGGAATAGCATGATAAGCAATTACGTAAAACCCAGTACTACTGCAATGTTCAATATTTTGATAAATTTGAACTGCATTATTATTTTTCATTTAAATATTCTGGGCAGGGCAGACATTTATTGTTCAACATTTTGATACGTTATCTATGCAATAAATCGTTGATAGTGTGATTTACGTGCATGATTTGATTTCATTCGGTAGTAATTAATTTAAAAAAGTAATTCAAGAAGTTCCTCCACGGACGCGTGCATATGCCGTCTCGCCGATTAAGAAGTAGAAATATCCGGCTCAAGCTGGTGAAAATGGCAAGAAGCCTGATCATTGGCCATTAAAGCTATGAATATGGGGGCAAAAATAAAGCAGGTAGTTAAGATTGAAACTGAGATGACGAGCGACTACTTCGGTTCAGGAGCAGCCGACCTAAATCGGTACACATTTCTATCCCTTTCGGCGATCATAACGATACCAGTCGTTCAGAGAGGAAGGAAGTAATCAGAAACACGTTATTTTTTTTCCATGAATATTCCCTCGGGCAACAATACTTGATAATTAACTCTCACCTCAAATGTTTACAGCACAGGTCCCGTGTGGAAGGAAGTTCTTCCATACATTACATTTTGATTCAAACCTCCAAAATATGGATTACTCCCGGTAATTTCAGCTAGGCACAGCAACGCAATATTCACGGCTCAATAACGTGTGAACGCACCTTGACTTCACTCGCCAAATTTTTCTCGAAAATTAAAAATGGTCTTCAGAGAAATCAACAGAAGACATTCACTGTCTTGCTCCACAGGTTGAAAGACAAAAAAGGCAATAAATAAAGATACAGGTTTTACAATTTTTACGTAAAGAGTTGACATTGAATAAACTGGAAGCAATACGCATAATCTGTAAATTTATGATACATACTGTAACTTAATTATCCATATAAAACTGCCATTTGCAAGAGCATCACAAGAAAAAATATTTCATGCATGCTAAACAATGTTTTTACTTTCAACTGATGTCTGCAGCAGAAGATTATTACAGATCCGCGCCGTATTTTCCCTAACAACATCTACTGATCTCTGGATGTGTTTGTTTACTTTTCGTTGGGTATAAAGCTACAGGTACACCAGATCTCATTGGGTGATAAATTACGACAGTCAACTAATTAGTACATACTGGAAGGTGAAGATTAAATGAGATTTGTTCATTGTTCTCGAATGGAATTTCTTTATCGCTCCGGTAATGTTGTAAACAATGTACGGAGAAGATCTAGTAGCTAACGAGCCAAAAGATGATAGCGACCCATTTTCTTAAAAGTTGAAGTATAGTGACTAAAAATATCACCGAAAATTAAGTAGATGAAATTCGTTAAGTTAATATAACAGCATCAGTTGGCTTTTATGCCTCTGAGAGTTTTATGTCTGAAAAAGCTACCTTTAACACGATGAATGCTTCAATTCTCAAACTCTAAAAGTAGGCACCCCTAAATTCAAGAAACAATGGATTCATTTTGACATCCTAAAGTCATTTCATAAATGCGCTATATTTCGATTTTCGAAAGAAAACATTCTACATTGAGTACATTTTATACAAAAGTTTTCCATTGTAATTCATTATAAAAGAGACTCTTCTGTAGGGTATAGAAAACTCGCTAAGGTAAGCGAGAGGTGTGGGGGCCCTCCCCCAGAAATTTTTTAAGATAAATTGTTCAAAATAGTGGGTTTTCCGGCTGTGTGAATAGTTAAATATCTTTAGTTTGTTACTCATCCATCCCCCTAAAATTAGTAACAAAATTTTTATAAAAAAAGTTCTCTGAGCTCTTGGGGGGTTTTAACCCCCAAAAACCCCCCTCGCTGCGTCACTGGTTCGCTTCGCTATATTTATTTAGCTTCATCCGCTTTATCTTGCATCTGATAACAAAACAAAAACTGCTGTTTATTAGAAGGTGCTTGACGCAAGACATTAAACCCGAATGTGTTGGGCATACAGTGGCACGTATACGCAGAGAATTTTTTTCCAATCAGAGATACTATAACTGGCGCGCCGAAAGTCATTTGATACGAATGCTGCTTCATAGGGGCTTTTCTTAAGGCCGTTTTACACGGTACACGGAATTGCGCAGATTAGAGCTGCATTAATTTCTAAAATGGCGTGGAATTGCGCGAATGCATGAACGAAATTAGAACAGGGGCTATTTTGCCGTCTCGCATCCACGCATTCTCGCATGTGTTCTAGCAATTCACCGCTTTACACGACGCAATTTTGATTGCGCCTTCACACGTACGTCAGACTGCGCAATTCCGTGTACCGTGTAAAACGGCCTTTACACGATTTTGAGCATCAGTCAAGCGTCGGTCTGGCGTTGTGTTTACCTGCCCCGTGAACGGGCCAAGTTTACGCCACAGACTTGGACCTAAAAACATTTTTTTACGGTTAATAACACAAATAGCCAACAAATGAATGCGTTTACTTTTTATTTCATTAACTGCTTTATAAAACCGCAATGCCCAAAATTTCTTAAGGTAAAACGTAAGAAAATTCATGGAAAAAAAATCCGCGTAAACGTGCTCCCATCCACCCTATGTAGATTCAATAAAGAAAATGTCTTTCTGACAAGCAATTTGGATGCTCATTTATGTAGTTTAATTTGAATTTGTATCCTTATGTTATTATAATAAATTAAACATGATTAAAAACGATACAGCCGCTCTTGATTTATAAATGGTGTAACTAAACTGTAAGTTCATTGATTGTTAGGCGGTACGAAGTTCGCCGAGTCAGCTGGTTCATTATAAAAGAGACTCTGTAAGAACAAATTCAAAGGCTCATTAAAAGTCTGTAGGAATTCATATTTTGACCTAATGTTTTGATGTTTGAAGGCGACCGGAGAATCAATTTCCAGCCAGCCTAATCGCATTGCAATTATAACTGGACGGGAAAAATTAAAAATCAACATACTTCACAAAAATCAACATTACTTTACATAAGTTTAATACTACAATAGAAAACGTACATATTTTCATATTATATAAGAAAGAAGATATAAAATGAATTATAAATAACTAATGGTTTATATCCGAAAGCTGATTTGAATTTCTTTGGGTAGAGCTCACTCCATATTAATCCACAAACATGAGAAATAAACACATTGATGGTAGGGGGATAATTTCCATGGGAACCTAGCACTTCGAGGAATGGGGACTTTGAGGATGTTTTTAAGGTTGTGCCCAAAGGTTTCTTTCGCGATTAATCCGCTCCTTCGTACTGCAGATAAGCACTCTACCCACAAGACTCCCACACTCAACCCAAAATATTATATCGGTTTCGCAAGTTACCTGATAATTTGTCATGGAGTGCGAGTTTGGTTGGTTATAGTTGGTGCTACTCTCTTGAAACTGGTTGTGAGAGGTCACCAAAAGGTGTAAATTTAGCATTAACATTACGGTTTTGAAAATGTTTCTAAAACATTTTGAGACCCAAATGAGGCTCATTGCTCTCTAAAGCTCTTTAAATACTTATAGCCTCATTTATTCGGTTTGGAACACACTTACCGATCAGTTAGTTTCTAAATTTTAACAAAGTACGAGGAACCTTGAAAGAATTTGGTTGGTGTATGAATGGGTTCACATTTCACGCATTCACTGCGGGAATAGCAGGGCATTGAAGAAACAATACTTCAGGATGACATTTTAGCTTTCTGGAGTTTGTTCAGGATGTACTCTGGATGGTTATTATCACCATGATAATGATACGTTTTTAAGCGAAAAAAAATACTCAGTTCCAGAAAAATTCAGTTCGTTTCAGGGTGAGGCCACTTCTCTGTCAATCTCCGCCACCACGCCCTCTTTTGGTCCGATCTGCCCCTCCTTCCAAAGCGATCACCTCCCATTCCTCCTTTTCCATTGGTGGAGCAGGAGTAGAGCTTCGGAGGCAATGGTGCCAAAAGAGGCGTGAAGACATGGTGGTTAGCTGAAGTGGTGAAATAGGTTGCGAAGCGGAAAATATCCCAAGTAAAAAAGGAGCAAAAACTTCAATAGTTCTGCAATTCTACTCTCAAAGTCCCAGACAAAATATGTTTTCAAAGCTTCATTATTCTTACGACTAAACGCCATAAAATTAGACACAGAATTATCTTCCCCAATAGCCACACAATATAACGTAAACATACAATATAACTCTTTATTTCGGGAGGGTGTAAATTACAACAAACAATTTCCCTCTGGGTTCGTAAAATTTCCTAAGTCTATTTGTACAATGGACGACCTACAGTGAGTGTCTACTCACACAAAACTATTTACTTTATATGCTAAATAAATCTTTTAAAATTATTATGAGATAGTGAACACAGTGATTAATCAATGTTAAGTTCATTCAAACTTAATAGTTTTGGATATTCCGAAAAATCGGAGGATGCACAACCACTCCCTGCTTATATTCACCGAAAGAAAAGATTCAATTCAGAAAGCCAAGGTTGATATACTTAGTTAAAAGATAAGCTATAACCAAAAGCCATTTAGAAATAATATATTTTTAACCGAAATTAACAGCAAGGCTGTTTAGCCAACAGCAACTCATATTATTATATTAAATTTTAATGAAGGCATTTTGTTTGCATAGTCTATCAATTAGTTCCAGAAAATTTCCAAGTTTATAAAAAAATGGTTTTCAATTAATAACCCGACTGATTGGATAACTTAAACTACCATAAACGCAGTAGTCCACACAAAACAATTATTGGACCACATTTGTATTCAAGATTTCTTACAATATTCCTCCTTGATGAATGGAGAGCTGCACATTAGATTGAAAATCGTTTTCGTTTTGTAGTGTGCCAGGATGAGGATAAACTCCGGTTTTTATAGGGCAAGAGGGTGGTGACTGGGTGGTGAATTTTGTAAATTATTCGAGTTTTGCAGTTGAGATAAAAAACAATTTGAGACTCAGAGGAGGATTTTTGTCCGTTTACATATTTACAAATGTCTACCTACATGTTTGTAAATATTTGCCTGATTTATGCCAATTATTGCACACCTATGAGTAAATTTCTTTATAGCTTTCATAAGCGTATTAGGTACCCTGATAAACTTGGGTTGGCAAGTGAATTTATTTATTTTCACATGCTCATAATGGGAATAAAGTATTATATAAAAAAATACTTAAAACGGCTTTTATGAGTGGCTTTGACGAAAAAACCATCCCCAAGGCAAATTTGTTGACCTCAAATAGCACGCTAAATTACGGCTCGATTGCTATTCCTAGAGACTCATGCATTTTTGCCCATTGAAAAAATTCAAGAATTACCTATTGCTATAAAGAATGACTGCGTGAAAAATAAAGTCACTCAAGTGATACTTAACATGCTGATACAACGAGTCTCGCCCTAATATCTTCCAAGTGCAAAGAAACAGAAGAAAAAAATAGGTGAACAAGCGGGTGATTTGACTGCCTGAGTGCAATTATAAATAACATTTGTGACGCGCCACTTAAGCTGATTACCAATTAAATTGCACACCAATAATGATTCAACTCGAAGGTTAGTTTGGTTAGATGAGGGTAGAGCATTTCTTTCGGGTGTCCTAGTCCAGTAAGTTTTAATTTCCTACTATGTAAAAAGCCTGATTTAGCCTGAAACAACTATCTATGCCGGTAATTTTCACTGTGTGCCTGGACTAGGCCACAAACATGTGAATTTCAATTATCCAGTTCCTTTCCATTTCATTTATTCCCATTCCTTTCCCTGGGCCACCTGGCACTTCTAGGATTTTGATTTAAGGTGTCCAAAGGTGACCCAAGATTTGAATCCTGGACCTCTCAATCAGAAGCCAAGTACTCAACCACTAGGTTACCACGCTCCCCAAAACTTCTCTCAAGTCACAAAAATGAAAGAATTTTGTGAGCTCAAAATAAATTAAGAAGGAAAAAATATTATGGCACACAGTGAAACTTACAAGCATAGACACTTATTTCAGGCTAAATCTGGTGGAATTCTTAAATAATAGTAAATTAAAACTTCCTGGAAAAATACTTTCTTTTACTTTCCACAAATAACTTTCCACATATACAAAATATTCTTTCCATGACCAGTTTCAATACATTTTGTACCTGACGAAAAAGCAAAATGGATGGAAAACTGTCGTATAAAGAAAATTGAAGTATTTGTAGAAAATTGCCAGTAAGATTTAATATACTATTATGAAACTTGCCAAGGTTCGAGCATAAAAAAATGGGGAGACCGACGGAAGAGAGCCACGACCAACGCAACAAAACCTCCGATCGGGGAAACTTCAATTCAAAAAACCCGGGGGATGGCGCCGTTAGTCCTTCGCACGTGCGTTTTCGCAATGCGGTCCGCGGTTTTTTCGCCTTCCCCTCCCCGGCCCCATTCCGGCGAGGCCCCCCGAAATAGGTCGCCGCGATGGGGGCGGATCGAGTGAAAGTGAGGGAACCGGAATGGCGACCGGGGAACTCTCACAACTCCCCACCGAGCGAACCCCCTCTCTCCACAGTCCAAACACACACTCCTCTAGATCTTCATCTTCCCGGAGGATATTGAGACGTCACAAAAACATATTATCCTCACCTTCAATGTAGCGACCCTTAAAACCAGGAGAATGGACGGAAAATATTAAATGAAAGCAGCAATGTAGTCAAGTTTGATACCCCAGATGATCTCATATGAGATCAATTAAAAGTTAATAGGTTTCTTAATTATCTGTCAGTATAATTGCATATCTAACCTCCATGATATATCTATTAGGAATATTTCTCTGATATCCACAAGGGAGTTTAAAAATCTTCGCTTTAAATTAATTCATATTCAAGCTTTGAACTTAAATCTGTATTTCTTTTAGTGATCTCATACGAGATCACCGGGAGGTAATGGGTTAAGAAATGGTTTACTTATGGGACAGTTCATTAACTCCCATTTTCAACTAAGGGACAGGATACTGTTTAATCATAACACTACAGTGTTCTCAACGTTCCTGTAAATATTTGCCTGTTTAATACCATTTTTAACCCACCAACAACTAATTTATTTTCTGGGTTTTTCCAGAGTTTGAGATACCTCAAAAGACAAGGCTTGGCATAAGCATGTATTTTTCACTACTACTATATACGGCACGAGAGTAACTTAATTTTTTCAAAGCCTTTTTCGGTTTGTTACTTACAATTAGTACTATCGCGCCAACAAAATTATTTATTCTACGCAAGGGAGGGCCTTGAACCTCAAGTTCTTAAATACTGCAATTATTGACTCAACAAGGTTGAGAAAATCACACCATTAAAGTATTTGCATTCTAGCCTTATAGCGAATGAAATAGCGACCTCATGACAACATGTTTCAAAGCGACAATGATAGCTGCGAGGATGTGAGAGAACAAACTGAATGATACGTTGCAAGCTAATTTGTAAAGGATTTATTAAATATAGAAGTGTGGATTTGTGGAAAATGCTAAGTTAACCAACTAAGTTAAACGGAAATTTTTGATCGAACGCCGCGCCGTCCCAGAACCTATGAATGTACTTATCAAAATTTCTCTGGATTCTCTAGGAAAAAATAATAAAGCAGATGATATAATGTCAAACTTTTTGATTTCATGTTGAGAGAAAGACTTAATTTCTTCCACGAATATGAATGAAGTTATGACCAAAATTGTATCAATGGTGAGAAAATTATCAACAAATATTTGAAATTCAGTAAGCTATCCAGCAGTCTAGCGACACCAAAACCCTGCAGATACTGAGCAACATCTATGTGCGAATCAGTAGCCTATGAGGGAAAATGAGGTCAAGAGTAACGAGGGTAACTTTGCTTCTTCAATACGCCTTTTTCAGTTTCTAATTAGTAAAACTGCGTCAACAATACTTCCGATTTTTTCGTAAGGTATGACGTGAAATTCATAGATAATATTGAATATTCTAGAGAACCATATAAATTAACACTGAGCTACAATAATTTTCCACCATAACTCTTCAATTCCTGAATCATAAGAAAACGAAACACCTAATAATCAATTTCCCCAAGTAATTCAACGATATATTTAAAGACTTCTGTTATTGGTATCGAATGCCATTGTTTTAGAAGGCTATTAGAATCGATCAAGTAAAAAAATCCAAATCCTTAATGAACAAAATGCGAAATAAATTTGACGTGTGACAAAATTATGCTTCAGACTATAAAAACTGTCGAGATATTAAAATTCCTTGATACGACTTCAAGAGTACATGAATACCTCAGAATTGAAATGGCTGGGCTACAGTGAACCAGCCATTCACTTTTGGCAGCATTATTGCTCACCCTCAAGAGCATGAATGTAACGATTTCATGGCCGAAATAATTAAGAGTAAGATATTTTTGGGAACCAGCACCGAGGCCGGGGAAGGGAGAAATACAAGATGGAGACTGTGACTGGGCCATGGTCAGCATGTACCTACTTGAACGCATTGGTAAAGGGGCCGATTCCAAAGAAGACATAATAGCTACATAACATAACAAACATGATTATAATGAACAGTCGCTTTTGCATAGACCCCAATGATACATTTATGGCCAATTATTTCGCTGAAAGATGTATATGCTACCTAATAGGTGACTCCAAGTCTCGCGAACTTAATAAAAGAAGATAAAGGTCCGAGGACCAGCCGCATCTAATTACAAATGCATTAATCATGAGTTGTAATAAAATAAATTCTTTTTATCTTCCGTACGATGCAATATTGTAGAAAATTGGAATGTATAAGACATAATTGGCCTCCTCCCTTCGTATCAAAATGGGTATAATAGCAATTAGGATTAAGGATGGAATTGATTTGATTGAAAATATCATATTTGAATTGAATAAAGTACCCGGTAATATTGCATCAACTAACAAGGAAAATATTATTTGACGATGGCAAGATGTGTAAATAATTCAGCGACACCTTCCAAGGAGTCACGATTTCCGCGACAGAGTTGAAGTGTTTATGCATTCTTCTCCGTTAATAGTTAATCGTAGAAAAGTTATTTCTGAAGGTAACTGGTTCTTCCTAAAATAATCTTGCGAAACATTCCCATAATTGAGGAAATTTACGTATGTAAATGGCCGATATTGATAAATTACTAAATTGGATCAAATTTTGATCATATCGCTGAGCAAAAATGTTTTGATGATTCTCAAAGACCTCTCTAATGATTTTCAAGATTCTCTCTGTTTTGATGATATTCTTAAAGATAAATGATTTTCATCAACCGTGCTGAAATTTCCTCTTTCATACTCCGGAAGCAAATCTATATCAATACGTATCTCTACTAACAAAATAAATTAATTTCTGATAACCCACCCATGAAACATTATACCTTACTCAATTTCTAGACAGTGGTTTGAAAGCAATTTAACAAAATAACAGAATACAACCAAGAGAAACCGTAAAATTATTTCCACGAATATTATACAATCGGATGTTATTGAATAATATTAGCACATAAATATTCTCAATTTAAAATAATTTCTTGTTCGATTAAACATTAGCAATGGCATGACTACATGATGAGATATGTCATAATGCATTAGTTCGTCATTCAGTCTTTCGCTTCTTGCTAAAACTCCGTTCACTTACCTACCTGCCGTTTAACGCATAGTTTCCGACAAAAATTAAGGGATATATTATCATAAAAAACTTTAAAAAATATTTTGAAGTTATGGGGGGAAATGATCCGGGAATCGAAAAGAATACGGGCACCTACATCAAATATTTAGATATTTCATTTCATTAATATTCGACAACCATAAATTTTATATCATTGAGTCAAACTCACGAAGTGATGAAACTAGAAAGTTGTTGGTGATTGCAGAGGGCTGAGCTCACCCCACACAAAGCTTTTGGTGGTTTTATTTCATATATTCAGGGTAACTGCACAACTGCTATCTGACACTATAAGCACAGCACAACTGCGATTTAAATGCACCGACTGCATTTTTTTTAATCCTCAAAAGTAAAGCTCCTTGTTAGTCGACGTAGTTAGTTATTCAATTATGCAAATGTATGTTTGATAAAATAAAAATAGACTAATTGGAGAACAAAAACTAAATATGAGCTAATTCAAACTGAACCAAAATAGAAGTGCACAATGTGTAAAATTGGCAGAATGATGGCTAATTGTTGAAGTATCTATGATATGTACATTAACATTTTCCAATATTAAGGCACCATCCTGGCTTCCGCTAAGTTTCGATACTAGACAAGACAAACCATTTTGTTAAATATCCCACTATAAGCCGTATCATACAACCCTCCATAAATCAAAGATATATTCGAGTCAATTAATTTTCTCTCCATCGAGTAAATTTGACCTTTTTCACAAGTGCTCAAATAAATCGGCAAAGTAAAAATGCAAGACCGAGCATAATTCAGAGAAGAAACTGAAGCATTATGTAACAGAGAGATTTCTGACTGTGGCACTTGAGAGCAATAACGATCGCTCATTAAAGAAGTTTATCTTCTGATTCAAGGTTGAAGAAGCCCTGGGCACAAACTAGATGACCACTTTTGTGAGCTCGACCCGGGATGGTTTGCCAGAGGGAAGGCTAGTGCCAGGCTATACAACAGGCGTCTCGAGGTCAAGGCCACCGTCTTTTGACTTCCCGTGATGACGATACTATCATTATGTGTAGCAAGGACGAAACCTGATTTATAGACCGCAGGCCAATGACCTTTCCAAAGATGCCAAGCTATAAACGATGAAATTATCCCATGAGTTCCCATAAATTCAACCTAATTTAAATAGCGTGTGAATAGAAATAATTCCCATTTAGACGTGGATGATGACTGAAAAAGTCTTTTGGTGTTTCAATTTTAAATCTTTAAATCTAACATGAGTCTAGCCAGGATTTACATTAGTTCCCTTCCCCCCCCCCCCCCCCCCCGGAGGCTCAGGAGATAGGACTGTCACATAAAACAGCCCGTTTGAATTGATTTTAAATGAAGTATATAATAAAATCTCCCTTCCCACCTTCTCTACGGCCTAGTAAGAAAATTTTCAATGTACAGAGATTCATAGTTAGGTATGTTAACACGCATGATGCCTAGTACCACAATTGTGTGAATACATATGGCAGCAATAAATAATCACAGATCATGCAAAATTGCTTGTTCATTAATGTGAATTAATATGCAAACTAATTTGATTTTAAAATCTTTCGTTGAAGAACGTCAACCGTAACATTCGATAAAATTCCTTGCTTTCCAATAAATTTCATTTGGAATTAAATGAAAAGCAATTCGGCGCACTCCACTCGGGTCATTTTTGTTCCAATATTGATTAACTGATTTACAGATTTTGTTAAATCATATAAAACATTAAAAATATTTTATTTTACCCTTAGTTCACCAAGTTCCTCTGATCTCCGTCATTACTCACTAATATTTAATATTTTAGACTGCCTTTATTAAACTTTGTGCTTTTTTCCTATTTGTCAAATGGGACACTTGATAAATTTCGAGACTTACGAGGCTGTTTTCAAATTAAATTGCTGGTATCAGTAACTCCGTGGCTTGCATTGTAACAAATGGAGACATTATTAAATCGATATGAGAAAAAAGAAACCACGAGGGAAAACAAATGAAAAAATTTATCGTAAAAGACCCAAACTTATCAGACGGAAAAATATTTAATTAAATTATTCGTCAGAAAGTATGCATGGAAAAATGTAAATTAGTAATTTTCCAGGATTAAGTGTGCTTTTATTTTTTAGATTTATACATAATTTTTGTGCTCATCTCACGAACTAAGTTAGCTTGAAATCACTTCCAACGCTAACATTAATCTACGAAAGATGATTAATCATACTTAACGATAAAATAAACAAGTTTTCCTTTTATGAATTTCTAAGTCGTTTAAACTTTTGAAACCAATTTTTCAACAATAGATACTCCTCCGATTTCACTTTTTTATTTTATGCCTTAGAATTTACCGATTTTTGAAATTAAAGCGATGCATAAGTCGTTAAGCTCTGTTTGAAAAAATCTGACATAACCCCGTAGTGTTGATCAAGGGGCAGGCTTCGAGTGGTCATTAAATGGAGCGTGCCGGACATAGTAAAACGTTCCCTCATTTTTAGGTAGAGTCTAAAATTAGGATATTTACTCGCAAACAATCACAGGATAGTATCCCGTGATTTTTTTGAGGAAATGAGTTTGTTATGCAGTGGATAGGCCTTCTTCATCGATCTAACTCTTTACTTCAGTATTTTGGGGCACTAATATGACCAAATTTCCCTATTTGTCGCCGATTTCATTTTTCGTTGACTTGCTGTCATTGTATCTTGGTAGAAAAGATGATCGAGCATTGATAAAGAGTATTATTTATTATTAAAAATAAACTCAGTACGATAGAAGACGTTTAATTTCGCTCTTTAGCGTATTGAATCGCATTTCCATTGAACCATTCACCACTTTTTTTCATTTATCGATGCTACATTTTATTGTCAATCAAAGAGATATATTAATTAAATGCAAGTCTATTGAAATTATAATTTAAATATCATGTCAAATTTAAGATTCATCCAAACGCTCACATTTCGTAAGTAAAAAAGAAAATCAAATATGGACTTGTAGAAATTTAATAGAGGATATTTTAGATGAATGGGAAATTGCATGCATTTTTTTTATTCTCAGGCGGAAAGAGAAATTTTATTTTCTAAATTACAAAAAGAAAACCGCATGTAAATCTGAGTTTTCTTTCTCGAGATATTCAATGATAAAAATAACGAATTTTAAAGAGCGAAAAAACTCCCTCATCCCCAAGCCAGTGCCGATGAAGCCTCGATGACGTCAAAGATGCCTAAACATCACACGAAGCAATTGTTGTGATTGTTTGTAATAGTTGCCAGCAGTTGTGAGAGCTTCGTTTGTGAGACGTGTTGATTATTTTCTATTTAAAGCAAAATATCATACGATAGAGGATCGAATCCCTCATAGCTTGTAGTATTTACAGAATATTAATGGCGCGACCGTAGTTGGACCCCCTGGTCAGCGCACGATAAAATTTTGAAAAATATGTAAAATTACTGCAAAAATACAATATAAATACATAATTTTATTTGTTCTTACACCAAAAAGAAATAATAAGAAATTTATAATTTTACAGTAAAAAAAACCAACTAATTTGACTTCGATTTTAGACGATGAAACCGTATTTCATTCACTAATCAAACACATACTTTGGACCGTATTCAGGCAACAATGCGAAATATCCGCTAGAATATTTCACCTCTTTCAAAAAACGTTCAACCAAATTCTTCTTATAATCCACAGATTACATCGAAATCATGCTCGAACACATAATAAATAATTACATTCGATAATAAATCCGGAATTTGTTGAAAAAAATGAAATAACCATAACGCGCGGGATATGAAGCTTTAAAATTAGCCAATCACAAAGGAGAAACCTATCCAGAAAACAGTTCTAGAAACCGCCGAAACTATTCAATTGGCGAATAAGGGGTTCCAACTCCGGTTCACCCATATTAATATCTGAGTAAGCGCATAAAATATAAAACTGGAGCAGCGAAACCAAACATTTTATAATACCTAAATAACATCGTTGTAGTAGTCTGAGCCACAGCCGTTGAAGGTAGATATGTTGATTTGGTAACTTGGTGTTATCGACGGCCCCTCATCCATTTATGTAATTAGAACAATTTTGATGTTTTCTTCTGCCCACTATGCTTTTATATGCAATAACTTCATCTATTTCTTCGTGGGTACCGGAAAATTCGTCGTATAGGACTGCCTGTGCTTGTATTAAAAGGTGAATACAACTTTTTCTCGCTGCTAGCAGAATTCTACGAACATCTTATGTGCCAAAATAGAGTTTTTTTCAACGTGAGAACTCCCATTGATATATTGTTGATAATCACAGCGCCAGTGATTGCAATGCACAAGGTTTGACAAGGTTGAAAAATATCGGTCAAGAGTTGTAATTATCAGTGTTCCATTTTGACTGAATCGTAAACAGTGATATTACGCTATCGATAAATGTCTGACAGTAATGCAAAAATCGTCAGTGGCATGTTCACCTCCGTCGTTCACCGTAGATATGACATTTCACGATCAAGCCATCAAGATCATAGCTGCGTGCGAAGTTTGTTTTTCTAGATTACCAGTATATCAACAAATAGCGGTGAGAAAAGTCACCTGTGACGCTTACGTGGGCTAATTCAGTGAATAAATAATAGTTTTCATCATAACGAGCTCTGTGATTGTTATTTGTACATAATGAATATAAGAATGGTAGTTACTTCCAGTTTTGATGATTCTATTTACCTATTTCTAATTATTTTTAATGATGTGAACTTCTATTAGTTGAGTAGGCGATTATTTAAATGGTATACAGTTCATATTTCACTTCAATAATCTCACCAAAAAGAGTCGTTAAGCCATCACAACTCTGTTGAACTCCCTTGTTACAAAGGTAGGGGCTGTTGACCCTGTTGAAACTTGAATGTATTATAGTCGATGCATCTAAAGACGTGTTGGTATATAATTCCTTAGGCCAACACTAGCTATTTCCACCAGTAAACCTTTAACGCAGATACTTTCCAAAGAACCCTTAAATATCTACAAGTGTGTCAAGTAATGAGTGTTTTCACTTTAACATAAAACTAGATGAAACTGGAATAAATAAAGTGGTACATGGTTAGAAAATGCACCGAAGCATGTGTCATCCCAATAAATCGGGAAAATTGAGACAATTATGCAAAATTAAAGTGGTCGTTATCCTCCAATATTACAAGTTTCTTTTGCGTTGCGATTTTCTGCCGACGTATAGCAATAATTTGTCATAGCATATTCCATGAGGGTCGTGGCATCAATTTCATGTACACTATTCGAACGAGAAGCAACGATACCATCCATTTCTCTGATAACTGAAGTATACGAGGTAAAACACTTGTATTTCATCATCCAGATGTCGCATTATTAATACCTCAAGTAATAATCGTGGCACAATAGCAAGAGGAAAACTTGCCCAAGAATAATAGAACAAAATAAAGTGACGATGAGCGGCTAAATACTCCCTCAAAACAAATTTTACAGCATGCGCTCAGCGTATTTCCCAACTCCCTAAGGTTTTTTAGGCACCTATGAAGTCACGCCTGGCCTCGGCAAGGCTCGGGTGTCTTCGCGCAGTGGTCGCCTCAGAGAAATTTTACTCGATTTTCAAAGTCAATTTTTTTATTTCTTTTGACGATGAATGGAGAAACTTTAGGTATTTATACGAGTTAATATATCCGTTTTACCTGCCAAAATAGTTTTTACAGCAATCGACGACCCATGCAAGTTCCCAATTAACTAGATATTTTACTTCATTCTTCATTTCTATACTGTGATATAATTGTGAGAGACCGTGAATTCTCGGTGCGATAAAAAAGATTTGGTTCCATGAATTCCATGACGTATGTGAGTGACTTTCCCATAAGAATCGATATGGTAAAATAAATATAGATCATTGAGTCTCTATGAAATAATAGCCCATTACATAATGATCACTTTTTTAGTGTATAAGTTAATTTTTTAACTGCTAAGTTAAGTTTTTAAATTAATCACTTCACCGAACGCAAAATTTTAATATGGGCCAAAATCGGAGGTCTATTTTCTCAAATGCGGTATCAGCAAATAAAAATATGCTAATACCACTTCCTCACGTATAAGTATTCAGATGGGACCATCAAGGCAACACTTCTCGGGGCAAGAAATATTGAATCATAAATGTGTCAAATATATAAAATAAGATTTATTCTTTTAAAATATTCATAATTGCATCACAAAGTATAAAAGAGAAAATAGACGACAAAGTCTACTCACTGTTTCACAGTGAAAGTAAATAGGAGGAAGGAAAAATGATGAAATATTTGAGAAGTTCACTCGAATGTTAATTTAAAATTGGATGGATGAATTCAAATTCTAAAGTTAGAAGTTGTATATGGCTCAGCCTTACCACCGTAATTTTAGGGTTCTGCTTAGTAACATGCATAGTAATATGTATTTTCATTTTTATTAGAGAAAAAATTATTTCTGTTGACCAAGCTTAATATGGAGAAGGGTTCTGTACCGATAGAAGGAGAGATAGCCCTAGCTCCATGATTAGTATCCTGATTCTATTCACAAGTGAGCCTCATTCATAGAACCAAAATTGCTTTATTCTTCACTATAAAAAGCGTTTCTCAATTATTTTCAGGGGTAAATGAATTTTCGTATATTTTTTTTCATTACTTCCTCTGCGTCCCTTGATCATTTTCATAATGGAAAATAATTCAGAGAACCCATCGCGAGTGCCATTTCCGCCAAAAAATATTTTGACCACCAGAAATGGTGAAAATTGCCGGATTATTAAAAAAAATGTCGTATCCTGGTAGGTATGCCGACCAGAATTTCAGGATGAGGATGAGAACGCAGGGCGAATGACGGCCGAGAATGGACTTTTCCCAGGGGACATGCTTAATAGAATCCCCTGAGATTAAAATAGGTGGGTGGAATGATTTGCGTAGGCTGTGAAAACGCGTGGGCTACCAAACAGTGGGTGGGAGTGGGCGGCGAGAATTTTTGCAAAGACCTGAGGGAAGGGCTTACGTCCAGCGTGCGTGGGAAGGCTGAAGGACATGAATGTGTAATTAAAGTTGTAGGAGGAGCAATGTCAGTAATGACGTGCGTTTTTGTAGGCCCCACCAGGAAATTGCTTTCAGAAATTAGCGAAGAACGGGGTAGGGCGATGTGCGTAGTGCAATACAGAGTAATTGGAGGGGTCAGATTAACCATCTCCAGAGTGAGAAGCATTGATTGGACAAAAAGAGCATTATTGCACAAGAATTCTATGCACCGATTCATTAATGCAGATTTTTCCCATTCACGATTAATATTAAGGATTTAAACACATTCAAAATGCTTTCAATAATTTATGAAAAGAGTAAATGAGACGTGATACGTAAATATAAAATTTCAGACTCTATGCAATAATATCCAATAATAGGCGTGATACAAATGATGCTTCTTAAGTTAGCTTGACAGATGAAATTGAGTGTTGAAAGTGACTTGGAGCTCATTATAACAAGCATATACTAATTAAATATTTATTAAAAATAAAAATGCCTCATCGCACCAACACATAAATGATTCTTTGCATCCTTAATTATAGATGGTTACGCATCCATACCTTTCCTGAAAAGATACGAAATATTAACATTTAGAAATCAAATACAAATGGTAATTTGTAGGTACGATATGTTGTATGTACGATATATTTATCTTCTTGTATTTATCCTACCGTCTAATACCCACCTACATAAGAAAGAATAAAACAGAATGCTGTACGGAAAGTTTAATTTCTGCAATTTCAAGAGCAACTGAATGCGATCAGGCGTGTGGTTTAAAAATCTGATCATTCCGGGCAAGTGATTTTTTGATTCTTTCAGTTCTCTTAGTAATGTATTCATTCACAAAGGAAATACAAACAGAGAAATTATGTATGAAAAATATTATTTAAATTCTAAAGACCTATGCATGAATAAATTTTATGAATATCATAATATATTTTTATGAGAACATTTAGTACGAATCTTAATCTTCCAAGCCAAAAAAGAAGTCGACAAAAAATTTCTTTATCTTTCATTGTTCGCTTATTTTGGTGAATAGGTCAAATATTTCGCTAACGAGGATGATTGTACGGGGTCAATACTTGATTGGGATTTACTGGGGGGTTTAAATTTTAATATGGTTGTCAAAACATAGGATGCACATCACACCTATCCAAAATTTAATCGAAAAAAAATTGTATAGTTAATTTAAAATAGGAAAAAACTTTAAATCAATAAATTCAACAATATATATTTTTATCACTTGTAACTATAAAATGCCATTAAAGTAATTCAAAAGTTTAAGTTGATTCTCAATGAAACAGCAAAATTTGAAACATAAAATGGAGACTACAGCATTCAATAAATTATCGAACTAGAAAACTAGAGCTTTGAGACTTCGCGGACCCGTTTGAGTATCCATTGTTTTCACGAGAGCCTCGAACACCAAATGACACTACAAAATTCGGTCGTAACGTGAAACATGGCCATCAATGCTTCTTTTGGCACTCTTGTCAATACTATTTCTGCCCTAGCGAGCATTCCAGAGGAGGTTCTCACAATTGTGAACGGAATTTCCTTCATTTGACCACAGTTATATTCCCGTATCGAACGGTCTTTTGTTTTCCAAGGACAAGAAAAAAACGTACTCCCTGATTTTATTTCCACCTCCGATTCGCATTAAAATGCAATAAAAAACTGCCACACCAAACGATGATAAAAAACGCCTCTCCTCGAATAGGGACGCAATTTGAGAGAGGAGAAATTACAGAGAGTACGTGAAAATGAATGGCAACCGTAGATAGAGGGGAGTTTGGGATGATTATTCAGTTTAAAAAAAATCAAACGGAACGCAACCCTTTCGCGAACGAATTTCGCCAAAAGTGGACTCGCCTTTTTTCAACAGCACCTCTGCGGGTCGCCCGTCCTCTCTTCAACGCACACACACACACGCACATACTGAGACCTCAGTCCTTCGACCTCAACTAATTTCTTTTTTGTTTCAGCGCGTGTGATTCGTGGTGGGCATTATTAAGAGCTGAGAAGTGAGTGGGAAGGAGGGGGGAATGAATTGTGTGTTGGTCAGGGCAGAGTGGGGGGGAGCCGTCCAAAGGAACCGCGTTGGTGGGTTGGGTGGGGCGTGGATGGACGGATGGTTTGCGAGGGGGAAAGGGTTCTCTCGATCGATACGAGAAACCGGGTTCGAAGGACGGCTGCGTGTGCCCGCTAGCAGGTGTCCTTTCTCGCGGAAGTGCGACCCTTAAAGTGAGGTGTCTTGGGAATGGACTTCTTAAACTTAAAAGAGGAGAGACCACGTGGATCTTTTGCTGGTTAGTAGAACAAGAGGTGATAAAATCAGGCGGATGTAAGAGCAAGTATATCATCCATTATGCATCATCCATCGAATTTCAAATATCAATCGATATAAGCCCATCCAAGAAACCATATTTTAGGAATTTGACAGAATCGGGCGATGTGTTAGTGAGAGCATCTTCTAGTAAACTAATTCTTCAAGAGGTGTGTCGATTGCAGGGGTATTTTCTGAAAATGGGGAGACCACGTGAATCCGTCGCTGGCTAATAGAAAAAGATATCACATAAACAGGTCGAAGTAATAGCAACCCAGCATGCATAATCCCGCATTCATCACCCATCGACTTCCAAATATCAGTCGATCTAAGTCCATCCAAAAAATCTTGTTTTAGGAATCTCACGGCATCGGGCGAGATGCTTGTAAGAGCATCTTCCAGTAAAATAATATCCAGAAAGAGTATACTACTTTCAGGGCCGGACTGATTACCCAAGGGTACCGGCGGGAAAAACTACCCTTAAAACAAGTGAAAATACATCTATGAGAAATATGTTTTAGGAAGTAAACAAAAAAGTTCAATGAAAAATATAAATTGTGCTTAAAATGTATAGTAAATTTATACAAACAATTTTATTCAGACGATCCATTTCAATACATCTCGTATTATCGTCAGATGAGTGAATTAGTCTCTACCCTACTTATTTCTCCTCCAGAGTATTTAAACGACATGTTTCGAGAAAAAGTCACCTGAAGGCAATAAAAAATGTATTGAAACTCTTCGTGTGAAGAAAGTTGTTCGTGAAAAATATTAGATAAGTTTTAATTTATAGTAATTAAAATTCAACCAGATTAAGGTTGGATCAACTCTATATATTACGATTTTAAACAAAATACTTTCCAGTTCTTCTGATGCCTGAGAAAATATGTCTGCAATTTTATATTTGTCTTCCTCAAATCTGACGGTGTTTCAAAACGCAAAGAAACTCAGGGCCCCGGCTTGTATGAAGGATTCCCCCGCCTGCCCTGGCCCGTCCGCCCCTGGCAAGAGTTTAGTCCAAGTCATTAAACATCATGTTCTTAGCTAAAATGTGTCGAAATTTAAGAGTGCCAGTAGTTATTTTTTTAGAAGTAGAAAATTTAATTGCGACATTCAGAACACACGAAAATAGCCATGTTAGGGTTATTCCGTTGCAATGACCGCTATCGTAATGCGTAGTTTATTGACCCATTTGACAACGGAGATAACAATTTATTTAGCCTCCCCACTGTATTATTTCCTTTACATCACACCAGAAATTACTCTTTATCACTTCTCACAAGAGGCGAAAGATTTAATCATCTGGGCTATATTATATTGTGCAATGTGTTCCAGGGATTACGCCGCAATCAATAAGGCGGTCATTGCATGCACCCCCGCTCAATGTAAGGGACTTTATCAGATCCTTCGTCATGTTCTCAATTAATAACTGTTGCACGAAATGCATGATCACAGCGCTATGCAACGATTATCCAAACTTCAGTAATCCATCAATGTCCTTCTTTCCAGTTATGCGTTTCCTTTTCTCACTTGGGCGCATTTAATGGAGCACTTAACGCTACTTGAACTTGGTGTAGCAAGATATCTAGCGTGCTATTCTCGTCGAATTACGCAGTGGCGTTCTGAATAGCAGCAGAAAATGTTTCCTCTAAAATGGGCAACAAACAATGATACTGTAAACCAAATATCTCAGTCTAATGATTTCAGATATTAGTTATGTAAATTGGATGCTTTTTTTACAAAATATTGACAGAATTCAAAGTTATAAGTACTTCTCCTACAGAAAAATAAGAGATATATTTGATTACCTGTGAATGGATTACAATATGCGTCTAGATAAAAAATACTAATTCCACGGAAACATTTCATTTTGGCTTGAAATTGTTGCGAAGTTAGAGTAGCGAAAACATTTATTTCACTCGGAGATTAAAACTGCGATATGCATACATTAGTTAAACTTACCGAAAAAATGAAAAGTTATCTGAAATGTAGGTGCCTTTAAAGGTTAAGCGCTTCCTTTGGAACGTGAAAATTTTCACATTCCCCACTTATCAATCCACTAACCTGCTTTGATTGTACTTTTTCCTGAACAATACGTAAGATACCGGTGAAAGATGCTCAGACAAGACTTTTTAGAATCCATTAATTTCGCTAATTACAACAGTAAATTTTTACGATTCAACGAAAATGTTGAGCACATCATTTTGAGGTTCAACTGCTAAGCAGTCTCAACCCGAGTTTAAGGACCTAGACAAAGATTTTAAAGGATTCATTATTGCCAGTTGAAAGCAGAGTAGGAGATTAAAAAATATGCGAGGAATAGTATAAAGTTTTTTCAATCACAAACACTGAAATGCATTGACTATCACGGGCAAGATGCGTGGATCAATGATGGCTTCATAAGTTGGGGCACATGCACTTAGTCCTCTGTTCATAACATACATGAAAAAAGCCATAAATCATTCTCTCAGCAACACGCATTACTTCAGCACATTGCCACTCGAGTAGTCCTATCGCGGCGGCGCCTCTTTCCTCTTCCCTTCCTCTCCAGCCCCTCCCCGGGTGATCGGGCGTATAAGTCACGGGCTTGGTTCTAGGCCCCGGTGTGTTGTATCCTCGAAGGGCCCCCCTGAGCCCTCATCCGCTGCCACTCGAGTAGTGAACAACATTGGTAGTAAAGAAGGTTAGGGATGAAACCGTCTTTGTCAGAGCCAACCACTTCCCCTAATCAAGTTCATTATTTTAAACATTGTCATCATGTTCTGTTCCACACACCATAAACTAACTTAAATATCGATTCGCAAAGCACGTGCAAATCTGAAGGGCAAAGGGAGGGCAAGGTGTAAGCAAAAGACCCATCACACTTTCTGAAAAATCCTGAGCAGTGGGGATAGGTAAGCTTTCCTGAAGTAATACATTCTGGAAAATTATACAAATATAATAAGTTTGTATTCGTATCGGCGATACTACCAACATCATTTAACCCCGCGGTCCTTATCAGACATGGTCTTAATACACAAGTTTTATATCATTGACACAGTACTTCAAAAAATATTTACGATATTCAACGATATTCTCTCACTCCAATTTTTTCAATCCATCCATTCGTTCGGAAGCTGCTCGGTACTTAGCTAACCTGAGTCTCTCAAGGTAACGGTGTAACAATATTTTACAGGTCTTGACCTCAAGGGTATTTTAATTTCCATACCCGTCAGATTTTATCACATCTTCATCTAAATGAAACAGAATTGCCGGCGCAAATTAATAGCCTGTAACCTTTCATGCAGTTGATATGGGAGTACGATAAAATGAAGTCCCCGGTGAACCCTTTAGGTCGTTATCTCACTCAGCTCAATAATTTCACATTAAGTCCCTTTCAATGGCCGCACAAGCACTACTTCACCTAATTATTGGTCGCATTTCGCAGCGTAATTTTCTTCTCCCATGTCACCCACTCCAAGAGATATTCGCTTATTTGAATGCCCTACTGATAATCATTTTGCAGACATTTCCCGGTGACGACATGAAACGAGTCCCAAATACTCTTCCCCATGTTTGTCGACTCAGTCCATCTTTCGTTTCTATTTACTATAGTAATAACAATTCAAAAGCCGCCGTTACTTATTACCGTCAAATTTACAAGTGTCAGAGTAATAGTATTTCTAAGCCTGCTCAAATAGCTTGCGACTACGATACAACATGATAATTTCGCGTAATTACAGATACTGAATAATACAGTAAAACGCTTCATATCACGAATTTGGTGAGTCTAATCCTTCCTTAAGGTACCCAACCAATGTTTATGAATCTGCAGTATTCTACTTTCAGGAAATATGTAGGGGAGACCGGGGTAATACCGAACGGCGGGGCAATACCGTGCCCCATAATTTTAGATCCGTTGGAGTATGTAGTGAGCGCTGGGAAGTGCTACTGCCTCTGCTACTGCGTAGCGGAAGGAAAGCGAAACCGAAGAAGACAATCTGGGAGCATCTGCCTTTACGCACGAGTATTTGACGAATGTTTTTCTGTTTTGTCAAGTTTTCTTATAATTTTTAAGACTGACTCGAAGTGAGGTAAGTAAAACATGTTAATTGTGACTATATTCTGAGTAGTGGTTTTGAATAGCCCATATCATGGGGTATTTTTTTAATACCAAACACAAGTCCTATATTGCTATTATTTTAGGTTAGGGTTGAAAATGCTGCGTCATGTCGTTTTGGGGCAATTCCGTACATCTTACATGGGGCAATACCGTGCAAGACGTAATGCGTACGTTATTGCCCCATTTTGAACGATAATGCCCCACATAGTATTATAACTTTTCTGAACAACTTGAACATTAAAATTCTTATGTGAATTATGATGGACCTTTGACTGTCTGAGTTACTAATCCTCTGAAATACAGGCGAATCTCGAGAGTCCGAACTCACGATAGTCGGAACGCCTCAATAATACGAACGACTTTCATCCGCCGTGTCGTCAGTTTGTCTGTACTAATTATGAATTTTCATACTTTAATGGTACAATAAAACATTTCATCATAAATAGAAAAGTATTTTCTTTATTTTTGGTTTTATGTCCTCTCACTTTTCTTCCAACAAAGATAGGGGGTCGGTATTATTTTAATTTCAATGTAAGGTAATATGCTATTTTTACTTATTTTGACGATGGAATAAAACTTTAAATAAAATTTTCCATCTTCCCCCACACATTTTCCCCACGGTCTTTTCAATTTCGTTAACCATCACCAGTTTTATTCCGAAGGAAATCGAATTTCCTTCAAAATAATATGATTGCCTCTTTCGTTGAATTTTTCAATTGAAAGGCAAATAAAAATGCTTAAGGGTAACCTATTACCGCGCTCTCGCCTAACATACTCAGTGCTGCAAACAGTCTATTCTCTTAAACAAACCCGAAGTACATTGATAACGCCTGTATTTCCCATTCAGCTAAACTCTGGCTGTTAATGTACTTAACATTATCCTTGCCACACACTTAACGCCCTATTTTCGATAATTTTTTTTATGAGTTTCATACAAGAATATTAAGCGTGCAAATAAGTCAAGCTTTATAAATTAATCTCTTAACATTTATTTTCGGAAAAATATGATTCACTTTCATAAAAACATAAAAACACCAAATTTTATTAAATATTAACCCAGTATAGCCTTGAAGATTTTGAGGAAAACGGATGAAGCCCATTAATTGACAGCTTCGAGTGAGATCGTTCTAATAAATCCTTGTAATTAGCTAATAGAAAACATTGAAAAATACTCTTCATTAATTAAACTGATATTAACTCTAGTCATGAGAAGATTATCTTTTCTTGACATTGTCTGCCATCAAAAGCGTAAAAAGTACCTCGGGTAACGGTAAAAAGTTACTGTGAGTAATAACTATGACATGTTTTACCCACTGACAGTTAAGTATTTTTAAGGAAGAAATTATGCAGTCTATCTAACTCCTTCCTTATTCAACTTCATTCTAACCGTTCCTTCTCGTTAATTAATTTTTATTACTACAGTTAAAATTACCTATAATTCTTGCCCTGGCATATAATACTTCCTATTATTATTAATAAAAAAATTGATTAGCTGAAAACATTCAACTGACTAACCTGATCATTTTATAAATCCTTTATCAGCATATGTCGATGTATTTTTTATTATTACAACACTGTTTTGATACCCAGTAAAATTTTAGCTTTTAACCCATTATTCCTCAGACTGTATGCAGCGGTTTTAAATTTGTTTTTTCGTATTTTCCAGTTTATTTTGGCCTAATTAAGATACATTTTCATTAAAAAATTATTTTCAACATAATATATGATTTTCATAATGTTGCGTTTACGCAACGCTGGGAAAATTCCGGCAAAAAAATTAAAAAACGAGTTTTTAAAACTTAGGTTCTATTTTTCATTTTTTATCGTGATTTGCATTCTCAACATCTTCGCCAGGAGTTATCAGTATTCCTTTGGATTAAATGCCTTATTCTGACTTGCTGGGGTTTGTCTTTTTTAAAGCGTTAAAGCATTAAGATTAAGTATATTAGCTCAGACAAAGAACATTTTTATCGAGTAGAGTCTTAAATAATTACATAAAGCATTAGAAAACGGCTATCGGCCTATTTTAAATTGTTGAGCGTTAAAAAAAAGCCAAACTAAGACAGCTTGAAATCATTTTAGCTCTACTCCAACCGAAAATAGAAAGCACTTCGCTAATCAACTTGAGGCTGGAAGGCGATACTTGGTGGAACTTGGTGACAGGAAACATAATAAGGATACACTTTTGTATGTTCCACAGAAGCTTTAATAACCGACCCAGGTTTCGACAGTACACTATGTCATTATCAAGGTGAGACATCATATCATAGACATAGTGTACTGTCGAAACCTGGGTCGGTTATTAAAACTTCTGTGGAACATACAAAAGTGTTTCTTTATTATGTTTCCTGGCACTTCACTAAATCCGAAAAAGTGTACGTTTCTTAACTAACAATCGATTTCCCTTCTTTTTCTATGAACATTCTAATCGGATTGAAAAACGATGTTTCATAATATTAAAAATATAAAAGATGCGAGAAAAATATATTACGTGGGCATAAAGATCACTGCTACCTCAAAAAATGGAGTAGACAAAAAATAAGAACTCATGGTTGGATGCCGAAAAATCAAGATTACTTTTCCCAATCCCAAGAAGTGATAAAGACACTTGGAAATCCCTTTCGTTACATTTGCGCATTAAGTTGAGAAGCAAAATGCTCACTATTAAGGAAAAATGTAGAATGAAAGAAGAAAATTCGAAACAATGCCTTCTGACAATAGGAAAGCATTCCAATAAGATTGAAGAGTAGTGAGGTTGGCTTCTTGCCTAGGTATGTCTAATGTCTGATATTTTCTTCAAATTACGATTGTTTTACATAATAATTATCTGAGGTTGGTCGTTTGAGTGCATTCGCAATTTCTTATGAATCACATTTTAAGCATATTTCTTTTTGGTAGTGACTAGTGAGGCAAGAACGATGACAGTGAAAAATCATAGTTGCAAGAAAGATCTGAGGTTTTCCCGGCGTATGATGTTGTTGAAATTATGTCGGGTTTCCCACCGGATAAGGTTCTCCATCTCTGCCGACGTTTCGATGGTCGTGTCGTCCATCGTCATCAGGGCTTAAAACCCTTAACTGTCAAAACGGTATCCTATATTAATTTTACAGTAAAAATATTTCCCAGAATAATGAAATGATCAATTGAAATTCAATTGAAGGATCGATCTTCCTCTACATGTATGTGCAATGAGGCTATAAAAAGGGTGAAAATTTTCAAATTCAAATTTCCAGAGCACAAGATCACTTATTTCAGACTTTTCACGGAAGAACGCCAGAGATGTACCAAGGTGATCTATAATATTACATACATAAATAAACACACGCAATTTGAAAAACAAGTCGTTGTCACAAGATGCAGGATATTTACAACATAACCTAACAAAAAGATAACGGTTAAAATGTATGAAATTGAGGAAAGTTTCGTGAAAATCGCCATTGTTCCTATAGGTCAAATTATCTAAGTGATTTCAAAATATTACTCAATTTGCAGATACTACTCCTCCCTGATATAGTATCCTGGAGTGAGCATCCTTTACATCCTTTCGGCAACATATTTTTTATTTACCTATAACATATTTTTTATTTTATAAATTTTATATGTATATATTTTAAAAATGTCCACAACGGTGTTGATCAGAGCACTTACTTATCCTTTTTGTATGTGTGCTTTTTCCGTTTATTTTATTAATAGAAAAATTTCAATAAGTTAATTTCTCTAAACGATGTAAGTTTCTCTTGTAACTCCGTCAGCAAAAATGTGAGTATTTATCTCTAGTTATGTGATAAAATACTTAAAGCATTTTACACATAAGAACGAGCCGGAAACGCCCAAAACGGAATTAATCCATAGGGAGTTACGGAATTGAAGGGGTTACAGGTTTTTCTAAATTGTAATTAAAATAAATGGAATAAAACTAATAAATATTACATAGTGAGACAACTTCGTTGGATGTATCATGAGGCATAATGGCCTAATGAAAGCAATCGTCGTTGGACGGGTGGACGGAAGGAAGGGTATGGGTATGAGCTACTTAGAACAGGTTATTAAGGACGTAAAAGAGAAGAAATACGTCACACCAATCTTAGCATTGTTGACGTATTATGATGATGATGTAGTGACATGGATATGTTAGCATAAACCCGGACTTTTTCGCCTAACTCCTTCGTTGAATCGTCTCTCAAGCCCTGACCGTCCCGCACGCTCTCGACTGAAGGGCGTGCCGCACCATTTCTCCACCACGAGTGGCTGGGCACGCTCCCTTCGACGCGGGGGAAACCCTTCCGCGTCTCCGCGTCTATATCCGCAGGGATGCATCCAACACACTCCTCCCCGACTCAACCACCCACCATGGCATGAGGAGCGCGACCGCGGGCACCTTCCGAAGGGCCCGCACTCCCACCCCTATCTCCCCTACCGCCCCCCATTCCTCCCCCTCACTCCCACTCCCTAGCCCCTCTCCGTGACCTCGCCACCTGTTGCCTCCGCCTGACGATGAGAGGTCAACCCGGTGCGCTCTGGCTGAGGCCGTAGGTTAATGGCGGAAGGAGCATGGTTGGAGGGGGATGAGGGGAAGTGTGGAGGGGCAAGAGCGGGTGGAGTGGGAGGGGATACTCGAAGGGGTGGGGGAGAGAGCGTTGGTTTTTTGGTATTTATCGGAAGCAGGACCTTGGGTGTCGAAGCGTGCTCGGGGTTCCACCGTGTGTCGGAGTGAGGGTGTCTTGATAAACGCCCGAGCTGCGGTGCAGTCAAGTGAGGGCCGGGGAGAAAATCAACAGAGGGGGCGAGCGGAATTCACATTTCATGGCGGCGCTGACGCATGCGACGAAGGCGCGCTGTCCAAAGGGGATGCGTACATATGCATAAAGGCAACCGCTGGCCAATCCCGACAATGGAGCAGACTTTGAATATTATAAGCAAGAACATTTAAAAAGTGGATTCCTTAGTAGGCCTGTGGAAATGTCACCCACGGCGCAATCAAATAGGTTCACAAAATTTCGCTAACTGCGATACTAGTAGCGAATCTGACGGGTAATTTTAGAAAAGAAATTTCACGGAAAAATAACCTTAATTAGAGGTGTAAGGAGTAAGTAATATTTGTGCTGTCAAATTTAAAACAGCAATTCCATACCGTAACTGCAAACATCACGTAAACATTTTATAGTAAATGTTGAGAATAAACGGATCGCTCTCACTTAATCGCCGCGATGCGGGCACATTTGAAAGCCGATTAAAATGCGCCCAAAAGGGCAACAAAAATCAAACTTCAACCTATCGGACTGGTGCCTTCTCCAATGTAGCCCCCTTACTCATGATAATAACGTCGAAAGAACTAGGATTGAAATACTTGTAAGCGAAAATTGAGAAAAATGTGACGGATGTACCTTGAGAGCATGTGATGGATGCATCTTGATGTTTTGGCGCATAAAATTGCCCATTTTAACTTATGTTGAAATTAAGTAATTTTAAGGGTGGACCATTGCTAACATTTACCAGCATCTAGGCTGAAAACCTTGATATCTAAGGCGATATTGAAGAAACCATTGCTAATTTGAGATACAGGATAGTACCAACGTACACGTCCTGGATAATACCAATAGTACACGTCCTGGATAGCATCCACTAATTCGATGCAAAAAAATATCGGCCGGGCGGGATTATCATGATATTGCTTTTCAGGTCATCATTAGTCAACAATACTAAGATTGGTTTGACGCAACTCTCCATTTCTTCTCCTACCCACCAGCCTTTTCATAGCGACGTATTTCTTCTCTTTTACATCCTTTATAACCTGTCCAATGTACCTCATTTGGGGCCGTTCCTTGCCTTTTTTCACTTCCACCTGTCCTTCCACGATTGCTTTCGTCAGGCCAAAGATGACTCATAATGTGGCCAACTAAGCCCGTCTTCTCTTTAGGGGTTTTAGAAGAATTCTCTTTTATCCCACTCTTCTTAGCATTTCTTCGTTACTTAATCGGTCGATCCATTTAATCTTCATCATTCTTCGGTAGCGCCACATTTCGCAAGTTTCCACTCTTGACTTCACTGCAGATGTCAACGTCTAAGCCTCGCTTTCAAAGAGAAAATTGCTCCATATTCTCCACCATAATACCCAATAATATAGTTTCCAGGATTGAACTCAATAAATGCGATATTAAAAAAATCTTTACAACTTGCAATAGAAGAAAATTGAAAGCCATCATCCAAAACTTTAAGCTTGTTTCAACAAGAAAAACTTCTAGCCACAAAAGGAAGCTAAATGATTGCAATAGAATTTTCGGAAAATAAAATGATTAGTTAAAATTCCTGGAAAAATTCAGTTCGAACTGTCGAAAATGGTATTTTTTTAAATTGCATACTACGCTCAAAAATTACTCATCAAGTTTATCCCGCAATAAGAAAAACGTTGGAGCAGTGAACACAACCATAATAATCAGTGGGCAGGAACAAGTGCAATATTTCTTGCCTATGGCCGTCTTATTTACAGTTCGTAATGTCTTCAGCGAACATATTTTTAAGAATGTTGGAAGACAACAGAAAAAGTAAGTCTGGCATAACACAAGCTACGCGTGAAAAGAGTAGAGTATAATTTTGGAGTAAATTTGTGAGTAAAATTCCTATAATATCACTTTTGTGAAATAATTAAAGATAGAATTTCTAGTCTAGCGTGCAGGAGTTTTCAAGGTTGCCAAATAACAAAAGGAAAATGCAGTTGCAGCTCATAATAATTATTCGGTCCTGGATCAGAATACCATAAATCCTTGCTAATAATCTCTGGCCCGCATCACTCCGTATTCATAATATTATTTAACGCCAAATATTTTTTCCAAAAGCAATTTTTAATTATAAAGATATAAAACCTTGCTTGATTTTGGATTCGATTACATCTTCAATCCACGGGGAAAAATACACCTAATCAACTTTTTACTGACTTAATGAGTGAAATAAACAGCAAAAAATGGATTCATAATCTTTCCTCCGCATTAAAGCAAGAGAAACATGTTTTTATTTACAAAGGAAGCAGTTTATGTATGCAAGGATAACAAATCATATTGAATTTCCTCATTCGATCACATTGTCTCCTTCAGAAAGCATCACAGAATTTTCCTTCGGCACAAGTTTTCCAACTCGAAGATTGACATCCCATTTCGACACCGGATATCCTTTGAAAATGTCGAACGAAAAGTCGAGAGGGATCAAAATGGGGATGAGAGGTTAAGGGGAACAGGTAGAGGATGATAGGGAGTGGGAAGGGAAGATTTAGAATTGGGACTTTAAATGAGCGACAATCCTATGACATTTGGCCCACTGTAGAGCGTCTCACGCACAAGATTACCATGCAACCAGAAAGCCTACACGTGTCAAAAAAATGCAAGGAATTTATCACAGCGGAAGAGTTACGTAGTCTTCTAAGAGGGTGGAAAGGGTTGAGAGTGAGAGAGAGAAGGCAACATCCCATGCGTGGGATTTGCATGGAAATTCGCCAGCCATAAGGTCATTTATAATAACAAAATAATGACGGCCCACGCTCCTGATGCCTCGAGTAGGTGATAATGACGATTCAGGTACGTCGATAATAGAGAAAGATGAAACGATAGAGGAAAAAAGGTACATGGGAGTAAGAGGCCAAGGGGGGGGGGTCTCGTGGGACGAATTAAGTGGTAGAGGGAGCGATAGTGGGGAGGATTTGGATTGGAGGCAGTGAGACCGTGAAAGAAATCGCCGAGGAGGAAAGGGCGCGAAAAAAATGACCGCTTTGAATTGCAAAGCGGTCGACCAACACACACCCGAGCAGAGCACGCTCATTTCTCTGCCCCGCGCAAACATACGCCTCTTTTGCCCACACACCCACTCGGTGGTGCGCAGAGAGATAATAGATCGCCCATCTAAGCGACGGAAATAGATTCAGAGAGTGGTGGTTTCATCCCCCTTTTGAATCTCAGATGGCCAGCGAAACGACCTCATTTCTCAGTATATATCTGCCTCCCATCACGGCTTCGATGCCTCCGACCACAAGCACGCCATTTCCATCGGCCCTATCCTCCTTCCCACCGCCTTTGCCCGCCAATCTCACCCCCTCGTCCTTCCAATGCACCAATCTGACGCCATTCGACACCGCCTCGCTATCCTACACTCGGCCCTTGGCGAACCCAAAGCTAGGGATAGAGATGCAACGAGGAAGGAAAGGGGGGAGAAGGCTGCGCAATCGCGCGGAATAATAGCTCCTCAACTTCGCACCATGACTGGCGATAGATGTCTCGGGGAAGGAAATAATTTGCGATTGAAGTGCTGAGGTGAGTATATTGGTGACTTGCGGTGGCAAAGGACTTGAGGCTTTCCCGGAGTAACATCTGCAGAATGGCCTTCGATCATATAACTCCAAGCGAATGCATAAATGTTGTAGTAAAATTCAGTTATGTTCACCAATTAAATGATTATTGAACAATTGCACTAACAAGTTTCAAGTAATCATAATTTTTTGAAATAATTCATTTCTCTCGTGTGTGCGATTCGAAAAATGCGTACGGGTGTTCGAAATGTCCACTTAGGTAAGGGAACGTGTAAAATAACTTGTCAAAGGAAGTCGTATTTGAAATTGCTACGGTAATAAGACAATAATAAAGGAGTAAATGGTATTCGTTTCGACCGAGAAAATAACTGACTAATTGGAAAAATACACATTTTCCCATTGAATTTCCTATGCGAGCAACACTTAAATAAAAAATCCGTGCTACCAACTAGCGGAAGATCGTTGAAGAGGCGACAATAAGCTGGAAAAGATTTAACTCAGTCACCTCCCTCATCTACAGGTAAATATCTCGTGTTTCTGGATAACTTCTTTGAACTCTGACATTGTGGCACACTCGGAGAATCCCGTCTTCAAGTGCATAAAAGGCGGAAAAGCAAGCCACCGAAATAATCCTTAGTTTAGGGTCCCAACACAGTGTTTGACTACAGTTAGCAAATATAGAAGTATAAAAATATAGCAATTTACTACGCCCTCCTGAAAATTAGGCATGATAAATATTGCTGATACATCGCAGTGTTAGTACAAAGCGTATTACCAAGGAAGCGACTACATCGAACAATTACTCGAAGCCTATGGATTTGTATTATTTTCGAAAATGGCTATTATTTTTATATAAAAAATTGAGCGCATTTATTACCTGCATTGACTTCATATATAACCTCAGTACAATTTATTTTGTAAAATATGTTCATACATTTCTGTTAAATATCTTCATTGTTAAATAATTGCTGTTAAATTGCTGTTAAATAAATTGAACAGCGATTTATGATGGCTATGTTTAAATAAAAACGTCCCAATCAAATCCACATTCTATCCGTATTGTTTAGAAAAAACTGTAGAAATTTTGTTCGAATTTTGTTGGACATTTGTTTTGTTGGAATTAAAAAAAATGAACACCGATGTAAAATAATGAAATTAGTTCGTCCAAAACACACGGAATAATAATTATAGCTACATTTTGGAATTGCAAAATAAAAAAACATGAGTTTTAGGCATATATTTGTATCGATGAATAGGTACATTTATATTATAGGCGTAACAAGGAAGATGATAAAAGCAGGTAGGGAAGAAATGAATCACACTCTAAGTTTCTTCGTGAATCTACGTTTCACTTTCAAGGATAGATCGAGGAAGTAGTGTACTTTCCAAATATGTGGCCATTGTTGTTTATTTTTAAACAACAACTCCTCACAAAATAATACACTGGCAAAACCTCTTCATTTCCTCCCTGTGCAAATACTAATTTCCATTAAGTACAAGCTCCAGAATTGCACTATGGCACTAACTCCAGTCGTCTGTGGTTCCTCTAATGTTACAGATTTTGAAAATATTGCAGAATCTGGAGAACGATTTTTAGCTATATTTATGTGTAGAACTTTTTCTAACTATTCTACATGTAAATATGCAGCTGATTTCAAAACTGTGTTAGCTTTTCTCTTTCTTCGTACAGCTCCTTACCTTAACCCATTTTAAACAATATCCACTAAATCCTCCGCTCTCCGCAAGGTATAACGCTATGATTGAATAATAGAAATTTGTCTCAGTATTCCGAACTACATAAATTCTATTTAATAATAAAATCAATATATATTAGCATTTATTTTGGTAATTAAAACCTTATTTTTCTTTGCAAGAATATTTAGTGCAAATTTTGGAACAAGGAGAGGCCATGATGTCAAAAAAGTAGGCACGATTGACAAACATGGGCAATTCAGAAACCTTAAGTTAGTCGAAAACATTTCATATAAGATAAAAATTAGCTAAAATTTTGCTTCTTAGAATTATCATTGATACCTACCGTTCTCTTCATCACATTTTTATTATTTTTTTTCAAAGAACAAATCCTGAGTATCGTTAAAATCTTAATTCGATAATATTTTTCATCGTCTGTGATCGCACAAAATTGAGTCCAAAATAACGCCACGAAAAGACTGAATGCTAGAAATGCTTATGTAAAGCATTAAAGTAAAGCAACTTCTTAAAATAATGTTACTCGGGTCAATTTGATTGAATACATGGGAGCGTTTGACCTCATATCTAAGTTCACGAGTTTGGATCTTAGACATCTCCCACATTAACCCTCAAGGAGCGAGATAGTACACGGAAAGAATCTAGACGCTTAAGTTGATCATAAAATATTCACATGCATGAGGTTTCCCCTCGGTGAGTCTTACCATCGCCTATGAAAAGGAACCTTCTCTACGATGCTCAACTGATTTTCTAGCATAACTACCTGTTGTCATTCTCTCAATTTTTTCTTCTGAGAATGTATTATTTTCGTTCAAGGTTGATCCAATATGGTGTAAAGTAGTAATCATTTTAAATTATTAATGATATTTTTTTATCTCATGCTCATTTAATCAACAAGATAAAATTATTTGTTACATAATTTCACAATTTCAATTGATTTAAACAAAAGTGATGATTATTTAAACTTTTCAATCATATTTAAGGTCATTTAAATGAGAACTTGGAAATGCATAAAATAAATTATAATATATCTTAATGTCCTGCCTCTATTATAAGCAACTTTCCGAGTTTTTCGCACAAAAATATTGTAATATTTCGATAATTTCATCTGAAATTTCAGATTATTCATTTGCTTCATGCTTCACGATCAGGTTTAACGAAATGTATTGAAGATCCTCAGTAGGTATAATGAAATAATTGACATGCTTTCAGGCGGGAAATCACGACGTAGTTTTGAGTAATTCTGAAATATCAAACTGGAAGCTAATAAAGACCAAATTCTGACAGATTAAACAGGAAAATAACATAGCATGAACTTAAAGTATCTGCTACTCTTACTGCGCGGATTGGGATACAAAAATAATATGCCTTTACCGTCATTATTATAAGATGTAAAGATTTATGTAAATTTTTTTTGGGCATTTTTGATTATCCATGATGCTGGTGAACCATTATATTGCAAAATCAAACTGTTAAATGACTATTTAACCTTTTCTCAAAAATATCTGTTTTTGAAAGTGATTGACATTATTATCGCCAGGTCATAAATTATAGAAGGTACTGGTTCACACCTAAAGAATTACCACAACTGAAGTAACTGGCGTTACCTCCTAAGAGCAGCTAATTTAACATCTTAAGTGTACTTAACCTTGGCTACAATTTCTATTTTTCTCTGAAAAAGGAAAATTATAGTAAAGAGAAAATGCAAAATTTATTTTAGGCGTTAAAATTTTCTCCCAGCAGCGGACACTTACGCAAAATCCTTTTAATGGTTGTATTTAGATATTAATGTCACAGAACCCTGACACGATAGCTCGATTCTACGGGCAGAACGAAATGACTTCGAATATCAATAATATAGGAAATTCTCGATTCCCCAACCTTTCCTAAAGTATTTAAGTATCATCCCAACTACTTGCCGCTCTTTACTTATTATGTTACTTGAAAGTTGATGGATGAAAAAAATTAGATTAGGGAATTTTTCGACAGTTAATGGAAAAAATCAAGGAAAGTTACTTGAGTAAAACAACAAAATTTTACTGCAACTCTTTAAATGACAAAATAATTGTTTTAATTGGAATTGAAAAAGGAAGGGAACAAAAAACATATGATAGGCGGACAAATTGTAATAAAACATGATAACGGCATGGTTAATGAAGTGATTCACCTCGCCTAGATCCATTTTACCCATCCATTTGCAAACGTCTTGGCTTCAAAGGACAGCATATGCCAGAAATTCTCGTTATTAATCTTAAAGGTTGGAAGGACAGTGAGGAAAAAATACCGAATCTTTCCTTTAATGCCACTCGATTCCTCAAATGATGATGATAAGCAGGAATTGAAGAATAATAGCATAGATAATTCGTCTAAGGCTAAAGGAAAGGTGAAGTAAACGGAAGAATTCAGAGAAAAAGCGCGGGAAAGTATAAATGCAGTGGTCATCGAAATGAGGTGCGGCTGCAATAAATCCCGCCAAAATCCTGTTTGGGAAACAAGAGGGTTTGCTACGTGGTAAATGAATTCACGTTCAGACATGAGCGTGAGGGTTTTGCATTCATATTCATTGTGAAGTGGATTGAAGGGCGGAAGACACTTGTGGGTTCTCAAACTGGTACATAGAGGATGCGCCGGAAGCGCCTGAGAAGCACCCATAGGGTGGATAATCTCGAATCTTTGGTAATAATATTCCCTCGAAAGTCTTTTTCCAGTTGTCAATTTGAGGAGTGGAAGAAGGAAACTACGATGCGCCTGACAGATAGAAGGGAAAGTGACAGGGTATTTAGTCGAAAAGGGAAGCTTTACGAGTCCATACGAGGAGGTTCGATAGACTTTTGAATGAATCAACTTACAATGTTTACCAAAAACAGAATAAAACGTGCTACTGGCATTGGCCATCTCGATATATGATTATATCTTTACTTAGCATCTCCATGACATACAACTATAAACCTTAATAATAGAATATTATGGTGTCATTGCCATCAACATTTAAAATTTTAAGCCGAGGATACAAGAAAATCTCTGGAATCTACAGGGATTTAATAATGACGTAATATTGGAATAGTTTACAAATTTGATGAAGTAATTCGGTCATTGCCAAAGTATGGGTGCCAAATTGCTAGGAGTGGTATACAGTCACGCCAAATGCAAGAGCGCAACATCAGGTTTGGCCCACGACTCATAAATGTTTCTAAAACTCGGCTTGGAAAAAACTAAATACGATTCCAAAGAAATGGAGTGTAAATCTCGAGTCTATACACCGCCAGAATTTCAATTATTACTCGCGGGATCTCACTTATACATGGGTGTTAAATCAACAAGTGTAATTTAGTGGAGGAGGAATGCAAATGGCAGCTTAAGTAAGCACAAGCACTTAAGGGCGGAATTATGCAGTAGAGTATCAGAAAAAAGAGAAAAATACAAACCAGGAGTCACGGAGGGCTAAGCGGAGGTGTGAGCTGGAGGTCGTGAATTCCCTGTACAAGCGGATACAGAAACAGGCGGGAAAGTACGCGAATGGTGGATCCGAAAAGGCGGGAAATCGCAAGACGATGAGAGAAGATGGCACGCGGATCGTAGGGATGCGTCGGAAACGTCAGATCTTTGATATGTCCCAGGGGAGGAGGATTAAACACCGAATAATGAGAGGAGGACCTAAGGTCAAAGACCTTTTGGTACTCCATCCAAAGCGAAGGAATCCAAATCTATTCACTGATACAATAAGTTGCCTCACGGAATACCTCGCCGTTTTTTAATCAAATGCGGAGTACGGGTCGTATTGAATGCATATCACGTCTCAGAATAAAAGAAAGCCAGTGAAAGGTACTTGAACTGAATTATAACTAGCTTGAAAAATCAAATGCGTGAAATAAATGGGAAAAAGTGCATCATACTAAGTAATTAAATATAAAATTTAAGTTAATCGACTACTATTGCCGCAAAAAAGGTAGAAAGCTGAACTTAAGCATTTGTATAAAATTCTGCCGGAGCTCCATAGTGTCGTGTCACATATGGTTTTACTCAGTGTTTATTCGACTATAACAAAAAATTATTAAAAACTGTTTAAACGTAAAGATATAGCTTTACTGTCAAAAGAGCGAAGAAAAACACGCTAAAACATTTCAAAACTTTTCATGCAAGGAAATGTTTATATTGTTCCTCTTACTTAAAATAAACCACAATGATGAAAATTACCGATTTGGTAGCGTGCATTGACGCGGGGCGATGTTTTACGTATTAACAATTTTAATGATTCATTGTTGTAGTCGAATAAACAATGAGTAAAACGATATATGACACGGCCATATGGAGCTCCGGCAGAATTTTATACAAATGCTTAAAGTTCAGCGTTTTACCTCTTTTGCGGCGATAGTAGCTATATTCAGGATTATTCATTTTTAAAGCTTTTCAAATGGATTCCTATTACTTAGAGCGGGTACCGACTAACGCAGCGTGGTTCTCTCAGGTTGTTATAGTAATTGTGCAAACTATGCGGCGGGAAAAATGTTAAACACCGGTTCCCAAAAATTGGTTGATATTCGGCTCCTTAAATGTAGTAAAATATCATTTTGGGCGAAGCAAATATTTAAAAATCAAACTATATAGGTATATGATAGAGATAGTGAGATATACTTCACGGTCAATTCACAGTTTTACTGAAGAAATATTAATCAAAAAAGATAAGTGTCTGTGAAGTGATACCATTTTCTTTCCATAATTGTGACTCCTGACGTCCGAAAACAATACCCTCAGTAAAATACAACCCGAGTTTTAAATTCCTTTGTGAGGCAATGGTTTTGTTCACCAATTTTATTTTAGTGCCCATTGAAACCCATTGAATTGGAGTTTAGGTAAATGACTTTGTTTAAACGTATTTTTGATGCCACAGAATGCATTTTCGACTAGTCCCCTTCAAGAGATTTAATATATACGTTTATGCACAATACAATGAAAAAACATATGAACACAATTTATATTTTTGATGCTTACAAGCTTCGAAATGTTCATTCACCCACGAATTCACTAAAATACTTATCTTACAGATTTAAGAAATTTACCGAGGCATTTTCTCTATCTCTTTGCCGTAATACGCAGGATTGTCCATATTGAGTGCCTGCAGCAACGCAAAGTATACTACCTTAATCAACCTAAAATTACCTTCTTAAATTGAGCATGTATGATCTGCTTTTCACGAGTAACAGAATTATTCCTAATTGATCAATTAAATTATTCCTCATTCAGGAAACAATCAACTAACAGTATAATATACCCTTAACTGATTGGGAAAAATTAGAGAAGACGGAAAATCATTTCCTTGTGCGTTATGAGATTGTTATGAGTTGCATAGTCTTAAAATGCATGTACAAGTCAGGAAGGAAATTTACTGGTTAACGGCAACGGCAGCGCCGTAAAGATACGAGTTATATAATACCATGCAATTCTTCAGAAATTCAGGCCTTTCAGATATGCTTTCGCGAGATACTATCACAACCCGAGAAATTTTTCTCGTATTGGGATAAGAAGCCATAGAATTTTAGAGAAGTTCAGATAAGTCAAAACTGCATGAGTAAAGAAGTGAGGCAAAGAAGGACGATGAACAGTCACAGAGGAAATGAAACATTGAATAGTTGAGAAGTAAAATCAAATCGTAAATAATATCCTAAGGCTATACAGATTTTTAATCATCTTAAAATGAAATAATAATGCATGAAATATTCCAATTTTTGGTGCACGAATATTGAAAGCTGGTCCTATACCACTCAGGCAAGCAGCAAGCCATATATAATAAAGCCAGACCGCAACATAGGAAAATCTCCTTTCATTTCCGACTCTATCACATATAGATGCGAATGATAATATAAAATGATAATTTCATAAACAGGAAAAGCTTAGGAAAATAGCACACCACCTTATTAAATGCGTAAATTGAAGAAAGAGAAATGCTCTCATTCTTAATAATGCGATTGATTTTGATGAAAACGCCGCCTTAATGTCCAATACATATATTCACATATATCAGCTCAAAATTCAGCATCTAAAATAAATGACACAAAAAACAATCTAAACATTGCAATGCATAGTAGATAACATGCCAAACATAGTAACTCTATATTATGGATATTTCACAAAAAATCATGACGTATCATCTATTAAAAAAAGGCAAACGGATGCCTGATCGCATTCACACGAGGGACAGAATTCTGAGCAATCCAATTTTGACTAGCAAATAGACCCACGATAAATGATACACTGCATTGCTATTCCTGACCTTGAGCTGAGTAAGCTTAAGGAGAAAACAACTTGAAAAATGGTCGCGAGATGGGCGCGCGGAGGAGAGGTTAACTGGCCGGTGGGTTGGGGCCGAACAGTGAAAAGAGAGACGAAGGAAAATGAGAGAGAGGCAGGTGGGCCAAACACGAGCTTCTCCAGAACAGTTATCGAGGAACACCAAGGCGCATAGCAACCAGCCATCTCTTCCGCCTTCTAGTGAATTCCCTCATAGAGAGATCACATGGGAGTATCCCCCCGTACTCCCACCCTTTTTAGCTTAATTTCCCCGCGAGAAATTGGCATCAGGAGGGCATCATGAAAGAGGTACATCAGATCTGCCTCAAAATGTCACAATATTTGTTTTTCATCCTGATAAAGTTAAATGCGATGCAGCGGTCAGCATGTAATAAGAGGATTATATAATAAAAACAGAGGCAGAATCAATGGAGATCGGCAAAAAGCGGAACCTGTGTTCTACATATATCATGGTTGTAAAATTAGTCCAAGTTACAAAAACGGTAGTGACTACAGGAGAGCAAAATTTGTTCATCCCATTTATCCCTTCCATAAAAGTCTCAAGTATAGACGAAGTTTCCGTTCCTTTCGATGTAGATGACAACAAAATAATTTTAATAACTGAGACCATTGACTCATATGCCCTGACCGAATGGCCGCACTAAAAGTAATTCTTAATTTATTCATGATATAACACAGGTTACTAGTGGAAAGTGAGCTGTGAAATATACTCAAATTAGTGCGTTGAAATAGAAGAATAGCAGAGACAAGAATTGTGAATCCTACATGCCACTGACTTACTCTGTAGTAGCATAGATACGAATAATGGCGTTTCGTCTCAGAAGTAAACGCGCCGAATTCCACTTCATAACGGAGCAATGTTTTTTATGTGAATGAAAACCATAAAAGGCAATTGAGTTTTACATCTATGAAGTTATTTCGTAAAATTTATTTCGCAAGAGACTGGATTTTTAAGAGAACTTTAAAAATCTTTGTCCAAAAATCAATCAACCACTGGACAACGACAAATTCCTTTGCATGACGAGCTATGCCAATATCCCACAAATATATAAATGCCGACCCCCAATAAATTGTCTCTCAAAAGAAAAATAATATAAAATTAAAACATAATGTTATTTAGCTGTGACGAACGAAAATCATTAAATCAGCAAATATTTTTCTTCGAACGATTCATAGTTTTCATCTAAAAAAAATATTGGAAGAGTATTCCAAGGAAGAGATGCATGTGACGCATTTCCGCCTCTGAAAATTAACATGCCAAATTGGTGATAAAATTATAACCCGTATAGTAGTGCCTGTGGTGGAGACAGAATGCAAAGAAGTATTCAATAGTTACTGACGTGGCAAGAAGAGTTATTATACTTTTCTCCTCGCTCACAGCAGATTTTATACTTGATAAGAGATCAATTGCACACTATGCATAAATTAGGCAAACTAAAATATTCCTCGTTCCGGGTTCTGTCATTTTTGGGCGTATGAATTATTAAATAGAGGACCGAGTCGATTCTAGGACAATGACCAAAGTGAGAAGCATGGTGGGTTGAGGGAGAAGAAAGGGAGTAGGGCTATCTAGAGCGTAGTGGGTTAGCTAAGGGCGTTAAAGGGGGTTGACAGCCTTCGCTCTCGTGATGGCGGCATTATCTGTTGCCAAGGGGATCAAACCGGAGGCGGTGGTTGGCCGCGAGGTTAGGGCCACGGTAAAAGCTGCCGCAGATAGCAAGACGCGAAGACCGAAGAGGAGGAGTGGTCTCGAAAGCGGAAACACCAGGTGCATGATATTCAATTGCAGTGCTCCAGGATGAAAAAAAAAAAACCTTTCGCGTTCTCTGAAATGGTCACATGGCAACAGAAATTTTTAAGCTCCCGCACAATGAGAAGAGTCAGTGAAGATGAAATATTTGAAAAAATAATTTACAATGGGATTGATAGTTAGGGTCATGGGTTAATTCGGCTTAAAATGGTTGGAATATTAACATGACCCGCAACTCAGGGTCACATATAAACTGTTAGAAGATATCATTCCCCTCCAACACACTGTCTAAGTATTTAGGTAGGTAGTGTGATGACTATGAGCTATTTACTACCCAAGTGCAACCTAAGTATGCTATCCCTGCACATGTTTTCTTTTCGCCCTGTCATCCGAGGGTCAGTAATGCATGGGCAAAATATGACATGGTGTTTTACTGCCCAAATATTTTATTTGTATTAAAGTTGATAAAAAAACTGACGGATTTCTTCCGCCGAAACAACCACAAAAACTGAAAGCCAACTCATTGTCTCCAATACATGATTTTATATGTACGGAGTGGTTCACATTTCATGCACTGTTAAATGTGCCACTTTAATTATAGTAGGGCTAGGATTCACATGAAAATATCCCCTTAAATAACGCAATAATATAGCTGATGCTATCACCGAAACGAACGTCGTATCGACGAATCAGAGTATATTGTGCTCTACGGATGGCCATATGTTTAACAGCATTGCATTCCCTTTAAATATTTCTTTCGTTTGATGGGCTCACACTAACAATTGGATGCTTTGTTGATCAAAATAAATGGCGACACTAAACCGTGAACAAAAACGAAACGGGAAAAGCGATGTAACCATATGATAAAATGCGATCCGTATCAGATTGCTCATCTTCACCGAAAAGTACTGCTGGAATTAACAGTTTCTTAGTCTTAATAAATATCACTGAACACAGAATGGGTGTGAGCTGAAACATTCACAGAATTTGAGCCTTGTGCATCGAAATTGAATGGGTTAAAGGTTTTTATTCGTGGCGTTAGTGAAAAAACCACTTGCATTGAGGTCATTGAGGGATAGAAAAAGGTTACCTTTTCTATCCCTCAATGACCTCAATGCAAGTAGTTTTTTCACTAACGCCACGAACGATTTCGCTCGCACAAGCGGTGCATACGATTTTATGCTTGGAGAACATTATTTCATCGTGACATTGTTTTATTAAATGTTAAATAGTTTTGCATACAACGGTACAGCTCTCAAAAGACGTAAATTTCTTATGTAATTACAATCAAGTTCAATATCTGGAAAGAGATTACTTGCTTCGGCTCAACTAAGATTACAAATAAAATTATGTGGTTCACATATAGTGTTTGTATTATAATTAAAGGTTAACATCAGCTACGGAAAACACTGATTAATAGAAATTTAATGCATCGCAAAAACTTAAGACAACGCATTGGGTTATTTCAGATAATTAGGCCACTTTTTTAGCTCAGAAGTCGTAGGCTTCTTTTATATCTATTATATATTTCGCTCCTAAAACTAATTTCAAGGGCAAACATGTCACTTAGAAAGTCAAGAGAGGGTGATCTTGATAAAAGATGGACTTTCTAAAAATACTCAAAAATAATTAAAATATTAGGATATGTGTGATATGGTAAATAAAACATACTGCAAAAACCAAATTTCATCCAAATGAACTTGTTTTCAATCCGTTACTTTGATATTAGAGTAACTTATCACTATATTCAAATGTGTATTTATATTACCCTGAATATTATTGCGAGTGAATATGCGTAAATTAAGTGCTACGTACCTTGAAAAAGAAAAAAATAAGCATGGGGATCAAACTGACCTCTGCCAGCGCCTTTAGGCATGAGAAAAATACGGCACTTCTGGTGCTAAGAGTAATAAAAATACATCGAACGTCAGTTCAGAAGTTGAGCACAATACACCCCGTTTAGCTGACATAACTTCTGCTTCAGTATAAAGTAATTTCTAGCTTCACAAAAAGAATACGTTTTAAACCTAAGAAACCTAAGTATAGAGATTCGGAGAAAACAACATTGTTTGATACGGAATTGTGTGAGGAAATAATTTGCATCATTTAAAAAACTATAAAAATTTTAATCAGAGGGTGACTTCCGGCGAACCGAAAGGTCCAGGGAGTGATGCGCCAGATGTCAAAATATCGTCAATTAGTGCCCCTCTTGAGCGAGTTAGGGAAAATTTGAGTGGCAATCAATTCTAAAGTCGATCATAATGCTGTACTACATGTTCACTCCCTAATTGTTTGCGGTAGCAGCGCAGAGAACTAGTTGTAGCTTAGGGTGCGGAATTCACCATACCCAGCATTAACTAAAAGCTCATTGAGTATCCAATGGTATCCGCATCGACAAAATAATATGGGAAAGAGTTATTAGCGGAATGAATGAAACTTTGAACAGGTTTTAACTCAAACATGTATTTCGACGATTAGAGATACCTACTCACGAAGCTCGGGAAAAGAAAGAAGAAGTAAGAGTTAGCAATATTCTGGCTTCAAACACATCATGTTTTATAAAGGAAACAGCCAAATGACTGCCCCTCAGAGAATTTGATGCTCACATACTCCAAATAAACCCTGGTGCTGGTACAGCGTGGCTCGTACCCCAAAACGAGTCGTTACGTTAAGGCCCATACCATGTATACTAGCAAAAGTCGTACGAAGAAAAAATCTTACATATCTTGAGACGACTCGCTTTCTTGCTGGGGTTACTCATAAGCACAAAAAATTTAACAAACAAAATAAGGAGAAAACGTTCAGAGTGTAAATAGAGATAAACCAACTGAGCCAAAAATCATAATCATGAATCACTTATTTAATGTCATTGGAAAAATGTTGAACCCCACCCTTGCAAGAGAGAGATCATTGAACAAATAGATATGTTTCAACAACGGATTTTTAAAATACATTTTAATTCTCCGTGAATATGATTAGATGGTTAACTGAAGGTTTCTGGAAACACAAATATTTTAGTTTTAAATGAATTAAGATGGGGAGCTACTAGGCTCGGAGGCTACGAGACAAGCTTTGATTGCTAGAGCAATAGATCTTTCAGTGCGACACGGAGAGCATCATCCAAAAACTTGGTAATATTTTTGGGCCCAACAGAAACGATAAATTAAGAGAGATATTATGCTGAACGGATTGGTAGAAGAATAAGATTTTTCCCCGAACAATGAAGGAATTTAACTTATTCTAGGTAGAAAACAGCAAACGCATTTATTTTTTTCTTTCATCTTCCTTTTCTTGTCAACGGACGATGCCCCCCCAACCCCCGCCACACGCCTATTGAGGCGGCTTGCTGGGTACTACGAGAGATGGTAGTTGTTTTCCAAAAGGAATGGTGCATTAAACTTTACGATATACGCTTTGCATAGTTAAAATGATAGCTGGTTGTAATTTTTGATAAAACTAAGATATATCGGTGTTTAATGTTGATTGATGTTTCAAGGACTAAATTAACAATCTTACGAAGCTTTAGCTAAACAGAAATAATTCATATAAAAAAGACAATAATTTTTAACTACAATCAATTATGAGTGTCTTTTCTTTCCGGAAATTTGAAATGAAGTTCATTCTCAATTATTGTTTAGGAGTATACGGCTGTCTTTGTACACCTCATTAAAAATTGATAATATCCCCTAAACCTTCTAAAGTACAACACAATAGTTTTAAAACTTATGAAATTTCTTTAAAAAAGAATAAAAACATAAATTAAGCAATTTAGCGTGTGTTATATATGCCAAGACATGCTTGAACTATCCACCAGAGGGAAAAAAGATACCAATATAAAATAAAGATAAAAAAGTAAATATGCAAGAGTTACGAAAATTTAATTCAAATAATGAACGAAATAACTTGAATTAAGATTAGCATACATTAAAATTAACGACAATCAATCAGAACGACAAGAGATACGGATTTATAATAAATATATTGGAATGACGAATATGTACTTAAAATATTGAGCTAAAAAACAAATTAATATCATGATGCATGATTACTGGACATGCAATGTTGGAAAGTTTAAGACAAAACATTTTTATTATAAAAAACACAAGGTCCAAATTTTTCATAAACTTCAAATCTACCACACTACCCCAAAGAAAAACAAACCATTTGGGTAAGTACGGTCAATGCAATACTAACACTGGAAATATATTCAACTATGAAAGGTAAGAATTATTTTCTTCTATCATCCTACGGCATTACGTCCATTTTTACCGTTAATGCTCGCATGTTGTGGATTACATTCAGCTACAGCAAACTAATCACGAACGCGCAGTCTAACAACCGTCGCACGATAATAACTATGCCCTACAAGATTATTTCGACGAGTATGGCCAGTTATCGGAGGGTAAGATCATGGGGAACCTTCGCCTTACATTCGCTGGAAGAACATGTTTAGCTACCATACATCTTTAAACCCATGGTGATGGAGAATGCCAAATTTAATTCTCTGATTCTCCGTCTACTTTTATTGAGTGGGAATAAGGCCTGAATAACGTCAGATTCTGGGGAGAAATAGCGCAAATAGCGTTTTTAGCACTGTGAGGCCGAATGAGGAACTTGCATGGGTCGTAGATTGCTCTAAAAACTATTTTGAATAAGTCAAATGGATACATTAGCTCGCAAAAATACCTTCAGTTTCTCCATTCAACATCAAAAGAAATTAAAAAATTGCCTTTAAAATCGAGAAAAATTTCTCTGAGCCGACCACTGCGCGAAGACACCCGAGCGTTGCCGAGGCCAGTCGTGACGTCATAGGTGCCTAAACAACCGTAGGGAGTAGGGAAATACGCTGAGCGCATGGTGTAAAATTTGTTTTGAGGGAGTATTTAGCCGCTCATCGTCACTTTATTTTGTTCTGTTATTCTTGGGCAAGTTTTCCTATTGCTATTGTGCCTAGATTATTACTTGGGATATTAATAATGCGGCATCGGGATGATGAAGTACAAGCGTTTCACTTCGTGTGTTTTGGTTATCAGAAAAATGGATGATAACGTTGCCACTCGTTCGAATAGTACACCTGAAATTCATCTACGTCTACATAATACCCCGCAAGCCGCCTAAAAGGCGTGTGGCATGGGGTGTTAGGACACCAGCCTTTTTTTAGGACACCAAAAATTGATGCCACGACCCTCATGGAATTTGTTAAGACAAATTATTGCTATACGTCGGCGGCAAATCGAGTTGTAAAAGAAACTTGTAATACTGGAGGATAACGATCGTAAGCTGTGCTGTTGACATTAGAGTAAGCTGTGCTGTTGAATTTGGCAACGCCGGATTAGCGGAGAAGGTAGTCCTATCCGTCCTACGGTACGAATTCACAGCAAAACAGTCTGCACACAATCCACATGTGAGATCGCGAATCGGTTCCGCTGCCAACACACACATAAGCTACAACCAACCTATTTCAATAATATAGGTAAATCCATAAACAATATACTAGCATATACCATAATAATATAGTGGGAAATAGGCAAATACTCTTATCAAAAACTGGATGTCACTATCACATTCTTATATTCATCAAGTACAACTTACAATAACAGAACTCGTTATGATGAATACAACTATTTATTCACTGATTTAAACCCTTAAATTATACCACACAAGTGACACAGGAGACATTTCTCACTACTATTCGTTGAAATAATGGAATAACAAACTTCACACACAGTTTTTATTTCAATAGCGTGTTCGTGAAATGTCATATCTACGGTGAACAACGGAGATTAGCACGCCACTGACAATTTTTACACTACTGTTAGACATTTATCGATAGCGTAGTAGCACCTTTTACAATTCAATCACGATGGAACACTGATAACTCATGGCCGATATTTTTCAACCTTGTCAAACTTTGTGCATTACAACCACTGGCACTGTGATTATTAGCAGTAGCTTAACGGGAGATGTCACGTTGAAAATAACACTATTTTGGCACAAAAATGTTCCTAGATGTCTCCAATCAGCGAGCAAAAGTTGCATTGACTGGAATTCACCCCATAATACAAGCACAGACAGTCCTAAACGACGAATTCTCCGGTACCTACGAATAAACGGATGAAGTTATTGTATATAAAAGCTAAGCGGACATTAGTAAACATCAAAATCGTTCTAATTACATACTTAAATGAATGATATGCCGTCGATAACATCAACTTACAATTAACGTATCCCCCTTCCAATGGCCGTGGCTCAGACTCCTACAACGATGTTATTTAGGTATTATCAAATTTTTGGTTTAACTGCTCCAGTTTTATATTTTATGCCCTTACTCAGATATTAATATTATAAATAATGCAAAATACGAGGGCTTCCAAGCCTCTATCGTCGGATATTTATCTTTAAATATAAAATAATCAACACGTCTAACAAACGAAGCTCTCACAACTGCTGGCAACTATTACAAACAATCACAACAATAGCTTCGCGTGATGTTTAGGCACCTTTGACGTCATCGAGGCTTCGTCGGCAGTGGCTTGGGGGGTGAGGGAGTTTTTCCCGCGCTTTAAAATTCGTTATATTTATCATTAAATATCTCGTGAAGGAAAACTCAGATTTACATGCGGTTTTCTTTGTTGTATTCAGAAAATAATTTTCTGTCCGCCTATGAAATAAAAAAAATTCATGCAAGTTCCCCATTCTACAGGTTAGCTTTGCGGAGGCCATGCAATCCGAGCGAGCGAGCAGCTGAAGAAATGACTACTATGAAATGACGATTATACCTGTGAAACACTACTGCTGTCCGTTTCGATCACTGTCATTATAGGATAAGGACCTTATTTTAGCAACTGCTAGATTAGGAGAGAAAAAATGTTATTTCAATGTACGTTTACAGCACTATCAATAACATCTCAACTACAATGTCAATCATTTATTAATACGGGAGTCCTTGCGGAAAAAAACTGCCTCACGTTTTTATCCTGGATTTTTACTCTGACCTCAACCTAACTGATAAGGGACATCAAAATATCCTCAATTATCGTCAATTAATATCGATAATAATATACGGGAACATCGGCGACCAACTCCTTCTCCAACATGTTTAGCACGCTTATTCTAACGCTTTCATACCCCCTTTTCAGCCAAGGCCAAGTTCAGCATTCCTTCTATTTTCTTTTTTTCGCCTCTTTAATGTCAAGGGGCCTGTTCAGACAATTTCGACTGCTAAAAAAGGCAGAATCCTTCACTTCCACATGCTTCCAAATTTGTTTACATAAATGTCGTCTTTCGTTTGTTTTTGGTCCAAATGAGATGCATCGTGCGACACCCCCGTCCCGTTGCATACACATTTTTGCATCAAAATTTTTGGACCAAACATTTGACCGTTGGACACCGGCTTAAGAGGTATGAACGGAAAAGCCTGGGCCCAACATTGCATTGAAGCTTTGAAATGCGCTATCTACTCTACTCAAGTTCTACTTATGTACTCCGTTCTGTAAAAGATATTGCATATATTAAATTGTAATCTCTTCCCTTTAGTCCTACTATTTTCGTCATATTATTTCCAAATACTATCATTGGTAGTATGCGAAAATAAGATTCTACGTAAAATTTATGGATCCATTTGTGAACTACAGAGGTTGAGAAGAGAAATTCAATTAGGAGACCAGAGAACTCTAGTGGGGAAATGACATTATAGGTGAAATCAGAGGCAGAGTGAGATGGTTTTTCCATGCACTGAGAAAAGAAGACGGAAGTAAGATGAAGGAAGTTCTAACATTAAACCCAGATAACCGTAGACCGAGATGGACCAAGAAAAAGATGGTGGGACCAGCTAAAATCTGATTTGGGGAAGATTGGAGCTTCAGAATAGGAAGCAACGAGCAGAAAGAGACGGAGAGACATTGTTGGTGCGACTAATTGTCAAATAGGACATAAATGGCCCAAATTATAAACAACTGAAAATCATAGACAAATCATGATTTTGCAGGACAATGAAAAATTGGAGGAAATTATCAAGTGTAATGTATGAATAACAGAATAATTTGCCAGTAGTGGAGCCCATTAAAATTGCTTAAATAAAATTATCGACCAATAGGCCATTAGAAAAATGTGACAAGAATGGAACACTTAAAAAGCGTAGCAGTTCTCGATTTGGCTTCGAACAAATCTATTTTTTCCCAAAACGCTTAAAATATTAGAAACCAAGGGCGATAAAAGATACTTCCCCAAATTTTTTTCGGAGGAAAATAAAGGCAATCGCTTTATTTAATTGTTGTATTAAAAAGGAATGATATACGTTTCCCTTATGCCACATTCTCAATATCCTAAAAAAGTTAAATGAATTTTTAAAATTGTCAAAAAAAGTTCATCGCCATATCAGAAAATCTATACTGTAAATTATTCAGGGCGTAACTTAAATTATTCTAGGCACTGTGTAAATTCATTCACCGAATTCTATTAATTCCTGAAATTCCATAGATGTACCAGAGAAAATAAATCCAACTTAGAACCAGAGTATATAATGCATGATTTATAAAACAAAATATAGTGATAACATAAATGCTTGCATATGGCAATTATCTATTTAATAAGTCAGACCCTAAATACCATTCCTTCCCTAGTTATAATGAACTTACAAATAGGTAGCACTGCCGTTAAATAATTTTCATTTTTTTGCACTCGAAATGATGTACATATAAAAATCATTGTATAGTTTGAAATGTATTTACCCGGAAAGAGAAAACAGAGGACCAAAGCTAAATATTACGGTTGCTTACGGATAGGGTGGTCCTAATATTGAAGGATATCTTAATCGCTTGAAAACTAGTCCTTATGCTATATTAAAATTTGTTATACTGTATGAGTAACGCAAAGTTTTCATGATTAAGAAATGGAAGGACGACAAAAAAAACAAACACAAATTTAATGATGACTTTACAAAAAACTAAACACGGAGACTAGCAGAAAAGATACGTACAATAAGCATAGCATTTTTACACTGAAAAATGTCATTAACACGTTTGAATAGAAAGATTAGGTACTTATAATTTTTGATGAAAACAAACTATAGCTAGGGGTACGGGTACCGCCACGATTAATGAAGACCATTGCCAGGGATGGACGATATAATAAATAAATATATATTAAAGACATATCATTAAGAAACTCGCTTTAATGAACTGTTTGGCACTAATTCGGCCGACAAGATGAAAACATATTAATACATACAGAAGTTAATACTAAAAAAAGATTGAAGATTTGATGTGATGAGAGACTACAGAAGGTAACAAATTTCACTTAACTTGGAAGTGACAATGCTTGAAATGAGGGATGGATAAGTAGATGGGAGATATGCTTATAATAGATGCTACTAGAAAGACAGTTGCAGAAAACCTATGAGTGGTTAACGAAAGGATTCACAAACGTCTTCCATTAAAAAAAACCTAATCAGAGAAGAATAGAGTCCTTTTACACCTGATGTTAGAAAATAATGATAGCGGCCAAACCAAAGTAAAATGAAACATAAAGATGCATGAAGAGCCATTGATCACCTGAGAGCATCGACGGGGAAGAGATATGTAGAGTATCTAGTCACAACATAATTACCTCGCAAATTATAGTGAAAGCTAATACGCAAAGGTGGCGAGATCAAAATATACGGCACTTTAAGGAATAGAAAAAATTGAATGCTTTAAAGCTTGTATAAATTGGAGCTAAAGTGGAGGGCTTGGATAAATAGTGCTTACTGAAATAAATAGGAACTACCTCACGGATCAATCATATCGTATGCGTCCGATACCACAGTCAGGGCGGCAATCACTAAGAAAAATATTAATGAAGCTCACAGTACTCAGTAATTTATTAACTAGACTGTAATTGCTGTGTTTTCGTATCTTTTACGTATTTTATCAAAAATGACATAGCATATGGGAGGAACCATATTGCGAGAAGGTATACATGAAAGTATTTTGGCATTATACAAATGTATAAGGATTGTACTTAAATTATCTCTCATCTGTCAGATTATACAGAAAGAATGAATTAATTTTCTAATCCCAGGAAAGGTGAAGATATTAAGCCAAAACATTCAGTTGATACGATATTATTCCAATTTTCACACTTTGGCTGAATACAACATACATAAATAAAAAATCCGAATAATTATAGGTTACAGTTTTGAGTTTACTTATTGAACTAATATTAGGCATTGAATTCTTCTTCAAGAAATAAGCTATAAACGTGCTAGTCAGAATACTACGCAAATCACAGTGCAAGATCGGGCAGATGTACCACCTTCAAAATTACATGAAATATACCCGATACCCATAAAAAAAACACTAAACACACAATCCATTGTGAAATTTTCGTACTCACAAATAAAAATCCATAGTTTTTTTATTTCGGAGGTTAATAAGATCCATCAGTCATCTTAAAGGGTAAATGGTTGGATATACTTTGGCATACTACCTGTAAGAAAAAATAATACCAGTGAGAAAATACGGAGATGTCTCAACATGAAGATATGAAACATCAAAAAAATTAATGATATTCAACAAATGGATGGAAGTGCAAGTTAAGCAATAAAAAATGATGGAAAAGTAATTTTAAAATTGAGGTACATACAATATGAATGAAAAAAGTAATTGCTAAATATAACAATGGATTTGTCGCTACGGTCACTCAACATAATGAAGGCAAGAAGCTTGCGGGGGAAGGTGTACGACGGACAAGGTAAAAAGGAATAAAAACAAAATTAAACTATTGAGGAAAAGAAATTAATATTACAGCAGCATCATACAACTTTTAGAAGCCACTGTACCACAGAGATAAGATAACCACCATATGAGTATATCAATTCGTTTATGCCGTTTCAACATAGTATAAAACTTTCACGGCGAACACTATAATCTCCTCACACATCTGCAACTGTGTATAGATAAAATTGATGCATAAATAGTTTCACATAAGTAACCGAAATGAAGTGACTAAAACATTTGATATTAATCTAGAGAAAATTAACCATAGAAAATCAACGGGTGGTGGAGAGAAAATATTCCTTTGCATTTATCAAAGCAGAGGGTAACTATTAACTTTAGTTTTGGTAAATATTAAATTTTCTCACCAACTACAGTATGCCTACAAAATTTCAAATGTTCTTGTACACATTATTTATCTAGGAAATTAAGGTACCAACTTTCTCCAACTCATTGATGGCTTCCTCTTCCTCCAATTTCACATAACCAGTATCCTTCGTGCAATATGGAGTGTGCGAATCCCTCGCCTTTTTATATCAATTCATCCACTACATATTCCATATCCTTCAACTAAACCTGAAGCCCATTATCATCTTAATTTCTCAGTATTCCTCGTGGTCCAACAATAAATTATCCAGAAGGCCGTTTTTGTACAGTATTCTTCCAATCACCGGTTTTAAGTCGTTTAGACTTTTCATTAAATTCTAGATGGAGTTACATTAGTAAGGAGATCGTGGTGGCTTAATGGCTATGAGCTGCTGATCGAAATGTCCTAGGGTCATTTCCCCGATTACGTATGCGGATATCAGCAAACTAAAACTAAAATCTTCTAACTTCACGGTGGCCCAAGAAATAATAGCGATATCAATTTTAAATATATATTTAGCAAGTGATCTTTTCCCGACACATTGGATATTGCAACTGCCTCCTCTACTTTTGAGGCTGTATTCCAGTACGGTACTCATTTCTTGACCCTGACTCAAACGCTACTCGATTGCCACCATGGTATTACGTGAACTCACTCGGGTTCCAAAGCTCACTCAAACTATTCTCTACAGTTGGTAAGCTGAGTCCTAACTCAAATTGAGTACCCAATTTCCAAGATGTCCGCCGCTGTCACCTCATAATTTTGAAAATGAATATCTCTCATAAAATGCGTCCATGTGTTATGTTCTACAGTAATGCTAGCTGTGACGAGCTGGAGACCAAGAGTTACAAGAGTTCAGGTATGTATTTATTAAATGCATTATTTTATACATTTTACCGCTGATGATATTCACAATTACTCTAGTTCAAGTGAATTGAGTTCAATCAGTTTCAATAATACAAAATATACCTAAAACTCAACTAGAGGCAGAGATCTGAAGCACTGAGGTAGAGTGAGCTTGTGTCGGGTTCTGAAATACCCCCTTACCTGGCCCCTTAGTCTTCAGTTTTCAGCTGTACACCATTCTTTCGTAAGAAAATGCCGAAATAGGATAAGTGCAGGACTGCAGCGAGGATAGCCGAGGGAAGAGGAACGCATCGGGGAGGGGAAAAGGAGGGGCCAAGGGAGTGTAAGCAGATCGGGAAGAGAAGAGCGGGGAGCGGCCCCAGAGGCAGCAGAGTGGAGGGGGGACCGAGGTGGGGGAGACGGACCAATGGGGGCGGATGCCGCGGCGGGAGGGGAGGGGGCAGGAGTAGGGAGGTGAAGAGCCGTTGGAGGCGAAGATTGGAAGGCATCAATGAATCAATCAGAGGCAAGTGGCAGGAGACTGATGGCTCAGTCACCTTCGCATCGCTGAACGGCCGATTTGAAAAGGGGGAAAACGAGGAGGGGGGTGGGGGCAAAGGGATTTGCTATGCAGGAGCGAAGGGGCCGGTACGAGGTTAACGACGAATCGTCACAGCATCCTAAGAGAGGACAAATATGACAGGGGAGGAATGGGGGAGGTGAATGGGCGTGGACAGTTCAATACTGTGGCAAAATAATTTCCAAATCGGATTGGCAGTTATTATGCGAGGGCCGAGGCAGGGTGTCCGGAACCCAGAGTGCATGTGCGATGGAGGAAAAGAGCCCCAAAGGAGGCTGGTGCGGGAGACGAAACATACGTCAGTTTCGTAAAAGTTTCAAAACGCACTATTTTATTTGTACTTCATCAACTGACGGCCATAGAAAATTGGTTTTCCGTTCCAGAAATTCTGGAAATCCCATTTAAAACCCTCATCTCAACACTGATTCTTATGGAAGTTCTAGTCAAAGCATAGGAAACATGTCGAGTACTGTTATGGCGCTAAAATCGGCTCAAATATGTAGTTGTACAAAGTATTGCCCAAAAAAATGGCTAATCCACATTCTGTGTGCTCTGATGATTCTTTCTCACTTCAATGGATCTCATCTATAATTGCGAAAATATTGTTATAAAATGCTTAAAAGGTATTTGGTTTCACTCACGATGTAGTGGAACTACCTCCTAGTTAAGTTTTTACGGGCTTACTCTCGTAGGATTCTAACTCATTAGTTAATTAAACTTTTAATCTAATAATAATTTATTAATATTTCCTGAAAGTAGTCAGTTATTTTCTGTGCTATAATTTTAGGATGATGCTCTAATTCATAAATTATCAAGCAATAATTACAATGCATTAATCCGGTAAGAGTCAATATCATTTTTTCCAAGGAAGGATAATTTGAAATGTATTATTTCCTCCGAAGGCTATTTACCAGTAATTTACAGCAGGTATTCCATATTGTGATATTGACATGAATATAATTGAGAAATAGCTCTTGGGCGCGGAAAACAAAAGGTAAGTAACATCGTTCATATTGTTTTTCGGTCCGGTGACAGATCCAGTGAAATGATGGAGAGGTCCGCTTCCGTCTCCCGTGGGCGGTGCTGGGCGTCTTACGTCAAGACGCTGTACGCTGAAGCGCGCTCGGTCGAGTCGACCACGTCCATTTCGTGGACAAGAATTATTTGTCTATTCTTGTCCGCGCGGCCGTTGTCACGGCAATGACACCTGGAGGTGCACCTCGGGTTTCGACACGAGAAAAGACCCAAGGGCATGCATTTCAATGGGAAGGGTCGTGAAGAACACACGCTCACCTATTGTGAATGGAAATCACTGATCCCGAATAGACAACTCTCATAAAACAAATATTTTGCTAGTAAACGTGACTCAGTCAACAAGGAAAAGGTAAAATCGAATATCTACTTCTTTATTCTATCAATAAATATTGGCTAAGGAGTACCAACAAAAAATCATCATCTATCGAAGTTATCGAAAGGAATCAAAATCGTATAATGAAATCAGTTTCCTTTTTCCACTTACGAAAATCGCCAAGCAAAGTTCCGCCAAAGATCAATAGATACTCACAACGGCTTTTTAAAAAACAAAATCAGACAAGCTAATGAAGCTCAATTTCATAAATTATCAAGCAATAGTTACCATGCATAAATTCGCGTTATTTTCCCAGACGGAAAATTTGACGCTTTTTTTAAATCCACAAAGGCTAGGCTATTTACCAGATATCTTCAGCGGATATTCAACATGTGGATATCCAATATGTTCACAGTATATCTGCTAATATTTCCGAAACACATCCAGAATGTAACTTGATTTTTATTGCAAATATTATTATTATTTTATGCGAAGTTTTATTATTTTTTTTTGTTCTCAAAGGGTTTCTAACTCGGGGAAGTTACTACTACTCCGGGGTAAAATCTCAAGTGTTCTCATAATATTTATTATAAATACACACATAATTAATTAAGAAATATTTGTAACACTGTCTGCCTCACTGATTCACGATTGAGAGCACAGATTTTCCCATGAAATCGAAAAATACTTACCGATATGCGGTAGTGCAATAGCTTTATTATCTGCAACATATTTTCTTGAAACTATGCTGTCGATCGTCGTAAGCATTATCGGTAGTGCTTATTAGTAATGAAATTGTCTCGGCAGCTTACCAATCTCTTTTTTTTAATTTCACAAAAAATACAACATTATAACACCACAATTTATCTCTTATGCAGAAGGTTCAAATTAAAAAAGGGGAATAACTACCAATCAAAAGACAGGTATTTCGCGGGAAGTTTTCGATGCCTATGAAAATGATATTTTCATCAGGGAGCTACAACAATTTAGATAGGAATGAGAAAACATAATTTCATTATAATGGCATTCAACAGAGCTTTGAAACTCCTTTTAAGTCAGTGGCGGTGGGTTAAAGTCCTCGCCTACAAATCTGTATGTCGTAGGTTTGAATTCGGCCTCGGTAGGTGGTCCCTGTCCAGGATATGAATGTTGGTGTTGTGCTTTGTTAAATCGGAATCCCCGTTGAAAAGGCCGTAATGTAATAATTTTGGTTTTAAGGTTTCCGCAGCGATTGGATACACTATTACATTCCATTTTCGGGTGTACGTCTGCGTGCTTAATATTTAACTCGGTGCTTGACAATAATGGACCAGTTTTCCAACGGTACGAGAGAAAAATATTTACATCTTCAGTCTCCTGACGACGTTCCCAGCAGGAGAAACGAAGCGTAGGGTTAAATATTAAGCAAGCAGACGTACACCCGAAAATGGAATGTAATAGTGTCGTAATGTACTGTTTACATGGAAGTTGAAAAAACAAAAGTTTGTCACGCAATATACGTACCAAATTTTAGCAAAAAAATAGCATTCAGATATGGTAGATTCCCGGAGACAGAACTCTTATTATCATTGAGGTGAACATTTTTTGTCCCAAATAGACGCCGAATTGGCAATGCCGCTGAACCATGCCTCTGTATCGGAGAACTACAAACCCTCTCCTTTGGGAAGGAGGCCATTCTATGTGCGATCGAAAAGGAGTGTGTGGCTCATCGAGGAAGGGAAGTGACTAGAAAAGTGATTTGTATGATGAAAATTGATTTTTATGACTGGGTGCGCATGAGTCTCGAAGTACGAAGCATTCTGTAACCGTCATTTCCTCCGCGGAAAGAATTTTTGTGCTTATTGCTAGGTGGGAGATGAAATTGAAAAGCCATTTTATCGCAATCATTGTATATGTTTTATTGAATGCTTGGAAATCCCTCCCGGTCGCGAGAACCCCGATAGATCCGTGATAATTTAAAGCTCATGGGTTATTTATTTTAGAAAAATGTGGAATCAATATCAATAAATTCCCTCCCTTACACTTATCCTCGCAAATTTTTTCAAAAGATCATGCTCCTCATCTGTAGAGGATTGATCTATCTTTCACAATAAATTTGAGGTTAAAACTAAGCTTTACTTTATTAGATTGGGGGAGGGGAATAGAATAAGTAACAATAGTAACTGGATAAACCAGTAGCTTGAATATTCTACTTACGTCAAAAGCTGATATGTATGAGTACACTTGGAATTAGCAGAGGAGCAATTAGATTGCGCAATAAAAATGCATACACTTCTTAGAGTTAGATTGGCACTAGCACTGCCAAGAATACTTGGACCCATGAAATGACGTAGAATTTGTAAAGTGAATCTAAAAATAAGAAAGCATTAATCCTAACACAAATTAATATCACCGGCCTCATTTTAATATCTATTTTCACAAAATGACTCGCTACATTTATTAAACATTAAGTTGGTTAACTTACATGTGGGAATGAACTCTCCTCGTGGCTTTTTATACTAAGGGCTTCCGAACCTGAGTTTGCTGTTTTTTTAATACTAACGCTATGGATTCAATGCCACCTGAGTCCTTGATGTAGCCGTATTTTACCCTTAAATCTTACAATGAAAATAACTTTTCTGGTTCGGACGGTACGCATACTTTAAAAGAGCATCTACTTCTAGCAATAATCAAATTCTCATCACGAGAAATTTTTAACAACGGTTTGTACGATGACATACATATATCCATGAACTCATTTATAGATCCTCTTCAGCTCTTACTGCATCAGCATTATTGCTTTAAACCTCCTGTCTCGCAGTATGAATTTCTTGCTCTTCCATTCCGGTACACCATCATTGCTTGAGCTGTGTGACAGAACTAAAAGGCTTGAAAGGTAGTAAGTCAAAACTACACCAAACTTCCCCATCTTTTTTTCATCCCAGGCATAGAAAAATTACCATAGATGAAATACACAACGCTGTCACGATCCATTCATTCCTATTTATAGCTACACATAGGCTTCAAATGTTCGTCATATTTTTGCAACTGTAGGATGAAGCTGAAAATTTCTGTGAGGGATCGAAAACAGTGAATAGCTAAAATCCCTAGCTGTTTGACTTGTGTAACGGCAAATGATTCGCATAGTTTTTCTTGTCTTCTCTTCATGATTTTGGCGTTATAGCTCGTACCGGAAGTCATCAGTGACGTGGTTGTCACAGATCGATTTGCATCATTCCATTCGACATAAATATTTTGAAACTGTCAGTCTTCGAGGTTGACGGGCAACATCTGACTTTCTGATGGCATCTGACTTTCAACATCTTGAGGGATTCCTCTTGATTCTCTGAGCAGGTTCTCCCGGAGGTCAGCGGTCAGGAGTTTACTGAAGTCGAGGCTTCAATTTCTGCCGTCAAAAATTCCTCCATACTCACGGTGATCTTTGGTCTGATAAAGATTCTTCCTCCAATTTTTTCAGTCGATTCCGTTTGCAGTCAGCTTCCTTGGTTTTAATTTCTCTTTTCCTCCAGTAGTAGTCGTCTCTATATTTTGTCAAGTTATTTTGAAAGTAAATGTTTACGCAATGTTACATTCTGTTATGCTATCAAGCTACTGCAGGAGATTTTGTACAAAGTAGCGAGGGAATTTGTGGGTCTATCAATGCTTCATTTAAATGGCAATTGTTTACTTCTTGTTTGTTTTCTCGTGGTTTTTTACTTTTTTCCTATGCCATACAAGCAGAAATTTCATTTTTTTATCAATTTAATACATCAAAACTCTTTCACGCATAAGGTTTACTTTGATCCTTTGGAGGTGATAATGCTTTAGCCAAGGCCATGAAAGGGTTGAGCTGCAATGATCCATCATGCAAACACAAGTGCTTCATAACGGAACGCGTTTGAACTATTCAACTAACTCCCAAGCACTCATAATATAGCCACGAAATGCCCATACACGCAAATAAAAAGGAGCATGAAGTTATTCTCACTTTCGCAGATAAGTAAAACAATATATATAGCAGAAAATAAAATTTTTCCATCCAGAATAGCTGACTATTTATAAATGATGAATAATCTCGCAATTTAGAGTGTATATTGTAGACATATAATGTTTGAAGCACGTTTATGGGTGATGGTGACACATCACACCGTTTATTGAAATACAATAGAGATTACCCAAGATAATGAAACAGTAACTTAACATATGGAAGTGTGTGAGTATTGTGACATTCACCAAGTTGTGAAATTAATGGGCTGCGTGTTTTAACTCCTGATTACCTGCTGAGCGGCGCATGTTATTGTTGACTCGTGGGTTTGTTGAACTCCGTGACTATAAGGTAGCGGCCGTGAGGTAAAGCTGTAGACCTAACTATGTGAATTATACGTTGAAATTAACGAGAAAACTAGATTGAAACAGCGTGGTTGATATTGGATGTGTAATGTTCTGAAATTTTATTAGCTTGCTGATTATAAACGAGGACCAAATATCAACACTTTAGGGTGGAATTCAGTTGATAAAACAGCGATCGCACGCATTCTCAGAGGACTACTGGTATTATACCATCTAGTGCTTCAATACAAAAATTTAAAATGTTTATCCCTCATATGGATTAATTTTCGTCAAGATCCAAAATATACATTCTTTCATGTGTCAACAAAGCCATATGGTATTCCGCGATTAAAATGAGTTTAGTGGATTCCTACCGGGAAGATGAAGTCTTGGAGGAAAGTGAAAAGATGACACGATTACTTCCGAGAGTAAGCATACGATCCCCACATAAATTACTGGCACCACTTTCACTCGCAAAGTACATTACTTATAAACAACTTGTATTAGATTGTGCTATTCTATTAGGCCAGCATGAAGATGAGTTATGATGAGATTTAATGAATATTTTATTATTTAACTTAACTTATTTAACTAATTTTTTAACTGAAGTATTTTATTTATAAACCTACCCCTCAAGGAATACATAAACCATTACATGTATAGAGGTCCCTTTTATCTCCCGGTTTCTTTCTTTGTATTTATTGCATTTGTAGATAGGTTTACATTAGCTCTCTCAGTAGGTTTTTGCAAGTTTTTCACGCCCCCCTTCTTGTGTGGGCGTTTTCCTGCAGTGGGTTTTTTTTCCAATAAGGACGACAGTCAATATCCTTAGGTTTTTCCCATGTTTGCTCTTTTCCCATGTTCCCATCTTCTTACACTTGGTAAATTGTAAATTTTTTAACTTATAATTTTATTTGTATATTGAAAATGGAACTTTTATGTCTCTTAATGTAATTTCTCTCCACGTAATTTCATGAGCAACTTGACAATGTATTTAACTGCATATATTTCATGCTTGACGAGATGTTAGATGAAGATGGGACTTTCTAGTCCCAATCTCGCCCAATAAAGACGTATTATTATAAAATAAACTGAAATTTCAGATCTGAGTGAACGACCCCATCGTCGTAGGAAAAATGGAGGGGAAGAACGGGGAAGGTAATAAGGACGGCCTCGGAAGAGATGCATGAAAGTGATGAAGGATGTAAAATAAAATAAAAATGAAAGTGTTGAAAGATTTGTTCATAGGATAGTAGAGTGGATTGACTGCAGAGCTCCGTCAAACTTATATGTTAATGAAGGCTTCTGCTAAGTGGTGTAGTAGGTATAGCTAAGTTCCCGATTTGTGCTCCACGTCGATTCATCTTGGTGCCGACAGTTTCGCCGGCGTTACAGCAGGCACCTTCAGGTTCGAAGTTTCAGACTGCTTTTCAGGCTGCGCAGTTTTCAGCTGCGCCTATTTTCTGATAGCTGGCTGTTGATGTTGATGCAGAGGTGGAAGCCGCTGCGCAGCCAACATCGACAACTAGTCCATGCAGCGGGGCCGATACCAAGGGCCTCACTCCAGAAGGTTGCTCGAGTCTTGGTCATGACTCGAACTCAACTCGCAAGCCACGCTGGTATCAGGAGACCTCACTCGAGTCCCGAAGTTCTGTCATACTATACTCGATAGAGGACGAAATGAGTTCCAACTTAAATCGAGTGGCCAGGTTCTAACATGTTCGCCACCGTCGTCTCACCCTTTAGAAATGAAATAACACCTGTAACAATACTTCCACTTCTGATAATGTACTCCAGTAAAGTAGTTTTTGATGACCGAGAGACCCTGAGTGACAAAGAGTTTAGCTAACTTTATTATTTTGTAAATTGAACTTGTCAACGTTACCACAATTTTATCTCAGGTGAGTTAAGTTGATGCTGTTTTATAAAATACGAACTATAGATAAAACTCAACCGAGATCTGAACCGAGTTAGAATGAGGACTCAAAATTGAGTCAGGTTCTGTAATAGTGCCCCAAGTCTGGAGAAAATTAGATCGAGAAACTCCCAATTTGCTCTCGCAGCTGTGATACACCCCAGATATTAAACTTTTGTGAGGTAAATCCTTAACGAATATACTAATTTTTGTTTCGTTTTGAGAGGTTTACTATTTTTAATAATATTTATACAAGGCTCAAAATATTGTGAGTTTTATTATTGCTAAATAATCTTTTTATTTTGGTTTTATATACTATTTTTGATGCCTATTACACATATAAATTCTAAAAATAAATTTTTAATCGTTAGTGATCAATGCGCGCCGCAGAGAACACATATGTGGACGCCGGCACTTTCCGCAAGACAGAAAAAAATACACCTCCCGCGATTTTATTTCTATTGTCAGCGCACAGGAGCATCATGTGATTATGGTTGGAATAAAAAAGTATTTTGAAATGCCTAGTAAGGAAGGCTATCTCGTGTCGATATTTCTAAGGAGAAAGAGAAAATGGAAACATTAGTGTCTGGATTATCAATCATTAAAACATTAAACAAAAAAATTTATTTCGAAAAATCAGTATTAAACAGTAGGACGGTTGGGTACTGCACAGGGTAAACTAAAGGGACTAATGTGCCAGAAAACCAAAGAAGCTCGAACATAAAAACAGCTTAGTCTCATATGACATGAATTCGCTCGTGTGTGACAACTCAGTAACTATTACTTACACGACCCTTAAAGAACCGTGGTATTTTATTCTCGACTTAAGTCAGGTGATGAAGAGGGATTTTTCATTGCCGAATAAGCGTATTTTCTGCAAGTTTTGTCGCCTTTAAAAGGGGACTTTTTGGCGTTTTGAACCACTTATGGACATAATACTCGAACACACGTAACTCAAACATGTCTCTTTACCTATCGATTACCCGCTTGAATATTTCAATCGCTAATCGCTTCGTAACATAAAATGAAGGCTAGTCACAATATATGTATTGTATATCCAGAAAAATTAAACTTAAGTCTTCCACTGTGTAAAAAAGAATAGATGAGCATCTTATTGGAAACAACAAATAATCGGAAACAACGTAATTTGGAACGTTATTAATTTCAAATGATATTTCCATATCCATAACATCAGTTGCTTTTTCCAGAGGTGGACTTCAATAATTACTGAAAGAATTAACGTTTCATGAAAAAATACTTCGCCAAGCATGTAAAACTTAATTCAGCGCAGTAAAAAATTCGTAATCCGTCCGCTACAATAATTTATTTATTTATTATGCGATTGCCTGCAGTTTTCTCTCGATTCCTTTACAAATATTGTTCTTTCACGATTAATGGAAACTGGACTTGATGACTTAAACTAATTAAAAAGATATCCAAACCATATGCAATGCCATTTCTAAAAAAATATTGATTACAAGGTTTATGACTATGATGGAATTTCATCAGTCAATTTCACACTTCCAATATGAGCAATATGAGAACGGCATGCCGCGGCATTACTAAAATTATTCAATTTTTCCCCATGAATACAGCTTGACTCACAAACGTAGTTCACTCTGTGCTATGCTCGTGCAGTTAATTTAAGGAAATCTACCGCCTATAGTTTCATTCAATGCCGCTAAAAATGTCCCGGCTACCGTTTAACTATGTACTTAATCCTTTCAATGCTTTACCCGTGGTTATAAAAGCATCGAAAAACTTTTATACGCACCTAATCGGCATATAATTATCCTTTAATATGTGGGCTGGGCAATGAAAGGCGAATTTATAAAAATACCACGATAGAAGAGACGCTATTCAATGATGATAAAAATATATATGATATGAATACCGCTGAACCGACATATTAATATGGATTAAATTATGCAAGTGAATGAAACCCTAATTTAGCATCTGTACGAATAAAACTAATATTTAAATATGATATAATGAAATGAATACGAACAGGCTCCGAAAATAACACTTTCACTTGAAAATTGATATCCAAAATTGCAAACACGTCCACTCCCGCTTATCACATTTAAGGCTCAGAATTGTATTTTAGCGAAACTGTTCTCACTCATATAAATATAGTTGCCCACAAACTTAAAGTACACAATAGGGTAGTTTCCTTCATCAAAGAAAACGAAAGTCATCGATTGCGATTCGTTATCTACCATTAGTGTATTCATAATATACATATTATTTGGTTTTAGAAATAGCAGTTTAGACGAATGGCAATGGTCAATTTTAACCTCATTTGAAAAAGGCCAGATTGGCGCATATGCGATGCCACTCCAAGTGACGTCACAGGGACCTAGTTTCTATACGAGTAGATAGGAGTTTTACATCGTCTGAGAATACCAATGCATGCATGAGGCACAGAGCTCAGGGAAACATGTCTTAATAACCACCTATTAAAACTGGCTAAGTTCGGAAAGTTTTCTTCGTTTGATAAGGTATTAATAATCCTTATTTAAGCCAAGCGCTACCAGCTAGCAGGGTACTCGGCAACCTACTAGCATCCTGCGTCGTATCAGCGCTCAAAGCCTCGCCCCAAGGTCACCTCACTTGTGGCAGCGGGAACCAGAACGATGTCACACGGAGATTTCCCGGCATTTATACTTAGCCGTCGCGTTTTCGCGCGCTTGAAAATTTTCACTTTTCATTTAATCGCGAAAAATAGATATCGCCATTTAAAAATCTAAAATCGTGAAATACGTACTCCAGGAGTAATAATCTTTCGATTTAGGCAATAAAAAATATTAGGAAACTACTCTATTACCTTCACAAATTTTCCAACGATCCCATTTTCTACCGATGACGCTAAAAAGCTTCAAGCGTGTAGCAGGGTTTACAGAAACATGGGAATACGGAAAGTCGAATAACGAAGAAATATTCATCTTTTCATTTGGAGAAGTAGCAGGGGAGATTCAGGTTCAAAAACTTGACCATCGTGGCCAAATTCCGCAACAGCAAAGCCAAAAATCAGCTGGACAGATAGGATAAAGCGATAGATAGAAAAGTAGGCTCTGAGAGAAGTCAGAGATAAGGTGGGGTTCGGATTCTCGACGATTCTAAGAATGGTGAAGGAATAAAATTTGTTGGAGCAGGTAGAAGCAGAATGCAATTAGGCTACGTTGCATTTGGGGGTTCGTTCCTCCCAGGGTGCACGGATGAAGATCAGGGGGCAGAGATAAAATTTAAGAGCTCAGGGGAAATGGTGGATTTAGATAAAAGACAGGGTTAAATACATGAGGAAACATCTCAGAGGCCAGGCAGGTGAAAGAGCCCAGAGACAGACAAGTGAAAGAAAAAATAAATTGGAAAGAGGTTGAAGAGGAAGAAGGAAATTTCAGGGGAAGAAATATTGGGTTAGAAGGGAGGCCAATTATTCGTAGCAAGAAATAATACAAGATACAGTTGAACATAAGGCAGCTTAAAATGGCTTCGTCTAAGTGACGAGAATTCCCGAAACAGAAATATGTAGAATTCAAATGTATTTGGCCAATTAATAGACGGAAAATACCAAGTGGTAGTGCCGGAGGATAAATATAATTGAGTAAATTCATGGCAAAGGAATGTGACTACGGTGTTTTAGTAAAGTAAAAATGAAAATTCAACACACTTCTCACGGCCGAAAGTTCTTCAGACATATAATCTTGTTGAAATTCCATCCAAATCAACCACACCGTTTCGGTAAAACTAAAACCTACCACCATAAACTCGAAAAAATTTCTGTATACATGGATAGGTGCCCCTAATAAAGAGCTGTAAATGAGAGGGAAGTGCACAGCGCTGGTATGGCGCTAAGTCATTTATTCACTTTCCTTCTACCAGGATTTTATCGGGTTCTTTCATGCTATTAATTAAAACTCTTATGGAAATTTCAACAGCTTGTGATTAGATATAGCAACATTATCTTATAACTTAATTTCATGAATAAGGAGAGGTCAAATGGCTTATATTGCAGAATGATAATGTTAGAAATAGGGGAATAAATTATTGAATCATTCTAAATCATACAAAAATGGATGACAATAACGAGTCCTGATTCACATGTTGGTGGTACTCAGATCATGAAGGCAAGAGAAAAAATATAATTATGAGCTTAAAATATCCTTGAAAATTTCCGAACTTTTTCCGAGTTTTTATTTGAATTTGAAGCATAATAATTCCAAAAATTAAAGGAACTAATGACCCAAAATGAAGACACAAAAGTACCATATTAATTTCACTCGTTGGAAATCTACAACCACTACACATATGTAGCGCACAGGTGAGCTGAATTAATTGAAGAGGTCGAGCGAAAATGACACAGGTCACCATGATATTCAAGAAAGTTTCATTACTTAAATATGTTCAGTTATCTTTTAAATCCTCATAAAACGTACATTAGTGAGTAATATAAAATTTACTGAATTGTCTATACAAATAGACCCAATGTATGTCATAAAATTCATCACCATAAAGAGTTCTACTTCACTCTAGAGAATAGTTCATAGGGAAAAATGCGAGCTTGTAAAGTGCTCCTATATATCACATCACAATAAGTGTTTGTAATCCAATGCTTTCTATTAAACTTGCGACAACTCATTTGATGTGAAAATTAAAGAACCAAAAACTGCGCCTCTCAGCCAATTTTAGAGAAAATTATTTTGTAATTATATTACGGAATCAACCAAAGTCAGAGACTATAAAATTAAAGGACAAGATGGACCAAGATAGCAGGGACGGCAAAGAGTCTAATCGTATTGTAAGGGCCCTATCCAACCGAATGGACACACTACTCCAAATCATGTGTAATTTACAATGGGGAACATAGACATTCAGGAAAGATTTAGGCAATTCAAATAAAAACTCACATCCTCAACGGCCAAAACCATCGAAGGCGAAACGAAGTACTCCCAAAAATTGATTTCCTCCCAAACGCCCGGAACTCTGCGTCAATCCTTTTATTGCCCCCGCTACTCAAACTGATATATCGCTTCTTTGAGCTTCCCAATTTCTAGATACCCCGACATACGTCCTCCTGAGACCCGATGCACGTGTCCTTCCCCCCCTCTCCTTCGCTCTCACCCCACGGCACGCCGAAACTTCCAGATCGGAATGAGTTTACAGGGGTAACACTCCAGGATTGGGCGCACCCCTGAAAAAGTTCGCTCTCAGCGAAATCTCAATTACAGAGATAAATAACCGCCTCTCTCCCGGATCCTTTTGTCAACCAAACAGCCTCCTCGTACTTGACGTCATTTATTGTTTCCCCAATATGTATATATAAATCAACACATGCACGGCAATGTGGTATCTCTCGACCAAGCCTCATCATTCCTCCGGTCCAACATTTTTTACACAGTCGAACCCTTCCGGCTCACTCCATCACCTTTCACCATAACTCCTCCTCCCTTCCCCCACACCCCTCACCGCAAAACTCTTTCCTCCCGCCCCCCCCCAAAAAAACCCACCCACAAACTTCCCCCTTTACCCCTTCTCCCCCCCAAAGAATCCTCTTTCATTCCCAATAGCTCCTCCTCCTGTCTTTCTGCTCTCTCTCTCGCCCTCTCCACTTCCTCCTCCTCCTCCCCACCCAAAAACTGCCCCCCCTTTCCTCAAAACCCCCCTCAATTCATCCTCCCTCCCACACGGCCTCTCCTCCCTGCGGGGGACGTATAAAAGCGGGTGGGTGGAAGGGATCCCGACCCAAGTTGCCTCCCGACACCGCCCGCCGCCGACTGCTACGATCAGACACACGGCGCGGCGCGAAACAGCGGATTGGTCGGTGGATTGGTGCGGCGTCGTCGTCACCCGAGGAGGTGTGGTGGTGCGGAGAAGACTTCCTCTTCTCCGGGTGCGAGTGAACCCCGCCGTGGGCCCATCTTCATCTCATCAGTTCGGAGCCCGCCTCTCCTCTCTCCCGCGCACTCTTCGGTCTACCCCGACAGCGTGTGAGTCATCTGTGCTTTCCCTCCCCGCCTACACGACGGCACTGGGCCAACCCTCACTTCTCTTCCCCCCCCCCCCAAATACAGCGCCGGAGACCCGCAACAAAACTTTTCGAGAGCGCATCGTATATAAAAAGGCACTCGATTAAGAAGAGGATCGGATTAGCGCGGTGGATAGTTATTGGCTCCTACTGCTAAGGGTCGCTCACGCTTGGAGCCGACTCCCCCTCTGGCAGCGTGGTCAACGGCGCGCCGGTCGAGAAACCAAAGGGGTTACGCTTTCCTATATTGCCGAAGGCATGGACGTAGTGTCTCGCGATGAAAGCCCGAGTTTAAAATGGTGCAATACTACAGGCAGTTGGATCCCTACTACTGCTCTTCTCAGTTTCGATTCTCGTAATTGGTGGAAATATTCTGCGGGGTCACTGATTTCAACTCGAGGTGAAAGATCCGTTCAGTTAAGAAGTTCAAACCGCAGTTCGTGGCGTTAAGGTCAGTTCGGAGAAATTTCGGAGCCAGTCTTCGACCCTTCCGATTCAATATATTTTATTTCCAAGACATAAAAATTATACGTTTATCATTGTGGGCAAACCCGAAGGAAGGTAATAATCATCCCAATTTTATTTCGTCCAATCTAACGATCAGATAGGAATTGCGACGAAGTTGCGATTTATTAGGCACGAGGAAGAAGGTCCGGACCCGAAAATTTATTTTTACCATCACGTAAGTAAGCAGGGTCTACCCAAAGTTTCTCATGACTCAGTTTGTGTGCGATTCGAATTCATGCATTCGTGTTGAAACACTCTTAATTCATTCGAATTGTGTGTGTTTCAGCACGAAAGTATTTACTCAAACGTTTCAAAAGAAGGGGCGGAAAGGGATAAAGGATTAAGAATTAATTTAAAGAATTATTTCACCGGTTAGAGTACGTGAAAACCATTCATTCCACGAGGCGAAAAAAAACTGTACAAGTCCACATCATATTTATTCATTCCCACGAACCGGGTTTTTTACTGCTTACAGTCGATATTAAAAATTTGACAATGACTGTTTGATAGCCGAAATCAGCGACGATGAAATAAATATTTTGTTGAAATGTTCAAAGTTTTGATTTCGCTCTAAAAATTCTTGGAATTTTTGAGTGAGTAATTTCTCCAATGTTTTCACGCGGCATACCGCATTTCCTTCTTCTCTGGTATGCTCCGAAAGAGTGATACTGCTGATCGAATGCGATTGGTAAGGGGAGCCGGTGGGAAGGGGAAGAACTTCCGATCGGATGGGAGGATGTGGCAATGGGGGAAGAAGGAAAGGTGCCCTGCTGCCTCGCATATGGCATCCTTGGGTGATCCCTGATCGGCCGGTAGGGCATGACGGAAGAGAAAGAGGGGCCGCCCCGAGGAAAAGGAACCTTCCCTAAGCGGTTCCCGAGAGGGTACTGCCCTTGACAACACCGACTCCTTTCGGCCTTTCGACCTCCCACCTAATATACACTACTCGACTCACCCCACCGCGCTCCCCACCATCAATATCCCTCCCCACACACATTTTAAAAACCTTCCCTCCCTAATCCATCCCTATCATCTCTTCTTCACTCTGACCTCTACCTGCGCCCTTTTTCGCCCGCCACCCCTTTCACCTACCCCTTTACCCCTCACTCGAACAAATCCTCATCAACCTCCACTCACTCACTCACTCGAGGCCTTCCGAACCCTTCCCCTTCAACGGAATCCTCAACTTCAGACTTCCATCTATTAAAAAAAACTTCCTTTCTCCTCTCTTCCCTTAAGTAGAACCATCTCCCACTGCTTCCCTCGAACACCTTCCCGGTCCGCCAATTGCCACCGCCACTCCAAATTGCTCTCGGGCCGGCAAACCCACCTCCTCTCTCGTCTCACGAACCTACCTTACCACCGTTACTAGCTTCACGGCCACCCACCCTTATATCTCCTTACCCTAGTCATCCTTAAGCCTCGGGGTGATCGGGGATCGGTATGGTGTTTGCAGCTAGAGTGATGGTTTCCCACCCAGTCGATCCGGGTTCAAATCGCACCAACTTTTCAGAGACAGCCCGATCCCTAGTTGAGTGCTAGGTGGAGGGCACTTCAAGTCCAGCACGTAGGATGAGACATTAAGCCGTGATCCCCTGGAGGCCTTCTTTCGTAAAGAGCAGGCTAATGTGACGACGCCGGGTTTCTCTTCAGCCTTCCATCTCTATCCTTTCCTCATGGCAAAAATGACCTGAGCTGTCGGTCGCCTCCTCATAATACCATACCGTAAGCCTCTCTCTACGACCCGTCCCATATCGTTAAAAAAATCAGCACATCCTAACATGAGGCACAACTCTCAATTCCTATCGTTTTTTTTTTTGCGAGCTCCGGACTGGTGAGGGGTCGTGGAGACGCTTGCCATTCGTCAACTCCGGAGGTGGTGGGCGGGGGATGAAAGGAATATGAATAAGATATCTTGTCGGGGTTGGGGGGGGGGGGGGGGTGGTCGTGGAGAAGTGTACCACCACAGTAGCCGCCACCGACAGGCATGTGAAATCCACACACACGGTGGTGTACGCGCGCGGCAAATCGATACATTAATTCATAGCGTGCATAATATCCCGCGTACATGTTTACCGGGAGGAAAGGTACTTCTTCACCGTGTCTCCGGAGGGTCCCTAGGCAACTCTTCCCTTGGCTTCTCCTCCTATCAAGTCAAGAGAGAGTGACCCGAAAGGGTGGGAGGAAGGAGTTCATGGAAGGGGGGTGGGTGAGAAGAAAAACACACACATACATACACAATTCCCTCCCCTATATACATACATACCCACCCCAAACGCCACTTCTCACCAAACTCCCACTCTCCCCTTCCTCACACCCAATATATATACATTCTCTCCCCCCTCCCCTCCCGTTTCGCAGTGCACCCCTCCTCCCTCCCTCGTAGGAGCGCGGGGAGGAGGAGGGTGTGCACCCTACGTGGGGCGGCGTGTGGCAACCTCCCCCCTTCCCCTTGCTATCGCCGCCTCCCCTCCCCTCCCACCCCCTCCACCACTCCCCCTCCCTCCCCTCCTCTCCACACTACTCTCTCATCAAAAGTAGCAGTCGCACTCTCACACTCTCCGTCTTTCTCTCTCCCTCTTAGGCACACGTCAGTCTCGCAGGGGCAACCTCATCTCTCTCTTTCCTTCTCTCTCTCTCTCTCCTCCCTCCCGAGCCATTATATCCACACCGCTCTTTCTCTCTTCCCTCGACCCACTCGCCTGCTCCCGCTTGTTAGTCTCCCTATGGCAATGCACTGGCTCAGTCGCGGCGCCAGCGGCCGGAGGGGCAGGAGCCGTGGCGGCGGCGGATGCGGCGGCCGTGGCCCTCTGCTCCTCCTCCTGCACCTCCTCCACTCCGTGCTGCTCCTCCTCTCGCAGTGGCCCACCGCTTCCGAGGCCGTCCACTCCCGGAGGCCCTCGTCGCAGACCCACGGGGGCGGGGCCGCTATCCTTCTGCCTCCACCCCCGTCCTCCACGCTCCTAGCCGCCGCAGCGTCCTCGCCTTCTTCCGCTGGCGGCGGCGGCAGCCACCGGGGGCAATACCTGCAGAGGGGACCCGCGTCGCACGCCCACGGCTCCTCCGAGGAGGGCTCCTCGGCGTCGTTCGTCTCGTCCGAGGCCGACATGGCGGTGGACATGCCGCCGCCGGCACTGCCCGCGCTCTCCCCGCAGCCAACGACGGCCGAGCTCGAGGCGGAGGGACTGTTGCCCCGCGTCAACTCTTATATCCCGTCCAACTGCTCCACGTGCCGCATGCGGCAGGAAATCCGCAACCTGAGCCTGCAGAACATCAAGGACGAGATCATCACCAAGCTGGGCATGAAGACGGTGCCGAACATCACGGGGCGGATCCTGCCCAAGATCCCGGCGCTGCACCACCTCCTGGACATATACGGCATGCAGGGGGACGACCCGCTGTCTGGCGGCGGCGGTGGGGCCGGCGAGAGGATGTTCATTCCGGGCCCGGTCATCTTGGACGAGGAGGACGACTTCCACGCGAGGACGGACAGGGTCATCGCCTTTGCGCAGCCCCGTGAGTACATTTGCGCGGAATACGCGCTCTTTTCGCTTTTTCCTTTATTTTTCTCGCGAAGTTTCCGTACCGTTATGCGGAGCCTTTTACAGCCCCGTAACGTTGAAATATTCGCGTATATATTTTGTTTATTATCGTCCTTCCGTTGGTGTATTCTCCATTCTATCTCGCCTTGCCATATACAGGCGTACAAAAAAACTACCAATCCGTAATAAACAATTGGTCTTTATATCCTTCCACTGTTATTCTTGTCTCCTCTTTTCTTCTCACGCTACGCCGAAGTTTACGTTCCGTTACGCAGGGCCTTAAATTACTCAATCGAACCGCGCAATTGGTATACCCGTTGGCAGAACGGCATTGTAATATCTTTCGCAATATTATTTCCCTGTCGGTCTTGTCTCCTAATGCAACACCGAAGTTTCCGTTCCGTTAAGTGGAGTCGCGGATTCCTCAATAAACAATTGTTACGCTCTGTGGAAGTGCGTCAATATCAATTATTTTCCTGACATTCTAGCGCTATGTGGACTGTCTCCTCTGGTATTGTAATGCCTTGCTCTGTATATCACCGTCCCCCGATCCTAAAGCAGGAATGGCACAGAGAGAGAGAGAGAAGCAGACAGGGTGTGAGTTGAGCGCCGTAACGTGTGTGTGATATTCACTCCGATGTCGTGGGGTTTCCCCGGTCGATCGGAGCCCTCTAGTTGTACACTTCTCGTAACTACGAGGTGTCAAATACGTATGATGGGTGATTGAGGGACATTTGGAGGGAGAAGGAAGAACAAGCCTTTTGATTCCTAAGGAAATTCCATCCACCACTGTTTTACGTAATTCCACTTGCGATGACATTGACGCAGAACATTTTTTTGCAACAAGCAACTTTTTAACCGTTACTGGTAATACCCATGCCAGTGAATAGCGAGTGAGATAGAGGCCTTAAAGTAAATTACAAACGCTAAAAATTATTTGGAGGTCTTGTCTTCCCGCCCCAACGAGCGTCGCGTTCAGGCACTAAAATCGCGGGAATGCTGCCGACCGCTCCGAAACTGGCCCCTCGACTGCTCCCAATTTCGCTGTCGCCAAGATGTCTGAGGAATAATTAAACACCTTAGAGTCAAGGTTAGCGAGAACAATCGGGAGATCTTGAAAAAAAAAACTTACCAATATCATGCTTTAACCGGCCGCGATAAATTCTTTCCCTTTCCTGCAGTCATTATTTATAAATTTAACAAATACAGGTACTAGAACTAAAGGAAGCATAGAAAATCCTAGAGAGCTAATATAAATGGGAAGCTGCAATTCTAGTATAAAAGCAGTTACGTAACATTAATCCCTATTTTATGAAGCCAAAAAGAAGACAAATGAAAAGTTTTACCAATTACAATATTTTAAGTAAACCAAGTAAACCATCAATAATATTTTAGAGGATTTTTACGATAGATGACCGTAAAAATATTATCATATGCTAATTTTATTGAGTATAAATCAATACCTTAGATTTCAATAATTTTCTCTTAATAATTTTGACTCTATGAATTTAAATAAATGCTCTTTAAATAAAAAATTAAGAAACTAACTTTTGATAGCATTGTAAAATATTTAAAACCAGTATTTGCTCAATAAATATCAATTAGTTCACACTTACTTACTAAAGTGATAAATTCGTTTATTCAACGATCGGTAAAATACTCCGACAGTGAATACACTTTCTATGAACTTCGTCAAAATGGCAGATTGCGTGACGAAAGCTTTAAGTATCTTTGATAAATTCTTCGTAAACTGCCGAGCTTAAAGATAAGCAATAGGAACACAAAACCAGGTTAACCATAAAAACAAACGAGGCGAGATGAAAATACAAGGTTTGCGTAAAAAATCGCGATTATTCGGAGATTATCAGCAATTACCTAAACTGACAGGCAAACTTCATGAAAGCGCTGGAAGGGAAACAAAATCCCCAAAGGAAAAACGAGCATGGCTCCTCAATAAAGTAGCCGCGTAAATATGACTCAACTCACTCGGAGGAAATCGCACTCGCGCGCACATTCGACTTCTCTGGACTCGGAATCACGATCAGAAACGAATAAGATGGCTTATTAATGAAGTCGCTTATCCCAGTTGCCACCAGCAACGACCGGAAAGCGGCGTTTTCCCAGTTCTTAACGTTCGTGTCGCCACACAGACTGGATTGTATGGCGTGGGATCGTGTGGATGGCAACGGCACTACGAAGCGAAATGGGGGTGGGGGAGGAGAGAAATGGGGTGGAGGTGTATGGAGTAGCAAAGCAGCAAGCGAAAGAGAGAGAGAGAGAGAGAGAGAGAGAGAGGAAGGGGGTGGAAAAAGTTGGGAGTGGATGGGGGAGAGAAAAAATAGTAGGATTGGGGGGTAGACGATTGGGAGGGGGGACAGTGGGTGGAGCGAGAGAGATAGAAAGAGAGAGAGAGAGAGGGCCGAAGACGAATGTGCCCCGGGGGAGGGAGGGGGGTTGAGGGTGGTGGGAGGTGGGTATGGGGTAGGGGAAGACTTGCGTGAGGGAGAACCGCTCATAAATCAGGTGCATGTGCAAGGGCTACTGCGAGCTTCCTTCCGGCGACGCTGGGTTCAGCGCACCCCTATACCCCCGCCCCCACCACCCTTCCATCTCTACACCCACCCACCCCACCCCCTCTCAAAACCCAACCCTTCGACTTATTTCCCTCAGCCCAACCCGTCACCCGCTTCTTCCCATCTCTCTCTCTCCGCACTGCACTCTTCCCCCACCACCATTCCGGCCAACCCGCTGCACCGCTTCCCTCCTTATCCATCCTAACCTCCTCTTTCCGCCTCCTCATCCTCTGCTGCACCCCCCATCCCCGATCGTCCCCCCGGATATTCTTTCCACCCTCCCACTTTCGTTCCTCAGAGCGGCTCTCTGACGCCTGACACCTCTAAAAACACACCACTCCTTCAATCCACCCCGAGTCTAGGGGAACACAACATTGCGAATCCTTTCTTCGATACTCCCTCTTCGGCAACGTCTTGAGACACGCACCGGACAGCGGAAGCGGTTTCGTGCAGCGCCAATACGCTCCGCCCGGCAGGTGTCTCAAAATTGCATCTGCCGACCCAAATCTGTCTAGATTCCAAGTCTTTCTTGAGCCGCTGGCTAAGATCTGTTCATTACAATACTTGGTCAAAGAAGAAGTCTAGTAAAACGTAGGCACTAATGAGAATAGCTCAAGAATGTAATATCGTTTTGCAGTGAGAGGATACGATTAATACTTTGAGGATTTTTCATGAAAGAGCTAAATGTAATTTGATCATTATTACAGCTGTGTAAGCGAATAAAACGTTAAAACTAGTGAAAAAATGAAACTATGGGTGGGAGAACCATAACTAGAATCATGTGCTATTAATGACGATTTTTAAAAATAAGATCAGAGCAAGAGCAGAAACTGTTTCGCGGAATCAAATCCCAAAATATTTTAAAGTTTTCTCTGCTCGGCGACTGGGCTAGTCATCGATATAAAAATTGCTTTTTCCAAAAGACAATCTTTAGCTAGAGAGTAAAGTATCCATAATATATACATATAAAACATTCAAGGACACAAAACGCCCGCAAATTTATGCGTCATTACTTTTCTATCTCCCCGAAATTTACATCATGTGCAAAGTAAAGGTGGCTGGTTCGTAGAGAAGGCAATAAATTTTAAGGCATTTGTATCACAGGATAAACTCCTCCTGGATTAAACCAGGTTTAACATATGACATTTGGTATTTTGCTTGCTTTGTAAGGCTTATATCCAAAACGATATCCATCTTAGTTCGTAAAATGAGCATTAGATAATGCCTCAGACTTCTCTCACACACGTTCTTAATATAACACTTGAAAAAGTAAAAGATTTCTTAACGTCTAAGTACCATGAAATGGATCTAAAAAAAACATAATGGCTGGGTTTTATGAACATTACATTTTATGTTTAAAAACTCTTTTGATTCTTTTGAACTCTCTTCAAAAAAACTTTTATGATTTCACTAAAAGCCCACAATGGCAACAGGTGTAATTTTCTATTTTATTTTTTCACTGAACAGAGCACGAAATCTTATGCAGCATTAGCAAATTTTTGGCAACGTGAAAATTTGCAGCCGAATTAATGTATGAGGATGAAATCTTTGGGACTCGTTCTTGCAAAATTTCGCCAGGACCGGAAACTGAACCTTAGACTTTTAGCTCACAAGCCAATTTGCAGAACTTATCTTCGGACCGTAAACTTCGAGCCTTGAGGAATCAACACCTGCTTACCTGAATTTCCTTCACAAAATAAAAATCGTGAAAAAATTAAGATTATTGGGTTGTTTGAAGATTAAGTATAGAGCATTCGTGAAAAGACCAAATATCCTACACTTTTCCGCATAATATGGAATTAGACGCAATGAAGACAAATTAATGCCTTTGATATTTTTCTATAAACAATACAGAATAACCTGTTTATTATACCGCAGCATTAAAATTCTAGATGATCGCCGTTAATTCTATAGTAGGCTATATTTGATGATAGATCAAACGTGAGACTTGTGGTACTTATTATTAGAAGTAACTAATATTTTTTATAACTTAAAATGCATTTTCCCTATTGGTTCTAAATAAAAAATAAGCCTTTTCCTCATTCTACAAAAATGGTTAGATACAGTGTGTAGATAATTAGAGCATATTTTTGCCTTATTTCATTTAATAAATTTAATAAATAGTTGTCCGATTAACATTGAAATGACCGCTCGTCATTCAAAATGGGGAAATATATGAGAAATAATTAAATTGAAAAGACCCCAAAAGGGGCCTTCATTCTCAAATAGCACTGTCATTAATGAACTACGCTGCAAACTGGTTTTGATTCACCGAAATCAATTGATGAACCCAAAATAAACAACACAAAAATGACATACGCTAGAAACTTGGCATAGCAATAATACGCCTCTCATACATTTAAGGAATTTACCTGCAGAGTGTCAATTTATTCAGAAATATAAAAAATAAATACATTAATGTCTACATGAGATTATAATGTTAATCTTATGAAGTTATCGACAGTAAATGATGAGAATACGAACGCTTGCGTACTGGTATTAAAACGTGTATTTACGAGCTACAATGCTTCGATAAGCTATCCTCATTCAATACAAAAATTAGTGAACTTACGTAACCTACATTTTATTAAATCAATAAGGAAATAGCTAAAAAATCTGATAATTAGATTAAACTTAATAAGATCAGTCAATTTTCCTATGGAGAATAAGTGCTTTTGAATTCATGTATTCACGATTGCATTCCCTTTCTTTTCTGATAATCAACGTTCTCCGATATTACCCATAGCGATTCCGACTAATTTACCATTGTGTTGTACATTCGAGTGCACATGTGCACAATACTGCGGTATCAGTAATGTATTAAAACTATAAATACCCTTCAAAAAAGGCTATTCGGGCTTCCAGCCGGGTGGTCTCCCCCCATTCTGCCCGGCTGGAAGCCCGAATAGCCTTTTTTGAACATATTCGCCGGGAAAGCATCAGATTTTACTTATAAATACCCTTGATTGCTGAAATCAATGGAATGAACTTTTTACTTCAATATTAAATTTTTTTAACAACTACGCAAACTTCGCTCCTAAAAAATGATAAGAGCGATTTGGATTACTTGTATAATTGCGTGAGGAGTAATAATGAATTCAAATTGCAATCAAACTTAGCTTATACGTACTGTATAATGGTTAATAACTTTTCCGGAAATATTTAGTACAAAAAAATAAAGCATTACCACAGGTAATTTACGAATTGAGGAAGATGTACATGGAATGCAACTCGCCAATTTTGCAAAACACCCCCTTACGTTACCACTTTTACCACTCTTACACTGAATTCTTTTCATCACCTTTGAACTAGGCCTTTAAGTTTTCATTCAATCCATGACCCAGTTATCTTCATTTCTTTTTTCCGGTAACTCAAAATCTCTCAATCTGTCAGTTTTTCATCATTCCTTTTTCATTTAGCAAAGAACTTTTCTATATCATCTGTCACCTCTCTATCTCCTTTAGATGCATTCTCTACTCACCACCCATGTCTATCACTTCATCTCTCCTCTTAACCTCTGTCAATCTCACATTCTCCATTCTTCACCATTCCCACATCTTGAACGCCTCCAGCTATTTCTCACTCTCCAGCCTCACCGACCATATTTCCGCTCCGCATACCGCTGAGCTCGGAATGAGACACTCCGCAAGCTTCTTATTTACAAACAATCTTCCATAAGTATCCTCTCATTAACTTTCCCTAATTCATAAAAGCCCTCTTTGGAAACGGTTTTCTTTTCCCGCTATCCTTTCCAATGCCAATTTTTTCCTGAAGTGGAACCAGTTTAAATTTCTTGGATTTAAAGCTTAATTTTCCTTGCTCTCCAAGCTCTGCAAATCAGCATGGCAATGGTTATAGATGGCTTTCTTGTGATTGCTCGAAAAGTCGAATTCCTCGCACTATTACCTAGAACATCCACCAGAGCCTACAAACCTTTCTCCATCTGGAAAATCAACGACAGATGATTAGCCAGTTTCACTGACCGAAACAACAATCCCCTACTTCAACACTTAACTTTTCCCTTGCCTCCCTTAATTTCTCATAGGTAATCACGTTATACAGTAAGGAACACGTAATAAACTATTAACATTACGACTGGTAATATAATAGTGAAATGAAGATATTTATTTTTACATATTCCTGAAAATTTTCATTCTAAAATGCTAGTAGCAGAGGGAATGCCACAAATGTGATTAAATACTTTTTAATCAGTATAGGGAACCGATTACGTGCTAGGGGTGCATGGGAAATTAACGCGGCATACTCACAAAACACAGCATGAGCTGCGGAGGAATTCTGAAGGCAATGTTAGTTTGGTAGCCAGAGAAGAAATGCTTAATGGCGATATCATTTAGTTCTTAAGCTCTAGAAATACTCCATGCATCATAGGAAATGTCATGTTTTGGCCCCAATCGTTTCTCTATTCAAACAATCAATCAAGACAAAGACATGTCTCGGCCGATTGTGAGTGAACAACAAGAACAGAAGCAATTCAACACGCATAGATTCCACTCACTCAGCACAAGGAACCGCTCCCATTCAGAGGCGAGGGTCGTTGATGAGGCACACGAATAAAATAAAGCACAAACATGGCCAGCACAGGAATTACAAAGGGAATTAAATTTTGGCAGCCAAAGTAGAGATACAAGCTGCGCTGGATGGCATACTGTGGCGGCCATAGATGGGAAAATAATTTAGATCTCGGCTTCTAGAAATATTTGGAAAGACCAAAGCAATGTCATCTATTGGTGGTTTTCGTTTCGTCGCCTTTTTCGGCCGTTAGGTTAAAGCATATTTGCTCATTCTTTGATGGTTACTGATTACGTAAATTGTTAGATTCTTGCATCGACAAATTTAAATTTAATTGAAAAGTTGAATAATTGTAATTTTAAATAAGACTGCTGACTAATATTTTTTCTAATAATATTATATAAATTTGCCAAGGGATATCATGTCCCAGAACTTTAATAAATATACGAGTCACTTATATACAGACTAAAGATAAAATTTGGGGAAATAATAGCAATAACGGACGCAACGTTCCACACACTCATTCGATGCAGGGATCCAGGCACGTTCCATGGCACGGGGCATGGGCGCGGTATTTTAAAAAACACTGCATAAGCATGAACAGTGGAGCATTTACAAAGGGAATAAAAGTTTGGCAGCCAAAGGGGGATAGGATTTCTTTATTTGTGGAAGCAAGGATCGGAAGGGGATCGGAGGGAAGAACGACATATGTGGGAGGGGGACGATGCCTGGGGACAGCTATGGAATGGTTGGGGCAAGAGAGAGAAACGCGTCAGAAGAGTTCTGTAAATGGCCTGAAAATAAGGCGACCGGAAAGGAAATCTGACGTCAATGAAAGCCTGAGAGCTTGGACTGATGCCGATCAGCAGGGGCAGGGGAGGGGGGAGAGATCAAAGGAGACCGACCCGCCACTTCCCTCGATTTCAGAATTGGATCGTGAGCATGTGGAAAAAAAAACCGAGCGTAAATTATCCCTTCAAGGGATACCGGGTTTAATGTAAATTCACAGAAACAGGACTGCGTGGAGCCGATCGAATGGGTCAATAAACTTCCGAGAAATTGGCAAAACAATAATTGATCGGTAAGAATTCGACACAGCAGTTTAATGGCCGGAAAAACGGTTTCCAAATGGAGGAAGGACTTCTTGAAATGGGATGCACCTCAAACTACATTTCGGAATGCAATCATCAATTTTTATGACCGTTGTTTATGGACCGGGAGTGAAAGTGGGGTAACGAACTTAGTAAGAAGAGTTTCATCTTCGGTTCAATTCGCTCAAATTACATCAAGGAGCTTTCATGCCTGTCCCAAGCTGATGCATGAAAAATGATGATCAAATCAATGGGCATTGGATAAATAAACACCCCCAGATTAAAGCGAACTTATAATCAGTCAAATCAGAATCATTTATAGAATCAGTCAAAGGAAGTATTGGCTCTTCGTTGAGGAAGTATTAATAATATTTTTCAAATTTCGATGGCTCATATTATGAATACAAAGTAAACATCGAAATCACTTAAATTGCCACCACTACGGAAAAATTACTTTGCTATTATTATTATTATTATTATTACTTTTCCATATCGGTGATTTCCGGCGAATGGGTGCTACTAACTCCCCATCATAAACCACTGTACGCCAAGAATTTCTATGGATGGACACAAAATCTTAAAGCGTTTGAAAAAATGTAAAACAGGTGCGAAAATATTTATCTATATTGCATAGGATTGTCTCGCACGCGGTTATAGGAGTAAGGTACGCAACCAATTCATATCTAACCGCTCAAATTTTCATTCCGATTATTGAGCGAAGGTAGAAAAATCATTGTAGTTTATATGTTATCGCATACGTGAATACAGTCCACTTTAGCTAGTGCTTGAACTTATAGAGAATTTTTTATATGACAGAAAAAAGGAAAATTTAAAACTCCTTGCTTTCATCATCATCACTACCTGCGCTTAATATGACGCAGCTTCCCACCCAATTCTCCCATTAGATAATCTTTTCATAACTACGTAATTATTTCTTATTGCTATCATTTTAACCAAAAGTTTTAGAATTATTTTTTATCGATTTCAAATGCTGTTTCCTGCTTATAAATAATTTTTGGGCACGAAGGACTACTATTCATATTTCCATCAATATGCTGCAAAATAAAAATTTTAAACAATGGTCCTAGCAACGGAAATATGATATTACATAATGAATATCTCATATTAATAACCTCAGGCATGCAAGGCATCAAAATGTACCTTAAATTGAATTTCACGGGCTTCATCATATGAAATGAAATAGTAAACGGACTTGATAGCGGCAGGTGTAATGTACAATTAGTAAAACACCATGTCAAAATTAAAAATTAAAATAAAGTCACTAAGTGAAGTTTCATGGACTTGGGATGATGACCATTTAATTTTGACTGCACTGCAGGCTTTATCTTCACCTGCATATACATACTGGCCGGTATTTTATTAAGCTCGCTGATTATATCGTTCTGCGCTGGATCCCACATGCTTGCCGCGCGTTAGAGGTGCGGTTTGATGGGTTGCGAAGTAGAACCACTCTTTCCCATCTTCGTCCGAGAACTTTTCTACAACATGCTTGGCGAATTCTAACCCTTTCCAGACTCTACCGCAGCTTTGTTTTAACAGATCCTTACGATAGGTTTTAAATTATCCTAACTTGTAGATGCTGACTTCACACTTCATTTCCAATGTGCAATTACGTTTGTAACCTTGGATTTGCATCGTTCATCGTAAATATATAAAACATCTCAGATCGCATCTCATCTTTGGTGGACGTAAGGCTTTGGAGGAGTGGGAGCAAAAGAATCTGCGACGGGGAGACTTCGGGCAGACGTCCTTATTGCGAAATCGGGGACGACCTCAGATATCTATAGTTCAGCGAATTATGTCTGAGTGTGCACATTTGCATGGGCAACTGTGTCTGGCCACTTCGACCGACACATGGGTGCGGAAAAACTCTGTTGCTACCGAAATAGCTTTTTTTCGGAACGAGCTATGCACACAAATTGATAACACTAAAAAATCTCGCCATTCTTTCCAGCTGCAAATGTGGATACTAAAACTTGGCCAAAATTAGGGGATAGAAGGATGTTAAATTTTCAAATTGAGTAAAATCGCACATATATTAGTCGTTGATGTTGTCGAATTATAGAGACGCAATTCCAAGGTTGTGTTCGCCGCAGTGCCTCCTATAGTTTACATAATTTAAAAAATTGTATCTCATGAAATGAACTAACTACTCAATCAACAAAATAATACAATTATTGTGGCAGAGGCAACAAATAGATGATTGTCACAACTAACCGTCGAGGCCTTATTGTTAACAATTAAAATTATCCATTAGCAGAACTAGGGTGAGGCGACACACTGGGCCGCCGGAAAATTATTCTAAAACTCCTATCCGAAAAAACAAATTACCAGCCATTTCATGTTACGTGGTTGCAATTATTGCACTTGCCATTACAATCCTTAAAATTCATAGAGAGCAATTTAAAATTAATAACTTCCCACTGCATTGCGGCGAGCATGATTTTCGGATTTCAGTTAAAACCTATATAATTTCCAATTTTTAGAACACTTTTTCTTCCCATAAGCGTTCATTTTAACAGTATACATCCTTATATTCACCTTTCTAATATGATCGGATGCCAGCCATTGGTATTTGTAATGCTCTAAAAATTCGTGAATATAATGGATGAGAACACCGGATTTTGTTGAAACTCACTGCAGTGAAGTGGTTATTAACTGCCTTCTAATGCAAAAAACTTTTCTTTTCTTAAATAATTCTTCAAGCAAAAACAGTAATAGAAACTGTCAGTTAAAATTTTTGAAGTTCATGATTCTTTCCCACACAACGGCATACCATTGGGTTATGAGGGCTCATTAAGGCCCAAAAGAAGATAACACGTTGGATAGTAGATTAATGACGGTTGATTTTGAAAAGAGCCATATATATTATAATTAATTTAAAAAATATAGTTTTAACATATCTTAATTCCATGGATGCCGTTGAATAACAAGTAATAATATAATTTCATGTGACCAAAATTCGTTTAATGAGCTCTTTCAGTACAAGCTAAATTATGCTACTAAAAACAGTCGATACTACGGAATAACAGGGAAAAAAGTAATTCCAAAAAATGCGAGGTAATGAAAAAAGTTTCACGATAAAGCTCAAAAACCTCATTATACCCCTTACAACATATAACATTTTTATTCTAATACTGAACCTAACCGAATTTTTAATCCTCTTCTTTCCCTTCCCCTTATAAATGCATTAACCTTACGAGCATTGTTAAAAAATAATTGAGAAAATAAAATAGTCACTACAAATAGAGGAAAAAAAACCATTGGCAATACCGTTGCCAATTATTTTTTATGTATTCATCCGATAAAACGTTACAATGAAATAGCATTCTTTGAAGGCTATTATTGGTTCCATACGACAATATTCATTAGCAATTATAGAGCCAACGATTTTCATTTTATTTTCTTAAAAACTTTTTTTACAGTGTGGTATCACCTTCAATTATACTTGATTGCTTCTCTTTGCGCTCAGTACGTCTGATACCATCTTAAATGCAAAACGAAACCACTCAATCAGAAAATACTCTCCACGAGACTCTCCTTAACTTCTCCCTACTCCACCGGAGCACACACTCCACGAGGCAACCAACAGACTCCCTCATTCCTCAACTCTTCAACCTTCACCCAACACGATTCACTGAAGACGACTACTCTCCTACGACAGTTCCCTGACGTCACCACTCAGCCGACGGCGACCTCCTGTCAGCGCCAGCGACACTCCTCGCAGTCAGCTGTGGCTGCTCGGCCATCCCACACCCTGCGCCAGCGAGCGAAGAAGAGACCTCGGCGACTCATAAACTTCTTCCTCACCCACAAGGCAGGCGGTTTAACTCACCAAAAAGACGTACCTGTTTTCTTCCTTCTTCTTTCAATCCCATGTGATCACAATGAATTTTTTAATGGAGAGGTTCAGTGGAGGACTAAATCTTTATTCAGGGGGTTTAGTTTTAGAATTTAAAGGTTTTTCGCAGAGAAGTTTTTCAAGAGACAATAGAGATTCATTTCGACCCTGTTTTTTCACTACTTAGTACGTCTCGTAATAATTTTTGTCTCTGTAACTGTTCGGTTGCGATCCTTATTAGCATCCTTGGCTAACTCTTAGTGAATCAGCACACCAAGGACCTATCATTACACGCAAAGGATCTATCTGCCTTATTTTCCTTCCTTCTAATATTAGCTGGTGGGATTCAATGTAGCAGGATTTAGCTAGGAGGTACGATGAGTGAAAATGATGCATAATACGCTGTCTCATGGCGTATGAAAGCAATGACTTATGCATCAATCGGTATGATGAAGAGATCAACGTGAGGTACAACAGATAAACTGGCAACTTTAACTTTCTGGCATTTATTAATCAACTGTACGTGATTCAATAGGATTTATTAAAAAACAGATGAACCGATCTATTAATTATTTGTATTTTCCAAGAATATTAATTCAGAAATAAGCATTGTGAGAGTAAGCATAATATAATCCTCTCGTACGCCCTTGTTTGCTTTCAAATTAATCTCATTGAAATATTAACCAAAATCTATCATCACTACGCACTTACCCATTGCAATATTATTCACAAAAATGATGGCTACCATAAACCTTCAAAGATGTTAAATTTGAGTGACTTAAATAATTAATATTTCTGTCGAAAGTTTCTTGAGCTGACCGATTTTTTCTAACATTTGGAGAACCTGTCAATGAAATCATTATAGTTTTTCCATTATATGCCTTCGTTAATTCAATTGGCCTTCTCATTCACATCACGATATGATTTAAAATTGCTTCCCCTAAGCAAAATTATTTTAAAGGGTGCACTTTTCATGCGAAACCACAGCGAATGACTTATGACAGCTGAAACGTAGATTTAAAGCTTTTTCGCCCGTTATAAAAGACATTCTGGAGAGACTAGCCCCACGGGGTTAAGGTTGTAAAAAATGACCACCAAGAACATTGCGGATGGAAGGTACTACAATTCCGATGGATGTTTGAGAGTTAATTTAGTACTCCATTTTCACCTTAAAATTACCCATTAACACAAAAACTGTTAATTTCACTCACGAAAACATATTAACGTCTGAATTATTATTGCAAAGACATAATATCTCACATTTTTCATAAAGGCAATCGCACTTAATCCTTCATTAATTCACAGAAAAAATTCATTAAAATGATGATTCTTACATGGCAATGAAATGAAATCTTAGGAGATTAAGACTGGTAAAACTACGGATTATCAAACCTTATTACACCAGGATAGGTCATCTTTAATACGAATTTCTATATCTCTTTAAGAAACAATCCCTTTAAGTCACTTACATGCACTTTCTTTCATTACCTCACCACGTAGTCTCATAAGTGGCAATTAATTTACCTTCTGTCTTCACCTGTTGTTCCGAGTTACCGTTGTTTGCACGCAAATTGTTCGAGAGAAAGAATGAGGAAATGGGTAAGCAAGAAAGAGTATAATTCGCATTCCCTGCATCATCGAACTATGCATAGCCCTCTTATTTTTCCTCCCATCGTTTTCATCGATTCGATTTCTCTGCCGAGCCTCCCGGCATTTTCGCGAATCTTCGCCAGATTCATCTTCGCAGCCCCCGCCACTCATCATCTCCATCCTCCACCCACTTACCTCCCGAAACGATTCCACTGCCATTGTAAAAGCTTCTCTCTCTCTCTTTCCATTTCCCCCCCCCCACCAACTCCCCTTGCCCTTCTCACTCTCTTCCCACTCAACCGACGACCTTTCGAGTCCCTGCCACTTCACCATCCATTCATCCGAAACTCTTTTAAATCCACAACGCCGCTGCAGTTTTTGCCCTCCCGGACGGGCCACTCGAAAGGAATTTCAGATTAAAGCCGAAAATTTCGAAATTAGAGGGAGAAAATAAAATATATATGAAAATGTGTGTGAGTGTGTATTTTAAAAAAAGTCACCAACTTCCGATTTGGCGTATTCGAGAAAAAAAGTGGTAATTAACTTGGCCGGGGGAAAATTTGATTAAGTGAAAGCACTCGTCGTGTTTGTTCGCGGAAACTCTTGCGAGCTCACCAAATCTCTCTCTTTCTCCAAATCCCGCCTCGTCTCCAACTTATCAATCTGGAATAAAATTTATTTCTGGAGCGGTTTTTTATTTTGCCTTTGTCGACTGTACGCATAGTTAATGTTTTCACGCATATTAATTAGAGCAAATCATTGAGTAAACTTTGTCGTAAGCTATAAATGAAAGGCAATAATGCTTACAAAGTAATCGATATTATTATAGGACTGTATTGAAAGAATAGTGAAATGTTTGAAAGAACAAAGATCCAGGATGACAGATTGTACTGAGTTCAGAAATACAACGATGATTCTACTGCAAAGTGGGACGGATTATGAATCAGTTTATGAACTGACTCCAATAGGTCAATTATTTGAGTCACTAGATGAAAGCGCGACAGTAAAAATGAAAATGAAAATTGTCACACGCAAAAAATACAAAGACGGTATCTTAAAGATGTTTATGACTAATACGCTAGTAAACAAAAACAATAGCGTCCATTTCATTAATATAGAGAGCTACTATTAGAGATAAGTGAAACTAATTATTCTTGTTCAAGCAAAGGTAATTACAATCCCAGATAATAAACGCAGCTACGCCCGAAGTTGAGAAACAGAGAGCAAGAATGAAAAGTTTCTGGATAAATTAGTAAAAAAACATGGCTTCACTTACGATTAAATTTCGACTCTGCGAGGAGATAGGAAGACTAAAACCGCACTAGTCAAAAATTCTAGATGAAAGAATGTCGGCATAGAGAACAGGGATAGCACCACTGAGATTCGTGGTGAGTGAGAGAAATGAAATGTGGTTAATCTCCTCTCCAAAAATCAGTCATATTAAACCAGTATTCATGGACAGTGCTACGCTGAAACGAGGTTTTAAGTTACTTTTGCTCTGCATAGCACATAAAAAGAATTACTTACCGTATTACGTTGCACGGCATGATTCACCAATATCTTAGCGAGTTGCTCTAAGAATGTATCAGCACAAAAAACTCTCTCTCTTGAAGCTTATCTCTTCTCATCATGTAATTCCTTATCTTCAGTTCCAAAATATCGTCCTGTCAGAGTAAATTTAAATACGTAAACACCTTCGTAAAAACGACAAAATTAAGTATGAGTGGATTTCTCCAACAGCTTTATATGGCGGAGCTGAGAATTCCCTCATCATTGCTCAATTGTAAAACATCTGCAATTAAATCAGAGGTATTTGACACACATCGTATTAAATTGCCGACAATTGGTTCTAAAAAAATCACAAATATCGGTCAATTCATTTCTTATCTACCCACTTGTGTAACTCTCTTTTACATATTGATTAGTTACCATGCGTATAATTATTGAAATGGAGCAAAAGGATGTGAGCGAAAACTGTAACAATCGAGCAACTCTTGAGATTTATGCGAGATTGAAATGTATCTTAAGGCCTGTTTACACAATACGTTAATACGTACGAGTTAATGTCTGTTTGCATGAATGATTTTTGTGGACCGGAATGGAACATGTACGAATGCACGAACCAAATTAGAACAGGTTCTATTTTCTGTGCATGCATTCGCACAAGTTGGGTGGTTACGCGGTGCATTTTGGCGTTCATTCTCGCGTTCATACATTTAGACATTAACCCGTACGTGTTAATGTACCGTGTAAACAGGCCTTTAAAGAAAATTTCAATCAATCGTAAAAATCAAAAAATCAATCGTACGGTATTTTGTACTCAATTGATTTTCACATTCTGTTCGATCTGTTGAGAGAGCTATGATTGCCATAGACTTTATTAAACATGGAAATTTCACCTTTCACACCAATGCAAGGTACCTTTTTAAACAAGTACTCAGCAATTATTTCATCTTTTTTTTAATTCTACTAGAGCCTCTTAATCTCGGAGTTTAACAGAAATGGTATGCCTAATTTACCTTTTCGTGTTATCTTTTCGTCTTCCAACGAAAGATCAAAAATATTTAAATTCTATTAAAGAAAATTTTAAAGGAGATAAATAACTTACTGGTACTCATTCTACATAGCTCTATACCGCAAAAGCTAAGGAAAAGTAATCATGTATTAATAACATCAATAGCGTATAAATATTATAACTTGAAGAGGGATCAATTTAACGTTAGGTTAAGTAATTTTGCAAAAGGAGATTCAATATTATTTTATATATGAAATAGAGATAAACATCGAATTGTTAATGAGGCACGATAGCCCTCCTTATACGTATGTATATGCCCCTGATTCACGTACAAATTTACATAAGTCCAAACGTAGTTAAGTTAACAAGGGAATTTGAAGAGGAACATTAGCACAGTGCGCTCTTACAATTGAAATACTCTCGAACATACATCGCGACGCGAGACGTGATAACTTCATTGGAAGGAATCGATTTCCCTTCTCGACAGAGGAAAGAAATTTAGGGAAAAAGACGGGGAAAAATTAATTCGTCCTCACGAGCGACCGCTACCACCGAAAAATCTCGCCTCCGCTCCGCCGGCCAGCCAATCCGGCATTCATTCATTCATTCGGCCATCCACTCCCACCCACACGCACGCCCCACCTCCACCCCGAGGAGGATGGAGAAACCACGGCACCCCCACCCCATCTCTCCCTGACCCTACCTCTCTCTCCCCCCTCTCTACATCCCCAAAAAACCGTCGATTCTGACTCTTTTCCGCCCCACCCCAACACTTTTTCCCCCGTCCCCCACTTCATGTCCCTGAAAAAAAACTCTTCCCATAACGCTCCCCACCCACGCCCACCCCTCTCTCACTCCAAAGGCCGCCTCCCCCCTCCCCTCCTTCCATGGCTTCCTACGCAAAGTTTCTCTCAAGAGATACCTCAACCTTCGGTCCTCTCTCTCTCACACTACTCCTACCGGACTCCCCGACCCCTCTTACACACACACACACACACTCACGCACACACAGGGTCGATCCAATAGTTTTCTTTTTTCCCCTCTTCTTCCCCAAACCTCCTTCATCGAGTTCACTGACCTCTAACAACTGTCGCCCCGAAACAACCCTGAAAAATCATATAACTCCTTTTCGGAGGATCCGCCGCCAGGCCGATTCATGATCCTCCATGGGGAGATTGTTACCGCGTGTAATCTCGAATTTCGGACGAGGAAGTTGCGAAGAGCTTCCAACGACCTCGGCGCGAAAGAAAAATTATTGCAGGAGCTGCATTCCCGGAGGATGGAAAACGGAAAGAAACGGGAAAATACGGAATGGTTCTTCGGAGGACATGTCCACCCTTCCGCGAAATCGAAATAAAGAGTGGTAATGTAGCTCCATCCCCAAAGGCTTGGATGTGCTGAAAGATAGCCTTGAAATAAGCTCCCTCTACTTCCCGTAGCAATGGACGGAATATCACCTACCGTACGGCATCATTTAGACTTAGTTGCGGTTTTTCGGAATTTAGATCCCAAGAATGACGTGCTGTATATCACCGTTAAATATAAATAAAAGATGTGACAATGTATGTACAAGATAGCATAAAATACCAATTATTTATGCGTAAGAAAAACAACGGCATACTACATGCCTTAACAGTACTTCTAGTAATTCAAATAGATGAATTTTGTCCACTGTTATTAACTACTATTTTCCTGAGTTGTCAATCAGTTTATCCCGCACTATTTAGTAGAACTAAAAATTTCAAAGCACAATTTTCTAAGAAAATGTTTTTCCGGTATCAGTTACCTCTTCATTCACAATATACCACACTAAGCTATTGCCACTTAGAGAAAACTATTCCCCCATTTACAGAAATCTTTATTATCGCATTTGTGCTTTAAATTAAATTATTATGCGTTCCTGAATTATTAATCCACCAATACTTCCAATATGTATCAGCAAAACACAGAAAATATCTGAGGAATGAAAAAGCTACCATCGCGTCTGTTGGTAATGGGACAACTTCAAGAGACAAGCAGTTTCTAAGTAAAACACTCTTTGCGATAATAGTTTCGTGTGTAATTAGATCAAGCAGGAATTATTACACGTAGCTTAATGAGTAGTCTCTTGGTAAAACGATTTACGGCGTTTATACGGGTCTCAATTCAGTTTTCTTAGTAATCCAACACTTAGTGGCTTTTTTAATGACGTACTTTTATAACCCCTATTTTCATTTATTATCCTGCTATAGTCATCTCCCAATAATTCCTGAAGTTTGTAACTATTCTATTTTTAAAGGCATGTTTTTCATCGTATTCTTATCATTATCTTCAAAAATTTTATGCCGCAATTGAATCAACCTCCAGCATCAAGTACCACCAACAATCAATGAAATCTAAATACGGAGGCTCATACAAAATTTTATGCATAAGAGTACGTATGTAAGACACTTTTGAGTCAAATTTGCGTCTTATTATGGTCGTAGTAAATCGAAATATTATCAACTATATAAACAAGTAAAATGCAGAGATCCTGGGGACGGAGTAATTTTTTCCCCAACTCAAACATTTATTCCACGCCCCGGTAAATGGTACACAAACACGAAACATGAGCAGTGATTATCTATCGAAAAACAAAAAACGCCGGATATTCCACTTTTTAGGCACTTCCGCGCGATTAATACTATCTCCCCAAATCTATGAGCAGGCTGAGCCGGGAGTTTGGAGAAGTAGGTATATCCCCCCTCACGGGACGATGATTATCTTCACCTTTCTTTTCTTGGGCCCAACGCATTAAAACTGGCCCAGGAGGTTGGAGAAGGGGGATGAGGGCGGGAGGTCTGTTGCCATGCTGGCCCATATCCAAGGATGGGTGCCAATCGATGGCACCTCCGCGACCCCGAACAACGTGGAATTGGGGCGCCTTGGCCTAATGTCCGTCACACAGCCATCCAGCAGTGTCCCACACGCACTCTAGAACTGGTACTTGAGTAGGTACCGAAATGGTGCTCAGGCATCCATCCGTATGGGCACTACAGCACCCACGTAAGAGTGTGCCATCTATACTCGAGTACAGGCATTGGAGTGCTCACACAGTACATAAGTACCGATGGCCATTTCCGTCGGTCGGCACTCAGACTTGATCTGAAGATGTGGGGAGCATAGGCTACAGAATTTCATGTTGAAAACAGCATCGACGCAGCTAAATCGAAAATCTTGATAAGAGCTGCTACCCATGTGTTTGTCTTCGTACTCGGATTGAGATAGTAACTCGAGTACACGTGTACCGAGTATTATGAATGAACCCAGGAACTGGCATTCGACAACCGAAACCTCCAGATCTGAGGCAGATTCTTGAATGGGTTCTCCATTACCTTTAAATACCGGTACAACATGACTACCACGGTGCCCTCAATGGTTCTAACACGAGTCCATCTGGCCCAATTCTATAAACATATATTCATATTGGTACCCACTCAACGACCTCATGGGTAAGGGGAGCCATTCACCCGAACAATCGCATTACAGTTGTAGAAGCAATTGAGGGCTTGCTAGGGACATCAAGTATACGCGTCAGTATGGTAGGGATTTATTACTCATCTGGGAATCCATGTACCTACTAATGCGTCAAAATAGTTACCCAGCAAGAGAGGCGCCCCCTAATCCCTTTGGGGATATTTGGCATACTCTGAATATCGCTGGAGGGAGCATTTTGGTGGAAAACAGATTATTTTAATCGAGTGTGAGTTTCGAGAAGTCCATTAACTGGACAGAGTTAGCCCAGTGTTTAGCATACCAGCGTTTACCTGTGTTAAATTTCTGTCATCGCAACAAGACATATTTCTACTTCTACTTCTACATAATACCCTGCGAGCCACCTCTAGGGTGTTTGGCAGGGGGTGATCAATCACCAGCATGCAGCATGCAATTGGACTCCCACATGCACACCACACCGTCCAAAAAACGTCACGCATACTAACAAATTATACTACCATATGCTGTTAGAAACAATAATAAAATTAAGAAACATGCATTAAGTTTTACATAGGTTAGTAGGCTACGCTACATGTCATCTAATCTATTAATGAGTTCTAACGCTGCCTTTAAAATATCTTATTGATCGTGGAATACAAGACATCCTGAGTATGTCTCATATGAAACATATGAGAAGAAGGTGAAGTTTCAAGGAAAGTATTAGCGGCGCCACTGCATTTATTGTGAAACGTGCTTGATTTATCATCACTTCCTAGAGCATCTACGCAAATACGTATACCAGAGTTCCTTTTCGGGTGATCTACCAGAGTATATTAACAACTCCCGAGTACATTTGGCGCACACTAACAGCCGACCCTGAATTCCTGATTTCATCGCTTCCTCTCCAAAAACCCTATCGCCATCCCATCACTTGTAAAGAGAACCAAACCATCGCCCAGACCTCCACCTCCCATTCCCTTCCAGCCTACTGACGTTCACCCCCTTCCAGAGAGAAAACCCCCAGCCGCCCGCCTTCGCCCCTCTCCCTCATTTTCTTCCCGCGGCCGCATCCGGCTTTGGGAGGCCGCCGCGGTGGACACCGCGGTGTGGACTTGGGGAGCCGTCCGGCAGTCCGTGGTTCAGGGAGGGAGTTAGCTGTTGCCGAGCAGTCTCTTAGAGTTATTATGAACTAGAACGCTCAAGGCGTCAGCACAATAGTCAACGGGTGAGGCCAATATTGAAATATGTGACAACAATATTATCCTCTCAGATCTTTAGGACATGTCGTTCCAAGAATATTAGATAGATTTCATAGTCAAATAATGATATATAGTGTATAACTTGATATTAAAATATGTGTGCCGTATTTTTAATGTCAAACGAATTCAAAAGTAAAATAAAAATATCTTATTACAAAATCTATGAAATTAATTGTTGCGCAACGTCCAATCATGTGTCCTAAACCGCCAAGCTCCAACGAGCATAGAAAATGCTCCATTGCAAAAGAGAAATGGCAAAAGCGAATGGTCGCAGAACTGTGTCGCAAGGGTCTAAGTAATCGAGAATCGTTACGACGAAGTTTTGATCATTCATGAAAGCTATTATCCCAATCATAACTCTAATTGGATCCATAAGGGAACGGAGAAGCGATATCAAGACGGATTCATATTTAATATCCAGGAAAAAATTCTGATATTGTTATAGGAATAATAGATTCAGTATCAAAAATATCCACAGTTCCAACAATGTTCTTGGACATGTTAACCTACTATTGTTTTTAATGCATTTTTTAATGCGCACATTCATTTCTTTAATAAAACAGCTGTAGATTCTCAGGGATTTATAGGAATGGATTATAAAGAACTTAAGTGTACAATCACTCCATGAAATATAATTTTTAATTTTATTTAAGACAAAAAGTTTTAGAGCAAGGCAAAATTCCTGGTTTAAAATGGACTAGGTATGTTCGATATGGCAGCTATGCATATTCAAGTCCTTAATTAAAGGGTTTCTTCCGTTCCCTGGATGTTATGCAATATCTATCGTTTTGGGATAATCGCTGCGTAGAGACAGTCTAGTGGAGAAAGTGCTCCTCTTCCTTATTTCTATAAATGTACTTTTAAAATATTCAATGATGCAAAACTTATTTTAGCATTATTATTCATCTGTATTCGACTCAGCAAGAGGCATGGACCGCAAAACAAATTATTTCATTAATATGGAGTTATATATGATGACCATACTTTCAATGTAAGGTTTCACTTCCTAATGAAGATAGGTAGCGTCCCAAAATGAAGCTGCATTGGCCACCTAATTACAAACACAATTGCGACACCATCTAAAAACCTATTGCAGTGGAAAGATTCGAAAGAAGAAATTTCATCTCCTCACTCTAAGGGAGGCTTTAAAAAATATATGTTGAGAGCAGGAGAGGCACAAGTAGCTACTGGGAATTTTGTGTCGTAGTTCAAGCGGCAATAAAATCCGTAGCATGCGTTATTTCCATAGAATGACTTATTTTAGCGAAGGAAGTGCCGATAATGGAGATCGCATGACCTACTATGGCCGCCTCAATCAAACCTCCTCTGCGAGGATGAGGCATGCGGTCACGTAAATAGTATGCGTACCTGCTGCTCGGCAGGTCTATTTTGATGACGGATAACACGCGTAACACTTACGCTATCATCTTGAAAGGTTCAGGTTGCCGACACATAGAGCACACTGGTCATCATTTGCCTGTGTCTACAATTTGAAAATTTTACCTCGGTATTTCCTTCAATGCGATTTTTTTTACACTTTTCTTAACTTGCTTCGTCTGTTTTCTTGGTGTTTATTTTTTCCTTATATATTTTATCCTGGTTACAAGTTGGCTTTACGCGTGTTCGATTGCATTAGGATTTGCTATTTCGAACTTTACATGAGGAAGGTTTTGGTACCTTAACAGCCTAAACTTAAAAATAAATTTATGAGAAATTATTCAAAAGGATTATAAAATTAATTTAAAATAAAAAATCATATTATAAATGAAAGGTAGAAAATAAATGTAAAAAATAATTTTTCTTCCAAATTCAGTAGACATGAAATGCAGTAAAAGCAAAAAAGTGTGGGTGCCAATTCTTACCTATGAGGCTCTTTTACATTCATTTCTAATAAACCTAATGAGCTTCTACGCTTTATTCACCGAGTGATGAAAACTTTTTTTTAACTTTTAAGTGCATTTTATGCTGTTTTTGGAAATATATCGTTTAAAAAATTCATTTTTTAATATTTAAAAAACAGTGAAATGTTGATAACGGTTTATTCCACACATTCTGATTATTTCAAAATGATACCATAACTATTAAACGAGGCTGAGGGAGACTTCCTCATATACACGCTCGAGCGGTCGTATTTTATTTTTTTATCTGTAATAGCTGGATACCTACTCTATAATCTTGAAAATGTTGAGGACTAGAGGAGTAGATAGTGTAGCCGAGTACATAGCCGTAATTTAAACTTGCCTAAGGTATAAAACTTTAACATCAGATTATCAAAAAGGAATAACGGCGTACCTATGTGGAATTTTGATAATCTCATTCTCGTGAAAAAGTTTTTACTTTCTCTTTGTTACTTCTTTTTAACGTCATTCCCCCCACTTCCATCCCAAATTACCCAACCATTATCACGTCTACAACACTAGTTACTATATAAAGCTGCTGCTTTTATTATTATGCACCTTCTTTTATTAAATATTTCGCACTAAATTTTTCGAATCGGAAGGTCGGGAAATAAATAAGTGTGGAAATAACTGTAAGAATGATTTTTTCGTGATGATTAAGTTTTAAATTAGAGATCATAATGTGGTAAAACTTAAATGCTGAAGACACGAGCAACTGTTGACAGTGGGCCTACCCTGTTGACAGTGGGTTGACAGTGGACAGTGGCTCTACATACCCTAGAAATGCAAAGCTGATTGAGTGAACATTAAATAAGCAATACGTGCGTAAAAAGAGGCGGGTTGGGAGGGAGTGATGCGTCCTCTTAAGTTGGAATGGTGGAGAACGGGAAGGAGATTTCTGGGAGTATGGGTTACGCGGCTTGCGAGGGAACAGCAGAAGAGGAGGTATGGTCGGTCAAACGTGTGAGAGAGAAGGAGAAAGAGAGACAGAAACAGACAGTGTGTGAGCGTGTGTGTGTGTTTTTATATGTGGGGCTTCGGTCGTAGGTTAGGCCAGCCGACGGGATTCCATTGCCGCCTCAACCCTCTCCCTTTATCCTTCCCATCAGCCCTCCCTCCACGTCCTCCTGGTGCCGCTCTCTCTCTCTGCTACTTACGCAGACCCTTTTTTATTCCGAATACACCACCACACCGTCCACAGCCCGACATCGTCTGGCCAAAATTCATCGCTCCTCCCATCCCCCTATCACCTATCAACCCCTCCTCTCCACCTCCTCCTTCCCTCCCTCCCTAAAAACCCGACGACTCCCGACCTAACCTCTACCCCCAATCCCTTCTCGAGGAATCGGTCCTAGCATGTCCCCTAACCGCCCCTCGTACTCATACACACACACACCAAAACATGTGGACACATGCTGGCGCCCCCCTCTCCCGCCGAGACCACTCACACAACAGTGATTACACCCCACGATTGTGTTCCCCCCTCCCTTTCTCTTAGTTCCACCCCCTCTTCCCAACTTTCCCCTCAGCCTCCAACGCCCGCTCGCCACTCTCATTTTGCTTGCAAACCATTGCGAATGAACGTACGACACATTTCCGAGAAAACCTCTTGCAGCGTTGCATGCAATTACTCGAGAACAAATTAAATTCTACGGACCGTGTAAGCAAGGAATCCTAAATGTCACTCTCCACCTCTTTACGTTGAGCTGACACAGTTAACTATCTCTCGTGGTCTTGTAAGAGTGTGTCTTAAACCTTACGCTGGGCATGGGAAAATACGGGGCCTTTTCTTCAGAATACCACTCCGAATATCTTTTGTAGGAGTTGGCACTGGCAAGTTATTTCCATTGGTCTTTAAGACTACAGCTAAATCCTTACTGTATACGCAGAAAGTATGGGTCGTCTTATTCTCAAATGGTATGACCTCGGAAGTAGGAATGATGAGAGTGAAATGGCTAAAAAAAATTACCATCATCATTGCAGAGCTTAGTGGTTCTATTTTACTTTAAAGTAAAGTAATTCTTAAAGGTGAAACCACGAATATTTTACTATAGCCCATCACTGTATTAGTGAGGAAAGTAATTCATGAAGAATTAGCAAGCTAACTTTTTCATTGCAGCTGAAAAGCGGAGGCATAGAGAGACAGGCTCATGTTAGGAGTCATACGAAATATTTTTAATGTATAATTTTAGTAAGGAAGTGAATTATGGTTGATCAGCGATAGACCTGAGTGAGCAGGAGTGTTTTAGACAGAATGCCGCCAAAAAATAAAGCTAATCAGTTACTACGGAAGGAGAAACGAGAGAACTAGTTAATACAAAATTACCAAAATGCTTTATTGAACTTTTCTAGTACTGAAGAAAAGTAAACATTTTAAAAGTATTATTTGACAGGAGAATTATTCTTCCATGCGATTGAGGCTTATTGCATATCGTTCAATAAACAGCCGAAACATTTCTTCGAACTTGATAAAAAAAAGATAGTTTAAATATAATTAACACTTATTTTTCCAAGTAGACGTTTGCACGGAATAAGATCTTAATGAGTTTACAAGAAGAAATCAATCAATTAAATCGGGCACCTAATAAAAAAGTTTTAATCCACGGAAGTGAAAAGGCCATAAATATTCATTTCGAAAATGAGCTTTTGAAATTCGGCTTACATTTTCAAAAGAAGCCACTTTATACGCAGAAATCCGGCTTATTTCAATCAACGAATTATGCTAATTGCGTTCGTGCGAACACATTTTTCCAAAGAGAAAAAAGAGAGATAGATAAAGTAAATATCGATCCTTTGTACTCACACAGGGCTCGTTGAAATGATAACGGCAAAGACTCCAGTTTTAGCATACCGCACCCCATCGCCACAGAGACGCGTCATGTAAAGACGAGACTTCTCCCCATTATTGAGTATTTTTTACTTCCGTTATTTCTCTCCGCAGTGGCGAGCAATGGTTCAATATACCTTCATACCCGAACAAAATCTCGGCTGCGGACGAGGAGACTGCAAAGAACAAGATTCTTATAAGGATTTTGGATACGTATCGGCCATGTATTTGTTTACCAGAAAAACAGAGTAAGGGCCATACCAACTCCAAACTCCCCATTTCCTCACAAAGAATAATTATAGAACCTACTACCTTCTTTATGAAAACATCTAGCTCACCTCTTAATACTTTCTTTCGTCTCACCAATGGAAATTTCGAATTTTCGTCCGCTGGTGGAAGCACTGTTGCAAGCCAACAGTGCTTCCACCAGCGGACCCCGCCAAACTCATTCCAATCCCACTTATCATCGGCATAGATGATATATATCTTCTTGTTTTTTTGATAAACACTTAATTTATCTTCCATAGAGTCCGTCATCTAAAGGAAATTTTAATCCAGTGTTATTACATTCTGCCACAATTATGACAAATTGAGTAATATTTCTGATGAGATTCCAACACAAACCCAAGTTATGAAGGCATACAAAATTGGTATGATTAATATTTTTAAATGATCGACGAGTAATTCCTTAACTTCTACTATAACCGTCCTATAACAATGTTAAGATCTCACTTAGTGAAACAAGCAGTGTAAATAAAGCAAATTTTCGAAGTTCTCATGCCAAACAGAGAGCAACCGGATATAAGAAAATAGCCAACATCTTTTTGAAACCGTAAAAACGGATTACACGTGGCCCAATTTTTCTAATTTTCAAGTCCCTTCTTATTTCGTAGTTTTCAATAGCTTTGATAATTGAAAATGATCTTATTAAAATGAAGCATCATAACCTTCACAAACAACGATATTTTTATTATAATTGCCAGCATATGCGAAAATAAAATTGGGTGGGCCAATGTTACTCTTACGTTTGGATAACTTGGACCACACTCATATTTTCTTACTTTACGACATTGTAAAATAACTACAGCCAGATAAATACTTTCATTTGTCGCAAAACCTTAAGACCAGAAAACCCTCACTGGATTATGATTGGAATTTTCAATAAAAAGCTTCAAATATTGAGCCATTGTTAGGCAAATCTCAGTATATAGCAATTCCTGATCGACAAGCCAGCATTTAAAATAGAGACAAACCAGGACACAGTCCTCCATAAATGTAATAATTCAGTAGAAAAATCACCCTTTATGTTAGTAGAGATTTTTATGATAAAATTACCAAATATTAAACGCTTAGGCCTATTTTGGTGCAAGAAAAAAGCTGGACAACGGTAGTTTGAATTAAAGATGTCGAGTCAAATTAACATTTCTGGAAAATATTGGTTGTAAGCAATTTGAAAACCACTCTAACTTAGGAATTCAGTCCTTCATAAATATTTCTGCACCAAAAGTCTCAAGGTAAAAGAATAATATGCTTGTACGACTATATGAGTGCTAAATATATCTTCATGTTTGCACTGAGGATGAAAAAAGGGTACTGGTCACTAATGGATGACAGATGATTTTGCTATTTCATGAAAACTACCGAAATAAATATATAATATAGTCCAGGACGGCAATTAAAATGATTCATCCGTTCTTTTAAATTCCGGTCAAAGAAGCACCTTCGAACATAAAACATATGATGAAAACCTCTTTCATAGAAAGGATAATGGGAGACATTTGATAGTAAGTAAAGAGAAGACTCATTGAACTCGACGGTTCATGGCTCAAATTTATATGATTTCATTGAGAGGAGACTCATTAATCGAAAAGCTTCCTATGATATCATTCACAACGTATTCCTCGATTTTAGAATCCTTTTCGCGCTAATTTGCTCAGCCCTCATCAGACCCGAAGGTCTTCTGTTTAAATCTATGAAGGAGGCACGTCTACACCGGCGTTTTAATCACAGTAATGAAACAAATAAGACTTTCAAAAATTTTTCATTCGTCGATTATTCGGAGTATGACTTTTCCTGCCATTAAAATTTTCATTTTAATAATTTGTATAGCTGTTTTTCACATCAATAAAATATCATTATATAGCTTAAACAAAGCCACTACGGCCCTAATTGTTTGAAGTGCAGATGGAAGTGTAGTGAACATTTCTAGGTTTCATGTTAAATATTCCCTTTAAGGACTATATAGATTGCGAGGGGAAATATAATAAATTTTCTTAATCAAATTTAACTTAACAGTCAGTTTTGGCATCCATTGAAGACGCCATAGAAGCTAAAAAAGAATAATTATTTTTGCAACATGCATCACAATGAACCGTATCTTTAGAGTCAACTTTATATAATTATTTGATACGAGGAGAAAAATCATTATAAAAAAGAAAAAATAACAATCAATCGACATAAAAGCTAAAATAAATCATTCAATAACAGCAATCAACTACCGAACATGTATGAATATTCTTTTCACCGAATATAGAGATTAACTTCACATGCATACACGCTAAGGTTATGTGCATTAAATTAAGGAAATTTTTTCCAGAAAGGTTATTTTAGATCTGAAATAAGTAAATGTATAAGAAAATGCTCTAAAACAACATACATGAAGCGGAATACCACTCCATTCCTATAACTAACTGGAATATTTTTCGGAATGAATAAACTAAATTAGAGCTAGAATTAGAATATAATTAAATAAACCAAACCGCGGTATTTTTGATAGTCGAGGATTGTAACCAAACTATGTGATTGGCGCATCTTCACAGTTCTTACGTATGCACCTAAGAGTTCCAGCAATTCCGGGAGCGAATCTCTGCGAGCAAGTTGCTCCTCTCATTCTCCCTCGACCCTATCCTTTCCACTTCCAATTATCCTATCCCTTTTTCCATCCCTTCTCCTCCCTTCTCTTACCCCTTCCTCTTTCACTCCCAACGATCTCTCCCTATTTTTAACCCCTCGTCGGTCACGGAAGCCCGGAACACGATCTGCCGCCTCTTCGCTTGACTCACGACCTCTGACGACGAGGGCCTGAAGGGTCCCCTAGGTGTGAAGGGATAATGGGGGAGAGGGGTACCATGGGAAGGGAAAAAAAAGGGTTCGCGGGGATAGAGAGAGGGGTGGGGTGGCTTAGTTATAGGTCCGGCGAGGAGGAGGGGAAGACAGTGCGTGTGGGGTGGGGAGGGTAGAATCGGGTGCGAGACTGGAGACGCCCTACTGAGCCTACTGCATATGTTCGGTGGTTTCCCCCGGCCACGGATGGAAAGGAATAAAGGAAGCGTCGCACCGTCAGCCTTGACTTTAGGCCACCCTCAAAAGAGCGTGCATTCTCCCCACCCACACCAAGCGGCTGCGTCGTGCGAAATGCAGTTTTGGTTCCACCCTCGTCAACAGACGGGAAGGTGGTCGACTTTCCTTGGGTTCTCTTCCCCCTTCATCCCACTGCAGTTTTTCTAACTATGTAACGACGCTGTTATACAAAACAGCGTAAACTTAACTTTCCAGAACAGTGTGCATGCATCATCAATGAAATCGCAAAGGACATAGATCCATGATATTAAATAATTTTTTTACGTATTAATGGGGAAAATTTTACTTTAGTTACAATAAAGCGCTGAAATTTACCTGGATACACAAATAAATGTCAACAACATCTTAAAAATTGAATATGCACAGATATTTCTCTTTAAATACGTTAATAAGCCAATAATCTAAATAACCACCAAATATCAGGCAATTTGCAGTCTTCTAGTAAGAGCCTGCTAAAGTTAGTACGATAGTATTTTGCACACACTTTTACACAACACCATTGCTTGAAAAAATGAATATACCATATCTATATTACCACTCTACATTTCCACGAAATTGAATATCGAGTTATAGCAACGCAGATACAAAAAAAACTACGCCGGAATAGGTTCTCCGCTGGGCTCATTCTTATTCAGCACACAAAAGGCCTTGCTTGTTCATCTAGGGATGCAAAAATCACTAGAAATTGCAAATGAAGGTCGTTTATACTTGGGCCGTACAGTGTGAAGCCAATTTTGATGCATATGCACCACAAAGTTATCTTCGAAGGAGTGACAATATTTCATATATATTGGACACACATTAAAACCTAACGGCAGGAGTGACGTAAAATGTAGATTTCCAATTCTACGAACCTTTACGGAACAAAAAGATGACTCAATAATATTCTTGAAGAAAAGCCCACATCATTTACATATTAATGCCCAGTGTAAACCTACACCAATAAAAGACAAATTCGCAGCCAAAAAAGAGAAAGCGCACCACGCGTGCTCATTCATTCAAAATTAAATTAAATCCAGGCGTAGAGAAGGATGGATATGTAAAAATGTAAGGAATCTAAGCACTCCATCACAGACCAAACACATTAGGACTGAGAGTGGGCACACAGTGACATGTTTGCCGTATAACAGCAGGGGGAGAGAGCGAGAGCGAGACATAGGTAAAGGTCAGTGGATCGGGAGATGAATCCAGCTGGTCTGGGCGTGGTGATGCATGTAGAATGGGGTTGGGGAGGCGCGTGAGGAGTGTCCATTGGTGAAGGGGGTGCGTGGTGGTGTAAACTGTGGGGAGGGTCATTAATGGGATTGGAGTTGATTCAAAGCCCTAAGTGGGGACGCGATGTGGCATGGCCGTGCAAGGGTCGTGTCGCCGAGGGAGGACGGGATCGTGTCCAGCGGAGGGAAGGTGAATAGGAGGCAATGGACAGTGGTCGCTGCCGTTGGACTCCTAACGACGAGTACGCGGGAATGGATTGATCTAACATGCCATACCACAGGGAAATCCTCCAGTAGATCGATCCGAGATTTTTATCTCGGATTTTTAAATTTGAATGGTATACTTCATTTTTAAATTAGGGATTTATTCATTTATTAAGGCTCAAGGGGAAGCCGAAATTGATTTAATTTTCTCACGAAGGAGAGGAGATGAAATTCTTTCTCATTCCCAACTGCCACTTCTTTTTCATTTTCCACGTGCCGTCAAGAAGTGAATTGTCACTCTTCTGTGTGGATAGTAGTAGAGAGATGTCATTCTTTAGCCAATGCTATAGCATTATATTTCGACGTATAAGCCTACCTAAAGAACCATTATTAGCAGACAGATCAACAGAAGTAAAGCTCAAAAGGTAACTTTTTAAGTAATTAGCGAATGATGTAACTGAAGTGAAATTACGTTCGTAACACGATCATGGCATGGCATAAAAGAGGCTCGAACCGCCGGAAAAGTTTGAAGTAAAAATATATGACTAAAAAATACATTTAAATTTTATGAAAGTCAAAAAAAGTTTTTGATAACACATCGGTGAAGTATTTGGTGTCATTCATGCAATCGCTAGCCTAAGTCCTTCACTGTCGAGAGAGAGTGAAGGCACAATATTATCATCAGGAAGTTTATTCAGCATACTTGCTAGAAAGCGCATCATTTGTTTAGGTGAGAATTAGAAAGCACACCACATCCCGCCAAGGTTCTTTTTTAATATTTTCCATTTTTTTGCTATATGACCGACGCTCATTTGAGACGCCGATTCCCATTATTATCAGGAAAAAACAAAATTTAGGAAATTGTATGAGGGCTGATTCGTTAAACTTCAGATAGAATGTTGATAAGCATAAGGTCTTTGGAAATACGATTTATAGCTGTCTCTGGTGTCTTTCAAACTAATGTAATTGAAGTTAAGAGTTCAATACTAAGGAGAATTCGAAGGATATTCTATTTTCCTTGGGTGAACCTATAATTTGGAGCGAAAAATTATTTCTCATTATAAAATATTGATTTTTGCATTTTAATTTAATGTCGAAACAATATAAGTTTATTTCTTAAATTAAATACAATTTCATGTATAGCGCAGTGATACACATACAATTACTAAAAGCAAAGTTATCATCTCGGGATTTGAAGTAAAAGAACACGATTGCAATGGAAATTGACGAGGACTATGAGGGTTCCCCAAAGTTTGTACCAGTTTATCGTAAATTGGAGACAAACGGGTAGGTATCGCCTTAAATATCATTATGAGAAAAGAAATCACAGGAGTTACTGAAAAAAGTAAAGATTAAAAATTGACGCTAATTTTTCGATTACTTTTGCTGATGCATTCCATCGTGGACGAAGGTCAAGAGCGAGGTACCTGCACTATGCATTAGGCATTTCAGTGGTTACATGAAATTGTTCATTCAGGGAGAAAAATTGAACAAAAGATTGCCAAATGTATTCCTTATTTCCAGATGTTTCGGATAATTTAGACTATAAATTTAGTATCCACCCCAATACTGACCATAATATTTAAGAAACGGGCATCAAGAAGTCCAAAGCGATGGAAAATAATCAGCTTTGCGTGTTTGTGGCCGTCATAACCAATCTACGAGGAATGCCAAGAACAATAAGGGAATCAGTACCCCATATCAGATGACATTGCAGGCCATTCGTTGTGCACGTAGCACGATTTAGCGCCCAAGTTAAACTATCATCTAATTACTTATATGATCTAATTACTAACTAGAACTAATTTCATAAACTATGGATTCAAAAAATAATTGAAATATTTAAACACTGTAGACATTATTTATTTTTACTTTTTACACAGAAATAGGCTAAAAAACCTTTGATTTGATTACTAAGGAAAGATGTCTATAAGATAATCAAAAATAATGATTCCATAAATAAACAATACTACTTAAGATTATCATAAAATCTTATTTTTGTGTTACAAAACCCATCACGTATTGTTAGAGTAGTTTTCTTTCGTCCCTCCTCCATAAAAATAATCAGGAAAAATAGATATAATTTTTCATTCCTACACATAATTGCCCATTGTTCACGGATATTACTCTTTTGTTTTTTAATAGTTCTACCTTAAAAATATTTTGTGATATAATGGTCAATGCATGCAATGGACTGTTTAAAATAAATACGGAATGCATATAATTAACTCATATGTTGAGCTCCTAACTTTCAACAACTTTTAAATAGTATCGAATTTACCAAAGAAACTTGATATACTGTAGTGATATACTAATTTTCGAAATGATCGTCTCATTCATAACAGCCCATAAGAATATTCTTTTATTCTTTCAACAGTCGTCATAATATGACAGTTTTCTCTCTCAATAACGGCTGTAAATGATGAAGAAACTTAAATAATTGGAAATTTGAAGACAAAGACACGTGTATGAACCCCATACACCAGACGAAAAAGAATCTGTACTACATTTCAGACAGTCATCGATTTCTAAACAGTTATTGAATAAAGAATCTCGTGACTTCAATAAACGGTTACACGCCGGATGCAGGTTAGGATAACATGGAAAAAGCCATATAAGTATGTGTGAATCCCAGTCTGTCCGTATATACTCACCTCTTTTCAGCTCATTGAAGGTAAAAAGGGAAAACTCTCCTGGACACCATACTCGTGGAACTTTTAAGGCCAAGTAACATCTCAATAGTCACGAATACTTCCACTAAGGAAGAAACTATTAAAGCAATAAAATAATAACGGAATCATTTAATTCCAAACACAGCCTATGCTAGAAAAAGAAAAATGTTTCATCTTACGTAATTAACAAAAATAATATCAATTAACACGATTCAAGCCCGTCCAAATTAATCTTTAAAAAGTAATTTTGGAAAAGATACTGGCAAGCGTGAACCTAGCGAACCTTAAAATTAACTTTGGAAACAAAATATTCAAAAATTTCAAATAGCAGGCCCATGCTAGTGTAATAATAATAACTTTACCAAACTTCTTGGTTAAGTGAATATGGAAAAGGAAGACTTTCTTTAAAATTCCGAAATTGCAAAAAATGTTGAAACAGGCAAGAGAATTTGAGAAATAGAAACAAATATTATGGTCAATTGAAGGTACAATGTATTCGAGGGTGTCATTGAACGTTGATAGCAATAGTATCATAAAGTAAAATATTTTTTGTCGCAACACGTTAAAAATGTAACCACTGTTCAGGCAGGACAACTTAAACAATATTATTAAACTCACATTCTCTCATCGATTTTCAAATATTTTATATGCACATGTAGTTCCTCTTGACATAAGGATAGGGCAGTGTGTCAATATTCAGTCACATTTGTTTTTTAGCTAATACTAACCGTCGAAGCCAATTAATTTAGCCCTTCCTTACTCAAATATGGAAAATGTGGAATTGTCCGGGAGTTGGAACCAAAGTCCAAAGCACAGAGTGAGCGGAATGCGGCTAGAAGACGGAGATTGTAGGAGATGGGACGAGTGGGGGGAAATGAGGGTGGACAAGATGCTTTTGGGAAGGGAAAAAATTGCTGACTCTCGCCGGGAAATCTGTCCCAGACGGGCCTTATACCCATAAATAGACGAGGAGTGGGGACGGCCTCTTTATTCCCCAGAGAATCTACGACCGAATTGTCCTCTCCTCCTTACTGAGCAGCCTAGCAACATAACCCGAGACTACTCCACCCCCTCCCCCGTCCAAGCGCTTCCATCCACCCTGGCGCCTAACTTGCCCCTCCACTCCGCAAATCCCTCTCCCATATTCCTTCGGGAATACTCATTGCCAACTACTTCCCAGCCACACATGCGCACAGACATGACTTTCTATTTTACCCCCTCCAACATCGGATCCCACATCGCATAATTCGTCATTCCGACTGCCTGGCAATCCTATCGAAATTGTCTCCAAAACGCTGCTAGTTTCTCCAGCAAGAGAGACGACGACTGCCCATGAAGGCGATGCGAAGGCAAATTCCCTCAACATGGAGTCTTTTCAAAATTTTCTTAAAAATCAAGATTCTCAACCATGATTCTGAAGTCCCCCAAAACGCTATCCGATCGTTTTCGACGTTAGGACATTAATGCTTTTAGAGAATGCAGGCAATATAGAAATTATTTCAGGAATCTTTCTTTAATGATTTAGTAATTTTAACCAAAAAACAGCACAGTCTCTAAATATAGCCTCGGTCATGAAGACGGGTTTATAGCCTAATTAAACCTCATTTCCTCAATACGAAAAGCATAAGGGAATTGGGAAACAATAGACATTCACTGCAAAAGAGCCATACTTCTATAATCGCGGCTGCATATAAAATTTCGTGACCAAAAATGGAAGGAATGCTCATTTATGATTACGTTGATTCTGGAGCGAGTTTAGTCCAGCATAAACACCAATTCAAATCATGACGAAACGACACAGGTGTTTCAAAATATTTTTTCCTAATTCCATGTAATTTCCATACAGTATATATAATTTTCTTAATTGCATATGATATTCCTTTTTATGTACCGAGAAATGCCACTCACCAAAGAAGTAGACAAGCATATGCATTTTCTATTTTTTCAATCAAATGACAGAAAAGGCAAAAAAATTCCCAACTTATAACTTCTATAAGTTTTTTCTCTCTTTAATACTAAGCCCAAAATCTAGTATAATAATGAACACTAAGACCAATCCAACATATTGAGGATTAAAATCATAATATCTTATCAATATGATAAGTTCTGAATGCTGTGAGGAAAATAAAATTATGAATCTCATAAGTTCTTGTACCTGGCGCGGCGCCGAGCTTACGATGTGTTTTGTGAGAATAAGTGAAAAATGGTACCTCGTTACAGATAAACGAAATCATAAAGCATAATAAAAACACCTATATTTCATCTATCCAGACTGGAGTGATTTTACCTAATTAAGCATTCTAAGTGACCCTTTAAAAATAATTGTTCAACTTTAGCAGTACTTGCCTCATCTCATTAGTTCCCGAATCCATTTTCCTTCGATAACATTTTCCACCCCAAAGAAACTGTTACCCCGGTTACTCATCCCCTTTCCAATCGATACACAGTTCTGCTCACAACACAAACTTCACTCTTCCCTTGCTATCTATAGCTTATATCCTTCTCCTCCGCCCCGTCAAAAAACGTCGACAAACTTCCCTCAAAACCCAGTTTTTCTCACCCCATTATTCATTTCATATTTGTTCTCCAGCAATATCGAAATAATAAAATCTTTATTCACACGCTGAGTAACAAATATCTATATGCTGCAGTTATGAAAATTATACACAGAAAACGGGAACAAAGATGAAAATTTAAACAGTTTATGTTATATATTCAGTGAATAAATAGTCAATTTTTCAACTGATGACATGCTACGATGGCTTTCATCATGGCATATTCATTAATAGCTCAAACTTTGCGTCCAAATTAGTGCAATTCACGATTAAGGGCTAAAGCAAGCTCGAAGAAGGCACCTGAATGTTTTCAGAGTCCCCTTAGCTCCCTCCGGCACCTGCCCGAGATTACAGCAATGGAAGAGCGTATCGACCCTCGTCGCAAATCCTCCGTCGCACACGCAATGAACGCGGAACAGGCGGCCGGCCGGCCGTTCTGCGGACGGACGGTGCGGCGGCGGCGGCGCCAGGCGCAAAAATGCCACCCACGCTCATGAATTCATTCAACGCTCCTCAAGGACCCGTCCCCATATAACGGAAAACGTGTGTAGTAAAAGTAGCCGCGCAAAAAGAGTCGAGTGTGTCGAATATATGAAGTCTCACAGTAACACGGTTCGGAAATATGATTTAAAGAAAGTAAATGATCACGTATTTCATGGCAAACATCCATGAAGCTGTTCACATGATTTATAACAAAATCATAATCCTAGCAACTTTCTAGAACATGATTAAAATTTCTTAAACTCTCATCATCAGTGCAAATCAAAACAGAAGAGACCAATGTGAAAAAAATAATCAACTTATCTGACGAGCAGAGTTGACAAAAATTTTATACTGGATTCAAATATTTCAATGGTACGTTAGGTATTCGTAAAATTATTTCCTGGTGATAGTACGTATAAAAATACTACATGTATAATTAATTATTCCTCATTTGAGTTAGTTTAAAAACGCTTTCGATTTGGCATAAAAGAGCTGGCGGTCAGCATTTTCATATTTAAACAAGGAATGGCAATTTTAGGAACGTACTTTACTTGATAAAATACCCTATTCACCTTTAATAACCATGCCAGGTCATGCGCAATATCGTCTCAATATCTGTTACAGTTACATTACATATGCATTATAAAATTGAATTGATTACAGCCGTTCATTAGAGAACAAATAAGTATAGTATTTCTATTATATTTACAATAAACTTGATTTTTTTGTATTTCTGACTATTATCTAAGGAATTTCCGGGGCCCACTTCTCACGCATTACATATTTATTCCGTTACCTTAGCGGTAAGGTTGTGTCTCGTGGATATTCTCCTTAGAATGCTAGAAAAACTAAGTCTACCTCGCATGAAAAAACGCCTACATGCATAGGCGACACATGAATCCCCAAAGCACGGCATTATAGTCATTTGAAAGCGCTAATTATTTATCAGTTGATTTCATTAAGTATTTCAATTTTCCACCTTCACAAATTTTATAGGACTGACGCTTAACATTTTCAGGTTCATTACGCTCCTACTATTTGTATAGAAATTGCATCTCCAATTTTGCACAGCTATTAAAATTTCATGTTAAATGCATTTCTCTAACCATCATGTAGGATTATGTATTAATTGATTCCACAAATACGAAATTCGCCAAAAATTGCAAACCATTGATTTATACACGTACGCGTGAAGTTTGTTTTAAGTATAATGTGAAGTATCACTGCCTTTTTATAATTTTATTGTAAATATTTTTCATCAATTCTGCACACAAAACTAAAGTCTTTGGACATAGAGGTTAAAATTATCTCTCTAAAATCGGTAACTGGGCGCCTTTTTTTTTACAGAAAATTGAATTAAGTCCCATTTTTCGTCAAGCAAACTGACTTTCGCGTTTTCTAGCGTTATCTCTCCTAGTGGTAAACCTAATCATGGATAAAAAGAAAATACAATAAAAACGTTACACAGAGCTACAGCTTTCACATAGCAATATATATTGGGGATATCAATATACCCAGATATAATTTTAAAAATCATCGATTCCCAGTTTCTCTATCGTATTCAAAGAATAAAATCAAATATTTAAGGAATTCCATTTAGGGAGAAAAGAATAGAAATCCTGAGATGGGTTGAATTTGGTCTCATAATATAGAACACACAGATCTTAAAAATAACACCATTACTTTCACTAAGGCGAAATTACAATTAAAATGTAGACAATAGTAGTAGTAATTTTAACCTGATTGTCTTTAAATAAATGATGATTCAATTTTATCATCCTGTACAGTTCGCTTAAGCGTGGTGGGTGAAAAAATGATTTTACCATATAATGATAACGTGGTGATTTATACATTACTATCGTTAAGTAATTAAATGCTGCTAGAGTTATAGTTATTACTGAAGAGATGAGGTCAATATAGCAAGGAAACCAGTAGGAATGCAGCCACTCATATGCACATAGATAAAGTGAAATCAATGGCTGAGAAGGATGGCAAAGGTGGTAGATGCTGAGTATAAAAAAATATCCCAGCTTCAATAATAGGACTAAAACTGACTGTTGAGAACTCTAGTAATGGACGCTCAGTTAAAGATAAACTACTCCAGGCGGTGAATTCTTCTCGGGTTTCCATCCGGGTGAGCTCCATCTCCATCGCTGCCGACGTTTCGATAGAATCCTTTTCTATCGTCATCGGCCCTGATGACGATAGAAAAGGATTCTATCGAAACGTCGGCAGCGATGGAGATGGAGCTCACCCGGATGGAAACCCGAGAAGAATTCACCGCCATAATACGCCGGGAAAAAGTGAAATCTTACATAAACTACTCCAGTTTACTACATCCAATATTTTATTTCTATACATCTTTTCCTAAAATGAATTGATAAGCATTACAAAATGAAAGCATTGACTGAATTACGAACAGTATCCCCACAATGGCCTAATATTTTTCCCTCGCTTAAACATTTGACTCATTTATGTAAATAAAAGTATGCAAAGCTTCAACCTCATTTACCTTTCATATTAACGCCACACATGAAGCAATATATCCACTACGACTTTGAAAAAACTTATGTTTCTTCATAAATGTTCAGAATTTTATTTCAGATAACTATCTCCCAATTTCTAGGTAAAAAATTAATTCCAATGACTTACTTCGGTTATCTCCCCTCGAATATTAGTTCGTATGAGTCGACTATGTATGTAGTTGTTCATCCGATAAACTTGAACATATGCATGAGATGGCGACGAAAAAGTGGCAAACTATGATACAAAGACTTTCGTTCAGAAAGCCAAAGTATTCTGGTAATGCAGAAATCTTAGCACCAACTTAATTTTGCACGATTCATAAAAAACCGAGTAACTGTTATTAAATCTGAACCGGCTGGAAAGAAACAAGAATAAGGAAAGGATTGAGAAAAGCGTATGCTCTGCTCTCATCGTTTTCAGTTTTCATTGAGAAATGTATCAATGAAATCCAATAGAAATAACAGAGACTGAAAATCCACGATGAAGAAACAAGTGCGCTGTGGTCTTCCGATGACAATGCAATCATAGCAAAAGTTGAGAGATCTTCAGAAACTTTTAATAAAAATGAAAAAGAAAATTGACAAGAAAATGATGAGAATCAAGGCAAAGAAAACCATGAGATTAACCTGCAGTGGATGAGGAGGTACTAACTTTGAACCAGAGCACACTAAAAGTGAGGAGTTCTGATACCTGGGTAGCGGAGTGACCAGTGATTGACGAAGTAAGAAAAAAATGTCCAAAGCGAAAAGGGATTTCTTCCTAAAAGGAGTTTTTTTAACTTGTAGGAAAGTAAGCGCTGAACTACGGAAGCATTTCATCACCTCTTAGATTTGTGGTATGATTTTGTTTGGTAGGGAGGAATGAACGATTGCAGCAACAGAGAAGTGAAGGTTGGAAGCTTGCGAAATGTGGGGTCACAAAAGTTCGAATAGATAGATGGATCGATTAGATGAAGTTCGAATACAGATGGATCATGTGAGAAATGTGGAACATCAGGAAGTTTAGGAGAAGAGAAAAGTCTTTTATAAACATTGAAAAGATGATGGGACGACTCAATCGGCCACAACATGAAATAAGATGATGCGAAGAAAACAATGTTTTAAGTACAGGTGGAAGGTAAAAATGGTAGAGGACAGATGAAATACATGGATCAAGCGATGAAGGATGCAAAACAGAAGAAATAATTGTGTGTTAAAAGACTATCTGACGAGAGAACCGAGTGGAGAGATGCTACAAACTAACCTTCAGATTGCTGACTGTTGATGGAGATGGTCGAAATAAAAAGTGGTGGCATGCCGATGAAAGGGTTAATTTTACAAAGTTTTATTTGTCTCCCTTCCGTACCTTAAAGACAGTTCACTGAAAATCAAGAGGCCGAGTAATATTTGTGGTCCCAATCAAATCTCTGCACTGTACGTCAAACAGCATAAACCATCCTCTTGAGCCAACTAAATCCTTCCAGGGTAGTCAAAGTGGCTGAACAAATGGAGGTAATTCGGATGATTCCGCTGCGAATCCCGGTCAAGGCAAATAATTTTTTCCTTGAGGAAAAAAATCGCAGGTCATATTAACTCGAAGGTGGGTACATGTGCGCCGGCAACTATTTCCTTGAATCACATCTATTTCGCCCGAAATTGAAAAGAATAGTTCAGACCCGTCGGTATCGCACCAAGGGGAAAAATAATCACACGATTTAAAATCAGGGGAAAGGTGAAATAGCATTATAGAGGGGAGACTGTAAAGGAGTATAGAGGGGGGAAAAGGACAGGGGCAAGGAGATTGGGCAGGGACTTTATCGAAGGCTAAGGGAGGTGGTAACGCCCGTCCTTGACCCTGTTCATGGCTGTGTGCCCCATCGAGGTCACCTGAAGGTGGGGAGGGACCAATTAAGAGCACAACACGCGAGGTTGCTACAACGTCGGCTTATGCATGGGTCATCCAGGAGCCCATATTTCTCTACCCTACCCCATTCTAATCACGTATTCCCGCGACTTTTATTTTCCTGCAAAAAAATAGAACCCGCCGACGCCTACCACGGAGAACCATCTACCAATATTTTAATTGCTATGCCCAATGTCAATTCGAATACACGTACATCGCCCATAGTTTCATATAAAACTGAGGTTTACTCTGATTTAAAGCAATTATAGTTATATCACTCCGGTGGGTCAATTATATTAATCCAATACACCACATTATTGATATCGCGCAATCGACGGATTGACATTTTCTACTTTGTGATATATATTTTCCTGAATTTCATATTGAGAAGAACTTTTTTGAATAATTTAAGAAAATCTTCTAGGAGATTTACGGAGTAATGGTCTGATAATATCATTCGCCTCATTAAATTCATTAACTGATACAGATGAAGCGACGGCATAATAGAACAACACGTTAAATATGTAGTAAATCTCCCTAAACACAATCATATCTAACATAGATCATGAATACTTGAAAAATTTTGAAAATACTTGAAAAACGGACCAAATAATGGGGCCTACTAAGGAAAAGGAGACTAACATGTGTAACAGTGAATTTTTCGATCAAGAAATGAATCAAACACCTAAACACAAGTGAGTATCAAGTAGAACCCAATCAAATGGCAGTAAAAATATTTCCATGGTACTGAGCACACGAGGAGTCCATTGTTATAACAAGGCCCCAAGTGTTAGAAGAAAAAAACAACATTGAGATTCCCAACGACTACGTGAGAAATATGATCTTGCGGAATTGAACAAGACAAAAATATGTAATGCCAAAGGGGTAGGAAATAGGCTTTAAAAACTGAAAAAGGGAATACTAAGAAAATATATTACATTAGGTTTTAGCCAAAGGTTTTCGCAGCTAAAAGTTTGATACCATAGCCTTCCTTAAAATTTACACAAGTAGGAACTCGGGTAATGCAATAAAATTTGAGTGTCTCACAAAGTAGAGTCATGACACCGAAGTTTGGACCACAGAGACCACCGAGGCAATCTTAGAAGAAGACACCATCTTATGACAACCATTACACGGAAGTATCCATTAAAACTTCAACTTATTATCAAAGTATGAAATGACATCTGAGGGAAATGCAGAAGGAAAGAAGGATATCCATTGATTTTAAAATGCACAAGCAAAATCTGATCCCGATAACGGATGTAGAATAATGGCTGGGTTTGCCTTTCCAAATTATATTTATGGTATTGTCAGGATTACGACATTATTTCCACCTACATTATAGAAAAAGTGCCGCTCATTTTTCGCTGAAATGTATGAGAAAATAATGAAAGAGACTTGTTTAAATTCGACCAAATACTGAACTGGTAAGCGAAGATACTTCAGAGTATTGACAAATGAGTGATTATAATTATTGCTGAAGCAAACAGGAAATGTAGCCCAAAAAAGTTTTAATTGGGTTACTACGAATACCAGCATGGAGACACTGCAAAGCTTCTGAATCGGCGGAGAGAGCCGACGGAGCGGGACTAGGGAGGAGGGCGGGACAGTCGGAGTGAATGGAGTGGAGCTGATGTGGGCAGGTGCTTTGTGACCGGAGGGGGGGTAAAAAGAGGCAGGAGGTGCGGGGAGAGGGTGAGTGAGGCGTCACGAAGTAAACGACGAGAAAGTGGAGGGGGTTAGGGAGGGGAGAAGGAGGCACTGAAGGGAGTAGAGTTAGTGAATGGAAGCCCATTGAAACGAAAAAGTCACTCCCAGCCAGTCGAAGTAAATGGGCCGTCCAAAGCGAATTAAAAGACAAGGATTTAAAGTCGTGTTGGACATGCTGCTGGTAAAATACATCAAGGATTGGGTGCTAAAACTCGTCAAGCAAAAAGAGAGGTCCAATCTCCTTCCAGGCGCGAGGGAGTTGGACTAAAATATACCGATCCTGGATACACAGTGAAGCCACTCTCTCATGTAAATACGGTACATATGTACGTATTAACGGTTCACGTAAATGTGTCAATAGGGAGAGGTGTAAATTTCAGTCAGAGGTAACCCGTAGAAAACTTCATATTTCATAATGGTTTTACCGCGCATGTATTCAAGAAAAGGATACTGAAATTAATGAAGCTGCTCGAGCAAAAAAAGGTGTAAAATGTTCACGCGACGACATACGGGGAGCAGTGAGATTCATTAAAATAACACCTAAGGACCAGTTCATCCCCATATCTTGGAAAATGCCCATCAGGGGCTAGTTTCATTGTATCCGGTCATAATTTTACAGAGTTCGAAAAACAATTTATTCTAACAGAAACGAAAAAAATGTACCCCGCGGTTTATAATTAACAATTTAACTGACCGTTAATCTCATTTAAACTCGACATACTGAATATTTCATTCATCCTCAACATTAAGACTGTCAGCCGGTAACGTTGATCATACATCAACTGACCTAATTTTAGGCCATGATTTATAATAGCAGCATCTCCCATGCAACCCAAGCCGTATTCGAAAAGTGTATGAGCATATATTGCGACTCACAGCATTAATGAGACCTGTGTACGACAAATTCGAGAGAAACATAAATAATTGTACTATTTAAGATGTAACGCGTGGTGAAGCAAAAAAATATGCCATTTAAATGAAATGTAATTGAGGAAAATTGAAAGATAATTCTACAGTATTTCTCCTCAAGAATTGCAAATATAAAAATAAATTAAATTATTTTTTCAAAGTGAACATAATATAGAAAAATTTCTGCTTGATGATTGTACTCGATGGTATCGTTCTTTAAATACGTTTTGTAACTTAAATACGTTAATTCGGCATTCACACTTTTGGTTTCTAACGTAGCTGTCACACGCGAAAGCGCTACTTTTTAAACAATGCTACTAAACTTAGCATTTAAAGTTCATTTTAAATCACATTGTCGCGGCGTAAAATTTTTATTTTACATAGCCTTAGATTGCTTTTCCCCGCCTTAATCTTATTCCAATCAAGTTTTTTCAGCGCCTCAATAAGCCAGAGAGCCATCAAAACTTCAGCTATCGTTATGATTAGCTTCCTAAGAGGGATCATCAAGATATACCCGAAGAGTCTGCGAGATAATCGCTTCGGAAAATGGAAAAATTGCAAGTTGTTCGGAAAATTGGAATTAATTTTACTTTTAGTTTAAAATGTTTTCACCAAATAAAGGTTTTCATTTGCGCCATGCTATTTGAAGGCGTATTTAGTTTTGAGGAAGTACCTTACTGAATTATTGAATTTTCATTGTTTTTGTACTTTCTTTTTCGTTTTAGATGTGATAGTGACAGTAAATATCGAAAATAGGCAACAAAATCATCTTTTGGTGGCTGCTTGCCGATGGCTAATCACTGTCAATAGTCACCTTGTGGTTGGTCGTTCAATTTTCGATAAAAGTTTGTCAAAAGGTCTCGATTTTCGAGCTACTACCATCGATACGCCTGCTTTCGTAATAGTTAACCACCTTTCAGTAGCTCACATCAAACAGGAAGAATATATACATACACTCAAAAGAAGATATACTCCTTCATTCATTCACACTATGCCATTAGCGCAAAATACTAATAAATTCATAGCTAGGAAAAGAAAGGGATAGGAACACATTATAGAAAAAGAACGAGGACAACGGCGACATGGTAGATGGAAAAATCCAGAAATCACGGGGTAAAAAATGCGGCCTGAATATGCACACAAAATGTAAAAAGAAACCGATACGCGACTCTGTGATAAATGAAGATGCATGGTAAAATTTTGTGATTGCAATAGTTAAAAATATTGTTAAACAATTTTTATGATATTAAGTCGTTATACATATTGATTTAAATGACAAAAATAGGCTACACGGAAATCGGGAATAAAAGAGCTCGTTTTCTCTTCGCAGTTTGCAAACATTCCGTTATAGGTTATAGCATTTTTACTCCACCATACTATCGAAAAATATTAGCACGAAAGCCTCCAAATTATGTTGCAACAAATAAGGCGTAGAATTGACTAGGCTAATTAAAAAATACGAAACTCTCGTAACGAGCGGTATCACGCACTATGATCAACAAGTAAATTTATCAATTGAAAGATTTTCTGAGGAAATTATAGCACACTATGATTTAAATGAAGTATATAGACTTCAGGTACAGTATTACTTTTCAAATTTCTCTGAACCCTGAATTATTAGGTCAATATACCCACTCATAATTAATGCTTTTACTACAGTCATGATTTTTATCTATGAACCTTAATTTAGCTATCGGTCAAAGCGACATTTATTTTTAATTTCAATAAGGACTTTCACTACGCTTTGTCAATCATAGCCAAAGATATTCATGGCAATTAAAGGATATTCTATTTGAATTTCCCAAAAATGTAGCCGGGAAAGCCGAAGTATTTTTCGTTAAGGGTCGAAAATGTGTAATTAGAGGAGAATATTTTGAACATATGGAATTAACATTGTTTTTGGGCAGGACATCCTTAGATCTCTCTACCGGGATTTTTTCAAACATCACTCCACCATATATAATTCCCCTAAGAATTCAAAAATTTAGGTAGCCGATTCTTACCGATGTACACATTTTCGATTATACAGTTTCCTAAATAAGATATAGATATTTTTTTACTAACTCCCAAGGTTCGTAAAATAATATTCGGGTAAAAAATGTTCGGGTAGAGGACAGGATTAAAACTATTGAAGCGTTCATTCTATTTTTCTGCATTCACCTTGAGGTGCTTTAATATCTCAACGTCGTGCAAACCTTTTCACACCTATATTTCTTCTCTTGAAATAATGCAGTAGACGTATATATTAATTGGCAGGAGGGAAGTAGGGATGGCAATTGAAACTAAACGAAAGTAAAAAAACCAGTAAAATTTCAATAGTTTCATTCCCGGGAACGAAATGTAGAAACGAAACGAAATGGATTCAAACCAGGGGAGCTAAACTACACTTTTGGTTCCTATCATCTCCAGACGCAGCGGTCATTGACATTTCCATCGCGGCAATGTGAAAAAATAGCAGAAACGCTCCATCATTGCCAACTGAATCGAAGAGGGTGTAAAAAACTGAATCTTATTACTTAAGAGCAAAAGATATTAAAGCCTAAAGCCTTCAAATACATTTTGGACGAATTTTGCCACCTTTTTTTTTACAAATAATACAAATAGTACCTCCCTCCATGGATGAGAAGTGAAACGAAACGAAAATATTTCGTTTCGACCCGAAGCGAAACGAAAACACGAGGCCTAGATTTAGTTTCGTTCCCGCGCGAAATTATATTCATCATGGAGTTAAGTTTCAACCCGGGACGAAACTTTACTCCTGGGAACGAATCTAAATTAATCGAAACTTTGCTGCTCATGGTTAAGTTTCGATCCCAGAATTTGAGTGGAGGGGGATAAGAGGGAATAGTTCCGATTCATTACGTTTGACATCCGTGTAGAGAGGCTGAAGCATTAAGCTTAAAAATCGAGTGGCCAGTTTGCTTTCACCGTTCTCTTGCTAGTGGTAAAAATATTAGTGTACCATGCATCTAATGGCGGTAGGCCGAACCTCTACTTGATTCAACCATACTTGGTACTCGGTGTGTGGGTCGAAACTAAACTGTTCGAAGGTGAAGCACGTGATCCCTCCGGTGCGAAACATTATCTACGTTTCGTTTCGTCCCATAGTTTTACTTTAGTTTCGACCGGAAGTAGTTTTGACTCCGATTTCGTTTCTACATTTCGCTCCCGGGAACGAAACTATTGAAATTTTACTGGTTTTGACTTCCGCTTAGTTTCAATTGCCATCCCTGCTTCTCTCCTGTCTACTGACATACACGTCTACAGCATTATTTCAAGAGAAGAAATATAGTTGTGAAAAGATTAGCCGACAGGAGAATTGAATGCAGAGCTGTGTCTAACCAACCTTAGGATTTGCTGACCAGAGTTGATAAACATTTTTCCAAAGTTTTAGGTACATGCAGAAAATGAAATAAATATGGTTTTACAAAATCTTCATTTAAAAATATGAAAAAAAAAATCGCTTTCATCTTTTTGAAAAAAAAAACGTTTAAAGTTATGGCTACATTTTTTTCAGTTTTTTTGCCTCAAAGTGATGAATGAGAAATGAGACAAGACGAATAAACATGACAGATAAAAATATTGATGACGATATCAGCACGTGTACATTTTCCAATATCATTCAAGCGCTGTGCACATTGAGCCATTATCCATTTCGAACACACTCTTAAGTAAAATCTTCTCGGGTAATATCGGTTGAAAAAGATCATAATCACTGAGTGAGGATCACGTATACAGGCGGTCCTCGACTTTCGTACACTCGACTTTCGTACAATTCGCACTTTCGTACGTTCAAAATTGACACCTTTTACTTGACTTTCGTTCGCTAAATTCGGACTTTCGGACGTTGGTCTGTAATTTTTTTTAAAATTCCCGCGATGTTTATTGCGCATCCCAACATTCAATTGTTTCAAATGGCAGTATATGCGAACAATACGAACGTATATAATAAAGGGAATTGTTAGTAGTTGACTCTAATTTAGGTGATTTATTTGGGAGAGAAACTGCCTGCTATAGGCTCCTTTATCAAGAGAAGAAGAAAGCCTTCATTAAAGATATTTTTCAAAAGAAGTTGACTAGACATCATCAAATGGCTCTCAATAAAACTAGTAAGATCTTCTTTCTAATTGTGTTTTTTCGTTTGAGTGGTGTTTAATTCATGTACACCTTCAGCAACGATATTGCACGAAATATCACCCGAATTCCGTTTGTCTTTTGTCTTTTTTGAATAACATGCGAAATATACGCGATCACGAATATATCACCTGCCAAATGTCGAATTTTGGTTTAAAAATTAAAAGGTATCCAGAGTGCGGGTTCAACAACTACATTTTATTATGCTTCTTGACATGTCTTTTTATGTATAGTGGACGTAATAAGTGGAATGTAAAACTAAACGCCGAGAGGAAGGTTCACTCGATAGCCTACGGAGTTCTTGTTTTTTAAACTTTTATTTGCATTTTCTGCGTATTTTCGAAAGAAATTAGATGATTTGAGGAGTTTTATTAACATATTATAAAAATTAAGTCAATTGAAATGAATTCCGTGAAAAAAAAGGTTTTAGTACGTATTTTCCGCTCTTTGGGAACGTAACTCCTAATTAGTATGGAAGTCAATGGTTCGACTTTCGTACATTCGACTTTCGTACACGTTTTCGGGAACGCATTGTGTACGAAAGTCAGGGACCGCCTGTACCCGGAAATAAACCATCCCTTCGAACGTCAATTGGGAATCATTTTCACTTGGCCGATTAAAAAGCAAATTTTCAAATTAAAACAAATTTAATACCACCTACTGTGAATAATGTAAATTATTGTTCTTTCAAGTAAATAAAACAATTTTATAGGCAACAATTGTACTTGATTAGATTTATAAAAAAATCATCATGCGAAAAATTCTAGTAAGAGCGTAATAGCTTTGTGGCTACAGAACTTGCCTTCTAACCCCATGATCCCGGGTTTAAATCGCTGGTGAATCCTTCGGGAATCGTAAATAAATCCTCGCGGTGCATAATGGCCTACAGAAAGGTACCAGCCCTCGAACCCTGATAGTGCGAATTCACATGCCTGGAGCAAAGTCTAGGATAATCTCTTCCCATATACATCCATGTCGACCTTCTAATTGTAAGCTTGTGTAAGTGAAAATTCATCATTATAACGTCGCGTCATGTTGACCTGCGTGAGTATACGGACCAATAACGACTCTTTTATTTATTAAATTAAGACTTCTAGATTTATTTACAAAAACTTGGTTCATTTGGCGAGAAACTTGGTTTGCCATACAAAAAGTGCGCCGTTTCCATGCTTTACTAAATCGGAAGGCAATGAAGAATCGCCGGAGTCTTCATGGATTGAATTAACCAAATCATTCTTTTAAAAATATATTAGTCACTAGAGTCACTTTCAGTCGTATTAAAATTGGATTGCTGTTGAAATTCGGATTGAAACAAGCTAAATATTTCTTTATAACTTGATTTACATCCAGATACACCATATACATATATCCTATCACACCATACGTATCCATATTGCGTTCACTCAATTTTCACTACAGAATATATTCTAGCGTAATAAAAAAACCATAGTCACGAGTCCATAGTCAATCCATTTAGTTACGGGCAAAAACTATAAAAAAATCACAACAATTGTAATTTGTTAATTACAAAATAAGGCATTTCGAGTAAAACTTAACGCGATTCCTGGTAATAATTAGCAATCTAATTAAAACACCTATAAAAATGTCCTCAAATCATCGACTAGGTACTCGCATCAATGTTTACACAATTCACAATTTATTTCATCCCCGTTAACGGTGCATAATTTTTCATGAGTCTAATGGGACAAATCAAAATAACTACATCTATGAACCTTTTTGTTCATGAAAATGAGGACAAATTTCACGACAAAGTCACTAATTCGACGGTGGTAAACTAATGGCAAATTGAAATTAAGTTTTATTTCACGTTAACTGGAGCGGATACGAATCATGAAATGCGTGGAAGAACACGAGATTTTACAACTTGAGCAAAATTGGTACATTTGCGGAATAAAGCGGTAGACGACGGAGCTATTATGTAATTTATGATGTCAGACACCTCCGTATGCTGCTAACCCGCCACTTTCATCAAATTCAAATTAAAATTTTTATGGTCGTGCCATTCTCATCCCATGACTCGAGTTCAACCCAGTTTACGGTATTTTATTGTTTAATCTCAAGAGTTTTTAATCAAGCCGTTCAAAATAAATATACACATAAACCTTTTCATCGATACGTTTTCATGTCAGGTTTTATTTTTACGGTGTCATCAGCCTTCATGATTTACAGGCCGAAGCAAAAGAGGCAGGGTCGAAGTAGTTAAATTTAGCGGAAGTGTACCACCATTCACGCAACTTGGTGGCGCGATGAATAGTTACGAAGGAAACAAGCGTATGAACTATGAAAAGGATCACCATGGCAGATAGAGGTTGAGGATTTACACGGAGAAGGTGAAAAGGGGAAGGAAGTAAGAGCGAAAAAGTGAAATTCTAGAGGCTAGGTGAGAGTTTGGAGCGGGGGAGACTGGCTGGGAAGTATTATATACATCGTAGAGAGGTGAAACACAACTTCCCTTTCACATTTCCCACAACGCCAGTAACCCAGCGATTTAAGTAACAGCAAGCAGGGTGGCAAAACGGATGGCACTCTGGCTGAATTGGCAACGAGTGTGGAGGGCAGTTTTCACGAGAGGTCGAGAGGTGATGGAAAGGCAGCTGGAATATATACTACGTCAAGCTCAGGTACGCGCCTACCTGAGTTTTAAATAGGAAAGGAAGGATTAGAGGGTTGGCGGAGGAGCGAAGAATAGCGGAGGTGATGATGTGAAGCTAGCCCGGAAAGAAAAACTGGTTAAATGGATGAAGCCGTGATGCCAGCTATGATACGCAATCTGACACTGTGAAGGGTTTATTCATAGGAGCATGAGGTAACTGCCTTTTCATTTCATGATTTATGCCCTCACCGAACGCATACTTTCCGAGTTTTTTTTAAGCAGATAGAGACTTCTTCAGTTAATTTTTTGGGTGCTCTCAAAGGTGTATTTCCAACTGATACAAATGGCTTATTTTATAGAGCAGCAAAATTATGACTTCAAGCATGAACATCAAATTCTGAGATGTTACAGGAAAAAATGCAATCGTGAATTAATACTCAACATCACTGAAGTAACTGCATCGACGTTCGATTGATATAACCTTAAAAATGTAATTTCCGTAAATTATTCCAATTCACGTGAAGTTTCAACTCTGCCTTCATATTTATCAATTGCATTAAAAAAATAAATAGGCCCTAAGATTACAACTGAAATGGACAGACATTTGAAACTATGGGGTTTACTACTCATTAAACTAACGGATGTAAATTCAACCACCTCTTTGAGTAAGAAAGGCCTTAAACCCAAGTAAAGAGATAAAAACCCAATAAAATTAATAAAGAAATAAAACATATTGAACAGCATAGAGTTGTATCATATTTTTGCTATTATTAAATATTATAGAAATAAATGCGATGTATGTCACAACAGGTTCAGAGGCGAAAATATTCTTGAAAAATATGGGGTTCTGGGGTGATAGCTAAATGACAATGAAGGAACCATAGTGAATCATAAATATATGGTGAAGAGATTACACATATTATGCTGATAAAGTGAGAAAAATATTCAGACAAGTAACCGAGCAGTCAAGAACAATACTTCAAGATTTTTGACTGCTGTTGCATTTTAAATTTCGGCTATCAGTAAACAGTTTTTACCTAAAAATTATGGCTGCCAACACTATACGAAAACACTTATCGTTCTGTCAATGCTTACAATGCATTTTTCCAATGCATACGAACGATTGGGTAAACAGATGCCCTTTTTTCTCGTACAACTTCAAGATTTTAACCTACTGTTCCGGTCTCTCAGGAATTAAGATTAACTACCTTCCAATTTTACAAAATAAATTCACTACAAAAATTTTCCGGGAGTGTGGTAGATTGAGGGGCAGAGCTTTTGGCTGCTGATCGAAGGGTCTCACAATGAGACTCAAAATCCGGGTGAAGTCATTGGCCATTTCAAGTACTCGAATTGCGAAGAAGCTCATGGAATGGTACTTACCATTACCAGGAAATGCACATTTCCCAGAATGCGTGAATTTCTTACACTCTGTGTTGGGTCCTACGCTGATCTCTTAAACCATCCATCGAATCGATTGTAAGCATATGAGTGAAGATTTGAGTTTCACTTACATTAAGAATATCTAAGATTGTCTCCGAAGAAGGACTAGCAATACATTTCTTTTACTGTGACGATCGTCGGTAATGTAAGTAAACATTTTGAATTATGCTCATCCCAGGAAATGTATGAGCCAATGTGTTCCATAAGAATATGTGACGGTTAGGAACAGTGTTAGTAATAGTTTTTAATTTAAAAAACACTCTTACTTACTGCAACGCCGAACGCCCACGCCGTCTACATCTTAGGTAATATTCATCCAATCAGTCTCCAACTGGATGTTTTTCTGCTGCTCCGCTCTTTTCTGTCTTTCTTCACTTATTCCAAACATCTCAGAAGTGGTCTTACCTGGGGTCTTCACGATATGTAGAAAGAATAGAAATATCGAAGTGAATAATATGGCTTTCTAAGGAATGTTGAGTGTATAGTCATCGTTGCCCTACATTTTACAGTACCTTGTACTCTTAAGTTGGATCTGGGTATTTATTATGGAACTTTTCCCAATTAAAGACAAAATTGTCTTTTTGAGAAGAGTGAATAACAAATCTATATCGTCAAAAATTTCTTTAGTAAATATATTACAGCCATTCGGGTATTTCTGGAGCTCTTAAGAAGATTTTAGAAAATTAAAAGTTCGAGGCGATTTTTCTTTTGTTTTGAACTACCTATTAATTCTAATAAGTTTCATAAACTTGAGAATACCACCACTGCCTTGCGAAGAAGTAGATGTTGCATTGATTTTCTGAAATCTAATTCTGTCCCGACACTGTTTCCCAACTCCGATCCAATTATTTTTCCTGGCCGTGAATTAAGTTCGTAATCACTCTTGCTGAGGAAATGGGCATAGCAACCGAGCATAAGCAAGGCTGGATTGAAACTGCCACTTGAAACGATTAAGGAGAGTAAGAGCTGAAGAAAACGAGTTTTCGATTCAATAGGAAGACGGCTATGAGCTTGCAACCCAACATTAAAAGCATTGCACTGAATATCTTAAGATTATTTAAATCCTAATTACTTCACTCGCACACGAATCCAGTAAGGAAAAATAAAATAAAAAATATAATGCCAAAGGCGTTCTGGCAACTGATGACAAGAAATCATTATTAGCAATAAAATTATTCCAAAGATGACTTACAACGCTTCTTTGTTTTAAATGACAATTTTAAGCCACAAGATGATAAAGATACAAAGATGATGACTCATCGACCGCTTGTATAAGCTTCTGAACTTCTTTCGGCATATCACTGAATATTTTACATAGATTAACTTCCATCTGAATATAGGTAAAGAAAATCAGCCACGCTCTTGACAATACAAAACTCATGTAAGCCGCTTTTCTCGAATGCTTGGCCCTCAATATCGGCCTACGTGAGGAGCACTGTATAAAAAAGTAAGATGAGTAGGACATGATGAAGTGAGGGCAATGAATCAACCGGTAGGGAAGAAGAGGGGTTAAGTGGGGAAACAGGGGCTGCGGTTTGGCAAGGGTCGTCTAGGGATTGAAAGACTGATGAGGTGGTTGGCCGGAGGAGGGAACACGGCGTGGAATGAGGGAGCTCCAAATAGTGAGGATGATTGAAAAGCAGAAGGGAGTGTGTTTCAATGATGCCGTCGACGCCTACCTTTCAACTGCCACCGGCGGCGGACAAAGTCATGGAAGCTTCCAGTAATCAAGGGTATAGATAGGATGGGGGATACCTATGGGAGACCTGCCCCAAGGCTTTTTCTCGAGAGGGCCACTGTGCGGAGGGAAAAGGGTAAGACATGGCCGCACGAGCAGCGGAGTGGAAATGCCGAGGGATGAAGAGTATAAAACGAAGATGCGGCCGGATCTAAAAAGGAGGAATAATGCTAATGATATGCGGAAAGGGACGAATCGATTGTGGGTAGGCAGGAAGGTAAGTTTAAGCCAGGAGAGGGGTTTATAAAGTGATGAAGATCATTAAGTACCTCAGGAGTCCTCAGATGCATTTCAATTTGACTTTTTAAGCTAACTTCCGAAAATAATGCTAAATAAGAAATACTGGTAAATAGGTATCGTAATTACCTTCTCAGTACAATTAAAAGAAGACAAATAAGTAAATAGGCAAAAACGTATTATATAATACAAAATAATAAGTAAAAAGTCGAATATGAATTAGGAATATATTGGGGAATATTCATTCGAATATTTACATATATGCACGAGCAATAGATTCATTTTTATTCCTATTGCTTGCTTGGCATGTTGATCTATAAATATTCTGTAAGCTTCGGCCATAACTTATGAAGCACGAATTAACTAAAAGTCCCTATTGTTTTTACAGAATTGCAATCCAAATCATTCAAGTAATACAAAAATTAAATATTTTAGTATAATAACTAAAAATCATTCCAAGATCGGCGATTTTAACAAAAATGTAAAGGCTTCGAAATCTTGACGTCAATATCTAAACCCGTAATTGAAATTTGATCCTTAACGTAAATTCTATGTCAATAAGTATCCCTTGAGCGAAGAATAGAATTTCATGAGGTCCCAAAAAGTCCAACATCATGGAGGCTATAGATGAATAATGGTTGTAGAGAGTGGAGATGGAACAGGGGTAGTAAGTGGCTGGGTGGTTCCCAGGGAGTTGGGACTAGGAGGGAGATGAGGAGGGTATAAAGGCCAGGTGCAAGGTGAGAACGGGTGGCACAGGGCCCCATGTAACAGGTAGTTTTTTGTGCCATCACCAGTTTGCGGCTGGGTAGACATGGTCAGGAGAAACGTCTCCCGCAGGAAAAGAGTATGGGAAGGGGAAGAACATAAAACAGGAGTAAGGGAGAGATGAGATAAAAAGGATAAGCTGCCGCTATCTAATGGCAGGTACCTGTCATCCTTTCCTTTCCCTAATGACGGAGAAAGAGGAAGATAAAACAATGGGATAACAGGACAGGGACTATCCAAGTTTTGCCGAAGACTTTTCGGAGGAGAAAGGTGCGCTTTCTCAACATTATGCGGAGAGGAAAGGGTGTACAATAGATTATTAAATTATCGTTAGTATACTTTTTGATCGTCAAATGTCAATATTGTAGTGATAAATAATTAAAATTCAGAGGAGCATGAGTTGGAGAGCCAATCTATTTTTGGCGCGCCTTCCGTTAATCCATTATCTTTAGATTCCTTGAATTCTTCGCCCGATTTATGGTTACGTTACACTCTGTATGGGGCTATTAGTGGCTTCTGACAATTAAGGACCACGAGATACCACTTGGTTAACATTCATGGTTCGAAAGAGGTTTTTTTCAAAGGAGCGTATCGGAGTGGTCTCATGTGAGAGGGGGCATAGGGTGTTACGAAAAACTTTCATTACTTCATATGTGGGGGTAGGAGGCCGTTTTACGTGATATGAGTGTGGTAAATAACCAAATAAAATAAGACAAACTCGTTTTTACATGTTCACTTTATCAAACCTAACACTAAAAAAAGGAATAATGCATTTATACAGCATTCATTATAGTGAGTGCGAGCGTCGATTCTGCATGGAAATCAAGTTTGGAGAAGAAAATATCATTACAGCATGTAGGTTTCCTCGATTAATATATTTTTCGCGCATACTTTCAATGCGATTCTTGGAACTAACCGCATATGTGAACATAGATAGGAAAACCTATCTTTAGAATGAGACAGACTTGATTCTTACCTTTGGAACCATCTAAATGATGGCAGGATTGACCATTATAATGAGACATTTATTTTAATTTAATGGTTTAAGTCACGGCAAAAAGCCGCTTCTTCACTAGAGGAATAATAAACCAAACGGAACTTTTTCACATGAGATAACTCAGTTTCATTCACCGAACATTGGTTCTTAAATACCAATTTATTCTAACCTTTGACGAGGGTCATTCATTAGGTCTCATTTCATCATCTATTTAGCAAGTGCGATGGGTGCCATCACAGGGGTGTTTTTTTGGGTTTGAGTTTCACTATCTTGCATTACATAAAAACATTGTACCCACACTACCAATGATTCGGAGTATGTGTAGCTGCTTATAGCCAATGCTGGAAGAAAGATATCATAATTCTTCCATTCTCTTTCATTCAGCATTGAAGAGTGATAATAACTTGTTCTATCAAACGTCAAAACAAATAAGGAAAGACGCATTGTAACGCGCTCTAGCAGCCGTCTTAATTAATACATTCCCGGAAAGACTACGACATGTTCGTGAGGTAGACGAATAATAATTTGTGAATACTTCTGCATTAAAATAGTAGATGTACCATTTCATAATATTGTGGCTTCCTTTAAACCACGAATAACAATAACTACTGCCAGTCATTCATGCTGAAAGTCCTGCAGGATTAATTAATTTAATAACCAAATTCCCTTACCTACTGTTATTTTTTTCAATAAATTGCTACTTAATTAGCAAAAACCAGAGGAGGAATATTTTTATTGCAATAAAGCGGCTGACTTAGATAACAGATTATTACAATATTCACCATACCATAAGGAACAAAACAAATTCTGGCCAACAACCAGTGATATAAAGATCGTTGATCGAGGTGCATTGGCAGACTGGATTATCAAATTATTCTGAATATTTTTTAAAGAACATGAATTAAAAATTTTCATTTAACAAAATAAGTAAAGTTCCCTTAACAACGACTAAACTCGACTTAATTTAGCGTAACAATGGAGTTGAACACTTTAAAAATTCGTGTACTGGTTCACAACAACGAAAAGCGGCGTTACTCCACTTGGGAGTAGTTATTAACTCAAAAAGCACGCATTTATCTTACTATTATTCATTGGTAAAGAGGCGTAGCCAGTAAATGATTGATTCTTACCTTTGGAACCATCTAAATGATGGCAGGATTGACCATTATAATGAGACATTTATTTTAATTTAATGGTTTAAGTCACGGCAAAAAACCGCTTCTTCACTAGAGGAATAATAAACCAAACGGAACTTTTTCACATGAGATAACTCAGTTTCATTCACCGAACATTGGTTCTTAAATACCAATTTATTCTAACCTTTGACGAGGGTCATTCATTAGGTCTCATTTCATCATCTATTTAGCAAGTGCGATGGGTGCCATCACAGGGGTGTTTTTTTGGGTTTGAGTTTCACTATCTTGCATTACATAAAAACATTGTACCCACACTACCAATGATTCGGAGTATGTGTAGCTGCTTATAGCCAATGCTGGAAGAAAGATATCATAATTCTTCCATTCTCTTTCATTCAGCATTGAAGAGTGATAATAACTTGTTCTATCAAACGTCAAAACAAATAAGGAAAGACGCATTGTAACGCGCTCTAGCAGCCGTCTTAATTAATACATTCCCGGAAAGACTACGACATGTTCGTGAGGTAGACGAATAATAATTTGTGAATACTTCTGCATTAAAATAGTAGATGTACCATTTCATAATATTGTGGCTTCCTTTAAACCACGAATAACAATAACTACTGCCAGTCATTCATGCTGAAAGTCCTGCAGGATTAATTAATTTAATAACCAAATTCCCTTACCTACTGTTATTTTTTTCAATAAATTGCTACTTAATTAGCAAAAACCAGAGGAGGAATATTTTTATTGCAATAAAGCGGCTGACTTAGATAACAGATTATTACAATATTCACCATACCATAAGGAACAAAACAAATTCTGGCCAACAACCAGTGATATAAAGATCGTTGATCGAGGTGCATTGGCAGACTGGATTATCAAATTATTCTGAATATTTTTTAAAGAACATGAATTAAAAATTTTCATTTAACAAAATAAGTAAAGTTCCCTTAACAACGACTAAACTCGACTTAATTTAGCGTAACAATGGAGTTGAACACTTTAAAAATTCGTGTACTGGTTCACAACAACGAAAAGCGGCGTTACTCCACTTGGGAGTAGTTATTAACTCAAAAAGCACGCATTTATCTTTCTATTATTCATTGGTAAAGGGGTGGTAGCCAGTAAATGGACAGTCATGTGTACCTTCGAAAACTTCCAAAATTGATTACACAATAGAGACACGGGCTGTGGCTAGGAGAATATTTAATAAAATATATTTGGATGGTATTAAGTCATGTTAATTTATTGCGAACGGTACTTAAAATCTCGCTGTTGAGTTAAAACGTCAATTTGCCCATTTTATGGTGAAATCCTACCTATTACAAAATTGGTTCGTCACTCTGACGCAGTAACATGAATACAAAAGAATGTGCACCACACTTGAATGGCCAAGAGCGTTCATGAATAATCTTCCAAACGGATCACTACAAGAAATACAGGCGGTGTCAGACGAAAAGGGCACCAACATAGGGGAATCTCTTGTTTATTTGATCAATGAGCGAAGTTTGCGCTGTTCGGTCCTGTCATGTTAGCAAGTAATAACTTATTTAGGTGAGTTAGGTCATTTGGTTGCATTTTCTGTAAACTCTAGGCATATATTTATAAGAATAGACGGCAATGGTTAATTATAATCCCTTTATGATTTCAAACTAAATGCTAAGTAGCATATTAGAATAACGTTTTCACGTAATTGTAGACCAAAGACGGCGATTAGTACATATAGCCTCCCATTTCTATATACTGATCGAAGCGACTTTTGTACAAATATTCCGCAATTTTATTGAATTATCGCTGTCTCTTAATCCCAGAACTATTTAAGATTTAATCCACAATTCACTACTCAGTGGAATCCCCCGAAGCATAAGAATAACGAACCCTGATTTATGATTCATAAATAACCTCTACTACAGGGGTTGCGCTACCAGAAAGATACAAAGAAATCTCACATAATCCTGTGTATAACATAAAATACACAGCTATGCTTTGTTCACCTTTTCTATTTCATGAAGATTAACGCGCGGGATCTCTTTGCTCATAATACCGTACCATGAAACAAAAAAGGGCAAATGAATCCCAGATTTGGATAAAATTTCTGAAGGATCAATAAATTATTAAAAACCTTCATCTCGAATTTAATTCCATTATCACGCTATTAACGTTTCTACGTATGGTTTAACATAATCTTTAATTAGAATTCCACAAATACACAATCATCTGAGAGAGGAAAGCGGCTCATCATCAAATACAATTTAAATAATGAAATTATTTGAGTCACATCCTTTACTTCACGGTCATGCGACCTTATCTCCTTTAACGCCATTATTTAGTTGCAAGTAGGCATTTCTAGTAAAGTCTTAATCTGTCAGTGTCATGCATGGTATTAATATAATTCTTTTCGTCGTCAGCTAATTAATATTTCCGAATATTTTTCAAGCAAAGAAATGTTGATTCAAACACTAATTAAAATTTCTATATCCTCAATACACAATTAAAAACAATATCAGGAACTCAATCATGTTAAAACGCTACTGGCAATCAATTTCATGGTTCAACATCATCTTTCAGGAAAATAAAAGAAAAACACTTCTAACCAGGAGATGTCAGCGAATGAAATCAAATCACTAATGTATTCAGCCATACCAAAACATCCGTTTATTTTAAGACGCACATCATGCTTGTGGAATATCCTTGGGAAGGCCACTAGCTTTTCCCCACTCCCACTCTCAAGACGTGTAAATCTAAGATTAGACACTTATCAACCGAGCATCTTGAAACACCTCGGAGAGAATTCTGGGCGTGGTCACCATCCCCAGAATAATTCCCGCCCGCCCGCCTCGAGACATTATTGCTCCCCGCCCGCGCGCTCCTGTTAATCATCATTTTTCGACCATTTTTCACGTACAAATACAATGATAATTCAAGCAACGCTTTTCAATGACAGAGAAAATTATCGCTTTAGCCATCATTTTTTATATCACGCGGTAATTTGAGGCGTCCTTAATGGTTATTGTGTTAATTACTATAAAGCTCAATGGCTTCGCCACAATATGAATTTATAATCGTGCGCTGATTGACTGCAGCTGCATTTCACGTGTTCATTGACAGAAAACCCTACGGCAATATGTGGTGGAAATAGCAACAGTTATCCATATAATTACTACTATCCTGACAATGGTGCCGCCAGAGACCCATCATTAATGCAGCCACGGTAGCAACCCTTGAACTTGTGCAGGAATAATGATCGAGTGATTCAAGCTTAAAGTAGGCGCCACCGGCACCGAGAGTGAAAGGGGTAAGGAGATGATTCTTTCGGGGAGAGAGGGGGGAGGTGAAAGCGGGGGTGTGGAGGCTGTCCCGGTTGCAATGGTCCTTGAGAGGGTGGCGGTGGGGAGGCGTGGAATTCCACGGGGTTCCTCACACCGCAGATGACCTTGCGATTCCACGCCCGTGAGGGTAGCAGGCGCGTGGAGTGAAGAGAGTAAAAAAGAAAGCACGGTAGCAGGAGTGGGGAAGCCACATGAGCTCATTTCGTATCGATATTTAGGCTATGGAGGCAATCGTCGAAGCAGATGCTCCCACAGTTTCCGAGTTTACTCCGCATTGTGCCATTCCTCAATACTACAGTTTTGCCGGCAAACCTAGCAGAAACTTTTGAACTGAAGATGATGGCGGGATTGCCTGCGAAATTGCAATTGACATTTCATTGCTACGATTGCAATCAGACATGAAATAACGCTGTGGAAAGCCGGAAACTATGAGCGCATCTACTACTCATCACGGAAGCCTTCGCAAAAACTCAAATCGTCAAGCGCGAGTGGACGGGAAGTTTGGGAAAGTAGCCATGCAAGTTTAGTTATCTATGATATAAAAGAAAAGGGGTACGGAAACATGAAAAGCCTAGCTGATAGCATATTTGCGCCTTACTAATACTCAGATTATTGACCTTTTGTGAAGATGATGGTAATGTGCGACCTCCCTTGTATATACTTCCGCAGAATTGATAGTTTCAGCGGCAGAAGACGTATTGTGAGTACCTCAGAGACTCTCCTTAGTTACAGGTTTTGTTAGGAAATGCTTCTCTCCAAATGATTTCTATGGGAATTAAAGTTATTGATGTTAGTTTTCGTTGCGTTGCTGGCTGAATGATCTTATTTGAAAGCAGGAGGCTCATACTTCCAGAAATGGGATTGCTCTTGAAAAACGATTATGAATAGAAAAATGGGTGACATAAATTGCTGCAAGCCACCGCTCAGAAGTTTGCTCCCCTATTTTTTAACACAAAGTATGGATTGCTATATCGTATACTGTGTATTACTCTTAAATCTTTTCACCCAAAATCATATTTTTATGGTGATCGACCAGAGGCGACGGGATATATGCGATCGAAAATGATGTCAGAAAATATGAGAAACATCAGCGGTTTACAATCACTCACCCACATTGAAAGCGATAGTCTTGAATTAGGTACAACTATTCACTACCGCAACTCTCAACAATAACTTTGCTTCTTATGCACAATGCTTTACAAAAGAATAATAAAGGCTGTCTGCAGGAAATGTGAAACTTATATTTATTGTAAAATTTTCGCTATTTCTTTCCAGTCGGGTAAATAGTGTGTAAAGTTTTCGACGCCTTCCCGAACCAGTCTATCCTTCGTTGTATCCACATTTACTTACACCTACAGATTGTTCCAGGATGAATCTGAAAAACTTCAGAAGGTGGTATGGGAAACATTTTTAAGCATCTTTTTTTACCAAAATCTCAATATGGGTGAGATTGCGCAGTCGTATTGTTGATACTCCCACAAAGCTTTCGTTAAATTATGCTCCAAGATTTATTCTTTTAGAAAATTATAATGGCACATTTTCATTTAACCATAATTATTTAATATCCTTGAAAATCCAGAGTATTAAATAAAATCTCGAAAAATCTGGATACCTGAGGAAAACAGTTGGTATGGTACTGCAGTGTATCCAAAAATGTTTGCGTTGCATTAGCTCAGTAACTAAGGAGTTGCGACCCCATGTTTAATACAAAAAATGCTTTAAATTGTACCTCGTACCACCTCCTGAAGTATTGCTGATTCCTCCTGAATCATCCTGTATAGTAATTGCTGGATTTTAAGAAGCAATCTCACTAAAAAACAGTAGCTTTGATGCCGCACCGTACATTGAGCCTATTATGAACACTAATTAAATATGATAACGTACACTCATAACTTTCAATTTATATTTCAAGTGCCAATCGTTCTCAAAAATGAGGAGTACATATGGATACTGGTACTTACATTTTTTAACACTAAATGAATTTATCATTGCCATTCAGAATAAAACTCATATAAAATTTGCTTTTTGCTTAAAAATGTTATTTCACCAATGGGAGAGAATTCATCATGAAAGCAGTTTCGCTTCGGAATCATTGGTACTAATTCACCATTTAAATATCTAGTATGTAACCATCGTTTCTAATATTTTTTCTTGTGGTAATCTCTCTTAAATTTTTAGCTTCAATGCCGTAGCGAATAATGTTACTATTAAAAAATCTTAATTAAATTGGATAAAATAAAAGCATTGTAAATTCTTTCTAAATCTAGGCATATGCAAGAGGCTATAATTCTTTAGCTACGCTTAGCATGCATGCAAGTCCTCACATCTTTTACAAGCGCAACTGTTTATGTCATTCAATATAAAACTCAGGCTCTTTCACTCCATTTGCTAATATTAGCTCACTATGAGTGAGAATTTTGCGTGAAAACAGTTTCACCGTGGGCACTTTTACCCCAGATATTTCTAGCGATACTATCAAAATCGTTTTTAATGAATGCCTCAATACTTTCTTTGCAGACCCTAGGCTGAGACATGCAAACAAAGCCGTGGAGATCCAATACTTTCGATTCTCTGACAAGACGACGAGGAACAAAGTAATGCGGGCTCACCTGTGGATTTACGCCAAGAGTTGGGGGGGCGGAGACGGGGAAGGGGGGACGACGGGCGGAGGTGACGTCACGGTGACCGTGTACCGGGTGCGGGAGGCCAGGGGCGGCGGCGACTCCCCGCAGCTCTCCATCATCCACAACTCCAAGGAGCGGGAGCCGCTCCCCGGCAGGGGCCGCTGGATCACCATCGACATCCGACGACTCGTCGTCGAGTGGTTCAAGTATCCGAGGGAGAATTTAGGGCTGGTGGCCCAAGTGTACGACTCGAACCGGCACCAGCTCGTAGTCACGGACCCGGAGGAAGATGGGGGCGGTTATGTGAGTATCTAAAAGACGTCCCCACCAGTGATTAACCTAAAACGATAGTAATCACAAGGCACCTTTATTGGGGCGAGATTGAGGGCCATATCCGAGAACGTTAAGACTTGATCTCAAACTCTAATCGGTCGCCACGTGGATATTGCAAGATATCACACGAATCCAAATGCTCGCTCAGGCTCCACTCCGCAGTTGATAGTCGAGCCCCGACTCACACTGAGTCGCTAAGTTCCAGGATGTCCATCGAAGTCGCCTCACCTTTTTAAATGAAACATCTCATGTAAAAATACTTCCAATTGTGATACTATACGCTAATAATGCTGGATTGTTTTTATGAAAGGGAGACCATTATTTTAGCCGACGTTTCGAGCTCCAACTCGTGGCTCGAAACGTCGGCTAAAATGGAGTATTTAACCCGGTGGAAATCCCGATAAACGTTTACCCACATTATTCGCTTGGAAAGCATAAAATCTCATGCCGTCACAAACACTCTACCTCAAGTGAATTGAGTTATTGTCAGTTTCAAAAAAACGAACTTTTACTCCAACTCGTCTGAGTTCTAACTCCGAGGTCGAGTGGGGACGCAAGATTGAGTCACACTCTGGAATACGGCCCATACTATTAGACTAGAAAACCTCGTCTTCCACCTAACCCCTCGTCATACAATAAATATGAACTACTCTGCTGTTCTTGACCACTGTTTTAATATGAATGGGATTATAATTTTAATGTTGGCCGATTAAAAATAACCAAATAAATTCACCAAACCTTCAAAATTTCAACCCTTGTCATAAATAAATTTGAGTTATTAACATAAATGTGTGAATGAAGAATACATCGCCAATTTGAAATTGAGATTTCAATGAAAAACGCAATATAAACGGTATTAAAACAATTTTCCGAGCTTCAAATAGAAAGATAGAAAGCAATGCCTTCTATACTAAAATATAAATAAAGAAATAAAGCAAGACACCATTTAAATATCAATTTAACCTCTGTTTGTAATCAGAATGGGTTAGAATCAGAAGTTATGTAACAATAGCTAGATTTTTTTTTAATTCTAAGGGACTTTTTAACATATGGTAACGATGACATTCCGATAGCCATTAATCCGTGGTTATCAATGAAAAATGATACATTCCATAATGATCGTAAAATACAATGTGCAATCGCCTAGAAAGGAACTGAATTTGTGCACTAGGGACTAAACTGATAGCAAAAATATATTGAATGTAAAAGAGAAGAGACATTTGAAATGTCTCAGAGACGATCAAATTCAAGGATGGAGTCAATGGCTAAAAAAGCTGAAGATAGTATAAAGCTTATACTATAAACTTTTCGTGAGTAATGCTTTGTTTCATAAAAATCGCTCTAAAAATAATAGACAAGGACCAAAAGGTATGATACATGGAAAACTAATATGTTCTTTCAGGAAAAAATACGTAACTCAAACTATTTTTTATCGTGTTCCGTTTCGTAAAAAATAATTCAACCTAATGTTTCAGGAGGAATCTGCAATACTTCAGGAAGTGGTAGGGTTGACAATTTTTAGCACTTTTTCCATAAACATGGGGTCGCAACTCCATCGTTACTGACCTAAGGCTACGGAAACATTTGTTTGGATGCACTTTACAGTTATCATGAAAACGGTATTTCTTAGGCATTGAGCTTTATCGACATTTTATTTAATAATCTGGATATATAAGGGCATTAAATAATCAATGTTGGAAAAAATATGTGATTATTATTGTCTGAAACAATTATTCCCAAAATGGGTGAGATTGTACAATCGTATTGCTGATACTCTCTCGATACTCTCGTTCAATTATGCTCAAATATTGTGTCAGACAATAATAATTGCACATCTACGTCCGATTCCAATTAATGTCTTTAAAAATCCAGTTTTAAATAAAATGTCTAGAAGCCTGGATACCCAAGAAATACTTTTTTCGTGATAACTGTAAAGTGCATCCAAAATATTTTTGCGTTGCCATAGCTCAGTAACGAAGACGTGGCGACCCCATGCTCATGGATAAATAATACTCAAATCCCTCTCCCCTACCACCTCCTTAAGTATTGCAGATTCCTCAAGAAACACCCTGTATAGTTTTTGGAACTGAGATGATTCCTAACCCTCCAAACCACTCTCAAGAGAAGAAAATGAAGGACCTTCGCACCGTTAATCATCAAATTATTCCAGCGCTCTCTTCGTTGTGCCGTTATCCATCAACACGTGTTTGCTAAGATTCGATGGAGACCTTCTTCAGTCATCCTTGCTCCACAAGAAAAGCGAAATTCCCAAATAGACACGTTTGCCGCGTATTTGACTAGGGGCTATGTCAGCCACGCCCATCACCATCCACGGTCGTTTATCTAACGGGATAATTATTACCTATCAACACTCTCCATAACAATCACCAGAGAGATGAACTGGAACGATGATATGAAGACAAAAAATGGGTAGAGTTTCCCGAACACAGAAAGACATAAAACCCAAACATAGTAACTGCTGCATAAATGAGCTGAATCCAGGCATTTAAACCAACTTTATTGTGAAAATATTGATGCAATAAAAATCATATCGAATCATAACAAGCTAATAGAATGATTTTCAATGAGTGAGCATTTCCAGGTTCGCCAACTGTATCACTACCTAGCCCACACAACCAGGGGTGCAGCTAGGAATTAAGTCTAGGGGGGTTTTAAGGCGCACTAATACTGGGGATTTTGTGGGTATGGAACACCCTCCAGGGGAAACGGAAGGGGCGGGGGCCCTCCCCCAGAAAAAGTTTAAGGTAAATGATTCAAAATGGTAAGTTTTACGCACTTCTGAGTGATATGTTATTATTTTTTTTTACACAATTCTATAAGTAATATTAATCCAATTAGGTAAAATGGATTAAACTTAAAAATTTCTCCGAGCTCTGGGGGTGTTTTTATCTCCCAAACCCCCCCCCCCTTGCTGCGCTACTGCAGGCAATTGCGAAAGTGTACTTAAGGAGTGGGAATGTTCAGTTACAGGACAAGTATGGCATGAATAACAGTTCGTCACCACAGAATACAATAAATAAGACTGGGTATCCATCTAAAATTGTCTAAAATACCAATCAAATATGGTAAATCAAAATGTAACCCGCCACGTAATTGACTGCATCAATCTTTGAGGGCTCATGAACATCGAATGACACGTAAAATTGAGTGTTGGTCAGCAATTATTACCAGCATCTCATGTAGTTTAACGTTTTAGACGCAACAGGGAGAAAAATATTTTTCCTTAATTTGATACAACTTCCAGGCCTTATATGTGCTCTGTATTTGTATAAAAGGATTATATCGAATTAAAAATTTATACAGAAAGATGCATCAGGCGATGACTTTTTCTTAAGTAAGAAACGATTCTAAAATATTATGCTTCACAAATAAAATTCAAAAGGTCTTATAATCGAATGCTAGTCACAGCATCTGCTGAACGATAATCGCCAAGGAAACCCGTTTTGCAGTGAGTGATGTTGAATTTTTATGACAGTAAATGGTTGTCTATTAACTCACATTAATCAACATTTTTTATATCAATCAATATTAATATTTTATTTTGTACTTACATCTTTTAAAACATATAATGAATATATCACTGCCATTCAGAATAAAACTCACGTAAAATTCGCTTTTTGTTAAATAATGTTATTTCACCATTGGGAGAGAATTGATAATGAGATATCGATATAATAGCCGAAAAAAATAAGAGGATTCAGCTGTTAAAGCCATCTTTCTATTTTTCCTTCTCTGGGTGTATGAGGAGCACAAAAAATTCAATTCATAATCTATTTAAAATATCTTGGTCCGAATAGCTTTTTGTACAGCTTATAACAGACGAGCAGCAAAAAAATCTAAAAGCGACGTGAATAATGCTAGATATTCTCAAGATAAAGGCATTTTTTGCAGGAAGGTGCATTAGATGGCTGCCATTAATATTGATTGATGTGAGTTAATAGACAACCATTGACTGCCATAAAAATTCAACATCACTCACTGGAAAACGGGTTTCCTTGGCGATTATCGTTCAGTTGATGCTGTGACTAGCATTCGATTACAAGACCTTTTGAATTTTATTTGTGAAGCATAATATTTTAAATTCGTTTCTTACAAAAGAAAAAGTCATCACCTGATGCATATTTCTTTCTGTATAAATTTTTAATTCGATATAATCCTTTTATACAAATCCTTTTATAATAATCTTTTCATAATCATTTTATCCAAATACTGACCCCTATCTTTTTTCCCTATTTATATCTAATCCTTAGAGCTAAACTGTGTCAAAATCGAATAGTAGATAGACAAGTATAGCATTGAATAGAATACTATTACCAGTTGTAGATGAAAGATAAATAAATAATTTAAGACAGTTGAGAGGTCATAAACATAGGGAATATTGAGACATGAGCAAGTCAATAAAAATAAACTTGTGCGAATGTAAAGTAAAATACATGATTTCATAAAAATTTAAGTAGCATAATTAGAGAGAAATTCACATGCCCTTATGATTGCCGAGACTGTGAATCTTGATTGCCGAAAGTGTTGGCAATATTTTTGACTCGCCAAGCTAGAGCTGCAAGAATTTTTTTATATTTTTTGGGTGACTTTAATTCAAAGAGCTGATTTTAGAGTCATTTTAAGAGGTGCTTATGAGTTTTAATACTGCTTAAGTCTCTCATACGAACTATTTTCAAAATTATTAACGACGGATTGTGTCAAAAGAATGGTTCTCCACTAATTTTTCCTCTCTTTTCATTGCAGATCCCTTTTGTGGAGGTGCACACGACAGATGGCCGTAAGCATCGAACCAAACGCACCATTGGACTGAACTGCATCGAGAATTCGAGGGAAAGCCGCTGCTGCCGTTACCCATTGACCGTCGACTTCGAAGAATTCGGCTGGGACTGGATAATAGCCCCAAAACGCTACGAGGCCAACTACTGCTCTGGGGAATGCCCATTCGTCTTCCTGCAGAAGTACCCTCACACGCACATCGTGCAGCAGGCAAACCCCGGGGGTACGGCTGGCCCCTGTTGTGCACCCCGTAAGATGTCCTCCATCTCCATGCTGTACTTTGACAACGAGTTCAACATCATCCACAGTCTTTTGCCGGGGATGGTCGTGGACCGTTGCGGCTGCTCCTAAGTGCGTCTGAGGAACAGAACCCGATGCGCTCCTGCAACGCAAATATAGACCTCGATTGCCAAAAAACATTATCAATGACTCAACGTTCGCGACACAAAGACGACTATGACCAAATGAAATGGAGTAACAAGGATGAGATGACCTGAGGCCTGAAAATTTTTCGAAAAAAAATGTGATGTAGGACCAAATAGCTATAAATCATAGGTATCATCAAATACTAAAAAATATGTAAGCTGAGATCTTTCTATATACGCAAGACAAGAGCGAATGTGATTAACTCGCCGTGGAAACGATGAGAGGAGAGCAGAAGGAACATAGTGTTGACACGGACGGTTTTTTTCTAAGGAAAAGCATATAAAAGACAATAATGAAGTGCATGCGATGGTGAATTGAGGACTTGTCAATGGTATGATAACCTATGTTCCTGACGGTGGTGATACTTAATCGCGGGTGTTTTCCCGTGCAGCAGGTCAGGACGCCGCTCAAAACCTCTGTCTCTCCAAGTGCAACTTTTGCTTCCAGAAGCCCTTTCCCCCTCATTAGAAAAACCACGTGTTGTAATTTTCCCGCGCCAATCTTAATCGATGACTTTATCTGGCGCTCCGTGCCCTTTCTCGATGGTGCTCACAGGCAAAGCTCGCCAACTAATTAAATGTTTTAAATTGCTCGAGGCACTGCAAGTGGGGAAGATTTTATCTATAATCTTGAAAAATGTATCCATTTCGCACCTCTGCAATGAAAAAAATCAATCACTGGTCTTCGTGGGTGGAAATAAGAAAACTTCAACCAATTAAAACAATACCGGTAAAAACTACTCCATATTCCAGAGGTACTATTATAGGGCTAACGATATGATACTGTCTTTTTCTAAAAAACCGCTGAATTGCTTTAAATGGTAATTTTACAAGACATTATTAAGTATCAAGAAAAAATCACTAGAAAATGGTTCGTTTACATTGCATTATGATTTTCTTAGCCTTTGAAGAAACGTAATAATTTTTGCAACATAGTCATCTTTTCCGGGTGTTTAAGACGAGAGTGTACACAAATATGAGGGCTAATTCTGATCAGGGCTATATTGTTAAAAGATCTAATATTTATTTCACAATGGGCTAAAGGTTTCTTCAAAACAAAGAGAGGTTTTTTACATCTGGCCAGGAATATTAATGAAACACATAAAAGTTTCATGAGTATTATGTTTTGTTACTCTTCTTCAACCATAAGTCGTCATGAAAATAATTCGATCGATCCAAAATAGTTCAAAAGTCAATGCGTCATTAAATTAAGCGAGGAATTGATCGCGTTCGAAGAGCATCGTTGGTTTGTTCACAGCATTTGATCTCTATTTTAACAAAAAAGACTTTATAAGAGCGCCGTTACATTGGTAGCCGTGCTTTGAAGGGATGCGAGTAACTGATCTGAAATGTTACGTGATGGGCGCTATTACGAGGGACAGGAAGTGCGGGCACATGTTCCCAGCTGGAGGACCGTGAAGGTGAGTCGGGCAGAGGAGATGTATCGGTAATGCTCAAGGGATTGTTCGAGAAAGAAAGAAGAGAACCGTTTTGATAGATAGTTAGATAAGTGGGAGAAATAATTTAATTGGGAAGACGGAGAGATGGAGTTGATAGATGCGGATGAAAACTTTTGCAGCCTTTTGGACACTGCAAAAGATGGTAAATCGTTATGGTACATGGCTGATGGGCGAAAATGAGTCATGTGATAGGTTAAGTGATGATGATGATAGAGCGTTAAAGGGATTTTTAAAAGGCTGGAATATCGAAGTATCGTGGCATGTGTTCAGGGCAGGTGGGGATTTTTTTTGAGAGTCTTTGGAGGATACGACAATGAAATGCAAATGATTTAAAATGCCGTCCGGTGTAAGAGTGTGTTGGGTGTAGAGGTATGGGCGGGGGTGGGAGAATAGGAGGAGTTCAGGGGGGCCAATTGGGAAAAGGTTAAGGAACCACTCATTGGAGACCCCTCTCTCCTCGCTTTGCCAAGTGAGTGCACACGTTGTGATATTATTTTAGTAGAGAGATTGTTTTCTAATCTCAATGAGATTGTGTGAACATCATATTTCTGTCCTTTTTCCTGTTTTATTTTTATTTTAAATTAATATTGTTTTGAATCTAAATCATCTCAAGACTTTAACATTTTTATCATGACTAGGGCAATACACTCAAGAGATTTAGACTAAAGTACTGCTTCATACAATACCGATTTCTTCCACGTGATATCCCAAAAGATTGATCCAAAGCTCACAGTAGGTAACCTGTATTTTTTTCTGCATATAAGTTCCCAAGAAGAAGAAATAAATGGTGAATGTGTAAAGAAAGACAAAAAAGGCTGATATTTACAATCAATCTTTTTTTATGTAAATTTATTGGATCTCTCTTTTCTGTATTTGTACGATGGTTGATACTGAAAAAAATCATGCGAAAAAAGAACCACTTTTTTCTTGAGTGTTTAAAAGAATTGAAGCATATATTTTGCTCTGACCAAACCGAACTGTGTATGGGATAAACCAGTAAAGTAATCAGAACAAGACAAAAACAATCATAAATTTAAAGAGCACGTTCAAACCAAGTGATCAAAATATTCGGTTTGAGAAAACAAATATTCTTGCGCCATTTCAAAATGTTAATTTTTCTGGAAAAAGTTTATGTATTTTGCCCTGATCATACATCAAAGGATCAGAAATTTTCCGAGAGACACTTTCCGTCGATTAATGTTACGTTTTTATCATATAAATGGACAATTTAGTTTTGGGAAAAGAGAAATGAAATTTGATATAAAATGTTAAGCATTTCTGCGGCTTAAATCTTAACTAATAAATCATTCTCATAGAATGCTACAGTGTAGTTTATTTTCAATTTTAATAAATATATATTTACAGTAACTTGACGCTAAATTTTTTTTAGCAAATACCACTTCAGTGAACGTTACGAATGGAAAAAGGGTTATGTAATGGTGGTTTGAAAATTATGGGAATGAAGAAATCGGTTTATCCCGCATGTACAGAGGAGTACTTCAAGAAAAAGTGACACAATAATGATGGCATGATAAATAAGTATTAGAAAGCAATACAGCTGTGAAATCACAAGGGGTTTCGAAGAGGCGTTTCATCCACTATTGTGATATCGAAGAAACATTAGTGAAATAAAACTTTTGTTAACAAATTACTCAGTTTTTTACTCCGAATATATACGGACTTGACCCAGTCTCACCACAAAAAACATTGACACAAGAAATGATGAAACATTCACCAGAATTGCATCAAACGTATGAACAGGTTTGAATGGGCATGGTTGTGAAACAACTCCTTTCCTCCTGTTTACCATTCTCAGGTAAATTTATCAGGAATCTAAATTGGAATGCATTCGTAAAAAGGTAATGGCGCCAACAGACAATCGTTGGCGGCATAGTGCATCGAATTTTAAGTATAAAAATACCCAATGTGTCGGTAGCTGTACTCATAGAATAATTTCAGACGCATTTCTCACCAGTAACGATCAATTACGTAAAAGAAATATCGAACAACTGCCCCAATAAAAGCTGAGCACAATGTAATATATAGTTGCGGTAAAGAAAAAGCAAGTCATTCGGTCAAGTAAAAGCGTTTATATGGCTGCATTTTCTTGAACGTAGATATTAATAGCGTATACCTATTTTCCATAATTACTCGAGGAGAGAAAATACAAGGCTTGACCGATGAAAGTATCCCCAATCTGAGCAGTATACTAGAGTCCATTTATTGGTTACACATGGTTAGCTGCACTGACTGACTATTAAATGAAAGATATTTTAAAGCAAGTGTGAAGACAAATATGTGCTAAAGCAATGGCAAAGTAGGGTAGCTATTAGCTTACCATATAAATTTGATGACATGCAATGATATGCAAGAAGATTAAATGGCAAAGAATTATAATTTCAAGTAGTTAAATTATATAAAATATGTAATTATACCTAATATATTATAAAATTGACAAGAAAAACTTTCCGATCCATATCACAAGAACGTACTACAACATGATTACTCTAGCTTATGCCAAATTTATCTGTAGACAATTATTTAGGATATTTTACAATGCAATATTGAAACTCTTTAAACGAGTAGTAATGAAAGTTTATAAAAATATAATGATAAATATAGAGTTGTCGCTATAACCCATCGAACCGAAGTGGTCGCAAAGCACTACATAATTTATGATGTGCATTAATTATAAACTAATAGAATGTTTGTGTAGATAGAACCTTGATTGATTTAAAAATTTGCCAAAAAAATAAGAAGGAACGCTTTAACCAAAATGTATGCATATTAAATCAAGCCAGTGCAAAAAATACTTTAAAACAGCTTAAAAAAAGTCCAATGATTTACCAGAATATAGAGTGCGAATGAAACCATCAAGTGTCACTGTATTTTGATTATAAAATGTAAATTGACTGAAATGGATATTTTTCCCACCACAGAAATTATTTAAAATAGAAATGTGTGGCGGAACTTGAGAGCATCCTATACAGAGTGAGACAAAATATCAAGGATTTCACATCCGAAGCCTCAGCTTCAAAGGAGAGACCAGTACAAAACATCATATCCAAAATTTTACTTAAAATCAGGTATTACCGTAATGTGAGCATTATTTCGGAAGAAAATTAGGTTAAGAGATAATACATTGAAAAGAGACACACTACTTCATCTATATATATTAAAGGACCAAATAACCTCGGGGACTGCAGAGATGCTGCAGTTGATATACATGACGGCATCGAGTACTAGTTACTCGTAAAACCTAGATGAACTACTTCAAGAAAGCAGATCAAACCTGTGAACGCTGAAAATGAATCAACACCTTCATTCATGAAAACAAATGTTTGCGACGGTAAGCTATACGAAGGCCATATAACTGAAGTATCATAAAGAACTTCACTCAATGAAACCTACTCCTACTATTACTACTGTAATTTGAATTTGAAGAGTAGAATGAGACAGCAATTTTTCAAGGGAAGAAACCGTGCCAATTAAGGAAAGGAACTCGGAAATATATGCACCTGCACCTCCCTATACCTCCTACCTTAAAATGAAAAACCTTTCCCTTCAAATCTCATTCTTGATCATATTTTGCACGCTCTCTCTCTCAACCTCCCTCCCTTGCATGATAATTTCAGCCCAACCCGTCCGGAGAGGTTAATGATATCGCACCGTACTTTGTTTTCTTCGGGATCGGAGGAGAGGGAGGAGGCGTGCGTGTCCGGGCCATGCTTGTACACCAACCACCCCCGCGACCGTGGGAGGGGAGCAGGAGACCTCTCGCAAATTCCAGCCCCCGCAGACTGGTACCTGCACGGAGGATAAAATGGCCCGACTCTCTCGACAAATACTCACTCATCCGAATAAAAAAGAAGGAAGATACGGGTGTGGGGGGCGCCGGTGGGGAGCCAACGGAGACAGGGTGAGGAGAGAGCCTTCGCGTGAGCTGTTTGTGCCGTGTACTACCGTGCGTGCTGCACCCTTGCGGCCGTCCCACCCCCTCCAAACCACCCCGACTCGTCCCGCAACCGCCTCTCCGACTCCCTTTTACTTCATGTACGCTTGTCCCCACCCACGGCATTCCTTACGATCAATCCCCGGGGGGTGGCCGCAGTGTGTCTACCACACACCACCACCTAGGAAGGAGGGGTGGGAATAGTAGTGACAAAGCTATTTTCATAGACTTCACGGTGAATTATCGAGGAAATAGAGCTAAACAGGATGGACTACAACTCACAAATGCCACACCTCCCGAAGCTTATGCTTAGATGACGCGACGTAAGTACGGAAATAACACACACTGCCGTGCTGCACGGGGTGCATTCCGGAATGAAAACGGTAACTGAATTAAAAAAATACATGCCCACCTAAATGAGAGAGAGTGTTCCCACCTACGGTGAAGCATAGATTCTCGTGCCGGAGGCTAAAAATTCCTCCTATCGATCCTACTTCTATTCTCTTCGAGGAGAAGCTTAGTATCTTTTGCCTCTTGATGGTTTTCAATTAAAAATCGCCATATGCACGGCAATGGAATATCCTCAAAGCCAAGACAATTATTACACTTCAATTTTCTCTTTCAATGAGCTCTTCATGTAAACACGTGTAAGATGCAGCATCGCATCGAAACAGCATTTTACATCTTATCAAATGTAACAAATTTTTAGAAAACCATCAAGTTTTTCCCCATCAGAGCAAGTCATGAGCAGGAGAAACTCATTAAACGAGGGAACTTAAACGCTTGCGAGACATCCGAAAAAATCTCGAAGCAGTTTACGAAGCAATTCTATTATACCGATATTGGCGAAGAATACTAAACATATGCATGCGTCGGCGTACCTTTTCTCCCACAGCTATCAAAAGAACCATTTATGAGGGAGCAACAATATTTTCCTAAATGGCAAACATGGTCAATCCTGCATTTACTCCCCACCAATCCACTTATATCTAGGGATCTGCAAATTTATTTAAAGGAAAATATATCATTCCTGTTTTTGGCCAGTGTGACACCATCTATAATTTCAAATGACTCTACCATTGAGAATTTGGTTCCAAAACCTCAGGTTGTTGAGCTACATTTTAAACCAGTCAACAAAGTATAGCCTTCTAGAAGGATGTACATGAAAAGAATAACCTTGCCCATAATTCAATTTCTAACTTGATCATTACTAAGATTTTGCCACACATTTAAACCATCAAGTTTGTGCCCCACGAGACATTCGAAAGAATCTTGATGCAGTTTACGCAGCGATAAGAGATTCAGCACTATTGCTACTTTCTGAGTCCATCATGACTAAAAGCACAATCATTTTAAATGCACAAGATCACCTCAGAATATTATACAATAAGTATAATACATAACAGAAAAAGAGCTACTTTTATAAGTATAAAAAATTGTAGTTGAAAAAATACACAACTTAGAGGTATCTCTTATAGAGATCCAAATGAATATCAGGAGATATCAACCCTAGTTTAAGGAATGGTATGAATCACACGTAAAAATATTCCCCAACGAGCTTAAGTTTTAGAAATAAATTCATTATTTAGTAATTTTGGATTCAATGGTAAGATGAAATTTTCGAGGAATTCAGGAAAATTCTCGTTCTTCATTGGAGAAAGCAATGACAAATAACGTTCACAAGGTGGTATAGAGTGTTCAGCTACATTAAGATAGAGCAATGAGTAAAATTGACTTTAGGAATATTTTAATTTACAAAAAATGGGGAAAAAATAAATGTTTACGAAAAAGTTTAAATTCGGGAAGATATCGCAAGCACTTAAAATAGTGCATAAAAATTCACGCGAGCCGATGATTTTAGCCAAAAAATATTCAGTGGCATTGATTTAAAGAACATCACGAACGCGAATTATTTTGGCGCTTAGCAATGCACGCTGGATAAAACCAGCCAGCAAAAGATGGATTGGGATGGCGCGTACGGCAGGGGAGACCAGTACGGTGTCTCATTGTATCCGACATGCACTATTGAAACCTTAGGTGGCTTTTTATACGCGCATCAATACGGGGAAGAGCAGAGTATTCGTGTACGCAGCGACACCCTCTGCACGATATTCCCCACTTCCCGCGACTGCCGACCCCCCCACCATCACCAAAAACCTCACACTCCCCACTATTCTACTTGCTATCCACTTTCCCGTCTCAAATAATCCTCCACACTATTAGGATAATTTAGTTATGTAATGCCACCGAGTAAATTGCTCCAAACGAAGAAGGTCTTGTTTTGACCGCTTTCAAACAAGCATTTGTGCGCGTTAAACGATAATCATTTTTATTGTTACAATTAAAGCAACAGAATTCATGGCGAGTTATTATAATTATTGGAATCTCTCAAGAAGAACGCCGAATAGAAACAAAAAAGTTGCTCCAAGCTGCAGAGTTAAATCAAAAGAAAAGGTTTCTAAAGCAAAATATGATGATGTTTTGGTGCAGATGATTTCAAACGTGACTAAGAAATGTAAGCCAAATCCAATTCGGCGAATACATGTAAGAAAGATACTACAGACAAGGGAGAAAGACAAGGAAATAAGAAGCTAAATAAGATGCACAGAATACCATTAAAAATATGGTATAGCCTATAATTATAATTATTAATCAAATTATATAATTATAATTATTAATTAAATTATATAATTATAAATTTTAATCCTTTTCTCTCTATTTCGACATTTTCCCGGAATTAAGCTAAATGGACTTGAATACGGTATTCACAGTTTTAGGGTTAATTAATGCCTCCACAATAATATATCCACAAAATATGTAAATAAAAAAATTCCCTCGTATAGTTCCCTATTATCAGTTCCAATTGAATAGTTCCCTTTTTTCCAATTAAGTATTTCACAAAAGTTTGATATCGCGAACCAAACCTTCGGTATGAACAAATAAATTGATTTATTTCTCATGATCCGACTTTGATCATATGGTAACATATTCAAGTGATATTAATCAATTTTTCATCAATGTATAAAACAAATGAGATACATATGAGTAAGAGCGCGCCTTAAATATATGCGTATACAAAAATTATAACTCTCACCTGCAAATATGGGAGAATACATATCACAAACATACACAATGCATACCACTGGTCTCCGAAAATGAATCAGTTTATTGGATTTGCACTAAGAGCAATTTTTGGCAGCGAAGATTTCTCGGGTTGCTCACCCATCGTCCTCAGCGATTCGTCGAGTTGCACATCAAAACGTTGGAAGCAGATGTGGAGGACCTTACCCGGTGTGAAACCCGACAAATCTTCACTGCGACTGTTCGCCGCAAAAAAAATATTACAAGGACAATTTTTATTTTCCGGTAGGAGGAGGCAGCGCATAGTTCAGCCTGTAGATGATACTTATATTTATACGATTTAGTAGTATTTTGGATATATTTGAAGATTGGGCCGCATAATAGGAATATGAAGAAGGCTCAGCTGACATTTGTGATATTCAAATGGAATACCGATTGGAAATTCACTAGAAGTCCTCAGGGAGACGAAAATAATGATTAAAATTGGAAATACTAGAATGCAGCTAATGAGAGTACATTATATATTCCCCGCATACAATGATATCAAAAGCGACGAAAAACTGTATAGAGGCACAAAAAATGAAGCATCACTATCACTTTCAATTTTGGCAGCAAGCAATTTCAAGCGGAGGAGCATGATGAAATAACTGTGAGTGAAAGTTACCTCTCAAAACTGGTACTATGGATAGGCGTGTCACTCGTTATATCTAGTACCGATACTTATATCAGGAAGAAAGCATATTGGTACGAAAAAACATAAAAACCGCCAACACCCAATACTTCTCTACCAATTTTGGTGATGAGTTCTAATTATAAAAGGTTTCAACCACTTACAATAACTGATCCATAAAAGACGACTGAAGACAATTGGGCACGTTAATTCACTTGAGATGTCATAAACGAAATTAGAGCCTACGAAATTAGAATTTTACTAACCACGATTTTTATACGTGTAGGAGAATCATTGTAATAGTTCATTATAAGATTCCAGATATTCATATCCAATGTGTAGCTAAATGATAGCAATTAATCAAGGGCAACTAATCAACCATGCGGGAGGACATATCTCCCTATTACTAATGAGGTCGATGCATACAAGGCCCTTGAAGGTGCACTCGAAGGCATGTACCCTTTCACGCAGATTAAATTCCACGGAAAAGAAAAAAATGTCAATTTATTCCATTAACTGTCACTATTTGCGCATTTACTGTCGTTATTTATCACTAAACAAAATTGAACCGGTACAATATAGGAAACTGCTATTGGTTCATTATGGGAAAATCCGCCATTTTGTCTTTGTTAATTCCTTACAAACTAACCATTAGAGTTACATAATCATATCTTCATGAAAACCGAGGTATATATATGTACGTTCAGCTAATAAGTAATACAGTTTGATTCCATTTACCTTATTATTGTTATTCTCTCAGCTACGCGGAGGAAAAATTGCTTTAAAACTACAAAATATTTTATTCTCTCACAGACAGACCAAGCTGGCGATTGGTATTTTGGCGTCTAGTACAGGCTAGTTGAAGCTGCGCACGATAGAAGTCTCATGACTCCGCGTCCTTCGGTTTTACCGAGGTGGTACAAATTAGGAACCGGTACAATATAGGCAACTCTCCCCTAAATTAGAGTGTCATGATGTTAGTTACATGGGACAAACAGGCAGATTCTTCAAGGATAGAGTAAAGAAGCATCGCTTGAATTCTATGAATTGTTACGATAACACCTGTTTACAAAGCACTTCTGAGGTTGTATTTATTTTAATATTTTATATAGCCGCGACATAGCCATTGCATAACTCCTATTTCGTTTCTCACTACCTATTTTGATCTCTGACCTTTCAAAATGCGGTAAAGCCTCATCTAATTAATCAATCACTAATCAATGCAATGACGATAGGAACTCAGCATCTATAAGATCGGTGGAATCGTACAATATAATATGATGATGATGTTTAGGAGGGATAAAGGGGGTAGAGCCTATAATGTTTCTTGCTTCACAGATTAAACGGTAACTTTAATCCCGATGAATAATTTCAAAAAAGTTTCAAATGGAGTGAGACCCGTTTCCTACGTTGAATTATAATTCTCACCATGCCTTACAATCCGTCTTTCTCAAATTATACCAATCGGTTCAATTCCAGACACTCCTCCCTTGTAATTTCGAAGAGACCTGCGTCTAAGCTTAGTCTGAAATTATAGGGTGCAAATGTTCAGCATAAATTCAAATCCCACATTTCACTCGACTTCCAGAAAAATTGCCCTCTGATTTTTTGACCTGCGATATTTTCACAGCCGCTATACTTTATAGTTTTCTAAGATGATTTTCTTACAGTAAATCAGGATTTGATTTTATTTTTCTCATTTCCCATCGATTATTTTGTAGATATATAATATTATTTTCACGCATATTCGCAAATTTACACTCAAACATGGAATCGTGTAAATACATTTTTGCATCCGTGAATGTACTATGTGTGTGATGGAAGTAATATGCTGTGCTTCGTGTTTTAGTTGAAATTCGAAGGTATAATAGTAGGACATTTAGAGAATAATAAGAAGAGTTCCGTAAGAATTTAGACTCGCGATTGCTCCATGAACGTAATGACAATAATTTTCCGGTGGGATTTAACGAAGGTTCCCATTGAAGGTATAATATTCGTTCTACTAATAAATAACTGCAGTCCTATCCTTCCCATAGGCCCTCCGTTCTCAGCTTTTGGCCTATCTATTAGTAATAACATTATTCCAGTGACATAGAAGTATCACCAAATATTCAAAACTAGGTTTAGAATTAAAAAATTTAAAGAAAGCAATATGTTTGTTTGAAATATCCTAAATAAAATTAAAAGTTCTATCCTTCCTCTGAAGTATACTTATAATATAATGGAATATTTTCACTTATGCTTTCTGAACGCATTCGACCGTAAATTCCGGAAGTTTCCAAAATATCTTATTTTTTTGCTAAATTCTTTGAAAAGCACCGACGAAATTGCATGCTTTCGTATCTAAAAGAGCTATCATTATTTCGGCGTCTGATACGGTCCCAAACATTTTACTACGTCCTAACCACTTTTGAGTTAGTCCAACCGGCCTTTATTTCAACAGATGGCAACTATTGCCCACTTCCTGAGCCATTACCTTCCCCGGTATTTATGTAAAGATGTCAATCCCATCCCGATTGGCACCCGCTCAACTGTAAACGACTGTGCACCTGTACCGTAACTACCTATTTACCCTATACATTTAATTAGCCCTTGGTCTTCTGCAGCCCTCCACACACATCCCTACAAATATCTTTCTTTAAACATTTAATTATGCCAAGTCATTTCGCTGCATTGTCTGAAGTTACCTCAGTAGAGAGAAATCCTTGTTGGCGATGAAAATAGATGTATACGCAAAGGGAAATATCTACATCAAAGAGGATGAGAGCAAAGCCAGGTTCCTTGATCCCTAACGGACTGGAGCTTTGAGGTCTGGACGGCACGCGAAATGAAGTTTGCTCGCGTGATCCCCGCTGAAACGCCACTCCACGCATGTGTGACACCGCACTCTGAGGCCACTTATCCCCTCCTCCTCAAAGGCGCAAAGCTTTCCTTCGCCGCGACCGCAGCTTTGCACCCATCTTTCAAGTCATTCGCCCTTTCCACCTCATGGACTTTTAGGTTGCACTCAGATCTCCCCTAGCCTATTGTCTAGGTCCCAGCTTCACAGTGAAAATCTGATACGATTTTGAAACACTGAACTGTTCCTATCATTGCAAAGGGAAAAATCCCTGGATAATTCTTTTTACAGGATAATTTTCCAATTTTCTAGGAACATCAAATTCGGTTTCGCTAGTGTTAAGGTTTCGCATCGCATTGCTTTAATGACAGCGTTGGACTTCAGCCACCTAAAAACCCTTCCTACTCTATCCTTACCCTAGGAAGCGTCATCGGGCTCTCATCGCATACCCGTGTATTTTCGAGTCTGAGTGAACGAACCCACTATACGACTTTAACTGATATAAAATATTGTATATAGAGAGCTGATGATGTGGAAATTTCACCCAAATCAGATTCTTTGTTAACATAAGGGCACTATTTTAAATTATAACCAATGACGATTTTTGGTTATTTATTTAGATATTTGATAGACGATTTTTGATTATTTATTGACGAAATTTATGACTAAAAATGTAATTACCCATAATACAAGATTTCATAACGTGTAAGATTCAACATTTGCGAGTACTTGAATGAAGGTCTCTCATGTTTTCTTGGGGTAGCATCTCCGTGCCTACCATCGTTTCAACAACTAAGATGTGTTCCCCAAAGCACTTTAACTAGCTGATGTATGAGACTCCGTCAAAATTGCCTAATGCTTTATTTCCGACATGTCTTCGTGATATGTATATGCATGATAAATAAATGATACAATGACAATATACGTGAGCAGCAATAACAGCATTTAGAACGACAACGAAGTGAGTTCACGAAACGTTGGAAAACATGGAACAGCTAAGCCAGGATTAAACTAAATTTACCTCTTATCAAAGAATATCTTAGTTAACACATAAGGAAAATATAGCAAGAAATGTCACAGTATTCCGTAGGGTGAACTCTTTGAAACCTCGATCAAAGTCCCGAACCATTTCAAAAAGTTTCATATACATTTTAACTACGAAAATTTATGGTAACTTTGAGGATACGCAAAGAAATAATCGCTGCATGATGATAGATACTCATACAATAAAGAGGAAGGTCCGATCATGGAAAAATTTTTTCACACATGAATGACATTGTAAGGCAATAATGAATACCTAGTGAAAATTCTAATTGAGTACCAAGAGTATTCGGGGAGATCAAATTAAATGCTTGCCGAATAAATTTGTTTACATGCACTAAGGAGTGACACATCATTCACAAAATATCGAAAAAAAACAAAGGTATAACAAGATAATTACTAATTTAGGAAAATTTCAATAGCAATTGGGTACCTGAAGAGCGGATGAAACTTAAAATAAACGATTGTAACAATTGGTGCGAGTTATGCATGGCATGAAGGTAGTTGTATGGCATATATTCAACTACGCACATATGCAGGGCATGTAGGTAGTTTAAATTAGTGAGTGGGTCATGGAAGAGGGTTAAGTAGAAGTCCCGATTACAAGGGCAAAAGGCAGGAGCAAACTCGGGGCGTGAGATTTGCTGGGGAAAGCCACACCTGTAAGGGATAAAGAGGGTCTTAAAGAGTATCCAATGAGGCTAAAGATTACGATTGCGTGAAAGTAATAATCAATGAAATTAGCGTGGGTGAGGTTGGACTTCAAGAATTCAGCAACCTTGAGGAAATTAATAAAACTGAGCAAGTCTTCAAGGCCTAGCAGAGGCTTTAAATTTACTGTAGCCCAACCTATACGTTGCGTTGGAATTAACCATCACGGTGCTACAATTGCGCTCGACAAAACCAGGTGCTAAATTTCCGGTAAAAATAAAAGTGAAAAACAGGAGAAACGAGGAAGAAAAACGTTAATTTCATCAACATATTTAATCCGGAATTAGGGAAGTTAAATGTTAATAATCCACCGTTTTACCGCAAAGTCAACACACTGTTTTTGGTCCTCAAGGAGATAAAGTATAATTTTCATTTAACTAGATATATCTGCTATTCATAAGATAAATGAACGGTGTAATGCTATCATTTTTTCACCTCAATTTATTCCTCATAAGAGAATCGCAATCAATTACATAATGAAAAAAAGATAATATATGTTCTACACTTCTCACAGAAAAATAGCACCATTATAGTCTTCCACTGTGTCTTAATGAACAAATATTAAACGATTTTTAACACATGCGCTCATTGATGAAGAAGTTAAAAGAGTCGCCATATTGCCAAGCACTCTATAGGCTACCAAGAGGAGAGAGAAAAAGGCAATCGAACCAACGCCACTTAACTTATACGGAATCAGATAGGTGAAAGTAGTGAGGGCTTGCATGACAAACGTCTCCGGTAGGAGGAGGGCGTAGACAACCATGCTCGAGGAATCGAGGATACAGTACAGGGATGCGAGGGGGTGGGTCAGTTAGCAGGGCGAAAGGAGTGGGATGGAGAAGAATGGGGAGGCGCGTGAGGAAGGACAGGATGATGTGCAAGCGATGGGTGGGGTTTGCAAAGGGAGAGAGAATTGATGGTGTTCTCAAAAGGAGAAAAAAGGATATTTCCCTCCCGCCAGGGCCAGGGAGGGGCGGCGACAGATCCGTGGAGGGGGTTACCAAAATATGGCTTCTAAATCGCTAATTCGCATTACTTCTTTTTTCTGCCGGAGGGGAGGATTTCCAACTCCGAAGGTATACTCTATTCCTTCCCCGATTCGACCGCCTTCCATTCCCCACCTCCCCGCCCCCGCATGACACCCTTATATCCTCACCCCCAGTCCCTTTGCAACGGTCGCCACGCCGCGCACCCCTTCAATATATGCCACCACCCAACCTTCCAGCCTGGCTAGCGGATCTGCGGCACCCCAGGGCACGGCACATACACCACGTGCCGAGAACGACAAATCTCTGCACCACCGCACAACCGCATTTAGGGATCGGACGTCGATTCAGGGTTGTGTCTCCCGGAGGGGCAATAGGGGGGAGGGGTACAGAGTAGCTCCGCCTCGGAATGCCATTTGGAATGTAAATAAACATTGCCCTCTGTCGCTATTGGAGTGCACGGCACCAGTTGTTTGCTTTGAGGTCAGAAAACGTCTAATCGTCGATCTCGCCGACGACGACCTTAACCTTATGCACTCATATTTTATCGGGAGCAAGTAAAAGGCACATAACACAATTCACGTTCGTTTCACGCGGCCATTCACTCTAACTCCCTCGCATAGGCTTATCTTTTGCAGCAACTGTAACTTTAAATAACAATTTTGGAATGCTATCTCATATTTACACTTTCCTTTCATTTTCCTCATTTTGCCTATGAGTATAGCGCCCCGCTTCAAGCAACTCCGTAGCTGTGCAGCTTTTAAAAATACCATTGTTTGGCAACCAATCGCTTGTTCATAATAATTATCCTTCCAGCATTTGAATTTCATTGTCATAAGTGTCAAGTTCAGAGTGTCTGTCACTGCCAATCCCATTCCCAGTCAACAAATTCAATGTCTACAAATTTCATTAGTCTCTCACGATTTTATTTAGCCATTCTATCCTCGGTCACGCTCACTTACCCGCAGATTCAGATTTACGACGAGTAATGTATCAAATATACGGGAATAATAAACATCAAGGAAAATTGAGAAGAGATATCTATGAGAATTAAATAACAGCATAGACACGATATTCAAAATTACACGGCTAAAAAAATACCTAATTTCCATCTGATTAAATCGTTGATTCAATCGCCAAATTTTCTGCCGCTATATCGACTAAAACTATTCAAAAGAAACACCATTTTGACGGAACGACCTTAACTGATAAGGATATAAATTTAAAGTGCGCAAAACTAATGAATTAACAAGAAACTGGCAAAGAATTGCTATTAAAATTGATGTGGTAAAAAAATTATAATGAGAGTTTCAGTGTCCATTACGAAGGCATTGTTTCGCAGCGGACTATGCACCGAGATAGGGAGACGCTTTACAATGGCATTATTTGTAAATAATTCCCGAGATCTCCCTCGCACCCAAACTTCCAGTTAAAGAACAGACAATCCTTCCCTCTAGTGACCAAATGATGCAAGGATCTTGGCCTCCTAGGTCTCATTCGCTTTGTTCACCATTTCACCATCTCATTTCCCTTTCATCCTCTCCCATCTCAGGGACTACTCAATCGAGATTTCGGAGGATAAGGCACGTGTTCAGCTCTCATGGAGCTGATGTCGAATAAGAAAGTCAAGATCGACCTGGATTTTGATGCGACATGAGACAGGGCTTAATTCTTCCATTCATTAACAGAGAGAAAGTGGTGTCGAACAATTGGCAAAAAAAGAAAACATTTCAGCCGACTCAGAACATAAATTTTTCTCATACAACTGCAGATATAATTTATCATCATAAATTACCACAATGTCATCAGAAAATGTAGGTACACGGCAACTGTATAATATCCAAACCGGTTGTACTTAGGTAGTGACCAATCGTACAGAATACAATCACTGTAAAAAATTCAAATACAATCAAATTATAATTTGAAATAATATACCAAAATCTAATAGGAAACATAATTTTCTGAATTAATAGAAATGAAAGACGCAAATTCTGATACTTTTCCTATAAAAAGCATAAGTAATTTATATGGAATACATTTCCGTGAGGGGGTGATCACGATAGCTCGTTAGGTTGAGTAAATTTTAATAGTCACAACCCATGATAGTTTATAATAAAAATAAATTTGATATTTAAAAATTAATAAATCATTTTGGGGGGCCGGGCTCCTTGAGCCCCCCTCATAGAAAGCCCTGCGTAGCTATTAATACCTTGTATTACAGACTAATTACTAACTGCCACAACTACGACCATTTAATGAATCACAGGATCTTAAATAAATGGAATGGCATACGTTTTTCTTCGCACGTAGCACCTTTCACACATTTTCCAACCAGTTCAACCTCGAGCGAGTAAAATTTCTCCCGCGAGCTTTTCTGAGAGCAATAAAATGCTTCACAAACGATAAAGTAAGTAATTATTACAAAAAAATTAGAAGTGACACGTTCCCAACAAGAAAGACATTCTTTTCGGCAGATTACGGTACTCAAACATAATATTTACGATACAACGTGTTCAAAATCTGAGCCAATTAACTAGAGAGAATCTGGACCAGATATTGTTGATAGATGGATGCTCGTTGAGAACCCGTCGACCAGGAAGAAGACTGGCCTGATGGCAGACCGAGACGAGACCAGCCTCATAAGGTCAGGGGGTCAGCAGAAAAGGGGACCAAGGTCAAACGAATCACTTTGAGCAGTTGGGGGGTAAAGACTGGACAGAATGAAGGATTTGGATTATTAAGAGGAGGATAACCACTATAATTTCGGCGCTGGAACAGGGGAAAAAATACTAGTGAGCGTCCTCTAAGCAGGTATATTGACACTTGATTCTCATCAGCCGACAGTTTTCAGTCAACCTGACTTCACATTTCATAGCGTCCTATTATTTTGTCCCTTCAAAAAGATTTACCTTGTTTCTAATATCGCAGCAAGTGAGTAAAAAAAGGCAATCAGGGTAATTATGATTACGGCGAGCTCGGCCAACGTCTCGAGATAACATTTGTACAGAGGCATCCGAAAGAACTTAAGAACAAGATGGCAGGAAACGGTAGACATAATTTTTACAATACAGGTGACTCATCGCCTCTTGCAATATAACTTCCATGCTATAAATCCGTTCTAAACAGTGGCGTGCGTGCATTCACTTCAATTAACCCATCACACCGTAGTACTCTGAATGACTAAGGTGATCCTATTCGCGTACTTCACCCAGCAACAGCATGATCATACGTGTCTTTAAAACTGAGTTTGCATTCCATGTCATTAATGGATGCATTCCGTGGAAAGTATGGACAATGAAAACCTCAATTTTGTCAACAAAGTAAGATAATGGCGTTCTAAGAACAAAAAAGAGAGTCGTGACTATATTCAAACGGGATTTAATTTGGAAATAAAAGTTCCGAACACGATGCGATCCTAATTAGAAACAAAATAAGTACTCTCACTTGGAAAAAGGGAATAAAAACGCCGTTCACGCACCCGGTTTGAACTGCTTCACAGAATTATTGCATGTAGAATGAAAACATATAAAATTACATTTCAGCGTTGAAAACCTGGAAAAATTCGGATATATTACAGTCAAGCATGCAATATGAGTATTTACTAAGAAATCGGAAATTTCAATAAAGAATAAATTTAAAATATTGACTACAATATTTATCCACTTGTTCGTTTTCAATTCGTCATTACCGCATTCCAGTGGATTTTTTATACCATTTTCGAACGAGAATAGTTTAAGTTAATGGAAATATCATTCAGAGGCGCTGACGATATAGCAGCTTTCTTGCCCCTCAGCTAAGCCAATTTTGCTTAAATAGCGGTATCAAAGCCCATGATTATTATTTAGATTTGTTTTATTACCATGATGCCATTCAAAAACTGGTTCTGCCAACGGTGAGGCGTCATTTTGGCTTCACAGCGCAAAGCGCCATTTTTTAAATCAAATTTTTGAGGAATCGTTTCAACTCTCCGATTTACACTCAAATAAACATTATTTTATGACAATAAACGACTTTCAAATTTATTTCAAGCAATTTAAAGCCACTCGAAACAGTAAAGCTCTGGAGAAATGAGCTACTTCAGTTGACATATGTTATCCAAAAAAGAAAGTTTTTATCAATTTTTACTAAATATTAGATTTTTAGTACATTTAATTATCTACTTCTCTTTTCATGCAATATAGATTAAGAAATTTCATGCATTTTAGATTTATCAGTAAATATGCTTTTACAAATTAAACCAGTTATTTTTGAACTTGTGAAAATAACCAACACACTTTTCCCTTCCGAGTTAGATACAGCACAAGGGCTCAACGATAGTCGGAAGGTAATATTGGCTTATTTACTAAAGTTCCCCTTATTTATACGTGCATACTTCCCAATACAGTTCCCCCATTATAACAGCATTGATTTAACAAAATATCTATGCTGCTTCTCCTTCTAATGCCTCCTTCGACTCATTACGCATTCATTCATGTATCCCCGATATTTATTTTATGCTCACCTAATTTAACCTTTTTTTACGGTATGTTGGCCCACTAAACAATAACTTCACTAGCCACAGCCTCTTCCACCTCCTGAAGCACTTATTCACATTTTGAATTCATACTCGCTTCCGCTATCACACATGCAGCAGAATGCAGCCACACTAACGACCCTCCTCCATTTCGTATGCTTCCATTACTGAACCATTTATTCCAGATTATATTCATTGAATTACAGATTCCACAAAGCGCTTATTTACGACTTAAGCGCTTAATCCTTACGCCCATTTAAAAAATGCATAAAAATTAAATTTAGACTTCAACTGTGCAAGCATCCGTTCCTCACCGAAAGCAGAGAGCAAATTTGGCAGAGCAGAGAGGAATGTAAACATTTCTTCATATTGAAAACAATAATACTTCAATATTCTACGAAAATGGTGTAAACAAGTTACAAAAGCTAGTAATAAAATGATACTTTGATGTGTTCCTTTAAATTATGGGTCTTTATGCGTTACTTTTCTCGGGAATAACTTCCTGCACGCTAATAAAGAATTGAATAGGAAATGTACCAACCATTTCCAAAATTCGGATTTGGGTGCTAATGCGAAAGGAATAATTACCTTGGTGCCACAAAAACATTTTTCGTCAAATTTTCCCCAAAGGTGAGTGACATTATATCTCCGACACATTGAATTTCATGATTAAAAATGATGAAATCCCATTAAACCTTCCAGAAAAATAAATTAAATAAACAATACAGCTTCAGCTGCCACAGCTGGTAAACATGAATTACGAATTATACTGCATAAAAATACTATAAACCTGCTTTTTATCAGTTTCAAATATAGTTTTCGTGTTGTCATATGAATAAAGACCACAAAAGCTATCGTAATAAATCCCATCATCAGAAAAACGAAGTCTGAATTTGTGCTGGATAAGATGGACGATTTTATTACTAATTAAAGTTTTCGGCAAAAGGCTTGAGCTTGCGTTGGGAGAATGGAAGAAAACGTTTGCAAACATTTATTTATGAAGGGTATACGAAATATTACTTCGCTCATAATAACTGATTTTTTTATAACCGCCTTGGATAGTTTACAAATTGTATCCATCAACCTAGATATTCCTAATAACATCTTCTCATTACTCCAGTGTGAAGTAAAAAATGAGCTGACTCGGAACGCCTTAATATTTTTATTTTTCGCCCAAGCGAGAATGAATATTTCACGAACAACAAAGAAAGTTAATACTCCAAAATATCATTCTACTTATTCAAAGTATGATAAAATCAAAGTATGATGGTTTTTACATTTAATTCAATATTAGCCTGATTTCAGGAGAATGACTACGAATGAAAGAGTGTGTGGTTTTACGGCATCTTGATGCATGCAAACGTTATGCGTGTGATGGTGTTGTGCTTCCTTCATCTTTGATCAAGTCAAATATAATGAAACTTATATATTATAAAGATATATATATATTGTAATCACAATTCAAAAAATAAAGGATTTTTCTTCAGCAATGATATTTAAATAAAGCAGAAGTAGTCGCGGGACCTTTAAAGCAATGTCTGAAGAGGCAGCTGCTCCGTAACATAAAATACGTAATTTTGTTCAAAAGATACTTTTGTTTTCCGATCCAAAACCAGTCAGGAGAGCCACGGAAGGAATTTTGCCCGAACACCATTTAATAACGTGCGTCATTGAACATTGAACACTGTTCGCAGTTCCTTAGGGGCAAAGTTCAAAATTCTTAACTGTTTTCAATTCATCCAGTAACGACTTTGGTCAACGAACAAAATATTTCGCTTAAAAACGGTTAATTGTTTATAAGAATATTTTCACACCACCCTCAAACCTCAAAAAATACTTAAAAAGGTTTAATACCCATGATTCAAAGTGCAAATACATAACAAATAATTTAAATCTACATGGTATCCCGCAAGCACCCACGATGACCCACAAGAATGTGGCAGATGGTACTATGGCATGTCCAAAACGTAGGTCAATTGTTGTGCTAGGCATACATATTTACAGTATGGCCGAATTCAATCGATTAGGATATAGTTTTGAGGGAGATGCCAACATGTCATTAATACTTTTACTTTATTCCTGCTACAATCATAATAAATTACGTTTCCTTTTTGAAAAAGCACACTCTCACTCTACACTATGAGGTGAGGAACTAAGAACTCATTGGCTGTTTTTCCGCTTTTACTTCGCAGTTATGTGGATTCTCCGCATCAATCCATAACTTTTGATGAAATATAGATTCATCACTACACTACAGAGAAAAAATAACAGGTAAAAAAATGGAATTTTGAAGATAAACGGGCTCCTACGCGGGCAAAGATGTTGAAATTGGCCGGTCAAGTCACGGCGACGATATTTTGGAATGTATAAGGAACTATCTACACCGATGAATTGGGAAAAGGAAAAACGATAACAGAATAGTATTATGCACCGTTATTGCAACGACTGATGGTGCAAATCAAGTATAGCGCCCTCATTTGAAGCAGAAAAATTTCTTCCTTCAACAAGACAATGTACGGTTGCACACCTGTTCAGAGTCAATTGCCAAAATTACAGAATTTAAGTTTCAATTACTACTCTATTCACCTTATTCACCATATTTGGCCTCTGGTGATATTTTCTAATTTTAAAACCTGAAGAAGATCGCCCAAACCAAGAGATCCCGAAATTCTACTTTTTGGACGGCTTAAAATGCTTGGAAAAATGATTCCAAATTTTACATGGCTGAAGGAAGGCTTTAATGAAAAATACAAAAAAATGACCTAATATAATTTGATTTTTTTACCTTTTTAAAGACTTATTGAACGACCTAGGTATATTTTCTATAATAAAAGTCAATCCACTTTAATTATCACCAAATAGATTAATATCTATGGATTTTTACGAAAAAATATGCTATAAATTGAGCTTTCTGACAATGAAAGTAAAAATCCTTAGTGAAAATTGAAAAACTCTTGTAGAGTGAAAAAGATTTACTGCCGGAAAATTTATCCCAATAATGGTAGGTATCATCAGAATCACATTTCAGGCACAATAACTCTTGCATTCATCGTGTTATCGCTGCTTACTTGCCTTCATGCACACCAAGACTAAATTATTTCAATAAATTCATCAACTGTCGTTCTTCACAAATATAAATCTTTAGAGAATACTCGTTTAAAGAGGATTAATAAAAACTACTCCTAATTTTGTCCCTATAGAACACAACCATTCATTTAAACCTTTTTTTAAATTTGGTTGAGAATGGTCGTGCTATCCAAGCCCACGATTGGATTGAAAGCAGCATTTGGTGGGAAAACAAATAATTCAGACAAAAATTTTAAATAATTCTTTTAAATCTAACCGGTTCTCTGGGTAAATAATGAATAAAAACGCATTTGCTCAAATGACTCACTTTTAGCTTTTTATTTTTCTAAAGCGGTTTACCAAAGTGATACCTAACAAAATCTTATTTTCTCTTCCGTACTACAATTTCAATTATAAGAACTTAATAGTGGGCAAATCTCTTAGACTGTATTTAAAGGTATTCACGGATCTGAATGTATACGGGCCACGATCAATAAGTAGAAAATACAACCCAGAAAGATGAAATATTTGTTGATTAAATGTCAATCAATCATTTTACTTAAAGGATATTCTGTTGACGAACGTTTAGGAATAACTGAACTCACCAAACAGGAGAGCTATTATATTTTCACTATATATGTAAGGAAACTTTTGCATGATAGTCATAAAAATAAAGAATAATCGAGCGAATTAAGTTGAATTCCAGTACAAAAAGCGCTCCATTTTTAAGAGACGATCCAAGTTACGACGGCGGCCACTGCTGCGCTACAGTCAAACTCCCAGAGCCAGAGCAGGTTATACGAGAGAGACATGAAGACACACCGGCCGAAAAAGGAAACAAGTTACGATATAGCTCACATCAACTCCCAATTTGAAAATGAATTAGAAACGCTTACACAATTAGAACTAATATGCATCGTATATGCCCATTTTATTAACCCGGATTAAAGTGTATTGCATTTATTCACTTGCTGCCACAAATGAATTTTATTGCACTCTTGCATGCATGCATTAAAATAACACTGATCGAAAATTAAATTAAAGTAGTCATTTTTTTAACTTAAGACCCGTTGAACTTAAGACCAACTTGCAGTAACAAGTCTGAAAACAACTTTCATAAGCACTAAATTCAATTTGACAGTATTTGAATTTAATGAAAATGCTTAGTAAGAGTAACGTATTCCGGAAATAAATATAATTTCAATTTTTAAAATCTAAATATTATGCTTACTATGTATACTTCTTTATAAAATATTTTAATTTAAATAGTATGGTCGCATATTTGCGTCCGTACATTTTACAGCTTAGGGGCAATTTTTTATTTATACTCTCATTCAATTAAATAATTAAAAATTGGCTGTAAATTTCATCAGTAGTAAATAAAACTTCCATCATTGGGTACATTCATATTAAGAACCATTTGCAAATGATGAAAAAGTATTTATCGATAAAGGTATCGGGTACGTGCAAATAAATATTTTTCACCAAAAATTACTGAGGGTCAGTGTTAATATGCGAATTATGCATTAAAATAATGATGAAATTTACTATACATCAATAAAGCAGCAAATATCTCAGAGTAAAAGATCAACTACAGTGGCGACAATTCCAATAATCGAATACACCAGCGTTTAAAGAAATTCCAGCTCATGGTTCCATTTTCAATGCATATTTATCTAAAAGAAAACCATAATTATGGACTAGTATAAAGTCATAGTTATGTTAAGTATATAAGTTAGATAGATTATCCTCTGGGGACGAAGGCGATAAGTATTATTCAGTTCCAGCTATCGTGACCTTACCGTGACTTTTATTTGCGGGTTTGGTTTGTACGATGTAAACTTCCTATTTCGAGGACCCGGTGTCAAATATTATAGATAGTAATATTGGCATAGACTATGTGTGCGAATTTGGGTCCCTATTTTCACGATATGCTGAGAATGCCTCAAGTGCGATAATCAATAAGTCAAATTGGACATGTAGACGCCTTTTATTAAAAACCAACAAACTCAGATGCAGCGTTCATTCCACATTGTAGAAGACGTGTATAGTATATAACCTCTCGGCAGTCTTTGCATTCTTTGAATAACATACCATGCTTTAGGCCTCATCCTCCATTGCTACATATTTTTATACTCTTTTCATGATAAGGAGGATATCCATTCAAAATTTTACAAAGTTGATTGGATAACATCCAATTTTTGTAAAATTTTAAGGATGGCGAATAAAAAATAAAAAATTATAACGTTTTCCGATGGTTTATAAACTAATGTTGGCATTATCAGTAATTGACATGAAAAAACAATTCCCTTGGACTAGTAATTGAACCAAGTAAGTTAATACAAAAAAATGTTAGCGTAGAGTATAAAGCACAAACCGCGGAATTGCCAGTAAAAGAAGTTTAAACTTGAACGGATAATTTGCTGGACATTCATAGAAGTCGATACGGCTAACATCCAACACGAATTAAATCCTCATTTTAATTATAGTATCTACGACTCAGAAAATTCTTGATGCAATAAAATCTACTTGATCGAAAACGGTTTGAGTAGATAAGTATATAAGGGAAGGATATTTAATAATGTCGGTCACGTATGCAACACGAACTTTTTAATTATAAAATATCATTACGCTGCAGCTACAATGGCATAGTTCACGCAGAGCCAAAATAGCATTTCATAAACAAAATTTACCTAGAAGCGAAAGGTGAGTTAGGACGAAATCATTTTCAACCTTAATTTGCCATTCTTTCGTAAGTTTAAAGTAAGAAAATGCCAAAATTGCCTCCCAATTCCATGAGCTGATGGCGTCATTGGAGTTCTGGCTCATTTATTCGTTCAGGGAGATCCTTTTATTGGTAGGCAGGAATCACTCATAGGGGTGTAAATAACAAATAGCTGTACGCAGCCCATGAAAAAACCCGAAAAGCGGCGACACGACAACCATGAGCTCGTGACGTAAACATCTTATCTGCAAAAAGGGATAGACCAACATTTTTTCCGTCGTGAATATCCCGATGCGGCGACAATGGATCGAGAAACGGAAAGATATGGGTCTCTTTAAACTTTCCAAACTCTATCCTGATCGATAATTAAATAAATTCGTGAAATAACCCATTACAATACGTATCCCGTACGTTAGTTCTGAAACGGTTTCATTTTAAGTCTTCTTCAGAAGATTAACCAATTACCACTGTGAGTACATAGTTCTACTTATAGTTAGGTATGTGACGAGTAAAATGCAATGAGGCCCGGGCAACATGGTTTTATAGATTATGGCTTAGCTTTAAAATTCATTGATGGTAATTGCTTATAAAAAACTAGAAACTATTGATGAGCTCATTATGACTAGGTACAGCTATTTGACTTACTGAGCTACATGAAATCGTACACGAATATGCTGTCACGTTTTTCTGAAGGATATCATTTTATCCCAGATAGTTCAATAAAATTCAGATGGATTTTTAAGGATCTTCGAGCGAACCATCTTCTTATACGGGCTTCTGAATAATTAGAGAATAAATGTGGAATCCATATCCTCAAAATAGGAGGTCCTCAAGCCCACGATCGAGCCATTATGGGTGTGAGTTGTCTTGTATTAAATAATATTAAAGATAAAGTAACTTCATTTACAAATGGCTTTGCATTTGCATAGCACCTAGATGCCTCAACTCAGTTTCCAATTTTAAAGAATCCATGTTTTTCGTCAGCGTTAATAAAGAATACTTTAAGAAGGAACTTATCCTACTCTTGTCAATAATTCGTACAGTTTTCATTTTTCGGAATATCAAAGATCCCATTCAAGTGCTTTTCACGTAAAAATTAACACATGCTAAATACCTTAAAGAAACCATGAACATTTTCTGAATTAGATTTTAAACTATTTACTAATAATAAAAAGTAAATATTTTGAAATTTCAGGCATTGTTAATCAACCTAATATTTTACCGCTTGTGTAAAACAAAGTGACGATTCCATAGGCGTAGGACTATTCACGTTTTGAATCTTTAATTTAAATTGGCGAGCTCAATAGAGGGCATTTTAAATTGACGAATTCCAAAACTGACCATTATGGTAATCTGATAAGAATCAATAGGGCGCTAGGCTTAAATATCTTGAGCAATTGAGAATGGATATCTTTAAGTGCGACACGGAAAACATCATATTAGATTCCAAGTACACATCCAATTTGAAAAGAAACGATGATTTACCAGAGATATTTTTCCGAACGGATAGGTAAGGGAATTCGTTTTTCCCGACACGATAACGGACTTAAATAAATAATAGGCATAATGTCGTTATAACATTTCCATTTATTGTGTAAACGGCTGGTGTCCTAACATCCCCTGCCATACGCCTATTGAAGCGGATGGCGAGGTAGTACATAGATGTAGAATTACAATCAATAAAGTGCATGATTAGCGCAATAATAATATGCATACAATCGAGTCGTCCCATTTCCTTCGCGCCAGTAAGATCAACCGCTAGCTCGATGGCAGAGCTGCACAATCGCGCACTCCACTTTATCTTGATATGCCAGCTTCTGTCAGGGGAGCGATTTTGTCTCCATGCTATGCTAACTATTTTAACCCTGCGGAAACACAACGAATAATAAGTGGGATATAACAATTCTAACCGCAGCTATGATATTTATTTTTGTTTAGTCTTGTTATTTATCAACCGAATTTAGGACTAAACAGTCCTTTCTAAAAATTAAGTTAATAGAAACGCATATACATCCATGCCCCGGGGGCAATCCACTCAGGCGGAAGTCGAACCTGCGATAGGCCATAATGACCCGCTCGCTTCGACTTCCGCTGCAACACTCGTCAAAAGGGACATCATAGCCCGGTCAAATTAGCCCAAAAAATAGGGGTACCCTTGCATAAATTGCCAACAAGCTGAAAATTTGCATGAACCTTAAGGATACCACTCTAATGAAATCCTGAAAAGTCCCCATCGATCCCGTGTGTGCAAAAAATTTTATTCAAGGTCAATTGAAGGAATTTATTTGATTTATTTTTATTTTATTCTCAAACCATCGAATGCAGCTCATATTGGCCATTTTATATCAGGGTATTCAAAAAATTTAACAATTAATCGTACACGTACAACCATGCCCTGGAAAAGGGAAAACCTACCCAGGCGGGACTCGAACCCGCCACCTCTTGCTTGGCAAAGCGAGGACGTTGCCCCGCCGCCACCGTTAAAACAAAAATCTAAGTTATTTACGTGTGCTCTTGTACGAGGAGGACTTACTTTCGATGTACTGGCTTGATCCGCTTCATGATGCCTTTCACTGAAGCAATAGTACTACTCCAAGTGTAGTTTTTCCGACATTGCACATGTTTTGCCAATGGTTTTTGGCTTTTTTGGTAGTTAATGAATTCATCACTTCTTTCAGCACTTGCATCAATCAACGTCTTTGATCAGCAGTAGCAATTTCACTTGAAGGCAAAGGTTATTTTATAGATGAAGCCGTGCCCGAAATTTGCTAAGAACTAAATATAGCACAAACTTTAACTTATAGTTCTAGCACTACCCACTTGCTTTCACTAAGAGGAATATTTAAAACTAAACCCTTTGTCCCGATTGTTGGCGGATGGTCAGGCGAGAGCTAGCAACCAATATACGAGTTACGCGTCCAATAATTTTCGGAGAGCGCAACAATATCGTATAGTCATGCATATTACGGAGAATACACTTTCAGCTAACATTCGAATGGCTTTTTCTCAGGAACGGCAAATCTTAGAGAAAAAAGTGAAATGACAATTTTGTAGATAATTTTCCGGTCTACAATTTTGGTCTGAGCAATTTTTATCATAAAACTAACCGTTTGGCCAAAAAAGGCAAAAACCCATTTTTGTGACCTTTGACCTTGAATAAAATTTTTTGCACACACGGGATCGATGGGGACTTTTCAGGATTTCATTAGAGTGGTATCCTTAAGGTTCATGCAAATTTTCAGCTTGTTGGCAATTTATGCAAGGGTCAATGTCTATTTTGACCGGGCTATCAAAGCATATCGTTTTCGGCACGTAAAGACGCCAAATGTATACCTACGTGGGTCGTTCAATAAGACCTTAGAATTTACGAGATACCGCTCTCTTGGAATCAATAATTAATTTTTCCAAGAAGTGGCACTTAGGCTAGTCAGCTGTTAGAGTTTCAGCTGTATTCATCCCATAGTTTCATTGTGTTGCTGATTGAAGTACACAACTTTCATCTGTATAGGTAAAAGAAAATCGAAAATCGTTTTAGTTATACCATTTATAACTCGAGAACGACTGCTCCGATTTGGATGATATTTGGATTTTTAGATTCTTCTCAGCCCCGGATAACAGAATAAACATTTTTAAAAATAGTAAAAGTTCACGTAAATATTTATCTTAATCTTAAGGGCATTGTTTTAGGAGTTGGTAACACTGCAAAAGCTATCAAGTTGGTAAACAATAGATGATTTATTTTCTTTTAGCCAATTTAATGAGTGAACTTCTAAACAATTTTAAAAATATTTCATTAGTTAAAACATATTTAAAATAGTAAATTAATATTAAAATCATTTAACTCAAGCTAAGCCCAGCTTGCATTGAGATGTCTACAAACACATCTCTACCGTGTGCGTAAACAAATCTCCAAGCAATTGTTGACGAGCAGTAATGGCCGAGTACTTGTCGACGATTCGAGCGGATTGATTTTATTTCCTCGGAAGTTTTGCAATTTCGCATCATCGAAAGATGAGAAAATCAATAAAGTGTTCACGAATATGATCCATAACTACAAAAAGCACAAATGGTTGATTGAGAGTTGCGCAATTTTGTCGGCTACCTGCGACCAGGTCGTATGCCCATTTTTATGCGTTGATTTAAAAAGTCCGAAATAAAGTTCTTGCAGAAAATCGAGCATCAAAGCTTATAGTCGTTGCTAGTTGGAATGAAACGACCGTATCCCAGACTTCAGGGTTGCGGCCTTGTAGGTAACTGCCTCTCCTGCTGGCATTTTCAGGCGAAAAACAGTCACGACAACGAACGCCTCCGCAGAAGCATGCGATATCATCAAAGAATCGCTGCAGAAACTCCAGGTCAAACATGCATCGGATGTAGTCTAATTTCATTATCAAACCTACAAAAACTTAGACTTAAAATGGATTAAAAATTACTTCATAATACCTCAAACTCGACTTATAGCTGCCCTTGCTGCTCCTTTCTCTGTTGCATTTTGGAACACCAACCCGAGCCACCCGCTCACTCTCCCTACTCTATCTGCTTATTCTCAGGAACTCCCTAACCAATCGCTCACCTCTACATCGCTTCTCCTTACTTCTAAACTCACTCCTTCTTCCGTGGATCCATTTTACTTATCTTTCAACAATTTCATCACACAAGCTTGTCTCATCTTTCAGCTAATTGAATATTTTCCTGTATGTTCATTCTTTCTTAGTATTTGCATTGTAATTGTATTCAGTCTCATTTAATGTTTCGTTTAAATTTTCAGTCTAAATTTGCATAACGACTATATGTGATAAACGATTTGAATAAATAAAGTTTCCCCTTGGTAAGGTAACATGAATAGGCTCGTTAACTCGGACCCGTAATTTCATGAAAAAATTTGGCCCACAAATTAGCAAATTCATAATTTTCCGGAATCAAAAAAGTAAAAGGCAGAAATCTCCGACATAATAAGGTGCAATGTGCTGGGTACCACATAAAAACTGTTGAAAATACCGCTTAGAATGGTAGTTCATAGACATTTATGGGTTACAGAAACAATCGAATTCTAAAGAAGATATATATTTTGGTCACAATACTATTTCAGTAAAAGACTCGCCGCGAATTGAAATCAATGCGATTGCAATAAAAAAACTTTTCCAGTAATACCTTTAAAAACTATTTTCCGATGTTGATTATTTACTCTACACTGTAACCAAATAATTTTATTCCCAATCTTTCGCCAAATGGGTGACCACGCATCTTCTTCATTAACTTTCGCGAAATAACTCACTATGCAATTAGCTTGACACACCTCAATAAAACTCTTTGTGATGCATGATATACTTCTAACATGCAAAACATTTTAAAGCAATACTTCTAAACGAGGGGATTTCAACGATCTCCGGCGATTTTGGCGCTTAAAAATGGTCCATTAAATAATGATCCCATTTAAAAATATTTTTATAGTATACGTATACTATTACAAGTATTACAAGTTTAAAAACAACGCTAAACTCAATGAATCCAAATATTGAGAACCTAAACGGATCATGAGTTCAAAAAGAACTCAAAATTGTTAGTAATTTATAAGATTAGGCATACACATCAATACAAAAATATTAACATACATTCTACGGGATCCATAACGATGTTAGCAAAATATTATAGATATTGAAGGTCAATGAGGTGAAAGCATAATTTATCTGCTATAGCATGCGCACAAAAGAAGTTTCATGACTGTATAAAATGGTATTAAAGTGGTAGTTTTTACGAAACCAATCTTTCATATCACGCAGGAAATCAACTGGATAAGGATCTCATTCGCATTCATCACGATCACAGTAATAAATGAGGAATGACCCATATGACCCATAGATGAGTAAAAGACCCATACCATGACCATACTCACGTAACGTGCACCTTTTAATGCATCTATTGAAGAGCTAAAAAAATGACGGCAATGACTACACATTTTCGCAACCATCATATGAAATGTTTTGCTATTTAATCACAATGAGCTTTTTTATTACATTGAAATGGCCCTCAGATAAGAGTCAGAAGTCCCGCGGAAATTTTCATCCATATTTTTTTTAATGGCTTTTAACCGCAGGCTTCAATATTTACTATCCTCGCTGAATAAATAAATTTATTTGGAAATATAACTGTAGTCCTTAGACTGAAAGGCAACAGCCAATATTTTTAACAATATTACTCATTCCGCAAAGCAATTTAAGTTGAGGAAAATATTTGGATAACTAATAAAGCAGCAATGGCAGTGGAAAAATAAATACTCATGGTGAAACAAAACTCAGTACTACTCCACAAACTTTTATTTTAACAGTCTACTAGTTTCGACGTTTATACCGTCATTATCAAGACTAACAGCGTAGGCATGGGCAAAAAATACCGGTATTCGGTAGTACCGAGTACTATTTTTTTTCTACTTCGGTAGTACCGGCCAGTATTTTTTTAGCGGTACTACCGGAGTATCGGTACTAGAAATACCTGTACTTCGAGGGCGCTGCCATCTTATGTGTTATCAATGAACTACCTACCCAGCTAGGTACTTAAATAATTGAGTGTTGATAATATATCAAGCGAAGAAGGCCATTTCCAAGAAATAAACACCAATTCACAATGACTTTGAGCAAGAAGTGTTTATTTAATTAATGTCAAGGATATTTCTCAAGAAATCATAACAAGGGACAAGAAAATGTAGATGCAGACTTATGCAATAAGTGCACAACTTGTATTTAAGCTCACTAAAAAAAATACCATCTGAATATTTTAATTTAAACTGATGGTATAAGCGCTGATACAGTTAATCGACGTAGGAAGAGACTGAAAAATAGTGATACTATCATGATATAGGCTAAGCTTGTTTACAATAGTCATCAACTTTTTTAATGTATAAAAAATGTTCATCCGTTTCTCGTTTTTTTTACATACAACCAATCAAGTGCACCACCAAAAGAATACCAAATTAATTTTGCCCCTTAATTATTAAGATGCGTCCTCCTTCCTTAGCTTATTTCTTGTTTTATCGTCGTTTAACGGTACTTTTAGAAAACTGTGAGTTCGAGACAGGTGTTATCATTATTGATGTAGAAGATATTTATTTACTCAAATAAGGCAAGAAAAGTCAAAGTTATATCGAACTCCACACATGCATTTCTTTATCTGAAATAAATGGAACAGCGACCAACACGTCAAATTTTATTCGATCGCAGTATTTTAGCCATAACTAACACCAATTCTTGTTGTGTAAAATCATAAAATTAAATGTCTTAACATTAGAGGGGCCTTTTCTAGGTAATCTCAGACTGAAACGTAAGCTCTGTGAATAAGAAGACTTTTCCTTATAAGTTCTCGGCAGAAGACGTTCTAATGTTGGTCTCGAGTCCGAAAAAAACCGTTGGCTTTAGGAAAACAAGTCATCTGATAGAGTTCCCGAGAGAACTTTATGTTGTGTATGTATATTTATGTCATGTGCTTCGCGCCGCCTCCATCTTGGGTTGGATCATGATGCAGTCGTTCAGGGATTGTGGCAGAGAGAGCATCATGGTGGCGGTCGTGGCGTGGTGTAGTGAGAAGCTTGTGCTATAGATAATAAATGGTTGTGTTGATCGGAAGCCTGCTATTATTTAACCCACGGACATGATAAATGGCGACGAGGATGGGATGTGCAGGTATTAGAATATGAAAAATGACTTTAAAGTTTTGGTTGCGTGAGTAAGCGAGTGTGTTAGTTCTCCTTTTACCTGTTCGGTGATAATTAGTGCCCTGTTCGGTGATCTTTTGTGGCCTGTTCGGTTTTAATTCTGCTCACGCCTTTTATCGCTTACTTTTACCCTAGTGCCTGTTGTGCGTGCCATATTCTAATTTTTTATTATATTTCCGGTAAGCCACGCCACGTTATCCGACCACGCCGCCGCTGTTCGCGCTTAAGGTTCATTTGGCTAGTTAGTTCTTCAATTTAATCATCATGGCAGAGCGAGGCGCGGGAATGGTTATGGTTCCTCAATTTTCCGGAAATTCAGAGGATTTTGAAGATTTTAAAGACCAACGTCAATTTTATTTCGAGGCTCAAAATATAGAGAGTGCGAACCAGAAGCGTGCGGTCCTATTGTCGTGTACGGGTGGCCACACTTACGCTGTGGCTAAGAAACTATGTGCGCCTGATCGTCCAGGAGTGAAAACATACGATGAACTAGTGAAATTATTGTCAGACCATTTTATTCCTTCTACTTGTGTTTGGGTGGAGCGAGATAAGTTCGATGCTCGGTTTCAGGGTCACAATGAACCTTTCAAAGACTTCCTCGCGGACCTCAGACAGTTGGCAGACAAGTGCAAATTTGAGAACTTAGATCACGCTCTGTTACGGCAAGTTCTCCGAGGAATGCGTAATTTAAATTTAAAAGAACAGTTATTTTCACTGAAATATGAGGACCTAACTTTGAAAGTGGCCATTGATCGCGCCACAGCGGCAGAACAAGCCAGATGTTATATTACTCAATTAGAGAATGGTGGGTCGCATAACGGCCAAGGAAGTGTTTTTTTGGTGTCCTCCGATAGATCGGGTGCGTGTGGAAGTGCTTCGGCGTCCATTAACTATCAAGGGCCGTATTCGACTCGCTCAAGGATGTCCACGGCTAATCCTGAATCTGGCATAGGCTGCCATCGTTGCGGCTCCCCCGAACAACATGACTGTCCAGTAAAGAACGCCATATGCCACCATTGCAATAAAAAAGGTCACATTGCTAAAGTATGTTATTCGAAGCAACGCCGGTCAGCATTTCAAGGCTCCGGCCGCCCATCAACCGAGCGAGGGAGCAGGCCAGGCCTGGGGGTGTCTACCCATCATCGGGGTCCAGCAGGCACCTCACATTTCCGCAGCCAGGAGATGGCAGCACCACGTCGCGGCTCGACTGGGTCCTTCCAGCATCGACTCCCTCAGCAGCCGCGAGGACCTCAGGGGTCCATTTCTGGGACAACAAAGGCGCACGTTGTCTCCTCATCAGTGGAGTCTGACCTTGAGCCGCAGTTTCCTGCAGCAACTTCATCGGTGGAGTCTGAATCTGATTACTTCCAATCGCTGCTGTTCCACACTCCTTCTTCAGCTGCTCCCCCTCCAATCAAGGTTTGGGTAGAGTTAGACAATATTCCGGTTTTGATGGAAGTGGATAGTGGGGCGGGCCACACCATAATTGGTCGCGCCTTGTACGAGTGTAAATTTGCTCACATTGAACTGACCCCAACCCCTATAATGCTGTGCACCTGGTCTGATCAGAGGTTAAGGGCCTTTGCACACTAGGCCACCAAAGTGGCGCCACCATGGAAGCGCTACTTTGGAAGCGCGTTTGGTGGCGAGTTACCTGGAGTGGCGAGCCACTGCATCAGCCACCACGCTTAGGTACTCAGTTCATGGTTTCCTATTGACCGTTATGGATGTGGAAGAAGCTTTTGGGTTCGCTTTTATGTTTTTTTACTTACGGAATAAAAGGAGAAAATGCAGGAGAAAATACTGCATACACCCGTTTTTACGCGATCGAAGTTCAAGATGAGTGTTTTTTACTCATTATGTGGACCTCAGAAACAACCCGGATAAATTTTACACATATGCGACAATAACTGTTGGTAGCTATGACGAACTATTCAGAAGGTTGAAAGAAAAGATTACAGGAACCACAACCAGATTCCGAGATTGTATACCGCCAGAACAAAAGTTGCTTGTAACGTTGAGGTAAGTAAAAACAAAACAAAAATACACAATCAAAATAATCATAGTTTAATAAAATGTATCAGAAATATGGGTAGTAACAGTGGTATATTTTTAATACAAAGTGGTAAATTCATAAGTTGATTCATTTGAAAAATCACTTTTTGATTGAGGTGAAAGTAAACTTCTTTGCTGGTCCATTTGGTTCTGAAGTGGCTGGAACCTCTGAGAAGTTGTTTGCTGCAGTCCTGAAGGACTTGCCGCTAGTTGATGCTGGCAAACGTTTCAACCGACACCCGTGGCGTACAAAGTACGCCGTGCGACCGGCCGTGTACCTCGCGCTTTGCTTTTCTTGAATGGCCTAGTATATTATTATACATCATTTTGACTGTCTATAGCGTGATTTTTTAAAGCACAAAGCATTGTAGCAAATTTTTCTAAATCGGCAAGATGAATCAGAAACCCGTGGCGTATAAATTACGCCGCGCGACTGGTCATGATCCACCTGTGTGCCTTTATATCTGTATCGCCTATAAATGCACAAGCTTGGACTAATTTCCACAAATAAAGATAAATTTCAACAAAAATCGAGTGTTATCATATAAATGCATATATTGTGGACAAAGTACGCCACGCGCCCGGTCGTGTAAAAATATCACGCGCGCCCACTCGACGGTTAAATTATGTATATACGTCAAGCAATTTAAATTTTAATTCTTTGATTATTTTTCAGTTACTTGGGAAGTGGGATCACAATAACTCAACTACATATTTACTATCGCTTGGGACAATCAACGGTGGGAAAAATCGTAAGAGAAGTGACAAGAGAAATATGGGCAACAATGAAGAACGAATGTATTCCTGATATAAGTACCGAAAAGTGGAAGTGTATTGCAGAAGACTTTCACTCAATTACAAATTTTCCAAACTGTGTAGGTACACTTGACGGAAAACATATACGACTTACAAAACCGTGGAATAGTGGCTCAATGTAGATACTATAACTATAAACATTATTGTTCAATTGTGCTGCTTACATTGTGCGATGCAAACTACTTGTTTACTTTCATCGATGTCGGGAGCTTTGGAAAAGAAAGCGACAGCACTATTTTCAAAGATAGTTCCTTGAACAGCAATACGTTAAGTTTACCTGTAGCAAGACCAATTGGTGATACTACTTCACCGTTACGATACCTGATTGTTGCCGATGAGGCATTTGCCCTGTCAAGTCATGTAATGCGTCCTTACCCAAAGAAATCACTCACAAATCGAAAAAAAGTTTATAATTACCGCCATTCACGAGCGCGTAGACTCATAGAATTTTCTTTTGGGCTGTTAAGCAATAAGTGGCAAATATTTCATCGCGCACTGAATGTAGATGTATTGCTTGCGGAAAATATTGTGAAAGCTTGCAACATACTTCACAATTTTGTGCGAAGTAGAGATGGTTTTAAGTTTGAGGAAACCTTGAATGCAGTTGGCTTTCAAAATCTAAATGTTGACAATGAGAGTAGAAGCACAAAAGAAGCTCTAAGTATTCGAGATAAGTTGGCTGAATACTTTGATAGTCCAGATGGCAGTTTGGAATGGCAATACCGAGTGATCTAGAAATACTGTCTTAGCCTAGAGGTTAAGTCTACAGATAGTAGTTTAAAAAATTAATATTTCAAAGCACAGTTAATGTATAATATATGTATAATATGAAACGATGATTAACATTGAAAATAGCACATATATGTAATGCATTTTTAAATTTTTGCAATCCCGAATAAACTATTATTGTATTGAAAGTGCCACGCGTTTTATTAATTCATGTAATGTTTAGAATGCACCTAAAATATTCATTTTTTTCTTCCTCCGTAGAATTCTCCTTCTCTATAAATAATTCTACCAACTCCAACCAACCCTTTCGCTTTTCATCTCTGTCCGAGTACACTTCACTACCCATGTTCAACAACGCTGGCATGGTTTTCACTTCTAGGATAAAACGTTCCACGTCAAGTTTCGCCATGATCACAAGTTACACTGGAGAAAACAAAACATAAAACTACTGGTGTCACCACAAAGTAGCTCTAGTGTGCAGTGCTCCATATGATTCAATGCTTTTCGGCTGGTGGCGCGTCCGTGGTGGCAAGCAAAGTCGGGGGCTCGGGCCACCGCAATTTTGGCCGCGCTTCCAGGAGCGCTACCAAGCCACCAGAGTGGCCCAGTGTGCTGTTGTACATTTAACTAAATGCCTTTCGTGGTGGCGCTTCCATGGTGGCGCTACTTTGGTGGCCTAGTGTGCAAAGGCCCTAAAAGTCCTTGGACAATGCATGATTAAGGCCTCCTACCATGGGAAGTGTGCAAACTTATTGCTCCTAGTTGCTGCCTTTTCAGGTCCTCCTTTGCTGGGTCGCTCACGGTTTGAGCCATTACAAATTAAGGTTGGGGGGGTACACTCCATGACCTCTGCTATGAAACTTCCACCTGAACTGTCTGATTTTGCTGATATGTTCACACCGGGTTTAGGAAAATATAATGGCCCTCCTGCTCACATTTATCTAAAAGACAATGCAAAACCTGTTTTTAAAAGGGCTCGACCCGTGCCTTACGCTCTCTTGCCTAAACTCAATGCTGAACTCGATAGCTCCCAAACATTTTATTGACACTTCATTCAACGCCTAATCCTGCTACTGGTCAGGCACCCTGTGACATTCTGATGGGTCGTAAAATTGCCACTTTATTAGACCGTTTACTACCTAGCAATGCACCTGACAGGGAGGAGAGAAACAACTATGAACCTTGCAAATATTCTTTAGGGGATCTAGTTTATTTCAAAGAGTACCATGGGGGTAAAGGGTATTGGAAACCTGGGATAATTGTTGGAATTGAGGGTCCAAGGATATTCAAGGTGCAGTCAGAAGGAGGGAGAGTTGAAAGGCGACACCCTGACCAAATGCAAAAAAGATATCGTTCTGATAAAAGTGTTCAGTTCCCTCAACAGGCACCAATTCACAGCAGAGACCCTGGGAGGAGGGAGGAGCTAGCTCCTCTAGTATTAGACCCGGCCCCAGAGAGAGAGTCTGCAGGACAGAGCACTCGGGAGGATTGTTCGACTGCACAGACAGGCCTTGCTGCCACCGGTAGTAGTGCAACACAGCCAATGACAGATCCAGGAGAATCAGCAAGGACCTCCCGACCGAAGCGGGAAACGAGACCACCACCTTATCTTGAGAGTTATTTTACGAACTGACTATGCTACGACAGTGATATGTTTGTTTGTTTTTCTTTGTGTTCTTATTTGAAAAGGGGGAGGATGTTGTGTATGTATATTTATGTCATGTGCTTCGCGCCGCCTCCATCTTGGGTTGGATCATGATGCAGTCGTTCAGGGATTGTGGCAGAGAGAGCATCATGGTGGCGGTCGTGGCGTGGTGTAGTGAGATGCTTGTGCTATAGATAATAAATGGTTGTGTTGATCGGAAGCCTGCTATAATTTAACCCACGGACATGATACTTTACACTTCAAATACGCCAGGAAAACGCCAAAATTTTATGGTATTCACCAAAATCATTGCCTTTAAAAACTTCATCGCTATCACCCTTCTCACTATTGGAGAATCTATCCTCCATGTATTTTTCCGATACATTTTCGTAAAAAAATCCAGTTAATGATTTTTTAAGGGTATTCTTGCTGTATGTTACGCTAACTTGCCGAAATACCGGATAATTAGGGCAATACAAGCGTTAAATCTTGACTTATTAACATATTTTATCAATTATGAAAGTACCGGTATACCGGTATTTTTTCGCCGGTACTACCGGGAGAGTACTATTATTGCTTTTTAATACTCATCACAAAAATACCGGTACTTTTTCAAGTACCGCCCATGCCTATAACAGACGACGACGACGATCCTCAAATTTGACGGGTTTATATACCCAAAGTCCGTCCAGCCTCCGGTGTGTATATATACCACCTCTTCGGCGGTGATGATTTTACGCGAAGTGCGTAAGCAGGGGAAAAATGACGATGCAAGTGTATAGGGACCAATGTTACCTTTCCAGTGTTAGTGAAGGAGAATTAGAAAGACAGGCTTCTAGTGAGCATGTGCAAAAGCACTCTAAAGTTAAGAAGACTACATACTTACGGCGTCGGAAGCCGTGAAACGGCCCTGAGTGGCCCAAAAATGACACTTCAGATTTTTAAACAATTATTTTTGAGTTTTACACAATTTTATCATTTTTTTGTTGCATAAAATGCATTTTGTTCGTTTTATATTTTTTTTGTACATATTTTATCAAGTTTTTTTTAATAATTTTTTTATAACAGCGTACAACGTCCACACTTATATACCCAACAATAGTGTGAGGGAAGGAGGAGGGGGACTAAAAGAGGAGGAGGGAGGGGTTGGGCATTGTTGGTTGAATTGGAAGGTCAAAACACAAAGTATGAAAGGTGGGGGGTGCCAGATAAAGGTCAGGTGGTAACGAGGGTAATTGGAAGGGGAGGAAGAGGATTGTCAAGGAAGAAGTCAGATTTTAAAACAGTAGATAAAAAATTAGAGCATTTGAATACAGTCATATCATTTAAAATTTTGGTGTTACGTGCAAGAGGGCATTTGATGATTTCTAAAATTTCTAAAATATCCAGTTTAAACTTTTGTCATGTACATGTAAAATTTAAATATTGAAATCACTGTTGTGGCCGGATTCGGACAGGTGCTTAGAAAAATGGGATTTGGAGTCTTTCAAACGAGCACTTCTTTAGTGTTCATCAACACGATTTTTAAATTTGCGGCCCGTTTGACCGACGTACACACCACTGCACTCATCACATGTCAGAGCATAGACACCACTTTTTTCTTCAGGATACACCTTGTCCTTAGAGTTAAAAATCACTTTAGCTAGGGAGGTCGGGGAGTAAAAGCACGCTCGGTATTTGTGTTTGGGTATGAGGTTGTGAACACTGTACGACAGGGGGCCAAGGAAAGGTAATTTGCCACACCGTTTGGGTTCTGTTTTGGGGACCGGCAGCAAACAAAAACTTAAAATAAATACTGATATTGATTTTTTACAACATTACAAGATTTACAGATTACGCCAGAGAAAAGGTCCTCCTAAACTTGAAAATGACACAAAGTGTTGAAAGGTCGGTCGTTGAGTGTTAAATAAAATAGTGTGGAAATTACAATTTGTGTATTTATCATGGATATAGCAAACTTCCCAAAATCAAGCCTGAAACGATTTTATACGCTCCTAAACTCCTCTAACTTCAACACGAAATATTTTAAGAATTAAATTGATCTCTCCCGTACACCACGAGTAATGTGCCATTTGCATTAACTTTTTGAAGTTTATAATTATCTACAACTATCAAAAGATAGATAGAAATGCGTAGTTGTTAAGTTTAATTTTTATGTTGTAGTATATTGAAGATATTTGTTTCATGGAAATAAATTCATCCGTATGAATGAAGATGTGAAAGACTAGAAATACTGCCGAGTATACAGACTGATTAGCTGAAAGGAGAATTGAGTGAAAATCTGCGTCATACCCACTGAACACTGTTGATCCCTAATTATGATTCAAACAAATATAACTATACTACGCATTCATAAATACGAAAATGAGGCAAATAACGATTAAAAATTTTTAAAGTCGCAAGTTGAGGTTCTATTCGTGATCCAATAAATATTCCACGAGAAGCATGAGAACAAAAATTTGATAATGAAGACATATGATTCAGTGTCCTTTGATTAATAATCGCATAGATAATGTAATTGGTATTAGAGATAATTTTCGCTTTAATAACATTGTTAAAATAATTTTCAGACTTAAAAAAGTTTAATTAACATAAGTTTTTTATTTGACTTTAGTCATTTAAGCTAAAGAAATAGGCCGCCATTAAGGCCAATTTAGCCATTTAAGCTAATAAAATAGGTATCCGGGTTCGAAACCCGATCTGGGTGAATGATTTTTCCTTTCGGGAAATTTTCACTATTCTGCAAATGGATTTTTCCTAGGGGTTTCTGGCCTCTAATAGAATGGACTGCATGCTTCTGAAATAAGTTTACCTGCCGCTAACATTTGATTCTGGAGAAAATATGATGAAGGGTGTTAAAATGAGGGGCTAATGAATAAATGTCGGTCAATGGACCCAGTAATGGACATTTTGATTTGGCAAAATAAAGGTAAATGAAAGAAATTAAAGTCAAAGGAAAACCAATCGTTGTTATCCTTTTTTATTGTAACATTTTCAACACAATTTAGCGACATTATGATAAATACCCTCACTAACCTCGAAAGATATATCATGCAGGAAGAGGTACATACTTATTTCAATTATTTTTCGTCTTTCTACCGAGGTGATGTGCTCTGCGAAATTGGAAATATCACTTTCTCATCATTTTCTCATAGCGTGCAAAGTATAATCAGGACTGCAAATGCCGCTTGGTGATACTTTATTCATATGCAAGTATAATCCAAAATATTTTTGTCGTAGTAAGTACTGAAAATTTCCACTCAAGAAAATAGTCCAATTTTTTCTGGATAAATTTTCTAAGGTTATTATCGCAGGAAACAATGAAACATAGTAAGCGTTTAACCTCTCAAGAGAGGAAGCATTTAACTGAATCCAGGGGCGGTCTGGGGTGATTGGGGGCCCTCGGCTGGCGTTCGTGATGGGGCGGAGAATTCACCCGCCCCCCCAATCCCCTCCGGAAAATTTTACGATTTTGCATGATCGGTAATGGATTTTGACGCTATTCTGGTTCTAGAAACAAGATAAAATTTTGTAAGAAAAAATATAATGAAAAGGAAGAACTTCACAGCTTATAAAATTTAATTATGTTTTATGGTTCTATTATCTATTTAGTGAATTTTCTCCTTAAAAATGCCCTGAAATTAATGAACCCCTAAAATAACCTTTTCGAATAACGCTTTTAAAGAGCAAAAGTAAGAATGTAAAATATTACGAAGCACATTTTGGGGCCAGATAAAGACTTTTGGTTGTCATGCGTTGACTATGCCTAATTAATTTTTGCATGGCATATAGATATTGTCACAATTACGTCGCTTTAATCCATACTCGTTGGCTATTGTTTTAAAGTGTAGATAAAAACTTGTGTAAAAATTGATTTACTAATTTTGTAGAAAAGTTTAAGCCCGAATTAACGAACATATCTCAAACTATTTTTTAAGGATAATGTTTAACGATTTGTTTCGTCCATATAATTCAGCTGGCCAATTATTGCTAATCGCGTAGAGCATAAAACAACAGGTAACATATTAGGATACATTTGTAATATTTTAACTTATTTTGATTTTGATATATATTTGAGAAAATTTGATGCTAAAAAGTATTTTATCAGTAACTGTCAAATATTAATGGACCCCATCAATAATTCAATTATTTTTTGTGCTTTCCTTTTAAGTCATTATGTGTTCAGGGACTCGTAAAATATACAGACAATATAAATAATTACAACTGTATTAATACAACTATCATCTACAAACTTAAGGAAAGAAATACAAAATTAGCAATTATGTCAACTCTACACAACGACATTCTTTAAATACTGCTGATATTTGACGCGAAGCCGAACTTGAATTCAACAGTCTACCCGAAAACTCCCTTCGAGTGGCAGATGAGCTGGGGATTGAAATATTAACACGGAAAACATGCATACGTCAAATAAACAGAAGCAACGTGCCCACAGAAAATCCAGAAAAATAGTTCAGGAGATCAATTTCCTAACTTTCTTGGATAATTTTATTTCAGAGATAAATTTAAGATAGACAGCAGAGGTTTCCGTGGAGTCCTTCCTCTTGAAGGCCTCATTCCCTCCAAACTACCAAGATTCGCGACTCGTCAAAAACTGCTACAGGCGAAGAGAAAGCGTTACACAGATGTTAAACGAATTGGGTTGGGAGCCTCTAGAGACTTGGAGGCTGCGCGCTAGGCTTAGTTAGCTTGAGTAACTGAGTATGGATATCTTCAAGAGCGACACGGAGATCATTTTAGAACCCCAATAAATTTCCAGGTACGACTAAAACGATAAAATAAAGGAGATACTTAGGCGAACGGATAGGTGCGGGAATTAGTTATCTCCCACGTACGACAAAGGACTTCAATAAATCCCAGGCGTAATTTCGTTAAAACATTTCCTTTATATATGAGTACGGCGGGTGTCCCGACATTCCCCGCCACACTCCTATTGAGGCAGCTTACGGGGTAGTATGCAGATGTAGATGACCACTATAAAACTTTTATTGACAAAAGGCCTACTACACGTGCACGGTAGTGTCTTTATTTATCAAATAATTTGCAAAAAACTGCTGTTTTTGAGTCTTAAAAATCTCAAATAAGCAGGGGGGAATTCCCCGCCCTTTGGTTCAAACTTAGATCCGCCTGTGGTACCAGGCGTTGGCGCAATATGCATATTGAAAATAGAACTAAGCGCACAAAAAATTAAAATACGCGTACAAAACGAACTAATAAATAAAGGCAATTGTTGAGAGAAGAATGAACCGCACGGAAAGTTGACTCGAAGCGCGTCACGAGACGGTATTTTTAAACTATTAAAATGAAAACACGAATATTCCAACGTACCTGAATCTTTACATAAACTCTAAATGTGTAGTAAATCGATACAGGATACTACTGTTCTTGTTCAGCCAATCACTAAGGTTTTTTGACATATTATTAACATAAAAGTTTTTTCTTCTTCTCATTTCTTTTCTACGCACCGCTTCTGTAAACACGTTTCATATTAACATTTCAAAATAACAAAGAGGATGAAACTCTCTCACTAACCAAACCAGCATTCACTGAACTGCACTGAACTACTAAGGTGTACTAAGGATTTCGCGATCTGTGTGAGGGAAAATGGAGAATATTTGTGCTGTGCGCGCGCAGCTTCCCCCCTCCAGCAACGCTTCCTTCCCTACATCCAGTCCTAGGAGAACTACTTGGTACTGATTCCCACGGTACCCTTTGTCAAAAAATCATACAAGAGAGATCTCATCTCACGAGGGATTCACACGAAATCATCGTCGTATTTGGCCTAAGCGTGGGACAGGAAAGGGAGAAGAGACGCGATCAGCGCCCCAGCGCATGCCCGCCGATTCATGATATTCGCGAGCGTTGTTTGGGCCCCCGAAGCTCGGGGTCCTCTTGATGGTAGTTCTAAATACAACTCCCTCATAGCGTTATGAGGGTTATGCACTATGACATTATGGGCGATTCGGAGGACTCTGGGGGCCCACTGAGTTCGGGGCCCTAGGCGATCGCCGACCAGCCGACCTGGCCAGACCGCCCCTGGGAAGATATCGTATATCAAGCTAAAGTAGCTTCCTAACGTCTTCTCAACGTCTTCTTAACGTCTCACAAGCAGAATGGCAGCAGTATTCAAGATAGTAAAGCTGAAGAAAGAAGTTGATTTTCAAGACCAAATTCGTCAACTCACTGGTTTAAAACGGAATATCATCGAAACATTAAAAAGAACCTGAAGGCATAAAATCGCTATTAATATTTTATTGGAAAGAAATTTTTTTTTTCAAAAATCAGGGTAATTAGTTTTATTTAAAATACAATATCTTTCGGAGAAAAAATATTAGATACAGAAGTTCAGGAAGCGTACTGGGTACGCATTGAGAGTTTAAAGAACGAGGCAGCAAATCGAGGGATCTGGGTTCAAATCCCGGTCAGGGCGAATGATTTTTCCTCACAGAAATTTCGCACAAATTCGCAAATAGATTTTTAAAAAGAGGTTTCTGGCCCCTTTGAGATGGACTGCATGCTGCTGAAATAAGATTTCTCTCCCCTAACTAGTGTTTCTGGAGAAAATATGATGAATGGAGCTAGGAGGAGTGGCTTATGAATAGCCAGTCAGATGACCCAGTATGGACCTTTGATTAAATGAACCTTTAGCTAGCAAAATAAGTCAAAGGAAAGTCAATTGTAGATATCCTTTTTAATTGTAACATCCTCAACACAATTTAGCGATATTATGCAACATATCCTCACTAACCTCGGAAGATATATCATACAGGAAGAGGTACATAGTTATTTCAAATATCATCCGTCTTACTGCCGAGGTAATGTGCTCTGCGTAATTGAAATGGGTCACTTCCCCTGGCAAGCAAACTATAAGAAGGATTGCAAGTGTCGGAGAGCGATACTTTACACATATCCGAGTATTATTCAAGATATTTTAGTCGTAGGAGTAAGCATTGAAAATTTCCACTGTGGAAAATAGTTCAAGTTTTGCCGGATGAATTTTCCAAGGTTATTATCGCAGGAAACAAGGAAATGTAGTCAGCCATCAACACTCCCTAATATGGCTCCAGAAGTCACGCTTATGTATTGAGAAATTGATCTTTTGGCAAAAATTCTTTTTTTATAGTTAAATAATTTATCGAAAAGTTATTATTGAATTACATTTAAAATTTAATACTTAATAATAACGTAAAGTTACTTCTCTTAACAGAAGGACATAGTTTTAGGAATAAAGCTATACCAAATACCAATTTAGGACATATATATCTATTTCGAGACTTTCGAGAGTCTCGTGGATGTGGTATCGTCTCGTCAAAAAGTGGTCTCGTTTCGAATTTCTTCCCAACGGTCTCGTTTCAGGTCTCGTCTCGTTTTCGAGACGAGACGAGAAAGTCTCTAGCCTCGCGGCAACACTACTCACCACACGTACGACTTGAGCGTAATAGCCGATTTCAATAGCATTCGGAGATGGATACCCACGGGAATGCGTTCTAGAGGGTCGAGGACCTAGGATTCACGGAATTTTACGCCCATGACTCTCAAGACGGGGAGGAAAGAGGAAAGAAAAAGGAAAGGAACCATCGCCGCGATGTGGGCATGACGGCGCCTCCCGGGAAAGGATATGAACGGAATGGGGACGGGAGAATCTCGACGCCGTGGCCAGACCCGGAGTCGACCACACGCTCGAAAAAGCGATGTAAAATTCGGGATTATGAGTATGAGTTTACTTCAGGTTCACATTGTAGAAGCTTCTTAGAAAGGTGTGGTACGTCACTTTGCGGAATTTGGCGGAATTATCTACTTTTTCTCTACGTGTATGTAAAACAAATTGGCTGAAAACAGGCTCCCACATTTTTATATATCTGTAGTTAAAAATAAAATCTTTGAAAACCCTCCAAATGGAAGAGAAAGAAGCGTTCGTCAGCATGGTATACCAGTTTGTCAATGAAATAATTTATGAAACTATTTCGAGATGATAAAATTGGCAATTTTCAGAAATAATCGAATGTGGTCGTTTTTTGCTGAATTATTTCACCGTTTACCTCACGTATATATTTAATGTGAGGGCACAGGAGAGAATAAATCGGAAAAGTTATGCAAAATTTATTTGAGAATATTTATGCGAAGTTTAAACCTCCGGTTTGCACAGGTTTGTTTCATTTTAAGCCCACTGTGCGCCGTCACGAAGACGTCGCGAGCTACTAAAAGCGAAAACGAATTTACTGTTCCTACAGAAATCGAAGACTATTCTATGAGGAAGAATATTCAGGAGATTTTTATCTAGATCGACTGAATAGGGCCCCAGGTGATAGCGCGGAGGAAAAGGTCTCTGAAACAAGGGATTCGCGTACGATCGCAAGTGATGTGGCGTGAAAAGGAGTCAATGGCAGCGGCACGCCGGGATCAGTAGGCCAAGGGGAAGAGGAGATGGAAAGGCGCCCTTAGGGAATGCCCTGAAAGTGAAGTCGAGCGCGTAAAACAATAAAACGATCCAAATTCACGGGATGCAGGGAAAATGAAAATAGTCAATCAAATTACAGGAGTGCTGAAAAATATTCCTCCATAAGTAAAAAGATATTGTCTGTAAATGTGAATTCAAAAATATAAAAAATATTATAAATGTAATTTAGCACATAACGGTCCATTGCTACAATGGAATAGGTTGAGAAATAGTTTGCAAATATTGTAATACAAAATCAAATGATGGCGCCCTTGGAAAACATGGAATATACGTACGCCGTCTGCAATCAATTACTTAAAATTCTAAAATGTATACCGACAAAAAAGCGGAAATAAAATAACATTTGGCAAGAAAAGGAACTAATTGCTTGAATTAAAATTGGTCACCTCTAATAATAAATAGGAATCACTCGCCACTTGAAATCGAATGATAATTGCATTGGATTGAATGATCATTTGGTTAATTAATTGAATGATAATTAAATATTAAAATACAATTGAAAGGCTGAGTATGAACTATATTTCCTAATCGTATTAAAACAAGCAAGCAAAATGACACACTAGATACTTTCAATTTGACATAGATATTATTCTCGGAAAGATGTTTAGATGCCGGGAGTAGCGAAAATAAACAATCTATCTATATTTATAAAACAAAGTCGAGAATCGTGTTAGTTATACCATTTATAACTCAAGAACGCATATACCGATTTTAATGATGATTAGTTTTTTGGATTCGTCTCAGCTCCGAATAACATAATAAACATTAAAATATGGAAAGACTTCACGAAAAAATTTATTTTTGGTTTCTTATTTTAGGAGTTGGCAACTCAGCAAAAGCTATCAAGTTGGTAAACAATAGATGATTTATTTTCTTTTAGCCAATTTAATGAGTGAACTTCGAAACAATATTAAAAATATTTCATTGGTTAAAACATATTTAAAATAGTAAATTAATATTAAAATCATTTAACTCAAGCTAAGCCCAGCTTGAATTGAGATGTCTACAAACACATCTCTACCGTGTGCGTAAACAAATCTCCAAGCAATTGTTGACGAGCAGTAATGGCCGTGTACCTGTCGACGATTCGAGCGGATTGATTTTATTTCCTCGGAAGTTTTGCAATTTCGCATCATCGAAATATGAGAAAATCAATAAAGTGTTCACGAATATGATCGATAACCACAAAGAGCACAAATGGTTGATTGCGAGTGCAATTTTGTCGGCTACCTACGAGGATGTGGGTGTACGAAACTTGGTAAATCAGGATCAAATAGTTTGTATTCTGCATTACTACAAATCTATTGACTGTGTAACAAACAAAGACGAAGTCACCGACTAGCCATCTGAAGTATCAAAGTCCTTAGATGTGCGTGGGTTGCCACGGCATAATTTACAGTTGAAGGTAGGTTTGGTGTTCACCATGCTTCGAAACCCGAACTAACCAAAATTATGTAATGGAAAGCGTTTGGTGATTTAAAATAAACTGATAATGAATGCGATTCACTCAATAGAAAATTCAAATATGAGTAAGTTGTCATTCCGAGGATTCCCATGGTCCCAACCGATATGCTCTTTGAGTTAAAACGAATTCAATTTTCAAGTCGCGTTGCATTCGCGATGACGATTATCAAATCACAAGGTGAGCGTTTGTGCTCTGAATCTTGAAACGCCATATTTTCTCATATATTTTGCATGTTAACGTGTTGGTAAACCATATGCTTTATCTGTTATTCCGTCTGACAAGAAAAAAAAACTGTAGAATATCAGGGTACTTGACTCAAGTGAATAAAGCCGTTATATCTGGCGCGCCACCATTCATGACATAGTAAAGCTGCTAGGGGCTATTTTCAAGGGAAATATTTAGTATCAGTCAAGCATGGGGGTTGTGTTTAAAAACATTTTTTTACGGTTAAAAACGCAAATATGATAATTGAATGCATAAAATGTTGACTTTATTAACTTCTTTATAAAAACCTCAAAATGACTATAAGTTCCTAATTTCAGACATAAAAATTAGAAAAATCATTGTGATAAGTCCGCTTATGCGTTATCCGGGCTACCCTACATACTATCATTTTCAATGAATCGAGCGGCGTCACTTTCACTCCACAAAGATTGTGCCCGGACACTGTATGATTTTAGGGTATATGCAGCAATCCAACACTAGTCTTCATGGTTCATATATAGGGAACGGGTCAGTAGGTAAGGTGAGTTATTTTTTCATCCTTTTCAGTCTCGGGATTTGATCGTTTCCATTTAAGTGTAATTAATGTTCAATATATTCCCCAAAACGCATTGTAGCATTTTATGCAGGAGAGAAGATCGAGGGTAATTCCTCGGAGAGATTTTAAAAAGTTTGTAACTTGGCTCTTTCTGAGTGATCTTAGCTCTTTTCAGAGAGCTGGGAGTCGCTCTCAGTGAACATGGCGGACTTTTGTTTACATCTATTGACTCAAGTTGATGTTTTTAATACAATATCTACGACATAAGATACTAGGCAGCTTTGATATTCCAAATGTTTCATCATATAAATATCTGAGCAAACGCGTAAAATATGAAATTAGTTAAGATGACCGGAATTAATCGTTGCGTGAATAACAACAGAGTTCTCCGACGTCCGTCAATCGGTAAATATGTATTAGTTTCCACGTATTCAAAGTATGGCGAGGATAACTAAATTCCTGCTAAAAGTTCCTTTTTCAATGATTTTCGGATTTCAACAGGTATTGTTTGATAATATGTTCCGCTGCTAAAAAAGTGTGAATGCGTATAATAAATCTACGTAGCTACATCGTTAATTATTAAGTTATAATATTTAGCTGCAATCTTTTAAATAAAACTCTGATGAATTGGGGATAATGTAGGATACTTACTTAGCATCATTAATTATATTCTCTATATGCATTAAGAAGGATACATGGTATTAGGAAATGTTTTTGTTGGCAAAACGATTTATGTGTAGGGCAAAATTGAAATAAGTGGAACTACAACTCATTTCATAAAACTCTCAAGTCGAGTAAGAAGGACGTAAGCAAATCCTCACAGAATTCCCGTTTGAAATGAATGTATACTCTTGCTTCATTAGAAATAAAAATACTGAGTTAGAATCATAATTAAAGAGGCTTTCGCCTACTTCATGTTTCGGCTGGTTAGTATAGGAATATTATGATGTTGTTGCTCGATTCGTCTGCGACTTCGGTATGGTATCGCCCTTATAATTCATTATTATTTGTTGTTATGTTCGTAACTCAGTATTTGTATTCTCTCCGAGACATTGCACGTTGACTGTTTTGAATTGGTTTCGAATTTGCGAATTTAAATGCTCTCTACACCCAAGCGACATACAAACTTGCACAATAAATAAACAAATCGAGAACTATGCAATACATGAAGATGTTCACATTTTAATAGATATACCTAAAGAGAGAAAACTTTCTAAATATGAATTTATTTAATTTACTCTGCCAAAAACAAAGCAGCAAAAATCTACAGCTAAAAGGCCACAGTAAATTAACAGAACCGCATTCAAGAAGAAAAAGAACATAATTCATTCAAATACATCTAAGCGAAAACCTAATACGCTTTAATAATTAAAAAAAGTGCTAAAGGAAAAATATATCGACAGCGAATCACCATGATAGTTCTTAAGAAAATATTGTAGTAGCTCTATATTCCCACAAATATCATTGTCAAAATATAACAGGTTATCCATTCCATAAATCGTTCAATAAAAAAAATAAAAGTACGTTTTGGTCAATGCTTTTCACAAATTACGTTTTAGTCCAAATTGCATAACCTACTTCTTCGGACGGAATTGGGGTGCACACGTGGATTTACGCTGCTTTTGAAGGTCATACTCGTGGGTGTATTTCCTCACCACCTCCCGTAAACCTCCGGATATTATTCTAGCTGTACTAGCCGCGAGGGCTGTCACTTAAGTGCTACACCCAGTAAGTTATTACAAAAGGTCGAGCACAAACTCAGCGCGTCGCTTCATAACCTAAGTTGCTTCTGCGCATATTTTTTAAGTTAAAAAATCAAATTAGAGCGCGGAAAAATTAAATGCTCACTATAAAGAATTTTATGCTTTACAGAAAAAATAGAGTAAAATATTATTATTACATTAATTAAAATCGTTATTCAAGCATGACGATGAGTGTTCAGTGTTTCAATTATACGTCATTCAACACCACCCCGTGCTAGTTTTACCGAATACATTCAATGAATATCATATTTTTGAGAAAAATAAAATGGGAATGCTTCTGGTCTATTTATAAGTGTTTCTGGTTGAACAACTAATTTAAGGAACACCGGTTAGGAGAAGATATTTTATACGCGGATAATAGTATATAATACAAATCATAAGTACTGCATGAAACAAGTAACTTGTAACGCAACTATAAGTAAGGGTTAAAAAATATAGCTTATGTTGAAAATATTTACAAGACAATGAATCCTCAATTAAAATAACAATAAACTTAATAATAGAGCAAACGTCTTAAAATGATATAAATAATTTGAAAAGTCAAGATTTCCATTTCATACCGTTTACAGAGTCAATTTTCAAGTCATGATAAGCTAGATAAATGGGATATGACTATAAAGACGTAAAAAGTAAAAATATATATTTATGTTAAATTATTTCGCCATTGGCAACAAATGCTAGACCAATCTTTTCATAGAGTAGCCATAAAAAATAGCCTCAGCATTTACAACGCATTATGATGAAATTACCACTGAAAAACGTACACTTGACAGACATGTAACCTTGGATATTCCTCGCTAATGCTCCCGATGGGAATAGAATGGGTACACCGTTAAAATGAGCCTTTTATCTTTTTTAAGGATGCAGTGCGAGCTCAGGGCATTGCAGCAAACATCGAACGCTGAGGGAAGAAAAAATCACTGGGCCGCGGACGAACGTTTTGCTTATACGGTGCGTCGTAAAAAGCTTTAGTTTGCTCGTTTCTGATTGGGTGAAGAGCACTCCCATTTGCACATTCCATCCTCCCTCCCATGCCCCGCAACTCTCCCCCAATGTAGTAGTTAGGGCGGTCATCAGGACTGGAGAACCCCTTCCGGTTCGGTAGGGCTCGAACCCGCACCATCTGAGCGTGTCCCTACATCTATAAAGAGAACTGCGTGAAGGGAAGGTAGTGGGAAGATCCTCACTCCTCCACAGCACTGAACGCGATGCAGGCAAAGAGGAAGTAGGGGAATTGCGGGCATATATAAAAAAAGACATTACACGAAACGCGGTCGTAAATCAAGACGTTTTGCAAGTACTCTCTCAGACGGCTTTATACTCTAAACCAGCAAAATCCCTCCCTCTCTTCCCACGTATTACAAGCACTTGGGGCTCTACATGTCCACGTATTTACAAGCTGTTGCCGTGGATTTGATGGGCAGTAAAATTTCACCGACGTACTTAAACGCAGAAAACGTGCAGGGATTATAGAGATACAGGTTTATGAAGAAATAAGGTTTACAGGCTACTTTGAAAGCTTTTACAACGATGCAGTTTTACATGCCATCACAGCGGAGGAAAATCAGGATACCTCGCAATAAATTCGGCGTTATTAATATCTTTCTACGTTATAGTAAAAATTGCATACTTACTTTCATTTTTACTCAAAATTCCTATCTGGAAAATTACTTTATACTAGAAGCATCGCATGTGAAAAGAAAAAATATTTTTTAAACTAAAAAACCTTTTGCATTAGTCTGAATTTACATTTGAATATATAAAATATTTAGTTATTTTTATAAATCATTTCAGTATCAGTAAATTCCAAAAATATTACTAGTTCTCAAGTATAAATGGCTATGGTTAAGTATTTTTATCGCGATTATTAAAAAATATTTGTATTTTACTAAAAATAAAAAATAATGAAGAAACTTCTCCCACATATCAAATTTTTTCCCTAATCCTGCAACATATCCTAGTACACTCTTGAATTACTATAGTTGTAGAAATGATCCTTATCTATATAATAAAAATGAATTGCACGACCTTAGTCTCGCTAAAACTTGAGAACGGCCGGACCGATTTGGCTAATTTTGGTTTTTAAATGTTTGCATACGACCAAGGAAGGTCTAAACGGTGAGAATATGATAAAGCAGGGCTAATGAGGCCCTTGAATGGCCCTTGACCAATTTCCATAAGAAAAGCATGTAAAATTCGGTATTGATGCCTGCAGACCTCATTTCCTTTACCCATTTAAATTAGTGGTGATCGTTGCATACAGTTGAAACATATACCATTGGAAAGAAAAATAAAAACAAATTCTTATTTTTGGAATTGATTTTCGATTTCCACGTGCTAAACGACGAATTTTGGAAAAAAATTCATAAATATGCTGAAATTTTAGCGTCTTTGGCTTACTATCACCTTGACGACAGCCAATATTGTTGATGTAGTCTGACACCTCTTTCTAAGTTAATTCACAAAATAAATGCTTTGATGTAGTGATGCTTTCTCCTGACGACGTTCCCAGTAAGTGGAACGAAACGTTGAGTTAAATATTAAATACACAGACGTATTCCCGAAAATGAATTATAATAGTGCATCTAATCGCTGCGAAAACCTTAAAACTAAAGCTTTGATGTAGTATTTTAGAAGTTCAATTGTCATTATTAATTCACAAATTTTGTGCGCGAAAACATTCTTCACTTACTTAAGATTAATTTCATTACTACTGGCTTATTGTTTATGTTAAGGGAGTCATTCGTTTATGCAATTTGACATAGCGATACTATTTTCCGCTGAGTGCCCAAGAGCTTTTTTCTCGTTGATTATTTACGATTCTATTGAGATGACGACCAAACGTAGGTTGTTAAATTCAATCAAATGTGCGACGAGCTACTTTGCGTGCTAACCATACTGATGACTAGCGGGACTCAGATAATAATAATAATAGTCGTATTGGTATGTCAGAATTATGTTCTAGAGAGCTTCATTTCAAGTCACTCTAGAACATAATGCTTACAATGCAATGAGTTCATGAACATCAAATACAACAACAGCGAGCAGGACACAATGAAATTAATCGATTAAGATGAAGTGCTCCTGTGATCCTGGAACAAATAGCATTCAACTACGATCGGGTTGTATATTATTGTGCCGATAAATCAGTAGCAGTTGGGGAAATAAAAATAATTTTTCCATATTGAAAGGTGTTAAGATACAGTGGTGAATCTACTGGATTATGTTGTGCTGGTGGAAAAATAAAATAACGCAATTGGTACCACCACCAGACCCATTACGCCTATTAGTTTCTGGAATGGGAAATGATTATAAACTTTTATTGGCCAACGTACAAAATTCGTCGTCTTTGTATATTTAGACACTGATAAAATGAAAAATATAGTCAATAGGAAAGTATTAAATTGATGAACTGTATTGTAACTGTGTTGTATTTCATGTAAATGAAGATATTATATTCATTCGAAATGAAAGGAAGTTTTATTTAATTAGCGCATATAGCAGTAATAGGCCACAATCGGTACTGACCGAAAAAAAATGGGACTATATAAAAATAATAGTACTTACTTATTACGTACTTATTAGTCGAAATAATTACCTGTAACAAAATGGCTAGATAAAGCGGTTGAAAGACGGGACAAACATAAAATGTTTTGACTTCCACATATATTTTAGCACCAAAATTAGCCAAATTCTTTAGTCGTTTCGCGTTTTAGCGAAAAGAACTAATTGCCATTGATTTATCTATACATATATAGATAAGAAGATGATACGAAGGTCACCGAGTCATCTAGTCTACATAATAAAAATAAATTGCTCTGCCTCAGTCTCGCTAAAACTCGAGAACGGCAGGACCGATTTGGCTAATTTTGGTTTTTAAATGTTCGTATAAGTCCAGGAGGGGTTTAAAAGGTGAGAATATTATTCCGCAGGGCCATGAGCCCCTGGAATGGGCCCTGATCCATTTTTTAAGAAATACATGTATAGTTCGTTCTTAATGCCTGCAGACCTTTTTTCTTTTACACATTTAAATTAGTGTTAATGGTCGGATACAGTTGAAAGTTATACCATTGAAAAGAAAAATAAAAACAAATTTTATTCTTACAATCGATTTTCGTTTCCCACGTATTAATCGGTGGATTTTGGAAAAAAAACATTCATAAGAATGCTGAAATTTTAGCGTTTTCGCTTGCAATTCCCTTGACGACCGTTAGCATAGTTGATATAATTAACATCTCTTTCGAAGTTTATTCACAAAATCCTTTGCTTTTGCCGTTAAAAAGTTCATCTGTCATTATTAATTCACAAATTCAGAGCGCGAAATCTTTTTTCGCTTACTTGAGGCTATTTTCGTTGTTTACCGTACATCTTTAACTTTAAGACTGTTACAGCAGTATAATTTACCGTTAAACGTGCATGAACTTTCTTTTCCTTAAATAATTACAATGCCTAAGAGAAGAGGAGGAAGACAACCTAAAACTGACCAATCACAGACGACTTGACCGCCCCAAATGGGTATACCCTATATGCCCGGATTTTTCTCGAAATTGCTGTTCGAAGACTCAACGACTGAAGAGCCCAATGTGCGCTGAGCAGTCGAAAAGGATAGCCAAGATGCTGGCCATCTGTTCACGAAGTATCCATCATTCGCCCTGAAGACGACGGCAGAGAAGGCCATTGAAACGTTGGCAGCAATGTCAATCTTGACCCGGCTGATTTGCTGATATCCCGAGAAGACTTCAACAATAAGATTCACCGGAAAAGTACCAGATCCTTCATCATTCACCTCTACGGGGAGGAAACGCATCGAACAATCCGGCGCTTCGAAGATCTGAGGAAGGAGAGGGCCAAGCTCCTTAGCTCTCTAACCTTTCTCGTGCGGTGTAGGGCTCAAACCTAATTTCGCCAAGGTTTGGACATCAATCAAGTCGTCCCGTGCGCAACTAATTACGGAGAGGGCCGGCCGAGCGCTCGTTCGTGAATGGATACACTACAAGAAAAGAGCCTTAGATGAAAACGCGAGAAAGTTGAATCCTACGCATCTACAACTAGCGGCCTCTCTCGCACCCACGGATTGGGAGTACATAGACGCCATCACCACTGCTCAAGGGGAGCTACAGCTATGCAAGGACGCGGCACGGCAAATTAAGAAATTCAACCAACTGCTCCCACCAGAGAAAAACGTCTGTCCACCAGACTATACCAGGACCATTATTAACCTCTCAGTGGAGGTCTTAGACGAGCCATCTCAATCTGTCTAGTCAAAAGGACTTAACTTCGCTCCAGAACCCAGAACGATATCCTACGCTGACATCATCGGTGGGATAGAATATCATATCATAAAAGATCATAAAGCTATCAAATGAAGAAGCCGAGGAAGTCAGAGGAGAAGTGACGATTGTCCTAAAAAGGGCCGATTTACCCAAGTCCTACATCACAAGGGATGAACGTGCTTCTCTTCACCGCCTACGAAACACTTCTGATATCGTCATCTAACCAGCAGACAATGGTAATGCCTCGGTCATCATGAATAGTACTGTTTATCAGACAGTTTTAAATTGATGAACTGTATTGTAACTACGTATTAGTTAATATAGTTGAAGATCTTATTTTCATTTGAATTATAAGGAAGTCATATTTAATAACCGCATTTCATAGTGATAGGCCATAAGCTGTACTGACCGAAAACATTGTAGTTAGTTACGTATTTGTTGACATAATTATATGTAACACAATGATTATATAATCCGTGAGGTGGTGTAAAGACCGGATATCAAATGTTTGGACTTCCAAAAATATTTTATAACCAAATCGTATAAGCCATTTGAGAGTTTTGTCTAGAAGAATTAGCTGTAATTGATTTTGGTATTAATAGATAAATACGAAGGTGATACGGAATTCACCGGGTCACCTAGTACCTATATTATTATGACTATCTCGGTTATTTAATCTGTACCTGCAAATACTTTTATATTGCATAAACTACGTCAGTGTCAGTAACAAATTTTTTGGATACGTACAGAGATGAAGGCTTAATAAAGGTATATATAACGCCTAATACTACAATTCGTGATGAAAGAAGATTAATGAAACTTGGAGCGCAAATAAAATACACAGGAAATAAAATTTAGAAAATAAGAAAAAATTTGTTTAGAAATTTCGAATTTATCTGATATATTATCCTTAGATATTAAATGAAGTATCACAGATTCCATTCACAACAAAATAAAACAATTAAAGTAAGAACAATCCTCCGCAATCATTAGGTAAAAAAATTGAAAACGATTAGAACTCTAGACTATGTTAAAGTATGGCTAAGGCTACTTAACGTGACCGTTTATCCCCAACATAATTTCATTTAAAATAGTTTCTTTAAAAATTTCCTAGTTTTATCAAAGTAAACTGATTAACCCTCAAGAGTTTTTTGAATTGAGACGAGGAAATTCACCTATTGGAGACAACTCTATTTATGCATAGAGTTCATTCCTGACTTTCTCGAACAATTCTATCTTGGTCCTTTGTGCTGCCCTTTGGAATTAAAATTTCTTTCCATCCGATTCGCGCCTTTGTTTAACTTCATTATCCTTGCACCACTTACAAAGTCCGAGATAAAAAATCCAGAGATAGAACTTCAAAAATAAATTGAAAGCATGAATTCGAGTTGACTAATCCTATTTACTTGTATGATTTTGTGACAGAGGTGGTGGAAGAGAATATGAAGAGTATTGGGGAAAATAAAACATGTACCAAAAAATGTTCCCGTCGTAATACTATAAGAAAAATAGCATTGGAAATGATTGCCACATACATTGTCATCAACAAAATATAAAGAAATCAGGAATATGGAATTTCATATTCAAACAAAGGCTTTATTTTTATAATATGATTCAAAAGAATAGCAAAACAGGTAAAAAGACAAAATTTTAAATATCATCCCATTCTGATGTAATAATAGTTAGTAGATAACGTAATGGAATGAAATAACTCCACTGGAACTGGAACACCATTATCCTCACTTGGAAAGAACTTTAAAAAAAAACATGAAGCTTGCTTAAAGGAGCAAGTAGTTCCCATAAAATCCTTCTCAGAAATGGGAAATTCCAGTACAGCAAGCGAAAATTCAAAATCAACTGAATGTCGCCAGTATATGTATATGTCAAAAGTAATATGTCATCGTATTGAGATATCTAGTGCTTCTAATCGTGCTTTCAAACAAATGAGGAACCTAGCAGCCTTAGTTACCCGACTTTCTCATGGCCTAAAAATTCGTAAATCGAAAATTATACATCCCGCCGGCATGCCTTGATGTAAGATCCTTTGCAGTTTCCACTGAAAGACTTTATTAAAGACAATTAAAAAGCTTTTAAGTGGAACTTTCAATCATGATGGAAAGTATCCAACACTTCCACCTTAAACATATGAGTTAACCAATCGGCTTAATTTCCTTCACTTTAGGAAAGTATGTAATGCCAAATCTTGAGAAATTAAAAAAAAGTTATTCTCAGTTTCGGGGAGTAAAATTTTGTTTCAATAGCTTGGGAACGTCACAATGGGGCGTGGTCTCAACCCGCCGGTTCCATCAGAAAGCTTTAGCTAATATGAGGAAGGTGCACACAGGTGACTTTGGAGACTTTAAGTAAGGCAAAAGCTGTTTAACGTGAGAGACAAGACATGGAAAGAACGTGAAATAGAAACGATACCAGTGGAACTAGTCGGAATGGAATGTAAACCTCTGTGAAGAGTTGGGAGTGATGTGGGGTAAGCCGTTGTTGAATCCGGGCCAGAGTAAACTACTGATGTGTAAGGAGACACAGGAAGGACAAGACACGAATATTTCATAGATACCGCAGGAATTAGAAAAAAATAAAATTTACCCCTTGATATAAAGAAATTATACTTCTAATGCCACTAAACGTAGCGGAAGATTACAACTATTGTAGAAGAGAATCACTCCTACTCTCCAAATTATTGTATGAGGAATAAAATTTATAATAGGGAAAGTCGCCGGATTCCAATTATTATTCACCAATGTGTTGGTGAAAAAAGAAGTATTCCACTCAAATGTGTTCTCAAAAAGGTTAATATTTCTCTCCCCCCGAGTTTTGGTTGAAACTAAGTTTAGTTTGATTGTAAAACATTGTAAAATGCTGTGATTTGTCATCGCTTTATATCCAGAATGAATGAAAATAAAAGGGTTAGGTGAATCTTTGATTCGTTATAAAGCGAGATTTCTCGGCAGGAATGCACTGTTCAGCAGGATATTATATATATAGGACTTTTGTCACCCGGTTGTACATGGTGAGCCAAACTAATGATAATTCTAAATAACTTAGCTTCACTAGGGTACAGAAAAATGATGATAATTCTGAAAAATTGCTACATTTAAATACAAAACATCAAAATACATTAAATTTAAATGGTAAGTTTCATGATTTGAAGAAATGAACTAATTACGAAATAATAGTTAGCGGGTACACATAAAACATTTCAAAATTCTGGGTTAAGAGCGTCTTCATAGATGATAAAATCTCGATTACGATACTCGTGACCTAAATCCCATGGCCAGAAACAAGTCAGATGACTCTTTAAAATAATTGGAATTCACGAGAGCATAGTTTTAAGCGGGTGTATGTCTCTCAAATCGCGGCCAAAACCACGCAGAGACCGCTGACACAAGCATGATCAAATTAATCATCTAAAGCAACGTATATCTACACGTTACAAACAGTTACACTAGAGATAAGTAGGTATAATTTCTAACTTTATAGCTACGCAATAGTTAAACCAATTCAGCCTGAATTCTCCAGCATCATCGAAAATAATTACCTAAATGATTTTCGTGAGTTCCTCAAACCTTCGGGCTAAGTTTGATCATAAGCTCTCATAAAAAATTACAAAATTTTTAATTTTTGAATTAACGTTTCCATTCAATAATATGTACAGAATCAAAAATTCTTGAAAAACGTTTAGACTGACCTTCATGTCTCAAAATAAAAAAAGAAATGAAAAAATCCGCCCAATGGAGGCTAGGAATGGTATTCAATGTGTGCTTTAAGCATGAGACTTCACTGCCAAATTAAGGCCATGATTACGGCAATATATTTCCCGAAAAATGAAACTCCCGCGGTCAAGGATGGTTGTCTATCACACCCACACATAATGAGTCAGCCTGTCACACAATCCGACGCAAGCTCCTTGGTCTTTTCGGCCAACTCTCAGAGAAAAATATAATGGTCGCAATGAATTATTTTTTTACTAGTCCAACGCCAAAATCACCACCAGAAATAAAAATGGGTCAGCAGAAACATAGAGAGAGTGCTGGTAATAAGTACTGAAACCATATATTAAATATCCTTCGCCGCATCATTTTTAGGGCATTAAGATGATTAACCATATCAGCGTGCATTGCCCAAATGATGACAGAATATTTTAACCACAAAAGAAAATGCACAGGTAAGAACCAAATACCAACATTCTCTTTTGTAAACAATGCCTAACCTCTTCGAAAGGAGAGGATCATTATCATTTGCAGGGCAATTCTTACTATTTGTTAGTCCTCAGAAAATTGGCACTTAAAAAGGCATTGATAAATTAAACACAAAACCAAAGGACATTGAATCAGACAATTCCAGAAAAAAGCAAATTATATTTTAGGGTAGTTTTGAGTTCACTCAAGGTAGGGAAATAATTATTTTATTAAGGACAGTTAAAAAACGTAGGTAGACAAATTGGTAGACATGAAATATGTATTCTTTGACACAATCTGATAACAAACCGGTCTCGACTCTATCGTGACATTAACAAGGGTAAATTTAAAGTCTCAAACTTCTTAGCTCAAATATACATAAATTCACAAGAGACAGGGATTGAGAGTACTGCAGTACTGGTTGGCGAGGCAAACATGACTAACCATGAATAGGGAAAGTTTGTCGATTAACTTAGGTCGATTCAATGCGATAAAAAGCGGTAAAACAGGAATATTATTACGTGGAGAAAGATGAAACAGAATAATTTAATCTAATACAGTAGATTCCGGTTAATTGGGGCGTATCGGCACTTGTGCACTTTGCCCCAATTAGGCGAACTATCCTGTATATGGGCATAAGAAAACGTTGAAATGATAGAAAGAAGACTAAAGAATGTTTATAATGAAACATAATTTTATTAAACTATTAACTTGAATAATAAATCCGCTAGTTTAGTTAATTTATTATCATTTTTAAGAATTATAACAATTTAGTTAAAAATATTTTTCACAGCCTCGGGTGACGCTGAATGAATAGAGCAAGAATAGGAACATTTGTGAAAAATAAGAGTGAATCAAGGGAGTAAAATATAAAAAAATAGTATTAAAAAAGTAATAGCATAAAATAGTATTCTGAAAACATAAAATTTTAATTTTGTCGCGAGTATAGAGTCTTTGTCGCCGACTCATGGCCCAATAAAGCGGCATGCTGTCCCAATTAAGCGGAGAATGCTCTGGGATATTCCTCCATTGGGGTTTGTTCTTCAAGATCTGCCCCAATTAAGCGGCTGCCCCGAGTAACCGGTGGACCCATTAAACGGAATCTACTGTACTATCGGTTCCAAAGACTCGATACGGCTGCGTATGACGACGCGGCTGCGTAGTTCTTCTGAAAATAATTCTTGCACCCTTGCCATGAATAATGTAAGAGTTCTTCAGACAAATCAGACAAATATTTTAACAGATTATCGCCTCAATCAATCCATGTTAAACGTAAACATTTTAAAAAGTAAATGCAAGACATGTGAATTAACTAAAACATATACGAGTACTTGGAAAGGAGGTCGAGAACCAAGAAAAGCTACTCGCAGCAAGGCGCGTTCATTTTCAGGTCTATAACCGTCTTTCTTGGTGGAAAATTCACCGGTAATTGCCCAGTACTCGGTTAACAAAGAGAAAAAGAGTCGACATTATGGCTGAAAAGTGAACCGTAGCGCGGCCTTCGCTGACCTTAGGGCGATCCATTAAAAAAGATAGTTTGCCACGCGTTCACTCATTTGCGGCGGGTTTGCCTCAAGGAAATTTCCCTAGCATGCAAGCTTCGCACATTTTCCCGTAAGGGAAGCAGAAATGTAGGACAGCGAATAATTTCCGCTCCGGGAGGCCATAAGAAAATGAATAACAAATTAAATAGGAATGTGTATGATAGAATGACACTTTCATCGCCTTTCACCTCTTCCGTTGAACTATTTAGCCTTAATAAAGATAAACGTTTAAAAAAAAGTAGCACCAAAATGATTTTCACAATAAGTTCAAAAGTGTTACCATTCAGAAACTGCGGTTCAACTATGGAAAAATAATGGGATGAGGTAAAATGATATAGATGAACCCTAAAGGCGTCATGATCACAACTCACAACATTAGTTAATACATTTTTTAGAAATAATAACGACGTTTACATTTTGAAAAATATGGCTTTCTCTGCTTTAAATAGCTCACTAGTAGCCAGGAAAATAAGCGTGTATTATTCTCAGCAACAGACACTAGAATATAGGAACTTGTGAATCAAGGATGAAAACCTATTTGAGCAGTTTTCCCGCGATTAAAATTTCCAAATCTAAATTCATATACATTTTTAATAACTGATTAAGGTTTTGTTTGAACAACCGGATACATTAAAATAAAAAAGTATTTATCACAGTCTTTTCCATGGGTCCTGGGATGTGCTGCATAATATGTTACCTGCGCATAATATTTTGCCAGCGCCTCTCGTCTTTTCGGGTTTAGTTTTGTATATTTAAGTCGGCAACTTTCGAGTTCAACATTGTTTTTGAGCATACGACATCTTAATCACAAGTTAGTCGGGTAGATTTTCTCCCGTTGAGTGAGGGTTATAAGATGAAAGATTTCAAAAATGACTTGCCAAAAACATTGGTTTTCACAAAATAAAATGAAAAAAGGAAAATACATCCAGGGAATTATGAAACTCACCCATTTCCAGATAGAATCGTGCACCTATGAAGATAAAGCCTCCTTCATCGAGAGATTTCCTAACCAGAGCAGATTCTCCACCATCGTGAAGTCCACTACGAGGAAAATAAAGAAAAGGTTATAACTACGTAGAATTTCCCATTAAAGTTAAAGTTAAATGTGGTGGAAGGTTGTGAAGCAACAGTAACAATAATATCTACATCAGATTGGGACCAGTGTACACATAACTCAGCACACGTAACGAAAACCTTGACGCCAGCTAATTGATTGGGACATGTAAAAGACATATTATCACCTGATGATAATTATTTTGTGTTTGATACATAAAACTTTGTGCTGACACAACCTAAAATAATGCATTAAAACATATGCAAATAATGTACGAACAAAAGTTGCATATGCCTACTTAAGCCTGAGTGGCTTTTCGCATAAATATTTGTTGTGCCTTTTTAAGAAACGACGATTATTCCTCAAATCAAAGTATTCTCTTTTTTAGACAATCCTAGTGGTATACATACGTCTGATATTCATAAAATTCACTAGCTTTTCTTTAGGTGTCAAATGCAGAAATCACAACAAAATATTTACATATTCAGTTCTATAACAGCGCGATATTCAATACTGACAAAGATGATAAAAAAACGTAACTTACGAAAATGCTTTGATAGAATCAATTTTTATTATTTGAAAAAAATAAATATATAATACAATAACAAATATTAATTTCAAACTCCAGTTACTTATGATAATATTTCAACCAATTGATGCCAGGGATGAGGCATATAAATAGTCGAAATAATCTTCTACCCATATAATGCATAAGTAACGAACAGGATAGCTAAAATTAACATAATATATCAGACAGATATTAATACAATAACTGCACTCACTAATCAATGATCACGTTCTATAATAGAATAACAGTAGATTCACAACAAACGTGAGGGTATAAAAACACGTCAACTTCCCATAAAATGTAAAGGAAGTTATTGGCGTCGATTAAATTGATTTAAAAAATTGAAAAGAAAAACTAGGTACCCAGCAAAAAAGGTATATTTTGGATTTTAGTAAATCGATGATATGCAACAGATAAGATTATAATTTTTTGCAGGGAATCAAAATTATGAGAGCCTTTGACGTAAATACGGTAAGAAATGTAACTGCGGCTAAAAATGTCTCACCTAATAGCAATCATTTCATCTTTGTGAGGAAAATTGGCTGTTTGCTTAGCGAAAAGCTACGTCAAATAGAAGCCCTGATCTGCTACAATGACCGCGGCTCAATGTGGCAAGAGAACTACGGTCACGATATCCAACGTCCTTGCGAAGGACGCCAAACCAATGGCGACTCCAATCCAGAAGTATGTGGGAAAGTGGTCGCGTCCAATAAAAGAATGCAAAAAAAAAAAACAAAAACTAGCTCATTTCGCACCCAACACCAGCGTACGTGACTGGATCTCAAACATTCCTCCGCGTTTTTCTGCAGGGGGAAAAGAGAGGAAACAAGACGTCTAAGAGGAGCAAATGAAGTGATATGCAGGAATGAGAAAAAAGGCACGGACTTAACCGATGCGCTAGGAACACAAGGTAGACGGGCGTTGAGAAATATGGGCGGAGTACGGTGAACACAGGAGTGAGACGTTTTGTAAGGAGAGGGGAGAAGGTGAAATAGTCGCAGAGGTTCACCTCACGACCACATACCAGAGGATCGTGTAAAAGAAGTTGGAAGAAGGAAGAGATCGGCTTTGTTTCACTTCGCGATTAAGTTTCCTTCCGACCACGGCCTCATTCACTCAAGGTATGAAATATTTCACCAGAAAGTTGTTCCGGAAGTGGCCACCTTCATTGCTACGTAGGCTCCACTGCTTTTATTGAATTTATTTAATTCTACCACAAATACCGTCTTATTTTCTTCTGTAGAGCATCTAATAAAAAATGTTAGCACGTCTAACAGGGCAAATTAATTTTAAGAAATCATCATAGTAATCCAGGTAATCTAGCGTCTACGTGTGGGTTCGCTAATATTTTACATGCCATTATAGGCCTTTAAACTCGAGGGTCTCGAATATCGCACATTTTCTCTGCTTAAAATCAATCAAACACATATTCGTAGTAAATTAGTCTCTCGAAAAGCGACTCATAAACTACTACTGCACGAATGCGTAATTACATTAGAACGAGCAAGCGTAATGAGCAAATAGTATGGTATGAATTACACAAGTGCAATTAGTCGACTAAGTATATTTTTGTAGGTAAATATTTTAATACATTCTAAACCAAGGTAGGTTAAGAATGGTAACTAGCAAATTTCATGGGTAAAAAAATAAATATCAAATGTCTATATCACATCATTAATTAAAAATATAATCCACAAGAGTAAGCATTTTGGTATCAATAGATTCTTTAATCAAGGTCATTATCTAACTAAATGATTATACAAAAGACTAACATGCAGAAAACATTCGTTTAAAAGACACCTGAAACTAGGTAAATATTTAGATAGCACTCAGTGAAATATTATCAGATGGTTCCTCAACTAAGATCATGGATTTACACGTAGAATTCACTGAGATTATTAAAAATCAGGGTGAAATTCCATGCCACATTAGTCATTTTGAGGCGACCAGCAATCTTAATTTTCAGCTTAAAAAACTGCCAATTTGAGATATTTCTAGCACCCGCAAAAAACCCTCCACGCTTCCAACCGTACATGATGTCCTTTTTGAACTCTATTCACCCTCTTCACTGCAACCCAGTCAATTAACCACCCTTCCACAGTCAGCTCTCAGCCTCTTCATTCTCCCTATCTCCCTCTGCATAACTCTCCCCACTCACACACATATTACCCTCTTCTCCCCTCATTTCAAACCATCCTACTTTCTCCCCACTCCAGCCGAGAAACAACATGACGCGCAACACACTTTCCATTTGTCGAATTCATTACTTGAAGCCTTTCCACACGGTCGCTTTGCCTTTGAAGTCTCGCCGTGCAGCAGTTCGCGCGCGGGCAGCGGAATGAGGGTGAGGAGGGGAAGAGTTAAGATAAACGGTTGAGTAAAGGAACACCAATGTTATTTAGAAAATAAATAAAAAATATTTAAAAAACAGAAAAAATAATGATAAAGAGGGCAGGGACAGGGAGAGGGTGGGGGTATAATGTGTGGCGCGTCGAAGACCTCAGCCATAACTCATGACGAGGGAAATGAGTATTCAGACAGGGCGCTGTGCGCCCTCACACACACAAACACCATCTCAGCGGCAAGAGCCGCCGTAATTATGAGCGGTGTCCTGGAAAGGGATGGCCCAAGGGTGTAGGGAGGGGGTGACAAGACGAACAAGGAGCAGCGGAGGAGTGTGGAAGGTAACGAGAAAGAAGCCGAGGCGGTGGGAGCGCATGCCACAAACGCGATTGGCCACCACATAAAATGCCACACGGACGTCAAATCTGAATAGGTAAATGGCTTCATGAAATATATAAGTACATCCTCACCCCCTATCCCCATCCTCTTTCGTCCTCCTTTAGCCCTCGCAAGTGAAGTTGCTTTCGTACCCGAAAGGCTCCCTGCCAGAGGTCGTCCATTTGTGGAGTCTCCGCCGCCGCGATAACAGGTGTTTAACTCCTCGTTCCCAGGGGTGATTATTTTAATATTCTGTTCATGAACATGTTCGGTGGGCATTAATTTTCGTAGTTACTTTGACTTCTGTAGTACATACTTCTTGAGTTAACTGCTTGGTTAGCTTTTTCTATCCCGTCATAGATTAGTTTCATTTGATATTCTATAATTAACAATATCCTTCTTGGCTTCCAGACTTATAATTTTCCTCTTCAGATTTCCTAAATCGCACCACCGGAGGCCAAAATTGATGTTTCAACGGCAATTAGAGACAAAGGGGCAAGTTTTTAAGGTTATTTTTTTATATCCCTATACAGAACAAACATATAAATTAAAATACGAAGAACATAAGGAGCGAAAAAGTAAAAATAAGGCATATTTTTGGCATCATTAATAGATGTATTTTTTCTGGCAGATAAAAATATCTGAAATAATTGGAACAAATTTCACAAGGTTTTTGGATGATTGCTTATGCTTAGGTCATATTTTCACTTCAGATTTTTTTAAAGAGTTCTTAGATAAAATCCATTAGCGTTCATGCAGCATACAGCAGTGGTGTTGACACCTCTCTCTGCGCTGAAAAATCGCCCCAACCTGTCTTCTTCCCTTTTCTGCTTTAGCGTTTGGTGATATCTTTTAAACAGTTTGAAAGCTGTTTCAACCATTTTAAATACGAAAACCGTTCAGCATATTGTCATTAACAATCGTTCCAAGGGTGTCAAAAATATAGTAGACACTCTCTTTGTTGATATCTTTGACTCTATGAAAGGACATATTCTTCGGCTGCCGAAAAAGTAGTTTCGGGTTGCGTGTACGAAATACATAACACCACTTTTTACTGACCATTCTCGTCTCCTTGTTGAAAGGGTTGGTTAAATAAGTGTTGGCTTCAAGAATTTTAAAGGCTCGCTTCCTAACATCTATTGGCATTAGCCCAAAGAAGCTTCGTATTTTAAAGTAACATGAACTAAGTCATGCTCTGCTTCTATCAGTAAAGCCGTCTCTCTTCCATTAACTGAAACATTAACACCACGAACAAAACTCCTACCAAATTCTCCTCGGCACTTCCGCAGAAAAGTCTTTTTCGGAATTTTGTATTTCCTAAAACGTTCTAATTTTTCCTTCCCTGTATTTATTCAAGGAAGGTTTTATGTCTCCAAGTGGTCCATTTGCTATACTCTTTTTCTCCTGAATTCCCTTCCTCCATTTCTCTTGACTCTCGATAAAAGACCAAAAAGCCAAAGCGTACAGAGGGACATGGTGCGATTTGGGAGCGACCGCCATTTTGTATGAAATAATTTCCACTGCCTAAACTCGTGATCATACCACGCTGGTAATGGCGCTAAATGAAACACAATATACTTCAAAAATATGATATGTAACTAAAGCTGTGTAAATCTAGGAACAACTTATCTATTTTCACTATTTTCTGCAAAGACGAAAAAAATAGCAGAGGAGACATCCTTTCTTAATATCCTCCCCCCAGACTTGTAAGTACACCGGTGACAACAACTGAAGTGTGGTGTGCTTAGAAATGAAGAAAGTTCCAAATCCAGCCTTTATATTGTGTATAAGTATAATAAATTGGTTTCTAGGATGGTGGTGCGATTTTGGAAGCGGTGTGATTTAGGCAACTCTCCCCTAATTGATATACGAGGGTTGCCAAGTAAGTAATGCACCACAATTTTTTTCTCGGCCAACAGCAATGGCGCGAATTTGAAACGTTACGTATATATTATCTGAAGTTTCATGAATGCGCATGCACAGTTTCAGGCTCTTCCAACAGATAGCGTACCTGCAGGACCCTCTCAAATGGCATCTGTAAGTTATGTACGTAACAAGCAGCGTGCCGTCATTGAACTTCTCAATGCAGAGAAAGAAACTGTGGGAACGTTTTTGCTAAGTCTATGGAGCATATGCTGTCAACAGGAGTACAGTTAGTCACTGGGGTCAGAGGACGAGGACATCAGAAAGTGATTCGGTGGTGCTCTAAGATTTGCAGCAGTCGGGGAGACCATCCGCGGCTGTCACAACTGACATGTTGCAGCGAGCTGATTTAGCCATTTGCGGATAAATACGCATTAAGACTCGGCAGTTGGTGCTAAATCGGTCAATCAACAGAGGATATTGTTGCTTCCAGCGACTTCGGCACCATACCAGCCCAGGAGATGTTTTGATTCAACAGGAAAACGCTCGGCCCAACACAAGTTTGAGGACTGCTGAACACATGGCGAAACAAGGTTGGGCAGTGTTACCCCATCCACAATACAACCCTGACCTGGCTTCGTCGGACTTCCATTATTTTTGGCATTTAAGGATACTATTCGTTGAAGACATTTTGAGGACGACTAGAAGTTGATTCACGCAGTGTAGATTTGGCTCCGTGGTCATAAAAAGATTTGTACCAACAGGGCATATAGATACGCCCTTGCTTATTGCTGGCTGACGGCCACAGAAAGGGACGGAGATTACGTGAAAACATAGGGTGTGTAACCGAAGCATCATTCTTTTGAGTGTGTAATTATCATAGTGTGCAGTAAATAAATGACATGGTGCATTACTTTCTGGGCAACCCTCGTATTTAGTAGCAACCTTGGCAGCCCATAAATCATGACTACGTTCTTACACTTTCCATCAGCTGTCAATTTGATACTATCCGACGAGTAATCCGACGTTCCAACAGTTGTCAAACTACAGATTTTAGTAGTTAAGTTCGCACAGGCTCCAGAAAACATCTCAACTCTCCGCGAATGCCCAGAAATCTTCATGCATTCAACAAACGAAACAAAAAACAGTTTGCCGATTTCTCCATAAGCATCGAGGCGGCATTCAGCCGAACAATGGCGGATGCCGCTTTTCCCAAAGTGGAAGCTTATGCGATGACTCGACTTGTGACGGAGTAGTGTTCAATATAGCCATTCAGGGGACTCTGGCTCTCAAAAAAGGAAGATTATAACCATAAAATGCCTGCAGAAAATAAATTAGCAAAATTAATACGCTTTTCTATAGAAGAGTGTGCCCGAGTGATCAGAAGCATAAGTTCCTAAACTTGACAATTAACTTGGCTCCAACAGCATTTTGCGAATCGGGAGCGTACCTGTTTTAGCATACCATGGTACGCACAAAAAATAATAACTGCATGAGAGCGGGCAACCACGCAATTTTAATTTCCATCGAAAAAATTTAAGAGCCATTCAAAGTTTTTGTAGGAAAACAACACAAAAACCAAGACTCATAAAAATTAAGAAGAAGAAGGAGATGTTTATATTGATCTTTCTTCGGATTATTAATAAAATAATATATGTAGATATAAATTCTTAGGTTTGCTGTTTTCAATCTTCAACTTTTCTCTCTATCCAAAAACTTTATATTAACCAATAAAAGAATGACAAAAGACCGCATGAAGCTACAAATAACATGAATGACATTTTTATGGCATAAAATTGCATTAAATAAACATTTCATTCAGCAGGATGATTTTACAAATGCCTCCTCTCCTGAAACAGACGATAAATCGAATGATTTCGAAAATGACGAAAATATCTAAAAGTGGAGGAATTTAATACGGAAAACGAATAAGTCAATTTTTTAATAATAGGTAACAATAAAAAAAAATGCTATTTAAGTTCAACTGATTCAGGCGTAATACAGCGGAAGTTCGACATATTGAAATGGAAGGCGATTAAATTCATACGACGCGTTTTAGATAATCTTGTACCAGATGATGGCTCTGTGAGCCAAAACGCGTCGTACGAATAAAATCTTTGTAGAAAAGTGCAATCACATTTGATTTCAAAATGCTTTTTAATTCATTAGAACCAAACCAATTTCCAGCGATATTGAAGGTTTTACGGCAAAACTATTGGATACAAATGACAAGGGCCATATCTGACGATTGTCTACAAACACTCAGGACATGTTAATACATTAGTGGAGATAAGCACATTGTACCAAGAGGAAAGGAAAGCTGCGTGGAGTGGGACATTGTTTCTGCGGGGATTGGAAGCAAAGAAAGAATGAGAGATATTTCTGTCCCTTCGTCGCATGCTCAAGAGGGGTAGGGTAGGCGTAGATACATTGGAGTGGAGTTAAGGACGGGATTGAAGGGGAAGGAGTCGCAGTTATTGAAGAGGTGGGAGAGAGAGAGAGGAGGGAGAAAAACGAGAGTGAGAAAGCAGGAATACTGAAGGCTGTGGAGAAATAATGACGTATATAGGGATTGATGAAGGAAAGCCGTGGAGAGAAAGTGTGGGAAAGATCACTTTCCAATGCAGATTGTATCGATTGAGGCTTTTCTGGACCAAGTATTATACCAATGATTTCGGGAATATGCTTCGATATTAGTTATTATTTATTGAGCCATTCTCGCGACTGCGATACAAAAAACAAACATTTTATCGAACACTGTTTTTAAAATCTTCTTTGCCATCAGAGACAATATCCGTCAAGTTTATTAAAAAATTAGGCAACAGTGACGATTTTCGAAAGTGGAAGTGGATAATCCAATCATATATTTTTAGGTTTACCCTTTTTACCGACTGTAGCACCAATTTTACATAGCCGTTTTTGTAAAGACGATACGTAAATCTTACAGCATCAATCAACATTTATCGTATGCTTGCACATATATTGCTATAAAAACCTGTATAAAATGGGATTTACAAATGCAATTTACAGAAAATATAACACGGAAAGCCCATGTTTGTGGCCCGTGAGTCGATAAAGAAAAATTAGAGGAGACTTTATCGAAAATTAAATGAAAACTGTATTAAATTAATGAGTTCTATTAATCACCGTCATGAAAAAAATGCAATGTTTACATTTCTACAATAAGGCTCGATAAAAATTAAGTAAGCGTATGCGCCGAGTAGGAGGCAAAGTAATATTTATGAAACAGGCAATTAAAATTAAATTATGTTTACATAACCTTATTGATAGATTTCAGAGATAGCGTTAAAAGTTCTCCCAAAGAAAACTTTAACTTCAGATGTTACAGCCATCTATGCGCACTCTCTCGGGCTGTTCCGCACATTAATCTTAGAGAATTTTCCTTTTTATAAGTGTTTCTTTATTCCGACAAAGCTCTCACAAATGATCGGCTAAGTTTTTAATACATAATTTTTAAAATTAGCTATTACAATCATAATTTACATAGAAAAAAGTAAATTAAGTAATTTGGCAGCATCCACCAAAGAATTACGTAAATTTCATCAATATTGCATCAGATGCTCAGGAAAGAAGGACCAGAGTCTCACACATACTTGAGGTTAAATTAAACGTAAAAAAGACATATTTCAGAAAAATGTGAACTATAAGAAGAAAAACAATAGCTTATAATCTTCTTCTCCCAGAAAATAGCACATTTAAGGCCTTTATATCAAAGAATTCTAACTATCAATAACGATGGACAAGCACTAACACTCTAAATAGGAGCAACCTACCCATGCGGGGATCGAACTAGTAATAATATTAGGACTTCGGTGTAGGAGGTGAGGACTCTACCCTTTCACCATCTTAACCTTCCACGATAACCTATCCCGAGAAATACCTAAAACAAAACCAGGAAGTCATTTTGTCAGTTATTTCGATTGGAATGCGTAACCGTTACTTCTACTCGATCCAAGGCAAGGTAAGATCAAATGAAACTATGCACAAGAGATACTTTATCCCTACTATCACCTTGTATCGTTCAAAAAAAATAAAACCGGAGGAGCTGGCGGTACAAGAAAACGACGTCAACATGACGCTTGAAATTAATGCGCATGACACTTTTATAATACGTTTCATCCCGACATCTAAGCAAAGATAGGTAATGAAAAATATATACGTACCTACATTGTGACCCGCCTCGCATGAAATTCGAGAATTTCAATGCAACCAATTGCGACTATGTATCTCAAGTAGATGTTGGATCGTATGATATTGGATCATTAAAAACCGGTCGCAGTTTTCTTCGGCAATAATTTTAAGTGAAACTAGTCGATCATAGCTATGAGCAACGAAAAAATGTGAACCATTTCTTGAGTGAAGCACTGTGTACCTATGGCAAACGTCTTGGTTCCGATCACACAGAAAAAGTGGATAGCTCTTTTTAAATTCCAGAAATATAAAACGAATTTAGATCTTGAATCCATTCTTCACATAGACTATGAATCGTGGGATCCTTTGGGACATTCCGTACGTAGCATGCTTTTGCTACTTTAGTGTTTATTTCCACACGGTATTCCCTACCCCAATGAATATCTGCTATAATCATAATATAGAAGTATTTAATAAAAGGAAATTACGACAGTTGTCACAGCCCTTGTCTCTATAATAGCTTCCGCCTCAATTTCACGACAGGAGGAGACGGCAATAAGAGAATTCCGACGGTGATAGAGTATTGGAGAAAGAGCGGGATGCTGAGGAAGGAAGTTTTGTGGGAGGAGGGCGTGGTGGAGGGGTGGGGAAACCGTAGGAGGGGGGAAAGGTGAGCAGCCAACTAACATATAAGGTGGCAAACGTCCTTTCCCTTCCATCGCCTCTCTCACACGCTCCCATCCCGCAGTCCCCCCCTTTCACGATCAAACACTACATCACCATACAGCCAAAGGCACTCTACGAGCCACGCATTCCAAGCGTATTTCACCACATCCCTCCCCAAGATTTTATTTTTTTCCTCATTCCTACCCCTCCCCCCAACCACACTGCACGAATAACTATACCGTCTCCCATCCCTTGCACACTTAACCGATCTCCCTTAACTACCTTCACGCCCACCAACCGCTTCCCTGTCCCCCTTACCCATCCCCCAGTTTTCTTGACACCTCACGAGCCTCCTCGACTACCACCCCATTCGTTCGACCCACCTCCACCTCTTCCCTCAACTACGATAGATAACAGATCGGGTACTATCATTAGGAACACGTTAAAAGGATAAATAAAAATGTGACGACACTAATGAGTAATCAATGCCATTTTTGCTACGCGCTCTGAGTCGAGCTGTAACCAAGGTTCTAATTCGTGTTAGTGAGGCCGCCTATTAACCGAAATCTGAGAACCACTTCTTCTAAGGTAATTATTGGCTTTCCGGTGAAATGCTTAATTTAGCAGATTAACATATAAAATGAAGGCAAAGATAGTCATACCCAATTTAAACACTTCATTTTAACTTAGACTCCAAGAGTTTAGGTTTCATTAAAAAGGTAATAGGTAAATTGATCTCCTCTTCATTGAAAGAGGCGTTGATTTTATAAGTTGAAAGTTCTGGTTACTGTTATCAGCGAAAAAAGAGGGTATTATTAAACTGAGCAGGAGTAATTGGTAATTTATGAGGATATACATCGTTGTTAGAGGGCCGCCTAGCATTCCAGATTATGCCCTACAAAGGTTGCTTAATGGCAAACAATTTAAGTCCGGAAAAAAAAATATTTTCAAGAAAAAACCCTGTTTGATGAAAGGATCTCTTCACTGCGCATATTATAGCATTATTCATTCACAGGAAATGCAAGAATAATGGATTGGGTAAAAATTATCCCTCTCTGGGAAAATTTTTACCTAAAGGCTCATAGTAAAACTTAAGCTTCATAACAGAGACTACAGTGATATCGTACAATAAAAATAAAGTGTAGAGAAATAATTTTTAAACAAAGATTAAAGATAAATAAAATTATTGTGAAAGGAAAAATTAAGTAAAATTAAAATGGGCCATTAAAAGAATTAAAGCACTGAAAATAAGCTTAAAAGCATCTATTGACTGCTTACTGAAAAAAAATTCTTTTTATTCGGGAAATTAAGAGGTCTAACGGAGGGTTAGCCCCCTGAACATCCAATTCGCCAGCGTAATTAATTACAAAAGATTATGAAGCGGTAATTGGCTCGGAGTGTGCAAGATAAACATCTGTGACGACCATTATGAGAGGCGGCCGGGAGCAACGAAGACCACGGAGACTGGACTAAGGGGCATGAGGAACGGCAAAGGGTGTGAGAACGAAAACGAGAGGGGGGAAGACGAAGGAAAGAGAGCATAAGAAGAGGAGAACAAAGTGGGCTGGGACGGAGGACGGGAAGGGATTTTTGACGGAGCGGGAAAGGAGTGTGGTCGGGATAGCGACTTGAAATTGGGTTCTCTTTTGGGCGTTCACCGAAGAGACGCGTCTGCCCCCGATTCGCCCCTTCCACTCATTTCCCATCTCGCTCATCCACGGCCCGGTGTCAGCATGTTCAGAGAAAGAGGAAAGGTGTGAGGTGCCGGAGCAGGGGTGGGAAATAGCTATAAAAATGATCTTATACCTCACTGAAGACGAGGAATTGGACACAAGGAAATGGAAACGAGTTACTGGAGACAAGGATCTGGAAAAATAAGCTAGAGACAAGGGACAAAAGTCAAGGAACTGGAGACAAGGAACTGGAGTCAAGGAAACATAATGTGAAAAAATTCGCGTGGGCAGGGGTTCTCAAGGGATCAGAAACATGGACTACAGAAAATCTGACCAGAGAAGAGTAGAGGCCTACGAGACCTGATGCTGGAGGCGGACGCCGAAGATCAAATTCACGGATAATGTAAGCGCATGGTTTATGGGTCCCGTCGTGGGGCCAAGTTTCAAATCCTCGGCGAACTTCAGACACCGCCAAATAAAATCCTCGAAAGCCGAAGAGGCCCAGAGAAGAGAACTGTCACCCAAATTAGATTGTGTGATATTCAATTAACTTTGGCTTAGTCCAAAGTGAACTCTACCTTCACCTATCCCAAGCAATATTCGGATTGAATCACTGAGTGAGGTTGAGAAACGATGATCTGCCCCTTAAAATGGGAGAAGAGAGGGAACTTTGGAGTACCATAGGCTATAGAAGGATTTGGTGGATAAGCCAAAACAAAAGATAAGGTGATGACATGAGAAATAAAATGGAGGAATAAACATAAGAATAAGTCATCCGATAACTATTTCTTCTGAGCATTTTTCAAAGAGAACTAGGGGAAGATAAAGAAGGGCACAAGGAACAGCAAAAGAACTAGCTAGGGAAAGGGACATACGGAAATATACAGAATACCATCTCAGGACTGTATTACCACTCATGACTGGACCCTACAATGCATTTTCCAACTCTCCTACACCAAAATATTATCGATCCAAATATTCTATCTTTCTCGAGAAATGCTATGGAAAAGTCCAAACGTCTCATAAGTAGATTCTTGAAATTTATCGAATAAATTTACCATATCTCTATCGCTACGCATATATTACATGTTTTCAGTATGGGTAGTACGATTCTTGATACCATGATTCAATTCCTGCACCTTCTCATAGAAATACCATGAGATATACATTCGCATCTGGACATAATTGATTTTTTGCACCTATTTTTATACTGAATCGATTCACCGACTCTAACATCAGTGAAAGCGAGCATTGCAGTGGATACGATAGCATACGATCACCTTTTCGAATTTCAATGATGAAATTCATGATTCTACCCATTTTAGTCATTTTTTTTATAGAAATAACGGTTGGAAAGGAATAGAAAAAGTTATTACTTCTCCCGTATTCCGTAATGCAAGTGCAGCCAACCAAGGGAGTATATGGAATAAAAAAGGCTTATCAGTAGCCTCGGAGAAGCATCTCATTATCATCGCAGGTAAGCACTTACTTTAATGTACATAAGTGCTTATCTGCGATGTGTACAGCCGTAATTCGTACGTAGAAGGCGTGATCAAAAAAAAGACCGGACTGATTTCATTCTGCGCAAACCGTACAACGGATCGAAACGAAAGAAAGTGCGCCATATTGCGACATATCTTACAACTAAAACGAGAGGAGTTGCGTTTGTTTGCGTCGAGTCGTTACGCAGCAGCAACGGTTCGTGTATTAACCTGTTCATATCTTGTTCTTAATGGTAGAAATGAAGGGGTTAGAGGAACAGGGTGTGTGAGTAAAATTTTGTTCCAAATATGGCAAAAAGGCGACGGAGATATTTTTAACGATTCAGCCGTAGTTCAGCAAGCCTTTGTTAATGAAGCTAGGAGTCGAAGCCAGTGTTTTGAGTAATACAGTCGTTTTAAATCGGGCAGAACCTCGATAGATGAAGGCTCGCTAACGGGGCGGCCTTCCACATCGACAGACCCCAAAAATGTCAAATTGGTGAACGATTTGGTCCGGGAAAATTGCCGTTTACTTGTTAGGGAGGTAGCCGAAGAAGTGAACATTAGTTTTGGATCTTGTCAGACAATTTTGATAGACATTTTGGGAATGATACGCGTCGCATCAAAATTTGTCCCTCATGATGGCGTTTCCACCATGATAACGCGCCGTCGCACACACTGATCATGACAGAGTTTTTCGCCAACACCACAACTTCCGCGATCCCACGGCCACCCTACTCTTCAGACGTGGCTCCATCAGGCTTTTTTTGTTTCTAAAGGTAAAATCAACCTTGAAAGGGCACGAATCGACTCTGTTGTGGACATTTACTTATTGTACTTATTGCACGGTGGACCTGGAGAGGATCCCTAAGGCGGTTAACCAGGCAGGATGCAGGTGCTGAGAGAAACGTTGGCAAAGGTGTGTGGCAAAGGCAAAATTTTTTTTTACAAATAAGAGCATACATTGCAAATCATTCTGTATCACATGATGTAGATGAATGATGAAAATCAAATGGATCGACCACGTGACCAATGAGAAAGTTCTAAGAGAGTAAAAGATAAGAGAATCATCATAAAACCCTTATTCAGAAGGCGGAGCAACTTAATCGGTTATATCTTGAGGCATGATGGCCTGATGAAGACAATCGTTGAGGGACAAGAGATCGGTAAGAACAGAAAAGGAAAACCTCGGATATAATTTGTCAAACAGTTGATGAAGGATGGGAAAGAAAAGAAATGCGTATGTATGAAAATATTAGCCGATATGGGATTTGAATGGAAAGCTGAATCAAACCAATAATATGATTATTAACCAGCATGATGATTATGAGTCTATGATCTAAAAACCCACCCTATGGGACTACGGGATGCAACGCACACGAAAGTAAGCGACAGCGTGAGAAGAGGACAACACGAGAGAGAGTGTGGAAAGGCGAAGGATCGCAGTGAGGAGAAATAGACAAGAGAGCGGTGAGGCGTCTCCGGGGGGATGGGTGATGTGGCGCCAACTATTGGGTGGAGGCTCCGCGGCGAACTAACTCACGCACTCACTCAATCACCTTTTCTTCACCGTTCCACTGCTTGCTCCTCCTCCCCGCCTCCTTCTCGTCTCTCTCATCTCCCCATACCCCTTCTCCTCTGCCCCACGAGACGTTTTATCCGATGCGATCCCTTTGACTCGCCCTGCAACCCATTATCTCTGGCCATTAAATCTAAAGATGGAAAAAGGAACGCCGCTCTCGGTGACAAAGCCCGGCTGTGGAGAACCTGTAATGGCCCATGTTATCTTCCCGCCTAAAAAAACAACAAAAGAGAAACGGATGGCAATATTAATATTAAAACGGCTAATACTGCCGAAGTAGAGCGAAAAAGAGTTCAACTTACTCCCAAGCCAGGTTTAACCGACGGCTGCTTCTGACCATTTCAGCTACGAGTCTTTGACGGTATACCTACCAATTTTTTGGGCGGGACAATGCCTCTCAAGATTGAATACCTACCACTTATGCAGATTTATGCGTCTCTGTAAACTGTACATAAAGACAGATTTTGTCAAAGTAAGCGACGCCAGTAGATTTGCCTTGGGGATCCGCTACCGTTCGGCGGTGTAGTAATGCATCAGAAGTAATGGTTAAACAGGCATTTTGAGTTATCATCAATAAGCTATATCAAATAAAAAGGAACAAGCCTCATCAATCGTTTTTGAAAAGGACTTAAATGTGCGTAGAAAATTTTAAGGAAAAACTAAAAAGTAACCCTAGGACACCGTAGAGGCCTCAAGGTTTCTCTGTACGATTTCCACGGTTTTATTTTTTGATTTTATTTTAACACACATAAAGATACACGAATTAGTAACAATATACGTCATTTTTTTTCATTCAAGATTTCCTAAAATATAAAATTTCATCTCCTTTTAATAATTCTTACTTATGAATTTCAATAACGTTTTAAAATAATTATTTTTGCTGTTATAATAAACTGTGCAACTCGGCTTCTGATGTTGTCTCTTTTACCCTCGATTCGTTTATGGCTTACCCTAATTATTTTGAGAATCGATTATCAATTCCACATAAAAAATCGGGTAGAATAGTCAATTATCTCACGGATGTCACAATATGTTTCTATAAAAGGTTCCACGAATATAACGGTGGTATTATGAATTGCATTATTTATGCTGTATGTATGCAAATCATTCGAAGCGCTAACTTCCCTGATCAATTCACCATTAGGTTTATTTCTTTACGTTCCACCATGAACCCTAATATCTTACTACTAATTTTAATCCTACCCCATCAGGGTTTTCAGTATAACCTTCTCGCTTATTAAACGTTCCATCCCAATCTCTTTATCTTCTCAACAACTCTTACCGTCCTTTCACTTACAACCCTGTCTACAACCCTATTACTGTGGAAAGTCTTGCACATCGCAACGACCCCGAGGGATGCCCAAGCTGGAATAATTCTCCATTAATTCTTCGAGGACACTTATACAATATTGGTCTAAGGAAAGCAGCCGAACGAAAGGTAGTCCACGAGATCGTGTCGTGTCACAAAGAAAAAACGCTAATTGAATAGACGTAGCAAATTATCAACTATATCTCCTCTAAAATCATGGACGCAGGCTAACCAAACTGATTTTCCAATTAAAATAATACGGCTAATATTACAACTAGTTATTATATAGTGTTTTTAAATCCCCTCCTGTCACTTGCCCATTGCCTTAAGAGGAAGTGTTGATGAAAAGGTAAGTAAATCCTCCTTTCTTTATACAAAAAAATTCAATTTAATTGTTTGACAGTTGAACAGTTAAAGTTTAAAAATAGAAATATAAACAAGTTAAATACGTAGGAAAATAAAATGGAACTATTTTGTCGTATGAAGTCGAGTCGTGGAAATATTTTTTATATTTAAAACATGTTAAAATAATATCTGTAATAATTTGAAAAACTCGTTCTAATCACAAAAAAATATCTTAGGAGCATTTTAGCAAATGCATACTCAGCCTGTAATTTCGGCTACGCAGTTTAAAAGTGTAAAGTATCAACGGTACAGGATAACATTTTTTGGAAACCAACCTCTCAAGTTCGCTTCGAAAGATTACTACTTTCTGATGTAGCTATTTACCTATATAACCAGGAAAAGGGGGATTTATCTTCGAGTACGGGTTAATTCAAATTAATTTTTCCGAAATAATACTATTCTCGCTTAGTATAAGATCGAAGGATTGAGGGCTTGTAAGCTATTTAGGTGCATAGGATTCAAATAACAGCTGTAATCGTTTAAATTCGTCATATGTTTGATAGATCTAAAATCAACTCGAGTGGTTAAGTAAACGATACATTTGGTCAATAGCGATACATTTACCTCAGTAAACAATTTGAAACTTAACATTTTCTCAAAATTATCCCAGATTTATTTTGGTCATTTCCCAAAGTGGCCCCTAAACATAAATTGAAGGAGAGACTGTTGTGAATTAGGACAATTACTTAAACAGTGGTTGGTGCAGTCTTATGTATTCCGTAAAAAAAGCCATCACGTATTTCCAGGCGATATATTTAAAAAATATACAACCTTCAGATAAAGGGAATATCAAGTGTTTCCCAACGGAATTAAAATAAAAATGTTATGCCATATCATACTGCAAAGGATATGGGTAGCACGAATTTTTAGCTTAAGATGAGATTATTTACATCTAAAACCAGCCAACTGGTCATCAAAAATTGGTTATTACTTCGTTTAAATTCAAACAGCACATAAAAAAACATTTTGAGCGTCTAATATGGAAATTATTAAGGATTTCATGTTATGTTACTCAGAGGGCAATTATCCAGGTAGAGGAAATGAAAAAAATCTGGCAAGGTCAAGCATTAAAAGTTCCAAGCCAAAGCATCAAAATGGCTCCAAGGACTTAATTAGATCCGCTGTCTCATTATTAATTAACTATTAATTACTTCTAGCTTTCCAGTAGAGAAGAAATCACATTAGGAGGCGTACCTATACATAATTTGAGCGATCCAGTTAATTTGGGTGTCATTTTTAATGAAAATATAAAATACCGAAGTAGTGGTGGATAAGTCTCTTTTATGCAGGAAATAGAACTAATATTCAACCATGCACTTAGGGAAATTAAGTAATGACCATAGGCATCTTATACACCAACGAAATACTTATCTTTAATTCAATATATAATTTTGAGAATTCCATCGTTTTTCATTGTAAAGTTCGATTATTAGTATCAGCAACATTGAACATGGATAGAAGCGATAAAGACAAAGTTATTTTTATTCCATATTTATTTATCGATTCGTTTCGCAGACGGATAATCACTTCATGGATACCGAAGTCGGGTACACGAAATTTCAAATGAATTTTCAATCCCTTAACACAACTAAAGTATTCTCCACACATATGGACGAATTTATATCTTCTCGTCATTCAAATTCAATGCATGACTTAATGCGAGCGTATGTGAGGATATGTCCGTCTACGAATCGTTTAGAATGAATGCGATTAAAGTGATGCAACCATATTGACATGAAAACACTAAGTATAGGGGATAAAGTAAACATTTCAGTTTTTTTTGAAGAATTTTCTAAGTCAAAAAGCGATGGACGTCTAAATCTTATGACAGATATACTCGCCAAAGTTTGCCGAAATAAGGCGTGATAATGATTTTTCGTGCCATAATAATGCTGCCTAAGATTAAAGCTTCAAATGAAATTGAAGTAAGTTTAAATTGAAAATTTTTCGAAATATTTTCCTCTACATTATAAAATGAAGAAATTCTGACATGGTCTTTGACATCATTTGAACCGCGAAAAGACTAAATTTCACGGAATTGTAATGCTATAGATAAGGCTAAAAGGTTTATGAAGGTGCAATCCTCAATACATCCTCAAAAAACCTACTCATTAGAAATATATCATGCAAAATGCTGAAATGCTGAGAAATAGGCTGAAAGTAAAAAAAAAGTTATAATAGTCTCAGGACACATGGCTATAATTTGAAATACTCATAATAGGAAAGGATATTACGTCAAACACAGTAGCGGTTTAGTTAATAGACTCATAATATGAATACAAAAGATTTCATCCGCCACATTAAAAACCGGAAAACAGCCGGCAGGTAACTTTTAACCTTGTCTCAAAAGCTATTAAATATTTTCCTAATTTTTATAAACGTGATATGCTGCTTTGAAGTTACCCATGTAACTTAAACGCACAATTTACTCCGGAAGAATTTTCAGAAATTCTCTAACCCTATGCAACTGACAAGCATTAATAGCGAGGCAAGAAAAAATACTTTGATCACTATTATTTTTCCATTGAGTGACAACTTAATGAAGCCACGTGCCGGGTTATCGTTTAGTGATGGACCTATTTTATTTTACATTGCTAACATAAGGTAAACTGTTTACGACTTGAGATACAATAAACGGCCGGTGAGTGTGAGGGACAAGCGTAGGCGAACACTGAAACCCGTTACCACCCCTCCCAAGATCAACTCAATTGGCTCCCCTCCGTAACAACACCGCGGGGAGGAGGAAAATATATTAATGGCGCCTCACGCTCACGCGTTACGGAAACAGAGGAGTGAGACGACGCAGGGAAAAAGTCGAACGAACAAAAATAGCACGAATATTAATGCGTTCCTTTTTGAGAACTCGGGATCGAGAAGTATCTCCCTCATTTCAAAAGCAATGACTAACCGACTCACAGCGCAAGAAAACGGAAAATAATGGTAACAGTGTATATCAATCGGGCAACACACCTGGTAAGATTTTTCGTATCTGCTTCCACCGTTTCATCGTGCTCCAGGATTCAGTAATCTAATGTTGAAAATCCAGGAGATATGAAAAATTTAAGCTGGTGTGAAAGCCGAGAAATCTCCACTGCATATGCTCGCAGGGAAAAAACAGACCTTGAACATTAATTATTAATATTTTCGCACTTCCTTAATTTCAGCAACACATACTGCACTATTCTTTGAAAAGATTTTTGCGATCATTCCCAACTCTTAAAACCTTTAACGCAAAACTTCATTCTACATCTGCTATTTTTCAGTTTATTAAAACAAAAGCATGGAGTTTCTTTCATTTACTCATTACAATAAGTATTAAAATAAATACTGAAATCGTTAATAAAAAGTTGTTTCTTGCACAAAAAAATAAAAAATAAAATAATCTATATTACTTTCGATTTGGAGACGATAATCAATAAGAAAGGAGGTGCGAGGGTTGTTTGATAGATCCGTGACTTTTTTAATAGAAAAATTTTTTCGGCAAAAAAGTGTTTTTTTTTCTATACATAGACTCCTTTTAGCCCGATATATTTAGTTCCATTTTTTTCCAATTTTTTAATTTCTTCTGAATCATAGCATTTAACAAGGCCCTCAAAATAGGGGATCGTTTCAGCGACAGCCTCTTGTTTCGACCCAAACCTCCTACCCCCTAGCCATTTCCTCACATTTGGAAACGGAAAGTAGTCGCAGAGGCTTTTATCTGGAGACTGTGCTGGGTAGGTTAACAGATCGTGGCCTAATTTTTGGAATTTTACATTTTGACCAAACATGTGTGCACTCGTGCATCGTCTCCTCGGAAAATTCTTTTTTTCCTTCAAATGTGGACATTTTTCCTTCAAATCAATATCGAATTTGCTCCAAAGCCCTGAAAAATATTTACAGGAGATTTTTTTAACCCTTTTTAAAGTAATATATGTGAATGGCAATGCGTGCATCCCAAAAAATTAATGACCTTGCTGGCCGACATTCTCACCTTAGCCTTTTTAGGTGTACCCGCAGAAACCACTTCTTCACCATTGCAATTGATTACGCAGAGTTTCGATAATATTTATCAAGTCTTTTCTTCATTTGGGTGACAGTTTTTTTTTACGAAAAACTAATGTTTAAGCCTGAATCACACGATCATTTTTTTTCGTCGCGAAAGTGATCACTATCGAGATCACTTTTCCTGTCGCGAAAAGCAATCGCTCTTGTGATCATTTTTCTGAATCACACGGTCACTCCCGCCGTCGCTTTTCGCATCATTTCCAATAACACAGATCGTTGTCATAGGACCCAAATCACGAAATTACATAGCGTGTTTGTTTATTTATGTCGTTCCCACAGTTGTCAAACGTTGCGCTGCAATCGCTCCATAGTGGAATGCGTTCCGATTGGCTGATATGTGGTTTTAGTGACGGTTTTAGCGACGGAAAAAGCGACCGGACGAGTAATGAAAAATAGCGATGGGAATCCTCATCGCGATCGCGAAAAACAATTGCCGGCGACGATCATTTTGCGCAGTGATCGCGACAGTGATCACTTCCGTGACGAAAAAAAAATGATCGTGTGATTCAGGCTTAAGTTAGCACACGAAATTCACTTTTTCCATTATCGTTATAATCCACAAGGTTGTCTGATTTAAATGGCTGTAAACGTAAACCAAACGACTGAAATAGCTCAAAATTTCACAGCTGTTTAATAATAGACGGAAACTAACGGGAGTATTGTTGTATTTGTAGCATCTACGAGAAATTTACAAAGACACGGACTTATCAAACGACCCTCGAATCGATTTGGGAATCAAATTAAAATCGATAAAATTATAATCATGAGCAAAAGAACATTTGAAAGTCTCACTGATTTTGTCACCAAAACTAAAAAAATATTTCTAAAAAACAACAGCACATTTTCTACAGAGGAATATAAAAATAAAAAAGGGAACGATTAAAAATGAAAACATAGAAAAATAAAGAAAATGAATAGTAGAGAGGAAAAAAAATTGTTGGAGACATATTTTAGCAAAATTATTAAATCTTTAGCGTTATTTATGTATAACGCGAAACAACGTCGAGAAGATGAGAAATATGCTGTTATACGATGGGTAAGACAATAAGTTTTCCAGAGGTGCTTCTAAATCACTGACCGAACAACTATGCGAAATAATCATAAGTAAGCTTTGGTATCACTGTGGTGGCATTATAGTACCATTTACAAAGACATCTAGATGAGGAAGTTATAAATTTGGAAATGCCAGTGAGCGCTCCCATTTTTCGCTTTATAATGAAATTAATAAAAACATAGAATAAAATAATACGACATTTTGATTCAATCGACTCAGCGATAGACAACTCCCTAAAAAAGTAATAACGGAGTAGCACCAAGTTATTGAATGGCACAAACAAGTGATTGGTACCAGAGGATGGAGCATAAGATAGGTGGAGGAGAACCTTAGAAGGGTGGGCAATAAAATCAGTACTAGCGTGACAACAATTGGAATGAAAACCCACAACGGTCAATACTATCGAAATTTATTATCATTCTCCAGCAATGCGTCAGAGACCTATTCCCAGAGCCCACATTTACGCGAAAAATCAGTATTTTTACTTCACTGGTAAAATGTGTTACCAAGTTTTTTTATTTGAATTCCCGTGGCTATCAAAAATTAACGAAATTCTTCACGGTATCCGAAGGACAGCTAACGGAATAAATCGATAGTTAACTTTTCGGGTCATTCTGGCGATTTACTTTACAATAGACCAAACATTTTCGTGAAACAATTAAGGCCAAAGAATAAGCAAGAAATAAGCGCTATTATAATAAGCATTTTCCCGCATCATTTACAAGAGTGTCCACTTCGGAATCTAATGAAATGGGTCCGTTCACTAGGATAACCTAATGGTCGCTATTGCTTTTAAATTAATACGCTTGCAGTAAAGCAAAATATGGCATTCGCTCGATTCACTCGGGGAGACCAATACAACTTTCTTCAGACGCAATAGTGTTCATAATAGCACGAAGATTTGTTTTGGCGCCGAAGAAATGGGGTAAAAGATACATGGATGAGAATGTGAGGGCGGGCGAACAGGTAAAACTTCTCTATCAAGAACGCCAATATCCCTCCAAAGTGCATACTTTTGAAAATTATTAGCACTCACTGGCAATGCATCAGAGGTTTCATAAAAGCACATTTACATGCGAAAATTCACTTTTATAACTCTTCAGTAAAAAGACATTCACAGAAACATACACAACTTTTGAAATTGCCTGTATTTGTAAAGAATTACATTTTTAAATGGTATTATTAGCACAATAAATCACAAACATAAATACATGGCTGGATCGCCGAATTATCTACATAATTTACCACCTATCGAACATTATTGTGCAGTGTCTTGGATTAGAGAATAAGCAAGAAATATATACGATCATTATTATCACTTTACTGCATAATTTACATGCACACTTCAGGAGCGGTAGATCATTTGAAGAACCTAAAAGTCTCGATGGCTACAAAATTAATCAGCACATCGAATAATAAAATATGACGCTCGCTCCATTCCCTCGGCGACAGCGAAAATATTCTCTGAAGACGTAATAACGGAATCACACCATGATCATAAATACGCCAAAGATATGCGCTGGCACCGAGGAGAGGACACAATAGTGATGGGAGAGAATCTATGAGCGTGAGAGCAGGTAAAACTTCTCTATCAAGAACGCCAATATCCCTCCAAGTAATATATTATTATATTATAATTATATAAGTAAAATCTACTCTAATAAAAACTTATTCAAAGGATTAACTCCCTGAAGTGCATGTTTTCGAAAATTATTAGCATACAAGATCAACTCGTCAGATTTTTCGTTAAAGCACGTTTGAAAGCGTAAATTAATTTTCATAATTCTTCAATCTAACCATCTACGGAAACCATTGAAGGTCCAATGATTTTAAAAATTACATGTATCAATAAAGAGTTAATATTATTCATGGTCGTAACATAAAAATCACAGCTGTTCACAATTTATAGAATGATGGTTGGGTCTCCTAATTATCCAGAGAATCTACCGCGTACCGAACATGCATGAGTTATTGAATAATCGGGAAATATATACCTTCATTACAATTATACCATGATAATTATCATTAACAAGGACGTCCCCTTCAGGAGCTATTACGATATACCACGTGGAGAAGCTACACGCTGCCATCACTATAAAATTTATAAGCACATTAAACAATAAAATACGGCGCTTGCTCAATTCTAAATATAAGATAAGTACTTTCTTCCCTTGACGATAGACACAACTCTTTAAAGACGCAATGACTGAGTTGCACCAAGTTCATAAATAGCACAAAGATATGCGCTGGAGGGAGGGAAGATAAATGGAAGAGAATCTAAGGGCGGGCGCGCAATTATGAAGAGCTCTATTAAGAAAGCAATTGAATTGAATAACCCTCTAATTATTTTCGTAAATTATTGGCATTCAGTAGCATAGGGTCAGACTTTTTATCTAAGCATGCATAAATGTGAAATATCACTTTCTAATTTCACAACATAAATTTCACAAGTATTTCGATGCATATATCTAGTCAATGATTCAGATTCTTCATAGCATTAAAATCCACCACAGCTCTCAATTTATCACTCGACGGTTGGGGCTACAAATTATCTACAATATTCACCACTGACTGAACATAAATGTATCAGAGAATAAGTAGGAAATATGTGCCTTCAAAATTATAATATCATCATAAATATAATTTATAACGACGTACCCTTCAGTAACTAATACCATACGAGAGGTCAACTGGAGAACCTAATCGCCGCCATATTTATAAAATTCATAAGCATATTTAATAATAAAATACGGTGCTTGCTCTATTCTCTAAATAAGATTTCTCTCTTCCCTCGACGATGGAGACATAACTCTCTGAAGACGTAATAACGGAGTTGCACCGAGTTCATAAATAGCACATAGATACATGTGTTGGAGGGGGGAGAGAACATGGATGGAGGAGAACCTAAGGGCGGGTAGGCAGGTAAGCAACTGCTCCAGAGGGAAGCGGAGAAAGGAGAGGAGGAGGTCCCGAGGAGACGTCGACGAAGGGATAGGCGGGGTGCGGGAGGGGCGAGGTGCGGTGGGGGGAGCCGTGGCAAGGACGGAGACTTGGGCGTGGGACGAAAGCGCAAGGGGCATGACAAGGGAGAGGAGGAGTGGGAACGAGGCGGGGGATGGGGCAGGCGACGACTAGGAAATAAATTCCGCCTTGGCTCTCCTCTCCGCTGGGAGAGAGAGAAGGGGAGCCGGGCGGTAGAAAGAGAGGTGTCTGCGAGAGAGTGTGAGTGAGTGTGTGTGTATGCATGCACTATAGAATTCCATAAAATTTTCGACACCGCGGGAGGTCCGGCCCGCCTCCTCCTCCTCCTTCGGATACCTCACGTAAGTCTGATCTCTCTCTTGCCTCCCCGCAAACTCGCCCCCCTTCCCTTAGTGTAGTCTCGCGCGCCGCCTCGACGGGGCAACCACACCCGACAGAAATCCACCCCCCCGTAACCCTCCCACCGCGTTCGCTTCTACCCCCGTCCGTACACGGCCCAACCCCTCTTACCGAACACGCCCGCCGCCACTGCTAGCCTTACCCCATGCCGACCTGCATTCGAACCTGATCCCACCCCAAAAGGTCAACGAACCTCGGGGATAAAAAGGGGGATATCGGAGGGTGGGGATGTTTTTTTCTGGATCTGTATGTTGTCTCAAGGTGCAAATGAATTGTGATCAAGGAGGAGAAGTCATTGATGAGTAAGTTTTTTTCGGAATGATTTTTCTTAAGAGTTTTCCACACCACCACGCACCGAGAATAACGCACCAAATGCTCAGAGAAAGTTATCGCAAAAACGAGACATACCTTGGTTTACCAAATAATTGCTTATTTTTTTACTTATCCTCTTTCCAAATACATTATTCACAATATGAAGAACAGGCACTGCCGATATTCCCTAGAGAATAAGTGGTTTTAATTTTCATCGCCCCATTAAAACAACTGAGACATGGTCAAAATTTCGTAATATTTCCTCGAGTCAATTATTTTGTTTACCTTTAAGTTCGTGGACAACTTTTTAACGAATTACAAGCCAAAAATAAAAACTACTGATAGGATTAATATAATATTCGCATTTTCATTCGTAAAAGATTTTAATGCGTGCATGGGGAAGAATGACAATCGAAGACGAAAGGATATCGAAGCAGTATCTTCATTTCATTTGCACGGATACTTGATATTTTTTTCCACACAATGATTGAAATTATAGTTGTTTACACGATAGTTATGAACTTCACCACTAGATTGAACCAAGTGCTTTCAATTACGTTAAATACATTCGTCTGAATGCCAAAGAAGGCCACATCCCACGATCTTCTACACTACTGGGAAAAAACTACATCAATATAAATATTTTTACAGCACAAAATTATCATAATAATTGATATTTAAGTCTGATTGAAATATGATCCAGAATACTACATGAAACATATTTTTTATGACGAAAAAGACTACTATAGCCAAGTAAGTAAATAAACTTCAGCTTATTCCATTCATGATTTACGCTGTTTAAATGCTTGAAATAACTAGCTTAATCACTAAAGGTGCGGCCGTTAATAAACATTTTATCGATACATTTGTCACTCTAATAGTCTTAGAAGGCACACGGTATCGTTTGTGGATTACCAAGTACGATTCGCGCTAGCAAGGGAGTGAAGAATTAGTTTTTTAATTCTGTAGCACATAATTAATGAATTACGACCTTGGTTGAAGCAAGCAATAAAAATAATTTACTCCATTACGAAGAAAAATTTCATCCAGGCTCTGTTCGCTCACACTCTAATCGCTAACTCACCAGTTCTCGTATGATCATCTAAGTTGAGTAATGTTGTGCTCCGACAAAGACTAAGTAGGTTACCGTTGATATCAAATTCTATTTGTTTTTAAACCTATTTATCAAGCTTCATTCATGATAATTATAGGGTTGGCACGGTGTTGACGAGGATACAGCCAGGCATCTATCACAATCTAAGGACACTTAAACCCTGTAGAAAATTCGACATTATAACAATATAAAAAAACAGGCCGAAAGGATAAATTCAGGTGTTTTGAGGTACGCTCCAAAATATCTTAAAATAACAAAGGTGCCCCATTAAATGCATTCACTTTATGCAAATACGAGGGTTGCCTAGGAAGTAAAGCACCACAATTTTTTTCTCAGTCGACAACAATGGTGTGGATTCGAAACGTTACGTATGCATTATCTGATATTTCACGAATGCGCATGCAAAATTTGTGGCTCTTTCGATTGATAGCGTAGCTGCAGGACGGTTTCAAAATAGCGTCCGTAGGTGATGTACGTTACAAGCAGCGTGCCGTCATTCAATTTCTCACTGCAGAGACAGAAACTGAGGGAAATATTCACAAACGCGTGTGCAAAGTCTATGGAGCATCTGCTGTCAACACGAATGCAGTTAGTCACTGGGATCAGAGGAGAAGTTCATCAGAAGGCGGTTTCACGGTGCTCAAGATTTTCAGCGGTCAGGGAGACTATCCACGGCTGTCACACCCGACATGTGGCCGCGAGCCGATGATTACCATTTGCGAATAAAGACACGTTACGACTTGGAAGTTAGCGTTAAATCTGTTTTATTAGCCCTCAGGAGCATATTTTTTTACAAAATAAAACTCTATTATCAAAATTCTTCAATAAAACTTGCACAATTAAAACTTGAACACCAGAGGAGCTTAAAACAGGAGCTAATACAAGTCTACCCGAAAACTGTTTCCCCTAGATATCTTAACTTCTATCACATCTTATAATATATGTATACTGTTAATTAAATATTAAAGGCGCAGGCATCATATTACTCTGCCTGAATTTTCCAAATATTTCCATCATGGGTATACTAAATTCAGTTGAATAAATATAAACTGGAGAAGAAGTAGAAAAAAACACCAAGTTTGCAAAAATTCTATCTCTGATCAAAGATATCATACCTTTCCCGGCTGCTAACCTCCAACGTAAACTTTTGTTTGAATTTAACATTGTTTGTAGACAGATTTATGCATTGAAGTATGAATAAAATAGATATGCAACACACTCGCAGTAATACGTATCACCTGCATGAATAATATGTGAGTTCACGATAGTAAATGAAAGGCCTGTAATAAGTTATGTATTACTAGCGATCCGAGGTATGAGATGGATGAAACATATGAAAATTAGGAAAAAACATATGAAGGTCAGCTATTAGAAATCCCGAGCGAAGAGCTGTGTCGAACCAACTTTAGGATTGTTGACCTACGGTGAAGATTCAAATGGACGCAATCCAAATACGGAGAAGAATACGTAACTCGCGACGGAATACATGGTAAGCCCTGGAGAAATATAGCGTTCGTTATAATATTATGAAAAACATTGTTGATCCTAACATTTAGACTGTTTAAAAAATTATTTTTACGTAAAAGCATTATATTCATCTTACATTAAAACTTAATTGTCTTTTGCGCCCATTATTCCTAAAATAATTGTTTTTGCCCCTATTTCTTTATCTTACTGGTAGACTTTTCACGAAACAAAGACTATTTTCATGTATTTCTGTACTTTGATTACTTTCATTTTTATGTAATCAAGCATTTCGCAGAAATAAATGTCAAACTAACGATTGTAAATTAATGTCTCACTGTTGTAAATTAACTTTTCATTGGAAGTACTGGCGAGGGATTTAAGTCATCAAATACTGAATATTAAAATATGATTTTGGCTCAACGATAATGCATACATTCGATTCATTTGCTTTAGCTACCTATTTTAGTCCAATCAAATGGCCTATTTTGGGCAATAGAATGTACATGGTTATACGAGATCGGTATGTATTAATTTCCATATGCATTGAGATCAAAATAAATGGTTAGTATGAAGAATTTATATTTTTTTTATTTCATTACCCGATATTTTTTATGCAAACCAATTAATGATATACATACACGATAGCAAAGGAAAATAATAAGCTGGTTACTATTTTTTCTCGAGATACTGAGCGACTTAGTTTTATCCAAGTTAAATTTATTTATACTACCACTGTAACGATTTCATCATTTTCTCAAAGCATTACCACTTAACAATAAAGCTGAAGTAAATCAGAGCCGTAGGTGAATGCTAATGATAGAAAATCGAAGTTTATGTTAAGTATCTCTGCTGATATACAACTATAATACCACTAACAACTTAAGGAGCCGATGATAATGACACTGACGGATTCGTGATTTTATCAACGTTGCATATGCCGATATATTTTGGAAAATAGTGTATGTACAGCAATAAATAACATTGATTTATATAACATAAAAGATACGTTTATATTTAACGATTTCGTTGCAAAACTCTTTTTATATCCGATATAAATTTTGTTGAAGAAAAAATAAAAACCGTAATAATAGTAAGATATTTCGCAGATTGGGCTATAAAAGGTTACTAATATTATCACTCGCTGTTCCTGTCAAATCAATGAATCCCTTACCATTTTTATTCGCCGAGATATATTATTATTATTAATTAGGTATAACAAATATATATTACACCTAGTCGTATATTACACCTGGTGACGTTGATTAATATATTTTTTATTCTACTTAATGGAATTGTTAAACTAATAATACTAACCATTACTCACAATAACGTTTGAGATTATAGTGATGTATTTTCATTGGATTAATGCAATAACCCTGTGTGCGAGACACAGATGGGTGTTTTGAGCCAAAATGTAGCACATTAAAGAGTGCTGTTGACTTACTAGCAGAAAACCTCTCTTGAGACACTTCCAACTTTGTCGTAAAAGGCTAAATGGAGAAAAATTTCTTTGAGACGGTGCATTTACTTTACAGTTTTTTTTATTTTAGAATGTATATACAACGTAAGGTTATAAAGAATATGCTCTGAGTACTATGTTACTGAATATTTTGTGTCACACTTCCTTTGGCATCTATGATAGGAATTCTTTTCAATATTTTTATTAATGCAGCATTAAAAATTGAAATGTAACGTAAATTTGATAGAGAACAATGCCTTTGTTTCTATAACATTTCATTCCTTTTCCTATGCATACTTATAATCGGTGTTTAAAATTCTTAGCCACTGCAACCCTCTCACTTATTGATTTACGCATTAAAAATCCTCTTGCAAGCATCTGTCTTCATGCAACACATTTTGCATTGATAAAAATCCGAAAGCTTTCGTGGTGTGAAAATTACTTATTCTAAAATTTTAGTTCAATTCAAAGATACAAATACCATTATGGGGTACACTTCATAAAATTATTCTTTTACCCCTAAGGATTCTTAAGAGACTTTTTATTTTACAGGATAAGCAACGAGAATTAAGCTGACGTCATGTAATTTTACGCAATTTTTCACTGCACTCGTTCGCGCCTTTTTTGAAAGACACCCACCATCACGAGATAAATCTTCCAGAAGAAACGTAGCCTTGGCAACTGCTAATTCTTTTATCTGTGGCGCAGCATTCTGACACTGCCACAACGAATTTGGCTTTCAAAGCGATTCAATTGAGCTTCTCAGGGACAAAGGTGCTGTATTTGCATCGATCTTTCACGCTTCTTCCGCCCTTTCACGAAAAGATGAATCTTAATAAGCCCTTGACACAGGACATCCGTTAAACTGGTCCATTCTCCATACCAATATCGATCTTGACTAATAGGGTCACGGATCGCAGACCTCTACATTTCTTTTTGCCAGTACATCTCTACTTCGTCTCTTCAGAAATGTACATCATTAAAACGTACGACAGCTCCCCATGCAAAGGTAATGCTTAAATTTGAACATGCTTGCTCGCTACGTTGGTAACGTGTGTCATAAACAGGTCCACGTCGGTCTAAAGTTCTGCGCTCATATCATTTCACCTTTATACCCGATTTATCGGATTCATTCCAGGTGCCCCGTAGTTAATTCACATCGTGTTACTGCAGGTTAAAGAATAATTGTAGCGACAATAATGCACAGTTCCTGGTATGTTATTTTCTAGCGACGTCACTCAAATAAGTTATTGACTTAAGGCTATATTTAACTGACCCAAGGTGTCCGCTACAGTAAAATCATAAGACTCAAGCATAATTCGAGGTTTTCAAGTCTAAAGTTTCTAAAATATCTCAGTTATATTAATTTAGTATTTATAATAATACCGATGTGATATTTACAAGAATTATGTAGATTGCGGAATTTTATAGCTAGACCTATAAATTTATAAAGTTATAAAGCAATTAAATAATTTAAAAAATAAGCAATAACAGGCAAAAATAAGCAATAGAAACCTTTGATTCCTAGGCTGTGAGTATAGTAGTTGAACACAGGAGTTTTAAGAATATCAAACAACAAGAAGGCTTCAATAAAAGTGGTAAAAATAGTAGAAGAAATAAAAAAAGACAAATAGTGAAGAAGAAGGATAACTAAAGGCCAAAATAAAGGCATAGGGCAAATAAAAATCATTAAGCCTTATTAAAAAAGTACACAGAGATAACAAGGAGAAAATTTCGTTTGTATCTAGAGCCGAAATACTCAAAAGAAATGTTTACATGATGCGTGTACTCGCACATTGGAGGTTTCCAACGAAACATATTCGCACCATCTCTTACATAAATATGGTACCCCTGATAAAAAACAAAACACCCTCCTCATTCCCGAAAATTATTTTCTTGCTTTCTTACAATCGAAGTTGATTCCAATAATGAAATAAGGATATCCTGAATCAGGGTCCCATGAAAATCACCGACTTTAAGTATACGCATCACTCCCTAAAAAGTCGGTCGTTTTTTTATATTTTTCTGAAGTGAAATTTTTAAATATGCTAAGTGCATTCGATAAAAAAAGTAAAGATTTCAGGTTGCATCCCGTCGTCATGCACCCTGAAATTTTTCAGATTAAAGCAAAAGTTTCAAACGAGAAATACTCCAGGTAAAACACTGGTGGAGAGGGAATAATTCGTACTCTTAACAAGAAATTCAAGATTTATTCCGGAATTTCAAAGTTTTCAAAGGTCGCTGGATACCATGGACGCCGTTTAATTGTTAGGTGGGTGCATTTAGTGCCACCACACGGGCGGTACGCTGTCAGGTGCGGCGATTAAGATTTTTTTTAAGTAATAAAACAATAGTAGTTTTCTAAAACAGGAATTTTCAGTTGCTCTTACTTTTAACGTATTCCTTATATAAATACTTTTACTACCAAATTACTGCAAAAGTCGCTACAATCGATTTCCCAAAGTTTTCATAAGCAACGGGGGAACACGTACACCCCCTTGAACCACCCTCTCGTCGCCCATAGTGGGCACCTTACTGCAAGAGAAAGTAATTGTAATGTGGTCAAGATAAGATAACCCTAAGTTCTTGGAGCAAGCATTAATATTATCTATGCTGATACCAATTCAGCCTATAAGAAACTAATTATTTGTATTTAAGTGTTTAGTATGTTAATATAAGAGAGTGAAGACGGGGATATTTTTTGAATGAGACACAGAGAATAATCTTCACTTTTCATTGAGAGTATATAATATATTGATGATCATAAGACCTTCAAAAATTCATCGATGACGGTAGAATAAATAAATTTTCTGATTTGGCTCAGCTTTGCGGAATCATCTGGAATAAACAAAGTTATCATTGAACTAGGTTAGCTCGCAAACAATTGAAGATATTCGTCATTAATGACTATGCTGTGCACATAAACTAATTGGCCTTAAATCACAGGAAACCGGAACATTTTCCCCATAGCTCGCTGGAGAAAGAAACAATCAGCAGTAGACGTTTACCACTATACACGTAATACAGAGTAACTACATTATTCTGACTGGTACTTCACAAACGGAACACGGGAAAAATACTAATGCAATAGCAATAATGCAGCGAGAAGAGAGTAGCGTTCGTATTGCCTTGGTCACCTGTGGATGGTACTTTCGTTAAGTTCGTCTGGAGGGATGAGGCACCGCCGTCCGTCAAGAGAGCGCAGAGGTAGAAGATGTCCGCATGGATTTTTATGCCGGCTAATAAACAGAAGGGAAAGAAAATCCTTCACTTCCCACGCAGTCAAAATATCGCTGCGCAAAAAGTTGGTTAAGACTTTTGTGTAGAGAGTGCGGTTGTACGGAAGTGAAACATGGACTGTGGAGCATAAGAAAAGAGTAGAGGCTTTTGAGATGTGGTGTTATAGAAGGATGTGCAAAATAAGTTGGACAGAGAGAGAAAAGTGAAAGAAGAGTGAAACCTGCGGAAAAATTTAAAATGAAGACGCAATAGATGGATTGAACATACACTTCGACATGAGGGATGGCTGAAGTTAATCATTGAAGGAATTTTTAAAGGGAGGAGATAAAGAGGAAGGCCTAGACTGGAATATTGGAAGCAGATAATGGAGAATATGGACGGTTTACGGCAATGAAGAGAATGGTAGAAGATGTAGAGACGTGGAGAGCTGCTGTAATCTACTGTTAAAAGGATTGACAAGTCAGAAGAATAAACAGATACCGATTTATGCTCGCCGATCAACGTAATAATTGATATCGAATACTTCAACGCTATCCATAATTTATGTGTATTTAATAGAGAGAAATAAGGGAATGGGAACATTATTTTATGGATACTCTAGACTCCGGCAACGGCAGATAGGCATACGAAAAATGTTGCATCGAAAAGGAGGCGAACACAATTGCATTTCTACAGAGGATATTGATACACGATTAAGCCGAGATAGGAGAAATAAAGCAATAAATAAATGATAGTACACTTCCATTAATTAAATTAATACGTCATTCGCCCCCTGACCAAAAAGTTCTCTTTCGGCGTTACTCGTGAAAGAGTTCTCAGAACGATGGTTTATCACGTATTCGGTTCTGAAAACTCTTAGAAAGGCAAACCCGAGGAGCCGAAAAGTTTCATCTCCGAGTTATTTTATTTTTACTAATTTAGTATTTATAGATTTCAGTTTGGTGGAACTATTCGATTGGCTGAAAACTGAAATCAATGACTCATCGTGTCGGAGAAAAAATACCACTACTCCAGAAGTCCGAGTGAAGCGAGATGGTCGGCCAGCAGAAACTGAAAATTTCCCCAACCAAATATTTTGACCGTTACCTTGTTAACATTTTCTTTTACAATTGGAGGAATGGTTTACTGTTTTGCATTCTTTAAACCTCGGAGCGTTAATATATTTAATCCCGGCAGCGGCAGAGAATTTTCAGTGACTGCCCGATCCCTGCTTGACTGTTGTGTGGAGGACATTTCAAGCGCAACACTCTGTCCGTCGGATGGGACGTTAAGCCGTGGTCCCCTTGGTGCCTTTCGTTAAGAGCAGGCTAATGCCGACGCCGGGTTTCTCTACACCCTTCCTCACCTACCTTTCCCTCATGGCGCAAATGACCTCAGCTGTCGGTCGCCTCCTCCAAATACCATACCATATTAATATATTTTCTAACTTTGCAAAATTAATCAGCTGACTGAAAAACGGAAACCATTTTCTCATTGTTTAAGAGAAAAAAATATTCTTACTCCAGAAAGACGCGAGATACGAGATGCGAAAGGTTAGACACGCATTTTTTTGACGTGGCACTTGATCTCGAAGATAGAATTCGGTAATGAATACTAACTGCGCCGGAGATAATAGTTGAAGTGCTGCTTCCATGTTTCCAAGGATAAAAAAGTGAGGAAAAAGAGGTTGCCTGGCGCCGTCTCTCGCACACGGCGGCGCTGTCTACGTGGGGGGGGGGCACCCCCTATTACGCAGCTATACCCTCGTTAGTCTCTTTCCTCCTGAAGGTCAAACCGTAGACCAACTGCATGAGTCACGCATGCAAAGGTGGTGCAACCCACTCAAACGTCGGAGTATGCCCGAGATGGAGGAATACTTGGGCGATCTACTGGTATTAAAACATGCCGTTGGAGAGCATATCTGCTGGTCATGAAGTTAACCGTATTCCAATAAAACGCTGCTCGCGCACTCCAAATTAAGATCATGCTGACTCGAGTGATTACATTTCGCAACGCTCTTTCATTAAATTTCCCACCAGTTCATCGTTGCCAGACGATGCATTCCAAAACTCCAAATTAACTCACAGCGACATAAATATAAATATCCTAACTCCAGCGACATAATATAAAATCAGTTCACCTTCCGCACCGAAGATAGCGGATCAGCCCGTTGAAACGTCTGCTAGTTTTTGTGAGTGTCCCTTTTTAATGTGTTTCTGTGTTTTTTAACTGTCAATTTTTGTCCATTCTCTTAGATCGACCATATACGTATATAGGCGGCGAAAGTATGCAAAGCTGTTTACACTCTACATTTTAATGCATACAGCTACGTGGATTTTGATCCTCAAAAGATCTCATAAATATTATAGAATATTCAGCTGACATCGTGCCAATGGTTAATAGTATTCTTAGTGGAAAATCCTCATTTTTGTTACTTGATTTTTTAATAGTGTTTATTTTAATTTTTCGAGACTACTGAAAAATTTTGGTCACCCACAGGACATTATATGCATGTGTATGCGACTTTTTGCTGGTATTAAAATGAAGAGAAATTCGTGCCAACAAAGTCAGAGAGCTCGACATTTAAAACTTTCAGTGAATAAAACAAATTGAAAAACTTGGTACCGGTATTCCGATAAGATGGAATTGGAACCACCATCGGGATGAAGAGCTGTGATATGTCAGGCGGTGAGATCTCATTCATAGACATACTGCGCGAACTACTCGGAAATCTCCAACCACCGATCTAATCCTTAAACCTTGGAAATAATAATACCAGTATCGGGAATATCATTCTCTTCCCATTTCATTCCCTTCATTCACTTTTCGTTCATCTCATTATTCCAGAATAACACTTCTACGCCAATTTGCCATTGACTTACAGCAAAACGAAAATGACCTTGATCAGAAGAATTAAATTAAGACGGCTTGCGTGTCTCTGATTATAATTTCATTCAAATGATGGAGTACAAACATCAGCAGTTAGAGCATTTCCATTGTTTGGGTAGCACATTAGATGAATTAGGTTACGGAAGTAAAAAAATCTGGAAGAGAACTGCATTAGTAAAGGAGGCGTTCACGAACGGTAAAGAGCTGATGAGAACAGGATAGTTATTTAATAGTTTGGAGAAACGGTTAGTGAAGTGCTTAGCGCTTTACAGTGCGGAAACTTGGGCACTTACGAAAGAGAACGAAAAAATACTGAAGGCATTCGAGATTAGACAGTGGAGAAGAACGAAGAGGGTGAAGTGGGCGAAGAGGAGGAGGAACGATGAAGTTCTGGACAAGGTGGGTGAGGAAAGGAAGTTTCTATGTGAGTTACAAAGGTGGCAGAAGGTGTGGATGGAAAGAGTACTGAACGGGGATGACATTTAAAATAAGTGTTTGAGGGAATAATGTTAGGTAAGAAAGGGAGGGGAAAGAAGATAATAAGATTTTAAACAGAATGAAAGACGTTTTGTTATTGGAAGAGTGGAAGGTGGGAGAGGGGACAGACCAGAGATCGGCAAAATGCTCCATGTAAACCTACCTAAGCTGGTAACATACTTAACAAAATAATGATAAAAACGGATTATCCGCATATGCTTCAGGAATCATCAAAGTCCCGTTTGAATTTCCAGCGATGTACAATGTCGTGTACGACGTATGGGACAGAAGTGTTTCAGTTTTTGTGAGCCAATAAAATACCTTTCAGTAGAATTGGAATTCCAATATCTTCAGAAAGATAAGGATAATTTCTTATGCATTCATGACAAACAATACCTAAAAATCACAAAATTCTCAATAACCATTGTTTTAACTTTCATCGTTACTGATTTTACGCCTTAAAGCAAATATAAAATACTTGAATTCGAGTGTCACTTCCGCAAAAGAAAATCACCAGACGAAACTTAAACCAAGAGATGCTATTAACCTCACGAAGTAAACTCATCCTCAACATGCATGAAATCGAAGGCAAAGTCCTCTCAGAGGCTTTTCTATATTCCGTCGAAAAAATACCGAATTTTTCGAGGCCATCTGCAGATTTTCAATTCCCAGCACGTTTTCTTCTCTCCTCTTACCGCATTCGCACCACCTCCTTACTTAACCTCCTCACTCATAATCTCAACTGGTAAATACTCTTAAAGTGAGCTTAAATCCAATGGAGAGCCAGGAGATCACACTTAGCATACGAAAAAATTCCAGAATACACGTTGACAATGGGTATCAAAATTTTAGTTCCACAAAACTAAAATAAGTTTCAATAATCCGTATAAGACGTTTCAAAATCTATTCAGCTGTATTCAGCATTCGTCATGACATAACGGCCAAACCGGCTAGCGTTTGAAAAATATTTTACCTCTCTTCTGCACATATCATTTGCAGCAAATGCAGTATAATAAAACCAAAGAGTACCTATTTATTCAGATGACCTGACTAAAGATCTTATTTCGCTAAAACTCGCTTCCCTAATAATTTCCCTAAGACTAGCGTGATCAGATCTTAGTGACAACGAGGCTAATTCATGTCTCAGTGCTCTTCATTATCATGCGCCGTCTCATAAGGAGTATCTAGAAGATAAACACACCACAGGATGAAGTTCGCCATAAAAAAATATTTGACTTCGCTTTGAGAGCCGGGATTCGAACCCAAATCTCGGATCCGAGTTCGAATCCCGGCTAAGTCAGATATTTTTTCAAGGCAAACTTCATACTTTGGTTTATTTAACTTTGCACCTGTACGCGTCACTTCGTACAAAGTAATTTTTTCCATGCTGTGCTTTATCAAGAAGATATTCAGCCCACGAATTACTTCCGAGTCTGCCTCGATGGACAAGTTTCTAAAATAGAGCAGCGTATCTTTCTCATAATGCCTACGGGATGCCATCGTATAACAATATCTTACCTAACAGAATTAAAATATAGTTAAAAATCTCCTAAATTGCCGCGGGTATCTACTTTTCATCATATCTTAGATTAGATTGCCAAAAAATATGAAATATTAAAGATTGCAGCAGCCAGAATTTACGTAGATGGGACAAGTTTTTTCATAACTCGACAATTTTAAATTAGTGTTTTGGCCGTTTAATGCCTCTAATTGATAGAAAGTAAAACTCATATTTAAACTATCCCTACTAATTGCATCCCATTCATCTACTGATGAAAACAGGAAATATATTTACACGTTCATTCATCTGGCATAGAATCCGATCATTTCATATGGATAACTGTTTATGACCCAATATCAAAGTTATTTTCACGAAGGGAATGAGCTAATAGGTGAAAAGATTTGATAAAATTATCAAGTACAGTTCACGGACAATCACTAATGGATTCCATAAAATACAATTAATTTTACAAGGCAGAAGAACGAACATGTTTGAGAAATAAAATTTTTGAGAGCCGGAAGCGTTTATTGCACTCCCATTTCTTCTGAAAGCCAGTAGTAAGAAATGCACGGAGGTTCAAATGATTATCGTTTAAATAGGCTTCGTGGGAATCTAAGTAAATCGAGCAGGTAGATAAATATCCCGCGGAAGGAAAAGACACTACTACCAACTCATAAAGCATACTTGAATTCACAAAAACGAATACGAGGACGCGCGATTACCATGGCGTGAAATTCTAAACAAGAAACACTCATGAGTCCACGCAGTCTCTGGAGATTTCCCCAGTTTTCTGCTCCACCATTTAAATTGTCCTTTCATCTTTCTATCCACTAACCCTTCCGCTATCAACTAAACATTTATCTCTCCTTCCTCTGGTCCTTCCCTCCCAATTTCCCTCTCACCAACTACGAAATACGACCCGACTTACAACTTTTCTTATCATCTGCTCTGCTTCGCCGACTGCTACTACCAAGTCGACCCCCACCCCGACTACTCATGCAGCTCCTTGCCCCATCGCGCCTCGCACCACTCGCTTTGCAATTGCCTGCCTCGACTGCAGTCCATCCGTCACAGCTTCATTTCCCTCCACCATCCTCGGCTCAACACTCACACAAACGCACGCCCCCATCAATTCCCTTCCCACGGCACCCTTTCCTCAAAAGTAATCACTCTCCTTCCTCCCTCGCATCCAAAGCACGACGATCCGTCCCACAACAAAACCTCTCTTCACCTCCCCCACCCCCCAACTTCCAACCAACCTTCCTCCCCTTCTCAAGCCTTCGGCGATAGTAAAGCATGCGCGCACGCAAGCCGATATCTTTTCCTACACGTAGTAAAGTCCTAACTCCTCCCGCCTCCCTGGCGCGAACTGCACACGCCATTCCGTTGAGTATGCATGTATGTACACACACAATCCACTCTCGTGCCGCTTCCTGACTCTTGCTTTACTTTCTTCGAAGGTGTTAAGTCAAAGCGGTTTCATTGTGTGAGCCGCGTGAGGTAATGTGTAAAAGGTCATTGTATTGAGGCAGACTCAGCGATGGAAAAGACAAATGTGGTGTCGGGCATAAAGCATTTGCTCTGGCGCAAGGCGAACTGGAACAATTAAACGCGAGTGTCTTTCGTCCAAGCCATTGTCGGAGTGCAGTGAGCAATCTGTGAATTTAAAGTCATCCGAAATAAGAAAAGGACGTCAGGGACCGAGATTTAGGTGCTTTTTTCCGTCCACGTGCCACGGGAATCACGAATCCAAAACACAACCTGGTCTTCAAAAATGAAATAAGAGGCGGGGGAAAAATTTTTCTAGGAAATATTTGCTTGCATATCCCCAGCTACTATTTGAAAATTGGATTCATTAGCTCCAAAACTTCAACTCTGATTCGATATCACACGAATTACCGACGGAAAATAAGTACAGCTTAACTCTAGATAGGTCGCACATATGTGTTAAAATAATAGACTGTGAAGGTGGGCACGCTTAATCACGGTGCCTTAGGTCCAATGGAAATCGAAAACTTGACGAATTTCGCATAGCTGGAAATCTTCAAAGCCACTGGAAAATTCTAAAACGGTATAGAAATTACATTACCAGCAACGTTATACTATTTATCATTTTCATGTTTTATATCGAACTAACAACTCACAAAAATTTCTAGATCACTTACTTTTCTAACTTATTTCATGATGGCTTCATTTCGAGTTCATCTGGATGAGGGTGCAATGGACAGAAACGCCTCACCATTTTCTCATTACATATGTTTTATTAAGACAGCGATATTTCATATTTTTTGAGGTTTGGATTTTTTAAATTGTTGTATTGTGAAGAGCAAAATTCTGCTTTAAGAATGTTAAATGATCTAGGAATACTGTAGTATAGTACGTGGGTAAATAAATGTATGCATAAATAAATGATAAAGCCCTAATGGAGAATACATCATAATGATAAGAAGGCGTTTATGTTGAATAAGCCACAAAAAACGGAAATTTATTATGCTTTAATGGGAAACGTGAAACAGTTTTTAAAAAACACGCATAATGGCATCAATCGTGGAAAGGAGTATATAATATACCATGCAAAAACAGTTACAATGGTGAAACATGTAATCTAAGAAATTATTACGTGCTGTCTACCTTTTACCTTCTTTCCTAAGATTCAATCTTCTATTATCTTGAAATACAGTCTCCCTCATAGCTCCATCTCGTGATATAGTGACATAATAAAAAATATTAACTGCATTTGTTATCCCATACCCAAAGCTACTTAAGACCGAACATCGTTTCATAATACTTCTCAGGAATGCAGGCAGAACTTATTTTCATCAAGTAAAAAGAATTTTAATACTTTTGATACATCTAAGATAAATATTTCTCGTTACTATATAATTAATTGTAACGAAAGAAAACCTCCCATAGGGACGATCTCAGGGACGATGCAACCCAACCGCTCCTTAATCAATTTCAGTGAGACATTTTCGATCACCCGCCGTGCAACGCCGACCTAGCGCCGTGTGACTTCAATCTTAACGCTGAAATGAATATGTGGCCACGAGGGAAGCGAAAAGGAATGATGAAGGGGGATCGGGTTGGTGTGGTGGCTAGAGTGTTGGCTTCCCACCCCGCGGGCTCGGGTTCAAATCCCGGCAGTGGCAAAGAATTTTCAGAGAACGCCCGATCCCTGCTTGAGTGTTGTGTGGAGGACAATTCAAGCGCAACACTCCGTCCGTCGGATGGGACGTTAATGCCGTGGTCCCCTTGGCGCCTTTCGTTAAGAGCAGGCTAATGCCGACGCCGGGTTTCTCTCCACCCTTCCTTCAATACCCTACCCTCATGGCGCAAATGACCTCAGCTGTCGGTCGCCTCCTCCAAATACCAGGAATGATGAACTTCAGGACCAAGGCAAACTTCATTGGCTGTGATTGGCGGCAACATCGTAAAGCTTGTCCACAACCACGACCAATTCCTCAATCGTAGAGGCGATTATGTCCAGAGCACACCACAAGTGTGCTCAATATTAAGCTACGAAACAATTTTTGATCAATCATTTCTTCTTCTGTTCATGGCCCATCGGAGCTTGAAAAAAAATGCCCTCGTACATCTGACTGCCCTTTACTTCTCGACCTAATATTCCTTTTTATCTCGTAAGTACAATTCACACGGAGGAAATGAGCAGTTTTCAAGTTACTGCATTAGCATTGATTAACTAATTTGGAATTCACTAACGGTCAATCAGTTTCTTTACTTTCCGGTAGAAATTTTGCTTTGCTGTCATAACTTTCAAATTCAGAAAACCTGCGGTCTGTTGGCTTTTCTGGTAATGAAATTAAATTAAATTTAAGATGAAATTTATGTATTTCATGACTACTTGAATGCATTGACAAAATTTGTAACATCTTTTTAACATCAAAATGGATCCAATTCAGCTTTTAAGTTTATCTACGCCAAAAGAACATCAACTTAGTGTAATGATTACGATGTAAGATCTTAAACCCTATTTTAATATTTGGGTAAATTCATAATATGAACCTAATCATTTCGAGCACAGTAAAGCGACTCTGGGGTTTCGGAAATTTCTGGAGTTTGAAAATCTCATAACCTATAACCAATAATTATTATTGTTGTCCATCAGTCTCTCGACATATAAACGATAATTAGGGTTTTCATTAAAGGGGGCTTGTCCTTCCACTAGTTTACCTCGCACATGCACTAAGAACCGTAAGCCGCCAAAAAATGTACGCCACCAAGGTAAATTCTACTTTTTTCACATTAAGCAAAACCTCTGCGCATTGAATCATCCTTTTTAATGTACTTTTTCTGGAAATTATTCACATTAAGATTACATAATTAAAACTAAGTTATCTCAGACAATTTTTGTAATTGAGGTCGGGTTAACCATATCTTATCATTCATTAAATTAATTTAGCTATGAATTAAGCTTCTTACATATTTAATGGAACTCAAATGACAAATGTTGTATAACTTCAGTTCGCTCTCAACTGCGATAAAAGGGGCATGGAAACTATCTGGATATAAACTTTTGTAGTTTCTCAAATTTGCTAAATTTCATTATCAGAATTAGTTTAATTGAGTCGCTTTAACTAAGGAAAGCTTATCATTCATTTACTTCTGATAATCAGGCCTCATAGGAGCATTTTCATTGAATTCAGATAGATTTCACCATTTCATACAAAAAAAAAATCGAAATTTGGAGGAAAAGGTGATTCAACTAAGGGAGAAATTCATGTAAGAGGCTCTTAGGACTAATGATTAAGAAATGCAAAAAAAACAAAAAGATTTTTGGGTATTTATTATTCGAAGGGAATAAGTTTTATCATGGAAGGATTCGGAGGCGAGGAATATATTCTAAAATTGCTATATTGTTCGAATTTGTGCACTCCAAGTTAAGCTGAGTTTACGAGTTTAGGCTTAAGCGATGCTGAAAAATTTCTGCCAGAAAAAAATACTAGGTAAACTCACCAGAATATGTACCTAATAATGATATAATTTGACCTGTGGCACATAAAGAGAAGAAATACAAAACGCAAGAGAACTGTAATGAAAAAAAAAACGTTTGCTTCGTACCCTAAAAGTACGTTTAGTTATTCTTCATCATTTCACTCATTCCACTTCCCAAAGACGTGAACGGTAAACGCTTTGAGAGAAAAAACAAGTTATTAATTAATATAAACTAACAATATAATTATTGAGAAAATCAAATTACCTTAATATAGTCAACAAGAACCCCTTGATAAATTCGTTAAAATATTACTCCTGTGATTGCCTGAAAAACTTTCAGAGAAGTTTTTATCACTTATTCAGACTACATACCAAATAATAAAATTTGTCCACTAAATGAGTTTAATGCACGAGAATATGCTACTCGTTTTGAAAAACTACTCCTTTTGTTACAACTAAATGTCTGAAGAAATGGTCATAAATACCAATATGAGACTTCATTAAAACTGTAAAAAGATATCGGTTGAGAACGGGTATAACTTATTCAGAAAATATAAACATTAACTATAACATTTTACGTTAGCATAAATTTATGGGTAGAAATTTATTAAATGGCTGATACAATTTATGAAATTCACTCTCATAACTCGGTTAATGACTTAATACACCAAGGCCCGATGCTTGATGACCTTTTAGTGCCCTATATTCGCAGTTAATGAAGCGCACGTTTAAACATATGAACGAAGGCTGGTCAGTTAATGCTACTGGTGGTCCCTAGCTAATAATTAACATTCATGGGTTTAATTGCAAAGCTTCATTTCAATTGATATGCGGCTGGGGATGGCTAAATGTTTCACCTTCAACCGTGCCGTTAGTTTGTTGCATGTAATTTCGTAAGAACGCTCCCAATTGGTCGTTGTGGAAGGGTTGGTGAGCCGTGGCGACGCGAGGGTCAGAGTCTCGTGCGGTAACCATCAGGCTGCGTGCTGGCAATAATGATCCCGGCTCTGGCGAGAGTACGTTGGGGTTGACGTGGGTCGGGGGTTCAGATTTCATGTCGATACTCTTGAAATTGGAGTGAGGACCTGGTAGGCGATCCGACTATGCGGTCGGAAAATAAACCAAAGACAGGATTTCAACATGACCGTACTCGCATGCTCTAACCAACGACTCGATTATTAAGGACAAGTTGCCCTTCAGAAAATTCTAAATATAACGGCCCCTTTTCATTCGACATGAGAGAGAGTCAAAAAGAGCACAAAAAAAGCTTCGAATACCTTTTCGGAGCAATCCGTTTTTATTTATCGCTGCAAAATACCGAAAATCTGCGATGCTAAGGGGATTAAACAAGTTTTGGACCAAAGGATGCAGAGATTTTGGGGGAATTTAAGCGGGGACAAATTTTTGACGGCCTTGCGAGTCACGACATTGGCCGATCCTAGGTCGAGTTTTCCCTTGCAAAGCACCAAGTATTCCTCTCAAAATTAAAAACACCTAATAGCGGGTCGAGCTGGGTGGACACGGACGCGAACGTCTGCGGCGTGTGGTTGTGTTTTAAGTGAAGGTGGTGGTGGTGTCGTAGGTGTGGTGGGTTAGGGTGGCGTGAGACGGGGGAGGGTGGCCGAGAGGGTTGAAAACGGGAGGGTGGAAGGGGATTTGCCGTGGTGGGTGTCGAGCGGAAGGCATGGTGGGAAGAGGTGACGGTGGCAGAGGCGGGGAGGTAGAGGAGAGAGAGAGAGAAGAAGAGTGGGGGCGGAAAGAAGAGAGGCGCCCTACATATCCGTGCGCCCTTTCCCCGTCCTGGCCAGTAGTCGGCCGCTCTGGCTGAGCGAGACAACACCCTGCCACGACGACCAGCAAGAGAAAGAGAGGAAAGTGACAAATAAGAGCGGAGGAAAGGAGAAAGAGAGGGGAGAGCCAGAGGTGGCGCGCGCTCGCTTCCCGCAGAGGACGGAATCGGGAGAGATCACACACGCCTTTAAAAACACGCTTCTTCTCGCGAGGCGAACGGCACGGTACCCTCCCGAAAAGAGGAAGAAAAAAAACCATCACCGAGCGAGCGAAGGAAAAAGTCGGCGAAGTCAACGCCAGTGCCCCGCGCCGAGCGATCCACGAAGAAGAAGATTCGGACCCCCTCTCTCTCTCTCTCTCTGGGGGATCTCCGCAGTGAGGGGGGCGCGGAGGGGCGGACGATACGAGAGAGGAGTCAGACAGACATACACAAGAGAGGAGGAGACAGCGGCCGGTCAAAAGGGGGCGGGAGAGAGAGGGATAGGGGGACGGGAAGACACGTGCGGCGTGAAAAGTGCTCCCTTACGCGATATCCCACCCGTGGGCGAGTCGCTCCGGCCGGTGGTCCTCATCTTCCCGACGCGAGCGTGATACGCGGAGGAGGAGTGTGGGAAGTTTACGAATAGTCGGTGGCCCGCACGCGCCAAAACGGACCAACCGTCCTCGTTCAAGAGTGGAAGGAGTAGTAGTAATAGTAGTTGTAGCAGTCGTGTGGAAAAAGTGCCACGAGCCGCGCGGAAGAGAGTGGAATTCACACGCACGTGATCACGTGCGAGGAGGCGCCGATCGTCTTGCTTTACCGAGGACTCGTTAACGCGCCCGTTGCCGCTGAGACGTGTTGACTGGACGGAGGAAGCCGCGGAAGATGCCGGGGATGCCCGCTCCGCATAAACCCGACCGCACCCACGACTCGCCCGGGAGAACTAAGTGGATGCAGTCATATTTATAGAAAAATATTCAAACACTTTCCACACTCGTACAACGATCTGTGTTATATTTTTTCTCGACAACGATGCGGGATGCCGTTATGGACTGGTTTTTTAGGTAGCGACAGCAGCAGGAGGAGGCTGAAGAAGAGAGTATCACCAAGACTAACCGTCATCGAGAGGTGTCGGGAGCGAAGAGCACCTCACTGCTGATCGCGCGAGTGAGCGCCACAAAACACTCGGTGAAGTGGGAGAGGGGGGTCTCGGCGAATCCCCAAGCGGGCTTCCCCGCCGCCTCAGCCGGCGTCGCCCTCAAGGCGGCGGCGACCACGTCACCCTCGCCAGTGTGTGTTTGGAAGGCGGGCGGGCGGCTGAAGGACTGTCGGAGTGAGGGAAAGAGAGAGAGTGTGTTAAGGGTGCTCGATCCGTCGAGGCGATTGGATTCGCGCGCCCTCCAGCAATCGAGATATCCCCCCAAGAGTAGGTGACAAGAGTACACGGGAGGAGGAGGAGGCGGAGGAGGATAGGAGGAGGCAGGTCTCGGATTCCAGACGGTGTGGAGGCGTGTGTGGAGGGGAGGTGAGAGAAGGAGAGACATTGACAGAGAGGAGGGAAGGAAATATAAGGGAGAGAGAAAGAGAGACGTATAGAGAGAGAGAAGACGAGCAGGGAGTTTGCGCGGGGAGTGATGGGGGTGAGGGCGGAGGGGAGTGGACAACCCCTCCGGGAAAGAGGTCGCAGCATCGGTGGTCCACCCCTTCTTTCGCTCTAGAAGAAGAGGAGAGAGATGGACGTTGAGGCTGGAGCCAAGATCGCGAACGACGTCATATGCGTCGACACCGCCACGGGACGTAATTACAGGTAGCAGAGGGTGCTGAGGTGATCCCCTCCCGCCCCCCTGTCCCCGGCACACAGCCGCACACACTAAACTTCCGTCCCCCGCACGAATGAGTCGCTCTCCTCCCTCGGAACCGTAGTTTTAGTGGAAGTCGCCGTGATATATATATAAAAGTATACATAAATGCGAGAAAATCGCCGAGACACAAATTCCGTTATTGAGTAAAAGAAGAAGAGTCGAAGGTCTGCTTGGTACCAGCTGATCACTGCATTATCCCTAGTTCCTCGCTCTCAACTCTCGAGAAAGTTCCCCAAAACTCGTTGTTGCTTCCGGTAATCGAAGAATCTTCGAAGGATATCGGTCTCCATTAGTGTTTCCGCACATTGTTTCCTCGAGTTCTCCCGGAGAGGAGAGAGAAGAGGAGGCGGCGTGGGTGATAGTCGGAAGGTGGCCTGGACTCCAGGAGGAGTGGCTACGCTCGCGCGGAACGCCGGCCGGGCGGAGAAGAGGGACCGGCGAGAGAGCGATCCCTCGCCGGCGCCTAGCCACCGACAGACGCGATGGCCCGGCCATCCGCGTGGCTACTGGGCACCGTGCTCGCTGTGTCGGCGTGGCCTCTCTTCCTACTCCCGGCCCTCGATTTGCCACCCGCCCAACACCACCAGCACCATCACCAGCACCATCACCACCACCACGGGCAGCACCCATCGGCCCACCATCAACAACAGCAGCAGCAACAACAACAGCAAAACCAACAACCCCAACAGCAACCGGCGCACCCTCCGTGTCCCAACTGCATGGGCTCTCACCAGCAGCCCCAACAGGCCCAACAGCAGGCGGCCCACCCGGCGCAGCCGCAGAAGAGGAGCGAGCCAGGGGGGGAGGAGTCGGCAGGCGGCGGCGAGGGCGGTGCGGGAGGCGGTGCCGTCGACGCCGACAGCATGCGGCTAGAGGCCATCAAGCACCAAATTCTGAGCAAACTGGGCCTCAAGACGAAGCCCAACGTGACCTCCCCCATCCCGCGATCCGTCGTCCTAGAGACTCTCTACCGAGCGGAGGAGACTCGGGGTTTCATGGACCCGACCAGACCTCCGGAGCCTGAAGACGACTTTTACGGTAGAACGTCCGAAATCATTACGTTTGCAGAGCCCGGTGAGTACAATGAGATGCGGTGCGCAAAAGAGTAACAATTTCACCCTCGTTATTACTTACTTAACACTTCCTATAGATTTGAAATACACTCAAAACGATGGATGTCCCCTCACATTGGTGGACATTTAAGCCTCGGCAAACACACAAGAACTTGCGGATCAAAGGAACTTCAGGATAAAAAATTCATCAAACAAGAACAAATTATCCTGCACTGCAAACAGGTCAAAATTGCCCTAATAATTCAATAAAAATGGACGTAAAACTCAAATATCTCAAGTTGAGGACAATATTATGACTATTATTTTACGATTTCAATGACAGTTCGACAAACAATTTTTTATGAATACGGAATTCATAATTATGGGACGGATTCATGTAGAAATTTCCGGAGATACGTCAAGCACCAAGCGTTCTAAGTAGATTATCATGCAATTATCCCATTATTTCCTATTTTATTTGAATACGGAGAACTTATACGCAAAAAAATAGAAATGGAAATGAATAGTATGGAAAAGTAAATAGGCATGTATTAAATTAATTATTGTACAAGTAGAAGTTGTCAAAATTAGGGATTGTATTAGAAAATTACTTCTTTGCTCTAAAAATTTTAATATCAACGCATAAATCTACATCCGTAGTAGTAAGACGTAATGATTCAATTTGATCAATCCAAAGGTAATGTCACGAAAATGTAGAAGTGACGGAAATGTCACAAATTGGTTTTCAAAAACTACATACTTCATGAAAAAATAATACATGATGGCGCACGAAAAAATGCAAAACATTTCACTCGAAGGCAACAGCTACAAATCACTAACAAATATCGCAATTTATTTATTTTACAATCTCAGCTATTAACTAATTTATAAGTGATGACTTCAGGCTTAGCTGTGTGAAATCTTGCTATCATGGAAAATAAACTTAACTTTATGGAATAAACTTTGCTAGGTTCACTTCAATACTTAAAAAAAGCATGACTCGAGTTTCAAAACATAGTTACATTACCAGACCCTGACTAACTGATTATCAACCTTTAGTACATATCGGCAATCTATAAGATTCATAGAGAGCTATTTACATATTTACTATCACCAAAACGCAGTAACGGAAAATTAGCGGAGCATAAATGCTTTAAGAAGTTTTGATCCACTTTTCATCTCTTTAATTGGAAATCAGATAGTCATGATCACGCTAGGATTGCATAAGTTTCAGTACAATGAATTCAGAAACAAATTTTTTTACTCAAATATTTAGATCAGAGCTTAAGCGAATAGTTGCTGACTATACACGTAAAAATCCACGAGCTACTAAACGATGGGCTTTCCTTTTGGGGTTGAAGAAAAAGCTACCCAATTTGAATTAAGGAAGTACATTAGGTACAAAATATGGAAAACGTAACGCAAAGAAATTATAAAGGAGCAGTTAAAATAACAGAATAATCTCTAACCATATTCGTCCTATTGTTTTTTTATGCAAGCATAAATAATAGTAAGATAAGTGCTGAACTAAAAGAGCAAGAATTTTCCCAGAAACAACGAGAATTTATTGTTAATAGAATGCGTAATTACGCTTTCCTACAGAAAATTTCCTATTTTTTCCCCTAAGCTCACTGTATGCTATATGTCTACAATGTGCCTAGAGAGGATATTTGATCTATTGACTGATGACCTTTTAGGAAACTATCATGCACAGGAGAGGAGGAAAGGTAAAGAAAAAATAAAACAATCGGTTAATAAAACTTACAATTTTTCGCGTTGATTTTATTCAAATTTGCATAAATTACAACAAAATAAATAAATTCATATTTGAAGTGCCACTGCCATGATATAAATGCGTAAGTTCAAAGTAAATTGAGTTCTCTGTCTTTGACAAATATTCTTTTTGAAATGTAGGATATATCAGTCAAGATGTCCAACCATATACATTTGATATGGCCGACTAAAGAAATTACATGAAAGGGGTATGCAATTCAAGAATATATTTCCTCGGAAAAATTTCAACTTTTCTTTCCAATGATACTTATTTGAATTGTTTACATCCAAACGGAGAAAGACTCATCCATCAGAGAAAGCTATGTAAAGAATCTCAGACATCACTTCCAATTCCTATACAGCAGACAAGGGGGAGTACTGTGATATGAATAATTTATTAGCAATGTCACTTCTGCCCGAATTTTACCTATACGATTTGCCTGAATTCTTAAGGGAAGCGAATTGTGTAATTTCTTGAATACCATTTTCGAAGCCGCTTCATTTCGTATTTATGCTGCCTTGAGTTCGCACAGCCAATGCTATCACGGATGATGGAGCATTCAAGAATACGAAACGAGGTACATACCATTGTTCTTGCGAGAAAGCTAATTTAAAGATCAGATATTCAAGGCTGAAAGGAAAGAGAGAGAGAGAGTAATGGGCAAAGGAGGTCTTATAAATGAGTGAAAAAGAAATGTGATGTTAATTCGATGAGCATGTAATTGTTTCTTTCAACTGATTTGAATAACTTTCAAATTTATGCCCTATCAGTAAACATATACCCTCCAGATTTTGATATTATTCCCAAATTTTATTCTATACTTAAGTGAACTTCCAGGGGCAACAGCGATGGACAAGTTTTTTAGAAGAATTAATGGAGATACTCGGTTAAAAATACAAATAATTACACAATATTAATATCCACAATAGATTGTATTTTCTAGCATACGATTTTGACAGTCCCAATGCTTTTAATTCTCACTGCAATCATATTTCCGTACTTGTAAGAAGGCAGGTAATTGGTTCTTACTCTCTAAACATATTTCAAGTAGCCCCAATCTCAACATGGACACATGTAAGAACGCAAATCTAAGTTACATCGTATATGATTACACCATATATGACACCGTCTATACCGATTAGGAATTCAAATGCTTAGAAATGAATTTTGCATCTATTCTTCGCAAAAGCAACGTAATTTTGTCGATCGGTTACATGAGCATAAAACATCACTGATATTTGATAACAAGTTACTCATATAAGATTAACGGACACCGAACACATCAGTCAGCGCTGAAAGCCAATTGAGAGTAATTAATGTTAGTTCTATCATCGTATTTAAGGACAAAACTCTATAGTGCTTACTTAGGCCCTAGAAAAGAGAAAAATGATCCCTTAGGGGCATTTACTTATTTTTTATTATTTGCATATTATTTATCGAATAACCGCGTGCCTTAGATTTTATAATAGCCAGGGGTATAGTGTAACTCTTCCGCATGCGATGAAACCACTGAAAGAGAATTTTTCTTAACATAAGAGAGCACTAATTATTTAACCCGAAAGTTTGTTTGGATGAATGAGGGTAGTGTTCACCCCGAACTATGCTACAGGCGTGTGAATTTCACATATTCTAGGCAATGTTGAGGAGACGTTTCCTTTCCCTGAGCCACCTCCTACTTCTATGATTTAGTATGAGAATGTCCGAAGGCTTCACCCGAAATTTGAACCCGGGACTCCTCAATCATCGGCCTAGTGCACTGCCACTCTCCCTCCTAATGAAAGGGTAAATTGGTTAGCACTACTCCAAAATCAAACACAAATTCGATTCAACTCTAATTTCAATACATAAAAATATTGGCGAAATTGGTTGACAAATAATTTTCGCAGGAAATATTTTAGGGGGCCGATGCAAAAAAAAAACGAAATAATTGAGAAACTAATAAAAATACCCCTATTTACGGCAAGGGAATGACCCAAAAAGGCGTCCTAATGTTGCTCTCAGTAAGCTGCATTTTTCGTTATCAGACAATCAGGAATATTATTCGTCGCTCCTTCAGGTGAATGCACTCAAATACTATATAAATTTTGCATTTGATAATCAATTCAAAAGGATTCTAGACCAATTTTTTTGGAAAATAAAACTTCACTCTCATTATTCATTGATAAGGTTTAATAATTTTCCGATGCAATGAACCGAGTTCAGTTACATAACTCATAGCTGTAGACAGGTTTATTGCATCGAATATCAATGGATTAAATGGGCAGACAGATAAATGTTTCGGAATCTCATGAATTCCGAAGGATTCCAGTTCATAAGGAAGGTTTAACAATATTTGCCGTGTAATCCACCTCATATACAGCGACGATGAGCCTAATTGACCAAAAAATAGCACTCACCCCGCAAAAGCCTTCACGGAAAGACTCACAATGGGCTACAAAAGAACGGAGCAAACGCTGCAACGCGAGATCACGATCGAGTTGATTTGTCCTAATCAGCCGACAAAACTGGTAGGGTACGTTTCGAAGGGAAAAGCGTGAGACGAGTTTAAAGGCCTGCGGGAAGAAGTGGGTCCTTTTATGAGAGAGGAGGAGTTGGCCCGAACAATGCCGAGAACAAGCTAGTTGGGGTGGGTGGCGCTGGAAGGGGTGTCTGGAGCGGCGGATCGGGATGAGGGGAGGTGGAGGAGGACGAGGAGAGGGGAGGAGAGTAGTTGAGAGAAAGGGAGGGGGGATGAGAGGGGTCGGGGGGATGGCTTTGGAACGAGTGGCGAGGAATGGGAGGTCCGCAAGGGATGAGGCATCACCCGTTACTCCAGCTGCTGTCGACAACATTTGTCTTCTGGGTGTACAGTGGACGTGTCTCGTGGATGCGGGAGTCTTAACTAATAGGGGAGCATCGAATGAGTCCGCCTTCACCCCAGTCCATCCCCTTCCCTTCCCTTCCTCCACTCTCCATTGCATTCCATTTAAGGCAGCCCAAGCGGGTTGCGGAAACGACACCATCACGTAAACACCGCTCTGCCATTCCATTCGAAAAAGGGAGTCGAGTCCTCAACTTTTGGATCACAATATACACGCATCGCTCCCTAGAATAGCGTTATGAGTCATCCGCAATATTATTCCCGTTAGATAGAACGCTTTGGCACAGTTTTGACGCTCAGAATGTACACGATATGGCTCCAATGCCTTGAAGATATTCCCGAAACATAAAAAGAAGGTTTTGTGATCGGGCCCTCAATTGAAAGAAAATCTTTAATGCAACAGCTATCCTCAAATTTAGAGCACAACGTTTTCAAACAGTTTTTCAAAAATGTCTTGCAAAGAAGGAAATGCATTCATGAATTCCCTCCACTCTTAAACCGCTTAAAATGGCAAACCTAAACTGTTCAACGCTGAATGGTCGAAGGCACAACAAAAATGAGAATCCAAAGTCACCCACAAATAAATTATTTCAGGGAGTCGATTTCATACATTAAAAACAAAAAAATGACAACATGATTTAAATTTGAAACGCATATGAACCTCATTTTTTTCATCAGACGATTATCTTTTCATATTTTTCATTTGGCACGTAAGGAATTTGGAATGAGGAATGCCAGGAAACAAATATTATTCCCAATACCATTCGAACCACCAAAATATGGATATCTATTAGCAAAGAGTAACTTACGTAGACCGTTGGCCGTTCTCTCATAAAGTTCTGGTTCCAGCTCGATGAAAGGGCACCTGATTAGAGCATTCTACGGTGGAGACAACCATTGCACTATAGTCCATGACAGTTCGTTCTTCCAACTCAGTTGCATAAGATAAGACTTCTCTGAGGGCAAAAAAATGATGAAGATGAGAACTAATACATCACGCTACTTTTTACAGCAAAATAACATCGATTCAATAAATAGTTATTCTAAATTAAGGCAGGCAGCTTTTTTGCCGTATGCCGAAACGAGCAAATAAGCGATGTGCCTTTCAAACTATAGAATACGGTTATTTATTCGTGGTAATAACTTTTGAGCGTGCGAAAAGTTTCATTTTTGATCCCGTTTCAGTAATTATACCGTGTTGAAATTATAATTACTATTAATTAAAAGAATAATTGGTCGCATAAGCGTGAAAGAGAGAATCAGTTCAAAAAATGCTATTCGGGCTTCCAGCCGGGTGGTCTCCCTCCATTCTGCCGACGTTTCGGAACACGAGTCGGGTTCCATCCTCAGGGCTAATGGTGAGTGGATGAAGTTTGCCAGCCAAAAAGATAAGACATCTGAAAACCACCTTCAAGCAAAATGGCTACAGTAATGAGGAGATACACTCGGCCCTAAAAAGGAGCATTAAAAATCTAGGCTCTTTAAAGGAGGAAGAAAGACCAAAGCCCATCGCTATTGCCAAAATTCCCTATGTGTCTACGGTGTCCGGGAAAATTTCAAGGATCCTCAAAAAACAAAGTATTGACACCGTTTTCCAACCATGCTCCAAACTAAGAGATCTACTTCTTAAAGCGAAGGATCCTTGTGGTTTTGAAACTCCAGGGGTCTACCAAATTCCTTGTGAGTGTGGGCAGGTTTACGTGGGGGAAACGGGGAGAACTATCAATACAAGGATAAAAGAACATAAGAGACACCTTAGGCTCTGCCAACCGGAAAAATCCGCGGTTGTAGAACACGCCATTGAATCCGATCACAGGGTAAAGTGGGATGACGTGAAAATTCTATGCCGCGAGACTGATTTCTGGAAAAGACTGGTTAAGGAATCCATCGAGATCCGGCTGGCAACTAACACCCTCAATCGTGACACAGGGTATTCACTGAGTAATGCATGGAAACCGGCACTTAAGAAAATAAGATTGGCTGCCTCCGAGCCAATCACTTTAGACCTCACAACCAACTGAAAAGTAAACAAGCTGGCAAACTTCATCCACTCACCATTAGCCCTGAGGATGGAACCCGACTCGTGTTCCGAAACGTCGGCAGAATGGAGGGAGACCACCCGGCTGGAAGCCCGAATAGCATTTTTTGAACATATTCGCCGGGAAAGCATCAGATTTTACTTCAGAGAATCAGTTGTTGATGTGAAGATGCATAGCGGAAATCGAATCAGAATTTGATGAATGTCATTTAAAGCAGGCTTTGACGCCTATAAGTATCTTTCGAAATCAAATAAGCTAGAAAAAGAGTGGCGGGTAAGGTTTGAACCAAAGGAAATATAATAATAATATATAATATAGTAATAATTTTGATATAATAGCAAAGATAATGGTGTGAAGAGTAAAAAAAGTCAAAACCAGCTAATATGGTGAAAAAGAAAAGGGTTTCACACAGGAACTCTCATGTACTTGGACACCATCATAACAAAAATAATAGAAGGACATATGAAAGTGCATATATTAATAAAATAACCGCTGAAAATATTCCTTGATTATAGATGCCATGGAGGAAACTGGAATGAATTGCAAGGAAAAAAATCGGTATGCGAGTTTCAAGAACTGAGAGAGAAAAAAATGAGTGATTCAGAAACATCTACAGGAAACTAACAACTGGGCAGGATACTTGAAAGATAGAGGCTGGGAACGAGGATATAACAGCCGTCTGAAATCGACCAAGTTAACTGCTGTACCATCGAGCTAATGGAGGGTAACGAGGTTTATTTGGAGCTGAATTCTTAAATATAAATTTTCATTGAGAATATAATTTCATACAACACCAAAAAGTATAATTTTAGAATTCAGTAACCCAAGTATCAGTAGCCGTATAATTTTCTCGCTATTTAGAAACATTAAGCAGCGTACGAAGCACAATCGGAAGAAAGCGTCAAGTGAGAAATGAGAGTTGCTCCAAACACAAGAGGAATATGAATCAAGCATAATAATAAACAGGAAAGAATATTCATTCGCAACACTCAACAAATATACCGAAATTTTGAAGGGAATTGCGTGACCCTTTATACTTTACAGTGAAATGGAGACTTTTTCTCGAAAACAGCACAATTTACCGCACAAACTTTCTCAATTTTTGTGGCTACAACAAGATGTATTACGTGATCTAAGACACCTCTACTGATATATACCGTTGAGAATAATTTGTGGGCCCAAGGGTACTAAAACATATTTTCAAATTCCCTATCAAAATATGTTTTTGCAACAAAAGAAACGTGCACAACGATTAGTAAACGAAATTTATTCAATCCTTAAAATCAATAAGATCTTTGCAAATAACGCCAACACAGAAAATCAGTTTTCAAATTTGATCACAAACTGTTATGGGGGAAAAATTGAATTTTACGATTACAAAAGTTCCCTTACTACTCTTTTTTGGACGAGAGATTAGAATTTAGCTCAGATTATGAAGAATTTTGATGAATCAAAGAGTCACTAAATCACCAACGTTAAAGCCTTTTTCAGGGTAAAGGCAAATTAGACAATTTGTAACCTAAAATGCCTTATACATTTCACCCAAATAGCGATATTCCAATCCCACTGACAATACTATATGGAGTAGCAGGCTTATCATCAATTATTAATTTGTGAAAGCCACAGTTGTTGAAAACCCCGACGTAAAATGGTCAATATGTGCTGTATTCGGTGGTATAGGAATAAATGAAAATAAATAATAAAATAAAAAACCCATCCAAACACTGATAAAAAGTGAGGAACAGTGGAAATAACGGATTCGTTGTGCTAATCTGACGGTAACCATGGACTCATTCGTACTCGATTGCCAAATGAGATGTTTGTATTAGCATGGGAGCATAGTAAGCATCTGCTTGGCTCAGTAGGTTACGCTCCGGGTCACCATAAATCTCGCGCAGAGCTGGGTGATAATCTACCCGAGCAACCGAAAGCACGTGAAGGGTGCGGGTATACATGGATGGCTGCTTGATCTCTTTTATGGCTCGTATTTATACGATATCCATTAAATGGAACGCAGGGAATCAATACTCGACCAAAAAAGTGAATGGTTAGCGATTAGCCTAATTTTGACTGTGCCAGAAACTTTAAAAATTTTAACCAAACGTTAGTGCAAAGTCACACTATTTCGTCGACCCATTGAGTTCTTTTTAAATGCTCTTTTCCATCAATCAGGCTTGCAAAGTATTTAAACTAGCACATATATTAGCACTCCAAAAGCAATTAATGATCTGTAATACATCTTCCACTTTTCCATTGTTATTTAATGCGAATGACGCGTTTCGTCGCATATAGCCAGCCATTATCAGGTACAAGACATTTTTTGTCTCATGGAAGCACTGTAATGTTTTGCTATCATTTTTTTATAATCGGTTTTTAATTAAATGAAAGTTAGCCTACATTTCTGGTTATGAAAGAAATCATTTTCTCAGTGAAAACCCAAGACACTGTCGCATTTTATATCACCTCAATGAAAGTCACATATTTCCTTTATTTACTGTTACTATAATTGAAGAAAATACTTGAAAATTTAAAAACCTAGGCTTAGAATAATCCAAGAGTATTATATTACAAGAATAATCCATAATTGTATCTAAAAATATCGATTAATAAGAGAATTTGGAATTTCTTAATTAATGACACATCTAGTGAGTTAAATACTATTTTAACACAGAGTTAAAATACTTATAACATAGCCCTCCATGATAGAGAGATGAACATTGGTTCTTATGATGTGCAGTGAGGAAAAAAATTATGCGTTAGAGAAAATGGAACAAACTTGATAAACCGCCGTCTATTTTTCCACTAAATAGCAAAATTATAGCATCTAAATTAAACTAGAAAGATTGTTACATGAACATATTTCCAAGATAGAGATTATGTGAAAAGGCTCACCTCCTTAGAGAAAAAATTGTGAAATATAGGTCACCATAAATATATTCATACTTTCGTAGAGAAAGTCAATTGAACCTAAATAGTATCGACCTCGAACATGTATAAATATATTTACTCGATGCATACAAAATCTTTGACAACTCAAAAATAAATTCATGAGAAAGGAAGGACATAAAAAAGTAATCAGTAACATATTTTATAATTTTCTCAGCACTACGGAGCTATTGGAGCGAAAGTGACATATTCAATACAATTCTGCCGTTCTACATTGCAATTTAAAATGGATAAATTAACAAAAACTATGCCAAACTCAAGATCGATAAAATACGGCCATCGTATCTATCGCAGGCTGATAGGAGCATTAAAAAACTATGAGAATAAATTATTTTTGACCACAAATGAGGAACATGCACAATTTTTTCTAGTAACTGGAATAAGAAGGTGCCTTCCTCAAATACACTCGCCGAAAATTTCGCGGATGAATAATGTTTTTTAGCTGAGTTATGAGTCTTTGAAAATTAATCTTCATCGGCTGCTTGAAAACACGACATCATCGGAGCGTGACGTCACGGCACGGTATCCACTGATGACAAATTGAGGAAGTGGATAGAAAATCGGTCTAAACAGGGGCTCAAATGCAAATATGGCGAAAATAATTGCTGTTTTAACGTCAAACAGCAGATTGTGAATATGTTGGGTTGTCCAGGCGTTATTGAAACAAATGAAGGGGATTGTTTGGTGATTTGGAAGCAATTAATATTTTTCAGAAAATCAGCCGCCATAATGGAGTCGACCAAAAGTGTAACTGTCGCATTGTGCTTTATTAAATCCCTCTTAAGTCAACTTGTTCTTTGAGGAACTACTAAAAAGCTCGTCGATGATTTTTACTTCGATATATTGCAATCAAGAGTCTACTCTCTTCGCGAAGTGAATGGTGTACCGTGCGATGACATCAGAAGGCGTTTCAGGTCACGTGACATCAAGCCATATTCTATCACTTTTAATAAGCGTTTAATGACGTTTGTGTAGTGCTAGGAGAGTTTTGGCTTATATATTTGGACTCGTGAGAAAATTGTCTATTCAATGAGACTTACTAGCATGATGAACAAATTTCATGCATGTTCCCCATTGCAGGTAGAGTACCATTTTCCGTTCTAGGAGCTCATTATTCTCTTTGTTCGCTGACGGAATGAGATATACATTAATATAATAATATATTAATATTTTTACATAAATGTTTAATGAGAATTGAGTTTATTAAACACATTTCAAACTAAAAAAACTCAAAATTACACTCAAGACAAGCCTATTATGGTTAGTCAATCGACTCTTCATAAATTGTATCAACATTTATCGGCTTACCATTCCACGGCCTGCTCTCACATAAGAACTCAATAGCCTCTGAATAGGTATTCCATTAATCTTTCAAGGAATCTAACCGGCTCATTATCCTGTAAAACTTTGGAATGAAAGTCACAAAGTCAGTTTCGCCCAATTCCTTTAGATGTCGAGAGGAAAGGGCCCAATAAATAAAAAAGGAGGCGCATGGAGCATAACTCGAGAGCGATGAAGTGCCCCTTTTTCTCCCGCCATGGGTAAAAGAAGGGGCGGGATTGAGCGGGAAGGTGAACCGGTGGGTTTGATGAAGAGGAGTAGGGAGGTTTGAAGCGATGGGGACGGAGAGTAATTGATGAGTGTCTGCCCGAGGAGCGGGATGGTCATGTTCTTTACGCCACCCGTTCCCCACAGTCTCGCGGTGTGGGTGGCCGTGTGGGTAAAGAGCCGTGAAAGTCTAGGGGGGGAGGGGGATGGCGGAGGACGGCGAACGGGGGGTGGGTGTAGAGCGGGTGGGTTTGCCGGCGACAGGGCTTCTGGCGACGAAGCCGTTGAATATTGATTGGCCAAGTAGAGGAGGAAGAGAGAAAAGAGTGAAGAGAAAGAAAGGAGACGGCAAGAAAAATAGTCACGTCGAATAAAATTTGAACCACGATATAGAAGAGTTTCATTCTCTTTCCTAGCTCCTATCATCCTCTCGACCTCTCTGTCTCTCTCACACTCACTACAAACCGGAGGCAGGAAGGAAGGCAGGTCGGCAGTGTGTATCTCTTATCGTCGGCAAGCCATGGGTCCCAGCCAAATGGCTGTCTCCTGGGTATTTCTGGTATTTTTGGTTTCAAAAAAATTTTTATTCTCTTTATTAGTTATAGAATAAATTTGGAATCGGGTGGGAGTTAATCGGGGCTAGGGAGGTAGGAATGGTTTAAGGAACGTTTAGGCAGGTTGTGTTTGGGGTGTTCTGGGGATTCTTAATTCCAAAGATTGATTAAGTGTCAATAATTTGTAATTTTGTACGAGCGAAAAAATTTGGTTAGTACATGTTTAAGAAAATATTGTAACGGAGTAATTTTTTAATCATTTCTGATAACTAAAAACCACTCGACACACCGAACGATCGAAACTGATTGCGTGGCCATTCTCAGGATACTTCCTTTAGCCACTCGATCCATTGCCCACTTCGTTGTCTTCTCGGCCTCTATCCTTCCGTGAATTTTATCCTTTTCAAAACAACCGCAAACACATTTCCTCTCCCACCACTTAACTATGCTACCCTGATATTCCTGCGGCTCCAGCCACGGAATGTAAGGATTAAAAAATAAGGAAAACCGGCTTTATCGTTGAATATATTTCTTCCATTCCCGCCTCCTGGCCCTTTCTCACTGCCACAGGACGACAATCCACAGTGCCAATTTCAGGACTTAATTATTTCTGGTACCAAGAAATAATGATTGCCAATAGCGGAGGATTCTTATCACATTCATTAGGGAAACATCCATTACATCGATGAAAATTGACCCATAAATTCATTCGAACAAGGGAAAGGGGGTTCTAAAAATGCTTACATTATACACATTTTCAAAAATAAGATTTTTCCTTAACATCACACGTTTAATATTCCTTTTTTTTAAATACGCAAACCTTTGATAACATTTCATTTTGATTGAATCAAGGAAAGATATATTACAAATTGAACTAAGATTCGGTGTCATTACTTTAATTTAAAATTAACTTCCTGTGAATTTTAAAATACCATTATTCCAGTAATAACGTCGCATATTACATTACGTGAAAAACATTATCTCATAAATAAAGTAAACTTTTTAATTACTTTAAGAAGAATCTTGATAATGTAGGAAAATTTCTTGAGTTTCCAAGCAGCTGGGTATTATCTTGCAAACCATTCGCCACAAAATACAGGAATTCATCAAGATTGAAAATACACTCGAGGATAATACCCTTATTAAACAAATTTTGATTTGACTTAACTCATCATTATAAACAGTTGTCACTCCTAAGATTGGTTTTACTCTGCCTTCCATTCAATTCTCCCATAAAATAATCTTTAAACGCCTAAGTAATTATTCTGCTCCACATCCTTCATCACCTGCTCTCAGTATATCATCCGTGGCCTACCTCTGCCGTTCTTCCATTCCACCTGACCTTACGCGATAATTTTCATTAGACCGTCGTGCTTCATGATATGGCCAACTAAAATGACGCGTCTTCCTCCCGTGAAATCTACACTATTCTATCCCATATGTAAAATTTACTAACGCAATAATTATATTTTTACCAAAGTTGGGACAGTGCTACAAGAACCCTACACGATGGATGCGACAAAGATATAAACATCTTGTGCTGTGTCCTGCACAAATCTGAAAAACCGTAAATGGGCTTTACACGAAACCCAAAGTCCAGCTCGGATTTAAAAAACAATTTAGCAATAAAAGTCTAGAATGAACTATGACAATAGCTATATTTATATCGGAGGTAGGGACCAAGCTACCCGAACACCGAGTAATAGATGAAACAAAGAAGTCAGCATCTCGTGCTGCGGCCTCTATAGCTCTGAAAAACCGTAAATGGCCTTTACACGGAACCCAAAGTGATAAGCTTACATAAAAAAAGAACAGTCAAGCAAACTAACCAGCCGACTCGCCTCTGAGTCCGAATGCACTTGTTTGCCACCACTACCACGGCCGCCTCCGCCACCCCCGAGATTCCCCGACGTCGGCGGCGGCGGCGGAGGCCTCTTTCTCCCTCCAGACGATACCTTCCCCGACCACCCCCCGCCCCCATTCGAAGAATTCCCTCGCCCCCTTGCAGCCCCACCAATCTCTCCGACTTACACCCACCTACATACGGCCACCTCTCCTCCCCACCCCCGGCCAAACTCTCTCAATCCGCGCACCTCTTCCTCTCTCAAGCCAACGACCAACAACACAAAAACTCTCCACCTCGTCTTCCAACCGCACACTTCCCCCTTCCCCCTCAATCCTTTTTTTCTATTCAATTCACTGATTCGCAATGTGGGGAAATCTATTTATACGCAGTTCTGCCTCAAAACCACAAGGGAGGCGACAAACCGAACCCCAACCTAACCCGACTTTCCCACGAAGAAATAAAGCACCTCTAGTAATCCACATGAGTGACCCTAGACAAGGTGTGAGCGGTGAGTAGGTTGGTGGGATGAGAAAATTATACCTTTTTTAACTTTATTCTATTCCCACAATATGTTATGCGGGGAAGGGTGCTGATCAAGGGGACAAAATGGAGAAGGCACTAGTCCGTCACGTTGGAGCTTGATTTTCGTTGCCACTTTTAATCGTTCTTCAGGAATTTCCGCAGCGCTGCGATGAGGAAAGAGCGACCCAGTTACACTCGTTATACAAAAGTGAGGAGTACCATTGAAAAACAATTCATTTGATGGAATACACCATTGAGATTGCAAATTTCGGTCAGCCGCCCTAATAACAGATTATTTCTCCAAAATAATTCATCGCTCCGCCCATCAAAGACGCAGGTGGCGACTCATCCAAACCCATTTAAATGCGCGGTGGGTGACAACACATGTGTAACCCGACTGATGATTCCTCTATTGTAATATTCGTGGTACTGAATATTGATATGCTTAATATGTTGCCACCCTCTGCGCATTTAAATGGATTTACTAATGTCGCCACACCCAGCAATGACGTTAAGTGCGATACTATTTACACGGAGAAATAAACAATAATTACGAGTAAACCGAAACCCACATTCGCGGTGCAAATAGTCTATTGAAAATATTGAAAAAAATAGATCGCTCTGGACTCCTCAACGCGCTATGGAATATAAAAAATAACGATTAATATGCGCCCAAATTCGATACAGAATTTAGGCTTCCAAGGGATAGGTTGAGTCCCCTTGGCCGTACCCCGAGGCGCCAGAGTGAGATTCGCCACTCTCAACGGGGGATGTCCCTCGTTCTCTCCCATTCAAACGTGGGATCGGGCGCCTCGCGTGTTGCGGGAAGACGGTAGTCCCTGGCGGTGTGTGGCATGTGACCTTAGTCCACCTCCTCCGCCTCCCATTCTCTTCCCTCCGCCCCTCCCCGCCATCCCTGCCCCCCTTCCCTCTTGGCCAATGCCCCGTCTGTCGCTGGCCAACCTCTTTCCCTCACCTCCCCGCTCGAAAAAACACTCCTTCTTCACAGCCCTTTAGAGAATCGAAGAATCGTTCCATTCTGGCCACTTCTCGTTTTGCTACATTGATTAATCGATTAATGCCCAGCGCATACGAGTCAGCCAATCTTCTACTTTAAATAAAAATATCAATCCTGTCGTTTGGCGGCGAAAAAAAGAATGTTACGCTCCGGCCATTGACTCTTGAAATCCGTTCGCCGGCGGAGAATGCGAGAAATCTATCAATAACTTAAACGGTTAAGACCAGTCGCTGAGGGGCTTGTCCTTGTCGTGCGAACGTGGCATTGAATTTTTCAACCGTGAAAACTCGTGGCGATATCAGCTGATGGGAAGAGTTTTTTTTTTTAAGTTTTCTATGTGACTGAGCTTTAATTTTTTACTCGTACGTCACGCGATGCGTAGCGGTGGAAAAAGATGACTACCCTATGCTGAGAAAAAAAAAAATCTACGGTTAAAACCGGTTAGAATACATTACACTTTATATTAAAATGTGTCCTCGTTCTAAATGGCCCTCAAGATGTCACTCAACCCAATTTAAATTACGCCTCAAAAGGGTAACCTGTTGATTCTGACACAGTTGTAGCCACAAATGTAGTAGTATTCTAGTACTCGTAGCATTTGGTTCATCGACGTAACCTTACGGGCAGCAAATTACTACGTGACTGCCATTGCAACCTGGGTGTCTTTTGATCATATGACACCAAAATATCCCTTGTATTGACATGCGCACTACGTAGCCAATATCTGACCTTCTTCGAGCCAGCAATAAAATTTCGGAATGGGTCAGAGTTACTCATTTATTATAACCATACCCCCACGGGTAAGGTTTTTAGGAAGAGGAATGGGTAACGTTATCATAGGCCGGTAGTGATGCTGCTGAGATAAAACGAAATGATCAAGATCGAAGATGAAAAATCGAGTTCGGAGTTGAACTCGGATGTCATGCCTCGATCTCCATTTCCTCTATCTTTTACTACTAAAACTCGATTTTCGATTGCATTCGAAATCGATTTTTCCCTCACTTATTCCAAGTAAGCCAATATCCGTTTTCAATTCTACCTGCAAGCTACATTTATTATCTTTTAAGGTGTTATCGATTGAAGGCTATTTACAGGAAAATTACCCGATTTTCAACAAGAGAGTTAATACTTGTTATTTTATAGCATCGCATATCCACTGAATATAAACAAATTGTCAACCAGCTACTTTTAAAAAAATTTGATAAATCAAATGAAAATCTCAAAAAAAAAGATTTTAATTGACTCATAAGCAAAAGTGTGCGATAACTATAGCAATACTAATTGCAAGTGAGAGCTTGATTATAAAATGATGATTACCAGAATCGCCTTACACTGACGGCGGGTTTTACTTATTATTTTCGGAAACGCTGTTTCGAGAGAAACAAATGCAAACTAAAAGAAAGGTATGTATAAAAATAAATGTGTAAAGTTTGAATACTTTCAAAACCAAGAGTCCCCGATTTTTAATTATCAATCCAATTTCTTACAGGGCAAGTAAACTGGAAATGTAATAATGCCACTCATAGCGTAACTACACGGATAATCGCCTTAAATAGAATTGTATTGCTTACATGAGGAATTCCAAACGTTTGAAAGATGTAAAATATTATATTCTACGGCATTTCACTATGTCAATTATATTAATTAACTACCCTACTATTTGCACCCGCACCTTTTTAAGGGGAATATTTTTGGTGACTATACAGAGCCCATTGAAGTGTCACATGAAGCTTCCACTATGGCAAATTGCCCACCCAGAGGAACATAAAACTTGAGTGCCTCTTGTTCCCTTTCTAAGTGGAGTGTAGGCAATTGGTCATGTCATGTTTAGCTCACTCATCTTTCTTTCTACTTCCGCGAACCTCTTTACGGAACAAAAGACGCTCTCCCGCCCAAATGGCAGTTTACTGAGCAGCTCCAATTCGGAAGGGCATAATACTGGCATTTTCTGGCGGCCTCGCGGTCTTCTAGAGCGGCGCTAAAGCTTTTGATTAAGCAAATCTCCACGAGTCATAGATTTTTCCTTCTCACGCTGTTTAGATTTCAAAATAAACATAAAAGATACCTATATATATTTAAAAAATTGAGAGAATAATATTAAAGGGCGAAAACATAATAGGGAAAAAGAACGAATGAAAGTGATATTTTAAGTGAAGATTGAAAATAACGGGGATTCAAAAAAGTATCATCCGATGTCAAGATTGATTTTTTCTAGTTTGCGATGCAAGAAAATTTTTCTTTGTTACATGGTCCCAAATTTGTAGGCATTGAAAAGGTAAAAAAAATTGGATCAATTCGGGATGATTTTTGGAAAGATTAATAGAATATTTTGCTGAATAATTATTTGTTTCTTGCATCCAGTTTATTTTGTCCAAAAGGTTTCGAGTCACATACAGCAAATTTATATACGGAGAAACTAATGGAAGAACCTAAAATTCATTGAACACTTACTTCTAAGTACTTGAATCTATTAATAGATAATACTTATGCTAATAATTTCTGCTCTGATGTAAATTCGTAATATAAGAACAAAAAATAAAACGGAAAGAGGTGTTTTTAACAACGTATTAGGGTAAGCATAAGAGTTATAGCGAAAAATATTTAAACTGTGAGCTACTTACATAAAATATAAAGAAAAGCGACATGATTCGTCCAAAACTTAAACGAGCGAACTTAGAACGTTACCTCATATTTAGACAAATTAGGGTGGGCATCGCTTGAGTCTAGGAGGCTAAGAGCTAGCCTGAAATTGCGTGAGCAATTTAGAATGGGTATCTTTGAGAGCAATACGAGAACATCATCATAGATACGCACTATATTTCCAGGACAGATAAAAACGATAAATTCAGAGAGACCTGCCAAACGGATAGGTATAAGAATTCATTTCTCCCCCAAACATTAAATTACTTCAATAAGAGCTATTTCGAACTAACCTTAGACTGGGATTCACAACACGCACCCTAATTTTTCGTATTATTCCAATATGAACGGCCGGTGTCCTATAACCATCGCCACACGTCTTTCGAGGCATCTTGCGGGTAAGCAAGTAGATAATGGGCCACCAATGCTTTGAAACACGAAGTGCAAGATACCATCACATATATTTAAACGTTGATAACCCTCACTAACCCTTTGCTACCAAAATGCATTGAAACCTACGCTTAGCAAGAAGAGAAGTGAATTAATGGAATTAATAATGTAGTTTTTTCCTTTAATGCCGATTTTAAACACTGGATTCTTAGGAATCGAGAGAAAGGGATGGGCAACCTTGTTCCTCAGGATATCTCTCCTTTTTCTTCACTTTGCATTTTCTCGGCCTCACCTGAATGCCAGAAGTATAGATACAGATTTTGCAGATATGTACAAAAGAAATTAATACCGGCGTTCTTATGTCTCTGACGGTCTTAGCAACCCGTTATCTTTCCAACACACCGATCCTGGAAATATCTTATCTCTTTCTCAAAAAAATCAAGATAGTCGACACGTATTTGGTACCCTTTCATTTAATATTCCACGACGAGAAAATTTGTAGCTAATGCCTTATTTAAGTTTAGAACTTTTATCTCTGTTCACATTTCTGATGATTTTTTATCTTTCATAGAGACTTCTTACTTTTCTCATTGATATCCATCACTTATAGATATCAATGGATGAGAAAAATAAGAACATAAAATAAGAAAACGAGCAGCTTTAAAAATGCATGAGGCATTTCATGAGAATTTCGTGTCATAATCTATATTTTAAAACAAATTAATTACAATTTTTGATCGCGCTAAAGGGCGGTTTATGTTTAAAATAAAAAAAGGCTTACGGCTGTATTCATAGATTTCCGCTATAACACGCTAGTGGGGCGACTAATTTAGTCGGCTACTAAGAACTTTAAGTCGCCTACTAAGTGTATGGTATTCATGGATTCTATTGAGTGAGCTACTAAGACATACTAACTTAGTATGCTACTAGCCAGCTCGGCTGCTGATACTCGGTTGCGATTTGTGTTCAATCCGTTAGGCTACTCTTGACATCACTGCATTCGACTACTCGTGGCATCACTGCATCCGGCGCAGAAAATTCGTAAAACTATCAAACAAAAGAAATTAATGCAGCAAAATGCATCGAAATTTTTACTTCGTAATGCATAAATCGATGTAAATTCAATTCAGATATATTTACTGATTATTTTTCACTATTAATTTTGTCATATATTTTTGCAACTCCTAAAATGTAATAGCCACATTTTAATTTTTCAAATATTGACAGCGCATAAGTGCGGAAAGATAGGGCATATAGTTTTCTAGAGGTGGTTAATGCAATAAACAAAGCATAATTAACCTACCTTTTTGTACTTATTTATTGCTCATCATTTCACAAATAGCAATACAACGCACACAACATTTCACTGCGCATTTCAATAGCTGTCTTGATGATACTTATAACCAGGGTACACCGAATTAGCTGATTCAATGGAAAACTTGGCTCACAATTCATTTAAAAAACTTTAACGTAACACTAATAAAGCATGATTATCAGTTTTCCAATCACTCTGCACAACCTAAAAGCATTTTCACTCGTTGACGTTCGAAAGGATTCTTCACAACCCACTTCCCACTCATCACTTACGATTTAGAATAACTTTATGTAATTTCACATTACCAATGCGTAGAAAATGAAATGAATAGCGTGAAACAAATTGCTAAACCAGTAGTTGTAATATCAACAAACTTCGAATCTCACTTACATTCGTACCGTAATCAAAACAATAACAACAGCGCAACGAAATGCGTGAAATGTAAACACTGGCGAAAAATCACGATGAAGTGACCAGAATAGCTACTAAAATCAAACAGAAGTTATGAGCGCACAAACGAATGAAAATTAATACGTGTTCGATGCATCCCTAAAAAACAACTACTTCAAATATGAAACATATCCCCATCGCAACAGATAGACAAACAGACCTTTGATCGAAATGTATACGGTTGATTAAAGAGTTTCATGTAAGAATGGAAGAAATAAATAGTTTTGCCGAAGCTCATACACTCAAAAATCACTTCACTTGTCGCTTCTCTCTTTACTTCATCGTCCATATGCAATCAATTCACTTAGGAGTACACTAAATGCACAAATTGTGTTCACTTACATTATAGGCACAAATTCACTGCACATCGTAGTTTCCTTGCAGCTGTAAAAAAAACCTCTCAATTTCTGTCAACAATTACACTACATACGTGCCTGCCTTACTTGAAGAATGGATTTTCGTGTTCCATTTTGGCACAAATGCGTAAAAATCTGTGAGATTATACAAATAGAACAGGAGTCCATCATCCACAACGGTCCGCCATATGTAGTAGCTCCCTTAGACAATACAGGTGGGTGACTAAGAGCTGGCTACTAAGAAAGTAGCATACTAAGCTTAGTAGCCCTTATTAAATATCTATAAATACCATTGTGCTAGTATTGCCTCGTTCAGAATACGATTGTCCGAGCGATCGTCCTAACGATGGTTGGCCGAACTAGCAGTGTGAATGCATGTACTGACAATAGTTACTGTAGTTCCGAACGTTGCCACTTATTCTGATTATTTGTTTGATATCCTAGTTTCGAAAGCAGAACGAGTCGTTGGATTTACAGTAGCTTGAGCAGTAGTAGACTATCCACTGCAAAATATAGCTCAAAACTATTAAGTGCTTCCCTAATTAGCTGACTAAAATAATCGAGGTATGTCCTCAATAATGAACGCGGAATAAAAAAAAGCTGATCTCCTGGTTCACTGTCTCATGGTGGCTTTTGTTTACGATAAGGTCTCGACCAATATTTTAACTAATTGACGGATTTAAGATTAATCTTTCATAAATGAAATTCTTTGCTCGATGATCGATTTTTTAATTTTGATCATGATGAACGTTGCTTGTTGAGACCATATTCTTTCGGAATTCGTCATCGTATTTTTAACGCATGGATATGTAATGGATATTTACATCCAAATTCATTCACCATCGTGGAAATTTGTCTAAAGATAAGTTCTCTTAAAATATTTAAGTGCTTCACGTACTTGAACTTACCAGTTTTCAATTTTAAAGTTGAAATGGCCGTACAAAAATTGGAAGAAAAACAGAAAATGGCCGCACCGAAGAGCGAGGGGAAAACGGTCGATCTTCAAGTGTCTATAAATTGGACAATCATATCACTAAAATACTGAAAATGTGTTTATAACTAGGTATTATCTAATATTTTAATCTACTTGGTAATAAATGTTTCAATTGAATACGAGGCGTAATTTCTGATTTTACAATACTTTAAATGTAAAAAAATGAGTCAACTCGACAATGTTTACAGCGATGGTTTTTAATAGCTTTACGAATATTTATTAAATCATTATAAACTAAAAGAAATCCAATCATATATTTCCAAGTATTGACAACACGTTGACTCTATCATCACATAACAAGAGAACCTGGCTCTATCACTATAAAAACACACTCAATAAAAACAAGAAAGGAAGCTTAAATATTTTACTGGTTATAATAAGCTAATAAGTAACTTGTGCTATCAATACGTTACCAATCCGACTTCTGTTCTATGCTCATATATAATGTCCGTAAAACATATAAATCTGACACATTTTTGTAATTATTAAACATGAATTACATTTACAATATGATTCTTATGCTGGTTTAAAATAATTTATAACTATTTATGACAAATTCTATGAAATTACTTGGAATAACCAAGAGTTCACCTATCTAGTCGTCTTATTTTCCAAATTTTTGCATGTGTACAATGCCATTTCGTTTGCCTCGAGCTCGTCGGCAACTGCCACTTAATTTTTTTCAAGTGAGCGAGACTTTTTTTTTAATCATAATTATCAAAGAGAAAAACGGAAAATACTTTTTAATATTCTTTGATTTTTTACCTGTCGACATGTCTCCGTCTACAAAGACCGTTAATCATTCCCTATAGTAAATACCTATGTCGTAAAAGGGCCCGCTTGAGATGTAGCGAAAAACGTTACTAATAATTTTCAATTTGTTTTTCTAAGCAACAGGTGAGCCTACCTTTAACACAATATTTCTATTTATATATACCTAATAGAATAAATGGGTCGACTTCGCTAACGTTACCCCAATGATAAGTCCCAATGTATTTTTTTAACAGATTATTTGCAGGCACCTCGAAATCGCGATTTCAATAAATATCCCATGTTTTAAGTTATTATCGCTGCATGAAATTAAATGCAGTAAAAGGAGAAAGTTAGGGGAAGTGATGAGAAATTTAACATGATTTTGACGGTAGGATGCAGAATCACAGAATATATTGCTATCTGTTAATTGTATTTCACGCTTCGATTACATCCCAAAATCTCAAATTTCTCAACTTTTGTTTGTTTAGTTTGGACTCTCCCATATCACTCCATTCATAAAAATTAGTTGGTTAACTCCCTCAACAAGGCCTTATAATTATAATGCAACTTACAGTAATTACATGTAGTATATTAATTGCAGTGTAGCGTTATCTTAATAAAACCTAAATACATACCAACTAGCTCCATCTATAACCGAATACATAAACTAAGAGCATTTAATAAATAAGGTTTTACAATAAGCAATATCATTATAAAACGTTCGCAAATAATGAACGCTAGCATTATTGCCTGATCAGAGTTCACAGATCGTAAGATGAAGGAGTAAAGCATTGAGAACTGGAGGCTTGAATCAAAGCTGTAATTGTGGAAGTTTTTAATAATATTCGCAATAGTGAGGACGAAATTTTAAGGTTTTGAGGAAAACACATTTACTGAACGCTACCAAAGATCAAGTGCGATCAATAGAATGAGCTTCAAATCGGTGATGCCAAAAGAGCAAGTCGTTGAATCATTATCATAAAAAATATTTAATAAAGGTAATGATGGAAAAAATCAGGTGGATTTATACACATGAGAGTCAAGTGTTGATACTTGTTAAGGATGAAGAATGAGAAGAACCGAAAAGGTAAGAGAAGGAATTTGAGAAAGGAGCATATGGATGACGAGGGGGAAAAGATAAGCATCGTACAAATGCAGCAATATAATCAAACATTAAAATTAATGGTAAAATTCCCTAAGTCCAAACCAGGAAGAATAATTTCTTGCTTTATTTTCAGCACAGTTGGTACATAGAACACAGAGTATTATAATGATCAAGGCGGGAAGCGAAAATGAGGAAACGCTGAAGATTTTCAACGAAAAAAATTCCCACTAAATTTGATTTTTTTAGGGGTATTAATGCATGAAAAACCTTGAGCTACAAAGCAAACAATAGAGTGAATCACAAATTATCGTCCTCCGAATAGATATTATCATGAAACAGAAAATGAATGCATCGAAAGAACAATGTGTATAAAATTACTGCCATGATGGAAAAATGACTCATTCACAGAAAGCACTCCCATTCGGAGAAGTCAACAAAGAAGATTTGCACATCCCACAGACGTTTAGGGACTGTACCTTTTATGGATGAAGGGGTGCGTAACCAGGCCTACCTCGAAGTCTAGATGTTTTAGCAAGAAAGTACACTGGGGATGTGCGGTAAATAATTATATATTGACACATCGGAAACCGATATTTTTTAATATACCGATTGGCCGATATGTAAATCGCTAAAGAAATCACCGGTGTACATGCATATCGATACGGTTTATAAAGAAAGAATATAAATTTGACAATTCATTTTAGAAGTATTTTGTACATTATTTATTACGATATTATCACTTTATGTAAAAAATAATTATAATTTTCTTTATACTAATTTATTTCTCATTAAAGTCGAAGTAAAACTATCAACTATCAATGAAATTGAAGAAACTGGTAACGAATAGATAATGCAAGTACTTCATTCTGCTAGAAAGTTATTGGTTCAAAGGAATTCTATATTTACTGAATGAGAAAAACCTCACTAATTGATTTCAAAGCCAAAGCAGAATTTCGTCGTAAATGTTCACAGTTTCGTGGCAAATGGTAAAAAAATCAAAATATACTTATACTATTCCTAAACTAAATGGAATTTTAGCAACCACACCAGCTGATATCATACCCCATAGCCTCCGTAATTACTTAATTTCGAATTACCAATTTTCAATGAGAATAATACGAGTACCTCGTCTATACACGGTATCGGTATTTAGGAAATAACACCGAACACACCGGTACAGAGACTTAGGAAAATTCATCGCTACGTACCGATATACCGTAAAACTGTAAATACTGCATATCTCTGCCGATAATGTCGTAGCAAAAAAAACAAACATAGGAAAACAAATTCTATCTTCAAGACTTTATATTAAAAATCGAAGTATTAGCCTCTTTCCACCAATGTTTCATTGCACAATAACGCTTGCAAAAATAGTTAGAAACTTGATATTCGGTATGCCCAAGCCGTTATTTTTGGAGGATTATAGGGGTGGCGGCCATGATGCGTGTTAAGCATCACACAAAAACTCAAACGCCTGACCAAGAAAGGCCTAAATAAAGAATTAACCAGTTCTCTATTAAACAATTTGGATGATTTTCACGATACGTGCTGCGATCTGAATTACATTCACAGAGACAGGATGAAAAACAAATAGTCTCCTGAGGAGTCATTTCTTGATAATGAAATCTAAGTTGTATTATTCGAAGGTCGAAGTATTAATACAAAACTGATGTTTCTTAACAAGCGCAATAAAAGTTTTATGAAGCACATTTTATTGAAACAGAGTTACTTTACAAAATAAACTAGAAAATCAGTTCTTCAGACTCATACCGATAGGATGGAAATCACATACCAATCGACCACACCATTTGAACAAAATGTTATTACGTTCGAATTCTACAATTAAATTCAGCCGCTCCATTCCCGAGTCGCCTAGCGGTACACCCTTTTTTTTACGTTTTTTACGAATTTTGTATATTAAATCAGCGATTCTTCGTTTGGAGTCAGCGATTTTTTCCAACTCATTACTACTTCAAAAGTATTGAACACCAGGGAATAAGCCCAGTAATGAAGAATATAAGCATGTAATAACTTCCGTATTTTTTCTCCGCGTATAGAAGTTTTTGTACTATCGTCAGGGGAACATTTAAAGCAGTGGTATTAGGTGTTTACTACGTCCATTCATTCATATTCAGTTATTTACATAGGGATGTAAATAACGAGGATATTCAGGGGGATTGAGTAATTTTCAGCAACTAAATGCCTCGGCGTAAAAGCAAACAGAAAGTTTAGAAAATAATCTACAGAAATTTCAATTACAGTTATAAGAAAAAGACAAGGTGCAATGTAGGTATAGATAAAAGATCCAGTTTCTAGTAAATGCTGCTTTATTAATATCCTATAACGAATGTCATCGTAATCATCCTGAGTCGACAGTCCTCATAATGGTTTGACGTAGCTTTCCATTCCGCTCGGCAATCTGCTAAACTTTTCTTATTTAGCTATTTCTTCTCTTTTTCATCCTTCTTATGATCCTGCGTCCCTAGGTTCTACTCGTATTTCAACAAAATGTACTAATAACGTTCAGAATATCCGAAGCTCGTCGAAAGGTAAGAATTGTACATCTTGTGTATCATAAATCCACCGATAAGTGAGTCATACTGATATCTGCTCTGAAATTCATGCATTTTGACCTGTTCCTGATTGCAGAAACTTTATAAGAAGGACAAATAATCTATACACCAGCAAATGAGAACAATTTATAGCCATAAAATCCCAGATCCAACTCTATGAAGGGAAGAAACACAAAGCCGATGACAGAAAGTTTCACCATCTGTAGGATAAATAAAATATTAACTTCACTAATAATGTAAGCAATAACTTATGTAACCTGGGAAATTATAAATATTTTACGATTTTAAAATTGAACATTTATGGAAGTATGGAGTTTCTCGGGTACTCAAATCTTCTTTCAGCATATGACTGGCACAATTCCGTGGTATTGATGAACAGCTTTGGCACCATACCAATAACATAACGTGCAGACACCCAAGTTTCATTTAAGTAGGCATCGTTTCTTTTAATTGCGCCAAGATGAATACAAAAATATGGAAACGCAATGGAATTAACGCAAAGTCCAGTGTTGTCCAGTAAGCCTCGCATCTGACTTCAGGAATGAAAAACTAATTGTTATTATTAATGATACCATCCAATAACCTCCGAACCCATCGTCGCCGGGTTCGTAATATAAAAGAAACTTGAACGTGGTGGCCGTAATTTTTTTGACGAGAGAGTGACCAAATGTTTTCAAAAATGTATGTGTACGATCAGGCTGGCCTAGTGAGAGGAATACTTAGGTCCGAGTTCATATCTTAGGTGAATACCATTAGGGAATTCTACTTTGTAGATAATTTTTGAACTTTTGACGTTTAAATTCTGATTACAAAACTGCTTGTCTGAAAACGGCTTTTTGCGAGCAAACATTATTTCCAATAGTGTAGGCGACCTCTAAAATATACCTCAAATATGATAAATGAATCTAACACATTTTCTCAGGTAATAAATTGAAGACTGAAATTCCCGAAACCAATTATTTATAAATCATTAACAATTATCAACCCTTAATAATGGCTCAGTCTTAGAATTATAAAGCAAAGAGAAAAACAAAACCAGTCACACTGAATCAAGTAATTAATTATAATGGTGTTCTTTCCGAAGTACTTTTAGGGATTAGGAAACTCGAGTATATTTCACAGATATAGATTTATGGAGTGACGTTTTATGAGAGCTAGTCAGAGAAAAAAACCCTCCAATTTTAAGTAAAGCATATGGTGCTTATAAAAATATGAAATCCAAATGAAATCCCTGAAAAAATGTTGAATTGCATTCGTGAAAGTATTTACATAGTAACGAAAAAATAAAAAAAACACCATTTACAAGAACGCTACTAGCTCAATTATTAATATCGTTGGAATCACCAATAGTATGTCATATGGCATCTATTTCTAGTACTAGGTTATGTCACATCTACGAGTATCTATGGTAAGACTCGTTATTTTACTTCAGCGCAAGCGAGAAACAGAATCAGACAGTAAATAAATCTACTGCGTCACTGAGTAACGTGCTGCACCAGTTGCAACTTAAAACCATCATTAAGCATCAGAAAATTAATTCGCGCGAAAAATTCCATTCGGGTTGATATCAGTGTGTTGTATTAACACGTTTCGCAGACTGAATGAGCAAATGATGTATTTATCGTATCACCGCCACAGAATTCCGTAAGAAAAATAATATTCCATAACCCCGGGTAAATAATATTATGATCACTGAAGGCAATAAGGTGAAGCAGTATCACGTTATGTCTAGTCGCCACGTTAACCTCTTCATTCTCATGCATGAACAAAAATAGATAAGGATTAATACAGAAAGTTGGCAGGGAAGCTACTAAAAATATATTTCAGTGACCTTAATTGTGCTCTACCCATGGTAGCATATACTACACAATTACGTGGCAAAGAATGCCACCAGAATGCATTTTTTTCACCATAAGTTTTTATTCATAACATGCATCGCGACGGTGTCAAAACACTGGTTGGAGCGCGTCGATTTTTTTCACCAGACCCCATTTGAGATCATACCGTGACAAGAAGCACGACTGCCATAAATTGCGAACGTTTTAATTACTGGTTAACAGAGGCTGTGTGTATGTACAAGATTAAAATGATACCAAAAAAGGAGGTGGAGTGAAGCGTGAAAATATGCAAATGAAAGCGAAGGGTGAAAGAGGCATCGTTGAGAGAGGGAGCGAGCCGTGAAAATATAGGATTCGTTTGTTCGAAATAAGAGTGTGGAAGTGGAGGTTAGGGGTAGGGGGAGTGAAGGGGTGGGTAGAAGGACGAGCCACGAGGTGGGTGAGGAGAGAAAGGGAGCGTGAAATGGGGTGGGGGAGAGAGAGAGTGAGGTAGCTTACTCGCTTTGGCGTACTAAAGCGGAGGAGCGAAATAAAATATGAATGCCGAGGAAGAGAATTGGCGTCACGAGATGAAATCATTTTTTCCCCTCCCCAACGCCCTCTGCTTCCACGCACTTCCATCTCTCTCTCTCTCTCAGAGGATATTCTGCCTTCCCAACCTGGCCTCCACACACCTCGACCCACCATTTCATCCCTTTTCGATCTCCAGCCAGCCTTCTCCTCTTTCCCCTGCCAAACCTTCCCACCTCCCACCAACGACATTAAATGCCTCCGCAACCTTCTCCCATAGCGATTTCCCAAACGCGAGCTATCCTCGCATCCAGCTTGAACCATCTAGCACGAAAAACCATTGCATCATTCTGTGCTGTGGGAGGATCCAACCTGGGAGAGTTCCATCACGTAAACAAGTATTGATAGCACCATTTTCTCCGGATGGAGTAAAGGACTGTTTTGGAGAAATTTTCTTCGCAAAATCCGCTTTCGCCGTCTTTGGAATACACCCCTACGGATTATAAGCAACACAAAACCTGCCACTCTTAGAATTTTAGCGTTTATTCCATCCCACTGCCAGCCAGTCACTTTGCCTTTTCAATTTCCAGCCAGCCATCTCACCTTTTCCCTGCCGAACCCTTCCATCTCCGACCAACCGAAAATATGACTGCGCAACCTTCTCCTAGGGCGAATTTCCAAATGCAATATATCCACGCATAAATTCTTACATGCTTAATTAAATTATTCTCTATTAATATTAATACACTATATCAAGCTACTTTCTTTCATAACGCAGGACACTTATCACTCAATATTATTGTTAGTGTGACGTTTGCCCAGCATTTGGTTGAATATATTGATTTCCGGATTATGCAAAGGTTTTAAACTTACTTATTAAAATTTAGGTGTTGGTACATATCTTCCACTCATCAAGTAACAACCATAATCATCACGCACAATAAACAATCCAACATGCCACGCCCTTGCAGGAAAACGGAGTTTCATTACGTCAAACAAAGTTAGATAGCACCATTTGCTCCAGATTGAATAAAGGAGACAGTTTTGGAGAAATGTTCCTTGTGAGATCCGCTGTTGCAATTGAAATAAAAGCTTACAGGAAACATAACATCCTCTCTCTCCTAGAATCAGAGTGGTAGAAGTCTAATCCATCCCGCTGCCTGCCGGTCACTTTTCCTTCTCTGATTTCATTTATCGTTGCTCCCTCCTACCTCATCATAATATCCTTCCTCCTCTTGGTGTCTGTTTCCTTAGGGTACAGAAACCAATCATAACGATCAAAGTGTGAGTAAATTTAAATTTTATTTTCAGCGTATTTCCTCGAAAGTACCGCAACATAAGACAAATGCTTCCATCAAGATACCTCCTTTCGTAGCGTGAGGCACTTATGGCTCAATCTCACAGTTCGTGTGACGTTCACTCAGCATTTAATTAAAAATATTGATTTCTCGATTATGCAAAAAGTTTTAAATCTACTAATTATAATTTAGGTGTTGGAAATTATCTTCCACTTATCGAATAACAAAATATCAATCATCTGCAAAATTATTCCGATGAAAAATAGAATCAAGGAAACTTCTTAACGAAAAATAATATAAATCAAAACGTGGGATATTCATTAACCCTTCAAGCACTTGCTTTATAAAAGGACACCAACATATTTCAGCAACCATGTGTAGAAGTACTCCAGGATATAGATAAAGTAAGGATTAAATTGATGTAAGTATGCTAAGTGCCATATTTAATTTTACATTCATATCCAGAAAACCCGATGGAGAGACTTGTCTACACAAGGTAAAGCGATATACAATCAATTTTCGGCATAACTCCAAGAAATGAAGGTGCCGCAAAAAATGGGTTAAATGAAAATTTCATAGCGGCTCATATGAAACAGAGAATAAGATGATGCCTTCAGTTTCAATATCCCAGGATGGGTTCATCTCGAATCTAAGGAGGCATATGCGAATCTATATGCCCTAATTTAATGTAGGTATACGTTCAGGGGGATGGCTGCGTGTATAACTACGCCAAACTAATTACAGGAATGTTGACCGATGATGAGGATGGCTGTTAGGTTCATCTAAGAATCCGTCAACATCTACGACACAAGTGTTGTTTGCTTGCTCTGCCTTTTAAGCAACTCTTTTGTGCACGGGTTTCCATTTTGAGCTCACAATGTTACTATGTATTAAGTTATTTTTTGCAAATGAGCACACATGCACGTTTTTTTTTATTTGAGCTCGCCGTCGGCTATTGATCATCAACACCTTCACCCCATCCCTCTGAACCCTCTCTATACCCTTAGCTCCCTTTTGAAAAAGATACCCCTCCCCACGCGACCTGTCTCCCTTATCCCATCCTTAAATGGTCTAGCACCTCACTCCCTGTCTTTCTCTCCCTACCAACCAGCCGTCTAGACATGCGTGCACCCTGAAACCTCTTCCTACCTCACACCCCCCCCACACCCACCTCGACATGATATCTCGTGTCCCAACCCCATGCCACCATATCCTCCTCCTCCCCCACCCCACCTGCACACCTTTTCCTCCCCATTCGCCATGCCATAATGTCCACGACAAACGACCCTCTTGTCCCCCCTCTTCCCACTTGAAGCTTGAAGGTGTGAGAGAAGAGTTCTCTCACACACTCTCTCGCCGTATCATTTTTTTCCCCTTCTCTCTTCCTCTCCTGCCAAAGAAGAGTGAGAGTAACCTCGGCTAGTTACGAATAGTGCAACCCGTCTGCGCGCGTCTCTCTCTCTCTCTTCGTTCCCTTCCTTCCCCCTTCAAACTCCTGCACGTGGAAGACTGCTCGCCTTTAGTCCTCCTCGTCCCCACCCTGGTCCACCCCACCACATCTGCCCGCATCTGTCTCATTAGCCGCGACGAGACAGTTCATCGTGAGCGCGGAGAGAAAGGGTGACGAGCAGGAGAAAGATAGTGAGAGCGTGTGTGGATGGATGCTTCGAAAGCGAGGCTCGAATGTGGAGACGGAAAATTAAGAAAAAATATAAAAATAACAATTATGAATGAGTATTAGCTTAATTTTTTTAAAAATCGTTGACGTCCTTCCCACTTGCAGCGAGTACATTATTATGATCATTCACTCTGGGCAACAATTTTTTAAGAGCAAGAAACCTACGGGGTAGAAATGCAATTTACAGCGAAGGAGCGAAATCAGGTGTCGGGACCGATTTACTCGAGCGCTTGATAAAGTAGTGCGTGTATCTGAAGCGAGTAGACCATCACCGTGAGGACGGTGGTTTAAATTAGAGATTTACTTCATTCCCGAGAGCTTACATGGCATTGCGATATGCATTTGAAAGCTTTCAATGGTTAATAATATGCTCTACAGTGATCTACTCAAAATGGTTTTAAATTTATAATTAGTAAACGTCAATTAACTTACTCATTGTCTGAACTTGTTTCCCCCTTATGAGAAGAATTCCAGGTTAGGTTGATTTCAAAACTACGTACACCAAATAATTAATGTATATAAACTAATTATTTACATATGATGAATGCCTATCTCGGACTCGTGAATTTCAAACCTCTATTCATCACATACCTAATCATCGTGGTTGATCGTGAAAGCTATGTCGAAGTCCTAAGAAGAGTAGGAGGGAAATACTTCGAAAATATTGAGAAAAAGACACGGCAACTGGCTTGACCACGTCATGAGATATGATGTTGTGATAAATACTGATTATAACCACCGGTGTAGGTTAAGTAAGATGAAACAACGGCAATGGAAGACAGACTACGTGGAAGATAATGATAAACTCCCTCATCGTTATCAGGGCTATACATGAGATATATGGAGCAGTTGATGAAGGATGTACACCATAAGATGTATGTTTTAAAATAGTACCTCACAATAGAATTGAGAGAAGAGCTTTGCTGGGATGTTGACAGTTGATGAAAATGGCCTTATAAACAAGAGAAACGGCTTCAGAACAGTAGTGAGTAACTAATTACCTTTCCTTAACCTCTATCCATAGCAATCAGAATTAATAAGTGGCGCTATAAACTCTAAGTGGAAAGATAAAATTTTCGAAGACACCAACGACTGAAGCAGAATACAATTATTTCAATTTTTATGCAACTACGTTGAAGCAGGTATAAGATCACTAAATTTTTTGTCCATTGCGTTAAAACGGTAGGTTTGTACAAAAGGCACGCAAGAAAACATTCTATTTTACTCACTAGGTATAAATCACCTTTGAAGTTTGCATGAAAAAGAAATCTTATCCGAGAAGTAGGTTTTTGTGAGAGATATTCTGAATTTAAAACCAAGGTAAGGAAGGAAACTAACAGTTAAAGTAATCATAGGCATGACAAAAACCTGAAATTCAAAGAAAATACAACGTTCATTTTTTCCTATGCCATGATGTAAATATATTTTACTCTTTATGTATTTTACATCTAGCCTATCAAACGCGAAGTACGTAAGATACATGTATGAACGGAAAAACCTTAGAAGGAGTACATTAGTTTTAAGTGTAACCGGATTACAATATTCAACGGAAATGCAATGCTAATAACTGAAATACTGATATCAATCTGCCTGGCTTAATAATACTAGGCTTTCGGACACGAAGAATGAGAAATTACTCGCACAGGGAAATATCACAAATATGGCTTTAAAGACTATTATCAAGGAGGAAACAGACTAATCCGTCGCATTAAGTTTTATGCTGCACGAAAAAAAGGATGATTTAAGTGACCGTCACACAAATTTTCGTTGTTTTAACTCTCCAACTACCTATCTAGCCCTACTTTGTGTATTAAGTCAGAAAAGGGAAAATATACGAATAATACAAAATATGGAAAATTATGAGAACATCCAACGATTAGAGCCTCCTTGGTAAATTAAGGAGTAGTGAAAAATGTTTGGTATCATTTCGTGTTGCAATCAAAAGTTTAGTATTCATTGACTATCTGTCGATGGACTGCCAGATTTTTTGCTTCATCGACTAAGTCAATTTCACTAAAGTATAATTTTAAAAAATGATTGCAGATTTAAAATATTTTACAGTGATTTTGATTCAAACTATATTTTGGTGAATACGAGTAAACTTCATGAACTCAAGTGTTCTTGATGATGATTGTCAGGTGAGATGATAGCAGGAACAGTCTTCGTACAAAATGATTGATTCACGAATATTTTTTCACCAATCGAAATTGAGTTTATTGTTTTCGATTAGCAAAGGATGACGGCATAAGTTAGGCATTCTATATTTTTTTAATAATAGCATGAGATTCAATGTAAATTTTACTAAAAGCATAAAGAAAACTTGACTTCATGAGGTGAGGTAAGGGATTTCTGCCATCGCGCTGAGCAAATTACTTAAATCTGCTGCTTAAATAACGCTAATATCAGGGCACGTTTTAGTGTTTAGGGTCTAAAATTTGGTCTGGAGAGAGATGCGTTGTCGGTATTGAGGGTGGTAGAAGTTAAGGATCGTGTTCTCAGTGCCTGCAAGACAGGGGAAGATTAAGGAAGGCGAATCAGGTGTTGTGGAGACTATGCCCTCTGATATCGGGGAAGAGGGGTTTGAGGAGGGAGGTCGCGGAACACGAAGTTCGTGCAGACTCTGCCAGAGTGACATAAAATGAAGAGAGAGTGGTAAGTGGGAGAGCGGTGGAGAGGCCACTTGGGGTTCTTCCATCGCACGACGCGACTACCACACTTAACGCCACCCGATCATGACCAAAACTCGTGATTTTCTTCCACACGCCTAGTCATTCAAAAATAAGACGAATCTACTTACAGCTGAAAATAGAAGCATAGAAGTAAGGAAACCATTTATTTGATGCTACAAATGGAAAATATTTCTTTAAGGAAGCGAAGCTTGGACCTTGGCAGCAGCAGAGAAATCACGAAGCATTCGAAATGTGGTGTTACCGAAATATGATGATCATAAAATGGATCGACCGAGTAAGTAGTGAGGAAGAGAGGAAAAGAGTGGGGGTGAAAGATAATTGTAAATCCTTGAAGATCTTTAAAAAAATAAGGAGAAGACGGGAGAACTTATTTGGCCACATCATGCGACATAATGGCCAGATGTAGGCAATCGTCGAAGGACAGATGGACGGGAAGAAGAGCAAGAACTACCCTAAAAGAATAACACAGGAAAAGTTATTAAGGATGAAAAAATAATAAATACGTCACTCTGAAAAGGGTAGCAGATAGAGAGTGAAATGGAGAGCTCCGTCAAGCCAATCCTACGATTGGAGACTTATGATGATTCTTCGGAAACTCAAACTATGGAGGGTGACATAATATCATCCAGCTGTACTCAAACTCCCGTTATTTCTCATTTTACCTTCTTGCTCTCTGAAACTCTACCTTTTACTGACGCTCAATATTGTCTAACGTAGACTGCATTTAAAAACATTTGAATGCTTTGGTGGTCAAAATACGGAAGAGTCAAAAGCGTTAACTTCAGGTCTGCAGCTACGGTGACGCGTGCGTCAAATACATTGAGGATCGACTTTAGGTACTGTACTTCCCCATATGGCGATTGACATTAATGAAACCTAAGAGATTTAAATAATTGATCCGTAGTAGAAGTCGCACAAATTTAGTTTTCTTAAATTCAGGTTCAAAACTTTTAGAGCGAAATAAATTCATTTACATTAAGAACAAATAAAAAAGGAAACTATATTAAAAACGATTTTTCTCACTACCATTGTCTATATAATCTGCAACCTACAAAGGGCATAGCTGAATAAGAGGGTGAAAAGTCCCCCCTCCGGGATTTTTTCCGTACCCAGGGCATGCGATTTGGGATCAAATAGGACTAACCTCCCCAAACTTCCAGTCCGCTAGAGGCCCACCAGGGCCGGCTAGCTCGAAAATACGATTTCACTCTTTTTGAGATATCTCGGTCAAGAAAGCTTATTTTTTAATGTGGCTTACGGCATTTAAAAGCTTATTTAATGGAGAAAATTCCCGATGGTTTTCAACAATGTTGAGCGGAAAAAGGAGAAATGGCGTCGATTTGAAAATTTCTAACGCATATTTTCACAAAACATTTTTGAGAGGGCAACGACGAAAAATATTTTCCGGGGGCTTTTTTAAATACCTTTCGGCTAGTGTATCTGAATTTTTTTTAGGCCGTGGAACATCGCGAAAAAAAGAAGACTATAGAATGCGATCTTGGACAATTTGTCCTGTTTTCTCCATGTTCTGGCCCTCCATAACACCCTTATAAGTCCAGTTTATGAACATTTCATCCTCTCACGAATGGAAACGCTCATACCGATTATAAAGGCCTGGTTACACGATACATTAACACATACGGGTTAATGTGTAAATGTACGCGTGAATGAACACGAAAATGCACCGTGTAACCAACCAACTTGTGCGAATGCATGAACGGAAAATAGAACCTGTTCTAATTTGGTTCATGCATTCGTACATGTTCCGTTCCGGTCCACCAAAATCATTCACGCAAACGTACATTAACTTGTACGTGTTAATGTACCGTGTAACCAGGCCTTTATACCCACCACAGGGAGTGATTTTTGTGGAAACTGGATTTCAGAAAGACGACTGTTCAGTCGTTAATTAAGCTCGCTTGCTTTTCAACGCCGTTATCAGCACACTGAACTCTAAATCACCATCTATTTATGACATAAAATCCCGAAATCCTCTATCCAGAATCAAAATGCCACCATTTTCCATGAAAGTTTTGAATGGATTGCAAGATTGATTTTAGAGTGTCGGCATCATTTTGTTTGGACAAATAAGTTCCGGGCACATCAACCACAACCCATCAATGGTAAAAATAGTGAATGGGTTACAAAGGGGAACCAGTACTGTTAAGTTACCGGTTTGCAGCTTGAAAAGATTAACTACCAGCCCTTGAGTAACTAATGTAACATCCAAATTTCTCGTAAACGTTAACACACTACGTAGCTCAGTTACTCGTTCCCATTACAAATCTGTTAAAGTTCGCAGAAAAACAGTTCTCTGGAAAATGGTTCCCTTTTACGTTTACTAGTTGCTTGCGATATCATCATAAATAGTCATGACACACGAATTGAAACTTATCGTATATGGTATATATTGCCACAAGAGAACGATTTAGCTAAATGGTATCCAATAGCGCGCGCACGAGCGAAGCGTATTCACAGAGGAGAGGGCATGAATTATTTAGTAGTTACTCTATTGGAGCAATACAACCGCATAACTCGGCAACAACAAGTAGTCCTCGTTTATTATGAAATGAGCATTGGTAAGCGATTCCGAGGTTTTTTTGAAGCAGCTGTCCCCCATGTACTAAAGGAACATCTTCAGTAGTATTATATAATATAAACACAAGACAACCACACATCTATCAACCAATAAGTAGAAAAATGGTTTGAAATTTTCACTTTTATGACCGTACGTTGGACAGTTTAAACTTCGCGTGATAAATTAGAAGAGGTAAGTTTTGCATAAGAGTTAGTTCTTCTTCTAATTACAGCCACTTTTTAGGAGAGTGTTGAAACCATACTGACAACAGATTAAAATGAAAAACTCATTGAATTATCATACAAATAATCAAAACGGAATTTCCTTGGAAACCAATGAAATTTGCTTCCATTGCGAAGTCAGGAGGAGGAAGTCAGGACGCATGGCGTGAATAAGCTCGATAAACTATGGATGGAAGGATAAGGAAAAACCGTCATGGATGACATATATTTAGATAAGATACCATGAGGAGCAACTCATCACAAACCGAGCCAAATTTTAGGAGTTTTTAAGGAGTTCCTTTAAGGGCACCCTGGTAGTCAACGATTGTGATACCACGAATACGTTTAATTACTACACAAGTACACGTTAAATTATCATACAGAAAATCATAACGGAATTTCCTTTAAGCCCATTGAAATTCACTTTCATTGCAAACGCATTACAAACTTGGAAAGAGAAACTGGGTATAACTCATTTGAAAAACTGAAAGCCACGTCACACGTGCTCCGATTCAGCCCAGTGACACCCTGTGTGACGACATTATTTGGACAACATGACGACTTGATCCCAGATGGCTTTTCCGTTGGAAAGCACGGCGAGAGAGTGACCCGAAAGGCGGCCGGCCTCGACTGCACTGCATCGAGCTTTTCAGCACACGCGCGCGTGGGAGGTCGAGCAGCGAGCGAGATTCGAGAATGCACGGTGACTTTGGCAGGAGGGTCGAGTGGTTGGGGGGATGGATGATGTTGGTGGGCGGCGCCGTGAATAACGATTCCCAGACACCCCCACATCTGCAAGTCCCCGGGGGCGGAGGCAGCGCGATATGGGTGGGAGCGTGGAAGAGGCGACGGTCGGCCATTCCATTCATCCCTTCCGCCCCCCTTCTTCGCTGCTCACCCTTGTCCCACGACACCCACCCCCAACGCCCCACACCCCCGTTTCCCTCGCAACTCAAGGAGGTCCAACCGCAGATAGCATTTTCTTTTTTTTTGTTGCATTCTCGCGTGACAATGAAAACGCTTCTCTATCTAGTTACGTCAACCACCCACACCTTTTTTTCGCGAAATGAAGTGGAAATTTAAAGACAATAATACATGGAACGGGAAACATTGTTTCCAAATGCGAAGTCTTTCGCTGCGCTGCCGAGGATTAGTACTGCATTTCCCTCTCACAAATTTGTTCGCGAAATGAACTGAACATTGCGAGGAATTAATTCGCGGAAAAAGAAAAAATTATGTTCACAAGAAGTCGTCCGCAGTGTGGTGTGGATTAATGATAAATTTCTCACACCTTGCTCGCGCAATGAGTTAGAAATTGCAGGCGTGTATGCGGACAAGGAAAACATTTTTTTAAGCGAAGGCCCCTGAGATTATTTAGCCTGAAGCCCCTGAAGTTATTAGATGATGTATACTCAAGGCTTTCTGGTGTTTTACTGATGTAATTTTTTTTAAATATTTGCCTACGTTCCAGTAGCCGCCTTCAGATATTTGAAGTCCAACAGCGCCAAAAATGGCGTTTGTCGAATTGTTACTACGCTGGCATTGGCGCTAATGAGGGAAATGACGAATTCCTTCATGGAACATTCGCCTGTACAAGACAATCATTTGGCAGAAAGCACATCAAACTGGGCGAATCTGTCGTCACTAAAGGCAACAAAGTGAAACACCAGAAAGCATTGAGCATTCGTATTTTACGCTAAATTAAGAGTTACGTAATAAGAAAGTTTTATTTTCAGTTATGCTATGCGCCACATCATACTAAAATTGAAGTAAAAAAGCACTATTGTAACCACTCATTGGTCAAAAAAGCATTTCTCATCAAATCATTTTATCTCAATTTCATTGCGCACGGTAATCAACTTCCAATTCCAAATTATTTTAACCAGTTAAAAAGTGAAAGAGAGTCATCAAGATATCCAAATCGTTCTCTATTAAAACTACCACATCAAGTATGAAATAAGAGTAATTAAACACGTAATGTTTTATATTGAGTGGTCATATTATTATTATTATTATTCAAACTATATGCTTCACGACCCCTTATTATATATATATATTTTTTTTTAATCACGAGATGTGGGTCATTGTAAATATTATTTAATTTTTTCCAAACTTTGCCAACGTTTCGGACATTTTATTTGTCCATCCTCAGGGCTTTAAGTCTGATGTTGTTTTTATTTTTTGTTGTTTTTTTTTATAAATAAAAACAACATCAGACTTAAAGCCCTGAGGATGGACAAATAAAATGTCCGAAACGTTGGCAAAGTTTGGAAAAAATTAAATAATATTTACAATGACCCACATCTCGTGATTAAAAAAAAAAATATATATTATTATTATTATTATTTTAAACAATTAAAATATAATTAAATGGGTAAGCCGAATGAAAAATTATTAATCTCTACCTAAAAAAATCATTTTTACCTAAGTAAGGTTTAATTAAATTAAGTTTAAAGGCTACGGTAGTGACCATACCCCACATTAAAAACATTCACTTCTCAATCATACCATGGAGCACAAAACTGCATGCACTTGAGAGTGAAGCCCAATAACAAGCAAATTTCTTAAGACATTTAAAAATTCCACCTATTTTTGCTCATTTTCAGGTGAACGATATATTATGAAAATTTCGTAAAATTTATACCATGCAGTAACATAGAAAGTGATTGCTTTCCGGGGTTTTTGAGTCACATTTAAAATTATTTTTCTTAAATATTGAACGTTATTGTATTGGAAGAAAAATTCGTTCATAATTCCTATCATATGTGATTACTTTCATAATGAGTTTTGTGAATGTAACCTGCGAGAAAAATAAGTTTCCTTGAGTAAACTATTGTAACTTTTTTCTACAGATTTCCTATTACAGCATTCCAAGTTTGTTAGTATCAGTAAAACATGAGTGATGTGTAAAGTGAAATCGTGATTTATTATTGATTGACATTTATATCACCTTTGTGTAATAAACCGCGCTCAGTAATAACCTGTTGGGACTACTATAGTACTGCTCTCGTGTCCACGAGAACCCATTTGATTTTCAATTTACCGGAAATAGATTTTTAAGTATTTCACCTTTCTGATACTACGCGTTACCACTAACGTTGTTTCACGGGGTACCGCAACTAAGAAAAGCTTGAGGAATTCAACTCTTTCATAAAGGGTAAATTTCTAAAGTTCATTACATGCGTAGTGGGTATTTTTTCGGCGTAATATGAACTCAAGGTTTGCGGCAATAACATCGAGAGTTTTGAATAACGCAGCAACTCAATTCTTACTCATTTTAACTTTGTATTTTTTTAACTCAGAATAATGTGATCTTTTTCCGCTTGCGCACTAATTTATAAATACTGTTAAGTTTAAAAGATTTTAAGTAATAAAAATAAACGCAGCAAATATAAGTACAAATAAACCAAAAATGATTAAATATGTTTTCATGTATATTAGTTAGTTATTCTTTATGAGTTTCGATTAAAATAATCACAGTCTTGAGTCTGACAATGGTAGCAGTGTCCACATTATTCAAGAGTTGAGAAAAATATGTTGGCATGTATCTCATGGCATTGATGTGAACGTGGAACGTGGTTTTCCTTTGGAATATCATGCTAACACGCGCACTCTAAAAATAAGAAGACCCCGCTTGTTCCAAGCATGATTCATAATAGCAAACCAAGCTCCTCAGACCACTCCCTCTATTGTATACCGTATGGTCCCAAGCTGCGTGAAAATGTAAAATAATTCCTGGCTGCCTTTCTCTTCCCTCTTACAGATATTGCAAGGGGAAAGGCAAGCGTCATAAATATAGTGATGATTAAGCCAAATTTCAGGAAATCCAAAGAAAATTATCAAAATTAATATGAGTACCTATCACAAATTTAAAAAATTGGGCGAGGGATACGAATGACCTTCACAAATGAGAAGCTCTTTTTTCAAACATCTCCATTCCGCAAACACAACAGTCACAGTTTGGACATCAATTTATCATGGCTCGAAAATAGTACCCATATCAAATTCACAATTACATTGTAATATATTTTACGAATTATCATCGACCACGGAAAAACATTAACTGGTGACGATGCCTTTCCATTGACTTCAAAACTGTACCCAAATACGTGCATAGTTTTCATGCTCTTATAATTTACTCTTACGGTAAGCTAACCTAAAATTATGGTTTCTTTGAAATAACATGCTCTACAATATTACAAAAAAATATCCTGAAGGTTGAATGAAATCATATCAAACACTAAAACACATGCCAAATGCACACATCCTTCGATGTTTTTATTTCTTCCTTTTTTTCATACTCCTTTACGTACAAGTTCAATAAAAGTGGTTTCTCTACTCTTTTTTGCATTCTAACCCATAGGCAGAAACAAGTCCAACATGATCGCCCCAAAATGCACCTATTTATGTCTTTGCGATGTTCCATTGTTGAAATACAAGGTGTGATAAAAAAGACCGGACTGATTTTATAACTTGTTTATTTCGATGGATACACCTTAATCGAATCTGTCACCATCAAAGTATATGCCTTGGATGATGGTAAACCATTGCCAACGTTTCTTCCAGCTCACGAACCCTGCATGGTAAGCCGCTTTAGAGATCCTCTTCAGATCCGCCGTACAATTAGTTTTAATGCCCGCAATACAGTTGAATCAGTGCCCTTTCAAGGTTCATTTTAGCTATGAAAACAAAAAGAAGTCTAATGTCTGTCCACGTCTGCAGAGTAGGGTGGCTGCGAGTTCACGGAAGTTCTGGTTTTGGTGAAAAACTCTGGTACTATCAGCGTGTGAGCCGACACGTTATCGTGGTGGAAACGCTATCGCGAGGGACGAATTTTGATGCGATACGCGTCATGCCCAAAATGTCTATTAAAATTGTCTGACAATATCCAAAACTTATGTTTACTTCTTCGGCTACCTACCTAATATTTGTTCCGATTTTTCCGCACCAAATCGTTCACTAACTTGATACGGTTGGAGTCTGTCAATGCGGAAAGCTTCATCTTTCGAGGTTCTGTCCGATTTTAAACAACTGTACCTCTCAAAACACTTGCTTCGACTCATAGCTTCATTAATAAAGCCTTAAAGAATCATTCCAAATATCTCCGTAGCACTTTTGCCAAGTTTGAAACAAAATTTCACGCACACACGCTGTTCCTTCATTGCTGCCGTTGCACGCGGCGACGAACAGGTTAAGACACGTACCGCTGCTGCTAAGTAACGACTTGACGTAAACAAACGCAACACCTCTCGTTTTAATCATCAAATGTGTTGCAAGATGTCACACTTTGTTTCGTTTCGATCCGTTGGACGGTTTGTGCAGAATAAAATCAGTCCGGTCTTTTTTTGATCACACCTTGTACGCTATTATTAAAAGTATTCTCCCTCAACCACTAGGAAGATACTTTACTCGAACTTTCAACTCTCACAATTTTTAAATTATTTCTCTATCCATTGTTTCCACTAATAAAATAGTGAAAAAAGTACTTAGAACGCTAAACTACGATGGGGAAAGGACTCTGTGAAACTAATAAACGGAATCTAACGTGGAAATAAATATACTGGATTATGCGACGCCTGATAGACGGAGAGTGAGGAGCCATAAAGAAAAAGCTCAGAACACGGAGAAGAAAGTCGTCAGTAAGTAAGTAGCAAGTAGAAGGAGGGAGTGATTAAGAGAGAGATTCAATACATAAAAAATCTGATAATGGGAAACGAATTCTCAAAAACTTTTCCGTTGTCCTGACGTACAAAGCGGTAAGTAACTTCGGATAAAAATACATGGGGTAAATGACCAACTTGAATAAATAGTTAGTGAAAAAATAGAGAGATCGTACCTTTTGTTTGGGAATTTAAATTGTAATTATGAGATAACTGGGACGAGAGAAAAGGTTAGAGGCAAGGATTACATAATTTTGGATCACAAATTGGATTACAAATAGAAATGGCATCTCGGAAAAGGCAATAGAGTTCTCAACAAACAAGCAAACATAAAAAAACACTGTAAATACCTTTGCTACTGAATGCATACTTATGCTTAGTACAGGAGATACGGAAGTGATTCCAAACAGGTTACATCTTATCGAAGTAATGGTATATAAACCATTGAAATAGTTATTGATTTTCTCGGTAAGGGATGTGCAATTTTTGGCAGTGAAAACTGACGATAGATGCAAAAAAATCCCTAGTGAATAGCATAAGTCAAGCTGAATGATAAAAATTAATAGATTAGGAAATATAAAATTGAAAAAATAGAGCAGAAAGCAATCAAAATATAAGCAGGGGTTTTGAAATAGAGACTTAAATAAGGAAACCGTTGTGGTGATTTGAACGCTAGAATTAGGAGGCCTAGAATATAATCAAATTGCGACGCTTTTTCGTTGATAGAGCAAAGTTTCCTGAGAGAGAAAAAGTGACCAAGTGAAAGTTAATTTTTATCTAAGTAAATCAGGCACGGTTTGAATGCAAAACAATTATTCGAAAGCGAATGATTCGAAATTCATTTCAGACAGCGCTATTTTGGACTGCTGGTTGAGAATCATGGCGGGAGGTATGGGCCTTAAGGTAGGAAGAGTTTCTCTGTTGATGCCTTTGCTTTACTATTCCACAATTTAGGAATGATAACTAGGGCTTGGAAAGAATCATATATTGGAATTAAAATTAGATAACAGATTTTAATGGCGACCGATCAGGCTTTACAGCTTTTGAAATAAAGAAATAAAGGATTAATATATTAATATAAATAAATAAATTAGTATAACTTTACAGGAACAGATACTCAAAGGGAGAGCTGCTTAGGCGACGGATAATTAAGTAGGTTGAGAAGTTGAATTTCTTGGATGGTGCACTTGAAAACGATGGACCCAGCAGTATGACACTGCATGTGACGTTGATTGAGACAGAATAGGGCAGGGTTGATGACGCGTAGGTTAGTGACTGAAAGGCTAAAGAAAAACTAACGAAAAATATGATATGGAGTGTACGTATGATAGCGAGATAATTAAGTAACTGAGATACGAGGTTGAGAGTACAGAGTCCGGCGGTTCGAGAGGTGGGTTCTGAAGAGAATTTGCTAGGCTTCGTGTATTCACAGAGAGCTAGGCTTATAGGAAGGTAATTTATATCGTAAGAGAGGAAACTGATAGATAAGACTATAGGACGCAGGGTGTGATGAGCCCTTTACTTAGAATGGAAGGAATGGGAAAATTCATAATTGAGGACGGATGTTAAGAGCGCAGAGGAGCAATGCATGACAAAATAGTCAAAATTCTTGAAAAGTTTAAGGAGTTACTTTTACGGCATATCAGAAGCGGACGATTATGCTAACATGAATATTTTGAATTATTTCTTAAATTGGACAGTTATGGGCGAAACAGAAATGAAAATACCTAACAGTATATAACGGTAGTAATTGAACAGAATATTATTTGGGTGCTGAAAATTAAGGAAGGCAATTTTCCGGTCAAGTATTCCTCAACGAAACAAAGCCAATAAAAGTTAACAGAACTTCCCGTGAGCGACGAAATTAATTCTTCCTCTAAAATCCGACAACCATTCCTAACCACCTATTCCTGATTTTCTCGTTGGCTTATCCGCAGCAGCTAAGTTTACAGGGCCTAAATAAGCAATTAATAATAATTATCAAGTTCTATTAGTTCAGAGTTTTAACGGCGTATTTTCTTATAGACGTAAACAGCAGATTTTTTATTATATCTTATCAAATTCAAGATTTGTAATACCAAAGATCTTTATTAAGTCACACGTCCACTTAAACCTTTAATTATTATTACTTACAACACACTGTTTTCACTCCTACAAAAAGTTTTGCACAGTGAATTCCTCCATATATTTCAGTCGATTCCATTATATTCATTTTTCTGGCATTATTTTAGCAAGTCTGGCAGGTATTAAAAATTTTATCTTTCCAATTTTTCCGCAAACTGGCTCATACACCGCCTTGGCCTGAGAAAATTATCCACACAGCAGCTCATAATATTTCTTGTCGAACTCCAAATTGAGATCCCTATCGTTCGAAATCCTTTTACCAAAGCTAGAATGTAAAATTTCTTAATTAATATCATTTATTTGTAAAAATTCACATCTGAAAGACACATTCAGGTTTTTCAACTTTTCTTGCAATAACAAAGTCTGGGAATCTTTAGGTTTTTCATACTACAGTATATGCAACCAAAAACCTCGTAATGCACACAATTTTATGCCTTGCTCTCGTACCACCCTGTTTTATTGCAGACCCAGAAAAACAACAAACGGGCCATTACAGACGCAGCATCACTGCACCAGAACCGTATAATTTCCACCACTCTAGTTTCAAATATCGTCAAACTAAATCCCTGACCCCAGCTTTAGTAACGGCTTCATTGGAATTGGCTGCCCATACTCTCCATGCAATGTAATGGGAATATTCTCTACTCTTGCTGGCTGAAATTGTAAACATCGACGTATTACTGCATAAAAAAATACACCCGTTTCATTGTAACAATTTAACTCTCATCTTATAAAGTAATTTGTTTCTCTCAACACCAATCTAATTTTATTTAAGGGTCATTTAGATTTCCATTAAAAAATATATACAAATACGCCTCTGCTTCGGTACTAAATGTGATCTAAAACCATACATTGTAATAGAGATGTGATTACTTCTTCAGGTTCAGGACACGGTTTGAAGCCAATGGATCGCGACATAATATACATTTGATGCGCCATAGTGTTTACTTCTGTCATTTTACAGCTCCTCATTCCTAAGCCTCATTATTTTCTCTCTCATCACACATTTTCAACCATTTCTACTTCATTTCGTTCTCCTGGCTGCTTCCCTTTTCTCCAAACGATCTGTAGCTTCACCGTTTCCTTTAAAGCATCCTTTTCCCGAACGAAATTCACTCTGGAAATTCCCCTTCCAGTCCGAGCACAAAAAGGACAAATTAGCCCTCGTTCGGGGCCCTATGGCTCCATGTACCCGCAGCTACCGTCACATACACTAATCCTCTTGATCTATTTTATATTCCGATCCCTACCACCTCGACCTCCCAGCTTCCCTTCCGGTCACTCCCCGTCCCCCTCTTTGCCACCCGCGACCTTCCCAAACCACGTCTCCTGGACCGGCAAAGCACAGAGCAGCCACCCTCAAACCCCCCTCCCTCTCCGGTTCCTCCAGCCGCGAAACATTGGCCGGCCTGGACCAGTCCCACCGCCCGGCACTCTGTCCCACTACAAAGCCGGGCACACACAATTCTACGCTTCCCTTCCACTCCAAATTTAACGTCTCAATGATTCTGTGTTCTTGCATGCGGGGTAAATCGACCGCGACGCGCATCAAACCCAAAGCTGGCATTTTCGACGGAGAGGAATAAAAAAAAATAGATCGCGTTTTCACGCACACACAGACACATACACGCGCGTCCACTTTGCCGTAACCAGTAAACCGGGAATACCCTCGAAATTGCTCGGCTCTGCAATTACACATCGGTCGCGCAATGGTTGGCTAGTAATTTAATTGCCTCCATTACGCACTTATGGGAGCTAATATCAAATCCCTGAATCGCCAGCTCTCGTTTGACCAAATCTCGGTCGATGTATGGCCTTTTTTTCGGTGATCAGCAGAGCATGGACCGATTTCGCGTTGCGGTTAAGCAAATTTTGCGAAATTTAAACACTGAATGTTCCGCACACAGCCGCGAGCATTGCGATGCATGTATATTCTTTAAAATGCAAACATCAAATATTCTTTCGGAAAACATATGCAAAGGATAATGAAAACAAGTGCTGAATGGTAGTGGAGAAAGATTTAAAGGCTTGAAAGAGAAAAATAACTCGTAAAACATTTTAGTGTTGGGTCTAGTATTTCCTAAATAAATATATCCGTTACTGAAATAGAAAAAGAGATCACTTGCAATTCATATCGGGTGTTGACATCGGAAAAATAGCACAAATTCAACGCCATTTAAACTATACCAAAGCGCCTTTCATTTCACGTTAACAGTAGTTTGCTGTGCTCTTGACCATGGATGAAGTAAATTCAAACGATAAGTAGATATCGTTTTACCGTTTTATTTTAAATGGCAGTAGCATACATAATGCCTTCAGCAATGGCGACTTCCACGTGAAAATTCCTAACAATCAAACAGCAGTTGTATAATCGTTACTTTACTAATGTTCACGAAAATCACCTCTTAAAATCCGCTATGCATGTTGTACTTGATATTTAATAGATCTCTTAAATAAATGTATTTAAGTGGAGATCCTACGGAATTCTATTCCAAATTTAAAGGAAATCATATTGAGCTAACATTTTGTAACAATTAGCATGATGTTAATAGCGGCCGTACACATGGCCGCGATGCTGAATTAGATAACCATGACAGAGGCATTCAACTATGTCGATTACAATGGGGTGCTCTCATACTATTAAATGGGTATTTTTATATGTTTAGATAAATAAGTTAAATTTATTAAAGTATGCAAAATATGACTTCATAATTCTCAATATTCTTGTTACTAGAGAGGTTCAAAGTTCGCAAAAATTACTGAATTCTTTCGCACTACAAGAACGCCCTGTGACATCAGAATGCGAGTAAGCAAATTCGCTCCATGGCAATGACAAACAGTAACAACGATAACAAACAAATACGACGGTACTGATTCATAACATGAAGGGTGTGTCAAAAACAGTTGTGAAAATTTGTAAGTATTTCATGGTGTACGTACGGCGCAATGGCTGACTCCGACTTCGTAAAGGCGCATTCTGGGAACATTCTGAATGTAGATTGATTCATGGTCACTAATTCCTTCTCCGGCAATAAATATTCGTCGGCGCAGGGTTGAGAAGCAGCGAAATTGAAACCTAATATAAATGAAATCAACTATCTCGTTCGCTAATACTATAGAGCTTGATTTGTATCTACTGTCACTAACTCATTGTTTTTAATGTGTAATGGGTGCAACATTGGAAAATGTGAAGTTAACATTTTGGATAAATACAACGGAACATATTTGACGCCGACTGTGGCGTAACCAGGAATTTCGTTCGGGGGGTCCAAAACCAGGCGAAAATTTTTTTGAAAACAGGGTACTAAGTAATGGGTTTTAATCTAATTTTAACACTATTCATAATGGAAAAAACTTCATTTGTCAAATAAATATTTTGTTAATTCATGATTCTCCAATGTTTTTTTCTTTTATGAAGTAAAATAATTGTTTTTTTATATTTTTGGGGGGAGTGTCTGGACCCCCCGGACTCTCCCCCTGGCTTCGCCACTGGACGCCGATTTATTTAGCATTCTTAAGGTCTGGAAGAGAGACATACGGTGATTCAGTGGTTGGATAGGTTCAACTGAATAACAATTTGTGTTTGCACTATTGGGGATAAGGTAACACAAGAACGTAAAATGAGGACATTGATCTTACACTGTGGAAATCGCCGTAGATAAGGAGAATGAAAAAATAGTTAGCGCTAATTGCCAAGACTGTTCTGCATTTTCCAATAAAAGTCTTTAAACCTGTTAATTATTCAGTATAAAACTTGCACATGACTGATGATGAAATTAACATGTATTGCTATGAAAATAATAAATTGTAGTGAGAAAAAAGCACTGAGAGATATATAGGTTTTTCTAAAACTGGGGCAAATAGTCTAAATTGGCACCACGTAAAAGTATTGTTTACCTGGACTCTGACGTCACGCTCAGCCAACATGGCTACGGGTCGTTTGGAGCGCAATTTTACTTCCCAATTTTCCAAGTGAAATTTTTTTAATACTATGCAGGTTAGAGAAAACTGCTTATGCTGTAATTTTCAGTGTGAAAAAATATTTTTATCGCATAATCATCCAGTGGAATCATTCAGCGGAATTTCCAATTCTAAGTTCAATTAAGATCTGTGAGACTGTTAGTACCAAAACAACGAGTTTGCTGAAACGACGAAAGCAGTTACTGAGTGGTTTCCCAGCATCAAGGCTAATGCACAATTACCGCAACGCACGCAGATTTTCAAGATCTCGATACGAGCCGTGACGATAGTATTTCGTATTTACTAACACTTTTAGCAAACTAAAACAAGCTTTCAAATCATCGAAAGTTATAACAGCGGCAAAGATGTAAAGATACAAGAAAAAATTAAGTGAACAATCAAATCATGACTATTTTTTTGATGCATAATTAATCGACGAGCCGTAAATAATGGCAAAGTAAATCATTCAGTTGACCTTTAGTCGAACCAAATTACGCTTTCCAGGCGTATAGAGCGATCCCTGTACATTTTTGGATACTGATAGGCTGAAAATCACAGGTGATATAATGAAAAAAGGCCTCGCAAACCTGGGGAGCTGGGGAACTAGGAGACTTGGCGAGCAAATTTAAGAGAATATGACTACTCGCCAGAAACGCAGTGACGGATATAAAAAAATTATAAACTTGCTCTCGCATGTAAGTGTCCATATCACCACTCATCAATATGATCTCAAAGAGAGAAAATTTTATGGCCTTCAAGACCACTGATTAAACATTAAATAACACAGTATTTTAGAGTAAAAAGTAGGTGTTCAATTCGATAAAAGGACAGCAGGGAGCCAGAGGCGTAAGCCATACATGAGATTTTACTCTACGACCAGCACGTATAATATGAAGGACTAAGTTCCATTTGAAAGAATGAGAGGGAAACATAGGGAGTACCTCAATACTGAAAATGTTAAGCAATTGAAATGCCGCCAGTGACATTTACGAACGAAATAGGGGACAGCGAATACCGAAATTTTTCTATGGACCCCAGTCGGGAAAAAGATAACTAGAGAATTTTGAGGAATTTATGGGTATTTAAAGAAAAGAAAGCGGTAAAGGACGGAGTATGTCACAATATTTCGACCAGATACTTACCAAAAGAGGGAGAGAAATAAACTTGATTAAGTTTCTCCCAACCGAAGCGTAGGACACATGTCTTCCATCCCTTTTCATTCATTTATAAAGAAAAGTGAGAGCCCGAACTATATCCAAAAAGGTCAAGTCGGCAACCTGCATCTTATATTGTTCTTTGATTCATGTTGAGTAGCTTTAAAAAAATAACAATTCAGATATAAATATCTAAGATTGTGGATAAACCCGAAAGCACAACCTTTAGGTAAGTGAAAATATTGAGTTATCACCAATTTTAGCAGTGTCATGCATACGGATATTAATATAAAGTGTAACTAGCATTTCTTTTCGATCTATATCCGCATGCGTGAGAGTAGAAAAATAACCACTAACGTTTAAACTTATATCCTGTCTCGCGCCTTCCAATGGGGACAATATATTATAATATAGCTATTTTGTAGGTATGGCAAGTAAAACTAAACGAAAGTCAAAACCAGTAAAATTTCAATAGTTTCGTTTCCGGGAGCGAAATGTAGAAACGAAACGAAATGAATTTAAACCCTGGGAGCTAAACTCAGAGTCTAAAAGAAATTGGAGTCAAAACTACTTCGGGTGGAAACTTAACTAAAATTCAGGGACGAAACGAAACGCAGATAATGTTTCGCACCAGAGGGACCACGTGCCTTACCAACGAACAGTTTAGTTTCGACCCACACACCGAGTACCAAGTATGGTTGAATCAAGTAGAGGTTCGGCCTACCGCCATTAGATGCATGGTACACTAATATTTTTACCACTAACAAGAGAACGGTGAAAGCAAACTGGCCACTCGATTTTTAAGCTTAATGCTTCAGCCTCTCTACATGGATGTCAAACGTAATGAATGGGAACTATTCCCTCTTATCCCCCTCCACTCAAATTCTGGGATCGAAACTTAACTATGAGAAGCGGAGTTTCGATTGATTAAGTATCATTCCCGGGAGTAATGTTTCGTCCCGGATTGAAACTAAACTTCTTGGTGATTTTAATTTCGTGCGGAAACGAAATTTAACCTAGGCCTCGTATTTTCGTTTCCCTCCGGGTCGAAATAAAACATTTTCGTTTCGTTTCACTTGCAATCCCTGCTGTTTTGGTCCAAATCTTTGATAAGAGCGATTCCTGGATCTAATCTTTCGTAACAGATGGAAGCCAGTGTTTCTAATGTGGGAAATTGTTGCTCAAAAGAAATATATATTCTGAGAATTGAAAGACGCTAGTAAAATAATTAAATCTAGACAGAAACAAACGAATATTTTCTGACATGTAAATGCCTAAGAGGTGAGCAACGGTATTATGTAGGATCACCATGTAATTCGAACTAGGAGCGCGTGACTTCTGACGGTATGAAAAAAGAAAATGCAATGTAACGTGCACTTTCACTCTTGTAAAATTAGTTTTCAAGCTAGGAAACCTGATATAGATCTTCAATTAACGATCTAATTATAGGCACGACTCTCCTTGTATCTACTCTTTATCTGGTAGAATGGCTGCGGAGACGAAAGAGAGAAAGCAATAGAGTCGAGTTAAGAGGATAGGGAATGAAGAAGGATCAGAAATATGAATATCGAGCCCGAACCACCTTGGCAAGATTCCAGAGGCGTGAAGGCGCTCATCGAAGCAAGTATGCAGCCTTAAGAAGCCACCGCCACCCCCGCCATCCCCCGCGCTGAAATCAATCCAGGGTTGGGGGAGGAGAGGAGGGGGGCGGGAAAGGGAGCGTTGAGGCCGGACCCAAGTGGCAAAGGTGTCGTGGGAGAGGAATGCCGGCGGGCCGGCCGGCCGGCGTGCGACGACCAACATCGGCGGGCTGGAGTTACCTTCTCCTCGGCCAGACCACCGCTCGCTCGCCCCCGGAGAAGCAGGTGTGAAGGACCGGCGCGGCAGGCAGGCACATGCGGCCGCGGTGGCTGAAACGGCTCGAAACTTGGCGTGATCGAGAGAGGGGTACGAACGGCGAAGGAGGGCGGGAAGACGGTGCAGAGGGAACTGCCGCGGTGTAGTGGGGCATAGGATGATGGTCTTCACATTTTTATCGTCCACCACCGTCACCCCACCTATCCTCTCAGTGAGACAAAGACGTCGTTCTGGTAACGGAACGAACTATGCCTCCGAGACGAGAACTAGCCGGAAAGGGTTATTTATAGAGTTAGATACCGGCCGAGGGCAGACGAATTAAAAATTGTCCGTCCCAGTCAATAGAGAAACTAGGTATTCAACCTGCTTGTTCGCCTGGGAAGTGATCACGCTTTAATCTAGACGTGAGAAGGTAATCTATGAATGAGCCCTCGAGCAACTGATGATTCCTAAGACAATCATTAGAATGTATCATTACCAACGTTTGTTTACGCACACTGCTAGCGGGAAAACCACGGGCCACACTATTCAGCATGTTACATATTTACTAATAGATTCAATACAGAAATTGGTATTTCAGCGAATATTACCGAAACATTGAAATTCATCAGACAGTAAAAATGGGCATTGAATATTATCAATTACATGAAAAACATATCGCCCTATTCATTCCAATTCTCTCCAATTTCCAATTCATTTCACTGAATTCAAGTGATTCTCCAAAAAGATGACGAAGATATGTTTCCTTGGGCAAATATGGATAGCCATGCGAAAACCCATTGTTTCCTAACTTAGTAGGTAGGCGATAATGGAACAGTTCGACGAAAATCTTTCACCCCAATGACGATGTAAGAGTCGTCCATTGAAACCACGATGATATAAAACCAATTTATCCGGTTAAAATCCTGAGAAGACTTAATTAATTTGCCGGGAAATGATTACTTCCCATCACCTATGATGGTTAAATCCGTAAATATGAGTGGGAAATGAGACGTATAGTATGAATTTTAAGTGAATTAAGGCATCCAAACAGACGGAAATTCAGACAAATATTCGAGAAGTAGACCGTTTTCCGTCACACCTTTCTAGAGTTCCTAAACTGCCCGTATGATCGATTTGACAACGACATACTCTTCAGCAAAAAAATATGGGAGCCAAGCCGATTTCATATTCAAGCGGAAATTGTACGAGGGTTGTTTGATAAGTCCGTGACTTTTTGAAGTTCCCACATAGTATAAAAACAACAATCATCCCGTTAGTTACCATCTGTTAATAGAAAGCTGTGAAATTTTGAGCTAGTTCTGTCGTTAAGTTTGCGTTTGATAGCCATTGAAAATAGACAACATTCTGAATTTTAACAATGACGGAAAAAAATTGACTTTCGCGTGCTAACTAAACATTATTTTTTGAGCGAAAAACAACTGTCACTGAGGCCAAGGAAAGACTTTTTAAATGCTAGGGAAACTCTTCACCATCAATTTGAATGATGAGGAAGTGATTCACTGTATTCCGTAGTGGTTGTATGATCACAAGTGATGTCGAACTTTCAGGACGCCAGAAAGAGATCGTCGCGCTAGAAATCATGGATAAAATCCATGGGATCAGTGGCGCAGCGAGGGGGGGGGGTTTGGGGGATAAAACCTCCCGCAGAGCTCAAAAATGTTTTAAGTTTAATCCATTTTAATTATTTGGATTAATATTACTTACAGAATAGTGTAAATATTAATAAAATATCCATCCGAAAGCCGTAAAAATCACCATTTTGAACCATTTATCTTGAAAGTTTTCTGAAGGAGTGCCCCCGCACCTCCCGCTTACCCTGTCGGGTATTCCACACCCCCAGACACCCTAGTATTAGTTGTGCCTAAACCCCCCCAAGCCTTAATTTCTAGCTGCGCCCCTACATGGAATGATACTGGGCAATCAAACAATGAGTGTGTGAGATGACTGATGATGTAAGCATCTCAAATGAGCGGGTATATATAACATTTTAAATGGATATTTGGACATGAAAAATCCCTCCACACGATGGGTGCCGCGATTGCTCCCACTCGAGCATAATCACAACCGTATGACCACTTCAAAGGAGTGTTTGGCGATTTTAAGTTGCAATCCGAGCGAGTGTTTGCGCCGCTTCTTAACCATGGATGAAACATGGATCCATCACAACACACCAGAACCAAAGAGCAATCAAGGCCATTGGTTTCTGTGTTTGAACGTGAACAAAAGAAGGCTAAGGTGGTCACTCTGCCAAAAATGTAATGGTCACAGTTTTCTGGGATGCACGCGGTGTCGTTCTCATAGAATTCTTTGAAAAGGGTAAAACGATCACTGGAGAATATTATTCGTAGCTTTTGGGTAGATTCGATATCAATTCAAAAGGAAAAACGCCCGTATTTGAAGAAGAAATAGGTTATGTTTCATCAAGACAAAACAAGAAAGCACACATGTGTAATCATCATGGACAAAATCCATAAATTAGGCTACAAACTGCTACCTCATCCTGCAAACTCTTCAGATTTGGTTCCCAGCTACTACTCTCTGTTTCAAAATATGAAGATTTAGCTAAACGGTTAGAGATTTGGGTCGAAACAAGAGGTTATCACTGAAACGAACGCTTATTTTGAGTGCCTTGATAAAAGCTAGTAGTTATAAGGCAAAATGTAATTGGAAAAACGTTATACTAACTGTATCGAGCTAAAAGGAGACTATATAGAGAAATAAAACACTTTTTTGCCGAAAAATGTATATTATATTTAAAAAGTCACTACCTTATCAAACCCCCCTCGTAGTTTCGAAATACTTACTTAAAATGAGAAATACAGTCCGCCATTAGACGGCGAAAATCAAAATTTTCAATGCCTACAAACAAATAATTATTTATAGTTAACAAATTTCATTGAGAAGATGATTTTATTCCACAAAGTATTTCCATATAAATTAAAAGAGCATGAGAAATTTTTAGATGCCCACCAGAGGTCACCCGCAGTCAGTTTACAATCTCTGAAACTGCGAAGAAGTGAAGACTGAATACAAGCGTGAAAACATGAACTTGAGAAGAACTTCAGAAGTTCATGTTTTCACGCCTGTATTCAGGTGACGGCAAATGAAAATGGTCACTAATATCTCATTAATTGTCAATCATTTTCGATGAAAAAACTCCTTTAATAAATTTGCACTTAGATCTAAAAAGTGATGGTGTGATATTTCTCCCGCCTAGGGTATGAAGCTCTAACTTACTTCGCTAGTCATCACATCACTGTTACATTGGTGGCAACAGTAAGGCCCCTTGCACACACACCGATTTTGGACGGCCGGTAAAATATCGGCCGTCCATATTCCAATGGTGAACAATGGGGGGTAATGGGAGCTTGCACACGTACCGACCACTCCCGGCAGCATACCGGCAAAATGCCGGTTAGCTGCCGGCCATTGTCACTGTGGTTCGCCGGCTATATAGTGGCGTACGTGGCCAAATGGCAGCTTGCACACTCACCGGATTGTTACCGTCCGATCAGCCGTTTTCCTCTAGTTCTCGCTGCGCCTTCTCACTTTCCAGAAGAATTCACATCTATCGGCTCAACAAGAATGTGATCGTTTGGCCGGTAAAATTCCGGGGTGTGCAAGCATCGCTTCACCGGTAAAATATCGGGCGATATTTTACCGGCCGTCTCAAATCGGTGTGTGTGCAACGGGCCTGAATTTAATGCGACTGATAAATCTTCGTGTAGGTTGTGGCCAAAATAATGCCCACGCAGCAAGAGGGGTGTTCACGTCTTTGTTATCAAAACTGGTTAAAACTATGATTTTATTTTGGGATTACAAAAATCTTTCAAAAGTATTTTAGCCAAAAATACTCCTCCAACCTCCCGCTCCCCTCCCCCCACCACCTGACATAGATACCTATATATATAGCAGTATTCAGGAGGTGGTAGGGGAGACAATCATTAGCATTTTTGTTTATAAACATGGGGTCGCAATCCCTTAGTTACTGAGCTATGGTAACGCAAATCTTATTTAATGCACTTTGTAGTAACCATGACAACGATTTTTCTTAGGTATCCAGCCTTTTCGACATTTTATTTAATACTCTGGAGGATTTAAGGATATTAAATAATTAAGATTGGACGAAAATTTGCAATTAAAATTTTGTAAAATAATTAAGCTTTGAACTTAATTAAACGAGAGCGTTGAGCAAGTATCAACACACGGACATACACAGTTTAGGTTATCAGTTTTAGATAAATATAATCGCAAATTTTCGTCCAATCTTAATTATTTAATAACCTTTAAATATCCAGAGTAATAAATTAAATGCCAAAAAGGCTAGATGCCCAAAAATTAACTGTTTTTATGGTAATTGCAAAGTGCATCCAAAAAAATGTTTGCGTTGCCAAAACTTAGTAACTAAGGAGTTGCGACCCCATGTTTTCGGACAAAAAGCGTTTAAAGGCCGTTTTACACGGTACACGGAATTGCACAGTACGTGTGAAGGCGCAATCAAAATTGCGTCGTGTAAAGCGGTGAATTGCTAGAACACATGCGAGAATGCGTGGATGCGAGACGGCAAAATAGCCCCTGTTCTAATTTCGTTCATGCATTCGCGCAATTACACACCATTTTAGAAATTAATGCAGCTCTAACCTGCGCAATTCCGTGTACCGTGTAAAACGGCCTTAAAATTGCCTCTCCTACCACATCCTGAAGCATTGCAGATTCCTCCTGATGCAACTTGAATATCACGGTTAACTAAGTAGGTATTTGGTCATTCAGTGCTTCAAATATAAACTATTTTATGAATCTCCGTCACATTTTTTGTTCGGAAACCTCTTAGGTGTGAATTACAATATTATGTTCTGCATCTAAAATGATCTAATCAGCTTGAATAATGCCGAGCTGCTAAAGAGAAAAGGCAGCAGGTGCTGGTTCTCACTCTAAACATTACTTCTGCATCCCCTCCATTTTAGCGTTCAATCTATTTCCAGCAATGTTTCTGTAGTCAAGAAACCATACTACTTCCATTATAGTTAATGCATTTCAATTTGTCCTTTCAAATCATTACCCCTTCATATTTCAAGTAACCCAAGGTCTAATTTGTAAACAAGCAAATTTTAGGATAACAGAAAAACAACGTATGGCTACAAATCAGTCTAATTATACATTAAAACCTCGATAAGATAGTGCCTTAATTTGCATTCAATGATCGCCAATTCATAAATTTTACACATTCGTTCATTTGGAAGTGTTTCTTATGCCGTCGGAGAAAAATATCACTGACCCTACTTTTTCGGCTTTACATGCTGCATAGAAGTACATTCAGATTGGCCTTCGTCGCACGTTCATTTGATTTTAGAATAAACCGAAAATTATTCAATTTTCTTTCACTCCGAAATCAAAAATTTTATCAAAATCTATTTAGTCCTTGTGCTTGTATTTAGTTTTATTAAAAAACTTCTTCTCAAATGAAATTAATACGTATCTTGCCTTTAGAAGTCACATAAACGTAATTATCAATTTTAATATAATTCTACCCTCGAAAAATTAAATACTTATTATATATCTCCAGGGATTAAACAAAAGTATCAATGCGTTCTTTCGATAGCTAAAATTATTTGTAATCCTAAAATCATCAAAGAGGTCACCGAATAAGTTTTTACTTAGCGAATATTCTTTGAAGCACCGATTTATTTCTGTTACCATTTTGGTGTTCCGAAAGTTACAACTGAAGGCATCTTTCCAGTAAATACTACCATTTACGTGAGCTTTGAATTCATACGTTAAAATAAATGTTTTCGTTGTATTATAAGTAATAATTAAAATATTATGCAATATTTTTTATGCGTAGAGGGTAGAAAAGGTGATAGTAGAGTAAAATGCAAATTTTTAAATATGGAATTTAACTGTGCACACGACTAAGATAAATTATCAGCGCTCAAGTGAACCACTATAGCCTTATTCTGCATTTCCGAGGAGGATTCGCCATGCTTGTTACGTAGCAATCCTTCTTTCTAAAGATAACAGTGAATAATGCAAGTAATGATACTGATGCAAGAGCCTTGTCTAGGAATATATTATACACGACTCACTCCCTTCCTCTCCTACTCTTCTCCCGACCAAAAGAAAAGAGAGGTCCGCAAGGCCACCTTCTGGAAGGAAATGCGATGAAGGGGGACAGTGGCAAGGAGGAGGAGGGTAAAGGGAGACGAAGCGTCTGTCTCGTCGTCTGGCTATAGGCGCCGGCGTCTCAAAGAATAAAACGGATTATTTGCCCTACTCCATCCCTCCCCTTCTATCTCCTCGCTAGCACGTCCATGCCACACACTCAACCCACCCGCAACTTCGCCCCACCACCCCAACCCCAGAACATCGTTATTCCACCCCCCACTCCCAATAGCGACACCACCGCGACCACCCCTCCTTCCACCACAACTCCGTCCCATTCCGCCCTCCTTCTCCATTCTCGAAGATAGAACCGCCCATCGTCCCGCTCTCGCACACAAAAGGGCAAACACAGACACACATCCACACACAAACTCCCGATGTACCCGACCACCCCCGTCGTGCGTAGTCTCTCCCCCTGCCACTATACCCTCTTCTCAGCATCGCCGGCTCCGATCCTCGCAAAAATCCCTCCCTTCCCATTCATGCTTTCTCCGATTTTGCATTTTCTCTCCCAAATTCTTCTTCTTCTCCTCCTTTCTACCCATCCCACTCTAGTCCCTCTTTCTCGGTCCCGGTTTGCCAGTTTTTGGACGCTTGGCTCGCAAATTAAAAGAAAAATAATGGCATTTTTTGGGGAAGGGGGCGTATTTAGCGTGTGGAGGCCACATTCACTCCCTTCTCCCACCCCCACCTCCTATCCTCCTGCGCTCGTCTAGAAATGGGACCGTCTAGAACAAAGGGGATCGTCGTCTATTTTCCAGATTTACGTGCCAAAATTGGATAGAATGGCGTGGAAAAAAGTTGCTTATGCCAAACGTGGCACGAATTTATTTTTGAATGAGTTTAAAAAGCCATTTAATGATATTCCTTCCAATTAGTTGATGCATGAACTATATTTATCTTATAAAAATTTAATTACTTAATAAACTATAATTACAATGAGGGGGCAGTATATAATAAAATTCAATTATTCTATTGACAAGGCACGCGTTTCAAACTTTATGAAGTAGACTATCGCCTTTGTAAATTAGAATGAAAAAAGGTAAATTTTCAAACAAAGTCTCTCGGAAATCACTGGTTCCTCCGAAACTGATGTATTTTTTTAACTTAATTCGTCACTATCTTTGACAAACTGACGTAGCATATGCTGAAAGCTACACCATTTATGTGGTGCTGACTTCTTCATTCATCTTCTTCTCCTAGAAATTATAATGGTAGTAATTGGTATAACACGTTCACATACTCTACATTCTTAACTTTCTAAAGCCACCTTTCTAAATATAATGAAAAGAAATATTGTCGAAGAAATCATCAGATACTGTATTGAAAATCACGAAAATGAGGGGTGGTAATAGTAACCAAAGAAGTGGAGGTAAAAAAGAGGTTGAAGGAATAATATAAATCGTCAAATTTGTACAGAAATTTGTATGTGACATTCAGCCGGCCTAAACTGCTTTGGTTTTCTTTGTGTTTAAGAATACTAAGTTCTTGATGTTATGATTGCAATAATTATTAATTGTGAAAAATGTTTTCCCAATGTGTTTTCATAATTGGTAAGCTTAAAATTGTTATGTAAATAAATCGCATAAAAATCAATAGTGGAAAGATAATCCGCTATCAGGAAAGGAAAAAGGAAGAAAATTCTTTATGGATTTGATTGAGGCAGGAAATATGCCAACCCGAAGGATAAAATAGGCCAAAGAGGTCGACAACAGGGACAAAGAGTTATTTAAATGAGCTGCGGGTTTCATGGTTTTCAAAGATAACAAGCAACAGCAAATCGCCCTTAACTTTCCATCATTCGTTTAAAATCGGTGATTTTTTTCTAACTATAGCCTAGACGATAAAGTTAATTACCGTAAATTCATCAAAATTCCAACTCCAACAACATTGCGCTAAGCATGAAAGTACCTATCGTTAACAGAATTAATGATAACATACAAATTCTTCAAATTCCCAAACCTTCTCTGGGAAGTTCTTGTGAACTATAATTCATTACAAATTGAGATGTATAAGCGATTCGGCAATAATACTAGAAATATAATGAGGCCACGATAAGTTTTAGCTAAAATGTTTATTTAATTGCACAAAATATCAGAAAGCAAGGGAGGCCAAGGGCAATAATTTGTGAATCACACATTGTCTAATAGTTGTTTATAAAGAAAACGGGATGCTTAGATAGGTGAAATGAGATACTTTAAAGCAACGTATACTGAGATATTAAATGTAAACGAATAAGGTGATATATTTGGAGATGGTGGGAGGTAAAATATGCTTTGAGTATTCACAGCCACAACCAAGATCACAAGGCGAATGAATCAGAGAATAATTAACATAACAGCATTGCATTTACGGCGAATTACCGAGGCCTAAAAGAAATACAAAGAATAACTATACACACAAAAACGCGTCCGGATAGACGGCAAGCCGAAATGACCAAGATCTTCTGAGAATTTTATTTGAAAATAAGTTGACTTCATATGATTCGAATCACATGAATACAACTTTTCGTATACAATATATTACGTTGATGAAAAAATTGCATGAATTCATGAGCACAAATGCAAAATATTCCTAGAATTCTGATGTCTTCGCGACTCATTTAAAGTCACTCCGACTATTGCTTCAGCACTTTCACGGTGAGATTTTCAGAGAGATAGAGATTAAAATTAATCTCATACATGAGGGTTGCTATTTATGTAACCGGAATTGGCAACAATAGTGCTCCTATATACCATCTGACATATTCATCGTAACGTTTGAAAATTTTGACAACATAAGTACTCAAAATGTCTTACGTGCGAGCATTATTTCTATTACTTACAGTAAGTTGAAAATTTCATCTCAGCCAAACAATGGCATTAACTCGCGAGAAATTTCGCGCGATGATTTGCGATGACTTTCGACGTGGATTATCTCAACAACAGTGCATCGATCAACTCACTTCGGATTTTGGCAATGTTGTACCATCTAAAATCCCTGTATATCACTGGTTTTATACATGTATATAATCTTGAGAAAAGCGCACTACGCGATAATGTATGTATATCAGAGGGTAAAAACCATCTGATTTCTGGCTTTTTTCCATCTACCACAGCACCGTTGTCCTTGTCCTTTTTCGATTATATGTTCCTATCCCTTTCTTTCCTTACCTGTGAATTCATTTGTACGTTTGCGCTTAAGGCGCCGTGTGAATGAATGAAGTAGTGTATCAGCCATATTGGCTTATTTCACTTGGGCTCAGCGTACCCCGAAACGCATGTTCCTGTCTATTTCCTGCAATCGTGTGAGTTTGTATCTTTCCTTACGCAAAAGCTACTGGTGACTTCCTATTGATACCACGCGACTTGCAGATTAAGAACTTTAAATCTCAATATTAACATCAATAAATGAATTCTGATGATTCCTCAAAGTGGTATTTTTTCTCTGTTTAACCTCGCTCAGCTGAATTCACTGAGCTACCAATGAAATCAAGACTTAAGCCAAGTTTTAACTTGTTCGACCTATAATTGATTCGTTTTGGACATTTTATGGATACAAAGTGATGCATGTAGCGGTTGGGAACTGAAGCCCGTAACGACACGATAGCTATGTGAATGGTGATCGTAAAAAGGATTCCCTTTAAATGCTAAGCCGTACAATAGCGCACGTATGATAGCGCGTGATATTACCACGGAATTATCATCTCGTTTCCTCTTAAGTGGATTGTGTCTCCACTAACCGAGGCAGTCTCGCATATATTCATGTGTTTACGTCATGTTTTTTCCCTGTGTTTACTTGAAATGAGAATAGGCAATACGAGCAAAAAGAGAATACTAATGGCATGGCACCAATTCTATTTTAATTCATACTTTTACATGACTATAGTTCAGGGATACTATTATATTTCTATCGACACGATTTTCCACTGAAACCCTTTTCCGTATTGAAGTGCTTCGTATCTTCTCGCTGCCCTGCGTACTCGCTTTGATAGATGTATTATTATTGGTCGTTCAAGATAAAATACGGAAACTTATCCCTCCAAGGAAATACCTTAAACTATCCACACAAAAAAAAACCTTTAAACACCTCTTAAAAATTCCTGGTGTAAACTTCAAATCCAAAGGGGCTTTAAATAATCGATTTCACTTAATATTGAAAATTCTATTCTTCGGCTATTTTCCAAGCAACGTAGCTGAGATTGCGTTTCGTTGATTTGTTCATATTTAGCTGGTATTATAATGCCTGGTGAGTCCTAATCGTAACTTGAGACAGCCATTATTACGTACTTCAGAATAGTTGAAAGTTGTACTGAAGTAAACTACTATTTGTGATTAAGGGTCAATTACTCTAATACATTACACTACTTTCTCTACTACATAACATAATACACTACATTACACTAACGGCCTTAAATGTAATAACACATTGAGTTGAATTTCATAAGTTCGCATAAGTTTAACAAAATATAATAAAATCGGCACATAATGTTTGCAAAAAGTACGCAAAAGCTACCGGCGACTTCCCATTGATACCACGCGACTTGCAGAACGAAAACAGGCACGACGAAGCCTCTAACTATGCGACTTTTTGCATGCCATAGAACACACAGTATTTCTTTTCCTCTCTCACTTAACACCGCTGTAAAAATATCACCATTTCCTTTCTTTTCTTGATACTTTTTTTTTGCACCCATTATATATTTCAACGAAGCCCTTCAGAGTTCTTTTATCGCATAAATACGGAAAATGCGAAATGTTATTGAGGACAAGGGTGGGAGTTTAGGCGGCACGGGAATATGGGAGCTGAAGGGAAGAGACGCAGGTGTGGGGGACAGGTAGGGGGACAAGCGTGGCACGCGAAAAGCCACGATATTAGGGTGGTTTTCTGTGTGAGTGGATACCTTCGACTGTGAGGGTACCACCCCGGCTTATACATCACGCATTGTATATGCCCTGTCAGCAGAATCTATGGCGTTTCGTAATACCTTCGCGATTTTTTTTTCTCATTTCATGTCTCTACAGCTTTTTGAGTTCTGGTGCTTCTCCCCAGGTGGATCAAAATTAATATTATTTCGGAATTCCTGGGGTAAAAAACAGCCGATTAAAGGGAGATATTTCCCCCACGGACGAAATCGAACTTTTCCACGTTTTAGTCTGAGTGAGGTCAATCGGAAATGTTCTGCGAATCAATGCTATTTGCACGGCCATGAAAGAATTGAGGCCAAGTCGGCAGCATTTAAAATACCTAGAGTATATTAGAAATATAAAACTTTCACCTTACTAATTTCAACGAATGATGAACTTTCTTTAAATGATGTAAGGTAAAATATTTTGCTTATTTACCAAAGGAGCACTTACTTATTTTACTTAGCAGAGAGAAAATTCAATATCTGCTACTGTACGATCACATCTCTGTGGATCTCGATACCGAGGATTATGAAGAAGTACGTAAGGTATAACTCATCCTATATGAGAAAAATAAAGAAAGATAACTAATGATGTGCTTCAATGATACTATCCTAAATTGAAAATAATAAGTTACTTGAGATTGCAATCTCCGTTCTTCGTGTTTATCTTGGTAACCTATTTCATTCTTAACTAAGCAATTATCTTTACATCTACCATTGAATTGCTGAAGAAAAGCATCTTTTATATTTCCGAATAGAAGATATGTATTCCTAACCACCTTTTTTTTCAAATTTTCTAGATCTTACGATATACGAGTCAGAAACAGAAAAAATAGGATAATAGCAGGTTATGGTACTTCTCTGTTCAGTCTTTAGTGAGAGTAAATCACTTGTAATGATACAGCCTAGGGGCGTAATTCTATATTTTTTAGCTTTAGTGTATGCATATTCAATGCCTCAATCTCGTGAAACGAGCTAGTTCATTTTGTTTATTATTAGCCGATGAAAGCCAATAATGAAGTCAATGCTCGCATTAAATTTTGTCTTTGCTGATTGCATTACTTTTATTCATTACATAAAAATATTAGTTAGAATATAACTGTACATTATAAGCAGTGAAGACATTTATGGCCTAAGTAAAGTTATTATCAGTTATGTGGAAGCTCTAAAAGATGTCTCAAATAAAAAGAAGTTAACAACCATTTCAGAGAGTAATTACTTGCTGCAATCATAAATAATCAATAGATAGGTTCCTAATGGCTAAACTCACATCAAAGGATGCTCACACAGCCTGTATTAAGGGCCACTAAAGAAAATCCCACTAATCAAAAAGTAGCAGGTACATGCATGTTTGGGGCTGAAAACTCCTTAAACACTTTTCATTCATATTGGTTCAAGGATAGTCAAATACTTTTTAGTGGATGTGAAAACTGTACGACAAACACTTTCATCACAACCAAAGGTAGCCCACAGGCTCCTATAATTAACGTTTTAATAAAACTCACAAAAGCCTTCCATGAGTTCTACAATTAGATAAAAACCCGAATGATTGAGTTTGGCGTTACTGTAATCTGTTTTGAAAGGGTTTCACTTGTAAATAAGACGGCAGGCATCTCAGCTCTTAATGAGTAATGCATACAAGAAGACGCACGAAGGGTTTCCTCAGGGGAATTTCCAAGCCTGATGTTTCACCGCAGTATGGGGGATAGCCCCTTATCCTGTGGGAGAGAAGGTCTTCCCTCACTGAAGCAGCATCTCCACATCTTTTCCACTACTGCCGACACAATTGGCTAAAGGATAGGGAGCAATAAAGGAACAGGGAGAATAACTCAAAGAGGAAGCACAAAAAATAAGTTTCCAACGAAATAAGCTCGAATGAGGAAAGGGACTTCTGGTGGAGGCAAAAAAATACAAGGTCCATTATGGTATCAGTTGCGGCTCCACTGTATTTAATTCAGTATTATGCCCTCTGTAAGATATGCTGACAGAAAGAGAATGGAAAACAACAAAGAATTATCGTAGGAATAGAAGGATGAACAACTTTGCTATTTCCACATAGTAATGTGCTACGTACTACGTGGAAATAGCAAAGCTGTTTATCCTTCTATTCCTGCGATTATAGATTTCCACTAAGTTACGCCCGCTACGATTAATTACAGAATTATCGTTTTCGATGCAATTGATGAAATGGAGTACGCACGCAAGAACGAAAAGAGAGTTAATTTTCAGGAAAAATCTATGTATACTGGGGTTAAAACAAAATTTCAACTTCAAAATTAGAAAAACAAGGCATAAAAAAATGTGTCATCTCATCATATCTACGGGTGTAGATTGACTATTGGGTAGCTTTACGAATAAGTCAATAGAAAGAAAAAAATTAAAAACGGACAAAAAACAACAAATAATAACCCCGATATAATTAATGCAATTGATAAAAAAAACAATCAAATAGAATATACGACTCTAATACCTAGTTCTATTGGACCACCTGTCTAGCCCCGAATCTAAAAATCGGAGTTACTTACTGACGAAAAATCATAGTTAAGAGGTTGATCTCTCATCTAAAAAAAACTGAATTTAAACAAAAAGCGTAACTGAAATGTCTCGCTTTCAGAAATAAATGAACGTATCACTCATGCGAGATTGTAATTCGAGCAATTTATCCATGGGAATCAGCGTAACACACGTTAGATTAAATCACTCATCATTAGCTTAGTCTGGGGTGAACTTCACTCACGACTAAGCCACAAGCGAGTGAGTTTCACGTATTCAGGATAGGTGGCCCATTTACTTACCCTTTGCTACCTCTATCTTGAAGGACTACCTCTACCTTGAAGGACTTATCAGCTTTGACTTGAAGGTCCAAGTCAAAGCTGATGATCAATGCGTATTCCAATGGTTTCCTGGGACGATTTTTCCCTATAACGCGCCCATAGTTTTTGACTGGATACTTCTGGATGGCATGGACTCGGAATATACTGCTCGTATGTTCAGCGAGGGGGGATAGTTTCCAGCTGACCAATTCAAAAATGCCTCTGTTGCTCCTTGATCCTGCCTGCCAGCGGCCTTTTTTGTGGGACAAGGCGTAGGGATAATTTTTGTTAACTGCCCGTCGCCTGGAGCGAATGCGGTCGTAAATGTTCTGAAATGACGGATTCTCCATCCATGTTCGCTGACATTGTGCAACAATAGGGTTAAAACTGGATTTAAGGAAACACTAAAGTGAATACAAAGAAACTTGATAGCCATATGTAGCCAATATTAATCACTGACGAGAAGTATTTTGAATTATACTTTACTCATTTCACACATAGTTCCTTAAATGATTCATATCAATTACACATAGATCATCAGTTGCAAATGCATATGAAGTTTTGTTATTTTTTCATACAGCTATTTTTATTCATCCCATAATAAGGTAGACAACCGCAGTGAATATTTTCCTTCGTCCTGTAAGCGATGACACGATGGTCGACACCCTAGTCGCACTAAGTCAACGCAGGAGGATGGATATACCGAACAAACTTACAAGAACACACATCATATCTTCATAATTTCGTTAAATATGCCTGGGGTCCCTGAAAGGCCACAAAGTGGAACGTTAGAAAATGACTTCCACTGTTTACTCATTCGAAAGAATTGTGCGAGACACATTGACGTGAATTCTGAATTGTGACATGAACGGATGAGTACTTCTTCCTCTTTTTCTACTCCAGGTCTTACTCTTGAAAACAATTTTGGCATATGATTATGTTTATCTATTTGATAGTAGCGTTTAAAGATCCAAATCCATACAAATTATAATTAATCCATACGAATTATTGTTATAACAAAAGAGCATTTAGTAATGGGGTAATTGTATTAGTATTATCGGATTTCTGAAAAGAAAATCAAACTATGAAATAAGCCTGATGTTGAATCAAACGGAAAAAGTCGTAGCCATTTTTATCCATCAGTTTTTATACGGCATATAAAAACTAGAGAGAATATTGGAAATATACATGTATACAACATATTCCAAAACAGGGCAACTGTCGGACCTATTTCATACTTTTTACATGAAAAGAAGTAATGCAGTTGCCAGTAATGCCTTAAACTCTGGCCTCAAGTTAAAAATCGACAGATTTTTTCGCTACTCATTGACTATGATAATATTTATTGGATTTTAATTATCAACCAACTCGTTTTGCTATACATAGACGCTGCCAATTTGTCGAAGTGCCAGGGAAACAATATCCTATTAAGCATCTTATTCATACCTTATGTTGTGGCGGTTTGGCTCGATAATTATTTTACCACGAGAGGGTGCAAAATGAAATTCTTTCAGATATTCAGTATAGTACTCTTGCTGTAAATTCGTAGTCTCAGAGCTGTCTTGGGCAAATCCCGACGGCAGGCTTCTCTCCTTCCTTCAGCTATTTCTCTAACTCCTATTCTTCCAAGGGTGGTATACATGGATCCGTTTTCAAATACCATAAATGGTAGAAATATTACCAGACGAAATTCGACCCCAACTTAGATTAATTAAAGGCAGCAGTGGATCACAGTAGTAAGTTCTATATCGAGTAGAACCTCAAGCCAACATATGGTTATGACACAAGCCAACAAGCCAGGATATGACAACGATGTCCTGATGACGATATACAACTTGTGCGTCGGTAGAAAGGTGGAGAGCGATCCAGTTTGCTAACGAAGGGCGTATTCTTTGTTTCAGGACTTTTCGTACAGCCATTTTAATATTTATTCATTACGTAGCAAAGATAACACTCCGTTTCAAACATATTTCACTCCTTAAGGCAATATATTATTACAAACTTTTGGATAATTATTTTCTAAGCACACAAAAATATTTTCAAAATCTCATTATTAGAATATTGTAAGCAGTGTAGGTTATCAAATTACCTCGAATTTGAGGAGTCAATAATATCTACAAGACCTTATGGTAGTAGAAAAGTTAAAAACATTCTTCTCCGAATGAAGTCTCCAAGACCAAGTCTCAGAGTCCAAATGTATTGAACACAAAACTTTGGAAATAGATTACGAACAAACAAAATGGGTGGAATTTTGAAAAGCGTATTCGTAATTAGATCCTAGGAAAGAACTATTGCAAACAAGTTAATGAAAGCAAATAAGTTTAAAAAAAATCTCATAGTCTCTCGTGAGTGCTTGATTTCGCGATGAATTACCCCAATTAGTTTCTTCGCCTATTCAAGTCACTATTTATCTCTTACAGTCAAAGTGTAGCCATATACCATTTTCCATGAATAATGTGTTAAAAACCGTGTTTTCCATCGAATTCCTTATTAGGAGCATAAAGCCATTCCATTTGTAAATGTGCGACTACTCAGAATAGCTATTGATGAGACATAATTAGATTTAAAAGAGTCCATTAATAGGACTGAAGGAATATATAACGACTTGACAGAGACGGATTAGAATCGGCAGCGTTATGAGAGCTCACTCCGTGATGCTTTCAAGGGATTACCAACGATTGCCGTCGCCCGTGCGGGACTCCGATTCTGCAGCGCAACGGCGAATTCCCTCTTCTCATACTACACGGAGAACGGAGCCCAAAAGTGACTATGAAGAGGAAAGTGAAAATCAGAATGTAGGAGAGAAGGCAAGGAGAAGCAGTAGATGTGATGAAAGGGCTGGACTTGTGAAGAGGTCAGAGCTGCGAAGGATAAACACCCTCCGGGAAGAGGAACTGGTGACACAAGGGGGGAGAGAAATTGAGCGCTGAAATTTTTTGACCCCTCGCCTAACCTCCGTCTCATTCCACCTTTGCCGCTCCCTCTCCATCCCCGTATTAAAGTCAACAACAGAAAAAGGAGTATTTCACCCCATCCAATTGTCAATTAGGGAAATTCTGAATTCTGCATGGACAGGAATTCCCTCATCATAGAAATCTAATGGGCTCAGTGCCTAACGGAGTTAAGGAGAGGGAATAAAATGTATTCTCCCTGTTTGCCTGCCTGAAATGTCGACAGAAACGTATACGATTGATGCTGCTACCTTCGATAGCCCGAATGAAAGACGTGGAGATATAGCTAACTCAAGACTACGAACCAAAAGTTGAGTTTCCTATCTGTCGCTACCAAGAACATAAAGCAGAAAGCCGTAATTCGTTTTTTTTTAGAATAACTATGCCACCAAAAATTTATGAAATTCAGAAATAAGTAAAAGAAAAGAATTTAAAGCTGACTAAATGCCAATTTTATAACACCAAAGTTTCTAAAAAATCCGTAAACTGAATTTTCTTTCAACATAATGGGATTCACTTGCACTTTAAAATTGCCTTAGAATTCATCAACGGAACAAATTTGAAAGCGATCACAACTATAGAAGAAACATAAATTTAGCAAGCAATTGCAAGCATATTTCGCAAGAATAAGCGCTTTTGATAGTGGGTATGGGTATTAGTCGGGAATACCTGATCGGTTGTTACTAGCCTCGTTTAAACGATTGAATACGGAAACGGTACACGTCTTAATCCTCTACCTGATAAAAGGATAGGTAATATACTTTAATGCTCTCGTTTGAATAGGTACGTACGCATTGGATTGGCCATTAACTTTTTCCACCCTGCTGACATTTCAACCCTTTATCATAAAATAAATCTTAAAATTAAAGAAGCCACTATAACGATATCCACCTAGCAAGATGAATAATATTGATAATTATACTAGGGTAGCCAGCGGCACTTCATTTTATCTTTAATCATCCGTGATATAATATGTGTTACATTGACGAGGGAAATTCGGCTCTGTAAAAATAGACTAATCGACAAATCGTAGGGGTTTATTTCTGATTCAAATAGTTGATTTTATCATAAAACTACCACACCAGAGTGTTACAGCTGAGTAGTGATATCTCGCTTTTAACTAAATCATTGGTGGAATTATGGACATAGAACTTTATTTTACTGGTATCTCATTACAACTGATAGCCATGGCCATTACTATTGCCATCAATTCTCCATACTAAATGAAAATAATATTCATTTTAATAAAGTTTCTTCCGAAAAATGGTACATTATGAAAAGCGTTGACTCGAGCTTACAAATACTAATATTAAAACTGAATTAAACAAGTTTCGTCACAAAGCTAATACTCTCCTTCCGTTTGCAGATATCCCCTTTAAAAGCGTTTTTGACAAGTAACGACAGCTAAAAGCAACTCGTATGAGTTATAAACGACGCTTACGAAAACTTATATATCTTTCCTTCATCATAAAACGTCAAAGATTGGAGTTTTCTATTCTTCCCCAAAAATCATTCAAGCCAGTGAGGACCCAACCCCGCGAGTAGATGGAACTTAAATGAGTGTATTACATACAAAAAATCTAAAAAAAAATTGCATCTAAACGATCCAAGAAGATACATGGTTGAAACTAATATTATTAGATGGCTGCGGTTACACAAGCTTTCAGATGTGTCACAGGTTTGCGGTAAAGCTTTACCATACGCGTCTTGAGGTATGACCTTCGATTTGCTTCTTAAAGAATAATATGGGCAGTTGGACATAACATACTCTCTATATTTTTAATTTTAACCCTCCGTAATTTTCTTCTGAATACAAAATATTTACGATAAAAGTACTAGCCATCATTGCGCGAATAAAAAAATAATACTTTCTGTTGAATAGGAGTATCGCAAGTTAAAAGAATTGAAGCCAAATCCATTAGTTCATAATACTATTTCAATTAAAAATTCCAAATTCAATTGTGCGAATTTATAGTAATTATTCTCATTAAAAAAACTATATTATATAATTAGCTCTATGGGATTCTGAATATCACGAAATCGTTAATTCCAATCAAAAATGTTACATGCCAAATGTTTAAACTATGAAGAAAAAATCCCATTTCGTCCTATAAGCTTCTTTAGATGAAAACCGTAATGCCCAGCTGGCCCAGCAAGCCAAAAGCCTGTGCCCTGCTCCGTTCACGTATGCTCTTAAATTAAATTCCATTAATTACTCCGGAGACGTAAATTTTACGTGACTTAGAGGATACCTATTCTCACCTTGCAAAATAAATAAGCACATTAGCCCTCTTCAGTCAGATAATGCACTACAGAGAAAAATCCGACGGGACTTTTACGATACGGTATGCGGATTACGAGAGCAAGAGGCACGTGATGCATACGTTGTTCCGTTCCCCGTAGAATCACAAACTCCTTAAACAGCCTTCACCTTTCCTAATCCATCCCTTTCACATGAATTCGGAGAAGGGGAAAGTGGGAGGAAGGAAATAGCATGGGCAGCGAAGAGGAGGGAGGGAGCAAAGGGGAGGGGGGGAAAGTTAAGCCTTTGAAGTCCCACCCCACCGTTTCCCAACACCGCGGCAAAAACCCCTTCGTGCACCTCCCGCGCCTTGGGCAGGAGGGGTGGGGGGAGAGAATGGGGTGGGGGATGGAGGGGGTGAGAGGGGACAGCGCGCCTAACTCGCTAACACACACAAACTCAGGGCCCGCCCCTCCCACACCCTCCGGTCTACGGTCATAGTGTCTAAACTTAGCCCGGGGCACATATCCACTCACCTTCCCCAACACACAAACACACGGGAGTGTCATTCTGTCGCGAGGCCCGCATTACGCGCCCCTCCCCCGTCCCCGTCCATCTCGTCTCTCCGCCCCAAACCCTTCCTTCTTGCCCGACCAATCTCCCCGTCCTTCATTCACTACACCCATCCCATCGCGCCCCTCCCTCGTGTGCCTCCCCGAACGCCTCTCCCGCAAACACTTCCTTCCCTTCGCCTCCCTCCGCAGTTTCTCGCCCTTTCTCCAACTCTCTACGCGCCCGATGCACCCTACCGCTCCCCACACCCGTGCAGCTTCCACCCTCCCTCCTTCCTCTCTCTTTTCTCCTTATTCCCTTAACCTTTCCATTTCCTCTTTTAACTAAAGTCTTCCACCCTTTCACGCGTTTATTTCGTTTTTTTTTAATTTCTCACGCTGATGACCTCGTCGGCAATTTCGGCCTTCACATTTGGCCTTCACACCTTTGCACTCCTCAATTTCCTAAGCTCCAACGTCTACTTACACTTGAAATGAATCCAACTTAGCGATATCCACTGAATTAATGTGAAAAGGTAAAAAAAAGTGGTAGGCTCAGCTTTGTGGAACTATTTCTTGAAATGCATTCTTACAGTTGATTTCCACAAAATTTTGATATTAGCTTATCATTCGACGAGATTCTTAAATTTAATGCACATCAATAATTTACATTAATTTCAAGCCAGGGTGCTCCAAAATTTATGCCTAACACAATTCCATCTATTTATTATATTATGTTCATTATAATTATCACCATAACACTATCTTCAAGAAGCTATTACTGCCTTTAATTTTCTATACTTCTATCGATCGCGTATTTCTAGAGAAAAATCGCCATCCCTTTCCTTATGTATTATTCCTTTTACACTCTTCGACGCATAATCCAGAATATTAATTACCTTTTTTGTCACATTATAATTTCTTTCCTATTAATGACTTTAAATTATTCTTTTCCAAAACACTATATTTTTCATTCAACCCAGACTGATGGCGCTAGAGTACCCATGAAAACTGGTCTATTCTAGAATTATCAAATAGAATACTTTCGTAAATCAAATCTATGCACCATAGCAGATTTCAATCACTTGAATTCAAGCCTTAGCATGAAATTTTCACCCTTTTCTCATCCAGTACTACCCTGGTTTTTCTGTGCCTCTAAACGTTCTGCGTCCAGCACCCTCGCCAAATTTATATTTATTTATTCTGCCATGTAATAAGACAAGCTATTCCACTGATACATTTGGAGTAAAACCCTGCAACAACTTATAATTCGAGTGCCATTTTGAAAAATATTGATCAATAAAATACTTTTTGTCTAGTAAAATGTTCCAATTAAAAAACGTCGCAGTGGGTAACATGTAATTTCTAATTCACTTTCTTCCGTATCAAATCCAGTACTTTTACCTGTACCTAAACCATTAGCAACCCAAAATCACATCTAATACTTTAATCAAATTTAACTCAACAAAAAGTAATTATTCTGCGAACTTAGAATTATGAAACCAAGGGATAGAGGAGAGAGAATAAGAAAAGGAATGGCATTTGAGATAAGATTGTGAAAAAGGATATTGTAACAAACACCAAGGAAGACTAATATTGAATCACTTGTAACAGCTGCTAAGAGATAAATAAAGAGAAAATAAAAGAAATAAGTACTTGTAATAGTGTTGAGAGATTTTAGCCACGAAAAAAAGGGGTGCTTCAAGTATTCAGAGATGAAAAAGGTAAAAAAACATCTAAAAAGTTGACGTCCTTCCGCCAGATTTGAAATAGTTGCTTTACATAAAACGCTATGAGAAGCAAGCAAAAACCCCGAAAAAAAAAGCAAATAAGATTTCTATTCACCCGATGAAAATCTGAATCATTCTGAAGAGAAAAGAGAACGAGTAGCCGAGGAGAAGAGTTTAAAAAGTAAAGGAAAAGTAAATCGAGTCTTATTCGAGGAAGATTATTGGTCGGTGAGAGGTCGTAAAGTCCCGGAAGGTAAGTCAGATGGCCAATTTCAGATAATGTCCTCGTGGTTGGGAGGATAAGTGGCGTGAATGGGGGACACGAGTGAAAAAAGGAAAGGAGACACGAGAAGGAGGGTTTGACGGTCGGCTTAAAAAAGAAGAGGGCGCGAGAGAGAGAGAAACGGAGAGGCGAGGAAACGAGAGTGAAAATTGGTAAGGAACGGGGAGTGAAAAAAGGACCGAGCTCGGCAAGTGCTGTGCAAGGGTGCGAGAGAAAGAGGGAGAGAGAGAGCAGCGAGCGAGAGTGTGTGTATGAGTGGGAAGGCTGTATTCGCAGAAAGGGTGGCGGAAAGGGCAATCGGAGGAATTAAAACGCGTTGCCGGCTTCAAATGGCTGGATGAGCCTTCCCGTTAACACGTTCCGCCGACGCGGAATTCGCGGAGCTCAACGAGCACACAAACACTATTTGATTTTTAATGCGCTCTCGGGATTTTCCTCTTTTTGTGTGTGCCTCCTCCTCTTCGCCGTCATTTTTCTCTTTATTCGAGACTACGTGAAATCCGATGGGAAAAATATAGTTACAATACTCGCGGCCTAACGAAATGGGTCATATGACAAATCCGACTGGAAGGTCATGCCTAATTTCATGGTTATCCATTTCCTATCAAAGGTTGTTATCTAAGAATTTGGAACTCTTACTTTCATTGGAATCTATAATTTTCACGGTATTATTACGGCTAAAATTTCACAGAAATGCAAGTAGATGGTGAAAAATAAAAAAATGCTAACCTTTTAAGTAATTTCTAGGAAAAATATTAATTGTTTCTTATTTCTAATTAATTAATACCAGCATGAGGAACTGAAAAAATTCGTCATTGCACACAATTTAATGTATACACTATGGCATTCTATTTTTTAACCATCAAATACTATAAAAAGACGTAAGTGCGCACTTATTGTACTCATTTGACACAATATTTTTCTGGGAAAAAACCGCTCGAATAAATAAAACGAAACTCAACCGTTACTTTAATATTAAAAAAGCTTAAATTCAAGGAGCATATAACACAGACATACTATGATTGTTTTTCTCCCAAAACGATGTATCAATATAATAGCAAACGTAAAGTTAAAAAAGACATTTTAGGCAAATTTAGCCGAACAGCCTTTTACTTAATACTCTAAGCAATTTATTTCGCGGTTTAAATTAGTTTTTGCTCGAACCAAACATAAATAGTGACAGACTAACGCTAGAGATTTTATTTAATATCGCACAATATTTATTTTTAAAACTTCAGATATTGTGAATTCCAAAAGTGTATGAATAAAAAAATACATAATTGAAAGTTTAGAGTGGTTAATTAAAGGAATTATTAAATTTAAATTCTATCTACAGATATTGGGTTTTTTACGACGATGAGAATGGCTTCCAAAAGACCATTTCGTTTTGTTCCAAAAGCATTGGACCATGAAAATATTGGAGTAATTTTAATCCACGAAAAAATAGAAAATAATTATAAATTTTCAATCGTATAGTAATAGAATATAATAGAACAACTGATATTCTGTCATGATCAATAGTAAAAGTAAATTGATATTAAGTAGCCTTATCCTTAAAATATATCCATTCTCACTAAAACTAAAAAAGATATGATTTCCTAGAATTATATAAATTTCATGGAACTACTGCCATTCCTTTCAAATGAGTCGGCAACATGACGTGTATCAAGACGCATAATTCACACCATTAAATTAAGGCTGTTAATGTCGTACTCTTTAGTCTAAAACTTCTCCCAGCATTGTTTTCCCATATTTTTAACTGACTAAGTCATATTCAGTATTTATATTTCATTTGTTCTGCATTTCCCTCTTTCTGCGTAAAATTACATCCAGCACAAAATAAATTCCTCATAAATATGCGGTTCTGAAAACAAGACTATTTTTAACAAAAAAACTTTCACGAAGAACAATATGTTAATTAAATCGGTATGTCCATTCATTCAGATGTCAAGAATCATATGAAAAAAATTTCATTCCATTGCGCCGAATACTAGTCAGAAATAGAAATTATACAGCGATCTTAAAAGGGCAAGGCAGCACTCGCAGTATCGACCAGCGAAAATCTTAGCAACACCCAGTTGAACCGAAGTACCGAAAAGTGAGCTCATTAAGTCCTCATGTAAGCAAGGAAAGCCCTCAACCAGCTGCTGAATTTTATTTTAGCTCTCAGTACAATGATTTATCAGAAAAAATAATAATTGAACTAGAATATTTATAACATATGCGTTTTAGTCCCCATAATTTGCTTTAAAAAACGATAAAAAATCATCATAGGAATTGACTCCATAAATTGAAAATGTGTACATAGGTTATTTTCAGAAGTTAATGCACCTAATGTGGTTATGCACTTCATAGTGGTAAAAAAATTTCAGATTCTAGCTTTAGTTTAATAAATAACCAAAACCCATTTAATGCTATTTTTACCGCCGCTAAAGCACTAACTTTCCGGGATACGGCATTATTTGCAGATATTTTAATCTTGATAAGATTAAAATATCTGCAAAGATAAATTTAATTAAGCGTTAGTTTCATTATTTACCTTACTTAATATTTATTATCATTAAAAATGATTGCCAACTTTCCTCAATTGATTTATTTCGTAATAAGTATTGTGAGAAATTCAAAAAATGTTTAATCTCAAATCAATTTAGCATAAAAAACAATACCATTGCAAAACAAAAAAAGCCTCACGCATGCGGAAAAATCTTTCCAAATTAAATCAAAGGCACTAACTTTTCCCGGTTAAAACGAAGAGGATTGCAAAACCATGGAAATTAAAAACGCTGTAAATAAATATAAGTTCCGATTCTTGATGAAAAGTAAACTCGGGCACGTGCCACAAGAGATCAATGGGAAAACATTTTGATCCCACTTAGTCCACACACGCCGCTACGTGTTCGACTCAAAATTTCACTCGTCCGATACGTTGGTGTCAAGCTCCAAGACCGTAAAGCGTACGTGAGCAACAAAGAAGGGACGTGAGAGGAGGAAATAAAAAAGAGGCCGCACCAACCGACATCTTGAGTTAAAACAGGGTGCGAGGCGATGGCATGGAACGAGGCGTGAAGCAAAAACGTGGGAGAGCAGGGTAGAAGGGGCAGTGCGGATGTTGGGGGGAAAGGACGTGGCGAAGGAGGTGAAGGAAGAGGAAGTTGGTGCGAAGCAAAGTCGGGACGAAACAGAGAAAATTGAGCGGGCAATTAAAACGGAAACAAATATTATGCACAAACTCAGAGGGACAAATCAAACAAATAACCTAATAATGCCATTTTATTCCTTTAAAATTACGGGTAAATTTTTGTTTTAACAACCAATATTATCAAATATTCGAATAATGGAAGCGCGCTTCAATTATATTTCCTCAATTTTCACAAATCATATTCATTAATAATTAATGAGAAAGTAAGACAAAAAAACACGACTGCCTTCCTGAATTATCATTGGTCAACAATGACAAATATTCAATGCGCTTCTTAATTTACTTTCAAATTTACTGATAACAATTATAAATAATCAACAATAAACTAACATTAAAATAACTTGTGTAACTCCCTGAATTATCAACGGTTACAGTATTTCTCTCAAGCATAGTAACCGCAGTATAAAATTAAATTTTAGGGAATATAAACAAAACAAGCTCTTAACTATGAACTTACGCATGCTCAGAATAAATTAACTAAAACAATGACATCTAAAAACCAGTTTTAGCTCGTACCAGACCCTAAACATTCGGGCATCCCATACGAGAGCGGGATGAAAAAAATAAAGGTCACATGCTAACTGACAGACGGGCCAATGCATAAGGGATTTTGTTATCCCACCCCAGAGTGGATAAAAAAAATTAATCTGAGAAGGTGAGGGGGTGAGGAAGGAGAGTGGGGGGTCAGGAGTGAGGAAGTGGAGAGGGGATGAGGGAGGAGAAGAGAGGGAGAGAAATGGAAAGGAGGAGGGAAGGTGCAAGAAGAAGGGGAGGCGAGTTTTTGCAGCACACTGGCAGATCGATCGTGTCTGGCTCTCTCGTGAGCGCAAGAGAGAAGGAGAGTGGGGAGGCATGGCGAAAGAGATAGGAGAGGAAAGGTGGAAGGCAAAGCGGAAAAGAGGAGAGAGATCGAGATGGAAGGGAAATAGGAAAATGGGGAACGGGGAACGTGGATATAGGACAGGTGCAAGAAAGAAGAATTGTTGGAAGGGTAAAGAGACAAAAGGGGTAAGTAGAGGTTAGAAGAAGACAGAAGCATCAAAATGGTAGAAAAATGGAAAAATTGGAATTGGGAAAATGGAAAAGGGATAGTTGGAGAGGAGGAAAGTGGGGAGGGGGAGTAGGGATAGGAGAGGAAAGGTGGAAGGTAAAGCAATGAAGAATAATAGAAAAGAGAGATCGAGATGGAAAGGGAAATAGGAAAATGGGAACAAGGAAAATGGAAATGAAATATGCAGGAAGGATTTAAGGAGAGTAGGTATGGTATGAGGAGTTGGAGAAGAAAGGTAGAAAGAGAGGAGGAAGAGAAGAAGAAGAGACAAAGATCGAGGTGGAATGGAAATAGGAAAGGAGACGGAGAGGGCGTGATAGAGAAAGAATGTGAATGGAAAGCAAATCGAAGAGGAGGAGAGGAAGACGAGAGAAATATCGAGATGGACGATAAATAGGAAAGGAGATGGAGAAGGCATAGGAGAGAGAGAATTCAAAAGGAATCTGGAAGTGAAGCAAATCGAAAAGGAGGAGAAGAAGAGGGAAATATCGAGATGGAAGGGATAGGAGAGAAGATGGGGAGGGAATAGGTGAGGGAGAGACGGCAGGGCGAAGGGCACACGAGTTCTCTGAATGGGTGGAAGTGTTCAATGTGTGCGGCGATCGGAGATGCGTGGATGGGCTGAAGACAGGAGAACTTCGACGAATGTCTCCCTCAATGGAGAGGATGGGGGTTAGAAGAGGAAATCCGGTCGCGTTCAATGAAAGGGAAGAGAAACATTCGCTCGCCCCTCTTCTTTTAACCATTGGAGTCATTTTCTAGCTGGTCACACCGGGGCCTATGAAATCATCCATACCCCCGAAAAAAGCATAGATTTTAGTATTTTCTTCCAGTAAAATTAGAATCAAAACCAAACAAAAAAGGAAAACATTTTAATTCGCTCTACTCAGTGGCTATGGAAGGTGAGTGCCTTAGGCAAAAGTGGCTTTTCAAGCGAAAAAGTGACACGTGGGGGATAAGTGCCATTCATAATTATATAAGAGTAATTTATCGCGTGTTTGCTCTTTCCTCACAGATTTCGGCATAAAATTTTAGGCGTGTACGATCAATAAAATGACATAACATTGCATACAAAAAGGTTTCATGGTAGGGATGATGTGCTTTTGACCAAACAAATTTATGCGGTGAAACGAAGTTATATAGCTATGGAAAGTTAGCCTTAAGGTATGGACACGAGGAAATAAATACCTAAATTACAATTACTGGAAGTGAATGAAAAGAACTACTATGAATATAGGATAAAAGAGACGACTCGAGGAAGATTTACTTAACTTTAACTTTACTTACTTACAGGTATCAAATAAATACTTAACCTTGAAAGTGCTTCACACTCTCCTGCCCCATCATTATGATTTTTTTCATTCCAAGTAATGGTACACTCTACCATCAGTTCATAGCCATTCACACATTTTACAAGCCCATTCAATATAAATTCTTATCGTGGCCACACAAATTCATCACTCATGAGGAATTGTAACCGGGAACTATAAAAGCCGCGGTAAGAACTAGCAGGATACAGTCCATGAAGTGAGCAATTTTCTTATTACATTAATAAAGGAGATAACAATTTTCCACAGTAAAAAACTTTTTTAGGGAAGAGTAGTATCACACTAAAACATGATAGGGTTACTGGTCTTGTGTTGGTGAATAAAAAGTTTAACAAAACTGAAAATTTCCATTTCCATCATTAGAAAGAACATGCTCCACCAGGTCAACCAAAATATTCCAACTTAATAACTGTCATGTTCTAAATTGACTGTGGCTAATCAATTTTAATTAATCCCCCCCATTTATTAATTTTTGACATTCTGCATTAATTAAAATAGTTGCCATATGCAAACTTAAGCCCTTTGACCGTTCATAGGAATTTGGTGAAAACAGAGTATATGCAATAATAATGGTGGACTCATGCGTCTCCTCTCCCTCACCTTCATACTTCTCTTATTAATTTGGCAATGAACAGAGGGAATCGCAAGAGGGAATACATTCTTATGCAAAGGGTGATTATATAGTAGCACGGCTAAGTGGGTTCCTAAAGAGCGAATAAAATAGATGCATAAAAGGAGGATGGACTGGAACTGGAAGATGGAGATAAACACGCGGAAAAGTAGCAGGATTAAAGTTGAAGATGAAAAGCTGCGGGAATAAAAAGCAAAATGATTTAAAATTATGAGAGACAGAGAGTGAAAACAAAGGGTGTGAGAGCAAGGCAAGAGCGCTTTTTAAAAACCGTGGATGAATCTGGGGATTCGAAACAAAGAATGCAGAGAGCGGCGAAAGGATCGGCGAATGTTTGGAGTGCGGAAGAAAGCCCAGAGGAGAATGATGGGGAGATGGAGAAGAATGAAGACAAGAGGTGAACTGGAAGATATGAATGGCTGGGACCTGAATTGGATCAAGTCCATGACAATGCGATTTGAGAGAGAGGGGGGAGAAAGAAACAAAGTTCTGGCGCTAAAGCGGTTCGATTAAGCGAGAGACACATCTCAAACAATTCCTAACGGGAAAACTGAGAGTCTGGCGCTTGCCAAGTGAGGGAACTTGAAAGTCTCACGAGGATCTTCAGTTATCTGCAGTTCTCTCCCCTTTATCAGAATTTGGCATACTTTTTCAAAACTATAACGAATGAATGTACCACGGATGTATGAAACATTGTAGAGTACAAGTAAATGGATAGAATAAATATCGTCACACTATTAAGTCCTTGGTGTGTGATATTATAATTTGGAAATTACTCTATCCAACCAGAACGACTGAAATTCTGGACTCATTGAATTGCTCTCCATACCATCAACAAGATGTGACGTTTCCTCGACCCTCTCAATGCGTTCAACAATTATTTAATACCTCGTTGGTAACCTACCTTAGCCGCCGCCCATGTTACAATACTGTAACATATCCGACGGGTAGCCGTAGAAAACTTCATTCAATCCACGTAATGCAAAGCAAAAACACTTAATATATTTTTAAAAAACCATTCACATGACGTATATCGCATTCAGCTTCGGCTAAAATCCGGCGATGAGGCCTTGAGATCATTACCATACCGGATAGAATAACGATACAGGAAAATAGATGGTTTTACTGAAAGTGTATATTGCTGCAGACGATAGGAAACTGAAATATTCGTTGCCTGTGGCTGTAAAAACTGATAAAGGCTCCCGAAGTTACCACTGCTTCGTATTAATTTATGTAAAAACATAATTTGCACGAAATCACACGAAATAAATTAACAATAACCATAATATATCGAGTATTTTTCGATGTATACCAAGAAGAAAGAATTAAATAAAAATTATTGACCATTAACGGTATACGGAAGAAGGTACGAAGGCCTAAAGTTTAAGCTCCGTTTTTCAGAAATAGCAACAGTCACGAGTATTGAAACCACCATCAATCATCATCAATTCTCTCAAGGGTTCAGCATACGATATTTATTAAGAATATAATATTGATATCTATCGTATATTGGCATTTGACGTCCCGTTTTATATTCCCCTACTGTTATAGTAAAGACCTCTCACTAGATAATTATCATTATTTATCCCATTTCCGTCCACCGTAGCCATGGGGTTACTTCCTACCGTGCTGGACAAATGAGGCTTTTGATGAAAAACTGCGCCTTGTATTGTTTTTAAATTGTCAAAAATGTGATGCTTAAGGTTTTGTTAACCTTTTTTTGTCAATTAATTAATTAATTTATTTTTGAAGTTTGTATAAACAATCCCACTAGCTGAAAATAAACGGGTACAAATCGGTATTTCAATATGGATGCCTACTGCCTGTAATAAAAGAAGCAAGTATAATAGAAGTAAAAGTAGGATGATATAAAAAATAATTTTTACTTTCCTTCATCCAAAATTATGCTTTTCTTGAAGGTTTTATCCTTTTAATGCTGTTAGAAAAAAATCAAATTAGCTTTTGACACCGTTACCACCCAATGTATCCATGTTTCCACGAGTCATTCCAAGAAAACTAATTGATGAATACATCACCAAAACATTTTAAACGATTACTTGAGACAACCGTTGGAGCGAAACGCCAAAATATTTTCAAAATAGCCAGCAGACATTTTTATGGGAGGAAATGGGTCAGCTTCCGCAAAACCAGCTATAGAAGATGACCTATGCTGAAAATATACATCACCTAGACCAATACCTTACTACAGTTTACCTCAAACAAAAATACAAATACTTGTCATGCATTGAAAAATAAACTTCTAACAATTGATCTGGTGGAACAAAAAAACACTTTCATTAATGAGAAAGTGGTTAGAATAACAATTAATCAACGGATTAAGGAGTAGTTTAATTCTCTAATGTACACATACGACTAGGCGCTCACGACAAAACTACCACAATAAATGAATTTTACTTATTTTGTATTTCGAACTACTTGGGCTAAGTTAATGACCATATATTTTATTTCTGGCAAGTTACCTGCGTTTCAAAGTTTGTCAGTTGCTTATACGGCCAAATGGACTTGATTAATGACTTGAACCGAATGTCCCGGTAAGATTATTACTTAAAGACAGCGCGTGCAAAGAAAGAGACAAAAATATGCATGAAAATTGCTTGTGTGTATAGAAAAAACAAAACATGATATGGATCAATAGGAGGCAAAATGCGAACAGTGAAATAAAAGTATGAGAGCGTGATCAAGAAATAAAAGGAGGAGGAAATTGAGGCGAAAATTTGGTAAGCAACTTTTCAGGGGGAGAGGAAAAATAGGGGGTAAACAAGCAGCGAACATCGAGGCGTGGAAAATAAGGAGAAGCACGGACGTGGGAAAGGCTGAGCGCGATATAGAAAGGAAGGCGGAGGTGACTCTCGAGGGTCGAAAAGGACCAAGGTACGCATAATTCTAACTTTTGAAGAGAAAGTGAAAGAGATAGGAAAGCATTATCACTCTGTAGCGGATCACCATAGCAATTTGCATACGTCCCACGTTTGAGCTTTGATGCCCTGATGAATGGTGCACGAAAATGAGCACCTATACCTCAGACTAAACGAAAGTTCACCACTCAATACTTAATGTATTTCCATCACAAGAAGTTACCGAAGTTTTTCAAGGCTGTGCGTGGTCACACCATGAAGCTGAAATTTAGTTCGAAACGCGAAAGCGAAAATGCATTCCTTCTAAATGCAAACCTACACTTTGTTCTGGAATGCTTTGAGAACATTCCTTTGAGCATAAAAAATCAGCTATCAAATTCTTAGCGAAATTTTCTCGCGGAAAGGATCCACAGTCCTGACGTAACAAGAAAAAAAAGCATTTTTTCACCCCGAGCAAAGCGTTGATCACGCTCCTGGTTTGCCGAGCTTTCCCCGTGGATAAAAAACCTTGACGTGTTGGAGGGGTTGGCTGGCGCTTTATTCAGAGCTCGCCGTTGCCAGAGGGGAGACGTCTCGAAGATGTTTCCTGATGCCTGAATCACGCAAGATATCTCGAATGCTAGAGAGAGAAAAGAAAACAGTCTGCACAGCGTCTGCACTTCCGTGGTACGGTTGCAAAGGCGCCTGACCCCAGTGGAAGGCCCTTTAGGGCGATGGTGTCACATTATTAAGACTAATGAGGAAGGCGACGGGAAACCACCTCAATTATTTTTCCCATGAAATCTCGGTGTACGGAAACAACAGAATAATGAGTCCATGAATCTACGAAGAACAGACCACCTGGATTGAGACGGCTGCCTTGCAATAGGGGACGCAAGGATTCTAGAATCGGCCATCATCGGAATGCCAGTCTACGTGTAACAGAATTAAATATAAATGCAGGTAACATGCATGCATTATGGATACAAGAAAGCGACTTCTCAAAATACCGATAGTGGTCATTAAAAATATATTGCCGAACAAATGGAGAAAAGTATAATAAACGGAATACAAGCCTACACTTTTAGGTGCAGCATAACAGCTGGGATGACCGTAACGATACATATGCGATAACTTCCAACATCGTGGAAGACTTCATTTATCTTTAAAAAATATTAAAATTGAAAACGAATGGGATATAAATATATCATATTAATTGGATAGCAACTTGATGGTAGACGAGCACAAATATGTCATTGGACGGTGTATTCTGAGAAAGATAATTGCGAGTCATCCGAACGTTTTCAATTAAAGGGTGTAGAGATAAAAAAGTATTTTTTTCACAGTAGAACAAATAGATGGAATTCACATATTAAGCAATTACCAAAAAAAAGGAAACACATGATAATTTAATGTTAATTAATTAAATATGAATCACCAAGGGTGTGAACATCACCGAGTTTGTGAATATTGAAAGGGTGCCATAACGTGTAATTATGAGCAGCTATATGAGACAGATGATAAATTGATCTGTAATTCAGAAATAAATGTGAAAACACGTACTTTAGAGTAACACTGAGGATACACAGTAAATGAATCAAAATGAGGCCTCAAAATCACTTTTCTAGGTTATTGTAGCGTAGAGAAATTAATTTTTTTATATGCACTCAGCGTTTAATTCTTTTGAGAGCGTCGCATATAAGCGTCACTCGGTGTTTCAAACAGATGGCCGATATTTTTGGGTGAGGGTAGACCTCACCTCGAAGTAAGCCACAGGCGAGTGAATTTCACACATTCAGGGTAGGGGTGCCAGTTGCTTTCCCTGGGCCACCTCGCACATCGAGAATTATTTTTTAGTGGTGTTCGAAGGCTTCAGCCAGGATTTGAACCCGGGACCCCTCTCAAATCACTGGGCTGCCATGCTCCCCGAGAACTGAAACATTGTACGGTGGCAAAAAAGTTTGATTTGTCCGTTATGTAAACAATATTATTTCGTTTTAAGAGGCCTCAATATCGTAAGTATTGCCTCTGAAGTAAAGAGTTGCACATGGTGGGTCAGATTTATCAAAAAGCGTTCAATTAAGCGGTAAATCAATTTAAGTATATTTTTAATAATAATTACCATGAGATTGGTTTTTCAAACAAATCCTTCAATGACGCGAAATCGCTAAACTAAAATTACGGCCAAAGAGCATTTGATGAATTTCCTTTATCGTTTATGCAACTTTTAATTTGGTGTTATCATCAACTTGAGTACAAAATATTTATATGAATGATAAGCTGGACGGAGGTGCGGTAGCCCAGTGGATAGAGCGCTTAGCTGCTGATCGAGAGGCGCAGGGGGATCGAGGGTCAAATCCTGAGTAATCAAAGCCTTCGGACACCCCCGAACAAAATCCTTAAAGAGCAGAGGTGCACCAGGTAAAGGAAAGCTCCCCCCCTACCCTGAATGTGCGGCATTCAAACGCCTAAGGTTTAGATCGGGGTGATCTCTGTCCAAACCTATCCAAATCCCCTTCGGGTTGAATCACTGAGTAAAGCAGGTTGGGAACAGTGTACCTTTGAAGTTATTAATATAAGACAGAGACAAATGTGAAGATTTTGGTACGGATAAAATTAATTTTCGCGAATTTTCACTATAAAATTTTAAGCACATGAATATATTATTGAACGCTCCCAATTTATTATAAATAAAATCTTGAGAAAGCATTTAATGGAAGACGATAGCGGAATAAACACGTTGAATAAATGTTAAAATCCGATCATAATGAGAAAGCAGACTATTTTGGGTGTTTTATAACAAACATATAAATAAAAATATTCAGGAAATGAAACCGTACCACATGGATGACAAATGAAGTATAAAAATATCGGGTGTATTTCGATTTAATTGATGAACACACCTAAAAAATTAAAAAAATGAACTATAAAAAATGAAATAATTCGGAAATTTGGGGGTAAATGGTCGTTCAAATTAAGAATTTTGTGAGCGAATACATAACTACAATATATATGAATAGTTTGAGGCGTTAGAATAAAATTCAACAAAATATGTTCCAGACCGTTGCAGACATCGGTTCTTCCCTTACGTTAGGAAAGAGCGTTTAAGCAACTGCTCCATATTCTTGAGAAAAGAACTATATCAAATGAGCACAATATAGCACAAATTACTTTATCTTCTCCTCAAATAACCTGATAAGGACCTAGGGAGCAAACCAATGGATGCTTCATTTAGAATCCACTTTGTAGGCTATTGATGGAAAATATTCACCGGATCCCAGAAAAGTAAGTAAATGAGGTAAACTAAGACTTACCAAAGTGTTCCTTAAGCCGGCTTCCGGGATGCTAATCCCGATATAAAATTATCAAAAAAACCTTTGATTGCAGTAATTGTTAAGTCTGATTTAACTTATTCATTTCCACCAAAAGCATCCGAAGAGAGCACCACATCGTAGTGGACCAGGAGGTTAATGACATTCCTTTAACAAACGAAAATCTTTATTGGCAATTGAAACTGCGAGAATGCATATGCAAACGAATTTTATATCTATATGTAAAGGCCGTAGACCGGGATTCTATCGGGACTATCGGGATTCCGCTTTGGCCACAAAATAAGAGGCTGGCCGGAGAGAGAACTGTTTTTGGGGCCAAAACGAGCTCCCCAAGCGAGCGGTGTGACATGATATAAAAAAATGAAAGCATAAAAAGTAAGCCTACCTGAAGATGTACACTGAGAAAAAGGGAGAAAAGGGTTTAAGCCGGTTAGCTCGTGAAGGATGAGCGTCGGGTTCTCGATGTATTCTGATGACTCATTCAACGAGTTGTCTAGGCCATGTTGTGTTATTAGAAACAGTCCTAGATAGGATTTCATTTACCATTTAACTCTACTTCGGAAGGTAAAAACAAAATAGAAATGAGTAGTTAGCGATTACTCCAGTTTAAAAAGTACACATATCGTAAAAATAGTAACTAAAATCCTCATCGTCTCTCTGATAATGAGTAATCACATTTCCCCACTTCGGTGTGATGATGCGTTAGCTATAGAAAAAACAATTAAATTTGAATTGAAATTAGCAAAACACCGAGAATTAAGTTTCGACATTGCAGAAGTTCGTCAAACACTAGCCAAGAAAGTGAAAATAGGCGCTTGTAAAATATTACCAGAATTTATACACGCACGCATTCACTCACGAGTAGGGAACAAGTAAAATCAAAATGATTAGATTGGGGATACTAATGACAAGATCCTCATCTAGAGACGGCGGAGGTCTAGTGACTAAAAATGGGACAAGTGTGGTGAGTGTATACTTATCAAACTGCGTCGGCGACGGCTCTGATTCCCGGCTATTCGCGATCTCTTCTCATTCCGAAAATCATGACAGCGGACGCGGCTTTCGGAAACCTTGTTCAGGCAGCGACTTCTTCGATTCTTCTGAATCTAACCTTTCATTCCTCAGGGTCACGTGCTCTCTCAGTTTCCTACTATCTACCAATGGCACCAATCGCCTTCTCCGTCCTAGCACAATAATTCCAAAAGTCCCCCTACACTAAAGATCGTGCGGACACCGCCTCTCTAAGCCAGCGCCCTGCCGTAGGGAGAGTGAAAAACTACAACATATAGATAAGGGAGGGAGATCATTTCAATTCGCGAAGCTCGGGCCCTTCTGACTGAACGCCGAATATGACCTTATTTAGCGCACGCCAAGGACACTGAGGAGTAGTTATGGAATGGGGACTTACACAGTAAGCTCTCCCGTTTCGCTCTTCAGAATCAACTTCCACTCCGCACTCATCGTTGATCGCCAGGTGGAAGCATTATGAGAAGGTCACTTTCCTTTGACCAAGGAATTTAAAAATATGCTGAAAGTGGTTGAGTGGCTCATGTGCCTATGACCCAAGCAGGGCACGATCCATTGGTGCAGCTATTATTCAATTACGTCATCCAGAAACGAAGAGTTTCCTTAAAAATTATTTAAACAATAAGATACCAACCGAATCAACCGGGAAACAATTTTTTTTCCTAAATCCCCTCCTCCACTAGGAAAGAATTTTGCCGCGTCGACTTTTTCCAGAGCAAAACAATTTGCACAATCTCGCGCTGAACAGATCGGCTTCGTTTAATCCAGTACCGTAATTCGACGCTAAAATAATTATCAACCACAGCGTCCTTTACTCTGGCCCGAATGCTGACCTCGAAGGCGAGCAAGACTTGAAAGTAATCAGAAAAAGGGCCCAGATTATGGGTGGAAGGGATGAGGGCAGATTAATGGTAAACATTCGACGTTAGACGAAACATTCCACAACTCCTCTGGATAACTTTAGTCTCTATACTTCAGACCCACTTCACCACGCAGAAAAGAAAGGGAGATGTTCTTTTGGAGCGAGATTGGGGAAATCATTCACCAGCGTTCATTCATGCATACATGAAAACGATTTTTTAAGCGTATTTAATAAAACTGGGGGACGTGATTATCCTTAAACAACAACTTTTCCCTAAGGTTGTGTCCAAAACAAAGCGGGTTACCACAGTTCTTTGAATTAAAATACCATTCAAACCGTTCTTTACTACCATTTCTACGTACTACACCAAAACAATATTTATATATAGTCACCAGATGAACATAAGGATGAAGAATATGTTACTGGATTCCTTGCCCTGATCACTTATTTTCAATTCGATGATTATTCCATGAACATATGACCTACTTCGCTAGAAAAACTATCTTAGGAATATGTACTATGCTGTTCTTTGACACGCACTACGAAAATCAGATATAAACAAAGATAAAATGTATCTTCTTTGCTTTTTATTAACAGTTGGCGGGTTGAAGACGTAGTTTTATGTCGCCAGGCATTTTCACTACAATGATGAGAGGCGTAATATTATGTCTCTCATCGTTTAAAATTAAAATCGTTTTTAGCCAAAGTAAAACAGAAAATTCCACTTTACACGGACGAATTTTCGAAATTATTGAGAAATGGCCACTAGGGTGACCAGGAAATCACCAGAATCGAAGGCACCACTACCAAAGAGGCCATCCTCAAACAAAAAAATGAAAAAAGAGACGCTATGAAGAGGTGGTTAGCGACAGCACTGGTAAAATAATGCAGTAGGTGAATTTGCGTAAGCAGAAAGTGACTAAGGTTAATGTTATGCAATGAATGGTTAAGCATATGATGTAAACATAATGTAGGTGGATAAGTAGTATTGCGCAAAACGTGTAGAAAATGAGTGACAACTACTAAACTTTGAGAAATATGAGTGGTTAAGAGGGAATGATCAAGAGAAGTGTGTTAAGTGAGGAAACATGGGGATCGTCGTTTAAGAAGGAAATTCGTATATATGAGTAAAACGATGATAAGGGCTCATGAAGACCATAAATTTCACGTCTCTAAATAAAGTGAAACGAATCCGCGTAGAAATGAATATTAAAGAGATTTAGTATTCTTTGATAAAAATGAATCATCCACTTTATTTACTATATGTCCAGCTGAATGAGTGGTAGCATTACTACTGTCGGCATCAAAACGATGTGCCGCTGTACTTTGCAAAATTATATCTGGACTTCAGTGCATGCCATAATAATGAATAATACGTCATTTTAAAGGAAATTTTATTCTTAATTCTAATTTATTTTTTTAAATGAAAATTTAAAAAATGTAGACACGCAAGTGCAATAAATGATCCCGCGCACCATAAAATTAGCCGTTTTGTCAACTTCATGAACTTTGTAACTCAACCAAGGGAGAACTACTACGTCTACAACATTCATCCTCCACAATTTTGTAAACATTAATGTTTATTAATGAAATAGCTTTTGCGTATTTTTGGAACGCACATTTTGTTGTACAACAACGAAAATGTTCAAACATTATCTAGTCCTACAGTTTACCCTATAAGAAAAAATAAAATTAATAGAAACAGTGCTTAATTTATTTGCACTTTTTCTATGATCAATAATCTATAAAAAAATATTGATATTTGTGAATGTCAATAGCATCCTTTAATGTCATGTTGCCAAAACGGGGCCGCGCCAGGCCAGTGCCGGTTACCAAGAAGCAAAGTTTCGCGCGGAAGACATGGCAACGAAGCATTCGTTCGCTTCGGCGAATTTTTTTATGCCCATCAACAATATATGATACATAAAAATGATGTATTTTCGGATCATAGAAAATTTTCAAATTAATAAGTGTTTTAACCAATTTTATTTTTTCTTACTGGGTAAACTGTAGGACTAGATAATGTTTGACCATTTTCGTTAATGTACAACAAAATATGCGTTCCAAAAATACGCAAAAGCCATTTGCTTAATATAAATTATTTTTTGAAATTTATTGAGGAGTATGAATATTGTAGACGTAGTGGTTTTCCCTAGGTTGAGTTACAAAGTTCATGAAGTTGACAAAACGGCTAATTTTAAGGTGCGCGGAGTCATTTATTGCACTTGCGTATCTACATTTTTTAAATTTTCATTTAAAAAAATAAATAAGAATTAAGAATAAAATTTCCTTTAAAATGGCGTATTTTTCATTATTATGGCATGCACTGAAGTCTAGATATAATTTTGTAAAGTACAGCGGCACATCATTTTGACGCCGACAGTAATTAACAGCTTATGTCACACAATCCTTGTTCGTATCATACTGATGCTACCACAGCGGGAAGATGAATTACAATAATATTTTCGCAAGAATCACGGTTTTTTTTAGGGTTGAGAAATGTAATCGAGCCACAAATAAAAATTTACAAATTTTTATAGAAAGAGGACAATAGCGAACTATCATGAAACTTTTAAACCGTAATTAATATAAAAATAAAACTAGTTTCACATGGAGAAAAAAAGTTACGTATTTAAAAAAAATGCCCAACCTAATTAAGCAAAAGTGAGCGTTTGGCTTGAACACAGAATGTATTGCATCGTTAGGTGAAAAACTTTCAACTAATCCCCAGACGTCCATAAATGGATATGATGGTTACCATCTGAAATATATTTCCGACAATAAAGTCCTCATCTAATCGTAAAATCAATTGTACCATCACCCTTAAATCCATGAAGTTATGCCAGCAGAGAGCGTAAAAAACTTGACGAATATTTGAGGGAAACAACTGTCATTTGTACTCATTTCCGCCGAAGCAGTTAAGTTCCTCATAAACCATTTAATTGGAATCGTAATATTTTATTATTCTCGACTTAGAATGCATTAAGTCACAACTGCGCCTCGAGGCAAAGATGTCGAGTATTTACTACCTATGATGAAACCCAAGGAGCGAGAAATGAAATATGAACCGCATATGCCACATTAGCCTGTGGGTGAAGAAAATTTACCCCGGCAATCGACATGGAAACGAGAGAACAATAGATTTATCACGCTTGTGTCTTGTTATCGGTAGGATTTTAAAGAATATTATGGATCCAATGAAATTAATAGGAATTGGTGAGATAATTGCGGCTCGGTGGGTGACGCAGTCGAATGGATGTATCTGGGAAGCTGGGGCGGGGAGAGGAGGGAAGGGGAATGTGGGCTGGTGGTAATTACACGGACGCGAGGCGAGTAAGGTAATTGGTGGAGTGGATAGCGAGGCGGGAAGCGGCGGATAACAGATGACTATCGTCTAGCGGCTCTAAAGTGGCTTGATGTTGCAGAGCCCGAGAGCTGGAGGGGAAATGTGGAAAGGGTATGGGGGAGAACGGAGAGAGAGAAAGAGACCGCGAAAGACGAGCAATAGGGGAAACGGAAGGGGCTTGGAAGAAGAATGAAAGCGGAGGAGAACAGTGGAGCAAGGCTGGTTCATAAGAAAACTGTTGTCGAGAAGGGAGGAAAGGAAGGCGGCTCCGCGCTTTGTTGGTCGGCCCGTATGGCAAACGATCCTCTGTCTTGATGCGTGAAAGCAGTTATAGTCGACGAGCAAAATGGTGCCAAGCAAAAGGATACATAACCTTTTACATACATTGACTACATGCTTATAGGTAAGGGAAGTATTTGTAGCCGAGGATGACAAGTACATGTAAGGATTAAAGGGCATATTTTCCATATTTGGCACTAAAGCACCTCACAATTAGGAATAAAATTCGATAAGTAAATTTTGAGGGGAAAAGCATTCATTTCCATTTATCACAGATCTATGAGTAGTTTCAAATTACACTTATGAATTGAGCAACTCTAACATAGAAAAATACCGCCCTCAAATATTAAAAGTTGAACTTTAGCTCAAAAGCCTCAAAACGTCACATGAAAGTAGTATCAAGCCAATAACATAGCATTCTAAATATAACACCCCATACCATTTACTGGGATGGGAACGGCAAATGGTAACAGCAAGATAATTTGAAATCCTCCAAACTTAAAGTCGACTTGTATATTAAAATGAAGAATAGCTGAAGAATAAATATCCTAAACTGAAACGGCAATAATACTCTCATACGATTAACTACCTAATTTAAAGGTGTTATTGCGATGCGGTTATTGAGGTGACAAAAAATTCACCTCTGTGACAAAAATAAAACTATACTATTAAGATTATCAAACGAGTGAAACTTGTAAAAAAAGTGCTATGAGGATAAATGTGATCACTCGATCAGAAAAAACAAGCTTCCATATTTCCCAATATGGTTTTAATTTCTCTCCATTGCTTTTCGGGTTAGCTGTGTCGAACTTGAGTTCTGATGACGTTTCGTGGCGTATGCTGGTCATATCTTCACATCTGGTCTGAGTGTCTATAGATTGAAATGGCCCGCTGTATATACCATCCTCAGGGTAGCCTACTGGTGGCTCGACCAATCAGCTTCGAGGACATCGATTTTTGGCGTTCTATTTTGCGGATAAGTCTTTTCCAGGTACATTATATCTATAGTAGTTTTCTGTTGATTATTCGATTTCAATAACCTCACGAGTGATGCGAGGAAAATGAAACAGTTCTTTTGCCAGGACCTTTGATTCCTCAATCATGATATTATGTCCGGGATTATTGAACGCATGTTCTGCTACTGCCGATTGCTCAAAATGTTTATTTTTGAGAGCCCTTCGGTGTTCGGTCAGTCGGACAGAGATAGTTCTTTTAGTTTGCCCGACGTATTTTTGTCCGCAGTTGCATGGGATCTCAAACAATCCTTCATGTTGTAAATCAGGGAATGCGTCTTTGCATTTAGGAAGAAGTTGGAGTATCTTCCTCATAGCACTGTATGTCAGTGTCATGTCGTGTCTCTTGAGAATTCTCCTGATCTTTTCTGTGGTGCCGGCAATGAAAGGTAGAGTTGTGAATATACAATCCAGCGCTGCGAAAGCCTCAAGCAGAAAAATGGTTTTAATTTTTGATCCAAGTAGTAGGATGAATCTTGCTGGTAGGATATACTGTGACTTCAATGAGCTTTACTGGGGAGAGTTTCAGAGTCTCATCGAATTGGCGGCATCGGAGTCATTTATAACTGGGGAACGGCTGAAGGGATTTTAATGATATTTGGTATTTTGGACTCGTCTCAGCCCCGGACAACAGAATAAACATTAAAACATAGTGAAAGTTAACGAAAAAACTGATCTTGATCTCCGGTTATTTTTTTAGGAGTTGGCAACACTGCAAAAGCTATCAAGTTGGTCAACAATATATGATTTGTTTTGTTTCAACCAATTTAATGACTGAGCTTCTTAACAATATTTAAAACATTTTATTAGTTATAGCATATTTAAAATATTAAAATAATATTAAAATCATTTAATTCAAGCAAAGCCCAGCTCGAATTGAGATGTCAACAAACACATCTCTACCGTGTGTGTGTAAACAAATCTCCCAGCAATAGGGTAGTTTTTTTCATCAAAGAATACGAAAGGCATTGATTGCGATTCGTTACCCACCATTAGTGTATTCATAATATACTAATTATTTGGTTTTAGAAATACCGGTTTAGGCGAATGGCAATAAATTTTATCCTCATTAGAAAAAGGCCAGATTGGCGCCCACGCGATGCCACTCCACGTGACGTCACAGGGACCTAGTTTCTATACGAGTAGATAGGAGTTTTACATCGTCTGAGATTACCAATGCATGCATGAGGCACAGAGCTCAGGGAAACATGTCTTAATAATCACCTATTAACACTGGCTAAGGTCGGAAAGCTTTCTTCGTTTGATAAGGTATTAATAGTCCTTATTTGAGCAAAGCGCTACCTGCTAGCATGGTACTCTGATACCTGCTAGCATCCTGCGTCATATCAGCGCTCAAAGCCTCGCCCCAAGGTCACCTCACTTGCGGCAGCGGGAACCAGATCGACGTCACACGGAGTTTTCCCAGCATCATACTTAGCCGTCGCGTTTTCGCACGCTTGAAAATTTTCACTTTTCATTTAATCGCGAAGAATAAATATCGTCATTTAAAAATCTAAAAGCGTGAAATACGTACTCCAGGAGTAATAATCTTTCGATTTAGGCATTAAAAAATAATAGGAAACCAACCTATTGTTGACTAACAGTAATAGCTGTGTACTTGTCGACTAATCGATTGGATTGATTTCATTTTCTCGGAAGTTTTGCATTTTCGTATCATCGAAAGATGAGCTTATCAACAAAGTGTTCACGAGCATGATTGATAACCACAAAAAGCACAAATGGATGATTGAGCGAGCAGTTTTGGCGGCTAAGAACGAAAATGTGGATGACTGTTACTTGGTAAATCAGGATCAAATAGTTTGCAGTCTGCATTAATTCAAATCTTTTGACTGTGTAACAAACAAAATCTAACGATTTGATCGTTGGATCATTCTTCCTCATAGAATGGTCCTCCAAGATTGTTAGAATATTAATTGCGTACGCTTGGTTTCGCTGTTATTAGGGCCCGCCCGCCATTGTGACGGTGCGGGATTCCTCGTCCCTTCCCTTCCTTTCCTATCCTTCCCTTGGAGGTCGTCGTCGGGCTCTCATCGCGGCGATTCCTCCCATCCTTATCCTTCCTCTGTCCTCCCCCTCTCGAAGTGGCACGGGCGTATAAGTCTCGGAACTTGGTTCCCGGCCCTCGAGAGCGTATCCTTTGCGGGGCCCGCCCTGAGACCCCCGAATCCACTGTGTAACAAACAAAGACGATGTCACCAACTATCCATCTGATTGATTTAAGTCCTAGGATGTGCGTGGCTTACCACGGCATAATTTACACTTGAAGGCAGGTTCGGTGTTCACGATGCTTCGAAACCTTAAACAACCAAAACTATGCAATGGAACGCGTTTAGTGATTAAAAAACTGATAATCAATGTGATTCACTCGACTATACTCAATGGAAAATTCAAAGATGAGAAAGTTCTCATGCCGAGGATTCCCATGATCCCAACCGATATGCCCTTTGAGTCAAACCTAATTCAATTTTTACGTCGTGTTGCATTCGCGATAACAAGGTGAGTGTTTGTGCTCAGAATCTAGAAACGCCATGTTTTTCTCATATATACGTTGAATATTCACGTGTTGGTAAACCATCCGCTTTATTTGTTCTTCCGTCTGACAACAAAACAAAAACTGTGGTGTATCAGAAAGCACTTGACTCAAGTGAATAAAGCCGAATGTGTAGGGTAGACCGAGGTATGCTTACGCATCCGGCACTGGGGCAGATTTACGCAGTGCTTTTTTCCGAACCAAGTTATATCTTACGCGCCACATATTAATTCTGCTTCTAGGGGCTATTTTCACGAGATATCCAACGACAGTCAAGCATCGGGGTAGCGTTGCGTAAACTTGGCCCAAGAGCGGGGCAAGACTTGGACCTAAAAACATTGTTTTACGGTTGAAAAAGCAAAAAGGCCAGCAATTGAATGCATAAAACTTTTACTTTATTAACTGCTTCATATAACCACAATGTCTGTTGAGACAAAAATTGGAAAATTCATTGAAATAAAGCAGCGTATGCGAGACCCGGTCTACCCTATGTAGATTGAAGAAAGAAATGAGTTTCTAACCAGCTATTTTAATGCTTATTTTTGAAGTTTCATTGAATTTTTTCTTAATTTATTATAACAAATAAAAATTACAAAAGTCAGTACAGCCTCTCTTGATTTATAAATAGTTTAACTTAACTGTTCATTGATAATTAGGCGATACGATGTTTGCCGGGTCAGCTAGAAAAATTAAAATACAGGTAGTCGCGAAACCCATTCTTTTTTGCAACAACAGATACTCTGCATTATTTACTCAATGGTTTATCCAAACTGTCATATTTTCATTGCTTATCTCATTTCAATGTGAACATTGACCTTCTTCCATGATGTTATATGGTCTTCATGATATGCCATAAGCGTCTAACAAATTTTCCGTAAAAGTGAAAGTACGCGGGAAGGAAATACAATGATTAAATTAGGCTGAATGGTGTCCATTATTATCAATGGCTCGACTTAAATAGGTTAAAATAACGGATAATAATGCGGCTAGATTTTTATCTGTTTTACACGTACTCGGTTATTTTTATAGCACCATTTTATTAAGTCCAAAAATGAAACACTTACTATTTTTTGCACCATTTCATACACATTCTAACTAATATTTCACTGTGCGAAGATTCCACAGAGAAAAAAATCATTCGCCTTGAGGGAGATTCGAACCCTATATTTTTGTTATCTGATCGAGTGCCTTAGCCAGTTGAGCTACATGAAAAAGAATTTAAGTTTTGAGGCCGTTTATGTGCAATTAAATGAAGCAGTCAAAATATAATTTCATTAAAATGTAGTGAAATAATATGGGTCAGGAAATATAATCGACGGGGTTGACAATATTACTTCTTCATTACTCCGGAAATTTTATTTTCATACATTCATTTCAGTCATATTTCATTACCCTATAACTTCCTCTGGCCGTATTGGTGTCGAAGTTCTCCCCCATCGTTGTCAAATTAAAATTGAATAATGAAGAAGCAGACCAGACAAGTAATTAGTAGAGAACTAGAGCCAAATGTTTTAAAACCAAACCACAAATTAATACAAACGCCCAGATGAAAACTAACGCCTAGATAAACATGAATGCCCAGGGAAAACGAATTGTTCGGCAGTTTAAGTGTTCATTTTCGTCTTGGCATTCGCCGTTCGTGCTGACTCTAGGTAAATCGAAGTGAATAATGGAAGAGAACAATGGGAAGAGGCTCGGTGGTCTAGGACGCAAATGCGGCGGTCTTGGATGGTCTGCTTCGAAACCGCAATCAATTGTAACCAAAACGCACTCGCAGGAATAGGCAAGTGATTGAGCCGCAGTTCAAAATTTGTCGTGGTGACAATACCTACCAGCCCGAATACGCTGCACGTGAAGCACAGACATGAAAAGTGAACACGGAATTTTAGGAAACTGTTCATTTCAGTGAATAGCTCTGTTCTTTTTCAGCCATCTCTACAAAAAGCAATTAAAACACCTGCAGGACCCCGATTTATGGAAACCCTCACGAATTAGAACAAATATTCGACTTAAATGAAACTAGAATTCATCTTGAATGAGGGTTGACGTGTTCTAGAGCCTAACTCTTAACGTAATAATGTTTTTTTCCAAAGCATTCAAACATATAAGCAGAACAGTTAAACAAAAGGTTTGAGTAGAATGACTAGATTCGATGATGTAACTTCAATGTTGCCAGGGAACAATACCTTACATAAGATACCAAAGGGTACATTTAGGGTATAATTGAGATAATCCAACTCCCCCTTGGATGAGAGGTATTCAATATGATTACTTCAATATTTTATTCCCTTTAATGGATAAGTATGACGTGTACGAAAAAGAGGATAGCAGAATATTCTCACGCTGATACACCTACCTCCAGAATTAAAGGAAGAACACCAAATTATCACTTTTTCTATTAACTACCGAATGTTCGATAGTTTTAAGGTTTCTTTTAAGATTAAAATTTCAGTAATTTTAACGCGGATATCTAATTCATCTCGCTTAATTTTTGCAGGAAAAACGGGCATTTAAGAAACTCAGATAATAATAACACCTATACCCTCGCAAGCTGGCAAGGGCGAGACAAGCACAAGCCACGTAAGTTCAGCTCGAATCTACTACAGCTCAAATACTAATCAACTTTTCTTATGGGAGAGATTTCCACATACTCTAAGTTTCCCATAGTTTAATTAATCTTGCACCTTTTTCTAAAAGGCTAAGAAAATCCAAAAACGCAAAATATTAGAATATATATTGCTGAAAAATTTCTGTGGCACATTTTAAATAAAAAAATGATCTCTAGCTCTTATATAAACGAAATAATTTAGAACACTTTCAGGGGTCACAAATATTTTTCAACCATGGAAAAATAATGAGAAATTCAAACTTACTCATTTACTATCTCCATTTAATAAAATTAAGCGTATACGTCGATTATGCATAATTAATTTCCTAATCATTTATACAATAATTTATACAAGCGCACCTAATTCTAAACGTCACAAACAAATAAAATGGACATTAACACGGACAATGTAGCAATGGGAAATAAAAAATAAAACTGGGATAACTAAAACTGGTAACGGAGATAGAATTAAAATAATTCAACGTAATACTTTAGCTAAATTATAAAACAATAAAACAACCTTGAGCATGCCAATGTTTATTTAATGAATAGGAGTGAATCGATTTAATCACCTACATTTGAAATATTAGCCCTTGAAAATTATATTTTTTTTGGATGCACACAAGGCCTCGCAGTATTTAACGCAAAAAAATGTTCGTGGTACAGATGAAGAAGATTATGAAATAATACACTTTCTGAACCATCAAAAACATTTCTCATCGTCTTCAGGAGCCCTCATTGCTCAAATCGATCGAATATTTCAGCTAACCACTTTCATCACCCATTAGCGCTGAGGTTAGTATTCAAAATTGTTAAATTAAGAAACAAGTTCATGGAGTACTAATAGCTCTAAAACTAAACTACACTACCTGCATTATCATTTACATTTTTTCCTGCTAGTTATCGAAAATGTTCCTTCCCAAACTTTTGGTAGACTTTTTCCAGACTTTCTGAAAGTAATCATTCATTTGTGGCAGTGTTCTCTATTTAATTTAATTTTATATACCATTCCATAAACTAAACTAATCATAGTTTCGGCGTAGATATAATGTTATTGAATGCTTCTTACATTACGGATAATATTGATACATTTTTCAAGAAGCCGGAATTCTTTTTTATTTTTATTCGAAGCTGAGGTTATATCATACTGAAATATAGGAATTTTCGGCTCACGGAGAATTAATCATTAATCATCGCGGAGATAAAAAAGAACCTATTCCGCTGAAGATATTAACCGCAGGAATGAAGCATTATTCAGCTTAAAAATAAATTGGGGAATGGCTTGTGCCTTCGTGAATATGATGTATATGGTGTCATGAAGAATAACTCCAAGGTTTAGTCAAATATCGATTATGAAGCCAAGAATATTTGACCACAAAAATTAGCATTCACAATAGGCGAATTTCGTATGCATGGCGTGGCAAGTGAAAGAGATAATCGTACTGCAAGAGTAGCCTGGTACTTAGAAAATTACGATTTCCCAATAATAGGTGTACTATGTCATTGACAAATACAAATACTTGCTAATTCTCTCAATTTTGTTAATCATCATCAGGTAATCAGTCATCAAGTGAGTGGAAAAATAACTCTTTACTTACGAAATCGAACCGTACGGCACTTATTTTATTGGTGGCAATTTAGATGAGAGTATAAAAAAGAAATATTTCAAAGCGAGTAATAAAAACGTTTACTTTGCAGTCAAATATTAATATCAAATTTATACTAATTATCGTTTCGGCATCATAACGTAAAATTGCACCGACATCCTTAAGGCTAGAAAGGAACTTGAGATGGTCGTAGGTAGTACTTATAATCAAAATATGGGAAGGAACATTAGTTTTATATGATTTGAAAATATAATCCCTTAAAAATCAAATTTTTGTACCCTCGGGTTATAGGCTATGGCATATGGTTTTTTCTCAATACGATGTCTCCGGTTTTGCTAAATTATGTATTTTATCGAGGTTTTGCAGAGTTAAATACTAAAGATCATTTACATGAATATGAAGATCAACAGCAGGAAAATGGGTATTGCGTCAGTCTCTCTATTAGTGATAAAAACATGAAAATTTCCAGATAGCATTTCCAAACAGCATAACAAGATTTGGTTATCCCTTACACTCAGGGTTGGTTGCACAACCTTTCTTTTAAAATTTTGGCATGTTTCAGACGCTAATAATTATTTATAAGTAACAATTCGAGAATGAGCTGATTAGAAACAATGTTGAGAAAGCGCTGATTTTTTTTCAACTCCACATTTTGACTTTAAACATCACAATATGCCACTCCTTTCAATAGAGGATCGTGCAAAATTTTTCTGGCCATATTGTTAAGAAGTAACTTCCAACAAAAGTGCATTATGCACTGTTGGAAATTAAACGCTTTACTTCTGCACCTATTTTTTCAACCGAAAATACCCACAATTGAAATAGATGTGGCTATTACAGAAATTTTTCAAGAATTAGACACGAAAAATATTATTTTAACGTGTTTCAAATGCTGGAAATTGGATTTCTAATTATTATGGGGGTATAAGACTAATACGACATTATTACTTGTGAGTTATTAAGTTTCATAATATGTCCACATTAAGAGATAAATATTAGTTTTTTTCAGAAATGTTTCGGTAAAAGTTATATGCTATACGCATTTAAATTGTTCAATCTTTCAAATTGATCGAACACGTCGTTAAAAAAAATATCAACAATAATTCATGAGTAATCTTGCACAGAAAAAGATATTCGTCTGCTTTTTGAGTTTTGAGGAATAATAATTAAAACTCCTTAACTCGTTAAATTCACAAAATATTTTTTGACCGTACAAAGGATTTCTGACCACATTTGCAACCATGAAACGGCGGAAAGAAGCATAAAACCAAAGGGGACTTAGCTTATTAAATTTGACTTCGGTAGAGAGGCAACGATACGTTTGGGAAAAATATTGCACCGCACTTTCCCAAAATTATATCCATAAGAAAAAATATTGAGTTTCGACTTGCATAATAAGATTACTTCAATTTGTGAAGAATGGAGCTTAAGCACTGAAAGCGACGCTTAGATTGCTCAGGGTTTCCTAATTAATGAAAAAAAAGATTCGTTCACTTTATACTCATCACAAGAGTTCGTGAATCACTTTATGTCTTGAGTGTATTGAAGTATCTTTAACTCAATTGTAAGCCAGGGATGGAAATCAACATTTTCCTAAATTTTCGTAACGCAGCTTTCCATAAAACACTCCTATCAGCTAACCTTATCGCTTTTACATTCCTTATCAGCAATTTATGTTAAATAACATCGAGTTACGAGGTACGTCCAGAAAGTGAGATACGTTCTGAAATAAAAGAAGGACAAGTACAGGTGCTTCAAAGAAATTTATTGCACAAAACTCTACCACTCTTACACGATTTTTACTTCTTTTATGTCAAAACGGAACTTACATTCCGGACGTACCTCGTATTTGAAAATGTAATGCGACACCGTTTTTTAATAAATTCTCAATTCTTGCGAAAGATAAACAAACCTTAAACATTTTTTTTACAAACAGAATACGTAGGTGATGAGAAGGAAAATTATATCCTCCTTGCACCCCAATAAACAGACGAAGAAGAAAAGTAATACTCTTGCACCTTAATAAACTCAAGTCATCGAAGGCCAACTGAACGGATGGGTACGTACTCATCGTATTGCGCCACAACTAATGGCCATTTTCAAGAGATGCCTAGCGAAAATACTGGGTTTTCATAAAATAATGGTGCGGTTTTGAAAATGGTTTAAATTTTAATGCGTGCGCCCCGAGTCGTTCGACAGGAGAGAAATCCGGCGTCGACATTAGCCTACCTTTTAGACGACAAATTAGAAAAATAAAAAACACAATACAATTCAATTCTCTTTCAAACCTGTTGAAAACTGCACTATTATTTTATAAAAACCCTTTATTTGGTAAATAAAAGAGAGAATTCCAATTGAATAGATGTCAACTTACCTTACTTTTGACTGTACATTAAAAGTGGTTGCGGGGACAGCATTCATAACACATCTGCGATTGTGGAAAGAATTTACCAGTTCAAATTAGACTGACATCGACTCCGTGATCCCACTCGCAACTGCCTTCTTCCCGAGTTGGGATTCAATGATCATAATCACATTATCTTTGCCTGTACGGAGAAAAACGGATTTACCAACTTACTTCTCATGGCCAGAAAAATTTATTTGCATATTAAAACGTTTATACAGAGAGATACAACTAATAGATGTAGGTAAACATTCCAAATAACTTATTATAGAATTGAAATGGCTGGAGAATATCCGAACTCAAAACAAAATCACTGAAAGACCACCTTCTCAACTCCATCTGAGGACTTAAAGGATTTAGGACTCGGAGTTTTAAAACAGGTTAAAAGCTATTTAGAAAGGAGCCTTAAACATCGATGAATTTCACAGATTTTTTTTTTTTACGACCAAGTATAGTAAAATTGGAAGAAAATTAAATAATGGGTTGCTTTGACAGGTCAAACCAATGGTAATGCTGACCATTAAAGAGTTGAAGAAGGAATTTTATCGATCATAGAATATTTTCCTTAAGCTACAAGCTGATTAAGAGTTTTTTGAAGATGTTTATCTGATGAAACCGTCAAGGCCGGAGCGAGCTGGAGGCATCGAAGGGTCCAAAACCCCCGACATGTTTGAGAGATACGGTTTTAAGTGTACTTTCTAACCCCCTCTCCTAAATCCTCTATGCTAAGAGCCCGCTCCAAAATTGTTTTCCGATTCTGCCTTCGATACTGTTCAACTCACAGCCCCAGAGACATAACTGGCTGATTGAATTAAGAGTCCATTAAAATGCGGACATATCTTTTTCGCATGATTTAAAAATTAATCATTAATTTTGCAATAATTTTATCTGCGAATGCAGAGCGCATTCTCTCTAAAAAAAATAAGTATGTAAGATGGTACATTTTAAATACTTATTTTTAAAAATTTCACAGTTTTTATTTTGGAATGCGATTCCACTTCATCAAACCTTAATTTTTGTCACGATAATGCCACTAATTTTCCCTGAAGGTAATTTCAACCGATTCAGACGCGATATAATGGGAGTTCGACATATTGACATAAAAGGCAGCTGCACTTTTCCTCAGTTATTTAATGCGTTCGACGCGTATCGGCCCACACAGTCATCATCAGGTGCAAGACATCAAGACATGGTCTGCGAGCCGAAACGCGACGTACGCAAAAAATAATTGGGAAAAAGTGCAACCAACTTTTATTTCAATATTGCCCTACAGATATTGTCACAGGATACAGTAATGCCGTTACCAGAACATTAAAAATTATTCTTTGGTAATACAATGTTTTCAGTTATTCAAGGTCAAACATTACAGTCAATGGGCGTTGGTTTGAAATGCCTTGCATTAATACCACAGTAATTATCATTAAAAGACTATTACTAGTGCTCCTTCATTTGCGCGATCGCTAAATTTAGCATTTTTTCGCGAATTTTGGCACATTTTCAGTAATATATTTGAATGTAAATGGAATAAAGTTATATTATATTATTATTATATTATATATTATATTATATTTACGCGAATTTCAATGTTTTTTTACTTTTTCTGCGATTTTTTCCACGATTTAGAAAGAATTGCTGATCGTTTCGCTAATTTTAAAATTTCAAACAATCAAAAAGCGCTTCTGTTTTTAAAAACAAATCCGCGAATAAAGTTGAAGCCTCGAATTTAAACAACCGGGCTCTCGACGCCGCCGCCTTTCCTCATCCCAAAAAATCTTATTCGAAGCGTTATCATCGACATCGCTACGTCGCCATTAAGTTCTTTTTTCTAACCAACTAAACATTGCTTGTTCCGACAAGTGTCATGAAAAAGAGCTCCCAAAGCGGCCGATATTACGTGGAAGACACAGGTGCATTCAGGAGGAGTGACCGCTAGTCCCCGATGCGCATTGGAGCCGGCCGCTACGCGACCCTCCCTGACTGCGTGAACGATTCGGTAGGGCACCCAAGTTTTGGCTTTTATACCTCGTAGTAACACGTCCCTAGCACAAAGGATTAATTCAACAGCAACGAGTGCTAGGGCTAGAGTCAGCCTCAAAGAATGTTCCGAAAAATAACTCCGCCCTCGTAGCGAATGCGTTGAGGGCCGGCCGTGGCTTCTACTGTTGCGCTCTGTTAGTCCCCAACCCCTGACTGCGTGCGAAGAAGGTGGTATGGTGGCATATTTGGAATCAAATGCACACGTGCTGCGATAATTTCAACTAAGATCGAGGATTTTAATTCGTTATCAGAACGATCTTTTCGAGATGGCCGCCGTACGCAACAATTTTCGAAGCTCCTTTTCCGGCAGACCTCCGTTGTGTCCAAAGTTCGTTTGCGAGAAATGTCTTGATTTTTGTTAACGATAACTAGTTAATACGTGGGTTAAAAGTAAACGTCATATCGCCAAGTGTGATTTTTACCCGTTTGGAATGCCGAAATAGTTGACGTGTTTACGAGTAAGCTGGCGAAGGATTTTATGTTATATGTTATGTTATGAAGGCACTTAAATATGTTTTTGACAGACAAAACCAAACTGTAATATTATACAAATTCTAAAATGCAAGAATTGATTGAATCATGAGGATTCCTGACAAAAGCACCCTGCCACAGTTCTTCACAAAAGCAAGGAGTCCCATGAAGCTGGACCATCGGCACGACAGGTTTCACTGAACGACTCTTTAGGTAAATCAAAGACAACCAAGCTAGATAAAGAAAAGTTCAACTAGGATTTAACAGAAGAATTTATAAATGCTGTTAAACTACTCGAAAAAGTAGAAAATCTTGCTCCAAGAGGTTTCCTCAATAAAAACTGCCCTGGTTAGATTTCTTAGGAGGGAAAAGAGGCTGTAAAAGATAGGCCAGTTAGAATAAAGTGCGAGAAAACTACTGAGCGAACTGGGAAATGCATCTTCATTGTTATTATAAAGCCACTTAATGGCTCAAGTAAGCGGTGTATTTACGTAGTGTTGACTCAAAGTTTGAAGCCCGTGGTATTTTCATGTGCAGGGTGCAAAAAAAAACTTGGGCTTTTATTGTTTTTTATAAAATTATTTCCTAATCTGAAAATAGCATTTAGGAGCCACTAAATAACAGCACCTGACATACAATATTACCAGATAGCTAGGTATAGAAAGATGTTAAATAGTTCAGGCCAGAGAAATATGCAGGGAATATATTTCCCCAGAATCAAATACGAAAGCTTGAGCTCTACTCTGGGGCCGTATTCTGTATCTCCAAACCGATCGGTGCGGCACCGATTCGTTGGGTGGGACGTCACACCTTCTCTCGGCATGCGGTCGTGCGATTCTGTACGAACCCGATCGGTGCGGCACTTACGTCAGGACGCGAGATCGTCGGTAGCCGTACCGACAGCAAAAAGATGTCGGTACGGCCACCGACTAATGGGTTTCATGAATCCCCGGTGCGCATTGTACGTTTTATTTTGTTTTCACCTCATCGCCGAGTAAATAATGAGGTTTGCTGCACTGTTATCTTTTTCTGCCCCTTCGAATAGGCCACTATAATTCACTATGTCATCATCTATATTGATTTGATTAAATATGAATTTTTCCGCAATGTTATCACTTTATCTCACTCTGAATAGGCAACTATTATTTCACTCAATCATCATTTGGCGTTTCTCTCGACATAGAAATAAGATCTTTTTATTTAAATATGAAGTTTGCCGCAAGGGTATCAGTTTCTTTCATTTGTAATAGGCAACTATATTTCATTTTATCGTCAGCCATTGATTCCCTTGACGATAAAAGAAGATATTTGTTAATAAGTATGACGTTTGTCGCTATATTATCATTTTCTCTCACTTGGAATGCGCAACTTATGCATATGTATTTCACCCAATCACAATTCCTTTACTTCCTCCTCATTACACTTATTTTAATTACACCCAGCTTCATATTTTTATAACAATTTCCTTACTTGTTCCTCTAATATAACATTTACATTTGCTTTTGAATCCTACTTTCACGTTCCATGGTATGTGATTTTCGTCTGCTACGGTGGCAATGGCATAACCTTCCGTTGATAACATTTAGACGGAACTTACTTAATGACAACATTATTACCAAATCATGAATAAATAGCAATATACGGAACCAATATATAAAAAATAAACTACGATCTCAAGGATAGTTTCAATAAATCATTCCAGCAACAACAATCTTCATCACATACAAACTGTATTGTGATGTTGTAAAATTGTTTCCTTCGATTCTGTAGGTACAGCATTACTACCACACATTATATAAGTATTATTAACAACTCATCCAATATCGATTATCTTAATCTAACAATAAGTCTTAATTTCCGCAAATAAAAACATTTAAAACGACGACAACAAACTGTGCCAATGAGTCTTCACTTGTTTTTACCCTTCTTTCATTAGTGGAGACACGTTAGATGACTTCTAACTTCAGATATATTCGGATTTTCCCTGTTTGGGTAGGAGGGGGAACAGTACCGGCTGGATTGAAACCGACGACCTTACAGAATCGCTGAAAGTGCGGTCGTCGGTACGGAAACCGTTGTCGGTACGGAATGTCGTCCAGTCGGTGGGCTTGAAAGGGAAACCGATCGGTGCGGTACCGACGAAATACAGAATGCGGCCCCTGGCCCAGGTCCCCGGCAGAAAATATACATCCGAAGGAATATTTGGGCTTCAAAGTGCTAATGGTACCATTCTATGAAGACATGGTACATATATAGTTTTGGGCCTACAAGCTCAACTTAGTAACCAGCATATATGGACTACATAACTTCAGGAGCTCAAACTATGCAAACTTTTGTTCTTGAAGAAAGCATAAATACATGTCACACCTAAGGAACAAGTACCCTAATGGATAAAATTCTGCCAACTTGTTCCCATTCCTGTATTAACGAGGTGCATTAGATGGGATGCATTAGCAGAATACATTAAAGAATATTGTAAGGACTTGGTCAACTTCGGATGAAGAGATTAGTTATATGATATAAAATTGCAAGCATAAGTAGACTGTTCATTACTTTATATATTAGGAAGTTGATAAGCTAAGTTTGAAGTTTTAAATATTTTTCATTACCTCGTGATCAGTATTCCCCCCTTTGATATGAGTTGCTTAGTAGTATTTGGCTTGATTAAAGTTCAATATTGTTCTTGAAAAAGGATTTTTTATTCAACATTTTTTTTACCGCCTTTATCACAAAATGGATCTTGTTACCGACTTTATATACTGAATTTTGGCACATTTTTATACCGCTAAGAGAAGCTTTTTTTACCATTATGTAGGAGCCCTATCTATTACTTCACTTTTCAAAAATGTATGCTAAAATGTAGTCTTTGTTATTACTAGAGTTATTGTCGTTTAAATATTGATGCAGGTGTTCCATTTCCTCTGCATTCCAATTTCTCATCATCATTTTTAACCCAGTCATTAATTGATGTTATTTTTAGTTGATTAGTTGATTAATTGATGATAAAACTTTGAAAATTAGTATTTTTCGTTACAAGGGTCCCTAAATTGTTACCCTTGAAATGACTTAAAGAGCTGAGGGTCGCGGTAAGGAGCATGATGAATTTGCATGGAATGAATGACCCGCATTCAACTTTTTTAAATACCTTTTATTCTGAATATATTTTACACGTTCTGTGACAAATATTTTTAAAAGAAATTAGAAAAAGGAAAAAGGTTTCGGTAACGTATATGAAAAAAATAAAAGATATTAAAACTCCTCAAATATAGAACCTACATAAATGTTTACACTTTTCAAATAAAGCACATAAAATTGATTTCTCCTAGGGCTTATCTGTAACTCAACAAAAATTATTCGGCTGGATCCTTTCTTAAAAATGTTGAAATCTTGCATGGCAGATTTATCACTACTTATTTCGTATTTAGCTACTAGACTATTTACAATACATTCCATAACCACTGTTAAAACATCACATAAAAAGCATTTGCTCAATCACTCCGTAAAAAAGTATGTAAAATAAAATTATGGTTATGCAAGAGACATGTAGAGCACAAATTATGATATTTAGAGCATTGACGGAAAAAGAGATTGCAAATATTACCATTCATAAATGTAGAAGAGCTTTGGATAGGTTGAAAACTGGTATTCGATCCCATGGGAATGAATCTTGAAGGTTATCCGCTTTCAATGCGGTACGAATTCTCTAGAATGCTACTGAGCAAGGCATAACGAAGTGAGAAGTGCTTGGAATGAATGATAGGCGAACCGTGAAGGCCTCACCCAATAACAAATACCCGTTGAGGGAGAAAGTTATCCACCATTTTAACGCTATCAATCACACTTTCATTTCCACTTTAAAGGCCTCAAACAGAAAATCCCCTTGTGCATAAATATGGATGATGGATAAACTACGCGATTATCCTGGTACCAACGTAGTGTTGCAGCTGATTCGCTAAAAATAACTAAATAGATGGATTGGAACCGATTATACGGTAATAAAACTTACAATCTCACGAGATTATATCACAAATTCAAGATAAAACAATTCTGTTGGCTCTAAACTCCTTTGATATCATGAAAGTGTAAAAATGGAAATAATCACGGAAATTCACAGATACCAAAAATAAATTAATTTTAAGTGTGTCTTGTCTCGCAAATGTCAATATTTTCATTGCGTTGTCAGCATGTGAATATATGAACTTCGAAATATATTTTCAAAAGAATTAATCGAGGGACCAAAGTATCAAACTCCACCAATCAAATGAGGAAAAAGAGACGCAGCTTCAGACGCTCCTTTTTCCCAAAATAAAATGTATCCCTAGCAAGCTGTTTAGACTCTCCAATTTATTTCAAATTGAAAGCGGATTTCTGTTTTTTCCGTTATTTCTCCCCTATTTCAGTGATCGCCAATCTAATATCAAATTTACCACTGACGGGACATACCGGTTCGTGAGCTGACGCTGCCTTGGTAAAACACTTTATATAAACTTTCATTACAGATAGATGGACACCGCACGCATCGTACGTTAGACCCGTGATTACTTAAAGTGAGATTCACTTTAGAATTTATGGTAGATTACCTGAATATCTCGAACGGAATATGTTTGAGTCGGAGTAAGATGTATTGCTACGACATAAATAATTGGTACCGGTGGAAATGGGCCTTGCCTTTAAAACATTACCAAAACTGACATATTTTTCAAAATGTTCTCATCAAGGTTAAAGGGAACAGGAGAAGTTACAGCCATTATAGAAATGAGATAGTAACTGATAATCAGGAGTGCTAAAAAACTGTTTAGCGCTTAAGAAGTTAGAAAATACCTACCGCAAAAGGTTTGAAGACAAAAACCTAATAATTTGGCACAACTCCCTAAAACATATTGTGAATATAAAATTATGCACTTTAATTTCCGAGATTTTTAATAGGCTACGGCTCTCAATCATTTCATTACCTCTCCATCTCTTCTTTCTTACTTTATTGTGAATGACTCGTGGCTTAAAAGACTGATATTACGATCGGTATTGCATACAAAGCAGTACGTGAATGGTATTGTCAATACATTTGGAGTAATTAGACTTATAAAAGTCGAATAAAAAGCAAGGATATGATGCCAGCGATCAAATAAAAATTATCAATTTCCAGGTACGAAATGTGCATCACTTACTACAATAAAGAAACGCCCATAAGAATAAAGCCGCAAATCTTTGATGCAGAATAACGTCCATACCAATAAGATGATTTTATTTAAAAAAAAAGGACCGTAGTACGAGAAAACGTAAGGATTCATCTCTCCTGTTAAAAAAGAACTATCAGTTAGTCTCTTGTAATATATTTCCTAATATACCACATTTAATTACTTAAATGACGGTGACATAGAAATAAAAAAACTCCACCCATATGAATTTTGTCATAAATTCTTTTTCATACGTATTTGGACATTACGTTGGACAAAAGCAACAAAAACGTTGCCAAGTAGGGTGAAAGCAATAGCATTTTGATGAAGAATATCGGTCAAACCGATCAGGCTCTCATTTGATTATAAATAGCTCCCATAACACATCTTGTCCTTTCCCTTACTATTGACAATTCTGACTATTCCTGCATATAATTATAAAATTTAAAAACCCACTGTAAAGGCATCTTAAATGCACTTCATACCCATTGCAGTTAAATGACCGAGCGTTTATGCCATTTTTCGAAAAAGGCTATTGCGGTAGACTTGAGGAAGAAAGCATCAAAGAAAGCTCAAATTCACCCATAAAAATAATAAACAGAAGGCATTTATACAGCAGTTTTTAAACGGCAAAGTAGTTGAAAAATCTAATGCCGAGGGTGTAAAAAAGCCAAAGGTCCACACTATATTTAAAAAGCCGCCCGGTGTATAATTACTATCAAAAGAAGTTTTACGCAAACACGCCGTCATATGGCTCCAAAAAAGAACCTGTTTCAAAACAAGCCCCCCAACAATTCGTGAAAAAGTACCAGAGGGCGAGCTGAATAAGGAAAAGCGAACGAAAGAAAAGGAGCGCGCAGAGAGAGAGAGAGAAAAAACGAGGAGAGAGAGAAGGCACGAGAGAGAAGGAAAGAGCGAAATATCCCGCGGGGCTAAATGAGAGCGATGGAAGCAAACGGGGAGGAGGAGGTGGAGAGATTTATTTTCGAAGTGGGGAGGGCGCGGTCGGTCGACTGGCCGCGCCGCGGGGACAAAACACTATTTGCTCGCTTTACTCCTAACTGACATAAATCAAAGACCGTTTTATGGGAGCGAGAGAGAGAGAGGCGCTTCTCTCTCTCTCTCACACACACACACACGGCGACTGGCTCACTTTTTAGAAGCGCCGTCGCAGACCGCAACACTTTCCCACCAATAGCAATTAGGGCGGCGAACCTCGCCCTTCTCTCTGCACCGCTTCCACGTCTCCCCCATCCCTCTCTTTTTCTATGACCGCCTCCGGCTACGACTTCTCCCCCCCCCTACCATTCCTCCTCCTCGCTCTCCTCCCCCCACTCTCCCGGCAGCGCGCACACGAAAAAGAATCTCCCAGCAACCCTTTTAAAAGCACTCTGCCGCCGCCGCTTCGGCTCCTCTCATTCCACCCACTTCTCCGATCAGCTTCCCTTCCTTCTCCAGCCGTCATTCTTCCCTTCTTCCCCTCTCTCACTAAACACGACAGTCATCACACCTCCACAGTCTCTTCACTCCTTCCCCCACTCTCCTCCCAAGGTCTGTGGGAAGAGGGGAAACAGAGGGAGGGGAGGGAAACGAGAGGGGAAGACCCCACTCTTCACACTACTACTCCGCCGCCTTTGGAGAAGGCTCGTATCTTCCGAATTAACACCCTGCTCCTGTGATCCTGCACCCCCTTTGATGCCGTTCCCCCTCCCGATTCTCTTCTTTTTTGTGCCATTCTTCCGTTTTTCTTTTCCGACTCGCTCCTTCTCGGCAGTGGAATCCTTCCTCTTTATACCCATCCGTTCGCCCGCACAAATAATGCCGCTCTTTATCGCATTGTGATCTCTTATCCTCAGGTGGGAAAGGGAGGCAAGGGAAAGAGGCTAAATGAGTATATGAGAGAATTCTCTTTGCGCCATTTCGCGGGCTCATAGCAGGTGTTCACGAGGTGAAAATGCAGTGCATTAATTCTCTCTCTCGGGCGGCGGCAGCTGATAAGGAATTGCAAAATGTATTAAAAAACAGTTGGACACCGTAATGTGCAGCTGAACTTGCTTTCCTTTTGGTGGTCGTTGGAAAAGATAGCTCTATAAATCCACTTCCGTTACCAAAAGTTCTCCCTCTCACGCTGTACACCCAAGGGCTATTCGCCCTTCCGGAGGATACCCAAGGAGATATCGTGCGAGACCGAGTATGGACTTCGCAAATTGCCAAAAGAGAACGGTATATACGATGATTAATACAGATATATGTTTACTAAGTTACAGCTCGTGACCTAGTAAGCAACCTAACGATAATATCTCAAGAAACATTCATAAATTGAAAAAAAAACGCGCAATTTCAGACACTAAGAGAACTGGAGAAAAAATATAATTTTGAAACTAACACTCAATTATCTTTATTTATCACGCCGACGGTTAAAGTAACATTGACAAAATGTTTTAACATATCAATAAAGCAAGTAAAATCAAGCGACTCAAACTTATCGCGCAATACCAATATATATGAGGTGTAAAGTTGTAATGATACGCCATTTACTTTCATCCCGCTAAAGCAATTCAATTACGCATTTTCTTGAATCTTACACGTAATAAGAAATTATGAAAGATGCTCACCAACAAACGCTTGTTCCAAAAACGTTGATAGATACGGCTTCAGTAAACTAAGCAAATAGACATTACTAGACCTTGGAATGGCGGTCTTTTCCTTTATATCATCCATTACTCATTTTAAGATGGTAATCTCCACGCAGTCCTGGTGAGTAATATCAAAATAGAAGAATTTCATAGTAGTGAGTCATGCTAAATCCACAATAGATGAGCCATCATAGACTTGAAATACCACTGGCAGAATTTCCAAAATTGTATCTTAAATGCGCAGTTAAAAGCTTGCAAAGGAGTAATGCACAGAGCCATAGGTGAGGTAAGGCAAATGGAAAAAAGTTTAAATATTACATATTAAATTAACTATTGTGACGTCATCATCACATCTTTACTAGCTGACTTAGCGAATTAATAAAATACTATGGAGTATTATTGTCTCAAAAATTTCTACGACACTACTACAACTAGTGGTTTTTAAAAACCCCTTTCAAGAATCTCACTTCAAAATAACATCGCATCAAAACATAAATCAAAATGATACCTCTGGATCCCGGTACACGCCTCTATTTTTCATTGCTCAGTGTGCATGAATAATAGAGTTTTTATCCTTCGAGTTCATTTACTCCTTCACTTCTGCCCACTTTCCTACCTATACTTTATGGCACTTAGTTTATTCAGTTTACTTTGAATTTTTTTAGTTAAGGCAGCATGTTTGAAATAAAGGAGCAAAGTCAGCGGAGTCCGAAAATACATTCCGCCAAGAGGGGCGATTACGCCAACACGCTATACTTCTCAACGATAGTAGAAACCTCCGACTTCGTGTATGAGAGCCCTATAACCACAGTTGCGGTTTTGGTCTTCTCTTACCGTGACGGGCAGCATTTCTTGCATTCCATATGAGTCAACTTAATTGTTCCAGAAAGCGGACGAAAGACGCTAATTTGAACAGTTACTCATCTTCATGAAGAGCCCTATAACGCCATTAGATTGCAACGCACATATTTTTGGGTCTTGAAAGTTTAATTAAGTCAAAATATATCGTCTTTCAATAAATAGGACACAAACCTAAAGCCCTGAGAGCAATTACAGGTGTTATGTGATCTGTGGTACGCGAAGAGGTTCAATGGCTTACACAAAGTTCCAATGACTTACTATTCAATAGTCCCATTTTCAGGCTCGTAATAAAAAAAATAATGAGAATAATCCCAAAGCATAAGTAAAATAAAATTTTAATATATTAACGATAAAGAGAGAGTTAAAAAACTATTATTAAATTTTGTGCCTATTTCATTCACCTGGCCATTGGGCTTCATTATTTCTGTAAAAATCGATATCACGTGCAATGGACTTCTACAGATACGCACGCTACATTATTCATTATCAGAATATTTTGAAAATTTATATGACATCAATGACTTGCCCGATCACATAAAATTTCTCGCTACGTCCATAATGGGAAATATGAAATGTCACTACTCATATTTTTTTCATTTCAACTACAAAAACGAAGCAAAGTATAGTGTTTAGTGACGATAGCAGAAAACTCAATGGCTCCACAACGCTCTCCAAGATTTAAAAAATAACTACAAATCTTAATCCAAGAACTTGCGACGTAAGAGAATGTTACACACAGTCCCAAGGAAACCATCATTTGTATTTCCCAGACACATCAAATCCTTGCCAAACATCCCCAAGAGCATTTCAGCAATTTACGTCACCCATCTAAGCACACAGAAATGTAGGCAATGAAGATAACTTCTGAAGAAAAAGATGGACTTGGGTTCATCGTTGTTCAATAAAATGGATATGCGCAGCGTCACATCACTCAACCGTAAAAATGACGATGAGACGAGTGAGAAACAAGAAGAGAGTTAACGATAAAGTGTATTATTCTCATTAGATAAGAAAGGTATAAACCGTTCCCCTGGGTATTCAAATATGACGTGGAAATTATAAAAATGAAGGGAAGTAATTTACAACCATTTGTATTTGGATCTAAAACTTCTTAATACCAAGAAAGTAACTATCCAAAATCGGGGATTTAGATTTTATTGGTTGAATGATTAACGCTCACGAAGTTGGGAGGGAAATGAGATTAATATTTTGCAGCTTAATATTTAATTAGGGAGAAAATAAACATAAAAGTAGGAGAAATGAATATAAAAATTCATGTACTGTCATCAATATCAAATGCCTCGACAATCGTTGTAACTATAGTGTCAGAACGCAAAAACCGACGATAAAAATAATTTTTATGGCCCTAAGAATTTAATGCGAACCAATTTTTAGGAGTGAAAAAAATGGGATAGTCACAATTGGAGATGTATCAGCACAAGGTTATGAAAAAATAACTTTTTGTTTTTATTTGTTCTTATAATGGATTTCTACAAATTTTAGGCCTCAACCATTCAGTGCATCATATATCAGTAAGCTACACAGTGTCTGAATACCGCAACTAGTCCGCAAGCAGATGTACCGCAGATTTTTTTAGTCAGAAATTTCAGTGACAATAAAAATAAAATCACAAAGGGCCAACACAGACATGGATTGAAATTTGGAAAGTGAAATTTCAATTTCTGCATAATATCATTCGTTTCTATGAAATGAATAGCAGAGGAGAGACAAATGATTAACAATAACGCGGTATTTATACATGAAAATGGATTCCAATGGCGATATTTCTTAATAATTAAGTTACTGTTTCTTATACTTTGCGCAACCAGTGAATTCTTTTCTAATTAATCTCATCTTCTCATTATTCATTTCTTATCAGGGAATAAAATGTATTCATTCAAAGTTAAACAAGTTTAAACAAAAGGCACATATGGATTGAGTCAATCGCCGCGAAAAAATTCAACTTTTTAATATTTCCGCTGTAAAAGGTTGCTTGACTAGCAGAACATCGGGCACCATTCTTTCATTGTTTGGCTTCGTAATAACTCCTTGGAGTTCGCTGGTAATTCTACATTTGGTCTTTGAAAGTCATTGGATAGGACGCGTAGGACGGTCAGACAGAACCTGGAGGCCAACAACTTCGAACAATGCACCTAACATGCACAGCCATTTCATTTGCCATCGTAAGCACCTAGTATCGCCTGACCTCACAATCGTACTGATGTGGGGATTATGCAATCGAGCGTAGCTGCATGATCTAGCTATTCAACGGAGGTCGCCTCTCAACCGCTCAGCAATAATTCAACCTTGGAAGACTTTCCCATATTTTTTCCATTGCATAACTGACCGCGGTAGTCTTTTTCACCCGTATTTCACTGGACCACGAAGGTGGTCGCTGATATGCTTGCTAGCATTGATCGACGGCATGCCGATGAAGCTACTTCAATCATCTCCCCTTAGGAGTAAGTCAAACGGACAAAGTCAGAAGACAACATCCATTGAATAATGTTAAGAGTCGCTCATCATCATGAAAAATAGCGCTTAAGACGATAGCTAATAAATTCAATTGATGAAAGCGTACCCTGAGGTACCCCGTTAAGAATAAGTAATAGAATAATTAATTATAACTGTTTCAATCAATAGAGTATTCATTGTACCACTAGTTTTAGCACAGACAAGTTTTAAACAGCACCTGATAACGACGCTTTTACCTTTTTGTAGCATTATTAAGTTTAGCGGTGGGAAAAACGTATTTTCCGCTATTCCAGTCAGCAAAAACTATGTATCATATAAAATGGATCAATTCATGGATTAAAAGTAAATTTTAAAAAGTAAAAGGATAAAAAATTTAATTTAACGACTTTTTCTTCGCGGACTATTATTTATTTGAAAATTCGGTTGAGTCACTTTTAAGGCGCATGAACTTTTCTTGATAGTTTGAGAGAGATAAAACCCAGCAATATAACCGCATCCTAGGATGAATTCTAAATAAAGACTGAAATGGAGAGCGCAACGCGACACAAAACCGCAGAGATTACCGAGAGGAAGAGAAGATACTTTTTTGCAAGCACGGCGGCCTCGCTGAGGAATCATCATCATCCAACCACCTCGTGCAAGTCAAAAAGATTAGTGTGGAGAGACTGATCCTACTTCCTTTATACTGTTCGACAACTACTATTACTGCGCAAACAACGGATTACCTACGCTATTTTCCTGATTACCGAGCGGTCATCTGATTTCAAACGTTACCACCAACTTGAACAAGGCCATTGAACCCAAAGTTAAGATGGCGCATCACTCAATCTCGCCTCGTCGTATTTTCCCTTTTTTCACGAGGAATCGCTTAAAACTTGCGGCTTCACCTTGAAATTTTCGGGGCACAAAGAACTGAGGTGTTACAGTATTTACCTGCATCCTAAATAAAAATATATTCCATACGATAACATACTGGGGTAAAATTTTCAAATTTGAGACATAGGCATGTGTTATGCTAATAGGGATCGACTCTATGTAACCTGGAAAACTTAAAGATGATTGTTTAATATTTGTACAAAGAGAAATACATGATGAAAAAGGGCCAGTCGAACGGACGTGATGAGTCCCCTTAACGCATATTAACGAACCCAAATTGTTCCTTCAACCGCATAAATTGCCACGAAGGCGGTATTATAGGAACCTGAGAACGGCTATCCTTTAATGTTAGGCTCCTTCCCATCCCATCATACACCACAACCCGACCGACGCTCATTAATAGTCATGCGAAACCGTCTCCGTTGTTTCTAAGCTTAGTTCCCTGCGTTTCGGCTCCTTTCCCGTCTCCCATCACGTATTCTCTTTCAGTTACGCTCTCCCTATAGTTCCCCAGGATATTCTAACACCCCCTCTCTTACTCAATTCCACCCATATCCATCTTGAGATTCACCCGTCCATTCATCGGTTAGCGTCTACTTCTGACTAAATATTTCCTCTTCTTTGAGCGGCCCATGAATCATTGATCAGGGTCACAGAATTTCGTTTACAGCCTTGTGGCTCTTATCCATCTCCAGTCTCTTCCATTACACCGCCAGTCCTATTCAAATTAAATGCCTTATGTCATATCTACTATAGGTATCACATTAATAACATCGAAGAAACCAATGCTCTTCAAACCTAGCCTGAATTTTTCACATACGTCGGGTTGGAAACAAAAATTAACGGCGCCCACTATTCATCCAGATATATCCGTCCGACGGCGCACCGGTCCAAATACTAACGGCATCCATTCAGGTGATCTTGCTAAATTCTATGAATCGAGCCAAAAACGCTTTCAAGGGCGGATGAATTGGCGATGCTGCTAATGGAGCTATCTCTCGGAAAACTTCAGGATGATTGCGTTAGTTTTGAACTAACAAGGATAGGTTACGAACGTTGACTCCGCGATTTGAGTGCTGCATTTTTTGTTTAGTGCAGAAGGCAAATACAGATCGTAACTCAATTGATGCTGGGTCTAACTCGTCTTGCTTCATTATAATTAATTATGATAAAATCTTACAATGACCATATCCACTGTCAATTGATAATATTAGGCAATTAGCATAGGTAGTGGATAGTATACAAAACTCCAAAACAAAAGATCGCCGGCTCACGGCGCAACAATTTAATTTATTTTTTCTCCCCTAGTCATGAATATTGCAAAATATTTTTCAACAACTATATTTTAAATGTTTATTTGACTCATTTGAAGTATTTTTCTGATGTCAAAATGGCGTGGGCAATGCCAATGGGTAGGCTGATTTTACGTTTGAAAAACAATTACAGCAAATCAAAGATGAGTTGGACAGAACAACTATGAAATTATTATCTTTATTTGCGTTCCGCAGCAGACAAAAATAAAGAATTCATTTCGCAGAGTCAACGTTCGTAACCTCTCCTTGTATGGGCAAATTCGTCGCGAAAAATGACCGGTCGAGCGGGCGGGATGAGTCCCCCTTATCGTTTACTATCGAGCCCAAATGGTTCCTTACGCCATATAAATTGCCACGAATACAGTATTATAGGATTCTGAGCACCTCTAACCGTTAATATTAGGCTCTTTCCTATCTCATAATGGAAAAAACTCAAAGATGGCCAATAGTTCTATATGCCGGTGTATCCAATTTGATCCGTCATAGAAATCCAACCGGGAACAATTAACATACTCTCGATCAATACGCATTCTTTTGCAATTAAAGGCGTCCTTAAATATCGATAAAGTTTTCTCTTTACCCTATTTCAAGTGTGTCTTCCAAGTTTTTTCAACCTACACATTTTCCGTACCTACAGCTCTCACCTTCCACCGTCACACCCAAATTTCTACCAATAAAAATCGCAGTAACTTATAACTTAGTACAGGAAAGTTTCTTTGAAAACACGTAACTGTACATATTAAATACACCAAGGATAAAATTCATTATAAATAAATCATTTGGCTTAGCCGGTTTACAAAGCCGGCTATCACGATTGCCAGTCAGGTATGCTATCAGTTACACCACCAAGCCATCCTTTTCCATAGCGAATCTCAGACTGGGTGTTGACGTCTTAAGTACACACTGTGGCACAGAAGACGGATGTCGTGCTTACTAATCCACTGTCGGAAAATAAACCCCTCTTAGTCACTATTCCGCCGCGGACGTTTCCCAAAGCACTGCTGAGGACAAATGACTTTGAAGTCACACGCACGGGTGCAAAGTAATACACACCAAAGAATGAAATAACCCAGTCTGAGATTCGCCAAGGAAAAAGATGGCTAAGTGATGTTAATGGTACAATGACCATGGTACAATGGTACCTGACCGGCAATCGGGAGATCCAGGTTCGAATCCTGGCTAAGCCGAATTTTTGTTTTTCATGAATAATTTCATCCTTGGTGCATATAACTATGCACGCGTACTGCTTACAAAGTCACTGCTCTATGCAGTGCTTTGGTATACATACCCAAGTAAACCCTTTAAACCCAAGTTGAAATGGGTATCCAGGGAAATAAAATGTCATCCATCACTCTAAGCTAGCATTGGATTTGATGCGCCAAAAATGCAATCTAAATAGTATCCATGCATGAAACAGTGTAAATTGTAGAGTAACAGCGCATGTTAAGGTAAAAAGAGTACTACCTAGTAATTTTAAATTCCCACAACAATTGAAGTGGATGCACTGTAGGTACCATTATTAACATGTCATATTTCCTAGAGACACTTCAATATTTTATTCTGGCATTACATTGAATAACTATTCATCGTTATCTTTGCTTCAGTATCCTTGGTAGGCATTTGATTCAGTCATTAAATTCCGAGCTCTGAGGCCAGTCTGCTAAACGCTATAATTCGACATGGTAAAAATGCGAGTATCGTTCTTCGGAAAGCCGGCCAAACCTTTAAAAAATTCACTTTTGCAACTCTACATTGTTGTCGTTGTTAAACTTTATCGAGGATATTGCATGACATTTTCAATTAATTCTAGATGTTAATAATTTACGAGGTCCTAAAGTTGAACAAATTTTGCAAAATTGACTGTCTTAAATTTATTCCGAAAATCGCGAAATTCGAGCCAGTAATAAGGATGTGCATAGTAACCTCGTACCAAAGAAAGAGGAAGCTTGAAGAGGTAGAGGAGTTTTGGTACTTCGGAAGCCGATAACAAACGATGGACGAAGCAAGAAGGAATTAATATAATAGCGCAGGCAACGATAGCTCTCTACAGAAAGAAGAATCTTCGTATAACTGAGAATACAAGCATAAAGATAAAGAATCAATTCATCATATGCTACATATGGATTATGGTTCTCAATAGGAGCTAGGTTTGGACGTTGACAGTAGCAAAGAAGTCAAGAGCATTCTTAATGTGGTGCTATCGAAAAATGATGAAAATAGAATAGAACAACCGAGTAAGTGATGAGGAAATGCTAAGACCATATGGAGAAAAGAAGAGTTTTCTGAAAACCTAAGGAGTAAGCGGGACAATTTTGTTGTCCACATTATGAGGCATGATTGCAGATTAAAACAATCGTAGAAGGACAGGTGGACTGGGAGAAGGGCAAGGGAACCGAATGAGTTATACTGGGCAGGTTATAAAGGATGTAAAAGAGAAGAAATATGAAAATGCAGGTGGATAGGAGTGCGGAATGGAGAGCTGCGTCAAAACAATTTTAGGATTGTTGACCCATGATGATTATGATAAAGCAGTTAATTCCGAAGAAAATACTGCTAAATACGACAAAAACTGACATAAAGACCCACCAAAGATCTTGTTAAATTGTACTATCCGTTAAAATCTTCCAATCAAAAATTTTACACTAAGGTTTCAATCTTTAAAGACGGAGATAGTTTTGCTTGCTCATTCAAAAAGTGTTATTTCACAAGCTTCCTTCGGTTTCAGCCTAGGGTACATTGTGATAATTTCAGAAAATATACCCCGAGTCTCATATATAGATTGCACAGATAATTTTTCTCGGGCGGGAGATCAGAGTGGTTTCTCAAACAGCTTGTTCTTTTACAATTGGTGGAAACAATCGATCAAAAAGTCTGCGATACAGAAGATGACGTAAATTAGACAGGATCATGTGAAATGTAATTGCAGGATTTTGTGACAATTCCATCAAATTTGGACGTCAAGTGGACTACTCGCGAAAGAAAAGTTTCAACAATTATAAAATAAAATTTGTATTCTCATACAGGGTCCGTTCAATAAGTATCGGGACTGGTTCGCTGTAGCCTACACAATGCGGTGGTCGGGGGGTGCGACTTGTCGCCTCGGTAGAGGGGTCCCTCACCACTCCGGTGCACTTCAGTTCAATCGCCTCCCGGCATGTATTGAGACAGCAGGTTGATTGTTGCGACGTGTGATTGTTTGTGGTGTCGTCGTTTCCCAGCATGGAGCCCACTGTCGAGCAACGATACAATGTGAAGTTTTGCATTTAACTCAGGAAATCCGCGTCGGAGACCCTTGAACTCATTAAACAGGCTTATACGGATGATGCCTAAAGCCGCACAAGAGTTTTTGAGTGGCACAAAATTTTTTAGGAAGACCGGGAGCTCGTCGAAGACGAGCACCGCGTCGGACGCCCGACGACCGCTCGAACCGATGCTCAGGAGCCCTATCCAGTAATTACGTTTTCTTGTTTCCGAGATTTCGAAATAGAAATTTTCGTTTCCGTCTCCGTTACTCGGAAGCTCTTTGACGCTATCCGCTATGCTTGTCGGGATATATTCCGTGCCCTCCCCTTGTCATCGGAAGGAGAGGCGGAGATTGTCGAAGTTACCACAGGATACGTCATGGAATGCATGACGAATCTTCACGCAGCCTATGAATGAATATCATCTAGCAATTGTTAATCATGCTATTGGAAATGGAGAGCGGAGGAGGTATGCGAAAAATGTTTATTTTAATGAATATTGTTGTTTTAGGTCGCAAGCAACTATATTGACCAATTTTCCCAACATTGCATATCCCACTCAAGGCGGATGATATTTTCTCTGTGAAATAATGAGCTCAGCAGTCCAAACCATCTTTTTATGTATATTCCACAAACCAGTGAAGGTTGTGAAGTCGCGGTAGCTCAAGGGGCTAAAGCGTCGATCGGGGGATTTGGGTTCAACTCTCAGTCGTAGCGGATGGGTTTTTTTCGGAGGAATTTCCATACAAGTGTTTTGCTTGGTATAATTCTTTATATCCTTGGTATTACTTTTTATGTTTTGATGGATTTTTCCTGATGACCTAAGTTGATTTTAATACTGAATCTTTGTAATGAAATAATTTTCTCAATAACTGAATTTTATCAAATTCACTACGGATACTGGCCAAAGTAGTTCTCTAATACAGGTGACGCCCAGGGTGTATTAGGAGCAGGAGGTAGAGCTCCAAAATTTCATAGTGGAAAGTCCGGGTTTGGCCACCAGCAAAATCGTTGTATTTCAAATTTTTTAAAATTGTCGAAGTAGCCCATTGTGGCTAGTCCTCTTAACTATTCGTAATTTGCAACAACCTTTTTTCCCTCACCACCTCACCAGCACGTAGACAGGAAGGGGAGTAGGGGGCTTCAGCGATCTCTCTACCCCCTTCAAACTATTTTCCCTTGTCGCAGCTACCCGCGATGCATATGCTAAGGAGACGACTATCCCAGGGTAATTTATCCTCTGGCACTCCATTTTTCGATATAGCTACATTTCGTCATGTCTGCCATACAGTTTCAGTTGGGTGCAGAAATACGGGTCACGCCTTTGGTGTTTGGGTTGAAATTTGAAAAGCGTTAATGCCCTGTATTATCAATTTGCTTTGAATTTTGACATTGTATTTGGATTTCGATAGGCTAGCTTTTGAATTTATGCTTTTTGGATTTTAACGGACCTCATAGACTTACTCCTTTTCGGAATCAGTATTTAGTGACGTTTTTAGACGAAGATTACATAACGCTTTGACTTCGCACCGTGTGGATCTTGGTTTTCGTTTAACATGTACAATGTACATGTACATAGTACTCGAAACATCCTGCGATGTGAATTCAATCTTTGATAGGTTATCATTGATTGTTCGAGAAAGTTCGTTTGCTGCAGGAATTCGTGGCGTACATCTCTTACTGTTTTTCACATTTGGCTACTGTATTCCCCTGTTATCTTACATTTCATTGGCGTTGACAACATTTGAAACGTTTACGGTCTGATTTTCTCTTACAACAACGATAGTTATTCGTAAGGTCAAAAGAAATCACAATTCTCAATTTTGATAACGCATTTCAATTTTGTTTACCATAAATTTCAATAATATCACGTTAATTTCGCTGCGACCTAAAACAACAATATTTATTAAGATGAGCATACATTCACTTAGCTTAACACAACATTTTTTCAACTGGTTTCGTCTTGAACATTATGTACTTCTCAACTCCGTCCATAACCATTCATTTCCCATAACTTTCAGGGCACATATCGTGCTAGTTGTGTAAATTCAATTATTATCTCTTACCAGAATTTGCAGAACCATTTTCGCTGTAAAATAGTCCATAAGTTACCTGCTAGCATATAACTTTCCGATTCCGAGAAACAGAAAGTCATTTTCCGACACCCTCCCTCTCATCGGCCGCTCTCGGACGGGTTTCCGTGACGGAAAGTTCAAATAGACCTTAGTGGATAGCTCATTCCGATATTATGACGTCTTTCCGAGAACCATCCACGAGAGATTGCCGTAGTGGATAGGGCCCCAGTTGGACAAAGTAATAAACGTTTTGGACCCTGACAGGCGTTTAACCATCGCCCTTATCATTGAGGAGACCGGCCTTCCAGGCGTAACCGTCAACACAATTACAACAGAGGATCTTGCGATGAGGAAATGTGCACGAAGCTGGTGCGACATCGCGTAACGCGCGTGTAATCAGCCATTGCCAAGAATTGGAAACTTCACCATGACAATGCGCCGTGCCACAGTACAATTGTTGTGCGGCAGCTGCTATCGAAAATCGGCGTGGTGACCTTGTCTCATCCCCCACCCCTCTACAGCCCCGACATGGCTCCACCTGACTTTTTATTGTTTCCGCGAATAAAAAGGGAGATCAAGGATATCGGTTCGACACCATCGAGGCGGTTCAAGCGGCGACGACAAAGCCTCTGAACAGTATTCCGGAAACCGACTTCCAGCGGGCTTTTGACGAGTGGCAGACGCGCCCAACTGAGTGTATCGATGCAGGAGGAATGTATTATGAAGATTATTAAGTAAATATTATGATAATTGCAATAAATTTTGATTTTTGGAACCAGTCTCGAAACTTATTGAACAGGTCCTGTAAGTGTGATACTCATGAGTCTATCAAACGGAAAAATTAAATTTCTGACTTTGTAACTGGATAATTTGAAAGTGAAAATCGCAGACGTTCCCCAATAAACTATTGCAATAAATTGAAACTTGCAATACGTGAGTCAAAGTCTTGTCCATCGTCTTCTATAGCTCAAACCCACATCCACGTCTACTATGGTATTTAAATTCGGTCAGTACGAAATCAGTCCGTTGATGCCCATATTTCACTTCAACAATGTATTCGCTGAAGTCCAACTATGCAAATAACTTGTGAAGAATTTTCGTTACGTAATTCCTCTCGGCCCAAATATTAAACCTTGGATTTTGTCATTCTTAAACCTTGATTACAAAAGACGTATGCCTTGGTGCAAGTGAAAAAAAAACCTTCGAAGCACAGTAGAGGTTACTTATTTCCCAAACTTTGGGTTTCATGAAAAAAATGCGCATATCAAGATCCAAATTACAGCCTTCCATCTTAGTCCCGAGAATAAATTCAAGAATACCTCCAAATGGAAATAATCGGGCAATCAAGGCTTCAGAATAAAGCGAAGGATTATAATTGAGGTTCCGTTTGCGTAACCATCGTATCAGTCATCCATTCCCATTTTTGAAAAATTCGTAATCTCTAAATCTTTGCTCAGAATAGCTAAAACGAATACAATTTTGAAATCATACTTCAACTGAGGAGACAAAAATTCGTAGAATTATATTTTTTTAGGACTGAAAATGAGTACGTTTTTCTGTCATGCAACTTTAAAGCATAAATCTCAATGTTCATTAAATGGTATTCGGGATAAAATAAATCAGTCAAACTTAGAGTTAGTATCAATTTAAAAATGTGAGTAGTGGTCCGCATAGTGACCCGAAAAGTCAAATGCCTGCGGTTTGATTCCCGGTCATGGAGAGTTTTGGCAATCAGTGTGAATTTTAACATCCTTGGCGTGACAGGTTCGCAGTATTCCACATCTCTGATCGTGAATCATATTAAGTCAAAGGATACACTAGACATTTACAAAATATTTGAGTTAAAAATATTAATTATACAGCAGAAATTATTTCCGAATTGCAGCATATGAAGAGGCAACATAAATCATCAAACAGTCTGAATGATTTGCTGCCTGTCAGTGGCTTAATTATGTACAAAAACTCAGAAATTCCTAAATGTAGCCATACATTTTTTAAATACATACTGAAGTTTCATAAAAAAAGAGGCCATTACCGATTTTCACCATAACGCTCTCAAAATTTAAAACGTACATAAAGGACGCGGACGGGTGGGGCGAGCGTAATCCCATTATGAAAAGACAATTATTGTCTGATCTTCACCAAATTTGGATTTTTACCTTAGTTAACATTTTATTAGACAATAGTAAAGGTGGATGAATGCGCTGTGACAATTATATAAATAAAATACGGTACTTCTCTTATCGAGAGATTGGTTCATCGTTAACATTGGCTTCCATAAAATACGACAAATGACGATCGAATCAACAAGCGGATTAGCCGCATGAAAGAAAATATGAGTAATTGTGCACTCAGAGTGACTTTAACATATCACAGAAATATTGAGATAAATACTTGCTATGTAACACGGTTATAAAATTTATTAAAACTTAGGTTTCAATGCCACCACATCAATCCGTCGAAACCTATGTCGAAATAAATTTTATATTCTCATAATAAATTTTATACATCGTAGGTATATACCATCCGATGGGACGAGACAAAACTGCTCTGCCACTTCAAAGAATTCTGGGATAGAATCCGCAAGGAGGCGATAGAAATAAGATTAACCTATAATAACTTCAACAGAGAAAAAGGGCTAAACATCAGCAAAACCTGGAATTCCATCATAATAAATTAATAAAATATAATTAAATAATTTCGTACCAATTACAAGGGAAAAACATTGTTTTTTACATAAACACCATGCCCCAACCCCGGCATAGTCCGACCTCCCCAAACAAAAATGTCTATATCTATCTATTCGCTCGGATTTTATACGATTTAGAAGGACAAATTAGAGCCATTTATAAAAACACCATACCCCGACCCAACCCAAAACAATACAAACCTCGCGATCTCGGTGACAGTATGCCAATTTCCCCGCGCCGGAGCAAAACATAAAACTTGAACTATGGATCAGAAATTTTTCCCAACAAATCGAGTGGCGTCACAATCGCTATCGTTGAAAATTAAACGTCATCTCGCTATAAACTATTCCTACGTGCCACTGTGGCGACGGAAAATTAGCTAAACTTAGCAAATAAACGCACGTAAATATTTAAAGTAGGATTATGAAATTTCGTTGATTTACTTATCAAAAACTCGTATCAGATGAATCAAGTTCTTTTTCATCAAAATACACTTTGCAGCTGACTTATGCTTATTCCACAATGGGTTCAAAATAAGTTTTTTCATGCTTTGCTTACGAAGCAGAGTAGCATAGAAGCAGGTAAAATAAGATTTTAAGCTTTCCTGGCGAATGGGGAACATGCACAATATTTTAAAAGTACTTTAATAAGAAGGTCCCAACCTCAAATGTACTCGCCGAAAATTTCGCGGAAGAATAATGTTTTTTAGCCGAGTTATGAGTCTTTAAAAATTAATCTTCACCGGCTGCTTGAAAACACGACGTCGTCGGAGCGTGACGTCACGGCATGGTATCCACTGATGACAGACTAAGGCAGTGGATAGAAAATCGGGGCTTAAACGCAAATTTGGCGAAAATAATTGATGTCTTAACGTCAAAACGCAGATTATGAAAATATTGGGTTGCCAAGGCGTTGTTGAAATAAATAAAGAGAATTGTTCGGGGAGAATTGGAAAGATTAAATGAAAATAAGTTGATTGCACAACGTGATCCACGCTGCACACCTACATCATTTGCTTAGTGGAATAAGTGTATTGCAGCATGGATATCCAATAGAAAAACGTGTGAAATCGGACATTGTGCCCCGGCGCCAAGGTACCTCTATTTTCTCTAATTTCCTCTATTATTGATAGAAGAAAGTGGTTTACGACCGACAGAATGGAGTTAAATACTTTATCTACATTGTCAACGGAATATTTATATACGTAAGTACACTCTTAAATCAGGGTTACAGTAGGGTTTTATCGAATTGCCAGTTTTTTTCGGATAGCCACCAAATTTAGGATGTACCACTCATTTCACTTCATAAACAACTCTGGCAATGTACCTAATAGTATACCCATTGTAGGATTAAATATAAATGAAGGTGGCTATTAACGAGAATAAATACTGATTACGATTAAACTAAGGAGAAAAATAAGGAATATACAAGAAATATGAGGCTTTTTGCAAGGTAAACTCAATATTTGCCACTGTCATGCCAAAAATGTTCGCTGCATGTCATCGCAAGTCCTAAAATTTCCACTCGTTTCTGCAGTGGGTTTCGGTTCAAAAACAGGAACTTGAGTAAATACAGCGTAAATAGTACTTTAAATTTATTTCTGTGTCTATCAAATACTTTTTATTACTATTTATCGATCATTTGATTCAACTCCGGCCGATTGGGGAAAACTATCAAAGTTCCTCATAGGTACATAAGATAGATTTTCAGCTAGCAATGGATCTATTTAATCTTAATGGACAAAAAAGAAATATTTAAAAATGTTAACTTAAAAATGTTTTACTTAAATCCTTCTTAAGTCTATCTGTCCTTTGAGGAGCTACTGCAAAGCTCAATGATGATTTTTATTTCGATATCTTGCTATCGAGGCTCTACCGCTCCACTCTCTTAGCGAAGTGAATGGTGCACCGTGCGATGGCGTCAGAAGGCGTTTCAGGTCACGTGATTTCAAGCGATATTCGAGCACTTTTAATAAGTATTTATTGGCGTTTGTGGAGAACTATGAGAGTTTTGGCTTATATATTTGGACTCGTGAGAAAATTGTCTACGCAGCGAGACTTACTAGTAAGATGAAATAATTTCATGCATGTTCCCCATTATGCGGGTAAACTTGTCTCAGGATTTCCACCGGGTTTAAAACCACCATTTTGGCTGATGTTTCGAGCTCCGACTCGGGAATGTCGAATAACGTTTCGGAGAAATTGGCCATATTATCGTGGAATTGATAAACACCACAGTAAGAAGGTCAATTTCCAAACGTCGGCAGAAATGGAGTTTCTAACCCGGCGGCAATACCGAAAGAATTTTATAAACATACTATCACGGTGTAGGTATAACTTTATATTCACTCTCAGTAAAGAATACTAACCAAGGACTTTTTCGCACTTCCAATAAATTCTTTTAGTTGTTTTTCCTAAAACGGTAGACGTCATGAATCTCGTGAGAACTAATGACATTATGGTCGTCAAATTTCGATCTTCATGGATACAGTCTTGGAGTAACATAGAGGAATGCAAGAAATCAAAAATCTAAAAAGTTTTCTCGGGTCAATCACCGGGTTAGAAAATTGAAGTCAGCCGAGGTTTCGGGCTCCAAATCAATGCCCATTACCAGAGCTACTCAAAGGAAGGTCGCGAACGGGTCAGCCGTCGCGTCGGCTGACCCGGCGGCGAGCCCGAGAAAAAAATCATAAATATTATTCGCTGGAAATGTATCAAATCATGAATAAATAAAAATCGTCTACAAGAAAATGCGTTACCACTGCATTTTTTTAGGAAACGTTTTCGACCTATAGTACATGGGCGTATATAAAGAGAAGGTAAATAAAACCATCGGCGATTCCTTCATTTAATTTCACCTCAGTTTTAGTTACCGCACTTTTCATGTCACATTCACGTAGAACAAGGATACAACCACTGCAATGCGAAGGTAGAAAAGTATCTGCCATTCTATTCAAGACTTTTCTTTACTTGAAGAAATTATAATTTACCAACAATGCAATAAAACCAGACGCTGAGGATCGACCATGTTAGGCCTAGCTCAAGAATCACACCGTCTAGACGCGTCTTCCAGAATTACACCAAGTTTTCCTCGTGTGAGGACGGCATTTCTGGAATTCTATTGTAATTCAGGTATGAAACGTGTTTATTGTGCAACGTTGGCTTCACCGTAGCAACTTCAGCGATGCAACCGTCACAAAATGCACTCACATCTATTTTTTTATCCATGCCATGAGGAAAAATAAGTGTCGCAAGTGGGATGGATTTATTAATTGTTTCGTTCGTCGTCACTGAAGTGGCGAGCAGGAGCATGGATTAGCATACAATTAGAAACAACATTTCGATGACGACGACGAGAAAAAAATCTTGACCTAAAAATTAATATATAAAGCACTTCACATTGTTAAAATAACGTAGTTTTTTTCGTCGAGAGTATCCAAGAGTGCTCTTTCCAGGTGAGAACTTCACACCTCGACGAAGGAGAACATTTGACCCTATTTTATTTCACTATTAAATCGCTAAACATCCTAGAGAGATCCGTATTCACATTTCGCCTAAATCTTGGGAAATTATTTTCTGCAGAATCAACTCAATTCAGGCGGAAAAGTTAACACATAGTCCATGATTGCTGAGTTGCATTCTATTTCTCCAATCCTTAATTCCCATTATTCAATCAAAACATTTAGACAAATGGGTATCATACCTCTCTCCCAAATATGCATTTCCTAAAAAAATGACGGCGGCAACCGATCCTTGAAAACTCAAGAAATTCAAACTGCACGAGAGATATTTAAAAAAGGGGTAGGGCTTGGTAGCCATATGAATAGAGTATTGGGTTGCTAATCGATGGGTGTCGGGATAAAATCTTGGATAAAGCCTCAGGACATCTTCAAACAAAAATCGTAAGAAGACGGGGAACAGTCCCGGGAGAGGAACGTGCCTTACCACCCTGATTGTGTGAAATTCACACCCTTGTCATTAAGGTTGAGATTAGCTCGGCCTTCATTTATCCAAACCAACCTTCGGGTTAAATACTGAGTGAGTGAGATAGAGGTTAAGGTTTTACGAGGTATAAGACCTCAAAAAAAAACTTAAAAATTTAATGTTCAGATGCTATTCAAAATAAACCAATAATCACTTATGGAATTTCTTCCCAGGCCCAAGTCGATGAATGTCATCAATCCATTCCACTTGGGTATATTCCGCTTTTTTACCTCCTTACCAATCGCTACACGCTAATCCGCATGCGAGCAATCACAGACGGACTATCGGCAGATGTCTACTTTTTTCGATAAACTTCCACTAATTCAACATACCGAGCGATTTTTTTCGTATTCAGACTATTATCACCCGAACCTTTACCATGTTAGGAATTTTAATTCTAGGCAAACGATTTTTCCTATGATAAAATTTTCCTCTCATCTTCGGATTTATGATTAATTCAAAATATAAACCAATATCCCTTTGGGTCGTACATATTATCAAAGGTAACACCTACAGACTACGGTAAACCTAGACAATATTATTTTCAAAATGTTTCACCGGCATGAATCAACAGAATGGGCCTTAAAAATTAAATCTTTGAGGAAACTCATCGATGAAATCTTTCAGTAGAGGTTAATAGAAAATGAGGACTTACAAATACCTCTGAACCGCTTCTATTACCATCGCGTGATTCGATCAAAGTCTAAAGCGATATTTTCATCATCTCGGGAAATGCAATTAAATATAACCAACTATGAATGAAGCACCTATTGAAATAGTGTACTTAGTTGTGATGCAAACATTTTTCTAACCATCTAGTGCAGCTTACAAAGATCTGACCTTACACATAATTGGTAAAAGACATCTATTCCAGTTTATTAATACCCGCGACATTCAGAGAGTTTCTCTTGAGAAGAACTTCCAACAATTCGAAGTCAATACAGCTCGCGGTGACGTAGTTGTTTGTGGTGAAATACTTTTCCATTTGGAACAATCCATTCAATCAACCATCATAACTTCACAAGTAGATGACAAAATCATACTACCGAAGGTAGTAAACACACAAATGAGTCACTTTCGGTTAGCACTTGAATGACGTCATTTATGAAATTCAAATAACGGAGCAAGTAATGAAAAAGACTATCGCCAATATCGCTGTTGAGAAACCTGAATTGATTGAATAAATAAATACACCAACACATTCGGTTTTTAAAAACATGACTTTCCATTTTTTGCTATTTCAACATAGATAATATAATTGTCTTTGCATCTAAAAACGGATCTGCTTCTAATTTAATTCGACTAGATTTGACTAGGAGACGTGAATACTAACGTCGCTGCATTTAAAGCCTTTTCGTTAATTAATGATACGAAAATTCGTGTTAACCGCAGTACGTTATTGTGGAAAAAGGCCTGGATATAGTAAGCAGCACTGAGACTAATATTAATAGGAAAATAATTTCACAAACTTCACATGACGATCTTTATTTTTTCAGACTATCAACTATAGATTCACAAAATGTTGGCATAAGTTGCAGGTTATAATTGCAACAAAGCAGGGCCTTCCTTAATTGGCTATCGGCAAGGACGACAAACAAATAACAAATTGTAAGTTGCACGATAAGATCCACAGAACAGGACCTACGAATTGCCAAGGAAATAGTAACGTGGACCTCACGGAAAGGCAAACGATTAAAAGTCATGAATAAACAATATATTTGGAGTTTTTTAAACAAAACTGGCAATAACTAAATATAAACCATTTGCAAAATTAAATTCACAAAAAAAAATTTCAATTTTATACAACTAAAACTATATGAAACTAAAACTTTGTAAAACTAAAATAGCTTCCATGCTATTGTCCATAGAATATGTCCACAGAATTATCTATGCCCCGCAATTACGAGCAGAAAGCGGTAAACTTCGGTGCCTCCCCTTTACTTTCTCAAGAGATGAGTCGGTCTTCATTTCTCCTTCATACGTTATTTTCTGTCCGTCCAACTTTACATCCTTTTTCCTCTCCCTCTATTTCACCCTTTTTCGCCCTATGCTTTCTTCCGTCCGCTATACGCCAACATCTTTCCGTGGACGTCCAAGAATTTTTCTTGGCTCATCTCCCTTCCCTCGGCGTCTGGGGAGCAGCGCACTCTCCCTCGTTCACTAATAAAGTATATTCACATCCTTATACCAGCTCTCCTCGATCTCCCAACCTACCTCTATCTGCTTTTCCCCTTTATTCCCACAACTCTTACCTCTCCTTCCTCTCAGACGAAAGTGAACACCCTCCTCCCCCACACCTCGAGAGGACGACCTCCAACTCCTCCTACCCAACACTCTCGCTCGCTCCCGCCTCCCCGCGACTCCCCTCTCCCTCCCTCCCTCATAGGAATCCTCCGCTCTCGACCTGGCGCCGAAAAAAGTGAAGGAGAAAGAAAGAAAGGAGGCGAGAGAGAGAGAGGAGGCAGGTAGAACGCCGGCAGCGTCGCCCGAGGACCCCTCCACCCGCACCTCGGAGGTTGCTCCTTCCACGCCTCTCCCAATCGCCACCTCTTCTGCCGCTCCCTCCCCGAGACAACACACCACCACGCCACGCCTACCGCTCCCCCACTTTTTAAAGCGAGTGCCCCAGCCACTCCCCAACCCCCCTTTCTTTCCCGCTCCTTTTCTCGCCGATTCGACGCTCCGTGTGGAACACAATGGACAAACCCCGAACGGCCGTCGACGGAACGCCGCACTTCCCCACCCACTAAAGACGACGTCGTCTCTCTCATCCTTTCTTAAGTACCCCTCTCTCTCTTAACCCGACAGCCCTCCTACTCCTCCGCGCGGATAGCATCCTCTCGCTCCCGCGGCCACCATTCTCGCCGCGGCAGACAGGAACTCCACAAAAGTGAGCGGTCCGAGAGAGGAGGAGGCATGTGCCTCTCTGGCAACCACGAGTCGCACCTTGCGCGACTCGAGACGTATATGCAGCTAAGACTGTTTAAGACCGAATCGTTTAACAGAGACCTCCCTCGCGAGTCGACGACGGACGCTGGCACAGTGGTCTCGGGGAAAAATATTTCGCCACGGTTCACGGAACCGGAAAGTATTCTTAAGGGCTGTTGTTGCCCCCTCTCCTACATAGCCCTCCCCTCGATTCAGGATGTCTCCTCCGCGCCTCGTACATCGTTTGTTTCTCCAAACGCATCCCTCATTGTTTCCGCCACTCCAGAAACTTCTGCCTTATCTCTCTCGCTCTTGTTCTACTCCCGCTGCTTTTACTCACGCTGCAACACCATTTAAATAACGCCCGTGAATACACCACTCCTTCTCTCTCGCACGGATGTGAAAAGCGTGATGGAACTCATTTTCATCCGAAAATTATCCGCTCAATTCTGCGGCCACGTCACTCAGGAAAAACAAACGCGCCTCGTCGCAGTTTCGGTGGTATAACGTGGGCGCAGTCTCTAAAAGCATTAAGAAGGGATTTTCATTAATATGACTCCAATCTTAAGTAATTTAGTCGAAAGTAGTCACAATATTATGAGGGACTGGAATGATATTTCATAACGTGGAATGGTTTCATTTTAGCCTAAATGTTATTTACAAAATTCAGATTCTACAATCCAAAGTTCTTCGCATAAAATCTTAAATAATACAAAGGGCTCTCGTTCAGATTACGCTACATCTCCAAAAAATAACTTTTGATTAGACACGTGAACCAAACTAAAACTTGATCAACATTTAACGATACTACTATCTATTCATAGTCCCAGGATTTTACAGCTAGCCATTCACGATTCATAAATCATGTTACTGCCAAAAAATCTACAAAAATTTAAAATGAAAAAGGATTGTAATGCCTATAAATAAAATTTTGAATAGCAGAGGGTGTCTCAAACATAAAATATGTATTAAAAATGCAAATGAACCCAAAATTTTATAATGAGGACCTGAAAACGACATTCCATGTGGAAGTTATAGATGAAATTGTTAAGGGTTGAAACACCTTCTGCCTAATCAAAGTAAGAGATGATAAATAGGTGTACTGAAAGAATTACTGCGAAATATTGAAACAAAAACTTCATTCCAACAAAGTTCCATTTTTATAATTTCAAGGGATTTTTTTTTATTTAATGTGTTAAAGGCCCTTCAGAAGATCCCTTAAAATGTAGGGTACTAGGTAATTTAACAATAATATTTGGACAAGCCATAAAATAAATGATAATAGAGAATATCGTAAGAGCTTCGAGCCCAAAAGATAATCTCGAGGACCAGACGAGAGACATCCTGTCATTCACAAAAGAGGAACGACTGACAAGGAACAAATGTCCTCCGCATATTTCACGCAAGATCAATATTCACGCCTCATGAGCTGGTGAAACGCCTTTAAAAATCTGCCACGAATGGAACTCCACTACAAGTCGAAGTAGTCGTCAAAGTTCCGCGCCAAAACTGTATAAAGAAATTCATAGGCGAAACAGATTGTTCCGTGCTAAGGCGCCTTGAAGAATTCAGTAAGTTTGAAACTGGCAGACAGAGAGTTTCATGCAGCGCTTGGCCACGCAATTGAATTATAAGATAGAAAATAGTTTCCCAAATAAAACAGTTTAAACCCAGTCTCATCAGGGAGGCATTAGAAATAAAGTAGGTAGATAAAAACAAACCTTAATAAGAAGACGGAACAACCTTACAGGCCACATCTTGAGACATGATGGCCTGATGAACACAATCGTCGAAGGACAGGTGGTAGGCAAGAATGGAAAAGGAAGACCTCGAAAAAAATATACGGAACAAGTAAAGAGAGATGTGAAAGAGAAGAAATACGTAGGAGTGAAAAGATTAGCTGATAGGAGAACTGAGTGGAGAGCTGCGTCAAACCAATCCTAGGATTGTTGACCAGTGATGATGAGATAAAATCAATTTTAACAAGGATACCTGCCTAAAAATAATCTCTGTATTATTGCGACTAATTCCAAAAAACAATCAACTTCTCCAACCACCCCATCTTTTGCCTTTCCCTCAGCACTTTCTACCATATGAACTACTAACTAAGGAGACACATTTCGGGAAATGCTGAAACCATCCCAACTACGACGCTGAGAAAAAAAACATACTTTTTATCGGCATAATGGGCAACCGGGAAAGCCACATATAGTGATGTTCAATGACGAGAAATTTTTAATGATCAGTTACATAAGTGTGGAAATGTTAATCGAAGAGCTGAAACTAAATCCATCTCGTCCTACTATTCTCTATTTCAACAAGCAATGCTTTCGTATCGATTTCTGTATTTAACTTAACTATCTGTTCACCTACCGCAACATCATTCAACGTGTACACATGCATGATCATTACCTTTTTATATTCGCCATTGTACTTCAAATAACTTTATCCGCAGTACTCTTTGCCTTATAGCCGTGAATAATAATATTACGAAACCTTATTCAAACCTTGTTTATTAATATAATCAAGGTCAATATTTATCCATATGTGTTGGATAATTTCCAAGGATAAACGCGATTGAGCAAAATCAAGGATAAAGTCGGATATGCAACATGGGCCAATACGATGGCCGATACCTATTGCTAGGTCCATCTCGTTTTACGTCTTTGGCTGATTTCCTGGCGACGCGACGGGCGTTTCCCTTGCTCATACATATCAGCTTCATGATTTTTCAGAATATTTGTTGTATCTTTACACGAGTCTATTATGGGAGTCCCCTCGAATAAAATAGGCTTCAGATTGGCTCTTGAGAAGCGATATTCGAGTTTTATCCATAGTTTAGTGGACACCAGAGAAGAGGTGAGGCCTTATATTATTTTCGATCATATAAATTATTCGATTTCGTTTATACCCAATGAGATTTTTTTCTGTGGCTGTAATAAGAAAAGGCCATATGCATTACTTGAAGAATTTGTGCTACGTAAACCAAAGGATTGGATACCAGCAATTCTATATTTGACAGAAGAATTTTCAAGAACGCTCACTGGGACTCGAGTTCGGGATAGGGTTTAGAACCTTGTGCAGGCTCTCGCGGTGCGGTGAAGATTCATCGGATATGAAGACATCATCGAACTGAAGAAGCCAGCTGCAATGCCGGAGAAACTGTTGTCCATATAGATGGGCACACGCGGAGCATAAACCGCAAACCCCTCCGCTATTTTAGAAGCTACTTGGTCACCTCTGCTATGCTGACAGCGAAAAGAGCTCTCGGTCAAAGCGCCTACCTCAACGTCTCAACGAATGAATACGATCACAGGTTTACTTCATGTAGTTTAGGATATTCTCCAAGCAAATGTATAGTGTTAGAGTCTTTATCAACCAATTATATCGGATTTACAATCATATTTCAATTAAGAATAAACCCTTGGACTCCAAGCCCCTATAGGCGTAACCTGGGTTGCATGAGCTTGAGAAATGCATTCGCAGGGTGTGCGATACATCCTTAAGTATGAATGTGGATGCTCCTAAATGGCTAATCTTTTGTTTTGAATTGCCGTCAGCAAGTTTTTGTTTTTAAATATGTGTTTCATGGAGAATAGAGTTTCGTTTTCAGAGTTACACAACTTATTCTGCATTTATACATGGCAATTTTATTCTATTAGTGCAAGAAGCAAATCCAACATTTCCACAGAGGAAAAATCATTCGCCTTGACCGGGATTCAAACCCGGATCCCTCGATTTCCGGCCGAGTGCTCTAGCCAGTTAAGCTACCGAGGCGCCATCCTCCCCCGTGGAAATTTGTGGAACTAACTGGCTAAAGCACTCGGCCGGAAATCGAGGGATCCGGGTTCGAATCCCGGTCAAGGCGAATGATTTTTCCTCTGCGGATTTTTCGCACAATTTGTGCATTGCGGGTGACTCCGTTAAAGTTATCACCGTGGCTAGTCCCGGTATACTTAAATAAATCCAGCATTTCCGATTCGTCTTTCAGTCATAACATCGCCTTTACACGAAACAAAGAAGTTATTGATCACGTGTTTGTAGCGCTTTCAAGGGTACCGCCCTTTCATTCATTGAAACCTAGACGACATTTGCGCCATTCTCTCCCCCCCCCCCCCCCCGGGATTTCTCGAGTCTCGCAGCGTCTTGCTTATTCAAAATTATTCCTCAATAAGTTCGTCGTCGATGTCGCTTTCAGCGCGCAGCATAATGAATAATTGTAAAGTTTATAGAAATCTATGAGGACCTAGTGGGACTCAAAGATTTGAGAGCAAACTTTTGATGAAAAATAAGACTCCATGACCTAGCATATTTTAACCCTGATTTCAACTTACATTTGCAAGATATGACATTCATGAGCCAAATTTTGTATAAAAGCGATATCATCATCGGCAAGGTATCTCCGTAAGTGTAATTTGACCCTCCTTTTAATTAAACGGCAGATTTTATGCGTAATATATATTTATTTACCCTCTGATTTCTGGCTTTTTTCCACCTACCACAGCACCGTTGTCCTTGTCCTTTTTCTATTCCATGTTCCTATCCCTTTCTTTCCTTACCTGTGAATTTATTTGTATGTTTACGCTTAAGGCGTCGTGTGAATGAATGAAGTAGTGTATCGGCCATATTGGCTTATTTCACTTGGGCTCTGCGTGCCCCGAAACGCATGTTCCTGTCTCTTTCCTGCTATCGTGTGAGTGTGTACCTTTCCTTTCATCCTTGTGTCCTCGTCCATTCCTTCCGTTGGTGAGTGGTGAGCTGCCCCAGTGCCATCTATTGGTTACTCTTGTGGGCCAAAGCAAAGGGAGTTTCCTGTGTATAAACCCCCGCCGAAATCATGGTAAATCTAAGCGTCCTGGTAGCGCAACTGGTAGAGCACCTGGCCGGCAACCAGGAGGTTCTGGGTTCGAGTCCCAGTCAGGCCGTATACACACGTTTGAAATAAACTCACACGAGCATTATAAATAATGTAAAGGAACTTCTAGAACTGAAGGACTTGGAACAGGCATGCATATGGGCTTTCCGTGCGTTTTCTGGTCCAGGAATCAACCGCGCCCATTAGAAAGAACAACCAATCCCCGTCCACCGTTTTTCCTCCCTCCATATTTGCCCTCTGCCATGCACCCTTCCTTATGCCCTTTCCTCACTTTCCCTCCTCTTCTCACTTGAGAAAGATGGGCTGCGTCCCATCGAAAATTTGTAAAAACAACCTTTCCCCGTAAGTTCCTCACTTTTATTTTATTTTTCGTTTTTCTGTCAATTTCTAAGTTTTTTTTGTGTGCCCACCCCAGGGCAAGAAGAAGTTCCTTTACATTATTTATATATATATATATATATATATATATATATATATATATATATATATATATATATATATATGTTGTTGCCTGTATTTTATGTTTAAGCTCACTGTAAAACTTATCTGGAGCTTAAGTCAGGAGTCGGATTATCGACGCTCCAACAACCAAATTAAAGAAGTGCTCCAAATGGTCAGGGTTAGCCATCACAAAGAAGTGAATCAAATTCATCCAAGATTTATTATAATTCGAGTAGGCCAGAGAGAAAATATATATTAGGGAATCAAACTATTTTCCATAGGGATTTATGGATAGGTACAATTCGTCAAAGAAATACGGCACATTAGTCGGAATCGTTACATTGAATGGTAAGAAATTAGTCACTACATCAGTCGGAACTCATGAAATCATCAGACCAATACAAGCAGGCCTAGCGAAGGTAATAAAATGTGAAACAAAAGGAGTTAACTCATTATCATCATTGGCAAGAGCCAGGATTAGTAGTCACGGTGGTAACATAATATTTAGGATATTGGCACAAGTACATGTATAGAAACTGCTTTTACGAGTATTCCACTTGCATCCATTTACTGGAGCTATAAGCATTGAGCAAAAATAATATCAGCTATCATGTCCAAGGAAAACTTGCATTATCATTGGCTGTAAGGATCATCTTCTAGTTGTACCTATTAATTTCAATATTTTAAACAAAAATACATGAGTCATGCTTTTACTTAGGACTTGAAAAGACCATTGGCAAGTTCATTATATTTTCAGATAAATTTGTCTATCCTTTTAATAAAGCAAAATAAATCATAATTATAAAATATTTATGGTAGAAATGGTTATATTTGAATTTTAACACGAGGAAATCCCTTACATAAGCGTTTTTAATTAATTTATTGAACCTAATGCTACCTTAATGAGAGCGGAAAATACACCTTTAAACGCTTCATTTTCGGAAAAAAAATCTTGGTTCTTTTTCAAATCTATGATTCAGTATGTATGTAAAGCTTTCAGTGACTGCTTTCCTGTCAATTAGTCTCCCATAAAATTCATGGATTACCTTCCCGTTAATGCATTTTCTTAATATTTCCAATAAAATCGCACACTAAATACAAAACGATGAACATATCATTTATCTTATGATTCACATTTATCTGGTAACTTTGAAATCACCGACTTCCACTTCAAGTACAATAACTTCATTTATTAATAATTGAACTTCAAATTACTTGCAACCAATTCTTGGGAAACTAAGTTCTCTAACGATAAAATGACGTTAGACCACGTTAACATCTTTTTTCGCACCTTATCTTTGATTCATAGTAAAATGTTTGGCTTAGGTTTTTGACGGTAGAATACACAGATTTCTGTTATTTTTTCCTGGCTTTCATTTTTCCATCACATCTGATTAACATTTCTTTCTTCGCCAGAACCAAATGGGTGGAGGTGCTAGAAGAAGCTGGTACTCAGCGTGAACTAATCCCTAAGCAACGATATCCTCCGCTTAAATTCATAAGAATTCCATGACAGAGTCACTTTCATGTTCACTCGACACACTCGCTAAGACAATGGATGAATTTGATTAAGGATATAGCCGTAAAACCCAAAACTAAGATAAACCTAAAATAAAGAAGCTAGAAAAGTGAAGACGAAGCTGTGGGCATCCTCTGATCTATCTGCTGCGTAGTTACCTTCGCAAGATGTTCACTCAACGCACCTGAAAAGACAACTGACGATTGAAGTACGCGATAGAACCGGAATATCCATAGGGAAAGCTTGATAGTAATTTCTATTAAAGGGCCAAGGGTAGTGGGAAGGGTAGCAAAATATAAAAATCACAGCTATAAAAGGCATTAATTGGAAGAGATATATGAGGCAAATCACTCGCTATTTTGGATAAAAGATGACTCTACTGATGGCAATAGTTTGTCTATATATTTTGGAAAAACCCTTTTAAAATATTTCCTTTATTTTCTGCTAATAATGAAGATGATGATTAACTTCATCTTACTCACTCAATTTCCGGCCAACAGTCTTCCGTCCTCGCTAAGAACTTAAAAAGAATATATCTCATAACATACTTTCCACGTAACAGAGTGCTTTGCTTTGTATTAGAGTGAAATATCGAAATATTTATAAAAGTATTAGCGAGAGGATTCGAGGATTTTTTAATTTATGCATTAGATGTGTGTATCGGGGTGGTCTTTTCGATCGCTACCTACCTGAGTACTCGTCAGTGATTTGCGGAAGCTCGAATATAAGTTCTAGGGGGGCAAAAATGTGCTGCTAGAAAATTCAAATTCCCCTGCGTACCGCTCTTTCAACTTTTCCGTTCAGGGAGGCTTAGAATGTGCTACGAAGTGGTCCGCTCCCAAGCTGAGCGAGCGCTCTGAGCGCTAACTACCCCGTGAATGCGCCCAATGAGAGCTTGATGCTTAACTTAGCTTTTTCAACAACCGAAATGTCGAAGTTGCCATACGCGTGAAGTGGCATATGCAACAAGTTACCTTCTTTACGGAGAAAAAACACTCTCGACCGCCTTAATCAGTGCTCAAACCAGGATAAGGAGAATTCGGGCTGTTTTAGTACAACACTCTTGGTGCCGTCTTTTTCAGTGCAGTCGGCATTTCAAGTACCCGCACCTTTAATTATCCTCATAAAAGAATTTCCCTGATGCGTTTTCCTGCGAATACATAATTTGCTTTTCAGTATCACCTTAAGTCTATTATTTAGGTATTATCTAAGCAAATTATTTCTAACTACCTACTCGAATAATACTCATGCATTAATTACAAGTTCAGGTGAAATGATGGGATACGCGCTATGTAATCTCACGTAAGCAAACATATACAATTGTTCCTGAAATTCGCTGCCGTTGAGTACTTAATATGAATTTAAGCAAACAGAGACAAACCGATGAGTGGTTGGGTTTATTTTCATTAAAAATAGCTAATTTATGTTATAATTGTTAATGAATTTCAATTATATTTACACAGATTATAAACTATTGTTTCAAATGAAATAGATTAGTCCACGAGAATAAATTGAAGAGATTACTTAATTTTTATTCAACCATATTTACGAAATATGTGCTGCTATGTCTCATTATGAATAACTATGCACAGGCCATGCAAAAGCTACTCTGTAACTTAATATCACAACCGTTTCTTATCAAATGTTTCGCAACCACAAAAGAAGCCGTGTGAAATAGTTTCCCGAAAACCTGTTGGGACAATAATTCCTGCTAAAATGACTCATATGAGAGACTTCCGCTTCAGTACCACAGCGCAATCGAAACAGCTCCATTCAGAACTGTTCTGCAGTGGGAGCTGTAGCCGTTTCGTCCCAACAATAAGCATTACTTCCATGAATACTCCATTTAGCTTTCTTTGAGCACCTTTTATTGACGATTCCGCGGAAATTACTTTCTAAGTTTCATAATTGTTTATTGACACGCGGTCATAGTGAATAAACTGAAAAATACGTCAACTCTGTTGCTATTTTCCATTTCTAGACATCATTAAAAAGAACAATGTGATTTTTGTGAAATGATAATGATTCACAGATCAACCCTAATAAACTTTAAAAACCAATTATCCAGAAGATATCCGTCAAATACCCAGAAGGATGTCACTTAAACGTGGAGGCTGCCATGCAATCAAGACAAATCTATAGCCTTCAACAAACATAGAGCGTTCACGATTATAAACTGTTGTCTTGCAATTGTAATCAGACTGCAACAGTTGAAGCTGCAGGCGTTTCGCGAGGACAACATTTACTTCTAGCACTGCTAGTAACATTTTATATTGTTATGTTCGTTGTAGCATGCGATAAGTTCAAAATATTTTCAGAACAATATCTGAGTAGAGGATATTGTTTTGCCTGACCCAATCTTTATTCGCACCCACTATAATTCCATTACAATGACTCGGTATTTCGAGACCGTCAGAGAGAGTAACTTTTGGAACATTGAGATAAAATATTTCAGAGAGAAAATTTTGCAATATGGTAATATTTTCCCAAGCGGAAGTATAACTTAACATCTGAAAGTTACAATATACAATCCATGTGTTCATTTTACCGTGCATAAAATATTATTTCATGTTTTCTTTTGGACATTATTTCGTAAAATTTGATACACTGCGGGAATTAATCAGTGTAGAATTAAATACTTCGTTAAATACAAGATAATTCTCTGATTTAAATTGTTTATTTATACTCAATTAATTGAAGCACATTCTCGCCAGATTGACTCTTAACATTTTCCGGGAGTTGGGAGCTATTGTGTGACTAAGGTTATATTTATACTTAAATGCTGTTTATACAACTTACATTTATCGTATTGACACTATTTGCACGCTTCTTGTCGAGTTAATCGTATGTTTCCAAATAACAGTTGACTTCCAAAACAAAAATGATGAAAGGCTACGGCATAAAACTTTGGACGACTTGGAAAGAAAAGGAAAATTTACACGACCCTTTCAGCAGACGCGAAAGAAAATATTCCATTATCCTACAGATGGATATTCCTCTTTTGTGAATGGACTGTAAAAAATAAAACCATGGTAATTCTTTTAAGTTCCATTAAAAGGGTGCCATAAAATATCAGCAGAAAGGCGAATCTTCAACCGAGAGGAGCAGGAAAAATAATAGCGAAGGCGTTCAGTGTATCACTAAATATCTCTGAGAGAACAAGTGGTGCGTGGGCAGCCGAGTTTATCCGAGCTTCTGAGTGTTTTCCAGAAAAATTTGTGTCTTGCTGAGAGCTGTTGCGACTCCAAAACGAGGTAAATGAAAGGGGCAAAGTTAGGAAGGTACGAAAAAGAACAGGTGAATCATCACGTGTTACGACCAATCCTTTAACTATTAAATCATGCAAAATAACTTCGATGGCCACTTCGTACTCTTATTCGACTATTTCTCCCTTTCTAACACAACACAATTTCTGGGAAAAAATAAACTTCATGATTTTTGGTTTATTTCGATCATGCCTCGTGAATGGCGTTGAAATTTACATTAATTGCCATGGGAAAAATCCCCTGAACCAGGACGCGTACCATGTTCCTTTAACTTTCCGGGCCCCTATGTAGAACCACTACACTATCCAGTTTTTCCAATTTTACCGAGATTCAACGGTGCTAGGAGTTACGCCCTTGCAGTCCATCTAGGACGCCGACGCAAGGTAACCTGTGCTTCACGGAAGCCACTATCGGAAGGTGAACTCTATTTCAAAAGTGTTCATATATCGCTCCATCATAATTATCACGGCAGCATCAAATAGACCATTTAATTTTAAAACATAAAATGTAGTTTATATCTTCCTATAGAGCTGAAAATACACACATTTTTTTAATGGTGGATCTTTAAATTTGATGTTGCCCTGAAACATATAAGTATCAAGGGGAGGTTGGCTTGAGAGACGAAGCATGGGTACCGATAGGTAGAAGTTAAGAGTTGAGTCATGAACATTCCAAAAAATTATTTGTATTAATTGTACCTCATCGACTGACGATCACAAACAAATTAGGATTTGCGAGCTATATTTTCTAAAAATTGCATTTGGAATTCCACATTTTTTACAGTGCCTCTCACGGCAGTAATTGTCCATAGCAAAACTATATTTTACTAATAGAACATTTATTTCAGATTTATAAAAGATCATAATATTCTATTCGTCATAAGGATCTTGATAAAAATTCTATTAAGGTAGGTCACTGGGGCACTGTTTGTGTTAATAGCATATAAATGCTGTAATTAAAGTGAAATCACTTTAGTTGCGTGAAAATTGAAAAACAGACGGCTCAAATAATTGGAAAGGTATTAACTTTAAAACATAATAATTCAAAATCTCTATACCCTAACTTTTCTGTTGTAAACCTTGATGGATGTCGTCTATGATGGCCTAAAATTTAAAATAGCATTTGCGTAAGTTATTTGCTAAAAATCGAACAGTTGCGAAGAAGAAACTATCGTATTATCACCCATTAGTCCAAATAAAAAAAATAAACAGCCATTTGAGGATGCGATATAAGTGATACATATTGACTTGGTTATATCGAAACTTCATAGTAATTATTTTTTCTAAGTCTCCCGAATGTCCCAATGGCTACCGTACTCAAATAATTATTTTAGTGATGCACTAACCTTATGACATCTTCCAGGCCATAAAATTGGTATCACAGGTATGCATGTAGGTAGTGACATGTCTATAAGTGCATGATTTTAGTTCCGGTGAACACTTAAAAAAATCCGTTTTTACTAATGGAATGTTCTCCAGTTCCGAATATCTAGTTCCCTAATAAATGGTTTACAACGTTATTAAAAGTGACCTGCATTCCACGTTGAAACTCGTTCAATTCAGAGAACATATAACTGTTAATTTGATATTTTTAAATAAATTTTTGCCCACGATACTTCGTAGACGTATGTAGCCATAAAAGATGAGCCACAGCCAGGGTATTAAGAACTACAATATGACATAATATTTTCTCTAGACGTAAGGAATTAAGGGTCTATCGGATTCATAAGTTGAAATCCATATACTACCACGCACACTCAGAAGTAAATTATCTGGTGATTACAGCTCTGCAACCTTTTATTTACCTCAGAGAAAAACTCAAGAATGGGGCTATTACTAAAAACAATGAGTCGGAGATAACATTGTGCCTTAAGTAAAGCATTGCATAAGCATTTTATCGGAACCTGTAGGTCACACGAGTCAAACTATGGGAGGCCTCTTGATAGAAAAAGCAATTTATTTAAAAAGAGCTAACGAGAAATTACTTTATCTGTAATCGCTAGGCTGCTGATGATCGGTACATTTTCCCTTGGTAATTGAATTTTTTGTGCAATTTTCTCTGCTTTCGCAACGCGAAACAGAGGAAACATAGGAGAATTTTGATACAGATTTAATTAAAGCAATTATCGACAATGTACAAAAGCAATTTAAATTATAAACCACCAAATAACTCATTGTCCACCATGCGAATTAGAACAGCGGCTTTACGTGAACACAGCGAGGCAGATGTCGCATAGTATTTATTTAACTCTCAGACACCAGCCAAGCTTGACTTCGATTGACCGAGCTACAATTCCATAACATTGTTATGGAATAAGCTGGATAACCATTGACGATAACAGTAAAAATTAATTTAACACATAATTTTCATTTTAATATTACCAAAAAAGAATTATTTATAATGATATAATCATTTATGGTTTATCTTTATCGTCATGAATTCATTGCAGTTAATGCGGTTAATATGCTCACACATTTTCAATTATCATTGTAAAATGTTATATAATTGCAGCTCGATACAATCGAAGTCAAGCTTGGCTGGTATTTGAGAGCTAAATAGATACTATGCCACATCTGCCTCGCTGTGTTAACGTAAAGCCGCTGTTCTAATTCGTTTGGAGGGAGTTCTTCGGTGGTTAATAATTTAAATTTTCATATAAATGTACATTGGCAGCTGGGGTAGGTAGAGATGCAGACAGAAATATAGCTATCGTTTTCAACTTTTTCATATGGAGGGCCAACGTACATTATTTTAAAAGGTCTTCATTCCATAAAAATTATTTTCCGTTCATTTTCCTAAAATCAGAGGCGCAATTCTAATTCTTTAAGCATATTGCTCTTAACACTATGTTCCACTGATAACATAACCATATTTTTTAACATTAGCAAAATCATGGCACTTATCATGCAGGTGGCTTCGCGAATTCGTTTGTTTTTCAACCTTTTTCAGCCGATTGCAGCGGCAATTTCATATAATTTACGTGATTTTATTTCCACCACAGAATCAATAATCTAAAAATAAACTAAACTTGTCGTTTATTAAGAACCTGCGCTTTCATTACGACAGTTTTACCCATATTAAATCAGTTTTACTAGACAGTTTTTGACTGTAAAAAAATAATCAAAATTTCTTCAACGTGATGCAAGAGAAGGTTCGGAAGGAGTTCTGGTCCACAGTTTTAACGGTTCCTTTTTTTCTTCGAATCGCCGTTTCGATTCCCAATTTTTTTAAACCACTGTAGTGAAGAAGCAGTCTTTAAACGATACACCGGAGAGTAGTTTTTGAAGCGGGACCGGGAATGCTTCTCTAAAATTTGAGTATATCACGTGATGTAGAGGGTCCGTGGTTCAATTCCCGGTCCAATGATTTATTCCTGAAGTCAATTGATATGAATTTCAGTGAATTCATGTAATAGATTTCTCAAATTCTTTCATTTGTCACTGCATCGAGTACAATAGTATCAAACTGCACGTATATAAAGAGCTGCTGCCATTCCCTCCATGTGATGAGAAGCATAATTGTTGGCGACCTCCCGTCGCCAACTCATGGCATCTTCAAAGGCTTAATGTACCATTTAGATGGCCTGTTTTAGCTAGAGATAGTGCCATACCAACTCGGAATGCCGTCAATTTTTGTCCACGACCGCTTATTCGACATCTAAACTCCCTTACAAAGCAGCTAACCAATACATCTAATAGGTCGAACCACCAACTCAATCCAAAACAGTGCAAGCCCAAGCTTAAGCCTTATATTTTCAAATCCATAAATAGTCGCAAAGGATACATTTGCAATAACATTTTCATGGCGATTCCAAAATATGTTCTTACGGTAAAACTGGATTGTAAAATTCAAAATTCGTCTATTTGTAAGCCAACGGCTGACAATATTACAAATTGAGCTTTCATCGCTATGTTTTCTGGATTTCGAATGTGAAAACTCGAATTGTATTATCGACCCGTATAGCGACGCTGGTCTAAGCATAACAAAAATGGATGCATTTTCCTGGCACAATTGTATGCGACATTGTTGTCGAACGACAATATTTGCCGAAAGACATACATAATCGTGGGAGAAAACCGGAAAACAGCAACAGGTTGATATGATAACTGAAAATGTATCAGCTGTAAATGCAAAGAAGGCTTTTGATTTCAAAAACTCTTGACTCCAAGTCATCATAATAACCAATTAAAAACACAGGCTTCATCCATTATCTCAAAACTTTAAAAAAATATTTACATTTCATTGAAAGCAAACCGTATTAAATAGTGACCCAATAGCAGCCAAATGATATGTTTTTCAATATTATATGACGGTAAATTGCATTTATTTGAGGACTGGGAAACCAGACTGCAGTATTCTTTCCACGAGAAAAACGCTTTTTGGGCATAATTATTGCAATAAAAAGCTGATACCAAGAAAGATAGAAAGCATGAATTCAGGTTGCCAAATTCTACAACTCATATCTAAATCGTCATCATTAGCATCTTTTAGGCTTTCCACCATTAAAAAAATAGAAATACTATTTGTTGAAAATATACATTTCCACATTTTCAAAGCGTTCATGACATTTAGTGCATCTCACCCTTAAAATTCAGCTCATTTGAATGAAGAGCATGTCTAAGCGAGGATTCCTCACTATTTAATTCCTAGTAATTTTGGATGCCACTTATTAATTAATGAAGAAGAAAACTCCATGAATTTTATTACATCATGATCGTAGTATAACCCTTATCGAGAAATTTTAATCATAGCTGCTTGAAATTCTACACGTTAAGAAGTGATTAAGGGGGAAAATATTTAGAGTAATGGTACCTACACCTAGAGGTTGAATTGGGTGGAAATTCGAATGGTACATACATGCACCTAAATGAAGATATACAGGAACGAGCAACACCCGATTCTCTTCGAAGAATTATTTCCTGAAACAGTTCATAAACAATTGTCATTAGTGGCAAAATTGATATCGTATTTTTGTACTTAGAGGAAGAGGAAAAACTAATAACCATCATATTCTCATTATTTTAAGTCTCAATAAAGACAAAAAATTAAAAAATTCTTGACTTTTTGTTCCTACAACAATATGGATTACCAAAACGTGAAATTCATAAAATATTGAAGTCAATATTAACTAGACTACACCATTAAATTTATTACCATCATCATTTCGATTACGTAATTTAAAATGTATTTCATTTATTTTATTTTATTTAAAATATATTAAAATGTAGTCTGACCCCATTTTTGTCGGGATTAACCACTTTAGGGGCCAGCGTAATTTAGGTGTTCCGTTGATGAAAAAGCACAATTTCCGTATTATGCTAATTAGATCAACGTTAGATTGAAGAGTTAAATATCGATTCTACTTCAAAATTTTTTCTGGACAGTTGTTATGTTTATGTTACTCCCGTTGACGATTCAAATTCTTCAAATGAAGATTAGATTCATAGCAGCTCTATGCAGCCAAAAGTGTAGAAATGAATACCCGATTTTTCAAGATCATTAACATGAATCGTTTTCGGTTTCAAAAAGTAAGTCGTTCCGTAACATTGCCGAAATGACCCGACGAATGGAAACGTGAATTCAACTAAATACTTATTCAAAATGAGCTCATAATGTAGGAGACTGATCGTTAAATGTAAGGATCAGATAGACCAGTTGGATAGATGTGGAGTATACTCATTGAAATGCAGCGATTGCTATGGTGTATTCGTGGGACAGACAGGAAGGAGTTTTGAAATCAGGAAGAAAGATTTTAAGTGCTTACAAATATAACAAAGAGGAAAAAAGGAATTTTGCTAAACACTTAATATTGGAGCGATTTTAAAATGAATATTTTAAAATTTTGCAATGACCCCCGTGAACTGGACTTTAGGGAGCAGTTAGAAATTTCAAACATAATTGAAAGTCAGGACAGTACTCTTATAAATGAATATTTCAACCCATCCTTTTCCCCTGTTCTGGCGTCCGTTTTAAAATTCATCAAGTAACTAGGTAAAAATAATAGGGTAAACAAATCATAATTTGCGCCTGAAGATGATGATAATTCATTGAAAACCGGGTCGCGCTCTGATAAAAAATTAGTGGTATAAGTAATTGTGTATATCCAGGAAAACTTGTCCTAACATTATTTATATTGTTTGCATTGAATGCTCATGCTGCTTTATCTGAAAGGAATTCAGTCAACGCAACGACTCAAAAAAACATTGAGACACAATCAGAGAATTGTATCAATTACATATACTTGGCCGCATTAAATTTATTCTCAGTAAACTTTTCCGCAAAATAAGCACCCTCATTTTCAGTACGTGCATAGCATTCGGCCATTCCCCGAATATGAGTTAGTCAACACTTGCCGTGAAAAGGGAGGGAATAATAGAAGTAGGCGCCCAACGGCGCCAGCCGACCCTTTCGCACCAAGAGAGAATAAATCAAGTAGTCGGCGTCCAGATACTGATACACTTTAAACGACTAGGTACTTCTAAAAAAAAACGACCATTGGTATAATAAAACCTTGAACACCAATTTGAACGAGATAGCGGTCCTGAATAAATCGATAGTGAAGGTAGTTAATTCAAACACATTTCACAACTCAGTAGTACAATGCGATGTTCCAAAACCCTTTTTAATTTTCGAGGGATCGTTTACAACAGGCACTGCATAGTCAAGCGTTCCCCCGCAAAGGTTTTTATGGCCACGAGGAGTAATTAATTAGCCTAAAGGATATGGATTACTATTTACTGATCAAATTAAACCGAAATAACTGATTGAAAATTTTCATAGCATATTCTTAAAATGTTGAATAAGACTATATATAAATATTTTTGGTTTTCTGATTTATCACAATTTTTTTCAAATGATGGGCGATAAAGTGGTAAAATTACTCTAAAAAAGTGGTGACTGGATAACTCTACAGGCAAAATTTCTGGATAGAGATTAAAACGCCCAATATACCACATTACCGGTTCAAGCAACGATGTTTTGCCCAAAGGCGTATCATTCATCCGATTATCATTATGAACATCACCGTTCACGGAACCAATCACAATCTTTCTCCTTCGATCTTAATAGAAAATTTGGTGAAAAACCTTAAAGGACAACGAGATGTAACTCTTTGCAGTATTCTGGCACTTCACCTATCAAAACTATAAAAAAACTTCATAGTGGTTTCCATTTCCTCAAATCTTAAAAGATTCGGATTCGATGTGAAACCTTCAAAAATCCTTTGTCGAATGCTTCTTCCTGGGATTGACAGTTTTTCAAAATATCAACGGTAATTTGAACAAGATGAATTTGGAAAATGAAATATTGGATAGTAGTAACATTTTTTATGCCGCCAATTGAAAACAAGCATTATTTATCCCAGTTACAGGGACTAAGCTAGAATTTTTACATAGCTTCTTTAAAAAGAATGGAAAATAATTATACGACCTCATCTGACAACCTCCTGCTCCGTATTAATTAATTATTGAAATGTTAACAACCTTAACAATATGAAAAATAGATTATCCCGATTATTTTAAAATGACTTCCTAACAGTATTTTGTACATTTATTTCGTGATTGACAACTCAATTACAGCCCCTGTCAATTTATTACAACGTCACTATATTGTAACGCAAAATAAGAGAACCGCATAATTAATGCCAATTAATGAAATTAAATTTTTAATGGAAAAAGAATATTAAATATTTTAATGTAAATCAACGTCATAATAGGTTTTCATAATTTTAATTATAAATTTATCGATTTCGTGATACTCATTTTAAAAATTTGTGGCAAAAAAATACCATATGTGTCATACCATAAGAAGGAATAAAATTCGTCCATCGAAGCGCAGGTACTACTTCTTACACAATCCATACAAGATAACCAATTTCCGAAATATTTTTACTAACCTTTACTTTTCATTATTTTACGCGGTTATTTATGGATTAAAAGTGGAGGAGACAATGCCTAGAAGAACCCAATACCATTACTCAAAAAACATTAATAGAAGCGCGGTTTCCTTCTTGTAGCAAAATCCACTTAGAGTTGCGACCCAAAATCCCTTTCTCGTCATTCGAACGATTTGGAAGATTTCCAACGAGGGCTCAACAGAAGGGTAAATTTTTCACCGAGGACCGTAGAATGGACCCACCATGGTTGAACGAACTGCTGAACGTCTCCCTAATGCTTTCTTGTCTTCATTCAAAAAAAGTCAGCTCGGGAAAAAATATTTATGCAAGCGTTTATAAGACAAAATAGAATTTAGATGCCTAAAGTCTACTAAAAGACTACACAATCGAAACCAAAACTAACGAAATAAGTGTACCAGACCATCTTCTTACATAAGTTTGTATGTCTATATTCTCTTCACCATTGAATTCACAAAATATCAAGGTTATTTTATGGCAAATTTGTTCGTGAATAAAACAAAGGAACTGAAAAAATTGTACAAATACAACCGGATGTCAAAGAAACATCGACAGCTCGATACCCAGCCACAGGCACGAAGATAGTAAAATCATTCCTAGCCCCAATATTTTTGCTATATACCTTCTCATTTACCACCTTCGTCCCAAAGATGTGGTTTAATGAGTTTGCCTTGTCGTAATTCTGCCCTTGGCGTTAAAACCGTGGCCTAACTTCGGGTCAATACTTTTTTCAAGGCTACAGAACTACCAAACGATCCTAAGGGAGGCTAAAAAAAAATGCACGCGGGACATGCAAAAACATTGTAAAACACAACGGAAAAAAATACTCGTTCCACTCATCGTTTTTATGGAAATGAGCCTTCCGAAAAAAATAAACGAAAGGTAGAAGGAGAAGAATGAGTATTTTCCCAGAAGACGAGTTTGACGACGGCCTTCCTATCCAATCGCCGGTGAAGGGGAAGGGTTAGAGCGAGGGAAAAACCCTGAGATGGGGGGGGGGGGGGAAATCGTGAGGGAGAGGGTTGAAAAAAGAATGGGAAGCAGCAGCGGCGGCACCCAGCCACCCTCGGCGCTTGATGATGTAGCTCGGGAACATTGCGGAGCGGCTACATAAAGACGGGCGTTGCTCACACACCGACTCCGCCCCCTTCGACGACATGGCAGGCCCATTCCACTCGCACCGCACATACCGTCTTTCCTCTCTTTCTCCTCGCTTCCACCCAACTGGACGGCGGCGGCAGGAGAGTGTACCCGCCTGAATTCGCGCACCCTTTGTGACTCGCCGCACATGGGCGTATCCTGGCCGACTTCCACCGAATGAAATATACGATGTTGCCGGTTTACGCGTTCCGTCTGCCCTCTCGACCTACCTAACAGTAATTGGAGGGAGGAGACGACGATATTGTGGATATGGATGGTGGGAAGGGGAGAGACATGTATACGAGGAAGGGGGGAAGGAAGAGGGGGAGGAGGTTAGACCTTCGCTGCTCAAGGGGGAGTCGAGCAATCAAAATTTCCCGTCACGCAGCTAGACCTTTTGTGCGGTGGTCATCAGCCGCCGCCAGAAAAAAAATTACGAAATGTGAGCCGGGAAACGAGACGTTCCACATTTCTCCTCTTTTTTCAATCCTTTGTTTGAGGTGGTCGTATTTTTCGCATGTCAATTACATGAAGGGATGCCATTATCGGGAATATGCTTTATTGATATCCCCTCAGGAACACATCTGAGCGAGAGGAGCAAAATGGAAACACATGAGGGCGTTAACTAGTGTTATAAGTGAATAATGATAGTTCCACATTAAAAAATTAGAGGAATCGCTTCCAGAATAAAAAGAAAAGATATTTCTTTGTGAAAAATAGCAATGAAGAAAATGCATTACGACCCCTTCTTTCGAAATCCTCGACAGTATGTGACTTCATCTTATTTTTACGTGTAACTTGAAAAGAATGAATCACTATCTAGACTCCTCTCTCAAGATCGGTAGAATACACCCCCTCGTTCCTAGTTCATTGATAAGTATCTGTTACTAGACGCAGGAGCATAAAAATAACAAAATTAATTCGTGCAATAATAGCCTTTAACCTGGCACAAGCAACCTGATGAAGCTGTTCCACCATAAGCAAAAAGCTAATTATTTTCTGGGGTTAGCAAGGTAAGATCAGGCATTTAAAATTCAGCAAACATATATTTATTTCCTTATTTTTAATAACTAAGAATATTTAATAATTGAGAATAACTGTCAATTAGCGAAATATCATAGGATAGGTACACACAAATGAGCACAAATGAGCAAAGAAAACACACAAATAGATACACAAATGAGCCTGAGCTTTCGCTTACGTCAGAATGTATATCATGTCAAGTAATAATACATGTTTTTATTGGCTCTTCAAATATCAATTTTCCGTTAAAGAGGCGATATTACGAACGCACATAACCATCTTCTTTTTGCATGAGGCTTACACAAAATAGTCACGCCAAAGCACTATGCTAAAAATTTAGAGCATTGCACAAAATGAACATAACAAAATACTCGAGTGAATTTTATCCCCCAGAACAATACGAAATCACTAGCTATTTAATACAAAATAATGTATTAACGTATACATTCCATTCATGTATCCGATACCAACAAACGAGTTAATCCGAATGCATAGTTAAAAGAATGTACTTCCATAATTATGGACACAATATACTTTTCCAACGCATGTATTTCTCCATCCTTGACATTTTTATCAAATGAGCTTGAGCTTTCGCCCCTACACCTGAATGTATATCAGGTCAAGCAATATATTATAAGATGGGAGGAAAGAATATTAACTGTGACAAAAAACTTTCTTTACAAACTAGCATATACGGAAGTAGAAAATAAATCTTTCCAAAAATACTGTTAAAGAGCCCTCCAATATTTAGTTAGCGCTAAATTAAATATGTTTTAAAACAAATATTTTAATAAGAATAGGGGAGTTATTGTTTCCTACAGCATTTCTAACACTTAAATTTCTTATTACGTACGTTATCCTGCAATGTAACCATTCTCCAAGCAATGCCACGTGATCACCATAAAACAAATATCTGCATGGTTATATTTCCATTTATTACATTCTATTCAGAGCACAGTGAAAAATACAGTTGGCATCTCGTCTGTCAAGTGTGCTCAGAAATTTTTAATCTTGTTCAATTTGTTAAAAGCATAGCGACGTAAAAGTAATTTTTAAAAATACCCTCGTCAGAAATATCAATGGTTGCAGAGGGAGTTAAAAGATTAAATTTCATACTCAATTGAACATGCGCGACACTGAGCTTCTAATTCTGAGAAACAATAATAGTATGGAATATGGACATAACAATTAGCATTTTACTTCGTTGGAAGCAAATCTAAAACTATTAGTGCAATTAGAAGATTAATTTGAGCCGAAAACAGAATTCCCTCTGATAAATATGCTGTTAACTATATTGCTCTAAAGCTAATTATTAACATCTAATAACCAAATAAATTTAATAGTCCTTAGTGAGAAAGTACACAAATAACAATCGCTGGACTTCATTACATCGAATTGTATTAACTTAGGTCTCATGCACCGCAAATGGGAGGTGGGTTGGAGGAAAATGCCAGTAACTGAAGTCGGGATTGAAAATTAAATTGTACCATGGTGAATGTACTTGCATGCTGTAAGAAACTAGGCATTCAGATACGAATGACTGAAGAGATATTGAAACCTTCATCTGGATTTTCCTCCGCGTGGATAATGCAAATAGCACTAAAATTTAACGTATAATCCAGCGGATGGCAAATTTTAAGCACCCCTAATACAAAAACACAGAAGATAATGGCGATTCTTCATTCCCACCAAGAAGGTTCCTCGATAATCAAACTTCAGTCATTATTAAGAATGCCGAAGCCCTAGAAGACACAGGTCTTCTTTACGAGACATGTAAATACGAGATAGGTCTTTTCGTAAATCATCGTGAAGTTATCTAACTTGATATTTCAAACAATCGAACTATTAATTTCCTCATTTCACCTATCAAACAAGAAACAAGATAATGTTTACACGATATGAGGAAAAATACTTGAAAAATTACACCATTTTCAATGGTTCGTATTGATCATGAGAATAAAATTCAGCCACGTACATAGCCTTAAAATGAAAAGCCTAGAAGTACAGTATACTTCGTATTGGTGAAATATATGCTATACAATATCCCTGAGTCTTAGTGAAATGGTATTAATAGTCTTCGGGCAATCGTGTACTCATTAGATGGTTAACCGAAAAAGTTGTTGAGAAAAGAAAAATGCTAGAATTATACTTGACTTTCTTGTTTCCAGGGCAAAATGAAATTTCCAATCCATTATCAGAGCAGTTTAAAGATGAACAAAGGTTTAGGATTATCATAACAAATAACGATTTTCATAAATAATTTTCCCTTCGCATTTCTTTAAAGTAAAAAAAGGGCGCAATGGGGTAAATGAGGGTCATTCGAGGTCAAGGTTTATCGATTTTATAATAATTTCGATAGCTAATTAAGCCCAGAATGAAACTTTTTACAACAACAATACACCTGGTGCATAGTGAATATGAGTTAGTGCATCTAGCGAGTTGAAAGTGCCGAAAAACAGGCTACTCCCACCTAAACACTGAAAATTAAACTAACCAAATAGGGCTGTATATTTAAGGGCATTATATAATTTAGGTTGTACGAAAATAAGGCGATTATAATTGTCTGAAACAATTAATTTTGAGGTTAATTAAACAAGAACTTGAGAGAGCATCGACAATGCGGTTGGGTGATTAAACCCATTTTTAGATTAATTTTTACGCAAGCATAAATAATAACTCAGCGTATGCATGGCTATAAATAATAATATTTACACCTTACATACTGACTGAGATATACGAAAACAGAAGGAATAAAAAAAACAAGCCGCAGAAGATCAAAAGAATAGTTCTTAGTTACAATTCGTCACACGGCACATGTGAAGACGATATGCGAGTTCTTTCCCAGCATAGTAATTGTTCAAACAGCTGCTTCAACCCTGTTTCTTTATTCTGAAAGTTCAGCTGATAGTGAAGGCACGGATGTTGTTATCACCTGGGGGATCACAGCTGAACTCAATATGGAACCCTCGTTGCACAGTATCTAAGGATTCCGTCTTTGCAAATTCCAAAACACAAAAAGCTTTCTGTTCAGTAGTCTACATCTCGGGTGCACAGCGCCAAAAAAACCTGTATAAGTGGGTCTTTCGTTTTATGTATCACTTATTGCGGTAAATTAAGTGAAATGAATATCATAAAGCGTTAGAACCCTGGTATTCACATCGAAACACTTGATATACCCAGTGTAAGAGAGAGCCCCTTGAATATGTGCGTACCGCATGCCACTTCTGCTGACGGGTTGCTGGACAGTTATGGATGCAGGCGCTCGCGCAAGCCGAGTGCTTGGTCACAATCCTTCGCGACATCAGATGCGAGGGTATAGTCATTCGGCAACCATTTGAGAGAGATAGAGAGAATAAATAATTGAAACGGCTATTGATATTACCGACTCGTTGATTAAAGAGCTGAAATACTGGTGACTGGTCATCATAGCGAGTTGATTTGCGAGTTGAGCCATTAAGAATGTCACATTATGAACCGATCTCCTACGAAGAGAAAAGAATACTTCAATTGAGGACCCTCCACGCCAAGGGGCACCAGTGCAAATTTTATGATTTTGACGATAAATACAGATAATGGTTGGTTTCAACCATTTACTTAATAGATTAAATATTTATCCGGTGAAATGACGAAGGATTCTGGCAGCATTTGTTGTCAAAATAGGCATAATTGGCGAGGCGTTGCCGTAGCGGAATTAAGGAAAAATGATGTTTAAGAACGTTTCCTCACTTAATAAGAGAAAAAGGAAATCAAATGCAATTTCTATCACACCTGTTATTGAAAAATGTAGCTCATTATACCAGTTTACGGCAAAAGACGCAATCACGCAATTAACTTACAGCGCATGAGGACGATATGAAAACGTTACAACATTGAAAATCGACTGCATTAAAAAATCTATGTATTACAAAATATCGCCTTTTGCGTAAAATTTAATAATCATTTCCACTGAAACATAAACTCAATAACAGAGAAGAATATTCCAATTTTGATTCATAACCTTTAATATCTTGGATCAAAATATCCATTCTCAGAACTTTGCACACTAGTTAGCACCATCGATATGTTCCGTACATCGATGGTTAGCACGGTACTCCTTCTTTCGTAGACACGATCAATATTAAGTTATTTATAAATTATATCAAATAACGTGATGCCAACAGGAATGAAATTAAAATAGGTCTTCTCCATTCCATGCGCCAGAATAGTATTTTAGTTTGTATGTAAGTAGAAATGGATCGAAAAATTAAGCCTCACTTGTAAAAAATAATCGTTAAACGTTTAATCTTTCCCGTAGTGACGGCTGAAATGCAAAATCATAAATACAGTTACACTTAAAACAATGGTGCGAGATTGCTAGAATTCGCTTTACTCCTTCCAGGCGGGCCACAAGCGTCTACCTCGTTGACACTCCGTTAATGAGCGAAGGGGCTAAAAGTAAACGGCATATGGTAGAGTAATAAACATACAAAACAACAAATGGTGGATTCAGTACCGTCCCAGGAAAGTCCTATGCTCAATAAATATACTCGTGTAAACTGAAAACCCTCAAACAAGGCGCCTGGACTTGGACTGGACCTTCGTGAGGAGTGATTCGAAGTGGGCTGTTTTTACAAGCGAGGCATTTTTATGTTTTCTTCACACTATATGTCCCATTCGAAAAAAAGTGCTACGCGACTAATTTCCATTCAAAGGCGCTACATTTAAGCTGTCGGCCGTAATTATCCACTCTTCACTATCAGCACGACTGCAACATTTAATGGCTTCCACTCAGCTAGCAATATGACTACCACAGAGAGGCACGAATATTCTCCGTGACGAGCTCTCCCAACATCCCCTGCTTAACGTCAGCTCTCGTGGTGTTTCACCTTTCATCCTCTTTCTTAGCCATCGAGCCATTCTTCGAGTTCCAGACATAACTCTGCCCACTCTTCCCTTCCTTGGATGGCGTGCGAGGGTTAGCACAACACGCACATCATTGGAGACAGATTGGTCGCTGTCTTAAGCCTCTTGCAAGGGATACACTCTCACGCACCGAGCGCCTAATAATATGCTTAGATGAGTTCCTAAGCAAAATGAGCTTAAAATTTATTTTTTTAAACAGAATAAAACGGTGAATTTACAGAGGTTTCCCGAGCAGCTAACATCCTTATCCGCACTTGTAGATGGAACTACCCATGGCAGCTGGTCATCACGGAGGTATTCTAATTTAAACGGAAATAAATGAAATATTAGCAGTAATTCATTACTGACAAAAAATCTTATTACGTTGAATCATTTTACCATTTACTAAATATATTAATTAATTATCCGATGAAATGGCGCAGGATTCTGGCAGCATTTGTAGTCAAAATTTAAGGCATTATTGGCTGCATTAAATTTACCAACCAAGTACACCCATACTTTCAAGGTTCAACTTATATAAGGATTTCAGAAAAAATATTCTAACATTTATTCTACCATTCGACTCAGTTGCAATGAAATTATTTGTTTCAGTTGATTCATAAGCATATCAGAGTGCTATCTAATGAATATTTAAGTATCTTCTTTCCAATTTTTCTTAATTGGAAATTTTAAATCCGCTTCCTTTAAGATTATCTTCTCAAGGAATTTTATGTTCACAGTTAATTGCAATTTAACTCGAAGCTAGAAGCGAATATGAAGTACTTTTTCTAGCATCAAACTACAATTATATAAACAGTATTCCAAGTATCAATAAAGCTATTAATAAGTGGATATGCACAGAACCAAAATCATTGACATAGTAGCACAAGTATGATCTACCATTTGAAAACAAATATTTATCTCTACTTGCATAACTGTGAGATTAAGAACCGTATCTCATAATATTAATAAGTATTGCACGCATATGAATCCACTATCCTCCGTGTGGAAAGTGATACCTGAATTGTAATTTATAACAGTGGTAAAAATTATTCTAGATTATGTCCACATAATACCCATTGACTGTTTGGACAGACTGAAGATTGTGATATTCTAGGATAACTTTTATTTTCTGGCACTAACATTGTTTCATTAGCAGATATATGTTGGGAAAATGATCTTTTGCTTTTGATGCCAGAGGTCTGTAAACGTTCTATATCCAATTTCACTGTTGTAGTTTCTTTTTAGTTTAAATAGACCACAGACTAGTTTATTTGGTAAGTACAGGTACCTCCGCTGATAGAGGCGCTTGATTCCTGAAATAGTTATAGCAAAATAAATAATTACCTTCGATGAAATGAAATACGAAAAAACTAAATAAATTTACAATCATCGAAGGAATTTCACACTGTCTTGTCTTCGAAAACCCTCACAATCAAATGAAACTTCCAACGTTCAGGGCACCATACTGTTTAAAGAAATTGAACAAAATTAAGAAAAAATATTTTCTAGTACCCTTGACCGATTAGCGCACACTAAAATTTCCGACAACGCCACTTGAAACGAAAGTAAGTCACGTATTTGCCGGAAAGATAAGAAATACGTCGGTGTGAAAAGAATAGCTGTAAGAAGAGTAGAGTGGAGAGCTGTGACAAACTAATCTTAGGATTGTTGACCAGTGATGTCGATAATACATCCAGAAGTAGCATATTTATTCGATCCCAGGCATTAAATGACAAACGCGATAGAAATTCACAGCAAACGCTAATAAATATAATGTAAGGTGAAAAAGTTGTCAATGAATGTCAATGAATAATGTCAATAGGGGGAGAATAAAACTTTGCACCCGTGCGCGTGACTGCGTTCAAAGTCACTTGTTTCATGCAGTGCAGCCTTAGAATTGCTGACCAGAGATGGCAGTAATGCATCCAGAAGTAGCAGAGTTATTTGAACCCACGCATTAAATGACAGAAATTCACAGCAAACGCTACCAAATAAAATGTAAGGTGAAAAAGTTGTCAGCGGGGAGGGAACTTCTTATAAATAGCATGCCCCTTCCTTTCTGCACAAGTCTCCTCTCCTTAAACCGTCTCTTACACTCCACGCCGTCTCTCGCACCCTCTACACACCTCTCCATCCTTCCCCGTGGACGAGAGAGAGAGAGAAAAGAAAGTGCAGCACCCCCTGACACATCCCGTGAGTAAGAGAGAGATCCCGCCCTCTCTTTCTCTCTCTCTTGTCGAGTCCTCCTCTCCGTCATCGCCACAGCAGCCGCCGACGTCGCCGCCGACGCCGCCGCCGCCGTCTGGGTTGGCTAGCGTCTCGACGCCTTCCGCCACAACCCTCCTCCTCCTATCTCTCTCTCTCCGCGTGTCTCTTCTCTCCTTCTCTTCCATCTCTCTCTCTCGCCCGCTCTCCCTCCCTTCCCACGGCCACTCGACCTCCAGACCCCCGGCGACGCCCCGGCGTCAATAAACGACGCTTCTTTTCATTACATGAAGGCCATGGAGGAGGGCAGTGGACTCGGGTGCCGAGGGGATAGCGGGCACAGAACGGTCCAGAAGGAGGAGTAGGAGAGGAGGGGGTGGGGGTGGGTGTAAGAGGGGGGGAAGGGGTGATGGAGTGTTAGGAGAAGGACGACGACTCGAGACTCACCACTTCCCCCCTCTCTTTCTCGTACTCCCTCTCTTCTTTTACCCTCCCCCTCCACCCTCTCGGAATCTCGAAGCACCACCTCCTACCACTCGTATACACTCTCCGGCCTTCTAGTAACCAACCCTCCCCTCTCCCAAAACCTTACGTACAACTCTTTGCCGACCCCTCAAAAAACCTTCCTTGAAGCCATATCACCAACACCACTATTGGGGGCTCCATCTCCAAATGACTCTTTTGCACTCTGCCCGTCCACCTCTCCTTCGCTTCCCGGATGGGTCTCCACGGTGGCAGTGCTCTTTCTCATCTGACTGTTCTAGTCCCCCACCCTTTCTCCTTTTCCCCTACCACCCGAGCCAGCCAATTGCCTCCGAAGGTGGTGGTGGTCTTCATAGGGGGAGTGGGAAGGGAGACGTGACGCTCGGAGAAGCAGACGATTAGGCGTCTATTGCGGGGGAAGACTATAAATGCTCATCATTCACTCCCTGGATCTGGATCACTCGATCTTTTGACAATATGTGGTGGACTTCACGGCGTTTAGGCGGAATAATGGATGCGTTGTCATTTGGCCATTGAGTCACCGAGAATTACTCACACCATCTAATACCATTTCACGGAAAAGACGTCTGACATAAAGTGAATCGGCAGATAAAATGGAGACGGCGGCCAGGAAATATGCTGTTTTTAATTTCAGCCGACGATATATACATGTCTTAAAAAACTTAACAATGATCAATCACAAAACCGAGTATTTTTTAAAAGCTTCCTTCGCAAAAGAGGTCTGACACCAAAACAAGATCTGCATTTAAACGTCTTTGAGAGCAAAGCCGTAAGCCACAATCTTGAGCACAAATTCGAAAATATAATAAACGTAGACTTTCATATCAACCACTTATCAATTCAATAGAATAATGGTACGCCAGGACTTTTGACAACAACATCCTCCACAACACATTCTAAGGTATGAAATGTCAAATTACCATTTTCCGCAGGATAACTCTTAATGTATGTAGTTAGGAGTTCCATTTTAAATATAGGAGCGTTTAGGTAGCACCTTTAAGGGACAGCTCCAAGGTGGAAAATTAGTAAAAATACTGCCTGAGAGCTTAATTATGTACATTAAACCGTTTTCCGATACGCCTTTCAAGCTGATAAAAGAACTCCGATTAAGTAGTAAAATCATGATAACTACATAATGCAAACTACAAAAACCTTTGAGCATGACTGGATTATGCCTTGAACATTTTCTTGTTCCGTAAAAATTGCTTCCCTACTTTGTGAAAGGAAAAATATTGAAAATAAAATAAAAATAAATCCCTTGCAATGATCCCTCACGCCTTCGGATGACTGATTTCTGTGATGACAGAGGGGTACAGAGGGGGCGTAAAGCACGAAACATTAGAAGCAATCACACTAGAAATATTAGGCATAAATACAGAGAGGAAGGAATGATATGACACAGCAAAAACTATTTCTCATTAATACTAATACCCGGAATCAGACAAATAGGTATTCTTCTTCATACATTAGGCAAACAAGTACCTGAATAACAAAGAATTAAAGGAACTGTCATCTCAAGAATTAAAGGATCTGAAGTTCTCATTGCTCATACTTTTCCATTTACCGCCACTTTAGGAAGGTACATAGATTGAAAACTCATCCATGTGGTTAGGAGATGAAACAACCAAAAATACGAGTGTGTTCCCTTACAAAGTTTACAAGAAAGCTTCCAGACAGGGAGTACGCAGATAGATTTACAAACTACACTGTAACTACAAACTACAAACTAAACTGTAACTACACTTCGAATGCTGTCAACTTTGTTCATAGTAAATATCATAACATAATACATCATCAAAATTATTCATTATTGAATGAATGAGTGGATTTAAAGACGGAATGATGTAAATTATCATAAAAGAAAGAAAAAAATACAGAGCTTCATTCACCAAAAATATAAATAATTTAAATCCACTTTTAATAAATCATCATCATGATGCCTGTCTGAGCTGTATCAACTGAAAAAATTACGTCCTGCCAAAAATGTTAATGGATGAGAAATAATTGTAGCGCAGTCAAGAAATATATTGTCAAGAGACAAACAATTCTGATAATTATTCAGTTTAAGATGATTTTTCACTTAAAGAAACTGGAGCGTGAAATGTCCTTCTCCTTGAAAGCCAAGTATGTACCACAATGCATTTTCATCAGATAAGCCAGAATTTCTGAAGGTTTTAACTATTGAACGGGATACTAAAGTATCAAAGGAATTTTTTAATGATGTATATTCTAGCCAAAAACTGGAAAAGTAAAACATTCGTATCTTACTCCAAAAACGAATTTCAGGAGTCATTTTGTAAGCAACGATGGAAGACCCACGTTTTGACATGGAGAGAAATGTAGATTGAGATAAAATAATTTTCATCAGTTTTTTAGCTCTCTTAAAACAAGGTAGGTATACCGTAATTAAACTAAAAGCTTGAATGAAAATACAAAAAAGTCAATTACATCCCTAAATTTCACGTCTAAATGTAAATTTAAATTGCAGACTTTCTCTTATCTTAAAATTTTTGACATTTTTCCATGCACTAAGCTGAGAAAGGAAACGGACAATTGCAATCCACAAGTTTCAGTCCTTAATTACCAAACAACAAGACGATTATTTTTTCCGGTCCTAGTGTAGCAAGGAATTAATGTGCAACAGATTACACACTTATGTATTCCACACATAGTGCTAGAAAGCACGAAGCTTTCTAAACGTCGACGCTGGCACATCGAGTCAGTCGCCGGATATCTTTATGATCATTCTAGGGTTTATTCAAGGTTATACATATATAATTAGTATATTACTACTTTTCCTCTTCTATTCTTGACCTTGTTCAATTATCTTTATATGATGTTTCATGGAGTTTAGGTCAAATTGAAACCAAGTTATAGCCAACGTTTTGATTAATGTAAAATCATCCTCAGGGCTATGAAAGTGAAAACATGAACAATATAAAATACAAAGATGACAACGATATACAGTAGTTTTACATAAAAATGTTACGGTCGCGTTTTTTACATTAATATAATTTTAAGTATACACATATATTTATAAGAACAGAATATAATACACAAAAATTTTTGACATCATTATATATATATATATAGCTAAGTGACAGCACCATTTTTAAGGAAAACGTTACCTTTTCTTCGAGAGCAAAGCAGCAATCTCAGCAAACTGAATAAAGCATTCATGAAAATTTCTCGTTGATTTCCCGACATTTAATATGATCTCAAAGAAAAAATTTGCTAAACATAAAAGTATAAGCGCAACGAAATGGTGTAACATTACACCAAGAAGCATCAAAGAGGTAGAAATTTTAAACTATCTAACAATACACATGTGAACGACACGTGCTCTGGTTGCTCGTCAAGGACACACGATCATGGCGCTACCATACTTGAAATTATGACACAAAAGCCTAAATCATTGCCCAATTTAGATCCCTCACACGTGGAGGCTTCTCCGAGGCAACGACGACAACCATATGGATGGGGCCTCGTATGTGCTTTGAGAGCCCCATCTGCCCGACCTCTCACCTCCTATTAGACAGGTGAAACTCCTTCATTTTTCCAACCTTTTGAACATGTGATGTGGACCGCCGGAATGAGCCCTCTCTCTTGTTCCCCTCCCCCTGGGGTAGGTCACACTCTCAACGGACAGGCGCTGCTCGAGTTCTCCCACGCCCAAGAGGGAAGCAGCGGTGGCGGAGGCGGAGGTGGTGGGGGCAGCGGCTGGGGCAGCGGGGCAGGAGGTTACGGCTACGGGAGCGGAGGTGGCAGCGGGGGCGGGAGCGGAGGCGGTGGGGGTGGAGAGTGGGAGCTGCGGGTCAAGTCCGCATCCCTGTGGGTCAGGGTAGACTTCAGGGCGTCCCTGGGAAGGAACTTCCGCCGCCAAATGCCCGATCGCAAGATCACGCTGTTCGTGTTCCGGGTGCAGCCATACGACGACGGCCAAATCCACAATACCACACACTTAAGTGGTAAGGTATGTTGTTCTGAACGGGTCGCAATATTTTTATTGTTACGTATGCTTAAATAAATATGTATATATATAGATATATCTAAAGTTATGGGTATAAATATATCCGCAGTATAAAAATGGGTTGGCAATGTTTTTAATATTTGAGTGATTTCATTATCATTTTATGACATATTTTATAACAGAATCACTAGGATAATGCTGCTTTTCAGCGGTTAAAATAGTGCAGAGTGATTTCTTCAACCAAAATTTAAAATCAACCTCAATTATATATTCTTAGAACTGAAGTCATTTAAAGCAAAACTTTACGCTTGAAAAAAATTACCAAGATTTCTTTTCACTTAAAAGAGGTTCAAATCCGAGGATAATTTATTTCCACTACCCTTTAAACAGCACATTTACGGCCTTTAGAATGGGGAATTAACAATTAACAATGAAGGACATTCACTCACGCTCATGCCCTGGATATGGGTAACTTAACCAGGCGGGACAAAAACCCGCGACCTTCGGTTTGGCAGTCAAGGACTTTACCCCGCCGCAACCGAAGTAGAACTGCACCTACCTGTTGTTCAAAAAAAGGCCAGTTCTTTCAACACTAACTTGCATAGGTAATAAGTATACAATATAATATATTTATTATGAATACATATTATATTGTGAATTTCAGTTCATAATGCAAGAATTAAAGCCACGTTTCGGGGTTCCTAGACGTGAAGAGGAAAACATTCGTTTCTTTTCCCTTTCTTCTCAATGATTTCAAAATTTTATGGACTCTAAGTTGGTGCTGGCACTTAATCAATTAATTGAGGGTTTATATATATCTCAGAAAAAAATTCAACTGCTAAAATTTTTAGATAACTTTCATGAGCCGACTTAGAGCGAGATAACTTTCTGGTATAGCCTCGAAATGGGATCGGGTATGAACTACAGAATTTCCCTAGTTAAACTAATTCCAGCCCCTTATAAATTTAAGTCGATGGTCAAATCGTTTTATGCAGTTGTTACCTTTATTTCCATTTTAACATCCTTCAAAAACATATTTCTTTTAGTGGATGTAGCATGCCAATTCCATTTGCCAGGATAAAGTGTGGTAGACAGGACAGCTAAAATTAACCTTTAATTTTGTTAGCGGTGTATTTCACAAATTCTTAGCCGGCCAAATTATGTCATAAAAGCATTTTCTATGATAGTAGTATAAATTTGAAAATTTAAGTCGAATCTTCCTCTTTATTTATTTACTCCGCCAATCTCTCGATAGAAAATAATTTTTAACAGGTCCACTTTCACTAACAGTAATCCGTCTCAGAAAAATCCAAGAATATGACCTCGAAACTTTCTGATAAGCAGCGCTTGGTTTAACAAGTTACAATTCCTACGAATTTCTTTCACTAATCCCAATTTGAATAATAATGCACGAGTAGCAAGAAAACATTATAACGCTGAGATGAAGGTTAACCCAAAGTCCGAGTTTATCCATTCGTCATTACTGTCTATCATTTCAGAGTTTAAGTCAATTCGTCATACTGTCTATCTTTTGGATTTGGGTCAATGTGAAGAGGTCAAACCAAGCATGCCTCTCTTTGGGGAAAAATGAATGATAATGGCAACATATACAACATTAATGTGAAGTTAACGGGCTCCATGACTTGGCCAATGTTTCTTAAGCGACACAAAGAATTCACTCGATTACCTTTAAACTGAAATCGGAAATTTTTGGCCTTCAGATATGATTTAATTCAAACTCTGCAAGTGTTGCTAAAACAGTAACGGGATAGATATACCCAATAACTGCATACGACACGGAGATTATTTCATTCACTGATAAGTTTTAAAAAAACGATAAAACATGAATTGTAAACCAATAAGTTTGGGTTTAACGTAAAAGATTCTACTCTCGAAGGAGACTTTGAAAATGTAAACCGAAAAGGGATATGCCCCATGTAACAATTGTAGAAGCCACGTCGGTGCTTGGTAAGAGAAATCTGAATATTCTATTTAAGTTCTTAACTGCGGAGATCTTCTAGCATTCTTAACTACATATAAATTAGAGTGTAAAACTATAAAAGTGATTTTCATGCAACTAGCCATAATGTAAAATGCATGATGAAAAATGATTGGTCAAATATTTACATACCTCCACACGTAATTTCAAACAGGCAATTTGATAGAAAAATGGCCGAAAAGTTTTTCTTGAATTAAATCGCCTGATTAAAATGAATGAAGAGAAAAAGCATTCAATAAACTAGCTTGGCAAACATAGATTCCACAGGATTACATAAATCAGGCAGGAATTACCAGTTCACTCTCTAGCGCCACATTTTTAATTCCTCCTAAGTGTATACTTGGACATTAGCTTGAATATTAACGAAATATTTTATTATCCTCCTTTCTGACGAAATATTCAGGAGTTTTTAATATAAAATAAGGTGTCTTATGAGAATCTCCTGGTAAAAATAAAACGAAAATTTCTCCGTGCATTTAAATCCAAATCATTCCAGTATACATTATAATATTAAATATACGAATATAAACATTAAATATGGTATTCCCTTATATTATTAACACCTGTAGTAAAGGTTGCGTAAATGAAACAATTGTCAATCAAAAACTTGAAAAGAAATTTCCTGCATTGAAATAAATATGATAGCAAGAAAAAGATAAAATACAACAAAAATTAATTTTTACCAAAGAAATTATAGTTATGAGTAGTGAACACCAAATCTAAATTTGATGTCTTTTGAATTGTATTGTCCCAAAGGTTGGTTACCTCATAAAGTTAATTTCAGCGAGTTCATACGGAGTCAAAAAGTCTAGGAATAGAATATAAAAATCCATAAATTCAGTGATAGTAAAAGTAACACTCCTACAGTAAGATAAATTTTTAGTGCAACGTTTTCACTGAAATGTTTCTATTGCAGCAATCGAATCTTGCGCCATTTTTTATTTCACGTAAGAGATTACAACCAATGAATAGCTGCTGTAACTTAATATTTAGTCAAAAGGTCAATAACCCTCACTTAAGTATTACATATCCATTCTCTCGGAATCATTCTCTACTACATTTACCCTTCCATTCCTCTACTTTTTTACTTTAAATAGCATATATTTTTGCGAATGGACACCTCTCCTTTCACTCTGGTTGTAATTTTGAATAATTAACAATGGCATACTGTTTTTCTAATTTTTATTTTATGATACATGTAGATAACACCTCAAGAGTTCTCTTCCCTCCATTGAAATGCTTTTGTTTCGTTTGCTAAGTTCATTTTTCACTCCAGCATAATGAAACCCTAATTAATGATTTTGAGAGTGCTCAATACTGTACGCAAACCATTCAAGAATTTATTCCTGATTTCCATTCACTGTCTCCCCAGAATATCCACCTTGAGCTGGCCACTTCGCTACCGGTAACGCTCAGTTCGCTCGGCTGGCAGAAATTTGACGTCACTGCGGCCGTGCAGAAGTGGTACTCGGTGGCCGGGGCCAAGGGTGGCCGACGGCGGGAAGAGAAGCTGAGACTGCTCGTCGATTGCGCCGGGTGCGGGGACCTGGTGGAGGCGGCGCTGTTCGAGCCCACGTCGCCGCACCCCTCGGGGGGCCGCCCGCACCACCATCACCACCACGGGGGCAGCCCCCACCGCGCGGGTCAGCTCCCACCCGCCGCGGCCCCGCCCCATCGCAACCTGCCCCCGCTCCAGCAGAGTTCCTCCTCGGCGGAGGCGGCGAGCGGACATCGGCCCTTCCTCGTGCTGCAGACGGACCCGTCGGCTGGCACGCGGCGGTCGCGGCGCCGGGCGCTCGAATGCGGCAATGGTGTCCGGGCGTGCTGCAAGCAGCGCTTCTACGTCTCGTTCCGACAGCTCGGCTGGGAGGACTGGATCATCGCGCCGGGGGGCTACTACGCCAACTACTGCCGGGGGGACTGCGGGGGTGCGCACCGGACGCCCGACACGTTTCTCAACTACCACACGCACGTGATTGAGGAGTATAGGCGGATGGACCACAGGAGACTCTCGGGCATGCAGCCGTGCTGCGCCCCCGTCAAATTCTCTTCCATGTCCCTCATCTATTTCGGGCCCGACCTCAACATCATCAAAAGGGACTTACCCAAGATGGTGGTGGACGAGTGCGGGTGCCCGTGATGCCGGGCGACGGCCCAGGTGTTGAGCCCGCCCGGCCCCTGGGCCGCCTCCGTCCTAGCTGCGAGTTGTCTCGTCGCCGCCATGGCCGCGGTGATCCCCGTCCCGTTCCGGAGGTTGGTATCCCATTGAGTGGGCTTCCCGTTCGTCGTCTTGTGGAGTGCCTCTGAAAAAATAATTAAAAAGCACAGACTTTAAAAAAAGATTTTTTTAGGATGGTGATTTTAAATGTACATACATCACTTATTCAACTCTCCTTAACATGCATGGAGTTTTTACTGATAGCATAAAATATTTAAAAAACGCACTGCTATCTTGAAAATAAAATACTTATCATCCGTGCCCAATTTTAACCATTGTGCGGCTTAACACCTTGATGTCACTATTCCTACGTTCCAGTTTCCCTTCCATTGCATCCTCCTAATGGTGACGTCATATTCAAGCTTGATTAATGGTTGCTACAATTAGGGTCAGCATTATAATGCTTGATAGCGCTAACTATGACATGATACATCCTTTAACTTTATCTGAGGATAGTTAAAAGTTCGGTTGAGCCTCAGGAGAAAATCAGACTTCAAGCAAACCAGAGCTTTTAATCAATACAAGGTTAAGTGCAAGGCTGTATCACCTTATGGTTAGTGCAAACCAGACATTAAAAAACCGGCGCTTACGTTGTTTACTTCTAATGATAGAGTGGCGTTAGCTGCAGCTAACCCTTACAGACTAAAAATGGGAATAAATGCCAAGTTCGAATCAAAATAGAAAGCATTCCGACTGATTTCCCGTCACCTTTCCAGCCAAGTATTCTACGGAGGCGCAGAGCGTCCCACAGGTCTCGGAATGAAAGGGAACTGGAATGTGTGAATAGTTTAGACGGCTCCCGCAGCTCCGGCTTTATGCTCTCTGAATGCTTGCGAGTATTCATCCGTGAACGTTTTTAGAACGGGACAACTGTTTCGCTGACTAGACTGTCGGTATATCCTGGTAGAAGTTTAATACTCCTCTAAAACTTATCTTATCAAACGGACACGGGCAAAACTCATAAGTATACAGAGGGCATCGAGCTTATTTTTCCAAAACCTCACTAATCGCTCCCTATGAAATACCATTTAACAGTTACACGGAGAGTGAAATTTTTCAAAGAAAAATAAACTGATACCATTTTCTTCTAATTTAGTTGTCTGTGATCAAGAAACGCGTCGAACTTCTTCATCTGTCCATAAACTGGGGAAGAAGAAAATGAATAAAAGAAGTGATGAAGAAAAAAAAAAAGATGGAGACTTTCTTAAACGGAGGCGGAGAAGGAAAAATATTAGCTTTCCCCTCTTCCCTCTTTCTCCAAAGAAATGTGATTTCCAGTTTTTTACAAGGGTAAAAGTGTGAAGTGTTGCTTAAGTAGCAAAACGATTTCAGCGTCAGTTCATAAAAAAATTATGCATTCCCATTGTTATTGTTATCATTGCCGCGACAACACGTCGTCTTCGGTTACCTTTTATTATTTACAAAAATATTCCAATCACAGAAAAGAATGAATCCTTATAATGTGACAAATTTAAGACCACAGTGTATACTAACCGCTTTTAAAGAATGTAAACTCAATTTTTCTTATTATTTTCGTAGTGAATGGCTCCTTCATATGCATATTTTTGTCGATTAAACTATATTTGAATTGGTTCTGAAGCATAAATTACCTGATTTCATCATTTGTATCAACATTTTAATTTTACAGTAATAACCGCGGTTTTTATCAAATGTCAGAGTCGTGAAAATACATAATTTTCCATTTTCGGATGTTTTCTGTCTTTTTTCGGTTGTAAAATAGAAATAAAAGTAAATTCACCCCATCAAAAAAAAGCATATTAATCCGACATGAGGACAACCACAATTCAAAGGTCATAAATCCTAAGTTCAATGACTTTATGTTGAATATTTATCACTTTAGCCATCCAACAGCGAATGCATGTGAATTTTCAAAATTGTGCAAATTTTCGCTAAATCATGGACGACAGTTATCGCAACAGATAAGAGTAGAATTATATCATAAATATGTGTAAATATGTTTTAAATTCCCCGCTTTTTTGTATAAAGCATAAAAAAGAAAAAAGAGACAAACTAATGAAGTTAGTGAAATAGTTTTATATTGAAAAGTTTTCCCAAGGGTGGGAGAGTCATGACTTGTTGACATTGCAGTGAAGGCAAAGGTGGCAATAGGGTGAACCAGCTGAGATGACTGAATGAATGACACAACATTCCACCAGTGAGAAACAGAAGAGAACGTGATGTTAATATTCAACGAAAACCCGCTACAAACAAGTTTTAAAGGTGAATTAGCGGCCTTAGAATCGTTTGACATTTCTGACACTTAACAATGACATTCCTCTTTTTTTAATGCCCTATTTTCCTCAGGCTACGGCCTTATATCCATGATAACTTCAAGTGAATATATCCATCCAACTGTGAAGATGTTTAAGATGATAAGTGTGGCTGCAAGATGATGGCTTTTACAAGACTTCAATTGAACAAGATTATAAAAATTGTTAGTTGTTAATTGGGATAATTAAGAGAAGTGGTGAATAGTGGGCTGATGAGAGGGTGGCGGGTAAATTACGCAACATGCAACTTACCCTGTGCAATGTTTGCCCACTTGTGTTCACAAAAATATCCCCAATAGGCAGAACTTTATTTTTTCGAGTGAGTGAATGAGTGTATGTACCAGCAAAAGTGTGCGTGTTATTTCAGTTGCTAGCGAGTACGAAGAAATGAAACTATTAACACCCAAACTTGTGCATTTTTAAAGGTAAGTGGGAGAATGTCCAACATTTGAAAAAGAAGGCGAATGGGTGTGTTATGAATGTGATTCCTGGACAAAATAGTAAAAACAAAAACAAGTTTTCTATTTTTTTTTTCAACAAACATCGCTTCCACATCTGTAAGGCAATGTCTCTTTCTGTACTTTTATGTTTCGGATGAAGTTGGTGCCTCAGTTCCACTACAGGAATCTTCAAATGAGTTACGAACTTCAGCTACAAAAATATGAAACAATCTTATGCCTCACTCATTGGGTAAAAAAATGTTATCATACTCAAGTATAATTACGATAATCACAAATATTTCTCGATAGATACGGTCATGGGGTTTCCTAAAGTTTTTTTATCATCCCAAACTATCCAATAATGATTGTAATTAGTTTACTTTAAAGTTATTTTAGATGTGACCTTTTCCCTTAATTCAGGCAAAAATAATTCATAAAAACATCTGCTTTTACATTAAGTTATTCCTACATAAAAAATGGCGGGAATCACCGGCGTACTTTCGAAAAACAAATTGGAAAAGAGGGCCAATAACGGTCAAAAAACTCTCTTAATCAACCGTCCAAAAGGTGAACTGACCGGAAATTTTTAAGCGGTAATGATCCCTGAGTCACCTCAACCCAGCACTTCACTTTCGTGGCCTAGGAGTTAAAAATATTCCTTTCACATGAGAATCCGACCACTGTCAAGCATACAAATTCAATGATTATAAAAAATATCAATAATATACCAACGTTTTTCAAAAACAGCAAGATGAAAGAAAAAATAACCTTTAATGTAATATTATTGATGTACTAAATTGTAAGGCTAACTTACACCTAAAAAGTGCCTATAAATATATCAAATGACTGAAAGAGTGCTTTCAAGTGACGAAATTTGTTTTGTTCATGGGCCTTCTCCCCTTGACAATTTCCCATATTTGCCTAAAAGTGCTGGCTAGAAAATTTTTCTCGAGGAAAATTGGCAAATCCGTTAGTCGGAAAGACTGTAACTTTTATGAGGTCCTGGGCGCCTTGCGGGATGTTATTGATCCCAATGTGATTCCATTCTTTATCGATGAAAATGTGATAAGGCTACTAAAATATCTGCCCAGATTATTCATACGCTTTCTCCATCATCATCATCATCATAAATGACTGCGTTTCCTTCGGCCTATATGATTCCTTATTGGATAACTGCAGATTAGCTTCAAATTCATGATATCCTTGTAACTATTTCACTTATTTGATTGTTCGAATTGAATTTTTAACCTTTACTAAAACAGTTTATTTTCTCCCAAATTCCATTATACGAAATATGTTCTCTAAATGGATGGAATGAAAGTAATGATACATAACAAGGAATTTCAGCCGAGGCAACGTATAAGTATATATAAATATACATATATATATCTATTCCTTATCATATGACGGGACCTTTTGGTAGATTCTCATCAAAACATCTCGCAATAGTAACATGTAAATTTTGTGTTGATAGTTTTTAGATAGCCTGTATCACTCAGTAGTCCTTAGAACAAGTTTTTTCACTCACAGCTCTTTAAGTAATGATTTAGATTGCATAGCTAAAATACGATTTCAACCTCCTAATATACCCAGATAAAAATGATGGAAACATTTTAATACAATCAAGGGATTTAAGGATCCCAAAATATCATTTTACCGCACAATCCCTCGGATTCTATTCTTTTATTCTAGCCAAACCCATCCGAAACATTTTTTTCCGTACTATCCTCGTTGTATTTTTCTTCTTCATTTTCTTACGACCATCCACGCGTTTAAATCATCTAAATATTTCTCGAATCTGAGATGGATGTTGTACATATTAAGTGATGAAGCGAGTGTGAGAAAGTGTTAATAAGTGGCTAAATTGTGATTACGACCCAATGTCCTATACGACAGAAAAGGGTAAAGATTGTGATCATCTATCACTGCCTGGCGTGCGGGATATTGTCATAGACAGCAGACTGAGCACCTCTTCGAGGGACAGTGACAGTGTATCTTTCAATTTAAAGATCTGTGCTGAGATCGTGTTAAGAAAATTGAAAAGATTATTACAAAATAAATTACTATGTCAATGACAGCCATGATTGTGGACACGACAATGTTAATACTAATGATATTGATAATTATATGTTGTTTCATTTGCCCATTTGAATTCTGGTCTCTAGTTATTTCCTACTTAATCCCTTCACTTATGGAAGCATATGATACTGACGGCTGTTGAATCATTCATTATCAGACATAAAAAAAATAAAGCAAAACTGGTCGTTTATATATCACTGGTATTCAAGGTAATTTTCTATCACTAAAATCAAAATATTACGGATATAAAGTGTAATTTACGATAAATAAATTTATTTATGTAACATGCCAATAATGAAAGATCTAATGACATGATACAAAAAAATAGGTCGACGCTGGTGAACAACTGGTTTCTGCCAATTCTCCATCCTTTCCTTTTTTCCCGAATTTGTCTAAGAATTTTGACAATTTACAAGTACACGTTCAAGAATAGGTATATGTATTCCATCTTTAAAAGTTAAAATATAAGCATTTCCAATATTCTTTCGGCAATTTTGAATTATTTCCACGAAAAGGAGCACCATACAATTATCACACAAGCTTTATGCAAGAATATGAAGGCCTAGATAGCTTCATAAAATGTGCCAAAAAATAAAAGTGATATTTTAATCAGAGGATACAAATTAATCAATTCCATTTTCTCCTTCATGACTAAGATAGGTGATGACCAACCATTGTCTCGACCCTCACAGAAAGAGATACCGTAAATTAGAATACTGAGACCAATTCTTTCATATCTAGTTTTGTTTTCATTTCAACGGCTGCAAATTTAATGCTTCTTTTGACAGTTGGGATGATCGAACCTATATTAAATTACAGAATTGCGAGGAGTTATAAAGTGTAACATGTATGTGGGTGAATTCACGACCAGATATGAACTTTTTTTAATGGCTTCGTTATACACAACAGTAATTCCGAAACGTTGAAAAAAAACCTTGAATAGGGATACATTGAAAAGCGTTCTACAAGGGTGTCTGCTTTTTGTGTCAAAAAAGTCCTTTGTAAAGCAATGGAATGCGAATGAAGAGTATGAGGTATTAGTTTTTAATATATTGAACTAAATTTTTCCGAAATCTTAGTTCCATTACTTTTACAACTTGTTCTTGAATACCATTCACTTGTCGATTTCTCACTTCAACTTGGTGTTTTTAATTGAATCAGTGGTAGCCTGAAATAATAGACCATTCCGTAGTTATTTCAACAAAAATGTATTTATGAACAACTAATTTACTCTACTTAGAATATCCGACAGTAGCATATATATCCGCGCAGAATAGAATCACTGCTATGGGTTCACTTACTTAAAATCAACTAGATCTTACATTTATATCACTACACCTCTTACTCAATAGCGCTATCCGTGCATACGAAATGAGGGTCTCCATTATCCTTACCATAGACTCCAAGGTTAACTAAATAAATATCTCAAGAGACCCTCAATCCTTTTTGAGGTCTTTTAAAATATGGAAATAAATATAAACGTAAAATGGGCATTACATCTACTGTCAATCAACGCATTAAAATTGTTCGACAAGAAAGACGTGTAACTACTGCCGATCAAACGCGCTAAAGCTTTCATTGTTAATGCTAAAGCCCTTCGAAGAGTCTGTCGCATAGCACGAAATAAATGAAGTCTAGAGGGAAAATTCAGAGTTTGCTGCAGTTGTATAGCCTACTGATATTCTAGAAAGAAGACGAATATCGCGGGAGGGGAGGATGAGGAAGGGGTGTGGGAGTTGAGGGCCAAGAGAGACATTCCTCTCTCCCTCCGTTGCAGCTCAGGGTAAGGGAGAACCGACGAGAGACACGACAATAATAGGGGCGCCTAAAATATGGTCGAATGAAAGAACAAGGGAAACGAATAGATGAAGGAAACTATGAAAGAAAGTCCTAGGAAAAAAATATTTGCTGTTGGGGTAGATAAAGGGAAAACTTAATGATCTTTTTGCTTCATTCAAAAGACTACCTAATATGTCATAAATAAAGGTGAGTATTGAAAAGAAAATTTTTACGGAAAATATAGGATTTTCTCAAGTAAATACATTAATTAGATATTCAATTACAATTAATACTGCAGGAATGAAATTATTTAGAACTATATCAGTCTGGACCATGGATTTACAGTAAGATATGATTTTGTAGTACAACAAAGAATTATTCTAATTTTAGACAGAATAATCAGCGCAAGAAGAAGGTATTGCTAAGCGCAATCCTCTGAGACAGATTACTAGAAATATTTTAGGCCAGAAACTTTAAAGAGAACATCTATCGAAGGCCGAAGTTACTATGGCGTAATCGGATCATAGAACTTAACTAAACCCGGTGGGAAATACGAAGTTAGTGAAAGATAAGAATACATATAAGGAAAGACAATCTCAGAGAAACGCGCGGTAGCCTGAAGAAATGGCGAGGAGATGAGTCCGTATGGGTTCATCCTCTTGAAGCGAAACAATGGATGGAATGGACACAAAAAAGGTTGAGAGGAGGAAGCGGCATGCGGAAATTTTTCCCCACCAGGCCAAGGCGTGGGACCAAGGTTAAGTAAACCGAGAAGGGTGTATAAGCAAAAGAAGGAGGATTAAGTGAAAGGAAGGAAAATCTGAAAGAGGAGAAAACTGAAAGAGTTGTCAGACGGCGATGAGAGAGAAAGAATCCATGAGGGCACACACATGAGGAAATAAAGGAGTGATTGGATCGAGAGGTCTGGATAGGAAAGAAATAGAAGTCGGTGAAAGAAATGGATTGGCAAGGATAAAAAGGGCGCGGAGAGGGATACAGAAAAAGAGAGAGGGTTATCGCTAAAGGAGCGTTTGCTAGGGCAGAGGAGGAGAGGGTGGGGTTTCGAGGAAGAATGAAGGGATGTCTTGGGGGAAGTGGTCTGAGGATATGCGATGGAGAGAGAGTAAGGGTGCAAGGCGGGGAAGGGGTCCGAAGGGTGGTATGATGTGAGGGAAGTGGATGAAATGGGGAAGCATGGGGAATAGCAGGAAAGGAGACGAAGAGAGGGGAGGGAGGACTAAGGGGGCTGGTGGCGAGATGGAAGGGGAGGGGATGTCCCTAGATGAGAGGGGGGACGAGAGTAGGGGGAAGGGGGAGTGGGAGGAAAAATGGGGGGGAAGTGGGCGCAGGAACAACACGCAACGCCCTAACCCTGGCGCCAGTTGCCCAGACACCAAGAATTTTCGAGGAGAGAGAGAGAAAACCGATGCGTGTGTGTGTGCGTGTGAGGGCAAAAGGCTGGTGTGTGCGTGTGTGTGGGGAATGAAGAGAGGGAGGGGGTTGCGAGTGGCGTGGAAAAGACCGAGGAAAGGGGATTTCGGGGAGGAATACAGAGAGAGAGGTTGAAGGCGTAAGAGGGCAAGGTTTCCGAGAGGGTAAGAGGGCGAGAAGGAAATCTGAGATGGCTGCTTATAAATTTTTGAGGTGTGACGGAATTGCAAAACGGTATCGAGTGGAGAATGGTCGAACACCGAGGAGAGAGGGAGAGGAAGATAGGGGAAGAGACGCAGGGTAGGAGGAGGAGAGGGAAGGATATTTGGTCATATTGAGGCACGGAGATAGAGCATGGGTCGGTGGAGGGAGGTGGACGGCTTAAGCGATGCTAAAAAAAATGAAAAGGGAGGGAATGTAAAAATGGACGACATGGCGATTGGATGAGCGTCTGAATCGACCATTGACTACATGCCGAGACCCGATGGACCCTCCGAATCACTCGGCAAACTTTGCGGCGGGAACGCGACATATTTTCGGTTTCGTGGGAAGTTTCAAAGCAGAACGATCAATTGCTACCAGTATTGGTGGGATTACAATGATTTAGGAAATAATAATGAGTAATAGATACGTAGAAATGGTGGGCGAGTGTGGAGGAAAAGGTGATGGGAGGAACGACTTTCTTTGAGTAGGCTGAAACTTAAACGTCTCCTTAACGTAACCATAGAAACAGCGGCCGCAGGAATTTCCTCCTTGAATTCTCTAGTAATGAAAACGAGGAGTCATTGTACGGAGGATGAAGAAGATATTGAGAAAATAAATGGAGATAAATGAATAAGAAAAAGAGTAAAGGAAAGGCCGTGGTAATTAAGAGTAGGAAGACATGAGAGTCGTTAGTAAATTGCAATTCGTACCTCACTTTTCTAGTGCCAAAGCGAAAAACTGCAGAAAGAAGAAAGTGTATTGCACATTAATGAAAATGAGGCGAAAATGAAATTATAAATGGGATGAAAGAGTATATGACGCCAGGCAAATGAATGAAAAAGAGTAAAGGTGAGACCAGGGAATAAGAAAAATAGGAGGACTAGAGAGCTGTGTGGCAGGCTAATCGCCACTTTATGAGTGTTCCACCGAAAAATGCACGAAATAAGAAAGTGAATGACGAAAGAATGGACGCGAGAAAAGACTTTGATATCAGAGATGAAGGAGAAGATTACGAATGGATGATGAGTTTGAATTAAAGAGTAAAGGAAAGGCATGAGGATAAAGTTAACTGGAGTACAAGAGCTCTGTATGCAGGTAGCGGGATAAACACTACTTTTACGACACCATATAGAAAAACGGCCATGAGAATAAAGTGAATTCCGTAACAATTGAAATGAAAAGAAAAGGATATGATAGAGAGGATCAAGGATAAGATGACGTATGGAGGATGAATTATAATGAAAGGGGGCAAAGGTAAGGCCACGGAGGGTGGAGGAGTGGGTGGTCGAGGAAAGCTACCCCGTCTTGGTAGATATGCTTTGCGAGGAACAACCGCGCCGAATGGCATTGGATGTGTGAGAGTTGGGGGATGGCTTAAGGCGGATTTGGGGTGAATGGGTTGGTAGTAGGAGGGGAGGATGGTTGTCTGAAGGGAGGGGAGGAGCAGGGGAAGATGAAGAGAAGGGTGTAAGTGGGCAAAGAGAAGAGGGGAATGGGGCGGAGGGATGGGAATAGGGTAGGAGGAGACTGGGAATAGTGGCAAAGTAGGAGCATGTGGGGGTTTGAAGGGAGAGCAAGGGATGAGGAACATTTTGGAAAGGCGCCAGGTCACAGAGTATATAGTCGAACTGAAAAATCTCTCTCCCGGTTCTCCCACCCCCTTCACCTTCCACAACCCCCACCATACACCCTACTATTCCTTCCAAAACCCTATCCATTTCCCCAACCCCATCATCCCCTATCCACCCCCCTCCTTTATGCTCCACCATTTCCCTTCCTCCTGCTCCTCCCCCATTCTCCCATTCTTACTCCTATACGCCTCCCCACTCCTCCTCTCACTCCACCGACACCGCCATTCTCCAATTCCTCCCGCACCCGCCTCCATCTCACCACCGCCGCATCACCACCCCATACCCTCTGCACACAATGCCGCAATACACCCTCTCCAAAAAGCCACGCGGAACCAACACCCACACACACGGGCCTCAGTCTGCCACGTACCAAACCACCTTGATACAACCCCCGTCGGTCATGACCTCCCAGAGAGTCTGCTTCCATTCCCACGAGGTTCAAACCCCCGTGACTCCCTCCGCATCCCATGAAACTTTTCCCATCATCCTCCACGCCCCTCCTCCGAATTTTTCAACCCTCTCTCCCTTCCGGAACCGCCCGCATCGTCCCGTAGGAGAGGAGGAGTGGAAAAAACCTAGATACATTCCGAAAGTACATCAAGAAAATTGATGCATTTTGAGCGGGGGATGGGGGCACGGAATCGTCGCCGTATTTCACTACGACTCCCATACAAGAAAAAAATATTGATGACCATCCAAGCGACAGGGAGTAAGGGATCGACTTGCGCTTGAATGCACCATGGGCGAAGGAGTGACTTTTTGACGGACAGAGAAAGAGATAGTATTGCCTATTCGTAAAGGGTTCTCCTCTCTCCCAAAATCGTCATTTAGTCAACATTAATTTGGTAAAAGAACAGTTTCCTATAAAAATTTCGTGGATTGTGCATACTTTATAAAGTTTTCCACGAGCGATTCATTGCGGCTTGGTACAATTTTTTCTTAACTAAAGGAACTTAAATGTTTTCCATAAGATTTAGAAATGGATATTAGCTCGATACAGAGAAAGAGAATTTTTGAATTATGCATGAACAAAAGTAGCTCAATTTACCAAGAAGGACAAGAGTGAAAAAATTAACGGGGGAAAGTTACGGGAGGAGAAACACGAAAAAAATTTACAAACTGCTTCTGCACTCGTCTGCAGTCAACAGTGCGTCTACAATGCGTAAAATGGAACTTATCAAGGAGACCCAGTCCAATAAGAAAAAAAGTTATACGACAGCGATGAAGGGAAAAGACACTCCGACATCGCGCTCGCAAGTTTGTGGGACAGAAGGCGGCAGAGAGCAAACGAGAAAGAAAGATTCTGAATGGAAAGGGATGGAGCGAGGCAATGAAAAAAATTAAAAACCTTTATTTCCTTCCACGCTTGTTTTAAGAACTGAGCAAACCCTTGAAGGGTACGGGGGGTCGAATCCGAAAAAAAGGAATGTCTGTTATTCCCGAAAGTATCGATGAAAAACTGACCCATAGCAGGGGAGAGAGTTCGGACGCAGTCCGAATCAATGCTGATACCACTCGTCTGAACTTAAACTCAACGGTCTTCCTCCCACTTCATCCTGACTAGCCGCCGATGATATCGATCAGGATGGGAGGATGGGTAGGGTTGAGAGGGAAGGGGAAGGGATAGGGAGAGGAGGAAAGGCGGATGTGGGAGGGGGCAAGAGGACAGAGAGGCTCCGACTACTCCATTCCTCTCCACAAACTCAGTTGTACTAGCCAAGTCTTCCTTTTTAGGCCTTTAAGCCTCCCACCCCCACGCCCCAATCCAGCCAACCTCCTCCCATACCAATCTTACACGTTTGTTACGCATTCGAGTATGCGCTTTTTTATATCTCTCTGAAATTCTCAAAAAGAGACGTTGCCTCTTTAGGATCACTTCTCCTTATCGCATACAATGCCAAATGTTTGTAGTTCGAGATAACGACTTGCAAATAATATTTGGCAATAAAGTTTTAATATGATCAAAAATTTGGTCATTTTGAAATGCTGAGTTCGCAATGTTAAGGCCTATGGTAACCGCAATAATGTCATTGGCCTCCGAGAAACCACATAAATAAATTTAAGAGTGAATTCATGGGAAATTAATTTAAGGACAGTCTCATATGTCCATTCTCACACAAGTTACAAAAGATTAAATAAGAGCAAAGTTATGAAAAATATTGAGTTCAATGGAAAAATGTATCTCAAACAACGAGTATAATGAAATATAAAAATTTATGGTTCAATCGATAACTATTGGTAGCTATAATAAAATATCTATTAATATCTAAAAGGGGAGCTAAAAACTCCAACAAAAATATGACAAAACTTAAGCTAAATTCTAGTCAACGTAACTGTATCGTAAATGCTAAGGTTTCCCGACTTCAAATTAAACACACTCACTTCAAGTAAATCATCATTATTAAATTAAATTTAGCATGCCAAAGTCATCCCCTGACAATGATTTCAAAGACCGATACATATAAGCCAGTATCTTTTCATGGTTGATAGATAGAATTGATAAGTTATAAAAACTATACAAGTAACAAGGTATTGAGGAGGTACCCTCAGTCTATATCAAGGAAGAGGAAAAATATAAAATCTGTATCCTGATTTTTCCTTGTCGAATGTCTCCGGTTTCGCATTCATTGTAATTAACAATGAAGAAAGCTCATCAAAAAAGCTGATAATGAGAATAGAGCGGGATAAATTGGTAAATGGAAACTTGAACCAAGCAATGGTCTCGTAAATTGTGGCCAGGATGGCATATGGCAAACTTTAATAAAGCACTCATAGGTAACCTCACAGGTCAAAAAAGGTATAAGATAGAACAGGCAGGTGGACGTAGAAGGTGTTTTAGTGGACGAGAACAATATAGTCCATGAAAGACATGAGAGATCCCATGCAGAGATAGCGTTGCACACAAGAAGACGAGAGGTAAGGAACGGACAGACGGTGAGAGGACGACGCTGATAATCCAGCAGCTGGAACCTAGGGCAAAAAAATGAATACCGAAAAAAATGAAAATATCACTCTTGCAATCAACAACGGTAAAAATAGCAATCGGAAAAAGCAAGCTACTCCCAAACCCGGCATAATTTTAAGAAAGACCTCATCAAAAGGGACCGCAAAGATACGGAGCCTCGAACCACCGAGAAGAAGAGAAGGATAAAGATGCTCTCGATGGAAAGGTAAACTTGCACAGAAAATTATAAACGGAAAGAAACATGCTGAAATTATTCCGAACTAAGGACAGCCTCCCCAATTTGAAAGAATAAAAGCACGAAACTACATTGCAGCACGAACTTCACTGTTCAACTGTCCCCGGTTGATTCGCACTTGACATTTTAGTACATTCGGAGAAAAAATACTATCCTCTCATTAAAAATGAACCACGAAAAAACATTACATTTCAGAGATTTTCATGTGTTACAAACAAGAAATTGCTGTCTACTGGGAAATTATAAACAATACTCACTATTTCTTCGAAAGAGCTATTGGAGATAAAAATTTCTAAAGCTACCTGAATACTTAAGAAACTTTAAAATACCTGTAACACACCTACCCGTTTTTCATAAGTATTATCGATAGTTGCAATCACTGTTAGCATAAATAAATTTCTACTCGAGGATGGAAATTAATATCTACTGCAAGACTTCTTCATGATTGCATTTCTGTATCGCAAAATATTATTTTTTAATTCGGTTGAGTCACTGAGTGAATCCATAATTTGGTTGGAATCAAATTTATGCCAATAGTAACCATCAATTATGTTGTCATTTCATACTTTCAAATTTTAATTAATAAAAAAAAATTCTGTTGGACTTCCGTAGTATTATTAACTAATATCTTGCCTTTTACGAACACTTATCGCATATCACAACAGGTCATATCTACAACTGATTCGAAGTTCGTAATAACCCCCAATTGTTCACATACGAATAGTGACTATGTTATTATTTAAATCTGATAAACCTGTATTTGTTAGGTATGCTTAGCTCCAGTTATTTATTGCCGCTACGAGCTTTTCACCAGCTGATTTTATTTCACGTTATTAATGAGTCACTCAGTATCTTCTTCTTCAGAAAGGTTTATCTTGTGAAAAGCCGTCAAAAAGATACCTAGAAGTTCTCAATGAATAAAAAAAGAAATCAAAGATTTCGAATTCCGACAGGTACCCTTTTATAATGCTTAATTATCGCAGAATAATAAAAGCCAATCTGCGTGATAACACTTCATTAATCACCCAAGTACCTAAATTGGACCTAATTTTACATAATACACTCTTATTAATGATATCTCAATCAACCAGGCCTGTAGTTTTCTTTTCCCAAAACTATATTTTCTAAAAAAATTAGAAAAAAACTAAATCTCATAACTACCTCTCATAAAACCATGAAAAAGGTTTAAGAAATTTTTCACTACCAATGCGTAATGGTCTCATGCAATCAATTCAACTAGCTTGTGAAAAGGTGCTGATTGAAAAGTATAGAGGCAAATACACGGTTTTTCGTCAGCATTTTCCTTAATAACAGCTACAAGTATATGTTCATTTTCCGAATCCGTTTTTCACAGGTATTAGAGGTAGTTAATATCACTTTTGAAGTAGAGTATGTTCCACTCACGGATAGAATTAATAAAAACCGGAAGACTCCATAGTTGCAATCTTGTACAGCAAAAACCATAACCATATAGTTTATGTATGTTGCCGAAAGTTTTCAGTCATGTAAATCCTGTCATCATTGCAAATATTAATTATTATTGCTTATAAAAATATATGCATAATTCAGGTTGGATAAGACGGTCAAGTAACACCGAAAGAATAAAAGGAAGAACACAAATTCCTACCTCTGAGAAAAGTGGAGAGGACATCGAAAATTTATTCACACAAACTTTAAATGTTGTTACTATTATTCATTTAGTGCTTCTTGATTATTTCACCCAGCATAAGTTGTGGGCATATTTTAATCTTATCAAAGATGGGTTTCAAAGAGGAAGAATACATATTATATAACTACTTTAAAGATATTTTGTTCATAAACAACGCAGACTTTGATTGTTCTAAAGATTAATCTTCGCTCTTCAGAAGCCATCTTCCCAAAGCACCATATCTTAATGGAAAGATCTCACCCGCAGCGCTGAGAGAGCTACGAATAAAACTCATGCCAAATGTGACTCACTTCAAGAGCGTGGGTGCAGGATACATCCCAGTGGATTCCCAAAAGTTCTCTGAGAAAGCTAAAAGACACATTCTAAAAGATGACACATGATCACCCGCAAGCAGTGGGCGATGAAGGGCGAGCAGGGATAAGAAAGGGGTGGCAACGTGATCATTGATATTTACTGCGACATGTTCAACTACAAATCTTTACTAAATAAAAGCTTCCCTGCTAAGAGCATGCTCTGATATCACTCAATTCCTCATTGGCCCAGCAGTGGCCCTTTACACTGCCCGCTTTCATCGCCTTTGATAGAAGATTTATATTGTTTTCAGAAAATGTCAAATTTTTAGTCTACTTTTGCATTAAAATTCAGTGAAATCGACGCGACGCATGAACTATCTTTGATATTTCTCCATTAAAAGGAAGTTGAATGAAGATACACAAACTTTGCAAATGTTCACAGATTTTTATGGTACGACAATGGTCACAGATTTAGTTGGTACGACGCATTCGACGTTAAGGCGTCATTCTCGAGTACCTTGGCCTGGTAACGCGTAGTACCAAATAAAAAATCTGTGAGAACAGACAAATGCTGTGTATCTTCATTCAGCAAGAATTTTCATTAAGTGAAAGCCGAATCGATTGATTTCAAAAGAAAGTGAGTTTATTTTGGTACTTAAAATCACTTATAATCTGTTTCTCTAGGGGCCGGAAAAAGAAGCACTTTCCCTTCTCGATTCATTGAACACGCTTTCTGATGTGATTCATTTCTACGTTACGCATTAAATGTGAATGATTTTTAGTATTCATGCATTTTTTCCTGAGTTTGCAAACGGTCGCTATCCTCTTCGAGGTGTACATGAAAAACCTTAAGTATATTAATAAGCAATGCAATTCACATATCCCATTATCAAGATTATTTTTTATGTTTTCGTAGCTCTTTTAAGCATGATAACAATTGTTTTCAAAGAATGTTTTATAGAAATATCTCACTTATTAGCACACACGTTGCTAATTTTCCGACTACAAAAAACCTTTGCTCAGAGCTCTTACTCCCTAATTTTGTTAAAACTTCTCTAAAATATGCTTATGCAAAATTTTAATGAGATCGGATTAAAAATATAATCCGAGGTTTCAGGCGAGATGGAGTGGAAACGTGACATAATGAAAAATGAAAAAGCAGGAGCAATTTCCACAATTTTAAATTTATTGGTACTACCAGTAAATTTGGTAGTAAATTTTAAATTTATTGGTAGTACCAATAAATTTAAAATTGTGGAAATTGCTCCTGTTTTTTCATTTTTCATTGAGATCGGAGTATTCCTACCCGTGCCTAATCGAACTCGAAGTTGCGAGAAAGGCGAAAATTTTCGCGCTGAATCGCGTTTACGCCTGCAGGTGTAGGAACTCTTCGTGGCCATTACAGGGTTTGATGCACTTAATTGTTCCATTCCCGAGAAATAATTACGTGGCTTCTCCATTATATTAGTTAGAAATTGTCCCAAGTGAGCTCGCAGGCAGAAATTCGCATCGGATGTGGGCTAGGTTGATGTGCGGATTACCTAAGTTGATATTTTGTTATCAATTCACACGCATCGGAAAACCATGCATTTCATTTAATCAGCTCTATACTTCGTCTGAAAACTACTAAAATTTTAAGTCATCGCTAGTAATTGGTTAGCTTTATGAAGTGCGACTATGCATATTGAGAAAAGGAGTGTCAAAGAATACAGGCCTCTCTGCAAAAGGTTTCCTCATCAGGTATGAATCGATGGTAGTTGCCACAAGAGTAAAAATTTCGGGGGTTCTGAGAACACAAAACTGAAAGGAAAGTACATTTCATTGAGAACAAGAGCCTAAAAGGAAAAACTTATTAAAATGCCATAAAACGTGAAAGAGATGGAATCGTTTTTTTACGATGATTGGGAGAAAATGAGAGCTTAGAGAGAAGATAAGAGGTCTATATTCCCGTCCATAGACGTAAATGATCTAGTTAAACGGATGTCCTACGACATTTCTGACTGATTAATAGGTTTTAGCGCAGCAACTGATATAGGGGTTGAACGCTTTGAATTACTCAACAGAGGAATTTAATGATGTTTTTTTAATTTTGTGATAGTACCAACGTGAGAGAGGAAGCATTAGTAACGCGTGGGAAGAATGATGAAGATTAAATGGATTGACAAAGGAAGTAAATAAGACGTGCCACGAAAAGTGGGAGAAAATAAATACCTTATAAAACCCCTGAAAATAAGAGACAACTTAATCAACCACATCATGAGGCATGACATGCTGATGTACACAATCGTGTTATGGTGGTATGATATTTTGAGTTGATTCTCCGCCACTGCCGGGTTTTGAACCCTAGCCTATCGCGTGGGAAGCCAACACTCTAGCCACCACACCAACCCGATCCCCGTACACAATCGTCGAAGGACAATTGGACGGGAAGAAAGGCCAAGGACGACCCTCAATTGGACTGATTGTCGACGAATTGACTTTGTGGAAGCCCATATATAGTAATAATTGAAACAACTGTAGTAGTTTTCCACACTTTTTTTAATCTTTCTCAACCGGTTTCAATGCTTACCCATCATTTTCAAGAGCTGTTGAAAATGATGCGTAAGCATTTAAACTGGTAGAGAAAGATTAAAAAACTATGGAAAATTACTACAGCTGTTTCAATTGTGACCCTCAATTAGACACACAGGAAAATGGGTAAATATGAAACGGTTAGTAAACAGGAGAGCGGAGTGGAGAACTGGATCAAACCAATGTCGGATTGATGACTTATGATGATGACGAAAATTGTCCTACTATTAATATGGAGAAAGGATGGATGGGAATGGACGAGCACGAGCGAAATGAATAGCGGGAAAGTAGAATATTCAAGACAGCGAGAGAGCTTCAGTCGGCGAACAGAGAAGGGAAGAGTACTTCCGATTTAACGCCAAGCGGCGCCGACTCTAGTACGAGACGTATAAGGTGCGGGTGGCGGGGTGGAGAGGACCACCGGCACGAGGCCCTGCATAAGCGATGTTGGAAGAAGGATGGGGGAGCCTTCCCTTCCCCCTCTCCAAACTCTACTATTCCTCCCGTCTGTCTTTTCGACCTCACCCTCACCCCCCCAAGGCTCATCACAGGAGAAGATTCAAGGCAAAGTCACAGAAGGGATATGAGAATCGACACAAAATACCATTTGGCTGAGGCAAAAGTTATAATTTTGTTTCAAACCACGAGCATGAGCGAAGTGAGCAGCGGGAAAGGAGAATATTTAAGGCGGCGAGGGAGCTTCGGTGGGCGGTATAATACTTACGGCAGTAAGTTTATTTTATTTCCTCCCCACGTATGTCTAGCTACTTTTTAAGCCGGAGTGACTACTAATCCCATTTGCATAATACGAAAAAAATATAAGTCATATCTTTTACCCCGAAGATAACACTATCACGGTACTGAAGAAATGAATAAAGACGAATGTGAGGCAGGTATGATGTTTGGTGGGCATGACTTAATTTCAAAAGAAAACGCGGAAGAAGATGTACCACGGCATTGAATCACTCAGTCAGAAGAAAAATTTGGATTTTTATAACATATAAAACTACGGAAATCTGCGGTCAGACCGATAATTATTCGGTTACACCAATACATATTATCGAAAAGGCCACTCTTCATATCTCGTTTTAATAATATTCCAATGAAACTTAAGGTAGACACTTCCTGAAAAAATGTAATTTTCTGATGTGATTTGACTGCGAAGACGCGTTACTAGCGAGATAACAATTTTTAGCAAGTAGAAATACACCGCAAAAATTCCAATTCACTGGCCTAGTTTCCTGCCAAAAGTGTTCCTCCAGAATATCAAAATTCTTCTCCTAGTCCAATTTAGATTATTTTTCACACATCTTTAGTTAAAGGTCGGAACTGGCAAATTAGTGGTATATTTCCGACCCAACAAAGTCAATTAGTAATACTTGACCCTTTTCTTAATTCGAGATACCAAACTCTTCCCTAAAAATTCTTTACAATTTATATATTTAACTAGAATTTATCATAGGTTAATATATAATTCATTTCTGTAAATCAATAGCCCTAACACCTTCCAGGAATAACAAATGTGTCGGCTGCATCGATTTATTTGAAATGTTAGCCGAGATGCACGCTGATTTTTAACGGGAGGAAAGGGTAACAAGTGACGAGGTATTTTCATCTTAAAGAAAGAGAGCATTAGTTTTCAATTACAGTCTCTTTTTCTAATTCACTGAAAATAGCCCATTGAGTCGTTTGAGATGGTATATTAATTTTTTTCAAAACCAATGTCGTTTTAAATTTATTCTTTCAATGGCAGGTTCCGACATTCAAGTTAAGCAACACTCACGAAACCCTTCTTTTGTATTGGGCAAAAAAAACCGATCGCAGTCAAGTCTTGTCGCTAAGTTTTTAGGAACAAATCTCCGAGAATTTAAGATACATGGCAATAGTAGGTTCTGCCACCGAAGGTTCCCCACACACCGCCGAGTTACCTACCGCCGTTTACGAACGCACTTCCTTGTTATAAATGCATGTCCATAGGCAATTAATATAGGAACAGTTGTTCATATACTTAAAATGTCGATTTTGGGGCTCTAATGTTACTTTTTGCACTATTGCCGTAATAAATTACATTTTCATGAATACACCAAGGGACCGCTGAATAACATTAAGAGAATTCTAGTTTAGCCACAAACTCATCCTCAGAGAAGTGAGTTTGAGACCCAAGGGCATAGAGCCATTTTAATTCCCTTGTATATTTTTACATGCTCCTCCTATTAAATCTGGCTTTCTATTCTGGGATGATAAAAAGAAAATCAATAAATATCAAACAAAATCCCTCGCTACAATAGTATCATCTTGCTAAATTCATAGAAAAGTATAAGATGAAAATCTATATTCAGAACAAAAAATTGTGTGTAAATAAATACAGATAAAAAAACTTGATTTACCCACGAATAAGCACACTTAAGATATCACAAAATAAATATGTAAAAATTCTCTGCAAAATTTTACTTTTAATTTAATTTTTTTTTTTTTACTTTCTCAAAACCGAGCTTAATTATTCCGACGCTACTTTTCATTAAAGAAAGAAAAATAAGACAATATATTGCATATATAAGGGTGAGAAAATCTACAAAAATCGCTTGATTTGCATCTGATTTATTTCCTTACTGCTCGCATATTAGTCCTAAAGTCAACAGAGTTCTTTACAATTCATATATTTTATTAGAATTTATCATGGGTTAATATAAAATTAATTTCTGCAAATCAATAGCCCTAATACCTCCCAGGTTACATTAAATAAAAAGGACTGTGACAATATACTGTAATTACTATTAGGTACCGGTTACCACAACTGAGGTTAAACATAAATGTAAGTAGTTGGGGAGTGCACTATGCCGGATTGGGTTGACAGGCCAGCTGTCTAAATGTAACTTGAGAATTTAGAGAAGTTAAGTAAAGAAAACTTTCAATAATCGGTCCACACGCTGACCGAAGGGTAGTTCATCCCGAGCGAAGAACAGTTCGAGTTGGACCGTGTCTTCTGCGACGGCATAGAAACAACTTGAATTATTTCCATAAAAGGCCAGGCAAACCAACTTTAACTCACTCTCGTATAGTAAAACGGGATAAAAAATAAAATTGGAAATTTCAGAATCTTACCGTACTCCAATATTCCATCCGATACGGCCGTGCAGAACTTTCAATTCCGACTGCTACCGGCTGAAACGTTGTGGGGGTACGATAAAAAAACTCGTAATAACGTCTAAGACGTCGAGTTTTGCTCCTATTACAATGGTGTAACACGGGCATCAATTAATTTCGCTAATTCCAGGAACATGGCTGAATCTAGAATTGCAAATGGAGCATAATTTATTGGACCTAGACAACAGTGAAAACAATGAGGAAACAATTTATGCAAACTATTACGGATCCTGAGTCATTAACGTTAACAACATTACTAAACAAACTTCACTAAATCCGCATATCTTTATCTTATATACTCACTTTTTTCCCGGTAAATGATTTCAACTTACAATTAGTTCTCTTAGTTCCAAATTGAAAGCAAAACCTCAATATTTTGTTTCATCAAATACACACCGATGGCTGAGAAACGAATTGGTGTAAGACAATTTTTGTTGATAATGAGATATCCATGGCAACATACTCCAAAATAGCCAACTACCGTTGATTTTGACATACCCATGGCAACCGACTTCAAATGAGTCTATCTACCATGGTTTATGGCATAATTACACTTAGGACCGTCAGGTAGCAGCACATACTGGGAGCCCTCAGCACAATCCCAACTTCTTTAGGAATAATGGTGAAGTGAGTTTGACTTACACGCTTACACCATTGTGTATCTACATACAGCTTCTCGGCGGTTGATACTGACTGCTGAATCATAAAATTACATGATGAAGAACTTTTACATCTAATGATAATACCGATGTAGCGATGATGAAGATGCAGGGTGCGTTCCGAAATTCACTGACAGTGCTGCGAAACCAATGCTGCCCGAAACCGTTCCGATGCCAACTGCCAGTATGGCGCATTAACCATTGATGTCGGTTACCATAGAGTTGTCGGTTACTAATGTGGAATCTAATCGTAGCCACCTAAAACATAAAACACTGCTTACATTGACGTGTATGTTTTAATGTAATAGAAAACCCTTAATAACTCGTTAGTCGTAAATTAGTCGTCATGGAAAAGAACCAATAATGGGAAGTTGTTTATGTTTGTTTTAGGGGGAGAACACGGAAATTTATGTAATCTTGTGTACGAAGGAAAAGAGGAAGAATAAATAAGTTAAAGAAAAAGAGTAAGTAGTGATAAGCTAGTTAATTCTATCGCTACAAGTACGATAATTGGCGACCGTGACAGGACCGAAGCGCAAGGAGTTGGCGCTCGGAGAAGAAATATAGAATCATGAAGATTGCTGAAATGAAGATCGCCCAGCTGAGGACGGCGCTGGCCTAGCGGGGACTTCTTACGACGGGAAATAAAGGAGATCTGGAAATGCGGCTTCGGCAGGATCTCATTGAATCCGGAGAAGATCACGAGAACTACGAGGTAGGACAAGATGTAAGTGTAATGTTCATGAAATTAACGGAACAAATGAAGGTTCAATCCAGAAACATTAAATTACAAATCGAAGAAATGAAATCAGATTTAAAAGAAGATGTTAAATTTCAAATTGAATCGCAATCCAAAATAATAGAATCAAGGATTGAAGAACTAAGTGAAAAATTTAGTGCTAGATTTGAAAATCTGGATGAGAGGATTACCGATATTAATCAGAGTGTTGCTAACTTAGAAATTAATGAACTTAACCTTTACACCGACCTTGAAAAGAAAACATCGCGATTAGATGGCTTACAACAAGATGTATTTAAAAGATTATCAAAATTAGAGAATGAAGTCTTAAAAATGGTGATTTCCTAAGCAAATATTCCATCGGCTACTTCGGTAGGGCTGCTGCCCGTTGATCCTAAAGTAATTAGGGAAAGCCTACCAGAGTATCGCGGTAGATTAGAAGAAGACCCGAAGGTATTTTTGATCAATTCCGATTCCTTACTTAAACGGACGAATCTGCCGGAAAATATTTATGTGCATTTGGTGGCACAACAACTGAAGGGACCAGCGGAAACATGGTGGAATAACATAAAGGGCCTGGGCCTGAATTGGAATGATTTTGGTAAGGAATTATGCCTCAGATTCGATTCTGATGGCGTAAGGTCTGCTGTTAATAGGAAATTCTTAACCGAAACGCAGCCTACTGGCATGAGGGCTGGCGCATTTATAATACAGAAATACTGAGAAATACCAACTTTTTAAAAGATTGAATCCTCAAAAGGACAGTGGTACTGCTTTACCCAACATCATTGAATTACTCAATGATAAAATGAGACCGTTAGTGAGAGTGGCTAATCCGAAGACATTTGATGAATTAAGGGAAGTCATTAGGAAACTAGAGGAAGATTACACGAAGATTAAGACTTCAACAGAAGAAAACGCTACTCCTCGAGAAACTGGATCTCAGAGGAGATGTTTTGGTTGTGGGAAAACTGGTCACATACGATACAATTGCCCGGAAAACTACGAAGGGGCCATTCTGTCCTGGTGGAGGATGTCCCTGGATTCAACGTCAATCTGAATCCAACAAACAATACCTGCAGTCACGGCGACGGTCGAACCTAGGTATAACTTAAGGCCTAGGGTTGGCCATTAGTTATTGAGGGTTTTGGGGGGGATGATTGACGTGTATGTTTTAATGTACCTAATAGAAAACCCTTAATAACTCGTTAGTCGTAAATTAGTCGTCATGGAAAAGAACCAATAATGGGAAGTTGTTTATGTTTGTTTCAGGGGGAGAACACGGAAATTTATGTAATCTTTTGTACGAAGGAAAAGAGGAAGAATAAATAAGTTAAAGAAAAAGAGTAAGTAGTGATAAGCTAGTTAATTCTATCGCTACAAGTACGATAACATTCAACAACAAGACTTTGATACGACCATTAGTAATAAACACAAAAGCAACACGAACGTTCGCACAACCCATAAATGGGTTGAAATCAATTACCGGCGTTGCATGAGTTTTGCCTGGCTCCACAAATTTAGGGGTTATGAAATCCGATGTAAAAATTCTGTTTTTATTTTAACTGTGATTTTTTATGACGAATATTTACTACGATTCTTCACGGAAAAGAACTAAAAAGGTAGTTCACAGGTGATAACTAAGGTAGGTAACAACCACATGAAATACGGTTTTTGGGATAATCATATTTCGAAATGATAAAACTACACGATCTACTGCAGCTACTGCAAGTCGAAAGGAGCAGTATTACAGTAGTAGCAGTAAACTGACGGAAGCCATTGATCACTTGTTTTTCATCGACTGCTTCATTTACAATAACACATATTTGGCACTTACATGAAATATTGTGGACATAATTTAGAATATTCACGATAACTGAGCAAAAATTCCTCTATTGTCTTCTCATAAGTATGTATCGGATGTGAAAATGGGAAGTTGTGTCCAGATAACTGTGTGAATACATGAACTATTTGGTTTAGGTACCTACTAACTTCGTGTGATTTTTCCCTGGTAACTGCTGAAAAGTTTGCGCAAGATACCATTACTAGCATTGCGTTTTTCACGCAAATGTCTCACATTAAGTATTGCACAAAAGGAATATTTGCGATGCATGGACTTCCTTGCTCTATCATATCGGTTTATTGTGTGAGAAGTTATTCATCTTCCGTGTACGTTCTCTTAAATTTCCGCGAGATGTGAGATTCATCAAATATTCAACATTCAAGAGGATTCCAAGAATTCGATAGACGTAAAAAATTTGTTATTTTTAATTATAATTCCCGTGTTATTCCGATTATTGTGCACGTCTCGGAAAAGTATAAATTTACGCATTTGTTAATGTCTGCTTAAGTTTCAGGATAAACGCTTATATCAATACCTCCACTGCAAAAACTCTCCACAATCGCCCACCGAATCACATCCGCTCATCTAGTAGCCAAGGGCGTACCCAGGAACAAAACCAAAGAGGGGCAAGCCGTGGTCGTTCAAGTCGTAACACAGAAAAGGTTTTGAAACCAAAATTTCAATAAAATTATGACAGCGCGTTCATAGGAGGTATTTTAAATTATTTGCTCGGAAGAAAATATTTTTACTTTTATTACATGTTAATACTAATATCACCTTTCTTGGATTTAAAGAAAGTTTATTCAAAAATTTCGTCTTGAAATAAATGTACTTTTGCTTCCAAGGAGGCAGCTGCCTCCTCCTGGCCCCCGCTGGGTACGCCCATGCTAGTAGCCCAACGATACGAATACGCTCAACTGGCAGTAGCCGGAGCATAAACGTTCACCTCCAATTCTCCAAGCTTCGGAGATAAGCGTTTGTGCTTCGGCTGCTGCCAACTGAGCGCATTCGTATTGTTGGGCCACTCGATGAGCGGATTTTATTCCGTGGGCGATTGTTGAGCGTTTGTGCAGTGGAGGTATCGATATTCTGTTAGTGCATGAAGTACGTAATTTAATGTAAAGTATTGCGTACATCGCGTTTAACTTTACTTCAACCATAAATATTGAGAGCCAATTTATTCATGCATTGGTGCGTTTTAAATTGTTCTCTATTACGTTTACGCGCAGAAAACCTAATAATTGAAGGCAGTGCTGTAACTATAGTACTATGCCTTGGGGAGGGGATGAGAGGGTCTGGGGGACGACCCCCCTCCCTCAGGCAACGATGAGTCCGGGAAGATTTTTGAAAAATGGTATGCCTGGAAATACATTTCAAATCATTTTGGCACTTAAAATTTTACTTTAAGCAGATGCCATTATTATTCGTCACAACTATAAGACAATCGTTTCCAACATTTTTTTATTTCTCTGAGGCTTTGGGGGGGGAACAAAGTGATTAGATCCCCACAGTTACGCCACTGATTGAAGGTAATTTTTAATTAATTAACGATGATTTAAATAGAACCAATTTATCATATTCATACACCTAAGCCTCATGAGACAGAAATAAAGCCTAAGCATACCTAAAAATCTTTATTCGTGAGTTGGCAATGTCATACAAAAGTATACGCGTGTCAGGAAAATTACTCTCGAAAAAGTAACTTTGAGTCTATTAAGGCGAAAGAGAATAGTTCTACCGAGGCATATCAATTAATGTGACTATTTTTACTTGGAGCTTTCTAGGAGATTGGAAATTACTAGGATCTTTCTAAGGGGAACCTTTGACTTCTCTTGCGTAGGACAGCATTTGGAGGTAAAAATAAACATTTATTCTCGATTGAAATGGGGATTTCAAACTAGGAGGTAAAAGTGAATTAAGCTCATGTTTATACAAAGAACCCAACCTTTTACCTAAAAAAAAACTCGTAATGAAGGGAATATGAAATCGCCCACAGATTTTTAAAAATACCATCTAATTCTTTGGTCTAACATTGTCCGCACAGCGACGTCGCATCGGTTCAATCATTCAGCAAAGAGATTTGAATCCCGAAAAAAAACCATACACTAACAAAAAATGCTTTGCTTGAATCGAAAACTGAAACTGGCATTCCCATGAGCTTCATAAGGTAGAGGGAAAAACAAAAGGCAAAGTTATGTGGATATGTAAATATTTAGAAAACTTTTCAGCCTGGGATAGATTGTTCAAGAAAAGTGATCAAAAACAGTTTCAAAACATTAGATTTAACAATAATATGAAATTGTGCAAAATAGATTTTACTTACACTTACTAATATATTAATAGTTGAGTGAGCTATAAAATGAGACAATCAATGACAAATCAAAGACAAGATTGAAGACATCAGTTGCAAAGACTTAACTAACCATTGAATACGGGTTTATCCATTTCGTCTGGAACCGAAAAAGGCAACCTGTTGATCTCATGAGCTTTCGTAACAATTTAGAACACCTTAACTTCTGTAACTCATTACAAGGACACATACAAGAATCACAAACGTGAACACTGGGTGAATTATCGACATTTTATAGCATTTATAAGCGAAGACTACCCTAATATTATTGATAAAGTTTTTTCTCACCAATACAATAATTGATACCACTGAATTCCCCTTAATTCATAAAGGCCTGTTTGCACGGTGCAATAACCTCTACGAGGTAATGTCTAAATTTATGAACGCGTGAATGAGCATGAAAATGCATTGTGTAACAAAGCAACTTGTTCGAATACATGAATAAAATATAGACCTTGATCTAATTTGGTTCATGCATTCGTACGTGTTCCGTCCCACCAAAATGGTTCGTGCATTCACACATTAACTCGTACGTGTTAATTTACCGTGTAAACGGACTTTATAACTATACAGCACTTCTGTAGGCTTCGTCTGAACTAATATAGCATGGGACTTGGTGGCGGATCTATAGGGGGGGGGGGTTAGGGGGCTATAGCCCCTCCCCTCGGGTGTCCAATTTACACTAGATAGAATGGTAATTTTTTATGACCCCCACTTCTGCTGGAATTTTTATCCCCATTTATAGCCCTCCCCTTGCCCCTATCCTGGATCCGTCACTGATGGGACATAAACTTCAAATTAATAGACCTGAAGGTTTTACTTCATTGTCACATGGGAAGGATTTTAACAAATTGAAAATAAGTTCCAATGGTGAAAAAGAATATGCAAATGATATGTATAATTACACGAATGGGTAAGACAGATAGAATGGAGAGGAAGAAATTGCAGTAGATGAGGTTAATCTGGGACTAAAAATGCTGGATATCAAAATAGAAATATCTTTGACGTCGGAAATCAAGACGCGGGTTCACGAGATGGTAAGGGTGTAAAAAAAGCCCAGGGGGAGCGTACTGCCCATACGAATACCTCAACGCAACACGATGAAGCATGAGTAAAATATCTGCCCGGCTTAACCAACACCCGTCCACAGAGAAGAAGTTAGGAAATGGTAAGTAGTGCCTCGTCATGGGATGATGGTTCTCTCGCTCACCGCGGAAGTCAATTTCAGAATGTGAAACCAGGGCTCCCGGTTTCGTGGTTCCCGCCCTGAGAAATAATTCTTCTGATATATGTAATATGCTTCGGAAATAAATGCACCAATAAAATCAATGCCTCGCAACCTAAAATAGCAAATTAGGGCGCTTTGGAAGCCTCAAAACTTATTCAGTTACTTAACTTTACGAGCGCAATCAAAAATCTTAAAGATTGTTGTTATCTATTTAAGAGATTTCAAAATAATTCTTTTGTTTCCCATCTACCGGTACCAACGCGCTAGATGTTCGTTTCTATGCCAAAATATTACTAAAATCTTTATTTTTAGCAGTATACATTTTCCGATGCATAGATACTGGATGTAAATTGCAATACATTATACAATTAAAAAGCCCAAATCGGTTTCACTCAATTGGCGAACCAAGTTATATGGAGATAGGCATGGCTATCAAGATTTTATCAGCACTCACAGCGCTGATATACTTACGGGAGACCTTTCTCTTAACGTCCGTTACAGCGGTTATAGCAATAATAGAACACCGATATCGAGACATGTACAGAAAATCCTATGACAGAAGCACAGAACACTATCCTAGGAACCCTATTCTTTTATTTGAAGTCGACGTTGCCCAACCAGTCTAATTGTCAACATCTTTCTCTCTGAAAAATTAATGAAGGTATCTCCACCGCAGAACTCATCAATAGATTTCTAATCGACAGCCTAAACCGATAACGACGACATGCGGTCAAAGAAAATGACTCAAGTACACCGAGAACTGGGCAAGGTAGATGCAAGGGAGTGTGGTTGGGGTGTCCCTCAAATCGGAATGGATGCGATGAGCCACCCCCGACCAACTCAACTTCTCCTCCTGTTCACCACAGCCCAGGCTGAGGGCAGAGAGAGCGTAAAAGCCCGCTACTCACGGCAAGTCAACCGCAACATCACGACCTTGCATCCGTATCATTCCCCGCCCCGACAGCAAAGACACTTTCTCCCCGCACCTCCCTTACCCAGGCTTCTTTTACTTCTTCCCTCCCCCACCCATCGCTACCACCACCGCTTACTTTCCTCCCCACAAATACGTCCTCATCTTCAGCATGACCTGCTCTAACATACTACCGCTTGCCTCTGTCCCTCTAGCATATTCCCCATTCCTAAATCGTTCATTTCAACCATCATTAGAAGATAGTCGACGAAGGACGCGGGAAATGCCGTATTCATTATCACAAGCCATCTTTAAAATACTGTGGTCTGAAACTGAGTATGATAACGAGTTTCAACCTTTCCACCTTCGTTACCACATGATTTGAACTTGTATTTGAACTGTATAATAAAGACAATCGGTATCTGATATTTTCATTTACAGGTGAATCTGACTTCTGGTGAGATGTAAGGTAAGCTAAAAATTATTTTAAGAAAAAAGAGTGCATCCATGCTCATATAACTCATGCTTGAGGTTTACGGTATGCATCACTGGAGCATCTAATGTTCCTAAGGGAAAGATTTTTCAGCATAAAATTAAGAAAACAATTGTAAGCCACTAACAATAACATCATATTTGTATATTTATCCGAAATGAACGTTTTCTTAGGTTATCCCTTTTTCAAATATAAATAGTAGGAAATTACTTAAAATGAATTTTTACACGTTTGAATTTTGTGCACATTTTTTTACGCTAATTCAGAGGTTCAAAATAATCCATAGATCTAAGACAATTTGGTGGTGATATAGAATGAATTTATGATTCAACACGTTTTTTTTTGCAAAAATGAAGATGCACGTAACATGATTTTTTGCTAAACGGACTCAAGGTATGTAGTTTTAAGTAGATATAGCCCCGTACAGAAATTTTCATGGAAATCTGAGACCCTAAGGTTTGTTGAATTGAGGTGGAATGTATATGTATTATACCTATATTTCCCTCTATCAACAGTAGCACATGTTTGGGGTATTTAAAAAATACCTACATACATCAAATTTCTAGATCATACATTGGTTTACAGAATTTGTTCGATTATCCAAGGTTACAAAAAGTCATATAATTCGAAAAGGGAAATAAAATTTTAAATAACTTTGAGTGGCCCACTGATAATTTATTTTTAACCATCAGGATTCATCGGTATCAGTGGTGTTATCAGTAATATGGTAACTGTCCTTGAGAAACACTCAGATAAACGTGTAAAAATATAATATGAGGTTCCCTGATGAAAGAATAAAAGCTTGTTTGCGCAATACAGCAGGGGTGCCGACTTACAAAAAATATTGGGGGGCCCAAACCGGGGACCTTGCCCCGGTAAATTTTATAAGTAGTGAATTTTAAAGTATTTAAGCATTTTGGAAGAGTCGTATGATCAACATTAGAACCCTTATCACTCGAATCTCGATATCTGGACACTCCGGGGAAAATCGACGAGCCTGACACATTTTTTCCTCACATCTGTAACGAATTTTTGGGGGGGCTCGGGCCTACTCAGGCCCCATGGAGTCGGCGCCACTGCAAGACACTAAATTACACGCGAAAATAATGAAGAAAGCAAGTCCACCGAGAGTATGAGGTGGGGGTCGGGGAAAATCCTTTGGGGCCGGGGCGCGACAGGTCCTGGCAACTGCTGAGGAGCTTTGGATGAAGGGAGAGCCCGCATATCAGCATCATCAGCGCTTCTACTTGGACCCGCGTTCGACTCTCCAGGAAGGCGATCGAAATGAACATAGATCGAAAGATAAAATTCCAACCAACCAAGGAAATATATGAGGGAACTTTATACTACATCCGGGAAGAATGTGAGAGGAGGTCCTACCCTCCTCTCAAAATGAGTACAATAAATTAAAAATAAAGTACTGTAGACTGAACAACTTCAATGAATCAAGCGCGAGAGCATAGCAGTGATACTCCGACAGTAAACATTTTTCTTTGATATATTTAGATATAAAATATCATGTATGCGCTAATTTAAAATTATTTAACCCATAACCTTACATAAATCTTTCCTAACCCCTCCCCAAATACATCAGCATATCATATATATCGACATCACATATATATTTGCCACTGACGTGCATAGGTACTGTTAGATACGAAGAGCCGAAGAATCAATATACAAAGCAGCAAAAAACAGATTTGATTAAGAACACTTAAGGCAAACTACCGACATCTGACACTGAACACCCTTCTTTCTTAAGTGAGCAGTCACATGAAAACGAAGCAAATTTACAGATGATTGAGATACAAAAATATTCTCACATCAGAAAAACTGTTTTACCCCTTCATAAGAAAGTGAACAAGGAAGGAAACACATTTCAACGTATGAGAGTCCAATTGCGACATTCGGTTGGTCACATATGATAAATGAGAGGCCCGCACATAATGAGATCCTGAAATGAACTTCAGCCGCGACCAGCAGCAATATAAATGAATTTCAGATCATAGCAATGAATACGAGTCTTTCCGAAGGAACTTCTCGGATTAAACGTACAAACGATAGTTAGGGACTCAAGATAAATCGAGTTTCGAAGTCTTGTCGTCTAAAAGGCTTTTTAGAAAACCCATCAGCTTAAATCCACAATGATTTTTTCAACAATATCAACTGTGAACTACGGTTCTTCGTCGATGCAACAGATCTAGAGCATAATAACCTCAGACAAGGGTCAAGTAAGAGCATTTGAAATTCAAACACTCCAAAGGTGCGTTCACAATCGAGCCACCTCCAAAAAAATGCAAACGTCCAACTCGGCGACCTTATTCAGCTTCCGGCGTAGAGAAAGAAAAACACGCAATCGTATCGGACTAGAGTTAAATGCCTAGTTGAATATAATTACACCGGAAGAGAGTTTTTTGGATATGAGAGAACTTTAGGGATTTTATTTCAAAGTCAAGGTAATTTTTTAAAGCATAATGTAGGAAGATAATAGTTTTAAAGTTAGAAGAAAATGGCTTATTGTCGTCGAAGGAATGAAAACGATTTATCGGGACGTAGCGTGAAGAAGAGTTGATTGAGGCTTCAACTCTTACAAAAGATACACATTTCAAATTATTATCGCATCATGTCCATCCATTTAAAGGAAAAAAAAGGCACCCGATGCGTCCCACAGCAAACAAACCACAAACACCACCGCAATAACAATTACTCATCGCCACTTCAAATCACTCATCTCAGCTGTTTAACAATAAATCCGATGTAAACAGAAGGTAGTCTTAGGATTTTTGACATTTCTCTAGAAATTAGGAATACGATCCTTTCCATTTCAGTCTCAGTTTGACTATTGTTAGTGGGACAGTATGGAATTTCCCTTTCGTTAAACAATATTCAATCCGAAATTGCGGATTTCCTTAAAATGCGAAAAAAAAAAAATTATTAATGAAATAAAATCTGATAAAAATGAAGGTCTTTTTTAACTTATAAAATGCTATCAAGTTAACTGGTCCACTGAAAATTTTAGTCAAAAATATCTCAAAAGAGCGTCATCAAGGCTGTAAAATAGTGAATACGAGAAAGACTCCTCTTTCTCGTATTCGCTACAACACCCTCATCTTTAGTTCAATTTCCTTAACACCGATGAAATACCAGATCTACTTTTTCAGGCGAAATTTTCTTTCTCCAAAACAATTTAACGAGTACTTATCCATCAATTCATTTGTGCATTGAAATGTAATTAGAACTGGCAATACCATGTTCTTGGCCTGCCAACGAAATTTTGATATTTTAGACACTATTTATCAACTGATAGCAATCATACGGAGCGTCAATTTAATCTTGATATCATATTTGTTAACATGTTATTATGAGCCAATGTTTGCATTTATTCCCTGCCATGAGATGTAAATTTCCAAACAGCGATTTTTTAAATCACAATACGGAAAAATGAAAATTTTGCTCCACCGGCGATTTCCGCAAAATTCTGTTCATTATATCTTTGCCCGTGATTTATCAACAATGTACTAACATTTTCGAAAATGTTTTGTTCTTACTTCCAGAGATTTCTCAAGGTTAATTTTTGATTCTTCACTATTTAGTCCAGTCAATATTTCGTCAAATAGGGCCTTGCTAGGAAAGGTTAGGAGCAGTTCAGATTTCTCCCCCTAATAATGTTTCTTGGGTCCCTGAATCCGAATCTGAGGTTTACACACAAAGGGTCTATCAGGTCAAGATGGTGAAAAGTGCCCGCCGATATTTTGAAAAATAAAAAATACACGCTTAAAGTGCATCCAAAATTATGTGTTTCCCCAAAGTTTCAGGTCTTACCAATGGATAATAACGCCAAAAAAAATTTAAACACGATTTTTAGTTTTTTATCCATATCTCCAGTTTTTATTTCTGTAAAATCGTTTTCTTGTTTTTAAAATCTAAATACTATTACGTTCAATCATGCTGATTTTTTTCAAATTTTTTTGACCGAAAACTAAACTTTTACATAAGTTTGAAATTTTCAAAATTAAATTAAAAATTTTAGGAAACTATTGACACGCTGAAAAAATATATGTTGTAACCCCTACCCTAAAGTACAATCCTAATTTTTTCAGATTTTTAAAATTGGTTGAACACGAATAACTGCTTTGCGCCATTTGCATGTATTACAGGAGTATATTTGATTTGATTGTTGATAGCATTTATTGTTGACCGGTTTCTAATATAATTTTGAAAAAAAATCAGGATGGTAGAACGTAATACGAGGCATGTTTTCAAAGTAAGTACCGTTTTGACTTAAAAAAAACAATAAGTAAATTTTTTCAAAAATAATTAATTCACTTGTAAGGCCATACTTTACTTTTCTACATAATTCCCATTACTATTGAGCCATTTATCGTATCTTGGGACCAGCTTTTGTATGCCATCGTCAAAGAAGCTTGCCGCCTGATTAGACAACCACTGCTTCACGGTCGTTTTCACTTCGTCATCATCGGAATGGCGCTTTCCCGCCATTAAGGGTGTTTTGCTGGTCGATGTTTTGGCTTGCGGCGACACAATCAATGCAACAGCGTACTGTGCGGCTTTACAAAAACTGCGCCGCGCTATTCAAAACAAAAGGCGTGGCATGCTGAGTGCAGGTGTCGTTTTGCTCCACGATAATGCCCGTCCACACACAGCAAATCGAATACAAGACCTTATCACTTCTTTTGGCTGGGAACAATTAAACAATTAAGTTGTTTATGCACTTGAAGAAGCATCTGGCGGGTCAGCGCCATTCCGATGATGACTAAGTGAAAACGACCGTGAAGTAGTGGTTTTCTAATCAGGCGGCAAGCTTCTTTGACGATGGCATAATAAAGCTGGTCCCAAGATACGATAAATGCCTCAATAGTAATGGGAATTATGTAGAAAAGTAGAGTAAAGTATGGCCTTTCAAATGAATAAATTATGTTTGAAAAAAATTTACTTTGTGTTTTTTTTAATGTCAAAACGGTACTTACTTTAAAAACATGCCTCGTAGTATTTACATTTTAAAATCAAGAAAACAATTTTACAAAAATAAAAACTGTAGATATGGTTAAAATACTAAAACACGTGTTTCAATTTTTTTATAGTTATTATCCATTGATAAGACCTGAAAATTTGGGGAAATACATAATTTTTGATGCACTTTAAGGGTGTATTTTTTTATTTTTTAAAATATCTGGGGGCACTTTTCACCATCTTAACCTGCTAGACCCTTTCATGACAGGAAAGAGCAAAAAAATGGTAAAAATAGTCATAAGATTCCTTATCCGTAACATTTTTCTCTCCGATGAAACTTTTGGCCTCGCACGTTTGGAAAATTTCCGTTTTTCATGTGCGTCACCCCAAAATCCCACTTCATAAGTAATTAATTAAATAAGTCTAGGAAGACTTTGTTTTTAGCCTTCAAAATTTAATATCTGAATAATTTTCAGCGTTGAATCCGAAGATGATCTTCATTTTCTCCCATCACTAAAATTTTTTCGAATTGCAAAACTAAAATTTTGTTAAAAGTAAAAACAAAATGATAAATTATGCGATTCCAATAATTACTCATACCATTTCCCATTTATAGACTAATTTAGCATCAAGCATTGGGAGTTAAGCATACCTTAGCATCACTAAATAATTGAGAAGTCCGAAGGCAAACACAGTGGTTCCATAAACCCTTTATTTCGAATATTGCCATGAATTAGCCAAAATTTCTACTCCAGAGGATTTTTTAAAAAATTTCTATTCGTAAAATTAATTGTTACTAACTAGAAACCACTACTCCTTTTCACCCACACTTAATAATGAAGCATTCTAAAATTTTATAACTGTGTCACCTTTAGAAGATGGATTTGATTTGGATTGTAATATTGTATTTTGTGAGGACATTAGAGGTTGACATGTGCTATCACATCTTCAGATTGTTAGTAAATGCAGCACTAATTCTGGATGAGTCATACTAGCAAAGTCTTCTCCTACTGCCATAGATTAAAAATCATAAAACTTGCTCAAATGATACTACTCCAAGTTAGAGGCAAGCTCCATCACAAATGCCTTGTGGTGATAAGGCATTTATAGAGCCTCATCTTCGTAAGGGGGGCTAGGAGCCAGGGCCTTTAAGGAGAGTACCATCAGCAATTCTAAACATTGGCATGGCCTCAGTGCAGAGCGTAACTTCAGTGACGAGAAGTGATTGCACCCATCAGAACACTTCAGAAATACTCATTGAATTTATCATTCTCGCCTCTCTCTCTTCTGTATACTGGGTCAATAAAATATGATGATAGCTCAATGACTGAGTGGGTCCAAGATCAATGTGACATCAAGTTAACTCATTTGAAATATTGACAACATTCGATAGTATGTCATGCTGAAATATTTACAAATATGTAATGATATTTAAGGTGGATAATGAAGTGGACTTGATGGTGATATAACATATCAGTGCATGCTGTGGCTATGCTTTTTCCCATGATTCATTAACCATTCATGCTACAGTACTTATTTTTTCTTTATTTACCCTATATCTGAAGGGGCAGGACTCGGGAGTTGAACATGATACTGAGCAACAACAATGTGTACCATAAAGAAGTAAGAATGAAGCGGACTTGATGGTGATATAACATATGAAAGATGATGGTCATAAAAATATGTCATATATTTTCTAAAGTAACAGTAAGAACCTTGAGGCAACTTGTAGGGACACTACTTGACAACTTAATTATATTTAAACTCAATATAAAAGTCTTTCCACTGGAGTAAATATACATTTTTTGAGAAACAAATTAAAGTAGCTACTCTTATTAATAATAAAACCCAATCAAATGTATGAGGAGGCATTAAATCTATCAATCTATGGCAAAGCATAATTTAGGTAGTTTCGTACGTAAAAATAAAAATGAACATCAAATATAATAGTTGAAGATAAAAATATTTGTTTGATTCAAAATGAAGCATTTGAGCCTTTTATGTAAATCTGCAAATAATATTTAAAAATGTAAATCATAAAGCTATATGAAAATATCAGCATACGAATAAAATCTAAGTACATGAAACACCATAAAATATGACCAATGGTTTTCACGGATTAAGAAATTGCAGCATTAACACATTCATAGAGAAAAAATAATAGACAATGAGCCAAATTGGTGCATCTATTCTTTATAGTGTTCACATATCTTTTCTTCACTTTTGAGTGGTACAAGGCACAAAAAGTCTACATTGTGGAAAAAGTTTCAAAGTGATGGTATTCATCATTTTCTAAAACTAAATCCATAAAATTAAGCCAAAGATACCATTTTGCTTATATTTAACACATACAGAAGAAAATAAAACAATATCATAACCACCTCGAGCAAAAATTTCTATCAGGGAGAAAACTATCAAGTAGAAATAATCGATTATGGACAGTAACCAAAAAGGGAAGGGAGGGTTGGAGAAAAATATAGTGCAATGCAGTGGAAAAGTTTCAGGAAGACAGAGATGTTGGCATGCTATATGCCCAGGTAAAGTTGCTCTCACCCAAAAAAAGAGGGCAATGTCAAAATTTGAGGCTGAAAGGAAGAATGCCAACTGAGCATGTCAAACTTCAGAGTAGGTGAAAGGTATATTCCTTCTATCTTACAAAGTATCTATGCAACAGCAGGAACAGGCCAGAAAGGTTTAACATCAATGAAGGAAGTATTGTGGAAGAGGATAATCTTAGTCAAGGCACTTAGGCAGTGGCATAGCCAGGACTTTCGTTCGGGGAGGGGATGGGGTCCAAAACCAGGGGTGAACATTTTTGGAAAACATGGTACTAAGTAGAGGGTTTTAAACTAATTTTAACACTTTTCATATTCAAAATGACTTCATTTGTTAAAGAAACATATTGTAAATTCGTGATTTTTCAATATTTATATTTATATATTATATTTATATTGGCGTAGCAAGGGAGGGTCCAGACCCCCCCTGGCTACGCCACTGCACATAGGATACAAATCCCCTTTAATATTATAAAACTAAATTTTAGCTCATGAATGAAAACAAGATATCTAGCATTTTGAGACCATGAAAGCCTTATTTACATTAAGTGTTATCAATTCTGAAAAATCAGGACTGACCTTGTGATATCCCTCAAGTGTAACCACTTTTCAAATATTGAAATATTATGATACATGTATATGAAATGATTCCTTTCACTCTTTAAATAGTAGGATGGATAATGATGTGGATATGCATATAAAGCGAAAAACATGTAACGCCATAACCTAAAAACCTAAGCTAGAACCTAAGAACCTAAACTGCAATAGTTGTTTATTATTTGTTTAAAAAAAATAGCCTTTAAAATAATTTTTGGCAGAAAAACTCTTCCATTTGGGTGCATACAATTAGAAAATTGCTGTAAAATGATTTCTTTTTGTTATTATGGTCACATTATGCTGGAATTAATGATATGCGAGATATATAGTTCTGTGATTTTGTGTTCATAAATAATTACTGGGCACTGAATTCCATGACCCCATAATAATCCTAAGGGGCAGATCCAGGATTTCTTTCTGGGGGGACACAAGCAAGGCCATATCCAGGATTTTGTTCTGGGGGGGGGGTGCAAAGTATACCCCGTAATACAAAATGAACGCAATTATAACGGGACCGTATTAAAAATCTTGCATATTTTTAAAGGGTCTGGGGGGGGGGGGGGGGCACGTGTCCCCCCTAGATCCACCTATGATAATCCTGATTTTGTATAATAACCTCAAGGCTACTTTCCTGAAAACATATCATGGGATTTTTTAACATTCTCATTTTCCTGGCAAAATTATGCCTTCAATCATATTCTTTCTTGTACTGTTTGAAATCTACCAGCATCTTGATAATGTATCGCATTCATTTTTTCAAATTCTGGTGAGTTAAATCAATAGGTAATTATTATTTTTTGCAAAAAATACATTATGTTAAATATAATTTTGTATTACACAAATATTTTTAGTTATTTACCAAAATACTCAAAGCTCCACGTTTTTTGTGAAAAAATGTAAATTTACAAAGTTTCACCAAAACTGAATTTTTGAACTTTCAAGCAAGTTGTGTTAGGGCCCCGGCGCACTGGCAACTTTTACAAAGCAACTATTTAGTTGCTCTGTGGATGTTCAAATGAAACACACGAAATTGACTGTGGCCCCGCGCACGGGCAACTTTTTAGTTGCCGCAACTGCCGTGTGTTCCATAGGGACTTCCTCAAAGCAACTAAATAGTTGCTTTGTAAAAGTTGCTAGCGCACGGGGGCCCTTAAAGTATGTGACCGGGCTGTATCTTCTACTCTACAAGAACTATCAGAGTAAAAGTTGGGCCTTATAACTTAGATATAACATAGACGAAAGAGTGAGTTGCTTATAAAATCTTAAGAAAATGTTTTCTCTGATATTTCTGGGTCTGTGTTTGAGTTTTTGCCTTGATGTCTTCCCTACATCCAGAATATTTCTTTATGATTTATATTCATTGATATGGCCATAATTTAAGAACGAATTTCTAACGATTATTCCAACAGAAGTGAGCTACCTTTCTAAACACAAAATTCTCTTAAACAGTATATCCACAGTCTTGAATTTCAATTCAGACTAGTATTGCTGTGAACAGAGCCAATATCCAGGGGCGGATCCAGGATTTCTTCCTGCGAGGGGCACAAGCAAGGCCGTATCCAGGATTTTGTTCAGGGGGGGGCACAAGGATACCTTGTTATACAAAACGAACAAAATTATAATGGGACCGTATTAAAAATATATCATATTTTTAAGGGTCTGGGGGGGGGGCACGTGCCCCGGTGCCCCCCCCCCTGGATCCGCCTATGCCAATATCTATAATATCTTTCCTCAAGGTAGGCTACATGCATCACAAACTACCTAAATTAACCCTCTCCCTACCTAAATTTAGATGCCTCAATCTGCACTCCATCTTGACTTACCCAAAATCAAAAAGTTTTTTAAACCTCTCTCCAAACTGGCTGACTTGGCCCACTTATGGTAAAGTAGGGTGACCTTTTACATAAGAATGCCAAATCCCTGACTTTTCCAGGCTTTCCAGACTTATTAAGCAGCTTTCAAGATTATTAGCTGACATTTAAAATAGGGAATATCAATCCTTATACGCCTTTCCCTGGGGCAACAACCTTGTCGCAGTGAAAAGACCCATAGAACTGCACTGGATTACTTCTAAATTATTCTCGGTAGGGCCACCCATTTTGCCACCCAAATGAGAGGGTCGTAATGTAAGAGTTTAAAGAAAAGGTTAGTGAAGAGTTTGATCCAGAGTGTAACTCTTTACGGTGCGGAAACTTGGAGAATATGGAAGAAGGACGAGAGAAGACTGGAGGCATTCGAGATGTGGGTGAGGAGAAGGATGGATAAGGTGAAGTGGACGGAGAGAAAGACGAATGAAGAAGTGCTGGACATGGTGGATGAGGAGAGGCAGCTTTTCGATTAGATATGGAGGAGACTGAAGGTATGAAAGAAGCGAGTACTTAGCCAGGATGGTATGTTGAAAACAGTGTTAGAGGGTAGAATGTTGGGTAAACGAGGGAAAGGAAGGAAAAGAATAGGATTTTAAGATAGGATGAAAGGGGAGGCCTTATTCTGAATTGAAGAGGGAAGTGCTTGAAGACATGGATTTTCCCAGAATTCTTCTTAAGTACTCCATGGAAACCTACCTTAGTAGGTAGAATACAATAATGATAATAATAATAATACCTCATCCCTACAAGATATTAAAATGTGGCTTAGAATATAAAAATAATAGCCTTAAAACAAATGTAGATTTACAATTCAAAAATAAATATTTTACAACTATAGCACACCAGCTGAATGACACCTTGATAATATGATGATTTGATACACATAGAAAACTATGCATTTGAGAATGTTAAAAAATCACACTTGCCTTTCAGTATATATAATATTTCCAGACTTTGTCAATTTCACTAACATTCCATGACTTTCCAGACACAAAGGAATTCCATAACTTTCCCCGACTTTCTAGTTTTGAGTGTGGACCCTGTAAAAGACACTCTCTTATGCCCTATAGACATCTGCTTCCTCTTGAAATGGTGTATGCTCTTTTCCTAACTTTTTTCCTTTCTTATTTTTTGTCTCCAAGAGACAAAGTCGAGCCTCATAAAATCTGAGCACAACTCCACGGCAAAAGGGCCCACAGGCCCAAACAAGATGCCTTTCTCACAAAACTGAAAAATGGCAATGTATCTATCAAGTGGGGCTAAAGGTCTTTTGGCACTCTTGCTGCCACCAGGAATGTAGAGAGAAATCTTAACCGCGGAAAGAGATGCTACTGCCACTGACCTTAAGGTAACAAAAACTTTTGAAAAATCAGGCGGATTTCAGAAACACATGCCTACAGAGACCAAGCCATAATAATTACAGCCACTTCAGTACAAAATAACGACACCCATAAATTTAAACATTATACAAACTAAATTTTTAGCGTATAAAATTAAATTTATGGTTTTCCAACCTGTGGGAACTGGAAAAAACTATGTACTAGTATAGACAACCTACATATGTACTACCCGAGCCCACCACTGAAGGAAATTTCTGGCTACATGCTTGGCTGGTAAATGAAATAAGAGGAGATGAATAAAAATACACTGAGAAGTATGAAACACGACCCATATACAAAATATATATTTGAATGGCACTATAGGAAAATGGCATGCTATTTCAATAAGGGACACTAATTCCGAACAGCAGCACATAATGCGAAATGCTCCTCATCAAATGTCCGTAAGGAAGCAAGGCAAAAATGATGCTTTCTTATTTACTCAAAACAGTTCATTTTTAAGCAGAGTAGAATAGACATGGTGAAAATTTAAAAGTCATGAAAAATTTAGGTGACACAACAACAGATGTATGATTGTGACTTTTAGAGCACAGCAGCTAATCAAAATGAATGGTTCTATCCTTATATTGTTACACAAGGAAAATCATGCAATGAGTGAAATGAGTCATACAAGTTACTGGAAAGCAGAGTAAGAAAAAGAGGGAATTCTGCAAAGGAAGAATCAACACACAAATGCAATTACAAAGCAAAGAAATAGGATAAGAAGTCATCAGAACCTACATTTGGAATGTTTCCTAATCGAATTAAGGTATGGCTGATGACTGCAGCAGAAGATTAAAGGGTGGAGGTACTGGAAATGTGGAAATATGTACATAAGAATGATGAAGATCAAATGGATTGACTGAGTTGGTAATGTGGGAGTTTTAATATAAGGTAGGGAGAGTATAAATATCTTCTAAAAAAGCTAAACAATGAGACTGGATAACTTATTTGACCTCATCAATAAGCATGATGCTCTAATGAAGACATAGATCAAGGGTGGGTGTGGGAAGAATGGCAATGATGAAATCAAGTACATACATAATGATACATCGATCAGGGAAAATATGCAATTAAGAAAAGATAAAGTTAGCTAAGAGGAGAACTGAGGGGAGAGCTGCATCAAATGAAACTCATAATGATTGCTCAATGGTGCCATATGAATAAATTGTTAAATTTTTCAACCAAGCTTTCAAATATTAAATTTTCAAAATCAACACTAATCTCAACATTAAAAATTAAAAAAGGAATTATTGTGCACACAGAATTACAAATCATGACTACATAAAAAAGACAAAAGTAAATGCACAGATCTGGATACTATAGTTCAGCAATAAATGATGTAGATCTAAATGAAAAATAATTTTACAAAAATACAATTCTTTTTAAGAACTTTACGTAGGTCATTTATACAAATTATCTCTCACCTTAAGACTTGCATGAGGAAAACTGAGTTATTTAAAATGGCAAATTGAATGAATGCTAGTACACTGGCATGAATGACTGAAAAGAAAATAAAGGGATGAGGATAAAATGGACTGATGCATTTCAGAATTTCATCAAAAATCCAAGGAAATTTCATGGTAGAATAATAAATAATTATTGGTTAGAGGAAACCACCTCTGAAATACACCATGCAGTTCTACCAAGCCATTGCTTCTGTTGTAACCGGACGTATCAACACACAAAATGAAAGCTCTAATGTTTAAATTTTGGCTTTATCTTGTATTCTGGTACATATTTACTTTATACACACTATAATCACAGAAAATAGCTTATTTTTATTCTAAAAGATGAAAACTTATGAGTAATATAACAACTATCATTTAATGCATGGTTGATATTTCCTGAATAATGTTCACCTTAAGCCTTAACAAAAAAAAACAGAAATAATGCAATGACACTCATCCTGTAAAGTCAAATTCATTCATTTCTGCAACATTTAATTTAAAGCTTGATTGTACATTCTCTGCTACAATCTTCATCCCTCAGTACAAAGTTTTGCACCACACAGAAAGACCTTAACAAGCACAAATCATGGCCATACGTATGAGAGCAAGGTAATTGTCTTTTCACTTAATGGTGCAAACAACCAAGTTTGCCAACTTCAGTATTTTTTACTTCAAAGTCAGTCTTATACACATCAAGACCACAAACATATATCCTACAACATTCTGATAAATAATGAGATTCCACTGTCTCATAAAGCATATCATTGGGCAATAAATCTTTATCTCGCAGACATCTTGAGTTACCTTTCAACCACAAGCACAACTCTAACTATCTTCTTATTAGAGATAGGAAGTAGGCAATAAAATTCAATTGCCATATATTTTACAAAGAGATCTAAAACCTTTTTAAGTAATACTGTGTTATAAATAAACAATATTTTACTTTACCTAGGAATAAAAAGCACTAGAAGTGTGTTTCAGACAGTAAAACTTAACTGCATCACCAAATTAACAAAGGCAAACCAAGAGTGATTTGCAAATACACACAACGTGTTCTTCAAATATTTACAATTAACAGTACTTTTTAAAAACACAGTAGAAACAGTAATTATTATTTCATCAATTGATGTCACAGAGACTAATGGATCATTGACAACAACAGGATCAGTTCTATTTGAATGCCCAATGGTTGAAAGAAAAAATTATAGTAACTTACTTTAAAATTTTGGCAAATTTAATATTAGCCAGGGTAAAAATTACATCACAGAAGTTTTTAAAAATCATTTATCTCTAAAAAAACCCGTTTCAAGTTATTTACAATAAATTTGTGCTACTCTCAGATGGGACAGCATTACAAAACAGATACCTTCAAAGACAATTGTTTTCAGCACATAAAAATAAATATTTTTTCCCAAGCACTTAAAATGACAAAGGTGAATAAATTTTATTTACATTATGTACATGAGAAAATAAGAAACTACCAGGAACTACACATCCTCCCCATCTCTATCAATCAGTTTACAACTGAATGAATTCCTCTGCTCGAGAAATACAAATATATGATTTAAGGCAAAATTTAAAAATTTGGAATAAAATATATATAAATAGCATATATTAAAAATTGAATACCAAAATATGGTTGACATTTAAATTAATCTTTCACACAGAAAAAATAAAATAAATAAGTCACTCTGGAGAACTACAAACTTTAGCTTTCATGATGTGAATCACAGTCAGACTGAAGGTATGGAGAAGAAGTACAGGTGAAATGATAGATATAGGATCTATCATGGAAATGATGTCGGCCAGCGACATGACGAATGACACCCCCATCCAAGAGGTGATTTCCGTAACGAGTCCCTTCCGCTCTGTCATGCACTAGTCCTACCTCAAGCAACCACGCTACAAGGTCACAGCCCTTAAATTTTCCACAGCCAACTTCTGACCTGTCGCCTACCCCACCAACACTCACCACACTGCTTGTACCACTCGTCCTGGTTAAAGCAAAAAAATAGTAATTTAAACCTTAATAATCATAATGATTACACACATATCTTCCCATCTGTAACATAATTAAATCAAAGCCAAAAAGTTTTGACATCATCTCAAAACTGACAATCTAAATAATTAAATTGGATAATACAAATGTTATTATAATAGCATATCATAATGCAAAGAGTGTATTCCAATGCCTCTTAGAGCATACCTCAATTGAGCCTCTTTGTTTTTTAATATCTGTTATTTACTTGCATTTTTTATGTTAATTCAATTCCTGTTAAAAAATACTTTTTTGTAAATCTAATGATGTAAAAATTCCAAGTGGGACAACATTCTTAGGGTATTTTCATATTCAGAGTAAAATATTGCAGAGTTTATGGAGATGGGAACAATTCTCTTAGGCTATTTCTTCTCCTAATAATAAAAAATATCCATAGCTGCAAAAAATATAAATGCAGTGCTAGACCAAGAAAGTCTCTTGATTCTCAAGGAATGAATGATCAATTTCAATCAATGATGAAAATCAAGAAGGACGTTCAACAACATCAGCTTTCCAATACAAACAATACATTTTGCCCAACAACACTTATTGTTGGCAAGGCCAGAATTATAAATAGCAACCATCGTAATAGCAAGTGAAATAAAGATGTTGAACAAAAATACTTTTTTAAATCACTACTCTGTCACAAAATTCAACAGTTTGATACACCAGGACATAATGCTTAAGTTGCTGAGGCCAGCATAGGCTTCCAAGGCACGATTTCACACTCAATAAGTCTCAGCACTCTGGCTTGTGTCAAGGTGGCTTTCCTACACACCATATCATAGGTTCTAAATTCACACAAGACTGAATGGCATTTCCAAATACCCAATGACCGCACTGGCACTCAATGGAAGAAAGCATGGACTAATGGAAAAAATATGAGAAAAAATAGAAGCCATCAAGAACTGCTACTGAAGGATGCCAAAGGACAAATGGACTAGAGGCATGGTCAGAAAAATCTTTTGGAGAGAGGGTAGGGATATTTTGGGAGGGAACCAACAGAGATTTTATGTTCCGAAAGTTTTAGGCAGGGTTTGCTGCCATTAATTTCATAACCCTCACCAATCTACTATTCCCCTGGATAGCTATGGTACTGAAATGGATGGACAAATATAAATTCAAGTTATGAGGCACAAAGAATAATAGGAGTAGAAAAAACAAAAAGAAGTCAAAGAAAAATGCAGTGGATTAGCTACATAAACACATAGCAATAATGTAAAAGCATCATACAGGCAGTCCCCGACTTTCGCACACAATGCGTTCCCAAAAACTTGTACGAAAGTCGAATGTACGAAAGTCGAACCATTGACTTCCATACTAATTAGGGGTTACGTTCCAAAAGAGCGGAATATACGTACTAAAACCTTTTTTTTCACGGATTTTATTTCAATTCACTAAATTTTAATAATATGTTAATAAAATTCCTCGAATAATCTAATTTCTTTCGAAAATACGCAGAAAATGTGAATAAAAGTTAAAAAAAAAAGAACTCTGTTGGCTATCGAGTGAAACTTCCTCTTGGCGTTTAAGTTGACATTCCACATATTACGTCCACTATAAATAAAAAGACATATCAAGAACAAATGCAATTGTTGAACCCGCACTCTGGATACCTTTTAATTTTCACACATTTGGCAGGTGACATTCGTGATCGCGTATATTTCGCATGTTATTCAAGAAAGAAAAAAGACAAACGGAATTCGGGTGATAATTCGTACAATATCATTGCCGAAGCTGGATATGAATTAAACAGCACTCAAACGAAAAAAAAAACACAATTAGAAAGAAGATCTTACTAGTTTTATTGAAAGCTATTTGATGATGTCTAGTCAACTTTTTTGAAAAATCTCTCCAATGAAGGCTTTCTTTTTCTCTTGATGAAGGAGCCTATAGCAGGCAGTCTCTCTCCCAAATAAATCACCTAGGTAAGAGTCAACTACCAACGATTCCCTTCATTGTACACGTTCGTATTGTTTGCATATAACCCATTTGAAACAATTGAATGTTGGGATGCGCTGTAAACATCGCGGGAATTTAAAAAAATTACAGACCAACGTCCGAAAGACTGAATTTAGCGTACAGAAGTTAAATAAAAGGTGTCAATTTTGAACGTACGAAAGTGCGAATTGTACGAAAGTCGAGTGTACAAAAGTCGAGTGTACAAAAGTCGAGGACCGCCTGTACTGGGAAAATCAAAAGAGAAGTAAACCAAGGAAGTATTTAACTTCGGTTATGAAATTAAATTGGAAAAGGTAGTGGAATTCTTAGGTAAGTAACAATATGTGGGGAGACCACATTATCAGTCACTTAGGAAATGACTATTAAACCTTTTGGTACGAATGACGAAAATATATGGCAGGTCGGTTCTTGACCCAGGAGACAAAAGCCACAAATTTTCGTCGGATATTTTTCTAAGCAGGAGAATGAATGCTGAAAGTATACGTTTCCTTACTCTCCTCCTTTTATGATGGTCTCGGGTTCGCTAACTCTTAGTTTTGGGACCCAACAAAGCAGGACTTATGCCGTACCATCAAAATCCGGGAGCAGGTACCCAAACCCCTCATCCTATATTACCCCTCTCTGTGATAACGGACCACAGTTATTCAAATGTTCATTCAGTCAGTTTTCAAAATAAATATTTGTTTCTTTCTCAAAAATATAAACTAAGAATTGAATTCTTTTGTCCTTTGAGCAGGGTTTACAATTTTTAAACGAAATTCTACGATATATACATTAACTTATATCGCGATTGCAGAATAAACATCAACACGGAAATTGTTGCTGCACTAAATGCATTAATATTAACGGTAGAGCTTCATTCATAAATTGACAATTCCCAGAATAAAACAAAGAATTCAATTCAAAGTCTGCAATTTAAATTCAAGCAACAATTATCCATACATTTAACTCATATGAACAAAGCTTGATTGACTATGAACCAATGTTGCCCATAGGTTTATAAACCCTGAAAGGAGGGAGCCCAACAACCCTCGGAGTCCGAGATAATATAGAGTTCCCACTAGGTAGGGTCAAAAAAGGTTGGTGCTGAGAGTGTATGATTATCCTCGAGGCCCTTCTTAACGAATGTCCAGCAAAAATACTCCATACAGGAGGGACAGAAAATTCTCTTGGGGCTCAGTCCAGCAGTCATGCTAAGGAGAGAACTCTACCATCTCGAAAGGGTTAAAACTATGGAATTTGGTTTTCTATTTCATACTCAGTATCAAATAGAAAAATTATTATTTACCTCCTTTGCTTTTTGATATCACGACGACAGTTGGCAAGGTGATGCCTAAAAAATCGTAGGCATACTTCCTTTGTCTCTTCACTCAATTCACTCCAATCTTTCTGGATAGGAGCCTCCTCTCCATACCACCACTTATGCCACCTGGAAAAGAATTAGGGAGAAGTGCTTCAATGGAAATCATCTTTTTGTCGGAATTTCAGTGCTTCAACTTCAACTTTGAGGAAAATATTCATACACAGTAGACTCTCGTTATTACGAAGTTCACAGGACAAAAAACCTGAGGTTCGTAATAACAAAGTTCGTATGAACGTTTCTTTTCGGAATCATCGAAAGAAAAAATACATACTTTGTCATCATTTTTGTACACTTATAATCTTCAGAATCAATTTTGTAATAAACGCGATTAAGTTATGCGCAAGTCCACAATATACGAAGAAGATGCGTTCCGAGACCTTGCTAGTCAGTTGATAAATCTGTACAAGGCATCGAAGAGAGTGGTTATCCTGCAGAATGCAACACGCATCACAATCGTGCATTAACTCGCGATTGTGACGAACTGATACAGCTAGCAAAATCGCCGAAAAAAAATCGCAGCCCGCGGAAAAAAATGGGAGAAACGCTGGACAGTTCCTGACTTCAAACGGAATTAAACGATACCTTGTTCAGACTACGCCATCTCGTGTCGCATCGGCTAACTCCGAAGGCGCCAAATTGGAATTTCGGTCGCGCTTGAATTTTTCGAACATTCGTACCTCTTAAAGTTCGTAAATCCAATGTGCGTAAGAAGAGGACTAACTGCACGTCCAATTTACAAACGTTAATGAGTGGGTCATCATAATTCAACAGGAATGAAGCTTATTATATGATGTTGCGTGCATATTGAGGTATATCCTACTGAAGAAATAACCAAAATTGACGGTCTTGGGCACAGTACATGATGAGAAAAACGTAGATCAATGATGATAACGTAGTGTAGTGTATATCCACCTAAATGCCGTTGCTTCTTCGTGGAACTTCGTAATAAAGTTCATTTTGTAACCGCCGGGAACGGGACTGAGGTTCGTAATTTCGTTATAACGTTCCTTTAACTATAGATTGGATAGGCCTTTTCGTCGGCACCAACGAATTTCTTAGTAATAACGAGGACTTCGTAATAACGTTGATCGTATTAATGAGAGTCGACTGTAACACACAAAAACCAACACAGAATTTTTCATGGGCTACCACTTGAGTCAAAAACTCCATCGTTGCCACCATTTTGAATAGTATGTTGCTCATCACCTTCAGCGCCGTCTGTTGAACTGATCAAACAATACAGTGTATAACTGATTGCCCAGGGGTCAAGCCAGATGTGATTAGTGGATGCACCTAATGACTGGGTTCTATGATTGGCTGAGGTGGAACCCTTGGTCTCTGTTAAAAAATTTTCTTCTCATCAGCCAAATCTTGATTGTTTCTTTCTCCATCTTTCTTTCCCAGAAACTTCAAGTGTGGCAGAGTGGTTTTGTAACTTACCGTTTGATGGCATAGGGGTTGTTGATGGCCTCCTCTGCATCCACTGACTTCTCAGGTTATGCCAGGCTGAGGTGCCGTTGATGCTCCTTCATTCTGGTTTCTATGGTCCTCCACAATTTCCCAACATACACTTCTCTGCACTCGCACAGGATTCTATACATTACCGGAACCTTGAGTCCAGCAAGATCCTTGGTGTGGAATAGTCAGCTTGAAATCTTTTGCAGTGGAAGATGGACAATCATGATATTGCACATGCCCAGTATCCCTGAAATCTTCCACAAAACCGTGAAAACATAGGAGAGTAATGCTGTGGCTTTCCTTCTCTTCCTAACTTTCCCTATTTTGGCCAAATGTCCTTCTAATGGCTGTAGAGATTTCTCATTGTCCATACCTGTTCAGAAGGAGGGTCTACTTCAAATGATGTAATTCTCTTGGCAAATTCTTTTCATCTCAGATGGCCTTCACTCTATGAATAAGAGACACTAGTGCCATCAGTCTTTGCACAAGGTGGTGATGGCTCCTTCCATTCAGACATTGGTTCATGTTCATTGGGATGCGGTACACCTTGAGTCCAAGTATGCTGACCTTTCTCTTGCAGACAAGAATGTTGAGAAAGGCTAATTCTCCACCTTCTTGATCTCCATAATGAAGCTTAAGATGGAATGGAGTCCCTTCATAACCTTCAAAAAGCAATTGAGATCCAGCTGTCGAAAAGAAAATTTTAAACAATACCAAGGGTTCCACCTTAACCAATCATGGTACCAAATCATAAGGCGCTCCACCAATCACATCCAGCTCGTCCCCACGGCAATCGTTAATATGCCTGGTTGTTTGATCCCTGCATCAAACTGCCCTGAAGAAGATAAGCAATGTGCTCTTGAAGCATTGGCAATGATGGAGTTTTTTTAACCCAAGCAGCCTGAGAAGCATTCAGTGCTTACAACCTAACCATGAATCGGTTCTTAAATTTTTTCGATTCTTGGTACCAATCCGGTTCTCCGCAGACACCGGTTCTTTCTCCAGGTTTTGATTTTAAAAATTCTACATTTTTACCCTATCTAGGACTAATCTATTCTTTTTTTGGCATAAATATTGCCAGCAGTACTGAACAGGCGTTCTCTGAAAACAGTAGAGGTCAATGTTGATTTTGAAGGGCCGCAAGAAATATGCTTGGAGCACTGTTTACATACCGCACAACATCAAGATAGCATCAAAAGAAATTTTGCTGGTGCTACACTTTTGGAGTCAGCCACCAAGGAATTCCTGCCAGTTTTATGTAATTTTCTACACCCATCAATTTAACTGTCAACGTGCAATGATTTTTTTCGTTACTATCAATTGATTTAAGAGATGGACCGAGCTACAGGCATCAAACTTCCATTGTCCTTCTATCTTGATGTAAAAACAGCAGCAGATAAATATACTTTGATCAAAACTGATTCTTATGGCCATGTTCATGTCGTTACATAGAATCTGTGATATCTAAATTAAGACGTAACATGATATTGGTCAACAGAGAGATAAGCTCTCTCCCTAACCATCAAAGTCAAGTCAGATACACTTTTCAGTTCTTCGGTAGACTGACCTTGGAGGGGATTAAAAGAAGGATCCTCAACTGCAAAAAATATTAAGCCTCCTCTTTTAAAAATGGGAAGTACCAACTGGGCAAGTATTTGGCTCTCAATGGACAGCTCACTGATAGTGGAGTTGAAAGGGATAAAACTGAAGATATGGCCTGCAAAGGCCACGAAACGTCATCTTGAAAATAACTTTGACACAACTATCCCCAAAAACCATACAGCGAACTAAAATATTCTTTCGTTCAACAGAACTTTCCACAGTCAAAAGGTTCATCCTACGGAGGATAAAAATGCATTATTCATACGGGAGCAAAATCAGAACCTATTTTTTTGTTGTAGGGGGACCCCTGTTCTACAGGGGTTTGTTTTTAAGAGGTTTCATTTTAAGAAAATTTTCAATCAAAATATATATTAAAATAAATACCTTATGAAAATATTCCAATACTTATTTTTAAAAAATAAACAATATTGGTATTACCTTTTCAAAAATGGTGAGACAATAATATGGCTATCAAGACCAAATGCAGCAAAGACAAATATACTTTGGCCAAAATTCAGACTTGCATCAAGAAAAGTTAGTTCCACATATATGCCAGATGTTTGCTCCATTACTAATGTCCAAATGCTCACAGAGAGACCCTGTAAAATGACAAATAGAAGAGTCAATACATAATTTCCAGCGACAATCAAAAAAGGAATAACCACAAATCAATATCTCCACACACTAGATCCTGGGACATATTACTATATGTACTACATCTGGCATCAGTGGCCCCGACTCCATGGGTCTGATGGTTCCCGAACCCCCTCAAAAATTCGTTACGGGTGTGAGGAAAAAATGAGTCAGGCTTGTCGATTTTCCCCGGAGTGTCCAGATATCAAGAATGGAGTTATCAGTGTTCCAATGCTGATCACATGACTCTTCTAAAATGCTTAAAAAACTTAAAACTCACTATTTCCCAGGGCAAGATCCCCGGTTTGGGCCGCCCCAATATTTTTTGTGAGTCGGCATCCCTGTCTGGCATAGGAGGCCATCAAGTCTCCTTAATTGGATTAGCCATTTTTACTCATATTACTCCAAATTTAGCAAATGTTTTGACTCCTCTATATAAGAAATGTTGAATTCATTCTTAAGGGCAACGATTACATTACAAGATTGCATAGGTATTGGTAGGTAATCAGCAGAACTGGAAAATGCACACTTATATCTTTCCTCTTTTTCTCACACATCTAACTTATTTTATTCAAAGATCATAGTATTTCCTGCTTAAAATGGAACTAAATATGATCACAAAGGCAACAGGAGAAACTAGAACCAGTAATGGGTTAGCCCAATCATGCCATTGTTCCTCTCCACTATAAGCCCCAAGAGGTGGGAAAAATCTCTTAGGACAGCATTAGCATCACTAACAGCTGCAACATCATTAACATGCCATCATAAGCATTAAGGCATCCAATCCAGCAAATTTTCTCATTTTTTTCCAGTAGCATAATATATGCATCAACAAGACAAGTAGTTATCCTTTTTTCAAAACTGGATTCCACATTTTACTGCTTTTTGCTCCATATTTTGCATTTCGTCAATTACAGCTCTTTTAAGCTTTTCCTACATCACAATTTATTGTCTTTTACACTTTTTATACGGTCCAATTGACATATAAATTGGGAAATTCAATGAATTTTATTTGAATGTCCATAGTATTGGTTAAGGTATTAATAAGTGAAGGACAAAGCAAGAAAGAAATAGCCAGTAAAAAAGGTGAAAAGGGCATTCTCGGTAAAGAAGCATTCTCTTAAAGTAAGTATTTGAAATGCAGGGATACATAGAAATGACCGAGATAAGATGGATCAACCAAATGGGTAATGAGGAAGTCCTTCAAAAAAGGGAGAAAAGAAAAGTCTTCTAAAAACATTAAGATGAAGATGGGATTACGTGACAGGATCTCAGGTTGAAATCCAGGATGAAAGCTCTCAATCCCAAATCTCAAATACAAATAATATATCACGGTGCCAAAGTTATAATAGCACGTTGGAGAAATGAGTTACTTTCCTGAGTCCCTAAAAATACGGATTCAGATAATAAAGGAAATAAATTCCTTGTCATTCACTGTATCACATAGAATTACAGAAGCTAGTTCTGGTTTATTTAATGCTTTCACATAACATTCACTACATGTTGTATGAGAGTGATAAAAATATGGACAAAAAGCCATTGTCGCCCTTTTTGCTACTCGAACTACGGTTTTTATATATTATCTGCTTGCACAGCCACTGGGAAAGGGCAAGAAAAATTTTACTAGCACAGAAATATAATCAGTATTTTGTTGATTGAGGCAATATTTTAAACTACAAATCCTCAGACATGTATCTGAAATGCCTCTTTATTAATATCAAATATAGAGATATGATAATAGAGTGAGTATATACTTCGTGATGTAATCAATAGAAAAAGCACTTTAGAGCACGGTAAATAAAATATCTTCACATTGAATAAGCCAGAATGAAGCGGCCTCCTGAGAGAGGCATTTAGTTTCCCTGCAATCCATAAATTACTGATTAAGAATCATGTTATTGTTTGTAATTTGGAGAACTTCAAGACTTAATTTTAGCATAAAGTAATTTTGAATCGCAATGATTAGGCACCCCAGTCCTTGAGAAATCATCCATGAGCGAGCCAATTTTTTCACTTTCCGACCCTTTTCTTAGCCGTACAGCACCGAATGATTTTTGTGCAACTGATGAGAGGAGGGGAGGAAAGAGAAGGGGGAGAAATACCACCTCGTTCTGGAGCGACAGGTCATAAAAATCGTGGGTCAAAACATATTCCTCCATGGGTTCCCAACTCATTTTGACTATCAGGGAAGATGGCTCTCACTCAACGCTCCGAGTGTTTATTATTCCTTGCCACGGGGCGTGGTTTAGTGGCATTGCCTATTCGGCATCCATTAGGGAAAATTTTGGCTCCTGGGTGGTCCGCAACTGTACATACAAATTCCATTTAAGAACTTGAAGTTTCATTAGAGGCCAAAATGACTTCTTCTGCCAGAAAATGCATATCATACAGAAACTAACACAGTAGGTAAAGGAGGATTAAACATCTTGTGAGGGGAAGAGGTTTATTTCAATGGAAATTCAAAGAGGGCGACCTTTTGATTTTGAAAAAAATAATTACAACATATATTAAGTGATTAGTGATCCTAACGATTAGAAGGTATCAAAATCCTTAATGAATGATTTGCAGTAATTACATAAAATGTACACTCAATGCTACACTAATATAAAAGAGCAATTAAAAAATTATAGACTCACCACAAACATAGAACATGAGAGAAGAATGAGAACTACTACATGGCGGAGAGTTTGTGCAATATCACTTTCATCACTGCTTACAATATTTACAGAGGATATTGGTTCTGGAAAATTCCTGCTGTCCTCCAAAACCTCACTAACATCATCAAGCATTTCGTCATCATCAATGAGTTCCTCTTCATCTTCTTCAGCACATGTTGACAGCCTATGGTGCCTGGCAACCAGTTGCCGACAGTGCTCTCTACGATCTTGAGGACAGCCAAAATGTGATGAGCATATATCCTGGCGATCCTGGTTTCCACTGGAGCCAATTTCACCATCCCTAGAAATGCAAAAATCAATTTTTAATGACATCAAATACTGCAGAAAACTCTCAATTTTATGAAGCAGGATACTATGGCTGTTTATTCACCTATTTGTGTATTTTTTTAACCGCATTTTAATGAATGGAAGGACTGGAATATGTACATGAACTACATAGACCAACTGGCAGCAGACCAAGGATAGATGGGGTAGAATGGTATTACTCTCATAAAATTCTCATGCCTTTAGTAGTGCCTCAACTACCTCAATGCATTATGATATGTGGTGACATAGGGCACAATTTTCAGGCATTCCAGAAAGTGATGTCATGAAACACAGGTAGTTCATTGTCCTGCTGGGGAAAGGGATGCCCAATTACTAATTAGCGGTCAATAAAGAATGGGGGGGGGGGGGGAACACAAAATGAAGAATAGATTCAAATAATAGGATCGATTTCTACTGTACCTAAATTGGAATACCTTCCTGTTATTTGTGGTAGGATAAAATTTTCAATTCTATTTTTGCTTTCTATTGTGAACAAGAATGAACCTTTTTTATGCCTATTTTAGTTATTTTTCATACCTGACAATGGGTTCTGAAATTTCATTTATTTTATAAAATAGGATAATGTATGTTTTGTTTATATTTCCAAACAACAAGAGAATGCTGAGAAGGCAGAGATTGCAAATTCCTTAATGCAAGGTACAATACTTCAACACAATGAAATAAGAAGACTACTACAAGACACGCTGACTTAGACAGCAAGGCTACTGCAGGACAGCTAGATGAAGACAGGCGACTACTGGCAGAGCACATACGGCTGAGCTGAGTGACGGCTGAGTGACAAGACTTGGCAAAGAGGCTTGGCTGCAAAGGCACATTGGGCTGCAGGAGATGACTCACGTAAACGCAGACATCCAACAATGCCAAAAGTTTTGAAATGAATTATAAGTCCTGACATCTGTGATGCCTATGTGACACCACATGCAGACAAGCACTTTGGGTAGTATGAAGTTTGCCAATACGCACAATTTGGTGAAAATTTTCACTCATTGCAAAACCATAGAATTCTTTCAATTAGCTTTAAATTTCATAGATGGAAGGTATGGTATTTGGAGGATGCAAACGACAGCTGAGGTCATTTGCACTATGAGGGAAGGTTGGGGAGATCTGGCATTGGTATTACCCTACTCTAGGCAAGAGGTACCCATAGGACCACAGCATAACATTACTTCTGATGAACTGAATGCTGTACTCGAGATGCCCTCCACAAACCACTCAAGTAGGGATTGCGGAACCTCTGAAAAATTTCTGCCAATAAAAAGAGAGAAAGATTTCTTTCCTGCTATAGCACTGTGTTAACAGATAAGAAAAAAAATGTAAAAGATGACAACTTGATCACAATAGCAGTAATTCATTTGAAATTACAGACATTTAACAGTGATTTCTCTCTATGTAAGCTAGATATATGTATACGCGAAGGATAAAATATGTAAAATAGGTGAATTCAGTCAATACTCCATGTATATTATTGCTTAAATTATTCCCGGTCAATAATATCCTTAATTTAAGGCAATGGGTGGGCCACTGAAAGCATGGCTCTCAATCAACATCAATTATTTTGCTGTTAAGATAACACCGATTACAGGGCAAAATAACATCGCTTTTGTAGAAAAATAACACCACTTTTGGCTATAAAATAACCCCACCTTTTGCATGTCCCTAGTCATGACTTATGGTGCACTAGCTATGACTCGGTTCGGAAAAGTGTACTGCAGCGTAAACCTGTCCCAGTGCCCAATGCGTAAACGTGCCCCACTCTATCCTACACATTCGGCTATATTCACTTGAGTCAAGTACCTTCTGATGCACGAAACAGTTTTTGTTCAGTTGTCAGCCGGAAGAACAAATAAAGCAGATGGTTTACCAACACCTGAACATGCAACATACATTTGACCATGAGAAAAACATGGCGTTTCTAGATTCAGAGCACAATCACTCACCTTGTGATTTGATAATCGTCATTGCAAATGCAAAACGACTTGAAAATTGAATTCGTTTCAACTCATAGAGCATATCAGTCAGGATCATGGGACCCGAAAACTAAAGAAGGGGTATAATTTATAAGAGGTATAAGGTATAATTTTCAAGAGTTCACAAAAAAAACCAACATTGCAAAATTTTAATTCTACATGATATTTATAAAATAATGAGCCTAAAACATGACGTATTTCTGGCATCATTTACGTTTGTTTATCATGTTTTTAGTAGTTTAATAAAACCAAAAAAAAATCTCATAATTTCAGATTAACATTAGGTTTTGGCTCAATCTTTAAAAATATTAAGCAGATTGAAAATCTTTTAATCCCACTTAATGCATGGAATCATCAAATCCCCGATCAAATTAGCAACAGAGGAGCCGTTTCACTCTCAATATAGGCTTGTGTATAAAGTATTATATCATCAGGGATATCCTAACTACCTCTGCCCACCTCTGTCGTTGACAACATTGTATTTTTCCCGACTTTAACCCTCCCGAAATGTAACATTGTCTCTACAATGAAGAATATTTCCTCTATCATCAAGTGACTTAATTCTTTTCCTTCCTCATATTTCCAACTGTTTATTTCAAAAGTGGTGTCATGTGGTCGCTTATTTACCCGCAAAAATGTTGAAATTTGAGTCATTTTAGGAACTTGTAACATTTTCTTGGCATGATTCAATTACGTAGGGTTTAAGTAGGAGTGCAAGAAATACCCCGTGCAACCTTCTTCAAATGTTAACCTATGATGCATTGTCGACACAACGTTTTTGAGTAGGAAGGTAAATAGTGTCAGCCACGATATTTTTACGGAACTCCTACTTCTCCTTGATTCCCACCGAAGGTTTTAGGCGAACTCTTTCCCTCCAAAGTTGCGCTATCATTTACGATTTCACACTTTTGATGGACCACAGTCGGAAGCGCAGATTTTTTAGCTACTTGTGCCAACATATCTAGTTTTGTTGACCAATTTTTCGCCATAGTTCGTATAAACCAATTCCCTTTGCTCCTCGGGACCGAACCCAATGTTTGTAATTTCAAATTATTGTGTATTTTTAAAACTTTGTATTATCGAATAGCACCATGAATTTACCAAAGGCTTTTCGCCTGGACCACAATTCACTAAGTATTATAAAAATATCATAATATCCTGCTTCGTATAATTAAGAGTTTACTGTACGAGTACAAAACTTTACCACACATGAAAAATTGAACCTCAAAATGAGTAGTTTGATAATCACAGTCTGCATATCATACATTTGATTCAAATGAATCAATTTTGTAAGATCAACTTCTGAGGTCATAAAAGACCATAAAAGTGAGGTCATAAAATTTATGCTTACCTGCCATTTTCTCCACTCAATATCCTTCTGAAAGCTTTGGCACTACCTCCACCTAAATCTTCAATATCTACCACCCTGTTCTGGTTTGCATTACCTGTAAAATAAATGTGAAAATCCAAAATTTTGTTAAAATATAATACAAAAAGCCAATAGGAATACTTCGTAGTAGGGATGGACGGATCCGGGATCACTTTTAGATCCAGATTGGATACTTGATTTCAGATGCCAGATCTTTGGATATTTTCGGATCTAAAAGCATTTTTAATTGCCTGCTATAAAATGAAGTAATTATTAAAGTTTCATATGGGCACATATGATTAAAGTAATGCTATTTCAATTTTCACGCATATTTTAATATTTTAATTGATTAAAAATCATTTTTATAAGCTTTCAAATTATTAGACAGTAATCAAATTTTCCTCCTATGTGATTTATACAGTTAGTGTTTCCAGTCCATCTCTACTTGTTTGAGGAGTTAATGCTACTCTTGTTAAGTAGAAAATTGTGCTGTTCGGACAATATTGAATATTAGTATAGTCTAATAGTAACCAGCTACGTCATGGCAAAATTAGCAGTGCCAAAATGCACTTCCCTTAACCTTTATTATAAGTGAAATATTAGTTTTTTTCTTAATTACAAATTACTTTTTTATTTTATTACAATTTTATTTTGTTTTGGTTGCGAATGTATATCTTGTATTAGAAATTTTGAGGCAACAAAATTGATAAAAGTGTTACAGTATACTCTCATTAATGTGAACAACGTTATTACGAAGTTCTTGTTATTACGAAGAAATTGTTGGTCCCAACGAAAATGCCTATTTCGAATTTTACGAAATTATGAACCTCAGCCCCAGTCCTGGCGGTTAAAAAAATGAACTTTACTACAAAGTTCCATGAATAATCAACGGTATTTAGGTGGATATACACCATGCTAAGTTTTAATAATCATGCCACATTTAAATCCATCTCGTGTACTATGCTCAAGAGCGTCAATTCTTTATTCAGTGTACATGCAACATCATATAATAACCTTAATTCCTGTGAAGTCATGGTGACCGACTCATAACCGCTCGTAAATTGGACGAACGGTTAGTCCTCTACCTACGCACATTCAATTTACGAACTTTCAGTGATACGAGCATCCAAAAATTTCAAATTTCGAATTTGGCGCCTTTCGATTTGGCCGATGCTACGCAGTGTGGCGTAGAGGAACTCGTACTTTGGGCACAATCTGAGCAAAGTAACATTGAATCCGGGGTTGAATTTAGGAACTGTTCAGCATTTCGCCCGTTCTTCCTCACTGCGGGGAGCTATTTTATTTTGCCTCCAGATGCGTCGCATGCCCACCTAGATCACTTCATCACAATCGTGAGTTTGTGATGCTGTGTTGCATTCTGCAGGATAACCGTACTGCTCGATTCCTTGCATACAGTCCGGCCGGCGAGAGTTGACCGATGACAGCACAATAGGAGGAGCGGTAAACCCTGTGCCAGCACGGTTTGCAGCCAATCGCCAACTCCAAACGCATCCCATACCCTTGCTTAGTCATACAACGTTGTCAAATGCATATGGACCACCGAAATAAGTCTGATCCACCAAAACAAGCCCTTTCTTCACATCACCAAAACATGTGATTCTTCCTTTGGGTCCTTCACGCTCGTTGTCCCTTCCAGCTCCTCTCTTCACGTGGCCCTTTTGCTTACAAGTAGGCGTTTCTCTTTCTTACCTGGTAACCTTGCCCCCAACCCCGACCTAGATCATTCTGCCTGTCATCGGACAACTCTTGGCGGCCGGACTGCAGGTATATCAACCTACGAACAAGGTCTTGGAACGCATCTAGTTCGTACATCGAGGACTTACTATATTCGGGAACATATCAACCCTCGATTGCAACATGCCGCATTCGTTTACTGAGAAACTGAAATGAGTTTCCAGTTATTATATATTTGCGCTTAATTGAATCGCGTCTTTAAATACTGCTTTCTTTTGGCTATTCCTAAAAAAAAACGTTCATACAAACTTCGCTATTATGAACCTCCGGTTTTCCGGTCCCGTGAACTTCGTAACAACGAGAGTGTACTGCATTTGACGATAATGCTTTTAGCTAACCAGTGTAGTGCCGGAACGGCATTCCGGCATGTTCCAACACCATGACACCACTGCTAGTAACTAGAAAACTTAGTAGCAATCAATTACAGCTGAAATAAACTAAAATATCATCAGAAATGCACTGTGTTTGGTTCATTCTTTTTTTAAATCTCGTTCATGTCATCCAATTGCCAAAGCTATCGAGACATCTTTGTGCCCTAAAGTCACTCACATAGCATTTGTCCTCCAGAAATGGACAATTGAAGCAGATAGGCCAAAAAAGTTAAGTCAGTAAGATGGGGTAGGGATGAAACATGATTCAATTCTTCACGTGTAATTTGATATTTTCCTTCAAAGACAATGATTAATGGTCTGTATGATCTAGGAAACAAAAAAAAACATCAGAGGCACGTGCTGAGGGAGGGCCGAGGATGGTTTTCTGAAATCTGCGACGTAGTTACTTTTGATGCGGTTATTATCCTACGACGCTGAGATTCCCCCGATGATTGTTCTATCTCTTGGGAAAAGCCACAATATGTTCCAGTCATATTTTGCCCTTTTTATTTTCCATGGCTGAAATTCAGCTATATAACCCCTGTGACAGCTTCTAAACAAAATGGTTCATGAGTAGGACAAGCAATGCTGTGCGATGGTGCATTCGAAGAGAGAATCCGAACTCTTTCCACTCTTATTACTAAAGCTAGAATTTAGCTGAGAGCTAAACTATTCACTCAACCACAATTTAAAATTTCGGAGCCAGGTCCAATATCTTCCACGACTTTGGATCGGATGTATCCAATTAAGGGCAATATCCATGGATATTTGGAGTCAAGGTATTCCATCCGACCATCCCTACTTCGTAGATATACCAGTATTTACAGGGCATTTAAAACCTTATGCTGAAAAAAATTACTGTAGGGCCATCAGGCAACCATTCTGCTCGTGAAAAAACCTTTTTGCATTTGTAAAAATATTGATGCATATAAATCAACTTAAAACACACACATTTTTTACACAAAAATTATCATTATTTGAATTAAACCACCTTTTTTTCTATCTTCAGATAATATAGATTTTTATGCTAGTGCTTCTTTAAACATACTGTGTATTGACACTGTTCACTTCCTCCCATTGAATCACATAAAAATATCCTTTCATCTTTCTACTATCCTTTTCTTTCTTTTACTCTTTCATTTACCCTTACATCTTTCTACATTTCTTTTACTCTCACTTCCTTCAAACACTTCCCAATAATCCCCTTAATCTTTTGATTTAGTATCCTCTCTTCTCCAATCATGTCAAAGATCTTTATGTTAATATTACTCCCTGCATATTGCAACTCCTCCATTCCCCATTCACACCCACATCTTGAACACAGGAATCTCACACTTATCTTTTTCCCTCATGGTCAAATTATAGGAGAAATTTTGGAAATAATGTAAAAGAAAATTGCGTAGATATTGAAAGAAACTAAGAAACACTCCAGCACACATAAATGTGAAGCACTGTAACATTGCAACATTACAACATTGAAACTATTGCTAATAAAATCTGAGAAAGTTTTCAAATACAGAGGGTAATTATCTCACCATTTTCTGAGCCACTAAAAGCTGGATCAGCATTCACACTTCTCCTAAACATAGGTGACCTCCTATCCTCAGGGGTTGAGCCTGACTGACCATCTACATTACCGCTTACTTCTTGTGCCAGTGACAGATACCTTGCATACCTCCTCTTATACCTCTGATGGAGTACTAAGCAGCCGACTGTAACTATAAGAATCAAGTATTAAACTAGTAAAAATAGACTAACAAGCCAACACAACCATTTAAATAATAAACATAGCTTGAATAGGCACTTTAAACATGTACATATTTACAAAGAATTGATTTCAATAACAAGCAGAGTTCAGGGATAGGCAAATGGTGCCCTGCCAGCAACATTAAGCCTCCTGGAGGTTTTCTGCATGCTGGCAATCCAGGTGATAATTGCTTTTTCTGAACTGCAAAGCCACCTATTTAAATACTGATAAATCAACATGGCATAATTCAACCCTGAGAAACTATTTTTCTTTCATCAAAGCAAAAATAACCAAAAAGAAAAAATTTCCCAGGATGGATCAATTGCCACTGTATTGCATCAGAAAGTTTTGAAGTTCTTCAGGTCCTTGGGGCTAGGTGGCAAGTATATTATCCATAAATCTCATGAAGAGCTTTAGTTTCTTCATCAATGTATCCAAAACCTTCTCCTCAAATCCTCCATAAATATCCTGCCCAAATTAAACACCCAAAAGTTGGCATTTCACACTGCTAAACAATAGATAAGAATAGGAAAAGTGAAACAAAGAAAGGAGGGAAAAAGTTTGAATGAGAAAGTGAGAAATATGAGAAGTTACGAGAAAGACAATTGGAGATGAGAAAGAGAAAAGGAAGCCAAAGGCACCATAAGGGAAATCCAGACATTAGTAAGAACAATGACGCTGTTAACTGTTACCACAACACAAAGTACAAAAAGAAACTGAGATATTTAAAACAAAATTTTATAAATCCACCCCATTATTGTAAAATTATTAGGGAACACTTAAATCTATAACTAAATGCAATAAATTGGGCAAAATCATTTCTTTGGAATTACCTAAATTTATGTTTGGACATGATATTTATTCTAATACTGCAATACAATGCCAATAATATGTAAACAATTATTTAATATGCTTGACTGCAAGAAAAATAATAAGAAAATGAATAAATATCAGTATTTTTTAAATTGAAATGTTTTGCCTATGATGTATGTGTATGTATCACCATTAAAAGATTGCTTATGAGGTTAGATTAATTTAATTTAACCAGGAAGAGAGCGACAAGGTTTCACTCTAATAATGTGATCTGCCCAAGTAAATGGATGGGTGAAAGGTTTTGCAGATAAATATCACAGAGTTGAAACGCAGTATTATATTCAGGAGGGGACCACCAAAAACATACATCCATTATTTCCATGCAAACTTACCAACAAATGAAGAGATGAGGAAAAATACAGAGACAATAGCTTGGGCTTCACCAAATAAAAAGTTTGGATCTAATCGATGCATGTCAGGAGCAACAACTGGATTTCCAGCTATTAGTAAAATGGCCACAACAACAGCAGGAACTCTAAAACAAACACAAATTGAATTTTAAAAAAAGAATACACAGGGCCAATACTTCGAGGAATAACATTATTACAAACCATCCATTAATCTACTCAAAGACATAAAAGAAATCATTTAATGGCAATGTTGAAACACCCACAATCTCAAGTGAATGGGATTAAATAAAATCAAGGGAATGGGGTTCTCCATTCCTGGTGCAAAATAAAGTTCCATACACGCAATGTAATTTTTTCCCGCATCTATCGTTCCCTAAGTATCGTTTTCCCTCATAGATCGTTTGGAGATTACGGTCCCAATGCATAATTTTCCCGCATCCATCATTTGACGAAAAAGAGACCAAATGTATACAATGTGTCATTTATGGCTGATAACGACAGGCACATAGTTTGAATCTTCCCCACAAGATGAAACTACCATAGAGAGAAGCTCAATGCCATGGGGTAGTAACATTAGTGCATTTCCCAAGATCCGCTATCCCCCTCCATTTAGCACTCGCCTCCCCCCCTCTTTTTTTTCTTTTTTTTTCTCCAAAATCGAACAAAAGGTTCCAGCATTTTCACATCAGACAGAAATCCATAATAGCAGTGCAAATACCGAGTGGAGTGCAAACATTTTTTTTAGTGAGATGGCGTTTTCCTTAAGGATATTTGAAAGAGATACATATTAGTCGAATAAACAATATGATGCAATTTTTCAACAGAGTACTAGAATTCCTGTAATTAGCTAAAATCTTGATTGAATCCTTTAATGTATATCATTATTACCAGCAAAAAAAAAAAAACGTTTCCTGGGACATATGCAACCTAGCCAAACATTCCTGCATTCATTGTTTTTTTCGTCCATCCCCTAAAAAAACGAGATATCAAGGTTCCACTGTACATGATATTAACCCTTGGGCTGCAGGAGTTCATGATGTTGCTGCCAGCCAGAGCAGAAAAGACCCCCAGTGCAGGAGGCACCCCATGCCACCCCATGGTCTGGTATAATTAAACCCCTTAGCAATCTTTACGATGAGGGAAAGTGCCCAAGTTCAAGATATCCAGGAAGCAATAAAAATTTTGGGTGAATGCAGCAGTCAGCGTGCAAAACGTGTAAAATCGTTCCCACACTCTAAGGGTTAAAATTACTCATTTCAGAGTTACAAACTTATCCAAAACAAAAATCCTTTGATTTCCAATGTCCAGTCTGCCTACATATGACTTGCCCATGGACTGCTGTTGTTTGAGCACACTGGATATTCCAAAGATGAAAGAAAGGCAATGATGAAGAATGGGAAATGATTATTTTTTATCCTAAGCCTGATTCCTTCAAAAATTAAAGCAAGAGGAGAGATGGCTTGAAAAACTACTATATTTCAGTGTTTTGGCTAAAATTCAATAATTTAATTGACATTTAAAAACATAGCGATTTTAAAGACAGCAGAAAATTCCATGACCACCAATACAGTGTCTGAGGTTCAGGAGAAAATTCATCCAATGATAACCTCTTTACTGAGAACCTCCATGTAACAAGATGACCAAAATGTTACATATTCCCTTCTATTCCAATTGAATAAAATCTGAATTAGAAAAGTGCATTCTCACACTAATAATCTATAATGTAATAAAGAAAGTCTTAACTAACAAAAGCCTTAATTTTTCATGGCAACACCATCCTAAAAGTTAAAAATGATACATGTACCTATACACTCACCCCCATCCTAAGAACAGAAAAACAGGTTGTAATTTCAATACAAAACATAGGCTGCGACACTGCAAAAGTAGGAGGGTTACAGCCAGGAATGCAGTCCACAATCGGGATGAATATGAACCCAAAGCCACCAATGCAAACTGAATTGCAGTGCCCAAATGATGGCTTTTACTACCATCATTACTAATAGGTAAAGACCACCACACAACAACACCAATGCATAGGAGAAGCTGCAAAAAAAGAAGAAAGAAATTTAAAGTAAAACAGTCAAAATTCTGGTGACAACTAAGTTGCGTGACTGTAAATTACTATGTAACTACACATGTAAGCATCATTGTACTATTTTAAAGACATTTTTGATTGTAATCCTTAAATCAATCAAAATGGCATTAAATTCCCAGAAGTTGGCACATAAAAAATTAAGTATGTAATTCTAACTTTTAAAATTGCATATATGTATGCTACACAACTGTCAGGCTCAAAATACAACATTATTTCAACTATTCTGAGGCAGTGAAAGGAGAGCAAATCATAATAAATGGAGTAACACATTAAGTTCTTGCTTCCATCACCAAACTTAGGCCAAGAAGTGATTTAAAATGCAAATTTCCAGTTTCTTAACCTGTTCATATGTATAGATAAGTCAAGCTATTATTCCTCTCACCTGGGATATAACAAGGCATGAAGTAATTTTATGAGGAATTCTGCGATACTTTTTGCTGAGCACAAATACAGCTAGCACCCATATCTGTAATAGAAAAAATCTTTGATTCTATTCAACCATATAGAACAAACATGCAAATGCATAAAAACAAATTTCTTGTTTTCCTGAACATACTTACAGCAAATAGGAGGCCAACAACTGCAACATCAAAAGTAAAAAATTCCAGCTCACTCGCATAATCATCAGGGTTCATTTTGTTTATGGTTATCATCTTTGCAGACACAAACATCAGAGGAGCCGATATAAAAGTACATGCTACCATTGAGCTGGCTATCTAAATAAAGATTGAAAAATGTGTCAACCAACGATGTTTATTGGATGATGTGAGGTAAGCAATGACACTGGTAAGCAATACATGGAACCATTGAGGGACAATTCCTTTAAATAATAAAAAATAATTTTTATACAAATTCAAAACTGGTATGATCACCAACTGGCATCATGACACAAGAGATGATACCCCACAAAGAGAGTCATTTCCTATACATATAGACACATTCCTTAAAAATATATACCAGGATTTTCACTCACTAGCCATTATTTCAAATATACCCAATTGAATTCCGTCATCCTCAGGTTCTGTATGATATGCATCAAAACTTTCCACTTTCATAGTGACACTGGAAAGGTTACCCATGGCGGACCTACGAGGATACACTCTCGAGACCTGGGAACCAAGTCTGAGGCCTATAAGCCCGAGCTTTTCAAGAGGAGAGAGGGAAGGAAAAAGTGATAGAAGTCGCTGCCACAATGAGAGCCTCCAGGGGCAAGGACAGAGGTGGAAGGGTAAATGATCTTCATAATGCAGGGTGATTGAAAAATGAGTGCAGATATGAAGAAATATACATTACACATGACCAAGTTATTGCATGAAGTAAACATATTTCCATGTTGCCGACAGACAAGTACAGCAGTCATCATAAGAGATCGTTTAACAGGCTACTTGTAGGTCCTGAGTGGGCTGATTATTATTTAAGTTTGTAATAAAATATTGACTTTCCCACTTTACGTTATTCTTTCTCATTAAAAAATCATCTTAAAATTTGCAGGCTTCTCTCCATGCTTTTTGTTGTTTCAGTTAGTCCCCTTGTCCCACTGGGAAGGCTTACTCTCTCCTTAGTACTTCGATCAGGGTTGCTATATCATACTTTAAAACGGCCGATTTTCGGGAACAAAACAGAACCACAAATGAGAGTGATTACAGAACTATGAAACACATGAGCAACGACACGACTGAAAACCATCTCCCTTCTGGCACTGGCAAAATAAAACTACGTGGGAAAGCATACATAAAGAAACGTTGCAATCGACAACTGGTGCCGGTGCCAGCTTCCGATTTGCCGAGTTCATCGCTGGTTTCACTCAAAGGTGCCGGTGATTGCACTGGCAATGATGCCAGAGCGGACTACCAGTATAGGCTTCCATTTGGTTGCATTGCATCCGGCGCTGGTGCCAGTAAGGTGTGCGTGTGAAAACGGCCTAACAGTCTAAACACCACAATTTTTACTTCACACTGGGAATATATTAAGACGATAATATCAGTTTTGTCCAGTTTTTTAATATTAACCAGTAAATCCATCAGTTGGGAAAATTGGCCGAAACGTTCACTGAAATACGGCATGAATCAGTGATCGAAGATATTTCTCGCAAAGTCACCTACTCCTTGCAGTTTCTATTACACAAATTCAATAACCTATCGCAAAATTGTGCTGTTGAGTATTTATTTATTGGGGGTGCCTTTACAGCTCTGCGTTGAATTGACACCACTAGAGCTCCCGCCCCACCAACAAATTTTGCCCTTCACAGCTCTGCTTTGCAAGAAAAAATGAAAGGCGAATAGCATTAGCACCTAAAAATCAGCCCGGGAGAATATCATCTTATGATTTCGAGCCAAACGCACAATATATATGTTGTTTTGTTCATTTTCATGCAATTTCATTATTTAAAATTTTCTTCTTAACTAGGGATGAGTCTGTTTTTAAATTTTTTTGGTTCTCGGTACCAGTCGGGTTCTCTTCCATCAGTTCTCAATACTCTGTTCCAAGGATGAACTCTTATTACCTGAATTTATTGCGAATTTTAATAAACGACCACAAGAAATGAATAAAAATAATTTCACTATAGATGTAAATTAGCAGGAAAGCTGTGTAAAAAAAACTTAAGAATGTCTACATAATTTCATTTGCCAAGCAATAAAGTTAAGATATAATGTTGCTAAAGAATGCATGATCAACCAATATGTCACATTACATCAGGCAACCACTGGATCTTTTTCCAGGTTTTAATTTAAAAACATTCATCACTTTTACCCTATCTGGGTCTAATCTATTCTTTTATGGCAGAAATACTGCCTGAAACACTGAACAGGCATTCACTGAAAAAAATAGTGGTTGATGTTGATTTTGAAGGGCCGCACTAATGGATCAATAGTGAAACTCCGACATCTGACGACATCATCCATTAATTTGTTGTAACTTGCGAGTCAGTTCAAAATATATTCTGTATCCTGCGATGTAGCTTAAATAGTTACTTTATTTGACAACTTATTTGCACGCTTCACTGTCACAGTTATTATAACCTCAATAATAAACTGCTCAACACCCCGGTACAGCGACACCATGCATAAACTGAGCAGGCCGTGAGCTGATGCAAAATTGTAATGCAGTGTTGCATTCTGCAGGATAACAACACTTTTCGATGCCTTGCACAGGTAAAAATCTATCGGGAATTATTATTATTATAGTATTCTACCGATTAAGGTAGGTTTCCATGGAGTACGCAAGAAGTGATCTGGGAGCCTTCCTTTCCTTCCATTACCGCCTTCTTCAATTCACTATAAGGCCTACTCCCCTTCAATCTATCCAAAAATCCTACTCTTTCCCTTCCCCTCCCTCGTTTCCCTAACATTCTACCCTCTAACACCTTTTTCAACATCCCCTCCCCGCTGAGTACTCCCTCCATCCATAACTTCTGTCTCCTCCGTATCTCATCTAAAAGCTGCCTCTCCTCGCCAACCATATCCAGCACTTCGTCGTTCCTTTTCCTCTCCGTCCTTTTCACCCTCTCCATTCTTCTCCATACCCACATCTCGAATGCCTCCAATCTTCTCTCGTCTTCTTTGCTCAGTGTCCAAGTTTCCGCACCGTAGAGAGCTACACTCCAGATCAAACTCTTCACTAACCTTTTCTTTAAACTCTTACATAACGATCCTCTTAGAAGCTCCTTCCTGTTCATGAACGCCTCCTTCGCAAATGCAATTCTCTTCCTGATGTCCTTACTACTGTATCCGTTTTCCTCTAACGTACTGCCTAAATAGTTGAATTGCTCAACCTGCTCAAGTTTTTCACCACCCACCTTTATCTTAAGTCTCACATTCCTCGCTCGTGATGCTTTACAAAACTGCATTGCCTTAGTTTTCTTGTGATTAATCCTCATCCCATACTCCTCGCAACGCTCGTATAACGCATCCACTAGAGCCTTAAGCCCCCTCGCTGACTGGCTAATCAGCGCCTGATCATCCGCGAATCTCACTGATTTGAACATCATTTATCGGGAATTACTACTAAAAAATATAACTAATTAAATTTTTCGAATCATGACCCTCCCCCCAAAATGGCATTCGAGCGAGGGCCAGGGGTTCACCTAATGGTCTCAAAATTTTCAAGCCTTATTTTTGATTAGTCCCACAACTTTTTTCATTGGGCCAGATGGATTTGAAAAAAAATCGATTTTTCCGATCCGCCCTAATATACAGTTGGCGTTTCCGGGCCGTATCTTCTTGTTTGATGGTACTGATGCCACGCCTGTTTCTCTGAAAATTGTGATGCTTGGACAGTGTTGAATACTGGTACAGTGTTGTTGTAACTAAAAAAAACTTTGTTTCAATCAATCTGAGCTTAAGAAACCTAAATATGTTAGAAATACAATGTGTTTGGTCTCATTCTTTTTTGAATCTCATACACATCATCCAATAGCCGAATACTATCGAGAAATCTTCAGGTCCAGTAAGTCACTCACCTAGCATTGGCTCTCCAGAAACAGGTAAACAGGTAATTGAAGCAGGTAAGATGAAAAAGATCAGAGGGTGAGATGGGGTATGGTTCAAACACGCTTTCATTTTTCTCGCATGTTTTTCTTTGAAGATAATGACTTATGGAATGTGTGCCTCAGAAAGGAAAAAAAAATCAGAGGCACTGGGTGATGGAAGGCCATAGGTTTTTTTTAAATCTGCGACATAGTTACTATTGGCGTGGTTGTTATCCTATGGTATTGAGATTCTCCCGATGGTTGTTCAATCTCTTTATAAATAATTTAAGAGTCACACTATGGGCCTGTCATATTTTACTGTAAAATTTTCCACAGCTGAAATTCTGTTGCATAACCACTACGAGAGCTTTTAAACAAAATGGTTCATGAGTAGGACAAGCATCGCAGTGCAACGGCACATGCAAAGGTAGGATCGGAACTCTTTCCACTCCCTTGTATGGGACGCTGCATTCACTGAAGCATAAATTTAAAATTTCGGATCCAGATCCGATGCCTACAGCAAATTTGGATCTGAAGTATCCGATCAAAGGCAATATCCGCAGAAATTTAGATCCGAGGTATACGATCCGACCATCCCTAATTTTTATATAAAAAGAAATGGTAATCATGAGCTTATAGCCCTTCAAACATCAATAATTATTAATTATAAATGCAAGACGAAAATCAGACAAAATCCGGCAGCCATAGTATTTGTAGCGAGTGGCATGGTCTGGACCTCACTAGACTTTGCATGGGGTGATCGTAGCGGAGCTAGGCCGCCATAGCAGCTACGTCACTATCTGATGACGTATCCAGCAGTAGTGTGGTTTCTGGATAAGGCCCATAGAATAGTAAACAGATAAGGCTTGAAGTACAGTTATCAAAATTAGGGAGCAAATTTCTTACCAAATCTACATCCAAAGCATACTGCGTGGAGAAGACAAAAACACCAGGAGCAGCAGGGAAGGTTCCATACAGAAAGCCATATGTACTCAAATCTAGAGTATCCGTGGCATTAACACCAGCATGCAGAATAGATACCACCTCTCGTGTAACTAGAGGAAGAGCTAGTCTGTGAGAGATAATAAAAAGAAAAAATCATATAGGGTTGCTGTTACAATATAACAAAAATATTCGTTCCCTATTTATTAACTACTGTTTATTTACTAAAAGTAAACATCATTAGGTACTACTTATGCTGAGATGAATATATATTTTCTGTTATAAATAACATAAGGTGCCCAAAAAAAGAAAGTTTCAAGGCCAAGTATACCTACTTTATTGTAATCTTTCTTAATTGATAAGCTGTAAGAGGAATGAATGATTTAATTACTTTCACAGTTTGACTAAGACCGTCCATTTCCACCAAAACAATACAAGAAATATGGCTTTGAGATACCCCATTATAATACTTTAAATAATATAATCATTTCATTAACGCATTAAGCTAACAAAAACCTTGGAAATTGCTCATAATAATGTACATGTATAATAAATATTGCATGCCAGTCACCACAATGTGAAAGATATCCAAAAGTCCCAGGATACTATCCTGGAGTACAAGGTCATATCCAGTACTCTTTAGGTGGCTTTAGCCATCCATAATACGGGATCACTATCCCAGGAGGAAGATTAAGAGGGGATCATACTTGAGTAAACAGAGGATAACAGCAAGACAAAAGTCCAGTTAAGCAAGGATTGTGAAATTATCTTTTAAGTAAAGAAGGATATGGTGAGGATCCCACACCCAAATTTTTCGATGTTGATTGGCTTATCCACACTCCAATGACTGATTACAGTACTTTCTGCAGACTATACCAAAACTATGTGCAGCTGATATTCAATATGACTGCTTGAAATTGTAGCTACTGCCACAAACATTGCATTCATGGAGTCCCTATGGCTTATACTCAAGACTGTTAGAATAATGTTATTTACACAGGCATCGCAACTGCTCCAATTGAATGCCTAATGCGTTTACTCAGATATGTATATTATAAAATGTGTACAATAGGAGTGATTAGAAGTCGCTACCATTGAAAATTTTGTATCAAAAATGTCTGCTCCATCAAAAAAAAAAAAGTAAACAAATGTCAGCCATGATGGAAAATACATACAAGTCTATTTTAAAGCATTCATCTGACGTAGAAGAGATGATTAACCATACATTTTCCCGTAACGCCACTGTATTATACAGGTATATACACTGTCTTACGATAGAAATTGAAAACTGCTTCATCTAAGATATTAAATTTTGAGAATGATAAAGAATTACTGATTTCCTTGCTATTCACGGTAAATTCTCAAGGTGCACATAATTCCATATCCCTTTGCTGACTTGGGTGTATTTCAATCACTACTAATGACGAGTCAATAAGCACCAGGTGATTAGGCTTGTGTTATTACCTACACATTTGACTTGTTTCTAACCTATGCACAGAGCATTGCAAGTTAATTTCACAGGGTAAAGTTGTCACCGTGCCAGTCCCGATATATGTACTTACATTAATTTCAAAGAAAATTGAAAGACTTACAGCTTAACAGCTATCAGTACACCAGGTATAAGAAGAGCAGCTCCTTTAAGAGTATGGACCTTTCCCACCATTCTGAGCCCAAGAAGGAATAAAGCAGTACCTGAAAATGCTGATCCAAGTACCTGATAAAAAATTATAGATATTTTTCATGAAATTCTCATCCTATTCCATCAAAAATATATGGATGCATATTTGTAACAATGAGCACTTTAAAATAAACAGCAACCATTTGTTAATGACCAACATAAATTGAGGGTGTATTTTTCAGCAGAAAAGAGTTAAATCAAATACGTACAAGTTGTTCGAATTAAAAATCAAATTCATTGTTTTCTCCAAACTCATCAGATAGTTCACCAGGCAAAAAATTAAAATGTATGCAGCAGTAGACAGCAAAATATAGAGATATTTGAAAAGGAGACTAACACATTTGTAGGGATGTGTAAGTATGTAATCGAAAATTCAAGTGGAGTCGAGTAATTGATACTCGACTCGAGTATATTGAGTAGCATTACAAATGACGAGTCGAGTCGAGTAAATTCTGTTATAGAGCTGTAAAGGCCTGTAAGTTCCGAAATCTGCCGACAGGAGGTGCTATCATGGAACTTATGTAATGATATCGTCTTTGAAGTGGATAAGTCATTTTGATGGTTCTAATGCCTTGGCCAGAAAGTCTCAGCTTGCCATGTATGCAGCAGTCACCAACAGTAGTACTTTATAGTCCATGTCGGTGCCAAATACCTTTTTGTCCGCAGCCGCTCTCCGCAACCGCAGCGGTCGACCAATTTTCTTCCGACTCAGTGGTGTATTCGGAGTGCACCACAGCACACACTCTCATGCAATACCGTATAAGCGCGTGTAAGAGGCGCACCTTTTTTCCCAGATATTACAGCCGAAAATGGGGGTGCGCCTCTTACACAAACTTCTTATCTTCCCCCCCTCCCCTTCACCGGTTGCAAGTTCAAGGGGAACTGAGTGGCCTTGGTTTTCAGCGTGAGTCAGTCATCTGAAACCCTGGGTCAAAATCAAGCGGCAGGCAGGGGAGTTTCTCCCTTAGTGACGTATTTTTAAAATGCTCCTGTTTGAATTTCTTGCAAGCATCGCGCCGTCACGTCGGTACCCCAGAGGTGAACATTGAAAAGATCGCGCGGGATGATTCGCTCCGGAACGCACGCTAAATTCATTGCCACGAGTGGGCATCCCGCGGCATTTATACTGCATATAGTAATATTGGTGTCACAACCTGCGGTTGAAAAAATTCGAACGAGTGTGCTCATTGTTGGACTTAATGGTGGATAGAAGAAATCGGAAATGCGCTGTAAGTGAAGTGCGCTGAAGGAGAGGACGAGGGGAAGAGGGCTCCCTCCCCTCCGTATTTAAAGCTACGAGCTAAGGAGCAAGGGAAGAACACGTCGGATCTTGCATGTGACGTCGTTGCCTTTAAAGCGAAGGCGCAGCAATGTGATTTACGCAGTTTGCGTTGCCTTAGTTTCCAGTCCGTCTCGTCTTGTTTGAATGCGCTTATGCTACGCTTGTTTCCTCCGAAATTGTGCTGTTTGGACTATGTTGAATATTAGTAGCCTTATTTTAGCTATAAATCTTTGTGTCAATCAATTAGAGCTCAAAAAACTTAAATGCTGTAAGATATACGTCGCGTTAGGTCTAATCCTCGTGCGTGTCATACAATTGCTGAAAGATATCGAGATATCTTCGAACTCAGAAGGTGACTCACGTAGCATTTGACCTCCAGAAACTCGGGGAATTGAACCTGGTAGACCGAAAAAGGTCAGTTTGTGGAATGGGGTAGGGATGAAACACGTTTCCACTGTTCCCCTGTAACTTGATATTTTCCTATTTTCCTGTGGAGTCTCGGAAAGGAAAAAAACGGCAGAGGCATTAGCTGATGGAGAGCCGAGTGTAGTTCCGTTAGGCCCCTTGCACACACACCGATTTTGGACGGCCGGTAAAATATTGGCCGATATTTTACCGGCGAAGCGATGCTTGCACACACGCCGGATTTTTACCGGTCAAACGATACGTTGCTAAATTTTTGAACCGGCGCCGGCGATCCACAGTGACAATAGCCGGCAGCTAACCGGCATTGTGCCGGTGCCGGCGTGTGGTCGGTACGTGTGCAAGCTCCAATGCTCTCCCATTGTTCACCATTGGAATGTGGACGGCCGATATTTTACCGGCCGTCCAAAATCGGTGTGTGTGCAAGGGGCCTTAAATCTACGACGTGGTTATTATCCTACGGCGCTGAGATTGCCCCGATTGTTGTTCAATCTCTTGGGAAAGCTCATGCCATTTGCCTGTCGTGTTTTGCCTTAAAATTTTCCATGGCTGCAATTCTATTGCAATACTCCTGCGAGAGCTTTTAAACAAAATTGTTCGTGAGTGGGACTAGCAACGTAGAGCGATGGCGTATGCAAAGAGAGGATCGGAACTCTTTCTACTCCCTCTTATGCCGCCGCAGTTATCAAAATTTCCTTTTCGAAATAGTACTGAAAGAGGACATTTCGATAACTGTCGAAATTCCAGGCATACGTCTGCAACACCGCACGATAGGATAAAAAAAGTCGCAAAATTTTTTTTCTTTATAGCTTCGATCCTCAAAATAGGGGTGCGCCTCTTACACGTGTGCGCCTCTTACACAAGCTTATACGGTACTTTTATACTCTATCCTACTTTCTGTACTCAAATGTAATCGGAGTGGACCGCTACATCGCTCACACATTCTCACACGATACTTTTATACCCTCTCCTAATTTTTGTACTCAAACGTAATCGGAGTGGACCGCTGTATCACTCATACACTCTTATGCGATACTTTTATACCCTAAGCTACTTTTTTTACTCAAATGTCGAGAGAATATGTAAAAATTCTTAAGATTTTTATGAAATAAATATGTAACTTTTATGTTTTAGCGGGCAATGCTGGTTTAATCCCATGTTTGACGTCATAAGTGGAGTCAGGTTTTAGCATTTTGAATACTACGTGCATCCTATGTTAATTCCTTTTATGTTCATTCTTTTGTTGCATTTAGATTCCTTCTTAAAGTTACAAAACAAGGGTTGCTAAGGTTGACTGTACGACGTAAAAAATAGAGAAAAAATTTAGTTTCTCCACAAAGCTTAAACCAAGTTCCTTCGTTTCGTCCACTTAAATTCCATTACAGTTCAAGACCCATAAAAATTGTAGATATATTTTTTAATAAAAATTCCCAAGGTTCCTATATCTTGCAATAGTAGCTAGAAAGTACTTTTCCAACCAGAAAAGTGTATAACGATAGTCAATCTTCTGCAAGCAGTAATACTGTAAAATGGAGATACCAAAACCTGCTGCCTGAGCATGTAGAACAATTGATTTTTCAGCATGAGAATTTGATAGGATCAAATATTACATGATTCATTTACGTACATATTCTTTATTACAATTGTCCAAATGCCATTACTCAGGGCTCTTCCAAATCTGTTTGGGTACACATATTAATTAAATTTTCGACATATCACAAGGGGTAAATTCATTTCAACTGTTCTAATGGAACTGTATAAGAGACACTAATTTTCATTCACTTCCTACTTCTGACGCAATTAATATCAATTTTCCTCATTATCTTTTCCTTTTTACATCAAGCTAGGCATTTGGAATAGAAAACTTACCATAAGATTGGAAAAATGTGAATATGTTGGAGCATGAATTGTCGTGTAACCGGGTCCAGAAATTACCATACTCATTCGCGAATAGTTTTCAACTCGACTTGAGATCAAAAACTACTACTCCCACATCTTGGGGTTGAGCAATTAAAATATGAGTTAAAAAAAAAAAGAATCATAGTTTAGTAAATACCTCACCTTCAAAATACCGGCAACATAAGAAGGTGGATTATGAGAAAAGATTAAGTTTCCAATGATTCCTAAAGCAGTCATAAACACCACAGGATTGAAAGCAATACTCCGTGCTACAGCAGCAGCTACACGAGCAGTGCCATATGTTTCGGCTGGTGTGCTATTTCCACTTTCTCTGATCCTTTCAAGATGCTTCTTCCTCTTATCTATCTCCATCATAATGAATCCCAATGGATTCAAAACAACAAGTGAAACAGGGGCCACCAGATAAAGGTACCCTGAATATTCGGGGTGGCTTTTTGAATACAAGGCAGACACTGAAAATAAAAATAAAACTATTTTATACTTACAGTCATTTTTAGCATTCTAAAATAAAACTAATTCTATTTTTCAACTGAATCATTCTTCCCCTGATATAATGTACTAACAAAAGCACGGATAACATAGAGAGCAGGTTAAAACCCAGAGAGGAAAAGTTTGTTCAAAATATATGCAAAGAATATTCTCTATAGCAGCATCTTTAGTGAAAAGAATGTTCTTCATGAACGTCCAAAGAATCAATGAATGGTACACTATTCGAGTTTAAAGTACATTCTCCTGGTGTAGTGCAAAGTATATGCATTGGATATTCATCTTGCACTTCCTTTGGCCGGATTGTGCGGTAAGAAGGTTGAAAGTTGCGTCATGGGATATGCTTCGCCCATTACCCTTGGTTAGATCACACAGCGAGAAGGTTCAAAGTTGTTTCATAGAAAGTGTATGGCGGTGGACCTTAATCAGACATGGTATTTTGGATGTTCTTTGGATATGCATTGTGAACAACCGCTGGCTAGATCATACAGCAAGAAGGTTCAAAGTTTATCCACAGGATGTGCATGCTGGTGGACCTTTATCTGCCGTGGTACTTTGGACAGTAATAGCATATGTATCACGCACTATCAATGATCCTCATTGAGTGTCAACTTTAAGCATTCATAATAATCATCCTACAATTCCCGAATGATATTAACAAAACTATCTAAAGAATTACCACACTCCGACCTGCGACTCTGATCATCATCCGACACATCTATGATTCGTACATTATCAGGTCAGACCACATAGTGCAAATCGGTCTCTCCAGTGAACCAAACGTTTTTGGCTATTCTACTAAAACTTAAGAGAGATATTTACCTATCTATAATAAGAATTACCGCACAAATACTGCAACTGCATGAAGAAAAATTTCAATTAGGTCATGCAACATTTTGAAAGACTACAATAACGTTTGAGTAGGAACTTGGAACGTTCTTTACAATTGATTTTCTCCAGTTTGAGGATATTTACATACGATAGAAAGATCAAACCACACTCATTGTTCCTACTTGATCAGTCAGCCGACTCTTGTCTCTTGTACTCTGGTTCCATGGGGCTCTTCTCAGCTCACAACTCTAAGCACCATGAGTTAAGGATGGAGTGAAAGTAATGCAATTCAGTGTCAACAAGAACCTCTCCAGGTCGCAGCACCATATCTTGGGTATGCGCCAATGATACTATTTCTTTACAAACGTGTGCTTTAATCAAAAAGAAGTCGGGTGTACCTCACAATAATAATACAGTAGACTCTCATTAATACGAACAACCTCATTACAAAGTTCTCGTTTTTACGAAGTAAATCGTTGATCAGATGAAAAGGCCTATCCAATATACAGTTAAAAGAAACATTATCACAAAATTTTCTCCACGACAAAATTATGAACCTCAGTTCCGGTCCTGGGGGTTACAAAGTAAACTTTGGCATGAAGTTCCACCAATAAGCAATGGCGTTTGTACACTAACTAATGGCATTTTATAACACACTAACGGCATTTTTATGCTCTATGCTGCATCATAATCATTGCGCTATGTTTAAGTTCTCCTTATGCACTGCACCCAAGAGCGTCAATTACAGTTAGTCACATTCGTTTTATGACCTTTCAGAGGAACGAACGTTAAAAAAATTCAAGCGTGCCCGAAATTTCAAATTTGGCTCCTTTCGAGTAGGCCAATGCAACAAGGGGCCGTATTCTGTATTTTGTCGGCACCGCACCGATCGGTTTCCCTTGCAAGCCCACCGACTAGACATCATTCCGTACAGACGACGGCACTTTCAGCGATTCTGTAAGGTCGTCGGTTTCAAACCAGTTGGTACGGTTCCCCTCCTTTCCAAACAGGGAAAATCCAAATATATCCGAAGTTAGAAGTCATCTAACGTGTCTCCACCAATGAAAGAAGGGTAAAAACAAGTGAAGTCTCATTGGCACAGTTAGTTGTTGTCGTTTTATACCTTTTTATTTACGGAAATTACGACTTATTGTTAGATTAAGATAATCGATATTGGATAAGTTGTTAACAATGCTTATATAATGTGTGGTAGTAATTCTGTACCTACAGAATCGAAGGAAACAATATTACAACCATGATTAATACATTACATGTATTCTCCATGATTACAGCATCACAACATAGTTTGTATTGGATGGAGATTGTTGTTGCTGGAATGAATTATTGAAACTATCCTTGAGATCGTAGTTTCTTTTTTTATATATTGGTTCCGTATATTGCTATTTATTCATGATTTGGTAATATAGTCGTCATTAAGTAAGTTCCATCTAAATGTTATCAACGGAAGGTTATGCCATTGACACCGTAGCAGACGAAAATCACATACCATGGAACATGAACGTAGGATTCAAAAGCAAATGTAAATGTTATATTAGAGGAACAAGTAAGGAAATTGTTATAAAAATATGGAGCTGGGTGTAATTAAAAGAAGTGTAATGACGGGGAAGTAAAGAAATCGTGATTGGGTGAAATATATATGTATAAGTTGCGCATTCCAAGTGAGAGAAAATGATAATATAGCGGCAAACCTCATACTTATTAACAAATATCTTCTTTTATCGTCAAGGGAATCAATGGCTGACGATAAAATGAAGTATAGTTGCCTATTACAAATAAAAGAAACTGATACCGCTGCGGCAAACTTCATATTTAAATAAAAAGATCTTATTTCTATGTCGAGAGAAATGCCAAATGATGATCGAGTGAAATAATAGTTGCCTATTCAGAGTGAGATAAAGTGATAACACTGCGGCAAAACTCATATTTAATCAAATATATCTTTTTTATGTCAAGGGAGAAAATAAATGATGATAGCGTGAAATAAATCCTATTCCAAGCGAGTGAAAGTGATGACATAAATGAGAGAAAGTCATAATATGGTGGCAAACCTCATGTTTATTAACCAATATCTTATATTTATACCAAGGTAATCAATAGATGATGACACAGGGAATTATAGTGGCCTATTCGAAGGGGGAGAAAGAGATAAAATTGTGGAAAACCTCATTATTTACTCAATGACGAGGTGAAAACAAAATAAAACGTGCACCGGGGAATGCATGAAACCCACTAGTCGGTGGCCGTCCCAACACCTATTTGGTGTCGGTAAGGCCACCGATGATCTCCCATTTTCTTGTCGGTGCCGCACCGATCAGGTGCATACAGAATCGCACAACGAGTCGGTGTGACGTCCCACCCGACGAATCGGTGCCGCACCGATCGGTTTGGAGATACAGAATACGGCCCAAAGTGTGGCATAGAGGAACTCACACTTTGAGCATAATCTGAAAAAAGTATCATTGAATCCGGTGTGAAGTCACAAACTGCTCAGCGTTTCACCAGTCCTTCCTTCCCGTGGACAGCAATTTTTTTTTGGCTCCGGCTGCATTGCACCCCCAGCTAGATGAGTTCGTCAAAATCGTGAGTGAATGCTCAATTGTGATTCAGTGTTGCATTCTGCAGGATAACCACACTCCCCAATGCCTTGCATAATTTTACCAACTTACAAGCAAGGTTTCAAGGTATGCATGTTCGTACATGGAGAACTTACTGTATTCGGGAAGATATCTACCCTCGATTTTGACATGCCGGATTTTTCTATTGATACACTCAAATGAATGTGCTTATATAATATTTAATCCCCTATATTATACACTTGACTCTGAAGCTATTTTGCACTGCTACTAAAAGTGCAAGAGAGAGATTGAAGGGACAAGAAATTTTGACAAACAATGTTTTTTTCGATGATTCCTAAAAGAAATGTTCATACGAACTTTGTTATTATGAACCTCCGGTTTTTCGGTCCCATGAACTTCGTAATTACGAGCGTCTACTGTAATTCCCTGAGTCACTCAGAATCAAACATCTGTTGAGCATTAAAATAACTAGCACAATGCACATATAACTTAAAACTATTTCATTTTTACGCTGATGCGAGATTCTTATGCTAGTTCACATCACGTGTAGCCAGAGGTAAAGGGGTTAATTGGGGTTCTCATCCAAGCACAAGGTTTCCTCTCTTCACCTCCTCCTCCCCTCCTACCATTTCAGTCACCTTCACCCATTATGCCCAGTAGTACCACTACCCCAACTCATAGGCCCGTATTCTTCGTCAAACCTGTAGGGCCAACCGACCCTGGATACACCATCAGCCCCTACATAAACAGATCTCACCCTACATACGCCACATATGGCCGTTTTTGGAACTGAACGGGCCCTACTTGATGTAGGGCACTCGAACCAGCCCCACACCCTACAAAAACATGGCGGCCAAATAATTTCTGCTGATCACTTCAATTTAAAGAATCTACATTCCAATGGATATTAAGGGAGAAGAGGTCACGCATACCATTTTAAAATGTACAGTAACAGAGCGGAAAGGTAATAATACTACCACATTATAGCCACCAAGTTAAATAAATTATAAAATTGAATGAACTAAAAAGAACAATATAGCAGTATACATGCACCTTGTTTCTACAAATATATAATGATATTTTTCGTTTGGCACTTGGTATACTTTTTGGGAAACCAATACTACGTTTACGTATAACCTAAGAAAACATATTTTCATGCCACTATTTGCCACATAATAAACTTCACTACGGAAGGTGAAAGCGAATAACGAACCTTGATGATGCAATGTAATTTCCCACGTCAATGATCATATTTGCTCCATAGTTGTTACTATCATGTACAGACCGCTTTGGAAGTAATTTAAAGACAATAAGGTTCTACTTTTGGCTCGTTATGAGAGTATTTGTAGCGTAAATTAAGGTACCGACACCAATTGTTTATTTACCTTGAGCCGTTGCCCTAACAATACGCCCGGATATTATCGGACGTCTTTTCTCAGTTTCCTAGTTAGTTCTCATTACGCCACCAGAGTGGAAAATTGGCACTGCACCATCATCTACGTCATCTCAGAGAACTTGACGATGGAATCACCCCCCACCACTTATGTAGGGTCGACTGAGAAACACATGTAGGGGCCTTTTGTTATGTAGGGACGGATAGGAAGGGTCGACTAAGAATAAGGCCCATAGTCTTTAGTACCATCAGCTTCGCTTGGAGTAGATTTAAATCTTACTGCCTTTTTTCAATTATTGTGCTAAGCAAAAAGAACAGATTTTTACCAAAATAAAAACATAGCTTATAGTTTTGAGGTCCAAATTCTTTAAAGACTTCGCATTCAGAATTTTTGTGATACTAAGTAATAATGGTATTAGTTTTCATGCAAACGTCATCCTCACATTAAGTAGACGATTGGAAGGGGAATATGAAATAATATTTGAACTTCACGAAAATTGGAAGGTATTTTCTGTACTCTGCTGGTATCTTGGATGGTGCAACCCACGGAAATTAATGAAATAATGTACTAAATCAACCATCTTTGACATAGTTCCCAAATTTAGTTCAGAGCGTATGCTTAGAATGTTCACCGTGCACATTTTCAAAGCTAGTGAAGGAAGGAACAACCTCTGTACGTGCTAAGCACATTCAATGTGAATTAATGCAACTCTGCACATATTTTGAAGTACTTCAAACTTAATTCAGCACAAACTTTCCCCACTGGGAATCTATTTCAGGATATTCTGTATATCGGTAAAAAAATAAATTAAAAACAAGTCAGTAACAAATGCAGCAACATTAAAATTTTTTAAATGTGTTTTGGAAAAAACAGCTTACCTATTGGATACCCAATAGCAAAATCATTACTCTGAGTACAAAATATGGCAAAGAGTCCAGCTCTCCCCAAATTCGTTGGACGTCCAACCAACAGGGTTATTACGGCAACAGCAAAGAACACAATACTCTTTGCCACAAGCACTGAGAGCAGAAACATCCAGTTGACAGCACTGTTGATAAAGATGAATAGACAAAAATTTGATTAAACAGAATATCAAACATGTTATGCATTACCTCTCAGCAATAATGAGTCGATAGTCTGATATGGGTACTTAAGTGACATTTAATTATTCATGAATTATTTTTAAACATTGTTTGTCAAGCAGGAGAAACAAAAAAAATTCCACTGAAGAGCCACTGAACAGATTACCATCTTTTCAATTTTTCCAGAAATTACAGCGGGGATGGTCGCCAGTCCCAGTAATTTCCCCCTCATTCCACCACTGATTCAAGGGAACATTCATCAAATTCCAACATTAATTTCATGCAACATTATGCAAAATGACAATGGCAAAATAATAATAGATGGACAGTAAAAATATTCACTCATCAGCTTTCTCATTAGTCCTTCATCAACATTATGATAATACAAGATAATTACATACTAATGGTGACCTTGCAAAGAAAAGCATTATGAAGTAATGTTGAATCCCAGATGGGGTGGAAATTCTAGCATTCTTATCACATGAGTTTAAAATTTCCACATATTGTCATAATGTTTTATACTATATCAATGATACTATATCAATGTACTCACATAACATTGCAATCATTTTTTAATTGTAGACTTCAATTGAAGTTTCAAGTTATCAAAGAGAATAGCAGCACTTAAATGATATCAATAACACCTTGAGACATAAATCTTTGGCTCTCGCTCTTAAGTCAGGCACAGATTTTCACTTCTCTCCTGGGTATGATTTACCAGACAATAAACTGTGGTTCTCTTCAAAGAAATTTTGTTTCAGTGCTACAGTTCAGCCAGTCTCTATCATAACAATGATTATTACCATTTCATCAGGAATAAATATTATCTTTCAGATGTAAACTGTTCTCCAAGGATAAAAAATAAACTGGCTAACCATTCCCTGCTTACCAGAAACTGAAGTGAAAGCTAGTCAAAACCTGACCAGCTGGAGAGAGAATTTTCCCCTTTCCCCATCTGACTGAATGCAGTAACCAAAAGGAAGGGTCAACACTACTTCAAAGCCAGCCACAACATCAGTGGTCTCCCTAGATTGACAAATGCATTTTTTAAATGTACAGTGGCAATATAATTCAATGGAATGAGTTGAATGCATAATTTTTATACCTAAAACAACATCTATAATGCACCAGTGTATTTGGGGACAATGCAAATCATCAGAGCAGTCAAACAGCTGGTGATACAAACCCAAAAACAGATAGTACCTATTAAATTAGTTGAATTGCTCGTGTTAACTAGCACAAATAATAACATACCATCAGAGATGAAAGGTTCATCCGTACGGAATGATGGTGGTGGCACAATGTTAACTAACTATGAAACCCTTTTCCACATTGAGCTGATCCCAAAAATAGTGCTGCATCATCTTATCTAGGGGTACTAACACAGGTTTATCCCAAGAGGATCTGAGAGATATCCCACAAAAACAAACAAGCAAACAATGACAACTTCAATGAATATTAGTGTTTCAATGAAGTATAACGACAGATGGAAATTTGAACAGACAGAGCAAACATTTGGATAGCTAAACTTCACTACAATCCAGCTTACCTTAAATCTAACTGAGCCATAGACAGGAAAATCAATGCAGGCAGAGAAAATGTTCCAACAAATGTATTCAATCCTTTGGTCTCAGTTTGAGATATGATATTTAGTCTCCCGGCTAAGTAACTGTAAATAAAAGCATTACAGTAAAGAGCAAAAACATTGATGGACACAACAACATATTGAGCGCTAAAATTGCCTTTGAGCGCCTACTTTCAACGAACCGAATTGGTATGATTAATCGTCGATTAAATTGAAACTGTGTGTTTCACAATTTTGAGACGTCAAAACAAAATCTATTCTGAAAACTTTCCACGATTACAGCACAACGCACGAAACTTACCCGCAAATTATTATAGCAAAGCATTCCAGCAAGGCCGGATAAAGGTTGTCCATCACAGCCTCACTTGAATTAGCAATTTCAGGATCTGACATTGTAGCTGACATAGTAGCACTGATATCTAAACAAGCATATGCCAGAAATTACAGGCGCACTTCCCGAAAACTTGTGTCAGAGACCAGTAAATCCTTAGCACTTCACGAAATCTCTCGGTAGAAACTACTGAAAACCTCTCACCCCAGCTTCGATATCGATTGAGCATTCCAAGGCATCCAGGAATTTAATTTCGATGGTAATCTGGTACATTAAAGGAGATGATCCCAGAAACTCAGCTGCCATGACCTCGAGGGATTCAGCCATTTCTTTAATACCAGCGGCATTAGTTTCTGAGAGGCTTTCGGGGAAATTAACCTTTCATTCCGTTTAAACAGACTTTAGTTACATTATCTATGGGCCCCACCGGTAACAACAAAAACATTTTACCCGCATAGCATTTACAACTGCTTCCAACAAGAACGCATAACTCGTAATTGGAGCAAGAGACTTTCAAATTTTGCAGCGTGTACACTGAGCGCTGAATCACCAAAAAAAAAGGAATAAGCACAAAATTGTGGTCAATAGCACGAGTCAATTACCCGTGTCACGGTTTCACTGATAGTTACTTGGTTACTTGGCAGCAACAGCGCAGCGAGCGCTGGTGCAGGCCGTAACAGCTGATTCGAAACTCAGGGCTCAGGGCCAACAACATTGAACACAATGAATCCCCAAGAGGTCTCTATGATTCACATGACATAAATTGCTAAGAGAACTGCGGGGCACATTATTACGCATTCCCGACGAATACGAGTCATTCACATTTTTCCCCCATTCCGAAGAAGAACATTGACAGAAAACGTTCACAAATTCGGTAGATATAGCCCAACCATTCCGCCTTATGATCGCAACAGAAATATATTATATCCAACAAAAATCCTTTTTAACCATTCAGTCAGAGAGCATTCACTCATTCAGGCAGAGAGTCAGAGAGCCCTCACATTTGGGAATGATCACAATAAACGGCTAAAATGCTAATAATGGCTGTGATTCATGCTGTATCTCGGAGAAAGTCTAGGTGACACCCCTTAATCTTCAGCCAAATATAAATCTCAGAAGACAGTCGGATTCGGTTCAAGAATGGTGGGTTGTAGCAAAAGACAGACTATAATTATTAGTGCGGTATAATACCAATGCTATGGCCCAATGGTTCCGCAGAATCCACCCACTCTTCCCATGTTCTCAATTACCCAAAATTGCCCTCAGCGGTAAACAAACTGAAAAGTCGTACAGTGGTCGAAGGATTTTATATTTCTGCGCATGCGCACAAAGGGTCGGGGGTGGGAGTAGGTCACGTGACTTCAGAGGTACTTTTAAAAAATCTGTCATTGTATGCATGCCATTTCTGTTTACTAAGATAGCCTTTCACTTCGTAATTTTGGTAAAGTCAACTCTTAGCAGCATCTGGGAATACAATGAAGAGAAATCCATAATATCCATAGATGAATCAAGATGCGTTTAAAGGGTTGGTACCCCGACCAACCCACCTCGGTACGTATAACCACTCGTGACGTAACCTCGGAACGTAAAATGGGACTCAATAATTTAGAAAAAAAAAGTTGATAACACATCGTGAATTAAGACTCACAAAATTCAGCTGGAAACGTCTACGACTGAGCCGTTGGCGAGACGGTAACAACTGCTTCAGATTATCACGAATTTTCATGTTTAACAAAAAAATAATGGCAATGACTCTGGAAGAGAGCGTTAATTACATTTCCATCAGTGGCGTAGCGAAGGGGGAGAGTCCGGGGGGTCCGGAGCCCCCCTCCCCCGAAATATAAAAGCACTTTCACTTTGTATCACAAAAAAATATTGAAAATCATGAATTTACAAAATATTTCTTTGAAAAATGAAGTTTTTTCGATTATGAAAAGTGTTACAATTAGTATAAAACCCTCTGGTTGATACTCTTTTTTCAAAAATTCCCCCCCTTCCCCCGGTTTTGGACCCCCGGAACAAAATTTCTGGTGACGCCACTGATTTCCATGCTAAAAACGACACTCAAGGTTATAAAAAAATATTTTTGCGCTCAATTTTACCTTTCTTTACTAAATCTGCGCATATATAGCAAATATTTAATAATCATGTATATTCCCTTATACGAATTTCGTCTGGGTGTAATGGTCAACTTACTGGGGTTGTATGCGTAAAGGTGAGAAGGATCTATGAGCTCATTCTGAAGCTAGTTATTGCTGCTTTTTTGTGCTGTGGAACAAATATGCTTTTTTACGGCTCTGTATTGGTAAGTAAATATGGACTAAGTTATTCCGTTCATTAAACATAATAGGAGGGAACACTCAAAATTAAACGTGGATTTCGTTATTTTAAACCAAAAAAATATGGATGAAAAACGCACCGGCCAATTTTCAGAGCTCAAATTCGATTTTTAACCTCGATAAGTAGCTTTAAAAGTCCGCTAGAAGCTTCGGCCACGCCCACGACGCGAAATCGAGTCGAAAAACGTCTACGACTGAGCCGTTGGCGAGACGGTAACAACTGCTTCAGATTATCACGAATTTTCATGTTTAACAAAAAAATAATGGCAATGACTCTGGAAGAGAGCGTTAATTACATTTCCATCAGTGGCGTAGCGAAGGGGGAGAGTCCGGGGGGTCCGGAGCCCCCCTCCCCCGAAATATAAAAGCACTTTCACTTTGTATCACAAAAAAATATTGAAAATCATGAATTTACAAAATATTTCTTTGAAAAATGAAGTTTTTTCGATTATGAAAAGTGTTACAATTAGTATAAAACCCTCTGGTTGATACTCTTTTTTCAAAAATTCCCCCCCTTCCCCCGGTTTTGGACCCCCGGAACAAAATTTCTGGTGACGCCACTGATTTCCATGCTAAAAACGACACTCAAGGTTATAAAAAAATATTTTTGCGCTCAATTTTACCTTTCTTTACTAAATCTGCGCATATATAGCAAATATTTAATAATCATGTATATTCCCTTATACGAATTTCGTCTGGGTGTAATGGTCAACTTACTGGGGTTGTATGCGTAAAGGTGAGAAGGATCTATGAGCTCATTCTGAAGCTAGTTATTGCTGCTTTTTTGTGCTGTGGAACAAATATGCTTTTTTACGGCTCTGTATTGGTAAGTAAATATGGACTAAGTTATTCCGTTCATTAAACATAATAGGAGGGAACACTCAAAATTAAACGTGGATTTCGTTATTTTAAACCAAAAAAATATGGATGAAAAACGCACCGGCCAATTTTCAGAGCTCAAATTCGATTTTTAACCTCGATAAGTAGCTTTAAAAGTCCGCTAGAAGCTTCGGCCACGCCCACGACGCGAAATTGAGCTCAGAATGAGCTCATACATTTCCATTGGCCGACGCCGCGTGACGTCTGAACCTCATGAATGTCGCGGGAGTAATGACATTATCAACAGAGACTCTGGACATTTTTTTATCTCAAAATGAATCATTTCATTGAAATGAAACTTTTTGAAGATAAAATGTTTACAGTTTTGAGTAAGAAAGTAATCACGGCTATTATCGTGGATGCTTTAATTTGTGGACAAACCATCGTAAAATCTTTTACTTATTACTGCTTTTTAGCTTCCGGATGTAAATTATAAAATAGAAGAACAAATCATCGCAATCAATATCTTTCCCCTACTACCTGTTTGCTTGCCCTTTGAAGGGAGGAAATTCGGGGCTTTCTCCGTTTCTTTCAGTATTAGCGTTCAAATTTCGTTGGAACTGCATTTATATTTGCAGAGGCCTCGCTTTGATCAACCTATGTTCCTGGTAATTCTTCAAGTCAGTTTCGCACTATAAAAATGCAAAACAGGTGTCATAAAAATGAAAGAATAACTATGAGACGGGGATATTTACATGAAACTATCAATAAGTTCACTTACATTTACATCAAAGTTACGCGTAGAGACACTTTCAAAAGTTTTAGGGCATTTTTTGTGGCACCACTTCTACTTCTCAAGGAAGTTTCGCATACAACTAAAATGAAATTTGGGAATTAGAATGACTTTTGGCCGTATGATGAAATGAACATAGCATAAGCCGTCAAATAGAGGTAATTTGGAAATATACAACTATTTCATTATTTCTGACGGGAAATTATCCCTATGAGTTGGTTTTTTAACATCATTCATGCCCAACGGTAGATGGTGAAATCAAAATTAATCATAAGATTATTACCGAGAAGAGTTCACGAACATTATGTTCACCATCATCGTAACATATATTATGCATCGAATAGAGTACTTGAATATCTAAACTAAATGATTGATTTTCGCAAGGACTAATATGCTAAGACGAATAATAATACAAGCATATCCTGGAAACCAATATGACACGATCAGCGTAAAGATTCCGAGAGTTGCAAAAACCTTTTCAATGAGAACCAGATAAAGAAATCAAAAATTCCCAGGGGACCCACATGGTAACCCTATCATTTGAAAAATTAATGCTGGTCCGTATTGAGATTGTTAATTTAATGCAGAAAAATTTGGGCACCTCTATAGCAATGAGCGTGCAAAAGGAACATCTCGATAACAATGAACAGAAAGTTAGATTCCATGAAATTTTATCCTCCAAAACTTGTCTTTAAATTTGTCTATTCTCCCAACCTCACCATTTTAGATCTTCTTAATTCCTAAATACTCGTAATTCCTATTTTAATCATTCTGCGTTGCGATCCTATACTTCCTTCTTCAACAATACCTCATCCCCTTTTATATTTTTCATCCTCTAGTTAAGTCTGTAAATGGTATAGTTTAAATTCACTGCCTCTTTTTTTCAAAATGGAGATTTTTACCCATTCATAATTTAATGTACGTCTTTATCCAATTTTAGCGCTTATATCGAATTCATTTCTGACAACCTTCCCGTAGATCGCGTCGGCTGAAAACGTAGAAGAGATTATGGATTCCCCTCACGATAAAACATATCGTCTGCAGTTATCTCACTATTAATTTCAGTTTTTTTTCTAACAATGCCATAAAATATTCTCTGTACGGAAGGGACAGTGTAATCCGACTCCAGAGACCGTAAATCCGACGCATCGTCTTCAATGATCGCAATGGATCAATGAATGAATCTCGCGCCAATTCATATCGTTCTGCGGGTGCTCGATTCATTCTGCGCGGCGTCAGCTCCAAGACAATTGAATTACGAAATTAATGTTTAACAACTTCACTGGCTCCGCACATGAGGAGCCGAAAGTGGATTTCCACGACGACCTACTCTCCTGTTTACAATTAAATCTTATTAATAATGGCGGATTTTGATGATGCTTTATTCAGTGTATTTACGGAGCAAGCTTCTCCCATTAAGACATTCAAAACTGAGAAGGACGATGCTGCCTCATCTGTTTGCAAGTTGGTGCAATAAATGAAATTTAATATTAGACACATTTGAGACCATATAATTACTTAACATGCATATTGCAGTGATGTACCATCTGTTGCTGCCAGCATCAAACGGGACCTTGAAGACGATGAAGAGTTGGCCAACAAAAAGTTAAAAACTGAATCTGCATTGGACGATGTAATGTGAGTAATGAGTTCCCTTTTTTCCATGTGGTACCACGTGCAATATTCTTCTGATAGGGAAATAATGAGGTATTACCCTATGACTACATTGCGGAATCCTTATCATCAAGCTCCTTTAAAATTGCAGTATCTGCGGTATTGCTTCCCACACAGCACAAAGTGAATAATATGCACATAATATTCAAATATTATGCGAATATTATGCCACCACAATGGTATAAAACGCGCATATTATGTACATAATATGTGCATATAAATGGTATAATGTCCTCATAAATTGCGGTATTATGCGCATAATATGCGGAATATATGCAGTGATGGAATGGCATAATATGCACATAATATTCAAATATTATGCGAATATTATGCCACCACAATGGTATAAAACGCGCATATTATGTACATAATATGTGCATATAAATGGTATAATGTCCTCATAAATTGCGGTATTATGTGCATAATATGCGGAATATATGCAGTGATGGAATGGCATAATATTTGCATATATACGGAATATATGCACCTTTTATGTACATAAAAGGTGCATATAAATGGTATAATGTCCTCATATATTCCGTATATATGCAAACATTATGCCATTCCATCCGTGCATATATTCCGCATATTATGCACATAATATCGCAATTTATGAGGACATTATGCCATTTATATGCACATATTATGTACATAATATGCACAAGTTATACCATTGATGTGGCTATATATATGCACATATTATACCCATATATGCCATTTATATGCACCTTTTATGTACATATTATGCACAATTTATACCATGGATGTGGCCTAAAATATATGCGCATATTATGCCCATATATACCATTTATATGCTCCTTTTATGTACATATTATGCACGATTTATACCATTGATGTGGCTATATATATGCACATATTATACCCATATATATATGCACCTTTTATGTACATATTATGCACAATTTATACCATGGATGTGGCCTAAAAAATATATGCGCATATTATACCATTTATATGCTCCTTTTAGGCACGATTTATACCATTGATGTGGCTAAATATACGCACATATTATACCCATATATACCATTAGTATGCACCTTTAGGTACATGTTATGCACATTTTATACCATATCTACGAACCTTTTATGCATATTTTATACCGTTGATGCGTGATAACATGCAGTTGCATAATATTCGAAAATTACATGAATAAAAATTGATTTCTGGAAACGAGGAGAAATTTAATGAATCATTCATGTAGACACAGCATAGGTACATTGCACTAAAACAAGGCACAATCCTTCATCGTTGTATCACAAATATACAAATATTCAGTTAGGAGTCCTATATCATCGCAAATTTGGTTTAAATATCATGTGAATGACATCTAATGACAAACATTCGCCCTTCCATAATCGTTACTCATGAAATTGCGATTAGAAAGTACAAAGTATGTCACACGAATTCACAATCACAACACTCGCGATGATTCCTTCCATGACATCCGCATGGTTGAACATCTACGGTCTTTTCTTAGCGAATGTATTAAAAATGGTCCAAAATGTGATTCCAAGCCACAAAGAGGTCTTCTAATAGTATAATTATCTCTGTGTTAGTCATAGAGTTGTGGCGAGCAATCACGCAAACGATGTAAGCAAGCCGTTCTTGAAAATGCACTCCGAAACAATAAAGATAATATTGTCATTAATAATCACAAACTAAAATAATTATATGCATATATGATCAAGTACGTGATATCTTCAGGGCGAAAGTGCAGCTCACAACCTGGTTCAGTACTTAAGTGCCAAAACTTCGTCTTTCCTTGGAATAGCCTCCCTTCACTTTTCAAGCTGGGACTCTGACTGAAAAAGTACCGTCATAAGATATACATTTAGGTAATTAAAAAAATTAATTAAAGTACTGGGAATAACACTCAAAATTAGGAGCTGATAATTTCAGATTTGCTTTCTACCCTATGACAAACGACAACGACTCACGTACGTGTACTTACTTTGATTTTAAATAAAGTCCTGTTCTTCATACCATGAAGCTTATTATTCCTTATCGTATATGCGTTACCAGAATAGTACTGTGACATAAATTAGTTCCGTAAACCCATCTTTTCCTCTTTAATATTAGATTTTTCAATAGACGTTCAATTCTCCCAACTACGGCAATATGGCTACGGCAACAACTAACAACAATGAACAACAACACAACGGCCATGGACAACGGCAATATGGCTACCAAGCTGCGTACCTCGCCAGACCGGAATATGCCGGTGTGTAAAATAAAAAAATAATAATAATTGTGGAGTATTCTGCGAACGATACGAAATTGTTAGTGATATATTAAAACATAAGTTTTCACATTTTTTGATACAGAGGATGTATGATCATCGATTTTTACGGATACAATCACAGTTTACGGCGGCATAATATTTAAATATAATGTGCATATTATTCGCATATTATGTGCATAATCGACGGAATATTATTTGCATATTATGCCTATCCATTTATGCAACTTTTATACTGAATAGGATTTTTGAGTTTGCTGGGTGGCCGTTGATTTATGATTCTTATATGAATCATAATTAATGATAAAATGTTACTAACAACGAAATAATATACATACAATGTCAATATTATTAATAGTTTACGGCGGCATAATATTTAAATATAATGTGCATATTATTCGCATATTATGTGCATAATCGACGGAATATTATTTGCATATTATGCCTATCCATTTATGCAACTTTTATACTGAATAGGATTTTTGAGTTTGCTGGGTGGCCGTTGATTTATGATTCTTATATGAATCATAATTAATGATAAAATGTTACTAACAACGAAATAATATACATACAATGTCAATATTATTAATAGTTTACGGCGGCATAATATTTAAATATAATGTGCATATTATTCGCATATTATGTGCATAATCGACGGAATATTATTTGCATATTATGCCTATCCATTTATGCAACTTTTATACTGAATAGGATTTTTGAGTTTGCTGGGTGGCCGTTGATTTATGATTCTTATATGAATCATAATTAATGATAAAATGTTACTAACAACGAAATAATATACATACAATGTCAATATTATTAATAGTTTACGGCGGCATAATATTTAAATATAATGTGCATATTATTCGCATATTATGTGCATAATCGACGGAATATTATTTGCATATTATGCCTATCCATTTATGCAACTTTTATACTGAATAGGATTTTTGAGTTTGCTGGGTGGCTGTTGATTTATGATTCTTATATGAATCATAATTAACGATGGGATGTTACTAACAATGTAATAATATACATATTATGTCAATATTATAGTAATAGTTTACGGCGGCATAATATTTAAATATTATGTGCATATTATTCGCATAATATGTGCATAATCGACGGAATATTATTTGCATATTATACCTATCCATTTATGCAACTTTTATACGGTATAAATTTTGAGTGTGCTGTGTGGGTTGAATGTCTACTGTAGCTAAGTACTTAATTTTATACTGGTTCTGCCAACGACTATCATAAAGTATTTAATGAAATTATATACTGGACTTATTATTTAGCCTCCCAATACAATATAATGCTTTTACGGTGAGATTTTCATCAATGCTAAGGATGATTTTATAATCATCTGACCATGCTCTCTAAAAGTAGAGGTTGTTCTATACATAAAGGTTATTGTTGCATTTTGTCCAGTTTGTATAAGTTAAAACTGCGTTTCCATACATTTTCAATAATGGGCTAGTAACGAAAAATTCTATTTTTAAATTTGAGTCATATCATCATAGAGGAGAGGAACGCACTAAAGATAACAGGGAAAAGATCAGCATTTAGCCAATGTTGGAGACTCAAGGGCAGTGAGTCTCTCACTTTCTCAGTGAGACTCGATAGATGCTGGACATAAAATGCAAAACTATCGTTTTCAGGTTAATGGAAAATTGTGTTCAACCAGGTGCATTTCTTTTCTTAATTTCATATTTATTTTAAGTAAAATGTCATGGAGTGTGTTTATTCAAAGTTGCTTGGACTTAACTTGCATCTTCACCTCCCCTCCTGAAAAACATATTCTACCCAAGTAACATTTTTGGTTGGCCCTCTGTTGGCAGATGGTGGGACACAGCGGTTGGCCCATGGTATGATTTGGCCACCTCGCCAACCGTATCCCAACCAACGATGGGCCAACAGAGCATTACAGTCGGGCCTTCGTATTCCCAACCAGAGGCCAACCCCTCTCCAAGGATACACCGTTGGCCCTTTTAAATTCTGCCATCCGTTTCCCAACAAAAGCTATATTTTACTGGCATTTCTCATTTTTATAGAAAGAGAGTTAAATTAATTTACCTTCTCACTTGATATGATACCGGTAGATAGAATCTTTACCTTTAACTCCCTATAAATAAAAATGAAATTAAATACATTAACAATCAATGCTATAGGACAAAGTAAGGTTACAGTGGTTAAAAGTGGAAAACAAAAAATCAATATCAGTTCAGAAGGTCCCCAACTTTTATTTTCACAAATTAGGACAATTTTTATTAGGACAAAATTAGGAAAATTTCAACAGCACCTTTCCATATTACAATATGGCACACACAAAAACTCTCCATCTTCTTTGTAGGGTAACAAAACACACTTAGATAAAATCTGGGTGGACTGCAATTTGCATCCAGGTACTAATTTTTTTACTACAAATATACCAATGGTACCACTTCTAAGAGGTAATTCAAAGAAATCCTCCTTAATTTCAAACATGTCACACTGCAAGATGTACACCCCTGAGTTATTTGATTCAATTGCCTTCACAATTCCTATTTTCTGGTCTTCAGTAACGAAATTGTTAAGTTTAGTCCATTTTACTTAATTGGATTAATAAGTGCAAGATTTAGGGATATTAATAGGAATCACAGAAACACTGATTGAGTATAATAGTTGATGTATTTTCCATAAAATAATAATTGTGCAGTTGTTATTTAGGTTTACTCATACAAATTCAATCTCATTCTCTTCAGAGAGGACTAAATCACTCACTTTGTCCATTGAAACACTGTTTTCATTAAAACTTCCACTTATACTAGATATGCCACAATCTGAAAAAATATACATATCGATCTATCTAAATTAATGATGAAAAGTTTAAAATTCCACGAAACTATCTGTTTAAGGTAACATGATTTTAGGAATGCCAGTTTTGTAAGACTTACCAAATGAGGTCAATGCCTTATTTTTGTTAGAAGCACTCGACTTATTTTATTTAACAGCTATCACAAAGACAAAGCCCTTACAACCAAACAAGTCTTGGTTGTTAGGTTGCTAGGGAAACATGTGAACCGTATCCTGCAACGTATGCAATCGAGGTATACATCGTGCTTATTCACGGCCCATATCGAACTTCCATCGGTTAAGTTTAGACTCGAAACAGACAGATCTTATAAGTCTACAATTTTTCATGTGCCCTCCGGGATATATATACTAACAAGTCGCATTAAAGAAGCCTCCGCTTCTTGGAACCATTTATGTCAAATACCATGCTGAAAACACCAGAAAATTAGCAGAACATTACTTAAAAAAGAGTTATACATAATTTCCAAAAATTATCTTATAATATATTCTTAAAAAATTAACTTAAAATAATTATTCTGCCTGCACATAGTCGATAGCACTGACTGTCAAAGCAAGCGATTATGCCATCCCTATTTTTTAATGAATAGATGCTACCGATCCGATAACCATTTGATACGATAAATCGATTACAATGGAATTTCACCCATCTCTACGTTGAAGATCTTGTCGGAATTTTGTTTGCAGCTCTCATGGCGGAAATTGAGGAAATGGTATGATGTCCCAACGGTGGCCCAATGATAATCTATTTCGTAGGGCCATCGTTGGGGATTTCCGTTGGGCCAACAGCATAAACCGTTTCGTTGGGCCGACGAACAATATCTGCGTTGGGCCAACAGCGGAATTTGGTAGGCATATCCACCCACAATGAGCCAACCGTGACTACGGTTCCCCAACCGAGGCCCAACGGTCAATGTTACTTGGGTATATGCTTGTGGTACCAAGCATTAATTTCTGAAGTTTTTCTTTAACAAAAACCATCATTGTAGTTCATTTTTCACCTTGGAGACCCAATTTCTGTTCTGTCTTTGACAATTCTATTCCCTGAAAGTTTCCATGTTAGATGTTATACTGAGCTTTGCCAATTAGAATTATATTGTATTTTTTCTTATACCCTGAGCCTGCTTCTATTTTCATTGTATGTTTCTCTACATTGTCGCACTTATAATGACTACACTGGGATCACTGATACCTGTGCTGTACGTTTGTCTCATCGTATTTTCACTTACCCCACTAATTGGTTTTTAATTTGAGTCTTGAATAGGAATATTCTTGTCTATCCATTTATTTAACATTCTGGAAATGGTTGGGGTTTATGCATTGTAAACCTTACCCTTCGTTTTTCATGCACTGTGGTCCTTTGGATCAAAAAATTGGTGGCATTCTTCAAACTTTAACTTTCATCCTTTCTTGGCAGGAATATTGCCGTCAGAGGTTGAAAATCCTTTATTAGGTAACTTATCATAGTTCTCTGTTGTCCCTATAGGTGGAAAGTTTAATATAGCCATTTGTGTGTACAAGTGTCTTAAAGAGAATTTTTTTAACATACATTTATTTTGTTTTGGCAGTGTTGATGAATCTCAGTCTCGTATTAAAGTACATACTGTGGAAACTCTGGAAGCATGTACCCACGAGGTAGCAGTGCCTCCAGACATGGATTACCAGCCTTTAAGGGCACCCCCTCCAGGAACAAAACCAGCAAAACAGTATCCATTTCTGCTTGATCCTTTCCAGAAGGAGGCAATTTTATGTATTGAAAACTCACAGTCAGTTCTGGTGTCTGCCCATACCTCTGCAGGGAAGACAGTTGTGGCTGAGTAAGTTTACATATCATTTCTTTTGTGATTGGATTGAAGGGAAGTTATGACTGCATATTATGTCAAAAATGATTATTATTGATATGAAAAATGTGTAACATTTGATGTGTCCAAATTGATTTTTTTCATTTTTCATAAAAGACTATTAGGTAATACGGAAGGTCTTTCTTTTATTATTTTTTAACTTGTTAAATGTTTTAGGTATGCAATAGCTGTATCCCTTCAAGAAAAACAGAGGGTTATCTATACTACTCCAATCAAAGCTCTAAGTAATCAAAAATATCGAGAATTTTATGAAGAATTCAAAGATGTAGGTCTCATTACTGGTGATGTTACCATTAATCCCTCTGCAAGTTGTCTCATTATGACTACTGAGGTATGATCATTAACATGATTTAACAATTTGTTCAATAATATAGTTGTCACTTGATGAAATCATGTTGGTTGTATTATTTCTTTGATAAGTGTATTGTATTCCTCTTTGCAGATTTTAAGGAACATGCTTTATAGAGGATCAGAAGTAATGCGTGAAGTTGGATGGGTTATATTTGATGAAATCCACTATATGAGAGATAAGGAGAGAGGCTATGTATGGGAAGAAACTCTGATTCTCTTGCCAGACAATGTTCACTATGTCTTTCTCTCCGCCACTATTCCAAATGCTCGACAATTTGCTGAGTGGGTAACTAGCCTTCATAAGCAACCATGCCACGTGGTATACACGGAGTACCGACCAGTACCACTTCAGCATTACATATTTCCTGCTGGAGGAGAAGGAATCCATCTGGTAGTCGATGAAACAGTAAGCATTTGTCTTACAACATATAAATACAGTGGCGCCGACTCCATGGGGCCCGAGGGGGCTCGAGCCCCCTCAAAGTTTCGTTTGGGGGGGCGGAGCCCCCTTAATAATTCAAGATAATAATTAAGTTATATTATGCTTTGTGAAATCACAAAAATATATTGGTATTTTTTATTTCCCATGTTTGAAGATAGTTACCTTTTAAAATACATTCAACAATATGTGAAAACAAATAATTATAAGGTAGAAAGCAGGTTAACTGAAAACAAGTGGTGTGAATTATGATAGTGTTACGGTGCTGATACACACTTTGAATTTAACCTCTTTCCGGGGCAAGACCCCCGATATGGGCCCCCCCAATATTTTTTATAAGTCGGCGCCCTTGTATAAATATATGCACTTAGACTATACAAATAATGTGGTGGAAAATCATCCAAAAAGGGGATTCCTAAAGCTTGTTTTATAGAACATCTAATTGTACAACATAAAGGGAACACAAATGTGCATTTCAAAATGTATCGTGTAAAGTCGTGAATTGCATGAATGCATGGGTGCAAGGTGGCAAAATAGCCCCTGCTGTAATTCTAAAATGATTGCACTTTTGATTGAGAAAAAAAGCATCTTGAAGATGTGAAATTTAGAATATTGCATAGAACAGACTACAATAATTTTTTAGTCGATTTAACGACTTGTAGGAAAAAAGGCCCCTTTAAGGAATAATTAATTATTTGCTCCTACTAATTGATGTGGCACCTTTATAAATGCTGAACCTTATTAGTATTTTTAACAGAGGAATATGGTTTTATGCCCTTTGCCCTTTATGAATGCTATCATTATTAGGAAAATTGAAAATGTCTTTTGAAATCCCTTGGTTACTTTGGCACCTGTGTTTCATCTGGTGCACAGAATCTAATGATGACTCAATAGTATTTAAACCTGCATTGATATTTCCAATACACATGCTGTTAAAATATTTAAATAAAGTTATTCTTTTTTCCCTCATAAGACTTCTTATGTATGTTAAATGCCTGATAAATTTTTAAAACCAGAGAGCCCAAGCCCAAGAAATTCTGGGCTGCTGGTTTTCCCTAAATGACCAAAATCATTTTCTTGTTAGTAAGTATTTTTTGAGTGGAAGACATCCTATAAAAATTATTTCGTATACATTGTTCCAATTTATTTCCAGGGTCAATTTAAGGAGGATAACTTTAACACAGCAATGGCAGTCCTTCAAAATGCTGGCGATGCTGCCAAAGGGGATACAGCCATTTTGGGGAAAGGTCGTGGAGGAGGCAACAAATCAGGGAACGAAACTAACTGCTTCAAAATTGTGAAGATGATAATGGAAAGGAATTTTGCACCCGTAATTGTGTTTAGTTTTAGCAAAAAGGAATGTGAAGCATATGCTGTGCAAATGGCATCTCTGGATTTTAACAATGGTAGGTTGAATTCTCCAAAATTGAGTGATGAAGCGTCAGATTACCTAATCATGTTGTACAAGTATCCTGTCTCAAAATTTTTTTAAGATCTTATTTTGGCTCATTGAAGAAAATATGTATTAATGCTACGAGGGCAGATTGGAAAGTAACGCACAATAATTTTTTCCCCAAAAAGTTTAATATGTACCAAAACCAAACAAATTACAAATTAACTTGCATCTTTGACCTACTTTTCTATATATTCACCAATTGTATCACTCGTGGTGGTACCAGTTTCAATACGCTCTGTTCTTAGAAGTCCATTTGTTGGCAGTATAGTCATCAGCAGACTGCTGATTTCATCTCAGCATTTATTGCAAAGTGATGGCTGGCCAGGATTTTTTTCATGGGGCCAAACAGATGAAAGTCAGACGGTGCCAGGTCAAGTCTGTATAATGGTTCTGGAGCACCTCCCACCCAGGTGTGGGTGGAATGTGCTCCAGACTTGTAAAAGTCCAAACTTGTCATCACTTGCTGGTCTTTGTGGTTGTCTGTCATGTTCTTAGGTCCCATCGAGCACTAGCTGTGCAGAATTTCAACGTGACATTAACAATGTGCGTACACTGCACCATATGAAATGTTGAACGTCTGTGATAAGGGTCACAGGTTCTAACACCGGTCCTTCAAGATTGCTGCCTCCATGGCATGAACATTCTATGGATTCGAAAGTTTAACCGGGTGCCCGGAGCATGGCAAATCACTAAGGCCCTTTAAGAAGTCCACACCACCTGGAAACATTGCTACAGTCCAGACTGTTATCCCCATACAGGCCACACATGTCCCAGTGAATTTCACGTGGTTAATACCCTTTGGCCCACAAATATTGAACTGCACCTTGCTGCTCTTCACACGTGGACAACATTATCATGCCCGTCATATTTATTTCGTAGCTCGGGTATCTCTCGCTAGTGCTGCTCATGAAAACGAAATACCCTCTATAGCGGAAACTTATTACTACAGCAGACTCCCAATTATCCGGCTGCTGTATATCCGTGTTGCGGATTACCCGTGCATGGTTTATCACTCCCGCTCCATATTTTCTGCGATTTATAAAAAAAATAGAATGGGATGCAAAATCACTGTAATTACTGGATTAATGCTAGGATACACCGGGCTTATTATTTCCGTCAGAATCCCCTTCGTAAAACGGAAACGGTCGCACGCTAGCTGCATTCACGGGAGCACCATTTTCCTGTATTCTAAGCCTAGCAGCGCGTGACCGCGCTCTGTGATTATGGATACATGTCCCGCAGCAGTTACAACCCGGGCAACTTGTGCGAGAGGTGACTACGTGGCGTAGTGCTCGGCAGTGTAGTTTCTGACGTCGAGCAGTGGTTTTGAAGCATTTGTGCAGACCACTTTTCTGTATCTGTGATCACAAAGCCATGGATGTGTGGTTTTCGATACCAGACCTTACATGGAGCATTAATAATACGAGTACAGCCATGTTATCGCCGCTAAAAAGATCGCGAACTGGCAAAGAAAGCTCTGAATGAGTCTGGGAATCACTCTTAACCAACAGAATAGCTGCATAAATAATAATACAATTATATATATTATCTGTTTCACGTAAATTATGAACATTACAAACATTGAAGTGAAAGTTTGGGTTATCCATATTTTCCGATTATTCGTGCTGTCTCTCCCCATCATTAGCCTGGATAATCAGGAGTGTGCTGTATATCACAGTGAAATTTCAAAATTGCAGCTGCTATACCAGGGGAGAAAATAATTATTTTGCATTATTTTCTGATCTACCCCCTTAGCATTAATATTTTATTTTCTATGGCTATTTTAAGGCTATGTGCCTTAGTATGCTTTGAGATCTCAGTGTTTCATGATACCTTTTAAATTCAGATTAATTTCTAATAGGGGTTTTAATTAGTCCGATCTTTAATAAAGATATTAAACTTTCTCTCCTTTCATGATCATTGTGATCGTATCAATTAATTTAATTAAATAAAAAGTCACTATATCATAAGATAAATGAAGCGAAATTAGAAGAGGTGGTCAGGGATGATTGGGGGAACTCGGATGGGGCTCATGATGGTGCCCTCCCCGGATAATAATAGGTAATTGCATGCCTGGTGATGACTTTTGACGCTATTCTGGTTTTTAAAAATCAGATAAAAGTTAATAACAAAATAGCAATTTTGTAAGAAAAAATAATGAGAAAAGTGAGATTTTCAAAGCTTATAAAATTTAGCAATGCATTATGGTTCTGTTGAATGATTTATGTATAGACTTTGCGTGACTTTGCGTTTATTAATTAAACAGTCATCGACGTGACACAAGCGAGAGAAGAAACAGTTAAACTTCAAGAACACCAACTTATTTACTGGTTACCAACCAGACCGCACCGACAATTAACAATCGATAGTATCGATCAAAGGTATCGATACACCCAGTATCACAAATACATAGGAAATACATGCATCACCAAATTTATGTATTCATATTTTCCAACAGGTTCTATTATATATTTAATGAATTTGTTCCTTGAAACTGCAATGAGATCTAAAAAATAACCTCTTAAATAACCTCTTTAAAAGAATCATCAAGTTCTCTTTATTAATGTGACACCTTTATTTTATTTATTTTACATGATCTTTTTACCCTTAGTATGTTGAAAATTAAGCAAATGAATGAAAATGTAAAGTTTTATGATTGCAAAAAACTTTGGTTCAAGTAATCTGAGTCTTTTTAATTACACCTTTCATATATGCTTCATGATAGACGCCAGGGTTGTGGGGGCCCCCTAAGCTCAGGGCCCTCAGCGATTGCCAACCTGGCCAGACCGACTATGTAAATTATTAATTTCCTTCAATTGGAAAGCTATTGTTTCCCTTCAATCTATCCGTTGAAAATCTTACCTTAGAAATTTTTTTCGTTCAACTATTATTTATCTATAGCATTTTCATGGGAGTAGTTAGTTTGTGTGTGTTAATTTATGATTAGTTGCGTATAAGGATGAGTCGGTTCTTAAATTTTTTTTGTTCTTGGTACCAGTCCGGTTCTCCCTCCTTGGTTCTCGGCTCCAAAGATGAACTCTTTCAAGGTTTTGATTTAAAAAAATTCAACATTTTTACCCCATCTGGGTCTAATCTATGTATTCTTTTTTTGGCATAAATATCTCCTGCAGTACTGAACAGGCGTTCACTGAAAACAGTAGTGGTCGATATTTATTTTGAAGGGCCACGCGAAATATGCTTGGAGCACATTTTACATACTGCAATTATAGTTAGCTTAGCATCAGAATCGATAGTGAAACTCCCCCAACTTCTGTCGGCATCATCCGTTAGTTTGTTGTAGCTTGTGAGTCAGTTCAAAATATATTCTGTATTCTGCGATGTAGCATAAATTGTTACTTTAATCGACAACTTATTCGCATGCTTCACAGTCACCAGTTCTTAAAACCTCAACAATGAACTTTTCAACACATCAGTAGAGCAACACCATGAACAAACTCAGCGGTCGTAAGCTAACTCAATATTGAAATGCACTGTTGCTTTCTGTAGGATAACCACACTTTTCGATGACCTGCATAGGTTTATTAACTTTCAAACAAGCCTTAGGAACGCATCTTGCTCATATGGCAAAAAATTACTTTATATGTGCGAGACTCAATTGTGAAACCACTTACAGACGAAACGATTTTTTGCCGGCCACCGTTCATTGTACGGCACACGACGTTGCATAGAGCCGTATCTTCTGAATTTCATGCGAACGGCGGCTGCTGAAAAGTCATTTCATCTGAAAGTGGCCTCAATGTAGAATTTGTGTATATCATGCCGTAGAAGGCGCATAAAATTGGTTTCCTGAGTAAAAGAAAAAAATAGGCATTTTAGGCAATATCCTCAGCTTACTGATTTTTCATAAATAGAGTGTGCCGACTCTCCGTGTAAAAAAATCCATCAACCATGATTTTGTGTTTTGGTCTTGTTGTTTCCTTCAAACACAAATTCTGCAACATGGCATCTAGAATTACAAATTCTGATAATTTTTTTTTTCACAGCTGAAGAGAAGTGCTTGGTAGATGAGGTATTTAATAATGCTATGGATGTCTTATCAGAAGAGGACCGCCAACTGCCTCAGGTGGAGAATGTTTTGCCGTTGCTTAGGAGAGGTATTGGCATCCATCACGGAGGTATGATTTCATCCAATACCTGAAACTGTTGATCACTCATCTTTTAAATGAAAGAATAAAGGTTGTGTAAGATTTTGAATTGAGTATGCTCTTGCTGAGCACTTTCTGAAGGAATATTCTTGTACACTAAATTAATATTAATGCAATAAACTAAATCAAGTTTAAATAATATTAAGTATAATAGTGAAAATCACACCCTTCTGAGCATAATCAAGGTATTTTCCTTAGAAGAATGGAATATAGAAGTAAATTTACTGAATGGAAAGGAGGCACGGAAAGATATAAAAGTTTGTAATTGCGTGCCATCCCTGAAAAAGTAGTTCAGGCTGTGAGTAGCGATACAGAAGGAGGGGGAAGGCTTGGTAGGTAGAGATGGGGCATGGATTCTAAGATTTACTCAAATGTATGGATTCAAGATTTAATGAATTGGAAACATGACTGCATAACCACTGGCACTGATCTCCATTATATTTCAATTGGATACCAGTTGTAGTAAAGAACAAAATGGAACAGAAAATTCATGGAAAAGGAAGCATTAGTCAAACAGTCATTTGATAAAGTTTCAATTAAGTTTTACTTTACATTTGTCTCTTTATGTCCTCCTTTTTTTCCAAAATATTCACGGGAATAGAGGAACAATATTTGAGCTTAAGTGGCACAAACTTCTTCATTTTAAGGTGTAAATAATGCTGTGACTGTTGTTAATGTGTTGATAATTTTTTATCCTTAATGGGCCTATTTAAAATTTTCTTTACTTATGCTAAAACTGAGCAAATACTATCATATTAAGGAGGTTGTACCAAAAACATAATTACAATTCCCATGAAAAGTTGAAAGTATATTTTCTCTACTAATAGCACGTTTCATTGACAGAAAACTGCATTTATAAAATGCATTTTTATAAATGCTCAAATGGTGATACTTGTTTAACCTTTGGGTGAAAGTTGATTGCATGTCATTATGAAACAAACTGGTGTAATGCAATTGATCTTTAAATACACTTACTTATAAATATACACAATTCTCTACTATAGCCCTAGGTTTTTGATCTTAGCAACTTTTAATTCATCCTGTAGGCTTATGAATTATTATTCAAGCAGATTTTTTACAATGGAAAATGCTATAATTCATAGATAATTTTTCTTTTCAAAGGATTGTTGCCCATCCTCAAGGAAACCATTGAAATATTATTCTCTGAGGGATTGATCAAAGCCCTATTTGCGACAGAAACCTTTGCAATGGGTCTTAACATGCCTGCAAGGACTGTTCTCTTCACTGGAGCTCGAAAATTTGATGGCAAAGACTTTAGATGGGTATGTGCTAATTCAATCTTTCCATACCATTTAATAAGGAATTTAATGCCTTGAATTATGGCGATTTTCTATTGTCTATTACAGCTAACATCTGGGGAGTACATCCAGATGTCTGGACGTGCTGGAAGAAGAGGTCTTGATGAAAAAGGCATTGTAATATTGATGGTTGATGAACAAATGGGATCTAGTGTGGGAAAAGAAATTGTAAGGGGGCTGCCAGATCCAATCAATTCTGCCTTCCATCTGACTTACAACATGGTACTTAATCTACTACGAGTGGAGGAAATCAATCCAGAGTATATGTTGGAAAGATCATTTTTCCAATTTCAGAACTTTGCATCGATACCCAGCCTTTATGATAGTGAGTAGTCAATTTTGCATTTGTATGATTCTAGTAATGATAGTATTTGATGACTTATCTTATTGCTCACTTCACCATTTTATTGACCAAGATAGTGGTTCTGCAAAATTGGTGGAACTATTTATAATAATAGTAGTTTTATTGTTATTTTTAACTTTATAATCCCTGTAATTCTTCCATGTCTTCCTTTACCCCATTAGTCTTCCATAGTCAAATGCCTTTAACATATCTTCAATTCTAAGAAATAATCTCACTGTATCAATTGAATGAAGTTCTCAAAGTATTTAAGAATTTGAAATATTGCATACTTCATAAAAACAGCCTTTGCAGTCCTGGCACATATGTACCACTCAAAATGGGCTGGTAGGTAAAGGGTCAAGATAAAGTTAAGTTATATTTAACAGAGAATGCAGGTTGTTGCAATTAGTATGCTTTTCTCTATTATTTAACTGTTATTTAAATTTTGTTAGCATGTTGATTCTTATTTTAAATGAGGAAGAATTCATCATCCATTCACTGTTGTTTGGCATTCTGCTGTCATTCGTTCTGAGAAAAAGATGAAAGACTTACTTCCAGAAATAGACTCTATCCATCACTTTGTTGTTAGGATGCTCCCATTTTGTGGAAGTGCATAGCTGGTGATCAGCTCACAATTTTAGCCTTCAAATCATTCTGATGAAAGAAGTTTCATGTTATGGTTCATACTTCGGGGGGAACCTATTTCAGAATAAATTTATTTACCTGGGTCCCAGTGAGGTAGCATTTTTACTCTCTGATTTCTGGCTTTTTCCATCTACCACAGCACCGTTGTCCTCGTCATTTCTCTATCATATGTTCCTATCCCTTTCTTTCCTTACTTCTGAATTTATTTGAATATTTAAGAATAAAAATATGTTGAAAACCTACCTATGAATCCCCAAATGAGACAATCATAACCATCCCACTCTATTGACAGTCGTGTTGGGTAGCAACGATATAGTCATTTTCCATTCAAAGGATTCTCATAAGTACCTAGTAAAGTTTGTGCTTCCTTTTACTTGCGAAGTCTGGAGAAAGCACAATTTGGCATGTTGTAACTGAACTAAATTCCTGGGTGAGGGACTACAGATCAGCCTGGGAAATTGAAGTATGGTGCGTGCATGAACTTCATAATACATTGCTGGTACAAAAATGCTTAAGGCTGCTTTTTTGTATTCTGTGATGCTAAGCTGTGAAATTTCTCAGCATCTTAGGATTTTATTTTGTGAATTTCTTCTCTTTTAACTAGGGATGAGTCGATTCCAAATGTCGATTCTCGATTCCACCGATTCTCGGGCGCGGAATCGGAATCGAGAATCGATCGCCTAAAGTCGATTCCGATTCCATCGATTCCAGGAAGATAAATGTTTTTAGTCTAGACTATAATTTTGGGGCATAAATGCTGCCACATACCTAAGCGGCCGCGGTGTCAGCCTTGCCCGTGCGGAGGATACGCCCGGCACGCGGGTACTGCGACGAACATACCTAAGCGGCCTCGGAAACATGAAAATGTCGGCAAGAGCGACAACCCGACGAACCCTGAATTGGCGCGTGTTCATGAGCAACTCTTAGAGAAAAAAAAATTGGAAACCTCGGGATCGGGAAGCAATGCATGCGTTTTCCGTTCTTTTATTAACCGCTGGTCACGGCAAATCAAATTATTGCGATTATGAATCACATTCGGAGAATTCATCTGGATCACCAATTTTTAAGTATAATAGATCGAAATATATTTTTTTATTTTCGAATGATATTTGAAGTCTGATGATATTAAAAACATGCAGAGAGCGAGTTTTCCTGTGAAAAAAAGTTTCTTACAAATACGCGCTGAGAGCGGGTTTTTTTATGTGTGTAACTTTTTTAGACTAACACGCGTCTGCGTCAATAATAAAAAAATTAGACACATTCGCGTTTGTATAGCCCAGTTTCATCAATGCAACCCTTGAGGAAGTTGATACTTGCTTGGCATAAGCCGCCGCGGCCTCCGGGCTGACTCGACAGGTTGCGTTCGGCCGGCACCGCGCACCCGCCAGGCTGCTCTAGTATGTATGGACGCAATGAACGCTACATTATTGTTTAGCCACCGAGGCCAAACGAGAATGTAGCCACCGCGGCTATTATTATTTTTAGGGATTGTTGGATCGGACACCTCGGATCCAAATATCCGCGGAAATTGCCCTTCATCGGATAGTCGCGGAAGACATCGGATCTGGATCCGAAATTTTAAATAATAGCTTCAGTGAATACAACACCCCATCAGGGTGGAAAGAGTTCCGATTCTCTCTTCGAATGCGTCGTCGCATGCGATTCTTGTCCTACTCATGAACCGTTTTGTTTGAAAGCTCTCGCAGAGGTTGCGAGTAGAATTTCAGCCATGGCCAGGATTTTCAGCCAGAAAATAAAAAAGGAACCACGTCAAAAGTAACAACGTCGCGGATTTCAGAAAACCACTCTCGGCCGTCCATCAGCCCGTGCCTCTGTTGTTTTTTTTCGTATCCGAAATCACATGGATCAAAAATCATTGTCTTATAAGGAAAATATCAAATCACACGAAAACAATTGACGCGTGTTTCATCCCTAACTCGTCTCACCAACTGACCTTTTTTGGCCTACCTGCTTCAATTCTCTGTTTCTAGACGACAAATGCTAGGAGAGTTACTTTCTGGGCCCGAAGATATCTTGATAGCTTTTCAGCTCTAATTGATTGCCACTCAGTTTTTCGATCTACAATTCTACAATTACCCTTTCCTGATATACAACATTGTCCAAACAGCACAATTTTCAAAGAAACAAGCGCAGCATTAACCCCTCAAACAATTAGAGACGGATCGGAAACGCCAACTACATGTATCACGTAGCGCGCCCGGCTTCGCTTTGAAGGCAACGACGCGACGTCACTGAAGCAAGATCTGACTTCTTCGTCCGACTCCCTCATTTGTAGCCTTGTTGTTTGAAATATGGAGGGAGTGTGCTCCTTCCTCTCCACCTCTCCTTTACGCACTCCTTCCCAGTGGCGTAGCCATGGGGAGGGTCCGGACCCCACCCCCCGAAATATAAAAACACAGTTATTGTCCTTCACAAAAGAAAACAAAATACTGAAAAATCAGGAATTTACCAAATTTTTCTTTAACAAATTAAGTTTTTCGATTATAAAAAGTGTTAAAATTAGTTTAAAATCCATTATTTAGTGCCCGGTTTTTCAAAAATTTCCCCCCCTGGTTTTGGATCCCCCCCCCCGATTGAAATTCCTGGCTACGCCACTGCTGCTTCCCCTCCACCTCTGCTTTACGAGCTTCTGCTGCCCACTCCTTCCTCATGCTGAGCGGTTGAGCACCTCATCGCACGTGACGATAATGCCGTTTTAAATACTGTTAATTGTGTTGCTAATTGAGCAGTTGCAATTCAATTTAATGATACATCGATAATAATGTATTTCATTGTGCATAAACATTTCCATTGAGATAAGGAGAACCAATGAATGCCGTGTGCGTGCACTGTGGCGTAAATTATCGCGAGGATGTGCTAAATCCACCTCACCATAGTCGATGGCAGGGGGGTAGCCAGGAATTTTGTTAAGGGGGGTCCAAAACCAGGGGGGAAAATTTTTAAACAGCAGGGTACAAAGGAGAGGGTTTCAATCTAATTTTAACGCCCTTCATAATAGAAAAACTTCATTTTTCAAAGATTCATTTTTTTTCATTTTTGTAAATTCATGATTTTTAAATATTTTTTTCCCTTTTATGAAGGAAAGTAATTGTGTTTTTATATTTAGGGGGTTCCTCTAGCTACGCCACTGGTCAGTGGTTCATCCTAAGATTTTTCCTATTTTCATTTCCAAACCCAAGCGTAACAGTTGAGGCCCTGTGTATGTAAAGATGTTTTTAAAAAACAACTTGAAATAATTTTTAATTTATAAAAATACAAACAATAAAATAATTTTTAATTTATAAAAATATAAAAATGTGTATGAAAATCTAAGAAGCATTCCATTGATTGTATGTACCCACAATAAACTAGAATAATGACTTTGTTTAATGGCAGTAATTAGAAAATGCATTTGGATTCGAAAATATCCAATTCGAAAGATCTGGCTCCAAAAATCCTGGATCCGTCCATCCCTAGTTATTTTATTCCATTCGATTCTTAAATTTTAATGACAGCAATGCTACAGATAAATCAAAATCCCACCTGTTAAAAGGAGTAAGAATCGATGGAATCGGAATCGAGAATCGGGAATCGATTTGAAGGAATCGAAATTGGAATCGGAATCGAAAAAAAGTGGAATCGACTCATCCCTACTTTTAACTATTCTTCTCTTTTATCAGTTTTCAGGGAACAAAATCTTTGTACGTGCAAATTTCCTTTTAATTTTTGTTGTCATTGTATTTCTTTGTCTTCAGATGCTTGTGTTGCATGGGCATTGGTTTCGTGTGGAAAACTTTGGATATCCTTATAAATGAAATCACTAGAAGCCAACTGGCCTAATATTGACTAGGCCTGTTTGTCAAAGCATTTCAGTTAGCACATTAGTTAAGCATTCTCTGGTTGTCCAGTCCCTTTTATTGAAATCTTATTTTAGCAGATTTGATTTCTAATGATAAAGCATATTGTAAAAGTTATGTAAAATTTTCTGTGTTTTCCATGGAATGAGGATAATTATGAAAATAATTGCATTTTAGCTGGAGTATGTATTTCTCATCATGAAAGTTTTACCATAAAACTGGAAAAAAGTTAATCTTTCCTCAGTAGACTACTTTAAAGTTACCCTCACTGTCAAGGTGAAGTGAAATTTTCTCCTTTTTTCCTCCCTGAAAAATGAAGGCTTCAGACTAAATCCTGGAAATGTATTATTTACTTCTTTAAGTAAAAGAATTTAGGTGACTCAAGTGTAATAGGAAGTTTGACTGGTACTATATTTAAAAGTAATTTCATGGAGGAAAGTACATAAAACATCTTATGCAGCTAATTGAATTGTTTTCTTGTGATAGTGTACCATATCTACTGCATTCTCATGTGCAGCCGGAAATCTGTAAATCCACATTAAGCCAATAGCTGGTAAAATTATGTCTTCACTATCTCAAATGATTTTGTTTGCAATGTCCTCCCTAATGTGTGAAAATGCACTTGACAATTGATGAGGTCCACAAGTCCACAAATTTTACATAAAGTGCAATATTCGCTATTCTTTGACCAAACAATGATGAGTGGAAGTCCTCCTAACTTAAATAAGCACGCATAAAATAAAAAAAATAAATATTTGAAAGAACCAAGCAATCTTTACTGGGAAACCAAATGTAATGAAATTGTGATTATTGATCAGAAAGCATGTGTAGATCCTCAGCCTATTTTGCCTCATATGTTGCCCTAAGTTTCTGTATGTGACATTGTTAAGAAGGAATGGAAGATGATGCCAGGGAAATCTGCTGCTGAATTTTTCTATGATTCATCAGAGTGGAAGATTGGATCTGAATTAAATGGAGTAGAATGTGGTCTTGAAACATAAATTTATGAAAAAAAAGTTGAATTTATATCCATTGCTGTTCTAGCAAAAATTCAGCTGTGCCTTTATTAGACGTTAAGTCCTTTGAAAAAGGAATTTGAAAATGTGAATAAAAATTTGCTTCCACTTCTTCAGCTATCCATCCTAAATTCATTAAACCTGGTCTGATGTCTACACCATTCCACCAACTGACTTTGGCTCAGTCTTAATTGTAATGTTACAAAATTAAAAAAAATATACCAACCAACTCTATTACATGATTAGTTTGGCAAATTCTATTCTAAGGTCAATTTTTTCTTTCTTTTTCTGGTTTGTTTATTTGAATAGACTTAAAAGCAATTTTCAGAACTACTGCAAATTTTTTAATGTGTAGTTTTATAACTTAAGTGATATTTAGGACCTTATTATTACTTGATAGAAAACTTGATGTGTTGCTATAGAAAGTTTTCTGAAATATCTAGTCTTCAATAGCCTTAAAAAATAATGGGATGAAAATGAAATATTTTTATGAGAACCAGAACTGTTAATGGGTTCCAAAAACCAATGCGAGAAACCAAACAAGAATAGGATCCTACAAAAGTGGAACTGACCCATTCTTCGTAGAAAGTATTAAATATTATCTCCAAAGATTTCCTTAGAGCATTTACATTATTTTTGCTGTATTAGCACGGCTAATGGGCAAAATAAACTAAGAATGGTACATTTCAATTTGTAATAATGGTTCAAAGTCTTAACATTTGAGAAATAAATCACCAACAGGATCTTGAAAATATTTTACCTGTGATGACAGCAATAACAACTGCAGATTTTGTTTTAAAATTTTATAGTGTTTTTCATGCATTTGATGTTTTGTTTATTTTTGTAGAGGTGAAATCCATTCAGGGTGATTACGACTCTATTGAGATACCAAGAGAAGATGAGGTGGCAGCTTATTATAGAATTCGAACGCAGTTGGACAATTTGAGCTCTCAATTTCAAAAATTTATCACCAAACCTCAGCACATTGTACCATTTTTACAGCCAGGCAGGATGGTTAAGGTAAATAGAACTCAACTTTTATTCAGGCAAGATAGTATGTCCATGCTTTTACAGCAAACAGACTTTTATTGCATGTTGATGTCGAACTTTTCTCAGGTAATGGTGCTAATATGATTCATATAATTTTAAATCTTCTCTCCCTAAATCTTTACCTTTGATATAAAATGTGAAAACCCATTGTCTTCAGTCATTATTATCAGTTTGGAGGTTAAAAGTCATTATCAAAATTATGCATATAGATGCAACATATTTTGTTTATTATATATGATTTAGCCATGGCCCTTATATACTGGTTGCTAATCTCTGGCTCGGGAATGTTGCCTTGATGGATGCTTTTACCTCTCAAACACCTCACATGCCTCCCCTCAAACACATCTCTGGGCACAGTCGCGCTGCCACTAGGGGAAATATGGAACTAACTGCACTGTCGGCGGCCATATATGCTTTCAGGAGATTAGCAACCTGTATATAACGACCATGGATCTAGCAATGCACCTTAAATTACATTTGGGTAAAGGAGGTCTTCCATCTGAAAATCTGCTTTATCAGTCATCTTTGATTCAGTCATCTTGTATTGGTGTTTGTGACACAGATAAAGATCCATGATATTTTTTAATGTCATTCATATCCTATATCATTCAGCCGGTGGGCAATAAATCGAAAGTTATATTTGAAGACACTTGTAGGTCATAAAATCATGGCTTTTGAAAGATAAATTTCAAATGCAATTTAGTGCTGAGTATTTGTTGCAGTGCAGGGACAAATCTAATTGGGTTGATAATAAAAAGATGCATAATTTTTTGATGATCGTATTCTCATTTTTATGATATTCATCTCAGTACAATGCTCATTTTTTCAAAAAGTTATCAACCATAATTAATTAAGTATTTTAAATTATTTTTGAAATCCTTCAACTTAAATTCAACCACATTGCAGCAAAACCCTTGACCCTCTACCTAGTAGCAAGTGTTTTCTGTCATGACTACCTAGTATTTGCTGGAATCATTGATCTAATTCCAAGTTCATGAGTTTTTGCACTAATTCATGCTTTGTACGAGGCTGTAGCCACCTGGGTAAAGGGGTTCAGATCCCCCTAAAAGTGTGAGAGATGCAGTCTTAAATGAAGCTACCTGAAATTTTTTTCTGTCTACAGGCCTGACAATAAAGCCAATTAAGTCCTTTTAACAGCATTCATGTATTTGCAAAGTATATGTTCAGCATGTATTGGAATGGCTTTTTCAAATTTGATATCTGAGTTAACATAATGGTATGTATTTTATCCCTGCAAATGATTGCTGATGCATTATAATGATGGGGTTTTTACTCCAATGGGAAATATTATCGGCATGTAGTTGCTTCTTTTTACACCTAAAATATTGAGAAAAATATTCTGGTTTCAGGTCAAAAATGAAGATGATGATTTTGATTGGGGAATAGTGATCAACTTCAAGAAGAAAATTGAAAAAGGCAAAGGGAGAGGACCTGGTGCTACAACATGTACATATGTGGTAGATGTGCTGCTACATGTTGCCAAAGGGACTGGCCCTTCATCAAGTGCCAGGTGAGTTGCTCAATCAAATATCTAGCTGGATTAGGCACTATATACATCTACACACTACCCTGCAACCCACCTTAATAGGCGTGTGGTATTAGGACACCAGCCGTGTACATATAAAAAGGAATGAATTTATGCCTAGTACCGTATAAGCGCGTGTAAGAGGCGCACCTTTTTTCCAGAAATTGCAGCCAACAATGGGGGTGCGCCTCTTACACAAACTTCTTATCTTCCCCCTCCCCTTCACCGGTCGCAAGTCCAAGGGGAACTGAGTGGCCTTGGTTTTCAGCGTGAGTCAGTCATCTGAAACCCTGGGTCAAAAGCAAGCGGCAGGGTGGGGAGTTTCTCCCTTAGTGACGTATTTTTGAAATGCTCCCGTTTGCTTTTCTTGTAAGCATTGCACCGTCACGTCGGTACCCCTGAGGAGAACATGGAAAAGATCGCGTGGGGTTTTTTGCTCCGGAGGGCACGCTAAATTTACTGCCACGAGTGGGCATCCCGCGGCTTTTATACTGCATATAGTAATCGCTTATCAAACGTAGAGAAACGCGTAGTTTTGAAGGACATACCTGGTTAATAGTCAACATCTGTCTTGCCGAGCAATTTCCATTATGCTGAGGACCTGATTTTTCAAAAATCATCTTCAGACGCTAATATGAGGATTTTTGCGACTGAAAATTATATTGGTGTCAAAACCTGCTGTTTAAAAAATTCGAACGAGTGTGTTCATTGTTGGACTAAATGGTGGACAGAAGAAATCGGAAACACTTTTAAGTGAAGAGCGCTGAAGGAGTGGTGGGAAGGAGCGCGCTCCCTCCCCTCCATATTTCAAGCTACGAGGCTATGAGCGAAGGAGCAAGGGAAGAACACGTCCGATCTTGCATGTGACGTCGTTGCCTTCAAAGCGAAGGGGCGTAGGCGCAGCAATGTGATACACGCAGTTTGCGTTGCCTGAAGTTTCCTGTCCGTTTCGTCTTGTTTGAATGCGCTCATGCTACGCTTGTTTCTTCCGAAATTGTGCTGTTTGGAATATGTTGAATATTAGTAGCCTTGTTTTAACGATAAATCTTTGCGTCAATCAGTTAGAGCTTAAAAAGCTTAAATGCTGTCAGATATATGTTAGGTCCCATTCTATTTAGAATCTCATGCGTGTCATACAATTGCTGAAAGATATTGAGATATCTTCGAGCTCAGTAGGTGACTCACATAGCATTTGGCCTCCAGAATCTGGGAGAATTGAACCTGGTAGTCCGAAAAAGGTCAGTTGGTGAGATGGGGTAGGGATGAAACACATTTCCATTGTTCCCCTGTAACTTGATATTTTCGTATTTTCCTGTGGGGTCTTAGAAAGGAAAAAAACGGCAGAGGCATTGGCTGATGGAGGGCCGAGGGTGGTTCCGTTAAATCTACGACGTGGCTATTATCCTACGGCACTGAAATTGCCTCGATTGTGGTCCAATCTCTTGGGAAGGTTCATGCTATGTGGCTTTCGTGTTTTGCCTTAAAATTTTCCACGGCTGCAATTCTATTGCAATACTCCTGCGAGAGCTTTTAAACAAAATTGTTCGTGAGTAGGACTAGCATCGTAGAGCAACGGCGTGTGCAAAGAGAGAATTGGAACTCTTTCTACTCCCTGTTTGTTGCTATTACCACCGCAGTTTTCAAAATTTCCTCTTTCAATTAGTATTGAAAGAGTAAATTACGATAACTGTCGAAATCCCAGGCGTACGTCTGCAATACCGCATGATAGGATAAAAGATGCAGCAAATTTTTTTTTCTTTATAGCTTCGATGCTCAAAATAGGGGTGCGCCTCTTACACACGCTTATTATTTATTGAAGTCCTTTATTGTGCAGGGAAAAATGAATTGCCAAACCTACCTATTTGGCAAAATATCTCTCCTAATTTATCGTTTCTGTCGGACTTGGAAATGTAGTGTGCTTCGAATAAGATGTTCTCCGTGTAGCTCTTAAAGATATCCATTTTTAATTGCTCAAGTAAGCGTAGCATGCAGAGAGTCTCTAGTGGCTCTCAACCTAATTCATTTAACCTCTGTGTAACACTTTCCTTGTGCCCACAGCAGTTTTCAACGAATCGCACAGCTTTCCTTTGTAATTTTATGAAGTTCATGCACTGAGTCTTTCTGCACCAGATCCCATGTGCTCCGTTAATATTCAAGGTGTATCCAAGCAAGTACGAAATAGACCCTCTCTTTTACTTTCTGGTCGGAAAATCTTCTGAAAAAAGCTTGAATCCAAGCTTCGTCAGGGCTATCCACAAGTATTTCTTATGTGTGCTCCCTAATATTGAGGTCAAGGATAGGTTAACTTTTGACCTAATAACTAATTTTTATCCTGGATCGCCTGATCATTTTTATTTGTTTCTCTTAAGGAATCGCTTCAATTGTGGTTGAAAATATTGATAGAGAATGCTAATTTTATGTGAATGGTAAAGGATAGATCTTATGATAAGCATACCTATCACTTAAGGCTATGTCCCCTCCTCCATGCTTGGTGACGTAGCTGACTGTCGTTTGTGAAATGAAGTGCATGACCTCATAGAGTTGTAATGCCATGTTTTGGTATCAAAGGAATGAGAGATGTTGACATCGAGAGCCATCAAGCATGGTAAAAAAAGGTAACTACACAAGAAAGGACTGCTGAAAAGTTACACAAGGTGTTTTTCCTCAGGGGAATGAAATAATGATGATGTGTTTCAGATTTTATCTCTTGCTCATTTTGGTGTGGTAGGATTTAAATAGAATGATTCTAAAGTTTGCGACAGTAAAATTAAATTAATAGATTGTATTTTTGCAGAATTTCAATGCTGTGTTTAATTATAACACAACTTCTGGTATATCATGACTTTTCAATGTGATTATTTACCCTTTTGTTGACAATTAGTGGTTAACGGATTCATGGAAGTTACCTTTAGTGATTTCTCATTTAGCCTCCAATTTACTTAAATGAAGGAACCTGAAATTTCATTAGTGTTTCTAGATGATATTTTTTGTGATTTATCAGTATTCATTCTCACAATGTGAATACTTTACAGCAGTGGAATAAGTGTACAACCAAGACCAGCGCCTAAAGGTGAAACAGGAGAGATGGAAGTTGTTCCTGTGTTACTTGAGCTGGTCAGCCAAATAAGCTCTGTACGGCTCTATTTTCCAAGTGACTTACGACCTGCTGACAATCGAATGTCTGTCTTGAAAACTATTCAGGTAGATATCATTCGATTTTTGTATTCTTAGAGGCGCATGCCGCAATGTGTTTCATTGTAAGTGGATTCTAAAATGTCTTCTTCCTGTTTTCTCATGTCTTTGGATGAAAACGGCATTTGATTTCTAGTGATAGTTTGTATTACGGTGCAGTGAACTGATATTAAATATTATTATTATACTAATATTCCCCTGATCTGGGGGTCTATTCTCTAACTCAAAGTTTCCGTTCTGGTAGCTTGGAACTAGCTACCAACCGTATTCCCTGACTGGAAGTAGCCTGAAAGCAACATTTTTCTTCTCCAAGTAATGAAATCAACTAGTTAACTCGATCGACAGTTCACTCCGAAACATACATGTTTAGCCATGAAATTTATCACTCATTCCCACTACTTTGTAAAGAATACAATAATTGAAGGCTTCAAATAATTTATGCAGCATTCGCAACCTCATCAAAGGAAATAATTACGAATAGCAACAAATATAATCAGCACCTTTCTTTTTTACCAATCCATTGCTAGCCATGCCAAGAAAAATACTAATGGGATAGAACAAAAAATTAACGACCTGTGCCACTTGGCTCATGGCAGTTCATTGGAATTCCCTATGTATTTTGATGGTAGCTAGCTGAAGCGGGGGTCCCTAGGGCGTGCTAGTAGCTTCACAGCCTATAGAGAATACGGGTTGGAGCCAAATAAGCTACCTGTAGCTTCTGCTAGCTCTTTCGCCGGTGCTTCAGCATTAGAGAAATCAAGTGGGAGCTACATAGTAGCTTAATTAAGCATCTCATCGCCAGAAAGCTACCGTGCTTCGAGTTAGAGAATAGACCCCCAGGCAGTCTTTGTTGATGGCTACTTGCAGTATGAATTATGTGAAGGCCTAAAATTAGGCTTACATGTATTTTCAATGAAAATATTGTTTTCACTTTGTTTTCTGCTTATGCAGTGTGGTGAAGAATTAGTTATGAATTTTATGGGATATGCTCTGTGTGTTTCCATCTTTGTAGGTGACAGTTATGCCGGCTTTGCAGCTGGCTTCTTCAGGTCCATGAAGTCAATCATCAACCTGAAGCAGCCAGCTGCAATGCCAGTGAAACTGTTGTCTACTAAGATGGACACACATGGTGCATATCTCGTTAACCTATATGCATTATTTCCACTACCTAATTTAGAGATGACTCAGTTGTATCTGGAAACAATTTCCTTTCATCTTACTATTGATTCAAGTTTTTATTAATTTTTTCTAACTGTTAATTCTTTGAGCAGCTTAATTGTCCCTTTTTTGTTACAGTAAATTGTAATTCCCTGCAAAAGTTTCTACATTTTATTGAAGTTATGGACATGACTTTTTTCTATCAGAGTAGTTTCTATTTTTGAGTGAAGTGGTAACAAGAAAAATATTTTAAAACTTTTCTCTTCTTTTGTAAAAATCTTGTGTTATAGAAATGCTGGTTTGGTAATTTTTTGGTGGGTATTATGATTTGCTCCAAGAGAAATTCCTCAGAAAAATCACTGTGGTTATTTTCTTTTACTAGGAAGTTCACAAGAGATTTCCCAAGGGAGTCCCTCTACTTGACCCAGAGAAGGATATGAGGATAACTGATGATGCATTTTTGGAAATTGTCAAAAGAATTAGAGCATTTGAAGAAAGATTGTATTCTCACCCTTTACATGGTGACCCAAAGTTGGGTGTTTTGTATGACTTGTATTCAAGGAAGATGAAGGTATGATTATCTCTGCAATAATTTTTACGATTAGTCATTGAATTCATGTAAGGTGGGGGTAATGCTCAAATTTTAAGTTGTTATTTCCTTATTCTTTGTATTCTTTGCAGCAGAATGGCATGCACTGATGCAATGAAATTCCAAAATTCCTAATTATTTTCTAGTGTACCCATGAATTGTACATGCAGAGTATTGGGAAATTGTTAGTATAATATTCATGGCCATTAGATTAAGACTTCAAAACATTTGCAGTTGCGAATGAAGCTTTTAAGTCCCCATGGGCCTCGAGGAAGTTAAGGGGTGAGAGAGTAAGCACATCTGCTTATTTTAAAGTTCTTGAATTCAAAATTGAAAAGAATGAGTTGTATATTTTAGTTTAACAGTGAAGATATACATCCATATACATCTGGGTCAGATAATGGCTTACATTTTGGAGTGGTAAATCACCTTTTTATGTATTGCATAGTGGGGCTGTGTAATCGATGCTTTTCCTTAGCAATATATATTTAAGCTTTAGGAAAAAGTGATTGGTATGAACCTTTACTTCTGGAAATTCAAAGTTTTTTTCCCTTAAGCTAGTTTAAAATCTGCTGCAGTAGACTCGTTAATACGAACAACGTTATTATGAAGTTCTCGTTATTACGAAGCAAATCGTTGGTCCTGACAAAAAGGCCTATCCAAGCAACGTTATTACAAAATTTTCGTTTTTACGAAATTACGAATCTCAGTCCTGGTCCCGGCGGTTATAAAATGAACTTTATTACGAAGTTCCATGAATAAACAACAGCATTTATGTGGATATACACCACGCTAAATTTTAATTATCACACCAAGTTTAAGTTTTTCTCGTGTACTGTGCCCAAGAACGTCAGTTATGGTTCTTTAATCAGTGTACACGTAACATCATATAATATGCTTCATTCCTGTGGAGTCATGGTGACCCACTCATAACGGCTCGTAAATTGGACGTACAGTTAGTCCTCTTCCTACGCACATTCAATTCATGAACTTTCAGGGATACGAGCATTGAAAAATTTCAAATTTCGAATTTGGCGCCTTTCAATTTTGCTGATGCTACGCGGTGTGGCGTAGAGGAACTCGCACTTTGGGTACAATCTGGGCAAAGTATCATTGAATTCTGTGTGAATTTAGGAACTGTTCTTCCTTACTGTGGTGAGCTGTTTTTTTCGCTCCGAATGCGTTGCACGCCCAGCTAGATCAGTTCGTCACAATTGTGATGCAGTGTTGCTGTACTGTTGCTACTGTTGTTGTTGAGATATGGAAGTTAATTCCAAATGTAAACCTCTTTTAAAATGTAATAGCATGCTAGGATTCTTTGCTGGATAAATTAGTGAAAATGAAATAAGTAAGATTTACATCATAATAGCCATAGTGACATATCTGCGGTATATTAATTAATCATCTCATTGATACAAAGGTGCTGGTTGTAACTTAAAAATCAGAAAATGTAGTAATGCTGTTGAGGCCGATTTTTTGAGACATTGTAGATTCTAATAGACTTGGAACAAATACGGCTGCTGGGGGGTATGCATTGTAATGACTTCTAAATTCTGCATCTTTTCATTATAAGGACCATTATCTGCTGCTAAAAAAGGGTATTGAAGTTAAATAGAAAGTGAACAAAATGTCAAGTGAAAGCACAGCTAATGGAATATTAAAATATTTCAATAACAGTGTATCGATTCCATATTCCATAAGAGCTCTGAGTAGGTATGTACCGTGTATTCCATCTGTAGAATGGGGCAAATAAACAGATTGATTGCTGGAAATAAGGAAAAATTTAATGAATTATTCATCATAAAACTACATACATTTTTATTTAAACATGGGAAAATCTTCATACCTTCAGCAGTATACTATAAATTTACATTGATCCAGTATATTTAGTCTGAGTCATATCATTGCAAAGTTATTTGAAGTAACATGCAAATGGTATCAAAATGGAAATGTTAACACGTCCATAATCGTTACTAAAGAAATAGTCATTGGATAGTGTGGTGTCATTAAACTTTACAATCTCAACATTCACGATGATTCCTTCTATGAAATCCCTGTAGTCTTGGTGTTTTTCTTAACGGATGTATTTTAAATGGCCCAAAATGTGATTTCAAGCAACAAAAAGGTTTCCTTGTTGAAGTCGTGGACTTACGGCAAACAATGTAAACAAGCAATGGCTGAAGATGCACTCCAAAATGTACATCTTTACATAACTAATAAAAATAATTGAATTTGCCGATACAAGAAAATTTTGATACATAAAGCACCAAAATTTGCTGATATTCTTACATTGACAACTGTTGAATCCTGAATATAAACGCTTATTTACTTAGGCTAGAAAAAATCCTATAGAAAATGAGCAAAATCTCTGAATACATGCCTCATCGCACCAATGGGAGTAAGAAATTGAGTACACAGTGTAATTAAACATTGTAAATATCTCACAAAGCAGTGATCAACTCTTTTTAATTTCTTCGCAGGCTGCCAAGTATCATATGGCATTTTCGAAGCCTCAATTGTTTAATGCAAAGAAACAAGAAATATGATTGTTATAGGTACCTAACCTCGCATGCGGGTGTCACTTTTGCTACCGACAAAAACACGACTTCATGAAGTTGTTAGTTGTGCCGATGATTGTCGGTAGAGGCGTTCCACGAATCGCGTTTCTGTTGGTACAAGTGATGATCGTCGGTAGCCGTGTACAGAATTCCGCCCCTGGAGTCATGAAACCTGTACCCTTTGGCCTTATGGGGCTGTCGCTCCCCTGATAATAGATCTTAGTGGTTGCAAAATATTTAATGTAAAGAATTTAAATAATTAAGTTTTACAGCATTGAAATATCATTAAAAATAATAACTTGTATCAATTTTAATATGTATAATTATATTATAAAATTTTTAAATTGTGATTTTACAAAAGTTATTCTATAGAAGCACTCAAATTATAATAGAATGAAGGTTGATCCTTGCTTTTGTGGAAGTAATTGGTGTATCTTATCACCCTTTCGGTTTTATAGACAAGTTTTTGAGCTTCTAATTAGGTATGTAACTCAAAATATTGTAATTTAGCTACTGGAAATCTTGTATTATTTTTTTCAGGTTGGTAATGAATTAAAGGCTACCAGATTAGAATTGAAGAAAGCCAAGTCCCTCCTTCAAATGGAGGAGCTTAAGCATAGGAAGCGTGTCCTTAGACGCCTTGGGTATTGTACTGCAGCAGATGTGATAGAAATGAAAGGAAGAGTGGCTTGTGAGCTTAGCAGGTAAATTTTGCTATTTCATTCAAGTGTTTTTCAATGTGTCATACGTGATGATTTGGCTGTGGTTCACTGATTCACATAAGTCTCATGAGTCACAGCAATTTTCAATGCTATTGAAACTAAAGATTGGACTTACAAATCTTCAAATTCACGAATCTTAGAAAAAAATTAGAGATTCAAAAACACCGATTATATGCCCATTTTTTCTGTCTGAGTCTGAAGCAAAAAAGGAAAACAGCTGATATGTTTTAACTCAAAATTTCCACCCACAAATGCTTCAGTTGCGGTGAGGAGGATTTTGAACTTCCTCAATAGATTCACGTCATCATGCATGCACATGGTTCTCTTTATGTCAATTAAAATGTTTCTACACAATGATAGACAGTTTTATCAGTATATCATGAAATGAAATTGAAACAGCGCTATCTCCTACACAATAGGGTGGTTTCCTATTATTTTTTTATTGCCTAAATCGAAAGATTATTACTCCTGGAGTACGTATTTCACGCTTTTATATTTTTAAATGACGATATCTATTTTTTGTGATTAAATGAAAAGTGAAAATTTTCAAGCACGTGAAAACGCGACGGGTAAGTATGAATGCCGGGAAATCTCTCCGTGTGACGTATTTCTGGTTCCCGCTGCTGCCCTGTGAGGTGACCTTGAGGCGAGGCTTAGCGCTGATACGACGCAGGCTGCTAGCGGGTAGCTGAGTACCTTGCTGGCTGGTAGCGCTTGGCTAAAATAAGGATTATTAATACCCTATCAAGCGAAGGAAACTTTCCGACCGTACCCAGTTTTAATAGGTGATTATTAAGAATGTTTCCCTGAGCTCTGCGCCTCATGCATGCATTGGTAATCTCAGACGATGTATAACTCTTATCTTCTCGTTTAGAAACTAGGTCCCTGTGACGTCACGTGGAGTGGCATCGCATGGGCGCCAATCTGGCCCTTTTCAAATGAGGATGAAAATGAACCATTGCCATTCGTCTAAACCAGTACTTCTAAAACGAAATGATTTGTATATTATGAATACAGTAATGGTGGGTAACGAATCGCAATCAATGCCTTTTGTTTTCTTTGATGAAGGAAACTACCCTATTAACTATGTTTAGAACAACATTAGCGTAACGTGCGACAAGCTGCTTTAACAGAACAAGATGATTGCTCAGTAAGAGGAAGGGGCTGGCAGCAGAAGCGCGTGAAGGAGAGGTGGAGGGGAAGGAGTGCTATCCCTCTGTCTTTCAAGCAACAACACTACGAATGAAGGAATCAATGACGAACATGATAGATCTTGCTATTTTGTGACGTTACTGCCTTCAAAGCAAAGCTGGGCGACATATGTGATATAGGGTGTTGCTTATTTTTTATTTATTCTCGCATTTTTGATTTCTGGCTCTTAAAATATGCTATGGGGTGCAGAATGGATATCCGAAAAATTTCAGCTCAATTGTTTAACATTTAGAGGTCGCTCAAAGAGCATAAATGCAATAACGTTAAATTTTCCCGATTTTTTTAAGTAACATCATTTTCAGGGGTAACGCACGATTTTGCAGCTCTTTCGGGCCAAAATTCGCTCCATTTTAACGTCCGCTCAACAGTTTTCCAGGAGTACATTACTTTTCCGTGAGCTACAGCAGCGCGTCACACCCCTGACGGCGAGCTGGTCGCTTGCAGGCCGCATCACGATCAACTGATAGTCCTGCCCCCCTCACTGCCTTTCGCCCTCCTCGCACCTTCCCTAACGAGAGTCGGTGGAAGAAGGGAGGAGTTACCTGTATTGTTTTACATTGTCATAAATTCATGAGACTTTCGTTGAGATTAAGCAGAATAGATGGAACCATGGAGAATGATGTTTTAGAGACAACTATGTGTATGTTTTCTTACCCGAGTTTTGCGTGTTTCGCCCCCTTTAACCTCATCGCAGTTGGATTTTGAATGGTGCAGAGTAAATTTTTGGAGTTGAGACGCTATTGATAAAAACAATGTCGTTTATCACGCGCAAATATATTGAAGTATTCCTAATCGGTGTCCCAGCAGCTATAGCCGCTTGTTTCGCGAAAAATAAGCTGCCTTTGATTCGTGAAGTGCTGCAGGTGTTCTATCACCACCACTTATCCCTGAAACAGGGAGTGTGTGCAAATACGAGACTAACGATGAGGTTCGTGGTTCCATTCCTGAGTATTATGTCGAAAATTCAAATTATTCAAGAAATGCGTGGAATATATAAAATAGAGGCACTGTGCAGTGAGCTGTAATAATTCAAGATTTATTTTTGACGGCGACGTATGCAACAGCTAAAGAATGACATGGAATTGAATGAAAAATTGGATTGGTTGTTTGATATTGCCGCGGTAAGTGCTCTGGAAGTTATTCAAAATGATGTGGATAAAGTGCTCTTGAAAATACAGAGGCGACCAGGATACCCGCTTCAAAAGATACTAAGTTAGCACTAAGAGAGTTTTCAAAATATTTTTCTTTCTGAAAAACTTCCTTACAATTATTAGTTTCAAGTTTCTGTTAGCACGAAAAAAACTAATCTCCCACATCATAGACAAATGCACATAATGAAATGCATTGTAAACTGGCTGATTGGGGTGGACTTGTTTTACCAGGACAGCTATAACGCGCCGTTTTCTTGCCAAATAATTAGATCCTTATCTAGCATTTAATAGAGAGTGAGGAGTCAGAGAAGTCGGCGTGTCGAGTGGATAGGAAGAGAAGATATGACGAGCAGATAGAAGAGAAGATAGATGGGTAGGAAAATCCTAATTACACCCCAAATTGCACTGATCTTTGATGCCTTGGGCATTAGCGCAAGAGGAGCGGCAACGGTTCTTGTTGCTGCTATGTTGTGGTAACAGAGGTTACTGTCTACTAAAGGAAATATTTACTCATTCGTTGAATCAAGTAAGTAAATATTATTTTGCATATTACATCATTAAATGGTTCTATTGCTCTCATGGCCGATTGATGAAATAAAAACAACATTAAAGATTCCATAAATCACTGGAACTGCCAGTGGTCAGGCCACTGCTGAGATTGTTCACACCTGCATTGAAGAGTGGAGATTAGCGAACATATTAAAGCATTTTCAATTGATTCGACCAGCGTAAATAGAGTTAATTAACTACTTTCACATCTTAGGTTCTCAGTCTATCATATTTTTGGATTCTTAAAATGAAAATTTCTTTTTTTTTATCATTAATTAGGTTCGAAGAACAGTGATGTAGTTTATGTAAAGGATAAACTACAGCATACACTCGGTATGAAAAACGCCAACATGGTATTCGACTCCTCCTTTCTTAATCCGACTTTCGCTTGTAAAGGCGCGAGGGGCGTAAGGCAGTGAGGGGCGCAGGACATGTCAGTTGATCGTGATGTGGCCTGCGAGCGACCAGCTCGCGGTCAGGGGTGTGACGCGCTGCTGTAGCTCGTGGGGAAGTATTATATTCCTGGAAAACTGTTGAGCGGATGTTAAAATGGAGTGAATTTTGGCCCAAAAGGGCTGCAAAATCGTGCGTTACCCCTGAAAATGATGTTACTTAAAAAAATCGGGAAAATTTAATGTTATTGCATTTATGCTCTTTGAGCGACTTCTAAATGTTAAACAATTGAGCTGAAATTTTAAGGATATCCATTCTGCACCCCATAGCATATTTTAAGATGTAGAAAACAAAAATCCGAGAAAAAATAAGCAACACCCTAATGTGATATATACAGTTGGTATTTCTGGGCCATATGTTCTTCTTTGACGTACTTATGCTGTGCCTGTTTCTTTGAAAATCATGCTGCTAGGACAATGTTGAATATTGGTATAATCTTGTAGTAACAAAAAAAAATTTGTTTCAGTCAATTTGAGCTTAAAAAAAACGTAAATGTGCTAGAAATTCCACGCATTTGGTCTCATTCTTTTTTAAATCTTGTGCATGTCATCCAATTGACGAAAACTAATGAGAAATCTTCAGGTGCAGTAAGTCACTCACCTAGCATTTTTTCTCCAGAAACAGAGAATTGAAGCAGGTAGTATGAAAAAGGTCAGTTGGTGAGATGGGGTACAGATGAAACACACTTCAATTGTTCTCATGTAACTTGATATTTTCCTTCGAAGATAATGATTCATGGACTGTGTTGTCTCGGAAAGAAAAAAAAATATCAGAGGAATGGGGTGATGAAGGGCTAGGGTGCTCCTTTTTAATCTGCGATGTAGTCTCTTTTGACGTGGTTGTTATCCTATGGCATTGAGATTCTCCCAATGATCGTTCAATCTCTTTGTAAGATGTTATGAGGTTAAGTTTGCAATCTCATATATTTTCAAGAACTCGAAGAGTCTCATCCATTGTTTATTAAATCGTTATTTACATCATGAAGGAGCCTACATTGAACAAAAATATATACTTTCCTTGACAGTAATGCAAAGAAATATATTGTTATTTTTGACATTGTTCGATTTTTTGTATGGTTAAAAAAATTGAGGAGTGTTTTGGCCCAGACCACTTTGTGCTGCTGATCAACAGGTATTTGGTTCAAACCGTGGGTGAATCCTTCAGACCCTACCAGAGGATTTAAAAAAAGGAAGAATTAGAATGGATTTTGTGGCAGTTTTGATGGCTGAAGTCATATACAATCCGCTTCATTTAGACATAATTAGTGTTGTAATGGCTGGATACAAAGCTGCTCTATCTGTGGCTTTAAGTGTGAAGGGTGGAGATAGTAGTCAAGTGAATTTGATAGAAACATGAGTGAAGCACAAGGCTGTAGGAGAAGGGATATCTTCATACATATATATGAATAAGAGATGTCCTTTGCAAAGATTAATGGTACTGAGTGCCCTAATGATATTTAAGTCATTAAATTTCTTGTTAAAATTAAAAAATGTTTGATACTACAAATCCCTGTGTCCCCTTAATAATTGTGATTTTTCCCTTTCAGTGCTGATGAATTACTGATGACAGAGATGATGTTCCAGGGGATGTTTACAAATTTGAATCCTGCTCAGACTGTTGCCCTACTAAGCTGTTTTGTGTGTGAAGAAAAAAGCAATGATGCTCCTAAAATATCTGAAGAACTCTCTGGTGCATTGCGCCAAATGCAGGTAAGGTGCTCTGCAAATTCAGCTCATTTCTATTGAATCCATTTCAGTGGTGAGCTCAAATGATTTCACCATTTTTCCTATTTGTATTTACATATGTATTTCCTATGAAATGCAGATTAGAAAAAGTCAATTTACATTTCTTCTCCAAACTAGTTATCATTCTTTCCAGGATTTGGCCAGAAGAATAGCTCAGATTAGCAAAGAAGCAAAGCTGGATATAAATGAAGACAACTATGTAGATCAATTTCGACCCTTCCTCATGGATATTGTATTTGCGTGGTGTAAAGGTGCCTCCTTTGCTCAGCTATGCAAAATGACAGAAGTTTTTGAAGGCAAGTAATACCTATTTAACACTATGTGTGGTACCTAGAATATTTGCACTATCATGGTTGATGCATTTTTCAGTTGCATGCAAAATGAAAGTTGCAATGAAGGTGGTCTTTCATACTCTGCAAAATTTATACCTCAGGGTTGTCTTTCAAACAGCAAAGTTATTAGAGATAGTCGTAATAAATTTGAGATGTATGGTGCACTATGAATGGAATGCGTAATGCAATTCTTTGGGAAATGGAGATTCATTGGCAGTGCCAATATGGCATTGGAAATGTTTTTGATAAACTATTAGCTTCCTGCAGATATTAACTGTACACGCCTACCATTGATAAAACAATTTTTCATTGGTATGAAAGGATGAAATGCAGCTTGGAATTATAGTGGAACCCTGGTTTAGCGAGAACAGCATTTTATGAGAATCGCATTTTAGCGAGTGATAGTCTTTGTGCCGCCAAACGGCCTATGTTTTACATGTAAAATTAATCTGATTTAGCTAGGCCAAAAAGGTCCTTCCACTGTGTATGCTAGGTGTTGCGACAGACATTTTTTGAGGGCGATGCACCGCTGAGCAAGCATCAACTACAGTAGACTCTGGTTATTACGAAGTTTGCGGGACCTAAAAACCGGAGGTTCGTAATAGCGAAGTTTGTATGAACGTTTCTTTAAGGAAGAATCAGAAAAAACAGAATTTAATAAATGTGATTAAATTATGGGGAAATATATATAAACAGGAAAATTCGTTTTAGTTTCTCATAGAGATAGGTTGAATAGCAGATTTCTCTGAAGAACTTGAATATCGAATTTGAATATTAAATCATTGCTCGAATATTCGAATATGTACTAGAATTGCGCAAAGCATATTAAATGCACGTTTCTTGTTCTATTTCACTTGATGAATGTGTAAATAAGGTGTACAGTGGAACCTCGATCTATCGTTTTTCAAGAGGATAGACAAAAAAACGATGAATGCGGGAATGTTTGACTAGGTTGCCTACGCAGCAGGAAAGCCAAGATTTTGGCGAGTAATTGTGATTTCCTTTATAGGATTCAAACAGGAATTTAGCTGATTAATGGAATATTTAATTTTATGGTAACCATTTGGGCATGCAGTTGATTCAATTAACATCTCTTTCAAATATCCTAAGGGAACACACCACCTTGTGAAAAAATGATTCCATGCTGTCTCGGTATTTACTCAGCTATGATGGATTTTTGTCTGATGTATACATTCTTATCTACCAAAGGCTATTTCAGCGGCACGCCCATCTGATACTCGGCTTCATCCAACTTCTTGTTTTCAACAGGTAGTTCGTTTTACCCCCACTCCTGCTGTCAAGTGCTAGCGGACAATCCGAGGCATTTTGCAAAATACACACGCTTCTCCACCGGAGTTTCTTCAATTATTTTCAGTCCATCTTTGAAAGTTCTCACGAGATAGCAGATGAATTTGAATTGCTAGCAGGGAGAAACCAAATATCTGAGAAAATATCCCTTTGTCTGTGACTGTGACAATAGAGATTTATAGCATAACTCATAAATTGTAACTTGATATATGTTTTCAGAAAAAAATAACGCATTAACTTCCGAGAAGCTCAGCTGCGAGGATATCGAGTTTCGCCAGAATGCTAAGTCTCCGTTGTATATATTTGACATTTATTTCCTTGCGTAAAATACTTAAATGAAGTCAGAAATAAGTCACGTTTGGTCTTATTCTTTTTTAAATTATGCGCACATTACTAATATTTCAATCCAATAAAGGTGTAATATCAATTGCCCAAAGTCGTTGTTAGACACCTTTTGGGCTAATAGATGACTCATGCAGCAGTTGACCTCCAGAAATAGGGAACTTCAAAGCAGGTAGGGGGAAAAAGGTCAGTGGGGGAAAAAGAGGGAAGAATGAAACAGGATTCTATTACTCTCCTGTTACTTGATATTTTCTTTTGAAGCTTTTCATTTATGGTGTTCATAATACGAACCCCTGCGCAAGCTGGGGCCTCTTGTTTGATTTTGGAGATGAGGAAAGCGTTGGAGGTGGGGCCGAGGGCTGATGGATCGGGGGGGTAGCGGATGTTGGGAATCGTGCTACGTAGTTTCTATCCCACGGCACTGAGGTTCTCCTGGTGGGGGAAACCGGGGATTTTCGGATTTTTTCACCCGATCATTTTCGGTTCCCCACGTCGAACTCTTTTCACTCTTCTAATCCACGAATTTGATGTAGTTCATCAACTTGCATATTATGGCGCTGCATGCACTAAACGACTAGCGTTCTCTATATTTTTTCGAGTCAACTACCAATGACGTGCGTGTTACAGTGTATGGCGTGAAATTCAAAGTATTTGAGGTATTGGAGAGTGTACCTTTAGCATAATTATTCAATATCGAATACTTTCTAGTATTCGAGGTATTCGAGTATTCGCAGATACTATTCACACATCTTTAGTTTCTCATCAGAAGAATGCAGCATGACACAATCGAGGGTTGATATCTTCCCAAATACACTAAGTCTGATGTACGAACTGGATGCGTTCCAAGACCTTGTTCGAAAGTTGATGAACCTACAGTACGTCCACCGAGAGTTGTCCGATGACACACAGAATGGTCCTGGTCGGGGTAGGGGGCAAGGTTGCCAGGTAAGAAAAGGAAATGCCTACAAAGGGTTCCGCAAAGAAAGGAGCTGGAAGGGACGACGAGTGTCAAGGACCCAGAGGAAGAATCACTTGTTTTTGGTCATTCGAAGAATGGGTTTGTTTTGGTGGATCAGGCTTATTTCAGTGCGCCTTATGCATTGACAATGTTGTGAGACGAGGAGAGGGTGTGTTGGGGGACAGCAATTGGCTGTAAACCGTGCTGGCATAGGGTTATCCGCCCTTCCTATTTTGCCGTCATCGGGCAACTCTCATCAGCCGGACTGTATGACAGGCATTGAGAAGTACAGTTATCCTACAAAATGCAACATTGCATCACAATCGTGCTCTAACTCACGATATTACAAACTGATCTAGCTGGGCGTGTGATGCAGCCGGAGCCGAAAAAAATCGCTCCTTGCATTAAGGAGGAATGGGCACTATTCAAGTGGTTTTGTCAACAAAAGTCTGCAGTACTGCCCATAAACAGTGCGATGTTAAAGGTGAAACCTGACTACATTTCCAATGGGGAGAAATATCGTCAACCACCGAATCATGCTGTATTTCAGTGAACCTTTCCGCTAATTTTCCCAACTAACTGATGTACTGGTTATGCATTCAAAAACTCGACAAAACTGATATTGCCGGCATGGTGTATTTGCAAAATTATCTAAAAGCTTCCACTGCATTCCAAACATATTGATTCTGAATTGTTATGCTGCTTTTACTGCTTTCTTTGGCAGTCAAAAAACGGAAGAATGGGAATAAAATTACTGAAACTGGGGAAATTAATATTTTTTTATCATCATCATCATCAATCAACAATCCTAAGAACGGTTTGACGCAGCTCTCCATTTCTCTTTTCTATCCGCTAACCTTTTCATAGTGACGTATTTCTGCTCATATATTTTGTTCGAGGTCTTCCTTTTCTGTTCTTACCTTCTACGATAGTCTTCATCAGGCTGTCGTGCATCAAAATGTGGCCAACCAAGTTCTTCTGTCTTCTGCTTAAGGTTTTTAGGAGGTTTCTCTTTTCTCCCACTCTTCTTAGCACTTCCTCGTTGCTTACACGGTCAGTCCATATTATCTTCATCATTCTTCGGTAGCACCACATTTTGAGTGCTTCCACTCTTGACTTCTCTGCTGCTGTCAACGTCCAAGCCTCGCTTCCACAGAGAAACATATACCATATGTAGCATCTGATGAATTGTTTCCTTACTTCTATGCTTGTATTCTCAGCTGTAAGAAGATTCTTCTTTTTGTAAAAAGCCCTCTTTGCCTGTGCTATTCTACTGACTATTTCTTTCTTGCTTCGTCCATCGTTGGTAATTTGGCTTCCCAAGTAAGAAAACTCTTTCACCTCTTCAAGCTTATGCTTTCCTAGGTTAATATTTGTATTAGCCTCCTCTTTTTTGCTGCAGACTAATATCTTAGTCTTCTTTTTGTTGATTTTCAGCTGATATCTGGCCATTGTTCTTTCCATATTTGTCAAAGTCTTCTTCAAATCCTTCTCTGACTGTGCTATGACTGCTATGTCATCAGCAAATCGAAGCATACTAATTTTTTCCCTGTGGATATTTACACCCGAAGCTTTCTCCTTTATTTCATTGATGGCTTCCTCTATGTAAACATTAAAAATTAAAGGGGAAAGTGCACACCCTTGTCTCACCCCTTTTTTATTCTTGCTTCTGCACCGTTGGGTCCACATTTGATCACAGCTACTTGGTTTTTATATAAACTATGAGCAATTCTACGATCATTGTAGAGCAGTCCGATTTCGTTCAGAATTCTAAGCATTGAATTCCATTCCATGTTATCAAAAGCCTTCTCCAAATCGGCAAATGCTATGAAAGTCGGTTTGTTTATCTCCATTCTCTTCTCTACGAGCAGAATTGCTTCCCTTGTGCCCTTGCTTTTCCTAAATCTGAATTGGTCCTCATCCAAGAATTCTTCTGCTCTTCGTTCTATTCTCCTGTAAATGATTATTGTCTAAATCTTAGATGCATGTGTCATCAGGCTTATGGTCCTAAAGTCTTTGCACTTCTCTGCTCTCTTCTTTTTAGGTATGGGAATGATGGTATTCTTCTCGAAGTCACTAGGTAAATCTCCTGTTGAGTACATATTGCAGATAGCTTTAAACAGTTGAGTTTTGGCCTTTTCTCCTGCACTTCTGATTAGCTCTGCTGGAATGTCATCAACCCCTGGGGCCTTATTCTTTCGCAGGTGTCTTATTGCATCGTCAAATTCTGATCTTAAGCTGCTCGCTCCAATATCATCCTTTTCAACTTCACTTTCCTCTTCGATACTTTTTGAGCTAAGTTTGCTTCTGTTGTATAACATTCCTCCAGGTATTCCTTCCATCTCTCGGTTTTGTCTTCATTTTCAATTACAATATTTCCATTCTTGTCCCTTATGGTGTTATATCTTGTGCTTCGTTCCTTGATCTGGTTCCTCTTTATTCTGTAGGCCGCTTCAACTTTCCCTTGTACGAGGTTGTTTTGAACGTCCTAGCATATGTTCCTCATCCACGCTTCTCTGGCTTTCCTCGCTTTGCGGCAAATCTCGTTCTTTATTCTCTTGTAGCATGCCTGTCCTTCCTCAGTAGTAGTATTCTTATACTTTCTCCATTCTTCTAGGAGGTCTAGGACTTCATCCGTGATCCATGACTTTTTCTTAGCACAATTTCTTTTCCCTAGAACTTCTCTAGCGGCTTCCTGAAGCCCACTTTTGATATTTGTCCAGCTGTTCTCTGCTAATTTTTCAGTCTGATCTATTCCTATCTTTTTCTCCACTACTTCTTTAAAGGCGTGCTGATTTTTTGGCTCCTTAAGTTTCTCTAATTGCCATGCATTCTTCGCTGATTTCTTGAATTTCAGATGGCATTTCATCATCACTAGATTATGATCACTATTGATATCTGCCCCCGGGTAGCTTTTACAGTCCTAAACCTCTGCTTCACTAAAATATAGTCTAGTTGAAATCTTCTTTTGTCTCCTGGCATTTTCCATGTATATCTTCTTCCCTTGTGATTCTTAAATAGCGTGTTGGCAACCACTAATTTGTGTTCTGTGGAGAATTCCAGGAGCCTTTCTCCTCTTTCATTTTGATTTCCTAATCCATATTTTCAAGACATTCTTCAGTCCTGGTCCTCACCGACGACAGCGTTCCAATCACCTAAAACAATAAGATTTTTTCACCCTATACCTGTTTGATTACTTCCCTGATATCATCGTAGACGTTTTCAACTTCTTCCTTCTCATAGTCTGTCGTAGACATGTAAACCTGTACCACTATGGCATCTTCTGGCTTAGTCTCGAACTTTACCCTAACTATCCTTTCATTGTACTGTAGGAAGCTTTTCACTTGCATTCTCGTGCTCTTTCTGAGCATTATCCCAACACCAGCATATAAGCAGTTTTTTTATAAAATTGGAAATCCCCTGTTTCTTTCTTTAAATATGTTGATCGTCAACTAGATTGTTCATGATGATGACTCTTTACCTGTTCAACTTTGTTAAAGACTACGGAAACAAAAGAAAAACTGTAAATATGAACGATTTTGAGACTTTGGTGGGTTTACTCAACACCTTCGGGTACAACGAGCCCTTGGTTTAACGATTAATTTCCAAGGGATTATGAGCACTCGTTGAACCGGGCTTCTACTGCAGTTCTTTTTCAGACTATGTGGTGATGAAATGGACGTAGCCAAGTTTTTAAATGGATTGGATCATTACAAATGACATCTTCACCTGTGTATCTAGTGCAGTAAATCTTGATGAATGTTAATGAAGATCTTCTAAAATATTGTAGGTGTATTATTATTACTCTTACAGTGATTTTACTGCATTTATACATTACTTTTATTCCACTGTAGGTAACATCATCAGGTGTATGAGAAGGCTAGAAGAAGTTTTAAGGCAGCTGTGTCAGGCTGCAAAAAACATTGGGAACACAGAACTGGAGAACAAATTCAGTGAAGGAATTAAGTTGATGAAAAGAGACATTGTATTTGCAGCCAGTTTGTATTTATGAGTGATATGTCAAGTGAGCAGTTTGAAAGGTATTTTTTTTTAAACCAGAGCATCAAGTTGTGTACAATGAAAGGACTGACGTAAAGTTGTGCTGACAATGTGTGCTCCGAAGATCATGTGAATACTTATGCATCATGCTGCATCAGCCATTTACTGCTATTGGTATGCATGATATTATGTAAGGCATGATTGGGTCTCTTTAACCAGAGCCTCAATCTTTGTTCTTGTGACAAATCAATTCATGACATTTGTTAAAATCTTCTTCTAATGTGCCATCATTCCGTTTCCATTAAAATTTCAGCAGTTTAATAGAAGAGAATATGTGTCTTGGCCGGAGATCATGAATTGGAAGAAATTAATTTTATGAATAAGGTACAGAACTATGTTTATAGATGACAATTAGGCCATTTACATCCATTTTGAAAATGTACAAATGTGCACCAGGAATGATGTTTACTTATATTAATGCTTGATTTATAAATTGAGAATTTACTTTCTCCTAAAATTAAGCATTAATGCATGTAGTAAAATTATACCATTTTTGTTACTGAAAGTAAGGTCAAATAAATGAAATGGCATGACTCTAAAGACAGAGTTGATATTTTAATGATTTTGTTTTTAATTTGCCTCTTGCAATTTGTCCATCCATACACGTATATAATCACCCAGTATTTATGTTAGACATTTAGGGACAAAAATATGGTGAAAACACCTATCCTTGGTGAAGTAATTAGCAGAGGGATTTTGTCTTACTTTGGAATCATATGTTTGGAGGTTTGTGATGCCAATGTGATAGTTGTGTATTAATGCATGAAATCTCAGAACTCAGGGTACTACAACTTTGTAAATCTTCAGAACTAGGAAAGTTGCTGTGAATAATTGGTGAATATCAGTTTAAAGAGGGAAATTTCCATTTGAAAGTGGCAATTATTTACATGAGAAACCTTCATTGTTCAAGAGCATGCATTGTGAAACACGCATAATATTCTTTGGGGGATGATGGACCAATTTTTACTAAGTTTTGTACATAGATTGCCATCAAGTTACACTATTTCAACTTGCAAATTAGTTTATTTTTCAATACTGGTGTTGGAATGGGGTTTATCATTATTACTTGGCCTATTTCTTCTCTGGGACTCAGTGTTATATTTACAGCATTTAACAGAGTGAGAGCCCAAACCTCTCTCAGGTTAGTCTTCTGAAAACTTCTTGTTGTATTGTTTTTGTAACTTACTCCCAATGAAATGGTATGCTTTTGTTTTTTTAATTTATTTTGTTCATTATTATTGAATGACTCATTTAAATAATTTATAATCAGTAGTATGTTCAAAACAGCACAATGGTTCATAAAAACACTATAGCAACCTGGACTTTTTAAAATTTTGGCCTTGAAAACCAGGATTTATCGGTACATTTCATACTTCAGCTCCTGCAGAAACTCTGATTGGCATCAGCAATGGTGGGTAAAGAGCATTAAAGCTGGCGTTGCTAACTCCTAAACTTAAGATGCCAAGGTACCAGGAATATTCCCCCTGTACTTTTGATTTGTGAATTTTAAAACGAAATGTTAATGCAAGCAATAGGGTGATAGAAAGGATGAAATATGACAAATATGATTGTAAAAAAAAGATTAGAGGAGTTGTATTGTGCACCCTTCATTGTAAAAGGTAAAAATATTCATCAATCAAAGTGATACTTTTATTTATTTCATTTAACGTTTTAATATCCGCGACCTTCCCAAGTATATTTTTTGTACGCATTGTACGCATTTTTTTACATAGTGCGCATCACGTCATCTCCTACGGTGCACCCCTTTGTTATTAAACATAAACGAGACTGAGGGAAAAACTTTGCATTAATTGAATTTAGAAAAGCGCTCCAAGTGACCCATTTTTGCCTGAGGAAAATCGTCCTCCCTGGTCAATTCGCTGACACGCGCGTCTACGCGTCAACTGGGTTCTCGGCAGCAGAGCGGGGAATGGGGCCCTCTGGTCGCCGCAGACGGGGCGACGCCGGCGTCCAACTGGGTGAGCAGCGCCCCTTCCCGGCCAGCCGGCGCGGCGTCGGGCGGGCGACGCGCGCGCCTCCTATGCGACGCGAAGGAGAAAGCGCGGCGGGTGGCGGTGGTTGACTATGCGGCGGGGACCCCTTCCCTCCCCGCCGAACCTCCTCCCGAGTCTGGGAAGCCCATCCACACTCCGCGAGGGGGGGGAAGGGAGAAATATATGGGGGACCAGAGCGGGGAAGAGGGTAAGGGCGCCAACTGAGGATCGATAATGTTGTCCGCGGAGGGGATGAGGACACCACTGTCGTGGCGGGAAGGGTCGAGAGAGAGAGAAACGAAGGCTAAGGGAGGAGCAAGGGTAGTTTTTCCGTCGGCCGGGGCGTGGACCGAACCAGACGTTCCTCCCTACCACGGGAACTATATGTAGGTTTGGTTCGCGCTCACACGACGCAGACACGAACGCAAAACCCTCTTGAAAACCCTGATGTCCACCCACACGCACGTAGGTACCCTAGCATTCACAAGAACCCGCCCCTCCGCAGCATCCGTTCCCCATAGGGAGACTATTGCCCTCGGAAACGAAATACAAATAAATAAATGAACCTGTCAGATGCACAGGGATGCCCGATGGGGTGGGGAGATGGTATCAGGGTGTGAGGAAGGGGTTTTGGATGAGCGTGGGGTATGAGAAACAACCCCTACCAACGCCGCGCCGCGGGTTATTGCGGCCTCGGGGGGTAGGGAGATGGGACCGAGTTAAGGGGGTGGGTTTCTGACTCTATCCCCCGATCTTTCTTCTCATCCACGCCCCCGTGCCGTAATGTACTGGAACGATCCCCAAACACCACGAAAGGTGTCCACGGAACCAACTGCATGCCTTCGAAGGCAGCGAATAAGTTGGTGGCACTTTACAGAGCAGGGCGGAGAGGGTGTTGCTCTCACCTGAAGGTTAGTCTGGATAGGAGAGAGTAGAGTGGGATCGGGTTGATGTGTTGAAGAGTTGGCGTGAAGAGAAGAGTGAAGAAGCTTCCTATCCTGTGGATCCGGGTTTAAATCTCTGCGGTGATGGACAATTTTCAGAGACCGTCATATCCCTGTTCGAGTGCTTTGTGGAGGGCACGTCAAGGACAGCACCCCGTACGGCTCCGTTGAGTCAAGGTTTCCATGGGGCGTTTCGTTAAGAGCAGGTCAACGCTGGGTTTTTCTCCACTCTTCCTATCCTACCCTTATCCCTCACGGCGCAAATGACCTCCTCCAGATTGCCTGAAGTCGCCTCTTCCAGACACCCAACCTCAGCTGAGGGTAAAGTTTACTCTAGACTTGGCCACTGATTAGTGAATCACACATTCAGGTTAGGCGTTGCAGCAGTTCCTTTCAATTGCCCAGCTCGCACAGCGAATTTATTTAGGGGCGTGCAAAGGTTCCATTGGGATTTGAATCAGAGACCCTTCGGTCAGTAGCCAAATGCTCTAATTGTAAGTTCACCATGCCCCCGAAGATGGAAAATGGGGAAAAATTTCCCATTCCTAGATTCCAGCGCGATGCAGAGGGAAGCTATCGCTCCTTTCTGCTCCTCCTTTTCTACATCCTAATCGCCAAGGTTTTTCAAGCCTGATACTGATGTGTTGCACCAAATTATGCGACGCAAGCAAAAGCTCAAGTTTTACCCACGGAAAAGCATGTTCTTTTCTAGGCGAGAGACATGAATTCTTTCTTTCTATAATTAGAGCTGAATCAGGTTTTAGCAAATAACAGCCGTCAGTAACGCAGCTGGGTAACGACTGTGGGAGGGTTTCCCACACGTTAATCGAAAGCGTTCTATTATGATCACTGAAATTAAAGTAACCTTATTTAAGGCAAATGAAAAAAATATTGATAAAAAACATGAATTAACCATTACTAAAAAAACAGTACTGCTCATACAGAACCGCTGTTTGCCAGGAACAACTTGGTAATACCCACCCCGTTGTTTCCATGTGATAGATAATGACCGTTGCATAATCCGAAAGACAACTCTTCCGTTCTGAGAGGTAAAAAAAATCACGTGATATCCAACGACCAAAAATTTCAGCGGAATTTACCACAAGAAATCGGCTGAATTTTGTACTTTTATTTCGGTTCGTTTGATATTATCGTGGATTTATCTTTACACCCAAGGAACAAATAATACTAATAAGTCATCAACCCACCTCTGCTCCAAAATAAAGAGCACATTAAGCATAAGCTGACCATTCCGAGGCGCCATCCACATATGAAGCGCAATTGGATCTACCAGATGAGCTCAACGCAGTTATTTCGGAGGCGCTCGAGTTGCATGAGGCAAAGCAAATATTAGATAGAACTGCCCGATTACACCATCTCCCTTCGGTTACCTCCCGTGCACCCATAATTGTATCAATCCACCTTCATGATTACCCAAAAAAGTCGACGGCAAGTGAGATATCGCGAAAAGCGTGGACAGTTGCTAATTACAACGCGGGAAGTCAGAAAGTGGGACTGTCTTGGAAGGGCGGTTCATTTAAGATAATATAATGTACAATCAGTCATTCGTGCGTTTTGGCGGGCTTTTTTTACGATTACGCTCGTGTTTTTTTTCTCCGTCTCACACACACCGTCGAATAGTCACTTTTTCCCCTCGATCTCTCATCCACCATCGTCTCCCTTCGTTGGCACCACCCCTCTGTCCCCCCTCGTTTGTATTTGAATTGCATCGAGTGAGTGTTTTATACCCCATTCTCACCGCCATCCTCCCACCAAAGCTCTGTGCTTTTTTTCTCTCCATCCCCTAGAGTGAGAGCTGCTACCCTTGCCAACCTACGTACAGGGAATATTCCACACACAGGGACCCTGTCCCCTTCATTTCCTGCCCCCCCCAAACCCTCAGTCCCTTCCCATGGCCCGTTTCCCCCCACCCTTTTTCATTTACCGATTTCATTTCTCCCGTCCCGCCGCCGCAGGCGCCACCGTCGCAGCTGCCGGCAACGCCACCTTCGCCGCGCGAAGAGAGGGAGAATATCTCCCCTCCGCAATAGTCCCCTCGTCCCCCCACTCTCCCCCTAGGAGGGGTTGTGCCGAAGAGGGGGTTGCGGAGGGGGGCGGGGGGAACTGGCACACAACCGCGTATGCCACTACTCCTGCAGCATCCGAAGCGAAACAGAGAAAAAATAATATTCTACGACCTCTTCCCCTACTACTCTCTCACCACATCCATTTTTTTGTACTCCATGCAGCCCTCAGGAATCTATTTTTTGTTATATTTTAACGAGAGGAATCAATGAAGATTTTTCAATTTCAACCCCTCTACTCTGTAGTAAATATCTCCGTACTCTAAACATTCATTTTGAGTTTTTTCGTAAATGACGGCAATTTTGTTAATGAATAAAATCCGAATATTCAAGAGTGATGGAGTGGAAATTTTCCATATTGTAATAAATACTTTCAATTTTCCCACTGCATAAACATGAATATATGTAATAGTAGAAAATTGATAGTATTTATTTCAATAATTTAGTCATTGGTTTAGAAATTCGCATCCATATTATTATCTTACAATCAATGAGTAAATACAACTTCCGCTCAAAAATGCAACCATTCAGAAATATTTAATTGATTACTCATGTTTTAAAAATCATCTTTAAAATTTGGATACCCATATTTTTTTGGCCACACATCTCTTTCGTTCCATCCCACTCACTTCTCAATCGGAATATTGAAAATGGCATTCTCTCCACTCCCTTTCCTCTCATTCTATTCCATTCTCCATCCTCTTAAGTGAGGTGCAGGGGTAGCAACTCCCCAGGGGAACCATTCAGGGTGCAGAAGGGGTATAAAGCAGGCCCACGCGCGGGTGTGAATGTAGCAATCGCTCTGGGTCTGCCGTGCCTACAGCCACTCCCACTGGGGTGCTTGAATCTGGATCATTATTGCCCGAGAGGGGAATACCGACTTGATCTTATTCAAAATGGGCCCCAAATTGAAAGGGTGTGACGTTGCAGCCTCTGCAAACACCGAATCTCTCGAGCAACAGTCGGAAGTTATTTAGGTTACGATGACAAAACGTCGTGTATCGTAATGAATGACGGCGTAGAAATGATATTTCTTCGAAAAACTGCGGAAGCGGTGTACTCTGAAAATAGTGAAAAAACAGCGAGGGACTCGAATCGCTAGTCCCTGATAGTAATTTTTCTGTTTGGTGAACCAAGGTGCGCAAAGATACACAGAGTATTCGCGATGGTACTCATTCGCAGGGTACTCATTCCTCCATTTGTAAAAAATTGGTCGATTGTGAGTTTATTATTTTCGCAATATTTTTCAGGAAATTCATTAAGTTCGACATAATTTTTAGGTATATTTCTCGGGCTCTGCACCAGGTTAATGCAGTTGTTTAGGCCGAAGTTTTGGAAAACGACTTGTCTTTCATTTTCAAGGCATGTTACTGCCCATCTGTCGACATGATTTATTTCCACGTTGACGGAGTCCAATTTGCGAGTAAAAACCCAGCGTCATGGAATTACAACCTTCATCATTGCGCTCAGAGGCGTTCCCCTGAGATTGTTTTCGGTTATTTATTGAATCAAGAGCGTTCGAATATTTTAGAATCGACTGATTTTTATATGAACATATTACTAGCTACAGCTTTGAACCTCGATTAAATCGATAATCAGAGAGGAGCTTTTTAGAATTTAGACGGACTGAATATTAAAGCATTGAAGCACTTTTTTTAGTCTACATGATTCTAAAGATACTCAACCGTTTCTATTTCTGGTCATCATTAGTCCGGGATATGTGTTATATAAATGGGAAAAAGATTTTATACTGTCCAGTAATTTATTGAAATCTGACCATGAATGTGTTCCAACGTGACGCTTAAGCGCGTTATCCTCAGATTACGTATCAACGCATCAACAATTATAAAAAATAAAGATACCTAAGTGATCATAAATACAGCTAAATAATGACAACACATAGCAATGGTAGAGATATTTGATAATGAATTTCTAGAGTGACTCGACTGACCGTCACTATATCTAATTATTAGCAGGAGACTTGAGGAGAGAAGATAAATCGACATTTAAAATTATCCATTATAATCCGCAATAAAGCAGCGCATAAAATAAAAAAACATATTTTTGGAGGAGAGGAGGAAATATCCCCATGTCGACCAGAATTTGTTAAAATTGGTGACACATTATGAAAATAATTATATAATGATAAGTGAAACAATTATGAAAAATATTAAATGATTGTCAGGATAATGTAAAAATGGTGCATGTAAATGATGAAGTTTTAATAAATTAATGGGCAGTGCAATATCTGGCACTCATATAAACGAACCCCCTTGATTATCCATTCAGACTTTACTTGATATCCGAGATTTGAGCGACACACTAACTGCACCACCCCGCCGCACCCCCCTTCCCCGGATGCGCGTGCACTGGAGGCATCTGACGGCGTGCCCACGCCGACGACTAGTAGTACGAGACATCACACGAGGAGGGGGGTCCCCTCCCCTCCTCCGCTCGCATCCCCCTCCCCTACGCCCCACCCCCGCCTCCCTTCCCCCCTATATCCCTCCTCGACTCCTCGCCCCCTCTCGCGGACGTACGAGAGAAGGGAAGAGAGGAGTAGAGATAAAGGAGGGCCCTCACGCCGGGCGGCAACTTCGGCGTATTTGTCCGCGACACACTGATATTTCTCGCCTGATTTGCAAAAAAGCGTAATCAAATCCCCCTCTTGTACAGCACCGAAACCTCCGCTTAACAACCGCCGCGGCTCCTCGAAACCCGTGGCTCCGCAGGAGACCCATCGAGTTCCCTCCGTCGGGTGAGACGTCTCGACGTATCCCGCCAAAAATCCAGGACGCCACGCGCAGCATCGCCCGAGCGGATCGGATACCACCGGCTGGATCGGTTATGCCGCACCAGAAGAATTGAAGAGAACAACTGCTGACGCATCTCCCTCGGAGGAACCCTGTGGTGTGGTGGTGGATCCTACCCACAGTGGTGCAGCCATCACGACAGACACGCACTGTCGCAGTTTGGTTTCGCAAAGGTCCCTACCTCGTCGCCAAGTCCCCTGTGACGTGCGCACGCAAAATCCCCCCCCCCCCCCCCCCGCTGACTCTTCGCCGCCTCTTCAGCCCCGCATCAAGAGCGGTGGTCTCCGCCTCCACCAAGAGCCCGAGCGACCGCGTTCCGCGACTTTGCCCCACCGTAAAACCGGCCAACCCACCAACCTCCGTCCCTGCACGAAAAAACCAAGTTACTCCCGAGACCAACAAGGGTGGAAAACCCTTTGAACGACAACCGGTGTTTCCCACTGACCCGCGGGATCTCCCGCTGGGACTGTAGACGACACAGTGTGGAAGGAGTCTGTACCTTGGGTGAGGGACATTAGAAGGATACACATATACCTCTACGTCTTTGGCCGACCCGTCCCGTGAAGGTGCCCGGAAGCCAAAGACGCGACAACGCCGTAGAAGTAGCTTTTTTCTCCCCAAGGTTCTTTTGGTCCCCGTGGTGAGGGGAAGGATGCTGGAGGTAGTGGTGGTGTTGTCGCTGTGACACGGTGGTGTGGCTTTTGGTCGCGGAAGTGGTGCCGGGCGGGAGGAAGGGAGGCCGCCGGGGGTGGCGGCCGGCGCGCCCCGGGAGGATGGTGCTCTCGCGGTGGACAGCCCTCGCGGCTCTCCTGCTCACCGCCTTTGTCCCATACACGCTCGAGCAGGATGAGGACATCCCGCACAACGAGTGAGTATCTATCATCCATTCTTATATAGGGAATATAATTACGCCATTGCTCTACAGAATAGGCACAACTATGTTGGTTGCGTCTACACTCCAGGAGAAAATTCCGACCTGAAAAAGGCTGATCTTGGAGGACGAGCTGCTGCGTTCAAGAATAAACGCGCTTTTAACGACACAATTAATCCTCTTAGATCGATCTTTTCTCGCTTAGGATCTCCCTCATACTGTCCTCATGTTGTGGATCTTATGGGGCTCAGAATGGTCTACAGAATATGGTAAACCTTAGGAGGATGTGTTTGGATCGCTCGAGATGTTTCTCAGCGAAAAGAGTCGATTAGTGGGGACTAAACTGCTGCTTTCGAGGTGCTTGAGTTTTAAAATACGCAGCTAAGTCCTCCTTGATCGAGTTTTTCATGATTGAAATTATATGGAGCGGTCTAAACATAACCCAAAAGGAAGGTTCATATTTTGAAGAACAAGAAGGCCTAAAGATTGAGGCCGTGGTAGGTTAAGCATGTGCGGGTGGATAGACAAGAGGAGGGGAGAGTTGGTTTTCCATGAGGACTCCGAGAGAATCCCCTACCCCTCTTGCCCTACCCTCTTCAACCGCTTTCCCCTCTCTAGCGTCACCTTCTGTGCGCGAATGAGCCTTACATCCACGTAATTCTTCAATTACTCGTCTGCTTTTTTGGAATCTACCCGAAGCGCCAATGCTTATTTGATAATTGGATGCAGGTGACAGAAACCTTAGCTTGCTTTCCCCTCACTCAAAATATGTAAATGGTTAGAAAAGGGCAAATGCGTGATTTACGGAATGAGGAATGGGCCCAACAGCCAATGATTACGTACTCTGTTAGCCCATAACTAAATAGCAAGATTGTCAATTTGCCACAATGCAAACTTTATAATGACCGGTTTCGACGTATTGCATCATACATCACCACCGACTAACGATGCATAGCATTGAAACCGGTGTCATTTTAAGTTTATATTGTACGAAATTCGCAATTTCCTTGAAATAAGGATAAAGAAAATCCACGCATAATTCGCTGTATGCGTTTCACTACTTTTTCTCTGAGAGTCGTAGAGGACTAAAAGGTCCGCTAGCCAATGTATTGCGTCTTACGTCCTCACCAAATTGGGATCAGATTCGGTCCATGGAATTCCCTCAAACTCGGACTCTTATGGCGGAAAGCTAGTACAAGACCTACTAGCTGTCCACCTCTTGCTCGCAAAAGGACATTGAAAAGCACCATTTGCAGGCTTCGTTTATCAATGTCACAGCGTCCTCCGCCTTGCACACAATTACAATCGGGTATAAATGCAAGAGAACAGGGTTCCCCCTAATCATAATTGTTTGATATTACTGCCATTCCTTCCACCTGGAAGCGGAGTTTTGCATCCGAAATAATATGGGCCGAGAGAGAGATGGGCTTTCCCTCTGGACCGCTGTCGGCGCAATGAAATTGGCCCTCATGCAGCTTGTGCTCGGTCGATATCACCGGATTCCCCTGAACAACTCCGCTCACCGAAATCTTGCCTCCACTCTAGCGGACCTGTTAAAGATAAATGCTCACGTAAATTAAGATTAATGAAACATGATTACTGTTTTTGTTTTTCATGACACAGTGGAATGAACCTGACGCAGAGATGCAATGCAGAACCGCTTTCAATCATGGGGAAAGTTTATAAAATAGGCGTTATTAACGCTTATTTCGGCAAAAATCTGGAATTTTCAATGGAGATATATATGAGCGCTTATCTAGACGGTTTCCCTACATTGGTAGTGAAAAAATTACATCTGTATGTATGAAGTACAACCCGGATATATTATGTTCAACTAACCGTCAGTAATTAATTAACAAGGGAATGAAATTATTCTTACTAAAACCGTAGGCCTTTATGAATATATTTCACTCATATCACTCTTATTACACTCACTCTTTTCACCCATTATTTTAAAATGTGAAGACCGTTTATTTGTAATCTGAGTATTCATCATCCATATTCTTGGAATGAATGAATAAAATCCTTTGTTTGAAACTCCCAATCATAAGATAAGACACAGAATTACGAAAAAATAATGGATTCATTTTCGGCTTACCCATTCCCATTTTGAAGAGCTCAGTAAATATGCTTGAGTAATGATAAATAAAAGAGTTCTGAAGGAATTCCCTTGTTGTGATAGCCACGTACCCTTGTTCTTTCCTGCTTTTTTCAGCTGGGCATAGGGCTATAGCCTTTCGTTTCCATTTTTTCTTTCCATCTCATGCTACATGATCCTAAAACCTAACACAGTGGTTGCACCTCTCATTTTTCCCGTCAAATATGTTCGCTAAGAAAATATTATGAGCTTTCTTATGACAAAAACTTTGCATAATCTTAGTCGTGAGGATCGGAAAAGTGGTGGAAGAAAGAACAAAAAATCTATTTTACCGAGTCCAGACTTACTTTATCCAGACTTACCTGAATACTTTTTCCATTTTCCCTGCCTTGTCTTGCATCTTTCCGTCAAGTCAATTTTACTATAGCCTCAAAATTTAGACTTTCCGTTCCCCTGGATGATCACGTGTTGGAACAATGTAAAACAATTCTCCAATCGATTCTTTGATGAATAATCCCCGCGTTCCAATGCTGATATGGTTAAGTACTCATAAGTTCTTCTTATTCTTTTACACTAGCCAAGCTAAGGCTAATCTTTCATTAATTCGCAACATTGATGTCGCATGCATAATCATAGCATATAAAACTCCCAGCGTTACGTAACTACTTACATAGCACTATGTAAAACAGCTTTGTACCGACAATAATTTTCTCATTTAAATCCTGAGCAGTATTCTAATTCGTTCAAAAAATTGCTTTCCGCACTGTTATAGGATAAAAAAAATTATTGGTGGACGATTATACAAAATAGAACCAAAACAATGCTGTACACCTCAGCATCTCATGTACATATTACTGAACAGAAATGAGAGTGAAGCATACATTTTCCCTTGAAATTTCGTTATAATGGTGGATTACAAAAGTCAATAATTTTCTTAAATCTTATCCTAACATATTCATAGTGTAATTTCCATTGATCGATACTTTTGGGGAAGAAATAATAAACCATACAGCAATCATGAGCACTGCTAAAATTAATTAATGCATGTTCCTAGTGAAATCATCAAAATATGGTTAAGAAATAAGGTGCGAATTGATATGTACCAAAAATGTCGTAATAGGCATTATTATATAGGTTCTCTATAAAAATGAAACATTACATAAAAAATACTTTCAACATGGAGTGAATCTGGTAATTTGGATTTAGATATAATATTTTAAAGCGTTATCAGTTCTTATTTCTCCGATATAATCCAAATTTTATAAGTAAAATCATTTTAATGGGAACTACTGATGGTCTTGCGGTTAAAATAAGATATTATCCGTCAGATAATTTCTGTTTTAAGTTAAAATCCAGTAGCTAACAGCCTCATAAGGAAATGAGAAAGTAAGCTATATGAACAATGCTTTTTTTATCAGGTCACCTTCGTTGAGTTTTGAAAACTTTTTTCATTTCTACGGTGGTGCAGTCTTTAATTTCGTAGTAGTTCCTTACACAAAATATCTCACTATGGAAGGATATTTTTTACGATTCATGGAATTTTCAAAAGCTTTATCCCCGGGGGATTTGCGTATTACTCCAGTATTTGTGCCGTTTGATGTTTAAATTCAAAAGACTTTATTCCCTCTCCCTTCGCTCCTCTCGTTGTTTTTTTTTTCTGCCTTGCCCCCGTTGCTGGAGTTCCCTCGCGTGGATAATAAATATTTTTCGGTCTTTATGGTAGGAATTCCTCCATTATTTTAGCCTCTTTTCGTCAGTCTTTTCATAGAAACCACGAGAAAAAAATCCGCATGGCTAGGCCTCAATTTTTCACTCATTTTTAAGTATGGGCGGCTCGCTAGAATAAGTCTCTCTGGCTTAAAATTGGTTCAATGAAGCTTCCACTCTATAAAACCAACGCTGGTTCGGTTTCCTGTCATTCATACTAATTACTCGCACATTTTATTCGTCTAATATTTTTGGGGAGGTCCTCCTCTTCTTTCAAAATTATTTTTTTCCGAAGTAATACACTAGTGTTTTCTCTGTAGGCCATATTCTTCTTTTGCTTGAGTGGTCCCATTGAGTCCTTTGGCTACTATAGCTCTTTGTTGTTCCTCACCTTATCCTAACTTAAAATCTTTGAGTTTCTTCTTCACCTCCGGGCATTGAAAATTTACTTCATCCTAGCATTCATTTTTTATATTACATTTGACTTCGAACCACAGAGTGTAATAGTACATACACACGCGAACGTTTCAACTCGCTACTTCCTCGTGACAATCATCTCCTTCCAGTGTTGCCGTTGCTTTTGTTTCTTCTTCAATTTTCCCTCAACTCAACTCAGTCTTTGTTAATTCTCATAAATATTTATCCATCCAATATCACAGACCTTCAGAATGAGATTGATAAATTCAAACTGTAATTATTTCTTTCTTTTGAGGCACGCATTCTGTCCCGAAACATCTCATGCTGAAATTCTGACCAACCTCAACTGCGGCTCACAGCATCCTTGGGACTTTTCTCAATAACGTTATAAGAAAAAATTGAGACTTTCAGCCATTCGCTAAAATTATAATATACCTTTTTAATATTTTGATTCTTTTTTCTCAATTTGCGCACTGATCTTGATATTTTTCTCCTTCAGTAGGGATATTTATTTATCGATATGTGTAGCACTGGGTGCAGATAAAAAATAAATTCAGATCACCTCTATTGAGAATGCACAATAAAAAATACTAATTGTAAGCGAAATAAAAAACTTCATTATCTTGAAAAAAATGATTGGGTACCCGAGTTACCCACCCAGCTCTTTTTGGAAGTTTTGATGGCACAGTCATAGAGGGGTTAAACACCGCTGGTGTGGACATGCATTCTTTACAGAACCAACAGTTTGTTGATGGATGAATTACCCTTCTTTTTAGGAATCGTGAGGAAAGAATGAAGACCTCATTTATTCTTCTACGTCACCTCATTATCATTACATGAAAAGTGATTAAATTCAATATTAATAAGGCTATCGTTAGTTTCACAGTAATATTCTAAAATTGTAAGTTTTTGTAAAAATATTATTTGTATCACTGTTAAAAGACGCCTGATTCAATGTGTAACGTTTATAATTTTTCGATTATTCCTAAAAAATATTTTTATACCTCTTACGACGTAAAGCTGTATGTATTGTAATTCATAATGATGAGTGACTCCCCTCAAATAATATCATGTAATATATGATATAATTGTTTCCTCCGCATATCACTCTTGTAAGAATTCTTGAAGCATTTTCATTTAGACTTCTGATTCGGGGCTAGTTATTTAGCATTGATGTGTATTTCATAATAGATGCATACCTATTAAGACATAATAGAAACTTTTACATTCTCAGATTTTTTCATGTGGTTGGATCATCTTTGGAATATATGACAGGCAATTTGTAATCACCATAATTTTGAGCCTGAAAGGCAACAGAATTTTTCAATGCATCATGATCGCACCCAACTTCGTCCCAAGCCCACCAAAAGAAGTTTGCTTGGAATAAATAGTTTTGTAGGAACACTTAAATGCAAATTAACCTGATACTTATTTATGACTGTGCTTGAAAAATAAATAGACTCGCATTTTTCTGTACGTCGACCGTTTGCCAACTTGTCGGCCAAATGGCGGCGAAAAATCGACGGTATCAACCCTTTCACGGACAATTTGATGACGTTACTAGCTCATGTCGAGTGCGTCACCCCTTCTCATTTACTCCTCGGACTTGTGCAGGTTTCACGCGTGTTTCGCTGGTGTTCGTTCTCGTGAGTGATTCCTTCCCTCAGTGAAAAGTTCATTCTGAATGAGTAAATGAACCAGAACTCTAACGACGTCGCCAAATCATGGAAAGGTAGGCAGCATTTTCCGTATTTTGTCATTTTAAACTTGTATAGAGATAGCTGTTCGTTATTTTTAGCTTGTAAGAGCTGAACGGGGAAGATTATTTTTCCGCTTTAACTGATCTATTCCATTCCTGAACCGTATTCTTAAGGCCGATTTAAAGACCAAATTGATTACATATAGGAGGAACTTAGCTTGGGATTATTGTACCTTTACGCCAATGGCGTCCAGAAAAAAACCCTAAACCTGTTGAAATTAGAAAATTAGCGTGATATTTTGGAAACGCGCAGCGTCGTGGTTATCTGTTTACGTGTTTTAATGCACTTGTGACCCGTGATTTGTTAATTCAAACCGTGAATAATAGAAGAAGACATCTTTGGATGAAAAATAACTCGGATACAACAAGGAATGGAGAATTAAACTCCGTAAAAGACACCGAAGCAGCTAAAAAACCATTTAACTCAATTTTGATACGTGTGCGGCAGTTTACGGTTAGTACTCAATGATAACAATAAATGGCATTCGCAATGTTTTTCTTCTATACAAGCCCCTAAGCTGTGAATGTTATTAATTCGTGCTGTACTTAATTTGATTTTATTAAGCTTTTTTCCTTGACCTTTATGCTTAATGTTGAGACAATGTCTTGGAGGGTAGGTCTGGAAGAATTTGAAATGCAAATTTTTGCCAAGATTTCGGTAAATTTTTTGCACCTTCATCGGGTCTTTGTTGCAATGAATTGGATTTGTTTATTGACAAAGAAACATAAGCAAATCCAATTCGTTGAAAAAATGAAGGTGTATAAATATACCGAAACTTTGGCAAAAATTTGCACTTAAAATTTTTCAAGACCTATTCTTCAAGACACTGAATCAACTTTAAATTTATTTAAATTTTTGAAATAAAAACTGGCCTTTAAAATGAATATCGATTTCGGACCTGAACGAACAACCCCTTAGGACCATCCTACAACCCAGGCTTCTGGTTAGAAACGCAATCCTTGCTCATGCGACTCTTTCTACTCTTCCCCTCGCTTCTCAAACTCGTCTCTCTCTCTCTCTTCCTTCTCACTGTCATCATCTCTTCGCTTTCCCATCTGCCTAATTTCCTCCCCGCCTCCTCGAGCAGGAGTCAACCACCCCTTCCTCCCCATGCCCTTAAAGACACTCCTTCGGGCCCTCCCTTGTCAACTCCCTGGCGCAGCGGGCGGCGGCCCAAACTTCTCGCCGGGTCGTTACTCTTAAATGCTGTTTACGCGTGTTCTTATGACTCTATCTCATCCCCTTACCACACTCCTCGTCTACTGGAATAAGGCGAGTTTTTTGAGGACTAGTTTCCATCGCCACCCCAACTGCAAACCTCCCCTCCAAACTGGATACAACTGGCTCGGATTTTGAGTTTTGAGTTTAACCTTCTTAGCCGACATGGTTAAGAGACGAGGAGGATAATTTTTTAATATTGAGCCAAGAAAGGTTTCTGACGGTGAATAAAATTCAATTTTCTACTTTTTATGGCAATATGTTTTGACTCTCAGTTTCGATACATAGTACCATTTCCAAGTCTGGTACACTCTATCTTACGCATTGGTACACATGAAATGAGGAAAAGCGGGGTGAGCCTTTGAGGATAGTTTTTAATTTCATTACTTTGGGAGATAATGCAAAATGAGGCATTGACGTTTATTTACCAATAAAGATTGAGAGCTTGGAATTACTGAATGTATATGTTTTTTTCATTTTTGATGAAGTCAATATATAGTATTTTTTTCAAATCATATGCTCCTTACAAGAAAAAGAAAAAAATTCATTACAAATTGTGATGAGCCAGGATATTAATATACAAATGAGTTTACAAAATATGGAAGAATCACCTCACTTTGTAGTTCAACATTTAAGGAATATGTGTTTCTCTTTATCCGTCGTTATGACGATATGACAGTTCTAACACATCAACCTAGTAAATACCGAGACACATAGTCATTTTAGAGATTTTTAGGAGATAGACAAAATTGAGAAGCAAAAGGATTTTTATGAGGACCATGTATGCCACTAAATAAAATGATAAAATTTATAACGCTCTACAGAATTTTAACATATTTCCCAATTTAAATGCCGATAAAATAATCATAAAATTCTGAGGAATACCCTAAATTATTTTAATGGAATTTAACACATTTTCATGGAATTCAATAAAGTTACGCCTAACGCCATAAAGTCTGCCTCAACATCATATTAAAAGTCTGAATTTCTGTTAATACTGTTTGACAGTGTTTTTTTATGGACTACATGAGCTACAAAATAAATAATGGCAATATTAGTTCTCTCCGAATTCTAATCATAGGTTTAACTGCTCTGATTTAAGTAACTAATGTGACACAATCATTTCATCTTTTTAGTTTGATAGCGAACTATGTACTCCCCAACTTTTTATATCTGTTAAGTTTGAATTTCTTTACTTAACCTCTGGGTAAACGAGGGAGAGGAAGGAAGACTATAGGATTTTTCGATATAACGAAAGGGAGTAGGTCTTATAGTGAATCGACGAGGGAAGTCCATGACGGAAGGGGAGACTGACATAATATACTTCTTAATTACTCCATGCAAGCCTACCTTAACCAGTAAAATGTCTATAGAATACTGTAATAATAATTAAACCTCTTCAGACTTTTCCAAAGGCCTTTGGTGAATTTTCGCCGCAAAAACTCATTATGCCGCTAACGTACGGAATTGCTATAGTGCAAAATTGCTTTGATATATAATTATCAGGCTTTAAATACCACGAAAGAAAGTTTAAAAATTTTTTCCATATCTTCGTAGTCATGGTTCTAGTTTGCGTACATTCATAGGCTCCATGCATTAAAAATCCAAGGAAAGTGGGTTGGTGCACTATAATTTGTATCCAAAACGTTCACTGTTTCAAAAAAAAAATAATCTCAGCTTTCCATGAAAGATATAGTAGATAATATTTTTTCATGTTTCGCATGTTTTTTCTGTTGTTGTTATACAATCAGCTCGATTAACACAGACACATTAGCGGTCAGTTCCCCGACGCAAGTCACTTTATCTACACATCACAAACCAAGATCGAAAGCCATGGCTACACTTACAAGCATTAACTTTTCCTGGCTGTGATGCAAAATATGCTCTAGAGGCCTCCTTGTAGTCATAAAATTACACCATTCAGCGGCTGGTTCAATTTGGTTTCATCAGCGGCCCAATTTCTGTCGAAGCTAATACTCAGAGTAAGTCAAATCACTATAACGTTCGAGGACAATTATCAATTAGCCAATAGTCATCATCTAACGACGGGGAATGAACGTGGCCTTCAAAAGACCTGATGGTAAAACCAAAGAATACAATAATAAAATGTTTTAGACACATGTGACACAAAGAGGAAGGTATGTAAAGAAAAATTACTGAAACTGTACACGAGAAAAGCTGTGTGGGCACATTTAATATGATTTGGGTTCATGAAGATGTCTTCTATTTTATTATTACATCTAAGTACAGGATAAAAATGAGACAGTTCGCAATTTCATAATATAACTCTTGGTTTTATTCCTTAATGGCCTTCCACTAGAACACTAGAAAAGTCAAAATACAATTCTAACATACCAAAACTGACAAAGATGCGCCCTAATGTGAGGGTCATTTGGAACATAAAAGCTCGGACGACACCAGTCTGTTATTTGAGTCACTAGCGCACTAACGTCGTAACAGAAACATAAATACGTTAATTATATATAATGGCCACAAATTCCGCACAAAGAGCAGTGAAATTGAATTTATGAAACGTAAAAATTCTAACATAATTTCACCAGCCATATATTTTCTTTTGTCACAGCGTCAACAGTTTAGAAAAAAATCAATCCCAAAAATACGCAAGTGCTTTCAAAATGCAAAATATAATAATGCTATTAATGCCTGCAAGAAGATAACAGGCATAATTACATGTATTGCAAATTTTATATCCAATTGACTAGTTTGACTGATTACTATTTACTTTGTTATTTTCTCACCTAGTAACTATATTTATGTGTTGGATAAAACTAGAGAGCTTATTCTGTGCCTTCAAGTATGGTTTCGCGAAAGTACAGTATCTCCGCATGACACGTAGTTATTAAATTTCCTCCTTTTCTTTTTAAAGTATACAGGGTTGCAAAATGCAACGTTCGGACGCATTGAGTTCATTGAAACGGAACGCAAGCAGGTGTTCCGTAGTAGGAGTAGTAATAGTAGTAGTACTATCTGGCGGGCGTTGTAAGCGTAGTAGAGTATTGACTTTTCAGAGACCCGACGCCATTGGGAATCTCCACAGTAAACAATCCATCAGGGAAGACAACGTAATGGCCAATGCATCGGCTGATCTCCGGCCCCATGGACCTCCACTCATGGGCATCAACTCAGAACCAGCACGTAGATGACCAACAAGTCTAATGTTCAAATTTGCTATCCGAACTCGGTAAATATGTTCCATTTTAAAAACGTATACATGAAAAGACTTTTCACAAGAAATGTGTCGCTCTAATAAATGGCGCATGAAAGCTTCACAATAGGGCCCGAGTGCTGAGTGATCGGGATTTATTCTACAAAATAACGAAGATTTTAAGATAAATATAAAATTAAGTGTCGCGGCTGAAACTGCACGCATTGTAAAATTTAAATCCAACGGACCACTTTCAATTGTTATTTATTACTTACAGTTTTAAAATTTGTACAAAGTAATTTTCTCTCGTTCATTTATAGTTCTTCAGTTTCACATAATATATTCATATATTAAGTGAAACTGAAAAACATTATTTTTATAAATAAAGGACGTATGGTTGTGACTTCTACCAATGTCTGGTAATGTAATTTTATCCAAAGATCCGGTTATTCGGCTCTATACTTACGTACAAGAAAATCTAAAAAAATGAGTCGAAAGAGTGGTATTGGAGAAAAATTTAGAGGAGAATAATATGGGATCATATAGCCACTATCCACTGCAGTTTCATCCCCACTGTGTAACTTTTACGGAAGTTTTATACTTTTAATTAGCAAATTTAATAACTCGCAAGTTCGGCGGGGTTCGAGAAATCCGATCAACTGCGGCCGCGTGAGTATATGAGAGGACTTAAATAAAAAAACCTTTCTTACTTGAGTAATTGATTCCCTGGCGATAGATGGCGCGAACGCTCCGCGCTCTATGGCCGCGCGGCACAGCGGCGGTCGTGAGAGCTTAAAAAAAAGTCGAGTAAATTAATGAGTAGCACCGCGAAATGAATGAAGAAAAAGGTGGAGGCTACCCCATAGGCGGAGTAGTTTAGTTTCCTTCACCCGCTTATTTTTTTCCCTTATGCTCCAATTCCGAGTTGAGCGCACAGAATTTTCATCGCACACACGAAGCCGACATGGCCCAGCGGGATTCATTCTCCCTCTCTCACATACGTACGTACTACCTCCAATCAGAAGCAGAAATAACACGCCTCATAACTACGATACGTTATCGCAATGACTTGGGCGGGAGAAATCCAGAACTATTTAGAATAACCACCTACTCCACACTTGCTACTCCTTAGCAAAATACTTCTATCATATACTATTGTAGCAAAGACATAAATAAATACTGTCTTCATTGAAGGGCGACTCAAAAACGCCTCAAAACTACGAAACCTTGTCGCAATGACTTGTGCGGGAGAAATCCAGAACGATTTGGAATAGCCACCAACCCTATGCTAGATACTCTGTATTTAGTAGCAACGAAATAATTAATATTGTCTTCATTGAAGAGCGAGTCAAACTCATCTCATATTTAAAGACGTTGTTGTAATGAGTTGGGAGGGAGAAATCGAGAGCGATTTGGAATAACCACCCACACTACTCTTGCTACTATGTCAATGACTGTCTAATATCGACGACATGTATCATAATTTTCTTTACGGCGAAGCAACTTAAGGGAGTTCGACAGAGAAAGTAAGCAAACATCGTTTTTGTTAAAATTTCCTCTTCAATATACCTAGACGACAGTAAATTTAAAAAATTGGACGAAGCAATTCATCCGGCTACCTAATTTTTGATGAAATAACTAATTACAGTAACTGAGGTCAAAACACGATATAAACATGTAAATATCGCATTATTTAGCTAAAATACTGGCATAAGTGTTAATTAAAGGATAAATTGTCAAAGGAAAGGAAATGAACCTATTATTTCTATCCAAGTTTGGTTTTTACTAAGAGGTATTTTACTATTTATGTAGCCAAAAATAGCACTAAATCGTCGAAAGTTCGTGATATTCATGGCACCTAGTAAAAAATTCTTCACCTTTGGGTATAAAACCATGGCCTAAATTTTGATACCATTTCATATTTATTAAACATTCTCCGCCGTCGCCTCGCTTTCTCGTGTTTATTCCCACCTTCCTTAAGTCTGAAAAAATATCTATTGACTCCGATGGTGCATCTTTATTTTCAATTATAGTATTCGTATCATCTGCTAAAAATGTAATAAAATTGCAGTCAAGAAAAATTGTTAGGCTGTAAAGAATTTTCCGATAAAATGCATGTACGACGCGGTTGCATGATGGAAACATTGGCGCTGAGAAAAAAAAAAGAACTTGAGCCGACTGAACATGAAATCGATGAGTGAGGAAGGAAGTGCAGCGTATCGAACGAATAATGACCGTGTGGTGCTTAGCATGAAGAGTGCGGAGAGAAAAATCGTGGTTCAGGAGTGGTGAAAATAGTTGGGTAGTCGAGGGGGATGAAATGCTGAAGACAGTGTTTGAAGGAGCACGCAGAAAATACTATGGGCCGGATTTATAACGTCTAGTTAAGTTTTTCTGGAGCATAAAAACAGAACTAACTACGTCTTCAACTTGAGGTCACCTGTTTAAATAGCCATTATCCATAACTAATTTTCATTGCATTAACTTTCAAATATGTTTAAGATAAAATTACGACAGAATCATGTTCCGGTCAACGCTAACTAGGCACTATAAAAGCAGCCCTGAGAAATTTATTTGAAGCTTCTGGAATGAAGATAAATTTAACTAGCAAGATCAAGAAACAATATACATCGTAGTCACTCTATAGAAAGTCGTACATGAACATAATATGTTCAATACAAATAGCGAGAATTTGGCCATGTCAGGTATGAATGACTTTGATGTACTTAAATATTTTCGTTATAGCCAGCTGCCACCTCATAAATGTCGAAATTACAAAGGGAAATTCACAAAGTGTCTTTATTAAAGTGTAGCGAGTGTTCCAAGTGACGTGTGAAACTATTGATTATATGATTTATTGTGTTATCATGAATTCCAGCTATTGCTGGGAGAAGTTAAAATCAATTATATTTCAGGCAGGGAGCCCAAAAAAAACCCGAGCGCAGAATGGTATCGCTAAATTATTCTCCAAGGCCACGCGTACCATTTGCCTTCCTCAGTGTTTTCGTCCTGCGGTCTCAGAACAAAATAAGCCGCCTGAGAACTTTCTTTGTTGACCTTTACAGTGATAGAAGTTCCTCTGATCAAATGTTAAGTCTTTTTTTAAACACTCCGAAATCCTTATCCCTACCACATTCAAAAGAAACAATAATTCTTTTCCCGGTAGCCAAGGACTCACGACAGCTCACCACATTTCGGACTCCCTCTTTTACCCCTCAAAGAAAATGGGGCGGATCAACCAGTGGATTTTTCGTAAACAAACAACTCCAGGGCCAGGAGGAGGAAATCTGGTTTCTTCCCCATTCTCAAATAAACCCCAACCCCCTCGCGCTACTCTCCAACCCTAAATCACTCCGACCTCACCCTGGCTCTTCGTCCGTCCAGTAGCGTTCCTCGCGTGACGATTCTTTTCGATGTGTTTTCCGTAAATTTTACCGCCGAGGGTTGCTGAAATTGAAATTAGTTATTAAGGCGTTGACCCACTTATCTCTTCCTTAGATGACTCGCTATCGATCAACTCAGATTACAGTTTTCTACCGATACGTAATTTATAAATTAATGAGGACTGTACTTATCAAAATAGACTTTACTATTCCATAATGGTTTTACTACCCTCTAGGTTTCAACATATCAGGGCTATTTCCAAGGAAATGTTGACTGCAAATGACATATGTGTGATCAAATCCAAACAATAATTCGTGCGTGAAATAACATTGAAGAGGACCATAACCACCGACACACCTTGGGTACGGAATCATAATATGCACCATCATTTTTATCAAATGAGTGCATCAAGCAAAAGTTACACGAAATAAAATTTCCTATCAAATGAAAAAATAGTTGAGCTTTCACGACAACCTGTATACATATTATGCAGGGAAATTTTTTTATTAAAAGTCGTGCTCTTTACAAACTTTAAGAGATTTCAACACTTTGGTGCCATTGCCAAGAAACTCTTGACTGCACCTGACGTATGTTATCAAATCCAAATACTAATTCTTACGCTAAATAAGATAAATTAGGAACATAAATATCGGTCACCTTCAGACATAATCCTCCCCTTGCCAGTAACAGATTTTCCACTTCTCCTCACAGTTCACGGGCACATAACTTGGTCAAGTCCGTAGAAAAATTATAGGTCATGGTGCCAATTCAAAGTAGGTACACGTTTATTACATAGCTCGTACCGTCATGCTTATGGTGCATCTCGATACCTCAAAAACAAACGTACACCTCAAGGAGGAAGCAAACATCAGTTACTATTCCAGCCGAGTACTGAACACTGATTCAACTTCACAGCCCTCTATTATAACTCTTTAAACTCCGTGCGAAAAATCCACAGAGGAAAAATCATTCGCCTTGACCGGGATACGAACCCGGATCCCTCGATTTCCGGCCGAGTGCTTTAGCCAGTTAATCTACCGAGGCGTCATTCTCTCCTGTGGAAATTTTGATGATTTTTCCTCTTTCCGTTGATAAAAATGATTTTTCCTCTGTGGATTTTTCGCACAATTTGTGCATTGCGGGTGACTCCGTAAAAGTTACCACCGTGGCTAGTCCCGGTATACTTAAATAAGTCTTTAAACTCCCTCAGTTATTCAAGCCATTAGTCAACATAAATCCCATTTCAGGATCAGCAAACTTTGAAAGTGGATTTTCCAAACTCACTTATAACGTTTCGTCGCCACTTAACTGGATTCCCTTCCCCAAAACACCCTCTCTCGTTATTAGATTGTTTTAAGGCCGCTTGCATAAGGGAAAGAGAGTCGCCGAGTTTACTGAATAAGTGGTGAGCTTAAAGAGTTCACTCATTCCGATGGCGGATCAAAGGGAATTTAATGACCAAAATGCCCTTTCAAGGAAGAGTCATTTGCAACGCTAGCATACATGTCATGCATTTGTCACGGTGACTTAATATTCTTGGTAGCCATGGCGTCACATTCAAGAGCTGGAACGAAGAAAAGGCCAACAAATCCATTAGAATTTATTAAATAGGTTATAAAACAATAAAAACTCTGCCAAGATGCAGTCAAGAAATTAGCAATGCTATGGATTCATGAGAGGCTGAAATTTCATTTGCTTTCAAGTGAACGTAAGTCACTACGAACCCAGGATGTGAAATGTTTTATTTTACTATCATGAGCGAAAGATAATTGCTACACGAATGAGAAAATAGAGCTTATTTACAAAATAATTATTGTATGTTGTCCTCGAAACCGTGGATGGCTTTGCCATCTTCCATCAATAATATACGTATATCATATTTACGTAGGATAATTCGTTCACAACATTGAAATTGCAAATTGTAAGCATATTTCCCCTAAAATTAACTTAAAAGATTAATTATAATAATTTATTATGCGTCGGTATTCAAATAAGTTCTCAATCTCCACCACAGTGTAGCCGATACCTATGAGTAAAAAGTTTTAATTTTAGAATGGCTGGCGAAAGAGTGCTCAACCACAACTCATGCTCGCAAAACCGCAAAATCAGAAATGAGAACTAAAATATTTGGATATGCATAAATTATTCCTCATCCGAAATGTACGAACCGCTTCAAAATGAAGTCTCCTCAACGAGTACCCTAAATTTGAATGAAAACCAGGAAGCAAATCACGTAAATATATTGGATGCGAACCGAAAGTAATATTTACCCATCAAAGCTTGATTTAAGTCATATGCCTCCCTTGTCAACGATGTAAAATTTTATTTTAAAATCCTGTCACTAAAATATGGAAATCACCACTATAGGACGCATTTGACCAAACGCCGCAATTTGACGCAATCAAAACCACCAAATTCCACACAATCGAAGCATTCTAGCTTGATTTAAATCATCTGCATCAATCGTTGACGAAGAAAATTTGAGTTTGGAATCTTGTCAACACGAAAAACTGAAATCACTACTATATGGCGCTTTTGACCCAACCTCCACATTTGATGCAATCAAAGTCGCCCTCACCGGATTCTACACCCTTAACGCGTCCCCTGACGCTTCCGGTCTCGGCACTCTTGCCTTCCCTGCTCTCCTTCTCATTCGACGATTAATGCTGCACGTGAGATCAAAGGGAAGGGTCTGAGTGTGAGGGGGAAACGTGGGGAGGAGGCGTCTTTTCTCCTTTGCCATCCAGAAGAACATAGCGTGCTCTGCAACGCCCCTCCAGAGGCAAAACTTCCCCTCCCCATTCCCTCCAGGTCCACCTCCATCTCCTCTTAAATGGTCCAGACGTGTTTATCTCTGTAAAGAGCCTAAGCACGGGCTTCTTATTCCTCTCATTGTCCGCTTCGCTCTTCCTCCAACCTTCCGCTTTCCTTTTGATTCCTCCCTTCATCTTGCTCCCATCTGTTCTATTCGTGGGAACAAGGAATACGCTCCACGTACACATTACGTAATTTCAGCATGTTAAAATGAATAAAAACCTTACAAGGACTCAGCGCGTTATCGAAATTAGTTTGAATTTCGAAGATCCGTGAATACCTCTATGAGTACCGAGGGATTCAATTGTTCGTTGGACTACCTCTAGACGGTAAAGAGTGAAATGAATGTTTATTACAGTGCGACGGTTGCCCTCTTAAATTCCTCGGAACTTCCCAATAAATTTAAATCTTCAGTAGACTTTTATTGATTTTAAATGCTCATTAATGGCATGTGTCCCAGCGTATAGCGTATTAAGAAGAATAGCGTAGAAGAATAGCGTATTATATGATTATATGCTTTGATAAATGTTGAAGTAAGGTATTCCACTTTATGGAGGGAATCGTTGTTTCATGCCAAATTCCTTATATTTAAGTCAATTACATTAGTAATTATTATTTTCAGTATATTTTATTGATTTCATCTAACGGAGTGATACCGCGCGAAATCCTTACTTGCGATTATCTCATGAACCCGAGCCTATGGAGAATGAAGCCGAGATACTTTTTAAATATATTTTGCGTATAGTTTTATATAATATAATATAATATCGTCGTTCAAATCTCGAACATCACTCTCGCGATGTCTTCTTGTTAGTAAACTTCCCATACAAAATTTTAATGAACCGGTTACGTCGCGGGGCATTCAGATGGCTTGATGATAACGCATGGCGAAGAAACCAGTCGAATAAAATTATGTAAGGAAAATTTAAAAGTTCTTTTTTTTTCATTTCAACTATACACTCTATGTTTCACCTACTGTATCCCGTAATTAATAACAATCTTGTCTTTATTCGTCTAGCGAAATCAGGACTTTAAATCTTCAGTAGACTTAAACTGTCTGACATGCGCACCAATCCTAGTCCTGGGAGGCGAAAAACTTACCCAGGCGTGATTCGAACCCGCGGCCTCCGGGTAAGCCCACTGAAGAAGGGATAATTTGTGTTACGAAACGGTTACATTGCATTGGGAGTAGGATCAGATTGATTCGCAGTAGAAGATGTTATTGTTCGTGACGAATCCCAGATATTCTCAAGCAAAATGACCTACGTTAAGTTCGTTGGCTTTCTCGTTGGAATTCTTGCAAATGTAAACATAATTTAAGCGTAACGGGCAACTATCTCTGAATATCATTTGATTTGCAGAACGAAAATAGACCCCAAGTCCCACCTCAGTCATTCATACTGCTAGCCGTTTTATTCAAAGGAATTTTATTAATTATGAACGTTAAATCCATAGTAAAATAGAATTTCTGCAGTGTCGAGAGCAAATATACGTCACTAGCTAAACATCTAAGTAATCTCAATGTAGGATGAAACATGGGTTGAAATACGTAAAGCCAAAATAGCAACCAATGGGTATTGAATGGAAGGCGAATACCGCACACTTGGGGTGGTGATGTTTATTTTACTGGTTGTAATATCGTAGAACCGAATGAAGGCTGAAAAATGAAGGAAATCAATAAAAGAATACATTTTTCTAGTGAAGAGAATAAGAATATTTTTAGCGTATTACGGAAAATTGCTGACCAAAATATCATCCATTTTTTATTACTTTTTATCAGATTTAGTAAATTAAGAACCATTTTTTTTCCTTTTCAGCGACGCGATTTCCCCTGTTTAAGTTCAAAAAAGCAAAAAATTTCCCTGAAATCAATTATAAAAATGTATTGTGTTTCTTGTTCCTCAAAATATGGATTCTGATTTGAAAAAAGTCCTTTCGTCAGAAAAATACCGTCTTCAAAAAAAGTTCAAAATATGAATTTCCATTTACGTTGAGAGTAAAAACATTTTACCACAAAAATAAGTTGACATACATCACAATTTATAAATTACTTCGGTATAGGACGAATATTTCCTCAAAATAATTCATGTAGACGACGGAATATCATGAAAAATGGGCTGCTTGAATGAGGTTTTCACGTGGACTAACAAAGTTAGCATCCCTATTTACATGATGAAACCATTGCAGGAAGTCACATTAGAAACCATAAATTACATAAAAATAATTCCTTAGTGTAAAAAGGTATTCTGGGAACAGCGAAAAAGAATTCTGTTCGTCAAATATTCCACCTTTTCACTTTTGTCCTCCATGAAATTTCGGCCTTCAGAAGTTTTTATGTGGAATAAAATTTCCATGATGAAACCATTCCAGGAGGTCACTCCAGAGACAGTAAATTACATTAAAATAAATCCTTAGAATAAAAAGGTATTCTGGAAGCTACGCAAAAGTACTCTTTCGGTCAAATATTCCACTTTTTCGCATCACTCCTCCTTGAAAATTCAACCTTCAACCTTCATTCAACCGCGTACATAATAGTGAACAAGAATTCTATTCCACGACGGGACTAAAATCTAATTATGAGCACAATTCTTAGTCATTTTGAACTTCTAAATTCCCCCGTGCCGCACGGTGTGTGAAGAGTTCAAGCCTTTCAATTTCAGCCCGGTCCACCTCAATTATGGAGATGGACGAATGCAAGGAAGGAAGGGGGTACGGAGCTTGGCGTCACCTCGCTCACTTCCAGCTCGCCGCGCCTTTTCACGGCGATTACCGCCCGCCCGTGATGACCACTCTGATTGAAGTGCGTCGCGTGAGCATTTTGCACCATCTCGGAGATGGCGGGAGACGGCGGCGGAGGTTCGCCCCCGAGTTCCCATGCAAAGGAGAAAAAAGCATAACGACGGTGGTACAACACATTTCGGCACCTGTAGTCTTCGGCGTAGATTTATGAGGAGAACGGGCGGGATCAAACGGCACAATAGCGCAAAACGTTGCAGACACAGCGGGAATGCATGTTCTCGCTCGTCTAAAGTGATGGAAATGTAGCGACAGAAAGAATGGAGTGGGACGATTCCGTTTTTTCTGGCTACAAGAAGAATATATTTACTCTAATCAATGGTTTTCTTCTTTCTTAGTTTTCTTCATGGAGGGAAAACCGTAGTATGATGAGAATGATAGCAGGAGTGGCATTTTATTATAAACACGTATTCAATAGCTATAAAAATATATTTATACGAGCGTGATGCGCCCGCTCCCAGCGGGCTTCCCCCGCTCTTTTCAATGCAGGTCCTCAGAGGGATAGGAGCGTTTCTAATTTTAAAATGTAGAAAAAAAGGCAGGGTCTTATGTTCAAATTTAATTGGAATTTTCATGTACAAATTTAGGTCAGAGGACCTCTTTAAACATAACATTGGACGTAATTACACTATCCTCTGTTACTACTTGTTTAGCGCTTTCCTTAATATTTACAAAAATATTTTGAAAAGATCTTACCCCAGAGAATGCTACATAAAGTTGGTCATGAGAAAATACAGGGTCAGGCAGGAATAAGCCAGCTCTTTGCAAAGTCTGACCCTGAGCCTTGTTAAAAGTCATCGCATAGGAAACCTTAATGGGAAATTGTCTGCGAGTCAAGTTAAAAGGCATGGTGGGTTCCGACGGCGTTAACTGTATTCTTGGGATGAGGACAATCTTGCCGGAATCGATTTTTTAAAATCGATTATTATTATTTTTAAATCAATTTTAGGAAACAATAGCAATAATTAGGAAGTAAGATATGCCGTCGCATGTTCTCTGATAAATTCTGTGCATTTTGGTACCTCATTTGTAGAGTTTGGTTGCGTATAAGTTGAGAAAAAGGTATCTATACAGTAGAAATGATATAGAGGATAGGTATCCCATGCTTACCTTTGCCATTTTCCATAGAAATTGTTCCGAAGTGGCGTTGAAATAAATAGCGGGTTTCATTGCTGTACTCAGCGTTAGGTTACTAAGCAGCCACATTGGGCGTTAGATAATGAGAATTAGAGAAAAAATCATAGTTTTCACCCTGAAGGAAAAAATCTATGGTTAGAGTAAATATATATATATATATGAGAACGCTCAAGGCGGCTGCTTTGTTAACCTAAATATGAGTCCAGCATTCCAAAGCAACTCATGTTTGATTTATTTCGGCGTTAACCCTTTACAATCACGTGTTCGTTCACCGAACGAAACTAAATTTTCTTCATTTCTAAAAACAAATGAAAGTTGTTTACCTCAATTGACAACGGAAATGAATCTATGGGATGGACATAGCTGACTTATCGCGAGCGATCTTTCTGGTTAACAATAATTTTTGATACCAAGAGAGAAATATCTCGGAGATTCTAAGGACTTATTGAAAGAACCTCGTTCGAGTAGCGTAGATGAAAACCGTATTTTTTACTTAAAAGACGTGATTTTTCCTTACAAAAGAGATTTTACGGTAGCCAGGAAACTTATAATATCTCCTCTATCGAAATTCAGAACATTATGCAAAAGACATGACGGAATTTCTAATTTCGATTGAATATGAATACTATAATTTTTTCTATCAAGACATGGTTTTTCCCTTGTGAAACGTATTGGATGATTTCTATAATTTTGCCAATAACGATGTCATAAATGAAGAAGTTGAACTTGTAAAGAGAGTTAAGTGAAAGTTAAGTCTTCGTGGGAAGTTATAGTAAAGTCTTCGTGGGAAATCCTCAATAACTATTATTGAATACGTTTAAATTCCACCAGGTTAAGCCTGAAATTACTCTGTTCATGAAGAAAAGTGAGGAAAATATGCTTTCTTCCCTTTTGGTGTCGCAAATTGAGAAACCATTTCCATTAGAATGCGATCACAAGTCAGGAACTTATTTCCAGCTCTGAGTTGAAAGGGATGGCAAAACCAGGAAATTGTTGCCGCGATGTTTTTGGAACTTAAAAGGTTTGGGCTATCAAGAGCCGGGAAACGTGACATGGCACCGCCTGACTCCCATCATTCCGGCGATGGCACCGAATCACTATTTCAGCCCCACAAATGGAGAACGACCTCCTCCGAGCACTCAATTTTATCCTTGGTCGCTTAATCATGGAAGAGAAAGACGTTTCACGCTGATGTTCGATGTGATGAAGCGAACATGAATGGACGGAAGGGGCTTCCTCGAAAAATTAATTTACGAACATCGCGTGTCACAACAAAGGTGCTGAACAAAGCACTTCTTAGATGCGACGTCATTCAAACACACAACCTTCCATGCTGTCATTTTGAATGCTGGTTTTTATGTCCCATAACTGCAAGGGAAGAGATCCATACTCGGATTCCTGCCAAAAAGTGGAAAAGACTGGATCACGTTTACTCACAGGGTACGTTTACACACTCGTAATTGTTTGACCTTCTTAACGTTCTAATATATGGTTGATTTCCCAGGACTTAATTCTGCACCCTTACATGTAAATATGTTGTCAGCCGGGATTGAGAGTGAAAAATTGAGTCTTAGAGCCCTCGTATCCCTCAAACTTGAAAAGGGTTTGATGTGAAATCACTCTTCTCTGTGTTAAAATTCTTTGCGCAATTTTCATTAGTACTTGAATTTTTCGAATCCAAAAATGTAAATAACCACTTTTAGAATTTATACTCCAAAGATATGCATTATTGAAACAAACAAATTTCTACTCTCATTTTCTTAAAACAAATTGTGAACCAGTTGAATCACTTATATATGTTCATTCTTGAAATATTATTCGTATTATTATGATAGAAAAATAGACTTTGTTTCAACCATCCGTATATCTGTGAAGATTTAATAACGTAACAGCTATCTACGTTATACATCAAAATTAATGGAATGCCCATTAATACATTTTAAAAGCTATTGGCCTAATTGTAATCCATTTGCTAAAAAAATCTATTTCCAATTATACTACTAGGAGCATAAAAGCTTGGTGGGTAGAGAGCATGGCTGTTGATCGAGGGGTCCCGGGTTCAAATTCTGGGTGAAGCCTTCAGACGCCCCAAAATCCTCGAAGTTCGAGGGAGCCCAGAGAAAGGACTGGCCCCCCTATTGTAAAATGTGTGAAATTCACGCGCCCGCGACTTGGTTTGGGGTTAAATCTTCCCCACCCATGCAAACCAACCTTTGGGTTGAATCTTTTACTAACAATAAGTGAATAGCAGTACTAAAGTCGGTCTTGGCTAACATTTATTTCGAAATCGTACTTTGTGTCTAGAGGCGATGGAGAGGGAGCAGTATGAGCAACTGACCCACCCACTGACGACCAATAGATGTGAGAGCATTAAGACGGAAGGGAGCACGTCGCGTCGTCGTATCCCTGGCTTCACTCCCAGTCATGCCCCGTTCACACTACGCTCTTTTTACGCCGGTTAGCCCCGACCATGGTTGCAAAACGAGGTGTAAACGCAAGTTACCGTTAACCGTGGTTGGGATTCTGACCACCGTTTTCCGACCACGTTTGGCGGTAGTTTATGCGTGTGTGAACGCAAGTTGGTTAAAAGCTGGTTAGAAAAAGAGGAAGGTGAAGTAGCAACAAGGTCGGATAGGAGGAAAGAAAACAGAAAGTAAAGCATTCGAAAAGGAGACGGCCGTTATTGTTTAACTATATTATCAGAATTAATTCTGAGGAAAGTGTTATAAATTCATTCCGTAATTTGTTGTATATTTTGAGATTTTAAACCTGATGTAAGTTGTGCGATATAACTATAGCTCATAGTGAATTATCCGTTAGCTCGCAGTGTATTGTTACGGACATATTGAATTATCTCTATAAACATTTTGCTAGAATTATATAAAATGCACGAAACTACCTTAATAAAAATCCGATGGTCACAATAATTTTAATGTTTTTGGTAAGAGTTCTTTGTCCCATTTTGAAAAAGATCACTTATGTTCATCCTTGAACAAAAGTTCCTCCCATATCAATATAAAATATCAGGCTAACTGCTAGTCAGATATAACTATAGAAAATAAAGTTAGCAAAGTCGGGTGATACTACATCTCACAAAAAATACCACGTTCTCTCTCTTATTTCATAAGTTTCATTTCAACAATCCAGTCACATTTCTACAACTTATCACCATTTAATTGAAGTAAAATAGTTTTAATTTATGGCATAGCATCACATTGGATCATGTCCTTTGTCAAAATCAGAAAAAAATAATTATTAAGACTGTAATGCAGCGACAAGTGTATCTCAACCCCAAATCACCACAAGTGTGCCTCAATTGAGGCTTAAGTCTCAAGATTAGGTCCTCTTTTCTTCACCTACATCAATGATTTGTCAACACATCCGAATCAAGGGTAAGCAGTAGTATATGTTGTTGATATCAACCTAATTATCACTAATAGTAGCTTTAATTCGTATTCAATAGATCAGAAGAAAAATGCAAACCACGCTATCGATGAAATGATTAGTTGGACGAAAACATCTGAATTAACTTCTACGTAGCAAGGAACAATGCTCGACGACGCTGGAATGCAATATTTAATTCATAAGCAGCTCATAATATGCACATACGTTGAAAATCATTGCAATTAACACAAGAACTTTGCCCTGCACATTCTCTACTTCCTTCCAACAGGTTATTCGCTCTTGTCAATTAATTTTTCACTTGGAATTACTTTACCACTCATCAGATGTCGCCAGTATCTAACCATGGTAAGTGTGAACGCACGCTGGTTCTGACGCCATCTTACGCTGGTTGAGAATGATGGTAGTGTGAACGGGGCATCAGAATACTCAGCACTGATCGCACCCAAGCTGTCATTGAGAACCCCAGGGAGACAAATAGGGAGCACTTTGCCTCGGCTATGCCCAAAAGATCTACATCTACATACCACATAAACCGCCTCAAGAGGTGTGAGTGTTAAGACACCAGCCGTTTACACATAAAGCAACTGCTCTAACGAAATTACGTCAAGCATTTATTAAAGTCTTCTATCGTGCGGGGGGAAAACGAACTCCCATACCTATCCGTTCGGGAAAATATCTCTCTTAATTTAACGTTTGTGTCAGCCCTGTAAATGTAGTGGGGTTCTGATATGATGTTCTTCATGTTGCAAAAATATCCATTCTCAATTGCTCAAGCAACCTAAGCCTAGCCATCGAGTCTCTAGCGGCTCCCTACCTAATTCGCTTAATATCTGTGTAACACTTTCTGTAGGCCCGTAGCAGTTTTTGACGAATCGCGCAGCTTTCCTTCGTATTTTATTAGGTCCACGGAATGCATGCACGATGGGGCTGTGAAAATCACTTATCTTCGGATATCCGATGCCCCTCCCCAAGTTGTCATGGAAAACAGTGTGTATATGTGGCAGAAAAATAATACCCCCGATATTTAAACTGACTTAACACTCAGCTATTCGATTGAAAATAAAGCTTTAGGTACGTCGAGGAAATCGCTCATTCATCGCTTTTATTTATATTGGGTATTCGACAGTTTTATCTCATAACGATATTTTACTGGGACTAATTCTTTAAGAAAATTCATACTAAGGTTGGTACAGTGGCTTGTTGAGCATAGAGGACCGATGACAAATTTTCGGAATCTTTGAACAGATTTCTAGAATTGATCCTTCAGTTTTGCACCCGGTAATAAAAATACCACAAATCGGCTCAAAAGCGATTGATTACCTTCAGCCAAGACTGAGACACTCTAGCAAGCACAATAAAATCATACAAGGTAAAAAATTATTTTCACCATAAACATTGCTTAGCAGGTGATATAGAAGTAATTAGTTATGTCAATTGAGGATAAATACTAATTAACATATTCGTACTTGAAGAAGTTGCTCGTTATAATAATGCATCATGAATTATAGAATCTGCAATGTTTGATAAAATTCTTGTATTTTTTTCTATTATTATAATCTGCAAGTTTTGGGTTGTACAAATATTCATGGAATTATTATTTGGAAATCAACAGTTTTTGTTGTACCAACGGGTCAAGTGTATTTTGCCGCCATTTCATCAATAAAATCCTCAATAACCTGTAATTCAGAACACGTCATCAACTTCTTTTACAAAAAGTGATGCCAACCCGTTAAATATTATAAAATAAATTTAAAAAAAATGTATTATAAACGAAGACGTATTAACTAACAAAGATCTTTGTTGATAATATTTTAAAGAATATCATTTATAAAAACATTTTCAGTGCAATACGGAACTTAGAATGGTTCCAAGCTCTGTTACTAATAATAAAACTATTTTTTTAAAACTAAATAGAAGGAACGAATATCCCTCGTATTGTGATATGGTTGGGCATCGATAACATAAATAAGTGTGTGAATGTCGAAAAGTCCTCATAGAATTTTGAGCTATAGCATAATTCGCACTGAAAATATATTAATCAAAATGAAAACTAAAATTCAGGAAATACGCCACGGGCGAAATGAAATGCGCTATAAGTGAAACTGAATTTTTCCTCGCGATCATAACGCACCACTAATACATTTTATCTGAAAAAAATGGGTCGTGAACCACTTTTATCGTCCGATCGTGGTTATCTTTTAAGCGAGTGAGAACGAGAGAGATATTTCGACGCGGCCATGAAAATCCGCATCACCTAACGATAAAGGGAAAGTGCGAGCGTGTTTACCCCACGATTACGAAGGAAGGACTTTCAAGAAGATCCCTGAGACTTCACCCTCGTCACGCGTGAACTCTTAAACTGAGAGCACCTCCCACGACCATCTATCTCCCTCAATTTGAAGGCTCCATTCCGTCCGCTACCTTATCGCCCTCTCTCCCTAGACCGCACCCCCACTCCGCCCCATTATTAAAATATATCTGATCATGGGGGTGCGTCAGCCTCCTCGGCTCTCGTATCATTTCCCGTTGGCACGCGAGGATGGGCCATGGATGATTCGCCGTCAAACAACAGGAGACTCATGGGGGTAAAACACCCGGCAAAAGAAGCAGACGAAGCAGAGCAGGCTGAGATTGAAAAAAAAGCTGGCCAAAACTTCGAAAGATTAATTATGAGCTAGGAATATGAAACTTTGCATAAGCATTGTAAAATAATTTATACATAATATAGAACATTTATTTTTTCCTGTACCACCGATTTAATAAAAAATATAGGTAATAGTTATCTTAATAAAAATATAAATATATAATTGATGATACAATGATAATCACTGATTAAAAATAATAATAATTGCTAATAATGCATTTTATTGTGCATGTTGCGCTATTTTGTATTCCACTAGGATGGATTGTGAGGAACCAAGCGCTGTGAGTCCCACGCTGCCATTCGCACGGTGAACAATATTTTTTACAGAGAAACAAATCGATAAGTGGTATGTGCCTGATAAGAGCCTGCTGGAGCATCATAACTACATGCCTCTTTCTGTGCGGCGAATCGACAAAGTTAACTATAAAAAAAATCATGAGATTGAATTAAGAGAACTTTCCAATGATAGATTTATTTTCTCGAATCACGAAAAGTGTGCCATGGATAGTAGATATAATAACAATCAATTCAAACTAAAAAATTACTGCACAGTCCCGCTATCATTGCAGAATTATTATAGCATTGAACTTTTTGCGCTGGTCAAAAATAGAGTCATAATCCACCAATAATTATGAAAAATTCCAGACATATCAATGGTTTTCAACTTTAGACGCATTAGGAAAATGGTATTCCTTAAATATAAAGACAGCTTAAATAGAATCGTACCTGAAAGAATGCAGTGCCAAACACCAATTGGTAATCGATGGGATTGGTAATCTAATCATCAACAGTTTTCCAGTAAATAAACCATAGAATGAAGTTCGCCATGAAAAAATATTTGACTTAGTCGGGATTCTAAACCGGATATACCGATTATCGGCCAGGCGTGTTAGCCAGTTACACCACAGTTAAATCTGAGTTTCATTTCATTTTTTCCCGAAGTTGGCTCTGAGAAAATGACTTAGTGGTGTCACTGGCTAACATGCCTGACCGGCAATCGGAAGATCCGAGTTCGAATCTTGGCTATGGCAATTATGTTTTCATGGCGAACTTCTTCCTTTGATGTATTAAACTTTGCACTCGTGCTAGTGACTGCTAACAAAGTCACTCGTTTCATGCAGTGCTTTGAGTTTTGCAGTAGTTTTGAACTATGTTTCTGAGCCAAGTATTTTACTCATATTTTTAATCTTTTTCATTGAATTACTCATTTTTAATTGAGGAATAAAGGTAAAATAAACCGGTGGGGTAGACGGTAGGTGTAAATTCTAATGCAAGTTTAACTTAATGAAATAGTGCAGTTGTAATGAAATAAACTTAGAGGTACTTTAGACAGTTGTGGAAGAATTGACGTAGACACCGATTATCCTATCAACTATGGAACGACGGATAATCGGCGCTCTACTGCACTCGAGTATCGTCATGACTGGAATCGTTCTTAGTATATACTGCAACGGGCGGGGAAGAGGAGGAAGAGTGGATGATAGCAGAGTTGAAGGGCGGAAAGGATGGATAAGAGGAGAGAGGGAGAGTGCCTAGGAGGGGGGCTGAAGGGGAGGGGAGGGGCGTACCTAGCCCTTGTCTGCCAAGAGGAGAGCGGACAGGTCTGAGATGAGCCCTGTTGGGGAGGAGAAGAGGGGTGCCAGACATGAGTGGAATTGGGCGAGGGAGGGGTTTTCAGGGCCTCCACAGGGTGCGGGGAGGTAAAAGGACATCTGAGCGTCGACAGCTCCCTTGTTTTCCGACCACCGAGTGACAGGATATAACGAAGTCTCTCCGTCGCCACGAAATATATAACCGCGCTATTGACGCAAGACGAAAGCGTCAGAAGTGCATAAACTAGAGGTGGGCGCCGTCGGCAGCGAAAAAAATGAGTATACGCTAATACTGCGTACCGGAGGCAGTCCTCCGGTAATGAAATAGTTTAATATCATCATAGCGCATTCTCTAGAAGCCTCTGGTACAACCCACGGAGGTCGGGCGTCAATTGGACGCAAGGAACGGAGGTAATGAGAGGAACTTGAGATTTTCGGAGGATATTTAGGCGTTCGAAGCGGTGAGTCAAACATGATAGCCTACTCCGAGTTCCAAGATCGCGCAACTATATTGATGCGCCGTGTTTTCAGTGAACTCTATATGGACATAAGATAATGTTATGGCCATATCTCAGCGTGCATTCTGAAAACATTAAAATAACTAAATATTTACATGCAAGAATAAATTTAAAAAAGGGTTTTCCAAAATTCACCAATAACATGATCAATTACAGCAAATTAATTGAATTTATTTATGAGATATTATAATCTACTTACCATTTATGAGGCATCGGCACCTATTTTTTCCAATCTCAATTTTTATTGTACGTCTATCTGTTACGAGAGCACTTGTTCCATAGATGATTCACTTAATACAGTACAATTTTCATTTAAAACTCATTTGCAGAGGATGGCAATTTTTCGGCAATGGCATTAGTTTAATTCAATGTTTTACCTGCTGTTAACCAATAATAATGAAAGTAACGCAATAAGGGATGGAAATGTTTCAACAAACTTTTAAACGAAATAGACATTTTAAGGAAAATAAATGATTAGATATCATTATCAAGAGTCTAATATTCAAATTATTGTGACTAGAGTTTTTTGAAAGGCATTATTATTAAAATAATTCATTAGGGTCATTACATTTTTATTTTACCTCCCTGAAGATATTCAACTCAATACAAACGGATCTAAATTCCTAAATGGGCAATTTGATGATATAAGCGTCCCAATAAAGGATCTAATATGGACTTCCTCTAAAAAAACTTGTAATTTTCTGTGAAAATAGTTTTAATTTATGAATAAAAAGAAGAAAATACGGCTTTCTTTCTCACTTTTTTTACGACACCATTTCCAATATAGTGCTAGCTGTACAAATCCGACAAATGCTGCTCATTTCGCAATCTGGCATGCACACACTAGAACCGAGTTAATCATTGGAGGAAGAAAATACACGTGAAATACCGCTCGCACTCGAATGAACACCAAAAACTTACAGAGCTACCCGAAATGAGGATACAAAAGGGGTGATTCGCTCCCTCCCCCACTCCTTTCACATAGTCCTCGCCAACAACCCACCACGATCGAATAGTCAAAAGGACGAAACTACACATTAAAAATCAATATGTTCACGGAGAGAATACATTTTCACGTGGGATATCGCGGTAGGAAATGTTTTCCTATTGAACCTCGGGAGAGGAGGTTGATAGAGTCAGTGGGACGCAGGAAGAGGGGCCACGGCGTGGATTTATTATTCTTTGGGGGAATGGAGGTGGGGGATGGGGGGTGCTAGGATGCGGAGAAAGCAGGGCAGACCGTGCGGTTTGGAAGGGGGGGTAAAGCGAGGGAGACATACAGGAACCTGCGGTAAGATCGGGAAATTTGTTTTCAAATGGAAGCCAAAGTAAGATGGGGAAAACAGAATCATAAAGCTCGGTTCCACACGGGGGCAGAGGGGAAGGGGGAATTTTTCGCTCATTCCTTTATACCCCTCCCTACCCAACCCATCACCCCCCTTCGTGCCCACCCACCACCGGTAACCTACCTCCACCCTCATACCTCTCCCCTTTCCCTCCCTCCGCAACGTTCCGATCCCCGAGCATATCGCCTCGGAGTCGTTTCCGTAGCTGCATTTCTTTTAGCCTCGTTCTAAATTGCCCAATTCATGTTCGCTAGCACACTGTTGGAAGTCTTATTGATTAAAGTACAATTGATGGTAATGCTAATAAATTGACGTCACGGTGGTTGGGCGGCGGTAATTGCAATGATAAAATAAGTATATAATTGTAGGCTTTCATCAATTGTGTCCAAAAAATACTATTATGGATAAGGAAAATTGAATACTCAAAAGGATGTAGTAGTGCAAAAGTCGTTATCAAGAACAGCGTAAACAAAAATTGCTAAATTCATAATTCATTTAAATATTATTCATTCTAAAAATATTATTTTAAAATACATACAACAAGAAGAATTATCAAATCAGTATAAAATATGCTTAATAATTTATTGTCTCCCGTTTTTTCGGTACCCAACGATTCCAGTCAACGGGAAAAAATGGCTCTGTACGGCGAAATTGACGATATCACGGAATAAAATAACGCCAATATAAAGTGGCCAATTCTCAGCATTAACACTTTGCTTTAGGGACACATATTTGAAATATGTAAGTAGGCAGAAATACTACCCCTTAAAACAATGACGCAGATACCTATCTGATTTGCAAATTACCCTTATTATCCGTGGTCACCACGAGTAACCAACCAGCCAACCTGTCTGACACGGATACAAATGGCCCACCAAATTTCACCCCGTCACCTCCATGCATGAATATAAATCGCATGATCGATGAAGCGTTACTGGCTCAAGAGTTCGTCCGCGCGAACAATTCGACGACAAGAGCAGTGAGGAAGTTAATTTGCACCGAATTCTGTTTGCACTCCCTGATGACCCGCATTACGGAATGAACACAGGACACTCATCATCTTATGGAAATAATATCTTCATCTCATCGAAAACTGACCGAACGAGGTGCATTCTGGCATGCGGGCTCAGTTGACGTCGATTGACTATAATGCGAGCATATCATACTCTTGTTCATTGTGTCTTATGCGTATTTAAAATTTTCCTTGTTAAGCGATAGAAAAAAATAAAAAGTACGTAATCCTCTGACATTCCTGAGACCGTATATTGAGTATGTAGGTAATGTAAGTAAATTAGCAAAGAAGCTGGATGAGACCTGAATTATTATATTGGTGCAAAGATTTTGCCGAGAAAAATGTAATTATCTCGGTTAAAATCTCACTTCTCTGACACCTCTTAGCCCTCTTTTGTATGTGGCTGCATTTCACAGAGTTAGTAATTTTACGGCACCATGCAGAGAAAAATCAACCTACACATTCAGAATGCAGAGACTGAGAGTGAAATGCATATCGATTCATTCACTGTGCGTTAAAAAAGAATATTTTGAAGCCATAAAATAGCATTTGCTAAGCGAATACAAGCATTAAAGCGGAAGCATACTGAAGGGCAGCCACTAATTATCTGTTAGCAGCCTGGAGTTTTCTGATGACTCAGCTGAGCTGCTTTGTTCAAGAAATTAGAATTAGTGTAACTCATTTTACGGCTCTTCTTCCACCAAATAAATAGAAAGGGAACCCAATTCAGGAACCGATATTAAAGCCCCTGGTCACTACAATGCATCTCCATCATCCCTTGTGCGCCACCTCCAGGATGTGTGGTAGTTCAAGGCTAGTCCGAAAGCACACACATAGGCTGTTAGTCTCGTAATATGAATGCTATTACCGCAATTTTAGGGCAATGTATTGACCTTAAGAAGTGATCATAATCAAATATATATTTCATTATTAATTCATGCATTGCGTTACACTAAAATATCACATCAATAAATATTATTACAATATCTACACAATAAATACCATTGTGTAGATGGCTACACAGATTTCTTAAGCTATTTAGAGTCATGTTAAAAAATCTTATTTACGGGGAGATATAAAATGAACTCGCAACCACGAACTAAATTAATTCATACGTATGAACTATGAGGATGGGAGCAAACTTCTTCCCCGTTCTTCGGCAGTACAATCACTGCGTTCACAATCCAAATGAATTAAATCACTAATAACACCGTAGGAGTGGAGGACAGATTGAATCACGCATCTGCTCCGTCCAGTCTGTCGTCAAAATAGAAAATGATACCACAGTTCTTAGAATATGTAGACAGCGTCATTATTTGAACCCGAAGAATGATAGCTATTCTGGATTTGAGAACCGCTGTACCATACGCCAAAGATTCATATCTCGTTAACTCCTTTTACTTTGTGGATTTTTTAAATGTGTCTGGGACCCACTAGATTAATGCGTCGGTTTCCGCCACGATAATTAAATCGTTATCTCCGCTTTCGGAGCAAGGAGACCATGACGTCCCCAAATTAAGGACATAATAGGTTGCTGATGGAGCCAGAATGGAAATGAGAGAGGAAGGATCCATCACTCCAGATGTGGTGAGAGAGTTCACCAAGGAACGTAACAGAGACCTCCTGTATTGTAGACAGTGAACAAATCGAAAAAGTTTAAAAATAGTGATAAAACAATCCTTTTGAAGGCTTATGCGGGTTAATGTACTAAAAAATGTAGCTTTTCCGGGATTTACACCGCGTCTGTTCATATTTCTCCCGGACGACCGTCTGGAAGAGGTAAATATAAAATATGGATGGGGAGTAAAGCCCGGATAATGGTACAAGATACACAGAAAGAAAATTGTAAATGCCTGTAATGATATATTTACAACTTTTTTTGATTGTATGGTCGATTTTTCTAATGACAGAATTACGAATTTATTACAAGAATAAATAAAAAGGCATTACTTTAAGGCCTTCGGAACAGGTAACTTCCACAATGTTGTCATAGTATTCTGAATACTGTGCGAGTAGGATGACAATAAGTCCGAATTAGTTTAGAAATCCTTTAAAACATTTAATCAAGTGCTTCGACCCAATGAATTGGATTGATAAATAATCTCCATTTGCATTGCCTTTATAATACTGGCCCATTCAGTTTTGGCAGGCTTCATACAATTGGTCATCTGATATAATTTTTGGTTTTCGCCCGGCGAACAATTACAGTAAAGTTTTCTCGGGTTTCGCACTGGGTCAGGTCCTCCTTCCAACTTTTAGATGAGCAACTCGCCCATCGAAACGTTGAAAGGAGACATGGAGGACCTGACTCGGAGCGAAACCCGAGAAAACTTTATTGCAATTGGTCATCTACTTGAAGTGAACCCTATGCACCGTTGAGGTGAGTTTTTACGAAAACGTAATGGGAGGAATTACCCAGGTTTTGAAGTTACAGCACATTCTATTCTGTGGCGATAGCGCAAACTTATTTTAAATTTAAAAAATTGACAAGTTTTAAAATAAAAAAATCGATGCAAAAGAATGGCCTTATTTTAACAAACAGGAGACTATAGAGATTAACAATGTAGGTATTTACGACATTACTGTTGAGGAGCAAGGTGTATTGAACTATTATGAAACTATAACAGAAACATCATTATTTTTACATTGAAAATATCTAGCAATACTAATAAGCGCAAAACCACTTGAGAGCCATTACAATAAGCTGCATACTTTTAGTCAAATTTTAAGCACTTTCTTAAGCATTTTCTCACAAACAGCCACACCGAGTATTCGTAGAGACTTGTCCCAATGCTACACTCGGAAAATTCTATGTAGTCACATGAATAAAGTGCAAAAAGAACAGAAAACTTCTGCTATTGGAAACGAAAATCAGCTCCTTCTCGCTGGGAAGTCAGTGAATCAAATCGATCTCCCATGATTTGTGACGAAAAAATACTCAAGTGCCTTATTCGGCAAAACCTTCGAGTAAAGACGCATTTTTTACATGCATGATGCATGGTATGACGTGAATACTATTTTGAACCAACCCTCATATTGAGACACACGTCTAGGATTTGTGGAACAGATATACACATTAGAGAGTGAACAAGACAAGTTGGCGCTCGCGAGTACGGGTGAAATGCAATGATATCAGTCGAGGGGGAAGAAGAGAGGAGAGAAAATTATACGAGTACTAAAAAAGATAAATAGGAGAGTATATTCTAATGTCTGGTAGCGGGAAACTGTAAAGGGAAGAAAAATAAACCACATGCTCAGAGAAAATAAGGATTAAGATTGTTCGGGCTTCGAATGCAGTTTCAATTTTCATACACTGCATTACAATCCTAGGACTGATATACTGAAACCCATAATTTCTCCTTGGCCATTTCTAGTCCCTTTCCTTCCTCCTGGTATCCTTCATCACATTCCCCAACTATTTGTTTCTAAGTCTAAACTATGGGACTTTCCTTCCAATGTCAACCCATTAAAGATATATTTGATATGATATCCATATTAAGATATGTTTACGGGTGCGTTAAAGAGATAGAATACGCCATTTAAAAATGACTGCACTGAGATTCGAACACGAAAACAGGAATGCAGAGAGGACAGTTACCCAGAATAGTCTACTGCAGTCACACTGAAGGTTAGATTGCGTCATATCAGTGGACGAACTATTTAGTGCTTTAATTAACTTAAATTATAAATAAAAAAACTCATTCTAAAACTTTGCCGCACCCAAAATACAACAAAGTTCTCCAATTCAACTCCTTCCTCTTAGTTTTCACAGATGGCGTAAAGGCTTTTCAGAGGCCAACGGTGTGACATGCAGGGTAATTAGTAATCGTATAATTAGCATTATTGAGAATGAAATATAAATAGAGGGGAGAGAGGCGGATAATAAATTCGGTGGAAATTTATCAATGTGCTTGATATTCAGCATTGTTAGAGGAGAGAGGGTATGCGATTTATCTAGTTACATATACAAAGCTGGTTATTACACTATTGCACAAGGTAGGTCGTTGCACATTTGCTTGAAACGTCTTTTTGGACACACTGCCACACACCTTAACGGAAAAAATGGGTGAAAATCCCTCTTTCAAAAATATGGCCGCAGGTATACTCGGCTCGTAAATATCGTTCATCTTATGGACTATAACATGAAAGTTAGAGGCACCTAATAAGCTGGATGACAATACTGAGGTTTGGCATACAATGCAGACAAATTATTGTGGTAAAATATGAGAAATACTGGTTTAAATGATAGAATTTCCCGCGTCATCCCACCCCTCCGTGCTCACCAGTTGACGTCACGAGAAAAGATGCGTAGAAAGGGTGCGCAATGGTTAGATCTCAGCGACCGACCGTGAGTAGCGGCATCACGGGGCTAGTATAACAGGAGCAAAAGAGAGGAAAAGATAGGGAGAGAGAGAGAGAGAGAGAGAGAGAGAGAGAGACGTAGAGGCAGTGGCAGGGGAGAGGAGGACCACCGGAGAGCTTTTTTTTGGAGGAAAAGCGGGAGGGAGGAAGGGCTGCAGTTTTGTAAGGCGAGGATATCGAACGCGTGCCGAGGGAGGAGGGGAAGTGAAGCCGTGGAGGGGAAGGGAGGAGAAAAGGGGAGGGGTTCTCGGCACCCTCTTTCCCCCCAGGCCCAACGTAGGTCGGGGAGAGGGGAGTGAGGGTACCCCTGCGTGCCTTGGTTGAGTCGGGTCCTCGGGAAGGGAAATGGAAAGGCTAAGGGGGGAGGGAGAAGGATTCTGGATCCGGGCGCAGGGGGTGGATAGGGAAGGGGGGGGAGTGGTTTTGCGGAGGGATAGGGGAGAGAGTTCGCGGGATGCCCCGCCGGGAGTTGTTCGATCAAGAGGGAAGGAAGAGAGGGAAGAGTGAGGGTGGGGTATGAGGCAGAGGTGGCATATGGACGAGGGTTGGGGTGGGTGGGGAGATGGCGTGGAATGGAAGGAGGTGCAAGCAGTGAAGGAGAGAGAAAGTGATATAAAAGCAAAAACGTGAACGGAGTGAGAGTGGAGAACGGGGTTAGAGAGCAGGGGACGTGTGAGTGCGGGGTGGAGGAGATCAAAGGAAGAAGACCGATACGAGGTGGAAAAATAAAGTCCAGCTCGATATTCGGTGCCCTAGAAATGGGAACGAAATATCCCGGGCTGAAAACTGGCTGAAATCTGGAGGAGGCTGGCTGAATCAAGAGGTTAAGAAGCCAACGGTGGGATTTGGGTAGGCTAGCGGGTAGAGAGCTTAATGATAATGTCGTATTTATTTATCACAAGCGAATTTAGGACTAGATAGTCCTCTCTTAAAATTAACTTGTTTGACAATTACATACATCCATGCTCTGGATGACGGTAAATACCAAGACCTCTAGGTTGGAAGTCGGGGACGATACCCCGGCGCCAACGAGGCCGCTATTGCTTGCCTGATCACTGAAAGGTATCTGGTTCAAATCCTTGCTTAAGCCTTCTGGTACCCCCAAACAAAAAATATATTTACACTAAATTAATGTTAAATTTTTGACTCCCATAAGAACAGCAATGGTTCGTAAAACAAGAGATCGTGGTGAATCAGAGGGTAGAGCTCTGAGGTGCTGATCGAATGGGTTCACATTTCGGATGAAATCCCGAAAAAATTGTCGTTAAGTGGTGGCCCATGGAAAAGAGCTGGTCCCCTACCTGAATGTATGAAATTCACAAGCGTGTGACTTGGTCTGTGGTGAGCTCTACTATTATACGTCAAAACCCACCTTGGGGAAGAGCCATTGACTTACTGAAGAGACCAACGATGGAGGAGGGAGATAATACTGAAATGCAATCGGGGGAAGGCCGTTGATGTCCGTTTTAAGAGATGGTCATCAGTTGCAATGAAATGCCTAAATGAATAAATAGAGAGTCTATCAAACATAACTTGGAGGTTCAGCCTTTTTGCTTCATCTCTGCATACGAATATAGAATTATGGGTAGAGGATAACTAAATTCATATTATATTTCATTTTAAAATAGCACAATTTTAAAATTCGCATATACGCGTGTAATCGTAGATGCAATGAGAGTGGAGAAGGGGGTTAAATAGTAGTTAATTTGGGGGGAAGTAAGAAGAGCGATAGGAGGTGGAAGATCAAATCCGGTTTAATATTATGGCTCCGTGTTCTGGAAATGAGAACGAAATATCTCCAGCTGAAAACGGATGAAATCACAAGGCTGGCCACCGTGATGACATGATTCGGAGACCAATGATGAGGGAAATAGCTAAGGTTGAAATGAAATAGGGGAATGAAGTAGAAATGAGTGTTGAGATATCAACGTTATTGCAACTAGGAGGTAGAGAAGATATTGAATATAAAAGGCAAAAAGTAGAGTACGCTGAGGAGTAGCGTCAGAATGAAAAGGTCCAAATTGGTTACTCGCAATCTCATGCAAATCTCACAGTTGCAGTTTCGTAATACGAATCTAAGAGTAATGGAATCTCTATCTGCATCAGTTGCAGTTTAATATATACTGAACTGGCAGAGAACTTTTGAAAACATAACTTAAGAGGTGTATCTCTGTTGCTAATTCACTGTTTACAGATGCAGAACAATACTCATAGGAAAATCTACTATCCTAATTTACTTTTAAATAGCATAATTTGTATTTTCCCCCGCAAACGTGTCAATATGGACGGAATGAGAATGGAGATCGGGGATAGAGGGTAGCGACGCAGGAGGAGATCAAAGTAGGAAGAACAATACGAATTCGAAAAATGAAGTTAGGCTTAATATTCCAGCTCCGTACCCCAGAATTGGGAGCGAAATCTCCCAGACTGAGAACTATCTGAAATCACATGATTGTATCTAACACTCGCGGTCACCGTGAAGGAATAATAGGAAACCAGCGATTTAAGAGGAAGGGTAAACGAAAATTAAATAGAAAATTTGCTCACTTATGGGAAACGGGGATAAAAAAAAATTTAACAGCCTAAAATGCTATCTTGAAAATAGTACGCCAATAAAAGATACCGGTAATTTATTTTTAACCATTAAAATCTAAGAAATTGCAATTGCACTGAAACACACGACCTCCATGTCTCATGAAAAGTCTCATCTCATGTCAATCTCGTATTTAAAAGAAAGTGGATAGTTGTCGCTCGACAGTATTTCAAGACGATGCCATCTCTATCATCGCATTTGAGCTACTGTGAAAATCATTTCAACGTGTGTGGAGTATTTTATCTACACCTTACAATGAATAAGCTGGCGAGTGGAGCATATATAAGATGACGTCACGATCCGAAAAACTGGGTGAACGTTTAGGCAGTAATGTTAACGATGTGAAAACAATTAAAATTAAAAGTAAAAACTAACTATGTTTTAAATAATCTGAATATTTTCATGTAGACCTTTTGAAATCACTAACCACCCACTGCAATAAATTTTAATGAAATCACCTTCGCGCACGCAAATACTCAACTGGGAAAGGTTTTTGAAATCCGTCTTCCTATGATTTTTGGATCAATATTTTTTCATAACCACCAATTTTTAAGAAACTTGGTATGATGGACAAAATCAGCAATGCAAAAATGAGGGTAATTTTCAGATTTGAGTAGTGAAAATCGTCTGAGATATTATAAGTACAAAATTCATCTTATTTTGTTAAAAATTAGTCTCTAGTGCAGTGGTTCCCAACCTTTTCTTGTTTGAGGCACCCTTGGAAAGCCTTTCAAAAGTTACCGGCACCCTTATAAGGAAATAGATATTTAAAATCTCCGTAGCTTTTTTCATATTATTTATTTATTTGTTTCATTTCGAGAGTTTGCATGCAACAACACCTTATACCTAGTCCTAGATGATATGAGAATACTGTTTACACTGATTCTGCCTAAATAAAAAAAATAGTATTACGATACAAATATGTAATGTGAAATTTTGGCGGCACCCTCAAAAGATCTCGCGGCACCCCTTAGTGCCGCGGCACACCGGTTGGGAACCACTGCGTCTAGTGCATAATAATGGCTGTAATTTTTGTACTAAGCAAGAAAGAGGTAAAAATTTCAATTTTTTGCTAAGCTCATCACGGCATTTAGGATTTTTCCATTTCAATCTCGATCGCATGAGCAGAAGCAAAAATAGCGCTGAATTTACTCTAAGCGAAAGAGGACTAAATCTTTCTTCCAGGATATCCCGCTCGCTGAGCAATCTTTCTTTAAGAGAGAGAGAGCTTCAAATAGCACGAATAGGAGTGACGCAAACCATCTGAGAAGTGAGAGAGTGCGTTTGGCCCAGAAATAGACATTTATATTAAGGCAGTCGTCAATGAGGCCTTCCACGCCCCGCACTTGTCTTGCTCTATCTTCCTCGTCTTCCATTCTGCCTTCACATCATTATTCATGACTGCTTTGACGAATGAATGTGGAAAATCCTCAGGCGGGCAGGAAGTCATTACAAAGCGAAAATGCAGGCATGCACGGAGTTAACACATTATGACACAACGTTGCTTCTAAGTAATATTAAAAATGTATAAATTTTAAGCTCTCTTCAGGAAAGATTGAAACTACGCGTTCTTTTGTGCTGTAATGTTTAATGGTGATATGTGTATCTCACACAGTTATTACGATTGAGTAGAAAATTTTCACTTTAAAAAAATGAGAAGTCTTGAAATTTGATTTCTCCCAGAAGCAGTTCTGGGTTAGAAAGGGTTAATTACATAATTGCCACAAATAAGACCAGTAAAAAGTTGGGTACAAGCCGACAAAAAGGCTACACCAGCGACAAAGGCATCAGCCAGAAAAACGTTTCGAGAAGAGGGGAGGGTTCACAGGGGAGGGGGAGGGGGGCTGATCGCTCAGAGTAAATTCAGTGCTACTTTTGCTTCTACGCATGCATTAAACATTAGCGATTACATTTAGGAAATTTTTATTCGTAATCGATTAATTTTGTAAGAAGTAATTTTTACTTGTACTTTATACCGTTATGAGTGCGAGTAATCGTTACATTTGATTAATCGTTAAATTTCAGTAATCAAGAGTGAAAATTTGAATTCCATGTGTGCAGATCGAAAGATAGGTCCAGCTACGTTACGTCATCCACAGGTGAATTTTTTTTACTGAAGATAAAATCAAGTTTATTCCTTGAGATTTCTCGATCCTTTCCGAGTTATCAAGTCTCGGACTAAAAAAAAATTAATAATTATCCATGATTATAAAATAACAACATGAATAACCGATCAGAACTGTGAATATATGCCGAGAGTGGCAATTATAAGAAAAATTGAAAAATTTTGATACCTAGAGTTTTAATAAGTAGTAGGGTATCGTTTTATTAAGGCCGTAGGAAACTTCCTCAAAATAAGATCTACAGTGCTAAATCATTTTCTTTTTACTCTCTCGTAAATTCATTCTTTTATTATATTCCTTGTCTACCATAGTTCTAAGGATGGAAAACTCGATTTCTATCAATATATATACCTAATCCAGTTTTGATAGTCAGAGATCGAGGTGATTGAGATCGAGCAATAATCTTCGAGCTTCCATCAAACTCGATTTTTATATTTTGATCTCGACCATTTCGCTTGATTTTTCTCAAATTATTCGAGCATACATTTTGAGTAGATTTTTTCTACTTAAATGTGTATTTTGAGTGTTTTTCGAGGAAAAAATAAAGATGTTCCTACACAAACTTATATTTCAAAGAACAGTCGACTTTTTCGATTACTCGATCTCTTGGTTCAAATTTCGGTTTTTTTAGATCAAACTTTTCATTTCCAATAAAAATCTATTGCTTGAAAAATCGATTTCGACGGACATTTTTCCATCGCTACTTCAGAATGACATTCCCCTATTCCGTGAATTTATCTTATGGGAAAACAGATCCAGCGCAGCCATTCGGCTCGCGCATAAGTTGTACATACATGCAGACTACAAGGAAGAACCACCCTAGGTACTACAATCTCAACTAATCCCCTCCGATCGGACAGCGCACGAGAGAAGGCGAGTCGTGTTCGTAGTAATGATTTTCGACTGTCTCACAGATTACGATTCCCGCCCTGTTCATTTCCCCGATGCAATTAACTCGGAGAGGGCGTCTGGGGGGCTTCTCGGATGGTTTCCCCGTGATTTCCCGCCCCCAACCCTCCCCGTCCAGCCGGTCAGCAGAGAGAGAGAGAGAAAGAGAGGGCATTCACCGGGCCCAGGATGTGGGCAGGCCCATTTAACTGCGCACCTCCCCCTACCATTCGAGAGGGGATCGTCTCGATCATCCCCGGCCCCGAGTGAACCGGCTGAGACTTTATCTCTCCAAAACTGCGGCCCCGTTCGACGGATTGTAATCCTACACACTCGTTCGTTCTCACCACTGAGGGACATTGCGACACGAATGTATGGAAAGATCTCGCATAGAACGGAGTTATGTGTCCTGTAATTATGCGATTAGAAATAAATCTTCATGGATTTGAATTTAGCACTTAGCAAAAGAATTAGCTTCATTAGATTGGGGAATTAATAGAAAAAATAATACGTACTCTTCGCCATCTTTTATTATCCTGAGGAACTAACAGCCAGCTGTCTCACAGAAGGCGGTGAAATCGGGTTTATTTGCTTCTCAGCCGCATCGATGTCTTTTCCGGAATTTACTTCTCAATACTATATTATATGCAGGTTATTTTTAACTAAAGATGTCTCCTTCCATGATTCACGGCACGAATATTGCAAAAGGAGATTCTCTATTCTATTCTATATTCAATATTCGTGCATTAAGTAGCAACTCCAGCCGCCCTTTAGACTACACATCTAAAGGGCGGCTGGAGTTGCTACTTACTGTTACTGGAGTGTTACTGGAGTATTACTGGAGTTACTGAATTGATAATATTAGTTATCTAAAGAGATTAAAAAATGAAATTTATATCTTAACAAGCTTTTATTCAAATAAGTAGATTGGCGTGAATTCACGTCTTTCAAAAAGTGAGTAAGTGTTACTGAATTTTTACCACCATCGGTAAAAACACTGAAAGGCAGAGAAGGATTCTGAAAATGAACGCCTAACAGGTTAAATCTGCGAATAATTGATTTCAAATTCGTACACTACCACGAGAAAACGAAACCGTGGACTTGAAAATGAGCACAGCTCTTCAATTGCTCAGGGAATGTGTGCCACCGGTGCATATCGAATGCATATAACTTTTATCAGGGGTGGAAGTCTCTCTTAAGTTCACCCCACTACCGATAGATCAATTCTCTGATACATCAGACTTACGAGGTCGTATAAAAAAGAGCGTTGGCATTTAACTACTTTAGTGTTATCGCTCGCTGAAGTGATAATTCCGACGCAATCTCATGAAGCCATCCATTAACAGCAGCCGCTAATGCTCTTCAAGTTATTGTCACAGAGAGACGGCTCCGCTTTTCGTGCTCATTGGGACGAGACAGTCCAAATCTTTGGTGTGTACAGCAGTTGTATAAACAAAGTAGGATAGTTGATAGATATCTGTAATTGAAATGTAATTATTCAAGGATTTTGAAGTCTCAAAGAAAAAAGATTTGTCAATTACATTTGAATCTTCATCTGAAAGTTGAACTGATATTGAACGTATTAAAGTTTTACACTAATAATATATATCAATCTAAAACAAGCCTGGTTCATTCTCTGCTTTATTCACTTCTTTCATTAAGAGTTACACTTGGATAATGTCGCGTAAAAATGAATCAGTTCGGTTTTTCTGAGAATAGTAGCTCATTACAGAATAGTTTCACGCAAAGATACACAAATGTTACTGAGCATTCGAGATAATGGAGAAGTTGCATTTTTTAAACCAGCTCTCGCTAACTCTTCCCCCTATATCTAGGTGGCGTCACTGCACTGCAGGGGGTGAAAAAACTATGCGTTCTACGGCAAAATATTGGTCACAACGTAAAAATGTTTCATTTGAAGTCATGAGGAGCCTGCTCTCAAGTATGAGCATCATATAGATAAAAGTCGCGCTGCGCATGCGTAACCCGAAAAAAGAACTATCTGAAAACCAATTCACGAATGTGATTCTCAGGTGAAAATATAAACAGCGTTACTATGTGCATTGGGTTGATGTTGGGACCTACTGCCTTATTGGTAAAATGTCTGAAGGTGCGTATCTATTTACACATAAGACTACAGCTATTACACACAAAAGACATTATGAAACAAATCTTACAATTAGCAGTTGGGTGTTTTGTTTCAAAAAGCTGCTACAAAGCCTATGAACTTCCAATATCAATACGAACGCACAGAAAAAAATGTAACGAATTAGAAAATAGAGGGATATACTATACTAACTAGTGGAGCGGTGGCTCTTAAAAGTTTGGAATCACTGTTATGAACCATCTTATGATTAAAAAACTGAATGGAAAAAGTTACTACGCTTCAGAATCTATACTAATCGTAGATACAGATGCAACAGGGTCGTAACTTAGAGTCCTAATAAAACCAGAAATATATGTAAATATTGCGGGAACTTATTTAATACGTAAGTATGAAACAATAATATAAAAGTGATAAATGGTAGATTTTTCTGTCAAATGTTAGTCTCTGTCAATTTAAATCAACGTTCATCAAATTAAAAATAAAAGATCACATTAATAACAATCCATTTATATCCATTACCGCTAATACTTACACCCTCTCCAAAGAACATAAGAATATTAAAATATTTAATAACTCAAATAAAAGAATACAAGTTAACGCTTTTATAGTAAGCAGATATAAGAATGTATTACAATTTTTCAAGAGAAAAATTGCAACTATCTAAAGGCAAAATACATAAGTTCATGATGGCTCAGTGAGCCGAAACGCGTTGTACGCATTAAAAATTCTTGTGGAAAAGTGCTACGACCTTTCATTTACTTAAATAGCAAAATACATAGTTTCGCGTATTTAATAAAATTGAATACAATCGAAAAATTAGATTTAACAGATAGAACACGCCACTTACGCCTTTCAACAGCTTTGGAAGAAAACAAATTCGTTTCCGTAAACACCCACCTTCCCTAAATCGTTGAAAACCACGACTGCGCTAAAGAAGTCTATGGTCCCCATTCAACGACAAATCGATTATCAACTTGCATGGAAACGACATTCAAACTATAGTTGGGATTATTAAAAAACTTTTAACCCTAAAAAAGCTTTAGAGACGCTCTTAATGCACTCCATTCGCGTACGCACATACAAATATCAAATATTTTATGCATTCAGGGACCAGTTCATTTTCTCCCCTCGCGACACGCCTGCGCGTCGAGACTAAAACTCCGCAGGTCGCTAGCACGCATTCCCCTTTGAGGTTTTTTTTAAAGCTACACTCTCGCTAAGCTTTGACGCATTCCTCTCAGATGGCAGGTTGCTAATGATATACGGCTGTTTCGCTTTCACCTGACGGTCGGGGTGACTCGCTATCGCGTACGTATATTTTTTTTAACTGCGTCCCCCAATCGCCTCTATGATGTATATGCGTACGGACGCTTGCCTCCCCCGTATTCTCACACACACTCCACGCCGCCATTCCACGTTATATTCACCACCGAGCACCCTCCAATGTTCAAAATCCACGCCAGTCCTCACAATTTTTTCCGTTCATTATGATTTAACTCCCTTCCACCCCCTTGGAAAACTGGATAGTAATGGGGGATTGATATGTAGTCATCGGATAGGGAAAATATGGTAACACGAAACATCTACACCTACATACTACTCCGCAAGCCGCCTCAATAGGCGTGTGGCGGGAGTTGTTAGGATTAGGACACCAGCCGTTTACAAATAAAAAGTAAATGCTTTAACGAAATTACGCCTGGTTATAATTAAAGCGCTTTATCGTACAAGGGAAATACGAATTCTCATTCCTATCCGTTCGGAAAAATATCTCTCTTAATTTATCGCTCCTGTATATACTGAAAATATAGTAGGGCTCCAATAAGATGTTTACCGTGTTGCTCGGAAAAACATCCATTCTCAATTGCTCGAGCAATCTAAGCCTAGCGTGCAGTCTCCGAGTGTCTAGCTGCTCTCAGCCAAATTCGTTTAACATCTTTTGTAGCATTTTCTGTACGCCTATAACAGTTTTTACGAATCGTGCATCTTTCCTTTGTATTTTAATTCAGTTCACAGAATGAGCTCAGTAGGAGAGATCGGGCTAGGATTGCGGAGCGAGAAAGGAGAAAGTTGTGAGGAATTCTGTTAGGAGAATAACCCAGTGATGGCAAGAACTCCAATCAGGAAAAAATGTCGGAGAAGATACACTTAAGAGATTCCATGAGACAAAGCTAGGTACCAAAGTCACTACTCTGGTGAGGAGAAGGTGTTGGAATCAAGTTAAACAGTGTAAGACTTACCCCGGCGCGGTTATCAACAAGTGATTTACTTGAAAAACTGTGAACGAAAATTCTCTTTGCCGGTCTCGGAGGCGGCGGGGTAAAGTCCTTGCCTGCCACACAAGTGGTCAAGGTTTCCAGTAATATAGAATACGGAGACACAAAGGGGAAGAACAAAATTAGGATAGGATGACAGGCGGAGAAGAAGGGCGCCCTGCTGCTATATTTACACACTCTTCCAACTTCTGCTTTCTGCCAATTTTTTTTCAACATCCAATTGGCCAAATACATTCAGTGCAAGTATATTCATCCCATTAAGTTTCCCACAGAGTGAAATTAAGAATGATGGAAGCGGACGTAACGTCGGGGGTCTTTTCGAACATATTTGGGGCTGATGAATAATCATCAACCTTGAATTTATGGGATGGTTTTCCACTCATTAACGCATTTTAAACCTAAGACCACCAGTATATCTGAAATTTCCTTTGACGTTAGGATCTTTAATGGGTGCTTGATGGTCACTGTTGGATGAAACCGGTCGTCCATTTAAGTCAATTTCTAATCAAAATTGTGAACAAAGTTTATAAACCAGTCATGTATTACCACAAAATTGAGGCAAAAAGTATTCAATTTATGCAAGTGGGTATTCCAGAAGATTGAACGCATATGCACTTGGAACCGATGGTATATCAGTGAGGAATTCACAAAAACAAGGTATTCGCTGGAATAATCTTGGATCTTATACCGGAAAAATGAAGTAATTTAAGCGTCCGGTGCTGGAAATTATTTTTTTCTCGTATTACGTTCGGAAGGTGGACAGTAATAACAACAGAGAGGGTGCCAAAAAGCCAATCATACAATCGTGGCGCGTTTACTAGAATTAAAAACTTAGTAGATGAAGAAAGGGGAAAATAATCAGCCATTTTCTTGATATAGAAAAATTAAATTACTTGTGATTAACAAGTACTGTCAATACTATAGTTTAAACTGTTTAAGGAGCATTAATGAATAGGGAAGTTTAGAACAGGTGTAGCAGAGTCAGGCTTACGCGTGGTCAATACATGCGAGTTAGTTTCTAGGATAATTTTAAGGAATCTTTTTGGCTGTAACCCAATAAAATCGAGGCGAAAAAGGGATAAGGCACCTAAAGCTCCCAAATACGACTATATTTTGTCTATAAAAATATAAAAAAGTAGTACATCGTATCAGTTACACCATTTATATCTCGAGACCGGCTGTATCGATTTTAATGATATTTATTTAGTTTTTTGGAATCGTCTCTGCCCCGGATAACAGAATAAACATTGAAAAATAGCAAAAGTTCGTGAAAAAATTAATCTTGATCTTAAGGGTATTCTTTTAGGAGATGGTACCTAACATTGAACAAGCTGCCAAGTCGGTCAAAACTAGATGAACTGTTTTGTTTTTACCAATAAAATGACTGAGCTTCGTAACAACAATAATAACATTTTAATCGTTAACAAACATTATAAATATTAAAAATATATTAAATTAATTTAATTCGAGCTAAACGTGGCTATGTACAACTCGACCAGAGTTGTCAATTAACGCATCTCTACCATGTAAGTAAACAAATCTCCAAGCAATGGTTGACTAACGGTAATGGCCGTATTTCTACCGACAAATCGAGCAGATTGATTTCATTTCCTCGGAATTTTTGCAAATTCTTTTCACGAAATTTGAGCTCATCAGAAAAGTGTTCCCGAGCATGATTGATAACCACAAAAATCACAAATGGTTGAATGAGGGAGCGATTTTGACGGCTAAGAGCGAAGATATGGATGACTTATACTTCGTAATTCAGAAACAAATCGTATTTACTCTTCATATACTCAAATATGTTGAATTTTGTAACAAACGCAGACGAAGTGACCAACTATCCATTTGAATTTTTAAACTTTTTGGATATGCCTTACCACCCCATGAATTACAGCTGAAGGTTGGCTCGGTGGCCATGATGCTTCAAAACCTAAATCAATCAAAAGTATGTAATGGAACACTTTTGGTGATTAAACAATCTGATAATCAATAAGATCCATGCGACTACAATCAAAGGATAATTCAGAGATGAGGTAGTTTGCATTCCGAGGATTTCCATGATCCCAACCGATATGCCCTTTGAGTTAAAACGAATTCAATTTTCAAGTCTTGTTGCATTCGCGATGATGATTAACAAATCGGAAGATGAGTGTTTGTGGTCTGAATAAAAAAAAACCGAAGTTTTTCTTATGGTCAAATATGTGTGACATGTTCACGTGTTGGTAAACTATCCGCTTTATTTATCTCATCTGATAAATAAACAAACACAGGTGTGCATCAGAAAGTACTTAAATCAAGAGAATATGTAGGGTAGACCGGGGCACATTTAGGTAGTGCTCTCATCCGAACCGAGTTATAACAAGCGCGCCACAAGTCATGACATATTAATGCTGCACCCCAGGGGGTAATTTCCACGAGCGTTAATCAAGCATCGGTCTAGCATTACATGAACTTGGGCCTAAAAGTATCATTTTTTACAGTTAGAAAAACTAATAGGCCAACAACTGAATGCATAAAATTTGGACTTTATTAACTGCTTCATAAACCTGCAACGTCAAAACTTCCTTAGTTAAGACATAAAAATTAGATATTAGAAATGATTTTTCTATATTTATTACAATAAGTTAAAAAATCAGTACAGTCCCTCTTGATTTATTGATGGTGTAACTAAATTTTAATTGATTATTAGGCGGCACGAAGTTCACCGGGTCGGTTAGTCCCATATAGTACATTCAAACTGAAGAAACAAATGAAGCTAATAATATAACCCATCAACATGAGAATTCAAGCGTTGTAGACGTTTCCATTAGAGTCTGATAAACGAAGGTTGAATATTACGCTATGATAAATTCCGTATACAGATCTGCATAAGAAAGGTGAACCACCTCTCTTCATTCAATCCATAACTTTCTCTCACCCAAAGCCTACTAACCCAATGCCCCACAGTCATTCACCATATATTTTCCTCACAGGCTGTTCCAACAACCGTAACAACCTTCTACGTACCTACTCTTGAAGATAGCTCTCTTCGATAACCATTCCTAACTTTTCCTCATTCCTCTTTATATCATCTCATGAAAATGTTTACAACTCTTGGCGTTCACGTTATAATAGAACGAGATATAAAAATGCCTCTTCCTCTCTTGCGTTCTCTCCCAGTCAAAATAATTTCAGAATTCATTTTTTAAATATAAAAGAGATCGCTCCAAATTTTTGGCCGATTGCGAATCCAAAGCGTTGTTGTTTCTGGCCTTGAGAGAAAAATAGGCACGAGAGCGAACCTCCTGCGCTCGTTACGCTCAATATTACTACTACTGACGTCACACTTTCCCTAGTGTGTCGCCCGCCTACGACGCCATTACGCCCTCCGCCATGCCTCTCTCGTACATCGTGCCAGCGAGCAGCGCTATGGGCCGGGGCAATGATTATTCGTCTCGATACGATGGAAAAAATGTCATACCATAGGAAGAAATGAGCACAGCTGTTTTTACCGATGAGCAATTTCACACTAAGTTCTATTCGGCGACTTCACTTTGATACGATATGTGCCTAAAGTGTGGTGCAAAAATCAGATAGTGAAAAATTTTAGCAAACATAAATTTCCATGCATATAAGAAGCTGCTTGAGTCCGCCACCACCAGCAATTGCCATTTTTTATGTCAGTTGTTATTTATAAGATGGATAACAACTTTATATATGACGAAATTGGCAATGTCTACTAGTAAATATACTAGGTATTCTATGTGTATATATAATTTTGCAAAAATAAGTCACTATCTGGTTGTGGGACCCTGAATTTTTCCGCAAAAATGGGTTCTTTACAATCGATCGACTCAAGAGTGACTTTTGGTGATTCGCTGAAAACAAACTAATTCTCTTGAGTCTCTGTGTGCCCATTGGCGTCCCGCCCAAATTGACACACGCTGGTTGGAATCAAAAGATCAAAAACAGCGACACAATTTCATTTAAACATATGAGCACCTAATACAGTCGGACGACGGACAACAGAATAGTGAAAATACTGGTTCTGCTTCAACGAAGCAGCTTCTTTGGGGTCCAAAGGGTAGAGCGTAGGGTAGAAAACCCAACAGTCTGTGGCTCAAGTCTGAAATAAGTCTCTTTATATCTCAAGATGAAAATCCTTGAGGCCCAATTTCCTCAAAAACAAGACTTCGTTAATTCGGTGTCCAGCAAAAAGGAACTGACACCCCTAATCTGAACCTCAAAGCTTCATACAGCAGTGATTAAATCTTCAAAGACCTCTATTTCCATGCATCGAACAATCATATCACCTATATCGAGTTAAAACTGATATTGCACGACATATTATCATAGATTATGAAGTCTTTCCCTTAAAAAAATAAATACAAAATATAGCTTGAAAATACACTGGACTATATCGATTCAACGGTTAAGGAAATGAAGAGCTTACAGAAAAGAAAATTGGATCACTCAAACATTTAAAGAATAAAATTTTTATCTAGAATATATACTATCTGGCTTCAAGCTAAGAACCACCTGGATTCGTTTGTATTTGGGCGGGTATTCGCACTGGTTGTAATATTTTACATGAAATCGTGCATGGACATAAAACTGCTGTATTATTGCAAAGAAGTCCAATTTCTTATTTTAATTCTGAATAATACCTTCGTAGATACTCCGTCTTACTACTTTGATAGTTTACTTTACAACTAATTGAAACCTACATTAAACTAACTACGACGCTGAGGAGTTTAAAAAGGTGTCTTTATCTCTATCACATTGACAAGGAAAATAGTTTAATTCTTCGTAGAAACACGCCTCAGGAGTTTTTGTCACTCCTCTGAATGGATTTTCCACTAGTAATAGAGTAAACTGATAGCAGTACGGATTAAAATTTTAAAACTCACTGGCATCGTTGTACTGAGAGCGGTCAAGGGTGGTGAGTGGGGCAGTGCTGTGAGGCCTGCTTTGCTTTGATGAAAATATTCTTGAAAAAAAGATTCCCCCTCCATAAATGGGCTTTAAACGGTTTAAAGGGATACCACGAACGCCCTTCAGGCATGTAATGCTTTCACTCCGAGAGTTTGCGGACCAATAAGGCTTGAGTGCGCCCCTCACTACATCCCCAAGAATGAGATAAAACCATCGTAATACGGAAGCACCAAAACTTACTGCCAATGTAGGAGTACAGTACCAATACTCAACCATAACTATAAAAATATGCTAAGGTAAGAAAAGCACCGAAAATATGGAGTGAAAGTTGTTTATCGATTTGTACATTCTTGATTCATGAATTTCACAATCCGCAAACATTGGAAATAAAGTCTGCGTTCAAATTTACCACCCGATAATAAATAAAGCTTACGAACGTAAGATTCCTACTAATTAAGCGAAGGACGAATATATATACACATTTTTAGGAATTCTCAACGATATTATTGGGAAAACGGGTTATACAAAACAATGCAATTTAATAGCCGAAAATTTCAAAACAACAGATGTAACCTATAATGGTTCACTCAGAGAATAATAAATAAACTTCCATGAAACTAATACCTTGAATATAGGCTATTTGCTTCACATGAAAGTATGTTCTGTTGCATAATTCTCAGTTTGCGTGCCTTAAATATTTTCTGGGAAATAATTCAGACGAGATAAAATCGAGACTCATCCAGCCTTCAGGTAAAATGAAAACGCTCTTTAGTTTCGGATATGTGAATTTCATAATCACGAAGGAAGATACAGGAGAAAAATGGATGAAAAATGAATTTCCCGCGGAAGCTGATGTGGGCATTATCAGTCAATTTAAAAATTTTATTTATATTCACGAAGTAACATCTAAGTAAGGCAAACCCACTATATTTTCTGATCAAAATGAATAAGGCTACTTTAGTCACAGCTATCAGAATATGCAAGAAAAACTGCTTAAGGTTTAAGGTATACAAATTATACTATACATTTGAGGATGATCCTAATTTATGCAGAAACAGAAACACAAATATCCTTTTCTGATAGTCCAGATGGTGCGGAACATACCTCAGATACATTTGACCCACGGAAGATCCCTGAAGGTGAAAAAGTTGGCAATACGCGTATCTAGGCTCTACCATTGACTTTGGCACCTTTAAAAACCTACGCTTTGACATCGTGATTGCCAAGTTTCACTATCACCAACCTTTAGACCTTGATGGTGACCACCACTGTCACCCTACAAGTGTTATGGTTAGCTTTTTTCAAATGTTTCATGCGTTAGGACACACATTTTGAGTTCAAAGGGCTAACATATAAAAAAAATTGATTTTCATAAAAAATACTACCATTTCTGATGTACGAGCTAGATTTCACCACAAACGCAGGCCTTAAAGTGCGTAAAATTAGGTGCGACAAATGGCACACGATTTGGAGCATCCTCCATGACTTGATATCCTCAAATATACATTTGACGATATGAAGATAAGCCATGCAAATCTCTTCCCACTTAAGTCTCACGGTTGGATAAAAAAATTAAATTAGCTTCATTGTTTTTTCAAATCCAAAACGCCTGAGAAATTAGATTTTTACCAAGAAATTCAGACTTTTTCTGTCTAGAATTTTATATTTTTTAAATTTAAATTTATTTTCACACCTCCAAAAACAGCAATTTTTGGCCTTTACATAGGAGTTTCTGTTAAATATTAATAATTAAACGCGCACAAAAATCCACATAGAAACCCTACGAGGGAACTTAAAATTTTGCTTTAGGACCTACACAATGAGGTAAAAGTATAAAAACTGTAAAATTTAGAATACATAAAAAACATACTACATTTTATGTTATGCGAGCTAATTTTCACCATAGTTTAAGCGACTTTAAGTGCCTAAAATTAGAGACAAAAATAACACACGATTTGGAGCAGCTTGCATGACTTGATATCCGCAAATATAAATGTTATGATACATAGATATGCTATGCAAGTCTTTTCCCACGAGGTGAATTAGAAAAATACAGAATCCTACCCCTCCATTCTACCCCTAATCCCGTCTCGTCATAGAGGTCACCGAACTCCGGTCGAGCGCACCATTCCTACACTTTCCTGCTCCTCCCACCCCCGTCTCCGTCTCCCGTAACCCTCCGAGGCCGTCTCCCTGTCGGTCTCGTCGTAAATCCCCCGCCCACCTTTTCTTCCCAACCACACCCTGCTAAACATTTCCATGCCGCCCACACACAATATCTGCTGCCGCCCACCTCCCCGGCTGTGACGTCCTCCCGCCGACGCGGAAGCGCCAGGCGTGGGTGTCCGAGAGGGTAATTTGCCTCCCTCCCCTCCTCACTCTTTGATGCGCGCGGTCACTCGTGCAAGTAAAGGGGATGGCGTGGAGGGTGTGAGGGGAAGGCAATCGGATGGCGATTTAGGGACCCGCACAGAGGTGGAAGCCGATGACATTTTAGCCGGCGAACCTCTGTCACCCCTCTGGGGTGCGCAGCAGACGCTTCGGGTGGCGTCCATCTGCAGATGCATACCATCTTAAGAGAAAACGCATCACTCCTGCTCAACTCCTGGCCGTTCTAAGTCGTAACTGCATTGTACAAAATAGAGCAGTACAGGCTGCTCGGTCGTACGCTCAATGAAACAAAGTAATTTAACCAATTCTATTTTTTTGTTATCTCGGGCACTTATTTCAGAACCTAGGCTCGAATGTAGACTTTGACGGCGAACGTGGGACTAAGGTAAACGGCTGCAGTGATGCAGGCCATCGCTGAAGGGATGATAGTAAAAGTTACATCACCCAGATGACGGACTTTAAACATCCTAAGAAAACACTATATTACGTCTCCATTTTATTATAATCTCTTTAGAATACTCTCCCATGGGGACCAAGTTGGTGTGGTGGCTTGAGTGCTGGTTCTTACCCAGTGGTCCCGGGCTCAAATTCCGGCAGTGGCAAAGATTCTTCAGAGACTATCCAATTCCCTCCAAGAGTGCTTTGTGAAGGGTACTTCAAGTACATAACCCCGTACGTCGAATGGGACGTTAAGTCATGGTCTCCTAGGCGCCTCTCGTTAACAGCCGGTTAATGCAGAATCCGAGTTACTCTCAACTCTTTCCCGCCAATCTTATGGCGCAAATAACCTCAATTGTCAGTCGCCCCAACCAAAAACTATACCGTACACGTAGATGTGGAAGCCGATGATATATTCGCTTGCGAACCTTTGTCACCCCTGGACGGGTGGTCCTTACGCCTCGGGTAGTGTTCATCTGCAGATATGTCCCTACTTCAGAGAAGACGCATCACTTCCGCTGGAGCAGTCGTATTTTGTCTTGGTTTCCTAACGTATACTTAGTTTAAAACTCACTCAGTGGCATTCCCTGTTTAAAACTTACATATATATATATATTATCAGAATAGCATTCATTAAAGAAAAGCCTTCTTTAATTTAACATTAATTTTTAAAAAGTTTCTTTTGTGACTTCTTTGAATAGGATATTAGTAAGATTATTTGGCCTTATCCTAGAAGACAGCACATGACGGATAAAAATAAACAGAATGAAGAGTGCTGTGTAACAGACAAGGAATTGTCAAACGCAAGAGACTAAGATGGCTGAGCCATGTGCTGAGAGAGGATGAAAACTAGATGAAAAAGAGAGGATTGGAAGGATCACTTCAATGAAAGAGATCAACATGGCGATCAAGATTGAGATGGAAGGACAAGGACGAGAATATTTGAGAAAGATGAACGCAAGCAGAGGATAGGAGGCCTTGGAGACAATTTTTTGGCGCGACCAAAGACTTGGTTTGCAATGGCCCCAGGGGTAAGAGTAAGTAAGAAAAATGTTTTCCTTAGGACACCAGCAACAGTGACAGAAGGGAGCTACCTCATCCGCGCTGAGGAAATAACTTAATGGAGGAAAAGTCCTGCAGCAAATGGTCTGCGGCGGGCGGCGACTTCCGGTGCTTCATAGCCGGTTATGTCCTTATTGGAGTGATTCATATTCTCAAGCTTATTTTTACAAAAGCTTAACTTCATATAAACTGCAGTGTATTGTAACAGCGTTACGACACTAGGATCCCCTCAACCTTACTTCTCATTCGAAACCACCTAACATCCCGACGGTGTCAGAGATAAGTCGCTTGGCCATTACCCTTTCAAATACATTAAATTCCTATAATCCCCTTTTCCTAACCTCTACCAGACTTAATTCATAAACTAGTCTCTTTCATAAACTAATTCTGAAGAAATTAGAATATTAACCTCTCCCCTACTTCCCTTTCCACCACGTATGGTTGTGAATATTTTATACGGGAATCATGACCCATAATGTAAACCTGACAATAGCACAAGGTGCCAAACCGTCGTCCAGGTATAAATATTAAAAATCTCGGTAAGAACCAAAGCTAATTTTTATGGTGCGTGCGACTGTGGTAAAATGTTCATACTTCCGATTCACATAATTATGGTGAAGGCCACTCAATATTCCTGAAACTTTCAAGGTGATATAATATACTTTAAATGATAAAATCAAGACAAAATTGTATTGGACAAGCGGGTATGAATCGTCTTATCGAGCATTGTTCACAAAAACATAATCTGATTTAAATGGGAACAATGCTGAAGTTCAAATGCATGAGAGCGATAGTGTTATCTGCGAGAAATTTGAAATAAAATGGAGGCACTATCTAGTATTTTCTTACGTTGCCGAAAGTCCGCCGTCTGGGTTGTACAACTTTTCTTATCATTGCTTCACCGATAGCCTGCATCACTGCACGTGATCACCTTAGTTCTGGATGTGTCATCTGGGGTCAACATTATAGCCTTAGAAGTATGAGGTTGTACTCTATAAGTATCTAAGTTGAAAATAATTGTGGGAATGATTAAATGACATTGTTCCTGCAAACTTACAACTGAGCATTTTGCAATGTTTTGCTTAAAGTAGGATTTAACACCTAAAATCTCATATAGTGCAATTGAGGAAAGCAGAAGTTACAACTCTGAGGTAGAGAGAGCAGGATACAACACACGTAAGCTACGGCAAAAACTCACGTTCGCTAATTTTCGGAGAAACGGCGGACCCGTCTTCGTGATTAAGCACAATAAAAACGCCAACAATTGAGTATTACATGTTTACTCAAATATTTCACGAATTTTACGCATCACTACAGAATAATTTGGCGGATAATCATTAGGGTGAAATACATTTTAGCAAAACTTTCACCTAAAGACGTCAGCTTCAGCGACAGAAATTCATTACACATGCCCATTCCGTGCTGAGGAGGTGATATAACGGAGGATAAGCCTTTCGACAAATGGTCATCGGATGGGCGGCGCCTTCCTGGATGCTGGAGAGGCGGACAGGAAGGGGGGATGTCCCTTTCGGTGGGGACCCTTAATAAGGCAGCCGCAGTGAGGAGGCGAAAGGGGGAAACGACGTCCAAGACATGAATGATTGGGAAATGTTATCGGAGGGACGGCAGCGAGGGTGGCTGCAGCTCTAAAGGGAGGAAACCGAAAAGGGCATTAATTACTGAGGGATAGGCGGGAGCACGGTCATTAATTCAGCGGCAACAGATCGATACCGAAAGACAGCAAGTAAGGTAATATGTTGGGATCGAGGGGAAGGAGCGAGTTCTGCCGAGATGGACGGGAGTCAAGTTATTACGCGCCAATCCGCAATTTGTATTGGATTGATACCCGAATAAAGAGCATTTGAAAACAAAATGGAACCTCTCATATAGGGACAACACCAAATATCATTATTTGAGAGATTATTCGGTTTAATATTAAAAATATCGGAAAAGTAGCCTCTTTACCTAACAGCCTCTCCTTCTATTCTTCTACAAGAAGGTAAAAGAGTGAGCTGTCGAAACATATTATTTATTTCTAAACTCATGCGTGAGAAGCGCTAAAATCCACATTAATTGCCATCGGAAAAAAACCATGAACTAGACGCTTTCCGGGAAAGTTGTCATGAAAAATAAGGAACTTGCTTAGCGTTGTCCTCTGGTACGCCTAAGAATAATGATTCGATTCACCTTCGGAGGAATTTTGTTTAAACGGCAACGAATGTGAACTGCCGAATCATGCCAGTGATAAATCAATTAGCCCGAATGTAAACCCGAGAATAAAATGTCCTACTAGCTACGGGGGAAACATTACCTTGGCAAAGTTAGGACCGCCTTCATTGGTCAACAAGATAATAAGTTTCCTTTTTGATGGCATGCTATTCTTGGTGTAATTCACGACCTATGGTAATCAAACTCTTCGCGAATTTTTTAAACTTATAAATGCAATGACGGCAGTGAACCTAGACCTCGTTTCCCTTACAGCGTGATTCTCGCTGCTCATAAATTGGCGGTGTATTGATATATTAATTATTTAATACATTTGGAACGTTCCAGTTTGAGGATTTCTCGGTCTAATTTTCACTTCGAGAGAAGAGTTGAGATGTAGTCAAATGCAAAAGAAAGCTATAGGTATGAAGAAAAAGAGTGTAAAGGGTAAAAATGTTGGAATTTTTTGGCATTAGATATAAACATAACGTTTCACAGGTATAAAATAACGGTTACTTAATGCACCACCATTCTGGAGACCATCACAAATTATTTTCGGGCCAGGAGTTTCCCTAGAAAATGAAGCGTTGTCGTTGAAATCGATCGGGATAATAATGAAGCTGAGTGGATAGGTAACAAATTATTTTCATTTAACTCGTTTGACGTACGCAAATTCCACGATGTATCGCCCTCATCCATTAATAAAAAATAAGTCATAAAATTACGAATTTTCTCAAAGTCAATCATGTAGTTTCAAGATTGCAGGAAAATAAATTTGCCTTCTGAGTAATCACACGAACTATCTTCCACATTTCTAAATATTTTTAAGAACATAGAATTTAGTATATAGATAACAATATTTGTTCAACATTTTTATGCTGCAATGAAAATATTAATAATTTTATCTCTTTCTTTCAGGTAAGTGAAACGATTTGGTTGCTGGGTTATTTCTACTTTTATCAGGATTATAAGCAAAATTATCTACAATCTCCATGGGTAAGTACGCGTACTTCTAGTTGTTGCAGCCTAAATGTATTAAGAGGCATCAGACATTTAATTTCAAAAGTCTAGAATAATAGAGCTAATTGCGTAATGGATGAATTGTTAACTTTAAAACAGAAATGTGCATGCAAAAAGTACAATTTTTTAAAGCATTACATATTCTTAACATCTTAGCCCATAAGGTAACATTTGAAAATATGTGACACAAAAGCATTTAGTTAGAAGTAATATGTAAAAACTATGAGGACTTTATTCATTTTAACTACATGACTGTTTGCTAGCACTACGTTTCTTAAGCTAATTACCATTTAGCCGTTAGATCAATCGCTAAGGGAGTAATGAACATGAAGATAATATCACCTTTGAAAAAAATCCTTTTACAAGCCTTATAGGATCGTTAAATTTCCAAAAAGAAGCCATGTTCCACAATTCATGATATTGCGAACTTCCGATTTCATGAAAAACCCAAGAAAATGGCTGCCATTTCATGTGCATTCCGGCTATTGAATCTTGAGGGAATTAGAAAAAGTTAAACGTCGTAAAATTCTACGGAATAATATATCTTTATACGCTTCAAATAAATGAAAATTATCTCATGCATATTCTTACGCCAAATAATCCATACAAGTGACGCAAATAGTAAGAAAGCAATACCATTGAAAGCGATATTTATCGAAGAATAAATTATTGTATTGAGGATGGGTATGGAGATTTTATACGACTCTATATGTTAACCGCTAACTTTCGCAAAGCGTAGCATGCTCTTATTGTTATAACTTTCATAACATCAGGTTAATGTAGAAATACAGGAACAAAATAATATGGTTTAATAAAGGAACACCATCATATTGAGGACTACTGCCTTCACGCTAGCCTTATTTTAAAGGAATGCGCAACATCAAGAAAATATCGGGAATACGAGAAATATCTGGAAAGTTAACCAAAAGCTACTCGGAGTATCGACTGGCAAAAATGCTCCCTTTTTTCTCAGTATCGTAAAAATTTTCCTTGGAAGATATCTCGCCAACGCAAAACTTCAGAGCGGCGGCAAAGAATGAAACGAGTAAAAATTTTATTCACTTTCACTCTCTCCCTTCATCTCTTTCTGTTTCCCGCGAGGATTTGCTCAGATACAAAGCCAACCCCATATTTTTTCCCGAGAGTGGGATACGCATCTTTTTCAAAATAAGCAGACTCGGCAAGGGAGGAGCGGTATATTCCCCAGATAAAATTCGACAGGGAGCACGGCAGACTGCCAAGATCAGCAATTTTAATCCGTAGACGACCTTCAGGGTTGATTCTCTGGGGAAAGTGGTTCTTTTTTCGCCTTATTCGAACGAATTATGTACCCATAAGATCATAAGCTGAAGAAAATATCAGAGAAATTACCAGGTATAAGGACAGAGCTCATTACTGAAATAGATAAAGTTGTGCGAGAACTTCTCTTTTACTTCACGTAAATATTTCTCTCGCGTACACAAGAATACATGTATTTAATTAATGGCTCAATTCTGCAGGGCGAAGGGGAGTCATTTAGTATGTATTAAATGTATGAAAATTTTAGTAAGTTTTACTAAGCATAGTTTGAGGTGAAAGTCGGTTAATCACTAATAATGAGCAAATATTGTGTCATTTTGTAGAGTAAAGATAAATTTCTAAAATCATACTACGTTTACATAAGTAATTAATTACACCAAAACTCTCTAATTCTTCTAACATTATGAATACAAAAGAAGAAAATGTGCCTAAAACAACTAATTTTCCTCAGTTGGGATTTGCGGTCCAATCTCTTATTAGCCAATCAGCAATACTTCAAATTACTCCACCAGGCAATCGTAAAATGCTGAGTAATAACAAAACTTCATACACTTCCAAATTAAAATAATATATTCTCATATCTACCTCATGTGTATTCCTAAGCCAATCACACCATATAAGAGACGCAGGTGGTAAGAAAATAATGGTCGACCATCAGCATAAAAGCGATATTTACGGAATAATATAGAATTTTCTTACGAAGTGTATAAAGACTTCTCAGTCATCATCACGTTCACTCAATCAGGAGTGTACCTGATGATGACGGAGAAGTGTTGAAACGCGTTTTACTCAATTAAAAGTCTAGTTGGGCATTGATAAATCTTTTATTTACTAATCCTCGTAACATGTTCCAAAAATTTCATCTGACACCGTTGAATCTCATAGTTAATGTAAGGATAAGTTTCTTTTGATGTTAAGGAAAGGTATAAATCAATTTCCTTCATTTCCAGTTTTTTCATTAAAGCCGATCAAGTATTCACATAAATACAACACCTCAAACTCGGGTACCTCGACTTGCTGCCAGTTAGTAGTAGTGTGAACGGGGCCAAATAGCGCGCCACCCTACAATGGCTCGGTTGCAAGCGCACGATTCTAGCGCTGTGTGAAATGTGGCCGGCAGATTTCCGATATGACAAATTTTCCTGGGGGCCTAACGGGCATTCTTACCCCCTCCTTCTATCTGGAACCCTCTTATCTACGCTAATGCTAAATTCAGTGCTAGACGACGCGAAATAACCTGAGCGAGCCATGGAAAAATGTTGAAAAGCCCAAGTTAAAAAAAAACCTTGGGTACCTACCACGATACGACCGTGTTATGATTTTGAAATATCGTGCCGGATCCAAACTGCTCTTCTCGGGACGAAACCATCGTACTTTCACCACGTCTGACTTTTCCTTTCGCGAGAGAAGAGTCCCACCCTTCGGTGTGGGAGGCAAGAAGGATTGGGGACGCGCGGGAGAGATTGGCCCGAGAGATGTAACGAAAGGGGAGGGGAGAGAGAGATCCCTGCGAGGGGAGGAGGCGGACCCTTGAGCCCCTTAGCTAGTGGAAGCGACAGTCTCTTGATTTCTGGGGAGACCCCGGCGCTCGGGTTCAACCCAGGCAACATAAATTCAATCTCTCTCCGCCCTGGATTTGACCTTGAAAACTCTCCCGAGGAAAGAGAGGGGGGTGCAAAAAGATATCCCTACGTTTTATGCTCTTCCCGCCCAGAGAGAGAGGGAGAGAGAGAGAGATAGAAGGAGAGAGATAATGCGAGAGATGCCACCCCGACAAAGCGAATGAGGCAGCGAGAGTTTTTTTTGCACCGTAAGAAAATAGTGTACACTCATTCCGTGCGGTAGCATCGCGGAGGCAAGGTGCTCTTTGCCGTGGGATCACTGCTGGAGGGATGTTGTAGGTGCATTCACTCCGGCCATGGGGTCTATTCTGGTTATATAACTATTGAGTGAAGTCCCAAGTTTTCTTGTGACCCATGTTCACTTTTCGCAAAAATTCGAACAAGAGAATCATCGAGAAGCAATCAGGGTTGCGTATCTGAGGACGAACGAGGTTTCATTATAAACGAGAACAGGCGCCAAGGTTGGCAGCAAGGTATAATGGTAAAACACAGGGTTATTCTAAATGATTATTCCATTTATAAAAGTCGTATTTATTCAAGTATATATACAAAATTAACGAGCTTTATACCAATAAAAAGAGGAAGTTTGAAAGTGTTTTTCATAATGTGTTGTCAATTCAATTTAATAAATGTAATAATAAATGAAAATGAATTATTTTTGAAAATAGGTCCATCATTTAGAATAAACCTTTATATATGAGGGTCGTTTTTTTCAACTTCCGATGGGTCATGAACAGAAGACGAAGTGATCGATTAAAAATTATTTCAATTTTAATTTTGAGCATACTTGTGGTATCCTTTTGGTTTAATCGCCTCGGTGATTGAGGATTTTGTCGTGCATGTGGGCAAGCTTTACTATACCTTCTTCATAGGATGTTGCCGTCAATGACCTCCTACGAATTTAACCCGGAGCTCATCGCCCGTTTGAAAACTCTTCCCTCCCTAGCCACTTCTTCATTTCAGCGTAAAGATGGAAGTCACACGACACCATGTCGGTTTTGCACGGCGGGTGATCTAAAATGTCCGACTGAACTTTCTCACGGAGCAGTTGGGCTGCATCAGCGCTGAGATGACGGTCGTTGTCATTGATCAGAACACTTCCAGAAGCCAGCATGTCTCTTCTTTTGTTTTGAATGGGAATGGACGTAACGTTTCACACTCAAGCCACAGTGCATTAAAAAATCTCTTTTATCGGTATTAAGGTCAAGACATGTCAACGCTGATGCCATTCGGCGAGTTTTCAGTCTGTCTCTCCGTAGTACACACTTGGCGGGAGAATTAATTGAGGCAATGTAGTTAATGAGAATGCTACTAATATTAAGCTAACAACTTACGATCAGAAATGACTTGAACATGTGGTGCGGAGAACGCGCAATTTCCCTATCTGCGCAGTACCCGCCTGTCGCTTGTATGGTATTTTTGATGAGCGAACAGAGGTTGAAGAAAACCTCCCTCGTAAAATCCGAGGATTGTGGCGAGATGGAATGAAATTTTTCCATAATGGTATAATGAGGTTCATTTTATCGCAAATATAAATATCATATCGACCCGGGCTTCAAAGTTACCATATCACCTTCAGTGTTTTAACTATGGGCCAAAAAAATGTCCAAGCAACTGGAGTGGCCCCTCCAATGCTCTTGCACGTAACTCGATTTTCTCTATTGTTACATGTTACTCCAAGGCCACGCATAAGGAGCAGGGTGACTTGATAACAAATACATTTGTTAACCTTTAAATCGTTAAAGACCACTGCGGAGTAAACGTCTTTTCAAATACCGTGCTCCATCGCCTTGAAGTATAGATATTATAACTATGCAAATTTTCTCGCCCTCCTTGCTTTTTCTTCTATTCTATTCCCAATCTTCCGTGTGGGTAATAGCATCCTGGAATGAAGTCAATGCATATTGCCACGATATTCAAGTGCACGACCATAGAAAACATACAACAAATAGATAGTCAAATTTTGTTCAAGAGAATAAGACTCAATTCGTTAGGAAACAATTTGGATCCACAGGACATAAGGTGTTGAGTGAATCTCATCTTACATCTTGTCGCACACTAAATTACTATTTTGTACTATTTTCGTGGATTTTCATCTTTTCTATCATCGTTATTCCTAATATGAATATGCACTTTGACGGAATTTATGTTTTCTTCTTTAACTGCAATATTTTCGTGCATATTTTTCATTGACTGTATTCATCACAGTAAATACGTTGTATTAGTTTTAGGACGATGGATTAGATGGAGGTTTTAGAGGATTTGCTGTTTTTAGTATAGTGTAATTTTTATATGGCTAGCAATATAAAAATTACACTATTCTAAAAATAGCGAACACTTATTCATTTTTTATAAAAGTTAGTACCAATTACTACAGCTTTCATTTAATATATTGGTGCATATCATAGTGATGATGTATTTTATTATCTCTCATGAAATTTACGAACTTACTTTACGAACTGCAGGGAGGTGAAAGAGCCTCACCACTGGAATAGCCTAGGGCCCTTTTTTCATCTAAACCAGGCCCTGATCCACCCACTGTTGCTACATAATTCGTGAATAACAAAATGGTTGTTTTAATGGAATTTCGGAAGAAATTCCAAGGCCTTATTATGACATATAAATTTCACGAAACGTTCGCAAAAGGCCTATGCACAAACTTGTGTAGGCCAAACCTTAACATTCACTCAAGCAATTGTCCCACATGCCTGCAGTCAAAATCCCTCCTCATGAATGAAACAGTGCTCATTTCGAAGGTTGAGGGTATTGAAAAAAAATAATTTGAGTTGTGGGTGTCGAGTAGAGTTCAGATTTCGAGATGAGGAGGAGGAGTGATGACGTAGACGATGGCACACGCCAAAGAGCGGGCCCGTGTAGACAAAAGGGGGTAAGGGCCGGAGGGCGCCACGGTTCGATAACGCGCCCAAAGAGAGAGAGATCTGTAAATCTTAGAGAGAGAGAGTGAGACTGCGATGAAGGAGCGCTTTGAGACGGTGGATGAAGACAATGGAAAATATCCGGCCTCGAAATTGAAAGCCAAGGAGACAAAAATCCGTTACCCATTTCGAATAAGAATTTCATCGCTGCGAGGAGAAGACAGCTTAACCTAACAAAATATCTCGATTCGTATTATTATTATATGCTATCATTATCAAGGTTACCACTAGAGTAAGAAGAGGGAAAATCCTGCAATGGGAAAATATCTTGCAATACTATAAACCGGTATTTTCAACAATATCACATTACGCTGCTTGCAAACACACCGGATTTTAACCGGTGAAACGATTACTTGCTCGGTTGTTGTGCCGGCACCGGTGATCCTCAGTGGCAATGGCCGGCAACCGGCATTTTACCGGTGCCGGTGCGAGGTCGGTCAGTGTTCAAGCTCCCATGTCCTCCGATTGTTAACCATTGGAATATGGACGGCCGATGTTTTACTAATCATGATTCAAATATCTCTGATATGAATCCTTTATTGAAATCAGACTGAATTTATTTTATATACATAAATCAGAATACGTTTTCCAGCCAAAAAACAACAGAATAATTGCTCAATTTCCTTAATAAATTTAAATTAACGTGAATATCCAAGAGGTGACTACAGTATTGGTGGTTTGGAAGAACAGAAAATAAAAATATCAAATGATTTTTCTCAATCAATATCGCTGCGTTTAAAATCAATCATTTAGGAAAATAAAATTATCATTATTATTATTATTATTTTCAATATTCTTCTTTAGAATCAGATATAAATTTCATTAGCTTTAGTTAATAATTAACTTCCCAATGTGAACACTCATAATGATGACTGTGGTTGTGTCACATGCTGTGTGGCCAAAAAATGCTCCAGAAGGATACTTAGTTCTTTATCCGTGAAAAACGTCTTTGAAGTTCACCATGCAAAGCACGAACGTCAAGCGGTAAAGAAAGATTTCAGTATTAGGTGGTCTTCTCCCATGAAGTAGGTAAGGGAGAGATGCACATAACGATGAGTGAATGATGTGAGTGAATAGAATGCATTATTTAGGTGAATCAATTCCTGATTTTAACTTTTAGTCCTCCATGGTGATGGTAGGGTAAAATATGATGCATGAATTATTGTGTCATTATTGTTTCATGACAGCAAGAAGTAAGTAGATCTTTGGATTCAAGCAACATAGAGGATTACAGGAAAAATATAATACATTACTATTATACTGGTATTTTCAATGATACCGTAAGAGTATGAAGAGGGAATTCTGGAATAGGACACAGAGTTAACACTTCTCCTTCAATCCTTTTGATGCCTCTTCAAATACCACATCAAACATTGCTTTGTAGCGAGGGTTTATGAACGGGTTAAATAATAGGTCTATAAACGAAGTTCGTTCTTCTATCGAAATACCTCATCATCATCGTAGTGTAAATATTATTGCATGTAATTTATATTTTGAAGCGCAAATGCAGAAAAAATCAATTCCAGCTGGTCAATACCAGAGAGAGACCAAATTATCCCTTGAGACCATTTTTGGCCACACATCATTTGAATAATCCGAAGACATCTCGTACATCAAAGGCATCTCGTTAGTTTTCTAACAAATTAATCTCTCTCGCAATCGTCATCAATTACCGCTGTAGATTTCACACATTTCGTCGAAAAACCCACAAGTTTTATGCTTCAAATTTGATTGGCATAAAAACGATTTAATTGAAGCAAACGATAATTTTCGAGCAGTACATTTCCATAAATATTTAATAATTGATATTTTAACTCTAAATGCGGGATTCCAAAACATAGCCTATGGTTCGACATCTAGTACGTGGTCATATATTCGCCTATTCAAACATTGCTATTGTGTTCATTCCTGTTCTTTTTAGAGGTTGCTGACTCGTGGATAGCGAAGACATAAGCACATGCCGCTACGATTGTTACTCCATCCTCTTATCTATTGCCAGCTAACCCTTAGCGACGAAAGACCGGGAACAAACGCATAGGTTGATATAACCACCAGCGAGGGGAGTGTTTATTGTAATAAAAAGATTTGGATTGAAAAATATATTTTCTACTAACAAAAAATATTTCCTGATCAGAAAATGGTCATTAAATGAGATACATAGCTAACAGCTTAAATGAGAACAAAGCTGTCGAAATTTTTCGTAGAAATAACAGAGTCTTTACCCAAATTAAGACTCCATTCAAATAAGACAGACTTTTTCTATACCATTCACTCCGCAATCGCTCGTGAATGCTCTTCCATCGCGCTGACATCCTTTCAAGCCTAATAAATGGAATCGAGGGCAAGAGGGTACACATCCCTATGGTTCAAAGGATCCCCATATAAAAGGGTGCGTGGACTACGCACGGACGACCGCTTTCACAAAGGCAACGGTTATTGCACCATCGGAGGGGATCATTGACCCGATAACAGCCACTTCCACACGTTTGCTAATTGCGACAAATGGCCGACGTGCCGGAGCGATTCCTTCTCTCCCTGCCACCCCACGGGAGGGATCGGTACCAGAGAAAAAAAAACAAAAGAGCACTGTTGCGCGTCTCCCTGCGTGGAGGGAATGCGAAGAGCTAGCGCCACCACGTACGAAATATCTGCGCATCGCCCTACAAATCAAATAGGTTTCGGGCGCGAAACGATACAAACACACACACGCGCAAACACACAAACCGGAGAGCTTCCCCCGTTTTCTGTGTTCCCTGGTGCGCATATACCCCCAACACCGCCCTGACCCTCTTACAACCACCCCCACACGCCCCTTAAACGTCCTCCGGCACCCTTCTTTCCCCCCCCCATCTTGTGCGCATTATCGCGTCTTCTACTCCCCTACTCAATCCCTTATACATCTCATCTCACACCATCCCAAACCCTGTCTTCCACAATCCGCTATCCCCCTTCTCCCTCACATTGATCTTTGCACTCTGCCCCTCCTACCGCTATCCATCCCACCCCCCTGCCCCAGTCACCTATCCCGGCATCCCCCTCCATTCCCTTACTTCCCCTCCTTATCCAAACATCCTCTCTTCCCCCTCCCCTTCCCCCCTGGTTCCTCTCCCCAGTGCCACCCCCGCCTCCTCTCTCTCCTCCCTCCCACTCCACCCGACTCAACTCTCATATTAGCGCGTAAATCTTTTCTTATGGCTTTATATCTTCGTGCAAGTGGGTCCCCTCCGCACTCCCCTCCTTACTCCGCTTCTCCTTTGCCCCGAAAACTCCCCACGACCTTCCTTCCCTCCACCTTGGAGCACCTCCCTTCTTTCTTCTCCCCTGCACTCATAACCTAATGCGGAGTACCAATAAACGGACTTTCAAATCGACACTTTATAATTATTTGCTACTTAAATATGTTTTTTTAACATAGTCCTAAGAAATCCTATAAAGAGTAGGAGATAAGAGAAGCCTCATCAAAACCTTGATTAGAAGTTGGAACAACCTATTAGGCCATATCTTGATGACCTGATGAAAACAATCGAGGGCCAAGTAGATGGCAAGAACTGAAAAGGAAGGCTCCGAAAAAAATATATGGAACGGGTAAAGAAAGATAAGAAAGATAAGAAATAAGTATGTGTGAAAAGATTAGCTGATAGGAAAATAGAGTGGAGAACTGCTTAAAACTAATCTTAGGATTGTTGACCAGTGATGGTGATGATGATGAGCATAGTTTTAAGAATTTTACGAATCCGTGATGTTGCAACTTATACAAGGGGTGTTCAGAAAATAACAGGAATTTCAGTGAAAAATATATTATTTTAAAAGTATTCGTCTACATTAATGATATCGCCTTCAAAATAGTTCCCATTAGACATTATGTGGTAGTGCCAGCGCTTCTTCCAATCCTCAAAACACTTCCCAAACTCAATCTTTGGGATAGCCTTTACCTCTCTGGTCGACTCCTTTTAATGACATCTATACTTGTAAAACGACGAACATTTAAGGGTCTTTTTATTTTAGGAAATAGATAAAAGTCACACGGAGCCATATCTGGCGAATATGGACGTATGGGCAAACTTACAGCATATTTTTCCGCCAAAAACCACGAACAAGCAGTGAAGTGTGAGCCAGATATTGCCGAGCTCATAAAAACACGTCTAACCTAAGCGGCTGCTTCGGACAAAGTAAATAATGAATACAGCTGAAATTTTTATCACACTTCAAGGGGTATGTACACCAACATAACAAACAATTGACATTCGAACTCTACAAACTTGCGAGTAATTTAAAAAATTAGTTCCCGTTATTTTAGGAACACACCTCATATGCCTTTTTCTTTGATGTTTATTTTGCGAGCATTCCTTCCTGTGCATCGAATAATGAAGTCTAGGAAACTTGCTGTTACGAAGATATATATTGAACTCTTTTTTTGAACTCAGTCGCTGAGAGTATTTTTAGTATTTAAGATGGCGACTTTAATGGCTGAAGTTTATCGTTATTTTTGTTATTCTGGTTGCTCATACTCACCTTAATATGTTTGCCCATATTTGTTTAATTAAAAAAAATTATATTACAGTGTGGTAAACAGGATCTAAAAAGCAATAAAAGCTTAATATTATGTTGTCACCACAGTTAGGGCTGGTTGCAGACAGCTAATACACGCTGAATATGAACACAAATGAAAAATCAATAGACAGCCGGCGAAATTTCAAATCATCAGTAACTGTTTTAGATACACTTAATAAGTAATAGGAAGATGTTTTCCGCACTTACATAAGACCTCATTCTATATTTGACCTCGCATTCGCCTACTTCATCATTGAAACAGATTCCAAATCCACCAAACTATTTCAATCTTACACATAATTATAAACTCAGGCAACTACGAAATTAAATTCATGGTAAAAAATATATGCACCTGGAAGGCAAGCGACAATGCCCCTGAGCATTATCGTAAAAGGCAATGTGGTTGAGGTAAAAGATAATACTTACCATTCGATGTGGAATTTTCCCTTGCTGATCCAGTCTCGATTGTTGATGAAGGATGTAGATGGAGATCCCACGTATTGGTCCGCCACAGGTGCCAAAGGTTTCTGCGAACAACTGCTAACTATTCACGCATCCGCTCTTTTAAGAATGTTTATCTGCAAGAAAAGAAGGAAATAGTTACCGCTACGTTTCTCACACAAGTTGTATAACCACTCACTCACTGTGTCAACCCGAAGGTTGGTTAGATGCATTAGGCTTGGGCTCATCCTAAACTAAGCCACAGGAAAGTGAATGGAACACACAAGGAAGTTGCTTATTTTCTAATTTTTCTCAGATTTTCGATTTCAACCTCTTCAAATATGCAATAGGGATTAGGATCTATATGGTTAACTTATCAAGTCCATAGCTGAACAATATGAGGTCGCTCAAATGCAGCGACAGTTATGTTTTTCCAATGAACAAGTTGCTTGAACGAAAAATCGGAGAGAATTTTGGCCCTTTAAGACGCCAGTTTTTGTTCAACCCCTCAAACATGTACTCACTCATTCGTCGAATTTTAAATGAGTTTTTATTAAATTCAGTGCTCTTGAGCGACTACTAATTAGTTTAAAAATTGACTTGATTTAGTAACACAGAGATTCTACTCGCCATAGTATATTTAACAAGGATGAAATCGAAAATCCGAGAAAAAATATTTTAAAAACAAGCCTAAGCAATACCTTTCCGTGGGCTACCTTATATCTTTAGGATTTCTGTAGGGGTTAAGCACAAGCTTTGATTCCGTAACACATCGCTCAATACAGCCAAACGTTCTGTTCACGAGGCCACTATGCTCCTCCCAGTACATTATTTGCGAACTGGTTACAAATAAATGATATTTAGTACATATTGCAATAATAAAAAATAAAAAAACTAAACTAAAGAGTATACGATTCGCAACGTCAGGTCCTAGTTCGTGGATGTTATTTATAAATCTGGATTTCCCCACTTAACTCCAATATTTGTACAATGCATCACCGCTAAGCGTAATCATTAGGTACATTTACATATGTACCTGATGATCATATTATGATCGCAAGGTATGCAAAAGTTAACTGATGATCCCGCTTAGCGATGAAAAAAATTGTAAATATTTAAGTTAAAAATATTTGATTGGAAAAGCACAAATATATATTAATGAATATAAACTGAAGATCTGTAATTCAAAGGCAGTTTAAGCAAATCACATAATATTAGACTCTCATGTCCATGTAATTTACTCGAAGAAATGTAAATTATATTGTGGTGGATGAAAATAAATATGATAGAAAAAAATGACAAACTTGTAGTTTATATTGAATAATACAAATTTTTTGTCAAAAAATGGTTTGAAACACTAACATTCGGACTATATTTACGGTGACACCCATTTAAATAAATGGAGGAAAAAAGTAGGGGGACATTCGATTCCATGATGGGCGAGCACGCTAATTAGGGTCCTAAAAGTTCATGTTTCCCTCCCTAATTACGCCCCACTACGAAAGAAAAGAAAACCCTTTTAATGCGCTCAAAAAAATGAGACCCCAAATGTTTTCGTTTATTCCTGTTTCACATAAATCTCACGTCCCCCATGGAGTCAACTAGATGGCAACAATGGGGCAATGGAGTCGCGAACAAAGGAAGTGGGTTTATATTTTTTTAAAGTTTTATTTTTTTCTCTTTTCTCCGAGAAGACTGAATGAGAAACAGTGTGAGGGAGAAGAATACCTAGCGATGGGGAAATAATGAAGGAAAGTTTCTCAATGATCGACGCTTCCAACATCAACACTTCCGAATATCCTGAGGTCGGTTCGCTTAGATATTATAACAGACTCCGAGGATGTAATTTCACAAGGTTCACATACACTCGAAATGAAAAATGAATGCTTTAAGGAACTCGGAATGCAAAAAATACCGTCAATATCAACTTCTTGTCTCTAGAACCACCATCAACATCAGCAGGAAAACAATATATTTCATTTCAAATGTTGTCAACGATACTTTACATACCATGCACCATTACAGATGGATAAAACAATTTATTAGATAACTCTGGACATATTACTCAGTGGTTCCATATGTGGACATACACCTTGAACCAGCACATATCATAGAGAATAGATGCTTAGTTAAATTTCTGTCGTCATATTGTTCAAAATCCTCATCTATTTCGTAAAAATCCAGAAAAATAACACAAATCTCTGTATATGTGCCTATTTTTTCAGTATTTGATGCTATCTTTCTGAAAATTGGAAACTTATCTATACGGATTACTTATACTCCGCTAATTCCTGTTTTGATTCAGAAATACTGAATGATTGAGAACCACTCCATTCTCCCTCTCCACTAGCAGGATTTATCTTCTGATACTAAAATTATTTTTAGCATTCAAGTTATTTTGATAAGGGTTTCCACCAATAATCCAATTATTATAGCCTATATAATAAAAATTTGACCGATTTGGCTAATTTTGGTTTTACAATGTTCGTGAAAGTCCAGGGAAGGTTAAAAAGGTGAGAATATCATTATACAGGGCCCATGAGGCCTTGGAATGGGCCCTCACCCATTTACATAAGAGATACATGTTAAGTTCGTTGTCAATACCTGCAAACCTTTTTTTCTTTACACATTTAAATCAGTGATAATGGTCACATATTGAATATGATATTGAAACATATACCTTTGAAAAGAAAAATAAATACAAATTCTTATTCTTGCAATCGATTTTCGTTTTATACGTGATTGACGGTGAATTTTGAAATAACATTCATAAAAATGCTGAAATTTGGCGTTTTTGGCATACTGTCCCCTTTACGTCCCTTCCTATTTTTTACGTAGGTTGACATCAATTTCTCAGTTTATTGACAAAACAAATAATTTGATTTAGCCGTTATACAGTTCATTTGACATTAGTTATTCACAAATTTAGCGCGCGAAAACATTTTTCACTTACTTTAGGCTAACTTTGTTACTAACCGTTTGGTCATAGTATTCAATCAAATGGCCGACGAGCTACCTTAGGTGCTAACCGTACTCATGACCAGCGAGAGAGAGAGAATAATAGTAGTAATAATAATGGTAGTGTTGGTATGGCAGAATTGCGTTAAAGAGTGGCTGAAAATGAAGCGGATAGGCTTAGAATGCAACGAATTCGTGAACATCAAACACAACAGCAGTGAGCATGACAGAATGAAATCAATAGATCGAATCGCACTGCTCCTGTGATCCTGGAACGAGTAGCATTCTACTACGATCAGGTTTTAGATTATTGTGCCGATTAATCAGTAGCAGTTGGGGAAATGAACATCATTAGTCACTATTGTAGGGCGTTAAGATACAGCGGTGAATCTACTGGATTATGTTGTGCTGGTGTAAAAGTAAAATTGCCGCAATTGGTGCTACCACCAGATCCATTACATTCATTAGTTTCTGGAATTTAAAATGATTCCAAACCCTTATAGGCCTAAAAAATATGACATTTGTTTTCAAATGATTCGTCATATTTCTATATTTACACGTCGAAAAAAATATTCTTTGCCAGAAAGCATTAAATTTATTAACTGTATTGTAACTGTGTTGTATTTAAAATAGATGAAGATATTATATTCTTTTGAATTGTAAGGAAGTTTTATTTAATAATCCCATTTAATAGTGATTGGCCACAAACTATACTGACCGATAAAATGTAGGTAGGTACTTATTTGTTGATATAATAGTCTGTAACACATGTATTAGATAAACGTGTTTGAAAGACGGGATGAGCATAAAATGTTTGACTTCCATAGATATTTTATAACCAAAATTAGCCAAATCTGTTTAGCCTTTTCCAAGTTTTAGCGATAAGAACTATCTGAAATGGATTTATATCTACATAGATAAGATACGAAGGTGATACGAAGTTCACCGGGTCATCTAGTTATTAAATAAATACGGCTGAAAGCTACTCCAAGTGAAAGATTCATTCAGTGACGGACTGTGGGTAATAGTGTAGCTTGACTTTTCATGATTAAGGGAGAAGTAAAAAGTTAAGTATTGCTCATTTCATAAAAACATACTTCTATTTTGAAAAGAACGTTAGTCTAATTAGTCTAAGTTTAACCCTAAGTCTAAGATTAACTCATTATTAGCTCGATTCTACCCATTCCAAAGGCTTCAAAGAACTACTCCAAATTCTAATGGACACAATTATTTACTTTATAACCCTCTGACGACGTGACTCGTTGGTCATCCTTGGGGAACCCTTTTCAACCTCACACTGAACCAGGTTTTTACCATTACCAAACACTTCTGTGCCAGACCCGAGGCCCTTTACCAAAGATTACCGATCATTAAGCTCACTTGGCCCAATTCCTCGCTTTCTTCCTCTTCTCCCAAAGGTAAAAAATTAAGTGGGGAATGAGTTCTTTTTCGGAAAGAAAAGAGCGCCCAAAAAGCTAGAAACAGAAGATTTAAATTCTAAGACCGAAGGATATGGAGAGGATCGGTTTCGTTGTGAATGGTGATCAGAAAACTTGCATTTATCGCCGAGGGCCTGGATTCAAGTACTCGGCGCGGCACAAATTTCCAGAAACAATGATGGTATTTTGAAATCTCCGTTACTATGGGGAATCAAAACCAGGAGACATGGAATGGAAATAGGCAAAAAAGTGTTTCATCAATGTTGCTGAGCAAAACAAGTAAGATTTCAGTTACCAGAAGGTATATTTTCCGCACATATAATCATTTATATTTTACACGAGGCACGGTGTATCAGTCAAACAGAAATGGGAGTAAGGAGGGATAAATTTTATTAAGGAGGGTATTTTGAATACAAATTACGGAAGGAAGATAAGAAAGCTTTGAAAACAGTAGTATGAAATTCCAAGAGAAATTGCAACGTCCGCTAACTTATGCAGATAACAGGAAGTATGCAATTGCTTATATGGGAAAAGCACTTGTATGCAATGTACGAGAAAAGTTAATGTTGAGTTATTTTTTAAAATGACGTAGTTGGCGCAGAAACTCCATTAAGATACGAGCAAATAGTTTTGCTCTATGTTCTCTTCACAGTAGCCTTTCCCGTGATAGAAATCAAATCGCGAATACGCTTTGAGAACGCAAAAACTTGCTAGTGCAGCCATGAGGATATTTCGATACACATTAATATAAAAGAGTAATTACGTGAATAATTCGTGGGCAATGAAACTTCTCCATTATTTTACTAAAATCAGCATCCAAATGGCTTCAGATTTCAATTATCGATTTACAGACGATATTTTTGCGTTACTCCTTAATCTAAAACAAATAGATGCTCTTAGTTCTTCCCGTCCCCTATTAGGAAGGGAAAACAACATTTTTGAGAATATTTATATTTTGCCCAATCATTATGGTATAACACCATTCTGTGTGATTTATTTACCAATAACTCAGTGGAAGCGCACATTGTTCAGAGAAAGGCTCACGAGAACATTTGGCCTCCGAGGAGCAATTCGTGAAATGAGCAGTGATACCATTTGGCGTCGTTGCCTCATGTTATCTTCCCCACCATTTCAGCACGAGTTACGCCCTAAATACCAACATACTCCCCCAATCCCCTGCTTGGGAATGAGTTCTCATTCTGAGTGTTTCCCTTTGTTTCCACTTCTGCAACTGGTTTGCAGGGCGACGGGGGAACCGCGGCGAAAAGGGGTTAATGTGGGTCGCCTTGGAATAAAGTAACTTCCTTCTCTAGCACGTGTTACCACGCTTTAGGTGAACAACCCTCCGAAATATCCGCCCACTTCGTCGCGAGGTCTACAAATTTTTATTCCCAAGTATATCATTTGTTTTCAATATAATAGCACGTTAAGTTTTCATATAATTAGCCGTCTACTCTAAGAGTGTATTCTCGAAAGATACCACAACTTCATGAAGGAAGGGATTTTTAATATTAATTACAGAGGAGAACATAACAAAGATCTACAAATAGTAGTATGAAATTCCAAGAGAAAATGTTACATCCGCTAACTTTGGCAAATATTATCTAAGGATAAGGATTATCTAAGAATATATAAGGATATTCTGTTATTTTTTATGGGAATAGAGTTTGTGAAGACGAAACGTTACTATTAAGTTACTTTTTTCAAATTAAGTTGAAATTTTCCAGGAATTAGCAAATTAATCAAAAAATAAAGCCCAAATCCCGTCGCTGGTCAAAATGCTCAAATCTCGGTGGAGTCTATTTATCTATGAGACTTGAAGTCTTTTATGTTTGCTCATTCATGCAAAAGAATAAAAAATAGCAATTAAATAGTAATAAAATCCCTTTAGAATAGGTATTACTCCCTCTCGTTTAGTCACATTTGGTCTAGTAAGTCAACCTATTACTAATTTAAAGCGTAGGTTATCATATTGAAAATTTCACGGTAAATGGAATAGACCTTGGTCAGTATTAGACAGAATTGGAAACAAAAAACATAAAAATAAGAAAATAACGAAGTAAAAGTTTCAAATTTGAGATGCAGGAAAATTTTTACCAGTGGCTACTCAGTCTGCCCTGAAAATTTAACATTTATTTTTAGTAAATTTAACGCAATGCTCATATCTTAAACGAGTAATGCGACACCAAAATAGACATGTCGAGCGGGAGATAAGCGCACTCTTTGTTAGCATGCAAGGAAAACATTTCATAGATTGCTTGCCATATCCATTGGCGGGGTTTTAGGGTAGCAGCTGCCTCAATAAAATTTCCTCGTACAGAATTTCTCAGCCTCGTAAGAAACGTACATGTCCGCCGCTAGGAAATAAATCACTTTCCATTAGCTATTTAGCAAATTATTTATTATATTTATTGCATAATATTACCAACTTTCGATATTATTTCACTCGAATATGCTCAAGAAATGTAGCTGCCGATCTATTAAAATTGGCGTACGCATTAACAAATCGAAATAAGAGTTACCTCCTCGGAGTTATTTTGAGAAAATTCGAAAACCGAATTTAATAAATTAAAAATCGAGCACTAGAGAGCTAATTATAACGAAAATTATGACTGCAAGAGGTTATTGATACAAATTTTGCTCATTACGAGAAAAATTAATACTAATATTTTCCTATGTTCTAATTCTCATTCACAGACTACAAGTCAAATAGATGAAATTAAGGAGTTTTTTTTCGTTTCAAGATCCAAACGGATTTAACACTATAAGAGGTTTCTCGTGAAATTTTCGCGGAACAACACGTTTTACGTTGATTTTTTATTGCATAATACCAGTCAGTATCATACTTTCATAGAACTGGACATGAATATGTAAAAATAGTAACCTCTTTCTCAGAAGGAGCAACTAAATAGTAAAAGCAGAAGAAAGGCGCTGTGAAAGAGAGATCAAAGTTATCTGCACCAGCTACAAATCACTGCATTTCCAAGCTCTCATTGCCAGTCGTGGCAAAACGGAAAGACTTGACAGTCGTCGTGAGAATAAAATGGAGGCCTGAATCTTCCTTTTGGGAGACTGCTTAAACTGCCGCAATACTAATAATTGCAACTGCCACTTACGAGCACTATCAAAGCATTTGAAAGTCTCGAGAGACAATGAATTAAACTGGCGCTTCATTCACACAAAGTCAAGCACAAAGACTTTAAACAACGACAAAGCTGACAGTGAGTGCGAGTCATTATAGAGAATTGGAAAAGCTGTAGATTACAAAGTGATGAGCTAGTATAATTATAGATGCTAAAAGGTATTCAACTAAGGGAAATGATGTACAATTGCCAAATTTTGGGCCATATTGGCTTTCTCACACAAATACCGTCGTTCCGAGGACAAGTATTAATCTTTGAGCTCATTCCAAAGGGACCATGCGAAAAAAACTCAAGATGTTGTGGGTAAAAGGAGTTGAAGATTCATATTTTTTTAATTTTCAACAAGTCCAATAATTACCATGACAGACTTTGACTCTGAAGTTCTAACCTTCAAAACCCTTAGGAAACAGCGCCCCAGGTAACCCTACTGGCAGTTATCAGCGGGACGAACACGCGCTAATTAGCTGCGTTGGCACTAAAGGAATTACTAAACAAGAATAAGTAAGGTTCAGTTATAACATCATTTTACAATACAAATTTTCCATAAATCCCTAGAATCACCATGACCAACTTTGGTGGATCTGGAGGGTTTTTAACCTCCCAAACCCTTCAGAAACGGCGACCCTGGTAACCTACTGGCAGTAATCAGTGAAGAGAACACGCGCTAATTTGTTGCGTTGGCACGCACGGATGAAGGATCGACAACGAGTCGTAAAGAGATGAAAGCAGAAAAGGATTGGACAAGAGAGAGGGAAAGAGACGACTATTGGTAGCAATGGGGGAGAGCGGAAGCAGTGTGGAACGCTGGGACAGTTGGTGGTAGGGGGGATAGGCGAGGGGGAAAAGGCTGGAGCTGGAGCGATGTGGGCGTGAGGGTGGGTCGATTTGGACAGCTGAGTCTGCCCGCCCGACTCTCTCGCAGTTCTCTCGGGTCCATCCGCCATTTTAACCGGCGACTCACTCCCTTCTCGCATTCAATTTTGGACCTCACGCAGTCGGTGGGCATCTATCGGATGATTCTGTTGATCATGGTGCGAAGGAGTCTAAACAAGACAGTCATTTTAAACGTAACTTCCATTGTGAGTGGAAGTAATAAATTGTGCATATGCTACAGCAGCGGGATTTCCTTGGGAAATAATAATTCCATTGCCAACAAAACTACGCAGTCGAAATCGGCATGTTCATATCCCAAACGAACATTAGTAATTTTCAGGAGGGTTCTGAAATGTTTTATTTAGAGATCGAATAGATGATTCAAACCTCAATCGTTTTGATTTGGAGAACAAGTTTCATCACATAAGGGTTTTCAAGAGGTTTTCAAAAGACTTGCGTAGGTTTTTTTGCTGTGCCTCAAATTGGATTGTTTAGGATTTATAAATTCTATGAAAGGGTTTTCAACAGGATTTGTAGAGGCTTCGAAATAGGCGATTGATGAAGGATTTCAATGAGGATCTCTGAAATCACTAAAGATATATCTTCTTGCTACCCCTTAGGTTTTCAATGTAAGCATTGCAACGGTATTTTCAAATGTGGTACAAAACGTTTACAGCTTCGTTGATAAAATTTTTAAGAGGATTTAGTTGAATACTCTGAAATCGTCGAGTATAAATAACCGAAGTCTCTAATTGACTAATGATTTTCGTCAGGAATACAATCGATAACTCAGTAATAAAGCTGGCGGGAGGGCTAAGATGATGTGAGATACCTACAACGATGCCCTAGAATTACCATGACTAACTTTGGCCTTTGAGGTTTTCTAACGTTTTAAACATTTCCGAGAGCTTTCCTGGTAACCTAAAGACAGTAATCATTCGGGTGAATACGCACTAATTTGTTGCGCTGTTGAGCATAGAGAACGAGTCGAGAGGAGAAGAAGGGAGAAAGGAAGGATACGGACAACAAAGCGCTCCCGCATGCCAATACTTTCGACGTCGTCCTCGCCCTCTTACGACCACGACCACACATCTTCATTCGGTGGTTTGGGCCATCGCTGCCATCCGAAACGAACCTTCGATTCATGAGTTTACACGGCCAAATCCTCTCGCTGAAAATTAAGCGACCGGCAAATTCCACCGACGATAAAATTCACTGACCAAAATTGAGCCGATTACTAAGACCTGATAGCGCAATTCAATGAAATATGAAAGATTAGTTACCACGAAAAAAATCTTCCTCATTCAGCCACTCTATCACAAGCTGAAAATAAAAAAGCACGAAAGTTAGCCGCCATTTTCATGAGTGGTGACGTTATTACAGTTTCAGTTCATTAGCTCGTAGGTTTAACCCGGTCATTGAGGGAAGGACTAGAACTCACGGGCAGTAGAGAGGTAAGAAAATACGAGCCATGATCATAGAAGAATGAAATGGGTGAGTCCCAACATTTGAGATACAGATATTTGGTGGGAAATGAACTTCCAACGGCTTAACCTATGACCTATGAGATTTCTGGAAAGCTAAAATACCTTCGTCGTTTGGGAACATATTACCTACTCCATTTTCTCCGCGAGTAATGTATTACGCGTAGAGAACTAGGGCTTCGGAGGAGATGTGATTTCCTGGAGAGAGCTTCGTGAAGACATAGACGAATCAAATGCGTAATATGGAGACGAGGATATAAATAGCACCGGAGACTGCACGGATTGCTACTCGCAGATTCATGCGATTTCCTAAGGCTGGGGTAGTCATCACGGCATTGTCCTGAATATACGATTTTTTTTCTCTGACGGCCAGAACAGACAATGGATTTCTAGTGAAATGGAACCAATTCACGAAAGGAGGATTATTCACGATTACTTTTTAAGCCTCACCTGTTTGCCACTCATGATAACATACACAAAGGAAACTGACAAATGGTAAGTCTGACGATGTCACCTTCATGTTAGGTCTGACATAAGTCTTATAGTTTAGGGGAGAGCTTTCTCATCGCGGGAAAAATTTCAAGTTTTCTCAACAAATTTGCCTTCATATTCAGTAGTATTTCGGAAACTAATTCGTTATCACTTGCACACTTGTCTTTTTCTGTTTATATTTATGTTTATTGTAAACAATAATGCTATCGCCGTGACCTTCCCATCTCAACTAACCCTACGATTTGGTTCTCATGAGAGCGGAAATATTCCGGTGAATTCGACAAAGGAAATTCTTTATAATAGATAGAAAGTAAAGAGATAAATCTATTAACGATTAATAGAAAGGAACTTCGTTTTCCACACCACGAATTAAAATTATAACGGCTGAATTAAGAGCAAAAAGAGACTCAAAATTACCAGTTTCCCAATCACAAGCAAATTCGCTTCATAGCTAGGTATTCATCAATAAGTGTGAAGAACAGATCTAAAAAGGCATAACTTAATATCATTTAATTCGAGTGGTTTCGAAGTCACGTTGCATTTAGCACAAGATAAAGAACGGGACTCGATAAAAAACAGTATAAAAACCTTGCAGACTGCAATTAATTCATCAAGAGAGTGGGATAATCTCCTAGACCCTCACGCCCTATTTAATCCTTCCTCACTTCCCACCTACATTTACCCCATTTCTACTCGTCTTCGTCTCCTTTGTCTCCGTCTCTTCCTGATTTAAACATCTCTCCTTCTGAATCTTTATACCACCCTTTCACGCCCATACAAACCGCCAAGGACCAGAACGGTTGAGATGTTTTGTTGCTGTTATTGCCGACCGTATATTTTGACTGCATTTATTCCAAGCTTCCCCGTTGTCACTTCAACGCGCGGCCTTTTATATATTTCATGCTTTCCACACGCGAATCAGTTGCAGTAGTTTTCCCTTCTCCTCTTCCACGTCCAGAGCCCTAAGCCTTCGCCCTCAAAAATCCATCCTCCCTCCGTGTCTACATTTGAACCAAAGAGGTTGGTCTCGGGGTAAATTTATACAAGAGTGCTCAAGGTGTATGCGCAGTAACCAAAACCAGAAGCTAACAATGAATCCCCGCCTTCAGTACTACAATGAGAAATGGAAGGTGTTAGCAAATGAGATACTTATAAATAAATTTTATCAAATGCCTTATACTGTTCCTTACTGGCGAGTAATAAATTTAATGGTAATAACCTTCCCAACACAATCAAATAACACGAAAACAAATTTTTATCGATATGTTCAGCCAATCCGACCTATCGTGAGATGTCTGACTTTTTTTTACTTTGGTGCCATGCGTATCCAAAAAGAACGTTTTTGAATTTTTTATGCTTACTCTTGAGGGTTGGAGGAGTATGCAAGACGAGTAATGCGTATAGGTCGTGTGAGGCAGAAAGAGAGACTTCTGAATGTTAAGAACGCGCCTGCTTTGATCACAATATCAGTAGATACAAGTTATACCATCAAAAACATGGTGACATCTTATACATTCCGAACATCTCTTTCCCGATTCAGGCATGAATGACATCCATTACCTTTTAACGATATCCTCATAAGTCACGCCTTAACGATAACCAATGCGGCGCACAAGTCAAAGAACCTCTAATTTTGCATTTTTTGTGTCTGTCTGCATTTTTGAATGTCATTGATTTATTCTCATATCCTGCGCGCTAACTCTTATGAGAGCAGTGGAGGATCTATGGGGGGGGGGGGGTGAGGGAGCAATAGCCCCCCCTTGAATATCCAATTACCACTAGATAGAACGGTAATTTTGTTCGGACCCGCAATACTTCTGGGAGGTTACCCCCGACTTAGCCCCCCCTTGTCCCTATCCTGGATCCGCCACTGACTGTGGGTAGTGTTCTAACCAAGAGAAACAATGATGTTACGGAAGGGCACCTGGAAATCAACGAAGAAAATAACTTTATTCGCCTTAATTGCAAAAGTTAAACAAATTGTAGATTCCATTCCAATTTGCTTTAATTTCTCATCCTAGGAGCCAAAAAATAATCTCATGCCCTGCACTAAAAACATCGCATTGAGGATTAACTGTAAACAATTCTTCAGTGACTACTATGGCTGACATGAAAACTAATAAACCATTCAAAAATGATACTGATTTATAATACTCAGGGGAAGATTTTACAAATATGCTAAATACAGAGAAATTTTTAAAATATCGAACCATGTCAACGTGGAGATAAATCTTATCGACGGCACAATTTTAATTCCACTAAAATTAGAATCTTATTGGCCTAATTTAGAATGCGATCAAGTATCATTGTAATTTAAAAACCAAGCGAGGGTTCTGGAGTGTCCAAGGTAACAAAACATTGTACTATCTCTGAAATATAACTTGTAATTGCAAAAGAATAAATCTAAACTATGACAAACCACAAACAATGAAAAAATTAACAACTTCAGTGTACTACAGTCTTTAACACTCACCTTTATAAAATTCGAGATGAGATGATATCAATGGAAGATCTACACAAACCTCAATTATTCCCGAGTTTGAACCAACGGAAACTTAAAATCCTCTTTTTCATTTACAAGCCGAAGGAAAAAGAATTATTAAATTATCAAATTAGAATATTACGTCAGAGATACAAAGTACATCAATTTCAGAGAAAAATGAGGATCGTGAAACAGAACAGTCAGGCAAAAAAATTAAATCCACCGCACTCATAGAATTATTTGAATTCGAGACCTTTTTTAATGTAACGAACTTTTCCGGTATTGTCGTATCCGGCCGACACCTCGCACAGTCGCAACTCTCTCCATCGCATTCGGCCTCGCGGATGCTTCCCGCAGAGAGAGCCCTAAGTGCTACGAAATGCAAGGAAAAGCCTTTGAGAACGGTACAGAAAATGAATGGTAAGGAAAGGAGCCGGGTGCGAGTTTCGAGGAGGAAAATGAGGAGGCCTGAAGATGAAAAGCGGGCGTGGAATAAACAGAAGGGGATGCGATTGTGCAGGATACGTATGATCAGCAGGGAAAAAATCATTTCCTCGTCAAACACATTTTATAAACATTTTTAAACGCCCATCATGCAATATCGTTCTAAAACAAAAATTTTTTCCTTTCTCATCAACTCGCGTACCTACTAATTAACGAAAATTCATACATGCGTTTTGATGAAAAACGTTTTTAAACTGCTTACTCTTACATCCCATGTTATTATTATTGTCAGTCATTATACGTGTTATAAGATGCAAACAGACGTACTGATTTTCCACACTCATTCATCAATTCAACCGGTTTCAACGTTTGCACGTCATTTTCAAGAGCTGTCTCAGAAAATGACGTCGTTAACACGTCATTTTCTGAGACAGCTCTTGAAAATGACGAGCAAACGTTGACACTGGTTGAGTCAATAAGTTAGTGGGATACATTACTACGGGTGTTTGTTTATTATTACGATGAATTTCCACGAAGTGAAAAGGTCGAGAATCATCTTTAAGAGCTATTACCTGACCAAATATAAACACCTTCAATTGAGTGCCTTATCATAAATTATGGTTAAAAATATGATGCGACATTCCAGGGATAACAAATCCAATTTCTCAAGCAATATATTTCGCTGTGTCTAGAACTCAAATATTTCTATGCAATTGAGAAATTGACTGCCCAGCATCAATTTGATTCGTAAGCATAACACTTTAAGGCTCTAAATTCTAGTAATATCAGGGTAATATAAAGTAATGAACGCATGACATAATACCTATAGGTCGGTATTATCAAACTAATTGTGAATTAGAAAAGAATTTGTTGCCATTTCTCCGATGGGAAAATGTATAATTTTTAAAACAGTATTACAGATAAACCCGTTTATCTAAAATGGAAACAAAATATGGAATATAACGTAAACTATGTCTTTTATATAGGAACCCAGGAAAATGCTCACGTAATGGCTATTCTGCTACTTGGAAAAAAATTTTCTCGCGGGTTTCGCCTTCCTGCAATATGAAGTTTGAAATTTAGACCAAAAATTAATCTCATCCTACGGTTAACCAATGTTGGCTTAAATTTTATGAAAGCATGACTAAATCGAGCATAAAATATAATATTTATGGATTTTTCCATCACTTTATGATTCTCCTCCGCATCCTTCCTTTTATCTTCATACCCACAGCTCTTTCCCCTCAAAACCCATCACCAGTGCTTCCAAAATGCTTTTCTATCGTATTCTCTTTCTCCTAAACCGAAAGCCTCACTGAAAAGCCACCGCTGGCAAAAGAGAGCTAATGGAATAGATTTTCCTTCCAGTGTAAACGCGTCAAAGGAAAAACGGACCCTCAGAAATATGATGGGTGGTTTTTATTTTGTAATTAAAATATAAAATCAAAGTTCTCCACAGAAAGACTGAAAGTAACTCCAGCGACAAGTATATTTATAGGAAATATCCTTACCGGTAATTACAGGGTAGTACAATTATGATGAGAGAGTCCCCTATGTGGAGTGAGTTAAATCCGGTTATTACACAATGAAAATATATCAAATTAGTAAATTATATTTTAATTATAGTTTACACTATTCCCATCATCCTAATTCACGCTGACATTGTAAATCGTAGTGAAAATAAGAATCTACAGTATGTAAATAGGTGATCCAATTGAATCACGAAACTTTGAAATATTTTAAGGACATAGGGGGAAAGAAAAATCATCAATACAAACCCAATAATTATTTTATTTTAATAAATATACTTGAAAATCAAGCGCAAACCTGTTGTAGGTTGTGGACATAGAGTGACATATTTTAAAATTTGACCGACTAGTTTCTTGCTAACGTGTAGATCAATTTCCAGATACAGGAAAAGCTGTCTACAAAATTATCATGCACTTTCAAATGCCAGAGATTTTAGTTTCCACAATAAATAGCCCAATGGTAAATGTTTAACAGCAGTAAGAATTCATATTAGTATGAGTGAAATGTTCTCCAAAGCTTATACGTTAGAATTAGAAAATATTTATCAAAGAATTTTTAAAATATGATGGTAATAATATGCATACCTTAGTCACTTATTACTAGAAAAACTAACGAACCAAGTTTACCTAAAAAAAAGTTTCTTGTGTTTCTAGTAAGTAGTCCAATAAACTACCTTCCTACAACTCGCAATGATGATTGGAAAACAAATTGTATTTTCATTAATTGTAGGTTGTTTCAAGAGAAATTTAGTAAATATTTCGTGATAAATGGCATGAAATACATGAAGTGAGTGCAAAAAGGCTTTAAGCAAAATCCCCAAGAAAAACACATGTTCTGCCACAGAAATGAATAGAGGGATAAAGAATATGCCACACATGCATTTCAATAGCACGATACAGAAAAACACTGCATTCATAAAAAAATAAATCATATTTTAAAAAGGTTCTTCATTCCCCGTGGTAACGGGTCATGGAAATCATAAGACGATACTGAAAGGGGGAGAGAAAGGCGAAGTCTGGGGCGAACGAAAAGATGGAGAATAAAAGGGGTCAAATATTCATTAGGAAAACATCTTGACGCCATTTACGGACGCTTCATTCCCACATATCGCGCGCACTTAATCATTTCCACCAATCCCGGCTCCCCATCATCCCTCCCTCCTCCGACCCCTTCACCGAGCTCATACAAACTGCACCAGAGGGAAGAGAGAGAGAGTCGCCCCTTCCACAACAGACCCTGAGTATCCATTCCCCCTAACCCCTCCCTTCCCCCTCCCCCATTTCTCCTCCCTTCCTTCCCCACCCCCCTACCTTTTCATCCCCTCGCCACCACCGGCGATAGCCTAATTCCTGTGCTGCCCGAATTCCATCCTCTTTGAGCTCCCACGGACGCCGCCACCCCCTTTAAAGATACGCTCATTCCAAGCACCAAAAACCCCTTTCCTCCTCCGACTAGCCCCGGCTAAAACGTTACCCCGAACCCCTACATGTTCCTACACGCCCTCTTCTCCACCCTCCATATCCTTATTCACAAAACCCCTTACCCCGTCCGCTCCCTTGAAAGAGGCCTCGACCGCGTGTTTCTTGCGTGGCCCATCCCACTCCCCGACATCAGCTTCCTTCCGCACCGTAAGAAAAAAAGGAACCGCACGCACAAACACACGGCGAGATAGAGAGAGAGGTAGGTGGATAGGTAGGTAGAACACCCTCCTGCCATTCCCTTTCCTCCTCCTCCAAGGAAGGAGTCTGGAGGGCCCTTTTCCGAGGATCTCCGATGGCGTGTACACCGGTGGGAGAGGTGGGGACGCCCAAGGTGGTTTCTCCCCAGGAGCGGGCGGGTGCGGGGTGCGGAGCGGAGCACATGCCAAGGAGGAGCAGGGGAATGAAAAGGTGAGCTTTGTGTGGGCCACTGGGCTCCCGCTCTCGGCCAAAGGATATGGCGACGGCGGGCCGTGCGGCGGCGGCGGGAGGGAAGAGTTTATCTTGCGGGGGAGATGAAGGGATTGTGGGGATGAGAGAGTTGCGCGTATTCCACTCTCGTACTCCACACAGCAGTGCGGAGGGCACTGGAAATATGGGGCGCGTGCCAGGTTGCTGGACCGTGGTCCATAAATCGTTGTTCGGACCGTGGTTTAATTCTTCCCTGAATATAGCTTAAAATGGACGCATTTTTGATGTTACTTAGAAGCAACATTGGGTTAAAATGTACAGCACCGACCACAGTTTCACCTGCTCCGTGGGAATTTTCAAGGTCTGAAAAATGCCTTTAGGAGAAGGTGAAACTGTGGTCGATGAATTTCAATTGCGTTGTGTGGCATGTACGGAGAGTTTTTTTTTTGTTGATACATCGAATTTGGAAAAAGCCCACAACAGCCGTCCTTTTCATCAGTCATGGCTCCAACAGGAGCTATTTGGCAGTATTTTAGCAAGCAAACTATTAAAAATATAACCCCCGCTATGTCCTCAAAGTGTCACCTGAGCTTGACACCCGGTAGGTGTACTAACACTGTATCATTAATCTGAGTAAGGACCAGATTGAGGTTTATGATAGTGTGCCAAAAATCAAGGGAGCGTTAAACAGTGAATTTCAAGATAATCCCGAGTAATGAACATGAAAAGTGATTCTGATGCCGCAGCATCAGCATTTCCCTTACGTCCGCCATCATCACGATTAGACGAGTTAAGTATATGAAGGTGTAACGAGTGGGCTTCCGCGGATCCACTACTAACTATTTCTTTGTTCGGGATTCATTCCGCGTTTATTTCAATATCATAGCAATATTTCGCCAACCCACCTGCTAGCTTGGTCAGGTTACTTGGTCTATTTTTTCCTCATTGTGAGCCTTGAAAGTTAGGAAAAAATAAACAATACCTGTTAAAAGCCTTTGAGCTCAAAATATGCGTTGAGAACATTATATTTTTAATTGCATATCAACTGCCAAAATGCGGATGATGACTGAGAAGTAAAAATAAAATGCCTACCTTCATAACAGAAAATAGCCAAATTCGCATTACCTCCGTAATTTATTTTAGTTCCATAACTTACAAATCAGCTTCAATGTTTGCAATGCATTTAGTTTTTCGTAAGTATCGAACACATGACCGTTGCATTATCTCGTAATGTTTGTTTAGCTGCATACTTCCCCGCCCTGCTTGCTATCGCGTAACATGAAAACCGCGTGCTACTACCGTGGCTAAGATAATATACTGTATTAATAAAGTTATTTGTATTCTGTTCTTATCCCTAGTGCTTCTATTAGCCCAATTTTTTCCTTTTTTTCAACAACACATCCGTATTTCAGCATAAAATTACTTTACTATTAAAAATATTTATAATAATACATAACTTTACTATTAATAATAATAATAGTAATAAATAACTTTATTAGAAATAAATAACTTTACCATTTAATATTACTTTACGCTTCCGATTTTTCGATTAACATGGAAAAAAAATCGCATTATTATAAAATCGATTTCGAAAGCCAAAATCGAAAGTCGATTAATCGAAATTCGATTCTGGAATTAAATTTCAATTCCCTATGATGAATCAACCAATAGAATCCTTCCATGCATCCGCGGACCTTTAAGAAACTCTTCCCTGTTTCGCTGAGGTGTCCCTCAAGCCCTGTAAGAAACTTAGGATACTATAAAGAACCTTGTACCCTTCCTTCCCCTTCCTAGAGCTCTCCCCCAGAGTGGGTCTAGAACCCCACCTCCACTACGCTTCTCTCAGTTCGGGAACCGATGACGTAATCCCAAAAATCCATACCGACCTTACAATCGCTGGACTGATAGATAGAACCATTTGAGCGGGGATAATATCTTTCGTAGCCAACGCATTTCACTCACCGAAGAGCATAGTGAAGGGTGAAAAGGTAATTGCTGCTAGAGTTTCCGCCTGACACGCGGAATGCATAAACAGGAATGTGATGTAAGATATAGGATGGCCTGACTAAGGTAGAATATTTCCATCTCAAGCGGGTATGATATGGCATTTTACTCTGCTCAAGTAAGCGCAACGAATTCCTAACTCTTCGCCATGATACATAACTTAAATTTATCAATCTCCAACGTTCCATTGGCTTCGCGTGATAGGCCATCACCAGCGGTCAACAAATATTACTATTGTGACAGGATAAGGTAAAAAAATGATTAACTATCATTAAAGGATACAATAAATCAAATAGTCACCAAAAATCAAAATGAAAATATAAAATCCCACCTGCCACCTGCTAATTATTTATAGCGCCCATCATAACTCCTCCTACATCAACTTCTCTCTCTGATTCTGTACACATTGAGTGTATATATGAGACACGCATAGAATACTTCCTCTTTTCTTCAAAGCACTATCAGAAAGTCACTACAGGTCAATTATTTATAATATTTACGGAGATATTACTAAATAATTTTCTCAGTCTAGAGCGTAGCTCCCATGTATGTGATGCACGGGTGTAAAACTTTAGGAAATTTTTTCATATCATTGCATCAAGCTTTGTCTTCGGTCTATGCAGTCGTCTATCGTTTTTCGCACTGTTTTTCTACAATTCATGCTGCCAAAGCATTTAAACGACATTTTAATGAATCACCCCACAAATCACATTGCGTTACGGAATCACTAGCCTTTTCCTTGTATTCCACAGCAGATGACAGCTTGAAGACACCGATTAGGTTCAATTCAATCATATGGTTTTCTTTACGAAAATCAGCCAAAGGCATTCCTTGTTTTTTTTACAGAATTTGACAACGTGTTCAACGTGAACATAAAAAGGGAGAAGAACGACAACAATTAATGCATCTAATGAGAAACTGTAAGGAGTATACATTCGATTGGGTACTTTTGGTGAGGCTAGGAGGGATGCCTGCTATTACGAATCATCACAGACTAAGCAAATATTTTTGTCTTTAGTAATACAAGACGAGAGTAACAGAGACAAGGAGCGGTTCAAGTCTTGTTTAGTGTAGTGAAGGTATATTTGATTAAAGGAAAAAAGACAATTTCGAATGGAAGGATCTAAGTTAAATTGGAGAACGGAGAAGCCATGGGGAGAAAGCAATGAAGATCATACGTTATATTCTCTATAGGACAATGGAATAAAAATGTATGCGTGTTTTCCAAAGAAAATAATTTTTCATTTGTTTTGAAACTCACGTCCATATTCATTCGCATATAATGATAACTCATCGCCATTTCTCCTTTATTCTTCAAAATATTGGACAAAACACAGCTGATCTCATTATCTTCACTCCATCCCATTGCCGACCGCGAAAATACAAGTGTAAATAGAATTGGGAGCCAGTAGAGAATTTATATTGTTGGCGAGGTAGTTTTTCAGGATTGGCCGACGATAGTTGCCAGTTGTAGTTCTCTCTCAATCTTATTGCCGGCCGAGCCGGCAATAAGATTGAGAAAGAACAAAAACATGTAAATTAATGAAAAGTAACGACCATCACTGCTCATTCGGAGGGTGAGCCGTGGAAACGATACGATTAGCGATCGGGAGAATAGTGGGTTGAGCTTGGCGAATAATCATTTTGAGGGCAAGAGCATGGGGGCAAAGAAGGGTCCACAGGAGAGGAGGCATCCTCCTGGGAAGAAAGAGGAGTTTTCGACCTTGAGCGAGCATCGCTGCGGACGGAAGAGGCCATATAAGGTTAGAGAGAGGGGAGCGGTCACAGATGGCAGACGCGAGGTAGGGTGGAATCTAGTCGTTCACTCGAAATCCCAATTTATTAAAATAATTATGTGGTTTGACGGGAAAGATGAGATATGAGAGAGAGAAAGACGAAGAAAAGGTGTTGTATTCATAATCTTGAGTCTTCACTCTACCTCTACCTCTACCTCTCACTCTAACTCAAACTCAACCTGACTCGAATCTGAAGTGAGAGGTAGAGGTAGAGTTTGGACGCAAGATTGAGTCAGGTTCAGGAATACAGCACTTTGTCTTCGTCTTATCTTATTCTTCCATTCCAACCACATTATTATTTTAAATAATTGCGATTTCGAGCCTAACTCAAACTTAACTTTAACTCAACTTGAATATGAGTTACTGCTCTTATTTTAGAAACGAACTTCAGGGCAACTCACTGGAGTTAGATCGATTTAAAAATTTAAAAAAAAATGCATTTGCCTAAAGTATTTTCATTAATGTTCTCCAGTCCATTACTGGCATTACTGGAGTACAATATTACACAATTGCACTTGTAAGTATATTTAAGAAAGACAACAAAACAAAGAAACAAAACAAAACACATTTAAAAAACGTAAAACGATGGCGGCGTACATCTTGGAACTTGGCAACTCAATTTGAGTTGGGACTCCAGTGATGTCTCGTTGTACCGCGTCTATTTTGAGTCAATATCAAAATTTGAGTATTTTGTAATGGGGATGTCCGCAGGCTTCACCCGGGATTTGAACGCGGGGTCCTTCTATCAGCATTTAGGCGCTCAACTCACTAGGATACCAAGCTCCCCAATACATACCTGGTTTCAATCCTGGCCGAGGCAAATGATTTTTTCTCCATGGAATTTTTGCGAAAAAATCTTTCCTTTTGGTTCTAAAGGAAATGACAGACTAATCCATACATGCATACTGCGGCTTATCATCTCGCGAGGTGGAGAACCTGATAGCAATTAAACACCCTCACGTTTTTTGGACACAAATTCAATCAGGCACAGAGGTCAGGTAGGATAACTGCTAGTGATTGAAATTAATGGGGTGGAAGGGTTCAATTATAAGTCTCTCAAGCAGGCATTCACTTCCTGACGATAAAACAGCCTTTTGAAAACCTTAGGTAACAGAAGCGACAATATAATCGGCCATATCATGAAACTCGATGGTATAATGAAAATTATACTATCGAGTAAATACCTAATAGAGGTTAATTAACCCTCGGTAATTAACATCTTCCTCCTTGGAACCATTCCTTGAGAAAAGAGAGTTATTGACCTTGAACAAGCGGTATCGCAGATGGAAGAGGCCAAGGAGAAAAAGAAGGGGTCGAGGAGAAGGGGTCACGGGAGAGATGAGTAAGGTGGGCAGAGGACGTCTTCAGAAACAAGGTGGTCGGTCTCCTCCTCACTCATACATACATACACTCAAGTGAAGCAACAGCGGAAGACGGACAAGGAGAGAGAACGAGACGCGAGGGATATGGTGGTTCCGAGGGGGTGAAGGGTCTCCGGAGAAAAAATTTCAGGGTTTTCGAGGCGGTTTGTGCGGGGGGGAGGACGAGGCGGAAGAAGAGTGACGGGCTACGTGAGCGCCGCGGGTGTCGGCGGGAGGAAATGAGCGTGGCATGAGAGACGGGGAGGGATGGCAAGAGAGGCCGGGGCTCGTCAGCGAAGGGGTGCAAAACCCTTAGAAGGGGTGGAGTGTCCCAGGAGCATGGGGCGGGCTTGAAATAGGTGGGAGGAACACGCTGGATGATGTATATTTCTCCACGCTAAGGATTCCCCACAAATTAACGAAGGAAATGGAGGAGAAGAGACGAGAAAGACGTGGTGCGGAGGATCAAGCCATGTCGGGAGGGAGACGTTTGAAGTGATACAGGGGTATAGAGGGAGAGAAAATAAGGTTACATCACATCCACTGCGTCTAAGCACCGACTGTGGCACACAAACAATCGCAAGCGTTTAACAAGCACTGATGTCTTGCTCGTTACGCCGTAGCTCTCAGTGGCCCACGTAACAAGCGAATAATTATCAGGGACCGTGTCGAAGGGGAAACTTGAGTGCTTTATGCAGTATAATAAAATGAGGAAACGAAAATAGAAGAGATTGGTTTCTTTTTTGTAAATGACCGCAGAGAAGTTTTAAATTTTAGGTAAAATGATTTGTGAAATAATAAAATAGTGTGTATTAAGCGACTGTTCACATAGAAAAATGGGTTAGAGAAACACCGGTGGGATTTAATACAACTTAACATATCGAGATAATAGACAAAAAATCATTATCAACAAGCGAATAATAAAATAAAACTAAGCCAAAAGATTAGCTTTTGTACTCTCGTTCAGCACTAATTATTTCGCATTGTATCATGTCAAGACAGGCATCTTCGTTTTGCAGGTAATTAGCAAAGTTCTTATTTAAAAAGTTCTTATACAAAACTTAGCAATGTTCTTTTACAAATATTAAATTGTCCTCTATCATTACTCGAGATTGATAGAGAAAGCCGCCTATATTGCTAATGAAGATATAGAAATTAAACGTACACATATTTTTTAAGTTGGCACGTAAGATGGCAGAACATTAAGACCATTACTTTGATGATTCTGGAAAGGTCATAAAGTCGAAACGCATTGGAGGATGAGGAGGGGAGGTAGTTTATTTGGTAAAATATTATCCGCTTTCATTTTATAATTCCACCAACCCAGTTTTATTACTATACAGTAATTATCACTTTGAATCAGTAAGAGGAAAATAAAATTCACTTCGTACGTTCAGCAAAAATTTACTAACAACGATTGTCCGACACTTGATAATATTTTATCGATACTAGCGCCGGTAATAAATTGTCAATGTAGTACGTACAAAGTAAATTTTAATTTCATAATCGACGTTCTGCAAAGGGCAGCCCGATAGGGTACTCAGTGTTGAGGTGTTCAGTACAGTGGTAATGAAGAACTCCGAAGAACATGCCTACGAAGTTGTATTCATCATACGAAAATGGAGTCCCACAAAGTTACGCTTAACACTATTGGGTTGGTTTCTTGGTCCGCAGGATGAGATTTGAGGGATGGTGAGGGCATGAGAGGTGAGACCCTGCATGCAAGTGTTTGTGAGTGTGAGAAGATATAAAGTAAAAGGAGAGGACGCAGCCGCCTTTGCTGCCCTCTATCGATTGGGCAAGTAACTCTGCCCGCCGCGAGGGCGGCGCAGGGGTCTAGTCCAACTCCTCTCTTCTTCTCTCTCACTTTCTCTCTCTCTCACTACTCCCTCTCATCTTTTCCACTAGCCTCGTCTCGTCCCACGAATCGCTATCAACAGTGCTAATAATAATGTATATTACTCCCTAAACAGATATTTACGGAAACGGAAACGGAGAGAGAGGATGGAAACTTTTAGGGTAGACCTGTCAGGACGCTTGTAATTAAGTCAGAATTTGGTAAATAGAATGAAGGAGGAGAGTAACGGTTAGTGAAACAGTACGAAAGGCAAATTTGCAAGAAATAAGAGAAAATAAAAATTATACACATCATACTTTGGATGAGAATATAATAAGAATGACATTTCATCAATAGAGCTAAATACTCAGTTAAATAAATACTTAGGTAATAATTGAATTGTATCACAATGTTCGTTTTTATGTTGGTGGCTATGTTCACATAGAAAATATAATTTATAATTCAGTAGGCTATCATTAGATGCCAAAATTTTAAGAAATATTCAAGCAGACTAGACTAAATTGTTGAAGCACTCGGTATGAATTTTGAAAATTCTTCAACCCCAGGAAAAGGTGGATGATTTTTCTTCCGTGGAATTTTCGCATCATATTAACTTCAAGTTTGCTAGCTTCGATGGCGGCAAGGATAAGTCCTCACCTATTACACCAAAGTTCGCGGGTTCGAGTTCCACTGGAGTATCCAGGGACTGGGTGGTTGTAGGTGCGTTTCGTCAATATTGAAATGATAGTGATTGGGATTATCTGAGATAATTAGAGGAACTATTATTATTTTTACAAATTAATGTGAATTAGCCATTTGATGAAGATGCATAAATAAGCCTCACCTTCCTCCGGATTTGCAACATACAGTGGTCTACCCACCCTATGAAAAGAGACACATATTTGACTAGCTACAAGAAACATCCCCTGTACCACATGAAATAATGATTGTTAAGCTGCGAAACTTGAAACTTCGAATGTTACCAATCATCTAAAATTTAGTAGTATACCACAGATGCACTGCAACTAACATTACCAGTTAGTTGAAGATTTTCCTCCAATCAGTTACGCTATTCCTATTAAGCATAAAAATTCAATTAAATAGGGAAATACAATTCCTCAAAATCAGAATTTTAAAGGCTCATGAGATGACCTCTGTAAATATTCGAAAAGATACGGCGAATACTCACGACTCTTAATTCTAAAGGAATAGAAGAAGAAACGACAGACGTAGCGGTTACGTGATAAAAAAACGCTCTAAAATACTGTAAATGTAGGGAATTATTGGTGAAATTGATCTTCGTTCCAAGCATTTATCATACTACCTCTGGAACTCAAATCATCTTTTGCGAACGAAGGAAAAGCAGTTTTTACTAGCCCATAGCATACTGTAACTTTATGACGTATTCTACAGATGAACTACCCCCGGTTAACGACAGCGTTGTTATCTCTATTCAAATACGTTGTTCTCTAAGCTGTTTTAGTAGAGGTTATACCGATTAAAAATTTGTTGGAATCATGAATGAGTGAGTTGTTCGCCGCAAGCGGTTTGTTTGCAATTTTCTGTTGATTCGCTCCCTGGAAAACCTGAGCACAGACAACGCTTACCAGAGTTTCAGGTAGAATCGTCCGGGAAGAAAAAGAAGCACAAAAATCAGTATCATTTAAAATAAAAATCAACCATCTTCACCCACTCAATAAATAATTTACATAAACATTGCAACACTGATGCACATGACATAGTTACTAAAAATAGGGACGTTGCAACCTGGACGAGACTCTTTCCGCGTTTGACGCATCCTTAACGTGACGTTCGTGAACTCGTCGCTGCTTGACAACTTCTGAGCGAGAGAGAGTAAAATATGCTACTCTTGTCATCAGTTGAGGCAGGGAGAAAGGGTAGCGGAAGACCATAGTGTTTCGGATGGGTTGGGTGTCGCGAGGAAGAACAGTTGAGTGCTCCCCTTCGCGAGGCCGCAACTTCGGGACCCATCTCGTGCAACCGGAGCCGGGGATCGGGGGAGGAGGATAAAAGGATGGGAAGGTTTGCATTAAGCAGTTGCCGCAAACTTCCGGGGAGCAGTTATTGTTTGGGAGCGCAAGACATCTAAGGTTATTTCCACCTACACATTGGGGGGTAGTTGAGAGTATGGAGGTAATTAGGAAGAGGGGAGGAGACGGTTAGCGTTAAGAGGAAGAGGAGGTTGAGAACGTGACGAGGGAGAAGATCCGAGACAAATATGGAGTCGGTTTACCTCGGAGGAAGAATCGGGTTCTTCTGTAGTGGAGCTGAGATAGAATTGCGCACGGTACATATGTTTCTTTCAAAGCGACGCGACGGATTGCACTCATGAAAGCGTAAGTGTTCGTAATTATCAATTACAATCTCGATGAAAAATATATTAAACCTTAAGTGCTTAGGAATGGTACCTTACTGTAGCTACATCCTCTTTGCGGATCATCATCTTCATTTGGGCTTGGGCTTGTTAGGATTCTCAATGATATACTTATACATCAAACTAAAGAAACACAAGTATTTTCCATGAATTGATTTTTTAATCCCATAATAGCACATGCGGCCTAAATATTTACAGATTAGAAATAAACCTTCCAATACAGCTATACTGACTTTTAATAATATACGATGCATAAAATTGGTACGGAGGTTTAAACATGTCACAATACTCCAAAAAATTCATGTTGTGGTTTCTCTGAGAGTTAATGTTTCAGAGTGGTAGTTTCAATTTCCATATGCATAAAAATTAACACGAAAAACTTATATGATCACACGTTTGAATGACATTCTTGTATTGCTGCCAAGCTCTGATTCAACTGCAAAACTACGATATGAAACACATGACATCATCCGTTAAAAATATAATGGAAAACAGTGGAACATCACTTATTCAAATAGGAAACATCTAATCTCTTAAGCTAGATTGCAGTATTTTCAATTAATTCTATTGTTAAGGCTTATTCTCTGATCTTGTGAATTCGATATGCATACGGTTCAGATTTTTGGCTGCACTGATTCCTGTGCCTCTGGGTGATCGTTTCTCAAAAATCTTCATTCATAGAATGCGTGACAGGTTTAGCCTGATTTGATACAGATCCCAATCTTTTAAACATTTTTTGGAGGAACTGTCATAAAGTTCTCACAATATGTAAGCGATAAGTACTAAAAATACATCTCGTTGAGAAAGTCCACCATTGTGCTAAAAATTCTTTAACTATTTCCACCCTTGTTTTGTCCGCGGGTGATATTTGGTTCCGCCCCCACTCCTGCAGTCTTTTCCTACGAGACTCGCGCATCATTACTTCCCCGTTGCCAAAATTACGCATTCTCTCACGCCGTTTCTTCCCCCCGTTCCTCTTTTAGTTTAGGAAATCTGATTCAATGAAGTGATCACCATTACTCATAAGCCCCGCAGGTGGTCATATCGCAGCATCAAATCCATCGCCAATTAGCAGCCTAGGCCTCCGAAATTCTGGACACCAACCTGACAACCACAGTCCCAGTACTATCCTGATGAGAGCGCTGTTCTCAGAACCATAATCCAGAACGTAACTCAAGTCTTGATCCTGACTCAAGCTCGACTCGGTTGACACGCTGGTATCACGAGAACTCACGTGAGTCCCGAAACTTACTCAGAATATACTGCTAATTGAGCAGCCAAAGTTGATCAGTTGAGTTCAAACTAAAAGTTGGTCCCAAGTCCAAGAGGTCCTCCGTCGTCGCTTCTCGTTTTTAATATGAGTTATCACTCGTAAAAATGCTTAAAAGTGTGATATTGTCCCCATTAAATGCCAGTTTTTGATGATCGGGAGACCATGAGTTTAGGAACATGTATTTTATTGCTAATTTACCACTGAACCTTGCCATAGTTACTCTAGCTCAAGCGAGTCCAGTATTTTTATTGGGATTCCTACATTTCATCAAGATATGGCAATGAAAATTACGTAAATACCATGGTTCTGGGTTAAAAATCGAGTAACCATTATTGTTTCGGTGGTATATACAGCAGATTTTACGCATAAATAAGATCCCTGGAGGGGTACCGGGTAGGAGATTTAACCACATTCTATGGGGCCATGGATTGTGATTCTTCAGATTCTTTCGCTAATGGTAAGATAATAGAAAACGCAATTTGATCACACATTTTATCTCTTCCCTTTCTCGAGTCCCATTGTCGATTATGGAAATAACTTAACTAATTGTTTCATTCAGCTCAAATACGAGGGTGGATAAAAATTTAGGCATAACCAAATGTTAGGTGACTGCTTCTGCATTTTCCACCATTCAAGTCCCGTAAAATTTAATTAGGGATCATCTTCCATATTTTTCCTGCACGATAGCCGCAAATTAAGATGAATCCTCCCAACAGCAGCGACAGATACACTCGGCCATCATCCTATCCCTTTCAACTCAACCCTTGTACTTTCGGCCGTAAATATTTTCGCTCCGTGATTCACACGGCCTAGAGGTGTTCCCAAAAAATTCGAAAGAAGGATTGTGGAATAAAAGACGTATACTCGGCCTCCAGTGGCTTCGAATCTTTAAACACAATTTTTCCGGACTTTCTGATCAATCGGACCGATACACCTCCGTCTCACCTTACACCCTAGGGGTGTGTCAAGGTGTCGACTGGGCGGTAATTTTCTCGCCCCAAGCCCATAAAAAAGGGCCCGAAATGTTTAATTGGCCATTTAAAAAAAAAGAAGTTAATGGACCCCAAATAGAACGATAGGGTGTCGCTTAAATTCAAATATATTTCAGCGAAAAGAGCGCCTGCGGTATAGCACGGTCGCAAATCGTGACTAGAGACCATTACTCTTCTTCGCCGTATTTCTTTTTTTCGCTCGAAAGATGCGTGAGGATAGCTTATCTACTTTTCGATAAATTTCCATCTCGTTAACGAGATACGCGGGGAACGGAGACGAAAAACCAGAATAGAGGCGCACTGCAAAAAATACCTACTGGCAAAAAGCGCGCCAAATCAATAAAAAAGATTACGTTCTTGAGGAATAAATAATAAACAACGACTTTTTGTTTAGATCGGTGAATCAGCGTTTTAGGTATTCGACCAACTTTAAAGGAAGCTTGGTAATGTTTCGTGCATTTTAAAGTTTATATGAGACGTAGATGCGATGATTTAATACGATAGAAACTGTTACAAACAAATCTTAAGATTGTAAAGTAATATTAATAATGAAATTATGGGGTGTAAATAAATCATAACCTAACCTACCAAGCTACTCTTGCGCACGCAAGAAACGCAAACGTTCGTTAGACTCACCATTTAATTACAATTACATTAGTAACTTGAAGTAATAAAAGATCGTGATTATTTATTTAAGTAAAGATAAGTTTAGTATGAGACGTATGGTTGCCGTTAGCGAAGTCTAAGCGGGCCATAAACTAATTTTAATCTTAGGCGCCGTGCACTAAATTTTTCATTTTACTGTAAATTTCTCATCGTAGCCTAAGAAAGCGGGAATCAAAGGAATCTTAATACTTCCAATGAAACAAATACATAACATATTGTTGTTGCTCAAGTTCACTGACAAAAATTCAGCCATCTCTATTCATTGATAGGAAGTTTACTTCCGTTTTTGAGCGTAAGAGAGCCTCTACATCCGAAGTGCGCCCTACAGTGACTGACTCTGCTCTGTTTGATCTACCACTTTCCACACCTCTCCGATGTCTTCTCTGGTTTCATTTTGAGAATTAAATGCCAACTTCACGAATTATTTACCAGCCCTCATTTTGGTATGACTAAAGGATGATAATGTTTGTTGAAGGCAAAACTATCGCATGAGGCACACGGGTTCAATTCCCAGGGAAATACGAAAGGTCTCTATGGCGTCTCGTAAAAAAAAAAAAAACTTAGAAAAAAATCGTAAAAGAGCGTTGCGAGTTCTCGAGTGACTTCCCTGATTTGTTACGATACAACCATGTCCATGCTTCCCCGTCAGAGGATTTAAAGGAGAAAGACCCCTCGTGAGGGGGAATTAGGCGGAAAATAAGGGAAGTAAGGTGAAGGGGGGTGGGTGAAGGCAGGGTTCAGCACGGGAAGGCAAATAGGGGGGGTATAGGGTGGGGGTGGAGGAGAGCGGGGGTGGACATTTTTACCAAAGTGGTCTGGTTTCAAAGTCGTGGGAAACGCTTTTCATTTTTTACCATCAAAAAATGCCGAAAAACGCTTTCCATTCTACAAAAAAATGAAAATAACTCCATTTTTTCAGTTTCTCATCCCTGTCCCTTGTGAGCGGAAAAAAAGCCATAAATAGCTACAAGGGGAGAGATAGCGTCAGTGAAAACGCTGATAAAGAGGGGAGGTGGAGAGGCAGGAGGTACAGAGGGAAACTTTACTGAAAATATTTAATAAATTACCCGTAAACAATGTCCGGATTTCCTTTATTCCGGATGTTACTGAGTTAAAAAAAATAAGTATACCGGTATTATCTATTTCTTAATTCGATAACCATATTTCAAGATATCGGAGGTGAATTCGAAATTTATCTTTGCAAAGAGCTGGGCATATAAAGTTGCCGATGTCATAATAAGCTCTCATCCAATGCCTTGGGCGCTTCGCAAAATTCCTCCGCAATCATTTCCTGACGAGAGCGTTAAGGAACTTTTCTCGGGTTGAGATTCATAACAGCCAATTTATTGGTTCCTGACACGGGTATGGTCTTCATAGAGGAACTATTAAGTCACGAAGGATAACATTCTCAAAGATTTCATTACCGAGTATTTTGGCGTTGTTACAACGGCCTGCAATGTTGTAAAATTAACCAAGTCATGAAGTCTGATGATTTTAACGTAGTTTTCTTTGATTAATGATGTCTCAATTTGTGAATGTGAATTATTACGACAGAAAAAAGTTTTTGAAAGGTAAAAAAATGTAAATTTTAGTGATGCATGATACATGTAAAAAACGCTCTGAGTTATTTTGAGGACGCATCTCTCTCGCTCGTACGGTCGTCTTTGCTGAAAGATAACACGCTAAAAATTTATGTTATCATCTTAAAATTTCAGGCTATATTAAGTCGATCTTGTTCAACTTTTGACTGTACCTTAAATTTGAAAATTTTACCTCAAAATGTTCTCCGATAAAAAAATTTATATTTGAGTAAAAGGAAAATGTTAACAAAGGTCTATTGTTCGTGTACATGCTCTGATAATTTCTAGATGATGATGATTGTTTTAAAGGAGTAAGGCGTCGCCAAAAAGAAAAATTCAATCGGTCGACAGAGAGGGATTTGTCCTTTCAAGGAACACGTCTACGTCTAGGGTGATATTCTGTATTTCCTAATGAAAACGACAACATTCGGAGAACCGTTGGATCTTCTAGTAGACCGTTAAATGAGTCATTCCTTTCTCAAGGAAACAACCATCGCACGATGAAAATGAATCGTTCCCGTGGAAGTGAACACTTTCTCGATGGAATTGAGTGGAAAGGATGTGAGCCGTTACTCGTGCGCCGCATTCGCGCTGTCTCCTATTGCATTTCTAAACAATACTATTACTTGGATAAATCTGTGACGTCATCTGAGTTTGAGTCCTCATCCGGAAATACAGAATGGCTCTCTCTTCCCCGCCAGGACTACGATTTTTAAACAGAGACTGAAATTATGCTATATCTCGTGAAATGATGACCTGAATAGGAAAAAAAATTGAGAGGGAAATCCATTACTTACGGGAGAGTATCAATACTCCTATTTCAAAGTCACACTGCCAGCTATCCCTAATAAATAAATAGGTTAACTGCGTCTCGCTATTATCATCAGAGGTCTTCAAATCAAATACCTATCTTTGCCTAATCAGTCGCTTCACAGCTAAACCGTCGCAATACGACGTAAGAATAATTCTTTTTGCTTCAATCGTAATTTCCTTCAGCAGTTACGTCTCCCCAAACGATTATTTCCAAGGCCAGTATTTAGCTGTCCAGGCAAAACAATCTAAGTATAAGATAATTCGAAATTCAAGTGAAAATATACTTTCCAACGTAAACATAACGCTGCCACCCCAGAAGAGTCTTCTCTCTCCGCTCACCAACCTTTTATGCATTTCTCCTGGATCATGCCCTTGGCAGAGAGACACAGTCAAGAGCCTTCGTTCGCCCCAAAAAATCTGACGCCGTACCTCACAACCCCACTTCTTCTCCCCACGCATCCCTTGATTTACCACCGGCCAAGTGCTACTCCAGGGGCTATTTTTAAGGGAGGAATGCGAAGAAGCCGCCGCCCAGGGACAGGCGTTAAAAAATATGACACTATGGAGCCGACGACGGGACAAAAACCAAGATTGCAATTTTCTCAAGTAAAACCAAACCTTACGATTTTCCACTAATCCAATTTAGATAACCTTTTTTATGGCTTCTCAAAAAAGAGAGACTAGAGAAAACATTATTTTAAATAATTGAAGTAGATGAGTTATAAGTAAACTTTTAGTAAGTGGCTTTAAGGTGCGCACTTACACTGTTAGGAGATAATCATGGTATCAGTACACGAGCTATATGTATCTTTAAGAAAAATCATAATGTATTATTATTTCAAGGTAGCCTTAAACAGGATCTCCTTCAAGGCAACCTAAAATTACTCAACATCTACTATTGAAATGTAATTTTTTGCATGGAGTAATACCTCACTCATTTATTATGATAACATCGATAAATCCGACGAAAATATTCCTAGGCTCTGCCGAAAACAACTATTTTAAAAAAAATACTCTAATAATTAATCTAGGCAAAAATGCAAATAATTGCAAAAAATATTCACCATCTAGAGACAGGTCACGGGTCTTTATTCTAACAATAAGGTTCCCTCCTGACCCTATCCATCAGATTTTACCCCATTTTTCCCAAACTATTTCCACAGGGGGTACAATAGTCGAAGATATTACTTTCCCTCGTATCTTATTGTTCGTTTTTATAGGTCTGACTTCACTAGCTTAATGCTTCAGCACGAAGATGGCTTGTATAGGTGAAGTCAGACCTATCCCGGCATTCACCAAAGGCGTGCAAATATTACATATTCAGTAAATCTGGGCCAAATATTTTCCCCGGACCATTTTAAACCACGAGGGTTCTTGCTGGGAGACTAAAAGGCTTCACCAGAATTTTAAACAGTGACACTTCAAGCTGTAGTTTACCGCTCAACCTACTAAGCCTCCCTCTGACACCCTCTGACGAATGGTTTATCTTTCGTTTATTCTATTAAAGGCTTTTTTGTTGTATTACAAAACGTTAAGCGGAACCGAATTAAAATTCATCAAATTCATTCCGCCGATCTCTAAATTGTTTGAGGCGTGATAAGACTTTCTCCTTAACAAGGTGATAGTTTATAATTATGTGTTGGAATAAAAAATTTTTTGAGTAATAATTGAGTTAATTGAGTATATAGTGACCACCGCGGACTTCTACAAGCTACATTTACGATTTAATGATAAAATTTAGGCCTATGTTTATTTCCTTAACATTCACATCCCTAAATTTTCATATTTAACTGAACATTTTATTACTTAGTGTCCTTAATATACAAGCGTGGCAATTTTGGCGATCGGATTAAAACATATTTGCATTGATACCGTCATTCTATCATATTTTTCATTTCCATCTTACGTAATTTAAACTCACGATAAGACTCAGAAAAAAGGTGGGGTTAAAGGAACTTCATTGCATTAAAATAAAAGAGGATAAAAGGAATAAAAATCCAGCCACCAGCACTCCTGTTTTTATTAAGAGGTCTTAATAATTAATACACGAAATTTCAGCCAGTATAAGTGCATAACACACGATACATACGAATAATGCGACGAGATCTATTCTGAAAATTAAGACAGAGAAAAATAAATCGCCGCAATGAATAACGACTACTAGATCATTAATTACAGATATGGAAATTGTTTCCCGAAACATTTCAAGAAAAGGAATAGCTCAAAGAACCAGGAGTTAGAATTAAGCCTAAAATCATGTGAAACCATATGTAAATCCTGGAGTTATAATAAATGTGTAGAGTAAGTAACAGCTGCAGACTTCATTGGTAAAATTTATGACTCTATTTATTATGAGCTCCATTAAAAAAATGAACACTCATTAAAAAACAAATATGCACTTTGCATTCGAGTCCTCTAGTTCATTCTGCGAATGCGCAGTATATTAGACAGGAAACCGAATAGCTGTTAAGCTAGAAACCAAATGGATTGCTTTTCTTTTTAATGGGACTAGATAGCAATTAATGGGTATGCTTAAATGTTACACTATTTCAAGTCGGCAGGAATGGATAGAGAACTTTTTAATATTAACATACGCTTGATTTAGAAATATCACGATTAAAAAGGGGTTTTGGCCTTCGAAACATTGGATTTAAATTAAGCGTGTAAAAAAGAGACATATTTTCCGCTTTTCTATCCGTCGCCTACTTCCAGATACATTCGCTGCGAAAAATGGACGAGCTCAACCCTTTCGCAGATAATTTTATGACGTAGCTAACTCGCTACTCACCGTTTCTATGCTACTCTTTGGCCTCGCGTATCCAACTCACGAGGTCCGTTGTTATAAACACTACAGTGAGCGTCTTCATCCGTCAAGGATTGGGTGTGTCTGAGCAACTTAATGAACCTGAACTTAAATGACGTCATAAACTCATGAAAAAGGGGCTGCTACTTTTGCATTTCATTTTGAGGCTATCAGAAAATGGCTGAATAAGAAAACTTTTTTCCGTCATCACTTATCTCTTTCTACTATCAGCCGGGTAATTTAAATAAATTGTGTTTCTTCATTTTTCACATCTTTGCTACTCATTGTTTAACACTGATCTATTGATTGCTCACCTGACGATGTCGACTGTTCCACGAAGCGAACGACCCCATTCAGTTCTAGCTTTCTCATCAATCACTAATAACCTTACAATTCCGCAAAACATTATTCCGCAAAAATTTTCCCAAATCAATTCCCCCTACCATCGACTCACTCCCAAATGCCCCCTACCCAGCCACTGTTCCTTCGCTTTCTAACTCTTCCAATCCCCTCACCTTTCGATACCTCCCTTTCACTCCCCTACCCGTAGACGTCGGAATAAAAAGCCGAAATAAAAACCCTTTTTCTTCTTTCCTTTTTTGAGTCTCCACTACATCACTGCTCCACCGCCTCAAAAACTCCTTCTGCGGCGGCGCCGTTTTTACGAGCCCTCTGCCGGCGAGGGAGGGAGTTAAAGGATAAGATACGACGAAAAGAAGGACGAAAAGAAAGGGAATCCGCGCGGAGGGGGAGAACACAATGAACAATGCGACCCCACCAACCTGCGCCTCCACCCCCTTGCTTGGCCTACACCGCCTTCTCTCCCACATCCTCTCCCCCCTCTCCGTTTCTCTTCCCAAATCCTCCTTCCCGCCACCTTTTCCTTCCCCCCCTCAAACCCTCCCCTCCGCCCATATGCGCGGCTAAAGGTGGGACTGCAAGCCCCGCCCCCGCCTCATAACACGCCCTCGTGTCATCCCGTAACTCCCACCCGCGAGAGCATTACCCCACACTCATCTCAACCCGACTAAACAAACCTCCCACAACCACTGCACTATCTTATTTCACCCACTCTCAATCTCTATCCGGCCCGCTCAACGCCTACACACTCACTCCGTCACACACGGCGGAGTTCCACTTTCACCCTCTGTAATTATTTTACACAGTGGCGAATACGGTTTTTTTTATTACTAGTAAGATCGTATCTGGCGTAACTTTGTCGAATCTATAACTCAAGTTGAGCCAAAATGAAAAAAAACTTCCACGCCCACGGTTTCGTTGAGCAGTCGATTTCATCAGGTGAGCAACAAGATTGCACTTAAAAGACTGAAGTCCTTAAATTGGTTAAACGGCTCTTGATCAGTTTAGCTATTTTTAGACATTATTCTATTGATTGCTCACCCGATGATGTCGGCTGTTCGACGAAGACATGATTTTGTAATAAATCGTCCAGTGGAAAGTAACATTTTTTTGTTGGTTCAACATGGACATATGCTAACTTTGAATAGGTGCAGTCACAATCACTGTTAGGTTTGGTCAAATAGTTTTAAATGTGGACACATTGATTCTTTAAATATTTGAAACATGTAAAATCGCAATTTTTTGGCTTAAAGGGTGTATCAGCATTCTTTGTTTTACAGTTCAGTACACAGTCTCCCTTTATGCGTCGAGCGTAATAGTCGATAAAAAAAACGACTGTAGTGGGAGCCTATATCAGAGTGTACGCAACTTAAACCATGAGGGTCAGTCGAAACGTTGACCACTATGGACAGCCTGACCTGATGGAAATCCCGAAAAAAAGGTCTTTAAATGGGACGTCGCATATCCGTTTCCCAAAAAAGGGGGTACCGCCTGCACACCCTATCTCCCTCCTGACTTAGGCAACCCCAGAATATTTTTTACGTCCGAGTCCCAGCCTGACGCCCCTTGCCCTTTTCCAACGTTTATGCGCTTCGCTATGCACAACGGCCCACACTAAGAGTGAGGAGCCTAGTGAAAGAAGGAGAGGCATGAATGTACCCATTCGACGGCCATTACCACCCACCACTCTCGCCCACATGCGAGAACGAGTGGCTTTCGGTTCTCCGAATACGTAACGCTACGACGCCAATTGATAATGCGCAAATGCTTGAAAATGGACATGGCGATGTAAGAGAACGGACTCCAAAATAATCCTGGTAATATGGCTTGCGTCAAAGATTTAATTCCCGAGTTGTGGCGATGCTTCTATGGCATGCTGATTCCCAGTTCCCCACCTCGATGCCATTCATTCATAACATTGCAATCCTAATTTACTCCAAGTAATTTATATTCCAAGTCGCAACCTGATCTGAAATAGATGACATGATAAATGACATTTAAAGTCACACGATTTCCCAGCTATTAAAATAGAGCGATCAATTATCATGCACCAATTATTCATCTGTTTCAGCAGGAAATAATATTTTTATCAGAAAAATATAAAAAGAAGACAGCTATTGGAGTCGAACTGGAAAGTTTCATTTTTCCAAAATTATTCAAATTTGTATTTTTTTAATTAGTACAGAAATTAATCCACAAAACAGAGCACGACCCCATCACAAAATTATTTCCTTAGCTGACAAATGACGGGTCGCCACAATTTTAACCAAAATGAAAAGGAACTTTTTAAATCCTACAAATTTGAAATCATCAAAAAAGCCAAAATAGGAGGGAAAATAAAATCAGGAAATGAAGGGACAGGAGTCGTTGAGGGATTTCTTTTGGCAACGGAGAGAACGGAGTAATTGTTTTTTTTCCACACGGTGAGGAAAGAGGAAAAGGTGGAGAGAGATTCAGTAAAGGGGTTTAAGTACTTTCCCAAAAAATATCAAAAGAGCCTTTCCGCACCTTTGTCCTCGGGAGACAAAATTTTTGAAACTGCATTGAAGCTGTTAGCCGAACGGAGTGAGCCTTGAAGAACGGGTCTGAGGAGTGAAGAAGCAGGGAAACTATATTTTATTTCACGAGGAGAGAGGATGCAAGCGACGAAAGGAAGCAAGAAAAAACGAGCTATAATTAAAGCCAGTGGAGCAACAGATAGAATGAAATCTCAGTACAGCATTTGTCGAGGATAAGGAAGGGGAGAGAAATTTTTGAATTCGTTAGCAGCAGAGAGAGTGAGTCCCTGGAAAAAAAGAGACGACGAAAAACCGAATGAGTAGATGAATGATATTATTTTTCACGAGGTGTATGAATGCATGCGAAGAAACGAAGTGGGGAATATAAATAATAATGAATGCCGGTGGATCAGCAGAACGAAAAATTAGCACCGCATCCCGCGTCACACTTGTGAAGGATTAGGAAAGATAGTGAACACAATTTAAGCTGAAGCACGGCACGTATAAGTGCACGTGTAAGAGAAAAACTATTATAAACAAAATTGATGTTTTGATTCTATCATCTTTGTACCTTGACTGTGCCGCCAGTTCCTTCCGTACTGTTCGATATTTAATACGGCCCTAAGGCTGAAGCGCACTGTTGTCACGCAGTCACATGCACGGATTCAAAGGTATGAATAACCAAGGAAGAACTTCACTGTGAATAAGTAGCTCAGTTTTCTTGGGATTCGCACCCAGATCTGCCGATATGTATGCCAGGCTTTGCATGACGTATAAGACTATAAAAATGATGATACATATATTTTGCGAGCTCAAGCCCTGTATCATTCAAATTACGACTTAAATTTTCAAAATAGTAAAATATTTAAAGATAGTAGCCATGGAGAAGAATAAGAAACCTGGAAACAGACACTTGTTATACATGATTAATTTGCCATAATATAAAGAATATTATTATATTATAAAAATTGTGTGCAACATCATGGCTACGCTTCTGTTAAATACCTTCCGAAAGAATTTATGAAAGGGTTAACACAGTTAGCGGTATACGTAGTTACATAACTATCTAGTGATCTGGGTAAAACGACAGGTCAAGTTAAATGATTCCTGCGAAGCGAGTTATCGAGTATTGGCTGTTGAAAATCTTGATATTTAATTTCTATATATTGAAGCAGCTACCAGCTGTAACGTTTGCGATTAACAGAAAAAATGAGGCTGGGAAGTATCAAATAAATAAATAAATGCTAATGTGGTCGACATTAAGGATCAAGGATGCATGCGAGCAAAGGAGTTTGGAAAATTTAAGCAATAATGGAATGTGACAGAGCCTTAAGGCCTGTTTACACGATACATTAACACGTACGAGTTAATGTCCGTTTGCATGAATGATTTTTGTGGACCGGAACGGAACATGTACGAATGCGTGAACCAAATTAGAACAGGTTTTGTTTTCTGTGCATACATTTGCACAAGTTGGGCGGTTACACGGCGCATTTTGGCGTTCATTCTCGCATTCATATATTTAGACATTAACCCATACGTGTTGATGTACCGTGTAAATAGGATTTTAGACAGTTCATTGGCCTCAGAAGGTTCTACCTCGTCAATGAATGTAAAAATGGAGACCCCTGGTTTTGTTGAAAAACTGACATTCCTAGAAATTTGGAGGACAGAAAGAACTAGCAATCCGATAATGCCAAATTTGACTAACTTTGTCATAAAAAAACAAGCAGTAAAATCTTTTTTCTCAGAACCAGCGTGGAAGCAGGAAGGACCTTGACGAACCAATGCTGCGAAATTTTAATAACTTCCCGTATACTTACTTTAAGGGAAAGAAGTACGAAATAGAAGAGAATGAGAGAAAGAGAATAGAATAGAATAGGTGGAGAATGGTTTCAGCGTGGATACGATGCAGACTAACGGCCAAGAGGAGTAAAACGATGCATGGAGTTGAAAGGAAAGCCCTGTGGAAGGAAAGGAGATGCGGAGAATGTCCTGCCGGTGGTGATGTCAATGAAACAGCAGGGAGGCAAACCCTTTTCTCGTCTCACCCGATTATAGGACGCATTTTAATTTTCTTCATGATCTTCATTATTATTTTTCCTTTTATTATTTTCCGAAATGAAAAGTTAGCTTATTGCTCCACTGGAAATCTGACAAAAGCAGAGAAAAATGTGCGCAGGAAAAACAGAAAACCTAGTGCATGATTAATTACTTACGCATGCTCGTCGAAATTCACCTCTATGCATTATCGCCTCGATATGTTACAGCCCCTAACAAGAGTAAGTCAGGGACTAATAGACAATAATATTTTGTACATTGTTAAAGGGTTGAACAATGGCATAGATTGGCAGTTGCAAGCATCCAAACGTTAGAGCAGGTTTTTGTTACGAACCAGACGGATTGTAAACCCGGGTCCAAGGTTCTTTTGAACTTCAATACATCAACGCTTCATTTGGGATCAATTTCCCCGATACAAATGCGATATCATTAAGATGTTAAGCTCACGATATGGAATCCACTAAAACACAGCAACATCCATGCATTTGCTTACTTATCAATCAGAGAAAAGTTGAACGAAGAATGCGCCATATCAAATACCGTGCTTCATCGCAATTTAGTTACGAAGTTGTAACTACGTAAATTTTCTCGTTCTTCTTACTTTCTCTGGTGATCTATTTAATATTTCTATAAATCCTTTCATGAGGATATCGGCATACTATAGGCTGGGCGCTGCATATGCTTTCATTGTTCATGTGCAAGGCAAATGAAATAAAATACAGCAACAGAAAGATTCAAATTTTGTCCAAAAGAGTGAGTGGCGAAAATCGATTTTTAGGGATTTATTTTTGGCCTTACAGCTCCTTTGCACAGTTATAATTTTGAAACTAAATCGCTCGTCATCGCCCGTACCATCCAGTTATCCCCATCCTTCCTTCTGTATCGCTACTTGCCCAATATTCACATAGCCACCGCCTCATTCGGCATTCCTAGTAACAAGAACGGTGGCAAACGGGCGATGGCAATGTGAAAGAAGCCGAAACAGGCCCAGGGAGAACGGAAGATCGGTCGGAGGGGGGTTGGGGAAAAAGGGTTTTTCGGAGCGGAGAAATGGCCTCGAGAATACTTAAAAAGCACGATGGAACTTAATTTCCATCCTCAAAAACCGACACACGGTGGGAGGATATGAAATATACGGACGTAACCTGTCTCGAAGGTATTCGTTAATAAGAAAGTTTCTGGGATAACTCTTCCTCCCACCTCCAACTCACCGCCCTTGTTCACTCCTCCCGCCAATTTTTTCCTCATCTCATTTTTAGGATTTTTTGATTCTTTCTTTCTTTCTGCGCTTCCCATACCTTTTGGCAAAGGTCTCAAAACGTTATGAGGGGCTCTCCGTGAGGAGCAGGAGAGTGGTTTTGGGGAGGGGAAAAGTGGTTCGATAGGAGTGCGAGGAGAGATTTTGAATGGGTTGGGTTTTCAAGGGATCCTCCACGCTAGAAGCGTCTAACGCTGGAGATTGGAACAGGCAGTCATCGTGCCGAAAGGGAGAAAAAGTTAGCGGGGGGAAATGGGACTAGCGCTAAATTAATTCACGGTACCAATCTCGCGAATGAAAACGTATTCGAATAGCAGCTCACATTAAGGACATCACAGTATTGTAAGAGCTAGATTTTTCCTGCGTATCAGGTAAGGATTGTCGGGTTCTCCATTGGGTAATTGGCTCCATGTCTCCCGGCGTTTCGAAAACTGACTTCTTCTTCATCCTCAGGAGATCTTCTGGATCGTTCTTCGAAACGTCGGGAGGCATGCAGCCAATGACCCGATGGCGAACCGGGGAATTTTTACCTTCCTTTACATCATAGTATTGAATCAAAATATTATATTCCGCTCTTTTTCTAAGAAATATGTAATATAAAACAATTTTACAGTATAAGGACTACTACTATGTGCTCCACGGTGATATGTACAAACTAGGTGAATTTCACATAAAAGAAATTTCATGATCCATCATGAGCAGACAATTAATTTCCCACGACATTTTGAGGCCATTACCTCAAAAATATTAAACATTAAAGGAATCGATGAGGATAATACAGATTTTTTATTCAACACTGCGTCCTTGAAAAAGAATCTTTAGTCAAAGTAGACCACAATAAAGTCAGAAAAAGCAGTTAGACACATTCAAAGCACTGATGAAACAGCCACAACAGCACCATATCAACCAGAATCACAATTTGCGCCGCAAGAATTTTGAAAATTAGCACACTTTGAATATCTTCTCTGTGATATCGCTCGGGCATGATTACAACAGAACACGAAAAATAAACGGACCTAAGTATGGAAAACGAAATTTTTTTATTTAAAACGAACAAAAAGAGGAACCACACCTTTTCTTTTCCTTCACTGCTGTCATTTTCATAAAGGGAAACTCTTATACTCAATCCAGCCATTTTCTATGTTTCATGCCCACTGAACGAGTAGCGTATTAGTACTCAACGACAATAAAAATTGAACAATCGAGTTTCATTGTACACGCTAATAATCAAAGCGGGAGTTTGCCTTCATAAAGGAATTATCTGCGTTCATGACATTTAGAATTAATAAATAAAGGTGAAATGGGGGAGGTAAAGGCTAATAAGCAATGATCATATCCTTAAAATTTGATACCATACGTTTTAACGAAGGTCAAGTTAATTCTAATGAGAGGTAATCATTTTACACATTATTAAATATTTGGCGAAAATTGAAATTTTTATCATTATTCATTTCCGGTCAAAAATCAATACTAAAGAGGTACAATCATTGATATTCTGCTACTGTGGCACAAGATTCATTTACTGGTACAATTCACAATTTTGTCCTTTTTATACTTTAATTATACCAACATAAAATCTGGAAAGTTGATACTTTTCCCATTGTATGACCGCCCACAATAATGCATTCCTGTTTCGATATTCAATATTACAATAATACCTTTTCTATTACACTCCGCCAAGAATTGCTTTAAATACTTACACTAGGGATATAGGAGGGTATGTTAGCTAGATTATTTTTTAAATTCCTTACTTCTCCAAGTTAAAGAGGAGCTATTTTTCTGAATTGCTTTAGTGCATTCGTTCAATCGTAGGCGCCAATTATCACTTTACACTATAATATTACCTGACTCAACAAACAAATGCATCCAGCCAATGCGCCTTCACGTCCATTTATCATTTAACAATAAAAAGACTGCCATTCTTCATGAATTTCTCTAAAGGCTGTGAAAAAAATGAGGGGAGATTACGTATCTTACAAAATAAACGGCTTTAGATACGAGTGTTAAAAAACCTTTGTTTCAAATGAAAATCAATATCCATAAAAAGTAAAAATATATATTCAAAGTCGACCTCGCCTCAGTAGGCTAATTATTGTAATAATAAACCAAGGGAAATAGCGAGAGGTTTTAAGGTAAATTACAATTTTCCAAGCACACATAAAAGCAAAGCTTATCCCTAAAATCACAATTTCCTTAGGTCATGTCAAGACTAGTGTGACGAAAAAATCGGCATTAACATAGTCTGGAGTTGAAAACCAAGCAAAATTAAACCTCAAAAACTCCACGGTACTCGACACTATTCCATTGTATTACAAAGAAGTTGGAAATGACGGTATTCACTCGGGCTTGCGGGCTGTCTCCACTGAGAGCGGGAGAAAAAGCAAAACATATCCGCCGTTGAAGCACTAGGTGTTTTAAAATTCACAAGGCTCGCAGAAAAACTCCTCCTCTACCGAAGGCCATACCCAGAATCGCCTCTTTTTCAGAATTTCTTCTCGCTGAACGAAACTCCTCGAATTACGGGGCCCGAGCAGAAACTTCATTAATGTTTTGTCTCCTCTCCCTCCAACAATCTCGGTCCGTCTCATACTTCCTGGCTATCCTTTCTATCTGCTCTCTATTATCACCTCGTTGACCCAGCAGCAAAAGGGATAAAATTAATAAGTGGTGGGGTTCTCATTTAAAAAATCCCATCTCGCCGGCGATATATAGCGAGGAATGGGGCCTCATCTTCTACTCCTGCGTCCGCCATTTCCGAATACTCATCCCAGCCTCCCTTCTTCTCGAAGGGATTCTCACGCGGGGGATCCCGTTCTGGAAGTCTAGAATCGGACATAATTACGGGGATCAACTGATTGCCTCGAATCGTTGGGTCGAGGGGTGGAAATTTATAATTAGTCCCCTGAACTCATTGTTTACCAAAAAAGAGTTTTGGATCTAACATCCACGTCATCTGGAATAAAAATTCCACGCAAGTCATTTGATCATCATTTTGTTCATTGTGGAAATTAAATTTAAGTTTCAAGCGGGTCTCTTGCGAGAGAATATATTCGAGAATAAAATATAGCAATATCTGCAAATGCCTTTTATGCTTCACATATTCAATCGAAAAACCTATTAAGTTTCAGCAATATATTGAGGTACTTATAATATAGGAGCTTTAATAAATAAAAAATGAAACAATTGGCTTCAGTGAAAGGATATAAATATGTCGAGGAGGATATAATTCACTGGATATAATTATTCTCAATTGTAAATTATTTACAAATGAGCCTCGAAACAAATCACCTTGCAACATTTAGCCCCATTTTTTTACTTCAGCTAACGGCAAAACCTCAGTGTTTGGGTGCCCTCTACACTACGTTTACAAAATTATACTAACGCGTGATCAACATAGTTTCAGGTGAGAATAAAATGATAAATTGTTTAATTGAAGAGCGCTCGTTTACAACGGAGAAAATCTCTAGCATTCATGATTTAATACGATGATTATTACTTTGAATACCATAATCAAAGGGGTGGTATATTTAAGTATGGCGCAGCTCTCAATTCCGTCCACTGTAACCTAACACTTCATATTCCGCGGGGAGTAACCCAGAAATAGATATGGTTAAAGTTACGCAAATACGAATATGTAAAAATGAAATAATTCAGAACAGTTTAATGTATGGTTAAATATATTGCAGCATGCCGAAAGGTAATAACGTAACCTGAAAAAGATAAAAATCGTATGCCAACCTATTTTTTCAACGTCAAATTAATATCCACCTGTTTTCAAAAAACTGGAAGCATAATAAAAAACCATCAAAAGTAATTCCCGCTCCAGAAAAGTATTCACTATTCGGTAGAACCACCACTAAACGAGAAACCTTTCCTCCACTGAAAAATATATGTATTTCTCTCGTCATGTTTAACAATAGGAAGTCCTTCGCAGGTCCAGGCTAACTACTATTAGTGTCGGACAGGGGCTAATCTTGGTGCCCACTTTCTTCCACTTAGGAGAAAACCTTCATTTTTAAGAATTAGTGATCTAAAACCACCAGAAATTGATCGAATGCAACGCCAAGGATACTTCCGCGTCGCTCACTATGCCTCAATTCCCCATTGCAATCGCGAACAAAAAAATATTATCGCACTGGGCGTTCACCGGTGCTTCCTCCTTCAACCCCCGAGCCTTCCGTACCTCCCCACATGTAACTCTTCCCTCGCTCCCCTTCCTGTACCTTTCCTATTTTACAATCCATCCGAAGTCATCGATCGCTGCCCTCCTTTCCCACCAACTCCCCATCTCCCACTCCACCGTAAAATCCATCTCCCGTACTCACTTTTCCTTCCTTTTCCTTCCCACTACCCAGCCACCAACATCTTTGCCCCCACGAAACAGTAGGGCGGCGCGAAAATGTCAATCAGCGCGAAAGTGTTCCCCTTAACCCACATTCAACGACTATACTTGTGATCAGAGCACGAAGGAATAAGGAGAGGACGGGGCAGGGACGGATCCAGGCATATATTTTGGGAGGGGGGACTTCCATGAACGGCCGTAGCGAGTGGGGAGGTCAAGGGGTTCAAACTTCCTCTTATCCCCAAAATTTGGGGGTAAAGCCGAGTGAACTTCCCGAACATAATTATATAATAAATTTCAATAAAGGGTTGGTAATTTTTAACAGCAGTTTTTTTATTTTATTTATCTACTGCCACACCATTTGAACTAGTGCTATTTGGCCATTAAAACGGGATTTTAATAGCAAACAAACGGACATGATCATCCATGCCCTGGATAGGGGAAACGTAACTAGGCGGGACTCGAACCCGCGACCTTCGGTTTAGCAGGCGAGGAAGTAAACCCGCTGCCACCGAGACCGGCAGAATTCATACATGGATGATGCTCGGTTTATAATTTTCAAAGTATCGGTCCTGGCAAAAAAAATATTCTCTTGCACTTGTGGGGGGGACCCTTCCCCACCCTCTTTATCCGTCACCGGGATGGGGTCGAACGGGGAATAGTTTTAGGGGAAGGAGTAGCGGAGGGAACGAAAAAATTAAGAGAGCGAGGTAGGTAGAAATGGAATCGGATGGCCCTCACCCTTATATTTTGAGTGGGACGGGTCCGAAGAGCATTAAGTTATTACTGGTATCACTTCCTAAATGGTCCCCGGAGGAGAGAGAGGAAGTGGTTGGGGCATGATTGGGGACTTTTCGGATACGTGTGCAGGAAGAAATAATGAGAAAAGTTGCGATTTAAGGATATAGCAGTGATGGATGGGGCAGGACATTTTTATTGGTGTTCTTGATAAGGCTGAGGAGACGTTCAATCACTAGGCTTAAGAGTGCATATCCAAGAAGAGTAGTGGAAATTAAGGAAAAAATAGATAATAGGGACTAGTAAAGCGTGGTAGCTAGGAGAACAGAAGGCTGATTAGAAATGGCTTTTAAAGTGGAGAGCAGCATCACACTGAAGAATCATCATCAGAGATTCGTTGATTGCAGTTCTTCATTAGAATCAATCAAGAGGTGGTGCATTGTATCGCTTATTCATGTTTTAATCCATTGAATGTGAACGAAGGTACTGAATTATTACTCCTTTTATTTCTCAATTCAATTGCACTGAATCAACGGGATAAATAAAATGTACAAACACCTATGATGAACTCATTGTGTGTCTAGGTTATTAACTAGTCTAATTTTTTTGTCATTTCTAAGCGCCCAAAATAGCCTTCCTCCATCTTTTAAATTGCTCAATTCAAATTCCGATTAAGAATAGGAAACAAAGGCAGTTTTTGGCATTGGTTACTCTCATACTATTTTACGTCATTTATTAAACTCCTATTTCATGAACCGAACAAGGGATGTTGCTTCCTCATTGGATTCCGATACGAAATAATTGTCCTAAAAGTTAGAACAGATTTTTATAAAAGTATATAAAACAGATTTTTATAAAAGTATATAAATCTCCATGGATTAAGGCTATAGCGATCAATTTAACATCTTCCAAATATTTCGCTACCTTGTTGGCAACAAGCCGAAGGACTTAAAAGGCCAACAATAACTCAACGAATGGTAGAAAATCAAATGAATTATTTAGATGCTCACCCAGTTGACTCGACCAATTACCTTCACTTTGCGTCCTAATTTTACAAATGAATATGATGATAGGTACTTTTGAACCCTAGTCGCGAGTTTGCACGTGAAATAAAATTTGACAACGAAAGGATACGCTTGATGCGCTAAACGACTCAATTCCGAGTAGTCATACAAACAGGTGTTCCAGAATCATAGGTCACCAGATTTGTAAGAAAATACATTTATTTTTTTGAAAGCGTCCTCATTCATACGCAAAATTCAATGTTTAAAAATATTTACAATAATCTCATAATTCAATAGGGCCACACAAATAAAATATATTCCACTTAAAAATTAGCTGAGTAAGACTTCAACCTCGATATCCGACTTGACGAGTTTCCATTCATGATAGCCACAACATTATACGATAATGCTGAATTAAATATAAGTAGAATTAAAAAAATACAATCTACAAATCAAAAAGTCAAACCAGAAATGCGACATAGAACGAGCTCGAAGTCACAATTTTTGGAATATTAATTACTTAATCATCAAATCCGAAAATCATGCATCCTCTGGCAAAGTATAAAAGTCTAAAAAGGAAATGTCACAAGTGTCACTCACACAGGAAATCCGGCTGCAAATACCCGCAACGGAAGTTATAAGCACACATGCGAAGACTCGGGTTGCTCATGTGAAGTAATCATAAATTCATCCGAAACCAGTAGCACTAAAGTCTGCCACGTTGTACACAAGTCCACACACGTTTGCCACTGGTTGGCAACTCGCGTTGCAAAACAGTCGGCTGGTGTTCAAAGGGAATCACGTTAATTCCATAATACGCTATTTCCCGGTATACTGGTTTCGGATATCATCCTAGAAACGTAGGCAACTTTTAAGACTTAATTGCGTTGATAGTCGTATATCACCCAGGATAATAAGAGTAGCAAAGAATGATAACTACTATAAATAAATCACGTCAAGTAGCTATTCCTATGTAAATTTTCATTTACAGAGTTCTTGAAGGGCATACAACAGAGTCCTATATTTATGAGCACAATATCAAAGATGGTTTATGGAAGTTTTTTAAGGCTAAGGAATAAATTATCTCGGGTATGTTGTATCCATTTTAATAGATTAACTTACAGTTTGCGGACTATCGTTGGATTGTGTTTCCAAGGACAGTGACTTTGGAAATAGTAAAGAAGCTATTTTGAGCATACCAAAACCTTAAAAATAAAAATTATTTACAGCAAAACCCAACTCTAGCAATAAATTACTCAAACAAACTTCCCCAGCAAAAATTTGTTTAATTCAGTTGCCAGCTTTTTTCAGTCGAAGTGTATCTTCAAGTTCAGTCATTTCACGGAAGTTCACGCACGCCAGGGGTTATGGTAGCTTAGGGGATAAGATGATATCATGCTGACCGAAGGGCTCCAGGTTAAAATCCCAGATGAAGCCTTTGTCAATTACAAACAGAAATCGCAGTGCAAAGATAAAAAAAATTGGTCCCTCAACCCGAAATATGTGACATTCACACGTCTGGAGCTCCTAATTCGTATGCGGTTACCTCCACCTTGATCTATCCACAACCATCCCCAAGGTATAGCCACTAGCGGTCACAATTGTATAATTTTAATTTTAGCTCCTCCGTCATTTAATGGAATGATGAAAATAAAATTTATAAATGTGTGAGCCATGAAATTTTTTTTAAGAACAATGGAACATAAGTCTCTTAAAAATCTTGGGGAAAAAAAGGAAAAACTACCCCGACCATTTCATGAGTAACTGTGGTGGGATGAAAAAATTGGTGAAGGGCAAGTAAAGTGGAAGAATAGCATAGGGAATCTTAGGAGCGGGTGATGAAGAATGCCAAGCAGAAGAATAATGCTAGTATGAAAGATGAGATAAAGGGAAAATTAAGTGGAGAGCCGCGCCAATCCAATCTTCAGATTGATGATTCATGATGTGATCATGATGATGCCATGTAACGATAAAACTGATTTTACTGTTTCTACGATTGTAATGACGCGGTTGCAGCATCAATGTAAAAAACGAGGCCTCCTATGGGACCAGACTGGTACTTGCCATGCAAGCTATTTCTACCACGGACCCTAATAAATGCCATTTTGGCAACACAGACAGACACATACCGTGCAGCAATGTAACCGCAGTCTCCGTTCCAAAATGTTTTCCAGTGACGGCGGCGTGGGACTCGGGGAGTTCACGAGGGTGCGGGGGCAGCTGGAAATACTCACCCCGGGGCGCGTCGAGCTACGTCATACTTATCCTTGTCGTCTAAGGGGGCGTGTCGGAAACCTTGTGCCCAACCCACCCAGCCCACAGCCCTAACTGCAATTTCCCATGCAGCGACCGAGGGGGAGGCGCCCTCCCATCAGCGCGTTTTAAGGACAGGGTGGCCACCCTCTCGGGGAGGTTGGGAAAATCCAGGAATATGATGCTGTCGGGGAAAATCCGTGAATTGTCTGAGGACGCATCGCTCCCGTTGGATCGGTTATTCCGTAGCAAAAATCTATTTTAGAATTAATTCTGTCCCCTACATTTTTCTGAGCATGCATAATAAGTACTTTTCAAAAATGAAAATTTAACCTCGGAAAAAATAATGACGAAAAATTTTCATCTATGACAATAAAAAAAATTTTGAGTTAGGTAATATTTTCTCCGTGCTAAAAATGTCATACCTAAGTTGCTGGTGAAAATAGACAAAGGTTCTTCCTCAATCTACTAAAACTTTCAAGGTGACTTAAGTGAAACAAGTATCAAGTCAGTAAAAGAGAAAAAAGTTAATACATATAAGTTCACTCAAAATCCTGTAAAAATTATATAACTACATTTTACGCATTGCAATTACATTTTAACATAGAACGATACCGGCTATAATGAAAAAACATTGTTTTAAAAACAAACGCGAAAGGCATATTTAATAGTTATTATGAATCAAGTAGTCATGGTCCAACGAAAAATTGTATGCGAAGAAGGGAAAATTTCCTAATATTGATACAGGAAATGAAATGAAGAACTTATGTTACTATTTTGTGTTTCGTCAAAACCTAGAGAGCTAGTTTACTTCATTGGATATCTTCAAATCTTTGGAAAGTTTCAAAAACATCATCCTCCCGAGTGCCTTGCGTATTCGGAATCACTCTGAATTTCGACTGTCCTCAAGCCCCCTGCATATCACCACGAAATTGTGTTACCCGCAATATATATTATTTTACATCCCAAAAAGGGTTCCAACAATGTATTTTGAAATATTGTGCAGATGATCTCGTAAATATAGAAAATAACCTCCAATAAATTATTGGGTTGACAGTGTTTAATATTAAATACCCGCTCGCCTCGGTGGTGGCTTGGTAAAGTCCTCGCCCGCCAATCAAAAGGCTGCGGGTTCAATTCCCGCCTGGAATGGGTTTCCCCTATCCAGGGCATGGTTGTTCGAGTACGTTTAATTGTTAAATTTGGTGAATAACCCAATTAAAATGGCCAAATGAGCTATATTCGGTGGCTTGGGAATAAAGTAAAATAAATGTTTGTCTCCTTCCCGATAATTTTGTATTTTAAATGATTCAGATTTTAAAGTTTCTACTGATGATGCATAAAACACATCTGGGAGTAACCGAAAAAATGAAGAAGTACTAAGAAAACCCGGAAAAGGTCTGGAATTTTATTCTAGTTACTTAGTGGCTAGCCTGGTTTAAGGGACCCTTGCCGGCGGAGGAGTCTTGTTTTTCGCCCGGAGGGAAGAGGTGAGCCGGGATGTTGATGACGTTGATTACGGGGGGATTGGTTATGGGGTGCCTATATCCGGCCCCGGTGGAGTCGGAGGTGGGGGTAGAGGGAATTGTGGGAGAGAGAGAGAGCAGAATAGGATGATGAGGTTCAAGGGGACCTTACCCTAACCTTTTTTTTAGCCCATTACCCACCCCCTCGCCTCACTTTAAGGGGTCGAGGAGTAGGTGGAGGAGGTGGGCTGAAGACTAGGCCAAAGCCGTGGGGGTCCTTTGGAGGGCAAAAGAGGTTTGCAAACGGGGTTTCCTGGTGGGCGAACGCCGAGAGGACGGGAGGGAAATGGTTTCGGTGTTTGTGTCAGGGTGCGGCCAAGTGTTCCACTTGTGAGCCCTCTATCGTGAGGAGAGATAAAGTAAGACAAGTGGCCGTCGTCCTCGCAAACAGCCTCATGGCTTGAAAAGGAGTGAGATTGGAGGGGTGAAGGGGAAATGGGAGATTCTCGCGTTATTTTTGCTCTTGGAAAGTGAAAATGAGAAAAAAGCAACACATAATTCTGTATCCGGAGGGGTCGTATGGGATCGGGCCAATTTTAGAGGCAGAGTTTCTGGGAGGGGTAAGTGACAAGAATGAGAGGTACTCATTAAAGATACCATACTTTACCGAGGAGTATTAGAAAAAATAATGATGATGGTCCAGTACGAAAAATACCTATATCCTGTTAAATTTCATTGTGTATATTGATTAATTTAATATATGAAGCCTTAAAAATTTATTTTTCCGGAAAGTTAGTATCCATTAAATTTGTTTTCAACATATATACTTCCAATATAAATGTTTCAGCGGGCACGAAAAACAATGACTTCGATTCAAATACCAGGCAAAACGCCAAAATTATTGGCAATGGTGGCAAGCCCTAGTTAATTCACATCAGATATTATCAGATCTCTAAAATTTGTGTCATAAAGCTCGAAGAAGTTAGTCAGCAGTTGATGAAATTAAGATAGTAGAGCTACCTTGATGCCAATATATTTTATTTCGGATATTACAAAGTACCAATTTCAAAATATTTCAGTTCGACTGCAGTATGATTAAAATAACACTTGATATTATCATCCACCCCTGATTTTTTTCCATCCTTTGCGCGATGAGAGTTTTCTGAGTTGAAAAAGGTAGAAGAGCGATTCTGACATCGAAAATGGTGTACATGGGACTATAAAATTCGACTTAGTCAAGTACGTTAAAGGACTGGAGGAAGAGTTCTCGGGTTACGAGCCGGGTCCAAGGGTTTTTCAGCACTGACGTTTCGAAGGCTGAAAAACCCTTGGACCCGGCTGGTAACCCGAGAACTCTTCCTCCAGTTTATTCGCCGAAAAAATCTTAGATCTTTCATAACGTTAAATAAGTTCAGGGCATTTCACATGAAACTTATTTTAAGAAGAAAGAAAATGAAAAGTAAAAATAAAGCTGACCACTGTGTACTAACAAATAATGTTCCTGAACAGTCAGTCACCTCATCATGTTTTCTATATATTGGAATATAAGAAATCAATAAGTCATAAGAAGTCAAATGTTTTTTATCCGAACGCGTAACATTGCGATTGTACAGAGACATTTCATTCCAGAGGCGGAAGTAAACTAAAACCAAGTTTATGGCCAGGGAATATTAAATAACCGTCATTCATGCAAAGCAATAAAAAAATAATACACGCTTTCGCGACCGTTTCCCAGGTAATTATTTTGTTAGTTTTTATAAAGTAATAAATACCGTAGGGTATAAATAATTTTTCTTCATAAATAAGCGTTCACTCTTGGTATAATTTATGTTTGATGGAAATTAAAGGGGGATTTTATACTATAGATTAGAAAATCTTTAAGGATAGATCAGCTCATTTATCGTAACGCAGTCAGAAATCTTATGCTGAGAATTAACGGAAATAGGAGCCTTATAGTTTTTTTCTGCCTGAGATCAAATATCTCTGATCTGAGAGAAAACCTTCCACCAGGTATTTTGTCTTAAATAATTTCATCTAGAGGTTGATAAAAGAAACAATTTCAACCCCTTTTTTCCGCCTTGTATCGCCACCACCGCTCGATAAGGGAGGATCGGGTTGGTGTAGCGGCTAGATAGTTGACTTCCCACCCATTGGGTTCGGGTTCAAATCCCGGCTTCGGCAGAGATTTTGCAGACACTGGCCTTTCCCTTCTTGAGTGCTTAATGAAGGTAATTTGAAGTACAGCATTCGGCCCGTGGATTGTGACGTTAAACCGTGGTCCCTTTGGCGCCTTTCCTTAACAGCAGACTAACGGCGACGTCGGGTTGCTCTCCAGCCTTCTTGCCCTACCCTTCCCTAATGACGCAAATGACATCAGCCGTCGTTCGCATCCTCCAAATACCATACCGTACCTTTTAAAATTAATTTGAAGAAAATACACTATTTCCAATGAGTTACATGTTCCCTTCCCTTCTTAAAACGACATTTACCTCCTTTTTCTGCGCGAGGGCGTAGGCACTTTTAAATTAGAATATTTATGCAGAATAATTGAATAATAATGTCACACCAATTGCGTCAATGAAAGAAATGAATATTTAAAGCGTTAAAATAGGTCTGAGACGGTAGGGAAAATATTTCAATCCCAACCATTCCGCAAGAAATGTACACGAATAGTCGGATGAATTTTTACCGTAAAAGTGGAATCTGTCTGCCGTAGTTTAAATCTGTCATGTGGAGTAAAAGTTATTTATTTTTTCATAGACAAAAGATAAATACGACGTTACTCGAGCAAATAATACTCATTTTCCACTATTGGTATAAGATGAAAGCCCATAGTTCGTGCATGGAAACAAAAGAAATAAATATCGGCCATGGAATCCAAGAGACACTCAATATGTTAGAAGTACTATTTCGATCATAGCCTCACCTTGAGTTTACTTCTTTCCAGTTAAATTAACAAGTCTATTCACCTATGTCACATTCATCCATTCAATCCTGAAGTACACTTCTTATTTTTTAACTATAAGTACACAACGATCCTGCATTATATCCATCTCTTTATTTTCCACGTTAACAGCTCACAGCTCAGACCCTAAAGTACAATGCCATTGAAACTCCGCTATTGTAATGAATAGGTCTGGCACGCTTATTCCAACATTAAATTCTAAGTAAAATTTAAAACTCTCCTGATAAGTAAAGAATTCGTACGATGGTGTAGACAATTTGGTTTCAAACAAAAAAATCCAGAAGTTGGGATATATGAAAATATTTTTTGAGCGTTATTCATCGACTTCTAGGCTCAATCACCATCTTTATGAGGATATAAGAGGGCGTTTTTAAAAGCAATATTACATGGTTAAAATTTAAATTAAATTTTTTTAGGGATGCAGCCGGAAAATACGACACCTTAAATTTTTAAATCTGTACACCTCATCGAAAAGTTTTAAGGCAATACAAAGCAATGGACTGAAAATATTTCCACAGTATCTCAAACGAAAAATAACAAATGTAAAAGTTAAAAATAATTTTAAAAATATTTTGGCGCTTTCACTTTAAAAGAGTACTTTTAATGGTTTTTTTTTATCGAGGCAATGATTTATAAAACCTGGGTTAATACTGTGTTCCATAAACTTGGGAGGGTAAGGAAACGCACAATCAAGAAATCCGTATGCTTCTTGAGATTATCCTTTTGAAGTAAACCAGGGACTAGCGTGGTCTCCGGGAAGACTCTCTCTTAAGCTTTCCCATCTAGATTACTGCTGCGCATAATACACTTCGAAAAACAGCTGGAATATTTGTTTTCATAATTTCTTTACGTATATGAAAATTGGATGCTTGATGAATTCTGACTTCTATGTGGTATGCAAACTGTAAGATATCTAGATCTCCTTCGCATTACATTGCAGCAAAATGTTATTAAACATTCCAGTCTATAAAAATTCCGAAAAAATGCTGCTTTCTGTCGCAATTAAAATTAAAAAATGCAAACGCACGTAATACATGAGCAAATAATGATGGATTTTGTTATTCAAGAACTAAAAATTCCTATACATATAAAATCTAAATTTATCGGTCTCTTGTGGTAGGTTTTATGCATATTATCATTTTTTTATCATGCAAGGAACAAATATGCAAGGAATAAACAAGTAACAATGAATCTATATTGCTTAGGTGCAAATAGATTTTTATATGAATTATTCAATGCATTTATTATGAATTTATATAAAAGATTAAAATTTTTGGCGAAAGTTCAGTAATTTTTATGGAAATTTTATTCACAATATTTTTTCTTTGCCCCGTCTTTATTCACTCGGGATTAACAGTTCTGATCATCAACGCTGAATAGGCGCCTTATTGGTCGAAACAGGATCTTATCACCTTAGCCAGCTTTTAACTACTCTCACTGTTGTAGTCACCTAGGCACGAGGGCGGGAGGAGCATTTATTTCGCTGAAAAGGGAAAATCACGCGTAGAATCGCAAGCTGGAGGATGAAACCCCTTGGGGCTAAGAAATTATCGATCCCTCATTTCAAGGTGGAGATTAGGAATTTAATTACAAAAATCAATGCGTCGAGAAACAGCTTGGAATGTTTCATTGAAAGCACTGGAACGACGCTCTAAGAGTAGTAAGACGAGGGCTTTAAAAACCTTACAAACTAGCTTTTAGATGATGAAAAGATAAGCATTCTGAATAGATATTCCAGGCTTATGCAATTCAGAGTTGCAGCCATATATCACATTTTTCTGAGTCTCCGCTAGGTTACGAGGCAGGCTAATTTATCATTAATACAATTCCATTGAAATGGCTACATAAAACTAAGGAAGTCAATCTAAAATACTCTCTCCCTTCTTCGAAATGATAGTTCAATATGAGTCCAGCACATTATATAATATCGATGACTTCGCTAAAGGCTACACCAAAATAGAATCAGAATTTTGCTGAATAATAAAACTAATATTATTTTTATAAAATGAATTATAAGCATTGGAATTTTCATAAAAATGTACGTAGCAAATTCTATGTAGCACTCTCATTCCCGTAAACACGTTTGTTTCTACTGCACCAATAATATGCGAGGCGTGCGAAGATTAATATGAATTAATGAATTTAAAAGTTCTGCAAAGCCTCATTGATCCATTTTCTTTCTCTTCGTAATACACCATATTCCAAAGTTATTTTCTATTAATTTCCAACGCACAATTTGGTTTTTACTTCCCACTGATATATATTCACCATTTATATTTCATGCTACTTCTCGGACACTTTCCCACTTTCAGAATAACATGATAGCTAATTCAAAAATATATCTATTTTATCTGTTTACCAACTAATTCTCTCGGTTGGAATCCTGAGAGATTATAGCTTATGTAGTAAGAGCTGGTTTCTGGATTTTTCCCGAGTCAAGATGTAAAAATGAGAACACAGACAGTAAATTTTGACGCTTGAATTTAAAAAAAACAGGAATGTTAGTTGTAATACTCTCATAATTACCTACGGACAAATCATTTTGCGCAGAGCTAAAATGGAGGAAAATTGAGTGGACTATGATATCTCAAGGGGGTGTGGTGAATCTGCAGTTCGAGCGGTTGCCTACTTATCTTAATACAAATCTCGGTGAAGCCTTTAGATGCTCAAAATAAAAATCTTCGGTGGATTCAGAGAAAGGGACTCTATCGTACTCTGAATGTGTGAACTACTAATGACTTTAAAATATCCTGGAGTGAGCTCTATCGATACCTAATCAGAGATGAGAGAAGGAAGTACAAGGTGAGAGCTGAAATGCTAGGTTAGTGAATAATGTCTCCGGATTTTTAGCTACCCTTAGTGCTCACTTGATTACCTTGAAATAGCAGGTTAGATCAATATGGGTGAGTTTTTCAACACAAGGCTTTTCTTTTAATCGGATGAGTAGAGTAATCACAGGTAGGACTGGTAGAGTACTCATTTGATAAACTTGAGATCGCAGGTTAAACCAATTTGGATGTTTTTTTTACCACTAGGTATTTTCACAATTATTGGGCAGAGTAATGATTGGTAGAGTGCTGATTTGCCAACCCATAAATCGCAGGTTATACCAACTTGGACGAGTTTCTCAACACTAGGATTTTTTTGGATGAGTAGAGTAGTTATCGATAGGACTGGTAGAGTACTCATTTAATTACCTTGAAATCTCAGATTAGAGGAACTTTGATGAGTTTTTCCTCACCAGGTTTTGTTTTCAAATTGAATGACGGTTAAAAAATAAATCGCACCACCGAAATTCTGAATGTAAAGTCTTATCCTGTCGGAAATGGAACCTCGGTCACATAGACGCCGTCCTTTCCCTGGACATCGCCACTAGACGCGTCCCAAATTTTCACAGGGGTGTCTCACCGACCTAGGAGAGGGCAGATGTTGACGAAGGAGAGAGAGAGGTGGGCGATGGAGGCAGAGAGGAGAGAGAGAGGTCTTAAGTGAAAGAGAAAGACCGGGAGGGATGGAAAATAGGGTTAAGGGGTTCAGGGAAGATTTCTGAGCGGATGGGTGGAGAGGTGATGGGGTGGCGGTACCCCTCCCCCTCCAACTAACTCCGTAAGCCTCCCCAACCACACTTCGATGTCATCAGCGACGAGAGCGGCGAGGAACGGTACCACTGGTGATGGGCAAAAAAAGAACTTCTTCCCGGATGACATTTTATTTCTTTCGGAAAAAAATCAGCCCCGCTCTTTTTGTTACTCCACGTATCTATTACAGAGACTTCAATGAGAACCATCCGTGCCCTTCGACGGTAGATACAGTCTCCGTTCCCAGCGCTATAGTTCATTAATTATTTCTCAGCGAGGGGAGAAAAGACATTCCCGGCAGTAGGTGCATCAAATTCATAGTACTATATGTGTTATACTACCTATCATCGGTGATCTTGACACCTCTTACTCTAGCGATAGAAAAGCATAGATTTTACATAGATTTTAATTTTGTGAAAAACAAACCATCCCACACACTGCCTCTTAGCATTCTAATTCTGTTTGCCTTTAGGGTGAACTGTGGTAACCGCATGTTCCATTACCTTTCTTTAATGGGAATAATAATTTCACAAGAAAAAAATCATCTTTGAGTTGCTATTATGGGAATGGGATAAACCAACTACGAACCTATAAATTCGTTAAAATATTTGCTAATAATATTTGATGCAGTGAAGAATACGTTACATGACTAAATAAATTCATAAATTACTCTTTGAAGTATATTATTCGGAGCAAGTGAGTAGCTACACATATGCATGATGAAATGAGGCATTAGACGAACTCCTAGAGTTGATTATGGCCACCAAGGTCCAGAAATAGAGACTAGATAATGATTCCAATCGTACGCATATAATCTGAAACCAACCTAAGTGCTTCATTACATGTAAAATTCACAAGCAAGAGCACAGGAAAAATCAAGAAAAGAGGGCATGATTATGCGTTGGAGTACTAATCGCATCCGGTAGAATTAGGAGAACGTTTTTTTTTTGATTCCTTACAAAAGTCAATCATTTCAAGGTAAACACGGCAAATAATGCGTATTCTGAATTTACGATTAATTCAGTACTCTTGAGCCAATGTTAATCGCCAAAATACAAATATCGTCGCAATTACTTCGATTAAGCGACAGTTAAACAGTAGTTTTATTAACTACATAAATGTAGGAAATTTGAATATCCCAGATAGATACATGGCCAAGCAATTTAATCTTTTCAATACAATTCATTCTCCAGTTAAGTAGATGTGACCTCGGTAAGATACTGTCGGGAGACTCAGCTAGATGTCAGAGTATGTCAGAGAGACCATAAGCAATGCTTTACCCTTAGATCTACCCCGTTCTACTAAAGTTTTATGTCATCATGACAAGCGGAACATCCCTAGTTTGATATTTTGGGGAAATAACATCAAATATGGTAAAGGAAAAATTAAATATTATCCAATGAAAGGATTTTTTCGATTACGACTCCTGAAAGACTCAGCCGCTTCATTTATATAACACTCTTAAACACTTTCAAAAGTAAATGTTTGGTCGAGCAATGAAAATTTTGGACGACTCATATTGGTGATGGCTGTGAAAGAATTTAGAATTAGCCACAGTAAAAGGATTTTCTAGCGTAAATCCTACCTCTAACCTAACTACCCCTCTTTCAATCAAAAAAGTTGCGAAGGATATTTTTAGTCCAATAATGGATGTTTTGGACAAATTATTTAGACTATAAAAGGGTTTTAAATTGGCATAGAAAAAGATTTTACACGCATGGCGAAAAAAACCTACACCGACCAAACTACAACCTCAATTAAAACGCTTACGAAAGCAAGTTTTTGGTCTAATGACATTATGGATGAATCAATTCCGATTCAGAAAGCCACAATTTTCATAGATTAGGAAAATACACTATAGCTAACCTGACTAGCAAAATATTTATAAATTTTTGCTGGACAATATTTTATGTACTAAAAATACGTTACATAATCAAATCATTTAACAAAATTATTCTGTGAAGTAAATAAGTCGATGCAACGATTACACCTTTGCATGGTCAAACAGTGCATAAGACAAACTTCTATGGTTGATTATGGCCACATGTGTCCAGGAATAAAGACTAGGTATTGGGTCAATCATGAGCAGATAATCAGAAACTAACCAAAATGTCTCATAACTTGTCTTTACAGGCCACAAGCAAGAGCATTCTATGCCATTCCATCTAGTATTCAAAAACATTTGGTGCATAGGGATGCAGGGAAAGGAACTGTCTACCTTACCCTGAATGTGTGAAATGTTAACGTCAAATTAGCCTGGGGTGAGCAGTAACTTAACCTAATCAGAACTAAAAGAGCGAAATACTGAGAGACGATTGAAGTGGTATGTTAGTGAACGATGTGTCCGGATTGTTAGCAGCCCTTGGAAATGATGGGTTAGAGACCTCGTTTTCTAACGTTGAGATCAAATTGGACATTTTTTTTACCACCAGGTGTTATTTTACAGGAGTTTTTGTCATAAGATTTTTATTATTGTGACTGTCCGAATAGTTAAACGGCTGTCATAAATAATATTCCTCATTTTACATTTTGACATTGGACGATGATCAATAAAAATAAATCGCACCACCGAAACCCTACAAATAAAGTGTAGCCTTATTCTCTCGGGAATCGAACCCCGAATACATCGACGCCATAGTTTCTCCGGCTATCGCTACTAGAAGCGTCCCAAATTTTCAATGGTTTTCTCACCGATCCTTAGAGGACGATTTCTGATGGAATATTGAAGGAAAACCCTGCCGAAACTGTGCACCGTGCTCACACTGGCGACTCCTACGTGCAACTCATCAGTCCCGAAGCACAGAGAAAGATAGCTGCGTGTAGGAAGCTAGGGGAGCGGAGCAGGGGACCAGCACACCGAGCCACGGCCGAGCGGCAGGCAGAGCGGTAGCAGAGCAGCTAGTCAGCAGCGAGCGAGCGGAGGCTGGCAGCATCCTGGTGCTGGACCAGGCAAGGGCTCCGCGGGGAGGGGCTGGTGGGTTAGGGAGGGTGAGGCAAAGGGGACCGAGGGAGCGGTGACCTGGCAGAATCGATCGATAAGCTGGTGTGCGCGGAGGGAGAGGGGAGGTAGGGGGGAAGGAGGAAGGGGTTCGGAGGAGGGGAGGTGAAGAAGAAGGGAAAGGAGGAGAAAGTTATAAGCGAGAGGAGGAGAAGGAGTAAGAGAGAGAAAAAAAGCGAAATGGAGAGGGAAAGCGGAGAGAGAGAGAGTCGGAGAAAATATATCGGAAAGGGAAGAGGGTTGGCTGGAATGCAGGACGGGAAGAAAGGGAAAGCCAAAAATTTTTGATGCCAGATCTAATGCTTTACCAGCGTGTTCTATCAGGGAAGACCGAGAGGTTTTTCCATCAGGTATCTAATAGATTCATTTCAGGCGATTGTAACGCTTGATAATTAAATACTGTTACTTAATGATTTCTGAGAGTTGTTAATAAAAAGAAGAGGGGGATACGTTGGGAAGAAAACGAAGAGATGCTGGAAGAAGTGAGATCAAAAACTGACATTTGTAGACAAAAAATAAAGAGATTTTTGGAAAAAACAATCACCTGGGTGGTCGTCCAACGTTATTCGTATCTTGATACCAGATCTAGTGCTAGTCTTGATCCTGATACCAGATCTAGTGCTTTATCAGCGTTCTCTATCAGTGAGGGCTAAGCAGGTTTTCCACCAGATCTCTAATAGATTCATTTCAACCAATATGTCGCGAGTATACTGGATGGTTGTCCAACGATACTAGAATCTTGTATGATATGTGACATGACGTGGTGGAAGTTATTAATGTTAATTGAATGAAACAATTTATTTGAGCACGACGCGTACCGTTATTACAACAACATTTTCAAGTGCATAATTTTCAGCCAAGTTCTTCCTTTAACATGTCCTTCTGCTAAAGGAGAGGGGGTATGAGGAACCCAAACCCTTCCTTCTTTACCCTATCTCCTTCAGCAGTAGGGTATGTATAAGGAAGAACATGACTGCAAATTATTCACTTGAGAATGTTGTTGTAACAACGATGTGCGTAGAGATCAATTAAATTCATAGGAAATATTGAAATGTTTAATTTAACTTAAAAACCGGCTAAATACGCTGCATCTATTATGCTCGAACGTTGATTTTCCGAGTTGTATTATTTGTTTTAAACTTATACTGGGAAAGAATACTTATACTTACATAGAAAGGTTCAGAGTAAACAGAAAAGTTCCTTGTCAGCATTAGCGTGCTGGCATCTCGAATATGAAATTATGATCGCAGTAGTTTTTCGAATATAAACTATTTATAATTGAGAAACGGACAGATGTTCACAAAGATGAACTTTGTATCCTCGAAATTTCAGAATGATTGCTTCACGGTTTGAAACAATTAATAAGTCACAAAAAAGAACAAAATAAGAACAAAATACGACTCAGGTTGAGCGGGAATAATGAGTCCTCAACGTCAGTCCTGACGATGATTAACGACTTAACAATGAAATCTTTAGCAGGGGTAACACACTAACCCATTGCAAAACCCCTATAGACTACATTGATTATTGACGCTTGTAAAAATTACAAAGCGTAAACAAGAGCGAGGGTAGAAGTTCTGAAAGCTGTGAGGTATTCTGCATAAGAAGGCTCATCACGTCCAACAACAGCAGGGGAAATTATGCGAAATAATTCAGTCCTGCCGCGTGCACGACGGAGAAATTAATATAAAGTGCAATGGGAAAAAATTCACCTGAACCGGAAATCGAATAACGTACCTATGACTTTCCGAGTCACTGCGCAGACCACTACGCTATCCCGGTATTGCCATGGGAATCCACTACGCTATCCAGATTCCAGAATTCCCATGGCAAGATAACGGTATCACAATGGTTTGCGCCGAGCCCCCGAAGCCGGTCCGTGGATCATTTCCCGGTCCGGGGAAATTCTCCCATGGCAATTTACGAGGATAAAAATTGATTTTTTTTGTTTTTCTTAACCAGTACAAATGATATTATAAAAAATCTTTACACATATATAATACTCTCTGTAGCATTATTCCAGGCGAATATTAATTTCAAAAATATTGTTGCTGAAGTTCTCGGGGATTATCTATCGCCAAAAATGCAAATACCGACTGAAATCACCTCATACATAAGAGCGCTGCAGTGTCTAAACTAATAAATTCAAGAGATCGAATATGGGATGAACGAGAGGTAGAGGAAGAGTTGGAGAGTTAACAACTGGTGATGAAAGACGGGGAAACGGGGCGTATGAAATATTGAAAGGATTCCCAGACATATTTGAAGGGAGTGGCTGGAGGTAGGGAAACAAGAAACTGAAAAAGCGGGCGAAAGGAAGGAAGGGTACAACGTTATTCAGTACACATCATTGGGAATAAATAAGTGAATGCTTCACGAGACTAGACTCTAACCTCCAAGAAAGTTCCCATCACCTTTAACAACAATAAATAGACATTTGTCTTGTTTGCCTTTATGCACTCACATCAATCTTTTAATGAAATATTCGGATGTTTCAGCATTCGGAGTCACTAATCAAGTTCTTGGAGGAAATTTATAGACAAACAACCTCTTCCCTCAATATGTGCTTGACAGAGGTAATTCTGTAGTAGTAACTCCCTCAGGCATTCAACCCGAAGGTTGACTTGGATCGGTGAGACCCAGACTAGGCCGTGACATTTTCACACAGTCAGAGTAGGGGAGACAATTCCTCCCAATGCCACCTTGCACTTCGAGGATTTTTGTGTGAAGATGTCCCAAGTTTTCACCCAGGATCACAACAAAGCTTTTTGATTAAACCCTAACGGAAGATGATACCTTCCGGAAAACAGGTAAATTTATCAAGCGAATATTAATGACCAAAATTGCCAATATAGTAGGAACGGTTCAGTAGTTTATCTACATAATTCATGGGAATGGAAAGAGAAGAAAAGGGATGGATACGTAGATATGAAAGATAGAAAGAATTTCCAAACGAATCCGAAGGGAGTGGCTCGAGAGAGTGAAAGAAATGAGGGCAGAAACAGGCGAAGGGAAGGAAGGACACAGCTCATGATGGGAGGAGAGAGAGAGAGAGGAAGAAAGCTTCGTCAAATATTCAACATTTGTCTTGTTTCCACACTATTTTATTTCAGCGTATGATGCTATTTTCAAGTGGTAAAACTTAGTTTGGTGGAAATAAAAGAGTGTGGAAATAAGACCAAGTGATTTAACAATGACAAATATTAACAATTTCCAAAGAATCACGCCGGAATTAAAGTGAATCTTTATCATTTGTCTAACACTTGTACACCTCACACAAGGGAAGCGCGACACGTGGGACTAAGCTGCCGGGCGCTTCTTGCTGTTCAGGCACGCACACTAAATAGAAAACAATTTAGCGCTGATCGTTATGCACCCCGCACAAGAGTTATTGAAGCCAGGCTAAAGATCGTTCCAACCCTCCAAACATGACCGACTCTCATGTATTTTTAATGTGGAAATCAGCCAAATTCGATTGGAAGAATATGGCTTTTTAGCGTGAAAACTGACGTCAGGTATTCAAGTAATTTCTATTTCTAGTTGCAACCTCATCCGAAATTTATGAGCCGAGAAAAAAACTTCGAAGATTCGCGATTGCGCATGTATCAAAACGAACCGCAACCCTGGAGGTCCTTCTCAAGATGGCCAGGGGCGGATTGTCTTGGCTTCATTTGAAGTGGGGGTATCAGTAACCTCTTCTTTAAAGTGCAGTACAAGTGCTTGTCGAAGTAATGGTTGTTAAGGACTATTTTTGTGACTATCTACTCCTGTGGCAGCCAATATCGGAGTTTAAACGTAATTTAAGCCCTGAAGAAGATGTACGAGTCCTTCATCGAAACATTGAACAGTAAGAACGGTCTGACGCCGATGGAAATCCCGAGAAAAAGGTCTTTAAATGAGTAGTGTGGAGCGTCGCATATCTGTCTATGACTTAAGCAATCCTTGAATTATTTTTACGTCCGAGTTTCCCAGACACCCACTTGCCCTTTCCGACAAGTTTTAGCTTCGCTATGCACAAAGTGCGAGGCGCACAAGGCGCAATTATCCATGTATCAAAATGGAGGTTTTTCACTAGATGTCTGGATGTGCAATTTCTTAGCTTCACCTGGGGTATCTGCATGACATTGTCTACATTTCTTAGGTAGCGTACAAAAAGAGAGAGATAAACTTCACATGCGGCAATCTCAATTTACTCTAATAATTTCTAGGCGTTCAAAGCACTCGAAGTGTTGGAAGCTCATTCAAAAAATGAAGGAGGCGACCTATGCATATAATGTCGCCCCACTTTCAGTTCCACGGCATCCTTTCACTAGAGGCAAATGAGAAAATCGATTGGGTAGATGACTCTCAAAATTAGAGAATCAATGAGCAAAAAATAATGCTTTTTTTATGTTTCAGGGCAGTTCTACCGAAGGACTAAATCAATGCCACTTTGATGAAATAAACTCTTGTATCCATTCTTGACGAACGGCTGATATTATAAATTAGGCTTCTCATGATACATTTCCTTGAATTTGCATTTTCTATGGGCTCTTATGGTGATGCTTGTCTTGACGTAAAAAGTGTAGGTTTCAGGTAGAAGTTAATACCGTATTGAAGATGGCAAATAATATTTATAATTAAAATGCATCTTAAGTGCCCGACCATACTACCTGTTGACTTATTAGCAAACTCATGCTGTCCATTAATTCAAACTACGTAATTTGAATAGTAATGTCCACCAGAGTTCACCCAAACATCAGAAAAAGTGTTGGTGAAAAATATTTTCACTGATTAATGTATATGCTCTGTACTTAAACAGCAATTTTAACTTCGGAGTAAGTCTAATACAAGCCGAAATTTTTATGTATACATAAAGAGTTACAAAGAAGTATTTGTTTTGAATAGCAAAGCTATGGTAGTAGTGATGATAATATAACTAGTCCAAGCATCATGAAGGCAATTGTGAAAGTATGCGAGTAAGAAGAAACTGTAAGAATGAAGAGGAGAGTAGTAACTGAAATCGGAAAATAATGGGTTGATTCCTTTAGAGCGCCACCTCAGACTGCCAGGATTTGTGCTAGTAAGAGTCCAAATAATAAAACCGATTTAGAACTCAGGGCCCCTTGATCAGTAGCCGATCGTTCTTACTAACATGCAACCACGCCCTCACAGCCCTTATTGGTATGAATTTACAAATGTAATACAATGGATATCATAGTCCGTCATGATAATTGGGACGCCCAAATAATAACCAATATTTTTTTTTAAAGAAATACCCAAATATATTATAGAGTCAAAATATTACAATTTTAACTTTAAAGTTAGGAAGCTCTATTTATATATTTTCCTAATATCCTTTTCCTTCCGAACCTAATTAACTAACAAACAATATTTGCGCTCATATTACGTTCCCTACCGCTTCAGTTCCAAAATATGTTTATCCATTTAAATATTAAGTTGCGCGCATTCAGTGTCGTTTTTCTTGAAAGGAACTTAGGAACGTGGCACAGCGTTCTTTCCCCTCTTAAGAGCTGAAGTGAGCGGCGGAGTGAAAGGGAACACGGAGAGACAGGGGGAAGAGGAAATGATAGGTCCAGGACACAAAGGGAGGGCAAGAAAGGAAGAAGGGAATTGATGAGTAATTGCCTTCATTATCCCGGCCAGAGTTTGAGACTGTGGAGCGAGGATGTCAAGACTTCTTCGACGCTCGGAGTACCCCTCTGAGAGCATAACGCTACAGGAAATTACAAAATGGAAGCGGCTGCTCCGTGTAAATGATGATTTACGCAAGAGTTGCAGAAAAATATAGTTATAAGCAAGGAAATGACTAATTTCCAGCGAATACACGCCAACGTAGCGTTAAAACCTATCGCCAGATTTCATACCTCATTTGTGGTACATAGCGGAACATAATGCATTCAAGAATTGTGACAAAGAAGGAAATGAATAAAATGTAAAATAATTACAAAAAGTATGAATGCAACTTTTCAAATCAAATATAGAAGCAAAAAAATTTGAACGGAAGTAACTTAATGATGGCCACTGGCGATATCTTTTTAAGTCCAATAACAGTACCTATTCATTGCAAAATAAACCAGCAGGTAGTTACTTATTTTCAAGAATAGCAATATGAAATGAGAAATTTTTAAACAGATCGAAAGCCTATTTTAGGAACTCGAACTTCGCTGCTGGGAAGGCGAATTCGCCTTCACAGCAGCGAATAAATTGGATTCAGAACTATGGGGGTAAGGGAGTGCGAAAGAATTAATTTTTGAGCAGGCGACAGAAGACCCCCCAGAATGTGGGTTGGAGAGGAAGATCAAACCGTGGAAGATTGGTAAAGATAAGAAAGGGTGGCCCCGACGCAAAAGGCTAGATGTCCTCGCTCCGTCACGATGCAAGAGCTGGGGATTGAGAAACTGAGAAGAACACTGCGGCATTTATAGGTACATGGAATAAACCTGAACAGGCTAGAACTCGTACATAAAGCAAGCTATTCTTCCCGCGCATCCGTGCACAATTGGTCAACGATTATTCCTAAACGTATAATGCTCAAATAGAATCTCTGGAGAATTAATTTCACTCTTACAGAGTAAAAATCAGAAAATATATTACTAATGATTAAGATACGGTGATATCATGTAGTGGAGTAAGCAGAAAATGGAAAAATTCGCTGTTACCACCGAGTGCACCTTTATTCCATTAACTTGCAGAGCCAATAAAACGATTTAATTCAATTAGTAATGACTTAGGATGACTCTCATTCATCTTCATCCATTGCACAATGCATTTAGCCATAAAAACCTTCAATCGGATTAAGTCTAGAATCTTTAAAGAGGCAAATTCTACTTTAACATGATGATAACATAAGCGGCTTCCTGAATTACAGTCAGCGAACATGAAGGCTTCTTGAAATAAACCTCTTCTCCATAGAACAGCTAATGGCTGCGGGATAGAAAAGACCAAACAAGATAAGTCAATAATAAATGGTACCTTCAAGCTTATAACGCAAGTTCATCGAAAAAGCGAGATATTCGGCGTAACTTTTTGGGACATCATAAAGAGTCTCTGAATATATTATGCAACTGAGATTACTAATTCGCAATGAATCCAATGCTTGATAAGAGCTTGATCAATAAACATGAATACCGAGACAATCACGGAGAGATAATAAGTAAATATTAAGCAAGAAAATTGACTATATAGACCAGTTCTATAATACCTAGTTAGCGTTTATTGTAACATGGCACAACCGTACCTCAACCTTGAGAATGACAGAGTTAAAATATCGTACAGAAAAATTTTACTGAACAATCTCAAAAAGAATGAATTCGTCAACGTTAGTTTTCGTCCTCCATAAAATTTTAACTGACAATATCAACCCAAGATTATATGTAGTAAGTATTTCTTGAGTTGAATTCTCCTTTTTAAATGACTCACATCTTATGGGTAGCGAAAAAATTTCGGTGCTAAAGATCTTGCGAGCAGAAAGAAATGAGGAAGATGCGGAAGGAAGATAATGAAGAGGAAAGATGGTTTCGGGTAGGAAGGGGGAAATGAAGAGGAGACCAAGTTAGAGGCAACAGAAACGATAACAAAAAGGAAGGGGATAGATGATTTGGGAAGGATTGAATGGTTAAGTTGGAGTGAAGGAAGAGGAGAGCAAAGATGGATTTGCGGCGAGGCTGGATTAGGGGAGTGTGGTCGAGGGGGGAAGCAAGGGCGAATGGGGTATAGGACAGTTGAGAGAAGGGGTGAGGGGACGTTGGGGAGGGGTAATGGAAAACTGTCCCCTCCCTATAAGCTCACTTGTGCGTCCCTACTGCGAGGGGGGACAGAAGACTGTTCCATGAAGCGTTTTCCTTGCTCAAAAATTACCTACGTTACGGCTACGGGGTTAAACATGTTTTTTCACATAATATGAGGACAAGGTTGTCGTAATGCAGCGATTGAATCATTTTTCATATCACAACTTAAATTTATGATTCTTTCTTCATTTTCCTCATAAGATTTGACGTACAAAATTGCAAACTTTCGTGTTCTTTTTCTTACACCGCCAAAATCAACAACAACTCTCGTTATTGTTTCCTCCATGGCAACTTCCATACGAAAAGTTATTCAGGGTTTTCTATATCATTTAGATCATACGTCAAAGTTGAACGAAATGTTCTCGTGTCTTCCAACGAATGGGTTGCTCCACGGCGTTTCGATCAGCAACTCGCTGGTCGCCACCAGGAAGGCAGCGATGATAGAAACTCACCTGGTGGAAGACCCGAGAGAATTTCATTCAATCGATACGCCGGGGAAGCACAAGTCTATTCTGCATGACGGTTGGATACAAGCTACTCTCAATAAAATTTAGGACACTGTTCGGAAATATCAAGAAATCAGACAAAACTGTTAGGCATGAGAAAATCAAAGCATGGATCCTATAACGTCCACAAATTTCTTTGTTTTTAATACTTTTTAATATCTTAACGTACGTGAATTATTGACCTTGTTTTGATACTAAACTGGTATTCTGAAAGATATCATTCCAGTTGTCAAATTTGGTCATAGACTTCGATGAAATATATGTGTTAAAATTTTTATTTCAGATTTATTATAATTGAATATCTGGATTTCTTGAAAAATGATAAGACATGTATTTATCCGTTTTCGTTTCTTTTTCTAGTTCTCAATGTATTTACTGCGACAAATTGATGGCTTTAACTCGGATAATTTGATGACATTACGAGCTCATGATGAATGATTCATCATTTCTCATCTACTTCTCGGCTTTGTGCATAAGCCTCGCGGCGTGGCTGGTTGATGTTTACACTCTTGTGAGCGATTCGTTCCCTCAGAGAAAAGTTCGTCTTGTATGAGCGAATGAACCAGAACACTAATGACAACACCAGAACACGAAGAGAGGGTGGCAGCTTTCATCATTTTTATTTGAAATTTTTGAGAGATTGACTAAAATAGGAAGATTATTTTTCACCTTACGCTTTCCATCCCTACACCGAAATATTTTGGATGAATCGTGATATCAAGTGAACGACCTCATTCTGATTAAGAATCATATGTTATGGTATTTGGAGTAGCGATCGACAGGTTAAGTTAGCTGCGCCACAGGAAAGGGTAGGGAAGGAAGTGAGGAGAGAAATCCGGCGTCGGCCAATGCCTATTCCAAAAGAAAGGGGTATGGGGGACCACGGCATAACGTCCCATGCGACGGACGGAGTGTTACGCTTGAAGTTTCCTCCACACATCACTCACGTGGGGATCGGGGGTCTCTTAAAATTCTCTGCCACCGGTGGGATTTGAACCCGGGGCGACGGGATGGGAAGCCAACACACTAACCCCACCAACCCAATAAACAATTGAAAACATAAGAACTACCCCCACTCATATAGTATATTCCCCCATGACTGTCGCTGCACCCCCACCAGGCGTAGTCCACTCCACACCCTCCCGCACACCTAAAACTCCTCCCAGCTGTGGCATAGGCGTTAGGGGGCGGAACCAAATGTCTACGTTCCACTGCCTTGGAAATCGATTGCCTCCTCCTCCCCCTCACCACTGCCTGCCCTATATATCCAGGCAACCCCCACTCCCGTCCTCATACCCCATCTCCTTCCTTCCCTGAGAAAAAACGTGTGCCATACGTGCCTAGGAAGTTCGCATTAAGAAAAGGTATTGCTCCTTTCGGGACGTGGGAGAATTTGTCGCTTTTTTCACGCGCTCGACACCACGTGCCGATGTCCCACATGCTCTGCTCGGCGCGTCCCTTCATTAGGGCCCACTCGTCACTCGATCTGCCGAGCTCACGTTACATTTAATTTCTTTTCATTGATGAAGCTAATTTATATGTAGTTATTTGTGAAGACAATCTTTTTAAGTAACAAGTCCTCTAGCCGAAGCTTCTAAAAGTTTATTTTGCATCTGAATATTATTTTTTAATTTAACACAAACCCTTTACTTTTACACTCTTATCTTATCTTCGCACCCTCCTCCGCGCGCATCAAGCGGTTTTGTATTCGTAAAATGAATTTATTTACGGCGACTATCTTAGGTATCCTCCTGGTTGGGGTTATCGACATGGACAATTACATTTACCACGCTGGGGAGTTTTTCTCCATTTCCGAGTTTGAGCTCAAATTCAGATGACGTCGCAGAATTAGCCAATTAAGTCTTTGGGAGTTCAAAAAGTAACCGACTACGGCGCGCGAGTAACGGTTCACTTAAAGGGCTCACTTATTCCACGGGAAGGATTAATTTCAATCGTGTCATCGTTATTGCTTCGACAAATCCAATGCTCATTGAACAATCCATTTAAAGATCCAACAGCTATCCGAATGCGGTCATTTTCATTCGGAATACAAAAAAAACGGGCCTCCTACCTTTCCATACAATTTTTTCTCTTTGACACGACGTAAGTCCTGTAACAATTCATTCTATCCATTTATTCTGTTCTCTCCCTTCTCTTTTCCTGCTTATCTCACAATCATATCTCTACTGCAGTTTTTAACATATCATCTATCCCCTCCTCTGCTCTCTATCCACACCCTTTTCTATTCTCGTCTTCTCAAGAAGTTCCCTCTCCTCACCAATCATGTTTAGCATTTCCTCCTCCTCTCTATTCATCCCCTCCTTCACTCTACTCCGTATCAACATCTCAAACTGCCCCAATTCATTCTTCTATTGACGGTAGGGTTGGTATGGTGGCAAGACTGTTAGCTTCCCAACCCCTTGGGCTCGGATTCAAATCCCTGCTGTGGCAGGGAATTTTCAGAGTGTGCCTGATCCCTGCTTGAATGTTATGTGGAGGACAATTCAAGCGCAACACACCGTCCGTCGGATGGGACGTTGAGCCGTAATCCCCTTGGCCCTTTTCGTGAAGAGCAGGCCAATGCCGACGCCGGGTTTCACTCCACCCTTCCTTCCCTAACCTTCCCTCATGGCGCAGGTACCCTCAGCTATAGGTCGACTCCTCCTTCTCCTCTTTCATTCACATCCACATTTTTATTCATAAAACACTAAATTTCGCAATGAAACACATTAATAATGTCCACACTTACTTAAATAATGAAAGACCCACGTTTCGCCAGCTCAGTGCTATTTTCTAGAAATACCTATAATTTTAATTATTAAATATTGATTAAATATTAAGTCAATTTAAAAATTATTCGGGGAATTTAATCCTGTTTTGAATTCGATAATACTTTTGTATTCCACAGATTTTCATTCTACACCTACTGTAGTTTTAACGACTCAGCGTCATAGTCATGGTTCTCAAACGTTTGGCATGAAGTACCGAAAAATATAGCTAAAAAATAAAGAGTAAGAAAATGAGCTAGTGAAAAGTAGAAGGTTTAATATTAAGTTTCATAAGAAGGTTTAACACTAAGTTTAGTTATAAGACCATTCTAATAGGCAGAATTTCATACTACGCCTACCTGGAGGATAAGAGTGAGCAAGATGGGATGGCCAACGGGGACCTTTCGAAGCTTACATGAAAAGTAATGTGTTACCATTCATTTAGACGCTTCATTCCTATTGTCAACATCTATTTTACTATTCAAAGTATAATAATATTTGAGACTTTTCACCTCTTGGGCAACAATATTCTGAACAACCAGTTTCTTCTCGTTTTGTTTCAATTGATTATATTATAAAATAACTTAATTACTGTCTTTTCCTGATTCTGCTAAATTTCTCTTTCTTCACTTTTCCTAACCATCTTCCACCAAAAGCTAACGTTAGCTCATGTCAACACTTGCATTAATTACACGCTCAGTTACTACTGCGAACTCTCCGCTTTATCATGCACTTAAAATTGGATTGGAAAATTATGCCTCGGTACGCACATTAATGAGTCCGCACAGTGTTTTATCCACATGATTATCAGCCACCTTGAATTTTAGCACGAAAATGAATACACCAATGATTAAACTCATAAGGCGTTTACCATCAACAGTGGCTTGGAATGTCTGAATCCATCCATCTGTTGAAACACTGCTCACACTTTCCTTAGCATGCTCGAAAAATTTAATTATATTAAAATAAGAGTCCGCAAAATTGTTGTTCTGCGTATCATTGTTACACCTCGAAATTGAAAACCCCATTTAGGATAATAGTACAGCAAAATTCTAAGTCCCTCTGTTCCTTTCACATTTGAAGAGAGCCGGATGGGAGTTGCGCACAAGAGGGAGCAAATTAGCGCCTGGCTGGTCAAAGAAGGGGGTGAAAGGAGGTGTGGGAGGGATAGTAACATGGATTGCAGGTTATTCCGTCGATTTCATCAGAAAACAAGGAGCATCTCTCGCCTCGAGATATTAATGGAGTAAATGTTTGACATCAAAGGTGATACTCCGTTTTTAAGCTTGAAGCTGCAGAAGAGAACCCTTCCAAACCTATTTGTCATACCTACAGATACCCTATACCTACAGCAAAATGTCCTATTAAACATGCGGGTACCCTCTACATATAGAAAAATGTATCCCACTGAGGACTGACCGATTCGTTTTAAGCAATCACCTCGTATATATTTTACCAGGGAAAGGAAACATATGGATGGAAAATGCATAATACTTGTTAAAAATTATACGAAATTTGACTGATTCATTTTAATTCAATTTTAACCAGCTCTATATACCACAATGTACCGCATAGAGATAACTATACGCCAATGAGTCGCCTCATGCGCAGCACAAATATTGGGTCCTGGATGATGTATTCACGGAAACTAGTGATTCCTTCGTTAAGAGTTTAACAGTCAAAGGTGGACGACCGAAACTACTGCATGAAACACTAGGAAAAACTATTTCCATGTAGGTGTGCAAACGAAAACTCATAAGTTCTGCAAATATGGAGACAATTTATTCACCTTAACTAATCAAATTCTTTCCTTTCATTGCGGAAAGGTTCGTAAACTATTTCTATTTACAACTATTTCTTTGAGAGAATAAATTAACGGATAGATGAGGCAGAAAATTAGTTTTACTTATTAACCAAAACTCAGCCATGAGTCAAAGAAGCTAGCTTAACCCATCGTTTTGCATCCACTGTTTCTCAACCATTTTCGAATATCAAGTGTACAATCTGATGCAGAAAGAATAAAGTCCCACTCAGTCAATAAATCAGCCAATTCGTATGCCTAAAATGGAAATGAGATAAATAATCACTTCAAATTGCTGGAAATATGGTTTCAGATGCCAGCAACAGTCTCAGAAAGGAGCCCTTATGTCCGCCCCTGCATGATAACATAAGGTACTTCAGTGAACCAACAGAGCTTACCATTTTTACGCGCTCATTGGCACTGGGATAAACTTTCAAGATCTCTGTAGTCGAATTCTTCCTTAAATTCTTAATTATAATTCAGGAGAGACGTCGAGAAGGCCTCTTCGCATCCGCCACCCTCCGTATTCTGAATGTGTGCAAGCGAACGTGCTACTCTTAGCTCTCTTACTTGAAAACGAGGAATTAAAAAAAAATAAAAGAAAACCTTCCGTTTTTCCGCGTCGTGCATTAGATGCCCGACTTCCACGGCTCCCTTCCCTCGCGCCGCACCCCGCTTCGGACGGAAGGAACGCGTCATTCTCTCCGCACCCGACTCGGAAGCGGAGGAAGGAGCTGCACACCCACACCCCTCTCCTTTCAGTCGACACTTTTAACATGCAAACGCACTCATTTAACGAGAGACTCAAGGGCCCTTCTTCTTCTGTATTTCTCTCTCTCTCCCCCTGCGAACTTAATACCCTTCAGTTCCCTCTGTGTATAAGGCACAGGTAGCCATTTTCAGCATGAGTTCAACGACAAAAATGCTTTTACACTCGAGATGTTGTAGAACATATTCATGATTTTAAAGTGTCATTAAACATATGTGAAAACTTTTCAGCTGCTTTTATTTTATGAATATGCTGTAATTACAACAGATTAAGCCTGAAACAACTCTATATGTTGTGAAACATGCTAGCTAATTAATGATAAGACGGTATCTTACATGCCCAATTTATTAATACTGGAAAAAACTTGTTTTCGACGTTTTAGCGCATAACTAAAGATGACGCAAAAGCATTGAAACCTCGCTAGGGGGATCGGGTTGGTGTGGTGGCTAAAGTGTTGGCTTCCCAAGCCCGTGGGCTCGGATTCAAATCCCGGCGGTGGCAGAGAATTTTCAGAGACTGCCCGATCCCTCTTTAATGCTACGTGGAGGACATTTCAAGCACATCACTCCGTCCATCGGATGGGACGTTAAGCCGTGGTCCCCTTGGCGCCTTTCGTTAAGAGCAGGCTAATGCCGACGCCGGGTTTTTCTCCATCCATCCTTCCCTAACCTTCCCTCATGGCGCAGGTACCTCAGCTGTCGGTCGCCTCCTCCAAATTCCACCACTACCTATGGAGTAGAATTCATGAAAATTATATGAGATAAGCGCTATTCCTTTTTTAATCCATGTATTTTACGGTGCACGTATGCAAAGCCTTTTTACCTTCATTTTTACGCAAATTTCGTCGAGGCTTTAAGTACTAGAGCCATTAGAGCGCGGATTTAGTCTTCATGTAATAAAGATCACAACTACGATACCTTTTCATCTTCGAGTTAACGCAAAAAGCGTTAAATTTCAATTGAATTACATTAGAGTAAGTGTAAACAGAGCACTTAAACTAACAGATAACGATAAAAGCACGCAAAAGCACCCAATCATACCGCTTTTAGAATAGAAAATGAGAAAAGGTTAGCAAATGTAAATCTTAAAAATAGATCCAATCAAACTGAAATGCACGATTAATTCTGCTATGCGAGTCCTAAATTTGACGGGAATGATATTTTCGCTCGAAATAATAATACTACCATTCCAATTCAAAAAAGCTATTACATTATTCATAGTGGGTGTATCACCAGAGTTCGTATAAACAGAGTGCTCAAAAACGCAGAGAGAAGCCAAAAGTGAAACCACGAGGATTGGGAAGACTTGCCGATATAACATTGGAGGCTGAAATAAAGGAAAAGCCTTAAAATATTTTCTACATAATTTGCCTAACATTTTTTTCCTTATTTTCCTTAAAATTTGCCCTTTCTTTCCCTGCCCTATCATTACTTTCTAGATTTTTCTTTGCGTCTCGCACTATGCCCAAAAGGTCACTTTACAATGCTAAAACTGGAATATAGCTAAGAGCATCCATCGCAAACCATTCACAGCCTCCACGCAACTCCTTCCTAGACGACCACTCCGCCACGTTTGAAGTAACTCGCAGCAAAAAGGCTGGGGTAAATATTCCCACCCCGCCCCATCAATTCGGGCCATATTAGTGCGCGCGCTACGTGCAAACAATAAGAACCGCCTGCTCTTCGACGAGTCGTTCAACGCTCTCGTAGTAATTGGAACAAGGGAAAGAGGAAACGGGGAAGGAGGGGAGATGTTAGAGGAAGGATTCTGGAAGTCCTGGGAGGATGAAAAACGTGGTCCAGACCCACGAACAGAGGCGGGATGACAGGTTATCACTAAGTCGTTTAACCATTCTAAAGGTAGTGGGATGAGTTATTGGGAAAGCAAAACTAACTATTGCAGCGAATCGTGGTCGGCATCTTTCTGCCAGGTGAGCTGAATGTGATGCAATTGACTTCATTATCAAAGATTGCCATTCAAATTAAAATTTTTAAAATCTTATATACACTTGAAGGAATAACTCTCAAGTGTCACACGGGGTGTGGTTTTGGATAATTGGTCCAAAAGTTTCGAAGGCTGAGTCTGCCATCGTCTTCAGGGGTAGAATGTGGACCCAAATTCTTGTTTTACCCACTGAAATCAGCGGTAGCAGCCATGCCAGGACCTCGGCCATATAATGAATTTCAAAAATACGAAGGTATTATGGCGCACGGATAATTGTTAGGATCACATTGTAAAAGAAGCGGTTGAAATTGACCTAGAAGAAATCAGAAAATCAATAGATACAAAGGTTTCCAATTAAGCAATACGTGGAATAGCATAATCAATCACTATATAGGAAAACAAAAATCGAGAAAGAAACAACCAAGGAACTCGAGGATATAAATATATAAAATATCGACAAAAATTTGGCTTCACATTCTACTGCTGAAGACGATGGTAGACTCATCTTTCGAAACGTAGAGACCAATTACCAAAAACCACACCCAATGGGAACCTGGAGAATTATTCCTTCAAGCCATGCGCCGGGAAAAACTCATATTCTAATTCATAATTAATGTCACAAACGTAAATTAAATCTTGACACGAGAAAGAGTTCCTGGGTTTCCCATCAGTTCCAAAGGCTGATTTGGGCCAACGTTTCGAGGACGTAGTGTGTCATCGTCTTTAAAGCGACAGCGCCAGTACAAATCAACGCATGGACCTGGTGAGAAACATACTGATTCTTCCTACTATCGATGCACCGGGAAATCCTGAAATCCTCCATTTAAAAGATTCTACGTTGAAAGGAATATCCGAATGCTAATGAAATTAGGCGAGCGAAGTAGCCAACAGGGTGAACCGATGGGCTACCGATAGGTCCTGGGCTCAATTCCCTTGCGAAGCCCTCTAAAACCCCAAACATTAAATCCTCGGAGTGCGAGGCTTTTGTAGATAAAATTAACTTTCTTTTCGAGTGGCATATTTACATCTACATAAAATCTACACGGTATGGAAACTAATGTACTCTGCGATAGATTGCATTCGCTACCTGCAGAATGGGAAGGATTGTTCGTTATCTGCAAAAGTTCTCTGATCCACTTTCGATATATTGAATGATGAATAATTCTTAGGAGACATCGCAACAACTTTCTATCATTCATAATCGAAATTCTGCAATTTTCTCAGTAAAAAACGGAGTGGCAAACTTGAGTAGCTAACCTGAAATAACAAATACATCGATTCATACATTAGAGAGGTTTTATCCTTAGTTTTAGCCTCAGACTACAAAAAAACTCGCTTTGGAAGTTATCAAAAACTACACATATAGTCGCAATTGAAACAGCAATCCATTTATCGCTTCCATTGTAGCCCTAATGTGATGAGGAAGATATTGAGGAGCTACCACATACGATGTGTACATCCTTTTTTAACAGAGAAGATAGCTTTATTTAATTGCTAAACCAACCAAAGTCGATTCACCTACTAGAAATTGTCAATGTTTTTGGATGTCGCGAATCTGATGAAACTTAACTTTTTACAAAGTATGAATGAACTGTCGCTGCAAAATTCAAATTTATTCCCAAACATTAGCAAGCATTAAGAGATTGGGATTCTCACATGCTCCTATTTTTTTAAATTCCCAGAGAAAAAAACATCGGTAAACCAACCTGGATTTCATGATAATCAACAACCATCGGAATACTTGACGTCTACAAAATATATATGACTTAGGGCAACGTGGGAGTTAGGCATAATTTAATTCTTTTAATGATGGCGAAAAAATCACTTTGGTCTTAAAAAGTTTTCAATGAAAAGCACGTCCACATTCATGCCGCTTCGTCGGCTTCAATGAGTCTGAATTGTCTGCTGCGTCCTAACGCGACAGCTGATGAATATCGATTAGGTCGGCCTTCGACACAAGGGTTCCAAAAGGTTTCACACTGATGCCTATATCGCTTTGTCTCTTGTCGGAGCCCAGAAAGAATTAAGGGAGGAAAAATCGGGGGAAAACAGGACGGCGACAAGGCTAAGCGATGTAAATACGAGGGAGATGAAAATATTCATTCTAGAGGGAAATGAAATTAGAGAATGGTAGACTGCGATACTGTGGCAAACGTGGGTGATGAATGACTGAGTCAAAGGAATGCCCCACGTTCACCTCGTTACAAATTTTAGAGCAGTTGATATGCTCCAAATTAGCCCCAGCGAACCCAATACGCATATTTCTTCTCCACTGTACACCTTATTCAAATCCTTTTTAACCACTCATATCACCCTTAAAAACTCCACTCCACGTTCATTTCGTAGATGAATGAAAGGATAATAAACTGAGAACGTAATCATTCGAAAGTGGAAGCATTGGAAATGAAGCGCGAGCGAAGAATTTTGAAGATGAAATGGATTGTCCAAGTAAGTAATAAGGTAGTGGTAAGAAGAGTGGGAGTAAAGAGTGGTCTTCTAAAAACGTTAAAAAGAAGACAGCACTACTCAGTAGGCAGCAACATGAAAAAAAATGGTTGATGAAAAAAAGCAACGAAGGACAGGTGGATAGGAAGAAGGGCAAGGGACGGCCCCAAATGAGTTACATACGACAAGTTATTTGGGATGTACATTAAAACCTAGCTTATATGAGAGTGGAATAGAGAGCTGCGTAAAATCAATTTCAATATTGTTGACTTAACGATGATGACGCAATCATTCTCTCAAATAGCCTTGACTACCTCATATCTACTATTTCGGTCACTATACTCCGTTTTCTTGAAAATAAAACCATCTATTTCATCTAGCTTCGTTATCCTATCAAAGTATGCGGGAATCATGAGATCATCTTCGGTTTTTTTATTCGTACAATCATTGAAATAAATCAGGAGTTTCATTGATAGGGATATGAGAAAATATATCTGTATATTTCTTAATTGGCCAGTAACGCTGACTTATCTATGCCACAGACCACGAAATTAAATATTTCTACTCGGCTCCAAATACTAGCGATTGAGTTTTTTTATTTCAAATCTCAGAGGAATTATGCCAAAAAGTAGAAAAAATAGAATTTTTTTTTTTCCTTAAGTAGGGTAGTCCACGAGAAGAAGTTAATTCATTTGGACGATGCACCCGAGTTTCTTTGACGGCATCACGGCAGCAGAACAGCTGCAACCTCCTTAGTGTTAGTACGCAGACAGCAGAAAGGATTAAGATAAGATTACTGCTGCAACGGGTACGCGGTTGCTACAACGAAGTTCCCCAAATGGGAATAAAGAGACCGTATTCCATGTTTCCACTCCAAGCAACTGATAAGGCGAATAAAAGCAGTCATAGGCACGGTGCAGGACGACAAACAAAACCAAAAGAAAAGACAAAACAAACCTAAAGGTCTTCCAACGAGGTCGCTATTTTGCCAAAAATTATCTCCACTAAAATCAAGTCCACCAAGTCCTTACACGCCGCCGCGGCGCACCGGTCCTACAACTGTTCCCTCCCTCAAAAATGAGAACGCGTGGTTAGCCACAACCTATGATTTCCGCAAATAAACCTATTGTTTGTATGAGCTTATGTCCATTGATGAGAAGTAATAAAATTGAGCTTCAGTAGGAGTGGGAAATAGAAAAATGCAGCTCTTTCGAAACACAGTTTTCATTTTAAACACGGAATTTGATAAGAAATTGAGTGTTAAGAATTTTACATTTATGACCTATGGGCATCGCATCACCGACCACTAGGTTATCTCAATATATGTTTTTAAGCTTGAGTAGAACGGTCTCCAAAATAAAAGGCAGATATTTCCATTTGGAATTTATAGGTAAGCCCTTTGATGTTTCGCCGTGAATAGCTAGAGAAGTAGGCAACGGATCGAAAAACGTGAATATACAGGCCTCTATGAATAAACTTCTCTTAGATTTGCGCGCGGGTCAGAGCTTAATTTTTCCGACCTGCGCGCAAACCCGCGAAGTTTATTTATTGCATTGGCCGGGAAAGTCTTAAATCATACGGATCTCGATGTGTTTCAAATCTATCGCAATCGACAGCAATAAGAAATGAAAACGAGCCTATTACTTCGAGCCGTAACCACACCATGCAATGTACGCAAATGCGTAATTTTAGAAACCATAGACGCCACGATCATCACCGTGCGTTGAAAAATGGAGAGTGGGGTGACCGAAGTGGGGAGTTCCCGTCCGTGGTGACCGTGACGGTGGCAGCGATGGCGGTGTGCGGTGGCCCGGGCGGCGTGGGGCGAGGATCGCGTTATGGCGGCGCGCGGGTCGGGTAGGGCGTCTGCTCCATCGACCACCGAAAAAAAACTCCGGGTTCGATACCCGGAGTCGTGTGTGCCCCCGCGCGCCCTCTGCGTGGTCGGGGGCGCTACAAGGGAGTGGAAGGAGATGAATGGGAAGGGAGAGCGGGGATGAGAGAACGCAAGGTAAGGTGAAGAGTATTCTAGGGCGCATCTAATTCTCTGGTTACAATACCAGGATTGGTCTCCCATAGCCTCCCACTTAAAGAGTCTTGGGTCAATCCTTTAACTTCTTATACATTAATGACCGTTCCACGGCCGTTAAAAAGTTGAAAAAAAATGAATTCCTAGTAAAAAGTACGGCCTTGAGAATTCATTGTCTTTCAACAGTTTAACGGCCGTAGAACTTTAATTAATTTATAAGAAGTAAAAAGATTGGCCTAAGACCCTATAAAGTGAGAGGTTGTCGCAGAACAATCGTGGGATTGTAACTTAATTCATTTTATTTTAACATTTTACTTCTTTGTACGATTGGCATCCAAGGTCCTTCACCAAGTGTCCCATGAACTCTAGTCTAGGCCCTTATGCTTTTTCCTTCCATAGTACCTTTGCCGGCCTCGGTGGCGCCGGGGTAAAGTCCCCGACTGCTAACCTTGAGGTCGCGGGTTCGAATCCCGCCTGGGTGGTTTGACCACCATCCAGGGCATGGATGTTTGTGAATGTCTAACAAGTTAATTGTAAGAGAGGACAATGCTGTCCTAAATTCGCTTGTATAATAAAGACAAATTATTATTATTATTATTATTATTATTATTACCTTCCAGTATGGCTTGGACCAGGGTTTCACGTCGGAGTATATGGCCAATCCAGGTGTTCCAACTCTTATTTAGCATTGTAATTAGACATCGTATATTCCGTATCCTTTTAGACACCACCCCGAGCGTGACTCTTGCCATACAGGGTATTTTCAGTATTTTCCTGTAACACAATACTTCAAATACCCGCAATCTCTTTCCATATGTCCAGGCCTTACAATCGTACATTAGGAAGCTGCATTCGGAAATCCTCACTACTAATTTCCTCCTCTAAAAGTAAATTTTGCTGACGGCGAAGAGGTAGTTTTTCTTGTTGAATGCGAAATTGGCCTTCGACCCATGAAGAATAGAAATACATCAAGAATTCACCGTCAAATTCATCATCAGTAATCAGGGGAAGGGTAGTAGTCAAATGGGTAGTGTTGGGCAATTGATTGGAGGACCCCGAGAGAAGCCTTCGGATGCCACAAACAAAAATCCTCAACAAGCGAGGTGTCTCAGGGAAAGGCACTGCCCCCTATCTGAATTTGCGAAATCAATTCACCTGTGGCTTAGTTTCAGGTGAATTCCTCTCTCACCAATCATTGCCAAACAGCAGGTTGAACTACTGAGTGACGGAGCCATCAGTCAACAATACTAGAATTGGTATGACGCAGCTTCCCACTCAATTCCAAGCAAATTAAAAATCGTTCTGGAGGATCACCTGATGAGGTCGATTGAATTATCTCGAATAAAGGAATTCAACTACGGCTCCTCATGATCATAGGTTGACAGTCCTGATATTGGTTTAAACAGCTCTCCACTCAATTCTACTATCAGCTACTTTTTCATTTTTACGAAGTATGTTCGTCTCCTCTCTAAGATCTTCGAGGTATTGCCACCAGTGTCTCTAGACACTCCTGGTCTTTGCAAGCTCACGCCTTTTTGTTAATGTATGGTAGATTAATACAAGGAAAATAAGTGATACGAATATGTTACTTCAGCTGTCCTCAAGATAATAACAAACCTCTAAAGAAGCACGTATACCCAAAGCCGACTATTTAGAGCAATTTTGGCATCGTAGCGACTGCCACGGGTCTTTGAACTCTAGAAGCTTATTATTTGGCATCATCCGAGTAGGAAATTTGAGATGATCTCTGATCCAGGGTCGAAGATTCAACGTCTACGTTCGCGTGCACAGATTTATTATAGGAGGGTGGCTTTTTTTGGGTCGGAGGGTATCCGTATCCGGCTGCATATCGCTCCCAGAGTATCTTCCACGGATCGCTGCGAATGAAGGGTGTAGCAATCTAGAACGGGCTTGCGAATGATCGTGTATCGCTTGTTGTGCTGTCCCGGTTGGTGCGAGCAGAGCGGGAGCCCATGTACGGCGAACCATCCCTCCTCCCCCCACTCCTTCCTCTCCTAATTCCACCCCTAACTTCCCCAACCCACACCCCTTATACAACGCACAGCTCCCCCACTCCCCATCTCCTTTCAAATCGCTCATCCACCCCCAACCCCTCCCTGAATCATCACCGAGGCAAATCCCCACCCCCTGCCACAGAAACGATTTGCGCATTTATTACGCCCCGCTTTCTTTTTTTTCCTTTTCCTTTTTTTTTCTTTTCGTCCTCCGTCCGAGACCTTGTTTCGATTGTCAAAAATTCTTGTCGCTCGTCATAAAGCAAACGGAATATCCCTTCCAATGGCTGCCTCATTTGACTCTCCGCCCTCCACTTCGCGGCCTCTGTCGAACTCACTCGAAGAGCAGAGACCGTTCGTCACTCTCTCTTCTTCTCTCTCTTTTTCAAACCATCCCCGAGGATACACGAAGTCCACGACGGAAGGAGGGACATGTAAATCGACATTCAAATAGTTGTCACTGAATTTATTCCATCGAAATTGCCGTTATCGGAGTGACTTTTGAATGGCGATGCATTCAGCGACTACGCTTACCTCGGAATTTCAAGGAATTTGTCCCACCGCCGCCACCAATCGAGCGACTTACGCCATCACAGTTTCCTTTTGCCTACTTTAGTTCTTAAGGTATGGGTTATACGATACATTAACCCATGCGAGATAATGTCTAATTGTATGACGAATTTTAGTGGACCAAAACTGAACACGTACGAACGTACGGACCAATTTAGAAGAGTTTGTATTTCTGTTCATGCACTCATACAATTTAGGTGGTTACACGGTGCATGTGTTTATTCGCGCATCCATTCATTGATACATTCACTTGTACGTGTAAAAGTAAGGTGTAGTCAGGCCTTAAAAGTTTGTTTAAAACTTAAACTATCATCTTGAATTGTTTAAGGTATAGAGACAAGACCTCTCTATTTTAGTCTGTTATCCCCGTTTTCCCGTCTAATCGGTGAGAAGATACCTGCCATAATTTCATCAGCCGCAGCGACGTTTCCACGCGCATCCAGAATTTTAGGAGAAAATATCGAGGGAAATTCGGAAAAAGTGACAAACAGAAAAATTTAGACAGTAGAAAACTCAATAGGTACACTCCCTGTCAAGGCGAATGATTTTTACTCTGGATTTTTCGCACAATTTGTGCACTGAGGGTGACTCCCGACAAGTTATCACCGTGGCTAGTCCCGGTATACTTAAATTATGTAAAGCTGTGACAAAAAAGTTTGGTCGGGGGGAAATGAGTCGTCGTCTAATTACTCGATAGGACAAGCAAGCTGAATAATTTCTCAGTTCCATTTACCAACATGTAAGGCAACCTCCACTGACAATGAGCAAGCACTTCCATTTCCTATATCAGGATGAAATTAGCTGAGATATTAAGTAAAGAAAGGATTTTAGGCAACTTAGGATAAGATGAATACGGAAACTTTCACATTGACTCTCTCTCATCGTTGTAGCAGGAATTTGGTTCCAATCCTCCGATGCAAGGAAGAGCACTTAAATATGTTTGAAAACTTTTTTGGAGATCCTGTTTTGTGCAAAGTACCTTTCTCGGCCAGATAATGCGGCTTTCAAATGGATTAATGATGTTTCTTCAAGCAGGATCACCGATTACTTTCAAATTGTATAAAATTATCGTACGTTCCGCATAGGTGCAAACGGAATTAACTTAAAATTATATTTAACAAGGAAGGAAAGGACATTTATAGGTACATACAGGGTATTTCAGGAGGAATCTGCAATACTTCAGGATGTGTTAGGGGAGACAATTTTCAGCATTTTTTTGGCCATAAATATGGGATTGCCCCTCCTTACTGAGCTATGGTAACGCAATTTTTTTTTGGATACACTCCTTAGTTAACATGAAAACGGTTTTTCTAGGGTAACAATCCTTATAGACATATTTAGTGCTGTAGATTTTTAAGGGCATTAAATAATTAAGGTTGAACGAAAGTGTGCAATTATCATTTTCTGAAATAATTAATCTTTAAGCTAAATAACCGACACCTTTCAGCGAGTGCCAAGAATACAATCATTCAATCACTTTGAGAATATTTTCAAACACACTCCCAATAATGTTATTTGTTTCCTACTTTGCACTGAGGACATAACCGACGCCTTCAATTATTTTTAAAATGCTAGTTTTTAAAAGGATATTTCATTCCCTATTCTTGAAAACTAAACCTTAATTCAACTACACAAACGGTAATAATTGTTTATGCCAATTAAGGTCACTGCTGGTCTCCTACAACGGAAGAAATACTTTCCCAAAATTCCTCATGATCGCCTCCAGAAGGAGGAATCCTCTTCCCGCAGTTCGCGTCCTAATTTCGTTTCCATCAGTGGTCTCTCTTTTTCCACGTGGCTTTTACCTTTATCATTTCGTTTTTCCACGAGTGAAAAAATACGCGAAACGAGGAAAAGAATAATAGTTCCACCGTGTAAATGTTGTCATCCAATGTCTTTTTTTTATCATTTTCCGCGGGGACTTCATGCCGCCGCACGCTCGCTAAGACCTTAAATTTCACCGCGCCGTGCAGTTATTCATTTCCTCCCGACAGTAAAATCCTATTCACGTTGCATATCCACGATTTGACCCTCTTCGAAGGGGAATAAAAAAAGTGTGTGCAAAAAAAATTAACGCCGGTCGCTGGCCGTGATCGATTGCGTTTTTCATTTCATAACTCTGGCGAGTTCAACAACGCATCCGGTTCCCCTTCAAAATTCCTTTTTCCTTTCTTCTTTCCGTTCCTCTTTTGTTTTTTTTATCAAGAGTAAAGAAACGTCTCCATTACCACGCAGACAGGCCGTCCGTATAGATGATCCGAAATATGAGGGAGATAGAGAGAGAAATATAAAAGATAATCCATGATCCCGCGATCCGCAGTTTTTATCTAGGGCTTGGGAGTTTCGACTCGGCGGCCCCCGAAACGATCCCGGATGGTAGTACGTTAAGACGGGCTACTGTCTCAGTCTCGCTGATTTCCACGAGCTGTTTCGATGGGATGCGAGCATCGAAATTCGAGCAGCTACTTTGGAAGACATCCCGCAGTGCTACAAGGGAAGAAGAGAAGTGGCTCCAGTATGAATCGAAAATACGATGAAAAAGGTCGGCTGAGGAAAAATTCTAATTTGAAAGAGTGAGAGAGAACTCCAAGAAAAAGCCCTTGTAAGTCCCCTTTTTTACAACCAAAAGGAGTGAAAATGCTAGAGCAGCTTTTACAATGAAACGTATGCATGATTTCAATCACGATAAAATATGGAATTTATTAATGTTCAGTTCTAAAGTATTTAATGCGATGATCCAATATTAAATGAAAAAATATACCAAGTCGTAGAAGTAAAATGGAATCCATTCAACCACAATGTCAGCCAACGATTATGAATATGTGCAATGCATCAAAAACGTAGAATCTCATTCTATTTTATCAAATTAACAGTAATAGTAATAGAGTTAAAAGTATCAGATCTAATATAATCAATATGTACATTAGAACACCAGAGTTCACTTTTTCAAATGAAAAACGGTAGATTAGTGAATGGTAAATAAAACTCATCTATGAAACTAATCATCAATTAACATCCATATTTAAAGGTGTATTAAATGATTATAAAAGGAAACAAAATGGAACTCTTGACTTGAGAATTTATAAGCTGATTAGAGCTTGATTGGAGGTTTCTAGGAAGTTAAAATGGACGACACTATGGAATACAATTTCTGATGAACCGAGGATTCTTCATTTTCAGTATACGATAGAAACCACCTAGACCAGGTGAATTAACTTAAGAAGAGGCAGAAATAAACCTATACACAAGGCCCGGATGTTCATTGATTATCATGGTTGAGGCGAAAAAGCAATTAAGTAAGAGGTGAATCTTATCTTAATTGCACTTAATCCCATTTCACTACTGCTCTTAACAGACCTCCCTCCATCTCATACGCTATCTCGATTTTGGTGATCCACAGAGGGCTCCCATCTTATCGCAGAAGTTGATCTGGTTGACGTCGCGTCCCCCGGCTCCTCCTAACTCGTTCCACTTGTTCCTAGTAATTCCACCGCTAATCAGCTCCACTCCTTCGCCCTCGGACTTAGCCAGAGTTACGCAGCATCACTGGAGCTTATTATACCAAGAGGCGTAGCCGAAAGTAACGCTTTTTCACCATTAAATTGAAAGATGGCCAAGAATCAACCCATGAAAATGGGCTCTTTCATAATTTTTCACAGTTTCCCACTGTGAAACAGTTAAAATAAAGAGGCACATATTTTTCCAATTTTCGAGCCGCCGCTTACTTTTCCAGCTATTCGCGGAGAATAATCGACGGTCACAACCCTTTCGCAGATAAGCTGATGACGTCATGAAATCCGGCCGAACGGGTCACCGCTTCTCAGCTACTCCTCGGAGTGGTGCATGTGTCTCGCGCACTTCGTTGTTGTTCATACTTCGGTGACCGATTCCCTCCCTCAATAAAACCTCTCTGAGCACGGTAATGAGCCGTAACTCTAAGGAAGTCATCTACTTATGAAAGGTGGGAGGAAACTTCGGCGTTTTCATATTATAAACTTATGAGAAAGCAAGTTCGTGATTCATTTTTCCCATAAATAAATTCACTAACTTATATTTAACTATGTGGTATTCCATTTTAAGGTATCCGGAATAAATTTCTATAGTTACACAACCTCTTTTTTAAATTAAGCGACCCGGGTTTCCATGAACAATCATCATCAGACCATAAATTTAAAAATAAGTGGTATAAATAATGGATATTCACCTAAGAAACCATTTTTCCCCTCTCACCTTTTTCAGAATTCGAAGTATTCCGGAATACCTGCTTATTCAGTGAGTATCGTGCCGTATATTCCATCCCGCTACAACAAAACTCCTTAAATTAAAACTCGAGCGCACACTAAGTGGCTGAGAATGGATCCCACCGCGAAGAAGACTTTCATCCACGAAGCCCGGGTTCAACCCTCTGAAGTGCCTATATTTTTAGCTCTCTGTCCTGCACTCCACTCTTTCCTCCCGCCCCAGGAAGTACAAGCATCTGCACTCCGCCATTCAAATGTGACTTTCACGTCATCTGACCCTTTTGTGGATATCCTGAATGCTTCCTAGTGATGGAATTCACTCCTTATGATTTATTCTTTTGCTTGAGTCTCCTTCTCAGGTTATAAATTAAAAATGCCCAAATATACGCGAATATATATGTCTGTTTCTATTAGAAACGGCGAAAATTAAACGTATTTTTAAACACATAGCTGAAAGAGGTTTCTGTTCACGACAATTGTGTTTAAAAATGAACAAAAATAATTGCATGCAGGATCTTCTGGATAATATAATTTACATAAAAAGATTTCAGGCTACGAATATATTATATTATAATATTAGAGAAATACACAGAAATACCAACTAAGGAGCAGGTTTTTCATTTTACACCGAAAGAGACTTAGATATTTTTCTGAAAATATTCCTGCCAGACTATAGAAGTAGAATACTGAAGTTTACTGAATATTTTACATTACTCGATGAAGAATCACATATTGCAGTCCAATACTAACAGAACCATTGGATTTACTTTTAATATGTAGAACTCTAACGCCAGGGGGGTTCTAAAATGTGTAAAGTGATAAATTATCATTAATTCTAATTGGTGCCCATTTTGTAGATGAAATTTCGCACACGCTTTACTATCATGTCGTTTTCGTACACTGACACATCCTTCTACCAAAACAGTTAATAGAACTCAAGTTATAATTTAAACAAAGAGTGCTAATATTGAGAGATTTTCAAGAATGGCTGTACGATTAAAAAAATATACCCCCTGACCCCTGAATACATTTCTCCAAGAGTTAGCGTTCACTGAGCAAAAAAGTGGATCTTACAGTGATAAAGATTATCCTGGCAAAAAGACTTCCATTGTGCTCTATTTTATAGCTTTGCAAGCTTATTTTATCAGATATCGTTGGTATTCTCGAAGTGTCATTTTGGCCTTAATTAGGTGGGTAAAATGAAACAAATTTAAGCCAGTGGCTAGCATCCTAAAACTTGAAATGATAAAAATACTAAAATTATAATTTCAAATGTAACCGTGAAATGCTCACGTTTAAATACAATCCGTGTTCAGTAAAATATTCCGTCAGTTACATCCTAATACTAATGCTAGTAAGGAAAATTTTCTATTTGAAAACAGATGTTGAAGCCATTCAAAATATAAGTGGTCACATAACCTACAAGATAAATCATTAGAGCAACCGAGTTTTAAATATAAATTTTATAAATTAGCGCTCAAATAATCGTACTCTTTTTGTGAGTAGAGATTTAAATTGCAAGGAACACAATAAATCAAACCATTCAATGACCACGATTAATTACACCACTAAGAATCTTCTCGGGTTAACCATCAGGTCTTGCTATTAGGGCGCCTTGAAAAAATATATAGATCGTGAATTACTCCGCCAGACAAGAGTTTTGCAAATCACATGAAGTAAGAACATTTATTTTTCCTATGAATGACCCGGAGAAAATGTTCTTATATTCTTCATCGGATTAAGTAATCCCTGCTGGCTGACGTTTCAGTACTCAATCTGACACCACTTTTAGAAAATTTGTGCATCTCCAACAGATGCAAAGGTTTCACGGAATATGGAGAAATAACTTTGCTACTCCTACTACATCATCATTGCACTTTTAAAATACGCCCGGCTCGGAGAATACGAATCACCATCTTCAACATCTAAAGAGCCGTGCAAGCAGTTTCTGCTCGCTGTTTAGGGTGCCTTGAAAAAATAATAAAACGAAAAGGGCAAAGAAACCAGCCATTTGTCCTCGAACCTTTCCCACCTCCTCCCACTTTGACACCCCCAACTCCTTCCCGCGTATGCCCCTAATTCTTCAACCTCCACCCCCCAAGCAGCTCCCGGCCCCTCCCCTCTCCCAATTAACTTCTGTCCCCATATCTTTCTACTTTCGCATACAGCTCCCCTTAATCTACCTCTTCATTCACTCTCCCAACCCACAATCTCTCCCTCCCTCCATGCCCCCCGCACCCGTCTTCCTCTTGACCCGCTAATCTACACTCCTTCACCGCCTTCTCCCTCGTTTGCGACCCCCCGTCCAAAAAATTCTCCGAATAAACCACCTCGATTATCCCTCCCCGTTACCCCTTCCCCTCCCGTGCCGTCTTTCCCGTCCTAACGAATAGCATTTCTCCCACCACGACACTCCATCTTTTCCTTTTATTTCTATCTAAACGTACGAAGATATTTCCACGTAGCATACACACACACGTATACGGTTTGAAATAGTATATCTCTCAAGGAAATGAGTCAGATGCCTTGACTGCACCAGTGTTTCGTGAATTGAGTTTCTTTTTCTCTGAGGTTCATTTAAAATACTACGCGAGCAGCGAAGATTTATCAATTTTTGCAAAAAAATTGAAATTGACTTACAAATACGGAAAACTTCGTTGGAAATCTAGTTTTGAATTTTCTCAGTGCACTTTCATCTCTTAACTCGAATGTAATAGTTATGAATTACATAATAGCATTTAATAATCTTTAATGAAATATCTTTTATACATTCTTTGCCTAAATTTTGTACATTGAGCGTACTGTAGTTTGGTTTTAAGGCCAATTTGACTCAATTATTAAGCCAAAAATCTTTTAATATCCTTAAAACTGCCTTTATGATTGCCATGAGACATATGCTATGAGAAAGAGGAGCTTCGAAGATTTATAATGTCGTCCCGTAAAATGAAGGCATTTTGCCTATCCTTCTCTCTCTCCTCCGCATCACTGCCAGGCTTTCACTCGAAACATTGTATCTATATTTTTTTACCCAAATTATATTTGTACACGTAATATGGTTTATAATGGATATACAATTTATATTTTATCCATAGAACATTTCACATGCATATTTATCGTTTTAAATTCGCATCGACTGTATTCTTTGGGTACAAATCTTTTAAATGTTCTTATAACTGCCACCATGATTTAGAGCCTTTGTTTTATGCATGTAAATTTTATCCCACCATAAGACATGGGGTGATGAGGAAAAAGTGACTTAAAGACACCCTATTTCGTTGCTTAAAATAAAGACATTATTGTTGCCTATCCTTTTCCCTCTTTCTCTCTTCACGCCACTGGCTGATTTTCACTCCCTCCCCCGGCCACTTACCCCTTTCCTCGCCATCCACAAGACTCCAACGCCTTCTCCTCCCACCGTTCCGACACGAAGCCCCCAAAAAGAGACGAGCATCATCATAATTTCTTTCGTGGGACCTCCTCGCATTATAATCGCCCTCTGGTCGTTTTCTACAAACACATCCGCCATCCCCCGTCCCTAAAGCTCGCTTTCTCGTACACACGAGATTCCATTCCACCCCCACCCTTCCAGCTGTTTCTCTTTAATCTCCTCATCAAATTTTTATCCCTCAACGTTTTAATCTCCCCTTTTCCTCTCGACGCTCACTCTCCACCTCTCTTCCTCGCCTCTTTTCCTTTTTTAATCGCGATGCCTTCCAAACCCTTTCGCACCTTTTTTTCCTGTTTTTGTTTTTCCTCCGCAGAAAACGAAAGAATTCCCAGAGTCACCGAGGCTATTGAAGCGGGAAGAGGTGAAAAAACGAGGTCCTCGAATTGGGGGGCTGCTTAAAAGAAAAAACAATGCCCACCTTAAAGGTGTGTTTACACTGCCACCAGACTTTGCCCGAAGACAGGTCGCGGGACTTGTCCGAGATGTTCACTGAAGTGAGTTACGAAGTTCTTTCAATATTGGAAGCAAAATATTTAATCCTCTTCTACAAATATGATTCGTTGTTAATATAGTTTTGAATGTTTTTAGTGCACTTTGATTTCTATACCCATATATAATTCCTCGGACATTTTGGGAAATATTTGTCCGGAAACTTGTTTCGGGACATCGATAATAAGGACTGGACACTCATGATAGTCCGCCTTATTGTCACCTCTGTAACGATCGTCCTCTGCATGACAGCATGGAGAATCGTTCTCGTTATACCATTTTATGTATCGGGAATTCAACGGGAAAATGCGTATTTTTGCTATTTGTAATATTTTTCTATTTTCTCGTTAAAAACTATATACTTCTACTTCTATATACTTCTAAAACTACATACTTCTTAATGCTTTGCCTTATTAATCAAGCAATTTCAACAACGACTGGCATAACCAAGTTGTTTTACACCTATGGTTTTCAGGGACTGAGTTCACTGTCCACTGCATACACGGTTGAATTTTCTGCATATAAGCATATTATTCCACTCAAAGAGTATGCGTAAGATTTTATGCGTACGTTTAGAAAATCTGCTCTGTTCAACCAACAAATCGCTTTGTTAGCACAAAGTTTAGACCAGTGCAAGTATTTTAAATATGTAAATACTATGCAGTAAACATTTATTTATTTATTCTCATACCACCGGAAACAGCATCTTGGCCTTTCATAACATCAGGGTTTTTCAACAGGTTAACAATTACACGAGGATGAACAACCATACCTTGGATAGGGGCAATCCTACCCAGGCGGAACTCAAACCCGCGACCTCTTGTTTATTAGGGTGGACTTTCTCCCGCCACCACTGAGGCTGGCAAATTATTTAGATTAAATGGATGAAATAGAAAGTGAGCGAAGTCGCGAAAAAAAATCAAGCTTCAACAAGGCAGACTAATACCTCCTCTATGTAATTCACTCGCTCCCAACCTTTCCTTCACATCTCAACTATAAGCATCCGCGAGAAGAAGATGCGGAGGAACCAGGGGAGAGGTCGCCCCGACAATCACAACATCCTTCCTGATTTCACTCGTTTGAAGCGCTTTTTTCTCTCGAGGGGGAAAAGGATGAGGAAGGAAGAGAAGTTCCGCGTGGATGGCTTGAAGGAGGAGGCGGAGCGATGAAGTGAAGGCGCCCGTGAAAGGAGGAACAAGAAGAGAGAAAGTATATTGAGTTTAAGAGGAGTTCCAAATAAACATCTTTGTTCTCTTTTCCTCCTCCTCCTCCCACCCAACGTTCTCCTCCCCTTCCCTCATCCATTCTTCCTCCTCCACTCCTCTTTTTCCTTCCTTGCCTCTCACAACCCTTTCAGACCCCTCTCCACCTCACGCCTTATCTTTCCCATCACCTCTCCCACCGCTTCCTGCCGGAGTCAATACAAGCGTTCTGTTCAGGCGTTCAAATGTAATTTTGCGGCACTAAAAAGGCCCCCCCCCCCACCTCGTCTCCTATGTCTCCCTCTTTCTATTCCTGTCTTCATATTTTCCTTCCTACACGTTTACAATTCTCCTCCTTTCTTTATGATATGGTAAGGTATATGGAGGAGGTGACAGACCGATAAGATCATTTTCGCCATGGGAATAGAAGGGGAAGGGTGGAGAGAAACCCGGCGTAAACGTTTGCCTACTCCTGACGAAAGGCGCAATTTGGACCGCGGCTTAACGTCCTATCCGACGGATTGAGTCTTGCGCTTGAAGTGTCCTCCACACATCACTCATGTAGGCAGCGTCTGAAAATCGGCGGGACATGAACTCGGGCCACATTCTGACTATAGAATTGTATTATATGGAAGTGGAGGGGGCCACGGACCGCTAGGGTCATTTGCGGGGAAGGATAGGGAAGGAAGGGTGGAAGCAAACCCGACGTCGACGCTAGCTTCCTTTTGACCACAGGCGACAACGGGACCACGTTTTAACGTGAGTTATTATTTCATCGAAACATTCCACACCAGACCATGAAATTACAAAACAAACCAATATTTTTTTGCAACAACTGCAGTCAGAGAGTGGTCACAACCTTCACAGATTCAATATTTTTTATACTCAGAAGGGTGAAGGTCCATATAAGAAAATAAGAACCCCTGACTTGGACTTTAGTTATAATCCTTAAAAACTTAATTAGTTACGCTATGAAGACTCGCGTCTCTTGGAAAAATGTAGTTATCCTTATATTGACCCTTGCCACGGTAAATGAGCTTTTATCAAAGGAATTTATAAACTTCATTCGTGTTATACTTTAGTCTAAGGCTCTTCATTGGATGTGGAACAAATCCTGCTGGTCAATAGAACTGTCATATATACTAGGGAATACAAATTAATTCGATTAAAAAATCGCAATTAGAGGAGGTTTTTTATCATCTCTCGTCGTGAATTACTTTTCGCGATATTTAATCATTTTTTTCATAATCCTGAGGAGACTTCAAAATTTACCAACCTCCTGAGACCGTTTGCATTGGGAACCGAAAAGAAATCCCTGGGCTACAATTTCTGTCGTACCAAGTTCCGCATTCATGTTTTCGCCAGTCTCTTGGTCAAAACTTTGATCCGAAACTTGCTCGAAATTCCTTTGTCTCAGATCAAGTTATGCCTCTCTACTTGGAAGTAAAACTTCTACAACCGCTCTCTTCCATCCTCACATTCAGCAACTGCTCACTAGTTTATTTTCTCTCAGACTTGTGCCCTCCCCTTTAGACTTCGAAGAAATCCACCCACTCTTTTTGGAGGATAAACTATCCTCCTAGCTCCAACCTTCAAACAAGTTCCTCTTCCTTCCTCTACAGTCTCTAACTTCAATGTTCCTGCTGATTTACCATCTCTTCTTCATTCAATTATCACTCTGTACAGTCATACTGTATATAATAACGTAGAATACCTTCATATGAAATCTATACATAATATCTTCCAGAGCAACATGGAGAATGTCATCCTAGAACGACATTATATTTCCAACCGGGTGGCAGAGAATTTTTAAAGATTGCCCGACCCATGCTTGAGTCTTGTGTGGAGCACAATTCAAGCTCAACACGCCATCTGTCGAATGGGACGTTAAGCTGTGATATCGGTGGCGACTTCCATTAAGAGCAAGCTAATGCCGACGCTAGGTTTCTCTCCAATTTCCTTCCACACACTTCCCTCATTGCGCAAACAACCACAGCTGTCGGTCACATCCTCCAAAATACCATACCCAGAAAATTTAAGAATGATAGAATGCATTTAAAAATAGTAATACGCAAGCAAACAAGAACGGTGGAGCGGACTGATGCGTCCTCTTAAGTGAGTACTCTTTGGCTTATATCCTTCGCGAAATACCCCATTCTCTCCCTCTCTCCAACCATTCGCCCTATCTACTTACGCATATGTGCATTTTTACACCCGAGAAAATATACCGCCTGAGTATAACAAATAGGAGATTACGCTATGGAATTTGTGCCTTTCATATCCAAAAATAGGATACAACACTTGAAATACTCTCGGCGCAGAAATATATCTCCACTGATATCGTATAAAAGGTAACCCCTATAAATATAACTATATGCTCCGATTGAGATTAGGTGAGACCGGAGGTAGTTGGTAAAACTCTGATGTAATCAGGGATGATCGCTACACCAAAAAATGAAGGAGCATTCCCTCACGGAAAAACTTGTTTGGGGAATACTAATGCATCCTCTTTTAAGTGGCCTACTCTTTCATTCATATCCTTCGCAAAATCCCCCGGTCTCGCTCTCTCTCTCTCTCTCTCTCCAATCATTCGCCCTATCCTCTAACGCATCTTCATTTCGCGTTCTTCCCCCAAAAACCTTCCCACCCCTCTCAGATTCATCCCCACCTTCTTATTCCCCTCCCGCCCCCCTCGTCCCGGCTCTCCAGATTGAATCATCGATTGCTGGCGCCCCTTCTCTTACACCCACCCCACCCCCTTCTTCTTCCTTGTCCCCCAAACCCTCCCCCCATCGCGCTACCTAGAGAGAACCCTGAACCTTCCCCGTCGCGCCGCCCCGGGTGTTGCGAGGGAAAGGGGCCCTAAGGGGGGTGTGTGGTGGTTAGGGGACGCAGTGGGAGGCGGGCCCTTTTGAGGGAGGAAATTGTAGGGGCATGCGATTCTTGGATTTCACTCCGCATCGCGCTACGATGTGAATGCTGCATCGCCAGGTACGAGATATGCTCCAAATCAGATTAGGGGAGAGGGAGGTCTATGCTATGACCGGGGATGCTCGTTATCCCAAATAATGAAGGGTACCGAAAAAACATGAATTAGTGAATTTTATTTATGTATTTCAAAATTTACCCGCATTTTCACATCTTGTTACACCGTGTAAAGTACATCATATATCACCTATGAGGCTAGCGCCCGTTGATACATAATGATTTGCTTCTTTCTTGAGTGGGCTTGCTTAGACTACAGTATGGAATGGCTCTTAAGGAGTACCTCTCTCCTATCAACCCACCGTCAGTTGACAGCTTCGTTTTACTTCTGATAAAATCAACAAGTCAAGTCCTTATATCTCCAACTGAAACTAAATATCGTTGATGGTTTAATATTTAATCAGACGACTCGGTCCGAGACTCGTTTTCCTCTGAAATCCTTGGAGGCGTAGACTGCGTCAAAGTTTCCCAGGGACCGCGCCGGCAGAATTTCTCATACTTTGAAAGATTTAGGCGGAATCCAAACCCGCAACCCCAGTATTAGCCAGCGAGGGTTTTCACTCCGCCAACAAACGTTTGTATAGAATGTTGTTGATACAGTATGTCATAATATCTATGAAATAATAAAACGGATCATACTTCCTTATTTTACTTGAGTCTTCTAACTTCAGTAAATTATTTATTGTAATGTAATTCTGAAGAGCAACAATTTCTTCAGAGGATGATGAACTCAACCATAGGTCCTATAAATGGCATCACGAATATCTGAAGGATTCTTAGAAATATAAAACTCAAATCGTACGTGGCCATAAAAGGACCAATAACGCTGCCATAAAACTTAAAGCTTGTCATCACTGCAACGAAACTGCATTTTCACAGCTCTCCACAGAATTTTTTTTTCTATTTAGTCGTTAATTTAAATATCCCTACATTTATATCAATACAGAGAAACACTCCACATATTTTTGAAAACATCGTGTCCTTGATCTGCTCCGTAACGTTTCTCTCCACATAAATATCCACACATTATGAAAGTGTGTGGCTCAGCTATCACTGATGGCACCCTTTGTTTTGATTTTTTTCTACGGAAGAAAATTTAGTAGCCATTAGACCCCTGGTTCTCCACCACGCATCTGAAGGTTACGCAATGATTCACATGAGTAATTTTACTTCGCCATTCAGCAACTTCACTGATACATCTTCATATAATAAACCCTTATCCTCCACGGCCAATGTACCCAATGGACCAACGAACGCATTTTATCACGTTCAATTAGTTCGAATTGTCTTGCCTGCCACAATAACTAATATTTTTCCGTTTATATAACATTGATAATAATTTGCATTCACTACTTGCATAATCACAATTCATATAACCATTTTGTATCACGCGATATTTATTTTTTAAAATTGATCCATCCCGTTACGAAGTCGTGCACCATTTATACACTGGTCTAGTTTTAGCTCTAGTCTTAGCTATTCAATACCGTATTTTCAGAGAAGACACAGGGTTCACAAACTGAACGTAGATTGCCATTAATCGCTGCAAATCAAATTCTGGGTAGAGCGTATGCATTTTCACACAGCACCTTCTAAAAACAATTGCTACCCGGCTAAAAATTGTAGGCTTCCCCGGCGGATAATTCACAAATTATTTTATCATTTTTGGTACCGTTTTTGCCCGAATAGGAGCCAAACCCGAGAATATTTTACAAAAGATACCCTGCGTTCGAAATTATGCAGAGCGACTTGGGTGCAAAAAGTAAAAAAATAACAAAATTCTTCCAAAGCAGCACATCGAATGCTGAGTAGCAGTAGTATTTCGGAGACAAACATGGTATGCCGCGAGTATCGAGCATCGCGGTCGATACATCGCAGTCTCCCGGCCTTAGGCGAGAGGACACAAGTCTGGAAAGGAAGGCGAGTGTATTCGAAATGCATTAGACAGTTTTTTCGCCTCAAAAACCACCGGCCTTTTGAATTATGCGGAGAAACTTGCATAAAAAAAATAAGCCGTCATCCTGGAATAATAAAATTGTTCCAAATCAGCACTTCGAATGCTGAGTAGCAGTAGTATTTCGGAGACAAACATGGATGGTATACTGCGAGTATCGAGCATCGCGGTCGATACATCGCAGTCTCCCGACCCTAGGCGAGAGGACGCAAGTCTGGGAAGGAAGGCAGCTGGGGGAAAGAGTGAGAGAGGGAGAGAAAGAGAGGTCCGCGAGTGGGCAAGAGAAAGAGAGAACTGAGAACGGGCTATGTGGAACTGTGGAGAGGGAAGATAGGGTGGGAGGTTCCGGAGCAAAGGAAGGTGAAGAGGAAGAGGTGGTTGGAGGGCGTGACGGGCGGACGCTTGAGACAAACAGCACACAGCGAGGCTTGATCCGGTTTCGAACGTTAAGATCTCGCCACGGGGCCCCCTCTAATCCGTTCGGATATCTCGTCCCCGAACGTACTGAAGATGCCCGACGCAGAAGGGACCAGCAAACCTCCCGTTGTAGGAGAGAATCAGTGGCGTCACCCCCAGAAAGCTAGGGAACATGGTTAAGCGAGGGTTGCGGTATGGGTATGCATATCTAATTCAAGGAACTGTAAACGATCGACTTCCCAAATTGATGCCAAGAAATTACGCTTGTGGCCACCTTGAGGAGGACCTCTAGAATCGGGCTCCATTTAAATTCCCGGTAAATCGCACAATTTGGAAGCTTTTTTATCGGCTCATGTATTTTGAATAAGGTTGCGACTTGGAAGATGAATTACTTGATTCCCAGACGACAGTTTTTCACGTCAAAATGGACTCTTCTTCCGATCGAATTTAGCATATTTCTTCGCATTTAATATAAATGGAAGTCGACCATGTTTGGAATGTCGGAACTTGCTGCAGCCTGGCTTCAACTGCTCCCGTAAGCGGTGCATAGCGATCAGCATTCAATTGTTTTCAGTGTGCGTGCCATAACAGCACCACGCGCCCGGAAGCCTAGTCCCACGTGTCGCGTTTCCCTCACGAGATATGGTCGATTTATATACAAACGATAAAAGTTACATGGAAGATACATTACTTGGATCCTAGACGACAGTCTTTCGCTTAAAAATGCAATATTTTTTCAATCGAATACTCACTTTTAATATACATGGGAGCCAGTTATGCTTGGAGGGTCGGAACGGGCCTGACAGGAGCTATTTTGTATGCCATTTTACTTCGGCATTTATAATGCGTCCCACGACAGTGACCTTTGATTAAAATAGTTTTATAACTCAATGATTGCATAAGTACGTTATAGCATCTAATTAAAATAAGAAGATTAATAGAACAAACATTTAATCAGTCACAGTTTCCGTAGTATATGAATGAGAATACGACAGACAAAAGAAAGCTGAACCCGAAACCCTGAGGAAACTAATCCGGAAGCAGTTTTCCGGGAGGCCACCATTTCTCCGTGCGGCGTTAAAACTGCCCCTTTGAACGCGCTGGGCCAGTGGATTGGAAACAAACAAGAGACCAAGAAAAGTCAAAAGCGTCCACGTCAAGCTTCGCTTCATCGAGGCATCCCTATTCTCTGGCGCCTGAAAGCCCTTCTGGGGCTGAAGGTCTTTCCTGGAAACCACATGGAAAATGGCGAAGTGGGCCTTATGCCTTTGAGAGGCTTAACAGACAATGACCGCCTACTGGCTACCTTCTCATAAGGAGGAAGAGCATTCAAACTTCTGAATAATCGGTGGTAGTCATCTATGCTGAATTCGGTACAATCAAATACAGTGAGCTAATTATATGTTAGTAGAGTTGATAATATTTACCCAGGAAATGCTTGTGAAATTTCTTCAAAAGAGGATAAGCATAGAGACTGGCTAATTGCAATGGAAATAGTGCGTTCTGAGAAGAACATGCCGCAAAGGTTTAGAGGTAAGGGTAAGTTCGATATGAAATTACAAGGAATAGAAGTTGTAGAAACGGGCACACGCAGAATAAACGCTCCTCCTTTTCCTTCCGTTTAAGGAGAGACCAAATAAGACTATAATAACCAATTAATTATATGGATAAAAGAGTAATGGCTCGTGAGAAAAGAAGGGGTGCAAAGAGAAAATTAAGGCTGAATGTAATGGAGCCCGCAAAGAGAGGTACTAGGCATCAAAAATGCAAGATAGAGGGTGTGCCGCAATTCATGAACGTGGGAAAGACAAAGGATTAATGAAACAATAAATAAAACGGAAATAAATAATATAGAACCGGAGTATTAGTTGTTCAAACGGTTTGAAAACTTGATTTAGAAAATATGAATTCAGCAAAAGTTACGCAATTATCTATTGACGCTACTAGCAACGGTAGTATTGAGCTATTCTCATGAACTGACCCAAACAATATTCGATTTGAAGTGCGCTCCATGAAATATGAATAGTAAAGAAGATTTATTTCATCCCTTATTCCGAAAATTGTTAGTTGCTGATGCCTTTCACAGATACATTTATGCATACTAATTACTGACAATTGCGAGTATTGGAAATTACATTGAAAGCGAAAGATATTTTCTGAGATCGCCATCAACCTCTGACAGGCCTCCTCCTAAGTCAACAAGCCCAAAGCAAGGTGAACTCGATGCTTGGATCTCTCAGTAAAAGGCCATACAATAATCTCTAAATTTTGACTGTTATTACAGCCATAATATCGCCTTTTTCAGATTTCAGAATTTTATTCAGATACAGTTGCCTACCAAGTGGTTTTGCGCTTTAAATACGGTTGCTAATGTAGGAATTAATAACCTGAAGAAGAGAGCAACGAATAAAAATCGTGCTGTTTGCGCTCACAATCAGTAAGGATGAATTTTAGACAGAAATGTTAATAGGGAAATGCATCGTTAGCTAGTGTCTTATCTTAACCGCATTCATCCTAAAACAATGTGGTCGCAGGTTACTCTACACGAAAAGCGCTTATGAAAGAGAGGTAAATTTTCCGTCTGCTTAATCCAGAAAATTCGCCTTAATTACAAGCTGTTGCTGGGTTTGTTTTCAAGTTTTAATTACCTACTTGATTGGGACACAGATGGCAATGGTGCTGCGTGATTAACACTTTCGCTTACTCAGTTCTTTGTCAATATATATAAACTGCGTTCTTTTTGGTACATTTTACCGGTTATATCCTCAAACAAGAACAATTTTATATCCGTATTTCCTTATCGTAGTACTCACATGATGCAAATTACAGCTGCTGTACGTTGCCTTCCGTAAACGCCAGATGATTTATTCCACACCGGACCAAAGTCGTATAAAAAGGCTATTAATTCAAGCAGAAATGTAAAAAAGTTTCGTGCACTACCCGAATTCCACCTCTTTCCTTCGAGGCCAAAAATGTAGTACGTAAACCCTCAACTTCCCTTCGTCGTCCCCCTCCCATCAAGCAATCAAATAGTGAATTACTAATAAACACCGCTATCAGGTGTGGTTTGCTGAAAGATATGAAAGAGAAAAAGAGCACATACTGGTACAGAGAGCGGTGAGAGGATTGAGACAAATTGTAAGACCATAAACGTCTTTGTATTTATTAGAACGCAAATATGTGTTTCATAATAACTGGAGGCAGTTTCCTAAGAAATACGAGGCGCTATGCGAAGGAACTTGAAAGTCGTCATGTTTATTGGCGTGGAGGACGCATGGCTCGGGAATGTAAGGTGTTGCTTAACTGACAGTTGCTAGTTGCCAGTACCAGAGCGGAAACAATTTCTTTCCATCGGCAGTTTTTTTGAGAGGTAAGATTGCTGTAAGTGAGATTGAAAATTAATTTCACTTTCCAGGAATCTTTTCAATCAAAATACCTCATATAAATGCATCAAATTCACTATGCTCGCTAAAAACGCCCATCGAAGTGCTACGTACTTTAAAACAAGCAGCAGTGGCGCGGATATTTTTGGAAGAAGGATTCGTTTTGTGGGCAGAATTTCAGAGGAATATACCCAGGGTAATTGGGATGGGTGCGGGAATTTCAGGGCTAGGGGAGCTGTGGCAAAGAAGAAGGCACGTAACGGGTTCCTTACGGAGGACAAGGGGATCGGGGACAAAGCAACAAGAGGAACGTGGAGGGGAGAAAAACGGGGATCAGGGTGATAAGAATAATATTTCTCGTGTGGAGGCTATACGGGGTAGAGGTAGAGGAGGAGGCTTCTGGGGGGGGGGGGGGGCATTGGGAAACGGAGTTTATGTGGAATGGCTTCGCCCCCTCGGCGTCTTCTGCACCAGGCCCTTCTGGCCCGTTTCGTTCCTTCTGCCCCGTTTTCCACCCACGTAACCTCACCCTTCGCCCCGTCCTTAGCCTGTAAGCGTTCCCTTCTTCGATTCGACCGCTTGAATACGCCCTCGCAACATCGTTGAACATCCAATTCACTTATAGCGCATTGTAAAGCTGCCGAAATGATGCGCTAAACATGCAGTTGCCATGATGATAGTGTGGCATTTTTTAGTGCCCCCCCCCCCCAAAATTTCTGGTACCCCCCCCCAGAAATTCCACCGAACTTCCTCCGAACTTATCCGCAGAACTTCTCCCGCTAAGGACTTTTCGCGCTAAGGTTTTTCGCGCAAAAGATTTTCGCGCAAAGGCCCTTCCTCAAAGGCCCTGCCTCGCAAAATCCTGTCTCCGGAAAATCCTGCCTCCGGAAAACCTGCATCCGGAAACCAGCATCCGAAACAAGCACCCGAAACCAGCCCCGAACCCAGCCTACCTGCAATCCAAGACTTATATAGGACTACTGCGGAGGAATACTTACTCCTTGGCAAGCAAGGGGAAATGGGTGATGAGTCTCTGTATGCAGTTTGGAGTGAGAGAGAGTTGTGATAGGACCATGGTAATAATAGTTTCAACAGGATTTCATTTAAGATAAATAAACAATCTGACACGAATATTGCCTCTCCTACGAAAAAGAAATCATTTTTTTCTTCACGCAGGACATTTATTAGTGATAGTAAGAGGATTCGATTGGAGACGAGAAGTGTTTTGGAAGCCTTCTATGGAGACGACTATAAATACGAACTAGAGTCATTATTGTTTAACCGAGGCCTCAAAAAATTGCCGTTTACTAGGGAATCACGATAACTTTATTTTTAGCCCCTCATCCTTGGCGAAATTTCAACCATTTGACAGCATGAGAGTACATTGGTGACGCTGAGTCACTCTCGACTATAAGATGTCGGATTTCACTCCAACTTTCCTTGCGAAATCTTCTTATCACGACAATTCCTAGCCCTAAATAATAACTCCAACACACCAAACTACCCACTAGTCCTCTTATAGGCGAATGACTGACACAGTTGGACTCTCACATCCAATGCAACTGAAATTATTACTTCGCTGTGTTATTAACATAACCATTATTAAGAAGAGTTTTAAAATTATAAAATCTATCAGCGACTGTTAATCAATGTTATGAAGAAGTGTTTGAAACACCCGACTGTGCGAAATAAGTTACTTTCTACTGCTACGCCCTATTAAAGCTGCATCAAACCGCACAAAATATGTCAATGAATACACCAAAATTGGATTTTTTTTCTATAAATCTTAACGCGTCCTGAACGAAACTGTCGAAGATTGGTCAAACCGATCCCTTTCTGAGTATAGATTCATAATAGCTGACTCCCAAGCGAAGGGTTACCCACTCACAGTAGTGGTAAGTTTTTTTCAACAAATGGAAAAGCGACACAGAGTGGCAATCGTTACCATTGCCCGCAACCCCAGGACGGAAATGGAAAGCACAAAACAAAACTGCCCGGATGCATCGGACTCCCAGTGGGACGCGGCTGGAGCTCTCATTACGCTCGGTGCGTATGGCATCGTCCAGTACTCGCACAGAATCGCCACATTACGCGGAATGGGGTGGCTTTGAGCGCTTCGATATGACGATTTGCGTGAAACAGAACGCAAGAATGACTTATCTCTCTTTTTTCTCCTTCTCTGAATAATTATAGCACAGGTACTGCGCTAGATACGGTACAGGCAATACTAGTAATAATAGAAATAGTAGAAAATCGTTTCATTTAGATACACAGTCGTTTGCTGTACTTATGGTACGTATCCTGTGTACAATTCATAAGCGAAGAATGAATCCAAATGCATGTAGTGAGGGAATAACAAAGTCACAATATTGATTTGAAATTATTTTTATAGTAAAACCATAATTTGGATGGTAATATCTATTAAAATTTTTACTCATCTTGATTAAAATAGCCTACGGCTACTATTTTATGCTAACTATGACCATTACGTAGATCAGATATCGTAAAAGCCAACTCTCCTATTTGTTATACGATGTTATGCGACTCATGGTATTTATTCTCTCTGCAAAATACGATATCATGTACTTGGTGACCCTTGCGATAGAAATTATAACTCCTTCACTGACACAAAAACTTCACCGTGACCCCACAGTCAAATCGTTCACTAACACCTAACTCTTCTCTCACTAATTTGGATAATTCACGCGTACAGGAGAAATAAAAGGAGGAAGACAAAAAGGAAAAGGGGTATTCTGATTTCCTAATTCCATGTCGCAAAGTATGCGATATATACTTATCCTGGGAAAAATATAATATTTGAAAGGTTTATAATTGGCAATAAGACACTTAGCTACATACAGCATTTACCATTTACGCTTTACTATCATGCTATTTGATTGTGAAAAACGATAGATTCGCTATCCCCACAAAAATACTCCGTAGCTATTCCTCCATTATAGAAGTACTTCAATTTAACAACCGGGGACCAGTTTAACCCGAACATGGCACCATAAAATTATCTTCATGAACGCAAAAAAACAAAGCACATTTCTTTCTTTGTGATTATAGGAAGGAAATTCTGAAGAATTTTTATCGGAATCCATCATCTTCTGCAAACACCCCCATGGGAATCTCAGGAATTTTCTTTCAAGGCATTTTCTAACAGCTACATGAAATTCCACAGTTTCCTTTGTTGCCTAGTAGATCACGATGCGCAAAAATCTATTATAATTAAGGAGAACAAGCTAAACCTTCCCCTCACCATAAGAAGACAGCAGTTGCACACTAAAAACAATCGCCATAAAAATATTTAATGCGTAAAAATATGCCCACCCCTTCATGAGCATTACACTCTTATTTTAAAGGAGATATTTATTTAATTGACAAGGCTGTAAATGCATAAATTAATCTATTGCTAATATCAAAAATGATAAATAAACAAATTTTATTTTATTGTCAAATGAATGATGACGAAAAGAATATCTCCGATCTTGAGTAATTATTTTTAAGGATAATCTTGATATTAGGAATGGATTGGGTGGAAAGGAGAATTATCAATTGCCTCATTTCAGTTTTTTCTCTTCCCATTCCATCGCCATCCATCTCGTCTCAATCCCTCCTCGTATCGTCTGATGAATACGAAAAAAGCTCCGCACCACGGGTTTCTCCATTCTCCATTTATTATCCTCTCTCCCTTGTTCGCTATTTTCCCCCTTTCCCGGTCACAAAACCATTTTATTGCAGGCTTTTTAGTCCTGCTGGCTCCCATTTGTCAACCACTTTCTTTCTATGGCATTCATTTCTATACCAAATAGAGGGAAATAGGAGAAAAAGCTAAATAAATGATTAATTTTCTGTCAATTATAAATTTTGGCCAGGAAGGTGAAGTAAAAGATTGCGATAGCTCAAATTGAACGTTTCTAGACACGTAAATTGGGAAGTCTGTGCTTCCATTTTTCTTGCACCCTCTTATAGCATGTGGAATTTAACAGACTCATTTGTTAAAAAAAATCAATACAGATTCTACTAAATTCATGGGATAATTAGTCGATCAGCTCTATCTTAGCAAGTTAACGTATTTTATCCAAATAGACTATATTTGCGGATAACTTGCGGATATTATGGGTGAATAGCTAGAAAGAAGTCAGTGATTAAAAGACAATAACCAGAGCAGCAGACAATTGTAAAGCATGTTAACACAGGTGATAATAAATTCAATGTTTTTTTAGAACAGAGAGATCGTCGTATTAAGTCAGAACCTCTAAAAATAACTTTATACTCACATTGAATACTTTTTAAAAAAATCAGAAAATTTAGCGCAACGTTCAGAATAAAATGTAATTCCCCGGTACTCTGGAAAGACTTTCATAAGATGAATTTTTATCCATGCAGATTACATTCCAATTAATTGTTTGCGCGATAGAGATTAGGATTACAATAAGTATATAAAAAGATTATTAAACTTTAATGGAAATGGAAGAAGAAAATAGTCCATAAATGGTCAGTGGCATATAACATTCAGAGGATGGGAAATGTAATTTTAAAAAGGGTAAAATTTTCTTGGTAACAATATACCTGGTGAATTAAAGGAAAAAATATTAGCATAACGAGTACATGAGCTGAACTATCACTACAATCAATCCCCTCATGCCTTTCCTGCGTCGTACCCAGCTTCAGATAGGTCCCTGCATTGACATGCTAATCTTAGCCAGCAAGTTGGGAAAAGCCCTTGGTACCAACGAAATCCCAGACCAGAGGCCCGGACCAACACACAGGAGAGAGAACATTTCAGAAACCATCCCGCTACAGAAATCAGTGCTCAAAATCAGATTCGGAAAGAGATATTGACCATGCAGGGCGGAAAGGAATATTTCCCCAGCTCTCCCGACCAGCCGAGCCTCCACAAAACCCCTCACAAATACGCTTATGCCACCATTTCCTGGAGGGACGATAGAAGGGGGGAGGGAGACCACCCAGACCCCTTTTCCACCTCACCTACGATTTTACCCGAATTCAAACCGATCTGCAAAGAGAAGAGGGCAGGAGTGTGAGTTTGGGACGGAAGGAGTGAGAGGGATGCGGGGTCAGGGCAGTGTTGTTACCGTGAAGGGATGAGGTGGGGGTAGGGTTTGGGTTCGGACGACGGAACCAAAAGGGTGGAGAGAGAGAGAGAGAGAGAAAGGGAAAATAGAGAGAGTGGAGGGAACAGGAGAAGGGATCATCATTACTACTTAGTACGCTAGCAATTGATTGGTACGTTCTGAGAAATTATCTGTACTTTACCTACCCTATTTAGAATAATTGCTATTTGATTGGAATTGCTATAGGAGAGAAGAGAAGTCTCATGAAAGTCTTGATCATAAAATGGAACGACCGTAAAAACCATATCTTGAGACATGATGACCCGATGAAGACAATCGTCGAAAACAAGTAGATGGCCAAAACGGAAAAGGAGGACCTCCAATGAAATATATCGATCAGGTAAAGAAGGATGAGAAAGAAAAGAAGTACTTAGGTGTGAAAAGACTAGCTGATAGGAGAACTGAGCCGCGTCAAACCAACCTTAGCATTGTTGACCAGTGATGATGACGGAAAAATTAACATGGAAGGGTAATTGTACCACGGACCTTTGGTTTATCAGAGAATTGCGTCAACCACTGTACATGTTCTTGATTCCCACAGCAATTGAATCAGCGATTATTTCGATTTCCGGTACAAGTCATTTTTTTCCTTTAACAATTACTCTTAATTTCACTGCCATTCACGTGGCAGGTTAGAAATATATTTCAAATACCCGATTTAGGATTGTGTTTGAACGTTTCCAATCGACATTATTAATTATCCGATTCGAACCCGGGACCACTCGGTAAGCAGACAAACGCTCCACCCACCAAGCTACAAAGTCCCACCATCGCGTTCCAAGTCACTCCTACCTCGCGTGCCATACCACGCTACCTCATCCAACCTATGATGATGGCGCAATTAATACCAACCATGTGAGAAATAAATGTTGTTCTAAAATGCATAATTACGTGCTCCGTGTAAAACGGCCTTTATGACTTGTTCGCGTTATTCTCACAATTTTAAAACCTTCAGAAAATATATAATCAACTTCTTAAGTACTCTTCATTCGTCTCGCACGTTCAAACACCGTTTATTGTTGCTTTATCTCCTAAAACTGGCTCAAAAAATTAATATAATGGATATTGATACTTCAAACTATTCTTAAACGGTCTAATTGGGAAGATAAGGAGCGTAAAAGAAGATATTTCTTATTTTTCTTATATTTCTGACCAAGGTCACGTGTACTTTAAACCTTTCAATCTCGTTTTTCATCTTCATGTTGGCCCTTTTTTATTAGCTAAAATCATTCAGCACAACATATCTTCACTAAATATGCATTCATCTAAAATCAAATTTAGCGAGAGCCTGGATTATTGTCACCTATTGCGCTCATGATATCAAACATTCGCTTCCCTCCAGTCCTACTTTTCATACCGTTCTATAGTGATAAATTTACCAACTGCATTCCTCCTGCAATTCTCCGCAACAAATCTAATTCCAACGCACAGCTAAGCGAGAATTATGTCCTTTGTTTTCCATTTTTTAAAGCCCTACATTGTCCACCCGACTACTGAAACTTATTTTATTCAACTTCTGGGTATATAAATCGTGAATACTGTCTAAAAGGATATGGTACTTAAAACGTCATACGGGATTTCATATAATAGAATAAAATGGCGGCGTAATTCAGAGAAATGTTTAAACTATCGCCAGACGCACCGCATAATTTACCATACGGTATAAACCGGTACAAGACAGGTATCACAAAGTTTCACTCACTGAATTTTGCTTACAAATGCCACGAAGGAAACAATATACCAATAAGTATTAATTCCGACAAGGCAGCATCTCGAAGTCAACCAGTCACAAGGAGTAGACCCTCATCTATCTAGCAATATCTAATAACGCGAAAGCTTTTTTATCTTCACATATGGAGTAAAGCGAAGCAATAACAATTGATACAAACAAGCATTAAATAGAAATAATTCACATTAGACTACACTTTATGCGATATTACATGATTCGAGGTGCTCATCTTTTCTTTATTTTTTTCGGAATTAAAATCAGTAACATATTCAAGTAAATAAATATTACCTCGAAGTAAATCATATATAAGGTTATGAATATGGTTTACAACAACTTCTGTTTATTTAATTAGAGATATAACTAGCTCCAGTCCCTCGTTCATTAGATAAAAAAAATGGCATCACTTTCGCGGTCCAAGGCGCCATCCACTTTTCCTTCTTTGATCCGTCAGGAAATTTTCCCCTCCGATAAACTCCAACACCTCCTGCCCTTATAGAAACTGCCCCCTTCCCAACCGTTAAAAACCTTCTTCCACATCCCTCGCACCGAACTACCCCACCTCCAACATCTCTCCCTCTCACTTCTATTCCTCAACACCGAACCCCTCCCTGGCCACGCTCCCTGCCTATTCCACTCCCGATCCACCCCTCGGAAATCGCGCAAATGGCGGAGAGTATGAAAGAGTAGGCCGGAGGCGGGGGAATGGGAGGGATGAGTGGTATGGATGGCTTAACGGCCGTAAACTTGGAGATTTATGAACCAACGGAACATAGGGTTCTCTGTCATTGTATTTCTCCCCCTCACTCTCATTCAAAACCCCCTTCGCAGTCATTCCAACGCCACACCACTCCACTCTGGGTTTGAGGAGTTTTTCGGGGTTTTTCGGCAGTCGTGCCACGCGGGTAGGCGGATCCCCCGTTTTGTTGTTTTTATATTTATTTTGGTGGAGGGAGAGGGTGGGAAGACGGAGGGGTATCGCGATGGACTGCGAGGTCGAAACGTTTACCTCCCCCGACGCGACGCATTCCGTGTCGTCGCTTCTTCGGATCACATTGGGGATTAGGTTAGTATGATAGCTAGAATGCTGGTTTACCACCCCGAGGTTTCGAAATCAAATCTCGGCGGTGGCAGATATTTACAGAGATTTCCCTATCCCCGCTTGAATACTTCGCAAAGGGCACTTCAGAAAATTCACACGTCGTTGTCTCAAAAATGTTGATGTTTCATGCCCTTATCTCGTAAATGTTGATGTCTCTGATAAAGGGATATACTTCGTTTTGAATTTAAACTTCAGTCATGGAGCTGTTTGCTATAGAAACTTTTGTTGTATTGTTTTCTCAAAAGTGAGCCTGTGTGATATGTGAAGCTGACCGATATTTTCCCTCTAAAGCAATAATTTTTCTAGTTATTAATGCGAATTCCCCGTCCGTCCGAAATCTGGAAGTCTGTCCGTGTGCCACTTTATCCAACGAATGTCATTCAACCGTGGTACCCTTAGCAACTTTCCTCACGAGCAGGCTTATGCCGAAACCGGGTTTCTCTCTACCCTTCTTACCCTACCCATCCCTTAGTGCGCGAATGACCTTACGCGTTGGTCACCTCCTCAAACGACAACGCCATACCGGATAACATCGAAGCGAGAAAGTCGAAAAAAACGCGCCAGATTCTGCCTCCAAGTTTTGATAGTACACATCACTCCCGCTCGAACGGCCATGTTTTCATTCGATTTCCAGACGAATTACTGGTCGTTTCTATTCACTTTTATGCAGGACCCTTTGAACGGTGTGGGGTCACCATCATAGAATAAACACCATATCCCAAAATAAATCAAATAAGGATGCTACCTGTCAGCATTACGATTGCATAATTTTATTATTATGCTATCATTTGACTTATTATAAGGTTTTATTTAAATGCAGAACTGAGAAGGTATTCACATTCATAACTAGGAAAATATTTGCTTTAAGAAGGACATTCATTCGGTCAGCTTAACATACCACGTGGGCACACTTTTGGATATACAATGCAACAAACAATTCCCTAGCATATAGCACTACAACAGAGATATTCATTCGTATTTACGGCAGACATTACAAATTTCATTTTTTTTTCATTGGTAGAATCACATTAAACCTAACATCTTCCCTCAAAAATTAATTTTTTTCGTCGACCTATCCGTTAACATTATTTATGCTTGAGGAGGTTCTCGGGTATTGCTGCATACGTAGCATTTTCACTCAACGTTTCACTTCTCCTACTGGGAGCGTTATCAAGAGAATTATTCCACGCTAAAGGTTTTTCTCGTTTATATCAATTTGAATAAAAATCAATTAAAACACATCGTAGATAAACCAATGGAAGCGATCCCGATAATATTTTAAAATTTAATTAGAGGGGAAAGTAAAGTAAAAAGTTTTATAAGGCCACAGCGGAATTATTTTCTTCCATAAATAGTGACCAAGATATTCCCTAGGCAATAAATGAGTCAAATAAAAATAAAGTATACCGGGATTTGGAATTTCTACGTGGTGAAAAGATGTACATCAATCTCTTCCATTGAATTTAAAATATCGTGTAGGGACTTCTACCGACAATTTCTCATTTATATCCCTTTTTATCTCATCATCCAGTTTGGGTGATAATGCTTTGCAAATTCATCACATCCAGCTCAGCGGTGGCTCACCGATTGGGCTTCTAATTAGCGTCGGAAATTTTCATTCATCGTTTTTTTCAACGCTATTACAAACTTCCGATGAAATCGATTTTGGATCAACGTTCCCTCTTTTTCTAAGAACGGATATTATCCTAAATTCTGACGCATGGGTCAAACCCGTACTTTCCTCTCTCCCACACTATGCAAGATGCTTAACGTAGATTTTTCAATCAAATACACGCTCACATACTCTTTCCTCCATCGCTGAATAATCTTCATTCGAAATTAATCCAGCTGGATAGATCGGTATTGAAGCGAAAATCCCGGAGAGGCGATAATTCAATTCCAATCCTCTGCTTTAGTAATTCCAAAAGAACATTAAATTATACGTAGAATCTTGGATTTCCAAATCACTAGCTTCGGAACATTCTGGCGAAACTGCGAGGCTTCAATTTTAACACCTTTCGTATTACCCCAGAATTAGTACCACATTACCACGTAGGGCAAGAAGAATATGTAAGAAAAACTTTATCACATTAAATTTTTCCTTTTTAGAAAACAGGAATCATAATTTCTAACTCATCAAATGAAATTACATAACAATGTTGCTAGATTGTAGCACATCCACTGGCGAGGAAAAATCCGGCATTATGGTTGACAGGGAAGTCATCTTAACGTTGTATCTCAGGGGACTAATTATGCGTATGAAAGTCTTTATTTATGCATTTTTCTGATAGCGTACCCATTCCGTATACATGAATAAATTTGGACTATGCGAGGGGTTTTAAACCGAGCCTTACGTTTGGGCTAAATTTTGGCTCCATGAAGGTGAAATTGTATTTTATATTAGAACAAGCACCAAATCCTCTAAAAATATCGGGCATATATCCACCATCTAATGTACGAACACGTCACCCACAGCATACTGATTATACATTTGGATTTTCTTATTTCTGTAAAAATCGAACGTAATCGAGGATTCTGCGAATTTTCGAAGATTAATCTAATACATTTATCAATCTAATACATTTAGCCTCTCGTAGTACAATCGTGATTCATTGTAGCGTAATGTTTAAAGGACGAATTTTGATTTTAAAAAACATTCCCTGGTAAATATTTCGATTTCGTTGTTTAACTTTACCAGTCTCATAACCCATAACATGATGAGTGATTTCCGAACCAATAATCAAGGTTTCCTCCACCAGATCCCAGAAAATAGTGACTTTGTGTGAAAATATATCACTCCACAATGTATTTTACTCGAAAAGTATTTTTGAATTAATAGATAAAGAATATATTAAAATTTTTGCTCAGAAAAATGAGTTAACAGAATTTTTTTCTGTAAGATGTTACATTTTATTTCAATATCTTTGGCATTTCTCACCACTGCTACTCCAAGTAGGTGGTTAAGAGGTTTAAGCAAACTATTTGCCCTCGTAAAGGAAGCAGAAAAATATAGGGGCAAAAGGGACCAAGGGTGCAAATTCCATGCGATGATCTCTCCAAAGACTCTTTTAGCAAGGACAGTCGCTCCCTTTACTACCAAACGAATACTCTGTGGCACTATCTTAATCCAATCACTACTTTCACCTCTCACTGTATAGATGAGGCCGCTCACTCCCTTTACCCACGAACCCGAGTCCCCACACTCACCCCCTGTTGCTTCCCTCCGAAACCGCAACCGATCAATCTGCTTCTGCAACGTTCCAGGCCACTTCCGGGACGCCGACCCTTCTCCATTCTCATACCCCCACCACCCCTCTTATCATCGCCCACCCATTGGTCCAACTTCGTCGCCCACTCCCGCCTGGTCAATCGGAGAAATGAAATTCCCGAGATTTTCCTGCATTTCCTGAGTATACAGGGTGGAGAAAAATTGTGTTACGAAATTTTAACTCCGGATAACTGCGGCGGTTGGGACCAAAATTGCTAATGACTTTTAGATCGTAAACGCACCATTTTTAAACTACAGAAGCTTTGAGCCAAGCGCTTCGATTAGCCGTCAGTTTGCCCTTTTGCCGGAGGCCCTGGACGACTCATGACTTTGAATGCTATGCCTGCCAGTTATCGCGATGTAAGTGGAAACAAAAAAGAATTCTAGGATACTTTTCAGAGTAGATAGGTTAGAGACTTTGTTTCTCTGCTGAAAAAAGGGATTTTTATAAAATGCTATCAAAAACTTCTAATGGTCTTCTAATGGCGAAAACTTCTTACTAGTAAAAGCTGGTGTCCTAAAACGCTTACTGAGGCAGCTTGCTGGGAAGTATCTAGATTTATGGATACATACTTACAATGTTCCCTAAATGGCATATTTAAAAGTAATCGCAAAGGATCGGTTATGGTGACATGTGGCATTGAATTGGAACGGCCCTTTTGAAAACATACTTCCGTTAACTCAAGAAAATTCCCTGGGTTATCCCGATTTTCCATAATTTTCCAAGTGATCGGTCATCCTGCTTCCTCCCATGCCACAATCGGCGGTTTTCAGTTTCACCAATAATCCCCCAAGAAGGGAATCACGAAGTGAAACTAACAATATTTTTTGTATTATCTTCTCAACTTTATTTCATAAATGTGACGTGTATTAGGCCAAAAACCGTAGCATAGAAAAAATTGTGTAAGAGCAAGGTATAAACCGATGGAATACGCGCTAAACCATCTTATGAAAAATATAAGGAAAAATTGACGACAGTGCCAGAATTCGAAATTGAGATCTTTTGATCCGTTACCAATTTTGAAAGGAATCGTACAGGATCGGTTAGGGTGCACATGGAAAGACCCTTTTGAGACTGTACTCCCGGGAACTCGAAAGAATTCCCTGGTTTATCTCGATTTTCCATGATGTTCCGAGTGGTTGGCCATCCTGCTTCCTTCCATTTCACAATCGACGATTTTGACTTCCGACTTCACTCCCCCTGGAAGTGAATCACGTCACCTTTAATCCCTTCGGGACGGTTCCGCAATCATGTGATTTCTACGGCTGGTTGGTCGATGGGGAAAATAACATTTTCTTCATCACATTCGAACGATTCCGAGTATCCCGTCGTATTTCCAGCGTTCACACAGACGGGGTGGAATTAGGCCAGCGACACAACTTTCCTCGGCGAGACGGCCGCGTTTAATCCCTAATCTAAACATCCGATTGGAGAGGAGAGTCTACTGCATTCCGCTTCTATCTCATCATTCGACCCACGAAAATTAAAAAAAAATACTTGAAAAAATTTAATTTCCTTGATTAAAAAAGTTTAGTTTATATAAAAACGCGTATTTTAGGTGTATTTTTTATTTTTAGCACTATTTTCTCATTATATTTTATAAAAGTGAAGCTTAGTAGGTTACCCCAAGCTTCGAATAAATGAATGTGAAATAGCAAAGGCTAAAGCAATGGAGGATACAAAAAACCATCTTGTAAAAACCACAAACAATATAAGGAAAAATTGATGACAGAGCCAGTATTCGAAACTGAGATATTCTGATTTGTAGTCCCACGCATAATCCGTTGCGCCGAGTAACATCTAAAAATATATTGAAGAATAAGATCGTTATAAGTTACGCGATTTTATTAAAACGGGGTAAATCAACGGAAACCTTTTTGTAGTGATATTGGTACGATACAAAATTCTACAGAGGAACTTCCTTGTTATAAACGAAAATTTAACAGTAGCGTCAACTAAATGGTCTAATTATTGCTTAAGCGACAATAATCAATATGCGTAGAATAAACGAATAATTCTGAACGCATTGCCTCATATTTCCTCAACAGAAGCATATTTTTCATTTTTCTGCGTAATTAGGTAGGGCTCCAATTCCATCTACCGGACTCGAGGGAAGTAGCCGGTCTCTCTTTAAAGCATCGTGAACAAAACAAATCCTCTCTGGGCCCAGTGAAACTGTAAAGAATGGAATTACGCTCCAAGACATCCGCGTAAGAGAACTTCCCCACCATCCGCCATTCCTTTCGAATTTCACGACGACACTGTGGGAAATATTAAATTAAACACGGCCGAAAAATTAATGCGGTTCTACCACCATTCCGCTAGGTTCTCCCCAACACATTCATCGCCGTCAAAAAGCTCATTCAGGCGCTCCACCCCCGCTCCTGCCATCTCACGCTTACCCACTCTCCGGAAGTCTTCCATCCTTCCCCGTCTCCATCTCTTAACAATAACACTCCTCTTTTTTCCAAAACAATAAAAATTTTCTCCCCCTCTCACTTTCAAGCCCTCAAAACCCCCACCCTCCAAGCCACAACACCCAACGCTTTCTCTCCAATCCCGACTGACAACTTGCGTAAAAGTTTCCCGGTTTTAACAAAATTTTGAATGCGGCCCCCGAGAAATTCCACGAAAAAAATGTAAGCCTATTGAAAACGGGGAAAACTCCTATTATCTTCTGCTTTCCTACTCGTCCCGTCTCACTTTCCTCCCACAGTGGGCTCAATTCCTTCCCTCTAACTAATTCCTTCCCTTCCAGAAAAATTTCGAGCGGATCGGCCATCTCACCGCCTCCTTTTTTCCCACACATTTCATCCCTCCGTAAAGTGACACAAAAGAAAAACCCTACCCACCTTACTTCTCCGGCTCTAAGTTCTCCACCTCTCTCTTGAGGTATCAAGTGATCGAGAAGAAGAAGTGATAATAATTGGGGCAAAACATTATTTTCGATTTTGTGCTATTTATCTCAAATTATTTCTCATCGAATTTAGTATTGATATTGTTTTTTTAATTGCATACTATTCCTGCACAAGCACACTCAGGCTGAAATGATCTCTCAGCTAACTACAGACATTTTTAGAGATGACAAAGACAAAATATTTTAGTCTGCCAAATATTGGTTAGTGCCTGTAATCCGTTGCATGCAAATTTAAAATTAGATAGACAGTTAAAATACATTACAAAAGTACACAGCTCTGAAAGCTTTAACTATATTAATATCCTTCACTACATTAAAAATTACTACACGCTCCAGCGAAAAGCAAAACCGCAGAGTGCAAACGTCATATTAAATTCATGCATTCGAAAGCAGCGAAATAGCAACGGCATAAGTAATACAAAACAAGAATTATGAAAAACGGCATTATTAATTACCTATCTTCATATATAAATTGGCCTTTAAATCTTTTAAATAAAATAAGCAACATTTTTACATTTTCTAGGATATCCACTAATTGTAAGTATTGGTAAAAAATATAATTTAACCTATACAATATAACTACCTAATCGCGACAAAAAGACAGCCATGGTCATTTTCACCACAGCACGATTAAGGTGATCCAAGACTTTCTCTTCTAATTAATACCTTTTACTACCCCTTCCGTACTTTCACTCCAAGCGACCGTACCTCTCCCACACTACCTTGCCCCTCTCCCCATCTCCGTGAAATTCTACTCCGAGCACATTACTAGCGCACCCCACCCCCGGACGTTACACCTACGGCGAAAGGGCGGACGAGTGTTAGCACGATTATACGTACTCTAGTCTGAGTACTAATGAAGGCGTGTGTGGCCACCGCGCAGTGGCGAATACATATGGGGGGCGCAGGGGGCGCGCGTCCCCCTTGCTGCTGTCCGCGTTGCCGAACATGACAGAACCACCATTGAAACTTTTTTATATCATAAGTTATTGCTTGTATATGCGTATAATCAGTTTGAATAAAACTATCTTAAATTTTGCATTTAATTTGATTATTTTTCATTACGATAAAAGTATATGTAGCTCAAAATATATTTTGCGCCCCCCCTAGAGTTTTTACAGGTGCCGTTTCTGCCACAGCGGAATCAGAGGCAGACATTTAGAAGAATAATAATCGCTTACGATGAATCGATGTGAATTTATAAATTACCACTGAATTACTTTAATATTCTAGCCCACGTCTTTTTATACTAAATAATCAAGTGCATAGGAAGTACTTTCAATCATGCCAAAATTTTATTAGCCTGAAAAGCCAATGACTAATTGCATATGCTTGCGTTAGTTATTTTATTTTTATTTTATTATCCATTCGCCCCGAAAACACACAGATGTGGCATTTTACGACGGGTAATATTCAATAATTAACAATGAAAAAACACAAACACCGATCTCCTGGATAGGGGCTACCTACCCAGGCGGGCCTTGAACCCGCGACTTTCGGTTTGGCTGGTGAATACTCTACCCTGCCGCCATCAAGGCTAAGTTGTTCTTTATATTTTTAATTAGCAAACTTTTAAGTTATTTTGTGGTACCGGCCCATAGGCGCGTTTAAATAGCCTGAGATTATATTAGCCGCTGCCACCTCGTGCAACTCCTACCCCTGCTCCGAGTCCCTCTTAAACCCGTCCACAACCCTGAAATTTTTCCCGTTGGCCCAACCCTCAGAGTCCCTCCTCCTTTCTCCACCCTTAACCTCCTCCTTCCAGTCCTCACGACCGCACCACACACACGTACACCATACAGCACCATGATAGTGGCGGCGTCTACATCTCTACCTGTCCATCCCTATTTTCCTCCCACACACAAGCACACACACCTTGCCCCTCCCAAAAATCCCGCGCAGTCTCGCATCCATGTCCGCCGTCCCGGACTCCCAAGGCCGGCTGAAGGGGCGCGGAGCCCATGGACCGCGCGGATTATGAGACACGTTGTTGTTTTGAGCGGGAGGTATCGGAAGGGTGTGGGAAGGAGAAAGAGAAAGTCCCCCGTTACTTGTGCAAATGCGCCATCTCTTTTGTTCCTCAGCTACTACCTGTGGCCTTCGGGATGCTCCATGATCACGATTCCTGTCCGTGCAGCTCGTGAACGCGTAACCAATTACGCATTCCCTTTCGGTGAGAGAAAAATCAAAGAAGCTCACCACCATCCAGTTACCCACCCTAGTCCAGGACTAATTTTTAGGCGGCTAGATCTCGTATAAAAGTTAAATTTAGAAATATTTCATCTCTTCGACTTTTCTCCAAAGTAATACTTAAATAATAATACTTATGGAGGGAAAAATCAAATGGGCTCATTGACTATATTCTCGCCATAATACACTTTTAACGTTCAGACGGTGACATCTGCTATGTTAAGTAATACGTTTACCAGTAAACAGAGAAGAAAAAGAGAAAAAACAGGAAATTTTGCGTTTTTATCTGCATGCTAACTAATTAGTAACGGAAAAACATTCAAATTCTGCACATCGAAAATTTTTCTGGTAAAATTTCTTAGGCTTTTCAATAAAAATTATCGATGAAATCGACGATTATCGACAGAGAGTCACTTTCAGTTACATGCAGATACCGTCGAAACTACCGCGCTAATTGCTTTTATAAAATGGAGTTTGAAGTTGTTTTTATGCAAAACAGTGAGTAAAGGAAGTTGAATTACTCAGAGTATCAACCCTTATCAGTTCATTATGGTGTCAAACCTAACTCTATAGAGACAGTTGATTACCATCACTTCCCCTTTGCATCCTAGATTAAAAGCTCAGTGGGAGATACAGTAACTCAAACCAAGAAAATTAATTTGTACCAATAAAGCGAAAATTTTTGACCAATTTTGATTCAAAACCGACCCATCATACGAAAATTAACGAGGAAATTCTATAGGCTGCCAAATATGAGCACTGTACAGGCTTACTTCACAGTCGAAGTTGTTTCCCCAAGTTCTGCTCCACTGGGCAGATTCAGCGAATTATGGCAAATACTTTTCCATGGTTACCAAATAAATCAGAGACCTAGTAAAAATCGATTCGATGTAACTCTAATGGATCGCTCCGTTAACGTCCGAAGAGAAGTCGTTTATCCTCGCCATCTTCCTTCTTGTCTTTAGATTCGCCGAATCATCTCGTTGGCCGTTCTATCCAGTTCGATTGGAAAAGAATTAGCCAAAAGGAGGAAATGGCACGTACAACAAAAAGAAAATAACTCTAAGAAGAAGTGATGTCTTGGGAGAAGATTAATCAAGCCCGCCATATAAAGTTGAAGACATCTTTATTGGTTTTATCGCAATCGATAGCTATCGAAAGCTACCGGGCAGGTCACCTCATCAGTGTCCTCATTGTAGCATTCATTTCAGCCGTTTCACAACCAGACGGGCTTCCTTTCCCATTTGATGCGCTCGTGAAGTACCCATATATACGATACGACCCTACGATAGTTCTCTTTCTCTCCTCGATACATGACGCACGTTCTAGACCAAGTTTTAAGCAATTTTAATGGAAAACCTACGATGACCATAATCCGTGACTCACCCGCTTTGATTAGTACAGGATTCCGCTAAAAATATTACTCGAGAGTGGCACATTATATATCTCTCGTAACTATAGCAAATCAAAGCAAATAATGACAGAGATCAGTTAATAAAAGGTCAAAAATCCCATAGTTAATGTTGGTCTATTTTATTGCGCTTTCGCCATAAAGTAAGATGAAAGAATCCGTTCCAAGCCAAAGATACTTTCTTCACCCTCTAAATTAATTAATAGAACAATTCATTTTATAACATTTATTTCACTTCAACACATGTTCAAAAGTTTTGAAGTATTTTTTTTTTTTAATTTTACCTCGATTTTTTAATGCCATCATGTCGACCACTTCATCTGGCCATCGGAGAAAAATCCGCTAACATACAGCAAACTCATACACTCCTTATCATACGTAAACCCAATTTGCGGCTAAAAACAAGGATGCTTTAGGAAAAAATTAACCTCCCTAATTTTATTGTAAACACCATAAAAGTACTAAACAATAAATTGATCACTCTAAAAATATCCTCTCAGAACGAGGTGAGCCAGGGAAAGAAAATTGGCCCCAATCTCAAAATAATGCAAGCCTGGGTCTTAGTCTAACTCTACCCTCACCTATACAAGCAAAATTTCGGGTTGAACCACTGAGAATGATCTTGCGAAATTTTCTTTTCAAGCATTGAAAAGTTCCTCTAACTTTGGCTAGATAAAAATACAATACAGCTTTCCCTCTTCTTAGATTTTTTCTTAATCAAAAGTGCAAGGGATCTATATGTTTCGCGGGCGAAAAATCAACATTAAGAAACCCGAAGAACCTTCATCCTTTTTCGCTAGAATTATTTTGAGGATTGTACCTCCAATTCATTACACGGGTGATCCCGTTTGTCCAGCGTACTGGAAGTGCGCTATTGTCCATTTCGGCTACCTCCGCGTGGGATTATAAGGTACGTTTCACCACGTAACGCTCCTGTATCCATTATTTCTTTAGTAATCCGCAAACCAGACGGTTGAAAGCTCCCAATGAAACTCGGGTTCTCTCTCACTTATGTTGAGGAATTTTCAGTCACAGGTAGGGCTGAGGAAGCAAGCGAATCATACCCCAAGCTCTCGCGGTAAAAGCAGTTTTTCCAGATAATATGCTGGATATAAGGAACGATAGGTACCCGTCAGTGGGAGATAACAAGATGCATTAATACGATTTAATTCCTCCATCCCATGAAATTTCTCACATATTTGAATGCTTCTTTATATATTTTATTTTCGAGAAAGAAGTAAAACGAACGTTTTCAACAGAAATATATCAGGAAATATATGGTCAGAAAATATACTGGTAAACCATTTTCACACACGAAAGTATTGATTGCAATTTTTCACGGGATTAACACCCAAAATTATAGCACGTTTAAATTTCTCAAACACTTTAAGAGTTCTTCACCTTCCTCCACAGTTACCGAAAGAAATCTCAACGCTCCAGTTTTCTAGTATCTAATCCTTTTGGTATCTAATCAAAACGCGTAGTCAATTTTCGCAAAAAAAAGTGGACGGAACGAAATAGGCTCGATTAACTGGACTAATTCATGATGTTGACGTGTGGATATACGCCGAGAATATGGGGCTAAATACTGTGACAAATAACCACCGAGCCCACGTTAGAGAGACAACTTCAATTTAGAAATGAGGGTGGAACAGCCACCAAAAAATCTCAGGTCATAAGGACGCCTCGGCGACTTAACTTGAAAAGGTTGCGCAGAAAAACAAAGAAAATCTTGCTTCACAAAACTTTTAAAAATCTCCATTTTATAGATAACTGTTGACTTAACCTTTAATTTCAATTCCAAAATATCGCATTAAAAACCACAAATATACACACGCTCTCACATAATGCTCTTGTATAGGTATGGTAAAAATGTGAATTACAACGAGAGTAAAATTACAACTGTGGCCAAAATGGATCTAAGGTGCATCATAGCGTAATTTTTTTGAAAAAATCTTGTATCGGCATATAATTACATGTACTTACTACTTTTTGAGCCGTCACATAACAAAATAATGTCTAAGAGCTCAAAAAAGAATCAAACGCATACAAATTTGTAAATTCGAATAATTCGAACATTCACCCATTCGGTCAACTCTACGAGTATTGATTGGTAAGAAAGTCGTAAGATGTTTCTAACTAATGCTCATGAGAGAAAGTTAGCTTACAACTTCATACACTATAACAACATGGAACATTTGAAAAAATATACATCAATCTTCACTAATATTCCAGCTTTCTGTGACAAAAACGGCAATATTTTTCCAACTCTATGACATTAATCTCCACCTCCCAATTGTTGCTCGGTCCTAACGACTTCTAACCTCGTTCAAATCTTTCCAAACATGCTTTTCTCCCCATGTTTTCCAGACACACATATGTACACGTATTTTTCCTGCCCGCGATACTTAGAATTTTTTTCAGATTATTATTTCTCGAGCGCACAGCCGCTGTAATTCCTTTAGCTGCCTTTCCCCACCCTCCCTGATCCTTCCCCCATGCACCCAGAGCTCCTCAACCTTTCGGCTACTTATTTCGGCTGACCAGCAGTTCCTCCCCATCCCCCAGGCTGGTTCCACCCGAACCCTACACCCTAATCCCCTCCCTAACCATACCCCACTCACTCGCACACACACATATATATACCCTTTCTCCCTTCCCTTGGCCCTTTTTTTATCACTGCCACATCCCTTTCTCCACCTTCACCCACCCCTTCTCCCTGTATCACACTTTTCTTCTTCCAACTCCCTTCCAGCTCCCCTTTCTTCTGCGTCAAGAGTCATCTGGGCCGACCTCCCAACCCCTACCACCCCACCTTAACTCTCCTTCGCAAGCCTCCCACACCCGTAGCACAACAACCTTCCCTCTCTCCCCCTCGTGTGCCACCCACCCAACAACCCCATTCCTCCCTCCCCCGCCACACCCTTCCCACTGCCCCCAATGCAGCCACCAGCCACCACTCCTCTCCCTCCCCGAAAAATCACGTCGCCTCTCTCTCGACTCCTCCTCCTCCTATTCCACCTCCACCACCACCCCCACTACTACTCCTCTGCTAACGTATCGATTCCAAGTTGTATTCCTAGCGTGTTTGCGACATCCACACCGTCTTTCCTCCTCCTCCTCCTCCCACTCTTACCCTCTCTTTCTCTCCCTTTCTTCTTCTCCTTCGCCATGTCGGATCCTGTATCACACGCGCCCTACAACATCCCCTGTCGTCCAAAACCACAACCCATGGCTTTTCTCTTTCTGCCACGGAGCGGGGATAAAGTGATGCCCAGGGTTAAGGGAGCATGTAAAAAAACCGCGAACTGTTTAATACACTAACAAATCCGGAAGTCTCATTGCAAATGTACATTATCGCTTCGGTATCACACTCTAGCACTTCTTCTATCGCGATATAATACGATATATTAATATTAGTTAAATTTTGCACATAAACGAGCTAGGTATTCATCATGAATAATCTCAATATGGATTGATATAAACACATCATTTAATCAACACACGCTGAAACTTAATTTAAAAAATGTGTAGAGTAAATAAAATATAATTATTGTTTTCAGCTAAGAATTGTATCGACAAAACTGGGGAATCCCATGTAAAGTTTACAAAAAAAAGTCACTAAAAGGCATTAAATTTAATGATTTTCATTCCTGCTTCTTGTAATCTCCACAAGTTTCTCCTCTTACATTCCCTCTCTCCATCTCTTCTTTCACCTCGAAACCTTCACAGTGTTATTTTCAACACTGTCATCCCTAACTTCTCCAAGCAAACATACGAGAATTACCTCTTTCTCTTTTCTCCTTTTAGCGGGAGATCAAAAGCTTGGCTTAGAGGCTAATTAATATTTTTATACCAATTAAAAACTACACTACAACATAGAAATTAAATCTCTTGTAGGTGTTGCGTAACACTATGGAAAAGGAGATACGGACGAATGTGAAGCTAAAATAATGCGAAATGTTATTCCACCGTGCAGGTTTTAATTATGCACCACATACCATATGTATCTTAGTAATATTCCCACATTCATTGTGAAAAAATGCATTAACTCGATAGGGTTCATTTATAAATTCATTTAATATCATCTTTGAAACAAGGGATGAAATGCTGATTCTGGGAACTGCATAAAAAAATCAGGTCGGAAAGGTTATGAATTAGCATATCACTTTCATCTTTTCGGTCTAATTTCCATAAATCATTAGTTTTTTATAAATTAAACCTGATTGCAATAGGCATTAATGGCCTTTAAATAGTTACGGCAGGTTAAAACGCTGGTAAAAAAAAGTACGAGAGTGCTAAGGTAGAAAATGAAAAAGTATTACTTCAATCAGGAAACATAATGATCATCACTGAACGTTTTATTGTGTTACTGACATGAACTACAGTTGAATTTATTTCGAGAGCTAACGTGAGCGCATCATTTCTCCATGTAATGCGAGGTGGTCTTTGGTATGCAATGAATGGACCTCACGCAGCTTGGCTGAATACCGAGTGTCTCCGAGGATCCCTTCTTTCCGGAGGAGGTAATCTTATTTCTTTTCTATTCCATTCGCCGCCAAATCCTGCGCCCATCATTCAGAAACGTGTAACATTTTTCCCGGCGCAAGCTATCCTTCTACTCTATGTTGCCGAGCAAGGGGATGAAAAGTTCAATTCTATCGCCTTTGCCTTGTTGATACTAATCTATTTTAGTTACTCCGCTCATGCATTCAATTTTTTGTAGTTTACTGTCTTAACCTGAACGATCTTGTTAGTATGCTGCAGATAATCATACGCCAGTCCTTGTCAAATGAATACATTTTTGTGCTTTGATAACCTCTTTGACTTTTGAATTAAAAATAATGTTCGACGCGTTTTAATGGTGGAGTTCTCTAACTAATACACTTTATGATTGCTATCAAAAATATGCGTCGACAAACTCCACTCCAATTAGTTAGAGGCATGTATAAAAACGTTTTTTCACTCATTAATACGTTATTTAGCGAATTAAGACATGGTTTTCGTATTCAGTTGATAACCATCAGTGGGATACTGACAAGTAACGCAACGTCGATTCAGTTTCTGAGCTTGATAATTGATATTGATATCTTGCTATCACAATATTAGAAGAGCGACCTGCGCTAAATAATTAGAGCAAAAATGTACTTAATTCTTACTTGACATGAAGACTGACTTAATTCCAGAGACCCAACGGCAAGATGAAGCCTTGGAGTTGACATTCGAAAACGTGACACTAAAAGGAGCACATAAAACTCTCTCATTAGGATTAGTAGACCACATAATATTATCAATTTGTTCACTTGATCGTAGCTAATGTGATATACGCATGCAAATCACCACAACGGGAAAATACTCGTACCTTATACACTCAATAGGATCATCAATTCTGAGTTTATAAGAATATTAGAGGCACGAAACCGCAATCAATAGCTATGCCACAGCTAATATTTTTTCTACTTGCATCAGTTGAGCCAATAGTATCCTAATTTTCATACTATACGGATTCACCACCGAGTCATTCAGTCAATTTCTTCCGTCGTTTCAATGGACGATTCGAAACTTTGGAAAAAACACAATCAGTGAGTGATATTAACAAAAATCCCAGATCGATGGACCCAGTGGACTCTAAAAACTTCAATTGTTTGCATACGTTGAAAAAGCACTGCTCCTTACAAAAATAATCGAAATCTGCCACTCGGCTCACCGTAGATTCAACGGTACCAGCCTAGCAAAATCATCCCAATTACTGGGAGGAGATACGTAACTGTGGGCCCTATGCTTCCTTTGATTTCGGCAATGAGATGCAGAACAGGGTGGGGAGGCTCGGGCCCGAATAGATCCACATCACCTCACACCCTCGGAATCAATCTCCATTCGCAACGAGGCCCTTTCCCTTCGCATTGCCGCCATTGAACCTCACGTCCCACATCATTCTCCGTCGTCGTTCGCTTTCTTCTTCCCAAAACCCTCGCAACACCCATCCCTGCTTCCCTGCCGTGTTCTGGCCCCGCCATTCCCACACCCCGCATTCCACACTATAGGTTCTGCATCCCTTCCCTGCCGTGCTCCGAAGCCAATACCGGGGCCCATACCCACACTTTATTCAGAAGAGCATACTTTTCTTGCTTCATGTTTTTTCCTCCACACCCCCGCTACTGTTCTCCACAATAAAAACGGATAGGCCATTTCTTTCCCCGCGCGATCTCCCATGGTCTCCTGATCTTTGAAAACCCCTTCAATCATAATAACATGTAAAATTTGCTATTCTCTAGGGTCTAAAATAGACTTAACGAATAAAACTCCATTATAAATGAAATGTACGAAATATTCCAGAAAAAAATTAGCAGTTCGACCCTCGAATCCATGAATTTATCATGTAACAAAGAAAAATATGAGCGCTGTACGCAAGCAGCCCCTGAGGTTCACAGATTCTTAGCGATAAATATTACGCGGTATTATGAGAATTAAGAAAAAGCATGTTAAACAAATAAAATACTGGATTTCTACGACCAATCAGATCATCTCTGGTGATCTTAAGAAAATAGTGCTTGAAGTATTGTTGCTTGAGGAAATCTTAGTTATTATGTCAATGAATTGGAAAATTTCTCGTGAAATAAAGCTAAATACTTTTGCCTGTACTATTGTACAATTCCGGCAGACAGTGAAGAATTATGGCTAAAATTGTTATCTCCCAGAGTGCTCTGGTAATCGAGAAACTTATCACAAATAGTGCCAAATACATATTGTTCTAAAACATTAAAATGAATCACCGAAAAGTTGGAAAATAAGAGAGGAATAAGGTATAAGGAATAGGCTTTCTGGAAAATAGCAAAATATAATATAGCTGAGAATTATCATTGAACATAGTTACTCAGTTCCCAACAAAACCGCAAGTTGAACCGCAGAATCGACAAAAATTACCAAATGTGTGGGATCCAGGAATTGATTCGCGCGTTAAAAATCTAAAACTTTCGAAATTACCAACATCATGAGTCATCAAACCGGAAATCAGTTTGACACAGTTCTTCAATCAATTTCTCAATCTACTAATATTTTAACACTAACATTACAAGTTTCGAGATATGAAAACCAGTATTCGAATATCGCGCGCATGTATCACATGTTATGAAGCATAAAAAACGTATTGCACGAGTGCGAGTAACTGTCATATACGCTTTATACCCGCAAGAAATTCTTATTAGTCAAACTCTTACTACGCATGCATTTTTTTGCAGAGATCAAATCGCTTCAGCATTATGACGCAATCTACTCACTATGACTGTACTATAAAAAACAATTTATGGTAACAAGAATTGGACCCTAGATACGCGAAAATGAATTACAATTCTCTGAAAGAAATCACGAAAATCCAGCGAAAATTGGCTAACTCAAATGGATCCTCGTATTTCAATGAAAATCGCGGTGCGCAAAGGCTCGCCTGTGCTCGCTAGGTTTGGAGGGCGGAATCGAGGGGTTCGGCGTAGCCAAGTGGCGTCATTCGGAATCACGTGGGGTGTCGTCGGTGGGGGGGGGGGGGGAGGCGGAGATGGCCCCACCACCGCCACCGTCGCGATGATCGTATCGCCGCGGGCCGGCCGTTAGCGCCGCCATTACGCCTTCCACGCCCCCCGCCCCGCCGTTTCGCTCCCTCGCGCGTGACGCTCTCCACTCTCCTGATCCCTCAGCGTGCAGACGGCATCGTCCTCTCGCCTTTGCAACTCGTAAGCACACGTACTCGTACGCATGGGCTATCATACCACCCAAATTTCGAGGGGAATTGAAAACTTAAGCGAAGTGGCATTATGGGTGGAGTTTTGGGGGAGCGGGGGTAACTTGGCACCCCAACTTAAATGGTTATTTGTCCGAAAAAAGTGTAAATATGAAAGTGCCAAAATACTTAAGTTTTCGGTAGCACTGTTTCCAGAGACTAATTTCAATAAATTTTCCACGAAAGTGCCTCGGAGATCCCGTTTCACTGGGGAGTATTTCCATAACCTATATCACACCACCCAAATTACGAGGGGAATTGAAACATTAGCCGAAGTGGAAGTTCCTGAAGAGAAAATTATCGTAGTTGTCTCACCATTACTTGATGGTATTTACTACGAAAAACTTTTTTAAATGGCAATTTTTTACCTTGTATTTTTTATGTTTTTTTTTCTTCCTCTTGCTCGTTTCTGTAGGTATGTTCCCATTGATCACTTGGGGTAATATTTGCTTCACTGTATTATTTTTGCTTTTTGTTGCAAATAGAATTGTGCCAGGTGTATTAGTATTTTTGTTCCTTGAGCAGAAATAGTTGTATGCGTTTGCATTTGCTCTTACGGGAAAACCCATAGCATTACTAAACTTTCAGTCATTCACATTTTTTTTACCTTGTGTTTGCACCTGATGATGAAGCTTGACATCGAACCCATGATTGCAAACATAAATAGTGCGGAATTGAGACGCCCTAGCATTGCATTCTTTAAAAAAATTGGCAACTTGAGCAGCGGGGGAAAAACTCCAAGTCAATAAATGTTTTAGAAACTGGGGATGGAAACACGTTAATTGGTTAATTTATGGAGACAAAACTTGAATATGACTCCTTTAATCCCATAAATGCTTCATACAACTAGACCACATATGGTTTCGACTGACAGTTTTACAACTCGTACGCACGATAGATCACACACAACAGATTTGGAGAGTATTATGAAACTGGATTTTCTTTATTTTAGAAAGCGAGGAGGACAAAGATTTATGAAAATTATGTTATTTGAAAGAGGAAAGCATAAGATGATATGTAAAATTCATAAATTTCGAAGAAACAATTGCGATAATATTGATCTCAGTAATCTTCCGAAAGCGTCACAGACCTAGAGTAATAATGAAATTCGGCTAAAAACTCGTCCTAATGCTTTGCAACTCGTACCTATGGTACAAAGCGTCCCTCAGATATCCAGGGCATTTGGAAACTGAACCACAGTGGAAGTTTCTGAAGAGATGATTGACGAAATCGTCGCGAGAAAAATACTAATTGTAACGAAAACTTCTAGAAGGTGAGGATAAAAATATTTGAATAAATTTAATTGATGCATCTTTGATAAATAACTATTACGTCTCCTGTAACTAAAATATAAGCCTTAGGCTGGAAAAAATTCAAAGGTTGTTCACTTTATCATATTTCCATGGAATTTTCGCAAGACTTCCATAAAGACGTTTTGAATGCATCTCTGAGAACAACTACCTTAGAAAAGAGAATAAAAACTATCAGTTGAAAATACCATAACTTTTTTGTTATAAAATATGAAAGGTGGAGAACTTTGTCTAAATTTTTCCAGAGAACTTTGTCTAAATTTCATTCATTTAAGTATTACCCAATTTTGTAGCCACAATTCTTACCTCGAAAAGTTTAAAACATTTTCTTAGTGGCATCCTACACGAACTTAGCATTGAGAAAATCAAATCTATTATTGATTAGTGATTAACAATGAGATAATACGAAAAAAAACTAAGAAAATTATTTAAAACGATTTTCTTTATCAAATTTTTGACATTCTAATCTAAAAAAAACTGGCAATAGTGATAATGCCTTGCAGTGATTGGAATCCAGTTTATAACCAATCTTTTAGATTGGTGAGATGACGTCAGTAAATAATTGACTTGGGAACGCTCCAGTTTTCAACATTGAATTAGCTATGATTGTAAAAACTTCTGAGATTATTTCATTAATTTATTTTACTACACATGCAGATAATTCGAAGCCCTTGAGATTCTTTCGTTTCAACACCATTTTCTAATCTCAAATTTATCTTTCGTCTGCTGGAGTAAAAATATATATTTTCGAAGAGAGCATTTTGGATACCAATCACCTTATGCTAGCGTTATATATTAAAGATATTAATGGCTACATCCGGGATCTTAATAATTTACGAAGTGATTAAAATAGTTATTGAAAATATTGGAATTTGTGTTCTAATTGAAATCATTCTGAAATAATTTTTAACGAACACCGGTGTAAGAATTATATAATGAAGTCCTCTCAGTAAATTCAGTTTATAAGAACACAAAGACTTTCATAAACACTTTCTACTGATTTGTTTTACTCTATGCTACGGCTGTGATTATCAAATGTTGACACATTTGCAGAGTCGAAACTAAATTTTAAAAACACACTTTTCCATGTTAAACATTGACCCTGACCTCACCTCTTTTCTTCTTGAAAGAAAAAAATCTCTCACCTCCGCAATCTCATAAACTTTTCCCACGTGGTCCCGAGAACTTCCTTCTGAGCCCCACCGACCCAGAGCAATGAATCTTCGATGCCGTAAAAATGCCATGGTAGTCTTTTTGATTGCCTTCACTACATCGCTATTTTGCTCGCTCTTCCACACCATCGCCTTTAACTGTCGGCCTTCGTAAAAATTATCACTCTCTTCCTTTGATTCGTTACCTGAAGAAACCCTTGTAAAAGAATAAAGTCAAACGTAACTGTCCTAAAGAAAATATTGATCATTCTCGTGCGGTAAATTACTTATGTAGAATACACGCTTATTCTGGGGCTTCTTTAATTTTAATTTTAATAAAATAAGTGTTTACAGCCTTGGAAAGAATTGCATGAAAATATTTAGAAAGCTAATACGGATATATCGGCATGAACACAATAAATAGACGATAAAACAATGATGATTGATTTTATTTTAGCCCCAGAGATATGACGGATAAGTGGATTTTAAAAAACACTCTCAAAAACTCTCTCATTAACGATGATGAAATTAGTTATTTGTTTTATTTCCTATTCCATAAATTCCTAGCGAGTATAATGGTACTCGCCATTTTACCATCGCCATCAACAATAAAACCTATTCAGTTAATTACAAGCTGAACGTATTCCTTTCCTTATATGTACAACTCTTATAGATTATCTAAGATTTTGCCATTAATATCACCACATAGAACTTTATACTTAACGTTTAAATTACTTAACGTCAAAATTACTGCCACAGTTTATATGCTATAATTTTCTATAAAACAAACACCTAAACGGAATTTTAAGTTGCCTCATCGTTCTAAATGTAGTCTGTAACGCATTAATAGCCGCAAAGTCTCCCCTATACCAAAAAAACATCGCGGAACGAGAGTTAGGTATCAAACTTACCCCCAGAACAACCCAGAGCAATCGAAGGCACAGAAGGGGGAACATTGGAATGCGGTTTGCCCTCGAGGTCTCAAAACCAACTCCCGAAAAGGACTCCACCGCTGCCTGAAACTTGCGATGCCTTGATCAAATAGCCTGAGGGAACGGTAGGGAACAGGTAACCTCTAACACTAGGGCATAGCTTATTTGCACATCCAACAACGCGCCGAGTCAAAAATACGGTCCAATTAGTACGGGAACTTCCAGGACATTGACGAACAGAAGCATGCTATCACCCACGGATCTCACAGGATTATGCTCGTATGCTTTCAGCTTGGATCACCAATAAAAGCATCTTCTCATTTACTGCGATTGATCAAGGAATGTCAAACCAAAATACCTTCCTCGTGCATTAGCTGAGGCATTCAGTCTGCGATAAGCCAGTTCTGATAATCGCGTTGGCTCCCACTCAGCGTACGGCAAAAGAGCATGTTTTTTTCGTGATTACATTCTGAGGAATTAGGAAGAATTGTAGGCTAGGTACTTCAATATACACGGACCAAAATTATGGTTATGGATTTACGATATCATATAAGTTATAAAGTGATTACCTTACATTTATTTTTCAATACTAAAGATATTTCACTCGCGGATTTGACTTCTCAGCGACTTCAGCACTTCAACGAAGTGAACCTTAATTTCAATGAGGCGAATAATAATATAAAATTACGATTAGCAGTTCACGGTTCGAAAATGAATGAACGGAAGTAATTAATTAATAAAACAAATCCTATATGCTTCAATACATTTCTCAAACCATCGCTTTACTTGGGGCTGAAGATTATTGGCTCCAAAAACATTAACCATTTGAGGAATGCTTGAGGCTCACTTATTATTATTTCACTTTCCTGTTGTAATATAAGCCCATTTTGGTGTCACGAATTAGGACTCACAAGTGTGATTTAAATGAATAATACATGGCCGCACGAACTTTTAAACATCTACTTATCTGTGACAATTACAAGCAGATAGAGATATTTGGCACGACAAAGAAAAATAAATCGCACGTATATTCACGCATAAACAGCCACGAATAAAAGACTGAATTATTTTCGCTATAAAGCGAAAAACTGATTGAACTACTGATCACAGTTAAAGAAAACAACTAGAAGTTCGTCTTTTCCAAATCGTGATAGAATTTATAGCTAAAACAGAAAGAGGTTTGAAATATTAGGAGATCATCATTCACTGCCTCTGATGCAATATGCCACTTCAATTTCAAATACTGTACTGAGCTTATGATCTATTACACATAAAATTGCTATAAAACGGAGGGAGATACTGTTCCTCAACTGAACGACGAAACCATTCATTTAGGCAAGGAAGAATATTGCGTTGCAAACATGCGATAAGCTCTCGTGCAAAAAACCGTTCCTACGAGACCATGATGTTCCGTCAGACGACTGTAATCATGATTTTACCACCAAAAACTAGCCCTAGAGAGTACGGCATTCATTCATTCGACCACTTCACCTGCTTGCTCTCCGTTAAAGATCCTCGACTTCCGTCAATTCCTTTTTTACCTACAGCCCTTCCCTCTATCGTCCTTCCACTTCCCCGAGTTGACCTTTCATTCCTCAACAGGCCGGCATGAGGAAGCGCAAGGAAACTAGTGTTCCCCAAAGCTTCCCCTCCCACTCGCCCTGCAACCCATTTCCCCCGTGTGTTTGGAGAGATCCCTTTCCCTATCCCGGGTCAGATCGACCCGCGCTATTGTGCACCAGTTAATTGGGACCTCATTTGCACACATCTTAGTCTCTCCTCGACGAAACTCACGTCCCTCCCATCAACGTGCATTCTCTCTTCCGCGCCCCGATCTCCCTCCCTTCAGTCGCCTCTCTCTCCGGTACGAGAAAGCCCTAAGCTCTGCCAGCTCCACTGCCCCCGTCCCACCATACAAAACGTAGTTAATTCCATCGAAGGTCTAGGAAGGACTATCTTTTCATCGATTCCCCGAAAGGGAACCCGCTGCTTCGCAACGGGTAGAGGAGGGTCATGACCTGTAGGACTGAGAAGACCTCTCAGGAAAAGCAAATCCTCCATACTGGGCCCGGGGTAGATAATTTGAATACGCATCGTACATAACATAGGAATGATAGGGCTCTGCCTAATGAACCACCACACTTCACGTCAATTGCTATCTCTTTCGGAGTGAGCTCACGAGCGAATTCGGAATTCACCCGTCCGCCCTTTCCTATTTAGACCTTAGTATCATCGTGGAGAATGAACAAGAAATATAATTATAAAAAAACAAAATATAGCTAAATATTGGGTAAAAATATTAGCCTGTTGAGTAACAGATGAGGTGCTTTGAATGGAGAAAAATAATTTATTTCAAAAAGGCTGTTATACGTTTCAAATTTACGCATACGGCGAAAATATTTCTCATCACGAACATGAAACTATTCGTGAATGAATAAATTCATCGTTCAACTGTTTTGTAAGATAACATGAATTATTAAAAAGGAAAGGAAGATAAATTTCTTATGTTGTGAACAGAACACCTCCGTGAAAACGCGCCTCACAGTACACTAAATCTACATGAATGAGGTCGAGATAAGAATCGGATGAGATCAAATTCTATCACAGTTTAACTACCAGAATTGACATAACACAGTTACAATGATTAAGCATTTATTTTTAATGAAAAATAGTATATCGACAGAACATTCAACACTTCAAGTGGTTGAGCATTTTCATCAAATCCTAATCCTCATTTTCTAGCAAGCATTAGCCATGCTCCGAAAAAAAATAGTCCAGAGGCACGATTTTTTCCCTCTTCGTAACGCTGGAACACATATCCTATAGTAAAACAGCGTATCTCATACCGGTAGGAAAAATTCACTTACTTGAGTCCCTGTATCGATTGCGTTGATTGATAATGCAATCGTAAAGATAATTCGATGTGGAATGAGTTATACAAACTCTAAATCGAGCAACAGAAAATCCCAGGGCAGTCATTTGATAACCATCACGTAATTTTTTGATATTTCATGAGATTAAAATCACCATTAACTTCCCTCGATTGAAATCAGTTCACGAAAAAAACAGCAGACTTAACAAGCCCCCACGAAATTGCAATTTCCAGAACAATCATTGTATAATGGGGAAATAAATGGAGGTCCTAACTCCTTACTAGCTTACTTTTTTACAAAAGGTATCTAATATTAAAAAAAACAACATCCACATGAATCTACACTTTCAGGTGAGGTCCAGATGCAAGCTCTGTGTTATGCTCGAGGTGAAAAATATCTTTTTTGGAATCAATTTCCGACGAAAAAAAGACTTCGATGCACTCGAAAAACTTTTGGCACCCTTTTAGAGCAAACCGAATGCGGTACCCGAGGGAGACGTCGAGTCGTAGGTGGAAACAATGCATTAAGCCGTCGTGTTGGCTTTGTAATAGTAGAGAGGATATAACCGATCCAAATCCGCAACAAGAAAGACCTGAGTTGGAAAGACAGAGGGGATAAGGGGAGATTTCGAGGAAGTACTGTATCACAGGAAGGAGAGTTCTTGGGCGGAAAAACGGGCGAAAACTTCGGCGTTAAAACCGATGGTCTGCGAGTTACTTTTTCACAAACAAAAAGAAGGCAGCACCAGTTCCATACTTCCTAAAAAATGGAGAGAGGAGTACCCATAACTCACTTTCTGTGGAATATATATGTGAGCGCAAGGGGCACTGCAAAGTTGCTCAGACCTAAACGGCTCTCGTCTCAACACGCTGAAAATGAAATTACGAATGCTACTCTCTTTCGGATAAATAGTTTTTCCATCTTTGGCTTGAAATCCTATAAAATATAAACCTTATAATACAATGTATCAGTTTTAGCCTCCCTTCCCCCCACAGACCACCCACTCAAACTTAATTCCATTGAATTAACTTACATATGGCTATTCAAAGCATTTCTTCCTCCCGGCTTAAATATCAACCGATAATCCCTTAATTGCCTCAGCACACTCTTTACCCCCCTTTTACCCTCTTTGGACCCTACCTCCCGACTATTTCCCCTTCCCTCTGCTATCCTTTACCTAAAGTCTCCTACCTAACTCTGAGGAAGGTGGTAATACGCCACCGAAAATTTAGTACTTACTGTGAGTGTTTTTTATCTTTTTTTAGTGTGTTCTGTGATTCTGCCCAACCTGAGGTTTTTTTACGTAACCTTATAATAACGATATTCTTAATACATCCAAACATTTCGCTAATTAATTTAAAACATATAAGAATGGTTGCAAGGGTAGTGATATGTATCGAAACCAAACTTCATCAATGTAATCATTTCTCGTCTTTTATTTTCATTCAGCAAATTAGTTATTCTCAATTATTTCAGTCGAATTTGAATTAAACGGTTGGGTAAGATGAATCAGGTAGGTTTATTTTAGTGCGATATTACCGGTTGCAATTACGTAAATTTGCATGATATTCTGAACTTAAAAGCATACTCCAAGAACTTATTTATAGGCAATAAAACACCTTTGGACTGATACGTCTAATCGCATGAATATATGAAATACATCTTCCTTTAGACACTAAGCTATACTGCTTCGATAAAGCGGTTAGTTAAGGAGTGATAGACAATTTGATGATCATGCGATGAAGTTTAGTTACCGCTAAATGTAATCCAAAATGTCGGCATATATTGGCAATATGGGAACAACATGAGACATTTATAATTTTCAGAAGCTTACAATCGTATGCAGAAGGTCATTTTTGGTGATAATTAATTATAAAAAGAAATCGCCAGATTACACTAACGCTTTGGGAATGGCACTCATGCTTACTATTATGGAATTTTCCTAAAGACTACGCCGGAAAATTCATAAATCGATTTGAGCAGACGAAATAATTCTTAGAATGAATTGAAAACATGCTAATTATTAACCTATTATAATATTTATTTCACTCGGCAAAAAAAAATCCCGAATTTTATGGTATAATGACTTGATTTGGAAACGGAGCGCTCGTATATGTGTTTTTGGGGGGAGGACGAGTGGGCAGGCACTGCGCATAACGGCTCCATTAGCCATTGCGTCAGAGGCGGGGGAAGAAGTCCGAGTAACTGTTGTGTCCCGTAAAGAAGGCTGGATTTGAGGGTCCTTTTCCCTCACTGTTCGGAATAGGACGAAAGTGAATTGGTCAGGGAAAGGAGTGAGACACGACGGAGCTCGTTGCCACTGTCTGTCTGTCTGCTGGTAGTGAGCAGGCCTGCGTCCGAGTGTGTCTCGACTCCAAAAGTTTGCACCCAGGTATGAGCAGCGGCTTGAAGAACATGGGAATGCTGTAAACTTCGCCGGTGATGAATGCCTGGAAAATGTGTTTATTTTTCCAGGGAACACCTCAGCCATCCAATGATTGGAGAAATGGCGATGAACTCAAATTATCATTATCATTTATCTTCACGATTTTAGGTTCTACGTAGAGGAACTCAGCATAGATAGACCGAAATGCATAAATTGTAATGGTGACTCCGGTGTTTACAAAGGGATTGCAAAATGATGGTTTTTTATCACTTCCCATAAATATATCTACCTAATAATTATCGAAAATAAATTTCATAACTTTAAGCAATTTTCAAAAAGTTTCATAAGAAGCCACATCAAGAAAAATGCTCATCTTTTATTTTTATTCAGATAATTGATCTCAATAATTTCTGTTTTTTCCAGTAATTCAGTAATGGCAGTATTTTTAAGATTAATTTCCTAATAGGATTTCAAGAGGAAGCATGTTTCTTAATGCAATAAAAACTGAGTCCGGACCAACAAAAATACACTCTTATGGAGCAAAAATACTGAACGTTACATTCAACGGAAGAGGAAGTCACCTACAAGGCCATGATTTGAACTAGGGACCAAGTTACACAACTGTGCTAAAATACAACTGCCAACCTACACTGTAACTAGATAGCAGGATACAATTACAGAGTGGAGAAACGTATTTTAATGATGTTCATTTTGAAGCAAACAACGCAAAAAAAAGTTGGACTAACACTATCAATGAAACTTCACGACCGAATCATTATGACTCTACACTCATTCGGAATACAAGTACCGGATGCAAAAGCAGGTGTCTAATACTGCCGGGATTCGAACACGGATTCAGGTTCTGTAATCGCGCTACGTACAAATTCCACCCATGTGGGTGCATGAATATATCTACATACTACCCCGCAAGCTGCCTCGATAAGCGTGCGGCGGGGGGTGTCAGGACACCAAGCCGTTTACACATAAAAAGGAAATGCTCCAACGAAATCACGCCTAGCATTTCTTCAAGTCCTTTGTAGTGAGGGGGAAAACGAATTCCCATACCTACCCGTTCGGTAAAATATCTATCTTAATTTATCGTTTCAGTCAAACCTGGATATGTAATGGGGTTCTAATATGATGCCATCCGTGAAATTCTTTAAGATATCCATTCTCCATTGCTCAAGCAATCTAAGCAATACAACCTCTTCCCCTCCGAGGGGTCACCCCTTCGACACTTCTTTTTCCTTCCTCTGTCCGGCCTGTAACCTTTCCCACTTATCTTTCGGGACCACCTCTTCCCAAGAGTAAGGCGCTATCGGCATCGATTATCCCAATGGCGGACGCACCGGATTGGCTTTCAGCGTGACCCACATCTCTGCGGGGGTGAGGAGGTGGGGGTGGTTGGGTGGGTGGGATGGGTCGGACGGGTGGGAGGGGTTAGAGGAGGGGGACCTCCGGAATTAAAAGAATAGAGACGTCCAAATGATTGTGGGTGTCCCGAGACGACGATGGGACAATCCCGTGGTCGCATTCTTCTCCACCAAGTGAGGTCGCCGCGGTCCCGTACAGGTACATATATCCCCTCCCCTTAGCGCCCGCCAAATACCACAATTAGCATAGGATTGGATCATGCAGATGATTCGGAATCCTGAAATAGAACTTGCAGGAACATCCCGGACTAGAGGAAGTAAAAACAAACTAAGCTACTGTGGCTTCAAAGGCATGCCGAAATGATAAAACGGTGTGAACTAATCACTCCCTATTTCAGCATGAAATACCTCGTCATTCATTTTTCAATGGATCGAGAATTCTTAGTCCTTTATCCAGGTTGAGGAAAAACATTACATCAGAGCAAAATCGTAAAAACGTACTGCTACTCACAAAAAATAGTCAAGAAAAATATCTAGTATCTACATATTAATTTTGATTAAAAGCATTTCCCTCGTATCTTGAACATTGAAATATGATGCCACATCATGCGATTCTGCATGCATGAGGTGGAAACAGCGGAGACCAGGCTGATTCACACTTTTACTCTCGCTTTTTCTCCAAAAAAAATGACTAACAACAGAACTAAAAAGTATTAACATAATGAAAATAAGGCAACATTTTTATGTCATTTTTATTGATTAGCTTATTCTGTTGTTTCTTTGTATGATGTCTCCGAGTACAAAGAAACTAATTTTATTCACATACAAATATGTTTTCGAGCTGTAAGTTGTATATTTATCCTGAATCTAATATTACTTCGAAAACGTTACTATACACTCGTGAAAAAAGGTAAAATTCTTCGAGAAAATATTTTATCCTTCCATCAATTGTTAAAATCACCGGACAATTTTCGCTCGCAATCCACCGTACGATAAATTTAGTTCACACGATAAATCTTTTACGGAATTTTTCATGACTGACCACCCCAATATTACCAAATAGCTAAAAATCAATTACTTCCGGAATGGAATTGTCTACAGTCTAGCATATGATAGCAACCGAAATTTAACTCTTCCTACTCAAAGCTAACCTTCGCTCCATCACCCTGCTCTCTGTCGACAGAATGCAGACGCGGGTAAATTTCCCTTTGTTTAAATTGGCAGGGGAGTGATATTTTCACATTCATGGTAGGAAAAACAGTTCCGTTCCTACAAAGATCACTTGAGATTATACGCAAAAAATTCAGAATTCTAGGATGTTTCATAATCGAACCTGCTATGTAGTTCCCAATGCAGTACTTCAATGCTACCATGCCACAATAATCATGCAATCTTATCAAAAATTGTATATATTTTACCTTGTGGAAATAATTCCAACTTCGATTTTCTAAGAAATGTCCTTAGTTTTCAGTGAAAATATAGTCTGAGGCTAAACATTTATTGCGTATACAATTCTCTACATGACTGAGTCACTACTTCAAGTTAAGATCAGTTTTTAATGAAGTTAGGCTTTCATAAGGATCGTACAGATTGAAATCCACAACGCTTGGTTCAAATAATTTGCAAGGGGAGCATTTATTCCATTAAGTATAGCATATTACTCATTAGAACATAACAACCCTAATCGTATAATTATGGGTACCGCTCATCATTATGCGTAAAACTATACTAAGAAAATCACTCTGATGATGCTTCTTTCTGACTCTATGACCACATTAGTAAGGTTCTGGTGAATTACTTTGTAAATACTGTTCTAATAACCGCTAATATCAACCAATAATTCAGTTTCACTACTCCTCCCGAAATTAACCAATAATACTGATCCAGCATTCCTCTTGGAAACATAGTTCTGAGTGTTCTAGAGAATCTCTCGTCTTGCTTCATGGCTCGTATCGAATGAAGTCTATGCTTTCGAGCAATTTCCAGTTCCCCTTTTTCATGGTTCCGCTTTGGTGCGGCATCCTGCTCCCGCCGTGCACTCACCACAGGGAAGAACGGAATGTCACCAGAGCGGCGAAGAGAAAATAATTAGTCGTTCAATCGCCTTTGAAAAAATTAATCCCGTGCGGATTTTAAAAAATGCCTAGTAATACCCCGCGTGCGGTCACCGTCCCACTTTGGAGAACCCCGCGTGCATTGAATGTTGAACCCCTTCCAACATTTCCGACGCCGCGTCGTGCGACGCTCGGAACAAGCGCGTGAAAAAAGAAAATGCTGGATTTCTTTTCTCTCTCTCCCACTCTCGGAAGGCAAATGATGATAAAAATAACACGAAAAGAGGTAACACGAGCGGAATCGGAAAATACGAGGGGCTGGAAGTCGGGAATGATGAAATTCCTCAACCGCAAGTAAACCTATATTCCACACGCTTAGCGTATTAGCCATGGATCCCGAAAATCCGCGATTAGATTTATTTTTCACTCCTGAGAACACAAAAGCTTTAGTAACTACAATTTATTCGTGCATGTTAATGTCGAGAGATTTCACCCGAATTTTAATGAATTATCGTCTGATTGAGAGTCCATTGCACAACCGTATAGATGACAGCGTCTTCAAGATATCGGCTTTATTATTATCTCACGTCCAATTGTTAGTTAACCGACAGTGCAGTTAATTTTTACGATGAGGAATGGGAGGGGAGGAAGGATGAAGAGAAACTCGCCATTGCTATGAGCCTGGTCTTAACGAAAGGTATAAAAGGTGGTCAACCTAACGTCCCATTCGACGGACGGGATGCTATACTTCAGCAGCGCTCAACATAAAACTCAAGCAGGGATCGGTCTTGATTCCTCTGAAGCTATTCTGCCATAATTTAAATTTTCTCCGAACTCACGGGGTTGTCAACCAGCAGTTTAACCACCATTGCAAACCATACCCTTTCAAAATTATTGCGTACTCTTGTACACAGGCATGATATAATAAGTGCCCATAAGCAATTATGGTCCAGAATATGAACTTAATTTCTGTAAACGCTGGAATTAAACCCGGAACGAGGCAATCACATTACTCGCTATCCCCGTAGTTATAAACAAATCGCTAAAAGATAATGACTGCATCCAAACGAACGAAATGCTGGGAGTGTTTTCCCCTTGCGGAAATGGCAACAACCGTCACAAAAAAATGAAATAGGAATAATAAAACGCGGAGGGAATCAGAAAACGCGCGCGGAACAGCGTGAGGAAGAGACAAAGTGAATCCAAGACGAGAAGAGAGAGAGAGAGAGAGAGGGAGGCTGGAGTGGTTATCCGAAGTACGCGGGGTCGGGGAAAAGTAGGAGGAAGTAGTACGTAATGTGAGGGATTTTGAGGTTGCGCGGAGAGTAGTGTTGCGAGGAGGAGATAGGGAACAAGGGGCGGGGGAGAGTGCATCGGGATGGAACGCTGGTAAGGGGGAGGAGGTATAGGGAGGGGCAGGAGGATTGTGCAGCGGAGAAGAAGAAGATAGGTGGGTTGAGTTGAGGTCGTATCAGATATTCGGGCCGTTTTATCCGAGACATCTTCCCCCGTCAACCTTTTCCTTTGCACTCTCCCATTCTCTCAGCTGCTACCCCACATCCCCTACCTACTCTCAAACACACACAATCACTGAGTTTTCCGCCTCCCATCCCCTTAACCCCTCGGCCTGGCCTCTCCCACCTTTAGCCTCATCCGCTTCGCTCTCTTTCTCCCTCTCAACACACACCACCACCGTGGGAGGAAGTTCGCCACACCCTCTTAAGTCCGACGAGAGAGAGAGAACCCATCCCTCGACTCACCCATTTTAACCTTCCCTTCACGTCAAATCTCTTTCGCCACTCCACGACATAACCGCTATCCGTTTTCTGAGAGTCTCCGCAGAGGGACTCCGTTGATACATACACTACCGTTGTTGACAATTAAGTCACCAGTTTTCAGTAAATCCGTGGAAGATCAATCGATAGGAAGGAAAGAACTTCAGCCCGAATCACATGATAATTTTTTCACGCACAAGTCCAGTGATTATTCCAGGCAATCTTTATGCTCATTACGTTCGCTACCATAAACTCAATGGTGTCGCCACAATACAGGGTGTTTCAGGAAGAATCTGTAATACTTCAGGAGGAGGTAAGGGAGACAATTTTAAGAATATACGTATTTATAAACATGGGCTCGCAACTCCTTAGTCACTGAGCTATGGCAACGCAAAATATTTTTTGATACAATTTTCAGTTACTATGAAAACGGTTTTTCTTGGGTACCCAGTCTTTTCGACATTTTATTCAATACTTTGTATTTTTGTGGGCATCAAATAATTATGGACGGGTGAAAATCTGAGATTTTAATTGTTTGAAACAATTATCCTCAAAATGGATGTGATTGCGCAATCGTATTGTTGATAATCTGCCAAATCCCTCGTTTAACTAGCCTAAATTATTAGCTTTCAATAAATTATGGAAGATTACTCAATAAATACGAAAAATTCTGGCGCGTATGGTCTTGTGAACCAAACTTTACCTAAATAAGACTTATTATACACAAAAATGTACACAACATAAACCAAATACGGTAAGAGTTTTAAAAGTAAAGTAGCGTGAGCAATCTGGCGTAAGCGTTAAATAAACCTGAGGAAGATCGATAGGTACAAATAAAAGCATTCAGCACCAATTCACGCATGAATATAGTTTGCACAATAATTACAAAATTATATAAAAAGCAACGTTAATCAAAATGTGATTAATTTTAACAACACGTGATCCGTTTTTAGGATTATTAGCTTTCGATAAACAAATTAATGTGTAATTACGACGAATGAAAAAAAATAGTGGTTTACGCTTAACTCTCTATCTGGGATACCTAGTCAGTATACACTGCCACGTGTTTTCTGCTAGTAAACAACACTTTTGGAAAGTGAATAATGCAGAGGAAATCTGTTGGCAATCCATAATAAGCTAATATTCAATCGGTCTCATATCGAAACATAGGTAAGCATGAGTACGAATAGGTATTTTGCAGCATTTTGCCATACCCCGGCGAGAGGCAAAATATGGCTCTGTTGCTAATTCATCCCTTTTGAATTGATTTCAATGCTGAATATGTTAACAGTCGATCGAGGGTCGCAATAAAAATAGGGTAAACACTGTACACACTATCACAAATTCGTACGGTTATATAAAACTGATAGCAATCTATTACTGAAGGCTTACAGCATGATGTCATACGCATATAAATAACGTCATATTTATGCTCTAACGCAATCGTAAAATAATTTGTGTGACCAATCAGTATTATCATGCTTCAAGTAACAAACTAGTTTTTACAGAAAAACAACATTTTTAAGAAACCGAAAAAAAATTGTTATAAGCTTTGGCCTAGTGCTAGGATGTTGAATCTTTTTTCAATCAACCAAAGTATTTGGGTACTATCTCTCATACAATCATAACACATCCCTGTCTCTAACATAGAGATTATAAATTTTATAGTTTTGACATGACGCGACTACGTACAGTAGATTGGATAAAAGATTTTGTGCAATCGGACACCTTTAATATCAGTTCAATTATTTGGCAGTTCACTCAGCAGTACGGCCAATGCAATTCACGCTAACATCAAGCAGGCGTGGATATCATCACCCGGGGCGAATTGGTCCGTCACACATCTCAACTCGAGCCAGGCCCAATGATACTTCGGCGATCGAACGAGAACCGTGGTTTCCATCGCGAAAGGCCAATGCCCTTACGTGTGTCATTATTTTTTATTGCGCATAAAGTACATAAAATCACATAACCCGCATGTATGTGCAACACATTCCGGTATTATTACGCCTATACCATCCGCTGAGAGAAAACTTACATAGTCACAACATATAATATCCACCGTATACGTATCTTTTCTCTTTCCTCCAGCGTCTGGCTTTCTCTCTAACCCCCTCTCAACCCCATCCCCCCACAATTCCACCTCTCCAGCATTCCTCTCTCGTATTTGCTTCCTTTTTTTACTCTTCCGTACCAAGCCTCCCTCGCTTATTGATCGCCTTAAAGCACTCCAGAGTTCCACGTCCTAAACGAATTCGCGATTTCCACCGTGGTTCTCTCCTTCCCGATTATCAACGATGCGCACTTTCTTCCACGGAGCGGCATGGGAAGAGAGGGAAGAAACCTTCCCTAGTTTGCCTAATTAAATGTTCGTCAAGAGATTATCGCCAGAGATACATCCGCCCTCGAGGAGAGTTGCTACCGACGCCGAGAGCTGCGAGCGGGTCCACCGGCAACCCGAGAAATATGCGCACGATGAGCGCCCGACTTCGAAACAGACGCGTGTGAAGAGGATTTTTAAATATCACGGCCGTGCGTTTCAGTTACAGCAACGAGAAGATGAGTGGCCACGGTCAGGGATTGTTGAAATTTACACCGATAACCTTACCATCAATTCATGAGCAATGTGATTTCGTTAGACAGTATGATATCTATTTAACTTTGGCAAGATAAACAACTCAAACATGTAGGCATAAAATACAAATTTGTTAAAGACATTCATTTTAGTAAGGTAATTATTGTGAGTTATATGCATCCATTGCCAAAGACATTGAAAAAATGTGGATAGCGTTGAGGTCTGCGCAGCCTTCGAAATATTACAGAGCCTTCGAAATATTACATTATCACCTAGATTTCAACAGGAGACTAAAATAATGTGGGAGGAGGAGGCTCAATACCCATTGTAGCCCAGTAGAACCAACCGCCAATTATCAAGTGAATCTTAGTTCGACTTCACCTATGACTAAGAACAACCATCTCATATGACATTTTGACAGAACACCTGATATTCTGACAAAAGGATATTCTGTACTGGCTTTCTTAAAGCAGGGAAAGGATCTTGGTTCATGTGGATTAAAATTTAATCTTACTTGGATTGTTTCTACTGCTTGAAAAAAAAACATAAAAGTATAACAAGCATTTCTTCAAGCATGATCGATAAAATATACTTTCAAATATTAAGTACATACGATCTTGAGTATTTCAGCACGGATTTTTGAGGTAGATTTCACCTGAATTTTTGCTCCTTTAAGTGCACCTTCGCCAAGTTTCGATTCCGGTAAATCTACCTCAAACAGCCGTGCTGAAATACTCAAGATCGTATGAACTTAATATTTAAAGTGTATTTTATCGATCATGCTTGAGGAATGGAAATATTTTACTACGGTAGGTAGCGTATTTCATATGGTATTTAAATGTAATCTCTAAATATAAAACAAAATTCTCTAAACAAAGTTTATATGTGCCACATTTATAAAGTATTATTATAAAGTATTACATATTTGTTCCCTAATTTCCACGTTAATAACGCACCGCCAACACGCATATCTACATCATGATACGGGTGCAGCACCTGCGCGATAACTCACAATGAGCGACCTCAAATGCGAGTAAAAACCGTATAATATCACAAATAAATAGCATTGGTGCGAAGGAGCTTGCACTTGATCTCTCACATGGAAATTCAGTAAAATGCATTCAAAGACAAAGTTTTACTAGAAATAATTACAATTCAATTCCAATTTAGAGAGCAATTATCAATTGTAACCAAGAGTGTAAAATTACATTTCTGCGACGAAACTCTTTCTGATAAATAATCTACACTCTAATCTCGAATCCTACTCGCAAAGCCTGCAAAAATTTTCACTGATTGTTCCACAGAGATCGCGGGATTATTTCGTTTAACCTAGAGAGAAAGTCTAAAGCATTTCTGTGACTTAACAATCCCAAATGTGTAACATATATAACTTATAATAACATAGTAAAAGTAATAAGAAAGGTTTCTTGGACTCGGCATTATCCTCAAATGGCCTCGATCAATTTTTAACAGGAAATTCAATGACACAAGTTTTTCCCCTTAGGATTCCATTTCACCAACATTACCACAGTTATGCAGCTTCATTCGCAAGTGTTTAAAATTCATGCATCATGCATTCATGCCAAATTGCATCAATGTGATGTTTTGATTTAATGGACGGACTAGTAATGTATACGTGTGACGGTAAACCACTAGTCAAAAAGATTTTGTGCTACACATTGATTCGACGCAAGAACCCTCTTCGGATTTTTGGTGGATAAATGCTCAAAATATAAAGTTTGGATTCCAAATATGAACCAAAACCCTCAATGATAGCTTTTAAAACCTGAAAATTGTAACTTGGGAGGTGGTTTGAAAGCGGTTATCGACAAAACTACAGTGATTTGTTCATAAGGTTAAAATAATTATTTTGAAATTAACATTTTAAGTGGTGAAAAGAAATCGAAAATGGAAAAAAAACTCATCAGATTCAAATTTATCATTATTTAATGAAAATATATTCGAGGCACTTCAAACGTGACTTAAAAGTAGAGCCATAATGGACAAAATAGAAAATCTACAACTGACTGATTTCCATGATGACAATTTTAATACCTAGAGGTAATTTAATATTCATCGTAATCCTAAAATGCTACGATAGTTTATTTTCTAAAAGATATCAGTGACCTAAAAACTTGAGTGACTCTTGATTTCAGCCACTATATTTTACTTCGAAAAATGAAAAACCTAAGGTGATTTATTTCATCTGAGAAGCAACCCTTATGCAGTTTATTCTTTCAGCGCTACGTCTCCACTCCAACAAAGCGCCCTCCAGTGCGAATAAATCCCCAACTGAGGCGATGAACTCCCTAATAATTCGCTCCAGTTTACACGAGCCGGCTCGCGCTCCAAATCCGCTCGATGTAAAACCGTTGAAATTATACCACTTCAGACAAAACCGATCTGGCACAGAGCGAGATGATTACTAATTTTCCAGCCGATTATGACTGCCTACGTCGCGACGGAGTGATCTATACGACCGGCTGCGGAGCACGACGCCGCTCTTGCCAGGGCATCACGTATACGGGAACCTAGAAGGGAGGGGAAGAGGTTGTACATTTGGATTTCCACGCTCCCAAACACATTTCTCTCGCAAACTGTAGCGAACTAGTCCTCGCCTACATCCACTCACTCTCACACAACGCCCGCACCGCGCCGCCCACGCCACCTCTCGCCTCTCCCGCAATCCCCTAACGGCTCAACCCTTCCCACACCACCAAGGCTATGACTAGTACTAACTCACCGACACGAACTTGTACCGTGTTGTTTCTCTCCGCTAACTATTTGCGCAGAAAGCACTTCATTTGTTCGCTCTCTCTCTCTCTTCCCTCATACTCCGTCTGCACCTATCCATTCATTACCCTAGCTCGCGAAGCATTATTAGAACTTCCTAATCTTACTCTCTAACCTTTACGGTATTGGGGTCATCTGAAATAAGTTAAAATAAGCGCAATCAAAAGTAAGTCCACATTAAATCGTATCAGGCTTAACGGGGTGGAAATGCGATATATCCAAGATAGAATATAAACAACAAATGGTAATTTCCACACTTAAATATATAATTCCATATGAGGTGCTTTTAAAATGACGTAGTGTAAAAAACGTGATTGGTGGAGGAGTTATACATTAAAATATGGAAATTACCATTCACTGTTAATATTTTATCATAACTCCGTGTTAGCTATTTAAAGGCACCAAATTTCTGCGTAACATAAGAACTTAAGAGGAATATATTATACGCAAACGCTAAAGGAAAAAAATTCGCTATAGAAATAACACCAAATGGCTATACACAAAACTCTTTCAAAGCTTACCTTAACACGTTCACTGCGGCGTGCGACACTGTGTCGCGTGGCAAGTTTGTTTCTGCCGGCGGGCGTCGACAGTGCGTCGCTGTTGACTGCTTTACATTTTTAGTGCCCATATTGGTTTCGCTTGAAGCGAATTTCTTTCCGATGCATTGTCAGCCCTCAGAAAGGTCGACAGATAGTTCCGGTGGTTTCCGCCGTGAGTTTAGAGTTTTTTGTTGCCGGCCAAGATACTCAATTTGTAAGGTGGGTTCATTGGCTCCTGAATTTTTTTTCGGAATTTTTTCACCGCATGCATTTTATTTAGATTCATTTCACTTGGTAGAAATTAATTTGTATTTAATTTCATCTTTCTTGCCCGTATCGTGTAACATTTTCGTATCTTATAACGGCTTTACACACAATGTCTACATTTTTTTCGTGGAGGTGTTTTCTGGACATCGATACATAATGTGTCAATGTAGTGTACCCCACCTTCAAAGGCCCGGTTCCTTTTGCCAAGGAGAAAAATTTAGTTCAGTGTTTGCTATGATCCCGTCAAGACCGAAGGATATTACCGGCGGCAGTCGTCTTGTTTTTTCTTTTCTGCTCAGTCCACTTTTTCAACGGTAAGTTCTACTTATTTTTTTATAAATATTTGGTGTGATTTGATAAACTTATATAGGATAACATGATATCTTTTTGCAACGAGTAATAATGAAGTATTATTCTGTATATTTGCACTCATTGAATTAAGGATTCATTACATTGGATTATTTTTCAATGATTTTTTTAGACATGGATCAACCAAAATACGGCGTCAAACGGCATTTATCTAATTCCTTGAACTTTTCTGGCGAGCCATCCCCCGTTGTTCGTGGCACTTCCTCTTCACTGACGTCGCCTGGACCTACATCCAGTGGCCTGCTGTTTGGATCGCCTTCACCTAAGAAAACAAAATCCCGTGTGCCGGTCAAAAAGCAGTGGACAGACGAGGAGCTACTCGATGCGTTGCAGAATTCTGACAGGGAAGAGGATCTCAATTCTGACTCGGAATCCAGCCCAGTGGAATGCACCGATGAAGATGAGGAAGGTGATGATGATGAAGAAGAGGCAGGTGATGTTGATTTTTTTCCAAATGCAACTCCATCTATTGCCGTAACAACCGCGATGTCAGCTAGCCGACCAGCCATACCATCTCCCGGGAGTCAAGTGTCCCAAAATCACGGTGCATCTGTTGTAAATGTACCACCAGCTGCAGCAGGGCAACCATCAATATCGACTTGGTGTCAAAACGCGCATCCTTCCGCACAAATTCCTTTTTCAGGAAATTCTGGGTTGAAAATAATTCCTCAAGGAAATAAACCTCTAGATTATTTTTATTTGTTATTTTCTGATCAAATATTCGATTTAATATTGCAGCAGACAAATTTGCAGGCACAAAATTTGTCATCTAAGAATGTTTCACCTAAAGCTCGCATAAATGGATGGAAAGACATCAACCGTGATGATTTAGAGGTTTTCTTGGGTTTGCTTTATCTTTCTGGTCATATTCATGTACCCAGTTTTGCACATTATTGGATGAAAAATTCGGTGTATAACTTTCCCCTTTTCCGAAATGCCATGGGGCGCGACAAATTTTTACTTATTCTTAGAACTCTTCATTTTGCGAGAAATCCTCAGCAAGGTGAACCTAAACCGTCAGACCCACTTTTCAAAATCAACCCATTGGTGGAGTTATTTCATCAAAGAATGTCAGACATTTATTATCCCTCTAAAGAGTTGAGCCTAGATGAGTCAATGTTGTTATGGCGGGGACGCCTTTTCTTCAGGCAATATATCCAGAATAAGAGGCACAAATTTGGTATCAAACTATACATGTTGACACAGCCTAACGGTCTATTGTTGAAATTGAGAATATATTGTGGTTCTGCTGATAAGGTAGTAGGTGGAATTGGCCATGTTGAAAAGGTCGTGAAACACCTTATAAAAGATCACTTAGATGTAGGCCATGCAATATATATGAATAACTATTATTCTGGGGTTGGTCTAACAGCTTACTGTCTTGATCGTAAAACATACGTAACAGGAACCTTGAAGGCGAACCGGAAAGGTAACCCATCAGATATAGTGCAAAAAAAGTTGAAGCCTGGTAATGTAGAAGCAACTTACTCTAATAATGGCATCTGTGTTCTCAAATGGCGGGACAAACGTGACGTTCTAATTGTGTCCTCAGAGTTTGGCGCCCGTATGTCTGAACACAAATCCCGCTCTGGTAAGGTTACTCAAAAACCTGAGGCTGTCCTAAATTATAACGAGTTTATGGGAGGGGTCGACCGATGTGACCAATTATTAGCATACTACCCCTGTGAAAGAAAAACTCTTCGCTGGTATGCCAAAGTTGGCGTTCACATATTCCACGTTATACTGAACAATGCCTTTATACTGTACAATATTTTCAGCAATAATGAAAAATTGACTCTTTTGCAAAATCGGGATAGTGTGATTCAATCACTAATTTATCAACATCGGCCACCTCTTGAATCTTGGGAAGAAAATCCCAAGTCAAAAAACATCCATGTTCCGAAAGAAGTTCCCCGAAATGAAAAAAATAGAAAAATAAGAAAGAGATGTGTTATATGTAAAAATGCAAACATGCGAATAGAGTCGAACTATTACTGCGATCTATGTCCAGGCAAACCAGGATTATGTCTTGAAAGCTGTTTTGAACGATTTCATGGTTATAAATGAAAGACTGTACTGATATTATTACATATTGCTCTTTGTAAAAAATATCTTACCTATTTGTAATTTATGATTATATGTTTTTCTCTTGTAAAAAAGTGTTCATAAGGATGTTGAAATAAATATTTATGTTTCTGGAAAGTCTACTTGGTTTCAATGTCCAAAAGTAATGGATGGTAAAAAATGTGTAATGTTACTGAAAAATTGATTTGGATCTCAAATATATACCTATCGTTTACAATAAACTTAACTTATTGATCTGACATGAATAAAGAGAGAATCTGACAAAGTAACATTATTTGGAAAATCCAACCGAGAAAATGGATTTTTTTACATTTTACGCTTTTTTGCAGTAATTTATATTTCATGTATCAATTTTTATTTGGTTGTATGTGTGCGAGTTACTTAGATTAACTATTTTTAAGCTATACACTAGTGAATTCTTGTTGTTTTATGAGATATATTCTGCGTGTACCCAAAAAACTATGACGCGCTCTTGGCGTTGATCTACGCACACGTGATCGTATGCCACTTTCGAATGCTTGCGCAAGCATAAAAATGACTCGCACTAAAATAATCTATAACTATTGAGCCCGTATACAAATTCTTAGGAAACTGGATGGATACAAAACCTGCCACAAATACAGTACACCATAGCGAATGTGAACAAGCAGGAATTCCCGTGTTTTGCGGGACTGCATAAGCAAAACCTATTCGAGGGGCTTTCTTACGGCGGCAGTCGACACTGTGTCGCAAGTCGTTTTTTTTTATAAACAATGTCCAAAATGCAAAAAGGTATTTAGATATAGTTTCTAAATGTCAAAAAGAGAATATTAAAGAAATAAAACATTTCAGCCATCGGGGAGACTAAAGAAATTTAGCCCAGCAGTGAATGTGTTAAGCTCTAATAATATGGATTCTCTTTCGTGTTAACAGCTGGCATCCGAACACGCCACACGCTCATCAACTCGGCTTGCGGGATAGTACGTAGATAATAACACAGAAACGGGCATTTATGAAATATTTTCAAGTACGCAGATATTATTGCGAATAAATTAAGAACGTTAACCTTTCCTGCTCAATTGCAACCCTCTTCATTATGCGAATGTCATAGATTTGAAGTGTTGACACAAAGTACAATATTTGGGAATATTACGGTTCTAAAATTAGACATGAGGATTAATAAGATGGAGGAAGAATATTAATCACATCCTAAACAGTAACCCTAAAATATAATTTATAGGTACTCTCATGGATTTCGGCTCCCAAAAATTAATTTTTTCTGAGAATTATTTTATCCCAAATTCTTCCATCCCATTTTACCTTCAAAACTATACCGTCCACTTCAAACCTACCAGCTACCTTCCCTACCTCCTACCTATCCACCTTCCCTATTTAGAGGATAATTGATTGTTCACCATGAGAGGTATTCTACGCTCAGACATAATAATCTAAATTGGCCGATAAAGCATAACCAGGAATTGATTTAATTTCTACGAGATGTTCTCGTTTTCTAACGTAGCTCGATGGTATCTATTACTAGCCACCACGTGCAAATATGCAAGAGTTGGTACCCCAAGAGGTAATTAAAATAAAAAAACAACACTTATAATCTACCATCATGCTAAATATTATGAAGTCTGACAAACAATATACTCAGCGTTATATGTGGTGTGCTAAAGTAAAAATGCAGCGGTATAATTAAAGAGATAAGATCAAATATAGATCATTATGTGGGTTTAGAGAAACTAAAAGTTCTTTCCTCGAATTTTCCATACAGGGATACTCTTTTAATTTTATTAAACATCAATCAAAACGAATATATCTAAAGCTAATTATGCAGTTTGTCAGTGTCATTATTTCCTTTCCCCAGCATCTAATAAAAGCTAGGTTGACGCGTTACATACTCTATACGATGGTAAAATTTGCGATCAAAAAAAATTTAAATGCATTCCAACCATCTTGAAGCTCATGAGCATTTTTTTATGCTTCAGCATTTGCATGAATGTTCTTTCTTAAGTATTTTGAGTTATTTGTAACTCATTCCGTTTTTTTCTCTTTCCAGAGTCAAAAACTGGGCCCTCAAGTTTGGCGTCGACCTCTGGGAGTTTGGCAGGCAGTTTACGAAGATGAACAAGATACAGAGGGTGAGTATAGTACTAATTCACGACGAATGGCGGAGGCGGGCCTCCTTTCATTGGCCAGAGAATCGTATATCAATAGGAACCAGACTTGTTTCAGCACCAAGTTTCGTTTGTTAGTGTTCGCCTAACTTACATCCATAACCGCGAAGTTCAAGTTGCGTGAAATCGGATTTATTTCCAGCTCATTTCCATTAACACTTTCCCGCGAAATTTACTGTTGACACATTTGTCTCAGGAAAAACGCTTAAGACCTGCAAAACCGAATACTTTCCAGACTGAGAAAGCTCGCCTTATTTTCTGAGGTTTTAATTTCCTCAGTACGGCAGGGAGATATTCAATTACCCCAGAAACCACTCTTAAATTTTCCTCACACTCAATTACACATAATAGCTTACAGGTTAAGCAAAGGTAAGTTGTACATAAATAATAGAGAGTGCTAACTAAATTTTATCGAGGCAAATCCCATCTTAAAAACATTTTTAAAACATAGCTGCATTTTATGAGACCATTTATGAATCACAGTTTTATATTTTGAACAGTCTAACAAAAACGTGGCTAAGTTGTAAAATCCTTTATTAACTTCCATCAGCACAGGTTTCCTCGAATACAATGTAATCATGCCCAATCCGGTGATCCCATAAAAGTAGAGGATTTATTTCATGATAGCAATCTAACTGGAGTTCTCGGTTCTAAACCTATTTCGATGAGATAACTCTTCATCAAATTATAAACCAGTATGATCACTAAAATTCAAATTTGAGCTATCTTTTAATGCGATAATTCTGAGCATCAACTTCAAAAAACAATTTTAACCATATTATTGGAGTTGTTTATGATACATCTTTTATATTATCGTTACTCTAAACGAAATATCGTGGGATTGAAACCAAGCCAATGCCGACAAGTGTTAACACCTCGATCACAGTTTTTAAACTTAAACTTTTTTTAACTTCTCACTTTGGTGCAACTTTTTTTATCAACAATTCTTTCACATAAATGTTATAATAATATTTCGCATTCATTGTCTCCAGTTCTTACAACTGCTAGTTCTCTGATCGTTAAAATGATTGAATGGAAAAATATGACAAACAAATCAGGATAAATGCGCTTCCAAAAATCCATTGAATTGTTTCCAATGGCTCTTTCTTTCCAGAAATACCAAGAGCAGGAGACGCAAGTTTCAAGGAAAGATGGATTGCTCATGATTCGGGAAATGGCCCAGGAAGTGAAAAATATGATGGAAATCAAAATGAGCGCATTAACGGTAAGTACCTCATCTACTTTCTTTCTTCGTTTCCTTTACCCGAATGTTCAAATGAGTACCCCAAAGCTCAACCTATCACCATGGGAAAGGATTTATATTCCTCGCCGTCCAAAAAAGTAAGTCCTAAACGCTTTCAAACGCCAGATCAAAAATGACGCAACATTAAAGCGAAAGAAAATGACTAAGATTGATCTTCCTCCACGGTCGATGAACCCATTCACTTTTTGCTATTTTTATCTTTAACTATCCTTAAACCTATTTTTCTTACTTCACACTCCTCCTTAAATGATAGCAAAAATTATCCCAAGTGATGTAAAATTTTTGGTTCAAATTTCGAAAATCGAAATAATACTCAGGAATACCGCTGCAGTGTTGGTAAGCACCCCGTATCCCTTATTTTAGCTACATTAATCTTAAGCTACTTCGAGATGAAAAACGGATTTCCCTGAAAACTACGCTAGGAGAGTGATGTTTGGAATAAGTAATTTTACCGATAGCCATGGATGCATTCAAATCAACAGAAATTTTCAGATAAGTTTTTCAATTTAAAATAATACTAGTGATTTTTAAGCAAGTTGCAAGTATCTGATTCTTTAAATTTAGTCAATACTAGTTATTTGACTTTTTGTGGTGAAAAATTATACTTCTTGATTGATATAATCAAAATGGTGTCCAATTGAAGAGTCTTATTACCTCATTAGCGACTGGTTATCCCTCATTGAATCAATTTTGTTACAGCTCCAGACGAAAAAAGTATTCAATCAGCTTAGAAAATGAGGAGTAATGCCACCATTACAATCTCTGAAAAGAAGGCAATGTGGGCGAAAAACCCAAGAATCCAACATAAGCAACAAGGCTGCCGAGAGCAAGCTGTTCCTTATGTGCACCAAGGAGAAAATTTTACATGAAAGCCACAGCACTCGAAAATTTTCGCGTATCAATGCAGGGCTCCGGTCAACGGATTCGTGAAAAAAAGCAACGCCAAATTCAGTAGCATTCCATTCAGTAGCATTCCACGAAAGAATTTCTGAAGACTTCATGAGACTTGGGCGTTGGTCAGGTTCACCGTGGATATCTTTTTGTCGACTCGCTGGAAAAAGCTACGCTGTCGTATTAGCGACTGAGTTTCGAGAAGGGGAAGCGAAGAGGATGGATACAACCGGGTTGTACGAGTGGAATCGAGCACGTGGGAGACCAGTTGAGCGATCCCGAACATACTCGTGGAAGCGCCAGGGATCATTCTCGTAGGTTGGAGGCGCGGGGGTGAGGGTGGAGAGTAGATGGAGAGAATGGGTGAGGAGATCCTTGAGTTCCTCCCGAGACGACGCCGGGGTAACTCTCCCCGTTGTTACTCGCACAGCCCCGCCGGCGAATGTCCCATCCACGGCGGCCAAGAGGAAATTAAAATTTGCTTTGTATATTCCATTTCAAAAGGTTATTTATACTCTAGTTGGTGAAATAAAAACAGACTTTTTGCTGTCACTGCGATTAAATTGACGCGTGACGAAATTCTTTTTAAAAAATATCTTTGGAATTGAACCGTCAAGTATAGTTTAGTTAATGTTGGTGGTTGCTTTCGGGAACCGCTGCGTAGGTAAAATTATCTGCTAGACGTTTCACTCCTCCAACTAGGAGCGTTTTCAAGAGAATGGGAGGGAAACCGTTCTTGTCCCAAGCTTATATAGGTTTAGTTAATTATGTGAGAAATTTAAGCCTCGGCGGGATAAATTTCTTTCGGTAATTTGTCCTCAAAAATTAAAATATCTCAATTCAACCATCACGTATTTGTTGGCTTATTCTGTATTGGAAATTCAGGAATACTTTAATCCAGACAAGACAATACTATGTAACTTGTACTTTTCTAATGCATTCTCGAAAATATGGTAAGGAAAAAAGAATTAAATGGAACGTAAAAGTGAACTTTTACCTCCCCTTTCTTTAATCCACTTAGTTAACCCGAAAACATTAAATGGAGTTGCCGACTTTTGAATAACGAATATTCGGGGATTTAAAACAATTTAAACAGGAAACATGGCATTTTATCGAGCAGATAACGGAAAGTTAATCATTCTGTTTACACTTAATGGCATTCAAAGAAGATAAGTATTTAACCAAAGTTTAAATTATTAGCTGTAAAAGCGCTTATTGTATTGATATATAAAGAAAATAATTTTATGCACATGGTAGCAACCGAATAAAATACTAAAACAGAAATGACTTCGCATTCTGGGACTTTAATGCCCTTAAACATTGACTACACAAACAAAAATTAAAATACATCAACACATTAGATACCGATTCAAAGTACTCATGGCACGAACTCCACCGGATATTTTTCGCCACGAATTGCCAATTTAAAACTTACGTAATAATGTAGAAATATGGCACACAGAATGGACCCAAACCAACATTTTCATGTATTCAAAATTTGAAATTTTAACATTAAAATTTTCTCAGATATAATATTCATTTTTGAGACATAGGCGAATGTTAGGAAAGGTCTACTCCTCATACCGACCCTGAATAATGTAAAGGGGAGAACGTATGTTCTAAGCGAGTAATTCGTAGCGATATGAGGATAAATTACGACAGTTGAAGAGAGAAAGATGCATACTCTTGGCAAATCTACAGAGGAATGACATTACATCATAATAAAACAACTACTACATACATTTCAGCTGTAAATAAATAGGAAAGTTGGCAACCCAAGTCTTCAGCGCGACCACATGACCCTTTCTGTACGACCACCAGCAGCCTATTCCGACCATTCCCAAGAGAAACTCCAGGGGAGTATAGTTTCCCGTCTGGACAGTCGCTCTGAACTTCGCCTCCCTTTTCCATATTTTTTCTCCTAGCCACTTGCGACTGTCTCTCGAGGGGGACTTGTTAATTTTTCCTCTCGCCTCGACCTCAACGCCTTCCAAAGTCCTCTCGTCGGACGCACGAGAACTGCCCCCTGGTGAGTGCTCCACCAAAGTTATTTACGCTCAACTCCCGGGAGCAACGCACGAGTCATATGCGATGGGCAATTACAAAACCATGCTCATTGTACTCGAGATTAGAGGGCCACCGTGGGCCCTGAATAAATGGCATGGGATTTTCAATTGAGGCGAATAAAATGACGTCGTAATGTCACACACATTCATCATTATAACCGCTTCCCAAGTCACCAAGCGATTCGCACTTTTAAAGCTACATGTGGTGTTTAAATTAAAGGCTATACCGACCAAGGGAAGGAGGAATATTGCACAATTACCTCACTAATTATTACTCACTAAGTAGCATATTTTCAAGAACAAATTATTTCAAAAACAATCCAACAGGTTTATATCCAAATGTAAATAGTATATGTTAATAGCAATGTCAAAATAGACTTCTGCTGTCATTACGATTAAATTAATAATGTTACCAATATTACCACGCAATTCCTTTTCACGCGCGCAAAATGCATATTCATCTAAATTTACAAGATAATTATCCTTTTAATCAAAATTAATTGGTTCTCTCTCCTTGATATCAACTCTGTAATTGGTTTTATCAGAGGATTTAAATTAATTACTCGGATAAAAATGACCTCCATATTGAAATTACGATCGACATAATTAGACCCCTCTACTTGCAATTAATAATTCGTCACGATTTTTATTATATCTTGGAAAAAAATTAGTTACTACAAAGTATCGGATAGGAAAAGGATCGAAATATTGTAAATTATGAAACTCTTTCGTAGTTTTTCGGAATATCCCATTGATTAAGTTGTGCAAGGTGTTAACCGCGGCAAAAAATACCTGAATAATTAATTAGCCGATACCTACAATCTTCTGAGACTATAAGTAAAACTGTAGTCGAGCGGGAGCATTAAATATAAATAATAATACTAAATTGGCTTCAAAAGGTAATTAAGATTATGATTAGGGGAATCAAAACAGGCTGACAGAGATATCTCAACGTAACCGTCACGCATTTTTAAGTTAATGCTATCAAGGAAATTTAGAAATATATATTACGTTACAAAAACTTTTTTCTCAAAATGAAAAAGAAAAATTTCCTTTCTTTTCTTTATCTTTCTTCCATGATGTCTTGTTTTAAGGTTATTACAATTTTTGTGATAACATTTTCTATCTTTTTGATGGATACAATTTATCAATGACTTGGTATTGAAATGATTCTGTAAAAACATTATAATACTTGTTTTACATTACACAAGAAAAAATGTTTCCTAGAACTAGTTCAAATTTATTGACCATGAAAATAAATTTCTCCACCATCGCTCATTTGTGTTAGAATAAATGTGAGTCCCGTTAATTTCGGTACACAACCGAAAAATTCTTCTCTTTTCTCCTTGAAAAGAGACGGGTTTGACCGTCTGCTGGTGACCTCCTATTCACTTGAATACCTGCTCCATCGTGGCTAAAGCGTACGGAAAGCTAAACAAGAGACAAAACCAGAAAACCCTCATCGCGCGCGTTAAAAACGTTTAATTCGCAGATGAGTCAAACTGAAAGGTTACGGAGAGCATCAACCCATAACTATCATCCCATACATCCCTCGACTCACGACTTATTTTCCCCACCACATAGGCTTCCGCCCATACACTCCTCGTTGGCACAACATCTCCCACTCTCCGAGTCGCTCCGGCGAACCCATACCCACTCCCCTATCCCTTACGAGGCTAACGGTTGAAACCAATGTCGCGCCAGCAGCAAGCGCCAAGCACGCCTTTCCACTCCGTCAAAAAACTCAACGGGGCTCAACCGGTGTGAAAGAGAGAGACGCCTCTCGCGACTCTTTCCAGCGAGTTCTATCTCTTCCGCATCTTCCCTCTTTCTCTCGCCACACGTACAAACACATGCACTCACCTATTCTCTCACCCGCGGCTTTTATCCCCGACGCAAGAGAGACTTCCACAATTTATCCAACGCGCCTTTTGTCTCTTACCTACCCCTCCACCGACCGTTTCTTGCTCTCCTCCTCACGTACTGCCTCTCCACACGCGCGCGTTCACGCCCGGCTTTTAAGGTCATCGTCACAAGTCATCAATCCGAGGATTGGTTTGCTACATCTCTTTCTTCCTCCTTCGCTCTAGTCTCGCCGTTCACCTGGACGCTTTCCGCGACAGATAGTGCGGCCTCCATCATAAATGAGGACTGGGACACGCAATATTTTTCCGCGGTCAGCTTTGATTTCATTCGCATCGGTAAGCATCTAATTGGTGGTAGATTTATCTTACCAGCTAATTTTCATTTGACATTATTGTTACATCATTTTTACTTAATGTATGCACACAACATAACTTGGAGTACCTCGAATTATCAATAACCAGGCCAATTAAGGGCATATTCCCTCAATTACAGCACAAACCACGCATCAATTGTGAAATTGTTTCTCGATGATTTACATCACCAATAGGAGATGTAAAATGAGTAATATAACGTTTTTACTTAATCATTCCAACACCAAGTCATTGTAAAATAGCATTCTCTGCGAAGATGAAAAAAATTATCACAAAAAGAGGACCTACACCTTCAAACAAGATATCCGAAAAGAAACCCACAGAATAAGGAATTTATAAATTTTCAATCAATAAGAATATTTGTCTAAATAACCCCGATAAATTTTGAGAAGTTAAATGAATGTGAGGTATTTAAACGCAAAATTACTACGAATTGTCTTTCGATAGTAAGAATTATCACCTAGTCAACACATATTAAGGATTATTATTACAGCGCACCCTGTTTTACCACCCCGAATAAATATACCCAATAATTCCTGCTGCGCAGTCAGCCAAAGCTGCAGCCAACACTCTATTATCATGAGAAATGGAAAAAGTGAGAAAATAAAACGCATATAAAATGTTATTAAATGATACATCTCCCTCAACATGAGCATTTTATTTTACTATAATTAAATTTAAAATCTAAATAAACAGCATGAAAATAAACCCTCTTTTCATGCCGCGCCGATCAGATCTAGGTACCATGCGCAGTAGCCGATTATCTCTCACATATGTTTACTCTTAGGGTAAAGGTACAAATACGATTCCCACACGAGCATCTACATGCTTAATGCCCAATGGAAAAGAAAGACATAATAGAGGCAAAATTAAAATGAAATCATTCCTGAAAAACCATACCATTTTGGTTTTATCTAGACCGTGTAATTAGACCTGTTGCGACCTTACATCTGTTCTCTCTCTTGATTGTTACTAGAAATAACAAGGGCGAACTACACCTCGACTTCGGAAAAGTCAACAACCTCTGAGTGAATTTTTAATCGCAACACTCGGTCGCCAACGTGACCTTTAAGGCAACAAAGACCATTCTTCTCGCTTTCTAAATGTCGTCCTCATCATTAATTCGTAATCTTGAAACTTTAACATTAGCCTAATTGCCTATAGTTATAAATAAAAGGTATCCTGATTTTTGCTACCGAATAGGAAATGAGAGACTTGGCCTAATCGACTAATGTTCTACTCGACTTCTTCTTACCACTGTCATCCGTGTAATATATGCATTCTACGATAATCCAAATGAGGCAAATTATATTGATTGTATTGTTCTAGCATCAAAATAATATAGGAATTGACAATTATCCTCAAATTAAACCTAAAATCCATGGGAATTTCCTCAAAATCGTCATAAAATATATGTGTATATCGTCTAAATTTCTAAATAACTCGCCATTAACTGAATACCCATTGATGAATAATAGAAGCGCAAATACAATTGAAACGTTTTTTCCTAATTTTTTTTTTAATTATGGACCGAAAATTCTAAAATCTCAACTATAACAATAACTATTATTTCCACGCTTCAGTTCCGCACACAACAAAAAAGCAGCTCACAAAGCTATAAAATGTGCGCTATAATCAATTAGTATCACCATGAATAGTGATTAGTAAAAAACCATTTGCAGATGTGTTTTCAAAATAATGCAATTTTTTAAAAGAAGAATTCAAATGTACTGTTTCAGGAATGAAAATGACATGAAAACGCATTAAAATTATCTTTGGAGTTGAATAAAAACTTAACTTTTTCCATGAGGTGATTTATTTTGTTCGACCATGGTTTCGTTACTGATCAACATCTTCATATATCAAGACTACACTTTCGGGACGTTAAGTCTTCGACAAAATTTAAAGTGGAGACGTGGTGATGATTACATTGATGTGAGCCGACAACAACCAAAAGCATGTAAGATAGATTTCACTACAAGTCCGAAGCTTCGTTCTCGAAAAGGTTTCCTAAATATTGCTAGAATAAATTCACTCACTAGTAAGTTACCGGGTTAGTAGAAGATTTTTCTAATAAAATATGGAATTCTAATACTAAAACCGTTCTACTTTCCTTATTTTCTACCATAAACCCATAAACCATCATTCGATTCATACCTTCAATAAATTATATCACTCACACTCACCAGTGTGTCAACTCGTAGTATGGTATGGGTATCAACAGAAAACGTTAGCATTATAAATTTCAATCTCAAAAATGGAAAATAACCTTGCTATTCATGTTACTAATCCACAACCATACGTATTTTTCATCGGTGAAGGGCTGCAGGATTCTTGACGAGTTACTTGATCATTTTCCGGCGACGTTTCGTGAAGGAGGTGACCAATATATAATTCATTCGCGCCAGGAGGAAAGAGTAGGAAGGAAAGGGGGAGAAATCCGGCGTCAAAATTAGCCTACTCATACCGAAAGGCGCCACATAAACCTCGGCTTAACGTCCTATCTGACGGAGTACTAAACTTGAAGGGCTATTAAGCTATCATACAAGGCTCTGACAGTCTCTGAAAAATCTTCGCAACTGTCAAGATTTGAACCCGGACCCACGGTGGGTGGAGACCAGCATGATAACATGGTCAGATTAAAACAATGTGACCGCCACGCCAACCACGGGGTGGATTCCTGACACCACGAGCGACCGGGGTCGATTTTTAGGCATAGAATTGTGACCGAAGAGGTCATTACCTACGATGACAATACTTCAATACAGAGTAAAATAAATTTCAATGAGAGTTCTACGCACCATGAATAAATAGCACTCATATAATTTAAAAACGCCGATGTTATCGCAGGAATTGCGTACTAAAACATCTTCAACATTAGAGTAAGGATAGAAATAAAGGATAAGTGATGTCTCTATTTTGGTTCCAACAGACTTCGAATGTTTCAACGGCAACGTGGGTATTGTGTCACGAGGCTTGCGTGCGATTGGCAAAATGGAGCAATATTATTGTGCATTTGGGTGTCACAAGAATCATTTAGTAGAAGCGCAGTCACCTTTCATAGGTGACTATTCTCAAAAATAGTTTAATACATTGCATTTCATTTTGATACGTCCCTAATTTTTTTCTCCGAGACAAATCGATGCTTAAATGTCCAACATTACGTGACACACACTAGGGGTACACGTGTTCACTGAAGAGAGTGCTAGCTAAGATTTAGCTATTTCCGCGCAATTACCATCAGTGAAGACGATTCGATCATCGAAACGTCGACATAAAAGAACCAATTCATACGATGGAGACCCCGTAGACCCTATACCGATAGCACGCGCCGAGAGAGTACTAGATCTTGTACAGTAGGTACATACGTATTACCCCTCCCTCGCCATCTTTGAATATCTGCCCCTCGACCTCAGCCGCCCCTTTAAAACCCCTCCCCCTTCGCCCAGTCGCCATCGATCGCTTCTTACCTCTCCTTTTCCCACCCCAAGGCATCCTCTCGCACCCCTTCATAGGCCTACACCACCCACCCCCCACCCTCCAGCATCTCAGTAGACGTCTAGTGCACCCACCCCTAACCCTCCCCACACCGCTCCTACTTCCCTGAGACCTGCGTCTAACTCGAAATTTCATTTTCGCATTGCGATATCGATTTGTTGCTGTAAAAAACTTGATCCATCCCAGAAAATTCTCATTTTTAAGATCGTAACATCATAGGTACATCGTGCGGGGCCTGGTATCCAATAGTGGAGCAGCATTAAATTTTTCCAAGACGATATTGTACGGTGCACTGTTCATTGAAAGTAGAGATCACTAAAGACAATCAAACAATCTCCATATATATTATGATTACTACAAATGTTTTCCCCCTCAATCTCTTGAGTCACTATGAATGTTGTAATAATTATAAATACATTTGATCGTAACATCGTAGGTGGGTCATTCTCCCATTATCGTACTGAATTATGTTCATGGACTGCCTAAACTGGAATATTATTTTATGTGCCCTTTTACTAATTGTAGTGACAAATCATTAAATAAAAAAATTATATTCCCAAAATTTAATATCCACAGAATATGATTCGTCATGTCCGTGGAGAATCCCACTTATGTTTTCAAAGAGGTGTTTATTGAATAAATAACCTTTGCTAATTAACTTAATATAAAATATTTCATTAAGCAAGTTACAGCAGTATAAAATTCAAAAATAGGCTTTTTGGGTTTCTTTTATTTCATAATATTTAAAATAAATTAAAAAAAAAATTCGTGCTGCTGCCCTACCCAAAAAGGCAATGTCCGTGGACACACAGGGAAAAGGGGGAATTATTCATAGGAGATGGCGGCAGCCCTGAACAACCAGTGTGTAGAGAAGGAAATTGTCAGCGATTTTTGGTTTTTTGAGTTTATACTTGGTTTGGTGAATATTTTAACGCTGGAAGAAAAAATTTACTTTAGTTTTTTGAAAGAGCCAAGATCATCAGTAATGCCCGTGGACAAGTAAAAATTAGTAAAAGTAAAATATTTTACTAATTACAATTGAGATTTCTTTTACAGCTATAAAAAGCAATTTTAATGTAGTAAGGACAGTGTCCTAACCTATTGTCAGTCCCAACTATAACTTAATTTAAAGCAAATCGTAATCTTTGTGGACATCATGTCCGTAAACATCATGTTCTGGAACTCCAAAGTCCATGGACATGACAGATGGTAACGGATATGATGATACACTATGAATAGTTACATAATGTACAAAGACAAATAAAACAAGCTTTTTCTCGAGAGTAAACACAATATTCCTCTTCTGCTGTGTCCGTGGACATATGTATGATGTCCGTAGACAGCATAAAAGTAAAAATTTCAAAAAAGTGTAAATAATGCTAACGATCTCCGCCACTTACGTCATTATATTTTATTATTGATAAACTATAATTACACAATTTTGTTTCTCATAAAAGCAAAAATTAATTTTTTTCAAATATTGACTGTAGAAAATATACGTTTTTTAGAGATTGACCATGGTATGTCGTGCCGATCCTTGCATTCCATTTTACGAACGCTACATTTTTACTTCCGTACAATCTCTTGAGCCATTGCGAATATTGGAACGATTGTATATGCTGTATCACAATTGAAAATTTAGGATAGTCATTGAGAAACATATGATTCTTGGATGACAAGCTTTAAGTAACAGCCACTATTTCTTCATTTCCCCGCTTATTGGTGCTTAAAGCATTGCACTATTCGTCCCATTGACTTGAAAGACCTCAGCAGCACAACGACGATCGTGAATCATATCGATCACGCAAAAAAAAAAAAAATTGCCCACTAAATGAAGAGCTTTCTGTGTCGCATGTCATAAAAAACCACTGGAAAAATTATTTCGCACGAAGTAAATTTTATTTCTCAAAGAACCCAGCGGTCCAAAATCGATGCACGGCATTTCGAAAATATCGCATTCGTAAGGCCTCAACTACGGACAATTCCTCTCGAGATTCCCGCAACAAACTCTACCTTTCCACAAGGCCCGAGTACTCTACGTCTCTTCACTCTGAAATCCCTCAACCCCAAAATACCGTGTCCCCCCAGCATCTTTCTCCCCACTCCGCACCTTCCTCAACGCCCACAGGGTGGTGCACTCAAGGGAACAGCTTGAGTTTCAAGAACTCCGGCCCCCCAGTGGGTCGTTGGGGGCTCGAACTGCCTAATGCATGGGCGACGACGGGCCAGCCAAATAGGTCGCTTGGTGAGCACATGGGAGGCCCCTCTGCGCGTCTCAATAGCTCGTCCCCACCGCCTGACCCAATTCCTCGCGGAAATTTCAAATCGCGAAATGGGGGTATTTTTTCAACGCAAATTACTATTCTATCCTTTCTCCTCATTTGTGAACGTACAAAAGATGATTGTGTCACCAAAGTTTTATTTTTCTGAATAACTCCACATATCAACTGATCACCAAAATAAATCAGAAAATTCTAAGGGGCATGAAAAGTGCTTCCACTGTCACAGCGTCTAAGCAATCTTCTATTTTTATGTTCAGAAATTTTTAGGAGAAAAAGAGAGTGATTTCTATTACTGAATATAAAAAATATGGAATCATCATTGAGGTAAAGTAAAATTAAGTGCCTACAGTTCCACGAATGATATAAACGAAACAATCAAATCAGAAGACAAAAGTTTTCCGGCATTTAAATTATGTCGCGAAGCAAAAAATATTGGCGGCTATTACTATTTCTTTTACATTATATCAACATGAGAGAAAATTCAATTTTCAAATGGATCTATTCGCATTAAATAAAAAGAAATAGTTATTTCATGACACATCAATTTACTCTGATAAATCTGCATTTATTATTTTTCAACTGATACAAAGGAAAAAGTTATTTATTTTCATCTCAGAATTAAACTCCCATACACAGTGCGTAAGTTATCATGTTAAAATTGGTAGTTATCGTAATTTACTAAACCATCAAAGTGTATGGCATCTCAATGAGTACTTCAGAGCGAGTAATTGAAATTTCCTGGAATTTGGAAAATCCAAAACTCATAAATTTAATAAACAAACAGGAATATTTTAGAAATAAACAAACCATTATAAGTGCAAATTGTAGGTATTTAAAAATATCGATCATAAAAAAATAAGCCAAATAAACACTCAATCTACCGACCACATATTGTTAAATCCTAATAATTTGTGAGGCTCCATAATATAAGGAATATTGCTCATATTGAGAACATAAAGAGAACTTTGAGACACTTTCAAGGGGCATAAGAAATATGGACCAAGATATTGACTGTTACGTGTGTGAAAATAGCTTGGAATGTATGCCTTCACTAAAATTGCAGGAGAAACACAAGACTAGAGTGGCACACCTTCTGTTTTCAAATACATAACATTATCGTCACGATTAATGTTTCCAACTCCGAATGATAACGATGAATGTCATCTTTTGACCTATGATTTTATTTTCAACTATTATCTTCAATGGAAAATTATCATAACAAATAAAAACCAAGTGTCGGCCTCGGTGCCAGCAGGGTGAAGTAGTTCCCGGCCAAACAAGAGGTCGCAGGTTCGAGCCCCTCCTGGATATTTCGCCCCTATCCAGAGAATGAATATTTGTGTACCTTTAATAGTTAACTTGTTGGAAAAAACCCTATGAAAAACGCCATAAGAGTGCTCTTTTCGGTGGAGTACGAAAAAATAAAGTACATAAACAGGCTTGGACCTTAAAAGTAAGGCCAAAATTTACAACGTCACAGCACCTCAAGTGAATTTTATATACTTTATTCATTAAAACCACTTCCAGCTAATTAAATTGTAGCCTCAAATAAATATTTTCATACCACATGTTCTTCAATTAAGCTGCTCAACTATATTCGAAATGGATACACATTACCTCGTGACCCTTTCATTATTTCTTCCAATTCTAGCACCATGCATCTCCCTCCCAACACCAATGTCCAATATTCACCTACTCTTTTCCTTTTCGCGTTAATCTCTTCATCATCAACCCCTTTCACTAAATTAATCCCATAACAGATATGCCCAATAGGGTGGGCCGAAAAAAAGGTTTATTTTCCTGATTAAATTTGCCCTATGCGGGAAAGTTGAAAATGATATAAGGATCTCGTGCACAATTTTTTTCAAATCGGATGATATTAACCACTACCGTCCGAGCTCTAAAGTTTAAATTTTTTTAGCGAAAAATCAGGCTGATTTCAGAATCGAACGGCTATGAAAACGAATTTTGTTTTAAACGTGGGATAATGAATAATATTTAAGAGTGTATACATGTTTATAATTTATAAAAATGAAATTTGAAGTTTATTTGACAAAATCTATGGTCAAAACAACGTCTAAGAATTAACAACAAAATTGTAGAATGGACCACCCGCACAACACAACTTATTTTTGCCTACGTTTCTAAAATTCCATTTTGGGGGCTAAATCGCAGATAAAATAATATTTATTACGATTGAATTTAAGTTTTTAGCAAATAAATCATCAAAGGGTAGTAAATAATCCCACAAAAAGTGATCATAAGGTAAATTATTTTAAATTAACATCAATCATAATGACGAATAATGTACCTGTGGAGCTATTTTCAACAAGTAATTCAGCCAAGGAGGAAGAACAGAACCTGAACACCAAGCATTTCACTAAGTAGCTCCCTGCTAGTTTCGTGAAGAAACTACCCAGAACTCACCACGAGGAAGTGGCTACCACCCGTGTCCCCCCAGCCAACCTTTCAAAGGACACGATTGTGTAAGCACATCAATTACTCTGACAAAAGTATATTGTGATTTTTCGAATTTCGGCTGAATTTCTCTGTCTCTTATGCATTACAATGCCCATCCATGCCTGCGTTCTGTACTGCACACGGATTTTGATGCCAATGTTATCATTTGTACCATCCTTTCAACTGCTTGTAAGGGACAGGGAAAAGAATGTACTTCTAATACAGCTCTTTCCGTAACAAGGTCTTCCAAGTCTTTGTTTGTCATCCCAGCTACTAATGGTGCTTGATTTACCTCAATTGCTTCCCAGTCAACCAAGTCGATATAATTTTGAGCATCGAAGTTTAGCTTTGGAATTTCGAATTTCCTCAATTCCTCCCGCTGAGTTTCTCTCGATTTCAATGTCTTTGTGATGGCCATTGTACGAATTTGCCTGCGTTTATCGGCTAGCATTGCAAGCAGAATATTCTCTGGGTGAGCAAAATTACATTTCCCTGAATTCTAGAGTAGAGGCGTAACTTGATGTCTCTATCCATATATTTCATAAGAAAAATCATGTTCATAATATGCTTCGGGCCTTCCGTGCAATGTGGTCTCAATTTTATTGAAAACCGCATTGTAGCGTAAACTTCGATAACAAATTTTGCCAGGGCCATCAGTTCTTATGACGGTGCTCAACGGACGTTCATTGCAATGAAGCAGGCAAACAAACCAATGCAAAGGTCTTCATAGGGCCATTCCCATTCTCCTGATTACTCCGGCATGGCTTCCGGTGTTAACCGCAGTTCCATCGCACCCAACTGCTTGTAGTCCATCGATATTGATCATTTCCTCCGCTAGAAAATTCATGATGGAATCTTAGAGGCCAATAGCTTTGCTGACACATGGGGAAATCATTCATGCCATCCAAATTGTTGATTAAATAATTGAAAATACATTAATTTGTAAAGTAACAACATATGATAGAAAAAGGCGATTAATCGTAACTAAAAATCTGACTGAATAAATCCTCCCTCAGGGCCTGGAATTTTTTCTATTTTATCGGTTTTTCTCTCCCTATTTCGGAGTTGATTATTCGTATATCTTCACAAACGACATTTCTGTTTTGTTCATGCTTCACCCCCTCCCACCAATTCTCACAACTACTTTATTCTCACACCACCCTTCTCCTAGGGTCCCCAAAATACACCTTCCTCCATCGGATCACCTCCGAAACTCACTAACATGAGTATCCTACCCCTTTCAAGCCCTAGAAATAACCACACCCTGAGCCCTTTTTTCATTTATCTCCTCCCACACCCAATCCTTGGGCCCAACGTTTTTCCCCGCCAATGCCTCCCCCAACTCCCTCGTGGCGTGCGGAGATTTCCAACGGATGGGTCCCATTAGCACCCCCATGCCAACCCCCTCCCAAAAAAAAAAACACTCCACGCGTCGGACCTCTACTCCTCCTACCCCCTCACGTCGCTTTTTTATCGAACCTCTTTTTCCCGCCCCTTGCATAACTCCCTCCTTCCACCCCCGCTGCTCCAAGCCCGCTCCAAATACTTTTAATCCATGTTGATCTCTCCAAGATCACGGCGGAATTACTAATGAAAGTATAGGAAACTTCCCGGCAGCGATGGAGAAGGAATATGGGAAGAAAAAAATGAGAAAAAAGAAGTTTCCCGTCGTCGGAGATTTGCTACATAACCCAGTATTCTTTTTTCAATTCTTCCTCCGATTCAATATTTTTGATTTGGGTGGTAGATTTAATTTAGTGCTGCAGTGCTAACATAATACGCACGATTCGTAATGTAGACCATTTCATTATGTGTAGATAGTGATTAATAGTGATGTAGATAGGATGTAGATGTAATATTATCTTTGTTGGAAAGCCATTGGAAAAATGGGACACTGTAAAAACGCCTAGTGATTAGATACCAAAGCTAACACAAGTGTCGTCATGTGTTGCATACCCGTAAAGCGCGTTAGCCTCTGATGCTCACGAAGCAAAAATACGCATTGCAGACCATGAGTTCAATTAGTTCGCTGTAAGAAGAAATTGAGGTGCGGAGGTTGTAAAGAATACAAAGTCAGTTATTATTGTATTTAATGATTAAAATTAAATGCAATACAGTAATTCACAGAGCTCGTTAATGCAGAACATGTCCTAAAGTTTTTGGCCTCTGTAGCTAGAACGAGGAAAACAATCTAAAACTACCGGAAAACAACGAATATGCCACTCTTTTCTTGACCTTAAATGCTAGTTAAAAACCTCACAGCGGCTTTTTCAAATTTATAATAGACCCCACCTTTTTCTTACCAAAGCAAGCTGTGATAAAAAGAACTTAACTTGGCATTATGTTGGGATTTTTTTCGGGTTAATACTGTATCATTCATTCTGTGCCGGTAAAAAGAGAGCGCATTTAATGGACATTATTAGCTGTAGAAAACAGAGAACCACACCGCTCGATATAGTTCATATCTTTCTACTAAAAAAATTATCAGCTGCATACCAACTTCATTAGCGGGCAGATCCTATTCATCTTGTCTCCATCATTTTGAATTTAACGAGGAAAAATTTGCGATGTATTCGTTTCTATGAATAACCGTAGATGCATGTATGCTATATATTTATATGAATATAAATATACTTATTCAATTCTTAAAAGTTTAAAGCCACATGCATTCAATCCTAGCTAGCATACAGACATCGGTGGGTGGATTAACAGTGCGAAAAGTAAACTACGGAGGTTAGACAACAATCTGATTAAATAATAAATGCACATAATTCCAGTGATCAATAATGGTCAAAAACACCACCATGTTAAACCAAAATGTTATTCGCTCGCCCTAGAAATTTTTAATACAGGCGGAAAATAAGAAAGACATAAGCGTGTACTGGATTTGAGCTCGGCTTATGAAGTTAAATATTATTTCAATTTTTAGTTAATGATTTTACTCCATTTGAAATCAATTACTCTTGCAGCAGAAACAAAAATTTAAGAATGGCCTCCCGAATTTCGCACAGAAACTTCCGAGAAACAGGAATTAATAGCAATAATAAGGGATCTCTTTAAGTTAGAAGAAGTATCATTCTCTCCTACAAATGAATTTATCCAACGTAACGAAATATTTAATGTGATACTTCGAGTTGCAACACGGCTAAGAGCTGAAATTAGAGAATTTCTATTTTCAATGGAGGGTAATATTCTAGGAAAACCCAATCAGTCATTCAGGAAAACGGAACCAAAATTACGGCGTTCAATATATAAATTATTTTTAATAACGAGATGCAGGTTTTATATTCAAGAACTATGAGTTATTTTACAGTAATACGTAATGCCACAAACGCGTACCAAATACTGACTAGTGTTTTATAAGAATTTTGGCAAGGATTCACCCGCTCAATTTCTACAAAATCTTGTTCCTGTATTCTAGATTTCACACCTCGCAATTTTTAATTCTCTCAGACGACGGAAGAAAAAATATTATCAAAAATATCTCCAAGTCATATCATTGTTTCCGAAGCCGATTCGTAATGATTAATTTTGTCAACTTTTAGCTATCAATTTACGATGAAATAAACTACGAGGTCTTATTCAAGTTTATTGCACACTTACTCCACTTAAAAAAGACAAGAGGTAATAATGATGAATTATGAGAACATCTAGAAAATGCCTTGAAATAAATTATAGGCATAAAACCGTATTTCAGTGTTATTCCAAAATGTTATTCGTATTGGAACACATGTATATCCGGAGGCAGTGCAGACTCTCTTCACGAGAACTAATTTTCTGGGCGTTCATTGCAGGAATTATATTGGGTTGCTAACAAAAGATAGAGTAGAAATTAGCGACTCTTTAGCTATGTAGGTAATGAGAATTATCATTATGCTATATTTTTGGCGCCAGCTAATATCAGCTGAAGCTAATCTTTACCGAGGATGAAACCGATATGCACGCACTGCAACGCTAATTCTTACGCATGAGAACATATTTATCTCTAATTCCTGGATTTTGCGTCCACAAACACCTTGCGCCATTCTGCACGGAAAAAAATCGGAAAAAATACAAACCTAGTAAAAGCTAGTAGCTTGCCCACACTAATTCTCAGTAATTCTCAGAATCATTTATTCCGAGTTGAATCTTGAGATAATGAAAAGCAGATAGTCACAAGAAGGTGGAAGATCTGTGAGGAAAGAGAAGAACTGAGCTCTGGAGGTTGGTGTGAGGAGAGATTGGTTAGACGGTGAAGTTGAAAAGTTCGCCTGGAGAGAGAAAGAGAGAGAGAAGGAATGAAGAGAAAAAAGCCTCTAAGAGAGAGAATGTCGCAAAATGTCTGAAAGGAGAAACCTGGCGGTGGGGGGTGGAGAGATGAGCTCGTGAGTTGGGGGAGGGGGGGGGAAGAAGGTGGTGAGGACACTCAAGCAGCATGGCAGATACAGGCCGAGAGGAAAGAATGAAATAACTTCAGGCCGGAACTTCACGGCGGGATATGCAGATAAGGGGTGGCGAGGGAAGGAAAAGAGGTTGGGGGGGGGGGTCTCGGGTAGTGGTATGAGACAGATGGCGGATGTAAGGAAGGCTTGCAGGGAATTAAGTGACCCTGGTTCACCCCATCTCAACCCCTTGCCCTTGCAATCCACCCCTCGGACAGTGCCAACCCTATCTGTCCCCGCCTGAACCCAAAGGTTCTGTCCCAACCCGCACCCATTCCGTTAAAAAAGGGCGCATCAGAAATTTTTACTGAACAACATACTCCCCGTACGAGTGGAAAAAATATGAGAGTATTACTCCTAATGCAAAGACTGGATGCATATTAGGTATGTAAACTTACTCAGAGTCAAAACTCAACATGTGCCTTAGCAATAATCACTTCTTATACTGTTTCATTACGAAAAATCACGTCTTACAATACAGAATACGCCTTAACCAACCGGAAATAAAACATTTAAGTATTTCTCATTAAAGCAAGAGCAAGATGAATGTTATGTATACAATCTAACTTCGTATAAAAATTCAAAATCACCATATTCAACTTTTTTTTAATTCAACATTGTGGAAAATACGTCTAAAATTTTTACATAGCAATGTGTTCCTCTATCACACGTAATAAATTCTCATAAATGCAAGGACTGGGTACCGATTAATAATAAAATCTTTCATTAAAACGCAGCATCAAACGATTCTTTTATTCACATGGAAAAGAGCGTGGCTAAAAATAGTTAACCACATCTGCATGATAAGAGTTACTTCGGTATAAATGCGTGCTGACTTTTGACAACACACTCTAAGGTCTTCTGGGATAATCAAATTTTCTATGCATTAAAAATATGTTCCGAATGAAGAAAAATGCGCAAGCGTTTTAAACATTTTTCTTTGCGTTTCACAAAATTAACGAAGAAAGAGCAGCTATAAACTGATTGTTATGAAATCACCATGTTATTAAAATTACTAGTAATCAGTTGCTGCTTAAAATAACTCTAAAATTAGCTCATGAACCCTGTCAGCATTAACCAACTTTATCCCGATAAAAAATTTCTATATAGCTTTCCTTCGTATCAACCTATGAGAATTCAGAAAATAATAAGATGGAACTAATTATACTATGAGCGATTGCTATTAATTAATTACAGAATTTTCACGTATAATTAGTTTAACAGAGCAATTGGAAATTTATGAATTGAACAGAAAAGAAAATTACGTGATAAAATATACATCCATGATAAAATGTTAACAACAAATAGTAATTTCGACACTTTAATGAATAACTCCACCACCGACCATAGTGTCGACACTCTGTCATTATTAAGGTCCGGAGTGCCGAAACCATGGTCTGTAGTGGAGTTTTATATTAAAGTGTGGAAATAACCATTTGTCGTTTATATTTTATCGTCGATACATCGAATTTCCACCACGTCAAGCGTGAAACGATTTCATACTAAGAAAGTCACGGACAATAATGCAGAAAGATATACTTGTTGGAACTGTACAAATGCTATTTTCAGTCTCCTACAAAAACTTCTCCGGTAAAAAAATCACAAAAATTAATTATTAGGTTCAACTCCAATCGCTACTCTCCAATCTTCTACTTACACCACTCTCTCTTAAAATTCTCGAGACATGAGGGCGCCATAGTATCCGTGAGTCATAGGCAGAGGTGAAGGAACCGCCTCGAACTGAAGTCTACGGAGTAGTCTATCTCTCTCTACAGAGCAGTCTTGGAACGGTTAGCTTCGGCGGTGCAGGAAAAAATATAAATCAAAAAGAGCCTGCCAATACGCGCAAGCGGAGGATATTTAGGATCTCTTTGCACCCCACTCCCTCTCCCGTATCACTCCCTCAAACCACTCGAAACTCTAACGGAAAAGTCCCACCAGGAGTTTTTGAGCTAAGCTGGAGACAAGCCTCTCTTTCGAGGGAGAAGAATTCTTTTCGATACCTAAATTTGGATATCACGTCCGTCCTCAATCAGACGTGAAGAGTACTTCGGCCACCACATCCTCCTGAGCTACATCAAATGTGACGGCTGCTAAGGACTGAACTAGGTAGATAAGTCTCAAAGCTCCGAAGCTAGCGATATTAAATCTGAACTTATTGAACAAGGGAGATCTAAGTCTCCAAGATACAAAACTAGCTATATTAAAACGAGTTCTTCAACCCAAGTCTTATATAAATATGTATTAACTGACGTATACCTTGCGGAAATAAACAACACATAGTATGCAATCCAGTGATTATTACAGTAAAACGACGTTGCTTGCAAAGGAAGGAAAAGTTTGGTAATAAGATTATATAACATCAATAAATCGTTTATGCCAAGATATCAATTCCTAAACATTTTGTCGCATGATGAACACGAACGATCATAATTCGCAGGATCAATAGAATTCAACGAATATTAGAGCGAAAAATATTTAAATAACTTGAAATTTCTTCCTGAAAAAAACAAGCTCTAGTTTATAGTTTATTCCTACATATACGGCTTATAGCCACTTTATGTGCATCTTTGAGACATAAATTACATTAATTTCTCCATAAATTCCATCTTTCTGCCAAAATTAGCGTTGCTAAATAAAACTTGAATGTTCCTATTATTACAGCAATTGGAAACACTGCTCATAAATCTCTAGTCGCACGACCGTTTTTTTTAACTGGCCCAAGACGGAATCCATTCCAACAAGCATTACACCCATGTTATGTATTTCCCTGAGTTACACATGAAGCGTGTCCTATCTACATTATCCCTCCTTCCCGACCACCTACTAAAATGAACCATTCAATTTCTATACCGCAAGGTAAATAAATCCTTTTACCTGATTGATTGATCTTCACCGTCATATTCGTCATAAATCTATTAAAAATCCCCAATCAATTTTAAGGCTACCTACCCGTAGACTGAAAATATTTCCATGAGACATACAAGCAGATAAAGCATTCTTAATTCAGTGAACGACCATCGCAAATTCCACTGAACACACGCTGAAATGGACTCTAAATGCACTATCTCACCAATTAGTAGATGAAGTTATCAAAGTTTAAGTCTATTTCGGTAATTATGATTTTCATAGTGTTTTCAAACCGAAAATTAATTAAATTTCTTAAAAATTCTTATGCTAGAAGTTAAATTTTCGGTAACATTCTTTTATTCCAAATAAAATTAATAATTGCTAAAGTCAATATGTACGAGGAAAGGAATGCTCCTTGTTAGATGGATTGCGGCGAGGATCTCGCATAAAAAATGCAGCTGTATTACGCTAGGCTGAAATGATAACGACAGAGAAAGGAACTTAACCATCGAAATTAAAGAGATATTGCCAGAGTCAGTGCATGAAGATGTAATGTAAATACGATCATGTCATGAAAAATGACATACACTAACACCTTTCGTATCTTCTACTTGAAAATACGAAGTAAAATTAATAAAAGAAAGGACATGGGAATAAGATGAATGAGAAAGAAATTAGACAATGGTGACTTCTGGTTGGGTGATCTAGTGTCCAGAGGATGGAGAAAATTGAAGATTCTTTCGGTGACGTGGGCAAAAGGAAGGAAGAAAGGGGATAAAGGAAGTAAATGGATAAATCGAATAAAAGACGGACGGTTGGGAAGAGAAAAGGAGACGAAGGACCAACTTTAAGGGTGGCTCAGGGACCAGCAATATATTTCCGTCAAGTGTGAAAAAAAACCTTCTCTTGAGGCGACATTTAGTGTGTTCATCGCCTTATTTCGAGCAAATTGTGGCAAAGCGTTACAAAATCTTGGACTCTAACATTATCCCTTTTAACATTCAAACACATTCTCATCATTCGGAAAACCTTAAGTGTTTTAAGGGTAAATATTGACTTAGAACTAATTAATGATTCTAGTCAGATTTGTGGCAAAAAAAAAGTATCTAGGTGATGTTGAAAAATAATAGAATTCATCGATATTTTCCAATTTTTAAATCAAACAATGTAAAAAGTTATAAATTTCAATTATTAAATCCAAGGGGACAATCAAAAAAAATTTCACTCAAAATCCATTGAGATCCATTCAAATTGAATCTTTGTCATTCACAGCCTCGGTTGGCGTAGCGATTTATTACAAGTAAAATGCTGTATCCCATGAACACGTAACGTTGACAGATCAATCTAAATATCTGGAGAACCAAGCGTAAAAAACAGCATGAATACCATAGTCTATCGCCTGAGAAAAATGCAATACAGTCAACGAATGCTGTGATTATAGATTTTCAGTCACAGCCTCGGAGGTAATCGTCCAAAGCAGCTACGACCTCAATTAACAGCTTTGTGTTCATTGGTTAATTCAATGACAGTATTTCATTTGCAACATGGAACGCAAAAAATGGCCACCAAGACTAAATGCCTTGCTTAAAGTGACAATTGGCTTATACGACCGGCACGACCTCATCCATTACCACTCAATTCATAAATGCGCGTCATGATTAGTAATTTACTATTACTGCAAAAACAAAATTAATTTCATCATTTTCCCCGGAGTATATCTTTTTCAAAATGTTTTCCACTCCTCTCACTCAGTAAATCACCCTCACGAGGCACTGAGGGGGTCAGAGAAAACGTCAGCTTTTTATATAGAGCAATCCTCAGAAAACAATCGACGCTATTTTTCCCATCATTCGCGAAGATACCCCGGGATAGTTACAGCACAGGATCGCGATTCGCAAGATTAAAGTTTGGGATATTGGACCTTGTAAAATATTTAACAGAACGAAGAAAATCGAAAAAAGATGGATTTAAAGAAAAAAAATGAAGGCGGGGGATGGGGGATATCAGAAGGCCATGGTGGTGGGTGTCACACTTCGTAGATGAGGAACTGAGTGGAAGGAGTGGGGTATGTGCGAGGAGAGGTTAAGGGTAAAAATAAAGAAATTTAAAAAAGAAATATTTTTCAGGCGCTCTGGGGGAGGATCGAGGTAGAAGAAAAGGGCGAGGGGTGAGGGAAGCCGTCGGCTGAGTGGGGTGAGATGGGGAGCGTCTTTTTCGCAGGGGTATTTTTCACTCTCCCTTCCTCCCGAGACGACCCTCCTCCACCCACAACTCTTCCCTCCCATTCCTTACCCTCATTTTGCCCCGTGATATATTTCTTCTTATTATGCCTGACCTCTGCGATAACCAACGGGTCTAAATTTTCTCCCGGAGCAGGGGTAGGGAAGGCGGGGGTGAGGAGGTTATGAGAGAAGAAAACGGTGGTTGTGAGAGTGGACCCGGGAGGGGAAGAGGTGGGGGCAAGAAGTCTGCGCTAGCCCCGCCAGGAGGCAGCAGCCGCAGTGGTAGTCGACGATATGGTGTGTAGAGAATGGTGCGACGGTATCGTGGAGTCCCTCGATCACTAAGCAGTAGAAACATAACTAAGGCAAAATAATCGTCCAAACCAGAAACAATTTGCACACCACCCCACAAGACGCCTCGATAAACGTGTGGCGGGAGGTGTTAGGACACCAGCCGTAAACCGGTACGAGAATACTTCTTAAAAATTAGGTGCGCGTTCTGAGAGAGTTGACTGCCACTGTAAATAGTTAAGGCAAGCTTCTCACGGCCCCTAATAATATTTTTAATTTTGGAAAAATAATTTTTCAATGCAATAAATTTTCTGTTCACATGATCGACGAATCTATGAAATTAATATTAATAATATGATATAATATTAATAATAAAGTAATAAAGATGTTACTACACCTGCCGTAAACCGTCACGAGAATACTGTTGAAAAATTATGCGAGCATTTTAGGAAAGTTAGTTAGTTCCATAGTTGAATCTAGCAAATATTCAAGTGCTCATAATTCGGTGGAAAAACTAATTCCGCTACCTATCCGTTCGCAAAAATATCTCTCTCATTTTATTGTTTCTATCAGGCCTGAAAATATAACGCGGCTCTATGAATTATTCCGTGTCTTTCAGAAAGACATCGGTTATTATTTGCTCAAGCAAACATCAAGATATCCAAATGTTTACGAGTTTTCTCCAGACCTGCTGAGTCATATGATACCGTCACCACTTATGGGACTGTATGAAGCTCTACTCAGACCATATAAATGCATGTTGCATGGGCAACTCTAATCGAGTAAGTTGAAATTGAAGATTATGGTATGAGATTAACAGAATAGAAAAGCACTATTTATGTCAGCTAGCATTATATTTTATTATCTCAAGTCAATGTTAATACGATATTAGGGAATTTCACATCGAATTCATAAAAATTGAACAAATTGGAATGGAAATGAAAGCATTTTTTCCGTATGAAAATAAAAGTTTATAACAAAAAAGATTGCGAATGTTGCATGTAAATATCAGCCGTACACAAAATTACTTTAAGAAGTCCGGGTGTCCGCGTCAAATGTATACTTCAGCTTCTATCATGTCCAAGGGCATTATGGCTTTGTTTGTCAAATGTACATTCATGTTAAAAGAACAATCCAAATCTAGTCTTCATTCATATGCGGCAACAGAAACACTCCCTCATTCTCTTTACCATTGATCCAGGTGGCCCCAACAGCAACCGATACCACTGACGTCATACCGTTAATATTTTCACCTGAAGAGCCCATATATGTGGCATGGTTTTAAGCTACTTGTTTCGAGTTGCGCATGCGCGGAGAGGTCTATGAGGCTCGTGATGCTAATGGTACAGGGTAAGTTCCTCATGTCGTCTCATGATAGTTTTAATTTTTCGACAAATATTTTTCCCATGCTATATATCTACTATTTAAATGATCAATGAATCTATACAATCAATATTAAATACTAGAGTATGGTGACAAGCGAAATGAACGCGATTGGTAAAAATATTTTCCGCATTAAAATGAGAATTAGTGACCTATTAAAACATTGTTTTAACACGACGAATGTTACGCTATGAGAGAAATTGTACGTACAAGGGCCACTATGTTTACTGTAGTGCAAGCAATAAAAAGCTGTAATTTGACACTAATAATTTAAGTAACAAATATTTTCCGAGTGACTTCTATTGCGTGGGTATAATTTGGGACCAAATGCTACGACGCTGAATTACACCTAGGAGCTTAGGTATGTGCTTACGTACAACGTGATCTAAGGCAGCCTTGGTGGTGGTCGGCGAGGCGGAGTGCGGCATGGTACCGTGGAGACATCCGATCGATTCCCCTCCCGCCCGTCTCCTCGCTGGTGTTCATTGAAGGCGCCGGTCGAAGCAACGACACCATTAATGAAAAATCTTGGGGAACATCAAAGGCCGTACTATGGACGACGCTCGTTCCTCTCCCGCTATTTTTTTTCTGTTTTTTTTTCCTCCTCCATCCGATCCGCCACGCCCCCTTACCCGCCTCGCTCGTTAGTTCCCTCGCCTCCCCTCTCGCCGTCTCTCCCGGCTCGTCGACCGTATTGCCACGCTGCCACAAAATTAAAGATTTGTCGCTCAAAAAATAACCATAGCATTGATTATCGAATCGTTTTCCTGCGCCAGCCAACCAATGGGATGGACGATCCGGATTTGAATAAAAAAAAATGCGAGGAAAAAAAGAATCCTCGATATTTTGGAGCGAATGCGTTTGCTTGTACTGTCAACGTGGTTTTTATATAGCACGGTTATATTCAAGGTTTTTTTGAATGAGTGATAATGTAAATGGTGCAAAAGGTTACCTACCCAAAAAGGAAGTTAGCATCAAGATTATACTATAGAAAAACAAGCGGATAATAAAAGATTTGGATTTCCATAAAACAAATAAAAATTTCGGACGCGGGATATCAATTATGATTTTTAGCCAAATTTAAAAATTACCTGGCAGCCACAAAATTAAACATTTGTCGCTCAAAAAATAACCATAGCTTTGATTATCGAATCGTTTTCCTACGCCAGCCAACCAGTGGGATGGACGATCGGGATATGAATAACAAAACGTGAGGATGATGAATCCTCGACATTTTGGAGCGAATGCCTTCGCCTGTACTGACAACGTAGTTTTCATATGGCACGTATTTCAAGTTTTCATTTATCAGCGATAATGTGAATGGTGTAGAAGGTTGTCCAAAAAGGAAGTTAGCATTATGTTTACACTAAAGAAAAAGATAGAGCTTGGGATTTCCATAATATATGTAATAAGTTTGAACACTGGATGCCAATTATATTTTTTTTGCAAAATTAAACAATGAACAGGCTTTCAAATCAAAAGGTGATGAGCTTTCTAACAGCAGCTTCAGATGAGGCACATTTTAGTAATACTATAGTTATCAAACTCGTTGTATTGAAATACATTGCACCTTTGATTGAAATACATGCATACTTTGAGCTTACCTTGAAATTTTCATTTCCTAAACAAATCGCTAGAATGTACTCAATCGATTGTAATATACTTTTTTTACTTATGAGAGAAGTACAAAGACTCAACGTAAGAAGTAAAACAAAGATGAAAAATTAATTCGGTCGCAATACGGCAAATCGAAATATCATGTACTAAAATAATACCAAAAACATTCATTAGAAACTTAAGTAAGTTGCAACTATCATTAATTATGTGTGTACATGTAACTTCTATTATAATATTACTTTTCACGACCCGTACCTTTAAAAAATTCCTAAACAGTGACCATTAGCATTACAACCATAACGAATGTAGCAATCTTGCCATTTATTGAAAAGCTAAATGGCTACGGAACCGGCACATTAAGCCGAGAATAGAGGAATTCATATAATAACAATAAACCCTTTCTTGGAACAAAGAATTTTATGCCCATTTCTATGCATGTTAATTCCTTGCGCTCATGCCCTAATTTTCTTTGTCCTCGCAGAGACTGATGGAGCAAGCCGAGCAAGCCGCCCTGGCCCACAAGTTCGACCGCCACTCGTCCTTAAATTACGTCAACTCCCGCCGCTTGAGCGACTACTACGGAGGCGCGGATTCCGGCGGTGGCGGGCAGGGGGAGGGCAGAGGCGGGGATGGCGGTGACGGGGACGGCGGGGGAGGCCGTGGGGACGAAGGCGACATCAACCTCTTCCTCGACCCACACTTTGGCTACCTCGCAGTCAACTCCAACTTCAGTTGTGTACTCCTGCCATCCGGAGTGCACGAGAAAGGTGAGTGGCCATTAGATCACTTGAATGTCGACCCTGAATGGGGTCATCCCTGAGCTTCTGTTCTTAATTTCGGCCGGAACGGAGTTCCGGCACATCTCAGAGAAATTTGGGTATTATTTACAATCAATTTGAGAGTCGTATATGGATAGAAAGTTTTTTTGTCATCGTGTTTTTATATTTGGTAAAACATGATCCCTCATTATAACATTTATTACAAGTATTAATAAATCGGAAGTTTTCGTGGGATTGTGTTTAAAAATCATGTTTGCATTAAATACGTTGGTTTACGTTTCGGTGCATAACAGTTTATGCATTGAGTACTGCTGAGCCGGAATCATTCGGACCCAAAACATTTGAAAATACGGTAGGTGGAAGAGACATATGAGCTAAGAGGGAAAAAATCTTCCTCATTCAGTCAATCTCTTACAAGTTAAAAATAAAAAATAAAGTCGGAAAGCAAAAACTTTAGAACCTCTTTGTGTCAGGGAAGATCACTGATTTGCTGATTCCGAAAACAGCGTTTGTTTGCAAGTGTTTTCGATTGAAAATTTTGTTTCCTTTTAATTTGAAATATCACGTTGAAGGAAAGAAATAGGATTTTAATAACACCTATTTACAGATACTTAATTCACTAAATTTTCCCAATTCCTATAATAATGTTGAAGATGAGGATTTCAATGTTGTCCTCAGCATTTAACTACAACGTTGCAACCCTGAGCGATCTGTTTACATCTACTCCGAGGTGGAAAACAGAGCAATGCAAGACCACGGGGAACATACAGACCAGATCTCGCGCTCAAGGCCTAGGCGACCATTTCATGACGCCATTGTGGTACAGTGTAGACGCAGGTTGCATGATTGTCTAAAGGCAAAATGTCAGGGGAAGGGTACGAAAGCCAGCGCAAAAACCGAATTTAAACCGCTGACCACTTCTTAAAGCAATAACTTTGCAACAAAATCAGAGAGAGAGGATAACAAATCCCAATAATTTATAATGTGAGATATTTCGGAAGTAAGAATAGCTGAGACCTGTGGTACGTCTAAGCTAGGTAACCATTTACCACAAATACCACATGGCTGAAAGTATTGAGCATACTACGCCTCCATGCAGTACATAGTTCTCACTGCCATCGCTTTCAAACCGATGATGTTAGGGCAAACGGGCGGGCGAGTGGATTCTTCTGAGAGACGAGTTTTTAGAGCTTTTTCTTTTCGTTCGGCCAAAATAGTTGATCACCTTTTATCTGAAAGAGCGGGAATACTTTTCGCTAATTTCACACCAAACAACAAGTCTTAAAGCCATCAAAATACATATTTACTTCTAGCATCCTTCGAAAAAAAGTTCAAATTTATACATTCACTCTAATTGCTTCCATTGGGTGAAAAATTAGCATTCATCGCAGCCATAATCAGCAAGCTTTTTCACGAAAAAATGTAAGTAATCAACGAAAAAAATAGAATAACCTACGTATGCATCTGAAATGTATCGAGCGAGAGAGTAACTGAAACATTATGAATATTAGGTGAAGCTTCAATTACACCGAAAGCACCGAGAGAACAACTGTAAAAAAATCCAAAACTGCAGTAACAATTGACTTTGTACGAAGTCACGCGCACGGGTGTAAATTTCATCCTTTGGTGTACTCAATCCAAAACTGTTAAAAAATATTCCGAAATTAGGATTGAAAAAGGAAAAATTCGAGGAATTTTGTGAAACGAGGGCAGTCACCACCGTCTTAACACTGACAATGCGGTGAATACTTCACATAAAATTCAGTCGAATGCACTTTTGCACAAAAGCAAGGTAATCAGCGCAGAACTAAGAGAGAAAGGCCATAAGCATCGTCTCTTACGACCTTCATCGCTTTCCTCACGTTGCCGTTGGTTCCAATCGCTCTACCGACGCAGCGTAAGCAAGGCTGATTTAATGTGACTCAGCTTCCCGCCCGCACGGCAGGAATCGCAGCGCCGTTTAACACATATTGCGACCGACGTTTGCAGTGAAATCTCTGGCATGATTAGAGCACCTGAGTTTACCGGCTCAGTTATCTGGAAAGTTTACCATTAATTACTTATGTCAGCCAATTACATGGAAAACTAGACCTGTTTGAACAATTAAATGCGTCGCCATCGATAGCATTGTACCGCGGCAGATTTATATGTAAATACCAATAGATAGTCTTTGAAAAAGAGCTTGGTGTTAAAAAAAAAAAGCGATCAGAATTTAAATTTCGCAAATTTTTAGTGGAAAGTTGGCGAAGAAGTCGATGAGTCCGAAGGAATATTTGTTAATTTATATTCTAGCGCCGCACAGCGGTGAAAATTACGGCAAAAGCAACCTTCCGCGAAAAAAAATAATTTTACCATTTTAATAGTTTTGAGTTTGATGATTCCAATTTCACTGTAAGTAGGCACACCAACATGTAGCTTTTTGCATAAAAGTAATATAGTACACGCAGAACTAATTGTAAGTGAGAAAGGTCAAAGGCGTCGAACCTAACGAACTTCATCGCTTTCCTCGAGTTGGTTCCAATCTCTCTGCCTACGAAGCAAAAGTGAGGCTGATTTCATGCGATTCAGCATCCCACTGGCACGGTGAAAGTGGCAGCACAGTGGAACACAGAGCGATTATCTTTGAAGGAGTGTATGCTTAAGTGATTCTAAGTAAATTTCGTTTCGTGAAAATTTAATAAAATAAAAAAATAAAGTACTTCTTCAAATCAAATGGTTTATCAAAAAGTTCGTCGTTGTTTACTGGGTGTGAACTGTTTCATAAGGTGTGAAAGCCGTTAAATTCTTTCAAATCTAAGCAGCTATATTTTTGGTTACTGTTAGGTGAAATAATTCTAATTAATAATTCAGAAGGATTGCTTACCAAAACTACCATTAATTAATCTGGATTCAGTCAGATACACCACTATATTAACGCAATGACCGCCCGTTACAATATTAAAACGACTGTAAGCCTGGGTGCTTTTTCGCGTTAACTTTCCAACCTTTAATGTGTGGAATTCACGCGACATGGGTTTAGACCAGAGTGAGCTCTACACTCACCAACCCAAACAAACCTTCGGGTTAAAGCATTAGGGAAATTTGAAGGGGAGGGAAGTTATCTCCAAAATTTGTTTGGAACTTCTTATACTAGCGAGAGACTCCGCAAAGTGAACCGATCGCAGATTTTTTTTTAATTGTGAGGGGCCAAATATTGTTTCTTTACCAAAAGTTCATAGAGCTCCTCTGAATATTACGCCGTGGTTTGGAAACCCCAAGGCGACTAGTGGGCGTTAAAAATTTAAACCGGGAGGTGGGGGGGTCACATAGATACATTTGGGATAATGATGAAATTGAGGCTTTTTACCCCACCCCTCCCATGCCCGTCTGCCCCATTTCACCCTTGGGCTGCGGGAGTTCACGATTTTAGCTGCAAGCCTTTACACAAGGGACACCCCTTCTGCGGGAGGCACCCCCTGCCACGAGGGCAGGTCTTGCAGAATTATGCCCCTAAGCGATCCTTATGGTGATTGAAATTGTCCAAGTGCAAGATATCCAAGTTGCAATAAAAATTTTGGGTAAATGCCGCAGTCAGCGTGCAAAACGTATGAAAACGTTCCCGCACTCTAAGGGTTAATCCATGGTGACAATTCAAGAACGGATAATCATTATTACCACGGTAATTTATTACTTGAGAAGCAGTTCGCTAGACACAGAAATGCATGGGGCCGGGTGATTTGAAGACGAAGCAGAAATCTTCCGGTACAGACGCTTTGAGCAAGGAAGGGAATCCCAGATCTACTAATCGCAGTAATTCAGGCGAAAACCTTAAACAGTTTGAAGTAATCAACAGCTAATACTCCATCGAGCCGCCACACACAAGATCGGGGGCCACATTGAGCCGGTGGTAGCTGACCCCAGATCTAAAATTATTCTCGTCTTGAAAAATGGAAAAACGGACCGTATCATAGTTTCTTACTTAACTGAAACTTTATATGTACCTAAAACAGTACATACGTCACACTTGCCGTTCGTAGGAGTACTTCAGCGCGGCACTGCCACTCGTCATGATATGGCTACACTTCCGATGAGTGGCTGGGCATAACCCACTGATACTCCGGAAGCGGAGTACATCTTTATGCCTCCCATCTTACTGATGCAAGAAATCACAATATTTTGGCCAATCTTGACTTAACGGAGAATAACCATGGAGTGTTACGCAGAAAATACGTACCACCTTCAGTCGGCTGAACGCGACTGCCTCCAAGCGCCACTTGACCACTCGGTGTGATGTCCCGATAGGCCAGCTCTGATGCATCATTTGGAACTCTTCTTTTTCTGAAGCCTATGTAAGAGTAAAAAGACTAATAAGTATAAACGCTACTGTCACAATTTCTTCTCAGGTAAGGAAGTCCCTCTAGAGACGACAAGCTATTCAAAGCGAACCCCCAATCTGAGATATAGGAGCGACTAAAGTACCGTTTCTCTCTCTCCCACCACGCAAATCTAATGCGCCGCGACAATTTAAAAAAGGAAGCCTACCAGCTCCTTTTAAAATACCGGCGGCCATATAAATACGTACGCAGCGTTAAATGCTCAAGCAGTGGTCGCGTTCAGCCAATGCTGCAGCTGAGTCAAACTCAACAGTTACTCGCACGATCAACCGGTAACAGTAATGCCCATAAATAGTCACAACACGCCGACTCAACGGCGAGTATCGATGAGGTATTCAGCAGGATGATTTCCGCCGGTTAGTTTCACGTGAACGTGACCACTGACCGAGAAATCGACATATAGTCATAATTTTTAGTAATGTATCAAATTTCACCTGATGCAATGTAAAGCAGCTAATTAATGAGGGCTAGCTAATATACCATTCCCGTTACTACCTCTGGCTATCACCATAGTTCTATATCTCAAAAACGACATTCTCAAAAAAAAGGTGGTTGGAGGAACAAGATACCTTGGTGTGTAGTGAGACGTCATCCTTAAAAAGGAAAGATCCAAGCGCTTCCTTACATTAAAGCCATTTGTCCTTAATTAAAGCGCTACTGATACAGGGATAGTACAACAATAACTTGAATATTAACCCCAGTAGAATTGTCTTCAGACTTAATGATTTTTACCGTCTCACTTCAATCTCGCAACTCGATTACCCTCGACAGTCGATAGTTTAAATGGTTTAAATAAACCAATGAGCCAATAGAAAACGATTTCATGGCGAAAGGTACTTTTCGATAGTCAATTGTTTGGCGCCACGACTCAAGAATGGCAAATATATGTGGTATTTTACTATTGTGTATCAACCTTATTCTTTGCTGGAGGTTGTAGCAAATGACCATGTTTAGTTCAATGAGAATCGAATATTCAGGAGGAACAGCTAGTGGTCTAGGGTAACTACGATTGTGAACCTTTTCGGAGGTAGGTAGCAGGAGGTTGGGTAGGCTGAGTTTTTCTATTCACGGTCCCTATCTAAGGGCCATACTAATTATCAAGGTGAAGTCAATATAGTTGTCATAATGCTGCCTTCATCTATTTAACGCCACTGAAACCTACGAACGAACGTTATGACTTTGTTGTTATAGTGATAATGTTAGACCTGCCTATTCTTCGATTCTTTGTTTAAATTTTGTATTTTTTTGTCGCCATGTCACCTTCAGGCTCGTGTTTTGTGTACTTTTCTCCAAAATTCTGTTATCTTGGTATTTAGTGTCGTATAACTTTCTATAGTATGGTGTGTTCATCCATCTCTCTCGACTAATGCCTCAAAATGCTTTGCAATGAAGAAGTATTCATTAAGTCATTAAATTGTCTGACTCACGCGCAAGTCACTTGCAGTGATCACCCCGAACTAGGGCGCTCTTTATTTAGGGCTAAATAACAATTTTCTAATTTTTATTATTTTTAGATGCTACTTATTTAATTTGGATTCTTTCTTTTCCCCTTTACAGCCGCTGACGTGAGAAATGCTATCAAATGGTCAGAATATCTTGACCAGGTATTCATTGGAAACTATGAGCTTGATCCTACGCTTACCTGGCAGTATTTTGGAAGTGCCCATGGATTTCTTAGGCGCTATCCAGGTTGGTTCTGTTCTTGCTTATCTTTCACCCAGGATTATGATTATGACTTTAATCCCTTGGCAAAATTTCTGTATTTATAAATAGTGATGCGTATTATCATCATTGCTCCTCTTCTGTGTACTATGTATCATTTAAATTGACCATAGAAGGATATATTATGCTTGATCAGATTTAATTATGCCATAAGCTAGAACATTTTTATTTTTAAATGCCTCCAGATGATTGGAATCATCCTCCAGAATCCACAGTATTTCCACATATTCAATATGCTTACTAAAGGAAAATTTTTCACCTTTTGCATTTAAGCTTTGTAGATATATGACTTTGGTAGCTTCCCTATTTGTGATTAGCACTTCATCAAAACAGAGATATGGGCTACATACCATTGATTTACTCAGGAACCTTTGAAAATCCCTGCAAAGTATAACATATCCGCTGTTGTCATTCGTTGCAGAACAAATGAAAAAAATTTGAACTTCGTATTTGTTCTTTGTTTTGACCATGCAATGTGCTTCTATTTTTTATTCTTATTTCCTTAAAAATTATGTCATGGCTTATTCATTTGCAGCAAGCAAATGGCCAACAGGCTCAGTGTCCAGTACAGATGAGGACTTCAGAACATCACAGTGGTACCTTTCTGCAGCCACTAGTCCCAAAGATTTGGTCATCCTTTTTGATGCCTCTGGGTCAATGAGTGGCTCTCGCAGGGAACTTGCACGAACAACTGCATCGGCAATCCTTGACACACTGGGAGCTGATGACTTTGTGAACATACTTCGCTTTGCAGACACCACTGAGAGTATTGTTCCATGCTTTAAGGACATGCTGGTTCAGGTAACTATTTAATAATCTTGTACAATCTCATTTTTACCTCATAATATCAACGTCCTGCCCATTATATTTCTCAATCAAGGGATGTATATCAGCTTGAATGTGTTCTACTTCTGCTCATAACTTATTAAGCTCCATAAACTCCTTATATTTTAAAAGTTAAAGTCATCTTCTTATTATATTGGTTATCATGATAATTCTAATCGTTTCAAATTAAATTTTAAGGACATTGTCATGTTATGATACATACTAATAAGCATTGGTTAAGAAAAGTATAATTCTAGAACATGTAGTATTTAAGGCATGAATGCATGTACAAATTTTTATATGTGTATTAGTTAAAAATTTTCAATGGCGATACAAATATTTTATTTCCTGCATTCATTTACGTTTAACTTAAAATATGTCTTTCCTTTAGTAAGTACTGAGGCAGCATGTTATGTATATAATGAAGAAAAATTTGAGTTCTCAAATTCAGCGTTTTCCTTTAACAGATTGACATTGACATCATCATTATGGAATATAGAAATCAATGAATTTGGAAAGGAAATAAATTCATTATTTTATATTTATATAATGTGTAGACTTTTTTTGTGTCGTCTGACAGCGTTTGAATAATAATGTGGATCGTATGAATTATTGGCTGTGAAAATTAGAAATACTTTATTCTCCTGAATAGGAGTGTGGAAAAGTTATTGATATCATTAACAGCTTCTGTCCTATTCCTATTTGTCTTGTGCAGTATTACAATAGCTTTAATTTTTAACGAAAAAATTTGTAGCAAACTGTCACTCTGATCTAAGGAATAACAAGGATGCGAATAAAGTAAACAATTAAGTCCAGATACATTCTTGTATTTCATCTGAGTTGAATAGCCGTCTAATAGGAGGAGAATCTTATGCTAAGGTGGCAACCTCTAGGCTTTCAAGTCTTAAATAAACCCTTCTTTTTATAAGATTAATATTGAATTTTCCTTCACTTTTTCTTTCTATGAATTAGTAGTGCATATTACCACCGGATTCTCTTCATTAATGGTCCTGTGAGATCACTGTTAAGGGAAGGTCCTATCTGTATCTTTTGGTGAAAGTTTTAATGTATAAGTATTTTGAAGAATGATTCTCTAATCTGGCTATCATTACTCCTTTTAGGGAAGTAGAGCCAATATACGAGAACTAAGGAATGCTTTAGATAATATCAAACCAGAAAATATCGCCAATTTTTCGTCAGCCTTGATCACAGCGTTTGAACTCCTTCATAAGGTAAGTATCCCTGATATAATGCATCATTCTTCATTAAATCCCAAATAGTTACGTATTTTAATGTTGTACTAAGATATTTTGCTCTGTAGAATACCAACATCATTTCTTTAATTATTAAAATAAAAATAACTAGTTCATCTTTGATTTTTTTACAGCAGACTCCCGATTATCCGGGTGTGGTTTATCCAGTTTTCGGATTATCAGTGCATGATTTTCACTCTCTTTCAATTTTTTCCGCTATATTTTTTAAGAAAAAAAAATGGGCGAAAAATCATCGGAATTACGGCATTAATTCTAGGATACACAGGGCTTATTATTTGCAATAGAATCCCCTTCGTAAAACGGAAGCGATCACGCGCTAGCTGCATTCATGGGAGCACTGTGCTCCTGTTTTCCAAGCCTCGCTGTGCGCGACCGCGGTCCCTGATCATGGATATACGTCGCGCAGCAGTTGCAACTTGGTTACTTGTGCAAGACGCGACTACGTGGCGTGGTGCCTTACGGTGTAGTTTCCAATGTAGAGCAGTGGTTTTGAAGCATTCGTGCAAACCACTTTTCTGTATCCATGATCACACAATCTGGGATGTGTGGTTTTGGAAACCAGGCCTTACACGGAGCATTAATAATACGAGTACAACCATGTTATCGCCGCTAAAAAGATCGTGAGCTGGCGAAGAAAGTTCTCAATGAGTCCAGGAAGCACTCTTAAATAACAGAATAACTGCATAAATAGTAGTATATTGTTTGTTATACGTAAATTATGAACATTACAAGACAGTTAAGAGAAAGTTTTGATTATCCGTGTTTTCCGGTTATTCGTGCCATCTCTCCACCACATTAGCGCGGATAATCGGGAGTGTACTGTATTTGTTCCTTTAATGAAATGAATGCAATTGATTATTGCCTAAACTTCATGGTTTTGCTCTTGCTGGTTGAAAAATAGCACATCACGCTGAAGTAGCTGAAGAAATGCATGCTTAAAAATTTAATTATTTGGAAAAGTCTCTCATGAAAATGTGATCTAGTAGTGCCAAGATTGAATCTCACAGTTACTTTTGGCTAATACCTCTCCGTCTTGTAATAAAGCATTGCCTATGGTTTTCTTGTAACCATAGCAAACAATAAATAATAAATATTTTATTGGTCCCGTTGATATGTAGTGACATATATAGGCCCCGTCATAGAAAATGTTGTTACCTCAGAATTAATTTCAAGTTATGAATCATCAAGGGCTGTTTCTTTTTTCCAGTACAATCGCACAGGACAAGGATCCCAGTGCAATCAGGCAATCATGATCATCACTGATGGTGCACCTCATAGTTTCCGGGAGATATTCAAGCAGTACAATTGGCCTCACATGCCTGTCCGAGTGTTTACATACTTGGTGGGCAAAGATGCTGTGAATGCTCCTGATCTCAATTGGATGGCTTGTGCCAACAAGGGTTAGTTTTTATACTATTTCAGTTGAGCTTCAACCATATCCATCATTCAATTATCCATCTATTGGATTAACTGTCGATTAGCCAGTCCCCTTAATGCTCCCTAACTTTTTCTTTCCAAACTGCCTCTATTCTCCTTTTCCTTTCATTCCCCATCTCAAAAATTGAAAGTGTAATTTTTTCAATGGTGTAGGTGTAAAATTTGTAGAAAAGCATAACTCAGATTCCAAATTAACACGTTGTGTACGGATGGCGAGTGTTCTCGTCATTTTTTTCCCGAACGTTCCAGACGGATGACGAAGATTCTCATCGTTTAGGCGCGTCAACCTAAACAATTTTAAAGCGTACAATACGAATTCGCTCGCGGTATGCTTTAAAATTGTTTACGTTGACGCACCTAAATGATGAGAATCTTCGTTAATCGTCCGGAATGTTTGGGAAAAAATGACGAGAATTCTCGCAACGCGTTAAGTAGCAATTTTAACCCTTTAAGGTCCATAAGGATTGCAGCCATTAAATTGCAAAACAATATACATTTTTAGGTTAATATGTATTGATGCGTGGATTCCAAAAACGTTTAAATAAAAGTGATATCTCTCTAAGTGTCTGAGATACAGTTTGGGACAAATATGTCCCAGACTTCCCAGTCTTCTCAGGTAAGGGTAAAATTCATTCAGCATAAGAAAATCACAGGTGCTGATTATGGTGTGTTTTATTGCTATTTATTGGGCCAATGAATATTGTTTAAAGGTATTTTTTAAATCTCATTTAAAAATTTTAAAGTTCCATGCATATGGTAACGTATGGCATGTCGATAAATTTATAAAAATAATAATTAAACTAATATAACAGAAAAATTTCCAATTTTTTCAGAGCATCCATCAACGTCGATCATGATAAAATTTTACTGTATATTGTTTCAACTGCTATCAATGAGAAACATACTTTATCCATAAAAATTAATTATAAACAACTATGTCAAAAAATGAAAGATACTACATGTAATTCTTTTCGTATGACTGAAGTCCTACGAATGGTGATGACAATGCATCCTGTTGTGAAACACAAATAAACCTGGTATATTCCACACATATTAGTTATTCAGTTTTTAATGTTTGTCATTTTTTGCATATTCAGCACACCTCTTTCATCTAGGCATTTTTAATAACTTCTGTTCATGCTGTTCCTAATACTACGGACAGGATCAGCCAAAACACCTCTCTTCATATTGGAATGGTTTCCGATAGAGAACCTTGCTAAAATAAACTTGTATTGGAGAGGCAAAGTGGCCTTATGCTCAAGATTCTAGCTTTTATATAGCTTTGTGAATAAATAGCGTTATTTACAGCAATACCCAACATATCAAAAAATATTTGCAAGTAGAAATTAATCTTTGCCTTTCTGTCAATTTTGTGATTTTTTAGGCCCATTAGATCGACCCCACCCATGAACTTGTTTTAAGGTATCATATACTAGTACTTTATGAAACATTGACCAGAAATGTGTGTAGAGAGAAAATAAGATGAAAAACCTAGAATCATGACTGTGCTAGCCAACTGTATTGAATATATTGTGGAAGGTCAGTAATATTGATCGTAAATGTATTTGATATGTATCCAAATAATCATACTTTAAATTTTAAGCACATAATTGTGGTAATCAGAAACCTGATATTATTACGCGTTAAATTTTTTCTCTTCTCATATAAGCGACCTTATTGTGTGCTCATCCTTATAGAACTGTGAAATAAGCCACAGAATTTTCAGTAATGTGGAAGAATCTGAATTATCATGGAATTCTTTGTTTTTGCTGTGACTTTCTCAGAGAGCTTGGAAAGAACCAAAGAAAAATTTAGAGAGAGGTTTACTCACTTGCATTACAATCTGAAGGTAGGTTTGGTTTGGTGAGGATAGACCCCATCTCAGAGCAACCTTTAGTCAGGTGTATGTCACTCATTCAGGGTATTGGGTGCATTTCCTCTCCCAGGGCCGACCTGTTTTATGACGATTTTAGTGGAGGGAGCTCAAAAGTTAAACTAAGGATTTGAACATGGGACCCTTTTTTCAGTAGCCAAGTGCTGTACCCTCAAGGCTACTGCTCTTTTCCATTACGATGTTAAATTATATAAATTAAACTTTTTCATTAAATTATAATGTCAAAATTGCCAAATTCCAGCAATTAAGAAGCTAGTTGTGTGAATGAACTGCTCTTGGCTTTCCAACTAGGTCAGTGTCCGATTGATGTTGGCCGAAATTTCGTTGGGATACTTTCCCAACATCCTCTGGGAAGATGATGATCATGATGTCGGACAACAGCATGCTGACCAGTAGCAGATACATAAAAAACTCGAGGGGGGTGCAAAAGATATCTTGAGTTACCTTTACTTTTTTACTAATAAAAAATAATCGAGTCACATGCAGAGTTTAAGAAAATGTTAGTTAAATTCATTACACACATATACAAGACAAAGCCATCTTATGATATAAAAAAAGTTATAATTGTGGTTCTGCGATGTTTAGCAATACGGGCGGGCCTGCAAGGGGGGGCACGCCTCCTGAACATCCATATCCGCCACTGATGCTGACCCATTTAGAAACTCAAGAGCAGTTCATTCAAGTTATTCACCTGGAAAAGCTTAATTAAAACAATTAGCACTTCGAGCTAGTTGTGCATTTACGTGTAAATAATGATAGTGTGTTGATCTATAGGCAGAAATCGATAATTTGAAGTAAATAGCTATGTAGTCTAAAAAATGGAATGATACTTATTTTAGGTCAGGCATATATGTACTTTAGGGTCCTCCTTGCTGATAGACAAATTATTTCTGTATTGCTTTGCCAGTTCTCTGTGAACAGCTTCCAAAGAGGGCTGCTAAACTCTTTTTATTAATAGCTGTATTTAATTATTGGAAGAACCTCAAAAGTGCTGTGTAGTTTAAAAAATATAATGTTGAATTTGTACTTATGTTGGAAATATTGCTATTTTTCTTTGTATGTGTATTTTATTATTCATTTTTGTGTCAATAGTAGTGTGCATTTGATTTAGGTAAAAAGTAATTTCATTTAGGCAAGAAACTCATTATTTTCATTTTGCTTCTTTTTGTAACAGGTTACTTTGTTCAAATTGGTGCCACCCATGAAGTGAGAAATAAGGTTTTGCAATACATTGAAGTGATGGCTCGCCCCATGGTTATGTATCAGAATGACCACCCTATTCAGTGGAGTCCTGTTTATGCTGATACCAAGGTGAGTAGTTTTTAATTCTAATGAAATTATGAAAATACAAAAGTATCTGAATGTCAATGAAGTCGTTTTATTAAATTTAGGGACAGATATTATGAATGAGTACATGTATTTCTGAATTGAGGTATGACATGGATACGGTAACTCTGGGAATTCCTTTTCTTCTTGAATGAATTTTTGCTATCTTCCTACATTTTTTGAGGGAAACTTCTTTGGAATTCTCTTAAAAGCATGTTTTGTTACCACTTGTGTGAAAATCATTTATTGACTGTGATCCTAATGGAATTTAAATATTGTAATGGGAAGGTCGGATAGGATATGTCAGATCCAAATATTTGCTGATATTATTTCCCACCGGATATTGAAATCAGATCCAAATCCACTGAAAAAAATATCAATCTGGCATTTTTCATCATTACCAAATTGGTGGAGGCACCAAATTTTTGTGAACTGCAATTACATGACAATGGAGCAAAATTTTCTTGTTTAGCAAAATTTACTCTGATATGTATTGCTTTAATTAATATGTTGTGTGAAAATGCTCCCATGAGTGAAGGAGTTAGCTGCAGTTTTATGAAATGAGATTATGATGATGATTTCATTATGAGAGCTAGTTAAATAATTTAACATTTTTTGTGCGCCCCATGTTATTACACTTCAAACTTTGATCTCAGCTATGTCACTTTGTGCTATTATGCACCAGACTAATGACAGGGACTGGTGTCAGGTGAAGCAGCGCGGCTCCATCAGTGTCCTGCTTCTTCTGACTTAGAAGGGCCAAGATGGTTTTACTAGTTTAATTGGACTCAGTTTATTACTACTTCAACTGGTCCACATGTCTTCCCATTTCTTCAAAACTGGCACTCACAGCAATGATCTAAGATCAAACACCAGCACCAAAGACGTTGATGAACAGCCATTGGTCAAGGCATCCTTTGAAGCAGTGTCCGCTCTTTCATTCCCTCTTATGTCCATATGTCGCGCAATCCATAAGAAAAGTATGCTAACATCTTTTTCTGCAAGTGATACGAGACATATCTGGATATCTTAAATGATAGGATTACTGGGAGAGAAATTTTGGATCGACGTTTGAGGGAGTAGTGCATTAAGTGAAATCAATGATCCAGTCCGTGTCTGGATCCATCCATCCCTAGTTGTAATGATGTTGAAAATAGCAATAACTTAGTTAAAGACACATATGATGCAAAACATTACTGCTCTTTTATATCTCCTTCATTGATTGTGCATATTTTACATTTTATTGTCTTCGTGCAGAGTGGGTGTGTAAGATCTGCTGGTGGCAGCTGTCCTGAATACCAGTTAATGACCACTGTTTCCACACCTATTTTCGACCGTCGCAACTACTCAGTAAGTCATCTTTTTTGTGTGAATATCTTGCAAATTTAGTTAAAAAATTATGTCTTCCTAAGTTCAATTTTGATGAATGTGGATCTCATTTGGATCTAGCTATCTACCTTAACAATCTTATTGTGACCTACCAATTTCATTTTTTTTTAAATCTATGTATTCCTCAACAGGTACGGGTTGCTAACTTGCTTGGTGTTGTGGGAATAGATGTGCCAATTCAGCAGATTAAGAAGCTAGTTCCTCCTTACAAGGTAAAGCATAGGTTCATATAAACATTTTTGCGGTATTTGATAGAGAAGGTACATTTTTCTATCTATATTGGATGTATAGTTTGTTCATATTTGTATTATATCAAGTACAAAGAAATTTTCCATCGCTTTTGTCTGATTAAAACTAAGGATGAGTCGGTTCTTAAATCCTTTCGGTTCTTAGTACCAGTCCAGTCCTCGGTTCTTGATAGTTGGTTCCAAAGGTGAACTCTTACCATCTGAAGTAATGGAAAATTTAAATTAACAATCACAAGAAGTGAATGAAAATAATTTGATAAATGTTGTAAATAAGCAGGAAAGCTCTGTAAAAAAAACTTAAGATCGTCTCCATAATTTTATTTGCCAAGTAAAAGAGTTTAAATAACATGTTGCGAAAGAATGCATGATCGACCAATACGATGTGATCCAACAGATCCTTGCCTCACCCTTTTTTCTGATTCAGAAATTCAAGGCCAGTGAAAGCCAAAACTTTGTATTATGTGTCAGCCTTAATATTTATAGCAGTATTTGAATTTTTTGGGTATTGTTTTTTCTTTTAAAATACCAAAGGAATATTGTGACATCCCTTCTATTATTTCCTTTTTAGCTTGGTGTCAATGGATACTCCTTCATTGTGGACAACAATGGCCATGTTCTCTACCATCCAGATTTAAGGCCATTTGTAAGTAAAATTTACAAACATTTCCATTGGTTTTAAACATTTAGGGACGAAAAACAAATTTTGCCACCATAGTGCCAACAATCTAACGATGATTACAGTGTTATAGTCGTTAATAAATTGCCTCTCATGTGCAAAACAGTAAACTCCCAATTATCCCAACTAGTGGTGGGGAGAGGAGGCACGAATAATTAGAAAACATGGAAAATCCAAACTTTCATTTTTATTTCTTATAACATTTATAATAAATTCTCAAATCTATCAAATACCAAATAAAAGTATTTAATTATATTTATTCACATAGTCTGTTATTTTAGATTTCTTTAATTGAGAGCTCTCTTCACATGACCAGAGACCTTTTTAGCTGTGATAACTTCATTTTATCTATATTCCCAATGCTCCATAGATCCAAGCAAACTGTCTACACAGGTGTGCAGCTGGCTATGACTCATGCGATTACTACTCCCATTATGTCAGCATCCACTTCCGTCTCTGTCTTTTCTTCCACACTCCCTTCCCTCTCCCATTTGATCTTGAGTGATCACAGCATAAACAATATCCTTATCTGTCGTACCTGTATGTTAGAAGCCTGGCTCATTTTCAGTAATCACCACTTTGTGAAAGTTGGAGGACAAATGATATCTTGGGACCATTTATGCCTTCATGCGACCAAAAAAATTTGGTTTCTTTGTGCTGTGTTCAACCGCTTGTGAGGATATAATTGTTGATTATTAATGCGAGGCATAATTGTGCATTTTTTATGTGAAAATTACATTTAAAGATCATATATGACATTTTATTACCTCAGGATTAGTTATCCAAGGAAGAAATCTTCCAAAATTAATCAAGAGTTTTTTTCCATTTGTATTTTGTAATCCTAAACCAGACGTCCATGTAAACTTCACACATTCCTTGACAGCAAGGGAAAAAAATAATTTATGTATAGGAAGGCAATTCTAATGGAATAATAAGCCTTATATGTCTTTGCATTAAAATATGATAAACTTGGTGTTTTTGCACCCAGTTTTATTTTTTATAAAGATTGTGGAGCGCTTAAGAAGGATGACACTCATACACAATTAATTGGGAGTAATATGACTTTATTTATATTTAAAAATATATGGCTAGTTCTTTTTGTTGCAGCTTTATATATCAAATCCATGTCTTTTAACCTGTTGTGTGTATGATTTTGTAAATTGCTTCTCCTTCATCCTATTTCACTCCTAAGTCTATAGGAAGTAATAAGTTTATCACGACTAATAAGACAATAATTGTGCATCTGTGATATGAAAATTACATTTAAAGATCATACATGACTTTTTATTAACGTTTTAATTAAAGTTTTAATAATGAATTATTTGTGGAATTCAGTGGTCGAGGAAGAAATTAAATATTAGCTTATCTAATATATAACTTTGAAATTTTGTCAGTATTTGCTGTTAGGTGCATGATTTGTCCAAATATATATTTTGCTATTAATCTCCATCAATCTCCATCTACCACATCAATGTCTCTAAATATATCGGTGTACGGAATGAAATACATTATTCATTAGAAAAAATAAAAGAAAAATTTTTATTTTATTTTATTAAGAGTTCTGAGATACCTAGTTTGGGGCATTAAATTATTATATGAAATGGATATTCTTGGTACAATTTAGCACATCAGGTCAATATTCAAATTTGGGAAAAAAAAGTTATCTTATTTCTAATTTTTATCCTTGTTGTTTACCTATCAAAATTTTCTGACCGTAATGTTATACTAATATTTAAAATTATTGTTTTTTCAGGTTGGAGGAAGCAATAAACAGGTAGGCTTGATCACATTGAATTAAGAATGATAATTAGATGTTGCAATCTAACTTTAAAAACTTGTCCATTGGCTTATTAAGTTATGTACATTGTCACCCTCAAACTGGTTACCTTAATTAATCCTACCTTATAAACAGTCTTTCAATGACAACCCATTAACAGAAATCATGGGCAAGACATTTAAAGTCCAAAAAACAAACGCTAATTATCTTATTCATTCACGTACATAAATTTAATTTTTTCGAAGATAAGATTGAGCCCAATTTAAAGCAATAAGTAAATACATATATTTATTTACTGATCAAAATATTCATGGATAATTTGGCAAGAATAGGAGTCAATTTTTATAATTTTGTATGAAAAAATCTCAGATCCTTTTTGGACTTATCATCATCTGGTAACGTTTATCGGCTTCGATATCCTTGCTAGCCTCAGAATCTCCCCTCTCTAAGTTGAGCAGGAGCTCTCCTTCACATCCGTGCTTGCCTTGTGTGCCTTTCATCTGCTCTCCTTCTCCCCCAAACTCCTTTTCTCGCTTTTACCTTTGCATCCTGTTTCTCATCTCCCATTCTCTTCCTCATAACTTTTTTTTCTCTTTCACCCCCCTTTTTGGCGGGCACATCTGCTCAATCAAACTCTCTCCTTTCCTCATTTCACTTTTCACTATTCACTATTCTTGTACATTGTTTCACCAGGTTTTTTACCAACTTTTTTGTGTTTAATGCATACCAACTGCCTATTGTTATGAGGATGTTACCAACCTCAGGATTATAAAATATTATTCTCTAACTCATTTTCATGCAAAGCGACCAAATTATTTACCGTATTTGCATGAATCTAAGATGATGTTTTTTTCCTTCCCTTCTCCTGTAGAAAAGAGAGTTCGTCTTACAATTGGATGCAAAATTCCCAACTTCAATTGAGTTGCATAATCTACATCCAAAAAAAATTATGGATACTTGAGTTTGCCACCTGATAGCCATACAACAAAAACCAACATTAAAAATAACTGAACAGTAATTTAGCTTACTTAATTTTGTGTTTAAGTAAAAAAAAACATTTTATTTTTTTTGGCAGCAGGTAAAGATGCGGTGAGTCGCCGTGTCCGTGAGTTCACCTGCTTTGCCCTGGGTTCATTCAGCTCTGTTCAAGTTAAAGCTTGATCAACTCACAAAATGTTCGTGTGACTGGTTACAAATTACCAAAATTGTAACGTTAAAGCCTCAGTGCCATCGCGGAATAGACTACTACAAAGTCGTGGCATTTGTCTCAGGGCAACGGCAAGAAGGCAACATTTTTTGCCTCTGATTAGAGAGAGATTGATTCAGTTGTGATCCCACGCCTTTCAGATTATTACAATGGCACTGAAAAGAAGTCATTACACTGCTTCTTTCATAAGAAAAGTTACATTATTTGCAGAGAAAAATTCCAATTCTGCAGCTGGAAGAGTATTTGGTGTTTCGGAATATAATGTTAGATGCTGTAGACAAGATTCGATTAAGATTTTCTCGTGTGTAGCAACAAGGAGAGCATTTTCGAGCACAAATTTTGATAAACTTAATTCTTAAGTAATTTATCATTTATTTCTTTTGTTGGGAGTATTGGTTTATGGCCACTTTGGTATAAAACAACAATAAATACCTTTGGCCTGTTGTATCAATCGCCCAATTACTCTGCAGGTAGTAAAAATGACTCTTTGGTCTGGAGCTCTCTCTCACGATGACCGTGGTGGCAGGCTTTATGTAATCTTTTGCTGACTACTGACTTTCGTATCCTCTCCAAGCTCTCAGCTGCATCTTGGTGGTAACAAGGTCATAAGCATGACTTTCAGGTCATAGGAGGGTATTATCATTTAGCCGAGCACATCAAGCAATCTCGCATCGGCATCGCAGCAAGCAATAATGTTAAAGGTGATGGACTCTAGTGGCAGTGCTCGCAACTGTGGGGTAGGAGTAGCATTCTGCTACGTCTATCGTTAATATTAATTCCTCAATATTTTGGTGCCAAGGTAACTGAAATAATATAGAAATTTACTATATTTATTGGAGTTGCAACCTCAAAACTCCCATCGTGGATATATTCAAAGCAAACCACAACCAGAAGATAAACAAAAGATAATGAACATAAAAAACAAAAGCAACAACAAACATAAATATAAAAATGCAAATAGAATAAATGTATAGGCACAAGTATTCGTCTAACAAATATTTTTTCTAAAAAATTTTTTCCCTAGTTGAGTTCCAAAAGAGGGGGTCATCTTAGAATCGTATTCATCATAGATTCATGCAAATACAGTATGTTACTCTCTCTTGGTCAACTGATGGCTCTTAATTTCCTATAGCTTTATAATTAGAATAAATTTATTACAGTTTCTGTTATTTATTTCATTGGGCTATTAACATCTGTAATAAGTTTGGGGCATTCTTAATTTAAATTAATTCATTGTTCTAACTTTTAAGATTTTTGTGTAATAATTTTATGCTTTTTTTAAAACTGATTTCTTTTTTTTTACAGAATTCTTTGAGACCAGAGCCATCACCTGTAGATATAACTGAAGTTGAGCTTATTGATAATAAAGTTAGTTATGAAGGTGATAAAAGTGGAGCCCGTGAAAATAATTCTCTCCTTCTGGACGTGAGTACAAATTCTTGTTGCATTACTTCCTTCTGTTGTACAAATGTTAATAAAGTAGTCATGAATAATTTTGATTTTTTAGCCTTAATTAAAAATATTCATAATGATAACCCTAGGGCATAATTGCTGTTGTTTCAATATGAAGTTTACATAATCATTTGACAAGTTATAATTTATGCAACAGAAGTTGAATATTTATCTGAAATATATGGCATCACGAATGAATTTTGAGAAATGAAAAATTTGGCCATTTTTTTATCGTGGAAGTATGTATTTCATTAAAATTCTAATTCAGGCATTGTTCTTGAAATGTGGAGTTTTCCACACTTTGTCAGTTTTGAAGACTTTATTACGCTAATATTAGGATCAATGTTAGGAAGCAACCAGTTCGATACATTTTACCCTTGATTATGAAATGTTTTTGATGGAAATATGAAAAATTTTGCCAAAGTATTCTATTATTTAAATACTTTTATGTCTTTTTTTCTACTTTTATGGTGCAAATATATCGCAAGGGTTTTTTTTCCGTAAATTCTCATTTACCTATCTCAAAGTAAAATATATGTTCTGGTATTGTTATTCCTCTTAAAATGCATTCTAGGTTTAGATAGATATGAAAATTATAACTTACATACCTGTGCCATGACTTTCAGTAATCAAACCTGTATTTATTTAACATTTTTAGTTGTTAAAATCACTCCATGTTTTGGTGTTTTAGATGCGGCATGAAATGATTGACCAAAAAGAGGGTGAAACAGAGCTGAATGTCAAGGTGCACTGTGATGGCATGGTAAGAAGTTAACCAACTCTGCCTCAATTGAATGTATTATATTGAAATTGTGAAAACATTCCTATCCATAATTTTGCATGTGTTTTGGTTAGATACAGCATTTTGGGTAAAGTTGTGTAAATTATTATTTTCGGAGAAACAGCCATTAATTAAAGAAATATTATTTATTTAGTTAAAAAATATATTAAATCTTTTATGAGTCTTTATGCCAATTATATTAACTGCAATCAACATCTAGTCTACCCTTATTTTCTTAAAGTTTGTGCTTTATGTATTCCATGTTAATATTTCACTAAGTGAGGCTCTTAACATTTCAGAAACGTGTAACAACTAGAAGACAGAAGTATTTTTATCATCCAATTGAGGGCACTCCATTTACTCTAGGAGTTGCACTGCCTGATAATTATGGAATTTTTGAAGTCCAAGGAGAGGAAGAGATAAAGCACAGCTTTGTTAATGGTAAGTTCTAGTGTTTTGTAGCTAAAGTGATCTAAATCTCTGGATCATTTTCTTCATAGGATGAACTTCTATTTCTCTAGGAACCATAAATCCAGTAGCCCATGTCACCCTAATGACTGCACTGCATTCCTCCATCGTTTTCCATTCCGTCACAATCCCTACCCAAGAGGTCCAGTAGTGTCTACTTCCTTTTTCCTTCCTCCTACCTCCCCCTTCTTGAGGTCAGGGTAAAAAATCGATTACTTTTATATCCACCCAGGGTCTCAATCAGGCCTATGCTGGACCCGTCCTTAGGGCAGTAGATGGCCGTGGCCAGAGGGCACCAGCACTATGCTGAGGGAGGACTACTGGGGGTGTGGAATATAATAAATTAATTTTGAAATTTTAATCCTTGCACTCTTGAGATTATATTGAATCTTACCTGATCGAATTATAATAATTTAAATTATTATTTTGTTTATTCAAGACGGTGTTTATTATGTATTCTGTTAAATGAAACATCATTGAAATCAAGTTAACTGCTCAATTTTGGTATTCTGACTGAATATTTTGTCAGTTTTGGATCAGGAGGGCACCAAAGATATCCAGGCTGGAGGGTGCACCGGGATACGTCCCAGTGGCCCAGCACGGGCCTGGTCTCAATCCAATTGTAACTACCGAAAAGCATGGATCTGTATTTTATTTGTACTATCCTACATGTAGGCAACCATCATCTCACCTGTGTATTGCGATGTAGTATACATTTGGAAGGGACTGTTAACCTGCCCAAAGTTTTTTTTTTAATCAACCATCGTTCATTTTTATAAAATGAAAAAATGTGATACATAAAAGCAATAAAGAATGCTCCTAAAATTTTGACCCGAAATATTAAATAGAACCAGAGTTACATGCTGGTGCCATATGGCACCACTGGGCGTTAGCGGGGTCTCTTTGCTGCTAAAGGTATTTTGGGAAGAGTCAATAGTCCTCAGCTATGGCAAAACCTCTATTTATTTTTATTTATTATGCATTGGATTTGGAATGGTAAGAAGCGAAGCATTGTACACAAAGGCCAACATTGCATTTTTTACACTGGGATCTTGTTTGTGACATGCAATAATCCCCAGCACATCTCCTCCTACTTCCCTTTGCAGTAGGAATAACTAGGTTGTTTCTGCCATCGTGTCATAGAATATCTGACGTATGGCGTCCAGCATTTTTTCCTATTCATTGTCCCTGATATGAGCTAGTTTCGTATTTACCTAGATATATTTGAACATTAAGACTTCTTACCTCTAGTTGCGATATTTCCACTCCTGATTTACGCATTAAAACCCAAGTGTTGTGTACACAGACATCCAACAACCATGTAAAAATTGGCCACCACCATTTCTTATGGCGCACACCCACCCTGTAACAATTTATGCCTCGGTCCATGAGGTTGGTACCTCCCATGTTCACATTGTACACTTCAAATTGTTTTGGTGGTGGCACAGAAATTTTTTTTTGGCACCACTCAAATACCTTGCTACACTAGTTACAGGGTTCACTCCGTAGCGTGTTGATGCACCCATTACAACCCCGTTGTCCACCCATTGAACGAGGATTATAGCTTTTCCCTCATCATAACTGCACTAGTAACTTCCCCGTGGCTTCTTTTGAAAAATGGATTTCAGGGTGAGGTTACTGTCTTTCGGCAATCTATTGCTTCGGAGTGTACCGGTGCCACTATAGCTCCTACTCTTCAGCTCAATCAGGAGGTTCATTCCTTGAACAAAAGAAAGAACAAAACTTATTTCCTTCCCCTCGGGCTAACCAGATAAAAACATAATTTTATCAGACTAACAAAGATACTGCCTACCTGTAAAAAGGTTGTCAAAGAAAATATATGGCAGGTTCCGTGCATCCTTTCTGAGGTTGACCAAAATTTATAACATTGGAGCTGTTGCTTTTCCGCACCGCTTTTCGTATACTTCATTTCCATTATGTCTTTTCCCCTGGTATGCCTCAAAGTCAATAAGGTATCCAGAGGCACTGTTTAAGCACCACATCTTGTAGCCAAATCTAATAGGCTTACCTCTTATAAGTTGTTTACATCCATGGGATCCGTAGTATGCCACCATACTCTCGTCTTAGGCCATATTTTGCTCAGGTCTATATTGTTCCCTAATTCGTTCCTGCCAGTGGCGGATACAGATGGGGGGCGCAGGGGGCGCGCGCCCCCCCCTTGCGGGTCCGCCTGTATTGCCGAACATTGCAAAACCACAATTGTAACTTTTTATATCATAAGATGGCATTGTCTTTTACATGTTTATAATCACTTTAAATAAAATTTTCATATACTTTGCCTGTGACTTGATCATCTTTTATTACGATAAAAGTAAAGACAACTCAAGATATGTTGCGCCCCCCCTTGAGTTTTTTCTGTATCCGCCACTGGTTCCTGCAAAAGGCTCATCAGAGGTCTCAACTTCCAATATTTATCAGTGTGATAAGAAGCATTGTTGTCCGCACAATGTAAAAAGCGTTTGATTTCCAGGAAACGGTTCCTTCGCATCGCATTGCATGCAAAATCGTTCCGCATGTCTCCCACTTCCTGCCGGTAATTGCACTTGTCAGGAACCTCATTATAGCCGGAGAGAATTGAAATTCCCAAAAATAATTTCACCTCTTCAATAGAAATATTCGGTGAAGGGCAATTACAGAAGAGAGCATAATTATTGCTCTCAGAGACTAAAAACTTTATAACTTCTTCATCAAAAAAGAGTTCAAACGTACTCACAGCATTTAAATTCTGGAGGTCTGAACAGTCAGTGCTTTGGAAGAATGACCCTGCACTGTTGATATCGTGATTTTCTGCCGTGAAAATTTAGATTTTTCATTCTTATTTTTCAAGCTGCAGATAGATACATCTCCACCCATTTCCTCACTCTGTTTTTTAAGATCCAGCGCTCTTTTTCTTTTCAAATTGCACGACGATCCGGCAACAGGTTCACCAGAGTCCCCCTGGATTGTTGAGATATTGTGGCCACTTTGTTCATCTAATTCTTCGTCATCATTTTCACCTCCTTTTAATACTGAATCTCTACTTTAGCTCCAAGCTGACATCCAGATAAGTTGTCAACCAATCCACCGTCTTCATCCCCTGAATCCTCGTCAGTCAAAACAGCGCTATCTGGTGGCTCGGCAAATATTTGTTGGATGTTTTTCACTTCTTCCCCTGGGAGGTCTAAAACCTCTCGAAGAGTTAAATTCCTAAGTGAACAAAATATAAATATTATATTGGAGACAGTGACATGGCATCAGTAATTGAAGAATTTTTTTATTATTGAACACTTTATTAGAATATTTTCTGCAAATATAAATATCATGTCGTTTTAAGCATGAATGCAGCATTATCAGTACAGATACACTAAAAAGGGCATAGTGTAAGAAATGAAAGAGACTAAGTAGGTATTCAAATCATTTTGAAAGATAATTATTTAAGAATCATAACCATTAAATTAACCCAGAGTGTAATCAATCCACCAATAAATCCCATGCAGTGGAACCCAGAAACCATGGAAACAACTGCAAATCAACGCCGGAGGAAATATGAGAGTCAATATTTTGATAATTTAAATATTATTTCACAAAATTTAGTACAAAAATAAGCTTTGAGAAGAGCTAATTTATATTTTCAAAAGGTTCAGTACCTATTTCTGTGAAGATAATTGCATCATGTTGAAATATGAAGATGAAAATCACAATCAAGAGCAAAATATGACCATTGGTATAAACTTCTCATATATCAACTTAGCATCACCTGATACTGCTTATTCGTTTATAAGTGTTAGTTTGTAATTTACAAATCACGAAAACATCACGGTATAAATTGTAAACGGTCTAATAATTATATGCAAAAAAATGCACTTACTTCGATCGAGTACCCATAACTCACGGATCTGGAGAAAAGCCTTTTACTCAGAAACCGATAGGACGACCCGAGGTGGTGAGAAACACAATTTACACTGATTTAATAAGAGAATGAACTTTCTACTAAGTATGCGAACTGAAATGTATGCTAAGAATCACACATTAATTACATTGTATGAGCTTGGGCTCGGCACTGCACTGCGGTGCCATATGGCACCCGAGGGCGTTGACGGGTTAAACTGGAAACTAGGCCACCTGTACTGGATTTCCCACTTGCATATCTGTTGAATAGAAGAGATAAAAAGTTAAAATCAAAGCTATATAATGAGGGTATTTCAAATGTGGGAAAATTATTGTTCTGTGCTATCTGTTTTAGTGATAAGTTGATTTGAGGTCATCAAAGTTCCCAATGTTTACACTTGTGGTCTGCCATTCATCAGAATGGATAATTTATTGAGCATAGATATGTGTAATACAATCAATATCTTATTAAGTTATAGCTGTTACTCTTTGTTTCAGTGTCAGAATACTTTGAGGGCTCCAACTGGAAAGTTCACCCTGATTGGTAAGTTATTTATTATAAGGGTAATTGACTCTCTGAACCATACAAATATATTTATATGTTAAAAGCTGTAAACAAACATGCAGCCTTTTCTAAGTTTCTTTCTTCCTTTATTTTTGCAGGGTTTATTGTGAGTATAACCATGAATCTGAGCATGTGTTCCATACTCCTGAAGAGCAGGTCATTCACTTCATTGCCAGAACCAGAAAACCTGGTTGGAAGTGGATGTCTGTGCGACCAAGATCGCCTCAGCATGAAAAGGAACGAGGTAAAGTTACCTGTGTCTTCAAATAGTTATGTTTAGCCTCCCTAAGTTTATCTAAAAAAATTAATTTTGCAGCATAATTATTGTGAAGGGTCAGAATAAAATTTTTGCTGTAGTCAGTGCAGTATTGAATTTTTCTGGTGCTGTATTTTATGCACTTCCATTGTTGAAAGTAAGAATTAGAGGACTTGCTGTACTTGAAATAAAGTGTTAAATACATTTCAATCAATATTATCATTGTTGAATCAAAAGATTAAATTGATGGAATGAAAAACAATTCTTTCTCGAGAAGAGAAAATCATGACCCTCTTCAATTTTTTGACTTCAGACTATTAATATTCTGAATGATATCAAGGTTGTATGGTGTGCTATGAACAAGTTTACTGTTGGTTCACTTAAGTGTTTTTAGGAATATGTATATCATTATTCCATCCATAGAAAGAGGAATTTAAATAAAATTGGAGATTTTTTCTCATTACTTTCAATATCCAAGCATTGTCAATATTATTCATCTTAATGCTTTCTCTCTTATCTCATATCTCAGTGTAATTAATATATACTGAATACACTTACTCTTCCATTAACACTGTTCCAATCAGCAGTGGCGCAGCAAGGGGGGCTTTTGGTGGATAAAACCCCCCCCAGAGCTCAGAGAAATTCTTAAGTTTAATTCATTTTACTTAATGGATTAGTATTAGTTATTGAATAGTGTTAGGATTAATCAAATATCTCTCATAAAGCGGTAAAACTAGTCATTTTGAACCATTAATTTTAAAATTTTCTGGAGGAGGGCCCCTGCAACTCCAACTTACCCTGGCGGGTATGCAATACCCCACAACCCGAAGTATTAGTTGCGCCTAAAACCCCCCTAGCCTTAATTCTTAGCTGCGCCCATGCCTATCAGTAGTGTTTCACTTTGGCACAGTAAACCTTCAAGTTGACAATGATGGCAATGTACCATCAAAGTTCTATTTTTTTATTATTGGTTTAAGCCTTCTTTTCTCTCAATCCTTAATTTTTTGTTTTTCTTCGTTAAAAAATTGACCTCAAGTATAATATTTTTAAAAAAACAAAATTTGATGTATTTTCACTGGGATATCGATCACTCTGTGTAGGTGATGACGGCAGAAATTAAGCATGCAAATGTAGTATGCCTCTTTTATTCAATGTGTAACATGTAAAAGAATTTTTCATATATGTACTACCTCACTGTGTGATTCTCAAGGCATTGCTGAGTGACATTCCTTTCAATGGTCACTGAGTATTTTTTAGGCAATCCGTGCTATGCAAAAATCCAATATGCAAAATTGTTTTGTATGCAAAGAAGGCACGAAGCTGCAAGCCTAGTGATTGGCTGCCACCATACCTATCTGGGCAGTTGCGAAGGTCAAAAGCCAACAGATAAGGACCGCATCCAGGCTATAGTTAAGAGTTTGCCATTCATTATTTTTGAGGATGCATGGAAGAAGGCCTAAAAGTATCATGGATAATCGCCACAGGAACCTCATGTGATTCTGTGAGCTACAATGCTACAATGCTGGACATTCAGGTGTAATATTGCTTTCATCTGCATCTAGCTTTCTGGCCGTCTTCAGGCTAGGAAATCCAGATTTAAATGGTTGATGATATCAGTAAATTGGAGAGAAGAATATGAGGTTTCATTTGCCTGCTGCAATGATGCCTTACCTTGGTGAAATAAGCTTACAACCATCCTGCAGTTGAAGTTTAGTATAAGATTATCCTGAGTATCATGCATCCTGGACGAAATCCTTAGTGAAATAGGGTCACTAGTGCAAACACAAGCACTATAATGAGCTTCCATTCACATTGAGTGAGCATCCATTAGCAATGGGTACATTAGCAATGTAGTCATTGTTTATGGATGATTTCCGTAAGCGTTTCTACATTGGTTAACTAGCACAAAAAAAATTACTTGCCATAGTGCTAGCCTGGCTATGTACTGTATTTGTTATCATTGACTTCTTCTGTATATAATATAATAATAATAATATATAATTTATTCCATTTACAATCAAATATTACATTTTAGAACATACTTAAATATTTTGGAATATATAGGTACCCCTTTTAGTAGTTTTGGGGCTACCATCATAAACTTTTTACATAGGTCTGGTGCTAGCACACATGAGAAGTAAAATTTCTTTGTATTCAGTTATTTGTTCTATTGCCGATTGCATTCATTATTACAAAACGTATTTCAAATATTTGGACAAGGATAACTATTTTTCTTATTTTTCTTATATAAACGCATAATTACATACATAGAATATACAATATACCTTTTATTGTAAACTTTTTAACCCACCTTTCTTAGTAGAAACTCTACTTCCTCACACATCATAAGCCATTTTTTAACTGCGGATTTAAATCCCCATCTTTTTTCCGAGTTTGCTACATTACTCGGCAACATGCTAAACAATTTAGGCCCTAAGTAATTGTATGACTGTCGATAAATTTCGGTCGTCGGCCTAGGTATATGGAAGTTTCTCCAAGCTCTAATGTCATAGTTTTGTGGTCGGGCCTTTTCACCACTACGGTTATAGAATATTCTAAGGACTTTATAAATGAATAAATGCCTTAGTGGGAGGACATCTAATTTTTTGAATAGAGGAAATGAGTGGCTTTTCCTATACGATCGTGTTATAACCCTGATAACCCTTTTTTGCGCCACTATCAATGGTTTAATGTTGATAAAATATGCTCCACCCCAGCAGGCTATTCCGTATTGCAATCTTGAATTAACGAGAGCATAATATACCATTTTTAACACTGATTCAGGGCATATGTATCTGAGGAAGTAGAATTTTCTTACAATAGTAATCATTTCTGATTTTAATTTATTTATGTGAGACTTCCATTTACAATTTTGGTCAAAATATATACCTAAATATTTTATGTGACTAACCTGTTCGATCAAAATACATTTATCACAGGAAGTAACATTATCTTTTATACAATTTGCACATTGATAGTATAGTTTACTTTTGTTTGAGGTAGATTTACTCATGCTAAACATAATATATTTCGTTTTTTCACTTAACAACATATAATTAGCCGAAAACCACATATTGAGTGTTAATAGATCACTTTGTATGTGTTCATATAGATCATCAACACTATTAACAGAGTAACTTAGTGCAGTGTCATCTGCGAATGACGTTAATTGACCTTTAAACCTGCCAGCACATAAATTGTTTACATATATTAAAAACAGTATGGGTCCCAACACAGAACCCTGTGGGACACCACAGGTAAGTCGAATCTTTTCACTGTAGCAATTTTTGAGACGCACACATTGATCTCGATCACAAAGATAACTTTGAAACCAATCATATGCGGTGCCACGTATACCCGCTTCCCATAATCGATTCATTAGTATGTTATGATTAATGGAGTCGAAGGCTTTGGTAATGTCTACAAATAAGCCAGCAACTCTACAGTTCTTATTCAGTCCGTCGTTCAGCTCTGAACAGAATTTTAATAATGCATCCTCTGTACTCTTACCACTCATAAATCCAAATTGGTTTTTATTGAAAAAACTATGCTGATTTAGAAATTTAAGAAGTCTGACTTTAACAACTTTTTCTATTATTTTAGCAAATACAGATAATAGGGATATTGGTCTGTAATTATTTACGTTCATTTTATCACCTTTTTTAAAAATTGGTATCACTATTGCAGTTTTTAATTGTTTAGGAAATATTCCAGTATACATACTTAGATTAGCAATATGGGCAAGGACCTCCGAAATATTTGCATTTACTTCTTTTATAACTTGTGTGGAAATATTATCAACACCTTTAGATTTTTTAGACTTTAATTCCTTAATAATGCTGCTAATTTCTTTCGCATCAGTAGGAACAAAAAACAGCGAGTCAATTGAATTGGAGGTTGGGAATATTTCTTTGTATTTATTCGTATTACTTTCAAAATAATTGTTCTGGGTCAATTCTTGAATTACTTTACCATAATGTGAACTAAATTCGTTTACAATGTCCTGGCACTTAGTGACAACGATACCATTACTAGTTCTAATTTTTACACAATTCTCATTTCCTTGCTTTCCTCCCGTGAGTGAATCTAAAATGCGCCATTGAGCAGCGGTATTATTGACATTACTATCAAATAGGTCCCTGTAATACTTTTCTTTGCGCTTTTTAATATCATATTCTAATCTTTGCGTGTACGATGCGTAGTACCTATTTAGCTTTTCATTTTCAGGGTGTTTCCTCATTTTTTTATACAGAAAATTTCGCCTAGAAATTCTCCCGCACAAAGCGTAAGTCATCCATGGCCTCTTCATTCCTCCCGATCTGTTACTGTCTGACACGTATTCAGCTTTTTCAATGTAGCATTTCAATTTATTTATAAATATTTCATAGGCTTCATTGACATTTTGTTGTGAATAAACATCATTCCAGTCACATCTTAGCAAACTATTATTTAGATGGTTAAAGTTTATCCGGCAATGGCTTCGATAAACTCGTTCGTATATATTAATGGGTACATTAATATTTAAAGAACATGATACAGCATGATGGTCTGTTAAACCCCAATCGTCCGCTCTTCCCTCATACTTATAGTTATCTCTACTTCTGCAAAAAATGTGATCTATACATGTACTACCCGTTTTGCTAATTCTAGTTGGTACTCGAATGAGCTGGTCCAGTCCATGACTAGCCATAAGGGTTTGATATTCAAAGGAAATATCGTTGGGTTGTAATATACATAAATTAATATCACCAATTACAATTAGATTCCTCTCACTAGAGATGGTTAATACATTCTCCAATTCACTCAAAAAATGTTCAACAGGATTAAAATTAAGTCTATATACACCAATAATGCTTATCCAAGAGGAATCATTTATCCCTACTGATATTTTAACCATATCAGCAGTTTTTAATTCACCCAGATCAATAGAAGAACACTCATAAGTATCTGCTACATATGCAATAACTCCTCCAGCCCTATAGTTATTGTTACACACATCAAAACTCCGATAGCCAGTTATTTGATACATAGATACTTCAGTGTCATTGACCCAAATTTCTGTCAAAACAATTACAGCGGGTTTTATATCGAGATTAATTAGTTGAAATACAAATTTATCAAAATTAGCTCTTAGACTTCTTATATTTTGATGCAAGACAAGGAACCTGCCACCATTGAATTCACTATCATTAACAGTACTCTGCATTTTGTTAGTAAAGATAGGTTGAAGACATACATAACTCACTCACAGAATGCTTACAGTTTCTCCAGGTCATCAGAGGATTTCAGAGTGATTACTTGATCATTCTCCTTCTTCCTCATGAGTATTGTCCCATGCCTTAGCCATAAATATTTGTATCCCTTTTCTTTCTTCGCAAGACGCGCAGCAGCGAAGAGTCTCCTCCGAGTATATGTTGTATCCAATGGAACTTTCTAAAAATGTTTTTTTTTTTTTAGGACTCAACCCACCGAAGAAGATGGAAAGGGATTCTTACTACTGTGAGTATAAACAGTGCTAATCAATGGCATATATATATCAAAACACTGGTTGAAGTTAACCCTTCTAACTTCATTAGTGATAATTTTGGCACCAAATTATCATCAAATGTGGTAACACCTTAGTTCAGCTCAACAATGTTTATTTCCATAATTGTAGTTTAAACTACAAAGAAATTTTTCTTGAACGTTGTAGGCATAATTTATTGTCTGAATTACAGTTTTTATTACAAGTATAGATGAACTGAACTGTTACATTATTTTGGGTCACTAAAAGCGCATAGCTTTAGTGATAAATATTGTTCTCCTTCACTCATTCCTCCGTAAACTTCCATATCAAAGGTTAAAAAATTAGGCCATCTACTTGGCAATCTAGAACTTAAGGCTTCACCTCATAGTATTCATCCACATTCACACTGGAAAATTTTGCTATTGTGTATTGGAAAAAATATTACTTTAGTACATATTGTTTAGAACTAATGATTGAAAACAAAGACAAAGGGAAGAGATGGAAGGAATACATATCTGGAAGATTTGTACAAAGGAAGCAGCCTAAGAACGAATACTATCGAAAACGAGAGGGAAGAGGATGCCGGTGACATGGGAGCTACAATTTTAAGATCAGAATTTGATGCGGCTGTTAGAGACCTCAGGATATAAAAAGCATCTGGCATTGATGATATTCCTGCAGAGCTAATTAAAAGTTCAGGAGAGAAGACATTGAACCAGCTGTACAAAATCATTAGTGAATTGTATTCGATAGGTGAGATACCAAAGGACTTCGATAGGAATGTTATAAGCCCTATTCCTAAGAAGAAAAGAGCGGAGAACTGCGAAGATTTTAGGACCATAAACCTAACTACACATGCGTTGAAGATACTGACAAGGATCATCTATAGAAGAATAGAACGAAGAGCAGAAGAGTATTTGGATGAGGACCAATTTGGATTCAGAAAAAACAAAGGCAGAAGGGAAGCAACATTGGCCCTTAGACTGCTCATAGAGAAGAGAATGGAAAAGAACAAGCCAACGTTCGTTGCGTTCGTGGACTTAGAGAAGGCATTTGACAATAAGGATTGGAGCATAATGCTTGGAATCCTTCAATAAATTGGGGTTCTTTACAATGACAGAAGAATCATCCAAAGTTTATGCCCAGCTGTGAAGAAGCAAGAATTAAGAAAGGAGTGCGACAAGGCTGTACATTGTCACCCGTAATTTTCAACGTTTACATTGAGAAAGCCATTAAGGAAATCAAAGAAAAGGCATTGGGAGTGAATATCCATGGAGATAAAATTAGCATGCTAAGATTTGCTGATGACATAGCCGTTATAGCAGAAACAGAGAAGGATTTGAAAAATATTCTGGTTAATATGGGTAGGATAATGGGTGAATATCAACTGAAAATAAGCACGAAGAAAACAAAGGTATTAGTATGCAGCAGAAGAGAAGAAGTCAAGACAAAATTAAAATAGGGAAGCAAAAACTGATAGAGGTGGATGAATTCGGTTATTTGGGAAGCAAGATAACTAGTGACGGGAGAAGTAAGAAAGAAATTATCAGCAGAATAGCTCAGGCGAAGAGAGCATTTCACCAAAAGAGAGACCTGCTTACAGCGGGAAACTTAAATATGGAAGTAAAGAAACACTTTATAAGAACCTACGTTTGGAGTATGCTCCTCTACGGAAGTGAGGCATGGACAATGACCGCAGCGGAGACAGCAAGGATAGAGGCCTTCAAAATGTGGTGATACAGAAGAATGATGAAGATCAAATGGATCGACCGAGTTAGTAACGAGGAAGTCCTAAGAAGAGTAGGAGAGAAGAGAAGCCTCATGAAAACCTTAACAAGAAGACGGAACAACCTTATAGGCCACATCTTGAGACATGATGGCCTGATGAAGACAATCGTCGAAGGACAATTGGAAGGCAAGAACGGAAAAGGAAGACCTCGAACAAAATATATGGAACAAGTAAAGAAGGATGTGAAAGAGAAGAAATACGTAGGTGTGAAAAGATTAGCTGATAGGAGAACTGAGTGGAGAGCTGCGTCAAACCAATCCTAGGATTGTTGACCAGTGATGATGATGACATATTATTTAACTATATGAATATGAATAACTTATTAATGTAATTTTTGTCTCATAGAAATTTATGAAGTAAATTTCTAAATTTATAAATTGAGCAACCCAAATGTATTTTCGTTGTTGGTCTCACTTCACCTAATAACATTGAAGCTGAAATACCTTGTCATACTGACATATTTAGTATGTACTTCAACGGAACCTCTAATGTAGGTTGAATTCTTGGTGAAAATTTAATTGTATATTAAACATTTAATGAAAGATTGCTTTAGGAGAATTTTTTAATGAAAATTTAAGAGGATGATGATAAATGATGTGCATTGAATTATAATTTAGTTGAAGTTACTGTAGGGGCCTCAATTATCATCTTGTGTGGCAGATGAATAGCCATAGTGTTCATTATCGGAAAATGTCCTTTCCTTATATATCCAGCATATCGATTGGGTAAGAGTCTAATAATTCTCCTGAAAATTTTATGTCACTATTCAATCCACTATTTATATCCTTGGTTTTGTTGCTTTCAAATTCATTCTGTTCACTCGCGATTTTTAAATCATGTGCTTTCACAATTCTGGGAAGAGAATCTGATCAATTATAATTATTAGACATGTTATCTCACTCACTTTGTGCTTCAACCCAAAGGTTGGTTGGGAGTAGAGCTCACCCCGAACTAAGCCATAAGCATGTAAATTTCACACATTCTGGGGAGGGAGTACAGCTCCTTGCCCTGGGCCACCTCACTCTTTGAGGAATTTTGTCTGTGGGTGTCCGAAGGCTTCCCCCAGGATTTAAACCCAATACCCTATGATCAGTGGCTTGGCACTCTACCCACTAGGCAGCCTCACTTCCTAAATGAGTGGTAAAATCTGATATCATACAAGTAAGCTTGCATTTATGTGTTATCATATTTTTATGTTATATCCAAATTGATAAATACTTAAATGTTCTCATCCATTTAGGTGACAAGACACTGCTGCAGTCATTGGTATTCGATGCATTGGTAACCGATGGTCTTGAGAGGAATGTTGCAAAGCCAGTCAAGGAGGACAAGCAGTGAGTTGATTAATGTAACTCAGACATTCCCATCTAATCCAGTTATGGCACCAAGCATTATGATGCATTTTTCTAAAAAAATTAAGCTATGCTACTGGCATCAAAATCACCAAAGCATTATGCATAAAAGTCACATGCAGATATGAATCAAGAAATATTTCAATGCACTTGGAAAGCACTTTCTAATTATCCTGCTTTTATATCAACTCCTTTTCCTGCCATATCCTGCCTCCTCTCACTAAGCCTATTATACTGCATTTTTTTGCTTTGAACATGGAGTCATGGATCAGGTTAATTCTTAAGTAACTCCTAGAGGCAATTTTATGAGGAAATTCTTGTGGTCTTAACATCTGAATTTTATTAGTTTCTTTGTTGACTGAATATCATAAGGATTCGCTCTACATGTGGTTTTCTTGAATAAATTTGTGCTGCTATCTGGTTCTTGCACATTTCATCATCATAAGATACTACATTCTTAAGGTGGCTTACTTAATTCATGGTAATTGTATTTTATATGTTTTGCTCAAAAGCGCATATTTAATTAATTATTATGATAATACCCTTCTCTCATGGCTCAAATGACCTCAGCTGCCGGTTGCCTTCTCTAAGTACAATTCTATACCAGAGCATTCAAGATTTGAAATACTGTTGTTCAAATGGCTGGAAAGTGAAATGAGTGAAACCTGTTGTGAGATTGAAAAAAATGTTACTCCTCATAATGGGCTCAGTTATTGACATGTTTCCATAGCATTTTAAATGTTGTGTATTAAGATTAAATATTTTCTGTGACTCATCCTGGGGGGGCTGGGTCTCCCTGGGGTAAAGGATTTCAGGAGGTTTCCAGAAATTGAAAAATTAATGTACCTAGTGCAACTTTTGACCCAATTGAGGGTGCTGCAGACCCCTTACTATTGCTATAAATCCACCCCTGGTTTCAACCAAGGTGGTGAAGAGAACCTGGACCTATAGTATTCAATTATTGTAATGTTTATGTGTAACAAGATGAGAAAGAGAGTTGATGTAACTGCAGGATATAAAGTAGATATGGTGCACTTTTGTTGTTCCCACCATCACATAATTGGATTATGCACCTGCACATTATATAGGCACTACTTGCATGAGTCATTGTACTATAAGTTTAAAGATATTTAACCAGTTATAATGCATGCTATCACGATAATTCCAGTTTTTGGTTTATCACATCGCAATGCTAGTCCCCACGTCAGTCTTATCACTTCATTTGATCTTTCAAATGTGAAAGACATGTTTTTATAACATTTGTGTTCTCAATTTAATGCTTAAGCAAGGATTTTTATTTCATGCTCTTCCGTGAAAGTGGACTCATTTTTTTAAATGATCCCTTATCTGAATTTGTTTTGAAAATTTAAGAGTATGTACCTGCATAATGAATCTACATATTTGCTCAGTTAATGATAAGGTTCCTGTTATCAAATGCCTTTAAAAAACATTCTTCAAACCATTGGTATTTTTACTGTTTTTTGAGGTTTGCTTGATTGTATGTACATATTGATATAGAGTGAAAAAAATGTTGATCAATAGTAATGATTTTAATCTGAGATCAACCCTGTCGTGATAATCACATCCCCTATGAAAAAATTGTATAAACCTGTATAAAATTTGTGTACATTGTTATACATTGTCATGGCAATTGTAAAATACACAATATACAAATTTTATACGGGTTTATACAATTTTTTCATAGGGGATGTGTTTGATCCCTTAACACTTAGCATATGTCAATGTTTATGAATGACATATCCAGTGACTGAAACTTAATCCACTTTTGGTTTATAAGACAATGACAGGGATTTCCATCAGTGCAGTCACCTGATAGGACAAAAGCTGTGGGAAATCCTGTCGTGGCATGTTGAATGTATTAAGTTGTTCTTTGTGTCAGGTATTTTAATAGGCTGCAGATTTTGTTCCTTTAAGGTTTGTCTCTAGCTGTAAGGAAGTAAGTGCAATAATGGTATTAACTGGTATATTATGTAATATTCTGTTATTTATAAGTTAACTTGCTGTTAGAATGCAAAAATGAGGGTTTTTGTATGCATCTATTACAGTATGACAGATTTTGTTTGCATAGATTACAGAGAGACAGATTTTGGCCTTTTTTAATTTTGTTAGGAAAATTTATTTTTACGGTCGTTTGTTGATAATCAGCTGACTTCTTTTAATTGTTCAACTGGTATTAAGCTTATTTGATTGGCGGTGACAGAGTCATGGTAATGATCAGTTGATGATTGACTATGAAATATCTCCCAATTGTTTATCAATAGAAGACGCTGAGAAGTGGTAAATAAACCTGAGAAAAAAAGGGTAAAAATAGCAAATTTCATGCTTTGGTGGTGAAAAACATATTTAGATATTTCTCGTTTAAAAATTGTGAAGAATCATATTAGAGACATCAAATAATTAGCAAGGTTATTCAATCTGACCTTCATTGATAGATCACGAAATACTCTACCTATAGAGATATATCCTAAATATTGGCCATCACAAATTTGAGTCGACACCCACCCAACCTGTTACCTTGGGTATGGTGATGTATGGGTTGTGTATGAAAAATTCCCTTAGTATTGCTTGTTCGAAGTATCACGTGTAGGACCCTGAAAAGTAATAAATATATAGCCATCCAGCCTGTAAGTATGTATGGTTTGCCAATGGCAAATTTTCTTAGTACTGGGAATTCAAATCATAACGTGTAGGGGCCATGAAAAGTGATGAAAATTGGTTGATGAAAAGCTGTAAAAAATAATACTGACTGCAGGTAAATTTTGTAATTGAGCCCGAATTTCATAAGCAGGAGTTAAAAGAAAAAGATATCTAGTTAACAGCTGTAGCAACTAAATAGTAGTTAAATATGCTGTCACTTTTCTGCATTATGATTTTTTGTGATTAGCAGTACCTCCGATTGAACCGGAGACAAGTGGTGACACTATTTCATCCAGAAATACTGAGAATGGGAAATATGTATCTGCCTTGAGGCTTCTCTTTTATAGGAACCTACCTGCCGTGCTGTTGAGGTTGCATCATATTCAAAATGACTCTTACAGTATGCATGAGTTATTTTTGCTAAAATTTCATTCAGAACAAATTGTGTGCCCTATCATACAGAAATATTAGCTGTTCTTTTAAGCTCCCCGCGATTTCGGTGACACTCCAGTGTCTTATCCTCGACCATTGGCATCGAATTGCTGTGCTGTGACTTTCTTTCATAAAGAAGGCATCTATAGAGTCACCAAAATTAGTCAGTGAATTCCATAGTTTATCCTCTTTTTGCATACCCAAGGATAATGACCCATTATTAACAGTTTAGGTGGAAAGTCTTTGGAATTAAAGTCTTTAAAAAAAACTTAAAAAATCATGGTAACAGCTTTAAAAAAATTGAATTTTAAAAATAAAAAGATATTCACAAAATTTTGTCCAATTTAATGAACAATAAAATGGTAAATTTAAAACTATTTCAGCTTTAAATTGCAAAATACCAACCATGCTTTTATGAGAAAATTCCTGAAAAACCACAAAATTTCAGAGTCCCTAATTATCAATGATCAATTAATGGTTTCTCAAATAAGTATTGATAAATGGTTACATATGTCAGTAGGATTCAGATTAAGCAGCTCCTAGAAAATGTCGTGAATGGTGGAATTTTATGTACATGGCTGTTGCAGCTTCTTTGCGTTCAAAATTCTCTTCTAGAAGTCTTTTGTTCAATGTTTTGTTTGACTCCTATGCCTTGCTCATTGACGTCAAGAGGTTTATTGTTGTTTAAACTCTTGTGAGCAATTTTTCCCTTGGATGAGCCTTGTTTCCTGAATGAATGAATGACCCGGAATTGTAATGATGTCATCATAACTTATATTTTCCTTCCATATACCGAACTCTTTTAATAGATTGTCGTTTTGGTTCTAAGTTAATTATCCCATGCAGTAGGAAACCCTCAAAACAAATTCTCCTCTTCCTCTATTTCTGCGGTTGATTTCCTGATATATGTATGTATATGCTTTCCAGTTTATTCATTGGAAGCCATGATGAAAGTTGAAAAAGTGAGGAAGTCTCTCAATTACATCTTAGCTGGTGCTGAAATCTGAAGAAATGTGTAACTATGTATGTCCCGCACCACTTACTAGAGACTTCCCCTCAACCCCCTCCCCTCCCTCGGCAAACGACTCAGCGGTGCGGGGTGGCGCCCTGGGGGGGATTGCATTACGACGGACGATATCTCCTAAACGCTTAGAGATACGTTGAAACAAACAGAAAATTGGCCCTAAAGGGCTTTACTTTTACGTTTTACATAGAAATAGCCCTTTTTCGACCCCAAAAAACTCCATTGAGGGTCCTTAGTACTTAGGGCCCTTGGGGCACGGGTTGCCGTTATTTTAAAGTAACCAAATTTTAACACGTGAAAACAAATCTCATTTGGATCATTTTGAGAATAGGAAAACATAGATTTCACTTTTTCCCGGCGTATTATGGCGGTGAATTCTTCTCGGGTTTCCATCCGGGTGAGCTCCATCTCCATCGCTGCCGACGTTTCGATAGAATCCTTTTCTATCGTCATCAGGGCCGATGATGCCAGTAGGAAAATGCCAGGTTTATATATCCTCGGTCGTTATGTTGGGTCGTTCTGATTGGCGGAGAAAGAGTGCGCTTTTCCCGCCACTTTCAAAATCGGGTTCCATGCCTTACTTAAGTTGAAACCCTCGTCTCTGTTGAAGTTTTTCTTGGAGAGTCATATTTCAATTGCCTCCTTGGTGAGACGATCCCAGTAGCTGCTGGAGTGGCAGAGCATTTTGGTGTTTTCCCAGCGAATCGCGTGGTCGAGATTGATGGCGTGCTCCGCAACCGCCGATTTCGATGGTTGGCACAGCCGGAGATGACGCTTATGCTCTTTGATTCGGGTCTCGATCGTTCTTCCCGTTTCACCGATATACTCCTCACCACACTCGCATGGTATGCTGTAGACACCAGGCATTTTCAGTCCTGCAGGGTCTTTGGCACGGACTAAGACTTGTCTTAGTTTTTTGTGAGGCAGATGCACTGTCCGTATGCTGTGTTTATGAAGAATGCGCGAAATCTTGCCGGATACCGTAGAGACGTACGGCAGGTATGCGTTGGCCACCGGTTTCCGCTCTTCTTCATGTGTCTTCCTTTTTCCTTCAAAGGCCCTTTTCAGGGCCATGGAGATTTCTCTCGAGCTATAACCATTTCCACGGAATGTCTTCTTCAGATGTCCGAGTTCTGCAGGAAGGCTTTGTTGGTGAAAGGAAAGAAGATGGGAGTTTGAGCCATAAGGTTTATAGAAAGTCGACTCACACCGACTTATACTTAAACGCAAGAAGTCACCACCATCCAGCACAACGATCAGCGGTTCTTTCATCTTTATTACATAGAGCCAAAGTCATTTCCGACCAACAAAGCCTTCCTGCAGAACTCGGACATCTGAAGAAGACATTCCGTGGAAATGGTTATAGCTCGAGAGAAATCTCCATGGCCCTGAAAAGGGCCTTTGAAGGAAAAAGGAAGACACATGAAGAAGAGCGGAAACCGGTGGCCAACGCATACCTGCCGTACGTCTCTACGGTATCCGGCAAGATTTCGCGCATTCTTCATAAACACAGCATACGGACAGTGCATCTGCCTCACAAAAAACTAAGACAAGTCTTAGTCCGTGCCAAAGACCCTGCAGGACTGAAAATGCCTGGTGTCTACAGCATACCATGCGAGTGTGGTGAGGAGTATATCGGTGAAACGGGAAGAACGATCGAGACCCGAATCAAAGAGCATAAGCGTCATCTCCGGCTGTGCCAACCATCGAAATCGGCGGTTGCGGAGCACGCCATCAATCTCGACCACGCGATTCGCTGGGAAAACACCAAAATGCTCTGCCACTCCAGCAGCTACTGGGATCGTCTCACCAAGGAGGCAATTGAAATATGACTCTCCAAGAAAAACTTCAACAGAGACGAGGGTTTCAACTTAAGTAAGGCATGGAACCCGATTTTGAAAGTGGCGGGAAAAGCGCACTCTTTCTCCGCCAATCAGAACGACCCAACATAACGACCGAGGATATATAAACCTGGCATTTTCCTACTGGCATCATCGGCCCTGATGACGATAGAAAAGGATTCTATCGAAACGTCGGCAGCGATGGAGATGGAGCTCACCCGGATGGAAACCCGAGAAGAATTCACCGCTAGGAAAACATAACTTTTCGCAATTCTGAAAAATAAGGGCCGGCCTAATGTACAATTCTCAACTATTTGGAAACATTTAACTTTCATTTCTTGGCATCACAACCTTTCCAAGAGATAATGAATACAACTGTTTGTTGATGACCTTTTATTTTGGTGTTGCAAAGAGGTATAGAGTGATTTGTTACAAAATCTGTGTTGTAATTTAAGTTTCTATAGCCTCTGGGTATAAGTCGAGAACTTTTCATATGCATAGAATATTTTTCCACCCAGTACATGATATTTCCTTGCAGCTTCTTGGATACTTCGGTAAGTTTACGTTAGGATAGTTAGTTACCGAGGTGATAATTTAAATGCAATATAATGATGCTCTTAACATTGCAAAATTTCTTCAAATTTTCTTCCATCTCTCTTATTTTTGGATTTTTTTTTCATGTTGGACTGAATAGTCCATTATCTATGTAAAATTTTTTTGTATGTATAAATGAGAATTGCCAGATTTGATATTATAATTCTCCACGGGGCTGAATACTGTGTGTTGTATCCTGTCATTGAAAGATGTCTACAAACTTGAACTTAGAGGGCAACTGCCCTCTTCGGCAATTCCCATGTATCTATGAAATGTATCTATTTTATATTGAAAGAAATGTGCATATTATGTAATTGACAAATGTTTACTATTCGAGTCATATTGATCTGAATCCTTCTATACAAACTTCACAAGTGGAACAGCTCATCAGCAAATGGTTCAATCTCATTTAAAAATTCCATAGAGAAAAAATCATTCACTTTGACCAGGATTCCAAACCAATTCCCCCGATTTCCGGTCAAGTAAGCTACCGAGGCATCTTTCTCCTCTGTGGAAATTTGTGGACTATTCCAGACAATGATTCCATCTTGTCTAGTGTAGTCCATAAATTTCCACCGAGGGGAAAGATACCTCGGTAGCTTAACTGGCTAAAGTACTTGACCAGAAATCGAGGGATCTGAGTTTGAATCCTGGTAAAATTCACTAACTCTTGCTTTTCTTTGTGGTATTCCATTATAAGTTTTCCTGGAGTTTCAGGCCTGGAGATGATGATAATTCATCGAAACCCAGGTCGTGCTCTGATAAAAAAATGAGTGGTATAAGTAATTGTGTATATTCAGGAAAACTTGAATCCTGGTCGCGGAAAATAATTTTTTCTTTGTGGAATTTTCACACAGTTGTGCATTTGCGGGCGACTCCGTAAATTTTTCACCAAGGCTAGTCCTGGTATACTTAAAAGAATGGTTCAATCTCATATTTATGAATTTGGTTGAATATTCAAATCTCAGAGCCTGCCATCTGCCATCTGGAAGTTTCCATTTGCCTTAACTCATGATCTCTTCCTCCTTCCACCTAAATTCTAGCATCAGATACTTTGTCCAATGACTTTGCTCTTCATTGGTTAGCATGTAATGATTCTCCTTCTTGTTGAAGGCCTTTATTTGTAGTTGAAATGCTGGGATTAGATGTTATTCTCTTTGAAGATTTCTCGTTAGGCATTCCAAAATCAATTCATTCAATCATATCCCTCGCTCTATTTTTCCTTCCATCATCTCAACTCTTAGGTAGATTCATGTCAACATTCCTCCCATTTAAATGTAACTGTACTTGTTGAATAAATCAACAGTACTGAATCATCTAGATCAGCTCTGTAGGAAAAAACAACCCCTAATAAATAAGGATATCAATACAATGGAAATATTAATGAAACAATAACTAGGCCCTGGTTCACATCCTGGTCAAGGCAAATGACTTTTATTTCTAGAGTTTAATGTCTTTACTCTTGGGTGACTCCCAAAAGGTACACCACTGGTTAATCTGTAGTCATTTCTTGAAAAATGGCTAATCCTTTACGTAATGTTTTTCTCTCTGTTTGATCTCTCCACCTGATTCTATTTTCCGATACCCATCATTCCTCTATTTCCATTTATAACAGCCTCAATATCAATTTTGGAACATCTCTTGGAATGAGTGTGGAATCATGTATGTAGATAGTCCATTGCCTCAAACCATTCTTCAGTTTGCCCTTTCATCCCGTGTTAGGCTCTCTTCATCATGTCTGTTCCAGATAGTTGGTGGATCTTCATATTTTCTTTTATTTCCTGGCTGTAGCACATTGATGTTCAACTTCTCTGTCTAGAAAAGTCGAGCATCTTGATTTGGACCATGGATTTTGGAGTTTCTGTCAATCGTTGATTTTCCACCACTTCTCTCAGTGTTTATTCGTGGATGTTCCTTCCGTCCTATATTTGGACAATTGCTGCTTCACCATTTCTTCATTTTTTTCTATCTAGATGAGGATTCTTTGCATCATTCCTCTAATTATGTCATCATTAACCATCGCTTTCTTTCTCAACTTCTTGATCTCCTCTCGAATGAATTTTTGCCATTCCTCAGTTTGTATCGTTTGGACTTCAAAGCCTTTTCTCCATTTCCCCTCATTCTGTTGGCATTTTCATACATATGCATATGTACATGTTATCTCTTTTTTCTGCTATACCTGCCAGTCCTTTGCTAATTTTCTGTGCATTTCATATCCCTTTTCTTCTTCCCTCATTCCCTGTAGCATTGCTTGTGCCCCATTCCATTCTAATATTTATTAATGCATCTCAAACTTGTGGTTCTGCTCTTCTATCCTTTCCCCCATAACATTGCTTTCAGCCTTTGTCGATATTCAAAATTTTCCAATTGCTATCCTGTGATGTTTTAATTGATCCTGTAATTCGATTCTCTTCAGTTCCATTAATCTTTTCAATATCTTTGCCATTTATTTGGCGCCACTTGTATCCTCCCACTTCTATTCTTAAACAGTCATCTCAGCTAATCCGGTGGTCTCAATTTTTGGGGATTGTCTTTTTTCTAAAGATCTAAAATACATTTGCTTACCAAATACTTTTTAATTCCACATCAGTGTGTTATCATTTATGCTGTAGATTTTAAACTATATCCTGCTATTTCATCAGATTGTGATTAAAATTTGGATATTCCATGGAGTCATGGCAAATGATTAAACTGAAAGGGCTACATTTTGTGGCTGATATCACCCTCAGTGGATATTGTCATCTCAATGTACATAATATGAACAATTCTTTTGTATTTATTGGTAGCTATTGAATTGTAATCAAACCTCTTAAAAATTATGCATTGGATTATTAAGTTCTTGGTTTTGAGTGTATGATAATAGGAACCTTCAGCTGAGCATAAATTTATTGGGGACTTGGATTGATTTCTAGCATAATTTGCACCTTTAAATTTTATTACTAATAAATGTATCACTTTTGCACATTAATTGACTTTCACTAACTGTGACTCCTGTTTTGTACTATAAGCCCAATAGCCACGCTGATGGCTCTGTTGCACAGGTAAAGTACACGGACTGCATATTGTTTTTTTGTGTGTAGCTGTTCTATGTTATTCACGGTCTATGTTTTGGCAGAACTCGCACAATGTTTAATATTTATTTGCAAACTTTAATTCCAACACCTCAAGGGCTTAAAATGCTTTAGGTGTGTGATCTACTGCCTGGCTCACTTGACCTAATGCTGAAGCATATGCATTGAGTTTTTATGAGACGTCAAAATGTTTTCGAAATTCTGTCTAATTGCAATTCAGCTATAAATTCTTTTGCTTATGTCTAAATAAAATAGTTTCAACTATCAAGTTAAATATGAAACATGAAAATTACTTACTAGGAAATTAACTTACAAAAATATATTCTATCAATCAAATTCTTGAAATATTTACAGCCAGTGTTAATTCTTTTTTTAGGTTGTTGGCCTTTTCATGATCATTTAATGATTTTGTTTGCATTTTTATGCCTAAGTTTCATTCCAGGTTGCTGGCTGTCTGCTCATATGGATGCTAATTCATATATTTTTCTCTTTTGCAAGCACATGGGCCTATTAACACTGTTTTCTATTTTCTGCCTTCAGAACTCAAGGATCATTTTTTTTAATTATTGAAACTTTTCTTACATGCTGACTTAACTAGTTATGGGATATTAAGATAATGCTCATTTGATTATAACTTTTCTTCTTTTTGCAGATAGCAGCATTGTCTCTTCAGAGGATCAATCACATCTTTCCTGGTGGATTCCTATATATGAGCTTCCTTATTTTTCATGAAAAGGCCAGCTATGTGTTTATTTTGAATTAAATTTGAATACAATTTGATGAATGATTATGTTGTTAAAATACATGCCACTTTATTCAATGAATCATTTTTTCTCAAATATTTATCAAGTTGGAAGATAAACCTGCATCATCTTTATATTTTTGATGCATGTATGGATTAATTTATGATTTCACTAATTACAAAAAATGTGGCATTTTATTCTGCTATCTAAAAAATCAATTTTCTGAATATTTATCTGATTTTCTTATTTCCTTGAGAAATTTATCAAGGATTGTACAATGAGGTGAAATTAATATCTAATTTCACTTCCATTCCTGGGCTCCTAACCTCTGAACCTTGGTATAACCCATGAACCGTAAATTTCCCCTAAATTGGCCCCTCCACCTTATTAACCTTAAATCGCCCATTGCTCCAACCCACACCGAAACTTTATCATTACAGACAAGGCTACCAGATGTTTGGTGTGACAAGGTCTTTCATTGCTACTCGAAGTGGTCTTTTGAGGTGGGTGGATCATAAAGAAAGTAATTCAGCAAGGAGTGGGACTCCTCCTTCAAATGTTGAGGAGGCTCCAGATAGTGCTTCGTAAGTAAATATGAATAATTGGATGGAGTAGGTAATACAATAGAGTTGGACTTTCCCAAGGTCCATCTGTTCCATAAGGCTGTTCATAACATGACTCTCATCATAAAATGGAAGATGCATTATTATGCCCGAAAAAGAAGGGAGTCTTCTGATCAAAATTCATTCAATGATATAAGGAAATAATCTGGGCAGTAATTTTTTTCAAATATTATTTCAGTGACTTTATGTATATAAAACGGCAAAATGTCCTGTGACATTCGCCACCATTAAAAATTGTTGGCGCACTGGTCAAGTGGAGGTCAGCTGGAATGGAAATGTTAATAAATTTATTTCAATTATGGGTATATGCATTGAAAAATTAAATCTTCTCAGCCAAAACCTTGTGGAAGTCTGTACTAAAATAAGAAAGTATCCCCTACCTTTCAGTCCTCGGATTCTTTAAATGTTGACTGGTCTCAATGCTGAAAGTAGATATCGTATGACGATACTAATGTAGACATCTAATATCTTAGATAATTATGATGCTTAAGGATTGTTACTAGTTGAAACATTAGAGGGTTCTGTGAACTGGAATGACAGTCTTTTTATTGTGTTAATCTCTTATAGTCAACTCTTGACTATCTGGATACTAATTATCTGTTTTATGAATTATCACTTGCTGTTGTCTCCTCCTTTTACAGTTTGAAATATTGAGCTGTTGTAAGAATTGAAAATACTTCAATAGCAAGGTTTATTTAAAAAAAGGAAAGTTTTTTTTTAAAGGAAAGTGTTTCGGCACTTTTTTCTTAGTTGATACTTCTATTTTTTTATAATAATTTCAATCATACAAAATAAAGTTAGTATATCACCACTCCATTTTTGTTGCCAGTCTGTTATGTTTTTTCTATTATATTTTCCTGCTTCAACCGCTAATTAATATGAATCCAGTCATTAGTTGATTGTCATATGTAAATTGTTTTGCTGATTTAAATTTGTAATTGATTGAGTAATAAAATAATATCTAATGTATATTTTGTACCAATAATTTTGTTTAATTTTTAAATACAGTTGAAAACTGATTTATTCATTCATTTTCATATATCATAATCAGTGTTAACTAATTAATATTTTTTGTGATTCATTATTTGCAATTGCAGGAGCCACTTTGGGGAGAGTAATAGGCGAGCAATTGATGAAGTATGGTATAAACGTGCTGTGGAGCAGTATGGGGTGGAGCCTGATAGTTTTGTTTTTACTGTTGATTTTGAAGCTGGGGATGCAATCATGTCAGGTATTTCTATGGTTTAAACAATTTTATCTTCATTATTTATGGCTGTTTTCCATTGTATGTATTTCCCTTTACTATCAGAAATAGAAGTGTAATAACTTCAGTGTTGAGTGATTGACAGAATTTTTTAATACACTTATCTATTGCACAGTGAATTCACTTACCTATTTTTCAAATACAGGGGACCCAAATTATGTTCATAAGACTTTGGTAACTGCAACTCATGCTGTCTTTGTGGACCATAAAGGTTATCGTGCCCCAGCAGCAGTTGTGGGCCTACAGTTCAGACATTCAGCTCTAGCGTCGCAGTTCCTCAACATAACATCAACAGTAAGTTGAAGTTTGACGTGTTTTAGCCACTTGAGGGCTTTATTTAAGTTATTTGATCACTTTCTGCGTATAAAAATTCCCATCTTAATGATAACTGCGCTGATTTCTGTTGGAGATCCTCTTTCTTTCTACCTAGATGATCTTGTAATGATGAAGCTCAATTTTAAATCTCATTTACATTTGTACATATTCTTTGAAACTGAGTGATAAAATTACCTTGAAATGTTCTTTTTAGTGCTTAGGTCCCTTAGGGTGCCGCAAAACCTGTGCGTCAGAAGAATTAGACTGCTATGTACTGGACAGCAATGGTTTTGTGATCATCTCAGAAGAAGCATCGCATACTGGAAAGTTCTTTGGTGAAATTGATGGTACAATCATGGACTCCCTAGTTCAGGATAGAATATATCGGAAAGTAAGTGTTTGGGACCACCAAGGAGCTTGCACAGATGACCACTCACCATTCAGCGATTCGGCATGTCGTGTCACTCCTTTTCATGGCTTTGTAAGTAAATTTTTGGTGGCACCAACAGTTCAACAGCTTATTCATAATAACTTGGCTAACACTCAGCCCTTAATCGTGAGGCTGTGTAAATGTTAACTCAGATAGGTAATAGGAGGGGGGCAAGGGCATAGGGGCAAAATTAAAAATTGGTTTTCGTTATTTAAAACCAAAAAGATATGAATGAAAAACACACACGCCAAATTTTAGGGCTCAAATTCGATTTTTAACCGAGATAAGTAGCTTTGAAAGTCCGCTAGGAGCTTCGGCCACGCCCACGGCGCGGAACGTATTTCTATTGGCTGACGCCGCGTGACGTGTGAACCTCATGAATGTCGCGAGAGTAATGCTTGAAGAAGCCGTAAACACACTGCGTTCGTGGAAATAGTAGCCAAAAGTTTATCGTCATGGCGAAACACAATGTTAATTTTGTTCTAGCAGATACCAGAAGTGTACTGACATTATTAACAGGGACTGTGGACAATTTTTTGTCTAAAAAACAATCATTTCTTTGAAATGAAACTTCTTAAGATGAAATGTTTACACTTTTCAAAGAGACAGTAATCACGGCAATTATCGTGGATGTTTTAACTTGTGGGCATACCATCATAAAATCCTTTACTTATTACTGGTTTTTAGTTTCCGGATGTAAATTGTGAAATAAATGAACAAATGTGCTATAGTTAAAGCTGTTTTCTTGCCCTCTGAAGGGAGGAAATTCGGGGTTCTCTCCGTTTCTTTTAGGATTAGCATTCAAATTTCGTTGGAATAGCATTTTTTTCAAAGCAGAGGTCTCGCTTTGGTCCACCTATTTTCCTGATAAATGTTCAAGTCAGTTACGTACTATGAAAAATGGTAAAGAATTTTTATCAAAATGAAAGAGTAACTCAGAGATGGGGATTTTTACATGAAATAATCCGTAAGTTCACTTATATTTACATCAGAGTTACACGTACAGTCACTTTCAAAAGTTTTAGGACAAAGTTTGTGGCACCACTTCTGCTTCTCAAGGAAATTTACTATCCTATAATCCTTTCGTAGTTATCTGCTGCACTCCGCTGACATTCCTCTTGTGATTATATATCTACATGCACACAAAGAGACAAATTATTTTATACTGCAAATTTATCATTCCGCTTCTATTTATTTAGGGTGTAATGATTATTTCGTGAGCATTTACTGCATACTTGCACCGGTTTTTACCCTTAGTGGTTAAAGTAACTATTATATAGTTTTTGCCATGTAACGGGTCGCCGCGGCAGTGGCCTAGTGAGCAACGCTTTGAGCTCTGGTAGTGAAGATTGAGGGGTCGGGACTGTCTCTCATAATTCTTTCAGCTCCTTTTCCTACTTATTAACAGGTTTCTTATAATCGTAATTTCGCTGTATTTGATATTATGCTTTTATTGTTGCCGATGCGAAATTTTAAAATTAAGAGAAAAATGGTGGATAAAATCCTGTCGTTAGCATTAACGTACAGTTTGAAGTCTGGCAAAAGGAGTCTCACATAATTTATTATTTGTCAATTATTTTTTTCCGATAAATGCTAGTTCAAACTAATTGCTAGTATTCATTCAGTAAGTATTTGCCTCCGGTTTCTCTGTTTTGTTGTAAGATTTGCAAAGTTATCCGCGTTTATTATTAACTATTTGTTCTTCTATTTATAGACATGGCGGCACCGGGAGTCAAATGTGCTTATTTCTCTTTATTGTGATTAATTCGATATCGTAGTGTTCCTGGAGTACAAATTTGAGATTATCATGTATTAGTTTGTACTATTTGATACATCACCAGGTTAGCGTCGAAGACCTTTTCCGTTGCAAAGGTTGGCTTTTAATGCGCAAGATAGAAACAAAGAGTGAACACCAGGGCAAATATGCAGTAAATGCACACGAAATAATCATTATATCCAACATAAATTGAAGCAGAATGATATATTTGCAATTAAAAAGGAAAATTTTCCGTTAAGTGCGTATATATTTAAGCACATACGAATTTTTTGCGATGTGTGGTCAAAGACAACATAAGGAGCAATGGAAACTAAATCTCTTTGAGAAGCAGAAGAGATTTATATTAATAATGGCCCTCACACATTCTATAACAGCCTATTTCTGAAGGAATATGCAGTCTCCATGCAGCGTCGCACCACCGCCTTCCCCGGTATGGGTTGTTTGGCACCACAAAAAATATTTTTCTGGCGTTTAACGAGAGGTAAATTCACATCTCGGCACACAAAAATATACATAAGGTTTCCTCCCACTCATTTAAAATTCTCCGTTTTATCTAGTATTTACTTATACTCGAATTAACGTACGAGACAATGCACTCCTTATGCAAGCAATGCAGATATCATGATGTTCACACGTCATCAACATGGCGTCGCCCGAGAAATAAGTTTTTGTCGCGGAATTCAAGTTGAAACTTTAAACTGCTCTAGGGGCGAAATTATTCTGCGCTCAATGGTAAAATTTGGTGAGAGCCTTTCTTACACCCATTGCTTTATAAACCAGACAAAATATTTGGTGGTGTAATCCCTTCTATTGAGCATGCGGCATTTACTTAGCGGGATTCCATGGATGAGCCATTTTAAATCAATAGTTAACTATAGTATATCAACTCTGAATAAAACCCACCAGATACCTTCGATCGTTGGCAAGTTTACTTTTTGGAAGATCATTTTGTAACAAATTAAATAAAAATTTTGTTTTATTCATTTACCATTAACCACACAAATTTGCCCTATCCCTTACCATTTTTTCTCTCCTTGCAAATGGTCACCAGCCATGTTATTGTGAATAAACTGTACATTTGATTGAAATTTTTCTCATCTGCAATTATTGCTTGCAGTGCAAAGTTATCCATCATCACTCATAGTTAATAAAATTTTCATAAATATCTCAATTATTCTTTCCAGTCATTCCATGGAGTAGTGAGTTGGACGGTCTCCCGGCTGTCATGGCTTGCTCTTTACACAGGACTACCTCAACTTTGGAATTCTTATACGACTGAAGCTCAACCTACTGGTGATGATATTAGTGGTGAGCTTTCCAATTAAAAATTATCCTGAACAGCATGCATCTCTCTTTACATAATTGACAGTGAATATTATTATTTATTGCAAGCTTTCTTCCTGTGCATTTTATTGCTTGTGAGAGTGGATTCTAAGAGCTAAAAATATGTCATGAAACTTCAATGGCTTAGAATGTGGGAATATCCATGTAGCAAAATTATCTAATTCCAAATCTGCAATGAGCAGATTCTTTTTCATAGTGTGTTGGTTTAAAATTTTCATGTACTCACAGTGATTGATCCAGAGAGGCTATAGTCCCCATCTGGGGTATCCAATTTGCTATAGATGAAATGGTGAAATTTTTCAGACCCCCACTACTCACTACTGCTGGGAAGTTACCCCTCAAGCTCCCCATCTAGCCCCCTCCCCCTTTTCCCTATACTGGATCCGCTGCTGTGTACTCATACTTAGATCTTTAATTATTGTTATTATTCCTATGCTCAAAAGTTTACCAGGAAAACATTAATAAAGATAGCTATCCTCACAAACTACGAGTGAATTTACCATCTGAACCTTCTATAATGGAAGAAATGAATGCTCCAAAGTTGATTCTTGTTTGAGTGTTGCAGTGTAGAATCCTCTAAAATTGCTGGGTGCATAATATGTGTCGTGATAATCTTTGAGTGTGCATAATCATGCTCCATGATGCTCTGATCAGACTTTCTGTGAGAAATTTCTTCTTTAAAAATGACCATACATTAAAAATGGTTTGGCACCTGGATTAGTAGCTGTACCCTTTACCCACAATTTTTTAAATTTATTACTTTTTCAAGGTTCATTTTTTGGCATTTCATCTTAAGAGGCAGAAATATGATTAACTTTTACGAGCACATTCTTTATTCTTAAATTTGATTAAAACTGGATTTGGATGTGCATCGACATGTGCCTGATGAAAATAAGGCTTGAGTTTTAATAAAATTTATGTAGTATTTATACAATTTATTCTTTTACCAACCTTTTTCAATGTCTTCAATTTTATAAGTACATTATTTATTAATCAGAAAGAGTTTCAACCCAAAGGTTTATTATAAGTTGACTGGGGCTAAGCTCATCCAGGATTATTCCACTAGTATGGGAAATTCACACTCATGGAGGGCTTGTTATCTTGGCCATCTTACACTTTAGAATTTTTGTTTAGGGGTGTGAAAGGCTTCATTATCGCATAGTATGTTCCTCTTAAGTCTCCTTGCACTAATTAAAATTTAAAACTGTAACAACATATGGATGTTTAACTGTAGGCTTTTGTAATGTAGTTAATCAACTTACCTAAATTGGTGTAAGGTGAAACAATTTGTTTGATGTCAAAATTCTCTCTGCAGCTCACTTATCGTCCTTCTATGGTGGGTATTCGATAAGTTTAAGTAGCAGGGTATCATAGTAACAAGTTCGCTTGTTTACTTTTCATTCAAAATACAGGGTAAAAATTTGTTTAGTTTAAATTATTTGTTTATTACTTGTTTTTCCTTAAGGGGTGGACTTCAAATATCACGTTGAATTTTATATGACATTGTAGTGTTTTATTTTTCGATCTTCATGAGCTTGGCCATGGAATAACATTCAGCAATAGAGGCAATCAATTATAGACTACCAGCATATGTGGTGCCACTCTATTTGTTGAGAAACATTTTTAACCCATAGTGCGTACATGTTATGTTTTTCCATTTCTCGTTTCCCAAAGACTTGCCAGAGGAAGACTATGAATCCTATGATGAGGATGAGGAAGGCGAGGCGGAGGAAGATGAAGAGGATGAAGATGACGAGGACACTGGAGCAGGAGGGGAGGAAGAGGAGGTGGAGAGCACTGGTGGTGGCGGGGGCAGTTCAGCCCTGCCCCCTCCGCCTCCACCAGCTGCCCTGCCTCCACCTCCACCACCACCCCCAAGTCCAACCCCCCTTACCGTTAACCGCAGCACCCCCTGGAGGGAAAGTGGAGGGTGGGGTAGTGGATCCTCTGGTGGGCGTTGGGGCAGTCAGCATTACCCCAGGAAGTGGCCTCATCTGACGCAAACCTACGATGGACCAATGAGTGATGCAAGGCCGTGCAACAAGAGAACTGACCTTTATATTCTGCAACCTGAGAGGCTCAACACAAGTGGGTTGTTTAATCCACTGAAGGGGAAGTTAACCAATTGCCATGTGACCGGATGTGAAAGGTGAATGAAGGAGCTTAAATTCATGTATCTAAATATCCTTTTAGTCTTACACTTTATTTCCAGGGTAGCCATTCTCTGGAACGAATTTAGTTAGTCTATGAATTTTGTTTAATCTAGAAATTCAATGAATACCTCGGAAAACAGAAAATAATTATGGGAAAGTAATATTTTCTACCGAACTTAAATTTAAAACTTTACCACTAAGGTTGATTACTAGATTTTATTGATTAAAGGTTACATTTTCATATTAATCCATCAAAGTAGCCAGGGCCAATGTTTTTGTGTGTAAAAGATATTTTTAATCGATTAGTGCTCTTGCGTTTTCTTCACTATATTCATTAAATGGTTTTAAGGAGTGAAACCTCAGTGTAAAAAATGTTAATTCATATAATATTTGTACTCAAATTGGCATGCTGGTTGTTAGTTAAATGGTTAAAAGTTAAATTTCTTGTTTAAATTAAGTTAAACATTTTTCCTTTTGACTTTGTTAAAAGTATGTTTTAGGCTTTATAATGTTCAGTCGATCTATATTTTGAAACCAGAGTATGGAAAACTTTATTTCCCCTGAACAAATTTTCATTGATATCTCTTTTATGTTTGATATCTCACGAAACTCAATTGTAAATCATGGTATCATGTGTTTCTATCCAAATTTCAGTGCAGTTTCAAGAAAGACTTAATGGGAATAATGTGTCAATTTTAGCACAATTTCTATCAGATATTAAATGAAGTAGAATCTTAAAGTCAAAGCATAGGGAATGTGATGAATAATTAATAACTACTTGGACATGATTCCACGCCTTTAGTCTAAGTGACTCCACCTAGGTTTTGGTATCCCTGGCCATTTTCAGTTAATGGCTATTTCGGGTTTCTGACACAAAAAGTATATCCGTGATTATAAATGGGATACGGATTCATGAGTAACTATATACAGTGATATTTTGATGTTTTTTTTTATAGAGGCAGTTAGTAATAACATAGCTAGAAATTTGCATCAGGAAGGGCTTTGGTGGTGTGTGGGTTGCATACACTGTTAATAATCTGTCAATTCAGTGGCATAGTAAATCTGTAAAACTTTCATCAACCATGCTGTAAATTCCATTTTTTCTATGCTGAAAGTTAAAGCCATCATTTTTATCACTGAAATGCCCATAGTTATTAAGGGTTTGTCTCCCAATGCATTTGTTCCTGAAATCCACCCTTCAGGCCAGAGGTTTTTATTTAATGTGGCCAACAATCCGTATATGTGTTTCACTTTTGCATGGTGCTGCTTTTATTTTTCTTAGAGTGGGCACATGTCTCCTCCAGCTCCATATTTTCCATCCTTGCATCTTCATACCTTGTTCTGGAGGATAGTATGGGATGCTGAAACCCAGGACATAAATTTTTCTTTGACTAAATGGAGGAATCATAATCAATTTATCTTTATTCATGTATCATAATTCCATAGTGTATTATGCATGTGCTTTTTGCTCCTGGATTTCAATTTTTCTACTTATGAATAATTTCTTTTTTTATTTTATGCTGTATGAATATATTGAAAATACTGCAACTTACATACACATTTACTTTTTAAGTGACTTGGTGGAGGTACTTCATTCCTTATGAGATAGTGTAAATAGCTTTACTTGAGATTAAGAGGTAGGTGGAAATGATAGTGCTTCAAAGATAAGAAATAAAAGAAACATTGTTTGCGTGCTTATTTAGGGTAAATGAAAAAAAAAGAATTTTCACTTTTTGATAAAATAAATATAATTAAATCCTTGTTTATCCCTTAAATAAATTGTGTATATCTCTCATACAACACCACAAAATATATTCTACTCCAAATCAGTAAATGTGAAATATAATTAAATAAATTATGATTGAAATATAAGGATGGGGTTAGGCTGCTTAAGTTAATAATCCTTGATTGATGGCTGTAAGCTTGAAACTTAAGACAGTCCACTCCATGGGAAATGCAACATTTCTGTCTGCAGATTTTAGGTATCGCGCATCTGTGCTGGGAAAGGTGTAGAACTGAAAGTCGTACACTTGAGAGTGATTTCCCATTGAATTGCACATATTTACGCTGGGCAAACCCACTTAGACCATTCATCTGAGAAAGCCATGCAACTGAAGGTCATCCTGCTGAGGTTTAATTTATTACATGAGAGACAATTGTATGTTAATTTTTGTATCATCAAAGTATAATGAACATTTAAGAAGAAAATACGTAACATTAGGTACCATTTGAGTCATGACTGGCTTGTCAGAGATATTCTGGAAAAAGTATTGATAATAAGACTGATGCATAGTATCTTGACTCATTTTTCCTTTTACATACTCACATTGTAATGCTTGGTGAAAGATGTCTGCTGTTATAATGATAATGTATGTATAAGTGATTTTTTTTTCAAATTGGTTTGTTGGCTGTCTGGCATTTTGCTTTGAAACTTATCACATTCCGTACTGACCGTTTTCCAGAGAAAATGCCCTGTGGCTGACATTTTGGCAAAAATTTGTATTTTTTATTATTATTTTAACGACGTTATCTTATGCGTTGTGATGCTGGGTACATGCTTTCCCCTATTTTTTTCCAAAAGTAACCCGAATACTATAATAATAATAACACTTCATCTGTTAAAAATTTGAAATTAAAATTTTCTAAGTATCCTGTAAAATTTGGGATATCTTCCCGCAACACACCTATATGTTTCCTATATTTCTTTGCTCTGTGTCAGTACTCCAGCGACAACCCGTTCACACGTAATCACTTTCTGGAAAAAACTAATGAAAATATGTAATAATGCAGCTAATATTAACTTTTTAAATCTGGATATGATACATTTAAATGCGATTTTGAATGTTTTATTGCACTAAAGTAAGTATTGCGAGTATTACCAATATTTCTTGCAAAAGTGTTGTTCCCTGTGATGGAAAATGCCACTGAATGATATGATATCCTCTCGACAAGATTTTATAATGGCATAAATAGGTTTATAAATAAAAAGGAAAATTTGTATCGTATAAACAAAGAATTATTGCAATGAAAGATATTGTTTTACAAATCAGAAATTGACTAGCATACAAAGAAGAATTTTTCATTTCCTAATCACTATGCATCAAATAATATCATTTTTAAAAAGAAACAAATTTAAATAGAAAACATAAAAGGCGCGCATTTTTAAAAAACATTGTCCCCCTGGGTAAATAATTTTCAGGATAACAAATTCTTGTGATACTTCTGGAAACACTAAAGACACAATCGAGGCCCAGCCAGGCAGTTGGGGCTATAATATGATGTGTCCTGGCAGACATTCTTCTTGAAGCACTGCCTACATCTCTTCTGTTTTCGTCTTTTCTGTTTTTTGTGTTTGTCATATAATCGGGGAAATGTCCTGATAAGCCCTTGGTTTTGGATGAGGCGGGCTAAAATGACGGTCTATTCAAAGGAGTCGAAAGTATAGATATTGTCAAAAGAGATTCTATAATTTGAATTTGAAAGTTGATGAGAGGAATTTTCCAAATATTTTTGCGAATAAAAAATAAAGGTTCAGTAACAGTAAGTTCAGTAGGTGGATTCAATGGGAAGGAAAGACATCATTTGATTCCAATGATCGATGCCACAATTGTAATTACTGTATTCAACTACCGCGTGAGGATTTTTTGGGGTGCACCCATGTCTTTTCATGGATTTAATAATTTTTTTGCACTGAATTCAGTGCTGATCATCCGCACTTCCCTCTTATCCTTCCACCTTAGGATACAAATTTCATCCTCAGAAAAGGCCTCCACCACCTCACCTTTCTTTAATTTCTGGCAGAGCACCAAAAGAGGAGTACCTTTCTTGCCTCTCCTCAGTGTCCCCATCATGTTAGTTTTCCCATTTGGATGGAATCTAGAACTGGCTACACTGTTATTAAAGTTATCCACATAAAAGGATTGGTCACAGTCAAAATGATGCTGCATCATTTATTTACCATCTTCTCCAAATGTCCTTTTCCAGTCACTTCTGAGTTGGAAGATGCTTGGTATTTGAGGACTTGCAGCGACAAACCCTTTACTTCCGTCAACATTTACATCTTTATTGCGTACCTGTGGCACTTTCCCCTCATATATGCTCTATATCCCAGCACAAGCCATTGGAACCATAGGCTCTTTCAAACTCAGGTCACATGAGGGGGTCACTACTTTATCCATTGTTTCCTTGAATGCGTCTATAATGGGGCTAATTTTGAATTATCAGTCAGTCAGAGGGGTATTAGCGTCAGAGAAAGTAGATAGGTGCTCATTGATTTGAAGGGCTTGGTGAATTGACATGAATTGATCACATGACTTCTCTCTCCTGAAGCAATGCAAGTCATATGAAGGATGAGCTTTTCAATAATCAGAGGTAATTGTGATAATTCTTGTACGAAAAATAAGGCCAAAAAGTGTGGAAATTCTTCTATGGTTAAATATTTCCATCTAGTAATTTTCCTTCAGAATACGCATTGCCCATTATGTATTCTCAGGCTGGATCAGTTTCTCTGAGTTCAGTGGCATGAGACTGGGTGAGGGGAAGTTGCTCTCTTAGGCATTTTTTGCTGCGGAGGATGCCAAATAAAATACTTGTAATAGTTTAGAATATTATGGAAAATTTTTCATTAGTTTACCTTAAATTTGACCACCATATACATATATGACATTTATGTTGAAGTTTTGAAACTTTGAGACAAGATTCCTGGCTAAAGACATCTAAAGACATCAATTTAGAAAATATATGTTACTTAAAGCATTATACCTATATTGTTTACAAATATATAAATAATTTCAATATGGGTTGCCAATCTTTCCCAACCATGAAATTGCTAAAAGAAAAAGTGTAAGAATAGACCTATTGGTGTTACAGTAATTAATCGAACATCTTAGTAAGATTTATATTTATTTGTAAATCCCTGATGATATTAATTAATCTATCGTGGTAACATTTGTTGGAATTCCTGGAAGAACATAAAGCCTAGTTTCAGTCATGCATCAGGCTTAGAAAGCATTTATGTGTATATAGTAAGAAATTTTGTGTATAAGAGTATTACATAGTATTCACAACCTAACTCCATAAATTATGTGATGTAGGATTTGACTTTGTGGGAAAATTTTCCTTTGAGCTGTATTTTGTGATTATATTTGGTACGCATTAATAAAAAATGTTGTTGCTAAATGAATTTTCTCAACTGCAGGCCTTTCAGTGTCCAGAAGATCCCTCACAGCAATTTAATCCTCCTTGTGGTGGACACACTTTGTCCTTGTGGAAGTAAGCTTCTCAGCATAGTTCCTCGTGAAGTGGTGCCAGGTGCTGCAACGAGTGTGAGTGGTGCCACGGGTGCAAGTGGAAATGAAGCGCTATCACCATCCTCATCTCCCTCCACACCACCTGCGTCCAGTCCGGCCAATGGAGGCTCTGGTGGTAACCACTGCCCCAGGCCTAAAGATGCCCTCTACCGGAGAAGGCCACCAAAGTGTATGAATTATCACCCAGAGGTAAGTTTTTAAGAGGCACTTTCAGATTCATTATGTATCAGCCAGTATGCATTAGACATGATAGATGATCTTCATAAAACATGAAAGGAGGAGGAGAAGATTCTGACTTGAATGAGAAAGGTGATATGTACTATCATGGATATCAAAGGGATCATGCACCCTTTGCCACTACTCTGACTGACAAAACCAACCCTGTCAGCTATTTTGATGCCTAATGTTTGGACCCAGCCAGCAGGGGTGAGCTATTTATATACTCCAGGAAGTATCCTGTGATACAAGAGTACATATGTATATGTATTCAATATGGGATCACTGTCCCAAAATGAAACAGTGGGGATCCAACTCAAGTACACTGTGGTTACCAGATGATTCATCAAATGTATTGCAAGAACAAATGCAGCATTAAATATGATTCTAAACACCATGCATTTTCAATGGAATGACTGCAAATAACTGTGGCAAAGATGTTAAAATATCAGCACAGAGTAGAAACTCTCGAAATTCTTTTTTTACCCCTGCTAGATCCCCAAGGTACTCAAAATTTCCTTGTGCAGGCCAAAGACACCCTTTGCCACTACTCTGACTGACAAAACCAACCTTGTCAGCTATTTTGATACCTGATGTTTGGACCCAGCCAGCAGGGGTCAGCTATTTATATACCCCAGGAGAGTATCATTATAACTTCATGATGACGTCCTACTTTGGAAGGGAGAATTTAGGTGCATGATCAGTGATCAAAACTCAAAGGTTTATCAGTTTAAACCTTTGAGTTTTGAATGTCAACATCTCCCTGATCCACTCTTTCCACAATCAGCCAGAAATAGTTGATCATAATTTTCCTTTCACTGTCTAACAAGAGAAAGTGCCTATCAGTAATTGACTGTTAATTTAAATTTATGAATAAGAAATTTTTGCTTAAATATATACCCATTATCATCCAAATTTTCTTACATTTTACAAACTTAGTGGTTCAGTGTATGAGACTAAATATCATTAGTTTATGAATTATGGGTTAAAATTGGGGCTATATATGTTTTACGAAATATGCATTACCGTGGCAGAATACATTTCTCACCTATCCCTCACTCAAGCTTGGTGGGTGTCAGTTATCCTGGGTGTGCTGCAACCACCATTCCATCCCTTACAATTTGGACCTTACATTCCTGAATACTGAAGATCTTTCATGCATATATCAAGTATTGATCATAGTTAATGAAGTGGGTGGGAAACACTACCACCACCAACGTTTGGCCAAATCATGCGTCCAGCTGATGTTTGTTATCAATATCCAATACAATTCTTTGTAAATCTATACATGATTTAATTTACTGGATAAGGTTTACTGTAATTATATAACCTCCTCTTCCAAATAATGCTTAGTCAACAGTTCACGTAATGTGTTGACGGTAGAAAGATGTCGTCATGAACTGAATGGTAAAGGAAAATAATTTTATGAATTTTTTTCCTTTACCATTTCAGGATTTATTGATTTTTTTCTTCATTTTGTATCATTTTTTCAACAAAAAAACTATGGCAATGCTTAAATAATATACACATTGATACATTTTAAGCAGGATCTAATACTCTAATAACACTTATAATTAGTCTTTCCGATCGCTGGCATTTATCATGTGGTCTTATGCAGGTAATTGTGCTATGCTTGTCCTTATATCTGTAAAACAAAAGATTCAAAATCAAGGAAGATTCTGTCTTTTCACTTATGTGGTTCTGCGGCTTTTCACTTCTTAAGAAATTCATGCCAAATTCTATGGGCTTCATTAAGCTTTTAGAGTATTTTGTTTATGCTCTAATTGTTAGCAGTTATGGTGAAGAAAAATCCTCTTTGTTTGAAAATCATCATTTATATATATACATATATATATATATATATAAGAAAGTCGAAAATATATATATAAGAAAGTCGAAAATATATATATAAGAAAGTCGAAAATATATATATAAGAAAGTCGAAAAACGTGTTAGTTAGAACACTTATAACTCGAGAACGGCTGCACCGATTTTAGTGACATTAGGCTCTTTGGATTCGTCTCAGCCCCGGATAACGTATAGGACATTAAAAAATAGGAAAAGTTCACAAAAAAAATTCAACTTTATCTTATTGTTAGAGATATGTTTTTAGGAGTTGATTGTTAATACGGTCAAAAAATAAGATTTTTTTTTTTTTCGTTTTTACGAATGCATTGACTGATTTTTTCAACAATATTTAAAAAAATTTTAATGTTCAAACATGTTAAAAATATTAAAGTAAAATTAGAAGAGTATTAAAATAATTGAATTAGAGGTAAGCTCAGCTCGAATTGAGTTGTAAACAAACACATAACTACCGTGTGTGTAAACAAATCTCCAAGCAATTGTTGATTATCAGTAATGTCTGTGTACTCTGCATGAATTCAAATCTTTTAACTTTGTAATAAACAAAGACGAAGTCACCAACTAATCACTAAACCTATCACAAACAAGTCACTAACTCTATCTGAATATTTAAAGTCATTGGACGCACCTGGCTTACCACGGTGCGATTTACAGCTAAAGGTAGGCTCTGTGTTCATGATCTTTCGAAACCTAAACCAACCAAAACTATCCAACGGAACGTGTTTGGTTATTAAAAAAACTGATAATGAAAGTGATTCACGCCACTATACTCAAAGGAAAATTCAAAGATGAGGAAGTTCTCAATCCGAAGGTTCCATGATTCCAACTTATATGCCCTTTTGAGCTTAAACGTATTCAATTTCCAATTCGTGTTGCATTCGTGATAACGATTAACAAATCGCATGGTCAGTCTTTCAGTTTTTGTGATGTTTGTTCTCATGTGTCAGTGAAAACCCATGATTTTCTCATGGTAAACAGTATGTGGTATGTTTACGAGTCGGTAAACCATCTGCTGCATTACTTCCTTCGCTTCAAGGGCGCAGCTAGGAATTAAGGATAGGCGCAGCTAATACTGGCGGGTCTGTAGGGTATAGAAAACTCGCCAAGGTAAGCGAGAGGTGTGGGGGCCCTCCCCCAGATATTTTTTAAGATAAACGGTTCAAAATAGTGGGTTTTGCGGCTGTGTGAATAGTTAAATATGTTTTGTTTGTTACCCATCCGTCCCCCTAATATTAGTAACAAAAGTTTTTATAAAAAAGTTCTCTGAGCTCTTGGGGGGTTTTAACCCCCTAAAACTCCCCTCGCTGCGTCACTGCTTCACTTCGCTATTTTTATTTAGCTTCATTCGCTTTATCTTGCGCCTGATAACAAAACAAAAACTGTTGTTTATCAGAAGGCGCTTGACACGAGACATTAAACCCGAATGTGTAGGGCACACCGTGGTGCGTTTACGCATGCAGCACGTTTACGCAGTGCATTTTTTCCAAACAGAGATACTATAACTGGCGCGCCTAAAGTCATTTGATACGAATGCTGCTTCATAGGGGCTTTTCTTCCACTATTTTGAGCATCAGTGAAGCATTGGTCTAGCGTTGCGTTAACCCACCCCGTGAACGAGCCAAGTTTACGCTACGGACTTAGACCTAAAAACATTTTTTTATGGTTAATAACACAAATAGCCAGCAACTGAATGCGTATAATTTTTATTTCATCAATATTTTCTCATTTAATTTATAATAAATCAAATATGATTAAAACGATACAGCCGCTCTTTATTTATAAATTGTGCAACTAAACTATAAGTTCATTGAATGTTAGGCGGTACGAAGTTCGCCGGGTCAGCTAGAATATATATATATGTATGTATGTATGTATAATATTATATTGCAGATAATTATTGGCCATGATAGATCAAATCACTTTTTTCATGTTACCATCATATACTAGAGTTTAAATATTCATAATGAACTTTGTTAAAATTAGTAGAAAAAATTAGTGGATTTTTTTTTGAAATTACCAAAAAGGAGTCGTATCTCTCTGAAATTTTATTACATAAATTTACCTCGTTTTACATTATTATGAAAAACAACTGTATACTTATGATTTTATCTCAACTTGGGGAGCCTTCTCAAATGTGATTAGCATTAAAAAGTACATAATCAGCATAGTGCATGGTACATTAATCTTGTTTTCTTTCCAGGAGAGTGAAATTCGCCTCTGTGGTGGCAGTGGTTGCCTGAAGTCAACAGTTGCTTTGTTACCAGCTCTCCTAACCATTTGGAGTGCCGTAATTCATTACTGGGCGAGTATATCCTCTTAAAGGACTCATTAGTATGGTGCATGGGTATGCGTAATACACATGGAATCATTATTCAAGTAATGAAAATGAGGTGGTAATGACTGTTTTGATGGTATTATTACAATGGTGCAAAACATTGCTGGCTTTTTAGTGTGCCATTTTGTGTTGTTGGCACCTCCTACAAAGGCTGCAAAGAGTGACTTTGACTTGGCAGGAACTTTTTGAATGGTAATTACAAATTAGCGTGAAAGAATGCCTCAGAATGGAAAAGTTATCTGTAAACTTGATGAAAAAAAGCCACCAGTTTAGGTTAGTATTGGGAAAATGAAAAAAACACAACATCAGTTATAGTTTTCATGTTGTGTTTTGGATATATTCCTCATACTGAGGAATGGGGATGATGTGTGAGTGTTTGGGTGTTTACTTGTGACATAATCTCCCTTTGACCCTCTACCGGTTGTTATTCATCATTTGAAGCATTATTGGCAACCCTTCTAGGAGTTTTATTTCTATGTAAACACATTGTTTTGGAAAACAAAATTATGGAAGCATGGATATATTACAACTGAAGACTGTGCAATCAAAACTTTTTTCATGCACTATGCACAACCATCATAAATTGGAATTTTTAGGATGCTTAAGAGGATGCTAGGGAACAGTTGAAAGATAAGGGGTTATCTAAAATATTGTGTCATTGGTAAAGGTGAGCGTTCAGAAATTTTATTTATGGGTGAATGCATGTAAATTATTTCAAGATTTTGGGCAGATCAAGAGAAGAGATTGGGGTTAAGTGCTTGGGAAGCTCTAAAGCACTATGATAGTTGCTTTCATAGAATAAGAAGAATGTAAAGGCATTTCACTTCAAGCCAGCAGTTGGCAAGTGATGAGTATACGGGACCTAAAATATTTTGTCGTAGACATTCAGCGAGTAATTTTGGAATAATCCTTTTCAACTGGCCATCACCATTCCCTGTCTCTTTTTTATATACTCACCCTCAAACGAATTGGCTTGTTCCTTTTCTGTAGATAATCAATATTTTCTGATCTGACCTTTAATGGGATGAATATTAAGTGAAAGTAAATCCTCAGCTCTAATCTTCATCCACAATAATTTTCAAATATTCATTTCTAGCATTTCTAGCCATGCTCACGTTACACAATGGTTTTGCTGAAGAGCAAGTTTATGGGAAAGACACTGGGTTTATTGTGCCATTAGCATAGAGAAAAACTGAGGATGGTTATCTCGGAATTTGCTCCATTAGTGTCTAATATTGTGCCATTTTATTTAAACGTTTAAGCATCATAATTAACAGTTCCAAAACTATTTATTTAAATCCATTGCAAGAATTTTTGATGGAGGCAATGAAGAAAGCTTTGGATATATATTCTTTGAAAGGCAAAAAATCTTCAATAAATAAAAATCTTTTTTAAATGTTTTGATGTTTATGTCAGATGTGTGGAAGAAACATATATGTACCTATCAATTGTAACCTGTATGTAATAGAATGATTTTTTGTGATGTTAAACATTAATCTGGAATGGGGAGCCTGCAATAAGAGGTAAGCTTCAGTGATTAATTTGGCTGAACAAAAATGAGATCAATACATAATCATAAGTATCAAAAACCAATGTTTTCTACATTTCAATTCAGTAAAATGGATCTCCTGTATCAAAGTGAGTTCAAATGAGGAAGGTCCAGCCAGTTTGGCAGAACATATCTCAAGGCACTCTGATGTGTTGTGGGTTCCACTAATTTACCTACTCTATGGTTCAGATGTGTTAAATTGTGCAAAATACTTGAGAAATAACAATTGTGAGAAGCCTATATCAATGATAATAATGCCTACCTCACAATTTTCAAAGTAAACTGCACAAATTATCATGGAAAAATTTTCTTATTTTCACAAATTTCACCCCTGGCCTAAAGGAGCGACTCAAATCCTGGCTTTGATGTTTGGGTATTTTAATAAATGTGTGATTCTTGTGCGTTGTGTGAATGACATATCTTAGGAGTGAATGCGTTATTTTACTATTTTTTGTAATTTTTGCGTAAATAAGAACTTGCAAAAGAGATAGCTTTAATGCGATATTTCCCCATATCTATCTCTCTATCTAACTCTCCCTTAAATCTGCATAAACTGGCAATTGTGATTACAACTGTCAAAATTTAATTAGGTATAACATTCGCCAAAAATGTCTTTTGTCTCATGAGATTTTTTATGGTTGAAACGAATATGAGCCACTAAAAAATAACGGGCGGTGCTTGTACTAGTACAAAGATATATGAGAGTAAGCGTCACTCTATTATGATGGTTTGAAATGTACAAGAGGGGGAACGTAAGCTCCAAATGCTCCAGCATTATGATTGCGAATGATAACCACCTCGGTTCCCTATTCCCAACCACTTTTATCGTGCATATTTCCCTGATTAACATAACATATTTTTGGGAAATAAGTGTGAGTTAAAATTGAGTGGGAAAAGAGGAGATCTGCAAAGTGCAAGTGTATAGTGAATGGAAAACATTGCTTTACTAATGATCCTGGTCTTCCACTGCCAGGTGTACATGATCCAATATGTGCTTACAATGTGACATAAAGCAGATTTTATTGGCGGTGGCTTGGGGTAGCCAATTGCACCAACTCGGTGAAGGAGAAAGAGGAGGGAAAGATTTTTAAAAATTGAAAAACGTAAAATACTGGTGTGCAGGTTGGGAATGCCTTATATGTGAGCCTATGTCTTTTCATGGGGTAACTGCAAAACATGAGTCTTCCAATTCAACCAAAATATTATTAAAATAAAGTTAAGAGAGGTAAATCAGACATTTTAGTGTGTATGCAATAGGCAGCAATAGGGCTATCATATCATAGGGTGAGTAAGAATTTAAAAAAAATGCAACAGAGGGATGAGGTGCAGTTACAATTAAATAATTTATTTTGGTATCATATAAGCTTTGATGCTTGGCCCAAAGAAGAAAAAAATTTAATGGGCATGGGGAAGTGGTCAGCGAAGGTGATTATAAATAAGTAGGTAAAAGAAGTGGAGGTGAACTTTAATGGGTGGGTCTGCAGTGTGAAGGAGGGGTAAAGCTTCAACCCACGGTGCTCTTTAAGTCCCCCAATACAGCATCTGTCTCTTATATATCTCCCTCTGTTCTTTTATTTTTACATTTTTTTACTCCTACATGAGGACATGATGCCAATATTAGAGCAAAGTGTTGCTTGATTTTTCATTTTAACATTTAAATGTGGCATCATTTTCTGTGTAGTTTTAAGGAGCATGGATCCTAAGTCATTTTTTGACAAATAAATCATCGTAATCATTCATCATTATCATACACAAATAGTGATCTTACCTCATTGATATCCCTCCTATAACATTGAAATATTTAAGGCTTTTAGAAAATTATAATTTAAATAATTATTCCCTATCTACTTCATATATTACACGTCCAAGCATAGCATAAATATATATTTCATGCCGGTTTATTTACTCTTTAATTAAGGAGGTTTCTAAAGAGATAGTCTCCTTGGTGGCATTGGTGATGAGAGTTTTATGGCTTAAAATTTCAGTTGCTTTTGATAAACTGGTAAATGCAATGTATTGTGGTGTTTTTATGGTAGATTATTTTCATTGAAAATGATTGAGTCAAAAGACATATCATTGTTACCCAGTTTCCTTTTTTTCATTTGTGTCATTTAAGTTCATTCATTGGTCACTTAATACTTCCTAATCGTCTCTCCCTCTCATTAGTCAGAGTGATTTCAAAATATAAATGCTGAATTGAAGGAGTAATTGACAATAGTTTGACTCAATCTAATAAATGTTTTAATGAGGATTGTTTTACATAAGATGTTTGAAATAATATGAGAGTGTCCAATGTTGTTTTCCGCTTGAGAACACTTTTTTTCTGTAAATGCAAGCATTTGTACGTCTGTATGCACGTGAAAATTTTATACATCCCCATATTGTATGTCTCTTTGAGTGAAAGGTAGCAAAAATGAAAATTTGCCTATGTGCTCATTGTTGTCATGAACTTCAATGTGTAATCAAGATCAAGTTCAAGTATATTATTACTTGTGGCTTGATTCTGTTCACCATTTTATGGCTACAGTGATTTGTAAGAGTGGGAGTGAATCTGAATGCATTTGTGACCTCTTCAAACTCAACATGCTTAATGTTAAGACTAATTGCTATTGAAAGCCTCATCACTTCTATTACAGTTAACTAAAAGATTTGAGTTTTCAACTCATGGCAAAAATGTGTACATTATCACTCAATCTTGAATACTTAAATATTGTTGATGGCACTAGTTGAAATTGTTAAAGTGTTTTATATGGCAAGAGGTATGTTGGGATTGAAAAATATGCTTCCCTGTAGCTATTGATGACTGCAATTTAATCGTCTATGTTATATCAAAAATCCTGTAAAATGTTAATTGAAGGTTATACTTGTGTCAGGGTAGCATTTCTGGTTAGTCACACTTTATGGTGAATATTTAAGTTTTCAATGTTTTGTTTAAAATTTTATGAACTGTTGTTTTTATACCAGACAGGCATCTCTTGTCATTAGCCTGTGTCATTGAATCAATGGAATCAAGCATTTTAAAGAGATGTAGAGGTTGTTTGTGAATGCAATTTTCAAAATAGTTCATATCAAACTTTCAATTCTGAGCTGGTTGTGCTGAAAATGAATGTTAATTAATTTGTAAGCAGCAGTTTTTTCCCCTCTTCTACTTTTGCAACATTTACCTGCCAACTCCATGATGCAGTCGGCTACCTAAGATAAAACTTTCTCCCTCCAACACCTCTTGACTCACCCCCAAAAATATGCCCAATTAACATGTTGGGTTGTAGATTTTATGCAGATTATGATGTTGATGATTGCTGTTGTTTGTAGATTATGAAAAATATGAATATATACATGCCCTAACAATGTAGATAGCAATTTGTCCCCTCTAGCTACTAGACTCCTATTTTATGAGTCATTGTTGACAAGGAAGTTCATCTTGAAATTTCACTTCCCATTACTTTTGTACTCTCAATAACATATATAAATATATACATCTCTTTACATCTTTGTCTAAAGTGCTGGCAGATAGCTGTCCACTGTTTTCATATGATTTTTGTCATTTGTGTGTTAATGGGCTTAATTACAAACAAATATAAGAAAAATGACATGGGCATTGTGATGTTTATTTTTTTTTAAGCATTTGTGCATTCTTGTAACTACTACCCATGTCTATCCCAATAAACAAAATGCATTTGTACTGCAGTGCATGTCCTTTTACATTACCTGTGCCTATCTCTTTCACAATTGAACCTTTTCTGTACATGATTTGGTGTACCATCCAACAGCAGTGGTTCAAAAAAAATTCATGGCATTACGAAGGAAACTTCATTTTCAAGAAAATATTCAGTAAATATAAAGCATTTTACTTTACATGCACCTAATTATACTAACAGCTTTACAACTTTTTAATACCCTAATAATGCAAAAATAATACGAAGTCCAACTATAAAGTAAGCTGCTTTATCAGCTTTCACCCCTTATTTTGCTCTTACTAACATGATGACCTCTGCACTGGTCATAATGACCGGCAGTGAAACTTTCTGCCTCACTAAGCATGTCATAGTTATCAGCCGAAGAGCGACAGAGTCCTGGGAGACCCTAGAAGGATTAAAACACTCCTTCACATTGCAAGTCCAATGTCAACCGAATGAAATGTTTTATATAAAACAATATTTGTTCCCATTGATTTTTCAACATATCAAACGAATTCCCTGTGTTTTTCTCAGCGTGGAGAAATTTCAACAAAGTTCATACATATTGATGGATTTAGTATATTTCTATTCCATTTTGACTGATTTGAAACTGGACTGAACCTTGGGCGTAACCAGTGGGGGGCACGTGGGGGCAACTGCCCCCTCCTTGAAGAAAAAAACCACAAAAGTTTTTATGGAAAATCAGCACTTGATTGAAACGAAAGTTTTCAACAAATTTTCTTTCAACCCATGGTTGATATTAGAGTATGACATGTAGCTAAAATATTTTTTATCAAGCAAATAATTTTATATATTAACTAAGCCCGGTTATAATTTTCTTAAAATGTTGGTTTAATTCAACTTTTCAATGCAAAAATGTTAAGACTTGAATGGCCATGGCTTGCACCCCCCCCCCCCTCTAGTTTTGATGCTGGGTATGCCCTTGGACTGAGCTCCATTGACATTGATGCTATAACTCCATTTGAAATTTCCATGTGATAAGCGAAAAAAGAATTTCTTACTTTAGACTTGTAAGATAAGCAACAAATATTTTTTTTGAAAAACACTGAAAATAGCAATAGGTGACCACACGGAGGGGATAAGAAAAGGTTGATCTGTGTGCCTGAGGAAGGGCCTGGAATCGCTCTAAGTTGGGTCTCGAGGGGCGACCACAGCTGGGGCTATTGTGTCCACGGCGGTCACTTTCCTCCACCCCACGCCGTATACATATACCGTATTTCTCCGAATACAGTCCCCCGCCCCCCTAATTTTGAGGCTTGAGTTTCAGGAAAAAAATTTTAAAATGGGTTTGAATATAGTCTCCCCTTCACTTTTACCATGGGCATTTTCGGAAAAAAGGGGGGAATATATTCAGACAAATACGGTATGTGGCTTTCGTGAATTGAATCAGAAAGTTGATGCCTCTCATGTGCACCTTTCATTCTTATGCGAAGAAAATCCTTGCCACATGTGTGCAGCATTCGACGAGAAAGGGTTCAATCTTTCAGCCAAATCCCATATGCTCGCTGCATATTCGAGGTGCAGCATAATGAGAGTGGAATTGCACCTCTTCCACTTTTTCATCTGAGAACCTTCCCTTCCCATGAGGTTTGTCCATCACGGCAAAATGTCTGCAATTATGTAACATCAAACCTTAATGTAAACCTGAGAGCAATGCATTTGGACATGTAGCATAAATAGTATGCTTCCTTTGGTACAGAAGTAAATCGCAATACTATGTGGTTATGATACATACCAAATCATTTCCAAAACAAGAAAAAAATTGAGTGAGACAGATCAGAAAATAATATATCAGTTTACAGAGAAAGCCGTAACTTTGAACCATATGGCATTCACCATAGATATTATCTATCAATGGCTAGTTAGTAGACACTCACAACAGCCCGTGGCTTTATATATACCTTGGCCATCTTCTGGCCTTGGATTTATTCCTTTGACTTGGGGCCATTCAAAGTTTTGGCTCCAGTCTTGGAGCTGTGGTGCTACTTTCACTAACTTGTCCTGTGGCATTGCATGTCTGGCAGCATAAACCATCTTTTCCTTTGAAGACAACAAAACTCTGCACGGGAAGAATGTGCCAATGTAGTTAAATCGGTATAGCACCTGCTGAAAATTCAGGAGATCCAGGAGTCCCCACCAAGGGAAATAATTTTCCTCTCACGAATGATCACTTTTTACGAGCATTTATGGGTGACTCTGTAAAGGTACACTGCTGGTTAGTTTGCAGTTATTCCTAGAATAATCTCAATCGTTAAGCATTCAATTGATGTATGATGCCAAATCCCACATTATCTACACAGTTAGGGTTTCATAAATCAAAAGGAAAAAATAAAGACTCATGGACATTTTATTTTTGTATTTATTTTGTATCACTTGGCAGTGATGCAATATCAAGAATCTTCTTGACATAGTAAGGCAAGAACTAGACTTATCAATTTTTCCATGAAAACTTAACAGCTTTTGCACAAAGAAAGACTCATCTTCATTAAAGCAGGCATTTTTCACTCTCTCGTTTAAAACGTAGGAACTACTAACTACCATCAACAAAAGATTCTATGAATCATTACAGTGCAAATCAGTGCGTTTTGGCTCGGCAAACTTAAGTAGACCAGTAACAATTGTACCAGATTATACTCAAACTTAACCACTCAGGCACAGTTACATAGTTATGTTCCAATTTACCCATGGAAGATTGGCATGAATTTTAACCACACCATTACGACCAACTCCTGACTGGCTTGCATTAAACAGAGTTCTCTTCCCCAAGAACTCTTCATTACACAAATCAATTATCATAGACATGCCCTTCTGAAAGTTTGAAAATTTAGACCTTTTTTCATCACATGTCAGGAGTTTGCAATAAAACATATCACATTCCACTGCTAATAAGAAATTATTATTCCACAAAAACCTCATAATTTATAGTAAATATACTCTTAAGTGAAGTGCGATTGGCAGAAAGAGAAAAAACTATCATTGCCTATTATGCCTCACCAATATGGCAGACTGCTGATGCCAAGATAATTCACTTATAAGTGAGCGTTTAATTATCTCAAAGTGAGCATGCCACAAGTTGATACTATGTACAAATCAGTGCTTTTAAGCTCAGTTCAATAGTTAGGAATGTTTCTTTAAGGACACAATTTAGTGATGATAAAGGAGAAATATATTCAAACAAAAATAATATAGACCTTGAAATTTCATCGGACATTATTTCATTGAAAAAAGCTACAAATGTAACAGTAAAAAACTTTAAGTTATTCCTCATTTGAAAATGTTTTTTAACAACAGCAATTAAAATTGACATATCACCCAAAAGTTGCAGTCACCCTTATGAACCAATCTTCATTTTCTCCACCAAGTCAAAATTCTTCATCTATATTCAAACACCTCTTTTCACAGGAGCAAAAAAACTAAATTTTTGTGCCATTTTTCAACCTAACATGATTTTCCACTTCACCCAATTACACACTGTTTTCAAGTGAAGATCATTCAATTAACTTTGACAATTGTTATAAAAATGAAGAGGACTCATAAAGCATTCCCACTGATTCAATGTCTTATTTAATTTTATAAATCGAATCAACCACGAAAAAATATTACTAACAAAGGTAAACTTTTTCTTATTTATAAAATATTAATAGTTACATACTTATAAAAGGAACATTTTCATATTTAAATGCATTTAATTCCCAACAATATAAAAAAGAATTTCCCTAACATTATCATAAGACTAGGCAAATTCTTCATTTCATGAATCAACAAAAATAATCACTAACATCATTCCTACTTTTTACGCATGCTACCAAGAATAATACTAATGAACAGCTAGAGATATAAAGGTAAAAATATCAACACACAGATTAATGGCCAATATCAAATCAGTGAAATAACCAATTTTGCAAATCAATGTGAAAATGCCATTTTGTGTGGCTCAGTAACAGTAAGCAGTGCTCTACGCCATTTATTAGAATGTTTTGAATTAGGAATTGGAAATATCTAGGCAGTTTTGGTAGCATTTTACTTACTATCATTTATGATCAACAATTTGCCTTATTTTTAATAAGCAAAGTTGATGCAAGTGTTTTTTTAAAACTCAATTCACTTGCTAAAGCAACTAAAATAAAAAATATGTAACAATACAAGTATGTTAAAAATTACGTCATAACAGTCCATTATAAAGATGAAGGAATACAAAATTTCATGTTGATTATAAAGAAAATAACAATTTCAGACCATAAATGCATTAGTCTTGAGGGTAAACCACTCCAACTTGTCTCCTCACCTCATCCATCAAAGATGCCAACTTGATGGAATCATTAAGAGTCATCTTTGGGCTTTCAAGAAGTCCTGAAAGAAATTTATTAGAAAATTTAAATTAAAACAACACAATTCCAGTTTTTCCTGAGCCTATTCTTCAAACCTATTGGTAATAATCTCCAAGTAATTTTTCAAAAATTTGTAATAAACCTCCGTACATACATAAGAATTTCAAGGCTGCAGTCATTAGAACAACTACAGTAGTGTTTGGCACCTTATATTTATTTAGATAATCTGAATCCCATCAAGTTACTCTAAGTAACTAAAAATTAGACATCTAAATTAATTAAATGTGGTTAGGACTAAATGACCCCTAAAATGCGTGAGTCACTGGCAAAATATTTCCTCTTTCAAACAAGAAGCTCCTTCAGGACGCAAACGCATAAGAGCTGGACCACAAAACTAATAATCCCACTTATACCCTTAAGTCAACATTTAAATGATATAACACAGTAGAAAACAACAAAGCATCAATTAGCTAGCAATTTCAGAATGTCTTACCCAACTTCCTTGGCTAAAAAATTAAGTAGGTATTAAATAGTAGGAGCACAACTCTCTACACCCAATTTCATCTCATAAATGATTGAACTGGAGTAAGAAAAGTTATATTATCAATAATACTTTAGTTTATTATTATTATGCACAATCTCCCAATATGATATCAGATGAATGGACTAAGAAGATATCTGCATCTCAGTGGGAAGCCTTGAAATATGTGTTTGCTTGCTGATTCAAATGGGACAACAAAATATATTGTGGGGCCACCATCAGCCATAGGAGCAACTTGGGGTTTTGATTCCCTAAAAGAAGTTACCACACATATAAAAATTGTCAGGCCTCTGCAAGGCATCCCTTTATTATTAGAAGTTGAAAGAGAGGTACATAATTTGTAACAAAAAAATTATCAGACTAATGGTTTTCAATAATTACGATGGCGGTTCAATAATTCTTTAGAAAAAGGTAGAAAATAAATTATTATGGGTCAGTTTTTTTTATCAGGTGCGCGACTAAGTTCTCGCTGTTTTTTGAACGAAAATACAACTTTATCGTGAAAAAATGGTTATAAATGAACCATTCGAAGTATTTTCCATCACTGGCCACAACTTTTTCCCATCATTGTGGCGGAGGCCAATACTGTAATGGTATAAGTGTTCATTTTTAGAGGCTCTCCCACAAATCATGCCATTTTTTGGTGTCTTCATATGAACGCAACTGCAGATCAGCCAGACCATGTGCCATATAACAGAACAAGAAATAATCGGACGGCGTAATATCTGGAGAATACAGCGGGAGGGTTAGGACTTCCCATTTGAGCGTTTACAGGTAGGTTTTAACGGGTTTTGCAACGCGGGGTCAAGCGTTGTCTTGCTGTACAATCACTTAGAATCATAAGGAATCCAAGTTCCTTGCTTTTGCATAAATGCCAACGCATTCAATCGCTTGGAAATGGATTGGTGGGTAACTCCTAATGCATAAGCAAGCTCTTCTTGAGTTTGGTACTCATCTTCATCGAGCAATGCCTCCAATTCTGCGTCTTCAAAGGTTTTTGGTCTTCCTTCACGTCAACATTGGAATTACCATCTTTGAAGCAACAGAAGCAATCACGGCACGTTGTTTCACTTAGAATAGCATCTCCTTAAACTTTTTGATGCACTCGATGCACTTCAGCCGCTGTTTTCTTCGAATGAAAGAAGAAAATAAACACTCCCTGCAAATGACGGTTACCTGGCACAAACTTGGACATTTTTACGCAACAATAAGGATATTACACTAAAAAAACTTGCCATTGTTGTCAAGCGATTTATTTACCAAATTTCTAAGCTTGATTTGTGACTAAAAATAAGTCACATATGGGTGTATGCCGCGTGTCGTGATGGAGATAGCCCCGACGTTTCGCGACCGACTGCTGGTCACTTTTTCAAGGGAATAATTTCATTCAATAATTTCATTATTCCCTTGAAAAAGTGACCAGCAGTCGGTCGCGAAACGTCGGGGCTATCTCCATCACAACACGCGGCATACACCCGTATGTGACTTATTTTTAATCATCATGGGCCGCGAAAGCTTCAATCAAGAAACTTAATTTGTGAGGTTTCCGATAAGTCAAAATCAACCAGTAATCACTGCTAGAGCCATCTGTTAACAAACAGCGGGGACTTAGTTGCACACCTAATACCTTTCAACATCGTTTACTTTCAACTCTATAAGTTTATGTAAGCATTTTTTTAAACACCTTAAGCCATCTAAAAAGTATAACTTTGCAATCTCCTAAAAAAGACATATGTTTGGGAGATGAACTCCAGGTCAGACGTAAATATTTGTCCCCCAAGCCATTTCTTCAAGATGGAAAACGAGAAAAAGTCATCAAAGGCCTTATCTGATGAATACTGTGAATATTGTAACATTGCAACTTTGATTTTGTAATTTTGGAAATTGTATCTACACTGCTGTGCACCCATACATTGTCTTCAAAGTGAATGTGTTAACCAAAGGATACCTGTTCAATCACTTTTATATGAAAATGCAGGTCACGGGTATAATAGGTTGGAAAATGCTTTTCCAAAATTTACAAATATAAAATACATACATCAAAATTTTAATGACCTTAAGAAAATATGAAGATAATTTGAGTAAAATAAATCTCTAATTGGCACGATGAATATACCTTCAAGCAGTTTCTGATGCAATTACTAACCTTGCTGTAAACAACGGCGCACCTCCATAGCCTCATAGCGAAGACCAGCACTGTTCATGAAATTGAATGGCTGGGATGCAGAAGGCAAATAGAAATCCCTGGTCTTTTCAGGTGTCCTAAGGTTTGTAGGAGACCAAAATGGACTAGATAACTGAAAAAGAATAGGATGCATAATATAAAAGACACATTAAGATTAGTTAGACCTTATTTGGACAGTACATAATTAGATATTGTACAATAATAATGTTTAAAAATATACCTCATATTTTAGCATACTGCAGTAAATTGTTGATACTATATTTACCCTCTCACAACAGTTTCTAAGAAATCAAAGGTAACCTAATGCAACTTAGTTTGAATTAAAAGAATAGAAGTCTCACCAAACTCTAAAGTTACTTGTTTACTTATATTTTACAGAGGATGTTACGACATCATATGAATACTTCAAACATGATTAAGGCTGTTTTACACAGGGCACATCATTGTGTAAATTAGCACTGAAAACATGAGTTGAAATTGTGAGAATGCAAGCTCAAAATTAGAGTAAGGGCTATTTTGCCATCTTGCATAATTGCATCCTAGCATATGTTCTAGCACTACACCACTTTTCATGATGCAATTTTGACTGCACCTTCGTATATACATCAGATTGCACGATTACTTGCACCATGTAAAACAGGAAGTTTGACCCTTAACCTTTTCCCTACTATACACGTATATATACGTGTGGACGTTTCCTGACCCGGGAGACGACGGCCGTATATTTACGTGTGAGATTTTGCTAGCCAGGAGAAGGAAAACCATACATATACTTTATCTAGCTCTCCCCCTTTTAAGAAGGTCAAGGGTATACGACGTCTTTGTTTCGGGACCCAACCCTGCGGGGTTTAGGATTTACCCTCGGAACCCGGGAGCAGGTACCCGGACCCCTCGTCCAGGTATGGGTCGGCGGTCATTCAATTGTTTATCCAGTCAGGTTTCGAAATAAATATTTGTTCATTTCTCAAGAAAAATAAACTAATAATTGAATTATTTGTCTTTTGAGCAGCGTTTACAATTTTTAAATGAAAATCTACGATAAATATTAACTTATATCTCGAGTTATGTATAAACATCAACATGGAAATTGTTGCTGCATTGAATGCGTTAATAATGGCGTTAGAACTTAGCTTAAAATTTTGACAATGTTCAGATAAAAATGAGGAATTCAATTCATCGTCTGCAATTTACGTGAAAGCAACAATTATCCATTTGCTAAATACATATAAGCAATACATAAGTTGACCGCAAACCAATGCCGCAGGTATGGTCGTCAACCCGGAAAAGAGGGAGCACAACTACTCTCGGAGTCCGAGATAATGCGAAGTCCCTGCGTGGTGGGGTCCAAAAAGGTTCAGTGAGACCCTTCTTAACGAATGCCCTCCAAAAATGCTCCGTACCACGAGATAGAAGAGTCTCTTGGGGCTCAGTACAGCAGTCATGCTAAGACGAAAACTCTGCCGCCTCGAAAGGTTTAAGTAAATTTAATAACGACCACAGCAGATGCAAATACAGAACATGGATTTTGCCAGTAACACCTTACATTTTGAACTGGATATTTACCTATATCAAATTTGATAATCTAAAGAATTCTTTCTCCTTTGATCACTTGATTACGACAGTGAGACTAGGAGACTTTTAAAGAACATGCAAAACGATCTATTAAAACCCAGATCTACTTTTCCCTGAAATGGGGAAAAGTAGACCTGACCATGAAGACCATGTTTGATGTTTAACCATGAAGATGATGTGATAACCATGAAGGAATGATATGAATGCATGAAAGGGTTGAACAACAGAAAAATGTAAGCATGAAAGTAACCTAAGAGGAAAGCAATGTAGAGAAGGATGAATTGGGAGCCTAAATTTTAAGATAGGAATTTGTTGGAGCAAAAATGCATCCAAAGAACTAATTAAAAATGCAGGGGAGAAGACATTAACTCAGCTTTACAAAACCATCAAAGACATACAAACAACGGAAGTTTGTCAACCCAATCTCAATATTTTTACTCTTCGTCCGAGCAATAGATCTTGCAAGGAACAGAAACATGGGAATGAACATCTTCCTGAAACACAACCCATCTTCATGGTCTTTTACATGAGGATGTTGCACATTTGCTGAATCATGTTTTCTGATGATTTTTTGTGAAAATCGTTCCAAGAGAAGAATTGAGGATATACACAATTATCAACTGGGAGTCTTGCTTTTAGTACACTTTGCAAACCAGATCTGGTCATTGGGTTATTACTTGCAGTGGCATATTTGTGTGTGGTGGGCGACCATCCCCCGTAATTCTAGGAAAAATAGGAAAGATGGTGATCATTAAGGTGGTTCTCCAATGAAAGATTTATTTCGCCAGGTCAAAAAAAATTTTTTTTAATAATAACAGGATATCTGAAAGCCACTTTAATATATGCAGGGGTATTATCGCTAAGAGATATTTCATACTAAATAGTCGTTGTGGAAAGTAGTGAACCCCATAAGAGCAATCTTAATCCATCTCTGATAAGTAGTACTTTTAATAATTTTGGCTCATGAATCACCTTTTCATTTTTTTAATTTTGGGAGGGCTCCGATTCATTTTCCATTGGCGTACAAAACCACAAATATTTTGTTACTCAATGTGAAAATTATAGATGCCGCACTTGTTTTGCCAAGTTTCTTTATCATATTTTCTTCATTCATTTCTCCTGTATCTAATACCATAGGATATAACTAGATAAGGTTCTATCCCTCTTTTTTCAAGAAAAAAATAAAAATATAGCAGAGAAATTTAGATCATGATGTGGAAAAGAGGAAAAACCCATTTTTTCCTGTTTTATAAGGATATACTCTCTCCAGTAATATGACAGAACTCCCAAACACATACATAGAGCCAGAGGGATATTATTTACATTTCTTCTTATTCCACTGTTTTCAATTTCCAGCAAGATTTCAATAAACATGATCCTGCCAATGAAATCTCATAACCTACTGTTGCAGTCTAATTCCTGAGAAGATCATTAATTAGCTAAATGATCCATCTGGACACCAATTTGAAGACTTTGAAGAAGATATTTTTTGACCAATAAAATTGACAGCAAAGCATAAATCTCTATCATGTAGAGATAAGTCACAATAAGGACAAAGATAAGGCATTTGGAGGTCTTTGTGCTTTCTTTAGTAGTCACAGCAAAAAAATGCTCTAAACTAAATTCTGTGGATAAAAAAGCTACCAACTGAACTCACAGAGGAAGAATTGGTCAATGCATTTCTTTTCCTCTTAATTACAATAATTCCTCCAGGAGGGCAAGTCGGTAACTTGGGGCGCCTCGTATGGGAGAGAGAGTTCTCGCCCAAAATTGTCTCCCGACCCAAGTTCGTAACTCGGTAGAGAGAACTGTTTCTCCCGTTCGGATGGGAGAAAACTCGCTCCGATGAGTAGTATGAAAAATTTCTAAGGCGAATCTGATATTGGAGCTTGATTTATCGAAAAATTAACCGTGTGCAATTTTAAAACGTTTTTAATTTTATTTCAAACTCAGCCATGCAAATATTTTCTCTATTGAATGTATAATAACCTCATTATGACTTACTAAAGTCGGGACTACTTTTTTGACCGCGCGCAGTGATTCCTCGCTTGCAAGCGGTTGCAAGGCTAAATCCAATTGCCGGTAAATGTTGCTTGTCACCATGTAAATTCTTCATTTCGTATCAATTACAACCTCACCAAAGTTGAAAAGTATATTTCAAATGTGAATACAGCTTTTGCTCGCTGCTTGCAGATTTGTGCAAACATCTTTTGTGCCAAAATTGTGTTAATGTCAATGTGACAACTCCCGTAAATCTTCTGCTGATAATCACAGTGCCAGTGGTTGCAATGAACAAAGTTTGGAAAGGTTGAAAAATATCGGCTAAGAGTTGTAATTATCAGTGCTCCATCGTGATTGAATTGTAAGCAGTGTTATTACCATATCGATTAATGTCTGACAGCAATGTAAACATTGTCAGTGGCGTGTTCACCTCCGTTGTTCATCGTATAGGTACATTGACATTTCACGATCAAGCTATCAAGATCAAAGCTGTGTGTGAAGTCACTTTTTCTAGTGTATTAACGAATAAAAGTGAGAAAAGTCACCTGTGCCTCTTTCGTGGGCTAATTTCTGGCTTTAAATCAGTGAATTAATAGTTGTTTTTATCATAACGAGCTTAGTGATTGTAAGTTGTTCGTGATGAATAAAAGAGTGGAAGTGATTTCCAGTTTTTTTATTTTATTTGCCTATGTCTCACTTTATATTTACGGTGTGTATGCTAGTACTTAGTTTGTGGATATTCATTTATTATTGAAGTACATTTATAGCTTCTGTATGTGTTGACAGCGGAACCGATTCGCGATCTCATATGTGTGTGCACACGGTTTTGCTGAGCAGTCGTATTCGTGAAACCAATGAAATAGTGAAACTCTGTTACATTGTCATGGAATAAGTTCTTTTAACAATAAGGGCATGTCTTGTGTTTCATTAACTATCTATTGCTTTTCATAGGTAGGACTTGTTTAGAAGTTATTTTTCATTATTTAAAGTGCGTTTCTTGCGCTCTCTGAATTAGCATTAGCTTTCTAAAACCCGCTACTTACACGAAAAGAATTCAGAGCTACAGATAATTGTTATATCATAGGATTGCGGTGTTTTTGCCTGCTGTTGAGGCTCTCCAGCTAAGCGTTGGTGATGGATTTTCAGGAGGAAGAGAATCGGACCATCGAAGGACGGATAGGACAACCTTCTTCGCTAATGCGGCCGGAAATCTTCCTCCCTCTCCTCAAACGGTTTATTAATATTCCGCAACAATTTCTCACTGGTGTTAATTGCCCCACTTCTCTTAAATGCACCTCATATACGAGCAATAATATTCTATGATTTGAAAGAAAACGCGCCATATTGAGAAAATACAACAAAACACTGTCGAGATACGCACTTTCTCCATGGGAGAAAGAGATACCTCGGGCTCTTGAGGGGGACATAACTGAAGCGCCCGTCTGGGGCGCCAAAGGCGCTTGAGGGGGCTTACGGACTTGGGTCGGGAGACTAGTACTCTCCCAGGCGACAAATAGTCTCCTTTCTCCGGCGGGGCGCCCTAGAGACTTGGGGCGGGCAACTACTCTCGCGCAGGCGCTTCACGAATCTCCTTTCTCCCATTTTCGGGAGAGAAGAGAGTTACAGACTTGCCCTCCAGGTGACATATAAATTAATTGTTGTCTGTTCAATTGGTGTCTTAGATAGAGCAGTTTGAGCACTAAGATGATCCTTCTATGAGCTTTAATGGCTCAGTAACCATTAGTCTCTAAAAGACCAAAAAGTAGATGTATGAAATTTCAGGCTATGCTCAAAACAATGCAAGACGTGTAAATGTGGATCACTTACACAAAATAAGATATTCACTAGGGAACAGAGTGAGTAGTAGATTCTATTGTGAGCAAGATATTTTATGATTAAATGCAAGTCCTCCCTGTATGCAATACAGATATGAATCACTTATTCTGTCGTAAGCCCTGGGCTTCTGTTACTCAGTAAAATTATTATCCAGTACATACTTTCATTTCACCCAAAAAAAGAGGCACACTGAGCTTTGAAAAAGCAAGATTTGGTGTCACTTATGGAAAAGCATAATAAATTTTAAGGCATTATAGAGGATATGAAAGAAGTGTGATGGCCTAGTGGGTTGGGCACTTGGCTACTGACTGAAGGGTCCTGTGTTCAAATCCCATGAGAAGCTGTAGAAAACTCATAACAAAGTATGCTCTAATATCCAAGGAATGCCACTGAGAGGACTTGTCCCCCGAGTAAAGGAAATTCACATGCCTAGTCCCAGGTATTGTGCACACCATTACATACATCTGCAAGCAGTGGCACATCGAGGGGGGCTTTGGGGGATAAAACCCCCCCCTGAGCTCAGAGAAATGTTTAAGTTTAATCCATTTTACTTATAGAATAGTGTTAGGATTACAGGATTACTCAAATATCTCTCATGAAGCGGCAAAACTAGTCATTTTGAACCATTAATCTTAAAATTTTCTGGAGGAGGGCCCCCACAACTCCCACTTACCACCCTGGCAGGTATGCAATACCCCAACACCCCAAAGTATTAGTTTCTCCTAAAAACCCCCCAAACCTTAATTCTTAGCTGCGCCCATGTCTGCAAGGTCTTAATGAAATAAAAATCCCTATTACTACAGGAAATCTACTGTTTAGCCAAGGTGCCATGCAAAAATCATCATGCTGATTAGGTCAACCTAAGCCAGGTAAATCAAAGAATAGGATCCACATGAAAAAAGGACCACGTTATGTCAACAGTAATTTCATGGAGATAACTTGATTCCTGAAATATGATAGCAAATCAACATGCTATCAATAGAAGATAGGAGAAAATTATATACCAGACACCTTGAACAGATGTTCCAGGTTGACACCTAATGTTTCAAGCATGAACTTAAAATGTGAACAAACTTATTCAACCCAAAAAGAGAGCAACTGTTTCTTCAAACAGTAGGTGGCATATCTTTCCAGTCAATGGCCATAGCCAGAAAAAATGTATGGAGGATTTATTTAGAGAGGATGTAAATTTGAACAGATGACGTTGAAGGGAGTGAACATTGACAACATCGCACAAACATTTCATGGGTAGCAATATTTCTGCTAGCTGTTTCCTTTTTCAAGCCTGACAAATACGAGTGCACCCATTCATCAGTTTTACGTCCAAAATAGCTTTCAGATAAAACACTGATGATACCTTACTATAATATGAGTTTAAAGGATTGTTTAAAGTCACCAGAATATATCACAACAAGACTTTAAACCATAGCAATAGTCTCAACTACACCTTTATTTGAAACATATTTACTCAAAAAATAACGTTATTACAATAGGGTTAAGATGAACAACCAAAGAAATTTTTTTAAATCACCTACCTTCATACTTCCTTTGGTGCCAACCACCAGGGCTTCGTTGGGTAATTCAACTCGTGCATGAGTCACTAAAGTCGCAGTTTGCCCGCGAGGATAGGTTATCACTACACTTGTACTTTCATCTACACCATTTGCATTGAGGTGGCCGACAGCTTTAACGCTGCAAGGTGTCTTTGATCCAAATACCAACATGGCCAATTGCAGGCAATAAATTCCAATATCAAGAGTGGTCCCCCCACCAAGTTCTTTCATCCTTATTGATCACAAAATGAAACAAGGAAGAAGGTATGTTCAAACCACATAATTAGTATCGACTCCTTGAAAACAAGGAAACTGACAATGTACTACAGGGACAGCAAAAAAATACAAGAATTACTCACCACACTCTGTCTACGTTGTCCAGCTTGACACCGAACGTTACTACCACTTGCAAGGCTTCTCCAATAACACCAAGTTCAAGTTCCTTTTTAAGGCATTCGTACGCAGGAAGGCATCTACTCCAGACAGCTTCCATTAGGAAAACCTTTCTTTCACGGGCTTCATTCACAAGCTCTCTTGTCTCTCTTTCATTCATACACAAAGGTTTCTCACACAAAACATGCTTCCCTGCCGCTAACATTGCTAGAGACACTGCTTTATGATGGGGATTGATACTGCCCACATAGACAACCTCTGTGAAATAAACATAAAATTAAATGCGTATGCTAATAAACACACCTATGATACCCATCATAGGAAAATAGAAAACATATTTACATTGCTTAAGAAATTTTCCGAGCAAAGGCCGCATAAACTTATGACAAAAACATACCAACATTGGGATCTTTGGCCAATTTATCATAGGATCCGTAAGCCGTCGGTATTCGATGCCGAGCAGCAAATTCCTTCGCCCGATCCAAATCTCTTGCAGCAACTGCAACAACTTGGTGTTCGTCGGTTGAGAGAGTGGATAAAGCAGTAACAAAGTCATGACTTATCTTCCCGGCACTAGCTATTCCCCACCTAGTGGCCATTTCCACGTAAAGTTTTCTGAAAGGTGGAATCACAAAACAAAATGATAGAGGCTGGCCAAGTATATATCTTTAACTAGAACCGACTACTTCCATATCAGTTCGACTACAGTATAAAAAACTAATGAACTATGCCGTGATAACGTGTTTCGATATCGCCATCTCACGGCATCCGCATTATCTCACACAATTAAACGTGGCTGCGGGCAACTTCCTTATTGTACTTACGGGTTTCCATACAAATAACTCTTAGAAAGAAAACAATATATTTGTTACGTACAGAGTTAGGGATCCGTCACCGATTGAGAAAGAATTTTAAAATAAAGTCATTCCCCTTTGCTCTATCAATACCGTTATATTATTGTTTAGCAGCGCAGGATAAATTTTTCATAGCTGCATTGAGAGCTTATGGCGCGTCTTTTGTTGTTTTGCTTCAGCGGACTAACGGCATGAAATGCATTTTTTGCTGATTTAGGATAAACTTATTCGTTTTTTTTCAATTTTTCTCGAGATTTTCGGTTAGTAGAATGTAAATTTAATGCGAATGACTGAGGATAGAGATAAATCGCCTATGTTTGAAATTTTATAATATATGTTAGAATTTGGACGCGGTTGCAGATATCTTTTTTGAAAGAACAGAGCGAAATTGAAAACGGGAGGTGAGTGAAAAACTTTATGATAGTAAATATAGTCACAGTTACCCATGGGGATACTCGAGATAAACGGGAATAGGTTTCAACTGGAATTTTTGTAATCCCAGCAGATTTATAATATGCCGAAAGGAATAGCAATTTCTTTTACTACGCCAAAACAATTTCGAAATTCCGGAAGCAGCAGCGAATTAGATCTCTCCAAGTTCGAAAAAGTAATAGAGATGTTATTGGTGGAGCTATTTCTTGAGTTTCTCAAAACAATTCAGCATTACATTTCGCTGAGTTCTGTGTTGAACTTAGCAAGTAACTTATGCTATTGATGGGAGAAAAAGTGTTGAAACCGAGTTCTAAAAATATTGTCAGTTTATAATTAATTTTCAAAATACTTTGAATACGTGAGCATGGGCGTACCCAGCGGGACAACTGCCCCCCCCCCCCCCCCCATATAGGAGCGAAAATAAATTTATTTCAAAACAAAAGTTATGAATAAAGTTTCCTTTTGAATAAAAATGATATTATTATCAGAAATGAAACTAAAATAAAAATAATTACTTTTCCAAGCAAATAATTATAAAAACTAATGAATTGCTGTCATATAATTTCCTTAAAATTTTGGTTTCATTAACCTTTTCTGTGCAAAAAGTTACAACTTAAACGACCACGGCTAGTTTTTGCCCCTCCCCCTAGTTTTGATTCTAGGTACGCCCATGAACGTGAGAGTACATTTTTTCTAAGAAAGAAATAATCCTCTTAGTGAAATAACGAAATCTTCGTAAATATAGTCAAAATTATAACCCATAATTCATTCAAAATAATAGAAAGTTTTTTTAATTCTCCTGCTGGTAAAATTGTCTCCTTGCTTAATCATCCTCAGGGCTCAGGGTTATGACCTCCTTGAGGCCTTCTGTATTTGGAGGCGTAGGGTAAATTGCCCATCATACCCTTCCCCAACTCTCTGTGTAACTTTGAACTTCCAGGCTAAAATTTGCCTCAGCGTTGTCTTTATTTCAGTACCTAATTTCTTTGACCTATTCATTTACCGTATTTACTCGTGTAAGCCACACCCTTGGGTATCCTGTGCACCCCCATTTTTGGCCCGGTTCATGATGAAAAAAAAACCTTCCTATAGGATATATATATTTTCCTATAGCTATAGCGCTTTTTGAGTGCAGTCTAATACAGGAACTCGTGATTCGTTGCTAAATCAATAAATGTACATTACGGCGATTAATAAGGTTAACTAATGTTTAAAATGAAATTCCTGCAAAAGTTTCCAAGTTTCAATGCTACACTCTGAAGAAATAAATGAAAAGAATTTGAGGGAAAATGGTACATGACTTACATTAAAATTTGGAGGATATCCTATCATATCCTATCCATATTAATGTAAGCCTCTCACCGGCTCCCTTTCTTTCTTTCACTGGCATTTCTGGAGAAAAGGTGCGCAACTTCTTCAGGTAAATATGATATTCTGATACCCTTATCCATTCTGCTATGTATCACATAGTCTAGAAAAACTTTCTCATTCTGTTATCCCACCACCACCGAATAATTTTTAAATTAATATTTACAATAATGACTGAGAACTATATGTTATGATAGATATGTATGCATATTTTATTTTTGTCTGTTGTCATGTTCTATTAAAATCAAGTCTGTCTTCTAAAAGACCTATTGGTTGTTTGGTTGGGACCCAAAGATTAAATAATGCAAAATTTTCTTAAAATATATTGTGAAAATATTCAAATTAACCGTTTCCTGCCAGCACCTACAATTTGAAAACATTTTACATGCTACGAGTAGCATGAGAATATTTTAAACCTCTCTGTACAGAGCTCTTTTTTGGGGGTGAGTTGCCTGGGTATTAATTCATCCCTCAGGTTTGGGACCCAGCTCAACGGGGCCCCTGTCCCTTATCCCGGCCACTGTACTACATCCTCTAACCCTGCCATAGCTTGAATCCACAGTCAACTTATTGTGTCATCAGTGTTTTTTTCAAACAAACATAATATTTGGTTTTCAATAATTAATTCTTCTGAAAGATATAGTCACATTTTTTAAGTATTGTAGAATTTAAAATGGATTTCTAGTGTTAATAATAATAAAGTTAGTAAATAAAAGGTAATAAGGCCATAAGTCCGGAAGTCCATTATTTTTAATGCCAAAATTTCATTTAAATATCACTTATCACACAGAAGGAAACGAAGAATTCATTCAAAGTAAAAAAAATTGTAGTATGCAACAAAATATATAATTGAAAAAACTATTGGCAATATAACCACTTCGCAATGGATTTTTGCAGTGAGGATGATCATAAATGAGTGAAAGGGTCGGGCTTTATTGCATGGGGAGTGGCCCTGAGGACTCGCTAAGCTGGGTCCCAGGCCGAGCCTGAATGCATCAGACAATTGCTACCTCAGTGGTCACTTTCCTTCTCTCGTGTTGGCCAGAGCCGAAGTCTGCTAGTTTGTGCTGAAAACTCCATGACAGCTATACCCGACGTCAGGTGTTATGCATTCGAAAATTTCCGTCGGCTCCACCCGACATCAGGCCCCAATTGGTTATAAGGTAAGTCTTGTTGTTACTCAATGCAATGCCAATTTTTTCTTTGGAAATTACTGTCAGTGGAAGAATCTACCGATTCGATCGATAGATTTTCCTTCCTCATAGGAAAATCTACTAGAATTGGTAGCATATTAATTGCATATTGCTTGGTTTCGCTAATAGTAGGACCTGCCCGCCTTTGTGACGGTGCAGGATTCCTCGTCCCGTCCTTCCTTCCCCGTCCTTTCCCTGGAGGCGTCGTCGGGCTCTAATCGCGGCGATGCCTCTAATCCTTTGTTCCTATCTGTCCTCCCCCTCTCGAGAGGCTCGGGCGTATAAGTCTCTGACTTGGTTCCCGGTCCTCGAGAGCGTATCCTTTGCGGGGGCCCGCCCTGGGACCCCCGAACACACTGTCAGTGGAAGAGTGCAACATGTGGAATGATGTCTGTTTTTACACTGGTGAATTGAAAAATAATGAAGAGTATAATACAGGCAAAAATAATTTCATAATTTGAAAAGTCCTGTATGTGCCTAGTTAAAATGGGAAAAAGTACTGCAAAATGACCAGCAAAGGATAAAATTTTTAAATGTCTATATGATGCTATACAAACCTATTACCATGAAGTGGAACTTGATCTTTTTCATGAAACTCATTTGGCATCTACTTTTGACAGTTGGGACCCCTCATCGTATGTTGTTTCATTGTGAGAACATTAATTTCATCTGGTATTCTTCTGCATTTTTAGGATAATAGGGAACTTGCATACATTTCAGAAACAGTTGTGAGCTCCAAAATCATGTAGAAATACATGTTTGCGTTTCACAGTGAAAAGGTTTTATTACTTTTTGATGTCGTTAGCGATATTTTATTCATTAAAGTTCAAGAGAATTTTCAAATACGAGTGGGACTCGAAAACGCCCGATGATTGGCTAGCGGCAAATTGACGTCATAGTTCAGTACGAGGAAGCGAAGGAAGCAGCATAGGCATTTGGACACAAGCGACGGCTTGGTTGTGAGGCATTTCTTAGTTCCAGTACAGTGAGTCCTCGTTTAACGTTCCTGAAAAATGTGACGATTAACGAAATGACGTTAATCGAAACATATATCCCATAAGAAACAATGTTAAAAGTGAATATCGGCTTCTATACGCGAAAAAAATTTAGCGTATCATATCTGGGGCATTTTTTACGATGGGAATTCGATATGGTGGTCGCCCGGGAAACATCGTCGCAATTAATTAAGGAACCTTTAAAGGAACCAACCGATGTGCATCTGAAATGTTTTATAGTTCATAACAAAGTGAGACTTGCGTATAACATTGGCGAAAGCGTATACTCATGTGAAATGTGTATTCTTTTGGCAGTCCGGTAGAGAGTTTACGGCTTATTACGGTGAACTTATTTCCACCTCGAAGCTGTCGATGATACTTTCAACTTAAAAATACCTTGCCTGGAGGGCGACAGGAAGCTCTGAGGAAGCCAGACTATTAATGTTTCAATTTAGTAGCGATAATATAGACGAACTTCCAACACAATCTACCATCTTGTAACTCAAAACCCCGAAACCACTTCCTATTCTGCAGAAAGAATCGGTTAATCGCATTTTGATTAATATAATAAATACAACGTCTTCAGGTGTTAATAAGTTACTTTTGTAATTGGAAGGCCTTCCTAAAGTAACATTAAAATTTGAATATTTTCCAAACAGAGTCTTTAATACATTTTGGGAGCTTTTCTTACGATATATCTGAAACCTACTCTAAAGGCGAGCTCATCGTCATTGCGATCGGTTGTCACTTAAAAATTCCGTATCGGAAATCCTAGAGGGATGACCTTCGACGATGACCATGATCACCTGCACTCTCACTATCACTGGAACCCGTGGTGAAAATATCATTCCAATCCAATTTCTATTTGGTTTTAACTGGGAAAGAGCAACATAGAACTGCACATTCTTTGGACAACTTTGGGTTTGACTTTCCCTCAAACATCCCATTTCCCCTGTGGTGCACATCAGTCCTATCTTTATACGATAGCCTAACAACCTTTAAATGGATCCTTGGTTTATCCTGACAACCAACTAAATGGAAATTGCTGATCCACACGTCTTCCTCTATCTCCACAGTTTCCAAATCAAGGGCCGCGGAACATTCCTCATTGTGACTCAACTTTTTCTGAAAAGCAAGCCGGCGTAGAATAAAATCAAAGAATGCTGCGATTCATTTTTTGTGACCACCTCTGGATTCCATTCTTTTTCCATCTACAACTTCCTTTATCTTTGGGACAAGACGATGTTTAAATATTTTCATTAATTTATAACAAAATATAAGTTCTAAAAATACCCAAAAGCCATTTTATTAATCGGCACTGACGAGTGTAAATTAATGCGGAAGATGAATGCTGTAGACGTAGTAGTTTTCCTTAGGTTGAGTTGCAAAGTTCATGAAGTTGACAAAACGGCTAATTTTTCGGTGCGCGGAGTCATTTATATTGCACTGGCCGTGTCTATATACATTTTTCAATTTTTTTGTAATAAAATAAATCAGAATTTAGGTAAAAATTTCCTTTAAAATGACATATAGTTCATTATTATAGCATGCAGTGAAGCCAGGGTATAAATTTGCAAAGTACTGCGGCACATCATTTTGACGCCGACAGTAGAAGAAAACGCTGTCTTCTTGGCTGGCACTCGAATGCATGAGGATCAATGTTGCTCTGTATTTTCATATTTCCTCTCTTGATTTTAAACATCATGGAATTTTCTATGTCCTTCCGTAACTGAAATTGAACAAGTGCCATAAATAATTTGAGTCCATCATAACCATCGAGAAACACCTATCTCGATTTTTGTTGTGAAGTTGAGTTTTTATTCTACGGCGGCCGAATTATCGAAAAATCTCAGTTTCAAGTTATTCAGTCAATGAAATATGGATATATTATTAATATTAAAGTTATCTTCGCTCACATAGCACACGGGTTTATCATTCCGTTTATTATACTCTTATTTTTCCGACATCATCATCGCTCATCCCGACAGACGGCATGCATCGAGGCTTTTCTTCTAATTTCCTCCGTGGGAATGCAGACGAAAATTTTTTCTGGGATGTTATTGCACAGAGGAACAATGCACCACTTGTAATTTTTCCTTATTTCAGCCATGTTCTCCTTTAAACGCAACGTGGCTCTTCCAAACCTGCAGTTACTGGGCTTGGATCTTGGACTCGTACTGAACTATGACGTCACGGCCAAAGATTAGTGGGGGAGGTATTTTTTAGCCCGCGAAACTCGGGAGACTTTTGGGAGTCATTTTCTAGGGTAAAAACTGAATTTTAAGCGGAAAAAAGTATATTGCGGTACTAAGTGTTTACTGTAGTATATCAGCATACTGTTTATAAAAAGTATGCAATTTCCCTATTGTGAATGACCAGCTGAGGTACACTGCTGTGTTTTAACAATTATGTCCTTGCCACCTGATGGTGAATGTTAAGTGAAGACTTGTCATATATGGTTTTAGAATTTAATTAAAATGCTTTTTGTAGACTCCTTATAAGACCAGAATATATTTTACAATGTACAATTTTTTCCAAAGATTGAAATTTGATAGGTAGCTCAGCTTTAGATCGATTTGATGAATTCCACTCATGTTGTGGTTATATTCTTTGAATAATGTGGAGGAGTTTCAAGATTGATTGGCACTTGGATGTGCCACCTGGTTGAGGTTACTACCCGAGGTCACCAGGTGGCGGAAGACCCTATTACCAGGGAAAAAATTCCACCCACACATGGAGACAGTGAACCTAAAAAATGAATATTTCCAGTAATCGTTCAAGAGCAGGACATGCATGAAGCTTCATCCTGCCACCACCAACTTGGACAACTGATATATCCCTGAATATCTTGACATCCACAATAAGTGTTTTCATCCTAGGATAGGCAGGATCTGGAATAACATTATTTTGATTACATCTATGCACAGTAGCGGATGCAGAAAACACTCAAGGGAGGGGGGGGGGGCGCGCAAAAGATGATATTTTGAGCTACCTATACTTTTATCGTAATGAAAAATAATCAATTTACATGCAAAGTTTAAGAAAGTTTTATTTTAACTGATTATACACATACACAAGAAAATGCCATCCTATGAAATAAAAAAGTTACATTTGTGGTTCAGCAATGAAGTTGGCCCCGCAAGGGGGGTGCGTACCCCCTGTGTCCCTGATATGTATCCGCCATCTTTACCATACACCTACATAGACAGTGCACTGTTTATGTAGGTGTATGGTAAACATGCTCACTAGTGAGGCCAATCCAGTTCAGAGTTTTATGTAGGGGGCGGGGCAAAAATCCTGCCAGGGTTTAGGGGCTAAGGTATATCCCCCAGTGAAACGGGGTCCCTTCCATGAAAAATTTGTTTAAATTACCCACTGAAAACAGAATTTTAAGTACTATTAAAGACTAAAATGTTGTGGCTTTTCTACAGGTTTTGTACTTTTTTAAGAAAAATTACCATTAGGGAGGCAGGCTCCACCTGACCTTCTCAAAACTATGCTTATGAGCCAATTCTGCATTATTTGATTTGCACTGTAATGTGACCCATCAGAAGACGATATCTAAGTTTTTCACGTTGCTATAAGCTAGTGCCATGCTCGATGATCTCCTGCCAACGGGACTGGAAGAGGGAAAGAGGATAAATGCAGGGTAGCCACCTCTTATTAGGCTCACTACTGCAGGTGAACATTCTAGAAGTCCTCTATTATAAGGCTCTACCATTACAGTACTATTGAATATGCTATAGCATGCTATGTGCTACCACATGAAAGTCTTAAAATCCAAAAATTTCTTACCTTATAGCTATCCATTACAGAAAGATTGCTCAAAATTATCATAGATATAATTTTTTCTAGACCCATTGTTTAAAAGACTGGTTTACATAACAATGCCATCAACCCATTCAAATAAAAGTGGTTGAGACTTTGATTTTCCCTGTTTTTGTCAACAACAAGGGAGAATTCCTGCATGGGAGAGGCTTGGTATTAATTAAACATTATGTTTATGATGCTGCTATTTTTACCTCATGATTTTCCATTCTTTCTGTACAAATAACTCATCTGAACCCCTCCATTTCATATTCACACTTGCTTAAATGAACTTCGCAGTGCTCCATCCCGTTTGACCTAACAGCACCAGTGCCTTATAAATTCTCTTTTGCTATTTTATTTGGCACTGCAGATAAAGAAATTTCAAGAATCAAAATTAACTCTGCTTTCAGGAATGCATCCCTTAACATTTCCACAAACTTCATGACACCTCTAAGCAGAGGTTCCAAAATTAAAAGCCATTTAATGAATTAATAGAAATATCAGCACTAATTGATGTAAAGTAGCACCTGCTAAAAGTGGTATAAATGACACACAGAGCACCAGTAAAGTGTTGGGAGAGCTAGTAAAACTATTTTTTGCATGGTTGCAAGAATAAAAGTACATTACAGAGGGCAGAAGCCTATATGTATGCAGTAACATAGCCAGGAATTTTGTTCAGGGAGGGGGAGGGATGTCCAAAACGAGGTTGAGAGAATATTTGAAAAACAGGATTCCAAGTAGAGGGTTTAAAACTAATTTTAACTCTATTCATAATCGAAAAAACTTCATTTTTCAAAGTAATCTTTTGTAAATTAATGATTTTTCAATATGTTATTTCCTTTTATGAAGGAAAGTAATTGTTTTTTTAAATATTTTGGGAGGGGTGGGGTTCGGACCCCCCGGTCCTCCCCACTCACTACATCACTGCCTAAATGGATTACTGGAGATATCATAAACAATTAATAGACTGGTGTATATTATTCACTGGTATTTTTATGCATCCTCCTTTTTCTCAAAATTTCTCTCTTTAATTATGCAGAGACAGAAACAAGAACAATCATGGAGATGGGTGAAAAATTGCCATATGACTAAGGGTGTTTAACCCTTTTGCTGTTTCAATAGATTTTTCATCGGTTCCATTATTTTGCCTATTATCCAGAAAAAAATGAATTGAATCATTCATTTGACGTCGCTGAATGTCGTCGCACGAATGGACGTAGTTCCGCTAGAATTTCGAGCAGATGACAGCACCTACGACCGAAGGGAGGGTTTTTTGAAAACGTAGATATTTACCCGCATGTCATGTTGAAAGGAAAAGTTTTTTGAAAGTCGTGGAATCTCCCCGCATGTCGCAGGCAATAACCATAATGTTTTTTGCGGGTATTCCCGCTTGTAGCAGCGAAAGGGTTAAAATAAATCCTGGTCCCACAATTGGATGGTAATATGTACCATTTTTTAGATCAGGAAGGCTATATATATTTATTTCTGGATCTACTGACACTATTAAAATATGTTTCAAGTACTCTTACTTCTAACAATACTTGCCCGAGGTTCATCCAAAAATCATTTAACATCATTATACCAAAGGTACTAATTAGCTTTATAAATAGTGACTTTGATTCCAAAGCCTAGCACTCTATTTTGGCAGAAAAATGTTTTTTCAATTAATGTGGTTATAAATGTCCTCATAATATGTGTGATATTCTTTTAAAAAAAATATTTTTGAACATATTCTGTGAATATGCAATATCATTGATTAAGGTACAATTAAGGTTAAAGCATATTGTCTATGGCTCACTTTGATAATCTGCTGACGATTCTCCAATCGCATACATCTACTACGCCTGTGTGTCAATACTTCTTCCCACCATGTCAACCATCTAGCACAAATTCATCAAATCAAGCTCAACTATAGCATCTGAAGAATTTCGCAATGGAGACTAAAGCAAAGTGAGTTTAAAAGCTAGAAAAAAATATTTTGCACTCAGTATTTTTATTCAAAGGTTATGTTGATGAGTGAGAATATGCATATTATGAGATAAGTGAGTATTCCATGGAGCCACTTCACACAAGCCACAGGCTTGTAAATTACATAAAATTTAGTGTAGGGGAGCAAGCTTCATTCTCTGCTCCACCTCTTATTTGGAGAATGTTTCTTAAAAGGTGCTTTTTTGTATAAAACTACATTTTGGTTATATTGCCAATACATGTAAGTTAATGTACTATTCTACTCCATTTTTATGATCCATTTTGATAAATTTCACTGTACGTATTTCACGGTATTGGCAATTAAAAGGAAATTTTTAACATAATATGGCTGTTCAATGTAATAAAAAACTATATGTTACTTTGAAAATGACCGTTTTTCAAAAAGGGGTTTGACAAAAAATTATCATATTTTGATTAAGAAATCATAAATGTTAAATTCAGAACTTTATGAGTTTTTTGACAGACAGACGATTTTTTGTAATGGTTTATTAAAAATTTAAATTTCTGATGTTTTTTTAGCGTATATTTTAAGAGAATCATTCACCACTAGCTTCGTAAACATCGTGGACCCGAAATAATGACATCCGTATAAAGGCGCCTTTAACCCTCTCATGACATTTTAAGGCAGTAAGAGGTTATACCCTATACTCAAGAGATGGCAGCACCCACTCAAATTCATTTCAAATTCGATCTCTTGGGCGGTTGGTCGTGGTTGGCTCCTTTGCCTCTTCCCCTCCCGCAGTTCTCACAATCCTCGTATTCCTCGAACGACGTAACGATATTTTGTCAGATTGGTCAGATGTGTCTGGCAGTTTACCGGCACTCCGTCAACGGTAAGGATTCAAAATGCACGTGGTTTGAAAAAGTACGAATAATATTAGGCGCTAAACATCTTTATAGGGAGTTTCGTTAATTTCAGGAACATATGCAGGCATGAAATGCCCCCGTCTCTTTCGTTTGGTTGCTGGGAGTATAACCAGTCAGCCAATGTTTTCGTTAATTTGAAAAGTTGTGTTCTCATGTTGAAACATCGCTAGAAGACATCTTGCAGTGATTTATGTTGCGGAAAGGAATCTGGAATCTATCGTGTTTATTTCAACTGTGCTTCTACGTCTCAATCCTTCATAATTATTGAATGAAGTAGTTGTATCACTTGTGTTTACAAAGGAAACATCTAAATAATGGCAGACGACGACTCATCAGTGAGAGTGGCGGTTAGGTAAGTGGATGTTTAAATTTATTATCTTGTTAACGCCTACCCTCGGTGTTTGTTGACGTTTACAATGATTACAATATGCTTCAATATGTTGGTGTAGTATTACGCTGTGCCAGATTTGTATACATCATATTCCGAACCCTTCTACAAGCTCTGATCAACAACCCTAGAACCAACTGATATCCTTATTTACAATTTTTGCTTGGCGTAAATTATTAAACGACCTGTGTTAAATGTGCTAAATCCTTGCAACTGGCTTTTGCTTGGTACGGCAAAATGTGGCGATATGTGTTATTTTCTTGGAAATTTTATTTAATCTTTCCTGAATAATTGAATCTGTTCTAGTGTCAGTTGTACTCATCCTACTATAGTTTATTCTATGCGTGAATGCGGAATAATTTAATTCGGAGTATCCAATAATTTTCTCGATTCTAATGTCGGTTGGTGCTATGATAGTAGATTAATTACATTGTCTTCTTATATTGGTGCCTGCTCGAAATTTCTTGGACATTAGGTGATACACCCTGCTTATGTATTCCAGTGTTGATAGCTGTTTATATAATTAGATATTTAATTTATTTTGATATCGACTCTTCCCACACAGCACACTCAAAATTTATACCGTATAAAAGTTGCATAAATGGATAGGTATAATATGCAAATAATATTCCGTCGATTATGCACATATTATGCGAATAATATGCACATAATATTTAAATATTATGCCGCCGTAAACTATTACTATAATATTGACATAATATGTATATTATTACATTGTTAGTAACATCCCATCGTTAATTATGATTCATATAAGAATCATAAATCAACAGCCACCCAGCAAACTCAAAAATCCTATTCAGTATAAAAGTTGCATAAATGGATAGGCATAATATGCAAATAATATTCCGTCGATTATGCACATAATATGCGAATAATATGCACATTATATTTAAATATTATGCCGCCGTAAACTATTAATAATATTGACATTGTATGTATATTATTTCATTGTTAGTAACATTTTATCATTAATTATGATTCTTATAAGAATCATTAATTAACGGCCACCCAGCAAACTCAAAAATCCTATTCAGTATAAAAGTTGCATAAATGGATAGGCATAATATGCAAATAATATTCCGTCGATTATGCACATAATATGCGAATAATATGCACATTATATTTAAATATTATGCCGCCGTAAACTATTAATAATATTGACATTGTATGTATATTATTTCGTTGTTAGTAACATTTTATCATTAATTATGATTCATATAAGAATCATAAATCTATGGCCACCCAGCAAACTCAAAAATCCTATTCAGTATAAAAGTTGCATAAATGGATAGGCATAATATGCAAATAATATTCCGTCGATTATGCACATAATATGCGAATAATATGCACATTATATTTAAATATTATGCCGCCGTAAACTGTGGTTGTATCCGTAAAAATCGATGATCATACATCCTCTGTATCAAAAAATGTGAAAACTTATGTTTTAATATATCACTAACAATTTCGTATCGTTCGCAGAATACTCCACAATTATTATTATTTTTTTATTTTACACACCGGCATATTCCGGTCTGGCGAGGTACGCAGCTTGGTAGCCATATTGCCGTTGTCCATGGCCGTTGTGTTGTTGTTCATTGTTGTTAGTTGTTGCCGTAGCCATATTGCCGTAGTTGGGAGAATTGAACGTCTATTGAAAAATCTAATATTAAAGAGGAAAAGATGGGTTTACGGAACTAATTTATGTCACAGTACTATTCTGGTAACGCATATACGATAAGGAATAATAAGCTTCATGGTATGAAGAACAGGACTTTATTTAAAATCAAAGTAAGTACACGTACGTGAGTCGTTGTCGTTTGTCATAGGGTAGAAAGCAAATCTGAAATTATCAGCTCCTAATTTTGAGTGTTATTCCCAGTACTTTAATTAATTTTTTAATTACCTAAATGTATATCTTATGACGGTACTTTTTCAGTCAGAGTCCCAGCTTGAAAAGTGAAGGGAGGCTATTCCAAGGAAAGACGAAGTTTTGGCACTTAAGTACTGAACCAGGTTGTGAGCTGCACTTTCGCCCTGAAGATATCACGTACTTGATCATATATGCATATAATTATTTTAGTTTGTGATTATTAATGACAATATTATCTTTATTGTTTCGGAGTGCATTTTCAAGAACGGCTTGCTTACATCGTTTGCGTGATTGCTCGCCACAACTCTATGACTAACACAGAGATAATTATACGATTAGAAGACCTCTTTGTGGCTTGGAATCACATTTTGGACCATTTTTAATACATTCGCTAAGAAAAGACCGTAGATGTTCAACCATGCGGATGTCATGGAAGGAATCATCGCGAGTGTTGTGATTGTGAATTCGTGTGACATACTTTGTACTTTCTAATCGCAATTTCATGAGTAACGATTATGGAAGGGCGAATGTTTGTCATTAGATGTCATTCACATGATATTTAAACCAAATTTGCGATGATATAGGACTCCTAACTGAATATTTGTATATTTGTGATACAACGATGAAGGATTGTGCCTTGTTTTAGTGCAATGTACCTATGCTGTGTCTACATGAATGATTCATTAAATTTCTCCTCGTTTCCAGAAATCAATTTTTATTCATGTAATTTTCGAATATTATGCAACTGCATGTTATCACGCATCAACGGTATAAAATATGCATAAAAGGTTCGTAGATATGGTATAAAATGTACATAACATGTACCTAAAGGTGCATACTAATGGTATATATGGGTATAATATGTGCGTATATTTAGCCACATCAATGGTATAAATCGTGCCTAAAAGGAGCATATAAATGGTATAATATGCGCATATATTTTTTAGGCCACATCCATGGTATAAATTGTGCATAATATGTACATAAAAGGTGCATATATATATGGGTATAATATGTGCATATATATAGCCACATCAATGGTATAAATCGTGCATAATATGTACATAAAAGGAGCATATAAATGGTATATATGGGCATAATATGCGCATATATTTTAGGCCACATCCATGGTATAATATGTACATAAAAGGTGCATATAAATGGCATATATGGGTATAATATGTGCATATATATAGCCACATCAATGGTATAACTTGTGCATATTATGTACATAATATGTGCATATAAATGGCATAATGTCCTCATAAATTGCGATATTATGCGCATAATATGCGGAATATATGCACTGATGGAATGGCATAATGTTTGCATATATACGGAATATATGAGGACATTATACGATTTATATGCACCTTTTATGTACATAAAAGGTGCATATATTCCGTATATATGCAAATATTATGCCATTCCATCACTGCATATATTCCGCATATTATGCGCATAATACCGCAATTTATGAGGACATTATACCATTTATATGCACATATTATGTACATAATATGCGCGTTTTATACCATTGTGGTGGCATAATATTCGCATAATATTTGAATATTATGTGCATATTATGCCATTCCATCACTGCATATATTCCGCATATTATGCGCATAATACCGCAATTTATGAGGACATTATACCATTTATATGCACATATTATGTACATAATATGCGCGTTTTATACCATTGTGGTGGCATAATATTCGCATAATATTTGAATATTATGTGCATATTATTCACTTTGTGCTGTGTGGGTTATGTCGAGTACTATGGTGTTCAGTTATAATATCGTATCTTGTGGGCCATGTGACGGGATTTCTTACATGCGTAATGCATATTATTTAATTGAAGTTGCAGCTATTACTTGTCTTTTAATTAAATGAGGAATATTTTAGCATTTATGGCTTAATTCTTATGAACGACTTTTTAGAAACGCATTTTATTTCGTTATCAAAAGGTCTTACGGTTTCTTTTTAATTCTTAAACGAAGAGTCTTGATTTCAGCTTCTCCACAGCATAACTTGTTTCTCAGATTTTCAGCTCAGCTGTGTCGCGTCCGATGAATTTCAGTATATCTTGTAGAGAGTTTGAAAATTTTCTATTATCAGGCACAGCCTTTATCAGCAAGCCTATTTCATGCTGCTATTTGAATCTCTAATGCCCGTTCTGCAGATCTGCTTCTCCGCTCCTTCACTGTGATATTTTGTAAGTATTTATTTGCCTAGGCGTCTTCACATTGTCAGGGATTTAGAGAGGGTTTAGTCTACAGTGTGAATGTCGCTGTGCTTAAGTATTTTATGCTCATTATTTAGATTCTACTATCTGGCATAGTCATGGTCGATTTCGGTCATTAATTTCTCACTCTAGACTGCTGTCATCAGCTTCCTCTTTAAGGTTCTAATTTCTTGTTATTGATGAAACCCCTTGTCAGTTCGCTTGTGTCAGTCTACTATTTATAAGATATAATCGAAGGAGTATGATGTAGTGGACTGCAATTGTCTTCCAAAGAATCGTGGCACAATATGATGAACTCATTAAAAATTTGGTTTTATTCATAATGAATTATAACTCGAGGTGTAACTATTGCACCTGTCATGTTGATAATAAGATGTTTTTCACTCATTGCCAAAATTCGTGTCGATATGACATTTTTTGTACAGTGGCCCTTTAAGTTTTCCTCCTCAAATTTAATCGCGTCACACCCCCCCCCCCCAATATCCTCTGTTAATGAACCATTTGCCTGTCTGTCTTAATATCATTGCCGTAAATGCGAGGGCATGTGTGATTGACCTTTCGTCTGGTCGATAGTTCTGCGGTTCTTGCGGTATATTCGTGGACGGACAAAATGTTCCTAATACAGTGTCCACGCGGGTTCATTGGCTTAGTGTAATCAGCACCATGTAAACAAACGTCGATCCCAAATCAAATATCGCGTCTACTGTTCAGTGGCTGGCTTGGTATTCAGTTTCCTCCACATCGAAGTTCTAGCGCGTTTTATTTTTGTAGTGGTAGAAATTTGGAGACTAACGGTAGACAAAGAAAGAAATAATACTCGCGTTATATTTGCAGTGGGCTCATGGCAGTCACGAAATTTTAAGAGACGCAGTGGATTTGGGATCGATGTAATTGTCATCTATTCTTGGTTAGGTGACAAGTATTTACCCCGACTTGAACTTGGAAACTAGTAATCCATGCCGATTGATTTATTCTGTTAATTTCTTGTGTTCTCGGTTTTTTAGGATTTTTGAGAACTAGTTCCGTCTACCTTTTGTAATTTTTTGTGCGGCGATTTCATATTCCTGATTAACAGCCGACTGTGTTCAGCTTATTGATATTTTCCTATCAATTCCGGTAATTAATCCCAGGAGTTGAAGTCTTTTACTTAGTGACGTCGAGCGCGCTTTGTTATTTCCTGTGTAGACATCAAGCTTGGCCCTTTCGTGCTTTTGCCCTTCTACTCTGCCAACCGTTTGTATTCCCCAGCAATATGTGTGCAAACGATCACAGCTTTCGGGAATCTCCTCAGGTAATCATCTATGATCTTTGTGCGTCTACAGGTATAACTCACTCAGTGTCTAGACTGGAAGGATTATTTGGATAGGTGAGGGTAGATTTCTCCCAGAACGAAGCAATTTTCGTGTGAATAACACATTTTTATTGTAATGGGCTGCGGACAGTTTCTTTCCCTACGATTCGAGGATATGTATTCGGAGGTGTCCAGTGGCTTCACGCAGATTTGAACCCGCGTTTAGAGCCCGACCCGTGCCCGGCGTAGATTTTACTAAATTACTAAGAACCCAGCTCGGCTCCTAGGAATAATAGGCATTAATTCGATCACTTTACGTAATCATTCTAGCGCTAAGGTTTATGTCTCTCCGTCGTTCGGTTGGAAGTAGTTTCTTCACTTTTTCACCTTGGAGTTGCCGGAACAGGTATACGTTTGCCTTCATTCTTGCCGACTTCCACTTGCCGAGTACCTTAAATGGGCGACTCACTCCATTTAGCTCTTCCCGCCTTGTGCAAGCTTCACAACTCGCCGGTAACTGGCCTGAGGTCCCTTCCGCAGTTCCCAGGCATGTGTTTATGCGCCCGTATTGCGCTATTCCTTGGAAAATTCTTAGATCCACCGATTTGCTGTCGGTTTCTCGCAGCATGAGTGGGAAATTGTTTTGAGGGAACTCCCACAAGTGACTGAGAAAATTATATCGACAAGCACCCTATTCGCTCGACTGATCCACCCGTAGACCCCGGAAAGATTGGATGTCGCTCGTTGCTGTTACCGTTTCTCACGTGAAATTTATTTTCCCTAATGCAATGAGATATATTTCCAGTAGGTAGTCATGTAGGGAGTTATACATTAACTAGGAGTCATATTTTTAAACATCAAGCGCACTCCATTCAGTCAATGTCGATTTTTAGCTCTTAATAATTTTTGGCGAGTGCTTGATTGCTTATTTTCTGATGACGTTCATATCCCCCCGTATTTTGACACCAAGTCTGATATTTATTGACACCATGTATTTGTCTCGCCGGTTTTCATAACCATATTTCCCCCATCAATTTCTATTTTTCGCAGAAATATATTTAGGCCTGGTTACACGGTATATTAACACGTACAAGTTAATGTACGTTTGCGTGAATGATTTTTGGTGGACCGGAACGGAATATGCATGAATGCATGAACCAAATTAGAACAGGTTCTATTTTCCGTTCATGCATTCGCACAAGTTGGGTGGTTACGCGGTACATTTTCGTGTTCATTCACGCGTTCATACATTTACAATTAGACATTAACCCGTTCGTGTTAATGTATCGTGTAACCAGGCCTTTAAAGAGGTATTTCAATCATGATAAATACGGGGAAAAGACGAAATGCACAATTTTTCCTGTTTTTTAAGGATCTGTTGTCTCTGAACAATATGACTGAACTCCTCAATGATTGTTTACACATGAGTCTATATAAGTTACACTTATCCTAGAGCCAACGTTTTTATTTTCCAGTTAGATTTCGAGAAGTATGTCAAAGTCGATGATGGACAAATAGTTTGTGGACTGTAACCATTATTACCTGGTCTCACTTTTTCCTGGGTAGCCGCAAAATCCATCGCTGATGCGCTGCGGCAAATTCCGTCCGCACTCACTGGGTCTTTCCTTCCTTGATCCCGTGGGTGTCGCCCCAGATCACCTAAGCGCAATGACGTAGAATAACATTCGGGTTGGTGCGCTTTTTCCTCTGCTACTACACGGTACTCCTAAGCCGATGCCGGGGTAACAACTGGTTGCCAACTCAAAGAGTCGAAAATTAATGGTTGTAGTAATATATAGTAAAATGTTGACGTCATTCATTTGTATTGCTGGTTTTCGAAACCTTATATTCTCCTTTCATTTTTCTTGTGCCTCACATCTTTATAGACGAATTTAAAAATTCATGTATTTTTCGCTAAAAATGTTTTTTAAAAATCTAATATAACAATGAATCCCTGGAATATGAAGAGGGTAAAAACTCAATTTTTCCTGTTTTATATTGGTTTCACATGCATACCCTTTAAAGGCAGTTTTTGATGTATATTTAAAACTGAACGAAGACTCATTATAAAAATAGTCAACGTGCTAATTTATCGAGCCAATTTCCCTGGGATGATTTCAAGCGTCATTGTAAGTTTTTGGGGAAAATAATCTTTGAACTCATTTTTAATTAAGCATGCTTTTCGGGGCCACTGTCACTAATATTTCATGTTCTTTGAAGATCATGGTGAAAAAGTTTTCCGCGCAACTTCCTTCTAGTCTGAGCTTACATGCGTGGGAATTTTGGTTCCCGATTCGTTTTCCAGTGAAATGATTTTGTTTGACGGACGTATTTCTTGATGAATTTTACCGTTGAGGATCCGTGCCCTCCTTCACAAGTGTATTGCTTTGCCATCAGAAAGTATGAATATCTGCAGCTTGAGTAAACCAAAATTAACTTTACCCAGGGCACTATAACTTCTGTAGGTTTTTCCCATATTCCCGTGGTTTTGGATGCAGTGTATTACGTCTGTCTTGGAGTCGCAGTTACCTTTCGAGTTGAAATTTTAAATCGCCGAGTAACTTATTGGGCGAAGAGAGTTGCCGAGGTAATCATATGGTGAAGTTAATCTGGACAAGTTGACGAGATCCGCTCATATTAACAAATCAGATCCTTAATTACATCGGTTACTCTCCCATTGTCGTTGGAGATGCTCCGCGCTAAAATTAGTTTGTAAAATTTTCTTGAATGTACCTTAATTGACCTATAGGATGAGAAAATATTTTGTACATTTTTGTTCACTATGACCTTGACGAATTTTTAGGATTCTAATGAATGAGCCTGATTTTGCTTCCCTTTTTACCGGATTCACCTCAACGAAAGTCCATCGGTTATTTTTTGGCATGATGCTCATTATTTAAAAAAATATATATTTGTTTCAAAAGAAAATTTAGGTCAAGAGAATTCTTTCTTAAATTTAGAAACAGCCTCTTGTGGAGAATGCAATCATCGATTATTTTTATCCCACAAGTTATTTCAAAGAGTTTTTTCTAATAAAATTTCAGCTCGCATTCTCAGGCATCAATGTATTTCTCCCCAAATGTGTTACTACTGCTAGCTTGACGTTATTCAACATGTTTATCAACTTCCTCGAGGTGAAAGAGTTGCACTAAGGTTTGCTTCATGTGCGAGTGTGTTATGTATGTATCGAATCAATGTTGGAATTAACACACTCTCCTAATACTCCGATTTTGTTGTTCATTTAAGAGATAGACTTTAATGTCCTCCTGTGTGGATAACTTGATCACGAGAACACTACAATCATTTTATATAGCTTTTTATTTTGCCATTCGCATTCACCCCTCAGTTCGCGCTTACTGCTCTGTTCTTTCCTTCGGCGACCGAAAGGGATTCTGGAGATCGCGCTTCCGGTCCGTGACTAGGTGAATTTTTCTCCATGTGTGATTTGTGAGTAATTTAGTTAAGCCGCTGCATAGTCCTCTATTGTGTGTTGCGTCGTTTAAGTACATAATAGGGACGTACGGAATTCCGTTGTGGTTTAACTAGTTTAGGACAATGATACCTGTAGGTAGGTAAATAAACAAAGTCCTCTGGCATCATACCTTACTTCTAATTTGTAATTACATCGCTAATCGCTGCTGGTCGGAGATGCAATGCAGACATAAATGCGCAAATGTAGGCTTGCGGACGAACCTTCATCATCAATTCTCTTTCATGCGCACCTCCCTCCGAACTCGTCACCCCGGGGGGTGGGTAACAGGGCGGCGCGTGAGTTCACCGCGTCCTCAACGCTTGCACTGGTGGTGTGCCGTCTTTTAAATTGATCTCAGTGCTCTTGAATTCCCTCTCACCATTGTTCTCCCTTTCATTTGATCCTCCTCTTGCCAACGAAGCACCCCTATCCCACCTCTTACTTCAACCCATAGAGGGGTGACGACCCCTCCACTATATGGAAAACGAACTGCTCCTTTAAATCCCCCTTTCCATTTGTCTCCTGTCACCCTATTTTCTTCCTGTTATTCCTCATTCCAAACCGTGTCACATTCAAATCTAGGTATTGCATCGCGGTGTTAGTTTCACGTAGCGCGATCAATCAAGGCTGACAACAGTTGTATGATATTCCTCATTGGACCGCACTGTAATGCATTTATTACGTAGAACGTCAAACCTTACGTATATGCTGTGGTTGGAGCTGACGAATATTTGGGAGTAGCGATCATGTGGAACGCACAGAAGAAATATTTGTGGCTGAGTCCTGAACAAGGTAGGGTAAGTCGAGCGTGCTGTGGGAAGGTTTTCGGACGAAAACGAAGGGGTGCTGTTTAGCACTCGTCAGGCCGCTTCTCGGATACGCATCCGAGGAGTGGCCTAACGTAGTCATGAAATACAAAGGAAAGCTACCTGATTCAATGCCAGGGCTCCCACTCAACCGTGAAAATCTAATAACCGGGAAACAGCCGTGAATTTCGTGATTGGACCTTACAAATCTCTCAAAATTGATTGTAGAACTGCGATTGACAGATTAAAAGAAAAATCGATGTGTCCATCATGTTTCATAGTCAGTCACGCGCAGACAGTCCGCGTATTTTTCTGCACACGTATGCTCGAAGCGCAGTTATTGGTCCGCGTACCATGACGACGAATAGAATTTAAGCCTGTGATTGGAAGACTGGTAACCAAAGTGTTCATTAACTCCGGCGAAAAATAAGACACTTCTTCACTTCCCTATCACCCTGCTCCCTCCATTTTCCCACTCACGACCTTTAGCCGGCCCTGAATTTTGCTAACGTTAGATGAAGTCATAAGAGCTAGAACTTAAATTGCTGCGTTTGCATTCACGGTGACTGTCGTGTTTGATAAATTTTTAGTTAACGTGGGGCCGGTGATTCTGACGTGATAAATATTTTTGCCTATAATGGCTTACCAACAGACCGTGAATTTTACGGCATTTAAACCATGAAAACATGAAAAAACTGTGAATTTTATAATATAGCTAGAGTGGGGACCCTGAAAAGGTACTTCATCGAACGAACTGTGTGTGTTGCCTATATTTTACGCGAGGTAGTTAGAGTGACTCTTGGGATCCGTGCTTGTGACTTGTAACCCTCTCAAGGGCTGAAGTGCATATGTTTTTTTTTAATGGTTATAGGGTAGAAATATTGCATGGAATTGTAGTGGGAGTACATCCTGATTAGCGGGACATATGCGTTTACCCATATGCTATTTACTACTAAATTTGGGGTACAAGGAAGCCTGTCGGGTTGTTCTAAGGCTTCACCAGGATTTGAACCGGGGAACCTTTCTTCGTTAGCTTAAAGCTATTCGCAGTGGTCCTATAACCATCTGCCACGTAATGTGGTGCATGATCCGTCGTAAACATTCCTTCTTAATCTTGGGATTATCATTTGTTAAAATTCATATTAGTTAAAATTGGGCTTTGTTTATCCCCTCACACCGTATTCCACACACCGTAAGAAAGGATTTTACTGAACAGAAATGCCAACTTCTCCGAGTATGGTTAAATTTTGGCCTAGTATATTCGATGGCAATATTTTTTTAAGTTTTAAAGGTGAACTTGGTTGCCATCAACTATAATGGTTGTAGTTTAATGTTTCTTAATGATAATAATTATTTTCAAAACCATTTTGGGAAGTCCGCGTTCCGGCGGAATCTTCCATTTTTAGTTACTAATTAGTAGTGCGGCAGTTCTGCGAAATTGAGCCAAAAACCTTAGCTTTTTGGTATGATTGAAAGGGTTTTTAAGATTAATTTCTTGAGAGTGTCATTATCAAATGTTTATGTTTGCGAGGGAATCGAATTTTTAAAACTTATTTTTATATCCAAAGGTCCATTTTATGAATCATCAATGTGCTAACTTTTATACATTTACTTTCTAATTATGCTCACACAATAAAAAATGTGAAAATGATGTCCAGAATGGAAGGCGAGGTGCCGGTCTATGTGATCGTTTTATAGTGAAGTAATTAAAAATTCGCTCGAAAAAATAAGCATTATGATGAAATACGCATCGCCTATTGTATCAAATCATTTAATCCATTCTCTCACCTCGCTGTAATTACGGAAGCTCACTTCTAAATTTTTTCTCTTAATAAAGCATTCGATGCGAAATAATTATCGCATCCGCAAGGAACTCTCGGGTCTTCTCTTGTTTTTTGTGCTTCATATCCCTCCCTCATCCGATCGTATTCACCCGGGTCGTTTGTCGGGGGAGGCAGTAGTGCTGCAGTTGATGAAGGGAATTCAATGGGGGGATAATTTCAATTGAACGCAAGAAGGGCTTTTTCTTTAAATTCATAGAAATAAGTTAGTTAAAGTAGTATATGATCGAATATTTCAGAGCTCGTATCGTGGTACATACCAGCATTGAATTTATGTATTAATGATGCACTTCACACTTATATTTACGATGAAACGCGTATGGAGATAACGATCGAATTATTGTCACTACCACCAATTGCGGAGCACAATTTAAAAAAATAATCACAAATTAAATGTAAGAAAGACCTATTTTGAGCCTCTGGGAAACTGGCATTGCCCCTTTCAAGCCGGCAGGGGCGGCTGGGTCTTTGGTATTGGGGGTGGCTTGGCTGCCTCCTATCAAAGCCCTTCAAGGACTCCCCTGGCCCGCCGCCGTTTCCCTCCGGTACTTGCTTCCCCTCCGACAACACCTTCCCTTACAACTTCCCTTCGATCCTCTTCTCCGACTGTTTTTTTGGACACCGGCCAAGAGGAGAGTTCTGGAGACTGGGGCTCCCTCGTCGCGATTCGCCAGGGGTTTTTAAAGCCTTCAATGGCGGCGGTCTCCGCTCTCGCCAATTCTCCCATCTCCGGCACAGTCCCCGTTCTGGATTCGGGCTGCCGCAAGTGGTGGCGCTGACCTTCATAATTAAACTCCCCTCTTTCCCGTGAGGCCCGCCAGTGTTGCTGAAAAGTTTATTCCCGTTTGAGAGTTAGAGCCTTCATGATCTCGCCAAGGATCCATGAGTTGTGTCCTGCGGTGTCGATCCTTAAATGGATGATGCGGCCTTGTATCATTTCGTTTGCGATGACAGTTCCTAACGTTTATTCCATCGATTATTTGTGAAAATGACGTTGATTTGTTAGGGATTATATTTTCTTTCTCATGATATCTTATTATTCTAAATTACATTGATTTAGTTGGTTCCATTTCGGCTATCATCGGTATCAATTGTCTGAAAATGTGAAACATACTGGGTGCTAATGTTGGCTATTAACTGTGCTCGTTTTGTATGGGACACGACTAAGTTTTTTATGTCATCGGTTTGAGTTGGATGTCGCGTAATGCATGAAATAAATGAAAGCAACTGTATAAATGAGAGGTGGAGCGGATTTTGGGTATATTTTTAGGGAATTTTTTCCCCAATTACTGGCTTAGGTTTTGGTTTTTCAATTTTATAAGTTTTCGATTAATAACTATTACATCACACTCATTTTTTTATTTGTGACTTTCCCGTCTGGTTGGCATTCTATGTAAAATTTTGTTTGTTTTGTGATAGCTAGTTCGCCGTTTCTGAGGTGACCACCGGGGTGTCCATATTTTATTGAGGACGGATTCGCATTGCACAGAGGTATATTTTCTGGGATTGACACGATAATTTGTATTACTTACATTATTTTCCTAAGCCATCATGTCACGCGTGGAGGTATTTTGATAAATGCTTGCTCTTCAGAACTCATTGGCGTCTCCTTACCTTTTTAGCGCTGAACCTTTGTATTCCCGTGATGGCTTTCGTTTTATTTTATTCAATTTATTTTATCCATGGACTTTATTTTCTCATTAATTTTTAGTAAACTCGGATTATTCTCTGGAAAAACTAAATTTTATAATCTCGGATTATTAAATGTATTAATTATTTGGTTAATTGTTTTGGGTGTGTACTTATTTAATAATGTCACAAAAAGTGCGGAAAAAAGTTACTCATAAGTTATTATCTTTCCTCAACTGCGTTGTTGAATCTGGTCGCTCGAAAAATTACTTTTGCGTGAAAAGGATCGTAAGATTTGGGGTCGTTGCTAGAATTCTTTAGTTCACGAAATCCAATGCGAGGAGTCTGCATTCGGTGCCCTTCTCTGAAGGAATCTCTAATGGACGTAAAAGAATAATCCTCTCTGGTTTTTTATTTGGATAGGGTAAAAGTGAAGATGTTGTATCGTCGTATAACAGATCACCATTTTATATTTATATGCAAGAATATGTATCGTTTATATATTTGCGATGTTAGTTTTGTATATAGACACCTCAAATTATACCCGAGTCGACTTCTGTTGCCAATGGTATATTTATACCCCGATCGATATTTTGGAAAATGGCTACCACCCTATTGAACTCAGTGGAGATAAGATAAAAAGGTGCATTAGGTAGCGATGGAGAATGTGAAAGGTAGCTCGGTTGAGTCTTTGGCCTACATTTGGAAACTCTCCGAACCCTTTTGGATTAATTCACAAAGCTTTGGTGTGAAAATATCCAAAACACTTGGGAGTAGGAAGTCGTCAGCGATTCGCAAACTTGAGAGCGATAACTGCCGGGTGCTGACAGGTTGGGATTGCTGATGAAATTTCTCTTAATATCCCACGCGGCGCAGCTGGAGACACTCGTTACCTCTCCCTGGAAATTTACGCAGGAAAATGATGATTCATAGTTGTGCGAACGTTGTGCATTCGGCGTAAGGACGTATATTTTGTGGAACCGCAGTTTATGGTGGCCTTCTGGGAGTATCCCATCCTTTCTGCGAATCGAACTTTGCAAATGGCTATGGCTACTAGATTCGGCAAGGCATTCAATTTGTCTCTGGCGTGGTCATAATACTTGGTGACAGCTACTCGTATTCCAAGAAGTGTTTGGGGGACGAGTCATTCACGATTGATCTTGAATGCTGAAGGTGTTTTGTTTTCTTCTGGTTTTTTCATCTTAGTTTTATAAGGAGTTGTATCAATTGGGCTTTGAATTTATCGCATCACAGGCGTAGCTGATATTGATTTCTCTCTTAGACTCATATTTGTGCCTGGTAGTGTGTTTTGATGTATAGCTTTCTTTTCACTTGAAAATTTTGCCACAATGGATTTTCAACGTGTATTTTTGTAGCGTGGCGGGTGCAACTTATATCCTCGATACTTAATTACCCTATTTCTTTCGACGTCCTGTGGAATTTCCTGGTGAACAGCGGTCGCATGAATTCGGAGATTTTCCGAAGAAATATAAAACCTGTGTATCTTAATATTACGAAATTATTCAAGCAACAATTTGAAAGAGGGCATGTTTTCCTCGCCCGGCTATCCTTTTTGAAGTGTTTTGTAACTTTATTTTTCAATTTCGCATGTATTTTTATTGTTGTCCATACTTCCATCTGCATTAAAGAGCATAAGCTAAGAGTAGGAAAGCAAACCAACAGTTTTCCATTGGATAATGTGATTGAAATATTCATGTTGCCTGTTTTATTGTGTTAAGAGCTGAAGGTAGTTATGATAAATTGCATTGACCAGATAAGAAGCTAATCGTTTTGTGAAGCTAAGTATAATTTTAGATAGATAAAAAGTTGAGCTCTACGGCCTCAAGGTCAAATGGGGAAAGAAACACTCCAATGGCCGTAACAAGGGACCTCGTCACAGGTACATATAAACAAAACACTGTGTGGTATGCTGGAACGGGAAAATTCGCAGCAGTGACCAACCCCAGCCTCTCAACCGGAAACCCTTCACTAACACACGATCAACAGTGTAGAAACCTTCGCGAGGGTTGTGGGAACTCGCTAAGGCTGCTCACGTTGAAACCAATCACTCGCTTAACTATGAAGGAACCTTCGCGAGGGTTTTGGGGGGCCTCGCTAAGGTTGCTCAAGTTAAGAAACACACACACACACAATCACACAAGCAACACTTACTCCGTGGGTATAAACTCCGGGAGAATATGCTCAAAACTGAGCGATGGAACTGCCACCTGGACGGGAAAAGCGTACCGGTTTCGGAATCCAAGATTCCCTTCTCAACGCAACTGAGGACAAAGCTTCACTTCAACAAGGTTGAGTGACGAAAAAAAAGGCTGGGGTTGGTCACTGCTGCGAATTTTCCCGTTCCAGCATACCACACAGTGTTTTGTTTATATGTACCTGTGACGAGGTCCCTTGTTACGGCCATTGGAGTGTTTCTTTCCCCATTTGATAATTTTAGATATTCTTTCATATTTTACAGCGGAAAATGTTTCGACTTTTTATCCATTTTTCCGTGCTGGCACCGACAACTACCGTCGCGCCAAATCCTTTAGTAGCTATACGTGGGAATAATTAAGTTGGGTAGTTCTTTTTTAGATCTTCTTGTCCTTGGGTTACGGTTAGGCGATATTTTATGGAGAGATACCGGTAGCTTTTTCTTGAAAAAGGCCCCGCTGAGAGTTCTGAGTCTACGGCGCGATCTTCTCCCCAATACACTTTATGCGTTTTCATACGTCTTCCCGATCCCAGTGGGAAGCTATCGCTACCTTCTTTCGCGAAACTGGTTGCCATATGTGGATATCGAGCCCATAGAGGTTTATCCCCGAGGTAGAGAGCCGAGTTATTTCATGGAAGATCCTCAAGTATCTTCGACGAGGTATTGATGAAAATTGAAGTAAAAGATGGCTGGTGATAGGCATGGCGAGTTGTGCTTCATCCTTTTAATGGGGCATGATAATTGAATGGAAATTGGTCTCTTGTTGAATGCTTTATACCTGGATACATTTTGTTGGGAGATATTCTACTATTCGCGTTGCTCATCTGTATCATTCCCCTTTCATTCGCCTCCAGGTGCTTGGAAACTTTTTTTCGAGCCGTAGGTATTCGTCTACGATAACATACAAATATTTTTACTCCCCTAAAATATATTTAAAGTACCCGCTGTGTAGAATCGTCTACGAATGTGGTTTTATGGTGAGCTAGGATAATATATAATTCTTCCTCTGGTTTTATTTTCTTTATAGATTTGAAGTCGTCGTAATATAATATATGAGGTTCTCTAGATGCTTGTCTGTGAATGCAATAATCCAAGTGGTTCCTGTGCGTCCAAACTCATTTAGTGTTTTATAAGCTGATTTGATGTTAAACTGATTTTATGCTCTCCAGCGTCAGAACCATTCCACCGAATTTTTAATCTTTCTCATTTTTTAACTTAGTTGTAAGGTTTCTGTTTGTTAACTTGGCGATAAAAATTTTCTGTATGTAATATAGCGGAAACATTTTCCTTCGAACTTCGAAATTCAATTATTATTATCGGAGTCCACTCTTTCCATCTAGTATTGTATCCATTTAAGCTTCGGCCCGCATTTGTTCAAAGAAGTCATTCCTGTTATTTTTCTGGCTATCGTGCTCCCTCGATTTCGTGAGTTTCGTCTTGAGGGATTCAATTTCTTCCTCTCGCATGAATGACCTCCCCGCGTTATTTTATATTCTCATATCTCCTCGGTTTCGTTAACATGCATAAACGCGTGTGGCCGTTTTCCAGCGTTGTGAGCCGTGAGAATCGTGACGCGGGCCCCACAGACCAAGGTATTCGGATTTCACGTCACCTAGAAGTGTGTGCTCTTGACCCTTTTTAAGCCAGCGTGGGGGACACTTCGTAGCCGACCCAAACGCTTGAGATTTCGACTCTCCTTCACTTTCTCATTTTCGGACGATTCATTAAGTTTTTTTAATCCAATGCTTTCATTGCCCTCACGTTGTCTTGGAAGAAGGCGGCCGCGATGAACTCGAGGATTTCGGAGAAATATTTCACACACTCATCCCCCATTTCTCGTTGATTGCGTTTTCATTATGACTGATGAGTCCACTTATCCGATCGTGTTTTGTTGCTTGAATTTTCGAATTTGTCCTGGTTATACATGTGTCTGTTCTAATCAGCCAGCTACTTTTTTCCTTCTGGAAGCCCTTCTTTGCTGTAACTTTTTAATGCAATTTTTGGATTTGATATAGTTTAATAAAAATTCGCATTATGCAGTTGCATACTATATCAGTCATTCCGCTAGTTCGTTTCAGTGACTGAGCGAAAATATAACGTAGCTAATCAGACGAGTAGTCTATGAATGTAGAATTTTTTAGATTCTACTTTTGGGTGTTTATGTCAGCCCGGTTTACTATGACTTAAAGAAGAGATACAAATTCAATAAATATACCTTGCTTGCATGCCCTTTTGTAGGCTTAGTATGGTAGTTTTATTTTTCGTTCAAGATTTTACGGTTTTATGTCGCCATCCAATTTGAATTGAAGTCGACTGTTTTCAATTATCCTACTTAAAGAATCCTTCTTGTTAAGTATATTGTAATTTGTGACGATTATTTCTGTGCTCTCTTTAACATTTCTTTTCAAACGTGTTTGTGAAATAAACAAACCCAATGGAAATCATTTTATCGACACCTATTCCACTGTTTAGAGAATTCCACGAAATTCACCCATAGACACCTATAACCATTTTCATGCTAAGTGCGTAAAGATGAAACAAAATTTTCTATATACCATGTAAAGAACTGATGATGTTGGCATTCCTATGTTTTTTTTAGTATTCTAGTTAATTCCAGTTGTACTTCTCCCGTTAATTTCAAGTACCTATTTATCGCCGATGGGTTAAGGCTCAATTTTATTATGTTATTTTAATTGTATAATTATTTCATATATTAACCTACTATTTAATTTGTCCTTCATTTACAACCCCTTCTATTCTTATGAAATAGTGTGAGATTAAATGCCTTTTTTATCCTCTCACGCTTTCTTTCAGTTGCCTTTTTCATTGACCTTATTGATAAATTGTAGCTGGTACAAATCTGTATCTCTCTTGCCCATATAAGTCGTATACCTCGAGTTAAAGATTTTTTCCTCCTCAATTCTTGATGTATACCGAACGTAATAGTTACCTTGAAAATGTTGGAAAACACAAGTGTTATTATTAGTCTATTATTGATGAATTACGTCTTAAGAGGAAAGGTGCGCAATTTTTATAAGAAGCTGGAATTTTTAAAATCTATTTTCCTCTCCGCGTTGCACTTAAAATATAAGGTACCTTTATATTCACTACCATTTACTGTTCTCTTTTTTTTCTTCCATAACCTCGACGTGAGACAATGGGAGTCCTCCTTTGGGAGGCTGAATTAAATTCCTAGTCATTTCTCGCGTTCAAGAGCTCGGCTCGCGCAAAGAATTTTTTCTCCCGATATCCTTGTTTCAGATTCCGAAACCGTGTCAGAGAACCATCCGGTCGGCCAGCAAGTTCGCCGTCGACGGCATATAAGACGCTCGGGACCCATCATCTCCCCCTCCGGTCCTATCTCGCCTGTTTCTTTATCGAAAAATCTTCGATCCACCCGCACCAGCGGAGAATTTCTCGGAAATTAGACTCGTCAATAGGGTCGGAAGCGTCCAGGTGTCCACACGGCGTGTTTTTGCTGCGGGAGAGCGCGAATGCGTTCGGTTTTTTCGCCAGGGAGAGGAACTTGGCTTGCGTAACTTGGGGCGTGTGTTGTTTTCGTCGCGTATTTTTTTTTCTTTCTTAAGTGCCCTCTTACTACTCTCGTCCCCTCCCACTTCCTCCTCCTTGTCTACCCATCCCTCGCGGACCTGTAAGGTATCTCCCACTCCCCTTCTCCCTGCGTTGTATCGCCCACCTCTTCACTACAGGTTAACCCGGGGAGAAGATCGCGTTATGTGCCTGCGTTTTCCTAATCGCAGGCCTTGAGGGACGTACTGCGGGGCGCAGTTCATATAGGGAGGTTCTTCGATGCGATGGAGAGTTATGGTGGCATAAATACCAGGTGGGGTTCTTTGATTTATTGGAGCGTTCCGCCGCGGAACAATGGTTGTGGTCCAAGACTCGAAGTAAAGTCCGAAGCGGACGGTTTACGGCTACGGGATGGCGATGAAGAGTTTCTGGCGTTTGCTAGCTGGAGAAGAGACGTTTATTTCTCTGTAGTACGCTTTTGCTCTGTATGGTGGTTTTGAACCATTTAGTAAAAATGAAATTTTAGGATCGGACATGTTTCCCCTATGCCGGTGGGTTTTTAGCTCCATGAATTTTTCAACGCTCCATTTTATAGTCGCTGCGATGGGTGAACTTAATGAAATACCTCGTAATTTTCGGTAGTAAATTTTATAAATCGATAATCTTATTCTTACATAGGGTAATGCATATGTTTCAAACAGATAGTCAATTCCTCAAATAATACTTGACCTTCCGATTTCCCACCGTTGCATTATCAGATGGCAAAACTGGATTATTGGATTTTCTTCATAATTGAATATGAGAAGGCCAGGAATCGTAATGTATTTCTTGCAAACATATGCTGAGAGAGTTTTCATTTGGAAAAGTGCCCATTTTCCCTTTGCCTTGAAAAAACATGTTTCCTTCATTTAGAGTCCGTCGTAATGTATATCACGACTTCATAGATCCACGAGTAATGGAAATTTGAGGAGAATAAAACTTTTCCTAGAAGTGAAATTTTTCCTTGCAAATTCTCATTTCTTATTGAGAATAACTCCCTCCAATGTTGTACGCGTCACACGGAAGAGGACGCATGGTAAACTTAAAGTAATTTTATGGCTTCCGGATCTTGGCTGGAATTCAATTGTTAACGAAAGATCTTCACTCCAGGATTTCATTACTTCAAAGTATCTTCTACTTGGTCATTCTCGTTTTGGCATAACTCCTTGGAATTTTCTTGCCCAGCTTATTTACGAAGATATGTCTGGATGTTTCGATGTTACTCACTGGAGCCAGTTTCGCTTACTTCTCTTTGCCAAGCTGCGTTCAACGCTCATGGTCATTCTTCAGCTGTGAGTGCGACGTTGTTAGACATCTTTTTGCTCACGCCGCAGAGATGGAAGTCATTCAGATACGATTTCGCGGGACTATAGTGAAAGGAGGCATGAGATGCGGCCTTGGGTCCATTAGGGAGCGTTATGAATGGAGAAAATTATTCACTAAAGTGCTCCGTTGTTCCCTTGTGCATCTGTATGCATTCGGGTGCTCGTGATTCAACAGAATGCATGAGCAGACATAATGGGAAGGTATTATAAATATTTTGAGTCAATTTTTAGCTGCGTGTATGCATGATGCATGCTTTTGATTTTTATCCATTTCATTTCATTTGAAATGAATTCTAAACGCAAGGAGTGTGATAAACTTACTCTAAATTTCTTTCTTAAATTTATAACGATCGGTTTAGGAACATCTCCCATTTCTGACGAAACCGTCGCGAAACTGTGCCGTGTTTATTAGCTCGCGCATCATGGTCACTATCTACAATTTTTCATCATTTGACGTTTATTTTTGTAAAAAACAGTTCCTTCGTTAAATTGTCGTACATTTTTCATTTAAATCCGCAAGCGAACGTAAGTCTTATTCATACGCATTGGGAATCGTGTGTAAGGGTAATTTTAAAATATTTATGGTGGGACTTCGGATATTAGAAGTTAAAAATCATAATGTCCATCGATTATGAACATTAGCTTAACCATTTTAATTTTCAGTAATCGGTTTCGTGCATGTTTGTGAATAAAAACATTCTTGATGTGGAAGGTTGAATCGAAGCTAATGATATTGAAGTTTTACACCTTGAGGAACTTGAGTCAAAATTATTTTTTCCCAGCCCTCTATATTGTGACGACTACGTGTTCGATAATGTTATACTTCTATTCTTTTTATGCTTATAAGTTTCTTTGATGTTGATCTTTTACGTATGAGTCAATTTCAATGCACATAAAATCGTTTTTTTAATATTAATATCGAAGTAGAGGCGATCTTGATGCTAAAATTTGCTTTTATACATCGACGTAGAAAATGTTTTCGATCTTAGCATTTTCGGTGCCGTATTTCGGGTTTTCTTTATATGGTTGTTATCCTGATATTACGTTGGCGATGACCGAATGCTGAAGAGGTTGGAGGCGAGCCGGTTTTGCTTTCCCATTTATTCCTAAGAGAGGCATTCTAGGCCCACGGACGTAGGTTTGCCTATTTGCTTTCTAGGCGAGTCAATCAACAGACGGGTCTGTGACGACACCGCTTTATCCAGCATCTCTTCTTTTTCACATGACGTAGACGCGTGTGTTGTGAGTCGCCTGGTGTTATTACTACTGGTAGAAACGTGAGGATTTAAGATTTTTCTTCGGTCATCTGACGACAGCCTCCCATTGACAAATATCGAAGGCATGTGACAATGCTAGATGGGAAGTTTTTTTGGGAAGCATTATTTTATCCAAATCATGGTCATCAATTATAACGCTGCAATGTAATGATAATTTGACTTGATACTGGCCTAACTTTGTTAAAATTCATGTGGATTAAATAAAATATTGAATTCAATGAAGTTTCACAGTTTTGAATAATATCTCTCGTATTTTCAAATATTCTGCAGTCATCATGAAGGTACATACGACAATCCATCGCTTTTCTATGCCATGATAATGCCTGTAGAACACTTTGAAACTTTGGTCGGTAATATGAAGAACTGGGAAACGTTTTAACCAGATTATTTTTATTTCCCCAAAATCATAACATATGGTACCTGGTGAATTCCTCTCTTGGTTCCTTAAGAAGAAACTTCATAAGCATGTCAAACATGCGATGCAACTGATTTCTTATCTCGCTAATTGAGGTATTTCAATATTTCATCTTTTTGCTGTATTTTTCGTGAAAAGTTAAAGACTATTTTACTCTTTCCACGTTTTCGAGAACCCACTGTGAAAGAACGAATTAGGTCTGGGCATTATTCTGCAGACCAAACCTTATTATGCATTTTAAAATATTAGTTCTTAAAATGAATTTTGAGGATGGCTTGTGAATCATTCGAAGTATTTTACCAGATTTCTGCCCTGTTTACAACGTGTCTGGCTGATGAAGTTTTATTATGAAGGCAACGCTTAATTTCATTTATCTTTAATCGGTCACTTGACCCTATGAGTGAAACCTTGTTTTCTTCATAGTTAGATTGCCTTGAGATAATCTTAATTTCGAAGTTATCTCGAGTCGGGAGTCAATTTAGATATTGATCGTGTCTCGAGGTGGTCTGTGTGTAAATGTCAACACCAACAACACAGGTTTTGGATGCCAAAGGTTATATTGAGATGTTTACTTGTTGTCATATGTTGGCGGAAGAGGCGTTCACATCTTATGTCGGAAAAATGTTGAGTATTCCCTTATTCGATCTCTTGAGTCGTACGCAGTATGCGAATAGATGAGTTGAGTTGAATTTATGGCAGATATGTACTCTCGTGCAGCATTAGTTGTGGCACAATTAAAGTGCATCCTCTCTACGTTGAAAGTTACTAGATGGAAGATTTTGAGTTCCATCGAATTTCATCTCTTTTATGATTGCTCTCAATATCAGTTGTGCTGGTAATAATTAAGAATTTGTACTCATTGATATATTTTCGGATGTCAACTGTTGTACGACAGATTTTACATGGCATGGAAATTATATTTTAGTGCTGTGATCTTCTATATCGCTTGAAGTAATCATTCATGCGATATGAGAGGCGGAACCATTGGAGCGATAACTTTAATTTCTTAATTAAGGAAACACAAACGTTTACTAAAGGGAGGCTGCTTGTTCATCGCCTGGTTCCGTTGAGATTTAACCTTTCGACGCTTGTGAGGGAAGGATTCGGAGCGAATCGGATTGTCCGCCACCGTCCAGTGAATGAGCATGCCTCTCAAAGGGTTTGTAGGCGTGCGTAATCTCTTATCCCTCGCCCTGCCTGCCTATGCACACACGGTTCCTTACAGCCCCAGAGCGTGCCGACCAGACGACGGCATCCCCCATCGACCCTGCGAAGCCGATCCCCTGCATCGCGCAGACTCCCTCCGTCTCCAGCCATCCCTCCTCTCTCCTTACTCCCTTCGCCGGCCCATTTTTCCCCCTACAATGCCGCCGTTTCCTCCCTCGAGAGCCTTCCTACCAAATGTCTTTTGTCTCCTTCCCAACTCCCGCAGGTCAAATTCTGCTTTTATTTTTTTTTACCTCTTTGCTCCCGTAGCAATTTTCGTTTTCTTTCTCTGCGCTCATTTAATTAGCATCTCAGTCGCTTCGAGGAATTTGTTTGTTCCTTTATTTTTATCCCACGGCCTGACGTTTTGACGCCTTCCAGTGTTAAATTTTAGGTCGGAGAGGTCTCTTTCTGGGCTCATATTGATGAGAGTAATGAGTCTATTGCTATTAGGTGCTCGAGGCTGCTTGTAAGTGCGGGAAATGAGATGGATAACGTATTGGCCTCACTTAGCTTGTTCTTGGGGCAGGTTGTTGCCTGAGGTACCATTTTCCAATCGAGAGTTCACTCCTAAATTCCTTTCAACTGTGTTGTTGATTAGTGGGTGTAGGTGATTTTTTTGGGGGCGTATAAATAAATAGATTATAGTCTAGTAGTGATATAATAAATAATATGTAGTGCGTTTTAAAAAATTAAGTGGAAAACGTCGGAAATTTGTCACATTGTCTCAAAGGTTCCCGTCGCATATTTTCTTTTCAGAATGTCCCTTTCTAGAGTCACTGATATTACATTGCGTACTTTGTTGATGCTATCATACAGTTATCCTGTGTTGAAAATTACTGGCGAACGCCGGATGATTTGTTTCGCTCAAAGTCAGTTGCTTTCAGGGGACGTTGGATATTTTCTATTTTTTAAGACTAAAATATTAAGAATATTATTGGTGATTATGGATCCTTCGATTAGGGCATGAATTTAACGGAATAGCCAATGTCAGCGATCAAGATATGAGTAAAGCTTTTGAAGTCTTGTGGATATTTTAACTATTGTCAAATGCAAAGGTCTTCGTTTTCATTCCCGGAACTGTTTTCGGCGAAATAAGTTCCTCCATCATGATTGGAAAATGCTTCATCCCACTTACGGTGTTAGATTTTAATGATTTAGCTTCATTTGACATTGGCACCTTTGGGACAGCAATGGTAAACTCTTTTCGTTGTAGGTATGACAGCAGTTTTACTTTAAAGAGCATCTCCGTCTTAAAGGGGATACTATCGTCAGTTCTTTGACCACTCACTTCAGTTACTTTCTATGTAGCTAAACTAATTACCGATTTATCTGTGCTCGAGTCACATTAATTAATGTGTTGAATATTATTAAAAGAATTGTAGTGTTATTTTATGATACACTAATTTTCATTCGTAAAATATAGGAAAGCAATAGGGCTTGAAAATTTTTCTTTATTCGAAGACTGACGCCTTTCAAAACAAGTTATAAAATTTCCTTTTACTGGCCCTAAACTTCTCGTCGGCAGTAAATTCTGGCGATGATTGTTGTATCGAACTCGTGGTAGCGTGATAGTTATTTTTTACGGTGTAATTTTTCACTTTATAATCAGAACCGGAAGTAAACACCCCTATATACCTTGTTTATAATTTTTGCAGAAATTTGTACTAATGTGGTGGAATTATTCACCACGTAGTTTCTTTTTCAAAATCAATGCCCTTGTTCAGATGGTAAGGTGTAGCAACAATAGGTATACATCTTCTGATCCAGAAACTGCAACAGTCTCTCTTTTTTGAGCAGTAGTGTGATTAATTCTTGATTGTGTGAGATCTTTTAGGGGCTCAAATGTCTCTCGTTGTTTCATAATAGAGATTTGTTATTGAGAATAAAATAAATTTGGATAATTTCTATCTTTGTATATCACTTTCACAGTGAACAGAGTAAGGGGCACTTATATATGAAAATTTACATCGTACCGAATCAGATTTAACCATTTAATTTAGTTTGTGTTGTGATTTAATGAATTGGTATGTGTATGCTGTAAATCGCCGCATGTCTCTCTATTCTATTGAGAACGGTCGTATTGGTGGTGTGGTTGATTATTCCCTCATAATGAGGAACTATCGATGAACGAATTAAGTCGTACTTCATGGTTCTTGTACAAATGTGGTAGAATTATTTTTAACGGTGATTTTTCAATTTAAGTCTGCTCCTCAGGCACACAGCAGTTTATACAATGCTAAGTGTTGTGTGATCGTTAATTGATAATACTCTTAAATTATTTCCCTAATGCAATTGTATTAATTTCATGTTAGCGAGGAAACTATCCTGCTGACTTCGAGTTAGCATTGCCGTACGATTTTTTGCTCGTGTTCAATGTGAAGATACGAAATGTTTTGAAGCGCAAGGTTATCTCATTCGTGGCGGCTCTTCTTTAACTTCGCTATCTACCTCGAGTTGTTAACACCATTAAATCATCCGTAATGGAAAGGCCATTCACGGTCGCTCTTTTTGACATTTTTCTCCCTTTCATGTTTTTTTTGTGAGCAGCGTTCCCTCAAAATTCTCACCCGCCTCCGATGTTTACTCAGCGTGATGCTTTTTGAGACGTAGTATTTTTTTCTGTGCTTGCTTAAATATTAGTACTTTGTAGGTTCTTTAACTGAGAGGTCGGTTCTTTTGATTCACTGTGCTTACTCTCTTCTTTAAATGACCTTTTTCGGACTTAGCTAATAGTATGACGTTTATGTTGTGCTTTAGACTCAAAACAAAACAACCTTTAGGTATTCTTTTTCATTTTTTGAGTTGTCTCTCGGGGACTCTGCTTGGGCCTTTCGCGTCGTAGGCACGTACGTGATAGTTGATAATGCGAAGGTTTGAGTTGATTAAAACTTCGAGATTTGAACTACTTCGTATTTAGGTTCACTTATTGTTGTGAATGTGTAGAATATAGTTTTAAAGGCTTGGATCTTTGTAAAGAATGATTTTCACTCGAAATTCTATTTTGTGTCGTTACGAGTTACATTTTGAACATTTTTGTACAAATGCACTTTACTACCTGACCTGAATATACAACATTATACAGTAATTTTTATGTGTTGTTTTATTATCAAAATTTAGAATTTTTGGTATCACCCTCTCCATCTTTGTGTAACAACCAAGTTATGTTACCCTAGTTTGCTGTGAAAAAATACGGGGGCAAAATATCCTAATTATCCATATTGTTTCGATTTAATACGCCTATTATTTGTTGGGACTTGCAGGAACATCTTTCTTCGCGAATATACAGTCTCTTATTGTCGTAGTTTATCTTAGAATCTTCGTGCAGTTCCAATTTGCTATTGAATGTAGTCAGTGGACTTTGTAGTTTGTCCCCTAAGACTAATGTGATTTTCATTTTAATTGTTTTATGGCATTAGTCTTAATTCTTTTGCGTCATATGTCACAGTAAAATAATATCGCTGATAGCTGTTGAGGAATCAAGTTTCCAATGAAAGGAGTGACGTGTGTAACTGGTCTAAAGAACGACTCCTTTAACCAAAGGTTCTTTCGTGTCTTCTTGGCTATTTGCCATTCACGCTAAAGACTTTCCCGAGATCTTCTAATGGATTACGTACCCATTGAGTGCTTCCCACCCACACATGCATTTTGACGGTGCAGCATTGCCGTTCACGTTTCCGCGGCCTTGAACGATCGTGACGCGAGGCCGCACCCTCTTATTTCGGCGACGGGTGCGAATTTCGTGCTAATTTCGGCTGTGGTGTTCCACATAAAACTTTTGCAGGATATTAATAGAATACAAATCTCAGAGGGTATTTATTAGATAACTTCAAGGATTAATTGGAATGCTAAAGCCGTAGCGGCAACTGTAAAACCTTCATCACGGCTCTGATATCCGTGAATAACTTTTACCAACTTCACCTACCGTAAATTCATAGATGACATATCTCGATCAATGGACTATATCAGGGTCTAGGTTAACTCTTGTTGAAGTAACTACGATAATGTGTGTTACTTGTATTTTTTCGAATAATTTTTTTGTCGCGATCATCTAGTTTTCTCATGTTCCGAATTATTTTGTACAATTCATATTTTTCATAATCGTAAAATGTTAGTTTTCTTTTAATTCTCCGTAATTATTGGAGCTTTCAAGTAGATATGTAAACATTTGGAACACGAAAGTTCGATTCTTAGCTACGTCAAGGATGTATTGTACTATATTTTCTGTGATGCATATATTTTAGAATTCTCTCCCGTATATTCTACATCAGTGTTCAAAATTAATTGAGTAGCCAGGAGTTAGGCGAAACGTACACCTTCGCGAATATTCGCGAAGGTGTACGTTTAAGCTGGTCGCTTAATTGCCATAAAACATTTACTCTTAGCTCCAGGAAAATGTTTTATTTGACGCTTCAGTGTCTGAATGCGGTATCAATTATACATCTTCGCGTCTACAAGTTTAAACGTAATCAGTTTAAAGATTAGTTTCTATTTAAATGATGAATGACGTTATTTTTTACTAGTTGTGGAAGAAAGTGCGATGTAGTAACTAAGTAGTATTTAGTAGTATCCTTTTAGTGAAAGGATATTTTAATGTAAATTAATGAATGGAGCATCGCATCTGTGGCTATGGGTGTTTTATCTGTAGGAAAACGTTCTGTACTCGTTGTAAATCGTTTTGTAATTATCCTTAACTGTCCGCCTGAACGTGCATTAATTCTCTGGAAGGACGCTGTTCTCTATCTTAGGAAGCCGGGAGAAAGGTAGCATTATTTCTCCCAGCCTTATGAATTGGTGTTTTATGGACACACGTGTGGTGACTTAACGCTTGACGTCGAGGGGATAATATGGGAGGAATTAGCATCTATGTCTCCTTCGGTTTAGCACCTGGGAATGTCAACGAAAGGAGATTCTGTCGTCGCCTCAAGTGTTTCCTCACATCCATAAGATGCATATTCGGTGTTAGCGCATGTTACGCAACGCTTCCTTTTAGACTCGATTTCCTCGATCGGATTAACAGTTTGAATTAATTTCCCATCAATTGATAAAACTACCGATTCGTTTGCCTTTCATTTATTTTGGATGTAAATTGATAATCTAATCAGCTCTCTTTTGAATACCCTCAATAATTGTGTCGTTATGTGATATTATTATTACGGTTGCGAGTATATCAATGACAAGGTGATTTCTCACGTGCATTAATTATCAGTCTTGTAGAGCTGACGTCGGCGGTCATCCGGCCGCGTGTTATCCCTGTAACAGTTTCCTGCGGCCCAACTACCTTAAATTTAAAAAAGCTGTTAATTATTTTAGCTGATTAAATAATGAGTTTGATTATGGAAATAGTACAGTGCTTAAATTTGTTGCCTTAATTTTGTAATTACCACAATATCTTTAAAGAATACTGGCCCTTGCATCTATTGTAAAAACTTATTCCTGATTACTCCTAAATAAAATAAGTTAATCATTACCGCGATGATAGGTATTCATGACGCAACAGAGTTCGTTTCCGCCGATGTCTTATTTGAAGTCGCCTCGTTCATGAAGTACTTTTAGTTACGATTCACCAGGTTACTTGTACGAAAACCGTGTATTGTAAATTATCGTTGATACAAATCGTTAAGTTTATAGCCTCATCTTCGTGGCACTCCGTCTTGTGATAATTAAATAATATTTGCTGCAGACTCCATGGATTCGTTGGTACATTCCGCTGGATGCCCTCGATTTCAACCGTCCCCCTGCGTCTGGAATTCAGAGCGAAAGCCTTTTAAAAAGACGTCGGTTTACGTACATCTGGCCGCGAGGTGAGGGCTTCAGTCTGAGAACATGCATTGAGACCCCTAACCCTTCCCTAACTAAATCCTGTGAGGCAGCCTAGGGTGGTGAGTCGAATAAGGTATTCCTTGCGCCCCCCTTGGTCGTGGAATAGTGTCTGCTAGATACTGTTTTTATTTATTCTCAAGGTTGTCTATTATCCCTGTCTGCGTCGGCGAGAATGCACTGAACCATGGAACGTCCTGGGGAAGTTTTTTGCTTTGCTTTCCCTCGTCTAATGCTCCAGTCAACTGTGTTCGTTTTACAGTTCACTCCGTACTGTCTGAAGGGGCGCTCGTTTCTGAAAGGGTCGCGTCAGGCTTTCGTTGTGTACTAAGAATTATGAATACAGCTCGCCGGAACATAGATGAGGTGTAAGCAGTGTATGGGCTTGTACAAATCTATTTGAGATCTTCAGCGGTGCGAGTTATCACATTCCTGGTGCGATTAGTCTGTGAAATGCGGGTTGAGACTTCTTTGAATATGGCGAGCGGAATGTATGTAATTTCATCAGTATTCCATGTCATGGGAAATACTTCTAAAGTCAAGATTGAGAACAGTTTCTATAGTATTTGAGAAAATTGCCTCACTTTTTCGGCTCGCTGCTTGTGCCATGGAATAGCACCGTTTTTTTCTCTTACAGGAAATGAGCGTAGGTAGCAATTTAGGTGCGACTCGCGAAGGGAGGCTAAGCCGTACGACGATTTGAATCGCTGCGTAATCCGGTTCCATCCTCACCTTTGACGGCCACTCGGTCTTTCGCTCGTGGCACCTCTCTTTGATGATTCCCGCCTAAGCCGCTTTCCCGCTCGGCACCTTTCATTTCGCGGCCTGGTTTATCTACAGCCTTTCCCCTGACTTCAATGTTTACTCTCATGTGTGATTTTTATTTGCGTAACGGCCTTCATATTGCAATCGACGTAATCTGGCCTTCGAAATGCGTCTTTTAGTGGTTTCTAAAGCAATCATGATTACATTTTGGTATTCACTCCGTTTTCAAACAATCCATTTTTTGTAAGTAAAAACTTTTGGGCAGGTCAATTTGATTTCGTCTCGCCATATGGTCGCTAAATCTTGAGAAAACCCTCCAGTGGCTCTATTGCCGTAAGAGGATGACTTTTTGGCAATCAAGGGGAGGCGAAAAGGAACAAAAAATAGGTCCGACGTCAATTTACTCGCAGCTGCTTGAGATTTTTTTTCTGAACGGTCTCACGCATAATGTTCACGTTCCGCAATCGCAAGTACGATCTTTAATTTTGTAAAGCCTATTAGGTGTTAACTCCGCCTCTGGGTGTAGTGGTCGGCGAGGGACTGTGATTTGGATAATGTCTTTTGATGATGTGGAAGCCTACTCCAAGCCTCTCTATTGAAATAATAATTTTTATTAGTACCTACTCGGTTTATAAGCTAGAAAACCCTTTGCTTGTGAAGGAAATTAGTTAAGCGTAGATAATTTTTTGTATTATTCTCCTCTGGCGTAGCTGTTGATGTACCCCGAACTAGCCCAAAACTGCCTTTGACGTAAACAGTGTATGTTGGAGGCATGCTTTCGTATGATAATAATGATGATAGTATTTTTTAAGGCTCTGAATTTGATACTGGATCTCGCGTATTATGTTTCAGTTTCTTATTCTGCGCTCTAAATTATTCTCATACTGACGGTATGGGAAAACGGGAAACCTTTAAACTAGGACTTACGCAAGTTTACAGCTTATGAAAATGAAAGAAAAATAGTATATTGATGTTATTTATTTCTACATTGTAGGTTTAGTTAGGGATTTCGGGGTCATAATTCGGCAGTGAAAAGAACAACGAATTGAAATATTCTGTTATACGCATACTTCCACCGATATACTGAGCGGCTTGGAAAAGGAGCGTCTGAGGAGACGTCTTTTTCAGATATTAACCAAGCATAAGGACCTTGTGCCTTATTTTCTGATTCTGACAACATATTGATTCCATCTTGGAACTACCAATAGAGTTTGAAATGTCCAAAAACGTAATTCTTATGAAAAAGTTTTGATTTATCTTGACTAATTTAAGTTTTTTCCGTGCCATACATTTCTCTAAATGATCGTTTTTTTAATTTTGGTCCTACACTCATCGCGTAGCAATTATCTTTAAAACGCCTAGGTTTTACTCAGTATGAGAAATTTCGATGTGCAGTAGGATTCTTGTGAAATAGGTGTCCAACCTCTTCTGATCTTGGAAAATTTCTATCTCTAAGAATTATCTATAAATATTTATCCTATTGAAATGGCTAATCGGAAATCAGGGCATGTCGAATCCACAAAATATTCTCGAAATATTACGCATCTAAACTCATTTTCAACAAAATTCGCTGAGTTTGTTCTAACTTCACGGAAGATTTTACCATCAACCTAAAGCTCTAACATCTTTTAGTTTTGACTTATCGGGAAGATCGTAGTGATGTTTACGGTTTTTTTTATCTTTCCAAGTCTCTATCGTTGCTAATTTTTTGTCAGATTATTGGGTTTAACTTTCCAGCGTCTGAGATTAAATAGGTCAAACGCCTTAATATCTGTGGTATACTCATTTTAAAGAAATTATGACTGTGCTGGAACTTATCAGTATTTAGATACGTCGTTGTTTATTTCAAGTTGGACGAAGATTTCAGCTGTGTGTTTCGCTTTAATGAAGAGCTGCATCGGAGTTTGTTGAGGGGATAGAAGCGTTAAGGCACGGAGGATTTCTTAGGGTTTGTTTGGCCATATATTTAAACATCCCTCCGCTGTAACATCACATTCCACGTGCAATGCCCCCGGAGTCGGCCTGCCGGTTCGATCCACTCCGTCTCCCGGATTCAAGTTACCACACCACCTGCCTCTCCGTTAAGATTCCCGACGCCTGCAATACGACCCGTGGCGCGATGCACTTCGATGATCTGAGAGATTCAACTCCGCGCCGCAAAATAATAATGTTATTTTCTCTCCTTCGCTTGGTGCACCGTGTGTATGAGTCTGCAATGCGATACATTGCGGAGCTGTTTTCGTGGGGAAGGTGCCTCGCCTGAGAGTGAGTGCGGTTGGCCAATTTGTCCGCTTTGTTCGCAAGTATGAAATATGTTTTCAGGTCCCTTGAATTCTCTCTGGATATTGCGCCGCTTCGTGCCGACTGGATCTTCGCGTTCTAATCAATAATTTTGTTTTATGCTGGATATTTATTGTCCAAGGGGGTCTGAATAATATGATCGTTTTATTTTATTTTGTAGGCTGTTTCTCTCCATTAACACTTCCATTTTTTCGATATTTTATTTGCCTCTGGAGATGAAATTAAACCTTAGCGCTAGAATTTAAATACTTATGGTGACAATTATGAATTCTGAATAAAATTCTTAAATTTTATCGTAGATTTAATTTCAAAGCGATTTAATTCAGTTTGGTGTTGCCACTATCCTCATAAATGGTTTATAAAATTATGGTTCTATGTGAACGTAGATTTCCCATAAATCTACCTGCAATGGGAGTGTATGAAGCGTAGATTGAAATTACTGTCAACATATGGCATGGGTTCGAGTCGTGCAAAGAAACAATTTATCCTCGTCTAGGTGGGGGTTTTTCTGCTAATGGCCCCGCTGAAACTGCGGAGAAAATCCATTGCCTTTGCCCTTGCATTCATCATTCTGGCGCACCTAAGGAGTTGCTTTTATACCTATCGCGGATGATGATGTCACTGTTCTGCGTAGTATTCAAGTTCATGTATCATCCTGTTATATGCTGGGAAGACTTGGCTGCGTGTCGTCAAGGTCGATAATGAATTTTCCTGTCAAAATTATCGAGTCATTAATATTCGAGTTATCGTATTGCTGTTTCTGTATCAGGGTGGATGACGGAATATCTAGGTTACTATCACAGCGTATTTGGGCTACTTTTACCTCTAGACATTTATTTAGAATCATTAGATATGACGGATTATTTAAAAAAATTTAATTCTCCCTTTCAAGTGGAAATAACTTTTTTTTTTATCAATCAAGCTTTCGGATTTCCACTAACGATAGCAGTGATACGACGTCTCGTTATATTATTTGCGGTTGTTTAATCCCTATCTCTTGCGGTTTTTGTATTTCCTGTCGACATTTAATATGAGCCCGTTGGAATAAAACGATGACGTGGTTTGGACAACTTTATTCCGTGTCTGCCGTTATTCGTGTATTTCGATAAGATGTAAGACATAAGGCGATGTGCGGAAGTGGTCTAAAGGATCACTGGAAAGAAGGTTTCCGGATCTATCCTTGTCGAGAGATGGTGGTTGATTCATAGACTGAGATGTGTGGGAGTCGTGTGAGAATAGAGAGAGTTGTGTGAGTATGCGTAGCTCAGCATGCTGCTTACAGTAATGTTCTTAATTATTCGTTTCTAATAGTAAATTGTCTTAAATCCTCTGCTGCTTAGAAGTTCGCGTTTTCAATTCACGAATGGTTAATTGCGCGTGTCTATCTACGTTATGGGTTTGGTCATCGTCCCATAGCTATGCGTTAAAAAAAAAGATGGACTACGCCGTGAAATTTGTTTGGGGGATAAGGAAAATAAATTAAAAGGTGAAAAATGGGTTTTCTATATATCACATCGGTAACTAGGTCTTATTTCCTGGTGAAATCCGTCACGTAGGTTTTTACGATAAAAGTGGCCTTGGTTGATTGAAAAGGAAGAAGCAGTGGAAAATTGTAATAAGTTTAAGAGCATACTCTGATCAGGTATGGTGCAACTACTGAGGAAATAATTCATCGCTTGGCATATCTTATAGTAAACAAAGGAAGGCACGTTTGAATATCGGATTTTTTAAATGTTAGTTAGGAATTTAATCTTCACCTCATTTTACTTGGTCCTTATAATTACTTTGTGTGACTTTGCCAGGTTGCTGGTTCGAGCGCAGTCCTAGCTGAACCAAGGTCGTGTTTTTATGGTACTCGGGCGATTTAGCATAAATATTTTACAACCCAGTGGCTCATGCCTTTTGAAGAGCTCAATTTTTGTCTAAATAAAACGTTGAAAACGTTTACTTAAAATCAGTCTCATTTCATTTATTTCATTTTCTCTCTCTGCGAGAGTCCTGAACATATCATCACACACAAGCGTGGGCGTCATTAAATTCGCGTCCTTAAAGTCATCATTTGGCCAGGACGACGAAGGAGAAGTTCATTCATCTTATTAAGTTGCGATGACCTCGTTAGAGGTCGCCCGGCGTCCGAAAGCCGGGGTCGACCACCAATAAAAAAATGGTCGTTCAATGCTCTTCGCTATGCCATCTCTGTTTGCTAAGACGACCGTAGCCTATGGCGGGTGAAAGTCTCCTTTTGGCCGAAAAAGAAACTTCTTTTCGGGAAAGAAAATCTCCTGTGGGGGAAATGCAAATCTTCGTCGTCCATCGCATTTTCCGATCGCGCTGCTTTCGCCTCCTTGTAATTTTCATCGCATCATTTCTGTTTAATTGGCGTGAGACGTTCGCCGCCGCGCAGGAACTAATGTGGGCTTTCTCCGAACTCCTTCAGTTTTTCCCTCCATCATAATTGTTGGGCAAAAACATTTTGGTGCCTGTTGCAGTTAAGCGGGCCACGTTATAAAATCATCCAAGTCGACCGTGTTAGCGTATTTAATACGATCCTGGTTGATAACTCCTTGGTCTCTGGTTCTGGTTCCGATGCGGTATAACTTTCATAATCATCAGTTATGTTTGATAAAATTATTTAAGTGCTGGAAAAAAAACTCATCCATATCTACTGACGTCACCCCCATATTTATTAGTCAATTTTCAATTGTGATTGAAAATAAGTAGATTCTGAGTAACTTCCAATGAAATAAGAACATGATAAGGTCTCAATCGGTAGATTGGGATTATATTGTTTAAAAAGTATCACGTGATAGATGGTAGTGGTTAATTTGAAGCTAGTTCTTGTGTAGTGAATGTTACCAGTCTATTACAGCTTTTTTCTTCTTTTCCTGACTTAGGATGGCATGCGTTAAATTATAATTTTTGCCCCGTAACTTTTTCTGCGTATCAAGATTTTAGTAATTCCCACCGAAGTCGCGATCGATGACACGCGCCACGTATTCCCTTAATTGCTTGCTGCGGATACATTACCAGACATTCCTGGTGTACGCCGTCATTGCTGACATATCGCTTGGGAGTTTTATTCGTTTCGTAACATTCACGATGCAATGTATGCGAGAATGAGTTGCATTACGTTTTTCTTCGTATAATATGCCTCTTAAGGGATTATTTTCCGTATTTCTCAATGTACCATCGCAGTTGTGAAGACCAGGTGTCCGAGCAATAGGTAGAGGACATTATTGTTATTCTTTTGGTACTCATGTTGTATGAAAGTTGTGAGATTCAATGATTCCTGCGCGAAAGAAAAATTCTACCGTGTCTTACATCACACACACACACATATCTCACATAGATTGTGTTAAAGAGAATGTTGCCATGCATACAGTTTTGGTTGCGTGCATGGCTGATGTCTTATCTTATCTTAAGATCTTCATTATTAATCCAATTATTGCAATAGGTCATCGTGCTTGTCTGCTGGCTGAAGAACTGTGGATATATTGTGAACTATGTTTTCGTTAGAATTAATGAAGGCATCATGCTAGTAACATTAGTTTTCTTCCTTCGATTATTCCGTGGACGCTTAATTACGATATAATTATTTAGATACTTCGTTCTCATGTGAGTATAAAATATCGATGGCTCTCCCTGGCCTCAATTGCTTTTTTTTTAGAAATTTATTCTCGATTTTTGTTATTATCTACTATCTTGATAGTTCAGGACTTTGCCAACCCATTCGCACGTGTAAATTTTCCTTTTTTATAGTGACTTACGTAATTATGAACAATAGTAAGTTTATTTTCATACGGTATGAAAAGAACGTCTTGAGTTCTTGGGAGGATTTGTTCTGGCCTTTGAAAATATGAAGTGTTTCATTGATCCACTAAACGGATTGTCGGTCTCTTTTTGCTCCAGTATTGCACGTTTTATGAACTCTATTGGCTGAAATCGTTACGAACTCCTTAAAACTTTCTCCTCGTCACTTCCAAACACGGCTAAGGAATCATGAACGTTTTTGTCGTGGTTGATTTCTTATGGTATCTTGCCGTTCTACCTACCTCTCTGCAATTAGAGCAGTCGTGAGTAACTTTATCCCGTAGCAAGATTCGGCATGGTTTTCGCGGAGAAAGTACGCACATCGGCTTAGTGGTGGGTTTAGCGTTATTTGTTGTTATTTTCGTTTCGGAAAGTATATATTCCGATGGTTTTATTGTTCTGCTGTAGTCGTTGCTATACTTCACCGTTGCTGAAATCAACACTTAATATTTTCTGAGTCAAAATGTTTTCTGACTTGTGTAGCAGAGACTTATTGTTAGTGAGTTAGTCAGGAGTGATCTTTAAACAGTCCCTAACGAATATTTCACTCTTGAACATTCAATTCACGTTCAATGCTTGTGGGCTTTGGGTAACTTGATGCGTGATCTATTCCCACTGGCACATGAACAAGTCCTGCGCTACAGTTATCTCTGCATCACTGCTGTGTAAGTAATTTGTCTCAATCACTCCCAACGACTTTTTGGCAGCAGATTGAAGCCTTTGTTGTTTGAATTTAACCCAGAGATGTAATGTATTATTATTTGAATTTTTTTACGACACACCCAGTGGCATGATTCTATTTCTTTGCTGTCGCATTTATATCAACGAATGTTGGTGGTTTTCACGTTGACCGTGGAATGCCGATGTTCAATTCTGCTGCAGTGAATGGCGAATGTAATGGATTCTGCCTCCCTCGAAATAGGTTTGGCGAAGCAATAGCCATTCATGGAGAAGATTTAGATTGGGTAAAGGACGTGTTAGGCGCCGTGTTTCAGACTTTTTCATTTCTCACGGGCGCATTCCCTTAATGACTCGGCCCGTGGTTGAATAAACAATCCCGTACTTTCCCCATAGCCTCCAACACCCCATTCCATTAAGCCGTTTCCCATCAGCCCTCCCCTTCCATGATGGCGTATATCACCATCAGTCATGCAATAGACCCTCCCGAGTGCACCCGAGTCAGCGCCCCTCCCTTCCCGTTTCGTGGCTCTCTTGTCGAATTTCAAGTTCGTAGCATACCCCCGGAACTTCCATCCTCTTTTCCTAAAAATCGTCCGGAAAAATAATGTAGAAACGATCAATTTTGTGTTCTTAGAATGAAGTTACGTACACCTCTCGAATTGAGAGGAATCGGGGAAGGTCTAAATGCCACAGTTTTGGAGTTTTTCTGTTCAGTTAGTGGAATGAATTTAAGCCATAATATTTAAAATGACATAAAAATCGCGTTGGACTTGTTGGATTTTGTTCGAAACTAGCTCTTCAAATTTACTTAATCGGTTTATGCTCTGAAATAATGTCGGTAATAAGACAGTACCGCTCTCTATGGGCATTGAAAATTACATACCACTGGGAAATTTTATGGGGCATTTTTTTGGTAGAATATATTTTTTTACGTATTGGCTCAAAACGTATTATTTGTCCCTACAACGCTCTTTAGGCACTTGAAAAAAAACGAAACGCGTCATGCGGAAATACATTCTGCAGAAATATTGTAAAATCTAATCAGTAGTGAGGATGTCCACCTCATCGTGCCTCATGTCATGCATTGTATGCGTGTCTGTAATTATGTTGTTGGGAAAACAATAAAAACCAATAAATAAATGATATTCATACGAATAAAGTTTTGTCAGGTTTGTCAGTCGAATAAAGTTTTGTAATTAGCTGGATTATTATACCTTTTGGAACCTATATTTCCCCAGTTGTGGGAACGTGGCTTAATGTAAGGTCACACTCTCCTAGTCTTATACTCTCTGTCGCTGCCATGTCTTTTCCCATGTCCTCCAACCATCGTCCTATCTCCCTCCATTCATCGCCACGTTCACCCTCGCCTTCACTTCCTTTAAAACGTATTTCCCACGCCCTCGCTTCCTCCTTACCAGCTGTGTTTTCTTCCCCCAGCATCTCTCCGTCTTTTCATTTCTCGTCGACCCCCTTCGTCTTCCACATGAACTTAATCCATGTACCTTTACCGCAATTACTCTCTGTCGTCTTCCCATGTCGTTGCCGAGCGATGTCCCTCGATTCGAGTGAGAGATTCATGCGATGTCAGATGCAGTTATCGATCACCTGGGAAATGTGACTCATCTTATAACATTATGATTTGTTACATGGAATTGTAGGTTACACTATTTCCGATACAGCGGTGCCGTCAAGTATTATCATTGATAAATACCAATTCGTGTGCTATCGAATCTTTTTGTAACACGTGCATCATTTTGTTTCAATTGCATTTTCTATTCGAGGATTTGCATGATAAATGTTTCGAGCTAAGCGTTTTAAGAATAAGAAGAGCTAAGATTTTAAAAATGTGCATGCTTAGAAACCTAGATTTTCCCAGGTGTGGTCTTACACCGCTTTTTATTTGAAGGGTTTCCAATTTTTACCTATTCACCATTTCTAATTATCAAACTCAGAATACTGTAGACATAATTTAGAGGCGTCACTATTCGTTATTTCATGTTTATGCCCTATGAAATGCTTTTGATTGTGTAAACTATAGAAATGTATTCGGAAGGAACTGAAATTTCTTTGCCACAAAGTGGAAAGAAAGCTATGTCAGCGAACTTAATAATTGAAATTAAATACTTACGCATAAATGTAGGATGGTGACGTTAGGTAGTGAAGTCTTGGAACTGCAAGAATGTAGCACCATTGTATCGTCTAAAGATTCATGTGATTTTCGCTAGCCAAAAGAGTGATAGACATGATATTAATAGTGGATTAATGGCAGTATAAGGTATGACTGTTGACGTGGTGTCACAGCGTACTTGATTTATTTTGATGCGTCACGTCTTTCGTGGTACAAAACTGATATCGCGGTGCGATTCAGGGAACTGTACGGCTGTGATTGAGCGTTCCCTTTAATGGTGTTTGAGTTATAATTTCTCAACAACAATCACGTCTGTTTCCCTACCGTGGAAATCCATCTTAATCCAGTGAGGCAGCCCCGGTTCTGTAGCCGGCTGGGACACGATTTACATTTGTGTGTACCGTTGTTGGATCCCCGAGGGTATTCGAGTGCATATCACGAGGCCACCGAGTCCCTTTAACTAGCGAATCGACGGGGAAAGCCAGCGATCAACTCCCTCACGCACCGCCGCACCGGATTGCGTTAAATTGCAACTGCAATCGACATCACTGCCGATGTTATAATTGTGGCGGTTTATCGTCGACTTGTTTATCATGATTGCATAATGGGATATTTCTCCATGCTCTCATGACAATTGCCAGAAAAAGTTGCCCTTAAATATCTTCGTTGTCTCTCTGTGTCTCGTATATTTCAGGTTATATAACCCGGAGGTTGGTTTGGATAGGTGAAGGTATAGCTAATCGTAAAGTGAGAGACAGGTGTGTGAATAATCTCTTATTTGTCCTCCTCTCTCTTATGTCACGTTTAACGCACAATTCTGCTATCTTAACAATACTTATTCTCTAATTATTTTCAAAAAGTAGTATTTTCTTTAAGAGAATTATATACCAGCAAGTCGAGTGCTTTCGAGATTCCCTTTTCTCAAAATCGTCTTAGTCTTGCTTCAAATATGTGCGTAATTAAATTAACTTACCAGATTCTCCTTTTCACCCAGTAGCAATTTCTTTGGTGTGGCTGAAATGATACTCAGCTATTACGTATCTAACTTTAAATAACTTTGTATTGTACTTTGAATTTTGACGCTTCGAATAAAATGACAAACAGTGCCTACTCCATATCAGTTGATTGGTAGTAATTATTGACTTTTATCACGTGTTATATGCGGACTAAATTCTATGCTTCATTGATTACATTTTTACGTCATCTTTTTCTAAACTCATCGAGCTTGTTAAATTTCTGCAATGGGATGTCTTAAGAATGGAATTATGGTTTCTTATTTATCGAATATAGGTGAATGACATATTTTTACACATCTTAGGGCTATATCGTTTTCAAATTAGTCGCACTATGATCTGCAGTAAATATGGCAGAGGAAATGACTGGTACCAGGGCTACTCATACTGTCGATTTGAATCTGTTGCAGTCTATTACTTCGTTGTCCTTGCCAATGCCCACTTATTCGATCCCCTCTGTACACTTCTCATTCTAGTATTCTTCTTTATCCCTAGTAGTCTTAGCATTCTTTATCCCTAAACATAAACGAAACAGCTCACCTTCTATATTTAGTGTAGTTTAAATGATATTATTATATTTTCAGGTCTCTCGGAGCTCTTCAGCTTCTTGCTCCAACCGTAAAAAGTTAATATTTTTTTATTTATTCAGATGAACCTCGTAATTTTCCATTCCAACCAATATTTCTATCCTTTATGTATAATTTCATATAAATATATCCTCTGTACTCGAATTTCACTTAACTGCTCTTTTTATTTTTTTATGCCCGTCCCTGAAAGAGGTTGAAATATCAATTATTTGAACTATCTCAAGCATCCTCATTAGCTTCACATGTTCTATTAAATTCCGAACCTCGCGTCATAACCTTCCGCGACGCACGAAAAGAAGCAGTGCATGTCCTTAATTAGGGCCTGGATAACCGTGTGAAATGTATTCTGGTAACAGGCTGTTATCCGGAAGACATTTCGAAAGAAGATTTTTCACGGGCTGCGCGGGCGTGTTCTCACGATCCTCGTTAATGCCTGCTTACGGAAGTGGATGTTTAGGAACACCAGAAATTTAATCACTTCCCTCCGTCGGGTTGAAGTGAAACTAAGGTTAATGTATCGTCCTCCCGGTTGCTTCGTCTTGGAATGGCTTTGAATTTTTTTTTAAAGAATGCCGGGTTCTTGTGTCGTTTGCGTGGTTATTTTTTGAATTCTTCCTCAAATCAGAACATCTTTGACTCATATTATAAAAAATCTTCTTTCGACGTACGTTTTCTTTTCTGAAAAGTTTCCGTTGGGTAGTTATCACGTAAAACGAGGCGAATCATTAACCTTGGAGACATTAAAGTCTAATTTTATACTTGACGTGGGAACTGGTTTCTTCATAACTGTTCCGCATGGATGAGCATTTTGAAGATTGGCAAATCTTGCCCTCGTTGCTCATGTTTCACGGTTGGATGTTCTCGTTTTTCCTTTTGACTTTAGTGAACATTTTTTACGTTTTGCTTATGTGCTATGGACGATACATTTGCGTTATTGACAAAGACTAAAATGCGAGGGATGCAGAATTTCAGAATGAAACGTCGAATTCTAATTTGTTTGAGCAAGGCCGAGGGGTAGTATATAGGCGGCCAACCACTGCGCATGAGCTCGTGACGTCATCAGCTCATCCGCGGAAGGGTTAAGGCCGTCGATTTTTCGTCTCTGATAGTTCGAGAAGCAGGTGATGGATCGAGGAATAAAACGCTCTTACTGACTCTAAATGACTGACTCTTTATTTTTCAAGCTCTATCGCAATCAACAGTGAAATAAAACTGGCGAACGAGCCTGTTAGTTACTGGATATTGAGTTCATAGTTTTTTTTGTTTTCTTTATCGAAGGAACACTTGCGTAATTTATAGCCATGACTCATTAACTGTAAATGCCGTGTTTTACGGGGCCCCACTGTCACTTAAATGACCTTGTGTAATGTGTAGAGCTCATTAGGTATGTCCTCCTACTTTCGCATCAAATTCCTCATTCCACGTATTTACCGCGATCCTAGTACAACTGGCGTTAAGAATCCTATACGTTATACTGACTGTGCCGATTGGGATTGCTATGGAACTGGTTTTGAATGTAGGTAGTAAACAAAGCTACCTGTGGCCTTGACACACCTGGAGACATGTGATATGTCAATCCCTTATGAAGTTGTGGGTTTCGAATGTTTACTCCAGAGATGGTTCTACTATTCCTATTTGATATGCTGGTATATGGAAAGTTTCTACTTGTTAATATGGGGAATAATTTTGTTTTTGGAGAACCCGTGGTAAAACTCGCGTGATTAGAAACGTCGGGAAATGCGGAAGCGGAATTTTTGATATGTAAAGGCGTTACGTTTTAATTAAAATGGTAGTCCTTACGTATTAAGTATGGATACCAGTTTCTTGTGTCTCGGAATATATTGTGTGGAGCCCCGAAATGAGTATGGGACATGTAGTCATTCACTATTAAACTACCTGACAATGTTTTGAATCTCGTGGGCATTATTGACCAGTTAATCCTCATTTTTTGAATGGGGCATGGGTAATATTGGTGATCAAGATTCATTCAGTTTCCATTCCTACGCTCTTTTGCGATACTATTTGTCATGACGGACAACGCCCGACTAAAATATTGTCTAGAATAATCTTTGGGTGTGTTTACGGGGGCCTATTTGGATTTTATTTATGAGAATAGGTCAATTCGTCGCCGTGGGAAGAGATTTCTCATCGTTGAGACCGTAAAGCTCTGCAGCCACCACTTATTTTGAAATTTATAGAAATCTCTTCCCATTTGAAGTTCCTGCTTCTTTTGGCCATTGCCACTCGACATAGATATCTTCTCCTGCTGATGTACTCCAATTTTGCTCACTTATTCCTAAGACTACCTTAAATTCCTTTTTTCATTAAACGTACGCTTGCTCAACTCCCAAAGATACTCAGTATTACCTCTCAATCCGTGGGTCTGAAGAGGAGTGGTAGAACATAGTGTCCAGCACGTATTCAAGGGGTTTTGGATGCATGATATCTCTTTTTGTGTACTCTTCTCACGGGCGGATTATGGCGATCCTCGTGTTACACATAGTTTCAGATAGAATGGGCGGAGTGAGAAGTGGCTTAGCCATATCACCGCATTACCGTGACCGTGAAAACAAGGTATAGAGTTTCCAACCCAGTTTTACCTAGAGGAGAACGACATTTTGCATTTTTAGGGAATTTTATCCCCTGAATTCCATCCCTATAATCAGCGTTAAAAAAATCGTATTAAAACTTGTCAATGATCGCACATTGCCTAGATTAATTTTAGTCTATTTCTAATGATTTGACTGTCCTCAGTGGAAAATCATGGTGATTATGGAATAGATTTTAGATACTGCTCAACCTACCTTCGTATTGAAACTTTATTTTTTTGCCCCTAGCTCTGATTTGATGGTTATAAAGGAAGCCGATTACATTGTAGTGAAAAAATGAGCCTTCGGAGGTGAACTAACCAGGTCAAGGAGGTGGTTGTTCCATCAATTTAATCATTGGTTTCGAGGAGAAAAACCACCAAAAGGGGCCGAGGATGTACTCCTCGATCCATCAAGAAATTGCTTGATGGGGTTGTGTGCTGTATCGATTTGTCAGATCTTTTGTTTTTATATCTTGATGATTGGCCCAAGGGTTGGAATTGTCGGCTAGTCCCTCAAAACTCTTTCACCGTAACCGTTGGCTTATCCTAGTTTTTGTCATGACTCACCTGTCGAGATTCACCTTTATCTTAGCGTAACTGTAGCTAAAACGACATCGAGATCTGTAGTCGTTTTCTTCGGCCATAAATAAAAATATTTACATACACACACTTGCATATCCGCATTAAGGAAAAGATAATCCAAAATATAACTGATTGTGAGAACTTCAGGCTTGACTTTGTGAAACCTCTCCTTATTGAAAATAAAGGAGTAAAACTTTGTCAGGTTCACTATTATATTTGTAACGTAGTTACATCTTTAACGTAGTTTACTGAAGATTTAACTACGTTACAAAACCCGGGTCGTGCCCATATTAATATAATAGTGGACCTGACAAAGTTTTACTCCTTTATTTCCAAAAGATAATCCGTTCTTCCTCTTATATGTTCATCCTTATTCATTCATCGTTATCTTTATTTTAAGTTTTTTTTTCCTTTATTCAAATTTATCACGGTTCATTGAGCATATAAAATATGTCTTTAAAGTCCAATATTTTCGATCTTCTCATAAGTCGTCGGTAATCAGATATTTTCCATATATATGTCCTATTATTACGTTTCTTGCTGAAAAATTGTGCGATACGTGGTTATAATATCATTCTGTCGAAATAATGTTATGATTATTGGCAGGAAATTTCATTTGATATCTGTATGTAAACTTTTGCGAATGTATTGCAGGTAACTTTCATGCTGTAATGAATGCGCAAAAGACTTGAGATCGGCTTTCGTCTTCCTATGGGTTGTCCGGGCTTTAAATTTTAGTTTTCAAACGCCAGTTATTAATCCATCTAGAATAATCATTGTATACCTTTTTCGCGATTGCACCTACAAATTGTGAAGTATTGTTTGAGGTCACCCCTAGCGGGTTATAAAATTCCAAAATATAAATCAATAAATGACTAGTATGAGTCTGCACAACGTCAATATACCTGGTTCCTGTCGCCTAAATAATCTCTATACTTTCTTAAGTGAACCCAACATTCATAAATTAAATTATTTTTATGGCATTACTATTATAAGGTGATATATGCTCCTCAGAGGTCCATAATTATGTCACGGACCTCTGGTAATTCCTCTATAGGTGTAATAAATTACTTTTACCCAACTGCTTCAGTGTGCTATCATTTTGAAATAATTGTATATCGTCTCAGAGAAGACTGAAACACTAATGTCACTTTGTCAATGCAAGGAGAATAACGAAAAAAGGGGCCCTTTAAAAGGTATTATTCTGCAGTCGGGCGGAAGGAGTCAGTTAAAGCCTGCAGCAGCCCTACCATTTAATCCACCCACGTCCCATGTTTTTCCCCTCGGTCCCCCATTTTTAAAATTCCTTCGAAGCGTCTCCGCTCTTCCTAGTCACTCATCACGCGTCACGGCAGTGAGCGTTTCCCTGCGGGCCCCATCAGCGCACGAGGCGGCGTCGGCGGAACTGGGTTCATCCGCCCCTAGATACGATCTCCACGCCTTCCTCCCGTTCCCCCTCCCACCGACTCGAATCCTTCCACCCCCGCAGCACAGGCGTCTCACCCCACCCCCCATACGTGCCGCGCCGATGGGAATCCGTAATGAACCCGGCAACACCTCAAGTAACTTCCTTCCACTTCTGCTTCATTCCTCTACCTTGACTCCTCGTTCCACGCAGGCGTACTGTTATCAGTGAGATTTGGGTGTCTGGTTAGTTCTGTAGTAGATGAAAATACCACCTTTTGAGTCGGCGTTTGGACGTCAACGTTGAAAGTGGAGGGTTGAGAAATGTTGGAAGAAAGAAGTTGAGGAAAATATCTGCTCGTGGTGTAGTGAATTCGTTTGTCACTCATGGGAGGACGGTGTATTTGTATCTATCGGCATGTCTCCGTCTTGTTCTCGCGTCTTCGTGCTTGTCATTTCTTAATAAATCGTGCAGGTTTGTATTAACATACTCGCTCCTTTATACGCTAGAGGAAACTGTGCTTAGAAACTAATGCGTTTATATCTACATACTTATGCAGCACTATATTTTCGCACATTTTCGTCTTGCGTTATTGCGCTTTCTGGCTGATCTTAGTAACTTTTAGGCTTTGGATTGTCTTTATGAGAAGCATGATTTGGAACATATTAATTATTGAATGGCTATGTTAACAACCGGTGCGAGACTCATTTGAAGGAGACATAATTTGTCGCCTAACTCTTATTCAACAGCCGAGCTCTTGGTGATAATACCACTGCAAGTTCGGATATTTTCCTTTTTTACATCGGGTTATTTGTAATAATAGAATTGCTTCTGGGAAGGGCTTATATGGTAACATCATTCAATTACTCCTGAACCTCCCATCCTTCTCAAAATATTACTCATTTAAAGTAAAGAAAATACTCGTGTATGCCAAACATAATAAAGGTGTATTAAAAACTTTTAAAAGTCGTCTTTAGTTTTTTTTAGAATCATAGTGACTACAATCTATCTTTGCACGTTCAAAATAAATAGCACACGTGGGAATAAAATGATCCATCCTTACCCCTGGTTAAATTCCTGGAAGTTTCGGTAATTTCTGTTGAAATTCCGATAACTACCTGGGGGCTAGGCGGTGAACACTATTTAGCGCTGCGCGATGACCTTGGGATGGAGCGTCAACCTGTTTTTCCTTGACCCCTTTTTTAAGTGTAGTGTAAAGGCAACACGTTTTCTCCACGATTTTTTCCTCCCTCCAAAATATCCTACAAATGCGTATGTATAGGACTCTCTTTATTGGCGCAAATGAACCCGCTCACCGATCACATAGCCACTCTATGCGGGCTCTCTTGGCTCCTCTGCATACTTAATTAGCTCGTTTATCCTGGGATAACATTGACTATGAACAACAATATGCTGCTCTTCAACAAAACCTTGAAATCAATGAAAATCCTACGTTTTCGATAGCTTGGCCAATGATCAGGAGGTTCGGGATCAAATCTCTGTCGAGATCAACGATTTTTTGCTCAACATTGGCTAATCAAACATTTGAAACCAACTGCGCCACTGCTATACCTGCTATGCTATACTGCGATACCTGGGATGTTAAATGTTTAGCGTTTGTGTTGGATTTAAGACAAGAGGGTTATATCTTACGATAGAGAATTCATGGGATAGATGAAGAAAAGCTCTTTTTCAAGAAAGATAAGAAGCTTTATTTCAAAACAAGCTTTCATCATTTTTTTGATGAATTTCCCTACAAGGTGTCTTGTCGTGTAGATGCGTAAGCGTCTACCTTCTTACCGCGTCATTTTAGTATTTTCCTCGGGGTGTATTCAAGTTTACGAAAGCTCTTTTTTGCTTCTGATGTCCTCTCTTGGTTTGCACCACTGAGTGTTTTATTGGTCATATATCGGAAGCCTTCCTCTGCTAGTTGAATTTTTTCATCGCCTACCTTCGTGCTTGAATTTCATTTTTTCTTTAAGTATAGAATAACGCCGGCGCGTTTGCTCCCAGCTCTGTTCCTCTCTCCAAAAAAATCAAGCAAGTGATCTATCCAAATCCTAATTGTCGCAAATGATATTGCTTACTTGTCGTCTCAAGCAGTTTAGCTACTTATAAGCGGACTCCATCGAGTCTTCTTCAAGGTTTAGTATTTTCGGTCTATAATCAAGACAACGATCCACTCTTTATAATTATTGAGGGAGTCTTGAAACTGGATACCAGTTAATATCCTGGTTCTCATTGTAACCAGACAGGTAATGAGGACATGGGGTTTCACATTCAGGTCGAGAAAAAGGATTTTTTCCAGAGACATCTCTCAGTAAGGTGTTTTCACTCTCAGGCACCCGCGTGGGCTTATGACTACAGCGTCATTCTGCAATTTCCCTGATTATCCTCCAGTTGAAGAACACCTTTCTTTGCCTCTGATGTCCTATGATATTTTGCACAACTACTGGTTAAAGTCGTGAGTTGTCGTAGCCTTCCTTTCGCTCCTTGACTTTTTGCACCGCCCACGTGCATGCATGCTCTCCATCGGCTCCCTTCACCCCGCTCATTCCACACCTACCGGCTCGCCCACAATCACAACAATAACATGAGCGTAAAGTGTGGGCAGTGTCTCCTGGGCGACCCTCTGCCTCCAGTGGGCGCTGCAGGTCTCGTCGGTACGTCAGGTAAACTTGGCGTCCCCATCCACTTCAGCCAGCCTTGAGCTGTCTGTTGCATCGAGTAGTCATTTGTCCAGAAGCGTTTCTATGGCATTTATGCATTGTACCGGTTTAATTGGTTTTAGTGGGTACAGGGGGTTTGCCCACTCGTCGAAGGGTGTTATGTTCTAATCCCGTTGAAGTATTCGGGCGGCCAAAAGAAAAACTCATCATAGCGGCGCTGGTAAAGGAAATTCTGCCTCCCTCCTTGAATGTCTGACGTTCACGCACTAATGGTCTCGGGTGAGCTCCACCCTCTCCTATCCGAACTAACCTTTAGGTTGAAGTAATGAGTGAGCCTCGCTATACGCTATTAATGTATTTGGCGGGTGTGCGTAGCATAATTTGTAATTGGCGTCGTTTAGTGCTCAGCGAAACCTGAAAGTGGGTGGTGTCGCACGTGCGCATGTTATATTTCATAGTTATAGCTCATAGTTTGGTTATAATTCTGCTCCAGATATGAAGACACTTAAAAGAATACTGAAGTGTCAAGAGGGAGTTGTTGAATAAAAATGAGATAGCGAATGCGTATCAGAAAATGTCTTGACTGCGACTTATTCGAATCCCTACTAGGTCCTAATTTACGGTGCCAACTCTGCTTCAAGATATCAGACTCCCTATAATATATTATTGATCTACTGTATCCTATTTAGCGATATAGGAGACACTATGCATTGCTGTTATATACGGAATGATTTTTGGCGGGAATATTTCAGTAATTGATATTTTTTTCAAAAGGATGGAAATTTCCCGTAAGTAATGACTGATACGAATAATTGCTGCAAGCTTCACACTTTCACCTGACCACTAGTTGGCAAGACTTGATGGCCATTCAGAATACCTAGCTTCTTGCCACCCTAAAAATTGCTTAAATTATTAAACAAAATAAATCATACTCTAATAAAACGCTGAACTTGGGTTCTATTGTGAGTCAATCTGATTACCTTGGGAACTTTGTGGCAGGAATGATCATTCTGCATAAACGAGTTTGTGGGCACTTAAACCTTTTGATATGATAACGATGGCACAGCTGCGGCATAATGGCTTGCCGAGTTAAAAAACTTAAATGTTTGACCAAAAGTGAAGTGGTAAAAATAAGTTAATGGACTTGGCATTTAAGTTCAACCTCGTTTGGTTAATTTGTTTCCGAGATCGCATGCAAGGATAACGAATGAGTCGTAATCACGAGTCTGACCGCAGGAGTCGAATCTTTGGTGTGGATCGAAGTCAATTCGGCCACCTCAACGTTCCCTTCCTCTATACCCAAAAACCTTCTTTTCCTCCGTCCTTGCCTAAATATCCCTCCGGCCTTCTTTTTCCTACACCTGTTTTATCCCTGGAGTCACCTTCTCTGCTCGTGAATTTTGCGGTTTCATCTTCGATCTTGACCCTGTGCCCGACTGGTTTCTGGAAAGGTTGCGTATAGACTCATATTTATTGACCGGAATTCGTTTGCCGCACCCCTTTCTCCTGTGTGGCTAGTTTCGTGCCATTCTCAAGGGTAAATAAAGGGCTGCGATTTTCAAGGAGACATCAATCGCGTGTCTTCCTCTTATATGGTCATCGTTTGTAATAGTTCCCCCTCTCGGTGACTTACTCGCGCAATTTTTGCCTGTGTTGCTTGGGGGGTAGAGGGAAGGTGACAAGTTAAATTTCATGTTCATTCCTCCGCGTGAAAATCATGAGTGAAAGTTACTTACGTCGTGATGTTCAAGTTATAACCAAATTATAGAATTTCCAACGTGTATATTTCATTTGAGGTGTTTTCATTCCTGAATAAATTAGGAAAGGCTTGCCTTGAGAATGTTTAAGGAAGATTTTAGAGGTGCTTTACGAATGGTGTGGACGTGAATGAGTGATGGCGTCGCCGATGGATGATACCGACGAAAGTGAGACTCTGGATAGTTAAACTCCTGTAATTGGTTCTAATTTATTTTGATAGGCATTTTAAATTGTATGATGTGAGGCACGTTGTGGTGGAAGTTCTTAATATTAGTAAAATTGGACATTGAAATAGTGTGTATATTATAAATAAATAATATATATTCTATGTATCATAAATATGAACCCAGTGGAAATATTGCAATGTCCAATTTATGTAATTCTCTTTTATCATTCTAGATTTAATACGTGAAAGATTATATGTGTATGTTAATGTACTTTGATCAGTGACTTTTCACGTTTACATAATAAATTCCTAAGTAAAAAAGAGAATTATTTAAAACATTTAAAATCAAATACAGTCTTCTTAATTATACCGGAACAGATTGCGCCTCGGAGTCAAGTCTTATGATTTGTCGCGCAATTGACATGAGGAGGTGGGCTCTTATCTCTTTTTACTGCGCTTTCAATAATGGATTCGTTTATATGCGCGACTTAAGATGACGGCTGGGTAGCTGTCGTAAAGAAATCGTTGGGCATTACGAAAGGATGTAATTTTATTTCGTCACGAAATCTTTCCAAGGCGTTTGGCAGGATTCCATAAGTAAGTTTTAGGTCGAAGTTCACTGTGTGGAATGGTATCGATCACTGTCACACCTTACATAAACATGGATCTTAACATAGCCTAGAGGCTAAAAAAAAACAATAACATCACGGAGAATACTCCATGAATATGAAAGCAAGGTACTAAGTAATTACTGCTTGCCTTAACACTCTGGCAGACATAGAAGTATGCTTTTTATTCATTGGCACTGCGCATAACTAGAAACCTGTTTTGATTTGTTTCCTTCTTGGATTTTTATAGTATTCTAAATTTGATATGGGTAGGTACGTTACCTTGAAAATTCGTCTACTTTTTCTTCTGACCATCTCTAAAGTTTACATGAGGTCATTAGTTGATTGATTAAACTCTTCGTAATTTAAGCGATGAGCAGCTGGAATTGATTCCAGCCATAAAAACTTTCGGTTAATTTAGACATTTTTAGTCAGGTTTATTTTTAATTTTTGAAAGAAATCAAGCAAAAAAATTATGATGATTCGCTAAGAATTTTTTTCTTCTATTTCTACGCATGGTAATATTCTAAATTTTTTGGTCCTGCTCGAATGAATAGTAGACTACTTGACTAGATAGTACACATGGAAAAAGGTTTCAGGAATGATTGTTGAGTGGATAGTTTTAAATTATCTTTATGTAAGAAGGCAGTGTATTTCCTAGGTGGTCTTTGAGTACCTAACCGATGCAATGGTTTGATCTTACTTATTTTCCTTTTAGCTGGTTTTCTTTTATAGAGTGATCACACTAACTACTTTGCCAAGGGAATATTACATTCTCCTTCAATCCTCAAGTTTTCAGAATTTCAAGAATTAATTAATTAGTCTTTATACTTAGTTTTATTCAAATACACTTACGTTGAAATACTATATTTTGTATCAGTGCATTCCAATTATTAAAAAATTGCACGATCTGCTTCTGCCAAGATGCTGTTCAGATTAAGTAATGTTGATGTTTTAGTGCGTTTGCAACTCACCTTTAACGTTTACAACTTACCTTACTTTAGATGTTTACAACTTCCGTCAAATTAGTAATTTTCTCATCTTCAAACTTAATGAATTGTAAAGTTGTAATTGTTGTGCGCTTTGGTTAATTTCTGACTTTTTTGTCGCCTTCGCATGCTGTATTTTGTTTTTTTTTTCTGTCGGAAATACGTTTTTGGAGTTTTATATTTCTTGAATCATTAACGGTTCTACTGGCGTAACACCAGTATAAACTTGCTCAATGCATAGTTTTGAACGTGTCTCTGATGGTATAATTACTAAGGGCTGCACTTAATAACACACCTTTGATGAGTGAATTCCTTGTAAGTTATAACGATCGGAATTTTTTGTAAATATGTGCCTGCGTGCCTGTATCGTGCCGTTTTCTCCTTGAAAATTTATTTTTTTTCCTCTCCGTCGCTTACGTGCTTTGGGGAATCTTGATGATGTCGTGTCTTCTTACATCACATCTTATATTATGCCTTTCCTTGACTATCCACAGCTACGTTCCCCTTGAATATTATCATATATCTTGGCGCAGTAAGAAATAGAAATATTGCCTCACTTTCCTTGTTCCAACCGTTGAAGAGTTTGGCGTCAGCTATCATTTCTGTTTTTATGCTACACTGATTGTAATTCTTAACGTGATACCATCTTTTGCAGTCACACTTAATTATTAAGTTTCCTTCATTTAGAGATTAATAAGCATCTTCTAATATAGTTTAAAGCGTGTTCTCTTCTTTTGGAACACTGGTATTTTATATTTAATGTAAATTTCATTTTTTGTGTATCAGTAGTCATATTCTAAAATTGGTTTGATGCAGGTCTCCTCTCGATTTTCCTATGAGCTTATCTTTTCTTGTTAACGTTTTGTTTTCCTTAACATCCTTAATCGCTTGGTCTCTATATCTTTTATGAGAAATTACTCAACCAATCTTCCCTTAAATTTGCCTTTCGATAAGTTTCTCTATCATGCAATCATGTCTCATGATTTGGCAGATTATGATACCCCATGTCATAAGATTTCTCTGTCTCCTAATCCTCTTAAGTCTTTCTCATTTCTCTCTCTATCGATTAATTTGATATGTATCATTCGTGCATTTCATATATTATATTATTCATTCTAATATTAATGAATATTGTATGTTTGAACATTGTTAGGTAACTCTTCTCTTTTTGGCCGTCAAGCAACTTTTTGGGATTTGGTTGAGTAGAGTGGAAAAATCATAATGCCATTCCAGCTATTCCCGAACTGTGGTGTACGAATCCCTTTAGTATCCCTGGTAAAAAAAGTGCGCGGGGTATATTTTTTATGTTTTAATTTAGAAATGCTATTTTTTTCTTGAATGTTAGCAGTTTTTTTCGCTCGAATATGCTTGAAAATATTTCACTTCATTACGCGGCAGCCTGTCCGAAAAGCTTGTCGAACTTGTTGGGTGATGCTTCTCTTGTGTGTGCCACGCAATTGTTATTCTTAACGTGCGTGTTGCATTACCTCCTCCCTGTGACTATAGTTTGGTAACAACAATTGCACTTTCTCGTCTCTCTTTATTCTAAACAGCGCCCAGAGGTCGCAGGTTTCCTTTGATTTCCCTTTTTTGTTGCCAATGGAAGTGGTGTGTTTGCGAAGCCCATCCTTAGTCTTGTTATGCAAGAGATAGCATGCCAGCGTTTCTGCCAGACGGCTCGGCGGCGTTTCTCTGTGGTTCTTAGCCTCTGGAGAGGGAATATAAAAAAAATCAAGTTGGGTGTATCGAGTTAAGAGTTGCGAAAACATCGGTGGCAGTGTAATGTTATCTGCGGTGTTCCAAGGAGCAGCTTGTAGTCATAAAGTGTAGGGTAGTATTTTTGTTGCTCCTTAAGTACTCCTTTTAAGCTATCTATTTTTGTGTAATGATCTTTTTAGATAGGATGACTTGGTTTTTATTCTTGAAACCGAAATTTTTCATCTTATTTCCTTTCTTTCGAACTCTTTTCACGTAAGTAGATCAATAAAATTTAGAATTATTACTGGCAAAGAAAATAAGTTTAATTTATTGTATTCAAAACTAAAGTTTTCCCTCTTACATAGGTATTGTGCTAATTTGCCTAAGATTGGTCCGTAATGACTGGCGAAAGATGGAAAATTTCTAAGTTATTTGCCTCTTTTTATTTAAGCCTCGAATAATTTTCCCTTGTGAACCTACACTTCTAGCGTCAAATCCCTAAATTTATTATCAAATCATCCCAGATTTACTGGTATATTATGCAACAGTATGGTTGTTTAAAACATATTCTTGCCCAGATCTTTTTCACAGTTCCAGTATTCCCTTACGATTTTCGTGACCGTTAGATCTGATTGGCCTATGGCATAACGGTAGCCGATGCGTCTCCAGAGGCTGAGAAAAAGTGTTAATGATGGAAAAAGCTGTGAATATACCAAGCATTCCTGAAAGTGTTCGCGTAAAATAATTTATTTTATGTGACCATTGGGAAGCCTTCCGGCTTAATGGTTAGAGGTATAGGCTTCATATCGAAGGGTCTTGGATTCAAATCCTGGCTGAAGCGAACGTACGCGCCCAAAAAATAATCACTCCTCTTAATAGGGAAAGAACTGGTTGTCTACCCTGAATACGAGAAATACATGCGCCTGCGGCTTATTTTGAGGGTAGTTCCACCCTCATCCATCCAAACCAAACTCCGGGTTGAATGTGCATGTGAGCGAGTGTGCGACCATTTGATTTATCCCTTAAGGTGACGCATCACGCACTCTCGACTGTTCGTGTCGTTGTTTTTATCGTCGTGTAGTTGTCCTGTTTTTTCCCGACTAAATACTCGTTTAACACTTATGCTATCACCTTGATAAGCATATGAAAAATTTTTAAATGTAAATATATACTAGTATTTCTTGCTATAAGTTTACATCCGAGAAAAGTTTTAGGTGAAAATTTCAAATTGGAGATACAGAAAAATGTTGTCGGGGCTATAGTCTACATACCTTGAAAATTTGAAGACTATAGCGTAATTTTTAACTGCGTTACTCTTGGCGAGAAAAACCCGGTCTAGAGGGAGTGAATAGTGTATAAACATCATAAAAGGAGCAGAAAAAATGGGCGTATCATCCAGATTCAAATATGCCGGCGGTATCAAGGCTCCATTGTGGGTGTTGAATCCTTCTCGGCGGTCCCTTGCGTGTGAAGGCGTTTGTGGGCCCGTGACCCCGACCTTTGTCGCAACTTCGGTCTCCTCTTGGTGTTTATATTACCCGAGAAGGTTCGAAGTTTCCATTGGATATGGTTACATTTTTCGGTTATGCATATGTGCGTGTGTATCGAGTCCTTTACTTAACGTCACGCAATAGTGCGTTCAGCCGCAGTGCGGGGAGGCCACCAATCAGGGACCTACAAATAAATTTTTTCGTAGCCTTGAAATACGAGTGGATGCCTTCGTCTTCCCTTATTTTTATGCCAGCCTTTCTTGGATATTTTCTTTAAATTAGTTTCTGGATGATGAGAGAGCATTCGTCATATGTAAACTGTTCTGGAAACTAATCCAGTGAAAAACCTCAAAATTCTTTACGTGATAGTCTTTATGTACTATTAAATTATCTAAAAACGGCAACAAAACGAATTTCCCTGGTATCGTTGATGGCCAGCTAGAGAAACTTCTTCTTCAAATATGTTTCAAGGTTTACGAGTTCCGAATTCCTACCAGACGCTTGGAAGAGGCATGGACTTCCCAATTGGCTTTTGTTAAAGCACGATGTATTGTGTGTCATAACTTGCGCGTATTATTTTCGTTGTTATCGAATGTTTTGATGGAGAGCATTCTTTTAATCTGACAAATATAAATTTGGTCGAAATTGGTGTTTATGATGATAGAACTTATCCCGGTCTGCGTCACAAGCGTGTGAATTTCAGGGTAAGGAGTTCTTACCCATGGAACACCTCGCTCGGCGAGAATTTTCATTTGGGGCAGTTCCAAGGCAAGGAGATTAGAAACCGCAACCCATTGATCACTAGCCCAACGACCTACCCTTCCTACTCCACTACGCTCCCTCGTATTAGTGTTATGTATCCTCACGACCTTACTCAATACAGTAAAGTTCACATTATAAGAATGAAATATCTATTGAACTGCCTCAATGTGTAGCGCTATCTAATCCATTTGGTGGGGAAGGATAAGAATTACGTCGGAAACAATTTTTAATGCTCAAAAATATCGTTGAAGAGTTTCGCTAGGTGGGGAACGAGTGATTCGTTAGCAATCAAGTCACGCCACCCCGTGAAACGGCCATGTAATGTTCTGGTAATAGATAGAAAAAGAAATCAAGGTTCTCGTCGTAAAGAGAGTACATTTTCTTCGTAATTAGCTATAAATTTATATTTTCTGCCTCTCGTTATACCTCTTGAATTAAAAGTCCGCTGGAATCGTACTCATCGCTATTTCAACCACAGGTAATCATCTGTTCTGAGAGTGGTTTTCAGCTGAACTTCATTTCTTTGGTGCCTAATTGTATTTGTTGCCGTACTTACTCGAAAATGATCGCTTTTAACAACCTAGTTACAAATCCATTTGCCTTAAGTAACTGTGCAGTCGCCCTCACTGTGTTGTTTCTTTTAACAGTGAGTATCCAGATTTTACACTTGCCCGGCGAACAGAATATATAAACTATTCTCTTTTTTTCGGCGCTATTACATAATCTTAACATCGCGGAATCCCGAGAAAAGTTTATATATAATGAGTATTCCGTTTTCCAGATGTTGTCATCCAGCGGAGATGTATCATTGAACCATCCAGCCATTTAAAGCGCATTTTCTCCCTCCGTGCTCGTCTTAATTACGTATACCCCTCGATCCTCTATCCTGTCTGTCCTAGATAGGTCCATCCTTAATTGGAATTGTGCTTTCGCCAATGCCGGAAAGGGACATCATATTTCAATGGAGCAGGCTGTAATATCAGCTGTCGGTGTAACGGTTAGGTCGTAATAATTTATGGAATATTTTCGGCTTCTCAAGGTTCATGCCGATTCCAGTCGCGTTGGGCCTTGCGTTATCTTACATCTCGAATTTCCTGTAGGATTTAATTCTATGATTTTATAGGCTTGTCGTTGAAGAGTTTCGCTAGAGAAATAAACCTCAAAAGTATTACCGCATCCGTTGAGCGTTTAATTTTGTTCGTCGTAAGCTGGTGATTAGAGGATTGGCTCTTAAATTCGATGTATTAGTCGTTCGCAGTGTCGATTCCTGGATAGTCTTTGGACATTTTTGGCAGGTAGCTTTTCTCGCCATGTAGTGCTCGGTTCCAGTGGCATCAACTGATTTTGTATTTCAGTCTGAATTTTTAAGCCGAATTACTTCAATATAAATTGTCGTTTGTTTCATTAATTACGTTTTTCATTCCAATTCTAATCACTTAGTTTTTTGTTAATTTTTTTAGCTTGTAGATATATCTTTCACGTAATATTATCGCGGCGTTATGCGAAACAATGAGTAACGGCGAAGGATTTTATGATTCTGTTATGTTTGGCACTTGTGGCTCGTTTTTCTTAGCCAGACATCGCACAAAGATGTATTTACCTTTCCGAAATGAAGGCCATGGAGTGAAAGTTGTGTGACTCAGACGCGCACTCTGATAAGGGTGCAGGAAATATCAGAATTCAATGGCATTGCAAGTTTGGGGTCACAGACGATGCGGGGCCCCTCATGCTTGCCCTACAGATGCCTTTAGGGACTAAAGTGTATGAGGTGATAGTGGGCTTCCTAATTAACCTGTATGGACCCTAACCCGCGGAAGAGCAATACATACATTTTAAAGTAAAATTTGGAGCACTTACTTCATATCTGACTCGTTGATGTTCCTAGTATTTAAGATTTCCGCCTGTTACTCTACATTCTCTCGGAATCTATTCTGGTGCTTTTCAGTGCTGGGCATTTAGCTGTTAATATTAACTTAATTTGCTTGTAAGCCTTTCATAATGATCTTTCCAAACCGATTTGAAATCATGTTTAAATGTGAAAATTGCGATCGGGTCAAATGTCAGTCAGTGTTTTTCAAAGATCATTTGATCCATGGAAGGTTTAATGAATCCTCTAAACTAGTCTCACTTTCTCTTATACTTTTAATTATTAATCTCAATTTTTATTTCCCCAGTATCATCCAAATAAGTATTAAGGCCGTACCTTAATTATAAAACTTTACAATAGGAAATTAGTTCTTTTTTGCTCCTTCAAAATTTCACCTTGCTTCGATTTCTCGTTTTTTCTATCTGGAAGTTCCTTGGATCATTCGAGTTTTCTTGCGTTATAGATTGCATTTTTTCTCCATCCTCAATTAATTTCTGCTTTCGGTATTGCGATTATTGTCATCACCTCGGACGGTTTACTGTTGGGATTTCTGTAACCTATTTCTTCCGTCGGAAAATTCGTGTATTGACTCGGGCCCGTTGTGGCGGGGTTCCCACTCAACCGTGAAAACCTTAAAACCGTGAATAAGCCGTGAATTTCGTCATTTAACCTTAAAAATCTCTCAAACTTGATTATAGAACTACGATTGAAAGAGCAAAAGAAAAATAGAAATGCCGATCATGTTTGAAGGTCAGTCATGCGCAGACACTGTCCACGCATGTATCTGCACGTGTATGTTCTAAGCGCAATTGTTGGTCCGCGTGCCGTGATGACACATTGACCTTAAGCCTGTACCAAAGCCGGAAGACTGGGAACCAAAATGTTCATTAACCCTGGCGAAAATTCGGACACATCTTAATTTCCCTGGCACCCTGGTCCCTCCATTTTCCTGCTCACAAACTTAAGCCGGAGCTGAATTTTGCTAGCAACGTCAGGAGAGATAGCACTTCCATTGCTGCGTTTGCAGTCACGGCGACTGTCGCGTTTGTAAAATTTTTAGTCGACCTGCGGCCGATGATCGTTACGCGATCAATATTTCTGCCTAAAACAGTTTATCTAAAAACCGTGAATTTGACGACATCTAGACCGTGAAAACCTGGAAAAAATTGTTTAATGGATGAATTTTATATTTCAGTTCTGGTGGGAACCATGTGTGGTTAAAATTAATTTCACATTTCTGTTCCATAATTAATTGAATGTCTGCAGTCGGTATGGTGTGATTAGTTTCATCGCGTTTGATGTTGAACTAGTTCTTCCTGGAGGTGTCATCTTGCATCTTTAAGTATTGTGCATACTAGTTCACCTGGCCCACTCACCATGGCTGAATGCCTGGAGCTAGGTGGGCAGAAAAATATGCGACGCTCGAAGGCGCGTTTAGCGCCCACTTGAACGCCTCCATCTGTTCCATCCCATAGCTGGGCTTTAAAAGGGCGAGAAAATGCTACATTTTTTATCAGACCGCGGAAGATCCTAGCTGTCGCTCTCTTCCGGCGGAAATTTCATAGGGCAATCCCACAGTCGAAGACCATGACATGGTGTGGGAAGACTTTAAGTAACCTACTGGAGTATTGGGTTATGAGAGGGAAGTGTGGAATTGATGGGAGAGACTGTATAGGTAGATATCTGCCCAGTGACTTCGCCCTCCTTTTCCTGCCCCCACTTGAACTCGAATAAAAGTTGCGCCGAGGCATGGCGAGGGAAGATTAAGATTTGAAGGGAGCATTTTTTTCGTCTGATTAAACGCACGCGATTTTCCACGGCGGCGCAGATGTGTGCCTGGCGATGGCCCAGTTAGTTGACCTGCGTCTTTTAAGTAGGGGTCTCGCTTCCGGCCACGGAATTATTTTTGTTTTGTCAATAAAAATGCTGTATCGAGTGAGTTTTTGTATGTATTTGGGTTAATTGATTTTTGTAACTGTGGGCGAAAGAATTGATGTATTTCGGTTTACCTTTTGGGCGAAAAAATACCATGAAGTCTGGTCCCCTGCGTTTTCGGTCACTTTCGTTCACGCTTTTTGAGTCCTTTATGACCATATCTTAATTATTTTCGTCGATGTAACAGTAAGATTGCTTTCGTTTCCCATTACATTCCTATTTTACGTCTTAAGTGGTATTTGTTTTTGTAGTATGATGTCAGAAATTGAGGACATTTGCTCCATTAGATTTTTGTATCGTCTAAAGCTTGATAAGGAATAGTTACTGACTTCAAAAGTTGAACAAAAATGAAATTTTACCTTGCAGCATCGGCAATATTCTTTTCTGATTGTGAAATGAAGAGACCGAGAGGCTTTTGGCTTTTTATCCACTGGACAAAATCTGTGAGCGGTTATAGTTTTTTTGTTGTAATTATGAGTCGTTTCGTTAGATCCTTTTTCTATTGTATCCAAGTATAACTTATTAAGCAATAAGAGGGTTCCTCCTACAACTGAGAGCTTTCTTACGTATAACTTTCTGATGGCAGAAATATACAGAGGCGATTGTACTAGCTGATTGATGCAGGATTGCCATCGGTCTTCTATTGCCTATTTTCATAACCTTGGCGTCTGTTGTAAGTAAAATGGGAATTATTAAAAATACCGTTTTCTAAGCGAAGTTGATTTTGAAGTTAATAAGAAGGATTAATTTTTGTGCCATTGCCTTCCATGAATCATATCTATTGGGACAGTATTTTGATATTGGTCGAGGTTAAGTGTTCGAGGTATTCCAGGAACCAGTGCTATATTGGTACCTGATGAATATTGCTTGCCCTTGGCTGAATCCGAGCCCACGGTCTGTGGGGCAGTGGTAGGGAGCCTAATAGTCAGTCTCTTAAGGCATATCTTTGGATCGGGCCAGTCTCCATCTGAGACAAATCAGTAAATTGCCCGTCAAAATGAGAAATGTATATGCGGTTGTCTTATAACCCATAGGAGATCTTTGTAGTGAGCTTATGCTACGCATTGCTTTAAGGTGTACCGTCACTTAGTGAATTCAATTGGATTTCATTGTGCTATGAAATGATACCCCTTGGTTCGCATGATGCGAGCAGCTCTGTACTTTCATTCCGCAATCTGCGCGTTAGCGATTAATCTCGGAGCGAATCGATCATTCAACCCGAAAAGGAGTTCGCTTTATGGATCCGTTCCTGTTGTTTCACACCCTTAACTCTTCCACGATCTTGAACACGAAAAACGTCGGTCGAGTCGGACAGAAAGCTTGGAAGGAAGAGTGATAGAGGGAGATCGAGCCCGTTGGGTCGCGAAGGTGGTTGAAAGATAGAACGACTAGGAGGCCGAGAATGCAAATAAATAGGCCAGGAAACCCGCCGCAGTTAGCGTGATAAATTTATCGTTTAGTCCGCCTACCAGTCGTTTTTCCTTAGGATCAGTCACAGCCTTTCTCCATAAAATGTCGCCTACGAACTCCTAGAAAATTTACGTTTCTAACCATGTATTTATTTGCTGTGCGGCACTTTAGCGCAATTATTTGTCAATTATCTCGCAAATTTTAATATGTATTTGTTTTAATAATAATATTGAAACGACTTCAATTGAATTATATATTTTTGGACATTTTTTCTATTGTTCTTGGTAAATTAAATCAACCACAACCTCTCACTCTCAACTCGACTGTGCTGATGCTTCAGCGCATCGAATACCAATGATATCATTCAATAACGATAAGAAAAATAATTACTAATCTAGATATCGCTAGTGATTTTCAATTCCTCCTGTGTAATTAGCAAAAGTCCACTCTATAATTATGTGTATGTATGTTTCTGTTCCGGAAGGTTCTCCTAGCGGAGAAGGTGTGGATAGTATAAGCAAGCAAAATCTGATTTCTTTGATAGTGATCCCCTAATTGCAGTAGTTGTTAAATCCATTTTCATGCAAGGGATAGGGTGATGCCATGAAAAGGAAACTCGATCGTTGTAGCCTTCCCAGTGCGACGATCGCCCAGGGAGACGTAACGTCTACCATGCGTCGCGTCGGTTTTCGCGCCCGAGATCATTTGAATTCTTCGGTTGCACCGCCGGCTTGTTGACCTTCAGTTGACCATTCTGCGGATAGTGAGGCGGAGACGTCACTGCCCTCGACTCGCCACTCTTCGTCACTTGATACCTCGTCCGTTAGCATCATGCAGCACCCATCGTCTTTATATTTTCTGGTGGCATCTCCGTATCATTTTGTATTTCAAATTTCTAAACCGTTATCCGCGTCCCCTTTCTTTGCTAGAGTAGTGGGAGCATCGGGGATCCCTGGGTAACCGACGTTTCTTTCTCCGCATAAGGAAACCCATTTTGCGACCTTCTAACTCTTGAAATTTCCTTCGTCCCTCATTTCGGAAGCCTTGCGCGCCAAAAAGCAGCGATTCTCAACCGACGGCCTGCGGGCTTGATTTGACCTGTCCGCCAAATTCGATAATTGTTTCACGGTCCTATTTTTTGTTCAATTTTTGATTACTTTCAAGTTTTAGGTGATGGCGTTTGAAATGAAGTGGATATATAATGCATTCTAAATAGAGTTTTATATTTTACATAGTGAGACTGAGTCTCCCTAATTATTAGTTTATAGTCTGGCAATTGAGAAAATTTCATTACAAAACTGCCTGGTTTGTGGTAAACCCCTTCCCTCAAGTTTGCGTGCAGTGGCTAGAGACATATATGTCTGTTGGGAATCCAATATGGTTGCATGACCTCATTTATTATTCCCGAGTTGGCATGCTCTATTTGTAAGATTTCAACTCTATTGCATTAGGATTATAGCGAGTTATCCAAACTAAGAATGCAATTATCCATGTTCCAGCTGGTTACCGGATTTGAGGAACCACCTTGAAGTCAGTCGTCTTTAGAAGGTCACGTGTGGGATCAGAATTGCATGTTTTTTCTGGGACGAGTTTCAATGCTTGTGTTATTCAGTATGTCTATTATGATTATGAGAAATGTTCAGATACAAAGCTGACGTGGCCATTGAACATCTGAACGGGATATTCTAATAGAATAGTTTTTATGGTAGTATGTGGCATATGTGTGATTCTTATGGGTTCTTGACGAAGATGTATGCTTCTTGGAATAAAATGACCGTACGTTATTCCTTGTAATTTGGATGTACGAATGTGGGCGTCGAATCTTGCTCATCATCCGAGTGAGGTTGTTCTGACGTTGACGACAGACATCGCTCCGCGCGGACTTAAAGGCCGTTTTACACGGTACACGGAATTGCGCAGTCTGACGTACGTGTGAAGGCGCAATCAAAATTGCGTCGTGTAAAGCGGTGAATTGCTAGAACCCATGCGAGAATGCGTGGATGCGAGACGGCAAAATAGCCCCTGTTCTAATTTCGTTCATGCATTCGCGCAATTCCACGCCATTTTAGAAATTAATGCAGCTCTAGTCTGCGCAATTCCGTGTACCGTGTAAAACGGCCTTAAGAGAAGTGGTTACGGATTTAGCCACTACCTCGGAAGCAATGTAAATTGAGAGTCTGGGCATCCGGGCGTTCCTCCGCGTTGAGTTGTCCATAGGTGACGACAGTTTCTCCAGCCATCCTGCTGGCGTCTTCAGGTCACTTCTGACACAGAAGTGACCTGACGCCAAGACCTATTTTCGGGCTGACGTTATTCTCGGTTGTACCTGTGCAGTACGTGGTCATAATACTTATACGGAATTTATGAAGATGGGTTATCATTTTCAATTAATAAGGTATGCATTTGTATTAAACTATTACCTAGTCAGTGTGTCCTATAACTGACAATGAAAAAAATAAGAAATGCCTTGCATAGATAGCTGTAGATCATATACGCAAGTGGTGATTGATTTCCGGGTTAATTCCGCGTCGACTCATTTTTGGCGGACGATAGTTTAGGGCGCGCTCCGGGTCCCGTCTTCGGGTCCGAGCTGGAACGCGCCCGAAACTGTCGTCCGCCAAAAGTGAGTCGACGTGGAAATAACCCGGAAACCAATCATCAATTTAATCACCGCGGAAACCTACGTAATAATCATACACGCAAGGATTGAGTGTGAAATTTACGTTGCTCTTAGCTGTGGACTTCAGTTGGACAAGATATCTCAATATTTATAAAAATTGGGGTATTGAGATTCATGGCACTTCAATGAAACTCATTTTCCTATTTTCCGAAAATTTAGCTTGGCACTTCTGCTGTAATGTTAACATTGGAAGTTAAGCATCAATGGATGCGTTCCACTTCATAACTCCTGAATCTGTTGGTATTAGTCGTAGGTAGCCAATCATATTAGTTTCTGTCACATATTATTATTATTATGTCGGTAAGGGAGCAAAAAGCAACTTGGAACTAATGGCTTGATCATGTGGCATATTTAAAATAATGAGTGGGGGAAAAGCATGGAAAGAATTTGGGAAGGACATATCAAAACCCAGCTTTGTTGGAAAAAATTATCACCAGTTCAGTGCTGATCACAAAGGACAAATGCGAAGCAGTTCTCCTTCTTGAATAGGACCATAAGGGACTGGAACGACCTACCAGCAGAACTATTTGAGTCCTTCCCGAAAAATTTACATAGTTTTAAAAAGCGGCTGAAGAAGTAGGGATCAAGGGCTTTGTATAATGTTTTCTATTGTTTTTTCAAATGTTTTCTATTGTTTTTTTTTTCATCATATGTACTTGTTACCACCAGGCTAAATGCCTACTTGTAACAATTTTAATAATAATAATAATAATAATAATAATAATAAAATTCATGGCGATCGTAGACGTGACTCCTTAATATAGTAAAAATATAAATAATATAGTATATTAATAATTTAGGATGAAGTAGCCTCTCGTGGATGAAGCTGTTAAAATCTACCTTACGTGTGTAAGGTTCATTATTATTCTCCGTTAAAATCTCTCTGAATCTATATTTGGCGATTTAATCGTTAAAAGGAGGTCATCCATATTTAAAGGAGAAAATAAGAAAAAAATAACTTCCATACTTTCTTGGTTATCTCTTTACGGATTCGCTTCGCTACTGGTGGCATAGAGATTTGCCTGTGATGGCTCATTTACAGCTTTACATCCTGCAAGTCCTAGGGTTACGGTGACTTTAACCCGGATAGCTGGGCCCACGTAATCATTATTAGTTGATTATTATACATATTCTAATACCACAAAATTTTTGTCCTAAAACTGCACTAAATGCGGTTTTTTCAGATAGTTTTGAATCAAGTTCTCGGGTTGAGTTCATCATGGTAGTGTTGTCTTATCGCTTTTTGGCGAGAGATCTGTATTTACAAAGATACGAGTTTGCTTAGTCAATTTTGACTTGAATTCGAAGGTTAAATTTTAGCGGCACATTCATTGTACACCTTGGAAAATCAGTAAAAAAAATCCCAAACATTTGGCTAAAGCACACAACAACAGCCGTGAGTAAATTCTGAGTTTTCCCACGTAGGTAATTTGTGGTTTTCGTCGGCTTCGTTTAATTCATTATTGAAGTGATCCTCTTTTCTTAGATCCATTCGTTGAGTAAATGTAGCTATAGATGAGAACATCTTGCTTTATCCCTGCTGAACTAAATTTTTATAAGTATAGTCAGTCCGCACTTGCTCTGATAAGTTTTTAATAAATATTTTCATATTTAAATATGCTTTTATGATATGGACTTGCTTACACTATGTTTCTGTACTTATTTTTTTTATTTTCAGTATTTAATCGGTGAGAAACTCTCCCCGTCACCATTCTCTCAATTTGTGGACTTCAGGTTGCAATGTTTTTGTCAATATCAAGCTTTAATTTTTACGTGAATATTTGCGATCGTCAGCGGACCGAAGTTCGTCTTCATGGCAGGTTTTCTTCTGGTATTCAACACCTAAACCGAAGGAAAAAAAACATTGATTTTTCGCTTGGTTTCGTAAACACTCCTTTCCGTAGGGCATGACTCACGAGTAGTTTCTATAAAGAAGTTTTTAAGCCAAGTGAATGATTACTTACATTAATGCTTGTGCATTATCTCCAATAGATTTTACAATTTCCTCTTTACCACGGTATTATTGAATGGAAGGCTTTGTTTTATTTTTATTCATATCATTAAGTAATTTGTTTCTTAATATAGATAGTGTTCCGGCAGTAAATAGTCGAATGAAATATTTTTTCGAAGTAAATTACTGTTTTTGGTGAGCCGAGGTTGATGCAATAAATTTTGTGCCGCATCCTTTGAGTTTTATACTGTCAGTTTGCTTGATTAGTTCTTTTAATAACTCTTAAACTTTTTTTCTGTTTCTGCAGATAGAAATTTAAATATATCTCTCCTTCTCTTTCTTTTTCGCTTTAACTTCGACCCCTTCAAGCCCAATAAACGTAAACGCTAGATGCGTAAAGTAATGATATTTTTTACGGAATAAGACCAAGTAACTACGCTTTCTCATGGGCAATGAAGGTTTACGTACAGTTCATTTTATTTTTCAGCCATGTCAATATCCCTTTGAACTCGCTCGGCCCCCTCGTGACGTAATGGATTGATGGTCACAAATCAAAGGAACCGCTTATGGCTGCGTCGCCGTCCGACTCTCACGCCCTTATGGAGTCACAAAGAGCTGCTCTCCCACAAGAGCGTGCGGATGACGTTGTCTTTTCGGGTTCCACCTGTGCGCCAGGCGCCCCCCGCCCCCTCGAAAAGGCGAAGATTCTCTCGCTCTCCCCTACCTCTCCTCTTCCTTTTGCGTTCGTCGCACCAGTCCTCGTTCTTTGTTCTATCTCCAACCTCATCTTCTGTAGCTGTTTGTATAACGGAGAGGTTAAATGCACAATGATGTATTTATGCTTTTTTTGAAAGAGAGTATGTTAGCGACAGTAGTATTTACTATAAAAATGTATTTTATCTGCAATTCCATGTTTTACCAATGATACAGTTGTATTGGATAAAATTTTGCCTACTTAAAACGTTTTTGGCGTAGACGCTGCGTTAAAACTAACAAACACTAAAAAATTACCTGTAGCCTGAAATCAGAGATGGTTCAAGCTGTAACTCCCTCGACTATTACGGTCAAGGACCAGTTAAAAGCAACACGATTTAGGTATAGACCATCTTAAAAATTTGTTCTCAGTTATGTGTACCAATTACAGTTTAAAAAATGAATTAGTTTAGTTGCTTGCACAATCTACTGTCACTGTTATGTTTCGCAAAACATATGGAAAAATTCCTTGGAAGTTAGTGCACGAGAATATTTTGTATTTTGCATAGAACACCTTAATAACGAATACATTAATTCGCTGTGTAAGTAGTGATATAATTATAATGGATGATCTTAGGCGTACACATTTTTGGTATACGTAAGCTTGTTGAGTGCGTCAGTAAACAGAAGGTAACGATCTCTTTCAGATGTAAATATGTGAACTGCAGGTAACATTTACATTTTGGAAAAGGTGACTGTTGCGAGTACATTTCTCTTCTATGATACTGATTAACGCTGTAAACTTTCCTGGACACTCTGCTTCGTTCTTCCCGTCTCCTCCTCCGCTTGAGAGTACCGTGTAAAGGCTGCCTATTCTTTCCGTCTCCCGAAGTCATGTCCCACTTCCTCTCCTCTTCCCATTCCACAGCTTGCCATTTCTTCTGCCCACCAATTTCTCTCTCCGCGGCGAATTACGTTTCATTTTTTTTAATCGTGTCGTTCTCTTCCTTATTTTATTCCGTGGGCGAGCGAAGGGAGTGATAGGAACGCCCGTAGGTCGTACGTTCGCGCTTCGCTGTGTGTGAATTCATTTCGGAAGATCCGCGGTATCGTTTTGATTTTTTTTACCGACGGTAATATTTATGCACGGAGATTCTTTCGGGTCACGTGCTACGATGCAGCCGATGTAATTTTTAAGGAGCTGCCATGCTATAGTTGAAGATATTTGATTATAATCTCGATAGTATATCGTGATGTATTTTTATAATCACGACACATCCATTTATAATCGTACAATGTATTTTTTTTAGATTTAGAGGGTTTTTAAATGGTATATTTCATGTTAACTTATGTCAGTGAAAGTAGTATGGTGGTGGTTAGTTTTGTTGGCACGGTAGTGGTTTCCAAGCTCATTTATGCTTGAGCAATATTGCCACCTTTTCATTATGCTAGGTGCAATTTCAGAAAGTAGTGTTTTCGTCCGTACCTTTCTTTTTTCTATGCTGAAATCTCATTTGAGATGTCAAATACTTCCATCCTGTACAAATTTTGGCCTGACTAGACTGAATTAATGTCACTTTTACTTCATTAAATTTCTCTCTCCCTAAATGACATATTTTAAACCTGAAATTAAGTATTACACTAAGTAATATTTGAACTAAGTTTTACTCCTTCTTTAAGCACTATTGATATTTTAATCGTGAAAGTAATAAAATATATCTGTTAAGGTCATAATGTTATGTTTCCACAGCTTCCGGCTTACCGACTCCTATTTGACCCGATAGAGCAAGTTTATAAAGGGTAGATTAGTAGGCCATATTCTGTGGGATTTCACTTTCATTTGGGAATAATTTCACTGATTGTGAGTTAAAATAAACCTTCAAAATAATTGATAGAATATTTTTGTTAAACCGACACATGTTTTAACTGATTACCATGGAGCTGTATGGACCTTAGTAATTACTAATGAAATTAAAAGCTTCGTACTTATTTTGTTGAAATACAAAACGATAAAAATAAGAGACCAACTTCAGAAATTTTCACTGTATTTAATAAAAAACCGGCTATGGTATCAACTCATTTCATTCATTTTAGAGCTCGCGGATGACTGAAATCAGTTGAAACCATGGTGAGTATTTAATTAACAAAGTGGAAATTCATAAAAATTAATAATTACGGTTTAACTGTTGAAATCTAGGTCGGTTAACTGTGTGTTTAAGTGATATTCTTCTTATTTTCTCGCTTATTATTAGATCAACAATGATTCATATTATACATTAAATTACTTCAATTATGTTCCTCACTATTGCTGGTCTGTTGTAAAGTATTTCAGAATAGGCCATTTGGAAACTAAGTTTTCTTGCGATCCATGCCGGAAATTCTTTTGTTTCACGTGGAGCAACGTCCTCGAACGTAGTTACCTGCGTGTGTATGAAGTTTTCTCTTTTTTTTTCTTTACTATAAATTTCTTTTGGATGCGCTGAAATTTCTCCCCTGGTGTTAGGAAAAGTTTCGCACTTTCTGAAGGTTTTCGCGAGAGAGCTTCCGCACGGTTGAAATGCCCTTAAGAAGTGAGCGATGCGCCTCCCAAGTTTCCCGTTGTCATACCTGCGAGATTCTCTTTCTGGACCCTGTTGGAAGCTGCTAAAGATAATATATTTTCTCAGCGAGCTTAGTTATATTTCTTTTTCCAAAGCGATTGCGAACGTCATGGGCGGCTACTTTGTTGCCCCTTAAGATGTTCTATAAACTGGCATATAACGATAGTTCATGCTTTTTCTTGCGTGGGTACTTACAAATTAACTTATCAGAATAAGCGGCAGTGGTAAAAGCCTTATCAGTTCGTAAATGTATGAGTGAAAGACGTCAAAGCTTATCCCATTAATCAGCATTTTTAAAAACTCTAAACAGGGTGAAATATAGTTAATGTAGAATATTTCAACGTAGATCATCTATATAAGACCATAGGAACGATGTAATTCTTGATCAAACTTTCGACTCGAATTCGGTAATTTGTACTTTGCCACAAATATGGCATTGTTCTCGCATTTTCGTCAGTGTTGCCTTGAAATTAGGGTTAACGATCGAAATAAATAGATCACTGACAGGTAGTTTCAAACTGTGCGGAGTTTTATGTGCCTATCATATTTTGTATCTACTATCATCACCAAGTAAGAGCAATACGGATCACTCCCAGAGTTACTTAATAGTAAGCATCTCCAGTATTTGAAGTGTTCGACAATTATCTTCTCTTTTATTAGAGGGTGTGATTTTTTTCTAGCGAGTGAGGGATAGTGAGACACCTTAAGGATAAAGATTCTTTGAGTTTTAAAGATTTATTTTGTCGAAAACTATATTTTGACTGGAATCAAGAGATATGTGAGATTCCTACTATAATGGAGATCAATGCATATCTTAGGGTTAGCACTTCATTCAGTGCTATACCAGTTATTTATATTTCATAGAGTCTTATGTTTTTGTTTCTCCTGGAGCTCCAATTTATTTATTTATTTCCAACTTCCCGGTAAATAGCACATAGAGGCCTTTAAAACGGAGGAATTAACAAAGTACGACACAAACAACCATGCCCTGGACAAGGACCACCCAGCCAGGCGGTATTCGAACCCACGACCTACGGTTTGGCATGAAATGACTTTACCCCACAACCACCGAGCCTGGCGTTCTAACTTATTCTATTTCTATGCCGAGGCCAGCACTAATAGTTCTAATTTATATTTATAAACAGATGCTCTTTCAATTTCCGTGAGAAGTTAAAAGATTTATACATTGTTTACTTCCTGTGATTTTTTTCTTATCATTTCCTCGAACTTGCCGTCAGTTTGTTGGTAAATATGGATAATAATTTATTGGTAGCAAGATGGCTGACACCTTATTTTCGCCTAATTTTATTTCGGGGGTACTCACCTCTTAACATTATGGGTTTAATAGTTGGATTCCAATTTTTCTCAGAAACATTTTGATGTGAATTCCGTGCGGCCGTATCACAGATTTTAGTCATTAATGTCGGAAATTTACCGACGCAGAAAGAATTGAATCCCTTGCGGCCTAGTGGGAACGACGTCGCTCCACATTGTTTCTCTTCGCTTCCCACTCACTTACAGCGAGAACTAGCACTCTTACCTTTAGATTGAGGGCGACTACTCTGTGCGCCCGCATGAAATTATCACCGAGACTCATTTTCTTGATTGTGACTAACCCTATTAACCATTGATACTCATAACTGCGTCGGAGATGATGGGACGATAACCAAATTCGTTTACCTTTGCAATTTAAGACCGTTTTCTTTTAGCCTTGAGTCCGGCATTAGTTCCCGTAGTAATACCTAAGTAGGGGAAGAATTACGTTGTGAAGTCTAATATCCTCAAGTGCATTCCCACGTCTGAAATTAGCTCTGCATGTCTGCTGTACTTTTTAAATGCTGATTCGTGGATAAGTCACTGCTGCTCATTCCCATCGTAGTCAAGTACTGTTGTGAGAAATTGAGTGCTCATCAAGCGATATCCGAGGCTGCCGGTGCCGATTCTCTGGCGTCGTGGTGAAGTGCACAGCATAATGATTAGTTGCATGAATTATAATGATCTTGGATTCGCATAGGCTTACCTCACCTCTTATAATGTACGCATGTTTGGACTAGGCATCAGGCAGAAACGTATGGCCATAATTCATCTTTTGTTGTCCTTCCGATGGCTTGGTTGGCCTCATCATTTCATTGCTCCAAGTGGGTTCGCAAGGTCACAAATGAGCAGTGACGGATGATCCATTTGTCGATGCTCATTCGAAGGCGATTGTATGCCTTCACATTTTCCGCTGCCGTTACCTAGCTTCAAGAATATCGTAAAGGAGCTTGTCCTGAGTAATAAATATTTTTCTCTCTGTCAAATCGTACAATTCACATGTGAAAACGTCATTTGCCAGCCTCGGTGGCGCGGGTTAAATCTCTCCTCCCAATTAAGAGGTCGCGGGTCTCGAACCCGCCTAGATAGGTTTTTCCTATCCAGGGCATGGTTGTTCATGCGCATAAAATTGTTAACTTGTTAAACCCTGATATAAAAGGCCAATACTTATATGCTGTTTTCGGTGGTAGGAGAAATAAAAATAGTAATGATTTATTTACCATGAATTATGGTCGTGTGATAACTTGTTTAGCGCTTTTCCGATGGTTGAAGTACGGCCAAAAAAGAAATTTAGTCCATGTGTAAGGAAATATACTTTCCTTCTCACTTTTCATTGATTGCTATAATTCAGCGATGGCGAACAGGCCATTTTTCTCTGAGAATATGAGGGCAACAAGGGAGGGTATGGTTAAGAATATGAATCTGGTATAATTCTTTTTAGAACAGCCAGAGGCTTTATTGTTTACTAAGTACAATGTTCATATCCGGGTAGGATTTTTTTTATATCCGGAAACCTCTACTACAACTTCTCTTCGAAAGAGGGTCTAATCTACTCAACCTTCTTCCATAATTCGGAGACATGAGAACCCCGACGGAAATTCCTTTCTTGAAAATTAAAGCTATAAAAGGATGACCACCCTTTTTGAAAACTTGGAAAGTCACGGATTATAACACAATTAATCTGGAAAAATCATATTGGCTCTATAAATCAGATGATGCTTTTTCCTCATTCGCTTATGCTCAATGTTATAGTATCTCTGTTTCAGTATTTCGCCTAGGTGGTGCTTCATAATGGTAAAATGTCTTTTTTATGTCCAGATTTTACATAATTTGACTTGAGGCTTTTATTTATCCGCCTTGAATTAAATTTTTATTAATTATTACAGGAATTATATTCGTTATTAATTATTCTGGAAAACTTGGAACGTACTCTGAAAATGCTGGAAAAGTCGGGGAAATTCAGACTGATAAATCAGTGACCACCATGAGTAAGCATCACTCCTTAGAACGAATATGTATACATATTGTCTTATTATCACTCTCAAGACAATAACACGTATTATTCTCGAAATTGTGCGAAAAGAATTGTTATTGCAACAATCATCCTCCTCGATCGGGAGCAATGAATCGTAAAGTGTGGGATTAGTCTAGGAAAATAAAAGTAGTCTGATTGGTGCGAGGGTCGTTCAGTCTTTAGAAAAAGGTAAAAAAACAATTTATTTTGGGTAATTTTTAATATATTTTTCAGCTTTCTTCTTTCAGCTCTATAATTTTTATTGGTATTTACCAAGTATTTTAAGTCGTCAAAAAGTTGAATTTCGGGATCTCCACAAAATAGGCATTATTTTGGGCTATGACCTACTCCTCAGATGTAAACGTTTGTCCACTAAAGAAAGTTATTGGCGGTCAAATCTTGTGCATACGGAAAGTTTTGTTAAAAATAGATGATTAATTCCGTAATTTTAGCCAATACAACTGCGTAGATGTGCAACTGTGCATTGTCTATTTGAAAAAGGAACTTTTTTCTCTTTCAAACGAGCACGCTTTTCTTAATTTCTACCATTAACCGGTCCAATAACGAGGAATTATACTCTCCTGTTATCGCTTTTCTCTTTCCATAGTAACCGATGTAGATTATTCCGCATGCATCCCAAAATGTCGTTGCCGTGACCTGACCGCCCCATTTGATCATCTTCGCCGACTTTGGAGCCTGTTCACCTTCAGAATTCCATTGTTTTGACTGTTTTTGTCTCTGTTGTGTAGTGATGAATCCATATTTCGTCAACGGCTGTGTGTTGACTTGGAACATCCTCAGGATTGTGGCGTGAAGGCGCTAAAACAGCCTCGGAGTTGACCACACGATTTCGTTTATTCTCTACTGCGGGCAAACGCGGCAGCCATATTGCCGAGATTTCTTTCACACCCAATTTTTCGTGCAAACTTAGAGAGATTGTAAGTTGCGATATGCCTGTGGCCTCAACTGTATCGCACACTTTGATTTGTCTGTCACTTAAAACCATATCGTGGTTTTTGTCAATCATTTCGGGGGTAGACACTTCCACAGGGCGTCCGGAACCATGTTTATATTTTTTTGGATGTACGGCCACGCTTAAATTCATTTATCCAATTGTAAATAGTTGCAAAAACATGAACAGATGTGAAGTGAACATCATACAGCTCAGCTTTGATTTCTTTCGGCGCTAACTATTTTAAAAACTACTTTTTGATCACCGCACGAAACTCACTTTTATCCATTTTTGTTAAACATATGAAAGTTGTTCACTACAATCGCCAACGTTAAGGAAACTATGACATGAGAACTGCTGAAACTCTAACAGCTGACTAATCAAGCGTGCAATCTCTCGGAAAATCTAAGGACTTATTGAACGACCCTCGTAGTTCATTAGAAATGTCTTCGTTCGCCTTAAAGCTGGTTGTGCCAAGAAGACGACCTTGACTTACGCGCGTTTTACGTGTGAGTGCGACTGCTGCACCCTCTTGTCACCTATACCCGCAAGGGTACGGCAGCTACGCAGACTTTATTTCATAGTGAGTACGCGATTTTGAGCTCGCTTGTCTCGAGGGCATCTTCGCACTGAGCGATGAGGAGTCGCCTCAAGTGGACGGTACAAGTGGGAAGGGGAGGAACGTGACTCTTCGAAAAGAATGGCTGTGGGAAGTATGAAGCCGCCTCTTACAGCAGAGGTTTCTTGTAACTCTTTTTAAAATTGCACGCCAGGCATCGTACGTGGGACTTACTTTTTTGGCAATCTGCTCTATGAATAATCAAAGATCGATGAGTCTGTTTCTTCAATAAAGAATGGGAGTAACTTACTGCTAGGATTTTTTTCTCATACTTAGATGGAAAAATCTTCTCTTTGCTGCTTGCTTGTAAAAATATTTTCGCATTTTTGCAAAAATTGATGTGAAACGGTCAATGATTGCTGCAGGTGTCGTTTCAAAATTTCCCTCTTCGAACCATGTTTGATTTACCAAAGTGACTTTTTTCAAGCAAGCCTGATACCGAAATGATGCTCTGGAGTATTTTTTTTCCTTTGCATAAAATTTTGCTTCTCCCAGGTTATTTCAATTACTACATTTGAGTACTCGCTTAGTAGATTCGATAAAAATTCATTTCTGTGACGTATCTACCAATGTAATATTATTATGTCTTAATTTCTGGACACGACTTTCCAAAGATTACAAGTATTAATCTCTCTGGTTCTAACTTGATGAAGTTTCTACTTCTCGTGTTATGAGTGGCAGTTTGTTGTTGGGACGTTTTTCGTAGGGAACCTTTGATATTGTTTAATCGTAGTGCTTCTCAAGTTGTCGAAATCTGTTGTCCTAGGCTGAAGTTAGCGTAAAGATAAGAGGAAATAAACAGAAGAATACTTCAAATTCTTCTCAAACTCCGTGAAATTTTAACAATGCATTATAAAATTGGCAAATAATAGCAGGATTTAGTGATTGTGGGATTTGCTGTTGCCACGACCGACTCGTGCGACAGTTACGTTTTCAAGAGATGTGGGTGTGCGAATCGAAAGCCTTGGAATGCCTCCTCCTTCCCCTAGCTGCTTTCTGCTTCCACTACTCACTTCCTCGCCTAGAGACAATCGCACAACCGGACGCGATCAAGTCCGAGATAATGACGTGAGCTTTAATGCATCATCCTTGATGGAAATGAGGGTTCAGTCGACTCCTCTTTGGGATACGGGATTTAATCTCGCAGAATGATAACAATACTTGTTTCGTCCTTGAGAAAGCTCTCTTCGTCCGTTAAGGAAATCTCATTTCTGGAGTGGTGCCTGTTCCTTGAAAGGGAGGCGTTTCGTGAATTTAATTTGAACTCTGTTATTTTTTAATATAACTTGTTGTTAACTCAGTTTCACCCTTGCAGTTTATAAAAATATTAGAAATTTGTTTTTATATTTTTGTTTGTGTTGTTGTTGTGACATCCTCGATTCAGTTGTGCTAACGAATTTTGTTTTAAAAATCCGATTCCAGCTTTGGCGTACATGGGTTCATTTTTTTCAATAAAAATGAATGCAACGTTAAAACCTTAGCGTTTTTATGCCGTAGAAATCTTTTAAATCTTCATTAATGTTAACTCCGCCCCACGGAATTAGTTCTAGGCTACGAGTGTCTCACCATTTTCAATTTATTCCCAGGCTCTCTAGGACCTGCTGCTCTTTTTACTCTGCAAATCTGATGTTTGGGCCATGCAGCCCTTCGGTGTAGCTTCTTTTTCTATTTTGGAACGGATTTTGGATCGGAGTTTCGAACGCGATAGCTGGTGGTCGACTCTGGGAACTTAAGTTCGCGCTTCTGAGTTTTACTCTTGGTGCGCCGCTAGTTTCGCGTCGGATGCAATCAGAATGCAAGCTGAGTATGGATGCAAGCCATTAAAGTTACGATGACAGCGTCATCGCAATCGATGATTGGGCGTTTGCCATGCCTTTCGTGTCTCCGTTCTCCTCAAAACGCTGCTCTGAAATTTAATTTGCTTCACTTGCAACATCATCGATCGCGAAACTCTTAATGGCTAAATGAGAGCATCCATACGGTAAGAACAATCGGAGAGGATGTTTTACGGTGGGAAATTTCTCATGGACTATTGCTGTGGGATTATGTTTGGTATTTTTTCCGAGTGTTCTTAGGTATAGTCGTACTTCTGATTTCATGCGGTCAGTAATTAGGGGTTCGGAGAGCTTGGATCAAAGGAGGCGATGGCGAAACTTGCGTCGACTCACTGCGGCAACGCAACATCTATCATAGTATTTCAGATTTTTTATTTAACGTTCATGAGAAGAGAGTGCAAATGTCGTGCATACCTCGAAGGAGAAGGAAGGGTTGAGAAAGAATCGAAAACTATCGCAGGTTGCTTTGTAAGGTCGCATGGCTCCACCTTTCGATTGCAGTCTTACTCATTGTGTTGTCCAAAAGATTGTTTTGGGCTAAGGCTCGTAGATTCCACACATTCTGGGGAAACTAGATTTATATTTTCCCTGGACACCTTCGATTCAACACAAAGTTTTGGAACTCGAAAATCGCATCGTAAAAAGTCAGAACCCGGGATCCTTCGGTATGTTGTCCGAATCCCAGCTCGCAAGGGCCCATTTCCCACATAGGCAGCAATATGTTCACATTTTCAACGAGGCTTCTTATATGGCATTTAATAAAGGCTCGTAACAAGTGTTTAATGAGGGTATTGAGCTGAAACAAAATCATCATTGTTGAATTCTTTTGAATTCCATTTGTACCTGTGGAGTTAGGATTTATTGGTTTCGTTAAGAAACTTGCTTTGCTCTGTGTGACCGCTTCCGAAACTTTCTTCGTATCCGGTTTGTAGAGCGCTGTGGGCGTCAAAGAGCGTGGGACAGACTGACGTACTTTTCAAAACAGTCGCAAATCGATTCGATATAACTAGTTTTGGTGTATCTGGATGATTGATTGCTTGCTATGTATCCGCACGAACCCAGAGTTTCGGAGACGGCCGTAATAAGCGGGGTCTATGATGTCGGCTTATTAGAGTGGTTGGATCGCTAAATAAAGTTTTCTGAAGTCATTGACTGAATAAAGCTCATTTTAATAACAAATTCTTCATTGGGCTTGGTTCGTTTTCAAAGACTTCGTTTTTTTATTTTTTTAAGCCTAATGAAGGTGAAAACGTGTTACGTACGAGTAAAATAACTGGTAACTCTACTGCGTTAGCATTTTGAATATTTTCTATCGTATATTAATTGTATCTATTAGAACCCACTGTATGATAGTGCCTTCGGTGATAAAAAGTGAAAAACTTTGCACTTTCCACATAAAAATTCATTAAACTACAGTCGACATGTTTCTCAGCACTGCAGCATTATCAAGACTGCTCTGACTGAGTTTTGATAATGCTGCAGTGCTGAGAAACATGTCGACTGTAGTTAAATGAATTTTTATGTAGAAATTGCAAAGTGTTTAACTTCATATTTCATGATGGATCTTCACTAAGTATCTTCCTCATCCATCCAATTCTTCCTTCGGTCCCTTGTAAAATATAATTACCCATTATTATCGAGCGTAAAAGATATGTACTTCACCTGCAAATCAAATCTGTACTACTCAAACGTATCAGCGCTTTTAATATCTCTCCTTTCTTTTTAAGTTTCTCAGTACGTAAAGTTTGAAGAGTAAAGCGGGAAATTTGGTCTGAGCTTTTTCTTTAAAAAATATCACCTGCAATCCCTCGGGCACCCGAGGTATCCCACGAGGCTCTTTTTTTCTGTTACCATTTAAATTTTAATAGTTAAGCTGATGAAGCGCCCACTAAGACCGGTCAAAGGAGAGAACATACTTTAAGTAATTTTCAGTTGTCAAAACTAACATTTTAAATCCCCATTACCACACGTACAACATTTAAATAAGCAGAGGGAAGCGCAACAAAATAATAATTAAAATTAAAACTAATCAGAGGTAGTTTCATTTTAATCTCTGGCGGAGAATTATCAGCTTGAAACAATGGTGAAATATTTTATAGTTAATTTCCATTTTATTGTTTTTTCATACAACGGGTTTCGACTCTCGACGTATCCTCAGGGACTCTCCAATATCGGAAGATGATGATGAACACATCGAAATTAGAAGTATGAAAATAATATTATATTCACTCACACATTCAATGAATCAACCAGGTGTAATGAGGTTGGTATGAATAAGATGATGGTAGAGCTTACTCCAGGCATATCCATGCTCCAGACCAAGTCGCAGGAGTGTGAATTTTTGCATCCGGAATGTAAACATTTGACTCTCCAGTTAGTAGCTATGCGCTGCATTCCCTAGGATTTTACGCTCCTATGAAAGGGTTATTATCCAAAATCCATCTTTTATTACTGGGAGCATATTCGACTCCATCTCTTGTTTTTCAGTTGAATTCATTCGTCATCTTAATTCCTGGGATTTAAGAGGGCCGTGCAGCAGAAATTTCACGATGCACCGAGCGTGCACAAAATCGTTTCGCTCAACGTCACTGGTGTGGGGTCAGTGGATGACATTTGGTGCATCTCGAGGCATGGGACCGCTGCAGTGGCTCACCTCGAGCATCTACTAGTAGGGAGGTGTCGGTCGGATCGTGGCTGGGCCACGAGCGCATGCAAGTAGGCGTGGGTTGGATTCTCGCTTGGGGAGCTGGTAGGCGTGGGCTTTGGGAGTGTCTCGTGCGCTCCCAACAGTGTGGGCCGCAGAATACACATTCACACACACACACACACACTAGTGCTTCAGCCGGCAACCCACCAGTCTTTCCCTTCCCTCGAACGACTCTCCCGTGCTCGGCAATCTTCCGTACCCTCTCTCCCCTTTACCTCCCACCAATCCGCCGTCATAAGCCGTCTCCCGCTCCCTGTAATTTTTCTCTGTCCCTCCTCTCCATCCATTCCGGAGGATGCGATAGGCGTCTAGATTTTGTTTTGAGCTGCGTGGGCTATGAGAAACCCCTCTCACCATAACCGCGGGTCCTTGCCCCAGAGTGGAGGAACGGTCGCGAGACCTCGAGGAGGATTGTTTTGGGTGCAGTAACCGCACGCTCTCCTTATTCCCCGCCCATTACAGAGAGCTTTTGTCTCGCGCTCTCTTCGATATCTCGGATCGATTTCCTTGTCCTTATGCTCGTGATTCATCTGTGGTACCGAAATCGAGTGTACTCAGAGGAAAGATGAGTACCATGCGCCTTGGGTGCCTCACCTCACGGTCCTCAATTGCTAGGTGACCCTTGCAGGGAAATGAGTCAGTTGGAATCATGGAGGATGAAATTATCTGGATCTCAGTGTAAATCTAATTAAGAGTGCTTACGGTGGCTTCGCAGTAACCAAAAGCCGAGGCCAACATAGAAACCCCAACTTAAGTGTTATTATGAAAAATAGAAAAAATTAAATTGATAAAAACCTTAAAAATTGATTTTATTAAAAGCTGGAATTTTCATTCCTAGTATGTATTGTTGAAAAATTTCTCGGAATTCCCACCGGGTGTGGTATTGGGTTATTTCTCCCAAGAAAACTAATTAGAATTAATAATAATTAGTTAATTCTCACTGGATTGCATATGAGGATAGTGGTTAGACTGTATGAGTAGATAGATTCTTTCCCAAATCAAACCATGGGAGATAATTGCGATGTCTTTTGTCTTTATAGTATGCACTAAAAAAAGCGTGGATGCTAAAGAGCAGTGGTACCTTCTTACATCCGCAGCGTCATAGTAATATCAGTTTCTAACGTCGGTTTTGGCCGCACATTCGAAAATTGGTTTATTTTCGTCGGATGGTTTATTATGGTTGGATTGTTGGTTTATTTGACTTCAAATTAAAAATAGAAAAACGCTATGATCTTTCATCACTATCGATATACCTGTTTCCATCACTTCCTATTTTGACCTTACGAAAAACCAGTGCCCACCATGCTGTGTGCAATGTTATAAAATCATCTTAAAATATTTATTTAGACGGGAGTATGACATTTTTTTAGCAAAATACATTAGTTTCTGTTCATCACATTTTCCTTAAAAGCTGCTGCCTTCGCTTTCCGTTTATAATTAAAGAACGCCATGGACCTACATTAATTGTTACCTTCGACGAAAAATGGCAAATGCCTCGTCATCTAAAAAGCCAATAGCATTTATTGACATCAGCTGAGAAAAGTTTCTATTTCTGGTTTGAAAAAAACTGCGATGGAAATTTGGGCCTGATTTCATTCAATTATGTGTTATTTTTGACGAATATTCGCGTTTCATCTTCTTTCATTCACCATTTTGCCACCTGTTAGCTTGGATATTTGATTGTACACCAAGAGGTAAGTGGTTGATTTCCTCTCCTATAATGGTGCCCTCGCTATACCAACAAATTTTTCAGTCTGCCACTATGTAGGCATATTGATCGTTGCAACCCGTTTTGGTTCTCGTCGCAAGCAAGGGTTTTGTTCATGGTGGGGAGAAATTTCGATTGAATCAGCGTCTTTGTCTGGAGTAAATAGTCGTCCCCTTAACGCTATAGAATCTGTTGAAAGTCCAAACTGGGAGCTGATGTCATATTTTATGTAATCCATGGATATTTATTTAAAACCCGACGGTCCTCTTCTCAAATTTGATTGTGCCGGATAAAATTACGAAAGATGTTGAAATCTGTGTTTTTGCCGTACTGAAACCGAAACTGTCTGTATCAGATATATGTATGAAACTATTATTAATCTTCATGACGGTTAATGTATATGACATATCATCCCCGTTGTATTGACCCTCTTCTCATAATGCTCGGATTAAATTCAAGAATTTTTTAGCCATTCCAGTTAGCAACGTGTCAATGATCGCTTACATTTGATAGTTCTTGTTTTCATACTTATAGGTTTCAGGAACGGATGATTAGAGGGAGTATATCAACTTCTTTTTTTAGGTAATTAAAAGCGGAAATTTTGGAATAGGATGCTAAGTATTAGGCCCAAGTATTAGTTGTTACTTATGTTATATATTTGATAATTGCTAAATAATAAAAGAACTCGTTTCTTGAAGTCGAGTCTGGTAGAAATATAATTTAAGAAATATGCCATCTAAACAAAGTATCGTTGACGGTAAAGGCTCGCAACTCATTTTTTCTGTCAACATCTTCCTAATTCGTTTTGATAAATCGTGGATGCTACTGTGAAGTATTTTGAAGGCTTGATGAAAGTGGAAATTCTTTTCCTGCATTTAATCTAAGGTTTTGCATGCGTTTTTCATTCCCATGGATGAGAATGGCCTCTTGCGCAATCTGAATCGGCGATATCCCAGTGCTGAGTATATTAGTGATACACAAAATTCTCGACGAAAAAAATTTGTCCACGAATTTTAAAAACCAAACCGTGGACCAAATAGCGGTGGAACCTTAAAGTAAACCAAGTTAGGATGATTAGTTACGGCTCTTGGCGCTCTCGCCCTATCATTCCGGTTCGAATCCAGATAAAAGTCAATAATTTTAGCTGTGTAATTTTGCAAGTCGTCCACGGCCTGGTACGACGCAGCCGAATTTCCGAAAAGGAGAAAGAGTCATCCTTATTCCATGTAATCCCCATTTTTCCCCTAGATTTCATGCATTCCCATGATTCACAAGCGTCAACAGTGTGGTGTATAGTAGAAGTGTTGTAGCTCAAGGTCACGTGACAATAACAACCCAGAGAAATCCTGGGATAGAGCTGAATAGCGCTGCGGTTCTGATGTGAAATCCTTGCGCTGATTACTCCTGGGATTTTAATGAGTGTGGCTCCCTCTTGCTAAAAATAAAGCATCAAAGTAGTGCAGGTATCTTCGTACCATTTTTTTACAACACTGCTAGCAATATTAACAGTTAGCATGCTATTTGAGATTCGACGTCTTAAGCACAAGCTAAGCTTCAAAATGAGGATTCAGTCATTTTGCTGCGATAATTAGGAGCGGTGATGAGATAATGTTTGAATAATGGGATTTGTGGCACATGCTTCGTCACAAATTTGAAAGAATAAAATAGAATTTTAATAAATGCGGTTTATAATGTGAGGTTTATATGCATTCATACCCAAATTATTGTCAAAATATGAGGCTCTTAAGTGTCTATCGTTGGTTGAATTTAGGCGGGTTTGTTGATTATAGACACGTGTTCGTGTTCCATATTACTCTTGAGGGTAGACTAATGAATGAGTACGAGACAGGAAGGGTATATCTGAAGGCACGGCGGTTGAGTCTTCCACTCGCGGACTTGGCAGACGAGCAAGTCCTGAAGAATGGATGAACGCCATTCTCGTTTCATTCGTGGTCTAGCGCAGATATGTACTTACAATCAAGAGGAGGCGGAATTTCATGGGATATTACAGCCTTATCTCTAGGGACATCGCGTGGTATCGTGGCGTTCGGATCAGAACCATCATTGTAAAATATTCACCTTCCCCTTTTCATTGTGAGGCAAGACTACGTATTTTTCCTTTCGTGATTCATTTGTGTATCAAGGATTGGTAATTTTCTGGAAAAACAATTAGTCATTTCTATTCCGTAGGTTTTAAAATGTATTGGTTACTATTAAATGTGTATCATATATTTAAGCGATGCATGTGGTGTTTTATATGTCATCTTTAGGGTAGTGTTTGTGTATGAAATTTTTGCTGGGCCAAGTTCGATGTAAGGATAGGTTTAGTATCACGACTCCACAATAAGTCAAAGAAGGATATTTCATTATGTTTCCTATTTAAAATATATGTGAAATTAAAAAAAATCAAGGATGTACGATAGTACTATTAGATTGGGTAAGTACTACAATTGCTCCTTGCGGTGGACATTAGACAGCTTAAACGGCAAAATATTTCCTCATTTTTGAGGAGGGCTGAGGAAGGATGGGTTTCTTGCATCGTTGAAATGATGGTGTAACTGTTCAGTTATATCTTTTCAAGTATTCTGACGCAGATGATAAGAAATGCAATGTGGATCTGATGTCTTACACTGTCAGTTGATTCGTTTAATTTGTGCAAAGGTGGGAATTGATTTGTTCTTCCGTACCCCATCGCTTGGCAGTGGAATGGTATCTACTTATTCCCTGTTTTCCTCTTATTGTAGTTATTATCATGTAGTTATTGAAGTGAGTCCACCGTAAACCCTTAATTGCACGCAGATAACAATTTATCGTAGATAGTAGGGTAAAACTTGGTATATTAGGAAAAAATGTATTTAATTCTTGAAGCTAGGCGTATTTATCAGCTGTCAGTGTAAATATAGGTTCTATGAAGATATTTACTCAATTTACTTCTCCTTGATCGCTTAATTTGTATTATATTTCATTTTTATTGCAATTAATAATTTTATTTAATCAATGCCTTGCTCACTTTCTTTTCACAGCTCTCTGGTCAAGGCGAGAATAGAATGAGTTTGTAATCTATACTTCGGTCATTTTTTCATTAAAAGCGTCTTTATATTTAACCTCTGTTAGTGGTCTTCCTGGACGACCTACTTCATCCGTATCATCTTCCTCAATCTCGTATAGTAACCCATTGTTTGAAAATCACCTTCAGTTTCTTAAAATGCTTTTTTCATAAATAAGATGCTCATTTACCTCTTGTAGTCTGTTCCCGCCTTAGGCAATGGGAAGCTCCTCTCTTTTACCGCGTATCTTACCAAATAACATTATTCCCTCACTTCCTGGGTTCAAAGGAACGTGTGGAATCGATTTTTCTGGGCCTTTTTGGCGTTTGCATCAAGAACACCCTCAGGTATTACCTTTGGCTCTGGCGTGTGATATGGGTGGTTAATGGCGCACCGAACCCTCTCATTACTCTTTCTTCCATCGAGGACTTGAAAGATCTCAAGGAGAGGTCATCACGAGGCAAATGAACCCTTTTCCCACGGGCGGAGTGTGCATCGTTTGTTGGAGTTATACCATTCGGCGTGTAGCAGCATGACGTCAATTAAAATAGCATTTCGCGGAATTGCATTCGCTCTTTCAGCAATAACTGACCTACTTATGTTTTCTCATGCTATATCGCCACTTGGTATTCGGAACCTAAGTACTACTGAGTACTTAGGTCCCATTCGTGACTCTTTTCATCCGAGGCAAAATATCATTTCCGAATTTACTCCGAGGGGGTGCTTAGTGATCTTGCATTCCTTAGTCATTGTTTATTTTATCCGCTTCTCTATGCATAACATGTTGTGCCTTAAGTTTAGAATATTTTGAGACAACTTCGAAAATAAAAGTCTTTTGGTGCGTATTTATCTTATACATGCATTTTTGGTAACTTAATAATCGATTTTTGAATCGAAAGTCACTTTTAATAAGTAACTCTTCTTCGAGTTTCTTACTTAGTATTGTTCATTTCTTTTTATTTCAACTAATGCATGACGTGATTGTAGCGCTTCTTTTTTAAATCGCTCATATTAAAGTGAATATGCATTTAAAGCCATTTGACTGCAGTTCTATACGATAAATTCTGCTGGAAATGCAGTTATCTGTAGTGGAGAGCGCATATTCTCACCTAATATGATTTTTATGTTGATTATAATGGAATTTTTGCGGACGCCCTTGATGAATTTTAAGCTGGAAAATTAATGTATCACCTCTACCTCGAAAACGCTCATTTCGTTTCTTTACACGATTTTACGTGGAAGACCTCATTTTTCCACCGTCTCGTCGCGTAAACATTGGCTCGCTGCGGCAAGTGGCACCAGCGCTTAGCAGTCTCTCGTCCCGTCAGACCTACTTTCCATTTCTTGCTAGGTATCCTTGACTGTCTCCTTAACTGTTTGGACACAGACACTGATTCTCACCTGATTCAGGGATTTCCTGCTGCATTAACGGTAAATTCATCTGCTAAGTTGTATTTTCTCCCCACGGAATCCAAAATTGGCACTTTTGAATCTGCTAGTGAAGTAATCCCTTATTTTCCGTTATCGTTCGCATGCACTCCAACTAACAGTCATTTAAGCAATTGCTGTTGTTAAAAGCTCGCGTAATGATCACATTTTTAACGAAAATTAAAGCATTTCTGCCCGGGCCTGTACCTTAATTGCCAGTTTTTTTTAAAGGTTCATTTTAACTGCTATATATTTTTGCTTGCCAGAATGTGATGAGAGTAACGGTGTGCCTTCATTTCACATAACCTCGTGATTGATAGCAGGGTCGAACCTAACGATAATTGGTGCATGAAAATATACTCGGTGAAGGTGAGTGTAATGTGCCGAAAAGAAATGACTGGACTACTTCCACTCGGAAGTGATATCAAAAGGCAAAATTATTCCTCGCGTTGAAAACTAACCATTGAATACCGTCCAGGTTTTTTTGCAGATGACTCAATGCCTCTTTCCAGTGAAATGCAGGTTGTGTGCCGGTGAGGCCTAATTCTATGTCGTCGTCATGCGGAATTTATGAGGCATGATCATGGCTCTGGAGAATTTCACAATCTCTCATTATTTGCATTAATACGGTTGCCAGATGCTATGCTCTTATTTAACATTTTGAGTGCTTGAAGTATTAAGGCCAATATGCTCTGCTAAGGATACTGACTACTAATGTCTCAGTTCTTCCATCAAAGAGTCATTATTTCATAATCTGGTAGACATTTTCCTTTATCAATTGTTTTCCTTGCTTATTACGATAAACGCATTTATGTTTTGGCGGTCTAATTATTACGTATGCGAAGGTGCGTACCACTTTGTGTGTTTCATTTTAACCACCCTTTTGGCATCCGTAATGTTCTCCCGGAACTTATTTTGAGCATACTTTTGAAATAGAGCCGTCATTTTCCGCACCCTCTCCTCAATATTAATTTGATACTAATGGTTATCTTTACACCATCATTACCGTTTATTTTTACCTGCGAATCCAATATTTTTGTTAGTCAACATGTCACTGTAGTACTATGTATGTATACAGGTTGTGGCTTTTGATCTCTATTATTTTATCCTAACAAAATGCCACCCGCCGCACACATTACAGTCCGCTGTTTCATCCTATTTAATCACTTCCCGCGATACACTTTATCGTGGCTATTTAGTGGTTATTTGAGGTCAGAAGGTAAAGGGGATTAAGGGAATGACGAAAAGCTTCGGGCGGAATACGAGAGAAGACTCCCTCTGCCTTTTTGTGCCGTCGATCCATGACATTATCCTTGGCTGCCAGCGTCCAAATAGCCCGTGAGGGTGTAATGACTAATGAGCCGTTTCGATTTTCAATAGTGGCGTGCGCCGTGTTCAAACGTCTTTCAAAAGAAATATCTCATTGAAGAGTTCGCATCACTCTCGCTCGACCAGTCTTTCTTTAGTGATCTTTAAAGCTTTAACTATCATCGTGAAATATTCAATGTTTATTAAGTAGACCCGTGTTAAAGTTTGACTTTATGTCAATTTTGAAAGTTTTACTTATGTACATAGGCGGATCTAAGGAGGGGGCACGGGGGCACGTGCCCTCCCCCCAGACCCTTACAAAATATGCAGGATTTTTAATTCGGTCCCGTTATCATTGCGTTCGTTTTGTATTACGGGGTATCCTTGTGCCCCCCCCCCCCAACAAAATCCTGAATACGGCCTTCCTTGTGCCCCCCTCAGAAAGAAATCCTTTATCTGCCCCTGCTTATGTATTTTCACAATTTTGTTTTGCTTGAGATGCAGCTTAAGCTTAACATAAGTACACTCTATACAGCCTGTAATTTTCAAGACGTAATAGATAGCGTAATTAAAATATTAAATGAAGGTTCGGATGCTTTCCCGATGAATTATGTGTAGTAAGACGTCTTGGAATTTCCTCTGGGTGACATGCTCCATGGTTGCTAACGTTTCGGATAGCTACTCGCTTTCCATCATCAGCGAGTGGACGTCTAGAACACCAGTAACCAGGGACTACTAACAGGTCAGCCGGTTAGAATCCCGAGAGGGCTTTTTGCTGAATATTTAGTACTCTCTATTAACTGTGCCTTATATACCAGTACAGTGCACAGAACTACAGGCGCAAGTTCTGCGTCTGCCGACATCTGCGAATATTTCCGCGTCAAATCTTGATATCCTTCAGGAGGAGTGCATACTTCGAGTTGCCAATAGCTTCCTTAGACGTCTCGGCTTACAGCTGTCTCCTGCCCGTTGGAATGAACCCGGAGGAAATGAAAACGTTGCGGAGCGTTCGTTCGCGGTAGGGCGATTGGCAGGTCTAATTGGCAGCGGGGGTAACTAAAGCGTATCCACCGTGTAGGGTTGTAACGGTGTCCGTTTCTCCATTCATGTTTTTTCGCAATGGATGTGTCATGCGGAAGGGGCGACGCCTGTTGCGTCTCAAGTATATCCTTTCAGGTTTCCCAAGCGCTAACAAGGGCGACTTCCTGTGAACGACCCCTCCTCGGAGTTTTGTTTCAGCCACCGCCACATCCACCCCCTCTTGTCAGCCAACCGTCCGTTCTCCTTCTCCTCCACCCATAGTTGGCAAAGTTATCAATGAAATTAAACTATTTTTGTAAATATGATAATTATAGTTGATGCAAGGTGTGCACGTTTTTCAGCACCAAATTATCACAACCAGACCAGTAATACAGTTCACACAATATTAAAATATTTTTTCCCCTATTCGATTATAATTTTTTGCTGTTTTTTATATTCCCCCTGGATGTGTGGACAAAAAATGTGTTTGAATTAAAAAAATATTATAGAATTAAAAAGTAAAAAATGAAAATCACAATTTATAAGATTACAATTAAAAGGAAAAATCACCCATTTAGAATGAGCCATTAAATTGCAAATTTTTCTGTTAGTTTTCTTGTCCCAAAAATTCATTAATGCAAATTCTTTTCAATTTAGACAAAAATCTCTTCTTGTTTGTATGTCATTATCCAGTTTAATGTATTAACCAATGTTATCTTGATCCAATTTGAAGTTGTTCTCGGAAGATGAGTTACTTAGTTAAGAGGATGCATCGCTTCCTCTTGACCAGCATTTTTTCCTAACGGATTAGCAGTTTAAATTGCACGGTATTATCTTGTAATTTTTAGGATGCATAGAATCGTCCCCTGTTAACATTTTCCTGTATTCTAAATTTAAAAATCATACCTGGTATTTTCTCACGTGCAAAATTTTTGTTTTTTAGATTCAGGTAAATGCAGGTGTAGCCCGAACATTTTGACATAAGTTTATAATGAGGAATTCGTCGAGCAAAAAGTCGTAATACGACCGGTGGAGAGGAAGTGATGCGTCCTCTTAAAGTGATTACATTAAAATAAAAAGTTACTTAAGTAAAAGTACGAAAAACCTACCTAATAAGTTTCTTTTAGGTAGGTTTTTCGTAACTATGAAGCTTAGTCTAATAAAAAAATTTGAGTTTCTTCGTCTTCGTTGTTTATTTTTCGCATTGTATTTTCATGGCACAATTTTTTATTTTAGCGTTTTGGTCGTGACCGTTTAGACGCGTCTCGGCAAATGCGTTTTTAGAAGGTTCTTTGGTGCTCTAAAACTGATGGAAGCTTTGCGCCTGAGTGGTGATAAGCCGGTAGCCACGAAAAAGTAACTTTTAAAACTAATTTGAGTCAATTTTGTCTGTTCATTAGAAAGGTAAACCATGGTTGACTACCCGGCCCGCGGGTCCTATGAAACCCCGTAATTAGTTGCATGTGGTCCGCGGTAGTAATAGATAACTATAATTTAATGCTTTAAAAAGGGAGATTTCATGTGAAAAGTATGCACCACAGTAGTAAAGCCCACCCGAAATATTTCAATGAAAAATATTTCGGGAAAATATTGTGATAATATTTTATTTGCTGTAATTTTCATCCATTTGTCTTGCCAAATATAAGTTCGATCCGAAGTGACATGCCTATTCGAATATACAGTTCGGAGGAATGAAAAGGTTGCTAATCCCTTATTCAAACTGTTATTAGTCAATAGTGAACGTTTATATAAGGTATCCATCAATATTAACAGTTAATTACAGTGTTAACGATTACTTTTAATCGCCACTCCCATGCCTGTTCTGCTTGTTTACACTCACCCTCTCGGCTCTCGTCTCCGCTTACTCTGGTCGCGGAGGGAGGAGACGCCCGAGTGCTGTCCCGCTCAAACTCCCGACGTGAACCCCTTCTCTTCTTATGCGCTTCGTTTCCGCGACCGCCCGTCCAGACGTACTTCCTCATAGTCGGCGCGCGCGCGAAGGGGCAGTTCCCCATCACTTGTTTCCAACCGGGTTTCGCCTTTCCCGCCCGCCCACCTGCTACCACATGCTCACCCACCCGTGTCTTTGGAGGAATCGACGGACGGTGGATTGAAAACTATCACGATGCGGCGAAGTTGGAGGAATTTCTGCTGGCACTGTAGGGTTAGGGGGCACGGTGAAGTCACTGTTAGTGCAGTGGCGTGCGAATCGAGGGTCCTGGGTTCAAATCTGGTCCATGTGTTCAGATATCCCCCTCTTAAATCCTCACGATACAGTTTTTTAACTGACAGGGCTTAAAAAAGAATTAGGTGGCTCAGGGATTTAACTTGAATGTTCGATGCCTAATGTTTTTGGCTCTGCTGTTTTCTGTTGAAAATTTCCCCCAAAAAGGCTGGCGCAGCCAGTTGCAGAGCAGGAGGAAACCTTTACTAAAATATAAATGAAACAATCACAGGACCAATTGCATCACAAAAAATTATTTTGAGATGATGCTCACTGTAGAGCACTCCTTTACTATATCTCCATAATAGAAATTATGAGTTCTTACTACAAAAGACATCACGGAACATTGTTGATATTTACGTGGAATTCTAAATTTTGAAATAAAATATAAAATGTTGGAATAATATTGTCTTGCCTGAAAGCCTTTAGAGCATTCTACCAAGGCACACCCTGTATATTAACATTAAGTTTTCAATTCAAGCTTCAAGAAACAGGCTTTCACTTTACGTTTTTTTTCTATGGCTCAAATGTGCGCCTTATAATTCCTCTGATATGAATTCAATAAGATTACCGAATGACTTCAAATGTAATTGATTATTTCTTTTAATTGGGCTAGGTTCTTAGATTCTGTAAACTACAAGACCAGCTAAATTGAATGTGTTTTTATACTTCAATATTTTCTTTTCTATTTCAGAATCCGACCACAGATAGCAAGGGAAGTGATTGATATGTGCCGAGTATGCACTGCTGTAACACCTGGGGAGCCACAGGTCTGTCTTGGCTCAGATAAAGCTTTTACATATGACTATGTTTTTAATATGGATGCTGACCAAGAAAGCCTATACCATACATGTGTTGCTCCATTAGTGGATGGATCTCTGGATGGTTACAATGCCACAGTACTTGCCTATGGTCAGGTATGCTCTTTCATTTGAAACTAAGCTTTGTTAGTAAGTAATGCCTACTACCACATCCTTGGTAGGAATGTGAAAAATTAAAACCCATTCCTGTTTCATATGTTAAATGGGCTAAAATGAGCAATGCTGGGTACCACATGAATATGTTTAATGCCATGATGTTTTAACTACAATGAGAAAGAGAAAACCAGGAAAAATATTGTATGTTGTGATTTTATCCTTTTGAAGTATCTTGGATTTGAATGATGAGCAAAGAAAATAGTGCCTCTCAATTGCATTTATTCATTCTTTTTGTTTATATACTTGGTAAATACATTTTTATTATAGAATTAAATCATTATTATCCTTTTTTTCACTATATTGGGTGGAGAAGAAAGTGAAGTAGAAATATCCCTTAGATTCCTGTTCTGCATTTTACATTAATGAATTATATATATTGATGAGAGAGACTCCTATGACCAAATTTTGGAAGTTGTTGTTATGTTTCTCTTCTGTAATTGTCTTGAACTCGGCATTAGAACAATTCATTCATATATGTGTAGTGTATTTATGTGCTGTTAATCATATGTGTCATTCCTTTAACTCAATTTTCAGACTGGCTCTGGGAAGACGTATACAATGGGCACAGGATTTGATGTAGCTCTGCCTGATGATCAAGTGGGAATCATTCCTCGTGCTATTCGTCATTTGTTTGATGGTATCAAGCAAAGAGCCAACAAGGCTGTTGAAGCTGGTGACCCTGCTCCTGAGTTCAGTGTTGTTGCTCAGTTTATGGAATTGTATAATGAAGAAGTTATTGATCTCTTTGATCCAGTTAGGGAATCTGCTGCTCTCAAGGTGAGGATATTTTCTTTTACTGCTAGAAAAAGTTATGATGCTCTCTGATCCATCTAAAATTACAAAGGTTATTGATTCCTTGATGCTAAATCATTCTGGTAAGCTATATTTTGTATTTTGCTTTAACCCCAAGGGTCTTGTTTGTGTAGGTAGCAATATACACTTGAAATGCTCCCAGTTGATGTTTCAATTTTATATGCATAATTCTCAGTCTACCTTTTTGGGAGAATATTAAATGTACCATATTAATATATATAATTACATGTCTGTGTTGAAAATGGTCCATGTTAAATGGGAAAGGGTATTTGCTTTCTTCCAAAAGTATGTTCTCTGAGTGATTTTGAATGCTCATTAGGTATTGCATAAAGAGAGTTCATGTTTAATACAGCATGAAAGACAACAAGAAACATAGTAAATGAAATTTTGATGGAAAATTTAATTTTCAAATTATTTGAGAAATTGCTATACTCCCTAAATAATATCCTTGTTACTATGTTCAGAAAATTGAGCTTGCTTGTAAATATTTTGGTGAGTTTTGTAAGCTCTGGCACTGAAGGTAGTACATCGTTACATAATTGATCGTGAGTGGGGAAATGCTCTTTTTGTATTAATTAACTAGGAGTAACTTATTTTTTATTAATTAACTGATACCATTTAAACTGAGGAGTGTTGTTGTAGTTCTTTGAATAAAATTCAGAAAACCCATTGCAACTCTAACTTTTTTAAAGATGATAATGGTTATTATTATAATATATATTACTTGGTGTTATTGTTAGTAATTTGTGTGTTATATTCTCCATGTGTGCAGGGAGCTGCCTTAGGCAATGGACCGGCATTAGCACCTGCTGTAGCTGTGATACCTCCCCAGGGTCATCATAAGATGGGTGGTGGAATTAGAATCCACGAAGATGCTATGGGTGGTATCTATGTGGTTGGGGTGACAATGCGGGCTGTACGATCTGCAGAAGAAGCTCTGCAATGCCTTAGGTTAGGTGCTTTGTCCAGAACAACAGCTAGTACTCAAATGAATACGCAGTCTTCTAGATCTCATGCCATATTTACCCTTCACGTTAAGCAGCAAAGAATGGTCCGAGAAACTAATGAAAATGAGGAAAATGGAGAGGTAAGACATAAAAATGAATAGCCCGTGTTGAATGTTAGTTTTCTGTAATTTTGAGAACTTAGATGATAATGTTGACGTGAATTTTTTTTTTTTTTTTTAAGATGTTGACAGAATCATTCATTTGCAAAGTTATATAATTCTGATATCTTTTACTGAAATTATCAATATATTTTTAAATCTCTTGGAATCTGGGTAAGAGGTTTGAGTGAAGTTTTACACAGATGTATATCGCAGAAGATAGAAAACATGTATTCGTAATACAATCCTTTCTCACTTGCTATTTGTTACATTTGTAGTATTGCTTGTTATCCAATGATAATACTGTTTCATACTTATCTCTACTACATGGTTAATGAATTGGCTCTAACTTCCTTTCAGATGGCTGTGGATGTTGTTTCAGGAAACCAACCTACTAAGGAATTTGAAACGTTAACGGCTAAATTCCATTTTGTGGATTTGGCGGGATCTGAAAGACTGAAGCGCACTGGAGCTACGGGTGAACGGGCAAGGGAAGGCATTTCCATTAACTGTGGTTTGGTAAGGATTATCTAATATATAATATTTGGTGCTGTCCTGGCGCACGATGTAGATGAATGCTTCGCAGGATTTCCACCAGGTGAGTTTTTCTACCACTTAGCCACTCAACGTCCTGAGGACGAAGGCAGAGTGAGTCATTGAAACGTCGGCTCTAATAGAACAGCTCACCTGGTGGGAATTCTACGAATCCCACATAATACAATATATTCTCTTATGGGTAAATTTATGTTTAGATACCATGTATTAGTAAATATTACTCTATTCCTTTATTGAGTGAGCGCCACTGGAAACACTTGATTTTCAATAATATTTTTATAAACAGTAACAAATTGTATGAAGTTCATATCTTGATTATATTCTGTAATTTGGTGAATGCAAAAAAGTTGTATTCCTGGGGTGAAGTATTTTGTTTTGCTTTGTGTCATGCCTTAGTCATTATCTTACTCCCGTGTGTATGAGTAATCTGATTAACTAGATAGCTAAGGTCAATACGCTACATGATACATAGCAATTGTTTGCCAGTGTAATTGGTAGCATATCTGACTGGCGGAAGATCCAGCTTCGAACCCTGGATTAAGCGAATAATATTTTCATGGTAAATTTCACCCTTGGAGTAAATAAACCTTGTAGAATTGTTGCAAATGAATCACTGTAGTGGTGTTGACAGATTTATGCCATTGTGATGTCATTTTGTTGATAATATTTGTAAAAATAACTTGTTGATGTAAAATTCTGACTTTTTTTTAACAGCTTGCTCTTGGCAATGTGATATCTGCTCTTGGAGATAAATCAAAAAGAGCTTTACATGTTCCTTACCGGGACTCTAAGCTAACTAGGTTATTACAAGATTCCCTAGGAGGTAAGTTATCTCTTTCTTAGATCACGCTGTTCATAAATACATTCCAGATCACTAATTGATTTATGTATCAATGAATATTTCAGGTAATAGCAGGACTGTGATGATTGCATGTGTCTCTCCTTCTGACCGAGATTTCATGGAAACTCTGAATACGCTTAAATATGCTAATCGTGCACGTAATATTAAGAATCGTGTCACAATTAATCAAGATAAGTCTTCTCGCACCATATGCCTTTTGCGACAAGAAATTCAACTTCTACAATTGGAACTTATGGAATACAAACAGGTTATTATTTTTTGCATTCATTTTATTAGGAATTTCTAATTAGCTGCACGTACTGTAATTACTTTTTCTTGTTTTTATGATTAAATTAATTGAAATATCATGTATGATTAGTGTGAAATCATACAGTTAATAAGTTATTTAAAATTATGTAATTTATGAACAAATTAAATGCATGTACATTGCACTTTCCTATTTATCAGGGTAAGAGAGTTGTTGGAGAAGATGGAACGGAGACTGTTAATGATATGTTTTATGAAAATAACATGTTGCAAAATGAAAATAATAATCTCAGGATGAGAATTAAGGCTATGCAAGAAACCATTGATACACTAAGCAGCAGAAACACTCAAATATTGGCAGAAAAAGCTGCTGGAAGCTGGATTAATAGTGGTAAGAGATTTGAATGATTAATTTTCTTTCAGAAATTATTTTATTGAAGTAGTAGCTAAAATAAAACGTTTGTAAAGATGAAAATCACCATCGTTCTTACTCTAGTTTTGCCTCTTGAATCAAAATTGTTCTTCCTTTTTTTAATTCATATGGTAGGGTGATAATTCTATATTATTCAGAGATGAATAATATTTTTTATTTCTATCCATGCAATTAAAAAATATTGGTGTTTGTAAATAAGAAAATTACTTAGGTAATTTAAAGTTGCATTCTTAATGTGTTTGTATTCTTTTACTATTGCAGGTGCTGATTCAGATGTTTCTGAAATGATCCAAGGTTATGTTAAAGAGATAGAAGAATTACGTGCTAAGCTTTTAGAATCAGAATTTACTTGCCAACAACTTCGTAAAAATGCTGCAAATGTGCGATCACCCACTAGTGGTGCACGAAATTTTGGCGCTAGTCCACATGTTGCAATGTCTGGTAAGTTAATGCATATCTTGGAATTTGACGAATGTATTTAGATGATGAGCACTGGCATTTTTTCTGCTTGTGGCTTTAATGTAGCTGTGCTTGTAGGACAATGTAGGTGTGTATTAAAGAATGGAGTTCTATGTGTACTTAATTCTTTTGCTATCAATTTTTCTGAAGTTACTCAAACATTTGAATTTGTCTCATCTTGAGTTTTGATGGTTGCAAGCTACATGCAAATGCCATTATTCTTGAAGAAACATTTAGTCTTTGAATTGGCCAAAGTTTTTTTAGTCCATGTATGCTTTATGTTGAGACATAAATTAGAACGAAGCATGAGTCACGAAAAAGTAAAAGCTGTCTTTAAATAGATGATTTTAGCTTTTTGGCTCAGGGAATTGGTAGTTCTAATTTTCATAGGGCAGAAAATGTTGTTCAAGTGAATTATCAGACAACAGTTTGAATAAATCCCATGAGGTCTTACTTGAAAGTATGTAGTTGTAAAATAAGAATATACTGTAATACGTAACAGCTTTGCTTAAATTGTCCTGGTAGTCTTACCACACCTTACATGAGAATCCTTGTGATCGATATGAATTATTAGGGAGTCATTTTTTTTCTACAGGTGGATATGACATATCCTTTGGTGAAATGCCCAGTGTTGGTGAACTGCTAGAGAAGGCAAAAATGGAGGTGAAGCGTGACATGCAGCAGCTGAAGCAACAGTACAAAACCAAGAGGAGTCGCAGTGTTGGAGTGGGTGCAGGAGGTGATGAAGAGGGTGGGGAGGAGAGTGGGAGGAATGGCAACGGCATGAGCGAGGATGGCAACGAGGAGAAAGGTGCCGTGGAGGAGAGGGGGGAAGAGGGAGAGGGGGAGGAGGATGGCGACAAAGGGGAAGATGAGAGTGGGGAGAGCGACTCAGAGGAAAGAGGTGAGTGTGCCAATTTTGTTGTAATCAGAGGTGTATGGTGGCTGGGGAAGAATTTTATTCCAATGTGGTTTCATGGATTTCTCCATCTGCTGACAAAGAACGCAGCAAAAACTCGGAAGATGGAGAGATCCAGAATGCTATGGAAGACTACAAGCCCAAATTCCAGAGTGGTGTTTACCAACCAGAAAATCCTTGCAATCCAGGAAAAATCAGAGAATGTGCTTGTTCAACAATTTTTTAAACTATTGATTGTTTTAGTTTGCAAAATGAAAAGACACTTTTTTCCATTTTTCAATGTGTCGCCTACTTTTCGAGCTATTTACGGTGGAAAATTAACTGCCTTATCTCTGACATGATTCATTGATGCTTACATCATGATTTTTTCTCTCAAGGAGTTCTTCCTGAACAAGTTATTGAAAAGGAACTGTCAAGGCAGAAGATGTCACTAACTCATTGGGTGATTGTGTTTTCTCAGTTTATAGATCAAAAACTATGAAGGAATATTTGGGAGGAAAATTGTCTTTCATCACAATTTCCCTTATCCCTTCATCGTTTGAATTTCTAAAGGGATTGCAAATTTATTTTTGATTGGATTACCCCATCCCATTTATCCATGAGAAGAAATGCAGAAATTTTACTTTTGAATTTTGAATTTCTTTCTGTTTGTCCCCATTTCTCTAATGAGGCTATAATTTCATTCAAAGAATCCATTTTGGGCATAAATTCACTTTTCCACATTTTTTATTCACGTGGGACATATTTTACTGTCTTGCTGCATTGTCTGTCAAACACAGAGGATGTCAGACATAATACCTGATAAAGGCTCTTAAGCTACTTCCTTCCCCATTTGGGTTAAGGGATGGGGAAAGTTACTACCCTCCATTACTGCATGCAGAATTTTTTGTGTGTCATATGATAGAACCGTAGTTCTCAGCAGTCAGAACAATTATCCGAAATATTCAATCTTTTCTTAGGGAATTTGGTATAGCATTTATTCTAATGTGTATTATTGATACCTCCACTGCAAAAAATGCTCAACAATTGCCCTCCGAATCAAATCTGCTCATCTAGTAGCCCATCAATACGAATCACTCCAAGCAAGAAACAATACGCTCACCTCCAAGCTTGGAGAATAAGAGATGAGCGCTTATGCTCCGGACACTGCCAGCTGAGCGGATTCGTATTGTTGGGCTACTAGATGAGTGGATTTGATTCCGTGGGCAACTGCTGAGCGTTTTTGCAGCGGAGGTATCATTATGGGCAGTTATAAGTTGTTGTAATCCACTTATATCACCAAAAGTGGTTATTTCCCTGCTTGCTTTTGAGTAATTCTCATTGACTATTTTGCTATAATAAAGGAGTATAAATTATAATTATTACTCAATTATCTAAAGATGATCATTAACACTATTAAAGTCTTTTAAGTACTCGATACGGAGAGATTAATTATGTTTTGAGATTATCCATTAGTCGCTCGAAGTTATGGAAAGCATGTTCTGCTATTCAAGAATAATAAAATCAAATTCCCATTGATATTTTCCCTCCTTTTTATTTTTAGATTCCCTCCTTTGATATTTTCAAAAATTTTGTGGTCTTTTGTGGCTTTCTGAACCTTTTGCCAGTAATCCATCACATGCCTATATTTCACTAAACAGTCAAGTATAAAGTGCATCCCTTCTCTATAGGTCATATTCGGGCAGTTTTACATTGTTGTGGCCAAGTTTTGGTTAGATTCTTGAATTTTGCTTCATAAATTATTAATGGAAGATTTATTAACAGGATGTTTAATATTTTATGCAAGTGGTATCTATTTTTAGACATACGTACTTATATTTTCAAGGTATTAATTGAAAAGATTGCATCGAATACTCGTGCATGATCATATCTTCTTTTTAATGGATTGGTAATGCTTGTGGCATGTTGCATTTGCAAAAATAAAAGGCATTAGGCTGTTGATTGATATTTGATTGAATATGACTGAATTGTTTGGATAGGGACTATAGAAGAGAATGGAAGTGAGAGAAATTTAATTGTTGAAAATGATAAAGAAGTGTTGAAAACATGTCTGTGTCTGAATTCCTGTCATTCTTGTTCCAACCACCAATCTAACCAAGGAGGAGGGGATGAGAGTGAAAGTGAAACGGATTCAGAAGAAAAAGGTAAGGAAGCATGCCTCTCACGGTGAGGATTGCTTGCATTTGTGTACCTCAAGTGGTAGAATTTTCCATCCATGCATGAATCTGTGCACTTGGCATACATGCCTTGTTATTAGTTCTTCCTTGACAGGACCACTTACATCCCTACTAATGTAAGGAGTGTTAAGTGCCATTGTAATTCATTTGACTCTTGAAAAAATGTTCATTAAAGTGTATGAAATCAATGCAGTAGTTTAAATTCTAACCATAAATCAATTTTTTTTTCTGTGAATCTCGGTTAATGAAGCATTATATTTGTTAATGTCATTTCTTGTAGCTTGAATAAAAATAAATAATTTGTATTTCAGTTTCTTATTGTGGCTAAGAATATCTCCTCATTGAATGTGGAATACATCAGTAAAATGTGACTCAAAGTGTAATTTTGTGTTATATAATGTACTTGTTGGAATTATTATGGCACTTAAAATTTCTTCCCTTAAAATTTCTATTGGATAATTTGTGTGTGTCTTTTTTTGTATTTACAGATATGTGCATATGAATCTAATCTTTAAATTTGTCTCTAAATCCTTCGTATGACCCTTTGTACCACTTCATAATTTATATATTGTTTTATTGCTATTTCAATGTATGAAGGAATGTAGTGAATTTTGAGTGTGTAGGTAATTTTTATGTGCGTAATACTCTATGTTGTTGTTCCTTTGTGCTTTAACATTAGTTTGAAGTAAATTGAAGTCCTTTTTCACTGTTCGATTTTAGAAGATGGTGGTACACCAGAGGAAGTCAATGCTCAATATGGCATGGAATTGGCTGAACTGACATCTGAGATAAATATCAAACAGAAACTGATTGAGGAGCTTGAATTATCACAACGACGATTGCAGTCTATGAGAGCCCATTATGAGGATAAATTAACTCAGTTGCAGAGGCGAATTCAGGATACCCAGGAAGAACGGGATAAGGTGCTGGCTTCTATCACTGGTATGCCTCATCATTATCATTATTTGTTAGAAACTGTTGTGCTTGATAAGTTAATAATATGTCTTGTTGATCAGACTCTAGTGAATTTGTTTTACCTCTGCCTCAGTTCATTTTTTCATGTAGAATTTTCAGTAAATCAGTAATCCACCAGAGTTAGCCCCAACTGAAAGCCTCATGGAAGCCTCTGTTTCGAGTATATTTTTTGTCTCATTTTATTTAACGATATTTGAAAATTGCAAGTAAATGTAGTCCTGGCTGAGAAATGCCACTGATCATGGTTGAAACTTCTTTCTTCTATATAACCTTAGTGTCCAAAGATTCAGTGCAATATTAGTTTAACAGTGATTTGTTAAATTATTGTGTTAACCATAGAATTTAACCTGTGTTTACGTATGAAAATAATTGGTATCATGAATGAAAAGTGCATGGTTAGCATTGTAAAAGAGATCTCTTTCAGGACTCATTTTCAAACTTAAAATGGATGGACTCATTATTCAGTGACATTTGGTGCTTGAAACTATGGCATCCCAACTGAAAGATTAGTACTTGCCCAAAAACCGCATGATTTTGACAGTGGCTGAATTTTTAGTCTTTGCCTCTTGTACTTAGGAAAATAACATGTGCTTTAGTTATCTCTTGTAATGTATGATTTGCGGTCTCCTTAATTGTCTCTTTGATGCTGCTTCAAATATTATTCAATAGTACATAGTGAGGTTTTCATTTATTTTGAAGGACAGAGTTCGTTAAAAATTTTCATCGATTATTAGCTATACTGTTTCACTTATTTCAAACTAATCTCTGGAAAGGTATGTATGATTTTACACTTTCCCGGCGAATAACTTTAGAAAAATCTTCTCGGGATTGCGCGCGGGTTAGATTATTTAAGAGCGCCGACGTTTCGGGTACCGACTCGCTACCCATTCTCACGGCTACTAGCATGAGCCACCACGGCTACTAGCTCATGCTAGTAGCCGTGAGAATGGGTAGCGAGTCGGTACCCGAAACTTCGGCGCTCTTAAATAATCTAACCCACGAGCAATCCCGAGAAGATTTTTCTGGAAAGGTACTTTTGATCAAGAAATTACTTTGCTGAACAGGTGGAAGTGGTGCCAACCAAAGCCTTTCTGCTGGCAGTGCAGGGGCTGATAAAGTGAAGAAAGTAAAGGAGGAGTATGAGAAACGTTTAACAGATATGAAGAAAGAGCTTCAGAGGTTGCAAGCTGCCAAAAAAGAGCATGCTCGGCTGTTAAGGAATCAAACACACTATGAAACTCAAATGCGTCAATTGAGGACAGATTTGACTGAAATGAAGCGAGCTAAGGTGAGTTTTTATCTGCATACCTGAAGAATATATTCCACCTTTCAGCATTGATGTCTTTGCATATCTCCAGGACATGATGGCATTTGTTAAGAGAAATAAAAATTAGAGATGGGTCAAATAGCATTTTTCTCGTATTCGTACATCGAACACGAATACTTAAATTTTTTCAGAGCATCTCACTCGAATATGTACTTCATTACTGAATGTGCATTTTTTCACAAATTTTTAGTAAAAATGAAAATTTTAAAAAATATGCTGAACACTTTGCAAGTCAATCTACATCAATACGACTCCTAAATCCTGATGCAACCGTCACCCTCGATTATATAAAACTTGCACACGTGGAGCACCGCAAGTCTTTTGTTTTTTATTATATGCATATTGAATATTACATTATTTGTAGGGCTCCTAGATTATGGTAAATAAAAGCTTCACTTAGCGATGTAAAAATGGACCAAAATTCAGTTTATAAAGTCAGTAAAAAGATCTATTTTTTTGTTAAAGGCAGTTAAAAAAATCATTGAATAAAACATCCTTTCCCAAGAACAAAAATCTTGCACACGTTGCCTGGGTTGCAACTGCTGCAGGACGTGGGTCCGTGATCACGGAGCGCGATTGCGCACTGCTACGCTTAGAAAACAGGAACACGGAGCTACTGTGAATGCAGCTAGCGAGCGATCGCTTCCATTTTACTGAGGGGATTCTAATTGAAATAATAAGCCCGGTGTATCCTAGTGTGAGGTAGTGGTTTAATAACAGAGGTAGCAAGGATTATTACAGCACTCGAGTGATACTCCATTAACAAAACTCGCACCGTCTCTCTACACACATTCCGCGCGACTGACTGCGCGTCACCCTCCTTACTGGCTCGACCGTCCGAGTTCCTCGGCGTCCCCCAGAGGGGCAGCACCTGCCGGACCATTTCGAACAGCCAGTTGATGACAGTCGGCCTTTCCTGATTTCAGGGCCGTCCTCGGCCCGCTCTTGCGGTTGGCTGACCTCTTCTTCTACAGCATCGGATTCCTCTTGAATCGGCTCGTTGGCTCCCTGGTCTCCGAGGCTGCATGGGGGTGGGTTGTCATCTTCTTCTACAGCATCGGGGTCCTCTTGGATCTGCTCGTGGGCTCCCTGGTCTCCGGGGCTGCATGGGGGTGGGTTGTCATCTTCTTCTACAGCATCGGGGTCCTCTTGGATCTGCTCGTGGGCTCCCTGGTCTCCGGGGCTGCATGGGGGTGGGTTGTCATCTTCTTCTACAGCATCGGGGTCCTCTTGGATCTGCTCGTGGGCTCCCTGGTCTCCGGGGCTGCATGGGGGTGGGTTGTCATCTTCTTCTACAGCATCGGGGTCGTAGTCTGGTGGGGGTTGGCACCATGGTTTCATTCGATCTGCACAAAAGACCGAATGAAACCTCCTCTGGGTTCTGGCTGCTCCTGGGATGTCTGTCAGCAAATATCTATCCCTGGGGAATACCTTCTCCACCCTGTATGGTCCCTTAAATTTGGGTGCTAGCTTTCGAGACGTTCCCGTCGCCTGGGCTTCTCGCTCGACTAACACTAACTCTCCCCGCACGTATTTTCTTGGCTCCTTGTGAGCTTCGTCAAACCTTTTCTTCTGCCTCTCCTGACATGTTACCATCCTGCCTAAAGCTTCCTTCCTAACCTCCTCTATCACTTCTTTGCTCACTTCATGTTCATCTTCCTGCAATGTCACTACAACTCGGTTCCTTAACGCATTCCGCGGGCGGTACGCAAACAACAGTTCATGTGGACTGGCTCCCACCGTCTTGTTCTTCATCGAGTTCATGGCAAATTGAATGTCTTTCAAGCGCCCATCCCAATCACTTCCATCCTCCGTTGAATTCATCGTAGTGATAGCTCGAGTAATTATGGCGTTTGATCTCTCTACTTGTCCATTTGCCCTAGGCGTTGCAGTGGCGTTCTTGATGTGTTTTATCTGATGCCCCTCGCAAAATTCCTCAAATTCTCTCGACGTATATGCCGTTCCTCTATCCGAGATGATACGGTCCGGACAACCAAACAAGCTAACTATCTCACTCAAGGCCTCACAGACTGGTTTTGACCTCGTGTTTTTCACAGCTCGTAGTACTATGAACTTCGTAAAATTGTCTTGGTACGCGAGGATGTATTCACTGCCTCTTTTGCTACGAGGGAACGGTCCTAGGTGATCTATGTTAACGGTATGAAAAGGCGTACCCTCGCGCTTAGTTGGGTACAGTATTCCTTCCCTTTTCCCGCCTGGTCTCTTGTGGTACGCGCATTCGATACAGGCTGCGATATATCTCTTTATCCTTTGTCTCATCCTCGGGAACCAGAAATATCTTCGCAGGTGTTCCAGAGTCTTTTCTTCTCCGTAATGTCCCATGTCATCATGGCTCCCCTTTATGATTCTCCAAATCGCATCTCTTGGGACCACCCAACGACTTCCCCCCTCCACTCTTCGACATATTCGATGGTCTCTTACTACATAATCAGTGTGCACTTGCTTATCCTCGTTTGTCTGTGCTGGCTTTTTCAATGTCGCATGTATTTTCTGGAGACTCGGATCTTGCAGCTGCATGGTCAACAGCCAATCCTCCTGCTGAATTCTGGTGGTGAATATTTTTGAGTCCACCATCTCAGGTTCTACCGCCTTTTGCATGCTCTCTCTTTTTGCGTAAGGCAGGCGATACGGACGTGACGTCACGGGTTTGTCGTCATTCAAGTCAATGCTGATGCTGGTGAAGTTCGCCTTGCCTAACTCGCTTAAGTTTTTAGCAAAACATCCCCTGAATTTATTTACGAGGTCGCATAGTGCCCCTTCGTCTTGCGTCGTCAGGTTCTCGTTCATGTGGATCTCGTCTTTCTGGATCCGTGACTCCTCTTCCACCTTCCGCACTTGAGAATTCTTTCTTTCACTAAGGTCGGCGTTTTCTCTGGAAATGGTGAGTCTCCCAAACTCCTTTTCGACCCGAATTCCTGGTTGGTCTAAGGCACTCCGCCCTACAATGATAGCATCCTCCTGAGAATTTTCTGGGACAATTAAAACCTCTACTTCCACATTCACATCGTCTACTTTCAAGATCATTCGTTTCGTGCCAATAGCTTCACAACCCCTTGATCCAAACCCAACTAAACGCTTCTGGCTCGCCTCATATTCGACTCCTAGTTCTTGTGCAACGTCTCTTCTCAGGGTGACAACATCGCTTCCTAAATCAACGAAGCCAACCACCCTGTCGTCGTTTATCTCTATCCACTTGTGGTACTCGTCCTTTATGATGCAATTGGGTCTAGTGATTTTCCTAACGTTCCACTTTTTCTCATTCTGGGTCGTTCTCGGTGTTGCCTGCAAACAATCTTTCTGCATATGTCCCGTCTGCTTGCACCGGTAACAAACTCTCTCACGGGCAGCTACTCGGCACTCCCTAGCGAGGTGCCCCTCTTTTCCACAATTGAAACAAACACCCTGGGTATGCGTCCTTTCGCCCCTCACTTCCTTGACTTCAGCCCTTTTGTCAATGGTCACAGGAGGTCGATTGTGAAAGTTTGCCCTATCTCCCAATTTGGCCCTATCAGTGACACTCTCGTATCGTCTTATCTTGCGTAATAGTCCTTCTACATCTTCAAAGTCACACATAGTCAGCAGCTTCACTAGTTCCTTATCCCACATGCCATTTAGAATGTACAGTGCAACCTCGATATAACGACACCCCACGGTGCACTAATAAACACTCGCTATAGCGAATTGTCGCCTTACCGGAGGTGGAGCAAATAATAGCCAATATACCTGTTGCGAACAGATATACAGGAACAGGAGTGGTGCGGCGACAGATAAACATCTATCCGATAAACGTAAGCATAAATCCAGACGAAAGGCGATGTTTTTTTGCATCACTAAATGTCCTTACTCAAACAACGACTAACTACTCAAACAATTTATAAGCGCCGCACTGAATAAAAATCATGCAAAGCATTGTTTCGTCAATCATTATGCCAATGCAAAACCGACGAAGCCATTTTTCTATGCACTTAATTAGTTCATTTACCTGATCATTCTATTATTTTGGTATTTTCCGCTGAAAATTCAAAAATTAACTGATAAAACAGTATCGCGGTTATTTAATGCCTCAAATGTTTCCATTGGTGTATGTTTATTGTTTCTGTACGTTAAGCGGCAGTGAAGTGAAATAACGCATTACATTTGTTTCTACAGGCGAAAACGGTGGAAGGTTGTATAACGTTCCCGCCTTGGAAGACTTTTTCTATCAGATAATGTAATATCTTTATCATCTACGGTAAAAAGTTTGCTAAGCTTGAAAAATGATGTGATTAAAATTGCCGTCGTTGAATAAAAGTTTCTTTTTGAGTGTTACGCTCGCGACGTATTTGAAATAATACACCGAGTTTACCACGGCACTGCAAACGAGAGTTAGTTGTTCTGTGAGTTCTTCCAGTGGCCACCAGGGGATGCTCGGCTACCCACGTGACAAAAGAGAGCGCCAGTACGACTCCGACCACTGACGCGAATAGTTCACCCTTGTAAATCCGCAACGGAGAATAAATACGTCCATCCGGACAATTCACGCTGAGTATCATTGCTTCGTACATCCTAAATCATCGCTAAAGCACACTACCTACCTTTAGAGGCCTCATTGCAAGAAATACCTCATACTGCAAGGGTTTTGTCGGGGAGTTGTATGTAAAAAAGTTCCGTTTCGTCTATGTTATATGACGCGGGGAATACTTCTAAAGATACTTATGATCGGAGTCCTTTCTTCCACGACTTCGGGTTCACACCGCAGGCATCACCAGCAATTATGAGGGGAGATAACGCTTTGGTGCTTCGCATTAGTATAATCAACCTTCCGCACTCTTAAAATTCTCGATTCGCAATCTATCCCTGAAATACTCCGCTTTAGGCTTAGGCGTAGCCCCTTCCTCAGAAGTTCCCGCAGATTTGAGTGGGCAAAACCACCCGAACAAAGCTTCTTATTACTCTTCATCGTCTGCATTCCTTGGGCGCTTTTGTTTTTTTTAATTTTGCAGAGCGAATAGGAAGATAAATTAATTTCGACACTCTCATATTACTCCTTTATTTTTATTTTCTCGCTTAGACGTGTTTGGTGTTTTTTGGCCATGGTGACTGCCATCAAATGCTTTCTATTCACGCAACTCACGGACGTGCGGGTATGCTGCCGACTGCTTTCTGCCGCCCGAGGAACAAAAGAAGATGAAGCATTCGCGAATGCTAATGCCACAATATTTTCACCAAAATTAACTACTTATTTATCGAACGACAGTTTACCACATAAATTTGAGACTGAACACTCCATTAACTTCATTCCTAACAGATCGCTAGCAATTACAGAGGTTAAGGAGTCTTGATGAAAGTCTTCCGGCGGTGAAACCCTCGCTATGGCGAGAGCCAACACCGAAAGGTTGCCGTAAAAAACGAATTTTTTTACACGCCTATTATAGGGTCAATTGACGGTGCATCGGCTATCTCTCGTAATAGCGGGGGTGTCGCTATAGCCCGTACTCGCTTTAACGAGGTTCCACTGTACTTGATAAGGGAGGCTTCATTTACTTCACCACGCCTAGCGATAGTCTTCATCGCGTAAACATATGACTCATGCGTCTCGCCACGCTGCATTCTTCTCTTTGTAAGACTCAAGTGCACGTCGGCTTGGTCCTCCACTGATGGGAAACAATATAATAGTCCTTTTTTGAACGCCTCCCAAGAGTGTACTTCCTCGGCTACGCTATTCAACCATAGTTTCGCCGCTCCGCGTAACTTACTAACGGATTGGGCTAACAACATCGACTCGTCCCATCCGTAGGCTGATGCAATGCTCTCTACTCGCCTGACCCACTGTACCGCCGTGAACCCCAGGGTTAGCGAAGGTTCAAACTCCGGCAATAATTGCTCTGCTATTTCTCGATAACCCACCATACTTTTATCAAGAACTAACGATTGCCCATTTAAAAGATCTCGTTCACGTTCTAGAAGTTTCCTTTCTCTCTCTAACAATTTTCTCTCGTGTTGCAAAAGCGCTTGTTCCCTCTCCGCTGCGCTTCTAAGGACGCTACTCTCTCCGACAGGATACCGCCAATTTCCCAACGACGGTTCTCTGCCCTTAGTAGGCCACACGACAGTAGCCTCGCGCGGTTGCTCACTGGGTCCTCTTGCCTGTATATCCTCCCTAGCCTTGTCTCTCGCGGCAAACGGCGTCGACGCAGGCAGAACCCACTTAGCGGTAGCCTCTCGGTGCATCTCACTATGCTCCCTGGCCACGCCGGCCTCGCTCTCCTGCTCTCGACATGTTCCCGCCAATTCAGTCGCGTCCCTTCCTTCCGCAGAATGGACCCCGTTGAAGCTACCTACGCGACACTCGCCATCCCACGACGCATTCGTCGGACTGGTCATTGCTACACTAGAACCACACTCTCTCACCTTACTCAGTCTGCACTGGGGTTTTTGATGTTCTATCTATTGATGGCTGGATGTGCACGAACAACTCCACCGCAGCTCGCTGGTCGATCCCACTTCTGAACTGTGAGGTAGTGGTTTAATAACAGAGGTAGCAAGGATTATTACAGCACTCGAGTGATACTCCATTAACAAAACTCGCACCGTCTCTCTACACACATTCCGCGCGACTGACTGCGCGTCACCCTCCTTACTGGCTCGACCGTCCGAGTTCCTCGGCGTCCCCCAGAGGGGCAGCACCTGCCGGACCATTTCGAACAGCCAGTTGATGACACTAGTATTAATATACAGTAATTCCAGTGCTTTTGCGTCTGATTTAATTTTTTTTAAAGATCGCAGAAAATATTGAGCGAGAGTGAAAATCATGCACAGTAAATCTGCAACACGGATATACGGCAGCGGGATAATCGGGAGTCTGATGTATTACTAGAGATTAATTCATTTCAATTGGCTTATGGAACTGTTTAAGATGCCTTAATTTCCTTTCATCTCTTAATTCTTATAAAAATACCATCAACTTTCCTCATCACCTTTTCCTTTTTACATAAGGCTAAGCATTGAGGAGATAAAATTCGGAGGGGAATTGTAAAAGTGAGAATATGTTGTGCATGCATTATCAATTGCCAAGTCCAGAAATTAAGTTAAAAAACTCGACACGACTCGACACTCGCAAGTAGTTTACAACTCGACTCGATATTTGACTTGAGATCAAAAGGTACTACTCGCACATCCCTAGAATTTTTTTTGGGGGAATTGTTGCTGATTTTCATTTCGGGAAGTGATGTACTGATATGCTCTTCTTCTATTTTCTTGTAGGTTAAGCTTGTGAACAAGATGAAGGAGGAACTTACACGCCATAAGGAATCTGACCTTAGGCGAGCTAAAGAAATTGCTCAGTTGCGCAAGGAAACCAGGCGTAACGAAAACAAAATTAGGAGTCTAGAAGCTGACAAACGAGCAAAGGAGGCTGTGCTCAAACGAAGGAATGAAGAAGTGTCAGCATTACGGAAACAACGAGCTGCTCGAGGAGCTACTGGGGTCCTTAGTGCTCGTGCTGCTGGCCATCTAAGGGTGAAGAATGGTAAGTTATACTACCAATTGTAGTCATAAATGGCAAAGCAGGTCAAAAATTAAAAACACTGGTAACTTTCTACCTAGAATATTTAATAACTCAATTTTGGTTGTTGTGGTAAAAACTTTACCTGGAAAGTTATCTGTGATTTACATTTTTGACTTACATATAACAGATTTCCATCACATTTAGACTGATTCTTTTCCATTCCTCCTCTTAATTTTCCTCCCAGAATTGGAAGATAGACCTTTGTGACATCTTTTCAAAGTGCGAAAGATCCACAGAGAAAAAATCATCCGCCTTGACCGGGATTCGAACCCAGATACGCCGATTTCCGGTCGAGTGCTTTAGCCAGTTAAGCTATCGAGGCATCATTCTTCCCTGCACACGTTTGTGCATTCCGGGTGACTCCCTTAAAAGTTATCACCGCGGCTAGTCCCGGTATACTTTAAACTAGTCAAGAGCAAACACCTCTTTGTGTTCTTAGTCCGGGCCAGCTCTCCGGCTGCGGCGCTTTGGACTGCTTGTGGCATCATATGCCCAGCAGTCCAGCAACACCTTGTCCGGTAGTGTCCGCAAATATCCACATAGAAGAATGACACCTCGGTAGCTTAAAGCACTTGACCGGAAATCGGGAGATCCGGGTTCGAATCCCGGTCAAGGCGGATGATTTTTTCTCTGTGGATCTTTCGCACGTTTGTACATTGCAAGTGACTCCCGTAAAAGTTACTATTGCGGCTAGTCCCGGCATACTTTAAACTAATCTTTTTAAAGTTCTTAGTGTGATAGGAGCTAGAATTTTACTGCTTTTAGAACGACTTGCTTAAAATTTTAATCATCCTTTGAATTAATTCCTTTGTATTTCCGTAGAATATGTGGATTACTAATCATAAACACGTAGAATTTGTACTCTATTTCACCAAGAGTTAATTATCATTATTTTATTTTACTTGAAAAAAATCACTCTCCATTATGCACTTCATTTCTTAAGTTTTATGCAGTAAAGTTCCTATTATATTTGGCAATGTAGAGGAAATCACAAAGAGTGAAAAAATTGGATAATCCATTCATGATCATTTCCAGTACTTGCTGCTATAATGGGAAGGCCAGGGTCGGAAAATGAGAATGGAGGAATATAAGAAAGGGTTTGGGGAAGTGGATAAAGAATTGATTGTTGGAAAATCCAATGAATTGCTATTTGGATGATAGATGATTGGTGCTTTATCGTACTATTTTGTCAGTTAGGAGTATCACACCTTGTTGCACTACAGCTATTTGCCTGAAATTCATTGTAGAATTTTGACGTGCACCAAATTAGTCCATTTCATAATTTAAAATTCTGGTGAATTTACGGAAATTTTCATTTATTATATTAAACTTATTATACTGTGTAAGATCCTTTTTACTGATGTTGGTTAGGAAAAAACCCTCATGGATCAGTGAGGCTGTTGTCTTATCATTCAAAGTATTCTTTATGTCTTCAACACAGGACATGAGAATATACCATATGCTCTTTCATTTTTGAGTATCATGTAGATGTTACCTCTAAAGTAAATAAATGAGGACTCCAGTATCGCATGTCGTCTTATGTTGTTGAAGATTGCTTTTATCAAGAATCAGTTCCACTCTATTTCTGCTAACCTTTGTGGTGGTATAGAATATGAATCCATTGATTTCCAAGAGAATAAATATAACATTGCTGGCTGGCAAGCTTTCACTTACACACACGCCTTATTAATGCTCCTAATAGTATTATACATCAGAAGTGAGTGAAATTGAAATACATAGTGCTTCATTGTCTTTTTGGGATAAATATAATGGTATTAAAATTAATTCAAAAATGATTTGATGTCATTTGTACATTGTTTTTATTACATTCATTAGATATTTTGTAAGTTAATCCGAATAAATAATCAATGCTATTGGCTTTACTTCAAGCAATATGTGCACTCAGGACACGCTCGGTGAGAGCGGTCTGCCATTTTTCTGAGAGGGAGAAACCCTCGCTCAGTACAGCTCACAAGGAGACTTTGCCTAACTGATGTCAAGAAAGAAGATGAGACCCTTTTTATTTGAAAGTAGACAGTTAGGTAGGAATACTGCTGAAGGGTTTTGTCCAAATACGCCCGGGTTTGAGAGAAAAAAGCATTTAAAAATTTAAAAATACGGTCACGTTCAATTTAATTAAAAAATTTCGCCCAATTGTTTAAAGGTCGATTTGGCCCAGTGGTACCGTATCGCGCTTACATTTTGAAAGTCCAGGGTTCGAGGCTCGGAATGAGTAATTTTTTTCCAGTCTGCCACTTTCTTCATTTTTTGTACTTTGTTCCATCTTCTTCAGATTTGTTGATTTCAGACGTTACACGTTTTTTTACTAGACTGCTTTTTTAGAATAAGCCTTAAATTGACATTCATGTCGCTAGCTTACCTTGCTTCGAATTATTCTTTCCGTTGCCGAGATTCATCCAAAAAGGAGTGATATAACTCTGATGCTGATACGTCGTAGTAAAGGGAACTCGTTTCCGAAGCAAAAGATTTTAAACATACCGACTTCGAAGAGTTTCCCAGGTCCCTACTACGAGTAGAGTTTTACCTGTCTACCTCTATGATCAATTTTGAGTACTCCAAGTGCTAAACGTTGTTCTTCTTACATTTATTGCTGTTAATTAGTCTGTTTTTAACTTGGTAATTGTTAGAAATGTTTTATATGCTAAATTTTCAGAATGAAGTGAGAATCGTTACTCATTATAGCTCTCGCCGTCGAATGGACCCCGACTATTGTTTGGTGGGCGGCAGGTAGGATTTTGAAAATAAATTTTGTTCTTTACACTTGGATAGTTGAAGGGCTGAACGAATAGGACAAAGGTTTTTTTAACACTTAATAAACTGGATAGGAGGTTGAAGTTCTGTATTTTTTTTTCGGAATGTGTAAAGTGTCCAAAAAGTCATTTTTGACCACCCTGTCAATCATTATCCCCTATTCCTTCTTCCCTAACCGATCGGTAGGCGAGGTATGCTCCCCCTAACTAACCCTCCCCTCAATATCAGTCTCCTTCTTTCTGCGTATTTAGCGGGAAAGAGCTTTCAAACAAACTGTATAAACTGGGGAAGGAGTTGTTGGCACATATGAACTTTTTATTAGCTGGATAATACTACTAGGCTAACTTGAAATTGGTTCATGGCCCGCAACGCTTTAAGTCGATGTCCATACGATCGTATCATTTTTAGATTGGTTTGTCGGTTCATCCCTTCCGTTTTCTTTTTCCATGGCCTACCTAGACTCCCACTTTCTGCTACTTCCTTGTGCTTTTCTCTGCAGCACGATATCATTCAGTTTTCCCTCCCTTTCATGAGACCATAAGGTATAACCCCGCGAGGAATTGTTGCCGTATACAGGACCATTTATTTTAGGAAATACCTCAGTAATATAGGGCACCAGAATAAAGGAATTGAATATTACTGATATTGGCAGTGCCATTTCCAATTTTTCCTTTTTTATTTATTAATTTCCCCTTTACATGAACTCGGATGATATGCATCAAAAAAACAAGAAAAGCACAAAATTGAAAAGCACCATGAACATTTAATAAAACTGCTACCTGAACATTTGCACTTGCGTTTTCTTAAGTCTTCAGGGAAACATATTTCCCGTAAGTTCTTGAAAACACTTCTATTTTCTACTAACTTTGACGCATACCAAGCATACCTAAGCATATTATTGAATGCTGGCGAGGACAATTGATGATGAACAATGGAATGAATTTTTATTCCATCCTCACGTGAGGAAATCTCCCTTTGCCCTTGAAGAAGGAAGGTGCAGTTCTTGATTCGTGCAATAAACTGTTTTATCTGTCTGTAAAAGTATACATCGCACGGCTGGCATACGTTTGTGCACTTCGGTGGTATAATTTTTATGCTGCATAACGGTTCTCCTTCCTCGTCGATAAATAGTTCATCGTAAATGGCAGCATTAGTTTGGCCCCCCAGGAATCGATAAGCAATAAAAATGTATTGTTTTTAACGTATGGCTGGAGAACATTTTTTAAAAACTTAATATACAACGCAGTTGTAAGTTTTCCAGACTTGGAACACACAACGGAAACGTTTCCAAATTCATTCTCCATTTTCTTCACACTTTCACACACTCTCGCGGACCAAAATCACCTCCAGGTTCCTGCATGCACAAAAAAAGCTTTAGGAAGCAGCTTTCCTGATGCAGTAATTGCGTACTGCGCTGTATATGAGTGTGTCATTTTCCTCACGCTCCCAAGAGCCACCTTAACAATTTTGTCTCCTTTGTTAGAGAGCGTCCTCTTCATATCAACCCTGTACGCACACCCGGTCTGATCTGTGTTTATTACGAAATCCTTATTATAATTGGAAATCAGGCTTCTTGCTTGCTTCTGAAACTTCATTCCTGATTGCAAGATTTCTTCGATTGAAGCATGCTCCCTTGTAGACACGTATTTCGTTATTTTGCGTTGTACAATTCAGTGTCTCCTCTTAAAAGATGCCACCCATGAAGCACTCGCAGAGAATTCAAACTCTTGCGATATGTGCTGAAACGACGCGGAAATGGCCCATTCCTGTAAAGACCGGGTCATCACCGCCTCATTCATGTTTCTGGCTTCCACAAAGCGATCGTATACCCATCTGGCGATGAGTCATCACTGGACCTTTCTTCGCCTAAAATTCCTGTTACATCATCCGGCACTAGGAGATCGTCAGATTCACCGGCACTAAACGGCTCCTCTACTTCTTCAAACTTGAACTCATTCAAAATATCCAAAAAACTCCCAACAACTTCATCTCCGATTAGTTTGGAGCATCGCGTGACAGAAGCGTTTTTAGGGTCGTTAATAGCCTGCATCCCACGCAAAGTGTCTGTAATGTGATAAAATATTTGCATTCAATAATAAATACTATTAAAAATAATGGACCACGAATATCTTTTGCTACAAATAGCATTATTTACATCATTAAAATATGCCTACATTCAAAATGACGAACAGCTCCCGTTAAATCATCTTTGCTAAAAGCATGTTTTGACGTTGAATAACAATCGTCTACGGCACTGCCACTAGAAGGCCCAGGGATTGGATCTGATTCCATTGTATACACAGGTAAAATACTTATTTCGCACGGTAAACTAAATTATGAAGCCCTTATTCCAAACTTCTGCCTTCGGATGTCAACTGATGAAGGTTTAGGCTCAAACTAATGCCAAAGATAGGAAAATACGATCAATATCCTATCAAAAAAGGATACGTAAATTGAATAATTCAATAAAAAAATTAAGACGGAACTTCGACCGCCAGTTTGGATTAGCACGTGTTAAAATAAAATTCGTCCTATAGTTTGTCCAAACAGAGACGGCGGGTAAGAGATCTCTTAATCGATTAAGGCACCGCTGATTAGCCCAAAAATAGCCGCGTACCTGCCGCCCACCAAACAATAGTCGGGGTCCATTCGACGGCGAGAGCTATAATGAGTAACGATTCTCACTTCATTCTGAAAATTTAGCATATAAAACATTTCTAACAATTACCAAGTTAAAAACAGACTAATTAACAGCAATAAATGTAAGAAGAACAACGTTTAGCACTTGGAGTACTCAAAATTGATCATAGAGGTAGACAGGTAAAACTCTACTCGTAGTAGGGACCTGGGAAACTCTTCGAAGTCGGTATGTTTAAAATCTTTTGCTTCGGAAACGAGTTCCATTTACTACGACGTATCAGCATCAGAGTTATATCACTCCTTTTTGGATGAATCTCGGCAACGGAAAGAATAATTCGAAGCAAGGTAAGCTAGCGACATGAATGTCAATTTAAGGCTTATTCTAAAAAAGCAGTCTAGTAAAAAAACGTGTAACGTCTGAAATCAACAAATCTGAAGAAGATGGAACAAAGTACAAAAAATGAGGAAAGTGGCAGACTGGAAAAAAATTACTCATTCCGAGCCTCGAACCCTGGACTTTCAAAATGTAAGCGCGATACGGTACCACTGGGCCAAATCGACCTTTAAACAATTGGGCGAAATTTTTTAATTAAATTGAACGTGACCGTATTTTTAAATTTTTAAATGCTTTTTTCTCTCAAACCCGGGCGTATTTGGACAAAACCCTTCAGCAGTATTCCTACCTAACTGTCTACTTTCAAATAAAAAGGGTCTCATCTTCTTTCTTGACATCAGTTAGGCAAAGTCTCCTTGTCAGTCACAGAAAGATAAAATATGGCTGTTGGCCAAAATAAACTTTGCGCTCCTACAATAGCAACCAAGCTTCACATTCAGCAGAATGAGTGTAAAGTGTGAATAAATTTAATTTTTTGTTTTTGTTGAAATTAAAAATTTTAAGGCTAAACATCTTGAAGGAGATATTAAGTCACGTAAGACGAAATGACATCTGTAACATCGATATGGATTGGCAAATTTTTCTTGTTTACACCATTGGCTTCTGTAAAATATTTCAAATAGGCAATTTCCTTCTGATTACTTAAGTCTCTAATTCCAAAAACTCTCCACCAATTTTTCCCTTCTTGTACATGTGGTCACCTGAGCACAGTTTGCTTGAGTGCATTACCACAAATATTTTTTTTCTTTTTAGATTTTTCTGTTTTCATGTCATTTTGGTAGAGTTTACATACTTGGAGGAGTACCCCGATTGTAAATGAAAACATTTTTAAGTACGGTCTTAGGTATTGAAAGCAACACCAATGGCAAATCAAAGAAAGACTTTCATTTGAGTAATATTGAACAAATTGATTTATTACGTGATTGAAGCCAAGTGCAAGTTATGATTTTAGGCTGACTTTTGAAGAAGAGACTGTACAAATAATGTATTATTTGTGTATGGCATAATTTTTTGAGAACAATAGTGGTGAGATAGTATTCATCAGGAACATGATTTACTAATTATTATTTTGAGAAAACGATACCTTGGATAGGACATGAAAAGGCAAATGGTATTTGTAAATAAAGACTGCGTTAACAATAGGTGATAGCTTCAAAGAAATAATATCAACATGTCATGAATTTGCAATCCAGGAACTCCCAGCCAGGGCAAGGTGCTTTTGATTGTCCATTAATTCTTGTTGTAAACTCATATTGTTATTGGCTCAATAAGATTTCCTTTGAGTATGTTGTGAAATAAATAATGGTTAGAGGACTAGTGTCTTTTAGTCAGGATAGTGGTGTTATTATTATCTTGGAGGATGATGTTTTTTGTTGTACATGTATTTGAAATCCTTGCATGCTCTATGGGGCATGACTGATCAGATTTCTGTGATAAGTCTTATGATAATGTAATTTTCATTTATTAAAATTAAAGTAAAATATTGTAACATTATCAATATAGTTTTTTCCATGTTTTAAAGTCACTGAATACCTGAATAAAACAAATCTTGACCATTATTGCATGTGGAAGACATATTAAAAGGCAAGTAATTAGTATTTTACAGATTTTTCAGACTCTTCAATTTGCATTTTGAAATAGGGAAGCCCAAATAAGATATAGGTAGATGAGAATTGATATTGCAGGATGCCAGAGGCATTGCCATATTTAAATCATAAAAGATGGGCTGTCAGAAAGGTCTGTTCTTATTTACTCTACCTTAGTTATTCCACATTTGAAAATTACCTGATAGGTATGAGAAGAAAACTTTCGGAAGCCTTGCTAGATGGTGGTGTTGTCAAAGAGGTTGGAGAAGGTGACTGGAAATATTTGGATATTCTTGCCGTCCCTGAAAAAAATTTTGCATTCGTGGTGCTTCCAGGTATTACTAATGAAACATTAATAAAGATCTCATGCACTGTTTAAGCATGATCACAATGCCTTTTGCTTGTTTTGCACACTGAATATATTGCAAATTCTGTAGTATGCAAATCCAAAATTTGCTGTTTTACTCACTTACTTGCTCTTTAGACAAGGTGAAGTTGGGCAATGTATGTGTCTGACTTACAACTGAGCTATTGAAAATATCCCCATATTTTTCATGACCTTTTAATGGAACCTCATCTCCTCCTTAAGTGATACTTATCCTGTTAGCAAGCACTGTTGAAAATTTCAGGAACTATTATTATTACTCTATTGATTTTTTCATTCAAGTTAATCAAGCTTCTTGTTATGGCTTCGCCAATTTGTGGATTTATCTATTTTTTCCCTTAAATTTAAAGAACTTCGTATTTTCTCAAGAAATTTTGATAGTTTATGTATGCTTCAGGGCATTGCTTCATATATTTTTTCCGTAAAGTCGTATTGATTTTTTAAGTGTTAAAGTGAATTAGGTGAGGTATTGAGGCATACTTACTTCTGGGCTGTTACTGTACTGTTTTTATGTTCTGATTCTCAAGGCATTAGAAGTAACCCATTCATTTAACTAATGCATTGTCTCAATAGCTGACTGCGCTAGGTTATTGATGGATTTTTTGGTGTGTTCTGCTGTTTTGTCATATAATATAATAGTAAATCAATGTTTATGCTGTGAGATAGGTCTTTAATATGTATGTTAAAACAGAAATGGCCCTAGTGTTGATGCTTGTGGTACTCTAGCTATTATAATATCCCATTCAGATGAATACTTCTCCCCTTAACATGGTACTTATATCGAATGACGGATTATTGAGGCTGTACTTCACAACATGCATTCCTTTAAGTACAAAAGTTCAGGGTACATATGCAGGTTATGTTTTAAATCATAGTCATCTATTCTTAGTGGTATGCATTAATGTTCCTCTAAAAACGTTTGTTTTTCGATACATATGTAATTAATGTCATACAGAATGTTAGTTTTTCATGAAAAGATATAATGATATTTAATGTTTGAAAAATATGGAGGTACGACATGTTTTCATTTTTCATGCTGTTTTTCATGTAGAATGATATGATTCCACTCTTGAAGCTGGTTACTTATCTCATATTTATATTACCTTTTATTGCAGTGGCATCAACCGCCAAGTCCTTCTCTCCTAAGGCTGCAAAGCAGAAATGGCAGGCTATGGAGAAAAGTATTTCTCAGATCGCTCTTGGGAAGCAAGCTGTATCTGCTTTGGAAATGGAAATGGAAAGGTAGTGTAAATATGTCCACATCATTAACATATAAACCAGAAATAGACATTTTAAGTTGTATCAGCAATAAAGTCAACACATTGGTGATGGGTTAGATGTATAGCCTGGACAGTGGTGCCTGCTAATAAGTAGACTCTTGTTATTACGAAGTTTATGGGACCGAAATACCGGAGGTTTGTAATAATGAAGCTTGTATGAATGTTTCATTTAAGAATCATCTCAAATAAACATACTGTGTCAAAATTTCTTGTCTCATCAATCTTCTGTTCTTAAATTTGCAGTGCAGAATAGCTTCGGAGTCATATGTATAAAATAGGCGATTAAATTATGTGCAAATGTAGAAAAAGAAGCTCATTCATCTGATTTTATCAATACACCCATGCCTTACTTAGCACAAGGGATGCATTCCATGGGGTTTTGTACTAATCAAATTTGCATTATTCGAGACCATTTTAACATGGGGAAAATAGGGATGCGTTCCTGGTAACATAAGTCTTGGGTATTGAATTTTCTGTACACCATACATATATTCCTATTAGGCCTTGGAAGACTTTGTTTATATAAACATTCATTGTTTAATAAATCTTTAAAGATAGTAGGCACGCATTAAAAGATGTTTTTCTCGTTAAAATAAATTTTTGTGTGCTTTTGAAATTCCCACCTTTCGAGCAGGTGGGCTAACATCCAGGAAAAAGCAGGATGGTTTATAGGAAATACGATACCCAACAACTATGCTACTGGGAATGTGTCCCTATCTTACCCATGTTACAATGGTCTCAATGCAAATTCAATTAGCGCAAAGAATCCATGGAATGCATCCCTTGTGCTATGCGAGGTATGGGTGTATGCATTTCAGTGTAGTATAAATCCTTGTGGTAATGAAATTAGGGTATGTATGCAAAGAATGCCTTCATAATGTTGATTTATTTGTATTCTAGAGGAATAAAATAACATAAATAATTCATTTTCCTATATTATGACCACAAGGAAATCTGTATTATCTAATAGCTCTAATTCATTTATTTTATAATTAAAGTCATGCATTTTTTTGTCTTTGCAGACTTTTGCAGCGTCGAGATCACCTTGGTCACTCTTTGGAGCATGCGCTTCGCAAGCACAATCAAGCTGTGATGTCTCATAATACAGAGGAGAGTGTCCTAGCTGACTTGGAAGAACAAATTGAAGGTTTGAGAGCTAACATAGATTATGTCCAAGAAAGCATAAAAGAATGCCAGACAAATATAATGCAAATGGAAGTTGCTAAGGTATGCCATTTTTTGCTCATACTTTTTGTGACATTAAGTTTACCTACTATGACCTTTTTCAAATATCTTCATGACTAGCCCAGTCGTGCAAGCTCGGAATGATTGGAGTGGCAGGAGGAGGGACTTGCCACTCTAGGGGTGGACGTTGCCATGTTTTCTCATAATAATAATAATAGATTTATTGGTCGTTAAGTAAATAGTTACACTTTACCTCGTCAGTTCATTGTACATACATATATAATAACAATTTGCAACTTAAATAAAGACAGGATTATTCAGAAAACCATATCTGCTGCCTGAGTAAAAAACTCATTCACGGAGTGCAGCGATTTAGATGCTAGCCAGGAGTGTACTACAGATTTGAATTTTGTACTGTTGCTTCCTCTTGCAGACTCAGGTAAATGATTGAAGAGCTTAATGCCCATGTTTGCAAAGGAATTTTGTGTTATATTTAGTCTCATTTGACCTGCAAATAGGTGATTATTTCTTCTAGTGTCGTGGTCATGTATGTCGGATCTAATTGTAAAAGACTGGAGATTGTCTTTCGTATGCACTAGTACTCTATATACATACAGACTGTAGAGTCAATATTTTCAGTTTCCTGAATAATGGCCTACAATGTTCGGTTGAGGGAAAATGAGTTATTATTCTTATGGCTTTTTTCTGTAACAGAAAAACAGATTTTGTAGCTGGGGCATTACCCCAGATCTCTAGCCCATAACTCAAGTGACTGTTGAAAAGAGCATAGTAAATGGACTTGAGATGTTCTGGGGGGATTAGAAAGCTTAGCTTCCTCAATACGTACAGTGATTTTGAGAGTTTTTTTTGTGATCTCTGAATTGTCAGTGAGTGAAAGACTGTCAGTGAATGGAAAGGAAAGACTGTCTTAAAAACCCTCTTCCCACTTGGCAGCACAGTTAACTTATGAGGTGTACACCACGGAGGTGTGAAAACTACAACTTCTTGGAGGCTCTGTGTGTTGCATTTTGGTTACTTGCAGGAAGTTGCCTGCCCTCCACCCTCCACTGAAAAACTTGGGCCTGCCTCTCAGTTGCAAAGATATTTGAAATGAACTCTAAGTCACTTCCAGCTTTTCAATATTCTAATTGTGATGTTTTTACATTATCCTGGGTGAAATAATTTTGAATGGCCTTCATATAATTATTCCATATTAATATTAATCCATAGATACCAATAATTTCTATTTTCAGGAGGAAGCCGCCCCTGCAGATGTAACTACCTTTGTCTCATCATTGCAAGATTTAGATGAAGCTCGATACATCATTGAAAAACTTTTTAATATGACTGTGAATCAAACATGTGCTGTATCACAAAAAGAATCTAATATTAAGGAGATGGAGGCTCAGCTTACTCAGGTAAGTAGTCGCAATAGAAGTAATTCTTGTATTTAAGTATACGGAGACTAGCCACGGTGATAACTTTTACGGAGTCACCCGCAATGCACAAATTGTGTGAAAAATCCACAGGGGAAATCTCATTTGCCTTGACCAGCGGGGATGTTTCAGGAGGAAGGCCATCCCTGTGAAGGCGAATGAGTTTTCCTCTGTGGATTTTTTGTGCAATTCTTGTACTTCACATAGGGTGGCAACTCTTCTTGAAAACATGGGAAGCTTAATAAGTGAGGCAATTCTAATTTATCTGCGAAGTAGTAGAATTTCAGGGAAGGTAGTAAAAAATATGGAAAAATCCTCAATGCTGCTGAAGTTGTTCGGTGATTTTTGACTCATCATATTTGGATGAATCTTTGGTACTTGATTCGGATTCCTAACATGTCATTCGGATGGATATCTAAAACTGTTAAAATTCATTTCATATCATGATTTTACTTACTTTGTTATCAGGTTAATACCCTATTTGTCTGAATGTAGTCCCCCTCCAAATATTGTAATCCCTAATTTTGAGGCTTCAATTTTGGGAAAAATTTTTTAAAATGCATAAGAATATAGTCCCCCCCCTTTACTTGTACCTCGGGCATTTTTGGAAAAAAAGGGGGGACTGTATTCAGATAAGTACAGTATTCAACACTACTATACCTATTTTCCATTGTGTGTGAAGATGAATGTTTAGCAAATACATGTTGTCATTCATTCTAGATAATTGAAAAAATAGTCGGCCATAATTAGAGATGCACGTCTGTGCTCTGAAGCAGAAAACTAGTCTACAATGTAGTGTCAATGGCGTGTGTGCTGAAAATAAGATAGTGAATTTTCAGAACATGCTCAGCACTTGGATGCATACTTGATATTAATCTTAGCGTTGCACATTTATTCTTAGAACTGGTTTGTGTCATTAATGACCAATTTGCATCAAAGAGATTAGCCGAGTGAATGCTGGCACATGCTGCTTAAAATACTTACCGTCACTGCCACATCTTATTTTTACTTTTAGCGTACATGTTGAGTTTGAATAAATCTGGGAATTTTAGTAACCCCTCTGTTAAAAAATAAGGAAGCAGGGTATCGATATAAATATGTACAATGATAGCATTTAATGCTCTACAAATTATTTTTATCTTGGTAATGCACAGATATGTGTTTGAGTTAACTGATTAGAGCACTGTCCTTGGGATGTCTAACTTGGAAAAGAGTGTCCTTTATATTCAGAAGCTTTCAGGATACGTTAGATTTAATTTTTTTTGGAAATTATTATGTGGCAATTATTTAATTTCAATTTCTATTTCAGGAAAAGAAAACTTCTGCTGTGCAGAATGAGCTGTTGCAGCATGTGCTGACCCAAGAACAGTGGGATGTGTTTGTGCGTTTGGAAGGCATTGAAAGCGGGGCAGGTGATGATAAAGAAGGAACATCTCCTACTTACTCGTCAAATGCTTCATCTAGATCAGCATCACCTGAAAGGTGGGTGACCTCGTAATTCAATTGGCAGAGCTGCATATTTGCTTAGTGCTTTGTATTTTAGGTTTATAAAAAATTTCCAATATTCCTAAACGTACCTCAACACTTCATCAGTAAATTCACTTGTGGGTCTAAATGGATGTACTGAAGCACATAGGATTGCACAGTAGCCGGTGTCAAACTGTGGGCTGGATAACTTTTATGGATGCTAAGGTGCCCATCTACATCCGGCATGGTGGAGCACCTTTGGCCATATAAAATATTTTGGTTCTGCAAGTCATGCTGGAAGTTGTTGACATTGAGCACTCTGCGAACAGAGCACGGCAAAAGAGCAAACTTTCTGAAAGTGCTTCATGGCTCAATGCCTCTTTCACGACAATTCAATCCTCTTCTGCAGAAGTTCATTGCTTCTTTCACTTTAAGTCTCCCTGTCGGCTCCTTTGGCAGTGTCGCTGTGCTACAAAACGATAATGGGAGTGGCAGTAACTCTCCCTAAGGGTTTCATGCGATAAGTGGAGTGGGAGGGGACTCAGACGTAAGGCAGCTGTTTCAGTTGTGCAATTTATATGTCTGCCGTATTAAATCGTGAGACTACCAACATTTATACTGTACTAGATATAAAAATTTATGTTTAATCATAGTTTTGCGCTTTTGATTTCCTAGAGCTCAAATTTCAGTTGCCATTTACAAGTTATCGATTTATATGCAAATGGAGTGTACACTGGTGTGGTGCCACATGCTTCATATTAATATGTGTGTACACTATTTTCAATGAATAATACAGCCAATAGACAAGTTTCTGTCATGGAAATAACATTTTTACACCATTGAGGGTAAAGAATGGGTGTGAGCCTCTTCAAACATTGATAGAATGTTTTCTTTGTGAATGATCGTTGTATTTATAATTCTTTCATCATAATTTCCTGGTTATTCAGAAAAATGCAACATCATCAAAGAATTTTTTCCACATCTCTGAATCATATATTACAAGCTATGGTGTCATAAAAAATTTGGTGAAAAAATATTAACTTTGCAATTGCTAAGTCCACAGTGACGAAGTCGCTGCTTTTTGGGTCCCTAGAATTTTTTGACTGAAGTTCTTCTGTTAATGCAATCATAATGGATACTTAAAGATATAAGAGTTAAAGTTTACATTATCCCTGTTCTCATATTCTTTGTGACTCCTCTACCCATTATTTTGCAGATAATTGGGGTTTACCATAATGCAATAAGAATTGATGCTTGAATGTAGTACATCTAAGTATGTATATAAATGTGTATGTATTGACTGTGCCTAAAAATAATTTCAGAGCTGCCAGCAATCCATCCTTCTCCATCATGGGCCCCCCACCTCCTCCCTCTAGTACTGCTTTGACCGCTAAGGCCCGTCGGAGAACAGCATTGCCAAGTGAATTGCTGTATCCAAATCAAAACCGTGGTGAAAATCGGGAAGTATCTGGAGAAGACTCTGAATGTGGTGATGTGAAAAGTGTTAGTGAAGATGACGCTTCCCAGAAAGGATCCCTGACTCGTGTTCCTAGTGCTCCAGGTTCTCTTAAGTGAGTACCTATAGTTTTTTAATGAATTTAGTCTTTTTTTTGAAGTACTGTACCTAATATGCTGTTGATTATGATGAAATAACTTGGGGCATCATGAAATAACTTAACAATATTTAAAAGTTAGCTCCAAAACTTGTAAATTTTAAAGTTATGTCCATTACCATGCCTCTTTAATGGCAATTTTTTGTTCACTTTTTTAAATTTATCTTTCCGTTATTTATTACATATTGCATTTTATAAGTTGCTTCAAATGAAGATATTCAAGTCTACATAATCCAAGTGACACTTTCTAATTTTTTCGAAGTTTTCATCAAAATTTCTTTCTGCATCATGCAAGTGACACTGATCTAATTATTGTTTTACCTTAAACTTTGAAAGATTCAATTCTACATGCTTTTGGCATTCATTGTTTTTCTAAACATATCATATTCCAAATTCATCTTGTTCTAGTGGTTTTAGGATTAATAAGTTAAATGTTTTGAATACTTCCTGTTGCTTTTCAGGTTTAGGCCTCTGGGTCATTCCAAATCTAGTGTTTTAAAGGGTGTGTTCTGAAAGACACTATTCTGCATCCTAATTTTAGGGTGTTACTGTGTTTGGCTTTTATATTTAAGTTCTGAAGAGGATATTTCCATTTAATGTGTGATTTTGTGAGCAAGTATCAGTTTTAACTGTTTGTTACTACAGTTTAAAATAATATTAGGAACGGTTATATTTATGTTTTGTACATATTTGTTAGTGTTCAGTTTGTGAATGTATCTACAGGACTTTGAAGGATGATTCATACAGAACTTTATTTACATGTCATCCACAGTGAGGTTTAATATTAGGGTGCACAGAAACAATTCTTAAATATTCCTTCTCTTGAATCTTATTGAAGATGTTTGAAGGAATAAATGAAAATTTCTACATTTAGTATAGCTGAATTTAACCGCATTAGTTCTTAGATAAACTCATTGATAAAAAATTGGCTTTATCTGTTAGTGATGTAGTGGTAACCTTTTTGCATGATGGGTGATTATTACACTTTATTACTTTATTTACTTATGATAGCATATTTTTAGATTATTCCATATGAAACATGGTTTCAAATTTTACTCAGGTATTCAGTTAAGTCTTGAATTTATACCCCCTATGTTCATTGTTGAAGACATTAAAAAATTCAACTTCTCTTTCACTCAGGCAAACAGAGCTCTTAAAAATTGAAATTGTTTTTTTAACTCATGCGTCTAATTCATATTTACAACTGTATCTAGGATGAATAAGGGAAAAAAATCAGCAAAATAAGGGCTTTTAGACTAGTGAATTACTGTTCCCTACGGTCAGCGGAAAGGTAAGCAAAAGTGTTAGTGAAGAACTGTCATTATACTATGAAATTCCTGGGACCAACTAAGTAGCGAATTTATCATGGTGAAATTTACTATGTGAAAGCTAAAATTTTATTCAATCGATACTTGATGATTTTGTGGCATGTTTTGAAGTTTATATTTATTCATCAAAATTTCATTTATGTCATATCTTTTAATTTAAGTTTAAATGAAGTGGACTTAATTCATTAGTGCTGAACTCATTCTTCTGAATGACTCGTAAATGATTAAAAAATCATAAATGTATTGGTTGTTCATGATGAACATGTTCAGTCATTAAGACAGGTTCACATCCTTAATTGTGAAATATTGTTGTAACGAAGCTTCCCTAATCTGAATGTCATGTGAACCTCGCAAAATTGATCGTATTGCAAAATTTTGATCTTGTTCTGTTTGTCATATTGCGGTTCTACTGTATTTTATAATGGTAGACTGCTGTAAGGGCTCATTAAGAGTGCATTTATCTATTAATCTGCTTTATATAATTGCTATTCTTCTCTTAATCCTTGTTGATTATTTTGTGGTCCAGCTGAGTATGAATCATACAGCATACTCCCGATTATCCGGGCTAATGATGGGGAGAGGCGGCACGAATAATCGGAAAGCACAAATAATCCAAACTTTCACTTAAATTCCATGTAGTTTTCATAATTCATGTAAATCAAACAATTTACTATTATTTATGCACATTGTCTGCTATTTTAGATTGTTTTCCAGAATCATTCACGGCTATCTTCTCCTGACCGCGATCTGTTTAGTGGCGAAAATGTGATTGTACTCGTATTCCTATACTGCTCCATGTTATACCTGGTTTCCGAAAACCTCGCACCCGTCCCTATGAGATCACAGATTCAGAAAATTGCTTTGCAGAAATGCTTCAAAACCGCTGAGCGACGTCGGAAACTACAATTTCAGGCACCACGCTGCATACTCGCATCTCGCGCAAGTAGCGCGGTATGCAATTAATGCGGGACGCAGTTCTGTTATCATTGAATGCAATCGTGATTGCACTGTTTAGATAACATGAAAAAGGACCTTCCGTGAAGGTAATGGCCGCGCAATCACCCCATCACACAGCAGCAGTTATACGAAACCAGGACTTTGGGCAATTTTTCTGCGCAGGCGAGTGCCTCGCTATGAATTATGCATTCTCTACTTCCACTTCCACTGCTGCCTTCACTTCTTCTATTCCCTTCCTCTACAGTTTGACTTTGAATAGTCTCGGCATTAATATGTTTGAGTGCGACTAAGTCTCCAGTTCCTTCGGGCCGTATTCAACAGAGTACAAGGCCATGGTAATAATTGCATATTTTCAATATGGAATATAAATATTTATTGATTGTAGGCAACATTCATCTTAATTTGCGATTGGCTAACCATTGAGGAATCTTCTAAAATTAATCAAGATTTTTTTCCCCACCGCTGATCGTCATCTGCATGCTAGAGCAGACGTTCAAGTAAACTTGAAGCATTTCTTGCCAAAAAGTAAGTAAAATAATTCCCTTTTACGAAGAGGAATCTAATGGCAATAATAAGCCCGGTCTAGCCTTGCATTGACATGCAAATATCACAGTGGTTTTGCGTCCAATTAATTTTTTATAAAGATCGCGGAAAACATCAAAGAAGCGTAAAACTCATGCACAGATAAGCCGCAACATGAATAAACCGCAGCCTGATGATCGGGAGTGTGCTGTTATTAGGGGCAACATGTTTTTCAATCATTAGGTCATTATTTTGTCTACATTAGAAGAACTGATCTAGAGACTAATATTGGCTTGAATGCCTTCATTCCATTTCATACAATTTTGTAATATGACTCTTTTTATACCACTGTTAATGAAAAATTAATTTGCTATATTTGTAGGTCATTGCATAATTTGTTTTGAACCTCCATAGACTTGTTTTGAAGTAGGGGTCGACGGGGCCCCGAAATTTTCGGGTCGGGTCGGGTCATCGTCCTGACCCGACCTTCGGGTCGGGCCGTTTCAAATCTCGGGTCAAAATCGGGTCGGGTCGAAAATCGCGAGAATTTTATCCATCGCGAAAAACATTTCACTTTTCTTTTTTATAACTTCTATTGTCCCCAGCAACATTTTAAATTGATTATGGCCATCATTTGTGACAGCGCTCTCAAAATATAACATATTTCATACATTTTATGGCGTTAAAAGTCGTAAAATACAAGCCAGCGAATATTTTCTATGTAAATGGCGATCTTAAGAAAACCTAAGTAACGTTAAAGTTAGACATTATTTTATATTAGAATGCAATAATCAGAACTAGCTGACATTAGAAGGCTAGCATCAATTAAGGGCGCTAAAGGCAGAAAGTAGTTTCTAATATCTACGCAGTAGCGAGGAGTGGCGACAGGCAGTCGTGACGACTGCCGGCCCAATTACGTTTCAGTCTGACTCCGTCACTGAACTATGAAATAGTAGGGACTATAAAGAAATATTCACGGGTGATTGGTATTGACTTCCATATTTTCAGCTGAACATTATACATATATGCGTTATTGGGCTGAAATATTATTTCTTTCCGATCGATAATAACTTGACAAATGGGATACGGCATATATTCCATTTCTTATCCATTTTAGCACCTGCGGTAACGAATAAAACTTCTCGGCTAGGCACCAGGTTAGGCTGAAAAGTTTTTAAAGCCTAACCCCTAGAGATGTGCGAATAGTATCCGCGAATACTCGAATACCTCGAATACTAGAAAGTATTCGATATTCGAGATCTGGAATATTTATGCCAAAGGTGCCGTCTCGAATATGTACTTTTAATTTCGCGTCATACACTGTCGCTCGCACGTCGTTGGTAGTTGACTCGAAAAAATGAGGAGAATTCTAGTCGTTTAGTGCATGCAGCGCCGTTTTAGGCAAGCTGACGAACTACATCAAATTCGCGGGTTAGAGCGGTGAATAGAGTTCAACGTGGGGAACCGAAATTGATCGGGTGAAAAAAATCCGAAAATCCCAGGTGTCCCCCATCAGGAGAAGCTCAGTGCCGTGGGATAGTGACATTGGCGCATTTCCCACGATCCGCTATCCACCTCAATTCAGCGTTCGCCCCACCCCCTCCGACGATTTCCTCTTCTCCGAAATCAAACAAAAGGTCCCGGCTTGCCCAGGGATCGTATTACGAAGACCTCAGCTTCGAAAAAATATCAAGTTACCGTAAAAAAATAGAATCGCGTTTCACCCTTCTTCCTCAGGAGATGAAACTACCATAGGGAGGAACTCATCAGTGCCGTGGGATAGTGACATTGGCGCATTTCCCACGATCTGCTTTCCCCCTCCATTCAGCATTCGCCCCACCCCCTCCGACGATTTCCTCTTCTCCGAAATCAAACATAAGGTCCCAGCTCACGCAGGGATCTTATTACGAAGGCCTTAGCTTCGAAAAAAATATCAAGTTACACGAGAAAAATAAATACTTGTCTCACGCCCCCCCTCTACTCACCCACTGGCCTTTTTCTGCTTACCTGCTTCGAAGTTCCCCATTTCTGGAGGTCAACTGCTGCATGAGTCATCTACTAGCCCAAAAGTTGTCTAACAATGACTTTCGGCTATTGGCAACAGGAATCAAAGTAGCTGACATCTGGTGGCCAATTTCAGAAATGAGACATGGAGGATCGGCCGGTTTGTTTACTAATGCTACAGCCTAGCGGTGTGCGAAACGGATGTGTTTTCAGCAATTTTGTGAAGCGAATACTGATGTATATGGTAAATCTCAGTTGTGAATAATGGATGAAGTAATTTTCTCCACATCTGACGTTTTGGAGTTCAATAGAGACATCAAGAGGTCCCTCGTTGAGGGCTATGAGGTGGAATGCTGTAACCTGTCATGGTTGAAGCACTGTTGGAGTATTTGGTTCTTGCAATGGGCTTTAGCATACAAACAAGCGTTATTAATGGCATGTCACACGAGATAAAAGCTTTTCAGAAGAAAATTGACGCTTCTTTTTCCGTTTTCGTGTGTATTGTTTGACGATTTTATCCACCATCATTACAAGAGATATATCATTATTAAAATCATCAAACAATATGATAGGCATCTACTCACATAAGCCATCCGTTCTCAATAATCTATTCTTCTTAAGGGAATTCGACGTCGGTGTGGTCGTGCGTGGAATTCCCCTTGCATTGGCGTTTTGACTGCTATGTGGAGTCACTCGACTCTCACCGGCTAGCGAGGATCGATGGGGAAGTGGCGAGACGGGTCGCGCGAGGGTCTCCGTGCCTCGGCCCCGGAATTTTGGCCATTTGGGCTAAGCGACTCGAGAAATCCTTTAACCCAACGAAGCACGCAGGCCTTAGAAACGTCGGGGTTTCGCACCGCATCGTATTCGGAAGAGCAGGGCCTAGTTATTGAATGAGAAAGGGACAGATGTTTTAAGGGCCGACCCGGTTTTGACCCGCCCCCGGGCGGAAGATGTCCCGGCGATCGTGGGGGGGATCGCCTGCGAAAAGTTTGTGCGACTTTGGGAGAAATTACTTGTCTCAAGCAGACTTAGTCCCGGCAATTGGTGGGTAGTCGGCCGGGAATATTCATATAATTCTCAGTTGTCGCGATTCGAATCATTTCCCCAACCTTAACTTTCCTGGCTTATTGGATATCTGAAAATTCATTGATAGTTATTGCAAGTTTGTTCAACCTTCTTTCCGTCTGCATCTCATCCTCTGACACCTCCATACTTACGCGAACAATTTTTAAGTAGGCATTAAATGATACAATGAAGGTGTCATGCCTTCATATGTTTCTCTATGACCCATTCTTGTTTTTTCTTAAATAAAACTAGCATGCTAGCTCACTCTTGCCCATTCTCATGACGTGCTCCCACTTCTTTCCCAAATTAGGGGTGTTGCGGAATCTATGTAGAGAGATAGCTTTTGTCTCACACTGGTCGGTGCAATCATAAACACCGCACAATTTGTTGCTCATGAACTTTTCCTTATAAGTTTTTCATCATAATCCCATTGATATTCGGCTAAACGGTATAGTGCTGGCCGGCTAACGTTTCACACGAACAAGCGTACTAATGCATCCGATCCTCAATATTCGGCCATGACACCTAATTTAGTGCTGTCACCTGGATTCCCTTCCAGATGCAATTGTCAATAAGAACAATGACGCTTTCAATAAGAACATAAAACTCGGGTATTCGCAGGTTATCGTTCCACACAAACAAACGTACTAAAGTGGGCGATCCTCCCTATTCGGCCATGACACCTAACTTAGTGCTGCCACCTGGATTTCCTTCCATTTGCCAATAGATATTACGCTTTTATTGGATTGAAATATTAGTAATAAGCGCGTAATTTAAAAAAGAATAAGACCAAACAAGACATATTTCTGACTTTATTTAAGCATTTTACGCAGGAAAATAAATGCCGGAAAGACGAAGAAAGACGACGGAGGCTTAGCATTTTGGCGTAATGCTCAAATGCGGTGCTCTCCTATTATTTTTTATAGCCTCAATCGAAATATTAATACTCCTGGAGTACGTATTTAACGATTCTAGATTTTTATAAGACGATATCTATTTTTCGCGATTAAATTAAAAGTGAAAATTTTCAAGCGCGCGAAAACGCGACGGGTAAGTATGAATGCCGGGAAAAACTCCGCGTGACGTCGTTCTGCTTCCCGCTGCCGCGAGTGAGGTGACCTTGGGGCGAGGCTCTGAGCGCTAACACGACGCAGGATGCTAGCAGGTAGCCGAGTACCATGCTAGCTGGTAGCGCTTGGCTAAAATAAGGATTATTAATACCTTATCAAGCGAAGAAAACTTTCGGACCACAGCCAGTTTTAATAAGTGATTATTAAGACATGTTTCCCTGATCTTTGTGCCTCATGCATGCATTGGTAACCTTAGACGATGTAAACTCCTATCCTCTCGTGTAGAAAATAGGTCACTGTGATGTCAACTGGAGTGGCATTACATGGGTGCCAATCTGGCCTTTTTCAAATGAGGATAAAATTGGCCATTGCCATTGGTCTAAACCGGTATTTCTAGAACCAAATAATTTGTATATTATGAATACACCAAAGGTGGGTAACAAATCACAATCAATGCCTTTCATTTCCTTTAATGAAGGAAACTACCCTATTGTTTATATAAAATTAAAATATTCCATTAATCAGCTAAATTCCTGTTTGAATCCTTTAAAGGCAGTCACAATTACTCGCCAAAATCTTGGGTTTCCTGCTGCATAAGCGACCTAGTCAAACATTTTCACATTCATCGTTTAGTATTCGAGGTATTCTAAATTCGAGGTATTCGAATATTCGAGCAATGATTTGATATTCGAATTCGAGAAATCTACTATTCGACCCATCCCTACTAACCTCATTAAGGTTTGTGAAGGTAAATGATGATATTTATATCATTCTTTTAGTTTACGGAGACATAGATGAAGGAGACTCCCGACCTGTTCTTAAAAGGCCGTTGCAGATGCCAATGCTGTTGTCAATGCGACTACGACTTTATCTCAGCAGCTGATATCTTAGAAATGTTTAACATTGATTTAAAAGGATTGTTTTTGGCTGGAGTGGAATCAATATTAACAGCTTTATTTTTATAAAAATTTTTAAGTTCATTTATTTTTATAAAAACTTATAAGTTCATTAAAATTATATATGTGAGGATAAGTTTATAAAAATAGCCATGCTTTCCATTTTTGCCTATTTTAAGCGGCTATCTGCGAAGTCTAGAATACGGAACGAGTATTTTCCTTCCATCTACCCGTTCATATAACAACTCTTGATGTTACCCCTGCCCAAACGCGTTCCACTCCCCTTGTTTACAAAACTCCAGAAGGGTTCGGTGTATTTAATTTTCCATACGGAAAGCATAAAAAACGAAACCAAATTACTGTCGACACGTCGACTTACTGGAAGATTATTTAACCCATTACTTCAATCAGCCAATCATGATCACTGCTAAAATTACTTAAATAAACCCACGTTTATCAATCTTCCAGTTTTTAATTGTCTCGGCCGGTTTTAACGTCATAGTCCAGTCGTTTTAACAGGTCTGGAAAGAAACCTGATGTGCTGCAGTTGTAAATGAAAGGATTTCTTCGAATTAATGGAGAGCGCTCTGTGGGGTTCTTGGTGCAATTGGAGTGCCCTGGGTGAACAAACTGGAAGAGAAAGGAGAGAGCAAGGAATATTTGCAAGGTTACGGTGCGGGGAAGAGAGCGGAAATGGGTGGAGTAGTGTGTGTGGCAGTTAAGATTGGCCTTTACAGAGATTTATGGCCATAAAACCAATCGGAACCATGCGGTGTACATTGGGGTACAGACTTTTTTTTAGCTAATAGGAACCATATTCCTGAATATCCGACTTTCTTTGCCCTTTCTTCCAGTTTACTCTCCCAACGAATCCCAAGTGCACCCTGAACCCTTCTAGAACGTTCTCCTTCCCATGTCCCCGCACCCTCAAGAGAATTGTATAGTTAAGACCTTGCTTTACAATTTTTATTGCCAGACGTCCTTAGAATGACGTGAGTGTGGCGTCGAAACGGGTTGAGGTTAAGTATACCCTGGTGAAAATGAACTGTTCGCTTAACTGTTCGTAAGCTGTGCACGTACTGTGCAAACGGTTCACAAATTTTCTGGGCCGTTCATGAAGTGTTTGGGAATTGTTCGCACGCTCTAACCTGGTACCCACGAACGGCCCATGAACGGAAAGCCTTGTGCACGGCTCCTGCACAGTTGGACATGAACGCTTCCTGAATGCTCCATGAACACATATTTTAGTTCTGCACATCTCCTCCACAACTACTAAATGAAATAATTTATCCATGATTCACTATTTTACATAATTGATCATAAGGAAAACTACCATCATTGTGTTCATAATTTGCTATGCAAAATTAGGATCAGATATTGACTTAAAACTTGAAAAATTTCCTGGGCCGTTCATGAGGTGTTTGGGAATTGTTCGCATGCTCTAACCTGGTACCCATGAACGGCCCATGAATGGAACGCCTTGTGCACGGCTCCTGCACAGTTGGAGATGAACGCTTCCTGAACAGATATTTTAGTTCTGCACATCTCCTCCACAGTTACTAAATGAAATAATTTAGCCATGATTCACTAATTTACTTAACTGATGATCATTAACATATCACCACGAATTAAGGAAAACAACCATCATTGTGTTCATAATTTTCTAAGCAAAATTAGGATCAGATATTGACTTAGAACTTGACAAATTTCCTAGGCCGTTTATGAAGTGTTTGGGAATTGTTCACACGCTCTAACCTGGTACCCACAAACGGCCCATGAATGGAACGTCATGTGCACGGCTTCAGCACAGTTGGCCAAGAACGCTTTCTGAACAGATTATTAAATTCAATAGCCCAACCCATTTCTTCCACAGTTACTAAATGTAAAATTTAATTAATGCTATTCATGATTCACTATTTTGCATAAATGATAAGCATGAATTAAAAGAAACATGAATGAGAGCATTATAATGGAAGACATTTAAAATTAGAGCTAATATGTTCAAAAATTCAAAAATGCTAACTGTGAGTGAATGTTTATGCTGAGTTATTGGTGAAATACGCAAGAATTGCCAAATTGGTATAATGAGGGTAATATATATTTACATTGAAAGTTTTAATAAAAGTGTAAATATATAAGTACAAATGTTTTGAGGTTGCTATGCATTTACAGCAATAATGTGAGCAAAGTAAATAAAGTGGTGAATGTGTGACTTTCAAATGCAATCCTGAGCTTGTGCAATAACTAAAAGTACTGCAAATAACCCCAGAAGATTGAAAATCTTAATTCCCCAAGACTTGAGAGCTCTTCCTGAACAGTTTAGTTTCATTGGTATGCAACACTTCAGTTCAGCCTAGCTACAGTTTGTAAACATATCTACCACAGCTTCCTGATCAAGCACTGGTATTATTAAATGGATTTCTTTTTCTTGACCTCAATTATTTAATGATGATTAATGTCTTGGTGTATAGGTCTGAGAATGATATACAATTGTTATGAATGATAAAGGTTGCATACCTGGTGAAAATAAATTGTTCAAGAACCATTCCAAAAGTGTGACACGAAATGTTCAGAAACTGTAGCAGAAGTGTTCTTGAACTGTTGGGGAACGTTCTTGGAGTGAATTTTTGCCCATTGAAGCGTTGCAAACTGTTCAAATAAGCTATTCATGGGGTATTTTCCTGCTGTTCATGAGGTGTTTTCAGATGTTCATGACACATTCTTTTAACTTTACAGGAAGTGTTTACAATTACACCAATGATGATTAATGTCTTGGATTGTAGGTCACAAAAAATATAGAAAGAATTCAATTGTACACAAATGTAAAAGAAGAGACAAGAATTTTGGCATATTATGTATGTAAAATTGAATTCTATTTACATATATTCTTTTACTGTAACAAAACATTGTAATAACCTTTCATTCCTTTATGCATAGGCTGATTTAGGGGGGAGGGGCACGTGCCCCCCCCCCCTAGACGCTTGAAAAATCGACAAGATTTTTAGTATTCTTTTTGTTTAATTGGGAGTCTCAATCATTTCCATAATTTTATATTAATAAGTATCTTGTTAAGATAAAGAAAACATATTGTACAGTAATTTTTCTATGCATATTGTTACCCTCTAAATCTCAAATATGAGAAGACTGTTCGCCTGTCACACCCATTTGCCCCTCCCAGAAAAATATCCTGGATTCGCCCTTGCCTATTCATGTATCAATTTAATGTAACCATTATCATTCATAGCCCAGAATAAGGTATAAGGAATATATCGAAATGTTAGTAAACAATTTTGCATATTATTCTCACAATTGTTATTTACACAATTATTATTGTCAGACCTACACTTCGAGATGTTAATCATCATTGGTATTATGGTAAACGCTTCCTGTACAGTTAAAAGAATGCTTCACGAACATCTGAAAACACCTCATGAACACCTGGGAAACGCCTGCTGAACAGCTTACTGGAACGGTACGTCACGGTTCAATGGGCCAAAATACAGTCCGTGAGCGGTTCAATAATAGTTCATGAACACTTAGGGAACAGGTTCTGAACACATCGTTCAACACTTCCTGTACGGTTACAGAACACTCCATGAACAGCTGAACACCTCATGAACAGCTGAACACCTCATGAACAGCTGGGAAACGCCTGCTGAACAACTTATTGGAACGGTTCGTCACAGTTCAATGGGCCAAAATACAGTCCGTGAACGGTTCCCGAACAGTTAATGAACACTTAGTGAACAGGTTCCGAACACTTCGTTTAATGCTTCTTGAACGGTTCGTGAACAGTTCATTTTCACCAGGGTATACAGTAAATAAAATAATTAAAATGTGCATTTACAGAACGGTTGTATGAAAATATTTCATGTTGAAATATATGTTAGCAACAATGACACAATATCTATGCTATTACATGAAATTAGTTTTCACTGACCTCAGTATGTACATGCATTCATTTTTATTTGAATCATGCTGAAAAATCCAACGGCAAGCGAAAAATCACGTAATGAATATGAAAGATTAGTACTAGCAACAACACAAATATTAAGCTCCTTCCATTCTAAGTTTAGATATGTTTCTTAGTGACCATTAGTGTTCTTACACCAAAATTTAAAAAGTTTGGATGTATAATAAACTTTTAGAAGACAGGAATGCTGTTGTTTTTGAAGTGTTAAAACTCAAATTTTTATTTCCAGATTATATTTACACGAAGGACTACTTCATTTGTTCATGTTACTTTCATCCTTTGTATTATTAGTGTAAAAAAAATAGGTTTAATATTTTTCACTTCTGGCAAAAAACTAATAATTTATAGATTGTGTAATTAATAGTAAATAACTAGACATAAGTCATTATTATAAGGCAAATATTAATGGATAGTGATAATTGTTATTAGCTTTCATCAGTTATCATTCTATTTTTTTAAGACTGAGTTTTTGGTTTCTTTAACCTTTTGTAATTAAAGAGTAACACATTTATGGAAACAAAATATTTCTTGTGTATATTTGTCATTGATTTTAAACATTTGTAATATGGGCCACTGAGTTTAATAATAGCCTATCTGAAATTGAGTGCACTGGAAGAATTGACTTTGGGATATATTTACAGGAAATACAGGAAGATGTTTGTTTTACCTTGACCTCATTATCCAACTTAGTATTTTATTTATTTGTGTTATTTTTGTAGTAGTCTGTTTCAGATATGCATTTGCATTTCTGTTTTGAGTGAATACACTTAAACTAATCTACCATTTAGGTATAGATTGTTTATTTTTATTTCCTTTTATTGGCCTTCATAAACATATTTTTTGACATTTCTGCTTCAAGAAAAAAATTATGATCAAATTATTGGATACGACCCGACCCGAGACCCGACCCGACCCGAGGGTCAAAAAAAATACCCGACCCGACCCGAACCTTAAAATTTTGACCCGTCCACCCCTATTTTGAAGTGATGCTAGATAACTCATGTAATTTCAGAGCCTTGGATAATTGTGAATTGTCATTTAATTAATTCAATTTTAATGATTATTGAATGGTACCTCACTAGAAATATATAATATATATATTCTAACCAAACTTTGCTTAGATTTTCAAAGTTTATGGTTGAAATTAATAGTGAATATTTTTTTTAATAATTAGAATAATTAATTTGCTACGTGATATCTTCTTTTTTATGTAATTATATGCTTTAATGAATATACCTCATGTATATGTTTAGTTAACTCGTGATAAAACAAAGTCATTGGGACCAAAACCTTGGAACTTCATAATATTGAATAACATAATTTCATGAATTTTTAATATTTCTCACAAAGGATATATTATGGTTTTCCGACCATTATTTTTCTTTGTAGAATCATATTGGACATTATTGGGTGTTATCTGTGTCAGTATTCTTCAATAAATGCTTTTTCAGTAGATTCAAAGGCTTAAGATAATCATAAAAATGTATATTCCACCTTCTTTTTAGTAACCTATGACCTCCTTGTCAGATTTCCCTCATAATTTCAGCTGGTAAACAAAACAAACATTGTCCAAGTTTATATAATAGATGAATACGTTCAATGGTGTCAGGCTCAACTTTGTGGAAGTTAAAGTTCACAAATGAAAAAACGACTTCGTTTTCTTCCACTAATTTATTTTCACGGTACGACATGTTTCGACCTTGAGCGGTCATTTACGAGTACAAAGATTTGTCAAAAGTCGGGTAAATTTATACCAGGAAGGGACTTGGGGAGGTTGGAGGGGGAAGAGGGTGTTAGGAGGGGGGGGGGGGGGGGTAATGGGTGGCGGTTATGGTGAGGGATGGGAAAACCACTGTGAGGACAGTGTTGATGACTATATGCAAAAGGGTCATTAGTAAAGGATTAGGGTGGATGTGGGTTATCAGTAGGTGTGGGGTTGAGTGGGAGGTTAGGGTTTTTACGTCCTTCAGTGTAGTTTAGAGATACTTTTAGGAGGGGGGAAAACCTTTCAAATAGGATGTCGTTGAGTAAGGGACATTTTCCCATATTCTTCCTTATTTCAAGCTCTTCTTTCTTGTCCATCTTTTTTCCTTTGTTCTCGAAGTGAAGAATCTCTGGTATGAAGTCGCTTACATGTTCTTCTTCCCAAAGATGTTTTGCGAAGTGGGACTGTGAAATATTGCAGTACCGGTAACATCTTTCATGTTCTTTAATTCTGCTCTCGAATGCGCGTCCGGTCTGTCCCACATAAGCCGCTTCACAGTCGTTGCACTTTAATTTGTAGATAGTAGATAGTAGATAGATTTGTAGATATCTACAAATTAAAGTGCAACGACTGTGAAGCGGCTTATGTGGGACAGACCGGACGTGCATTCGAGAGCAGAATTAAAGAACATGAAAGATGTTACCGGTACTGCAATATTTCACAGTCCCACTTCGCAAAACATCTTTGGGAAGAAGAACATGTAAGCGACTTCATACCGGAGATTCTTCACTTCGAGAACAAAGGAAAAAAGATGGACAAGAAAGAAGAGCTTGAAATAAGGAAGAATATGGGAAAATGTCCCTTACTCAACGACATCCTATTTGAAAGGTTTTCCCCCCTCCTAAAAGTATCTCTAAACTACACTGAAGGACGTAAAAACCCTAACCTCCCACTCAACCCCACACCTACTGATAACCCACATCCACCCTAATCCTTTACTAATGACCCTTTTGCATATAGTCATCAACACTGTCCTCGCAGTGGTTTTCCCATCCCTCACCATAACCGCCACCCATTACCCCCCCCCCCTCCTAACACCCTCTTCCCCCTCCAACCTCCCCAAGTCCCTTCCTGGTATAAATTTACCCGACTTTTGACAAATCTTTGTACTCGTAAATGACCGCTCAAGGTCGAAACATGCCGTACCGTGAAAATAAATTAGTGGAAGAAAACGAAGTCGTTTTTTCATTTGTGATAATAGATGAAATTTCAGAACTTAAAGTAAAGTACAGAAAATACGTCTGCACAAAAAAGGTTCACTCTATTTTTTTAATTTTACACCTTGGAGATGAAAAATTTCAGTCAGAATTAAAGTCCAGATTTGACGGCAAAGATGTCTTCAGTCATTTTAAATCAATTCATAACCTGAGGTTCTTTGTGAGTCAGAGAGAATTCCGAAAGAGGATTAATAATTGTTTTTCTATTCTTGTCCTAATCCACGGGAAAGTCTACATTCAATTTGGAATATAGTTCCAATTGAATAGTTCAAAATATTCAAAGGAAATGATTGCTGAAGTACATGCATTTCTTATGTAATAGGATCCCTCCCCCTTTACCCAGGTTTTGGACAATACACAATATGACTCTGGGGTAAGGTCTATAGCCTACCACGATGGAGATTGATTCAAGTCTACTTTAATAGATTACCCTGATGAGTATGGGATTTGAAGTCTTCATTTTGGTGGTGCAAAAAAACTTTGCCAAGTACCTGGAATGCTTTTAGCTATGTTACATAATGGAAAAGAAGTGAATTCAAGAATTTATTTATTTTTTAAGAAAATTGTTCACATACCATAATGTTGCCTATTAAAGTGTGTTTTTTTTTCACTGTGCAAATCTTATTCTCCCAAATGTTATCTTAAATTTTATGTCAGTGTAAGAAAATGCAAGGATAAGTGGACATAGTGGAAGGAGAGGGGGCACATTTCCTTGGAAAGGAACGACCCTTCATAGGGAGAAATTCTTATGCTGATTTGTTTCATAAAATGACGTGTTCATTCATCAACCTCCACAAATTATTCCCTTGATGACTCCTTGTATAGAAACCTTCCCTCTTAATCTCTCTTATTTAAACACAAAATTAAGCTTAAGAACAAAATGCTTTTTTACCATTACTAATTTGCATTTCAGGATTGCATGCTCTAATGTCTTGGAAAAGTGTTTGCATTGATGCTAACTTGGTTGTAGTGTATTACAATGAAATATACCCTTTGTCATTATTCCACAATATTTATCACTTCCATCCCTTGCCTTCAGAACACTTGGAAACAGGGTGGGCGGCATAGGGGTGGGTGATGGAGGACAGTCCACAACTGTTGCCCAGCCTAGACCATCACCTTTCTTGGGTCGACGAACCTATGATCAGACCCAAGCTCACCTCGCTACTACCTCGCCTCGCTTGGCTCGTCGCAACCTTGGGCCCAGTATGTCAGCTTCTGCCAATGCTTCCTCATTGCCTGCTGGGTCGGGTGGTTACTCAAGCCTTGGTGGAAGACCCGGCTCCATGTAAGTGGGGTCGGGGTGAGATGCACTTACCATGAATCTTTACTGCTAGTGGTTAGATAAGGTGTTCTGTTTTGCCAATTTTTCCTTGAAGTGAATTTAATTTTCGGTAAAAGTTGCTAAGCTGTGTATATATATGATGGAATTAGTATTTGACCAACATAAGATGTCCTATGAAAAATTTTGAAATTCTGCAGGAAAAAAAATAGGAATATTTTTTCAGCCATATTGGCCATATTTTTAGGTACCAAAGCATCAATCATGGTGAACCCTTACATTTTAACTTAAATTTTCCGGAATTTTGGCCAATTTTTTTGCATCAATTACATGGCTTTATGCGGTATCGGTATCACCTTAGATTGTCCTTGTATGCAGTAGACAACCAGCAGAAAATTCTCTAGTTTGGATTTGAATTATATGATAAAGACTTTTTGCATTCAATTCATTAGTAATCATTAAAGCAAATGGTTGAAATGAGTCAGAGTGGTAATAATATATAATAATAATAATAATTCGTCTTTATTGGGTGAGATTGGAACTAGGTAGTCTCATCTTCCTTTTAACTCTCTGGGGTGAATATCTCTAATATGGGAAATCTTAAGGAATGTGAAAATTGGTAGTGGCTGGAAAAATTAATGGGATAATTTAAAGCAAAATGTGATGAAAAAGAATAAGTCCAATCCTCACTTAGAGGTTGCTCAATGCACAGCAAGGATCATTTTATGTATTTGCCAATATGATATGAATTTTCCGTATAACTGGCATGTTATGTATTAGATGTTAGTATGTATTGAAATGACCATATCTTTTATTTTTGTAGAAATTTTGAAAGCATAAAAAATCCGAGAGAAGATAATATTAGATTAGGAAACTTTTTGCCGAGTATTACAGTTCAACTCAAGAAAAAAGTTGCAAAATGACACCCTATTGGCTTAATCTATTGGCCGTGGTATCTGTACACAAATTGTCAATGGCTAATAATATTGATCAACATTTTTATTGCCTAAAAGTATTACTTTCACATTTTAACTGCCAACAAAATAGAATCTAATATCCCTCCAACAAGTCCAATACATGTTTAATATTGGAAAAATTAAACTCACTAAAACAAGTAAGGATCATTTGGTGTTAAAAATGTTCATAAGCCAACCGTATTAATCTAAATGTGGTATTGCCTTCATCAAGAAACTTTTCTGTCTAGTAATCAATCCACCTTAACCAGAAAAATGATGATATCGTTGAAATATTTAGGAGGTGTCAATTGAAGACCCTTCTTTCCATTCTAAGGCAACCAGAATATGATGCAAATGTATTTGTTATGAACATAGCCAATGAATGACAGAAAATTTTTGCAGCAATAATTTTTGCTTAAATGGCTGCTAAATTTTAAAACATTTTTTGTACTGTGGTGTGCCTTGATTATTAGCTCTGCTGCTTTTATTGCCACAAAAATAACTCATACCAGTATCAAATATTTGTTAAAATAATTAAGTTTTTCACTTGTCAGTACTATTTTATTCTTTTCAACTTGAATGTTAAATAGTGAAAATTATTAGCTGTTATTGGAATGAAGTCTTTCTGAAAATGATGGTACTATAAATAAAGATTGTTTTCTCTCAATTTCTTCATTTAACTTAAGAATACTTTAATGAAATAATTTCTCTAATTCACATGTTAATTAGGCCTTGCTTTGTGTATGCTGAGAATCATTTGACAGCATTTTATTGTCATATTTGCAGTAAATATTAAACTTTTTTTGTCAGCATGGAGAGTTAAAGCCATAAATTTAAGTTCTCCATTTGATCAAATTGATTACCTCAGAGGTACTTCATTGCTGATTTCCAGTCTTTTCATGAAGTAAAGCCTTGATACTTCTGTGGTGAATAACATGTGGTAATATTTTCATTTTTGCTGTACAAGTTTCCATGAAACCTAAATCAATATTATCCATTATTCATTTTGTTAATTGATATAATAGGTTCATACAATTTGTAAAAATGATAGCCAATTATTTTCACTTGAAAGACATTGTTTGTGCCTAAGAATTCCACTTTTTATAATGGGAATATATTCTATCTATATTCTTCCAGAGTTCAGCTTTGGGTCTCAGGCAAGTCATGTCAGAATTTCATAACTGTGTTGGAGTGGCTTTTTGATGCATTGTTTTATTGCATGGTCATTTGATTTTCATTTTAAATTTTTGAATATTTGTTTTGCTCTTTTTGTGACTTCAGGGAGTTTAAATTAGAGATGTTGCAATTCACCTTGCTGAGGAGCTTAAAAAATATCGTTATTTTCTTAGATGTACATTTTTAATGATAAAATATGTGATTGGCTGTTATTTTTAGAAATATATATATAACAGAATGTCTAGTAGTGCATGATATTGATGAATAATATCTAATTCATTAACAAACTAACTTGTAATTTGTATCCTCTTTTCCATGCACCCTGGCCACCTAACTGAATGCCGGCATACACTTTACCCTTTCACTTTCCTGTATTTTTTTTCTAAAATTATTCTCTGCAAACCCCTCAATTCTTTTTACTCAACTTCATTAATGATTTGTGTTTTATTCCTTGGTGTGATTACATTCCTTTCATACATCTTATTTTTACTTCTGCCTTTCATTGTTATCTCTCCCTGCCTTTGCATGATGGGACTGTTTATTTTTCCATCAATCCCTTACTCATTTACCTCATATCAATAAATCTTCCACTTTTGGCCGGCAATGGTAATGTATATTGAGTGATCCCAGGGAGCAGGGGTTGGACTCAACTCCCCCTAACTCTCCTCCGGGATATCGAAGACAAATTAGTCGAGAGGAGAATGTTTTCTCAAGGCTTACCTCTGGTACAACAGTTGGCAGTGAGCATCTTCCTGGTCAAGGCGTGATTACTCTTTATCAAGGAAGAGTGAGTATCTGATGCTTTCTAAACAATTCCATTAATTGATGTACGTATGGTATTAAGTACATGTATACATGTGTCTTGCTAGAACAATAAAGTTTGAAGATTACATTGGCTTTAGCATGAGGTGTTTTTGAAAAGGTTGATTACTCAAGACAACTTGATTTTGGGTTAACTTGATGAGGAAAGGACAATGGTCACATGTTACAATTTAAGAACTACATCGAAAGTGGGAGGCATCTAGTGGTCTATGCATAGTTTAAAAAAATGAGCATAATGTTTCGAATGGCAATAATAGTACTAAAGTCATTAACTTGGTGATGACCACTAGAGTCTACTCTGTTGAATGTAGTTTGTACAGTCGGATTCAAAAGTATTGCAACGAATGAATCACTGCCACAGTTTGGAAACTGAGTTTCAGTGTATTCCATTGTACCTGTAGGATGGAAATTTAAACAACATTCCCTTCTCCTGCAGTATTTTTATTACAGCATCATTAAAGGAAATGTATGGCGGATATTTGCAATATTTAATACCGCATAAATTGTGCTGCTCATGCTGTATAATAAATCCATCCCCAGAGCTTCAATTTACTTTCTTTCATAAATTATCCGATCCGTCTAAGTATATTTTCCTACAATTACGCTATGCTACCTACGCTGAGTTTTTGGATGAGAGATAGCAAACATAACATACATATAAAATATCCACTGGAATATCACAGCAAATAAAGCCACTGCCTGTTAAAATTCAGTTCGATTTTGTGACACTAGAAGACTGGTTCATTCTGTTTCATGAATTGAGAAAGCTCATAATGAAAGCGTAGGTAGCGTAGCGTAATTGTAGGAAAATATACTTTGATGGATCGTATAATTACCGAGAGAAAGTAAATTGAAGTTCTGGGGTGGATTTATCATATAGCATGAGCTGCACAATTTATGTGGCATTAAACATTGCAAATATACGTACATTTCCCTTTAATGATGTTGTAATAAAAATACTGTGGGAGGTAGGGATTGCTCAAATTTCTCTCCCACAGGTACAAGAGAAAATACCAAAATGGATTCCAAACTACGGCGAAAGTGGCGCCACTTCATTCGTTGCAATACTTTTGAATCCGACGGTACATTGTCATATGAGATCATTGTCATACGTCATCAAGTGAACTTGATTATTGTGGCTTTAAAAACTGCCTGTAGTCATTATCTTGGAGATAACTAAATTTTAGTATGTGGGAGTGCATAATTATCTGATAGTAATTTAGCTCACATCTCCAAAGTTTGTTTCAATTTAAACAATTTTTTCTAACAAAGCCACTCAGTCCTTCCATGTCACCTCTGTATTTGTGATCTTTTGGTAAAAAAACCATAAAGACTTAATAACTTAAAGACACAATTTTGCTCTCGGAGGCATGTCACTTGAGGAATTGTCTTTGCATTTGGCACATCTAAAAATTCCTTTAAAAGGGTTTTCTTATTATTCTAAGTGCAGTAGCATGCTTGGGTGGATCATTGTTTGAATCTTTATTACAAATTCTTGGGATAGCGACTTCAATCATTACAAAGGTAAATGATAATATTACTGTATAAATCAGTCTTACGTTTTAATTATCAATGTTTTTTTAAGTTTTTTATTTTTAGCCCTTTATTGATATCTTGTATGATGTTAGGCACGATGTGGTGGAAGTTCGTAATATTGTTGAAATGACACATTGCAATATTTCAAGTGGAAATATTGCAATGTGTCATTTCAACAACTTTATTGATATGTTTGTCAGATGCAAAATCATGATTTCTTCATTCTGGAATTCAAATAATTTCATCTTCAGTATTTATTGCTCACATATTATAAGGCAGTAGTGATTTTATCTAATAATTTTCTGGAAAAAATTACAAATTTAGGTACACACTATCAATTCTAAAATATACTAATTTTTCATCTTGCTGTTGCATCTGGTCTCAATCACTCACAAATGTAATATTTACTATTTCAGGCAACACCCAAAGCACCTTTAATATGCACTCATATTGCTGAAGGGCATTCCAAGCCAGTTTTATCAGTTTGTGCTACAGATGATTTATTATTTACTGCTTCCAAAGGTAATTATAGAATTTTTCTCTCTCTCTTCACCATCTTTTTTAAATCTGGCAAAAATTTTAATCAGTAGAGAAAGAAAGAGACTGTTGTTTGCATCTTGGAAGAAAAGCTCTCAATTTACTGTCACATCATCCTAATTTTAATACATCACACTCGCATCTGTTGTGTGTATAGAAATTCATAGTAATTTCAGTAACCTTTATCATATAAACTTTAAAGAGTGACAAAAATCAGCCATTTCCTTTGGTATCCAATGATGAGAGAGAATTTCTAAATCTATACAAGTATACTTTCTACACACTTTGTGATGAAGTTATTTTGTCAGCCAGTGCTTGTAAATATTATGCGGCCTTGGAATCATTATAAATTAAATATCCTATATTTTTATATTAAGTTTTAGAGGTTAAAAATCAGTCTCATAAGTTCAAATTTATTTATATTAAGGTCGTTTTATAAACTAATTTTCCTTATGCTTCCTCCATCTATGTGTGTTTCTATCATTGCCATTACCAACCATATGATTAAAATCTCATGTCAATATGGATTGAAATTAAGGATACAAATCTTTGGTATCATTTAACCATATTACATATTTCCTCTTTGAATTTGTGTTTTCTGTTAATAATATATTTATTTATTTTCTTTAGATCGCACGGTTAAAGTGTGGGACTTAAGAAGAGGGGAAGAAATTGAATCCCTCTCTGGTCATCCAAATAATGTAGTTGTTGTGCGGTACAATGAACCAAGTCGACTGGTATTTTCTGTTTCTGCAGCCTATGTTAAAGTGTGGGATCTTCGTTTGAGTCCACAGTCCAGATGCATCAAAACATTACTGTGAGTATTGCCTTTAGTAGTTCATGGATATAGTCATATTTTTTATCTACAAATACCATTTTCGGGTACTCAGGATATCAGTATGAAGAGGCTCAATTGCCTGGCTGTCTAACGTTTTTCTCCTATCACATTACTAGTAAGGTCCCATCAACATTCCTAACCTCCCTCTGCTAGCATAAAAAAAAGCATCATAAAAAACCAATGTAAACAAAATTACTTTGTGTCAATTCATTATGTTCAATAGGGTGGTTTAGATTTTTAAATGACGATATCTATTTTTTGCTATTAAATGAAAAGTGAAAATTTTCCAGCATGCAAAAACGCGACGGCTAAGTATGAATGCTGGGAAAAGCCTGTGTGATGTCATTCTGGTTCCGACTGCCGTCTTGTGAGTCCACCTTGGTGCGAGGCTATGAGCACCGCTACAATGGAGGCTGCTAGCAGTTGGCACATGGCTTAATTAAGGATTACTAACCCTTTCACTGCTGTGAATGTACCTGGTACGTTCGCACGGCAGACTGCTGTGGACGTACTTTTTCTTCCTCCCAGGCATGCACTTTCACCGAAGCACTTCAAAGTATCCCTAATATCTGGGACCCTTTCCTTGGCGAGCTCACCCTCGCTGGCCCCTCTATTCGACCCTCTGAGCGGGGGGCCTCCCTCCCCAAAAGTGACGGCTCTGACTGCATTTTGAAAATCTATCAATCAATCCGATCATCAAAAAATGATTGTTTACATTGCACTCTTGCCAATCAGGCAATCAAAGACATCTTGGAACCGTATTTCTGCGATGAGAAATATCGATTTTGTTAACTTTGCTATAATGGCCAATTTCCGGAGATCCGCAGCCACGTTTTTAGCAAAGTTAGTAAAATCGTTATTCTTCATCACAGAAACAAGTTCAAAGACGTACTTGAATGCTTGATTGGCAGGAGTGCAATGCAAACAATCATTTTTTTATGATCAGATTGATTGCTTGATTTTTCGAATTGCAGTCAGAGCGGTGACTTTTCTGGAGGGAGACCCCGCGCTTGGAGGGTTGAAGAGAGGGGCTGGTGATGGTGAGCTCGTCAAGGAAAGGGTACCGGATTAGCAACCCTACGAGGGTGTACTACGCCCATCCTGTAAGTACCTGCCCCATGGCCCAACTAAAGGCATTTTGATCTTTTCGCTGCATGTGAGGAGAAGGTTTTCGGAGATTGAACAGCAGTGAAAGGTTTAATACCCTAATATCCAAATGAATGAAACTTTCCGACCATAGGCAATTTTAATAAGTGATCATTAAGAAATGTTTCCCTGAGCTCTATGCCTCATGCATGCATTGGTAATCTTAGATGATGTAAAACTCCTGACTACTCAAATAGCATCTAGGTCCCTGTGACGTCACGTGGAGTGGCATTGCATGGGCACCAATCTGCCCTTTTTCAAATGAGGTTAGAATTGACCATTAGCACTTGTCTAAACTGGGATTTCTAAATCTAAATAATTTGTATACAGTAGAAGCCCAGTTTTACGAGTGCTCATAATCCCTCGGGAATCACTCGTAAAAACTAGCACTCGTTGCATCCGAAGGTGTTGAATTAACCCACCAAAGTCACATAATCATTCGTACTTACAGTTTTTCTTTTGTATCCGTGGTATTTAACGAAATTAAACAGGTAACGAGTCATTATCAGGCACATTCTGGTTGAGTTTCAACATATATAAAGAAAGAAACGTGGTATTTTCAATCATATAAAATATTTTTTCCTCCAGTTTCGGAGATTTTATTCACGTTCTTATATTTTTTGATTGCCGAATAAATCTGTTAAAACAGCACAACTAGTCGGAATCAATGTATTTGGTATGTGGTGGAAGTTTTTTTATAATTTTGGGAATATGTTAAGACAGTAATATCAGTTTTGTACAGTTTTCGAATGTTAGTCAGTAAATCCATCAGTTAGGAATATTGGCCGAAATGTTGACTGAAATACGGCATGATGCGGTGGTTGAAGATATTTCCCACAAAGGCACCTATTTCTTGCAGTTTCTAATACTCACAAGGGGAGACCACGTACCTTGCTCCACCTTTTTCAATGCTGTATTTTTTATGGCATTCAGAACATTCGCAAAAACGGGATTCTCGTAAAAAGCCGTACTTGCAAAACCGGGCTTCCACTGTATTATGAATACACTAATTATAACGAATCGCAATCAATGCCTTTCGTTTTCTTTGATGAAGGAAAATACCCTATTGGTGTAAGAAATATGCCAAAATGAGGGTGTTAGATATTGCAGTTGACAGTATCCTTACATCCAAGACATGAAAAATGTGAGCCAGGCATGGTTATATTAAATTTAATAATTTTATGGAGAAATGAAAATTTATTAACTGAGAAAATGGTTTCATTTTATATTATTGAATGTAAAAGATTAATGTTTAATAGCCCCTGAGAATAATGACATTATTGAATGCTGCAAGTAGATGATACTTGTGCTTGATGTCATTCAATCTGGTTTTTAGCACTGAAAAATTATTTGCAGGTGTTTTAAGAATTCTAGATAAATACATTGGGAGTTTAGAATGGATATAATAAACAACATCTCAGGAAACTGCCAAATGAAAAAAGTGGTCATAACAAAAAGTCCTGTTGACAAGGCATGATGTTATTATTCAACAGTCTGTCTGTTCCTCAATTTCGAATTTTTTCCCACAGCCTTGATTCCAATTGGAGATAAGAAATATTTAACAGCTTCTTGCATCTGCTTTATAGTTTATGCCCATTTTAGACTTGGTATTAGAAATAAGTTATCATGCATATTCTCTCTTTTATTTGTTTTGGCTTTCAGGACAGATGGTAGAAGCTCTGCAGAATTGAGATATTTTTTTACATTCATTCTCAATTGACTGTAATAATAATGGTCTGGTTTATTTTATTGTGGTTTATTTATTTATAGATCATCTGGAATAGGTCAAAATGGACCAGTAGTTCTCAATACACCATCCAGGACCTTATCATTGCCAGCTGGAGAAGTTCATTTGAATGATGTTGCTCTTAATCCTAATGGTACTACCTTGTATACAGCTGGTGGAGACAAAGTTCGTGTTTGGGACCTCAGGAAGTGAGTAATTGCCTTTTGCAGGAATTATTGTTGCTAGTTAGTGAGGATTACACCTTCATACTATCCTTGTAATAGAATGCTTGCAATGATTCATTTTAGGTGCATTCATCCTACGTATCGATTTACTGTTTTTATGATATCCTTATAAAGAGAATTCTTACGTACTTGAGCTTTTTACTCTTTTCTCATGAAATCCCTACCTTTTTTATTGTATATCTTAACCAATAATTTTTCTTAACAGGTTTGCAGCTACAGCAAAATTAACAGGTGGACATCAAGCAGCTATAATGTGCCTTGCAGTAGGAAAAATATCTGAAGAAGAAGATATTGTGGTTACTGGTTCTAAAGATCACTATATTAAAGTGAGTATTAAAAAACCCCTGAAGTTTGTTGAGATCCATGAAAGTGATCTGCATATCTTGAAGAAAGTTGTTTTGATACTTAGTGATTTCTTTTTTAAGGAAATTATTGGCATTGTCTCCAAGTCACAATTATTTTACTCTTTTGTTATGATATCATGTTTGTAAAAAAAAGGCCATATTTTATTATTAGTTTTCAGTTGTACAGTAGACTATCGTTAATATGAGCAACCTTATTACAAAGTTCTCATTTTTACAAAGGTTGGTCCCGAGGACAAGGCTAATACAATCTGTTGTAAAAGAAATGTTATTACAAAATTTTCGTTATTGCAAAATTACAAACCTCAGTCTGGGTCCTGGTGGTTTCAGAAAGAACTTTATCTCAAAGTTCTAGAGATAGGGAAAGGCATTCATGTGACCCACTCGTTACCACTCAAAAATTGGCCACACAGTAAGTCCACTTTCTATGAACATCCGATTATGAACTTTCGGAGATATTAACATTGGAAGAATTCAAATGAGCCCGAAATTTCAAATTTGGCACCTTGAGAGTTGGCCGCGGTAAGGCGTAGAGGAACTTGCACTTTTGGGCACAGTCTGAACAACGTATTAAATAATCCGTTGTGAAGGCAGGAACTGTTCAGCATTTTTCCTGCTCTTCCTTCTGTGGTCGGTGAATTTTTTTGGCTCCAGCCACAACGAATGCACTAGATCAGTTTGTCGCAATTGTGAGTTAATACTCAATTGTAATGCAGTGTTGCATTCTGCTGGATAATCAACCATTTTGATTTGCATAGGTCTATCAACTTACAAACAAGGTTTTGGAACGCATCTTTTACGTATGTCAAGGACTAACTGTATTTGGGAAGCTATCAACCCTCAATTGCATCATGCAGCAGCCAAGGGGTTTTTTTCTCGCATGAATGTTGTAGATGCCAGATGGTCTTGAAAATGGGAATACCTATGATGAGTTAGTGAAAGTAATTTCTAATAGAGTTCTAAAATTTGGATATAATATACAAAATGAAGTGATTGTTTTACACTCGGAATATCAGTAATGTGAGAGGTATAGCTCAAATGTTATAGTCGCTCTTTTCCCTTGGAATTCCGTTTACAGACATTAAAATACGTGGAAACTGTTGTTGTGACTGATGTTTTTGTCATAGAGTTTTGTAATAAGGATATAATATGCAAAATCACTTGTGTGAATTACACTCGGAATTTATGTTTTGTGGAAGGTATAACTCAGAGGTTATAGTTGCTGTTTTCCTTTGGAATTCAATTTTCAGACAGTAAGAAAACGTTAAAACTCTTGTTGTGGCTGAGATATGCATCATAGAGTTCTATTATTTGGGAATAATATACAATATGACGTGTGTGTATTACATTCAGAATAACAGTGATGTAAATGGAATAACTCAGAAGTTATAGTCGCTCTTTTCCCCTGGAATTCCATACTTAGACAGTAAAAAATGTGGAAACTGTTGTTGTGACTGATGTATAAGGTGTAGAGTTATGAAACGTGGATATAATATGCAAAATGACATGCATGCATAACACTCAGAATTTAAGTGATGTGAGAGAAATAACTCAGAAGTTATAGAGGGCAAGAGCTAGGCAGTTGTAATTTGTTTTCCCTAAGATCACTGTTCAAGCAGATGACTTCAAAGCGAAATGAGAATATTGTAAGTTATTACTTTTTGATAAAGCTCCTTAGTTGCAAAAAATTCTAGAGAGTGAAATTAATGCTTATTCTTGTATAAATGATAAGAAGCTATTGTCATTTCAGATTCACCTCTCGTCAATTTCATTCCTAAAAGAAATGTTCTAACGAACTTCATTATTACGAACCTTTTGTTTTTCAGTCCCTGTAAACTTTGTAATTATGAGAGTCTAATGTATTAAGTTCTGACTACTTACATATTGTAATTTAAACCTAGTTTCAATTGTGGGAATAAGCCAAGACTTCTTTGAAACACAACTCTCATTAGTGTTTTCACAAGTAGTTATATGTAGCTGTGGTGCAACTGATATTTTCTTCATAATGATAATGTTGTGGCCTTCATTTTTATGTCTTTCTGTCAGTTGTTTTTGCAAGATAATGAGCTGTTATTACAGATCGGTGAAATTTAATTTCTTTTTTGCGGAAAATAAAAAGTAAAGTGAAATCATGGGAATTAGAAAATAAAATGAAATAATGAAAAATCAGGAATCTTGGAATCTTTTTTCCCAAGTTTCTCAAGTATGGTGATGGTAGAAAAGTTTGGAAGTGTGTTATCTCAAACTTGCTGACTGATAGCTCGTACAATGGTAAAAAATTATTTGACCATTGAATGAGCTATCATTTTAATTTTGTACTTTATAAAAAAATAAGTAAAGTGAACATGGATTAGGACTGAAAACAGAGGAGTCCACAGAGTAGACAGTAATAGTCTATCATGACCAGTGAGGCAGCCTCGCAAGCATAGCATTACTCCATTTTATTGAACTTTATTTTACTGCCTTGTTTCCTTTTTGTGGTTAATGAATTTGAAGTGTCATGTCCTGATAATCTCCTAGTTCACAGAGAACCTTGAGGCAGCATAAGTGAATTTTATGCTGCCTCATGTTGCCAGGCTAAATAAGATTGTAATTAATTGCAAGTATTTATTCACCCTTTACCCTATGTGGAGAATTTATTTTTGGAATGGAATTCCTTCTGTTTCTTTATGTACAAATTTTTCATTCCATTCAGGTGTTCGAAGTTAATGGCCGAGGAAGTATGAACAATTATAATCCAAAAGTAAATCTTGAACCACCTCACTATGATGGTATTCAAGCTCTCGCATTGCATGGAGATATGCTCTTCTCAGGATCAAGAGACATGGCCATCAAAAAGTGGGATCTCTCGAAAGAGGAGTTGGTCCAGGTTTGTAAATGACAATTGCATACTATTTATCTTTTGTTTTCTTTGAAAATTTTCCATGTTATTCTTTGCATTTTGCAATTCGTGATCATAGTCAATCAAAAGGGTAACTGAAATTCTACTTCAGTCTTTTACTCAGAAATATTTCAAGGAGAAGTGAAGTATTATAATTAATGGATGTCTTTAGCACCTGTGGTTTCATTTTAATCAAATATAGTTAAGTGTTCATTTAGTTATGGCCAAGGTGATGATGGAAATTTCTTACCATTGAGCACCCCTGATCTGGGAACATCTATAATCTGGCAATACTTTCAAAGTATGCTTTGTAAGGGAAACTTACTTTTTTGCAGAGTAATTTCATTTGTCTTCACCTGCTGAAACTCTCCCCCACTGTTAATAAAAATTCTCCTTATTATATTTGTCAACAGTAGGACACAGTTGTTCTTATGACTCTTTATTGCAAAGTCAGAGACTGGTACATGCACTGCTAATGCTCCGCGGAAATGGCTTGACTCGGCCCTTATGAGCAGACTGCAGGTTTGCTGTACTGTGTAGCAGACATAAGACTAACAGGAGTATCTGAAGAATTCTTAAATACATTTTATTTATTACTTACTGACTAAAAAAATGATAGTAACAGTACAAAAAAGATCTCTGCTAAATAAATTGAAGACTTGGCCATGCATTGCAAATTACATGGATTCCTCTTTGTCGAGATTCAAGTGGCATGTCGGGAATATGGAACTGTAGAATTAGAGAGAGTCTATTTGCTTTGTCATGGGACTAGTAAAATAGCCTCTTTCCAGTGGCAAGAGAATTGTATTAGAATAATTGGCCTCAGTTTCACTTAGCCCATTTGGAGCAAGGAAATATACCTTGGAAAATTATTTTCGTGTAAAAATAGTTTTCTTCTCAACTGTTGAAAATTTAGTCACATCTTAGATCCATTTGGATTTTGAATTCTTGTATTTTCCCCTAATTATCTTGAGTATCAACTTCAAAACCTTATCTAACAATATATTTGATTTGACGATTCATTATAATGAAGGGGAAAGATATAGTGACTGCAGACAAGTAATTTATGTATAGTCTGTTTTTACTGAGGTATGTCATGCTGTCTCTGCATCTTTTGCACCGTATTAATTAATAAAATAATCCTCATTCGCCTTGACCGGGATTCGAACCCGGATCCCTCGATTTCCGGCCGAGTGCTTTAGCCAGTTAAGCTACCGAGGCATCATTCTCCCCTGTGGAAATTTGTGGACCACCTTGTCCGGTATAGTCCACAAATTTCCACAGGGGAGAATGACGCCTCGGTAGCTTAACTGGCTAAAGCACTCGGCCGGAAATCGAGGGATCCGGGTTCGAATCCCGGTCAAGGCGAATGATTTTTCCTCTGTGGATTTTTCGCACTATTTGTGCATTGCGGGTGACTCCGTAAAAAGTTATCACCGTGGCTAGTCCCGGTATACTTTAATAAAATAATCCTGTTAGGCATGGGTGAAAGAGGGAGAATAGATCAGGTTAGCGAAGGTATAATAGGGCATGGGTGTTATGAGTGACATATTCTTGTAAAACTTTAGAAGAGAAAAATGACAAAAAGTGCTTTGTTAACAAAGTGAGTTAAACAGAAATCATTGAATGGCAGTGGAACTAAATAATACGTAGGGTGCTATAAAAATTGAATTAAGGACTTATTTCTTCTTTCATTGCGATTAGTGACCTCATTACTCTGCTACACATGAGGAAAAACTAATAATTTCAGTAATTTAAAATGAAGCGAGCTAAAGATTTACAGTGGAGAAAATTTTAATTATGTATACAGAAACAAAGTATATACAGTATCACATAGGCCTATATAGTATGTGACAATAACCCTATAGAGTTTCAAGAGAACTTTGATAATACTAACCATTAAGTCCAAACTAATTTTAAATGTTTGTACCAAGTGTTAGCATGTGGAAACTCATTCCTTGTTCCATAATTATTCAATAGCATTTTATATCAATTACATATTTCTTGAGATGGGAGATTATTAGTCTGCTAATTCACTTACACTCATACTTCCTCATCCTTATTTTTAGGTGGTGTCATACCACCTTTCTCCCAGTAATGCAGATGATGAGACTTCCATAATAGATATCCTTGTGCACAGACGTCATTCCTCATGATTCCTAGTGCATACCATGGCAGGGACTTCTTGGCCTCAATTTATCCATATTTTTTCACGCGTTACTCAGGCCTTTTGACAGTAAACCGCCAATCACTCAGCATATATTTTTCATATTCTATCTTAGTTGTGTTGGAATGGAATGAATTTTTATTAATAAATTGGTACTACCGTTTGGTGATATTTTGGAAATAATTTCAGCTAATGTATCAACTCTCTTTATTTGAATCTTTCTAGTCTGTGAATAATGCCCACAAGGACTGGGTCTGTGGGCTTACCTTCATGCCAGGAGGAGGGGGACAAATGCTTTTGTCTGGCTGTCGATCCGGGGTGGTGAGATTATGGTCTTCGGAAACATGCCACTTGCTTGGTGAAATGCAAGCTCATTCATCTCCAATTAATGCCTTGGCTACAAATGCATCTCATGTCTTCACTGCTTGCAAGTAAGTTCTCTTTTTAGTATTCCTTCTAATTCTCAAATTCATGATCACAATGAAACTACTGTCCCCAGAAGTTAACGGATGAGTTTTATCATGTTGATGGTGGTGGCACTCTTATACATAATTTACAGGAAATCTTTTTACTTAGCGGTGCTGGATTCAATAGTACCACTGCTGAAACTAATATTCCTATTGCATTGAATCATGGTGATGTTACTGTTGTTGATTTTAGATTTTTCTGAATTATGCACAAAAATGTGCATGGGCTCTAAGATAATAGGATGAAATTTTATATTATTTTATCATTAGAATGCAACAATGTCTTCATATACTATGAGTCAATTCAGAAATAAACCTAATGGTATTGTCAATTTATACTGTATAAGAAGAAAATATTTAGGGGGATCATTTGGGAGAGGGATAGATTTGGGTGGGGTGTTTTCACTTGAGGGGGTCAGTCTCAAGCCCTGATGTCGCTCAATAAGATATATATTAACAGTATTTATAGTTTTCAAGAGGTTCTCTTCAGACTGTACCCCTAAAACTTGGTGGTGGAATTGAATCCATTGACTCCCCCTATCCACTCAAAATGGCTATTCCTGGAAGTTACTCTTTCCCTCAAAAACCTTATGTCTGGATCTGTTCCTGTATCAGTTAAATGACCATGTTTGATCAAAAGTAATCCCCTTAACTTTTCATAGTACAAGCAGCAATTTAATCATCTCTTAATATTACAAATGTTTTCTGCTAGTCTGTCAATGTTCTGTTACGCCATCAAAATGATATTGTGTACAGACATGGTTGTGGTGGAATTTACCGTAGGTATTGAACCATTTAATCGGCAGATATGCTTCACTATCTTTATTATAATGGGAGGTGCACTTTTAAAGTCAATATGCTCAGTCAATCTGTTATCCATTTCATCTGCACTTTTCCAAGTGAGGATATCTTTTGGTGATTATCATCCGTAGACTTCTTCTTTTAGCTCCCAATTCATTTCTCACTTTGCGCTTGTTACCCGCTCCTCCCTTCATCCTGGATACTTGTGTGGTTTTTCAGCACTGGGGAAGTGAAAGTGTGGAAGTCACCTCAATACAATGCCATGACCATGTCCACCGGGAGGGTATTTGAGCTATCCCTCTGAGGACACGGGCGGGAGCGGAGAGGGTCATGGTGGAGTCCCAAGTGAAGTTACTTTGAAGTATAACCCTTCATTGATCCCTTTACCGCGTCCGCAAAACCCAAAGTTAATGCCCATTAGTGTGCAATCAGCTTGTGCAAATTTCCTCTCTCCCAATGATGTTTGCCTTGATTTCGATGCTACTCTTCTGCATTCTTGTCTGCATCAGGCTGTGTTATTTCCTGACTTCATTGTGAGATTGGTGTATTATATTGTATATAAATCGCTGTAAAAGAGTAAAAAAATATGTTGATAATTGTCACTTCTGTGAAGGGATATTTGCGTTTGCATTTAAGTTTTTTCAGGAGTTAACAACACATAGTTTTTTGTATGTATGGGTGTGTTGTGTGCATTTTTTTAGAGTGATGTGATGCCAATTTTTCTTGTTGTGAATACATGTTTCATTTTTTAAATCCCAAGTGAAATTCTTTGCAGCATTGAAATTTCTTTTTTTGCTATTTTCCCTTATCTTTCATGTTGAATTGTTGCAAAGAGACCGGAAGGGATAATAATGTGATTTGGAGTCGAATTTTTTATGGTGATTAAGACTGGTGGTTTTAAAATTTGGTGCTTGTTAATGATCTCACATTATATGTTAAGTATCAATGCATGTATGTTCAATAATGTATGTTAATTTAATAGTTCTCCTGTTAAGTTTAATTGGCCTGTTGGAGGCTGAATTCATGGTAATTCAAACTGGTTGTTAGAATGATAAGGAACTGAAATAAAAAATATCAAAAATTGTGGCGTTGGTTTGCACAATGAGTAGTAGGTACATTTACAACGTAAGGTGTGGTTTTTGTCATCAAGGAATTTGTTTTAGAAAATCTTTTACAGGTGTGGATATTGAAGTATCTCATCGCATATCCATATTATCTTGTGAAATAAATATAATATTTTTGCATGTTAACTACATTAAATTAAGCAAGTACAAAAGTAATTCCAGGGTTAATGTGGTCCGGTAGATGAATTTTGTTTACACTTGACACTGCATTGTTACTTTTTCTTGGAATGACTGCAAAACAGTAGGTTGAATACTTTTACTTGAAACCAATATTTCTAATTCTATATATTTTCAAGAATTACTGCTCTACTAGTTGTCCTAAATGACATCTGTTGGTCTCGTAGCTTGTCAGTCAGGTGAATTCTTTTGCAGGAAATACCGTGGGAATATTTTTTAGTATTTCAGACGTGAACCAGACTTAAATTAACCAATTGGATGACATCTGTCATTACTTTATGGAATCTATTATTTATGTCGAACCAACAGGAAAACCTTCGCCTATTTCCATAGGATTATTTTACTTTTTGACCATAGTTTTGTCTGACGATGTTGACAGTTTGACGAAACCACAGTCATTAAAAAATATCGTGTGGAAGTGTGCAAAGTTTTTCTTATTGGTTTGACACAAACTTAAATTAATCATCATTGGTACCATGGCCCTGACGATGCTAATTGTTATAATTAGTATTGGGAATGGCCATGATTTAATTGTCTATATATCTGAGGAATGAAAAATATTTTCTCCTCCTGAAAAATCAAATGGTTTTGAATTGTTTACTCAATTTATTCTATGAATAATTTACTCATAAACCAGTTGTTCCCCATTACAGCTGAAATTTAAGAAATTTTAAGAACTGTTTTAAGTTATGTGGATAGTGGTGGGAGTTTAACTGGGCAATTCATCTGTATTCAGTCATTATTTGGTAGTCAAATGGCCTGGAACTTGAAAAACTTGGAATCTTATTTTTTTTAATTGACAATTTTTTTCTCAGAATTTCTACTTTGGTATATAAACACCTAGTAGATAAATTAAAGCAAGGTTGGATTGCTGATCTATCCTGTTAAACCAGAAAGGCTTGGCAGTAGTAGGATATCTAGTGAGATAAATGGCATGTTTGAAGAGAAGTCAAGGGATGGTATCATTGAGCTTCACTATTACTACTGTCTCTGTGATTTCATTCATTCAAAATTTTGATCCCATTATAATTTTATTTTAACTGCATTTGGAAGGTAATGAAAGTTATTTTATGTTTTATGCTAGTTTTTGGATTGTAAAATCCTAACGCTTTATGAGATCTGACTCTTGGAGTTGGTGTTCATTAAAAAAATATGGTTGGACTGGACTCAGGACAGGAAAAACTACTCATTTAATGAAAAATGAGGGTTGTAGTGTACATAATTATGAAGACAGATGAGTAGGATATGATGATTCTGTTTTATTTTGCCCGGAGAATTTCTAGTGTTAAATGGAAAGGAAACCAGTTCTGTTAGGTTAAACATTTGCAAAATCTGTCATTGTTTACTGAGATATTTTGGATACTTTAATGTAAATTCCTAATGCTGATATGTAATACAATTGCAATGCAACTAATTTATCATAGCCTAACCAATTGGATTTTTTTACAAAGGCCTATAATTCTGAGGGTCCCATGTTCATAATGTATTTTTAGGATCACTTTCAGTGCGATTTTGTGCCCCGTGTCTATTTACTAAAATCAAGTACCAATTTTGGATTTAGAGCTTTTGTCCTAGAAATTACAATTTTGAGGCAAGTATGACATTGAGCATCTCTTGAGAGATGGTTAAGGAATTCTGTAACTTGATTCCAATTCAACATGTGAACATAGTACATTCACCAATCTTGAAACTTGATAAAGCTACTATTTTCACAACCTAAGAAATGTTTTTTTTTAAGTTAGTACATTTGACAAATTCATAAAAATATAGGTACCTAATTTTATTGCTTAAAGAGTTCAAATAACTGTGATGTTTACTCTTCACAAATATGTATTTTCCTCCTTGAATTTTATTTTAATCTTGAAACTTTTAGGATATAGACTGTGGGAACCGTGTCATTGCCTGAAATTATTCATGCTGAATTGAAATCCAAACTGGAATTAAAGTAAACTGATTTGGATTCATTGCCATCATTGCAGAGGTGTCTGTGCATAAAAATACTTATGTTCTTTCTCATAAAAAATACCATTTTGTTCAGTATGGGGTGGCAGCTTTTGCTTGGTAGTACAATTTGCTGCAAGAAAAAATTGGCAAAATGAACCTCTCTACATAATTTGTTACCCTTTGTTATCATGAATCTTTATCATTCATTTGTTGGCATTTCTTGACTTGGTCAACCAAAGGGTCATGTTTTTGTGATAACTCATACAGATTAAAATATAATACCCTCAGAATAAGGCTGTGTTATTTGCATTACTGTGGAACCATGTATTATTTCTAATTTGTAATGAACCTTGACAATATGTAGCTGTTCTTGAAATACTCTTGTTACTATCTCATTATGACTCGTATGTACTGGATGGCTATATGGCTAGGCCTACAACGTTGGAGGTAAAACGAAACAACAGATTTAAGAGTGCAGTAATGTTGGTAGTGAAGTGAATTGATATGAATCAAGGTATTTCTTCCAAATAATTTTTGGAAACATGAACAATCTCTAGACATGTTATATGTCCTTAGATACTTTTCTGGTGCTGTTATCTGTGAGAAAACAGTCTTGCAAAATTTGAAGTGGGTCTCAAGTTGACAAAATTTCAAGTTACAGCATTATTTGATATAATGCAGGCGATTCATTCTCATTTATAAACAGATTTGGGGAAGTTGGTGGTTGGACAAATAGTATTCAATTGATAGGTGATATTTTATCTTGGAAATTGCCAGTAAATCAATTTTTGGCATTAATTTTGCCAAAATTTTAAATGCAGCAGACTCAGATGCATATTTGATGCATGTAAATACAAAATGTATCACAATAACAAATAACGAGTGTGATTTGGTTATCAGAGACTGGAATATTCTACGTATGTAGAACTTATGTTCAGAGTTTGTATTGATATGAGCCTTATATAAGTAATTTGGTCTTATTTGTTTATATTTTGTTGAAAATTCTTCTTAAATAAATTATAATAGCAATGATATTATTGCTAGAGTATCATATGATTATTAGTTATTTAAATCTTTACAGTTGTTGAATTATTCTTTACTTTTCCCCTGATTCAGGTGAATCCCTATCATGTTTATGTAGTTGCAGTATAATTCTTCAATTCCAGAAAACTTATTATTCATTATATTCTCCAGTTTACAGTTTATACACATTTATTTTCATGATTGCTTTAAATTTTTCAGTCAAAAAGTTCGTAAATATTTTCTGCTTCATTTTCATTTGATGAAGACCATCTATTAAGAATCCTGAGCAAGGGATACCAAATAATTTGCTGAGGAATAGTGATGCACGTTAATATTTACGGACATGTGTTATTTGATTTGATCACAAAATGTTTTCTGTTGTGTTAATAATGGCTAAGGGAATGAATTGAAACTTGGTAAATTCCACACAACTTTGTGTGTTAAACTTCAACCAGTTTCAAACCTAACATGTCATTCTCTAGAGCAAAGAAAAAAAATTTCATTTTCAAAAAGAGAATTTCCTTTTGAGAATGACACATGAGTTTGGAAACTGGTTGAGACTTATCAAGTAAAGTTGTGTGGACTTAACATAGTTTCAATACAGTGTGGCTGGTATATAAGTAGGTATTGAAAAAGATGATTCTATATTAACTGTATTAATTTATTGTTATTTATATCATACATACTGTGTTATATAAGAATCTGGATGTATACTTAAAAATTCAATGTAAGTGCCTGAGGCATTGGCCAATCACATCTAGGGATTAGTTATATACAATACACTCGGGCTACAATATACAGTGCAACCTCGATATAACGACACCCCACGGTGCACTAATAAACACTCGCTATAGCGAATTGTTGCTTTACCGGAGGTGGAGCAAATAATAGCCAATATACCTGTTGCGAACAGATATACATGAACAGGAGAGGTGCGGCGACAGATAAACATCTATCCGATAAACGTAAGCATAAATCCAGACGAAAGGCGATGTTTTTTTGCATCACTAAATTTCCTTACTCAAATAACGACTAACTATTCAAACAATTTATAAGCGCCGCACTGAATAAAAATCATGCAAAGCATTGTTTCGTCAATCACTATATTTATCGAACGACAGTTTACCACATAAATTTGAGACTGAGCACTCCATTGACTTCATTTCTAACAGATCGCTAGCAATTACAGAGGTTAAGGAGTCTTGATGAAAGTCTTCCGGCGGTGAAACCCTCGCTATGGCGAGAGCCAACACCGAAAGGGTCTCGTAAAAACGAATTTTTTAACATGCCTATTATAGGGTCAATTGACGGTGCATCGGCTATCTCTCGTAATATCGGGAGTGTCGCTATAGCCCGTACTCGCTTTAACGAGGTTCCACTGTACAATTATTTGGGCTAATGATGGGGAGAGACAGCACGGATAATAAGAAAACACGGATAATCCAAACTTTCTCTTAAATGTTTTGTAATGTTCATATTTTTACGTAAAACAAACCATATATAATTATTTATGCAGTTATTCGGTTATTTAAGAGTGCTTCCCGGACTCATTGAGAGATTTCTTTGCCAGTTTGCGATCTTTTCAGTGGCGATAACATGGTTGCACTCGTATTATTAATGCTCCATGTAAGGCCTGGTTTCCAAAACCACACATCCGTGGCTGTGTGATCATGAATACAGAAAAGTGGTTTGTACGAATGCTTCAAAACCACTGCTCGAAAACTGGCTCCCGTGAATACAGCTAGCACATGATCGCTTCCGTTTTACGAAGGGGATTCTAACACATATAATAAGCCCGGTGTATCCTAGAATTAATGCTGTGATTCCGATGAGTTTTTGTCTGATTTTTTTTCTTTTAAGATCACTGAAAAAATTGAGCGAGCGTGAAAATCATGCGCAGATAATCCGCAACACGGATATACCACAGCCAGATAATCGGGAGGCTGCTGTATTTTATAGTACATACTTATATACCAGCCACACTGTATGTATTTATTTAAATAGGAGTGAACTCAAAGTTTCCAAAATAAATTCTCAAACTATAGAAGATTCATATAAAAAGTGTATTAATGATATTTCAAGTGAATTTTTGGGGAGTCATGTACTTGTATATCTTGATAAATCCAAGTGGACTTCAGCGTATGGCACGAGCTTGATTTTCTTTGATTTGTTATAATGAATGGACATCAGTCAACAGAGTGTCTATGCATTTGGTTTTTCTTTCCAATTTTTTTTTAATCTGAACGGAATGACTCGGTTATGCTAGTGCACCATTTAATTATTTTAAATGTTAGTGTGAAGAAGACAATGAATAATCATCCTGCAGCTTTGTGATAAAATGGTATGAAAATTTTTTATTCCTTATTGTTGTTCAATTTATGCTAGAAGCTAAATTTTGAGGCTAATGCTGCTTCACACGCCTGTATGTTGCACTAATGTGCATGAAGCACAATCAAAATTCTTCCATTTAGAGCCTTCATTTATTGTACTACATGTCCTTTTTATTTTATTTCTTTATGATAACTATTTATTTCCTGTGTACTTTTGGTCATCTCAATGAGCAAATGAGGGTTGCATTTTCGTGAATTATAAAATCTCTGAAGTACTTGAGGAGTTATTGGGGTGGCTAATTTTGGTATTAATTAATTTTATTATTAAATTTAATTCCATTATGGACTCATTAAGTGAATTTATGACTTAGTATGCTCTATGCAGTTGATGATTTTTAAGTTACTTAATCAGTCATTATTGTGTTTCATACTCAGATTACTTTGCTTCCTTAAAAACATTAATTGTGCTAGGAGCTCATCTGCACCAGTGAATTAACTATTTTAAACACTGCCTTGCATCATGCATTATGTTTATTATGTTTATTTCCTTACACATATTTGCTCCTTTACTGCTTAGTAATTATTTGTGCATTTGTTGTAATACACAGCTTGATGTTTCAGGGTTTCCTTTGAAAAACTTGCTGCTATTGTCGCTCAGTTTTACTTGAAACCTTATGTTGCTATATTGAATTCTTTTGCATTAATTTAATAATTGCCAACTTTGCTTCGTTGTGCTTGTATCCTGTGATAAATTTTCAGGTCATCAAAGGTATTACTAGGCTCTTTTATTTATGTACACATTTATGAGTTAATGCTATCTTTAATATTATTTTTCTTTTGTTTCACCACTGTTCATCCAGTAGTCGATGAACACCTCTGTCAATTTGGTGAAAAATTTGACAGTCATCATGTGATCAGATATTTTTGTTTCATTTTCTGTTTCTGCTGGCTGCCCTGGTGTTCTAACGTAAACCCATCAAAGTGATTTACTGCTATGGTTTAGTTTTTCAATTTTTGTAATTTTATTTCAGCAGTTTAGTGGTGTTAATTCTGTTTTCAACATTCATGATTTTCTTACCTTAAGACAGCATTTGTGATGTATTGCATGTTTATCCACCCATGATTTTGGTGAAAATCTTTCTTTTGATAATGATTTACAGTATTCACTTTTAAATATAAAGTTTTGATATTATGTATTGATATTTTTTGCATGAATGCATTTTGAATATCTCGTCTTGGTTTTCTCTTATCATTTTGTTTTGCACGTAAATTTTTTTAGATAAATGATGTGCTAATGCATTTTCTTTTCTCAAATCCTAAATAGCCTTGGTACCGTTGGAATTTGGAAATCCAGAGGACGTTATGATCTGTCACCAGAAGACAGCATTCGATGATGAAAGAAGAAAGCTTAAGTTACATTTATACATCATGGTACCTTCGATCTTGATTCCTGACAGAGATTTTTTTATTATTGAAAGGGGATCAATTCATTCCTGCCATGCTCATGAACTATATTTTTTGAAGTTTTAAAAACCTTATGGTATTTTTATTTTGTGCTCGGGTAACTACTCGGTAGTCACGTGTGATGTGTTTGTATTTTGTGATGAATGATCTTTTAGCGAATGTGGTTTTTGTGTTTCTTTTTATCAGTTGATGTGTGCTATGATCTTAAACCTTGATATGTATTGTTATGTACAGATCGTTTTATAGTATTTATTTGTCTGTTTACATCAATCGAATCTCGGTGCAAATAATTTGTAAATATATATAGAATTAATCCTCAGGCACATTGCACATTCGTGCAATGTAGTGTTTATCCTTTGGATAATAAAGCTTATTATAAAATATTTGTCATGAATTATCATTCATCCCTGCAGTATTAAAGCAGCAAAATATATGGCTGTATAACTGTAAATTTCAAAATGCTTAAAATATTTATGTATTCAAACATGATAGATATACCAGTTTGAACATACCATCTGTAGGCAAGAAAGTTTGCTGAACCTTGGCCTAGGTTGAAGGCGATTGATTTTGCCTCAGTTTCAGTTATTGCTGAACTCATTCTTCTTAAGGGTTCGATTTAAAATATTTTTGATATATATTTGATAAAATATTTTGAGACATACACATATATCCTAGGGAATAGCCTTGTGGGGATCAACGTCATTCTTAAACAGTGTTTTCATAATCCAAAAAAGAACTACTTTTTAAGTACACTATAGAGCTCACTGCCGACCACTGTTTCTGAGATTAAAGCTGTAGGCAGTGCCATCTTTATTTATATTATTCTGTAATTTATGTGAAAAAGAAATATCTCAGACTGTTAAGAATAATGAAAGAGGAGTCATCTAAATATGTGCATTAAACTACATAACCACTTAACAGCTAATATAAAACAAGAGGACAGACTTAGTGGATTTAAGAGAAATTTACGAAAATTCCTGATCATGAGGTGTTTTAATAGTATTAATGATGACTTAAACATTACACATATTTTTTATAATTTTTCCTACGTGTCCTATGTGCTTACTTAATGAATTATTTTGTACAGTGTTTTTCGGATCAATAAATTATTTTTATTATCATTTAAGTTTCAAATGACTTCAGCTATAAAAATTTGCAAAGGCATTATCTTGGCGTCCACGTAAAATTGTTTCATTCTTCTGAAGGACATGCTCTGCTTATCTCAAAGTTTTACCAGGGTGGCTGTTTGCTGAAACCTATGAATGGTCTTCAAAAATTGCTTAACTATATGGAGGCCATAATGAAAAATTATCTTATTATCATTCCTTTGATATCAGGGAAAAGTTTTTGACAGGTCTAAAGATTTTTTTGTGAACGAATGTGACAGTGTAGCTGGTTCATTGTTTCCAAATAACTTGGAATAAGGGAAATTATGTTGTAAGGATACAAGAAGTTTCTCAAGAATATGTGCCTCAAAGAACAGAAAGCAATATTTGAGGAAACTTCAATGCCTACTTGGGGGGATTTAGGGGAAGGAGGAAAAGTGGCTCAATACTCAAAGTACCAAATTTAAGCCCGCAATGCATGATCTGCATTGATGCATGCATATGACAAATACCTGCAAAAAATTAAGTAAATCCCCAATTGCCTGTAGCAGGGATAAATTTAAAAAAAGAATTCCTTGCTACTAGCTATGGTTTTATGCTTAAGCGGAAGGTAAGTAATTTCTGATGGAAAGATAATTTTCAAAGTTTCCGTCATAATGACATGCTAAGGTAAGTATAATGAAATGATGATTGAATTTCACTGTGTAGGCAGTTTTAGAACATGTTTTCAGCAGATAATGTAGGTACCTGTTATACTGCATCTATACAACATTTTATTCTGTTTATGAGTACATAATGTATCAGTTGATATTTGTGATACAGTGATAGTGAAACTCAATAAAATTAAATAAATATAGTAATTTTTCTCCATTTTATAAAATCTCATGTTCATAAAAGTCAGTGAATGCTTAACCCTTTCGCTCGGCTCCTTCACGGGAAGTTGCTTTTGGCTGTACGAAGGCTTTGAGCATTTCTTTTTCTCCCTGTATGGAATTGTTTCTCGGCGAGGAATTGTCCAGGTAGTCGCTTCCTCCACTTAACGACCTTTCATAGAGGAGTGCCGGACCCTTGGCAACTGGACAAATATAATCCTCGACCATTTTCCCGAAGGCAGCCCATCACGGTGTACTTTTGCAGTCAGTTTATTGTTACTAGTGCGATTTTAATTTTTTTTTTAATTGTTACTATTGCTGCAAAATTTAAGTTCATCAATGTATACCTTTCATTTTGCAATGCCTATAGAACTTTTAAACAAAGTTCTACAGTTATTTTCAGGGTTTTCAGCAAAAGGGCATTATATCATAGACCAACAAATACTTTAAAGGGAATGAAATCTTTCAATGTTCCTAGCATACTTCAAGGTATTTACGATTTATGATATAAACATATTTTAGATCCATGATGCCCAAATCCACACTCTCCTCATTTGCGTCTGCTCTCCACGAGTTATCTGAAAACATGAGAATGAAACATTTCAAATTTTTTTTAGAAGAATAATTTCCCAAAAAATTCTCATAAAACTACTTTAATCTTACAAATTTGTTGTTTGAAATGGCTAAATTATATTTACAAAGCAATTTCACTTAGATAAATATTAGTTCATATTACGCACAAAATAAGAAAAAATACAAAACACCTGGGATAGTAGGATACTTGCAGCAATCTACTCTTGGGTGTGCCAGTTGGAGAGTAATAAGTTTCTCCAAGAAAACAGTAATGCGCTTATGTGTCATGAAGTAAGCCTGTGAGGTGCTCAGGGCAGACCACCTTAATGGATCCTGAGTAATTACCTGGGTAGAGCAGTTCTCTTTCCATTCATGGTATGGGTTGCATCGCACAGCAGGCTTCTACAGAAACCATCCCTTGTATAGGTAGCAGAATGCATACAGAGAGTTAATGGCTAAATTTGAATACACGCCAAGAAAATTTTGAGAAGAAAATGAGTTATTCCAAGAAGAGTGAGGTTATTTTCTTCCACATATTTCAGTAGGAGGCTACTTGCACCAATCTACTCTTGGATGTGCCAGTTGAAGAGTGATAAGTTTTTCCAAGAAAGCATTAATGCTCTAATTTGTCCCGAAGTAAGCCTGTAAGGTGAACAGGGCAGACCACCTTAATGTAACCTGACCAGAGAACCAAGATATGGGAGTTTACCTGGGTAGAGCAGTTCTCTCTCCTGCAATGGTATGGAATGCTTCTCACAACATGTGTCTACGTAAAACATTCCTTATTTGTACATTAAATTTACGAATTTTTAGGATATGCATTAATTAGCATTCATAGTGAAATTCATTTGTAATACGTTTGTATCCAAAGGTTGAAAAGAGGTTATTAAAAATAGTCACTGTAATTTTGGCTCACGACAAAGAACTGAGAGAATCATATTTAATTACATTACAAGGGATTTTTTTCATAGGAGTTAAATCGGATATTTTATCGAATTTCACCACAAATGTACACTTAGAATGTGGCTAACAGATTAACGAATATCTTTAGATGCAAATCATTACAATATCACTCCTATAAATTTGCTGGTAAGGTTTAAAAATAACAATTATACATCTAACCTTAGCGTCTCCAAAATTTGTTCTAGGTGATGATGAAATCCGTTAATATGAACGCTAGAGTTCCGTTCAAGCCATGAAAACACGGCCTCCGTAGGGAAAAGGTTAACTTGGATAATCCCACGAAGAAATACAAAGATGAACGCCAAAATTGGTATTCAAATTACCCGCGTTACGTTTCACAAGTATCAATGTATTCGATCAATCGATAGTTGCCACCTCAGATATCGACTTTCGAGGATCGACATACATCGATATTTTAATTTCGAAACAAACGTGGGAAATGAAAGTAAATGATGGAAGAAGACGTCGGTGATGCCCGAGTTAATCAAGCAACTGGCACGGAGAATTCTATTTATAGTACTTTGTTTCTGTCAGCCAAGAAACCTGCCAAGGTAGTTATGTGTCCTATGAATAATATATCTGTCGATGTAATGTGTTGACCGTTGACGTTTTGAATTCTTATTGCTACAAATTTTTGTTCTAGCCTCCTGATATCAATGATTTCACCATAATAAAGCCAATAAGTCGGGGAGCTTATGGGTAAGTGTGGGTTCCCATTTAATGTTTAGTTATTTTATGCCCCAAAGTGGGGTACGTAGTGTTTGCCGGCATGTTATGTTTACAGCACGTTCTCATGTTTTCAGGAAGGTGTTTTTGGGAAGTAAAAAGACCAATCCAAAGAAGTTGTATGCAATAAAAATGATGCGAAAATCAGACATGATAAAGAAGAATATGGTCAGTCATGGTAAGCAATGGTTGTATTCGTCCAACATTATCTAACACCGTGTTCATGAATTGGTCCGAGCTTGAATAATTAACTAGAGAGCACACATCTTGTATTACGTGTATCAGTTCGTTGAAAAAGTGAATTCTTAATGTGTATGATTTACCACTACTCCTATGTGTTAGTTAACTCTCCCTGAATCCACATTTTTGGTCTGGCATTAATTTTATTCTTGTCGATGGTAGTGGTCACCGAGAGGAATGCTCTGGCTTTGGCGAGAAGTCCATTTTGTGTGCAGTTGTTCTATTCACTTCAAACAGATACTTGTATTTATCTGGTAAGTATATTCTTTAGATTTTTTTCACTTTGCACGTATGGAACCCTAATGGGTTGCGAGGTGTTTTGTATTCCCTGTTTTGCTAAGTATGTGCCCATTTCAGGTCATGGAATACATGGTTGGTGGTGATTTAAAATCACTTCTAAGTAATTCAGGATATTTTGAAGAGTCAATGGCGACATTTTATGCTGCAGAAGTGGCATTGGCACTCGAGTATCTCCATAGGTAAGGAATTTGATTATTTATAGAGTCAAGAGTTTTTTTATGCATAATGATTCTAAGTCATGAATAAAACTTAAGAATTTGCTGATGAATTAAGCTAACATATGGATCAAGCTTAGTGTCCTAAGTTTGGGTGCTTTTCAATCACCTTGCGCAGATTAGCTCACATCGCAACAGATTGAAACACATTAGCGCAGACGAACAATGGTGCAGGATGTGTTCCCATCTGTTTAGTGCAGATGACGTCACACCTGCGATTGGAACACGCTCTGAGCTAAACAGTTTAAAACAGATCAGTGCAGATACGCGATTGGAAAGCACCCTTTATTGTTTATGGGGTTTACATTTATTTGATTCCCCGGTTATGGTGTTGGTAACAATGGTGTCATGGTGCCGGAATGCCGTTCCGGCACTGGTTAAAATAAGACATGATAGTCAAGTAACACTTTAATCAATTTTGTTGCCTCAAAATTTCTATTATATACTTACGTAACTAAAACAAATTTTTGCAATAAAATGTAAATAATAACTTATAACAAAAAACATGCACAATAATATTTCACTGCTAAAAAATGTTAAGGAAAGTGCGTTCCAGCACTGCTAATTTTGCCATGACTTCACTGAGTGGTAACTCGGTTTTTTGCACTTTGTGAAGGAGTTTATTAATAAGAATCGAGGAAAATACTAACTATTGTTCATTTACTTAATAACAAGTATTGTGCTTGTTGTAAAATCTCATTTAGTGAGCCATCTGGCAGTGAGTAGAGAGAGAAAAGGCAGTAATGTTTTTAGATGGCATATTGGATGGATGGTGTTGTGGCTATTGTTTCACCTAGTGTCTGAGTCATTCCTAAGCAGCAGATCATTCATTCTTCTCAAAAGAATAGAAAGAAAAGACAAGTCACTCGACTAACTTTAATCAAGATTGTGTGTATGAGGAGATGGTGACAGATAGCAGATTATTGATGGGTAAGAAATGTAATCAAGCCTACTGTTGCTCTGCTGGTAATTATTATAGCAAAATACTAAGAAACTTCATGAAGTAAGCCAGATGAGGGTCCAAGACCCTCTTGAATCTTGTTTCCATGGGTCTTTTCACTATATCAATACATATGGTATTACTGCTGAGCCTGGCAGTAAGGAGAGATCGTCTCTTAGATTCATTATTAATATATTCATGCCTTGATCCCTAAGTCCTCAAGACTTTGTCTCATGATTTTCATCCCAGATAATCAATGATATGTAAAGCAAAAAAAGTAAACTTACTCTATGTACTGTCTCAGAAATACCACTTACTAATGTAAAAAATGAAATGAATCCTCATAAAATAAGTTTTTGTCAAACTATCACTCTTAATGGTGATTTAATTAATGTATGAATCGAAATGATAGTTTTTCATAATTGAGTTCATTACGGTATTGCATTTGCTTGTTGTTCCATTTTTGGAACACATGATAAACGATTAGGATGTGATGAATGGTTTTTTCTTTCAGATATTGCTTTTGTAAGTATTTATACTTACAAAGTGTAAGAATCAGAGTAAATTTTGAATTTTTGAGACCTTTGGCATAAATAGATTAACCCTAATACGGGCAACATATTTTTCTGACGTAATCGGGCAAGGTGAGTCCAATGGACTCTTTTAACTTATGCTTTTAATTTAAACTATTAAACATTGAAAAATATTACTTTTCACATCAATTTGTATGTATTGTGCACTATAGAATCATTTAACATAAAATTTATTATTTTTTGTTTAACAAAAGTTTTACATTACTTATTAATTTCATACATAGTCAAACAGCGAGCACAGTAGACTCTTTTGACTAATTCTTTCTGTTTTCACAACATGAAAACACAAAATATTTATAGTCACATGTACATAGTGATTATTTTACAATATATTGACAATTCAAACCAAATATTTGTCAAATGCACATTACTTTTTACATTTCATGCAAACAACACTTTTTCTACTGTGTTCGCTACAAACATGCCTACAGCTTACATGACAAAATTGTCTTTGCATTCTACCTTTTGCTGTTGGGCACATGAAACATCTCTTTTTCTTCCTTGGTGTTTCATTGGTTGAATTATTTTCTACCTCGGCATAAAAAACCCCAATTGCTGCTTGTGTAGGTCGTTGGAGACCTTTCAATGAGCGTGATTGGATTTGTGGTTTTATTAGTCCTTCTGCAAGGCTAAGGATGAATATTCACCTCTTATTGAGCTTATTTTTATTCCGATCTGGATTGAGTGTGCACCATATTACGTATGCCGCTACTCCACATATATCTAATCCATTCATTAGGTATGCGAATGGCCAGCGATTAGTTTTTCTTTTGCACGTATATTCGTGAACAAGTTGGTCCAATGAATCTACTCCTCCCTTTGTTTCAACGTAGTACGTGATTATTTCTGGTTTCCCATTCTGACTAATTTCACCAGAATGGTGCATTGTGGAAAGAAGTATCACACTCTTATTTTTTTCGGAACAAAAGAAACTAATGCCGCATTCTCTCTAAAACCAAATAGTGCTGAATGTTCTGGTCTAGATCTGTTTGGAAGAAATGCAGGTGGCGGAAATTTCTTATTCTTTCTAACTGTCCCCACTAAAGTTAATCCACTCGATAGAAGTGTCTGAGCCAGTTCAAGGTCAGTGAAACAGTTGTCACAAGTAATATTTCTATGACTCCCTTTGAAAGTTTCTGTCAAGGATAGAACTACAGACGAGGCCAAATTACAAGCTCGTTTATCACCTTTACCCAAGTATGGAATACTAAGTAAGGGATAATAATTTTTAGAATCACAAATCCACGAAATTTTCTTACTGTATTTGTCTGGCTTTGACGGTATATATTGTCCGAAAGGACACCTCCCTCAAAATGGAACTAATTGCTCATCTACTGTAAAATTTTCGCCTGTAACATAATACTTTTTTTGGTTGTCATTTATCTCATTCCATATGTCACGGATGGGAGCCAATTTATCATTTTTTGTGCGCTCTACACGCGTCCCTTTATCATCAAAACGCAAGAAACGTAAAAAAATTTTTAATTTCTTTAGCCCCATTGTAGCACGAAAGATTGGTGGCCCGTATAATTTTTCCCATAGAGATTCGTAATTAGAAAAATTGGATTTCAAATGGCCAGCAGGTAGTAACAATCCAAAAAAAGCGTACATCTCTTGCCTGTCACATGGTTTCCATTGAGCTGCATTTTCCTGACCAGAAATTCTGCGAGTGTGTTCCATCTCCATGTTTGTATATTTTACAGTAGTGTCATTTATAAATAGTGTACATATCCCAGTTAGGCTCTCCATTTTCAATTTTGCGGGGTGTAACACTTTACCCATGGACCCTTTGATTATATTATGGGCTCGGATACGTCCGGTGCGGGGAGGAATAGATGACCAAGTGCAGTGGAACCTCGTTAAAGCGAGTACTGGCTATAGCGACACCCCCGCTATTACGAGAGATAGCCGATGCACCGTCAATTGACCCTATAATAAGCGTTTTAAAAAATTCATTTTTACGAGGCCCTTTTGGTGTTGGCTCTCGCCATAGCGAGGGTTTCACCGCCGGAAAAACTTACATCAAGACTCCTTAATCTCTGTAATTGCTAGCGATCTGTTAGAAATGAAGTTAATGGAGTGCTCAGTCTCAAATTTATGTGGTGGCGTTATCTCCCCTCATAATTGCTGGTGATGCCTGCGGTGTAAACCCGAAGTCGTGGAAGAAAGGACTCCGATCATAAGTATCTTAAGGAGTATTCCCCACGTGATATAACATAGACGAAACGGAACTTTTTTTACATACTACTCCCCGACAAAATCCTTGCAGTACGAGGTATTTCTTGCAATGATGCCTCTAAAGGTATGTAGTGCGCCTTAGCGAGCGTGAATTGTCTGGATGGACGTATTTATTCTCCGTTGCGGATTCACAAGGGTGAACTATTCGCGACAGTGCTCGGAGTCGTACTGGCGCTCTCTTCTGTCACGTGGATAGCCGAGCATCCCCTGGTGGCCGCTGGAAGAACTCACAGAAAAACTGACTCTCGTTTGCAGTGCCGTGGTAAACTCGGTGTATTATTTCAAATACGTCGCGAGGGTAACACTCAAAAAGGAACTTTTTTTAACAACGGCAATTTTAATCACATCATTTTTCAAGCTTAGCAAACTTTTTACCGTAGATAATTAAGATATTACATTAACTGATAGAAAAAGTCTTCCAAGGCAGGAACGTTGTACAACCTTCCACCGTTTTCGACTGCAGAAACAAATGCAATACGTTATTTCACTTCACTGCCACTTAATGTACAGGAACAATAAACATACACCAATGGAAACATTTGAGGCATTAAATAACCGCGATACAGTTTTATTAGTTAATTTTGGAATTTTCAGTGGGAAATACCAAAATAATAGATTGATAACGTAAATGCACTAATTAAGTGCATAGAAAAATGGCTTCATCGGTTGTGCATTGGCATAATGATTGACAAAACAATGCTTTGCATGATATTAATTCAGTGCGGGGCTTATAAATAGTTTGAATAGTAAGTCGTTGTTTGAGTAAGGAAATTTAGTGATGCAAAAAAACATCACCTTTCGTCTGGATTTATACTTACGTTTATCGGATAGAAATTTATCTGTCGCCACACCACTCCTGTTCCTGTATAACTGTTCGCAACAGGTATATTGGCTATTATTTGCTCCACCTCCAGTAAAGCGACAATTCGCTATAGCGAGTGTTTATTGGTGCACTGTGGGGTGTCGTTTTATCGAGGTTGCACTGTAGTTCCTACCTTACTCACATACTCTTCACCAGCTGAAAACTCTTCACCAGTGCTCGTACATTATTCACAGTCGCTTTGTTCTGATGCCTCACTTTCATGGTCACTTTCAGAGTCTGAAGATTAATTGGGAATATCAGGAACACCATCGATTTCTTCATCTGAAGAATTTTATAAAATTCTTTGTATTTCCTTTTCACTAATGCTTGACATCCTGCCAAGGAAAAAAACAGGCAAATATTTTGTGATTGAACACGGCTCTGGTTTTATGAAATAAAAATAAAAAACTAGTTTACCGTTGAGAAAATGCGTTATGCAGAAAAGGTACCTTGAAATACAATATGTTCAAGCTCCAGCAGTCATTGGAAGTAGGGAACTGACGACAGCAGTCTTCTTACTTCAAGAATGAGCGGACTAGGGAAAATGAAGCGGTTTACATAAGTACTCAAAAGTGAAATAAATAACCACTAGGATAAATAGCAGTAATAATAAAAAAATCGCTAAATACCATATAAAATGCAGTCTTCAAATCGTAGCGGGAATGATATCTTCACGTCTCAATCACAGTGCAGGAAGGTAATGCAACATGAGAAGAGCTCGATAGCAAAATGACTAGACTATGAAACATGTGTATACTCTTTTGTACATGTCTATAGAGGACGAAGAAATGACAAACGAAGAATAAAATGTAACCCAACATAGAAAAAAATTCGTTATTCATAGAGACAATGTATGTACTCTGCGTGCAAGAAACGAAAATGGGAAGAGAAAATGTTCAATTGTATTAGGCTCAACTATGTGGAAATTAATACACGAAAATAAAAAGGAGACTTAGTTGCTTTCCACAGATTTATTTCGTCCGTACGACATGTTTTGAACGATAGAGGTCATTATCAAGTACAAAAATTTCGAATTTTAAGCAAACATATGTACTCTTTGAAGGGGTGTGGGGAAAGAGTGGAAGGAGTGGGTGTCAGGGGGGGGAGGGGAAGGTGCTGGGTTGGAAACTCCAAGTGGGAGGGGGGTGTATTGAGAAAACAACCGTTGGAGGACGGTGTAGGGACCCCCACTAGGATTCATTTTAGGTGCATTCATCCTACGTATCGATTTACTGTTTTTATGATATCCTTATAAAGAGAATTCTTACGTACTTGAGCTTTTTACTCTTTTCTCATGAAATCCCTACCTTTTTTATTGTATATCTTAACCAATAATTTTTCTTAACAGGTTTGCAGCTACAGCAAAATTAACAGGTGGACATCAAGCAGCTATAATGTGCCTTGCAGTAGGAAAAATATCTGAAGAAGAAGATATTGTGGTTACTGGTTCTAAAGATCACTATATTAAAGTGAGTATTAAAAAACCCCTGAAGTTTGTTGAGATCCATGAAAGTGATCTGCATATCTTGAAGAAAGTTGTTTTGATACTTAGTGATTTCTTTTTTAAGGAAATTATTGGCATTGTCTCCAAGTCACAATTATTTTACTCTTTTGTTATGATATCATGTTTGTAAAAAAAAGGCCATATTTTATTATTAGTTTTCAGTTGTACAGTAGACTATCGTTAATATGAGCAACCTTATTACAAAGTTCTCATTTTTACAAAGGTTGGTCCCGAGGACAAGGCTAATACAATCTGTTGTAAAAGAAATGTTATTACAAAATTTTCGTTATTGCAAAATTACAAACCTCAGTCTGGGTCCTGGTGGTTTCAGAAAGAACTTTATCTCAAAGTTCTAGAGATAGGGAAAGGCATTCATGTGACCCACTCGTTACCACTCAAAAATTGGCCACACAGTAAGTCCACTTTCTATGAACATCCGATTATGAACTTTCGGAGATATTAACATTGGAAGAATTCAAATGAGCCCGAAATTTCAAATTTGGCACCTTGAGAGTTGGCCGCGGTAAGGCGTAGAGGAACTTGCACTTTTGGGCACAGTCTGAACAACGTATTAAATAATCCGTTGTGAAGGCAGGAACTGTTCAGCATTTTTCCTGCTCTTCCTTCTGTGGTCGGTGAATTTTTTTGGCTCCAGCCACAACGAATGCACTAGATCAGTTTGTCGCAATTGTGAGTTAATACTCAATTGTAATGCAGTGTTGCATTCTGCTGGATAATCAACCATTTTGATTTGCATAGGTCTATCAACTTACAAACAAGGTTTTGGAACGCATCTTTTACGTATGTCAAGGACTAACTGTATTTGGGAAGCTATCAACCCTCAATTGCATCATGCAGCAGCCAAGGGGTTTTTTTCTCGCATGAATGTTGTAGATGCCAGATGGTCTTGAAAATGGGAATACCTATGATGAGTTAGTGAAAGTAATTTCTAATAGAGTTCTAAAATTTGGATATAATATACAAAATGAAGTGATTGTTTTACACTCGGAATATCAGTAATGTGAGAGGTATAGCTCAAATGTTATAGTCGCTCTTTTCCCTTGGAATTCCGTTTACAGACATTAAAATACGTGGAAACTGTTGTTGTGACTGATGTTTTTGTCATAGAGTTTTGTAATAAGGATATAATATGCAAAATCACTTGTGTGAATTACACTCGGAATTTATGTTTTGTGGAAGGTATAACTCAGAGGTTATAGTTGCTGTTTTCCTTTGGAATTCAATTTTCAGACAGTAAGAAAACGTTAAAACTCTTGTTGTGGCTGAGATATGCATCATAGAGTTCTATTATTTGGGAATAATATACAATATGACGTGTGTGTATTACATTCAGAATAACAGTGATGTAAATGGAATAACTCAGAAGTTATAGTCGCTCTTTTCCCCTGGAATTCCATACTTAGACAGTAAAAAATGTGGAAACTGTTGTTGTGACTGATGTATAAGGTGTAGAGTTATGAAACGTGGATATAATATGCAAAATGACATGCATGCATAACACTCAGAATTTAAGTGATGTGAGAGAAATAACTCAGAAGTTATAGAGGGCAAGAGCTAGGCAGTTGTAATTTGTTTTCCCTAAGATCACTGTTCAAGCAGATGACTTCAAAGCGAAATGAGAATATTGTAAGTTATTACTTTTTGATAAAGCTCCTTAGTTGCAAAAAATTCTAGAGAGTGAAATTAATGCTTATTCTTGTATAAATGATAAGAAGCTATTGTCATTTCAGATTCACCTCTCGTCAATTTCATTCCTAAAAGAAATGTTCTAACGAACTTCATTATTACGAACCTTTTGTTTTTCAGTCCCTGTAAACTTTGTAATTATGAGAGTCTAATGTATTAAGTTCTGACTACTTACATATTGTAATTTAAACCTAGTTTCAATTGTGGGAATAAGCCAAGACTTCTTTGAAACACAACTCTCATTAGTGTTTTCACAAGTAGTTATATGTAGCTGTGGTGCAACTGATATTTTCTTCATAATGATAATGTTGTGGCCTTCATTTTTATGTCTTTCTGTCAGTTGTTTTTGCAAGATAATGAGCTGTTATTACAGATCGGTGAAATTTAATTTCTTTTTTGCGGAAAATAAAAAGTAAAGTGAAATCATGGGAATTAGAAAATAAAATGAAATAATGAAAAATCAGGAATCTTGGAATCTTTTTTCCCAAGTTTCTCAAGTATGGTGATGGTAGAAAAGTTTGGAAGTGTGTTATCTCAAACTTGCTGACTGATAGCTCGTACAATGGTAAAAAATTATTTGACCATTGAATGAGCTATCATTTTAATTTTGTACTTTATAAAAAAATAAGTAAAGTGAACATGGATTAGGACTGAAAACAGAGGAGTCCACAGAGTAGACAGTAATAGTCTATCATGACCAGTGAGGCAGCCTCGCAAGCATAGCATTACTCCATTTTATTGAACTTTATTTTACTGCCTTGTTTCCTTTTTGTGGTTAATGAATTTGAAGTGTCATGTCCTGATAATCTCCTAGTTCACAGAGAACCTTGAGGCAGCATAAGTGAATTTTATGCTGCCTCATGTTGCCAGGCTAAATAAGATTGTAATTAATTGCAAGTATTTATTCACCCTTTACCCTATGTGGAGAATTTATTTTTGGAATGGAATTCCTTCTGTTTCTTTATGTACAAATTTTTCATTCCATTCAGGTGTTCGAAGTTAATGGCCGAGGAAGTATGAACAATTATAATCCAAAAGTAAATCTTGAACCACCTCACTATGATGGTATTCAAGCTCTCGCATTGCATGGAGATATGCTCTTCTCAGGATCAAGAGACATGGCCATCAAAAAGTGGGATCTCTCGAAAGAGGAGTTGGTCCAGGTTTGTAAATGACAATTGCATACTATTTATCTTTTGTTTTCTTTGAAAATTTTCCATGTTATTCTTTGCATTTTGCAATTCGTGATCATAGTCAATCAAAAGGGTAACTGAAATTCTACTTCAGTCTTTTACTCAGAAATATTTCAAGGAGAAGTGAAGTATTATAATTAATGGATGTCTTTAGCACCTGTGGTTTCATTTTAATCAAATATAGTTAAGTGTTCATTTAGTTATGGCCAAGGTGATGATGGAAATTTCTTACCATTGAGCACCCCTGATCTGGGAACATCTATAATCTGGCAATACTTTCAAAGTATGCTTTGTAAGGGAAACTTACTTTTTTGCAGAGTAATTTCATTTGTCTTCACCTGCTGAAACTCTCCCCCACTGTTAATAAAAATTCTCCTTATTATATTTGTCAACAGTAGGACACAGTTGTTCTTATGACTCTTTATTGCAAAGTCAGAGACTGGTACATGCACTGCTAATGCTCCGCGGAAATGGCTTGACTCGGCCCTTATGAGCAGACTGCAGGTTTGCTGTACTGTGTAGCAGACATAAGACTAACAGGAGTATCTGAAGAATTCTTAAATACATTTTATTTATTACTTACTGACTAAAAAAATGATAGTAACAGTACAAAAAAGATCTCTGCTAAATAAATTGAAGACTTGGCCATGCATTGCAAATTACATGGATTCCTCTTTGTCGAGATTCAAGTGGCATGTCGGGAATATGGAACTGTAGAATTAGAGAGAGTCTATTTGCTTTGTCATGGGACTAGTAAAATAGCCTCTTTCCAGTGGCAAGAGAATTGTATTAGAATAATTGGCCTCAGTTTCACTTAGCCCATTTGGAGCAAGGAAATATACCTTGGAAAATTATTTTCGTGTAAAAATAGTTTTCTTCTCAACTGTTGAAAATTTAGTCACATCTTAGATCCATTTGGATTTTGAATTCTTGTATTTTCCCCTAATTATCTTGAGTATCAACTTCAAAACCTTATCTAACAATATATTTGATTTGACGATTCATTATAATGAAGGGGAAAGATATAGTGACTGCAGACAAGTAATTTATGTATAGTCTGTTTTTACTGAGGTATGTCATGCTGTCTCTGCATCTTTTGCACCGTATTAATTAATAAAATAATCCTCATTCGCCTTGACCGGGATTCGAACCCGGATCCCTCGATTTCCGGCCGAGTGCTTTAGCCAGTTAAGCTACCGAGGCGTCATTCTCCCCTGTGGAAATTTGTGGACCACCTTGTCCGGTATAGTCCACAAATTTCCACAGGGGAGAATGACGCCTCGGTAGCTTAACTGGCTAAAGCACTCGGCCGGAAATCGAGGGATCCGGGTTCGAATCCCGGTCAAGGCGAATGATTTTTCCTCTGTGGATTTTTCGCACTATTTGTGCATTGCGGGTGACTCCGTAAAAAGTTATCACCGTGGCTAGTCCCGGTATACTTTAATAAAATAATCCTGTTAGGCATGGGTGAAAGAGGGAGAATAGATCAGGTTAGCGAAGGTATAATAGGGCATGGGTGTTATGAGTGACATATTCTTGTAAAACTTTAGAAGAGAAAAATGACAAAAAGTGCTTTGTTAACAAAGTGAGTTAAACAGAAATCATTGAATGGCAGTGGAACTAAATAATACGTAGGGTGCTATAAAAATTGAATTAAGGACTTATTTCTTCTTTCATTGCGATTAGTGACCTCATTACTCTGCTACACATGAGGAAAAACTAATAATTTCAGTAATTTAAAATGAAGCGAGCTAAAGATTTACAGTGGAGAAAATTTTAATTATGTATACAGAAACAAAGTATATACAGTATCACATAGGCCTATATAGTATGTGACAATAACCCTATAGAGTTTCAAGAGAACTTTGATAATACTAACCATTAAGTCCAAACTAATTTTAAATGTTTGTACCAAGTGTTAGCATGTGGAAACTCATTCCTTGTTCCATAATTATTCAATAGCATTTTATATCAATTACATATTTCTTGAGATGGGAGATTATTAGTCTGCTAATTCACTTACACTCATACTTCCTCATCCTTATTTTTAGGTGGTGTCATACCACCTTTCTCCCAGTAATGCAGATGATGAGACTTCCATAATAGATATCCTTGTGCACAGACGTCATTCCTCATGATTCCTAGTGCATACCATGGCAGGGACTTCTTGGCCTCAATTTATCCATATTTTTTCACGCGTTACTCAGGCCTTTTGACAGTAAACCGCCAATCACTCAGCATATATTTTTCATATTCTATCTTAGTTGTGTTGGAATGGAATGAATTTTTATTAATAAATTGGTACTACCGTTTGGTGATATTTTGGAAATAATTTCAGCTAATGTATCAACTCTCTTTATTTGAATCTTTCTAGTCTGTGAATAATGCCCACAAGGACTGGGTCTGTGGGCTTACCTTCATGCCAGGAGGAGGGGGACAAATGCTTTTGTCTGGCTGTCGATCCGGGGTGGTGAGATTATGGTCTTCGGAAACATGCCACTTGCTTGGTGAAATGCAAGCTCATTCATCTCCAATTAATGCCTTGGCTACAAATGCATCTCATGTCTTCACTGCTTGCAAGTAAGTTCTCTTTTTAGTATTCCTTCTAATTCTCAAATTCATGATCACAATGAAACTACTGTCCCCAGAAGTTAACGGATGAGTTTTATCATGTTGATGGTGGTGGCACTCTTATACATAATTTACAGGAAATCTTTTTACTTAGCGGTGCTGGATTCAATAGTACCACTGCTGAAACTAATATTCCTATTGCATTGAATCATGGTGATGTTACTGTTGTTGATTTTAGATTTTTCTGAATTATGCACAAAAATGTGCATGGGCTCTAAGATAATAGGATGAAATTTTATATTATTTTATCATTAGAATGCAACAATGTCTTCATATACTATGAGTCAATTCAGAAATAAACCTAATGGTATTGTCAATTTATACTGTATAAGAAGAAAATATTTAGGGGGATCATTTGGGAGAGGGATAGATTTGGGTGGGGTGTTTTCACTTGAGGGGGTCAGTCTCAAGCCCTGATGTCGCTCAATAAGATATATATTAACAGTATTTATAGTTTTCAAGAGGTTCTCTTCAGACTGTACCCCTAAAACTTGGTGGTGGAATTGAATCCATTGACTCCCCCTATCCACTCAAAATGGCTATTCCTGGAAGTTACTCTTTCCCTCAAAAACCTTATGTCTGGATCTGTTCCTGTATCAGTTAAATGACCATGTTTGATCAAAAGTAATCCCCTTAACTTTTCATAGTACAAGCAGCAATTTAATCATCTCTTAATATTACAAATGTTTTCTGCTAGTCTGTCAATGTTCTGTTACGCCATCAAAATGATATTGTGTACAGACATGGTTGTGGTGGAATTTACCGTAGGTATTGAACCATTTAATCGGCAGATATGCTTCACTATCTTTATTATAATGGGAGGTGCACTTTTAAAGTCAATATGCTCAGTCAATCTGTTATCCATTTCATCTGCACTTTTCCAAGTGAGGATATCTTTTGGTGATTATCATCCGTAGACTTCTTCTTTTAGCTCCCAATTCATTTCTCACTTTGCGCTTGTTACCCGCTCCTCCCTTCATCCTGGATACTTGTGTGGTTTTTCAGCACTGGGGAAGTGAAAGTGTGGAAGTCACCTCAATACAATGCCATGACCATGTCCACCGGGAGGGTATTTGAGCTATCCCTCTGAGGACACGGGCGGGAGCGGAGAGGGTCATGGTGGAGTCCCAAGTGAAGTTACTTTGAAGTATAACCCTTCATTGATCCCTTTACCGCGTCCGCAAAACCCAAAGTTAATGCCCATTAGTGTGCAATCAGCTTGTGCAAATTTCCTCTCTCCCAATGATGTTTGCCTTGATTTCGATGCTACTCTTCTGCATTCTTGTCTGCATCAGGCTGTGTTATTTCCTGACTTCATTGTGAGATTGGTGTATTATATTGTATATAAATCGCTGTAAAAGAGTAAAAAAATATGTTGATAATTGTCACTTCTGTGAAGGGATATTTGCGTTTGCATTTAAGTTTTTTCAGGAGTTAACAACACATAGTTTTTTGTATGTATGGGTGTGTTGTGTGCATTTTTTTAGAGTGATGTGATGCCAATTTTTCTTGTTGTGAATACATGTTTCATTTTTTAAATCCCAAGTGAAATTCTTTGCAGCATTGAAATTTCTTTTTTTGCTATTTTCCCTTATCTTTCATGTTGAATTGTTGCAAAGAGACCGGAAGGGATAATAATGTGATTTGGAGTCGAATTTTTTATGGTGATTAAGACTGGTGGTTTTAAAATTTGGTGCTTGTTAATGATCTCACATTATATGTTAAGTATCAATGCATGTATGTTCAATAATGTATGTTAATTTAATAGTTCTCCTGTTAAGTTTAATTGGCCTGTTGGAGGCTGAATTCATGGTAATTCAAACTGGTTGTTAGAATGATAAGGAACTGAAATAAAAAATATCAAAAATTGTGGCGTTGGTTTGCACAATGAGTAGTAGGTACATTTACAACGTAAGGTGTGGTTTTTGTCATCAAGGAATTTGTTTTAGAAAATCTTTTACAGGTGTGGATATTGAAGTATCTCATCGCATATCCATATTATCTTGTGAAATAAATATAATATTTTTGCATGTTAACTACATTAAATTAAGCAAGTACAAAAGTAATTCCAGGGTTAATGTGGTCCGGTAGATGAATTTTGTTTACACTTGACACTGCATTGTTACTTTTTCTTGGAATGACTGCAAAACAGTAGGTTGAATACTTTTACTTGAAACCAATATTTCTAATTCTATATATTTTCAAGAATTACTGCTCTACTAGTTGTCCTAAATGACATCTGTTGGTCTCGTAGCTTGTCAGTCAGGTGAATTCTTTTGCAGGAAATACCGTGGGAATATTTTTTAGTATTTCAGACGTGAACCAGACTTAAATTAACCAATTGGATGACATCTGTCATTACTTTATGGAATCTATTATTTATGTCGAACCAACAGGAAAACCTTCGCCTATTTCCATAGGATTATTTTACTTTTTGACCATAGTTTTGTCTGACGATGTTGACAGTTTGACGAAACCACAGTCATTAAAAAATATCGTGTGGAAGTGTGCAAAGTTTTTCTTATTGGTTTGACACAAACTTAAATTAATCATCATTGGTACCATGGCCCTGACGATGCTAATTGTTATAATTAGTATTGGGAATGGCCATGATTTAATTGTCTATATATCTGAGGAATGAAAAATATTTTCTCCTCCTGAAAAATCAAATGGTTTTGAATTGTTTACTCAATTTATTCTATGAATAATTTACTCATAAACCAGTTGTTCCCCATTACAGCTGAAATTTAAGAAATTTTAAGAACTGTTTTAAGTTATGTGGATAGTGGTGGGAGTTTAACTGGGCAATTCATCTGTATTCAGTCATTATTTGGTAGTCAAATGGCCTGGAACTTGAAAAACTTGGAATCTTATTTTTTTTAATTGACAATTTTTTTCTCAGAATTTCTACTTTGGTATATAAACACCTAGTAGATAAATTAAAGCAAGGTTGGATTGCTGATCTATCCTGTTAAACCAGAAAGGCTTGGCAGTAGTAGGATATCTAGTGAGATAAATGGCATGTTTGAAGAGAAGTCAAGGGATGGTATCATTGAGCTTCACTATTACTACTGTCTCTGTGATTTCATTCATTCAAAATTTTGATCCCATTATAATTTTATTTTAACTGCATTTGGAAGGTAATGAAAGTTATTTTATGTTTTATGCTAGTTTTTGGATTGTAAAATCCTAACGCTTTATGAGATCTGACTCTTGGAGTTGGTGTTCATTAAAAAAATATGGTTGGACTGGACTCAGGACAGGAAAAACTACTCATTTAATGAAAAATGAGGGTTGTAGTGTACATAATTATGAAGACAGATGAGTAGGATATGATGATTCTGTTTTATTTTGCCCGGAGAATTTCTAGTGTTAAATGGAAAGGAAACCAGTTCTGTTAGGTTAAACATTTGCAAAATCTGTCATTGTTTACTGAGATATTTTGGATACTTTAATGTAAATTCCTAATGCTGATATGTAATACAATTGCAATGCAACTAATTTATCATAGCCTAACCAATTGGATTTTTTTACAAAGGCCTATAATTCTGAGGGTCCCATGTTCATAATGTATTTTTAGGATCACTTTCAGTGCGATTTTGTGCCCCGTGTCTATTTACTAAAATCAAGTACCAATTTTGGATTTAGAGCTTTTGTCCTAGAAATTACAATTTTGAGGCAAGTATGACATTGAGCATCTCTTGAGAGATGGTTAAGGAATTCTGTAACTTGATTCCAATTCAACATGTGAACATAGTACATTCACCAATCTTGAAACTTGATAAAGCTACTATTTTCACAACCTAAGAAATGTTTTTTTTTAAGTTAGTACATTTGACAAATTCATAAAAATATAGGTACCTAATTTTATTGCTTAAAGAGTTCAAATAACTGTGATGTTTACTCTTCACAAATATGTATTTTCCTCCTTGAATTTTATTTTAATCTTGAAACTTTTAGGATATAGACTGTGGGAACCGTGTCATTGCCTGAAATTATTCATGCTGAATTGAAATCCAAACTGGAATTAAAGTAAACTGATTTGGATTCATTGCCATCATTGCAGAGGTGTCTGTGCATAAAAATACTTATGTTCTTTCTCATAAAAAATACCATTTTGTTCAGTATGGGGTGGCAGCTTTTGCTTGGTAGTACAATTTGCTGCAAGAAAAAATTGGCAAAATGAACCTCTCTACATAATTTGTTACCCTTTGTTATCATGAATCTTTATCATTCATTTGTTGGCATTTCTTGACTTGGTCAACCAAAGGGTCATGTTTTTGTGATAACTCATACAGATTAAAATATAATACCCTCAGAATAAGGCTGTGTTATTTGCATTACTGTGGAACCATGTATTATTTCTAATTTGTAATGAACCTTGACAATATGTAGCTGTTCTTGAAATACTCTTGTTACTATCTCATTATGACTCGTATGTACTGGATGGCTATATGGCTAGGCCTACAACGTTGGAGGTAAAACGAAACAACAGATTTAAGAGTGCAGTAATGTTGGTAGTGAAGTGAATTGATATGAATCAAGGTATTTCTTCCAAATAATTTTTGGAAACATGAACAATCTCTAGACATGTTATATGTCCTTAGATACTTTTCTGGTGCTGTTATCTGTGAGAAAACAGTCTTGCAAAATTTGAAGTGGGTCTCAAGTTGACAAAATTTCAAGTTACAGCATTATTTGATATAATGCAGGCGATTCATTCTCATTTATAAACAGATTTGGGGAAGTTGGTGGTTGGACAAATAGTATTCAATTGATAGGTGATATTTTATCTTGGAAATTGCCAGTAAATCAATTTTTGGCATTAATTTTGCCAAAATTTTAAATGCAGCAGACTCAGATGCATATTTGATGCATGTAAATACAAAATGTATCACAATAACAAATAACGAGTGTGATTTGGTTATCAGAGACTGGAATATTCTACGTATGTAGAACTTATGTTCAGAGTTTGTATTGATATGAGCCTTATATAAGTAATTTGGTCTTATTTGTTTATATTTTGTTGAAAATTCTTCTTAAATAAATTATAATAGCAATGATATTATTGCTAGAGTATCATATGATTATTAGTTATTTAAATCTTTACAGTTGTTGAATTATTCTTTACTTTTCCCCTGATTCAGGTGAATCCCTATCATGTTTATGTAGTTGCAGTATAATTCTTCAATTCCAGAAAACTTATTATTCATTATATTCTCCAGTTTACAGTTTATACACATTTATTTTCATGATTGCTTTAAATTTTTCAGTCAAAAAGTTCGTAAATATTTTCTGCTTCATTTTCATTTGATGAAGACCATCTATTAAGAATCCTGAGCAAGGGATACCAAATAATTTGCTGAGGAATAGTGATGCACGTTAATATTTACGGACATGTGTTATTTGATTTGATCACAAAATGTTTTCTGTTGTGTTAATAATGGCTAAGGGAATGAATTGAAACTTGGTAAATTCCACACAACTTTGTGTGTTAAACTTCAACCAGTTTCAAACCTAACATGTCATTCTCTAGAGCAAAGAAAAAAAATTTCATTTTCAAAAAGAGAATTTCCTTTTGAGAATGACACATGAGTTTGGAAACTGGTTGAGACTTATCAAGTAAAGTTGTGTGGACTTAACATAGTTTCAATACAGTGTGGCTGGTATATAAGTAGGTATTGAAAAAGATGATTCTATATTAACTGTATTAATTTATTGTTATTTATATCATACATACTGTGTTATATAAGAATCTGGATGTATACTTAAAAATTCAATGTAAGTGCCTGAGGCATTGGCCAATCACATCTAGGGATTAGTTATATACAATACACTCGGGCTACAATATACAGTGCAACCTCGATATAACGACACCCCACGGTGCACTAATAAACACTCGCTATAGCGAATTGTTGCTTTACCGGAGGTGGAGCAAATAATAGCCAATATACCTGTTGCGAACAGATATACATGAACAGGAGAGGTGCGGCGACAGATAAACATCTATCCGATAAACGTAAGCATAAATCCAGACGAAAGGCGATGTTTTTTTGCATCACTAAATTTCCTTACTCAAATAACGACTAACTATTCAAACAATTTATAAGCGCCGCACTGAATAAAAATCATGCAAAGCATTGTTTCGTCAATCACTATATTTATCGAACGACAGTTTACCACATAAATTTGAGACTGAGCACTCCATTGACTTCATTTCTAACAGATCGCTAGCAATTACAGAGGTTAAGGAGTCTTGATGAAAGTCTTCCGGCGGTGAAACCCTCGCTATGGCGAGAGCCAACACCGAAAGGGTCTCGTAAAAACGAATTTTTTAACATGCCTATTATAGGGTCAATTGACGGTGCATCGGCTATCTCTCGTAATATCGGGAGTGTCGCTATAGCCCGTACTCGCTTTAACGAGGTTCCACTGTACAATTATTTGGGCTAATGATGGGGAGAGACAGCACGGATAATAAGAAAACACGGATAATCCAAACTTTCTCTTAAATGTTTTGTAATGTTCATATTTTTACGTAAAACAAACCATATATAATTATTTATGCAGTTATTCGGTTATTTAAGAGTGCTTCCCGGACTCATTGAGAGATTTCTTTGCCAGTTTGCGATCTTTTCAGTGGCGATAACATGGTTGCACTCGTATTATTAATGCTCCATGTAAGGCCTGGTTTCCAAAACCACACATCCGTGGCTGTGTGATCATGAATACAGAAAAGTGGTTTGTACGAATGCTTCAAAACCACTGCTCGAAAACTGGCTCCCGTGAATACAGCTAGCACATGATCGCTTCCGTTTTACGAAGGGGATTCTAACACATATAATAAGCCCGGTGTATCCTAGAATTAATGCTGTGATTCCGATGAGTTTTTGTCTGATTTTTTTTCTTTTAAGATCACTGAAAAAATTGAGCGAGCGTGAAAATCATGCGCAGATAATCCGCAACACGGATATACCACAGCCAGATAATCGGGAGGCTGCTGTATTTTATAGTACATACTTATATACCAGCCACACTGTATGTATTTATTTAAATAGGAGTGAACTCAAAGTTTCCAAAATAAATTCTCAAACTATAGAAGATTCATATAAAAAGTGTATTAATGATATTTCAAGTGAATTTTTGGGGAGTCATGTACTTGTATATCTTGATAAATCCAAGTGGACTTCAGCGTATGGCACGAGCTTGATTTTCTTTGATTTGTTATAATGAATGGACATCAGTCAACAGAGTGTCTATGCATTTGGTTTTTCTTTCCAATTTTTTTTTAATCTGAACGGAATGACTCGGTTATGCTAGTGCACCATTTAATTATTTTAAATGTTAGTGTGAAGAAGACAATGAATAATCATCCTGCAGCTTTGTGATAAAATGGTATGAAAATTTTTTATTCCTTATTGTTGTTCAATTTATGCTAGAAGCTAAATTTTGAGGCTAATGCTGCTTCACACGCCTGTATGTTGCACTAATGTGCATGAAGCACAATCAAAATTCTTCCATTTAGAGCCTTCATTTATTGTACTACATGTCCTTTTTATTTTATTTCTTTATGATAACTATTTATTTCCTGTGTACTTTTGGTCATCTCAATGAGCAAATGAGGGTTGCATTTTCGTGAATTATAAAATCTCTGAAGTACTTGAGGAGTTATTGGGGTGGCTAATTTTGGTATTAATTAATTTTATTATTAAATTTAATTCCATTATGGACTCATTAAGTGAATTTATGACTTAGTATGCTCTATGCAGTTGATGATTTTTAAGTTACTTAATCAGTCATTATTGTGTTTCATACTCAGATTACTTTGCTTCCTTAAAAACATTAATTGTGCTAGGAGCTCATCTGCACCAGTGAATTAACTATTTTAAACACTGCCTTGCATCATGCATTATGTTTATTATGTTTATTTCCTTACACATATTTGCTCCTTTACTGCTTAGTAATTATTTGTGCATTTGTTGTAATACACAGCTTGATGTTTCAGGGTTTCCTTTGAAAAACTTGCTGCTATTGTCGCTCAGTTTTACTTGAAACCTTATGTTGCTATATTGAATTCTTTTGCATTAATTTAATAATTGCCAACTTTGCTTCGTTGTGCTTGTATCCTGTGATAAATTTTCAGGTCATCAAAGGTATTACTAGGCTCTTTTATTTATGTACACATTTATGAGTTAATGCTATCTTTAATATTATTTTTCTTTTGTTTCACCACTGTTCATCCAGTAGTCGATGAACACCTCTGTCAATTTGGTGAAAAATTTGACAGTCATCATGTGATCAGATATTTTTGTTTCATTTTCTGTTTCTGCTGGCTGCCCTGGTGTTCTAACGTAAACCCATCAAAGTGATTTACTGCTATGGTTTAGTTTTTCAATTTTTGTAATTTTATTTCAGCAGTTTAGTGGTGTTAATTCTGTTTTCAACATTCATGATTTTCTTACCTTAAGACAGCATTTGTGATGTATTGCATGTTTATCCACCCATGATTTTGGTGAAAATCTTTCTTTTGATAATGATTTACAGTATTCACTTTTAAATATAAAGTTTTGATATTATGTATTGATATTTTTTGCATGAATGCATTTTGAATATCTCGTCTTGGTTTTCTCTTATCATTTTGTTTTGCACGTAAATTTTTTTAGATAAATGATGTGCTAATGCATTTTCTTTTCTCAAATCCTAAATAGCCTTGGTACCGTTGGAATTTGGAAATCCAGAGGACGTTATGATCTGTCACCAGAAGACAGCATTCGATGATGAAAGAAGAAAGCTTAAGTTACATTTATACATCATGGTACCTTCGATCTTGATTCCTGACAGAGATTTTTTTATTATTGAAAGGGGATCAATTCATTCCTGCCATGCTCATGAACTATATTTTTTGAAGTTTTAAAAACCTTATGGTATTTTTATTTTGTGCTCGGGTAACTACTCGGTAGTCACGTGTGATGTGTTTGTATTTTGTGATGAATGATCTTTTAGCGAATGTGGTTTTTGTGTTTCTTTTTATCAGTTGATGTGTGCTATGATCTTAAACCTTGATATGTATTGTTATGTACAGATCGTTTTATAGTATTTATTTGTCTGTTTACATCAATCGAATCTCGGTGCAAATAATTTGTAAATATATATAGAATTAATCCTCAGGCACATTGCACATTCGTGCAATGTAGTGTTTATCCTTTGGATAATAAAGCTTATTATAAAATATTTGTCATGAATTATCATTCATCCCTGCAGTATTAAAGCAGCAAAATATATGGCTGTATAACTGTAAATTTCAAAATGCTTAAAATATTTATGTATTCAAACATGATAGATATACCAGTTTGAACATACCATCTGTAGGCAAGAAAGTTTGCTGAACCTTGGCCTAGGTTGAAGGCGATTGATTTTGCCTCAGTTTCAGTTATTGCTGAACTCATTCTTCTTAAGGGTTCGATTTAAAATATTTTTGATATATATTTGATAAAATATTTTGAGACATACACATATATCCTAGGGAATAGCCTTGTGGGGATCAACGTCATTCTTAAACAGTGTTTTCATAATCCAAAAAAGAACTACTTTTTAAGTACACTATAGAGCTCACTGCCGACCACTGTTTCTGAGATTAAAGCTGTAGGCAGTGCCATCTTTATTTATATTATTCTGTAATTTATGTGAAAAAGAAATATCTCAGACTGTTAAGAATAATGAAAGAGGAGTCATCTAAATATGTGCATTAAACTACATAACCACTTAACAGCTAATATAAAACAAGAGGACAGACTTAGTGGATTTAAGAGAAATTTACGAAAATTCCTGATCATGAGGTGTTTTAATAGTATTAATGATGACTTAAACATTACACATATTTTTTATAATTTTTCCTACGTGTCCTATGTGCTTACTTAATGAATTATTTTGTACAGTGTTTTTCGGATCAATAAATTATTTTTATTATCATTTAAGTTTCAAATGACTTCAGCTATAAAAATTTGCAAAGGCATTATCTTGGCGTCCACGTAAAATTGTTTCATTCTTCTGAAGGACATGCTCTGCTTATCTCAAAGTTTTACCAGGGTGGCTGTTTGCTGAAACCTATGAATGGTCTTCAAAAATTGCTTAACTATATGGAGGCCATAATGAAAAATTATCTTATTATCATTCCTTTGATATCAGGGAAAAGTTTTTGACAGGTCTAAAGATTTTTTTGTGAACGAATGTGACAGTGTAGCTGGTTCATTGTTTCCAAATAACTTGGAATAAGGGAAATTATGTTGTAAGGATACAAGAAGTTTCTCAAGAATATGTGCCTCAAAGAACAGAAAGCAATATTTGAGGAAACTTCAATGCCTACTTGGGGGGATTTAGGGGAAGGAGGAAAAGTGGCTCAATACTCAAAGTACCAAATTTAAGCCCGCAATGCATGATCTGCATTGATGCATGCATATGACAAATACCTGCAAAAAATTAAGTAAATCCCCAATTGCCTGTAGCAGGGATAAATTTAAAAAAAGAATTCCTTGCTACTAGCTATGGTTTTATGCTTAAGCGGAAGGTAAGTAATTTCTGATGGAAAGATAATTTTCAAAGTTTCCGTCATAATGACATGCTAAGGTAAGTATAATGAAATGATGATTGAATTTCACTGTGTAGGCAGTTTTAGAACATGTTTTCAGCAGATAATGTAGGTACCTGTTATACTGCATCTATACAACATTTTATTCTGTTTATGAGTACATAATGTATCAGTTGATATTTGTGATACAGTGATAGTGAAACTCAATAAAATTAAATAAATATAGTAATTTTTCTCCATTTTATAAAATCTCATGTTCATAAAAGTCAGTGAATGCTTAACCCTTTCGCTCGGCTCCTTCACGGGAAGTTGCTTTTGGCTGTACGAAGGCTTTGAGCATTTCTTTTTCTCCCTGTATGGAATTGTTTCTCGGCGAGGAATTGTCCAGGTAGTCGCTTCCTCCACTTAACGACCTTTCATAGAGGAGTGCCGGACCCTTGGCAACTGGACAAATATAATCCTCGACCATTTTCCCGAAGGCAGCCCATCACGGTGTACTTTTGCAGTCAGTTTATTGTTACTAGTGCGATTTTAATTTTTTTTTTAATTGTTACTATTGCTGCAAAATTTAAGTTCATCAATGTATACCTTTCATTTTGCAATGCCTATAGAACTTTTAAACAAAGTTCTACAGTTATTTTCAGGGTTTTCAGCAAAAGGGCATTATATCATAGACCAACAAATACTTTAAAGGGAATGAAATCTTTCAATGTTCCTAGCATACTTCAAGGTATTTACGATTTATGATATAAACATATTTTAGATCCATGATGCCCAAATCCACACTCTCCTCATTTGCGTCTGCTCTCCACGAGTTATCTGAAAACATGAGAATGAAACATTTCAAATTTTTTTTAGAAGAATAATTTCCCAAAAAATTCTCATAAAACTACTTTAATCTTACAAATTTGTTGTTTGAAATGGCTAAATTATATTTACAAAGCAATTTCACTTAGATAAATATTAGTTCATATTACGCACAAAATAAGAAAAAATACAAAACACCTGGGATAGTAGGATACTTGCAGCAATCTACTCTTGGGTGTGCCAGTTGGAGAGTAATAAGTTTCTCCAAGAAAACAGTAATGCGCTTATGTGTCATGAAGTAAGCCTGTGAGGTGCTCAGGGCAGACCACCTTAATGGATCCTGAGTAATTACCTGGGTAGAGCAGTTCTCTTTCCATTCATGGTATGGGTTGCATCGCACAGCAGGCTTCTACAGAAACCATCCCTTGTATAGGTAGCAGAATGCATACAGAGAGTTAATGGCTAAATTTGAATACACGCCAAGAAAATTTTGAGAAGAAAATGAGTTATTCCAAGAAGAGTGAGGTTATTTTCTTCCACATATTTCAGTAGGAGGCTACTTGCACCAATCTACTCTTGGATGTGCCAGTTGAAGAGTGATAAGTTTTTCCAAGAAAGCATTAATGCTCTAATTTGTCCCGAAGTAAGCCTGTAAGGTGAACAGGGCAGACCACCTTAATGTAACCTGACCAGAGAACCAAGATATGGGAGTTTACCTGGGTAGAGCAGTTCTCTCTCCTGCAATGGTATGGAATGCTTCTCACAACATGTGTCTACGTAAAACATTCCTTATTTGTACATTAAATTTACGAATTTTTAGGATATGCATTAATTAGCATTCATAGTGAAATTCATTTGTAATACGTTTGTATCCAAAGGTTGAAAAGAGGTTATTAAAAATAGTCACTGTAATTTTGGCTCACGACAAAGAACTGAGAGAATCATATTTAATTACATTACAAGGGATTTTTTTCATAGGAGTTAAATCGGATATTTTATCGAATTTCACCACAAATGTACACTTAGAATGTGGCTAACAGATTAACGAATATCTTTAGATGCAAATCATTACAATATCACTCCTATAAATTTGCTGGTAAGGTTTAAAAATAACAATTATACATCTAACCTTAGCGTCTCCAAAATTTGTTCTAGGTGATGATGAAATCCGTTAATATGAACGCTAGAGTTCCGTTCAAGCCATGAAAACACGGCCTCCGTAGGGAAAAGGTTAACTTGGATAATCCCACGAAGAAATACAAAGATGAACGCCAAAATTGGTATTCAAATTACCCGCGTTACGTTTCACAAGTATCAATGTATTCGATCAATCGATAGTTGCCACCTCAGATATCGACTTTCGAGGATCGACATACATCGATATTTTAATTTCGAAACAAACGTGGGAAATGAAAGTAAATGATGGAAGAAGACGTCGGTGATGCCCGAGTTAATCAAGCAACTGGCACGGAGAATTCTATTTATAGTACTTTGTTTCTGTCAGCCAAGAAACCTGCCAAGGTAGTTATGTGTCCTATGAATAATATATCTGTCGATGTAATGTGTTGACCGTTGACGTTTTGAATTCTTATTGCTACAAATTTTTGTTCTAGCCTCCTGATATCAATGATTTCACCATAATAAAGCCAATAAGTCGGGGAGCTTATGGGTAAGTGTGGGTTCCCATTTAATGTTTAGTTATTTTATGCCCCAAAGTGGGGTACGTAGTGTTTGCCGGCATGTTATGTTTACAGCACGTTCTCATGTTTTCAGGAAGGTGTTTTTGGGAAGTAAAAAGACCAATCCAAAGAAGTTGTATGCAATAAAAATGATGCGAAAATCAGACATGATAAAGAAGAATATGGTCAGTCATGGTAAGCAATGGTTGTATTCGTCCAACATTATCTAACACCGTGTTCATGAATTGGTCCGAGCTTGAATAATTAACTAGAGAGCACACATCTTGTATTACGTGTATCAGTTCGTTGAAAAAGTGAATTCTTAATGTGTATGATTTACCACTACTCCTATGTGTTAGTTAACTCTCCCTGAATCCACATTTTTGGTCTGGCATTAATTTTATTCTTGTCGATGGTAGTGGTCACCGAGAGGAATGCTCTGGCTTTGGCGAGAAGTCCATTTTGTGTGCAGTTGTTCTATTCACTTCAAACAGATACTTGTATTTATCTGGTAAGTATATTCTTTAGATTTTTTTCACTTTGCACGTATGGAACCCTAATGGGTTGCGAGGTGTTTTGTATTCCCTGTTTTGCTAAGTATGTGCCCATTTCAGGTCATGGAATACATGGTTGGTGGTGATTTAAAATCACTTCTAAGTAATTCAGGATATTTTGAAGAGTCAATGGCGACATTTTATGCTGCAGAAGTGGCATTGGCACTCGAGTATCTCCATAGGTAAGGAATTTGATTATTTATAGAGTCAAGAGTTTTTTTATGCATAATGATTCTAAGTCATGAATAAAACTTAAGAATTTGCTGATGAATTAAGCTAACATATGGATCAAGCTTAGTGTCCTAAGTTTGGGTGCTTTTCAATCACCTTGCGCAGATTAGCTCACATCGCAACAGATTGAAACACATTAGCGCAGACGAACAATGGTGCAGGATGTGTTCCCATCTGTTTAGTGCAGATGACGTCACACCTGCGATTGGAACACGCTCTGAGCTAAACAGTTTAAAACAGATCAGTGCAGATACGCGATTGGAAAGCACCCTTTATTGTTTATGGGGTTTACATTTATTTGATTCCCCGGTTATGGTGTTGGTAACAATGGTGTCATGGTGCCGGAATGCCGTTCCGGCACTGGTTAAAATAAGACATGATAGTCAAGTAACACTTTAATCAATTTTGTTGCCTCAAAATTTCTATTATATACTTACGTAACTAAAACAAATTTTTGCAATAAAATGTAAATAATAACTTATAACAAAAAACATGCACAATAATATTTCACTGCTAAAAAATGTTAAGGAAAGTGCGTTCCAGCACTGCTAATTTTGCCATGACTTCACTGAGTGGTAACTCGGTTTTTTGCACTTTGTGAAGGAGTTTATTAATAAGAATCGAGGAAAATACTAACTATTGTTCATTTACTTAATAACAAGTATTGTGCTTGTTGTAAAATCTCATTTAGTGAGCCATCTGGCAGTGAGTAGAGAGAGAAAAGGCAGTAATGTTTTTAGATGGCATATTGGATGGATGGTGTTGTGGCTATTGTTTCACCTAGTGTCTGAGTCATTCCTAAGCAGCAGATCATTCATTCTTCTCAAAAGAATAGAAAGAAAAGACAAGTCACTCGACTAACTTTAATCAAGATTGTGTGTATGAGGAGATGGTGACAGATAGCAGATTATTGATGGGTAAGAAATGTAATCAAGCCTACTGTTGCTCTGCTGGTAATTATTATAGCAAAATACTAAGAAACTTCATGAAGTAAGCCAGATGAGGGTCCAAGACCCTCTTGAATCTTGTTTCCATGGGTCTTTTCACTATATCAATACATATGGTATTACTGCTGAGCCTGGCAGTAAGGAGAGATCGTCTCTTAGATTCATTATTAATATATTCATGCCTTGATCCCTAAGTCCTCAAGACTTTGTCTCATGATTTTCATCCCAGATAATCAATGATATGTAAAGCAAAAAAAGTAAACTTACTCTATGTACTGTCTCAGAAATACCACTTACTAATGTAAAAAATGAAATGAATCCTCATAAAATAAGTTTTTGTCAAACTATCACTCTTAATGGTGATTTAATTAATGTATGAATCGAAATGATAGTTTTTCATAATTGAGTTCATTACGGTATTGCATTTGCTTGTTGTTCCATTTTTGGAACACATGATAAACGATTAGGATGTGATGAATGGTTTTTTCTTTCAGATATTGCTTTTGTAAGTATTTATACTTACAAAGTGTAAGAATCAGAGTAAATTTTGAATTTTTGAGACCTTTGGCATAAATAGATTAACCCTAATACGGGCAACATATTTTTCTGACGTAATCGGGCAAGGTGAGTCCAATGGACTCTTTTAACTTATGCTTTTAATTTAAACTATTAAACATTGAAAAATATTACTTTTCACATCAATTTGTATGTATTGTGCACTATAGAATCATTTAACATAAAATTTATTATTTTTTGTTTAACAAAAGTTTTACATTACTTATTAATTTCATACATAGTCAAACAGCGAGCACAGTAGACTCTTTTGACTAATTCTTTCTGTTTTCACAACATGAAAACACAAAATATTTATAGTCACATGTACATAGTGATTATTTTACAATATATTGACAATTCAAACCAAATATTTGTCAAATGCACATTACTTTTTACATTTCATGCAAACAACACTTTTTCTACTGTGTTCGCTACAAACATGCCTACAGCTTACATGACAAAATTGTCTTTGCATTCTACCTTTTGCTGTTGGGCACATGAAACATCTCTTTTTCTTCCTTGGTGTTTCATTGGTTGAATTATTTTCTACCTCGGCATAAAAAACCCCAATTGCTGCTTGTGTAGGTCGTTGGAGACCTTTCAATGAGCGTGATTGGATTTGTGGTTTTATTAGTCCTTCTGCAAGGCTAAGGATGAATATTCACCTCTTATTGAGCTTATTTTTATTCCGATCTGGATTGAGTGTGCACCATATTACGTATGCCGCTACTCCACATATATCTAATCCATTCATTAGGTATGCGAATGGCCAGCGATTAGTTTTTCTTTTGCACGTATATTCGTGAACAAGTTGGTCCAATGAATCTACTCCTCCCTTTGTTTCAACGTAGTACGTGATTATTTCTGGTTTCCCATTCTGACTAATTTCACCAGAATGGTGCATTGTGGAAAGAAGTATCACACTCTTATTTTTTTCGGAACAAAAGAAACTAATGCCGCATTCTCTCTAAAACCAAATAGTGCTGAATGTTCTGGTCTAGATCTGTTTGGAAGAAATGCAGGTGGCGGAAATTTCTTATTCTTTCTAACTGTCCCCACTAAAGTTAATCCACTCGATAGAAGTGTCTGAGCCAGTTCAAGGTCAGTGAAACAGTTGTCACAAGTAATATTTCTATGACTCCCTTTGAAAGTTTCTGTCAAGGATAGAACTACAGACAAGGCCAAATTACAAGCTCGTTTATCACCTTTACCCAAGTATGGAATACTAAGTAAGGGATAATAATTTTTAGAATCACAAATCCACGAAATTTTCTTACTGTATTTGTCTGGCTTTGACGGTATATATTGTCCGAAAGGACACCTCCCTCAAAATGGAACTAATTGCTCATCTACTGTAAAATTTTCGCCTGTAACATAATACTTTTTTTGGTTGTCATTTATCTCATTCCATATGTCACGGATGGGAGCCAATTTATCATTTTTTGTGCGCTCTACACGCGTCCCTTTATCATCAAAACGCAAGAAACGTAAAAAAATTTTTAATTTCTTTAGCCCCATTGTAGCACGAAAGATTGGTGGCCCGTATAATTTTTCCCATAGAGATTCGTAATTAGAAAAATTGGATTTCAAATGGCCAGCAGGTAGTAACAATCCAAAAAAAGCGTACATCTCTTGCCTGTCACATGGTTTCCATTGAGCTGCATTTTCCTGACCAGAAATTCTGCGAGTGTGTTCCATCTCCATGTTTGTATATTTTACAGTAGTGTCATTTATAAATAGTGTACATATCCCAGTTAGGCTCTCCATTTTCAATTTTGCGGGGTGTAACACTTTACCCATGGACCCTTTGATTATATTATGGGCTCGGATACGTCCGGTGCGGGGAGGAATAGATGACCAAGTGCAGTGGAACCTCGTTAAAGCGAGTACTGGCTATAGCGACACCCCCGCTATTACGAGAGATAGCCGATGCACCGTCAATTGACCCTATAATAAGCGTTTTAAAAAATTCATTTTTACGAGGCCCTTTTGGTGTTGGCTCTCGCCATAGCGAGGGTTTCACCGCCGGAAAAACTTACATCAAGACTCCTTAATCTCTGTAATTGCTAGCGATCTGTTAGAAATGAAGTTAATGGAGTGCTCAGTCTCAAATTTATGTGGTGGCGTTATCTCCCCTCATAATTGCTGGTGATGCCTGCGGTGTAAACCCGAAGTCGTGGAAGAAAGGACTCCGATCATAAGTATCTTAAGGAGTATTCCCCACGTGATATAACATAGACGAAACGGAACTTTTTTTACATACTACTCCCCGACAAAATCCTTGCAGTACGAGGTATTTCTTGCAATGATGCCTCTAAAGGTATGTAGTGCGCCTTAGCGAGCGTGAATTGTCTGGATGGACGTATTTATTCTCCGTTGCGGATTCACAAGGGTGAACTATTCGCGACAGTGCTCGGAGTCGTACTGGCGCTCTCTTCTGTCACGTGGATAGCCGAGCATCCCCTGGTGGCCGCTGGAAGAACTCACAGAAAAACTGACTCTCGTTTGCAGTGCCGTGGTAAACTCGGTGTATTATTTCAAATACGTCGCGAGGGTAACACTCAAAAAGGAACTTTTTTTAACAACGGCAATTTTAATCACATCATTTTTCAAGCTTAGCAAACTTTTTACCGTAGATAATTAAGATATTACATTAACTGATAGAAAAAGTCTTCCAAGGCAGGAACGTTGTACAACCTTCCACCGTTTTCGACTGCAGAAACAAATGCAATACGTTATTTCACTTCACTGCCACTTAATGTACAGGAACAATAAACATACACCAATGGAAACATTTGAGGCATTAAATAACCGCGATACAGTTTTATTAGTTAATTTTGGAATTTTCAGTGGGAAATACCAAAATAATAGATTGATAACGTAAATGCACTAATTAAGTGCATAGAAAAATGGCTTCATCGGTTGTGCATTGGCATAATGATTGACAAAACAATGCTTTGCATGATATTAATTCAGTGCGGGGCTTATAAATAGTTTGAATAGTAAGTCGTTGTTTGAGTAAGGAAATTTAGTGATGCAAAAAAACATCACCTTTCGTCTGGATTTATACTTACGTTTATCGGATAGAAATTTATCTGTCGCCACACCACTCCTGTTCCTGTATAACTGTTCGCAACAGGTATATTGGCTATTATTTGCTCCACCTCCAGTAAAGCGACAATTCGCTATAGCGAGTGTTTATTGGTGCACTGTGGGGTGTCGTTTTATCGAGGTTGCACTGTAGTTCCTACCTTACTCACATACTCTTCACCAGCTGAAAACTCTTCACCAGTGCTCGTACATTATTCACAGTCGCTTTGTTCTGATGCCTCACTTTCATGGTCACTTTCAGAGTCTGAAGATTAATTGGGAATATCAGGAACACCATCGATTTCTTCATCTGAAGAATTTTATAAAATTCTTTGTATTTCCTTTTCACTAATGCTTGACATCCTGCCAAGGAAAAAAACAGGCAAATATTTTGTGATTGAACACGGCTCTGGTTTTATGAAATAAAAATAAAAAACTAGTTTACCGTTGAGAAAATGCGTTATGCAGAAAAGGTACCTTGAAATACAATATGTTCAAGCTCCAGCAGTCATTGGAAGTAGGGAACTGACGACAGCAGTCTTCTTACTTCAAGAATGAGCGGACTAGGGAAAATGAAGCGGTTTACATAAGTACTCAAAAGTGAAATAAATAACCACTAGGATAAATAGCAGTAATAATAAAAAAATCGCTAAATACCATATAAAATGCAGTCTTCAAATCGTAGCGGGAATGATATCTTCACGTCTCAATCACAGTGCAGGAAGGTAATGCAACATGAGAAGAGCTCGATAGCAAAATGACTAGACTATGAAACATGTGTATACTCTTTTGTACATGTCTATAGAGGACGAAGAAATGACAAACGAAGAATAAAATGTAACCCAACATAGAAAAAAATTCGTTATTCATAGAGACAATGTATGTACTCTGCGTGCAAGAAACGAAAATGGGAAGAGAAAATGTTCAATTGTATTAGGCTCAACTATGTGGAAATTAATACACGAAAATAAAAAGGAGACTTAGTTGCTTTCCACAGATTTATTTCGTCCGTACGACATGTTTTGAACGATAGAGGTCATTATCAAGTACAAAAATTTCGAATTTTAAGCAAACATATGTACTCTTTGAAGGGGTGTGGGGAAAGAGTGGAAGGAGTGGGTGTCAGGGGGGGGAGGGGAAGGTGCTGGGTTGGAAACTCCAAGTGGGAGGGGGGTGTATTGAGAAAACAACCGTTGGAGGACGGTGTAGGGACCCCCACTAGGGGTTTCCAACCCAGTACCTTCCCCTCCCCCCCTCCTGACACCCACTCCTTCCACTCTTTCCCCCAACCTCTTCAAAGAGTACCTATATATGTTTGCTTAAAATTCAAAATTTTTGTACTTGATAATGACCTCTATCGTTCAACACATGTCGTACGTACGAAATAAATCTGTGGAAAGCAACGAAGTCTCCTTTTTATTTTCGTGTATTAATTTCCACATAGTTGAGCCAAATACAATTGAACATTTTCTCTTCCCATTTTCATTTCTTGCACGCAGAGTACATACATTGTCTCTATGAATAACGAATTTTTTTCTATGTTGGGTTACATTTTATTCTTTGTTTGTCATTTCCTTGTCCTCTAGAGACATGTACAAAAGAGTATACACAAGTCTCCTTTTCATTTTCAAGAGAAAATGTATTACTTCGTGTAAGCTCCCGTCAAAACAGGTGGATTAGCACCCCTTCCAACCCGTTCCAGCATATGTAATGATGACCTTCCTCAATAATCCCTAAGCGATCCCTAATACTGTCGCCACGCTATGAAGCTTATGCCAGTTATTGAGCAAAACATTTCAAATACATGCACTTTTTATGGTAGTGTCTTTCTTCATGGTAAAGCAAAATTAGCATTCTATGTCAAATTTACAAAAGAAATATAACCCTCACTTTACAAAATTAAGGACTGATCGCAAAGTGAATGCAATCATATGTTGAATTGGAATTATTTACCAAAGAGGAATCAATTCAAAGAGTATCGGCACCAATCCATACAATGTACGTAACAGAGTCAATGCTAATGAAAAATTGTGAGATATTGAAAAATATGGTGAGATAGAGAGAGCAGGAGATGGAGGATGAAAGCAGAAGAATGATGTTGGTGTTAAAATATAAATGGATAAGACACTTGGTGGAGAGCTATGTCAAGTCAATCATAGGATTGGTGATTATAGACTATGTTCATATTTGTTAGGATTACAATGCGTAAATAAATAGTCAAAATTGGCTAAATTTGAACTTTAAAAAAAGTTCCTGCAAAATTAGCTCATTTTGTATCTTGAATCCATCAGAAGTCACACCCTTCATAAGGATGGCGTCTATTGTTCTGCCCAAATTTCTCTAGAATAGATGGTAGTTGTACAATTAATTACAGTGATTGATGAAAAATTTCGCTCGTAGGTGCTCTGAGGATAAACTAAGTTGAGTTGTTGTGAATAGGGTTGAAAATTTAAATCTGCTGTTTAACTTGTTTAATTACCCATTACTGTGGTCTTCTGTCATCTTGCATTTCTTACCCTAGGCATGGAATAGTTCACCGTGACATAAAGCCAGACAACATGCTTTTATCTGCAAGAGGACATGTCAAACTGACTGATTTTGGACTTTGTGATACTAACATTCATCGAGGTGAGTTGAGTATTGTGTGAGTAATAATATTATAAACACTTCCTTTATTGTGTGGCTGTTGAACATTATCCTCATAAGTTTTATCCTATAAATCTATTGATAATGTTTAATATGTTCTAAAATCATTGGTGGTTTCAGCTTATTTTTTCTATTTGCTATGGTATTGTGACAAGGGGCTTTAATGCTATAAATGTGTATGTGCATGTATATATGTTAGGGCAAAATATGTGCTTGGGGTTTTAGATTCATACTGATGCCGTAAAAGTACCGTGTCACCCTCCTTGATATCTATCAAAAAATTAATCCTTCAGACTTACGCAAATACTTTGCAAATTTGTCACATTAAACTTTTTAAGTTAATATTCCTCGAAGCTATTTAAAAAAAATGTCATAATTGGGCTTTCTGGTTAGAAAGGTTCATTTGGGATCTCATGTTCATTTTGATTTCGTGTTCATTTGAACATTTGTGTTAGATGAACAGGATGCGATGGTTCAGGTTCATGGTCGATTCATGGGTCGGTAATCTGTTCGTCATTTTTACTATGGTTAAAAGTTAATTTAAACATTAGGTTAAAACTTTATTTTGATTGGCCATATCAATGCAAAACTCTGTTTCAGCAATTCGAAAAGTTATACAGAAATTGTTAAATCATGTTATATCCACTATTTTGTTATTAAATTATTCGTGATGATATTAAAATTTAACTGGGTTAATCTATATTTTATCCTGCATAGCTTTAAGAGGTCTGAAGTGATGATTTTGGGAAACAAAAATTTGGCTCAAACTGTCCCCAAATTACTTGTTTGTAGTGTTACTAGACATCAAAGGGGAAGGACTTTGTACTCTTCTAGAGGAAGTCTGTAGAGGCATATATGCATCATTTTTGAAGGAATGAAAAAATATGTTATCTACAGCAATTCCATTTGATGACAAAAGGTTTTTCATGTCGCGATATTTTATGTACTATATTGCTACCACTTAGCTTCATTGCTCATAAATACCCCTTGAAACGTTAACTCTTCCTTTGTTTCCCATGTTCAATGCTTAAATATGTTACAGAATTCCATGGCTGTAAAATTTTACTATTTTTTTTACATTCTACCAAAAGTGCTAATTTGGCAATGAAACTTATTGTTTCTCACTGTCTTACGCATGCTATTATTGCCTGTTGATTGCATTGTTTGAGTGGATAGATACCTGATTTAGGCTGTAATGAGGAGAAAAATATAATATTTTACAGAGGAGTCTAAAAGAGATATGTACTCACAAATGATGTTATTCTAAAAATATTTATAAAGAACAGTTAGCTGTAGATAAAAGTCTAAGTTGCTCATAAGAGGAGTATTTAATAACTTTTCTGGTGCTAAATACGTGACTTCAGACGCTGAGTTGATAAATATTAATTCTGGCTTATACTACAGCATATATTTTTCTGGACAGGGATAACCAATGTAAAGTCCGGGACAGAATTTGCTTGAAATTATCATAACATGCTGCGCAAACCATATGATACCAAACTAAGCTTTCATATTCTCTAAACGCCTGATAAACAGTATTTTCGACCTGATTTCCCCTCACTGTAGGTCATTAACTGATATTTTGGACTGTTCTTTATACTGAACAGGCTCAAAGTGAACGGTTCGTCCAAATAAACCCACCTCTAGTAGATTTATGAATACTGTATGGGGTTTCTGATACTTCTAATAGACTGTAAGTTAAAAACTAATTTGTATTTTAATTTGTTAAAAAAGGTAAATATACTGAAAAATATGTGTAACAAAAAATACTTTTTCTCTGAGTGGTAAACTCCAAAAATTTTGATTTTATCTAGTGTATGTGTTGACCCAATGGGAGGGGCTAAAACCCTCTTAGTCTCCCCCATAGATCAGCCACTGAGCCTGAAGTATAGCCAACTGGAGTGTCTTAACGGGAATTTTTTCTTTTGACCGTACAGGTTTCTTGGTTGTATGTAATTGGGGTGATACATATATAAACTTGTGTTAAATTATGCCTCATTTAAATAACTATATCTTCAATGTGCTTATATGACTCAGTTGCTTTTATTTAAGGGCTAAAAGAATTTACTGTGCATTTCAGACCTAGAAATAGCAGATCTTGTGACAGAAACACCACAAAACAAGCTGGAAAAAGAATTAATGAAGAGGACTCCAGGGCAGTTACTATCTCTCACCTCTCACCTTTCATTTGTGAGTTTTATGGAAGCAGTATTTCTTATAACTTCTATTTTATTAATTCTTTTGAATATGCAGTACATTTTAAATTTTGTGAAAAATGCCTTGTTTTGGTGATCTGGTAATTCTGATTTAATTTGGTGGGATGGTTTTTAATTTCTCTATTTAGCTATCTTGATTAAAGTTTTTAATCACCTGAGATTAATAATTTTAGGGATCTATGATCATCATTGGCTTTCAGTAAAGTGAAGACTGATCAATGGAATGCTTTCATAAACTAAGAAACACATTCTTTCAGCTTGATGCTTAGAAATGTTTATAATTTATGGTAACGGTTCAACATTGGTCACTTGGTAGAAGGCCGTAAGAATCATACATACTTAGTAAATAACTCACCTGACTGACTGCCATGTCAAATGACTTACCATGACAGAAGATTTTACTTTAAGGTTGGCAGATTCTCGATATTGGTAACTGAAGGGGTTATGGGGTATTCCGGTAATTAACCTCTTTTTAAGAAAGTAAATTCGATCACGTTTATTGCGATGGTAAGCGATTCACTAGCTCAATGTCTCACGTGCGATAGTCCTTCTCCGTTGGCATTACGTCAGCGTCTCTCTCTCGCGGTGCCTTCCTGATGCTCGGTTCCGCGTACCCTGGTGGCGACAGCAGGGAACTCAGGGTCCCAAGGCAACGACCTCGGCCAGGTGGCTGGCCTTGGTGACGGTGCTTGAAATTAAGAGCTCCGCCACAGTAACTCTCAATGTGATGAGATTCTGAGTTCAGCAAAATGAAAATGACAGCTTGACCAAGTGCAGGGATAGGGAAATATTTGACAGGAAAGGTTTATTTGGGAGTGTTGTTGCATTCGCACCACACAAAGAACAATTCTTGTCCATTTAGCTCTCAAACAAGGTATATTGAACAATATGGCAGACAGCTTATGCATCATTATTTAATCCCGATTAATGAAATGCATATGATTTGACACATGTTTGTATGCGAGGATGAAAATTAAAGTTTACAGAATTGATTTATGCTAGCTAAAATGGTGATACAAAAACATTTGATAATCAACACTTTTATTGTCACTAAGCAGACCTTTCAAAATTATATTAGGTGCTCAACTATGTTCCCACAATTTAAAAAAAAATGAAAATTCAACTTAATAGTGAAGAAATTGTTGTAATAAATCATTCGAAGTATTGTACATTGCTAGCTACAACTTTTGCCTATCATTATGGCAGAGCTTCTAATGTAAGTGTTCATCTTTTGAGACTATCCATGAATCAAGCCATTTTTTTGATTCTGTCATATGAAACTGCTGACCAGACCATGTGTCATCCAACAGAACAAGTAATAATTAGACTGGGCAATCTCTGGGAAATATGGTGGGTGGGTAAGGACTTCCCATGTAAGCGTTTCGAGGTAGGTTTTAACGGGTTTGGTAATGTGAGGTCAGGCGTTTTCATGCTGTGGAATCACTTTTTCGAGTCATAAGGAACTAGAGTTCCTTGCTGTTCCATAACGCATCCTCCTAATGCATCGGCAAGCTCTGCTTGAGTTTGAGATGGATCTTCATCAAACATTGCCTCCGTAGCATATTCGAAGGAATTTGTTCTTCCCTCATACAGACGGTCTTCGACGTTGAAATGACCATCTTTAAAGTGACAGAACCAATCGCGGCATGTTGTTTCACTTTGAGCAGCATCTTTGAAAACTTTTTGGAGCTCTAGATGCACTTCAGTCACTATTTTCATTGAGTAAAAGAAGAAAATTAACTCTTCCTGTAAATGGCAGTTACTTGGCACAAACTCAAACATTTTTACGTACCAATTAGTATTCACTTAACCAATTCCTAATTAAAGTACCAATTCCTCCCACTTAACCATCCCATTCCTCCTGGAATAAGGGAGGACTGGGACAAATGTCATATGTTCAGAACATTCTAAGTTCCACAGTGCTCACCTATTCTAATTTATCGAAGAATGTTCTGTGGAATTTTTAAGGGTCAAGGCAAAAAAGGATTGCAAAAAAAATTGATTCAAGCCGATAATTTTTTCACAAAAATTGTATTCCAAAATGTGTCCTAGTCCTTCCTTGTCTCCCCTATGAAAATTATTATTACTGCCATCTCTTAATATATTTATGATTTTCTTGAGCAAGCATTGTTGTGAGTGTTGAATGTATTATATATTTTAAATCAACCTTCATAATTTATTTCAGAGTGCAAGTCGCGTACCCATAGTTAGCAGTTGCCAGCCAAATCGGAGGGATAGCAGCACTCCAAAAGGAAGGTTTCAATTTTCCAAAAACTCCTGCTTTTCATTTTCAGGACTGGCTTCCAATCAGCCCTTCAACGATTCTAAAGAAATGATAGGTAAATAGATATTTTTCTTCATGTAGTGATTGATAATTTTAATACGCAGTAGTCTCAAAGTAATTGATTATCAGAATTATTTAATGGAAACACATGTGGTAGAAAAATGGAATTAGTGAATTGTAATTACAGAAAAGAACTCAAAATCTGCCATTATGTACGAGGTGCATTCAAGTTCCAAGGCCTCCAATTGCTTTTCTCCAGACTGGAAACAAATAGAAACATATGTGTTTTTTTTAAACGAGCGTGCACTTTTTTGTCAGTACGTGGCAGAAATGGCTGAACTGTAGGACTGACTGGACTCTTTCGGCAGCGTCTAGGATGAGAACTGTTTCGGATACTGGAAATGGTGACGTTTTCCTGATATGAGCAGCGTGCAATCATTCTTTTTCTGCCTTATCATGGTGTGAAACATTTTATCACCATCGACAGTTAAAGAAGACATGAAGTGATGGAGTTATGGATGTGACGAAAGGCGTCCATCAAGGCAGGACATCTAGTGACAACAAACCAAAACCATCAAGGCGATTTTCCTGTGGTCAAAACAGTCCCATAAAAAACCTTCACCGCGGCCATGGAATCACGGTGTCGATATGTGTACGTTAATGTGTACGTTTACTGGGAGATTATGTCGAGACGTAACACCAGTCTCATAGTTTTGGGTGAGTAGCCACATAGAAAAAAATTAGAGGCCTTAGAACTTGAATGCACCACATACATGTGTGTATGTTCATAAAGGCAGATTAAATTTATATTTTCTGCGGATTATCCATTTTTACGATGTGGCAACTTGAAAATTTCCAATGCATTGCTTCATGCAGATTTGTAGCATAAATTATATATTTACTCCGTTTTCATATCGTTTTGGCTATTTGCATGTATGTATTCTGGATAAATTCAACTTCTAATCTGGAAGTACCTAATTCTTTGAAAGTGAAATGGGAGAATATTCTGTGAAGTGGTAAAATGTTCTCTTCCTTTCATTTTTAAGAAACCAGCACTTTTTTCATTCATGGATATTCAACTCCAATAATTACTCTATTTATTACCTATCTCATCATCTATCTGTGGCTTCTATCTGTTTTTTCTTTTCTACCTATTAATTCTCTTCATCACCTTTCCTATTATGTATTGTCTTTCCTCAAATAGCCATGATGGGTGAAAATAATTGTCATTTTCTAATAAATGCCTGCATGCTTTCCGAGAATGTGTGCATTAAGAATAAAGTTAATTGTTGTTATAGTAGGTAGCATTTTCATTTACTTGTTGAAGATCAATAATCTAGAAATCTGAATAACAGAAGCATCTTAGATAAGAAGGTTTACCGGAGTTTTTAAAAATATAATTTTTTTAAGTTGCATAATTGAAAATATGGCTATCTAAGTGGTTTAATTGCCATCTCAGAGCTTGGCTGTCTTTACCCTGATCCTACGAGAACTACATATTCAACTAATTTGCCATTTTCTTTTAAAAAATATTTCATCATGGGACTTGGAATATCTAAATGTGGTGAATTCTCGCAACAGCATTCACAGTATCAACATACGATGTCTATTTATTGAACTTTCCATACTTAATGAGGAACTTGCATGGGTCGTAGATTGCTCTAAAAACTATTTTGAATAAGTCAAATGGATACATTAGCTCGCAAAAATACCTTCAGTTTCTCCATTCAACATCAAAAGAAATAAAAAAATTGCATTTAAATCGAGAAAAATTTCTCAGAGCCGACCACTGCACGAAGACACCCGAGCGTTGCCGAGGCCAGGCGTGACGTCATAGGTGCCTAAACAACTGTAGGGAGTAGGGAAATACGCTGAGCGCATGGTGTAAAATTTGTTTTGAGGGAGTATTTAGCCGCTCATCGTCACTTTATTTTGTTCTGTTATTCTTGGGCAAGTTTTCCTATTGCTATTGTGCCTAGATTATTACTTGGGATATTAATAATGCGGCATCGGGATGATGAAGTGCAAGCGTTTCACTTTGTGTGTTTTAGTTATCAGAAAAATGGATGATAACGTTGCCACTCGTTCGAATAGTACACCTGAAATTCATCTACGTGTACATAATACCCCGCAAGCCGCCTAAAAGGCGTGTGGCATGGGGTGTTAGGACACCAGCCTTTTTTTAGGACACCAAAAATTGATGCCACGACCCTCATGGACTTTGTTGAGACAAATTATTGCTATACGTCGGCGGCAAATCGAGTTGTAAAAGAAACCTGTAATACTGGAGGATAACGATCGTTAGCTGTGCTGTTGAATTTGGCAACGCCGGATTAGCGGAGAAGGTAGTCCTATCCGTCCTACGGTACGAATTCACAGCAAAACAGTCTGCACACAATCCACATGTGAGATCGCGAATCGGTTCCGCTGCCAACACACACACAAGCTACAACCTATTTCAATAATATAGGTAAATCCATAAACAATATACTAGCATATACCATAAAAATATAGTGGGAAATAGGCAAATACTCTTATCAAAAACTGGATGTCACTGTCACATTCTTATATTCATCACGTACAACAATAACAGAACTCGTTATGATGAAAACAACTATTTATTCACTGAATTAAACCCTTAAATTAGCCCACACAAGTGACACAGGTGACTTTTCTCACTACTATTCGTTGAAATAATGGAATAACAAACTTCACCCACAGGTTTTATTTCAATAGCGTGATCGTGAAATGTCATATCTACGGTGAACAACGGAGATTAGCACGCCACTGACAATTTTCACACTACTGTTAGACATTTATCGATAGCGTAATAGCACTTTTTACAATTCAATCACAATGGAACACTGATAACTCTTGGCCGATATTTTTCAACCTCGTCAAACTTTGTGCATTACAACCACTGGCACTGTGATTATTAGCAGTAGCTTAACGGGAGATGTCACGTTGAAAATAACACTTTTGGCACAAAAATGTTCCTAGATGTCTCCAATCAGCGAGCAAAAGTTACATTGACTGGAATTCACCCCATAATACAAGCACAGACAGTCCTAAACGACGAATTCTCCGGTACCTACGAATAAACGGATGAAGTTATTGTATATCAAAGCTAAGCGGACATTAGTAAACATCAAAATCGTTCTAATTACATACTTACATGAATGATATGCCGTCGATAACACCAACTTACAATTAACGTATCCCCCTTCCAATGGCCGTGGCTCAGACTCCTACAGCGATGTTATTTAGGTATTATAAAATTTTTGGTTTAACTGCTCCAGTTTTATATTTTATGCCCTTACTCAGATATTAATATTATAAATAATGCAAAATATGAGGGCCTCCAAGCCTCTATCGTCGGATATTTATCTTTAAATATAAAATAATCAACACGTCTAACAAACGAAGCTCTCACAACTGCTGGCAACTATTACAAACAATCACAACAATAGCTTCGCGTGATGTTTAGGCACCTTTGACGTCATCGAGGCTTCGTCGGCAGTGGCTTGGGGGGTGAGGGAGTTTTTCCCGCGCTTTAAAATTCGTTATATTTATCAATAAATATCTCGCGAAGGAAAACTCAGATTTACATGCGGTTTTCTTTGTTATATTCAGAAAATAATTTTCTGTCCGCCTGTGAAATAAAAAAAAATCATGCAAGTTCCCCATTAGGAATGGAATGGCAGTGGGTCAACGTTTATGTTGTGCGCACTGCACACCTAAAATTACTTGAAATCTATCTTAGGAAATTTGCAGTTTTATGATGGGTGACGCATGAATGACAACGGTTTATTTTATTCCTTGAAATGCAATCACCTATATTTTCATTCAGTGAGCTCTTACCATCATCAATTTTAGTGTCTTAACTTAGGAAATTTCAGACATTGTGGTTTTGTTAAGCAGTTAATTAAGCCAAAATTTTATGAATTCTGTTGTTGGCCCATTTTCATTTTTAATTGTAAAAGAATGTTTTTAGGTCTAAGTCTTTCCCCATTCTTGTGGCAAGTTTACACAATGCTGGACCGATGCTTGACTGATGCTCAATATCTTGTGAAAATAGCCCCTGGAGAATAGTATTAATATGTTATGACTTGTGGCATGCTAGATATAACTCAGTTCAGAAAAGTGCACTGTGTAAACCTGCCCCAGTTCTCAATAAGTAAACGTGCCCCAGTCTATCCTACACATTTGGCTTTATTCACATGAGTCAAGTACCTTCTGATATACCAGTTTTTGGTTTGTAATCGGGGGGAAGAAAAAATAAATCGGATGTTTTACCAACACGTAAACATACAACATATATTTGATCATGAGAAGAACATGGCGTTTCTAGATTCAGAGCTCAAGCACTCACCTTGTGACTTGATAATTGTCATCGCGAATGCCACAGAAATTGAATTAGTTTTAACTTAAAGGCATATCAGTTTGGGAATCCTCGGAATGAGAACTTCCTCATCTTTGATATTCCCTTTGAGAGTAGTGACGTGAATCACATTGATTATTAGTTTTTAATCACCAAATGTGTTCCATTGCATAGTTTTGGCTGGTTTAGGTTTCAAAGCATCATGACCATTGAGCCAACCTTCAGCTGTAAATTGTATGGTGGTAAGCCAGTAACATCCAAGAAGTACAAAATTTTAGATTGATCTCTGGTGACTTCATCTTTGTTTGTTTCACAGTCAATAGATTTGAGTGAATACAGAGTACCAACAATTTCATTCTGAATTACAAAGTTAAAGTCATCCACGTCTTCATTTTTAGTTGCCAAAATTGTTTGCTCAATCAACCATTTGTGAATTTTGTGGTTATAAATCATGTTCGGGAACACTGTTGATTAGCTCATTTTTTTATAATAAGAAATTGTAAAAATTCCAAGGAAAAGAAATCAATCCGCTTGATTCATCGAAAGGTTCATGGCCATTACTGTTAGTCAACAATTGCTTGAAGATTTGTTTACTTGCATGGTAAAGATGCGTTAATTGACAACTCAATTTGAGCTGTGCTTAGCTTTAATTAAATGATATTAATGTTATTTTAATATTTTAAACTGTATTAACTACTGGGATTTTTTAAATATTATTAAGAAGTTCAGGCATTAAATTGGTAAAAGCAAATCGAATCTTCTATTTTTGACCAACTTGATAGCTTTTGCAGTGTTACCAACTACAAAAAATAACCCTAAGATGAAGATCAATTTTTTTCATGTACTTTTACTATTTTTTAATGTTTATTCTGTTATCCTTAGCTGAGAAAAATAAAAAAAACAAACATCATCAAAATCGGTACAGCTATTCTTGAGTTATAAATGGTGTAACTATCACGATTTTCGACTTTGTTTAATATATACAAATATGTTAATCCCTTTTCACAAGTAGATATTCTTCAAGTTTTTTAATCCTTCCTAATGATCTGTGATTGAAACCTTAGGTTGAGAAAACCTGTTCCAAGAGAGGAGTGGAAGGCCACCCTGCATTACAAGGCAGACTAGTGGTAAATTGCTGTACATAAGTTATGTTTTGTTGAGCATACACTTTGAGATGGCATAGAGTCTGGGTTAAATAATGAATTTATTATCAAAGGCAAAAATGACTCATTGCTGTGTGAAAGTTACAAGTTAAACAAATTTAATTTATCCATTGTATGTATGTATGTACTATTTTATGGATTGATTTTTGACATGGATTTTTCTGTGGATGTGAATTAAAATTGGTTATTAAGGCTTTTATGCAATACTTTCATTAACTATTTGTATGGTTTCACGTTATAGGAATGGGGTCTGCATATTCGAATGACAGTGTTTTCTCCCCTGAGGTGTCAAGAGCAACTGAAGTAATGGTTACGCCACAGCTAAAGGAAAATGCACAATCTGTTACGCCTGTTTCAGACTCAGACTCATTTCACACATGTCAGGATGTCCCTCAAGATACGTTTCTCAATGTTACCCAGCCTCTATCTGAAATTGACGCTAATACTAGCTCTTCAGATGGATTACCAGGACTGAAAAGGAAGAGGAATTTTCTTCAAATGGCATCTTTACACTCTCCACCAGGAATATCACCAGTTTCTAATGAAGTTTCATATAGATCTTGCCACAGTGGTTTGACTACAGATATTGATAGTTTAGACATTAGTGATTCTTGTAAAAGGAAAGATATCAAGAGGAGTCCTGAGCAGTTACTGTTCGATTGTCATGCTGGTGGTAATGGTGGTGGGGAAATGGAAGAGATTAGTGTGTTGGATGCATCTGTTTCTTCTCTGGTTGGTGCTGAAGAACATTTGGAAGGAAATGGTGGGTATCTTTGAATCCGTTGTTCTTTAACCAAATTTTTTATTAGTATTCCGTTATCAATTATAAAATAGTTTCAAAATATTTTTGAATTTAGATACTCTTACCTATAATTTAAAAAAATTGCTTTTTGCTACTAGCTCTTTGAAAATTTGTTGCTACTTTTTGAGTTGAGTACCTGCTAAATTCTTCCTTTTTTTCCTTTCATTTACTCTCTGTTTTGTTTTCCACACATTCTATTGTTTTTAGATTCTTCATCTCATGTATTGATGAAGCAAATAACCACACCTCTCTCAACTACAAGCACCTGCAGGGCTCAGCTCTTATCTAGTAAAACTACCTCTGTTATAAAAACAACACGCTTTGAGACACCCAAGTCTCCTGCATCACATAGCTTGGTAAGATATGTACCTTTGAATTTTTGGGACTTGATTTTTTTCCCTTGAGGCAGATGTCTGTTTTCTTCAGTAACATTATTCCTTATCTTAGATGGTGATGTGATAAAGCTTGGGTTTTCTAATGTAAATTATGTACATCCTGATATGAAGCAAGTTGATTAATTCAATTATGGTATACAAAGTATGTACAATCAACTCTTCATAATCTCTGCTAATAGATACAAATCGAGGCTCAAAGGCCCAGCACATGCAGTTAAGCTTGTCTTCATTTTTTCTTATTATTTTAGATGCAACATTTAACAGTTGATGCAATTTCTGGCTGGAAAGTATTTCTGTATTTTGTCACAAAAAATCTCAAGTTTGTTAATGCATCTATGTCGTTGCATACAATCTCAAGTTTGTACAAGTACATGGATTTGTTCATTAGCTTTGTTTATATTTATGGGAAGGTGCTACTTACCTTGTGTATTTTATAATGGATTTGAAAGGACAATGAATGGCAAAATCATTTAAAATGTTGTGTACTTTTCGCCTCAAGTGTGAAGAAAAGCTAATGAGCTCTTCAGAAGTCATGGATACCTGGGTGCCCAGTACTCCTCAGCCTCGAAGTGACCATCCCTTCAAAACCCCAAAGTCAGTGCGAAGAGGCCGGAAGGCCTCTTCAATGAGTGACCATCGGATTCTGGGGACACCAGATTACTTGGCACCCGAGCTTCTACTTCGACAAGGGCATGGTAAATGGCTTTTACTAATCCTGTCATAGAGAAATTCTAAAATTATGACTAGCAATAATTATTTGTATTAATTAAGGTCTGGGCCATCAATCATGCTCTAAGTTAAATTATTCACCTATTCTAGTGCTTTCTTTAACTGAATAATTCATCCTCATCAAATTCCGATGAATCAACTTGGTTAACTGAAAAAATGCGGAATTTGAAAAAAACCAAATGATACCAAAATGAAGAACGCAAATGGTAATTTCCACAGTTTTTAATTCAACACTCAACAACCGACCATAGTTTCAACACATTCTGTCATTTTCATGGTGATACAAGCAACACTCTCTCATAAGGGGAGACCACGTACTTTGCTCCGCCTTTTTCAATGCCGTATTTTTTATAGCCTTCGGAATGGTGAACACATCTCTGAACTAGTAGTGGTTCTGTTGAATGGGCCTTAGTTTGGCTGTAATTAATTAATTTTCATGCAGTGCTTTTAACAAGCTGTATATAATTCCAAAATATCGCACCCTTTAGCAGACGGATAAGGTGTCTTCATTGCGATCATACGGCGTTAAGTTCTTCATTAATTTTGATTGCAGCAAGCATAGACATGAGACAATTTTTTTGATCATCATAATGGAGTTTAGGTATTTAAGCAGTGTCGTTTTATACACGGAGAAACGACGACTACACTAGCAAGGGTTTGTGTGCGCGGAAATGTTGTTTTTTTTCTTTGCTAATACTGATCTACTTCCACATTAAGAATGAAAAACACTCTTACGAGAGCATATACCATTAAAGGCTCGCAATGAGCAACAATATGCGTACAGACATAATTAATAAGAACACAAACAAATATAAAATGCCACATCTCTCGAACACTTGTAATTCACTTCACTCCAAAGGGAGTTTACATACACAGTACCTATGTGCTAAAAGAACCATTACACAATATAATTTCAATTAACAAATAGGATAAAATAAAAGTTGATAACTCTGGACCGGGCGAGCTGGCATATAAAATACGTCAATCTTCGAAAACCAAGGATTTCAACATTGTACGCACATTCTGGGCTAGAATGGTCTCGTGTATTCCTACAATGTACTTTGACTGTCTATATTGCGAGATCTCAAAGTTCGAGGTGTTGTAGCTAATTTTTTTAGATCAGCAAGAGGAACCCGTCACCCGTGGTGTATAAATTATGCAGAGTGACCACTTCTAGTTCAGAGATGTATTCACCATTCTGAAGGCCATAAAAAATATGGCATTGAAAAATGCGGAGCAAGGAACGTGGTCTCCCCTTGTCAGTATTTATACCCAGGTCAAGGTAGCAGGTGGGGGCATAAGGAATTGGCGTGATGGGAGTGGGAGGGGGAAACATTTTGGGTGAACAAATTAATGAAGGCCGATAGCAGAAAACAGCTATTTTTGCTCTATGTTTTCATGTCTTGATGGATTCATCGATAAGGTTTTCTGCTATCAGCCTTCATTCATTTGTTCACCTAAACTTCAACTAAATCAAGCCTGAAATAATTTTATAAAAATGTTACCAAATTTTTGTTTCAGAGTATACACAAATTGCGGTGTCATTAAGGTTCTCATATATGACAAGAGGTAGAGATTATATATGAAGGAAAATGTTAAAACCTCAGTTTTGTTTTGAGCAGCCTAAAATACATTGAGACACCAAAAGTCATCTCTCTGTCACAATTTCACTGATCAAACTCTGGAATCAGACTAGTAGGGAGTAGGGAACAGTTCACATTGTACACGCTGCAACTAATTAATCAATGGGTAAGGTCAATTACTAGAAAATGATACCAATAATTCTGTGTCCGCAACATGGTATTCGGTAATGGTTCTTTAGCCCAGGAGAGGGCACACGGCAAAATGTAGCATAAGAAGTTGTGAGGGGTGTCATCGACACCGGAAAGAAAATATTTTTTTCTCTCTCCTTGGAATGATATACATAGTTATGCCTTGTTCTAATCTAAATAGGTCCACCGAATTAAATTGATACTAATAATTATTCTTATTAAATGAAGAAGCATGGAGTGATATACACCCCGCGCACCCTTTCCCAGGTTCAATGCAATGTAAAATGATTTTTTAGTCCTCATCCTTACCCTCTCTACACATTAACATGATGTGCTTTGTTGTCAACTGTATTTTTATTATGAGTGAAGGAAATCTGCCTTCATTAGATTATTTGCTTGAGCTATATAGGTATCAAAGCTAGTAAACAAGCATAATGCAATTAGGAAAGTGATGTAAATTTACCAACCTTGTTTAATGATGATGATACCAATGGTTCTGGCATGAATGGAGCCAAGTCGTTGATCACTTATTCTTTGTTAATTTCTTGTCTTGGCAGAAAAATTTCTAATATGTAAAAATAATTACACTTTGCTCGCTTAAATTCATATTTACTTTTAGTAAAATGCTCAAGGGGTATCTCTATCACTATTGGTTTTTAAAAATTTTACTTTTGTAACTAAAAATTGCATATGTCATGTGTATCCATTTGGAACCCCCATTCTGATTAGTCTCTCCTCAGTGAAATAAGTCCACCTGTGGATAACTGGATGAATTTCTTCTGATCAGTTGGAGCACACCAAAATTCTAATTCCATCAGCATTAGTTGGAATGACCCACATGAGACCTTGCTTACCGGTTGGAATTATTCTGATCAATTACAAGTAGGGATGGTCAGATCGGATACCTCGGATTCAAATATCTGTGGATATTGCCCTTTATCGGATACTTTGGATCCAAATTCGCTGAAGGCATCGGATCTAGATCCAAAATTTTAAATTTATGCTTCAGTGAATGCTGTGTCCCAAATGAGGGAGTGGAAAGAGTTCCGATCCAACTTTTCCATATGCGGTTGCACTGCGATGCTTGCCCTACTCAAAAACCATTATGTTTAAAAGCTCTCGTAGGGGTTACGCAACAGATTTTCAGTTGCGGGAATTTTTATGGCAAAATATGTTAGGCACACAGTGTGAATCTTACAAAGAGATTGAACAACCATCGGGAGAATCTCAACGCCATAGGATAACAACCACGTCAAAAGAATTAGAAACCACAGATTAGAAGAAACAAACCTTCGGCCCCCCATCACCCCATTCCTATGATATTTTTTTTTCCTTTCTGAGACCACACAGTTCATAAATCACTATCTTCAAAGAAAAATATCAATTTACATAAGAACAATGGAAGCATGTTTCATTCCTACCCCATCTCACCCTCTTTCATCTTCTTTTATCTTACCCGCTGACCTTTTTCATCTTACCTGCTTCAATTCTCCGTTTCTGGAGAAGAAATGCTTGATGAGTGACTTACTGGAGCCAAAGATGTCCTGATAGTTTCTGGCAATTGGATAACGTTCACGAGATTAAAAAAGAATGAGACCAAATGCGTCACATTTCTAACATATTTAGGTTTTTTAAGCTCAGATTGATTGAAACTAAATTTTTTTAGTAGTTACAAGACTATACCAATATTCAACATTGCCCAAACAGCACTATTTTCAAAGAAGCAGGCGTAGCATCAGTACTGTTAAAAAAAAAGATACGCCCTGGAAACGCCAACTGTATAAATCACATATCTCGCCAGGCTTCGCTTTGAAAACAGCGACGTCACAAAATAGCAAGATGTAGCGTGTTTATCCTTGACTCCCTCATTCATAGCCTCATTGCTTGTAAGATGGGGTGAGCGTGCTCCCTCCCCTCCGCTTATCCTCTATGCGCTTCTGCTGCCCACCCCTTCCTCTCACTGAGCGATCGTCTTGTTCTGTTCCCGCAACTTGTCGCACGTGACTCTAATGTTGTTCTAAACATTGTTAATTGTGTGGTAGATTGTGCAGTTGCAAATTAATTTCATGATATACCGATAAAAATGTCATTCATTGTGTGGAAACATTTTTATTGATATAAAGAGAATCATTTGCATGCACTTTGAATTGAAACTATCGCAAAGAAGTGCAAAATCCACCTTACCGCAACTGAAGCATTTGCAGGTGGAACACAAGTCAGTATGTTATGAGAAAGTTACAAAATTTGGGGGAAACTTATGTGAGGAATATTAAAATTCAGTCATTGGTTTATCCAAAGATTGAAAATTTTTTTCATTTCCAAATGCAACCATAACAGTTTAGATCCTGAGCGTGTAAAGATTTTATCGTTTTTTTAAATAATTTGAAAGCTTATAAAAATGATTTTTAATGAGTAAAAGTATTAAAATGTGTATGTAAATCTAAAAAGCATTCCTCTGATTTTATGCACCCAAAATAAACATGAATAATAACTTCGTTGTATAGCAGGCCATTGAAAATGCATTTGGATCCGAAAATATCCGAAGATCCGGCTCCGATCTGGATCCGGGTCCAAAAAAAATCCTGGATAGGTCCATCCCTAATTACAAGAAAACCTTTCTGGTGCTGGGACAACATTCTAAATCCTGTTGAAGGCATTGAGGATAATCCCTTTCACAGAGCTCCAGGAATTAATTAGCCGACTGGTTTGGCGACACTGCTTGCAGAGTCATGGTGTTGAGCATGTTACAGGTTATAGGTCTGAGAGCTAGAGAATTTCCTATGCCCTAAGCTATGCCTGCTCTCATTGTGTTGGCAAAGGGTCACATGCTAAGAAACTTTCCCTTTGCTCACCCCCACATGCTTTACCTACCCCAGATCAGCCATAACGTACACGAATAGAACTATGCAAGTATATTTCGGATACTAATATATAATACCCATATTTGACTTAAGTTTGTTGAGTTTAGTGATGGACATCATGGAATTCACAAATTTATTCCAGCCCATACCTGCAGCTGCCATATGATGACCAGTCAAATAGTAAAAGGATTTTCTGAATTAAGTCTCTTCCTCTTTGCTTTCAGGACCAGCAGTTGACTGGTGGGCACTTGGAGTGTGCTTGTATGAGTTTGCCACTGGAATCCCTCCTTTCAATGATGAAACCCCTGAGGCTGTTTTTGATAATATACTTCAGAGAAGTGAGAAAATTCATTTATCTTTTATGCCTGGTTGTACTTCATTTAATTTGTTCAGATGCTTTCTAAAGGTATCATAAAACATGTGGATTTTACTGATTTTTTTTTATTCAAGGGCTGGAATGGCCTGAGGGAGATGAGGCGCTATCTGATGAAATGGTAGAAGCAATTTTTGCCTTACTGACATTGGATCCTGAAATAAGACCTAAAGCTGCTGGCGTGAAAGAGATGAAACTCTTTCACAAAATTTCTTGGGATACTTTGAAGGATTCGACAGCACCTTTCATTCCAGAGCCTGGTGATGAAACTGATACAGTATACTTTCAAGGTATTGTGGTATAATAATATATCATCAAAAGTATTATTTATTATGTGTGTCCATAAGAATACCCTTATATGGACAAAAATAATATTTTTTTAATTTTTCTTTGAATCCCCTTTCTCATTTTTTTGGAAAAACAAGTGGCACTGTAATGATCATGGGTTCATACTGTCAGGAAAATGTAATTTAGCCCTGGAAATCATGGAAATGTGAAATAATGTAAGGAGAGAACACTAGAGGTACAGCAAAAAGATAATATTGTGATTGAACATGCCGTACATTGCTGTAGTCAAGCGGTGAGGCGGGCATATTGTTGGAGTACTGCCTGGGTGCCATGGGGTATCACCAACTTGGTGCTATGTCACTTTATTTCACAATTTTTATGCTGCTACTGCTACTGCTTGAGTTAATGTTCCATAAAATCCCTATCTCTCTCTACATTGTTAAGAAGAGTAAAAGGAAAATGTTTATGTGCTACTCAATAAGATTTAATGGTGATGCTATTCATATTCTGATGATTTTGATTTCTCTTTAAATTCCTGTTTTATAATGTACCTTAAAATCACTAAAATTTGTAATTTCGTTGTTGTATAGTGTGTTATTTTAAAATTTGCTTGGTAGCTAATACCCACAAGAAATTTTTTGCGTCAAATGACATCAGTTTGTTACATGTGAAAGTTAAAATGGTTTCAAATGGTGTCACTCTTAGCTAGTCACTCTTGATGTGAGTTAGATTAAAATAGATTTTGCCAGGTTAATTAATTCCTATTGACATCAGAATGAACTCTAACTAAAGGTTGGCGGCTGTGGTAAAGTTGGGATGTCAATCTGACTTCTGCTGGCTCGAAAATGTTCTTTGCTGGTTACATATTTACTATGCATCGGATTAATAGCAGTGTTTTCCTGAAAGATTTTAATAATGTGCTCTTGAATGAAATTACTTGAATTGTTTTAACTTTTCCAATGCTACCTTTTTCTGAGTCCTTGCATTGGTAAGAGAATGATTTGATTGCATTAATTTTCGTTAAATTTACGGTATGTATAGGTATTTTTTGCGTAATCTGAGTGATATTAACTTTATGACAAATAGTTGAGTATCAAAATGTATCACTTTGATTTACTGGCTAGTTGAGAAACTTCTTTCTGTTGGGGTGAAATCATGCAATTTAAGTTTTATTTTGAAATTTTTATTGACTCTCTTGTAATGTGACCTTGAATGAAAAGTCATTGGAATCTTTTTTTCTCTGAAAAATTTGCAATTGAATCTTTTTGACGCTTCTGCTTTATTAGTTTTTTTTATACTTATTTCGGAAGGGACATTCAGCATGTGTTACTCCATGAAGGTTACTTTAATTATGTAGAAGTTAAAAATTATGTAGAGCAATTTATGTATAATTAACAACTTCTTTCCCTATTCATAAACATATACATATGCTAATTTAAATGTCAAATGAAGAAATTTACTGTGAAAAATTCATAGGACTTTCTCAAGATTTGTTCAACAATCTCCTGATTGTGGGTCAAGTTCTGGTAAAATCCAGGTCAAATTTAATGATTTTTTCAGTGCTTATTTCTTCTTTTGTGGTCATAGCATAGTATGTTTCAAGTATTTAATGAGATTTCCTGAGAACAGCATTGAGTGCTTGTGTATTTGCTTTAATTTTATCGGTTCTATTAAATATGATTTTTTATTTTGTTGTTCAGGAGATTTATCCATATTCCTCATTTTTATTTTTTTATTCTAATTACAGCTCGCAACATTCTTCAGCACCTTAATATGTCAAGCTGTGATATGTAAAAATTCTAGAACTTATTCCTGTAAAACAAAATTCTAAATGCCTTAGCATTAATTGTGTGTGGTCGTGAATTTGTTTTTTTTACCAATGTTGAGGCATTATATGTAAATTAAGAATACATGTCTTTATTTCTTCTAATTTATGTGTCTTGGTTTCTCATCTATTTTTCCGTTAATCCATGCAGATTTCACATTTTTTATACATATTTTTTAGATGTTGAAATGCATTCTTTGAAAAGATGCATATCTATGAATCTTTCCATTTTATAATTCTCAGATAATTATTTTATCTTAAATCATTAAAAAAATAATTGCATTTCTTATTTTAATTAATACCTATATTGATATAAACATTTTTTTTTTAAGTTTTGAAGAAGATACTTTATTTTGGTTCTTCTGTTTGATATTTCTTGTATTCTTACTATTGTATTCAGGCTTTGGTAAATATTTCTCACTCACAGAGATTCGTTTTTCACTGTTACCTATGTTGAGATCCAATTATTGTTGTCAGATGATCATGATGTTGCTCAATTAATTATTCTTTTAATTGCATTGAGAAATGAAGCACTTTCACGAAAATTTCAATATTTGATCTATCATTTCATTGACAGAGGACCAGAAAAGAGCTTAATTTGTTAGATTACCTGGAAATTGCATTTGAAAGTCACATTTTGTTACAGGCTCTTTTGAAAATTATAACTGATGGTGCCAGGTGTTACTTTGTGGATTTATGTTACAATAGCTAGCGTTATCTATGATCGATACTCTTTCACACTTTATTAATTTTTCATAAAATACAGTGGAACCGCGTTAAAGCGAGTACAGGCTATTGCGAGCATCCCACCATTACGAGAGATAGCCGAAGCACCGTCAATTGACCCTATGATTAGCATGTAAAAAATACATATGTTTTTACGAGGCCCTTGAGGTGTTGGCACTCACCATAGCGAGAGTTTCCATTGACGGAAAATCTTCACCAAGAGTCACTAATCTCTGTAATTGCTGGCGATCTGTTAGAAATGAAGTTAATATGGAGTGCTCAGTCTGAAATTCATGTAGTATATCATTGTTCGATAAATCAGTTGTTCATATCGGTGAAAATACTGTGGCGTTTACATTCACAAATTTTAGATCTTTTGTACCTCGGGCAGCAGAGAGCAGTCGACAGTGCTGTTAACGATGACGTACGTGAAAAGCTGATGCTGCGCCTTTAGTTTATTTAATAAAAAAAATTTTGCATTCTTTTTTATTTTTCGCAGTCATCATTGAGAATATTAAATCAATAAATTCATGCTTGCAGGTTTTGTTGGCCTAAGGGTCCATCAGATGTGTATTCTTTTTCATTTTTTTGTTGCAGATCTTATCCATGTGTGTTATATTAGTTGCAGTTTCTTGCTGCTTGCTTTTGTTTTACTTAAGAGACATCAACGTAATATCTGCAATATATTTTTCATAAAATAATATCAAGTTGATATCTTTTCTTATATGTATTACCAATTTTAATTCGAATCGTTTTTATTGCAGTACTGTGGATACAATCTATGTATCCTTTCAATAACGTCGTGGGCTTAACACTCAAAATAGAACTTTTTTGAAACATAGGCAAATTTAATCACTTCATTAGGAATGTCTCACAGACTCTTTAGTGTAGATAATGAAAATATTACAATGCATGATAGAAAAGGTTTCCGAGGCGGGATTGTTCTATCACCTTCCACCTTTTTCGTCTGCAGGAACAAATGCAATTCGTTTTAACACACAACTTCTGCGAAATGTACAGGAACAATTAACATACGCATCAAATAATCGTGATGTTGTTACATCAGCAATAGTTTGAGTTTTCAATGGAAAATATCAAAATAAGAGATTGATCACATGAATGCACAACTTACTTCGAAAAATGGCTTTGTCAGTTGTGATTTGGATAATGTTGACGAAGCAATCCTTAGCATGGTTTTTGTTTAGTACGGCACTTATATTGAATGGCTAGTTCATTATTACGGTGAAGAAATTTAGTGATGCTACAAAAAACATTGCCTTTCATCTGGATTTATGCTTAAGTGTATCGGATAGAAATGACTCCCTCGCCGCACTAATCTTGTTCCTATATGTGTTGACAATGGGTTTATTGGCTCTTATTTGCTCCACTTCTGGTAAAGCGGCAATTTGCTATAGTGAGAGTTTATTTGAGCACCGTTGGGTCTCATTTTAAGGAAGTTGCACTGTACTTGGTGTGTAGTTCATTCAGGCTTAGGTGAGCCTATCTTTTGAAAATGACATGTAGCCATTCGTATGGATTGAAATTTTTAAGTAAAAAAGTGTCAGTGCATGAAGTAATTCATTATCAAACTTCTTATGTTCATTCTTGCTCAAGAATAAGAAAAGTGTTGGTTGATTTTATAATGCATATGTCACCTTGACAAAAAACTGAGACATATGTATGTATGTACTTATCATAAAATTGCTACCATAAAAAAATCAAGCTTAGGTTTGTCGTTGGACTAATTTTTGAGTAATTAGAAATGATCAAATGCCATTTGTTACATCAAAATGGCAGTACAGTTAAGTCAAATATGTATGTAGTTAGAAAAAATGTTAACTTAAAAATATATGGTTTGAATTATTCAGTCTCTCTACCCTAATTTGGTGCCTCAAACTATTGTTTATATTAGATGTCTATCTTAATTTTCCCTCAATATGTATCTACAGTCTGTATGGCTTTCAGGTAGGAAAAAAATTATAGTTAGTTGACTTGACTGTAATGAGTGGAAGACTTTTTTTTCATTGTTTCAAAGCACTTAATTCATCTTCTTATGTTGAGGTTAATGACTTTTTCACATAACAGAGTGAAATTTGTTTTGGTTGTTCAATCCATCCTCTGTGACCTTTACAAGCATTACTTTCATCTTATCAGATCTTGCTGCATTTGAAATAATGTTGATCAAAATGGCTCTGCCTACCTATGAAGTAGCTTACCAATTTTTACTTGTTAGCTTGCTTGGTTCACTGCAGAGGTTAAAGGCTCCCAATCTAGTGGCTCAATGGTCAACCTATCTCTATGCTAATAACCAGCTGTCATGTGCCAGAGTTGTATACAACTTGTGCTCATAACTTGCCTATTGAGGGCAAATAGTGGTATCAGTTGCGTTATTTTACTGTACCAAGCCAAATCAAGACTCTGATTACCTTTATCTTGCTCTTCATTAGAAGTATCCTAAAGTACTCCTTGTTCCAATCTTGTCTATCTGAAAGGTGCCTTTGATGATGATGTGATAGTAACCTGGGGTTTCATTTTTTCATTTTGTGCATGGAATATCTAAACATAGGACTAAGAATAATGAAAAAATTCAAGGAATTTCAAGTGATGTAAGATAGGTGAAATTTTTTGTCTCAAATGCTGCCAAAACACTATTCTGTCTTATAATTATGCCATAATCTTATTTGTAGGAAATTACCAATTTTTGTGGTATAAAAATTTCCACAAGTTGTGATACATGATGATATAATTTTCATCTCTAAAGAATTTAATGCTTTAGTTAGTCTTCATGATAGGTTGATGGAATCTGTTCAACTATTTTCAAAGTTAACAAATGGTTACAAGAAGTCTAACTCTTTATGGCAGAAATGATGATAGCATACGAGTAGTTTTTAATAAGTTAAATTTTATTGCATTTTTCTCCTTTTGCGGAGAAGAATCCATCCCAAATCTTTTGAAGATATCAGATGCTTGATTTTGTCACATAGAAAGCAATATTAAAACTTAGATCTTGAAGAAATGGAATGTCATTTGAGGTAGGATACATAAGCTTATTTTTTCACCTTCGATTCTTTTGAAACTCAAGAAACCAAAATATGAGCCAGAGATGGCAAAGTATCTGCAATAAACAACTCCTTTGTCTATAGTGGCACTTATCAAAATGGAAAAAAATACTTCATTGTATGAATTTATGGACAAAGACTTGTGGCTTTACACCATTTAACAGAATTGCATTATGTTGCCTCTGTGACCCCGTTTGCTACTGTGAATTGACATTTCAGTGAAGATATTTTTTCAATGGTCTCCATGTGTATTTTTATTGAGCAATATATAAAGTACATTTTTATGTACCTTGATATCCAAGCAGAAGGTAAAACATCTGATATTACTGTATTTGAGGTAATTTTTTATTTGCTAAGGTGACTTAGAGCTGCAACTTTAACTGTTCTCCTGGAGTGGATCTTATGCTATTCTAAATTCAATTTTTTGAAAATATATAATGGTTATTTAAATTTGGTTATTTGAATGGTTAACCATCTATCTTAACATTTTTCCAATCACAAGACAACAGGCATTTTTAAAGTGGCAGCAACGAAGAAAAGCTGAGGCTTGATAAAGCTGCCTGTTTATTTAAATGATTTCTTGATGCAATAATGTGAAATTTTGTAATTTGGAAAAAAATAGCTTTACAATGTATTTTGAAATGTTCTAAGGCTTATTTCTTATATTTACCAGAGTCACTTCAGGTTAAGCTCTCAAGTGGCTAAATTTACCGCAATGGCACTTATTCTTAGTTTTGATTTGTCTCTTCACCTAATTTCTCTTAAAAAAAGTCACAGGTATTCAATGATGCTTCATGAATTGTAAGGAACTGCTACTATTTATGAGTAGATAGAAAACTTGCAAACCCCTAACACCTCAATTTGGTTCACCTGTGCTGCAATTTTCTAAAATGTCACCTGGAGCTTGTGCCCATGTGATGTGAATGTCACATCCCAGTCCTTTGTAGTTATTTCCATATCATTTATATCTACAGATACATTGCTCACCTTTCAGTGCAGATGTTTTGTGCACTCTCATGGAAGAGAACTTTTATCAATTGTTTTTAAGCATTTCTCCTTCCACATCCATCCATTAATGAAGAGAAAATCTCTTTTGAGTGACATTTGATGGTTTTCTAGTCCACTGCAGACTTATTATTCTACAAATTTTGGTCCACAGAAGCATCCTCCATCATTAGGTTGATGGTTTAATCTTGATTTTTCAAAGATATAAAATGGACAACTCATCTCACGTCAACTGATTGGTCCATTAGATTGACTTGATTCACTTCACCTCCTTTTGAACCGACTCCATATCACCAAAAATGTTCTTTATTCAATCACAGCTTTCTTACTTCAAATTCTTCATTATCCATGGCAAGAAGTGGGTAACCCTGGTATAGACACCTGGATATTGTCCTTTGCCACATCCTATTCCCCAGCTCACAATGCCTACCTGAGTCCATTGTCCTGAATTTACCATCAGTGGCCCTCCACTATCACCCTGTGAAAAATCAGCATACATATTTGGTTAATTATTATAATATTTGTTGGGTAAAAACAATAATAAAATAATCTTTCTTTTTATGACTTGTGAAGTCATGTTTTAACATGGATAATGGGTGGGAAAATTATGAATTTGGAAATAATAAGGTAATGGATGTATTTATGGTGGAGATATTCTTCAGAGTCATTTCTTTATAATACCAGGAATGGAGTACCCTCTTCTAATTAAAATACCGCTTTCATGGTTGAAATCATGCGATGACATTTTATATTATGTTTTACTCGAGATAACATGTTATCATTACAAGAAATTGCTAGAAACTTGGTTGAGATTTTAGAATCTTGTGGAAACTTTGATAAATCAGGGGAGTTTCTGAAAAGGGCACTGATATTCATATAGATGTCTCTTTACACCAATGACTGCTTGGATAGTAGTTTATACTTCATGTAGGATATATTTATCTAAGTGGCTTGAAGTAAAGGCTTGAAGATTTTGTATTCATCATACCAATTTCATGATTTATCGGTTTGCTGACCCTTTCTTTGTTTTGTTTGATCATTTACCTTATCCATTCGTGAACTTTGCTGCGTTCAAATTTTAGGTAATAGTGCCTTGGGGGATTTGTATCAAGAATATCTTTTGAATTATGATGCAGGTGAAAGCTTTCATAATTCTGGGTGTTTTTTCTTATGTGTTCATTTATATTAGTTATGAATGATAGAAATAGAATTTGTAATGGCTTTAAGGGAGGCTTACACTGCAAGAATCCATTGAGGCTTCTCCAGCACACAGAAAATGTTCCACTATTCCACCAGGGGCAGCATTTCCATACTTCTGTTTACATTCCTTATTTGTCCAAATAGGGATGTGAACTTCTTGCAGAACAGCAGGCTGAGGACCACCTGTAACATTTTTTTATTAGCAATACATGTAGATTTTCTAAGTTCCCTAACTTCTTTTTTGACAATTGACATGCGGTAATCATGAGATATAACTCGCTCAATAAATTTAGGATTGCTATTCCCTTATCATTATCTTTATTGTAATGCGACATTAAATGGCTGTACATATTTATTATTATATTATATGTCAAAATAAGTTTGAAAACAGTATTTATAATGACTATTAATTTTGTATAGTTGTTGAGGGCTTGGTCCAAATCATTAACAGACTTGCTAGCTAATGTTTTGTTTTATTTATAAAGCATCCACATGGCATATGCACAAAAATGCCGCAGTTAACAGGCAACAAATTCTCACCTTGAAATAAATTTGAAAGAAAGAAGTGGACTTTAAAACAAAATATTAATTCTCTTTTACATTGTAGGGTTTATCTTTTCCTTTCTATATAACTGAACAATACATCAGTGACTTACTTTCTCTCAAACTTCCCCATCCAATGACTGTAGCAGTCTGTCCGGCATATAGTGCACTTCCACTTGGTAAGCAGATTGGTTTTACATTGCGGGTAAAGGTAACTGGTGAGTCCAGTGTTAGGATAGCAATGTCGTTATACTGGAAGAAAAGTAAGGTATCATTAAGATTTTTATTTTTGGATTTTCTAACTTGTTCCTAAATGGAATAATAGTACATGTGTGATAAAAATCATCTGAATTTACTTGTAATCCTCTTAGTACTATCCTTCTCTCTGGGGTATAGAGGGTATTTTCATAAAATGTAGCAACTATAGGAAAAAAACAACACAAAGCTATTTTATGACATACCCATAAGCGGTTTCTTTTAATTATTGAGGTTAACATGGTGAATATTGACAAAATATTTTTATGTTTACCAAAATAAAATGTATCTATGTAATACGTTATTGTTAATTAAATAATGTACTATGTAAGAGCCAATATTTCGGCCCCGCCGCACTTTTCGCCCAGGCGACAAAAGCCTGCCGCACTAAAAGGGTTAATGAATGCCTGCTACGTATTAGCATGTCATGGTTCAGCAGTGTATAATGGTGAATACTTCTCAGCAAAATACATAGGTGAATTGAAACCACAATTAAAGGGTTTTGAACAGCTGACAATTTTCTCTATTTCATACATTGTATCACAAAATATGCAAATATGATATTTAACTTTGATTAAAAGGAAACAAGTAAGCAATGCTTTAATGTAGTTTAATATATTGTTCTAATATATTTATAGATGTAGTTTTGTATGGCTTAAAAATACTTACTAGTGTTCGAGAGTCAAAACCTCTGTGCCGGACCAGTCGTTTTACCTTCTTCTCAATGTGACGTGTTTCAGTATCAGTCCTTATATTGTGATCACCCAATCGAACTGTAAGGCGAGATACATCCCAGGAACTCATACTGGAAGGGAAAGTTTGATGAGTAGGATACTTACACTAACACTTAACATCAAGCCAAAATTATGTTTGTGTGGTAGAGCTATGATATAATCAATCGTAGTGGAGCAGAAGGCTCAAGCAGATTATTGAAAGAGGCAGGTAATCAATTCTTGATTAATTTAATCTTCTTAGAATTTTCTAAGTTTCTGTGTCATGCTGTACATCATTTGCCCCCATTTTGATGAAAAAATAATTGGTGATCCAGCAGGAGCTAGTGTAGCGGGTATAAAAATAAAATCCGCCTATTATGCAAATGCTTGAAAACCTGCTGATTCTATTTTACACATAATACTAATCCTGCCTTTCCATGAATTACATATAAATAGAATGTGCGATGCATTTTCACATAACTAGTGTGATTTGAGGATGATAAATGATGCAATGTCACCAGAGAGTTAAGTTCCACGAATTAGAAATTCCGTTAAATATTTTATACTAATCACCATAGATCCGCTTGAAATCAATGTGGATTCCACGTTGATTTGCGGTGGATTTAACGTTGATTTGTGGTGGATTCCACGATGATGCCACCACCCAGTGCTCACTGGGATTGAATATATTCATGGTCTACATCGCACTTTCATCGGTTTAAGTTACTTGTACACTGGAAATAGACATTTCATGTCTACAATTTTTCGTGTGCTCTCATGGCTGCCTTTCCACGAATTATATATAAATAGAATGTGCGATACATTTTCACATAACTAGCATGGTTTCAGGATGATAAATGACGCAATGTCACCAGAGCGTTAAGTTCCACAAATTAGAAATTCTGTTAAACATTTTATGCTAATCACCACAAATCCACTTGAAATCAACGTGGATTCCACGTGGGTCCAACCACTCAATATCCACCACCACCATATATCCACAAGTCAATGTGGATTCCATCACCCATTTCTCACTGGGTATGAATATGGGGCACATGCCATTGTATTAGCCTAGAGTAATTTATGAAATGCATTTTTCAGTGACATTTTAATGAAATTTTAGGAATTGTTTAATGAATTTATACTTAGGCATTCCCATTCATCTTAACACATTTCTTTGGAGGTGAAAATGTATATCCGGGGATTCTGTGAGCAATGTTTTCGGAAGCACTGTTCCAAATACATCATTTCATTTTTACATTCATCTGTTTTACAAATTATTACTTGTTGCATATTAACTTACTGAGCGATGCAATGTGCAGCAGAGAGAATGTGTGTGCTATCAATGAGGGAGCCTCCGCAGAACTGTCGTCCTCCATTAAACAATGCTGCCTGTAAAGAGATTGAGACGTCACAGATTATTTAGTGAACAGTTAAGAGTGTAAGAATTTCGATACAAAAATATGTTTTTATCAACAGTAAATATTACCCAATTTTTTACTCTAAGTTAAATTTCTTATCCAATTAAGTTTTACTGAAAGTGCTCATTGCTTCAATAGTCTTTGGGGATGAAGTTGGCATTTATATCCAAAATCAACCTATCTGATGTAGTAGCACATTTTTCAATTAAATATTTATAATCAAATGCAAATGCTGCCGGTTATATCCAAACTGGTCATAGCCAGGTGGGTATCATTTTTAATGACATCAGCTTTAATTGCTAATTCTACCAGTGAAAAATTTATAGTTGAAATACTGCAATGAATCATCAGGTTTCATTTTCTCCATGAATTCTGCACTGATTAATGAACGGATGATAAATTTGGATCACAGTAAGCTGAAGCAAAGTGAAAAATTCAAATGGCCTTATAAAAATCTCCCAAAGCTCGTCCACCTTGTAATAAACTTTTCACTGTGTTGGTGTGATTGAAGGAAGAATTTCACCGCAGGGACCAAACTCCAACCTCTCAACTGGAATAGCCAAATTCACACACGCTCACTCACACAAACAAATCAAGATCCTTTGTGAGGGCTGTAGGGACCTCAACTAAGGCTTCTTGTTCCATAATACCGGTAATCTTCACAGGAAAAGGCCTGCTAAGGATACCCAGTGGTTTGCAGATACGTACTCAATATGTAACTAGTCACACACATTCACTCACCCACAGACGGCTTCACACTTCTGGGAGAAAATAGCTCTGAAGAGAGCATGGTCAGTGATCAGCAAGGGGACGAGGAATAAGGCAAATACATATTTTGGTGCTGAAGGAAAAAGGAAGCACTTCCAATGCAAGGCTGAAAGCTTTTTATATAGTCATTTGAGTTTTTTCCTTTGCTACATCTTTGAGGCTGTATAGCTCAAATCCCCGTTTTGCAATTAGTATTCTGAGGAAAACAATGGTCACTGCAACTAGATCAGACGAAAATTGGCTACTTGCGAGAGATAGAGTCGAGAAAGTGCCTCCATATTTATGTATTGAAGCATAAGTTATCATTTCATCTATCATGCTTTGAAAAACCTTCCTGGGAGCATTGAGAAGGGGTATAGTAGTTTTGTTGCAGAAGATTGTGAAGTTTAATAAATTGATTGATTTTCTGCTGACACTGATTAGCAGTTGTGTATAAATATCAGACTATTGAAAATGTAAATAAGTATCACTGACTTTTTGAAGAAATTTAGTCCCAAATTTTTAAATTTCGACCTCAAGACCCTATAATGTGGGTCCAACAGCAAATTTTCATTTGGCCTTACGGGGTTTCAACGTTTAAAATTCAAGATTCAAGTATATTCTTTCAATCGTATTCATAAAACATTTTAAATCACATGTAGGTAATGAGGTGTACTCACAATCCATGGCCATTCTCCCAAGTCAGCAGGTTGTCCTCCGACTATCCTCTCTTGATCAGGAGATCCATTCTTGGCTCCACAATTTGCAACTTGAATGGGAACTGTTGATGAAAAAAACAGGTGAGGTGCCTTTAACTGTATGATAATTTCAACTGAATGTATGCATTTGGTCACTGAGCTGATGGCAGACATCAGTATGGCTGTAGAAATTCTGTTTATTCAAAAGCAATGAATACCAGATGGAGGAGAGTAATTAAACTTAAAGTAAAACTTTTTCCTCCTATCTCATATTCCTATATCAGACCCATGGCTATATATTATTTCCGGATGTTGGATAGTTTTTTCGAATCTTGGAGCTTAAAGCAAGGAATTCAAGGTAGTTGTTTTGAAAGCTATTATTTACTCAACCAGAAAATATCTATATCGATTGCTAAGTTCTAATAACACATATCTCAAAAATAGCAACTTTTCAGGAGAGAAAAAAAACGATTATTTTTTTATTTGTACACTGAAATTAAAAATCAAAAGTTCATAAAACTGAAAAAGCAGCATGAATTTTCAAACAAAGAGTTGTTTTTTGTTAGTATTTTATTTTTTAATGTTATTACACTCATTTTAAGATACCTGTCTCAAACCAGCCGAATTTGAGATACGCATTGTTAGAACTTGGCTATCGATATGTAATTATAATATCTATTTCTATAATGAGCATAACATTTATATTCTCTGAGCTGAAGACACCATGGTGCTAAAAATGCTGTCCCTATGTGGTCCAACTTTCCAATTCTAAGGATTCATTATCTGAAGTTTGGGTTTTTACATCTTATATAGACTTTTAATGTTGTGATTGTCTTTCATTGTCAAGTTGAATATTTTAAATTCGTGGAATTGATTTATTTTAGATAATTATTTTCTTTAAATTACTGTTGAACTTACTTTACTATCTTAATATGCTCCAGGGGACCAATTGTTAAGCTAATTCCATTGTATATCGATCCAGCATTATTTCCAGATGAGGAATTAGCCACAAGAATCAGCAAATATTGCTATGCTCAAAAATTTGTTTCGTAAAAAATTTAAGTGTGTATAGCATATGTATGTGCAATTGGGAACAAAATGGGTGAAGTTTTAAATTTTAATATGGGAGTGCACAATCAGCTCAGAACGCGTGTCAAATCGTGATGAAGTTGTACCCATTGTAAAGCGAGGGTGTGCTTCATATTCATTTTCTTTTGAGTAGGCTGTTCCATACTAATCACTGGCACTATTTACACTTATTGTTAGGTAAAATAGAAAAATACTGCAGTGGTGCAAAGCACTTTTAAATTCAGCCATCTTGTTTGACCACTGTTATTACAGTAGTTACCTGAATGAAACAATACCTTAGACAGTGAGGAAATCAATGTTCAAGCCCCTGAAATTTTTTAAAGATACAGTCTCAACAGATGTTCTAAAAAAGCTCCTCTGTTGTGAATAACCCCTAAATGTTTTCTGGAACATTACCTTCTGCTGGAGCCAGGTGAAGCAGAATATTTTTGCTAGTGGGAGAATGTGAACATATGTGATTTATCTGATGAAATGAATTCAGCAATACTTTTTTTACAGTCCTCTATATAAAAAGGTGTATTTTAACTAAAAGTTTAATTTAATTCATCATACTATTCCTCCAGTTCGTGGTTAATACAGTTGAACTGACCATCTGACTTCTGAGACTTACCCACAGGAGCTTGTTGTGTCGTGGTTGTGATTGTCGTGATAGGCTTTGTAGTTGGGGGCCATCCTGGGTATGAAGGCCTCTGGGTCGTTGGTCTGGTGGTGGTCCATGAGGTAGTCGGTCTCTGCGTGGTGGTGGTAGTCACAGCAGCAGGGGGCCTTGGCCAACCAGGAGAAGGAGGGTGTGTTGGAAGAGGAGGGATGGTGTGATCAGGGGGGTGAGTGGGGATTGGGGGTGGCCAGTTGGGTGGAACTGGATTGCCTCCTGGGTATGGTCCAAGCTGCGTTGTTGTTGGTGGAGCGGGTGGTTTCTCTTCTGCTGGTTTTGGAGGTTTTGTTGGACGTGGTGGCTGAGTGGGTCTCGGAGTGGAGAAGGTGGGGTTGGTGCAGCAGACTCCAAACATCTGGAAAGCAATTTTTTAGTCACTGATAGTCTCCATAAAGAATAATGAGTATGTAGTTATGTACATGAAAAGGCACTCCACCATGAAAAGTCATACCAGATATTCTTCCCTCTCCTACGACTCCCATTATACTGCCATGTCAATAAGACACCAGGCCTTCTTGCAAAATGCATGCTGATCAAGGGAAGTCTTGCAGACTCTGGCCTCCCAAAACATAATAAGCATCTAGTACCATGGAAGTCATTTGTGCCAGTATGAATTATGAAATTCAAGACTTTCAATAATTAAACTGAAGTGACTATCAAGCCAGTCATACCTTTGCCTTGCTATGCATAGCCCACCATGACTTGAGTGTTTAAACTCAGATTAGTACTAGTTGTGCTTGTATTGAATCCCTTATTACCTTAGTCATCATCTTTGATGGACATCAAGGGTACAACAAGTGTATCTAAAGTATGTTAAATGTGAATATTGGCCAGCAACATCTATGTGACAGTTGCCTTGTTCTAAAACATTTTCCTTCCTTCTCTTCCCTGTTATGCCAAAATGCATGCTGATCAAGGGAAGTCCTGTAAACTTTGGCCTCCCAAAACAATAAGCAGTTAATATCATGGATGTCCTTTGTGCTACTCTGAATTCTGATATCCAGGACTTCCAATTTGCTAAGAGCAGGTGAGCATTTTCAGATGATTTTTCTACTAAAATTTTAGCATTTTTTGTTAATAATTGTTGCTTTCAGCCACTTTTTCTCAGTGATAAGTAGATCATAACATTATGATCATTCTGTGAGAGGGTCTGTTAGTTCCATGGCCTACACATAACTCACTTGCTCCAAGAGCTGAGCCAATCACTCAGTATGGCTGAATATGCCTAATGGTAATGCTTCATGATGGGAGATGAATCATTTTGTCCCGTAAAAGTAAAACCTATACAGTCTTACTCATATATAGTCAGCAGGTAGAGCACTAGGCTACTGACAAAAGAGCATAAATGGAAAAGGAATGTTAACTTTTTTATAACATCTGATCTCAATGAATACAATGTAAATGATGATAGATAAAGCAAGAGTTTCTATTGCGACTCTTTAATTATTTTTTCCAGACATTCATTTATAAGTTGAATGTATTATGGAAATATTTTGAAAAAAAAAGTCCTCCAATGTCCTAGAATGGGTTGTAGGAGCTGGTTATCTAAGCCTTTTTTTAAGATCATAATGTGGACACTTTCTATTTTAACAAACTCTTCCAATGGAGGAGCGATAATGGGTTCTTATCAATTCAATATGTTTCTTTTTACTATGTATTTTACATTGGATACATTTGAGCAGAGGGAGGAAATGTTTAGGTGTAAAATCTAAGTTTTCATGGGGTGGAGGCATTGTTTATGAGAGAAAAGCACAGTGGATTAGGGTAGAAAACAGAGAAAAGTACTGTTGGTGTCATATTTTTACATCTACTTATATGATGATGTACTTTAATGATATTGCATCATTCTCAAAATTTAAGTGCATTGAATGCCAAAAGGTTTATGTCTTCATGGCTATAGCTTCAATGCATACTTTTAAACCATTCTTGTAATTCAATAGCATATTTAAAGAAAAAATTCAATTTAAATATGCAAATGAATAACTATTGAATTTAATATTCAGAACATTTATATGAAAAATTTTCTGGCCAATTCTGAGATACAGCATTTGAGAAGCCATTTACAAATGTTTTATCATTAATATTTAAAAAAAGAGATGACATAAATTGATTGGCATGCCTTTTTGTTAGATATTCACATTTACTACTTATATAGCTGCAGGAATTACTTTTTATAGCAATGTAAAGTAAAGGAACTGAAATACTATTTTACTCTTTGTTGCATATTTGGTACATTTGTGGTTTGTTCCAAATTATGCCATAAAGCAGTGAAATTACTACAGTTTAATCAATGTAATTAAACATTTCAAAGTCAGTATTATGAATACTTCAAAATGAGGAAGCATCTGTAGGTCCATGGCAACAATGGTAGAGACATAGGAAAAAGTATGAGTCACGCTAAAGATGTTTTAAAAATATTTTTCAGTGGAATGGAAATGGAAATAAATCACATGAAAGTAGTCTTAGGGATTTTTTGGAGTTGATTTTGTCCTAAATTTTTAAACCAAATCTGAGATCCAAAGGGACAATCATTTTATGTAATGAGATGGAATGACTTTTGTTTGTTTGACTTTGTGGATATGAGTAGGCCACTAATCCTAATTTTCACCGTCCTTCATGGTACTGTAATCATTTAATCAAGGTCCTTTAAGGGTACCCAGGAAGATTTTATTTACTCTTCTGATGCCTCTATTTTGTTGGGTTGAGCCTTCTTATTTAAATTTAACATTTTCATTCAATGACTCATTAGTCAATATATTTTAATGCTCTTTACAGTATCACATTGCTGATTAATACCTTACTTAAAGATGTTGATATTGAAATAATGGTGGAAGCATTTTGTCGAACTTTCAGAAAGGGCATTAGTTGGCTGCAAAACCTGCTCAGGTGACACAGAGTTATTGCAGCATGTTTGTAATTTATTTTCTCTTACCTGTCTACCATTAGCTGAAAAATAACTGCAAGTGTCATACATTCCTAGGATCCATGTCTCCCAGTTGTTCAAGTCTGGTAGCTTGAAGTAAGGATAGCATTGCCTAAAACTTGTGCATCTTCCAAGCTGTCCCTTACTACTAAAACAGGGTCCAATTTGTAAAGCTTGTCCAATGCTCCATGATGATCCTTGGCTAAGAGCACTGATTTCTCTTTCCACTCCATTGTCCAGCTCCAAAATTCCTACTGACCTCTCCTTCCTATTCTTCTTATCTTCTCGAACACTGTCTTCCACCACTGAAAAAAATACAGATTATTAGTGTTTTATTTGGCCATTAATAATTCACATGAAAAGAGGTTTGTCTCAAAAGCCATTCTGCATTTTAATTGCTCACCATTACTCCCTCTGGAATAAGGTAAGTGCACCTCTAGATTTTTTCTCACTGGTACTGATTTTGTGAGGAACATTGCTAAAATAACTACATATAAATATTGTTTCTTACACCACAACTAAATATTCAAAATATACTAAAAGTAATCAATTTTGCAAAAATTATTAATGGTACATGGGGGATGAGGGTGTTCATTTTGGAGGAGCTTCACTTTAGTCCACATCCCCGTTGAAATTTTTTGGGGCAGGAACCTCCAGATCCCTCTCCTGATGGGTACTGTATTTCTCATCATTAACGTCAACCAGCATGAGATTGATTTTTTAGATATTATTTTTGATGGAGAAATTTTGCCTGTACTGTAAATTTATCATTGGTAATCTCAAAGTTTCTGAATGTGTGGCAACGGTTTCATGGATTTGATCTTCTCTATCTCTCCTTGAGCATTAAAATTAGGCCTCATACCAATAGTGGCATAAGTGACATATCAGCAGCCACCTGGACCATATAAATCATTGCTTTTATACTTAATTTATGTCCATTGCCTTTGCTTTCTCTATGAGAGGTCCTTAAACAAATCCAATGTATACTATACAATTAGTATGGGCAACCAATTATTTTCCCTTGTCAGCTACTTACAGTTAGCAATACATTTTGGGCACCTAATGGACCATGAATATTTTAATTTGAATCGTTGTGACGTACAGACTAAAATACGTGATCAACGTATCCAAAGCTGAACCCTCAAACCAATAGTCCAGCTAACCCTGGATAGTATTCCGTAAAAAACGTTCCTATCTTCGTCATTTACTCTCGGAGTAAGCATAAACAAGAGGGCTTTTAGGCTTTTGCACTTGCGACCAAGATTGAAATGGCAATATTCCAGCACACTTGGACGGATCTGCTATAGACTGACTACGGCGAGTTTCTTTCCGTAAAATTTAATGCTCACAAAGGTGGATAAATATCAGGATTTCAATAAAATCCATTCATTCGCATTTCAAGAGCTAGTTTTTCCGTTTCCCATAATAATGTTGAAGTTGGGAGTATCAGTTGGCCTTAGCTTTTGGTTACTAAGCAGCCACCTGGAACATTATAGTTAATATTTCCGATGAGCTTTCCCCACTCCCGTATAAAGTTAGATGAGAATCGAATGTTGATTTTCGGCCGTCGGATTCTCGACGGTGAAGCGAGCACTCTCACTGTTCTCGGAACCGAGAAACCATTCGCGCGGAACGACGGGTCGGCCGATTCCTTCACGTCGGGCCCGACATGCGGCTCTAACGCTGTCCTCTTTCGCACGGTCGTGGTCTATCGCTCGTCTGGGCGCCGCGACTGTCCGCCAGCCCGCCATGCACGCTGCATCTCAGGCTGCGAGCCTCCCAGGCGCCACCTACTAACAATGTCGAAGGAGAGAGAGAGTAGAGGCGTGTGTGACTTCATTTGTGATTCCGTTACAGTTTGCGCCAAGGAATGAGTCATTGTTTCTTTTGGCCGTCGAATCTGCTGGCGAGTGAGGTCCCTCCTAATACGGCCACGGATATGAGGAGGAGGTAATGAAAGCGATGCGCCCTGGTCTTAATGTGAATCAGTGGCGGGAATAGTATGGAGCTTATCTTTGACTTTAAACCTCGCGCTACCTGACGATAGTAAAGACGTTTAATGGCGTATAACGTGGATACAGAAAATAATTTAGTCTTCATTTTCCTGATCTCCCCAAAAAGCTCCAACGTAACTCCGATACCGCGAATGATGTTAATATACGGAATTGTAATTGCTCTAAAAATATAAATATATCATAATTTACTTCCTCCGCTCGTAAATTTTTCAAGCAAAATCTTACTAGTAATCATGTAACATGCGAGTCGGACCAGTAAGCCATGTAAATCTAATCGAGCGAATTCACTGGAAGTCATTGGTTGAAAGTTACATAATGTTGGAAATTTTCGTCATTATTCTTCGTGAACAACTGATATATTTGGTGGTGGTTAATGAAGCTCAGTTATGAATATCTCATTGATTAAATATCCATTTTAAAATGTTTACAATAATACCAAAACCAGCGCTCTTAATCGAATCCATCTTACAGCTTCTTTTTTTGGAAGTATTCTCACGACTGTTGACTTGAGATGATACGAACAGGATGTGATGTTTCAACCATGGCTCTACTATTTATTTTAGGTCGGTGTTTGTTGTGCTATGTTTTCGTTGGAGTGAGTTATGCTCGGTGTACCTATAGGGACGGAAGTTATGGTGACGAATTTCTTATGGCGATCTATGAAGATTTAATTCGCAAAGTTTTTCTGTATTCTTCCAGTTTCTATATATTCTAACCGAAGGATAAAAGTTTTATAAAATCATGGAAAATTATCGAGGATTATATTTTACTGCTTGCATAGTTATTTTTGTCGACTCAGCTTTCCCTTAATATCATAAATGCAATTAATAAAATCACGAGGTGAATAGCACTCTCCCTTAATTTGATATCACTCAGTCGAGTATCACGCCATATTTTCATTACATTTATCTAAGTAACTAAATGAATTTGCGCTGGAATGTATTTTATCCCGAAATATCAGTCCTTATTGGATCCTGAGCTACTATTTTTTATATTTCTGTGATTTTATCCATAACTGGGGAGATAGAGAGGGCACGTAAATGGCAGAGAAAATACGTTCTTCAAATTATTGTGTTCAATTTAAAATTATTTAGTAAGCCAAAATTAATTTAAATATCATTTTGTGTCCACTATTAAAAAAAACTATGATTTGGATACATTCGTGATACTTGAAGACGTCGTTGAAAATGCTTAAAATTTGAAAAGATATAAAGCGCTAAACGGTATACGTTTCGGACCATAATATATAATCAGTTGATAACTGGGAAGTCGTATAATTATTGTGATGGGTTATAAAGATTCTGAATCATCTCAACCGAGGAAATTTGTTTCTTCCATGTTATTTTAGTTTTACTATACACTGCTGAAGCTCCATCTTCAGTGCATGATAACCAGGTACGTTTTTTTTTTAATATTCTCAATTTATCAGCTTAATGGATGGAGCCTCTTGTAACAATCTCGGAAAATATTTTGAACTAAGTTTTGGGAAGGGAGGAAAAATTTTGGAAGATAAGATTTCAGTGGATATTGGACTTTTGTTATTTTTTTGCTCTTAAAGACTAATTTTAATGAGTTTATTGACAAATTATTTTTTTAAAATCTCCATTGCAAGTAATAATTTAAAAAGTATTATGGATGTTTGAAAAATCTTTGCTTTTTTTCGTAACTAACCGAAAACCTACTCCCCTTTTTTGAAGTTTTTTTTTCCAGAAGGTTATTTATATTCCGTAAGAAATATCAATTTCGGGAAAGATCAATAGACTAGGATATTTTTTGTATGGTTTAGAAATCCTGACAATAATTGATGGGAAAGATTTTAATTATTTTTTGTTTATAGTGTGCATTTTATTTTTTAGCTTCCTCATGTTCTTTTTTCTTGCATTGGAAGGGTTATTTAATCTTTGTAACTTCAGCGACTTTTATGGTCGAGGGTTTGATGTTAGTCGCTCTTTGAAGAATACTCGAAGACGCGGCTCATTGGGAAGAGGAATATTCATATGCATCCTACTAATCGAATGACCGATGACAGCGTCCTTTGATAAATGTATTTTTACATGATTTCGTTTCTTGGATCTTTCGATGGTTACGGTAATCGTGAATCGTGAAATATCATCACTTACACTTTTAAGACAGCAGGATGAGTGACGACCCAGTTTCACCTTTGAGGCAATGCACTGAAACGGGATTTTTCGTTGCGTCCCAAAAATCACGCAAAGCAATCCTTTCACAAGAATCAACATTTTCGACGTGATCCGCTGTGGTCGAAATCTGACAATACCCACTCTCGAGAAAGTTGTCAACTTTTGGCCTTCGAACGTGGCTTGTGATGCCAATGATTGGAGGTTTGTGGGTTCAAATACGGGTCAGGCCTCTTCGCTCAGCCATTCGCTTGGAGAGTTTTCGATTTCCATAGGTTTGTATGTAATTTGATCACGGATAATCTCCTCATATTAAAAAAACACTCAAGGTTTTGTAATTTTTTCGGTTTTGGGAATTTCCATCGTTTGAATATATTTATTATTACTCGATTAGTTGAAAAAGATTTGATCGAGTGTGCATTGTATAACTTGTGTGTGAGCGCTTGTAAGGAAGAAAGGGATTGTATTTTCTCTGACGAATGCCAACCTTTATACCAGAGGTCTAGAAAAAGGACCGGTCGAAATGGAGTGATCTATCTAAAATGGTGAAATATCTAAGATAAAAAAATGAAGTGCCTTCTTTTTGATTTCTGCGAGCGACGAGTAGTCAAAGCAATTATCATCAATGAACGAAAATTTCCATCGACTAAAATCTGCTGCACTTACCTGAAATCGTTTAAACGATGGATGAAGTTTTTTTAATAAGTAGTTCGTCCCGAAATTAGAATCGTCGAGCGTGATTAATACGCCATGTAATGCGCATATTTGTGATTGTGACATCTTTAACAAATAATTTTCGCGCGCGATATTGTAACATTTTTTTCCGTGATAGTCGAAAACCATCGAGGTTAATAGGCAACATTAGTGTACACTGTATGCGGATAATTCAGCCCTAATGTTTCAATACTTTTCCAGCTATTTGAGCCGGCCGCGCCGCCATTTTTACGTAGCTAACGCGTGTGGACTCCAACCATAGAATTCTTTGGCTAATAGCTCAAAAATTGGTACGGTGGCGAGCCAAAGTTTTAGTATTATCACAATCCTTATAGTTTGGCGAATATTATGTCAGTTTTCTTCACACATTTTTGTCAATCAACATTTTTCCTGTGATTAAACAAGTATTGCCATAAGATCCACCGTACTTTCAAATATTTTAGCCCGGAAATCCAATTTTAGCGGCCGTAGGTCGATTGATTAAAGCTAGATCTTTTGAAATTTCGTAAAATTTACGTTAACTTATATGCGAAGGAAAGCTGCACGATTCGCCAAAAACTGCTACGAAGGTAGAGCGTTTCACCGCTTTTGCATGAATTAGGGTATTAGCTCGGAGGCTATGGGCTGGGATTAAATTGATTGAGCAATTAAGAACAGATCTATGTCAGAGCGTCACGGAGAACATTATCTTAGAGCCTCTTCATTCTTCCTCGCCCGGCAGAAACGATACAATGAGAGAGCGATTTTGCCGAAAGGTTAGGCAGAGGAGTTCCTTTCTCCCCGGAACAGAGTACGACTAAATAAATTCCAAATCAAGCTGAACTCAGGCAGTCAAACAACTCACAACGCGAACCAGATTGTTTTCTTCTTTTTTGTATCCTCGTAAGAGAACGCATACCAGCCTATATACCGGTCAGTTATGGAGACGGATTACTTGCGTAAAAATTATGTTATCATCTTGAGATTTTCAGAGTAATCACAGTACACCTTATTCAACAGTTGACTTTATCTCAAATACTAAATAATTGATTGTGAGAAATTAATTTAAATTTAAAAGGTAAAATGGAAGGTCAAATTTGGGATGGAGGCGAATGCTGAAAACGATTGACCATGCATGCTGTGAAACTTTGAAAAAGATGGCGTACGTTTTCAGCGTCATTGAAAATGATTGCTCGAGCTGGATGAATACATCCTCACGCCACGCGCCTATTGTGGCGGCTTGCGGAGTAGTGTGTAGAAGAGCATAATTTCTCTCACGATCTTCCTTAAGTTCCAGTGGCACTGGGTGTTGAGCGGAGATGTGGAGGGTTGGCCACCGTTGGAGATGGGGGTAGTGAAACGGAGTGAGGAGGAGCATAAGGCGAGGTGGAATAAAGAAGCTACTCAACCGCCGCACCAAGAGGAGGTTGAACGACCTCGTGGAGAGGCAAGGGCCCCAACGGAGGACCTCGACCCTTCCACCCCCCAGGTGGCGTCTCCCCCAACACCATCTCCCCAATCTCGGCCGTAATTTCTGCCACCAATCCCCTCTCCCATTAGCCCTCGGCCTCCATTTAATTCCCATGAAACCCAGACGAGATCTAGTCGGGAGCGATCACTCGCCAATAAATAATTTTTAGTGCGGTTAGGTTTTTCGCTTCTCATCTTCAAAATGTGGTGTATTCCAGAGAGTAGCGGATCTCTGGCCGTGGGGCTCGGGTTCGCTTCTCCGAGGAGTTATTTTGCCGCTAGCCTAGCCTTTATATTGAGAGCATAAGACTGTTTTGGGAAAGAAAAAAACCACATCTTTTTTCTTAGCTTAATTTTGTGGGTCTTCGATTGAATTTCATATTTGATTTTAAACATTAATATAATTATTTTCAGTTCAACATATTTTCACGTTTTAGGCTAAGTTGTACTGATCTATTGAAAACTAAAAATTTCACCACATCTTCCATTGCATTGATTCTAATCTTCGGTACTGTATCAGCTGACTGATGACGTAATTTATTTTTGAACTCAGGAACGTAAAAATTCATTTCTAGGTTTAAAATATTTTTAAATGCTACTAAAGAATCTCGTCTTATGACAATTTTTGTTTCAAATGCCTCATAGAATTTAATAGAATTATTTTGTTGGAATTGCATAGAAATAGGCAGGAAAATGCATTGGCATTGTCGATATCCAGTGTGCCTTAATACATTTTTAACGATGTTAGTCAAGGTAAAAAAGTTACGTCAAGTTAGGTCATCATACCTCCATTAAGAAAATGCACACCAGCGAGAAAATGTATTATTTTCACATCTTCATGCGCTCATGGATTGAAAATTAACTCTAAACTGAAATTTCAATCGTTATAAACGTTAGTAGCTCGAAATTATGCCAAAATTGGGGTTGTTAATCATGGATGCAAAACACGAATTATGGTTCCTCATGAAGAACACTACGTCGAGTTATCCTATCGTTTAATAACATATTTTGAATTTTTATCTTGGGGTTGATGTCTTATGCATGAACTCTATTTCAAATGATGACATAGTTGACGTCTGGGTGAAGCAAGGCTCACACCATTGTTTGAAATTTTATTCTCTCACACTTCTCTACGGGCAATGGTTAATCGACCAATGCATCAAGGCTGGCGAGTTTTAATGATCTGGCTAGGTGCCAAGAAGATACGAGGGCTCGCCTCTAGAATTATCATACTTGGACCTCCTGCTGAGGTTTCGTTTGCATTTGCAACCACGGTGAAAGTAACATCCTAGACCTCTTGAAAACTATTCCGTGAAGTAAGGACTCAACTTATGGAATGAACGTGTCAAATTCAGTTATGGGGAACCGTTACCTGGCCCCTGTTGAAAAGGTGTGGGGAAGGGACGGGAATATTGTTGTGGAAAGTGTGCTAGATTTTCATCTTGAACGCTAGCGTTAGATCTAATTTTCGTAAAGAATATTCAGTGTTTATGGCTGCATGTTATTGAAAGTACTGATAATAGTACTGCAGTGCTTCATCTTACATACATTACGTGCGATGGTAATGTGTGCATTTTGGTAAGTATGACAAGTAATACTTACCATACTTGAGTATACTTTTCGTATCAGAAAAAAAACAGGGCCCCTATCTATCTCCTAATAAGATTCTTCTCTGAATCGAATTATCCGTGCCGGGGAAGTTTTGTCCGTGGGAAACTTTATTTCTTCCAGTATCGTGTGGCTTTTTGACTAACTGATCTGGCGATGAGAAGGAAAATATGCAATGGTAATGTAAAAACTTCCTCGTTTTTAATAAGAATGAGACACGGGGAGCTAACTAAAGATACAACTTTAGAAAGTTTGTTTCTGAAACAAATATATTTTCTCTTCCTCAAAAATTTTATGGAACTTTTCAGCAACAACTAATAAATCGGTTTAATACCTTTTTGTTTTTGGAGGGTATAGATAGTTGCTTGAAATATGATCACTAATTTTAATTGAATCCACCAATAATGAACTGGCTTATATCGCCTAAGATTCTAATGGTAAATGCAGCACAAGGATTCGAGTTAGGGTTGTGTTTTTCAATATTATAGGAAGTTGATGTTTCATCCCTAGTGAAAAGCTAGGGATGAAACATCAACTTCCGGCAAGAAAGCAAATGTTAAAAATCAATTTTCGGTTCACTCAAAATTGTGGCCAATTTTCCGAAGAATATTGAAAAATTTAATTTCTTATCATAGTTTTGATGTATTGGAGGCTATAGATTCGAATCTGTCCTTAATGTGGATTTTTAATACTACCATTACACTTCATCGCTTATCCTATCCAAAATATTTGGTTGGTATACAAAAAGGAAGACTGGTATCATCTTTCTTTTATAAATTAGAAACACCTAGAGTGGTTAAAGTTATACCATTTTTTCGGGAAACAAATAAATGTCTATTGTTCAAAGAATACAACATTTACTTTTCACGCACGCACTTTCGCCTCAGCCTTGCGGGTTTGTCTGTTTTTGAGAAAATAATCTAAAAATTGTGACATAGACCGCATTTGTGTAGGTAGCTCTATTATGGACGAATATGGTCAGCTACATGTTCAAGTGTCATTCCCCGTATTTTAGCTTCATGAATATCCCTACTGACTGTCGATAAGTATTTCATTTAATGTTATCGAAGCTGAAGCTTCCGTGGACATGTGCACGCTTAAGCATTAAACTGATGTCGTTACTTTGCAGCTGTCGACTAAATGAGTCGTCAACTTTGCTCTAGCGCTTGAAAATGGCAGTCGCGTTTACATCTCCGAATAACAAAGGGAAGGAGTTGCCTTAGTCACATTTAGTTTTGTTTTTATGCCCATATATATCTTCATGGTAATTTCTGGCGGCATCATTATAGATGCAACAGCACCGAACTAATCGCGTTCCTCCGTCTAACCTGCGAGTCATTGCTCACTATCCCCGACTCATTGGTACTATACAAACTCGAATGCGTGCTTCTGCTTGGTCGCCTTTGATTTTTTCTGCACGATAATTTCGAATTAGCGGCACTTACAAAGGAAAAAACGTGCTGCCACCGAGCGCTCAAGGTCTCACTCGGTTTGTTTTCGTTTTAACTAGTGAATCTCGTCTCTTTCCTCAAGGAATTCCTTCATGAATTTTGCAGGATTTATTGAGTGTGAAATTTTCTTTGTGTGTCCTGTAAGATACTGATTCTCGGAATAGTTTGTGAAGCACGAAAGGTGCTGAGGTCGTAATTGACTTTAAACTTTCGTTGTCCATGTTCGTCAATATTAATGGTTTTTGAGGTAACCCGCTTCAAGATTCTAAAATGGCCAACGTTTCCTCTCCTATACAGAAGACCTCATCAGGCCATTGGCCCTGATGAGGTCCACGGCATAGGAGAGGAAACGTTTGCCATTTTAAAATCTTGACGCTGGTTACCCCAAAAGCCATTAATATTGATGAGGTGTCCTTGTTTAAACATACTTAACTTAACCTTAGATTGAACAAGAAAAGAATGGAGGCCTTCGAGATGTGGTTGTGGAAGAGGAAGTTAATGTGGACGGATAAGAAGAACGGCGAAGTTATAGTCATGGAGGGCGCGAAGAGAAAAATTCTGGAGATACGGAGGAAACACAAGGTTTGGATGGAGCGAGTAATTAGCAGTAAACCTACCTCAACTGGTGGAATACTTAATGTATAATAACCTATGATTGATCTTGGCCCCAGCCAAAGGTATTCACGCTACCGGCCCATTCGGAATTTCCGCAGTAACGTATGCGATTCTGCCGAAGGACGAGAGTCCCCTACTCCGGCCAAGACTTGATCTCTTGTTGCGGAGCTGAAATGGCATGTCGAGCATGTCCGCAGAGCTCTCCAAAGTGTCTCCTCCGCCTCGGTCGTGGTGAATTGTCGTCTCTTTGCATCCATAGCTCGCCCTTGCCCCTCCGGCCCACTCCACTCTCCAGTGTGAATGCTCTCAAGAGCCGTCGACCTTGTGGTGTCGCTACCGCCGCCGAACAAGTCACTAACGCTCGGTCGCACGCCCTCCCGCGCCCTGCCATTGGCGCTCTTTCTCTTCAACATGTCTATGGGGGAAAAAGGTTCTGCTTCTAGCAAGTAGGTGTGCGCGTGTTTGTCTGTTGAACTAAACGGGGGCCCCGGCGAGGTAATTCTGGGCAGTAGCGTGTTACACCTTTCGGGGCAAGAGGGAACAAGGTCAAGCTAAGATGGGGTTGAGCAATTACAATCACGGACTCGTCCAGGCACTTAGCCAGGGTGGGGGCTGTATTCCCCTCCCCCCCAAATGTTTTCCCTGGTGGCGACTGCCCGCCGTACATATCCTAAGGAGACAACTTTCCGAGGGGCACTTATTCTCTCACTTTTCCTTAGCTTTAGAAAGGTGTGGACTGAGATGCGGGCATCAGATGCGCAATTAGCTGAAAATCGGGTAATATTAACTACTTCCGCCAGAGGCCTTAAGTTATACATTTTTCAAAGAACCAGGTGGATTTAGAAGACAAACGTCTACGGATACCAAGCCATTATAATTAAGGCTATTTCAGTATAAACCTACGGTGAAAATAAATTTCTGCATTGTTAAACGAAATTTGTATTTTATTTTATAGAGTGGATGATGTTTTGGGTAGCCCAGTGGTTAGAATGTTGGGATGCTGATCGGATGGTCTCAGGATGAAATTGCGGGTGAAGACGACCGACACCCTGAGACGAAAATCCTCGAGGTTCGAGGTGGCTCAGGGAAAGGAGCTAAATGGGAAGAGAAAAATTCTGGAGATACGGAAGAGACATAAGATTTGGATGGAGCGAGTAATTAGCGGTAAACCTACCTAAACTGGTGGAATACTTAATGTATGATAACCTATGATTGATCTTGGCCCCAGCCAAAGGTACAATCTATTCACGCTACCAGTCCATTCGGAATTTCCGCAGTAACGTATGCGATTCTGTCGAAGGGGTGAACTCTGTCCACACATATCCAAAACCAATGTAAGGGTTGAATCTCTGAATGTGTGATAATACTTTATGTTTAAAATACACGTGACTTTAAAAAATGTTACGACGCACGATTAAACTGATTGTTGGATTGTTATATACTATTACGCATCTCCAAGCGGTGGGATAATACAGCTTAATCGCTAAAACAATTACTCATTTCGAGCGGTGTCCGGGCCTTTTGTGCCTTCTCACATTTACGCCCTTAATTATGGAATTAATACCATAATAACATTTCAAGGAGAGATGCCAACTACAATTCGTATTATAAAATTGTGTAATATACTTTTTTTTAAACTTGTATTGATGGCATTTGAGAAGCGTTTTGGATTGATCGTTTCCCTACTGATCCTAGGGTTCGGGGCTCGAATTCGAATGAAGCCTTCTGACACCCCCAAAATATATCCTCACGGTGTGAGGTGGGTTAGAGAAAGGAACTGCCCCCTCCTACCTTGATTGTGAGTAATTCAAACGACTGAGGTTTAGTCCAAAGTGAGTTCTGCCCACATCTACCCCCATATCAAAGCAACCTCTGTGTTGATAATCTGACTGATGGTTGACTGAGTTTCCATTTATTTTATTAATATGGTCATATCATAAGTTGTAGTTTTATTAAATAAGCTCCACTATAGGTAATGTGATCATAAATATTTTTCATTAATCTGCGTAAATACCTTCAGAACCACTTTCCGGCTGCGCTACCAATTCCTAAAGGTCGCTCTGCCTCATGAATTATGATCCGTACGTGAGGGTGAATCGGGCAATAAAGGATGAGCAAAAATATGAGTTTAGAGAATAATATTTTTTAGGTACAGTTACTGAAGAAAGCGGGCTGAGCCCTAAGGTATTTGAACCAAATGATATGGAAAAATACCTAGCAGTGGTATTTTTTGTGCCAGGTCTAATGATTTTAAAACTATTTTTTTTTAATTTTATATGAGAACAAATATTAAACCCACTAGATATTTTTTTCTCTTATTACCTTGAATTCTTTTCTTGTAATTTTTATCGACGAATGACGGTGTACCTCATTGATACATCTACAGGATAGTAATTTCGTGTCAGGCGCTTTTAGCAGCAAATATCCGTCATTTTGTTCGCTTTACCTAGTATTTTTACCAAAACTCTGATAGAAATGTTGTCATTCATCCCATTCTGTGTAGTTTTACCGCCAAATGATGTTCTCCACTCTGATTATTGTCATAGTTTTGTTTGTATGGATTGTAAATTTTCATAATTTATATTATCTATAGCGTTTTTGAATTTTGCGGAACAAGGTTTGTTCGCAACTGGCGGTGGACTCTCGAAATATTTTAGAAAGTATTAGCAATTGTGAATCGAGAGAACGGCATCAAGTGCGCTGCCACCACTCGTACAATTTTTTATGTAAGAAAGTGCCGTAGTATTCTCCAAAATATTGCATTTTATTAATGAAGACCAGCCTAAAAACTGAATAATAATTCCTAAAATAGATATTTCTCTCCCAGAGTCATGGAAGATATGTTTTCAAGGCCATCAAAGAGTTTTTGCTTTCCCCCAGTGAAACCCATTATATCACCATTTATTCTTGCATATTTCCCCGTCGTATTTATTAGGTTAAATGACATAAAACATATTTACAGATTGATGCATCCTATTAACAGCGATTTCAACGGATTTCTGGTCGCAAACTAAGTCTTCGGAGTAATGTCATTACGCAAATATTCATTGAGAGCTCTTTAGTCTCAGATATGGCAATGAGTTTTCTACTGCCAACCATTGTCTTGACGCATCCACTATGTGAAATAAAATCTCGTTAGATAAGTGGGCACGTTTCTTAGAATACCGTTTTTTGGACTCGGAAAGTTTGATTTGATTCCAAGAAGGAAGTGTACACAGCATTCTCGTGATTGGAATTCAGAACATTTTTTTCATTAAATCACTTCTGTTAGAGTTAGGTAAAGCCGTCATAGTTGAAACCCAAATTCATTATGGGGTTTCTTTTCATAACTGATAACAGTATATTGGGCGACTTTTTAGCAAGTTGTAATTTTTTATGATTTCAAATGGATTTCTCTAAAAATAGCATAGAAATCATATAAAAGCAACATATGTTAATACTTATAAGATAAAAAATTAAATGAGTAGGAGAAAAATTTACTACCGAATATTATTTCGCATTAAACCTCTCAATCGTAATTGCCGTAAGAGTTTCCTTCGCAGTAAATGCCCTTTATGAACGCTACGGCGTAATTTCTCATGGTAATTGTGGTTGAACTGTGATGAATGCTCTACGTCTTAAAATCATTTATCGACATTGTGGCGCCAAGAAATGAGATTAAAGAGATGAGAAAAATTATTCGCAATTATCGCATAATTGGACGAAAAATTACTATCTTGGTGATTCGCTTCGTATTTTCCTTTCAGCTAAATATAAGAGGACCTCTGTGCGGCGCGTAGCCGTCTTTATTATTATCATTTTCTAATTTTTTGCTTTTTCTGGAAAAATTATCGTTCTTAAAGATGAGACATTATCATTTTCTAATAGTCCAGGAAATGAAGCACTTTGGCTTGAAATTCTCTCAAGTTGCATCGATTTACGTGAAATTTTGACGGAAGGTAGGGAATAGACCAACAATCAAAATCTATATCATTCCGACGTGCGCTTTTACCCTGGTGGTGGTTTCCACCTCATCTCGGGGGTGGAAATTTTATAATATTTTGACCATAGAAATCGATGGACAAATTAATTCTAATTGTAAGCAAAAAGTTTTCATTACATTTTTTCGTAAATTTAGTATTTTTCGAGTTATTTGCAATTAAAAGCTACTGTTTTTGACGAAAAAAAATCAACGTTTTAAATCGGTTTTTCGCAAATAACTTGAAAAATACGCATTAATAAAAGAAACCGTGAATTGCAAAATTGTCGCTCACAAAACAACAAAGAAATATTTTTAAAATGTTCCCATGACAACCAATAAGAACCTAGATACGGCTTCTTAATGGATAGATTTTGTTTTTGAAACGTAAATTTTAGAGATCCAATGTCAAATAGCATATGCATTCATATGCATTTTTCGAGAAAAGCCTAGGTTTCATTTTTAAATTCCTTTCTTAACAAACATAAAAAGTCTTCAGCACGAGAATTGAGCAACTTATGATAAAAATAAGGTCAGTCCCTACTTTTTTCTACGAAAAAAATTAGTGCAAACAACAATCTAATCACCACCCTAACTAAAATTGATCGTTTTCCTTTAACAGTTCTCTTTATTAAGGTACTATGAATTAATCATACAAGTTTGATTAATTAAAAATCCTTAATTTTGCAAAAATTGGAGCAAAAAGTGAAAACACATTTCTACAATTTCGTAAATACTGCTCTAATTTTTAAAATAACACCATAAATTTTGGAAATACGAAATAATGTTAGTGTATGCCACCTCTAAAAAATAAAAAGCGCCCATCGGCTTTATGTAGATTTTGAATTGGATTTAAGATTAGCCTAATCCCAAATTTTTATGCAAATCGATTCAGTTTGAAAAAATTGCAAGGTTTTGCTCTTTTTTGAGCTTCTTTTCCTGGCCTAGTATGGGCGTTTTTATGCGATGTATAAATATTTTGTTTGAATAATTGTTTAATGAAATTGAGTGCCAGGTTGTTAATATGGATATTATTTCTGAAAAATTCGTCCTTTGAAATTTGGCTGTTGAATGAATCAGTACCCTTCTCGAATCCTTTGAATTATGGTCAATTTACATTCGTATTTTGCACATTCGCTTTGTAGTTGAGAGGTGCGCTCAGAAATTTTAGTCATTAGGGAATTCAATGATTATAAATAGTTAAATGGTAAAATACCATGCTTTGGAAACGATGGAATTACCTTTCACCCTTCCTGTAAGTTAGGACTTTTTTGGAGATAGTTTTTTCTGGATTATTGCTATAGTAAAATTATGGAAAAATGCCAACAATATTTTTGTTGACTCTCTATAGAATACTATTATCCTCAGCAGCATAATTATTAATTAATTAATTAATAATTAATACAGCACGCTAACTAGTATACACTATTTCAAGCGGATTCATCATTTTCTAATATTTGAGCGATTCGGTACCATATCTTGTTCTTGTTGAGAAAAATCCATTTGAACATAGATGGCTCCAATCCTTCTGTTGGCAGTCGTTTGTTTAAATGGCCAATTAAATTGCAGAAAATGCACAGAATCTTACTCACCATAGTTCTGGGATTGATGTCGGGTTGCTTTTTAATCAATAACGGTTTTGACAAATATTTCTCGGGTTTGCATCCAGGTTAAAGCTTTTATGTAAGCCGACGTCCGAAACGTCGGCTTACATAAAAGCTTTAACTTGGATGCAAACCCGAGAAATATTTGTCAGAAGTATTCACCAGGAAAAACTTAAATCGTTTAATAACGGTTTTGTTTCTAAATCACGTCAGAGTTGGTTGAAATTAGGCAGTGGAAGCGCAATATATTATCGACCTTATGTTATAAGCGACTGAAGTGAAAGATTTATTATCCGGGAGAGACTAAATGGACCATCACGTCGGCATACCAAATCGGGGATGAGCGTCTACATGCGTGCTTTGCCTCGCGATCAAAAACCTTATCAAAATATATCCAAACCCGTTTGTTTTGAGCCGATTTGGTTAGCGGAAACGTTGTCTGAAACATCTTCAATCTCAGCGTGTTTGTTTTGCTCATTTTGTGCCGGGATTATGCCAATCGAAAATCCAATTTGGGCGTTGGCAGTGACGTTATTTTTTTTCAACCAGATCGCTGAGAATGAATTGTCGCGAAGAAAGAAGGACGAATTTTTCGTGGAGGGTTCAGACCGCTGGGATGTTCGCTGAAATACAGCCTTGAAGAGGTCAACTACCTCCAGCTCCCTCGCCCCCTCTCCCTTCTCCTACGTGTTTCGATCTACTGTTTCGCCACGTTCTCGTTTCGAAGGGGAGCATTCGCTATAGGCAGGAAGGTATGCAAAATGAAAACTGTAAAAAGAGAAAGAGAGAGATACATATCGAAGAGGAACGGGTTCGCAGATTTCAGCTGCGACACTCCGCTTGTCCGTATGGACAGGGATATTAAGATTCCATTTATTTCCCTTCAAATGACTGGTGTTTTTATGCCTACGTCTCACCTAAGTTAATGGGAACTGGTTAGTTAATATTGTATTAAAATGCTTTTGGGTTGGAAAATTCGGTATTTATATATAGCATCAGTTTCACGATTCGTGTCACAACAGTGTGCCAGTGCTTTGAGATAGCCTATCGTTTTCGTGGTTGAATTATACGCTAATTGTCACTTTTTGTTTTCCGATAATTTCATGATTTCGTAATAGCTGTCTTGATTTTAAACAAGAGTCTCGAAAATTCCCATCGTAAAGCAATAAATTACAACGAGTGATACATGGAAACGGTAGCTGGTTAAGAATAAGTCTAACCCTGGCCAGCACCATAGTTTGGGGAGGATTTTCATCCTATTCCATACAGTAACTCAGTTATAATGCTTTTTCACTGGCAACACTTTTTAATAATGTGGCTGATTCGGTGGGAACTTCGTTCAATTTCATTATATTTGCTCATTTAGTTATATTCATCTCATGTGAGATGAATTCAGCTGCTTCGAATTCTGTGTGGAGCACATGTAATGGAAAACGGTTTACTTTTATTTCTTTGACAGTGCACTCTGTTGTGTGATGAATTAAAAGCAGCCATTTACTTTTGGCAGCGATGTAGAAACTTATCGTCTTATCCTTGTGAATTAATTCGAGTTTACCCTTGATTGTGGAGATTTATTCTCGGATGTGAAGAGTCAAGGTAATGGTAGGTCTTATGGAACGTGGTTCAAATTAGGAATACTCCTAAGCTCCTCGCACTGTTAAAAACCAGAATGAGAAATGTAACGCCGATCTATTCGTTATTTTAGTTTTAAATCTCAAACTTTAACCGGTTTATCTTTGCTATGATAGTTCACCGTAGGGTTTACTATACTCCGATACAATGATATTATCAGAGCTAGTGTCACGTAATGTCTCATCGCATAAATATTTTTTCCTACCAACATCCAGGATCCTTGTGCCAGTACTCCACAGCACATCTGAGCCCGCGCTTTCCTCCTTAACACTTGCCGAGCAATGCTATCGCCTCAATCGCGTGGTACTGCCCGCGTTGGGACCTATCGCCTTCACCCTATCGCTATTCACCTTTCTCCGCTCCATTTAGCGTGCGATCGAGATCAAGATCTTCAGACAGCGGCGTTTCGCATTTGTATTCCCCTCTATGCGGTGTCCAAGGCATCTCGTTTGCTGCCACATTAGTTGGATAGATGTGTGCCGTTACGGTCGAGGATGACTCACATACTGCGAACATGCGTTGAAGTCTCCAGAGGCAAATGGGTGCTACGTATCTCTTCCTGTTGCAGTTTCGCTAACACTGCATCAAATCAGCGATCAAAAATGCGTGATGACGTTTTGATTCTCCTAGTGGATGCTCATCCAAAGCGAACGTTTCTTAGCTCTCAAATGTATTAATCGGTGTGAGCAAGGCGGTGGTCGCGTTGAATTCTGTTAGTGTTGAGATAGAGGAGCAAACTTCAAGATCATAGAGAAGATGAAGGACCACATTCCTTAGGCATTGATGTTACACTATCTTAAAAATTGTGTCGCACCTCAGTGTGATCTTATGTGCACCTTAAATGAAGTTTCACGGAATGTTCTCAGTATTGCAATCCTACGATTGGTATAGCGAAGCCCTCCGTTTCTCTTTTTCTCGGGCTTGTTCCATCAGTTCCCTGATGTTATTCTTCCTTGTGCACTTCTTTATCAGTCTTTTCTCTTTCATCTTGGTCTTCAAATCATCAAATTTCGTCTTGGTCTTCCTCGGGGGACGTTTCCTTCATTTTTTCCCTCCATTATATTCCTCACCAAATTGTACACAGCGTTTGACGATATTTAGTACTCCATTCTGACAATAAGTTTAAAACATCCCATTATTTTTTCACTCCTTTGTCCACCTGCTTTGGCGTTACCACATTCTCTGGAATTTTTTTGCAATAAAAGTTTAACACTACAGAACTACCCAAAAAAAGTGTTATGTTTTGAGCGCTGGGGAATGTACCTACTTCTATCTAAGTAACTCAACAGCAGGCCCTTTTGACAAACAAACTCACAGTTTACTTATAATGCTTACGTGCGATGTATAGGTATTATGTTACGGAGAGTTTACGCTAGTTCTGACCGGAAGTGAACATATGTTGTATTTTTTTCATCCTTAGTGGTATGCTTCTTTCAACTCACATATGGCTTGCATGATTGTAGATCGCACGGAGTCTACTAGATAGTCTACACGACTAATAAAAACTAAGAATATTTATGGTGCCGCAAGTGTTTTCGTCGTCCTTGGCTTAGATTTTACTATCTTCGAAGGACAGGCAGTCGTGTTTTTTTATTTTATTAGACTTTATGGTATGATAAAAGAGGAGGTATATATTTCATCTTGATGGCGACAAAAACCCCATGGCTAGTCTTTTAAATTAATTTCAACAAATATATTCTCAAGAATTGCTACGCTGCCTTTTGCTCAAAATTTGCTGGCGATTATGAAACACGAGGACGAGCCTCTATCGCTTTATCGGTCGTATTTTGTCTTTTTCCTGATATATTATTTATTTGAAACTTATGCTATCATCTTGAAATTTTCAGGTAGATGGAATATACCTATGTCAACACTTATCTGTATCTCAAGTGTAGAAAATTTCCCTCTGAGAAAAGAAAGATATAAAATCAAATTTTGGAGGAGTCAACTCTATATACCTTGAAAAATTTCAAGATGATAGTTTGAGTTTTAGCTAATTATTACCCCCGGAAAAATTGGACCATTCGGGTGGGAATAATGAGTCCAATGTTATTTTAAGTATGGTAAGTTATATTCTAGTATAGTAAGGTCCTCATTTCGCACATCAGCAATTTATTCTGCTTAGGTCACAAAAACTGATAAGACGAAGGAATGGAATGTATGCCATTCGAACTACTGCAAAAGTAAGGAAAAAAATGTATTTGCTCTCCCATGACAGTCAGATTCCTATTTTAGCCCTCGACTTTAAAGATGGAGGCAGCTGGATGAGGTAGCGGTAGAAGCTCCCGTATATGCTGAAGGTGCGCTTATGGGTATGTTGGACGACAGCGTTCAGGATACGCTAACCATTAAGTGTGTTGGTTTTGTCAAGTCTGGATATGACGTACTTCCTCGTCTGGAGTGGTTACATTTGGTGGAGCAGAGTAGGGCAACCAATAATTATCTACATTAATCAGCTTTTGGCTGTTGTACCTGAAGTTATGGGCATTTTTCCCAACGGACTGTAAGAAGCTTCAGAGACGCTTTTCGTATTTTCATCGTATGGAGGTGTAGTCGACCTCAAAGGTCTTCATTTAAAATGCTTATCAAGCACCTAAGTGGTAATTTTATGACCATCAGAAAATGAGATCGTAAGCTTTTTTGGCGAATTATCCGAAGAAATTCCTCTCGGGTTCTCTTCTATTTAAAATAATTCGACGCATATAGTGATCCAAGTGAGCATCGTAACGTCTGCCATGAATCATTTTACCCTGTAAAAAACACGGTAAAATTTTAGTCGACCTTCTAGAAGCTATCCTGGGATATTGCCATAGATTCCTACCAATATAATCTTTTGGTATTTTCTTCCTGGTTTCTGGATAGGTTTCTCAGATGAAATTTTCAATTTTAGGCAAGGATATTACGTATATCTAGAGTAATTAGTGATGAATTTATGAATATTTATCAATTTATATTTCGTAATAGGTTTCAGATTTCTCGGCTGCTTTCCGATTTGTATTCATGCTTGATTGTAACTATTGAAGACCACAGAAACGAGTGACGAACGGTGTCTCTTCCTCGTGTACGAAATTGCGTCATTAAAATATTCATCGGTATATCCGTCTGCTATGTACGTTATATGAAGCCATTAACGATAACATTCCTAGTTTTGATCTACGCCTTTTATTTCTCATGCGCTCACAATATATTTTGTATAACATGTTCCAATTATTTGGGCATAAGCGGTTTTTAGTCGCTTTGTTTGACCTTGAATATAATTTTGACTGGATCGATTCTCGTAATAGTTCCTTAGTTTGGGTACCAATGGAACCTGTGGCCGTGAAAAAGGCGATATTAAAGGCCATATTCTACGAAGTTATACAAATTAATGGTTAGCAGTTTTATACTTCGAAACTAATAATCAGCATTTCAAGCCATTATTTTACCTTTTTTCGCTGAATTGTTGATTTAAATCTGACCATTAAATGAAATGCACGAAAAAATTTCAGTTTAATAATTTTGCTTTTAGCCATAAATTATTATTCTATGATACATATACACGGACAAAGTTTGTGAAACGTGTGTGGACCAGCAGAATGCCTTAATATTCACATTCTATCATTTAGCCATTACTTACCAGTGTATGATCTCTTTCATGCAAGCACATTTCGTCTAATCGAAATTAATATCTATCCCATCATAATTGAAATTTCAATAAAATTGGGAAGATCTTATACTGGCATTTCCTGCTCATTTTTTCCTTGCGACCGCGAGATTCGCAAAAAAAGAAGAGACCTCGCTCAGCAAAAAGAAGAGATGTGATGGGCCGACAGCATCCACGACTGCCACGGCAGTTGGGAAGTTCTCCGCGACCTCGCATCCCACACCTCCTCCAGCTCCCTTCCTCCCCGCTCATTTCGGATACTTTTGGCCCACCTCCATTTTGCACAAGAGTGCCTCGAGAGGTTAACGAACCCATTCCTCGCCTCCCTACCCCCTTTACCCAGCAGCCGCCCGTGCCATCCCTCTCCGAAACAACCCTGCCACTTCACTCTGCAATCTTTGCCCCCTCTCTCCTACCAAACCAAAACGACTTCGGCTCCCAGATAGTGATGCTGGGACACGATCCTCTTTATCTCCCTCCCTTCCCCGGCCCTCCGCCTCTGAGTTCATCACCTAATCCATCGGAGAGGGCCTAGGCTTCGTCCTCTTGCCTTCTTCTCTGTCCTCATTCCACACTACACATTGGCTAAACGATTACTTTTCTGTATCGAATACAAATGGTCTTGGTAGATTCCATCATCACTTACTGAGTTGCGATTACTTTGCACTCGCGATTCCTGCCCGTTTGCACTACTTCTAGCAATTTCTTGTACTTGTGATTCCTAGTTGTATCCACTTCCACTGACGATTCCTTATTCTCGATACTTTATGTTTAAATATCTACGTAGTGCATCTGAAAAATCGAGCACGGATTCCTTTGTAGCGATTACATATATCAGACACATCTGCATTCTAAACAGAACTCGTCTCTCTAAAAGAGAACCAATATAATAGAAGTCTCCAGTTTTTTTCATTCAATTTACTATTTCCATTTTCTGTCATCTTTCGTGATTTTTCTGTCTTTATTTTCATTTTCTTTCTGACAAGTTATTAAAACACGAGGGGCTGTGATAGAGAGTAACCAAGACAAAAGGCTGCATTTTTGTGACTCATTTTTGATGGACGTTATTGTGATTGAATAAATGAGCTATTCCGATTTTTCGCTAACTTTTTGGCATATTACTTCGTTGATAAAAATGGGTTCGATTCAATGTGTCATTCACGTTTAATTGTTGGAAGATTGATTCTCGGATTTTGTAGCGAAAAAAATTGATAATCGATGATTTCACGGCACCATTTGCTCCTTACTTTCACGCATTAATGCATATCATAGAGGGGAGTATGAATGGGGGAGAGAGTGCTGGCCCCTACCGAAATGAGAATAAGTTTTAATATAACTTTATATCGCCCGACACATAGAGCTTTGTAGTACCTCCCATCACTCTACTAGGATTATCGTTCTACCTTTTCTTAAATTTCGCACATGTTTCAAATCAAAGTATCATGGTGTGTCCTCATTTTAACTTTCTTAACCTAACCTTAATTGTTATTTCCCTCACCCAAGATAAAATCTATTAACGTTGCTGCTATCATAGGTCATGAGTACGGTTTTATAGTGTTCCTGGAACGAAATAAGGGTTGTTTGCATTCTAGCTGAAGACATTGATCGAATTATGGTTGGTCTTGGATTCGCGAACTCATTCGCAAATAGCGACTGAATATTACACGTTTTTAAACTGTCGCGGTGTGCGGATTTTTTTTCACCGTTGTCGATGTTTACAAAAAGTGATTTTTGCGATCTCTGAGCTTTGTCGTCGTCGGCGGCTGCCGGCCACTTCCCTTCGACCGTCCCGTTAAGCGACGGACTCTACGTCCTTTTGCACGCCAACCCTCCGGTTTCCTCTCACACGTGTATCACTCATCTGGCTCCACCCTTTACGTCCTGGGAAGCGTGGGGCTTGGATTTATTAGCTGTTCGGTGCGGCCTTTTGAGAGCGCCCGGTGTCTCACACACATCTCACAAGAGAGCGAATTCTCCTTTCGGACTGGAACACGTGGCCTTCTCGTGGCATCGTTTGCTTACAGATTATTTCGATCGTACTCCTCAGTATGACCGTTATTGCCGATGAGCTTAAAACCGTAGACGAAAGCATAAATGGTTTCATAGATTTTTATTATAACTAATGGTTTGGGACTCGCGAGTGACCTTTGGTCGAGATCTGTGTTGTTTTCTCCTTACTCACTCACTACTGCTTAAATCTCAAGGTAGAATTAAATCGGTGAGAATAAAGCTCGCCCCGAATTAAGCCACATACGTTCAGGATTCACACATTCAGGGAATGGTGGCCATATCGTTCTTTTTTTTAATCTCAAACCACCGGATACAGCTTTTATTGGCCATTTTATACCGGGGTATTAATCAAATGTAACAATTAAACGTACACGAGCAGCCATGCCCTGGATCGGGGAGTACTACCCAGGCGGGACTCGAACCCGCGACCTCTTGTTTGGCAGGCGAGGACATTACCCCGCCGCCACCGAGGCCGGCAAACTCTCTTGACCACCTCACGCTGTGAGAATTTTTTAGGGGTGGCCAACGGCTTCGACCTAAATTTGAATACAGTACCCTTAGGTATTTAGCTAAGTAATCTTACTCTAGCCGTCCACGCTTTCTCGGGTTTTCGGAATATCTCCCACGGTCTTATAATCATGTAAAACTACTCCGGATATAGCGATGTTAGTTTTCTATTCTTAAGTCATTAATTCGAATTCATCGTGTGCGCAAAATATATTCCGCTGCCATGTACATTTGAAGGTACTCTGCCTACCTATATTAAAAAGGCATCGTGTAGAAAGCAAATGAATAATAACCAATCCTTGGTAAATTGAATGCAGAGCCATCGTTAAACTTTTTGCTTGCTTTCGTTGTGGGAAGTCGAGTGAAATTGAACTTTATCTGTCCATTAAAAAGTGATAAACGTAATGCGACTGCGTACCATCATGGATGTCTTTATATCCTTCATGGAGGAAAGAAACTGCTATATACGACATTTTTAGCCACTTGACCTCAACATAGGATAACATCTTGCCTAATAATCTGTTTCCTCTAGGAAAAGCAAATTGACTAAGCGCGTTTTTTTCCTGTTTCGTGGTTCCATAAAGATTAGCCGCTAGCATTACACAGTTTCCACGTTTTGTGAACAGATGGTCATCATTTGCCAATATGCTTTTAATTTTATCCTCATCTTCTTTTTTAGATATTCAGTTCATTCCTAGCAAAAAATCTTTCCAGTTGGATATTTCCCTCTTAATTCATCAAGATATTAGGCTCCCATTTTTTTTTAAATTTCACCGAACGTGCTCTTTGGGATCCGCTTATAAACTAATCTTCATGATGAACTGACGTGAAAGATGGGTGAAGATTCCAGTCAATGAATTTATAATATTTTTATATTTTTAAAATTATTATTTTATTTTTGTAAATAATTTAATGCTGTCATGTGATTATCCTTGACAAAAAATCGTGAACTAAGGCATATCGATCTTATAAATACGACCGTTTTAGCGATAGTGCTCCAATCGTCGCTATATACTGATAAGTTAGTTATATTTTGAATTTTTATTGCTGGAAAATATCAATAATTGGTTCTTTTAATCAGAAAAACAAAAGATTTGCAAAAGGATATTCGTAAAATCACCAAAAGAAGAATTAGAGTGGGTACATATTAATATGAAAGAATAATCAACTACCATTGGAAGTCATATTTAGTTGAGTACTTGTTTCCTATGTGCTGCATCGATAATTCAGTTCCTTTTATAGCTTCTTTAAAGAAAAGATGCGGCGTGCTATACTTATATTTTGTATTTCGACTCATTTATTCACCCAAAACACTGTCTTATTATCCCAATCATACCAACAATTTACCTTGTTTATATTTCTTACGGTGTGAAAGACTTACAGCTTGAAAATGTATTCCGGGTCAAATCCAGGAACGTATGTGCTGCAGGAAGGAAGAACGTATATTCATCTCTGTCTTACATCGAGCCAGACCGCCTATACCCTTTTGGTTTCGCTTCTGGATATGCCGAGCTACCATTCTGCCATTGCTGGCACTTGACGTCCGACTACTGTGCTCGCTGGTGACTCGCTTGGAGGAGAAATTGAGGCCATTGCGTGTCCTCTGGATCCATTCGCTTATGGAGGCGGAACTTTTCCCTGCTCGAAGAGAGGGAAAGTAAAGTAAGTATGACAAAGGGGAAGGAGGGGCGTGGCTGCAGAAGAAAACCTTGGACCGGATGTATATCCTCCTTAGATGTTGCGAGAATCTTGTGCAGCGAATTGGTCGAGACCTTGAGGGTTCAATGTCAGTATTCGGGAAGGGTTTTTCTATATTGAAAATATCTTTTGAATGTTGATACATTGTTAGAGCAAACATTAGGGATCACATTCTTCTGCCTTGTATCCTAACTGTCTTACCTATGCCTACATGACCTGATTTTTTGTGACCTACTAAAGATTTTCAAATCAGATGCAGTTTTAATATTTTCAGAATAATTTTCTTCGGTTAATTGCATTCTCAATCAATGTAAATAAATGACCAACAACACATGGTATAAGTTCAACTTTCCTCTTCTATACTCTGATATTAAAGTATTCACGGGGTTCTTCGACATAATATTAATTTCCCTAGTTCAGAAGGCTACGCTGATACCTTTTGCCTCTTTTGATTTTTCGACCGAGATCCTTCAGAACATCATTAATAGAGTGGTATTGCATATTCTTCAGGCGTTCTGGAAATTAGTTACTCCTACACACAAAAAACTACCTTAATCCATTTCTGCGGTCGACACGATATTGACGAGTAAGAACTGTGAACAAGAGCATAGTTATGTACATCTGCATTAATATATTGTGAAGCCTCCGTCGCCTTCACTCCGATATTGCAGGCGACCTTCTGCTGTTGTTTTATATGTATGTTCAACCACATACACCGAAAGCTATTCTAGGGTTTGAATACCTATCATACGGAGCGTGGTGACCTATGGAATGCTTAGCTGCTTGGTACTGGGTTCAGCTCCAGGGTGGATCCTTTAAATTTTCGAGCCAATTTCCTCACGGCGCAAGCGACCTATGAAAAAAACTTGTGTGTGAGTGAAATTATCTCGCCCATGGCATAGTCTGCGATGAGCTCTGACCTTCAGGTTGAAGTAGTGAGTGCGTCTAATGGTGAGCTGATCAGCTGATTCTATATACCTATACATATATCTTATTTATACTTGGTCGTCATTGGTGAAAATGCAAATATAAAAAACATCCTAACCTATATAAGGTATCAAAGTAAAGATATAAATGTAGTTAAAGGGAAAATATTTATATCCAGAACGCTGGACGCAATGGTGGTTTGGAAATGGAATAATGGACGAAAACGCTTGAAAATACCTTCCCCAAAAATGAAACTGTGAACCTTGCGCTTCCCGAGTGGCTGCTCAGACCACTGAGCTACGGACGTAGCTTGAATTTTCAGTGTTACAAGCATCATTCGAGCCCCGCGCCACCGTTGAGTATAGCATTTTATGTTTCTCTACCATCTACTCGTGCCGACGATAAAAAAAAACTTGAAACCTTCGACACCTCCTGCTGGCAGCGGATGCTGGAGATCAAATGGACAAGTAGGGTGAGAAACGAGGGGTATCTAAGAATAGGAGAAAAAAGGGAATTGTGGAGCACTATACGCAAAGGAGGTGATCGGTGGATAGGCCATATCATAAGACATAGATAGCAATTTATTAAGGAGTAAAATAGAGGAAAAAATTGAACGACATTTCCATGAGGAGGACCCAGAGATAAGCACTTGGTACAAAGAGAAGGGCACAAAGATAATCAGGAAACCGAAGGAAGTAGCTTGGAAGTAGGATAAACGGATGTAGATCCAATTTTGGGATTGAAGTCCTGTGAGTGAGTTACTTTCTCTTAGTTTTGTCCATGTTTTGAATTCATAACTGTTTCTGTAGAATTTTTGTTGGCCATGGTGCGTGGCGACGGGGTAAAGTGCGCGGGGTTTCGCGGGTTTGAGTCCCACCCGATTAGTTTTTTCACCACTCAGGGTATGAGTGCGCGTAAAATTTCTGCTGGACCGGTCCCTGGAAAAACCTAAACACCGGCAACGCCTTCTAGGATTCCAGGGGGTAAGCGGACCAGCGACAGGATCGTCAGATAATAACTATCTAACATCTCATTTTCCTTCCATCGGGCCAGTCCGTTGAGAAGTGGCCCGTCCAGCTCACTACAAACAGCACCGCTGATGCTCAGCGAGTGGCGTGTCGCCGCCTCTTCCCCACCCTTCGGAGTTTCATCTCGCCTCACTTGCCACTCCCTTCTGCCTTCCGCAAATTCCCCACCCACCTCCTCCTCCTCCTCCTCTTTGGCGTGGACCGAACAACTCCCGCGCATCATCCCACGGGCAGACGACCTTGGACCGAGGGCGGAACAACCTCCTCCCACTCCCTTGTATTACTGACCGCCCCCCTTTTCTCACCATACTGCCTCCCCCTCCCCAAACATCCATCGTTACCAACCATCCCCACCCCTTCCCGCAAAAGGGCCTCCGAATAGCCATCTGCCTGTCGCCTCTATCTCGCGCTCCCTTCACCCTCACGAATCCAAAGGTCCAAAGAGGACTAATAAGTAGGGGTGTTAAAACTCCCTGTGGAAGGTCTCCATGAGAGAGACTGGATGCCTAGCGTTCAGTTCGTCCAGCAGATTCGGATAGAAATGTATCAACATAATCCGTCATTAGAGGGGCTGATATGCCCTCGGCTTTAGTCTTGGTTTAGGCTTTAAGGAGCCCCGTGGTGACGCGCATGTTATTAAGCAAATCACCTATTATTTTTAAAATGATCTTTCCGTAGATTAAGGTACGAACTTGGGAAATTTCGGAAATATTTTTCCTTAAAATCTTTGAATGCTATGTTGATGATAGTAGACACGCATCTGCTCTGCGCATACTGGCCCGTATACTAATCGTGCGTTTACGAGTAAGATAGGTATATCCTTTTCACTCCACAGTTTATTTTGTTAGCAGTGCGTCAATCATTCATCATTTTAGGCGCGTAATTGTTTCCAGATCTCATTATCTCTCAGAGAATAATTCTTTCAATTCGTATCCGTTCAGAGCGTTAGACATTTAGAATTCAGCCACTTTATTAATTTAAATAAAGCGTTTGGATAAAAAAACAGTATGCATTCAGTTTTTCGAACAACGACTTGATGGGATATTACTGGCAGCAACAAGATGGTTGACGTTCTTACTGGGTATTAGGATAAGGACTCATACTTCAAATGGGCAGGAAATACGTTTACATACAATACATATTTCTCTGTTTACTTCTTAATATAATATTTTTGTAACAGGTAGTAATTAAGTGTCTTGTGCCGTATGCTCGTACTGTCAGGGTGATCTGAAGCCGTTATGAAGATTTTCCAATAAAGATTGATGAAATTTTCATTTTGTATCCATTTCTACTAGTCATCTTTTGTTGTAAAAATTGTTTCAGGTGAAGTATAATATCGGTATAAATGAATCTGAATTAGGGACGAATGTATGCAGAAATATTCTGCTTCTCAGTTATACTTCTATGATATGTAGAAGGTTGAGTATAGTTCTTCATTCTTTTACAATGCTTCTTCTACGTCGATTCTCACCTTTCAATGGCTCTCTGGAATTTTAATTTCCATGTCACGAGTGAATATTATGTGGTGATAAACAGGTTTCAGTTTCCCGTGTGTTAAAGGCAATTTAGCCGTCATTTCTTCTCGAAACCCTACATTCGCGTTCACCCATCAAATGTCGGCACATAACCTATAATTTTTTTGGTGAATAATGAGTTTCTTTCATGGTGAAAAAATGATCCAGCTGAACCAGGATAGCTTTTGTTTCAAGTCTAGATACTGCGGAATTCTCAGATATCCAGCCTTTGAGCTTGACTGAGAAAGTTTCTTTTCCAGTCAAAAGGTATACTACAATTTTTTGATCACAATTAGTCAAGTGATCAATAACGTGATAAAGTATAGTCTTAATTTACGTAATAGAGTTTAGAGTAAAATTTAGTATATGAACTGTACTTCTACGCTATAGATTCATCATGTTCTCCATTACTCCATTCCATTAAAAATAGTAGAAAAATTAGTCCATTACTGGGACTTAGCATAAAAACGGTTTGCTGAGGTATCGTATTTTATTTAACCTACGAAAGCACGTCTTACCACCAAAAATTCCTTCTTAGGAGGTGCATAGATGGGAATAATCCGCATCTCAAATGTCGTTTATTTGTATTTAATTCCCTAAAGCTCAGTCCTATGATTAAAAAATAAGAAATGATAAAATCTAAAATAAATTTCTTTTAAGGCATATCAGTGAACGATAGGTTGTTTACTGGCCACTACCGATTTTAAGATGCATGGTAAGAGGCACGCTAATGTGCGCGTGATGAAATTGGAGGGATTGTTTTAAACACATAAACCTGTTGCTACAAAATGGACTTCTCGGCGCTCATGCGTGGACTGTAAACATTTTTCCTCGTTGTTCTTATGAAAATGGTAACGTACAACCTTAATGCCTTAGGCAATGGTAAATACACAAGCTTAGGCTTAAAGTGGGCAGAATTTTGTTTCAAGCCCTTTATGTGTCAAGCATTCATGTATTTAATGTTATTATACTTCCCTCAACAACCTTAGAGCTAGGTAACGGATCCGATGTATTATTGGTCTGGAGAGTCTCAATACGGAATATGGAAATAATTCGCTCATTGCGCTATAGAATTTTCATAGGAATCGTTTTGGGCACTGGAGTACAATTATTCATTGTTATAGCATTACGTTTGGCTGAGGCACAGCCTTTTCTTCTTCGAATGCATTATTAATATTCATATTTTTTTCCTCTGATTGGTTGCGTATCGAGCTAGATTTTGGAATGTGAAGATATGCGTGTGCAGCTACTTCATATCCATGTCGAAAAATAAACTATATCGAATAAATAAAAAGCGTCAAATTAAATTATTGGTGAGGTCTTGCGAGTATTACATCTTATGATTTGAAAATATACTCAACTGGATATAATATCGCTCTATAAACGAACGCCACTCAAGACCGTATTAATTGTATTATAAGCTTAATTTTTCTGCAGGCTTTTTCTCTTAAAATATTACGGGACGAAATTCAAATTTCATCCAATGCTCAAAATTGAAAGGTGTTTGCGACTGTCAATTATTAAGTACGGAATGGAGAAGGAAAGGTGAATGAACGCTAGGCCACTATGTTAGCATTTTTTCGTGCCAGAAGTCGGGCGCCTCAAGCTTTCTCACAGGAAATACTTAGAATAGCGTCACCTTCTTTTAGGCGAGTAGGCGTATCGGAATGCCTTTGACGTCTTTCTGCTATAGGTGGGTCCATAGTGTATTCGCTGTTAATTTTTTAAATCTCCTAAGTGTATATTACTTTCGTTTTTGCTATTCTAAGGCCTGCAATTATTTCTGAAATTGAAGTAGGCGGGTTTATTGTCGAGTGAATGAGTATGCTTGACAGAGATTTAAATGAGTCATCTTATATTCGTCAACTGAGCTTTGGTCGTAATAATTTAGTTGGTCCTTGATTATAGTTAAAATTAAGGTCGAGTGAGAAAGAAACAAAGTTGCTACAATATTATGCTAGGTGATGAAAGTTTCGCGGACCATTGGTGACGAAAAGAACTTCTTTTTCGGGTAAATTTCCACGTATTTTTATCGCTTAATATCTAATTACGGTATACGCGGATATTTACCCTTAGAAAAGTATTTTTGTATAATAATTTTGAATGCAGCTAATCCTATTCGCCTCTGCCATAAAAATATTTCCCGACTACCATGATTCGTTTCCTTCCCCTTAGATTGCGTCTTTCATTGCGAGCCGAAGAATTGAGTGTGACTCTTCGTGGTGACAATTCCTTGGAAAAGAGGAGACTGCGGGAGTAAGTGCGGCGAGGAAGGGTCTTCCTCCCCACTCCTCTCCCATCAGATCGGCAGATGAAGAGTCCCGTCATCTGAGGACGAGAGGCAGCGACTCCTCAGCACGTGAGGTAGGTTCCATTCCACGATAGTTTCCTCCATTGCGTTTGTGTTTGTTAATTTTTTCCAGTCGCGTGATGGAAAGAGAGTCAGTCAGTCAGTCGATTGGCGATTAGATCCCGTTAGGCTGGAAGCACGGGCGATGGAGGTACGCGGCGAATGTTTTGAATTGTTATGTCGCAGAAATTCCTTTTACCTCTTTTTCCTAACCCGTGGACTTATGCTGCATAACAATTATCATTTCGTCGGCTGCGTTCTTTACGAATATTTTTTAACTCTAACGACACAGTAAATAGCGAGTACACCAGTGAATTACGGCGACGCTATGAATAAATAGCATACATTACTATATTCTTTGATCTCTGACCACCATTGTATCTTTAGTTATTTACGCTAATATGAAGTTCTCATTTTCTTAATAGAATTCAAAATTAATCATTTCCGACGGAATGTAATAATAATGCGGGCATAAACAAAGCGTGTAACGAAGTGCATGAATGTCCAGCAATTCCAATATTTTCAATTTTATTATCTTCTTGGTTACTACAGTTGAATACTTAGTTTTACCTACATTTTTGTTTAGAAATTACATGATGCAAGCCGTGAACAATATATGACTATTAATTGTTGGATTGCATCGATACTTTAATGCTTCAGTGAAAATTGTCAAATATTGTTATCCTTTAAGCTTAAAACCAAAACTGCCTTCTTTTGATAATTTACACTCGGTGACTTTGTAGGGATCTAAACCATTTTGCCTTCCGTTGTCGGTGAGCCTTCCTTGAATATGGCACCTGGGTCATCGGCGTTTCGGAGCACCAGCTGACCCGTACTTGTTTATTTCTGAGTTCTTCTTCGCTCCGTTGGCACCGCCCTTAGGGAGGACCCGCCTTCGGAGTAGGTTAAATGAATTCATATCCCTCGTGGATGGGTGGGGGCACGAATATTACAATAGAGGGTTCTCCTCTCGGCCTCTAAATACGAGGTCACCCGTCGCGCATTTGAATGGGTTTACAAGAGTCGCTGACGGGCAGAGCGATCCGAATGTCACGTAGAAATGAGCTATAATTCGGGCAGTTGACCGGCAATCTTAGTCGTTATGATGTGATCTATCCTAGTCATAAATTTTCAATGCTTTTCCCCACCAAAGTTATATACGCCACACAGATACTCGCTCAAATTCAAAGTATTTTATGCCAAGGATGTAATTCGCCATGAAAACAATCATGTAACTTGGCCGAGATTCGAACCCGAATCTCCCAATTGGCAGTCAGGTATGCCACCTGTGGGTAGGCTTGGTGGTTTAACTGGTAGCATTCCGTATTGTCAATCGGGAGATCCGGATTCGAATCCCGGCTAAGCCAAATTAGTTTTCTTGGCGAATTTCATCCTTGATGTATATAGTTAGTTATACTCATAATTGTAAATATTATGCTATAAATATTTAGAATAAATGGATCGCTCTTCACTCATCGCTGACCTGCGGTGATTTTTGAAAACAGATTAAAATGCTCACTAAGTGGCAATAAAAATCAAGCTTCTACGGTACTTACTGAGGCCTCCTCTATGCCGTCCCTTTGGGTAGGGGTCACAGTCCTTTTTTTCTTGAGGAAGGCGCAGAAATCATTTCCTTCGCTAGGAATGGAGGTATTCGATGGTGTCCCATTTCATTCTTTCTGTCTTCGCACACGCCATATCGTCTGCTAAGTCGTCTCTGCCGTTATTTAGCGTTCCGCGTCGGAAAAAAAGGCGGCGAATATTCGCCTCTCCTCCTAAAGACCGTTTTACACGGTACACGGAATTGCGCAGGTTTGAGCTGCATTAATTTCTAAAATGGCGCGGAATTGCGCGAATGCATGAACGAAATTAGAACAGGGGCTATTTTGCCGTCTCGCATACACGCATTCTCGCATGAGTTCTAGCAATTCGCCGCTTTACACGACGCAATTTTGATTGCGCCTTCGCACGTACGTCAGATTGCGCAATTCCGTGTACCGTGTAAAACGGCCTTAAAACTTCGCTTCAGGACGAGCCACACTGCGCGTTCTTTTTTCTTGGTCTGGTTGGGTGCCGTGTGACCCCTTTCAGCATCATGCCTTCGGTGCACAACAATGGGATACCCATGTCGGCGAAACTCAACAGGTGCTGAGACGCCCACTTGATTTGAATCAACGACTACCTTTCCCTATCCCCCTCAAACAGGCAACCGTTTTTTTTTACATAAAAATGGGATTTACTTCGTTTCTACGATCAGCCCTATTAAGAGAGCGCATCAATCCCACTTGACCTGAGGTATTTTGTTGCTGTTGTGTAATTACGCCACAGTTGCAAAAGGATGAACGTATGAAAGTTCTAAGGCTCCCGGGTTCCTCGGCCAAAAACTACGCTGCAGTCCTCTGGGCGGATTCGTCTGAGGCCTCTACCATGCTACCCACGTAACATTTAATTGCTCATGTACGAAGAATAAACATTGATATTATTGAAAAGTGCTGCAAATTTTAATTTCTCGTTTTTCACGCTGCAATATTGACGAGTGATTATACAGTAATTGACTTTTTATTCCCTCTGTATTTATATAAATCGTGCTCGATATTTTTGACAAACCCTAATGAGACGAATAACTCCAACTCAATTGAGCGTATATCGTTTTATACAAGGTTATCATTAAAGAATAATGCGGCTTTGAACATGGTTTAAATGAAAACAGACCACTTACGGTATAAGTTTTTTTTATTTTTCGAATTCGTCGTGTCGAACAGTTTTTTACTTAATTTATATATTTCAATACCTGCACCCTTAGTCGCTCGGCAAGAGAAAAACCCGGCGTCGACATTAGCCTAGTTATAACGGAAGGCGCCAAGGGCCACACATCCGATGCGACGGACGGAGTGCTGCATTCGAAGTGCCCTTCTCAAGGCACTTCAGCAAGATCGGGTAGTCTATGAAAGAGCTCTGCCACCCTATCCCTACTATCTTCCTATGATATACTGAAACCGCATTATTATTATGATAACCTTGTATTATTCGTGTTTAAGCAGTTATCTTGAAAATTTCAGGGTGTATAGAGTGCACCCGTGTCAACATTTGCCTGTATCGTAAATATGAACATTTTGCATCTAAGATAATACTGAGGTATCACTCTCCAATGTGAGATACAGCTAAATATCAAGATGACAGCTTAAGTTTTTAACCAGTAATACTTCAGGAAAGAAGGCTAGTCGAGTGATGCAGCATTCAGGGAGTTGCTGTAGCCCCTAAAGCTCCTCCTTGGCTAAGTCTCAGTCTTGAAACATTCCTCAATTATTACATTGTCTTCAGCAGTAATCGAAGGAAATTTCATTTCATCACTTATCCTTGATTTTCATCATTCTCATCACTTCAAATTTTTTGCGCATCGCTATGTCTGCGATCTCATTCCTGTCCGAATACCCAGTTCGCTGTCCTCATTTCAGCCCCGCGCATTCATCTACGTGTTACCCCTTCTTCCTTCTATTCTTTTCCTCCATCTCTTCCTCCCTTCAAGGTCATTGGCTCCCTCCTGTGCGTGTGGTTGTCTGTGTCCACCTCCTTCTCCCCTATTCCCCCTCCCCAAGGTAACCCTTCCCCCTGTTGGCCAGTTAGAACTCGATCCATGGGTTAACACGACGAGATTCCGATGAACGAGAAAAAGTCCAAAAGCCGTAACACGGCGGTTGGATGTGCGCGCGAATAAAAAAATGAATGCGGTCGACGTCTTCTCCGTTTTGCGCCGCTAACTAGACGTTTGAGGTCACTCGGGGCGTGTTTGTTTGCAAACAATTTATTGCGTACACTATTATGAGGCGAGGGATTCCTGGATCAAGGAATCGTTGGCTTCCTTCATCTATCCACTTTTCATGCACCTCTTTGTTGAGTAGAATTGTTTCAAGTCAATGACCTGCCAAAGGAAAATCAACTCTAATCAATGCCAACGTCCAGATCTCTGGTTGGCTACCTATGGAGAGACGAGACTGATCCTTTTCTGCTAGCATGAGTGTTCGATTTATAGCGGGGAATAAATATTGAGATGAGACTCCAAACTCAATTAATTAAATGAAATCAGAGAAAAAATATACCGCATATGCTCAATTATTTTAGACAATAAAAATTCTGAAAAGGAGGTAATTCTTCTTTTGCTTCTCAGCATCTCTTTATGGTATCCTCGTCAAGCACTTTAGTGAACGGTTCAGGATTGTACTGTAATCAGGATTTTTTAAAGATATTTTAAAACGATATAATTTCCTAATCATTTTGGAAAGGGAGGAAGAAATCATACTTTATTCAGGAAACTTTTGTTTGGATAACGTCGGGTAAAAGAAGAGATTCTTTTTCTTTATTCATTATATCGTCTTCGCCTAAATGAGGATGTCAGCCGTGAAATTTACGATTACGTAAACGCAGACTCGCGATTTATTATCTTGATGATGGAAATAATTGAATTCCCTCATTTGAATACCCTCATCTCTTTAGGGAAATTTTAAAGTTACGTCGGGAGCTAATTAATTTATGCTCCGTCGCGGGTATTTAAGGGCCTTATGGAATTCATCTGAACTTCAAAGTCCATTCGTTAGCATAGCTACCCGGGTGGCCTTGGCTGGTTGATGACTTGGCGTGCTTAGGTATCGTGAAAAAATTTGAACTTGAAATTTCATCCGTTTTCAAGTTTATTGCCTCGGCGGCTTCGGCCGATGGGATTACGAAATTGGAAATCGTGAGAAATGAAAGCCGAGGTCTCCATATGAGGAAGTGAAACACACGTTGGACGGATTCTTTTGGAAACCCATTGACTAAATTACTTCATCAGCTAATCTTTTTTTGCGTGTTTTTTTTTCAGCAATCAACCGTTATTCCCAGATTTCAAGTTCAGTCGTTCATTCAACCTGTTAATGTATCGCTTGTCGTGAACATAAAAATGTGATTTGGTAATGTTTCTCTGCTTATCAGATATAAAACTGCTTCAGGATATCACTCCTTGCTTGTAAATCTTACATTATGTATTTGTCTACATCCAAGAGGTTCAAATCAAAGCTACTCTCGTCAATGATAAAAAACGCAAGTAATGACATGACTGCTGCAATGGTTTGCTTGATTGTGTCAGCATGCCATGGTGAATAGTTCATTTAGATGTATCTACATTATTTAGCAAATTTAGGCTTTCTATTGCCACCTTTTTTTCTCTTTTGAATTAGAAATTTCCATACATTTGAGGGTTTCTTCATTAGCTTTGTGTTGATATTGTGTCAAAAACATTTTTCCCAGAGAGATAGCGTTTCATACCTTAATTCAAAAAATCCTTAAAAGTCATGATGATGGTCTCTCACGGGGATTTCTGTGATCACCTGCACTAAACACTTTTTTAGAGTAGCAGTTTGCTGATAATGAGTGGTATTGCATCTTAGTGCTCGGATCGTTTGTTCTCTCCTAGTAGTGGTCATGATGTATCTCAAACCGGATAAAATTCTGAAAATCTTATTACGTTCATGTACAACCTACTTTCAATAGAGCAAGCATTCTGCTGACGCAAGGGATTTTTATACTATAACTCTTTGAGACAGTCCCTACTGATTGTGAGATGAAAACCATAAAAAGTAAAGGAAGAGTGCTTTCGAGGTGTGCCGCTTTTTTGTGCTCAAACCCAGATGCTATTAACCTCCATCCATGTTTCAAGCGGACTGGAGACTTGTTGTCGTCTGCAGCATCCGTCTACCGTTGCGGCACCATCTTTCGCGCGTTACTCGGTGGCTTTTGTGAAAACCGTTATGATGTATTCAGTTGATACCCACAATGCCTGCCTGTCTCTTGGGTTGATTAATATGCTCTCCTGGAGTATAAGTTGCGAATCCTTTCAACGTCTACACTTGCAAAAGTAAAAAGATTTTCGGGGCCATTCACGTGTTTGACCTGATGCGGCTTTATTTTTTTTAGCAGGTACGTCAGGAATGGCACTTCTCACTCCAGAGAGTAGTGCTGAATGATGTTTTCATCAATTCATTATTTTGGAATGGAATTTTTGAAATAGATTTATTTAGTGTATAGGAGGGAAGAGTTTTATAATGGTTGAAGGAGGTTTTGATATCTTGGTGTGTTGATTGGACGCCGTTTACCATCTGTTTATCGTAACGGTGTTTTTGTCTCATGTTTTCGTGGTATGTGTTACCTTTCAAACAGGAAATATGCCTCAAGATGGATACAGATCAACCGTCCAGATGATAATTTCTTTTCACGGTCTGATGAATGGGTCAATGTAACCTTAGTAGCCTCCAACACTTATCGATAATAACTGTGGCTTTCTTCTTGGAGATAGACGTGCCTGACGAAATATTCGATGTGTCAGTGATTTTCCATTGATTAAAGCTGAAATAATCCAATTTAATCCCATAGACACTAGGATAATTACTCGGCGATCTGCAGGTCTAATTCTGATTGAGTTAGTCATCAGACTATTGTATATTGTGCACGGATTCGTAGAAATTCCGTAATATTATGGTCTGGAATTCATCCAAGTCCAAAGATACAAGTATTGTTTTCGAATACAAAATCAGAGAGATTCTAATAATTCTAGTTATCTGTTTGAGCGCATCGAATTCTCCTGTATCAGTAGAAATGAAGAATAATCTACTGTCCACTGCTATAATATTGGACGGTACAAGAGAGGGTGCTTAGTTCCATTAACCGTGTTCCTCGAGCTTTCGTTCAATTCAGTTGCATTTATACCGAAATGAGTGTTTCGCTCGCTCTCAAAAGAATTCTATGCTACGGGCCCTCCTTTTGCCTACCCTTCTCTCCATCAGAGTAAATAAACAGAAGAGCGCTCAAGTTGGCTGCGCATTAGCCAAAAGCTGAAGCAAATATTAAAACCACAACTTCAGTATCGAAAGGGAGAATTGAAATGGTCAGCATATGAAGCCCTTATGAATACATTTTATTAGAGCCTAATAATTGTGAGGAAGATGAGTTTTTTCAAGGTGGAAGGAAATCTTGATATCCAGGTGTATCGATTGGACTACCTTTCTCCTATATTTATCCTAACGGTGTTTTTATCCTATTTTTTTGTGGTGTTCCCAAACGAAAAAATATTACTCAAGCAGGAGACCGATCAAAAGCTACCTACTATTTGTGAGTATTTAAATAAGGGGAAATAGAGTTTTCAATGGAAACAAACAGTATGAAAACAAACACTATCAACGCAGACAGCCAGTCATACCCATCTCACGTGCCCTCTAATTTTGCCATTTCCCTCTTGGTCACCTGCGCAGAAGCCGTTTATGTGAACCTGTTTAAATTTACTCCGGTTTACTTTGAGTTATGATGTACAAACCCCATAGACTCTCCCTTGGACCCCAGGGGATTAAGGTCGTTGTTTTGGGGGAGGTGGGCGTTCATTATATACCGCGGCGCGGCCGCGACGCCTTGGAGGTACGCACTAACTCTTAGTACATGAGGTATGATATGGATAGACAAGTTTATTCCCGATTTTTATTATTTATTTTTAAATATTGTTAATTAATTTGGTGAAATACACCAGTGTTTATTCAACATATGGAGTTAGGACTCTTACCTTTAGCTTGTTTGACATTTACGTAAATCCAAGCCCTTAGAAGTGATGTCCCCAACGAACCCGTAACCTATGGGTTAGCAGGCGAGTACGTTAACCCTGAGCTACCGAGGCTGGCAATAACAATATTTAATGGGCTTTCGCGGTGTGGTGAAGATTCAGCGGAGAGGTTTACGGGATATGCACCGCGTGTGTCAGAAGAAGCCCGCTACATTTCCGGCGAAACTGTCATCTACGAAGATGGACAGACGCGGTGCATATCCCGTGAATTTCTCCGCTGAATAAGTGTTAATTGTAGAGCCACCTCAAAGATTGCCATCTTTTCAATTCTTCCAGTCCGCCACAAGAGCCAGTAGCGTTTGCGGCCCGCTCGCACATGCGTAAGAGAATACGTTGGACATGCGCACTCTCGCATTTCGTCGCCTCGGAAGCGTGCGTACGGCGGCGGCCAGCGACGTCGAGCTCGTTGGCGCGCGCGGGCGACTCGATTCCTTTAAGGAGTCTCCCCCCGCGATCCATCACGCGCCCGCCTCACCCTCCGCGGCGTGTCCTTCGCCACTCGCAGAAGAGCATCGCCTCCCGTGCGCGCCCCCTCCTCATTTTCCACACGTCCTGGCTCTTCGGCATACATTATACGCCTCGCGTGCTATCCGTCCACGAGTCTCGGTTTCTTTTATTTCTTTCGTTTGTGTACATATTTTTATTATTCTCGTCGCGATCTCTTCTGCTCTGCGCGTCATCCATCCTTCTTTTCACTCTCTCTAAGGTGTTAACAAAAAAATAACCTGGCTTCTTTATTCTGATTTGGTTGCTAGCCACGGCTGTTGCTTGCGAAGCGAACTTGTATGTCTGCTTGCCCCAAGCTCTAAATTTCATATTACATTAGTGTCAAGGTGTCATTTTGTGCATGTGTAGGACACACGGCTATTTGCACCGGTACACAGCCGTATGTTTCAGGCACATGGTTCAGTATCTCCAGAAGGTATAAGATATTCGGAATTCAATTCGGGCGAGAAAGGTGCCAAAAATAGAGGTCACCTTAGCGGTAGATTCCAGTGTTTACTTGGCGTTTGAGAGCTTTCATCACGTAATCCACCCATATTTAGGATTTCACTTCGAAAGTGCCTTTCTTGTCATAAGGATTGAATAATTTTACCCAAGTTTTAGCTACTTTTAATCAATAAATGCTATCCATGGCGAATCTCTCTTATTCTATTGCATATTTGCAATGATTCCCAGCGAAGGATATGTTATTGTTTTCAATCAATTGACACGTTAGAGGATTACCTGTTATTATTTGGTGCATTTGAAGGAGTTTTGCGATACATGTAATTACTTAATTGTTCCAATGAGTCCAATCCAAAGGTGTTATGCATGTAAATGGTTACATTGCATTCATCTCGAGTATTCTTGGTCTCATGTTTGTCCTAGTCCTTCAGTGGTAAACCCTTGTTGGTTCCAACCTGTTATGGTTATCTGGCACCCTGATATGTCTTTCCATAAATGCTATTATGTCGCATCGTCTTCATATCTTTAGATACAAATTTCCTCTTGATTGCCTGATTATCGTACTTATCAGTGGTATCATGTTATAACTGAGCTTAGAGCATAAGAGGTTAAAAAATAAAGAATCTAGCTCTATAAGATAATTTTTTTCTTAAGCCTAATTCAAGACATTTTTTATAATGCACTAAGTACCTGAAAAACTTTTCTGTGTGCTTTGAAGGTAATTACTTCTACGTTTTGTCTCGTAAGTTTAGTAACATGATATATATATATATAAGGCTATAGATAAGGCTCGAGTAAAAGTCAGTTTCGGCGGAACAGAAATAAATGCTCTATTTGAAGCGCTCATCAAAAATGAAGTGATGATTTAGTTTAGAAAATGCATCTTTATTAAAAAACGTAAAAATATGTTAACTATCAATCGCACGAAATTTTTTGACTTATTCGTTGCCTCCTATTTCCTCCCCTCATCTTATCCTTCCACTTTACAGGTGCATTACTTTTAAAATTGCATAAAAAAATTAAAAAAACTTCCTATTGCATTTTCCAATCGCCTTTTATTCTATTTTTTCTTTGGAAATTCACTGATGTTTGCATGGATTAGGATAATATATATTTATTCTGGCCCTTATTTCAAATCTCTCCCATACAATTGTGAGTCTTTGAAAAGAATGATGCAAAGAATGAAAACTTGTTACATCTTTTGATGGAAATTCTATGAATGCAGACTTTCGCCTTTAAAAATAAATTATATATAGGAAGGAATTAGATTTTTATTTTTTCAAATTACCCGTCATAGAATAATCTCCTTTAAAAATAATTATCTTCCGTAATCTGTTTTTAGCTGCTGACACCAGAAATACATTTTCTGTGCCTTAAAGAATGAAAACTTCTGTAAGACACAGAAAAAAGATTTCGTACGAAAAAATAATGGTGCATGGCTGCAATTAGGTGGTAAGTTACTCAATGATATTGTGATAACTTGCGACTCAAACGTTTCAAATTGGATTACACTTGATTTCAATGGAAAATGTGACCGAAATTAATCTCGCGCAATGCGAAATGTTACACCCAACCTTTATTTATTAAATTTTATTTCTGTCTCTCTCCTAATCCAAGTTTACTATTTTTAATTTTAACCATATGATTTCCATTGAAACATCCTTTGTTTGCAACTGTCGAAATTCTTATTAAAAATTTCAAGTTCTTGTGACTAGGGATGTCTTTGCAGTAATTACTTAATTTTAATGGGAAAACCAATTATTGCAAGTATTTTATAGCATAAAAGCTTCGAGACAGATTTTTCGAAGGGCTAATAGATGGCAAAAATTAACTGTAAGAATAAGGATGGATACATTGGCGTGTTTGAAGCACGTCAAATCAATGACTTATATAAAATAAAATATTTAGCTGGCGAGGATTTAGAGAGACATATAGCAAAACAATCTTTGGTTTAATTACTTTAGAGTATAATTTTTGCTACTTTTTATTACTCATTCCCTAGATTACATTGCTCTAAAATAATTGCAGTAGCAACAAAATTTTATGAGCTCAAATTTTCTCTTCTTCCAGCATAATTTCATTGCATACAGACCTTCTCTCGAATTTCTGTATTAATATTTACACCTCCAATCATTCTTCCTTCAATCGATGCAGTTAGATAAATTGCAAACATGAATGGCCATCGACTGAACTATTACTACCTGCTTAAATCGCCTCTTGAAGGTGTTTTTTTTTTTTCTCTGAAAATAATTAACAAAGTACGCAATTACATTTGTCTTTGCCTAATCGCAAGTATGTGAAACTTTCATATCAAATTTTATTATGGTCTACTAATCCAGTATCACGTCTTTGGATTTATCACAGCTTGGAATTCGGCAATGCTTGATTTCATTCCGGTATCCACGATCTAGGTTTCATGCAAACTTGATGTTCGTTCTTATTTTTGAAATATGTGGAAAAAAAACTCTTGCTTCTTAGAAAACTCAACCAGTGCGATTCGAAGAAGCCTGCATCTATGAGCTCCTCTAAAAATAACGCGCATCCAGCCCCTCAGTGCTTGATCGCGTTGAAATATTTCCGAGAAAACTTTGCCATTTTTAAAACGTTTTAGTGCTTGAAGCTGGTTTTGCAGCCATTAGTACTATTCATGAACTCTAAGCGGATGAGTTCATTAAAAGCTTTGGCGAAAAAATACAGTCATGGAGGAGTGGTGTCGTAGTAGTCTGTGTGTTTCCTTTCGTGATGAGGACAATGACCCGGGGAGCGCGAGCCGTGTGGAATCAAGTAGCCGTGGAGTGCGGCATCCCCCTGCCTCCTCCCGCCTTGCCTCTAGGTGAGGAGGGTGTACACCGCGGCGACTGCAGAGGAGGTCTCGGCATCTTCACCTCCTCCGCCGCCCCCCTGGCTACACACCCTCGCCGCCCAAGACCCCGCTCCCCAGGTATCCCCCGGGGGGTTTCTTCTAGCCGAGAGGGTGCCCGCTCCGCTTCACCGGAGGATATTGACATTTGACCAAGGTTACAACCGATGCCTCACACGAGCAGATATGTGATGCATGTGGTAAACAACACAGCCAACCTGCTTTCAACCCTTCCCTCCCTCCCGTCCCGCCTCTGCCCCCCTCCTCCTCTGGTGGAGCTCTCTCTCCTTCCCCACCTCCCATTCAGACTGTTTCCCCTGATTCACTTCCCCAATGAGGATTCTTCGTGCGCTCCATTGGCGGTTGGCGGGATCTGGTTAGTGTGGTGCCTGGAATCCCCTTCCATACAGCCCTGGCTAGAATACCTGCGGGCAAATGTGTTTACTAGTGAAACAACTGACTTGTGTAGGGTTGATGTAGAAGCAATTTCAGGTACAGTTGTCGCGTGAACTTGAAACTGAGGTCAACTCGGGGGCTTCATTGGAAAATCGGCTGAAACAGACACCTGGTTTCTATTTATATATATTATTCCTAAACGATATTTACTTGACAAAACTATCACTTTGACTTGAATCCTGGTTTACCTTCTTCGTAAATCGCGATGTTGTACGTGATAAATAACATTTTCCATTTGTAAATAATTTTGTACTCAATGTAGAACAAAATTCGACTGCATAGTACTAGAATGGTCTCATTCTTTCCCAGCGTATATAATCGTGGAAGGTTACTCGGGTATTCCACCGGTTCAGGTTCTCCAACTTCATCTCGGCCTTTCATGATGCACAGCACTAAGTTACTACTATCCAAAAGATCACGATTAATATGTAAATATTGATTAATGTAACATAAACTTATCGTCGTTTACATGCTATTTATTCTCTCCTTCTAGAACATTGAGAATTTAATGTATTTCTGTATTTCAATTCAAATTCATAATTGATACTTCTTTGTTCCTTCATGGTGGTACCAGGTGCTTCATAGCCTTTATTCGAACGTAAGAGCCAAACAAATGACTGGCAAATGGCTCTTCCGAGATGATATCTCGCTTGACCTTCTTGCCTCGAGTAGGCCAGCGAAAATATAATCTTGGTTTCTCTTGGTAATTACTTCATTCATGAAAGCAACCTACCTGCCTATATTGAATGGCGCAAAAGCCAAAAATTTCCGTCTTCCTCGATGGATATCTTCCCTGGTGTTTGTAGCTCGTTGACGTTCAGTGAGATCACTCACGCAGAGTGGTATGGATGGAAAATGAAATGAATGGAAGGAAAACTTCTGGCTGAAGATGGAGACGATGATGTTGACGCTTATAACCCGGTCGCATTCCCGAGTGGAAACACTCGTATTTTCTTTTCCTCAGGATTTTTTTCTCCTTCTAAACCAGTCGTAACTGAGTGTTCAGTAAGCGTGCTGAATTCTAAGAGATTTGTTCTCACCTAATGTATTCGAAGAGGAGATGATATGGTCACCTCCATTGAAAGTGCTCAGCCGGTTAATGACCTTTACCAGTTAGTGCGAGTATTTCCGGAAAATGATTTCATCGCACGTGATGTGCAGACGATCTCATGTAAATGTGTGATGTTTTGTGTTGCTAAGTTTTTGCTTTTGTCTTGTATTATCAAACTCGTTTTCCTGTATTAGATCCGTAATTTGGAGTAAAATTATGATATGCCATGGTATTAATGACTCCTTGTCTCCTAATGAACTGGTAAATGAAGATTGAAATAAGGAAAAATATTTATTTATTAATTGGAATATTCTTAACAGCATAATATTTTGATGAAGAATTTAAATAGGTATTATTCATGCACCAGCGTATATTCTATGAATAGCGATGAGGATTCTGACGAATAAACCATACTAATCAAAACTATCCTGTCTTAATTCATCATATATGCGAACTTGTGCACAAGGATGGAAAAATTCTTCACTGTAAAAGGCATGAGCTAAAGCGTCACAGTAAAGGTAAACTTTTTCATTTCGCTAACTATAAAATTATTGGTTAAATTCAGACTAAACACGAATTAAAAAATCCAGCTGAGAATGAATTAAGATCAAATTTTAAAATCCGCTGGATTAGGTGCCAATGAAACTCGGTTTTGATTTCAGTCTACATTAAATTCATGTCCATTGCAGTAATTTTTTGAATTTCAAAGCAAAGTTTTTTCACCGTTTAACAAGGTTTTATACCAAGCCTGAAATGTTTAAGTCAGTTTTGATCATATTAAAAGGGGAGGAATATTTTGAAGACTCACGATATAGACTGGCTAGGAGGAATGCATCAACTTAAAAAATACTATGATAACTTTGAAAGCGAAAGCTTACTTTTGATTTTGCCAATTTAAATGCACTTAGTGAGATTAATATCAAAATTTACATATTAATCCAGGGAGATCCATTAGTTATTTCGGAACTAATCCCGAGCTCGTTCTTGGGGAAGACGTAGACTTAAGATGATGCATCGCTAAAATGGCCAAGATGTTGATCGGATGCTGAAATCGGGCTGTGCGTGATTCTTTCCACATTTCGTTGTGCGTTGTACATTCTGCTGCCCTCTTGGAATCGGTATCGAAATGCAGTCCTCTGCCAAAAACAAGACGTGCCAAGGCCGACGGTGCGAAAGATACCTACATACATTTCGCCATGGCCCACGAGACCTCGAAGGATTTTTCAAGTCGCGTGAGGTAGATTGGCTTAATATTTATTATCTAGGAATTTCCTTTGAATGCAATGCATTTGTTGATTCGAGAGCGATTGATTATTGAATGAATAATTCGATAAAATGTGGATAGTTACCTCCCGCCTCGATATTTCTCCATTTATTTTTCTGCGCGATGGGATATTGAGGGGAATACATAAAAGAGTAAAACATTATACGGATATAATAACTATAGGACCATTGAGGTGGCTGGGCAGTATTTGAGGGCTGCGGTCATAAATCTTATCTTTGCCTTAAATTAATTTTTTGAGTGCCTAATTGCTGATCACTACCATCATTTTATTGTTGGCTATTTCGATTACACTTCATGAAATATTTTTCAGCTCTCAGAATTTACCGGAACAAAAACCCAATTGCACTGTTCGTACGGCACTACTCCATTTTATTATCAATCATTTTTTTTCATTTCATTTTTCATTTTCGTTTTAATTCATTCTCTCCCCATTACGCTCTACTTCTCGTATTTATTATGATATTTAGATGGACTTTTTGCGAAACAAAGAGCATCTACTTTGAGAATATTCTATTACGCTGGCTTAATTTACGATTTGCTTTGCTATATCTTTCCTTATTGATACTGATATTCCGTAAATATATCATCACACAATCCTTAAAGATATACATTTGCAATTACAGCGAAAAGCCGCTTTGATAACGAATATTAATTTGCTCTCCAAACTTTAAGCTAATGTGCTCCAAACTTTAATTGATATGCTATTTAAATTAGATAAATTTGAAGTACTATTTACAAAATATTGCGTTTTGGATCAAAATTAGATTTATATGGATTATGGATAAATAGTATAGATCCAAATGGATTGGTATTTTCATTTGCACATGCATGATTAATTCCAATTTGCAATAAGATTGACTGCTTATCTTTTCAAAACCACAGGTTGGCCGTGTAACCTCCCAAACTCCTTGAGAATATGACTGTCAATATCCTTAATACGTATATGATAGCTAAAATAACCAGTCCCAAATTTTATCTTAGGTTCAAACCTTCCTTCTCAGTATTTTTTGGATCCATTTTTGCCTGCTTGTAATATTCTGATGTCTATTGATTAATTTAGGAATGAGTAGCAAATTTTATATCGATGCATATCAATATAACCACCATTATGTAACACTATCTATCTTTGTCCATGCTCCTATACCATGATACAGCATAGCACAGGTCATAAAGAAATTGAAAATTGTCGCGTAAGATGTTTGCTTCTTGCGCGAAACTCGTATTATTTCCACGGGGAAATTCTTATGAATCGACCACGGTCAATGACTCCCTCCACACTTGCAACGCATATCTTCTAAGTCTCTTACTTACGTTCAATGATCACAGCATCGTCCGTCTCGTAGGTTCGGTACACGGGCGCCTTCTTGTCGAGATCGGCCGAGGTGAGGCAGGGGAGGATGGCAATGACGAGGGGCAAAGATATCAGCAGCAGAAGTCGAGGAGGAGGGAACCTGCTAGGGTATCTAGTCCAAGGCACGTTGTGCTCCCGGCGGGCCATGGTCCATTGGTGTCACGCTGCCTCGCACTCTTTTGCCTATCACAGCTTTGAAAAAAGAACAGCACAGCACCTTTACGACGGACGTTGAAGTCACCACCTTTCGGGTCAATCAATCACAACTCGAGAGGTCGCTCGCCGGTCGTTTTTTGTTCCGAAGGATAGATGGGATACACTGTGTGTGTGGCTCAGCAAACGGGCTTCGTCCCGATCCAAAACCGCCCACCTTTCCGTCTGTTCCCCTGGCGACGAAGTACTAGTACTTATAAAAAACACCGTCTTATCTTCTCCGCGACCGGATCGGCTCTGACTGCCAAAGATAGTGCCGTGGTGCCTTTTATAAACGTTTTGCGACCTCCCCCGCTCTACCCCCTCTCCGCACTTTCCCCTCCATCCCCCCACTCCACCGGTCACTTTCCCCCCTTTCTCACTCCTCTAGTTCTTTCTCCGTAGGGGCCCTCCGTTATAATTCCAAGTCTCTCCATCCCTCCTCCTTCCATCTCTCCGACCATCTTCTTCTTCCTCTCATCCTCCTTTGCCACCTCCCTCCTTCCCTCAACTCATCCCCTTCCCACTCCAGACTATCCACCTCCCACTCTCCCCCTCCTTTCTCCTCAGCGGTGTCTACTTTGCAGGTCTCCTCCTACGCCCCTCTCCGGTTTTCCATGCTCTTCCACCTCCTTCTCAACCGCCTCCAAATCTTTCTCCGTCTCTCTATCTCTCTCTCCTCTTCTTGAGCCCTCAGGACCTCTCCCACTCTTGCCAAAAAAATCCGCCCCATGCCCTTGTTTCTATCCCCTAAGTGAGTGAGGTCCCACTTCTTCCTCATCGTGTGATCAGCCATTTATCATCTTCTTCTTCTTCTTCTTCCCTGAGTTGAGGATCGAAATCTAGACCTTGCCTAACTGTTCAGCACCCCAGCTCTGCCTCCGCGGATAATGTTCGTGGGTTTCTGGGTGCTACGAGTCAATTTCGTTCCCTTATGTCATAAAATGTGATTTATTGCTAGCAAAGGCCTACTGATATGGGGAATCGCGCTTTCATCGTGTTAAGCTAAAGATAAGGACATGGATATGCTAAATACTAACTGTCCAGTATTTTTTGCGATTAATGTAATGGATTAAGGATAGATTTTTGGTGAGCAATAAATGTAGACTTTTGCTAAGTCTAACTCAATAGCTTGGTTTTAATATACCCATCGATAATGAATGCGTGGATACGTGGCTAAAGATGATATACGAATTCGCGACCTTGTGGTTGCCCACTTATCTCCTCATGGTATACTTCCATGTACATTTTTGATCCAATTAAACCCGGAAAGGAAAAATAAAGGGCAATAAATAATATGAAAGGCTGAAGTCACTGTGGTAGTATTCATTTCTAATTATAAAATATTCATCTCATCCCAAAATATTTACTAAATCCTTGGTGGTACACCAGGACAATTGTGAGTATAGCTGCTCCATATTCACTTCCTGGGTATCGCTACTCCAAATCCTTGCCTTAAGAAACACTCCGATTCGTGATTCCTTCCGACTAGACGGGAATACCTACTAATAATGAATGCGAACCCAATACCATTTTTCCAATGACCCTAGGCCGTATTCTACAATTGGTGTGATTCCATACGGCCATCCATAGTCTTTTACCGACTTAAATTTTATCAATATTTTTGAATTTACTTCTGGTAGGTTGGTCATCCAATTTTTCTAGCAGTCATGAAAGTAATTTGATCATGGAGTGGCTAAAAATGGAATGAGCTGGACAGTAATTTGGGCTGGTGTCATAAAACAATTGCCAGGTAATGCAATTTCTGTTACGATGACCGAAATATGGATGCATAGAATTTGTAATGCGTAGAACTATTTCCCTACATTTCTATTTGAAAGGCCAAACCCTTGCCAAACAAATATTTCAATTTCAAACAGGGAGAGAGTAATCTAAAGAGTATTCCTTCCCTTGATTTCATTGCTTCTCCGGAATAATCTCATTTTATAAGTGAAGTATGCTTCGCAAGCCTGTTTGTAGCATTTTATTGCTGTGTAATTTAACTATCTCTTACGGCTACGATATGCTTCATTCTGAGGGGCAATCAAAGAAATTTTGACTGTATAGAATTTGATGAGATCGCACCCTGGGGGCTGGTGGAGTTCACGGGGGTTTCCTATCATCTATTATTTGGGGTCGGTCCTTGGGGAAGGGGCGGGGCCTTCATGAACAGTAAGGCATTCACCCGTCCAAAAATTTTCCTAATGAAATTTTCTAATCATTGCCTTATATTTCTCTTTAATTGGCCCCAAACTTTAATGCCTATCATTCACTGGAAAAACAAAATATTAAAAAAATCGATTCTTTCTCCGTGCCGTCTTCAGTATTTTTACCTAAAACTACTAGCCTTATCATAGAATACTGTGTAATTACAAATTTAAGTATTTATAAAAGTTTTAGTTACCAAACTCTTCGGGTTGTGTTCTTTGACCAATAGGAATTTTTACAAGGCGGTTGGTAAGCCTAATTCCTCTATCCTTTTCGTTTATTAAAAAAGTCCCTCTCCTTTATTCCATTGATCTAGAGTTTTTGATAGTTATATCGATAGCATCGTTTAACAGACTGTTTATCATAAATAACTATGCTTCGGGTATAACGTGAGCTTGTAAGTAAAATATAGCAATAAGTCATTGTCTACTTCTATGTTATTAGGTTTCATTCCATTAACTCTAATGGTAAGCAATACTTTTCTTTAAATCAATCACTTTCAATTTGATTGAGCCTATGATTTTTATTTTGCATTGGCTCTTCCATAAACGATATCTGGTGACCTTGGTCTTCTCTTCGTGCCGCCAGTTCCTGGAGGTATAATAACAGAAATGGAGAATGGGACAATTTTCTAGTACACCCTCCTCCGATTGGTATTTAGCTATGCCATCTGTTCAATTTGCTCAGAATTCATGTGAGATTTGACTAATGACATGCAGGACTTAGTAATGATAAAAAAAACTAAATTAAATGAGGCACTATTCCTCTTACCGAAACTCTTATTCTTCGATCCGGTAAAATTTTGTTGTAATTATTTCCCGCCCTAAGAGAGGGCTTCAATTATTTATAGATTCATGACTATCTATTCTTTAGGCATTGAGTCGAGCATGTATAGACATTTATACACATACCAGTTTAGGGTACAATTATTTTAATTACCTTATGTTGTGATCCTCTCCCAATCGTTTTATAAATATATTTAGCCTTAATCAAATCACATCACAATCGATATTCATGTTAAATTCTTATAACTTAATACAGTTTAGATTTTTTATAGCTTCCGTAACATGCCCGCGGATTAATATTATTTCCATTGCATTGGTTAATTTTCTTAGTTCATCGGTTCTTACAAAACCCTCTATTGCTCCCGGTGAAACAGGTGATAAAATGTGAGACTCCATTTATTCTAAATCAAATTACGTATCTAACCGCATCGGTGACTACAAATTATACTGCAAGCAACTATAAAACTTCCCTTTGAAACATTTATGGAAATGCTCATCTTCTTGTTTAATGACCAAACCACTTTGCCCATACCTCGAGTTTTGTCTCGATCGTCATCGTGTGTTGCCGCAATTCGCCATGCTTTTCAATTTGCGTCTGGAATACCCCGTGTAATGGCCGGAAATCATCGGATTCGAGTCGCTCGCGGAAAAATTTCGGGACTCAGGAAGTGCCATAGCGTGAAATCCTTCTGCTGGCCCTCTCTCTTTCACGGGATGGCGATTAATAATCTTTTAGGAGGTAGACGTTTCCCCATTAGAGATAAAAGGGAGGAATAATACTGGATATGGAAATCCTTTGGGAAAATATGAGGAAATTAGTAAACCGGTGGAGTTTTACAGCTGTGTGTAGTCGTACTGGGGATGAAAAAAAATTAACGATAAAGTTTCCTTTGATCTAAAAATTCAATTGATTTTTAAAATTTTATCCAATAATTTCGTTTAATCTTCAGTTTTAAGAGGTATTAAAGCTCAATTAGCGTTCTTTGATATATATATTAATGGTTCATAAGCCAACGTGGTCGGATTAAGCCGCAAAGTTTTTCAAGAGGTTTCAGGAAAATTTGAGTAGTTCCTTTCGTTTCACAGAATATTCATGCATCCTAATCGATCCATCCATAACATCCAATAATGCCATGAATGATGTAGGTCCCAGAGTAATGCTCGAAGATGATGTAACCATAAGTTACTATATTTTGAGAAAAACCTGTCCAGAAATGGTAACTAGATAAAGTTATTTTAAAGGCAATACTTACAAACTTTCATTTTTAGCTTAAATTAGTTACCTTTTCGAAATTAATTAATTGATAGCTTTAAATGTTTAATTTGTCGAAATATTAAACTCTAGTCGGTTAATATGTTATTTCAATGCTGTCAAATTTTATAGAAGTAATTTTCAACTTTATCTGTATTTATCTTCAAAGATTAACTCTAATATTTTAACATATTTTTTCAGTTCTCTCAAATATAAGCGTAAGGCTTTAATTTTAACTTAAATTTCTTACTTTATCGTAAGAGTAATGGTCGTCTTTAACTGTGTAATTTCTACGAAGTCTAGCTTTAAATCTAATAAGATAATTTGTTGATTCTCCCAACTATGAGCGCAGTTCTTCGGTGATGATACGAAAAGATTAGTTTTTTTCGGTTCCGAGAAGCGAGCAGGTTTGTTTGGATACGCGGTGGAAGGAGGAGGAAGGAGGAGAGATAGAGAGAGAGAGAAAAAAGAGAGGAGCCGGCAGAGGCTGTTGGATGAAGTGGGACGTAGATGGGGGTTGTTGGGAGGAGGACCACTTGTTTTGTGGGGGAAGGGGTGAGGAATTGCATGGGCGGGGCCTCGACTTTGGTCGCGAGGTGAAGGAACGAATTCGAGGATCACCTCTTTGGCCGACCTCCTCCTCCTCCTCTTCGCCTTCCTCCTCCCCTTACAACCTCCCTGGACCCCACCTCCAAACTCCCTGTTTTACCACCCGACCACCCCACCCCTTGAGCAAACGGAAAAAAAATACACGCCCTTCGCGCCGGAGAGAGCGCTCCATTGTCCGTGATCCCTCGGCGGGAGAAGAATGGAGATCGTATAACTGAGGCCCTCGCGAGTGGATGTATTCTAAGAGGTCTTGGCGAATTTCCTCGCCAGCTCGGGATTTGGCTGCCGATTTTCATCCTTGTCTCTGATAGTTTTGCGGATATTTTTCAATTCACTTTAATATTTATAAACGGGCTTTCTGTCCTTCTCACAATGTTCCATGGCTATTTACGTACATTTAGAACATGGAAGTACAAAAAATGAGAAAAAGATATTTGTGTTTCATACAAATGCGGCTTCAAATGAAAAATCTTTATAAAATTATATCTGAAATAAGAATCTCAGGGAAGGAAAGAAAAGTTTCTAGGTCTTTATGTCGCTTCCAGAAAGTAGCACTCCATATTTGTTTGTATATATTGAGATTACGCAGATTTATTCATGTGGAAATTTTATTCGGATGCAGGAAAAAAATTGTATTCGTCTCTTATTTTCATGTAAATTTAAAGTATAAATAGTAATATAAACTCTATGCCTTGAAAATTCAAATAATGTCTCATCCGTATTATATGGTGGTTACATCTTGTCATTGCACATTCCAAATGTAGAGCGGCCCTGTAAATTTAATTAAATTTCTTGTATTCATGGCTGTTATTTGTGTTGAAAACTCATTTACCATGCCATTTGTCGATTTCTGAATGACTCTTTATTGTTATTAAATTCAGTCTTATATAAAGATTTTATGATAGATATTTGCATGTTCAGAAATTAAAACGTATCATTGATCTAAAATTCTCCGAGCCTTCAAATGCCTGGTGCATTTTGTAAGAGACTTTTAAAAACACGACATATGTACTTTCTTTTTGAATGCTGGTGAAATGAAATAAAAAAACAATTGTAAAACGATTTGCGAAAATATTTATAGTCTACGGTGAGATGACGTTCAAAGTGTTTCCCCATGAATCGCACTTTATCGAGCTAACCAGAACCGTTGCCACTTTAAAAAAGGCATGACTCATCTTATTACCGTTGTCCCACATCCATTCCACACCAAATCCGATTGAATTTTGTCGTCTGCGCAAGTTTTTTTCCGTCTTCAATAAAAGTATATGACCCAGACAAACTTCTCGAAAGTGAACTTTTCCCTTTTTACCGTTGAATAACTCGCTGAAAAAATGAAGGTTCTTGGCGAAATATGTGGACCTATTTTGTATATACTTAGCAGTTACACCAATATTTGCATTTCTATCATACCAACTCTTCATTTTTTCTTCTCAGTACCTTTGGTAATTTTGATTTTTCAACCAATATAAGCTAAATTGATAAGACTGTGATGATGAATTGTGAATTCATGTGTTCTAAAATTAGATCATAACTGCAATGGTGATAGAGCAATACTTGAGGAATTCCGTAAGATCGAGGGATCAGAGCCATGGCAAAATAAATCGAAAAGGCAGTCCCGTGGAGGCGAAGGACGAATTTTTTTCCGGGTGGCCGTGAAAATTGGCAGTCGGCGCTGGAGAGATGACCCCGGCCTTTGATGGGCTGGCTCGGAGGGAGAGAGCATGTGTTCTATGTGACTGCGTCCGTGTGGTTTCTGGATCCGGTTCTTAGCCTAGCGCCAGTGATATGAATATGTTCCAGCGTTTTGATCCGTGTGCATTTATTAATGTCGCCCATCTACAGTGATTCACGAGGTTTTTAAATCAAAATTTGTTGTTTCCTATGTCGGCGTTCGCCAATAGACATGTGAAGACTTATCGTGCAGGTTCCATAAATTAAACACGAAAATAATAGTCAGTCTATGTTTATAAATACATTCCCTTCACTTGGATTCTCTCTCACCAACGGGGATATCATAGACTTATTTTATTTTACGCGGTCTTAAGAGTGATGATTTGCTTGTTCATGTAATTTTGAATGATTATGAAATTTCGATCTATGTTCGTTGGTAATTAACGAGCATGCATTTAAGTATACCGGGACTAGCCACGGTGATAACTTTACGGGAGTCACCCGCAATGCACAATTGTGCGAAAAATCCACAGAGAAAAAATCATTCGCCTTGACCGGGATTCGAACCCGGATCCCTCGATTTCCGGCCGAGTGCTTTAGCCAGTTAAGCTACCGAGGCGTCATTCTTCCCTGTGGAAATTTGTGGACTATACCGGACATGGTGGTATGGACTGCCGAGCATATTATGCGACGAGCAGTCCAAATCGTGCGCATGGCGCCACAGCCGGAGGGTAAAGCCCGAACTTTGAACACAAGGGGTGTTCTCTCTTGACGAATTTAAGTATACCGGGACTAGCCACGGTGATAACTTTACGGGAGTCACCCGCAATGCACAATTGTGCGAAAAATCCACAGAGAAAAAATCATTCGCCTTGACCGGGATTCGAACCCGGATCCCTCGATTTCCGATAATTAGATTTTTCATCGTCACAGCCTGTTTAGAATTTCACCCTATTGTTTAACCATGTAATTGAGGAAATATTTTATGGAGCTCTTGAGAACATTCTGATTGACATGATAATGGCTTTTGGGTTGTTACAAATGACTTCTTTTAAATTGTTCAATACTAGTTATATGTATCCGTTGCGTTTTACGCTTTACATATTTTAATGTGTTGCATATCATATGAAAAGTAATATCGCTCTATAATTGTATTTAAATTGCCTTGTAGTTGGAAATATAATATTAAAAAATCCAACTACTTCGCATCCAGGTGAGTTGTTATCAATGATACCTTTCATTTTGTTCAATATTAATCGTAGGTGCTTTAAGATTTCCAACGCAGCATTTCGTGCGTATCCATCATAGTAATTCATATTCTTTTATAATTCCTTTTAAATAGCCGTGTTATTGAAATTTTGAATCTAATGCCAGTCCGTCAAGGAGCAGCGGCAATGGGTTTTCATTGCAGATAAATGCACTCGGGGCCATTGCTGGTGAAGAAGTCATTGCTTACAGATCTGGGTGGGAGGAAAAATAAATCACTGGCTTAAAAAGGTTCGCTATACATTCCATTCGCATTTTCATTTTTCTGCGGTTATTCGAGGTACAGCTGTCTTTGAATAGCCTTCGCGGTACATTTTTCCACGCACGAATTGCTATCAAGTACCTCAGGTCCTTAGAATTCTTTACCTCTTAAGCTCTTTACCTCAGGTCCTTAGAATTGGTATTTGAGCCGTGACAACTTATGCCTGACTTAATTTCAAAATATTTGACTTCAATTCGTTGATTAGTAATATGATGATTGTTTTTTCCTAACAATAAGATACAGTCTTTTCGTTATAAATTTAAAATACCGAGAATACGTCAATAAATATCTACATCACATAGAGCTATATTGAGATTTTGTGAATCATTTGTCGCGAAAAAATTGTTAAGCTTTTCAATATATTTAAAGAGTTCATATTACTATTGCTAGAAAAGGTGTTACGGATTTCTATGCCCTTTTTCAGAGTGAGTCGAGCACCTTCCCTCCATTGCAAAAATCTTTAGGGTATAGTTTTCTTTTATTTAGCCAGCTGGCGTTTTTTATTTGAACTAAAACTAATATTGCTCCATAATTGTATTTAAATTTTCTTGTAGTTGGAAATATAATTACATTGGAAATTATAGCTGCTTCGTATCGCATTTTTTACCTTTTGGTTTTATTGAAAATGATCTCAATTCACAATTTGTGGATCGAAATATATGTAAACGCTTTTCTTTGTTGCCAGCCACCATATACTTTTTATTGAACTTTTATTCCTTTTTTATTTTATTTGGGAAGAATATAGCGTAAAATGTTTCCATTTTTATAATTCTATTTGTTTTCTAATAGATACGGCTTGATTTCAAAATTATTAGGTCTGTATTCTAATGATTGATTGGAAATTGGAGTAAAATTTATTGCATTTATAATTTGAATTTTCGCTAATTTTTATTAACACTTTCTTTACCTAAGTTATTGATTCTCTGCTGAACTCGTTGAAGCTGCCTTTAATTTGGATAACCACGCCTTATAACAAATCTTATATGAGTATATTTGCAAATGAAAACTGTTTACCTCCTTGTCAGTTGAAAATGGTTGAATAAATGGAATTGCGACCCCAATAATTTCAGTATATGATTAGTCGTGGCATTCTCTTCTATCTGTTTCCGACCTGAATTCACGATTTCCTCCTTCAGCGAAAGCTCTATTTACAAAATCCGAAACGTATTTCAATGCGTTGGATTCGGAGAAAAAATTCGGCCCGCGACGCATGGCGCCAGTCTAACCGCCTCATTTTCGGCTGAAGACGCGTCGTGGCGGGTACTTTAATGAGGACTAATTTTTGTGATTTCGGAAAGACATGGACCATTGGTCAGAGAGAGAAGAAAACACAGGTGAATTTTTTCCGCATGCCATGATCATTTTTTGTCGTTTAGAGGAGGAAGAAAGAGTTTGGAAATGAAAAACTTGAGGGGAAACTAAGCAGCAGAGTTTCATTTAATTTTTAAAAAGTATCATCCGTTATGATTTACGTTAAGAGCAAGTTTTTTTGCTGCATTTAAAAAAAATTATCTGGCCTTGAAAACGGAAGCCAGGAATGCTTGCTATCAAAGTCATCTCCGTAGCTTACTAAATTCCAAATTTCCATCGAGGAAAAATTCATTTTACTCACCAGATTGAATTTTCTGCGTTTAGAGAATTTTCCCTCATGGCAATGCACTTACGGGTGATTTTTCAAAGATACCCAGTTAGCTATTCCAAATGTGTTTCCCTAAATAATCCCTCTTTGGTTATAAGTGTTGGCTAATGTAGCTAAGGAAGACCGTTGGTCACTGCATCCGTTAGTAATCTTTAGTTACTGCGTTAAGTAAACACAATATGATCTTGTTTCCAAACCCAGTGCTCTCCCCTCTATTTTACGTCTCATACGGAAGTTAAGCTTACAGCGATACGCGATATCAACGACTCAACGAATTTCACGGGTAAATGATTTATATTAAGGGCTATGCAATGTCTGTTTTTCTCCGGTGAACAATATTAGTGAAGATTTCTCGGGTTTCACCCCGAGTTAGGTCCTCCATAGGTCCTTTCAACGTTTCGATGTGCCATTCGCCCTTCGTCCCTAGGGTATTCAGGAATCCATCGTCATTCCGTTCGTGCCTCTGTGTTTATACGCGAGATTACAACGGAAAGACACCTGAAAGCGACGAGTGAGTTGCACATCGAAACGATGAAAGAAGATATAATAATAATATATTTATTTAACGGGTTGAAAGAAAACCCTATGTATGTACATTGATTACAAGTACTTGATTATTAGTAAAAAAAAAAGACACATCAAGGGTATAATGGAGAGCTTTAAAATAAAAATATCATAGTAATAGTAATAAATGAATGGGAATTTTTAAAAATAAGAATACAGATATGACATTATAAAAAAGGTAAACATTCAAGAAACATTACTTCTCACATATCTTTTGAAGGTGCTTGAAGAAGAAGCGAAAATATCTATGTCCCTTACTCGGTGTGAGAAATCTTCACTGCCTGTATTTAGGGTTGTAAACCGAAATCCATGTTCGAGATGATAAGATCTATCGAATCCATAAATTAATAACTCCAACCTTCGCCAATGAAAATACTCTATGACAAATGTGGAAAATAAATAAATTGCATAGCACTCATAACCGCGCTGCGTAAATTTTTGAAAACCGATCAACATACGCGCCCTAAGTTGCGACGTAAGTTAAGCTTTTACGGTACGGACTGGGGTTCATCTATGTAGTCACCTTAGCGTCTCTATGGTTTACGTCATTCCATTATTTTTTTATGCTACCATAACGAGACCATGCGCTAGAAATAATAATTTTATTTTATTAATCTCATTAACACCGAAGTAGCACAATGAGGCCTTTACATCGGGAGTTTTAACAATCAACAACAGACGATCACACTCGAACCCGCGACATTTGGTATGGCAGGCGAGAACTTATCCCCGCCGCCACGGCCTATTGCTTCAGAATTGCTGACGTCATTTTAAAATAAGTATTATACTTCGATAAAGAGGAAATACTCTCAATTATGAAGAAAATTGATTCCATAGCTGGTTTGATTGCGAATTTGGATTGTGCATCAAGTTAATTCCATGAATAGAAACTGCAAACACGATGGGGAAGTCGAAGTAATCATGCCTTTTAGCTCTCATCAGGGAATAACTTTCTGTTTTTTCAGAATATTTTCTCATAGTTTCTAGTAACTTTAGTTGCATAAATAATAGTCTACTTGTAGCGTAAAAACCTTTTTTCCGCAAGAAAATCGATACAAAAATACTATGTACTTCAGGGGCAAACTTTATTCTCGTCTCCAACATGTTCCTTATCGATGGTTTTTAATTTTTTTAATGGATATAGAGAGTTAAATTGTATTCTTACTCATTTTTCAATTTATATTTTAATTAGATGAATGTTTTCCATCATATTTTTGTTCCTGGAATTAAAAAAAATATTTTCTCTGTGTTTACTCCCTCCATTTGTATTCAAAATTAGCGTAATAATATAATTAATTGCGTATTAATGAGATTATTTCACACTCGGATTTAATAAGCGACATCATTTTTACCCTCCGCTGTGTAGGGTTAAATTTATCGGTATAAGAAAAAATAGGATTTGAGTCGAGGGAAGTGCGGTAGCCTTTACATCCATATAATGGCGTGGAAAAACAAAGGCAGCGCTCAGGAAGCGTTTTTACTATAAAGAACTCTGAGAGGAACAGAAAATGAGGCGATTAAGATGATCCTCTCTAGCTCAGTACACGATGGTTCCTCATCCTGAATGGGAAAAGGGTTCATTGCATGGATGGAGGATAATGGCCGAGTAAAGTGCTTACTACGAGACCATAAGAACAGACCATTTACCTCTGAATCAAAGAATATAATGCGTCAGTGGAATGCGCTTGGGACGAGAGACTTAAATTAGATGAAGTGGTAATAAGGCTTCAGGCGAGCTGAACGAATATAGTGAGGTTAACGAGGTTGCTCCCTACATGGTTGCAGTGAACGGGGAATTTTTAATGCATCAACTGGGGAAAAACGATGGAAAATAATACGAGTAGATCTTGTAAGGTGATCGTGCAAAAAGTAAACGGGGATAAAGAGTGGACATTAAAAGCTTGCGTGAAGTTGGAATTGTTGGTTTGACACGAGAGGATGGATGTTGGGAAAGTGGAGATGAGTTGTGGAATGCCTTGCATTCAAGTGAATTGATTGAATCCGAAGTCAGTTGCGAATGGCAAACATGGCTCTCTAATTAAATTAAACGAGACGGCAGAGGCAGATAATGGAATAAAAAAGAATGGAATACATTCGAAGTCTTCAAGACACACTACTGTTTCTTGGGTATTTATGACTTGTCTTACCGCCGTTGATGATAAATCTCGCTTTTCAAGAATTTTTCCTCTTCACTATGTGGGGAATCAAACCTTTTAAGGCTGTTATTTTTTATTTTATTCTTGAACTCTCGTTTTATATTCAGCAGTTATCATTTAATTCACCCAATGAGAAATATATTTAATTTTTGAAAGTATCGCTCGTATTGATTTACGTAAACTAAGTTTTGGTAATATGTTGTTTTTAAATTTTTTGGCCATGAAAGCGAAAGTCAGTGATTTATGCCGTCAAATTCATCTTCTTAGATTGCTGAGTTCCAAAATTCTACCCAGAAAAAAGTCATTTGGCTCGCCTGAATTGCGAATTTTACCTCCAGGGAATTTTCGCTCTTAGCAATTCACTCACGTTTGATTCCATAAAGATATCCAGTTAGCCACAGTTATTTCCTTAAAAATTCCTTAGTTGGTTATTAGCATTTTCCAATATAATTAAATAAGACCGTTAGTCATTCATCAGTTAGCAATTTTTGGCTACTGCGTAGGGTAACATGGCATGATCTTTTTTGTAATTCAAACAAGATTCGTTCTAAAGATGGTTGATAGTTGGACGAAAGCAGGCATATTCCTGTATGAAAAAGTTTCACATTACCGTGACGCAAACTTTTATCAGAATAAATAAAACTGTGGAGTGGATTGCGATGATTTCACTCGTTTGTCGTTTATTTAAAAATTTACCTCAGGCCTTTTAAACAGGCGCTCAATTTTTGGAATAAATCAATGGGAATACGAGAATCCTCAATTCTATTTTTCTTCTCCCTCTAGTTGCCAAACTCAGTGCTTTCCCGTCAATTATTCATCTCATACCCTGCATATCTCGGTACAGTTTCCAAACCGTTCTGCTTTCAGTGAATCTACTTCCTCAGCTTCATTTCAATCATTATATTATTGAACAACTCATCGTCCTTTTTTACAATCATGAATACCCATGGAAATTTTCATGTTTTTGAAATCCTATAATTTTCAACCCACGTATTTTATAGTTCCTAGCCTCGGGCGTGGCTTCATAAAATCGACTTCACACAATGAAAAGTAAAAAATATTGTAATTCCACATATTAATGTACGTTTCGACGTGGTCCATCATCATCTTATTAATGACGTGCCAACCGTGAAACCTAGGTACTGCATTATTAATATGCACGTATTAGAGTATCGCATTCGTCAAAAACCATGTTTCACTGCTAAAGAGTCCAAAGCCATAAGTTTTATTTTAATTCCTATAAATACGGAATACAATATATTCCTTGCTCTCATTCATGTGTTAATAGATGATAGAGTATTGTGTGCCTTAAGTCGTCATAATGGCTTTAGTGAAGCGAAGGTTTGGATTATAGTCAGTTGTTAGCTTATCAAAATGGATGTGATTTGGTGTGAAAGCAGTTTATGGGACTCTCTGTGGTAGACGAACTACAATTAATTTCTATTGCAATATATATAAATTAAGTATTGCGATTTATGTACTTAACTATTTGAATTCAGCAGCCTAACGCTCTACCCCCTAGGCCACCGGACTCAGTATGTTGTAATATTTTTCTGATAGGTATTTTGTCAGTATAAGTGCCCCAGTTGGATATTTTTTGCGTGAAGTTGTTAATTTATTGAGAGATTTTTGTGTTAGAGATTTTTGTTAAGGCAAGGAAAGTAAATTTCGTTTATCTCCTCAACTGAGTTGCGGTCAAGCGAGTTTCGCAACCGCAAAAGATTGACGCACTCCGGTTCGGTGGCAGTCTTGAGAATACCTAGCTTCTTTTTTTCATCCTACCTTCGAGAAGGATTCGAAAATATCCGATTGCCGTCAAATTTTGCGGTCAAAGCCGTTGAGGTAATTCCCTACTGTGAAAACTTAATCGCATCCTTTCGTGTTATAACCATGGAAAATATCATTGCTGTGAGAGTTGCCTACCCTCGCTGTTTAACCTTACGTCATTTTACGAAGTCCCTGGAACCTTGAATTCAGGGAAGAAGTCAATCAAAATTATTCCTCTTACAGCGGAGGCTTTCAAAAAAATCCAAGAGATTTACATGAAGTTGCATCGTATTGAAATTTTCAGAAGAAATTATTGCCAAAGATCAATCACTGAGGAATTAAAAATGCCCTTTTTCCCGTAATTATTTTCATCAACAACTTCAAATATCCGTTAAGAATGACGAAATGTTGAGTCATTATTTGGTGATACTGCGAGTCATGGCAGAGGTCACCTTATTATCCATGCTTTTTATAATTATATTATCAAACTATTGATAGTTTTTTCAAATATGATCATTTTCCAATATTTTTACACTCAGCTGCATTAGAGATTTTTTGCATGATTTCATTTACTGATAAGACCCACATTTTATAATCGGCCACTTATCACCAGAAATCGTATCGAAAATTTTCTCTTTTAACTTAAACTCTAATATTTTTATGCTAATTAATTGCTTAGTTCATTTTTACTCCCACAAATTTGGTAGTTTAATTTTCATTTTATTCTAATCTGATGCTGCCAGTTATTGGTTTTAAACTTTTTAATCAACTATAGCAATTACGCGCCGTATTGCATTTACCCTAATGCAGATTGGTAATTACTACCTACCTAATTTTGCAATTACCCCAATTATTGATGATTGGTTTCCGGGTTCACTCATTTTTGGTGGACGACAGTTTCGGGCGCGTTCCAGCTCCCGTCTTCTGGTCCAAACGATCTGAAGAGCTGCAGTTCTTTATATCTAAGGTTCGTCAGGCGCGCGCTGATTTGCTCGGTTTGAATTCCATTGTTGGAAGAGCTGTTGGAAGCTAAAGGATAGCCGTCCTCCCTATTGAAGGTCTTTTCATGATTCTCTATTTCTATCGCCTCCCTTAGCCGAGATAAATAATTGTTTTCTTTGGCGATGATTTTTGATTCTTGGAATAGTATGACGTACCCAGGTTCCGACCATGCATGCTCCGCAACGGCAGAAAGTCGAAAATTTTTCTTTTCGGTTGCCTTACGATGTTCATCTGTTCCGCATTTAAGGGATCTAGATGTTTGCCCGTTCTATGATTGGCCACAGGTACACGATACTTCATACACTTCTTCATAAATATCAGATGGGTGATGATCTTTTTCACTCTGGAGGAAATCAGAGGTCTTCTTTAAGCTTTTGTATCTCGTCAAAACGTCGTGTTTGGCGAGAACTCTTGCGATTCTCTCCGAAGTTCCTTAGACATGTGGCAAGAGAGCATGTGCCTTTGCCTTTTGCATTATCCAAGGCCTCAAGTCATTTTTCTTCTTCCTTACGAGCGATTTTCTGAATCAGTTCTCGATCGTATCCATTTCCTTGGACTGTGGTAAGGAGGTGTAGTTTCCTCCCTGACTAGCCTTATAAATAAAGAATTGCAGCTATGCAGATCATTTGGACCCGAGGACGCGCCCAAAACTGTCAATTATAAAAAATGAGTCGACGCGGAATTAACCCGGAAACTAATCATCAATTTAATCACGGTGGAAGCCTCCGTAATGATTTTACCCCAATGATTATTTAATTAATTACATTCGAGATACTATTAAATTAAAAATAATTTCATTAGTTGAATCATGCATTCAGATTCTAAACTGTTTACGTGCCTCGTATTGTAAAATAAATGTTTGTCAAACATAGGTGATATTCTTCTTAATTATCATATCATGAGTCTACTATTACACTAAAGAGTCTCAGGATTCCGAAATAATAGTCATTTGATGCGCGTCTTTGCTTAATATGCTTTCAGCAATTGAATCTCTGGATTGAGTTAATCACGGCCTTGAGTTAAGTATTTAGTAGAAGCTAGTATTCAGTGAACAACCAAGTGAATATCACTTACAATTATTGATCTTCGTTATAATTTTCCTGTTCGAGGCATTGTAAATATTATAGTGGACTTATAGGGACCTCAAATGGATCAAGTGTACAGAGCATTAAAAAAATGATTTTAAAAAACTAGTGCTTAATACAATATAGATCGTTCACTCAAATCATCAAATGTATTATCAAATCATCAAATGTGCCTCCAGTACTTAAACTTTCTCTATGATGCCATTCATCGTTATGGAAGTAGAACAAGCTTGTTTCCGAATTCTTCTAGATGACTGACGTATTGTTCAAAGGTAACCGAATACTTTTAATTTACATATTTCCTTAGGAGAATTGACCTTTTCTTATTATCTTTTCCTCGGAAAATATTTTCCGTAATTAGAAAAGAGGTAGATGGTATATAATTGTCGATGATAAATCCCTTCACAATACTTTTTTCAATCAAGATTCTTTGACTTTTTTTCGGATACGACAGAATTTTTCTCCAAATCATAGAATTGGAATTCGCATGGAAATATCAACGCTTGGAATCTAATAGTTAGAATCAAAAGTTGGAGTCAGATATTTAAATATTTATTGTAGTTTAATTCATTAAAATAAAACAAGAGTAAGACGAGATTGACGGCAAATACTTAGGCTCTAGAATTCCAAATCTCTCCTCTCCATAAACTCAATCACCGGAACCAACAGATTCCGAACCCCTCGTTCGCCCCTGGAACCCTGGGCTATCTTCAGAGCCCGCCACCGATGCTCCCCTCATGTTCACAACAATGTTGTATTAGCTGTGGAATAGGAAGATCTTCCCATTTCGGGCCATCTGAACTTGCATGGTGTGGCAATTATATGGATATCCAACCGTCTTGACTTTAAACTCAGGAGAACTTACAAATTTGTTCTTCATTATTATTCGGCTAGAGTTATCTCAAGCAATACAGTGATATCGTTTTCTTATCATTTTATGTCAAAAAGATATAATTGGTGATATCCTTTATTTATTGAAAATTATTACACAATTTGTTATCAAAAGGATACTTACCAATTAATTATTTTTGATCTAAAATAGGCAACCCTTGGTGATACCTTGTTTATATAAAAGCTTAGGTACCACTTGAATTCTAAAGAGAAGGAGTCATTTTATTTTAAATTTCTACAAACTCTTTTGGCGCGCTGCTATGAAAAATATTCGCTAGCCTACTTTTGGCCCGGTACTATTACGTCACCAGGTTTATATTTTTTTACCAACAGCAGTGATATTAAATTTTGATGCCCTGGTTTTTTACATAAGCTTCTCATAATGCGAAATACCATAAAATTTTAATATCCAATGTGATATTTGATTCATATCACTTTAATATCTCCTAATGGATGGATACGTTAAAGAGATCTAAAATGCATACCTCTTAGGTATAAAATTGACATATGATGCTGCTTGGGTGGGGAGTACTGATCAAATATTTCTTATCCCTTGTAGTGATACTAGATAACGTTTCTCTCCTTAATCTGGGTAGCATTAGGGCTTCGCTTTTATTTAAAACTCGCTTTTACTCTTTGGGAGGGCTCTGCCCCTTCCCCGCCCAGACCCTCCCGGAAAATCCTGCGGCGTTTTTTGGCCACTCCCAGTTCTTACAATTTTTGTCACCGATTGTTCCTAAAGGATCGTATTTTTCGGTGATATCTTAACGACTCAAATTGAATCCTAGGAATACTAAACAGTTCTTGGCCTCCAGGCTTTCCGACTGTTACGAGGTGTGGACTAATGCTGTCGCAATGACCTTGGTGCCATTAATAAGCGTAACCGCGGTGTTCAAATTTCTCATTATCATCAATTTTTTGACCTCCAAATAACCCCAAAAATTTGAGGCGAAGAGGCCGTTGAAAAAAGTGAAATATATAGAAAAATTAGCGTTTCTACCATTTTTACTTAGGTTTAGTGGGGGTCGATTTATCACTTTTGCCGTATCTAGTCTCGTTCACCCCAAACATTTACATGCATCAGTCAGTTAGTCAGTAATTTAGTGGTCGGAAGTGGGGTTTATAGCATATAGATACGAAATTCTTACTCTATGGACTTGGCAGTGTGCGTTAAAATGGTGAGAATGTACACTCTTCACCTCGCAGCGATGGGAGTCATTCCTGAAAATATTCCCCTCGAAGAGGCATTTCCGTCTCATCTCCGTTAGGCACGAATTACGCGCTCATTTGGGAGATGCGAAAACGCCTTTGCAGAGATCGCGTGAGCCGAAGTCAACAGTCGCGTGCATCAAAGGAGAAGGAGAGCGTCCTTGAGACGCCGCCCTCTCCCTGTGCCTCCTATACCCACCGCAGAGGAAACGGAATTCGACTTTTAAGAGCAAGAAATGGTCAATATGTGTTAAGCGTTGCCATCCCCATATGTTCTCAGTTTACATTACCATCGCGAGTAGTAATAACGTAATTTGAGGAGGCGTTAAAGGCTGCAATTAAGGAAGTAGTCGGGAAAAGTGAATCTGAGGAAGGGAGATATGGAATATTGCAATTTACTAATTTTAGAAGTGCAATGCAATGAATGAATAAAACAGTATTACTAGAGAAAAATGTAACTTTCCTTAATTACTCACAAATTATTGGCAATCGATGACTGAACTTTTAATGAGCCTCTCTTACGCCTACGTATGCTCCATCGACAGCGGGGTTAAAAAAAGACAATTATATAATTTGTATCGGTTAACTTGTAATTAATGCTATTGACGTAATTTAATAGTACTTATATTAAAATAGTTTGTTGCATACGCTTATAAACATTTTGGTGCAGGAGGACATTCTGCTCATATGGGTGTGAGTAAAAAATGTGTCAGGCTTGTCGATTTTCCCCGTAGTGTCCAGATATCAAGATTCGACTTATCATGGTTCTAATGTTGATCATATGACTCTTCTAAAATGCTTAGGAAACTTAAAACTTACTACTTATAAAATTTCGTGGGGCAAGATCCCCGGTTTGGGCCCTCCCAATATTTTTTGGAAGTCGGCATCCCTGAGGACAATATCATGTCCACTTACAAGGTATTTTACCATAACGGTGCTGACCGAAAAAAAATGTAGGTTAATTCTTATTTGTTGGCATAAATATCTGTAACACAATGATAAGATTATCAATGTTAAAACCAAAATTAGCCAAATCGGTGTAGCCATTTTCGAGTTTTTGCCGGACGAACGAACAGCAATTAATTTTTGCGTATATAACGCATGTCTATATAATATGAACGCATTGATAACGGTGATACGAAGTCCACCATGTCATCTAGTTTAAAATAACTTTTACTTCCTTAGTGGCACCTACCTCTATAAGCGGGGCACTCTTTCTCTTCCGCTGGTGTCGTGGGCAGATCTTCGAAAGAAAAAGGCGTTGGCTGTCTCACGTGTTGGCCGAATTTCGGGTGGGGAGGTCGCCTTGCGTGTGAGGGCTCGTGTTATGGCCGTGTGGGGAGGGCTTTAGTCTGCGGGTTGGGGAGGGGTCCTCAGGCCTGAGAAAGGGTTGGATAAGGGGGCGGGCGGTCTGAAGGAAATGTCGAGGGGGAGGATGAAAGGGAAGTCGAATGGGGCAGAATATCTGCTGATGCTGCACAGCCACGCCCTGGACTGGCATGCTAACCAAAGCCTGTGCGTCTTTTAACCCTCTCCGATGCCTCGCTTCCGTCTGAGCCTCTTTGATTTTTCCTCCTCGCGAAATCTGTGAGGTATGTTTTTTTTCTCTCAATTATATGTTTCGCTCTGACTTATGTCTTTCCGATATTGCGTCATTCGATTAAGGTCGAGATGTAGCCGGGGTTTTTGTCCTGGTTCTCAGTCCTTGATGTAACGGTGCCACTACGTGGTTCAATTGGGTCGTTTCAATCGAGTGGCAAAGATCAGATAGGTGGTGAAAAAGTCATAGGAAGAAAGCAAATGGAAGTTTTCTGCCCTCTTTCTTGTGTACACGCTCTTTGTCTTCAGGAGCGTGGGAACTGAGTGAGAGGTAATCGAGTTTTCCTCGTTCCTGCTATACGTATTCCTCGTATAAATCGCATAGCCAGTGGCATTCCGAAAACTTCTTTTTTAAATTCACTTAGTTTGTATCTTAAGTGTCTCAGTGCATAGATTATACTGGCTTGTCCTTCAAATTCATTTGAAAAGGATAGTTACTTTGCATCGACGTACCGCTACTTCCTTTGATGTTTTAACATGTGTAGAGGGCGGGCATTGTGGCAGTCTTAAGTTTTCTAAGGCTAAAAATAATCTATAAAATTCGCAATAGACGTATTATTGCGGTAGAAAAATCCAAATTTTCAGAAAATTATTCATTGTTTAGAAATTATAATGTGAGAAATTCGAAGAGGAGAAAAATATCTGGTTTGACTTTTTATTCAGGACTCATGTATAAGGTGCGCTACTAAATTACTAAGCTTACTGCTGTCGAGGAAAAACGTCGAAATAAAAAATTATGTAGTAACTTTGTAGTTAGGTGATGACAATATGTAACTTTCATGGATGGAAGGATGAGTACAATGGGTTTATGAGACCCTTTTGCATGATATAATTGACCGTTTGTTTGTGAAACGGTCGGAATATCGTCTTTTTTTGACTTTACTTGTCAAATGCAAACATACTACCTACTGAAAAAATTACTGTTCTATGTACCTGATTCGTCATCATACATTTTAAGTGACTCATTATACAATATGCTTGTTTTATAACTTCAAAAAAATCCGTAAACCATTCGTCATTGCTAGACGCTCATGATAAATGGAACCGAACAAATAGCAGTAATTCTTAAATGAAGCTTGCTATAAAAGTCCATTTTCCTGTCACCCTTTATTTCAATCTATGTCACTTTGATGTATTAATGTTTGGCAATAAATTTAATTTCTGAGTCTTTCATACTGCAGATTTAATTAAAATCATGTCAAAATCAATCTGAATTTGACGATTTGTATCTTGGACGTATAAAAGGATGAGTTAACTTAATTCATAATTTCCCTTGCATGATTGATTTATAGTAGACAACTTGCATTTAAGCCAATTTGCAAAGCATATTTCTTAGACGCTACCTAATAAAAACATCTTTGTGGGAAACTACTTGGGACTTGCCTGATTCTTATAATTACTCTTAGTATACATTTTAAGTTACTCATGAAACAAAACATTCTTATTAGAACTTTGAAAACAATTCCTAATTCTTGTCGATTTCTGGCCGCACTAATTGAAAAATTGGTGCAATGCTTAAAACAATGACTCCTGAACTAAACATAAAAGGGCATTTTCTTCCTGCTCTTTTTTCCATGTTCATTGCTTGAACGTATAAATTGGAGGAATCAAGTTCATTTGCTGAGTCTTCCGCACTACTAGTTAAACCACAATCCCGATGAAGCCGTAACTTCTTATTCCGTTTGAAGTTACAACGTGTGAGGTTGGCATTCTCGAAAACGACCGTTCGAATCTCTTCTCGCAAGGTCAGCCGAACGATCGTTTTATATAATACGGCGATCGAGGTAAGGGACTTGGGCGAGGGAGTAAAAAACAGGATTGTTTCAAGATCTTTGAGTAGGATGTGGGAGATATCAATAGCATGTTGGTTGAACTAGTGGAAAGGGAGTTCAAATGACGCTTCTTCGGCACGGACTGAATCACACGATTTACACGCGTCTCTCCCTCTTAATGAGAGCTCCGGAGATTTTCAGATACCAAGGATATGATAGCTTTCATTTTAGGTAATAAGCGATTGTTTTCCCCTAACCATCCATATCCACCTTCTTTGCATAATTTTCGCTGTCCCTTCAGTTCTTTCGAATTCGTATTCTATCATGAGCTAAACGCGGCGTGTTTTTTTCTGTTTACGATATCTGAGATCTAAATATCTGATTGAAGTTTTAAGGGACGTGCGCCATGCTGAGAAGTACGATGGAGATCCTTATGGTAACGGAAACCTCTCACTGAAGCGGTATTTTTTCACGACGAATTTCTCATTGAAAACATAGGTACGCTGTCATCTTGAAAGTCTCAATTTACTTGGACACTGCTCTGTTCTAAATTTGCATCTCCCATTTGAAAAATTTTCTGATTGGGTGAAATATCGTGCCATCGATGGTTCCAGCGTCACAAAAAGGGACGTGCCGAATAATGGAAAAAAAGATGGGATTTCCATCCCTGGAGCTGTCCCGGAAAATGATCGCGTGAAACGGTTATTTTCCACCATCATTGGAACGATCACTGGAGCTATTTCTCGAAAGGGGTGGAAAGAATGATCTTGTGATTCAGGCTTGATTTTTTAGCATCACTATCTCTCATAGGGGACGGAAAAAATGGTCGTATTATTCAGGCTTACTGAGCGAGATATTGCCATGGAGCGGTATCCACTGGAAGATGAGGATGCAGAAAACAGAAAGAGGAGGCAAGGAGAGACATGTTGAGTGGAAAAAAGAGCATGGAGAACTGTCGTCCTTAACCCTCAGTCACACACTCAGCGGGTATTTTGCTGTATTTTTCGAAAAATCGAAATAGCGCGTTTACTGTGAATAGATCACTGGTGGCACACTTTGGTATTCTATTTCTGCACCTTTTCCTTGACTAAGAGCATTATCGTCTGCAATTCCTTAAGAAAAATTATTCAAAGTATTTATGAAGAAATTTGCATATTTATATGCTTCATTTTGTTAATAAATGAAAGAAAATAATGCGAAAGATCCACAGAGAAAAAATCATCCGCCTTGACCGGGATTGGTGATGATATTTGGCGAGGCGGATGATTTTTTTTCTCTGTGGATCTTTCGCACGATTGTGCATTGCGGGTGACTCCCGTAAAAGTTATCACTGCGGCTAGTCCCGGTATACTTTAAACTTGAAAGAGAGTAATATGTAAAGTGATTTTAACACTAGAAGTTATCCCAATTTCGGAAATAGCGTTAAAATACCATAAGAATTTAATGTATATCTAGGAAAACCAAAAATATTAAAGTGCGGCGAAAAAACCGCAAGCGTGCACTGGCGCTACCCTCGCGGGCGCGTGTTGCTAAGGGTTTAGAGTCGTTTGATCTTTTTCGTCTCTCCATATCTATCACGAACTCCCTGCCCAAGGTCTCTCTCCACCATATCTGACCAACAAAAATAACTCCTTTTCGAATATTAACCTTTACGTGGGTTTTGATTGTAGTGGAAAGAATAAATGTTGGTTAAAGAAAACGAGATAGCACTTTTTCGATGAGTTTTACTTTGGTGCCAAAATAAATAGTGTCGAAAAAGTGATATATTTTTTTCTTCAACCAATCTCTGTGGATGCTTTAAACGCTGGATCTCGACGCGTCGACGATTTTTTAGCGCTTCATGAAGCTATTCGTGAATAAAGTGAAATTTTGAGTTTTCTACTTCCCATGAGCATGGGAAACAACATGGATGGAAAAACTATTGGACAAATCCCCAGAAGAAGACCAATGTACAAGCAAGACAAGTACCTAGGACAGATACGGGGAAGATGAGACTCGGGGAGGTGAGAGAACTATCTCGAGTTAGAGAGAAATGGAGGGCTGCAGTGTGCCAATCTTGGGTTTGCAACACTATTTAAACATGTACGAATATTTCCCTAGTCATGTCGTGAAGTTTTTGTATTTTTTTTTTCAAATACGCTATACAGATTGTATGAATCTTAAAATTTGCTATAGTAGCAATAAAATAAGCACTGGCATCGAAAAATGAAAACCATGCAAGGATATTATTTGAAGAAGCAACGCGTCTGATGAAATTTAGCTATTTCTTAAGCTTTCTAAAGTTAGCTATGTGGGTTCCAAGCATATTTTTGTAAGTTTCAATTTGAAATTTAAATTCGAGCTCCAAAAAGAAAGGAATCCCCCTAATGCATTGCCTAAAATCATGCAGCAATACAAGCTTGTGGAGAAAGCACTTTTAGGAGGTTTTAGTAGCTAGGAATTCAAGTGATTTATAAAATACCGATTCCTTTTCCGGCGAATAATATTTGTAAAACGTTTTCGTCTTAGGCACTGGGAAAGGCTAATAAGGGGCGACGTTTTAACCAATGTATTTCACCATCATATGGAATGAGAGTGATCGATACATCAACACGGCAAGGAACTTTGAGATATGGACTCATGGATTAAAGGAGTTTCATATTTTAAATTTAAAAACGCTCGTTGGAAAACACTCCGGATAGGCATAACGACTGGACGCAACACCACAACTAGCGCTATGCTCACCTCACGGAAAACAGCTCCATCAAACATCTCATTTACAAAAAAAAGCAGCGGCTGTTACTGAGTTCAAATATTCCCAAAATTTAATTCACACCTTTATTTCCGCTAAATTAAAACACTTTGCACATATTTACAGTGAAGTCTCAGTACACTGAATTTTCACGCACACAAGGCAAGTGAGCTGAGTTACATTCTCGTCTCTTAATGACATTGCTCTGCTAAATTTGGCTCCACACTTCCGCCCTCATCTAAATATCAAATTTTGGAATCGAAGTAGCTTGAACACGTGGGGAAAATATTATTGAGAGAAAAATCATTCGGATCAGCCCTAAATCAGGATACCATGAATTTGCAGCTAGTTAACCAATTTAGCTATGAAGGAGAACTTTCCCTGAGTGGATTTTGATGGCTGCTTTTCCTCGGTAGCTTAATTGGTTTTAGTATTCTTTTTAGGGGATACCACCCTCCAGAAAGGAAGAGAGTACAGGTGAAGGCGAATGATATTTCCTCCGTGGGATAATTACTATTTTTCTCTATCGATTGGCTTCGTAAATATTCTACGCTGGCTGGTCTAAGGTCATTTATAAAATAATTATTTGTACCGAGATTCGAGTCCTAGCGTTATGGCTAAGTAGTCGATGCTTTGACCACTAACGCTTTTCCCTCTAGGCTACCGCCGTGCATTACCTGCAAGCTGTCCCAGACAGCGTTTACCGGTAACGGATACAGAAAAAACTCAAGTGGGGGGCGAAATAGATATTTTGAGCTACCTATATTTTTGTCGTAACTAAAAATAATCAAGTTACATGCTAAATTTAATATAGTTTTATTTAAACTGATTTTAGGCATATACGAGACAATGCTATCTTATGATACAAAAAAGTTACAATTGTGGTTCTGCAATGTTCAGCAATGCGGGAAACCTCATATGAGGGGTGGCGCGCACCCCCTTCGCCCCCCATATGTATCCGCCACTGGCGTTTACCGGTGAGTTAGGACACCAGCCTTAAACCTGAGAGTGGATGTTGCATAAAATAATTTTAAAATTTTAAGTTTATGTGTGCGTTGGAAATATTTTGGCCCTTTTTTTGCCTACTGTCCTTTGTTATCCGTAAAAAAAAAACAAACCTCTATTCTTATGCGTTTCGTAAAGTATGATTGTATCTTATTTTATTGCTTCTCTCAAATCTTGAAATATGATGCGGTTTCAAAATTATTTAGTCTTTGTAGCTCTGTAAGGATTTTGCAGTGGCTTTCAACTCAGGCTGCAATTTTCTATGACGACGGAAAATAAAAGCTTGTTGCTCGATATAATAAGAGAAATTATGTGGAAAACTGGAATTGTGTGGAAAAGTAGTTTAATTAAAGAGTAGGCTTTTATGTGAAAATAAAATTTTTACTAAAATTTTGCTGTTTTCTTAAATATTTCAAAACGGTACTTACTTAAAAAACCCGCCTCGTATTACAATGTATGACACGAAATATTTTTTGTAGCACGCTCAAGTCTCCATGATAATTGTATCGACCGAAGGAGTGAATGCGAGTGTCCGCAAAAGAATTTTTAAAGTTGAGCACGTAGCCAGTCCCGGATGACCATCCGAAAATCCCCGTGCTGCCCTGCACTCGAGAGCGAATGGGCCCCCATTAGCACATTATCCCCAGTCGCTTTTTATTTGCCACCCTGACAGAGAGCGGTTGACCTCGCCGTCGGCCCTTGATTTCACAGTGGGAAGGAAGGGTGGATGGTGGAGCCGGGCAAGGAAGGAAGGCGTAGGGGGAGATCAGAAGTATGGACGTGAAGAAGGCAAGACAAACTCCTACTGCTGAGACGGGTGAAGGAGAGAGTATCACATGATTCATGAGCCTTTTGATACTTAAGGCTGTATTCCAGAACGTTATTCAAGTCTTGATCTGGACTCAAACTCGACTCGATTGGTGTGAAGAGACCTCGACCGAGTCACAACTATGCTCCACTGTTGTTGCGTCCCAACTCCAATTGAGACGCCAGGTCCCAAGATGTCCGCCGGCGTCGCCTCACGTATCTTCAATGAAATGTATCTCATGTAAATATTTTGAGTAGCGGGAGATCAAGAATGACAACAGTTAAAGGAAATGTATCATTTCGTAAATTTTACCACTGAACGTAACCACAACTACTCCAGCTCAACTGAGTTTCTAAAAACCCAAACCCTCCGTCTCCTTCTCCTTCGTAATCATCCAGAATCGCCTTATCGTCACCCAACATGTCTAGCATCTCGTCGTACTTCCTCTCCGTCCACGTCACCTTCTCCATCCTACTCCACGAACATCTCGAACGCGTTCAATCTTTTCTCGTCCTCCTTTCGTTTCCACACCGTAAAGCACTATTCTCTTCAATAGCTTTTTCTTTGAACTCTTACATAACGATCCTGGGAATGATATATCTTTGCGAACATTGCATGGTCATTTATAAAATGCATAAATAAAATTTTCTAATTCATGTTAAACCATATGCTATTCCATTTTATGATAATATAGATATATATTAGTCATACCACTTATTTTTTTAACAAAGGTTTCGATAGATAATCATCATCATCAGACGTTAATAATAAGCTAAATAATATGTATTAAATAGCTAATAATTTAGACCAATTAATGATGATTTTTCATCGAAACCCATGCTATTTGAAAAATAAGTGGTATAAAAAATAGATATTCACCCAAGAAACCTTATAATGCTGTAATATTCCTCGTCTATTTCCTCGGGCCAGTTGCAATAAGCCCCGCGCATCTTCCCCGAAAAAACGAGTGGTGAGGGGAATAAGTACCAGCCGTAGGCGATGCCTTCTGCGTCCTCCTTGCCCGAGCCAGGTGACGGCTTTGTGGTAAGGGTGGATGTGGTGCCTCCCATCCTCGGCGGTTTATGGAGAGATCGGTATATTGCTAAAAGGTTTCTGTTCGATTTATGAGCTTCCTCGTTATTGCAAACGTTGAATTAGGGTGGGCCCAAGGCTGTGAAGAGGGAGATGTGCGATAGATAGGGAGTGTGGGCCTTTTCGAGCAAGTGGGGCGAAGATTTTTGGGAAGGCGGGCTGAAGGAGGAAAATCCTGCAGGCGGAACGAGAGGAGTGGTCCATCCGATAGCCGAGCCCCTCCCACGCTCTTCTCATCTCTATATTTATTAATACTGATAATTAAAGTGACTCGAATGGTGGTATTAATTGGAAGGTTTATTATTTTCAGATTTATATAGATTTGTGTGATTGTGGATAGTTGTGTAAGGGACGTTTATCTAGTCAACCTAAGGAAATTCATGCTTGTATCTTATTCTAGTCTATAAAAATCGTTACTTTAATTTTCACCAATGAATCAGCTTTCAAACCCCGAGATCACATGATGAGTATATCGAGGATACCTTTTAAGTTGTTCTTGGTTGTAATTATTTAACTTTACCGATACTGAGTATGCTTCTCTTGTGTCCTACATTCAAATGTAGAAAGGTGTAGAGGCCAATTCTCATGAGATGACATTCCCAGCAAATTCTGGGGTGCAGATTGTATACAATCCTGCTCGATTTACCATTTCTGCGGAATCATTATTTTTTGAATACAGGTTTAACGGGAAATACCTCAAATCTGCAAAATTAAATACAAAATTGCCCTGTGTTAGAATACGACGCTATAATCCTCTCTAGCATTACTTTTACGTTTTAAATTTCGGTTCACTTCCGAAATAAAATTCTTACAGTTAGTCCTCCGAGTTAACATTTATTCTCATTCTTTTTACCCACAATTCAATGAAACAAACAAAAGACATACAAAATCATTCTATGGGCGGGATTAACTCAAACAAATCAGGAACAACACCCTGCCTTCGCTTTTAGAAAGATAAGGCTTTTCCAGCGAATGGTTCTGGTAAATTCTCGTACTACCCGCATTATTGGCGCAGGAATGAATTGTGACCCATTTTTCAATGAGAGACCACTACATTAAATAACCTGTTGTAGTCTGTTATCAAGTACCTACAAAAATACTTCATTGTATCTTTACCTTATCTAAAACTCGTTCCCGAATATTCTCTAATTAAATGCCTTTTACCCTCTTGCGAGGAATAACGCACCCCTGAGGATGATATCACGGTATTACACATCCATGAATTCATGAATCTGAAAGGCGTTATTTGATGCACGCCAAAGTTTCCCGTCGTAGAGTATTGCAGCGTTTGACCTACATATTTTGTACTTCTTTTGGTACATATTTTACTTGCAATTTTCTAACTTGGTTCGAAGCGAAACGAAAACTGGTTTTCCCGAATTGCTTCTAATGAATTCATATTCCGCCTTATTTGTGACTGAATTTCTCCCCAAAAGGGTAAAAATTGCCTTTACATGCGTTTAGTTACCAATAATTTATAAAAATTGGCTTTCCTAAGATGCATCGATAATAGAAAGGGTTTGATCGGTGAACAACCATGCAAAATTTTAGCTGGTCTATTTTTTTAGCGTGGAAAATATAGCCTTTAAACTTGAGTGCTTAGCAACTAAGAGCCCACGAAACCGTTGCAGTGCGAATTATATTGAACAATCTTATATATTTAATGCTGTTTATCATAAATTATTCATTCCAGCATCCAAATAAAAGCTAGGCAGTAATGATAAATTTTAATTTTAGCACAACACGGAAAGCTTTTAGCGTAAATTAAACATAAACATCTAATCGTATCCATTGTTTTTCATATTAAGTTAATTAACAATTTTAAGAAAATTCTGTTTCAGATTGCTGTTACAGAAGTGAAAAGCCAGGTCTTTTTGCCGCCATCTCAAAAATTCCAACACCAATTACGTAAATGCTATTTGGAATTCCTTCTGCCTTCGAGAGAAGACCAAAGTCTTGTCATCGCCTTCGGTATTGTGAAAAATGAAAAGTTGATAATTTAATGGTGATGTATAAAGCGAACTCATTGATGCATACGTTAGCAGTCTGAAGAAAGGAAAAAAGAGCCACCCCGACATTGACGTATAATCCTACGAAAGGAGTTTCGTGATACACGGTCGTCCACTCTTCAAGGCCAAGTTAAATATAAACATTGGCGGCCCATTCGCAAATGTCGCCCTCCGAAGGAAGCCGAAAAGATATTTTCAACCTGCATCTTTTTTTTATGGGACCAAATATTTTGGCTCGACCTTCACTTATTCGGCTGTGGCGTAATTTCGTAGTCCAACCGCTCAGCGCCAACACATTATGTATGAGCTGGTTCCCCGTGAGGTCATACGCTGGAACATATAATCACAAGAGCGGCAAACGGTAGTCCCACCTGCTGTTCCTGTATTGAAAAGGAGAAAATCGCGCTTTTTTTGGCTCTTATACCGAAATATTATGAAAAACTCGTGTATGTGAAATCCGCCAGAGCTGATAGAACAATGAGAGTGCGATCGTTAGATAGGAAATTACATTTTCACAAAAACATTCAGACTTCATTCTATCTCGAAATTTTTAACACTGAAACCCTATAAGGCGAAATCAAATTTCGCACAACTTTGAGTGCCTAAAATTAGAGACCACAAATTACACTCGATTATTGGGACAGTCTGTAGACTATGCAGTATAGTTTCTTTGTCATCATAAGGCCATGGTGGAATTCTTCTAAAGTATTCGGAAAGATTATATCTGAAGAAGTGTATCAATTCCACTCGACCGGTGGTGTTTTGTCTTTTTCCGTGGTGTATTGCTTGTTTAAAACGTACGCTAAGATCTTAAAGTTGTCCTTAGAGAATTTAGATCCTAATCAAAAATTAAAATTTTCCCTCAGAAAAATTACTAAGAAAAGTCGTTCAAATTTGAATTAGATGCAAATACTGGCGAAGGTCTACTCTATATACCATGAAAATTAGAAGAAGATACCTCAAGCTTTTTTTATAAACAATGGATCATAAAAAATGACCTGCCAGGAGGCCTCTTCTTAAATACCCCGCATTTGCATAAGTTGCGGGATAAAATACTCAGTTTTTGTAAAAGAACAGATGAATGAACGATTCTCGTTCGTATAAGAACTTTAAATTAGCAGCGTATGTTTGTTGAATCATTCTTGCCTCTACTTCCTCGGCGCTACGATACGATATGGGATTTGGACTCCCCTATCCATCTGTATTCTCAGGCTTCTTAAATGGTTTCGTAACAGCACATTTTTGTGGGTTGGGGTTACTACCATCCCCAACCTGTAGGAGTAGGTTCACCCACTTACTCAGTGATTCAAACCAAAGGTTAGTTGGGATAGGTAAGGACGGAGCTTACCCCAGACTAAGCCACAGGCGTGTAGGATGTGGATGTCACACATGGTAGTTTAGGTGCCTATTTTATCTCCCTGAGCCACCTCGTTCCTAGAGGGAAATCCTTAATCAGTGTGCATTTGTTTACGTGGATCACTAAGCAGAAAGACGATACGGTTGCCGTGTGGCCCCAGTGGCACCGGACGGCAACAATGCGGCTAAAACCCGTGCCCGTGTTTAAACCGTACAATGTGAAAGGTCTCGTACACTTCTTCAGTGGACTATTAGAAAAAGCCCCGTGCGGTTTAATGTGCAAGGAGCATTAGGTTTAGAGTCCCGCCTGAGTATCCATGGCTTGGGAGGCTTTAAAATATGTTACGTCTGCATTATAAAGATACTATAAATATATAGTAATTTCTTTAACCTGTCAGCATGAGAGAAATTATTGGTCAGACTTTCCCGTAAAAAGAAAAATTTCGCTCCCATATCGGGTTGAGCCCGATTTGGACGTTCCCTTCCCACTTACCGATTTTATTCAGTACTCTCTTTTTCCAGTCCATACTTTCTAACAGATCGTCTTGCGAATTGATGATAAAATAGATTCTAGTACTATATTCCTTTTTGGATGGAAGAGTTCGAATACATGCTGATATTTTAGTGCCGTAGTGATGTTGCGAACTGGAATTCTAATGACGTAACTTTGAATTTTGCGATACGTGTGCGAATTACTAACGCTTTTCCATTTTTAAACTTTCTGCTATGCATGGAGTCAGATTTACGCCATCAAATGTCCCTTCAACTCCGAATTTGCTCTTTCATTCGCAAGTAATTTTTCTTTTCACAGGTTACAATTATGCATTCATATGCCTCAATTTTGGACCGCCCATTTATCTTGGCATCGTAACTAATTTCTGTTTCCACTTTCCTCTGACTATTCTTCAGCAATGTCCATTTCGAATAAAGTAATTTAGAGAAGTGATTAATTTATTAGAATTTGTGAAATTCTGCTTGATATCCTGAGCCGTCTGGGCGCTCCAACTCTTACTGATTGTGAGTTGCATACACGTACGGCCATCTGTTATGTATATAATGCATCGTAAGTTATTTCAGCTTCTTGTAATGGACATTAATGATATAAGCAACAAAAAAAGGGACTCTACTTTTCCCATAAGCTAATACTGATTCTTCCGTGTTCCTAAGTATTTTAGATAGTGTGCAATCCATTCATCATTTTTTGCTAAAATGTGTTGCTTTGATCGTGCTCGATATTTAAAAAAAATCTTTATTACCTTCAGTTGTTTTTCTATGTCGGGTTTATTCCCAATATTAATGATTTCGACAATTTAGTTGTTCTATTTGAGTTTTAGGAGACCGTAGTCGTTACGACGAAGAAGTACGGTTAATTAGGCGGTGTTATTAAAAGTAAAGTCAGCTCTTATTATTTTAATAAAATTGTAAAAAATAATTCGTGGAGTATAGGTCATGTTTATATGACCTATACTCCAGGAATTATTTAATCATTAATTAAAAGAGGTTTAGCTAAGAAAAAAAGATAATATAAAATTGTAAGTTGTGTGAAACATGAAATTAGTAGAAGTCCCTCTGAGCTTTCGGAGAAAGTGTCAATTTTATATTTTGGCAATTTCTGGAACTACCTCTCGCATTTTAGTCTTGATATGAGCCCTCCACAATGGTTCCTAACAGTCCTCATTTCCTATACAATGGCTTATCCCGTTCTTGCGTCTCTTTTTCATTGTGTTCAACAGATATTGCACATTATCAGCTCTTCGTAGTACTTCCTCATCAATCACACTCTCCATCATGATATGTCACGCATTCTCCGGTAGGACCACCTTTCAAAAAGGCCTCTATTCTCAAAAAGGCCTTTTTCTTCCACTACTACCACTTTAGGGATCCAGTTGGTGTGGTGGTCGGAATACTAGCTTCCCACTCAGTGGGTCTGGGTTCTATTCCCGGCTGTGGCAGATATTTTTCAGAGACTACCCTATCTCTGCTTGAGTGCTTTGAGGAGGGCACTTCAAGTACAGCACTCCGTCAGTCGGGTGGGACCGTGGTCCCCTTTGCGTCTTTCTTTAAGATCAGGGCATGGGTGCCATGGTACCGGAACGCCGTTCCGGCGCTGGTTAACGAAAGACATAATTGTCAAATAACACTTTTAATAATTTTGTTGCTTAAAAATTTATGATATATTCATGCGTAGCCAAAACGAAAACAATTGTTACAAAATAACTTGCAATTAAAAAAACACACATTAATATTTCACTTCTAAAAAAAGTTAAGGAAAGTGCGTTCGGGCACTGCCAACTTTGCCTTGACGTCACTCTTTCCGGGATTCTCTCCGTCTGTCTTACCCTACCCTTCCTTATGGTGCCATGACCTTAGTATTTGATCGCCTCTACCGTATATCATGCCTTCTACTAATTGAGCATGTTTAACTTCCTTAGAGCAAATCACCCCAAAAATGTCAAGTCAATCTACGTCAAGATAAGCTGCCGTGAACGGAACTTATCAGACCCTAAGGAACTGAAGCTTCTGCTAACAAACATTAATTCAAGTACACAATCGAATGAATTGGTTTACTACTTTAAATTTACCTTTAATCGCCTTCGAGTCGCGAGCGGAAGCGCTCAGGGCATATCTCGGGAGAAAGTAGGCGGACATGAGGTATAATGAGGACGGGAAAGTGAATCCCCTCCTGACTCAGTCATTCGTGAGTAATGAGTGCGCTGGGTCATTTGGTATAAGGTTAGCGCATAAAAAAAGGTTGCGACAGCCATTTAATTCACTTCCGTGGCCAGTTCTCCGTACAAACAAGCCTTTTAATGTGTCTTCTTCTCTGACAACGACGCAAATGACTCCTTGGACCTAGTCTAATGGGTATAATATTCAAATTTCCTATGATAAAATGAGTTAAACAACATTATATCTTCAATTCCAGTATATTTTCGGGTGGCAGTTAGGATTAAATATGAACAAGATCACCCATGGTGGCTTTGCAGTAACCAAAAACGGAGGCCAAAATTGAAATCTCCCACTTTAAAATAATTGGTGATGATCTCTCGCGGTTCACACCTTATATTTTCCATATCTTCTTCAAATTCTCCATGTCTTCACCCAATCTTTTCATCGGGAAATTACCTTACATCAAATATTATGATGGGATATGGGAAAATATTAGTGAATTAAATACTTAAAAATTTATTATTAATTTTTTAAAATCCCAATGTTTATCCCTCTTCATGAGCATGCACTATAGTGAAAACCAAATTTCCAATGGAAATATACAGCATAAAACAAGCGCTATTGTCGTAGTCAGCCAATCAGACTCATCATAACCATCACGTGATCTTAGGTTTTGGCACTGCAAATTTTGTCGCTTGCGGAAAAGCTGAAAATCGCTGTTGTTTATATATATTCAACGGGCGGTGCCCGTTAAAAAATTTTCCCCACCTTGAGGTAATGTATTATTTACTTGCTTTACTTTTCTTCGATGGATAAAGTTTGCTTAGAGGAATTAGGAGACGTAGAGTGTAACCATGGAGAACAGTGAGATTACGCGATACATTCATCAATGCGATGAATGACTCGTTCTGCATAGTTTTGTACGTCAGAATTGTAGAGTTGATTGTGTATCGAAGCCAATTTTCAATTTCGAAAAATATTACACAGTCTGGGTGCTTATTATGTCTTTTATCGGAGCTGGCTGAAGTGCCCCATGATATAACTTAAGGAAAAGAGTTACATTTATATTCGTTTTGACCACTCGACAGAATTCCGTCTCCATGAATCCCGCGATGACATGTTTTACCGAATGGTAATATTAATTATGCTTCTGCTAATAGTATGAATTTTACCTTTTATGACTTATGTATTCAATTATAGACACATGAAATGGCCTATAGTAAAAAAGACGATTTTCTATGTACTCTAAGATCCTTTCATTCCCATCAGTGTCCTTTAAACGATCATGATGTATGTACCTCTATTTATTTTCACTACTACCATTTTAATATTATGATTCTACTGGTCGACCGAGCAAGTATTGATAAAGTCCAAAGAAGAGTTGGATAGAAGAGAAGCCTCGTGAAAACATTGATAAGAAGGCGGAACTCTCTTACCGGTCATATCTTAATACCTGGTGGCCTGATGAAGACAACTTTCACGGGACCAGTAGATGACAAGAACGGAAATGGGAGAACTCGAAAAATATTTATGAAACAGGTAAAGAAGGATGTGAAAGAGAAGAAATACGTAGGTGTGAAAAGATTAGCTGACAGGAGAATTAAGTGAAGAGCTGAATCATCCCGATCTTAAGATTGTTGACCAGCGATGATGATGATGATAATTTTACTTATTTTCTTGTATCATTCACCGATATTTTTAAAGGGATTTTATTTCACTCAGTGATTGAAGGAATCATCCTAGCACAAATCGAGGTGAATTGGTTGTATGAGGACAGTCGCTAACGTAAAAAATTAATTGTAATTATAGAAGAGTGGACCGTGCTGTCCGTAATTTTATGAATTGTGGATTTATATGAATGATCGAAAAAAAACTTCGTATCAGTGGTTCAGTTCTAATTTTCTCTCCAAGACTCAACGTATTCTACCTATAATTTACCGTGCTGCGGTTCATCAATTTAGTGTATTTTGTTACCACATATTCAGATATTTATTTTATTGAGACACCGTCACAGTTTGATTTAGCTCTTGGACATCATATTTTCCTCTAGTTTACTATGTCTCTAGCTATAATATAAACATCGTCCTGGCACACACAGGTAAAAATCGAGTTTTTCTTTCACTTGGGCCATTCCATTTCAAGTTGTCTGATTTAGGGAAAATTCCCCTGTCGTTTGCTTGAGAGTCCGATGATTTTTCCCACATGATTCCAAATATCTGGAATGAATTTATAATAAAATTGGGTTCGTTTGTGGAATTTCTTCGAAAATATAACTTAATTAGGCCGGAAAACAGAGAGAAGAATGTGAACCGCCAGCCCTAATATATTTTGTTTTTATGTTGCGTAACGCTTTTCGGAAACATCCCCGATGATTTGACATTTCTTATAGATCGGTGTAAGTATCACCAAGTTTGTAGATGCGTTGACTTAGCTGAGTGAGTGTTCAGCAGACCACGATACCTCTGTAGTTCTGCGGATCGTTTGTTGGATAAATTATGGTAAGGCGTCGCTCATTCAGGCCCGTAGTGTTACTCAATGTTTCCCATCGAAGCGGAGAAAAAATATAGCCTCTAAAACAATAATCGCATCCAATCCCTCAATTGACTTGGGCGTGTGCTCCCTCACCCAAGACCCGCAGGAATGTTTCCCTTGATTCTATTAATTCACTACCGTGGCGAATGAGTTGGCTCTTCCCGCTGCGGGAAACCATCAGCTATTGGTTTTTAGCGTCGGTTGTTCTGTGTTCCCGAAGCAATTACTATTTCCTTACCCCCCCCTCGGAAAATTTTCTATCCCCCGTTCTTCTTTTTCGTGCATACATCCATCTTTCTACGTTTCCCTCCTCCAACAGCCCTAAACCCCCACCTCCTCATCACCATTTGCCCATCTCTTCTTTCTTCCCCCCACCCCCTCTCTCACTCCCATCCACCCCTCCTCCGACACCCCACCCCCCCATCTCCAGCTCATGGACGCTCACTGACCTTGGCATTCGACAATAAGTTCATGCTTGAACGGCCCTGAACTTGGCAGCTTGCCTACCTTCCCACTCCTCCCCCAGATCTACCCTTCTCCCCCCCCACCCTATACTGACTGCCCTGTCCCTCCCCTTCCTCTCTCCCCCCCCCCCCACACTCTCTCACTCCACCTCATCGCAGCCTCCAGTCACCTCCCCACCCTCCTTCGCCATCCCAAACGTCCACCACGCCCTCCGAGATCTGCCCCTGGCGGTTTGAGAGGGGGATGGGTGTTGGGAGTCTTCAAGGAGGGGCGGTGCCCCAGTCTGTTTTTTCGCGGGGGTATGAGAGTCTTGGAGCTCGGAGAGAGATGGATAATGGGGAAGGCCTGATTTAGCCCAGGTCCTCTCCTCTCTCGTCGTTTCTCGCCACTCTACTCCATCCCAGATCGGAGGAGTCCCCCTTCCCCCCTTTTGGGAGTGGTGGACTCGCAAATTAATAATTAAGGCATTATTACGGGTCGCGGAGCGTAAACGGCATTCTTATAAGGCTCTTATATTATGTGATTATGCGTATTGGGATGAAACGGAAGCGAACCGTATAGATTAATATACAAATATGACTGTTTAGTCGAGAAAGAAGCCGGCTAAATATTTGGGAATGACAAATGTTTCCATTATTTCAGTTTATTAATCTATTTTTTTTTTGGGTTTTACTATCTACTGCTAAAGAGGATCTTGATCTCCCAGTGGGTTAAAGTCTTGGATAATGATATAAATGTTTTAAATTCAACCCATTCCGGCGTGATATAGTGCAAATCCGACATAGTGAAATAAAAGGTAGTTGCACTTTTCCACAGTTATTTCAATGCGTACGATGCGTTTATTCTCACATAGCCATTATCTGGTAGCAAACAAAGGACTAATCTTGTGCAAGAGAGTGTGAGTCGAAATGCGTCGTACGCATTAAAATAATTTTGGAAAAGTGCAACTACCTTCTATTACGAATGTTTTAATTTCTTAGCTTCATTGAGTTTTTGCTGTTCCGCATGATAAATCTGTTATAGAAATTTAACATATTTTTATTGAATTTTTATATTTAAGTTAGTAGTACAGGATATAAAACTGGATTTAAAAACCAGTCTTTAGCATTTAACGCTGCATTACCTGCTGCATTATGGGCAATTAAAACGTGCGATTTTTTGCAAAATTTTCAATAGGCTAGCGAATTTAAAATATTATTCCTCTATTCTCTTCCTTTCCCCAAATTCACCGAATGCAATTGTTATAGGAACAATATTCAATTCATTTTGAATTATTTTCAAAGATATATTTAAAGAAATAAAAATGGAATATTCAGCGATATGCCTTCACAGACGTACAGTTGCACTACTTTACTCTTGTATTAATTAGAAAAAATGCCTATCTAGTGATAGTGAACCCGTCAGGGAGGAAAATATGAATGAAATACAAAGTGAATATTGCATGAAGTCTCCCAAAGATATACTCCTTCCGATACTATCATAACACGTGGTATTATGTCGCCGCGGGGTCTGGTTGGGAACCATGTTTGATATCAGCGCATGAGTAAAAGCCTAGAATTATTTCCTCAATGATTTTTTTCCATAAAGATTTTATCGTTCATGAATGGAGGCGTTTAGAGTCGACTAGTTATGAGTAATTTTCCGAGAATCGATTTATCATTTGCAAAAATCTCTATTTTTCTGTAATAGCTCACCATTTTCAGAGTAATGCCCGTTTTATAGCGAGCTATGACTTCATAAGCGGCATTTTTCATCTTGGGTTTCGCATTGGGGCATTTTTCGTCACAATCATGTCTTCTAGAATGTGCTTCACCGCAATATCTCAACTTCAATGCCTCAGGTGGTAACGTCAACCATAGCCGTTCGTTATGCTGCCAAACACCCCTTGTTGACTCAGAACGTTCTCCAGGTATTACCTGATTACCTCGGTAAACCGCTCTTACCTTGAAATTTAAATTATAACCGCACATGAATTATAGGTTTTGCCCGCCTTTGAAGACAGTTGGAATATCGCCGACAATACACTTAATGTTAGCCAAGGTTTGTGCTCAGGGTTAACAAAAACCGTTTCTGTTTCTAAAATCCGGGTGTATTCCTTACCATGAGGTCATGTAGGTACATTTTTCATTTCAGTGTATGCTGCTCAGGATTTCATGGAGTTTTTTTTAAATAATATACGGCCTGGCTGACGGTGGACATATCGTTAAAAAAATATATTTTTTTTATTGGTACGTGTTCTCTATGACTGCACCAGTTTTCCATATTATAATTATGCTCATTTTTCATTCTCTCTCGAGCGAGAAATAGAGATAGTGTACGGTGTATCATACTGGATACTGGATACCGACGAATACTGGATAAAACATCACATGAAGCGGAATAAAAAGGAACCAATTACAGAATTTTTATCTTAATTAAATTACTACCTCAGTTTTATTGCATAAAAATTCACATACTTGCAATTAACATTTCCTAAATATCTGTTTATTTTAAAGGATCATTAGATAGAATTTGCCTAAAGTCGTATGAATGCGTGGAATTACAAGTTAAGAAGGAATGAATCATATGAATATTTTGTGAAAAATAAATTGTTTTTTTTTTATTCGGTGGAAAGTCAATGTCAACTTTCTTCATCGCAAACCAAGGAAAGTGGTGTTTTTATCATATAAACTGGTCGCTTCATTTTACTTTTGGAAGAATTAAAATTGGAGCAAGTATATGATTTTTTTCACATTTCGTCATCATTATATTCCATCAACCATTCCTATAAGTTTTTCTTTTTGTAAAATTTACGTACCCGTATTTATTTTTTAAAGATTACAAGCCTTAAATTTTCCTTCCCCATTTCCACTATAATTTACTTTACCTTGTATGATGTGAGGCACGATATGGTGGAAGTTCTTAATATTAGTAAAATTGGACATTTCAATATATCCACTGAGTTTTATTTTTTTGACACTACGCGTTTCGTTGTTACAAACAACCTTATCAAGTGTAACATCTCCACCTTACCCCATCCCTTCAAGTACTAAGACTCTAAGATAAGGATGAACTCTTAAGACTTATGTTACACTTGATAATGTTGTTTTTAACAACGAAACGCGTAGTGTCAAAACAATACTCGGTGGAAATATTGCAATTTCCAATTTTACTCATTTTCTTTACGTATTCTCCTTCGCTAAGTTCTTCAATCCGTAGATTGATCAGAAAGTATTCTCTTGGTTGTGAAACCTTTCACTTTTAAATTTTTAAAAAAGAAACGGCGTCATTTGATTCCGTGTGGAAAGGTGTAATTGCAGTCGTAGGATAATCCGGTCAACGGATTTTCGCAATAAGGCTGCGTCAAACTGAACGCTCGAATAAACCTCGATTTCGTTTGCTGGCGATTGGACGCTTTTCTTGCACCTCAAGATGCCCACGTCGGCAGAGGGTGTCCTCGAACCTCATGTTTGCCAAATGTCCTCTTGCGATCCGGTAAGGCGGCCATTTTCCTGTTGAGGACTTACTCTCATTTCCATTGGCGTCAACACACTCTTTGTTTCAATCAGATGCTTGTGTAACCTGCCGCTCTTTCAAACCACATTGCCAAATTTATGTCACGAAAGAGGCTTTCTCTTTCATCAAGTATTGTGATGGAAACAGTTTAATACTATTTTAAATCATGCTGTGGTTTGTGGACTACCGATGACTTCTGAGTAATCTTTATAAATAAAAACAGTCCATCAATTGTGACAGTCACGTTAAGAAATAGATACCTAGACAATAACTTCTTATGTATATAAATAAATATTTTAATTAACAAATATCGTAAGATCTAAGTGGATGATTGTTTAAAACAAATAGGTGTAAAAGAGCCTGTTCGCATTGATGAGCCTTTGGATTATTTATTGCGTATTATATTATTTTTGGTCTCTTATTGACGTTAAAAATATTAGCAATGGAAGCAGGTGGTATTTATTGATTTATCGATAAAGAAAATTGACACGTTTGATATATAATTAACGAGCTCTTGGATTATTTATTGCTAATTAGATTACTCTTGGCGTCTTTCTTCCGTTGGAAATAATGGAAGAAAATGTAGTCTACATGAAGTCTATGGAATATTAGTCGTTTTTTTTTTGGAACTAGCCGAGTAAATAAATTTTTCTTAAATATCCTCAAAATTTTCCATGAATACGTAAAAAACAAAGGCACATGAAAAAATATCCATTTTTTCCTATCGATTGTTTTCTTAGCAAGGAGTCCTGTTCTTTGATAGGTACTATGATACTTTGGTAGACCTATGTTGGAACATTCTTTACATTTCCTTCAATGAGTTTGTCGAGTATCCTCCCAATAGCCGAAATGCGTGATTACCTCAAAAAAAATCTTATGGTTGCAACAGTTATTCAATTTGAACTGAGCCCAGATTGTAATACATGTGTTCCATAAAATATAAAGTGAAGGAACTGTATTGCCTTGATCTAGTCAGTTGCTGGTCAAAAATGGTTGTGATAATTTCCATGCCTAATGAAAATGAATTGGTTACCTACTCTTTTCTTGCAAAAGTAGTCCCTGAATATCATAGCCATGAAAACATGGAATGTTATTCTATTAATGAAGGCCTAAGAATTGCCCATAAAAATAAAACTTTCAGTCATTGAATTTTATTTTTGTGGGCTCATACTTTTTCAAGGCAACTAAAACTCTCACTCACCCTTTTTCGGTGTTCTACATTTGTATTGTGCAAAAAATTCCACTGATGAATAATAATCCTGAAAATCAACAAAAACTTGTACAAATACTGCCAATACTAAGATTTTGAGTACCTGAAACCAATTTCGCCATCAATTAAAGCAACGAGGAAACGTTCTTATTTATGTGGATTTTTGTGGCTGGTTCCGTCGTAGATAAAACAGCGGCACAAGTTCACCTTCCTCGATACTGACGTGTTTGCTGTTAGTATCTTGTCAAACTAATGCGGCGGCCTGGCTAAGAATAACTAATAATTATAATAGCTTTGATAAGAACCTGGTATCTTTTAACCCATTGGTTCAAAATTACAGTACAGTCAGAAGAAAAAAGGCGATTAATATGTGCCATGTCGATTGTATGAATTTCGGCATTGAGTAGAGTATGTATTTACACCGTAAAATGTATCGAAAAAATATCCTTACCCTTTTCCAAAAGTAACACACAGAAACTAACAGACACATTTTATTCAGTTACACAGAAATTGTATGAAATGAGACATTGAAACAAATTATGTAACAATATCAAATTTTATGTATTTTCTCTTTTTTTTAAAGTATGTTGTTGTAATAAACTGAAATAGTTATCACTCAGTTCTCAAAAGATATTACTCATTTTAGCTTAACAATTTCATTTTAGATAGGATCCAGTGCGGATAGGTAGCGACCGATCTATTTTGTTGCGAAGTCAACATCTCTCGTAAATGTGAGGAAAGTACGCCTATGTACTTTGAGATGACATTTCGGCTGTGGCTTGTCTCGCTAAATTCGTGGGCCATTGGTCCGTCTTAAACCCACCATCCGAGAAAATCTGAACGGAAAGTATCATCCAAACAAACATACATAGTATGGAGAGTTGATTATATATTAATCTAAGGTTAGAAAAATGTTCATTATTGAAGAATATTGCTGCCGTAATAAAGTGAAATAGACATTTCCCACTACTTTACAGATGTTACTCATGTACGCATATTAAGTTAACAGTGGAGAGGGTCCATTGCGATTGGTTAGCGAACGCTCTATTTTGCTTCGAAGTCCACATATCGCATAAACGTGTGTATATTACAGCGTAATCTTGAGAGAAGATTTCGACTGTGACTTTTCTCGTTACATCCGTGGGCCGTGGTCCCGTCTTAAACCTACCAACCGAGAAACGGGCGAATCACTGGGGCACACGATGGAGATGGTATCAATCCGGATGGACGTCTTCGAGTGTTGGGACGGACGGGCGTGGTGGGTACGACGGCGGCGGCGGGGGGGGGGCGGCGATGGTGGGTGGGTGGAGCCGCTCTGTTCGGACCGCAGGAGGACAGGTCGCGGGCTTCTCAAATCCCCAAGGCTGTCGGCGTCACGAGAAAATCGCCCCCCTTCGCACTCGTCATCACGGATGAGATGCGCAGTTTCTCACTCACGCGTCCGCTATTCCGCTTGGCGACTGTCATTTTTGTCAGGCACTCCAGTGTGGGCGGGGAAGAAGGATTGGGCGGGAAGGGGTCAACAGCTTCTGTAACACGCGAGAGAGCCACGGAGATCCCGCCCGAAACTGTTGAAGATTAGATCCTCTTTATTCATGTTGATTTGTACTGCTGGTGAGTTGGAAACTCGGGTGCTCTACAAATTATATAATCGACTTTAAGGAACGACCATAAAGAATAATCCGACAAAGAATCGGTCAGTATGGTAGCATAGGCGTAGAGGGCATTCTAAAAAAGAAAAATCTACTTGCAACTGAGAATATAAGCATAGAACAAGATAGAAGTAAGAAAATAATTCATCAGATGTTACATATGGAGCATGTTTCTGTATGGGAGCCAGGATTTGACGGTAGATAAGTCACGAAGCATTCAAAATATGGTGCTAACAAAAAATTATGAAGATAAAATAGATCAACCGTTAAGTAATGAGGATGCGTTAAGAATTTTGGGAGTAAAAAGTCTTAAGTCGACTAAAAAGTGTAAGATGAAGACGGGACAACTTAGTTGGCCTCTTCATGAGACATGATGGCATGATGAAGACAATCGCCGAGAACAGATGTGCCGGAAGAAGGGCATGGGAAGGCCCCGAATGAGTTACATAGAACAGGTTATTAAGGATGTAAAAGGGAAGAGTTACGTCACTATGAAAATACTGGCAGATAGGAGAGTTGATTGGAGAGGTGCGTCAAACCAGTCGTACGATTGTTGACTGATTAAGATGATGAATGCATAATTAATCATTCATATGGGAATTATCATAAATTTTATTATAATAATTTTTATGATTTTACGCTCTGTTGAAAAATGCAAACGGTTGAGAGAAATGCTTTTTCCTCGGGTTCAATTTTGCCACCCGTATGTCTATGATTCGCCTCTGTTAAAACTTAAAATTAACTTGAAAAATAATCCAATAGCAATCGAAGAGTCCATTAAATACTCATTAGATTTCGTTAGCTAGCACTGGCTGTTACATTCAATGATTGCTTAGGATGAAAAAACATATTAGAATGAAGCGTAATTAAGGACATGAATGAATTAAAATTTAATGAAACTATTGAGCTGCCGTTCGCAATTTTATCTTGATATAGAATCAAAGCAGATATTTATTTCCTGGATTTATTTGCTCTATCAACCTTTTGATAAGTCGTTATGAATTCATATTATAATAAATAAAAGATCGTAGAAATTTTCCACAAGAATGCGTTGTACGCATGAAAAATTCTTGTGGAAAAGTGCTACGATCTTTTATTTATTTAAATATGTCTAACGTCCACCAATTGAAGCCTAAATTGTTGAACCGTTATGAATTCCTTTAATCAAATTTTTCTTGCACTGGTTTGCACCGTGTTCGTTAACATCAAAGTACCAATACGGAATACAGTACATGTGTACGGTTCGCCGATGCTGGTTGGCGAATTCAAGTTAGGTCGTTTGGCAACCAAGCACGCGTGGCCTTCGACTTGGTCTCTTCTTATGCTCTTGCAGGAGTGGGAGCTCAAACAGCCTCTGACGCTGTAAAGCAGCGACCGAAGTTCAAATTTATTTATCTCAAACGCACCAAGCCAACTTCTTTCCTTACTTTAAATAGATACCCAATGATTTGGCGAGTTTGCCTGTCCTTTATATTTAGTGCTCTGTCGCGACCTGATTCTCTATCTCGACTATGATCTTCATGCGGCATTGTGGTTGAAAAAAATATTTGCTTATAAAAGAGTAAAAATTTTTAGGCTCAAAATATGCGTAGGTGAATTTAATTTTTTTCTTAGTGATCTATAAGAAGCGTGGCCACAAAATGATCCTGTGAGGCTTTGAAATTTTTTCCAAAATCATAACTGCACTAAATAGTGCATCTTCGTAAACATACATTACGAGCTATGATATTAAAAAAAAGATATTAGAAAATGTAACTATAAGGTATTTCAATTAATATGAGATATTTTTTATGATAACGTTTACAAGAAACTCGATTTTTTCATTCAACTAACGCCAGTTTTTTTGCACATTAGAGAGAATATGGCATTGCAGTAAGTAATTAAGAAGAATTAGAAGCCTCTCTCTGAAAAATTGGGCCTCATCGAGCATGCAGATATTACTAAACCATGTTCTTATCATTTTTTTACGAATCAAAGAAGAAGTTAACGGATATTACAGCGTCGAATTTTTAAAAAGAGAATGAATACCTATTTTTGAAAAATTCAGACAAAATTAATCATATCATTCAACACTTGATTAAAATCTTAAGGTTTCCGAGAAATCGCTCCCTGAAAATAATTCTTTTTTAAGTACTGCTCCCAACCACCAATCATTACACTCGTATTACCTGAATTTTAGGCGGAAGAAGGGTGTATTTGGTAATTTCACCTACCTAATCGTCTAATACGCTTCGCCCAAATTGGTGGATAAAAATCAGGTAATTGTGGAATACACGACATGGGCAAAATAATCACCAGACGAGATTGAGAGAAATCACTGGCACCTTTTGTACCTTGCAACCGGTGCTTTGATGAAGCGATCAAACGTGATGGAATGGCAGAGGCACAGGCATTTGATGAGGACGTGGAAGAAGGCTTGCCTAATTGAGATTTTCGTAATTAATGAAAATATGTCTTTATAAAGATTTCCCTGAATTCAATTCTGGGGTTCTGATTAGAAGAATTTTATCAGTGAAATGAAACTATTGATGTTGATGAAACGAAGTAGGGTGGAATTATGCTGTACAGAATTCAAGTATTATTCATGTATTCCTTGGGTATTCGGCTTTTATTCAACTCAGTTAATCAAATTCATTCGCAAACGTTTATTCTGACGTCACTATTAAAGTAAAAAAATTTTAGACTCAAAGTATGCGTAGGTGAATTTTAATTTTTTCTTGGTGCGTGAACCGTGGCTGCAAAATGACTCTGGGGGGCTTTGAAATTATTTCCAATATGATAACTACACTCATCAGCGCTTCTTCGTAAAAATACATTACGAGCTATAAGTTAGAAAAGAATAAGATATTAGAAAAGATAACCATGAAGTATTTAAATTAATATCGGATATTTTTTATGATAACGTTTGCAAGAAACTCGATTTTTTTCATTTAACGACAAATTTGATTGATTAAATTTTCATTTAATTTAAATTTGATACCGGAATGGAAAAATCTTTAATCTGTTCTGTATTGTTGTGGTTGATGAAAAGGATCAAATCACAAACCTGTTGGAAATGTGGGTAATTAAAAAAATCTCGAAGATAGTTGAATAATCAAATCACATGCAAACATAAATCATAGTGGAAGGTGGGAACTTCCGGTGATCGAAAGCAATGATAAATGCCTAATAATACGATAATAAAGAGTTCTTAAGTACTTCGCTAAACAAATTTTATCCTTTGAATCAATTTTGTCTTTCTGTCCTAACTCAATTGAGGCCTCAATTATGGATTGAATTCGTCGCGTCATTTATAAATGACGCATGGGTGCAAAGAGTTAAATCACTAGCCTCAAATAATAATCTTCGTATCTTGTTACTTTAACAACCAATGGTATTGTAGCAGTTTATTTCACGAGGAAAACGAGCTATAGGCACTCCAAAAACCTGTTGTCTGTATCCAAATCTAACAATACCAATTTTTTTTACAAAAATTTCCAATGTTTTCAATTATAATTGCCAGCGTGTCTTTGAAACGATGAACCTGGGACTTAAATGTACTCCGTACCCAGGTCTAACCTATCTTCCCTGTACTCAACCAGCCCAATTGCATATATTATTTCTCAGTCTACATATTTGTCAAAGAATTTGTTATGTATTGATTTTAGAATCTCAGGAAATCTTTCACGTTATTCATTTTAAATTAAATTTTAAGAACTCGTGCTCTCCTCATATAGATCACGGTAATAATTTCGTTTTACCCTAATCACAGATAATCGTGATTTAAAAAATCTATCGAATCTGGCATATTTTCGCAAACCCGTGAAAGATAGATTTTGCCTGTGGATTAATTTTAAATGAATGAAAAAGTTATCATTTCGGTCTCGCTTTTGTGAGATGGTACTTTGTTTCAATTTTTAATCAAAATTAGGTTACGTAGATAATTTATTTAAAACTGTTGATGAACTCACCGCCTTCAAATTTCAAATTATTGATTTATTTTAAGCAAAGGACTGAATTATATTAATTCTTCCTAACACGGCCAAGTATATTACTTAGATTTAATAATTATTAAATTAACGATGCGTCTCGCCCAAAATTCGTCAAAACTTTACGAAATTCTTATCTATTCAGTCTTGGTGTAATTCGTGGAAGAATTATAAATGTGATAATATTGCTACGGCACTACTGCGAATATTGCTAATTATTTCCGTTGACTAAAGATGAGAAGCCCAGTTTCGTTATTGTCGTTTACCTCTTTTTCTTTCATGTCTCTCTCAAAGGTGTCTGCTGCTTGTAAGATTAGTTGCAATGCCAATAAAATATGTACAATAAAGTATTACTTGAACGTATTACTTAAAACAGACGCAGTCACATTCAAATTATTCACTCTAAAGATGTATAGCTTTTTCAAAAGTGATGAATTTTTGATGGATATGGGGTGAGCTCTACCCTAACTTATCCAACCTAAACTTCGGGTTGAATTACTGGTGAGTGAGTGATGGCTGCATACCTGATCGACAATCGGAAGACCCGAGCATCCTTGTTCTGAGTAAAATTTTTCTTTGATAACGAGTACAACGGGCTTAGCGTATGTCATTTATTTATGTGAGTTGGAAAGCTTTTATCTTTCTCCATGCCATCCAATTGATTCCCAAACGATTCTCCAAAGAAACTCAGATATTTCAATTCCTCGTCTATAAAATCCTTTTCGCACTGAGGAGAGTTCGAAGTGAGCGAAGTGTCACGAGCAGGAAGTCTGGGAGGATATAGGTTTTCCCAGCAGCGAATGAGTCACATCAAAGGATAAGTTCACCGTTTTCCTTGATCGCTCTGTTAGGATCGCCGTCAAGCAACGTGCACGCACTTAGTGAGAGAAATATGTGACCAAGAGTGCAAATTCTTGTAGTCGAACTGGGTTCATATCTCTTTTCCTCGTGAGTTAATCCTTTTCCGTGAGTTAACATTTTGACACACAATCAATCTTTGCCACTCCAGAAACTCCGGGGAAGTCCCTAACATTCACTAAATGAATAGTTAGAGGAAAAAGTTAACTTTCTCATATGTGAGTGAACTGTATTAAGTAAAGTAGATAGCGCATTCCCTCCTTTTTAGCCCATTCCCACCGATAGTAAGCGTACCAACATTATTCATTTAACTCCATCAAATTAGTACCTGAATATGTCTCAAAAATGGTCTTTTTATATATAATCCGCGAAATACAAACTTTTCGTCCTCTTAGAATATATCAGCAAATATAATGCAAATGAATGAGTTTTGTCACATTTCTGAATGGCTGACGAAAAAAGTAAATATGATGACGGTTAGCCATTTAAACCCTGCCTACACTCACGAGAGTGACTTGGAAAATCACAATCGGTATAAGTTCTCTAACCAGCCAAAATAATTCCTTGAGGCAAGGTGAAGCTATCTTAATCACTGATATATTTCAATCAAAACAGAGTGAACTTGGAGAAATTTTTATTTGACAATAAACTAAGAAAATCACTTGAAAAGATAGGGTATCGCTTTCTTCAAAAAATTGAGGGAAAAGTCCCATGAGCCGTGCGTCTACAGGAAGATCTACAAGGATCATATTCTACCAAGGTACGAAGAAGTTGGAGATTGTCAATGGAAAGGAGTAATATTTGAAACTCATAAGATATGTTGATTTTAATAGCCGCTTTTCTTCTTCCATTTGTGAAATAAATTACATTTTTATTAGCGCTAATCCTTCCATGTTTTCCCTTCTTTTTTAGTTTAAAAAGCTGCCCAGAAATCCTTGTGATAAACTCTCAACCAAATAAGCATCCAACTCCTCTTAAATTGCCCAAGAACAGCTGGCTGTTCTGCTTATCAGAACATATACGCATATCCTTTTCGCCAAGGTGGAAATATCATGTGTTATCAGCTATGTACACTAGTTTATAATTTTCAAGCATTTTTTTCTCTCTACGTGTGAGTTTTTTTTACATAAATTATGAATGCTTTTGATGATGCACTACGCGTATTTCATAGCGTAAAGCCAAAGAAGTGTCACACTGTCACAGCGAAGCCTCCACGATTGGTGAGCTATTTGTTTCCTTGAGCTATCTCGAGGATGTTTTTAGTAAGCCTCAAAATATTTTACCCTAGATTTGAACCTGAGACCCATCAGAAGCCTCGAGCTCGAAAGACAGTCTGATCGGATTTAGCGCCTGTTTCGCCAATGAATTTTGTACTAGCGGAATGAAAGAGGAATATTGGAAACAATTACAGGGAAATGAAAGGAATTGAACGCTGTTAGGCTGCAGGAAGGATGAAGGGCATAAAATCAGTGTAGGGAAACAAAAATAACCTGTGAAGCGCGTAAAATTTAATTGAGTGTGGCACAGTTTGTTTGCTGAATTCTTTATATCTTATCAATTATTATTTTCGATGTGAGGGATATGAGGAGAGAAAAATGGCTCACATCGGTTAAATTCATTATTTAAATTTTGGAAAGAACTCAAAGGTGAATAAACCGTGAAGAAAATCCACAACGCAAAACTTAGGCGTGAGAGTAAAGAGTATTCTGCTTCATATGCGGGTGCTCTATGGACGATTTAAAACTCAACGTTTCAGTGAAACAGCTGAGTGCTTGGGCGGTGGCAGTGTCGGCAGGAGAACGGGAAAGGAAAACGGTTCAAATTGGAGGAAACGCTCAATCTACTGAATATGAATGCGGATGAGTCAGAGTATCGCCTCTTTTTCGTCGCTTTTATGTGATTATCATCTCATCGCCCATGGGAGTTGTTGTCTGCTTTGTCGATGATTCCGATGGATTTGTTTTTCCCTCCTTCCCGGTTAAACACCTCTACATCTTTTTTATTTCTCTCGACGGGAATTTCGATAAGGTCCCGACTACCGCCGCGAGAATGGTGAATTGAGTTGGCACAGGGTGTAGCATCCGGTCGTAAAATATGTGCCAAAATCCTAAGCATGTGAGCTGACGCGGCCTCAATTTGTGATCGTGATGGAATCCCAACGCCACCGATCCCGCTATATTTTGAAAAGGGTGAAAGTAAAAATTATATTTTTTGGTCACAGCACGAATGTTTGATTCATAGCCATGCTTTCAAATTGGGCCTCTGGAGGATATGCTTGGCATAAGGATGTGGCAAATGAAAATATTTGAAAGTTATTATTGTGAGTCATCATCGTTTTGATGAATAGCTGGTACCATTTCGTACACTTAGGCAATGCATTGTGTGACTCGCAATATCGTTACGTTATTGAATCCTTAGTTGTAACTTTGGGAGAGGAGTAATGAGGCATTTATTCTTGCTACTTAAGGAACCCTTTACCTTACAGCTATGAATGCAGACACACCGTGACTTATGATGCCCTAAAGTTCTACTGGAAGCATTTAAAACGCTCTGCTTTTCTTGAAGGAGATGTCTTACATTGACAATTGATTCGTTAGCTGGGATATGAATTTATATTTGTATTCATGAAGAACCTCATACCTTTGGAAACGGTCATAATATTCAGAAGATACAATGTCAGCACCTGACGATAGAATAATGATTGATAAGTGCGAAATTTATCGAGAACTGTGTATTAAATTTCTAAACATGATCAGTAAGTTGACAGCCACACATTTTTATATTCATTCCTACATTTAATTTTCACACAAATTATACAATATAATGAAAATTACTTTCAAGAATGCAACGAGTTGTTCACAGTTGAATTCATTCCCTTCTTAAAGGCGTATGAAATAATTATTTGTGTGATTTATGCTTGGATTAGGTATTAACAATTGGAAATGTTGGAAGAGTATTAATTTTGGGAATAGCAAAAATGCGGGATAAAATTGGAAGGAAGGCTGTATCGCTTGGGAAATTTTTTTTTCAAACGATTTATTACGACTGGGGTTTAACCTTAATTGAGCAATAATCAAGTTTTAGAGTCAACTGAGATAGCATGCTCAATAATTCTCACGTCACTCGAAGAATTTTCCGTGGACATGAAATGGGTAGGTACCCTGCGTTATTCAATTCGTTCCGCTTAACAGCGTTAGGGGTGAGTGGTGATGAACACATCAAATGAATATGCAATGACGATGCTCCGCAAAATTAACGTGCTAGCTACACTCGCTCAATCGAGTTTGCTTCTCATGCAGGTTTCCCACGGAGCGAGGAAGTAACTTTGTTGAATTTCAAGTCATATGAAATAAAAATGCAAGAGCTTGAATACGGAGACTTCAATGCTCGAAGAAAAATTTTTCACACTGTCAGCCTAACTTAAATCGTTCAGTCTGTCCCTTCGGCTGAATAAAAGGCAAAAGCTCCATTGAAATTCCATCTGTTATTCTTAAATTTGTTTACATCCGTTTTTATATTCATTTTTCAATCTGATCTGCTAAATTAAGGATCATACAAAAGCTAGGCGAAGCACACAAATCGCGATTATTGCGCCGGCAAATATTATAATGTGTAATGAAAGCTGTCGTTTTAATTTTAATTTATTATATTTTAAATGTAGATCCAATGAAACAACTAATGTTCTTGACGATTTTGTTTTATTTTCAACGCTTTCAATAATGGGTTTCTTACTTCACATTCATTCAATCTTTAATATTCTTAATGACACCATCCTGGAACGGTGACTCATCCACCGCGAATTTGGTATTAGATACCTCATGGGCGAGTAAGTTTTTATCAATTGTTCATTCAAGATTTGTGAACTCCGAACAGGACAGAAGATAGTATTGAAAAATTGCGTCAATTTTGAAGTGCGACTATTGCATACGATTGCATAAAATACTAAGAGGTATATTTCTTATCTCTAGTTCAAGCTCTTTATAAGTCTGGGTAAAATTTTAAGGTTTTGTAAAATTGAATTTTCCTCGCTTATCCATTAAAAACGTCACATTTTGTTCATTTTCGCCTCGTTATAAACTGGGACTCATGGAATAAGACGTAATTTTTTCTTTCAGGAAATGTCGTTTTTTTACTGTTTATTTAGTCGGTTATAATAATGTCATTAAGGAAATTATCAACTATTCACATCTTTTCTAATTTTAATAATTTATGGATTTTTGGAGTGGGCCCTTGGTTGCCAAATGTGGATGAATCTCCACAGAAAGAATTTAACTAGTAAGTACTATTTTGCAAACATCATAACGAACGTAGTTGGTTGAATGCCTTAGGGAGCATTTTAACGCACCATATTATAATTTGTTTTGGGAAACAGAAGCTGAAAAAAAATATTTTAAAGTTCTTTCTTCTTCTCCCTAATTTATAAAGGAGTATATTATGCATACCGGCATAAATTTTGTCTTAATGTGATGGATGCTTGGTCCTTGAAAATTGTACGTGGGCGTAGGGTCGACGAATGAGTGGGTTGATACAACTTCGGATTGAAATCCAGCACTGTGTGATGGGAGCTGTTGTTAACTTCCTCTAGTTATGCCAGAAAAATAAATATTATGAATAAATTTTTATTATTATATCTTTTAACAGGTCTTTTTTAAATTATTTGTGGTCAATATCTTCATACAACTGTGAAAAAAATGTGGGGACTACGAATATTACAATAGAGGATTCTCCTTTTCACTAATAGGTTCCACCTGGAGGCTGGTTTTGGTACGTGAGGATAGATCTCACCTCGGAAGAAGCCACATGTGTGATTTTCGCACACTCGGTGTAAGGTGACCAGTTCCTTACCCAAGGTAACTGAGCGCTTCCAGGATTTTCAAACCCACTAGGCTACCACGTTCCTTTAGAAGATTCTCCCGTCGGCCTCTTACGTGGTGTCATTCACAACGCATATGAATTGGTCTACTAAAGTCGTCAATTACGACGTAGACGGTAGAGCGATCTGAATTTCACGGGAAAATTCATAAAGTAATGTTTTCAACCGAAAAATGTATTTTGAATGTTTATAATCTAACGAATTCATAAGTTGTATTGCATTAGTTAAAATATTCCTACCCTATTTCAAACATTGGGAATAAATGGATCGTTCTAAGCTCATCTCTATGCTGCGGACATTTTTGAAAGCCGATTATAAAGTGAACGAAGGGGTTGCATTAATCAATTTCCTCAGGATGGACCCAACTTAAGATTTTTGGGTAGCTCGTGTAAGTACCTTGCAATCAGGCCTTAAAATAATCTTCCATTTTTCAAGTACCTACACCAAATTCGGTTTCGCTGGTGGTAGATCACATCGCCTTCATTACTTCATACGCCTTCATCGCGTCGAGATTCTCCCATCTCATACCCTTTCACCCATACCCGTACCCTAGAAGGCGTCGTTCTGCGGCGCCTCATTTTAATCCTCTCTCCTCCCGCCTATTGATATCGCGGTCGAATAGGTCTCCATTTTGGGCCCTTGGTCTCTAGAGTATATCCCCGCGGGCCCGCCCTCTGTTCCCGAAACCAATCACATGGCTCCGCTATTTTCAAAGGAAAATGGTATAATGATAATAATAAAAATTCTGTCGTTATTCATTTTATGATATACTTTATCTTGCACATATTTTTTTCTAAATTATTTGTTTCCAAAACCCATTGCTCAAAAAACAAGGTGGGCGTCTTACTCGAGGGCAAGTGGTATATGGGTATATGCGGTATTTCCGCGACACAATGGCTCCTCGGGTGTCATCCATCTCCCTTCAATCGCTGAAGAGAACTGTGAGTGAGGTGCCTCAGCAATTCTGCAAAACCACGTTAGCCTCTCCAAGTGAGAAGTTCCTCAAAGTGATCCTTTGTATCTTACCCGTCACAATCCATCTCTTTCTTTCGTTTAGGTGTTACCCACGCTCTCTCTCCTCGCCCCCACAGCACCTACCACTTCTCATATGTGTTCTGTCTTTCACGTCCTCTCTTGTGGAGACCAAAGAGAATGGATGGAATGATTGGCAGTGAAATTTTAAGGACCAGTTGATTCGAAGTGAAATAGCTAGATTTTGCTTTCGGAGTGGATTATGTTTCCGTATAATTGAGGATATACTGTTGATATCGGTAAACGTGTATTTGTGGTAATTTGCATCATGAAGGAATGGTGAGGCAACACGAGGACCATAATTTAACGTATCATCCGACGCAACGGATGAAGGAGTAGTGATGACTTTCCTTGCAAACGGTGCCCAAGCAAGTATGAAGCTGCCTATGTAAAATCTGCACGACTTCTTGGGAGTCGAACTAGAATGAGAAGCATAAGCTCTAGCCTTCGTACCGACCCAATATCCAGGGGAAACATGCACAAAGTATAGAAGAAACAAAGAGAATTACGAGAGAAAAAAGTACATTTTTGGGCAATTTGAAATAATAATGTTGGGAATCTTTACAAAAATTAAACTGTTGTAAAAAGTACGACGAAAACGGAGAACAATATTATAGTATACGAATTTCAGCGAAAAGAAAGCTAAAAAACGATAATAATTAAGGTGGAGTGCATGATGGAGAGAAACAGAGATCAGTAAGTTAGGATTTCTAAAGTAGCAAAAGAGATTTAGAGTTCTAAAATGCTACAGATAGCTAGAAATCGTGATTAATGGTAGAAAAATTCGTGGGTGGAAGGTATACATCGTAATGACAGACGCAAGGATCGCGAAGAATATAAGAAATGAAAGGTGTAGAAATGCGATTGAGAAAGTAAATTAAGCTTAATGGGACGTGAGTTTGGGAATGGAAAAATATTTAAGAAGAAAAATATACGCAGTGAAGAAGAAACAGAAATAATGAGAAATTAGTAGAATAAGAGATGAATGAATGGCATTTTCTCTTAAGGGACTAGCGTATTTAATGAATAAGTTGTAGCAGCAGGGCTGGCGGGAAACTAAGAAATAAAATTAGAATCTATCTATCTACTATAAAGACCACTTACGACCACTCATTCATTCATTCACGTATACAAATGTTTGGGGTGAACGAGACGAGATACGGCAAAAAGTCTAATGAAGACCCCCTCTAAAATTGTCTGAAACCCCAGGAAAAATTATGAAAACACTAAATTTACAATTATTTATCCGTCTATTCAATTAAAAGTGAGTATAGGGATTAGTTCAAAAAATGGCCACCAAATTCCAATGGCGGCGCGGCAGTCATACAAACGGACAATCATAGCAACATATTTGTTTATGCAAACAAGAGGAGCTAAATTGGGAAAGAAGATAAAGGAAATGAAACGAAAAACTGATAAATATAAGGTAGGAAATTAAGAAAGTAATAATTGAAGTGTCTATTTCTTTGCGTCTTCTTTCCTCAAGAACAAACATCTGTTTAAATCAAAGCGCATTCAAATCAAAAGCGGAGAAATGTAAGGTAAGAAATTAGTTGTTGCTTTTGGTATATTACGTCGAGAGTGTGGTGGTTATTAATTTCAAAGTTAACAAGTGCTCTAAATGCCATATTAGAAATATGATTCGTGCTGTTGACTATAGTTCATATCTTGTTGGCGATACACGATTGTAGTAGAAAGACTTTTAAACAAGTCTTACATAATATAGGTTGGTAAAAATGATTTTATTATCGTGTTTTGTAATGGTGATAACTTTTTATTTTTGTTCACGTTCTTTTTTCCGTTAATTTCCTTTTTAATGTACAACGAGTCGATTGGGTGCTTGAATTCTTCAAGCGGGTAATTAGGAGGGTGGGAACATTGTTGTGTCACGTGTTGTCGAGTAATGGGTCCATAAGTATTAAAAATATTCCAAATTTTCCCTGCCGGTTTTTGAAAGGGTAAGTAACTTAATTGTTTACTTTTAAAATTATTTGTTATTTTCAATATGATTTTATTTGACGGATACTTCATTATTTGAATAGGCTAAGTTTAGCACTGAGACATAATTGGAATAAGGTTTTTAAAATTTCAAGACAGTGATGATTTTGTGGTTATTTTTCAAGTCCAAAAGCGTTGTGATAAGCGAAACTTGAAAATGAAACGCAGATTCCTTTGATAAATATATAAAGATGTACCACTCGCAAAACATATGTCCATAATGCAGTGTGTAAAATACTAAATTGTAACGATTCCCCAAATTTCTTTGGTACTAAAAAATAGTTATTCTCAAGATATTCCAATTTGAAAAAAATAGCTTTGGTATATTTGCTATCATTATCGTATCGAATTATCAAGTATACTGACACGTGTATTGAAAATTCGCAATCCTGTTCCAGTCTTCGATCATCAACCCTAAAATTCCTGGTCAACTATGTACGTGGATAGAAAATCCTGTATGTAATAACGATTCGATATATTTTAAGAAAAAGCATATTCAATATATATAGATCGTGAGACTACACGCAAAGCATATTTCCATTGGGCATTGCGAGGAAGACCAAGATTTACCCATTCACCAATTTTCATTGGTCCAACGTAAATACTGATCATGTTATGCCAATTCGCGTATTTGCTACAATTATCGAATCGATCTTTCGATAAAACTGCTATCTGCACTGTAATATCCGCAATGCCGTAGATTTTAATTCCAGTTAATAGAAATCTTCTCTATATTTCCTGGTCAACTAAGTCCTTGGATGTAAAATCCTATATGTTATAGCAATTCGACATATTTTAAGAAAAAGTAGATTCGATATATATCGAACGTGAGACTAAACACAAACAATATTTCAATTGGGCATTGTGAGGAATCCCAAGATGTACCCATTCACAAAATGTCATTGGTGCAACGTATATACTAATCAAAATATGCTAATTTCAGCATTTGCTATAACTATCGAATCGATCTTTCGATTATACTGACATCTGCACTGTAAAATCCGCAACGATATTGATTTTATTTCCACGCTATGGTCATCTTCTATATAATTGCTGGTCAACAATGCCCGTGGGTGTAAAATCCTAAATAATATAGCTATTCGATATAATTTGTGAAAAAGAAGATTCGATATGTATCGAATGTGAGACTACATGCAAAACATATTTCCATTGGGAAATGTGAGGAATACCAAGATGTATCCATTCACCAATTTTCATTGGTCCAACGTATATACTAATCCAGTTATGCCAATTTGCGTATTTGCTACAATAATCGATTCGATCTTTCGATTATACTGACATCTGTAATGTAAAATCCGCAATGACATTTTTTTTATATCCAGTCTATGGTCATCTACTATATAATTCCTGGTCACCAATGCCCATGGGTGTAAAATCCTAAATGTCATAGCTATTCGATATAATTTGTGAAAAAGCAGATTCGATATGTATCGAATGTGAGACTACATGCAAAACATATTTCCATTGGGCAATGTGAGGAATACCAAGATGTACCCATTCACCAATTTTTATTGGTCCAACGTATATACTAATCCAGTTATGCCAATTTGCGTATTTGCTACAATAATCGATTCGATCTTTCGATTATACTGACATCTGTAATGTAAAATCCGCAATGACATTTTTTTTATATCCAGTCTATGGTCATCTACTATATAATTCCTGGTCAAGAATGCCCATGGGTGTAAAATCCTATATGTTATAGCTATTCGATATGAATTGTGAAAAAGCAGATTCGATATATATCGAATGTGAGACTACATGCAAAACATATTTTCATTGGGAAATGTGAGGAATACCAAGATGTATCCATTCACCAATTTTCATTGGTCCAACGTATATACTAATCCAGTTATGCCAATTTGCGTATTTGCTACAATAATCGAATCGATTCTTCGATCATACTGACATCTGTACTTTAAAATCCGCGTTGCTTTTGGTTTAACTTACAGTCTATGGGTATCCACTATATAATACCAGGTCAAATATGTCCTATGTGTTATAGCAATTCGATATATTTTAATAAAAATTATATTCGATATATATCGAGCGTGAGACTACATACAAAACAAATTTCCATTGGGCATTGTGAGGAATACAAAGATGTACCCATTCACCAAATTTCATTGGTCCAACGGAAACACAATTGAAGTTATGCCAATTAACGTATTTGCTATAATAATCGAATCGACTTTTCGATCATACTGACATCTGCACTTTGAAATTCGCAATGTTTTTGGTTTAATTTCAGGGATATGGGTATTTACTATGTATTTCCTTGTCTACTATGTCCTTAGATGTAAAATCCTAAATACTATAGCAATTTGATATATTTTAAGAAAAAGTAGATTCGATATATATCGAGCGTGAGACTATATACAAAACATGTTTCCATTGCGCATTGTGAGGAATACCATGATGTACCAATTCACTAAATTTCATTGGTCCAACGTATACACTTATCATTTTATGCCAATTTCCGTATTTGCTATAAAAATCGTATCGTACATTCGACTATACTGCCACCTGTATTGAAAAATTCGCATCCTATTGATAACCCCTCCATGCGATGGCCATACATTATCCCTCTCTTCTCTACTATCCCCGCTTTCAAAATTTCGCCTATGTTCTTATATTGGTGACGTATATAGGGCGATGCGTGTATTTCTTACGGGGACCTAATACAAAAAGATATAAATTCATATTGATATATCTTCGTTAGGAAACAATCCTCATCTAAATAATTTATGTGTACGCATAATTCATTTCTTCCCTTACATATTTTTATAATTTTTATCCCCGTAACTATGTAAATAGGTCTGAAAAATGGCTCAATCGAATGCAACCTTTTATCGATTATAACTTCGACTGTAATCGCTCGATTCGCTTGATTTAACTTTTGTCGAAGAAAATACATTAACAGTAGTATTATATATGACTTTCCTATTCATGCCTTGATTAAGAAAAAAGTTATTAGCGATTTAAGCGTAACCAAGGAGATTGGTATCGATATAACTCGCACATGAATCGATCGAGCGAAATGGTCATCATTGCAAAAGTTGACCATTTTGATAAAAGTATTACTTTGAAAATTTCATTTCTCTAGCTTAAACGGTTGCTAAGATATTCAAGATTGCATGCTCCACAAAAAAATGGCGACAATGATTTTTCGCGTGCAGGACATTTTTCGGAATTTAATTATGAATAACCCAAGAGGGATACGGAGAAAGTGATCTCAAACGTGAGGGTTCGGAGAACCCTCTAACGGTTTTTCCTAAAGAGTCCAAATTTTCATATGGCACATGTCTCAAGGCTGAAATCCGAGTTTGAAAATTCGCCCATCACGACAATGTTAAATCGAAATCGTTTATTCCTCGGAATTGTATCGACGTACGAAAATTTTAAGATAGCCAAAAAATTAACCAAAGAATTATCTAACTTTTTGGCAAAGGAATTTGTCGTACGATTATTGGAAGTTGGTCAAAAAATTCCCAAAGTTTTCCCATAAGAAAAGCATTGAGAGCATTCAAACAGTAATAAAAAATACTAAATATCAATTCGTCGCTATGACAACCACACCAAAAAATAGACCAAAAAATCTAGTCCATGTCCATTGAATATCATGTTCCTCGGAAGTTTTAAAGTACAAAATAAATGCGAAAAAGTCGTAGTCCCATAAGGCTCCTATGTTAATTCAAGTCGATATATCTCGAAAACTAATCGACTTTTTCAACTTTTCAGATTTTTCCTCCCGATCAATTTTTTTTTACTTTTACGTCCAATATTCCATATACCCACACCTATCACAGTTTGGGCTACTAATTTGTGTCAATCACCCAATCAATGAATTACTTTCCAGCTTTAAATATGTATTGTTATCCGTGAGCTGCAGGAGTGAATAGGCAGTGAATAATACAATATGGAAGATAAGTGCAAATAAAGGTATTTCTTATTCAATTATTTGTCTTGCGAAAATCACGTTTCCTTGAGTGACTAAGTTATTCAACTGTGAAAATTATCGAAATCTTGACATTCACAATGTCTTGTACACCAAAGGCTGTGATCCGTTACTCACCAGATTTATTGCGCATTGCGTTGGATATTAAAGCTGAGATATTTGTGTATCCCGATTCATTAAAACTTTAAATAGAGGTATTTCTGAAGTGAAATCATTCGCGATCAGGATCAATAATATTTCGATAAAATTCGTCATACTAGCCCCAATTCATGCTAAGGCGCATTTGTTTCTAGATATTGATATTCAGTCCCTACGTAATTCGCTTACGAAGCGGGGAACAGCTGTTACATCTTATTCGTATATGATATAAGAATTTGGTTGAGTTTTGTGGAAAATAATTAATAAACGTGTTTTTCATTGTAAATCGTAAAGTCGTTATGCTATGATATTACGTATGCATTGGGTGTTGCAGTGGAACGTGGTCTCAACGTTTTTTGTATTTGAATTGAATAAGTTAAAGAAACTCGTAGAAATTTATTTTACTTTTTTAGCCCCTCAGAAAAACTTTTCTCTTTATAAATATATACATTCATGTTGTAGCCTACGTACCATGCGCTCGTTTTACGTGAAAGTGGAAATATCGCTTATACCTAAGCTAGCCAGCTTTAAAGTAAACGATCCTTAAGTAACAAGTAGCAAACAAAAAGTGTAAGACCTCCCACAACGAGCATAACAGGCCGTAGGCCTTTTTCGGGGGGGCCTAGGGGGGGCAGAGCCCCCCCAGCGAGCATAGCGAGTTAGAAACATATACAGGCCTGATGCGGGATACATCCCCAAAGGTTGCTAGAAATGGAACAGAAAAAACTACAGAAATAGAAAGTAAAAACGTTTGCTGTTAGTGTTAAGGACAAGAGACTGGTATAAAATTGATTAAAATGCAATTCTAATGATGACGAAGAGAAATGGATTATATCGCAGGGTAAGTATATACTTACTCTATGATTATATATAAGAAGAAGAAAGAATACAGAAAGACGTGGGTCATAAAAATCTTAATTTAATCAAAGAATGTAATTTGTAGTCATCTTCAATTTTTTATCTGCATATCGCCGCCTTATTGCACCTGGAGGGTATTTCATAAATCTTTTTGTCGACTTCAGCACAATGTCTATTATCTAATACTACGAAGTAAAGCCTAACTCCATTAGGTGATTCAGTGGTGTACAAATCGATAGGAAACCAGAAGGAAAATATTTTCAAAGCCGAAGAGAATTAGGAATTGGAGGAAGATAAGAGAGGCAGTAGAATTGGAAAACGAGTTAAAGGAACTGTGATAGGGAGGACTTCTCATCTCCTAAACACAGAAGTCTTCCCATCTCTCTCTCCTCCACAAAAATCTCTCTTGCAGTTTTATTTTTCGCGGCCAAGGTAGGAAAAGTATAAGAAGAAGCATGCGATGGGGGGAGGGATGGAGGTAGGAAGATATATAGGATTCCCCTCCCTTCTTCCACAGGCCCTCACGCGTTCTCGAAAAAAAATAAGAAAAGATAAAACAAAGGGATGCGGCTCACATTGGCAGGGCCATTCGCCCGCCCCATCCCCTTCACCTCCCCACCCCCTTCTTCGTATCCTTTACAGGAGATCCCCCAACCCTCCCGCCGAAAAAAGACCCCTTCCCCTCCCACTTCACACATCCCGAGAACACACACATTCGCGTAGCACACCCGTGCAAACCGACACACGCGCGAAAACCATGTGTGTGGATAAGCTCAACGCCTCCAGCGCTGCGGGGTCAAAGACCCACGACGCGGTGCAGACCTGTCCCCATCCCCTCCGTCAGTGACTTCAGCACGGCTTCCCCACCCCCTACCTCCCCTTTTAGTCCCCCTTCCATCCCACCGTGCCTCTCCTCGAGCCTCCCCACCTCTCTCATTAACCCTTTAACACCCTCGACCCCTCATTTTTTCCACCGCATGATGCAGGCATGATATTATTTCGGCTATCTCTTGCATGACTCCATGGCGGCTGTGTACTATTTACTTTTTCGGGTAATGGATCGTAAAAATGGCGTTCGCACTCATACGTGATGTGTGTCTTTTTGATGATACGACGTGGAGTACATATTTTTTTCGCGGATACCTGTCGATTTCGGCTGTTCTCCTCGGCATGTTACAAAGGTAATGAAAGCGTCTTTGTTTCAACAAATTTTATTTTGGTTTTAACTTTACGTTGGCAGTGAAATAATGCCTATGATGCAAATTTTGCAGCTTTTAAATCTTCGTGATTCAGAAGTAGATTTTTTGCGGGGGTAGAAAAAATTCGGCGACCTAATCGCCGAAAATTTTCATTAAGTTGCATGATGATTTCTTATTAGGGCACTGCCTGCCGTATGAAATAAATTAATACTCTGCTGAATTTTACAATGTTAATAAACAAGATTATAATAACAAAACAAATATTCAATCCCACACTAAACTGAGGTTAATGCACAAACTGATAAATGTAACGTAATTTTTTCCCGAGATATTGGTTTTTAGTGGGCTCGGAAGTTATAATACACTGTATATGTGAACCTGAGCAGCATAAAATCCTAAATTCACTTTCATGGTTGTACAGCAATCTCCCCATTTACATGCAATGCTCCATGCAGGTTATCACCTCCGGACCTATCAATTTTGTTTCCGGTAAATTCTCTCTCCAGCACATTCGAAAAAATATTTTTTGTAGAAGAGGGTCCACTTTGAAAATATCCCATTAAATTTCGGATTTCTGATGAGAATTCTAAAGTCGCTTAGAGATAATGTAAGGGTATTAAATGATCCGACTCGCAATTTCTCAATTACATTTTGAGATCGATAAGCGTATATAAGTTTGTAATGAAGGTCCAATTTTCTCGAGTAATGGTGAGTGTTACCTCTATGTTCGCCAATGAGAAAATTTAAAATTCAGTCAACTCGCGGTGAGTCATTCGTGTGTCCGTCGTCTAAGCGTGCATCGCCAGCCTCAGTTGCCCTGCCTTCATTCGTTCACTTTATTCCCGCAATAACTCATCCTAGCGCATCAGTCACCATTTCAGAATTCCAAGCCCTTCCGTACCTCTGCTGGTCATTCTTTTTATGGACCCTTATTCCGCTCCTCTTCTCTCCGATAACCGTTGCACTGAATCACTGAACTTCGCGCTCACGCCCTACTCTTCTTAGTCATGCCCGAGTCGTATACCCCAAAATTTCCATAGCTCGAGGGTTTTGATGCCACATTTACGATAGTTCCAATTAAATTTTATGCAAGGTGACTGAGCTTGAATATTGGAAGCAATATAAATGTTCACTTTTCCGACAAGATCTGTGCAGGCTGATGCATGAGTTGCAACGTTTAAAGCCACTTTAAATCGGTGAGGGTCGATCTTTTATTATGTTATTGCAGCTATTAACTAGAAGTTACCCTTATTTCTAATAGTTGCCACATAGACACGCACGAAAATTATTTTGAGATTTGCATCGGGGATTGATGGAGGGAAAAACGTCGGAAGTGCTCCCTTGGTTGATATTTTATGAATTTATAAATAGAGATTGAAATATTTTTCTTAAATGTGAATCGGTTTTTTTAGGCCAAGACAGCTGTAATTTTTACTCTTCCTGTGTCATATAGCTACAATAGCCGGCATATTTCCTGAATCTTTGTTGATATTAATCAATAACTTTTTCAAGTTTTAATCCCCAGAATTTGGAATGGAGACTAATCGTACTAATTAATCATTGCAGCGCTTCTGCCGCCAGTTTTTTCAATAGTTGTTATACTCTCACTCTTGTCACCAATCAACTCACCACTTAAATATTCATATTCACTTTTCACATATTTGCCCTCATCTTCATCTTAATCCCTATAATATCCTCACCGTATGGGTATAAGGCGATAACTCGTTTAGGAAATGTAACGGCGAAGAATCTGAATGAGAGTTCTATGCAAAGAAGGGTATTGTGCTCCGATGGTGAACGCGGGCAGTGGCGCCCCCTACTGCGGACTGGAATGCCGGATGAACTCAAATGATCGATTCAGTGCAGGAGTCGTGCCAAAAAGCCCCTATTTTATGATTTTAAGTGATTATTCATCGGTTAAACCGAAATGTTTTACCCCAATTTTGTATATAATTGGCCACTTAGTCATTCCTAAATTTCGATTTTCCGTTGTGTTACGGTAGGTTAGATGCCAAATTGCAGCAAGCTTGTCATTTCTTGCCACGATGATAAATTCAGATTTCGTGAAAGATAAAATTGGGCTAAAGTCACCAACGCATGTAGATGAAAACATCAACCGTGAAATATTTATTTTACATAATTTTGAGATTAAGTTATGATAGTGATTGTTTATCATTGTGATTGGGTGTGTTCTTGTGCTTCAAATTTCCTTGCTTCAGCTGCGTATCTTTTGTCGCTCAGTTAGTCTGTTATCATGCTTGGGTCATATTGGATCCTTAGAATTTACTATTATTTACTATTTACTTTACTTGACCTTATTTACGTAAATTTAACATACCTACGTTTTGAAAGGCAATAAAAATATGCCTAAAGTTCTGTACCAGGTTGCGTATCCTCCATTGTATACCATAAGTACTCCAGTAAATTTTTTAATATTACTTTCTATACATATTTCTAAAAATGAGTTGTTATGAATGAGAATACGTCTTCCTAATAATTCCACTTGTTGAGGCCGTGAACTGCAGTGCGAGGGCCTTTACTGTATTTGTCTGTCTCGCAAATTACCGCATTTCCTGGGATATAACTGCGACGCCACATCGGCAAGGAACTCCGGCCAATGCAAATACCCCTCACTGAAAAAAAATATGCGATCAGTGCTTATTGGAATGCATTTCTTCGAGAAATTTTGAATGTCATTCTCAGTGTGGTATTTGCGATATTTAGGCTGTTTCTCAGCCTGGTTTCATAAGATTTTCTCATTTTATCCCCCATTATATATTTTAAGTATCCCAATAAATTTTTTAATATTACTTTCTATGCATATTTCTAAAACTGAGTTGTTATGGCGCATTTACTGCACAGCAAGAGCAAACGATGAGTTGAGGTTCTTAGCTTGAATTATAACAGCCGAATGATTTTACAGTGCTAAGATGAATATTTTTTCGACTTAAAATTAGATACCCTATTCAGTGGCTTGAAGAGTGCTTGAATTTCCACCCCTGAAATCCTATACTGTGGTTCGGCGAGTTCATTCTAACAAATGTTCCGGAGAACCTCGGAGTAGCGAGTGGTATACTTTTTTGTTGCTCGCTGAAAGTGCTCGTGTGTACGAAGAATCTTCACGAGTTGATATTAAAAATATGCTCTGATCGCCAAATGATTGTAAAAGACTTAGAGGTAAAAGGATGATTACATAGCTAAAATGTGCAAACTAACGGAAAGAAATAATGTGTGAAAACGTTGAGGACACGATTTCTCTCTATGACATCAGCGTTTGGCTTAGCCTTAAAATTAGTGCGTGCCAGTAAATTTATTATTTTCGTCTAATTATGGAGTTGGGTCCTCTTTGAGACCCAAAATGTTTAGCTGAAATCTGTAAGCTATCACGCATCGTATCATCAGGATGACATCCAACATCCACCTTTATAGATACTTGGAACGCTCTCAACGATAATCATGTTTACTTGATGTTCAGAAAAGTTCATCTAATTTGAAATATGACCTATTAATCACGATAGATATGAAAATTTATAGAATCAATAGAAATTTTGCAAGTTGAGTTCATTGAGCTATCTATGGGCTAGGTACTGTAAGTCCACACTAATCCGACGTTTTGTTCGGAACAGTTCTTAAGAGCTATAGAACGCTTCGGGCGTTGAAATCTCCTCATTTTCGATCGATGAGAATAATTTCAAAGACTGTTCGACGTTCATTCTTGAGATTTGGTTCTGTATATTATGAGACATGGAAATAATTTATTAAAATCCAAATTTCTAATGAATTGATATAGACCGCTGCTACCAAAAGCGAGGTTTACCATTGTATCTATTTTTACGGGAGATGTGAACGCTGCTATTTGCTTCTAACATAATGAAATTTTTGACAATATAACTAGGAGTCAATGTGGTATGAACCTATCAGAAAATAAAAAAAAACAAATATTTTTAATAGTAAGGTCAATGAATAAAAACACAACCTTGGCATACGTGGCAATTTATCTTATGACAATCATTTGTCTGACTCGGAATCAAACTAGATGCCCGAAATTACGATGCACTTCCTTCGAAATTTTTATCTAGGCCAAGTTACAGGAAAAATAAACGACGCTACCATTTTTTCTGAAGCTAATAAACTTTTTTGTCGATAATAGATTCTGATAGTGATAGATAAGATAATTTCATTTTTAAGAATCACTTTCTTGAAAAGAATCTTTTACAATTTTTCTACCTGATTTATATCCAATTGCTCACCTTATATTACTACCATTAAATTCTATTATATCACAAAAATATTTCCCTTTGCATCATTTTCGTGGCATAAGAGGTTACAGTTACATGAAAAAGGTCTGCATGACGATTAAAAATTTCATGGCTCAAATGATCCCCCGATTATATGCTTAAGCTATCGTGGTCGATCTTATCTCAGTAAATCTGAGTTGTACAAAAGTAGTTTACCACATATATTGAATCAATGCGACACTGGTAATTTATGAGATATTTTGTGAGTTTATAATCATAATATTTTTCAATACGGGAATAATTCCATTTAAAAGTGATACTTTTATTATTGTAGAAGACGATGAATAATATTAAAAAGCATGTCAAGAATTAATTGTACAATTAAAATGGCACATGATCAGGATTATCATTATTCTTATACTGTAAAGATATTTACATGATGAATTATTCATATGATGTTTTACGTATAAAATGTTGATTGGTTCATTCTTTCATTTTAAGTTTAAGTTATTAAAAATAGCTATAGTGACGCTATATATGTAAAAATTTGTTATCAAAGATTTATATAGTTGAGAAAAGCTTGTTGTTGGGGAATTGAAAGTAAAATTTCTCCTGTAGTATTTTATGTAGCATAATTTAGTACTTATAATGGAAGGAAATGTGATTTTTAATGCTATTAATTAAAGCAGTGATGGAAAAATTATTATTTTATCACATGATATGTTAAATAATATCAATTTATTTCACTGAATTCCAACATGTAGTGGATATAAAGTTAGTATTTCCATTGTCTCAGTGTCGTACATCATACGCAGAGAAGCCAACATAAAAATTTACAATTCTAAGAAAGCTCTTTTGGACCCTTTTAATACCATTTACATGATTTTTTATAATTTGGATACAAATTCAAGGAGTCATATTCCAAAATAGGACGAACTAATGATATATGTAAATGTTTTAACATTTGAATATCTTATTTTAATTCTAGTGGCAATGTTTTCTTTAAGTCCACCAATAGTAACGTATATTTCCACTTCCATGATGGATAAAATCTTCTCCGTACACGCGAATAGACTTGGTGACAACCGAGAAAAGATGTGGGTAAACTCTTCTCGGGAATCCCACCGGGTTAATTTACCTATAACGGCCAACGTTTCAAGCTCTGACTGGGGGTCATCCTCAGGGCTGAATGTTGTTTTATTTTTTTGTTAACATTGAGCCCTGAGGATGAGCCCCGAGGCGGAGCTTGAAACGTTGGCCGTTATGGATAAATTAACCCGGTGGGAATCCCGAGAAGAGCTTACCCACATAATACGCCAGGAAAGCATCAAATCATATTCCGGAGAAATAAAGGTTACCAAAAGACAAATATTCAAAAATGACAGATGTTTTGGGCACAACTTCACCTGGGAGTAGTTGAAGAAAGTGGGTGATTTCTTATGATTGAAAGAGGTAACATTATATTTTTATAATTTGAGACATTGAATTAAGGATGCACCAGTCAGATATTCTTTGTTGTTGTAACAGACAATAGTTAAGTTGAGGGCAATGAGTTGAGTTATGGGTGACATTGAGTATTTTAATGTCATCAGTACTTGGTACGAATCCCATATTCGAGAGTGGTCCGAAATGCTAACCGCAGATTATCGGCTGCAAGTGGGGGCTGGAGAATTTACTGGCGTTCCGTGAGTTTTGTATTCCTGTTCACCTTCTCGAACAGGATACGTGTTCTTGTTCTCGCTTATCTTTGAAGCATATCATTGAAGGCTTGGTGAAGCTATTCAAAGTCATCATAATACAATACTCAATAACCTGAAATATGTCTCACAATATAGGTAATGCCTTCGATTCGCGAAAACAGGTGAGAATGTTTTCTTTGAGTCCACCAGTAGTAAAGTAACGTATATTTCCCCATCTCTGGTAGATAAAATCTTCTCGACCGTGTACCAGCTTTTCCTTTTGCTGTAAAACGTGCATTGTTATGAAGCATCCGATCGGGTAACAAATAATTCCACTTGACAAAAGCGATAGTGGAGTGTTCTGCAGCTGGCTGAGTGCTATTCATGTCATCGATTTCTCTTTTTAGCGTCTTCGCGAGTAGTTCTTTTCGAGGACAAGATGGTTGCAGCTGAATTTATCATTTTACGACCTTTAAGTTAGGGAATCTATTGGGAAAACCGAGAAATCGAACCTCAAATTTTGGGCTATAAAAATATATTTCAATAACTATTTATCTGATAATGGAGAGTGTACTAATGTGACGGGAAAATTGCAGTGCCACCCTTGTTTCCAATCTTGATATGGGATTTTTCGACAGAAATCGATAGATGTTCATGATACTGACAACAATAAATGTTAACGTTAGATTTTAAGGAATTTATACTTATTTGGATAGGCATAGTAAACAGGTGATTTTCAATTTCCCTGGGTATTAAATTATTGCGAAGAAGGTATAAAAGGAGCCAAAAAATCAACAAGCAGTGGCTTAGCGAGGGGGGAAGCCCAGGGGTCCGCACCCCCTTAAATATGAAAAAACAATTGCTTTCCTTCATAGTAGAAAACAAAATATTGAAAAATCATGAACTTACAAAAGATTTCTTTGGCAAATGAAGTTTTTTAGATTATGAAAAGTGTTAAAATTAATTTAAAACCCTCAACTTAGTACCCTGTTTCTCAAAAGTTTATCTTCCTGGTTTTGAACCCCCACCCCGTCCGAACAAAATTCCTGGCTACCCCTCTGTCAACAGGTCTTTAAAGAAGAAGGGGAAAGCAAGATAGGATTAGATTAGACTGAGAAATCAGTGGAGAATTGCTGGAAAAATATCAAAAGTGGGCTTCAGGAGGCTGCTAGAGAAGTTCTAGAGAGAATAAAATGTGTTAAGAAAATGGGTCACGGATGAAGTCCTTGACCTCATTGAAGAACGAAAGAAGTATTAGAATATGAATACTGAGGAAGGACAGGCTTGCTACAAGAGAATAAAGAACAAGATTTTCCGCAAAGCGAGGAAAGCCAGAGGAGCGTGGATGAGGAACATATGCGAGGGAAAATAATCTCGTACAAGGAAAATTGGAAGCGGTCTGTAGAACAGTGAGGAACCATTTCAAGGAACGAAGCACAAGATGTAATACCATTAGGAACAAGTATGGAAATATTTCAATTGATAACGAAGACAAAGCCGAGAGATGGAAGGAATACCTGGAGGAATTATGCAACGGAAGCAAACTTAGCTAAAAAATTATCTAAGAGGAAAATGAAGTAGAAAAGGATGACATTAGAGCGACCATCTTAAGATCGGAATTGGACGCTGCAATAGACCTGTGAAAGAATAAGGCCCCAGGAATATATGACATTCCAGCAGAGCTAATCAAAACTACAGGAGAAAAGGTCTTAACTCAACTGTATAAAAAGAAGGCTTTAGAAGTTAATTTGATGCATGATGACAGGCTTATAATGTAACATGGAAGGATGTTCTTGCGCGTAGTGCATCATTCCCAATGCAAAGGCAGAAAGTTTATTATTTTATATTCTTTCAGCCCTTCCTCTTTCTGCAAACTTAATTTCTGACTTTTCGGACAAATAGCACATCAAGATCTAATTGGTTCGCTGGCGGTATCGTAGACCTGCCATTCTTTTTTTTACATCTCCCATCCATTTTGATCTTCTTCGTATTTCTAGCCATCCCTAACAGCTGCTCTCTCTTAATATATTACCACTGGAGAGAGGGGTTCCTCCCCGTTCGAATATTAATCTTTTTTCCCAACGATTGCTGCTTGTTAAAAATTAACGGCATTATCTTGAAATTTTCAGTGTTTGTATCAATCAATTCATCAATCTTCATCTGAAAGATGAAACTTTCACCTCAAAATTTTATCCGTGGAAAAATTTCTGTTTGTGACATTGTCTTTTAAAATACAAACCTTAATATCTAAGCCCACCAAAGTTAGCTGGCGATCAAAATTCAGCAGTGGCTAATTGATTAATAGCAATTAAATATCATTTTTATAACTTATTCATCGATCATGAATTCTTTGAATAAGACTCCCTCAACTTTACCATAGCATCCTTTAGTCGATGGCTGAGGTAGCCATCAAAATTTTGGTAACTAAATCAGTGACCACGAAGAAAGGAAACGAAAACTTGACTCAAAGGTGAAGCTTTATTTCATTAATTTCTCAGAGATAAAAATGTCTTTGTTTGAAATGAATGCAAATGTAAATAATAGAGTGTACTTTATTATACTCTGCAAATTCCAAGGAAATAGCAGCATTTTAAGGCAATTAATATGGCAGGATAAGTAATACAAAATTGACCGCTAGAACGTGAGTGTGGCGTCCTCTTAAGGCCATGGAAATACCTCTTCCCTCTGGAGCAGGACGCTGGCTCTTCTTTTTCCACCTCCTCCGCCGAAATAAATCCGGTTAGGAGGAAAGAGAGAGAGGGGAAAGGGACCCTCATAACCCTTGAGATCATTGCCTCCTGGTGTGACGTAAGAGGCCGCGATTTAAATCATAACTATTTTTATCTCATTCACGCCAGGATTAAGCGAATTAATGGGCTCTTTATCGTCCACCACCTTTGGGAAGTATGAGTCACTGATATCTATTTTATCAATTTTCGTAGCACTTACCTATGACGCGGAGCAGATCTTAGGGATACCAAGTCATCCTTAATCAGATGATTGGGATACAAATTTTTTGCTATACCATTAAAAATCAGTTTAATGCAATGAAAGTAAATCAAATTCAGCACGGTATTGAAAAAATTCTAAATATAATGAAAAACTACGTTTATCTCTTATTTTTTCGTGATAGTAATATAACAACAATAAACTTGTGATAGTTTAACTTAAAAAGGGTCCCCTTAATAATCACGCTTGCATAACATACTCCAAGCTATTGAAAAAACAATATTTACTACTTCGAAAAAAGAGTAAAACAAATAACAACCATAATAAAATTTTAAAAAATCAAATGCAATTGAATGAGTGGTTCATCCTCTAAAGAAGGTGGTTATACTAATTTTTTAAGAAGAGAAATTGAAGTGGAAGAATGTCCTATTTATTTACGATGAATTTGGAATAGTGAACAATACCTTCATTTATTTGTTGTTCATCTTTCTGTTTTCCATTTCCCGAAATGTTTTTTTTCTTACTTTTGCTGTGCCTGTAACATTATTTTATATAGTGGCGAGCATTAACCTGTACTAATCAAAATAAATAACCGTAAAATAAAAGTTATTTACTAACCTCATACTTACTCAGCGAAGACAGCAAGCAGGAAAAAAGGAGAATGGCCACAAGCAAAACTTTAAATTAAATCCTTCATCAGCCTCTTTTTAATTGCATACATCAATCTTGTAATTCTATTTTTACTAATAATTGAAAGAACCATCTTCTTATATACAAATAGTTGATGATGACCTTGGTGTAAAAATAAACTATTCATAAAAGTAGAGAATGATTGAATATTTCGTTTAAAATAAATACAGTTAGCAAAGAGGAGAGCCTTGGGTATTTATAAATGTCAATGTTCCATTATAAGTCACGGATATGGCGAGCTGAAAAAGACGACTGAAGTAAGAGCATTAGTAATTGGCCGAGTGTGGATATCAAAGGGCGGATCAGAGGATAAATGGGAACTACGCAAAAGAAAAATGACGATATGCCTCAAGGAAGACAGCGAAGAAAAAATACTCAACTCTCGAGGAACCTTGAGGAGCCACTTGGCATATTAACAATTTAACTGCGAGAGATGAAAGATCTTTCGGGGCGTCAAAGAATTTACTTTATTTGGGAAAATTTTTGAGTTTTCATCATTTTTTTTAGATAGAAATTTTTTTTGGATGATTAGAAAATGAGGATGTTTTACGTTAGAAACTTAATTTAAATATGAAATAAAAAATTTGAAATAAAAACTATTATTATTTTGCTTTTTTATCATTTTTTGCGCAATATTTTTAAGATGAGATTGTAATTAGTCAACGCCTTTTTCATGCAAAGGTTTTGCAATGGTTTCTTATCAAATATTTGAAAATATGCTATTTAAATCTATAATGCAGCGTTAATGGAATTTTATCGATGGAATTTTTAAGGGTTGTTTCGATGTGCCGCAAAGACTTCTCATTGGCATAAATTTGTACGAAATCCTCATTTCTATCCGTACAATAATCATTGCTTCCCAAATAACAGTTTCTTTTCTTGAATGCTGCTGGTAATCAGTACTATTGATTTACTTCAGTTCCTCAAAATATCGTAGTATAATGACTAAATATTTGGAAACTGTGTTACTTACTAATTTAGAAATTTCAAATCGGTCCACCGGTGGAAATTAGAAACGAAGTATGATGTGTTAGCCTCCACTTACAGCTTTTTGATTAAATGCGGAAGACAAGTATAAATAAGGGCTTCTGCTCTGGTAGAAATTTTGAAGTAAAGACGTTACCAGAGAAAATTAGGACGCATATCCAGAAAAGCTAACTCCTAATAAAAGGGACTTCACGCGCCACTGTCTCAACTTTATCTGGATGAAAAAAAGCTCCCAATTCAAATTTTTCATCTGAAGTCTTTTCTTCCTCCCAAATTAATCGTCGCTTAATTCGAAATGATATATTCCCTGTTGCCGCGAGTGTTGGAATAGGCCCATGAATGTTATATATTCAGAAACGAGCCACTCGAAAAAAAAACTATAGAGAAAGAATGAAAGGTTTTCACAGATGTGCTTTGCATTAAACGTTTTGACAGATAGAATTCTCAGTCTCAGATATCAGCGATGGGGTTGCATCCCTATTATGGAAGAAAACTGTCGCCGCGGCGCCATTAAGTATTGAGACTTGGAAATATTGAACTCAGCAGAATTTTGAGATGGTGACGAATATTAAGGAATGTCTGGAAAATGTTTGCCATGACTCCATAGATGAGCTGGAAAGAGGTTAAATAATAAATGATTAGGAAGATAGCAAAATCATGGTCATTTTTTGCACTCTATCTAAATTATAATTGTAGTTAAGAGAGATGTGAATATTAATAATAGTACAGAAAGCCTATGATTTGTAATATATTGAGAGGCAATATTGAGAGAAATATTTAGAAAAATTAAATGATTCCTTCTCGGTGGTATTCAAAGTTATGCAGTTTTAGCCATCTTATTATTATCATCCACAGATTTGCTGAAGGTCAAAATACCTACCTTGAGTTACAAAGTCCTTAATAATGTCCTCGATATCCGGATGCAGTGTTCCCGAGCATACCTACTCTCCGCGACCAGAAGTTTACCAACGTCGAATGCAGGAGGTGATTTTTCAAAATAATGGATAAATTTTAGCAAATTTCCCATTTTTAGACTTAGCCCCTGAATAATACCCAATTTTTTCCCGTTGGTTTTGTTTGGAAAATGTTTTAAAATGTGATTGATTATGCGTGTTTTTTTAAATGTGACTTAAAAATACCTGCTTCAGTTTAGGGACTTGATCTACTCATGTAATATTATTTGAATGTCATTTCTCTCCCTTTCTCTGTCGTCTCTTCCACCGAATTACCAGGGAATTTCAAACGAGCTATATGGCGGAAACGAGGAAATTCCTTTTTTATACGAAGTAATTCAATACTTTAATCAACATTTTGAACTTTTTTTCCTTGAGCTTGGCATGATTATTAATCGCGTATCAAATTAGACATGCGCTTCATATCAGTGGTAGTATGAAAGTCTAAGAGCACCCAAAATATTTTTAACGGAACATTGATTGTTGATATAAGCATAATCAGCCATTTTATGTGTACAAGAAAGCAGGAAAAACGAAGAATTTCCTATATTTCCTTGCAGAAGTGTCATTAAAGTGGTTTGGAAGCTTGGGCACTGGGACTCCAGCTACCATTGCTTTCCCAAATGACTGAATTGGAGAAGTGGAAACGGTCGTTTGTTGCCGCAAACTTATATCTCCATAATTGTCTAAACGTGATTAGGGGGGCTAGAACGAGAGACCAGTCTGGTATTTTTGCCAGTCTAAAATTGTCTTTTACTCAGGGCCACTTTTACGCCTTTAATGCTGAAATTTGTTCCAATTTTTCCATGTTTTTATGAAACAGTCTCTCACTACTAAGTCTACGAAGGATTGGAGCACTTCGTGAAGGAGAATTTTACTATCCTGAATGCGCTATTGATTGACACTTAAGACACAAGTAAAAATACATACACCCTTCTGAGTCTCGCGGCATTACCCGAAGTAGGCGATACAGGGTGATGAATTATGTAGAGGATGATTCTAGACTTGGTAAGAAAAATAGATCAGTGTCGGTGAACTGATTTAATACATGGTAATTATAGCATACCACTGCAAATATGTAGTTATTGTGTTATTTTAAGTATACTCTCATCAAGTACACGAATTATTTGTAAAGACAATCGGAGAAGGTGACCAGAAAACACTTGTAGCCTTTGAGACATATTACTGCATGCGAGTGCTGAAGATCAAATGGACGGAAAGGGTAGGAAACGAGGAGGTTGACCTAAGAATGGGAGAAGAAAGAGAACTCGTAGGAACCATAAACCAAGGAAGGACTAGGTGGATAGGATTTGTCATAATATATGGTATTTTTGTGATAAATGTGTCCGAGGGAAAATTTGAAGGAAAAGTCTCTTGAAGAAGACCTAGAGAAGAACTTGATACGGAGAAAGAAAAACAGAAGACAGAAAAACATTACAAAACTGAAGGAACTATATTGGTAAAGTAAGAAATTGAAGGCCGCTGAATACAAATCTCACGATCAGAGACTGAGAACACTTCAAATACTTTAAACAGAACATTTATTATTGATGAGACCATAAGCAGCTATTTTATGTTAACAAGAAAGCAGGAAAAACGCATTTTTTTCCTAAATTTCCCAGCAGAAGATTCATTAAGTGGTTTTGGGAGCGTGGGAGTCTAGCTGCCAGTAGACTCCCGAGTGACTGATAGGTTCAGTCGCTAACGGCCGTTGGTCACCGCGCTCCTACATCTAGAAAATAGTCTAAACACGATGTAATACTATAAAATAATGGGCTAGAGTACCCACTATGATTCCATTAGCTTTGCATCTGCTGTGCATACTCACTGAAGCTTGAGCTCAAATATTCCGTTTCCAAAGTCCCCGAGGGACACTACACCTCGCGCGGATTTTCGATGGGGCGCGGCCCGGTCTGTCTCTCCTACCCTTCGGATGGACGTTTGCTGACTTGTCTTCGGGAAGTTCTCTTTCGTGCGTGGGTGTTGGCCGGGGCGTGGAGCGCGGCCCTGGTCCGTCTCGGCGGCGGCAGCAGCAGTCCCGGGTTTGTCCTTGACATTTAACCACAGCGGCGGAGAGGAGTATAGGCAGGCCCCTCCCGCCGACACACAAGATGCCCAAATCCAAATCCGGCCCTTCCCACACCAACCTCCTGTTACTACCTCCCCCACCCCCATAACCCCACCCACACCATCCACATCCCTTTCCTCCTTCTCTCTGTGGTTCCTTTTGTCGAATCCTGCTCACTTGAAGAAGACCCCACCTTCCGTGAAAGCGCTAGTCGATGTAATCCCTCCACATTTGGGAAAGTGTCTATCAATAGGACACTAGTATCTATTGGATATCAAAATTCTTCTTCACTGAGTGATTCAATCCTTCACGCTATGGTTAACGCTAACCATAAGATGAAAACAGCCTTTTACTTCATCAAGGTTGAAAGTTCCGGTTAGCTTCTGTATAAGATCAGACTTCATGCTAACCAGAAATTTTAGTCATCGCCAGGCAAACTGGAAGGCTTTATCATCTTATTGTCAGCGCTATCCAGACACTATAAAACCGGCAATTAGATTGAGACTGTTTTAAGAAACAATCGACATAATTCATCGTAACAAATTTTAGCATTATAGGCGTAAAGGTGGTCCCTCAGTAGAAGCCAATATTTGGATTTGGTGAGGTTTATTTGGTTGGCTTGGATAGTTTAGGGTAGAGCCCGACGTGGAATTATAATTTATGTCTCGAGTAGCTCAAGCCTCAACTGTTCACTTGAAGAAGATCTCACTTTTCGTTTCAATGGGGGTAGATGTGATTTCTCCACCTTTGGGCTGCCTTAGGGCGAGCGTCTTTATCATATCACTAGAGCAACATATTACTGGTTCGCTTGCTTATTGGTTCAGCCTGATGGTTGGAGTTATTTAGGGTAGAACTCAACCAGGATTAAGATCTTTATCTACTTGTCGCTATACCTTTACTATTCACTTGTGGAAGACCTCACTTTTCATTTCACCTGTCATTGATGTAATTTCTCCGTAATTGGCGTAGGGTACCTCAGAGCGAGCGTGCCTATTATCTTTCGAGAGCAACTAAATCCTTAAATTACTCGTTTCTACCAACCTGAAGATTGTTTTTTTGGGGGGTGGACCTCGAACCGGACTACACCTGAGGCAAAAGTATTTCTAGTATCCCGTGTAGGAGCCCAGTTCCTCTCCCTGGACCACGTAGCACTACGGGAGATTTTCCTTGATCGTATCCACTGAGAATTTCACAGAGGATCTCCTTGGTGTGAACCTTGTAACGTAAATCAGAAGCTCTGCACGCTAGGCTAATACTATTCTTATTATTTTGTGACTACTTGATCATATTTTCATTTATCTAATCACAACTATCCAGCCGTTATACATGCGGATAGCCTATGAGTCATCAAAGCTAATACCCCAGTGTTTGGATTCGAAGTTGGGCAGTTGGGCGAAGTTCACAATTACATCTTGTGCCTCGTTATTGTATGCTTATCCCGCCTAAACATCTTGCCTGCATTTCATCGGTACTACAACTTTCATAAAACTCTCTTTAAGTCTGCAATTCATTATATTAATGTTCTACGGTCTTCAAATTTTCTACGATTTCAACGCCCTGGCGTCATCATTGAGACAGAATGTTTACTTTATTTGTGGAATTACAAGCAAAATCGTGGATAGAAAACCAGCTACACTTTTTATAACTGCTCTTTCAGTTGCCAAATACACTTGTGGGTAGAGTAACCATGTGTCACCCTCCTCATTAAAAACTGTTCTAAACCGGACACCACTGAAGTTACCTTTCTGGCTCTCTTTACCTCGTCTCCTACATTCACCATTAATTTCTTTTTCATTTGTCAACCGCAATTACTTTCCCTATTCACATACCTAGACCCGTGGCAAACGTTTTTACCATGGAAGTACGTGACGATGACATTTATTCCACATCCTTACGTGCCCCAGTCAATACTAATAAAAGTTTATCTCCTTTTATAATAGGTACTTACTTCCATCTGCGTACATTCCCCTACTCATCTTTTATTCGGGTTCCATTACTACATGCTATCAATTCGTGAATCTCCTCCGCAATTTTCACCGGTGAAACGAAATAATCAATTCATTTATTCCGAAATTGACTATATTAATCGATACTGCTCTTTGCAAGAACGTTGCCCTACCTAATGTGCTCATGAAAACATGTCATTTAAATAATATAAATTTAATACATATTTTAATGATCTCATTCCAACTTGCGGAGCAGATAGCCGCACCTATTTGTGAAATGAAACAAATTTGGCAGCAATGATTTTGAGAGGAATTTCGCAATGGTTTTGATTGTATACAGGATAGTGGCATAAATTATTTCCATTTAATTCTCAGTATTTTCCTACAGTTTGAAGATTGTTATGCGATTTCGGAGGTTGCACATCAAAATTGTCACAGAGAAAAATTGTGTATATACCTACTAAGAATTACTGTTATAAATAAAATAATGTTCGACGTGTTTTACATAGAAGATCCCTTAATCAACCATCTCTTCTTAATCCTTCATATTGCTTTTTCTTCCTTCCTCGACTCCTACACGCCTCCAAGTTACCCACACGTTTTCGCCAGCCTGCGCTCTTTTTGCTCATACAACTCACTCCAGGGCTTGGACCAGTATTTTTCAAGAATTTCGGACAAGGGATGGACGTCCTTGCATGTTCGGCGTCGATAAATCCGCTCTTATATTATGTGGCCACCTTTAGAGCCGAGAGACGCAATTTTCGGGTGCACCTGGAGCGCGATGTTTTATGAATGCCCGCAGGGGTGGTCGGTCTCATATTCTCGGTCCATTGAGCCAGAAAACTTCACCACTGCTTTCGTAATGCTCTGATAAATTTCATTTTTAATTTACAGCCTTCATGCGATATTGAAGTCTATATTAATCTACGTTACTAATAATAGACATTTTTCGCTTTGAGCATCATTATGAATATTGGAATAAGGTCATTTCCTTCTGTGGCAAAACGACACATTTTATAGGAAGCCAGTAGCTGCGGAATCCCTTACATGGTATTAGTCCATTGCATATGGCTGTTAAAATACATTCAATCGTATTGTAAAACTTTATCTAACTTACAAATTTAATCTCAAGTTTTTTTTATAATCACCGATTCAAATCGATTATTCCTCTTAAAATTATAAAAAATTAAATGAAATTAGAATATTAAATTCTAGCCAAAAATTTGCAATCGGCTAACTATTGAGCACTCCCTCGTAAATGAATAATATTTTTCAAAGGTGTCGGATTTAGGATGTTTCCGGAAGCACGAAATGGGTTTGTTTGTGACTATGAAATGACACTTCATCTCATTTGTCAAATCGAAATTTAACGATTTAGTTCAAATTTTGCATTGGAGCCATTATGAGTCACAAAAAAACATATTCCATTATTGCCTATTATATGGCAATGGAATGGTCATTTCTTTATGACGTTAATACCATAAACCAGAGAGTTTTCAGAATTCCAGAGTAGCTTCGGCTTTTAGTTCGATTCCCGATCCAGGAAAACTTTATACCCATGGCTATTAATGTATATTTTCTGTATAATAACACGTTACAGTAGGGGTACTCAGAAATGAGCTGGTTTTATAATGTTATTTTTCTGTTTGATTATTTTTTTTACTCTTGTATTGAATCTTCACCATTATTCATTGCAGATAGGTATACATTATCACCTCCCTAAAACTTGTTGATGCCCTTTGAGGTTTAAGGCTGTCTTTTTCTTTTTTCCAATGAAACGCATGTTTTTGAATCCCTTATCCATTAACGTCTGGCCATAAACAAAAATAAAATTACACCTTTTATCAGGCGAAACAGGCGTAGCATACGAATTGAGGGAGAAGTCATAGCCGAAAACCGTGACCACCAAGGAAGATTAAACTTAGCTTATCCTACGAAACGTTATATTGCCTCGTCATCCTACTTATTTCCTTTTTAATCGATATGAAATATCGTTAGAATTATGTCATGTTCTGTTATCGTATGGGCACTATTTTACTTGATCGATGAATGAATGAATTGAATCTTGGAAATGTACCGTAAACAGGTAGTTTATTCAAAAAACAAATCGAAGTTCTTTACCGATAAAATTTCTAGTATTATTATGTCATTTTCTAGTGTTACGTAAGACCAGTCGCTACGGTATTCGATATTTACGCTGAACAAAATTTTTGTGGTTCATTTTAAATCTAGTTAGCTCTAGGTTATTAGAGCGACGATATGCTATCTGAAGCGATAGTCGGTAGTAAAAACGTGCCGTTAAACCTCACGATGTATGTATCTTCTTTGGCTAATAAATTTCGTTTTTATTTCCACTTCTCTGTGTCATCCTTTCTCCTTCCCCACATTTCTGATTTTTTTCTACTTTCAGCATAATATTTTTATGCATTTGACTACAAATTTTATTCCTTCTCTTCTTTCTCGCAGACTAATAATTAGTTGGAAAGAAAATACTCCTTCTTCCTACGTAAAAATGTAATTGCATTTCTGATTATATCGAAAACGAATTCTTAAAATTTTTGCTACACGTCCTGGAAGATTATTCGGAATTTCCACCGAGCCAGGTTTTCCATCACGGCCGAAATTTCGATGGACCACTTGTTTATCGAAACGTCGGCCGTGATGGAGAATCTGACACGGTGGAAATCCCTAATAACCTTCCACGATACAATACGCTGGGACAGCCTGCGATCATTATTTTGTTTGGTGTGTTTTTCAATAGTTTATGTAGCAGCTTTGTATTTTATTTCATTCTCATCACGTTGAGTCTCCCAGAGTAAGGGCTCTATCATGTCTTTAAATAGGATTTTCCAGAGATTGGAAAATCGCAAAAGGTGTATTAATTCATAAATGCCTTCACTTTTAAAAATATTTCTTGTCAAATAAGAAAAGAACATCGTTCAAGTATCCGCATACTGCGTGCTCGAAAGCTACGCAGTGCCCAGCTGTTCTTCTGTTCCAATTGTATTTCATAAAAGCCGGACTGAACCATGCATTAACGTCGTATTCATTAGCTAATGAGCTGAAGCGTTCTGTCAAGATTAATTTTTCGAACGATTCTCTGTTTAATGAGCCTACTCTTGTTAATGCATTGGTATTTCTTGCGAATAACAAGTTGGTTTTGTGTTAAAAATTCTTCCGCAGCACAAATATTCTGCTGAGAGGGAATAATTCCCGTACTGAAAACTTGAAAGTCACTTACAGCTCGTTATTTACTCGGTTGAGTGGCCATTATTCTCTACATCACCGTTGCATTAAGATTACCTTGACACTACCTTCTGACCGCAAGCTAGAAAAATTACTTCTCATTTGCTCCTCGGTGCATACCTTTGTCGAAAAGGTCAACGACATCATTAAATGGTTCGCTTGTTATTGCCACCGTGGGTCATACCAACCGTTATTGCATCATTCTATTTCTGGGTACTTGAAATTTACATATTGTTTCATTTGGTTTGGAAAAATATTTTTGTTATCCCACTTATTGCATCTTCGGTAGAATGTTGTTTATTGGATTTGATTGGTGTTTTTGATTGAATGTTGTGGAGGTTGAAATATTATATTACATTAATAATTGCTATCTAAAAGCAGCATGCATATTATCTCATAGCGTCGATAATTTCAAATGAATAGAGAAGCCTTATTGACTTAGTATTTCCTGCTAAGCGTGAGTGATGCTTTTATTAATAGAACTCATTGTCTTGGAAATTTTTGTGGAGGTTCGTGTAGCTGCAGCTTTCATTCCATCTATCCTTATATTTTTCATAGATTTTCGTTGCGGTATGTGGTACAGCATGTAAACCAAAAATTGCGGGGACAGTCAATGTTTCATCTGCGCTATGAGAAACTTTTCTGCGAGTTATTCCAACATTCCTTTCATGATGTTTACGATGAATCAGTTTGGTGTGAGTAGGTTTTTCCAAAATTTACATCTTATTCGTAAGATTCAATTATCCATTACATCTCCGCGATCTAAAATATTGGTTGGTAAAATCCTCTTGTCATCCTACCGAAAGCAGAAATTGCCTAATTTTTTTAATCCTTTAATGATTTCGTGATGTTTATAAACCTTAAATCTCCATTATTACCCCCTGATCATTCAAACGTTCTTCGGTTTCCTTACCTGTGATTGTTTTCACTTTGACAGCATTCTCTTAGGCGCCACAAATCACGCCTTTGCGCCCTCGATCCGAGTCATTTCGGAGAAATGGCCTGGCATCAAAACGTGCTTAATTTCCCCTGTGATTTCAGCAGAGTGGGTTTCCGGCTACTAATAAATGGGTTCGAAACTTTTCTTTTTTCGCGGAGGTATCTAGAGTGGCGCCAGTGCAGAAATAGCCATCTGGCAACGAAGCAGCATGTCTTTTGAAGGGAAGGAAATGATTCTGCCTTGGAATAGGAAGAGTGGACTTCTCATCTATTGCGTGCTAACAAATAAAATTTAGACCCGCGCTCTAGATCGCCACTCAGTCGAACGCAAGGTCACGCAGATCTTGGAGGCAGCAGTTAAGCTTTATCTAGGCATCTACGCCACAGAAAGTGGCCTCGGTAGGCTCTTGGGGAGAGGTGTTAAGTCGCTAGCTTTAGCCTGAAGAAGAGTACATATTGTTAAAATATTTACTTTAAATATTAAAATTTTAGGAGTTCATTTGTTTTATTTTTTATGTGGTGAAGTTTTATTACGATCCTTTGTTGTTAGCAGAAAAAAATACATCTCTATGCCTCTCATTCGGTGAAGTATTTCAATCTTATTTTATCGTTTCTATTGAATGAGGAATTATATTGCTGTTCGAAAAATGGTATCCTTGTGGCTCACTGAAAATTTATTAACTGGTCAAACAATCTGTGCTAAGTGCGTAATCTAGAAGTCTCAGGTGGTCCGCAATCGATTCTGTGTAAGCAGGGGCGGTCTGGGGTGATTAGGGGCCCTCGGCTGGGGCTCGTAATGTAGTCCTCCTTCCCGAGATTTTCAGGGTCCTCCTACGAAAAGTTTTACGAAATGGAATGCCCGGAAATGGATTTTGACGCTATTCTGGCTCTTATAAAGTACATCGAAGTTAATAAAGATAGCAATTTCGAGAGAAAAAAATACGATGAAAAGTGAGAATTTCACAGCTTATAAAATTTAATGATGCATTATGGTTCTGTTACTCTACTCAGTGATTTTTTTCCTTGAAACTGCCCTTAAATTAAAAAAAAAAACTTTAAAATTACTCTTTCGAATGACCCTGTCAAAAAGCATCAGGATATCTTATATTTTCTGACACCTTTATTTTATTTATTTTTTCACAAAACATTATTACACTCAGTATGTTGTAAGTGAAGCAACTACTTAATGAAAACGTAGACTTTAATAATTGCAATGAAACTTTGATTGAAGTAATCTCAGTCTTTTTTTATTACACCTTTCAAATACGCTTCACCATAAACGCGAACGTTGTGGGGGCCCCCTAAGCTCAGGGCCCTCAGAAATCGGCTACCAGGCGACCTGGCCAGACCGCCCTTAGTGCGTAATAGCTGTGTTACACAAACGGACCAGGATGAACCAAGCGTCAAAATGAACTCCTTGATATACCCCACTTCTTTGCTCTTAAAATTAGTTCCAAGAGAATATTCCTTCAGCAAACCAAAGATTGCAACACGCAAAATGGTCTTGATAGAGAAAATATTTCATTGAACCACGGTAGTCACCATATTTCAAACGCTGTTTAACCTAAGTTTAGGGCAAACCTTTTTTATGTTGTCAGGATACCGTAATATTTTATTGAGTGTAGGGATTCCTGTGTGACGCCAGACAATTATTCGCATTTGAAACTCTGATTTCATTAGGATGATGATACGCTGCCTACCGTTTTCTCTGATGAATTGTATCTTCCCTGGTCTCATAGATAAGGCACAAGGAATAGACAGTGATATAAGTAACCCTTTCTGTCAAAAATTATCCCTTCACATCTTACGGTACAGGTGGATAAGTATTTTAGCCAGTGGATGCAGTAGTAGCAGGGAATGTTAAAACTTTAGCCATTTACTCAGAACTTAGACCATGAGATCTTTTTCTATCGACTCCTAACGCCAATTTTTAAGACACGGAAGGATGTAAAATCTGTACCCCTTGCAACCATTCATGCATTCGCGCAACCTTCTCATTCTCACGACATTGTTTTGATTGCACATTTTTGGGCGCGTAATAATTTGCATGGAAAAGCTCCTTGTCAAATGACCTTCACACGTGGCACTAGCGATGGGACCGGCGAACTCGAACTTCGCCTCACCACAGGTCGTTCTTTTTGTCGTTAATGAGTCGCCCCCTCCCCAACCCCCACCTCAGTCCCTTTTTGCACCCCCGCCCCCCCCCCCCCCAATCGACGCCACTCCCTCGTAACGGTCGCACTTACTTTGTGGAGCGAAAAAGTCACGCTTGCGTTCTCTTGAGATGCTAAACGGTTTTTAGAAGGGGATTTTTGCTCCCTCGCGCATTAACGGAGCCACTGTTTTTGTTCAGCCTATCTGTAATGCCTCGCGGTCCGTTCCTGCTGCCTCTTGTGAATCTTAATTTCATTCTGGGATCGGGTTGGTTGGTTGGCTTCCTCCCCTGTGAGCGCGGGGTCGGGAGTTCAAATCCTGGCGACGACTGAGACTTTTATAATTAACGTCTACGAATTCAGGCTTGATACAGCGGAAGGCATCCAAAAACTTGAAGCACTTTGCCTCAAATTTATGTTACACACCAGCCGTTTATTTTTCCTCCCTCTTCTCAGAGAAAAAAAATAGAAAAAATAGACTACACCTATTACGTAATTTCAAGAGCAGAGTATTTTCCGACTTAGTTAGCCATATCTTACGAACGCCAACATACTACGCTAGATTAGATCACATTGATAAATTAAGAGAGATAGACTGTAGAACTGATAGATTCAAAATTGCATTTTTCCTACGATCAATAAGAGACCATAACAGCAGCGGTAGAACTTAGAACTTATAAATAGATTGACTTGTAGTGTAGCCTAATGACTTAAGTATTCCTTAATGCATAATTCTGAATTTTCTTAGTATTTCTAATAGCATTTTTTTGTGTTTTAGCTTTATTGGCAGATTGCCTTCATGACTTGTAGGCGAGTTTTGCCTTTGCATGGATGTGGAAGTATAATTTGTTAGTATGCGTAACATTTTTATGTCCGTGTGATGTGCGTGTGGGAATCCTCTTGCATACTGGAGATTGATCCCTGCCAAACATCCTAGAGGTAGCTCGCAGGGTATTATGTACATGTACATGTAGAGACTGGCAGCCTATGCTACTCTCGTTCCCTTCCCATTTCTCTCTACTTATCATTAGTTCCCCAGCTCCTAGATTTTTGTTTTCTTCTCAAATATTTGTTTAGCATCTAACGATAACTTGAGTCGAGACACGTTGTATGTTAAATAAAATCTGGAAAAGAGCTTCTCTTTTTTAATTATTTTCCTAAGTATACAGATCCCTGCTTTGGTGTTGTGTCACTTTGGTGTGGAGGACAATCATTGGAATAGCTCTCCGTCCGATGAAAGGGACGCTAACCTGATGTCCGCTTGACACCTTCCATTAAGAGTAGGCAAATGTCCATGCCAACTTTCTTTCCACCTATCCTTCCCTATTTTCCCACGTGGCGCACTCACACTCCTATGGCTATATCAATGCTGGGATACACCCATCTAAACATCTTTGGGTTGAAACGTAAAGTTTATGAGTGATGAAGGATCTTGGAGCGGCTTAAGAAATTTTTGCATCAGTCGATCAGACTTGTTAGTTTCTGTTGAAATGTATTTTTTGAAAATTGTTATCAGTAGGACGTATTCAATTTTCATGCTTCCTTAATTTTCTGCCCGGCGCTTTCCTTTGGGTGTTCAAAAAATTAATAGCTCACTTAGGTGTTTGTTTTAATTACATTTATCAGAACGGATGACGAAAAAGCATTGCAACTGTTGACAATGCCTATATGGAAAACTTCAGTCATTATTTTATTTGAGAATTGTACAATGACAAACTTACTGGCCTCCGGAACAAAACTTTCTTTATTAATATCAAAAAACTAATAAAAATATCCTTAATTTAATATTAATTATGAGTCGTTTTACATGTTTTTCATCTCCTCGTTTCCTCTTGACTGATAAAAAAGAACAGGTTTAGAATGTGGCTGGCCTCTGTAAATGTTATTAACTCAAAAATCCTCTTCTATTAAGGGTACGGAATATTATCCAGTATCTTGTTCCCTTTTGCAATGCCCTGGTGAAGATGGATTGTTTTATTAACCTGATATTTGTTTTTTTGTGAATTTGGGCTAAAAAAACAGTTTTAGAATCTGGTTGACCTCTGTAAATTTTACTGACTAAAACCCTCTTGTCTTACCGGTGAGGAATAGTTTGTCTATCCAATGACAATATGTTATCTTTTGCAATACCCAGGTGGAGATAGATTTTTTTGTCACCCTGATATTGCGTTTTTTTGGCGAATGTGGGCTTTATAAAGATTCGTATGCGAGTCACCTGTCGCGGTCGTAGACCATGCGAAAGAACAAGTCCCAAAAACAAGAGTCGAAATTTATGGGGGATGGAGGAAATCTTAATTGGGTGATTTCGTCTGTGACAGAAAGTCATCCATCACGAATCATAGAAGTGTGAGCTTCTACCAGTAATCTTCCATCAAAACCAATTTCCGTACAGTCGCCTCCTTTCTTTCCAACCAACCCCCTCGACCCGAATGACAGGCGTCTGCTCGCCGAGCACCTGCATGTGCTTTATTATGGGCAGGCTGGAGAGAATTCTCTTTTATTTCAGCCGCTCGTAAATTCATGAGGCGAATACCTCGCCTGCACTCGTACCGAAGCGAAAAAATATTTCGGGGACCTCCCTTACCTTGTCGTTAAAGTCTCCGATGGCTTTTTATGGCCACAAAGTTGAAATAAAATCTGAAATGCAATCGTTAAACTGTCTTCGACGGACTCATTCTTTATTTTTTTTAAATCATTTGCATACTAATTATAATATTCAAATAGTATTTTAAGTGTTTCCGACCACATGCAAATTCATTATCGGCTCTTTTTTCCTAAATGTCCTTAAAATTTTGACTGGCTTGTATTTGTGCGTTTAAATTTATCATTACTAATGTTTATTCAATAAATTAATATTACCAAGCAGAAGAGCCTAATATTATGTGGTGAATTTTGTAATAAAGTAACTTGTAGCCTAGAATGATAACATGAACACTATGTGCTAACTCGCTACTGTCATTAGGAGAATAAGAGGAGTACTGCTAAAATACCTTTGCATATGGCCTCATCCAGGGACGGATTAAAGTCGTTGTTTTCGAGAGGACGGTTCATTAATTGGTAGTATACAATAACTCTCAACAATAATGCGTCCGAGGTCTGATATGCGTTGACAAGTGGCTTTTAAATATTAATCGATAATATTTTTTTTCTGAAGCAGATGGAATAAAATTTTTCATTTGAGAGCCAACTTAAAGATTTTCAAAATTTCCAAAAATTACGGGTCTGCCCCAGTCACCCATTTTCCTTTAATCTGTCTAGTCTCATCTAACTACAAAAGTTATATTCAATAAATAAATATTTCAATTTTATATCATGGACTATTTTTTTCTCCGCTGTCATTTCATCCATGCATAATCCCTTCTTCTTAGCTCTTCCAAAAGTCTCTTTCGCCAGGTGCAATAAATTCTTTGTCGGCTTACCCGTGACTCTTACCGGATTTATTTTATTTACTTCTATTGTCAACTCTGAGTCATGCAATGAGATTGGTCCATCTCTCAATGGAGTTAATTCCTATTTCCGTGGGTACATCCATGATTGCTCGAGCATTCACCTAACATGTATGAAGTAAATGTATTCCTTACTTGTGGAGATAAATTTGATTTGAGTCATTGACAACCTAGATTCATCTTTTTAATAAGAAAACAATCGCTTTTTCGTCCTCATTTTCAATTTTGATGGCGAAAAAAAACTTATATAATGGAGTCTGACGTCGTTGGTCCGTAAGTATTATTTGTATTGACCGTTGATTATTACACTCTCTAGCTTGACAAGGCAAGATGAAGATTTTAGTTGTCTAGCTGATGATGTAATATATTATAAAGTATTAAATCTTTGAGTGGAAGAGAATTTCGGATTATATAATATGCCACAAAGAAGGTTAGAAGACGCATACGAAAATAATATCGGCTGGAATAGAAATATAGAATAGAACGTCATTCCCCAAAGTGGTATTACAAGGCGGGTGATAGCCATCAAGGTAAACGTGAATAGCTCACTATACTGTCATTTGAGTTATTTGCTAACAAATTCTGAACTCGGAATCAAAATACTTGTTGAGTAAATTGGTATAGCTCTCATACAGTCTACGCTTGTATAGCATCGGTCGGTTCAAACCGCGAAAAAATGTGCCGATTAAAAAATGCATTTGCCCTGAATAAAATGTGCGTGGCATGCAACATTCCTTTGATTGAATCCCAAATATTAAATCGGTATTTTTTTAAATTATTATTTATGAAAAAATGGAAATAAGTGTTAGCTTTGGTTCGGAGAGGGGGAACGTCCTCGCCGACTCTCGAGGAAATGGCAATCTGAGTATATTCGCATGCGTGAACACATGTAATTATCATATTGTGCACCCGTAGGTATTCATCGTATACTTGGTCTCGCGATTCGTTTCCGGATGAATTGCAGGGGACAAGAAGGCGGGCCGGCGGACCAAATGCTAATTGGAATGGCGCTCGATTGTCGATTCGCGCGAACACCTGCGACATCCTAGCGTCACATACTTATCTGCCGAGAAAGTGTCTCTGACCCTTAAACTCCTGCCTTCTCGTCTCGCGAGAAATGCCCGCAGCGGCACGCGAAAAATTGACACTTTCCCTCGAAAAAAACATGAGCAGATACAAAATCTCACGGAAATTCAGCGGTTGATAAGACGAGAATCAAGCGGGTGTATTCTCGCAAGGTCAATGCCTCGCGTCCCGAGGAGATGACAAATGAGCAGCGCTGGGGGAAGCCAGAACCCGACCCTCGTCCTTAAAGCAACTTTTGGCAACGCCACGATCTTTTTTTTAGGACATTCGAAGCTATAGCAGCACATTTTTACAATAATCAGAATATTTTTAAAATATAAAAAACTACTCATACCCTCCATTACCTATAAAAGGAGCTATGATTTTACCATGAAACTAAATTTCTTACAACATGTTAGGGAGTTGTACTCGTTTTGGCAAATGGATGAATTCTGGGTTTATCGTACCCAAGCTCTCGGCAAATTGGCAAATTGAGCCACTACGCAAACCTTGGAAAAGCGATTTATTACCTAAGTCCACAACTACAATTGAAAAATTGATCATTAAATGAAGCGTTAACATGGGAAAGGTAGAAAGTCAGGAAAATTGGAATTTCGTTTTTGCATGGAAAAGGTAGTACATACACATGCCAAAGACATGGACAAGGTTGAATGTCAATTTGTACAATATATTAGTTGCTACGATTGACGAAATGTGTACACTAATATATATTTCCTTTATTTCTTATGGGGAAAATAGCGAACATCCGGATAACGGCCAGATTTCTAGAACGGATTGTGGCCGTTATCCGAGGTTCTACTGTATAAGCTTCACATTGTTGGCAAACCTTTTTCTTTCGTCTCCTGTAAAATTCACATTTAGTGACTTTTACCATCTTTCCCATGTCAATGCTTCAATTATTATCAGTGAATTTCAATCGCAGGAATTTTTTTTCAAGATGGTGTGATTTCCATCATTCTAATTTAACTTGCCAAGCCAACACAGCAGCGTTTAGCTTTTCGCAGCAGCGAACAAATATCGAACGTTAGCCTGTGACATGACAATACTCTGTGGTTTTAGTAAAATCCACATGTAACACCCTCACAACAGTTGGAGCTATCGCGAATTGATGTTCATTTAAGAAGTTAATATCATAACCCGATTGGCGTCAATACCCCAATCCACCTCACCAATTATTTTATTTTCGGCAGCACTCCTGTCATCGACACGAACTCATTTTTCTGTCACAATCGCCATCCGATTGAGACGCGGGGAGGTTTAACCTGGAGTTCGTCGACCGTGAACCCAGGTGCCGCAGGCGTCCCATCGCATGAGGGGGACTCGTCGAGGTACCGCCAGCATATGATAACTAATTCACGGCCGCGTGAGAATAAAGAAGAAGGCGGGGCCGCGTATTGATGAGGGTATATATGGATACTACCTCGAGGCACCTCTTTTAGGTGCACTGGTGAGCCTGAGGAAGTGAACGAACGCAGAAATACCCCGTGGCACCATCCTGACCAGAGTTCTACCGGCGAGCCCATCCACAGAACCAACCATGGCTATAGCCGTGGTTTTATTAGTGTTTTCCGCTGCTTGCTTCCTTGGATCGATGGAATGCAGCTACTTGAGGGGATACCCCAAGGTGATTTATTCCGAGAGGCGTTGGATTGTGGTCTAGTGTTCGCTGTCACTGGCTGGTCAATGGCGCACTGGATAAACCGACTGCTCCTCGCTAGTGTCCTCCGCGGCTAGGTGTACCGCAGAACTTGGTTGCCATTCGCTGGCGAAGAGCTTGTGGACAGGATAGTGTATTGTGTACGACCGGTCAAAGGAGCTATATGGGAAATAGAGAACTTTCCCTCATCAGCCTCGTACTCCTGGTGTACTTTAACTTGCTATGACCGAGACCGACAAGTTTAATATTCCTCAGTCACAGCTCTCATATTGTGTACTAATAATAAAGCCATAATTAGAGTTTTTACTTGAGTGTCTTTATTGATTCAGATAGGGCTGGGACACTTCTTCCCTATTCGTTATCTAGAGTTAAGAGAAAGTTGAATTTTTCTCAATTATTAATGGTTACGCTGAGCCGCTTGAAGTTGTTGTAAACGCTCTTAGTTATAAAAAAAGTAGATGCTCTTCTCAATGCCTGAACTTCGAGTTTAGGTCAACTCATGCTCTTGTTAACGAGGTTAACTTGGCGAATTTTGGCGTGACTTTGTAGCTCAATATATACTGAAGAAAATCGTCTGCTAAATTACGGAAAAGTTAAACGGTGTTACTCGACTTCACGTAACTATTGCTGGACGAAGTTCAAATTTCTCTGAATAACATTCTAAAGCAAAGAAGGATCGCAATATCTATCGATAGTTCTAAAAACTATTGGCCGTCAATTAAAATTAATGTCATGATTAATATGTGCTCTGAGGGAAGATATATACATCAGTTTGGTGTGACTTTTAAATGGTCAAATCATGTTTATATGTTCTAGGGTTGAAGTTAGTTCAAATTTCGCTCAATCTCCTTTTCCTAACTGCTTTCTCTACGCGTGCTAGTTCCAGCAAATTCTACGGTATTCCAAAACTCCTCGTGTGTATTCTCCAGTGTTTAAGAAGCCCGCATTAATGCGAAGTCGTTCTGGTACGCCATTGACGAGTAGTTATTTGATTTGTGAGCGGTGAAACCAACTGAATTTGCTTTTCACAGCGTCTGCACGAGCTGATGAGCGACGAGGAGCACAGGTACTACTTTGGGGAGCTACAACCGAGAGGTGGTTTCGTGCCGGACTATGAAGTCATCCTGCTGGGGAGACCACTGGTTGTGTTAGCAGATAGCGAAGACGGGAATGGGGAGGAAGAAGAACTACTCTATGACTTCGACGCCTTGGGCAGGTCAGAAAGTTTCTCTTCAAAGAATAGCATTAAGGCTCCCGGGTACATCGGCCACTTTCGAGTTGTGGATCTTTCCCCCCACCCCTCAAAAACTCGGCCTAGTGGCTAGCGAGCCTAGCCGACTAGCAAGTGACCTTGGTCTCGAGGCAGGGAACATAGGGGGGCAGTGCTTAGGGAAGGGAGGGGAGGCGATGTGGAGGGGATGGGGTTTAGATGACTGAAATTTTGGGAACCTTCTCGCTCGGGTTTGCGACTGTTGAACAGCCGAGTGTCACCGTGCTCAGCCTCTGCGCCGCATGGAAGTAGACGAATCTCAAGGCAACACGGTGGTCTTCGAGATTGGGAAATGGATATTATTTACGGAAGTGTAGAGCACAGAGATTGGTGAGATTTCGTCTCCAAAAACCCGGAAGTATTCAAAAAAATTTTAATAATTGATTTGGTTACTAATTAAAGCAATCTCATGTAGTAGCGAGAAAATCCGGCAAGTGAGAATTGAAAGGTACAGTTTTATTATTCCTTGACATTTTTTGAGAATATCGTTTGTTCTTCATGGTGTTTCAACCCGTCAAAATGTTTTAGAGATTTCGTTTTCAATGAAAAACGTAACTCCCGATACATAAAAATATTAATTTCTTAGTTTTTCCAATTTAAGTATTTCTGGAAGACGGTAAAATGTTTTTAACTTCTCGTCCATGAGGTTTTCCCATAAAGCCTTGTCCATCTAATTTTTTTCTTAAATCCACGTGGAGTACAAAAGAAAAATATACAATGCGTTTATATATTATTTCGTATATTTCGTGGAGTATTCTGTTTCCCCTGGATTTCAAAGAAACTTTTGATCTTCGCTTCAGATAAATATTTCCTTATCGGATTTCACAGTAATCATCAAGTGTAGAATCTCGGGAGGAAATTTCTTCTTCCTGAAGGCTGCAACTGGACGTTAGGGATGACGAAGGCGCATGCTATGGTATTTTAGGCACTTATAAAAATTTCATAAATATAATCCGTACAAAAATGTGTCCAAATTTATATATAATTACTAAAGTAACCTACCGATTAAGGTAGGTTTGTAATGAGTATTTACTAAACATTCTGGCTGTACTTCCTCCTATCATGGATTTCCTCTTCAATTCACTATGAAATTCCTTTCCATCAAATCTCTTATTTCCTTTCTATCTCTCACTTACCCAACATTCTTTCCTGTAACACAGTTTTCTCGCCTCCCTTGCTATGTCCTACACTTCGTCGTTCTTCTTCGTCTCCGTCCGCTTCACTTTCTCCGTTCTTGTCCATTTACTTTTATCTTGTGTCTCAATCGTAGCTCGTGAATCTTTACGAACCGCATAAATAATAAATTGACCAATTTATTTTTATTTATCCGTGGAATTATCATTAAAAGCACATTTCAAATAAATTAGGATGAAGTAGGAATCCCATTTAGGTCTTGCCTGTAGGATACCTCAAGACAAATGACAATACGAATTGAAAAAATTAGTAAGCTGAGACCAGATACGAAACATAATAAATGCTCGAAAAAATAGCAATTTTTGTTAAATCTCAGCCTGCCGTGCAAAAAAAAATATATTGAGCATTAAACGCACTATCAACAAATTAATTTATTTGGATTTTCTACAATAAGTTACCACTTATTTAATCTTTAAAAAATATGTTAAACTATTTGATCCTCTTATAATTTCTGACCATCAAGAAAACAATTTCGTCTTACATAGATAAATGAGCGTTTGAACGGAAAAATTACGCGTCGGCAAAATATAAATTTTTATAGATTTAAATTTAATGCATTGGTTTCAGCTTCTTCTTTAGGTTTATATCCTCGTATGGGGTAGAAAATTTTGAATACTTAGAAAAGGTAATGATGACGTAAAGGGAGAACTGTAAATCTACAAATATAGGGAAGGACGGTTCAAATTATATTTTATAGCAATCAATCTATTGCTTTTTGGAGAATCAGCACCCATTTGCTCGAACTTTAATACCCCTCCCCAGAAGGTTATCAAGTAGTTTAATTATGATTGTACTAACACATTATTAATTGTTTTAATAAATTTTGGGTAACATCATAGAGTAAGTATATATTCTTACTCTATGGTAACATTTACTTCGGAGGGAGTAAAGCGTTGCGTGGATAATTTTATATTTCCTGGAAATTTGGTTAACTTAATTATGACTTTAGTCTTCTTGTGAGTAATCCTCATGCCATATTCATCGCATTTCTTGAGTAATGCATCCACTATACTCTTCAGCCCTCTCGCTGACTGGCTAATCAACGCCTGATCGTCCGTGAACCTTACTGATTTTACATCATTCCTCCCACTTTTACTTCAGTTCCCACCTCATCCCACGCTTCTCTTGCCACCACCTCAGCATATACTCCAGAAAACAATGGAGATAGTGAACAGTCTTGCCTAGTAAGGCAAGACTGTTCACTATCTACAAGGCTACTCGGGCAAAGCTTGCCCTCCCAGTTTCTCCGTCCGCTATCTTCACTTGCGCAGTATTGGCCAAATGAAGATTACAAATGAGTCGCCTATCCCTCCAATTGACGCCTATTTTCTTGAGAATATCCATAATTTTGTCCAGTCCACTCTATGAAATACTTTTTCAAAATCCACGAATAAGGCAAACACAACCTGATTATAGCTTAGGTTCCTCTTCACGAGCGATCTCATAACCGCAATAGCATCTTTACATACCGAAGAAAGATCTGAGGTTTTCCCGGCGTATGATGTTGTTGAAGTTTATTCGGGATTGCCACCGGATAAGGTTCTCCATCTCTGCCGACGTTTCGATGGCCGAGTCGTCCATCGTCATCAGGGCTTGATGACGATGGACGACCCGGCCATCGAAACGTCGGCAGAGATGGAGAACCTTATCCGGTGGCAATCCCGAATAAACTTCAACAACATCTTTACTTACCTTTTCTGAATACAAACTGATCTTCGCCCAAGTAATCGATAGTCCTTTTCTCTATTCTTCTCTTTAATATTCTCATTACCACTTTGCCTTATTTTCCATTGTCGCGAAATCAGGGAGACGATGGTCATATCAGGGAGAGCTCCCTTGATTTCCATGTCTTAGAAGCGGCCTCTTCCTTGGCTCAAGATTATGCCACACCACTGCTTCTTCTACATGTTAAATCTTTCCTGCCTGTTTCCGATGCCATGCAGATCCTCCTCTTTCCCCATCCATCTACTCTGAACTTCGATTTGCTCAGTTAGCATTCTTCCATTTTTAGCATTAATTTTTGACATGGCTTGTCCTCTTTTGCCGCCAGATAGCGACTTCACCTTGACGTACAACGCGTTTACCTCTCGTTACTTCTGAATCTTTTCCATTTCCTCGCAGTGTCTCTCCTTGTTTTCCACCAATTCTTTCTCCCTTCTTAGTTTCTCACCGTAATAGATGATTATTTTTACTTAGAATTTTCCCTGTACTGTGTCTACGTTCTTCCACTTCCTTATCACCACCATTTCTTTTTTAATTTCCTTCGTTATCCAAGTTTTCTTTGTCATACGAATCTCCAGAGATTTCTAGTAATCTATCCTCACATTCCCATTAAAGTTTCAACGTTCTATTTCCTCACCTTTATTATTTTACGAGTCTTTTGAATATTAGGTTTCGTTTCGTTCACCTTAGGGAGAATGCGATATATTTTTCGCCATTCCTTTACATCTGTTATACTATTATGTGGTCTTTCTGATGTATCTCCGTATCCCTTGGACTCTTCCTGGTGGACTTTTGCACTTTAGGATAATTGGACTAGGTCTTTGTGACGAATAACTTGTTTCTCCTACAATATTTTTTTGATTTCTCTTCCCGCTCGTTTCGCGTTTCCTAACCCAAAATCTCCTATTTCCCAGCCCTTCCTCCCTCCCCGACTGAGGCGTTATACTTCCCCATCATTACTTGGTTTTTTTAAACCAGGCATTTCACTTATTATTACCTCGTCTACTTCTATCTCCATACGAATGATAGCGGACTTGTAGACTTGAACTGCTACTAAGTCGGTGGGTCGTTCCTCAAACTCTACAACCAGAATCCATACCGCTTACCGGATTTACCGTTGTCTTACTCAGCTTCCCAATTAATACTGAAGCTACTTTTGAAGTTAAATTTTCTCTCTACCATAACATATATCCACCACAATATTTATGTTGGATGGGAGGTGGCATAAATTCTACCAGCACCATATGGGCAATTTCTGCGTCAGATTTTGTTTTGTTGGTTTGCGGAGTATCTTCTAGATCTGTATTTGTAGCATCTCTGGAGTCACTGTTAATATTATCAATTTGTTCATTACCATATATTACAATGATGCTCGCTGTGAGATATATAAAAATGTTGAGTTATCAGTGCCAGCAATAAAATAAGTTTCGGACAAGGGTGCTATACCACTTCACCAATGCTTTCTTCATGAAAAAAATATGCTTTCTTTTCTTTGCTTTTCACTCTTATATCATATTTTTTCATATGTTAATGCAATTTGCATGGCGCTACTCTGTAAAGAAAACTTTTAAATCCCTTTTCAAATGCAATTCCCGGCAGAAGTCTTTCTGGTAAAAACTAACGAAGCATAACATATATATCGCAAAAAATTAATTTTATAATTTTTTTTACTATTTTACTTTTATAAAATGCTACAGATAAATTGACTAATAAGTATCGATGCACGACGGACTCAATCATTTTGGCTACTTTCAGGCGGTGTATCGTTGGAGGACGTTGTTGCCAATGTTAGAATGGGCGTGAATGTTCACATAATCTATTCACGCATGAAAAGTAAATTGATAAAATTGTTAAAAAGTTATTTTATTGGTGAATATGTTCCTTTGTTCTTCGGGAGATTCTGGAGACGATTACTTATTCAACCAAAGCTTTCAGTTCGAGACGTGAGTAAAAAAAATATAGCGTTAAAAAAGATGCTTTTTGCGGCGTATTTACTGCAAATATTGGCTTCGCAGGTAAATCGACGAAATTGTGTATGGGAAGGTGCACATGTTTTATTAATAATAATAGCGTATAAATAAAATTCTAGAGTAAGGAAGGGCTGCCAGAGGTGGAAGACCAAGTGGCAACATCAATGAACACACAAACATCAAGTCAGTCTTCCGCCGCCTACGACCTAAGGCCCAGTGATGTGAACGAGCGGTTCAATAGTTTCCAATAGTAGTAATAACCAAGGGTCTAAGGATTGACGAGAGACGAATAGGACAGTGGGAAGATGAGAATCAAATTATCTCATTTTTATGCTGCAAAATATGCGGTGTTGCGTGGATTGCGATGACGCGAGTGCGGAATTCTTTCCTCATTCGTGCATCCTGTTACCTCTTTAAAAAATTATGGATCCCTGAATCAATTAAATAGTGTGCGATATGATATTCTGTTTAAGTTTAAAATGATGAGAGACCCAAAACTAGTCCTAAAATATTTTATCTATTTTTAAGTTTCCAAAAAACGACACTCATTCCACAGAAAAATTAGACCATTACCCTGTATGTAGGAATTACGAATTCGAAAATGCTGCCATATCTTTTGCATTATAACTTACTCATCTAAGTTTCCGTCTCAATTGATCAAATAGACAAAAAAGAAGCAAAGAAAAATTCTATTTTAGGGACCGTAGAGTGCAAGCGTGGGTTGTAAGAGACCGATGTCTTACATATTTTCCTGGCAATTGACAAATGCATGCACCGCAGAATTAGCATTTTTTATTACAATTACCAATTTAGAATTAGCAAGTTTTTTATGAATTAAGCAAACATGTTTCCATGCATCATGCATAGTACAAGTTGTCCATGAGTTCTTGACTTGCACGTTATAAAAAACTTCAATTACAAAAAATTGAAAATTTCGGTGATAGAACACACGGATGTAAATCTGCACGCTGGTACACGATGCGTAATCTATGACGTGACTCGAGCTATCAAGAATTATATTTGTTACATAATTTTAGGCATTTAAACTAATGAATTTCTTAAAAATAAACATTCGAGACTCATAAATATAAAGCTAATCTTTCATTTTTAGCAGAATTAATGTAATTGATCTTATTTTTCGTATAAAATTATGGCAAGGAAGATTGCACCGATGAGAGGAAACTTTTAATCTCGAAATGAACTGATGTATCAGAGTAAAATGCAGTACTGAAGCGGATATAAACTGACCAGGGTCATTTGTAGCAATCCTCCTCGCTGAGAATAAACCGGCATTACCGATAGCAAATGTACGAAGTATATCTCCTCGCATGCAATGTGGGAAATGCATCTTGGTTGTATTGATATGTTTTTTTTGTAATTACATCGGAACAAAAGATTCAGGGAAAAATCATCATGGTAAGACAGTATTTTGGCAATAAGGTCATGTACTGTTAAATAGTACGTGGCGTTCTGCGCTCCTACCGTGAAACAATTCATGTCCTTGAGCGTGTTGTTGGACAAGATTAACATTCGGCTCCGAAGATCGCATCACACATACAAGAGCGACCCTCACGCGGCAAAGAGCAATGACACAGCATTCTCTCCCGCCATACCCGGCAGCTCGGCGGCTGCCGGCGAACTGAAGGCAAGAGACTCCATGCAAGCGTTGTCCCCTTCCACTGCCACGATGAGACTCGCTCAGTGGCTGAGGGCGATGTGAACGGGAGAATGTCGCCGCCGTGGAGAGCGCAAAAATAGCGTGCAAAGGTTCGCATAGATTGATTTATTGCCGCTTCTATGAGGACTGCATTAAAATGGTATGGATTAATATGAAGATAAAGGATTAAAGTTTATAAAGACTGTAAAAAATTTTGGGTTCCGTCATTATACACGCCGTAGCAGGTAGCCAATTTTACCGAATTTCGTGTTTTTCCGTGGTCAATATTGCAGCGTGAAAAACGAGAAATGAAAAATTACGATAATCTTTTCAAATATCGACCTTTCTTCTTCGTAAATATGCATTCAAATGTTATGTGCATAGAATAACAGAGGCGTCAGACGAATCTGCCCAGACGTCTGCAGCGTAGTTTTTGGACTAGGTATCCGGGAGCCTTAATATGGGTGTTATAGAAGGAATCTACAATACTTCAAGAGATGGTAGGGAAGAAAATTTAAAGCATTTTTTGTCCAGAAACATGGGGTTGAAAACTTCTTAGTTACAGAGCAATGGCAACGCAAATATTTTTTTGGATGAACTTTGCAGTTACCAATGAAAACGATTTTTCTTGAACACTTAATTTATATGCTCCAGATTTTTAAGAACATTTTAAAAATTATGGATCGAGTAGGACGTTACCTACACGTATGGCGAAGCAACTTTGACGTAGTGATTCAAGCTTCAGTTTTTCATAAACAAGCCTTCATCACATTTTCCGATCTTGATGATGAATTGGCTGGTGAATATTTCACCGCTATCATATCTTCCACTTTCAGATCTTTTAAATCCTGCCAATGGAGGACTATTCATTGATTTTATTTGGGAAACGTCAAATGCCACACTCGTCACGCTTTCTTAGAATATCACTGTTCTCGCTTGAAATGCCTCCGAAACTTCGAAACGAGGTAAATGCTTTTTCTTTGAAAACTCAAACTTTTGTCCTCCTATAAATGCTCCACCCTCAGTTATTTGGACTTTCCGCGTATGTTTTATTGCATTGAAAAAATACACAAATCTCTATAAGCTTCCATAGCTCGTATATTTTCGAAATGCATGTAGATTACACATGTTAAATACGTTTCGTTCTAATAAGTTTTGATAGTAATTAGCCGAAAAGACACGAAGCTGCAACTATTCTTACCTCCCCTGATTATTTCTTCACCGTGAATGATCCTGTTTTTGATATGAGTTAGCGTTGATTAAGTCATTATTTTAATAACTTCAGTCGTTTAAAAAATTCAGCACTTACTTTTTCTTGAGTCATCTGCATAGATTATTTTGATGTTCAGGATGTCTCCTTTATAAAGTGAAAAAAAAATATATAATTTCGGATTCGAACCTTCTCAGAACTTCACCGCAACTACCGCGCACAGTATAGACCTAATCGGCCGCGGAGCGACGTATTGGTAAGATATAAACGGTGAGTCCAGATATGAATCTAAAGAAAGCCATAAATCACGGAGCCCGAAAGAAAACACTCAGACGGCTCAAATTGTGTGTGGACGTGAGTTAACCCAGTACATTCCATCCGCTAATCTTAATTCTGATTGGGCTTACGTTCCTGCAGTTTGACTCCAGCTTCGGTTGCTAGGTCGCGTCCACCTGCGTCCTCGTCGGCTCTTGGTGGCATACGAGTGAGGGATGCAGGTCGCTTTATGTGCCAGCCTCACAAGTTTTCACGACCCGGCTCCATCAGTTAAGTGGGACTATGGGGTGTCTACATACTTTTGAAAACAATAGTACCAGCCATGTGCTTGTCCTGGGCGCCATTTTACCGCGGTACCCCTCTGCTTTTAATTTCCCCCAATGCCTAATAGTCGATAGCAACCTATGTAGAAATGAAAGTGAAGGAGTTTTCATATCCGATGATTTTTCGAAGAAATACATTTCGATCAAATTAATTGTCATCTTAAAAAAAATGATTTCATTGGCGGCCATAAGGGCAAGAGAGTTTGATTGAGGAGTCATCAAATGGGGCTGCGAGCAAGGATGAAAAGAAATCAAAGGTTTTCAACGCTAATATTTTTTAAGATGCGTTTCCAGTCCTTCGTGATGAGAAGCTAGCATTGCAACCATCTCCTATCTGGTTCTCTAGCTGATACTTTGTACCATATTTCATTCCTTAAAGAACTTAAGTACTTAGAGGATAATTATGTTAACGAGCCCCTAGTATGTATTTTATTTTTTTCCCTAAATGCCGTTACTACTTGTAACTTTAGTAGGGTGAATTTTCACAGGGTATAAGGGAATAAAATCGAAAATTATTCAGTCATACTGAGACTTCTGATACCCAAAACAACACCATAGCGATTAGTAAGAGTGCTTTAATACATTTAATGATTTATTTAATGAGAATTTAATGTTATTTTGCCATCTATAAGATATATAATTGATTTTCTTTCTCTATTTTGTTTATCTAGGAAAATTTCTTTGCGGCTAAGACAAAACAAGAATCTCCTATCACCGAATTTCAAAGTGGTCAAAAATGATGAAGATGGATTGGAAAATTTTGATTATGAGCGAGGTATGCCAAGTTGTCATTATTTACACCGTGACCATCACTCTACAGCAGCCATAAGCTTATGTCAGGAAAACTTTGTGGTGAGTTATATTTTACAATTCGGACGTTATTCAATATGATGTATCACATGAACTTTATTCCTCTGAAATTCTAGGATTAGGGAAGCTTCATAAAAATACTTAAACTAAATAAATGTTCCCATTATCAATAGCTTGATTTTTTTTTCTTTTTTCAGATACGTATATACTTATTCTAATTGGAGTGGTACATATTGTTTGACGTTCTACTATGTTAACAACAGCCCTTTGAATATAATTCGCCTAATTATTCAGTGTATTATTGTAGAAGTATGCTTAAGGAGCATGTGGCCAAATCATCAATTTTAAAGAATAATGTATTTTCAGAATGGCTTTGTGGTGTTGAGAAATGAAACACTGGAGATTCATCCACTTGCGCCTCGTTTACATCCTTTCCTTGATTTGGGAGATGAAGAGAGGAAAGATCACGAGGGGAGAGACCTCACTCCTCATATAATAAGACGTGCTCCTCTGGACATTGTGGAAGGAGCTCTTGCCAGTGATGCTGGTGAGTATTCCTCTCAATTTGTCAAATTTGACGGCACAATTCTAGTTCACGAAGTATTTGTAAAGGGTTCCTATTGCTGTAATGATCATACAAGAGGAGACTCAGAGGTTTACTTCATCATAATTTTTCTGTATAGCACTCTTATAGTTGGAATTCTTCCTCATAATGATTATTAAGTACAACCATTCCGAGTCAGTATATTAGTATGTCAGCTTTAAGAAGTTGTAATGTAGGTACCCTTGAGATCTTTTTTATGAGATGAGCTTTTTAACGCCATCTTTTGAACGTCTGATATTCAAGAATAACTTGTGGTCCAGAACTTCCCTTTTTATCTCTCTTGAGGCGAATCAGACCCTGTTCTTCTTTTGTTGATGGCTTTGGTAGAGCAAGACTTGAAATAGAAGTCAAATATCTGAGGGGTATATGTGCTTCACATGAATGAAAGTGCAGCTTGAAGACACTAAACACCTGGGGCTGTCCCTGCCATAACAATGCTCCAGCTCCTGCAGCCTATCCTTTAAAAAATATATACACAGTCGCTTATAAAAGGTTCCTCATTTACTTTTTTCATGGGACCCCTTTCTGTGAGATTTCTTTTTCTCTCACATGGGTATAAAGGGATGTAATTGAAAACATTTTTAAGCAATCATCTCGGTGAAAGCAATTGAAGATGGATGTTCAACCCACCAAAAATAAATAGCTCTAAACATTTCTCGCTCATTGGAAATAGAGGTTGTATCATATATCAGGGTTAATGCAGAATGCTCTGAAGATTCAAAGCAAAAAAATTCAATTCAGCATTTAGAAAAATATTGTTTCTGCTTAGTAATATTGAAATCTCTCCTAGAATGTACATGTCTGCTCATTTTTTTTCTTGTAACTTGAGATACAGTTTGACTTCAATTAGACAAACTACCTCAGGACGTAAACTATGCTTAAAGTTACAGAAGTAAAGAGATGAATAAAACACTTTGGATGTCATTTGTCTATTTGGGACAGCATTTTTCTTTGATACCTCAAAAATACTGACTGAAGATTGAAGTTTTATCCTTTTTTGATAAATTCCATATTTAAAAAATATCTGTTAAATATATTTGATACAATTAAAACTTAATAGTAAGAAATTTCTGCTGTGGTTTTAGTCCTGTATTCATTTGCATCCATGTGTATCCTGAATATCATATGAGCGGATGTGAAGCAGAGAATTTAGCATTCTTGTTAAAGGACAGTGATTTTACAATTTAATGAGACTCAGAGGAGTTCCCTATAAAACCTCTCTTTTTATAGATGTATTCAACGGTGCTCGGCGAGATGTTGTGGAACATAATGATACAATGATAAATGAAGAGCAAACTTAGTGCATGTCCACAGTAATTTTATTTGGTACGACGCGTTTCAGCGACCTTACCTCGCTATCATCAGGTACAAAATGCCATAATTTCATCAAGAAGTCATATATATATACAATCATGCAAATGGGAGGGGTATATTTATGAGTCGGCGGAAGTGGGAGAGGGGTTAGGGGGTAAAGGATGGGGGAAGGGGGTGGGGAGGTGGTTGGGATACTTAAGGATTTGGGGTTCGGTTGAAGGTTTGAGAGGGGGGAGGGCTAACAGCTCAAACCTTCAACCGAACCCCAAATCCTTACGTATCCCAACCACCTCCCCACCCCCTTCCCCCATCCTTTACCCCCCAACCCCTCTCCCACTTCTGCCGACTCATAAATATACCCCTCCCATTTGCATGATTGTATATATATATGACTTCTTGATGAAAATATGGCATTTTGTACCTGATGATAGCGAAGTAAGGTCGCTGAAACGCGTCGTACCAAATAAAATTACTGTGGACATGCACTAAGTTTGCTCTTCATTTATCATTGTCTCTTTTTATATGTTATCTCTCATTAGCTTCTTGTCTGCTAAATCTCATTATATAAGACATTCATTTTGGCAAATAATTGTTGGTATGTACTTCTTTCATAATTCTACCATTGACAGGAAGTATGTAAACTAAATCCTTAAGTTAGGATCTAGGTACTCTGGGTACTGCCTCATTGAGCTCTTTTTCTTTATAATATTTCTCTCCTGACTACAAGTGGATTCCTATTTTTCTGTTATTGATGTGTAGTGAGATTGATATTTTTGTTTTCCAGTTAACTTCATTGAAACCATTGAATCAGATGATGAAGCAGCAAGAGAGGTAAGTACTAAAAAATATATTATTTCAGATGAAAGATCTTCTGTCAAGGTAAAGTGAGTTTTCAAAATTTATTTTTTAGGATGATATATTTCACAACAATATGAGGATGAAGAGAAGAGTACGAAGGGCCTCAAATAAATTGGACAAGTACACTATGGAAACAGCTGTATTTTTTGATCAAGCTGGTTATAAAATGTTTTCACCTTTCATGGGCAATGATGACAAGCAGATAATTGATATGCTGTTGGCATACATGAATGGGGTAAGTAATCTGATTTAACCTTAAGAAAAGCCTGAATGCATATGCATAAAGTACAACTTCAACTACCCCACCATATAAAAAGATACCCTCAAATGGATGATTATAAATGACAGATAATCCATTTTTGGTCATTTTATTTGCAATTTTAACTTTGGTCCCAGGATCATTCTTTCTCTTAATATGTCCCTCCCATTCCATTAAAAAACTAGTTGCTTTGAGGAGAAGAAGGGTGGAGTCGTAAAAATGGAGGAGATTAGGAAAGGAGGAGTCGGGAAGCATCCTAGGAAAAGGCTAGGGAGGTGATGGGATAGCAAAATCACCAAGCATTCATCAAGTATTTGGACTTAAGCTATGTGAGATATGGGACCCTTAAAAAGTCCAGATATTATCTAACAGTTTCACCCATGATTTGCTAGGTATTTATAGAGTTAAGCTGAAATATAATGAAGAAGTTAATTGATAGTGAAATAATAAATATTTACCTTGAATTTTTTATGATTTCTCATTATATTACTAATGCATAAGGCCAATGTTCACCTAGATAACTTTTTTTTTCTCTAAGGAAGTGAGGGCCCTAAGTTATAGTGTTAGTATCTATATATATTAAGTTTGTAGCATGTCAGTCTGTCTACGTTGAACATAAACTTCATGGCCCCCTGCCTCACAGCCACGATGGCAAGTGTTGAGAATGGCAGGAAGTGAATTTGTGGATTGGAGTCAAAGTGGTCTGCTTGCATTGAATGTGAAAGTAAAATGCAGTCTGCCAATGAAAGATAGAGCAATGCTTGGGCAACAGACATTCACCACATCACAGCGGCAGCAAGATAATTAGTGGCTGGAGTCCAAGTCGTCTGGTGGCATTTAATGAAAATGAAAAATTCTCACCCGTAGGTATGATTAAAGAGATGAGTAACTTTGTACTTGCATGACATGATGCATGCTTTTGAAAATACATCGCATAGTTTGCGTTCTATGCAGAATCTCTGCACACGCATTTTATACTTGGTCCCAGAGGTGTGGCCCAACATTGCGTAAAGTTATGGGCAAAAAAACATGCAAAAACAGACCAAAAACAGCCTGCCCACAAAACGGGAGATGTACAACGGGAGTGGCAAGCCACAATCAATTCCCGTCTCCCCACAGCAGTAGTTCAAGTTTGCAAAACTCTTGCAAAGGAGAGCCTAGCACTGCATTACCACAATTAATTCCATGTCCCTCAAACTCCCTATGACCATTTCTCACAATTGGGTCATGATTCTCATGATTAGGCATTGACAAGCAACAAGTTAACAGTCAGTAGCCCAGCAATGTCAACCTGAGTGCAGTGCATGTGGGTGGGTCACTGCTAGTCTTATGTATAAATCCTGTACTGTTACTGGGCATAAATATAGATAAAATATCTTAATTTTTCCAGCTATTACAGCAGTATTACCTAATATCAATAAGCTTAGTAGTTTTAACTGGTGCAATTTCGGTATTAGTACAATATGCTACCACTTATGCCTCCGAGGCAAACTTCAGCCTAAGTTTACCAAACATGGTGCTAATGTCTCCAGTCTGCACTGTGCTATAGACAGGACCGGCCCTAGCAGATGCGGGGCTAGGGGCGAACCTTCAGTGCGGGGCCCTTCACTTAAAATATTAAACTCTATATCTACAAACTCGAGCATTTTGAATCCCTACCACTCTCTGGCTAAGTATGTGTTCCCCTCCCAAATTCAGACTTCGTAATTATGCCGTTATGATACCATCACGCAGTTGGGCCCCCCAAAGCGGTCGCCCCGGTCGCCCCGCCCTAAGGCCGGCCCTGGCTATAGACATTGAAGGTTGTGCTTTCTGACCCAGTGTCTAAGAGAAAAACCTAACGGCAATGAACATTTTTCCAAAGCACTGCATGTAACAAGTGACTTTGTACTCAGTGACGTGCATGGGAGAATGCATACACTAAAAATTTGCCATGAAAGAATTATCTGACTTACCTGGCTCACAATCAAGACATGTAGGTTTGAATCTCGGTGGAACTGAATGAAATTTTCATAGCAAATTTTACCTTAATGGTGATATGGTGTATGCATGACCCCTAAGTAGCCCATGTCAACAGGCATGTAATAAGAGCTTTATTGCATTGAATGAACCCCTTCCTCCTTGTTACCCGCTGTAGGTGTTTTGAATGCTACCCCTACCTAATGGATAATTTGGTTGATGCATGACTCCAAACCCATGAGTGTATCATGGTCATGGTTCTGATATGTTTATCTTTAATCTTTTCAATACTATTTCTGTGTATTCACAGAATTTGTATTCATGTTGATTGTTATCACTTTCAGTGAGGGCTTGAATACCAGAAAATTTAGTCAATAGCCAAACTGCAGCATTCCAACAAAGTTTATACATAAATAAATTCCTGGAAAACAAGTAAAGATTATTTGTCAGTTATTTTTTCAGGTAATTTTGGGGGGATTTTTTTATCCTGTTTATTTTTTTCTTTTTAGATTCAAGCTTTATATCGCCATCCCAGCCTGGGGCCAAAATCTTTGGATATAGTGATAGTGCTACTTGAATTAATGACTCGTCAACCCTCAGCAGTTCCATTGGATGGTGAAAGAGGAAGTTTGCTGGATAATTTCTGTGCATATGCATCTCGAAGAAATCCCAAGGGTGACACAAATCCAGATCATTGGGATATTGGCCTTCTAGTTTCTGGGTACGCCACATGTTTCGTTATCAGTGTTTTAGCCTTAGATTTTTACCTTTTGTGTATAATTTTCAGAACTAAGCTTATGTTTTCTAAGCTTGTTTTTAAATTAAGAACTCTGTGCTCATTGGACTTTAAAGAGCATCTGTTTAACTCTTTCAGGTTGGATTTCTATGCCATTGAAGGAGGAAGAAAGAGTGGTGTCACTATGGGTAATGTCTTTCAAATATTTTTCAACTAATAGGTTTGCTTAATATACTATATAGCCCTTGGACTTTCCAATAATTCATTCTTTAAATACTCAGCTCACGATGTTTTTCATTGAATGTTCATATGGTGATTTTAAAGTGAAATAAGAGTCGTAAATTATGCAAAAGCGTGAAATATGATTAACTTATTAATCATATTTTTTTAATCAGGCTTGGCAACAGTTGGTGGCATATGCTCCGATAAATACAACTGTGTCATTGGAGAGCTAGGCACAACTAATTCTTTCGGTAAACCGTACCCATCCGCTGGCTTTACTGCAGTCTATGTTATGGCCCATGAAATCGGACACAAGTAAGTCATATCCTAAAAGTTTCTATAAATTTCCTTCTTCTTTGGTATAAACAACATGCACATGAAATATCTTTTTTCATTACATATGTGTAAGGTTGTCATGGACATACTCTAAAATCAAGAGCACACTTTTTTATCAAGGCCATTAATACAAACTTCAAACTCCTATTCTTAGCCACATCGTTATCTAGAAATAAGACAAGAGTTAATAGTGAAATTTCACACAGTCTCTTTGAAAATACTCTTTTAATCAATTTCAAACCCTGGATAATGGCTATAATGCACTCCGCTTTACCCAGATAATTTTTTGATGAAATTTTACCAGTGATAAATAGCAAACAAATTTTAATCATACATTATTACATATTTAAAAGTAATTTTTATTTGGTTTTCCTTCTATTTTAAAATTGAAAGAAAATTTATGAATAATTTTCAAAGGAAAACCTCTTATGTTTGTGTCACTGAATTGGTGAGACATTCAAATACATACTGAAATTATTTCTTAATGCAAATCAAAATGTATAATATGGAGAGGGTTAATGTATTTTGTGTGTTTACTTACTTAGTTTTAAACTTTTATCTCTGAAGCCTGGGAATGCACCATGACAGCACTCAAAATTCCTGCCCAAAGGAAGGATATGTTATGTCTCCCTCCAGAGGAACGCAAGGGGAAACTACATGGTCTACCTGCAGTGCGGATGTGATGGCCAATCTCGGGTAACTGTCATTTGAATGGAGGAATTGAGAACCATTTTTATGCTCTTACTTTATTTTTTATGATAAGAACTCTCGGTTCAAACCGTACACTTACATACAAACCATAGACTTTGAATATAGTCACCTATAGTGATGGTGTGACCCTTTTGTTAGAATAGTGTAAGGATTGATAAAATATCCCTCAGAGATGCCGTAAAACTCACCATTTTGAACCATTAATCTTAAAATTCCGCAATTTATTAATCTCGCACCTACCGCTTATCCTGGTGGGTATTCCATACCCCCACACACCCTGGTATTAGTTGCACCTAAACCCCCCCAGCCTTAATTCATAGCTGTGCCCCTGGCACACGGTACACAACAATGTGATTCTTGCACTGTGAGACTTCAAAGAGTCAATAGCTTTGGGGATGAGGGGTAGATAAATGAATGGAGGAGACAAATTATGTAAATGGAATGTTGAGTTTGAAAAGTGGCCCTAAATATATATCCTGAAAAGTAATGGAATTTTCACTTTTAAATATTCTAAAATAGGTATGGAACCTGTAGATTAGAACAGGATGCTAAATGAGTGAGGGGAATTATGGAGGAGAGTCACACAGAGTCCTTCTGCCGGTGATATCATGGCAAAATTAGCAGTTCCGGAACGCACTTGTAGTGCAATATCTACAACGATTCAAACAAGCAATTCACCCAACCACCAATTTTTTCGGAAAATATAGAACAAAGAAACAAAAAAAAAAATTATTTTGTTACTAATGTAAATAATAGAAATTTTGTGGCACCAAAATTGACAAAGGCATTATTTGACTATTATATCTATCTTAACGTTTGCACAATGCCCATCACTAGTAATATTCATGGGTGCTAAGGTAGATGACGAAAGTTTCACATTTTATCGTTCAACTTGCAAGGAGGAAGGTAATAAATCTGAGTTAAGGAAGATTTTGGGTCACATGTTTATTCACCTTTGCTGCTGACTACATGAAGCTGCATGTCAGGAGTACAGTGGTGGGGGACAGTGGCGCAGCGAGGGGGGGGTTTTGGGGGATAAAATCCCCCCCCCCAGAGCTCAGAGAAATTTTTAAGTTAAATCCATTTTACTAAATTGGATTGATATTACTAATAGAATAGTGAAAGGATTAATAAGATATCCTTCAGAAAGCCGTAAACATCACCATTTTGAACCATTTATCTTAAAATTTGGCAATTTATTAATCTCGCACCTGCCGCTTATCATGGTGGGTATTCCATACCCCACACACCCCGGTATTAGTAGCACTTAAACCCCTCCCCACCCTTAATTCCTGGCTGCGCCCCTGGTGGGGGAGGATATTGAAAAGCGAGGGAGGGTGCAATCATATACTAGGTGCATTACAGCAATCAAAAATACATCACTCAAGGGAGGAAATTTCTGCCAACAAGGTTTTTGACTTGATAAATCCAAACCTGGATGTTCCAATTGTAAGTTATGTTACTTGTTGTACTACCAAGCTACATATCAGTTGCACTATCCTTAGTGAAGAAAAGACTTTGGACTGAGGAAATATTACCAACCAACTACACAGAGGTAAGCTTCTGCAAAGGTTTATGTACCATAAATGACACTAATACTATATTACTCTTTTATACTCTTTTATTCATTAATCAACCACCACCTGTCAGAGGTCTCTACCCTAGGTGCCTGGCAGGGGCAAATGTATAGGAAGCCTAACGCAGGTCATCCAACCCTTCAGTCTTTATCAGGCAAGAGATGATAACTATGAATATGTAATTGGAAAAGCTGTTTACCACTATGCATTGCAGCAATATTGAGGATTTAAATTGGATTGAGAGAGAACAAGTGCTGACTAGGCTCCTCCAAACTTGTCGGAGGGGAAGATTGGGGTACAGGAATGGGAAGGATGGATGAATACATCTGTTGTCCCACTATTGGCATGGGCGATAATAATATCCCGAAATTTTTAAATTTCACTTTTTTAAAATAAAAGTATATCATAAGGTGTGCTTATTTGAAATTACTAAACGTGATTTTGATCACTAAACTTAACATTGGTCTTACCTCCTCTCCCAATTTTTTTATTTATGTATTCACCATTGATTACTGACAACAAGTGTATATTTGTAGCAGTGCTTTGAGTTTATACATCAAGTTTGAAAAGTTAATTTCCTATTTGATTCATTATATTTTCCTTGTATTAATTTATCACTCTTTATAAATTTGAAATCGGAAAAGGTGGATGTTATCTCAAAATTTTGCCTCTTGTTTATTTCTGTATATATGTGATAAGTAGGTTTATGGAGAGTGAGCTGCAGCAGAAGAGTTCACCATGGTTGAAGGCAGCTTTACTTTTACCTAAAATAATGAATCTTACAAATGGATGCGCACTACATGTTTATTTCATGGAGGCATTTCCTTAATTAGACATAAAATCTGTTTTTAGGTGGGCTAAATGTCTGAATGACCTTCCAACAAAAGCTATGACCCCTGATCTTGACCATGATGGAAGATTCAACGGAAACCCAGGTGCAATTTGGGGATCTAGGAAGCAGTGCCAGTTTCTGCTGAGAGATAGAGATGCTACTGTACAGACTAATAATTTGGAGGTGCGAACTTTATTAGAGATTAGAAACAAAATGCATCAATGAAACAACATGCAGCAATGAAAATTTTATGCTCACGTTCTTGTATTCGAGTGCTGTCAGTTTAATTTTTCCAGTATTGTCACTGGAATTGTTGTTGCTAATTCCTCAAAATTTTTACATCCAGGAAATATGTCAAAACCTGAAGTGTAAGACACCACATCGCTCTGGATTTTATTATGCTGGCCCAGCTCTGGAGGGAACTGTCTGTGGAAATGGAAAGGTGTGTATTTGAATGACAACTTATCAATCTATTGGTCTTCTTCTTAAGTCTTGATGTGTTAAATAAAGGTTTTTAGGAATGTCATCATTAGCTGAAATCTATAGCACCTAGTTACTGTTGTTTATTCACACTTTAGTGATAACATAGAAGCACGTGATATGAGAAATCACTTTATTTGGCAGGAATTACACCATTACACACAAGAACATGAGCACATGTGCGGGGGAGAAAAAACAACTACCAGAGGGCACCACCATACGGGCTCATACCAAAACAAAAAAAATGGTGTGGGGTATTTTGTTTCAGCGGTAACTTCAAGCATCACAATAGTTACTCCTACAGCCCCATTGGATTGTTTTTTCCCTTCTGCGACACATTTCTCACAAAATGCAACTCTTCAACTTCTCTGAATTTGGGTTCAAATTTTCTCTACTCCAAAATACATTCAAAATCTGATATGAAATTTGCTCTATGCAGACTGCACACATTAGAGGGAGGGGGTCTGCTGAAGATGCATACATTATATTATCTTAATTTGTGCTATCGTCTCAAATATTTTAGGATACAGAGCAAAAAAAATATTTCTCTGTATCTAAAATTTAAAAGTGTTACATCTGTATTTTCTCAGGTGTTAAAATCTCTGTATTTGAAGTACTGGCATATATTTATTGAAAATAGTGTATGTACCTTATGTAATCTGAATTTTTAAGATGATGGCTTAGCTCCTGATTGAGTAAATATGCCTCAAGAAAGACAAAATATTCCCAGTTTTGTCAAAGTGTGTATTGATTGACAAAAAGGTTTCCTCATTTAGCCGATCTTGCATTATTGAATACATTTCATAGAGCGAGCAACTTTGTATGCTGCCACACACTCAGTTGCAAAGTTATGTACACCAAGGATGAAAATCGTCATAAAAGAATCATTTGGCTTAGCCAGGATTCGAATCCAGATCTCCAGATGGCCAGTCAGGTTTGCTACCAGTTACACCACCAAGCCATCTATCTTCTTCCAAAGCAAATTTAAGACTGGATTATCCGAACAAAGTGTTGACGTCACTCAAGTCCACACTGTGGCAAAGGAGACAGAGGTGGTGCTTATTGAGCCACTTTCGGGGAAGAAACCCCTCTTATGTTAGTCACTGTTCTGTGACAGATATTTTCCAAAGCCCTGCTTAGAACAAGACAGTGGCTTAGTGAGCACCACCTCTGTCTGCTGTGTCGCAGTGTGGACTTGAGGCATCAACATCTTGTTTGGTTAGTGCAGTCTTGAGATTCATTCACCTTGGAAAAAGACGACTTGACCTAGTTCATCTTTTTTTTAGTTTTGTATATACAAATCTTTGTGAGAGATGTCAAATATGAATACCTGATTTTTGTGGATATCTATACTTTGTGGTTTCATTTTTAGGCATGCCAAGGTGGTAATTGTTTGAAGGCAAAAGCTTCAGCGAAACCAATAAAGCCAATGAAAGGTGGTTGGAGCGATTGGAAGTCCTCTGGTTGTTCCTCAGGATGCATTGAGAAGTCCAAAGGTGTAGTATGGAATTCTTGATTTTATATTTTTGATGAATTGGTTGTTGGAGGTGATGTATAAACCTCTCATCGCATTGACCATGCCATGTTTATATTGCGATGCTAACTGATAGAGTTATATCCACGTTGGCGATGGTTGGAGGAAGTCTCACTCACAATGTATTATCGAGTTTGATTGACAGAAGAACTGCTCTTTTATGGCCTGCAGTCTCTGTCCATATATAGCGCTTTTCCCATGCTTCAAATTTGCAGGTTCAAAGGTATTTCAAAATTGGCGGCCTTCCTAGAGGCCTAGGGCAGCAACCTCAACAAGGTGGCAGACCCTAATAGTAGGGCCCCAATCTTTAACATCCACCACAGTTGTCTCATGCACTCTGTATGATTTGAAGTACTCTTTGAAGCAGCACTCAAGAAAGGCCAGGTTGCTTACATACATGCTTATTTTTCAATTTAGAAAAGGTTTATTCAGTCTCAATCTAACACTATGACATAGAAACTTTTCAACAGAGCTAGGATGCCTACCCTGACATTTTCACTGCATTTGATAGATGCTGAGGACATTATTCTTTATTTATGTTTTTGTAGGCAAATAAGGAAAGTGCCATGTGGCTTAAACTTTGAATTTTGCTGTTTTTGAAGCAAAAAAAATTGATTTCCACACTCAGCAGGACAAAGGCAATGGCACTGTATTTTTGGTGTTAATTAAAGACTCAATTTGATTTAAATGCATGTTTGGTTATCTTGATACAGGAAATGCTAAAATAGTAGAAGAGAGAAGTTGGACGGTGCATGAAATGTTGTGGTCAAAATGAATGCTCCTGTGTTCCAGTGCTAAAATTTGTTCATAGGAGCCTGCTGAGGCCAGATATAGAATAAAATTGGCTAATCATTCTGTATTTTTTAAATGCACTTTGTATCCCTTTCCTCCTGACCCATATTGATAGGATGACATAATTTTTTAATCTCAGAGCTCAGTTAAAAGATTTCCCCTGACAAGATTGTGATATTTATTGCTAGGAATCATTATGCATTCTATATTGTCAAAGTTTTTATACTTAATTATGTACTAAGTACTATGGGTACGAAAGCTGTTGGAATGAACTGAACTTTAAATTGGTAAATTTAGCACCTCAACTTATTGATGAAAAGCTTATCATCTGAATCCATTCTTATCTGAAAGTTCCATAATTTGGCTTGTCTCAATATAATTGTACAATAAGAAAAAATATTCTTAATAGTCTCTCCATCCAAGAAATGCTCAATATTGTGGAAACATATTTTCAGGATTTCAAGAACGGTACAGAACTTGTGACAACCCTAAACCAGTAAATTCTGATGATGGTTGCGATGGCCCAAGTTTTGATGTAGCAACTTGCAAGGATGATAAGGTTAGTTTTAAGGTTTTCGCAGCGATTAGATGCACTATTATAATCCATTTTCGGGTGTACGTCTGCATGCTTAATATTTGTCTCAACGTTTCATTCCACTTACTGGGAACGTCGTCAGGAAAACGTTGAGACAAATATTAAGCACTCAGACGTACACCCGAAAATGGATTATAATAGTGATGATAAGGTTAGTTACTTGTATTACTTACTTTTATAAGTTCAGGTGTTTGTAATAGCTGTATAGCTCATAGAAAATTAAGTTAACTAATTAAGTATTGATTGGTATATAAATATGCTTGTGTGAAAATGAAGGTGCCTATTTCACCATAAATATATATGTAGTGATAGCTCCTATTTATCTCCATTGGAAGTACCCATCTTCATGCATGATAGAGTGAATTAACTAGTGATAGATTGTACCCAATGAATTAGTGGTGTGCTGCAGATTCAGAATAAAGAATCAGAGCTTGTATTTTTGTTCCTGGAAATTTTAAGTTAAACAGAAATGGTATATTGGGAGCTTTTTGCCCACCTTAAATAGGGATGGACATAAGTTCTTGTATTGTGGAAGGATTTATTCATTACCTGCCTTCTGCAATGCCTTGGTGGTATGCAATATCTCCGAGCAGTAATGCATCAGAGATCTGACATATGTGTACAAGTGGTTTTTAGATATTCGGCAATTATTTTTAAACATTGCTTCATAAGCAAGGGTACCAAAACTTTTATTGGAGAGTCCCCTTACAATTTTACCTGCTCTCCCAATTTTTCAGAAATTTTGGAAGTGTCACTACTTGTATTAATGGTAAAATAGGCACCTTCATTTTCACACCAGCATGAATCAATGGTAAATTAGTTAACATAATTACTACAATACAGATCTAAATTGGATAACTATACCAAAAAATCTCTCTTAATCTTTAGCTCTGCAAGAAGGGCAGCCGAATGCCTGTTGTGGAACATGCATCTCGAAGGTGCAAGAAGTTCAGTGAACTCCTGAAAACGTTGGATCCTGAGGGAAAAGGACTACAAGCTCCCTATGAAGAAGGTTTGTAAATAGAGGTTAATAATAATTAAAGCAAGTTTTAATATCCTTGGAAGTGTTTATCTTTAGGCATTTGTACTCAACTTGATTGAGTGTATCAATTCATTAAATTATCATTCTCATTTCAACAGGACGGCTGTGGATGTCGTGCGCTATTTTTTGCCGTCGGAAAGACACAGGATCATATTACACTCCTAGACTAGATCTGAATGATTTGGGAGTGAATCCATACTTTCCTGATGGGACTTGGTGTCACAATGATGGGAAATCAGATTATTTCTGTATTAACCATCACTGTTTACCTGAAGTAAGTACATATATCCCATGTTGTCTTTGAGTAAATTTTTGATAGCCCTATTATAAAATTATTCATAATACAGTTGAGGACCTCAAATCCAGAATCCCGAAACCCGGAATACCCGAAATCCAGAACATTTGAAAATTCCTCTGTATAGTGTTTTGACTTGCCACCTCGTGGCACCACTCTCCAAGCCTTGTTCTGGGATGAGTAGGAAGTTAGCACACACTATGGACATACGCTAAGAACCTTGTCAGGGACACATAAGGATATCAAATATCAAGTACAAGAGCCTGAGCACATGTATTAATTAATTAATTTACTAAATATGCTATGAAGACCAGAAATCCAGAAAAACCAGAAATCCAGAAGCCCTTCGGTCCCAAGCTTTCTGGATTTGAGGTCCTCAACTGTATTATGTATTAGTCCATCTTTGTCTTGCCATTGAATTAAATTGCATTGACTTGTTATTCTTTGAAAACATTTGAGATGTTTTTATTATTTAGTACCTACTTGAAATCTCAATGACTAGAAAAAGTTTTCATGCTGCCATAGAAGCTGAGTATTTTGTGTTCAAGCTATATAGCCATTAATGCAAACTCCAATTATTATCACTCTGCATTGATGCCCTTCAAATCAAGCGGAAATCAGATAGGAGCTAGTTATATGGAAAAAAATATTTTATACTCTGAAATCTTTTACATGGAAGTGAATAATTTTGGACTGCTCCTCAAATACTGTTAGTGAAATCTCATATAGGAGTGGAGTAAAAAAGAAATTATCAGGAAGTTATAGGTTAATAATTAAATGCAATTCTTGTGTGATATGATAAGCATCACTGCAGTGATGCTTATCAAATGTCATGTTATTTTTCTCAAGTCTTCATCGGAGGAAGTATTTTTTGTGATGCTATTTACCTAATCATCTATCCAAAGTTACAATAGGCCATGAGAATGTGAAACATCAAATTGCATTCAGCAAACAAGGGTTCTGATTTTGAAGTCATGCTCTGGGAACAGGGGTGGTCTGGGGTGATTGGGGGCCCTTGGTTGGAGCTTGTATTGGGGCCCTCATTACCAGAGGATTGGGGGGTCCTCCCCTGGAAAATTTTATGGAAATTGCATGCCCAGAAATGTATTTTGACCTTATTCTGGCCCTTAAAAACTGGATAAAAGTGAATGAAAAATATCAATTTTGTAAGAAAAGAAGAAGAGTTAGAATTTCACAGCTTATAAAAATGTATAATATATTTTGGTTCTATCATCTATTTAGTTAATTTGTTTCTTGAAACTGCTCTGAAATAAAAAAACCTCTGAAATAACCTTTTCAAAATAACCCTTTCAAAAAAGCATCAGATTCTCTGTTTTCTTCTAATACCTTATTTTTATCTTATATATAATCTTTTTACACAAAGTATGTTGTAGATAAAGCAACTTATGAAAAAGTAGAATTTTGTAATTGCAAAAAAAATTTGGTTCAAGTAATTTGAGTTTTATTTCATTGCACCATTCATATATGCTAGATGTGAGTGTTGCAGGGGCCCCCTATGCTTGGGCCCTTGGCGATATCCGGCCAACCAACCTGGCCAGACCACCCCTTTCTGGGAAACAGGGTTCAGGGAACTTTTACTGAGCTTATGAAACATTATTTAGATAATGGTGTACGTTGATGCATGATCACTCTCTTTTTGTTTATTACCTACCTGAGTCTACTCTTGTCAGCCTATTCACTGATTTCTCACATTTTATCAAAGAGGCGCACAATAATTTCATTCATATCTAAAATATTCAGGCTACATAATTAGCATCTATCTTTATGTTGCTGAATTGTTTCCTACAAATGCAAAATTTGACTCACTGGATGAGGTAAAATTTGTGGTTATGTTATGATAATTTTGTTGAAGAAGTTCTATTCAGTGAATGAGTTGATATAACCTGTGGGAAAGCAGAACCTGCATGTATGTGCCTTTCCAAGCCTATTTTCCCTATGACTGGATTTCCTTTTGGAAATATTCTGACCAGAACTTTCGCCTGGGCAAGAGTATGTCATTTGTCACCACCAAGTTGGCAAAGGAGGATGAGGACTCATTACTGCCAGCCCAAAATGCTGCAGGAAATCTCAATTCCACTGATGAGGGTCATAGCAACCAACTTCTTCAATACCTAAGCCTTGGACCAGATGGGAAGCCACTACTGACAGCTCTACTTCCAGAAAAAACCAAGCATCCATCTGATGACTGGGTTGAAGACAAGGACTACAGGGAAATTCCTAAGGAATCTCTTGATTATTTCTTAACTGAAGAAGAATATAATTAACTTGTTTTAACATTTTTACAACTCTGCAAAATTCAATAATTTTGAATTTACAATTTGCTAGTACATTTTTATACTTTTTTATTTTTATATGTATTAAGAATGTAATGTCATTGCTTTTATATCAGCCATACTTGTGACATTAAGGCATGCTTTTTTGTAAGATATCACTTTGAATTGAGAACATTAATCTATTCTTTTTTAAGTCACTGCTTGTTGTTATAGTTCTATCTATTTGATTCAGAATTGAATGATAAATATTTAGAAAGATCAATTGCAAGTTTCCCTCTCTGTTCACTGGATTTTTTCGTCTATTACCAATGAAATGAAAATGACTCATAACAATGATGAAATTTTTCTCATTTTTTGTAAAAAAATGGCAACCTTTTTCAATATATACTCATCAAGCTCTATGAAAGAGTTTAAACCTGGTACATCTGAAATGATTTTGTAAATAAATTAAAATATTAGGTAATAAAAGTGTTTGTGAAAAAATCTTTGTGCAGTAGTTGGAGATCAAATAGATTTATATGAAAAGAGGAACATTACAATGTGCATCATTGTGGCTATCATTGATCCATCTTGATCATAATATGCAATTTTATACAACACTGTATGCAAGTTGTTTCCATTTCCTTCTGTCTTCTATATATTCCATCCAAGGCTGGTGAGTCAAGTAATTATACGATTTATGCATTATTCATGCATTTTATTTGAGCTAGTAGAGCTGATACATTTATTCTCTCTATAATCATTGCATTAAAATCATAAGTCATGTTTTGATTTGATATTTTTATCTCTCATGTAAGTGATGATTTTGTTTTTTTCAGAAAAATTGAAAGGTATAATATTGTCTTTGCTACGAATAACATCTTTATGGGCTGTGAATATCTTTGACTGTTTGGCTCAAAAATACAAGAGTGGTGTTGAACATAATTAGATTGCAAAAAGTTGCTCATTGTTTTCATCATAATTTGAAAATATGAGTACCTCCCTTAGCCTTTCAAGATAAGATCGATCATTATTTCCTATGATCATATCTCTTAGATGAGCAATACCTTTTATGTTCAAAGTTTGCTGAGATTCTCAGTATCCAGGACTATTATTTAATTCTTTATAATAAATTTATCTATATTTACAAAAGAGGATGTCTGTTTATCTGCCTACTATACATTTCCATAAGACTGCAGGAATTGACACCAAAATTAGGAAATATTAGGTGCATCTCATGCTTCCAAAGCCTGTAGTGCTCCATGCTCCTGTGTCCATTGTGTCGTTTGCTTATTACCGTTTGTTACCTTACGTCATACAACTTCTGTGGTTGGACATCCTATTGGGTAGGCACACCTCTTGACACCTCTTGATAAATGGGAAAATGGCAACCCTTTTTGCTGAAGTATGTCTTCATACGACGTTTTTGGTCTAAGCACGAACCGACACACCTAAAGATCAATGTTTAGAAGCGGGGTATAAGCTTATTCAGGGCGCGGTACACAGAAATCACTTTTTCATTATTTGCTGTTATATATATATACCATCTCATCCCTGCTTTGTTCCTTTACCTAAAATACTGCCATATGGCCATGAATTCCAAGTTAAAGGTTTCCGAATTCTTTGGGTACTATCCCTCACGAGCAGCGCCGGGTGGCCGGCTAGTAATTAATAAAAGTTTAGGATATACTCACTTGTTCTCATTTGTCTCGTCACTGGTGACTCGGTTTGAATTCTGAAGGATGTTACGTAAGAATTTATGGTTTTTGAGAGTCAGTATTGCATACTGATAATCATGGATTAGCTATTTGCACATATTTCATCATGAATAAATTTATGTTAGCTCATTCATCGCCTACATACCTTGAAAATACTTCGCCTCTAAATACCATTTTGTGTGTTGTGTTGCGTCTATTCAGGGGCAAAAGTTGCGTAACTTCCAAATATTCGTGAATGTTTACCATAGCAAACCTATACACCATCATTGATTGTATTTTTTTTCTCATTCTCAATTTTCATTCAAATTTTGGTGATTTCAACACATTTGGGCCTTTTTATTTGGGTATTGAATAGTACGACATGCCATTGCATATTTTTTTCATTCCTGGTGGGGAATTTATCAAGACTTTGGCCGCTTTGTTATCTTTATTTTAATCACTCATCGAGCTAAATATATTGTACTCATGCTCCTAATATTTACAGAAATGAAATTATCCTCAATACTCATATCTAAAAGGTTTTATTGAAATTTTAATTTGGTATTGTATTACTTTTTTAAATGCTTATACTACAACTTTTTATTTCCCTTAACTCATATATATATATACTTTTATGAAAATTCAGTTGAAATTTTCAAACTATATCTTCCTTTGTTTCCCTATAATGTGGTAAAAAAATATTTTATTTCTATTTCATGTGGACTCCAATATGGAAATGTGCAATAATGCAAAAGTAATCCTTGAACATATTATTAATAATTAAATTTCACTCCATCATCTCATGAAATCGAATTGCCTATGCAGGAGAACCTTTGTAGTCGGTCGTTTTGATTTGCTGTTCGTTGATGCATCCACCTATCACTTCCATAGCCTAACAACTGGTCAATCCCCACTCCCCCAGCACTTATATCTACTATCCCTTTCTTATCCTCCCCCTTTTCTTATTCTTTTTCTCTCTGCCAATCAAGAACTTTTTAATGGAATGGGTGCAAAATATGCACAGGAAGTAAAGAAGTCATAACTCATAATATGACGGAAAACATAATTCAGAAAATGAATGAATGAATGTATTACAAAATAGGCTGCTGCAATTATTTCATGGATATTTTAAACATTTTTAGAATATAGATATCTTTTATTGAAATGTATTTTTCTAAGCTCATCATGCATATGAAAAAAATCGAATAAATTAGCGGCAATTCACATGTTTTTGCAAACATGTCCGATCAATTAACGGTATAAGAGAACGCAATTCCTTGAAAGTATGCAATACCGATGGTCTACTTACAGGCGGAGGAAATTTATCACTTTCCTCTATTCCCCTTTAGGTTGTGTAACGCGTCGATCTTTCCTGAGACGTGGTAAGTGGCTCTAATTAATTTGGAATTTCCGCTCACTACACTGTCGCCCGAACGTGTGAGAAATGCTTTCCGGTGTACGCATTACATTTTCCTGATCCACGAATAATTACGTTACAATAACATGAGAATAATTATCTTAATTCCTGCGTCGTGTTAAACTTTTTACTGACGTACTTCTTAATTGACTATTTCCAACTATAATCTTCTGTCGATTCATCCGGTTAGATACTTCGTGGTAACAGTCAAGTCCAGTCAAATTACATACAACACGTTTTCTTTTTGTAGAGTTATTCAGATTAAGTTGCACTCTTATCATCACGTATCTCTGAGCTATCGATTATTTATATTAAGAAATCTGTCGCGTGGTCTCGTCTACGGATGATCCGGGATACGATCGTTTCGTTTGCCAACAAATCAGATTCGATAATAATTTTCATTTTCCCTCATTAGAAAGATCATCTGCAATTGTTACAGGATATTTGAAATAGACACAGATGTGGAGAACGTCACCATGTAGTCATGGGACTTAAAATACAAGTATGCTTATGCACGAAAGGTACCAGAGTGCTGTGGCACTCCAGGTAGCATGCCGGAAGTTAGGAAACTTGTGCTGTGTACGTACGTCATCATACGTACGTACCTAGAGCATCGTACTTTTTATTCAATTTTCATAGTTTTGGCCTCATTTATAATTTTAAATGCTTTTATTCTCCACACTTCAACCAAGTTGAATTCGTTTTTCCTATGCCTCGATTTAAAAAGAAATGAACTAGGCGTGGTTTTCGGTCTGGGCACATCTGTTGAAAACTTCTCGACACATATCGATGACTCTTGTTTACCTTCTTCGAAAATATTATGTCAACGTTTTCATCAGCATCTCACTTAGATAATATCTTTGGTAGATATTGAGCGTGTAGGTTAATTCAAATTTAAATCAAACATTAAAAAATTTCAAACATCTGGGGTCAATATAAGGGGGGCAAAGGACCCACATTATATTTTCCCTTGATGTTTATAACTATAAGCGATTGATTGCCTCGGCATTACTTTTCGTTTTTCACGCAGAATAATAATGAGTAGATATGTAACTCGCTCATACGATACTCGGGAATTCTTCTTATAAGGTAGCTAGAGGTGAAAACTTCAAACTCGACCACTAATTGTAAGTACGAGACAACACACAACTTCGTTGTTTCCACAAAAATTGGTAAATTTTCTGGAATTTCTTTCTTCGACGGCACTTTTTATTTCGATGAAAGTTTGTTTTGGCAAATGAGCGTTGTCTTCACTCAAAACTGCAGTGAATTTAGATAGAATGATCCACCCTTTTGTGTCGCTATTCTGCGAGAGAGTTTGCCTCTGTAGAAGGGAAAGACGTGAAAAATAAATGAATAGATTATTTTTAGCAATTAAAGCTAAGTTTTGTGCTGTTAAATATGAATGTCAAACGTTTCCAACGAAGCAGATACGATATCATACATTTTCCTGAATTACTGAGCCAACTAGTATCCCAACATTGTGCATTCATTGAAGATGCAATTTTGCGTTGTAAGATTGTGCTTTCCAAAATTTACGCACCCTCTCCTATATTCACCCCTCTATATGCGACCCCATTGGCTGTAAGGTATGATGTAACTTGACATAGTTTTTTAGGAAAAAGTGCCAAGTAGTGGTGCCAGATTTCAAATGAGTCACAAGATGCCAAAATAAGACTCGTTGCGAAAAATGCATTAAATTGAATGTTTCCTTTGGCGTGTTCCTCAACTTGATATTTTATTCATGCAACGATGATGGGGAAATTAATCATATGTAATTCTAAAATAACTAACTATATTCGTAGAAGCAAATGACACTTTTTACATGTATAGAGCAAATTTAAATATCATTCATAAAAAATAATATCCATTTGTTTCCTTTTTTTGTAGTTTTCATTAGACGAAGTGGGCAAGGAGAGTGTGCGAGATACTGCGCTGAACTGTATGTCAAGGGCAGGTGTCATGTAATTCTTTTACCCGCAAAATAATGAAATCAAAATTTCGAAGAATCGAATTTGATCAATGGAATATTCTTGGATCAATGAAATATTCGAGTGAATTTTGAAGTTCAATAGCATGTTGACGTGACGTAGGAGTGAATGCACCGATAGGTGTTAATTTAGCTATCTTTGCATAATTCTAACTGTTTAGATGTATTTTACGATAAAGTGATATCGTTCATAAAGTTTTTAATAAAAACTTGCATGACAAACCCCCAAACTCTAAGATCAGTGAAAGGGTTTGCAGTTCTCTTGGTATCGTGGGTGATTTTTTGTGGTGCAGAAGATTCAAATAGAAATGAATGGTTTGCCCATCCTTCTGGCGGGGCCGGATCAAGGTCGTTGTTTTGGGAGAAAGGGTTCGGGGAGAGTTCATTACTTACCGTCGCGACTAGGTGGCATGCAATACCTCTCAGCAACAGTGCGTCTGAAGTCTGGCATACGTAAGCAAGTGGCTTTTATATATTCATCAATCATATCAAATTTTAGCATTTAAAAAAATAATTATTTCAACAATGTTACAAATCGTTTGTTAATCTGATGAAACTAAAACTTAAATTGGACAGCCACCTTGAAAATTGTTATCTTTCCAATTTCTCCAGAAATTACGGGGGTTCGCTCTCCCCCCTCCCCTAATCCGACTGTGCGTTCTGCCTAACTCTTGCCACTATCGCTCAGTGCATGGGCGTACCCAGTGAGGGGCAGCTTCCCCCCCCCCCCCCCTCCTCGTGAAGCAAAAATCACAAAGTCTTTAAGAAAAGTCAGTACTGAATTGAGACGAAAGTATTCAACAAATTTTCTTTAAACCCACGAAAAATGATATGTATTAGTATAAGATATAACTAAGTAACTAAAATAAAACTATTTTTTCAAGGAAATAATCTCATAAACTAATAAAGCGCTGTAATAATTTTCTTAAAATGTTGGTTTCATTCGCCTTTTCCATGCTAAAATGTCACAACTTGGCTTACACCTCCCCCTAGACCACGGCTTGCCACCCCTAGTTATGATCCTGGGTACGCCCTTGGCTGTGATATATTAAAACCATTTCTCTAATTTCATGAATTCTTGCTCTCAAGTTGAAATGTAGCTATCTTTCTTACTAATGTAATTCGAACTTTCAATTTCACTACTCCGGTATGGTTTTTTTTTACTTCCTGTGGATCATTGGCAGAAAGTAAGCACGGATCAAATAAGAATGTGATTTTTCATTAAACTTTTTCAAATGCACATTGTTCGTGGTTATTAATTGTTGCTCTTGGTTTTCTTCGTAGCCGATAGAGGTATATATCATTGTAACCGTAATACTGTTTTTTTTCACGCCTCATTTAGCCGTATTGGAAGGTGATGAAATTTTTAAATTTTTATTCTCAAACTACCGGATACAGCTCTTATTGGCCATTTTACACCGGGGTGTTCAACAAATGTAACAAGAATACGTACACAAACGACCATGCCCTGGACCGGGGAAACTACCCAGGCGGGACTCGAACCCGCGACCTCTTGTTTGGCAGGCGAGAACGTTACCCCGCCGCCACCGAGGCCGGCAAATCATAGCCGTTTTCAGCTTAGGGCTTAATGCAACTGCCTTTTCCCCCGAGATGCTCTAGAGAAACGATCTTAAAAGAGTTACTCCTCCAAATAAACCTCCCTTGAATGTATGCCCTCCCCTAAAAATCCTCCCGACATTTTTTCCTGCATATGACGATGAAATTTTTCTTGAAGTTAATTGGAAATGCGTTACAATTGCACTCAATTTTGCGTCACTAATATATTTACATGTGGCCTTGTTAGTTCTGATACGCGGCTCAAGTCGTAATCTTACAATATCACTTCCATAAACTCATTTACCACTTTCTAACCCACTAAGTTTCTCCAAATTATCCCTGAATATTTCTCTCAACAGCGCACCATACTACTTGCTGATGAAAAGGCTGTCTGATATTGCATTTTTCGTCATAGTTCGCAGCAGATAACCTATATGGAGTAAATATACTTTAGTATTGGCATGATATGTTGTAATTAGTCGGGTGACAAGAGGGATTCGTTCGAAGGCATTTTATTATTTTTTTTGGCAAGACTGCAAGATTCATGTTTTATACATCTGACAATATTTACCTTCATTTATGCCACGTGGTTTCCTATAATTTAATTTTATGTCTCCCGTATCTTTGCAGTTAAATTATTTCGTCACTTTTATCATATAGTCGTTTTATGAACCAAGATAATCCCAGTGAAATAGTTATCTCCGTGAACCAGGAGTGTATCATCTGACTATCCTATCCAATTGTATTTTTATTGGTTATTTGAAAGTACTAATTGTTATCAATTTGAAACACTAGCAACACCACTTGAGTGTATGTATTTCGTGAAAGCGCTCTAACTGTTATGGCTTAAGTGCCCACTAAGGTAGAGTGAGTAAATCAGTGAGTGTTTTTTCTTTTATTCTTTATTAAAAAAGTTGTGAGAAAACCGTTGATTACGCGTGTGTTTACCATTTTGTTGTCACTTGAAATCGTATTTGTATTAGCCGTCGTTTATGGATGTTTGCATTAATTAACCGTCCACCCATGTCTGCATTCAATTATTAGTGACGCTAGCGGGGTCCAACATCGTGAGCGCAAGTACTTGGAGTGAGTTTCTCTTGAAACTGTCTTTCATTTAGTGGCTAAATGGTATCTATGGGAATTAGACTCTAAGCTCTTTGGTGGCACAGTCTGTGGTTTTTCGTAGCATAAACTATACGAAGAAGATCTGGTAATAACGTTATAGAGAAGAAGATGACTGCCATAATCAATGAAGTGGAAGTTGTTTCGAAATCGGTGAATTCAGGTGAGGGTTTTTGGGTGCTTTTTATAGCCGTCTTCAAAATTAGATTGACTGCCGTTCATAAAAGGTGGAGGTGGAGCATTACAATAATTACTGTGGCCTTGGATACAGCGACGGAGGTGAGAGAGTTTTGTCCCCTTCCAGCAAAGTCAATCCAGGAAGTTAGTAGTACTTACTAAAAAGTCTATTTTTAAAATAACATTATACCTATTTATTTAATATTACCACTAAATATTTCTGTTTTGTAGAGTATCTCCACTTGAATTGTAGTGATCACGATAGAATTATTTTCGATTTATGTTTTTGAAACCTCCCCAGAGTCGTTTCCTAGCTGCACCATTGTCTGTGTGTATGTTTCTAACATTACTCAAACAGGCTGAGATTTTTATAATTTCATTTTGCTAATATCGTCAGCATGGAAGGTAGGAAAACATTTTAATTGTGTCAGTGTGAGAGCATATTTTGTCTTGTGTTTCTCAGTTGTGACTGCGTCTGATAAAAGAAATGTTCACAACAGACAATGCGCCTCTATTTTATTCATTTTTTGCGTCCTTTGATTCTTTTTCTGCTTGTGTTTACGTTGTCGAAATGGAGTTAATTGTAATCCGAAGTGCCTTTATTACATGCTAAGTTTTCTGTAGTGGTATTAGAATAGTGGGGTGAAAGTCTTTAATTGGTTTAAAATCGAGAGTTTTTTTTAAGAATTTTTATTCTGAAATTGTTCATTTTTCTCAGACCGATCTTCCGATATGTCCTTCATTATCGGCGCAATATACCATGTGCGCAAATCCTTCTGATAAATATCGAAATCAATTAAGTGGCACAACGGGACGAGTACACAATGCATTCGGTGTCCGCTGCTCTGTAAAACAGTTGTGTAACCGGTACTCGTCAACATTCAAAGTCCATCAGCATTTTTCGGACTGCTAAAGTAGGGTATTGAAATATTGGACTTCAGATTAGTCGATGAGGAAATTTTAATTCTCCCGTTATGAATTCGTCGATAAAAGTTGCTTTGCGATTGCTTATCATCGGCTGAATGTAATAGAAGTCCCGACAACTCTTTATTGTTTTAGATTTTCTTGTGTGTTTTATGAAGATTTTTGTGTTTATTTTCCCTTCGGTAAAAAGAGTAAGTTTGTTGGTTCCGAATTTTCCACACGCTGCAGGAGAAAGATTCAGAAATCAAATATTTTGTTCCCACTTTCTCTCCTGTCAAAAGTCAATAATTGCTCATTTGCAATGTGTGAGAGTGAGTCTCGAGTGCGGAGGATTCCGGAGCCAAAAACTTTTTTATTCGTAATTATCGTCTTCTGAATCCAAAGAGCACCCGGAGGGAAAGTTGCCCATGAATATCATGATCAATCAAGGATTTTAAAGTATCAAAGTAATTTGCGTACCTTAATGGAATTTTTTAGCACTGTATGTTCCAAATGCGTTCGATTGGGGCAATTTCTCCAAGATAGCGGTGTTGATTACTCTCTCTTGCTAAGGTGGAAAATCTGGTTTATAGGATTGAACGAGCATGTATGCTCCTTTCATATAAAGATAATTTTCAACGCATGGAGTTTTAATTATATTCTCGATTTTAACAGATGCTCCATCTCCTAATTATTGCAATTACGTACTTCACTCAAAATTATAATCGAATAGTGAAATTGTTAGAGAACTTCTCAATCTCTTTCCGATATTTATGAACCTGATTTTGAGCGTTGGAGTATTTGATTGAACAGGCAATTCGATTACGAATGCTGATGATGCTTAGATTTAATTATTTCAATATTTTTATTGTACTTGAGTACTTTTTATTATTTCACTTTATCATCTCATACGCCACTCATATGTTCAACGTGGCATGCAACGACATGTAATGAACACCTTGTTACCATTCCAAATAAGTTAATTTTTATGTTTTTTTAATGAGTGATACACACTTTAGGATATACCTAGTAATGAACTGTTCAAAGAATTAATCTGCGATCAGCACTTCTCCCATGCTCATGAAGGTCTCCTGTTATTTTCATTATTTTGAGTGTATCTCTCCGTAATATTGACAAACATTATACACATACATAAATGACATTTCAAAACTTTGCGAAATTATTTTCTGCAATAATGTTCGTAGAATTTTATTTACGCGTGATTTTTCGAGGAATAAATTCAAGAATCCCATTCATTATTCTGTATTCACATTCACCTAGCCCGTCATCAAGTTGCTTTGATCGCAAGATAAACGTTGCGTAAGGAAATTGCTAGCAAAACGCGATGTACATCCTTGGCCGACAACGTCACTGTCCATAAGCACTTTCCCATATGGTTACCGCGTGCCCATAAGCAAACGCAAATACCCTGCCGCCAACAACTCTCGCTGCTCATCAAACCCCCATCCTCCTCCTCACGAAGAAAGCAAAAACAACACATCTGCGGCGAAAGGTGCAAGTGTAATCCACTCTGGGAGAAGAGGCACTTTCTCCCGACATCCTTTTCCTTTCTTTCGGGCCATACCCCTCCTTCCCACGCCTCGAAAATCATCTTCTTCTTTCTGCCGACCCCTCTCCCCCACCTCTCACCTCCTCCCCCTGCCTCGACATTCGTATTTCTCCGTTCTCCGCTCACTCAATGTTTGACCTCCCCCACCCCCGCCGCTAGCATCTCTCTTTCTGACTCTCTCGGTCTTTAAATTTCCCTCTCGAAGTTCCAGTGCGGATCGGTTTCTCTCCCCGTCTTCCCCATCTCAATTGCGTCTTGAAAGGGGCGGATGGGATTAATGGCCTTCGGTGGAGTCTCCGTCAAGTCTGATCGTATTTTCCTTCCACATCACGATGGTGAACCTCCTGTTTGCTCGTGATGCTCTAATTTTATCATTTGATTTATATTAATCTGTTTTGCATTTTGCACATGGGTAGTTATTATTATTGCTTATCATTACCCCGACCACGTAATGGATCTGATGAGTCTGATACGCTGGCTACAACGATAGCGTAGGTTTATTCAAAGTTTTTAGCATGGTTTTGAATTTTTTATTTCCATCTAATTGAATACCTACTCACTAATCTTCATTTATCACTGATGCCATCATCTCGAAATTATCATGGTAAAGAGAGAAAAATGTTTAATTTTTTCTGTATCTTATCCTATGATTGAAGCACTCGAATGGGACGTTAATATTATTTATTTGGGTAAACTTCTCTCGGGATTCCCACCGGGTTAAAAATTCAATTTCTACCCAGGTATCGAGTTCTTACTTGGGGCTTGTTCTCGGAACTGCTGAATTTCGTTAATTAAATAAATTTGTCGTTAAATAAAAAGAAATTTAGCAGCCCTGAGGATTAGTCCCGAGTCGGAACTCTAAGCGTCGCCAGAAATTGAGCTTTTAATACGGTGGGAATCCCGTGAGAAGTTTAGGTACCAATGTAATTCGCCGGGAAAGTATCAAATCACTGTATTTTACTACTATTTACTCATTTGTATCCTTATGTATCCTTCATAAAATACTGTGTAAAGTTAACATTATGCCTTTTTCCCCTGTGCATTTCTTTGCGTTGGCTACGATCAGTCTATTCAAGACTTAAACTCCAGAGGAAATAAAATCATTATCACCGTTCAAAAATGTTGACATTGGTCTAAAATAGCCCTTCAATGAACTCTCCTATCACCTCATTAAATTCATATTACATGTTTCTTCCGTCATTATCTACCATCGCCTGTTATATATAACTTATTCGAGGCTTTCCTCGGCCAATTTTCTTATCCAATTACCCTTGAGATCGATAGTTCAAAACAGTGATGTTTGATTGCTTTCTCATAAGAATAAATATCTATAAGAGTGCCCATTGTCTTCTGCGCAAGGTTCTAGGATAGAAAAAGCAAAATCTGCGATCACACAATGAATCTGATGAGTATGAATTGCTGAATACAGCAGTAGCGTTGGTTTTCATATTGTTCATAATGGTCATTAATTTTTTTATTTCCATCCGATTGAGTACTCACTAATCTCCATTTTACGCCATCATAGCGAAATAATCATGGTACAGAGAGTTAACATTATCAAAATTTAACAATATCTTATTCTAAGAGCGCAGCACACAGTCCGTCGAATGGGACGTTAATCAGTGGTCCCATTGTTACACTATGTAGTCAAGATCAGACTAATGTCGACATCGGATTTCTCTCCACACTTTTATCATTCCTTGTGACGAAAACGACTAGACGGTCCCCTCCACCGGGAATCTAAAAACATCTATTTACAAGTATACAATTTGATAACTATTTCTCGTAACAATGAGGATAGTTGGGGTTTCAATGGTAGCACCGTTGGTGCGCGCTGGTTGCCGCGCTGCTATTATGCGCGCTCTTTAATGAATATTTCCTGTGAGGCCTTACCGCTTCGTAATCTCTTCTCCGGGTCCCACTTTGTTGAGAATGAACAGTGTCGTAGCATACCCTATTGTTAGCCCGACCGCAGAAAGTGCATTAACGTGCGGATCCCAGGTCCCGCATTTCCTTCCCCATTACGTCTTTCCTCTCTCGGAGGTTATAAATGGGCGTTCTAAGATGCTGCGTAGGCCGCAAGCACCGGCAGTTGGTAGATGGATGTGTCGGCCCTGCCCGACGAGCGCTTCCACTTCCTCTCCTTCCTGAATCGGAGTCCTCGCTTCGTGTCTCCGCCATCAGTTCGCGCTCAGCCATCCGTGGCCACGGGTCGACCGCCTCCAGGAGGCGGAAGCGACGCCACCGGAAGTGGGCCGCATGTAAATTGAGTGTTTGAGAGCGACAGTGTACGGGGGGTGCGTTCAGGGTGACTGCACGATTTCGCTTTCGGCTAAAACAAAAGGAACCAGTTGATTAGAATAAATTCATCGCCCATCAGATTGTGGGCATGTGGTTACAGCGGTGCGGTGGTTCGAAAACACGGGATTCCCATGTTGCAACTTACGAGGGAAGATCACTGCCGCTTAACCGGTCGCGTTTTGTCTTTTTGCGTGGTCTCTTAATCGTTCGAGACTTACGCCATCATCGCGAAATTTTCACGTTACAGAGATTTTAAACTCTTGGCATTTACCTGTAAATTTCACCACCGATATTATACTGGGGTAAAATTTCCATTTTTAGCGTTCGAGCAAATGTTGATAATAGTTTACTCTATGCCCCCTGAAATCTTAAAAATGATAACGTAAATTTTAAACAAGTATTAGGTCAAGGAAAAAGACTGGTCGAGCAGGACTCTTAACTTGACATAAGATATGGTTACCGCGTGGATGAAATTCGGTTCAGCTACCAGAGTTTTAAACAGTCATTTCTGCACTCTTAACTTTGCTCTAAATATTTTTTCCTGCATAATTACATAACTAGCATTGATATTGAATTAAATGGGATTTAAAATAAATTAAGTAATTAATGGTTACATCAGTTATTAATAAAGAAACATTTACAGTCTCCCAAACTCATCCACAGAGAGTTTATCGGTAGTTGGGACTAGGTGGATGAGTTTACTCAGCAAATCATCCACATTGAGGATACTTCGTAGGTTGAGAAAAAAGACTATTTGAGCAGGAGTGATGCATCCTTTTATCTTGGCTTACTTAGTTTTCACGAAGACCAATACGTGAAATCACCATCCAGCGCAGACAGAATACCAATGTTGACAGCTTATGGACATTCCAAAGCATAATGAAAATTTTAATAGCTTTGATCATACCAATGATTATCCATAAGCGCTGCTATCTTCCTCGATATTTGTCGAATTCACGATTAAGATAGTATTTTTCCAAGTTTCGTCTCGAAGAATTGAAGTTGTTCTGTTTTTGTTGAAATATTTTGCCGCCATTTGGACTACGAGCTATTTCCCCGTGCATTAGACGCTCGGCTGTGAAAATGCAATGATATTATTCCAAATAGTTTATCTCTGAGTTAATACCTTTTAAGTATTTCCCGAAAGCCAAAATTTACTGTAAACGGTATATTTTGCTATCAATTGAAACAATAATCCAGATAATAAAATGATAATAGTTAGACGATATAATTATGAATAATGTATATTTATCTTTTGGATCCTCGTGAAATGTGGCTAATCCACGATTCTCATCTTCACGCAACTGTATTGGAGTATATTTTTTATTCCAGCGACCAGGTTAGCGATGCTGTATCAATATTGATGAGACGTCGATTCGATTTCCATTTCTACCCATGATTACCAGCTCGCTTAACCACTTGTTTACGCTCAGTGGTCAGAGGTTGAAGTACCTGCAATACAGATCTTTCATTAAAACATTTCTGAAGTTTTGGTGTGTAAAATGACTGCCTTTTTATTGAATGCTACTAGGTTTACGTTTACCAAAGCCCAATTGAATCGTTATGTTCATCTCTGGTACTAGATGACAACCCAACTGCTTGCCACTTGCAAAAAATAGTGACAGAGATTTTTCAAAAGATTTGTTTTTACTGTACATAAGTTACTTGAATGTAGGCTAATGAGAATCGAGTTAGTTTGGGTCAGTGCAGGGGCTAGTAAGTTGGCATCCCACCTGGAAGGTCTGGGTTCAACTACCGGTGGTACTAAAGATATTTCTAAAGCGGTCGATCCCTTTTTTTTGTGTTTCGAGGGAAGCACTTCCAGTTCAGCGTACAGTCCGTCGGATGGGACGTTAATTTGTGGTCCAATTGATATATTTTTACAAGAGAAAGCTAATTTCGAGAACGGAGGGGATCGGGTTGGCGTGGTGACTAGAGTGTTGGCTTCCCACCCGGCGGGCTCGGGTTCAAATCCCAGCGGTAGCAGAGAATTTTCAGAGACTGCCGGATCTCTGCTTGAATGTTGTGTGAAGAAAATTTCAAGCGCACCCCGCCGTCCGTCGGATAGGACGTTAGGCCGTGGTCCCCTTGGCGCATTTCGTTAAGAGCAGGCTAATTCCGACGCCGAGTTTCTCTCCACACTTCCTTACCTACTCCTTTCCTTATAGCGCAAATGACCTCGGCTGTCGGTCGCCTCCCTAAAATACCATACTATGAACGATAACCTATTTTCAGTTGAATTCCAGCATTTTCAACTCTGGAGACGGAACTGGACAACAATAAAGTGATGCCAGACATAAGGGATTCTTAATGCTATCAAGGTGGCCAACTCTTCCGTAAAATCGTGGTTAAAAATCATGGAATCTCAAGAAAATCACGTAAAATCTGAAGGAATCATATTTGCTGTCAAATTCAAGTGCTGTAAAATTCATCACCCCAGAACTGGTATAACTCGAATACCTTGGTGCTCCATAGTAAGCTTATTGCTTTAAGCTTAAGGCCTCAGTGCTTCGGCCAGGTAGTGTATACCATTTGAGCGCATTTTTTCGAATAAAAATGTAAATCTGGAGTGGCATTGACCATAAATTTATAATTACTGCAGATTATTTTAGCGATTAGCGAACATGTTTGTGGATGTATTATATGTATATGGGGCCCTATTCCAGCGCCTGACTCAATCTTGAGTCCGCACTCTAACTCGGAGGTTTAGATCTCAGATAAAAGTTGAGTTTGAGTTAGAGTTCCATTTGGGAAACTTACTTCAATTCAACTCACTTGAACTAGAGTAATTGTGATAACGTTCATAGGTAACAGTTAAAAACTGATACATTAGCATTAACTCATGTCACTCATAGTCTCCCGTTCATCAAAACGTAGCATTACTGGAGAACAATATCACACGTGGAAGTATTTTTACAATATTATAATTTTAGAGTTCTCGTAATACCAAAGTGGCAAACGAGCTTTCGCTTTTCTGCTTATAGACATTGGCAAGGTTTTTTTTAGATAAATTTTAATGATGTGGGGTTAAATTTACTGTGAAAGAGGAATTGATAAACAGACGTATTATCATCAAATTTTCGACGGGGTGGAAACATCTTTGTTGAATATTTTGGGTTTTATTTGCTGTTTGAGGCCTTGGTAAATTCACTAATTCACCCGAATTTGACATGATTGGGACACAATTTTGCACCTGGTGCCTTTTTTGTGACATTCAAACTCATGACCTTTAGTTCAGGCAATATCCGGAGATCGTTTAAGGTTAAAATCTTTGTATTAGTCGCAAAAGACCTTCATACTTACAGGTTTTTCCAAATTGAAACGTAATTCTTTCACCTTCACCTTTAAATGTAAAAATTGGGTCCATTAAATGAGTGGAGCAATTCAACGATGACCTCCCTGGCTTCTTCCTCATTTAGGCCACATTAGGCAATCAGGAGGCTGTTAATGTAAGTCATCACAGTGAAATGAGACTGAACAATAATTAAAATACACAACCTTGGTAACTTTTCACTGGAAAATTATTTATTGGTACGACGCGTTTCGACGCTGAGGCGTCATTCTCAAGTACGCTCGAATACCTTGGTGCACAGCGTCGAAATGCGTTGAAACGCGTCGTACCAATAAATAATTTTCCGGTGAAAAGTTACCAAGGTTGTGTATTTTCATTTCAACATGGATTTTCACAAAGTAAAAGCCGAATCAATAGGGTGGTGTCCTATAATTTTTTTATTGCCTAAATCGAAAGATTATTACTCCTGGAGTACGTATTTCACGCTTTTAGATTTTTAAATGACGATATCTATTTTTCGCGATTGAATGAAAAGTGAAAATTTTCAAGCGCGCGAAAACACGACGCGTAAGTATGAATGCCGGGAAATCTCTCCGTACGTCGTATTTCTGGTTCCCCCTCCAGCCCGGTGAGGTGACCTTGAGGCGAGGCTTAGCGCTGATACGTCGCAGGCTGCTAGCGGGTAGCTGAGTACCCTGCTGGCTGGTAGCGCTTGGCTTAAATAAGGATTATTAATACCTTATCGAACGAGGAAAACTTTCCGACCTTAGCCAGTTTTAATAAGTGATTATTGAGACATGTTTCCCTGAGCTCTGCGCCTAATGCATGCATTGGTAACCTCAGAAGATGTACATATCTCCTATAGAAACTAGGTCCCTGTGACGTCACGTGGAGTGGCATCGCATGGGCGCCAATCTGGCCCTTTTCAAATGGGGATAAAAATGGACCATTGTCATTCGTCTAAACCGGTATTTCTAAAACGAAATAATTTATATATTATGAATACACTGATGGTGGGTAACGAATCGCAATCAATGCCTTTCGTTTTCTTTGATGAAGGAAACTACCCTATTGAATTCAACTGAACAATAATTTTCTTACTCTCAGAAAATATCTAATTAATGACGTAGCCATTCCTGTAATGTTGTATGAGTCATTTGCTATTGATAGGGCTAACAAGCTTTTGAATGGAAAGATGAAAAATGCAATCGAGGAAAATATCCCATCTCACAATAATACTCTTGAAACGTTGGAGTAGTGAATACAGAACCAGGTAAAGTGCCGTGGGAAATATCAGCGGTGTGGAAACATAGATGTGGAAGGTAAAAAAGCGTAACGATATGAAAGATTCCCTCGCTTATGAAATAGTTGAGGAACTCGGAAATCTCCTTATGCATCTGGACTAAAAAGCACTCGGCTCGCTTTGATTTGGGCTAAAAGAGAAAATGATTTGCCAGGGTCCCATGATCATCAAGCCGAAATGTCTGCCGAAGCTCATCTCATGGTTTTCATTTAATATTTTCATTCTGAAATATTCTTTTAGTTAATTGATGATTCCATCTCCTCTTATAGTGAATAATTTATATTTCCTTTGTTTGATTTTATTGGAAATAGTTCCATAAAATTATAAAATAGTTTCATTTTTCAAAATTAAACATCATCTACTATAGATGAGCCTAGCAACTCATGATTATGTGCTTCTGAGGATGGGAATGATATTTCTCTTGATCAATGTACCTAATGAAATAATGAAAGTGTTATCTTTACATATACATTAGAGGTTCGAATAAATGTGAGTAACGCCTTGAAAACCGTGATTAGATGATGAAACTTGCCCAGAAAGGAAGGCGGTTGGAAACATATTCGCTGAAGGTCGATGTATATAGAGTGTATAGTGAAGGATACCGTTCTAATACTCAGTTGAAATGGCTGAAACAGGCCATAGAAAAGTGGTGGACAGTTACAAATCAATCTATGGAAAGAGTATGAGGAGCTATATGGAATGCTTGTGTTTTACTACACACATAAATATTTTATGCATTGACAGTTTTCAGTATATACTTACATCATTTTGTTTCGTTTTTGAGTGTGAGATCATTTTCATGCAGCTGTTTAGTGATCATTTGAGGAATCAGTGGTAAAAGTTACAAAATAATACATAAACGTGAACTCGGGTCACTCATGGTCTCCCGCTCATCAAAATCTTGCATTACTGGAGTACAATGTCACAGATGGAAGTATTGAAATGGAAGTATCTTGGAAGTACATTTTTAAATGATAGGGATTACCTTACCTTTTTATCTTAAAAATATTTTTCTCAATAATACGGCTACTTGCATGATTTATGGGTTCATCATTCCCGGACTAGCGATTTGTAGTCTTTAACGCTTTCATTACTATAAATGTTTATACTATACATTTTCGCTATCGTGCTTAGTTTGGGAGCCCAGGATTTCACGCCCAGTACAAATTTTCAGGGAATTACTTACACAATACGTATTTTCTGCCGTGATCTTTTTGACAGAATGAATTACACTATCAACTTGTATGTTCAGAATCTGACGGTAACAAGTAATGGGGAAATGAACACTGAACTCAATGCCATCACTGCTCTTGATGATAATTTCGGTGTCTCAAAGCAAATATTTTAGTAGCATTTTCAGTAAATCCTGAACTTGCGAGCGAATAAAAGCCATCTGTTTCAGATTTGACGGTTCACCTGCTACATAAGAACGTAGGTACTTCATTTTTATTCTATGTACCTATATGTAATTGCTTCCATCCAAGCGTAGGTAGGCAAGTAAGGTCTTCAAAAGGGAATTTTTTAATTGAATACAATTACTGTTTTCTTTTATATTTTTCTTAGGATCCTTGTTGCTTTCTAGGTGTGGATTTTGGACAAGGGGAAGCAAATTCCTCCGAGAGGAAATTATTCTGTTCAAGTTTGCTGGCAATCTTTTCTTGATTCATTCGTTAAATATGTTTTGCAATTTCGCACACCTCGGCATAAATCTTTCAGTTCCTACCTCTCTATATCTATCACCTCTGTTAATATAAATACGTTTGCAAATATTTACATGGAGGCATTTGTGATCATTTTTTTCTTAAACTAAGATGCCAATGCAAGGATGGTGAGATGGGTATTAGAATAAGGCGTACGATAGACTTTGTGCCATAAATAATCTACCGTAATTGGGATTGAGTCTTTAAAGACTTCGAAAATTATCTGTTAAATCTAAATATCCTGGGCGCGATTCGGTGTTTACCTTTGCTATTGCACGATTTTAAGCGCCATTTTTTGCGCCTCGAAATCTTTAATTGGGGCCTGATGGCCGGAAATTATGGGAGAAAACGAAAATGCTCTCCTTTGGGAAATCTAACTCGGAATTTCCACACAAAGGAAATGTGTAAATGTTCCTTCGTTCTCCATGGTCACGCCATGGTTTCTGAATCTCTGGAAGTGGGCCTTTTTAAGCCCAGTGATCATAGTAACCAGTTTTCCTTTCGCTTTATCTCCAAATGATCTACTCTGTTAACTAGAAGACGATTTGGGATTCGTTATCTTATCATTAATGTAATGAGGGTAACAAGATGCCTAAGTTTAGTGCGAATTTATCGTCAGTGTTCCTTGAAACACAATCCCACCGATGAGAAATGCTGCGCTTCACCGGTGATGGAATGGTTTTCTTTGTTTCAAACACGCTCATTTGCATCACAGATGTATATAATTTAACCCTGGGGTTGCATCGTGCATATTGTCGGCTCGTTTTAGTTTTTCGCCCCTCATTAAATTAGAATGCACAACCTACAACTGGTTACCTTGCCTTCTTAATCCGTATTTTCACCTTTTTGAAACCTCGGCTCCGTTTCAGACGGTGCCGGCGGAAGAGAGTTGATACCGCCTGCTCTTTAACTAAATCTGGTTGATAAGTTTAGTTAGTCTTCGCTATCAGGGGTTTACCCTGCATAGAACTTGTAGGGGAAGTCTCAATGCCTAGAAAAATTGCTCGTTTTACCACTTATCTCTATCATTCAAGGCAAATATTGCAAGTAAAAATTATGCTATTTACTCTTATAGGGGAGCGTTCCGATAAAAATTAATAAATATCACGATTGATATCATTAAACGATATTATATTTTTACACCTCAAATATCTGTCTATTTGTCTGTAATCGCAGCTTCTGGTTTTTGTGAGATGGTATTAGAAACTAAATTTTTTCTGTCTTGAAACAATCTTAAAGGCTTTCGCACCTTCATAATAAAAATATGTATGTACCAGTGTAAATAAAATCGCCGCTCGTTTATTAGATGGAAGTACTTCATTTTATTCTCACCGCTACTTAAAGTCGACTACTCTTCAAATATATTTATTTTACTCTTGTTGATTTCGTTTATAACATTTTACTGCAAAGTCGGCAATATTTTTGATGGTAAGATATGGCTATCATGGGTAGTTGTTCAACTTAGGGTAATGGACGTTACAAAATTGAGTTATTTCCTTAGAGCACTTCAATGATAAACGCAAAAACCCACGTCTCTTTTCTTTCCTCCGATTTTCTCAATTGTGGCGAACCTCATTACATCGTGGTCCTATAACCTCACCGAGTCGTAGTTCATTGGGTGTAACATTGGTAGCTTAATGGATCAGAGTTACCATTAGAAGTTCTCTTTGGAAGAAGTTTTCTTTTATGTCTTTATCGTATGTGGGGATAAAAATTGCCTTATTACGCTTCGTATTAATGTCCGATTTATTCGTTAGCTTTTAATGTATTTGTGAGCATGGGAGGGTTGCCAAAAAAAACGCATCCAGAGTGTATTTCTTGCGGTCTCTAGCGAATTCAATTATAACACCACGTTTTTTATTGAAGCATCAAGACCTAAGCCATGAAGCTATCATTAGATTTGATGGAGATTTATCTGCTTTTAATGAAATAACGCGTCAGTTTTGTCCTCAATCTCTATTTTTATGAAATACTCTATCCGAACACACTTCCTATGATAAATTCAAGTTCACCAGTCATGAATATGGTGAAATGGGTAGGAACCATTTTTGGTTGTATAGACCTCGCCATATTAATATGAAATTGCCTCCATAATTCCACGAATAGGTAGGTACTAATGACATTAATGATTAGGTAAAATCCTATAAAGTCATATACGTCTCTTAGGGAAATTGTCTATTCTAATTTGTGTTGCAAAAATGTTCTTATTCGTATCCACACCCAATGTCAATAGTTCAGACATAAGCTTACTGTCAGAGTAGCTCCCCGACAACATCAATTTCGCTCAGCCGCGTTAATTCCCTGTGACTTGTTTTTAAAATATCAATCAAAACGGGATGTATTTACATTGAGAAGTCTACCTATATATTTTCTGTTTCCATATTTCTTTGATAGAATTTGGGTGAATTTATCTTCAGTGCTTTTTCAAGATCAATAGATACGTGACGTGACTCAAAACGTGAAATCCCAGTGAGAAATGGGTGGTGGAATCCACGTGGAACCCACGTGGAGAATTAACGTGGATACCACGTGTTTTTGGTCGTGGAATCAACGTGGAACCCACGTGGAAATTTGGTGGAAAAATTAAAACAGCAGTAGGTGCTGTCCTAAAACCATTAAAACCTCAACCACTCTATATCTAAACCTTCTATATATGTGTCTACGATTTTTCATGTGCTCTCATGGCTGCCTTTCCACGAATTATATAAAAATAGAATGTGCGATACATTTTCACATAACTAGCGTGGTTTCAGGATGATAAATGACGAAATGTCACCAGAGAGTTAAGTTTCACAAATTAGAAATTCTGTTTAACATTTTATGATAATCACCACAAATCCACTTGAAATCAACGTGGATTCCACGTGGGTCCAACCACTCAATATCCACCACCACCAAATATCCACCACTCAACGTGGATTCCACGTGGGTTCCACGTGGATTCCACCACCCATTTCTCACTGGGATGTTGTTGAAATTCCTACCGATAATAAATGTTGCGTGTCACTGGCGATGGAACTGTTTTTTTTTTCAAAGACACTCATTTCCATCACAAGTGTACATAATTTAACCTGAGAATTGTATCGTGTGCGCTATCATCTCGTTATAGTCCTGTGCCCGTAGTCATTGCTATTTTTTCACCATGTAGCCAGTATATATTGGCTTCTACCTATAAGCATAAGTATTTTACCGGTTCAATTTCTCTATCCATTGTAAATAAGTATTGAATACGATTTCAAAGTTTCTGGAAGTCCTTATAAAAAATATGATCTTGTTTCAATATAACTTTGTTTATTTGTTTCACTTAAACCAGCATGTATTAGTCTCTATCGAAAATTCTCATAAAGGAATATAGATTCCGAAACCTGAATTGTACTTAATTTATAAGTTAAGTGGATTGAAGCAAATTATTATTTTTAATCATAGAAATAATTGACCTCCGCCAAATTAAAACGGAGACACATGAAGAAGTAATTTAAGTCTTCACATTTACACCTTAAGATAGTAGTTTCGTACAATGACGTGAACTGTTCTGAGGACGAAGGTGTTGAATGGTTGAAATATAAATTGAAGGTGTGAAGTGGGAAAGTGAGAAGGTATAGAATAGTGGAAGGAGCGCATCAAGCTATTCATAAAATTACTTTCATCCTTTGTAGCTTAATAATGGACCGGTGTTTCTTCCTTTGACCGCCATCATCAACCCCTAGATTGCCTACCGAGCCCTAATTCCGTTGGTATTTCGGTTGCCTGTCGTCTTCCTCCAATGAATTCCCGCGGCGGCCTTCCGCCTCAACCATCACTGCTTTGAAGAAACAACTCCAAAATACCTTTGACGCGCAAGATTGACTTAGAATCCGATCTGGATGCCGGGAGGAAAAGAAATCCTCCTGATAAAAATCTTCTTTTACACTTCCATAAGGTGCGTTGAAATCTCCCGGTCGCATTCCTGAGGCACGAAGACCTCACGAAGATATCTGGCCGAATCGCAATATTCGCTCCAACCCGGATCCCAATGTGCAGCTTAAGTTATGTTAAAATTGGAAAGTAAAATTCGAGAAACTTTTTGCAATCACGGAAGGGTGTTTTATTATCTTAGCATAAACTAATTATCTCCCTATCAGTGCGAGAATTCAACATCTACTTCAATTTCAAGCAGTGGAAGTTATTTGCTCTCCTCTAGCACTCGTAATTATAATAAAAGAGTATTTTTTTATGAATTTATTTGAAAAGATGTATTTCGTCGTACAGATGATGTGGCTTACGTATGGTTCAGAAGAGGCCAACATGTTTATTTCACCAGCTCTCAAAGTGGAATTTCTACAGGGTCGAAATATTTAATTAATTTTAATGGTTTATCAATTATAATTCACCTCTTTCAAACTATTATTGAAACCCGCGCGAGAACGCAAGAGCTTCAAGACTAATTTTCATACGCTTCACATGGGTATTAACTGCCCTAAAATGCTAACCTTCTAATAAATTAACCTTCAGACTGGTATATTGCCATCGATGACCGAGTGTATAAATAGATTCATATTTGCAGTAACGTTGAATGGAAGAGAAGAGTACCAATTTTATCATAGGAAAATTAACCTCTGCCTCTTGGTTATGTAATGACCGGTACAAGGACCTTAGAAAGGAACTTCAATGACGTAATGAAAATAAATATGCCATGCATAAGATTTTTTTTTTGAGTTTCTTGGTAAGAATATTCAAAATATTTATGGATTCTCTTTATGGATTCAGTTTTGATACCTGACAGGGAGAAACAATTTTAAAAGATGTGCTTTAGTTCTCGACTCGTTTTTTTTTCGTCATACATTTTATATTAAATTTTTAATTCTTTATGTATGCCGTAACTCGACGACTGCTCTTAAAATAATTTTTACGTGTGCTTTGGTCACTGCTGACGACAGCATGATAGTTTAAATACGCAAGATCTCAATGTTGGAGTAATTAAAAATATATAGTGAACACAAATCTATAATACACGGCTTTGTACTGTCTATACTAAACTACCCTTGCTGTAATTTATTGCCAGTCATGACGGCTCTCTTGAGCCAAAAATATGTTCATCTTTATTTTTGTTACATTCTTATTCCCTTTTTAACATACATGTAAAACAATATTTATTGATTAGTTTGACCTGTGTTGAGGGAGAAATGCGTAAGCATAAAGTTGAATATAAATTTCTTTTTCCTTGCAAATACGTTTTCAGAATCGCTGTTAAAAATGTCAATAACATTTACAAATAACCCAACAAATGTAATAACCTTCCGTTTGACTTCATCATTACCCTGACATAATTAGTACAAGAATTGTATTAATGATTCAAATTACAACCCTGTCTTAAACAGGCAGCCTTGAAATAATCACAAGAAATTTCTTCGCTTACGATCTTTCCATTGGACGAAATATATAAAATATTGAATGGAGATGATATCAGCATGAAGCCTGTCTGATCATTGTTGCCGTAGTAGAGACTTAAACTGGCGGCTATCTTACGGTTGGAAGGCGTAGATGATGAGAGGGACGATCATCCCCTTCTCTTGAATCACTCAGCCCATCCTCTGCGTGCATTCTCTCACCTCCTAAAGCCGCCAGACCTCACCCTCCCCTACCCTCACCCTCTACCCTACCCCCCTCCGGCCGCTGCCTTTCCTATACCTGAGCCACTGACCTACTTTCACGGGAGCGTCTCCTTTTCCCCGTAACCCTCCCTTCCCCCCACTCCTACTCCCCCTTTCACCCTCTTTCGTCTCCGATCAAAACTCTTCCACCACCTCTTCCCATGCAACGATCTCTCGGCGGGATTTCGGACTCTTCTGCTGGCGACTCATCTTATGCTGGCCGGTCGCCGGAGAAGTCGCTTTTGCCACGTTTGACACGGGCCGGGGGACAATTGTGCCGCGGAAAGAGATGATGAGGTGGTTACAGCGGTCTCGCAGTTATGGGGGATCGTGTTCTTTCCTTGATACTGGTGTGGTACCTTACTTCACCGGAAGGAAATCTGTGATCCTGGTATGGTAGAAGTCGAGACATTAAAGTCGGAACCTTACCTTACCTAGCGTATGTGGCCACTCAAACCCAAAGTTCTGGCCTTACAATCAGCTCTTTGCCATCCATCACGGTGCTGTATTTGCTCTGGCGTTACATTTGGTGTATCTATATCGGTCCTATCTGTAGGAGTTGGTAATATTTCATGGGTACAGGCCTTATACATAACTTAACCGGCTGACTTTCTTAAATAATGGTGAGATAAAAGTATAGACTCCAAATTAATGGGAAACCTTACTTGACCTATGTGCCACTCATGCCTAAGAAGGTTTTGGCCTCTCCAACAGCCTAACACCACCCGTCACGGCCCTAAATTTACTCTTGTTTAACATTTAATCAAACCATATCCTTTAACACTTTAGTTCCCATAGTGGCTGTCTGCCCCGTAAAATATTTTCTACTACCATCATAAATATGGAATCCTCCTCCTCCTGCTAATGTGGTAATCAAAGTTCATCTAAGCCTTCTGCTTTTGAATTGGGCAAAGACGTCAGGGTCTTGTTGTAGGACCCTAAGTTCTATGTTAGTCCGTATCTCCAAAGATTTTGATTGAGCACTGGACCAAAAACAGTGCACAATAGTAATTCGATAAGAACACAGAGAGAAACTCGCTCGATGGATACGACAGGAAAGTACAAGATATTTCATAGCGATATCCATTAACGATAATATGTTATATTTCACCATATCTTAAGAAACCTCTAAATAATTTCATCTCACACGGGCCCGCATGCCTAAGAATTGTCCACTCCATATCTCTATGTTTAGTATCCAAATGATTATTCCTTATCATATGCGCGTTTCTAAGCCAGCCTGGTGCGGCCGTATTAATATCTTCCGGTATCTTACGAAGGATAATAAATACCCGGTGTCAATAATAACACCTTGGATCTCGGTACCATATGAATGTGGCGTGTTATATTCAACCGGTGGTTCCAGTTCCAACCTCTTCAGTTTAAATGCTTTTTGGACTGCACCCGAACGAAAAGCGGCATTCCTCGGATAATCCGTCACCGAGATTTAGGGTTAAAATCCTGAATCATTACGCTTCATACTTCGATTCTTTTTGCCATAGTAGTATTGTTGCCAACGTATCGGTAAACTCTGTCTAGTTGCAAATACTATTTCATTCACGAGTCACTATGCACTAACCGATCTTTCAGATGCATGATTTTGGGAATAATATTGCGGATACATTATTTAAAGTGGATTTATAGATTATTATATATAGTATTTAAAGATTTATATATTATTTAAATCCCAAAATTTTTGTCGTAGTCTCAGAATACAATAAAATGAGAGGAGTTTCGTTCGGCAGAATAGGAGGTGATTTGCTCGATTGAATACTTACGAGTTTAAGGATGTGAAAAGGGGATTAAAATGAAAAAAAATTACTTAATGTAAAATAATCTATGTACGTAGTCACGTGTACGGGAGCTAAGTTATTTACACCAAGGATTAAATTCGCCGCGAAAAAAATATTTGTCTCATCATTCTGGCCATGGCTTGATATAAATGGAAACCTCGTCTACTCTAATCTAATTGCTAGATCTAATGAAAGTTAACGAAGGTGCTAAATCTTCCCTCACATTCGGTTTGTAGTACTGGATCTTGATTTGTCTGAACTGTATCTGCAGTTGTCAAGCATTGAATCCGAGCCCCAAATACAGGAAGCCGGCAATCCATCCGCCACCCAAACCTTTTCCTCGGCTGTGCCAATGTACCAGCCTCAGAATTACATCACGGAATGAATCGATCTCACGGTGTTAAGGCTGCTAACATTCGTGAATAATGGAGAGCGAAGATGCACGTGCGAATCGTGGGGCGATCATGTGTTCGTGAGCAGATCGGAGCACGAGCTTCCAATGAAGTCGGTATCGTTCAGTCACACCAATATCTCTCACTCGGAATGGGTTCGTCGATAAATTCATGGGTTGAAGCCTCAATCGTGCGTTAAAGCACTCTCTAAACAATACACTCCCTTAATAAAGCCTTTAAAATCTCATCTCTTTGAAATTGTGTTAGTAATCAATTTTGATCGTTGTGAATATTTGCTGAACTGGTCCGAGAAATAGGGAAGAAAGGATGAATCATTAATTTCCTGTCACAAGCATGACGTGGTGGTTTTAAACGTTTGAGTTAGCTTTCCTATTCCATAAACGAAAAATAATTTCCGTGAGAAAATTTTTGATACGGTTAATGAGAAAATTCTATGGGAATGTGATCACAAATCAAGAAAATTATCAACATCCTAAAGACAGCAAGAACTCCAATAGAAAATGGATGTATGTTATTATGTAATTAAATTGATTGAAGTCGATTCTTTTATTTATATTCCTGTTGCAAGCCAAAAAGATAATTTTGTATGATTATATTGCCATTCTTGTTGTCCTTAAATATTGAGAGATTTATATTGATGATGAAATTTATCATGACAGCGTGGAAACCATGGAGTATAAGTATCTTTTGAGAAGCCCCTAATGGAATCAGCTGACCTCGCATTAGAAATTTAATGGCTTTCTAAAATTATTTCATGGCCCGTTATGTTCTGAAAAAATATCTAAATAATGTCAAACGAATACCTTACGTTCTGTGTCACATCAAAGGCTGTTGGACACAATGCAATATATATTATGGTTTTTAAGAAGAAAAATAAGCATAAGAATCATAATTAAGCGTAATCATCTACGTCTTATCTAAATGACTAAAACACGTTCGAATACGTATTGCTGGTTTTAAATGTATTACTGTATACTTTCTAATGCAAACAGTTTTAACTCGAAGTGAGTGAGAGATATATTATATTATTTTGTTCAGTATTAATCCCACGGGTCGAACTCATTGAAAACACGTGTAAATGCCGTTGGTCGAGTTGAGGTTCTTTGCGGAGCCACCTTCGGATTACACATCCTGAACCACTTCCAACGAGATTGCAAAACGACGATTGCTCTTGGAGAGGGTAGGTGGCTTTTGGGGATGAGTTGATTTACTCGTCGATTACGTATAGGTCGACTTGTTTGCAAGCGCGCTCCAACCGCCTTTTACTTTAGATGGTGAGGAGGAGTCGTCCAACTCGTGCTGGGCAGGATGATCACTCGCTTTGCGTCCAGGCAAGGGTCATTTCAGCTGCAATACGCTAACTTTCGTCGGAATGCCTGAAAAAGGGCGACATTTCTTTGAAAAGAGATGATTTTTAGGGGCTCCTGTTTGCTTGCATTAAATTTACATTTTGCTTGATTTAAACTAATACATAGAAAAACGATTTTAATATTTCCTGGTGAATAATATTGAGGAATTCTTCTCGGGGTCACAACCAGGTTAATTCATAGTTTTGGAAAACGCCTTGTTTTCCATTGAGCGTAAAATTAGACATTCATTGACCAAAACAAAATGGAAGACAAGCCGTTTTCCGAAACGACGGCCAGTACGACTGAATTAATCTGGTTGAGAACCCGAGAAGAATTCGTCAATATGCATAGATACGTACCTACTCCCTAAATTCGCCTATTTAAATATTTCGCCTAAACCAATGGGGAAATTTTTTATTGCGTTAGAATATGTATTTGTTGTTTTCATTCAATAACACCATTTATATCAATACATCCCATATATTATATTTTCAACTATAAAGAATTATATCAACATATCCATATATTCGTATATCATATTCCTCGCCAGCGTGAAATGGTGGTACATCGAAACAAGGGAGCTTAGCAACCTTGAGATCGTGCAACATTGCAGTAATAATGGTAGTGTACCGCCTGTGATTGAAAAGCACATTCTAAAATTACCAGATCATATATCTGTAAAAATTAATGCAATGAAATTTTATTGCCTCTTCGTTCCATAAATCAAATTTGTAGCCATTCTTGGGAAAAAAATTTTTAGGTGCATAATTTTCAACAAGTTAATGCTATGCATGATACTTAGAGATAATTTTCATTTTTGTCTAAAAAGGTAATATCATTTTCGTGTGCCAGAAAAATTATTTGTTTCAATAGCGATATTTCTCTACCTAAAAACGAACAATCAAAAAAACCAAAGCCGCAATACCATTACTTAAAGTCACGACCTCGTAGCTTTTTTTCTTTCAAAACAATATTAATGTCATTTTCTGAATATTCTTAATGAGAACAAACAAACTTACTTTGCTGTGCTATTCTTTTCGAGGATTAAAGACATTTTCCTGAGTCACGTCTTTAACATTTCCGACGGCTCTAATATCTCTATGATTACTTACACGATATTGAACTTGAACATGTGCTACTCCGGCAGAATTAAACATATCATCGATATAGTTTTCACTTCATGTTATATAGGCATTGGTCGGCAGTCAGTCGAGACACCTAAATAATAACATCATTTTACGGGTAAGTAGAATTTTGAGTAAATATATTTCAACATCATTACGCATTAATTTTGCTATCGACCGATGCAAGATGCTTGATTATTCGATTTCAAATTGGAGCTAACCGGATGTGACGATTTTGATCACTCTTCAGATTCCGGCGGTTAGATGTTCCGGGCGGAGAGCAAGTGTGGGAAACCACAAGTGACGGAACGGGATGACGTCGATGTCGCAGGTGTGAATTTCACTCCCTGCAGGCCTTACATTGTGGTGATGTGATTCACTTGCCAGTATCCTCTTTAAGTAGGTGACATACTAAATAACGTGCACAATGGTGAAACTCAGTGGCATTGAATTTTTACACGGTTTGCTTCCAATTTGTCGAATATTGGTTGATGGAAATGATTTTCGTCTCGGCTCTTCATCACGGAGTAAGATTGGCAGCCCGGAAAGTATGAGTATCTTGATGCCAAATACAGATTATATTGACTTTTCTCCAGTCATACTTTTCCCCAAAATGAGATGCCAAGCTGGTGCATAATCTTACAAGCATGGATTGTCAGTGAGATAAAAAAAACCTAAGAACCAATTGACAACGATCTCTAGACATCATATCTCCGAACCATGGCATGGCACGAGAATTGCTCGCCAAGTAACAAAAGATAGTTTCGATTTGAGTTTGCGATTGCGAGTTAGATTTTCGTTATATCCATTTCCACTAAAATTTCAATGAATGCTTTCATTTCAGTTACAGTCACATTCCGCCACTACCTCACTCTTGATCTTGGCGACAATTTATCATGAGCAGCAAGGAACTGCTCCGCATATCTGTTAGTTTCCGTTGTAAACAGATAACATAAGGTGCAGCACCATATTTTTACGCTTTTCTCATTCAATGTAATGTTATCATTAAATGTGTGGCCCTTATTTATCTCCGTCACTATGAGAAATGTGTGTATTGTGAGTGTTTAAACTTTCCTTGCACACTTTCGCTTAGTTCGTGCGATACTTACTATTTTTGTTTATTAATTTGTGCAATTTTTCCATGCTTTACCACAGGTGGCGATATTGCACTAAGCGAAGGTTCTACGTTTTTTTATTGGAATTGGCTCTGTTTTCCTTCCTCAGCTTTCCTAATATCTCATCACACCCGCCGTAATCAATCGTCGCTTTCACTCTCTTCCAAGTAAACGTAATATCCCTGATGTTTATTCGAGACAAATATTTTTTCCAATCCAACGCCGAGTATTCGTCATTAGCGTTCACTGGTGTGTCACGAAATGGTCCATTCAATTTCTCTGAGGCTTCACCAAGCGAGTCATGCATGTCGCTGGATTATAATACTCCCATCTCCAGGGTCACAGTCATTCGGAAACGCTCTTCGTTTCCCTCATAAAACATGTCACTTTCTCTCCATCCGCCGATAACGTACCAAAATCATTTTTTGACACCCCAACCTTTCAATTCTGGTCTTAGAGACTACCTGTAACAAAATGGAGCTGTGAACATGGCTAGTTCTTGAGCTTCAAAGTTCCATGTTTCTATTAAACTTTCGCACCGACTAATTATCTCGATTTTGTAAAGAATCGTACTAGAGGGAAATGCATGGAATTCTATGATCAGTTGCACTTACAAGTTTTCTATAAATCAAATTAAAATTTTTATACCCAATAAGAATAACCAGAACCTGAACCCGACTTTCTTTATTTGTGAGCATTGAAAAGAAGACAAAAAAACACTTGGTTTGAATAATTTGAAGCTCATGGATGATGCAGCTCTTCATCTGCACCGTTTTTTAATTCACTTGGTATTAAAGGTGAATAATTAAATCTTAAGGTAAAGTTTTTCCTAAACTTCCTGTTTAAGTTGAAATTGATCACTTCTAATTTTTTCACTGTTTGGTGTTACTAATTTTGATGAAATCGTAAGTGTATTTTTTGCCACAATTAATATGCTAAACCTTTTAGACGAAATTCATGTACGCTTATAAGGTCCGGAATTTTTTTTAATTTGATTTATAAAAATATGAAGGAAAATATTCTAATTCCTATATTATCCCTGGCTCAATACTTTATTTTTTTATTAAGTTTGGCTATGCAAGTTCAATGACTCGTGCGAAGAATAGTTTACGCTAACCTGTTCTTTGATATCAAAGTAGACTGATGCTGAAAAATTACCAATGCCTCATTGTAAGGTCACTGGAATGGAAACTTGAGTTACATATTAAGCGAGAAAGGATTTGATGCTAAATTGCGTGGAGAATTAAGATGTATCCTAAAAATGTTGAGGCCTAGTTTAATGCGTGGGCAATCTTAAACATAGCGAAGAAAGCAATATAGATGACAATAATACAGAAGTATTATTATTTTGTCTACTTTTTAATTATATATTAAATCATTTCGTATTTGGCAGTGAATATGGGCTTTTAATGGGAATTTATTTCCATTTGCATGATCATCAATTTATCGTTTAATTATTTTTAATGAATTGAAAAAATATTCATTCCATATTCGGAAAACCAATTCCGGACTATTTTCATATAGCTGATGCATAATGTCATATTTGAAAACATATGATGATGCAATGCGCTGAATCATTTTGGAATGAGACTTAATTCTGTACCTGCTTCTTTATTCAAGGGATATCAATGCATTCCGACCTTTTGTTCAAATCGATAATTTTAAACTTAATTTGAGTAGTCCTTCAAAATTTGAATTATCACGAGGTAATAGGGACTACAAATTAAATTCATCGTTAAAACTGCAGAGTAAACGTGAGGTAGAACTGATGTGGATGATGTGAATAACTTAGAAAACCGATTTGGAACTTCAGATTAAGGATATTATGACTTATAAAATGGCTATGGGAAGAATTGTTCATCCACAAACATAAATCAACACGAATGAAAATAGAATCTATAAAATGTACATTTTCAAATTTGTAATTAATTATAATTGCAAAAAAACTCTTTAAAAAAGTAAACGGTAGGATTACTTTAATTTTTGCTTCTGTACATGATCTATCAATATTTTCTCGCACAGAGGGTACAAAAATTCAAGGCCATATCAATTATTATGTAATTCCATTATATAGTGTTTTTTAGTTTCTATTTCCCTTGATGGCGTTTCATGCTCCATATCATCCTATCTGACTACGCTCCTCATTATTTGTGTATAATTATTTACCTTACGATGTAGAGGTGTTTATTTTCAGTCACTACTGAATAAGCGCATCCAAATCCCTCTTTGCTCGGGCCACTCGTAAGATTTGATTTATTCCCGGCCAAAAATTCAAAGAAGAAAATTCACTATATGCCCAATTGGTAAGGAATTTCCCATTTCAAGTAAAACATTAGTTCTTGCTCAGTGGGAAGTCTGTGAGGGCTTCATCTCGATTAATAGGTGGTTACTTAACATTTTTCCTATCCCACAATTAGGGTCCATCCATTTTGTGCAGTAGCAAAGATCAACATTATCTTGTGGTCTCCTTAGATGGGTCTTTTTCAGAGCCACTGTCATTTTTTTCTTTCAAGAAATCCAGGAAAAGGGATATTATTTAGATACAGATCCCCAGGCCACAAACTGAACTCCGCTTTGCGTTCCTGAGTAATATAGGAGGTCTGGTAAAGAAGGAAAAAATCCCCATACGCCTCAATCTTGTGGTTACCTCACTCCATCATACCGGACCACTATTACCACGACTACTACTACTACTTCTGCATTTCCCTCACACCTTCTTCCCCCTTCCAAGCCATATAATTTCTCCCAAATCCCACCCCTTCAACCGCCCCTCACGGCTTTCCCCTCTCACCCTCCCGGCCGACTTCTGCTTCCCCCTCCCCCTCTCCCCGACTCTCCCACACCGCCCTCCTTCCACCAGGAGCCCACCTTCCCAAGAGGTCTTCTTCCTTTAGTCGGCATTCGTTAGTTATCCATGTGAGAGGGCGAGAGAGGCCGGAGTCGAAGGCGTCCGTAGGAAGGTCCTTTAAAAAAAATACGTGGAGATTTTTGTCGTGCGTTGAAGTCTCCGGTCACCCAGCGGGACCAGAAGATACTGTTTGTGCAGACGCGGGAAGGGAACCCCGGGAGGATAGTGGTCATCTCCGGAGATGAACGAGAAGGCTAAATGGGTGAGTGTCGATCGGTGTGCGTTGTTCTGTTCGGACGGATGGCTCTTTTTTAATCCTCGCTTCCAGATCGGATCGAATCCGTGCCACCGAGTCCGTGGGAAACTTATTGGGAGTCATCTCCTTTCCGGTGACCCATCGTCGGTGGACTTGTTTTTGATGCTTCATTTTCTGGGCAGTGTGTCGTTGTGTTCTTTTTTTCGTCTTTAATCGCCTGCGAACCCGGACTAGTTTGCACTTCTTTGACCTCTTGCTCTGGTTTCCTCGTAAGAAAAGAAGTGCGCGGGCTTCATGTGGACATTCACTCACCTTAATTGGCGAGTTAATTTTGTGTGTCGAGTTTTCGGGTATACGTTCATGTACAGAACAATGTCTCACGTTGAAGTACCGGACAATGCCTCACGTAGGAGTGTGAATTGCCATTTTGGTTTAAAGAGTATGGTCGTCACTACCAGGTCTTGCGACATGCTAAAAAGAGTGCACGGTCAACTTTCAAAGAGAAGGATTCATCGATTTGAGGTGTTTCTATTTTATGATGTGAGTGAATTGTTTACGTGGAGGTAGGGGAATTTTTTATTAACCTCAGTTTATTATGCGCAGAAAGGTTTGTGATGACTGTTATCGTTTGTGTGATACTAAGTATTACGGAATTTTATTAGCTTCGATTTATTAAATAAAATATCATAAGGTTGTAATCATTAATGAGTGAAGTTGCTTAATCGATGCTTCGACTATAATGGGGCTCTAAACATTCTATATCCTCAAATTATTCACACCAGAAATGTCGTATTTGCTCGTTATATTTAAACCCTTGTGGTAATTGCGTTGAATATCGAAGATTACCTTTCAAATCCAAGTAATTTTAATGGTTATAACAATACAGAAAGGTTATGGGACCCTTTTTAACCCTTGTTTGATTTTTTATTTTCCATTTTATGTCATTATCTTTTTTAATTTTAACTTTCCTTCGATGAAGAAGATATTTTAATAGTTGTTATCATAGTTTTTTAGAGAATTTACTCCTGATTTGCAATTTAATATCCACCCTACTTAAGATAGTACGATAATATACTTCCCTTCTGAAGATCGATACCCTTCCCTTAGGTAGGGAAGATGAAATTTATATTTGTAGGGCTGGATTTAAATATCAAGTTCAGAATATAAGTGACTGTCAGATGATGAGCATTTTCTATTGACCTTAGAAATTCAGGAATACCTATGATATCATGTTACCGGATTACTATTCTTTTTATATCCTGCCATGATGTGTGCCAAGAATCTTAAGATACCGAGTCAAATGTCAAGTATGTTTAAAAACATAATTTGTATGACTTGTTGAAAGGAAAAAGTCCATAACATTCGTTTCAACAAAAATATCATTTTCAGCGCATTTCCCAGTACTCGTTTCAATTTTTTCTCGGTAATAATATTTTTATGGTCGTATTTGTGAGTTCTTTGTGTGATTGGGTTAACTTTTATAGTTCGTCGAAATATTTTTGGGAATTGATGATCATCATTCAATACTGCGATTAAGAGTCGAGTTCGCAAAATTCATGAATTATACTTTTTCAATAGACTGTCTCGATCGGATATAAGTGCCATAAAAACCCTGTACAGGGCTTCCGTTTGCCGCTGGTTTAGATTTCGATCGCTCGTGGAGTCAACGTGGAGACGCGTTTCCTGCATATGGCATTGAGGTCACCAGCCTTCCCCATCTTTCTTATACTTCCTACTATTCAGCCTTCTCTTTTTCCATTCGAAATTGCTTAAGCTCGACTGGAAGGTAATGTTCTCATTTCTCTCGGAATCTTCATGCTTTTTATGAAATTGCAGAAAGACTGTGATCCTCCTTTGGTGTGTCGTTTCTTGAGTTCCCATTCAGTCACGTGTGGAATAGCGAAATGTACCATCTTATGAACGTAGTTCCATCAAGCTAAAAATTCCTCTCATTCATGTGTAGGTCTGAATTTGTTGTGAATATATTTAACATTTTTATTGCTACGAAAACATGGGTTGCTCTTTTAACTTGTTTTTATATACGTAATTTAAAATAATGGGTGGTACTTTACCGACCATAAAATTTAAGAATCGATGAAATTACGAACAGGTTTGTTTTACTTCAACGAAGTATTCTTCTGGTTTTCGTCGCCTCCAGTCGTGAAGTCTCAGAAATTGCCTTTATTAAATTGCTAGTTTCTATTGAAAGTTTTTATACAAATAATTTACATCATCATTTTATATTTAAAATTCAAGTTGTCTTTCAAAAAATATATTCCGTTTACATTTGTTAATTTTCGGAATAAACGGAAAAATTACATTTGTTAATTTTCACCCTCTTCGTTTTCCTATTGAATTTATAGTGAACTTGTCTGATTGATGACTGAGAAAGCAGGTTTTCATGATGTTCGCGTTCCTTCACATTTTTATTTAGTTTTAAGCGATATTCTGTGCAAGAGCCATTTCATTAATGGTAAATTCTCGCGGATGTCTCGAGTAGAGAAATCTTGAGGCTGCATACTGCAATGCCTATCTTTCATCTCTTGAAACCAATTGATTGGCGTTCGTCATTAAAAACCTTTCACATCGGTAAGATCCTTTCACAAGACCCTTTAATCCGTTATTTTTGCCAGCATCCATCAATTGCGGAGCTAGGTATCGAAAATCATGATCAGGCGTTCTTTAAATGTCACATAAATCGACCATCATTGGAGCGACTTAATCTATCCTTTTATTACTTCAGCAGCGGGAAATGCTTGAACCTACGATAGCAGACTGATTGATTTTACTTAGTCGCTATTAGATTGAAATCATGGCGAGGTATAGATTCTTAACTGATTAAATGAATACTGGAGGAATAGTATAGATTATTTTCAGTCAATTTGTTTTGAATCACTTCCTTTTAAATCGCCTCTTTGCAATCACACCCAGATAACCGTCTTTCCAATCCATCCGAGCTCCCGCGAGACGTAATTTACTATAAAATGGATTGCAATGGATTATGAGGTACAATTGGTAAAAGTCCTTTAAATTTCAATCGTAAATTGATAATGGGTATTTTTAAATTTCTTAGTAAATGATAGTAGTACTTCGCTAAGCAGTATTTTTTAAATCTACGCGTCCAAAATATTTGTGCCAACTAAATTTTTTCGAATTTATTTATATATTTATGCTTGCATTTATAGGTTTTGTCCAAGTATCCTGTTGGTGGAACAGCATGAGTTTTGGACTCAGAATTTCAGATTTATTTGTCATTAACATTTTACGACATCGATCATTTATATTGAACTTCAGATTTTGCGAATACACTTCATTAATTATAATTCTTCCATTGATTGTCTCATAAATGAAGGGCCCTTTAGTATTTTTCTTTATCATGGATTAATGGCGATAATAGATATATTCACCCTTATATTGTTCTTCCAGATATCCAATGTCTTTCCAATCCATCCCACCGATAAAAATGACGTAATTTTTCGCCGACCCCATTAAGAGCCGGAAATAAATGACTTATCAGCCAGAATAGGGTTATCATATTGGTTTGGTTACTCATTTGTCGACCGTAAGTTAACGCGTTAGGATGCCAGATCTTGTGAGGATTTTTTGTTTAATAACTCTTGTTTGAGATTCCTCTGGAGTAAATTTGAAGTTCCTCGGTTTATATTTTACTATGGTTCCCTTTGTGGATCTCTTTGTAATTTGGCTGCCGTTGGCTTCGAATTTCTCTTTGCCCATCCTTTCACATACTATAGCTCACGGATCGATCGTCGTATTTTACCCAAGGTCCGTGCTGCACTGATTCTTGGCGGCAGCTCCAAGGACAGTGCATTAAACAGCAACCGCTGCTTTTCTCTGGGGGCCTGGCACAGCAGTATCGGTAGCCCTGCCAAAATATTTCTATGATTCATACGTATAGCAGCCACTAAGTCCATGAAGTTCAATTGATCGTCGTGATCACTCCTCTTCTTAAATAAACTATGAACTTCCTACAGACAAGATAAAGGATCGACTGAAACCAGATGATATATAAAAAAATTTATGCATAATTACCTAATTTCTTAACCCTTAGTGATAACAAAAAATAAGAGAAAACCTTCAAACTATTTCAAGACAGATGATTGAACCATCGATGTGTCACTTGGAAAAGGTTTAGCCGTTTTGAATATCATTTTTGGGACTCCTCATTCATTAATATAAGGAGGAGTTGGTAAAAAAAACGTGATTGTCCCATGGAGAGTTTACAGGGCCTATCGTAATTGTGGAATTAACTGGCCGAGGTATTAATCGTTGGGAGGAATAGAATTTATTTTTACGTATATTGAAACCAAGAATAAATGGAAAAAAAGAAATCGCGATCTATATTAAGCTTATTTTTTTAGTTTTCACGACATTTTTTCGCTTTTTTTACGTGAAATTTCAAAATTTATAATGCTTTCATTGTTGGACAAATTTTTTCTTTGAGCATGAAATTTTAAACCCTTCATATCAATTGAAACTTTTCAAACCTTCGAACAAGATTTGGACTTCTCATCGATGAAAATATGGGAGAACTTAAAAATTTTCCCGGCGATACCTTGGAAAGTTTGCGGAACCTGTAAGTGATTCTCTTTGTGCCGTGGCAAATTGGCCGAGGAATTAATCGGTGGGAAAAAAAAGAACATTTATTTTCACCTTCGTCGTAAAAAGACAAGTCGAAGTTGGAGGAGGAGTAGGGGCGAGTCAATTAAGTGAGGAAATTGACAGTTTCGAGGGCATAGACGAGAGGATGAGCGGTGGGTGGCGCGTAGGGGTGGTTGGGGAGGCTGAGAGCGTGAAGGGGCACTTTCTCTTGGTGTTCACTCGACGGAAAGAGGTGCTTCCCACGGACGGAATAGTCCACAAACGACCCGATGAATCGATCTTCTTTGTTGTCATCATTACGTGATTCCGCTCATAACAGAGCGGCGCGAAAAAAAAAATTTTTTTTTCGATCGAAGGCTCGCTCAGCTGTCATGCCCCACTGCGCCGTCTGTCCATGCCGTCTTGCATCAGTAATCGAATGGGATTTGCCGTAAGAAGTGTCCCGTCTTGGTGACTTTCTGGAATTCGTCGCGTCGTCCGGATTCCTTCCCGGATACGTCTCTTACCTAATTTTATTGGTTTTTTTTTGCAGTCTACCAACTCATGATGGAGTTAATTATCCGCGGAGGGATCTGTCGCGTGCCAATGTTTTTGCTGCATAGTTTCATCGGTTTTGTCCTTCTTCTCTCTCTTTCACTGTAGGTAGTGATTGTTCTTGCTTACTCACCGCACCACTTAATTCTGGTGTGGTTTCTAGGCATGAAATTTCTGGATGGAGTCATTGCTCAGGCCGTGCCTTGAATTAGTATTAATCTTCCCCTGAGATATAACAGTTGGCTTTGTCGCTATCGATTAACTTCATACCTGGTTAATTTTTCAGGAATTCAGTTCAAAAGGAATTCAGTTGGAACTTACCACTATTGTGTCTGAATAAGTAAATGTCTTAGCAGCCATTCAATTTTAATTAAATGAAATCGTAGTTTAAAAATGAATTTCTAGCTCTACTCATGGTCCAAACATCGAATCAAAATTTTTGATATTTGATGAACTTTTTGATAGCAAATTTATGAGGGAAATGGCAGGGTCTCCCCCTATAATTTTTGGCCTCCTTTTTGATGTTGGGAAGCAATCTCAGAAATTTTTGTTCTGCAAGTTTGTTTATCAATTGGGGATTTACTCTGTGGCTCTGTTTATTAATTTTCTATTTTGAAACCAAATCCATGTAGCAAACCCTGTATATCAATTCAAGGTGGTTAGAGTGATACATTTGCCAAAATAAAGACACTACCAAAGTAATTTTCTTGCAAAAATTATAAACAGTATATTGGGAGGACATTAAAACCATTGAATTAAAGTGAATCCATAACTCAATTATTTTACTGTCCACATCAATATTTTTTTACTAAGCCATCACAAATGGTAACTTGGCTCTTAGATATATTCAAATTTGCAACCAAGGACTTCGCTCCGCATTCAATCCAATTTTGGTGATATTCGTAAGCCTTGTGTCGTTCGAAGTTCACAAGCTGATTGCGAGGCGAATGCGTAACACTGTAAAAGAAATTTTTAGCCTTTTTTAATTTCACGAGTGTATGCATCAAGAAAAAAATTGTTTTAAAAAACGCGTTGTTGTTAAAAATGATACTTGAAAACAGCTTTTTCTATAGTTGAGGAAATCTATTGCTTATGAAAATCAAGTTTAAAACCAGCGAGATAATTTGAAAACAATGGTAATATACAGCAATTGTGGAATGAACGGATTTATCACAGATAAACGGCTTAACTTATGAAAATGTCTCACATTTCATCAGACTACCGTGATGTTTCATGAATTGGAAGCCTTAAAAATGAAAAATTATTTTAAAATATCCCTGCAGCTTATTCATATTAAATCGTCCAGGTAGAGTATTTTTACTATAATTCGGGATTACATACGATAAATGTTATGTAAAACGTTGACGCCATAGTTAATTTTACGCGGTGTCTGTCCAGAGATATAGTAATTGAGGTAGAAATGCAGTCATTGAAGTCTCTCATCGAACACAATACCAGTTTCCCCCATAATTCACGCGTTTGGAAATTGAACTCACTGAAACAAAACTGAAATGCATATTTATCAGATAACGCAGGCCAGTGGCTGCGATTCGACCATTGGCGTCGAATTTGCTTAACCTTTTGGTATTGTCTTAAGCCATATGCATATCACTTGCGCCATTTCCTCATGTCACTTCTGACCAATTAGGTAACTATCAGCCTTATCCCGGCGGATGTAGCTAAATACAGTGAGTTGGTGGTAAAGGGGTTATATGCTCTTGTTCCGTGAACTTCCGTGTAGTCTTATCAACTCCATGGAATTCCTTATCTAAGGCTTTTAGAAGACTCAGTGGCATTCCTTTACCTTAAGTTTCGACCATTTGAATCAGGCATGCTCACGTAAAATGTTTCAATATACATCATAAGTATGTTGCGTTTGATAGGTGTTGTGAAGCGAGTTGAACTATGTATCAACCCCATGTATGCATGGTAATAGTGCTAGTGATAATGACGTATCCTAGAGCCATAAAATTTATTTTAATGGAGAGGAAAATTATTATTTTCGCTGCAGTAATTCTGCAAAATTAACTGGTACTGTAGGTATTCCCTCGGTATCCGTTATATCCATATTGCTGTGGCATGTTCAGTTTTTTTCCCATTTAGCATCTTTTCTTAATTATTTGTACCCTTTGCCCCTATAGAAATATGCCAAATACTAATACTAAGAGTTGGTACTTCATTACACAGATTTTTTTGTACATCGACTGAGTTTGTCTTTACACTAAAATATATGAAATCACCCAATCTTTTTTATTCATCCTAAAGCAGAGACTATCCTTGGTAAAGAAAGAAGCCATATTTGTTGCAAGCTCTTCGATTGAGGATCTAAATTGATGACAGGTGTAATATTGAATCAAGATGCAAATATAATTGAACATTATTAGAAGTATTAGTATTAATTTCAGGGTCATATGTCCCAGCAGGTCTAATAAAATTGATGCTGATATTATGTGGAGCCGGATGCTCAGATCTAGCTGTTCGAGCATTTGATAAATCTTTAGGTTGGTAATTGGATGAGACGGAATAAGGGAGCACCTCAATGATACGTGTGTCAGGGTGGATCTGGTACGGTGTTGAGGGCAGTCCAATAGTAGCGGTAGGACTGTTGAAAGCCGCACGAGGCATCGCATTCACTTCGATAGAGGCATGGAAGCCGGGTGGTCGGGCCACTTAACAATCGGTCCGAGAGCGAGGGAGAAGATAGCACAGATCACGACTGTCTCCGTGCCGAAGCGCCAACGCACGACTTCGAATGTAGACGGTCAGGTGCTAGAAATGGAAAGAGGCGTTGTTGAACCAGCGAAAGTATCCGCGTTGCTTTCTCAAATTATGTACAGTTTGATTCGCACCAGCCGAAAGCTTTGCCGATATTTCTATGGAAAAGGAAAATGTTAGTAATGCATTGATCCTTTAAAAATATATTTCATATTCAACATACAATTCATTTTCTTCATCAAGAGTTATGAATTCATCTGAGATTGCTCGACCTACTACACAAAGATTTTATTTCAAGGCCTTTATTCTTTAAGTTTCTGTTTTTGTAATGTCCTTTTTAAATTAAAAGGAGTGTCCTTACGGAGCAATTTCTTCATTCAAGGGTACTTGCTCGACTGACCCTTATCCTTTGTAGCTTTATTATACTTTCAACTATTCCCAAGTTATTGTTACAGGTATGCCATTTTACTGTTAACGATAACCAAACATTTTGAAACTTGCCCTTGTAATCACAAATTTATTGTGAATACATTTTCGCTAGAAATGAATTAACTAATCACTTCGAAATAAGCAATGCTCGACTGAATCAAGCAATCGAAGATTTACGGACACGAAAATGTTTGCACACTCAGTGATTCAAATCGAAGGTTAGTTTGGTAGGCTGAGCCACAGACGAGTGGAATTTTCACGCGTTCATGGTAGGACGGCCATTTCCTTTCCCTGGGCTAACTCGCATTTCGACAATTCTGTTTGGGGGAATCGAAAGCTTCACCTGGGATTAGAACCGAAAACCCTTCGATCAGCAGCAAAGCCCTCTACTCACAAGGGTACATCGCTCTACCTGCGAAAATATTAGGGGGAGGAATATTAGATCACGTGGGTTCGGGGATTTTCATATTTAACCATGGCCGCCTGAGCAGAACGTAAAAGCTTTTGTTTCTTATCCTTAAGCCTGAAATACACGATTATTTATTTCTATCCCTTGCGAGGGAAAGATCCAAAGATCACTCAAATGGTGGCGGAAAAAATTACCGTTTCACGCGATGGCTCGAGGGATGTAAACCCTATCCCTTTTTTCATCCCTGGGCACGTCCATTTTTCCGTCGCTGAAACCGTCGCTGGCACCGTCCTTCAGCCAATCAGAACGCACGGTCGCTAACAACAATTGTAACGCCACGTGGATTTTCATTGAATAACTATTATAAACACGGAAAGTGACGGAAAAAGCGATGGAAAAAGGAACGGTGGGAATGACCGTGTGATTCAGAAAATGATAGGTCGAGCGGTCGCTCTTTTGGTCCCTGAAAACCTATCGCTGGAGCTATCAATCTGAGGGACGGAAAAATTATCTTGTGATTCAGAATTTATTCTGAGGTTGCCCGCGGTGTGGGGCAATGGACGTTAGACGCTGCCACAGTTTTCGTCCGCGGAGTGAAAGTAGAATGGATGAGCAATGTCAAGACACGAGTAGGTACCCCGTCCCACGCAAGTGGGCAGAATCAAACTCGAGTCGCTCCATTTCCCTGCGGCGTCGACCTTCGACATTCGAATAAACCAGTAACTTCACTTTCGACGCCACTCGTAATCTTGTCGGAGAGGTCCCGAGCGAGTTCTCGCTAAGTTCTCACGCGTCCAAGCGGGAAGCAGACTCCCAAGGGATTCACTTTCATTAGCGGGCGGGAGCAGCGGTGATGACCAGATGAATTTTTAATGCTCTTTTTCCCCAAGGCGGAAAGTTCAACGAGCTTCTCCTTTACGCAAAATAACAGTTTTTTTTTTAATTTCCTTGAATAAAAATTTACAATTTACCAACGCTACTCTCCTGCCGGAGACCTAGTCTCGGTCAATAAGATGTGTCTCAGTTACGCGTCAATCTATTCTAATTATGGAAAGTCAGGTGGGGGTGGACATGGAATATTTCGGACAAACCTTTGTTCTAGAAATCACCAGGATCGATGAGTCACTTTTATTTTTTCTCTATACCCTATTGAAATTTATTTTTGTGGTTTCTTCTATTTTCTCTCTAAAAATTCTTATTTGTAAAGTTAATCTATCATTATAGATGCATCATAAGATAAGGAGTAATAAAAACAGTAATAATAGAGACCAAAGTTATATTAGTGGCACACAGCTCTCAGTTTTCTAGAAGAAGAAGCACCGTCCGGAATATTCTAGGTGCACGTCCCCTTCAATATTCAGGATACGTAGCGCAACTCAGGCAAGAATATCAGCCCTGACAAGATGTCCAGTATAGGAAAATCAGCGCTGGTCAATTTTAAATTTTGACGCTAGCAATTCCCAGAAACGACTTATTAACTAATGGAAGACCATCAATGAAAGCTTTGATACAGAGACGAGCTCTATCTTTGTTTGGGCATCGACAAGAATCAGGCCTTCCATTGTGGTGTCAACTCAAGAGAAGTTTGCGAGACACGACTTCTCTTTCAGTTGTGCCTCCAACGATGTTGCGCACCTTTATTTGCGTTCTCGTTTTTTTTTGTGGAGACTTTTAACGAGGTGAGAGGGAGTATAGTTGGTCAACGTTTCCTTTGGGATTACGATTTTTTTCGAGTTTCCACGGTTGGAGTTTTTTCTTTCAGTAGCATCCCTCACGATGATGTTCGTTCCAATTTCGAAAGAGAGAATGGTCGCTTGTGCGGGGAAGTAGCCAAAGGGATCGGAGCCAGCACGCAGGGCAAGACTGCAAACAGGATGGTGAGGATGACCTGAAATTTGCTGTTGAGAAATTGAGATTCCCGCACGTGAAGTCTGGGACAAACACATCTCCTTTTCACGACCGTTTCTGAGGAATTTAAATGTATCTCTGAGGTTAACTAATCGACCTTACTCCAGCAAGTTTCCTCCTCGCCGACAAATTACGCTTAATTTCCTTTAGGAATCAGGATTAGAATCTGTTTAATCGCTATGGATTACGTTATCTTGGACCGGGGCTGAAATAGTAAGGTCTCATTACAATAATAGGGTCTCTTAATAATTTGGAAGTTAATTTTATGGAATGGCAAATGTATGTTGATCGCAACCGTAGTAGTAGTGTCCAGGCGTTATCTAGCAAAGGTATTTATCGAATGAGGAGGTTTTTTATTTACTGCATTATTATGTTTGAAATAACATAAGGAAGCTGATTTTTCACCTAATTATTACATTTATTTTTTATATCTATCATTATTGAGAAAACCATCGTTAGAACGTAGTTATAGCGCTGTGCAGGGAATAATTCAGTAATTTTCCATAATATTCAACACGTGAACCTCGAAGGTGAAAATTACTCGTGAAGTCATTCTTTATTTTCGATAGTTTATGTTTAATGTATTTGTCTCAGCTTTAAATTAACTACGTCAAATTTTCCCTACAATCGAAATGGAAAATCTGATAGTTATTTTATAGAGATATATATGGGATAGTTGCCCTTGTCTGCAATGAAATACGTTGAGGGATTAATTATTTAAAATATTTCGCAGAACATTGAGAGTAGGCATAAATATCTCCCGAGGCTGGCGCGAGTCAAGCGTGCGTTGCGAGAACCTAACAACACTCCGTAATTTATGGAACAACGCCGCATCATTGTATTTTAAAGTTCAAAAGATTTATGTCTCCATTTCTCATTGAATACTGCTCAGCATTCGCATGCATCGGCGCGCTGTGAGTGCTCGCGAAGCATTCCTCGGGAGAAAGTATTCTCAAGTAGTCGGGAAACTATATGGATCTATGCAAATCGTTTGGCCTTCCTTTCTCTTTAACTTCCTGCGATTGGTGCGTTGAAGAGTGGAGAAAAAAAGAGACCGACGGCAGATGACTCCCTCGGGGCTAAGTGAGAGATTGTCTCTCATTTAAAATTCTCGGGTAGTCGTTTTCTAAGCCATGGCTCCCATCTGAATTGCAAATACAAAGGAAAAAAGCACTTCCTCTCTTAGTGTAACTGCTTCAATAGTGACAAAGCGTGAAGCCAATGGTACGCACGTAGCTTGATAGTTTGTGTGCTGCCTGAGTAGTTTATCGTTGCGCTAGGTCTTCACGGACTGTTAGATTCCCGACTCCCACTTTGGACAAGAAAGGTAACTTTCGACTCGCAAAATATCCGTTATATCCGTTTATCTTAAACAATCCGCTGTTGTTATGCAGAATTCGAAACGCTTTTTCACCCGGTTGGTTTTATTACGGCTTCCGTCAACATCATTAAGGAACACATGCAGACGTATTTATTCCAAGAAAGAAAACAGAAGAGAAATTTTAATTATTTGTATTCGAGAGAAGTTTGGGAAAATACATGGACGAAATGTACGCGAAACCCCCCAAAAAACTAAATTCTCCACTTCTCTTCAAATCCAAAATCTCAATCCAAAATCCTTGGAATTGAGGGCCACCTCACTGACCGATTTCATCTAACAATAAAGTATTGATACTCAAATGTATCCCTTACCGGTAGCACCCTTGATGGCTAATTAAAGTAAAAACAGTATATTTCATATTAGAGAAAAACTTAGTTTTAAAGGTTTTTCCCGAAATTAAGACTGCGTTCAATTTTCATCGATTTATTTTTGCATCAAAACTACGTGGGAAAGACGCGAGGGTAATGCAAATGCGGCGAAAATAGCAGGAACTAAAATAATCAGTCGAAATTTATACATTTGGTACCATTTTTATAGTAAGATTTTCTTCAACTATCTAGGTTAAAATTATGGAGGTATAACGGTACGTGAAGTTAGAATATATACCATGGATTTCTCTTCCATCAAGCACCAGGAACAACGGCTCATTAAGTGGTTCTCTGAAATGGTTCGCATCACGTATGTATCCGGTTTCGCAGTGAATTATTCCCATGCGCCGTTCAACGAAAATATCGCATTCTGGTAAGTATCGCGGACGAGACGAAGATAGAGAGCTCGGCCGATTGTGTGTAAATATCCCGTGGGACTCGGCTCCGTAACCATTTTTTCTCGTGAACGTATGTACTATATGCGTAGCCGGGGCTCACGTTTTGAGCGGTGAGAGGGCAATCATACGGTTACGGAATGGAAGATGAGGCGAACTGGATGATGGCAAGGCCCTGAGGGGAACGATATATCTGCGCCTGAAATCTTTACCTCGGAGCGTTCTTGAAAACGAAAATAACATCTCCATTTCGTCGGCGTTTTACATTCTTCCACTCCGCCCCTCGAGTCTTCCCTTTCTTCGAGACGTTCCTCATCTTTACTGCCTGCTCTCCTCCCCCACTCACGGGAGCTTCACTTTCATTCTTTTGAAACACCCACGCCCACCGGTCCCACGAAAGCTCGCTCGCGCAGTCGAGACTTCGTCATCTGCCTCACTTTCATCTTTCACTCTAATCATCCCCACCACGCAAATTTGCCGGCAAAAATTCAGATGTGGGAAAGTAAAAAAAAATAGCATTCGCCGTGTCCCTGGAATGGTAGGCGCGGCCGACTGATATAGGCATGCAATTTTGGTAGCACGGTTGTATTTGAAATGACACAACCAATATTTACGGAGAATATTCTTGGATTTCATATTTACGCTCTCTCTTGAGATATTCAGTATCCAATGTCAATGCAAGAGTCTCTATTGCATTTGATACATCTTAAAGATAGAGAGTATCCATGGAAATCAAGTGTAAATATTCTAAAAGATTGTGCAAGGTGGGGATGAAAATGTTTAGCTTTTAAACTACTTACCTCCCTTACAGCTTTCAAAGTATTTCCATTCCATCTAATTTTAGTAATTAATTTTTTTTAATTAACTCATATTTTAACTATAAAATATCACCGAGTGTCCTTATTTCAAGTTACTTAACCTAGCCGTATATTAACTTAGCCTCTTCATGGATATAATTGAATTAAATAAAATGGATATAATACGTTACTGTTTGGGGGTTCTGAGCTCATCAGAGTTTATAAATGGATTCTCTAACAGAGACCTTGACATAATTTTGGGATTGCTGTGTTTACCTCTATTTTTATGCAGAAACTTCTTGTGTAATTATGTCAGAATCTCATTTTTAGCGCTAATAGCAAGTTGTAGGGTGGATATTCATAATTTTAGCCGGCATTCACTGGTATTTTCTCAGAAAATTACACTGGTTAACATATTGTATTTATAAATGGAATTGAAAGATACATGTTAATTGAAAAATTATTAGTTTGATTTTATGTTTATATATAGTTTGATTCCTCGGAAATTCTTAAGTCTTGAAAACCTATTTGGACAATGATTCAGGGACTTACGCAATCCATATCCTCGTGTTTTTCCGAGTTGTGTCATTTATTATAACTAAGGTTTTTTTTCCTTTTGCCACTGGGATTATCTCTTCATTGCTCTTTTTATTTAATCAGGATTATTGAAGCTATGAAATCCAAAACGTCTCAAGTCAACTTGGCAAGAAATTGGAAGCAGCCATTTTCATGCATATTTTGGGGCAACTAGAGCTATTGATTCGATTTTTTTCATGAATGGATATTAAATATTGTCATACGTATTTATGAGAAAAACTTGGAGTGATGGCTTTGGTCGCTTTCGATATGTACATGAAAGGGTTTATTTTTCAAAACTTTGATGAGTGTATTTCTTCCCTTTTGAAATTCTCGGCTTCAATCGTACCAGATCACCTCCAAAGAATCCAAGGCCAACTTTTAAGACTCTTTCTCGAGTTCCATCCCGTGCAACGTTCACATATTTTAGCGTGGCAATGGACACAAGAGATGAGAATCTCCTCTTTGGCGTCATGTATCCACCATATGCCCAAATATAATTCGAAAGCGCTTCTGTGAAGTTTCTTTATAGACTACGATGCCAAGCTTCGACCAGTTAAGGCGGTCATAACTAGTTTTTACATCATAAAATTGGGATCTTAGTTGTTTCTTTTACTAATTAGAACATAGATTTCACCACTGGTCAAAAATCAAAGGTGAAATTAGTTTCTTTCGACAGCTTCAACCTGATTACTTTTGGTCTCAATGAAAATTCGCTCTTCTCTGGTTATTTCTTGGAATGCTATCAGTTTTGGCCGCATGAAAGCGCTCCAACGGAGTTAGCGCTGACATCTGGTGCACTTTCATCTTCCACTCTGATCTCTGATTGCCTCCCCACCCAACCAGAGGGAGAGAAAAGAAATGAGAGACATATGGGCTTGCGCCCATCGTTTTTCCAATGTGTTTCACATTACGAAAGACTGGTTGAAAGTAGTTTGCCGGCATCGGTGACGGTAGAGTGAAGTCCTCGCCTGGCAAACCGAAGGTCGTGAGTTCGAATCCCACCTGAATGAGTTGCTCCTACTTTAAATATGGGTATTTGTGATCGTTAATTCTTATATGTGGAGAACGCCGTCATAGAATACCATATTTTACTATTCTCAGGGAGATGAAGAGAAATAAAATGATAAAATACTTCCTCTAACAGCTCCTTTCGGAAATTTATTGTTCAAACTAGTGTGTACCTCGACCGACATAAGGTTATGAGGCAAAACAGGATATAGATGTCTTCTAGCGAAATATCAAGTAGAGAATGTAAATATAAATACTGTGATGTGGGTTCACACCTCAGGCCTAGTTAGAATATTCACAAATATTCATATGTTCGACTTTCGTGCGGTACGTAGCTTTTGTCGAGGCTCGAGTTTTTTGTGACGGATAAGACTTATGACAGAACTGCAATCTAACGTAAAAATTTTAGCTCACGTGATAACTCATTTCAATACAGTCTATTTGATTCAAATATTTTAATTTTAGTCCTTTCATTTCAACGCTATCAATGGAGATTCTTGGAGTGTAATTTACACTTCAAATGCCGACATTTTATCCTTAATTTATTGGTAATAGAAGGAAACCACGTACGTCATTATACGAAGCAAATGATTTCTTACCTTTAAACAACTGAAGTTCACGATATCCATATTGAAACGGTTCTTGGTTTCAGCCCACAATTATTATAGGTTACAGACCAAGATGTTTGCACAGCTATGTTGAAACCTGGGTTAAGTCTGTGAGAAATAATTATATATTGACGTCGAGTAATTTTTCATTATTTATGTTGCAAAATCATTGGTTCAATGACTCTAAATTGAGTCCCGTTGAGTCGTATTGCTCCGTTTAAATGGAACATAATCGCAATACCGTTTGCAACATGTCTTGAGGAAGCTATCTAACCACAATTCCTCTGTCGCAGTTTTGCAAGCCCTTTCCTCCCTTGTGTATCCCTCTGTTGAGTATAGAATCCCATCTTTATACAGGGAAGAGGAGAGAAGGACCCTTCCGATACAGTGTAAATTACATGAAGATTTCAGCTATAATTTCGTATTTGATTAAAAATGGTTACTAAAATGACCCGAAAGCTTGTTTTGGCAAAGTGATCGCACAATGGCGTTCAAATGAGCTTCCATGGATCATATCAAATAATTATACTAAAGACTGTTCTTTCCTGCATCGCACAACTAATCTTATAAATTTTCAGCGTTACTCATACTAATATAAATGTATGCGCAATTTTAAATATACTATTTATTACCATAATAATGGAGCGTAGATGATTCGGTAAAGTTCTCTTGAGTTCCGCAGTAATTTTTTTTCATAAATACAACACTGTTGCTCTAAAACATATATTTTTGGGTATAGGTTTCGATGTAATGTTTATGATAACATATAGAAATAATATAACTATATCAAAATAATAACTCCGAAATTTTGAATTTATGGTCGTAATTACTAATGTGCACTGCAGAACATAAATCCAAGTTTTTACTTTTCACCGTGTTCCGTCGATAGCATTAAATTCAATTTAAACCCATTGAATTAATTCAACACCTTGATTGCGGAATGACGTGATATCACGTCATGGTGCAGTTCCGTAAAAACATCTTCTAGCTCAAGAATAATAGCGAGAAGAAAACTTATCTGGCTTCCGTTAGATTAGTTAATTGTTAATAACACAACGCGATTAAATAATACGGGAATAACCCGTTTTTGTTCTGCGAGCGGAGATCGGTCACATTAACGTCAACAGTGGAGGTTATACGTTAAATGGGGTTCGGGATTTTACGAAGTCCTTAAATTCTGTGCGCAAATTTTAAGAATCATATTCATCGCGGCTACAAGGTTGACTTTGTTTCGATGAGGAAATTAACTCCTCGGTTCCTCTGTAGCAACTGGAAAAACCCTTTGCTCACAAAGTCCCCAATGCGCAGTGTATAGAGTCTCTCTTTCTCCTGAGGGGTGGCAATCAATCTCCCCCCCTCCGGCCCATAGCATCACCCATCACCCCTCCCTCCCCCACCCCCTGACAAGCCCTCCTCCTCTCTGCCTGCCTCGCTTCTTCAATCCTGAACTGAAGAACTGCTGGCTGTATAAAAATCCCATCGTGTCTTCTTTTTCCACGGCGCAAGAGAGGAGCTTTCACTTCTCCTTTCAATTAGAAAGTGCCCTCTGCCGTGAGGGTTTCGGAGGGGATGGCCACGTACGCATGCGCTCCCGGGGGTCTGAGGGAGAGGTACATCACCCCTTTCAAGCTTTTTCTCCGTGTTCGACCGTTTGTGAGTGGTCACGCGTTTGCGTCATCGCCGTCCCGCAGAATTTCATCCCCGCGGTTCGATTTCCTTGAGCAAGACAACTTCCCGTCATTTTCTTGAAGTGTCGGCCGTAAGCCTTCTGCGCAAGGGGACTACGTTGAGGATGGACTACCCAAACCCAAAACTACCGCTATTTATGCTAATATGACCAATCTCCACTCGTTGAAGAAAAACTAGGTTCATTCCCGGATTAAGATTCCACGCTGTATTATAAACGAGTATCTTATAGCGTAAGCCAACGAAATTTGTTTGCCGGTGTTTTTATTGACTACATAGCAGTAATTTGAAGTGACGGCCATTGAATTGATTTAAGGAGTTCCTTTGTAACAAATAACATCCAGAACAGTTCCTAGCTCGAGAAAAACACCGGGGGACAAATCTTGTCTTCCCTTCGCCAGTCCGTTCCTTGGTACCTTGATTTTTGTAGCCAAATTGGACACATTTTAATCGGATTTTTAAAATATCCGCAGCGCGGTGGTGAGTCTCGATCGATCCGTTTATTTTCAATACTTTTAATTCAGTACTTGCAATCGCGAGGAATAGCAATGAAAAGTTTTATAAATGCAGTGGTGTTGCGTCCGCATTGCCTAACATTGTAGAACCATTATTGTAACATTTTTATATTATTAGATGGCATTGTCTTGTACATGCGTATTATTAATTTGAATGAAACTTTCTTTGACTTTGCATGTGACTTAATTATTTTTCATTACGACAAAATTAAAGGTAGCTCAAGATATCTTTTGCGCCCCACTCTAGTTTTTTTCTGTATGCGCAACTGTATAAATGATGATTTACAGCATCACGAATATAAGTTTCAGTTAACAACCCTAATTGAATGTAACTTCTCCGTGAAATCGTATCGCTCTACCAGTCAGCGACGCGAGTGGCGACTTTAGTAAACCGATTTAAATGCAAGGTGGGTGACAATACATATAGCGTCCGACTGGATAACCCTCTATTGTGATATTCGTACTTCTTGGGAACAATTTTACCAAATTTTCTGTTGAGCACGATTTCTCAGCTATTGGCAATGCAAATAGATATGTCGATTACGATTCATCGGCTAATTTTTCTTCAAACGCGTCAATTTGATACCTCCACTGCATAAACGCTCAACAATCGCCCACCGAATCAATTCCGCTCATCTAGATAGATAGCCCTTAGAAAACTAGATGAGTGGATTTGATACAGTGGGCGATTGTTGAGCGTTTATGCAGTAGAGATATCGAATTATTTCAAGTAGAATTTACGTCAGTATGTCTTCCCTCTTTAAAGTGCGGAAACTCTTGACGAAATGTTACGTATATCGCCTTGCCCCACAACAGGGTGGGTACCAGCGGTGGGGTAGACTGCATTTTGGGGGAAGATCCTAATGGCCTTAGCCGTGCCATAACGTTTTCAAAACTCTGGTCTTGTAAAAAAAAAAGTAAAAACTATTTTTATTTTTATTGATTTAAGCAAAAATTGTAATTCATACAATAATCGATTTTCCTTTCTTTGTTGCTTAGTTTTTGACGCACCTTAGTTTTTGACGCACCTTAGTTTTTGACCTTAGTTTTTGACGCACCCAAAAACCCAAAACTGCTACTACTTATATACTGGCCAATCTCCGCTCGTTTAACAAAAATTGGGGTCATTCCCGGATGCGGCACTACATTATGAGGAAGTAACCCACAACGTAAACCAACGAAATTTGTTTGCTGGCGTTTTTATTGAGTTACGAAATATTCTGCTAAAAAGGAACTCCTAAAATAAAATCGATGTTTATATTTGATTGTTCTATTTTCGATGGAGCTCACCGAAAATTATTTAATTTGGTATGTGTGCTGCAGTATATTTAAGGAATTACCACAATGGTGCCAGAGTTTCTATGTGATTACTATGAATTATCCATATACTTTTTGCTTGCTATTATGAGTATATTCCATCAGAACCTAAATCCGGAAACTGACAATTTAAATAGTATCGTTAATGAAATCGTATTTATCAACATACCAATGCAGTTATCATTGATCATCTTATGTGTTTCGCAATTTATTTTTTGTCTGCAGAGCATAAGGAATAAATTCGCTGTTCACGAATAAAACTGCGTTGAAAGAGGCATGTGTCTAAGAAGACTTGATATTTATTCGCTAGGAATTGATGACAATCGGTTCACATGGTCTCAAGATTAAACTGAGTATATTATTTCAACCCTAATACGCTTTTAATAGCTGATATATTGTTGATAAACCATAAAATCCGAATCGTGATTAACTGAGACTGATTTATTGACTTATCGATCCCCCTTTCCGTTTGATCTGCCGATGTGACGCGTCATTCCTTATGCTATGCTCTTTACAGATGATGGTCTCGACTCAATGGTTCTGGATTTCTGAAACCAATAAGTCCAAATCAATATTTTCACGATAATTTTCCAGGTTTTAAAACACTGGCGGCTAAGGCGGTAGTTTCCCGTGTAATTCCGTTTAATACGTGGGTATTCATGAACAGTACTTCTTTCGCAGCAATTCGCTCTTCCTATAGGATGAAACACTGTAGCTCCTTTGGTGTCTTTCGTGAAAAGCAAGAACGCTAATACCATCAATAAAAATACTGTTCAACGTTTTAAAACTTTGAGAAATATACCAAGACTTGATTCAGATTTTAAAGTGGGTAAGTTTATTGTGAAATATTTTTGAATTCTTCGTTTAAAGTTTATGTAGAATGCTTTCCAAATTCACTGAAAGCAGAAAGGAAATAGTAAAATCAAAGTTTTTAGCGGATAAATAACGTTCATAAAAATGTTAGTTGCCTCGAAATGCTTCACTGCCTGTAATTTTATGAACTGAAGTTCAGGTTTAATTGTGCGCTCATTTGTGCGGTGATGACATTATTTTTTAAGAAATCACTTCCTTCCTCCGAACCTCGAGGTATAAGTTGATCTCATTCATAAGCACTTGCGTTGTATTAGTATTGCGGTCATTAATAAGTGTCCAAATGTTTATTTCCTGAAGTCTCTCTGGTCCTACGAATTTTTTCATTTAGTTTTATTGATTGGTTTCTGATACTACGATCAATGCAACTAATTGAAGTATTTCAACCACCTTTAGCTTGTAAGGAGAAAGCTTTCCTCTGATTAAACTTCTTGGTGAGCAACCATGAGGGCAATGCTCGAGATGGCCTCAGCCCAAAGGTCATAGGCTGTTTTAGGTTAGACCTTGATTGATCCACGAAGGTTAGCTTAGAAATTCACTTCTTTCTCCACATTTACGAGTGGGCCACACGAATTTTTTTTGTAGGACGGCTAGAGTTTTCCACTTTACGGAATTCACGTGAGGGAACTGGAAGTGGGTAGCTGGCACACTTGTAACTTAGACAGCTGATGCTCGATTTAGGACAGGGAAAAACCTACCTCGTTTCAGATTCTCCTATACCGTTTTGAGCTGAACTTTTTGACTCAGTTTGACCGGTCGTGAAGAGGACAAAGGTGTTTCCAATGTGATCAAGGTCACACCTTTTTCCCCGCTTCAAGGAGAGGCTTACATCATGATTATTCCGAGTGAATTTACTTTCCATTTTACCACCTTTTCTGTATTTTGTCGCATTGCTATTTTTTCCAGCAGATTGAGAAGAGAATTTTGTAAGATTCAACCGGACTTACTGAGATGGCGGCCCCGAATGTAAATGCGTACTCAAAAAATCAGTTTAATGCCTTGATATTTCACCACAATGTTAGGCATACTGATGTCTCAGCAGACGCATTACGATACCTTATGTGTATAACTAGAAACTTCATTCCTCGATTTATGCTAAATTGCATCTCATGATCGAAAATGGATAGCGCGTGATGACAGTCGAAGATTCTCGATATCGGAAATCCATCCAAAGTCGTTTGGCAGTCGAAGATTCTCGATATCGGAAATCCATCCAAAGTCGTTTGGCAGTCATTAACGACCTCACTCTGAGTTAACGACTGTATTTTTTCCGATACCCATTATTGACTTCGAAAGCTATCGATTAATTTAGCCTATCACTTGTCAACGGCAGAATTTGACCATCAGGTTAGCATATTATCATAGAACGTAGGTGTAAACGGCGGTCAAATCTTAATATCTCAATCGAATCTATCAAAGCAGTATAATATGACATTTGCTTGTAAATCTCCATTTTGACATTTTGCTTGCAACTAGATGACCTTCGGCGATTTTGTGGAACTATAAGGTACTTCTGAATTTATTTCGGTAGTTGAAAATGACGAAAAGGGGAATCCAATCATAAATTATAGTGGGGCATCTGGGCAGCGCAGAAAATATTCAATGCAAAATCAGGTATTAAATGAAGAATTTTACGCCCTTTGTTTGAAAAAGTTTGCATTTTTTAACGTTGATTCTGCAATGCGTCTCAATAGCCTCTGTCTGGCATTGAATTTGACAAGTCATCTAAAAATTACCCCCGGTTACTACTGGTTAAATTATTAACCAAAGAAAAAGTTTATCATTAAGATTCTTGGTTGGGAGAGAATTTCTCATAATGTATATATGTGGCTCATATATGTGTAATATGAGATATGTGGCTTTACAAGTATACGCTATCCGTAGAGGTTGCATGGATTCTTTACCGGGTTAAGACGCCAGTGAAGGATCCGTAAAACCTTTACTTGTTTTCCTAATCCATCGATCCGCCACTTAAAATAACTTAAGAGGTGACGCTTATGCGCCTAATCTAGATATACGCAAAATAATGAAGTGCACATTGAAAAATCAATGTTTTGTAACTACCAGCATGAACCACCACTACGTCTCCTCTTCTACAGTTCCATTCAAGTGCTTTTATTGCAACTGAAAGTAATTTTACAGGTAGAGTGTCTGACTTCTAACCGATGAGTCCTCGATTCTAATACCGGGTGAAGGCTTCGGACACCCCCAAAAACTCCTTGTGATGCGAAGTGGCACAGTGTTAGTAGGTTGCCCCCATACCTTGCATGTGTGGTAATCTCATATCAGCGGCTTAGATTTACCGCCCTCACTTATTTAACTCAACCTTCGGATTAAGGTTTTAAGATTCAAGCGTCAGAGTAAATTCACAAACAGCACTGAAGGTGGCTGTCCAGTGTGCTGTAACTAAAAGCTGTGTCTAACATGAACCACCTCAACCTCAATATTACTATTGGAAATCGAAAAAATATTTCCAAAAATACTTATGAAAAGCTTTCATGTTACATACCGATTCTTCTTCTTTGTGAGTTAAAAAAATCGAAATAAAATTTCCAATCGAAATAAACAACATGAATACAGAAGATATCTTTACAGGGAGCCAATCACACTTATGTCACCTATATATTGCTAAGGTGTCAACTAGACCCATCAGGTGATCACGGATATTGCCGTTTCAATCTTTCTCGCACGAGCTACAGCTCGCCCAAGCTCCCCAACACGCGAAATTACATACCAATCCTCAATTTTCTTCCTTCTCGTCGCAGTCCGGTCGTCCAGATTGCCTCGAGTCGGCGGCTGAAGAAGAGCGGTTTGTTTTTCCTCGCACGTCGCTCACGTGCTTCGGCGAGAGATTCTCAACCCCTCTCTCGCCCATGGCGCATGTGCCACATATGGTTTTCGAGGCATCGTCCGCTCCCTGCCGCTCCGTGCCATTTTTCATCGCCTCATCCAATGCCCCTCTCTTCCCACAATCCTCTCCGTTGCACTTCCCATTCGACAGTCCAATGCCTGCGACGCTGTCGGATGCGGAAGCCGAGTTTCTCCCTCCCCCCATGTCTTTCTCTTGTTCCTCTCTCTCTCTCTCTCCCTCCCTCCCTGGCGAGCCGGCTCAAGAGCCGCCATCTACGGACCAGTAGGTCAAGGTTGCACCCATTAAGTATTCATTTTTTTCGAACCCACTTTCTTTCGTAGTCCCCTTAGCCGCTTGCTGCTGCTTAGGCGACCTTCGGCAAGGTCAAGCAACCGTAAATACTACGCTTTTTTGAGAAAAGAGGCATTTCCCCAACACGAGCCGAACGTATGTGTGGTTTTCTGATATGCTCTGTCGCTTCTGCTGGATATGTTTAAAGAACCATTGCGGTACCCCTTTGGAAAGCATTGGAATTGAGAAGTACCGGAAGAGTTGTACCAACCATTTAGTTTTATGATAATATACGCGCAAGTGCGAGTATTTAAGTACCTACGTTTTCATCGCCTCGAGTTTTGTGTACCTTTGCTCGAAATTCAACTCCCTCATGATCTATTTTAAAAAGGTCGTTTTTCCATTTTCCCAACTCCCTTTAATCATTCAAGATCTTAATACTTTGATAAGTTTAAGGTACCATTCATATTATTCTATTCATATAAGTCTGTGGCTTTAGGCATTACAGCCATTGAGGTCACATAACAGCAATCTATCTCTTCCAATTTTGTAAAAAATTACTCGAAATCCAAAAGCGATGCTGGAGGTATAATTCAAACCCCCGACCAATCACATTTCCATTTTACCAGCCTTTCAGTTATTACGTTCCTTTATTCTATCTTAGAAATACTTCATCATCGCTAATATTTTATTTCATTTTACACTTCACCCAACCGAAACTAATGGCCGGTGGATATTTTATCAAAAGAAGGCTCCAAGGAAGATCATTATATCAGGTAATTTATTAAGATATGTGTACCTCCACTTACCACAGAGAACCCTTAATTGCATTGGGTATCGTAATATTTTTACCTTTCTGTTCAATAATATCTGCGCTTATAAATTCTACCTGCGGAACGATATGAAACTCGTTATTGAATGGCAAATCGTGTTTACTTCCTCTTCCAAATCAGAATATTTTTGTTTATCTGTCGCCAAAACGTAGTTTAAGCACATTTTACCAAACCATGGTCCCTAACGCAATATTAATGAAATGTCCGAGGAATTTTCCTCAAACCTTATTCTGCGTCTTATTTCAGGGTGCTGCACTTCATATTTTTTGAGGCACCCTGTTGCAAGAATGTCTGTATTCCATTTTCCAGTAAATACTCAGTTAGATCAGTTGGATCAAATCGATAACCGAATGGCCGCCTTTTTGTGAAGATGATAACAATTTCGTGCAGTCAAAACATCATCTGAGCGCGGAATTTTTCGCAACTCATTCTATCATTTCATTTTCCTTCGATTTGCGAAATTTCATTTTTTGAGCACAGTGCACCCAAAACTGGGCCCTATATCGAGCTGATAATCAGCGAACGATGCCTCGCTCTGAATAACCCGACCACATTCCCTACGCTTCGTTTCCTTCGACCATCTTATCCCAACATTTTCCCGAAATCTCGTAGAATGCAAGTTTCGCTGGCTTGAGTGCGAGTTCCCTTCGGACGTCGGGCCATCCTCTGATTAATTCACATTACCAAAAAAAAAAAAGGAGTCTTCGCTCATCTTCAGCCGGCGGTGCTTTTCCCTTCCAATAATCTCTGCCTCCCGATCTTTTCGCCTTTCTCCCTTCCCCTAATCACATGCTAGCTCAAAATCCCCCCCGGAACTCTCACCTTTCGAGACAATGTGCCGAACAATGTTCCACCTCCGCCGACGGAGGGAAAAAATGTTAGCTCGTCCGAGCCTAACCTCTTCCCCTCGGTCGATATGCCGGTACCCCAGAAAAGTGGTATTCCATTGTGAGTGGTCAGGTCCTTTTCATCTCCATCTCTCGGAACTAAATGAATTTTCGCGAATAGAAACTAGCGTTTGAAATAAAAAGGTCGAATTGGTCAATCGTGATGGAATCACGTTCCTTCAAGCAGAACAATTGAAGGCCCAGATGGGGTACGCGGACAACCATTAAGGACCACAATTTGTTAGTGCCCACTTTTGGAAAAGTGAGAATTGACGAGTTTCTTTATTTTATGATTCCTTCAAGGCATTTTCATTTGCCCAAGGTAATAAAATTTCTCTAAGTGAAAATGAAAATATATAATAAGTAAAATTTGGTAGTATTCTCTGTTTTATACGCCTAATTCAAACAGCAGTTGTTATTTCATTATGTTGTTAATTATACAGTCTCCTTGGAATTTATTTTTCACTCCCCATATGTTTCAATTTAAAAGTTGGTTTTCATTGGTTAGACTATGGCTCACCTCGTACTACATAGGTCATAAGCTAATCAATAATATCACGATAAAATTTGAAATTTTCCCAGGTGGTCCAGGTGGACACGACCCCTGGATCGGAGTCCAAGATATTTTGGTCAGTAGCCTAGCGTTAGCATAAAAATGACTACCTAGATTACAACTTGAGAACAACCCATTTAGCTTGACTTAACTGGATTTGAATCTATTAGTCTAGAATTGAACCTTTTCTGGTTGGTATTCGGAGGATTTCATTTGCGCAAAAGTGAACGGTAGGAAGGAAAGGTGGTGAGAAACCCGGCGTCGGCATTGGCCTGCTCTTAACGAAAGGCGCCAAAGGTACCACGGCTTAACATTCGATCCGACGGACGGAGTATTATAAACATATTTACACACAAGTCCTCTCACTAAGTACATCAAGTCCCCTCCACAAAACACTAAAGCAGGGATCCGTCACTTCCATTCATGTATATCCTAGAATTTTTTTTCTTGCAGGAAGCACCTTCGGATTGCAATTATGATTACACGTCGCTACAGTCATTGTATTTATTAATGAATTAAAAAGCACGTCGAGACTCCAAAAAGATCCCAATGATCTGGCTATTGAATGAAAGTACATGCCGAATTTCGGAGGGGAAAGTTGTGGTTGACGAATTGAAGATGTGAAATTGCCAGTCTTGAGATTCCATCCCCTACCCCAAATTCCAGTCGTGATCACCTTTGCTCCCGCTATATAAAAAAAACATCATCATTATGCCCCTCAGTTTAGGGATACCTAGAAATTTTGATATCAAATTAATTTTTTCATTGCTAGTGACATTGCGAGGCGATTTAAAATTCTGCCTGAATGTTGTTGGTTCTGGTGCCTCATCTCCCTCGCATCTCCGTTTTCCATTAAGAGGAGTCATCATTCCCACTCGCCCAGTCTTATTTTTTGTATTTTTTATAATGACCTAATTAAAATTTCATCAGCAAATTTTGTCAAGAAATTACACCGACAATTAAAAAATATGAATTATGGCATTAAAGGACAAAAATTGGATTAATAGACCACGCACACTTTTGATTACATTGATTTACACCCACGGCATCATAAATATTTGGGTGGTAAAAATGTTCCTATTTACGTAAGTAGCATGATTTTGCTTCGTATAATTCCAAAAAAAACTGTTACTTACTGGATAAAAGTCGATGTAGAAATAACGATTATGCGTTGGCAATTGGTGCGTCTTTTTTTTTTAATGTAAGTAAGAAAGCGTTGACTGAAAAATATTACGCTTCTCCTTTATTCCAACTGGAAGGGATTTCAAGTTGGACAAATTGAAGGAAAAGAAAGACTTTAACCTAAGAGAGACTCGCTGATAGTGCTTGGAGTAACTTCATCTTTTCTGTCACGAGGTAGACTCATTCATTTCAACCATTTCACATTCTATCACGATCATGGGTGAAATTTCATTAACACTGTGGCACCCACATAATTGGACCATTCTCACTCTGGAATTCCGCTGAGGACAAGAATCGAGTTCCATTAACTCGCTAGCAAGTTCCTCTTCACTTTCACTGTCATTATTATTGACCAAGATTTTTCGAACGAAACGGTACAAATTTTCTACAAATGGAGCAATATTTCTACTTGGGAGCGTGGATTGGATGCTGACGGCAGCAATTAATCAAGGGCTGTAGCATTCGAAATGTGGTACCTCCGAAGAATGATGAAATGGATCGACCGAGTAAGTAATGAGGAAGTGCTTAGAAGAATGGGGGAAAAAATAAGTCTTCCAAAAACTTTAAAAGAAGAGGGGACAACTTATTCGGCTACATTAATAGACATTATGGCTTGGTGACGGCAATCTTCGAAGGACATGTGGACGTAAATAAGGACAAGGGTCAGTTTATTAAGGATGTAAAATAGAATTACGTCAATTAAGAAAGAGAAGAATTACGTCACTATGACAAAACTATCAGATAGGAGAGCGCAGTGGCGCAGCGAGGGGGGGGGTTTGGGGATTAAACCCCCCCCCCCCCCAGAGCTCATAGAAATTTTTAAGTTTCATCCATTTTACTTAATTTACTTAATTACTTTTACTGGATTGATTCATAGATAGAATAGAATAGTGTAAGGATTAATGAAATATCCATCAGAAAGACGTAAAAACTTACCATTTTGAAACATTTATCTTAAAATTCCGCAAGTTATTAATATCTCACCTACCGCTTATCCTGGTGGGTATTCAATTCCCCCACACATCCCGGTATTAGTTGCACCTAAACCCCCCCAAGACTGAATTCCTAGCTGCGCCCCTGGGAGAGCGGAATATAGACAATCTGCTCGCGGACAAGCGGATCGCTGCGTCAAAACAATCTTGCGATTGTTGACTAACAATGAAAATGAGGAAGATGTTTCGGTAATTTTAGCCGTAAAAATTTTGAACCAGCGAATTTCGTATCCCTCTCGCAAGGGTATGGGATGAGATTTTGTACCCTCGAGCTCGCATCCGCGTTTAGCAGTTCCTTCCTGTCTTTCTTAAGCGACGCTCTCAGCATTGACTTCCGTCTTTGTTCTTCCTCCCTTGCAGAAAATGGATCTGATCTGGGTCCAGGAAGCTCACCTCGAATCACGAAACGATCGAGGAGAAACGAATGAACTCTTCGCTGTATGGATTTGGCAATCGTGGTCATTTCTGTGTGAGAAGTCATTGTCCTGATCCAAATCTAGAACCGGCATCATGACAGCGTGAAGTTATCTCGCCGATGACGGAAAAGGGAAATGAAATGATATAGTGTTGGCGTGGAATAACAAATGGGTGCTCAATACCGGCAGTAGCAATTCACGACTGAGCGGAGCTTATCAGACTTTACTCTTCGTCTAAGAAGGATAAAATGCTGATACTAGATATCAATCTAGCTTTTGAATCAATATAATTTCGAGTAAATCTTTCTTAATTTTTTCATTTTTATTCAATTTCTAAGATAAATAAGTTTTTATTTTATTGAAAGAGTTAAATACCAGCATTTTTTGTTGAAATAGTTCGCGAATTATTTTTTTATGGGATATAAGAATTATATTCAAAGAGTAAACTTGTAAATCTTTGACTTATCGTCACATCTTATCGTCTCTGTAATTTACAAACTGAAAATTTAAATGAACCCATTCGGTTTTCGGTGATGATAAATTTTTGCTTGTGTCTTAACATTATTTTTTCCTTTGAATGTTGTTCAGGAATAGTCTGATGATTTACAGTAGCTGTATTTGGCTAACCCCGTGTTAAACACCTTTCAAGTGGCCCGTACATTATTGGGAAGATATATTTACGAGCAATAATATTTGCAATCTAATCTGCTTCTGAAAAAAATTCAATTGCATTTGCGGTGTATCAACTTCAACGGCGAGATAAGGACCTTAACTGGGAAGTTTGTAACTTCGCTCTTTGAATATTTTGAGAAATCTGTCTAGCGAGTATTTGCCCAAAAGCCACGATATCATGACCGTGGGAAATAAAACCAATGAATAGCCTTTATTGCCTTCTTTGTGTCAACTCAGACGAAGATCGCGTTTCCGGATTATCTCATTGTTTGCAGCTATAGGAATTTTCCAACTTAAGAAATCCTCACACCGGAAGTTAAGAAATTAATAAGTCGCGATGGAGAAATCTCGTATTTTGGTCGTAAACGGGCTCCTTTGACTGGTCCATCCTTCTTAGTAGTCCCCACCTGGAGATACGATTGGAGAAATATATAGCGTCCGGAATATTTTACCGGTAAGGATGCAGTCACGTCATGTTGAATGAAAGATTTCATCTTCGGGAAAAGTTAATGTGGTGGTTTGCCGTTGCCTTTAACATTCCGACTAATTCCATGAAATTCACTCTTGCCCGAAGCTATGGCCGAGACCGGACCGATCCCTCAGACCTTTGACATCAGTGACTTCCAGTAAAACTGCTCCTTATTCTGTACATCAGGCAATATAGCCTTAATTTTTAGTTTTCTTCATCATTGAAAATTTAGCTTAAATGATACGCGGAAATATTTCATAAAATTGATTCCATAATATATGCTTTAAAATAGGTTTATATCGGTGATCGTAGAGAAAACTATTGTTTTTGTGACGCTCACAATTAATACATGTTATTTTCCGCACTATGTGGATTGATGAAAAAAGGCCACGGTGAAAAATAATATTAGTTAAGCTTCGCATTTATTCGTATTGAAAATCGTGGATTGGATGGTTTCGAGACTGCTAATGTACAGTCACATTATTATGCAAACAACACAGTTTCCTAGGAATTATAATTGATGAATTTTGGTTACTTCGGGGAGAAGAAAGTATTTTAAGGCATTTAAATTTATATTTTCGGTAGGATAGGATCTAGTAACTTGATTGTTTCTAAATAAGCTTAGCTTTCTTTGTGTTTGATACAATGAGCATTTCATCAATTCAACTCGCTTGCATGCGATGTTATATTTCCGCAATATTGGTACGCATAGTGTAGCAATATGGAAAAGGTGAAGGTGAGTTTCTCAAAAAATAACATAATAGAGTTTTTTCAATCGGTGGGATAAAATATATTATCAAAAGATGACAGTGTAAGCTTTGATGATACTTGATTTTTTTGCGATAGTCGGTTGGAAATTGATCCATTTGGTCATACGTAAAAACGCCAATATTATTTGTTTTTCATCATCTGTATGTGTATGCATTATAGTTCTGTGTAAAATTATTCTAGAAATATCAGGACTTCGAATTAATACAAATGTTTTATATCCTGAAGTTAAATCTAAAAATTACCTGCATTTGTAAATTACAAATACACACATGCATAAAATTACCCACTAGCATTGAAATCTCCAGATCAAGAAGAAGGCAACATTATTCGTAAGCGAAAAATTTAACTTAATCAGGGATGATAGTAAATTAGGCTTTTGGGTATGGAGGAGAATGGAAAATATGTTGTGGTCCGAGAAGGAAAGGAATGAGTAAGTGATAAATGTAGTGGGTGAGTAAGGGACACTTCTAGAGAAGACAAGGTGGAGACAGGCATACTATGGTGGGAGGGGGTACTAAGTGATAGCACATACTTATTATGATGTGATAGCACAAACACCAACCAGTCAATTAAAAAAGGGCTATAAAGGATTCAGGGCTTATTTAAAAGTTGAGATAGAATCAAGCTTATTCGAATGCATTAATCGTTATTTCGTGAAAACTAACATGAGAAGAATCTAGTAACTAGAATATTTTGCGACTATTATGAAACGGATTTATTATACCGATGAATTTATAGGTAGAAAGGATGGTCAGTGAAAAGATAGTGAAAAATTATTTCTGCATTGGTGTGTGAAGGTGAATGGAAATTCTTCAATAGTAAACTGCTGCAGAATTCTAGGTATCCCAGTATTCATCACTGTTTTGACAGTCTCTGGATTGCTATTGTATAATTATAACATACGGAGAATTTAGTTTTCTTGGAGTGATGTTTAAATATAAGTGATATGTATTTAAATTTTGGGTAACGCATGGAAACTGGAGAGATGCGGTATGATCATGATCCTAGAGATAGTAGTGAGACTCCTAATAGTAGATGTATGGACTAACAATAAGTAGTTATCTTCAAGTCCAGTAGAACTATCAATAGCTAACATTTGTGGGACCAACATAAATTGGCCATTACATCGCTAGTTATTCACATCACTGATTTAGGGAATACATTTGTTTGTTTCTGTAAAAAAGTAGACGTTCATGGATTCCTGATTGAATGTGAACGCTTGGATAGGTTTCACTGTAATGTGATTATTTATTACATGCACATTTACATTACAACTTCGACTCATTGAACTCACAATTATCTAACACACCGGCATTTCTGAAATAGCCAAATCATCTAACTTTAGGGATACGACACGGCACCGTTTTAGAAAATGCTTAGCTTAGAAAATGTGAAATAAAAAATGGATACGCACGTAGTGTTTGGCATGTTAGTTCCAATTCTTGAAATAGTCTCCGCGGTGCGTGTCATAAGATGCTCCTGTTGATGCGCATGGCTAGATATCGGCGCCAAGGGAATACCATGGATACCTCCGCGCGGCGTCCTTGCCCCCTCTCCCGCCTTATACCCCCACCCCTCTTCACACAATCCTCGTTCGTCTCATCAAGACTTTTTTTTCCGCTCGCCTACGTACCGGACACACAACAATAGAACCCTCATTCTAGGAGCCGTCCCATTCTCACAAGGGGAATACACGACCTTCGCATCGCCGATCGAGCTCAAATTTTGCGAATCGGTAGTTTATGGGTACAAATGTAATATGCCGAAGCGAGACGACGCACTTCTCGTAAGATTCCGAGAAAAAAGCAATTAAAAATCGTTAAAAATGAAGGTACGCTATATAAGCTATTTTGAACGCCCATGTTAAACAATAGGTTTCAAATCCGAATGACGTCACAGAATTAGCCAAAAATGATCATTTTTTGGAACTTCAATAAGTCTCCGCCTACGCTCTGAGAGTAACTGCTTATTTTTGGGCTCACTTCCACGGTTATGACTCATTTCCATATTGTAATTTATTGCTTCTGAAATGAGCAATGAATGAGCAAGAAACCTCGATCAATGAATGGCTCACTGAACAATTCATTTGAAGATCCAACAGATCTCCGAAAGTGGTCATTTTCATTCCGAAATACAAAGTGAACCCCGAGGCAGCCCGTAATAGAGAGATGTTGGACCGTACGTGTCCTCTTCTTTCTTTCTTGCTCGCCTCCTCCTCAGGGGAGAAATTGCGCGGGTCGGAACGGGTTTGATGACCAGAGGAGAGGGGGCCCCAGATTTCACCTGGCTCGCATCCGGAACGCTTGCTTGGGGGCGGGAGTGGGGGGCGGGAGAGAGAGGTCGAGCGGGGGGCGACTAAAGGGGCCATGAGGTCGTGTATCGGGGAAGGAGGGGGCGATTGCTGTTTAGGGTGAGGGTGGGAGAGGACTTGTGGGTTGGGGCAGGAGGATCGGATCAGAAGGAGAGAATGGTAATGTACCCGACTCGTGATGGGGATAACGAAAAGGACTCGAGGGCAGGTTTCCCTCCATTAATCATCTCGATCAAAAATACTCCGTCATTTTCATAATATATATTCAATTATTTGCATGCCAGCTAAAATATCCGTGTATTACCCGAAAATTCCCCCGGGAAAATATCATTTGCCTTCACGGGGGTTCGAATCCCTGTGAATGCAAAGGCTGTTGGAGGAGGAGGATTAGATCAGAAGGAGAGAATGGTAGTGTACCCGGACGAAGATGATGGGGATGAAAAATGGGGTTGTGGTCAGGTTTCCCCTCATTAATCATCTCCATCAATAGTACTCTGAGATTCTAATATTATTCATTTACTAATTTGCATGCCAGCGAAAACGGCCCTATATTACCCGCAAACTCCCAAAGGTAAAAATCATTCGCATTCACAGGGATTCGAAACGCTATCCCCCAGGCTCGAATTCTAGCTAAGGCAATGTTTTTTCCTGCGGAATTTTCCCTCTTCATGTGCACTTGCGGTTGATTCGGTAGAAGCATTCCTTTATGTAATCCTAGGTTATTTCCTTGAATGCGGCCCTACATAAGCCTTTTACTTTGGGATTTTTAACGAACTTAAAATGAATGCCAAGACACACCCATGCCACGGGCAAAGACAATACACCCTGACGGGATTCAAATCCACAATCTTCGAATTGGTATTTACCCGACCGCCGCTGCGGTTGGCCATATAAATAGCGGAGGGGCATGGTTTAGATGGATCGTGTTACACTGGTATCCTCTTTTAATACTATTATTAATAATAAGGTAATCACCAGAAATTCTATGGAATAATATTCGACTACGCTGAGAATCGAAACGCAAACCTGTAAAATTATAGGGATAGTGCGCAGACCACCTCACCACGTAGATTCGAGTTGGAGGTAATTTAGAGATTTCTAAGGGTACAATTTGAAATCCATGGCCTTGGATAATTTGAGGTCCGTGGTTTCACAACACTGCCTCTTCCTTTGATGTAATTTTACATTACTTCTGTAAACTTAAATTTTCAATCACGTTGGGTGTCATAAGAATTGTGTATTGCTGTAACTGAATATCGGAAACTCGTTTCCTAAAGCATAAATAATCACATTTGTTGAATGTGACAGTAATTGCGCGGGCGGAAAAGAAAGTGGTAAATTGTTACATTTGAATGTTTACGTCTGGGCTGAAGGTGTAGAAATTTTATGCTGAAATCACGAATGAAATCACATCCTAAGAATCAAGGTTCACAAATTAAGAAGGGGAAAATATTCGTTAACTGTGAAGTAGAAAAGTCTAATCTTATGATACGAAAATTTATTTATGCCTTAAGTGTTCTCTCGAGATTACATCATTTTCACAAGCATGACCAGGTGAACTTTTATTGCGTCCTTAGGAGCCCATGACGACGAGTGAAGCAGATGGCTCGAATGAAAGGTGAATTCCGAGCTGCAGTGAATTTATCTTCGGATTAACGGCTTCTTATGATGCCATGATCACTTCCGCGTTTCAAGTCGCGTTCGTGATTTCATCATTCTTTTAACCTCAGTTGGAGAGTGAGCAATTTACTTTTATTCCTCTTTTCCACTAGAAATGTAGTTAAAGTTCTTCTTATTTTATTGAAAACATCTTTTGATAAGATCCTTGAGAAAAAGGAAGGAAACATTGCATTTTGCTGTTTCATAAATATACAATGATTATGATCTATCTTAGATTCATAAAATTGGCCTTCATAAATTTGGTCTTTTCCAACGTCGCATCCTCAACCTTTGCACCATAGCCCATAAAGATTTTACCGGATATAGTTCTATTTTTTTTCCGCAGCGCGTTCTGCTTGTCTATAGGTCTGTTAGCTTAGAGTTGGCACTCTTCCCAGATGTTTACTCAACTGTCCTCCGTTTCTTTTCAGCTTTTACAGCTATGGTTGGACTACATTTCTTTTTCAAACATTTTCATTTTTCGTCTTGATGGGTGTCGCCTACTAACTCAGAGTGGTTTGCAAGAACTTCCCATTTACTACCTCGATTTTTCTATTACTTTCCTTTGATGGAATTCTTTAGTTAAATATTTACGCAAGAGAACGTGTGGCGTTTCCGTGAAACTCCAATCTTACAGCTATCCTAGCACTCTCGCTGAATGAAATGGGAGAAATTCATTTGACGGGACAATGATTTTCGTGTGATCCTGAGCCATTCATGAGCATTTATCTCGGTCGATGTTAAATAAGCGCTTTTTTTTCTAATGTGTCTAGGAATGTGAATAACTATAATTCAGGACTTATGAGTACAGTGTGTTAGTGACATTAAAGCTCTACCGTATTCAATAAAAAAATAGTAGACAATATACAAGCGTGTAAATTATCCACTCCCTTTTTTACTTGAATATGAATATGGCGGTGTTGAACCAACAAATAAATTAGATAGTCTGTGGACGAGATTCCTAACTACCCCTTTACAGCGTAAAATACGTTCATCCTAAAAAAAACTAGAACGTCGTTCTAACTATCAAAACTAACAATTAATGTTTTATCAGCAATGCAACCTGACAAATTTTATATAAGAGGAGATTAATGCAGAGTTTGAAAATGTTACCATTGTTTATGGTTTTAACTCAAGGAGAGACCTGATTTATTGGACTTCGTTACCTACGAGCAGCATATATGGTATTTTTTCATACTTTCTTCGAGGGAGATAAAAAATTCAACGGGCATACATTTGCTACGTATACTCAATAATTGCAAATGCATTTTACTCTAAAAGCAGGGACTTCATTTTTCAGCAAACCAATTGATTGGGGTCCCGATTTTATTGCGAGGAATTGAAAGAATACGTCGTCCAACCTGTGGCCTATGGTAATGGAAGAGCAGTGAATTTCTCATAGAATAAACATTATTGAGAATAGGCTATAATAAATTATTAACGTCATATATAACCTGGCAGTGAAGATTTCACGGATCTGACACCAGGAAAGGTTCTCCATATCTCCATCGGACGTTTCGATGTGCCATTCGACCATCGTCCTCAGGGATTCAGGTATCCAAGTTAATTGTATTGGTGAATATTTAGCACAACGCATGGATTGGATTCCGGATTCCCGACGACGATGGGTGAGTTCCACAAGGAAACGTCGCGTCGGAAGAAGATGTGGAGAACTTCACTCGGAGTGAGACCCGATAAACCTTTGCTGCCATTGTTCAACGGGAAATAAACAGGCATTACATCATATAAAACCTTCTTCCTGGGTATTATTGCCAAGGATGTAACCTATTTCCTATTCGCCTCCTTCGGAGTTAGCTTTAATGTAGGTGTCTCAAAGCTTATAGAGGGTCCCTAGGGCTTAAGAGTCCACATGCCTCCAATGAAGGATAGATGTAACTTACTCCAAGTATGACCCGACTAGTGAATGCGCTGGCGTATCTAAAGGCCGTTTTACACGGGGAATGGAATTGCGCAGGATAGAGCTGCATTAATTTCTAAAATGGCGTGGAAATGCGCGAATGCATGAACGAAATTAGAACAGGGGCTATTTCGCCATCTCACGTCCACGCATTCTCGCATGTGTTCTAGCAATTCACCGCTTTGCACGACGCAATTTTGACTGCGTCGTACACACGTCATATTGTGCAAGTACGTGCCCCGTGTAAAACGGCCTTAAGAAAACTGTATTGAGAAAGAGATAAAATTTTGAAGGAATCCATCTTCGCGTGTATCATCTCGGACTCACATGAGTTAGGGATTAGTGTGTGCCATCCAAAAAGCCACGTCTTTCATTAAGATTTTTCTTTTCAGCTTCTAGTATTTTTTCACTCCTTAATAATTGCTTTCACATTCCCAAGTTCGTAATAGTGTTCCCCTCCGGAGTGCAAGGCGCATCGTGTCATCACGTTCGAGTAGTTGGATTGAAATTTTGGACTGGTCGACTGATTCACCTCCAATTAATGAAGGGGTCGCAAATACGTGCACTCCATTGCAGTCATGACCGCATCATTTATTGTTGCACGGCTGTGGTACTTTCTAACCCTTGGGCAGGTAGAAGATAGAGCCCTGGCATACCTCCGCAATTCGTTCAGTCTCATTTCCTTCTGAATGGTGAAATCCTCTTCGCGCGACCCCGAACCAAGTACACCTCTTGTCTTTTCCCCGGCTCTGTAATGAGATTTTGCTGTGACAGCAGAATTTAAAACAAAAAATTCGTAGATATGTTTCAAAAAACATGATAGCCAAGAGGGCTGGCCGAACGAAGTAAAACTTTTAATGATATTGAAAGAAAGTGTAGGATATATTTTTTGCTCGGTTTCTTGTTGAAAGAGTAGTTAATCCGTTAAATATATTTAGATAACGCATCGGAAAATGCCTATTGATGCATCGAAGTGAATCCAAAGGAAGGTAAAAGCCACTTACTCCTCCACCTTTTGAGCCGTACAAACTTTTTGTAACTCTTTACACCAATAATTTCTTTTCTTATTTATGGTAAGTCTCGATAACCGTATGAATTTACGGTTGAAACTTCTTATATTTTCCCATTACTCCCACTACTTTAATTGATAGTTGTCTTAAGAGGAAGAAAATCAAATCAAATTGTGCGTTGAAAATTGTGTCTGATTGCGTCGATGAAACTAAGTGGTCGATGGCGTTCAGCGATGTCAACCGCTACGAAATTCGAGAGCTGTAGGTATGTGCTAATTCGCCACAATGTTGACGGTGACGCATGAAAAACACCTCCATCAGCTTTCCACTATGGAAACTGCAGTTCTCGCTCATCCTTTCAATTGCAATATTTTTTGGCTGTGTAAGAATGTGCGTTTATTATTTCGCCACGGGATCAGAAACTTCTTTTTTTCCTATGACTAGCGATTGCTGCGTATCTGTCTGAACCTTTGAACAGAAATACTCTGTGAATTCCGATTAGTCAAATTAAGTGAAGTTAGATTCCCTCCGTGCGATCAAATGTCAGAAGTTTTTGATCGCTTTTGCGTGAATTTTAATTCTTCGAAAAAAACTGAATGTATTCATGAAATCTACAATCATTTTCTAAAATAACGGTTTCTATTGTAATACCTGTATAGATGAATACCTACAAGACAATGCATAAATATATCGTTATTCAATTGACCAAACTTCGGAATTGCGTGAAATATATGGTTGATAATTTGTCATAAGGGACGTTTTTTATTAAATAAATGCTTAAATCACGTCGAAGTTGTAATTTTTTCTCTCCTTCAACGACAGTAGCGACTGGATTCAACCATGGTTTTCAACATTTGAGATTCCATCGAATAATAAAATTTTAGCTGCTTAAGCCGAAATTACACAATCGTTTCTTTCGTCCCTTTCGAGCGATAGCTCCTGTAATTGCTCGAATGATGGCGGAAAATGACTGTTTCCTGCGATCATTTTCCGCTATGACTCTACGAATGGGATTTCCATCCCTGCTTCCATTACTCGCCACGTTCCTCTTTCCGTCGCTAAACCTATCGCTGGCACCGTCTTTCAGCCAATAAGTACTAATGGCCGCTAACAACGATTGTGACGCCACATTTGGCCATCAATGAAATGACAGTTGTAATTACGGAAAGCGACGGAATAAATTAGGGGAAATGGGTGGCAGAACGACCGAGTGATTCAGAAGATGACAGGTCGAGCGATCACTTCTTTGGTCCATGAAAAGCTATCGCTGGAGATACGGAAAAAATTATCGTGTGGTTCAGGCTTTAGAGTCTCTATTTATGCATAAGGCCATGGAGGTAAATGACATGTACGAATAGTCATGTACCGCATGCTAAAATTTAGTTGATTATTAATGATACACGTTTCTATGACTTAACCGGTCGCAAAAATTGATAAAAGAGTGTTAATACACGCATTTATTGTGACTTTGTTTTTAATAGCCCCTTACCGCGAAGAAATAATGGTATTCTCGTGAACTTTTCCCTCGCCCAAGTCATCGCGAGGATTATCTACCGTAGTTTATCAGAGATTAGATTAGATCGTAAATTATCTAATTCACAAAATCTCACATAATATCAATGGGAAAATATCAAACCCCTAAACTGAGATGGAACCTCAGACCACGGAACTGCATTACTCGTCGTTCGGACTATTGCCATTCGATTCTATCACATTGATTCGCTATCGTTCGAGAAGGAGCCAAATATTTGATGGCGTCGAGTGTCGCTCATGTTTAGACTTCCGATGCGGGAGATGAAAGTAGCGACCACATCAGCACGCACGTACGAACTAGAGAGGCAACGTGAAGCACGCGTCCGATTGGAAATCCTGCCGGGATGGCGCTAGATATCCTAGGCTCGCATGTGTGTACCATCAATCTCGCCGCCGTAGCCAGCCTTCACCTCCACTCTAGAATGTCCCCGCGAATCCACGGCCTCCGCTGCCGCCGCTTTCCTGCGATCTCCGGCCAGCCTTCTTTCCTTGGAGAGCAATCGCCTCTTTTCCCTCGTCCGCGTCCAGACCTCGTTGGCCGGAAAACTGCCGACTTGCCCCACTTGCTCTCGAAAGCCTACTCCATTGGAACCTTTGACGCAAGTTCTCTTTTTTTCCTCAGCGGTAAACAATTTCAGAAAAAAATGCGTTTTTCCTAATCATCTCCCGACCCTTTTGGTCAAGAAATCACCAGAGAACCAAGTCGTGCTCCTGTTCGGTGGGAAATGCGGGAAAACCGCGGTACAGAGTGTGCGAACTCTTTTCCCAAGACCTTTTCCCGGCCTACACGTACTCACGTGTATGTTCATCGTATTATTTCGTAGTTATATATTACCAGGAAATGAGGTAAAAAAACTGAGGTTACCTATCACATTCATGTTTTCATTTCTACGCGTATCAAATCATCATCGCGAAAAATCTTTTATTTTATCAATTGATGTTCCAAGGCATTTTCGTTCGATAACGTTAAATATATATTGCATCAAAATACATTTTTTGCTTAAAATGCATAATTGAAGGAATATTTCCTCGTGCTATTGATAACTTCAGGCCCAAATCTAGAATGGCCATCATCTATAAATAAGCCTTAAACTGGGTGGAGCAATGTATCTCAAGGTTTGTCGTCGTAAAATGTTGTATAAGATGGTCATTAATGAATCGGTAAGGAGGGCATATCTCTACCCGTGGTATCATATTATCGCATTTAATTACTACTTATATGATTTAATTCCATCTCCGCTCCATAAGATAGGATTTGTTGGTAGATATTGAAAGACACTAGTAGCTTACGCAGAAAGATGATTTAAAGTACGTTTATTCATATCATATTTTAGCATACAGGTAGTTGCTCCCATAAAAATGCTTTTCAAGTGCGAACGATGCGTAAAAAGATGCGAAACTGCGCATATACATTTTGGTGCAGGGAAATTTAATTTGGGATTAGCTGGTGACGGCTAATATTAATTTTTTAAAGCAATTAATATCTGCAATTTTGTAAGAGCGTGTCCTTAATGTAACTTTCCTCCCAAATCGCGTGAAAACTGGCATTTATTTTGTACGGCTGTATAATATGAAATAACTTTGGAGTCAGAAATAATTCAATCAAAATATATTTTCGGCAGAGTCCATTTCTAATTAAGATCATTGCCTTTTGCATTGGAAAATACTGTGAAGTAAAATCGGTGGGCATTAGTGGTCTTCGACTTTCTCAGATCGATTCTTCTCATGATAAGATGAAAGTTATTTTAGTTAGTTTAGATAGTTTTACCTCTCAAGAGTGTGCAGTACGTACTTAAATTACCGAATTATGTGCTATTTTGTGGTTTCGAAGAGTGCAATCTATACCCTGTTTCTTTCGCTCCAGATAATGTTTTCTTTTTGCATTGGGCATATCAGATCGGCTGGATTCTCTGCACCCAATCGAAGAGAAGGGATCTCGGAGAGTTTGTTTTTTTCGAGCGCGCAGATACGGCAGGAGATGGCCGATATGAATCGCCGGATTCCTTTAATTCCACAGGCCCCCCGCAAAAGAAAGTGGATAAACGCTCGATCTTTACCCTCTTCTTCCAAAACACGACCTAAATGTGCGGAACTACATTCCTCCGTAATGCGTTTTCTCTTTCCCCCTTACCAGCAGTTAATCACATTTGTTTTTTACTTCTCAGTCGATCCGCATCCGACATCGAATCTCGTCTCATAATATGGAGTGGCGTGTATCCTATATATAATTTAAAAAAAAACATACTCTTGTCGTGATGTATATAATCATTTCCCGACAGACCGATAAGTTTCTCTTCCACCTGTCGGGTTTGGTTCGCGCGATGCTATGAAAATGCTTCCGTATAATCAACGTTGGGCCATTAAATACCAACACCAATGCTCTGGCCCATTTCTTAACTTAGCCGGAAGAAGAAGCAGCGCGCCCTTTAAAAAGCGATATCCACGACCATTTATTACCTCTTTTACTTCAACATTTGTCAAGCAATTTTAATTTCTGCGTCTCCGCCTAACGTATTTCCATCGGATTATCAGTACTAAGAGGACTCATTGATGCATTGTGAACGCTCGTGTTTTGTATATTTTCGTGACGTATTACTACTGGCAGCTTAAGTCACCATTTTGCAGTCAGCATCTCGAGTATGTCTTTTTTAACCATTACCAGTACATCTATTATGAACTATTTTCATATGAGATATTCTGAAGTTAAAATCTCAGATTTGTGATACTATTAAGTTTTGATGAAGATAAACTTGATATACACCAAAATTTTCATAAAGATTTCATAATTTTCAACAAAGAATAAGTCACAACAAAAGATGAGTAGCGCTGGAGAGATCCGTTCTCTTAAAAAGGTGCCTCTCAAATAGCTTATTTCTCTAATTCTTTAAGCAATTCATCATGCACCTCTGATATACTGACATCCTTATTCAGTACACATCGAGTTGAAAATTCGGGTTCATTCAGATCTTACTTACTCCCACTTCCTCTCAGGGATGCTCATTGGAATATTTCCTGTCTTTTATCATTTCCATATTATCTTTAATAAAAAAAGCTTATATATACGGTCCCATTTTCTTTCCCAAGAAAACACATTTTTTCTTTATCGTATATCTTTTTTGATATACATTCGATAAACTTCTCCGTAATCATCCGATCACCGAGAGTGATGACTGATTTCGAATTTAGTCAATCTACTTCTTCCCTATCAAAATTCATCACAGTGCATGAGCTCAAGGCTTGATCTGAATTTGTTGACAATTTACTTATTTTTCAAATGTACTTATTGATTCTACCATATCTTTTTAATCTTATATATCTTTTTAGTAAAAACAGTTCAGAAAAAAGACAAATAGGCAATTTCATTTTTCTTCCAGACTGCTTTCCTTTAAATAGGATGTATGTGCCAATGTACTGGGTGTATGTACTCATAGAATATCAACTCACGAGCCACATATTATGGATTCTTAAGTATCTGTTTCTGTTAATATGACGCATTCTTCTAAATCAATGGTTGAAAATAGTGTAACATCTTACTAAAGCGTTTTAGTAATAAATTTAGTATCCACCGATTGTGTTTGTACTTAAGTCAGTTCGCTTAACTACACAAATAATGTTTATAAAAAATTATTTCCCGAAATATGCGCCCAAATGGCTTCTGATTTTAGCGTAATAAAAAGTCGATTTTCGAGCCTCTCAGTCCAGTTCAAGAAAAATGTAGCAGCTCATGATATTTTTAAGTCGAAAGAGGCCATATAATTTAATTTTTTTTCCTTTAATTTAAAATTCCATTCCGAGCGCCAGCATAGTAAAGCAAATCTTCTAACTATTGCCTCATATTTTAATTATTGTTGCCATATTATGAAGCAAAATATTTATTATTACTACTATATCTTTTTTATATATATTTTCATCATTCGAGGAAGGATGAGGTCAGATGAAAGCTGTAAAATTTAGAAAAAATGTGAAAAATTGCAACAAAAAAAACTGAAAAATCGATCATTTTTAATGCGTTTTTATACAATTTTCGGGGACTTATTCCCCAAAATCTACCTCGTTACCATAAATTTTCATGCTTTAGAATTTTTCAATCCTCTAAACTCTTAGAATTAATGTAAATGCGAAAATAATCATTTTCATCCAGCCAAATTATCGAAAAGTGATTAATTATATGAGAGGGGACTCCCCCGAAAATGGTGGGTGGTGGGGAAAAACGGAGGTCATATCCGGATTCACGAGGTCATTTTACGTAAGAATAAGCAGGAATGGTATCAGGGCCAATTTTCATGCCGTCCAGTGTTTGCTATGCATTACAAAATGAATAGTAGTAGCTGATCTTTACTGAAGATATAGGTGGAACTCACAATTAACCATGTTTTTTTATCCTATTAGTCCTAATGTCACACATTTTGGCAGAAAGGCCAGTATTTTTCCTGGTGTCGCGTCGCATTTAAAGAATGTTTTGTGAATGTCGTTGGATATGAACCAGGGACCCCTCGACTAGAGCCCTGCTGCTCAACTTACTAGGCTACCACTCCCCTCTATAAATCCCCCATTGTTAATGGTGATTAATAAATACACAAAAGGCAATCCGCCATTAAATAGCCTAATTTAGCTCGGCTTTAGCTATAAAAATTAATTATCCAAATCGGTAGTTTAATTTTCCTGAAATAATAAATACATAACGATATTTAATGTCACAGATTGAGTAATTTCGAGACTGAACTCAAGAAATTTTCGTAACTCCATGAAAAACCGAATGACCCAAGTATACATTCCAAAACCAGTTTCACAACCTTAAATTTCCGTCCTCGTTTCCCATGAAACCAGTCCAGTTACATCTTCAGCTTCTCCTTCGATATTTGGAACCATGAAAAATCATTGATAAATTTCAATTTTTGGGGTTACGCACGGATTAAACACATGAAAAGGTCATTGAATAAAAGTCAAATGTAAGCGCAAAGTTCAGCTGCTGGAAACGGAGATAGTAATCAAGAAAAAAACAATTTTTGGGGACGAAGGATATGTTGAAATAAATTTTTTTGCAAATTATTGTGAAAATCATCAACCTTTGGTTTCTCTTTTACTTGAATAATTTTCCATAATTAAGCATAAAATAAGGAAGCCCCTTTTTTAATACAGCGGAATATTTTGCATAGTATAGATTTTTCCTTTGAAGTCCATCTCCCCACCTAATCTTGTGCCAAACTTTGATTGCTAGGATTCAACGTGCATTATTAAAGTCTGCTCTGGTATTTCAACAGCGGAAATGTTGGTCACTAGTGAAATATTTTTCTGACTTTTTACCTGATCGAGAATATATTTTGATCAGCTTCGGTTAAATCTTCAATATAAGCAATCAATTTAATACAAGGAGAAAACAGTTTTGATATTATCATTGATTTATTTGGGCGTGGTGGGATTAGGACTTCCCAGTGGCACGGTATTGTAATTATTTGTAAACATACGTGTAAATTTTGTCGGTCTATAACTGTTACAGAAGAGACAAGTGCTATTGTATGGTTCTAGTTGTTTTTAATGAGTGCTTAGAGTTCATGTGATTCCGTATTCTAACCATGTCACCAAGAATGTGTGGATTTTGGGTTGACACTGTAGCGGTTTTAGATTTTGACTCGGAATTTCAGCGTGACGAAATTCGCCGCTTGGCCTCACTCGATTGACGAAAACGTTTTAAATGCCTAAGTGGTGCCAAGAGAGGCCACTGTGTCGAAAAGCGTGTTGCCAGCTGATAACGCAATAGTCCGAAGAGGGCGTACAATGAGTTTACAACCATCAATCGCGTGTGATTTGGAATATAAAAACATTAAGCGATGAGGTAAAATGAAGTCGTGCCAAGGCGTGAGTTGAAAGGGAGAGGAGGCACACAAGAGAATTAATCCGAGAACAATAGAGGTGAAAGTGTTCCTCAAATTTCTCTTTCATTCTTTCCGACGCCATAGTCCACGTCTTTATTTGATTCAGTTTATTTTTGACGGGACGATTCGTGTCCACAATTACCTGCGAAAGAGAATTTTTCTCACACCTTGTTGGTAGTGATTGCGATATATCGAAATATTACATAGAGGTGACATACTGGGGCAAACGATGTAGAGAACTAAAGACTTTAACGTGTGTAATAAAGGTTATTTTTGTTCACAAATTGTCAGTACGAGTAGTGTTATTTTTAATCTGACATTCCCGTTTCATAGATTCATATATCGTGGTGCGTTTTTTCTTTCGAAAAGTAAATTTTTGCTATCAATCGATTTGGTATTCTCATCTCTCGACGTGTTGGGCAACCTTGTGAAGAAATTTTAATTAAAAGTGTTTCCTTGTTAAGATTGAAAGCTTGAGATCTTCTGTCTACCCATCCTTCTTAGGTGAATTTTTAGCACTTTATCGCTCTTTACGATGTAATCTTGCCTCGATTCACCCTGCACACCACCTCTTAATACACGTATACTACCATTGGGGTGTTTAGAAATTAGTGAGTTTTTTTCCCATCATGTGGGTAAAGGGTGTAAGCCAGCCATGGTAGTCTCATAGATAGGATTCTCTTTCAACAGAATACATATACTTATTTTATTCTTGTTGATAAAGGTCTTAGAAATGTCATTAAGTTATAAAATTTAAGCAGTACTGAATACCTGTTCCTGAGCAAAGTAAAGCCACTAGTAGGTAAAAAAATCACTCCCTTTTTTATAATTCCGGAAAAGTTGGCGATGATATCAGAAGTATATGCGGTACTTCTAAATGAATTCAATTGAAAAATGATTAGTCATAGCTGATAATGATTCTTCTCCTTTTTTAGATATTTCATTTTAGATATCTTTCAACACAAAAATGTTTTACAAGGTACCTGGTGTGGTCGTGAGGATGCAGCTGATAACCTTTCCTAACCGTGGAAAGCTTATTTAGCGATATAAATACTTAAAATTTACATTTTGGTGCCTAACTTTTGATTATAAATTTACGATTTACAGCTCATGAATTATACTTGCTATAAAATTCCGAAGCAGTACAGAATTGACGATGAAAGCAGGAGTTGGCATAATATTCAGTTGTCATTGAGTGCAGAAAACCTTTGATTCATACTTTTGCGTTTTACCTCACCTTACCGACTGTTCGAATACTTTTAATTTAAAAATTATCGCAATAGACTCTTTATCGCGAATTTGAAATGCAGGCTTACCTTTATTTTCCAATGGAACACTCTAAAAATGCTGTGGAACTCTAATCACTTCGATTGTGCGATGGATGCTGCCTAGATGTTAATGTTACATGAAAATATGGTAGATCTCCTTACATACATTCCCCGTCGGAACTTCAATGTCATGTTTTATTGTCCGCAGTAACAGTGAAAACTCTCCTAGGTCATTTGGAATTCTTGTCATTCTTACTTTCATATGAATCTAAGGCCAAGCGCTTTCTACCCATTCATTTCTCCATCAAAAGCCGTAGTATGGGATCGAGAGTCACAATGAAGATATGTGGTTGAGCGTAATTTATATGCGTCTGATGGAATACGATATGGAGATAGATCGGACCAGGAGAATTTATTTCCCGAGGCAATCAATGTGAATATATGGAAATACCGCGAGCATTAAATAGCTTCTGTTCTGTTATTTGAGGTGTTTACCAATTTTAAAGAGAGACCCATCCATTGAGCGTTGAGGAATGCAGAGCGTTTTGGGTATAGGTATCATTCAAATTGAATGCGGAATATTCTTGAATAACTAAGCTATCGCTGAAATTCGCAAGTGGGTCCTTAGCATTTGAATCCAAGCGTCTGGGTCCTCACCATCTATCTACAGCTACCTCACGCAACTAATTTTCGAGTTTACTTAAACGTATTGCTCATTATGGCACTCCATGAACATTACGAAGGAATAAAAAATGTTAACACTCAGCACTTAATCATTATACTTTTAAAATTCTATGGTTTTATACAAAAATATAACTTTTTTACAACAAAAAGCAACATTTTTTGAAGTTTTAGCGATTTAAAGCCTACAAATAATTAAAATGGTTAAAAAATATGGACCAATTTAGTCATTTTTACGATACTTAGATGTCGCATGGTATTTATCAATCTGGAAAAATCATTCGACTGCTATTTAACTTCAATTCATGGAAGTATTATTTCAATTATGCTAATAATAATTTTGTCACGTTACGAAATTTGGTGATTTACCCACCTCAATATTGTTCAGAAGCCTTATAACGTTAACATAGTATCATTTCATACATAAATCTTAATTTAAATATGTATGTTCATTAAAAATTTAACAACGTTGCTACGATGCATTTATCTCCTTTAGTTACTATTTAACTACGTTTCGCCCCCTTGGTCACCTCGTACCGCAAGGATTTCTGCTTGATTTTTTGAGGAGGAAGATGGCATGAGTAATACTGACACTATAAATAACTGTGATGGGTTTAGTTCATTTCAAATCATGCAATTTATGTTAATAACTCGTCCTAAATAAATAATTAAAATGTATTATTAATTGAAAGTTCTCATTTAAAAAAATGCAAGAAGCAAGTTTGGGTGTGTGAAATTTGTAATTCATCAAAAATTACTTATTATATGTGTGTTATATCGGAAGTAGTTTAGCCAAAAATATCTCCCAGCATGTTGGATTACATGGTGTAATTATCTGGAATTATAATTAATACTGAGAGATAATTTGTCACAAATGTCTTGACCAACGATGTATTTCGGCTTAATTTCATGTGACCGCATTTAAATCATACCGATCAGTGAACAATGTCATGCGACTGATTAATTACGCCTACCACAGTATCCAATGAATGCATATTCATTACCATGGTCTGAATTTTGGCATGAATCCCGTTTCGGAGTGCAAGATAACGATTTTAGACTAATTATCGTATTTTTTCTGGACCAATTACAATACTAAGCATTTCTCAGCGAACATAAAATATTCAATAGGAATGAACTTATGAACACTAATTCATCTGTAATTTATATTTGCAGGTCTCTGGCACAATGGCGGCCCTACCTCTGATTATCTTCGTGGTTGTGTCGATGTCGGCCACGGGGTCCCATGCGAGTGCAGTGCCGTCCCCGCTTCCCACCGCGGCCGCTAAGAAGTCCTCTTCGCCCCTCGACGGATCCCCTAAAGGCCCCTCCTTCCCCTCACACTACTTCGACCGCAGCACCCCAGCGCTCACCGTGCGACACGTCTCCTCGCCCGCGGGAGCAGATCTGCACCCTCCGCCGCTGCCCTCCCGCCACTCCCGCCTTCACCACCCCCACTACCCTCCCCTCTCGCTGAGGAGACGGCCCGTGGGTGGTGAGACGGCACCACCGTACGCCGTGCAGATGGAACCACTGGTGCAGTATTCCCCGAGGGACCCGCTATACGCCAACGCCGTCGACTCCGACGAGAAGGGCGATAAGGGAGAACAGAGGGCTCCAGAAGGACCGGAAGAACCCCCGCAGAGCCTTGACGAGGACAAGGAAGAGTTAACAGAGGATCAGGAGGGCGGCGCGGCCACTCTAAGATCTCAGCAGGCAGAGGATAAGTCCTCGGGTGGACACCCCATCAGAGGTTTTCCGCCAGAGATAGGGGAAATACGCCGTACTCACGCCCCTCAGTATCCTTACCACCAACTTCCTCAGATATACGGTCCACCCGCTGTCCACGGAGGCCACTACGGACACGGACCTAGATACGTCGTCCTGAAGGAACCCGAACCGATCATTGAGATCATAGTGAAAGAGTCGAACGTGAGTCTTCCCCCAATCCAGTTACCAGCGGTCCCTCCACAGCCAAAGCAAAGGGAGCCAGTTCAGGTATTCTACGTGAAATATGAGAAGAAGAAGGGCAAGAGCGGTGGCGAGCACGACGGTGTTGTGTTCGATAGGCCAGTGGCGGCCCAAGCCCCGGTCTCTCCAGAACCTCTCCCTCCAGTGCACATACCGGAGGTGGAAGATCAGAGTGCCGGAGTTCATGCTGTCACACCCTTGCCCGTTTACACACCACCGCCAAAGATAGAGACGACGACATTGAGAGCCCTCATCCGCCCGGACTCAGAACAAGTTCATCATCCTCACTCGCATACTCAGGCCTTGAGGGTTTCTTTCGGCGAGGAAAGGACTCACAGGAAAGAGTCGGAGGCCGTGGAAGAAGAACAGTCCGCACCTCAACCCTCTTTCGCGGCTCCCAACCCGGCCTGGAATGGTCAGAACGGCTCCCCCGTCCCGCCGTTCAGGCAGCTGCCGGAACAGCATTTCCGATCGCAGCAACCCACGAGGTTTTTCCCACGTCCGCATCAGCAGCAATTCGGCCCGCAGCCCGAGCAAGGCAGGCAAAACCAGTTTCCTCAGCAGCCGAGGCACGAAGGGCCGGCGCCGGACGCGAGGGCCTTCTCCGGACCTCCTAGATCTCTCCCCTCTCCGAATCACGTTCCCGTAGGGCCCAATGCATTCTCCAGTGGTCAAAGTTTCCGCAGTAACTCGGCGTTCCCCCCAGTATTTTACTCCGACTTGCCTCAACACGTTCACTTCAGACAGCAGCAACTTCAAGCATTCCAGCAGCAACACCAGCAAAAACAGCTGCCACAATTCCAAGATCAACAGAAGCAGCACCAGCATTCTTTACAGTTCCAGAGGCTGCCTCCTCCACCTCCATTCAATCCTCAAAACAAACCAGGTCCTCCATCATTTCAATCTGGCCCACCACAGCACATTCAAGGCCCTCCACAGCATATCCACGGACGTCCACAGCATATACAAGGTCCTCCACAACATATCCAAGGTCCCCAACAGCATAACCAGGGTCCTTCACAACATGTTCATGGTCTCCAACAGCATACTCAGGGGCCTGCTAAAGAGCCCCAGAGTCCTTCAATCCCACCTTTTATTCGCCTTCCTCCAAATCAAGTTGGGCGGTTTCCCGAGCCATCCAATCAACAGAATCCAATTCAAGTGGGAGAGATAGTGAAATCCATTTCTAAGTTGGAACATCATCAAATACAATCACCGACGCCTCAGGGCCATTCTCTATCACTTTCTCAACAAGACAGAAGGCCTCCTCAAGGCACCCCACAATTTCCTCGTAATCATCCACAACTCTCTCAGGTATCAGGTGGACAGCCTCCTCACTCTCAGTTCCTGCGTAACCAACAGCAAGGAATACATAGCTCACAGCAAACAGCCGCTCAGTATGGCCGGCCAGGTGTACAGCAGCAACCTGGTCAAAATGGTCCCTCGAGTCCTCGTGCTCCATTGCACTTAGAGCAAAGCAATCACCCAAGTCTCCAAAGCCATAGCATTCAGCATTCCTTCCCACCTCAACGGCAGCCACAACCTCAACAAAGCCTTTCTGTAGGTTCTCAGGGACACTTCAACATTGGTCAGTATTCAGTACCGCAGCAGCACGGACCCACGACTGATCATCCAGCACATCACCAGCATCAGACAATTACATCTAAGCCAACTCCTACCCCTACTCCCTCGTATGGCACGACCATCTTGCATTATCCAACGCCACCGAATACATCAGCCCAGCAAATTAACTCTCTAGGAAGCGGCATTGGCTATCACCACACCACTCCCAAACCTCATTCATCCACTGAACAGACTACTACGACAACCACCGAGAAGCCTATCCCAGAGCTGCCCGATGAGATTCCGGATGACCTTAGACAGCAATTGCTTTCCTCGGGCATTCTCAGCAACGCTGACATACAGATTCTGGATTACGATAAGATTGGGGACATCCCGATCGAGTCCCTTCCTCCCGAGGCCCTGAGTGGTCTTGCCAGTAGCGGACTACAGCCGGCCGCAAGCGAGAACAAACCTGTGTCCGTATCTGCTCCTCCAAGGATCAAAGGGAAGAAGAAGGAGGCCGTGGAGATGAAAGTGGTACGGTACAACCCCGGATCGGAAGAGAGTGCAGTCGATGGACTGATCAGGGATGACGTTGAGGAGACCAAGGTCCTGGCTCCAGTTGCTACTTCTAAGGAAGGCGAGAAGGAGGAGGGCTACCGGCGGTACCTTCCCCTCAGGATATCCGGGGAGAGATTCCCTGTCCCCGACGTCCCAGAGCTCAGGGGGCGAAACGTGACTAGCGTGGTGGTGCTGGCTCCAGTCGGGTTCCCGAGCCATGGTAGAGAGAGGCGGGCGGAAGGCGATGCGGTCGCTGAGGAACAGGCTGAAGGACTATTGTCCTCCGGAAAGTTGAATGCCCTCGTGAAGAATCCTTCAGGGAAAAACTTCAGGGAATGGCTCGACGAAGAGAAGTCAGCCTCTCCAGAGGAGCAGGCTGTTGTCCTCCTGGTGGCCCCGAAGGAAGAGCAACCGGAGGAAAAGGGTGACATCTTCATGTTGGACGTGGGTACAGGGCGGGTGAGCCAGTTGAGGGGGGAGCTGAGTGCCGCCTTTGTGCAGGTGGCAAACGAAAACGCCAAAGACAGCGGGCTGGGGCATAAAAGACATTCGGACGTGAGTTCATGATCAGCACCTTGAGGGACATGTTCCGGAGAAACTGCCATTTAAAGCCGTGCATTGTAATTGTCGTGACGTGAAATTCTTTGCCGGTGTCAGCCAATTCCTTGTAATATCCTATTTTATTGTACAGTGTCATGTTTTCTCAGTTACGTGTATATAATAATATATTTACATTTTTACAAAAAAATTCATTGTCAACTGTATCCTTATTTTTCCTATTTATCTGAACAGTGTTTAGGTTTAAACTGAGGATATTTTACTCCCACCAAAAAAAAATCCTTCAGATTCTAAGATTGAAAAAGCTTTGCGGTAGTTGTGTTCTCCCTGCTTCTTTGTACTCATTAAACCAGATTCCACAATTTTTGCAAGCAATGTTTGAAGACATTATGTAAAAGTGCTTATGGTAATTTGAAATATCTTATTTAACCACGTTTTTAAATTCCTCTATTGAGGTTCTTCGTAGTTTGGCCAAAAAATTAAAATTTTGCTAGTAAAATTTTATTATTATCGCTTCGTCAACTTTTTAATCGTACAGTGTTGGTCGGACAACTTTTTTAATTAAAAATTTGACCCATCCCTCAAATAATTCTGGAAGGAAATATTAAAGATACAAATAACTGCAGACGAGTATTCGAAGATCACTTTATTAACACTCTTTCAGTACTTCCTTTAAAAATTACCTCCCAAACTCTCTGGTCGACGCCACCAGTTTTTCAAAATGCACTCCCGATATTTTATGGTATTTTCACAAAAACGTTTTAGGATTCTATAATCACATTGCGGGAACTGGTTTCATGTTTATGGGCTTAAATCTGTTTGTTGTGAATACCAGGATCACCGTTTTTCCATCGCAAGTTTCAGGAGATGATTGCAGTATCAGGTAAGTTCTGCAATCCTTAATAGTACATGAAAAATGATTTCATTTACATCTGCTAGCTTTTCATGTTTTGTTGCATGATAACAGCTGATGTTGTAGCATTTGTTTTATTCAGTCTCACTGTCATGTTCACCATGATGACTACGATAGCGGAGGATTATATTTTCCTTTGTTGTCATAGTCATATTTTATACTTTAATATTGATGCTATTATAAATATTTTAACAATCACTTGAAAGCTTTCGTGAGAATGAAAATCTAGAAAAACCCAGGACTTTGATAAGTTATGTTGAATACAAACTGATGAAATCAAGTTTGACTTATGTAGTTTTTAATTTTTGGCCATTTGCTATTTTTTAAATTTTGATACATGAAATCTTACTGGCAATTTCATTTCATCAGTTAGAAACGGTTAATAATTATGACAGAAATGGTTTCAGCATTTAAACCTCCTCAGATGTTATGCATAAATTTCAATTTACTGAAAGGTAGTCATAGTTGGTTTATTATTTTTCATTTTCATGGCGGCTACACACGCAAGATATTATTTTTCATTATTACTTACATCATTCACCACAAATAACCCAACTAATCACATTTAAAAAATATGTATTTTTAATTTTAGTAAACTTAACCAATTGCAATAGAGGTAGTAGTTTTGTTCTGTCAAAATCTTCAGCAGTGGATATTGCTAGGATAAGATCTTGTTTATAGTCAAACCGTGCTTTTAGATCTGATAAAATCAAATCCAAAACTTCAAAACAATGCTTTTTCATTAGGAATGAAGTGGTTGAAATGAAATTAAAATTTAAAGGCCTCCACAAAAATAATTCATTTCCAAGGTCAGGTGAAATTTTTCCCGGCTGGTAGAGACGTCCTCCTCCCCCTCCCCATTCTCTGACTACGGCCCTATCTTAGAGGCTGAATTTTTAGACAAGGTTCCAACGACATTCATTCATACTTGCCAAAAATAATTGCCAAATAACACGAAATTTCGGGGTACCTACAGCAGTACCTGCCGTTAAGATCCTGGCGCAATTTTATTTATTTAATTAAATAATTACAAATGGAATCAACACAGTCAAAAAAATAAATGGTGAAAGGGAGCGTATGAGATATCTTACCGCTGAACAGCATGACACTTGACTTCATTCCAAGGATGCTTCTGATAATAGATTTTTCGGATGCTGAAAAGCTTTCCCGAAGAATGGTCGATCAAGTTACCACCATATTTATACTTGGACATGCTCAGGATTTTTTGTTTGGGTTAGCAGTTTTGCTGCCAACAGATACATTGTTTTTCCCAGATGATACTGTGGAGTCGATGCAAACATAATTACAAAACAATAAAATGCAAATATTCTGCACAGAGCGGCTCCAAAAAACATTTATTTTACTTTTCAGATTTAATAATTGACATTTTCGAACACTTATAACTCTTACTCGCCTTGCCGCAACATGGAAAGCAGACGAACCTCAATATTCTAGATAAAATGGGCCTGTCTGGATCTGTCAAGAAGAGAAGATTTCATAATGGACCCCTAATCTTACACGATCCAAAACATTACGAAAAAAGGAAATTTATTCATTTTTTTGTTCCCCTCCTTAGAAAATTATTCCCTTTTAGCAATTAAAAGGAATTTTTTTAGCTAGTCAATCTCCTGTTTGTATGTATTCACTGCAAGTAATTTAGTGACCTACGTCGTCCAATTATGAATTAATTTGACCTCCAGCGCCGGATAAAAATATCTATATTTTCTGTCATGACAATCTGTAGTTTATTTACACTAGAGAGAGGTACCCGTTGAATTTCATGGGGTTGCGACTGCTAAAATATAGCTAAATAATTATTCAGGTAGTGGTTTACTGTTTACGGTATGTTGAACAAAAGCAGTTTCACTTTTTTATGCATTTTATAAATGCATATATTGACGCAATCCCTGGTTGTAAGGATTAATTCTATTGTTGAAATATAAGAAAAATGGATAAATATGGTTATAAAAATACAAAAATCAGGAGAAAACTCACTGCATTGAAAAATTGAACAAAATTATTGAATCTAGCATTCCCTTTTCCGCTCATGGAAATAAATTTCAACCCAGCAGTTCGTATAAAAGTAATATAAGAGAGCAATGAAAAAAGGTCAATGCTTTTCTAAATGGAGTCAAAAGTAGCGTCAATGTAATAACGTTTTTAGGGGTGAAAAAGACCCCAAAAATGTTTCTCGCTAAAGACATTCCTTCCTTCTGGAGCTTAGGAGAGAGCATGGTAATACCATACGGCGGGGCAATACCGTGCACCGTAATTTTAGATCCACTGGAGTATGTAGTGAGCGCTAGGAAGTACTGCTGTATAGCGGAAGGAAAGCGAAACCGATTAAGACAATCGGGGAGCTTCTGCCTTTACGCAAGTGAATATGATGAAAGTTTGTCTGTTTTGTCCACTCTTCTTATAATTTTAAAGACTAACTTGAACCGAGGTAAGAGAAACATGTTATTAGTGACTATATTCAAACTAGTGGTTTTTAATAGCCCATATCATAGGCTATTTTTAATGCCGAAAAAGTCCTATATTGTTCTTATTTTAGGCTAGGGTTGAAAATACTGCGTCATGTCGTTTTGGGGCAATTCCGTACACCTTGCATGGGGCAATACAGTACAAGGCGCACAGTATACGGTATTGCCCCGTGTTGAACGACAATGCCCCATGTAGTATTATAACTTTTCTGAGCAACTTGAACATTAAAATGCTTATGTGAATTATGATGGACCTTAGAATGTGTGAGTTGACAATCCTGCCAAGTGCAGGCGAATCTCGATAGTCCGAACACACGATAGTCGGAACATCTCAATAATATAAACGACCCTCGTCTGTCGTGTCGTCAGTTTTTCTGTAGTAATTATGGATTTTCATATTTTAATGCTACAATAAAACATTTAATCGTAACTAGAAAAGGATTTTATTTAATTTTAGTTTTATGTTAGCTCACTTTCACCGTCACCGAGTCACCGAGTGCCGGGGCAATACCGCACAGAGTGGTATTGGCCCGGCACTCGGGACAATACCGAGCAGTGTAAGGGTTTTGTAAAATAGGTGTTACACCCAAAGTAAGATAACATTTTCCAAATATAAAGTAATGAATTGGTGGAAAGTCGCATTCCCTTCAAAATAATATGATTTCCTCTTTCGTTGAAGTTTTCAATTGAAAGATATGAAATAAAAATGCTTAAGTGTACCCTATTACCCCGCTCTCCTCTACTCATGCCGCAAGGACAGTATCCTCGACATTTCAGGGCGTTTATCATCAGGAGTTTAGACTGCGCGTTGATGAGAGAATCGGTCAGTCGGGAAAAGTTACTCAGGATACCTTCTACACAAAAATGGTGTAATTTTTTAGGAACCCAAAATATTTTAATGTGAATATCCCCGTGGCCATAAATAAACCATCTATCAAAAATTATGTTTAATGTGTCAGGCTTTAGTGGTCCGACTTATTCATTTCTATAATTTTTAAGTTGATGCATGATGATCTAAGCTTGAATTACAAGTCTTATTTTTGCACGTCACCATTTTGGGAAATTTCAACCTATCTTCAACCTAACCGAAAGGTTAAAATTATGATTACGTTAAAACTGCAAAGAATAACAAGTTACTCAATTTAAATGATCAAGTTCTTGTTTATTTTTATTGTACACATTGACACATCAGTACATCATTAACTCATTGAAAAACATCAATTTTTAATCTGAAAACAATTTTTTCGTCTTTCAATGGTTAGAGTTCAAATTAAATATATAATAATTTTTTTCTATGTCATTTTCCGTATTATACTTTCCTTTTGTGTCGGGTAAACAGAAGAGGTCACCTATTCAAAAAACTCGAGGCAAAAACTCTTGGCAACAGTAAATATCTCACTACAGGGCAGGAGCACAATATCTTTCATCGTGCGGCATATGATTCCACAGTTTATGCATTTTTAATTAGTATAGGTGTAAGTATTTTTCATTGAACCTTTCCCAGTTCCCCACCACGTCTTCAACTGCACAATCTGTCACTTTATTCTCTTGAGGATATTTATTTTTATTGGTTGTGTAATAATGTTCTATCATCTTTCCCTTAAAGGTAAGGTAATCGTCGTTGCATAGTTATTAGCCCGCCAAGCATTTTTCTTGAGTGATCATTTCCTCTTCTGTTTCGACATTTCTGCATCATTGTTATGCTTTTCTTTTTTCAATGCATTTGAAAACACTTCTATGAATGACACCAATAAAATACTGCTGGCTATAACAGCGAAAAATAGCAAGGTCGATGGGTAAGGACATCCGTACAAGTAAAGGAAGCTCATGTAAATCAATCCAATAACAATCCATCCCTGTAAAAGAGGAAATAATTACGATGAGTGGTCCAAATTGTGAATTCTCATTTATTTGTATTCGCTTACATTCATTTCTAAAATCTCGTATACGTGTATATATTTAAATGAGAGGGCATTATATTTCATCCAAGTTGACAATAACCCCCTTGTAGAGAGGAATCTAGATTATTACCAGGTGTTCTATGCTTGCTAGGACAAATATAAAGGGAACCCGAGTATGCTCGTGCCCTCCCAAAGTGAGGAATAGTTTAGTCACTTAATCTGCCTGCCGCCGCTTTGAGCAAGCGCAATACTTCCTGTCCAACTACTGGCGCTATTTTCATTCTTTATTTTCCAATTCCATATTTATTTCAGTAAAATATCATGGGTGCCTTGTTTAGGATTACTATCGCCCTCAAACCCAAGATAAAAATTATATTCGCTACTGTTTGTTTCCTAGATTTTTTAAAAGCGTTTCATATATTGGATCGGGTAAAGATAATGTGTATTACCATAGAGTAAGTATACACTTACTCTATGGTGTTACTATTAAACATATGTGTAGACCGGACCCTTAGGCGTCTCTTTTCGTATCCGTGAGCTTATACTGCGTAAGTGACGGTAGACAGCGAGGAATAAGGGTGGACAAGCATTGACCAAGGGGTGATACCATCGTACTTGATATTTAGCGTAAATGAAGAGGAGATGGTAAGGAAGGCGTGGGATGAGCTCGATATAAAACATAGGTTAGCATGGGGGAATGATGTTTCATCAGTGAAGTTGCCGGTGGATCCAGCACTAATAAGCCTATCGAAGAAATGCTTTCAGGCACCAGCAGATGCGCTAAGTAAACACCTCGAAGAAAACACCATAAAACTTAATCACAAAAGCACCTAAGTCATTCGTCGTTTTGAAGTCTCGAGAGCAATGGCTCTTAGGCTAAATATTAAGGTGGGCGATCACTTACTGGAGTGGATGGAACAATTTAACAATTTGTGCAGCACATAAGGAAAACGGTTACAGCAGCATGGATATCGTGAAGAGAACTGCTACGGTGAACGAATCATTTATGAATAGGGAGGATCGTTTAAAAAAAGTCTAATTAAAGAAATTAAAAATTAAAGAAAAGAAAAGTCTAATTAAGAGGCATATTAATCAATGCCCTTCGTGGTTAGGGAGCGTGGTCGCTGAGCAGCGGCGCGGGGTATCCAGAAATTTCGTTGGGGGATTTAAGGGGGGTCCAAAACCAGGGGGAACATTTTTGAAAACAGGTTAGGTACTAAGTAGAAGGTTTTTAACTAATTTTAATACTTTCCATAATCGAAAAAGACTTTATTTTTAAAGCGAGAGGCGGGTCCGGACACTCCGGACCCCCCTCTCGCTTCGCCACAGTCGCTGAGAAAGAAGGAGGAGACAAGAGTGGGTGGAAATAGTCCATTTGGGTGTGGAGGAGAATGGAGAAGGTATATTAGACGGAAAGAATAAGGATCGAGGGGGTGCAAAATCCCAATTCAGTCAGTGTTAAATTGATTAACTTACTATCAAGAAATATCGCCAATTCCATACGTTCGGTATTCGATTTGAAATTGCAGATTCTATACGTAGAGGAACCGAACAAGAAGCCATGTTTTATCCAGAAGGAAATTTGTTCTCTACCTTGAATTCTAAGGCTTGATAATTGCCTATTGGTTATTTCCTCACCATTCATTATACATACAAGAGGATACATATTAAATCATCAGAAGACTCACAATTTCCAGCAGCGTGATCAATTTCCAAAAGAAAGAACGATGCATGTTTATTCCAACAAGAGTAGCCAAGTAGTAAGAGTACATGGCAGCATGGGTAGATGCAATTCCAAAGATGAAGAGCATATTATGTCCTCCTAAAACAAAACCAATGTTGGTAAGGAAGCGAGAAATTTGGCAGGTATGGATTTTGTGGGTGAAAAATGAAATCAAATGCAAAGAAATCGGCTCAGTGAAAATTTATATCGAACAATAGGAAATTTAAACTAAGTTTACGTTTAGTCGGCATACCAATGGTTCCCAACCCGTAGAAGTCTCAGAACCACACATCATTAAATTTATTTATACACAGAGTACTCGTTCCCCAGCATATCCATGGTAGGTACAAACATCTAATTATTAAATTTATGAGAAACTAATACAGAAATATGACCGAATTGCGAATTTCGTATGGCATATATACACTTCATTACTTCCTTTAGTGCACATCACGTTCAAGGTTCCCATTTATCGACAACTTATCTTGCTTAGCGCATCATTCTCCATGCTCTCACCGACCACCATTTAGGAGCCACTGATACAGATAGAACATTTTAAAAATATCACTAATGTAGTGATTATAGTGCCCCAATATAAAGAAAGAATAGCTAAATGCTGAATGAATTCTTGTTTATGCAAGATTTTTATATGAATTCAAAGCTGTTTCAAGCGGAACGTGTTCTAATAATTCATTCACTGTGTGCTTTTATAACTTTATCATTCTCGAATACAGAACAAGGCAATAATGCAAACATTGTTTAATCTATGCGAAGGCTATCCATTGAAGCCCAATCCAATGGAATCAGATTATTACGTGGAGCTTTTCTTTGCATCCCGGTTCATGGTGAATAAGAGATCCCAAAAGACCCCTATGTCGTTTAAAATCAGATTGGTTGTCTTCCAGGTTCTAAGGGTCTCAAATTTTTGGATTTTAAAAGACGCCATATGCCAAAAGAGCGGGTGGACCCAAAACCCGGGGTAGCAGGCTCTCATGGCCCACAAAGGCCGGTAGGTTCAAACATTTTCAGAAGTTATTCACAACTCCTCCAAATTAATTTTTGCGACTCCAATTTCACATATTTTACAACTTTGGTGCCCCTTTAACTTTTTTATTGATTGCCTTAAAACTCGGCTAACGCTATTATATAAGTTACTTTCAGGGGCGCTCAATGTTCTAAATTCTCTATAATCGAAGAGGATCGTTCAGAAAATGTTGCTTTTTTGCGTTTAGTAGATGTGAAATGACCTGTAAATATACAGGCTGTAAATACTAATTCTGTTAGAAACGTATGCAATTGAACTTCATGGATTATTCTCACTTACCTGGGTATACTTTAAGTACTAGCCATGACCACAGGATGGCGATGGTGTGATGATAGACATGGAGAAATATCAGTTCGCGTCCTCTGATTTTAAGATGAACCTGTTCGAGTTATAAAAATAGAAGTATAAGTGTACTAAAAATAAAATTTAAAACGAAAAATTATTGATTAGTGATAAATCATTTCACTAATTGAATCCACATATCTACGTTCTTCAAATGAAATTTTATTGTACCGGTCCTCATTGCGCGTCTTATATTTTACATAGAGCATGATGGCGTTGTGTAGTATATTGGATAGATAATTAAGTCAAGCGCACTTACTGTGTCGAATATTCCTAGAACATTCAGCAGATGATACACCCAGCAAACTCTTAACATCTGTAGAAAAAAGTCATTGATTGTTTGGTTAGAACATACATTATAATAAAAAATAAGTGATTACGAATGCACAATATTGTAATATTATTGAAATATTTCAATTGCTCTATTTGAAATCATAATTTAATTTCCTCGTAAAATTCAACGGAGTATGTTCGAGTAAAAGGTAGGGGACGATGAATTTCGAATGAATATCAAATCAGTAAATTAACTTATTGACCAAGGACTGCTTCCAGACTGTATAATGTCGTCGAACAGTAAGTAATTCGTCAGTTTTTCAATCTCACCTGATGCGGCACTGTGGATGCCAAAATTTCATTCCTTTGGCAGTGGAATAGAGCATTGTTTATGCCATTAAACTTGATTATCTGGAACGAGAAGTAGAATTTTATGGTTGGAGTGACTTTCGGATTCATTCACGCCTAGGTTGTAAATTGAAATATAATCGTCGTTTTAATAATTGTAAAACATTTTCTTCTCATTAAAAACCAACAAACATTTACATTTCTCTCAAGTTATTTTTTATTTGGCATGACTTAATAAAATTAGAAATTTTTGGTGTTCTGGACCTTATTTTTAGCACTACTCAGGTCTTTTCAATTTTTTGTAATTAAATATTTTCTGTATCATTGGTATTATTGTGAAATAATGTATTTTCCGATAAGAATGGTAGGTATATCCTCGGGAAAGTTCCTACCGTGTAATTTTACATTAACTTTCCGAGTAACAAATTCTTTTGATGATAAATACCTCTATTCATAGCGTGTGAAGATATATTTCACTCGTAAAATATCCTAAAAAATATTGATGTGTCAAAAATCATCATAATTAGTTTTGAATCACACGATGCTGGCCCGAATGGTGGTAACTGTTGTAAAGAGTATTTTTCAGTTCTGACGGCAGGGAAGAATCAAGTGGTGAAAAAATATCGCTTTTTAACGCAGTATTTTTCAATTAAGATTTTCCAGCCTTTACCTTCCTTCTCTATTATATTAATTATTTATCGTTCTCTCGAATTGACATCTATTTTCAATGCATTTTTTTAATGCTGAAGTTCTCATGCAAGATAAATTTGTCCTGGATAAAATAAATAACGAGGGAGCATGAATTCATCATTAGTTGGCTCAAAAAAGGGGTAAAAATGCAGCCGTGATTTTCATACAAAACGTGGTGAGAGCCATGACTAAGTTTTGAGAAATTCTATTTTGAAATAACCCATCTAATCATTTGAAATATATATAATATGAACACTAGTTGTTCACCACGAAAATATTGAATTTGTTACTGTCTTATTCTTTCTGTTAGCATCATTAATACTGCCATTAAAGAAAGCAGTTTTATGATATTACAAGATGGATTGAACCCACCCTCTCTTAAACCGTGCATCCCTTTAGATGGCAGATGGGACTTCCTGCTCTCGAAAAGACAAAAGAATAAAAGCTTCAACTATAGAAGCGAAAATGATTCGTTACAATTGGACTCTTTTTATTTTCACAATTTCACCACGTTAAAAATGTCCCATTTGATATGAAGTCTCGTAGAGCTAATTCTAAACAGACTTCAAACGTGATCACATCATTTTGAGCAGCCTATTAACCATACTATTGAATCGAATCAAATGTAAATAATGACTATAGTATAGTATAGTAAATGTAAATATAGCCTATAGGCTTACTTAGTGCAGGTATGAATTATCAACAAAAACTTTTCGGTGCTTTTTGGCCGCGTTACCTGTATGACAATCCAAGAGCATGAGAGGATTTGAGTGAAGTTCACGATGACGTAAAATAATTTGAAAGCATTTGCGTGCATTTTGTACAGTCGAGCAAGGTTAGAGATTGCAGATTCAACTGCTCTAGGCGGGTACACAAATGCAATCAAATACGATGCAGTTAATCCGATGACCACCCATGTTCCGCCGTCTATATTTTTTAAGTTGTATTCACCGGGAGCTGTAAAGGAATGAAAACGTAAAATCATAATTACAATGTGTGCTCGAAATCAAAGGAGCATAACTACGAATGTATCGTTCTTCATCAAAAAATTAAATAAATTCCTTAATTCAAGCTGAAAAGAAGCGCAAAGGAATACACTTATCGAAAAAAAGGATTTTGTTCCACTATAAGGGAATTTATGTGAGATATATTTGCCTGTGCACCGACGAGAGAATATGAAGAAGGTTTGCATTATGATAGTGCATGATTCACTAGGTAACCCGTGCGAAAATTTCGCACGTTCACTTAGAATAAATTTTTAATGTTTTTGCCTGCTTATGTTACGTTTCTTTGGTTTAGTTATGGCTTTAACGAGTTTTTAACCCAATTTTTAAGGTATAGAATAAAAAAATTTGTGGAGTCGAGGGAGTGATCGACATGAAAAAACTGAAAGTTTTAAGTCAAATTAATGGGTAAATAGTGATTTTTGAGATTGAGATTGAATTTTTCGTCGGAAGCCGATGATTCAGCGTTTAAAATGACACCTCTTTTATCACTTCAGATACAGTATTAACGGAGCATATTCGGAATGACAGAAAAATATCTTTCTGTAATAATATATAATGATTACTCACTCACTGATACTGTACTTGATAATGACAATGACAATGATAATGACCTCTTTGGTTCGAAACATGTAGTTCGGACGAAAAAAATCAGTAGAAATCAACGAAGTCTCCTTTTCATTTTCGATTAGTCACTCACTCACAATCAGTGAATCAGCCCGATGGTTGGTGGATAGGTGAGGATAGAGTTCACCCCATACTAAACCAAAGGTGTGTGAATTTCACGCATTTAGGGTGCAGGCGACAGTTTCTTTCCCTAGGTCAACTCGAACATCGAGTACGAGAGAATATTTGGGGGTGTCCGAAGGCTTTACCCGGGATTAGAACCCGAGACCCTTCGTTCATCAGCCAGGCACTCTTCCCACCACTCCACTATTCTATAGTTAGTTAGTTATAGTTATTCAACTACCAAATAACTCTCTTATTTACCATGTGCCTTTTCCTTATTTTCTAATGTAGGTATTTTAGTATTTTAGGTACTATATTATTTTCTAATTCATTATTTTGAATGTAGGTATCTTATAATGTGGATTGATCCAGTGTACATATAGACCTAAAACGTTAACTGTAGAGTTTTCTAATTTGACCTTTCCTTTGCACACTGCTTTCATGGTACTAACCGTAAATTTCTCTGAAATATTCAGTAAATGTCTCCATCACTGCTCCAGGAATGAGTTGGTAGGATAAACTCTTTGACCGGAGACCGGAGGTTCAGCTACGCTCGCCACAAGGAGTTGTGTGGTTCTCGTACGGAAAGAAAGTCATTTCTGAAGTCGTTCATTGTGGGCCTCGTAGTTCTCGGCGTCTTTCAACATCTTTGCGTGCTCATAGAAGCTAAGGAAAAACAACTTACACAGTGCAACAAAGACGTCTAATTCGGCTCATTACTAACTGCGTTCTTCCCTGTCGATTTTCCACCATTTCTCGTCGGCTGCTATTATTCTTTTCCTCGATGCTCAACTTCGGCTTGCCTAGTTGTTCATTGGCTTGGATCGGTATCATTATTTCTTTCGTTTCGTCTACGGCATTTTATGTCACAAGATTTCATTGAGGCATTGATCACGTGATTTGCTGGATATTTTTCAAATTCCAAATAAAGTATGCTGTGTCGATATTAAGCATCTCGCGGAAATATGTCAAAATTCTTTGTTCCTGTATGAAAGGTTCCATTATCTATCCTTCTCAATACCCTCAATGTATTTTATTGCCCGGTAATCATTTGTTTCAATCGTTTTAAGTACTAATTGTTTCACTTTGAAAAATCAATATAGGTGGTTAGATATTCATTGTGAAATTTTCTGGTATCCTCGGCCAAGTTGTCCTCGGTATTCCCAGTGTTGATTAAATTATAGGCCTTATGTATGATGAATAGGGCGTTTCTTAATTATCCTTTAGAATTCCTTACGCCTTTCATAAATCTTTCAGAATTCTTAATTTTTTTATGCTTAGCTGAGCCCTTAGGTATGGCAAATATATATAATATCTCCAAATATACTAACCGCACAAAAATTTGATGAATATGTGGAAGCTACGCGTCCCATGTTTTCGCCAGCACTGTCAAAAAAAATCGAGCACGGCTTACGCGGTTGTTCTTCCTCGTTTTTTTTTGTGAAATGGAGTTATTTATACCGTTTGATTCATCTAGGTGAGATTTATGAGGCGGTAAAATTTTATATGCTTAGGATTTGCTGGGTCTAAAAAATTATTTGTGGCAATATATTATACATTTCACTGTCGTGCAGCCTCCTAAACTTAAAAGTTTCTCTCTAATTTGAAAAAGTTTCCTTTCACTCACATTTACAAAAACTACTTTATTAATCCATCTCACAACAGAAAAAATGGAGTCTATAAAGAATTTCAAGGAGGTATCGTGTCTGATTCTGTCCATTCTAACGGATTTTAGTACTCACACTAAAGTATACAGGAAACTATGAACTTACCTTGCATATTTTTAATATGTGCCGTAATCGTAAAAAGCCTACTATTTATTATTTATATATTATAACTTATTTATTTTGCCTCTACGTCTATAATCTATTCACTTAATGTTTGCGGGTGAGCTCTCGTGAAGTTTCTCTAATGGGAACTCTCGGAAAGTTTCGCTAATGGGGAAAGGGTATTACCGGGAGAGGGAGAGGAAAAGCGAACTTAACGTTGCCAAATGTTCATAGCTGCCCTACTTTGTAACTGAAAACGTCAGCGCCGTGACAATAGACCTACTCATTTCATATATATTGAGGATAGTTCTTTCACAGAATCCCATGATTATCAGCTACCATGCTGAATGAGGCACCGTGGTGAAAGGCAATCTTAATGACATGCAAGGAGAGGTTTGGCAACAGTGCTCCACGAGCAGATTCACGATGTTAACTCGACGGGGGCCTGAAATCGATTGACTGAGGCCACGCCTACTGTCTGCTGATTGACCAAGGCATGGGTCACGTGTCGAGAAACTTTCCCTCTCCTCACCCCCACTTGCTTTAGGCACACCAGCACACCCGCAAAGATAAAGTGAACAGAGTATAGTGGTATTGGAAACTATATCGTATGCCAACACCTCAAGCCACTATGTGTCATATAATAGTGTCCGATCCTAGACCAAAGGGACACCGAATCTTTAGACCACCAACAGGCCACCCGGGAAGGATAAGTCCCTAGAGAAGTGGGGAATTTGAAACCTGGAATTCATGATCATATGGCAGGATTTTAGGTAAAGGAACAGAGCAGGTATGATGTATGATGATGGTATACAGCAAATAATTGAATAAATAATTTCCGTATGCCGTGCACGGGATCAGCTCAAGGGCGCACCCGGGATCATTATTAGGGGGGGGGGCAAGCCATGGTCTTGGGAGGGGCAAGTGGCATTTTAGCATGGAAAAAGTGAATGAAACCAACATTTTAAGAAAATTATAACAGAACTTTATTAGTTTATGAGATTATTTCCTTGAAAAAAAGTTTTATATCAGTTACATATCTTATATTAATACATATCATTTTCTATGGGTTTAAAGAAAATTTGTTGAATACGTTCGTTTCAATTCAGCGCTGATTTTTCTTAAAGACTTTTGCGATTTTTGCTTCTAGGGGGGAGACAGCTGCCCCCTCCTGCTCCTCGCTGGGTACGCCCTCGTGTGGATCAGCTCAACCCCGCTCCACAACATTGATGGTTGTATTTCCGTACGTGCGTAGACCAAAAATGTCGTGTGAACGCATACCCACGCTAAAAGGTTTACACCAAGAGGATTAATAGTTAAGTGTAGAATCCTTTGAGCTATACTTTCCCTATGATCGTGTCAAGAGGTGTGCCTACTTGGCAGGATATCCAACCACAAAAGTTGTACGACGTGACGTAACAAACGGTGATGAGAAAAAGACGCATCGCACTAGCCCTACGGGATTTGGTATCATAGGATGCACCTACGTACTAACTTTTGTTGCCATCCGTGCAGCCGTATGGAAATGTATATTGGACAGAAATACAGACATCTTCTTTTATATACAGATATATATGTATAAGGGGGATAGGATATCAGAACCCCTGCAGAAGGACACCAATGAAAATCAATTCATGTGTTTATTTTAAAAATCTGTCTCTAATGCCATCTAGTGGATAATGCAACCACAGATAGGAAGATATAAAATTTCCAGTCACAGACGAAAGATAGAACCCGATCCCAACATACAGAAAATTTTTCATTGGCTCTTCCTCTTCTTGGACGGTCAACTACTGGGTTATTGATAGCTCCTCTGATGCGCACACGCTGCTCAGTGTTTCCTTGACGATTCGAAGGTTGTTCGACGTGAACGCCAGGTGTCGCTGAAATTAAGAAGTTTTTTTTCAGAATAAATATTATTTAGTTGGCCCTCATTGACCTACCATAAGTTTTAGAGGTGAGATGTAACAGATTCACAATGACATGGTGTGCAGGAATTATAATACTTTGATTTGTGGTTGGAAAGCAAAATAAAGCAGTACTAGGAATGGATGTAACATTCAACATTAGGTTTCATAGCACAAAAAATGATCATTGATTTAATATTTTTATTTCCATTTTAATGGGAAATTAAGTCACATTAGTAAATTGGCAAACTTAAATTTAGGTCGTGGAAGCGTGACCCCTTGTAGTAGAATGTTACATAGTTATTTGTAAACCCTATAATATTATATCATTTCCCCTCCTGTAGTCAAAGATCAAACTTTGTAGGAAATGCAAATAAAGTAGTTTACCGTTTGAGAGGGATGTTTGAGTAGTATGTTATTTGCAATTAAAATGACTTTCATCTACTGTAGAAAGGTCTCTTGGACGGTTATGCTTTATGTGAATTTTTAGACTTTTTAGAGAAAAGATATTTACTCGTGCAATCACCTCTCTGTCATTTTCGTCCAACACAGTAGGTACCTTTATCTTTGGCTCTCTTCTCCGTCATTTGGGGAGTATCCGGAATTGTCTTAGGTTTTGAGCCAACTTTCCTCTCTGTTGATATAAACTCTTCGGTCGTACTCTCCCACAGAGCGTCAGCTACGTCCTCAAAGGGGTCGTAGAATTCTTCGTCTTCGATGTTGGGTACATCTTTAAGCCTTTCCAGTTCCGCAAACAGCCTCATTTTGCTCTCTTCGTACGTTCCATTCCCAGCCGAAATGTTCGTGGCGAGGATTGAGTCATTGGAACTCACCTGATGGTCATCTGACTGTTTGCCGCTCCTTCCTTCCATTATTTCCGTCTTAGATTCATTTTTCAACGAAGTCACCATCTCAGCTTTAAAAATCCGTTACCTGAAAGTCGATTTGTCGGTATTTGGGCTTGGCTAATTTTCGTTTCATTCATAATTTCGGATTTTAACTCTCAGTTTTACCAGTTTTGCCATGATCTTAGCCACAAAAATCGGTGTAAAAGAAGCTTCTCTATTGTTGTATTGTTTACAAATAGTGATGCTTCATTACTATCTCTGCTTGAACCTGTTTGGACGTTAAGCCACAAACCACCAAAGCACTTACCAAAGTAAAAGCCTTGAGCTTCGATTATGCGCGTTGGTAAAATGATGTAAAATCATGATCTCATATTTCATCCAGTTGATAAAGATACAAATTCATTATGATTTTGTGTAAGAAAATTTCAAAGTCTTCAATAGGTGAAATAATGTTTTTTGAAGGAATAAAAAGGAGATTTTTATAAAATTCGTTTAAATTTCGCGTGTGAAAGCTATCACCTCTCTAAAAGAGGCGATTTCGGTCATTTATCTATCACTATCGCTTTCAATATTGTATGAGTTTATCGCAAAAGCATTTACTTGAGGTCTTTCTCCTCAAATACGTCCGTTCAGAAAAGGTAATCGTCCTTAGTTAAAATTTTTCGCCCAAACTTGGGTTTTGTTGGTTGTTGGAACATATACTACGTCAAAATGTAATTATTTTCATGTAATATATCGATTTTTACAGTCATCCAACGCCATTATATATTGCAGCGCCGATATCTTTAACCCTCGAATTATTCCTTGAAAGCCAAGGGTCTCTCTCAAGGGTCTGTTCGCCGTGATGATTCTAAAATTATTAAGTCGCGGATTCCAATTATGTATAAGTAACGTATTTTTCTCTCTGAATGTTTTGCGGTAGTCCAAGAACCATAATTAAATGATAAGTTACCATCGGACGGAATCAACGTCGTGCAATACGTTGAGAAATTCTGTCACCCGAGTTTAGATACTAATTTTAAAAATACCACTTATTTGAATTCAAATATATTTTGCACCATCTTGAACTAAACGTTTTTATCTGTTATTACTGATAGCATATCAACTGTTTATTCCAATCATTATTTACTGTGCACTCAGTAAGGGCGAGTCAAGGTATTTTGCTTGCACGTGCCGCACAGATGCATAAAAACGACTTTTTAGAAACAAAACGGATCGATTAATGTAACGATCCTTTCCATAAGATTAGCTGAAGGATTTTTTAACATTTATACGAAGTTTGATGCAATTGAGCTCATCAGTATTTTATTTATCGACGGCAATGTGTTTGAAAAACAGCGCCAGTAGCCGGAGTGTACAAAAATGCATATGGAGTGCATTTTTCACAACCATTGCGAGCAGTGGCGCAGCGAGGGGGGGTTTTGGGGATAACCCCCCAAAGGTCAGAGAATTTTTTTATAAAAATATGTTAATGTGAAATATTTTGTAACTAATATCAGGGGGACGGATGACTCACAAAAAAAAACATATCCAACAATTCACACAGCCGTAAAACTCACTAGTTTGAACCATTTATCTTTCAAAAATTTATGGGGGAGGGTCCCCGCACCTCTCGCTTACCTTCACGGGTTTCCTAAACCCCCCAGACCCGCCAGTATAAAGCCGCGTTTACTCCGGAGTTTCAAACAAAATGTTTCAAACTTTTTTTTGAAACAGTCGTTTGAAACAGTTGTTTCATACAAAAGTTTTATATTTTTGTTTCATGGTTTTTATTTCGATGTTTAATGAAAATGTTTGAAACACTTTCGACCTTGATCACTACTCGCCTATGTACGTTCTGGTTCTTGGGGCCAGTCCCTCTCAGGATGTCTTGTGCAGAGGATGTTGTTCCAGCCGCGGCGGCGTGTGACATCGCATCAAGGCAGCGTAGACCAAGACGTTACTGGGTGAGATCGTCTCTGCAATCCAGAGCTACGTTACAGTGGGAATGACCTGTTGGACGATATAAATAGAGACGATATCGACCCACTATAAGGAGAATTTCAGACGGACGGAAGCTTCAAAAACTTTACAAGAATGTCCAGTAAGGATTTTGAGTACATAATTTTAATGATGTCTCCATGTTCCTGGGCTTCACCGCGTGGATTTTTCTTTATGACGACAGTTTCTCCGGTATTCCAACCGGCGTCTTCAGGTCGATCTGAAGACGCCGGTTGGAATACCGGAGAAACTGTCGTCATAAAGAAAAATCCACGCGGTGAAGCCCAGGAACATGGAGACATCATCTAGACAACGCCGCGGAAAACTACGCATCAACATAATTTTAATGATTGGTCAGAAAATTTACGGAAAGGAAGCGGGGAAATGTCTCTGTTTCATGTTTCAACGGCTCATAGTTACCGAAATAAGCGTTTCAAACAAAAGTTTGCAACACCCTTTGATCTTTGCCGACTTCCATTGGAAAAAATATTTCTGTTTCAAACACCGAAAAACTATTTGCACAGCGAAATGTTTTGTCTACTAAGGCGCGCTTTTTGAGATGTTTGCAATTTTTGTTTGAAACACGTGTTTAAAACTCCGGTGTAAACGCGGCTTTAGTTGCGCCTAAAACCCCCCTAGCCTTACTTCCTAGTTGGCCCTTGATTACAAGCATGTTTAGCGTATTGCAGGTTGGTGAGCACTCATTCCTCGTCAATCACCCTAGACATTCTCAGGGCATATGGTCGTTGAAGACGCCCAGCGGCCGCTCCCGAAACTCGCTGTAACGCTCCGATAGTCGGTAAAAACAACGGTATTCTAGTCCCAGCGCGCTGAGAAAATTGAAAATTTCAAATATATGACATCCTTTAATTCCATTAGATTACATTCATTGGGATCTTAGCAAGGATTTCACTTGTTTTTTAATCGAAATTTAATGTTCAAGAATAAAAAAGTTAAGCCGTCGAAATGATTGATTAAGTTCCGTCAAATTTTTCCCGAAATATTTTATTCTGAATGCAACAAAAATTAAATGCATTTTCCCCCGAAAATGGGCGTAAATGATTACCGTCAGAACGAGGTATCTCCCGCGTTCATGCGTCACATGGCTACGATTGTCATAGAGGGGAGAAACCCCGGCTGGCACCCACGAGTTACACGCCGTTATTATTTAAAATTCAATAGCTATAAGATAATTTCTCCCTTTCCTGTGTGCTCTACTTGTCCGTTGGATTACATTCGTCTGTAAGTGGTAATTCTGGGTTCGAAATTAAGGAATTTAGCCAACACCATGGTTTTAACCCATTAGTTCTTAGCGTCCGATATATCGGACACTCATATTTAATTTTTACTGGGCTCCAGTTGACTTGCGCTACATTTTGATACTATATTAAGTCCAAATGGATATCTGTGTTCACCGCCCCACTAAAATTTTATTTGACTCCTTGAATTTATCGACTTGAGAAGCATTTTTGTGAGACATGACATTGAAAGAATTTCCAGTCACCCGCACGGGTAAGTACATTATTTTTTATAGTAGTATTTTGCTCAATACGTTGATAACTTTTATCTCATTTTTCTTCTAAATGCTATCTTTTTATTTTCTATATTATCAAGTTTTTCTATACTATTTTGAATAAGTAATCAACACTGAAAAATGACCGTCCGATATATCGGACTGGCTGTATTACTTAAACTATTGATTGTAAAAATTTTAAAATTGCACAAATAAGTTAAAATGAACCTTCTTAGCCAGAATAATTACTTTCTGAATGAATATTTGACAAAAATAACTTTATGCACTAATGGGTTAACCCGTTGAGTGCCAATCGATTTTCTAGGTACTGTGCCAAAAGTGCCGAGGCATTTTTGCTGATTTTGTAGTAGGTTAGGGAAAAAAATTAGGCCTCAAAAACAAGTAAAGGTATATAATTATTACGGAGGCTTCCGCGGTGAGTCGATTGGTGATAGTTTTCCGGGTTCACACCGCATTGATTCATGTTTTTGCGGACGACAGTTTCGGGCGCGTTCCAGCTCCCGTCTTCGGGTCCAAAAAACCCGACCCGAAGGGACCCGAACCCGAAGACGGGAGCTGGGACGCGCCCGAAACTGTCGTCCGCAAAAACATGAATCAACGCGGTGTGACCCCGGAAAACTATCACCAAGTAAAGGTATATGTTCAAAAACTTTAGGAAATCTTTATTGCATGTGGTTTCACCTTTTTATTATATTATTTGACGAAGTTTTTGTAATATGAGTTAATTTTCATAATTTGAAGAAAATAGTTAATTTTAAAATAAAATATTGGCAATTGTATGATTAGTTAATTATCAGCATCTAAGAGCGACATTGCATGAGGAGCGCGATAGCGCGGGACTATGGGACTTTTCTCGAGAGATAGGAGGAGTGCATTAGCGCTCCCCGCCACCCCGGCACTCTAAGGGTTAAAGATCATATTTAATAGAAATAGTATATGAGAGGCACCTATGTGTATGCTAAACTATTGGTGTCTCGCACTTGCAATGTTATAGTGTCTCAATCGCCTAATTCTGGTGTCAAAGTACCACATTCCCTGGCTACGTGCTGTGGCGTGGTCTTTCCCGTTCTGTTCGAATCTGTTCCCGTGACGAGGGGCCGTATTCTGTACCTCAAAACCGATCGGTGCGGTACCGACGAAATACAGAATACGGCCCGAGGTCGCCCAGCTGGGAGCCATGCGTCCGCGCGCCGCTATTATTTAAAATTCAACAGCATCGGTAATTTCTCCCGCACTAATGTGTTCTACTTGTCTGTTAGATTGTATCCGTCTTTTAGTGGTAGTTCTGTGTCCGAAATGAAGGAAGTTTTTCTTCACATAAAGAATGTTCGTCGAATACTTATTTGGTAATCATCAGGCTTAGGTAAATAATGTGTCATGCATTATGGTGTGCTCTCACCCCCTACCAGTCACCCTTGATGTAATTATGGGTCATATTATGGATGGAGACGCCGCGCTGTCAATATCCTACGTTCACTGCAAGGACGCACACGGAACGCTAGCCCACGCGGGCTGGGAAAAAAGAAAAACCCTCTCACACAATTAGCTCTAATTTTTTATTATCTTCATCGCGTGCCTTTAAAAGATTGCATTCATCTATTAAACGAGTTTCTACGTAAAATTCTAAGAAATTTAGCCATCGGAATATTTTCTTCAATGACAAAAATGCTAATATAACTTGGCCGAAAATATCTAAAAAGAGCGGTGAAAAATTATGATTTAGGCAAGAAGTTACCATTATTATATTTCGAATGAGACATTGTTCTTGTTTCAATTAAGCATATTTTAAAGACACGGCTAGCTATCGGTACACACATTATTCATATAGAATGCTTTCCTTGCCACTACATATGAGGTATGGATGCATGGGCGGTCTGGCCAGACTGCCCCCGGTCCCCAGGGCCCCGAGCTTAAGGGGCCCCCACAACGCTCGCGTCTATCGTGAAGAGCATCTATATGAAAGGGGTTACAAAAAAAGAATAAGATTCCTTGAACCTAAGTTTTTTGTAATTATAAATTTCTACGGTTTCATTGGTAGCTTCATTTACAACATACTAAGTGAGAAAATATCGTATAAAATAAATAAAATAAAGGCATTAGAAGATTAAAGAGAACCTGGCGCTTATTTGAAAGGGCTATTCGAAAAGGTCATTTTTGAGATTTTTTTTAGATTAAAGTGCAATTGCATAGAGCAAATTCACTAAATAGTTAATAGAACCATAATACGTTACTACAGTGTATGAACTGTGAAATAGTATTTTTTTATTACATATATCTGGTTTTCAAGAGCAAGAACAGCATTAAATTCGATTTCCGGGCATGCAATTTCCTAAAATTTTCCGAGGCGAGGCCCGGGATGAGGAGGAGGGACCCGTAATGAGTCCCAGCCTAGGGCCCCCAATCACCCCAGACCGCCCCTGTATACTATTAATAGGTTTATTAATAGATACTATTAATAGATGTAGCGTATTCCATGATTGTGAGCACTCACCCGCAGCCTAACGCCAATGAAGTAGTCCTCAGGGCATATTGTTATCGATGACACGTCGCGACCGTACCCTACACTACGGACGGCGTCAAAATGACGTGCCGCTGTACTTTGCAAATTTATATCTGGACTTCAGTGCATGCCATAATAATGAATAATGCGTCGTTTTAAAGGAAATTTTATTAGAAATTCATATTTATTTTTTTGTTCATGAAAAATTCAAAAATGTAGACAAGCGAGTGCAATAAATGACTCCGCGCACCATTAAATTAGCCGATTTGTCAACTTCATGAACTTTGTAACTCAACCTAGGGAAAACTACTACGTCTACAACGTTCATCTTCCACAATAATCCAAAAATACATGATTTTTATGTTGTATAGATTATATATGGGCATTAAAAAAATACGCCGCAGCGGACGAATGCTGCGTTGTCACGTCATGCGCCCGAAACTTTGCTTCCCGGTAACCAGCACTGCCCCGGCGAGGCACCGTTTGGCAACATGGCATTAATAGAAGTTATTGACATTCACAAATATCAATATTTTTATAGATTATGGATCATAGAAAAATTGCAAATAAATTAAGGAGTGTTTCTATCAATTTTATTTCTTCTTTCGGAGTAAACTGTAGGACTAGAGAGTGTTTAAACATTTTCGTTATTTTGCAACAAAATATGCGTTCTAAAAATACGCAAGGGCCATTTTATCAATCTACATTAACGTTTGCATCTTATCATGGAAGATGAACTCGGTAGATGTAGTAGTTTTCCCTAGGTTGAGTTACAAAGTTCATGAAGTTGACAAAACGGCTAATTTTATGGTGCGCGGAGTCATTTATTGGACTCGCGTGTCTACATTTTTGAATTTTTCATGAACAAAAAAATAAATATGAATTTCTAATAAAATTTCCTTTAAAATGACGCATTATTCATTATTATGGCATGCACTGAAGTCCAGATATAAATTTGGAAAGTACAACGGCACGTCATTTTGACGCCGACAGTAATGTAGGGTCTCTTTCTCCGCAAGTCCGCTCATTGATCGCAAGCCCCCGCGCGCTTAGAAAACCAAAAATTTTTAATATATTATTTACGCTAAATCTGTTAAATTAATTCAATTCCGCTCCTTGTAATGATTATGTTATTTTTTGAATCGAGATTCTATGTTTAATATTAAGAAAGTTGAGCCATCGGGAATGTTTTGAGTATAATGCTTACCTAATATTTGTTGAAATATATTAATTAAGAGCTGTAACAAATGATATAAGTGAGTCAAAATATAAAAAAAGCAATTAGCTTCAAAATGAGGTCTCAAACACATTTCTACGTTGCGTAGCACCTGAGAAATATATATTGACAAGTATTTTACCCCAGCGCCTTTCATTTGGAGAAATAGGCATGTTTCAAGGGTTTCATAGAGGCCCACTTGACTATCTACAAGTGTCCTCTTGGGGCTCAAGGCTGACCTTCACCATCTTTCTGTGTCTTCTCTTTCCCCACACCTTTCCTGAATTTGACCTTGAACGGCCCACTTCCACGCAACTTTGCGAGTTCGAAAAATTTTGGTTTTCGGTTTTCGTATTTACGATTTAGGATAACGGTAAATAGAACCCAAAGGATACAGAAAAATACAACTTTGACCTTGGCTGGCTTCTTTACGATGGATATTCACACCATTCACTCACACCCTTCCCGAATTTCACCTTGAATTAGGGACGATTTCCACCACCGCCAACTCCCTATGATATGGCGCTGCGAACGAAGGCGGGCAATGTAATCGCCCCAAAACTGAAGAGGAAATTACGTAGTGAAGGACAGCTTAAGTAATTTATCTATTATTAAGCCATGTTAATTATATTAACATTTTCATGTGTAATTTAGCCTTGTTTTAATATTGCAATACCTATCGCCGCAACAATGCACGCTAGGTGACTTCTATAAAATGTACATCTCAAGCAAAAATCGTTAGATATGTTGCTAATGTTCTCGCTTCGTGCGGCGGAGGTCATCGGTTCTAATCCCAGTGAGGGACATACTTTTTTTTATTTACAATGGAAAGGAAGTCTCCAAACTTTCAATCTTTCAACCGCAATCTTTCTTTTCTTTTCACCATGGAGTATATAATAATTTATTAGTCATGCTTTTCACTATTATTTCCACTAATTAGTGTTAGACAATCCTGGCTAGACATATACACTATAGTCGTAGCCTCAGCCATCCAGGTGGAAAATCAGCACACTTTGGCGGTACTTCAATAAGTTTTTCAACCTGTTATTCACCCCAGGTTATGGTCATGATCATGGGCGTACCCAGCGAGGGGAAGGAGGGGGCGGCTTCCCCCCCTAGAAGCAAAAATCGCAATTGTTTTAAGGAAAATAATATTTTTTCATGAAAATAATTTTAAAAACTAATAGAGAGCTGTTACAGTTTCCTTAGAATATTGATTTCATTCATTTTTTCCATGCTTAAATCTTACCTACAACTTGAACAACCATGGCTTGACCCCCCCCCCCCCCCCACAACCCCTCCTAGCTTTCATCCTGGATATGACCTAGGTGGTGATGTTATCAAAATAAGTAAAAATTCCAAAATGAAAATGAATATTAACAGAGGTTTAGTAATTAAAATTCATTTCATCAAATTCTCATTACACAAAAGTTGATTTGTGATTCAACTTTATTACCTTAGAGAACTTAGTTGCACAATTAGCATTAAAAGCATGATGGCAATGATGATAAAATGTAATTGACCTCTATGAAATAAGCTCACGGTGACTATCAAAAAATGGAAAACACAAAGCAGTTTTCCATCAAGAACTTCTGATTCAATTTCCAATATTCATATTATACATGACACATTTCTCCGTTTACTTTTCAAGGGAGTCAAGGGATAAGGGAGTCCCAATTTTGAGAACTGTTGCATACCCAGCCAAAATAAAAATTCCTTAGGAGTGCAAAATAATTATTTTATTACACGTACTTAAATAAATCTATTTAAAATATTATCTTACAGATTTAAGAACTCTAATTAGCTTTTCTTCCTTCAATTTTTTATGCAACGATGTTATCAATCTATCAAATGAATCCTTTCCCTGCAAAAATTCTTCTAATCCATGCTCAGTATATCCAATCCGATGGTCAGTGATACGGTCCTGAAAGGAAAATTTTTTGATAGATATTCAAATATTTTGGAAGAAAAACTGCAGAAGTAACCTATGTATGAGAAAGAATAGTATGTAAATACACAACTATAACATTTCACACATCACCTTTAAACTTAGCTCATATGAGTATTTTTTTCCTGAAGAAGTTTTTATAGCATCTTGAACATTGAATGAAATTACATATTTTTTATGCCACTGCTACTGAATTTGGCAGCTTATTTACATATATTTATTCATATTCTCCTTCAGTAATTCATTCATATTATTTTTACCTGACTGAAATTGTAAGTCCTTATCTTTTCAGATCGAGCAGCATCTCCAATTTGTTCTTTTCTAGATGTGGCTTCTGTTTCATCCCTTTTCTTTTTTTCCGCCTCAAATAGCTTTGCTCTTAACCTTTGCATGGCTAGTTCCTTGTTGCGGTGCTGGGAACGCTCTGTCTGACATTCTACAGCAAGACCTAAATAGAAGAATTATCATCACAACAGCTCAAGATGAGAATATTGAGAGATTTAGCACCTTTTGCTTAGAGCAACATTTAGCTTTAATTTAAAAAATCATAGATTTATCTATTTTGATTTCCTCATAATTTGATTTTATTTGATTATTTGCACCAAAACCTGATGTAGCAATTCTAATAATTTCACAATGTTCCCACATTAGATGAAGTCATCATAATTCATCATAATGATACCTCTTTCACATTCATAACTCTAAGCAAAATTAGTGATGGTCACAAAACATGATATATCCTGGTGACATAAATCCATACATAATGGCAAATTAATTTTTCACCAGTTTATCATAACTACAATTGATTATTTATCATGAAATAAGTGATGATCAGTAATTACTAACAGAACTCATACAATGAACCATTAGGGATTCAGGAAAATTTTCTGAATATGCAGCCAGCCGAGTCTAGCCACTACTGGCCACTATATTAGCTAGTAGTAGCAGCAGGCCTAAGCATGATTCAATGTAGCAAATCAGGCAATGGTTTTCGTGACACTTGGTGTTCAATTTGGCTTGGGTAGGAATGTTCTGATCTCAATAAAAATTTTCACAAGCATGCTTTAGAGTCACTGTAACAAAATTAGGGGGGTAAGATCAAAAAATATTTAAAGTCGGAGAATATGGGACGCTTCTACTGTATACCAAGTTATTCATCATGTATTGCATAGGACTTACTCCTCATGTAAACTGTAATTGGAACAAAAAACCATCCAATGCGCTTTTTAGCTAAAACTTATATGAACGCCACTCAAAGAATTCAACCATCAGCAAAAAATTAGATCTAAATTTAACCATATAAATACAAATCCATGCATGCTCCATTAATGCTAAATGATTGAAGACAAAAGAGAGGGATAGGGGCACAAAAAAACATAAATTTCCACACTTTTACCCTCTGACATAACCAATCTTCGACTTCATCATTGTGTACATCCATTTTGAGTTGATTGCTTTATCTTCCTTTCCTCTTTTTTTATTAGAATCGATTTATTCAATTGCCTCATGGCATTTTTGAATGAATGATAATATCTACTGATACATATAAATATGTATTTATATCCAATATGTTACAAATGATAATATGTACATACCAGATGGAAGGTGGGTAATCCTCACAGCACTATCTGTGGTGTTAACATGCTGCCCACCAGCACCACCAGCTCTCTTCGTCTCTATCTTCAGATCATCTTTTTTAATGTCAATATCAAGCTGGAAGGAAAAAAAAAACATTTAATGGCACCACGCAGTATGTTGTACATACAGTGTGCGACCTCAAATCCAGGAATCTCATGACCAATCCATCTCTACTTAGGACCTGGGAATAGGGAGGTAAACTACGGATGAAAAATGTGCAGTTGAGCATACTGAAGGAAAAGGGAGAAGTAAATAAATCATAAATGAGAACAAATGGTGGTAACCACTTCAATGATTTATTTTTAAGGTAAAAAGACCAGCTGGGCCATTTGAAAGAGCAGAATTTCTGCCAAGGTATTACACTAGATGAGAATAATTAAGTTGAGCAACTGATTGGCTTAAGTGAATGCACGTGTCCAAATACAGGAAATATAAATGTTAATTAAAGATGAAGGATAATAACAGCAAAACCAGTTTTTCAATTGTCTTATGGAATTACCAACAGGGACGAGAATACATGCTAACCTGGTGAAGGCTAGGATAAGAACAGAATTGGCAAAACCTTGCTTGAGTAACATGCAAAACCAGTTTCCGAGATATTTTTCATTGTGACTATAATTGACGTTAAGATTTCTATTCTTCAGATGTATCCACACTAGAAGTGAGAACCGTTGCACTATTGACAACAAAAACTAGTCCACCTTATAGCACCAATGCCAATTTTGCTGAAAATTACAATATAAATCTCCTGCAATATTTAGAGGACACAATAATCAATATTTAATCACATTGTTGCAGTTCTTAATTCTTGAAAGTCAATTATCAATCCTTAGTGACATACATTGTAAAGCCCTGTCAACTGTAGGCAAGTGGACCTTGTTCAGATTTTGAGTTATGATAAAGAGAAACACAGTATGAAAAACCAATTGACACAACCTTGCACATTGGCATCATGTTCACTGTGAAACTCTAGCAAAAGGCAATTTTTTTAAACTTTGATATTTTTAAGTTGCCAATGGATTAAAAGAGGAGATTAAAACAAAAGACAACTGTGCAAATTAATTAATAGAGGAGTCAGAAGAATAAATAGGGAAACATTATTTAAATTTATTTGAAAGTTGTATTTGTTACTTTTTGGTGTACCTCAAATACTGATTCAGTTATTATTCAATATCTTGTAGCCAATGCTCCGATCATTTTTCCTTTCTTTCTTCTTTCATTCACTCAGAAAAAGTGACCAGCAACAACCATAAAACATAAAGCAATAACCAAATCAGATAGCTGAGTACTTCCGAAAATAACTAACACAGCCCTAATGGCCCAAGAATTCTGTAACCAATAAATACATTTTAATGTGTAAAATAAAAAAAGAAGACTAACAATTCACACCAAGGATTATACACTTTCATTCAAGATAATGAAAAAACAGGGAACTACCCACGTCAGGCATTCTCATCGAAGACTTTTGTAACCAACTGGTGCAAATACAGTACCTCAGAAGGTTGAGGCAGGACTGCAACTTTTACTGTGCTAGTATGCATCCTTCCTGACCTTTCAGTGACTGGAATCCTTTGAACTCTATGAACACCAGCTTCATTGGACAAGAGGCCAAATACATGTCCCTGACCAGAAATAAGAGCACTGCTATGTCGCAAACCACCTACAAAGTATACATAATTAAGGTAAGTAAGCAGAAAAATTCTTAGCACGTGTTCTATTAGAACATTAAGTCTACAAAAAATAACTGATATTTTTCGCATAGAGGGAGATGTATTTATTAATATTTCCTTCAAAGAGACCCATTTAAATAAATTCAGAAAAACGTTAGGGTCACTGAATTTTGTGATCAAAGTACACACAAGAGAAAGATTCTGAAATTAGCCAAAGTATTAATATCCCAAAAGCCAATGATTCAAAGTATTCAAGATTATGTATTTTATAAAAACTTTGGTCATTTGAGCATCACTGTATTAATGGCCGCAAGTGCAAATGGGATACATTTGAAAGTATTCAAAGGAAAATATTTTTGGGATAGTTGGAGCGCTCCAGAAAATACAGGATTGTAGAGGAGATTGGATTCTGGCAAGATTCAGCAGTAAAAGGTCAGTGGCTCACTATATACGGAAAATTCTGGAGATTAATGGATCAGGTGATCCCGTGGTTTGCTTTCTGAGGACATGTTTTGGTATTGAAATAAGTTTCACCTATCCACAGAATGAGGATTTAAGCGAAATATGTACCTAGGGAAGACGTCGTAAAAATATTACCTAAGCCCTCGGTAGGCTGTCGAGGAAAGTTAATGTTTTGCCTATCTTTCTCGGGGTACAACTTAAAATAAACAAATCATTATTCAATGCTCAATTGCTAGAAGACCATGAGTTTTTCTTCATTTTGCTTTTTTATGTTGACAAAGTAAGCTACATTAGAGAATCAATTTTTTGTTCATTTCAATCAAGTTTATATTCAGATATCTTGTCATATATAAGATTTATACTATTTTTATTATTATTTATTCAGATTTTATGCACTTTAGCTATTTTAATATGCCTGTAAATTAATGTATGAGAGTCGAATACTGTCACTATCATTAATAAAACACATTTGACTAAAATGTATTAGTGTGTCATAATTAATCAAAATGTGCCAAAAAGACTACCTAGATTACCTTAGATAAAAGTTGATTTCTCAAGAATGGTTAAACATACTTTGGTACTTTTAAAAGTAATGTAAAGCTGAATTTCTGGGCAAATTGCATTTACCCCATGTGCCACCTAATGTGGAAATATACTGCACACCAGCCATGGAATGCACTTGCCCCATGTATGGGGAAAGTGTGATCCCTTGACAAGATTGTAAAAAATAATTTATAAAAATTGCCACTTTACAGAGAGAGGAATGTAAATCTAATTATCTTTTTCAGTGATTAACATATATATCATACATTGAAAAGAAAATTTTCCTTAGCTAGTTAAAATTTACATATGCTATTTAGAGGTCGCACTTACCCCACCTTATCTTACATAAGAGTTGTAACTATTCACCCAAATGGTGGCAAAAGAACTTTTTGCTTTACATTGGTTTCCATGTCATCCGTTCCTTGGGTTTTTTTGCATCCATTCAACAGACAAACTAGTTGTTATGAGATGGGAAGGGGTGCAAAAGGGTGAATAGGTAGGAATGGGAGAGTGGGGAAATTTTTAGGTTTAAAATCAACTTTTTCCAGAGAGATATCATGGAACAGCATATCAAATGATACACAAATATGCAATATAGCCCACTTGATTTTATTTCACAACTCTACCCCACATGTTTCAATTGGCTTGCAATCACCATAGGGTGGGTACTGATGATGATTATTAGACAATCAAAACATAGTACCTGTTGATGATTGCAAGCCAATCAAAACACATGCAGTACAGTTGAGAAATAAAATTAAGTGGGCAGTACATTATATGTATTTGAGTACCACTCAAATTTTCAGGGGGCTATAGGCTACTTACTTTATTAGGTGGAAAATCCAAATAGGCTGTCAATCGAATTACAGATAATCAAATCTCTACAGTAGGTTTTTGGTTAACTATAATGATTGCTTTAGCCACAATGTAGAATGTAGCATTGGAATCATTGCGCTCTACCGCCGAAAGGCAGCAACGCCTAGAGGGAGACAGGCGGGGGACCCTAGGCAACGGTAGAGTAATGGGACCCTAGGGATTAGGCACCCTTGGATGAGGAGTAGTGTCCCGGAGTCCATGAGAGTGAGACCTGCCTGGCAACACGCGAAGCTGGATTGAATCCGCAGCCATCAACCACTACACACATTTCCAAGCGCACCTGCGCGACTTCATGACCTAACCTTCCTACCTAACCTATAAGCACCCAACCTTCACCCTCCTTTCTGTTTCCATTTTTTTTTCTCTCTATAATTCCAGATCCCTGTCAATGGTGAGGGGATGGTGTAGCATTCAAATCATTGCGTGCTACCACCGAAAGGCAGGACCGCCTGGAGGGAGACAGGTGGAGGACCATTGGCACCGGTAGGACCCTAGGGATTAGGCACCCTTGGAGGAGGAGTAGCGTCCTGGAGTGTACAAGAGTGAGACCTGCCTGGCAACACATGAAGCTATGATTGAATCTGCGGCCATCAGCTACTAAACAAATTTCCCATGTGCTTGTATTTGTGTGGTAAAATAAACGCACATGATTTCAGTTGTTATATAGGGCACAGTTATTTCTTTAGATACAAGATAATCCTCGAAGGCCCTAAACAGAGCATAACCTAAGGGAAGACTGGCAATGATTCCTGTCAGGACACTTGACGAATATCCAGTGATATGATTTTGGCCCTCCTGGTTTGCCTTTATTTCGCATTTCCTGCTTCACAAAAACTTAAGGTGGTGGATTGTTACAATTGGGCAGGTCCCGATCAATCTAACACTAGATTATCTCACTTTAAAGGACACCTCATGATGTGTTATACATATTTAATGCATAGAAGAATAGATAATTATGTTTACGTGGAATATCACTACACAAAACAGCCATGCCCTCACAAAATCCATTAAATTAATTCATGCTATGGTACCCTTTTTCTTCATTTCAGTGGGGTTGGATTGGGCCAGTAATGTACTCCCTACTTGCATAGAATCAGTGATTCAAACTACTTACCTAAAATGTTAGACTGAAAATATCCTTACTGATTTCAGTATACATTAAACAGGCATTTATACAAGGTTAATCCTACATGCAATGTCATGAAAGCAAGGTAAAACAGCATTCTTCCTGAAAGCCCATGCAGTCATTGCATTGAAGTGTTTTGGAGCCGAGTGCAGCCTGTGAATCTAGCTGCCACTACACTCCGAAGTGACTGATCGGAACTTGTGCAAATGCCCATGTTGCACCCAATACCAGTTCTAGACTTTTTCTAGTGCAAGTAAATGACACTCTGGCAGCCTTCTCTTCCCCCCATCAAAAATAAACAAAGTGGAAGTAAGGATTCTCTCGGGACACATTTCAAAATAAATACAAATTCTTCGTGAAGGGGGTAAAGACATTAATATCAGTGTCAACTTATAACGTCCAAGCTCTTATATATTGAATGTGATATTTTCTAGAGCTAAAAGCCATTTACAAAAAAAATTCAGAGAACTATTATGAATGAGTCAGTAGGTGATGGAGCGACTTACGACTGGATGAGTCCAAGTCGATGATGGAGGGGCAACCAATGGACAATTCCATTTGGGAATAACAATAACTCGAGAAATGGGGATATGGGTATCCACTTTACGACACATCCTTACTTCCACTATAATTTTTTGGAGTAAATTAACCCTCAACCTTTAACCACCTTGTTTAATTAGTACATAACATTGAACCCTTTTACTTCCCTCATAAAAATAAACTCCTCCATTGTGGAGAGGTCTACCCTACAATGAGGGTAAGGGAAGGATAGGTGTACCCTTCCTATACACTTCAGCAAGGGTAGACGAAGGGTATTTTAGAACATTGGTGGGTAGGCCCTATCCTTCCTGGAGTGTAGGGGAAGGGTAGAGGAAGGGTTGGGCCAGCCTCAATGAAGGGTAAAGGAAGGATAGATCTACCCTTCCTATACACTTCAGCAAGGGTAGACGAAGGGTATTTTAGAACATTGGTGGGTAGGCCCTATCCTTCCTGGAGTGTAGGGGAAGGGTAGAGGAAGGGTTGGGCCAGCCTCAATGAAGGGTAAAGGAAGGATAGATCTACCCTTCCTATACACTTCAGCAAGGGTAGACGAAGGGTATTTTAGAACATTGGTGGGTAGGCCCTATCCTTCCTGGAGTGTAGGGGAAGGGTAGAGGAAGGGTTGGGCCAGCCTCAATGAAGGGTAAAGGAAGGATAGATCTACCCTTCCTATACCCTTCAGGGAGGGTAAAGGAAGGGTATTTTAGAACTTTGGTGGGTAGGCCCTCTCCTTCCTGGAGTGTAGGGGAAGGGTTTGGTCATCCTCTATGAAGGGTAGAGGAAGGATAGGTGTACCCTTCCTATACCCTTCAGCAAGGGTAGACGAAGGGTATTTTAGAACATTGGTGGGTAGGCCCTCTCCTTCCTGGAGTGTATGGGAAGGGTTGGGCCAGCCTCAATGAGGGGTAGGACTAATATAAAAACTAAAAATCCATAAATTAACATAAAAATTTAAAAAATTGCTAAGCAACTAAATTAAACGAATGGGGATGAGTTGTAACAGTGATTTCAAAAATTATAAGACAGAAATAAAATTACCCTTCACATGGTCTTGAACCCAGTACTTACATATTGGTGGATAATGAAGTAGCGACTTATCAACTTCGGCTATCGAGGTATTTGTGCGGTGATGCTTCTCAATGGAACTTATACTACAAAATTTTAAGATGAGATTCACACCCGGGCCTATGTGGAAGAAAGCTGTGACTTTTTTTCTACCATACCTATTTTGTTTCAGAAAATAAGATCGGCATTCAAATACCGAACATCACTCTCGCGATGTCTCATTGTCAGCCACACAAATAGGTTACATCCCAAAAATGTGAATGAAAGAACTTCTAAATGAGCTTTTTTCACACAATTATAGAAACTATTGTGTACAGTGGCGCAGCCTGGAATTTTGTTCGGGGGGGGTTCCAAAACCAGGTGGGGAAATTTTTGAAAAACAGGATACTAAGTAATGGGTTATTGGCAAATGGAAGGAAATCCAGGTGGCAGCACTAAGTTAGGTGTCATGGCCGAATAGGGAGGATCGCCCACTTTAGTACGTTTGTTTGTGTGGAACGATAACCTGCGAATACCCGAGTTTTATGTTCTTATTGAAAGCGTCATTGTTCTTATTGACAATTGCATCTGGAAGGGAATCCAGGTGACAGCACTAAATTAGGTGTCATGGCCGAATATGGAGGATCGGATGCATAATTAGTACGCTTGTTCGTGTGAAACGTTAGCCGGCCAGCACTATACCGTTTAGCCGAATATCAATGGCATTATGATGAAAAACTTAGAAGGAAAAGTTCATGAGCAACAAAATGTGCGGCGTTTATGATTGCACCGACCAGTGTGAGACAAAAGCTATCTCTCTACATAGATTCCGCAACACCCCTAATTTGGGAAAGAAGTGGGAGCACGTCATGAAGAATGGGCAAGAGTGAGCTAGCATGCTAGTTGTATTTAAGAAAAAAACAAGAATGTGTCATAGAGAAACATATGAAGGCATGACACCTTCATTGTATCATTTAATGCCTACTTAAAAATTGTTCGCGTAAGTATGGAGGTGTCAGAGGATGAGATGCCGACGGAAACGGTTGAACAAACTTGCAATAACTATCTCTGAATTTTCAGATATCCAATAAGCCAGGAAAGTTAAGGTTGGGGAAATGATTCGAATCGCGACAACTGAGAAGTATATGAATATTCCCGGCCGGCTACCCACCAATTGCCGGGACTAAGTCTGCTTGAGACAAGTAATTTCTCCCAAAGTCGCACAAACTTTTCCCAGGCGATCCCCCCCACGATCGCCCGGACATCTTCCGCCCGGGGGCCCGTCAAAACCGGGTCGGCCCTTAAAACATCTGTCTCTTCCTCATTCAATAACTAGGCCCTGCTCTTCCGAATACGATGCGGTGCGAAACCCCGACGTTTCTAAGGCCTGCGTGCTTCGTTGTGTTAAAGGATTTCTAGAGTCGCTTTGCCCAAATGGCCAAAATTCCGGGGCCAAGGCACGGAGACCCTCGCGCGACCCGTCTCGCCACTTCCCCATCGATCTTCGCTAGCCGGTGAGAGTCGAGTGACTCCACATAGCAGTCAAAACGCCAATACAAGGGGAATTCCACTCACGACCACACCGACGTCGAATTCCCTCAAGAAGAATAGATTATTGAGGACGTATGGCTTATGTGAGTAGATGCCTATCATATTGTTTGATGATTTTAATAATGATATATCTCTTGTAATAGATGGTTGATAAAATCGTCAAACAATACGCACGAAAACGGAAAAAGAAGCGCCAATTTTCTTCTGAAAAGCTTGTATCTCGTGTGACATGCCATTAATAACGCTTGTTTGTATGCTAAAGCCCATTGCAAGAACCAAATACTCCAAAGTGCTTCAACCATGACGGGTTACAGCATTCCACCTCATAGCCCTCAACGAGGGACCTCTTGATGTCTCTTTTGAACTCCAAAACGTCAGATGTGGAGAAAATTACTTCATCCATTATTCACAGCTGAGATTTACCATATACATCAGTATTCCCTTCACATAATTGCTGAAAACACATCCGTATCGCACACCGCTAGGCTGTAGCATTAGTAAACAAACCGGCCGATCCTCCACGTCTCATTTCTGAAATTGGCCACCAGATGTCAGCTACTTTGATTCCTGTTGCCAATAAACTAATTCAAACACTTTTCATAATCGAAAAAACTTCAATAGTTAAAGAAATATTTTTTAATTCATTATTTTTCAATATTTTGTTTTCTTTCATGACGGAAAATGATTGTGTTTTTATATATTGGGGGGCGGGGGGTCCAGACCCCCCGGGACTCCACCCCTGGCTACGCCACTGAATATGTATATAATTGCTTTCCTTAGGGGAATTTTAAAGATTAGTTGTGCAGCCAGTCTATCTTTGCTTTCAAATACTGCTTACGTTCTTGTACAGAACGCAATACTCTTTAGCAGGTGAAAGTAGCTGAGGAGACACTTTCAGGATATGTTTTCCTCAGCAATAAATGCTAAGTCCCAAGGAAGGGTAGACGAAGGAGATTCCTACCCTTCCCTTACCCTTAATGGTGGGTAGAGGGAGGGTAGACGGATGCTAAGGGAAGGAGTTCCAAGGAAGGGTAGACGAAGGATTTTTCTACCCTTCCCTTACCCTAAATGGTAGGTATGGCGTGGGTTGTGCAAGGGTAACTACCCACCATGAAGGCTACTACCCTTCCTTTAACCACCATGGTGGAGTTTATTTTTATCAGGGTTGGCACCCTATGCAGCTGCAGACTTTGCTTACCGCATAACCGGCCCTGCTTGCACCCAGCCCTTATACAAGTACATATACAATATTCTCCTAACAGTAGGCATTACCAGAACTTAAACTAATTTTGTTATTCATGCAACATAATCCTAGTGCTACATCATGTCTTTATACATGTTAATGTAATGATACAGAAGGATTAACCTTACCTTATTTCAAATAAAAAATAAATAAGAAATTCCCTCACCCATCTCATTAAGATCCATTAATGCCAAGTCCACAGACCATCCCCGGAAGGAGGCATAGTTGCAATACATATCAAAAAGCTCTCTAGAAAAAAGCATGGCTTCCTTGCCTCCAACTCCAGCTGATACTTCCAGCACAGCTCCAAGGTTTTCCTGAGGATCAGCAGGAACTAGATTTTCCATTATCTGAAAGATATTACAGTAAAATACTGAACCAAAGGAAATATATAATCTCATTGGATATGACGAACTGTCCCATAAGAAGGTTCATCGTTAACTGATTTATGTACCTAAATAATCTCACGATGGCACGAGAGGAATACTTAAAAATGAAGGGAGCACGCAAAATATTCGACTCCTATAGAACTGCCATACCTTCTCATCAATTTCCTTCATTTTCTGCTGATATAAGCTCATTTCTTCTCTAACCATATCTTCCAATTCGACATCAGAGCTTCCTAAAGGAGCAAGTATGAGAGACAGGTAAACATACTAGATCTTCAACGTTCGCATTGAAAAAGTTAGAACTTGTATGACCGACTTCGATCCACACTAAATCTAGGCAAAAAGACAAATATTTTTCTGCACCTCTAGTCTGAAGTCTTCATATTTTTCGGTCTGTAGAATCATACATACTTCACAATGTGTTATAAAGTACAAAAAAAGGTGTACATAAGTCAGACGAAAAGTAGCCAAAGAGCAAATTAATCAGCTACCAAGGGCTAAATCAAAGACCTACCTTCTTTTATTGACTTAAGCTCATCTGCATCAGCCAGCAAAGCCTTCCTAGCATTGATTAATTCAACCAAGTTGCTCAATTCAGCAATCCGCCCATGGGTTCCCAGAGTTTCTTGGTTATTCTCTTTGCCTTTCAGGGTATTATATTCTTCCACCACCGCAGTGATGTAGTTTTGCACATCAGGGCTGTCGAAAGTAATATGACTTTCCAAGGTTTTACAGAAATTCCTCTTCTGCAGTAAATTCCATGCACAGACCGCATAACTACGTTGAATACTGCAACAAAACTGAAGAGTACACTTGGTCTTTCGGCCGTTGCAAAATAGTAAATAAGCTTTTAATAAGGACGATGCTTTCGTGGACAACCCATTCATTTTTCAAGATTTAGCAGAAATAAACACTGCAAACGCTATCGACTGCGCGTTTGAATCGATATTCGTGATGCAGATGTTTTTAAAACCCGCCCAAACTACCCACGAAATTCAAAACTATCCACGGAAGACGAAGATTATTTCAAGAAAACTATTATTTTACTGGGAAACAACTTCTCCAATACGTAGCATATTCAATTTATCAGATAAAACATCATAAAATCGTCGTTTAACATGCATGAATCACAATACATAATGTATTCCCCTAAGTGCAGGGTACCCATATTCAAATATTTTATTAACCCAGACACTCTTACAAATCGAAGCATAGATATTTTTCTTTAGATCTGATTTCATCCTCAGGATTGAGTTTTCGAGCACATATTTATTGAAAATTGTATCACTAGTTAGCTTACAATGTCAATCCACAGTACTAAAAGGCTGATATATACGGTGAATGATCATGCGAATGAAATCATTCGCCGTGTATAACGGAAAAATTTGCGAATGAAGCTACATGTACATGATCATTCAGTGAAAATTCAGGTTCTATTTTGCTTGCATATTCCCGTCATCATTCGCCTTGTATAGCGGCCAAAAGGAACTGATTTAATGCAATGCCACTGATATAGGAGAAGACCTAAAAGCAGTTTGTACCAAGCTTAAATTTTGAATCAGCTATGCAATCTGATTGCGGCGCTTTTTTAATTTACTATAATTGAGACTACATAATTTTGTTTCTGGAACCCCATAATAACAGTAAAAATAATAAGTATGGCTGTATCAGAATAACCTCTTCAAAGTCATAGTTTTACATCAAAATTGAGCCTGAATTCCCCAATTCCATTACTCTACTACCTAAGCAACTTTGAGTTTCCCAACCATGTACATCCAAACTCTAAACGAATACTGCTTACTCAATCAACTGGCAGTACTGTTACAACAATAGATGACTTTCGTGGTTCAGAAGTTACCATAAAATGTTCTTGTAGCAGTTTCCATGTCATATTAGCATTTCACAGATAAGATTTACATTTAATAGATATGAAAGCTACAGCACTAGTAATAGTCGAAAGACTATGGGTCAGGCACAAGCAATTTTTTGCATTATTCTTAGGTGAAATTGAAATATTTAATTGATTCATGTGAGCTCTTTTAGTCAATTGCAATGAAAAGTAACACTGACAGTTCCACACCATGCGGACTTTGGTGTAATTCCTAAATTTGAGGAATTGAATTATGCACAGCATCTATCATTATTGAGAAGAACTATTACTTGGCTCTTTTTTCTAACAGAGACCTGCATTTAGATTCAAAATCTGGTCACACACAACACCCCTTGTTCATTATACCCTATTATACCATTATATAATACCCAAGGTCAATATTCTTCGACATCTTTTAAAACAAGGGCAGCTATTGACCTTGAGTTTATAATTATTCCAGAGGCAGGAGAGTAAAATGGGTAAAAAAATGAGGACTACGCCTAAGGCTATAGAAACCCAACCTATGACTATGATGACTTCGGCTGTGCCTGAATATATATATATACACACACACCTCTGCACAGACGAGTTGTAACCACAGCAAGGCAGACCTGTAGTTGCTAATAATTTGTGGGAGGAAAGTAAGTTGAACCTTTACAATGTGAAATAAAATTGTCTGAGCACAATCTTCCTGGGCCATAAAATTTTTGAGATACGTAACTAGAGTTATGTCCCAGGCTAGGATCTACAAAATTCTAAGGAATGCCCACCGAAATGTGACATTTCTCAAAGTGGAGACATTACATTAGCAAACCTTTCAGGGCTCTGCACAACTGCGAGGCATATTTTTACTTCCACCTTATAACCATAAAAGAAGCTACTATATAAATTTTTAAAACAATAAATTGAAGTATGACAAGACATTAAGAATGGCCTAGTATCCCAGTACCTTACACTTGCTTCCCAGGCATTATGACAGAAATTCACCTTTATGAAAAATTGACCACAACATACCATATATAAGCATTCCGTAATGTAATAGCCAAATGAATCATAAGATAACTGCAAATAACATTGGATTACAGAGGAAATTTTATGTACTTAGTTTTCAATTCCTTCAGGCAATCAAACAATTATTTTTTGCAAACAATGACACCAACAGCATCTTTATTAAATAAAAATACAAAAATCATTCACTATAAACCAAATATTTTAAGTCTTTGGAGCTCCATAAGCATCAGGCATCCTTTCAATCGTGTACCTGGAAGTATAAAAATGTAGCATGAGAAATCGAGTTTTAAGTAGAAGTAAAATGGAATATTTAAATACACACATGCAAACTGTTTAAATTGTTAACAAGAAATATTCATTCTCATAAATTCATAAAGAAAGAATAATTCAATTAAAAGAGATGGATTTCCTAACAGAATCCCAAATCACAATTAATTTAATTTCTTTCTTCATTAAAGACAAGAAGATGAAATACAAATCAATGTCTGACTGGTTGATTATAATGGTGCTCTTGGAACAAACTCATGAACCCAACTTTCAATGCAACAAAAATGACCTATGAGCATTAAAATACAATTAATTATATGAATCTATGGGCAAATGATGAGCACAGGTGTATAAATGAGACGGTAGCCATTGAAAAGGCCACAATCACGAAATAAAAAAGTCAAATAAGTCAGGCCGATAAATCGGCCCGTGACAGTTTTTGCAGAACCAGCTAGGGCCAATATAACAGCACCGTGGCAGTAATAGGGTCAATGACCATCCAGAAAAATATCACTGGGCAGTAAAAGGGAGAAGATGGAGAGGGATATGCTGGTGAAGCATTGATTGAAAGGGACTAATAACCTGTTCACAATACCATCATTCTCAACTACCATCAAAATGACATCAGAACCAGCATGCATTCACACACACCATGGTTAGACACAGGCGACATCTGACGAATGGTAAAGTAAGTCCAAGTGAAAAATGAATTGACAGGAGCCAATAACCTGTTGGAGGAAATAGCGGATGCACAGGAAAAAGTTCTTGTGCAATTGCAATGATTTTCAAGGTATACGCATAGTATCTGCTGCTTAGGAATGACATAATTGCATTCCAGCATCATTGCTCCTTGCACCATTCTTGCTACCCTTGCTAAGTTAATTCAGTTGCATTAGTCCAACCAATCATTCCATCAATAGCGTGGTTTGCATTTTTCTACTGTTCTATTGAATTCAAAATGAAGAGACTATTAAAATAGACTCTAGATATTAGAAAGTTCACGGGACTGAAAAACCAGAGGTTCGTAATAACAAAGTTTGTATGAAGTTTCTTTTAAGAATCGTCAAAAAGAGAAAAAAAAATACTTCGTCAAAAATTTCTTGTCTCTTCTATCTCCCGCACTTACAATCTTCAGAGTCAAGTATATAATATATGCGATTAAATTATGTGTAAGTCCTCGATATACGAAGAAGTTGCATTCTGAGACTTTGTTCGTAAGTTGATAAACCTATAAAATGCATTGAGGAGAGTGGTTATCATGCGTTAACTCACGACTGTGACAAACTGATCTAGCTTGCAACTTAGCCGGAGCCAAAAAAAATTGCTGTCTGCAAGAGGAAAGAATGGGCGAAACGCTGAAAAGTGCCTGACTTCACTCCGGATTAAATGATACTTTGTTCAGATTATGCCCAAAGTGCAAGTTCCTCTATGCCACGTCGTGCCTCATCAGCAAACTCCAATGACGCCAAATTTGAAATTTCGGGCATGCTTGAATTTTTCGAATGTTCGTATCTCTGAAAGTTTGTAAATCCAATGTGTGTAGAAAGAGGACTAACTGTATGTCCAATTTACAAGCGTTAATGAGTGGGTCACCATAATTCCACAGGAACGAAGCTTATTATATGATGTTGCATGCATATTGAAATATCTCCTACTAAGGAAGGAACCAAAATTGACGCTATTGGGCACAATACAAGAAGAGAACTTAAACATAGATCAATGATGATAATGTAGCATAGTCTATATCCACCTAATTGCCGTTGCTTTTCACGGAACTTCATAATAAAGTTCATTTTGTAACCCGAACTGAGGTTTGTAATTTTGCAATAACATTTCTTTATCTATAGGTTGGATAGGCCTTTCCATCAGAACCAACAAATTGCTCCATAATAACGAGAACTTAGTAATAAAGTTGTACGTACAAAACGAGAGTCTACTGTAGTATTAATTTGATTGGTATCAACAACATATACTACTACTTGCCCTTGATTCGGATGTGTTGACACATCATTGATGTAGGTGATGAAAAGAGGACTAATATTGAGCCTCAAGCCTCAATTGAGGCACCCTTGTGGTGATACGGAATTGAGATACACTTGTCACTGCGTTGCCGTCCCAGTAATTATTGTTTTCTGATTTTGACAAAGGAGATGATCTAATATGATGCAATACCATGAAGTATAACTTTATTTTACTTCAATTCAATGGTTGACGAATTAACTGTAGTAGAAATGTGATTTGAATATTGTAGAAATTAATCTTATGAAATATGAGAGAGAATACGGTAATTGTTTGTACTACTATCACCCGATGTTTCTAACTTTATTTTCCAGAGTAAACTGACTAGCAGTTACCCTGATATTTTATAATGGCATGGGAAGAAATTTCGTTCAAGGATGAACATAAGAAATATTCGTTGCTAACGGCTTCCGGGTGCAGCTGCGTGTTGCGCTTTGTCGTGCAAGCTTTCACGACCATTGCAGGACGCATCATCAGGCGATGAATGAAATTACGGAATTGGTGGTCAATTAATATACTCGTCCAACCTCCCCCATCCACCGGAGTAGTGGGGGAGGAGGGCGGAGCTGACGTCAGCAGAACTCTCACCCCTGTCCTTGAGCGGCGAGCGGACTTTTCTTATCTAGCGAATAACCTTGTTTACCAATTACCTATTTTTCATAAAAATCGATTACACATCTGAAATATGGAGGGTGAGGGTTTTCAACATCCCTTAATAATTTAAATATTCAAGATTGAAATCTAAACTTTAGTGATCTCTGCTATAATTCAGCATGAATGGTCAACAAAGTTGGCGATGGTTGTGACAAACCATTTACCAGATGTGTCTGATCCACTATTGTGCCCAAATATGTACATGAAAATATAAAAAATCATCATTTAAAAAATACACATTTCCTTTCCTTAAGTTAGAAGCAACTGATTGAAAATCACTAATTATTTTTAAAGACGACAGCTCTGAAACATCAGGATTCAACAGAACAGCCCTCTGCCTTATCATGCATTCTGTTTCAAAGGAACTTCCCCTATACTTTCTCAGGCTGTGGTTTTAATAGCGATTAGCTCTATCCTAAACAACCATCAAGTTGAAAACACAGGATGAGAATTAATTTAATTTAAAGAGGAGGAGACGAGGCACATGAATAGACAATGACAGAGGAAATGGGGAGAAGACTACTTGGATAGACCATGTGTGCAGGTAGATTGCATTCTAGTAGCATCTGTGAACAAGGGCCACCCACTGGTGTGATATATGGCACATGTCACACCATCAAAAAACTAATGGGCAGGATTAAGAATTAAGGGGGAGTTTTAAAATCCATACTGTAAACTTTCATAGAGGAGAGTTATTGCTTCTTGGGGAGAGTGCTCCATCAGCATTTGGGGATGAATACGTATGGTTTAAATATAGGTTAATGAAAGAGGCAAAAGAAAGGAAGAAATAATTTGTTTACTTCAAGTTGAATTAGCTTTTGCGGTGCAATACATGGGTCTGAAGTTTATTCAATTAAAAATACCCTAAAGAAGATATGTACATTAAAATATACCGAGGAGCTTCCTCTCTTCCCGGCAGAAATACACAGGGAATAGAATCATTCAATTGCAGAGCCATTGTATGAGGGGCAAAATGAAACTTATTAAATTATAAGGTGAGAAAAAATCTGATATCAAATATTAATTCGTCACCCTGAGATAAAACATGAGAAAGAAGCAGAGTTCAAAGAGGCAATGAATTACTAAATAATGTAAATACTTTCAGTAGCCAATGGAATTTTTACATCATCACAATGTATTGCTGATAAAATAAAGAAACGAAGAAGAAAACAGAAAAACATTACCAACCAACACTGAACTACAAAATTGCTGGTAAAATATCAACTATCAGGACTTAAATTTATACTGAGAGTTTTAAGTTCTTACCGGTGCTGTGCTATGTACATAATGGGAACACCAGGAATTTTCCTAATTCTCCTCTTCAAATCCTTATCACAAGTTGCGACAATATAGCACTTATGCTAAAAAAAATAGACGATAATCATTACCAACTTAAGGATAGACCACAGAAAATAGTTTGCACTTGTCATCCATTCATGAGAAAAATCAGTGAATTCAAAATAAAAAACCATTAATTACCTGTGTCACTCGTTGTACAATACAATCATCAGCATATGTGCCTTTGTGCATACAGGGCAACCTTTCATAACGAGGATCCTTAGCTATTTTTAAGGCCACTTTATATTTCCTTCCTAGTTTTTCCAGTTCTCCCATAACACAATCAGTAATGTAAGGAATGCCTATTCATGAAAACGTAAGGAAAAGTAAGCATATATTCCTTAGGAAAGCATCATTTATGGAATTGATCACATATCAATAGCCAGCCGATGCAATTGAAACAATTTATTTACTCAATTAATTTTCATTTCGTATAAATTCCATCAGTGACATTAATACAGCAATACATCTCAGTGGAGGTTAAATTTGATTAGTAGGAATGAATGCATAATACTAGAGTTATTTCCAAAATATACCATTTGAAAAATGCTGTTAACTGCCTAAAACTCTTCCATTGCACTAAGGTGTCTTCCGTGTCAAAATTAGACTGACCTCGACCATAAGAAGTTCTAATCAACAGCCTTACACAGAAATTGACCAAAAGAGGGAAGAGGCTTAACATACTTTAAACTTACTTTTAGCATACAAGCAATCCATCATACTCTGAATGATATCCAGCTTGTATTTTATTGAGAAATTAATGAAGTTGGTATCAACAATTACATGGTAGGGTGGTCCCAGTTGCGTATTATATTGGAAAAATAGAGCAGACGAAACTTGAGGCCTGCAATGACAGCAAATTCATAATAAATAAGAATAAAACAAAAAGGAAAATATATCGTCTTTGTCAGTCACTCACGAGAAAAATATCTTTCCCATCACCTTCATTTCACATGCATATTTTCCAGAATACTTTTAAAATTACAGCAAAAATATCTGGGTATACATCCACTAAACATTTACCGAGATATTATTTCATTTTATGATAACTACATCATCGATCACGCGTAGAAAAATTACTCACACTTCTCTGACTTTTAAAGTGTGTGGGTCATCTGGTTTCTTTTTCTTGGGTGCCGCCCGATCCTTATCTTTTCTGCAATGAATAGTAGAGCGGGAAAATCATTCTAGTCCAAGAAAAAGTGGCATGCAAAAGAAAAATACACACAATACTAACATTCTGTCGTCACTCAAACTGATCATCCTCTTCATCTGAGCAAAACGATTTTGCGCTGCACGCTTTACCCGTTTGGCCTTTCCCTGCGAATTATTTCTCGTTATGCAAAGATATAATACTTCAAATCGAAAACTATATAGATAATTCATACTCACCATCGTCACGTCTTACAGATCTAAACTAAACAACAGTATAATCCACAGTTCCTATTCAAAATATCACCACCCATGTGTCCCGAGGACGCTTCGTGATGCTAACATTTTTTAGCGCGTGTGACGTCACTAAGTTTGTGTTTTTCAAAAGTGTCATTCGGATTCATGAAAACATTTGAGTTGTATCAGGCTATATTCTTCAATTAATGCGCATTCTAAGAACAGCTTGCAAAATGCGGAAATAACCATGAATTAATGTTCCATGCATATAAATCAAACTATTAAAACAAATTTAGGCAGCTTAATAATGGAAGAACTTCTTCCATGGCTTAATGATTAACTACAATTTCCATTAATATATGTATATATTGTTTCAATTTGGTCCCAAATATACAAAAACCACAGAGAAAATTTTGACCTAAACATAAATTTAATATCGTAAGCATGTAACTGGACATGAATTTACACGAAATGGCAAAGGTGCTGTGAGGTAGTGGTTCCATCATCTGTTATGAGGCAAAATGCACTCTTCACTATCACATCAGCATTGAGCGACCTTCCTTTAATGGAAATCCCATTTATAGTTTAATTAAACGCTCAATCTCTCTGGTATTGTGTTTGGAATATGCAACCAACAAATGGTGTCATTTGCACCATGAGGGAAGGGTAGAGATGGAACAGTGGAGAAACCTGCTGTCAACACTGACCTAGTCTAGAAAAAGGCACCATGAGGACTGAAGCTAACGTCCCATCCTAAGATGCCCTCCCCAAAGCATTCAAGAAAGAATAGGGCATGATACTATGAAAAATTGATCTCAGCTACCACCACAAATTGAATATATTGACCCAAAGGGTAGGAAGCCACTACACCAACAATCCCCCCCCCCCCCCCCTCACACATTCATTTTCAGAGTCTGAAGGATGACAACAGCACTTTTATTGTCACAACAAGTGGAATGCACTATAGGAAAAAAGGTGTCCAGAGTTTTCACTGCCATTATGTCAATCTGGAAAAAGTATAAGTTTCCATTATGATAGCTTGTAGCTAAGGTATAACACATGAAAAGGGAACTTTAAACTAATTGTATCTTCCTTCTTCTGCGTTTTTCAATGGCATTTTAGGTACTGCAAGCATTCCAGTAAAGATTAAAGGGAGGACATCAGTAATTTCTTAAAAAAATGTTAAGATTATAATCTTTAAAGTAAGTCTCCTATGACAGTTTTATTTCAACAGTATAACCAACCATTTAAAAAAATAATTGATGAATATCTTAGAGAAACTTGTCTACACATAATAGACCTCAGATGCATTGCTACCAAGAGGTAATAGCAGAGGAGAGAATACCACCAAGTCACCACATAAATTAATGTCCCCCCTTAAACTAGGTACATACAACCTTTTCCTCCACTATATATTTAACTCCTTCTGGACACCAGACCTGTGGTGCATATAAATATTATACATCATTCCATCATCATGTCACTGCTTACAGATCTAATCTAAACAACAGTATAATCCACAGTTCCTATTCAAAATATCACCACCCATGTGTCCCTTTGAGGACGCTTCGTGATGCTAATATTTTTTAGCGCGTGTGACGTCACTAAGTTTGTGTTTTTCAAAAGTGTCATTCGGATTCATGAAAACATTTGAGTTGTATCAGGCTATATTCTTCAATTAATGCGCATTCTAAGAACAGCTTGCAAAATGCGGAAATAACCATGAATTAATGTTCCATGCATATAAATCAAACTATTAAAACAAATTTAGGCAGCTTAATAATGGAAGAACTTCTTCCATGGCTTAATGATTAACTACAATTTCCATTAATATATGTATATATTGTTTCAATTTGGTCCCAAATATACAAAAGCCACAGAGAAAATTTTGACCTAAACATAAATCACCATCACATGTCTGTGTTTTTTTTCTCTTTGTTTCATATTCTATTTGTATTTCAACTTACGCTGGGGAATAAGGTGTCGAATTTAATATTTTAAATTTCCTGAACAAAACTGTATTACAGTAAATTATTTATTATTGAAGGGCAGTCATGGTTGGAAAAAGGAAAATTCTATAATTATTTTGCCGAATCAACGAAGTATTTACGCCATCAGAAAATAAATACATATACATATGTACTGTATAAATTGAAACAGTGACGGCATTGAGTAAAATTGAAAAATATGAAGTATAAGTTAGGCTAGAAAAGGAAGAAACATTTCCTAAGATCTGATAAACAAGATAGGTGTCCCAGAGTAATGTTAAAAAGGACCACATATATGTGCATATAATGCTGCCATAAAATTAACCAAATTAACAATTCTCAATCACAACTGCCTGGACCTATTGAGTCATATATTTGTAGAAATGTGTTGGATTTTGTAAAAATCTATAGTGCATCAAAAAAGAAACTTATTATAGTTGAATAAGCAATAAATGAACTACATAAATGTAAAAAATGGTAATAAATCAAATCCTCGAGTAAATTTTAATTTTACTTGAGTATTTCATTTATTAACCATTTAACAATTTTAATACACCTTCGGGAAACAAATGATACAATGAATTCATTATATTTCCATCCAATGGCAACATAATCAACAAATTTCTTACTTGATAGAGAAAAGTCCACGAACCAAGCAAGTTTTAGAGAAGGAAGGTGGATGAATTTTGAGTAAACTTACAACAGTCAAGATTTTTCTCAAAAATTTGATCAACTTTTCAAGTATTCGAGTCCAACATTCAACATTAAACAGATGGTTTGTACTTCAACTTATTGCCGAATTTTTTGGGATTTATTCCGTAAGCTTTCAGCCTAGATTTTGATAACCCTGAGAGATAGTTTTCAGGGCCATGTTGCTTTTTAATCTTGCCAGCTTTGACTCCTTTTTCTTTCTTCCTTTTATTCAGAGATGTCACATCTTTCGTCTTCTTCTTTCTCTTTTCTTCTCTTCTCCCTTCCATCTCCTTTTCTTTCACATTTGAGATCTGCTTGGCATCACTTTCCTCAGTCCTCACCTCTGACCCCTCCACTTCCTTAGCAGATTTTTCAACACTTTCACCCGTTTTTTCAAGAGGATATTCCAAAAACTTCCCACTTTTGTTCCTCTTCCTCTTTTTCTTCTTTTTTTGGATAACATCAACTGAATTTGCCTCCTCCTGTACTACTGCCTCCTCATCTTCCCCAGAAGCACCATTAGCATTTTCTGACTGAGAAATACAAGATTGATCTTCACCTTCTTGTTTATGCTTGTTCTTTTTAGACTTCTTATTCTGCGACTCTTCTTCATCTGCCCGAGGCTCTTCAGGACTGAGGAGAAAAAGAAATATTGACATAGAAAAAAGAAAGTAAATTAGAAGTCAAAGTAATTTTTTTTCATCCATTCTAAAAAAAGCCACTCATTCTTAATTTCTTTCACTGAAGGCTCCCTACCTTGCATAGATACTACGGAAGACCTTCTTCTTCAAGTTAAAGTTTGAACTTTTCTTCCGATATGCTTGCAGATCATACTTTTCACTATCCTCGGGCCGTATCTGAACTGCTTTCTTCAGAGAACACCATCGATTGAGTTCCTTATCATCTGCACTTAAAATCTGAGAAAAAAATAATCACTCTCATTAATGTTCATAATATTTAAAATGCAATTAAAACTAAAAAGGACCAGGTTATCCATCTCCAGGTATTGCTTCTTTACTTAATGCATAGCTCTTCTGCCAAGTGAACATAAGAATTCAATTCATCCATCAATGGTTATGCTTTACTTGCCGATCACACTAGCCCAGACAATCTTCTAGCCAGAATCCTTCACTAGCCTAAGGTGAAATATCATCAGCCTGCCCCAGTAACCATTTTTTAAAATACTTATTGCTCTCCTGCTACCCCTAATTGCCACAATATTTCACAAAAACAGTCACCAAAAATTTGCAAATAACACAAAGCATACAGTAAATATGCTGGAGTACAAGCACCCTTCTAACACCTTTCATTTTAAGATTTTAGCGAAGAAACATTAGGTAGTTCCATGTTCGACCCTGTAATTACAAAAAATGGAAGAAGTTTCCATGAGAAATAAAACACCTGCTGACTCCACCATAAAATCACCCAGTTGCCATATCTCAGCTTCGGGTGACTACTCCGAGGGTGGTGATATGTTTGATGAATGTGACATTAGGATCAGAGCTAACCTGTGGATTCCTACCACAAATTTCACCAGGAGATGGATACACCTGCTATTATTAATTATTAATATATGGCTATAAACAAGTGACATGGTCTAAAGGATTTTTCAAGTAATTAAAAGATAAATATAGGCAAGCCCTAATACAGATAGGCCTGAATTAAATTTCACACCATTCAGAAATGTTAACTATTGTTTTAAACTTTATTTGAATATCCATTATCATTAGTTTATTCCAGAACTAACCTCTTCAACAGATAGTCCAAAATCATTGGGAATCACTTTCCGGTACTTGAACCTACAAGGAAGGTCTCCACCAATAATGTCTTCATATTCTAATCCATAATATTCATCAACATACTTTTCAAAGGCAGTAGCTGCATCACCTTGGCATAACTTGGCCTTTGAAAGAACTTCCATTGGATCAAACTGAGGTTTTTCTTTCAGGAGGCCCTTTGCAAGTCGTGATTGTCTTGCTCTCCAGCGACGCCCTTTCCCTCTTTCACCCTTGGACTTCTTACCGCATGCAGCCATCATCTCTTCTTGGAAAGATTTTTTTGGGTCATAGTCACAGTCCATCTGAAGCATAGGAAAGAAGACATAATACAATACTTATGACTTTACATTTATGGGGTTTCCAACAATGTAATCTTTCCTTCAAACTTTCAGCACCACATTAGGGGGAGATTACACTTTTCAAGAATATGTCTTATAGAATTGGTTTCCTCATGCCAATCATATTGTTTATTGAGATGGAGAGGTCATGAGATACAAGAAAATCTACTTTGTTAACTGATAAATGAATTTGAACAAATGCAGAAATTTGTAAGTTTCCATCAGGTACACTTTGTAAATAATTTGAAAGCAAATGCATAGATTTCTGCGAGACAGATCAATTATTGCTAAATAATACAGAATACAGCATTTCTCCGAATATAGTCCCCCCCCCCCCCAATTTGGAGGCTTCAGTTTCGGGAAAAGTTAAAAAAATGTGTTTGAATATAGTCCCTCCCTTTACTTTTACCATGGGCATTTTTAGAAAAAAAGGGGGGACTATATTCAGAAATATATGGTAAATAACATCAGTTCTTGATGATAGTAAACACAATGAGTAATCTCACACAAGGAAAATAATAACCAGCAAGGAAAGGTATAAATAAATGGAATTACACAGAACAAGAAATCTTACATTAAAATTGGGATCTTCCGCAGACAAACCATCTTGAGATTCACCAGATGGATGATAATATTCCTGGTTTGCAGTGTTCTCTCCATATGACTCATCTCCTCCCCATGTATCCCAATCCTCTGAAGCACATGTAATAAATGAAATAGAATAACATTAGAGTTAAATTTTAGAGATTTCTTTCTCTAACAACTTTTACGGGTGAATACAAAATAAAACCACAGATTCTTACATTAGAATGAAGAAGCAGCTGTGCACTTCCATTTCAATTCCTGTCCCACATATCCCCCAGTAACAATGTGAGAACCAACTGAGGTACAGAAATATGTCTACTAGGTACATTTAAACTACTTTTTAGTTTTTATAAGGATATCATCAGCATTTTAGGTATCATTCACTCAATAATTATGCAAATTATGTAAGATAAAGGCATAAAGTGGGAGTATCAATAATGAAACTTGCCCATGTCCAATTCTTCATCCATTGAGGGGAACACTGGCTTTACATTGTCTTCAACACCATAAAAGGCATCCTCTGAAAAAATTTCCTTCATTCTCTTGTCGTATTCAGCTGGATCAAAATCTTCATCAAGATCCTTCCCCTGCCACATAAAAGAAATGAAAAGATGTTGCAAAACTATAATGGTTATCAATACTAGGTGTGTTTTTCAGAAATATTTTAAGTTTCTCTCCCATGTGAAATAAAACTGTCATGAGTCATTTCATTCACAATACATATGAGTACACAATACATGTTAGCTTAAGACAGTTAAAAATGCTGATCCTAATCATTTAATCTCACGAATACAAGATAGATTAGATGTGCTCACTTTTAGCACGGCTCATTCATTGTACATAAATGTTTGATCCTCAATATGGTGTGTCCCATCCTTAACAGTTTCTTAAAAATTAAATTAGATTGTACTTTTATCTCGTACCTACGTTGCACAAGAGTGTCCATGAGACTAGATCTGTTTTATGATCTACTTCATCAATTTTGAACATTCCTTTTTTCTTCGTACGTCCAGAATGTCAAGAAGAAAATACACAAAGTAAATTTATTAAAAAAAACACTTGAAATATGACAATTTTTATACTAGATTCCATTAAAATGTACTGCTAAAGGATTATCCTCCACACTACTTTTTGTCAATCGAAGCGTATGTCCATCATGAATCATTTTTACCACATCCCACTTCTATTCACTTAATCACAATAAATATCATATTACACACCTAAATATTCCTCAAATATAAATTCCAGCAAGCTTCTATCCATTCCATTACCATTTACTCACTGATAATGATGTTAACGTAAATTACCACTTTCTCTTAGATGACAGAATGTAATTCTGATTCCCTATAGAATATTTAGCACCCAGTAACCTTTACCTCAAATCCTAAATTTTCATTTCCAGTGATGTTGCACAGTTGCTTGAGTCGCTCTTCGATTTCCCTTTGCTTCAATTCCTTTGCCTTGCCCAACTGTTCCTTCAGCTTCTGTTTCTCAGTTTCTTTTCTTGTTCTTAGCTCCTCTCTTTTCTGCTTTCTCTTGTCGTCCTTCTTCCTCAAACTGTGATCCAATGTTCGAGGAAAACGTTTGATCTGGAAAAGTCAAAAGTCACTCATTACAGCATTACATCCCTGATGGCACAATGTGACAAATATGCATCCCATTATTTTCGGTACTGCACACGAGCATGAAGTAGAGCTAAGGAAGAACATGTTCATAATTGGGCACATGTCTCCTACATAATCAAAAGCATAATGCAAAAGTACATAGCAAAGTATATTAGACAGAGCAGTAAGTTACAATTGGTTGCTTCTAAAAGCAAATATTCCAAAATCTTAACTTTGAACTCACTACAACAGACTTTTGGCATGCATCTTTGCAACCTTGACATCCAGAGCACCAAAAAACAGATATTTAAAAGGAAAAATTTTCCAATTAATTTTGCAAAGGTTAACAGAACAAAGTGCATGCTAATCCTATTTTCACCCTTTTATTTCGGCAACATATATCAGCTGTGCTACCACGGAAGGAATAAAAATCATGAATAATAATCAGCCATGGCCTGGAGTCAAAATTGAAATAACATTCTTTTTTTCAAATGACCTTGAAAGCCAGATTACACATGGAGCAGGTCGTGGAGGAGACACTGACAAGGCCAAGCAGCCTCAAACAGCTATCACGTTGTCTAGGCAACTTAAAAACCCAAGTTGGCAAAATTCTAGAAAACAACAGCTACTTCTGTGGTTTATATTTCAGCATTAAAGAACATATATAACTGTGTGCCATTTGATTTTTTTCTCCCCGCGTTCAACTAGTGAGCAGGGTGCAAATAAATTTTACCGTTTTTGGTATAGGTTCATTTTGACACCAACACCAACTTTGGTCACAACCTCAAGAATCATCAGAAGAAGCCAAGAATATTTTTTTTAAATACACACCTGACTTATAACTAGAGATGTGCGAATATTATCCACGAATACTCGAATACTAGAAAGTATTCGATATTCGAGATCTCGAATAATTATGGTTAAGGTAAGATCTCGAATATTTTGAATTTCGCGCCATACACTGTTGCACCCACGTCGTTGGTAGTTGACTTGGAAAAATGTAGAGAACTCTAGTTGTTTAGTAAATGCTGTGCCGTTTTAGGAAAGTTGACGAACTATATCAAATTTGCGGATTAGAGCAGTGAAAAGAGTTTGACATGGGAACCGAAAATGATCAGGTGAAAAAATCCGTAAATCCCCAAAATCTGCTACCCCATCCATCCATCAGCCCTCAGCCCCTCCTACGATGCTTTCCTCCTCTCCGAGACCAAACAAAAGGCCCCAGCTTGCGCAGGATTTGTATCACCAAGACCATAAATCAAAAGCTTCAAAAGAAAATATAAAGTTACATGAGAATAATAGAATCTTGTTTAACCCTTCCCTCTTTCTCCCCCACTGACCTTTTTCCCCCTACCTGCTTCGAAGTTCCCCATTTCTGGAGGTCAACTGCTGCATGAGTCATCTATTAGGCCTAAAGGTGTCTAACAATGACTTTCGGCAATTGATATTACACCTTTATTGGATTGTACTATTAGTAATGTGCGCGTAATTTAAAAAGAATAATACCAAACACATCGTATTTTTGAATTTATTTAAGCATTTTACGCAAGGAAATAAATGTCAAAATGCGAAGGAGACATAGCATTTTGGCAAAACTAAATATCCTTGCAGCTGAGTTTCTTGGAAGTTGATGCAGTATTTTTTCCAAAATATATATCAAGTTACAATTTATGAGTTATGCTATAAATCTCTATTGTAACAGTCACAGACGAAGGGATATTTTCCCAGGATATTTGGTTTCTCCCAGCTAGCAATTTGAGTTCATCTGCTTATCTCGTGAGAACTACCAAAGATGGACTGAAAATAATTCAAGAAGAAGAAAATCCCGTGGAGAAGCACATGTATTTTGCAAAACGCCTCGGATTGTCCGCTAGCACTTGACAGTAGGAATGGAGGTGAAGCGAGCTACCTGTTGAAAATAAGAAGTAGGATGAAGCCGAGTATCAGATAGGCATGCCGCTGAAATGGCGTTTGGTAGATAAGAATGTATATATCAGACAGAAATCCATTGTAGCAGTGTAAATGCCGAGATGGCATGCAATCATTTTTTTGTGAGGTGTGTCCCCATACGATATTTGAAAGAGATGTTGGTTGAATAAACAATACGCCCAAATTGTTTCCATAAAGTTAAAATATTCCATTAATCAGCTAAATTCCTGTTTGAATCCTTCAAAGGAAATCACAATTACTCGCCAAAATCCTGGGTTTCCTGCTGCATAGGCAACCTAGTCAAACATTCCTGCATTTACCCTTTCTTTTTTTTTTTCATCCATCCCCTTGAAAAACGATAGATATAGGTTCCACTGTACACCTTTATATTCGCTGCATTCGGCACGCTCGCGAAGGGGCTCCGCCCCTTAGAAACCCCAAGTCTAACGTTTAATATGCTTTGCGCAGTTCTAGTATTGGAAATTTGAGGTATTCGAATATTCAACCAATGATTTAATATTCGAATTCGATATTTAAGTACGAGAAATCTGCTATTCGACCCATCTCTACCTATAATGCATACACTGATATATCAACCAAGGAGTAAACAAATTAAATTTTTCTCCTTCAGCACCATTACAACTGAATAATAAGGCAATTTTTTCTGGATATCAGCTTAATTTTTCCTTCTCAAGTCATTATTTTTAAATGCTCGTGTAAATATTGATAATTTGCTTCTGTTACTGTTACTCCACCAGGAGTTAGATACTTCACTGTAATTCACAAATAGCCTCCAATGTGTCAGCAGGCTGAAAATGTTGGAGTGTAGACTAGCCCAATTATTGACTTAGGGTGACAAATATTGATTATGAGGTTTAATTTTGAATTTAAAGGTTTAGGAACTAACTGGAAATCAGACGGAGGGAATATTGAAATGCTTTGAAATTTTGTTTCTTACCAGCTATGAGCTGTATTAACCCTTCCGAAACTCATTAGATGAAGTGCACATAAAATTTGGCAATTAAATCTCCAGACTACACGCACCCAAAACTCTAGTTAATACTTTTAGAAAGAATAATACATACAAATTCTTGATCTGGCTCTTCAAATCGGAAGTTGAACTTATGCTCAAATTCTTCCATTTTCTCAATCTCCTTTTCTTCTTGTTCCAAAAGATCTCCATCAGTTATTTCATCATCTTGATCACTTTCACACTCTTCCTCCTGCTCTTCCATGTTACTCAGATTCTTTTTGACTTTATTCTCCACCGGTTTAAACCTATGGAAAGTAGAGAATAAATCATTTAGCCCTTCTTTCGAAACTAAATGTTTCCTTCAATTAGAATTATAGATATGTTCCTAAAATTATTTGTAATTATGTTAGTATATTCGCCTGTGGTGACTTGTGTGAATTTGAAAAATTAAGGTTAGGTGAAGGATATCTTAACATTGACATTACAAATACAAATTTATAATGCAGGTGGACCTCGATTTCCAAACCTAATAAATTCCAAAAAATGAGCACTAAATATGAGCAATTAGGTTGCCTGTGTGTTTAGAGATCGTGTTCACCAGAAGCTAAGATACAATCTAACCTTATAATCCATCGCCAAAGCTTTAAACAGGCAGTCTACCAGTTAGCTGACAGTGGTTTAAAAAATAATTTTAATTTTATAATTATCTTTTTCTTTTCCGATAATTGACAAGACCCATGGCTTTGTACGTCCCTATGGTGTTCATAAAAATATTATTATTACTACTGAAGTAAATAAAAGTTGTTTGAAGGCAAGTGTTAGTTTATTTGGAAATGATAATAAAAATTTGTCATCAGTGTTGAAAACGATATCACACAACCTTATTCTGTAGATAAGAGCTTGGAATTGATGAGTACTGGCAGAGTTTCTGTGCACTAGAGAGTTTCCCCGAGCCCCATTGCCAATGGTAGAGGTAATGCCATTGAATGGTAATCCCGTTAACCGGTTCTTGACTCGGTGCATGCCGGGAACGAATCTTCGAAAGTGACAGTCTGAAAGAATCGCCGAAAGCGAATGTGATGCAGCTTTTAAAAAAATAAAAACACACAAATTCTGGCTAATTATCATAAATTTTAATTTATTTTTTTCTCTGGAAAAGAAATAAGAATTCATCCAGCTATTTTAAATTCAGTAAAGACAGCTTGTCACTCGTATTGTCATCATTTAAACTGAGCTAAGTCTTTTACTAAACTGAACGCCAAAGCCATTTGAAAAATCAGTTGCAGTACAGTGCAATCTCGATAAAAGGAGACCCCACGGTGCATCAATAAACACTCGCTATAGCGAATTTTCGTTTTACCGGAGGTGGAGCAAATAGTGCATTTACGTAATCATTCTATTATTTTCGTATTTTCCACTGAAAATTCAAAAATTAACTGATAAAACTGTATCGTGGTTATTTAATGCCTCAAATATTTCCATTGGTGTATGTTTATTGTTCCTGTACGTGGAGCGGCAGTGAAGAGGAATAACGTATTGCATTTGTTTCTGCAGTCGAAAACGGTGGAAGGTTGTATAACGTTCCTGCCTAGGAAGACTTTTTCTATCAGATAATGTAATATCTTCATTATCTACAGTAAAAAGTTTGCTAAGCTTGAAAAATGATGTGATTAAAATTGCCGTTGTTAAAAAAAAGTTCCTTTTTGAGTGTTACCTTCGCGACGTATTTGAAATAATACACCGAGTTTACCACGGCACTGCAAACGAGAGTCAGTTGTTCTGTGAGTTCTTCCAGCGGCCACCAGGGGATGCTTGGCTACCCACGTGACGGAAGAGACCGTCGGTACGACTCCGACCACTGACGCGAATAGTTCACCCTTGTGAATCCGCAACAGAGAATAAATACGTCCATCCAGACAATTCAAGCTGAGTATCATAGCATTGTACATCCTACATCATCACTAAGGTGCACTACCTACTTTTAGAGGCATCATTGCAAGAAATACCTCGTACTGCAGGGAGTTTGTTTTGTCAGGGAGTAGGATGTAAAAAAGTTCCGTTTCGTCTATGTTATATCACGCGAGGAATACTTCTTAAGATACTTATGATCGGAGTCCTTTCTTCCATGACTTTGGGTTTACACCGCAGACATCACCAGCAATTATGAGGGGAGATAACTCTTTTGTGCTTTGCATTAGTATAATCAACCTTCCGCACTCTTGAAATTCTCGATTCGCAATTTATCCCTGAAATACTCCGCTTTAGGCTTAGGCGTATCCCCTTTCTCAGATGTTCCCGCAGATTGGAGTGGGCAAAACCACCCGAACAAAGCTCCTTATATCTCTACATAGTCTGCATTCCTTGGGCGCTTTTGTTTTTTTAAATTGTGAAGAGCGAATAGGAAGATAACTTTATTTCGACACTCTCATATTACTCCTTTATTTTTATTTTCTCTCCTAGACGGGTTTGGCGTTTTTTTGGCCATGGTGTCTGCCATCAAATGCTTTCTATTCACGCAACTCACGGACGTGCGGGTATGCTGCCGACTGCTTTCTGCCGCCCGAGGAACAAAAGAAGATCAACCACTCGCGAATGCTAATGCCACAATATTTTCACCAAAATTAACTACTTATTTATCGGACGACAGTTTACCACATAAATTTGAGACTGAGCACTCTATTAACTTCATTTCTAACAGATCGCTAGCAATTACAGAGATTAAGGAGTCTTGACGTAAGTTTTTCCGACGGTGAAACCCTCACAATGGCGAAAGCCAACACCAAAAGGGCCTCGTTAAAACGAATTTTTTAACATGCTTATTATAGGGTCTACTGACGGTGCATCGGCTATCTCTCGTAATAGCGGGGGTCTCGCTATATCCCGTACTCGCTTAAACAAGGTTCCACTGTATTTAATTTCCCTTTCTAATAGGTTAAGGTATTTTCGGTCACATACATTTTAATCATAGCTAGGATATGAAAACTTACTCATTTCCAAATGCTATGAAGTTCTAAAACAGATATTGTTTGTAATACCAAAATGGACTTCCAATGAATTCCTTTAAACTCAAAATGCATGGAATATTTTCATTCCTTTCACATTTTCCAAATTAACATTCATTTTCATTTCATTTCGTTGAGTTATAAACATTCATCACTGTTTGGAATGCTTGGATTCAACCATTTGATGGTTTGAAGTATTGGGGGGAAAAGCCATACGACAGAAACTCTACCACAGCAATTTTTTGCACCCATAATACCACCACCAAAATGACTTCTGAGAAGCAGCCTTGTTCCATAGTCGCATGAAGCTCCACCACTTCAAATTCTAGGAAAAACTCATTAGCGGGTAGTGTATTTCTGAGTGCCGTGGGCACAAACCCTTGAGACATTCGCATACAACCGTGAAAGGAAGGCTACGTGGTTCTCCTCAGGGGCACCCAGATGGCCACAGGGGTCACATTTTAGTCAATAGATTTTTGGGTTTCTACAAAAATTTTAAATGAGCTTTCTGGGCCTTTGAAAGATGAGCTATAGCTAAAACATTGCAAGTCCATCGAAACCTTCCCAGCAAATCTCGTCTTCAGTGGTGCTGTGTTATTCTCTTGTGTTACCTTGCTGAAGATATTTTCTGCATAGCCAAGGGAATGCATTATAGGCATTTACCAATACATCTACAAGGAAATAGTGAAGGTAACTCCCCCGGATACTCGGAGCGACAATCCTGTTGTATATTGTGAAACACTGTGTTCAGATGAAGTGCCGAGTAGCAAGCATTATAAAATCCTTGGAATCAATTTATATCCCCTTGTTGAGGTTGTTATTCCCCTTGGATATGAAATAGTGATAATGACAGAAAACTGATGCAACAAGGGTCAGAAACAATGCTGCCTACATTAAGATCTAAACCACCAAAACCACAGAGGTGTGTAGTGGGATTTACATGATACAAATTATGCTACAATATCATTTATCTGCTCTTAACTACGTTACTTTCAGCAAGCCATTTTGTTAAAATTTATCTCTAGTGTGGTTAATTCTAATTCCTTCTCCAGTGCCTAAATTCAGCTGGTTTTCTTGAATTTTTTTGGGTGAAGACGTTTCGAGTTTTGTTTTCATTTGTTTGTGTAATCATGGGGATTACCTTCTCAGCCCCAACAATGCATATTGAAATCTCTGTAAGTTTATGCTCGATATCTATTGTAGTTACTTGTTCATAAAATTTCTACATTAAAGGCCAGCACGTCGATGAGGCTTTGGCGATTATTTTGCATCGTCACTTTCGAATGTTCGTACCTGACGTGCACTGAGTCAAGAACCGGTTAACGGGATTGGTCGCCGGTAGCCACTCGGAGAGCGTATACTCTGGGAAATAGGGCTTGGGGAAACTCTCTAGTGCACAAAAACTCTGCAAGCACTACAGGAGGGATGGCCTGGATTAAGGATGGATACTTAGACAATAAACCTATAGCTAAAGAGTTAATCACAGGTTATCCAAGACACTTCTTTCCAAAAATATCATACTTAAAATTGACTGACATGAATATCTCACTTTTTTTTAAGAATGTAGTCTCTGAGAAAGGCTTCTCCTGGATCCAGTTTTGGGTCAGTCCAATAGGATCGTAAATGAGATAACTTATTTTCTTCCTCAGCATCTTCCAGATCTCCTTTATTGCCAAGTAACCAAGAAGAGTAATCATCTTCTTCCTTTTCCTGCATTAATGGAAAGAAAAAAATTGCAAATTAAAAAAGTCAAGACTCATCTTTCTTCACAACACAGCTCTGGGAGAAAGTAATACTTACTATCTAACATTTTAATAACAAAACTCAGTATTCATAAAAATTCTATGCTTAAAGATAAATTGCAATCTATGAATTTCATGGTCAGAATATATTTCTGATACGTAATTAAATTATTAAGACTTGGAGAAGATGAAATGCTTTCAAATGGGTATTTGTTTTTTTTTAACTTCAAAAATGAAGCTGCATCCGCATATTAAATCAAAGTGATGATATCCATAAGAAATTATGTATCTCCTAAAAAAATACATGTTTAAAGCCTGGTATATTTATCAGACAAAAAATGGTGTAATAGAACTGCGTCAAAGTGCTAATCCCCAAATATTAACAAGATTCAATTCTCCTGCTTGGCTTACAGTGCTGAAGTCTGCATTTAGACAATGGGTATCAATTATTTTTAATTTCCCTAAGAAAAATTACTGCCAAAAAATGGTACACAGTTTTATTCAGCACACAATTGTTGATGTTTTATTTAAGTGGAATGAATTTTCCAAAAAATAATTGGATAGGCTATTGATCTATGGATTACATTTGTATAGATTCCAAGGAAATTATGTACACAAATCTTTTAGCTGGTTTCCATTATTCACAGACAGTTTTTGGCCGCAAAAAATAAAAATCCAATTAGTATTTTTGAATTCTTTTAGATGAATTAGCTAGAAACTGAGCGTTCATCACACTCAAGGGTGTTGTAAATTTGGTACTTAACCAAATGATGACGATTTTAAGTCTCTAATACACTGGAACAGAAATATGCACTTTAATTTTGCACGCAAAAATGATTGTCCATTAGTTATCATAGGTTCTCTTTATGCTCATAACCTATGTTTAAATAACTATGATGCTATGTACCACATTTGAAATGAATAAACATCATAATTACGTCATAACTGTAGGCCTTTCTGGCAGACTAAAGGATAATTCCCTCTCCGGGGCTTGGATTAGGTTAGTGTGACTTGATCTATCATAAAATAGGGCATTATTTCCCAAAATAGGATCTATTCAGAATAATGATTACCAAATGTGCTACTCTCAATGCCATTCACAAATGTGATATAAATTACAGCTGATTGAATTAGACTACGTAATGATGGTTTTCGAAGATATGCTTTCATATTGTATGATGGTATACTCTTCTTCTCAAGTTTTCCTTTCTTAAGCAAAAATGCTTGGTTACATAGATTAATGGGAAAAGGAAAGAAGACGTTATCACATGTACACAAAAAGATATTAACATATTCTGAGTAGACTCAAGTTTACTCCAGCAGTCTACAGGGCCAGTATGAAGGCCCAACAATTTAGGATATACTTGGTAATGGTAATGGATGGATGGAAAAGTCTGTAATGATTGAAACTGAAGGAGAAATATTTGATTGATTGAAAATATGTCCATCGGAAGCATCAGGAAGAGTGGCATCATTACAAAACATCATTGATCAAAGGATTACTCAGATGGTGCACTAATGAACGTTAAATTAGAATGACGAAATGGTAGGGGATAATACAGTGCCAAATTGAAAGAATGGAAAAGGAGGGAGGTGCTAAAGAAGAGTGGCAGAAAAAACTCCAGGCACCAAACTTTGTCATTCAGCCCGATATGGTATGTTGATGTTCTGGAACTTGAGAGTCAACCTTATCAGCAAGGCCGAATGTGAGTAAAAGAGATAGCTCTCTTCAATCACCTTCGGCATGCTTAGGCACAACGGGATGATTTAGTCCTGGAAAAAAGATGAAGGAAACAGAAAACAACTAACAATCCCATGAACGACATCAAAAAAAAATTTCTACTGCCACCAAGCATTTTGAGGTACCCCTTGGCATAAACAGCTTTTTGAATTTATTCGGATTGGGAGAGGATATTACAATCAACTCTATCACTAAATTTTACATTATATAAGTAATTATTTAATCACAATCCCAACCAAATGTTAGTGCATGAAAATAAAAGGAGAAATTGAAAATAAAATCACTTTCAAAAATAGATTAATTGTGATAGTTGCTAATAACACTACACCATGAATTATGGTGATGCTCAAATGTTGAATTCATATTTTTTTCCACTTGCAGCACTTGGGGTTCTATAAAAATTCTTTTTACTGTGTACTATGACCTGTACGGCTTATTATCAATAACCCAGTCAGCACAAAAGATAATTTGGATGGAAATTATTTTGGTAATTTGAGGCAAATTTACCCTAGTAATTTACCCTTTGTTTACCACGTAATTACTCACGTGCAGAATTGCCAACAGTGAAGTATAAAAAATATATAATGAGGATTTACTTAATTGTATGAGCTTGAGTAAAGTTTATAAAGTAGAAAAATATAGCTCAATATATCCACAGCGACACTGTAGTGATATTTTTCAAATTACTTTCGATTTCATTTCGCAAATAGTTTCACATTATATACACTAGGCCGGCCCTTATTTTTCAGAATTGAGAAAAGTTATGTTTTCCTAGTCTCAAAATGATCCAAATGAGGCTTATATTCACGTGTTAAAATTTGGTTACTTTAAAATAACGGGAACCCGTGCCCCAAGGGCCCTAAGTACTGAGGACCCTCAATTGAGTTTTTTGGGGCCAAAAAAGTGCTATCCCTATGTAAAACGTAAAAGTAGAGCCCTTTAGGGCCGAATTCTTGTTTGTTTTGACCTATCTCTAATAGTTTACGAGATATTGTGCGTCGTAATGTAATCCACCCTCTAGGGCACTACCCCGCACCGCGGCGCCGCTGAGGTACGGCCCGCACCACTTACTAGAGACTTCCCCTCCACCCCCTCCCCTCCGTCAGCAAAGTCTTTGCTCCTATTGGCAAGATTTAGCCTCTGAAGAAATGTGCTTCCGTTAGAAATAATTTAATTGCCATGACAGTATTTCCAATCCAAGTGATCAATTTATTAACACTCTGTCCATGATTTTTGGTACATATTAACCAAAATAAAATACATTTTCATTGTATTTCTAATCTTTCACTGACACCCCATATTTGACAATTAAATTGGGAGGTTGGGGTCGTGTTACGATGAAAATTCACACTAAGTAATTCACTCTTTCTCCTACGTAACTGACTTAAAATCTTGAATTACTTTCACCCATTTCCCTGCACGATCATTTACCACTTGAAGGCCCCGAATGTATTGCAAATCGTTCTTGTAATCATTATGTTCATCCCATTCTCGTGTGGGCACATCAAAGAATGCCATGCATATTTCCAATGTATTAAATAGCTTTCTAGAATTAGTAGTGACAAAATTTGATATAGATACCTTAGTCAGGTCTTTGTGTTTATAGAATGCGTTCTTCGGTGGATCATATTTTCCCTCATATGTCCTCGTACAGCGTATCACGTTTTCCTTTTCAATACTAGAAAAGGATCCGTCAATGAAAGACAGGCCTACCAACTCCTCACTCAGGTACCACTAGTGGTTTGAAAACCTCTTTTGTACTGCTTTCGCTAAGTCCAGGTTTACACTTTCGTAACAAATCTTTTTAGGAACTGCAGGTCACTTTTGCAGCAAATGTAGCACAAGGAGCGGAGAACATCATCTATTTCTTTCTTCTTTAACATATTGAAATATATCCCTACAATAACTGCATTCCGTGCTGCTCTTTGATTGCGTAAGAATTTTATTTCTTCAGCCCAAGCTCATTTTTCCGAGAGATCAACTGCACATTCCTCCTCGTGTGTCAAAAATTCAATGGCACCGCTCCTTGCAATGTCAAACAAATCATCAAGTTTTGTCATGAAGGATTCTCTTCTCTTCATCTCTACGGTAATTCCCTTTATCTTCTAATGTCGTCGCAATTTTATTCATTCCTTGAGTACTTTTTCCAACTTTTCAATCGCCTCATTCACTGTACTATCAGAAATTCTCGTTTTTTCCGTGGGTAAACGAATTTTTGATGTTTTTTCGCGCACCAAGTAATACATTTCGAGCCCATTAGGTGATAGAGAAAACACTTAGTACTTCTCTCACTGTAGGTAGCTTTGAGCCAAGTATTTCTCCACTTTCTTATTCTACCAGTTCAATGTCTGAATTTAGTCTTGAATTCATGCCTTTCGTTGTTGGCCTATTGTTAAAACGAACGTCAGGTGTATTCATGGTAAACTATTTATTTCACTACTTTTCTCCTTAAATCCTAAAGAATTAGCACTCCCTTTCCTTTGCACACTGTACACAAGAACTAACTATCTCTCCACATTTATCTACATCAGTGAACTGACTGCGTCGTTTCTTTTTCCTTAAATATTTCTATCTACCGTTGGAGCCCTGGAAGTCCTGCTCATTTCTTTAATTCCTTGATAATTCACGAACGCAATTGTATGACATACTTATAATATTTTGTACATAAAGAGCACTTTGGAACAAAGCATGCTGGAATGGTGCGCGGTCGTATGGTGGCAACAAATTAAGATTTAAGGGGTCGGTACCTAGTACACAAGGCGGCGTTGAAGGGTTAAAATTGACATTGCGGGATTTAACAACATTAATCATGACAAAAGAGAAACAGTCTGATCAAATCCGTACCACTGGCATGTAAATCTTGCCATCAGGAGCAGTCTTTGCCGAGGGAGGGGAGGGGTTGGAGGGGAAGTCTCTAGTAAGTGGTGCGGGCCGTACCTCAGCAGCGCCGCGGTGCGGGGTAGTGCCCTAGAGGGTGGATTACATTACGACGCACAATATCTCGTAAACTATTAGAGATAGGTCAAAACAAACAAGAATTCGGCCCTAAAGAGCTCTACTTTTACGTTTTACATAGGGATAGCACTTTTTCGGCCCCAAAAAACTCAATTGAGGGTCCTCAGTACTTAGGGCCCTTGGGGCACGGGTTCCCGTTATTTTAAAGTAACCAAATTTTAACACGTGAATATAAGCCTCATTTGGATCATTTTGAGACTAGGAAAACATAACTTTTCTCAATTCTGAAAAATAAGGGCCGGCCTAATATACACCCTATCCATGAAAGGCTATGGCCATTAACAGAAATTCAAGTGATTAAAAATTACCTGATTATTTTCGTAAATACATAGAGAAGACTACTAATTTTCATCGGACAATTATTTTCACTAAAATAGTTATATGAAAGATCAAATTCAAATCTTGCCGGTTGGCTACATTGGATCCTAAACTGCGATTTACGAATAGTCCCACACAGCACATCATTGCCAAAGGATGTCTGCTGTGCATCCTCTCAATGTCCGCGGATTTTCAGGACAGCCAGAGGACGACCGGCTGCCGTCCGTGCCATCCGTCCACACACTGTCCTATCTCGGATATCCAGCGGACGTCCAACTAGTGTCCCATTTGTACAAAGGTTTTGAACAGTACACTGGCAAATTCATATGCAGTGATAATTGTATCATAAACGTCCAAATTTCCTAAAATCTTCTGAATTAACATACGACACAGTAGTATCCAGTTCGTATCTGGATACTAAGATTTGTAGCCAGTTTGGGCCTATTTCCTTTCTCGGATGGTGCCATAGCCACCTAGAAAAAGGCCCGCAACTGACGGCTGTGGTGCCAGCCAGCTGGCGTTGGAGATCACATTGTTAACGTTACATCTCACCACATTTCAGGGATTTTTGTGGTTAAGTTGGTGAAAATTAGAGTTTCTGTAAATAGTGAAGTTTCCGTAATTCTTTAATTTCATTTGGTAGAATCTAGTAACTTGTTTGTGAGGTATTTTTGTAAAAAATGCCTTTCACGTACCTGTGGTGCCGAGATGTGAAGGAAACTCTGGGACTAGACCCAAAGCTCAAGTTTTTAGCTTTCCAATAGATCCTGAGTTGAAGAAGAATTATATTTGGGTGATAAGATGAGACAATTTCACGCCTACGAAAAACATTAAGCTATACAGTGGAAACCCGATCTATTGTTCCTGCATTGATTGTTTTCCCGCATTCATCGCTCACCGTTCCTGGTGTTAAATAAAGTTCCATAAAGGCATTGTAATTTTTTCCCGCATCCATCATACTCCGAAGTATCGTTTTCCCACATTGATCGTTTGAACGCGGTCCCGGCGTATAATTTTCCCACATCCATCGTTTGACGAAAATGAGACAAAGTGTTTATAATGTGCTATATGTGGCTAATGACGACAGACACATAGTTTGAATCTTCCCACGAGATTGAACTACCATAGGAAGAAGCTGAGTGCCGTGGGATAGTAACATTAGTGCATTTCCCAAGATCCGCTATCCCCTTCCATTCAGCACTCGCCTCCCCCCCTCTCAAGCTTTCCTCTTCTCCAAAATTAAACAAAAGGTTTTAGCTCGCGCAGGAATAGGGTGGTTTCCTATTATTTTTTTATTGCCTAAATCGAAAGATTATTACTCCTGGAGTACGTATTTCGCGCTTTTAGATTTTTAAATGACGATATCTATTTTTCGTGATTAAATGAAAAGTGAAAAATTTCAAGCGCGCGAAAACGCGACGCGTAAGTAGGAAAGTCCGTGCGATGCATTTCTGGTTCCCCCTCTCTCCTTGTGAAGTGACCTTGATCGAGACTCTGAGCGCTGATAGGACGCAGGATGCTAGCGGATAGCTGAGTGCCTTGCTGAATGGTAGCGCTTGGCTTAAAAAAGGTTTATTAATACCTTATCAAACGAAGAAAACTTTCCGACCTTAGCCAGTTTTAATAGGTGATTATTAAGACATGTTTCCCTGAGCTCTGTGCCTCATGCATGCATTGGTAACCTCAGACGATGTATAACTCCTATCCTCTCGTGTAGAAACTAGGTCCCTGTGACGTCACGCGGAGTGGAATCGCATGGGCGCCAATCTGGCCTTTTTCAAATGAGGATAAAATTTGACCCTTGCCATTCGTCTAAACCGGTATTTCAAAAACCAAATAATTTGTGTATTATGAATACACTAATGGTGGGTAACGAATCGTAATCAATGCCTATCGTTTTCTTTGATGAAGGAAACTACCCTATTGTATTACGAAAACCTTAGCTTTGAAAAAAAAATATCAAGTTACACGAGAACAATAGAAATGTGTTTCACACCCAACCCCTTTTCTCACCCACCGACCTTTTTCAGCCTATCTCCTTCAAAGTTCCTAGTTTCTGAAGGTCACCTGCTGCATGAATCACCTATTACCCCAAAAAGTGTCTAACAATGAATTTTGGCAATTGGTATTATATTTTAATTGGATTGAAATATGTATTTGTAATGTGCACGTAATTAAAAAAAGAATGAGATTAAACACGACGTATTTCTAACGTTATTTAAGCATTTTAAGCTAGGAAATAGTTGGAAAAATACCATTGTGATTTCTGGCGAAACTCGATATACTCGCAGCTGAGCTTCTCGGCAGTTGATGCAGCATGTTTTTCCAAAAACAGGACATCAGGTTACAATATACAAGTTATACTATAAGCCTCACTTGTCAGAGTTACTCTCGGAGGGATATCTTCTCAGGATATTTTGTTTCTCCCTACTAACAATCCGAATTCATCTGCTATTCTGGTGCTACGCTAATTATATAAGAATGGGTAAGTTTCCTCCTTTTTAGGACAAAAAATTTCATGGTGCAGTCATATGGTCATGCTTCACCCTCTGCAGTATGCTTTGAGTATGCCGTACGTGAGAGCATCAGTTCCGAACTTCATCTCATACAAGTGGTTCCGTACTTTCCGGGATGGGTTGACTTCAAACTAGCGAGTGTTTTCGGTGTACGTTTAATAAAGTGAGGTTTTATATTTACTAGTTTTATTTTTATCCGTCTTCGGACCATGGCCCTTCCGAAGAAACAAGTGAAAAATTTAAAAAATGGACTGAAAATAATTGACGATGAAGAAAAGAATTCGGACTAGTAGCGCGTGAGTATTGCAGAACGCCTCGGGTTGTCCGCTAGCACATGACGGCAGGGGTCGGGGTAGTGCGAGATACCTGGTGAAAACAAGAAGTGGGATGAAGCCAGGGGTCAGGTGGGCGTGCTGCTGATGATTAACGCAACATTGTTAACACTTTACACATTGCCTAAATCATATTAAAAATTTAATTTTTAGAAAGGAACATTTCAAATAATAAAACTATTTTTGGCCTTTTTGATCCATCTCACAACCAATCACTGCATCGGCGAAAGTGGTTGTTTTAGGCATAACATGCACATTGCTCTCGTAAATACGAGCACTGGAAATGGCATTTCATGGATAAGAATTTTACACCAGACAGAAATCCATAATAGCAGTGTAAATGCCAGAGTGGAGAGCAAACATTTTTTTGCGAGGTGGAATGTTCCTTCAGGATATTTGAAAGAGATATTGGTCAAATCAACAATATGACCTAAGTATCTCGATAAAGTACTAGTATCCCTGCAATTGGCAAAATATTGTTTGAGTCCTTTAACGAATATCATAATTATGCACCAAAATCCTGCATTTCCTGGTACATAGGCAACCTAGCCAAACATTTCCGCATGGATCGTTTTCCCGCATTCATCATTTTTTTCATCCATCCCCCTGAAAAACGATAGATCGAGGTTCCACTGTGTACTCTTTCTCCCTGAAATTATTTGGATGTAATTTCTAGTTAGAAGTGGCTTCGAGATGTTGATGAACGACTCGAGGACTGAAAGTGGTGATTTAAAATATTGCAGCAGCAATTCATTTGAAAATTCTTGCATTTTAGTTGTCTTTTTTGTATTCTGTCGTTCGGTCAACGTGTGGCTGAAGGAGTTACTAGGAATAAGCAGCCAAGTTTATAGAATCAAATACTCTTTCTAAGTTTGCCTTTTGATGTGTTATGCGTTGGCTTTCATCATTTCAAACTATCTTATGCTATAGTTTTAAATATAAAATCATTGAGGTACAGTGAGTCCTCGTTTAACGTCACTTACCGTTCCTGAAAAATGTGACGATAAACGAAATGACGTTAATCGAAGCACAATATCCCATAAGAAACAATGTAAAAAGTGAATATCGGCTCCTAGACCTCACAATTCCTACGCGAAAAAATTTTAGCGTATCATATTTGGGCCATTTCTTACGATGGGAATGCCAAACTATGGCATAAACACGAGTCCCTGTCTTCATTGACGGCAATACCAGCAGCTACGTGTGCATCCTTCTCCATTTTTGTATCTTCCCGCGTTTGTTTTTTCGGCTTTGCTATGGTGGTCACCTGGGCATCATCGCCTGGGCATCATCATCGCTGAAACATCGTCGCAGTTACAGGAACCAAGATTATTGAGAACACGGCGAAAAAGTGACGACAAATACTCCGAGTTCTACACGGAAAAATTCCTAGAAATCACTTTTCAGGTTCCAGAAAACCGTTATGTCAAGTAAAATTTGCTAAAACTTTACTTGACATTTACGCACTTAACATTTGCGCACCTACCTAAGAATTCATTTTGCAGAAAATTTGCTATAAACGTAATCGAAATTGACAATAAACACACCGTTTTACACTTCGTTTAGACTGACTGTATTACCGCCCACAAAATGTACAACCTGCAACGCCCACCGCTTCGCATTTTTTCCCGCACGAAATTTAAAAGACCTGACCAGACCTGACGTTATCGCGAAGCAAAGGTGCGATAAACGAATGACGGTCTCAAAATTTTCGTGACGTTATCGCGAAATGACGTTAAACGGGGTGACGTAGAACGAGGACTAACTGTATACAATTATCTCATATATTTATAAGCCTAGTCATTTGATTTCTCATGCAAAATTGCCATGCCATAAATTGGAAATGAAATGATCAAGTAATTTTCAGGGTATTTTCGTATTAATTAATGTTAGGTGTGTCAGCTTCACTTCACACCTTGTGATATTAGAAAATAGTCTGTGGCCTTAAACGAGAAGATGGGTAAGACATTTCATGTAGAATTGAAGGTGCCCAGGTTGGAGGAGGGTGCCATTTCTTCAGTTACCAAACTATCATCTAGAAGACATAGCAGTAGAAGTGACTTTTATATATATGGTGGATGTGGATTTGTTTTTTGTAAGTGAATGCTGTGATAGGGGACATTCATCAGAGAAACTATTAAAGATAGTTATGTATTAAGGCCGTTTTACACGGTACACGGAATTGCGCAGGTTAGAGCTGCATTAATTTCTAAAATGGCGTGGAATTGGGCGAATGTATAAACGAAATTAGAACAGGGGTTATTTTGCTGTCTCGCATCCACGCATTCGTTCTAGCAATTCGCCGCTTTACACAACGCAATTTTGATTGCGCCTTCGCACGTACGTCAGATTGCGCAATTCCGTGTACCATGTAAAACGGCCTTTATGGCTTCTGCCAGTGCTCTTTTAAATAATTTTTGTTTGAAAGAGAATAAGAGTATTTGTTTCGCCAAATTAGATGTGGGTTAGAAGAGAAAATTGCCGATATTATTAAGGCCTACTGTGGACAAGTTTCACAATTTTAACTTTATGATTTTAAGAATTTAAGTATGTTAAGCCCAAGATTAATAAGGCTCTATCTTCCTTGTCTTAAATGTTATCAGTCCTTTATCTATAAGAGACGATGCCCTGAAACAATGCCATAATTATATCATTCATCTTTATAGGAGCAGTGCAGGAGAGCATGCCTGCCCCTGGAAAATATGTAGAGGTGACTGAGAAATTACATTAGGCACGTCAAGAAGCGCTTGCAGGGGAAGAAGAAAAATAAGTAATATTTAATTTCTTGAGTTAAGATTGTTATACCAAAGAAGTCTAATAAATATTGTACATGAAATTGATGCCTCATTTATTTAAATTCTTGTCCGGACCTCGTGTTAATTGGTAACGAAAAAATTCAGTCCTAACCTAATGTGTCCTTTGAGTGCCTTGAGGGTGTCCAGAGTGGACATTCAGGACATCCGTCAGCAGTCTTTTTTACTGACATGCGGACGTGCAGCTGACATCCTTTGGCATAAATGCGGACGGTCTACGGACATCCGTAGGCCACTTGGCGGGCAGTCACCGGATGTCCTAAAGATGTCAGAGTGCTGTGTGGGGTGGACAGTAACGTTGGCTACGAGTGGACAAATAAACAATGAAAGAAGAACATGAACGCGACTGCAAGTGCCGAAGTAACGTGCCTGGCAATTATAATTTCTAACCATTACTGGAGCATAAGAGTAATAATGGGGTAATTTATCTTTTGTGCTGACTGGGAAGAAGCTAATAAAATATAAAAATGCAACTCTTACCAGCTCCTCTTGAGATTTCACTTTCTTGGAGAATAAGCCACCAATTCCTTGCTCTTCCTTCTCATCGTCATCAGCTGAATTGAGTGCACCTTTAAAACTTTCCTTAATGGCATCTTGTTCCTCAAAATAAGATGGGGATATCACTTTCTCTTCTTCGTCTCCGTTCACCTCTTCATCTAAAATAAAATGAAGTTAGCTTTCAGGAAATTTATAAATGTAAGGCATTTAAACTATATCCCTTTTAGTAAGACATGAAGCTTTCCACATGCATGTAGCCAGTGAAGACTCCTAATGTTTTAAACACCTTAATCTTTATTGCCTTATTGACAAGTTGTTTAGAAGTTTTGCGCTCCTCTCCTCATTTGTCACATTATCCAGAAACTTGGCCAATGTCAGTCTAACTTGAAAATGAGGGGTCTTTCCTCCTTTCTCTCTCTCTCCCTCTCCCCCCCTCCCTCCCTCTTCGTACAGCTTTCTTTGATGCGTTAATGCTGTAACCGTCCAGCTCAACATGCTCTTATATAAATTAAATTTTGCTATTGAGAAAATATGGAGTGAAAATTATAAATTTGAGATAAAGGCAACTATTTACAATAGTCTAATTTTTATGCATTAAACATTGCAAGTTGATATCATAAGCTTTGAATGAGTAATAAGTAAAAAGATAAAAACTAAAGATAATCAGATTAAAAACTAAAAATATCCATCAAGCTGGAGTGATGATTCCTCTTAATGAAAATAATGCAGACACTAGCCGGCAGGCAAGTGCCTCGCTTGTCTACTTGGCCACCGTCAGAGATGAAGCACAAACCCAATGCAGAGGGGTTGAGCTCAGTGAACTACAGTTGCCACTCTTGGTGTGTCAAGTACACCACTCACGAAGACTCAAGGCGAGTGATATCTATATGGTTAGACCCTCTTGGAAAAAATCTACCGATTCAATTGAAAAATTACAATTTAATTTCCTCATTTTCAATTAAATTTCCAAAAATTCAATTGAATTTGAAGAAAAGATTTGAAATTGAATTCTAAAATAATCAATTGAATTCCCAAATGTTCAATCGAATTCACCCACAAGGTTTCTACTGGAATTCATTATCACGATCATCACAAACCACCAATGACGGCTAATGAAGTGATCACATAAATTAAAACTACTATCACAACTTTTATGCACGTTAAATCCTTACTTCTCCAATAAAAAGATAGTGGGCATAGTGCTGGCACCTGCCAAGGGAAGATAGCTAATGACAACAATTCCGATACCGTTATCCTGTTGTTCGTGTTTACGTGCATGTGGTTGACTGAATTGAAAAATTTTCAACTGAAAAAAATTCGATTGAATATTTTTAACGGCGGACAAGTACTTGCTAGGAAAGAATTTTTCCACAAAAGTGAACAAAGTGAACAATCTTATAAAACTGTCAGACAATTCACCCAATTTTTAACAAAGTGAATAAAAGTGAAAAAAGTGAGTTAGTGGACGTCCTGTATGTAAGTCTTCTGATAATACTGAGAAGATAGGACAACCCAATTTGCCCAATCATGAGAAAGTCTAGTCCCATGATGACATTCATCAAAGGGAATGGGAAAGGAAGAAAGGCTTTGAATAAGCCACAAAGACAACAAGTGATTACAGATGTAAAAGACGAAACAAATGTTAGGTGATGAGAGAGCTGATTGAAGCTACATCAAAACAATCTTAGAATAGACATACATCTCATTACTCACCTTCATCAGGCAACAGGCCACCTTCTTGAATAACTTTCCTTTCGTAGTCTCTCAGGAACATTGGTTTGGACTTTTTTTCTGACTTACTTCCTGCCCCTTTCAATGGAAGGCTTACATTGTCAAAGAACTTTGTATTCTTGTCATATATTTTAGGGTCCCTCGATTTTAAAGATGAAAGAGTGTGATAAAATTCTTTGTCGAATTCCATTGGCAGCTCCTTTGTAAAAAATCAATTAAACATCAAGCATTGGACAGTTATTCGTAACGACATTAAGGCATTCGTAATTACCAAGTCATCGTCATCCGACGACGAGCTACTGCTATCATCTTCACTCTTCTCCAGGGCATCTTCGCCAAAACGATCTTTAACTGAAAACATAAATACACAGATTTTAGAAATTACTCCTACACAGATTTTATAAATTACTCATACCGACCTAAAAGAAGTATTGCAACAAAAAAGGCACGAAAAAATAGACCTAAATACATTCCAACAACTATACATATGTACGTATCAACATGATAAGACAATCATTTACTCATAAAACCCTCAACACGTAAATTTTACGCTGGTACAATAATTTCAGCTTTACTGCCATTCTTACCTGAATATATCCCGGAAATTGGATGTAAAAACCGAAGAACATTTATTACTACAATATTTAACAACTATGAAAAAACAGTTAACTAACTTAATCCAAACACTTACATTTTTGCAACTCTTCCTTCCTTCGCCAACTATCATACCTATCTGCATAATTTTTGTTTATATTAAACTTCACCTCTAATTCCTCCTCGCTATCACTTAATAGTGTTGCCATTTCTAGGACAGTTTTGATATATGGACAACAAGGAACAATAGTGAAAGTTTAACTAAAAGCTCTCTCATCGAGGCGTCAATTTCGAACAAATATTTTGATTAACTTCAACCTGTCATCACAAGCTGGCACAACGTAAATAAACAATTCATTTCGTATGGTTCATATAAAAGTCAGCACCAACGATGTACCAATCTTCTAGAGCTCGCACGTGTGACTGAGCGGTAGTGATGGGTCGGTCATGAACGATCGAATCATGTGACCAGGGTCATCTCCGAGATTGATCGGTGAACGGGATCATTCAGATGACCGAGAGGGTCATTTCCTCCCGTCGGTCGTTCGTGACCGTGGACGTTCTCCATCAGTCGCGATCGTCGGTCATTCATGATTGTTCTAGACGCAGGTCATTCGTGATCGTGGTCGTTCTCCGTCAATCGCCAGCCATTAGGTCATTCGTGATTGCTCATTGCATAGGTCATTCTCAAACACAGTCCAATCGCTATCATTCTTCGAAGATGTCGCGGTTGATGAACGTCACTCGCGACCTGAATTGACCGTTTTTGACTGCTCTTTCACTCGTGGTGATGAATGGCATGGTATTGTAATCACTTTTAGAGACAATGTTCGTAATAATTGTAAAGTTTTCTATAATCGACATTTCAGGGTACCTATGGCCTTCATATCTCAGGTGATATGCCGAAAATCTTGAAAGAGCCCATTTATCTCTCATGCCTTTCAATTAGTTCCATTATTAATATTGACTTTCCATAATAAAATATTGATCACTAACCCTATGGGTCACGAATGATTGGAAATTATCGTTGATTCTGTACCTTGAAAAACAATAAAAGGAGTGTAATAAACAACAATTAAGGCATATTCTGTATTTGTAAATGTTTTGGAAGTAATTAAGATAAAAATTAACTAGTTTCTCGTTTTAATAAATGAAAAAAAAACTTTATAGATTAATGATAATAACAACTCATCTCTCCTTTAACAAGATATACATAGATATTGTCCTTAAGAAGAAAGCGATAAGCGGGTCATGATTGACAACAGGGTAGTGATTGCCCCCTCGGTCGTGATTGTCTACGCAGTCGTGATTGCCTACTCGGTCGTGATTGCCGTCCACTTTCCACAATCATGACCCATTCAATCATGGGGCCGATTGTGTAACTTAACGTTCGAACGATCGTTAGAGATCCGTTCACTCTCGATTGAGTTCCCGGTATTCGAACGTAAGCCGTATGTGCGATTGTGTATGGACGATCGTCAACAAGCAATCGAAAGTTACGACGTTGTCATATTTACTTGGAATTGGGAATACGTTACGCGATTGTTTTCTTTCTGCTCATGCGCAGTAAGGCTGAGAGTGCTTGTGGTTGTTTTGAATAGCGAAACTAACTTAACAATATTGGTTTCAGAGACAATTGGCCAATTAAGTTTATATTAATGAAAGCATCTAACTTTGCGTATAAATCAATCTCTTTCAATTCAGTATTTCCTTTCCTCCTTTTCGTTGGAGCGTAGCTGATATTTGGGATAAGTAGTTTTTACTTAGATATCGCTGACTATTTAGAAATGCCGCGGTAAGTCTCCGTTTCGTTACTTTTGCAATTCGCTAAATAATAACTTGTATCATTTGTAATTGACTAAAGTCATTTAGATCAAATATATGAACGGATATTCGATATTGATAGGCTCTCGTCTTCGCCTTTGTGTGTCTGCAAGGAGCAATGCCGCAGAATATTGAATATTTGCAAGAAATAAAAACTGACGAGTGTGAATTAGTACAACGTCTTAATAATAAGTCGTAAGATAAACAGTTAAAAAAGCACGTAACTCATGAAATAAATAAGTACGTTAATATTCTCAATCAAAAGCATTCTCATCATCACAAACCTTTCACCTATTACTTGAAAGAAAAAGCAAATATGCAGAGTCATCTTTGATATCCCCTCTCGTCTCAAACACCCGAATATCACTTCAAAAAATTTACCTTTGTTGAGGAAACCATATCGCATCAGAGACATTAATGGAAGTACATAAACCATATAAATTCAACTTAATTTACGACGTCATTGAGAAGTTAAAATAAACTATTTGAATACATAAATTAAATCATTTACTTGTCAATAACCGCCCGATGATCTGAATTAAATTAAACCTCGTAGAGAATATAAATTTGGCAATGTATTATAGCACAACTATAATTTACCTAATATACTATAGTGGAACCACGTTTAAATCAAGCATACAAAAAGGATAACTTCATTTGAATTGCACACACATTACATAGCGAAGCAATTGTAAACGTCCTCATCTTTGTATCGTATAGTAAACTAACACGTACAAATTGTAGTTATCGATGTAATTTCACTACTTATTCACGTTATTAAAACATAACACAATGATGTATAAATTAAATAGAATGTTTAATTCACTTAATTCCACATGAGATAATTTCCTTTCAATTGCACACACATTACACAGCGAAGCGAATGTAAACTTGCTCATCTTTATACCATAGTGAACTAATACGCATAAATTGCAATTATTTATGTCAATTCACTACAAATTCACGTAATCAACAACATAACACTGCGATTTATGAATATAATTGATTGCATAATTCACTTAATCCCAAAAAAAAGGACATAAAACGTGGCCATGAAAGGTAATAAACATTTAAATTCCATCCCAAACCTCACCTGTGAACGATTCGATAGCCTTATCGCCAAGTGATGTGTTGACGAAGAGATGCTTTCGATCGAGAGCCGGAATACTTTCGAACGTAAAGTTACACAATCGCTCCTTCAATTGTTTTCGAGTTGTTGATCTAAATTCCACGGGAACCGGATCGTTACGTTCGAACGTAAAGTTACACAATCGGCCCCCATGACCTCCCGTTCATGACAGAGTCACTGAAATGAATTGTCACCGTGATTGGGATCACGAGAATGACCGACTAAGTCCACTACTGAGCGGAATCCGACATTCAGTTGTTGGGTTTGGCGTCGAGGCGGCAGATACGATTAGTTGCACAGTCAACTTTGCTTGCTCCTCTCAGGAGATCCACGATCATACGCACGATATAATTGAATAACAGGATTTGGCTGTATTCCAGGAGAAGAAAGAGTAACTGCCAATTCATTTATCTTAAAAGCTATCAAAATAACTCTGTATGTCACCTCACAACTTCCATGCATAGAAGAAGATACTCCAATAAGATGTTCCATACCTCTCATTTTCTAGGACGGTGCCTCCACCTGTATCAGGGGCGGATCCAGGATTTCTTTCTGGGGGGAACAAGCAAGGCCCTATCCAGGATTTTGTTATTGGGGGGGGGGCACAGGGATGCCCGTAATACAAAATGAACACGATGATAATGGGACCGTATTAAAAATCTTGCATATATTTTAAAGGCCTGGAGGGGCACGTGCACCCGTGCCCCCCCCCCTATGACCTGTATCATGATTTAGTGGCATTTGGTCTTTCATGGCAAAAGTATTGAAACCAAAATGTAAAATAAAGTGCTGCATTGTTGGAATAGCAGTGGTAAATTGGAGTAGTGGAAGCTCTCAACCATGAAGAAGGTGATATTTCAATTAAATTCATGACATCTAAAGGACCCTCACCTTCATTCTCTTGGCCAGAGAGAGATGATGTTTGCTGTGTGCCACTATATAGGACACTGCATATTGTGTGCGCTTAGTTCTCCTGCGACCACAAGCTCTAGGAGGTCATACTACTTCTTGAGGGTGGAAGTGGCCAACATTCAAAAAAATATTTAACTGGTCAGCCAGTTAAAAGGAGAAGTCTCGCTTTCAAATCAATTGGTAAGGTTGTTAATTTAATTGTACTGTTTTTACCGAAATTTCAATGATATAGAATCACTAAATGAAATATTGAAAGGAGTAAGTACCTGAGAAATTTCTGAATTCAAGTGATTTGATGAGGGTTCCCTTTGGCAATGTACATTCCTGTGATGTCAATACTTCTGGATATGACATGTACATATCTGGTCTTTGGACTGAGATTAAAAGAAATGGAGAATGTGATAGTGCACCATGGGTCACGCAGTTTTTTTTAAATTAAAACTCCCTCCGCTCAAATAGTTCTGATAGCACGAAATTACCAGTACATGGGGGAGTACATTCACATGATTGCTTATGCGTTTCCTACTCTAAGAGCCGGTAGCATACGCTATAGCAGTGAGATAATGCATGCATTAATCCAATATTGTTTAATTATGAGTTTAAGCTTATCTCTCCTCTAAATTGTGTAATTTCTATGTGCCTTGAAAAACATGCCATATTTTTCCCGTGACCATGAATGGGTATTTCTTTTTACAAAATGAAACACCAGACTCATGATTTTTTACCATCAGGATCTTTGCTCATACATTATAATGATTACTTTAAACTGAACCATGAGTCTGTATTCGCATGGCCTTTCCCTGTGGATGCTGACAATGAAAACTGGTATCAATGTGTACAAGTGAGATTTTTTTGTACTTTATTTTTTTGCAGCTGAATTACTTCATGCAGTGAATATTCAATGATAAAAGTGGGATCATTATGAACTACTTAACTTTAGAAAAAAATCATGCTTTTTCAACTCACAGGAATGGAGTTATGGATGAAAATATGTCACTATGTGTTGCACGTTGCGGCACTTAAGGGGTATAACCCAAATTTCAATTGCTCATATTTCATTAACAATTACAGGCTAAGGTTGAACATAATCTCTAATCATACCAGAATGTATGACTATGGCAAGTTTCATGAAAATCCAAGTCGGTGGGTGTCATTTGGTCAAAATATTGGTTGATTTGACATGAAATGACCCAAAAGGCAATAACATATTACTGCTCTATTAACAGTCTGAATGATTACGCAAAGTAGAGTTATATTGCATCAATTAAAAAGCATAATTCTAATATTAATTTTTCTTCCCTTGGGACTTTAATCACTGTTCTGCAAAATTTTAATGACCTGAAAAAGTCCACAATATGAACACAGCATCCAATCAGCTGTCACTAAGATTGGATCGTTAGATCTTGAGGCCCATAGCTAAATATTTTACCCACCACAACACAAGAACATTGGGCATTCAAGCAGTTTTAATGCCAAGAATATAAGCTGTGATCACATGAACCCCAAAACAGTGTATCCCAATTTTGGAAAGATAAGGAGGAAGACTTAATTTTTTTTACTCAAAGCTTTCCTAATACAGACCTTTCCAAGTAGTTTTCGTGTTTCCTACATAAAGATATCAGGGAGCTTTGTGTTATTTTCACAACACTATATAAGTATTTTAAGCTTTTAGTGGTTTAGCCACTGCAGGTGATATGAGATTCAAGTCCAAACATACATAGCAAGTGACTCATTCACAAACACAATCTCCAAACAAAGGTAAATGCTTTCCAAATAACTTTCGTAGGACCGGCAACAGCAGTCTTGGCCACATTTTACAACCATATTCCCAAGCCAACTAAGTTATGGGGCCACATTGTGTACCGATAAATAAGGTAATAAATTTTATCAGATCAAGGGAAAAGTGCAGCACCTTTGGAAACTGACCAATAAATAATAACACCATTCAAAAGGAAGACTTTAATATTAAATGTTTCATCCGTAGACATTAAGCTACAACAATAGAATTATCTTATAATTTCTCTAATTAAATTTAAATTATTAAATATATTTTTCATTAAAAATATCAAATGTAAAAAATTTATTTATTGAGAATGCACAGTGAACAGTCTTGATGGACAGTTTTTGGGGGTTGACTTCTGGAGCTACTTCTCTCCTGGAAAATAGACACCATAAAGAGATAGGAGTTACATTTGAGTAGAGAAGGGTATAAATAACACAATATAAAATATGATAATAAAGGACAAACATAAACATCACAGAAGAGTATATATATCAATTTAACAGCACTCCAAAAAAATGAGTTGGTTATGAGCAACTGAGGTTTATGGTGTGATTGATTAACCCTTGAACGGCTAGAATGCCCATATGGGCACAGCTGCAATGGTCTAAAAAATTATGTATAAATTCCGACCAAAACAATGAAGAGCATGCTGTCTCCACCAAAAATGATTACAATGTATTACTTTATTCGGTTCGTGTGTTTACGGGCAGCATTTATACCAGCAGTTGACTGTGGCACGATGTGTATCTTTACTCATAGTGTTCGAGGCGGTAAAAGAGGAAAAATGGCGAAGTGTCTTCAGGAAATGCGATTTTTTTCCTTTTTATTTTCGATAAGCGGCTATGTGTTTAATCTTATCCTTATAATGAATGTTGTCTACTTCAGTTTATTTCGCCAGCATTGTGATATCTTTCGCATAAGACAAGGAATTTGAATTTCTTTTTGGGTGATCCCGTATGGGCACGCTAGCCGGTAGCCGGGGGTGTGTTTTTTTGGCGGATGATCATGGCTACAAACGTCGTTATTGGGTCTATTATCAAATAATTTGGATCTAAAACGCAAAGTTTTTGTCAACCTTTCATTTTTCCTTATGCCATCCGATTTTAAAGACTTCAATATTTTTTGCTATATTTTTGTAATATTTCCATTAATTTTTAGTACAAGATGCTATGTATATTCTATTGTGAATGCAAAACCTAGAAGGCCTATAGATTTCATCACTTATTGTAGTGATGCACATTTATACTGTCATTGCATTAGGTCACGCACATTTTTGAGTATTTCAAACCTATATTGTTTTTAGTCATAGTGGGTGATATAAATTTGGTAAAACAACCTTAATTCTTCTTTTCATAAGGCAAATTAATAAACACAATTCTTATTACATATTCTTTTTTGTAATCTAATCTTTTCCTCACATGAGATTTCCCTGAATTTTTGAGGACGTAGTAAAGAATGTTCTTGAAAATGTTTTAAGATTCAAGTAGGTTTAACCCCTCAAGCGTGACTTTAAATGCCCGTGGTCGTTCTCTCAGCGTGTGCGACACAGCGTTTGTGTCGTCCGATTGCCATGCCTCAAGCGTGTGCGACGCACCCTATGCGTCCGAATGTTTCATTAGGCATTCCTATCTCTTAAGCTTCCATATATGTACTTTTAGTGAGTATATATGTGAGACACATCTGCCTGCTATCGTTCTGTGCCCCTGTGGTCTGTGTTTGCGTTCTCGTATTTTTTAGAATATTTTTTTCTAGCTGGTGTCAGGAAAGAATCGCTTCCTCTAGGGTCAGCGTCTGGTTGATGCTAATGAAAGATATCCTTCCACTCAAGCTCTGGTTATGTGCTTTCTTAGCGATTGTGTGTGACGTGTGGGGATGCTGAATGCTTTCGTCTTGGGTTCGTTATCATCTGCTTCTCTGCCTCATCGTTTCCTTTCTCTTTCATCGAGGCAATGATAATGAAGGCATGGTCCGTCCAGGCATTGTCTCTCAACGCCTCACGGAGCCTCGAAGACCGGCCAGCATCCCCGCATCTTGGTATCTTATTTACGACGTTGAGGCTAAGGGTTGGGGTGTTTTCATCCCTACGCTTGCTTTGGTGATTTTTTTTATTTTTTTTCGGCCTTGAATCCACTCCATATCTGTACCCCTCTTTAGTTGACCATGGCTTCTAGCTCGCGTGAGTTGTGCGATGAGCAAGTGCTTGACGCTTTGGAAGAAGAGAGCGCAGGATGCTCAGATACTACTTCGGAAATTTCAATTGGATACTCTCTGGATTCCAGTTCCGAAGAGAGCGAAGGACCTTCTCATTTTTCTGTGAATCTTCAAGAAAATAATTGGCAAGAGATCGACAGTGCTGACCCTCCTCAACCTTTTGCGTGTGAATTAGTGGGAAAACAAATATTGCCTGTTCCGTGTATAGATGATCCCATGGCATATTTTGAGTTATTTTTTGATGATGAAATAATTTCAATTATAGTGACTGAGACAAACCGCTACGCAGCACAGTTTCTTGCTCGTGAGAAAGAGAAAATTACGAAGCAAAAAAAGTCGCGCTTCCAAAAGTGGGTCCCCACAACTCTGGGGGAAATAAGGGTGTATTTAGGTTTACTGATGTTGATGGGAGTAATTCAGAAACCAAGCCTCAGAATGTATTTTAGCAGAAAGCATTCATTAGAGACTCCATTTTTTCCCAATGTAATGAGTGAGCAAAGATTTTCATTGCTCACCAAATTTCTCCATTTTGTAGATAATACCGATGAGGAATTGGTAAAAAAGGATCCAAAACTGTATAAAATTTTACCAATTAGTGAATATTTGAAAAATAAGTTCCAAAAAGTGTATATACCCGGTAAGGAAATCAGTGTAGATGAGTCTTTGTTGTTGTGGAAAGGTAGACTGTCGTGGAAACAGTATATTCCCATGAAAGCTTCCCGGTTTGGGATAAAATTGTTTGAACTTTGTGACTCCGCAGGGTATTTATGGAATTTTATTATTTACTGTGGCTCAGGGACAAAATTGGGCTGTGAAATCACAAAGGACACAGGTCTTTTTTCAACTAAAGTTGTTCTAAGTTTGTGTGAGAAACTACAGTGCAACCTCGATATAACGACACCCCACGGTGCACTAATAAACACTCGCTATAGCGAATTGTCGCTTTACCGGAGGTGGAGCAAATAATAGCCAATACAGTGAGTCCTCGTTCTACGTCACCCAGTTTAACGTCATTTCGCGATAACGTCACGAAAATTTTGAGACCGTCATTCGTTTATCGCACCTTTGCTTCGCGATAACGTCAGGTCTTTTAAATTTCGCGCGAGAAAAAATGCGAAGCGGCGGGCGTTGCAGGTTGTTCGTTTTGTGGGCGGTAATACAGTCAGTCTAAACAAAGTGTAAAACGGTGTGTTTATTGTCAATTTCGATTACGTTTATAGCAAATTTTCTGCAAAATAAATTCTTAGGTAGGTGCGCAAATGTTAAGTGCGTAAATGTCAAGTAAAGTTTTAGCAAATTTTTCTTGACATAACGGTTTTCTGGAACCTGAAAAGTGATTTCTAGGAATTTTTCCGGGTAGAACTCGGAGTATTTGTCGTCACTTTTTCGCCGTGTTCTCAATAATCTTGGTTCCTGTAACTGCGACGATGTTTCAGCGATGATGGTGCCCAGGTGACCACCATAGCGAAGCCGAAAAAAAAAACGCGGGAAGATACAAAAATGGAGAAGGATGTACGTCGCTGCTGGTATTGCCGTCAATGAAGACAGGGACTCGTGTTTATGCCATAGTTTGGCATTCCCATCGTAAGAAATGGCCCAAATATGATACGCTAAAATTTTTTCGCGTAGGTATTGTGAGGTCTAGGAGCCGATATTCACTTTTTACATTGTTTCTTATGGGACATTGTGCTTCGATTAACGTCATTTCGTTTATCGTCACATTTTTCAGGAACGGTAAGTGACGTTAAACGAGGACTCACTGTATACCTGTTGCGAACAGATATACAGGAACAGGAGTGGTGCGGCGACAGATTAACATCTATCCGATAAACTTAAGCATAAATCCAGACGAAATGCGATGTTTTTTTGCATCACTAAATTTCCTTACTCAAATAACGACTAACTATTCAAACAATTTATAAGCGCCGCACAGTGGGCTGAAATCGAAAAAAGCTGGACAAAACCTCGAAAATGGTTTTTTTGAGTATGGAAGTTGAAACTTTGCACAGTTGTTGCCAACACATTAGTGCATTTTTTGGCGCAAAATATTTTTCTTAGGCTAATTTTTTGTATAAAATACATAGCCTCAAAGTTGAACAAATTTGGCGCAAATTGCCCGCTTTGAATTTTTTTCGAAATTCAGCATGTTTAAACTAATGTCACACCTTAAGTAGTAATTCAATAGCAACAAAAATTTATAAAATTATTAAGCGGCTTGTTATCATCGATTACCCTCAACTTTCACGACTTAGTTGTTGTATTTGTGACCAATACGATACAAAATGGCGGACCCTGTTTTTCGTCGAATTTTTGTGTTTATGTAGGATTTTAAAAAAAGGATCACCGAGTTACCTCGAGATATTTACACCACATATACAGCAAAGTATATAGATTATGATAATCGGAAGTACAGCTGCGACCACCTGCGACGCCGAAATTAAGATCGATTTTTCGAACGTGCGGCACCGCCCGGAGCTGGCTGCTGGCCACGGGAATTGCCTTACTCGACGGATGTTGGATAGTGAATCATTTTAAGCAAATTTATTGTATAAAAGCTATGATGTATTATTACTACATTTATTTTCCTTTTGTTGTAACCTGATTTTTTTTACTGTCTTTTAATATTTATCGTCGATGCAGTACAAAATGGCGGACGCTAATTTCAGTAACATTTTTGCCCGTATGCGGCTGTATAAAAAGGAGGACACCGAGTTGCTCTCAGATATTTACAACGTAATTGCATCAAGCCTTTCAGAGTCTTCATCCACAGAAATAATCTGCGACCGTTCGCAACAAACTAAATAAAATCGATGTTTTTACCGTGCCGCGCAGTCCATGGCTGCTCCCTGGGCTCATGGAATGTCGTGACGCAGCGTTAATCATAAAGCGCTATGAAGTCTTTACTGTGGATATGTTTTATTCCAACATAATTATTACCCTTTTCAATTCAAGTTGGTTTTTTGTCACTTTAGGTAAATGAATTCATTCCTCTGTCCATTTTTACTGACTAGTGACAATTTACCAAATTCCCGAATGCAAACTAGCTGACTTGCTATTTTCTTTCTATTTGAGAATTCCGCTCGTGCATTTTATTATTCCTTGGATGGGAAAACGACTCTATTAGCCTGCTTCTAACCTCAAGGACAAAATAGATTTTACAACCAACCGACCAGCCTGCAGCTGGTTGGTATTTGTCCGTCCACCCCATGCGGTAGTCGCGCAAAGGGCCTTTTTATGACCCCACGTTGCTCGTGTGCGGTCCCTTTTACCTTTTTCGGAAATTCCGTTTCCAGAAAGAAATGCTTATATTATTTGAATAATTAGTTTTGAATATACAGTGAAAGAGGTTAGTTTTGCTGTGGTGATTTTGGATGCACTCGAATACACGCGCTTTGGATATTGAGAACTCCGGGGAATCTCATCGGTTTTCTGCTTTAACTGCATTGGCGGTGTCAATCACTCATTCACCAGGCATCTATCATCCAAACTGGTAAGAGATTTTCATTTGTGGTTCTTTATATTTGCCTCGTGCTAAAAGCAATTTCTCCTTTTTTATTTACCATTAACGCCTCTAGAATTGACCCTTTATTTAATTTTCATGTATGTTACTTGTTATTGGTAACTCGTTTGCCTGAAATAGAACCAGTGATGAATTGAACAACAAATTTGGAGCAATTTTAAAAATGTCTGGTCTCGAGGTAACTCGTCTATTGCTTCATAAAAAAGTTGTCAAATGCGGATGTAAATCCTTTGCCGAGAGATATGAATTTTTAATGTACCTAATATCTGGCGAAAAAATTTCACGCGCAAGGTAATATTGAAGCTACGAAGGGCCTTAGTGACTCTCTTAAACGATATTTTTTGATTCGCTACCAAAGGAAATGGGAAGCCTGCAGTAGAAACAATGAAAGATTTTTGAGGAATAATATTGAGTGGCTGAAAGCACCTATATATGTACCAGAAAACGTTCTAGAATTGACAAGAGCTTCTAATTCTTTGGGTAAGTATATGCGATTAATAAGTGACCTGAGTTGTTGCATTATCTCAATGGATTTAAGGGCGATTTTTTACTCATTTTGATCCCATTATAATCTAGTGGACGCCTGGAAAAAAATGATAAAGTTAGCGAAAGAACTAAGAGGAGGAAGACTGAAAGTCTTATATCTTCTCACTCGGCGGCAACTTTATCATTTGCAGCATCGGTGACATTAAGAGAGGAAGGAGATGAGGCGGCCTCCAAATTAGTGAAGGAAATTACAACGACCAATATAAGAAGAGCAAGGAGAGTCCTAGCTAAATGGAAGACACCCATCTCAGGTTCCTCCATGATGTCAGAAGACGAGGCTCTTTCTGTCATCATATCGATGCACCTAACAAAATACCAGTACAAGGGTCTTCGGAAAATAGCTGAAAGCCATGGTCATAAATTATACCCGAACTATGAAAGAGTGAGGTTTGCTAAAAATGCTGCGTACCCGGATGGCATAGAGATTATAGAAATATCGTGCGAAGTCAATCAGTAAACTCTCCTCTCGCACACTGCCTCACGGATTCTAGCTTGAGTGGCAACTGTTTCTGATGCCAGAAGTGAATTGAAGTGCACTCTGATTTGTAAATATGGTTTCGAAGGCAGTTCTGGGCATTCACAGTATAAGCAAGTTTGGCAACAAGAGCCTAGGTCGGAGGAATATTTGTTTATGACTTCTATGGTGCCCCCAACCGTTCATGAAGTCCTAATACACGGAGCAGGTATAGCTTCAGAGATGATTCTTCCTCTAGGGCAATTACCTGAAGAAGCAATTGAAGCACGCAATAAAGATAGCAGAAAATATCGAGAAAGCTTTAGCAAGAAGCACTCTAGAATATCTACCAACGATGACTTATTTCGTCGGCTCCTCCTGATCTCGGATCTAGTGATATCCAACGCCGCACCCCTAATTACGAAGAAATCCCGAAGAATGCCGATAGAAGTGAGGAATATACTGTTACTAAATGACGATGACCCAGAAATCCTGCAGCCTCGAAGTGAAAGCGACAGTTTATCAACCGACTCGGAGTAATGCTATTACATGTACATAGGGTTCATTTAAATATTCATTGATAACCTTTTATCAAAATGAAAGGGCTGAGAAAGAAGCCTAAAAGCCTATATCGTTGATAATAACATTAAATACACCCCCAGCAAAGGCTATGCATTCATAGCGCTTTATAATGTACGCTGCGCCACGACATTCCATGAGCTCAGGGAGCAGCCGCGGACTGCGCGGCACGGTAAAAACATCGATTTTATTTAGTTTGTTGCGAACGGTCGCAGATTATTTCTGTGGATGAAGACTCTGAAAGGCTTGATGCAATTACGTTGTAAATATCTGAGAGCAACTCGGTGTCCTCCTTTTTATACAGCCGCATACGGGCAAAAATGTTACTGAAATTAGCATCCGCCATTTTGTACTGCATCGACGATAAATATTAAAAGACAGTAAAAAAAATCAGGTTACAACAAAAGGAAAATAAATGTAGTAATAATACATCATAGCTTTTATACAATAAATTTGCTTAAAATGATTCACTATCCAACATCCGTCGAGTAAGGTAATTCCCGTGGCCAGCAGCCAGCTCCGGGCGGTGCCGCACGTTCGAAAAATCGATCTTAATTTCGGCGTCGCAGGTGGTCGCAGCTGTACTTCCGATTATCATAATCTATATACTTTGCTGTATATGTGGTGTAAATATCTCGAGGTAACTCGGTGATCCTTTTTTTAAAATCCTACATAAACACAAAAATTCGACGAAAAACAGGGTCCGCCATTTTGTATCGTATTGGTCACAAATACAACAACTAAGTCGTGAAAGTTGAGGGTAATCGATGATAACAAGCCGCTTAATAATTTTATAAATTTTTGTTGCTATTGAATTACTACTTAAGGTGTGACATTAGTTTAAACATGCTGAATTTCGAAAAAAATTCAAAGCGGGCAATTTGCGCCAAATTTGTTCAACTTTGAGGCTATGTATTTTATACAAAAAATTAGCCTAAGAAAAATATTTTGCGCCAAAAAATGCACTAATGTGTTGGCAACAACTGTGCAAAGTTTCAACTTCCATACTCAAAAAAACCATTTTCGAGGTTTTGTCCAGCTTTTTTCGATTTCAGCCCACTGTGCGCCGCACTGAATAAAAATCATGCAAAGCATTGTTTCGTCAATCATTATATTTATCGAACGACAGTTTACCACATAAATTTGAGACTGAGCACTCCATTAACTTCATTTCTAACAGATCGCTAGCAGTTACAGTGGTTAAAGAGTCTTGATGAAAGTCTTCCGGCGGTGAAACCCTCGCTATGGCGAGAGCCAACGCCGAAAGGGTCTCATAAAAACGAATTTTTTAACACGCTTACTATAGGGCCAATTGACGGTGCATCGGCTATCTCTCGTAATAGCGGGGGTGTCGCTATAGCCCGTACTCGCTTTAACGAGGTTCCACTGTATTAGACTCTGGTAGATGTGTTTATATGGACAATTTTTACAGTAGTCCCGATCTTTTCCATAGGTTAGTTCAGAGGACAACAGATGCTGTTGGAACCGTGAAAATCACGCGTAAAGGTATGCCAGTAAACCTCAAAAAGAAACTAAAGAGAGGAGAAGTTGTTAGTGCAAAGTGTGGGAAATTGGTTGCTTTGAAGTGGAAGGATAAACGCGATGTTGCATTGCTGACTACAAAGCATTCAGACCAAATGCAACCCGTAAGTCGAAAGGGCGGGCTAGAATGTGTAAACAAGCCTATGTGTGTAACAGAATATAATAAATATATGGGCGGTGTAGATTTAATAGATCAACTTTTAGAATCGTTCCTGCTGGAAAGAAAAAGGACAAAAGTGTGGTACAAGAAATTATTCAATCACTTAGTTAATACGGCTGTGTTGAACGCGTACATTTTATACCGTAAGGCTGGTAATAGCAAAGATCACCTATCATTCAGAATGAGCTTAGTAATCAAAATAATTGCTAAGTATCATGGGCAGAATTTAGAACAGCGCAAAGGACGGCCCTCGGATATCGATACGGAATGTACGCGATTGACCGGGCAGCATTCTGTTCAACAAAACCCGAAAACTGAGACATTTAAGGTTGGAAGAAGAAAGTGTGTTGCGTGCACAAAAAACGGAAAGAGAAAAGAGACAAGATTTAGATGCAAAAACTGCCCAGGAACACCCTCACTCTGCTTAGAACCCTGTTTTGAGCAGTATCACACGCAGGTCAACTATTAACCACCGGATAAGAGGAGCAGGAAAAAGTTAATGGGTCTGAAAATTGTAAGTACGTGTTCATTATGATAAAATTTAAACAATTATTTATATAATATATTTTTTTGGATTTTTTTTGCATTGTGATAAGATTCAAAAAAATATTTTACTTCATGTCTGCACAAAATCTGAAGTGCCTCTAAATTAAAGCACCCTGGGTGGTTTAAATGCCTACGATTAAAGCACCGTATAGGGACGGAATAGCGAGGACGCATATGCTGTGTCGCACACGCTTGAGGGGTTAAATGACCGTTCAAATTGTTTTCTAGCCGAAATTCAGATTATAAAATGGAAATTTTTAAGCAGTTTTATTTCAGTGGCACACTTAATAAATAATATCATTTTAAAAACTCCAAATAATATCATTTTAACTAATATTACCCAGTATCGGCTCTTTCTGATTACATTTACACTCTGAACTATATCCAAATTGCTTTTAATTTGTCTAGCTACAAAAACTGACAAAAGGGGAAAAATTAGTTTGAAAACCTCTGAACTTAAATTCATCATACCACAAAATCATATCCATTCACCACTTTCTTATGATTTAGTCATTAACTATAAAAAGCAATGAAATTTCACTGCATCCCTTCATAAAATTTGAATGCTTGAATAGCCATTAACATTAATTCTATGATGATATATGCACTAATTTACATGAACAAAATAAATACCATTTTCCATTAGTCCCTCCAAGCACTTGTCATTCCTGCTAGAAACTAATTTCTGCTCATAAACCGTCCTCATTAAATGCGCATTTTCTGCTCTCAATCTTCTCAATTCAGCCTTTATCTTATACATTTCTTCATCACTTAACAACTTACATATGGATAACTGATTCAGGTTTTCCTTTAGCTTCTTGATTTCTTCCCTGTAAAAAATATTATCGTTAACTTTAAATTGTAATGGTAAAAAAGGAATACAAATATAGGCAGGTACAATTTCTAGAGAGAGGTTTATTTACAAGGTCATTCTAGGAACAAAGATTCTGGAAAGATAAGGATGCCTTCCTTGTAGCATAAGTGTTGGGTATGGAATTTCCTATAAACCATATATATATTCCTATTAATAGCCTTAGAGGACCTTATTTATAAAAACATTTATAGTTTAAAATATCTTTAAAGATAGTAGGCATGCATTAAAAGAAGTTTTTTTCTTGTTAAAATAAATTAGTATCGATACACCCATGACTTGCTTCTTGCTTAGCTCAAGGGATGTGTTCCATGGAGTCTTTGCACTAATCGAATTTGCATTATTTGAGACCATTTCAACATGGGGAAGATAGGGATGCCTTCCCAGTAGCATAGGTCTTGGGTATTGAATTTATAAACATATATATATATTCCCATAAATAGCCTTAGAAAACCTTATTTATAAAAATTTTTATTGTTTAAAATATCTTTAAAGATACAAGGCATGCATTTAAAAACTTTTATTCTAGTTTTAAAAAAATTGAGTGTGCTTTTGAAATTCCCTCCTGTCAAACAATTATTGTGTCACCCAGGCCCTTTTGTCGCTCATCGAAATGACAGGCAAATGCTACTTTGTATGCCATTTCATAGCTAGTGGAGTTCATGAATGATAAATCATTTCAATTTGAAGTCCTCCGAGGCACTAGCAGCTACGTGAAAGTCTTTAAATGCCTTGAAACCTGACCCAGGTTTTCCTTCCCTGAAAATGAATGAACGAGATTGCATTCTTTTCCAAAACAATCATCTCGTCAACACTAAAAACTAGTTGCAGGGGAAAGGATCCACTTTCAATCACAGCTTGGAGTTCATCAGAAAATGTTGCAGTGACTTCGCTATCAACACGTGCAGATTCACCTGATATCGCCACACTGAAAATACCTGCTAGCCGTTTAAAATTCTGGAACCAACTGGAGCTTTCACTAAATGTCTCGGAGCGATTACCACCCTCGTCTTTTTGTACAGATTTACAATGAACTTTCCGTACGTCTTGACCGCTTGGTTGAAGTTGGTGAGGCTGAGGCGACTGATGTTTTAACTTCGTCTTTATTCAGAATAAGGCATCGTGAATTTAAACTTCCGCGCAATATCGCTTTGACGCTCTCCGTTTTCAAAGCAATTGACCTCTTTCAATTTCTCTTCTAGGTTCATGGTATCTCCCGATAACCTATGATGGCAAAAATTACGTCTCAAACCGTAGTGCTTAAAAAATACTCACTTCTGCTAATTACTTCAGGAGACCGGCTATCTGGACCCAATGACGAGTAATGCACAACAATGGATTTCGATTCATATATAGACAAAAAAGAATATTTGAGGCAAGCAATACTATAAATAGGCATCTTTCTGCTACATATATGTCCACCTACACCTATAATAATTTTACTCTTGCGATTAGTAGTGACAAAATTATTTTTATTAGTACTGTAATAATTACGTTTCCGAGTGCATCTTCAGCCACGGCTTGTTTATATCGTTTGCCTCTTTGTTCGCCATATGTCCACGACTTCCTCAACAGCAATTATGGTATTGAAGTTCCATTCGCTTTTGTTGATAATATAATTATTATATAATTTGATTTTGGAACCAAACATCTCAAGTCAACCATGAATACCTATCGCCTATTGTAATAGGTAATTTAAAAGCAAAGCAATACGTTACATTTGTAAAAATGACAGAATGTAGATAATACACAATACACCCATGCAGTGTTTAGCGCAATTTTGATATAGGGCAGATTTGTTCCTTGGGGAAACATCCCAGCTGCTTAGCCTAATTAAATAACCTTTAATACTCTCTTGATAAAATATGAACTAGCGCTAAGTGGTCACAAAATTACAATAATTTTTTGCATATTAATAGTATTGCTTGCCTCATATTTTATTCTCTGTTTATATATTTGTGAAATCTAAATGGCCAAAAACATTACTCGTCATGCATCTGGACAGCCGACCAACCGAAGTAATTTATCTCGTCTCCTTATCTGAATAATATCAGTTAATTTAGATAGTTGGAGCTATTGGAAATGAGTTTTTTGAGAGCGATATGGTTTAAGATGCATTTTTGCCATCGTAGGTTTTTGGGTGAATTGTCTACCACGTAAAGGGTCCACTCGTCTAACCTTAAGGTCATCGGGGAGCAGAAGTCCAGTTGCGTATGAATAGTCAACACGTAAAAGAGTCCGAGAGAGAGTCTTAACAGTCTGAAACACATTAGCCTCTTTCCTTCGGAGCAGCCCTCTGCATCTCAGGAATTAACGTAAGGAAGCAAGAAATATGATTGGTCGAGGCACCTAGCCTCGCGTGCGGGTGTCACTTTCCTACCAACAAAAGCATGACATCACGACATTGTCAGCAGAGATTCCACAAATCGTGTTTCTGTCGGTGCAAGCTACAATCGTCCGTAACCACGGACACTGACGATCATCGGTAGCCCTATACAGAATGCTGCCCCAGATGTGTCATTATGAACTTATAACCTCTGATTTTTTGAAAATTGGAAGTTTTTCCCAAAATACAATATTCAGACCTTACTATGCCTTAAAAGACCTACGACTAAAAAATCTATTATCATCAGAATTATGCCTAAGTGAAATATTCAAAGTACTTCTGTTGAATGGACCTGTATGAAAATTAAATGATAAAATTTGACCCAACAAAAACACACATCAACAAAATTTGAAGTTGAATAAAATCGGTTAATGAATGAATATTTATGGTAAAAATTCTTACAACCCTCAAATTACCATCATTGGGGCAGTATCTTATTAAGAAGTATTCATGGAAAAACTAATGTAACCCCCCTGTGACCTATGTAACCAGGTTCTCACCAATGTGAATTTGTTGCATACATTACAGGAAACACATGCCGAATTATCTCAGAATTAATGCTAATGGATTTACACAGATGTATAGTTGTACAAAGCTTGAGGGAATGACACACATGGAAATGAATGAAAACTCAGTTATTACTAATGAACCTCAATAATATTGAAAGTTGAATTAAACCATGTGATAAACAGCTATCACTTTATTTCCTAACTGCCAAACTTTCCTAAAATTTTCATACCCCCGTGAGAGGCAATAGATTAGGTTTTTATGGTGGCTGGAGAGTTGGCTTCCCACCCCATAGTCCCAAGTTCAAATTCAGAGATAGCAGGAGTTTTCAGACACTCCTATGAGCTCAATACTTGCTTGAGTACTTTAGAAAGGCACTCCACGTTAGTGATGAGCGGAACTGTGATTTTCCAATCACTTCGGTACCTGTGACTGCTACTCATCAGTAACGGTGATTCTTAACTGTGATTGCGATCACCGAGGAAAATCACTCTTGAAAGTCATCGGTGATTTGTGGCGCTGCTATTCCTACTACTTTGGGCAATTACAATGAATGAGCTCTCCGCAAAATGAACAAATAAATTTATTGAAAATCGGGAAATTAGGCAAAATATTTTTTTGAGGGAAAATGCCTGATTCTGAGTTAATATTACGATAATTAAATAAATTTTATTATGGTAAAGGAATTGATAAGGGGCAATCGTTAAAATCCCGTCGGCATTTTTTTTAAACATATTATATATTCTAACCGTCAGGATTCAAACCGTTAGCCATATCATGGCTCTTGTGTATAAGGGCTATGATCCATATATATTTCGTAAAGAATATCTTATTCATCAGAGAAGATATATAAGATATTCGTTACGATGACGATTCAGAAAAGATGAGTAAGATATCCTTCATTATACTGTTGGTAGCAGTGGTAGCAGCATAAGCTATCTTCACCGTATTCACAGTGGCAGTGATTTCGAGCATTCGTTGATTTAGTCACCGGCAGTGATCGGCTACTTTCCTTCAATCACAGGTAGCGGTATAACGCTAATCACTTGGTAGCAGCCTGTGCTTTCATCACCGAATCCAGTGATTAACGGTGATTTCCTGCTACTTTGTCCAACTCCAATGAATGTAGCTCTCCGCAAAAGGAACAAATAAACTTACTGAACATTGGAAAATTGGGCAAAATATTTTTTTGAGGGAATAGTTCTGATTCTGAGTTAATATTACGATAATTGAGTAAATTTTATACGGTAAATGAATTGATGAGTGATAATCATTAAAATAACGTCGGCATTGTTAACATATTTCATATGCTAACCTTAGCTGCATATTTCGTATGGGGATGTTATTCATCATAATAAATGGATTATCGGGAAACTTTTTTCTTTGGGTTAAAATAATACGATTAGGATCCACATTCTCCTATTATGTGAATTAGTGTTTTTAAGTACTTATACAACTAATTGTAAGCAATAATAAAACACAATGATCAGGGTGCTTTCCATCGTAAATTTTATACGCTAAACAAAAATATAATTGTACAAAAAAGAGTACAGAAAAAAACAAAAAAGACTAGGACACATAAGCTACCGTTGTGTGAAATTATGCATGTGATCATAACCATGAAATAATTTAAAAGGCAATAATCAAACAAAGGATCACTCTTATCCACAACTAAATAAAATAATAAAAACCATAACTTCTTAAGTATTGCCCTCTGAGTACAGGAAAACAAAAAGACTAGGACACAAGCTACCGTTGTGTGAAATTATGCATGTGATCATATAACCATGAAATAATTTAAAAGGCAATCATCAAACAAAGGATCACTCTTATCCACAACTAAATAAAATAATAAAAACCATAATTTCTTAAGTATAGGCCTCTGAGTACAGGAAAACAAAAAGACTAGGACACACAAGCTACCGTTGTGTGAAATTATGCATGTGATCATAACCATGAAATAATTTAAAATGCAATAATCAAACAAAGGATCACTCTTATCAACAACTAAATAAAATAATTAAAACTATAAATAAACTAAAAATGAGAACAAGTTGAGCGATTAGGGTACTTATAGTTTCGTGAAATACTAGAAAAAAAAATACTATAAGCAATAATGAAACAAAATATCGCTCTCTCCATAGTAAATAAAATTAATGAAACAATTCTCTTTGGTTACACGGTCTTGTATACCATATTATTTAAGCAGTTTTCTTCATGTATTTATAGATAGAATTTAAAAAAAGGATTGCGTTCAGCTTATTGTCTCCTAAGCGCGTGCGGCGATCGCCGAGGACCAGCCCGGCATTGGAGAAGAGCCTCTCGCATGGCACGGAACTTGCTATAGCGCAAAGTTTTTCTCGGGCTACCGCTGACAAATTGGGATAGTTAAATGTATTATTTTTCCACCAAATTAATGGATTTTCACTTCTGTGAAGGATGTCAGCGTCTTGGTACCGCTGAAGTTCAACAATTGCCCTAGATGTTGTGGTTCCTTTTGGTTGGACCCCAGCTATCTTCTTATCCAGAGCATGCCACACCTCGAGGTCATCCTCATTTGAGGGTGCCGCACTTGGGGTAAGCTCCATCAAAGCTACATCAGCTTCAATATTAGAGGCTGAAGCCAATAAACGTAGCACCAGCGTCTTCGCATTTTCAGCTGCGCTGGTGCTCGTAAATGCAATTTGCTTGAAGCGTGGGTCCAGGAAAGTGCACACAGCAAGCGTGTTGCTGCATTCTACATTTCCTAACCTGGAACTCATCTCGCTCTTGAAAATCGAAACGACGTTTAACACGCATCGTGGCAAATCCCGCTTCAGGAGGTTAGCACATACAGTCATTAAGCCATTGACAATTGGAATTACCATAGATGCCGTGAGGTACTTTTCTCCGCTCATCATTGTTGTTACTTCCTCAAACGGTTTCAGGATGCTACACAGAGAATTTGCCACCTTCCACTCTTCTGCACTCAAAATAGGCAAATCTTTGTCTATCAGGCCTAGTGTACTTCTGATGGTAACTTCAAGTTCAACGAATCTTTTTATCATATAGTAAGTAGAGTTCCATCGTGTTTGCACGTCTTGTAATAACCGCAAAGGCTGTTTCCCTCTACTCTCCTGAGCACTCCGAAGCAAAGAACTTGATTTTATGCAACGGCGAAAATGGCTCACTATTGTTTTGATTTTCTCAATTAAAGAGGTTATTTCACTGTCCTTAAGTCCCTCTTTCACCACTAAATTTAGAGTATGAGCGAAACAACCGAAATGTTTCCACCCTAATTCCTTCGTAATAGTGGCTTTAATGTTCGCGGCATTATCAGAAACTGCTAGTACAACTTTAGAATTGACCTCCTCCCAATGAGTAGTAATTCTAAAAAGTTCCTGGGCCAGATTTTGGCTTGTGTGGTTTGCACTCATTTCTGCACACTCCAGGAGCACAGATATGACTTCAAAATCACCGTCCAAAAAATGCGCAGTCACTGCAATGTAACCCTTTGCGCTCGAGGATGACCAACAGTCTGTAGTTATACATACACTTTTGGCTGACTTCAGCAATTGGCATACGCAGAATTCGCATTCTTCGTACATGGCAGGAATCATAGTGTTTGAAATGCGATGCCTACTAGGAATTTCGTAGTTAGGCAACGCCGCTTCCATCAATTCTTTAAAACCAACATCCTCCACAATTCTGAAGGGCTGCAAGTCAATTACGAATAATCCCAGTATCTTCCGGTCTATGTACTGCTTTCTTTTAAGAGAGAGCGTTTTCGAACAAAAAGACGAGGGAATAGTTGTCTGACGTCGGACTGCGGTCGATGAAGACGTACGTGGGATGGCTGGCAATTGAAGGGAGCTATCATTACCGTCATTACTTGTTGACGGAGTAGCTGCATCCATGGAAGTTAAGTGATCTCCGACATCTTCTGTCGGTGGATCGTCTTCACCGGGTAGAGTAACATTCTGCAAATACCATGATAAAATTTAACAGTATGTATACGTACTTCTACGCGGAGAATAGGCTAATATTTAATTACACTGGATATCAAGAAAAATGAATGTGAAATATCCATGATAAGGCGTAAATAGTACCAAATAGATGAATTATATGGATCCGCAGAGTAGTAAATTTACTTTTTGCTTCAAATAACTTTCACCGAAAGATCTAAATTTATAGAATACAACCATGGAAGGAGGAGGGCTTCCATGATACAACGAATTCATTTTAGCACATTATTTGCAGGCCTTCAGGCCTTATATCTAAAATCTACTCATAAAGAATAAAGAAAATAATGACCATAACTATATTACTGCGCCTGGAGGACAATGGTAGGGCCACAGTTGGATGTTTTGACATCATATGCTTCCTCAGGTTGGAGGTAGTCGTCTTATACGATAGTTTATGCTTGCATATGTTGCAAGATGCAATTTCTCCATTGACCACGGTATAAAAGTTCCATATTTCGCTAAATTTTCTTCTTTTCTCCATTATGTGCCCACAAAACAGTCAAATCGTAAGGATTATCCTCACACGTACGCCAATTGAAGTTCCGATTTTACCGATCACGTTTAATCTCTAATTTAAATCGTAATAGCAGTGGTAGCATTGTATTCATCTGTAACATTGCTGCAGTTGGTAGCAGTGGTAGCACCGGACAAGTTGCAGTGATATCGAATATTCAGTGGATTCAGTGATTTGGTCACTGGCAGTGATCGGCTACTTCCCTTCTATCACAGGTAGCGATACATCGCTGATCACTAGGCAGTAGCCGTAGTAGCAGAATCACCGAATCGCAGTCACAGTGATTTTGAGTATTCGATCACCGACAGTGATTGCTACTTTTCAGTAACGGTGATTCAATCACAGTTAGCGATATATCGCTCATCACTACTCCACGTAAAGCAAACTGTTCATCAAATAGGATGATAAATCTTGACCCCCTTGGCACCTTTCATTGGGAAGCAACTGGGATTCTCTCCCACCTTCCTTACATATGACACAAATGACCTAAGCTGTTCATTGGGTACTCCTAACACCTATTTAGCAGTGGCAACCCATCAAGTGAAGTGAGTGACCAACAATTACAGAGTTGGCTCACAGCTCCAAACATAACAATAATCCATTTTAATGTGCATAATAAAATTGGGCTGGTTTGTTTTGTGTATAACGCCATTAGGCATTCCCTCCGCCAGCAAAAATTCTACTGTACATATCTTGTTCTGACACAAACAATCAATATTATTGCTTTTAATGGTAAATACTAACCTAAGTACAGATTTACATAAGTCAAGACTTGAAAAATTACAAAAATATTTAAGGTGGGAAAAGTGAAAAATTTACCATTAGCAAATATAAATTCATACACATATAAATGTATAACAAAAACAGGTTATTGAAAGTATTACCTGCCATTTTCTAATTCCATTTCCATGAATTTATATTCATCTAGATTGTCTCCATTTACCCTTCCCATGAATTCTCTGTGCCTTGTATCGTCTAACACAGGGCTTTGAATCATTTGAGTTTCCTCCAATTCCTACATGAAAAGAGAAAAAATATATTAAGGTTTATGAATAAAGAGTAATTCAAGTTGGGATGATAATAAAGGTTCCATTAGTTCCTTTTATTATAATATGTTCTATTGATTTTTTCCAATGAATCAATAAGTATTACTAATGTGGAATCTGCATTATAGCCAGATCGTCAAGTGCTAAAATATAATTTTTACCACAGCTTGGAAAATGTATGAATATATTGTATGATATGTGGCATGTTGTGGAAGCTATTGATATAAAATTATTAATACCTTGAAAATGTTGTTGTAACAACAAAACACATATGTAGTGCAAAAATTAATTCGGTGGTAATATTGCAATGTCCTCCTTAACTAATGTATAAATTATTCTTGTATTAAATGTCCATTGCTGTTCAAAGCTGTGAGTAACCTTGAAATGGAAGAAATTCATCCTGTAAAAATCTTAAAAAAAAAAAAAGTTAAAGGTACAATCTGTTATGGTAGTATGATTAACATCTAGAGTGCAATCAGACAACCAAATGTGAAAATATTTACATATTCAGTTGAGGCTTTATGACAGCAATAGACTGTACATCTTTAGTGTTTTCTGTGTGATTTACAACTACGTATATACTGCCTCCTTTCACTTGGGCAACAACCTTGTCACAGTGGAAAGGCTTGGGCATTCCTATGACCCCTAGAGCTGCACTGGTGGGGATTAATTAATTAATTTCTTAATTATTCTCATGCAAGATAGGTCGATGGGTAGGAGCCAGGTGAAAGGTAGCCCACATATATAACACTATTGGAATGGAAGTGGGAAACCCTACCAACTATCTCTTCCCTGAAAACATGGTGTCGCGATGGGATGACAACTGCTACCTACTAGGAGGACTTCTACCTACTTGGTACTTAGGGGATAAGGTTCCGAAGGGAGAGCGAATCAAATGCTCTTCGGGAGTTACTAAACTCAGCTTTTATTGTTCGTTGTTCTTCAGTCCTTACACTTACACGGGGGGGATTTGAGGCTGGCACGCACAGAGGTGGAATTCTGGGATATAAAACTTACGTGACGGCGAGTAGGGAGAGGCAATGCTGATGGTCTGGGTCCTGGTCGTACCCGGTTCGAGTCCCACACGAGTCGTCGTTCGAGATTTACCGCAGCTCCTGCGTCAAGGTCCCGAAGAGTCCCCGGAGGAGAATTGCAGAAGTCCTCGAACGACGAACTCATCCCGACCAAGCACTAACACACCGCACTCACTGTACTCCTAAAAACTGTTCAGCATGGGACAGAATTTCTGCCCTATATATCTACTTCCTGGGAGTGCGGGTGGCAGGAAGGGGGTAGGAGTGGGAAAGGGTAGAGTACCCTAGTGCATGGTCCGAATTCTCGGATATGTTCCTTGGACCCACACACCCTAGGGCGGGAAAAGTAGCGTCACGCCTCCTTTCCCGCCACGCAGAGTATCTTCCGATCACCACAATGGAGTACAACCAAATGAGCCTCAGAAACTCATCGAACGGGACCCATCCACAAAGGGCAGCTGCCATTCACAGCAGTTAGGTTGGCAAGGTCCTCGGGGTCATCAGTATGCAAAATCCTTACAGACACTTATCATCATCATCAGCAGCGGCAGTCAAGAAAGGAACAAAGAAGACCAAGAAGATGGAGAAGAAGAAGGCAGCAATAAATGTTCAAACATAGAACGTGAGGAAAATGATGAGGGCAGGGAAGCTAGAAAACATCAAAAGGGAAACGGATAAAGGGAGGACAGATATCTTAGGATTAAGCAAAGTGAAGGGGAGGGATGGTGGGGACTATTGGAGTGATGAGTAAAGGGTTATATATAGCGGTGGGGAGGAAAGTCAGTGAGGGGTAGCTTTAGTATTATACGGGAATATGGGTTAAGCGTGTGGTAGGTATAGACCAAGTAAGCAATAGGATTCTAGTGGTAGAAATTGAGCCATGACCCGCAACCTTGTGGTGATTCAAGTTTACATGCCCACAAGTAATCATAGGGAGGAAGAAGTAGATGAGGTGTATGAACAACTCGAGGAAATAATTAGAGAAAATCCGGGTAAGAAAAATCTAGTGGTGATGGGGGATTGAAATGCTTCAGTCAGGGAAGGAAGAGATAGAAACAAAATAGGAGAATTTGGTCTAGGAAGGCAGAATGACATGGGAGAGAGGGCAGCAGAGTTTCGCAGGAGAAACAACTATGAACCATATAACCGATTCAAAGTATCATTCATTTATAGAGTAATGCACATACAGCAGACCCCCGATTATCCATGCATGAGTTCATTCTCCTTCCATGTTTTCAGTGATCTTTGTAGAATAATAAAATCCGACACAAAAGCAGCACGATAATTGCATTTTAATGCATGGCTACACTGGGCCTATTATTTCCATTAAATTCCCATCGTATCGTAAAATGGAATTATTTTATTTACTTGCTGACAAGGAATGTTTCGAGTTTACTTGGATGCTCTGCTCTGCTCCAGCATTGTAGATGACGATCAGCGGTGTCAGATTTCGTCGCACTCGGGCATGTTTACGCCGTGACTAGTAAAGGTCAATCTGGAGAGGTAGGGAATAGTAGAAGTGAAGGTGGCGATGTAAGTGGAAGTAGAGATAGCATGAGTCATAGCCAGGCACTTCCTTGCAAAGACAGTTTGCCTTATGCCATGGTTTCCTATAACCACTGCTGGGCGATGGGGTGATCACGTGCCAGTTGCCATCACGCAGTGTTCCTGTTTTCCAAGGATCGCGATGCATGGTTGTGCTCAGTGATCACGGATCTGCGTCCTGGGCAACTTGTGCAAGAAGCAAACATGCCGCGTAGTGCCCTACAGTTTAATTTCGACGTCGTGCAGTGCTTTTGAAGCATTCGTGGAAATCACCTTTCTGAATCCGTGATCTTGCAGCCACGGATGCACGGTTTTCGGAAACTAGGTATTACACAGAGCTGTAAGAATACAAGTGCAATCATTTTATCACAGCAAAAACATTCGCAGTCGGGAAAAGAAAACTGCTATTGATTCCGGAAAGCAAACTAAAATAACATAAAATGTGTGTAGATAATAGATTGATTTACTAATGTGTATGATGAAAATTACAAGAAATTAAAGTGAAAGTTTAGATTACTCGTGTTTTCCGATTATTCGTACCACCTCTCCCCATTATTAGCCCGAATAATCGGGAGTATGCTGCGTAGGCTAATATTATGCATTGAAAAAATGGAGATGTTAGGGGTTCAAAACCTCACAAAATATTTGAGAGACATGGTCTTAAAAGTACCTCTTCGAACAGAAATGTATCCCTATTCGCATCCCCTCTCCATATGAACCCCCTATGAAGATATTTTCTGGCTATGGCCTTGAAACAGTTTTGTATAAGAAGGTAATCTTCTTTGGGGAATCACACACAATCTAATTGATTAATGTTGATTACTAACCTTGATCCGAGACCTTAAAGAAGCAATTAGACTATCTTGGCTAGATATTGTATCTTTGGCATCTTCTTTCCACTTCCTTGTGACATCCGTCAACTGAGCCTAAACAAAGATAGAAAAGGAAATGACCAGGTAATCAAAATTTAATTTCCAAGGACACAGTTATATTTAAAATAGAAGAGAATGAACGGAATACAGTAAAAAGTTAAGTAAACAAGTGGTCATAATTCCCAAAAATCACTCACTATTTCAGAAAGTAAAGGACAAAGCTTCTAAATTACCATATTTGACTCTCCTTACCACTTTTCTTTCGTATCAGTGATATTACTCGGGAGGATATTATCAAGTATATTATTCTTGCTCTTTTCATTTTCCTAGGTTACTCACCAAAATATTTTGTTAGTGGGTGAAGATATATGCACTCAAATGGAGATGTTACTTGTAAATTGATCTTTCTGTTTCGATGTCAGATTTAATGATTATTTTGTGTACATTTACTGCGTACTTGCCCAAGTTTTCACTGCTGGTTTGTATTTTACATATCATAACACATTTACTGCAAGCAGTTGCGGTGGCCTAGTGAAGTAAATGTGTGACAGAAATGGTGATGATAGTGGGATCATATCCCCAACGTTGAAAAACTTCCTAATACATACATATATGTTTTTTCAGGTTGTTTATTCGTTTAGCATCTCTTTATACATGTCAGATAATTTTAAATTTGCGGCATCAGCATCATATACTTTTTTTTAACTGTAAAGACTTACACATTAAAGTGAAGAATAGGGCTAGAGTGGACTCATCCTTTACAAGAATGGCTACATGCAAAAGGCAAGTAATTAGGATAAGATAGTCAGCTGGTGGTAAAGGGTAGATAAAAGTAAAGTATAAGGTAAAAACCTGCCGAAAGCATTATTGAACAGTTCCAAGACTAGTGAAATTAGTCACAGATTTAGTTTTATTACTAAAAACTTTTTCTTTTTCCATTAAAATTGATCGACATTATTTGCTAGAATAGGGTGGTTTCCTATTATTTTTTTATTACCTAAATCGAAAGATTATTACTCCTGGAGTACATATTTCACGTTTTTAGATTTTTAAATGACGATATCTATTTTTCGCGATCAAATGAAAAGTGAAAATTTTCAAGCGTGCGAAAACGCGACGCGTAAGTAGGAATGAAGGGAAAAACTCCGTGCAACGCATTTCTGGTTCCCCCTCCCGCCTGGTAGGTGACCTTGATCGAGGCTCTGACCGCTGATAGGACGCAGGATGCTAACGGGTAGCTGAGTACCTTCCTGTCTGGTAGCGCATGGCTTAAAAAGGTTTATTAATACCTTATCAAGCGAAGAAAACTTTCCGACCTTAGCCAGTTTTAATAGGTGATTATTAAGACATGTTTCCCTGAGCTCTGTGCCTCATGCATGCATTGGTAGCCTCTGACGATACATAACTCCTATCCTCTCGTGTAGAAACTAGGTCCCTGTGACATCACGTGGAGTGGAATCGCATGGGCGCCAATCTGGCCTTTTTCAAATGAGGATAAAATTTGACCCTTGCCATTCGTCTAAACCGGTATTTCAAAAACCAAATAATTTGTGTATTATGAATACACTAATGGTGGGTAACGAATCGCCATCAATGCCTTTTGTTTTCTTTGATGAAGGAAACTACCCTATTCATTTACTTCACACACTCCTCAGTTTTCTCGGTTGTGCTGTCGGATTTGAAAACTTAATGCGCCTCTCTGGAGTATGTGCATTTTGTAATCATCGATATTGGTAATTTTACCTTTTGTGCATAATTAAATGATGTCTTAGTTGAGTTAGTTAGCAAAAATAGCCTTCATAATCATCACATACTACTTTACTAGGGTTTTGTGTTGAATTTGCCCTCTGGTTCTCAATTTATGACACAATCAAACTAATCTTCCACAATGGATTCGTCCAATTGATTGGTGGGCTGAATAAGAAAACTTGTTGATGTTATATCCTACTGTGAATGCAAAACCTAGAAGGCCTAAAGATCTCCCCACTTATTGTAGTGACACACCTTTATGTTGTCACCGTATCAGGTAGATTTTTTCAGTATTTCAATCCTATAGGAGTCCTGTATTGTTTTTAGTCATAGTTGCTAACAGAAATTTTGCAAAAAAATCTAAATACTTCTTTTCCATTAGCAAATTATTCTTATTATTCCCTTTAGCAATTGAAACATTTCCTCGTTTGCAAAAATGTTTCTTGAAAACATTTGTGCACCTTGGGACTAGAACCCGGGTCCACGCATACCATGTCATCACTTTATATCAGTTGACCCCTAATGTATGATTAGACAATAATTTTCAAGTCATAGCCATGGAAACGAGTATTGTAGAACTTTAAACCATGGCAAATCGAGAGAAAGAAAAGCGTATGAAAAGGCACATTAAAATATTAATTTTCATCGGTCTTCCTTTAACTTGTATTCAATATTGGTATAAAAACACATTAAAACTTCTTATAAACAATGAGTAAGAACTGAACAATAAACACGACAATCAATACATAGAAGTCATAGATTTTCATGAGCAAAAAAACCTGAGACTTAATCACAGCAATCTAACGCTCTTACCACTTCTCATGTCATGAATTACCGGTACGTGAAAACTGAAGACAGCCATTGCTTTGAAGTGGTAAACATGGGAACAGGACCTTGAATAATGAGCATGACAATGGAATAGCAAACTAAAGGAAAGCATGTGGTTCACAAACAACTTCATTGATAATTTAGAACCAGTCTTGAACTTCTGTGCTATAGAAGAGCAAAGGAGCACAGAGTTGAGTCCAGCGTTATGCGGACAAATTATAAGCATGATGGAGGGTGGCAAAACAGTTGCCTAAATAGCTGGGCAGCAGAATTCGTCTCGGAATACTGTTTATTGCTGGGTAAGGCGTTTCAAGGAAGGCGACGAGTTGCTGATAGTCAGGCGAGCCACCCACAATTTCGAGGACATTAGGATTCGACATTTGATCAAAGACAATCCTCTGTGTCAGTAGAGTAGTTGACTTACCCATGGAGGTGCAATTTGGAAGCAGCTACGCAACAGTTAGAAGGCGGGTGATGAAGCATAGCATTTAACTCCACACACCTGCTCTCAAGCCATTCTTAACAGACCGACAAAAGCATTCGAGGCTGTTATTCAGCGGAAACAATTTAGTTAGAGAATAGGCTTTTTTGAACTTCACCATTTTCGCAGAATATAACTAGGAAGAATATAATTGTGAAGAACGAGGAATGCACAGTATTGAAAAAATTCTTTCATTTCGTAAATTGCTAATTGTGCTGTGCATTGTTCTATCATTGGGGAACACGCATGAAATTTGTTCATCATACAAGTAAGTCTCATTGAATACACAATTTTCTCGCGAGTCCAAATATGTTGGCCAAAACTCTCCTCGTACTCCACAAACGTTATTAAATGCTAATTAAAAAGTGCTCGAATATCGCTTGAAGTCACATGCCCTGAAACGCCTTCTGACGTCATCATACGGTACACCATTCACTTCGCTAAGAGAGTAGAGTGGTAGAGCCTTGAATGGAAGATATCAAAGTAAAAATCATCGTTGAGCTTTACAGTAGTTCCTCAAAGGACAAATTGACTTGAGAGGGATTTAAGAAGGGACAATATGACAGTTCACTTTTGGTCGACTCCATTATGGCGGCTGATTTTCTGAAAAAACAGTGATTGCTTCGTAACTACAGTGATGAGTGGAGTAGAAGCAAGCAGGTAAATAATTATATGACTAATAAAAATTGTATTACAAACTTTTTTAAATATTTATTTATTTATTACCCAGTAAGATCTAATAGATCCATTGCCAGCTGAAAATTCATCTTATGTGTTCATTTAGTAACCTAGCAATCAGAGCTTACATGGTTTTTACAATCGGCCGGATTTGAGACATAAATGATCGTTAAAAGGCAATATATAAGTATTTGATAGACACAAAAATAAGCTTCAAGTACTATGTGTGCTGTATTTACTCTAGTTCCTGTTTTTGAACCGAGATCCATGGCAAAAATTAGTTGAAATTGTAGGCTTTGCATTGACATGCAGCAGACATTATGGGTATCAAAGTAATACATATTAGTTAACCTTGCCAAAACCTCATATTTCTCATACATTCCTAATTTTTCACCGTGTTTTAATCGTAATCAGTATTTATTCTCATGAATAGCCACCTGCCTATACATTTAATCCTACAATGGGCAGACTCATAGGTACATTTCTAGGATTGCTTACAGAGTGAAATAAGTGATACATCCTAAATTTGGTGGCCATCCGAGAAAAACTAGCGATTCCATAAAACCCTACTGTGACCCTGATTCAAGAGTGTACTTACGCTGAGAAATACACGGTTGACAAGGTAAATACAGTATTTAACTCCATTCTGTAGGTCATCAACCACTTTCTTCTCTTATTTTTGCCCATTGGCACACAAGCAAAAACCTTCTCCGGCGAGATAATAGAGATACTTGAGCTACAGGGCACTGTACGCTATTTATCTGTTTTTTTTTTACGGTTTCCTATTGAGTATCCATGCTACAATACACTTGATCCATTAAGCAAATGCTGTAGGTGTGTAACGTATACCACAATCTGCAATCAACTTATTTTCATTTAATCTTCCCAAACAATCCCCTTTATTTGTTCCAACAACACCTTGGCAACCCAAAATACCAACAATTTGCCGTTTGACGTTAAAACAGCAATTATTTTATCCAAATTTGTGTTCAAGCCCCTGCATAGATCGATTTTCTATCCACTATCCTAAGTCTGTCATCAGTGGATACCGTCCCGCGACGTCATGGTCCAATGGCGTTGTGATTTCAAGATGAAGATTTATTTTTCAAGGCTCATAAGTCAGCTAAAAATCATTATTCATCCGCAAAATTTTCAGCGAGAACATTTGAGGTAGGGGCCTTTTAATTCTAATACTTAAAAAAATTGTGCATGTTCCCCATTATGATACAAGGTGATTCATAAGTGCATTAGTATGCATTGGATATATCTGTGAATGACAACTGGAGACCTAGTGCATAAGGATATTGGATAATATTTTATATTCTTGATTATCAAATTAGGTTATTGCACTTCCTGTTAAATTATTACTCGTTGAAATTTATTTAAAAAGCACAGATAAATAAAAAAATTTAGAGTGAGCTATATTTTTATCTTTAAGTAATCCAGAACATAGTGTGGTTAATAATAATGAAAGGAAAAGAGTGACTCTTTCCAAGCAGTCTTTCAAGAGAACGTTAACGCCGAGGACAGTTATTAAGTTATTATACAATCATAATCACCAGCTAGCCTTCTGTGCTCCAATACCCGCCTCACAAGGTGGGTGATCAGTATGGTGTTCATTATAAAAATCTTAAATACCAACACCAATTAAAAGCAATTGATAAATTTTCAATGATCACCTGATAGGTATGACCCTTTGTCACCAGTCTTAAAAAACTATGTTAACATCGACGCAGAGTTTTCATGCCCTCTTTACCTCCAGTCTACGGTTACCTTCTTTTGCAAATCCCTAACCTTCAAATGCACTAGCCATTCACACAAATTATACGTTTAATCCTACCCAATTCCTAACTTTTATACGACTCATTATCGTAAAAAAGTATATAAAGTTATTGCAGCATAATCAAAAATGATTTGCAATGTATAAAGAAATACTAAACGAATGAACAACCTGAAGAAAACATATATTAGGAAGTTTTAGGAGCTATAATACGTAAAATACAAACCAACAGTGAAAACCAGGGAAAGTACGCAGTAAATCCACACGAATTAATCATTAAATCCGGCATAAATCGAAACAGAATGATCAATTTACAAGTAACATCTCCCATTGAGTGCATATGAGTGGATTGGAAGCCAAGGGGTACAAGTGATTTCTTTTTTCTATGATAAGTTATGTACAGAATTGCGTATAAAAAACAAACGAGATCAATTAGATACTTAGTGGTGCATTTGATTTTCCACTCGATGTCAGCACAGAACTGAGACTCACTCAAGTCCCTTGGCAACCAATTTTTGTTTATTTCTTCTTACAATTAACTTTACCTAATTCTGTTGAGAAAAAAATCTCTTGTACCCCTTGGCTTCTCACCCCCTCATATATCTTCACTGACAAACGAAATATTTTTGGAGAGTAACCAAGGAAAAAAAAGTGAGAAAAACAAAAATTCCTCGAGAAGCGGAAGTGGCACCACAAACTTTGTCCTATAACTTTTGAAAGTGACTGTACCACTCAGAAGAGATATTCCTTGCAATACCAAATGCAAGGCATGGTAACGACTTCTTGGCTTTATCAATATTTCTTTTACCTGTTAAGCACAGGGCATTCAACGGTACACCGCCAATTATTCATTGCAAGGAGATTCTCCCTACATGCTATACTCACGAAAACAAGCTTCTAATGTCAAATTCTATTTAGATAAGGGTAAATAAGGAAAAATTATTGGTTATACTGACGTATTGCAACAGAAAAACTTGCCTGCAAATGCTGAACTTGACTGCACTTTGCCTTGTATGCACGTTTAAGGCCAACATTCTTATTCTTCTCTGCCACAAGTTGTTGCTTCATTAACTGTCGTCTATCATCGACCTCAGCAAACAAGGAATTGCCCTTGCTTGACGCATCATCACCAGCACCAGGCTCACAGTCATTCAAATTTGGAACCTGCAGTTCCCTCATCTGTGAATTACATAGTGCGACCTCTTCCTCTGCTTGCTGAAAAAATTATGTTCAATAAAAAGAAAATTAGATACAATAAAAAAGTAATATTACAGTATGGAGAAAGGAATACCCAAAGTGCTCACTACGCAGTAAATACTGATACACAAAATGCAGCTATCTCCAATCAGGATTCCCACTCAAACTAAATCATAAAATTCACGGTTTTTTCCAGGTTTTCACAGTCGAAAAGTCGTTAACTTCTTGGCTTGTTGATAATCCATTTTAGGCAGAAATATTGACCGTGTAACAATCATCGACCGCACGTTAAATAAAAATTTAACAACCCAACACCATGCCATGAAAACAAACGCAGTGACGAGAGTGCTCTCTCATGACGTCACATTTCATTTGCAAAATTCAGCTCCAGCTAAAGGTATTGAGTGGGAAAATGGAGGGATCAGGGTGCCAGGGAAGTAAAGACGAGTTTGAATTTTTGGCATGGTTTATGAACACTTTGGTTACCAGTCTTTTGACTTTGATACACGCTCCTTACACATTGTTGCAGCATCTTATACCTATATCCTTATAGCATATGATCCTTAGTCCTCGAGCAAAAGACTAGATATCACTTGAAATGTGTCACCTGGAAATCATTACTTAACTGTTAACCTCTCCTTCAAAGATATGATTTCTTCTTCCTTAATTCCTTTTATCTCCAAAGCCTCAGCAAGCTTCTGTTCCATCTCCCCCAACTTTAGTTCCAACATTTTGAGAGCTGACTCAGCCTTCTCCCTCTTCTTAGTCTCCTCATTCAGCGTCTCAGATAGCACTTCAAACTAAAATGAAAAAAGTAACAATTTATTGCATTCTTACACTAGGTTTTAAAATTGAATTCAACATAGGTAGGAAAAATGGAGTAAATTTTAAAAATACTATAGTAATAATAATTTCACAAAGCAGTAGAAATAAAGAGCCCAAAATCAGGATAAAAAGACAATATAAAGATCCTGTTAGCGATAAAGGTGTTAAATAAAATCATCAAAACCTTTTTTGCAATCAAAATGAAAATTCTAATGATCCAAGTGCACTTCCAATTGCAGAGAATTCTGTAAAAGCGGACGTAAGATGTGTGGCTTACATATTGGTGGTGCAGGGTTGTGCTGTGAGGATATAACTGATTGAGGCGGACCATATTGCACAATTACAAAGTCATAGGTTAAAACAATAAAAAAATTTGGTCCTTAAGGTCATTTATTTCATGTTTTTTACAATTATGATACTTTTTCAGTCCCAAAAAACTCAATTCTGGGTCCTTATTACTTGGAGCTATTAGGATTCCCAATCCAAAGTGCAGACAGTCAATATAAACTTTGTTCTTTCAACTGAGATTAGGAAAACATCACTCACTCACTGATTAAACCTGAAGGTTGGAGAGAGGAGGAGAAAGGAGACACTTTTTTGACCAAAAGTATATGTATATATACAAGGGTTACAGCTAACCCAGACTCTACACTAAAGTTTTAAGGTGTTGAAAATAAGACACTTTTTACCAGAAAGTTAAAAATAGAAAGAAATTTTTTTGGAGTTCATGCTGAAAGAATGAGTGTGTATTAACTATGTGGTAATATACATCCATCCATACAAGATCCCATAATTTGAATTGATGCTTCAAGAGCATTATAAAAAGGCAAATTAAAAAAGTACATAAAGAGAGGAACTTACAGCTTGCTTTGCATGAAGAGATGATTCAGCTTCATTAACAAGCCGCCCTTTTGTCAGAGTAATCTCCTTCTCCAACTGCTCGATTCTCTCAGCATCATTATTTGCTTGAATTGTAAGTTCTGATTTCAAGTTTTCAATCTGTATAAGGAACAAATTACGAACATGGATGGCTGGTCAAGTTTAGAAAAAATACACTAGAAAGTAACAAGTAAAAATTATAAGCACTTTCACCCAACAGGCTAGTTTTTGCAATCAAAGCAGAATCACAGGATTGATCAAAACCAAGAAAATTTTATATGCTCAGAGTATCAAGATTATGACCACAAAAGCAAAATTATAAAATTGAAGCTTAGCTCCTGGTTTCAGTTTAAAATATTTCCAGCATACACTATGCATTATAATTTTACAATATACATAAGTCAATAGTTTGAGGCATCACTTGGTGAAATTGTTTCATTAAAAAATTGTAAATGTACATGTAATGACAGGTTTAATCGCTGTGCGACATTGTCCGGTTTACATACCAGAAATACCAACTCCTTCATACACAAGGTCAGCGGAAGGATAGCAACAAATGGTGGCAGAAGGTTGTGTGAAGGGAAAGAGACAGTTAAAATACGTCATTAGGGAAATTTTTCAATAGAATTTTCTTCAGGTCTCTATTTGTCTCTGGTATGTTATAGACAAATTACTGTTAACTAATATTTTAACCACGGATTATCACTTCTAGTGGTTTATCTTTGATTTCATAGATAGCTTTCTCAGCAAAAACATTGAAAATAATGGGGACAGAGCACACTCATGTCTTACTCCTTCCATTACTATGCCGCTTCATCCAGATTTAATCACAGCTTTTTAATTTTTACAATAAATGGTGGATAATTCTCTGGTCATTATAAAACACTAGCATTTCATTCCAGGTTTGTGAGGATTGCACTCCCATCCACAGTATCAAAAGCCTTTTCAAAGTCTACAAATGCAATGAATCTAGGCTTGTTGACCAATCTCCAATGCCTTCCCTACAAGAATCGTAGGGGCTAATATTACTTGAACCCTTTTGCCCTTGAATTTATATCGTGCAAATCGGTCGTCATCCATAAGCTCCTCTGCTTCCCATTCTATCCTCCTCCAGATGATTATTATTAAAATCTTTGATGCATTAGTCATTAGGCAAATGGTGCTAAAATCTGTCATTACTTCCACCGTGATGTCTGCGTTCAGTTGATCAGCTGATTGAAAGCTTTAGTTCATGGGTTCTCTGCAAACGACAGCGCTAGGTTTGGAGGATCAACTTTCACTTCAACTCCCCTACCCTCCCCTCCCTGGGAATTCCTGGATAGGCGTATTCTGCTAGGCATGCCTGGCAACGGGTCTTTTTCGCATTTAAGCCTTCACCTGTGAAGTTCCACTCCGATGCGCCTCTTGATCAAACCCATCTCAGGTGTAAATTTTGGGGCAAGAATATTATTTCTTGTTTGATGCTCTCCACCATGTGGCTGTAGAGAGGTGTTCTTCGTCTCCCAAAAATTAGTGCCCACAGCAGTATGGTGTTGGAGAGAGTGACATACAAGAAGAAACCACCTTAAATAGACTGCAAAATCTTGAAGTGTGCCATGGAATTGTTCATTTTCAAATGTCTTCGAGAGACTATTAAATCTATGCGTAAGCTATTTTTGCGTCTGTTTAAAACCAACACGTAGGAAGATTGACGCACCTTTTTTGAGTGACGCACCTTTACTTGGTGGTGCATCCTACGTAAGCACCTGGTGCCCTATCTAAAAAGAAATTCTTCATCCAAAGTATTAGGAACCACCCCTAACTCGACCATTGGTGGTGCGATCATTTGTGCTGTGAGTAATGCCTGGGCAACAGACCGAAAAATTACGTAATTGGTGTTTCCTCCAAGTGGGAAGCAGTAATAATGGGGTCGCAAATCATTACATTTCTTTGCTCTCTTCTTGCTGGAAATAGGAATAATGATGCTCTTCTCTAAGTCCCTTGGTATGTTTACCGTTCTTCAAATGTTGCAGATGGATTTGTAGCACTATGTATTTGTCTATTCCTTTACATTCTTACAAAGCTCTACAAGAATATCGTCAACTCTAGATTACTTTATTCATCCATAGGTCCTTTCCTATGGCACCAAATTCAGATCTAAAAATTGCATCTCCCCTATCATCCTAACCAACTTCACTTCCCTCTTCAATTACTTGTGTCACACAATTATATCCATTGTATAATTCTTCCAGGTATTCATCCCATTTTATTTCATTTTCAATCAGGAGGAAATTGTTCTTGCTCTTTATGGTAGGTCACTTCAGCGGTTAGACACCTCATATAATGCAGGCAAAACTGTCCAGGAATTGATAAACAGTTAGAATACCAAAAACTTGTCGGCCTCCTCAAATTTAGCCCCACCACAAAAGTCTACAAAAGGATCCAAAACACCAATAGGGTAGTTTCCTTCATCAAAGAAAATGAAAGGCATTGATTGCGATTCGTTACCTACCAATACATAATATAAAAATTATTTGGTTTTAAAAATTCCAGTTTAAACAAACGTTAATGGTGAATTTTGACCTCATTTGAAAAAGGCCAGATTGGCGCCCATGCCGATACCACTCCACTTGACGTCACAGGGGCCTAGATTCTATACGAGTACATAGATAGGAGTTTTAAATTGTCTGAGATTACCAATGCATGCATGAGGCACAGAGCTCAGGGAAAAATTTCTTAATAATCACCTATTACAACTGCCTATGGTCGGAAAGTTTACTTCGTTTGATAAGGTATTAATAATCCTTATTTAAGCCAAGCCCTACCTGCTAGCAGCCTGCATCGCAGCGGCGCACAAGCATTTTCTCTTGCTTGAAAATTTTCACTTCTCATTTTATCGCGAAAAATATATATAGTCATTTAAAAATCTAAAAGCATGAAATGCGTACTCCAGGAGTAATAATCTTTCGATTTAGGAATAAAAAAATAATAGGAAACCACCCTATTACAAAATAAGATTAAAATTTGTTATTTCTATCTCACCTTACGCAATTTCTCCTTTTTCATCCTCCACAAAATATCAGATTTCTTAAAAACCTTCAACATAATAAGATCCAGACATTGATTCTTATCATTTTTGCTGCGACGTGACCCACCAGTAGGTCCCACCCAACTTCCTCTTTGAGCCACAGTATGTTTACTATTTTTTTCCATTTAGGGACTGTCTCCATTTAGTGAAATATGACGTTAGATACAAAAAGCTTGGTTGATCTACACAATCGCGGTAGCCTGTGGCATGCGACTAGAAGTGTGGCCCACCACAGGGTCAGCCACTCGACAGAGTGGGAGGCACCAAACAAATTCCAGACCACTCGCAACTTGACCCACCACTTATGATCACAAAAACCCATCCAAAAATCCAATTTTGTGTGAAACACAAACATTTCATGTGCGAAATGACCCCACTTCCTTCAGAATGGAGTTTTACAATAAAATGAAAAAAATAGGATTCACACAACCTGGGTGGTGCTCCTAGGTGACTCCATCTGATATTAGCCTCAATCTAATGCTCAGGTTGTGAAAGCCCAGAAATTAGCTACCCCCAGTCCTGGCAGTGGGCACATACCATATTCTTGAGGCACCATACTCGGAGGGGCTCTGGTATAGTCCCTAGCTGCAGTGCGCCCGAATGGTCCAAATGCCTATTTTCTTGAGAATACCCATTAACTTTACACTACCCTCTCTATCAAATGCTTCATCAAAATCCACAAATCAGGTATGCACATCCTGGTTATATTCTAGATTCCCCTACTAGGGAAATCTTTACTGCTATTGCACCTCGAGTTTACTCCTTTTCTGAAACTAAACTGATCTTTGGCCAAACATTCATCTGCCAATGCCTCCATTCATCTGTTTACTATTTTCAGTACCACTTTCGCCTCATGCAATATTAGGCTGATAGTAATATACCCTATCTCCGCATTCTGAAGCTTTCATAGTACATGACAGAATTAGAATGGGGAACTTGCATGAATTTTTTTTATTTCACAGGCGGACAGGAAATTATTTTCTTAATACAACAAAGAAAACCGCATGTAAATCTGAGTTTTCCTTCGCGAGATATTTAATGATAAATATAACGAATTTTAAAGCGCGGGAAAAACACCCTCACCCCCCAAGCCACTGCCGACGAAGCCTCGATGATGTCAAAGGTGCCTAAACATCACACGAAGCTATTGTTGTGATTGTTTGTAATAGTTGCCTGCCGTTGTGAGAGCTCCGTTTGTGAGACGTGTTGATTGTTTTCTATTTAAAGATAAATATCCGACAATAGAGGCTCGAAAGCCTCATATTTTGTATTATTTATAATATTAATATCTGAGTAAGGACATAAAATATAAAACTGAAGAAGTGAAACCAAATATTTTATAATATCTAATTGTAAGTAACATCGTTGTAGCAGTCTGAGCCACGGCCGTTGGAAGGGGGATACGTTAATTGTAAGTTGATGTTATCGACGGCATATCATTCATTTAAGTATGTAATTAGAACGATTTTGATGTTTACTATTGTCCGCTTAGCTTTTATATACAATAACTTCATCCGTTTATTCGTAGGTACCGGAGAATTCGTCGTTTAGGACTGTATGTGCTTGTTTTATGGGGTGAATTCCAGTCAATGCAACTTTTGCTCGCTGATTGGAGACATCTAGGAACATTTTTGTGCCAAAATAGTGTTATTTTCAACGTGACATCTCCCGTTAAGCTACTACTAATAATCACAGTGCCAGTGGTTGTAATGCACAAAGTTTGACAAGGTTGAAAAATATCGGCCAAGAGTTATCAGTGTTCTATCGTATTTGAATTTGTAAAAAGTGCTATTACGCTATAGATAAATGTCTAACAGTAGTGTAAAAATTGTCAGTGGCGTGCTAATCTCCGTTGTTCACCGTAGATATGACATTTCACGATCACGCTATTGAAATAAAAACTGTGAGTGAAGTTTGTTATTCCATTATTTCAACGAATAGTAGTGAGAAAAGTCACCTGTGTCACTTGTGTGGGCTAATTTAAGGGTTTAAATCAGTGAATAAATAGTTGTTTTCATCATAACGAGTTCTGTTATTGTAAGTTGTACGTGATGAATATAAGAATGTGACAGTGACATCCAGTTTTTGATAAGAGCATTTGCCTATTTCCCACTATATTTTTATGGTATATGCTAGTATATTGTTTATGGATTTACCTATATTATTGAAATAGGTTATAGCTTGTGTGTGTGTTGGCAGCGGAACCGATTCGCGATCTCACATGTGGATTGTGAGCAGACTGTTTTGCTGTGAATTCGTACCGTAGGACGGATAGGACTACCTTCTCCGTTAATTCGGTGTTGCCAAATTCAACAGCACAGCTTACTCTAATGTCAACAGCACAGCTTACGATCGTTATCCTCCAGTATTAAAAGTTTCTTTTACAACTCGATTTGCCGCCGACGTATAGCAATAATTTGTCTTAACAAATTCCATGAGGGTCGTGGCATCAATTTTTGGTGTCCTAAAAAAAGGCTGGTGTCCTAACACCCCATGCCACACGCCTTTTAGGCAGCTTGCGGGGTATTATGTAGATGTAGATGAATTTCAGGTGTACTATTCGAACGAGTGGCAACGTTATCATCCATTTTTCTGATCACTAAAACATACGAAGTGAAACGCTTGTACTTCATCATCCCGATGCCGCATTATTAATATCCCAGGTAATAATTTAGGCACAATAGCAGTAGGAAAACTTTTCCAAGAATAACAGAACAAAATAAAGTGACGATGAGCGGCTAAATACTCCCTCAAAACAAATTTAAACCATGCGCTCAGCGTATTTCCCTACTCCCTACGGTTGTTTAGGCACCTATGACGTCACGCCTGGCCTCGGCAACGCTCGGGTGTCTTCGCGCAGTGGTCGGCTCAGAGAAATTTTTCTCGATTTTAAATGCAATTTTTTTATTTCTGTTGATGTTGAATGGAGAAACTGAAGGTATTTTTGCGAGCTAATGTATCCATATGACTTATTCAAAATAGTTTTTAGAGCAATCTACGACCCATGCAAGTTCCTCATTGTTTTTTAAAAATCCTCCAGCCAACATCCCTCTCCATAAATCCTGCGTACTAGTTCAGAAAATCTTCTCATACCATCCCTCCCTAGATTCTTTAGAAGCTCATACGGAATCTTGTCCACGTCCACCACTTTTCTAGCCTTTGTATCGCGAAGGCCTCTATTGATTTCTGCATCAAAAATTACCAGCCCAAAAATACTCTCCTCCCCTAACTTTAATTTTTCCAGCCTCTACTAGCTGTTATTCCGATCCTCCACATATTCCTTCCATCTAGTCTGAACCTCGTCTCTCTCACTCAGCATTCATCCGTCTTTAGACTTGATTTTTGACATGGCTTGCCGTCATTTGCCCCCAATAGCACTTAAACTTGGCTACAACACGCCTGCCAATCCTTCCTTCTTAAAATTTTCCTTTTCCTCACACTGACTTTTTCTCAAAGCCTTCCTTGCCCTCTCAATGTTATACCTAAATTAATTATTTATACCCCTACTCATCCTTTTGCACTGCTCTGTGTCCACTTCCTTATCTCCTCCATTTCTTTTAAAATTTCCTCCATTATCCACAGCTCCTTTATCCCACTACATAAGCAATTGCCTTCTCCAGCAGCTTGACAACCTCATCTACTTCTTCCTCCCAACGATTGGTAGTGGACATGCTAACTTGAACCACCTCAAGGTTGGTAGATCGCATTTGAATTTCTACCACCAGAATAATATTTCTTACCTGATCTCAATCTACCATCTCTTACACATCTATCTGTTTAATACTAAAGCTACCCCTCGTTGACTTGCCTTCCCACTACACACACATCCCTTTACCCCACTCCAGTAGACGCCATCATCCTTCTACCTCACTCCTCATAATCTTAGAATATCCATCCTTGCTTTCTCAATTCCCCTTTCGACATTTTCAAGCTTAACCACAATTATCATTGTCCTTACATACCATGTCCCTAAAATCACTGCTGCCTTCTTCTTCTTCTCCATCTCCTTGATCCTCTTTTCTTCCGTCTTGGATTCTGCTGATGATAAGTCTCTGCAAGTCTACACATGTTGATGGCCTCAAGGTCCTAGCCAACCTTGCTGCCATGAACAACAACTGCCCTTATCGGACAGGTCCCATTGAATGAGCCCACAAAGCTCAATTGATTGGACTCCATGTTTTCAAGGAAGAGACAGGGTTTCCCACTTCCATTCCAACAGTGTCATTTGTGTGGACTGCCTTTCGTCTGGCTCTTCCCCATCGACCTACCTCACATGGGTGGCCCTACCAAGAATTACTGAGAATAAATGCCACCAGTGCCTCTCTAGAGGTCATAAGAAAATGCAAGAGGCAAGGTTGGAGCACAAGGGAAAGGACCCATTTATGATTAATACAAATATTGTTGTTGTTAGTTATTTGCATTAAACTAATGATTATGCATCTTGCATAATGTATCACTTTCTTGTTCTGGATATATTTAAAGAAAAAAATTGCTAAAAGACGCATGCCATGAAACTGCATAATTACCAAGGGTTAAATGAATAACGGGAACGACTTGAATTTAAAAATAAGAAGTTATAAAACTACAGATCAGAAAATGCTGGGCTACAACGTGAATCGATTTTACATTTGACGCTAACATGGCAGAATATTGAGAGAATCGCCAAAGTTACTATTAAATCATGATTCTCGCTAAAGAAAAATTATGTATACTCTAAACATGTACTCCAAAAGTTGGTCCAAGCACAGGAATGCTAGGTGTGAATTTTGATGATAAAAGATGGCATGAGTCAAGTGAATACGATAAGAGATCTTGATTCATTTAACATACCTCATCCTTCCAAGTTTTTTTCACAAGTTTTAACTCTTCTTCAAACTTCAACACTAGATTTCTTTGAATTGATTTTTCTTCCTCCAAATTCCTATGAAGTATTTCAATTTCTTCAGCAGCATCCTTTTCGACGGCTATTTTAGAGGAATACTTTATATTTAAGGAATGAAGCTCTTCTCTCAATTCCTGTAGTGGGAAGAACATTCAGACACTAGGGAAACAAATCCTCATACAAAGTCAAACGAAAACAATTATACCTTACCTCAACTTCATTCTGCAATTGCACATTATGTGAATCAACTGTGTGTCCGTTTACCTCCATCATGAGGGCTGTCTAAAAATCAGCCAATATCACCAAACCACTTTCCCACTATGTCATAGTATTACTCCACATTCCGAAAAAATTATAGTACATGGTAAAATTACCTCACTAGATTGCAAGAACAGATTATCTTGAATAACTAGAATACATACGATTCTGCGCCACTAATCTAGATATTTTCACTTAAAGAAAGGTTGGAAATAATACCAAAAGACTGCTAATTACTACCATCAATATCGTTTCCTAAGATTACCGCCAAAACATAATAAATGACTGCTAAATGGCGCATTTGAATTGAGGCGGCAACTTGCAGCGACGCTTTATATGTTTGAAGAGGTTTGAAGCATAATAAATCCCATGGTTTGGAGATTTAAATGAATACTATACTATGGGATCATATTTTTTATTTACCAATAACTGTGAACAGTTCAATATTTACTCAGCGCCATCGCTTAGTGCTCTATATCATTCATCAAGTATTCTTAAAAATTACTCTGCGATGGTTGCAAGTTAATGATTCCGCCAAATAATAATCACAATTATAAATAGAAAAAAATTGAGCTATGGAATCTGTAAAATATATTTTCATAAAATATTTAATTTGCATTCAATTCATTTTCATAATTATATTATTTTATTGTAGTATGATTCCAGACTCGTACTATGAATTTGAATTTCATTTTGACCTTACTTACAAGGCTACCCCAAGGATTTGGCTATTCTAAAATGCCTTATATTATACATATTCAATTTCAAAATATAAATAAAAAAGGAGCCGCAAGGCTAAGTATATTCTCGCTGGGGGTATGGAAAAGTAGATCGCAGTAAAGTTCAAGCGATTATAACACAAATGATATGGGAATTCCGTCGTCTTAACATATATGAACCCCAAAATAACACAAAAAAGTATGAAAATGATTACTTCTGATGATTAGTCACACGAAAATAATAATAATCGTTTAATCGATGTATAAACACCCTTTCCATATAAATAAATGTTTGTCTTTTCCGCTGTTTACGCGTTTTTCTTGATGCCAATGAAGTGCATTACTTCCTCAGAAGATGTCAGGAGTGATCGGGAGAGTTTTTCAGAAGCTTGTTGGCTCGCGCAAGTAGTTTCCAGCGTTGTACAAATTTACAGATGTCAGCATTGTCCCAGCCGGTGGAAACGACTAGAAGTTTCTGTAATTTGCGCATGGTGATCGAATGTATGTAACCTAGTTTGAACGGGATTAGTTGGAATCTTGGAGTTGCAGTTACCCTTCTGGGATTGTGTATGTACTTTTTCTAGGAGGCAATATAACCAGGTGAGGTTCTTGTATTTAAGGCTGTTTGACGTTGATTAGCCTAAAAATTCATGTTCGGGGAAACAATGTGATTCAGTTTATCGTGGAAATCCTATTTCCGGCATGTGGTGAAATTTCGTCTGGAGTATCTGTGGTTTTTCATAATCAGAGATTTGTCTGGTATTCTGTGAGAGTTTATGGGTGAACATCTTTCAGGAACTTGTTCTACTTATGTATGTGGTGGGAAAATCGGAGCTTAAGAGAAATTATTCATTAGTGATGAATGTTTGGAAGACATATCAATTATCTTAGGTGGATTATTCAGCCAAAGTTTACATACTTAAACATGTGTTAGTGACTGACATGAAAACTGAAATTGGGATGGATTTTTGATGCACCTTTGCGTTGCTTCAATTTGCCCTAATTTCAGTATCTTTCAAGGTAATGGTATTGGACAACTCTCATATGATCTACGATTTCTTTCATTTTGTCATCTGGTTCTATTCCCTAGCTTTTATAATAGATTAATTTTTGCATTAGTTGGAAAATGTCATCTTCCTACTCAATTTGGTTCATGTCATTAGCATGTCAGTACATGACACAAGTTGGTGATTGCTAAATGGTAATCAGTTAATGTTCCTTTTTCGTGGGAGGTCGTGTTTCTTAGGTAGCCATTACTTAGTCATACAATTAGTTGGACCTCAGCACTTGTAATGTGCCGATTTTTATTTACTTGTATCTAGAAACACACTTGGTTCTGGTGAATATAATAGGATACATTTAATCGAAGTTCATCAGGGTACCATGGTTAATGTTTATATTTGGTGGCCAATGTAAATAGAACCGATACAATTAACTCCCAGCTATTTTCTGAAAATAAAATGGAGTGCTCATTTGCTGTCATGCAATCAATGCTCATCCTAATATAATAACCATTTTTTGCATTATAAATAAACTAGTCAAAAGTAAATTGTCATAATAATAATAGTATATCAATATATTAAAACGTATTATCCTTCTTCGAAATATATGGTCACATAGCATTCTTGAGTAATTCTGTGAAGTAGTATCTGTGTCAGTTTTTGCTATTTCAAGTTGTATTGGCAAAAGTTAGCCCTTATTCATGAAAATATATCCCCATGTGTGAGGTAGGTAATTGTGTGTTGGTAGTTATAGTTGATGCCGCCTAAGGTGTGGTTATTTGATTGATTCTCTCGCATATTTTGTTTGCATTAGTATCAAGAAAGACTTATTATTAAAGATTTCCAGTACATCCCTTATATAATTTTCCCTATGAATGCTCCTTGGGAATTTTACCTTCCAAGGAAAATCACACCCTCTGAACTTGGTAGGGCTTTTGTTAGTAACCTCTGGTTTGAAAACTTTATACCACATTGTCCAGAAAACTCTTTCAACTAGTTGGTGACACAAGTGGGGAAAAACTCCACTAAATGCCAGCAAAACCAAATGGAAAAATTGGCTTTGCAACACATTTTAAAAAAGCTCAACAAAGAGATGTACAAACCCCTAGGGTTTAAGGCAGTGGGGTGAGGTAATGATGAGCTTTTTAACGGCAATAATTGGCGTCTTTGCTTTCCCTGGGTGGACTGGATCTTCAGGATGAAATGGTAATGTACCAATACGGAAAGGATGTGATACAGTAGGCAGGGATATAGCTCCTTGATATTTATGTGATGAATTTTTGGTTGGTAGAGTCGGAAGGCAGGACTGGATGCAGATTCTAGGTAGAATTTCGGCATAAGTGTCTTTGGCTTTTGCTGAATTCTGGTTTGTTATGAAAGCCAATTTCTGGCAAGTTATATCAGGGTTATTCATATCTAAATGATGCAACTTTCTACACAAATGTTGCTGGTAGGTGTATTAGTTCGAATGAAACTGGCTTAGTTTATTTGACATTTATCTCCACTCGTGCAAGAATGAAGAGCAGAGGAAATGTTTCTCCCTGAGATGTATTGTGAAACCCTATGTCTTTAGCCACTGAACTGAAAAATCCCACAATTTGTAGTTATGCAAATTTAATGATAAGGTGATCTTGATGTAAAAGCTCTGAAGTCTTCTCCTGTGGAAAGTTGTGTTAAATACTGTGTAGTAAATATTATTGTAACCAAGTAATATTTCCTTGCCTGGAATGACCTAAAGACCCGAACTAAGACTATTTTTGTTAAATGTTTCTACGTTTGACATTAATTCCCTATTGTTACTGGACTTGTTTTTAACAAAGGGAATGGATGTTGCAGTGCTATTTCTGAATCGTAATTCATGATCATCAATTCTTTACTTATTAGTTTTAGACTAGATTATCAAATATAAATTCTACTGAGTCAATAGTATAAACCTGTATTTGTGGTTATTGTTTATGGAATAATTTCTTATTGTCTTTATCTTTCATTAGAGGCTGTATCTTCCCTCTCCTTTACTATGGAAGCAGCAGAGCAAGAGAAAGTGGCTGGAAATGCAGCTTATAAAAAAAGAGATTTTGAGACTGCCTTGGCATGTTACGAAAAAGCTATTTCTCTTAATCCTAATGATATGACCTTCTACACCAATATAGCTGGTAGGTGTATTATATGTAATCAAACTAGCTTAGTTTATTTTATATTATCAACAGTGACAAACAGGGTATTTGTAATGTTTTTTCTTATTTACAGCTGTTCATTTTGAAAAGAAAGATTATAAAAAGTGCATTGAAATATGTGAGAAAGCTATTGAAATTGGGAGAGAGAATAGAGCAGATTTTAAACTCATTGCTCGAGCATTTACTCGGATCGGAAATGCATACAAGAAGTTGGAGGTAATGTGATTTTAGTAATTATTGTTTTCAGCACCATACATGCCTTAAATTTGTATGAACAAGCTTCACCAATGACACTGAATGACTTTTTATTTATAACCTGGGTAATGATAAAAATTAGTCTACAGAGTTTGTCGTATACATCCTTGAAGTATGGGTGTAGTGTCCTCAGGGGGGATGGATTATGTTGGCAAGAGAAGGGAGGTGGGGTAAGGGAATCGGGGAAATCTGTGTTAGTGTTGTGGGGGTGGCAAGTTACGCTTGTAGTGCATGTTTCTCCTCTTGGTGGTCTATGGTAACTATTTATATTCTTGGAAACCATTTTTAAGTTTTCTTCTGATAGTCATTGATCACAAACAAAACTATGTGTTTAGTCTGTCAGTGTACATTTGTCATCTTGTAAGTGCAAATTCAAACATTGAATATTCATGCAACCACTGTGCCAGATGAATCTCGGTGTAGCCTTGAAGGTATTTTTTGTTGATTTCATGATACATGTCTTAAAGTGTCAAAAAGCATTACAAGTGGTCAATCTTGAATTTAAACATGAAATTCCTTTAATTTTTTTTTATTTTACTTAGGTCATGAAATGAGTGAAATATACTAAGTATGTTCTTGTATAAAACTGATATGTATATATAGGAAATAATACTTGCTTTGCTGATATTTAGAGTTTTTAAACTACCTCCATGAATAGCAGTGCACCGTTGGTGATTTTCCCTTATATTTTGGTATTTTTTATTCAAAACTTAAAAATAATTTGACTTAACTTCATTCTAGAAACATCTTAATTAAGTAATGTTATATTTTTCATGCTTAAAGGATTGGCAGAATTCAAAAGTGTACTATGAGAAATCTATGTCCGAGCATAGAACACCAGAAATAAAAACTTTGTTGTCAGAAGCTGAGAGGCAGTTGAGAGAAATGGAAAGGAAAGCATATATTGATCCGGAAAAAGCAGAGCAAGAAAAGGAAATTGGAAACTCATTATTCAAAAAAGGTAATGTCAAATAGTTTGTTGGGTCCCGAAACTAAGACTGCTAACCCGTTATGGTCATAGAAGGGGGAGAGCAAGACGTATATTTCGGCATTTGATTGCTTGCATAGAAAAATCTATGATGAAAATTTGCCGCTTTCGTCTCCCGTGTCAAGAAACGTCCTGCTGCATATTTTCGTCATTAGTTGGGGAAGGGGTTAAAATGGTTAAAAATTTAATAAACAGTATTTCTCTCTTGGCTTTGATAAAAATATGAACAGGAAAAGTAAGGCCGCTTTCAGCTGGTTCGACTTTATACTGGCCTCTATCCACAAAGCGGCATCATGCTTTCAAATTACCATGTACGAGGGGACCGAAAAATAACAGGAATTGCCCAATAACTTTTTTATTAATCAATTTTTTCCTCCAAATTTTTATCAACTTCAAAGTTATACACATTAACTGCAATACATTTATCTAATGTGATTTATAGAGCGATTTCTGTTTCACCTCTTCTACATTTCCAAATCGTTTTCCTTTTGTGTCCCTTTTCAGTCTAGGGAATAAAAAGTCACAGGGCACTAGGTCTGGTGAATAGGAGGGGTGAACAATTGGCGTGATTCCGTTTTTTGTCTAAAACCAATTCACAAACAGTGCGGTGTGGAAGGGTGTGTTGTCGTATTGGAAGAACCAATCATCTGTGTGCCAAAGATCCACCCTTTTCTTCTGGATATTTTCCATTAAACTTTGCAAAACCTCCAAGTAGAACTCCTGGTTTACCGTCTGGTCTGGAGGAGCAAATTCCTCGTGCACAACGCCTCTGCAGTCGAAGAAGCAAATGAGCATCGTCTTGATGTTTGACTTCACTTGCCGTGATTTTTTTAGGTGGGGGGAGTCTACCATTGACTTGATAGCTGCTTGGTTTCTAGGTCGTATCCATGACACCATGATTCATCACCAGTAATCACTTTATCAAAATAATTTGGGTCCTCTTTCAGCTGATCTTGCAGCTCCAGACAGGCCTGAAGTTGTAGCTCCTTTTTGTCATCTGTGAGAATGCAAGGGACAAGTTTGGCTGCAACCATTCTCATTATTAATTCGTTAGATTTAATCTTTTGAATGGAACTCCATGACACTCCAGACAGCTCACAAGTTCATCAATGGTTCGGTGACAGTCTTCACGACCGACGGAGTTGATTTTCGCAGCGTTGTCGTCCGTTCTTGTTGTAGACGGGTGCCCTGAATGAGTACCGTCATCAAACATCATCTCTCCACTCTTGAAACGCAGAAACCAGTCATAGAGACGTGTTTTACTCAGGACACTATCCCCATAAGCAGTTTTCAGTATCACTTGAATTTCTTTGGGAGGAGTCCACAGCAAAAAACAAAACTTCACCGCCGCGTGTTGCTCCCGGCAGTCACTCATTACACGTTTTTGCTAAAATGGAAAAAGTTGCTTAATAGAAAAAATCCCACAGGCAAATAGAGAGTGACCAGGATTCGCACATTGACTCAGGAAATGTCAAGGCTTAAAATCTGTTACAGGAAAAACCGATCCCTCCCTCAGCGACCCCCCGACAGCTCTATTCCCACTACTTTTGGGTCCCCCCTCGCATGTTCTTATGGATGACTTCTAAGAGACAAATGTCGATGGCATGGTGACCATTTCATTCAGGCCCAGTAGTGCACAGTCTACTTCGTGAAATAATTGCAGTGCTACAAAGTGATTTCTTACAAAAAGAATTTTTGCCGGCCACCATTCACAGCACCGTGCCGTGAGCGGTGGCCAGTGTAAAGTCATCTCATCTGAAAACAACCTAAGAAGGTAGTCAGTTCTTGTCAAGAGAACTCATTGTAATACAAAAAGAATCAATGTTTTGTTAACTGATTTGTCCAATGCCACTGTTTAGTAGACATTTCTTTGGCTTATGCTAGCTAGGAAATTGCCTGTTTATAAAATTATTTACTAATTTTGTCCTGTTGAATCATTATACATTGCTTTGTGATTTCAATTTTAAATTTAGTTTACCAGGTGCTTTCTGTCTTCCATACTACTGCAACATTGACAAATATCAGTGATTTGGATGGCAAGTAAAGAATTAAAACATAAGTCAAGGGCTATAATCAATCTAATACTTTCAATAATTTGCACATTAGATGTCAAACTATTATTATTCCTATAAAGTTACATAGTAAACTCCTAGCATTATGAATTTTTATTAAAAATTTTACATTTTAATCCAGATGATGATGACTGTGAGGCATGACCAAACTTTGTGGGTGCAGTTAGAATTTTTAGAAAATTCTATGCCCAAGTCTCAGAGATGTCTCATGATACATGCATTATTTTGTTGAGAATATATGAATTTATGCTTATAATCGTCATAAATGGTCAGGTAATATTTAGATCATCTCATGCATTATTTCTCTGCATCAATTGGCATCAACCTTGTCTTTCATTGAATCCAATTGTCAGTTATTTAGGGTTTTAGAGAACCAGAACAGAACATTTTCATGTTGTGCTGTTGAGCTGTAAGCCTATTTTTTCTTTCATTTAATGCAAATTTTCATGGCAAAGTTAAAAATTATGATAACTTAGAATCGATTCCAGAACTACCCACCCCACATTAGGTTAGAGGGTATGAGACGTCTTCCATGACCGAAGACCCTGTGCTAGTCACCATCCTATTGGTTGTAGCTTTCTATGCCCAAGTGCCAACTTAATGTGGTCAGGTCGTAAATGAATAAGGTATTTGATGAATTGAACTTACACAGCAGCATTAAATAATTTATGCAGAGCTTGAAAGGAAAATAGTGTGCATACCTATCCACTGCAAATATTACTGTGTTAGTCTCCTCGTGTACAGCACCATAAAATTCTGGATTGTTGCCTACAAAAATATCTGTGGCTTAAAGCACTTGTATCTAAGAATGGTGCATTGGTTGCTGCATAATGTGTAATCGTGCATTTCCTGACTGTATCACTTGCCATGAGAGCCTTATGTGTATCATTTCAGAGTTACTGATTGTGCTGCATGCTCTCAGAACTGTGTCCAATACAACTGGCTCTCATGCAAAGTCGTGCGATTTGATTGTTTGGCACGTCTTGAGTATGGTTTCTGCTGTAGCTCAGCTATCTTAACCATTTTACCTATCCCAAACATTGCTACCCATAGTGCAACATGCAGCTGCAGACATATTGTTTTTGGAAAGCGTGAATAATTGTTTTGCTATTGGTTTCTCTATCCCTGGAAAATTGCTTGCTATATTGGGTACTCATTGTTCCCATAAGTGAAGGTATAAGCCCCACAATTCCCATTTTCACCTTTTATGTTTTCCTTTTCTTTTGTATTAGTGCTATTTCACAGGGGAATAAGATCTGCTTTTGCCTTACATTGTGTATTTGTTTTTAATTTTTAATATGAAATGAAAGAGATTGAATGAAACCGAGTGTACACTATAATATTTTAGCTCACATGAGTTAGCTAGAGGTAGTTCTGAGCTCAAAATAATTACTGTTAGTCTACGCTAGCTTTTGAAATTTTCCTCCTGTGAATGTTGTAGTGAGATGTATTTTCTTATCCTGTTGAATTTCTATTGGTACATATCACTAAGAATTGCTATTTTTCTTCTTAGGTGATTATGCAACAGCAATGAAGCACTATTCGGAAGCCATTAAGAGAAATCCAGATGATCCTAAGTTATATAGTAATAGAGCAGCATGTTATACTAAACTAGCTGCATTTGACTTAGGGTTAAAAGACTGTGATAAGTGTTTGGAATTAGATCCCAAATTCAGTAAGTATACACCCCATCATTTTTTAAATAGCTAATGTTTTTCTTGAATTTTTTCTCCAGGGCTGCCTGACTAATGCATATGATACTAATTATAGGTATTTAGATAAATCTGCAAAATTTGAATCATGGATTTTATTGCCCCTACTTAAGGTGAGATCATTGCTCTTGTCTAATAGATTTATCATTTTCTAGTTAAAGGATGGATTCGGAAAGGGAAAATTCTTCAGGGTATGCAACAATTCAGCAAGGCTTTAGCAGCGTATCAAAAGGCACTTGATATAGATACTAGTAATGCAGTAAGTAACTCACATGTGTCAACATCAGTTTTGAAATTTAATTTAATAATGATTTTTCTTGTTGGTTTTTTGTGTTTAGTGATGGTTGATTGATAAGTAGTTTCCTTTGAAATTCTCTGATGTATTTGAATGCACACTTAGACAAAGTCAATCCCTTTCACAGGAAGCTTTAGAAGGTTATAGAACATGCTCTGTGGCTGCCAATTCCAATCCAGAGGAAGTTCGTAAACGTGCCATGTCAGACCCGGATATACAAGCAATTCTGAGGGATCCAGCAATGCGTATCATCTTAGAACAAATGCAGAATGACCCCAAGGCATTGCAAGAGTAAGTATCATGTTGATTTATGCATTTTCTATAGTATAATGGAAGGTATTTCATCTCAATTTTATACACGGTTACAAGGACTCTATGGTCAACTACGTCAAAACAGTTGATTTTTGAAGTACCTGGTTGAAACAGTGAATATAGAACCTCGATGATTCATATGGGTCAGAGATGTCATGTTAATGAGGTTATAATTTAAACTCTAAATAGGCATAACAAAGAGATGAAAATTATGGTTGAGCTCGTGTGGCATGAATATATAGGTGATAAGTATTTCTTTGGAAGTTTTTGTTCAAGCTAGCTTAAAGCCTAAATTCCATTAAAAGGATAATTCAGCTGTAGGCTGAGAATATTGAAATTTGTTTGTCAAAAATTGCATTGTGCATTATTCTTAAGAGTTTTTAGTAATTGCCAGCTTAAATTATTGTTAACTATCATTTTTACAGCCATTTAAAGAATCCTGACATAGCTGCCAAAATCCAGAAATTGTTGGAGTCTGGGTTGATTGCCATTCATTGATTGCGTAAATTGGCAATGCATTTAAGGTGGAGCATCCATTAGAACCATACCAAAATGGTCGTGGGGCAGTTTCATCATAAATAATTTTTTGACTACTCTTTGCTTTATTGTTCATCATAATTTGTCATCCAATTACAGAATTTTGTAAAAAATGTCTTTTAAAAAGTGCCTGCATGTAGCTGAAATTTTAATGGCCTCGTTCTCCAGTGAAAAAATGAGCATCAACATCATGCAGGTCATCAGGAGATAATTTCAGTAATTGTATTTGTGTAATAAAGGCTTAAATTTAATTCTTGTAAAAATGATATTTATTGTGTTGCCTTTTGAATTGATTTGAGTTTTTCATTAATTCAAAAATAACCTTAAACAGTGCATACTTGTGATTCACCATAGCTGGAATAGACCAATGGTGATTAATGGATTGTCATTTGTTTGACGTCCTACAAACCATAATGTTGTTGTTTCATTCTTCTTACGCTGAATTGCCAGGCACATCGTGTAGATCAGTATTTTCATACCATTTCCAATCATGGCCAGTTAAGACCTAGCACTGCCTTTTAATGATTTGTTGAGATTGACCTTTTTCTAAATGCCTTTTTATTGTGCTTCATTGCATCCTGATATAAAATGTACTAATATGAGAATCCCAAAATATTTGTGAAATCGTCATCCCTGAATAGTAATGTTTTAAGTCTATTTTATGCCAATAAAGCTAATAAAATTTTAATTGACTGCTTTACCATTAGTTGGTGAACTTCCCTGCACTTTTTTCCCTATATTTGTGTGGTACTCTGAATTTATGGATGTTAATGGGATGTTATTAGGTATGGACTTGATTAATGGTGCTACTCATCAGCTACATTTTGTGTTGTATTATATAATACCTTTTCATGTAAATGTGATATGTTGCCAACAATTTTCCATGAATTCTCTCAAATACTACCATTTTCCATTATGATTTTCAGGCTTAGTAGAATGGGAAAAGTTTTTAATTCATTAGAATTGCCGTGAATGCTGATGTGGTTAAAATTGATTTAGTTTCCTCTTATTATCCTATTTTAATATTTGTAGGGGTATTTATGCAATTCAATAACATGTATAAGCTAATGGGGGAGTGAAAGAATGTTTGCATTACCCATATACTTGTGCAATGCATGAACATAAAATAGAAGTTATAATTTTATTCATGCTGTTATGTGCGTTCATTTCTGTCGGAACTGTTTTTGAAAATGTTCATGAATTGAATATTGTACATGGAGGCCTTCAGATTTGTAAGTCTAATTTTACATATTTTCAGGCTGTGATTTTTTGAGAGTCCGATTACTTGTATGACAACATTTTATATACCTAATGGTAGTGTCTCATGAAATGAATTCCTGGGTTTGCCCCTGCCTTTAAAGGACAAGGAGAAGTCCCCGAAGTCTTACTAATTGATTTTGTAGGTATTTATGGTGGGAAAAAAACTCGAGATGAATGTCTCCGGGTGGTCCTGCAAAATCAGATGAAATGGGCTTTTCCACTGATTTTATTTTATTGTCAATAGTTTTAGTTAGAGAATTGAAAAGACACAGGCGCTTCCCAGTTTTTCAAGTTGATGCCACAAACTCATGCCAAGTTGGTCTTAGATCTTCTACTACTCCCAGGACTTGTGGGGTTTATTGGTGTTTACACTCTCTTGGGTGATGGCTCAGTGTATGGTTTTTCATGAATGGCAAAATCAAACAGCTTAAAATCACATCAAAAACTCGTGAAAATGTGACTTTTATTTCAAACATGGCTGGTTGTATGAGGAAGGATTTTGCTTTCATTAACTTACCCTTCCCTGCTTTCTGTGGAATTCTTTTTATAGATTGGGATTTCTGATTGTACAGCCATACCATTGGTTGAAGAAAACAAGATATCACTCTTTGCACAAGTTTTACTTAACGAGTACTATACGATTCAACCACAAGGTCATCATCGGGCACATATGCCACTGAAAGGTCTGTGCGGCATATACATACCACTCACGGGGGGGGGGGGGAAGGAATAAGTGGGATGGGGTAGGGGTGAAGTAATTGAAAGGATGTTTGGGAAATGGAATGGCAAGGATGGGGAGTGACTCAGAAATTTTAAGACATTCAACAGGGCACTGCCTCCTCTTTGCTCAATTTCCAGCTTTTCTACCATATCAAGTCTTTGGCTTTTCCTCTTCTGTGGAGTATCTCTGGGTCAAATGCACAAGTGAGGTGTTATTCAAGGTGCTGTTTTGCCACGTGAGAGGTAGTCTCTCCTTTCACTCAATACTTCCTAAGCATGCAGGTAATGAAGCTTAGGCCCAGTCTGGCCAGTATATTAATACGATCACACCGCTTGATTTTACACACCTGATTGGAAGCAGGGAAATTGTTCAACACAAAAACCCTTCTATAGTGATTGGATTGTTAAAGGAAAATCTTAGTTTGTCTTTCAGGATCCATTTAATGCAAAAGGGTATCAATAAACTAATTTGCATCACTTTTTGGGTTTAGTTGGGGGCACTGAGTGTACACTCAAGTTTCTTAAAGTTACATTGTTGTTTCTTAATTATTACAATGTCTTCATAGCCGTTGGATGAAGCCATATGTTTTATTACTCCAAATTCCTTGTGGAATTTGGGGTTTTAAAAAGTAAGGACACCAATCCATGGATCAACGAATTGAAGGCTGCAAGTTTATGACATGGGATGAACTAAGTTACTGTAGATAACCGTATCATTGCAGCCCTTTTTGGAAAATACTCAAAATTTAAGTTTGCCATTGGTTATTGATATTTCCAGGTCTAAAAAGTTCAGCCATCCTCCTTTAACTTAAAATTGATGCATTGGTGGTGTTTGTTTCAAAAGCAGTCTTAACTGGTAATCACTAGGTACCTGTCCAGCAATAGATGACAACAGCATACCCGTACCAGTAAGTCACATTTATTCGTAGTTGGTGTCCAGAATTAAAAAGCTTGGATTCAACATTGGCCATAAAAATTTTGGTGGGCAAAGGTGACAGGGGAGAACCCATTGCAAGGGCTTCTGTTTGGTGACAAAAACTGCCATTATAGAGAGATTAGTTTTGGTTGGTGCAGGTAATTAAAAGGGAATGAATTTCTTCCACAAGGACATCATTGATTCTTGCCATGCAAGCCTTGTCATTTCAATTGAATTGTCAATGTGGATCAGCATAAAAAGGGGACTAATCTGCAGCTCAGGATTAGGTTAAGATTCCAAAGGTGCTCAGCAAGGTGAATGGAGTTCTTGATGCAGAATTTAGAGGAAAAGCAGGTGAAGTTCCTGTTGATATTGTTTAATTTAGCTGCCACTTCTCAGGTTGGGGCACCAATACTTACACCAGTGGTGTAATGGGATTTCCTGCTTAAAGACCATTGTACAGGGAATTGCGCAGGTTAGAGCTGCATTAATTTCTAAAATGGCGTGGAATTGCGCGAATGCATGAACGAAATTAGAACATGGGCTATTTTGTCGTCTCGCATCCACGCATGTATTCTAGCAATTCACCGCTTTGCACGACGCAATTTTGATTGTGCCTTCACACATACGTCAGACTGCGCAATTCCGTGTACCGTGCAAAACGGCCTTAATGAATTTTGAGGAGCCTGAACTGTCTCGAGCAAGGGGGATTCATGTGGAATATCATGCCCATGGAGCCCCAAGCATGCTGAAACAGTCTTCTTGATATCTCTGAAAACAAGAGCTCAGATCTATGGGGCAGGTTAATAAACTGTATTTCACATCTCTCTCTGGAACATAAGTGGGCATTTGTCAAATGGGTTATTAGGTACACCTTGTTAAATGGACCATACCAACCTGGAATTATTTTTTTGGGGAAGGGGGTAATCTAGCTCTTTGGTCGTCAAATTATGCAAAGATACATTTCTCGTGGTATATAATGCAATGGTGGTTGATGACATTTCCAGTGACACCTAGAACTGCAATGACAGTCCTGAGAGTAATGGGGAAACACTCCTGAGTATTTCCCAATTACTCTCAGGGTGGTCATGTATCCCTGATAGCTTGGAGGGTAAGAGCCAGGTGAAAGATACCCCACTATAGACAGTGGCAGAGCGAGGGGTCGGTTTTGGGGGATTAACCCCCCTCCCCAGAGCTTAATGAAAGTTTTAAGTTTAATACATTTTACTTAATTGGATTGATATTATTAATGGAATAGTGTAAGGATTAATAAAATATCCCTCAGAAAGCCGTAAAACTCACCTTTTTGAACCATTTATCTTAAAATTCCGCAATTCATTAATCTCGCATCTACCGCTTATCCTGGTGGGTATTCCGTACCTCCACACACCCCGGTACTAGTTGCACCCCCCCCAGCCTTAATTCCGAACTGCGCCCCTGCAACTAGAAGGTGTCGAATCAATAACAACATTGGAAAGAAAGTAGTGAACTCAACTGTCATCTATTCCTTGTATCCAAGATCTAATGAGTCTTGAGAACCCATTTGAACTGACATGGCCATGGAAGGTGTCTTACAAGGCAGCACTGCTTTCTATGCATTTACCCTGCAAATTAATTGCAAAAACTTTCAAGCAGCAGTAGAGTGAAAGGGAAAGATTATAACTAGGAGAATGATGGGGTGAGGGGAGGGCAAGTTTCTCGACACGTGAATTTCCCTCAGCCAATCAGCAGACAGGTGTGGCCTCAGTCTGTTGCTCTCAGACCTCCGTCGGGATTACATCATGGAGCAGTTGTCAAACCTCTCCTTGAATGCCTTTAAGTCTACCTTTCAACAACAGTTCCTCATTCGGTATGATAGCTGATGATGTCATGGGCTTCTGTGAAAGGATTATCCACAATACCTTCCAACCATTTGCTCCCCACATTAAAGTGTCCAAGGCTTATATTACGCTCTGTGATATTGAAATCTTCCGGCAACATATTAAATATAGCCATACATGACTGCTGCTCTCTGATTACCATTAACAAGAATCATTCGACAGATAATAAAACGAAAACTATTCTAGTATCGTAACACGTTGCTTTGCTTATTGTAAGTCTAATGCATATGTACAGCAAAATTATCCTTATTGTATATGCAGCAAAAGTGGTGGTAAAGGTTAAAATAATACCCAAATGAAGGTAAGAGCAAGAGGCTTATACCTATAGCAACAGTTAGCTTGGATTTCTGAAGGGGAAGTCAACCCAAGGTGCTGAAGTGTAATGATATAAAAGAACCCAGAATTAAACCAGATGAGTAAATCCTCTTCCTTGACTGTGGAATGCAATTTGATAGTTAAATAAATATGAAGGTAACTTTGTCAACTCCTCACAGCTGTATTCGGTGCAACCTCAACCAGTTTCATATTCTCATGTCATTATCAAAAGGAAATAGTCAGAAGAGAGGAATTTGAGTGAAATAGACAACATTACATTGTATTTATTTAACCATGGGCGATTTCTACAAAGTTATCTCCAAAAATTGAAGATAGTTCAAATTTGCCTCTTTTCATAGATTCAGCTAAATATGGTAATTTTTTGGAAGTTCAAAAAGTGACTGCCTATGGTGCATGAGTAACGGCTCATTTCCACAAGTTTTTCATTTACATTATTTCATAGTTGTTGTCTCAAGGTTTAAATAACTCATTGGACGATTGATTTGAAGATCCAGCAGCTCTCCAAATGTGGTCAAAGCAGAATAACCCCCCAAGGTGGACAAGCATAGGTAAAGATGTAAGACAAATCTGTCCACCATCATCCATACTGTTTAATTTAAGTTATAATAATATGCTGAGGAGATAGCAAAGGAAGCATGGGAAGAGATAGAGTGAGAGTTGAAAGAGGGCAGATTCATGATTGTCAGAGCAGTGTGCAGATGATAAGGTATCTATTAACCAGTTAGAAAATGGTCTGAAGGCACAATACATAACAGTGCCAGGAATTTGGTACGAAGATTAACCCAGAGAGACAAAAGTCATCTGGCTTTGAAAGTCAAGGGTAATTGAATGAAAGTATCCAATAAAATTAGAGGATACCTAGCAAACATTAACAATTATTAGGGTAACACAACGGATAAACTAGACACAGCTGTAAGGATATCGGGGGAGAGTGGTTTCAGCCACGGTTTTTATACGTAATACATATTTGTCAACGGGAGAGTCACAGTGTTGAGGTCTAGTTAACTTACATTAACATGAACGAGTTAATGACAAAATTGTCAACAACTGCCATGGGAAAATACTACCCATGACCGGGCATCGAATCGAATGGATAATTTCATACCAAATTCTTTACGTTAAGAGCAAATATAAGAATGACCCTAGTTGTTCTCCTTGGTAATTACAATGACCTCACAACACTAATGCAATCCACAAAATTGCGAGGATTACAAAGGTACTTTATATTACCAGATGATTCACATTGATAAAATGAAATAATGAAACATAAATTTGTCAACAGTTACCCAAAAGCCTATTTTTTTCGCTATAATGGACAGGAATACTAGCTCTTACTTCTCACTAATTACCACAAGAAAATTAACATTAACACTACTTCGCAAGATAAAAATAGATCACAATTGAATCAGTAACTCTGTCATCTATTTCAATATGGTAGCAATTGATGGGATTGAAGTTCTTGTGACGTTATCCAATAGCCACAACATCATTCCATGATTTGTTAACCTTAATATTCTTACGAACTAGGGCATATGCGAATATAACGACGATCTAAAACAATATTTACGCCTATTTATGCAGAGGAATTTCAATAAATAAAAAAATTACTAATAATTTGACAGAACACTAGCGACGTACTCGGTTGAATGTGCATTAGTTCGACAGTTCGGAAGAACGAAGGAGAACTTGTGTTCGGTGTATTTGTGTAGTTATGTAGGTAGGTATCTTCAAATTGTTCTTAGTTCTGAATTACTTTTTAGCTACTTTTAATTGCTATTTTCTTGTGGCGAATGCCGCCATTTTTGTTTGCATTCATACCTCGTGCATGAAGGGCAGTAAGTTTCCTACCGCGCGGGAACATGGGAATTTTCTACCAACGGATGTTGTTGTCTTTTAATTGCATCGCTATTGATGTTCTTTTCATTTAAATTAAAGTTCCTGTGAATTGTGCGATGCTATATTGGCAATACTACGGTAATAATCACTCATCAAATACATCTTAATGGGTATTAATCCCAATTTAAATTCTCTTAACTAATGCGTTTCAGAAGATATTTTATGAAGTACAACCCTCAGACAGTGCTAGGTAGTAGTGTATTCGTATTTTTGCAGTACTAGTACGATAAAGATTCATTGCCTTAATGATGAAATTGTTCTTTAACCGTGGAAGAGTATGTGTAGTGTTGTATCTGTGTTCATTTAAGGTCTACACGGCCAGCATTGTATGTCGTGGTCCTACTTAAGCTTCGTGCATGAGTACAGTAAATTGCCCTACTTTAATGCGTTGTTTATATTCAGTATTTTTGTCTAATACTTGTTTTCTTCTGAATCGTTTATAATATTTAGCAAAATCAAAGTACTGGTGCGTGAAGTGAGTAATGCTCTTTCGAAGACAGGACTTCAGGCAGGGAGAGAATTATATCTGTCCGTAAATCGCTGTAAATATCAATTAGCCCTATACACCATTGGTTTAAATTTTGCTGTTATGATGAATCATATAACTGGTGTATTGTAGTGTTTTGAATTTCAGAAAAGAAACATGGCAACTCTAGCTGAACAAGCATCCAAACTTTTGGATTTCAACACAAAGTTGGACATCAACCTTCTAGATGACATCGTCGGTTGCATGTATAGTGGGATGGGCGAGCAGGTACGCAATTATTTGGATACAAATATCGGAAGAATCCTTAATTTTATGCACTTAGATTGGTTTTAGAAATCTCATTGTCATTTTTATTACAACAGCAAAGGATCGCCCAAGAGGTCCTGACAACACTGAAAGAACATCCAGATGCATGGACGAGGGTTGATGCTATACTTGAGTATTCGACCAATCAGCAAACTAAGTATTATGCCTTACAAATTTTGGAACAAGTAATTAAAACAAGATGGAAAGTCTTACCCCGTAACCAATGTGAAGGTGCGTTCAATCCAAGTTTGTTTTATTTATGAATGAGTTAAATAATATTCTGCAATTGCTAATCTAATAATTTGTTTGCAGGAATCAAGAAATATATTGTTGGGTTAATTATTAAGACATCCTCGAATCCAGAAGCAATGGAGCGGGGATCAGTGTATTTAAATAAACTGAACATGATACTGGTTCAGGTAAGAGAGCTGAATCTTTGTCATTCGTTTTAAACATAGCTGCTGAAGTATAAGTATCACCTTTGATGGTGTTTTATGGCTGTAGGTGTAAACTAAAGGTATTATTAATTTGAAACAATTTTCTTAAAGAACTATCAATACAAACTACTACTTATTATTATTATTTAAAAAATGTGGTGGCTGGTATACTTCTGATGGTGTAGTCAGTTGATTTCCATAAAGTTAGCTTGGACTTCGTTGGGCAGAGTCAGTTTTATCGTTCATCAAATACTGCATAGTTTTAATTTTTCATTAAATGAATTAAGATGCCTTTGTAGTTATCATTTTGGTTACTTTCCTCCTTTCTCTAGCCATTCGGTTAAGGGAAAAGTAGTTTTGTTGCATAACCCTTTAAGTTTGTGAAATAAAAGGTTATTGAGAGTTCTTAGTCTCCTGTTGTCCTGAACTTACAACCCTGTGTGTTATTGTGTTGAGTGGAGTGTTATATAGCACTCACAGCCTGGTTACTGGGTACATTAATCCGTACAGGACCAGAATGGCTAAATAATGATTCTATGAACCGAGTTAGAACAGGTTCTGTTTTTTGTACACACATTTGCACAAGCTCGCTGGTTAAATGGTGCTCGTACACTTAAGACATTAACTCATACAGGTTAATGTTCCATCAAATCAGGCCTTTATAACTGTTATAGCTGGTTTTAAGATATTTATAATTGCTTTAGTTTAGGTGTCATTTATAATTGGTGGAACTGTTTATGTGGTACTGACCTCTCATTTAGAACATTCATTTTAAACTGAATTGCTATGCATTTATGTGAACATATTTCAATTTATCCACTGCATTGTTCAGAGTGACCCAAATATTCCTCACCAATAGGATCTTAGTGGAATCATTCGTTACCACTAAGAATTGGGAATTCATTGATTCAAGCTTATTGTGATAACTCAGTCATGCTGTCAGTTGCTTCTTTTTGTGGTAAGCTTTTTAGTTTCATCTGAATTTTGTGAATAGAAGATGTTGTTAACAGTTGTTAGACATTAAATCCCATTAGCAATGCTATTGTATCATAAGGCAACTTTGTAAATGATGTTATTTTGCATTTATTAATTTTTGCCAGTAATGAAATGCTCAGGAAATATTCAAGTTTCCATCTTCAGCTCCCCAAGTCCTCATGTTAAGAATTGTTCTCCCTTGATAGCATCATAAACTGCCAACCTTGAAGTCTTTTGGAAAATAGAAAGGAAATTAGCCCCATACTTTTTCTTGATTGAAGCTTTCGCAGCTGATGATGATTTAAAAAGAGTGACATATGGGTGATTGCCTCTTGTCATAGTGGAGATTGCCCCAACATTTCGAAACTGACTAGTGGTCACTTTTTCAAGGGAATGATGCGGGGATTTGGTTTTTTCTACCTTTTTATTTCAGGTGGGAGGTATTTCATGTTTCAACCCTCCGCCCACCCCTCCCACCTGAAATAAAAAGGCAGTAAAAACCAAATCCCAGCATCATTCCCTTGAGGAAGTGACTAGCAGTTGATCGCGAAACGTCGGGGCAATTTCCATTACGACACGTGGCATACACCCGTATGTCACTTTTTTAATAGCCCCATACTTGTTTTTAAGCTTTTCAAATAGTATCACATCCTCAAAGCACCACATCAAATATTATTGATGTTCTGCAATAGATGGTAAACTAGGTTCTTGCCGCTCTAAATGTCATTTACTAGGGATGGACAGATCCAGGTTTTTTTTCGGAGCCGGATATGGATCGGATACTTCATTTCAAATGTCGGATCTTCGGATATATTCAGATCCAAGTGCATTTTCAAATTCCTGCTATAAAACGAAATAATTATTCAAGTTCCTTCTGAGGTCAAGCGATCAAAGGAATGCTATTTAGATTTGCGTAAGCATTTTAATGTTTTATCTGATTAAAAATAATTTTTATAAGCTTTCAAGTTATTTGACAGTATTCAAATTTTCCTCACTCACGTTCCCCCCCGAATTTTGCCACTTTCTCACCGCATGCTGACTTTTTTCTTTACCCGCAAATGCCTCAGTTGTGGTGAGGTGGATTTTGCCCTTCCTCGGATAGTTTCACGCCACTGTGCACGCACATGGTATACATTGAGCTCTCCTTACCTCAATAAAAATGTTTCCACACAATCAAATTTTTTATCAATATATTATTAAATTACATTGCAACTGCACTATCACCAAAGTAATTGACAATGTTTAGAACAACATTGACTTCACGTGCGTGAACAGAATGAGGCAACTGCTCAGCGATCTCGAGAGGAGGGGTGGGTAGCAGAAGCACGTAAAGGAGAGATGGTGGGTAAGGAGCGCGATCCCTCAGTCTTTCTAGCGAAGAGACTGCTAATGAGGGAGTCAAGGACGAACATGCCAGATTTTGTGATGTCGTTGATTTGAAAGCAAAGCCAGGCGACAGTCTATTTTTACTTGTTTCAGGGGGCTAATGCTACACGTAATTCTTTGAAAATTGCACTCTTTGGACAGTGTTGAATATAAGTATAGTCTAGTTGTAGACAGAAAACTAGAGGCAATCTATTAGAGCTGAAAAAACTAAAATATCATCAGAAATGCGTCGCGTTAGGTCTTGTTCTTTTTTAAATATCGTGCACGTCATCCAATTGCCGAAACCTCGTTGGTACTCGCTAAACCGAGTGCTTGTTGTATTCATAGATATACGCGAGGGGTACAAAGATAAATGATTTGATAAATAACCGAAGGACCAGGCGGTTTATGATGATACAAATTGCTATATATTACAAAAAAAGGAGAACTCTCCCGATCGACCATTCTACCTGGCGACCAAAGGCTGACTACCTACCCTCGTGCCGGAACACGTGGGGGCAGTTACAAAATTTGACTTCACACAAAATTTGACTTACTCTGTTAACAATGGAAAAACGAATTGAACTGGCGGGAACTCAACTAGATTACACAGACTTCAAACATTCCGCCCACCTTCTCTTCGCAGAAGAGAACCATTACATAACAACAACAAAAATATTTAAATGAACATAGATTTTAAACTCAGATTACAATATTCATTTTAAAATTATTAGATTATTCACTGGTCTTTTAAGCACTGAATTTGCAGTTTGAATTGTCACAACTCGGACATATCCATCATCACCCGGGTGAACTTTTATTACTCTGGCTAGTTGCCAACGCGCTGGTGGAGTGTTGTCGTTGCAGGCAATCACGAGATCCCCAGCCTTGATGTTTGGGGTTGATGTTGCCCATTTCTGTCGTTGCTGTAGAGATTGCAAGTACTCCCTCGACCAGCGTCGCCAATAATGCTGAAGCATTTGCTGTACCATTTGCCATCTCTTTAAAGTTGGAATATTTTCCTCAATTAATGCTGGCTCTGGAATTAGATAAGATGAAGATTGAATTAAAAAATGAGCAGGAGTCAACGCTTGGATATCATTAGGATCATCTGATAAGGGAACAAGCGGGCGGGAATTCAAACATGCTTCCACTTGACATAATAGAGTTGACAGTTCCTCGAAAGTCAACTTTGTTTCCCCGATAACCCGTCTTAGATGATGCTTTGTTGACTTGACTGCCGCTTCCCAGATCCCACCAAAATGTGGGGCTGTGGGGGGATTGAAACGCCACTCCGTTCCATTAGATGCTAAGGCCTCAGCGAGGGTGCGGGTGAAGTTGGAAGATCTCTGGAACAGTTCTTTTAATTCTCTGTCAGCACCCACAAAATTAGTTCCCTTGTCACTTAATAACAAGGAGCAATGACCTCGTCTCCCAACAAATCGTCGGAACGCTGCAATAAATGCTTCAGAAGTGTAATTAGAAACTGCTTCCAAATGCACAGCACGAGTGCTCAGACATACAAAAACACATATGAAACCTTTGTATGAACTTCTACACTTTCCTGGTGAGGTCTTAATGCTCACAGGTCCAGCATAATCAACACCAGATTTTGAGAAAGGTCTGTTAGGCATTGTTCTGTATTGTGGCAAATTACCCATGATTTGATATGAAGTACCTTTTCGGTAACGTTGGCACACAACACATTTATGGATTATCTCTTTGATTTTCTGCCGTCCTTTCAATACCCAGTACTGTGTGCGTAGTGTTGTAAGAGTTAGCTGTACCCCACCATGCAGTGTACGCTTATGGCAGTCTTCGATGATTAAGCGTGTGAGTGGATGATCACTGGGTATGATCAACGGATGTTTCTCATCCTCAGAAAGTAATGAATGCTTTAATCTTCCTCCCACTTTTAATAACTTTTGATCAATAAATGGCGTTAACCTGATAAGCACACTGTTCTTAGGAATAATTTCATTTTTCTCCAAGATCGAAATTTCTTTAGAAAATGATTGCCGTTGTGCTATGTACACTAACAATAAACGAGCTCTGATAACTTCACTTGGATTCAAAATTACATCAGCATTCATTAATTCAACATTAAACCATGATGCACTGAAAATTGGATGCCATAGTTTTTTTGCTTGTAGAAAACGTATCACATAAGCCATGACATGCACTGTAGTTTTTAGATTAGAGTACTTTTGAAAGATATTAAAGCCACTAGCTTTAATTGTTGCAGTATTTGTTGATAAAACAATAGGAATTTTAGATTGTTCATTAGTTCTTCTATTAAAAACTGTTTTTGGCCATAGTTGGTCACACTTAGAGAGCCAGTCCGGTCCTGACCACCATAAGTTCTGATTTTTCAGTGCAGATGCTAAGCAACCACGAGATGCTAAATCAGCTGGATTATTCTTAGTCCCAATATGACGCCAGTTGGCAGTTGGCACCAGGGTATGAATATCAGAACACCTATTAGCTATAAAGGTAGGCCATCTTGAAGGATGTTCTTTTAACCAACATAAAACATCTTGAGAGTCAGTCCACAGATGAATTTTTAATAATTCAGATTCAAATCTTTTTGTGTGGTGATTAGTTAACTTAGGAAGTAAATGAGCAGCTGATAACTCCAAACGAGGAATGCTAATAGTTCTCAAGGGAGCTACTCTTGTTTTAGCTTGAATCATTCTCACTCTAAATGATTTTTCTGAAGATTTATCACTTGTGCGCAGATACAAGACCGCACCATACGCTGATTTAGAGGCATCAGCAAATCCATGTAATTCAATAACATTCATTGTTGCACTATAACCCAACCGTCTAGGCACTTTGATATTTGTGATTTGAGGTAAATCGCTGTAGCAAGTTTCCCATTGCTCAGCTTCCGTTCGAGGCAAAGGTTCATCCCAATCTATCTTAAGAAGCCAAAGTTTTTGAAGAAAGATTTTGGCAGTAATTATCACTGGCGCAATCCAGCCTAATGGATCAAATAGTTTAGCTACCTTGGATAACACTAATCGTTTAGTCCATTGCTCTACCTTTTGATCAATTTTAGCATTGAAGTTAAAACAGTCTTCACTGGGTTGCCAATTAAGTCCCAAAACTGCAAATATTGATTCATTCGCAAAGAGTGATTCCGGTTCATTGGCTAATAACTCTTGTGGCAACCACTGAAGTAGAGTAGAACTATTTGAATGCCATTTGCGAAGGGAAAAACCGCCCACCATGCACAAATTAATGACATCTTTTTGCTTAGCCAATGCGGTGTGAATCTCATGATCATCTTGTTGAATCGTAAATACAGCTGAATTGTGCGGTAGGACCGCATTTGTCTCACCAGATAAGATCCACCCTAGGGCTGTGGCCATGGCAATTGGATGGTTTGCTTCCCCTTTGACGACTCTACCTTCCACGACTCGGGCGTGCACCGCGGCTCCAAGGAGTAGATCGATTTGTCCAGCCTGGAAGTATTTGGGATCAGCAAGCTCCAACTCCTTCAGATGAGGCCAGTTATCCCTGGTTAGAAGACTCGGTTTGTACAACGTTACCTTGGGTACCACCAGAGCTTCAGTGTGACAGCTAAAAGTAGACATGAATCTTGGCTTAATTATAACACTAACAGAGCCTTACATTTCATATGAAGACTGTTACCAAGTCCACTGACAACCACCGAAGCTGATTTTTTATCAAGTCTAAGTCTTTGACAAAGTGATTCCGTGATGAAACTAGACTGAGCGCATTGATCAAGTAATGCTCTAGCTAACACAACATTTCCATGAGGTCCTTGCACTTTTACCCACGCAGTGGAAAGAAGTACTGTCTCAGGCTTGCTATCGATCACATTAGTTAGTTTACGTTCGATAGATTCTTCAGTAAAAACAGGAAAAGAGCTTGTTGATTGGTTCTTCACACAGTTTTTCGAAGATTCAGAATTAGTTGAAGGCTCATGTAAAAATGTATGATGCTTTTTATGGCAAACCTGACAGCTCTTTTTTGATATGCAATTTCTCAAAACATGTTGTCCAAAACAATTGAAACAAAGATTTTTAGAAAGGACAAATTCCTTCCGTTGCTCTACTGATTTATCACGAAAAGTTTCACAATACGCCAACCAATGGCTGCGGCCACACAAAGCACACAAGGGATTTTTCATTACGGTTGATCCGCCCATATGAAAACTCTTTGATTTGTATGATCCACTCTTTTCATGAAATTGACGTCGCTGTTGCATGCCCTTGGGAGATCCCGAAGATTGTTTATTACCACAACTTTCCAGACTGTCCAAACTCATTATTTTTGTTTTTAGGAAATTTTTAAGCATCTCATAAGTAGGAGGTGCAGTTGAATTCTCTAATTTAATTTCCCAATCACGTCGCGTTTGTGGGTCTAATCTCCTTTCAGTTATAAATACAATTAAATCATCCCAGTGACATACTGGACGTCGCAACGCTTCAAGTGAGAGCAAGGGGTTCACTGTGCCGGCATAAATGCGGCGTAATTCAGATGCTGACTCGTTTTGCATCGATTTAAGATCAAACAGCGCAGCAAGGTGAGCACTAGTTATGCGTCTATTATTCTCGTAATAATTTTGCAAAGATTGCCACGCAAGAGTGAAATTTTCTTCTGTGATAGGAATAGTTCGTACCAGGTCAGCAGCTTCACCAGAAAGACAGCTTAACAGATATTGCAATTTTGCAACCTGCGAAATATCTTTGCGATCTATTATCATAGACTTCAGAAGATCTCGAAAAGTTTCCCAATTTCGGAAATCACCTGAGAATTTAGGTAACTCCGGGACAGGTAATCTAACAAGGTGATCACCCTCACTATGGGAAGTTTTATTCTCACCATTCCGTTCACTTTTACTTGATGCTGATACAAGGTTTATCAGAAATTCCTCAAACTCACCCTTTCGTTGCAAGTACACTTCCTCAGCATTATCTAGGAAATGAGAGCAAAAATAATCATTCTGTAAATCTAAATATTCACTTTCAAGTAATTGTTCATGAGCATCATTAATTTTTTGCCAATAATTGTCAATGCACTCCATTCGAACCTTACAAGATCCGCGATTCATTTTTGTAGCACCTTCTTTTTTAAAGTTTATGAAGGAATTATTAATTTTCCTTAGATAAGTCTTTTGCTTTTCGTAAAAGCCTTCCATTTTGATATGTCACTCAGTCAATCAGATTAGATAGTTCTGCTTGAGTTCGACAAAATTGCGTTCACAATATAACACTTTGATATCATTTACTTAGGTTAAGCCACATTAGCTAGATAAGATTTTCAATTTAGATGAAACTTGCTAAGTAACTTGGGCGTTATATAGATAAATTGAAACAATCTTACTGATTTTCTGATGACTGCTAGCCCCAAAGACGCCCTCTGTTGTCGATGTACGATGCCTTCGTAGACGTCCGATGATAGTACGAGTGGGGATGAATCAGCCGTTGCAAGGACGACGGCACGAAGCACTCCTTCCCCCTCCGATTTCCTCTTCTCCGAGCTGCTTTGAAGAGCTGTCCCTCGTGCCTCCGTCATGAGCCTCACGGTAGATAGGGATGACCAGCGGGACTTCTTTTTCGTCGATGAGTTCCATTAGTCCGCCGATACGATTTTTCTCCGATAAACGATAATTATATGAAACATTGACCGCCAAGATTCGCTAACAACTCCGTTAACGAGTAAACGGGACCGATAATCTGGTAAAGATTAATCCGGCAGCGATATAACCGGAAAGATATGTCCCGAGAAGATAAAACCGGTGATGATACGTACGACCTCTGCAATGCGATGATTTTCAATTTGGCGATGCTGAGATCAACGATACTGAGTCCGGAAAGATAGGTCCCGAAAAGATGAGATCCTATGTAATTCAGCACCATCCGTCGCGATCCGATGAGTTCCGATATGATCCGACGTATCCGATGAAATCCGTTGACATCCGGCCCGAAGGACCAAAAAATATGTACGCGAGGGGTACAAAGATAAATGATTTGATAAATAACCGAAGGACCAGGCGGTTTATGATGATACAAATTGCTATATATTACAAAAAAAGGAGAACTCTCCCGATCGACCATTCTACCTGGCGACCAAAGGCTGACTACCTACCCTCGTGCCGGAACACGTGGGGGCAGTTACAAAATTTGACTTCACACAAAATTTGACTTACTCTGTTAACAATGGAAAAACGAATTGAACTGGCGGGAACTCAACTAGATTACACAGACTTCAAACAATAGATTTTAAATAAACCCTTCGAAGTTTTAAAATCATTCGTATTGTAATGGTTCAACGTCGGTTGCCCGGATGAAAAACTGCGAAAACCACCCATAAATGATAATCCTCCTTAAGTTGCCAGTCAGGACGATTTATCGAAAGATTTAATTTAGCATTACAATAAATGCGGGGGGATTCCTGTTCGCAGCTTATTTCGTGGTGAAGAGATCCAAATTGGGGTAAGGCGCGTGACGAATCGGCGGCAGGTGAAGGAAAATAGGTTTCGTAGGAATACCCAAAGAAATGCAAGGACCCTTTCATTCAGCATTCACACAAATATATTTAAAAATAAGAAACATCTTACATGAAATATTTAACCAGATGAGTGAAAATGATTGGGTTAGTGATGAATGGATGAAATAACAAATGATTTATGCAATTGGCATTTGAAATTACCATGAAATAATAATTTAAAAAAACAATATTTAACAAAAGTCAAAATGTATGCCGTTAAGCGGACTTCTTTCAATTATTAGACTTCGTTACACTTTTTATATCTGGGAAGTAATAAAGTCTGTCCCAATTGCGCATTTAAGTTCCGTTGCTGACTAAGTTTGAGAATAACGAGAAAAATCACTGAGGCGTCGATGAATCTCACAAGGTGCCTTAACAGTGGCATATTGCTGCATACGGGGACAAGTACACGGACACAGGGGTGGTATCACTGGGGTCAGGGCAATATAACTTTACGTGACCTGGATGACCACCAGATGACTCCATTCCTTGGTGCCGTGGTTCGGGCTGGACGCAGGCTCGTCCGTTTCTGTGCGGCCTCCTATTTTCTCGGAGACGAAAATTTGGGCGGCCTGGCTGCCCCTGGAACCTCCTTGGTGACCACCTTTGGATTCCGGAGTGGATCCTCCGACTTGGCTTCCCGTCTTTACGCCGCTCGCTGCCTTTCGCTTTCTGCCTCATGTTCTCACTTTTTCTCGTAGTGCACAGTCAGCAACACAATTTACAATTCTCTTTTTTTCTTGCTGTGCGTTCGGCTTTTATACACTCCCAAAGGGGAGTGAGGGGGTTCCGATGCACACGCAACACACACAAAAAAAAATAGGGGAATACCTTGGGCCATTCAAAATAGCTGCCCTCCACTCACACCGACTCACTCGCATCCACTCTACCTTGCATACTTGGGTAGGAAAAAGGGGAGGGGGAGGATGGGAAACAGGTGAGGACGGTGAACGAGGGAATGAAGGCCAGGGTTGGGACGGTCGCAACCGTCACAGTATTTTCTTTTGTTTCCATTGTATTTAACAAAGTTAAACAGGTAAAGAGTCATTATCAGGCACGATCTAGTTGAGTACCAACATATTTAAAGAAGCTGATGGTTTGAGGCGTTACTTTGTGGAATTTGTTCATATTGAATGAAAATTAAACTTTACATTGGAAAAGGAAACAAATGAAGCCATCAATTATCTCGACCTAACTATCTCAAAAAATTCCGGAAAGTTGAATTTTTCCATTTTCAGGAAGGACTGCTACACGGACCAGGTTATCCATGCCAAATCCAGGCATCATTACTCGCAGAAACTGTCAGCCTTCCATGCAATGTTCCTATGTCACTACTAAATATTCAAAAAGAACTTGATGTCATTAAACAAATATATTGAATGAAAATGAAACTTTGTTTTTCATTGCATATTTAAAGAAAGAAACGAGGGATTTTCAATTTTATAAATTATTAATTCCTCCAGTTTCGGTGATTTTATTCCTGTTCATATATTTATGATCACCGAACGAAGCTGTAAAAACAGTGTAACGAGTCAGAATCAATATATTTGGTATGCGATGGAATTTTTTGGATAATTTTGCGAATGCATCATGCCGAAAATACCAGTTTTGTCGATTTTTCGAATGTTTAACCAGTACATCAGTCAGTTGAGAAAATTAGCCGAAAGTTTCACTGAAATATAGCATGATACGGTGGTCGAAGATGTTTCTCGCTCGCGATGTAGTCAGCTTTTGTCTTTACCATTTATGGGCAGTCCTGCAAACCTTTGTTGACAAAACATCTTGAATAGTGCATATTCCATTTGAGGATGTTTTCCTTGCCGCAAATATTTTTGGCTTCTAGGTGTTCCTAGTTCGGTCACTGCTGCACAAATTTTATCTTTGTTCTTTAATATTGAGGATAACATAAGTGAGGAGACATCAAACCGCCTCCCAATATCAGGCTATGTAGTACTGCTACTTTTGCACTCATCAATAATTTCAATTTTGTTTTAAGGTACAAAGATTTACGTTTCCGGACATGATGCACTCCTGCAAACCACCTGACACTATTACCCCCTGAGACTGAGTAAACTCCACCCCTCCAAGCTAGTAAAGTCCACCCCTTACCCACAGTCTAACTGTCCGTTGACGTGTGATTGGGCACATCCACTCGACGGAAGTTTTTCAATCACTCCCTTCTGCTGAGACCCCATCAGCCCTCTTGCCTTGGATCGTGCCCAAAGGATTGGGTGCATTGTGTTCACCCCTCTGTAGTCTTAAGAGTTTTTTGGAGAGCGATTACGATGATGTAAATATTTTACTTCATGTATAAAATTTTCAGTTCCTTTGAAGAAAATAATCCTGGGTGGTGTACCTACCTACGGTAAAAGCACCGCATGGGAACAGATTAGCTAGAATGCATGTGCTGCATCGCAAAATTCAGAACGGAATACTATTTTTGACATAGGAGTCTGTATATAGAAACTACTAATAATTTCCAAGAGATTCAAAGGATCTAGAATAGGAATCAGCATTTTTTAAGTGTGCTCACATAGTATATAGTCCTTGAAGGTAACCTGCATCTAAGTTAAGCCATTTATTTAAAAAAATTTAAGGGATTACGTGGAAGTGCATCACAATTTTACTGATATAATTGAAAATTTTTATTGTACTGCATTTTATAGAGTTTGGAGAAGAGATAGTGAGGACTCACTACGATTGGTCGATAAGCAATGGATTTCTGCTATCAGTACAGTAATTCTGCTTTTACAGCATTTTTTATAGTTGTTTATGCGGCAGTGCTGAATCCTTGCTCACTAACCTAAGGTTGATTGTTATTTTACATCTTGGTAATAACCATTGCCATAATAAAATAACTATAACCATAATAAAAGGCTTATAATTTAATAAGCCCTTGTTTCGAATTTTTGGTCTGGATTTTTTTAGTTGTATTTCTGCAAAAATTTTATCTAAACTATTTTTTATGGATATAAATGTGTTTTTCAACTGTTTATCCAATTTTCTTATAGGTCCTCAAGCGTGAATGGCCCAAGAATTGGGAGTCGTTTATCCCTGACATAGTTGGTGCAAGTAAAACTAATGAAAGTCTCTGCCAAAATAACATGGCTATTTTGAAGTTGTTGAGTGAGGAAGTATTTGACTTCTCTAGTGGTCAAATGACTCAAACTAAAGCCAAACATCTGAAGGACACCATGTGCTCAGAGTTCTCCCAAATTTTTCAACTCTGCCAATTTGTCATGGTAAGATATACTTATTATTTGAAATGAAAAAATTATTTTCTTTTTACTTTAAAAACATATTTTACGTATGATTTTACACTTTCCCGGCGAATAACTACAGAAAAATCTTCTCAGGATTGCGCGCGGGTTAGATTATTTAAGAGCGCCGACGTTTCGGGTACCGACTCGCTACCCATTCTCACGGCTACTGCAATCCCGAGAAGATTTTTCTATAACACATTTTACCTTTCCACCTGTATTGTTTTTTTACAAACTATATGCTAATGGACTAAATGGTTAATTTGTGAAAAAATATGCGCATATTATCCATGGTAACGGAGGTATTGAAAGCAAGGTGAATTCTCTACAGAGACAGACAATGCCTTCATGATCATTTTCCTAGCAGTCTGAATTAGGTTTCTGTGCCATACCTTTGCATCTTTTGAGGCCCATTTCTTTGGAACACCATTGTTTTTAGTTTAGGAAAGATAGGAAATTGGGAATTGAAAGTGAGTACGAAAGGTTAAGTTAGGAAAGTCTGGGGAACTGTTGGAGGAACTGGTGTATGAATAATCTATAGAAACTATTAATCAAATGGTTAATAATTGGCTCTCTTAAGTTCTTGACATCTCCGTTCATGATGTCTGCACAGTGAGTTGGTTTATTGCTCATAGACTATTATTTTCTTTTTATTCGTATAAAATCCTTTGAAATGTAAAGATTTATGTACGGAATTTAATTCTAGTACCTTTCTGGTAAGCATGGTAGTGTGTAGTAGCATGGTTGGCTATTCAGGAGTTTTGTAATACCATATTGTAGGCTTTCAAATTTTCATGTGACAAACTTTTTGGCTTTGAATGTGACAGTTTTTAATTTTTTTAAGTTTCGCAACAGCCTCCCTGACTTTTTTAAAGTATCATGAAAAACTATCTGAAAAGAGTGACTTCTGTAGGTGGAATAGGGAATATTCTAATTACTGTTCATTTGTATTAATATGAACATTGTCATCATGTTAGGGAGAAGAAGTTGGATGATAGGGACAACATTTGAAGGTAACCTGATGAATATATATTCTATTTTACTTTTACCCTGATGACCCAGTTAGTTAGCCAGGGAGTAATTTTAGGATGAAGGGTATTTTCATGCTATTCCTATGCTTGTAATTGTGCTTTCCTTGCCTTCTTTACCGAAGACCAACATGCCTGAACAATTTTTCTTTCTTTTCAGGACACGTCTCAAAATGCTCCATTAGTAGGTGCCACACTTGAGACTCTTCTAAGGTTTCTGAATTGGATCCCATTAGGATATATTTTTGAAACCAAATTAATAAGCATTCTTATATATAAGGTAAGGCAATAAAATAAAATACACTCCCGATTTTAAGAATTTCTGAGATTGCAAGAAGGTTATTGCAATCACTGTAAACAAATATGAGAGATTTATCATTCAAATGCTTTGAGGGGTACCTAAATGCTCAATTACCCCGATAACTAATTTGGAAAACAATTAAAATTCAAAGATTCAATTCTTGAATGTTAACAGCAAATGTGTTATTCATGTTAATTTATAGCTGTGGATGTGTTGAATTCTCTTTATCATAATGCATATTAGTGGTTAATATTATCCATAAATTATGTTTGTGTTTTTTATTACAGTTCCTGAATGTTCCCATGTTCCGAAATGTAACTTTGAAGTGTTTAACTGAAATTGCTGGAGTGACAGTGACTAACTATGATGAGATGTTTGTTGCACTTTTTACCCAAACCATGTCCCAGTTAGAGGAGGTAATCTAAAGTGTATTTTTTCTTGATAAGAGAGCTATTATTTGTCGAGTTAAGTGTTACCAGTTGTTAATATTTAAAATTATTTGCAGATGCTTCCATTGGATACGAATATTCGGGAAGCTTATGCAAGGGGGCAGGATGCCGAACAGAATTTCATCCAGAACCTAGCAATGTTTCTTTGCACCTACCTGAAAGAGCATGGAACTTTGGTTGAGAGCAAGCAGCTAAATGATGCTCTCATGAAGGTAGTTTTCGATTTTCTTATTTTAGTATGAACGTTTGAATTTGGTGATCAAAGTCTTTATGTATCGTAGCCTTTTCGTAAAATTTATTTTGGCAATAAATCGAGTGGTAATACAGATCGGTTAGAAGATCGATAATCTGGAAATCTATATTATGGAATGATCTAAACAATGGAAGGTTTTTTGTTCTACTAAATTTCTATTTTTTTTAAAGTGGCATCGCCGAAAATACAGCTACAGTGAGTCCTCGTTCTACGTCACCCCGTTTAACGTCATTTCACGATAACGTCACGAAAATTTTGAGACCGTCATTCGTTTATTGCACCTACGCTTTGCGATAACGTCAAGTCTTTTAGATTTCGCGCGGAAAAAAAAGTCGAAACGGCAGGCGTAGCAGGTTGATCCTTTTGTGGGCGGTAATACAGTCAGTCTAAGCAAAGTGTAAAACGTTGTGTTTATTCTTAATTGCGATTACGGTTTTAGCAAAAATGTCTGCAATATGAATTCTTGCATAGGTGCGCAAGGTTTTACTTGACATTATGGTTCTCAGGAACCTAAAAAGTGATTTCAAGGCATTTTTCCATGTAGAACTCTGAGTTTTTGTCGTCACTTTTTTGCCGAGTTCACAATAATTTTGGGGTTCCTGCTGCGACGATTTTTCGGCGATGATGATGCCCAGGCGACGCTCGCCCGGGCGACCACTGTAGCTAAGCCGAAAAGCAAAGGTTGGAAGATACAAAAATGGAGAAGGATTTACGTCACTGCTGCTATTGTCGTCGATGAAGACAGGAACTCGTATGTATGCGATAGTTTGGCATTCCCATTGTAAAAATGCCCGAGATATGATATGCTAACTTTTTTTTCGCGTTGGAGTTGTGAGGTCTAGGAGCCGATATTCACTTTTAACATAGTTTCTTATGGGATATTATGCTTCGATTAACGTCATTTCGTTTATCGTCACATTTTTCTGGAACGGTAAGTGACGTTAAACGAGGACTCACTGTATCTAAGTGTTTTTATTAGGGATGGGTCGAATAGTAGATTTCTCGAATTCGAATATCGAATTCGAATATCAAATCGTTGCTCGAATATTCGAATACCTCGAATACTAAACGATGAATGTGAAAATGTTTGACTAGGTCGCCTATGCAGCAGGAAACCCAGGATTTTGGCGAGTAATTGTGATTGCCTTTAAAGGATTCAAACAGGAATTAAGCTGATTAAAGGAATATTTTAATTTTATGTGAACAAAAGGGTAGTTTCCTTCATTAAAGAAAACGATAGGCATTGATTGTGATTCGTTACCCACCATTACTGTATTCATAAGATACAAATGATTTCGTTCTAGAAATACCAGTTTAGACCAATGGCAATGGTCAATTTTACCTCATTTGAAAAAGGCCAGATTGGTGCCTATGCGATGCCACTCCACGTGACATCACAGGGACCTAGTTTCTACACGAGAGGATAGGAGTTTTACATCGTCTGAGGTTATCAATGCATGCATGAGGCACAGAGCTCAGGGAAACATGTCTTAATAATAACACAGTCTGTTTGATAAGGTATTAATAATCCTTATTTAAGCCAAGCGCTACCAGCTAGCATGGTACTCAGCTACCTGCTAGCATCCTTCGTCGAAATAGCGCTCAGAGCCTCGCCCCAAGGTCACCTCACTTGCGGCAGCGGGAACCAGAACGACGTCACGCGGAGTTTTTCCCGGCATTCATACTTACCCGTCGCGTTTTCGCGCGCTTGAAAATTTTCACTTTTAACCCTCCGGAACTCGCGCTGAGCCTGACAGGCTCACATTGCTGATATTTTCTAAATAGTTCTTGACCAATTCTCAATAATGCGCTTTGATTTTCCATACCTTTTCCTTACTCTTTTGGCTACGTTTTACATGCGCAGAATATCCCGATCAACCGATCATAAGGTTGGAATATGATACTTTTGCTTCGTATGCACACAGTGTGAGCCCCTCAGGCTCAACGCGAGTGCTCGCGTTACATTTTTGATTCTCACCCTTTGCCTATTCTTTTTCTCTGATTGCCTGTATATACACTATGTAGGCTGTTATCGATAACCTCCAGCACTATACTCCTAGTAAAGGTTCTTTTTCTGCCAAATCGGCGTGATATTTTGAGAGTCAAAACTATTTACATGTGAGTATGTCTGAGAAGCCATTGTTGTTCTTCCTACTGTAATTACAAGCGCGCTATAGTTGACACAAAGTAAGCTACTTGTATTGATTTCACAAAATGTTATTAGTTACGGTTCGTTATAATTACACCTCTTTTCGAAAAGTGTATTCACATCGCCACTCGTCGGCCATAAAATTCGGAGGACACGGTCATTCTGACTAGAGAGTGCACAGATATTGGAGGTGCTCTTCTCGCTGAAGTTTCAACTGCGCCAGTTCCGCCACAAAACCGTGAGTATTCTATTTCAACATGCTGGCAGTGATTTTTTGCTTGCGTAAATTATAAAAAATGCAAAGAATAAGAGTAAAGAAGATAAAAAAAATTTATAGGATAGCTGCAATTCATGATATATTTGAAAAATTTGACAGTCAATCGTAGAAGTTCTTACATTATTGGTGAATACACAACCATTTATGAGAAAATTGTGAATTTTCGAGGTCTTTTCGCATTCCAGCAATAAATTCCAAGTATGCCCAACAAATACGGGATAAAAAACTTTGCTTTGGTTGGTAGATGCTAGTATATTTTATACTTAGAACTTTGAAGTGTATGCTGGTAAAACACCTGATAAATCGTTTTCGGTCAACAACAGCCCTTCTGATATCGTGAAGAGTTTATGCTCCCCATCAGCAGTACTGGTAAAAATATTTTGATTGGCAATTTATTTGCCAGTTTTTGTTTAGTAAATGAACTCTTGAAATTCCGACTTGTCGTGATTGGAACAATTCGGAAAAACAAGCGGAAATTGCCTACTTTTTTTCGTTGAAACAAAAAAAAAGAAATCCAGTTCATTTGATTTCTGCAAGACCTGTTTTTTGCGTCATACACTCCAACAAAGAATAAATTTGTGTTTATAATATCAACCATGAACTATAACAAAAAAATTATTGATGTAGTGGAGATGAAAGAAGGCCAGAAATGATACCTTTTTTTATGACATGACAAAATCGGGAGTAGATAGGTACACTAGATCAGTTATGCACGGCATGCAATGTATCAAGTAATGCACGGCGTTGTCCTATGCCAAATATTTACGTAATGCTAAATATTGCTGTGGTAAATTCCTACATTTTTTACCTCGGAAACAAAAACTTAGAAGTGAAATCTCGGAGAGCGTTATTTAGGCAATTGTCAGCTGGGCTCGTAGATGAACACGCGTAAAGAAGGGCAACCATAAAATCGCTCCCCAAAGAGTTAGGGCTAATTATAAGACGAGCCTATCAAAACTAACAGAATAGATTAACCAAAGGCAACTAAAAAACAGAGAACCCAAAGTTCAATGAAATTTGAAAAATGTGTGCAGACTGTGGATACACGAAAAATATATTTACCGGGTATGTCTGCGAAAATAGTGGAAAGTGTATTTGTCTCGAGCATACACATTTATTGTATAGTGCATACTTGCAGAATAATGATCATAGCTAATTTTGCCTTATAATATTCATTCTGTCCAAATATCAACACTTTGTAGTGGTTTTACGTGTCCATAAATCAATAACAAGTAATGGTAATTTATCTTATATCACACTCGATATGAAGAAATAATTACATATTTTATCAGACGTAAATGGACTTGATTTTCATGAATTGGACCATTTCAGCATTATTAGTTAGATTTAAACAAAATAAGAGTAAAAATAATCGACTTTAACATGTGAGGACTTGAAAAAGAAAATTGAGCCTGACAGGCTCAGCGCGAGTACTCGCGTTCCAAAAAGGGGCGCGAGTCCTGCAGGGTTAATTTAATCGCGAAAAATAGATATCGTCTTATCAAACTCTAAAAGCGTTAAATACGTACTTCAGGAGTATAAATATTTCGATTTATTCAATAAAAAAATAATAGGAAACCACCCTATTTGAGCATTACGCCAAAATGCTAAGCCTTCGTCGTATTTCTTCGTCTTCCCGGTATTTATTTTCCTGCGTAAAATGCTTAAATAAAGTCAGAAATATGTCGTGTTTGGTCTTATTCTTTTTTAAGTTACGCGCACATTACTAATATTTCAATCCAATAAAGGTGTAATAATAATTGCCGAAAGTCATTGTTAGACACCTTTCGGGCTAGTAGATGACTCATGCACCAGTTGACCTCCAGAAAGGGGATAATTCGAAGCAGGTTGGTAGAAAAAGGTCAGTGGGTGAGAAAAGGGGGCGGGCACGAGACACGTTTTTATTTTTCTCACGTAACTTGATATTTTTTCGAAGCTAAGGTCTTTGTAATACAATCCCTGCGCGAGCTGGGATCTTTTGTTTGATTTCGGAGAAGAGGAAATCGTCAAGAGTGGGTGATGCGAATGCTGAATGGAGGGGGATAGCAGATCGTGGGAAATGCGCCAATGTCACTATCCCACGGCACTGAGTTCCTCCCTAAGGTAGTTTCATCTCCTGGGGAAGATTCAAAATAAGTGCCTGTCGTTATTAGCCACAAAGGACACATGGCAAACACCTCCTCTCATTTTATCAAAAGATGGATGCGGGAAAATGGTCAGTGGGGAGAAAGAGGGAAGGGTGAAACGCGATTCTATTATTTTCCGGTAACTTGATATTTTTTTCAAAGCTGAGGTCTTCGTAAAACGATCCCTGCACGAGCCGGGACCTTTTGTTTGATTTCTGGAAAGAGGAAATCGTCGGAGGGGGTGGGGCGAACGCTGAATGGAGGGGGATAGCGGATCGTGGGAAATGCGCCAATGTTGCTATCCCACGGAACTGAGGTTTTCCTGATGGGGGACACCTGGGATTTTCGGATTTTTTTCATCCGATCAATTTCGGTTCCCCACATCGAAATCTTTTCACCGCTCGAACCCGCGAATTTGATGTATTTCGTCAGCTTGCCTAAAATGGCGCTGCATGCACTAAACGACTAGAGTTCTCATTTTTCCGAGTCAACTACCAACGACGTGCGAGTGACAGTGTATGACGCGAAATTCAAAGTATTCGAGGTATTCGAGACGGTACCTTTGGCATAACTATTCGAGATCTCGAATATCGAATACTTTCTATTATTCGAGGTATTCGAGTATTCTCAGATACTATTCGCACATCTCTAGTTTTTATAGTCATCTTGGAGCCTGGATGTTTTCATGCTAATCCCAGGAGAGGTAGTCTACTAATTTGCTGTTTTCTTCTGCAAAATATTTCATTACATTACTTGGGATATCCAGATGTGATTTTGTACGACAGAATTCTTGGCATCGACATATGATGTCTATCCCTCAAACTTTTTGGAATTAATTGAGAGAGGAATGGAAATGGGTTGAAGTTTACATTGTGCACGCTGCATGCCCAAAGTACTTTAAATCTATGCGAGGAAATCTGTAGTTTTATGATAAATATGTAGCATTTTAAAGATAATTGTTTTTTTTTCCTCCTTGAAGCACAATTGCCTTCTTTTTCATTTATGAAGCTCCAACCATCCTCAAGGGGAATTCTACTGATGCCTTTATTATGCATGTACTCATATTGCATCAGCATTTTGTTTAAAACAAGGTTCTTCAGATGCCGTTTTCTGATTTGAAGTAAAAGCACTCTTTTCCAATCAGAAGGTCATCTTTTTTTATCCATGAGGGGAATTGTTGCTTCAAGTGTGGGAGCCTTGCAGTAGGGTTATACAAATTTTGTGCCATTTGCCTTCCATTTACTGATAGTCTCATCAAGATTCTTTCGCAGCTTATCCATCTTCGCGATTTACTGACGAAGAACTTGTTTTAAAGTTTTTAATACTTTTTAATATCTTTTAATCGTAAATTTAATGGATGTCATAGGGTTTTTCTCGTTACTTCACCCTTAACACAAAAATGCATCATTTCCTCTGAACCCAAGACACCTTCAGAAAAAAAAAATTGTGTTGGGGTGATGCCTACATCCAGGTAACTGATCTATATTCTGGAAATATCATTAATGAGGAATATGTCTAGTCGCAAGCATTCCAGATTATCGATCTTCTACTGTATGTTAAAATTTGTGATGTAAGTTTTGGCAGTGATTTTTTATTATCTCAATGGGGGACATTTCTGTTAACTTCAAAAAGTAGATCTTTTCTGTTCAATACAATCTTTGATATATTTTCTTCACAGGCTTTACATTACCTAGTCTTAATTTCTGAAGTTGAGGAAGTGGAAATTTTCAAGATATGCCTCGAGTACTGGAATAGCTTGAGTGCTGATCTTTATCGTGAAATTCCGTATCCTACACCAAATTCTCCATTGTTCATGGCCAAGGTTAACTCCATGATTTCACCTCGCAGAAGATTGTATTTCCCAGTCCTTACAAAGGTAAGAATTTTGATTCCTGACTTTTTCAGGTACTTTAAATATTATTTATTTATGTGAGTAAGTGAATCATCCAACCCAAAAAATAAAAATCAAGTGAAAAAACATTGGAAAGGATAGATGGGTAATTTTCTTTGCTTTTGACTGACAAATGAATTTAGACGAAAAATATGGGATTAGTGACTGGTCATTTTCGTTATTTTTTTTTATTCATTATAAGTGAAAAATGAAAGAAAATAAGACAATGTATTACAGGTTTTAAAAATTCCTGCAGAGTTTGGTACATATGGATGAATTTCTTAAGGATTCTGAGGCAGGAAGGACTTTTTTTTAAATTGGATATGCTATAGTGAAGATGTTTACCGAAAGGAAAGTTTGCCTCATGCTCAAATGTTCACTTTATCAAATAAATCTGAAAACTTTTATCACTCTGTCAGTTTCCAATGACATATGTTGACTGCAGTTTCAGTGAATTCTTCCATTAGGGAAAAAGTTGGAAATAGGTCCTCGAATTGATCATTTAGGTAAAAAAATTGAATGATTGACTGACGCTTGCTTATTTTTTTTTCATCCACTCAGGTATAGCTATGATATAATGGCCTGGTAACGATACATTAACACGTGAGGGTTAATGTCTAAATGTATGAACGCGAGAATGAATGCCAAAATGCTCCGTGTAACCACCCAACTTGTGCGAATGCATGAACGGAAAATAGAACCTGTTCTAATTTGGTTCATGCCTTCGTACATGTTCCGTTCCGGTCCACCAAAATCATTCACGCAAACGTACATTAACTTGTACGTGTTAATGTACCATGTAACCAGGCCTTAATGCTGATATTGTCTTATTGAAACAGTGGTTAAGATAAATAGCCATTAGAAACCAACAATCATCCATGTTAAATGTGTGAACCACCCGATTTAAGTGTGTTGGCACAATTTTAGCACACCCTTAGAAATTTTAAAAGACAAATGGCCATTAATCAGGCTTGATGCCCTACGGTGTTAATATTTATGGAACTAGCAGATATTCAGATAAAGTGAAATTTTTGTCATAAATACAACATTGTTCTGACATAAGTCGTCCTTCGTCCTTTCTGTCCAGCAGATGGGACGTAAAGTCCTGGTCCCTTTGGAGCCTATCATTACAACCTGGCTAATGCCAACATAGGGTTCTTAGCCCCCCAGCCCTTACTTCATGGTGCTAATGACCCCAGCTATCGGTTATCTCCTTCCAAATGGCATACCATAGATTCCGATTCCGCACACAGGACCCGGGATATTCGGAAATTCAGATTTTACCGATGTTTAGATCACTTTTAAATTTAACTATTTAAATAAACATGTAACTACCGCCATGCCACCAGTGATGAATAAAAAAATTATTAATAGTCTGGAACAATTTTCCCTTTTTATAATTTTTACGCATTAAAAAAGCATTTTCCCGTGAAATTTAAGCATTTGTAGATCGAATCTACAGGGTATATCTTCTGTCGGCATTCTTCCGTGAATTCAGTGCCGCGACCTTCAACTCACAAGCCGTGTGAATCATCTTCACATAACATTTTGCTTCCCCATATCTGATAACAACACCGGACACTTTTTGTATTTCGATTTAATGATGCTAAGCCATTCCTGAGTATAAAGGGACTGCCTTTTCACTCATGTCTTGAATTTGACTTCAATGATGACATGAGGATTGACGACGAGAGTCATTCTCCGAGGGCATTAACTCCCGTTCCTTTAAAAATGAACGTTTGCCAACTAGTGGAGTTAAGCTAATAGCTATTCAAGTTCCTACCATGTTTCATTTTAACTAACTGACAATGAGATACAAGTTGAGTCAGGTCTGATAAGCGCGCTGCGCAAGTAACTTTCCCTTGCCGACATTCGTCCCGCAGATGTGGGGTTTGCCCGCGGAATGCGACAACACATGCTGCTTTTACCATCGTGTTGAATGACCATCGACTTACGTCCATACTAGACATATACTCTTTTTTTTTATCACCTTGAAAGCCAAAATTTTGGCAAGGGAGGATTTTTAACGGCTCATTTCACTGTTGTATTTCGCTGGGGCGATGGAAAACTTTTTTAAGTTTCAAAATTCTATAAAACCTTCCGTTAGGGATAGATATTCCGTAATTCATAACTGCGGATTAACGACTGTCAACTGTATTTACAATAAATATGTTATAAACAGCGTCGATCAATAAGTAGAATAATAAACGAAAGGTGATAATGTTAATATTTCAAGCGATCATGTCTTAATCAAAAGTAGTTACGCATACACGGCGATTGCTATATGTTTTAGGTTTCGATATCCTTCTATGGCAAATTTGAACTAAGAGCGATATTCACGTTCATAAAGGAGCCTGAAATATTACTAAGAGGGCACAGGGGGAAGCAATAATTAGATTCACGATGTTTTTAGTTTCACGCTCAACAGCGCGACGTCATTTCAACCGTTTCTGTATTCATTTTTGCAACTCATTGAGACGAATAAATAACCTAACTTCATGTTGCCCCAGTCGGGATTTTCAAAACAAGTCGAAAGACAACTTAGTAAAATCAAGATTAGCGGCCTCTTTGGGGCTGGGGTTATGCTGTGCAAAATTGAAAAACTGCGTAAAATCAAGAAAAGATGTAAAATCCAAGTTTCACCATTGCACTTCTCTATGCTTTCCTTCCAGACTTGAGTGTCGCTGCGTAAAAACGAGACTTGATGTTTAATCAAAGTGCGTAAAATCGAAGTTTTGCTGTATTCAAAGCTGGCAAACTTAATTGGTGAAAATGGCCCATGCTTGCCCTTTGACTTATTGTTCAAGGAATAAAATTTATATCTGACCTTGGATGGGGCACCTGTGTCACAGCAATTATCAAAATTATTATTCGATCAGCTCTTAAAAGGAACAAATGTATTTTCTTTTGTTTGCAGTTGTATAATTACCCGTATTGCATGACAATTTTATTCTAAAATCTCTGTTTAGGGGGTGATACATTAAAAGCCTTCATGAATTAGGTCAGAATTCAAATTTTCACAATGTTAGTCGCAGCAATGTCATATTTGGATTCTTTATGATTCAATTTGAAGGAATGGGCATTGAAAGCATCACTATTTTAATCTCGACAGTCTCAGACTCAACTTTGTGGAAGTTCATTTCTGCAATTAAAAAGAACAAATCTTGCCGCCGTGTCGAAACTAGCTGTACCACAAAAATACATATATAACGTGGATAAATAAAGTTAATTCTTTTTAACTGTCGTCACTATTTTATTTTTGTGTGTTATTGATGCTATAAATATTTCTATGCATGTATAAATTTTACTTGTGTTAACAAACACAACTGCATACGGCCTTTTTATCACCACGTGCTGCCTCACCCTGCCCTCTTCCCCTGTTTCCTCCCTGCCACCATCCTTCCTCTAAATCTCACATGCTCTCTCATCATCCCTGCTGCTCTCACCACGGCTGCCGGCCTTGCATGGCATGCTTTGCGTTACATGCTTCTCGTCACTTTTTTTTATAACACTTGTATGTGTTTTTGTATGATGCTTTCACATGAGTGAGCACATACACTTGGAAATGAGCGTAGAAAATATTCGTAGGAATAACTGAAATGGTTTCCAACCTAATCCTCATAACTGTACTCAACTTTCAGGTGAGGTACATAATGATAAGCAGAATGGCCAAACCAGAAGAGGTCCTGGTTGTTGAAAATGAGAATGGTGAGGTGGTAAGAGAGTTCATGCGGGACACTGACTCCATCAACTTGTACAAGAATATGCGGGAAACTCTGGTATATCTTACCCATCTGGACTGTGCAGATACTGAGCGAGTGATGACAGAGAAGCTGCAGAATCAAGTTAATGGATTGGAGTGGTCATGGAAAAATCTAAATACGGTATGTACTGGGTTTGTTCATTTTGTTTTATATTTTCTCTACAGTATATTATTTTTATATGATTTATGCCTTTTTTAAAGCCAAATCTTCGTATTGGACAGTAAATCTTTTAAAAATTGAATTAACACCCATGCCAATTATTGTAATATTTGAATGTTTAATAAATTGTTAATTAAAAGTCCTCTATCTCAGAAGCAGCTCATGCTTAAATTTAGGGCATTTCTTAACATATCTATCTCTCTATTCCAAAAGTTTCAGCTTTGAAAAAAGTCTTAAATCACGCCTCTACGACAATTAAGTGGATAGTTATGAGGAATTATAAGTTTCAAGGCACCTTTTTTCCTCACAATTATGCATACAATAGTTAAAATGTGCACAAACAGCGCAAAAATTTATTTAGTAAAAATTGCTTGTCTCTTAGTTTATGGTGAATATAAACCTATGAATAAATTTTCATCAAAATCTGAGATTTCAAGGGACAAGAGTAAGTTGAATTGAAATTGAATGACCTATATAATATTTTATCTTTTTTGTCAAGTTCATTAAGATAATAATTTAAGTTTTTGAACATTAAGTCAAGACAGTCTCCATTAAAGGTTTCTACAACATATAAACATTGATGGTATTTTATACTATTAAATTACGAACTCTTAAATATTTAAAATTTATTTTCAAAATAAGTTTCAGCAAAATATTTTCTACAAGCTTAATTTTATGTGCAAAAATGTTGGATAGGCATTACAAGTATGACCTCGGCAGATTTATTAACTGTAAAGATGGATCAATTACCTCAGCTCAGTTTATAGTTCTTTCTAGTCGAACAAATCGATACCTTCACTGCAAAAACACTGAAAAACAAAAAAGGCAGCAAAAAACCAATCCCAGCATTATTCCCTTGAAAAAAGTCACCAGTGGTTGGTCGCGAGACATCGGGGCAATCTCCATTACAACACGCGGCATACACCCGTATGTGACTTATTTTTAATCATCATGAGCCGCGAAAGCTTCAATCAAGAAACACAATGGTTCAAGTGCGATCACCTCTCTTTTTATCGATAAAATAACCTATTTTCTAGTAGAGTCGAAATTATGTCCAACAGATGCTCTGGGTGATGATCTATGCCTTGAGCATTCTAGAATTACATGTGTATTTTTGTCATTATATTCAGGTTCATCAATTATTGATTGGTTGACTTCAATGCTAATTGAATAGTTTGTGATTTTTCGTTTGCATTTTTTAAAAATAAGTATCTCTGATTCATGAATCCAGTTAAGAAGCATAATCAATTAGATTTGCATGTGCAATGCATTGTTGCTTTGAATACATTGTTGATGAATTACTGTTAGGTTCGCAGCCGGTTCTGGATCTCAATTTTTGCCTTTGTTTTAATAGTTGGCATATCCATTTAAATATGAGTCACATTGGAGAGCCTGAGCTAGGTGGAAACCTGGCAGCAATTAATCAACATCTTATGCTGGTAAATCTTTTGTTCGTGTGCATGTGGCTATTGAATTTGATATATTTTTTTGCTATTTAGTTTTTTTGTGATTTTTTTTTATCTTGTTCATTGTGGTGATTATTGAAAAGAACTCATAAATATTCCATTGTCCGTAATAAGTAAGCAATTAATGTGCTTCATTTTTTTTCAGCTCTGTTGGGCTATTGGTAGTATTTCAGGGGCCATGTTGGAGGAGGATGAAAAGAGGTTTCTTGTGACAGTGATCAAGGACCTTTTAGGACTTTGTGAACAAAAACGTGGGAAAGATAACAAGGCAATAATTGCATCCAACATTATGTACGTTGTTGGGCAGTATCCAAGGTTTTTGAGGGCACATTGGAAATTTTTGAAGACTGTGGTGAACAAATTGTTTGAATTTATGCACGGTGAGTTATTTTTGCCTTGGGTTTTTTGTGGAAATATAAATCCTCCAATGCTATTTTTGCGTTATCTTTAAGTTTATCTAAATAATCAGTGAGGAAAGTACCTAAATCTAAGTTCTGCATCTTTTTCAAAACTAATATCTCATTATCTTTGTTAACCCTCTTAGTGCTATCTTTCTTCCTGGGGTAATGGCGAGAAATGCGGAGGGTATTTTGATAAAATGTAGCAACTAGGGGAAAAAAACAATAAGAAGCTATTTTATAACATATCCATGTGCTTTTCTTAAATTAATGAGGTTTGAATGTTTATATTGAAAAAATATTTTTACATTTACTGAAATAAGTCTTATGAATGTAATAAGTCATCGCAAATTAAATAATGGACTACACAAGAGGCAATATATTGGCCCACCGCACTAAAAGGGTTAAAAGAAAGTTTTTGTCATTTCTGGTCTTCCATGCTTTTCGCTATAATTTATTTCTTCCATTCACTTTTGTATTGCAGTTGATGTTGACCTTGTTTTATTGCCTAAGTTGAATTGTTCTTTTGTGATAATTGTTGTATTTGATGCAACCCTTGCAGATAATTTGAATATATTTTTCAAGGGCTGTCAACAACTTACCCCACCAATATTTAATTTTTGTTGATTGTGGTAGAGTTAACAAAATATAGGCACCAATATTTTTTAGTTTTTTAATTCGTCGTCTACTTTGGAGCAATTTATATTGCCATTTTTTGTCTTTAGTGATTTTTACCTCTGTTGTCTTTATTGTTGTGTTAAGTGGATCAGTGCATAGGGTCAGACACTCATGCTGAGTGGGTCATTACTTCTCAGCTACTTAAAGCTTATCGCATCATTCTCCAGTAGTTCATTGTTACTCTTTTGATTGATTTCTTCCCTCAATGAGCATTTCTCTCTGGAAGACTAAATGAACTACTAATGAATTATGATATCAATTCATGAAAATGAAAAGTTGGCTGCAACTCTTTGTATTTTACACTTAAGACATATTGGGTGGCAGTGAAAGATTTTTTTCCTAATTTCCCATTAATGTCCCATTCACAGGTTGATGTTTAAAGTACATCAACAATTGAGTGTTACTTGCGGAATGAGATTATGTGCTTCATAGCATTTTTTAGGAAATAAAATTGTGTAAAATAAACTTTTCAAAGTCACCATCAAGTACCCACATTATATAATAGTTTTGTAGGAGAAAAGTAAAAGAATTAACTGGAATTGCTTTGCTTGTGGTAAAAGCAGGTTTTTGGCCCAATGTGTTCCACATACAGTTACAAAGTTTTCAGAAAAAATATACATTAGAGTCTTCAATAAGTGCAACATCATTACATAGTTTTTATTACTATGAAATAAAGTCATGGTTGCAACGAAAGGGGTATGTTAACATATGGTTAAAGAAATGATGCTACAAATTTTTCTATGCTATGAAATTACGAACTCAAGTTGTGGTCCCTACAGCATCGAAAGAAAATAACTAAGTTTGATGCATGTGCAATGAAATCTAAAATGTCTGCAGCACTGCAAACCACAGAGCTTTGCCATACACCCCATGCTTTGTTGGAAGTTCATTTAACCCCCTGACACAGTTACAGTTTACCCTTCCAAAATATCATCTGTGCTTTTGCCATCCTTATCCCTTGCAGTTGCCGCTAGGGAATAGCTAAGTGATATATTCACTTGGTGAATTCTCATTTGCACAATGACCCCCGGACATTACCATGGTTAAATAACAATTTTAAGGGAAAAAGTTATTATGCTTTAAGGATTTATTTAAGGAGTAATGTATTTTTTATGTTCCAACGGGTATATAGCAATGTGCATTAATCTGTGGCTGAATATTTTTCAAAATCATCACAACAGGTGAAATCGATTCCCCCCCCCTCCCCCCCAAATCACCCATAATCGTCGACTTTCCTCATCTTAATAATTAGGGCATGATGAGATCAAGAGAATCAACGTAAATTTTGACGAGGCCTCAAGCAGTAAGTTTTGAACGTGGACAGGGGTGGGATAATCCTGGGTGCCAATCAGCATGACGATAACTGCGGAGAAAGATGATTAGAGAGTGAGGTGAAAGCCCTTGGGCTAAGTGTGCCTCGGTACTGCAATCAATTCCTTAATTCGCTAGACAAATAGTGCAATGTTTGCACAAGGGTCACTGCTGATCTCCACAAAGCTGCCTGCTCTCAGATTGATATTTCTGAATTTTTCTTGTTCAACTGCATCCATTATTATTTCCAGTAAAGGAGTCTGTTTATCTCTCTCCTGTTAATCATTCTGAACTAGGGGATCTTAATTTCCTGGTTGTACCAGTTCTCATTGTCATCTGCACTGTCATTATAATCAAATTCATGGCACTATAACATTGAAGTTGTGTAAAACTATGAAGTGTAATCTTTGAATTTTAGGTCCCATGAACTTTATAATCACGAGAGTCTACTGTAATTTCAAACATTTAGGCTGAGTTTCACTGAATTCCCATTTACTTGCTAACTTTTTTCTCTCTAAATCATTCTCTTATCCATCATATCGATTGCAACTGAAAAGCAGAAAATCATTAGAAATATTTACAAGAAGTCATCATTTTCACTTCCTTTACTGACTCACTCAGCAAACAAAGTAATATAGTTTGTAGTAACTGATCAGGTCTTGTTTGCCTTAATTTTTTAACAATTTTCATTATTATTTGATTCCAACCAGATTAATTTCAATCCCTTTTATTTTTTTCCCAAACATTTTGAATTATTGAGGTTTTACCGATTATAGAAATTCATTGAACATACCAAGATACGATTTTAGATGTCAGCTGAGTAAGTTCTCTTACAAAACTGCTTTAAATGAACAATTGGTGAACTTCTCTTGATCATATAATCTTTTCCACCAAATTTAAATTTATGTTCTACAGTTTTGATGCCTCTGTCACTTATAATTTTGTATTTACAGAGACCCATGATGGTGTTCAAGATATGGCGTGTGACACATTCATCAAGATTGCTCTTAAATGCCGTCGCCATTTTGTGACTGTCCAGATGGGTGAAGGAATGCCATTCATTGAAGAGATCCTTAATACCATCAGCTCCATAATATGTGACTTACAGCCTCAACAGGTAATTATGATAGGTTAAGGAAAGTTCTGTCTCAATTTTATAAAAATTGGGATTTTCCATTAATTATTTCAATTATTTCAAGACATTTACAGTTAACTCTTGATTGTCCAGGCTAATGATTGGGAGGCTTCACAAATGATCAGAATAAGCTGATAATCCAGACTTTCACTTTTATTTCTTGTAATATTCATAATTTACGTAAATCAAACAATATGTTATTATTTATGCTTGTAGTCTGTTATTTTAGATATCTTAAGGGTCTTTCTTTATTCATCTAACTGTGGATGTTTATGGGCAATAAAGCCATTGTATTCATATTCCCACTGTTCCAAATACTCCAGCAAACTCAACATGGCTGTGACCCGTGTGATTGCTAATCCCCTCGTCTCTGCTCCTACTTCCCCTCTGCCTTCACTTCCAGTGCTCCCTCTCCTGATGACCTTGCGAGGTCAACAATTTAGCAATATTAATGTGTGGACTCCGCCAGTCACTTGGTCACCATTTAAAATCTTTAGGTGGGGACATTAGTTTCCCAGATATTTAAAATCATACCTCTTATCCCCTTATTATGACCTTCAAAGGTGAAAAAATGAACAATACTGATCTTTAAAATGCACAACTGACTTGGGTAACCTTAAAACCTAAGCTTTCACATGATGGTTGTCATAAAAGCCCAATGTATACTCTACGACCTTAGACCTCCGTGTAAGCCTTGGAGGTCAATTAGTGAATCAGATGGGTGTTTGGACTACACCACTGTCATGAGCACCCTGAAGAACCTCTGAATCGACAGCTTAGATGGTATGCTATTCTTTTTGCCCACCCCTTTGACCTTGACTGTATGACCTTACACTGTCGCACGCAAGTCGTTGGTAGTTGACTCGGAAAAATGTAGAGAACTCTAGTCGTTTAGTGCATGCAGCGCCGTTTTAGGCAAGTTGACAAACTACAACAAACTTGCGGGTTAGAGCAGTGAAAAGAGTTCGATGTGGTGAAACTAAATTGATGGGGTGAAAAAATCCGAAAATTCCCGGTTTCCCCCACCGGGAGAATCTCAGTGCAGTAACTATTAGAAATCAAGCAAAAGCAAAGAAAGCAAGCGCAGGGTTTGTATAACGAAGACCATAAATCAAAAGTTTCAAAAGAAAATATCAAGTTACAGGAAAACAATAGAATAGTGTTTCACCTTACCTCTTTCTCCCCCACTGACCATCCATCCATCCATCCATCGTTTGACAAAAACGAGAAGAAGTGTTTACAATTTGTCATTTATGGCTAATAACAACAGGCACTTAGTTTGAATCTTCCCCAGGAGATGAAACTACCATAGGGAGAAACTCAGTGCTGTGGGATAGCAGCATTAGGGCATTTCTCACGATATGCTATCCCCCTCCATTCAGCACTCGCCTCACCCACTCTGACGCTTTCCTCTTCTCCGAAATCAAACAAAAGGTCCCAGCTCGTGCAGGGATCGTATTACGAAGACCTTAGCTTCGAAAAAAATATCAAGTTACACGAGAACAATAAAAACGTGTTTCACGCCCTCCCCCCTTTTCTCACCCACTGACCTTTTTCTGCCTACCTGCTTCGAAGTTCACAATCACAAGAAATCACATTTACAGGTGGTCCCCGACTTTCGTACACAATGCGTTCCCAAAAATTTGTACGAAAGTCGAACCATTGACTTCCATACTAATTAGAGGTTACGTTCCAAAAGAGCGGAATATACGTACTAAACCTTTTTTTTTTTTCACGGATTTTATTTCCATTCACTAAATTTTAATAATATGTCTATAGAATTCCTCAAATCATCTAATTTCTTTCGAAAAAAGGCAGAAAATGTAAATAAAAGTTTTAAAAAAACAAGAAATTCGTTGGCTATTGAGTGAAACTTCCTCTTGGCATTTAAGTTGACATTCCACTTATTACATCCACTATAAATAAAATGACATATCAAGAAGCATAACAAAATGTAATTGTTGAACCCGCACTCTGGATACCTTTTAATTTTTACACCAAAATTCAACATTCGGCAGGTGACATTCGTATTCATATATTTCGCATGTTATTCAAAAAAGACAAGCGGAATTCGGGTGATATTTCGTGTAATATCGTTGCTGAAGGTGTACATGAATTAAACAGCACTCAAACGAAGAAACACAATTGGAAAGAAGATCTTACTAGTTTTATTGAAAGCTATTTGATGATGTCTAGTCAACTGTTTTGAAAAATCTCTCCAACGAAGGCTTTCTTCTTCTCTTGATGAAGGAGCCTATAGCAGGCAGTCCGTCTCCCAAATAAATCACCTAGATTGGAGTCAACTACCAACAATTCCCTTCATTATATAAGTTCGTATTATTCGCATATACTGCCATTTGAAATAGTTGAATGTTGGGATGTACAGTAAACATCGTGGGAATTTAAAAAAATTATAGACCAACGTCCGAAAGTCAGAATTTAGCGTACGGAAGTCAAGTAAAAGGTGCAATTTTGAACGTACGAAAGTGCGAATTGTACGAAAGTCGAGGACCGCCTGTACTCGCCAAAGTCTTGGGTTTCCTGCTGCATAGGCAACCTAGTCAAACATTCCCGCATTCATAGTTTTTTTCGTCCATCCCTTTGAAAAACGGTAGATCGAGGTTCCAATGGATACCTTTTTATTAATACATTCATCAAGGGAAATAGAAGAAGAAACGTACGTTTAATATGCTTTGCACAATTCTAGTATTCGAGGTATTCGAATATTCAAGCAATAATTTAATATTCGAGTTCGAGAAATCTGCTATTCGACCCATCTCTAGTCCTAAGCTACTAACCTTTCTTCCAATGATCCTTTATGCACACTGGTAGCCCATATTTAAAGTAGGTAAAAATAAATGGATTTCATTTATGTTAGCTATTGGATTAAAAGAGACCAAAAAATTAATTTTATTCTTGTTTCATTGATATATGCCTCCTAGCAATTAAGAAGTTACATATTTGGAGATAAACTAATTCATTGCTAAAGCCCAGGCCCATCACAGCCTTAAAAAAAAGCTTGGAGAGAGCATAGCCGAGGGTCTTAATGCCGTTGAAATGACTTCTGGCCCACTCACAAGGGGAGACCATGTACCTTGCTCCGCCTTTTTCAATGCCATATTTTTTATGGCATTCGGAATGGTGAACACATCCCTGAACGGATAGTGGTTCCATTGAATGGGCCTTAGTTTGGCTGTAATTAATTAATTTTCCTGCGGTATTTTTAACAAGCCTTATATAATTTCAAAATATCACCATACCCCACATACAGGTGATCGACTCCCACCCGGGGGGGGGGCAGGGTTTGGGGCTTTGTCATGGCTGTTTATTTTCTAGTCTTCATATTGATCATACAGAATCAAATTTTTCATTAACTTTAATTGCAGCAAGCGTAGGCATGAGAGAAATTTTTTATCATCATAATGGCATTTAGGTATTTTAGCGGTGTCATATCAAGATATGAAGGCTACACCTGTTACCCTCCTCAAAAACAAAACAAAAGATTAACTGGGAGCTATAGCAGCAGCCTTTTTTTTTTTTTAATAAATGATATTTGTAGGTGGTCCCATGTAATTATGCTGGATGGGCTACAGAAGATTTTGGGAAGTGGCCAGCACAAGACACATTTGGCGTAATTGTTGATTTTAACCCTTGAGCTGGCGTACAAAGTACGCCAATCTTCGAAAACCAAGGATTTCAACACTGTACTTACATTCTAGGCTAGAATGGCGTCGTGTGTTCTTACAATATACATTGACTGTGTATATTGTGAGTTTTCAAAGCTTGAAGTATTGTAGCTAATTTATTTTTAGATCGGCTATAGGAACCAAAACTCTTGACGTAAGTATGCCGGCCATGTACCTCGTGCTTCGTTTTTCTTGAATGCGGTCGTGTATTCTTACATGCCATTTTGACTGTCCTTAGCGTGAGTTTTTAAATAACAAAATATTGCAGCAAATTTTTTTAGATCGGCAAGAGGAACCTGGTGTATAAATTATGCCGCGCGACCGGCCGTGTACCACCTGTGTACATTTACATCTGGATCACCTATACATGTACAAGCTTGAACTAATTTCTACAAATAAAGATAAATTTGAACAAAGATCGAGTTTTATCACATAAATGAATAAATGAACGTGGACAAAGTATGCCATGCACGTGATAGTGTAAAAATATCAGGTGCGCCCGCTCGAGGGTTAAATAATCAACTTTTATTTCGTCCTATTTGTTCATTGAAATAATATTGCGGAATGGTTCTTTTAGTACGTAGGTTTCAACCCTAGCTAGTGTAGTTGTCATGTCTCCGTGTTCGAAATGACACTTCTTAAATACCTACTTGCCATTATGACGATAAAAAAATTTATCTCATGCCTATGCTTGCTGCAATTAAAATTAGTGAAAAACTTGACGTCGTTTAATCAGAATGAAGAATACAAAATAAACAGTCGTGACAAAGCCCCGAACCCTGCCCCCCCCGGGTGAGAGTCAATCACGATACCACTCCACTACTTGACCTGTATGTAGGGTATGGTGATATTTTGAAATTATATAAGGCTGGTTAAAAATACAGCATGAAAATTAATTAATTACAGCCAAACTAAGGCCCGTTTAATGGAACCACTACCAGTTGAGAGATGAGTTCACCATTCCGAATGCCATAAAAAATACAGCATTGAAAAAGGCGGAGCAAAGTACTAAGTCTCCCCTTGTCAGAATGTTGTGGTCTGGATATTTTTGTGTTTAAGAGGAATATGGCAAATGATTGCTTGAGACCTCATCAGAAATATTATTTTTACACTTCTTGAGTTCATTAATAAGTCCTTTTTTGCCTTTTCTAACGTTTCAATTTTCTTGCTAATCACACTTCATTACACACATAGTGGTGGTCGTTAGGGTATAAACTGTTTTTGAAAATTATATCTTTATTCGATGGGGTAAAATTCATTATATGTATATGATCACCCATTGGCTGATCTATAATGTCTCAAGGATAAAGTAGCTCTATGGTGAGTCACTTTCTCTTGCAGAAGGAACTTTTGTGACCCATATAAGTAGTATGGGCCACAATTGTGTTCCCCCTATTAGATTACTCATGATTTAGTCAAATGTGTAAAAGTTAGGAATTTATCATAAAAGTTGAATTGGTAATGCATCTGAATCATCCATCCATGTGATGTATGTATTGTTGACATTTTCCTTTTTTCTTTTCTAGGTGCATACATTTTATGAAGCTGTTGGGCACATGATAAGTGCTCAGGTGGATCAGGTGGCTCAAGAACACCTGATTGAGAAGTATATGATGCTGCCTAATCAAGTTTGGGATGATATCATAAGTCAAGCTACAAAGGTGAGATTTATGGGACATTTCTTTATGCTCAATATTTTGGTAGAATTTTTCCAGGAATTTGAAAATATGAATGTGGAAATGACTGTAAACAGCTTAGGCCTCTCTGAAAATTATGCCATTGGGGTAGGGATAGGGTTGGAAGGGATGGGACGTAAAACAACTTACCGCTATAGAAGCGGAAAGGGCCCACTGGCTAGTGAAACCCAGCATCAGCAATTAATGTGCCAACGATTTTACCTACTAAAGAGAAAAACCCAGCGATCAAATCGTTGGATAAAAGCATGCAGACAACAGTCAGCAGCGGGAGAAACTCTTGATTGAATTTAGAAGATTAGGTATTTAATGGTTAACCAATTGCAAATTAATCCTTATAGTGCGGCAGGCCAATATATCGGCTTTTGCTGCTCAGGCAAAAAGTGGGGTAGGCCTATATATTGGCTCTTACATAGCACATTATTTAATTTGTTGCATTTTATTACATTGATATATTTTATTTCAGTAAATGTAAAAGTATTTTGTCAATACTAACCAATTTGACATTTAAGTGAAAGTTTTAATTATACAAGTTTTCCGATTATTCGTGCCACCTCTCTCCATCAAAGGCCGAATAATTGGAAGTATGCTGTAAAGATGATTTTCAAATTGCTCAGATATGGAATGAATTGGAACCCCAAAAAATAAACACTAAATGTGGAAAAAAATTAAAAGTGAAAAGCGACTATACTTGCTCCAGCACTGCCCTCGCTATTGGCCATACTCGTTTCAGACCTCTACTCTATGTACCACCATAAGATGAAACAGTTTCTTCAGGTTATTTAGGAGACCCATGAATTGTGAGATAGAAGATGCTTCTTCATTGAAATGTGCTTGTATAATTGTGACTGATTGCTCATATTGCTTTTCTCCGGTAATTCCTTCAAGATAAGCATCTATTGATAATTCGTGAAATAGTCATATTTTATCATCAGAGATAGATCATTTGAGTTCGTTCATTTTTCCATTGCTATCCATCATTACTTGTACAGCAGTGGCAGTGATATAAGTGCAGTTAACTCAGTTAACAGTGAGTGATTTATAAAGAATTACATAAAGAGGGTGACCATGTGAGTAGCTTCCTTACATATAACAGTGCCAATTATCCATTCATCCTGTTCATCATCATTGTTTTGGCATAAGGCGTGGCATTTGGCATAAATTGTCATGGGCGTTCACCAGGGCTCAGTCCTGGGACCAGTTCTGTTCCTTTTATTTATAAATGACCTCCCAGATATGTTTAAATATGTACCAGGTGTACTTCCAGTATTGTACGCTGATGATACCAATGTTTTAGTGTCTGCCACATCAATGGAAAGCCTGACCTTAAAATCTAATGATGCAGCACGTGTCTTACAAGAGTGGTGTAATCAAAATTCTCTCCTCCTCAATGTGGAGAAATCTAATTTAATTTACTTTTGCAACAAGAATAAACAGCAATCACAGATCTCTGTCAAGACTGATGGTAAACCTATTCCACAAAACCTCAGTTCCTCTTTCCTGGGTGTAACTCTTGATAATCAAATATCTTGGGAGGAACATATTCAGAAGCTTCGCAGTAAATTGAGTTCTGTCTGTTTTTTGATCCTGTCTATCCGAAAAACTGTAGATATTGATGTACTATTATCAATTTATTATGGTGAATTCTACTCACATGTAATGTTTAGTATACTCTTCTGGGGCCCTAGACCCAATTCCAAAATAATCTTCAAAATTCAAAAGAGGATACTCCGTATTATCGGCAAGGTGCCTGTTTATGCTCCATGTCGCCCTCTTTTTAAGAAATTCAACATTTTACCTCTCCCCTGTGTATATATGTATGCTGTAATTGTCTGTGCAAAAAAGAATCTTTCGAATTATGCAACAAATAGTGATTACCACTGTCATTATACAAGGAGTTCTACAAGCCTCCATCAAACATTTACAAGAACCAAGAACTCAAGTTATGCACCTTGGCACATGGGCCTACTGCTATTTAACAAACTCCCACCAGAAGTGAAGGGAGTCAAAAACATATATCTCTTCAAATCAAAGCTTCATGAGTTTCTTTTGAAAAAGTTATTTTATTCTGTGGATGATTTTCTTCATCCATAACACCTTGCTTTTTACATGATGTATGGTAATACCTTGTAGTTTTTTGTATCTATGTATTTTTGTACCATAATTGACGTGTCCTATATTTGTGAGAACAAATCGCCGGACAAATAAATTATTATTATTATTATTATTAAGTTTCTGTGCTATGCCATGGTGGAAGATCAGATATTGATAGATGGACTGCATAATTCTTGAACGAATTTGAAAAGGAAATCATTGATGACATAGCTATAAGAACAGGAGAGAAACAGTTCTGGTAAAATGGAATATGAAAAAAAATAACTGAAAAGATATTATGGCATTTACAGTTAAAGGGTAAAACAGAGAGCATCACTCAATTTTAGCACCATGGCATAGCCATTTTATTTATTATGATGTACATGGCTATGATATCATTGATTATCTTTTAAATGTGTCCATTTCTATTGAATTTCTTTTTTTTTTTCAGAATGTTGATGTACTTAAGGAGCAGGATGCTGTCAAGCAGCTGGCTAGCATACTGAAGACAAACGTGAGGGCTTGCAAGGCATTAGGTCATCCATATATGTCACAGCTTGGGAGAATTTACCTGGACATGCTGAATGTGTACAAAGCAATGGGAGAGAATATCACTGCCGCTATTGCCTTAAATGGTGAAGCAGTCACGAAGCAGCCCTTGATTAAAAGTATGCGTGTTGTGAAAAAGGAGACCTTAAAGCTGATATCAGACTGGGTCAGTCGATCAAATGATCCACAATTGGTAAGTATGCTAACTAACTCTGTTTAAAATATTTAAAGCTACCTTAGGTAATGCTTATAATTAGAGGCAAGAATTTGGGGTGAATAAAACTCTCGAATTTCGTCATTAAAAATGACCCATTTCGGGATAAAAAATGGGAAATGGCTCTAAATTTCGGTGTTTAAAAAATATTGACTCATCCAAGATTTCTCAGCCGCCATTTGGTGATACCTTGCATTCACTATATTTATGGCTGTTCTGGAGAAAATTTATTTGCATTTTAATGTATTTACAACAGTTAATAATAATATATTTATTTTACTCTTGGAATGTACATGCATGGTTTTGTCTATAACATACAGAAATGGTTACATAGGTATAACGTAGACATAGGGTTACAATGATTGAGGTACATGCACAAAAATACAGTATTTATTTATTCATCTGAATATTTTGCAGTACAATTAATCTCCAAATGTCAAAGATAACATAAGTTCAACATTTTCTGGTGTCAAAGTTGTTCTACGGTCACTTACAATATTTGTATACGCTGAAAATCCACGTTCACTGTCCACATTAGACACTGGTACCGACAGTGATTTAACACTTGCATGTACAAACTCAGCATGATCTTTTTTTAAGTTGAGTAATTCTGACATGAGGTCAAATTCAGAGCCATTAGAGAGTGCTTTCGTGAGTGCCTTTTTAACAGCAGCATGACCCTCAAGAACCACTTGTGAAGATAGTGCTGCCATTAATGGTAGATGCTTTGAGGCCCTGATAATATCATTATTTGTAGTGGATCTCATGAATCTTTCATCAAAAAGTTGGCCAATAGAATGAAGAAATCCCTTGGCAGTATCTCCATGCTGTAACTGTGAAAGCTTGATTTTTGCCTTCGTAGCTGTATTAGTTAATGCTGCTGTCAGCACAGGTGCAAGTTTTTTTGGGAGATTTTTTATTAGACCAGATGTGTCATTCCCAAAACTACCATCACTTACAATTTTTAGACTATTTCCTATGTCTATTAATTGGCTTTGTAGTTTGTATGAATAAGGATATGCACCCTCAAGGCATTCTAGCAGCTTCACAATCGGTTGACAATGTTCAACAACAAATGCTGCTTGGCACTGTATAATAGCAACCTCTTCTTCGGTCAGGCTACTTAACCTATGTACAGCACTTCCTCCCTCCCCCACCAATGAGAAAAATTCTCGGATATCAGAGAGATACTCATTAACATAAATGACAGCCTTGTGCCAAGAATTCCAGCGAGTAGCTACAGGAGATGGAAAAAGCTTAGCTTTCTTTTCACCCTCTGAATACTTCTGCTGTAAGAAAGCAAGGTATGCATGTTTTCTTTTTCTCGTATTCAGAAATGCACTTTTCACCTGCAGTATACACTCATTTAACTCTTTTAAATTAATCTGAAAAATATTACTCACTAAATTAAGTTTGTGTGCCCAGCATTGTATGTGCACCAGGGACTCAACAAACAGGACTTTCAGGCTGTCAACACACTTTTTCATATATGCAGCAGAATCAGTAACGATACAAGAAACATTTGTTAAAGAAATTTCCAACTTGTTAACAACATCCATTATTGCCCGACCACATTCAGTAGCATTAGCATTGGATAAAATCTTTGCCCCCCCGACATACAATTTGGAGCTGTCACTACATTCTAGGATTTTAATTAAAACTAGAAAAACACACTGCCCTTTTCTATCTGTTGTTTCATCACAGAGAATTGAAACTTGTTGGTCTTTTACTTTTTGTCTCATAAATGCCTCCTCTTCTTCTCGGACTTGAGGGATGTAAGTCTTCCGCATCATATCAGCTGAAGGCAAATCTCCAGCACCTGAAAAAAATACGAAATATTAAATGCAACACAAAATTTCCATGTTATCTGGCCCAGCCCAGTAGTATCTTTTGAATAGAGAAACACCATATTGTCAGAGTTACAGATAGTATACATAATTTTAAGTATAGCAAGGTTAAGTTTAGAAGTTAAAGCAAGCCATATCCAAAGGTTATATGGAAAAAGATCAATATAACTAGCTAAAAAATATAGAGAAAAATTAAATAGTTGCTCACCTGGGATGTATTCACTCATCCACGATCGCAGACTGAGGTTATCTAGTTTTTCTATTGGAATATTGGCTTCCAAAAATGCTTTACAGGTGGCCATGACGAAATAATTTTTTTCTACTCTTGCCATTTTAGAACTTTGGTAGGTTTCTTGGAGTGAAGCTTGCCGTTTCACTGATTGACCCTTCTCCTTCGCTTCTTCTTTGAATTTCTTATGTCCTGCACCCTCACAGTGCTTAGCACAGGTATCTTTACGTGCCCATTCAATTCGGCAGTTGCAGTATTTGCACATTAATATTTTCTTCTGTTTATCAAAAACATAGAAACCTTCACTGCGAAACTGATTTTCGCGGTCAAACACAGTTACTGCTTTCGGCATTTTCCTTAGGTCAATTTACGCAATGTAGGGATGTCTCAAGCCGAGTTCACATGGGAGTGGAATATACGGAACAGACTGCTAGTGGAAAAGCATCTAGCCAATCACAATCTATTCCTTCTATTCCACTCCCGGCTTCCGCGGGGACTACAATGTAATGAACTGACTACAATGTAATCACTAATGTGACATTCGTGCCGGGACAAAGTTAGAAATCGCGCTGCGACAACGAGAAAAAAACAAACGAATATCGCTTGGCGACTGGAGCTCAGACGTTGGCGATATTTTGGTGCTCAGACGTTGAGACCATGGTTGAGACGTGCAACTCGGAAATTACAGCGGTAATTTTCGTAAATTACCGCTGCCCTTGAAAATCATGGCAATTTTGACCACTACCTCAATTGAAAATTATGGAATTTACCCATCTATACTCGGACGAATAAAGATGAGAATACAAGACGGATTATGATTAACATAACTTATTGGATGGTTTGATTCCCAATTAAAGGTCTCTAAGATGTGTAAAATCGTTGGATTTGTACATGTAGAACGCGTCCGATGATTAGTATTGTACGGGTATTTGAATGAATTCAATTGGAAATTTTCCGTCAGCGCTTAAAATGATAGATTTTAATAGTCGGAAGTAGTAATATTTCCTGCAGAAATGAGATAGCAAGTGGGAGCAAGAACAAAACTTATCACGGAATATTTCATTCGGTGGAGATAGTTTCGCGGTCTCGGGGTCTCACTCTTAATAGTATACAAGATAGTATATAAGTGCGGAGGTTTGTCGAAAATAATGGGGTTCGATACAAAGATGTTTCCCTCTGTTACATGCTTGAATTTTGGCCGTCGATGAGGATTTTACGATGAAAAGATGTTCTGTAGGTAGAGGTTTTGCTACATAAGCAACATTTTTGCAAAATATCCAGTAAAAATTCTTTAAAAATCGCATTATTTTCGCTTAGGATAATATATATTTCGCGTTATCCCAAATAATCTTGATATTTCGCGTCATTCCGCAAAAAAATCGTTTTGCGAAAAATTCGTGCCTCTACTTATAATTACTATATTCATCCAAATAGCTTCCCTATTGTGCACACCCTTCACAACTTAACTTCAGCAAATCAGAAAAAATCTAGAGTTCAGGGTAAGCCTTACTTATTGAGCTTTGATTTCTGCTCCATTATAAATAGGGATATACAGAAGGTGGGTTATTTTTAAGCCAAAAGTGGTGATATCTTTTTACAAAAGTGATGTTATTTCACTGTATTTCGCTAAATTTCGCTGTATAATATAAAACTCTTCATGAAATGATGTTGTAATGTAATAATCTCGTGAGTTATTAATCAATATATCGGTCGATATAACAATCGATATGTAAGATTTTACACTTTCCCGGCGAACAACATGTAAAAACTCCTCTCGGGATACTGTGCGGGTAAGATTATATGAGAGCGCCAACGTTTCGGGTACCGACTCACTCATTGTCACGGATACGAAGTACTAAGTAGCCGTGACAATGGATAGCGAGTCGGTAAAAAACGTTGGCACTCTCATATAATCTTACCCGCTCGCTATCCCGAGAAGAGTTTTTTACAATTTATATGGTTTCATTCCAGAAGCGAATGTGTAAGACTGTTGCCGTAATTTAAGGTCAATAAAATTTTGCCCAATTTTTTTGATGTTTAAAAACAACAATTGACATACTCAGGGTTGTTGTTATATTCTCCGAATATGCTATGAGAAAGAAGAAATGACTTAGCTTCATGACGCCGTTTTCATGTAATTGTCTTAGGGAAACCTATGAAACATTGTGATATTTATTCACATGGTATTGTTTTTCAATGTAGAGCTCATTTTCTTGATTTTAAATGTGAAAAGAGTTCAGGAAGGCGATCCTATGAGAACTACCGATAGTAATTGTAATTTTGACGACTTTTACGCTGATTGCAATTACTCCAACGGCTATTATTTACTTTCCTCATTTGCACGTTTTCCTGGTTAGTACATTCATTTTGTGGTCCCTTTAGAAATGTACTAAACAAGTGCTACTGTAATTGATATTGATTGAGTGCCATGCTTTCAGTGGCCCACCTATACTTAAAGTTTGGATGATATTGACCATGGATAATTTAATCAATAATTTACATGGAGTTTTGACTTAGTTCACCATTTGTATGTATTATTCTTCGCATATTCATCATATGTTCATTCAGCTTACACAAAGAGACAAATTACTTTAAAATATCTGTATTAAAAATGAAAAAAATATCCACTTTGTCCAAATTGTCTTCTTTTAGATCCTATCTGTTAACACAGTGCTATAGCAGGAAAGAAATCTTTCTGAGACCATATTTGCAGAGGGGGTCCAAATTGCTTAGATGCAAACAATCACTCAGACAATTCGAGCTCCTGCATGGCCTTGATAATATCCACTGAACCCTGGGAATTTTGCTTTTGTATTAATTGCTATAATTTTCCAAACCCCAGCATCAACTTGTCTGTCTCTATTGACTCAAGGCCATGAACTATTTGTAATTAAGTCAGGGTTCACCCGTGTATTAGGACCTTCTTGGAGATCAAAAACTGAGATATTTTAAAATATTTTTCTGTTTAGGTATTTTACGATAAGAGAACTGCATTAGTACACCCATGTCTCGATTAGCGCAAGGGATGCGTTCCTTGGGGTCTTTGCGCTATACGAATTTGCGTTATACGAGAGCGTTTTAACATAGGGAAGATAGGGATGCGTTCCTGGTAGCATAGGTCTTGGGTATTGAATTTCCTCTAAAACATCTATATTCCCATAAAAAGCCTTAGAAAACATTATTTCTATAAATATTTATAGTTTAAAACATATTTAAAGATAGTATTCACGCATTCAAAGACTTTTATTCACGTTAAAAAAAATTCTTACGTGCTTTCGAAATTCCATCCTGTCGTGCGGGTGGGCTAACATCTGCTATCTCAGGGGATCGTAATGCGTTGCCGGCAGTTGATGATTTTTCAAACTAGTCTAAAAACAACTATGTGTCACCCAGGCCCTTTTGTCGCTCATAGAAATGACAGGAAAATACTACTTTAAGTGCCATTTCATAGCTAGCGGAGTTTATGAATGATAAATCATTTTAATTTGAAGTCCTCCGAGTCATTAGCAGCTACGTGAAACAGTCTTTAAATGCCTTGAAACCTGACCCAGGTTTTCCTTCCCTGAAAATGAATGAACGAGAATGCATTCTTTTCCAAAAGAATATCGTCTCATCAACACTAAAAACTAGTTGAGGGGGAAAGGAGCCACTTTCAATAACAGCTTGGAGTTCATCAGAAAATGTTGTGGTGGCTGCGCTATCAACACTTGCAGATTCACCTGATATCGCCGCACTGAAAATACCTGCTTGCCGTTTAAATTCTGGAACCAACCGGAGCTTTCACTTAATGTCTCGGAGCGATTACCACTCTCGTCTTTTTGTACTGATTCACCATGAACTTTCCGTATGTGTAGACCGCTTGGTTGAAGTTGGTCTTTATTCAGAATTACTCGTCTTCATTTAGAATAAGGCATCGTGAGTTTAAACTTCCGCGTAATATCGCTTTGACGCTCTCCATTTTCAAAGCAATTAACCTCTCTCAAGTCCTCTTCTAGGTTAATGGTTTTTCTTGATAAATTCTTGACTTTTCTACACGCATCCCTATTTTTTGCCATATTCTCTTGGTTTTTACTCTGTATGGCTCTATCTAAATCACCTTCTTCTGCTGAACTGTATTCCTGAGACGCAGAAGGGAAGGGGAAGGGACGACTGCGGGGAGGGAACGAAGCCATTGTGTTTAAGACTCTATAGCGGACCCTTTTATGTGTTGATGCTATTCATGCGCAACTCGGTCACCGCTTCATTTCTCCCCCGTGAATACCGATGACCTTGAAGGCTTCAGCGTAGACTCTCTACCTGGAAGTCAATCGCCCGGTAACCTACGACGGCAAAAATACGTCTCAAACCGTATTGCTGGAAAAAAAACTCATTTCCACTAGCCCCACGCTTAATTAACGATCTAAATTATTTATTATCATTCTGTTAAGGAGACGAGATAAATCTTCGGTAGGCCGGCTATCTAGACCCAATGACGAGTAATACTTTTGGCAATTGCGCAGCAATGAATTTCGATTAATATATAAACAAAAAAGAAGATTTGAGGCAAGAAATAATATTAATATGCGTATATTGATAGAAATTTCGTGTGTACTTAGCGCAAGTTCACGTTTTATCACGAGAGCGTTTAAGATTTTTGATTAGGCTACACTGCGTTGCAATGTTTCCCCGAGGAACGAATTTGCGCTATATCGAAATTGCGCTAATCGAAATTGCGCTATACGAGACATGGGTGTATTGACTTTACAGCAGCTGTGTTAATTGCTGCCATGTTTTGGAAATGTAATTACTGGGTTAAAATTCACGTTATCACATTTGCGACTATTGCTTGTCCCTGATTATTACTCGCATTCAATTCACAACCAATTTGTCTCTATGTGGTGAAATTTTCAGGCATAATTTAGTGTTTTTGAGAAAATTTTCCATTAATTTTCAAATCAATCGAGAAATTTTGATTTTAACTAATACATATATTTTAATTTCATTCATTTTAGGTACTTGAAAATTTTATCCCACCTCTTCTGGATACAGTACTCTTGGACTATCAACAAACAAGGGTACCATCAGCTAGAGAGCCAGAAGTTCTTAGTACCATGGCTACGATAGTGAATAAGCTGGAGAGTCATATAACTGGAGAAGTTCCAAAAATATTTGATGCTGTTTTTGAGTGTACATTAGAGATGATAAATAAGGACTTTGAGGAGTATCCTGAGCATCGAACTAACTTCTTTCTCTTGCTTCAAGTGAGTAAAAAAGTTCAAATGTTGACCTAATGTTGCATTCCATTCTTAAATTGATGTACTATCTCAGTGTGTCCAAGATAAAAGATTTACCCAAAAAATTCTAATACCAGAAAATATCACTGCATGAATCTGTGGTTTTGTTCTGCCCCTATGTTTTATTTAATTGTTGCTGTATTAATGGGATATGTATCGCTCTAAAATTAGGCAGTAACTATTTGTTCTGTTACATTAGCTAGGTACATACAGCAAACCCCATAATTTATGATTGGTTTGTCTTAAAAATGGATTCACATCTTCACTGATTTGTTGTTAGTTACTCACAATTCTACATTTGGGCCAGTTATTTGCTCCCACTATGTTGTCATTCATTTAGAATCCAATCTTTCTTCTTAGAATTCATAAATACATCAGAATTAAGTTCAACAGTTTGATTTGATAAGTTTCAGTTTGGTTTTAAAATTTACTGCCTAATTTACACGTACTACAAATGTTTGTTTCACTCCATAAAAATAATTGTGGATGTGAACTAATTTGAATTTTCAGTCTTCATATTCACAGTATATCCAGGAAATTGATCTTAATCAGAAAATAATTATTTGTTTGTAAATGTCCATGGACTTCAAATTTTTAATGCTTGTCCGTTTTTGGTGGTCACAAAACTCTCTTACTCAGGAATAACTCACAATCCAATGTCACTCAGATCCCTTAGCTGCAGGATCAAAGGTGCTCAGCTCCCTTAATATAAAGTGGGGGCTACTGTGATTCTTAAGAAATTATTTCTCTTCTACTGTGGATATTCTCAATAGTCTTCTTGTGATTATATCACCAATTTAAAAAATATTAAAATAATGTATATACTGTAATTATTTCAAATATGAAAGATAGATTTGTACAATTATTCATGTCATTTGTCAAATTAATGATATTTAATGTGAAAAAATCATCTTTTCAGGCTGTGAATAACCATTGCTTTCCTGCATTTCTCAGTATACCTCCAGCACAGTTTAAATTAGTTCTAGATTCTATCATTTGGGCTTTCAAGCACACAATGAGGAATGTGGCAGATACTGGACTACAGGTAAGTGAATTTATTTACTTGGAAATCTAAGGATAAATTTAATCTCATTTGAAAAAGGTCAGAATGGAGGCCATTTAAGCTATTGTGCGCACGATGTCATACGTACATATTTTACATTGCGAGAGGTAGGTGGTTTTCATCTACTACTTGTTGGAGCATTTTAGTAGCTGTGCACTTAGATAAACATGTGGTTATAATCTTTTACTGAAAAAGCCTAGGCGGTGAAAATTTTCCTTCGATGTGAAAAAAAATTATTTTTCACTTATAATCAGGGAACATAATGAAATGAAAACATTTGTATGGTCTATGATTTTTATTATTAACCCATCTAGGTTTCAACAACTTATGTCATTTTTACAGTTAAGCTATACGTTATATAAGCAATACAATATTTGAAGATGAAGGGGGGTGTATAGATATTGGGAGGTGGGGTGTAAGGACAACTCAGAAAGGAGCTAACATGTTTAATCAGAAGACACGACAATAAGAGTTGAGGAGTCAGAATGGCACAAAAGGTCATTTACTGCACATACACCTTGGTTTTTCCAAGCCATAGAAATTTCCAATTGTCCCAAGAAGTCAAATTTTCCCTTTGCATTGTTATTGAAGAACCTTTACATTAAAATAATTTGTGTGTTTACATTCTAGCAAATGCCTAGCAAAGTTTGAGGTTGGATCACCTCTTACCCATCACTTGTTATGCTCCACCATCCTTGTTTTAATTGAGCATCCAGTTTGATCCACATTCACAGAATGAGAATTGAATGTGTTATGGCACAGCTCATATACACTGCTCTGGTCCTTGGCACTGTATTTATCTGTAGTGTTGAATAAATTATTACCAAAAGTACCTCTACGGTATAATGACAGTTATACTTTTTCAGTTGGAAATGTCTTGGTCACAGCATAAGATATATGATATGGGACCAAGGAAGGGTATTTTACACTAACTTTTGTCATCACTGGGGGATATGGAGGCCATAGCTGTGGCAGTTCCTATTACACTCTTTTTAACTTATTTTCTAGGAGGTTGTCAATAGAAGTGGGTTTGTAACTGTTTTGCTCTGCGATTAATTTAATGGCTGAGAGTTCTTTTTTAAAATTGAATATTTTCAAGGGAATAGAGACCAGGCTGTGTGTTGAGGACCTGTTACAATCTTATACTTGTTTGAAGAATCAAAGAGATGATGGAAATAAAAAGGCTCACAGAATGAAGCTTCAATACTCCCCTATTCCCCTATCTAAATAATCATCGTAAGTAAATGTCCCCGGAGTGCACTAGACAGAGATAGTTATCGACCAGAGACTTGCACAGACAAATGGAACATGTTCCACTTTAAATTTTTTTCTTGGGAAAGGATATGGAAAAAATTGTGTTTCAAGAATTTTTCTCCTAATTACTTTTAGTCCCCCACCTCAGTGCAAAATATCAACTCACTAGCTTTCCTGGAAGTACTGTGGAAGCCCCTTATAACGAGTATGGGATATAGCGACAAGCTTGAATTAGCGACAGCTACCCAAGGAACCATTTTAAACCCTATGATTTAAATGTAAAATAAATTCGTATTAGCGATAATGGCTCGATTCCTCTCCTGCGCCATTCGTAATTACGACAGGTTGACTTTTTGACCATGTGCCGCATCTCTGGCATTCAATGCATTTTTGATTGAAACTGCATTGAAACTGCATTTTTTCCGCCAACTTCGACGTCTTAATGTTCAGTATTCTCCTATTCTTCTTTCCATAATTAATTTCTCGTGTACACATTTCATTGCTCTTTTGTCATCTCCTTGCACTTCCCTCAATCAGGTTAAAAATTATTCCGCCTGTCTGCTAGCCCCATGGCTGGTAAACGCAAGTCCTTGGATTTAAAAACCAAAAGGAGAATTATTGCAGATTGTGAAAGTGGAGAGTGTTCAAAGAGTGAAATTGCGAGGCGATTTGGAACAAGTCCTTGGATTTAAAAACCAAAAGGAGAATTATTGCAGATTGTGAAAGTGGAGAGTGTTCAAAGAGTGAAATTGCGAGGCGATTTGGAATTAATACATCGACATTATTCACCATCTTAAAGATAAAGGAACAAATGCGTGCGGCAGTGCTTCAAGAAGGGCGTCCAAGCACCCAATAACACCTGTGGCCCGGAGAGCATCCGCAGCTAGAAACTGCCCTTTTCTGGTGGTTTTGCCAGCAAAGAGCCATGGGGATTCCTACCACTGGCTCAATGATGAAGGCTAAAGCTGAATATTTGCGTGAGAGGCTTGGTGAAGACACTTTTAAATGCTCGGATGGATGGTTTGCATGATTTAAAAATAGGAAGGGAATATCCCTTCATGAACTATCTGGTGAATCATCAAATGTTGATGTCAATGCTGTGGAAGGCTAGGCTCCCGTCCTTGAAGCCTATTTGGATAATTACTGCCGCTGCAATGTTTACTCGAACGGACCCCTGCAAAGGAGGGAAGAAAAGTAAATACGGCGTAACTGTTCAAATATGGATGGTTCAGATAAGTTAAAACAGTTCGTGGTGGGGAAATCCGCCCATCCCCGATGTTTTAAGGGAGATAAAACTCTCCCATGTACTTATGAAGCAAATAAAAATGCTTGGATGACGGCTGCTATCTTCATGCAGTGGTTACAAGGGTTTGATGCCAGGATTGGTGGCAGGAATAAAAAAGTGCTATTATTCATTGACAATTGCCCAGCCCATCCACCAATAGAACTAAGAAACTTCAAAATTGTGTTATTGCTGCCTAACATTACGAGCACTCTTCAACCACTAGACCAAGGAGTAATTAAGTTTTTCAAAAAAAAATTCAAAGTTTACTGGTGAATTACTCGGTCGCTCAAGTACCTGGACGAAATTTAAAAGAATTGAAGTGGAATGTTTTGGATGCCATGCGAGCCATATCAGCAAGCTGGGAAAAAATACCTCCAGTGCACATATCAGCATGTTTCCGGCATGCTGAATTTATTCGAGAGGAGAACGATGAGGCCATAGAGATTATGGAGGAAGTACAAAGGGAAAATGATGAACCTGATGGTTGGGTAGAAATTCAAGAACATTTTGACTCTTGTGACTTTGAAGAGAATGTAGCCGATGAATGTGCGCCTGTTCGTCAAGTGTTAACGAAGGGGGAGTTGATTTCGGCTGCGGAAGAGGAAGGCATTTCTGAAAGTAGTTCCGAATCTGAGGATGAATTGGTGTCTATGCCTTCAGTGGTTGAGGCGTGACATGCCATTAAAGTAATAACGGATGTTTACTGGGCTAGTGATGCGTCACCGTACGAATTCAATAAACTAAATGAAGTAGAAGGATTTCTGCTCAAAGCAAGTGCGACCAGGAGTCAGAAGCAGACAAAACTTGATTAATTTTTTGTCAGTCAATGAATCTGTGATTGAAAATTTTTCTGTGATAGATTGATTGTTAAAAGGCAATAAATTTCCAGAATATTTTTATGTTTATCAAGGCAGTTTTTTTTAGATTCATTAGATGAACCTTATTGACCATTTATCTATGTAGAAGTAACTTAGTCATTTTTCAAAGCTGCTGTGGTTTTAACCTGATTTATTTACGTCTTCCAACAAGAAGTTGTAGAAGAATATTTATTTTATTGTCGCTTTTATATGTTGTACTGTGTAAGTGCATGAATTTTTGTGGATGCGAATGACAAATGTTTTTAATGTTCTATCATATGCTGTTTCTAAGAGTAAAATATATTGACAGAATCCATGATGATGGATTTCGATGCCCTATAAACATTGGAAACGTGTTATTTTGCATGAATGCCAGCAGCTAAAATGATGTTTATCCTGCCGCAGATGGCCAAGTCAGTTCCAATCAACATTCTTATCAAAAAGTGTGCTACTGCTGCTAGAGGTCTCTACGTCCGCTGACATTGCATCTGATTACGAGAATCTCTTTGAAAAACTTAAATATTGAACTAACAGACAGACTAAGTGTGGACTTAATCTATCATTTATCCATTTATTTATTCAAAACAGTTTTTCACACATTTCCATCCAAAGTTTTAGCATTTAATAGTCTGATGCATTGCCGTAACTGGTAGTTATGACATATACATTTGGAGCATCCAAGAAATAGGGATAACAACAGCTCATAATGCATAGTTCAGTACGAGTGTGTCTGATGCTGGGACTGTTAAAATCGACTTCTTAATGCCACGGCATATAGCGTCCTTCATAATTACATATGATTTGATGATAGATTGCAAGTGAATATGATAATTAGTGAATTAAATGTTCAAAAGTATGATTTAAACGGCTATCATGCGGCAATTTTTGCCTCTCGGCATAAACAGCCATAGTGACGCCTGTTGAGTGATTTTTTTATGGTGATGTAATATCCTTTGGTAACAACGACAACTCACTGTAGCGACAGATTTCTCTGTTCCCAAGAGCTCTCGTAATAAGGGCCTTCCACTATAGTTAGAAATTCATATTCATTAATGAGTGAGTCAGTCAATCTCACTAGGAGCTTTACATGTTATGGGGATGCTTTATCAGTAACTGCAATAAAATTTTCCTGTCCCTTAAAAAAAATGAGGTGCTATCCGACACCATCATAATGAAGTTGCCATTTACGCAGTCTTTTCAAATTTGTGATATGGAGGTTTTAATGTGTAATGCATAAAAACTCAGTGTTGCTTATTGTTCAGATGAATACATAAAATTTCATGTGAGGCAATGAAACTCCTTACAGTATATATTTATACTGTTGTTAGTTGTTAGGCTGCTTTCAGACTTTTTGCCGGCCGCTGTCCACGGTACCTTGCTTTCAAATAACCATAGGTATCAATGGATGCTTTCAAACAAGTCGAATTGTGCTGTTGACGGCACAGCACCATGGACGGCTGCAATGGTCTCCATGGCGCCCATTTCAATGCAGTGCTGCACTGTCTACAGTGTGAAATACACACAATATTATTGAGGCCGATTTTAGACGAGACTTTTCACTGGCCGCCAATTACGGCACGGGCCGTAAAATGAGACCGCTTTTAGACAAGATGACTGCATCACGGCGCCATGCTGTGAATGACGACTGGCAAAAAGTCGTCTCGTCTGAAAGCGGCCTTGGGGTCAGTTTTATGTGTGTGGTTAGCATTCACTTCAGCAAGAAAATGCCGCATCATTTAACTGGAGAGTATTAGAAATTTGCAGTATAGATTAAGTACCTCAGACTTTAGCCTTTAGTGAAAATAGTTAACTTAAATGAAAGTATTTGTTGACTAAGGTTTTGACTACTTCACACAAGTGTTGAGTCAACTTCTATGAAATTTATTTATCTTTTGATTGGTATATGTACTAAAGTATATTTGTTCTTTTATTTTCCAGATTCTTTTCCAACTGCTTCAAAATGTTGAGCAGCACGAAAAAGCTGCTCAGAGTTTTTACGAGACTTATTTTACAGACATACTTCAACATGTGTTTTCTGTTGTTACGGATACATCACATACTCCTGGTGAGCCTCCTTTGCGCTTAATCTCCGTAGAGTTTTAGAATTGTATTGCTTTAATTTCCATATTTTGGAAAGTCTCTGTTGTGTTTTTAATTTAAAATATTTGTATTTTATTTACCTCGTAAGGAATTTGTTAATAAATTGATATGATGGAAATTGGAAGGTGGTGTGAAGTGCATGCATTAATGCATGTCCAGTCTTTATGGAAGCATAACTTGTTAATGTGCAGAATTAGCATTGTATATCAAAGTTAAAATGATTTGAAGACATAAAAGGATTTTATCAAGGGTTCTAAAACTTTGAGCAAACTATTTTTAAAAGATACTGTGAATAATCCAAAGCATTGTTACCCGTACCTTGTCCTATTTCTTGCACTCTCTCTTGTCTCTTTAAATTTAGTGTACCTTCCCTTTTAACCCATTTCATGGAAAAATAATTGCAAATAATATTTAATCCATTCCTCCTCATCTCTAGCAAGATATGGTCTTTCAAAATCCTGTTGACACTTTCAGAAACATAAGGGAGAACCTATTTGACCTTTTTGGGCCTGACCATGTGGCCATCAGTTTTCTATAAAGATGACTGTGCCTATGTACCAACTAGAATTCAATGCTGGAATTGTCCATAGATATTTTTGTGACGTGCAATGACATTCGCACCTTAGGTCTTAATGATGCAAATCGGTGTTTGAAGCCAAAAGTTGATCTCCAAGCACTTTAAGGTGCATAATATAGATGAAAATGCATTGTTGTGCAGAGTAAATATTAAGAGTTTCGCTATCTTATTTTTAGCTTAATTGGCATTCACTATATAGTGTGGAATGTTTGTCAGTAGCAGTGGTGCGTATGAATGGGTGAACTTGGAGATTTACTACATTTTTGCCAATAGTGATTGAGTGCATAGAAAATAGAAAATGTGTGAATTAAGACTGTAATTCTTAATTTTCGTTAATATTTATGGCAATTGATGATTTCTACTTAAATTTATTAAAAATAACATTCTGATTTTTTAGCAGCTGATAATACCTATCATTCTTGAGCATACAACTATGTTATTAAGCTGCACATATGCATTAATAATTTACTATCATTTTCATCTATTTGTATCTTGTCATTTAAATCAACGTGGTCATTCTGTTGTAGCAATTTCTCAATATGTGATTTGCCTGCCAATTAATTTGACAGGTTGGTACTCTCTTTAATATTATTTTCCTCCTCTGATTTTCTTCTATTGCTAACAGTTTATTGATTTCTTTATGCTGAATAGGACTCAACATGCATGCAACAATTTTGGCATACATGTTCAGCCTGGTGGAAATGGGACGCATTGTGGTACCTCTTGGACCCGCTGCTGCAGCAAGAGACCCAACGGCTGCTTTCTCCCCAGCAAACAATTTGCTTTATGTCCAGGAGTTTGTGGCTAGCCTGTTACGAGCTGCATTTCCTCACCTAACTGACAACCAAATAAAAATCACGGTGCAAGGCTTGTTTAATTTAAATCAAGATATCCCGGCATTCAAGGAGCACCTTCGTGATTTTCTTGTTCAGATCAGGGTGAGTAATAAGCTTTAACGAAGTCTTGTCTGTAAGCATCGTCAAGGTTGTACATATCATAGCATATTTGCATTAGAATGGTCGTGGCCTATGGAAAGACCTCGAAAGTTGTTAGATTATATTGTGGAAATTCTAATTGTCACCATGATTTGCGTGCTAAAAAGACCTACAAGGCTGTCATTTGATTTTCTGTTCTGGTATTCAAATTGGGTATTGGTAAACTTTTTCCTGGAATGAAGTCATGGGGAATGTGTGTCTGTGGGATTGACTTCTTATACTGTAGGAATTGTTCTGTCATCAGCTAACATCTGGTGGGAGTTATATTTCAGCTAAAAAAGTGTGCTGAAGTGTAGGAATGTCTTCAATTAATTATTTTCTTTTACTATGTGCATTAGTGTCCTTTACATGGACAGTGATGGAAATGAAATACCCTTTCTATTCATATGACTCATAAAAGAAAAAGAGTCAAAAGTGCTAAATAGATGTCATAATATTTTTAAATGTACTTAATGTTTGTCGAACCATAATGATGAGTGCTGTCATCTTGACGTGTGCTATGTCCATATTTTCTTTCTTTTGGTGATTGAGAGAACAGAAGGCCAATCTGAATTGTGTTTCCTCATTGAAATCTGGAAAACGACTAAGTGTTTTCTTAGCTATTATGATGAGTGCTGTGATTAATTTTGGGATACTTACTTAATATGTTTGGTTGTGTTCAAGAGAATGTAAATAGTATCTACTTTTCATGATTTATGCAAGAATTCAAAGTAGAGACAGGTGATCATGGAGTTCTATTATGTATGCCTGACTATACAGAAAAACTTCGATTTTATACACTTTGATTTAACATCAAGTCTCGTTTTTACGCAGCGACACTCGAAAGCATACAGAAATGCAATGGTGAAACTTCGATTTTACATCTTTTCTTGATTTTACGCAGTTTTTCAATTTTGCGCTGCATAACCCCAGCCCCATAGAGGCCGCTAATCTTGATTTTACGAAGTTGTCTTTCGACTTGTTTTGAAAATCCCGACTGGGGCAACATGAAGTCAGGTTATTTATTCGTCTCAATGAGTTGCAAAAATGAATACAGAAACGTTGAAATGACGTCGCGCTGTTTAGCGTGAAACTATAAACATTGTGAATATAATTATTGCTTCCCCCTGCGCCCTCTCAGTAATATTTCAGGCTCCTTTATGAACGTGAATATCGCATTTAGTTCAAATTTGCCGTAGAATGATATGGAAACCTAAAACATATGGCAATCGCTGTGTATGCGTAACTACTTTTGATTAAGACATGATCGCTTGAAATATTAACATTATCACCTTTCGTTTATTATTCTACTTATTGATCGACGCTGTTTATAACATATTTATTGTAAATACAGTTGACAGTCGTTAATCCGCAGTTATGAATTACGGAATACCTATCCCTAACGGAAGGTTTTATAGAATTTTGAAACTTAAAAAAGTTTTCCATCGCCCCAGCGAAATACAACAGTGAAATGAGCCGTTAAAAATCCTCCCATGCCAAAATTTTGGCTTTCAAGGTGATAAAAAAAAAAGTCTTACTTCTAGTATGGACGTAAGTCAATGTTGTTTCAATAAGATGGTAAAAGCAGCATGCGTTGTCTCATTCTGCGGGCAAACCCCACATCTGCGGGACGAATGGAGGCGAGGGAAAGTTGATTGCTCGGCGTGCTTATTAGAGCTGATTCAACTTGTATCTCATTTTCAGTGGGTTTAAATGAAACATTGTTGGAACTTCAATAGATATTAGCTTAACTCCGCTAGGTGGCAAGCGTTTATTTTTAACGGAACGGGAGTTAATGCCCTCGAAGAATGACTCGCGTCGTCAATCGTCATGTAATCATTGAAGTAAAATTCAAGACGTGAGTGATAAGGCAGTCCCTTTAAACTCAGGAATGGCTTAGCACCATTAAATCGAAATACAAAAAGTGTCCGGTGTTGTTATCAGGTATGGGGAAGCAAAATATAACGTGAAGATGAGTCACATGGCTTGTGAGTCCCGGCACTGAATTCATGGAAAAAATGCCGGCAGAAGCTATACCCTGTAGATTCAATCTACTAATGCTAAAATTTCATGGGAAAATGCTTTTTTAATGTGTAAAAATTATAAAAAGGGAAAATTGTTCCGGACTATTAATAATTTTTTTATTCATCACTGGCGGCATGACGGTAGTTGTGCGATTATTTAAATAGCTCAATTAAAAAAAGTGATCTAAACACCGGAAAAATCTGAATTTCCGAATATCTCGGGTCCTGTGTGCTCCATATTATCTATGGTATGCTATTTGGAAGGAGGTAACAGACAGTTGGGGTCATTAGCGCTATGAAGTAAGGGCTGGGGGGATAGGAACCCTATGCTGGCATTAGCCAGGTTGTAATGATAGGCTCCAAAGGGACCAGGACTTAACGTCCCATCTGCTGTACAGAGTGGTGCTGCAGAGTATCTCTGACAAGTTTCTGCTACTGCCAGGACTTGAACCCAGGCCCACAGGGTGTAAAGCCTTTGTGATGTATTAGCAAAATTTTGCTCCCTGTTAATGGGGTTAATTTGGATGACTATCCTCAGATATATCATTTCTTCAATCTCCAATCTTTGTTTGCCTGCAGGTGGTTAAACGTATTTCCTGAAAACTGCTTTTAATGAGAAGATTTTCGAAAATTAGCTTCTCTGCGAGCATTTAGTATCACCACTCCTGAATTTCTCCTGGGTAACAGAAGTAATCTTAGTGCCAGAAATGCTAGCAATTCAACCATGTTGTTCCACCATGTTGTTCAACCCTGGAAACATTGTTCAGGAATGCAACGTTGTTTCTCTAAAGGTAACACGCCATCTGTGGTGTTGCTTGTGAGTAAATAAGATTATTAGGCTTCATTTTCTTGCCTCCAAATGAGTAACTGAATCTGGGAAACATATATCTGAAGCGATTGAAAAGGATTTCATGCTCTTTTACCGTAAAATTTCACATATGAGACTTTTTCTGGTTCTGTTTCTAGCTTAAAACAGAACTATACAAAAGTTTATGACTAAGCATTCTAAAAATAATGAGCAAGTGTTATCCTGAAATCTATGCTCCTCCTCAACACCAACTCTTGATTTTACACACTTTGATTTTACAGAGTGCCCATATTTCGGTCCCTCCAACTTTGTAAAATCGAAGTTTGGCTGTATTAATGCGGACTATTGACTCAAATCAGTGGGATGTTCACTAAATATGTAAGAATTTAGCTGATTTTTGGTGAATGTAAAATCCATCAGCCCTTTAAAACCATGGTTGACAGATGGGCCTTTTCATCTCTAATCAGGCAGATAGTGCAAAATACCTCGAATACTTTGAATTTCGCTCCTTACATTGTAGCACGCAAGTCATTGGTAGTTGACCCGGAAACAACATAGAGGACTCTAGTTGTTTAGTGCATGCAGTGTCGTTTTAGGCAAGTTGACGAACTACATCAAATTCACGGAAAAGAGTGGTGAACAGATATCGTTCGACGTGGGGAACCAAAAATGATCGGGGGAAAATCCGAAAATGAACGTTTAGTATGCTTTGCACAACTGTAGTATTCGATGCATTCCAAATTTGAGATATTCGATTATTTGAGGTATGATATAATATTAGAGTTAGAGAAATCTGATGTTCGACCCATCTCTAGTTTAAACATATAAATGCGCTATATTGCTTTGGCTTTCGAATTTTTGAATTCGATATTCGAGTTTGAGAAATCTGCTATTCGACCCATCTCTAATTTTTCCCCATTTTGACATAACTTTCAAGTAATTTGAAGATATAATAAACAAAAGAGGACTTGTTTAAACAATAGCAAACTACCCACTGAGAAATTTTACAGAAAATAAAATGTAGCCTTTTTAGTAATAATTGTTAAATAGCCCAATACCCAATTTTTATTGTTTAAACAAGTCCTTTTAAATTTTTGCTCAGAAAGCAAAGCAATTCACTCTGTCAGGATCAAGCCTGTGGCATTTTTTGATTCCGGTTCTTGGCCAAGAATCTAGGAATCAAAGAATCGAGGAATCAAACCGACCCATCACTAGTAAATTTCAATGGAAAAATATAACAAAATGTTACACTACTATGTATTCATGGCATTTTAACATTTGTTTTCAGGAGTATACTGGTGAAGATGATTCTGATCTTTTCCTGGAGGAGAGAGAAAAGGCATTGCAGAAGGCACAGGAAGAGAAGAGAAGACTTCAAATGTCTGTACCTGGCATCTTGAATCCACATGAGATGCCAGAGGAAATGCAGGACTAGTGGAGGATGAGAGGTGTTAGGTCTGCAGGGAGGTCCAAGGGATTTGAGTTCTGACGTCAAGAGAAAGCAAGCCGGAGAAGAAGTCAGTCTCTGAGAGCCGTGCCCATTCCAGTGCAGTCAAAGCCAAAAGGAAAAGAATAGAAAGAAACTTATTGCAGGCTGAAAGCTTGAACGGTCACTTTTGGAGTTTTTTTTTATGTTTTTACAGGTGATCAGAAATTCTTAGACTTCTCTCCAAAGCTCTTAATCTTGAAAACTGATAACAAAGACTTGATACCCCATAAAATAGTCAAATAGTTTGAATACTATCATTGTTGATATTGGAAACATTGGTAGCACTTTTTGGGAGACCAATTAAGCTGGTGCATTCTGTCTGGCTCAGGAGTGAGTGATGTAGTGAAAAGAGGAATGGTAAGGGAATTCGGATTCATACCAAGTGTTCTCATTGGCAAAGGGAATAGAGGGTTGGGCTTTGGCTAGGGTCTCATGTACAGAGTGGGTACTTGGTGTGGGAGGGAGAGGGGTTTGGGCCAGGGGGCAAGAGTCCCCCACTGGGAAATGTGGCCCTTGCCATGATTTGAGCACTGGTCTTGCCTCAAATGAATAATGCTTGGTGGATGTCTGGAAACAAATTTATAAGGAAAAAATGTTGAAATTCCCTCTTGTATCTAGTGCCCTCTGTGAGGAGCAGTGTGTGGTGCATTGTGGTCCACCAACAAGTTGGCCACTTCTATCTATCTGTGGGTGTGGCGTGGGAGATGGGTGAAAAGTGGATGGCTGGCTCTTGCATGGTTTGGTATTTTTTTCTGTGCGTGTTTGACTTGTGTGTTTGTGAGTCTGCGTGTGACTGAGATACTTGTGTCCTCATTAAGTGATTTGAGTGATTGAGTTCGGTATGCCACTAAACGATATCTTTTTGCTGCAAAAGGTGGTTGAGAGATGGATATGAGGGTGTGTGAACAAGGAGTGATGACGGGCAGCTGGGAGTGAGTGTGCAGCTGTTGTTATGAGTGCCAGGTGACGCTGTGGTCATAGCTGTGTCTTTGAGTGTGTGAGTTTTCATAGATCATCTACAGACAGGTCTCAGAGAGAGAGAAAATTAGAAAGTGCTTTCATTTACAAGTATGATTTATCTCAGTTCACTTGGCTTACTATTTAAAGTGTAAACCCTGATGTGGTTTCTTTTCAATGCATTTTGTTTCATATTTTCTTTTTTCTACTGACAACATTTCCCGGCATCATCTGCAATTGTTGCTTTAAAAAGCAATGCTCTGGCAGCCCTTAATATACTCTATTGGTGTTGGATTCGTTTCCACCTCATCAACATTGTTTCTGAAATATTTATCCAGTATTTAATTGAGTGCATTTTGGTGAATCTGCACAGATGTTGAAAAGTGTGAAAGAACATCCAGATTTGAAAAACAATAGTTAATTGGTCCCAACACTGCAGGCTGTGAGTAGTGTTTTGCTAACGTGGACATTTGTGTTCAGTTTGTATGCTTGAACTGTTTGAGGCAACTGCTGTTTAGTTTTAATGACATTTTAATCACTTTCAGACATTGGAAAGACATTTATTCAAAGACTATGTGTTATAGGGATGATCAATGGCAAACTTCTGTTGGACCAAACTATTTGAAAGCTTAAAAGCTCTTAAGCAGTTTGGTTTTTGAGTGGAACAAGTTCTCAAAACCAATCATTGATTGTGAAAGAACCTTCATAAAATGACCACTTAAACAAGTGTCAGCTCGGGGGAAAAACTAAATTTTGCCTTAAATCCATTTAAAATATGGCCAGAAACTTTATTGTTTAATAAACGAAGGAAATTATTTCTTTTTTGTATATACATTTATATTCGTGCATTTTGATTGTTGGAGACATTCCCATTTGACTTGTGACTTGATTATTCACTTGAGGGGTTAATGGGAAACATGTTTTATTACTAGAGTGGTACATAGTAAAAATCTGTGAAATAGCACTTAATATAGGTGATTAATTTATGTTGGCATAAAGATTTTTTTTACTATCATTCATGAAAGGAACATTCTTTGGGGTGAAACATGAGTTCAGCCAAGGGAATAAGTAAAATTGAGAAGCCACAAATCAGGACATCCCTACTAATGACCTCATTACCTCTCTGGTTTCAAATTGGCTCGTGGTTGCCGTTGCGCAGTCAAGATATGCCTCCCGTGTGTTGTGTGGGTGTGTGTTAATGTGTGTCTGTAGTTGTGCGAACATATTATTTTGTAGAATAAGTGTCTTGGAATGTGTGGTGGTTAGGAGATGTGGACAGAGGGCAGTTGTTAATGGGGAGAAATGATCCTTTTTGACATTGAATATCAAGTGTTGATGTCCCCATTAAATGCCCCATTCACATAGGAGTGGTCCTTTTATGAGGCTTGTATGTGCCTGCTTTGATTATTCACAATTTTTTTATTAAAAATAAACATTTTCAAACTGAATTGAGCAGTTTTTCATTTGCTTTAATCTTTCATTTCCATAAACACATCTTGTTATTGTCTATTTAAGTTCCAAACAAAGTCATTTTCTTTGTATGTCTTATAATGGTAGGTTATTTAATAATTGTGTACCAATGAGTTAAACTATCTCTCTATTTGAAATAGTAGAATGTGTGAGATGTGTAGTGTTCTAATGCAAATGAGGTTGATGTACATGAACTAACTCATTGGTTAAAATAATTGATAGAATGTTTTGATGTGATATTTGGAAAGTGTGTTGACATGCTGTAAATGTGGCTGTATGCTTTTGATGTAGCGTGGCATGATGTTTTCTTTACTATTCAAAATAAAAGAATACAATTTCATTATCTGTGTAGGTGTACTTTCCCCTTTCAGTATTAATGGGTACTGCAATTGGTACATATTTATATTTTTCTCGGAAAAGTATAATATATTGCATTCCACCCACTGAACAGTTTCCTCATCAGTGTCATATCATGAAATTTCATAACCATTTGTTTACTTAGTAATATCTCCAATGTTGTAATATTTTTATCATATTTATAAACTAGAGAATTCACCGTGACATTTTTAGACTGACTGGTTATTATTTTCATTGGATCTTCATGTCCTAGATCAACCTTTGTCCTGATGAGTTCTCTAAGCAAAGGCAAGTAGTTGAATTGGTTGCTATTTTTAGGGCTATGAGTTTTTAGAATATTATGGGATTAATTTGTTCATAAAACAGATTTTAAGTCATAAGAAAACGCATCTTGTATCTCAAGATGAAATCTACAAACTACAAAAAGTTCAAACTATGTAGTTCTCATTTTTTTAGTTTATGAATCCACATTAAGTCACTGTTTAGAGGAGATACCACTCTTGTTCCACCAATATTTTTTATTTATTTATTACTTGTTGGAAACTCATATAATTTTGTTAATATTATCTGAGTTCCTAAAGTAAACCCTTGGAAGCATTTGCCTCTATCTCTATTTTGAAAATTTATTTTACTATTTCCTTATACATTTATAATGTACGTAGTTAAGATACAGGCAAATGTTGAAAAAGGTCTAAACACTCTTGAAATTACAAAATGAAAAAATAAGTATGTAATTTGTTACAAAAAAGACTCATTAAGGGAGTGAGATTCATCCTTTTAGGATGTTTTCAAGGGTGTAAACATTAGAAAACTTTGATAATGTTTGAGTACATCAATTTTGATCTTTTTTAATATGAATAGGACTCGAAGGTCATGTGGACCCATGTGTTTTGTTCAATATCTTTATCATTGGTAGTACATTCTTATTCGGGATCCCTCTTGTCCTCCGGAACTTCACTGACTGCAATTTTTAACCTATTACTCAATGTGGAGTGAAAATTTTGCATTTTTTAAGGGAAAAGTTAAATAGATTCGATTCTTGTTTGAGCTGCAGATAGATAGATTGTTCAGTTCTTTAGGGTGATACGATGTAAAATATTAGACAGCTCACTCAGAAAAGATGTATGCTGATGCTTAGCATAAGATATTGGTCATTTTCAGTCCCCCTAACAGTTTTTTTGCTATTTCATATCCGAGGAGGTACTTCTTAGTTTATAAAGGACTGCTCAGGAATACCTGTTTACTTTCAATGGAATTGATGTGTTGTAGTTGGGAATCTTTTTAACATATCTACACTTTTTTGTAATGAGCATTGTTGATTAAATGGAAACTCAGTTGATTCATAATTCCCTGCTATATGACAGATGTTGATTTGCCCAGCAATAATATATGCATTTCTAGGGGTAGTCACTCTCAATTTTATGACTTTCCTTATTGTACAATACAAAAAGTCGAACCATGCTACTGTATTTGCATGTTAATCGATCTTCATTATACGATGCTGTTAAACTGCTGACAGAAATATTGTGTCCCATGAAGGAGGTGTAGAGTGAAGTTCCTCAAGTCTAGTTTCAATCCAACAATCTTCAACCAAGGATTATTTTAAGTAGCATAGCCCTAAGTTTTTGTTTTTATTATATTCAGTAATTTTATACAATTATTTGTTAAATTTACTGATTTATGGTATGTGGGCAAAGACAACATTGTGTATACATAGAGTGAAGAAGCTCATGGAATGTGCATGGATTATGTAAATTCCTGTTTCCTCTCACTAAGGTAGGTATTATATTCTACCCATTAGAGCAGTGGCATAACTAGGGTGCAGGGATGAGGGGATACATCCCCCCCAAAGCCTCAGAAAATAAATAAGAAAATTATTGAAAACTATTGTCTAGTGTTGACTTAAAATAACTTCATTTACTTAAATTTAAAGATAATTTATTGACACCATGCCACTACATAAGTGTAACAAACAATATGTCATTTATACCAAAGAAGAGTGCAAAAACTTTTTTTAAATTTGTGATTTTAAGAAATAATATGAGTATTGTTCAAGAATGAAAACTGTTTATTTCTTAATCCCATATATTTTAAAATGGAATGATATTGTTTGCCATTTGAGTCTTATCTTGAGATATGGTTTTATCCTGAGGTAAGACATCACTTGTACGATGATCTCACTGGCATGATGTTTTTTTTCCTTTAAATCTGGAGCAATGGAGGTTATTCTGTGATGGAAGAAATAGATTGATCAACAGAAGGAGCATAGAAATGCATGCATGAGGTGTCCATTACTTGTCATCATAATTGAAAAACTTTACCACTGTTAGATCCCTGCTAAATGGCTTATTTACTCAGCCACAATTGATCAGATGATAGGTGGTCATCTTCCATTCCACTTTTTTGATGGAGTAATGGGCTAAAAGCCTGCATTCCGCCTGAGTATCGGAAACTTACAGCAAAGTGTGGTACACTAATCGACGAATAGGGTGGTTTCCTATTATTATTTTTATTGCCTAAATCGAAAGATTATTACTCCTGTGGTACGCATTTCACGCTTTTAGATTTTTAAATAACGATATCTATTTTTTGCTAGTAAATGAAAAGTGAAATATTTCAAGCGTATGAAAATGCAATGGCTAAGTATGAATGCTGGGAAAAGCCCACGTGATGTCATTCTGGTTCCTGCTGTCGCCGTGTGAGGGGACCGTGGGGCGAGGCTCTGAGCGCTGATACGACGCAGGATACTAGCAGGTAGCAGAGCTAGCTGCCCAGACAGCACATTTGTGGTAATACATTTGTATTACAATTGTAATACAGTGTCAAATGTCCTCTATTACAATCGTATTACAATTGTAATACAGTGTCAAATGTCCTCTATTACAATCGTATTACAAATTCCCTTGTATTTTGCCTTTGTATTACAACTGTATTACAAATCATCTGTATACAAAACGTTTGAATACAACTGTAATACAGTTGTATTACAAAAATCGGTACAATTTGTAAGGTTACAGAAGATTTACCATTTGTATACAAATGGTTGTGCTATCTGGGTGGTAGCACTTGACATAAATAAGGATTATTAATACCATATCTAACGAAGAAAATTTTTCGACCCTTGCCAGTTTTAATTGGTGATTATTAAGACATGTTTCCCTGAGCTCTGTGCCTCGTGCTTGCATTGGTAATCTCAGATGATGTAAAACTCCTGAGTACTCGTATAGCATCTAGGTCCCTGAGACGTCATGTGGAGTGGCATCGCATGGGCACCAATCTGGCCTTTTTCAAATGCTGTTAAAATTGGCCATTGCCATTCGTCTAAACTGGGATTTCTATAACCAAATAATTTGTATAACATGAATACACTAATGGTGGTTAATGAATCGCAATCAATGCCTTTCTTTTTCTTTGATGAAGGAAACTATTGTCTAACCCTACTAACCCTATTGTCACGTGCAGTCATACTTACCCAGTCAACTGAGAAATAGTGCCTCACTTATCATACATAGCTCCTCAGAATACTTTTACTAGTTACAGATTTGAGCTAAGCAAATTTTTATGTTAATGAATCATTTCATACTCTTTTGTTGACTGTGGACTCCAGGGGAGTGAGTGGTCGAGCTCAGCCTCACTGTTAACTTGAGGATCAAGTGTATACATTTTATTCCACTGCCAGTTGAGTGAAAAAGAGTTTGGGAAGCACTCTGCGTTATAGTCTCACTATCTACCCTCAATCTCTTACAGAAAGTAAAACCTGTGACCCTCTCACACCATGTACAGTGGATAACCCACTGCTGTATTACTGCATAACCCATACAAAATAATCCCTCTCATCAACTCATCTTCGGTCCAACTTTGTGTTTACATTGATATTTTTTTCTTGACTGCCATCTCTCACATATTACTTTGTTTATTTTCCTATATTATATCCTTCTATACCCAATTTTCCACATTTCGTCAGTCTTCTTGATAAATAAATGTGCTGATTTTTTTAATATTTTTCCCATATTACTAATTTGTAGAAACATTTACTAACTTTTTAACAATGAATCAGTGCAAAAGAGCAAACATATTTTGAGATATCTTAATTGTAACAATTTATTTAACTGTACTAATGTTAATTATGTAATTATTTGGAAGTTATTGATTTGATGCGAATTTCAAATGTTCATACAATCTCTTTTGTGCATTTTTTTACAATCAAAGTAGTTATTGAAACTGAAACGTTTGTAAAAAGAGGCCAGGATTATTATTGAATATAATAATCATTTTAAATATGAATTTAACGTTGATATGTTTCGTATAGTAGTCAACATTGGTTGACGATTAGTTTCGCAAAGAATGAACCAAAAGAACCTAATATCTCGTTACTTCAAAATTCGGCCAATTACCCGCCATTATCTCATTGGTTTATTCATTTCCGATTTGCTTTTGTTATTTCATCCTGCAATGTGCCAGCAATTTGAAAAGTTGTTATTTGCTATTTTTGCGGTGAATTTATGGTAGAAATGTTGCATTTATCTTGGTATTCAGGGAATGCATTGCCTATGAATATTATTGTGTACAAATTTTGTGGAATTAAATAGATTTCTGATGTCTTTCGCCGTCAATACTTGCTATGCGATGGATGTTTTGGTGCATGGAAAAAGACATTAAAAGCCTTATTGAGTTAGGGTTTGCTTTTTTAATAGTTTTATAATTGGTACACCCAAGATGAAGACAAAATATTTCAAGTTTCCTGATCTGTGTAGAAAGTAAGTTTTCCTTTCAAATACAGTTAGTACCTGTAAGTAAGGAATGGATTTGGTTTCTTCTTGTGTCAAGGATTTAACTTAGTCAATCTGCATGATGATGTTGGGGATTTATTTTTATTTGATCTAACCTTTGCTTTGTTGCAGGAACAATGCTCAAGAACTAGTGCATTGCTTTTCATCTGATGAAAAGGTGGTTGTAATTTCTATTTTCGGTAAAAGCCCTGTCACCTCATGCAGCTCGAAAGCTAGTGCTTTGGACAGTGCTCTCGGAAAACCCGTTTTTCATCAAAAGCTAGACAGTGAAGATATTTTTGAAGAAGACTACTTGGTATATATTACACATATATGTTCTGAATACAAATGCTTTGAATACTAAAAAAAGCTTCAAACCACCGCAGTCAACTGATTTGAGATATGTTTAATTTATGTCCCTTTCAGTGTGAAGTGGAGGGGTATTATGACGGCAACCAGAGAGTTATTTTCCTGCACCTGCAGGGGGTATTCGATGCTCATATTTTAGTCAAAGCTTACAAATTGCTTGCCAAAGATTTTGATGAGAAGGTGTGTGAAATGTGATGCAATTGTTCTGCTACTATAATTATCTTAAAATTTTACATAATTTGAGATTTTATATGATTTAACCAGGACGACTCTTTCGTTTTATGTCATACCCTGTTATTTTAAATGCAATAGATCTTGAACAACAAGGGAAAGATATTAACTTAAAATTAATACTGTTTTTTCCATAAATTTACTAAAATCGTGTTTCGATAACCTTTATGTACTTTATTTCAGGGCTATCTTATGGTGTGGTCGAAACTTAAGTACAAGTATGCAAGAGCTCTATTATTCCTTTTCTCTGTGTCACATGTATTGATCGTCTCTCATCCAAAGCATACATTTGATATCAGCTATATTCAGCTATTCCGTGCTCTCGATGCAGCCAGGTACGCGTGCATGATATCTTTTTTGCCATTAATTACATATTCTGATGGGAAATAATGATGTGGCCTAAAATATTTTTGTTAATTAAGTTAAAGGGTGCATATTGCTTTCTGTAGACATGTTTTGGCATCTATCCTAAATAGTAGTTCGATTATTTATTTGAGTGCACTTTTCTGACTTAGCATATGCCTTTATGAGAATAGCCTGTAAATATATTGATAATTTCTTTCTTATCAATAGTACATTGGCACTTGCGAATGTGGTATAGTTTAGGTAATGCCAAAGTAGCATGACTTCCGTATGACCTATTGAGGGTACATGATGTCTCTAGGCCTTTTTACACAGTAAATTAGCCCATAAATGTTAATTTCAAAATGTACCGTATTCCTCCGAATATAGTCCCCCTCTGAATATAGTCCCCCCCTTAATTTTGAGGCTTGAGTTTCGGGAAAAAATTTTAAAATTGGGTTTGAATATAGTCTCCCCCTTAACTTTTGTCACGGGCATTTTTGGAAAAAAAGGGGGGACTATATTCAGACATATACTGTATGTATAAATTGTTCAATTGCAGTGGAACCTCCTTAACTTGGTAATTGTTTTTTTTTTATTTTCAGGCAAAAGGCTCAACCATTGTTGAGTGAGATTCTCCGTGGTGTCAGTGGTCTGCCAAGAGACTGGATGCTTGCTGCCAGGCCATGTGCTCCTCGAGTCCTCTTCTTATTCCAGTCTTGCCCCCGTGTGCACACTGATTTTGGTCTGTCTACCACTATGAAAAACTGTCTCATAAATGGTTAACAGTAGTGGTTGATGTTGATTTTGAAGGGCTGCATGAAATATGCTTGGAGCACAGTTTACATACTGCATAGATAGTTAGCATAGCATCAGGATCAATAGTGACACCCCCCCAGCTTCCTATGACATCATCCGATAATTTCTTATAACTTACGAGTCAGTTCAAAATATTCTGTATTCTGCAATGTAGCTCAAATTCTAACTTTAATTGACAGCTGATTCACATGCCTCACTGTCATAGTTCTTATAACTTCAACATTAAACTGCTCAACACGCCGGTACAGCGACGACATGGATAAACTGAGCAGCTACGACTTGGCCTGCGCAGTAGATATGTACACCATGTGGGCGTCACTGTGCACGCACCTAAAATGGCTTTCAGACAATACAATTTTCTGCTGGCCGCCATTCACGGCACGGCACACGGCATTGCAGAGAGTCATCTCATCAGAAAGCTGCCTCACGAAGAGGGAAGCTAAAAACTTGTTGTATTACACGATATTTTTTTTATATCTAGGGATGGTTGAATCGGATACCTCGGATCCAAATATCCACGGATATTGCCCTTCATCTGATACGTTGGATCCAAAGTCGCGGAAGACATCGGATCTGGATCCGAAATTTTAAATACATAATAGCTTCAGTGAATGCAACACCCCATTAGGGTGGAAAGTAGAGATGTGCCAATAGTATCCACGAATACTCAAATACCTCGAATACTAGAAAGTATTCGATATTCGAGATCTCGAATAATTATGCTAAATGTACGCTCTGGAATACATTGAATATCGCACCGTACACTGTCGCACACTGTCGTTGGTAGTTGACTCGGAAAAAGGGAAAGAACTCTAGTCGTTTAGTGCATGCAGAGCCGTTTTAGGCATGTTGATGAACTACTTCAAATTCGTGGATTAGACTGCTGAAAAGAGTTCGACGTGGGGAACCGAAAATGATTGGGTGAAAAAATCCGAAAATCCCCGATTTCCCCCACCAGGAAAACCTCAGTGCCATGGGATATTAACTACAGAAGCACAATTCCCAAAATCCGCTACCCCTCCATCCATCAGCTCTCGGCCTCCCATGCTTTCCTCCTCTCCGAAATCAAACAAAAGGTGAAAAGGTCCCAGCTCGCGCAGGGTTCATATTACGAAGACCATAAATGAAAACCTTCAAAAGAAAATATCAAGTTACGGGAGGATAATAGAATCCTATTTCACCCTTCCCTCTTTCTCCCCCTTTGACCTTTTTCTGCCTACCTGCTTCGAAGTTCCCCATTTCTAGAGGTAAACTGCTGCATGAGAACCGTGGGGTAGTTACATTAGCGCATTTCCCGAGATCCGCTATCCCCCTCCATTCAGCACTAGCCCTCCCCCCCTTTGAGGTTTTCCTCTTCTCTGAAATAAAAAAAAGGTCCCAGCTCACGCAGGGATCATATTACGAAGACCTTAGCTTCGAAAAAAATATCAAGTTACACGAGAACAGTTGGAACATGTTTCGCGCCCCCCCTTTTCTCACCCACTAACCTTTTTCAGCCTACCTGCTTCAAAGTTCCCAGTTTCTGGAGGTCAACCGCTGCATGAGTCATCTAATAGCGCAAAAGGTGTCTAACGATGTCTTTCATCAATTGATATTACACCTTTATTGGATTGAAATATTAGTAATGTGTGCGTAATTTAAAAAAGAATAAGATCAAACGCGACGCATTTCTGACTTTATTTAAGCATTTTACGGGAGGAAATAAATATCAAAATACGACGGAGACTTAGCATTCTGGCAAGACTCGATATGAGCAGCAGAGCTTCTTGGAAGTTGATGCGGTATTTTTTTCTGAAAACATATATCAAGTTACAATTCATGAGTTGTGCTATAAATCTCTATTGTTACAGTCACAGATGAAGGGCTATTTTCTCTGGATCTTTGGTTTCTCCCTGCTTGCAATTCGAATTCGTCTTCTTATCTCGTGAGAACTTCCAAATATGGACTGAAAATAATTGAAGAAGAAGGAAATCCGGTGGAGAAGCGCGTGTATTTTGCAAAATGCCTCGGATTGTCTGCTATCACGTGACAGCAGGAGTGGTGGTAATGCGAGCTACCTGTTGAAAATAAGAAGTTGGACGAAGCCGAGTATCAGATGGGCGTGCTGCTGAAATGGCGTTTGGTAGATAAGAATGTATACATCAGACAGAAATCCATCGTAGCAGTGTAAATGCAGAGACGGCATGCAATCATTTTTCGCGAGGAGGTGTGTCCCCTTAGAATATTTGAAAGAGATGTTAGTTGAATCAACTATATGCCCAATTGTTAATATAAAATTAAAATATTCCATTAATCAGCTAAATTCCTGTTTGAATCCTTTAAAGGAAATAAAAATTACTCCCCAAAATCTTGTGTTTCCTGCTGCATAGGCAACCGAGTAAAACATTCCAGCATTCATCGTTTAGTATTCGAATATTCAAGCAATGATTTAATATTCGAATTCGATATTTGAGTTCGAGAAATCTGCTATTCGACCCATCTCTATTGGAAAGAGTTCCGATTTTCTCTTTGAATGCACCGTCGCATTCGATTCTTGTGCTACTCATGAACCCTTTTGTCTGAAAGCTCTCGCAGAGGTTAAGTAGTAGAATTTCAGCCGTGGAAAATAAAAAAGGCAAAATACGACTGGCATATATTGTGGCTCTTCCCAAGAGATTGTACAATCATTGGGGGAATCTCAGCATCATAGGATAATAACTACGTCGCAGATTTCAGAAAACCACCCTCCGCAGTCCATCAGCCCCTGCCTCTGTTGTTTTTTTTTTCCGAAATCACACGGACCATAAATCATTGCCTTCTAAGGAAAATATCAAATTATACGACAACAATTGAAGCGTGTTTCTTCCCTACACAGTCTCATCAACTGACTTTTATGGCCTACCTCCTTCAATTCTCCGTTTCTAGACGACAAATGCTAGGTGAGTGACTTTCTGGGCCCAAAGATGTCGTGATAGCTTCGACAATTAGATGACATGCACGAGTATTAAAAAAGAATTAGACCAAACGTGATGCATTCATGATGATATTTCTGTTTATTTTTCAGCTTTAATTGATTGCACTGAGTTTTCTATTTATGATTAGAGTACACTAATATGCAACATTGTCCAAACAGCACCATTTCAAGGAAACAAGCGCAGCATTTACCCTTCAAACAAGTAGAGACGGATTGGAAACGCCAACTGCATATATCACGTAGCGTGTCCGGCTTCGCATTGAAGGCAACGACGCCACTGAAGCAAGATCTGACTGGTTCGTCCTTGACTCCCTCATTTGTAGCCTTGTTGCTTGAAATATGGAGGGAGCACGCTCCTCCCACTCCACCTCTCCTATATGCGCTTCTGCTGCCCACCCCTTCCTCATGCTGAGCAGTCGAGCACCTTGTCGCACGTGACGTTAATGCAGTTTTAAATACTGTTAATTATGTTACTGATAGCGTGGTTGCAATTTAATTTAATGATGTGCTGATAAAAATGTCTTTCATTGTGTGGAAATACATATTTCTATTGATATAAGAAGAACCAATGCATGCCATGTGCGTGTACTGTAGCGTGAAATTATCGCGAGGAAGTGCTAAACCTCACCATACTGAAGCATTTTTGGGTGAAACACAAGTTGGTATGCGATGAGAAAGTGACAAAAGTCGGGGGAAACGAGGGTGAGGAAAATTTGATTTCAGTCGATGGCAGTGGTGTAACCAGGAATTTCGTTGGGGGGGTCCAAAACCAGGTGGGAAAATTTTTAAACAACAGGGTACAAAGTAGAGGGTTTCTAAACTAATTATAACACCCATCATAAACGAAAAAAACTTCATTTTTCTAAGAAATCTCTTGTACATCCATGATTTTTCGATATTTTGTTTCCTGTTATGAAGGAAAGTAATTGTGTTTTTATATTTCGGGGAGTCCGGACCCCCCGGACTTCACCCTCTCACTACACCACCGGTCAGTTGTTTATCCGAAGATTTTTCCTATTTTCATTTCCAAACCTAAGCATAACAGTTTAGTTCCTGAGCGTGTAAAGATGTTTTTAAAAAAACAACTTTAAAGTCTATTAAAAATGATTTTTAATTTATAAAAATATTAAAACGTGTATGAAAATCTTAAAAGCATTCCTTTGATTGTATGTATCCAGAATAAGCTTGAATAATTATTTCGTTTAATAGCAGGATTGAGAATGCATTTGGAATGAAAATATCCGATCCTAAAGATCCGGCTCCGAAAATCAAGGATCCGATCCGAATCCGGATCCAAAAAAAATCGTAGATCCATCCATCCTTATTTATAACACAATGTTACATGTAACATGCTGCACAGATTTGCAACTTTTTCGTAAAACATGTTATGTGTAACTTGTTAATATAACATGTTTTACGAAACACAGTGTAAATGCACCTTAATGCAAAATTGTAATTTGGTGTTGCATTTGGCAGTATGACTACACTTTTTGATGCCTTGCATAGGTTTATTAACTTACGAACAAGCTCTCGGAAGGCATCTTTGTGCGTATGTTGAAGAATTACTGCATATGCTCATGATTCAATCGTGAGACTACTTTCAAATGAAATGATTTTCCACCACTGTTCGCGACACAGCACATGGCGTTGCAGAGAGTCGTCTCGTCTGAAAGCCACCTGAATTTCACATGATCGGCGGCTGGCAAAAAGTTGTTTCATTTGAAAGCGGCCTCAATGTAGCATTGTCTGTATTTCACGCCATAGGTGGTGCATCTCTGTGCCATCAACGGCGCAATTTGTCTTGTATAAAGACATCCTAAGAGACCTATGGTAAGTTGAAAGAATGGTGCCGTGCCATGGACGGTGGCAGGCGAAAAGTCAGCTCGTTTTAAAGCATTACCAATGGCACCACACAGGTTCTACAGGTAGTACCGAGAACCAGGTACCCGGACCGACCCATCTCTATTAAAAACTTTAATTCAATTTTTAGTGTTCAAAATTCTGTAAAAATTCACATATCTTCTCAATGGCTACAGAAATGTTACAATTTTGTCGAGAGCAACATACTGACGAACCCTTAAATGCACGTGCTAGCGAGCAACTCTCAAAAGAAAAAATATGGCCGCCATGCAATCTGAAAGTAAAATATGCTGTTTTTTAAATCTTTTTTTCACTTTTTGGGCTTGAATATGCTGCAGACCATTTCTGGTTTGGGCACCAAATTCAAATCCTCACCACTGTTCCAAGCCGGTTCCAAAGTACCGACTTTATGCGATCAGTTCTCGATACTGGTACCACAGGCAGTGCCAAGAACCTGGTACCCGAACCGACCCATCTCTAGTAAAAACTTTATTTCAAATTTTAGTGTTCAACATTATGTAAAAATTGGCTATCATATATCTTCTCAAAATAGAGGTGAAGTGGTTCTTCACTTACTTCACCTATGAGCTGCCTCTGCAACTAATATATAGGGAGCTGTGAATTTAAATGAAATCCAGTGCAAGAGATTCAGTAAGGATAAACATTTAATAAAGAAGTATTTTTACTAGTATATTGAATAATTGTTGTAAAATAGTTTGTTTGTACCCCATTGTAATACCACCATATATTTGGTGAACTAATTATTGGCCTTAATAATTAGAGTAATTCTTTTCAAGCTTCTTAATGCAGTGGTTTGCAAATTTTATGAATTTATGATGAAATAATTTGATCCATTTTGGATCATTAATGAAATGTAAATTAAGTGTAAATATGTTTATTTTACAGCAAAATCTAAAGCAGGCATTGCTAAACAACGCCAGAAGAATTTGGCTAGTGCTAGTGGAAGTAAGGGCACAGATGTATCGCATGCAACATCCAAATCTGTGAAGAAACTGGAGCATGCCCTTGAAGACCAGATATATCACATATTAAGGAAGACTAGGGTGATCACAAACGTGAGGTTTGTTGCTTTCATATGAAATGGCCTGTTGGTTTGTGGTACCTTCAAAATGTTCATGACTGTTTTGGTACATATACCCAATACAGGCCTCTCATTTACACCTCTTGAAAAGGACCTTGATTTTTTAAAATATTAGTTTTTACAATTTTTTACTATATTTTGCTTCATTCTGCCCATTGTCTATTTTTATTTTATCTAGGATTATTGATTCATTTTTTGATGTTTTTCTTGGCAGCTCGAATTCTCTCTTTGCCATCCCTGCCAATCAAGAGTTTGTTTATGTAAATACGCAATCATCATCTCAAGAATCAGTGGAAGATCGGGTATCTCAAATGATACAGTCACTAATGCATTTTTGTGAAAATCCCTCCAATGGTAAGTTCTATTATTTTAGCCTCCTTACCATTTATTATGTCAGAGAAAATATGTTGAAAATATAACGGGGAATATGCTAATAATGTATGGGAAGGATATTGTTGATTATGCTGTTTTAACTCAAAATTAAAGGCAAGAACAATTTAGGAAACATGAATAACAAGTTATTGTTTTTATGCATTCCACGGGTTGAGTAGCAAATGGGAATGCAAAACAATTTATCTATTAAGAATTGACATTTTTTTCTTTTGAATTATGTGTGATGTATAATAACATGAATCATATGCTCCCAATGGCTTAATTTGATTCGGTATATTTCGTTGATGTGTATGGTAATTTAAAATGTTTGCGTTAAAACAGGTCCAAGTATAACATGCAAATTTTTTTATCATTTTATAATGCAGGAGCTGAAGAAAATGGAGGGGATTTCTTTGCCTCAATTCCATCATTTAACCTTCAAGAAAACCAAGGTAGAAAACAATTTTTTATTGCTACTAGCAAATTTGTAGCAACATACCTGTTTATGCTGCTCTGTGACACCCCAATTTTATGAAAGGATAAATTGCTGTTAATTTTAATTTTGTTTTTATTCCATAAATTTGACAAAAAATTTGATAAGTATTACTGCTGCTAAATGTTTTATTACACTCTTGAACATCTTTCTACTTAAGGAAAATTAAAGGAAAAATGCCTAATTTTGTCATGGTATCTCTGTTAGGGTTGTGAGGGAATATTAATTTATTTACAGTTCTTAAATTATAAGTGACCAAAATTTTTATGTTGATGATTTTTCGCAATCCAGTGTTATTACATATGTGGATCATGGAGTAACTGGCAAACTACTTGTTGTAATGGTAAATAAGGGCTGCTCTGTTATCGCAGACCCATTTACTCCAGGGCATTATTGATGGGAAAAAAGGAACGTAATGCCGTAATTTCTGTACATGTTTTATTACACTTCTGTTTGTAATAACACTGAGGTGCACACTTTTTGTGCCGACTGTAGATTATGCAACACAAATTAATATGGTGTGCCATTCTTTACAAAGAGTGGCACTTTCTTTTCTTCACAAAATATATTCCAGCCCTCTTTTAAGAATCATATTTCCATGGGTTATTGATTAATATTGCTAAGTATTCCTGAATTAGTTTGCATAAAGTTAATCCACATTACTGTTTAAATCCAATGGGAAATAGAGTTGGTGTTTGCTGTGATATTTTCTGTCATATCATCTGATGATTTTCAGTGTCTCTTTTTTTGGCTTCAAAATGCCAGTAACTGGTAGCTCTAATGATTACTTAAAAATCGAGACCTGAGTTGTGCATGTGATAAACAGAGCAATGGTGAATAATATGATGAAATGATGTTAAAAATGTGACTGTGAGTGGAGAATTGATTACTTACGATATCATTTTTGGGGTTCATAAATGCAGTGTGTTTTAAAGGTATCCAGCTTCCCTTTGTTGAAAATGAATATGTCAATATGCTCATGTTTGATTGTATAGCTATAATTTTTTTGCTGCATAATTAGGACAATTTTGTCATCTTGCACTGGCATTTTTAATCAATGAAGGTTCTAATAGTTGTTCTATGTTACTGCATAGCACCGGTAGCGGAGCTAATCAAAGTAAGGATCCCCCTTATTAATTTTCTTTATGTTAAAATATATACATATTCAATTATTCTGTCTCATAGAAGAATATTGTCTTTCCATGAACTTGTTAGGTGTTTTCAGGAATAAGTTTTTTTTTTATCCTTAAATGGTGAAAATAGTATACTCTGTTAGTATACTCATTTGTTGATGAAAATTTTCATTTTAGCTCCTCTTGGACATACCTTCCAAAAATTCATTCAGCAGCATATTGCCCAGGCATTTGCTAAAGGATTTGATGACAATGTTGGACGTCATAGTGCACCCCCTGTTTTTGAGGTAACTTCTGAAATGATGAAATATTTTAAAGGATTGTAGGCTTTGCGTGATCGAATAATTTCTTATCGCAATTAACTTATGGAGAACTTTTTTTCTTGTTGCAGATACCACCTGCAGGTTTATGGTTTGAGGTAGCGGTGAAAGTTTTTAATTTTTTCATGAATGAGCCTAATGAAAAGGAATATAAAGCCAAGCAGGTGATTGACTCTAAGGAATATAAATTAGCACTATGGACTTTGTTATCCATATTATGAAATATATTTTGGGATAATTTTCATTTCTAGATGTTGAGCTGCTTGCATACGTTACTTGATACAGATGTGCGATTTAGCGAAAATCGCTGCGGTAAAGTCTTCCCTTTGGCAGTGGCTACATATCAAGAAAACCTCCCTCCTCACTATACCAAAGATTACCATGAAACAAGGGTAAGCCGTATTTTGTCATAATGCATTATTAATTATTTGTGTTATAATTTTAACTGAAATTGAAACAAATTCATCTGTACTAATTGACAGGCAAATTTGGCACACCTTGTCAATTAAGTTTTATGTCATCTAGATATCCCAAACTTTCAGAGAATGTTTTGATTTATATCTCTGAAAAACTTTTCAACCTGTAACAGGAGGTGAAAATACTTTGGAAAATTCTTGATTTTGTGTCCATCGGGATTATTCGAGACCTGATTGTAATTTTCCTGTTTGTTGCATAATGTGTAGTTTTTTTACCAAAGTATATGTTTTAGGTAATTTCTTCCCTTGTGTATCTCTCTTAAATCCTCTAATTTGCATGAATATTCCTTCAAAACAACTGAACCCATCAGCTGGCTCATGCTGCTTCAGTATTGGCCACACATGCCCGTGGCCCAATGTTTGAGCGCTATGCTACCAGACTTGAAGAAGAGTGCGAGCATTACTGGAGATCTGGACACCAGATGTGTGAAGTTCTTAGTTTGACTGGAAATCCATGTACCAATCCCCTGCATAGGACACCGGTGGGTTCTGAAGGTGAGGGCACCAAGGAAGAGGGTGAAGATAGTGTGCCTGCCACAGAGGACTCGTTGGACAGAGAGAGTGAGGCTAGAGGGGGAGGAGATGGTGTTGGGGAAAAGGGTGAAGACGAATCTGGTGAAGATGACGATGAGGAATGGGTTGAGGAAAGGAAAACCTCAAGGTAAACAAACATCCTCTAAAAACTATGGTATAATCTGTGTGGTTTTGCAGATTCTAAAATTTGAAGCCAAATCCAAACTCGAAGTCCTATTTTTCAAGAATTATAAATCTGTGGTTGTGTGTTGCACAATGAGATTAAATGTTCATGATCCAAGAAAGTGGTTTGCAAGGATGTATCACATCAATATGTAATGACTGAAATTATATTGTTAGACCCGGAAAAACTCAGGGAATTGGGTGGTTGGCATGGAAAAATCAGTATATGACACGTGTAGTGTGCGGTAAAAATTAGCCTGAAGGGTTTAATTCTAATGACACATTTGAAGCAAAGAAAAAATAAAATTTCTTTTTTTATATATGGTTGTTCTAATTTTTACATAAATCTAAATCCATTTAGTGGAGATTGCTGTGCCGTTAACTTTCGTTTACAAGAATTTTGTGTTATGTTAGTGGCTTACTTTATATTCTTCACATCTTTTTCGTGCTGTTCATATTTTGTAACTAGTTACCAAAAGTGTTTATGTTCTGGGCTTCAGGTCTAGGTCATTGTAGTTTCTATCTGGGCTATTAAGGCCGTTTTACATGGTACACGGGATTGCGCAATCTGACATACGTGCGAAGGCGCAATCAAAATTGCGTCGTGTAAAGCGGTGAATTGCTAGAACACATGCGAGAATGCGTGGATGCGAGACGGCAAAATAGCCCATGTTCTAATTTCGTTGATGCATTCGCACGATTTCACGCCATTTTAGAAATAAATGCAGCTCTAACCTGCGCAATAGGGTAGTTTCCTTCATCAAAGAAAACGAAAGGCATTGATTGCGATTCGTTACCCACCATTAGTGTATTCATAATACACAAATTATTTGGTTTTTGAAATACCGGTTTAGACGAATGGCAAGGGTCAAATTTTATCCTCATTTGAAAAAGGCCAGATTGGCGCCCATGCGATTCCACTCCACGTGACGTCACAGGGACCTAGTTTCTACACGAGAGGATAGGAGTTATACATCGTCTGAGGTTACCAATGCATGCATGAGGCACAGAGCTCAGGGAAACATGTCTTAATAATCACCTACTAAAACTGGTTAGGGTCGGAAAGTTTTCTTCGTTTGATAAGGTATTAATAAACCTTTTTTAAGCCAAGCGCTACCTTTCAGCAAGGAACTCAGCTACCCGCTGGCAGCCTGCGACGTATCAGCGCTAAGCCTCGCCTCAAGGTCACTTCACCGGGCGGGAGGGGGAACCAGAAATACGACGTACGGAGATATTTCCCGGCATTCATACTTGAGCGTCGCGTTTTCGCGCGCTTGAAAATTTTCACTTTTCATTTAATCGCGAAAAATAGATATTGTCATTTAAAAATCTAAAAGCGTGAAATACGTACTCCAGGAGTAATAATCTTTCGATTAAGGCAATAAAAAAATAATAGGAAACCACCCTATTCCGTGCCGCATGTAAAACGGCCTTTACACTTGCATGTTGAAATATTGAAGTTAGGAATCTTTTGGAGGAGGTAGTGAAGAGTATCATCGATGGTATTATTTGTGAATATCAGAATAGTGTGATAATGTGTTAGTGATTATTTTCTTTATGTTTTTATATTAAGTTTAGATAAATACACCATGCTGGAGGTAAATTGAACCTCATCTAATTCAGGATACTTGCATGTGTAGATAAGTTTCTATCATCTCAATATGTCACGTACAGCATTAAAATGACTGCACTAGATTTTTTGTTATCAGTAATATCTACCCCATAGGCAGTATGTAGCCAAAAAGGCTGGATAGGACCCTGGAAAATCTTGAAATCTCTGGAAATTTTTTATTCCTTGGAGGTACTATGTTGTGCAATAATATAACTCAAAAGTTGCCCAGGAGGCAACTCCTGCATGATGTGCTTCTGTGATTATGCTGCATTGTTGCACCATGATGTTATAAAAACCAGTGGCACACTACCTCCTTTAAGGCAACTACCACAAGATGATGCAGGCATCAATGCATGGTACACTAAAACCTCTATGTAGTGAACCTCTTTACATCATAAACCTCCATACTTCATACCATCCCTACGGTCCCGTCAGATTTACATGTAAATTTGTAGGCAAACCTCTTTGTAGTGAACCTCTTTATCTCATAAAACCTCCACTTATCATACTAAGGAGACACCCCCGAGACTGCCTAACTACCTCCGCAAATCATACTGAGTCAAATAGAGACCATTAATGCAGCCGCGATTACGTACACGGAGCGACATTTTCAGCGATAAATGTTTCACACTTATTTTTTTTCTTATGCACCTTTAAATATGCTGTAATTTTCATGTTAATCATTAGTTATGGCCATTTTGTTCCATATGAAAGCATACCTAACAGTAAATAACAAAAAAGGTATCCAACTATCCTAATCATTTTAAGTGACTGTTGAATTAAGAGAGATCACTTGTTTTCTCTCGAATCATGGTAAAAATCATGCAGTAGCACTCACTTTCTGCAATTATTAAATAATAAATGTATATTCACTAGTGCATACATGTTTGTTTAAACACATTAGTATAAAGGTTTAAAAGACAGTTGTGCCTTTCATTTCCAAAGTATATGAAAAAATGGTGCCTATCATTAAAACCTCTTTGTAGTGAACCTCCATGAATCAAATTGCCCAAATTTAGTTCCCCTCCATTACTATGTAAAGAGGTTTTACAGTTCTATGAAGCCATTTTGTGACTTCATTTGTGTAACTTGGCTCTTTCTTTAAATCCATATTTGGATCAAGCACATATTCCAGATAAAAGAGTATCAAGAATTTGCTTTTTTGTTGTATGAATTTGTAATGAAAATGTAATTCTATTCTTTGATGGTTTGGCTATAGGTGTGAATTTTGGCTTTTGAATTTCCATTAGAAAAGTTGACTGGGTGATAGATTTTGTCTTAACATTTAGTTGAAAGAGAACGAAGAGGTAATAACTTGGCAGATTGACTTAATTTTTTTAATGTTTGATTTTTATCCTTTTAGGGTTGTTCAGTCATCCATTCTGCGGTCTTCAGTATCCCGGGAAGGCTTTGAAATGTCTCGACATGTTGATGTTGAACGAAAGAGTTTACCAGTCATCCCTCATTCAAGTGGGGTTCGTTACGTGTCAACTTGTAATTGTGGAAGGCAGCAAGCAGGACGTGAGGACCCTTTTTCTGTCAAAGCAGCTAACTGGGAATTTTATCAAACTCTTGCCACAGATTGCTGTTCTAATTTGGAGGCAGTTTCTTTTCCAGTCTTCCAACCTAGTACGTCTGAATTCAGGTCTGTAAGATTTTGACTGCTTCAAACTTGAATGTTTATCAAATGAAAGTACTTACCCCCATGCCTCGTATAGCGCATGGGATGCGTTCCTTGGGGTCTTTGCGCTATATGCATTTGCATTACATGAGAGCCAGATAGAGAGGAGGATAGGGGTGTGTTCCGGGTAGCATAGGTGTTGGGTATCTAATTTCCTCTAAACCATATATATTCCCATAAATAGCCTTAGAATACCTTATTTATATAAATTTTATAGTTTAAAGTATCTTTAAAGATAGTAGGCACGCATTCAAAGTCTTTTATCCTCATTTAAAAAAATTCGTACGTGCTTTTGAAATTTCCTCCTGTCTTGCGGGTGGGATAGCATCTGCTATATCAGGGGTTCGCAATGCATTGCCGGCAGTTGACGATTTTTCAAACCAGTCTAAAAACAATTATTGTGACATCTAGGCCCTTTTGTCGCTCATCGAAATGACAGGCAAATGCTACTTTGAATGCAATTTCATAGCTAGTGGAGTTTATGACTGATAAATCATTTTAATTTGAATTCCTCCGAGGCAGCAGCTACGTGAAACAGTCATTAAATGCCTTGAAACCTGGCCAAAGTTTTCCTTCCCTGAAAATGAATGAACGAGAATCCATTCTTTTCCAAAAAAATATCGTCTCGTCAACACTAAAAACTAGTTGAGGGGGAAAGGAGCCACTTTCAATCACAGCTTGGAGTTCATCAGAAACTGTTGTGGTAACTGTGCTATCAACACTTGCAGATTCACATAATATCGCCGCACTGAAAATACCTGCTTGTCATTTAAAATTCTGGAACCAACCGGAGTTTTCACTAAATCACTTGGAGCGATTACCACCCTCGTCTTTTTGTACAGATTCACTATGAACTTTCCATATGTGTTGACCGCTTCGTTGAAGTTGGTGCGGCTGAGGTCACTGACGTTTTAACTTCGTCTTTTTTCAGAATAAGGCATTGTGAGTTTAAACTTCTGTGCAATACTGCTTTGACGCTCTCCTTTTTCAAAGCAATTGACCTCTTTCAATTTCTCTTGTAGGTTTATGGTTTTTCTTGATAACTTCTTGATTTTTCTACCCGCATTCCTATTTTTGCCATTGTTCTCTTGGTTTTTACTCTGTATGGCTCCATCGAAATCACCTTCCACTGCTGCACTGTATTCCTGAGATGCAGAGGGCCTATGACTGCTGGGAGAGAATGAACCCATTGTGTTTGAGACTCTACAGCGGACCCTTTTATGTGTTGATGCTATTCATACGCAACTCGCCCACCACTCCATTTCTCCCCGTGAATACCGATGACCTTGAGGGCTATAGCGTAGAACCTCTACCTGGAAGTCAATCGCCCAATAACCTATGAAGGCAAAAATTACGTCTCAAACCGTATTGCTTAAAAAAAAACTCATTTCCACTAGCTCCACGAACTAATGATCTAAGTTAAATATTGCCATTCTGTTATGGAGACGAGATAAATTACTTCGGTAGGCCGGCTATCTGGACCCTATGACGAGTAATACTTTTGGCCATTGCACTGCAATGGATTTCGATTTATATATAAACAAAAAAGAAGATTTGAGGCAAGCAGTACTGTTAATAGGCGTAATATGATAGCAATTTCATGTGTACTTAGTGAAAGTTCACGTTTTATCATGAGAGCGTTTAAGATTTTTGATTAGGCTACACTGCGTTGAGATGTTTCCCCGAGGAACGAATTTGTGCTATATCGAAATTGCGCTATACGAGGCATGGGTGTATTAATTAAATACAAGTACCTGTTAGCAAGTTCACTACAGAAAATGCATAATTTAGATTTATTTAGCTCCACCAATTCCAGTAATTTTTTGTCATTAGTCATAATTATCACTCTAACTCAAGCTGTTATAATTCTCCTTATGAATTTTAGGGTCTGATTCGTGAAACCCTTATTTTTTGCTATTTATGTATAAATGATATTTCAAGAAAAATTGAATTGGTGCTAGCATCCTTCCTTATCATCTTTTGACTATCGCAATTCAGTTCAATAATCTATTGAACTGATAATCTGGTTTTTTTCTCATTCCTATTCGTTAGAAAAATATTTTAATAGTAGAATGAAAATAAAAATAGGGACAGTGCAAAATATAGCACAGCGAAAAAATATAAAATATAGACACAAACTAAAGAAAACCATGCACTTCTAAATATTCCTTGTTGATTACAACTTCTTCAGAGGATTCGAGGGAAATAAATGAAGGGGTGAAGGCATGTGATTATGGGAAAAAAATATGAGGGAAAAAGGTGAGGTTACTAGTGAGAGGAGGGTGTGAACATTGGCTACAAATGCTGAAGAAAGGAAAATAATTACATAAGAATACAGAAGGGGGATGGAGGACTAATGGCTTCTATTGAATCCAGGATAATTAAATGCATTGAATTACCAAATGCAAGCCTTTACCGTTTAAGAAGGAAATTATCAGCGATATTTATATTGCAAAATTTGATTTTGTTGTTGAAAAAAACTCTTGTAGGTAGTAATGGCTGTAGCTTTTGTTCTACTTAAATCCCAAGTGAAACTTATGTTAAGAGAATTGTTTAATATGTCACATGGTATACCATTTTTCCATCTTTTGATGAAATAATGCTTCAAGGTCAGTCCCTCTATACTTCAACCTGAAATACCTGAAAACAATACCTTTCAGGAAATTTTGAAAAACAAGGTTATATTTCTAGAGCGATATTATATTCATGTACCAAAGATTGTACTGGCAATACTTTTTGGGTGCTTGATTAAATTAATATATACTTTTTATTCACTTGATTCATTTTTTTTAGATGTAACATTTGCTGCTGGTATTTTGATTTCTCATGCTAAATTTGGAATTAAATTTCATAATATCATTTCATTTAAAATAAATATTAATTTCAGTTTGATTTTATTGGATCCCTGCTGTTTGGAGTATGTTTCATCTCACTAACTGAAATGTGAATGACTTAGCCTCATTTTCTACGATTTCGGGTTTTTATCTTTTCTATCTCGTAAATGACACAGGACCAGCAAACCTTCTATTGTGTATAGAATTAATGTGCCTAGTTAAACTCCTTGCAGCATTTATTCAATCACTATAAGTGTGTCACATTTTGCTGATAGCTTGGTCAAAATATGTTTGCTGAATGAAAATACTTTTGTGCATAATTGGTGTAATCAGTCTAGCCTTCCATGAATTTAACACTTATGGTGCTGACCTTGGTACTGTAGATCTGTACCCCGGTGCTGGCCATTTTCAATACTCAAGTGTTATTTCTTAACAACCAACCTTTGATGCAAGAAGTAGGTGTTTGGTAGCATTTTAAAGAATGAATTCTGCTTTTGTTTTTTTCATTTGTATATTTAGTGGTTTGTACCATTTTGTTAAAAAAATGGCAGAATATGATTTTTCAAGAATCAGATGGCATTGTAATACACCCTTAGCAAATATGTATTGAAGGATTTCACATGCCGTAATACTACACCCATTGCACGCTAAGTGTTAATGCTTTCTTTTGATCTAATTACATAGCAACATTTTCAATCTTACAAGTACATCTTGTTAAAAATGTATATCTGCTTTTTTATGTGTGCCCAGGAAATTTTAAAAATATTTGAAGGATTGCAAGATATGCAGATGAACATTGCAATAATGTTGTATTGTGATTGAGAATGAACTTCAGTATGTTGAGAGATGCTATACTTGATTGATGGATATGGTTTTCAAGGAAACCCTTGTCAAGTGTTTGCATCTCAAATTTGCAATTGTCATTTTTTCAGAGCTGCCCAGTTATTCACCAAGCAGAGTGGATCCAAGAAGGATATCAGTTCAAACAGGGCAATGGATGGAGGTAGAGAATCCTTGGCTGGCACTCAGTTTGGAAATACTCAGGGATTCAGTTTTGGTATGTTTTCTTAAAATTTTATATGCATTTAATTCCACACTAATGTATTGCCCTCGTTTGGAAGGATTTACAATTCATGGAATGTTGAGTCCTTGTTCAGTGTTTTTGACGACATTGTCAGCAATTGCTGTAATTTGGAATCTCCAATCAAATTTGTTGCATAAAAGTTGATAGATCACAACTTTTGAAATTTTAAAGGTTGTTAATGAAAATTGTTTGCTGATTCAGTCAGCAGTGTTCTCTGTTTTTTCTGATATTTTGTTGGATTATTCTCCATTGATGAGAGATTATTTCATCCTCGGGGGATTCCCCACTAGCAAAGTTTGAAGTTTTCAATCCTGTTGTTGGGTTGTTTAGATGATTACAGGTGGTCCCCGACTTCCGCATACAATGCGTTCCTGAAAACGTGTAGGAAAGTCGAATGTGCGAAAGTTGAACCATTGAGTTTCATACTAACATTGTAAGTAGGGGTTACGTTCCAAAAGAGCAAAATATACATACTAGAACCTTATTTTTGGCATATACTTTATTTTTATTAACTAATTTTTAATAATAAATTAATACAGTTCCTCACATTATATAATATCTTTCAAAAATATGCAGAAAATGTAATTAAAAGTAAAAAAAACAAGAATTCCGCTGTGGGTACCAGGTGAAGTTTCCTCTTGGTGTTTAAGTTGAAATTCCTCTTATAATGTCCAACGTAAATAAGAAGCCATATCAAGAAGCATAGCAAAATGGAAATGTCAAACCCTCACTCTTGATGCCTTTAAATTTTTGCTCCTTGTTTTCCTCGGCAGGTGACATCTCGTCATAGCGTATCTCAGGATTGTGTATACTTGCATGTCATTCAAAAAAGACAAAAGGCGTACGGAATTCGGATGATAATTCGTTCAATATCGTTGCTGAAGGTGTAAATGTCGTACATGAATTAAACACATGGAGGTTGTAAATATCTGGAGGGGGCATCGAGCGTGGTGTGAAGAGTGGCTGGAATGCGGGTGCTTGGGTAGGACAAGCCCGCTTTGACCAAAACATTGACAATCCCATAGGGGTCAATGCTTACTATTAGGTGAAATTTTTGGTCATAACTCGTTAATACATTAAAATACCTCATGGAACGCACAGTGTAAACCTTTTTTTCTTACTTCATTGGTTGGCTTTGTGAGTTTATGTCTCAATCATCTTTTCCCAGGGAAAAATTATTATCAATCACCATGGCAATCATTCTACAACCATATCAGCTGAAAATAAAATTTTACGAGAGTAAATTAGTCATTTACCTGCACTTATACTGGTGTTAAATTTTATTATAGCTAAGGGAAATCTAACAATTACACTAATAAAGTATATTTTCAAGAATATCCCCACCAGTAAAGTGGCTAACAGGCACTGAGTTTATACATGAATACAAGTATCGTGAATGATGGGAAAAATCTGATGACAATCACCGGCAAAATATTAATGATCATGGTAGCATTGTAGTATTGTAGTTCATTTTTAGAACAAAACTTATTCACCTCAAGATATCAGTCGGAGACTTAAGTCCAAAAATTGTCAAACCAAGATGGCGGAACTTTGACCACGCTAAAAACTCAGAAACAGCGTCTCCAGATATTTACAACGTCCTTGATTAAAGAGCACTCAAATGGTAAAATACTATTTGAAAGAAGCACTTTTATTTATTTATTTTATTGAAAGCTGTGTGATGACGTCTGGTCAACTTTTTTAAAAAATCTCTCCAATGAAGGCTGAGCTGCAGCTTTCTTCTTCTCTTGATGTAGGAGCCTATAGCAAGCAATGTACCTCTCAAAAATATCACCGTGGTTAAAGTCAACATTGCTCTCGATTCTATACGTTCGTATTGTCTGCATATGCTTCCATATGAAACAGTTGAATGTTTGGATGCGCAGTAAACATGGCGGGAATTTAAAAAAATTACAGATAAATGTTCGAAAGTCCGAATTTAGCATACGAAGTCAAGTAGAAGGTGTTAATTTGGAATGTACAAAAGTGTGAATTGTACGAAAGTCGAGGACTGCCTGTATAACTGTCTTCAATGCTCTAGTAAAAGTGTAAGTTGCATTTCATGAAATTCTTTCTGTAGAAGTGAGGGAAAATTCATTAAAACTTGCATCAAAAAATTATTTTTTTTGGCTGTGAGATATGGATCATATAAGTGGGAGAGACATCAAGAGTGAAAGCATGGCAGTGAGGAGAAAAAAGTTATGCATTAGTATTTATTAGGATATAAATAGTCACAGAAAAGAAAACAGAAGTTTGGGTGAAAGAGCTTTGTCACTTGAAAAGCCAAGCCTAAAATAACTGACACAGAAACAAAGAAAGAAATAAGAAAAAAATGGATGATTGTGGAACATGATGTTCTGATGAAGATACATAATTGTTGGAAAAGTGAGGAGGAAAAACAGTAAATGAAGGCCCCTGATGAGATAAATACGGTAAAACCTCTGCACAACAAACCCCCATGCAATGCAAAATGAAATCATAGCCTGGATCCTTCCAATGGACAGCTAATGTGACAAAAACATCTCCTAGCTAATCTCTCTAATTATAGAAAATTTATACAATGAAGTGTGTGTGTATGTGCGCCCACAAAAGGAAACATGCACCTCTATGAAAAGTATCTGTGAAAGAAGCATAGTATTTTCATTTAGAGGTAATTTTTTTCCATCTATATTGACATGATAAGCAGAGAGTAGAACCAGTGCCCTGGTTGTAACTGCTCCGTTCCAAGATTTACTTTCCTTAGCACCTGGATAGTATGCAATACCCCCAGCAATATTGCATCAGAGTTCCCCTACGCCACAGCACGTGACATCGGCTTAATCGAAAGGCGCCGAATTCGAAATTTGAAATTTTTGAATGCTCGTTTCTCTGAAAGTTTGTAAATCCGTAGGAAGAGACTAACTGTGTGTCCAAATTACGAGCGATAAAGAGTGGGTCACCATGATTCCACAGGAATGAAGCTTATTACGTTATGTTTCGTGCATGCTGAACAAAGAACCATAATTGACACTTGGGCACAGTACACAATGAGAACTAAAACTTGGTGCAATTATTAAAACGTAATTTAGATCTACCTAAATGCCGTTGCGAGATTCTCAATAAGTATTTAGCATTGCATTCAAAGGCATTCCATTAGGTATAGACCATACCTTCAAACAATAATACCCTTAAAACTTATATTTTTTTTTTAGAGCTAGTGAGTATGTATGCATGATATATAGTATCTCAGTAGGGTAGATTGCTGGTTCAGTCCGTCTGTGTTGTCATTTTGATGGCAATATTTCACCTACTGTGTTGTAGGCATTCTCAGATCAGGTTGAATTGGAGAGTTCTTCTGGGTGTTCTCTCCACTTCAGCCTGACCCGAGGATGCCTACAGCACAGAAGGTGAAACGTTGCCATCATAATGGTAACATGGACGGAATCTACAAGTCCACCCTACTGCAAACCTGAGCACCATGAAAACCTACATCAGAAACATAAAGTATTTGTTCATCCTGCAGCTTTTCTGTCAAACCCATCCGAGAGACTGAGTGATGTGGCAGTTGATGAAATGACAGCTGCAGGACCTGGACCTCCTGGAGGGGTTGAAGGTGTGGGAGGGGAGGATACAGAACCAGAGGGGGAGATGGAGGAAGGGGCTGAGGGAAGGGGAGAGGAGGGTGGAGCTGTGGAAGGTGGAGTAGCTGAGGACATTGCGGAGGGGTCTGCTGAATTGCTGGAAAGGGTTGTGCAGCAGCCAAATGAAGATGAAGAGGTCATCATCAAGGTTGTGGGGACTGAATTTGATAGCATAAGAGGTAACTAACTAATTTGTTTGCACAATTCTGTGATACCTTATGAATTCATTTTTTTTCACATTCTACCATTCTGTACCTTCTTTATTTTCCTTTTCATGCTTCTTCTTCTTCTCAAAGCAACTTTTTTATGCTTGAATGGGTTCAAAATATATATAGAGAGTATGATTCATAAACCAGGGTTAAACTTGCTTGGAAAATGTTCCTGTATGGATTATCTGTCTCTAATGATTGTGTATGGTTGTCCCCACTGTTATAATGCATAATAAAACCTACTCGAATTTTCGAGTACTCGCACATCCCTAGTTTCGTGTGTACTCAGTGCAAGTTCATGTTTATTCAGGAGAGTGTTTTAAGTTTTAGGTTTTTTGATTAAGCTAAGCAGCATTGGGATGTTTCCCCAAGGAGCGAATTTGTGGCAAACGGAGAATGTGCTGATTGAAATTGCTCTAAGCAAGGCATGGGTGTATAAACAAATCGAACCAAAAAAATCACTTCTTTGATTAATCATTCTATTGCTAGAACTCATAAGTATTGGTGTTCAATCTCATTTAGCCTTACCGCTGAACTAGGATGAAATGGGTTGGTGAGCTGATGTTGTCTTCGACCCAGGTTTAATGACTCAGATTTATAGCTGCTGAAATTGATTTAGTTTTAAAATGTAGCTTTTCTGAGTATGTACTTCTTTGCAAGGGTCTCAAGTTCAGAATGAAGGTATTGCTTAGTTTGTGTCTAGGAATGCTAAAGCTGTCCTTGAAACTTAACCATTTGTTCTTCTTAACTAATGGCACTTGGTTTAGCGTAGTCTCAAACATTTTCATTCCCCCCCCATTTCGTAGAAGAGACTGTAGTGTTCATATTGAAAATATTAATTTTATGCTTGCTTAGGTTAGAATGGGATTTATATTTACCCTTAGATATCAAAGAATTTCAAACACTTCATGTTAAATTCATGAACCTCAGCAATTTCCACATATAAGAATGCATTGCATAGGAAATAAGTTGAGTAAGCTAGACTTAATTTCACCAGCTATCAATGTAATCACATTGGCATGATGTGATTAAATTGATGAAAGGTCATGTATTCATTTTTAAGGCTTTCAAAAATGTATGGCTCAGTGTCAACAGCGAGGTATTTATTAGCTAAATGTGATGTATTATTCCCTTATCATTGCTCTTTTTAATTTAAATTATGGATTTAAATGAATGAATTGCTGTCATACTTCCTTTTACTAGTCTTATATTTAAATTCATTTTGTAAATAATGTATTTTACCTGGATTAAATTGAAAGTTCAATTTCAGCACGTGAATATGTGATGTCAAATTGGCTTTCAAACAAATTATTTCAGAATCAATTCTTTTTTATTTCAATTCCAGTTCTGAAATCTAGAACTGAAAACCAAACTGATCCATCTCTACTTTCATGTTATCTAATGTAATTGATCAAATTTTCTTTAGGGGACAAGAGTCACCTAGTGAGGCAGCCATCCACCACCGAGTACCTTCCAGGAATGCTTCACTCTGACTCCCCATGTGGACTCCTTCCACAGTTTCCCTCATGGTCTCTTGTATGTCTAGGACCATCGTCCCTCTATTCCCATAACCTTGGACTTCAGGATCAACCAGGCCTTCTGCCTGGATCATCTTACCTTTTACCCTGGGATGTGACTGTAAGGCTAGAGCCCACATCCGTGTCCTCGCAGCATTTCACTGAGAAAGTGTCCCAAAAGAAATTTGATAGATGGCCCTCAGTTAGTGATGCTTCGAATTATGGTCCTGGAGGAATGATTGGAAGCAGGAAGCAGTCCTACTTTCTGAGAAATTCGAAGAAAGGACGGAAAGGTAAAATACAATTTCTTTAATCATTTAAAATTGTGATAATTTACTAAGATAGATTTATTGGCCTCTTTCTACCATAAAAATTCTACTTTCTATTTTTATATTCTCTGGAATGAAGACAAAAATAACTAGTGTGCTGAAGTTCACTGATCAAGGGAAGTATTCTTGAAAGTACGTCAACTTGCAGTTGATAATTGCATTGTCTTGACAACCAATGATTTTTCTCAGCTAGTTTAAATTATACCGGGACAAGCCGCAGTGATAACTTTTACGGGAGTCACCCGCAATGCACAATCGTGGGAAAGATCTCTATGGATCTTTCGCACGATTTTTCTCAGCCTTGCACTAACAACTCCCCCAAATTTCTCCTACCTCCTCCTCATTATGGTCAGGGCAAAACTAGGCCCTTCACCTCTTTGTTATTATTTCATGGGAGCATCTTGTAAATATTATCATTATATCATTTTACTTATAAAACTTATTGTAAATTCCCAAATTTTCCAAATTATGTGAATATTGGCATTATCTCAAAATTCAGTTTAATATGCTAATATCAGTTAAATATGTTTAATATCTACTGAAAAGCCTCCTCTGGTAAAATGAGCAAATTGGATCGTACTTTAGGATTTAAAAGCCTATTTTCCTATTTTGAAACTCCCGGGCTGCTCTGAACATTGAAGAATACAGTGAGACCTCCCTTTAATGAATTTTACCAGTTCAAACTTATGATTACTAAATTGGAGGTGATATGTATTTGGGTTGCATTGTCACTAGGGCATAAAAGTTATTGCTTTACTACTCAGCTGGAAAATGTTATCACTTGGGCTCCTTAAGAATGGACAAGTAATTGTTTGCATGGTAATTAGGCCAGTCTAATTAACAGAGATGGAAGAAGCTTTTGGTATTCCTCTATGTTTTGCTGTCATGAGGTGACAAAAATTTCTGTAGTCGTAATACTGGTGATTTTTTGTTAGAACTTCTGACTATTTGTAGGCACCCAAAATTGGAGAGATTCCTAGGAATGTCTTCTATTATGAATGTACTCTTGGAAGACCTGATGTGGTTTACTGGTTGGGCCAATCTGTCAAACGGCTTTTCTCAGCATTCATACTTAGCTGTAGCATTTTTGTGTGCTTGAAAATTTTCACTTTTTTATTTAATCGCGAAAAATAGATCTCATTTAAAAATCTAAAAGCGTGAAATGCGTACTCCAGGAGTAATAATCTTTCGATTTAGGCAATAAAAAAATAATAGGAAACCACCCTATTGCTACTATTGAAATGGATAGAGATACAGGCTAAATTAATCTAGAAATTTGAAAGACTTCACTCAAACCTCAGTATTCAATTTTTCATAGTGATTCTGGAGAATTATTAGAATGTTTTGCTTGGATTCTACCATTTTATTTTCAGTTGTAGGTGTAGGTGATGTCATGTGGTCATATAGTAGTTGGGATATTCTCTTAAAAATCGATTTTGCTAAATTATCTAGTCACTTAATTGTACATAGTAGACTTGAGCATTGTGGAAAATTGTCTTTTTATTCTCACATTGATTCCTGTTTAGTTAAGGGAAAAATATCAAGATGTAAGGCGAAGTATTTTATAAATTCTTGTGTTAGCACCGGTGGTATTCATTTTTGGAGAAATCTTTTTAGAACTATGACATATGGTCATTTAGTGGATGGAATACTTATCTACCCTTTTTATAGTAAACTGGGTAGTATAAGCACTTTATAAATTCATCTTTAAACACCTCAGAAATTTCTTTTTTGGAAAAATAGTTTTCAGAGCGATGTTTATTATTACATGTTTTTTTTTTCTATCAGATCTTTCAGAATTTGTGGTGAAAATATTTGTGGGAGTGGAGTATGAATGCCCCAGAGGTCACCGTTTTATGTGTTCCGGTCCTGATAGAGTGCTTAAAACTACCAATCTTGGCTTGGTGAAAGATAATGGCAACAGAGTGACTGGAGGAGATATGCCGCTTCACTTCCCTTGTCCCTGCCGGTAAGCATGTCATAAATACCATATAATTAAATTATTCTCCGTTAAAATATGGATAATAATAATAATGGGCTCATTAAATAACTTTTTATTGCTATAGAATTGTGAGTTTAAAAAAATAAAGAGACCCATGTTTTTCAGTTTCCCTGTCTGTCACCTATGTACTTCCTGAGGCATTGAAAAATTGAAGGCCTTGACCATTTCACAGATGAGTTGATGATGACTTCTCGAATTTATCCTGATGGCTTACCACCTTGGCATTGAGTGTTTTTTTTATTTTTTACACTCTTGTAAGTGACGATTCCTTCTCTCAATGAATGGTTTTCCCTGTATAAGGAAATGAACTGGAACACTAATAAAATGTCACCAACTCAGGGAAAGTGGGCAGCAACTTTCACATTTTCTTACATAAAACTTTTAAGAGAATTGTTGAATTGGGATGATTTATTTTCATCTTAGCTTAACTTTCCCTTCCATGTACTGAATTATTTTAAATTAATAGTGATTTTTAGTCTGACAATGAGTGAAATACCCCAATACCGTCCACTCACATTAACTTAGCCAGTAGCAATTTACAAGAGGGAAAAAATTGAAGAAAAGGGAGAGTATTTGTTGGGTATCTGGTGGCCATGCAGTATGTGAAAAATGTTTGGTGGTTCAGCCTTCATGCTCTGAACCTACAGAGAGAAAGCTGCTGGTTTACTGTATCCCTCACAGCAAACTTTGCCTACCTTTGTAGACTGAGTCTACATCAAGGCTATCACAAGCAAGGGGGGGTCAAGGTTTGCAAACCTTTCAAGAAATTTTTGGAGTGTATGCTGCCTTATTCAATCATACCCCCAAAAATGAACTGCCTCTCCTAATGAGCTGCAAGAATATTTTTCCTGGCTACAGGAGTGTCAACATGAAAGAGAACTGAGTGTTGGCCAAGTAATCTTTTCTGATCCATTCATATTAGAAGGATGCCTCTGATGGTAAAATCTTGTTAATATTATTTTTCATGCTGCAATATAATTCTCTTGTATGTTAATTTGTATTTTCATAGGAATACCAAACCTCTGATGGCTCAGCTTATGAGACTACATGTTGTGACTCCTAAGGCCCCAGTTCATGTGACCCTGAATCCCAGAGTTCAGCCTGCCCCTGGTGCCCCAATATACATCACAGGATCTCAAGAGCCTCTACGCCTCTCTCAATCAGCTTACTGGGTCCTAAGGCTACCGTATCCTTTTTTAGATTTTTTGCTGTGAATATTCAAAGATTTTAGGTGATGTAGGTGCTAGAAATCCTTTGATGATATGTGGTTAAAAAATTGGAAATTAATCACATTTGATTTCTAATATTTTTCAATCAGATGATGCAAAAGAGTGCATTATCTGTTGTAATTAAGCAGTTTTCAAAATAGAAAATTGAAATAGATGAATGATTCATTTATGTTGTAGTTTTTACTATAGTCTCAGTGCCATGCTTTCTCTGCATCTTTTGCCCCATTCATTCAAAGTACTTTCTGTTTTTACAGTGATAATAGAGTATGGTAGAGAATGGAGAGTTTAGGAAGGTGAGGGATTCACGAATGACTCACGAAGGAAATGATGAATGGGTAACCGAACAAATTTTGAATGGAACAAACAGTTCTTGAGGGGAAGAAAAGGGAAATGAAATTTCATTCATTACACATTGACATCCAAATCCAATCCAGATTATGTACGTGATATATGAGTCATCAGGTTTACAAAAAATCGTACAGTAGTTAGAATAAAATTACAGCAGACTCCCGATTATCCGGCTGCGGTTTATCGGGGTTGCGGATTATCCATGCACGATTTTCACTCTCGCTCAATTTTTTCCGCGATATTTGTTTTAAAAAATCGAATTCAAAATCATCAGAATTACAGCATTAATTCTAGGTTGCTTACTATTTCCGTTAGAATCCCCTTCATTAAACGTAAGCGATCACGCACTAGCTGCATTCACGGCAGCACCGTATTCCTGTTTTCCAAGCCTCGCAGTGTGCAACCATGCTCCTTGATTACGGATACACGTCGTGCAGCAGTTGCGACCGGGGCAAGCTGTGCGAGACGCGACTACGTGGTGTGGTGCCTGACAGTGTAGTTTCCGACGTTGTGAAGTGGTTTTGAAGCATTTGTGCAAATCACTTTTCTGTATTTGTGATCACAAAGCCATGGATGTGTGGTTTTCGAAACTAGGCCTTTCATGGAGCATTAATAATACAGTGAGTCCTCGTTTAACGTCACTTACCGTTCCTGAAAAATGTGACGATAAACGAAATGACGTTAATCGAAGCACAATATCCCATAAGAAACAATGTGAAAAGTGAATATCGGCTCCTAGACCTCACAATTCCTATGCGAAAAAATTTTAGCGTATCATATTTTGGCCATTTCTTACGATGGGAATGCCAAACTATGGCATAAACACGAGTCCCTGTCTTCATTGATGGCAATACCAGCAGCGACGTACATCCTTCTCCATTTTTGTATCTTCCCGCATTTGTTTTTTCGGCTTCGCTATGGTGGTCACCTGGGCATCATCATCGCTGAAACATCGTCGCAGTTACAGGAACCAAGATTATTGAGAACAGGGCGAAAAAGTGACGACAAATACTCCGAGTTTTACACGGAAAAATTCCTAGAAATCACTTTTCAGGTTCCAGAAAACCGTTGTGTCAAGTAAAATTTGCTAAAACTTTACTTGACATTTACGCACTTAACATTTGTGCACCTACCTAAGAATTCATTTTGCAGAAAATTTGCTATAAACGTAATCGAAATTGACAATAAACACACCGTTTTACACTTCGTTTAGACTGACTGTATTACCGCCCACAAAACGAACAACCTGCAACGCCCGCCGCTTCGCCTTTTTTTACGCGCCAAATTTTAAAATACGTGATGTTATCGCGAAGCGTAAGTGCGATAAACGAATGATGGTGTCAAAATTTTCGTGACGTTATCGCGAAATGACGTTAAACGGGGTGACGTAGAACGAGGACTCACTGTACAGGACAACCATGTCATCGCAGCTAAAAAGATCGCGAACTGGGGAGAAAAGTTCTCAATGAGTCTGGGAAACACTCTGAAATAACAGAATAACTGCATAAATAATAATAAATTGTTTATTTTATGTAAATTATGAACAATACAAGGCATTTAAGTGAAAGTTTGGATTATCCGTGTTTTCCGATTATTCGTGCCGTCTCTCCCCATCATTAGCTCGGATAATCGGGAGTGTGTTGTACTATGTATATTCTTATATGAATTGTATATGCTCAGAAAATTGGAGGTAAAAGTCATAGTGTATTGACACATTGACCACTGCAGTGGCCATAGTTACTGGCCATAGAGCAACTGAGTCCCAGAGTTTTTATGCCGATTTGTTTTGGAATGGATCATGACTGAAGTGGTAACAATGGCCAAATTACTTTAAAATAGAGTGAAATTCATTTTACATTTATTGAAATGATATTTCTACATGTAATCATCAATGCATTCATTACTGATGAAAAATCACTGATGGCATCAAAAGAAATATGGACGATACACCATGGTGGTCAATGTTTTAAATGGAATTTTGATGCTAAATTTCTCTTTTTTGTTTCCAATGCAGTGCTTGGAAGACTACTTCGAGTTATTCTTTCCAGATTGAGAATATTTCTTTGTGAATGGATATTTCCTTAATGCAGAGTCCAGATTCGTCTATTTTGGTGAGCAGGGTCCATATCTTCCACCCAAAGAACCTCCCAGCTATGGGAGATTACTGGCTGGAGTCTATGGAATCACCGAAATGCCCTTGATGTCTGAATAATCTTGATGATTTATCACTTTTTAAGATACTTAAAAATTATGGTATAAATAAATCTTATTAATAAATGTTACTTATTCTATTTTCAAGAAATAGTTTTTCCCCATTAACCTTTTTATTTACACTTTTTCAATTCCAATGATATAGGTCTGATGGCAGATAAGACTCATAAAAATTGGACAGATAAATATTTGAGGGTATACACATGGATAAAATCTCCAAATGAAACCAAAAGCCTGAGAATGCTATTTAATTATTCAGTTCATAATGTCTGGAAAAATTGAAATTGTTGAATGAAATGACAAGCTTTTTGGAGTTTCAAGTTAACATGTTGGCATATCCGATAACTCCAAGCAATTTCCCAAGGTGGGCAAAAATTTTTTATTTATCGTTATTTTTTGTAGTTATGTAATACATAGTGACATTTCAGTAGTTATTTGGAGCCTATGCTACATCCAAATTACGGATTTGTATGATTTAATTCACATTTAACTTTTTTGTATACTATGTATTTTATTTGACAAAATGTTGAGTACAACTAATATATTCACATTTATGAGAGAGAGGAGATCAGGCAATTGGTATAGAGAAGATAAGGTTGACTACAAAGCTTTTACAAACGTAATTTCTATCCTAATTGTTCTCTTGCATTGATTCCATTTGATGTTTGTCGGCCTGCCTTGCAGGACAATGTTTGGTTTGTATCCAATGTATATATGATTTTCTTTGCCTTATTCAGGTCAGCTATTAAATCCAGAGCCCTTTTTGTCTCTGGAAAAAATACAGTTAACAATATATTCATTTCATATTGATAATTCAAAACACCTTCATTAATTCGCTATAATTATTTTAATTGCTCTCGCCAGCAATGGGAGACTCGAGATGATTAGGGATGCAGTGGTTATCAATATCTATCATTTTATGCCCCTCTGCAACCTCTTATTGTTGCAATGCATATTAGAATTTAATAATAACTTTCATTTGCTGTAACTTAGTGCGATTAGAAAAAGCTCTTATGAATGAATATTCAGCCTTTATTTCATTCGCAGGTACATGTTTCTGATAGTTTTCAATCAAATCATTTTTTGTAAAACATGATTTGTACATTCTTCATTGATTCTCCTTTTGTATGTTGTTAAGCTCATATACTTTTTTCTTGTAGTACAATACACGCATATTTCATGGGAAATTCTCTTGGGTACTAGATATTGTTTTCAATGCAAATAACATTATGTGAAAGTCTCTTGGTAATTTTTTGTAAGGCAAAGCAGCCTAAAATTATTTAAAAAGAAGCATAGAAATGCTAATTCACTGTCTTCAGTGATGTCACGTGGTTAGAATTTTCCATTCTTACATTAATTTATCTCAGCCTAATATTTTCTTCCTTTTTATTTGTAACCCAATGTCTTTCCTTTTTGTTGGGTAATCCTCCCTAATTATGAAGAAAAGTCCCTTCCTTTGTCTTTCATAGTTCCCATTTCATTCCTTGGAGTTTTTGCTGAACTTCTAGATGGCGACATACCATAAACTTGTCATTGGAACTATGCATTATTTTTTACATTTTTTTCTGGTGAACGATGATAATTTTCCGCAGTTTTGGTATTCCACGAAACTAAAATCTGAAAAGTTAGTATTTCCTCTGGCACTCTATCCATTATAGCACACATTTTTTACCAAGATAAAATTATGTCCATGAGTAGCTTTACTATCAAGTGTGAAACTGTTAATTATCAATCACTAGAGATTAGTAAAAATATTTTGTTTATAGTGATTCATCGCATGATTGTTCAATATTATGACGAAAATCTGAATCAATGACTTCTAAAGGCAAAAACTTGATCCCGATTTCTTTGGTATGATGGAAACCATAAATTGCTCCCAGCGTTCATCTGTATTTGTGCACCATATGACTGTGAGAAAAAAAAGTTCGGTTCAAATCATGGTCAAGTAAGATGATATTTTTCATCGTGGACTTCGTCCTTAGGTGTTTTTAATGTGAAAGTAGTTTTGGCCTGGTGAGGGTCTTGTGACCATTAGGGAAAGTAGTGACTTTTTCCAATGGTAATAAAATAAAATTTAGATGCTTTTGGTCTCATCCAGAAAGGAAATCAATGAATCAGGATAATTTGGCATCAGCAGCATTTTTCAAAATTTCCTTGGAGGGATATATTTTCTGTGTGTGTGGAAAATTGATTCATTCCTGAGGCAGTCTTCATTTTTCGGTGTTTTTTGGCCGGGAATTTTAATTATATTTTTGCAGGTATGATTTCGTCACAATAGAGAGGGAATGGAATAGAAATTAAAGAATCAAAATGGGTGAAAATTTGGAATCAACTCATCACTAGCTGTAACATGAATTCAAAAATAGCTTATGTGCCATAATCATGCTTGGCTATATCTACTAAAGTTTAAGCAGTTTGGCAGTTTCTTTTCAAAGTGCCTTTCACGCTGGAATATAAAATATAAAGTGCTTTTTAACTTTTGGTGTTCAAAATTAGCAGCGACTACAGGCACTATACTCATTAACGGAGATCTGGTAAAATTTTAAAAAATATTGGCATTTTTGTGGTGTCACTTTTTGGCTCCGATCCCTTAACTTAAATAGAAGTCAGCTTTTCTCAGAAGAATAACTCCCTCAGCCCTATGATTTCAACCTGGATCTTAAGATGAGAATCCAATCTTTGCTGATCCATTTCTTTGTTTTGTAGGAGAATGTTCACATTCGTATTTTTGATATACCTTTTCATATGCAGGAACTCACAGTAAATACTCTAAAAATGTAGGCAACCAGACCTTAATGAGTGGGAAGAGGGTGCAAATCCCCCCTAATATTCGAGAGAGCGGGTCGTAAGTGTATCTCCTCCAAATGACCCTCCCCCCTGAAGTATCTCCTCTCCAAAAATACCCCTCCCGATTTTAGTTCAAGAGCAAGTGTTGATTTTTGTTCAATCCCAAAAATTGTGGCTTAACGTACAGTAAAAATTTTCAATTTTTTCTCCTAAAATTTTTAAAACTTTTTTCCATAAATTGATGGATTTTAATCCCTCTAACAGAGTGTGAAAGTATATTTTTTAAATTTAAATATTTGGAGAGGAGTTGCACTAAATGCTGATAAATATTTGATTTTTTTTATGATAATGAAATCTGTGAAGTAACTGTGACTTTGATTGATGTATGACTGTGTGACTGGAGGCTGCCAGTAATTATGCCTATGGTCACCCAGAGCCGAGAGTAGCAGCTCTTCTTTATGCATGTGAAGGTGGAGACAATCTTCATCGGTACAGGGAAACACATTTCACTATGGCCATTGTAACATTTACTTTAAAAGGGAAAGCACCACATTATTATCCCGAGAAGTCTCAACTGTCAAATCAATGGTTCATTTCGTGCAATAGTGACATGATAAAATCAAAAATAAACTTATTTATATTGTCTGAACTATTCCACTCGTTTTTATGTGATAACATGATGGAATTCTCTTAAGTAAAATATTTTGGAGGCTAACTAGTCCCCTATTAGGATCTCCAGGTGGGGACTGCTCATGAGGGTGCATCAGTCAAACAAGATGGAATTTAAAGGATAAGAATGTGGAATGTTTAATCGCTTTGTACCTGCGAGAGGCTAGAAAAATTGAAGGTAAAGATGTGAAGATCAAACCTCAAATGTATTTAGAATCAGTAAAATGAAGTGGCCTCAAGCGGAAGACTTGGAGTGGAAGCTTTAGAATGATACTCACAGGATTGCATAATTGTAATACTGGAGTGGGGTTAATGCTTAGAAAGAGAGCTGGGATTGGTGTGAAAAGCTGGCTGCAGTTATGATGAAATGTTGGTATGGGTGAAGATAGAACAAACTCGTAGCTACTGATTGTGAGGTGGTGCAGATTTAGATGTCTGCATCAGATTATGAAGAAGTGGAAGATGTAAATCAGGATATGAAAGTGATCAAACAGTTAAGAGGGGAAGAAAATCCTATTAATTTAGGTGACTGGAATGCAGTCGTCAAGGCGGAATAACAACCGGATAATATAGATTAGGAAAACAAAATGAAAGAGGAGGAAGGCTGCTTGAATTCTGCACTGAACGCAGGCTAGTGATTGCCTACACATTGTGCAGAAGATATTTGTGGAAAATGCCAAGAGACCTCATAAGATTTAAAGTTAATTGCATAATAATGAAACAAATATTCAGGAACTTGGTGAAGGACTGTGAAAGTCATCTGGGTAAAGATGTCAACATTGACCATAACTTAGGTATGATGAAATGCTGCCTTAAATTTCAAAAAATGAAGAAAGCAAGGAAAAACACTTTGGCAGGTTGTAAACAAGCTGCCATGTTGTTTATTTAAATGAATTAAAATTAACAATAGTAGTGAGGAAGCAATAATGGGAGGCAATAATGGTAGTGAGGGACGCAAAAAGAAAACAGGGTCGTCGTGTATGGAGAGAAGGAAGAGATAGACGTGTTATAAAAGATTGGGAGATACATTAAAGTAGAGGTGTAATGAGAGACCGGAGGAAGAAATACGGCAGAATTCAAGATCGGCAGAAAGAAGAAGAGGACGCAGAGAAAAAGCAGGTGCCTACGAGAGAGAAAGAGACCGGAGGAAAAGGGATACGGCAGAACTCAATATCCCCACTGGTGCAGTTCATGGCAGTGGTTCAGTGAGTGGTAGTACGGATAGTACAAATGGGATTGTAATAGTCATGGCGGCTTGTTGATGTTTTTTATGCTCACGATTTTTAAATTGTAAAATTTCTTTATAAAGTGTTATAAAAATAATTTGTTAAGTAAGAGAAGTGGAAAATTAAAGTAAAACGTTACAAGGTCAAAAAATTAAAGGAGGCTCTGCTTCTACTGGCTCTTAAAGAAGCTGTGGAAAACAAAATAGGGGGAGAGAATTTGACCAGCGTACCAGTGGAAGAGAACTGTAAAAATATTAAAATTTGATTATTGATAGCAGCTAAAGAAGTTCTTGGTAGAAAACAAGTCATTATGAAAAAGCCATGGATCACGTAGGAAGTCTTACATCTTATTGAAGAAAGTACAATGATACAGAAACAGATAAAGATCAGAATAGTTACAAGGGAATAAGGTACGAGCAGGAGCGGTCTGGCCAAGTCGGCTGGTCGGCAATCAGCAAAGGGCCCCAAGTTTAGGTGGCCCCCACAATGCTCGCTTATATCGTGTAGTATATGCGAAAGGTGTGATTATAAAGATGTTCTACGTTTGCAGTAACTGCTTTATTCACAACGTACAGTCAGTGTAGAAAGACTATTATAAAAAGAAAAAAAATAACGGTGTCAGAAGATAAAAGAGAGCTTGATGCTTTTTTGAAAGGGTTATTCGATAAGATTTTTCAGAGGATATTTTTAGAGTTCAGTTCAGTTTAAAGGGACAAAGTCTTTAAATAAATTATGTAACCATAATACATCATTAAACATAAAAAATGTAAAATTCTCACTATTCATTGAATTTTTTCAAGAAATAGCTATGTTTTATTAACTTTTATCTAGTGACGTACAATTTCCTAAAATTTTCAGGGGAGATTCCCCAAATACCCAGGTAAGGAGTATCCTGTCATGAGTCTTAGCAGCAACACAGCTGTCATAGCAGAGACAGATTTGAAAACAGTGTGGTTTATATAAATAGGTACAGTGGCATAACTGGGAATATGCTTAGGTGGGATGGCCTGAAGTGGGCCCCCCACAAGGCGACAGGGGGGTCTGGGAAAAATTTTGAAAAATGACACGCCTGGAAATATTTTTTACATGATTTTGGCACCAAGAATAACTTTGCAGTTATTATGTGTCAAAACTAGACAATAGTTTTAATTTTTTTTTCTCTGAGGCTTTTGGGGGGATCTATCCCCTCATACCTCACCGGGTTTTTTATGAGCTGAAGGTTAACAGAAAAAACTAAGATTTTCAGATGCAGCAGAAGAGAAGAAATTAAGATTAATATTAAAATAAGGAAACATAAACTGGAAAAGGTTGATGAATTCTGCGAAAGAAATTATCAGTATAACCAGAACAACCCAGGCGAATGGTGCACTCCATCGAAAGATCTACTTCGAGCGGGAAATTTAAACATTGAACTAAGGAAACAGTTTCTCAGAACTTGCATTTGGGTCGTGCTTCTCTACGGAAGTGAGGCTTGGAAAATGACAGCCGTGGAGAAATCAAACATAGAGGGAGAGTCTAGAGATAATTGAGAGAGGTCTTCGAAATGTGGTGCTACAGAAGAACGATGAGGGTCAAATGGGTCGACCGAGTTAGTAATGAGGAAGTCCTGGGAAGAGTAGGAGAGAAAAGACTCTTGAAAATCTTGATAAGATGACGGAACAACTTTATCAGCCGTGTATTGAAATATGATGACCTGATGAAAACCATCGTCGAGGGACAATTCGATAGCAAGAACGGAAAAGGGACAAGTAGGAAGGAATACGTAAATACGTAGGTGTGAAAATATTAGCTGAGAGGAGAACAGGGTGGTTTCCTATTATTTTTTTTGCCTAAATCGAAAGATTATTACTCCTGGAGTACGTACTTCACGCTTTTAGATTTTTAAATGACGATATCTATTTTTCGCGATTAAATGAAAAGTGAAAATTTTCAAGCGCGCGAAAACGCGACGGCTAAGTATGAATGCTGGGACAAACCCCGTTTGACGTCGTTCTGGCTCCCGCTGCCGCAAGTGAGGTGACCTTGGGGCGAGGCTTTGAGCGCTGATACGACGCAGGATGCTAGCAGTTAGCAGAGTACCCTGCTAGCAGGTAGCGCTTGGCTTAAATAAGGATTATTAATACCTTATCAAACGAAGGAAACTTTCTGGCCATATGCAGTTTTAATAGGTGATTATATTAAGAGATGTTTCCCTGAGCTCTGTGCCTCATGCATGCATTGGTAATCTCAGGCGATGTAAAACTCCTATCTACTCGTATAGAAACTAGGTCCCTGTGACGTCACGTGAAGTGGCATCGCATGGGCGCCAATCTGGCCTTTTTCAAACGAGGATAGATTTGACCATTGCCATTCGTCTAAACTGGGATTTCTAAAACCAAATAATTTGTATACTATGAATACACTAATGGTGGGTAACGAATCGCAATCAATGCCTTTCGTTTTCATAGATGAAGGAAACTACCCTATTTAGTGGAGAGCTGCGTCAAACCAATCTTAGTTTTTTTGGCCAGTGATAATGATCATGGGCATTTTTCCTCACATAATTTTTTCACATGACCGGTTTCAATATATTCCGTGGTATCGTCAGGTGTACCATTGTCAGTGGCGTAGCGAGCGAGGGAGGCCCCGGGGGTCCGGACCACCCTCTCCCCCCGAAATATAAAAGCACACTTACTTTGCATCACAAAAGAAAAACAAATATTGAAAAATTATGAATTTTCAAAAGAGTTATTTGAAAAATTAACTTTTTCGATTATGAAAAGTTTTAAAATTAGTTTAAAACCCTTTACTTAGTACCCTGATTTTCAAAAATTTTCCTCCCTGGTTTTGAACAAAATTCCTGGCTACGCCATTGACCACTGTTACCTAACGATTATGCGAAATGTATTGACACTGGGCGTGTGAATATAATTGATCGTTTTAATTCAAAATTGATATTTTTAATTTTTCCCTCTGAAAAAGTCCTTTCTTTCCTTTTCGCTTTAAAGACCATCGGCGGCTAAAATTACCTTCATGTTATTAACATCAAAGGAGGAAATTCGTATATAAGTAAATCATTTGCCTTGACCAGGACGCGAACCCAGGACTCGATATCGGCGGCGAGTTTCCTCCGTCGTTGTATATGCATCTTTTTTTTCCGTGCGCGTTACTGCAGAATTCGTGCTTACCTCTTTTGTGTTAGTAAAGTCTCCTAGTGTGTTTCTAAGTACGAGATTTTTCTTTACGAATTTTGCCATAATATAGAAGTGCGAAGACGAGCTCTACGTGTGAGGTCGCTGGGATGCGCCATTTTTTGCATGTGGTTGCCGTGATGCAGTGAACTCATTGATATACGTTCTTCCGCTTAAAGTTTTACGGGAGGTCTTCGCTCCGCGCCTCCTCATCTCCCCTCTTTAAAAAGCGCCTCTCCGTCCTCTTCCCGCCCCACCACCTGGAGGAAGATCGATACTTGTCGTATCGCAGCACGTGAGGCCTACGTATACGCTCGAAACCTCCGATTTGAATTTTTCCCAAATGATAGTGACTCCATACGGCCATTTTCTTTGAGCATACTTCATGGTAGCTCAATATACGGTTTAGATTTGATTTGCAACATAGCGGTGAATTATTTATCAAAAGATGGTCGACAAATGACAGTCATCACAAATGTGGAAATGGTAGTTTTATGTTAAAAATGACCATTGGACTGTACGCTCCCTCTCCGTCGCTGGTGTTTTTTTACCTCTACTTAAAGTGTAATATTTGTTGCTGCTAGTTCTCCAAACTAGGGTCACCCGTATGGCGTTAGTTCTGTCTATGGGAAAATTTTTGGGTCGTTGGAATTTTGGGGAGGTTAGAAAAATGCGTTCAATTATATTCACCGAATAATAGTTTGGTGGAATGGGCGCCCTTATACCTAATTATTTTGGCTTTCAAATTCAATAAAATAGGACGATGGAGTTGATATGACTTTCGAATTTAGTTACAGGGAAAAATCGATTGAAAACATTTGAATCCAGTTTCCAGGTTAGCCCTCTCGCCTTCTGTGAAAATATAGTTTTTATGAAAGATCTTTACCTAAACCTTCATATGAATCCGTGGTACAAAATTGCGTGTGTAGATTCGGAAAATCTTTATTCGTTATTGATAGATTTGGCTCATTATATTAAAAATAACCTCAGTTAGTTTGCATTTTTTTTTTCTACCCTTTAGTGTTATAATACATCAACCGATTCGTAAAAGATCCTACGAATAGCGCGTAATGAATTATGTGATTTTTTTATTTTCATGTATTAAATGCCCCTACATAGCATATGATTTCGACTGTAGTTGATCTGCTGGATAATTTGGGAATGAACTATTTGGTATATTCGTCTTAATATATTAGTTGTGCGGGTGGTATGCATTAGTTCTGGAAATTTGATGGAGTCTTGGCTTTGTATTTAACAAGTAAATGTAGATATTTATACATATTAGTTTATTATCTAATTCGGCATTTTTTTGCCCACCCTACGGAAAGAAGTTGTTTATTAGCGGTTATAATAATCTATGACACTTTGCGTAAGCACACCTAATCATGGAATGTGTGCGGCAGGCACTGGCATTCGATGGTTTTCCCTTTAGGTCGACATTGATAGCTCCAACTTAAATATTTGGGAATTAGGGATAGTGGCGAACGCCAGTTTCTTACCTCCTTTTGAGCAGGGATTTCTGTTTTTGTTCGGAATATATATGCATTCATATTCCTTTCGTTTCATCCGTCGTCGCTATTATTTTTGGGATCTGATGAAGGGCAGTGTTAATGTGATTTTCCATCAGGGGCGTGTTAAGGTCGTTGTTTTGGGGAAAGGAGTCATCTACTTTCCGTGACCCCTTGGTGATATGCAATACCTTTGAGCGTTAGTGCGAATAGAAGTCACCGATTATTTATTAACATTTTTTGTTTAGTTTTTTTAGTTTTGTTTTTAGCTGGAGGAAAAATGCTTGCATTGGTAAACCGCCTTAATGATTACCATTTTGTCTATATTTCGAGTAATTACGATCCCTTCTTGACCCTTTTAGTGCCAGCCTATTTTTCCCGGTATGCTGAAGAATACCAGGGCTTTTTTTGGTGAATTTGTGGGTTTGCACTTGAAAATTTACATAAAGCCTAATATGAATTCTCAGAAACTTTTTTTTATTTGCACCCAAAACTTACGGGCATGTTAAAGCATAACAGATACTAAAAATAGTTACCAAAGATGTATGAAGTACAAAAAATAAAAAGGCGTGAGTGTAAAAAAAAACCTGGCCGATAGATCGGCCCTTGGCACACTTTAAGCACATGCTCCTCGGGCCGATGGATCTATAAGGGTTAATCCATCCTTTGTTCAGTGCTCACTCGTTATCTCTAAATACTCTTCATTTGATTTTTGAGCCTAGTGTCTACCTCCGAAGCTCATACAACCTAATAATCATTCACAATAGCGCGAATTCAGTTTTGAAATAGGCGCTTGCCAAAGACAGTTTCGGGATGGCAAGTGCAATCTCTAACCATCCCCGAAATACGCCTGTGGTTATTCAGGCAGAAAATTTTATGAAACCGGCTGCTTTCTTTTGTATGATAGGTATTAATCGTGCTTACCGTCTCGTGAAAGAGCATAAATTCCTGCGTCATTTGATAAATGTGAGATATCTAGGGAAAAGTAATTTTATACCAGACGTATCGTTGGCTGTTATCTATACATATTTAAGCTACGAATGTATTTATATAAATAGTAATTTCAATATAATTACATGTCCATATTTTTTATATTAAATAAAACTTTCGATATTTACGGCGTCGCTTTACACTGTTTTCGAACTCATCATTGGTTTATTTGAGTCAGGAGTGAAAATATTTTGGCCGCTTTTAGAAACTTGATGAAGTATGCTTGGAATTGGGGGCACTTGTATTTGTAATAGAAATGGCAACCGCTCGTGTCGAAGATAATGAAAGAGGATACGTGAACCCAATTAGCAATCACGATTATGGTTACGCATTCGTAGTTATGCCTTGTGCTCGCAGTTTTAAGTTTTCGAATCTGAAGCTTACCAAAAACCTGTGAAAACATTTTTATTGCTGAAGCTTCATGTCCTCTTCATCAGTTAATTACGAGGTTGCGGTACAATGTTTATAGTTGAGAAATACAGCCGTATGTTTTTTACCGCAATTTTCATTGATTAAGGAGGTTATGAAGTGTGGCGAGAGAAGGATCTCCTAAGTCGTAGCTCGCCTTGGGATCTGTTAACAATGGGATTGTTTGCTTATGAGAAATTTTGATTTGAAAAAATATTTTGCATGAGTCAAATAGGGTTTTCCCAATATATTTCCCAGCCGTTGGCTATCATCATATATATACTCCAATTCAACCCAGCTCAGAGTCTGCTTATGAAGCGCGAGATGATGTGCGAAGGAATTAATTACCTCTTTATTCGTGGAAAAAGAATTATTGACCGACGAGTGCGTCAATTTAAAGGATAATCATTGTAATCAACTTTGTGGAGCATCTTATGGCTTCATGTGTCTACCTAGATAAAAAATTAATTGCGGCGATCTTTAATGTATGGGATACTTACTATCACCAATTTGGCGAAGCATTTCGTGACAGCATGAGAGCGTTCTTGTCTCACCTTTCAATCACACTTCTCGGGCTAGTCTGTTGCTTTTCAGACCTTTAATGTATTTAAAGAGCCGACAGCGTACCAGCAGCCTGCACCTCTCTCCGTCCTCCGTGGGCTTGTTATTTAGGAGTTCCCTTCGCACCTGCCCCCCACCCCCTTCCACAGAGCCTTCCACCTGCCGTCCCGATTCCGGCCATATGCTCGACGCCGGGAAGCTGTAGGTCGCAATTTTTGTGATTGGAAAACCTAAACAGAATTCAACGCAGAATTCAAATCGTTGTTATCCTTATCTGAGAAGCTTAAAAGCATTTGATTGATCCGAATTTGCACGAAATAAAATAGAAAAATACATCTATATTGCTAACACCATGGAGGCGAATGCTTTTAAAACTTACTCACGTTAATTATAAGATCAAAGTGTTTGCAACTAATTATTTTAATTCCATTACCATTCGGTGAAGGGGATGTAAGTATGGGAAAATGACGTATTATGGTTTTACAATTTAATAGTTTACACGAATGTCTCGGCGCAGAAAACATGGAACGCTTTTTCCCATTTATTCTACTAAGTTTTGCGCCCAATATACCTTGATACGAGGAAACGACTTACGATTTTTTTCTCGCTTCACCGTCGACGCGCAATGCATTCATACGATACGAGCACATACGAGTATGAAATTTCCAAGAATAGTTGTTGCTCGGTCCGCAAGATGGATTTCCGAAACCTTTCCCAGCTTTCGTGAGCCCTCTCTTGAGGCAGACTCGCACTGCGGCTAAGGGAGTGATGTGTGAGGGGTGTTTGCTGGCCAGCGAGCTTCCACCCCACCCACTTACAATTCCTCAAGCACCAGCTCTCCCGTCGCGATCAGTGTGTGTAGTGACTTGCTCGGTGGGGTACGTCACGCTCGCGCGAGCGTTTGCTGTGTCGAGTGGAAGTTTATTTACCTGTGTTTTCGTGTGTGAATCATTCCACTTGGGATACGGTGCGGATATAGGTAGGTATATCCTCAGTGGATCGTGTTGTGGATACGAAGAGGACCTTTATTAATCGGAAGCTTCATAATTTCGCCATTCGTAGGAGTCTGGATACCCTATCGAGTAAACCCCGGCGGGACGCCATGGACCGTCTCCGCAGGAATCCCAAGTGCAGCAGCGTCCCATTGCGGCTGCTGGCGCTATTAGTCTTCGTATCTTTCAATACTGTCGATGGTAAGTTTTTTATCATAATAAAATATCATTGATATACCTGATGTGTCGCGAAATACTGGGAACAATTGAAAACTAGCGTAGTCTGCTTCTGCGCCAGCGCTCAGGCCAATCGTACATGAAGGGTGTTTACATGGTATTTCACTTGTTCCTGTACCCTGAATGTCGCAAGAAAACCAGGGTTTTTGAGTATTTCTCCCACCCATTACTCCTCCCATAATTGATAATATTCCCTCTCTATCATCTCTTTGTTCATCACGAAGGTCCCATAGTTGTATCCTCCCACTTGGGTCCTGATCAGAATTCTCCTCGCATCTTCTTCCAAAATATTCCCTTCCTCCCATCATCGTACATCCTGTTTCGTCTGTGCATCGTTAGTGATTAGGAGCTTGTGGTGCTTGCCGTAGGGATTTATGGACCTTTAGGATTTGTATTTAAGTGAACATCTCCGATTATACTTCTGTGAGATATCCCTAGAAGAAATACCCTTGTGTTAGAGTATTCGAGATATTACCTAGGAGTGGTTAGAACACCAATGCAGTTTGTTCAAATTGTTCTCTCATATCAAAGCACTGGAGCTAAATTATACTTCTTTATCTGTAAGGTAATGTGTTAAACGTGACCGTTTATAGTGCAGAATAGGGAATAGTTCCGACTTGGAGAAAAGTGTTATTTCATGCGAATGATATGATAGTTCTTGTCTCCGCATTTTCCATGTAATGGTATATCCGTCGGTTGCCATGAGGTAATGAAATAATATAAAATAAGTAATTACTAGCTCAGCACCCATTGCTGATCTATCAGAGCATCGCTAAAATTCGTTTTAATGCGTGTGGCATCCTTAAATGAATTATTATTATTATTTTGCTATCGTAACGTGAGTGTTCTAAAAAAACTGCAATATCACATTTATTAATACGAAATAATATGTGATCTGTATTATTTTTCATGGTTTTCATTTTTGCAATGGATATGAACGTGTTATTACGGTTGACAGGTTCTAGTATTTTTTTTCCAGATACAGAATTTGTTCGGGGAGAATTTTAATCATTCTCTTGATACCTATTCAGTTATCAGCTTTAAAATACCCTCACTTAATTTTTCTTTTTCCGCCGTTTTAACTCCACGAATTCTCAATTAGGAATACTTTTTAAGGACAGCGGTGCGAATATTTTATGCTCTGATGTATTAAAATTGGATTCAATCAGTGGACCTTATTGGGATTGGAAATAATCGACAAAAGATTGTAAAAGAACGAAACCCTTTACAGTAGCGGAAGTAGAACAGTGGGTTGAGCATAAAATTGATTGCTTGCGTTCCTGTGTTCAATTTCGGGTGATGCATCCGATCCTCAGATTGTAGCTGTCAGGGGTTGAGGTTCGCGGAGGGCGAGAACTAGTGGAAATCGTATGCTTCTTAAAGGGGGAGGTGACTGTTCCCTACTACTGTATGAATCTATCGGCTTCTTGATGAGGAATTAAACCTTCTGTTTTACAATATATTTCATTGCTGTGACAGAACACTGGTTATTGTGTTCGGGGGTAGAGGGATAAAAGCGCGTGATATTTTGGCGTAGTGAGTGGAGGAATAATCTATCCTTGAGATTATGCAGCTTCTATTGTTTTTGTTGATAGTCTGGCGGCATATTTCTACGAGTCGATTGATATACGGTGGTAGTTTAAAATACTTCCAGCCACGTGACTTAGCGGTGGATAGCGTCGTATTATTTCGTGTCAAATTTTGCTCACTGAGGAATACTGTGATCACTGGAATGAATATAGTGAGCAGTGCACGTAAGAGAGGAATAGTGGTTCGATCTTTATAATGAACGTAACAAAATAGTGTTTGACTGAACTCGGCTCACTATGGAGACACACCCCTTAATAATCGACTTATGCTTCATTTTATTAATTCAATTGCAGTTCTCTTGTCAGTGTGTGCTTGTTTTTCTGCTCGTGTACGAACCGGAGTCTAATTTATTGTATGCATGATTGTGCCACGAAGACCTGCGTTATTATTGAAAATCACGCGTTGTAGTTGCTAGATTGCTCCGAGTTTCCTATTTGTTTTTTTTATTTTTTGATCCATCGCAAGTGAGCGTAAATCCAAAGGATAGTTCATTTCATTATATGTGATAAGGTGTAGTAAATCCCAGAGTATGAAAAGTAGTTTGTGTAACAGCCAATTTCATGGATTGTAGTAATGATCTGGTGCCACCTATTTAAGGAAATAGTTTCAGCCTCCCTTAACATTCCTATTTTTTGACCGGTTCAGTCTTTCTTTCCTCGTTTTGATTACTGTATTGTATTTTTTATGATTAGTTTCATTGGTTAGGTATTATTTGAAGCGCGGTCATGTGTGTTTCTAATCGCTGTCATATATTAGTGTTCTGGTATTGCCTGATTAATCTCCTCAAACTTACAGTGACCTTTTTTCGAGTAAGATTATGTTGTCACCGATACACCTAAGTAAATATTTGCTCTAGTTATATCGGCTGGTTTTGATAAGGCGATCGGCTCAATGAAATCTCACTCATTCACTTAGTTTTAATGTGAGTAATTTTTAAAAAATTCTTGGATTATTTTTATTTCCCACGTTGTCGGGATTTGACGAAATCGTTTTGCATTCGTACATATAGATAGGGGTGAACTACCTTTGCTATCCCTCTGCTATGGTAGCTATTAAAATGAAATGAAAATGGAAGGAGGGGTTTTAGGATGATCACTGGTAATGTTATACGTATTATCTAATTAGTGGGCCAGAATTTCTACGACATGATTATTTGTGTCGCTATGAGTGAACGTGGTATCTTCTTCCTTACCAATATATTAATATGTTATTAGCGGTGTTCGAATAGTGTCCTTCTGTGAAAAGGCAACGAAATAGTTTCTTAGTGAGGTGGTGTTTCACGTATAGAATGCCATTGATATTTTTAAATCTTCGTGTACTGTATCAATGTGTGACTGATCATGGAATTTCAATTATTTAATCATCTTCTATGTAATGTTTTCAAGCTCAACAGTGTCGTAATTTGCCCTACGCCAAATGTACGCTTTTATGTATATATGGCGAAGCATGGTGAAGAATGATAAATTTAGAAGGAACTCTTTGCAATTTCTTGTATTTACGTATGTACCTCTTTTCATGTCTTCCGTCAATAGAAACTCGAGAGTCAGAATGGGAAATTTAGAATTATTTAAATTCCAGTACCGTCCGAAACTGCACACATCGGCCTTTGACATCGGGGCTTTTCAACAAGTATACGATAATCGTATACTTGTTGAAAAGCCCCGATTACACGTGCGATAATAATCGTATTACGATTACACGTGCACTGACAATATGATCTGGATAGGGGTAACCTACTCATGCGGGACTCGAGCCCATGACCTCTTGTATGGATATGCGATGACTTTACCCCGCCGCCGAGGCTGGCATATATCGAGTTATTTTCCTGAGAGTATTTTCTCTTACTGTTCAAAGAAGTTGGATTGGATGTAGTATTTTGCTTAAACTGTGTGCGTAGCTAACATGATATGTCTGTTTTGTACTTTTATACCACTAACGCTGAAGATAATCTTTATATAGAGTTATTAGATATTACATTTCCTTTGAGGGAGGACGTTGTGGAGTTCGCACTGCTGAAACTTATCTGTGATACTGTACCACGAATACGGTTTAAAGTAAGAAGTCAGTTGTTTTCTCCATCTAATTGTAAAGCATTCGCACCTTCAGTATTCAATTAGCTGTTAATTTTCGTTGCTTCATGCCGACGTATGCCGTCTTTCGTGATCAGGAAAAGAAAGCCCCTTTTTGTTAGTATTATGCCTCTGATATTTATCGAAACCGTTAACCCCACGGTTTGATAAGCCTATTTGAAAAAGAAATAAAACCTAATTCCATGTTATTTTCCTTCCCATGTGTGAACACGCCGTGACAAGATTCCATTGAAACTTGAGCCTTTACGGGTTTAATGTAGGATGGCACGGGGCATTATTAAAGCTTCCACCGATCACGCATGTTGTTCTCGATTGCGTTCCTCGTCCCTCTAGTTTCGTATGTCATGAGTAGTCTTCCTTTTATTTTTTGGTTTATGATGAAGCTCTTAACTGAAGTGATCCTTTGGAATACCTTATGAAACGCCAAAAAAATTTATCTCTTAAGGATGCCTACTCTGAATTAGACTACTTCGATGAGTGCGTAATAATCTGGATTTGAAGTTCCTGTAGCCGATGTGAAAGAAGTGTCTCTTCAAGTCCATCCAACGTTAAATTCTGCTGCTTATAAAATTCATAAACTGACATCCGTATGCAAAACCTGTTTTAAGCCGTGCGGTGCCATTTTTTAAAATATCCAATTCTCATCTTGCTCTACGACAGCATTTTGTATCGGTGATATAACTATCTCTTAAAACCATGTTTTGGTAAAATATTGTATTTAGAATAGTTTATTCAATCATATGATTCATGATTAATATGGCTGTAGGCTTTACCTGCAGTTGGGCGGCTGCTCGCTATCGCTAATACATAACATATACAGCTACATAGTTAAATGGATGCAATGTATGGAGCACAACTTCGAACTGTCACCGATGCAGTAAGTAGTCATTTAATAGTTGCACTGCGAGTAATTGGAACAACTCGTTTTTGCGATAAACTTAAAAAAGTTCAGTAAAAGATACTAACACGTGTGCTTATAGGCATTTTCTCCGTCAGCGTTTTTATTTCCTGCGTGGACGTACTATCTTAAATTAAATGTCCATTTGTGTTTTTTGCTGATTTCACCTTTCTCTTTCGTTTTATTGCCTGGTTTCTAGAACCATATAAGGAGTAATGTGATCATGTTGGGAAGGTATGATGGCTTCCCTCAACGTTCATAAATCTGGCACCAAAATATATACGGGAGAGCGACGCTCTCATTTTTTTCTATGATTAGCCTGCAAAATCCCACCAGTTCAAATCCTAGTTTTTACAAAAAAGTAACGAATTTCAGGTACCGTTGATATGAAAATGTAATTTACGAGAATCAACAGGCACATTGAATTTGTAAAGTAATTTAAGGCAATTCCGAATCAGCTTAAGGTCTTCATAGTTAGAAATTTTTCTCTGGAGTTCAGCTACGGATGTAGGTAGACGCATATAATATCATAGTGACAAAAAAACGGAGCGGGGGATCCAATATTTCCGTAGCGCAGGTTTCTCGTCGCAAGTTTTGGTATAGCAGCAGGAAGATGACCGTAAAATTTTAATTAATTCCTCTTAATAGCCCATTAAAAATTTCACTTCTCCCGTGCGGTTTTCAGGTGCTGGTTAGCCTAAGTTTTTTTTACGCTCGACAGAACCTCGATTTCCATTTTGATTTAAAGTGACTCGTTATGTGACTTTATTGACTCATTTTAGTTTTAGGGACCTCGGGGGAGGCTAAAATTACTTGTTTTCACTTGTAATAGGAGATTTAGCTGTCCAATATGACATTTCTTTTGACTAGGGTTTTTTTGACCTGGCTAAGGGTTAACATGAGGACATGAAGTATTTATGAGAAAGAATATTATTGTGATTGCCACTTTTGATCGAGCTTGTATTGACCATGTTCCTTTCATACTTTTTAATATTTTTGTTAATGTTAGTGTGTTTTTTTCCATTTCTTTTTCCGGAAATTCTTTTGTAAAATCGGATTATTAAGTTAATACTAAGCAATTTCGCTGATCTGTTGTTGGAATAACTGTTTTTATCCTCTTATTGCTCCCTTCTCCTCTTACCTCCTGCCCTTCTAAATAAAAGTTCCCAATACTTCTTCCAACCATCCGTGTATATTATTTCATTTTCCTCCTGTATGTTTTTACAACATTCATCACGTAGTTCGGGAATCAAATTCAAGTACAGGCTCGGAGATATTCTCTTTGTTGTTGACAATATGATACAACTGTTTCTTTGCTGTTGTGGAAGAATATTACTTTCTTTTATGTTATTATCATTATCTTGCCTCAGTGCCAGTTTTCCTCAAATACTTATACTGATTCTTCGCAGTGAACTCTTGTTCTCATGGATGGTATGGCTAAATCAAGGATGATTAAGATTTATTTAAATATGTAGGTTTTTTTTTATTGTCGATCACCGCAAAGGGGGATAGTCGAGTCAAGATCAAACCAAAGCTTCGTCTCTCATGGAGCACCGAGTCCAATGAAAGAGCAATCTACATATGTGTATAATGGGAATCGTTCTTTATTATAATTGATTTCTGCGTACGAATATCCCGCATTCGGTTGGTATTTACTTGACTGATATGTATAGTAACACCATAAAAAATTGTGTTGTCCGAGGATTTTTGGGGGTGGCTTTCCCCTTGGATCTTCCTCTGGTACTGGTAGAATAAAGGACGATTCTCCCTTTGTCCTCCATTATCTCTCTCTCTCTCTCTCCTCCCGTTCCCCATTTGCGTGTCTCGTCGCAGTCCCTGTGGCGGCTAGCTGGTTATTGTGTAGAAAGGCCATTCAGAGTATTTGAGGGAAGGTACGACAGGGAGATCGGAATGAGGAATTCAAATGACGAAGAAGATTCGCTTCGAATGATCCGGGGCGTTCGCAGACATTAAAGGCATGTTGAGGGATTTGTGTCGTCTGGCTCTCTTTCAGCCGCTTTTGATATGGGTTCCAATCGCCGGAGGTGGTTCGCTGGCCACTGTTCGCATTCATTGCTCGAAAACGATTGAGATACTTGCGGTGACTTCATCAATATACAAGGTCGATGGGCTGGTTTATAATTTGTCGCATATTCGGTATATGCTCAGCTATATTGTCTTTAAGATTGAAAACACTCAGATTTCTTATAATAATTTCAAACTTTTTTATCTCCGGAAGACTTATCTTACGGCTGTTCATGGGAAAAGGTTGTAAAGGATTTTTTTGTATGGTGCTGAGTGTTTACATATTTTCTTTTGTCACCTTGATTGTTTAAACAGGGCCAATCTCGGGAATTGACGAGGTTTGTTTCATGAGTTAAACTCCTTTGTAGATGTTTGCTGAATCCTCACCAAATATTTGTTGAACAACTTTTGGAAGTATGAGGAGTAGTCAGTTGCTCGAATTGAGGTCCGATATGTAATCGCAATTTGTAGCATAGTGAAGTGTAAACAGAAATGGTAGACATTCTTGTTCAAAGGACTTGTAGAGGTTTGTGAATACATGAAGCCCAAACGAGTAACGATGCTGCGGCATCCGTTTCAGCAGGCTCGACCCTAATTACTTCACCGCCAGCGATGTCGGAAAAGTTGAAATTTTTTATGGAGCGTCAGTGAAGACTTATTTTTAGCTGCGTCGATTTCCTGTGCAAGGTCGTAGCCGGCGAGGGGGTCAAGAGGTTCAATTCCCCCCGAAATTGTTGCGATTGTGCCGGCTTAAAAAAAAGCCCTTTTGTTTGCCCCCCCCCCCCCTCTCGTAATGGACCTCGTCCCCAAGTAGACGCCCTCCTTTGAGTTTCTTGCTGCTGCCTTGACCCTTGTTCTTTTAAACTCATTGATATTCAGTTATTACTGTTTATCTCCTGACGTAGAAATATGTCGTAGGTAGATTTTACGTTTATTTCATTTTTACTTACTATGTTCGTCATTGTATGATTTGGCTCTGTGGTTAAAGACTTCCACAAAATGTAATCCTTTTATAATTTTAAGTTTGTCATGATATTACATATGTTGAATTTTCACGCCTTTGCATTCTTAGTTACGATTTCTGTCGTCGTGTGTCCGAGTCCGAATCAACAGCTCTCTTTAGCGCCCGCCATCAGAAGTTTCCCACGTATTGACGCAATTATTTGTATGCTCTGCACTGCGTGAAGTGAATTGTGTTCAGTGACCCCCAGGGGTCGTAGCAACCTCGTGCACTCAACTCTGTACTCGACCTCCCTATTGGCCGGGAGCAGGGGATCGCCACCCCTATGTTGGGTCAGCTGACCGGAAGTCGAATAATGGCATAGAAGGGACAAGATCCTGTTTCTAGTCGGCCCATGTTGTTGGCTGCAGCACCGGCGATAAGCTGTTGTCACTCTGCTTTTTCGTATTTGCGACTTTAGTGATGATGGCGCTGAATGGTGGGCATCAATTTTAAACTGAAGTCCTGAATTGTACATGTCACTTACATAAATTCTCATTTTAATATTCGAATGGCCGTGAATATAATAATGATAATAATATTTATTCAACGGGATTACACCCTTTTTCGAGTTTACAGAAAGTTTTACAAAGAAAGAAAAACAAATTAAAAAGATACATACATAAAATGCATAAGTATACAGAGAACCTTTTTATTACTTAAAAATATATGAAATATAATAACAAAGTATATATATATATCTAACGGTATCACATTGTTACATTATTTATTACATATTTCTTAAAACAAGTACAGGAAGAATGGAATAGATAGAAGTTATCACAATATAAGTTAATTTCTGGCATTGCTCTGAAAATAATCAAGTTTTTTGTATAATTGGATGGTTGAAATAGTCTTGACATGGCATGAATCGCCTTCGGTGGCACACGCAGTGACGCAGTCAGTGCGGTAGTTTTGTGATTGACATCCCCATACCAACTAGGTTTGGGAAGAAATTAATTTTGTTTTAGTTGACGTAAAATTAGATATTGGTTAATTTAACTTTTTTATCATCAAAATGTATAGTTTTGGTGAATTAGGTTTATCCGTGATCGTGGAAGAAGCTGTTTTAACTGAGCCTTTAGTGTTGTAGTAGATTAAGGAAAGATTTGAGCCTATCACCAGTGCTGTGTTTTTTTACCCTGATGGAGAAGGACGCCTTAACCTCTGCAAGCTGAGCGTGCGGTAAATTTGAGATACTGTGGAGTGCTCGAATAACATCTTCTTATCATTTTTTGAGTTCCTATTTCAGAGTTAAGATCCTGAGATGTTTTCTAGTTTCGCTGGTAGAATTCTGATTGAATGAGAGCGGTGGATAAAATATAGGATAGATACAACACGTTGCAAGGTTAAGCTAATGGCAAAAATGAAAAGGTGGGAGGTACTGTGCGAACTTCAATAAGTTTTTAATTTCTGGTAATTTACTTCATGTGGTTTTCACTCATGCCAGTAGCTGTCTCTCCCCCATTCAATTTCGCGTAAAGTGGAAGTTGGAATGCTAATATTCCGAGAGCCTCCTATGCATGCATTGCTACAACGGCAGAGCTGTTGGTAACTTGGGATTCGACGATTTGGTTTAATAATAATTGGCTCCTTTTATGATTACAAATATAGCACTCACGAGGGAACTTCGTGCCAGTCAGTGTTTGATTAGTCCATTTCCCGTACACATCTATTATACGATTTTGGAAATGTTCCATTGATATTCCTGCTGCAGTGAAATCTTGTTTTGATGTAATATGCAAAAGCTCCACCTTCATTTCCTCGGTAGCGGCGGAAACAGTCTCACCTACGTTATTTTTTTACCGTGCGTGTGAAATTTTCGGCCGTGGTGAATGAGTTCCGGTCATTTAAAAGGCCATGCACCTTTCGGTTAGCCGCCGACCGTGGGATCCTTATCGAACCCCGTTCACTTTTGTTCACTTTTTCTCTCCTAAGCTTTGGACGCCGTAAATAGCGCCTCTTATTCTCAAGTTACGCTTCGTGGATTCCGCTCCTCCCTCACCCCCGTGTTGAAAGGGAGTGCAACGCTTCGAGCGTTCCATTTGACTAATTCGCCGGCGCTCATCGCCGGGTAAACAAATGAGGGGGGCCGCCATTTTTCTGCCTGCGTCTTGGGAGAGAGACTCCGCGTTTGGTGTTTTAAAAATGGTTTCGCACCGAGTTTCTCGTGGGACTTTCGTCTTCGACTGAGGTCATCAAAGGGTGTCCACCGCACCTGTTCAGCCGCCCATTGTATTTGGAAAGACCAGCGTTATATGCACTGATGTGTGACGTATAGGGGTGTCTTCTCCTCGAAAAATGTGAGACGTCTCAAGGGATACCAGAGCAAGACGGCAATGCTACTATTATTTCTTATCTCGAGGATTCGGTGTAAATTTTTGGGGAGTGTGATTGCGCTGATACTTTAAAATGAGAAATAATGCGTATAGATCCAATCTTAACGCAGTCCTTGATATGAAAACAGTGAAATTAGAAAAAAATTGCTATTGCTTTTCATTGTGCTCTGCCAATTGGTTGATAATTATCACTGCGCAACATTCATCTCTGTTATTCCCTTTTTCATGGGGTATTTTGTTGGGCTAAAAGGTCCTTAAATGGTCCAAGTTTACGCGTGACAAGTAATTTTATAAATAGGATTTCACCTCTTGACCTTCACCTCTACAAGTATTTAACATATTATTTGGTATCTCGATACAGGCCTCATTCTGTACCTCGAAGAGCTGGCGGAAGGAACTTCTGGCATAAGGTCCTGCTTTTATTACCGTGCTCTTCTGGTTGTGTTCCGAAGTGGTTATAATCGATTTTTTTTAGCGAGTACGGGAACCGTTCAAGCTATGGCAATGCCGTTCACTATTTATCCAATATAACAGTTGCGCAAATTTGTCTTTCTGTAAATTACCGATATAACTTTTAGTTTGAACCCTGTAATAGTTACAAATGAGCACTATGAGAGGTGTAAACGTTGCAAGTAATTCAATTTCATGTGCCTATTTTCTAATCATCGTTATATCTAATAATTTTACTCATAATCTACAGGCGTGGATGCGGTTTCTGAGAGTAGGAGGGTGTAAAAGTTATTTCTCCACTTTACTATGATAATAGGTGTATTTGCAAGCCCATTAAGGCTACGTTTGCTTTCCTTTTTTTACAGTCTACCACAAGTTTGTACGGGATATATATATTGTTCGTGCGAAGCCTACTTTGTGAATAGCTTTAGCGTTCACCTACCCCTCTGATTTTACGATGCCATTTAATCGCCTTTTTGCCATGGTCAGGTTTTCCTGGGAACGATGTATTTTACCTCATAATCGTGGGATATCTGAGAATATATTTGTTTAATTTTGTGGCTAATCGTAACCTTAATAGGTTATTATGGTGGAAATAACATTTGATTTTTTATTCATTTAGATATGAATAATCGTGTGAGCGACGGACCGGAATTCCGCAGTATTTTTATAATTCATCAAGCGTTGATGGAAATACACGGCACCCACTGATAAAAACAATTACCATTTGGGTTATCATAGTATGGCTCTGGATCTTATTTGCACCTTCAGTTTCGAAGCCTTTTAACAGTACCAGCGTGAAATGGTACCACTTGTTGACATAAGGGGTTTTCTGGCGAAACCATAGGCTTTATTCTCTGTATGAAGTGGTTTATTTTATACTTAACCTCAAGTTCCAAGTAGGGCATGTTCACTTTTTATGTTGCCTATTGTGCAGTGAGGATAATCATTTGATTTAGCGTGGTAATAACAGAACTTGTCATTAATTCATAGAAAAGTGCTAAATGTTTTATATCTTGACTTGTCTTTTCAAGACTTAATGTATCTAATGTGTTATATGGTTGCATGGAGCTTTAATTTAGTGCGGTACCTACTTAAGTTACCGTAGCAGAGCTAACGCTTCTCTGAAGATTACGTCTCCTATCCAAATCGGCATATTATAATAATAAATGCAAATTCTCACTGACTTCTCCAAGTTATGTATCAACATCATACTTTTCGAGATTCGGTTATGGTAATTGTAAGGGCGTCAGTCCCCATCACGTACTCTAACTTACACGTAGGTGCTACCGCAACTACACGCGCAAGTATGTGGCAGGTGTAGCCTCTCACCATGCATTAACCATTCATTCTGCCAAGTTGGATGCCAGTTGTAGTTTTGATGACATGAAAGTCTAGCTGAAGGTTAAAGAGTTTTCTTGACGGTCTGTTTAGGCATTGAAGCCCTTCGTTTGTGAAGGGTTGAAAGCTTCAAGGGTGTAATGTGATCTTCTCCGCTTTTTTCGAAATCCCGTGCGTGCCACCACTTATTTTACGCTATGCGTTTGTTTTGTCGAATTGGCCACGAAATACCAGCGACACAAGTTTTACATAAATGCACTTACAGCAAACCAGTCGTGATGTTACCAATTTACTATTAATGTGGATAAAACTTATCTTCCTTGAACTGCACTCGAGTCTCCATCATATTATTTATTTTATTTTTCCACCCCCTAATTAGCATATGGCAATGTGAAGGAGCCTATTCGAATTGAAAGTAAAGTAAAATTTATATTTACGCAAGATATTTTTCGAAAGTTTTAATAACAATAATTCTGCCTTAAATTTTTTTATTGTCGCTTTTAGTGGAACTGGCTAGCGTGCTGCCTACGTTCTCATAGTGGTTGCAGAACGATCTCACTGCAGAAGTTCTTTTTACATCATTTCTTCCTCTCCCACTGATTAAAAAAATATACTAATTATTGCAAATTCAGTGATTTATGAGGTGGAGAAGGGCGAAATTATGCCTCAAAATACGCTAACTTTTTCTGGTGGCCAGAGTTGCAGTGTGTCTTGCAACGATTTGTCATAGTTTTTTCAGCTGATTACTAATCTGATGATACTTTGAGTTTTCGTTGATTCGTGATTTTCACCCTTTATTTAGGTTGTTTTTCAAATCTCGTACTTTGAATGGGTATTTTGTATTTAGTCGTCGAACTAACATATTGATTGCACGCTTTGTGAGGCATGAATTTCGTTTAGATGAAATTATATAGCGAATGATTTTTAATAATTCTACAATTAGCCTAGGTTTTCACAGTATACCTCGTTTAGATTTTTAAAGGATAATGAGTTTTGTGTATCTATGTGGGTGATCGGTAAAGTTTCATACCCGCTTCTTTTGGCCAAATGTATGATGCGTGGGACTTTGGTATTCCCTTCTCATCGTTATCTCTTGTCATTGCATCTCATCCTTCAAATGTGTCATGAGACGTGGCTATTGCCGCTAATGACTTACGATAATTGATTTGGAATTTTCCTTTTCTGGTCGACAACAGAGCGTATTTTTTGGTAGGTACATACGAATCCACTTCATAAAAGATGTTGACCTTTTTTCCCTGTTTACTGAAAATTATTGCTCGGACTTTCTTGGCATTCGATTTTTCTTTGAGCGTTTCCTTGCATTGATAGGGTATATTCGGCATCTACATATATTTTACTGGAATTTCTTTTCCTCCAATTTGTACATTAAAACACTTAAAAATTACACCAACATAAATTGTTTCACAGCCCTAATAATGGAATTAATGAAGCGATGAACGTGTGTGTGCTCCGGGAACTCTCACTGTTTGAGAATCAAGGCGCCAATGGTGTACCGTTAATTAATACTTATGCATTTTCACTGATTAATTATAATGACATATTTCACTTTTCATATTTTGAGTCAGTTCATTGTGAAAGCGAGGTTAGTAAGTTAGGAAATGTTATGCTATGCTTTTCTGTTGGAGTGACGGAAGTATACATTCGTAAAACCAAGGCCTGTGAGGGATCTTTTACGTTTACCGTCATTATCTTTTATTCACGGGTATTACCGACCAAATAATATAGTATGTAATCCACGTTTAATCTGTAGATATTACAGTATACTACCCGTGATATATCCTCATTATCTTTATAGATTTTGTTTCCCGATACAAAGGCGAGACGTCTGCTTTCTGGAGACACGATAGATTTGTGATGTCCAATTTTCATTCGTCTCTCGTCTGCAAACGAGGTCATTAGCGGTGGCGGAAGTATGGGGACGAATGAATTAGCTTGGAATAGTCTTCCTAACATTAAGACGCAGTATTTTTTCGGTGATGTTAATCGTCTTTATTTTCCCATGTTGCTTTCGTTTTACTCGTGCTGCGAATAGAATTTAGATCACTTGAAGTCTCCTTTTTGTCAACGAGCCGGGTACCAATGTGTTTATTCAATAAGTCAATAATTATGGGTTAGAATTCTCGTCGACTGGTAATTCATTGTTCTGATTGAGGAGCGTTAATTTATAAATTTTTCTGCTTTTCGTACGGAAGATACTCCATTATTACCCCTTGCAGTTTTAATTCGCACTTAACTTCACAATTTCAAAAAATTCGTTTTATAGGGTATTGCGCGAAGCTACCCTGGATCTTGGAAAACATAGCGTTTTAATCATTATTCTTTTCGAAATAATGTTTTTATTTTTTCATTTTACATCAATTAGGTTACTGGGTAGATTTTTGCCTTTTTTCTAAGACATGTCTTATTTTCCTGCATGGTTCGCGATCCTGCGAAATAATATCGGCTAGTAAAGCATTCATGTTAATTCATACCGGCGTGGATTTGTTATTTGTTTGGATAGGGTTTCAGTTTGAATTCACATTGACGCTTCGATTGGTCTCCGATAATAATTGGAAATTCGATTTGTGGGCGAATAATTTCTCATGCCTCTTTCAATCGCAGCATTTTTTCTTGCTTAACGAGTTATGTCACTTCGCGTGTCTACTATTGATTAGACCTTGTGACCAACCTGGGGGGATGGAAATACCGGTTTTGTCCCAGTATTATTTAGAGAAGCGATTACCAGATAAATTAAATGGAGAACAATTTTTTATAGTTTTCTTAATGCGTCAATATGAGGGGAGATGGCTTATGAAGCGGACCCTTACTCTTCCCTGCTCTAGCGCTTGACTTCTTCCCATCACGGTAGTGGCTTAAATATGTCTGTAGTTATTGGCTCCCCAAATACATTATTTATCCTCTTCTTATACGGTGTTGGTATTCTAAAATTATAATTTGCCTCCTCCTTCTTATCTGGTCCATATAAATATTGATATTGTCATTATTTACCGGTGCAATGTTTTATCCCTGCTAAATCTCTTTCCTTTGGCCCTCTCTATCTCTTTCTCAACGTAAAAATTTTTGGCATACCCGTCGTTAGCAACCTAGTAAACTCTTAATTCACCCTCTTCTTTTACCGCACTTTCTAAACCTCATCCGCTTGAATCGGTAGGTTAATAAAGTTTTGTATGTTTGGCGCTTCTTATTATTTCATTTAAAATTTTCTATATCTGTTAATAACGTCGGGGAAGCATCGCATCTCTCATAATACTGTTTTGTTTCCATGCCGTCTTCCCGTTTCCGCGCTCGGCGCTCTTTCAAGAATTTCGGCGGGAAAGAAGACCCATTTCCCCCCCCACACAACATCTTCCCCTCTCGGCGGCGATGTCTTCCCTCCCCCGCCGTCGTAGCCATTCCCGGTGATTCACTCTATCCGCGTGGAGTCGCATGAGTGAGTCAGGTACGAAGAGTGGGGTGGGGGATGGCGGCAGTGGAAGCCGCTCTTGTTGTGGGGGGTGGTCGTGGGAATGGGACGACGACATTTCAATGCTTCGGTAACACGAGGGGGGGGGGGGGAAGGGAGGGAAAGGTCGGGGGGGCGTGGGCGGCGGGGTGCTGCGCGGACGAATAATGGACGGCGAGGGACGGGCGCGTGGCCTTCCTGCGCGCGCAGCACATGGGTTGTGGTGTTGACGTGCTCTCCGCAACAGAGACCGCACACACGTTTCACTTTCCCCTGCTCTACTCCAGTTGCTCGTATTTCCTATTTTTTTTTGTTTAAGCGTGGAAGATGAGAACGCCTTTAGTAGCGAAGGGTGGCGGTAGCGGTGAGTGCAGTGCGATCATCGAATGTCATTTTCCTTTCCTTTTCGATCATTCGAATAGCAGCATGAAATTTCACGCCTGGCGCCCAACATAAACGCTTTTTCATGAGGAGCTGAACCACTAGTTTCACGCGCCTCATGTCCGTTGAGGTCGGATAGCTCCGTCTATATCTTGTCGTGCTCAATCCCCACAAATAGGTGGGAATCCAATGGAAATCATGCAATTGATTAATTAATACCATCGGGTGTCATATTATCGGTTAACCAGTATGATATCATTGGTCCGGGTTATTGTTGGAACCAACAGTTCTATATGATGATATGTACAAATGGGTGTGTCTGTAAATGTGCATGATGTTAGTTTCTTCCCGTGTATCATCTCATGAGGAGGATCAAATTTTCGTCTTCTTAGAAGCAACTATGACGTCTTTATTAGCGTTTTCCAGTTTGGTCATTCCATTCGCAAATCCGTGACGGTGCACCGGAATCGCGCTCGGGCATGAGTGATACTCTCCGCAATACTGACCGCACGAAGTGTTTCACTTTCCCCGTTTTTTTGTGGTGGGTTGAGTTATAAATTTTTTTCCAGGGAGGAGGTGGTGTCATGTTTCCGAGGGTCACTCCAGTTCTCGTGCTCGGCCTTCTTTTGCCCGTGTATCCTTTAATCACATGTGTTAAAGGGAGAAGTTTTTCGCATTATTTCGAATTGACTTACATTATTGATGTACTTATCACGTTCATCATTACAACTAGCGGAGAAATTGAGGTGTATTGGTGGAACTCCTATTTAGTATTTTTTACGTTTATTATTTATTTTTTTACTTTCCTTGATTCAACAACATTCTATTTCTGCTTTACGCTTTGTTGGAGCGTGTGTGAATATGTTGGTGGATTTTACTATGCGTTCTTTTAGTTTTTTGGGTGGTGTAAGGGATATTCCATATCAATTGCTCTGATTTCAAAGAATCCCTCGCTCGGTACTTATGCATCGGTTAGACTTAAGTAAACATCCGTTTTCAGGAAAACCTCTGTCACAATGTTAAGTCTCATGATTCATGGATGGAATTGGAATGCGATTTTATTCGCGGAAATAATTATAACAATTATTGGTCGTCGAGATATATTTAATGTCTATAATAATTTTAAGTGTCCAATATTATCCTTTCACATGGTTGAGGCGGCATATTACGGGGAATTCTAATCCTGGTTTTCAATAAGAGACAAGTTTTTTTATCTTCTTCTGGGATGGGACCGCGAATCAAGTGAGCAATCAATAATTGACTCATATAAAGTTTTCGGACGGAAAGAAAGGTCAACGGTGGAGGAGATATCTTGTTGGCCTCTTATATGAGGTGTAACCTTAAATAATGTTTTAAAGCATATACATATATAACTGGACGATAGCGTTTGGTTGAAATCTGCTGACCTTTGAGCTGCAATATAGCTTTAGCCTAACCAGTTCGTTTGGTTATTTTATTGCCAGTGGTGAGTAATTTCTCTTATTTATTTACGTTTTATTAATTTATGTTAACCTTCATGGATTTTGCACTCAGGTTTTCCTCTCCTGTGTCATTTTACCCATCGCTTCAACATAAATCCACGGAAAGGCCACTAACTTCAATCAATATTTGCGTCACAGCAAGGCTGTAGACGTACATATATTTTCGGGGGTTAACGTTGATGGGTATTTATTTCCTGGGGATTCTTTTGGAGCGAGCGCACTACTGTACGTCCCAAGGATTTCGGGGAGTTGAAACCCATTGATCCCCCTTTCTCCTGCCCGTTACGGCCTTGTTTACGGCGTGAACTTGTGTCTGAGCGTATCACGAGGAGCTGTCTTCCACCTCTGGCCTGTGTTTGGCTCGCGTCAATATGCCCGCCTCGCGCGTGGGGGAGATTACGCATGCCGTCGGACGTCTAGCGAGCACTAGAGCGACGCGAATGAGGAGGTGGGGCGAAGGCATGGCAAGTCGCCGGTTCCGCCCTCCTGGCGCGTGGAGCGCGTCGTGAACGCTTGTAAACAGTGGCGAACGGTGAGTGGCATAGTAGGGATTCCCCGGACGCCGACGCCCTATACCTACTCGTTAGTGTGCCCAGGTTACGCCCAACCGGTGGGTTATATACTTACGTTAAAAAGGGAACCGTTTGCCGCGATGACTTACTACTACTTTTCGATGCATTATCCATAATATGTATATTGATGAGGTAACTAAAATGCGAAACGTCAATTACTACAATGAAAGGACTGAATTATCCGGATCATGATTCTTTGCATCTCAATCGTTCATTAATAAATTATATTTTTATATAATCACTAACAATATACTATAATCACTATTGTAAGAGCCGGCAATGCGATGCATTTGAGCGAGGATTCCTCTCTGATTTGAGCCGCTTTGACCTAGTCGATTGGTTCGGTACGAATGCTCACATTAGGCGTTCGGGGGAGGTAGAAATGTTTTGTAAACATCGTGTGTATTCGTATAATATATATTGCCTATAGACTTTGACAGTATAAAAAATAAATCTACTTCTGGCTAACCAACGCTTTTTTGTCGTTTAATCACTGTGCGTGGAAGGAAAGTTATTTTTTAAAGGGAGGATGAGTTCTTTGCTTATGCTCTCTGGCGACTTGACAATCCTCCCTTATCCGACCACCAATTGTGTCGGAAGGGAACGAATGACTTTGGCATTGTGTCGTCCGTCTGCCCTCAAGAAGTGTTTATTACTTTATGTCACCCCTATCCTTATGGACGAGTGTTTTCACTCTGCGGCGCAACGGATTAATTTAAAATGTAATTAAGGGTAAAATTCGACTAAATACCAAAGTATAATTGCACAATGCAGTTTTCGTGTGGTGTTGGAAGTGAGACGGACATTCTAGGATAAGGCGACGGGGTAATACTCAGGTGTTAGAAGTATGCTGATAGTTGGAGATAGCAGTGAATGAGGAAAATATCGTTTCTTTTTTTCTTAGTCTTACAATGACATTGACGATTGATGTTGGCATTTTAAAAGCAATCGTGTGGCATCATGTAGACTACCCAATTGTTTCTGGGAAATTAAATCGTTGTGAAGGGGTCGGATTTCTCGAGACTAACTCCCTCTCGGGATAGGGTTCTATTCGGAGTCTGGTGTCGTCGAAGGGTTGATGGATGGGTAGTGTTTTAAGGATCAGCTGGGTGTCGTATAACTGACCGCGTACCGAATGGTTCCAATGTAGTGAAGACAAACCGTGTACCGAAATTTCTGGTTTCCTTGGTCATTGTTATCAAACGTTTTGTGAATTAATTCTATGTTTGTGCAGAAGTTCAGCAAATAGTGTAGCCAGGATAAAAGTAGTGTCGTTTTTCCAAAGTGTAATTTTTGCTGTGCATTTCCTTATTATGCAAATACACCAAAGGATGAAGTTCGCCACGAAAAAAATATTTGACTTAGCCGGGATATGGCCGAATGAGGAAGACTTTTTTTTTGGGTCTTCCCCGTGCATCCACCTAATTCTTTTAATAAAAAGCGATTTTGGATCCGGGAGGACGACACTGTTCTCTCCATAGACTTCTCCGGCGTTGACGGAGAAATGCTGGCAAACGCGACGTTAAAAAAAAAAACGCGAAGTGGAGTTGAAACCCAAACTTTACATCGTGACCTGCTCTTTGCGAAAATAAGAAAAATCTCCAGGTTGGGTGCCGTCGCAGCTTTTATCTGCCGCTGGAAGGGTGTCCCGCCTGCTTTTTTCGTTTCCTCTTGCCCTTCGCCCCTCTCCCTCGGATTTCCTTTTGTCCTTCCCCCCTCCACCACCCCAGCTCGGCGAGACTTTTGTTAGGACGGTCGAAGGCGTGGGTGATAATCGTCGCGGCGGGTGGCTGGCTGCAAGGGAGCCGAGTGCACACGGCCGGAGTGTTGCCGATCGATTTCTCCGCTAAACTTGCCAATTAATCATCCGGTGTGAACATAGGATATGGGGGTCGAATGAAGGTGGATCGGATCGGGGGTCGTTGCGCCGTGTTCTGCATTTTGTACGAGGGCTGCGCTCTCGCCCTATTTTTCCATTGTTTCCTGCGATAAGTAGTCGTCTACGACAACCCATCGCCTCTCGGGGGGGGGGGGGGGGGGGGGGGAAGGAGTTCCATCGAGCTCGTTTTACTTTTTGAGTGTGGAAGTTTCGTGTGCTATGTGCTGGTTTGTTTGTGTCAGTGATAGAAAGGAATTATTATGTGTGAATTTAGATGATGGAATTTAGAAACGCTTCTGGCAGCATTAATTCTTATTTTCGTGCTGTTTGTGATCAGTTTGGAAGTATAGAAACTTAACCATTGAAATTCGTGTCTCTTCTGTACACATAATTGCATTACGTTTTTATACTTGTCTGTCGGTTGAATTAAACTTTACATATATATGTTTTGATTGAAGAATATTGTAATCGTGGTTAATTAATTGTTTGGCGAAACTGGATTTTCAGGATTCTCTAGCGATGGACAGGTTACACCCGTTCAATTCGTTATCAAGTGCGTAAAATGTTAATGTATGATACGGAGGCCTATATAACTCTTATTTGATTGCCTCGTCGAGACCTCTCAGATTCCCTAGGTAACGTATTGCCAAGTCGCTTCGGTAGCTTAAAGCACGTCTGCATGGCCTTGGTATTCAGCACGCATGAATACAAGTCCTTCTGTGGTTCGCTGGTCTCAATATTCAAGAAGGGCTGTATATTTATGAATACCTGAACCACCTTATAAACCGTGTCTGAGCGTTGCTGTGCTCAAGGATTTCCTGTATTGGTACAGGGAATGCAAATTAAATGTGATACCATCCTCACCCTTGTTTATGACTTATCCCAACGCCTTTTGGCAGTACGTGAGTTTTCTGTGGCATTTGTAATGGAATACAGGTTCTGACCATCTTTGTGGGTGTCGGCCCGTGTTCGAATGTGCCTACTCGAATCAAGGAATGGTCTCTCTTATTTGGGCTTCGATAATTGGTCTTAGCTTAAAAGCGAAACGCAATATATAGACGTCGGGCAAAGCGCATATTACTCTTCCAATCGTAAAGATTGACGATGGTGTTGGTAAATAAGGTTATAGTCATCTCTGTCCTTCAATGCGGTACACGCATGGCTGGCCAAGGATATTCAATCCTGAATGTAACCAACTATGTCGGCACATTTTGGACGAAGTCCAATTAAGGTATCCGTTTATACGTTCGCAGTTTCTCTGATATTTAAATGCCATTCTAGTTATATTTACTTTATCTTCTGTGGACTTTTCTGTCTCGAGTTTGTCAATGTTTTATGACTAAATCTACTTAACACTCTGTGAGCCATCTCTAAAATGTTTGGCAGGGTGTGTGTTGTCACGAATTAGCAAGTATTAGGACGCTACTTGTGCACTTCAAGGTTTACGAATTAAAATCTAGAGTAGGGGTACGTTCATGCTGTTGATTTATGAGGTGGTAGGCTTAGAATCTTCATTGCAATGAATGTAGGAAAAATATTTTAATGAATTCTCTCAGTCAAGTCACTTAATATTTGTTGACAACAGGGGAAATTGAAAATTGGGCGTATGGAGATCAATTATTAGTCTGTTTGTGTGCTTGTCTAGGGCTGTGAAACAATGTCACGTTGAGGGCGGAGCATAAGGTGTATTGAATCTTTCCTATTCATAATTTATAGCATTAAAATTACCAGCCTCTCGTATTATTGTTTAACAATTTACTACACTATTGAAGGTACAGTGGAGTAATTATTCAAACATTACGGTCTACTTTTTTCTCTTAAATGTTGGCCATGAACAGTACCAGTCATTGAGGATTTGTCTAGTATTATAGAGACCTCTCCTGGCCTTACCTTAGTCGACATACGATGTGTTTTACGTCAGATGTAGGAAGTATTTTTCTTCAGTAAACCTGATCTTCCTCCTTTTATCAGCGCTTGTTACTTTCTTAGTCCATGGGTTTCCAAGAGGACGACTTTGCCGGACGACGTTGAGCCTCGCTGAGCGTATTTCATTTTTTCGCGTTGTCCAATGAGCGAGCTGCAGTGATCGATGTGGAAATGAGATCATTATCTTCTATCCGGCGAATATAACGGGATGGAAACGTGTCACCAAGCGTGAATTGCGCAGGGACGCTTTGGGAACCTTTGTTTATCCGCTGCAGGCACATGCGCTTTGAGAGAGTTTCAGCGAAAATGTCGCTCTTGATTGCTGTCTGCCGGCTTTTAAGTTTCATTGAGTGCTATGCTTCTTCTGTAATGTTGCTGTACAGAGTTGACGAATAATTGCTCTTCTCCTTCCGGAGGAATAATTCAATTGTTCAAAATGTGTATCTGTTCCGTTCTATTCGTTAATGATTGGAAATATTATTGGCTGATATTTCGTTGTTTAAGGAATAAGCAGCGGACTAGCCAGCGACGTACATATACGGAGTCGAAAATTCTTCAGTGAAAAGATCATTTTCTACTTTCGGGTTCCCTGTCAAGGATAATTAATCCTTCCTTCTGTAGGTTTAGCACTCTACTGTGATATTTAAGTCTTTTGGGTGTTTCCAGTGGAAATGTGTGTAGTAGCATTAACGTGCGGGTGTGTAGTATTTTTCTATTCCCCGTTAAATATAAATATTATCAATGAAATTTTTTTATTTATTTATTACGAAGAGCTATGAAGTCTTTCGTAGTGAATTTGAAATTAGGATTAATTAGTGAAAATAACTTCGCATATGTTTAAATTTTTCATGGATAAATTAATACATGTGTTTTCTTTAATCCGTTTGTTTGTAATTGTTTTGTGAATAATTCCTCTTTGGTTACCTGATGCCTTTACGTTTTCTTTTGTAATTTTCGGTTTGACTCTTCGAAGATTTTTTAACTAGTCCTAGTCAGTCAATGTTAGAACGTAGGTTTCCGCGGCGATGGTTTGATCTCTGCATTTCTCCAGGGTTTTCTTCCGCGTCAGCTTGTTTGTGGACAACACCTTCGACCTGAAGACGCTGGCAGGATAGCCAGCGAAACTGTTGTCCACAAACAAGCTGACGCGGAAGAAAACCCTGGAGAAATGCAGAGACTAGTCAGTCAATCTATGATCATGAAATTAGGGGCATCATGCAGTATGCCATTTATTTCTCGTTCTGTACTTACTATTCAGGGCTCCTTAAGTATGCCTCTGAAGGTTCCGGAATATCTTTTATCTTACCGTGTTGACGCGAATGTGGTGAAGCCGTAAATCTTCCTCCCCTACGTGTGATGTTCCCGTATGACAAAGGGCGCGGATTGGCAATGAGGCTTCGATGAGTCATTCTTCAGTTGGAAGCGGCTGTGATCGTCGTGGGTTCTGCTGGGTGCTCCGAATCGCCTTAAAATCCGCATTCTTTTGCTCAGCTGCCTTTGTCTTCTCTTCCTCCCACGAAAAGATTCCCGCTTCGCCACGCCTACCGACGGAGTTTCTCAGAAGTTCTCCTTGAATGGCTGCTGTGGTATTCTGTTATAGTCACCGACTCCTCTCAGAGAGAGTGACTCGTCCACTGGTAGGGAATGTGGCCCGAAGTTGAGGAAAGCTTATGTTAGGTGTGGTACAGACGTAGACGATTCGTAAGAATTCCTCATAGAAACATGTACTAAGGTTCCACGCGAATTGTTTAGCTTTATTTGAGTACCTGTTAATCGAAGTTTTCTACTTTGCCTCTCGAAGTTTTCAAGAGAGGCAAATAGAATTTTGATTAATTATGCCTGTGTTTGAAATAGAAAAATTTTTAAACCGAGAAATAACTGAGCTAAATTTTCAAATTGGAAATACACACTAAGGTTGACGAGAGTTGACACTGTATTTATTGTTGTAATTGCCTACTCGTTAGGGTTATCAATGTTAAGTTCCCAACTATTGTAGAACGTCTCATCTGCGTAATATATACGTAATTGAGTACTTCATCCTCCCGTAGGAGTGTACGTGATTTGGTGGCATGAATGCTGACTTTCACATCCTCAGGCATTGAGTTCGATTCCTTTTGGCGATCTATGGTTATTTTTATTATTCCTCTTCAGAAATGCTATTTATTTTCTCAACAGAGGTTTCCTTTGAGAGCGTTTATTAGTTTTTATGCAGAAATCCACTAATGCCCTGTTATGTGGGGTATCAATAATTTTCGGGTGCCTGGATTATTTTAAAAGAGTATAGTGGAGTATCATTTTTTATCCATTTTATTCTAATGAATATCTTACTAAGGTGTCTGTAATATTTTCCTTTGAATAGATTCACTGTGTCGTTAGTTCTAAGATAGCCATAGTTGTATGTTCGCCACTGGTGGCTATCAAATCCAAAGCTATTTAGGAGTAAATTATTCTAGTTACTATACCCGTGCTTTTTAGGAGTGACATATGCATATAAATTTAATTATCTTATTCCTTGCAATATTTCTACGCAATAATTTTAGATTTGACGCCTGTTTTCGTGTTCCTAAATTGCAATCGATAACTAGTTAATTTTATCAGTTGCGTTGCCTCTGTCAACATCTTGTTTTGTTTTTTCTTTCTTCCGGTCAGTCATTTCACTATCAATAATAATTCCTATCTATGAATGCCGTACAATTTTCCTGTACCTAATGACTGATAGAGCACTAATTTGGTTCGCTCCACGATCCGAAAATCAATCATAATTTATTCTACATTTTGATAAACATCATAAAAAATATAGTGATTATATCATGGTGCTTTTTCAATCGTGATCAAGTGTCCTGAGAGATGACGGCATCCTTTCACCAATGAGATGACCGCATCCTTTCGCGAATGTTCCTCATACATCGGCGTCGGAAATAGGTCTTTTTTCCGAGAAACTTTATAAATGCAGGCGACTGAAACAGGTTATGCGATCAGTAGAGTGAGAAAGTTCCTTCCTTCCCGCTCCGACCTCCCCAAGGACGATTGGCGTCTCTAATAGGTTCTCCCGTATTCATTGCGGTCGTGTTTGTTTGCATTGCGTGTTTTGTGACATTGGTTGCGCTTATTGAAGTATTGAATGAATTTAATGCTTTATATCAGATTCTAATGGTAGATTCCGTGTCTCAAACTCCGAGTTCAAATGATGGTTGCCTGCAAATGCAATCATTTCGGACCTAACACAATAATTACAATTCATTTAAATCGAATGAATTTTTTTATGATGAATGTTCTTAATTATTCATATTTTTTCGACGTGGTTAATATAATCTTAGTACCCAGGTTGGTTAAAACAGCTAGAATTGTATAACTTGGAAACGAAGTCGTACTAAGTATTCAATGACCGATGCCTTTCTTAGAAGTGGGTATATCCTTACGTAATTATAATCTATATTCTTCAATGCATTCCTGGGTTAAAGCACATAAAAGAAGTCTTATGATAATGCGCTGGCTTGCTATTCGCTCATGGTTCAGCAAGTTGCGGTGGTGTGCCGCAGTACGATTATGGTATATTACTGCTAGTGGTTCGTGTTTCCGGAAAAATTAATGTTCTAAAATTCTTATTCATAGATTTGATGTTGTAGTTTGATGTTCTTTTTTTCGTGTTTAAGTGATTTCTTTCCTTTGGTGATAAATATATAATAATTTTCTTCCGTCCTATTGTAAATGTTGTCTGTCATTCCTGTTATCACTGATACAATGGTGTTATTGTGATATAGGAATCACTCTTTAGATTCCAACTAGTTTTCTATTGGTTTCGATCACAATAACGTGTAAATTTAAATCATATTGAATCTATATATGTATTCATCACGCGAACAAATTAATCATGTTTGTTTGGAAAGACCTTAAACAAATAAACAGGTGGAAAGAGTGCGAATGACGTACGGTATGTTCGAGAAATCGCTGACTTACTCATTTTTTAAGGTTTCTCTCTCTCTCCCGAAAGCCCTTCTTGATTTCATTCTCCCTCTCGGTTGCCTGTTCTTAACTTGTAATGCTTCCATCCAGTTCTCCGAAAGGATGACTGTATCATTCTTAGTAATCGTAATTACTTGGAAATCCGTTTTGCAAAGTGTCGTTTTTTGCGTTTTTTTTTACTCTCCAACTTTTTCCATATTTTTCTACTAGATAAATTTCTGTACTATCTTCTGTTAGTCGCCAGAATAAATCCAATGGTTTTCCATCCTCTTAGATGTTGTTCATATGAATTGAGTTTAAAAAGTAAATACTATGACGATTGCTTCTTTGGTTACGACTATGCATCGCTTTCACGAACGGTGTTTTTATGGCGTATAATTCGTCTAAGACTTACGATATCATATGATAGTGTTCAGAATACTTTGGGAAGGCTCTTTCGGAATTTGGCTATGCCTCAAATTTGAATGCTTTACCTCGGCGTTTTCTTACATTTTAAGTTTCTGTGTGGGAGATGCATGCAAACTTCGATGAATTCTCCTATATTCATGGCAATGGTGTATGTTTTAAATTTGTGATACACCACGCAATAAGGTAAAAAAAAGTCACCGTTGGGGTGATTGCTGCGTCTCCTTACTGCAATCTACATATTGTGTTGTGCTACTATGGTGGCGAATGAGGGAAGCTGTCTTTCTTCCGGTTTCTCGGCGGCGGAAAGTTGCCTTTTGTGGAAATGAAGAACTGCGCTCAACATTTCCTTACGACATTTTTTGCAAAGGTAACCACGGTACATATAATTTAATATCGAGGTTAATCTCTTAAAAATAACATTTTAACCCGCGAGCTCGCCTATCGTAGATGTATGTATAATCATCCGGGCAGAATGAAAAGAATGAGGGACGCACAGCAGACCAGGACAGCGGTGAAATTGGTGGTGGAACATTTTCAAAACTAGACAGTTAATCAGTTAATATTTTTACTGACATATTTTAGCTCTCTGTTCTACCCTGCTATTTTCCCTGCACATCATTTAATTTTCACCTCTTTTTTTAAATTTAATGTCATTACTTTTGATCGAAAAAATATGTAGTTTGGAATTATACTTCCTCAGAATATTAGATTGATGAAAACAAGATAGAAACAATGTATTAACGGAAAGGGAAATGAATGGCACGCAGGTGGGGAAACTTAATCTTTTGCATGCAGTCAGCATTTTTCCTGAATCATTAGAACCACGTAATTACTCCTGAGTTCAGCCATTTTGTACCAATAATTTTGCCTGAGTTAATTTCCTTCCCCTTGTATATCCTTATTTGTCTCGCTTTTTGTTTTTTGAATTTTGCATAGCGACCTTTGAAACTTTTGGCCTATTTATATTTTTTAATGCTGAAAGGTCATTTCCCATGCATAGAGATATAATCCCCAACGTGAGTCCAAAGTTTATGACAAACTGAATATGATGATAATAGTAATAGAGTTTAACTCGTAATGTTGACGTTTTTTCTTTCTAATTCCGAATGCCCTGCCTACCAAACTAATACGCTAAGCCGTCAAATAGAGCAACATTTTACTAATGCTATACAAAAATATCAAAATATTTTACATGGTTATTGTCAAAATAAACAATATCTTCAATAGCCACATTGTGTAGCTTTATATATTCCAAGTCTCTTTGTCACAGGACCTTCTTAACCATTGCGAAATTTTGGTATCAGCTATCGTTTAGAGGTCACGGAGGCTCTGGTACGGCAGTAAAAATTCCAAGCGTACCCTCAGGAATAATTCAACGCTGCCTTCAGCTTGGCAAATCGATTTCACCCAGGGTTATGCTGAAATTCTTTGGTTACCGGCGCCGAAACTCGAGCTTCCCATCGGGTAAAGGGTTGCGTGGCTCATGGGCGTCATATGCTACTCGCTGCGACTTTCAGACGTATAAGGACGACTTAGATTTGGAATAAATGCAATTGTTTCGTGATATTATTTGGAGGGTGTCACCATATTGTGACCTTTTCGAGCTATTTTTTCTAATCACTCGTCCGCCGGCGGTCAAGTTATGTGGAAATAAACTAAATGTCTTGGACAGTAATGGAATAAAAATATATAAGCCGTGAAGGGAAAAGGATTTATCAAAACCCAAGTCTTTATTTGGTGGGTATCGTGAATGAATAAATTGACGGTTAGAAAATTGGGTTTAATTGTAGTGTCAATTTTAAGGGTTTTTTGTTCCGTCCCAGTGTAAATGGGCGTAGAGCAAGTTTAGAAGAACTTTAGCCGGCTCTTAATATTAGAAGAAACGTAATCTTCTCTTCCATTCGAAGCTCGAAGCGGTGCGCCTTGAGTAATCTCCTCATACCAACACAATGTGAAAGGATATTCCGCTCAAAGTACATCTCTGCTTATGATATGATTTTATTTCGTACCGCATCTATATCCATTGAGGTATATGAATATCGGTACGCTACTTTTACTCCTTACTTTACCGTCATACTTTTTCGAATGCGTTAAACGGGATGTCCAATTTAGTTATTTTAGATCATCGTTAGTGTATCTACGCTTCATAATGATCCCCTTTATTTGGAATTGTTGATACATATGGACACAAATTTTGCGTTATTATTCTTTAGTGGACCCATCACTACCTCTCAACCGCTCGTATTTTGTCTTTTTATCACTCGTTAAAATTTAAGGCATCATGTTGAGATTTCCACGTCATATAGAGTAGACACTTGTCACCTTGTATTTAAAATAACAAATACACTGCATAAAGAAGCGAGATACATTTTTCATATTTGAGATATAGGAAAATGTGGAAAAGGCTCACTCCTTCATGTCCTAAAAGTCTCAAGTCGCGATAATTAGTTTAATATTAGTAATTTTAGAAAAATGAGCAATAGAATGTATAAGTAGTAAGTAACCAAAATACCGGTTGAACGAAATGAAAGCAACCTCTTGAGATCTCGTCTCCTACTCCGTTTATGAATATTTTCCCTTTTTAATATGGTAATGGGTGCATAAATTACAGCTTCCCTAATTTTGCTGAGTCGCGGAAGTGGGTGCGGATGTAGTTTGGAAAATCATACGGATGAGTGCATTGTTTGCGTGCCGAGGATGGAGTTATCAGGCGGGAGGAAGGGCGTTCGTATGAGGTGTGCTCCCGAGCACTCATTATTTCATCAGACTGGCTCGAAACACCGGGAGCATGTCTCTCCCAAAAAATCGATCCTCGTGAGAAGGAAAGCTCGAGCGTGATATGGTGGCAGTCGTGCCGTTGCTGCATCGCCCGTGCCTCTATTTAAACGTTTGTTTTCGTGCCCGCTGAGACTCAAAAGATCGATCACGGGTACCGAGAGTATAGCCCGACCTTTGGTATTTCTATCCATCTTTGAGGGATGAAATAATGTAAAATTTCTCGTTAAAGTACGTATGTTTAATTGGTAGCCATCTTTTTATCTTGTAGTGTTCTCGTCATGTTTTTTTTCAGACGAAAGTTAGTATTTTCATGACCACGAAAGGGTTGGTTATGTATGCTGTCCCATGGGAATTATCACCTAACTACTGGGAATCTGTATCAAAAGACCCATCAGATGAGTTATTGTCTCTTTTTCTTAATTCTCTTCTAAATTCTCTTAATAAGTAGTTTTGTTATATCGTGCGCTGGGTGCATATACATTCCAGATTATGGAATTATGAAGTTTTCATTTTTTTACCGCCATTGAGTTTCATTAAGTTGCGGAATGGTGATTTACCCATATTTTTTCAAAAATGTATTGCCGCAAAAATGGCGTATGATCTGTCATTACAACTTGAGCGTGGGAATTTTATATGAGTACGCGGATGAATCTACGACGTTACTATGCTTTTTTATATGTAGTTTACGTGACAGAATTTAGCATTCCCTTTCAAATAGGTATCATTGCCGTAGTATTTTGTACGGATTTTGCTTTGTGGTTTTCCAAATTAAGGAGAGCTTTGAAGGACCATTTTAAAAATTAATTGCTCATAAATACAATATCTGTAGGCATTCATTTTCACAGTTTCAACTCTTTTTCGACTCTTTCTTTTAGGTGATATGCAATGACATGCAGTTGTAGGGAAGCTTGGTAGCCCAGTGGCTAGAGCATTTGGATAATCCTTAGGGTACCCCCAGACAAAAATCTTCTAACAATATATGCAAGTTAAAAGAGAAATAGCCCCACTATCATTAAGGTGGGTACTTCACAAACCTCTGGCTAAGTCATTGGTGAGTTTTACCCTCACTTATCCATTACTTCGGATCGGATCCGTACTTCGGATTGAAACATTAAGTGAGGTTTTGGTGGTGTCGAATAGTATATTTTAAATACTTGTTAAATGTACCCTATGGCTAGCTTCAAAAATGTTTTTGGATTATTGGATTTAGAGTTGGTACTTGCTTCAGTTTGGTCTTTCAATAATTTTCTCGATGCTGGTTTTATTATGTACGGAATTATACTGTGCAGTGAGTCTCGAGCTTGTGCGTGGAGGTAAAATTGGACTCGTCATACTGCCTTTTTATTGCGTTTGGTCTTTCATATATTCCGAAGAATTCTGTGTCATCCAAAACCGATATTTTTTTTTAATGCTTACGTTATTTATGACTTATTGAATGACTTATTTTAATGGATGACATCCGTGGTTGTGCGGGGAAGGCGGAAGGAGTCCGTCATTCATGGTCGTGTAGTCATCGAACCATGAACCCGTTATCAACATCAATGCTGGTCGAAGTTGATGAAATTGCTATTTTGGCGTTAAACTTGGAGGAAAAAATTGTGAGTTGCGGAGATGCGAACTCGCGAGAAATCGTTAGGAGAAGAGAGATCTCTTTATCTCATTCCCTCTTTCTGGCGCAGACCCCTTGACCTCCGGCGGTACGCCTCCGAGTGGGTCTCGCCGCGATGATTAAAAATGTGTACACGACGCACAGTGGTCCGGATCGTGAAAAAGTTGGACAAAAATCAGATATTTTATGTATGTCTTTAAAAATTGCTCTCTTCATGTTTTTTGGCATGCTATTTTCATTTCTGTAGTTATTTTTGCGAAAAAACCATTATTTTAGGCGATATCGAGGAACTTTAACTTATTAACTGGCTAATTGTAACGCTGATTGCATAGACAAACGCAAATCATGATAAAATATGAAAATGAATGATAATTAGTTATAAAGTATGAGCTATTTATCCTTTAAATTAGTCAATAAACAAAAAAACGGCTAAAAGTAGGGTTGTTGGGTTCATTGACTCACGTTAAAGAGATGCGATTTCCAGATTTCTTGAGGTTCTTCTGTATGGACTAAAAGTAATTATTAAATAAGTGTCAAAATAGTATTTAAGTGACTTTTGTTCTCATATTAGCATGGTTAATGCCTTAAAACTTACAATTATGTATTGTGATTATGCATCATCAGATTCTTCTGAATCCCACCCGTCCTCCTCTTCGAATTCGCTCGCAGAATTTTGAGACTCTTGCAAGACCAAGAGATCTCGAACCTCCTGCGGAAGATCTTTAAGGCCCCGGCATTTGTTCAGTCAGCTCCTAATGCGCTAATAAAAGAGTCCGATGTTAGGATCAGTCTCCGAAAATATATATATATGATGCTCGCGATATTTTCTAATATCTTTATTGCGAGATTCCTGGGCCTCCTGCGATAGTTCTCCAATAGGAAGAAGAGCCGACTCGATGACATCTGTACCATGTATTAATACTTTGTGCTCCGTGGGTAGCATGTAAAACCATCCATAATGTCTCACAAAATTTTCCGCTGTATCCAAGCAGAACTTTTTAAATTTTACCGGATGAATTAAAAATCCGTAAGACAGAGATCTCAAAATTGTTGAGAATTGAAATATTAACTTTTTTTCTACTCCTTAAAATTAATTGACTTCAAGCAACTTCGTTTTCCTAATTTTGGTGCGCGTAGTAAAAAGTGACCTACCCGTTTTTATATCGGAAGTACCTGTTAAAAAGTAAGACTACTAGAGCAATATCCCAGGGGACCCCATGTCACCATTAGAATAATAAGAAAATACGAACCTGAGGTGCTTGGAAGGTTGCGAAATACATCAGGGAAATCAACAATTTTGTCCAACCAGGTGCCATTCCTCTCCAAAAAGAGAGATTGATCGCGAACTAGCTCGCCATCTTCTCTCGTCGGAATAAAAAAATTTCATGTTCAAAAAATTAATAAGCTCAAGTTTTGCCTCCTCATCTCCGTGTAATCTGAAACAACCCTCTAGATATGCATTCAAATTCTTTTTTCGAGCAACTATGATTTTCTCTTTTTTCTCCAGCATTTTTTCGTGCAGTTCTCGCCGCGTAAATGTCCATGACATTTTTGACAGTCAATAATAAAAACAGAGGTTTGTAAAAAGCTACAAAACAGTCTTCTTTCTACAAAGTTTAAATATCAAATAGAAGGGAAAATATGAAAAATTAGTTCGGTACCTCGTCTCAGACCAATTTTAAAAAACGGAAACTAGAAACGGTAATATGTGACACATAGTACACCTGCTCATTAATCATTATTTCTGTGGTTGTCAGGATCTAATAGCTCGCAATTTGTTTAGCTATCACAACACTATAACGTCTTTGGGAGATGACTGTAAATCACAAAAACTGTAGCCAAAATAGGACTTCTCAATTAGCGATGGGTATGTGTTCACATCGACAGAAAAGCAGAAACTGAAGGGAGTAGGGTTAGACCCCGTAAAGAGAAATTTGAAATGTTTAGATTTTGTGCGAAAATGCATACTAGCGGCGGACCTGCAATACAACCCGTCCAAAAGGAGGCGGGTGGAGGGTAAAGACCTCATCTATCAACACATGCAGCTTCACTTGCAGGTAAGACCGCCCCTAGGATAGCAATAAACTCAAGTTGGGTGGTGCACCAAGTTATAAGATAGTAAAATGCCCCAACTAAGGACCCCTTCCCACTTCCCTAAGCTCCGGCGCGTGTTCGGGTAACGGGTCTCCTGCCACTTCGGATTGAAAGAAAGGGAAGCCGGTAGTGGGTTTTCCCAGTAGCAGTGTATGTTGCCTGTCGTATTTACTTCAATAGATTACCAAAACGCGATTGAAGTCGTTCAGAGAAGCTATCGAAGAAAATATTTTATCTCCTCTCCCAGCGTCCTAACTGCGCTTAACTTAATTCAAATTGTTCCGAAATTATTCTATTGGTCCACACACAAATAAAGTTTGGATGATTACAAAGTATAAAATAGGTTTTAAAATGCTAAAATGCTTATTTTTGTGATTCTGGCCCATGAAACATTGGGCGACACATTTTACCATGTGCCTACACTGCGCTGACGCTAGCGTGTCGACGCTCACGTCTACCGCGGCTAGGAACATAAATCGTTGTTATTCGCTGACTCGCACAGATTTGCAGCTGATTTCTTTACTAATATCTTTATAATACTGTACTTTATTGTCACCAATAGCCGAATTTGCGCAAATCGACGTCACTTTTTTTATAACTCAACATTTATGCGAATTTTTCCGTAAAAAAATTACTCCTCTTCAAATAATTCTACAGCAATCATCAACATCTCTAAAAGGTTGAAATATATATTTTATGACAGTGCAATGTCTAAATTACTATATTGCAAAGTTGTTTTACGAATATAATTGGCGGCGTAAAGTCAAAAATAAATCTAAAATACGTAATTTTCGAAAAAACGGAAAAATCGAGTTTCCATTAGAAATAGTGCTACTTTGACGCAATATATCTAAGCAAACAATTTTTTAAATAAAAAATTAATCATGAGAGATGATACCCCAGACATATTACTACATAACTTGTATAGTCAAAGCGAGTTTCAAGAAAGTCGGAAAAATGATTTTTGTCCACCTTTTTCCGGATCCGGACCACTGTGCGACGTTTACTCGTCAAGTGAATGCATTATTATTGTCGGGCGGGGAATGGGAATTGACGCTGCAGTAAGATCGGACTCCGCTTGCTCTATTTAGTTGTCGCATTACCTCCCACCCTGATGAGGGTGACTTGACGAATGAACCCAAGGAAGGAAAGCGTTCATCTTTGTGAAAAAGAGAAGAAACTTAATTCTTTCTCATTTTACTTCTGCACAACGAGACAGAGGTGGAATAATTTCCTCAACTTCGGCCAGCATTGATTACTTATGATCTAAAATAAGTTGAGCTGTTGTAGATTTTCTTGTAATATATTTTTTATTTAAATACAAACGTTGTAAATAACCTCTGCTCAGACAGCAAAGTCGTGGTGTGGTTAGTTACTTAGAATGTTAATAATCTAAATATCAATATAATACTTTTTATACCTTTTGTTCTTATGTTTTTCATTCTATTTTTAGCCTCAAAAGTTGTGGAAACTGACTGAGAATTCATTTTTTTCGGAACACATCCCCTTTATCATTTCTGTTGAAAATGCAATATTATTGCTCTAAAAGTTTGCAAATTTTGTGAAGACCGATTTCTATCTCCACCAAGTTCTCCCATGTGGATTACGGCTGGTGGCAAATCTACTATTAGAATCGAACGGCATAAGTTACTCAATTGAGTGACGAAGTATACATTATATTTTGTAGTAGTAAAGGAATTTAGGTTGCTAATAAATCTTTAAGTATACAAAGGAATTTTTGCATTTGAATTTATATTAAGGCATTTGAATTTATAATATATAAAATTTGTAGTAATTTAATATAAAATATAGGCCCTAAAAATAAGGATATTTGTGAATAAATGAAAAGATTGGTTTTGCTTTGACAAGTTAGAGAAGTGTGCCTTCATTATGTCACTACAAATTTCGAATCGCCTGGAAACGAAATCTGTAAAGTATTTTATTCACGTTCAAGTTACTTTTACGGTCTTTAAAAATTAACCTCAGTCAGGATAAATGAAGGGGCAAACATTGTATTTAAACGGGGAAATCTGTTCTCAATGCGCCTCTTCTTTATCGACTTCCTGAATCGTCTGCTTGAAAAAAAAATTTGGGAATTTTTTCCACCCTCTCTCTTTCATATAGAAAAGAGAGTATTAAGAAGAAAGAACATTAATACGTCTGAAGGTAGAGGTAGTTTTTTTTCTTAGATTGAGAATAACATCCGTGCCTTTGGGAAGACTAAACGCTTGAGTGATTTCTCGTCTGGGGTGCCCATCAATTTGCGATTCATGCGCTTGAAGATGTCGGGATGTTACCCCGCCTCTGTCTCGTTGAGAACTACGCTCGCCCAGCTTGGAGCGCCGAACGCGACCGCCTTTGGGCGACCGTGGAATCGCGGAAGAGGGGAGAGGGAGCCCTGTCCACTTGATTCGCGCCGGCTAACAAGCCCGCCCCCGCCCCGAGTGCATGAACCCTTCCTTGCCTCCCCCGCTAACCCTTCACTTTCATCCCCGCATCCCTACTGAACCCCTCTCTCTCCCCTCACGGACCGTTCCCACATAGCGGCTAATGGCCTGTGACTCTATGGCGTGGAAGATCCCCTTCCTCCCCTCGGCCCGCTCGCCACTCTTCATTTTCGTATCCCTCCCCCTCCCCTCTACTCCCCCTGATGCTCCCCTACTCGTACCTCCCCTCGCAAGAAGTGGGGGTGCGGGGTGAATCCTGTCGCGAGGAGGAAGCACGTCCCATAGTGGAGTTGTGTCGTTCATCAGTGAATCTTTCATCATGAGCGATTCACTTTCATTAACAGAAGGAATTGAAATACGTTATTCGTCTTAAATGAATCATATGGTTCGTGAAGAATCGTCGTATTATGAGGTATTGTATAATATGAAAAGAAGTTAGCCCTCTATCCCACGCCAAGTATTCTGGGCGTATTGCGGTGATAGTAAAAAAAATAATTTCAATTCTCTTATAATAAATTGTGGAGAATTTAAAATGTGTGGCAATGACTCTAAGAATAGTAATAAAAAACAGTCAAAATTTCACATTATTATTGGATTCGACCGCGTTTTACAATTCGTATAATTTTACATTTTTTCTCTCGAAATTCACTTTACAAATATTCAACTCCAAAATCGGCGTAATTTATTTTACATTAGTGAAAAATGTAGCAATTAGAAGCGCAGTCTTCAATGGATTTGATGCTTGTCGACTTATTTTGGATCTTACAATCGTTTGGTTCTCAGTATTCATTTTGTTGATTTGGTCTGCGTAGTTCGTGGGAGTAATTGTGATTTGGAATCAACTTTGATCTGGTTGAACGATTCGAAAGAACGATTCATTGCCGTGATTGTATCGCACGACTCGAATCACCCCAATGAATCGAAACCCTTTCCTCTCCATCCTATCCACCTCCCGGCCCCACCCTAGCGGTCCAGTCGGTTCTGCGCAGGGCGGGAACTGCTCGTCTGCGCGAGTGTTTCTGTAACCCTTCCGCGCAAGCAGTTTTTCCCGCCACGAGGCCTCGTGGGGTGGTTCAAAAAAATGAGCCCCGTATCCTGTGCGCTCCCTCCATCTCTCCGTTGTGATGCATGTGACGACTGGGTAAAAAATTCTCCGCGCGTCCCTCGTGACTGTCAAGAGGTTTTGTTAGATGGTTCGGCTCCAGTGGGTAAGCTGCTCTGCGTGGGGGATTCTGTTGGTTGTCTGCTTGGTGTGTTCTCGAGTCTCGCTTTTTCATCCCAGAAACTTGATTTCTATTCCTTAGATCGAGGTAGATTTTTTAGTCGGGGTCCCAACCCCACCCAAGCTTACGAAGATTGTTGTGGATAAAATTGGTTACATCACTCGCCGAATGTGACTCTGTTGTTTAAACTTTTAAGTTGGCGGATTTAGTATCACTAACTTAATTGCTCACGTTTAATATTTATTTCTCTTGACTTTATACGATAGCAATACACGGGTCTTCGGTCATCTCCAAGTCGTCGCACTGCAATTAATTCTCGAAGTGTTGGAATTAATCATCCAAGTCATGATGAATAAGCTGCTCTGTCGAAGAACCTTTTCCCCCTTTTTCACGTTAACATACGCTAGTGATAGCGGTTCAAGGACAACACAACAAAAAAACTTGAATTTTTCTATAATATTAATAAACATCTCCGTTTGACACTTATTTCAGCGTATTGCCAAGTTTTCTGTAAAACTTTCCGCTATTATATTCGTCAATGCTTTACATATGCAATGAGATATGTTTTTTTAATAGAGATGCAATTTTTCACTTTTTATGTAACCTTTCATCGTCCGGTTTCAAATTGTCTGTATCATCTTTTGGTCGGTTTTAGAGTCGATCGGTTTCGAATACGGAGTAACCTTTGACCTTTAGAATATTGTGTATTCGAAACCCTATGTCTTAATTAATAGTACTACAAAAAGTTGTACACTGCATTTCATTTAACTGTAGTTGAGCGGACTGGTCCTACACTTCGACTTATTAACATTGGCGATTATTATGCAATCTACTTTATTAAAATACGCCATCTAAGAGAAGTGAATGCACTTTTTGATTTTGATTTATTAGCTACTTTTTTCAAGTTAATGAGTTGCTTCAATACTATTAAATGCTTATTTTGACAATTTAAGTTCAATCAATGTCCACGTGTTTGATTAGTCAATACTGTCGAAGTTCTCCTATGATTCATCACTTATGTGTTAGAGTCATGTGTGCTATACTTTCAAGAGGAAGTCTTTTTATTGCGTTAGTTTTCACTGAATAACTCCAAATTTACAAGGGTTCTACGAGGTCGGAAAACGCCTCTCATTCCTTGTATTCGTCTTCTGTTAAATTGGGTCATCATTTTCGAAACTTGAAATATGTTCGTGGGTTTAGAAGTCACTCTTTCTGAGTATCCAATACTCATTTGTCATATCTTCTAATGCCTATGCTCGACAGCAAATCGTTAATTTGTAGTGTTATTTTCTAGCCGGGGCAGCATGGGCTGTGACACAGGTCGGCGAAAAAATGCAAATTTTTTGGCAATATTTTGTGTTTGGTTGCAGTTAGATGTAAAAAAAAGTCTTAGAAAGTCCACTTCCTCGTTTCTGCAACCCATAGATCGTTCTTCCCTTCCGTACAGAGTAGACCATTGATTTGATTCCTCCATACCTTTCCGGTGACGTCATATTGCTTCAGCTAATTCATGTAGCGCTCGATTCTTTTAGTGTGTTCCATGTTTTCCTTTTACGATTGCCTTTACAAATAACATCCTTACAGCTCTTTGTTTGTCCCTATTATGAGGAATGTCAATGAACCTAAAAATTAATTGAAAAAAAAAGTGTTGGATGTGGAAGGCTTAATTCTAGGAATACTATTTCTATGTCTAAAGAAATTGAATTTTATAATGTGGCATAATTCGCTATGCCATGCGCCGTATACTAAAGAATGGAGAGGATTGCTCGATAGGAATTTTTGGTATAATGAAAACGTGGATGGCATTATTTGCCACGTGCCATTCGCTTGCTTCAGTTGTTTTCAAGTATCTCGTGTTTTTTTCGTGGTGCAAAAGCGGGTGTTAGTATTTTCATGTAGCAAAGGTTTTCCTCTCGCCGTGATTTTAGACATTTTTTTTACTCCTGACATTTACAATACAAAAGTTAACCGGCACTAAGCTTTTCACACCGCTTCCTTTAGACGCTGGTTTGTGTTTTACAGTTTGGTTTGATTAAATTATTTCATTATATAAATTGTTCATCACTAAATTCATTTATTTTGTGGTCAGGGAGATCCGATACCTCACTGAAAAATAAATCCCATCAAGCCTTCGATTACAGAGGTAATTCACTCTTTTGACTCTTCATTATTGCATCGATTTTCCTGGATGTGTTCCATATTTTTATCTTAGAATGCATATCTCCTTCAATTTTGTGCTTCATGCTACGTCCAATCGACTATATGTAGCTTATCACCTCAGGAGTATGTAGAACGTTTTCCTTAATTTCCTTCACGTCGACCTACGTTTTTATGTCGCTCTTCTCCATCTCGCCTGCATTTACTCCCTGAACCCGTCAGTATTTTTTAAATAATGTAAGCCTTTGAAGCGATGAAAAATCCCAACTATCCATAAAAATACCTTCAAATTCAGATGTAAAATAAGTAAGGTTAAAGCACCTGCCAAAATAAAATTTATCTGCATTCACAATGGTTATCTTATTGTTAGTGATTGGTTCACGGATACTAAATTCAGATGAGCTTGTAGGAGTTAACGTGGAAATAGGTTTTCAACGTTAAATGCGCAAACCTTTATACAGTATTATAGGTTGTTTGAAGTTCTCTTCCTGGTTGCCCCATAATGCCATTCCGTTTACGCGCTCTTTTTCATCAGTATTTTTTTCCATGTGTGCCAACATGTTTATTTTCGTATTGCACGCGCGGATATGAACATGACTGAACCACTTTTTCTTTCTAATATGAGCCGCTAAATCGTCATAAATGATTCAAATTCCTTACGAATCTTAATACGTTAGCCCTATTTATTTATGAACATATATTTAGACAGGAGAAATTTGTGGTCTCTCTTAATTCATGGATTGCACATTTACGCTGCTACGCTTTTTCCTTAGTTTTTCCGAATCGGTCGTCCATTTACCCTTATAGATTTTACCCCAGGGTGGAAAATTTTTTATCCGTATCGAACGAATCATGAGTATTTGTCCTTGATGCACTTTCCGTGCTAGTGACTCATGGTTTTACCATGACGATGTCTCTTAATTAGCTGGTAAAAAATATCTCAGATGAGAAATGGACAACTGAAAAGATGGTTTCATTGGGTCTGCAAATGAATCATTGCATTTTTGTTAATCTGGCCAAACTTTTTCGCACCACTTTTTCTCCCGTAATACACTCTTCTTCTATCAGTCATCCACTCGTCGTGTGGATGACTCCCTAAATTAGGTTCTCTAGCGTTATAATGAGATATTGGGCATCATTTCCGTAATTAAGCATATTAATCATTTGAAAGTCATCAATATCTTGTCCTGCTATGTCTCATTTTCTTGAATTTTTGTTTTATTGCATGGTCATCTGAAATAGATTTCAATCTTTTCCTTTGAATGAAGTGCTATGATGAGCTCATATAAACTTCATGCATCAATCATAGCGTTTTTTGTGCTTCACTTTCGTCGTGTGTGAATCAAAAGGAAGCGAACAATTGGCTATTATCTGAAGGAGAATGACATCGTGTGTTTAAAAATACCGTGTCGAATTTCGTTTCCTTCATATTCAGTGTATGGACTCCTCACTCTTGGTCTTTAGGTTACCATAAAATCCGTTTTTATTGGTGCCTCAAGACTTTTAATTCACCTTTCAATAGAATTACCCAATTCACTCTCACTGTTTTTTCAGATAGCCTGTGCGGTGATTACAGTAATGAATTTAATTTGTATGTGTTTAAAAGTAATTTTCCCCACTCATGTCATTCGATACAGGTCAGCATCTCTTTGATAAAACTAGATGAACTCTAATGAATTTTCTTTAGCGAGATTGGCTTATTTTTCTAAAAATACAAAAATTTCACCAGCCACTGAGGGCTACGTCGGGTAATGTAGCTTGACTGTCGTTTTTATAAATCTTATATTGTAAAAATTGTTCCTAACGTTGTAAAGTCTTCAGTTTACTTTCAATATCCAATTCGTATACCTAATTCTGTTTTAAAGCACATGAATTCGTGTTGTTTTCTAAGGCTGGTGGTGTGCATTTGAACAATTTTGTCAATATAATGATGATATTAAATTGTTGAATGATAATGTGAATGATCTGGAAGAATATTTATAATTTAGTTGTTTTATTGCTGCTATCGTTCAGATTATTCGCTGGCGGATAAAATTTAGGTACTTATATGATAACTTTTGGTGCTTTTATAGCTTGGGCGACGTATATTTGTTTCCGTTGTAGATGGATTTATGTTTTGGAATCTAACCTCTTTGATAACACCTGCCTTTAGTGGGTTGTTTTTTTCGGGAGCACACCTGGATTATACTGGCACATTTAACCACGGCGGTTTTCTTTTCCTTTATTGGTTTGGCGAGTAATTTATAATGGCACGTGGCCAAATAGGTCCAGATTAATTTTCGGAGATTTAATAGGATGCTCTTAAACCGTCTGCACAAGAGACCGTTGATGGATTTTTTCCACTCCCCCTTTACAGGTAGTAAAAATTTCATGCTCTGTGCCTCAGTATTAAGTACACCCACCAGAACAGGCTCCATTAATTTAAATTCGCCGTAGGAACCATTTCCCGAATGAGGATGTGGCGGTCATCTTGAGTCGGCCGAGCATTGACGAAATTCGCTCGGTGCGGAGCGTCGCTTTAAAACGTGACCCACGTTCAAAGTGACGCGGCCGACATCCCCTTTAAGATATGGTGGCTGTGAAGGAATGGTGAAGGATGCCCCACGAGAGAGAGTGGAGGCTCGCATATCAACTAGCTTATTATGGCAGCGGCGGGATGGAGGCGATGAAGACCGTTGGGCGGGTGTTGTCCTCGGGGCGGCGGCGGGGAGGGGAAATGAGGATTTCAAAAAAGTCCCCAGTCGTCGTTGAAAAGACATGCGTTGCCGGCAGGCAGGGTGGAGTTGTGGCACCGCTGCACGGAAGAAGGGAAGTGTATTAGTCTATGTTTTAAAAAAAACGGCGACAAATTAAATGAAGCGCTTGACAAAAAATTAGATCCTCAACTCTGGTGGGTTTATAAAAAATTACATGTTCAGAACGCCGTCTATCGCTCTTCTGAAAACTTGCTGCTAACTTCCGCACACTTTTTTAAATTGCGTTTAGTTGTTCCTTAGATGTCTTGATGTCTTGTCGGTGACATTTTTATTATACCCGTATCATTTTTCGTAATATAATTCCGTCATCCGTCATTAAAGGTTTGAGTTAGCTCATGAAATAAATAACTACGTTTCTGCGCCTTAAAAATTTTCACACCTATTCAAAATCGACCAAACCTTTCCTATCCCTTCTTTTTACCGGGCTCCGCTCAATGAATGCCGTCAATGATCTACGGCTGCTGAAAGTCCATGCAAAGTGCTTCCAGCGGTTGCTTTATCCCAATTCTTTCCTCTGTCTCGGTTAAGGGAGGACGACAGGTACTCTTCAGTGTAATTCGAATCATATTCGTGGGAACAGGTTGTCGAGGAAGTTGCACTTAGGGTAGAATTAAAGATGTTGTAGGAATGATGATGTGGAAAGAAGATGGACATTAAGAGGATCAAGATTTCAAGTCCTCCCATACTGTTATTAACTGTAGACGTCGGAGGCCGAAACGTAGTAGCTATGCAGCCGCAACGGAACCGCATTTTCGGAATCATTAAAGCATTGCCGGGATTTCCGATGAAAAATTCCCGCCTCCGCGCCAACCCCGGCTCCCACATTACGCTCCGTATAAAAGTCATAAAACCGACCACGCCGAAGGAAGAAGAGAGTCGGGGGCCACTGCTAGTTTTTCACTGCTCCTCTGCGCATGGGCATGCGGTCCCTCGAACGGAGGCGGTGGAGGCGGCAGCTGTTCCGTGAGGCCTTCGAAGGAGGAGGTGTGTGTTTTGAAGGGGTGGGAGAAGGACGCTCGTCCTTTGTGGGGGCTGAGGGGGCTGTTCGCGTTCGGAGAAGGAGAACATCTGCTCCCCCGTCCTCGCCACTGCCTCCTCGACCCTGTTTCTCTCTCTCTCTTTCACTCTGCTCATCTCTCTCCCCCCACTTCCACCACACCACGCGCATCTTCCCCAGGAAGCCCGCATCTGCACCCTCCTCACCCATCCCCCACGGCACAATCTTCCCACCAGCAGACTTTAACCCCCCTCGCCACCACGTATTTCATTTAAGGTTCGTGGACGCTACATTATATCTTGTTGGCCTTGATTTACCGTCTCCAGTGGTTATGGGTGCCCGGGCGATTCTATCAGAGAGGGTGTTGTGGGTGGGTCAATTTTGGCCGGTATTGTTGAAAGGGAAAATTTTCTTCCATGGATAATATTGTTTAAAATATTGCCTTACCTCTACGGAAGTTGGGCTATGTGAGACGTTATCTCATTGACATTGTGATAATTTCTGTTCACTGACACAGGGATATGAACTCTACGGCATTAAACAGGGAATAGAGTATGAAAATGCTCCAGAAGCCGTAGCGTACGAGTTTTAAACCCGTCCGTTTTGTACCGACCCGGGTTTACTGTCTTGGTTTGCGGAAATGGAAGAGGTGATCACCGGCACCAAAGATAGCCTCTCGACTGGCAAGCCTTAATAATATCTAATACGCACAAATTTTCCTGCTGGAGCTTATTCTTCTACGTTTTACGTCGCCCTATGCCGGAGGGATGCCATGTATTATTTCATCGACATTGTGTCAGTTGTGTTCAGTTTTTCAGTTGTAAACTTTAAATTCATGGACGATACATTATATCTTGCTGCCTAGCTTATTATTAGTAAAATAATTATGTTTACCAGCTGAGTCTGCTATGATAGGGATTGACTGAGACTGCTATGATTGGTCGCCTATGAGAGGGCCCCAGAAGGATGTATTACCCTTATTTGGGTTTAATATCTCTTAGGATTGGTGAAAGGTAAAATGCTTGAGGGTTTGTACCAGGAGTGCCGTCACTTTTATGGAATTCGAAGCATTTTAAACGTCTAAAGTGCTCAATTATAACGTATGATATCGTCGTAGAGACGTTGGTGGCATATTAATGGGTTTCACTCACTAAGTATCGTATAATAAACTATCACATGTATAATTAATGCATCATTATATGTGGTGCAATAATTTTTCTCCGTTTCGTCAAAATATCCGTTCAGTTTGCTGATTAGTCTGTAATGCCCATTGACCAAAATTTATGGAAAACTTTGACCCAATTCTATTTTATCTTACTTTATCTATATTAGCTTTTTTGGGCACTGCTTAATAATCACAAATAATTACCAGAGATACTCAGTCGATTTACTGAAATAAAGTGCTTTATGCGAAACATCGTACCTAGTATCTTTACGTATTTCTGTTTCTTGTAGACGAGATTTTTTTTAACACTTCAGCAATCGAAACCGGTGATTGAATGTGGAAACCCCCGTGTCAGAATGACTTCCGACCTACGGAATGATGAACTGAAACACCAATGATATGTCGTAAGCGGAAGTGAGTGTAGCTTTGATTTATTAATAGCATCCCACGTAGGGAGTCGGGGTAAGCGGCATAAGCAATGCAATGAATTTTGTATTCTGTAATAGCCATAGCTCGCCGCGGAAAGCACGTTGCTTCTCGTCTCACATGTCCCTCATGTTTCCTCCCACGCCTCCTTCCGCCTCCATCCCCTCTCTTTTCCTTCTCCAGTCAAGACGAGACCGCCACCGCCGTAATGCGAGTGTGACTCCGTAGATCACGCGCCGCGGGCGCAGTCTCTGTTGGCCGCGGTCGTAATGACTCGGGATTTGAGTTGCTGCCTCGTGCCGCGATTGGAAGGAAGTGCTGCGCTCCAAGAAACGTCCCACCCCACGCAGAGTCGAGGATGATGGCCGACTCCTTGGACGCGCTTAGGGTTCTCTATTGAGCTGCGTCCCAAGCGGGGAGGCTTAGATTTCGGGTCGAGTATCTCCGAAGACGTTTCTGGCAAAGGAGACGGGAGGGTGTTTTTTGTTGGCAGTACGCTGGTTGAATTACCCCATGACTTCAATACTTCATCGGGCCAGATTTGGAGGAGCAGCATCTTATTTGTGAAATGTTAAAAAATGTATGGCCGTATGATCTGCCTTCTAATTCTCGGGGTTTATTCCTACTGCTTGTAGACCTCTCGCGGTCTGGTTTGAAAATTTCGTGATTTGGAAGATGTCATTTGATTTACGTCTATGTGATTCTCTTTGTACGTATTGAGCCCCGATTGCCGTTGCGAGCTTTTAAGCGTCCAATCTCCCTAAAATCAATTAAGTAAGGTCTTACCATACACTCGTAGGTAAACCTCTTCTAAACGAACCCCGCCAAATTGTACCCCCTCCACCAATGAACCCTTCCTCACATAATTGTTTTTGTTACGGCCTCGCCCCTAAAATGTATTTATTACTTGATAGCTGGTTTGCGTAATTGATGAGTCACAAAATGGCATGTCTTTCATTTCCTCACTATATTTTAACACCGAGGCCTTGGAACGCGGCAAAATTTAAGAGAGCTGTGGATATTAAAGTATTTTTTAAAACTCTGTCGCAACTGTTGCATGCGAGTGACACGAGGACAATTTTTGGGACCGCTTGGGCGTGTTTCGGATTAAGGGGTATGCTTCATTAGTCTTGTTAGTCGCACTGTCCTTTCGTAATCTTCGGGAGGTCGTTGTTTTAAATATAAATATTTTGCCACTTCTGCTGGCCGCAATTCTTTCATAATCCAAGCTGGGTGAAATTTCTGAATAAAAAATTAGATAATGATGTTCCTTGAGTGCGCATTAATGATCTGCTTTCTCATTCTCGGTGTTCATTGCTATTGTTTGTCGATTTCTCGTGTTATCTCTCTGGCGGAATCACGAACGATCATGAATGTCATGCCGATGAATGAGTTACGAATTTGTTCACACACGTGAAGTTTCCTTTTTGGTTTCCTTCCGCATGGCTTTAGAAACACCACGGGGAAAAATATGAATTTTAAAAATATATTTCGACAACCGTGTCGTTGAAAGCATATTTTTCGGTATGATAACGTATTTATTTAAAAATGTCAATTATTTGTATCCATTGCTTTAAGTTCTGTGCCCGATGATTTATTTGAATCACCAATATTGGTAACAGTTTAGAGGGAAACTTCAAGAATACGAAAATTATAGCCGGCCTGTCGCATAAACGTTGGATAAAGTAACGTACATGCTGTTATCCATATTATTTTATGTGTATGATTTTTGAATGCGGCGACCGGACGTTTCTTATCTAGCGAGTGTTTATGCTACTCGTCGATGAAAAAAGGAAGGACTCCTCATCATAGCTGACGTCATTGCCCTTTTTCAAGTCGCTTTTGTTTTTATCTTGCTTTATATTTCCCTCCCTATCTCTTCTCTTTCCTTGTATCTGTCCCTCCCTCCATATCCGTCGAGCTTGGCGTGGAAGCTCTCTGATCTCGTTTTTTCTTCACTTCTTCGCAGCGACTGATGCTGCGCAGCCGTGGCTCGTTGTATATCCTATGTATATTTTTTTTTCAGCGGCATACTCCAGATTCTCTTCTCTGGGCACTTCTCTCTTGAATGCACTATTTAACTTAACAAAACCCTTTAATTATCGTTAGCTACTCTCGAGCTAAGCGTTGCGGAACGAGTTTTCCTCTCGCTCTGTACTTCATTGTGAGTTCCGAGGTTTTAGAAATAATTAGAATGTTTTCCCCCGGAAAATTATTCTTTGTTTCCGCGTTCTTTCTGTTTGTTCGCTTCCCGATGCATGTATCTAAATGACGCCTCCCATTTGGCGCTCTATACGGGTTGCATTTCAAGTCTTTGTCGGAATTATTTCTAAATGGTCTGCCTTTGTGTAGTTGCGACTTTAAAGATGCAATTGAGAATTATACCGGAGAAATGTATTTGATGCATTTTGATCTTTGTATCTTTGCTTCAGAGATTTTTTTCTCGTCGCTGGAAATCTTGGAATATAATATAAGAGCTGTGGTGATATCCCATGAACTTAATTATTGTCTACTCGTGTCATGTAATGCGTGGAGGTCTTTTTTTGTTCTTAATCCTCTTGAAATTTCCATTCTCTTTTTTTAAACGAGCAATTTTCATGAAAATTATAGCATCATGCCTGCCTGCACATGTAGCTATTTTTAAATCTTCGAAGAAACTACGTAATTTTGCCTATTACTTAAACCTTCTGCGCTTGTTATGGTTTGTTAGTCGTTTTCCAATAAAGAATCATTCTCTTAATTGACCAGTGTTGTGTGAATGTCACAATATTCTTTCGTCATCACTGAGCGGCGCGAGCATTGCCATGAGAAAATTCCGTGCTCAAGGCGAGGTATGAACCACAGGCTTATAGCACATATGCTATGTCGATACAGTGCGCTTGGTAAAAATTGGTATGTGCTGAAAAATTCTTCGGTTATTGAGAAATTTTTGCGTTTGCTTGTAAAAGTTGTCTCGATAATGAATCATGGGCATGCATAGAGAATGATCCTTCAAATTAAAGGAGGCCTCTTAATCAGGGATGGCAATTCCCTTCTGGTCGAAACGAAAATCTTTCGTTTCGACCTGAAGGGAAACGAAAATACGAGGCCTCGGTTTAGTTTCGTTCCCAAACGAAATTAAAATCACAAAGGAGTTTCGACCCAGTACGAAATTTTACTCCCTCGAACGAAACTAAATTAATCGAAATTCCGCTGCTCATAGTTAAGTTTCGATTCCAGAAGTTGAGGGGATTGGGGTAAGAGGGAATAGTTTCGACCCATTACGTTTGACATACGTGTAGTGAGGTTAAAATATCGATCTTAAAAATCAAATGGCCAGTTTGTGTTCACCGCGCTCCTATTAGTGGTAAAAATATGAGTGCCCCACGCATCTAAAGGCGATTGGGCGAACCTCTACTTCATTCAACCATACTTCGTACTCGTCGTGTGCGTAGAAACTAAACTGTTGGAAGGTGAAGCACGTGGTCCCTCCGGTGCGAAACATTAATTATCTACGTTTCGTTTCGTCCCAGAGTTTTAGTTCAGTTTCGACCAGACCAGCAGTTTTGACTCCGATTTCGTTTCGACCCTGAATTTACCTCCCCGGGTTTTAATCCACTTTGTTTCCTTTCTACGTTTTGCTCCTGGGAACGAAACTGTTTAAATTTTACTGGTTTTGACTTTCTTTTAGTTTTTATTGCCATCCATGCTCTTAATGCTTAACGAGCCTTGTTTCGAGAACATTTACGTGGTGGACTTAGCATGTCGGATGTTATCTAGTTAATTTCTCTTTTTAATCCGGATTCCGTTTGTGTCTATTGCTCCTTTATGTGTGGGACTATGTCATCGTGTTCCGTTTTTGCGACTAATCCGGGCTGTAATTTTGTGACAACTACTTCACCTGCAGACTAACGTTATTGCAGTGGTCAAATTTGGTAACAAGTGAGCCGCATGGAATCGTTGGATACGATGAAAGGAGATAGCGGAGCTATTGCCTTGTCTACACTACACACTTAACTTAAGTGACTTCACTTAAATATAATCTTAAATGTGGTGCGGTAGCTACACTTGAGCTTTAAGTCGACTTCAGCACCGTGATTGTCTATATCGGGAAACAGTTATGTTGACAGATGAAGGTCTAGGAGAGCAATTAGTGATTCTTTGATCCAAAGCGACTGTTATTTGAAATAAACTTCCAAACTCCGTGAATTAACCATTTTGGATTCAGAAGGTTAAAAGGAAAGACCGATTTCAGTTCCTGAGGGAACGCTATATGGCGAGAGGTGATGGAGTCAGAGGAATTTAGAATTACTAAGCGTGACTTCGTGGAATGACATATTCATAACGTAAACAAAAACACTTATTGCTAGTCAAATTCCACTGCTTTATTAAAACCATTGATGTTAAATTTCAACCATTAATTCCTCCCACGTCCAATGAAATCGCCACATCTTATCTCCCTCGGCATCCCTAGGACTAACATTAAAGCCCTATGCAATAGTTTCAATAACTGTGTGGGAAGTTACTGAGTGCATTCGTTTACGCTATTTTCGATTATGACACCATGGGAAATAAACTGTTTTACCAGATCCTCTGCCGTCGTCTCATTGTCAGTCTTAAAATTCTTTAAAACGTTTCTAAGTTTTATAAATCGAGTTTCGCCGTGAGCAACAGGCATAGCAATTAGTTTTCACGGAAATAAAACCAACAATTATATGAGAAACACTACAAAATAAATTAGTCGAATTAATATCCCCAACACTAGAAATTAACGAACGAAATAGAACGCTCAATAACCACATCATACAATACAGTACAACTTAGAACATAATCAACGGGATGATGTGAGATGGGTATTATGTGCCATTTACAACACATGAAGAGCTTCAACCGTGCGGAAACAGTTGCCTACGCAATTTAAGTTGGGTTCTAAGATGACTTAAGTGGAGGTGTACTTAAATGAAGCTGGTGACACCTACACTACCAACTTAAATACAGAGCCAACTTAAGTAGTCACTTAAGTTACTAGTGTAGACCCGGCATATGCTCTGGTTTCCGCTGGCAGTTTTTTGTTGTCCGGTGTGAAAGTTGTTCACGATGGACGTGAGCCGTGCTGGGTTTTAAAGCCGGGCACCGGGCGGGGGGTGAGAACAATAACCAGGTGCTAGCCCTCAATTCCCCTCCGCTGGCTGTAAACAAACGGCTCACCTGAACAAGTGGTCGCCCGGGGAGAGAGGACTGAGACACGTAGATAAGGAAGGTCAGCAGTACTGCGGGATCGAGTGTGATGTGCGTGCAATGAGAGCTACGTAATTATGTGTGCGGCACGTTTCAAGCATAAGTCGGCGGTGCACGCAAAGGAAGAACCACGTGATCATACGAGAAAAAGATGTGCAATGACAGCTTTCCAGGAAAGGCCAGAACCCTCTCGCTTGCTCCTGTTATGGTGTGCTTGAAAGTAACAGTTTTTGTTTGCTGGTGAGGACTGTAATCATTATCAGGTTAAATCTTCTCGGGTCTCCTCCCGGCTTGTTTCCGATTATTATTTACATTGAAACATCATATGTGCATTCATTTTCATGGTTTTAAGAAATGCGGAATGTTGCTTTCTTCGAGTTTTTGGTTACTCAAGGCTATTTTTTGGGGCGGAATCAACGCCCTTCTTCCATGATTTCGGCTCTTATCATGGCAGTAGGCTCACGAGATGGTTATTAAAGAAGTGAACTTGATAATAGTAACAGAAAATAAGAATTAAACGCCTACAAAATCACGAAGATTAGCAGATTTGGAAATGCATTCCTATATGCCAGTATTTGTTATTATATTTTCTATGAGTGAGATACATGGTCGTAGGTAAAAGAGAAAAAAATCGTCTACATGGAAATATTGCCTGATAGGAGAGTTGAAGGGAGTACTGCGTCGAACCAATGTCAGGTCAGGACCTTTGACCGATGAGTTATATGTGGATACGTAGGATTTATATGAAAATTTATTTTATGTTTATTTTTACCTACTCTGTGTTTCGCCGCCTTCAAGTAATGATTCTTATGTTACTCTGATGATGCCGAAAGGCGGTCAAACGCGCAGGAAAAATATAAAAAAAATATAGAAGACTGCAAAATATATTGAAGTATGAATGAATCTTTTGGGATGTGTCGGTTTTTCATTTCTCGATTCCATACGTTCTTGTTGTAAGAACTGGAATCGATACCTAAGCCAAAAAGAATCTTTACCGAAATACTTATCTCAAAAACCAATGTGACAACAGTACTTTATGCTATTTACATTACATACCTAACGTAAATTGAGTAATGTTTTAGATCCAATTTGTATTTTAGGCAAATTTCATTACCATAATGAAAATGATTTCGGAATCGATACCTAAGCCAAAAAGAATCTTTACCGAAATAATTATCTCAAAAACCAATGTGACAATAGTACATTGATGTTATTTACATTACATACCTAACGTAAATTGAGTAATGTTTTAGATCCAATTTGTGTTTTAGGCAAATTTCATTACCATAATGAAAATGATTTCGGAATCGATACCTAAGCCAAAAAGAATCTTTACCGAAATAATTATCTCAAAAACCAATGTGACAACAGTACTTGATGTTATTTACATTACATACCTAACGTAAATTGAGTAATGTTTTAGATCCAATTTGTATTTTGGGCAAATTTCATTACCATAATGAAGATGCTTTCTAATTATTGAAAGTAAAGAAATTTAAATGAAAAAAAATATTAAAACCCGATGCGAGAACTAGAAATGAGATCCGGTGCCAGGAACCGAATTCGAATTGGAACCGATGAAGGTGTGACCGACCAAACTATGGGTACTTACAGGTAGGTATGATTTAACACTTTCCCGAGGAATACCATGAATAAACTTCTCGGGTTTGGTCGGCGCGGGTCAGAACAATTAAGGCAGCCGACGTTTCGGGTTCCGTTTCGTTACCAATTATCAATGCTACTGATGGTTATTGTTATTATTATTACTATTTGTAAAGGTAGGCTTGAAAATAGGTCACAGAACGTAGTCCGAAACCTCGCTATGCGTCGGGTGCCTTAATTTTTCTGACCCGCGCGCAAACCCGGGAGAAGCTTATTCACAGGTACTTACTTTTACCATATGAAGCCAAAAGATCTGAGTTATGTGATTAGAATTTTTGTTTCATCCGAAACCAAATGTTTCTTAAGGCGTGGTTACACGGTACATTAGAATGTACAAGATTCTGTACATTTTTCTGAATGGTTTTCTGAACAGATTCTTGTACATTCTCATGGACAAGATCCACGAGTAGGTGGTTACGATAGTAGTGTTCCATAATAAAAGCACATTTTAAAATTTTCTCGTGCCCTAAAGCCTTGTGATATAAAAAAACAGGACATAATAAAGGCAGTTGAATTTTAGTCTTGAAAGCGAGTGTGTCGTGATTTCCTTCCATACTTCTCCTGTGAATCGGCGCACGCTAAGGAATATACTAGAAATATGAGGCTTTTGGCAAGGTAAATTCAATATTTATTACTGCGATGCCCATAGCGTTCGCTGCATGTCAACGCAACACCTAAAATTTCGACTCGTTTTGCAGTCGGTCTTGATTCAAAAACAGGAACTCGAGTAAATACAGCGTAAATAGTACTTGAAACTTATTTCTTTGCCTATCACAGGCTTTTTTATGACCTTTTAACGATCATTTGGATCTCATTCTTGGACAATTCTCGCGGTTCATGCATTAATGGCCTTGCCATCTGATCCTTCCTTTTACCCATCCCCTTTTCTTGTGTTCCATTCTTTCGCTACGCATATCCAATCAGTGAGATATCCAAGACAAGCAAGATCATATCAAATCCAAATAACTATCGGGGCCGTACGTAAACAAAGAAGTCGCCTATACAAGTCAGATGAAATGAATGTGTCGTTTTCGTAGTCTGCAACCAGGTGACTCTGAGTTCAAGTTGTATGATCGTCTGAACGAAATTAGAGCAGGCGTTCAGAAATTCATACATTCTTACATTTTGCGTGGTTACACGGTGCATTTTCGCGTTCATTCTGAGATTCAGACATTCTCACATTTTCTTGTACATTCTCATGTACCGTGTAACCAGGCCTTTAAACGTACCTATGTCAGATGTATATGTAAATCTCTCCCTTGCGTATCAAATCTCCTCGTCATGTCGTCTCTACAATGGCTATCGGAGACGACACGACAAGGGGAACCATGGCAACCGCCTGGCGTCGCCTTGCCCCTCTCGCATTCCTGAGGGGGCGAACATGAAAAAGGCGAGCCATTGTTTCATCCGCTCCGGAAGATGAAAATGACAACGACCGAGGCATAATTTGGACTCTCTCTCTCTCCTCCGCCCCGACATGAGTTTCCTGAGACTCATTCGTGCAGATGACGGTGAGTCACGCCCTTTTCTTGAGAACGGGAGGAAGATGCGCCTCTGAAACATTCCCCGCATTCGTGCCTCCGCTCCTCGAAAAAAATGAGAGAAAATAAACCGATCCTCGGTATGCACGCGAATCCATTCCGCGGCCATTCGTGCGGGAATAGTCACCGCTCTTATTTTGACGCCGGGGTCGTCTCGAGGTGGATCGCTATTGCGACTACGCGAACCAAAACAAGGGAAAAATTCCCGTCTCCATAATTACGTCTCGAGAAATCCAGTTTTTACTTACTCTCGGTCACTTATTTGCAGTCAGTCTTATCTTCTTGGAAGTGAACGTTAGGTATGTAAGACATAGTCTCCGGCTTAATCTGCTGGAATTTTATGGTATTAATCATGATGATTTAATATTAGGCTCTATTCCTCGCAATTTATTTAACATCGACCATAGTTTTAACACCTTATGTCCCTAATAGCCTGAGTATGAAACGCGGTGTTGTTACCATTATCGATGTGTATTGAAATGCGTGGGACAGAATAGAATTTTTTTAATACAAGTGTAAATGCTAGTGATAAAATATTGCTATTTCTCAAGTACAGTTAGATGGTTTTTTTATAAAATGCTGTTTTTGTAAGAATGAAACTCTTTCTGTGGAAACTTGATGGTTTTGCATATTGAAATTTATTTTCCCAGAATGACTTTTCTAGCATCATACAGAGAAAAAATTGTGGTTTGTGTAAATCATTTTAGCGAATCAAAGAAGTTACCATGTCTTCGTTAGGGTGTTGTAAGTTACTTAAAATATTAAAGATTCAAAGATAGTGTAATTTCAAGCATATTTTCGTTCACGTTTAGTTAAATCATTTGTACATGCGAATTTGAGGCCGTCAAAAGCTCTTTACCAATTGTCATTCGGCAGTTACAAAATCCATGCCTTGGGTTACAAAAAACCCACGATGTCGGGATTCAAACCTGTAACCTCCGCGTCCTTTATCGAGGAGGTAAGCCCTCCACCACTGAGGTCAGCTTTAAGGCGTGATAGAAGTGGATTAAAAATAATTCTTTTGTTTGCGTTACGATGCTCATTTATTCAGGCGTGCCTCTCGCTATTCAACTTTGAAAGCGTGTCACATTTTAGCTTTATTTCGCTGTGGCACTCATCTTTGAGCGCACTCCAGCTCCCCTCTCCCCTTCCTTTCCTCCGTCGCACACGAAGACACTTGCTCGCAAGCGTGATTTTCGCCTCTCTTTTCCGCTTCCCCCAACATGACTGCATTTGCGGCAGCATACCTACCGGAGACCCCCCCCCCCTCCGAGAGTCACGCGTCTCCTCTCAATTCCATCCGTCCGAATAAGCACTTTTGGGGGAGACGGAGGGTTGTCTCCTATGCGGAAAAGTGCAAACTCGTGGAAATTTTGCAAAAATGTCACACCCTCTAAAAATTGTGAGTTTACATGCTTTTTTCACGGCCTTATTTTTTTTACCGTTGAATATATTTTTTGAGTCATGTAAACATTATCTACCAGCGCAAATACCGCAGGAATGCTTTCCCAAACGTGTTACTCGATCGTATAAAGAACGTGACGAGCCTTCCTAATACGTATACCCATAATTGTCTGGTAGACAATATCTACCCTTCCCCCATGTTATCGTTTTGATTCGCTTTTGCGTACGTAAATGTCTCCGATATCATTAGGGGGTGCAGCTGCCCCTCCTGCTCCTCGCTGGGTACGCCCTTGCTTTAGTCTTTATAACAAGGTTTTACAGATGAGACTTGTCATTTAACGTCAGAATTCATTCGGTCTTCCTCTCGAGACAATATTTAGGTGGACATTATGATACCGGTACTTAGTGAAATGTAAGACATAGATATGCATGATGAGATGCAAGCATTTCCACAAGAATTTCCTGTGATTTTTTGTCATCAATGTTCGTTTTCGCGAGGAGTATTTCGATTGTAAGGACTAAGGCATTTTAAGGGCGAAATCAGGAGCTTCCAGATAATTTTGCAGGTGGCTTTTTTGTTGGGTAGTCTTCTTTCTCTCTTGTAAAGTTTGAGTGTTATTGTGAATTAGACTTCTGGTAGTAAGGGCAATATAGGCTTCCAGCAAGGGATAATGAGTGCGGTCCTTGTAATATTGAACCGTCCACCGGCATTTGTGCCTTTCGCACCACAAACCAAATACTCTCTTTTAGCGATTGCCAATGGCCTGAAATATCTTAAGTCGTGTATTGGTCCTTCTAATAGCAGATTTTCGAACATGGGAACTGGAAATCCATTCATGTATTACGTATGGTATGTTGTTAAGTTATGGAATTATGAAGGCTAGACACTTAAGTTAAAGGAGATAGTGGTGTGTAATGTGAGGCAGTTTTATCAGGTTTTTCCTGCTCATTCAGTCGTGGTAAAAGGTAGTTTCTGGCAGATATTTATGCTGAAAATGAGTTTTAGATGGAACTCATGGCCATGTGGTGTGGGAAAGACAAGTAGGAAGGATGTAGGACCATGTTTCAAGGTAAGCAGGGTAGAATTGACAGGCATTGACGTTATTTCGTTTCGTAAGTGTTTTGAATGAAGGAACGATTCCGGTCTGCATAGGTTATTCCTTTCTATGTATAGGTTTTTGTCGTATATTTATAACCTGTACCCTGTGTTCTTTTAGTGTTGATTTGAATGCACATATTGAAGTTGGATATCCAAGACATTTTATTAAGCAATTGACAATATTCGTTGTCACGCACACGGGTACAAAATCATTAATCATTGTGTTAAGCTCTCCACCGGCCAACTCAAGTCCGAATAGAAGTCTGCAAAAAAATTGCTCTCTAATTCCTAATTTTTTATTTCTTTCTCATTTTTTAACGAACGAAAATCTTCATTATGAATTTCTATGTTAACCATTCTGGATAATAAACATTTTGGTGGTCAAAACCTGTCTAATTTTAAGTTTTATCTCTATTCAATAGTACCAACTGTATTTATTCCTAAAAGAACCAACCCGTCTGCCTACTTTAATTGCAGTCAAGATTTCAATTCGATCCTGAACATTTTGCTGAGTGTTAATGCTGATATTTACCTTTTTATTCCACAACGACTATAGCCAATGATTTTATTGTGGAATAGTTCAAATCTAAGCCCGAAAAAAGACACTTCCACGAAATGACGCCTGTTATGGTTGAATATGTATCCTTTGATATGGAGGCGTCAATGTTTGTTAGTGAGCTGCATGTTTAAGCGGGTATTTATTCCACTTTTATCCCTGCTCGTGTGAACTAGCCTCATAGCCACCGCGTTCTATTTTCAGCCTCGCGATAGGAGCCTTCTAGGGGTCCTCAATGACTACGTGCTTTCTCGTGCGCGTTTAAAGTGCGATAGAAACGCACCAGCTTCTTTCCTGGATAATTTTTTTAACAATGTTTTTGTGTTAGGAGAACCAAATAAAGAAATAGGCCACCCGGAGGTCATGGCCGTCTTGTTAAATTTTAGTTTATGTATTTCATCTAAGAAATTCGCCCACACTTTAAAAAAATACGGTTGTTTTATAAGAGATCTCCCGAAGATATTTTCAGCCTTCTGAGTACAAAGACTTCTTTGATGTTCTTTCAAGCGTAGGCTATCATGAAAGCCTCTCTGATATGAGCATGAACTTAATGCTGGCCCCAAGTGGTATGCTGCCGCTTCTGTAGATATACCTAATAATTTACCACGGAGTTTATAATGCTCACCAAGGTTATCCCGTGGATCTGCTATTTCGGCAAGTGTGCAGAATAGAGGCATGATTCCGTTAAGCGACCCCTTAAAATGAATTTACACCTCAATTAACCCCAATTTAATGTCGAATTCCACGAACCCGCGTTCATCCCTTGTTGAGCGTTATTCTGTTTTTGCGAATCATTTTCGGCTTCCTCTCTGTCCGTTGAGATGAGCGCGAGAAATAAAAGGAATTAATGTGTATGAAGTAATAAAAAATGTTGATTCTGAAATAAATCTTTGGTGAGGGTTGTGGAATAAATTAAAACCAAGAAGATGCCCGTGCAAGTCATAAATTCTTTCTCCCATAACACGCCTACTGAGGCGGCTTGCGGGTGTAGGAAATGTTTAGCGTGCAAAATTAAAATTAATCATAATGAATCAATTATAGAATATTCAAGTCAATATTGTAAGATATGTATTACATCTTAAATTTAAATGCTGAAAGCTACACCAGAAATTATGTTGTGTATTGTTAATTTATACATCACTATTACTTTGTTACTAGTATATTTTACTCTAAAACGGTTTCATCGGCCTCGGCGGCGGCGGGAATTCGAGTCCCGCCTGGGTATGGGTGTTTTTAAATGTGTTATCCAAAAATATATTATATTTATTGTAATTGGGGGAACCTGTGATCATTAGATAAATTATTTTTATTATAATGGCAGCCAGCTCGTCGCTTAGCGAACCAAAACGATCGTTTTCAAATACTTGGGAGCGTCGCATAGTTTCTTTTGTAAGATTTATTTTAGTGAGGTTCTTGTGGTTATAATAGATTTTTTTATCAGATTTTGAGGATAATAGAAATGACATTCTATTGGCTAATCGAAAATAATTTTCCATGCCGACCTGACATCTCGTTGCACTTCTGAACTCGCGCTATAGACGTAATACGATGACCGAGCTCGTGGCGGGACATTTATCGAGAAAAAGGTGACCTCATTCTTACTCGTAAATCGCGAGAGGCGCGGGTTTGTCTTTATTCAATGCCGCCATCACTTTCGTAATCATTTTCGATGAGGTGGAAGTCGTGAACTTTTCTTTTCCTCTCCATATTCGTCCCGGAGCTACCTTCCCATTTGAGTGAAAGTGGCAAGGTGCAACTCTTAAAATCACGAATGATTAACGCTCTATCGACTTCCCGTAAGGTTCGAGAGAAAACTCGCTTGTTTTTCTTGGGAACTTTTATTTACTTGGTCGTAAGGTAATTAAAATTCTTTATAAAGAACCGTGAGAAATTCTAGGAATGTCTACATCGTCGATCCATTTATTGTCTCTCATAGACTAGTATTCCGTCTGTGTGTTAAAGTCAGAATTGACTTCGTTTTCCGATTGCTAATCATAGGCTTCGACGAATATTTCCTTCTAGTATTTTAATGTTTTGGTATTATTTTCGCGAAAATGATGATTTGCCAAAGGAGATGGAAAAGATTGAATTGGTTTAGAATCCAGTCATAAATTGATTTGTATTATTATTGAATTATATAGCTAATCTATAAACTTATTTTACTTAAATTACGGTATGTCCGTAGAAATTTCTGCTAATATGTTATTTGCCGGGAAGTGGTTTCCTTTATTCTTTGTCCTCAAGCTGAAGATTTCCTGAGATTAATATTCTCTTCTTAAAATTGATTGTTTGAGGCGTAACTTGGTGAAAGCGATTCATAGTTAAATTAAAAAGAACTTTGTGCTTTCACATTAATATTTATTCACGACCATGGTTTCAACGTTAGACGTTATCATCAGGTGAACTCTACAGAGGTCCATCTTATCCTTTTATAGCATAATGTGAAAGCTCAAAGTTCTTCTTTTTAATTTAATTCTCTTCTTAACTCTGCGTATTGTATAATTACTTTCTACCGGTCTATTTTCCATCTCTTTTTCATCCTAACCTATCATGTTCATCAACTCGTGTTTTTATCTTTTTCATGCTATGTTCTCGAATGAGGAGTTAAAATATCCCGAGAATTAATCTTGAGCATATAATTAATAAATTATATGTTAAGGTATGAATGATATTTATTATTTTGCCCCTAAAAATCGTACTAATTTTACGTTTTGAATTCCTACATCAGCGAAAAACTTCGACATCAATGTAATTAGCTGTTAAATTAATTGGCTAAAATCGACACATTTTGGGCATCTCTTGGAAATATTTAAATGAAAAATGATTTCCAATGAGTAATCATCTTAAATCAAATATGTACTGGAAAATTTGAAGTTAATTTTTTGTCCATGGGTTTCCAACGCCCCAGCTCAACGGATCTCTTTCAAACTTAACGACCAGACTTTCCTCAAAGAAGCAGAGAGCCTTCCTCTGCATAAACGTTTGCATACATTTAATGTGTTACTCTAATTTACACTGAATTAGCGAGTACCACTCTGTGTCCGTTTTCTTTTATGTTATGAGTAATTTTTTAATTCACATTTCAATCATGAATGTTGCGGAAATTCAAGGGGAACCGAAAAAAAACTCAACGTTTCGGAAAATGTGATTCCATGAACTTGATTAAACATCAGGAAGTGGTATAGAATATAAAATCATGCCTGTAAAATGTTCGGAGATACGAAGCACTTAGGGGGAAATTCATGACTCTGCACGTACAAACGGAAAAATTAGAAGTGGTATTGATGTCATCATTTTAATTGTCTTTGGATGAATTTGTGGCTCTTTGTGCTGCCGAGAGTGAATCATCTGATACCAGTAAAACGTACCTCATGTAACCGTTTATAAATTTTGCGTTCACTACTAGTGTTTTCCTCTGTCTCCATCAGTACCCATCCACGTAATTAACGCCAGTTCATTTCTCCCTCGTTCTTTTCCGCTATTTTATCCGTCGGCAATTATTTGATGGCGTCTTAAGTTGGTAATTTTCATATATTTTTTTATTATTACAGTGTAATTCATCGCATTTCGTTACCACTTCCCATCCAGTAGTTGCTCTAGGCTTTATCGAACGACTTCGCTCATATTTTGGTGAATATAATGGATAATGCCTTAGTTATTCTCATTCCTGTACCTTGTTCTTTTGTTGTTTCATTTTTAATATCGCCTTATAAGTTTAAAAACATGCTTGCCATTTCTTCTTCATTATGAAATTTATTAGGAGATAATACACTAGATGCTATGGGTACTTGAAAATAATTGCGTGGAAACTAATTGTCAGTGAGGTTGATAAACATGTCACTCGTAAGAGATGTGAGCAAAAGAAAAAAAGCATCTGAATCCGGCGTAAAGAAATTGAGTGATCCGGAATACGGATCGTCGCGTCGTTCTCTTGCGAGTTCATTTTCGTTGCTTTGAGCAGAGTTATCCTTCATATAGAGGTCACCCAGTGAGAGTAATCATCGGCTTAAAAATAAACGCGATTCACAGCAGTGTGTGGGATTGTATTTGCAATGACCTCATGAAAAAAAGATGGATTTGATCGTCAGGAACAAAAATGGAGACTCAGCATGTAATGACGGAGTAATAATTTGAGTAGTGAATGACCGAAGGATAGTTTATTTGCACAATAATTATGTTGTATTAATTAAAAGTCCTGCGGAAGATAAAGGGTTTGTGATGAATGAACCAGTGAGATAGAAAGCCTTTCCTGAGGGAAAGGCAAAATTTTAAAGGGCAGTTGAAAAGAAATGCAATCGCACATTACCCGATGGGAACCGCGAGAATTTTTCGAGAGGTTTAAATATAGTTATGTCCACAAGGCTCCTTTGTATACCTTTGCATTGCTAACGCCGTGGTAAAGGGGACTCCATAGTGGAATGGTCTGATTTATTGAAGTGAGTTTTTTGTATGATTAAATTTATTATTAAAAAATCCTTTGTCATCCAAATTCAAATCGCTCTTTGTTAACTGCTTCCCGTATGGTCCATCAGAATACACTAGCCATCATAATTATAAAAAATCATCCAATATTGCTGAAATAGACAACCCGTTTCTTTGTGTAATTATGGAATTATTGAGAATGTGTTTCGTAGTAAAATAAAAGTATTATGCATATAATTTATTAAATATTAAATTATGAAACCCAACAAGTCATCACAGGTTGTTCGCAATACGGCTCACTTTCAGCGGTGACCTTGCGAGGACATTTAACATTAAGTCACAAGTGTCATTATTATCATAATTGTTAATAATTATCGTTTTGAAATTTGTACATGTTTGTGCTAGCATAAAGATATGGTGGGGAACGTCTTTAATGCGCCCAAAGCCGTTTTTCAGTTGTAATGAATTACAATTATCCATTATAACTCGAAAGCTGGCTATTATATCCCCTTAATATTAAATTAAAGGTTTTAGTGCGACCCTTATATTAAACCTCAAAGGACGTTAATGAATGATAAATATTTGTAAAATTTTAAATGCCATTTAAGCCATGTAATTAAAATCATGTTTGAGGAATATTTAAGTAGAACAAAATGGTTTATTTGCCAATTTTTTACCGATTTATCCAGAATACCTGACATTCATACGTGTGGGTGGAAACAACCTATTGTTTTGGAGAAGTTTATCAATTTTCCCCTCAATTTTTGCTTGAAGAAAAACCTTTGATGCATCAGTCTCTTTTTCAGATACATAATTGTGAAATTGTGTTGCGAGTCACAAAAACGCCCAACATTTTCCCTGTTCGGAAGATGGACAGGTATTTTGCTTTACGTTAATGGGAAATGTTTATAATATCTTAAAAAATTATAATATCTTGTGTTAAATTCTTCACGTGGGGCATCGGAATGCTCTAAAATATTCTCGGGCACTGGAGCAGCTCCAGCAGCCACATCCTCCTGAGTCGGGGGAAACTAGAGCCTGTGTGACCAGCGAGCTGGAACGTGGAAGAATAGGATGAGCGAGAGGCTGGTTTTTCAGAGGAGGGCCCTCGTTCCCGTCTGGAAATCCCGGGAGCCCTACCGAAAAAAGCTCGTAGAAGGTCGCGAGGCCAATTGAAGCGGCCGGAAGTCTACCTAGGCGCGACGGCTCCTGGCCGGAAGCGGAGGGGATGAGGTCTATTTGCTCAAGCATTTGAAGGAGCCTCAGGACGGAGACGAAAGCCCGCAGTTACACCATAGTCATATACTTTCCCGTTGAGAATAAACGGACTTGGCTTTCGCTAAGTAGCTCTACGAGTACTGTCAGTGGCTAGATCACGAATGTTAAAAAAGAGGATCCTCAAGTCGGCCTATAAGTGTGTTTTCAATCACCGTGCATTTAAATTGGTTTCAAAAATCGCCACTCGCGTCATTGACGGACAAAGTGATCCGAGTTTCACGGGGAAATAACGTATAATTACGGGTTTGAACCGAAATTTATGTATGCACATGACGATGTGATCTATCTAATTCATGAAAGCTCAATGCTATCCCTCGTAATTTCAAAAAATATATTGCTAAATATTGGGAAAAAGTGAATCGCATTGCACTCATTACCGTGCCGCGGATATTTTAGATAACCGATTAAAATATATCGAATTGGCAACATAAATCAGCCTTCCATGGGATGGAATTGGGCCTCCTCTTTGTAGTCCCCTTGGGATAGATGCTCATTTAGAGTGGGGCCCCAGTTTCCAACCCTTGAAATCGCCCTTTAGGGATTTGTGACTCCAAACATTGGTTTAGCTCCAATGCAGAGCGTAACCTCGGTGACGAGAGGCGATTTCGCTTGTCAGGATACTCTGGGAATATTCGTCGAATGGACTGGTAAAGTCTGACGTCACGACAACCGGTTGCCTTGGAGATCGCCATTTTTTTCCCTTTGAGTTGAAGCAATTTCTGCCGTCATCACTCCTGAAAGTTGCGGTAGGGTGTCCGTAACTTACCTAATTTTTATTTTGAGCCTGCTGTTGCCTTTCCACTCGTATAAAGGTTTTTTATGACACGAGCAGACGACCTTGGCTTACGTTAGGCACTACCGCGGTGTAATGATTACCAATAATTAGGGATGTACGAGTACTCGAAAATTCGAGTCGAGTCGAGTACTCAACTCGAGTTCTTCGAGTAGTATTACGAATGTCGAGTCTAGTAGTTTCGCTTGCAAAACTGTCGAGGCCATTGAGTTCAGAAATCTGCCGACAGGAGGCGCTATCAGGAAAAGCATGTAATAATATCGTTTTTAAATTCCATAAGTCGTTCTAGTCACTTGGCCTAAGAGATTCGGCTTGTTATATGCGTAGCAATCAATTACCACAGTAGTGGACGTGGGCCCCGAATACCTTTTCGTGGCCGACCAATTGTCTTCCGACCCGGCGCGGCGGCTTAATAGGAGTGGACCGCTGTACCGCTCATACTTACTTATGCGATTCTTTTGTACCCTACCCTACTAAAACTGAGAGAATACGTAAAAATTGTTAATATTTCTATGAAAAAATGCAACTTTTCGGTTTTAGCGGACAATTACGGCTTTCCCAGGTGTTTGACGTCACAAGTGCCTTCCTTTTAGCCTTTTTGAATACTACGTACATCCGGCGTTAATTTTCGATTCTTCCTTTATTATGTTTGGTTTCCGTGTTGATTTTACAAAAAAATAGTTGCTGTGGTTGTTTTAACGAAGTAAGAAATAAAGAGAAATTGTTTTGGTTTACAAATCTATAGCTTAGTTTCATATTTCGTACGCTTCGTCCACTCAAATTCCATGAAGACTCAATATCCATAAAAATCGTTGATATAACGTTTAATAAAAATTCTCAAGGTTAATTCTCAAATTTCCTTCCAACCATAAAATATGGAATTCTACAAAGTAAAGGCCTCAACAATTCAGTGCAAAAATTCTCAAGGTTACCAATTCTTGCAGCTTTGGTGAGAATGAACTTGTCGAGCCACAAAATGTGTTTGCTAAAGACAATTTTCTACAGGTAAATTCTGGAAAATACAGGAAAAATCTTTTTGCATGTAGACGTCAAAACATGCTGCCTGAGCATTTATAACAATTGCTTTTTCTGCGTAAGAATTTGAAAGGATCAAATATTACATAATTTATTTGCGTATTTAATCTTTATTACAATTGTGTAAATGCCTTGAGGGCTCTTCTGAGTAGTTTGAATACATATATTAATTAGATTGATGACCTATTGCTACAGGTTAGTTCATTTTAATTGTGCTTATGGAACTGTTTAAGGCACATTAATTTCCATTCCTCTCCTAATTCTGGCACATTTTACATCAACATTCCTCATTATATTTTCCTTTATACATCAAGCTAAGCATTCAGAATCGAAAATTGGGGATGGGATAAATGGGAATATTTTGGAACATGCATTGCTGTATTGCCTGGACCACAATTGCCATATTCGACTCGATACTCGCGAGTAGTTTTCAACTCGACTCGAGATCAAAAAGTACTACTCGCACATCCCTACCAATAATGGACCAAGCTGACTTGATAAAAAAATAGGGGTTGCTTGTATCATTATTGTGCCCTTGAGCCAAGTATGGAACACTTTACACTTTATTTACATTGCGCGAAGTATGCGAGGTAGTGTTCCTGAGAGGAATTTGTAATCCATTATGCCAAATAAGGATGGACCTCCGTAGTCTATTCAATTACAATGATTTTTTCTGAATACTTAATTTTGAGTGAAGATGCGGAGTAAATTCACTTTCATCTTATTTTTGGCCAAAAACTGAACGTGGTCCTGCCAAGGTTTTGCCAGCCTTGTAGTTTGCCCGTTTCTCGTTTGTGGGTCGTCATTAATTTACCATGAACGTTAATTTCAAGTTAAAAAGCAGAAAAATAGATGTTGGGAACATAACAATCTTAGTAGATTTATGGAGTTGTTTTAGAACTTTATCACTCTAATTTGTCGAATATGCAGCTTCAAGGTTCTCCTTTAGGAAATATGGCTGACATGCGGAAGTTTCATAATTTGAAATTTAAATTTTGGTTTCATTGTATACATGGCGGTACGAAGTCGAGTAAGCTAGTGTAAGTAGATTGAGCTATGAGTACAGAAATAATTTATTTCCTGCGTAATGATACCGTTGCAGTTAACTGAAACGCCAAGAACTCCGCTGTCGAGTCATGGAAAATGACTAAACTTGCACTCCGTACTTTAAGATAGGCCGAACAAGTTTGTTTGGAATATTAAACAAATGATTCACAATACGTTAGGCCACGTCTGTACCTGTCCATTCTCACAAGACATCGGCTCGTCGGTTATTCTTCTCTCTTTCTCTCGCGCCTGCCTGGGCTAATTTGGATTTGCAATAACTTATGTTGGTGTATCGTAAAGCTTAAATAAAACGATTTGTAATTCACGGCGTAGAGTACCTAACACTGCATGCCGCGGCCATGACCACACGCGAACTTCGGGAAACTAATTCATACTACGGTTCTTATTTTTTTGTTTTCCTATTTCTTATGAGCGGGGGCTGACCCCTGTCCTTTTACGTCCCTAAGTACTAGTGATAATCTCAGCTCCCGAGCCTGCATTTGATTTTGTGGCAGAATAGGACGCTAGAAATATTTTTCACCTTCAGACATGGTAACAGCTACCGATCTGTTGGTAAAGTATGTTTTGATTATTTTATCATAGGCAGTTACTCAAAAGCAGACTGACTAAGTGACCTCCCTATATTGGCTTGAGTTTAATGGCAATAGAGAATATTGTAAATCAGGGATATATAGGAAAACTTGGATGTGCCTCAGAAAATCGTTTAACTGTCGCGAACAAATTAGATGAGAGTGATAGTGGATGAATTGGCTTGTGGCTTGCGCATCTTACGCTAAGATATTTTGTTGTTCATTTTGTTTTCGTTTGCATGTATTTATCAATGAATTTTATGAAATGAAGTATTATTGGCGTGCTTTTGACTTTATTATGTTCATATTCTCGTGTAATTTTATACATAAGGTTCCTAGGTTGAATTCTGTGAGTGTAAGATGAAAATCCAATATACCTGCTGTAGGTTCATTGCGTTTTTTTTAAGTTTCCTTCAATGATTATTCCATTCTCGATTCCATAATATTGCATCGAATTTTTTTTCCATGCGAAGCAAATGTTCGCATTACAGATGACTATTCATAAATAGTCCACAGCAGACCTGAAGAATGTATCTGGGCTTTTTAAATAATCTGAAGGATATGTTATTGTTGAGAACCACTTAATTTTTCCGTCAGTAGTTTTATTCCATCTAGTTTTCCGCCGCACGATTATTTGCCCATGGCTCGTAAAAAAATGTATTTATTGCATCTCGTTCTCATGTAGTATTATAGAGACAGTCAAAGTATACTTCGAGTAAGTTTTTCAAATTTAAAGCTTGGGCCATTCATTACTCCTTTTTAGCATTTTTCCATTGGTTATTATCGCCGTAAAATTTTCATCTTCGATATAATTCCATTTCCGCTCGTCTCAACTTTCTCTTCCGTTTTTTCTTTTAATGCTTTAAATCCGCATAAAAGAATGTTCAACTCTTTAAGTTTCAGCGAGGTCTTCGTTTACAAATCCAGCGATTAGGAAGCAGAGTCTTGTTACTCAAGAGGATTTTTGCCTTTCTGTAGAATCGAACATCGGAATGAATGCCTCGAGTTTGATCCTATTTGATGCCTCTCATCTCCATGTTTTTGTTCCTCTTCGTCCCTCTCGAGTGGCCGTTTTTATCACCATCCTCTCCATCCCCCTCCTCTCCTGCCATGAAGGCCTCACAACATCCTGTTTCCGCTTTAAATCTTCCCCGATTACTTTTCCGATTTATTTGAACGCTCTTGAAAGGTTTTTCTTCTCCTTTTCCAGCCATCTAGTTTTTTTCTTTTTTGTTATTGGTATCGAGGCAGGAGGGACGGTTATTTGTGGCCTAATAGATCTAGGATTCGAACTCGGTCGGCTACGGAAATGCGCCTTTAAAATTGTTATGGTGGGGTAGGGTGAAGAACATTTCTTGTTAGTTTCTCATGTCCATCCGACGCAGGGGACGTTGTAAACAGTGGGCTGGACCCGAAAGCGTTTACATTTATAAATGTTCTTCCGCGGGTGTGTGAGTCTAAACAAATACTAGATTCAGCCTTATCATTTGTTTTTCTCTAGAGGCCTCGCGTCCACTATGTCAACATATTTATATTTTTAAAATAGTGCAATGTAACGGTTCTGAAATGAAACAAGATTTGCATTGATGATGAATGAGAGCAATATGTTCTGTAAACAATTTTTCGGAGGGGTGGGAGCTGAGTGCAGTGCCATTTGCGTTAATGCATCCCGCTTTGTGTCCATTTGGCCGAGTAATTTACTTAGAACTCAAAAATGTCAAGGGGCCTTTTAAAGGCAAATGTTTGAATGTATATACTAAGATTTTTATACAAGTGAATGCATGGAAATAAGTATTTATGTGAGACGATAAATTTATGATTTCTCCTTGTTTCGCGTGTTTCTTTACCTAGTTATTTAATCAACTAGTGCGAGTGGAAGGGAAGAAGGGCAAGGGACGGCCTCGGCTGAGTTACATAGGATAGGTTATAAAGGATGTAAAAGAGGAGAAATACGTCGCTATGAAAAGGCCAGGAGCGGAGAGAGAAAAGCGGATAGGAGAGAGGAATGTAGAGCTGCGTCAAGTCCATGTTAGGATTGTTCTCTAATGATGATGAATGATTATGTATCGTGAAATTTCTTATTGTTTTTTTCTTATTTTGCTTTTATTCGCCCGTATGGGCAGCACTGCTTCCTCAAATTTCGTGTAGGCAGTGCCGGGTAAATTCCAAGCTCTTCAAACCTGAGTATCTCACGGCCCCGGACACTCCGAACCCCCCACGAAACTTTTCGGTGCCACCCTCTCTCGTCTTCCCCCTCGTGCTTCGGCGAATGGAGTGAGTTGTTTTGAGTGCTGCCTGCAGCTCGCCTGGAGTTGCCCATGACGCGTGTGTTTATAATGGCGTGGCGTCAGCCGGGTGCCGTTGCCTGAGAATCGTGTGTCGTTCTCCCTAGCACTCAATTTTTTAAGGTGTGTTCGTGCTGCGCGATTCATAGCAAATGCTCTAAGCATGAGTTGTTAAAAATACTTGCTTTTATAAGCGACATCCATCGAGGCTTATAAATAAAATAAGGGTATGAAGAATGTGGGCAATTCAATCATTATATTTTAAAGTTAACCCTTTTTCCAGTGTTTCGAGCCGACTATGGCGCCATTTTCAAGTAACTAACACGATTTGACTACAGTCACTCCGTTAACTTTAGATAATAATTCAAAAGGTAATCCGGCGACGAGCATTAGTGTTAATATTATCACGATCATTAATGATGCTATAACGAGCATTATGAGAGGTTTTTGTCAGAACGAAAACATTTTCTCGCGTCAATCAACAGTTTATTTTCCTCAGACTAATTTTGCCGAAAAAAAAAACTATATGAAAGTGGAGATTTTAAAACGTAATTTCCAGTAAAGATAACTCGACATGTCAATTGTTGTAGCCTTCAGTCGATGAAGTTGATGAAAGCAGCGTATGTTGAAATCTTTATGAGAATGACTTATCATTCCTTCCTCATACCAGCGTCCTTAAATGAAGTATTTCAACTCGTCTTACGTTAGTACCGAGATGGTACTGGTTTTTCATTTGTTTTGCCTCGCATGATTGTAAACCTTTTCCTAGCAAGCGTTTTTCCCTTTTCCGTAAATGTAAATTTCAATCGTTGAGTAAGATTGTATGTATTATAATGAGAAAAGGTCAAGGTGGGAAAAAACCGCATTATTACCAAAAACTCGCTATTACTTGGTCTTGCTTATTTAAATGTCGGCGAACACCCAAGTATCCCTTCGCAAATCACAGATACCAGCTGACAAAATATTTATTCCAGTAATTTACACCCCCCCTTGTGGCCATTAACCTGCCATCTGCAGACTGTTGGAATTTTTACAATAATAAGTCATTAGGTCACTCATTAAGAATTCGATTGCTGTCATATCGAAAGATAACGTTCAAAAGGTAGAAAGTTATGTATATTTGAAAGATAGTGCCTATTTTCACAGGTTTTCCGCTAGGTCTTCAATTTTCTTACCCAACCATGTTACATAGTTAAGCAGGTCAGTGCATACTTAATGCTCAACTTGCGAAACTTCGTAATGAGCACCATATCCGGCACATTTATTAAGATCGTATGTATAAAGAGATATATTTCAGAATATACAGAGAAGACATCTTCCGATAGCGGTAGAAAGTATATTAACATATCATTGTTGACTCGATAGGAATTTCAGACGTAAATTTGGGTAAGGTAGTCGGTAACATTATCTGGAAAGGGAACTCAGCGAGATTCCAGACTTTTTTTTATGATTTGGCGCAGTGCCCTGTTTTGGTTGGTGCTGTGGTTGTGTGGGAAGAGGAAATTGTGATGGCCATATTTTGGTCCGTGCATCTTCCAGATTTAGCTTCCTTTGTGTTTGTGTGGGAGGACATCCTACATGATAAAATGAATTCCTACGCATTGCGCTCAGCACGGAAGGTCTATCTCGCAATGTATGCTTTCTTAAAAATTACGCTTAAAATAAATGCATGCTCTGCCGCAAGAAAAATAGAAGTTAATTACTAAATGTAATGGCTATTTGACCCGTAAATTCGCTCTTGTCAATTTTCACCCTTCCAGGAACAAAGTCTTGATTTATTATTTGAACCAGTGTACCAACACTTGTTGTTAAAATATGAAGTGTTCCATTCTTCGCGCTCTAATTTTATTTCCTGCGAGTAATTGCATTTAATTCCTATATTTTGAAAATATTAGATGTATTCAGATTCAAGTTTTTTTGTATCCATTATTGTTTTCCTATATCTGAATGTTAAAAGATGATTGATCGAAAAGAAGAAGATGAATACTGTTTCAATCAGGAAAAATCTTTCGTGAATGTAAGTGACTTATCTGAATTGTTTCAAAATATTCCTTTGTGCGTTATAAAATCTGTTGTTGATAGTAAATGATTTCATCTATTCGTGAAGTTTGTGAGCATGGCGAAGCGAAAACTTTATTCCACTCTTTTAAATTTCGGGGAATAGTGCCGTGTACCTCCTTGTATCTCTCTGGGGTAATATGCATTTTGTTCAATATTTAAGCTTCACTTTTGCACTTGGAAAGCGCCCCTATGCTTTGAATAAATCCTGTTGTTTACCTTTTCAGTGCTTTAAATCAGCGCTAACCCTTGGGGGTATGCCGAAAATAATCGGTAATGACGGACGCCAGGAACTATGTATCTCTTAACCAGGAAATTTGTATGCAAAATGTTTACGTTTCATTTTTGGGGGTACAATATGAGTTACATGCATATATAGGGGTATGGGAGGAAAAAAGGTTGGGAACCGCTGCTTTAAATCAATCCTGGTTTTTATGAAGTTCTTAGACAGTGATCTTTGGGGTTCGGAGGCAGAAAATAATCGAATATGGCCCCCTCTAACCGTAGTGCTGCCATAACCATGTTTCTCACCTTCTCTGTGTACTATGGCAAAAATGGTAAAAAAAGGATAAGCAGGCTCCTACCTCATTTTTGAAAGAGTAAATCTCTCATAACCAATTTTCCACTTATTAGCTTGTTTTTTTTCCATTAACTTTTTGTCAAACTGAGGGAACTGAAGAAAAAATAACTGCTGTTGTCCGAATTATTTTAATGAATCATCCACCCAATAGTATTATTTTACTTTCTAATCCTGCATTTATTTTAAGTTTAAATATTACGGAGTTCCCATAATGATAATGTACTTGGCGCTGTATTTAGTCGATCTTGGTAATCTTTAATCGCTTCTGGCTTTGGCGGAGATGTAAACGGAGTTTTAAAAATCCCACGTGCCCATTGGTGTGTACTTACTAAGGAACTGCACACACATCAATGTTACTTATCTAAAATACATATTTGGTTTGAGCTCCTTGTTTTTATGTAGGGGTGAAAACAGCTGTCTGTTTCAGCTTCGCCTCGCGCATCGCACCCACGTTGCCATCTCCCTCCATCTCTTCCCCCCCTCCTTTGACCTCCCTTCCCCTCCGCCGATGGGTATCGCACAGGGAGGGGGAGGGGGCTCACGCCATCCAGAAACAAGGGCACGTATTCATCGCCCCAGAGATTTTCTCCTCTTTCTTTCATTTTTGCTCCTCGCCCGCCGCGACACTGGGCGCTCGCGTCCTACGAATTTTTTAACCGTCTTTAATGTCCTCTATTGGAATTTCTCTCAATGACCATGCGAATCATATCACTTCTTCCATTTCATTAATTATCCTCGGGGGCTTATACTCCACTGTCCGCTTCGGTCATTGTTCCCACCAAGTGGACTGCCTAGATGAGGCCCAATTCCATCCCATGGGAGGCTGCTTTCTGTTGCCACTTCAGTCGCATTTTAATCGGATTTAAAAAATATCCGTGGCGCAGTAATTAGTGTAATGCGATCCACTTTCTTTACTATATTTTGCAGTATAATGTTTGTAATTGCGAGGAATAGCAGTTAAAAAGTTATGGCTTTCATAGATCACATAATCATCAATACAAATTTCTGTTGACATCCCTAATTACACCTTGCTTCCCCGTAAAACTCGGATCAATTTGTCCGTCAGCGACGCGAGTGGCGACTTTTGTAAACCCATTAAAATGCGCGGTGGGTGGCAACATATTAGGAGGCATACTTGAGGATCCTCTTTTGTGATATTCGTGGTTCCCACGCCGCACAAAAATACTTTCTATTTCTGGGTGTATACTATCGTGTGTATATTACTATTAGTATTATATACTATATTTAGTTTAGCAAATCTTAGTATTGTATGAAAAACTCCCATATCTTGAATTAATTCTTAATAATGAAGTTAAAAATAAAATTAAACCTCATAAATTTCAATAGCTTGTTCCCTAATCATTCTCAAGGTTAAGTACCAATTTTCGTTTAAGGAGAATTAAGTCATTGTATGTAAATGGTAGTTCAAAACTTTTGTATATGAAGTGAATTTTATGGTCTCAGAAGAGCATCGTTGCATTGTGTGATTCCACAAATGAAGCAAGAGAATCTTTAGTTTTTCTCTCCATTCCGTAAACCGAAAGAGTTAGCGCGCCAGGATTTGCCGAGCGTCAAAATGTCTACATCATTAATGTTGGGCCGTATCTAGCGAATGGACGCGCCATGTGTCGTACCTCTTCATGTATATTTCCACGTTCTCTTTGAAGCATGCCCTAGAAAGCATGGAGGACGCAGCGATGATATTCCGTCACCATGTCTGACCGGCCTAGGGCGATATCATGAGGGACTGGACCCATATATCGGAGACCGAGAGCGGAGTAAATAGGCCTTTAAATCGATGCCACCCAGGACAGCCGCGATCCCGAGGGACGCTCGGCGGGATATGTTGCCTTGATTAAGGCGGAACAAATGAGCATCGCCCCCTGTGGAGTGCAATCCATCCTGTAGTTGTTGATAGCCATCCGTTCATACTCCACCGATCATGCAGCAGGATATGACCTTCGACTTTTTATAAACATAATAATGGAAATGCAAATTAATTCGAGGAATCGCTGGGGAAAGTCCAAGGTTGGAATAAAAATCGCACAGATTCTGAAGGTCTTGCAAATAAATAATAATTCCGGTAGCAAGCGTTTAGTTGAGGAGAGGGTGGGATAAAAGGACGCGGTGGTCTAATCCTTGAATTGATGGCGTGATGAGATTGTATTCATCACAGTAAATGATGAAGTTGTGTTTTTTTATGTTATTATTATCCTCCGTGCTTGCGTACCATGATATTTTTTTTATTTTACCAAGGGAGAGACTTGTTGGTATTTATCGATGAAACTAGTGATGATTTTATTTATTATATTTTCCCTTCTTCTAAAATGTAGTTAATATGAGTGGTCAATTATTTTCTTCCGATGTATTGTCTGTTTTAAATCTTCTATGGGATTTGTCTAGGGTAGCCTCCACAACCTCGATGATTTTTCAATGTAAGTCTCACTCGATCTCAACGATTTCCGTGGATTTAGTTGGAGTACCTCGTCAAAATATCAGCGGGGATCCATGTGTGACCATAATGCATTCAGTTGGCTCATTTATGTATGTCGGTATATTTGCGGATGCCATTGTTTCAATATATGTAAGTTTAAGGCCTCTATTTGATTTTAATTTGATGTTACTCTTATATCAGCGACAGTGATGTTTTATTTTCACTTCTGTCAATGATTCCTTATAAATGATATTCGCACAAGTTTTCAGTCGATTTTGATATAGCTTACTTCGTTGTCATAAGAAAGATAATTTATATGCTCGAATGAAGAGACGAAATTTGATCAGTAATTAGGCTAACAAAATGTCGTTAGTTCGAAGAAGTGAATCAGGAGTATGAAAGTAAGTCATGCTGAATAAAATATTCCAAATATAGGTTAAATGCCTGTTTTGAATCCTGTTCGTACTTATTCCATAATCAGAAATTTTGTCGCATTTTATGAGGTGAAGAATTTATCTTATTTTAAGCATTATGAATAAATTAATTATTTTAATTTACTTGTTTGCCTGCAAATGCTCTCGTAGTGTGCGTAGGGCCATTTTAGGTTATGAACACCCCCAAAAATGCGCATATGCGAAAACCCGTTAATCCCATACTTCGTTAAAAAAATGTGCTGAACCATAAATTATTTAATAACGCTATCTTTGCAAACAGTAGTGCTTTTACTCAAGGTATCACAATTCTTCGGTGTAGACCAAATAATTTGCCTCAAAAACAATTTTTCAGTCGCATCTATTGCTTGTTCGAATGATTGAATGAAATACATATAATATTTTAATAGCGCTATGATTAAGCTGAAGTGCGTTTTCCACAGTGCCATTTAATCATGCTTTTCCATCTCTTAGGATTGATAGTAATATCTACCCTGGAAAAGTTAGCATAAATTTTCTGATCGGAGACGGTGCGAAATCAAAAGGGAGCGTGGTGGAAGTATTGCTCAGATTGAAGTTGTACTACCTCCAGTTCGAGGTGGCATAGATTCGAACTTGGGCGTTTGTTTCTTTCGGGTGCTCTTTGGAGATTGCAGAATCACGTTCAGTCCGCCTCAGCGTTTCCTACGGACTCGAATGTGAACGCATACGCACAATGATCGTGATACTTATAGCGGATGTGTATGTGGCATAAAATCAGTCCAAGATTGGAATATCTTGGCGGGAAAGGGAACGTAAATTTCACAAGGAGATCGATTCTGACACACTTCGTGAATAACAACGCTGTTGAAATCAATTTGGCATCGGTCGATAGGGAATGCGAATATTGTATACCGCGATGTATGTGTGGCCTTAAGGTGCTGGTGGAGGAATCTGAGCGACTTGCTATCACTTCAGGCATGGACATTAGTGGGGCATAGGGGTATAAAAAATAATGCGTATCATCCGATTTATTATACTAGTCGACGGTATTTATATCTAGTGAAGGGACCTCAGCTAATTCTTAAAACCACTTCTTAATTTTTACTCTGAATTGAATGCACAGTGCCTTTCGTTTAGCCTTTCTGCGTTGGTGTCACTTGGGTGAGTTATGGTAAAACCTTTTATTATTAACAGAAAAAGGGGTTATCTAAAATTCCATCGATTAATTCATTATATACCAAACCTTTCAATGCAAAAAATAATTTTTAGCTTAATTTCCCCTTCCTAGTCAATTATGCATTAGGTCGAGGCCAATTGTGAATTAAACTAGTTTATAGGCGGATTTCGTTGTCCCCGTGGTCGTAAAGTGGTCGTTAATCAATCCGAGGGTCGCGAGTTCCAGTCCAATGGGTTTACTTCACAACTCCAAGGAAATGGGTGTTTTGATTGCATATAAATAAATGGCACATAATTGGGGAGAGCAATGCGATATCGTGTATGAATTTTATCTTTGGGAGTGACAAAGTTTGATATAATTTTTGGCTAAGTTGTTTTAAAAAAGGACGCCCCATGGTATTTCATTATCGTAATTAATAAAATAAAGATAAAAATGAGAAAGAAAGATACCATCAGTAGACAGGTAGGAGGCCTCCCTTTTACACGCTCCTGGTAAAAAATAGTGATTATTTTTTTTTTTAAACTTCGTTCATGAAAATTCGTCAAGTTCATCGTTTTCATTTCCCTGTCAACCCTCCACTCGTGCTCGGGTTAGGTCATTACACGTTTCTTGTGGGCGCATCAGCTTAAAAGCGTATCCGCCCTTCCAAAGGTGACCATATCAACCTCTATCTTCACCAGCACGCGTCGCACGCCCTCTGGCCTGCGTGCTCAGGAGATCACGGCGGCCATTAAAGGCCCTAGTTCGATTGCGGAGACGTTTCCTGGGGGTCAGTGCGGGCGGACCATTGATTGTGTGAGTGGCGAAAGGGTCGGTGAGTCACCCCTGGTCTGTGAGGCGTGCCGTGCTCGACCAAATGGAAGAGCGACGTCGGTGGACGCATGTCAACCCGTCAAAGTCTTGATGCAGCCGCTCGCTGACTTTTTGACCTATTCCATTTTACGATGTGTTCACTTGAGAGTCTTGTCTATTCTATGGGCTGCACCCCCATTTCGATCTGTCGGCGTTTCCAATATTCCTAAACATTTGGTATTGCGGTAGCTAACATTTCGATGTCACTGTGAAACAGGGGCGCCGACTTATAAAAAATATTGGGGGGGCCCATATCGGAGGTCTTGCCCCGGGAAGAGGTTAAATTCAAAGTGTGACGCAGCACCGAAACACTATCATGATTCACACCTCTTGATTCAGTTAACCTGCTTAACCTTATAATTATTTGTTTTAACACATCGTTGAATTTATTTTAAAAGGTAACTATCGTCAAACATGGGAAATAAAAATTACCAATATATTTTTGTGATTTCACAAAGTATTATATAACTTAATTATTTTCTTGAATTATTGAGGGGGCTCGGGCCCCCTCAGGCCCCATGGAGTCGGCGCCACTGCTGTGAAAGTATATATGCGTTGGGGTAGTCAGGAAGCCACTCACAAGAGCATTGTTCTAAGCATGTTTCCATTGAAATGACATTTTTATGTCAATACCAAAAGATTCTTTCCTAGAGGTATGCTTCATCGACTGAGAAATCAAATAGGACTTATCATGCTTAATTTTCTGGAAATTGCATTTGGAGGTCGGGACTTTCGCATAAGCTGTCATGGCGATGATGTTCTAAGTTATGGAATATATTTATTGTTTCTAGAATATTAATTTATTTGTAGGCAAAAACTACAAATAAGTTCTCTGTACAAAAATAATTAGTGGAAATGAAATGATGTCACAATTTTATTTGGAGTTATTAGGAAATGAATGCGTCGCTTTAAGTCAAATCACGATAATTATAATAATAATAGCGCTACGTCTTGGTTATAAAGCTTGAAAATGCATTATAAAAATTGTTAAAAAAATAAAATCATTGAATTATCCACTTTATTTGTACCCGTTTTTTTATATTTAAGGTCAATGTCATGCATGAAGGCAAATATTTACTTATATACAAAGATATGAAAAATGTGTGTTCCGAGTTTCATTCGCCATTCGCACCTTCTTTTTTTAAAGCCATGTGAGTCGTGCCTTCTTATTGTGATATGCCCCAATGGACTACCTGCTCAATCAAGGAATAATGGAACGCTATGTCATGCGATGATGTAGTCGTCCATTTTTAGCTCATGCCATCAAGAACTTCGTCTCAATAAGCCTTTAATGAAGTGATGGGGAACGATGATACAACCCCCAAGGTAATGTGCTTATTTCATTCTGGGATGTTGCTTTCCCGAGCCTGATTTCCTGGACGTTTTGGTGATGATTAATTTTGATACCGCGACGTCATTTGTAGGAGTCACATTCAGATACATTTTTTACTAGCATGGTGAAGTTTGACAAAATATGCGACCTTCATGATGCTGATATTCAGCATATAAATCGGTTGGTATCTCAGGAAAGGATATTAACATAGGTGATTTTCACACTGCGAAGGGAAAATTAATATTTTTTTACCAGATACCCGTAGGTTGGGACGTTAATTCTCTCCACTTTGCCCTCTATCCTTCACTGTGGCGCAAATGGCCTAAGTGATCTGTCTCCTCCGCCATATACCATACTACTCGTATTTTTTAATGCGTGAGGGTATACCAAATAAGTAGTTGTATTGGATATACAAATATTTCATGTATTTATTTAGCCGTGAATTCGAGGTTCTACAAAGTTTGTTCGCAAATCATTGAAAATATCTGTGATTATTTTTGAATTTTTGCAACAACCATGCCAGTTATTAGATAATTGGACTCAGTTGACAGCTAGCGTTGAACAATTCATTTCTCTGTCTCTTATTGAAGTTATTTTATCGTGTTCATGCAAGGGCTTCGCACTTTCTGAATGGCATTTCGACCCGCAAGATCTCGACCTCACTGCTGTAATATTGGAGACTTGAGTAATGATAAAATGTGAATTTCAAGAGAGAGAAGACGGTATTGTGAATTATTTGATGGAGAGCTTAGTGAGTAGAACGCTTTGATCGACGCAATCGAAGAGTCCTTGGTTCAAATCCCGAGTGAAGCCTTCGGAAGGTTATGCTCTATGAGCTCGAGATTTTTTTCGAGCGAGAAAAAAATTATTTTTTGAGGAGAATTCCGTGTAATAATTAATATATCTCAACTACGTTGTTTAAAGCCAGTAAAACTTTAGAAACCCGTAATGTAGTTTCCTTAGGTCGAGTTTTTTTTTCGCACGGAATCATCTCGAGCGACTCAAGCACAATCACCCTTGGAAAGGAATTGTCTGTCCATCTCGGAATGCGTGACATTCTCCCGCTCTTGGTTAACCTCACCCATCCAACACCAACTTTCGGGTTGAATTACCGAGTGAGTGAGATAATTTTGATTAAATCATTTAACTTCGCTATGAAATTTTAAAATACCTTTTCGACCTACATGAATCCGCTATATTAATTTCGCCCATTCGTCATCAATTTTATCGGAAGATCATATCTTGGCCTTAGCGAACTAAAGTTTTGCATTATTTAAAGAAGCGCACCTTCAGTCTACGTTGGTGGTTCCATGGTTCTTATCAGCGCGGAGGATCCTTAGATACGTGAGCCATTTCGCATACCACGTATAAGGGGCATCATCACTCACGAAAGATATCACACTCCACTCTCAGAGGGACATAATGCACGAAAAAATTAAGGTATTCTAGTTTCTTAATAGTTATTTGTACATTTTTAAAGATTACAAGAAAATTGTTCTCCCTGTATTGGGATTTAGGTGGCAGATATACGGCTATTTCTTTAATTCGTTGTGAATTGTCTTTGTGACTGCTATTCGATCTCCTAGGTGATTAGCTCCATCGAGAGTAAGTAATTAGAGATTGTTAGAAAGTTGAGAGGCCGGGAAGAAGTCCAGTGGGGCAAGCTTCATATTTTTGAGCGAAGAAAAACCTTTAGTGGCTGGAATGTGATTTCTCATATAATCCAAGTACTTGGGGTTTGGTTTGGTTCGTAAAATCTGTTGTCATGAATTTTATGGTGGGTATCCTTCATGAAACACTTATCCTCCAAAAGGTCCCCTTAAAATCATAATGATGTTAATAACTGCGATAATTGTTGTGTTTCTAATGCTATACTACAACTGCGTAAAGCCCGTACTTCACATCTAATATTTAGGAGATAGAATCTTCATGTCTGCCTAACAAATGCAAAGGCAGTGCATAACCTGGATTTTGAATGACGCGAGTGTCTAAAAATAAATGCCTGTTTGTATGTACGAAAAATAAAATTGAAAGTATTATATTTTCGGCAACGCATGAAATTTCTTTATGGAGAGAATAATTGACTACTCGGCGTTCATTGAACTCAGCAGTGCAGGGACATTGTTTGGCGCTTTGATGGCACCCTTTAATATTTCTTTTCTAAATCTCCTTTCGTACTTATGTTTATTACTACTCTACTCATGCGTCGTTCAAGTCGCGATGAATCAAGTGGACTCGTACGCTGCGAAGTCCTGCAGGTGGGAAAGAGGAAGGCGAAATATGTACCTACTCCTTCCCTGATATTGTTACAATTACAGGAAGAAAGTATTGTTGTTATCATTACTAAAAGATTATTGTTATTTTCATAGCTTTCGTTGTCCTATCCTAACAGGGAATTAACTCATTGCTCATTTAGATTGGATACGATGCTGAATCTCCTTCTTCCTATTTTTTAAAAATTCATATTTGTAACATACTGATTAACTATTGTAAAAAAAAACGATTTCTATTTACATGTATGCCTCTATAACTTAAAATTTACAATTTTCCTAACAAAAATACGCAATTATTTGATTGCTCGGAGAAAGTACTTGAAAAAAAAACATTTTTAAAGATCAAAACTCGGATTGGGAAAAAAATATCGTAAAACCAATTTTCAAAGAGATTTAGGAGAGACCAACGAGCATCTGGGTTAAAGATGATGTACTCAGTAGAAGGCCTCATTATAGAATCTTTACGTTTGTTTGTGAAGTAAACTTTCTGGAAACTTATGCGATGGCTTGAATTATAATGAAACCTCCTGTATAATCAGCTTATGATAAATGGAGATATGATTCCCAGGTTATAATTTCTGGCATTGAATTAGGATAGAGTTGATTGTTACCGTGCTAAACGTTATGTACTGTTTTAATTTTACTGCACGAAGTCCAAAAGTGAAATTTTCATGGCATCTAAGAATAAGCTCTCACCCTTATTTTACGCCACGCAATGGATCCTTCATTTCGTAAATCCAAATGTGCTCTCTTTTTGTATATCCATGCATCTCGTTTAAGAGTTCCATTAATGAGGTCATGAACTGTTGCTATGTTCATTTTTTTAGTGCTGGCCGTTGTCAGTTTACTTATTACCTAGGTGCACATTTCCTGTGGGTTAATACCCTGACATTATTTTTATTTATTAAATCAAATACTTCTGTTTAGTGCTGAATTCACGAAAGACTTTTTTTTGTTTCCGTTACGATTTACAGGCCTACGGTGCGTCACTAATAAACGGCCCTTTGCTGGCGTATGATAATTTGCTCGTCGCAACTCCGGCAGCATTTCCGTGTCGTGTTGGAGGGGGGGGGAACGAGTCCCGCAAAAGGGTGTAATTGCCGCAAGGAGTTTCTGTTGTGGTGCCCGAACCCATTAGTGGCGTCGAAATTGGTTTAGCCGACGAAGGGGGAAGAACAACCTCAAAAAGATATGCTACCGTTTAAAAATGGGAAGGCCCGTGTCTTTAATTGAATGGTTGGGAGTTGGGGAACTCCCAGAATGGGCAATACTAAAGAGACTTAATGACGGGACGAGGAAGAAGATTGGTTCTGTTTGACAGAAAAGGCGTTGGATGTGAAACCAAGGTGTATGAGCCTTCGTTCTGTTTTTTTCCTATGAAGACAACCAACTATCGTGGCCATTTAGACCTTGATGTGTATATTTTGAGGCTTTGTCTGGGAAGGATAACAGGGCTTTCTACTTTAACCCGAAATCGCAATCCATGAAAAGGATTTGGCGGATGAATGAGGAAGAAGATTACGGTGAAAAAAATATTCCTCATCGAGTCATGCTTTCGTTATTTTTAATAAAATTATGCGAAATTTGCCCCTTATCGTTCATGAGCTTGTGACATCATTTGAGTTCTGGTTCATTTCTTAGTTCAGAGAGAATCGTTAATTGAGAGAAGGAATTTCTCGCAAGATTGTAAGCATTAGCGTACCATGAGAGGATTGGGAATTGCTAAAACGCGGTGACATGCTTGATAGAAGTGCGTGACGTCGTTAACTTATCTTCGAAAGGATTAAAACCATCGACTTTTCGCTGCATATTGCTCGAGAAGTAGACGATGGATCGAAAAACGAATTAATACAGGATTTTTATTTTTACAACTCAAACACGCTCGACAATAAAAAAAATCAGGAAGATAGAGGCCTCCTTGAGAGCAGACAGCTGCATTTGTAAATAGGTGATTCTGTTTTACGGAAGGTGACAGATGCTAATATTTCTCGTACGAATAACGAAATGGTAAATTTGAAGTCCGTCCTGCATTGTGAAAGAATTGGTATTTTATTGAGAGTTCTCAAATACTTGCGGCATTCAAACCAGGATCATCTGATTGGAATATCTCGGTATCATCCTCTTCGTGAATGTGACACTCTTCTAACGTAGCGAATATGTACTCTCGGAAAAAGTCGAAATCATGCAGCGGTTTAAAAAGTGTACTTTTATGCAGGAAAATGTTCCAATGGGATCTACTCAGTTTTAGGGTGTAGATATATACTTTTCATTCATAACGTTTTTATTGTCTTGGACGAAATTGAATAACAAGTACCTATTCCTTCTTCTCCTTCATATCTCATGCTTGCATACAAAATATTCATGCTGTCGTAATGAATTACATATTAAATTATATAATACTCGTATATCACAAGATATAAGATTAATTCTAACTGTATTTAACTCTAATTATATAACTCTTAAATATAATAAATACAATTTCAATGTCTTACGACTTTCATAATAGTAGGCGGGCGGTTGAGTGAATCGAAATTTAGGCGTGTTATAAATTTTTGTGGTGAAAAATATAATATTTTAATCAAGATCAATTTTTGTACACGTATAAATCTTTCCTATCTTGAGTTTGATTTTTCATCGACTGCAGAAAATGTTTTCAAAGCTGATCATCCATGTAAATAGTTTCAATGGTACAAAATCTTTTCATGTATATTTTTCAATTTTTCCAGGAAAGGCAGTGGGGTATTTGAAGAGTTTCGTACAATCATGTTAAATTTTTAAATAACGCACATTTTAAAATTTTTACTCTCTTTTGGTTCAGATTATTTTTTAATACTTTATCGTCTGAATTACATTCGTCGATACGCTAATCCGTGGCAAACATGAAACTTCAATCGATTTCCATCGTTCTCCTGCTGAAACTTTTTGAGTTCGTCGTATCGTAGTTGGCCGATGTTTGGGAAATCATATCACTGAAGTAGATGATGTGCAGATGAATGCAATTTCGAAGCAATCTGCGGTTAATTCCTTGGGGAACTCAGGCTATCCTAGCTGGTGTAATCGATAGCCGCGAGGTATTGGCGGATATTCTCCCATTTCAAACTCATGAAATCGTAGCGAATGAAGTAATCTTTTTGGCTTGTGATTTTGTTATACTTCAAACCTCTGCCGAGTCTGGAGTTGCGGTTTTCAGAGTAGATTTTTACCTGTCTTTGGAAAAAATCCCTTCAATGATTTTGAACCTTAACAATTTTTACTGGTTAGTTGTGAAAGTGATTGTTTTTTTTACAATCAGATTTCATCGTACAAATGCCGTTATTTTGCACTCCATGCAATAGTTTTGTATGATACCCCTAAAAACATATTTACCATGTACATTTAATAAGATTGAAATATACCTGCCTGCTTTAACCTTTAGGCAAACACGTCTTTTCAAGTGATGGTCAGTATTTTGAGAGTGTACTTGGAATAATTTTGTGTTATGAATTATTAACGATAGATACAGAGACAACATTTGAGAAACATTTTTCAATAATAAATTAATAAATAAATTTCGATGCCCGCTCTTAATAAGGGGATGTAACTTTGAAAGGTTATATTTGAAATATCCTCATAAATGTATTAATATTTTAGCCATTCTTTTATACCATAAAAAGGAAGCAAAATTAGTTATAATGGGTAATAACTAATACGCCCTGAAAGTCCAATCCCTTAGCATGAAATTTGACTTGCTTTTTTGTTGAAATAGTAAATTATGCTTGCTTCACGGTCTTAGAAAAAGACGTTTGCTTATTTGAGTGAGTAGAGATGAGTAAGCCGTGGAAACCTAAGAGTATATAGTTCAAAGTGATTTAATAACTCTATGGTGGTGACTTGATAGACGTGAATTGATCCTGGTATTGGGTATATCTTATTTGGTTAAGGCACGGTGTTTTGTAAATCGGACCATGGAGATACTCGGGGTGTGCAAGGTTGCTAGATGAAAGGTTGGGACGGGTTTTCGGTTTCGCTCTAATTGAATAGTCTGCTCAAACTGCCATAACCATCAAGCATTAACTTTTCCCTGGAATGATAAGAATTTTCTGTAAAATCATTTTAAATTCCACCTCTTAACAGTAGCCACCTCCTTTTACAGCCGGTAGCAACATTTCTTTCGGCCAACGGCCAATCTTTTAACAACCACTCCTGGCCTTTACTTCCACAAAATACTTTGTTATATCGATTTGTAATTGATCTTTATCGAGAGAATATACGTTCTAAAGAGCATCTATATAGCATTGTGAAGACCTCGAATTTATTTCAAAGAATTAGCCTTCCATCTGTGGCTTGCTATCAGCATTGTTTAATCCTTGCCCGTGGCAATGGAATTAACATATATACAGTTAAATTTTTAAAACTCTAGCTAGATAATCGTTCCGGTTATATTTAGGGAATTCATTTAAATAAATTTATTTAAATAAATAAAAGATTTCCACAAAATTTTAGTATTTCATGTTACTAATACTCATTCCTGAAAATCTAACATTTCCCTTAGCGAGATCACCACCTCAAACGGACACATTTCTGCAACCCGTTCGATGGCTGCTTTGGACAGGTTTGCATTGAGGAGTTCACAGTCATCGATGAATTTTTTTTGTAGCTCTGGCATTGGTCAATTTTCATTGACGCGATTAGCGATATGAAACTGTGGAAAACGTTGCGTAATCCTCATCTCCTCATGCGATTGGCACACGGAAATAAGATCTCCTTATTGGATTTTGCTGCGGTGGGAAGCTGCTTCTGTATGGTTGTCATCCCTCTCTTGTGGTCTCCTCCATCCTGAGGCATCAAAATGCGTTACACGTGCCCGTCTGCGATCCTTCATTGTGCTCCCCACTACATTCAATGATAATTTTTGAACTTGAGTCCTTTGTTCCATTGAGTGTAGGATTTCAGCATCGATTTGTTTGGTATACAGTTTTAAAAAGTTTGTATGTTGTTTCGGTGGATTGGCTTATTTGATCGCAAGTTACGAGACACATTTTGCTTCAGGCGACTTTTATTCAGTGAATGTCTGGGGTCTATCGGAGTCCCATATTAAGTCGAACTCAAATTTATGCTTAGTTAGGCATCAAGTATGCTAAGATTATAGATATCTTTCTGCTTCGATGTACTCTTACTACTTCCTTGATGGAATGGTGATTAGGAAGGCAGAATGTATAGAACAATTGTTTATTAAATCTGTTAATCATATATATACACGAGTGGTTAAATCCTCATTACATCTCCATATATATTTTGTTGCGAAGAGATTGTAATTTTCTTATTAATTGTTTTGTTATTTCTTTCTTCTCGTGTCGTTTCCTTTCATTCTTTCAACTACTTACTTCCTCCAGTTTTGTTTGACATCTTTCGCAATTATTATGATTAATTTCATTTCTGTTATCCATCGTCCTCGTATTTCATTTCCGTCATTGCTGTTGTCACTAGATTGGAATTTAAGACTCTTTTGTTCTGCGCTTTTGTGTCTGAATATGCCCTTTAGTAGCTTGTTACTAGTTGATATTTTTCTAGGGTATTATTTTTCGCTCTACGCGTATTTCCCAATTACCTTCTTGCAGCGTCTTCATCGTTATCTTTCCTCGCTCATTCGTTATTTTATTTTCTTCTTAATCAATTCGTTTTCACACGACCACGGAAGTTGATGTCGTAGTATGATGCATTATTATCGATGATCACAGTCATCATGGTACAGACTTACAGGGGACTAAAAATAGGCTAATTGTGCGCAGGGAGTTAGAAATTTCGATGGCGAGAGTTGGAAACATGGAGGAAACGAGTGCTATTTGTAAGTAACTACACAATTACTCGAGTATAAACTTAATATTTGCTTGCGTGTAAACAATGCAAAACTTGTATTCGTTTATTATAATAGATTCATTCTCCTGGTAATTATTATCTTAAAAAAAACCTTCGATCTCTGTTTCAATCTCGATTGTTCAATTCTCTCGAGGACCGATGCCCACTTCATTGCCATAACTTGTAATTTAATGGCGTAATAGTTCAATGGGCAGGTATTTACAGAGATGTCGTAGGTATATCCTGTTATTGGTTTTCTTTCATAGAAAATTCCATCCCCTTTAATCGATTATTAAGTAAAATACACAAGATTCTCTTCAATATTAATATTCGTTGGTGACTTGCAAAGAAGTACGATTAATTTGTGCCGTAGTTTCATGACCACGGAGCAACTACTCCGTGACCATGACTAGCATTATGAAATATGCAATGTGTACGTAAATTCCTATTTTTTACTTGTGGACGCGTATTTGTCTCACCGTTGTCTTCGTTTATAATTGTAATCAGCGTGGTGTGTGGTGATATCGCGCGTTACGGCAGGGACGATAATTTTTGGGTGAGCCGAGCGTATCTCTGCGCTGAAGCTTGGAATAGTTCGCGTCTGCTCGTCTCGGAATGAATGCTTCCTTGATAGGGAATGTTGTACGAGTCAGCTGAAGTCACCTAATCATTGATAAGTCATCTCATTTGTTTGTTGACGAAAGCAGCCGGCTACAGAAGCCTCTGACTCTGCAGTACGGTCGTTGACCTAATTAAGAAAAAAATGCTCGGAACGCTTTATTATCCTTATGCCCACTCTTTCCTTTAAATCGATTTCCTCCAAACATTTCCTCATCTATGTAATAAATGTATATGTCTGATGGGAATGTAGTGAGGCTGCATCCCAGAGGGTTGGAATAAGAGGCGGGGTTGTTTTTATTCGTAGGGGTTCTCCTTTTGCCATGCTCGGAAGGGTTTGGCCTTAAAGATGATGGCTTCCGCTCACGCCCCTCAACCCTCCCTTTGGGGTGTTGTCTCTTTATTAATTCCCTTTTACCATGCATTTTACTGCCGACTCATATATTGTCATTCATTAAACAAGGGTTGGGGAGTACACCCATACTGCTGGATCAGTTAGTCGAACTACGCACTCCTTTAATCAAAGTGATGGTTGTATCACAGGACTTTTTTTGCTATTTCAACGACATCTTCCTTGACTGTATTCTAAATGTAGGTATTTGCTTCTGTTTGTATTTTTCCATCAGTAGCGAATACTTTGGGATCCATTTATCCATCATATTTACTGAGCTAGTGGGTAGAAAGTGGTCTCCAGATCGACGGATCCTGGGTTCGACCATGGTCGGTCGCTTGCACGGGATATATAAGGATCGCCCCCGCCCTTCCCCATTTCTGGATTGAATTTCCTTAGTTCGTTCCGCATTATGCCTGATAATAATTACAATTATCCTGTTCCCCTACTCCTCATTCGTTGATTACCTGGCATTATTACCTTTATCTCGACTTAAAAATTTCATCTCCCATCAATCATGCACCATCTACACCCTCTGCCACCCAGGGGCGGTCTGGGGTGATTGGAGACCCACGGCTGGGGCACATGATGGGGCCCTTCTTACCAGGGATTGCAGGGATTCTTGTCCCGAAAATGTTTTAGGAAATTGCATTACCGGAAATGAATTTTGACGCTATTCTGGTTCTTAAAAACTAGATAAAAGTTAATATAAAATAGCAAATACGTTAGAAAAAAATATTATGAAAACAGAATTTCGCAGATTATAATTTAACAGTGCGAAGTGATATTACATCTATTTAGTGAATTTTTTCCTTGAAACTGCACTGAAATCTAAAAAAACTCGAAAATAATATTTTCGTATAACCCTATCAAAAATGCATCAGGTATTCTTTTATCTTCTGACAAATTTATTTTCTTTATATTTTATGTAATCTATTTACCCTGACTGTATGTTGTAAATTAATTAACTAATGTAAACTTAAAATTTAATGATTGCAAAAAAAAATATGGTTCAAGTAATCTCAGTCTTCCTTCATTTACCTCTATAAGCTTCACACATTACACATTTTAGCTTCTCGATAGACGCAATCGTTGTGGGGGGCCCCTTATCTCGGGGCCCTCGGCGATTGCCGACCAGCCGACCTGGCCAGACGGCTGCCACCTCCTTATCTCCTTCACAAGTATCCCATCCTCAATTATTTCTTCATTCATTTTTTTTCCGCCGTCCATTCCCCTCTAGACCTAGAATGTGCACGTTGTTGCCAATGATTTCCTCCAACCGTCTGTGTACGTTTTACCATTAACAATTTCAAGTGCGTGGAAAAAACGGGGAAATTCGGAATTCAATCGTGACTTTTTATTCAAATCCGGAAAACGTTCGTAGATTTTTTTCAATATGTGCCGTAGTTTCATTAACGTTGGGTCTTAATCTCCTGTATATACTTCTTTAATTGACCAATTAACTATATATTCAATGCTCATGTGTTTCGTTTTATAAATTGGAAAAATTATGTTGCTCGTAAAAATTTGGCTTAATGAAAACCTATAAATTGTAACTCTTTCGTGCATGGTAAAATATTTGATAGCCGCCAGTCATTCCCTAATGAAAATTAATAAGCCTTGTGGTTGCCAGTAGCCAAAAATTTTAAACGATTCGTCTTCTTGGGTCTACATAAAAGTTTTGTCAGGAAATTGCAAAAATAATCTCCTGAAATTCATCATATTTGCAATTGTTTACATTTTGATACAATCTAGGCGATGGCGGATCCAAGGTAAAAATGCTGTCTATTGTACCCTAATCATGATTCCCGAATTACCAATTACCTTTTTTAAGGCATTTTGTAGGTAGAGATCGTTATAAAGAGTTCACGAGCTCAAGAAAATATCTCCATTTTACAGCTCTTCTTTTTGGAGTATCTGTGAAAAATATTGCTCTCATGTATTACATAATGCAAATAATACCGATATTTGAAGCTTTCACAATCGTATGGAAATTTTTGTGTTTGCTTTAGTCTCACGCATTCGCAAAATAAAAACGAGCTAAATTTTCTTTATGACATCGGTGCTGAAATAAGTTAAAAGTTTTTGCTGCTTGCTGTACAATTTACCTCAATATTTGGAGACTTGAAACATGAATGGTAGCTTAAATCATTAATTAGTTTTAGTTCCCTTTCATACTTCATTTTCCCATCGATCGCTTTACTAGGTCTGGGGACCCGATTCTTGAGGGACGAACCTCGAGCGAAAACAAAAAAGAGCGACTTTTGCCTGTTTTGAATGGGGCTAAAGTGAAATGACAAAATCTACGTTTAATGGGTCTGATTGGTCGCTTCGGTTCGCTTTTTTTCATGCTGTATACTTTGATTATATCTTGTATGTCCATTATATTTAATTGTCTTCGAAGGATGAAAAGTACCAGGATTTGAATGAAATTTATGTGTGAGTAGTATTTAATTTGCTGACTTTTTCTATTGCTAATCTATGCTGGAGAAGGGGTTTTAATGTTAGCATCAGCGTTTGGCTACTACGCACAAGTTCTCCATCTATATAATCTGTGATAAGGTCTTGGAAGACGTGAAGATTTGATCCAAGAAAAATCACGAGAGCTAGAAAGAGCGTGTTGTTCAGCTCCGGTGTACGCGGTTTGAATGATATTGGTGTTGCTGGGAATGAATTTAAATTCGAACCCCGCGGTTTTGGGTGAGTCACGAAAAGTCTTTTCGTGGCTTTTATGACAATTTTCCTTCCTTCCTTCGTTCCTTTCCATCTCTCGCTGGCGATTGAATGAAAGAGTGTGAGAAATTTAGTTTTTAGAGAATTCAACATTATCGAACGCGATAATCTTCCGTGGTTTTTGACCCTAAATTGGGAATTTGACGTGTGTTGCAAGTACTCAAAAGTTCATTTGTTATGTATCGATTTTCAGTTTAATTATGATGGTCTTAATTAAAATTTAAGCTCTTGTAGCATTGTAATGTGTAGAATCGGAAGCATTGCTCGTTTGATGGTGGTCAAACTCCGGAGGTTATCAGTTTGCTATGTCGAAGTTGTGTTTTCGCTCCTATCGTGCTGGTTACGGGTGATGGAGAGAAGCCGTCGATCTTTATATGCCCTTGAAAGAGTGATAGTTCAAAAGAAATAGCTAAGTCAGTGAAGGAGAAAAACTGACGGCCTCTGACGACTTTCTCCGAAAATTCTACCCTGACAAATATGCGCGATCCACGATGCGGAGCATCTTTAAGCACAGTTGTACCGCGGTTGTTGTTTCGAAGGCTAAACTTTTTTTTGTATTTAATTTTAAAGAGTCGTGAATTATATGCTAATAGAGGAGGAATAACAAGCCGTTTCCCGATGCGTTATTATTCTCCTCCTTGCGGAGCTATTGGTCGTTCAGATTCCGAGGTGGCCACCCCCGTAATCCACGTCGCGACGTGGGCTATGTTACAACAACATCATTAATTTCTGGAATGGCAAGTATTCAGTGACTTTGGGTGTAACCTTAAGGATTTAAACGCTTTGAAATATAGTTATTTCTTTTAAAATCAAACAAATAGGCAAAATTTTATAAAACTGCTCTTTACAAGCTGTTATTTTGAGGCTCCTATTCTTTTCGGTATTCCTGTAATCATATTTATTTTTCAATTATTGCTTTCTATTTTGCCTCCAGATATACGATAGAGGGTAATTCCACGGCTCTTCGAATTGTTTCTCTGGTTGATGAGTCTCATTTTTCACTGCCAGGAAAAATTAAATGCTTCCGGCCCTGTTCTTTTAAGGAATTTTGGCTAACCCTTCCCCCGCCCCTCAAAATGAAACTAGATTCTCACCCTTGAGTGCATTGATATTGTGACGAAGAATTTCCCTTCGCACTGCTCCATATTTTATCCTGGAGTAAAGGGACAAAGCGCAAGGTTGTGGGCTGAATAGTTCTGATTTTTTAATCAAGTAGAACTACCGTAACTTATGTTCCCAATATCCCGCGTTGATAGACCCATTCCCACGAGTGTTGATTTTTTGTTTATGGCGCAATGGTAAAACTCCTGTGTATTATCCTTTTGAATATATTCATTGGATTGGAATGATTTTTTTTTATTATTATTTTTCTGATAGAGAAAAATGGAAGTCGATCGGATCGGACGGAATTTTCCCCGGGTTTTAACTAGCAACCGCCAAAATATCAACTGAAAAGTTCATTTACAATCCTACTTATTTACGCAAAATACCAAACTTTCGAAACATTGTCGTCTCCTATTTATCTTTCTAGTTTCTGGTAGTTATCTTTCGTACCAACCGATGGATCATGCTGCAAGAAATCGCTTCAGCTATAGCCGTGCTCTTTTCCTGAGCCTAGGAGCGAGCATAATCCCTAACTGACCCTAACTCGAAATATAGTCTTAAGTTATCATTAATGACAGGCGAATAGAATATTATTTTGAGATTAACAAATGCTAATGAGTACATTCTGCTCGTACTGTCATCTTTTCATTGTCGTTTCGTATTCTTTTCATCGTAATTATTTTAACATAGTTCATGTTTTAAGTAAAAAAAATATATTAATGGCTGTTGCTAGCTGGGGGAGGGGGCATCTGGAGTTTTTATCCACAGACATTTTTTAATGTATTCTCAATGCAATCCGAAGTGAACCCTTCCCAAATGAGCCAATACCCCAAAATACTCCCCTCCTGTCAAGTGCCCCCCCTTCCCCATTACAATATCCTGGCTGCAGCCTTAATCATGTCATATATGACGTCCTGTGGGTGTATTTATTTAATTTAAGCTTCTTCTTTTCCAGCTGCGAGGGCCGAAAATGAGGATACCATGGGACCCGTATTTATCCGCGAACCACCCAACCGACTGGACTTCTCGAATACGACTGGAGCTGAAGTTGAGTGTTCTGCAAGGGGTAACCCACAACCGGAAATCATCTGGGTACGATCAGACGGCACGGCAGTAGGTGATGTTCCTGGACTGCGGCAGGTATGTCATATCAGAGGAATCACTAATAGAAACATTTGATTTATCCCTTGGTTTTTGATTGGTAAATTTGAAATCAACATGATGTGGTGGAAAACTATTTTTCTCAATAAACAATAGCATTGACCATTATTCTCAGAAGTATTATTATTCTCGATTTATTTGCGAGAATTTTTTAACTTTATTGATAATTATGACCAGTGATACAGCTCTTTGATTCAGTGATTAGTGTTTATTTTTACTTTTAACTGACATCCTTAAAATTGTTGAAATACAGGTTTTGCCTAATGGAAACCTAGCTTTTCCACCTTTCCGTGCTGAGGACTACAGGCAAGAGGTTCATGCACAAGTCTATGTTTGCTTGGCTCGTAATGCAGTTGGCTCTATTCATTCGCGTGATGTTCATGTTCGAGCTGGTAAGTTCTGCTGTGTTTATTACCAATGCCCTTGGCCTTTCAAATGGGAGTCATAGCTCATTGGTCATGGCCATTGTTTTTTTCTATTGTCTTGCCTGGTTAACTCTTTCAATTTCAAACTGAAAAATGTTTTCTGTATTCATAATAAGTATGCATTTATTGTCCCTTGTAGTATTACATTCTAATTTAGGTGATACCCTAGATGTTAGCCTGGCATCAAGCCTGGTTGGGAAGGGGAAAGTTGGTGTAAGCAACCCAGGATGAACTATTTCCAAATCAATTTACCTTGTATCGAACGCAAATAATATCAGTTTTGGTTGAAGTAAATACCCTATAAATATCTCTCAAAGTGTGTTGCATTGCCTATATTTAGGGGAAACTAGGTGAAACTAGTTGTGTACTTCTCCATACTTTGAGCACGTACTAGTTAACTCCATTCTTGCATTGCATTATATTCTTGTATAGACCCGCTTGCATTGGGGTCAATATCAGAATATTATAACAACACAACCACTGTGATTGTAGAAAGCAAATAGTCTCCATTCGGTAAATAATTTTTTGCAGTAATGCCGTGGGATATTGCAAAATTACTATGCATAATATTTCTTATGACTTAAAAAAATGAATATCTTATGCTCCTTTGAAATTATTATGCACTTTATGCATATTTTTCGAAGCCCTATTTTTCACTGCAAAATTTTAAACTATTGATTTAGTCCCTGAAATCAGTTCTGAAAAACATTATAAGTAGGTACCTAATATGAAATAGCAGAAAGACTTATCAATTTCAAAGATAAATTCTGGTCAGTAATTGGACTGCAAATATTATGCTCACTGAATGGAGCATGCCATAATTTTTTCAGTGGAAAGAGTTAGCCAGTGCCTAAATCCATGTCACTTCTTTCTATAAATATGAATGCTGGATGAAATTGATGCAGAATATTCTGTTGACATCACCATGTTTCTTTATCAATTTTCCATTCTTCTCGTTGTTGAGCTAACTGCCCTGGATGTGTCAAAATTACACTCCTGAAATGATGTTTTGGAGGGGGATGAATTAAACCTCGGAGAGAGGATAATAATAATAATAATAATAATACGTCTTTATTGGGCGAGATTGGGACTAGAAAGTCCCATCTTCCATCTAACCCCAGAGGAGGGGGCATTGTACTAGAATTTAGAGTGAAATAAAGAGGTGTTTGGGAGTAAGAAATAAATTACCATAGTGCAGTCAATAATAAACATGAATTATCTATTTTTTCCGATCAGATCATGTGTAAGTGTTTTTCCCCTCTGTACAGTAGTGATGACACTATCCTCCTTACGCAGATTTTTGATCTGATCATGGATTTTAGAAACAGTCGAACATATTCTTGGCTAAGAAAAACTATAATTGGCATTAACCACTATTATTCTCCCCTTTTTAAAATAATTACTCACAGTGGGAGTTATGTCATCCAGCATTCATTTCCCTGCCTTATATGCTTCTGTGATTGTTAACATTGTTTTTTTTTATCAATATTTTTGGGTAAGCGGGGCCATCCTTAGGAACATAGGGTTCCTGAGCGTACAAAATTTAGAGCCCCCCTAAATTCATGTCAAAGTATTTTATAGCTTTAAAAAATGTCAAGGCTGTGAGAGCTGTGAAAGACATGAGGCCTAGTGCAATAATGTCTTTTGCATTATCCTGGGGATGGCTCTGCATTTGAGGGCTCTCCTTTAAAAGATAAGGATGCAGTATTGGGTCACTCATGCTCCTACTTTGGTAATTGGTCATAAATTCTGGTTTCTCATGAAGAGGACTTTGGTTCTAATCTCGGCACTTACAGAGAATTTTCATTCTCTTTCAATTCCGTGCTTCAGGACTTAATGGGGAGCACTTCCAATGTAGTATCTAATGATGGATTTGGAGTGCTAATTATGGTCCTCTTGTTGCTAAATATAGATCTCTCTCTGTAGCTTCACATCTGTCACCAATGGCACAAACTGTTTCTCAATCTGCATTCATATTTTTTTGGGGGGGGTGTCCATTATATTTTTCATTTCTTTAGTAGTTGAAAACATTTCTGAAATCTTTTTTTTAATGTTATAAAATGTGTGTCATTAAGCATAAACCATTTTATTTAATAATTTTGTGATGAATTTCATGGAATAATAGTGAAGTATGAACCATCGTTTTTCAGAATTAATTTTTAACTATCAATTGTGCAGTGTTGAATTCATTTCTCAGTTAGATCTGATTTTTCATTTAATTTCCTGTGCCTATTATTGAAATAAATTTTACCAGTATCTTGTGTTTTGCATTGTAATTTAACAATTTGTCATTTTTGCTCAGGTTTCTCTGAGTTTGATGATGAAAATTAAGTCTTTTCACGGAAAAAAATCTACAGTATTTAATTACTTTAGTTTTGGTTAGGATTATTAAATGAGTTGAACATGAATGCTGGTGTATTACGTTAATTGATTCTTGTATATATGTTAGCATAGAGTAATTTTATATGCACCGGGAAGTGATAGTCAAGGTTTTAAAAGTGTGCACATACCTTTGTTTAAGTTTTGAAAGCTACTTTAAGTGTAAATATTTAGTATGCTAAATTAAATTTTCAAAATTTTAGGATAAATGATCATTGGTCAGGTGCCTTAAATTTTTCTTCAAATTCTGAAGTCCCGTAACATCACCTATAATCTTTCACATAGTAGGGTCATTGTGATGGTGTGTTTCTTGATATTTCTGTTGTTGTGTGTTAGTCATGCCCCTTCAAACACATTTATATTATTGATATTGTCTAACAAGCTTTTAAATTTGGTTAAAACTTCTTAAGCATTGAATTTAAAAAAATGATTTTGGTGTAAAATCCAATTTAAATATCTAGAAAATTTATTTTTAATCTATATGTTTGACTTTTTTTGCTATCTAAATAGTGCAAGGTGTTGTGCTTTGTTCTGTTAAATTTCACTAATGGAACTTTGTTTGGTCTTTGTAGTCTCATTGTCATTGAGTTAACTTGATTAATATAATGAAAAGTTGAGGTTTAATCTTGATTGGAAGGAATATGTAGCTTTGTACATAAAATTGAAAGTAATTTTTAAATTAGGGATTTCAGCTCTTCCTATTTTAGTTGACTCCCTTTTTCCTGTCTTGATTAGTTGGCTTTATTTTTTATCTTTTCATACTCATCCTCTTTCTTCTTAAATCCTTCTTGCATAATATTTGTGAGCATAGTTCAATTCTTTCATAGTTGTGTATTTTGATTTCTTCTGTATCAACTCTCATTCATTGGTTTATTCCCCTTGAATTTCTCAAGTATTTTTTCTCTAATTTCCTGTGAAAAACGCAACTTTTCCCTCTCATGACTTTTATTTTATTTTCAATTATAATTATTCAAAGTAAATAAAACTCTGCCTATTATATCGATTAAGTTATGAACCTTTTGGGTCTTTTTTTCCTCTTGATAATTCACTATGTTGTCCAAGGCAGGTCCTGCTTTGAACAGTCCTTTAAAAATTTTTTTCAGTGAGCTATAAGTATTTTCAGCATTTTTTCCTAAAATGTATTTATCAGTATTTCCTGCAAAAAAGATGTTTGCTAGGATTAAATTATTTATTCTGCAATTCTTTCATAAAATACCTTTTTCAGGACTGCTTAGTTTTTCTTATTACATGACAATCATACATGACCTTTAGTTACCTGTTCTTAAAATCCTCTTGTTATGGTAAGGCTTAATCATCAGCAATACTCATAAGGTGATTCGCTAATGTTATCTCACTGAGCCATTACTCTAGGCTTGGGCACTTGGTGACTAATGAACTTTTTTCTTTCTGTTTCTCATCCTAAACTATAAACCAATCAATATATGTTCTCATAAATTTCTCATCTTAATATGTGTCCTCCTGGTTGCCAATTGAGAAAAATATGCTGGATTGAGCTTTAGTCCTTATCTCTTATTTTTAGTTCACAGTTTTTAGATAGCTAATGCCATGTTGCTGCAATTCAATTAGAGATTATGACTAATGGAACTTGCTCAACTCTACTCCTACTATTTGCCTTCCCACAATCTTCAGTGGTGCAGCAGTTTTATGACACTGATGTTAACAAAGAGTATGCCATTCGTGGGAATTCAGCCATCCTCAAGTGCTCCATCCCTTCATTCGTCGCTGATTTTGTTAGTGTCATCTCTTGGCTTGTGTCTGATGGAGATGGAGACCCAGTCCCTGTGGTTACCAGGGACAATGAATATGGTAAACGTTTGAAATCTGTGTTTTAATCATTCTTCTGAGTTTCTTAAAGAGGCATTGCTTTGCAGGATTGATTATTGACAGCTTCATCATAGGATTTCAACTCCCAAGTTCATACTTTTAACCAATAGGTTTATGATGTATTGGAAGGAACCTTAATTATTAATATTGGTGCCTATTCCAGTAGGTATACGGACAGCTTATTATTTTTTGGACCCAACTCATCGCTGATGTAGAGGAGAAGTACTTGGCTGAAGAATTAATTATTCCAAATACTTTTTACCTTGTGAATGAAGGTGACCTCTTCTCTGTGATTGAAATTATGTGGCAACTATATGACAGCTTGGCAGGAATAATGTTTCTTTCCTTTGGTCTTCTGTGTTGCATACTTCTTTTAGTCCTCTATTGTTGTATAATTTCACTATATTTACTCATATCTGAACAGGGTTGCTGAAAGACTCATGACTCCTAGGCTTTTGTTTCAACCCATGTTAATCTTAAAAGTCATTAAATGTTTGATGAATGAGACCAGGTACATTTTTTAGATTGTCATCAATGACTGGCATTGTATTTACTAAGCAAATTATTAAAACATTCAAGCTAGTATCATTTGCACTTAGGTTTAAAAATTAAAGGAATAAATAAGCAAGTAATGGAGATATTTAATTGATCACAAGATTGCTTTGATTTCCATGTGAAAAGTCTTCTAGCTAACTATACAGTCTGGCAAGGAGAGAAATTTTGCTTAAGTCTGAATGAGCTTTAATTTGATAGAATGTTTTGCTGATATATCAGAATTTTCCAAACTTTTCATGATACCTTATGCGTATAGCATTATGGGCAGTATATGTAAGGAGTATTCAAACTTAAAAAAAACTGGTGGGTTAACCATTATGTCTGCGTGCTATTTTTTCTAGACCATTCAATTTAATTATGTACATAATTTAAAACTTTCACAGTTATCAGTCAGCAACAAAATATTCACACATGTTTAAGTACATACATGCATTCATCACATTTGATTTCTTTCTATTTTTCTGGGTCGAAGTATGATATTGTATTGTTTCCCCTTCTTTGAATCGTGTAAAATTTTATTTGCCCTCATGGGATTAAATGGCATGTATTCCTAATGATAGCTACAATACTAGGGCATCTAAAAATCCTTACATATCCACTTCACCTCTTTCTGATGCCATTTTCTGTTTCTTAGTCAGAATTATTGTGTCCTAAGAATCAATAATTCTGTCTAGAAATTCAAGTATAAATGTGTGGAAATAAAGTTCCATATTGAATGATGCATTTCTTCTTTGCAAAGTGGCTTGCAGTTGTCAACTTCGGAGAAATTCTTCCTTTGAATCAGGATAGCCTTAATATTTTTCATTCATTCTTGGCTATATTTTAGAAAGGGTGATAGAAGTGAGTTTTTGTAAACTCCTTGTTTCGGCAGCAGTGGAGGAAACTGAGGAAGCTGTTGACATTGACACAGAAATCTTTCAATAGGTGTTGTTCGCACATGTGAACCCAGCAGTGATGATTGTTGTGGGATAGTTGATAGTGATGGGGGTGGTCGCACCCGCCTCTTTCTGGAAGAAAAAATCCTCAAACGCTTATTTACTGTTAACCCATCCAAAATGACTGGCGTCCGTGTGAATATCCCCCCCTCCCCCTACTTTTAACTCTTATTACTGCTAGCACCATGTATTCTTTGATATGTTTATAGTTTCTTTATTAATAAAGATCAATTTCCTACCACCTCAATCCATCCCAATGATTTTGATCATCAGTGGTGCAACAGGAATATGAGAGTGAAGTAAACAACGAGTATGTGATTAGAGGAAATTCTGCCATTCTCAAGTGTAGCATCCCTTCCTTTGTTGCGGATTTTGTGAATGTCATCGGCTGGCAGAGTGACACTGGGCAATCATTCACTTCTTCTATGGCCAATGGTAATTTTTCACGTCTGTGTGAATATATCCGGTCGATGAATTATGTCTTTGAACGAAATTCTTACAGGTTTTGTATCAATTTCTTGTATCATCATAGATTTCAGAAATTTTAACATTGTCGTATTTCAGTTGCTGTTTTAGGGTAGCAGGTACTCTCACTTCTCTGAAATTGGTGTGATAGCTAATTATTCGGTCTTTTAGCTGCTCATTTTGCTGTTTTTGACTATCAGGTTGTGGAGTTTCTTCTGCAGAGAGACAATTGGATAAAACGGTGCTTTCCCTCCTTAAAAGGAATCATGGTTGAATGTGGTCTTGCCTTGTGCCTTAAGTTCTTCTCTTTTTGATACAATACTATATTTTCTTTGATTTGCTTCAATAATTCATTTTTTTCTTTTCCTAATCTATTAACCCATAAAATTTACATGATCTTCGAAGACTTAAAGAGGGACACACACTCCTATGTAGTTTTTGGGTAATCATGTATTTTTTGTCTTCCTTATAAATTTTGAATCTGTAGCAAATATATATTCCAGGCAGTAAATTTGTCACTATTTAGTTGTACTTTTCATCTAATTTTTTCATATTTAAATGCAATTGTCAGCATTTGTTTTGGATCAGATTTGTTTTTATGCAAGTGGAGACTGATCTTCAGCATTGATTGTGAGCTTATCCTCTTTCAAAGTGGTGAACCAGTACTATGAGGCTGAAGTGGTGTCTGAGTACGTGATCCGAGGAAATACTGCCATCCTCAAGTGTAACATTCCCTCATTTGTTTCGGACTTTGTAAGGGTGGAGGCTTGGGTGGACAGCAATGGCATGGCATATCTCCCTTCCTCTGACTATGGTAATCGCCAAATGTATTAGTTTTTTTGTGTTTAAGAGTTGGATTTTCATGTTCCTTAGATCTCACAATAATTGACTTTTTTTAAATTCTTCAACCCATCTTACCGTTAATTAGGAAATAACCCTTCTACTTCACTTTTGGGCACCTGCATTAATATTCTGTTAATTTCAGAGGAAGTGTGCGGTTGCTAGTTCTTCTTACCTTATCAACATTGTTGCATTATTTTGAAAAATCAATGGTTATCCTTGTTGCTAATTATTTATTCTCATATATGTTGGTGTTGCTGTCGAGCTTCGTTCTGAGATAAATACGATTCACTATGATAAGTATGATTCACTGATGAGTTTTTCTTCGTCCCCTTGAGAATTGTATTTAAGGACACATACTATTTACAAAATTACATTGCAGTCATGTTAATTAATTAAAATTCATTGATACTAGTAGATAATTTCTGTGGCATTTTACATATTCCCAAAGTTTCCTTTAGGCTTTGATTCGATTGTACCTGCTAGGATTGATGACATATACCTCTTTAAATTAACTGTTTTTATCATTGTGTTTTAATGGGTTATTTTTTTATAAAAAATACTGACTAAGTGGACATTAATCAATGGTTCTAATTTTGGCTTTTACAGGTAGTAGTCATTTCAATCAAGCTCTATCTTGGATACAGTTTTATCATTGTTTTTCCGAAAAAAAATTAAAAAATTGGCATTATAATTTCCAGTTTAAACAAGACCCTTTGATAAACCCTTTTTTCAACAAAATCTTGCTATGAAGCACAAGTATGACCGGAATGGAATATTATATTTTGCGCTCGACTCGTGCTTACACTTGAACCTTCAAGTTCACAAGTTTGCCGAGTGGTGGCAGCACCTGGCGCTCTTAGCGTTCACGTTAGTAGTTCAGCAAGAAGCCGCATGTTAGTTCGTGGCGCAGGTCGTGCGTTCGGATTTCGAATGCACAGTTTTGTGAATAGAATCGGGTGGAATGTATTTGTTCCGAAAAATTGCGGACACGCAGGAGGTAGTGATTGTAAATACGGCATACTAGCAAGAAAATCGTTTAAGAATTTTTTTGGAGTTAATTCTACTTATTAAATCGTATGAATGATGACGCTCAACTGGATCATATGTGTATAATATACATATACCCCAATCGCGGGAACTTCGGTATGTATTCTTCTGCTATCCATCACAAAAATCTCTATGTCACTTTAATGCCTTTAATGTTACAATAACTTCATAGATGGAAATGGGAACAAATACTAGTTGTTGGAAGTTTTAATCATAGGTAGGTTGAACGAATCGTCAGTTTTGAAAATGTATACATTTGATCAAGAAACATTTTTAGGCTCTTCTTTCCGAAATATTTGATTATAGAATTTCCTGAGGATAATACATGCTAGATTTACCATTCGTCACTCGATAGCTTTAAAATATCTACATTTGTTTTTTGTTGCATGTAGGTATTTCTGCACTTGTTGAGTCAAAATTTAGTCAAAAAAAGTCTTCTAAGCATTCATTCTCTTTGAAACTCCATGGCCTTATGGTATAATTGGTTTCAGTGGTGAATCAGTTCTATGAAGCCGAAATCCTGACTGAATATGTGATACGTGGCAACACTGCTATTCTCAAGTGCAGCATTCCATCATTTGTAGCTGATTTTGTGCAGGTTGAGGCGTGGATTTCTAATGATGGGGAAGTTCATCGGCCATCACCAGGTGCCTATGGTAATGCACCTCCTGTCAGATTGCTTACTCCTCACATATATCATCTGCTTGTATTATTTAGCTTAGAGTTTTAATGCTAGCGAAATTCTTCCTACATCTCTTTAGGTCAGGAATTCCTGAATTGTTAGCGGATGTCACCATTTGTGTTTGATTGCACAGTGCTGTGTGTTTAGAGACGATTAGCTTCCTTCTTTTTTTAACTGTCTGATTTGGGATTGCTAGGGCAGGAGTGATGGATTATAATCTGTTCTAGTAGATTGATTAAAGTATTATTTTTATTTCCTATTTGATGATACTTTGGTATGTTGTCATTAGTAATTTGTGGAAAAAACCATGGCTGCATTTTGCAGTTGTATCTCAGTACTACATCACTGAAGCTGAGAACGAGTACGTTATTCGTGGGAACAGTGCTGTAATGAAGTGCAAGATTCCCAGTTTCGTCGCAGATTTTGTTGTTGTGGAGTCCTGGATTGGCGATGATGGAATGGTTCTCAAGGCAGCCAACAATGAGCATGGTAAACGCTCCTGAGGATAAAGAAATAACTTCTCTATACTATCTTCCTTAATTAGGACTTCCATATTTTGTATTCTCAGTTTCCACGTGACACCCTGATTTGACAGTTTTAATTCTGGAATATTTATTTTTTTAATGATTTCAGCTGAATAGATAGTGCCAGTTGGCGGAGTGAGTGCCAGGAATCAAAAAGATTGTTATATTGCGTTGTTAGAGCTCATTTTGGTTGGCTACTCTTTCAGTGGTTGCTCAGTCATATGAAGCAGAGGCAGACAACGAATATGTTATTCGAGGGAACAGTGCCATCATGAAGTGTGAAATTCCAAGTTTTGTGGCAGACTTTGTCTTTGTGGAGATGTGGCTGGACAACACCGGGAAAGCATACTACCCTGGGGCAGATGGGGCCTATGGTAATGAATTCCGGCTGTCCTTATGACATCCATTATATCTTAACTGGGCTGTTTACCTCTTTCCCTGATAGAGCTGGAGATTGCTTTGTTGCCGAATGATGTAAGAATACACAGCAAACCTTTGATTCAGCAGAGGTGTTATGTATTTTTGTTGAATGGTATTTACATTGCATCAGCAGAATTTGTTGACAATTGTACCGATTTGTCATTGGAAATGGAATTTAATGAAATTTCAGTGGTGCACCAGTTCTACCAGAGCAGGGTCATTGATGAATTTGTTCTTCGGGGGAACACAGCCACTCTCAAATGCCTTGTGCCCAGCTTTGTTGCTGATTTTGTGGAAGTGATCGACTGGATAACAGATGACGGAGAAATCTTCACTATGAAGAATGGGAATGATGGTAATGGAGGAGTGTGACTTTTTTTCACCACTTCATTGCTTTCTTTTCCACTAGTTAAGATGTAACTGTCAGGATTTAGACTTTAGGATAATCCATGGTGTTTATGTTAAGGCCTTCACCAGCATTTGTTTCAGATTTGATATTTCTCCCTTTTACCCTTTCTGCAGTAAAATATTCGTCTTGGTGCTCTGGCTGGGAAGATGATGGCTTCTCAATTTAGAGTGTTATTATTTTGGATCTTCATTGAGATATTTTCTTTTGCAGTGGTGAACCAGTATTACGAGGCACAAGTGTATGATGTCTTTGTTATTAAGGGTAATGCTGCTATCTTCAAATGCAACATCCCCTCCTTTGTGTCAGACCATGTGGAAGTCACTTCATGGCAGGACACTGCTGGAACACGCTACTTACCTCCCCAAGGTGACCATGGTAATAATTTCTTTCTCACATTCACCACTAATGATTTATTCAGAAATTCATATTTTTTTTAGATTACTTGAGATGTAGTCTACCGCCTTACACGTCGAGGACCACCTGGGACATCTTTAATCACCAACATTTAATTTTAGTCCATTTATTGTGGATTTGGCTGTCATCATGATCTTTTATTCTCATTTCTTTATTTTGCCTGATAGTTGTCACACAGCCTTATGAGGTGAATGTGATGGATGAACATGTTCTTCGAGGAAACACAGCCATCATAAAATGTCACATTCCAAGTTTTGTTGCTGATTATGTACAAGTTTCGTCCTGGTTGGAAAATGAGAATTTGGAGCACTTGCCTGATTCTTCTTATGGTACTTCCACTTTTTTCTCATTTTATTCTACTTTTTTTCAGGGTCTATCTCTATTACCAAATTTTCTATTTTCATTGGGCAGTATTTTCACCAGAAAGTGCCCTGATTGAATTCAAAATGCTATTTGCATGCAATGTTTTGTGTGTTTCCAAATATTTATTTTGGTGAATAATTGATTTGTCAATAATAGACTGTCTTCAGTTTCAGATGGAATGCTAGTGACCTATTTTGTGTGTTGTCGAGTGTTATTTCCTTGTACTAAGTATGTGTTTTGAATTGCCTAGAATTTATTTTTGCTAATTATTCAATTCAAGTTTGAAGAGTTAATCAATTTAATAGAAGTGGCCCTTGTAAGAAAGGAACAATTTCAATGCCATTCATGGTTGTATTTGTAAAACTAAGCCTTCAGCAATGAGCATACAATTTTATGAGAAAATTCATTTTGAAATGGCTTCATATTTTCTTGCTTTGTGATGAATTGTGCTCATTTAAGTAAAAAAACTAATTTTGCCATCAATTATATTTCTTTTAAAGGATGCATAATGAGTTAAGTTTTTCAGAAAATCAAGTCAAAAGCTAAAATTTGATTATATTCAGTCAATGTATCTACTTAATTAAAACTCCTTAGACAAAAATTCAATTAAAGAGACATTATACTAAATGAATTTCACATGTAATAGAAATGAAAATTCTATGGCTTGAGTGACATGTATTTTATCTTCCATTTTCAGATGGAAAATATCTAGTTCTTCCATCTGGAGAATTGCACATTAGGGATGTTGGACCAGAAGATGGTTACAAATCATATCAATGCCGAACAAAACATCGATTAACTGGTGAGACCAGATTAAGTGCAACCAAAGGAAGACTTGTCATCACTGGTAAGTTTGATGCACACTTTTTTGTAAAATTTTGATGAAAAATATTGGCAGTTGCTATGCACTTGGAAATCATGTGAAAAACTTCTCTAAAATTTTTATTGGTATGGTTTTCAATTTCATTTTTGTACAAAAAATTCCTTGGATTTTTAAATTTTGAGAACAGTAAACAGTATATGCTCTCAATTCATTTATGTCTGGGAAATAGTATGTACCTCTTAATCATTTTATGAGGCTTGTGGTGACATCATTCGATAAGGCCATAGTGTGTTTAGTAAATCAACAAAAATATGATAAAGTTTAATGAAAATCTCCACATTGCAAATAATAGCCCTGGTTCTGGCATCTTACAATACACAAAGTATGCAATAAATCTCCTGTAATGAACCTCTTTAATTGCAAAGCCTATGTGGAAGAAATTTGCGGTTGAGCCCTATGATGAGGAAGACCTCTTTAAAGTCAACTTTCATGCTATAAATAATTTTTCACATGTTTTTACCGGTAATCTTTCATTCAATTTGATATTATGCTCAGATTTTTCTCTCCATATTGGACTAAATCAAGCACTTGGCTAGCAATTTGCGTGACGAGGTGCTTGGGTGGTATATGGGTTGCCTATATGGGTAATATATTGTCAGTTCACACACTCAGTGAAACGTTAATTTCATTTAAAAATCAATACAGTTCATTTGCATAGGGCTGAAATTTATTGATATCACTTGTTTTACTCCCATATGCTTCAATCCAAGTAAATGAGGTGGCTCCTATATATGAGAATGTAAAAATCCATGTCAGAAGAAGGAAAGATAGGGGAAAGTAGTTGAAGACATGTTTTGTTATGGAGAGAGGTATCCCTTGTGTGCCTACTTAATACTCCTTTGTCAAATGCGTGTCGACATTGAGATGGGTCAATTTCAATTACAGAAATTGTGTTATCCAATGGTGTCAGTTAGCCTTGGCCTAAATTAAAATGTAAATGTGTATCATGTTTCAACTTATTGGGCATGTGCTAGTGAAAGGAGGGATTTACATTCATACGAGGAAATGTGGATCCATTATTGGTAGACCTAATGCTGAGGCCAAGGCTTTTCCATCTTCTCATTTTTTGCCCTGGAACTAGGGGATTCTTAATATTTTGTGGAATTACATTATGAAATTTTCACACATATTGATGGGAAACTTCAGATAACTTAATGTGGCAGCATTGAGAAAATGATGCCTGTTTGTGGTTTGACAATTAAGAAATAGAAAAATGATAGAATAGTCTTACGAAATAGCAGAAAAAGTTGTTATTTAAGAAAAAAAACTGAAAACAAGTAGAAACTGAAATCATGCTTAAAATAGTGAAAATCAAGTAGCAAAAGTCAGAATTCTAATTTATTTAAATGAAATCATTAGCTATCTTTCATCTTAAAGTAAACCGTACTATCACTTCTTATGAAGCATGTAATGTTTACCTTTACAAATTTCATTGAGACACAAAATTTCATCATACTTTCATGAAACCAGTGTGATTGAAGACTTGAAAATTAGTTATTGCATTGTGGTTTTAGGAGAGGTAAAGATTTACGGTGAGTAGAATTTTTAAATTTTGTGATGCAAAATTTATTTCACCATGAAAAAAATCAAGATTTTCTCAGGCAAAAAATGGCTTATAGATTATTTTGTTTTATTAGGTGTATTATTTCATGGCAAAAATAACATTTATCTACAAATTTAAAAATGTACATGCAAGGGAAAAGTAAAAAATTGAGTAAATTTGCTGAGATGTATGGAATAAAAAAATCTTTAAAAGTTAAAAATGAACAAATACTTAGACTGTGGTTTAATGGACCATAACACTATATGCAGTAAAATATATGAGCCTTCATGTGAGTCTGGTGTTTTCTAAATTTATTGTTCTCTTTCAATGGACGATATACGTCCTCACATGCTGGTGTTTTTTTTTATTTTTTCACATCATTTGACTGTCGCAGAAAGAAGTCAGTTCCAACAAAATTATTTCCAAATTAATGAAAAACTTTGAGTAGCATGAGGATAAAATGAAGAGCTTCAGAAGGAGAAATTAAGTTTTTCCCACTTTGGGTAAAGGGCACTTCAACTAACAGAGCGTTCCTCTGGCACCTGCTGGCATGACCACAGCTTCTGTGATGCAATAGGGTAGTTTCCTTCATCAAAGAAAACGAAAGGCATTGATTGCGATTCGTTACCCACCATTCATTATGTCTAGTATTCATTATGTACAAATTATTTGGTTTTAAAAACCTCAGTTTAGACTAATGTTAATGGTCAATTTTAACCTCATTTGAAAAAGGCCAGATTGGCACCCATGTGATGCTACTCCACGTGACGTCACAAGGACCTAGATTCTATACGAGTAGTCAGGAGTTTTACATCGTCTGAGATTACCAATGCATGTATGTGGCACAGAGCTCAGGGAAACATCTCTCAATAATCATGTATTAAAATTGCCTATGGTTGGAAAGTTTCCTTCATTTGATATGGTATTAATAATCCTTATTTAAGCCAAGCACTACCTGCTAGCAGGGTAATCTGCTACCTGCTAGCAGCCTACATCGTATCGGCACTCATAGCCTCGCACCAAGGTGGCCTCACTTGATGGCAACCGGAATCAGAAAGACGTCACGCGGGCTTTCCCCTGCATTCATACTTAGCCATCGCGTTTTCGCATGCTTGAAATTTTTCACTTTTCATTTAATCGCAAAAAATATATATAGTCATTTAAACTTCTAAAAGCATGAAATACATACTCCAGGAGATATAATCTTTTGATTTTGGCAGTTAAAAAAAATAGGAAACCACCCTATTCTCCTCAAGAAAGGCTTAGCTACTTGTCCAGTGGAGACTCTCTAGGGTTCTGAGGGACCTCAGCACCCGTCGAAGATCTGACGCACAGAAAGTGTAATAACATGACACACATACAAAATTTGGATGTGTTAACTAGAATGATTGCTCTCAAGATGACAATATCGTCAAAGTCACATTTCACAGAATTGCTGCCAACTTGTTTTCTGGAGCATTTTTTTAAATTAAAACAAGGCATCTCAGTGCAATTATGTAAGGATTTCAGCTGATTAAATGTGTTTAACACCATAGTTGTTGCTGAGAAGCAAGCATACCTACGTAAGACATTTTGTAAGTGTCTGTTAGGTGCTTTCCTCATGGTCTTTTTGCTGTAATGATATCATTTTTTGTACAGAATTAATATGATATCCATGATTCCGTAGCTTGTTGTAAAAAATATGGAAATAGTAGAAAATCAGTAATTGTTTGGGTAAACAATGCCATTCTATTGTGTTTCACTTTTGAGTGGTGGACGATTGTATTTCTTACTAAACCAACTAAAAAGATTAATTTTAATAGGGTTTTTCTTGGGGTCTGGCCAGCATTTTTGGCAAAAAAAATGCCAAAACTTTCACGAAACAGTGAATGTCATGAATCCAACTAAATTTTGCTCCATTGTCACGTCGTCGTTGCCCGCAAAAATTTGGTGCAGAGGGTATTAGTGTTACACATTCATGGAAATTCCACAGTCCTTTTTGGTATGGATGTTAGTTATCTGAGCATATACTGTCTATAAACATCCTTTTTGATGGTGGATATAAGTATTTATGCATAACTATTACTGTGCATAGTACTGTGCATAGCTTTGCCAATATTTAACTTCTTAATAGTTGATTATCGTGATTAAATTCATTTTAATAAATAATTTTTTGATAAAAAGGAAATTAGTAATTGAATTAAAATTCTGCATTTTACCTGGTTATGGTGTTGCCTATTAAATGAATTATTTTGCATATCACTTAAATTTTTATTCAGTTTGCTCTCTGTATTTAATAAGAATCTCTATTAACATCATTTCACCAAGATGCTGTATTTTGCCTTTATGAAAGTAATAACAATTTGATAATCACTATCACTATTAGTATTGTCTCCTATATCTATGTTAATAAGCTTTATTGTTTTGGGTAGAGGTCTGCCATAATTTCATTGAAGTATTACTGCATGCTCTGGTGTTACTTGCTGACTGTGTGAAACAACTTTCACTTGCTTAATAGAGAAAATATTTTGATTTCTCTTTACTGTTCCATAATTTGTTCAAGTCGAGTCTTTGGAGTGTCTTGTTGCTTTTAGAAGGGAAATTGTTGGGAGATTAATGTTTTTTCAGCTGTCAAATGTTTGCTTAGCTTTCATAAACTGGAGCCAAAGTCATTATAATGTCAAAGTTATGAGAGCTTTCTATTGTGTTCAAAATGTCATTTCAATGTCTTGATTCATATTGTTACGTATTTATTGCTAGAATGTATTGCAATTTTGCCTGAATGTTGGGATAGGGTACCCCTGCTGCTTAATGGGCACAAGTAATTAAGCATTCTCCTCAATAATCCACTTTACATTTATAAGTGATACAATATTATACTTGCATCCTAAAAAATCTCTGATCATAATTCAGAATGTAGGACTCCATACTGTGAGGTAAGTTATAATGTTCTAAGGTACCCCTTGTGCAGTAGTTTTATTCTTTGAGTGGAAATTGGTTTCCTTGATCTAATTTTGCTTGGAACAGAACCAGTTGGGAGTACTGTACCAAAATTTCCCACACTGAATAAGGGACATATCTACGAGAATCCCATCAACCGCAGCTATAGTTTACTCTGCCCTGCTCAAGGTTATCCCATGCCCTCATATCGGTAAGTTCTTCCTGCACTTTTAAGTGCCATGCATGGTAGGGAAGTTATAATTACCTGGAACTCAGTAATGCGTCCTTAACGAAAATTTTACATAAGGAACTCAATTCACCCTGTTAGTCAGAGAAGTTACAATTAAATTTTAAACATGAGTCAGTAGAGTGCAACAGAAAACATTGAATGAGTTCACCTCATCTCTATGCAACACAAGGTAATCTCCTAGGTCTTCATGTACCCCTACAGCAGTTTTTTTCCCTTATTTCATGTTAGCCACTACCCTGCAATTTACTGCTCTCAAAGATTTGCCTAGAGCAAGAGCTATAACAAAAGTTCATGGTATCATTTATTGCGACAATATGTGAAAACATAATTTAGTTCTTATACTTAACCTTTTGCCTTCATATTTTTGGCCTTTTTTATTTCTAATCTGAATTAATATTTATTCCTAAGAATGTTTCGAGCAGGAATTTATCAGCGAGTAAAAGGATGTTCGGCATTCACACTTTTCTGTTAAAATTTATTAGGACATTATTTGACATATTTTGATCATAAGAAACGTACAGATATCTTAGGTGAGATCTTAAGGGAACTGGTGGCCTTGACAAATCTGTTGTTTTTGATTCAGCAATAAAAGCAGATTGCAATGTTGGTCGACAAAAATCTGGTTGAAATTGAAACATCAGATACTTTTACCAAGTTACCTGTAGTCTCAGCTAAGAAGATAACTTCAAGTACTCTCATTTCTTATTTGAGATTGCCGAAGATTTTCTCCTGTTTTCATTTATCTACATTCCTTGTGTGTGTGGTAAAGTTATGGTTCAGCTGCATTGAGTAAAATGAAGAAGGTTGGTGCGTAGAATATTCTTTATTTTTCACTTACCTAGCAATTATTACGTGTCACTTATTTTGAATTTCTTGTTTTCCTCTACCCCCTACCTATTCAAGTTTTTTTTTTACAAGTCTCACCTCATTGCCATATTTCAGTTGCAATTACTATAGTTTCATTTTAGGAATATTTACAATTATATAGAGCGTAAATTTTAAGCCCAAGACTGGTTCATGCTTACAGAACCAGTGGGCTTATCATCCCCCAAAGTTCCCACGTTGACGAGAATTTACACCTCTGAGAGATCTCTTGGGCATTCATATAGCATGCTGTGCCCTGCTCAGGGGTACCCAGCTCCTATGTTCAGGTAAGAGAGCTCGAAAATAACATTCTCTGAGAATTTTGTGCATGTCACCCTTAAAAATTTCAATCGAAGATTCATTCAAGGTGATGCAGCCTTTTAGGGCTGCTTATTGTTAAATGTTTGTACTTTCAGTTCATTTAAATGACTCTGGAAGCTCATAGCATGGAGGAAGTGTATTACCTCCAGGAGAATATTTTTTTCCTTTCTATCGTATATTCACTTGGGAAAAAATTTAGCAAATAGTAAGCGTGGATCTGAGAGTAATTTTTTAGTCTCTGTCTCCTTTTGTATATTTTTTAGCGGTGAAGGATTCAAACCGTTTGCCTTAAGTTTTAAACTGAAAGTATGTATTCATATTTTCCTTCACATCTTGTTTTTAAGTTTTTATTGAAATTGGAATAACGTATGTTTTTTTATGAGACGTCGTCAGGTGTATGAATTTAGGGAATTAATTTCAATACAGAACCAGTCAGTAGTGGAGCTCCCAGGATTCCATCAACGGCCAAGTTTGACATGGTTGTTAAGGGATCAAATTCTACCCTGTCTCTTCTCTGCCCTGCACAAGGTCATCCAATTCCCAGTTATAGGTTGGTTTCTGAGCTTTTCTAGAGGTGGTAATATCTTTATTCATATTTGAGATAAGTTTAGGGGTATTAGAATTTTTAAGTCATATATAAGACTATGCTTCAGTTTAGACTTAAGATATTATCGGTGAACTCTTTTTTTGAGAAGCACAGCATAGGAAGTTCCAGTTCAGTCTCTTACATGTGTCATAAATAATAGTTTCACAGTTATTTTAGTGTATTTGTAATTTGCTCACATTATATCTTACTTAAGGTATAAAAATGAATTTTAGTTAGTCATTCAATATTTCACTATCAATGTCAATAATAAGTAAAGTTTTAATGGTTAGGTCAAATGAACTACATATTTGGAAATTTAGTTCAATAGGCATTTGAATTTTTTGAGGTATTAGGTCCTATGGTTGAAAACAGCAAGGGAAATATTTTTGCTGATTAATCACGTGGTCCTTGATCACCGTATTATTTAGTATTTATTTTATTTGGTATTTTCTTTGGGATAAATTTTCTAAAAGTTCACAGAGAAGAGCATAATTGAGAATTTTTTTCATTCGATTCAACAGAACCAGTTGGGGCTAAAGCACCAACTTTCCCCTCTGACAGTAAAATTAGTTCCTCTGCAAGAACCTCAGGTCAGAAATTCAGTCTGCTTTGTCAAGCACAAGCCTTCCCTGTACCTGCATTTAGGTAAGGCCCCAACTTTCGTGCAGTGACTTCTTTCTTGTTTGAATACTAATTTTGCTTTGAGTAAATGATTATTGTGTATGCATATACTTTTTTGGTTGTTTTTTTTCTTCATTTTTTTAGTTACATAAGTATTTATTATTATAATATTACGTTTTGACATTATATTTTTCTGTGAAAAATCTTCAAAAGTTGGGTGCTTAGTACACATGGTTACTAATGCGCGTGTTGTTCAGCACGAAAATTCACTGGCCGTTTCCAACTGAGAGAGGCACAACCTTGGGTAGAACCCACTGGCAACAAATGGTATATGTATGGCTTTGCCTCAGATGGAGCTGATTTACATTTTTCTCCAGATACCTTCCCTCAGGCAGTTTTGATTATTTTATAACCCAGTATTGTCCAATAATTGGCGCAGTTCTATGTAGATAATAAAAAAAATAAAAACAAGTTTAATACAAGTCAAATATATGGTGGAACATGTCTTCATCATGGCTTGATTACCCTCCTTAGTACGTACATATATATTATTCAAAGAAACGAGATTTTTAGTCAAATAATCGAGTACATACTAGTATTTGGGAATGCCATGTTCGCTCTCCTTTCTTCGTCTAAAAAGGGAATGAGAGAAAGGGGTAGAAAGTTGTTTCAAAACTTAAATGCAGTAACATTCATGTAGGGAAAATCTGGAATTGTTGCTATTCCAATTCCTCTGTTCAATTTGACAGAACCAGTTGGGGCAAAGGCACCTACTTTTTCGTCTGAGAGCAAAACTAGTTCTTTTTCGAGAATTTCTGGTCAGGAATTCAGTCTACTTTGCCAAGCGCAGGCCTTCCCAGTTCCAGCCTTTAGGTAAGGTTTTCTTCTGATCTCTCTAAAAATCATAGCGCACGTCTTTGGTTGTGTCAGAATTTTATTTTAACAATTAGGAATCAGTGGAAAATAATTTTGAAAAGTACTCTTATGTAATATTGTAAATGTCACTTGTTTTATTGTTTCTGTCTTGCGTGTTAACTAGTCTTAAAGAAGCAGATTAGGTAAATATCTTGAAAAAAGAAATCTAATCGGGTTATATATAGTGACGTAAATGATTATTATACAGAAAATTCTATCCTTGTTAATAAAATAAATCGCCACATTCTGTTTTATGAGTTATTCAGGAAGGTCAAGGTTTAGGTTTGACAGCATTGGAACACATATTGATGTACGACTCTTTTTGGCTGAAGAGAGAGACATGAAATGAAACAAATGAATGCCAGCCTGACAGTTTCATTTTTAGATTCCCAGTAGGTTGGGGGTACTTTAAAAACTTCGTACTGATCTTAGTGGATTGATCAAGCAGTCAATATATAATGTGATATCAGAGTATGCTGGTATTCTTGTTAAAATTATTTTTTGGTTATTGTCCTCCTTGCTAACCAAAAGACATAGAACTGCTCTAGCAAAAAAAAACTCTATTCAATTTGACAGAACCAGTTGGGGCTAAGGCACCTACATTCCCTTCTGACATCAAAAGTAGTTCTTTTACGAGGGCATTGGGTCAAGAATTCAGTCTCCTTTGCCAAGCGCAAGCCTTCCCTGTTCCTGCCTTTAGGTAAGGCGTATTGACTATTTGTTTAGTTTTAAATTTTTTTATTGGCCTTAATATGGATACTTTAATCTTTAGGAAAATTTTGATGTCAGAAGGATTAGAAGTGGCTCTTTAAATTTCAATACTTCCATGAATATTTATTTTCTACCTGTCTTACCTGTATGGGATCATGGTTTGATTTCAATTATGTATTTACTATTTGCATTTTTTGGCTGAATCCTTCTAGCTCCTATTAGATTTAGATGGCATTGGAAAAATTATGATGTGGTACTCCCGATATTCTGATATAATGGAATCAGCATACTCTTTAGACTATTAGTTTAAATAGGAATACCATTATGAAAGCATTACGAGTCCTAATGTATAATCGTGATTGTTAGTTATTTTAAAGCCATAGGTAAATCCTGATAAATGCTGAAGTATTTATTAATATTAATGTGACAGCATCTGTGGGCCAGCTCTTGAATGGGAGGGCGTCAGTGCCTGGAGGTAGTTTTCTCAGTGTTTGGCTGCGTGCCAAATCCATATTGCTCTGGTATCTATGTCGTGGATTGGTCGCTATCATCTTTACATTAGGCGTAATAGTGAAGAAGTGCAAAATTTAGATTAAAAGATGAAGTATGCATTCTAGTAGTGAGAAAATTTTCGAAGATTCACAATTTTATTTGACAGACTCTGCACCCAGCTTGGACTAATAGTTGGTGTTGCGTACATGGTGACACACACATCTGGTAACAATTTGAAGATATCATTCATATGCTAGCCATCCACGGATGTTTAGTTAAAAATAACAAGTACATTCCAGCTTTTCAAACTTGACATTGACAGAAATCCCACATTGAATTCTCCTGAAATCACCTCACATCCTTGTTCATGTGTTCTTTATTTGTGAACTTTTATTGAGGTTACTAAAAGTTAAACGTCATGAATTTTCTCCGTCATAAGTTAAAAATTATACTTTGCAAATGGTCGAAGATTACCAGTATTTTATTAACCATGACAAAGTGTAATTTTTAAGTATGCCTTTAGAGAGGTTCCTTATAGTGAAGTCTCAAGTTATTAGTGTTGCTTTCTCTTTCTGAGTGTGAGTTTTCTTCTTTTCCACTTCATAGAACCAACTGGAGGGTCACCCCCTAAGTTTCCTGGGCAACAGACATCAGAATCATTCCGTACAATTAGGAATCAAGAGTTTGTCCTCTTTTGTCGAGCGCAGGGATATCCTCCTCCAATGTTCAGGTGATATATTAAATGTCAATCAATATTGATTACTGGAGCGTACCGTTAAAAGTTTTCATATTCTCTACAAACATGTCACCAGTTTTTTAAGCCATTAAAATGAAATCTAGAGTACAGTCCAATAACATTTTACTGTTAAATTTTTTCTAGATAATTTTTGCCATCCATTTTTCTTGTTATCCCTGAGAGATTCTCGTATTATTTATTCCCTTGTTAGAGCCTTCAGGTGGGTCACCCCCCAAGTTTCCGGGCCAAGAAACATCTGAATCATTCCGTACACGTAGGATGCAAGAATTTGCCCTCTTTTGTCGAGCTCAGGGATATCCCGCTCCAATGTTCAGGTGATTTTCTTGAGTATTATTGATTGCCTGCCATGAGAACTTACTATAAGTTGTTTTAAAACTATATTTGTTTACCTGTCCGTTGTTTAGTTTGCCCATCAGTGGATTTACCATCTGTTCTGAGTTGTGACACCTTCCAATGGTCTTTTTTAATGTTAGAGGCTCTCACATTTCAGTTTGTGGGTTCTGGTCATGATATCAGCTGTGCAGCAAACATGCTAATTATTGTGTGAGTTGCTCCCAATGTTGAATGAAAATATTCACTTACAAGGGAAAATACCCAAGTGTTACCACCGGATCGTGTTCAAATTTTGCAGTTTGACAGAAAATGAAATCACCAGGGACAAGTGTTTTTGCTAAAGTGTCCAATAGGTCTTAGTTTTTGAGATTATATTGATAGAAATCACTTCTAGTCGATTCCTAGATTTATGCAACCGGCAATTTCGAAATATTATCCCCTTCCTTGCTCTTCCTCGAGCCCAGCTATGGAGTGGAAGAGTCTCCATAAATGAAAATGGTGTTATATTACCATAATATCGAAGTGTGCTGTATAATGGGTTGCGTGCATGAAGGTGTTTGCCAATAACTTTCTACCAATGAAATCTCGAAAACAAATTCCCAAAAGATGTTTGAGCTAAAAATCTTGTATTAAAATTTAATTTTCTCTCACAAAGCAAAGTTTGAATGTGAACTTTTGGCGACACATTCGTACTTTCCCTTGTTAAATAAAAACAATGAAAATTGAGCTTTGATTTTTGTGCCAGCCTTAGCTACTTCAAATATTTTGATCAGCATTTCCTGAAAGAGTTTCGCTTTGTTCCCCTGGTAGAGCCTACTGGTGGGTCACCCCCAAAGTTTCCTGGACGTGAAACATCTGAATCTTTCCGTGCAGCAAAGATGCAAGACTGTGTTCTATTTTGTGATGCCCAGGGGTATCCTCCTCCTTTATTCAGGTGATCTGATCCTATTACATGGTGTTATTTTATATCGCATCTCTTGGGAAATTGGTGGATAATTTGGGAAGTTCTGCCTATTATGTAGGCAAGGGTGATGCATTTTTCATCCTAATTGCCATAATTTTTTTGGAGTTTTCATATTTAACCATCGTTATTGATGTGCATATGCATTAAGGATACATATCGTTGTCATACGGTACTATTTACAGTGCAACCTCGATAAAATGAGACCCCACGGTACTCTAATAAACACTCGCTATAGTGAATTGTCACTTTACTGGAGGTGGAGCAAATAGTAACCAATAAACTAATTTTCAACACTCGTAAAGGAACAGGATTGGTGTGGTGACGGAGACATTTCTGTCCAATACACTTAGGCATAAATCCAGACAAAAGGTGATGTTTTTTGCATCACTAAATTTCCTTAACTTAATAACGAACTAGCAATTCAATTTATAAGCGACGTACTAAATAAAAAATCACGCAAAGTATTGCTTTGTCAACATTATCCCAATGCACAACCGACGAAGCCATTTATCTATATACGTTGTGCATTTACGTGATCAATCTATTATTTTGATATTTTCCGCAGAAAATTCAAACTATTGCTGATAAAACAGTATCGCGGTAATTTAATGCCTCAAATGCTTCCATGGGTGCATGTTTATTTTTCCCATACATTTCGTGGAAGTTATGTGAAATAACATATCGCATTTGTTTCTGCAGACGAAAACAGTGGAAGGTGGTAGAACGATCCTGCCTTGGAAGACTTTTACTATCATCCATTGTAATATCTTCATTATTTACCTTAAAAAATCTGCTAAGCATGCATAATGATGTCATTAACGTTCCCGTTGTTTCAAAAAAAAAATTCTATTTTGAGTGTTATGCCCATGACGTCGTTGAAATAATATGCGGAGCCCATCCATGGCACTTGAATGAATACGATTTGAATTAAAATTGGTACAGTAAGAAAAGAAATTAACTTGACATCATTTCACGAAAAAAATATAATGCAGTTATTATGCTGATATTTCTTTTGTGAAACAAAAGCAAGCTACAAGAAACTGCGACTAATATAAAACGCATGGGTAATATATGCAGCAAAGAAATGAAAAACATACACATCTGATGGACCTTAAGGCCAACATAAACGCACCAGTATGAATTTATTGATTTAAAATTCTCAAAAATGACGTCAAAACATGAAAAAGAATGCAGAATTTTTTAAATTAAATAAACTAAAAGTGCAGCATCAGATTTTCAAATGTGTCACATGATATCTCTAACAGAAGCTCCTCCTGGAAGCATAATTGCTGGAAACGCCCCATACTGTAAGGGTTTTGTCGTGGAGTAGGTTGCAAAAGAGTTCCGTTTCATCTGCGTTATATCATGAGGGGAATATTTCTTAGGATATTCTGCTAGGATAGGAATCCTTTCTTCCACGGCTCTGGGTTTACACCGCAGGCATCACCAGCAATTATGAAGGGAGATAATGCTTTTGTGCTTTAAATTTATACATACAACCAACCTTCTGAACATTTGAAGTTCTCGATTCTCAATCTATCGCTGAAATACTATGCTTAAGCCTTAAGCTTAACCCCTTTCCCAGGAGTTCCCATAGATTGAAGTGGGCAAAACCACCCCAACAAAGCACCTTCTAACTCTTTATGTTCTGCATTCCTCAGGTGCTTTTGCTGTGATGGTTTGCCCTCATGCACCATGGTCGACCTAATGTTGTTTATCTTTTCTTTTAATTGTTAAGAGCGAATAGGAACATAAATTAATTATGCCACTTGTATTGCTCTATTATTTTCATTTTTTTTCTTAGATATGTTGCTTTGCTTAGATTCTGCCGCCCGAGAAACAAAAGAAGATCGAGCATTCGCGAATGTTATTGATGCAATATTTCCACTAAAAGTTATGACTTATCTATCGAACGACAATTTACCACATGAATTTGAGACTGAGAACTCCATGTTAACTTCATTTCTAATAGATCACCAGCAATTACAGATATTAGGGACTCTTGGTTAAGGTTTTCCGGTGATGGAAACTCTCGCTATGGCGCGTGTCAACACCAAAAGGGCCTCGTAAAAACGAATTTGTTTTGCATGCTAATCATTGATGGTGCTTCAATTGTCACTCGTAGTGGTGAGGGTCTCGCAATAGCCCATACTCGCTTTAATGCGGTTCCACTGTATTTGATTTGAGGGCTATGCATTTGGGAAAAATATGACTGCTGATTATGATTCTGAGGGAAATTTAGGCTGCCCATGTATAGATATAAATTATATGGTAGTCTTAATTTTAATTCATGAAATGTTTACTAGTGGTCATATATCATTTTAAAATGGCATTCTAGTTATTTGAATTGAAATGAATATTGGAGAATAAAACCATCAAGAAAAATCATCCCTAATTCCAATCTCGGCTGAATTGTTCTTTCCTTAATTATGGAAATGTAATGTAAATGAAGCAATCGTGGTAGTCAAGAATTTCCATGTAGTGATAGCATTGCTCCCAGGAAACCTTTTCCATTCTGCCCTTCATTTTTCATTTTTATTGGATTTTACATTTCTATAAAAAAGTAAATATTATTTAATGGCCCTAAGAGCTGGTTTTTCTCTATTCATTTGGTAGAGCCTACTGGTGGGTCACCCCCTAAGTTTCCTGGCCGTGTAACTTCCGAATCATTCCGTGCTGCTAGGATGCAAGATTGTGTTCTATTTTGTGATGCTCAGGGATACCCTCCTCCAATGTTCAGGTGATTTATAGTTTTTAAATATGCATTACATTTTTGACTCCATTAATGTTACACACGTTTAATGGAACTGTATTCTGCTATTATAATTCTGAAAAAGCAAAGTATTTCAGTTTCCGTTGTTTCATTGCTCATCATTGTGGATTTTTGTCAGTTAGTTGATAACCATCGATTGAGCTTGATAATCAGTGAAGCTTGCAGGTGCAATCTTGTGAGTGCATACAAAAATGTACTTATGACTTTTAATTAGCTTTATATCTTCTAACATTTTCAAGAATTTAGATTCATTCTCTCCCTCATATATTATTCCTCGGTCTGTTCGTTCTTTGAGGTAGCAGTTTCTTCCACCATAGAATGGCCTGCTATTTTCATTTATTTCAGTGTAATGAATCATGTTTTTATTTGCTTGGCGCTCTGAATTCCATAATATTTGTCCGATTTTTTTGTAAACTTGGGAAATAATGAGAAGACAATTTTCTAAGATCTCTCTTTGGAATAATTTGTTTCAAAATGACTTGTAGTAATTCTCATAGCAGTAGGAACATAATGAGTGGGATTGTTGCATTATGTTCCATTTGCTCCCAAAATTTTGTTAATTCACAGTTTACACTTTGTGGGTTCGCTAAGTTAAGATTTCTTCTCATCTTCGTAGAGCCCACTGGAGGGTCTCCACCAAAGTTTCCTGCTCTCCGTACTTCTGAATCCTACCGAACAGCTAGGATGCAAGATTTTGTTCTCTTTTGCCAAGCTCAGGGATATCCTTCTCCAACGTTCAGGTGATTAATAGATTGGGTTAATAAAATACCTTCTTATCTTACCCTTAGAACCTGTTGGGCGTGTATCTCCTAAATTTCCTAAATCAGCCAAGTCAAATACTTTTGAGTCTCTGACTGGAGCTAGCTATTCTCTCCTGTGTGATGCTCAAGCTTTCCCTGTCCCACTGTACAGGTGAGAATATTCAGTCAATTTTTTGCTACCTTTTGATGCTTTTCCTCATAACTGTGAATGGTATAATTGTCTTCCCATCTACGGTAGGCATACATCTGTTCTTTCCTTTGGAGTGAGGATACTCCGCTCTCAATACAGTCAAGTTTTGGTCATCTGAAAGTGGATAATTATTCCTCTTAACTGTCCACTGATTCTTCTGACGACCTCTTTTATCTGAAGATGGATTTGTGATAGCCTTTTGTATTAAATAGAGTTTTGCCGTAACCACTTAAATTACCACATCAGTCTGCATTGCAGTTAAAGTGACTATAATTTTTTTGGCGAGGTGCAATCCATTACCTAAGTCAAGTTCACCTGGTTCCTTTTCATTTGTTGTTTACTATTTCATTCTGGAAGGTAAAATTTCCTGGAATTTAAAATTTTATTCCAATTTAGTGTTAATCTGTTAAATTCAAACCATGCAGTATCCGATTATGAAAACAAAACTTATAAATTGATGAATATTGCTTGATTCTCATGGGAATGTCTATGTGAGCCTTCTAATGGTACTAAAATAGTAGTATTTCGATTTACCGCTCCTGAAGAAGGCTGAGAAATTCTTTATGATGCAAATTTTTTGTTTACTGAAATTGCTGCTGAAAATTTACTAAAAATTTACTGAAAAACTGCTGAAATTAGTCCTATTTTGTTGAAACTACAGAAATGAGTGTTATTTAAATTTTTTTATCGCCTAGGTATCTAATAGGTTTATTATCCCCCCAGTCATCCTCATGGTGTTGGTCACTCCGTCATGTTCCTGCTATTTTAGAGTCTATCCTCAGAATATCCATCAGAATGTCCATCTAAGGCATTTGCTATCTTAATCAGGCCTTGAATATTATTATGAAAATCAGCAAACTTTATTGTCAAGCATTCACTTTCTTTGGAAATACTTAGATAGGAACCTCATTGTATTCTGTGCCTCTGCATTTCTCTATATCATATATCACTTTTTTTTTCTTATATTTTCACTTGAGTTTGGGGCAGTTAGACTCAACTAATGCGAACTTGCAAAATAGCACAATGCAGTTAATAAAATTAGGAAATGAACCATAGTAATCAAACCTGGAATTAAACTTTGCCCTAATTTTTTACTTGGACATGTCCAATTCTTCCACATTTTGGAATGAAATCTCAGATGCTTGAATTTAGGTTTTTTTCCTGATTTTGATGGTATTGCTATGCGGCATGAGACAGTAGGTTGCTAATGGTTATTAAGGGAAATATAGTTCAAATTAATTTTTCTATATGCTGTATCATAATTAATGCTCAGTCATTTTCTGAAGAAATGAATATAGTTTTTTTTTTCACAAGCAACACTTCCATCATGCCATATCCGTCTCAATTTCTCTTCTATTTCAACTGACCTGTACTCAGATATTATCATTAATTTTAAGGCCTAGTAAAATGATCTATGTTAATTTTTTGTGTATGCCTTGTTCTATTAATCAGAGCCTGTTAGTAGCACTGCACCTAATGTGCCTCCAATGGCTAAGATAACTGTAGTGAAGAAGAGAATTGGAAGTACTGTGTCATTATTGAGTCACGCTCAAGGGTTTCCGGTTCCGTCTTTTAGGTTAGTACTTGTCTAATTACTAATGAAGAAGGAATAGAAAAATTAATATTTTCCATCATTTGAAAGTCATTAGTGAAAGAGACAACCCATTTCATCCATCATTCATCACTAACAGCTAATTCTCTTTTTCCTCATCTAGACATATAAATATAAGTTTAATGGATTGCATGCTTTGAGATTTGATTTGTGTAAGCTTGCTGTGGCATAATAACTTTTATCATTTTCTGCTATCTTGTTTGACTTTGGAGAAATGCTAGAAAAGAAATGTGACTTAAATAGTTGTGACATCATCTGTAGACTCCTTTGGATCACATTACTTATAGTAATGGTTTCGGATTACAGTCATGGGGATCAAAAGTTGCAATTATGTTCATTGCTAAAATTCTTGAAAGTTGAAGCTATCTTTCTCAAGTTAAAATGGTTCTGCTAAAGGCTTGATTATTGCAGTTGCTGTAACCAAATGATTTTATTTATATACAGTGAAACCTCGATATAACGACATCCCACGGTGCACTAATAAACACTCGCTATAACGAATTGTCGCTTTACCGGAGGTGGAGCAAATAATAGCCAATATACCTGTTGCGAACAGATATACAGGAACAGGAGTGGTGCGGCTACAGATAAACATCTATCCGATAAATGTAAGCATAAATCCAGACAAAAGGCGATGTTTTTTTGCATCACTAAATTCCCTTACTCAAATAACGACTAACTATTCAAACAATTTATAAGCGCCGCACTGAATAAAAATCATGCAAAGCATTGTTTCGTCAATCATTATATTTATCGAACGACAGTTTACCACATAAATTTGATACTGAGCACTCCATTAACTTCATTTCTAACAGATCGCTAGCAATTACAGAGGTTAAGGAGTATTGATGAAAGTCTTCCGGCGGTGAAACCCTCGCTATGGCGAGAGCCAACACCGAAAGGGTCTCGTAAAAACGAATTTTTTAACACGCTCATTATAGGGTCAATTGACGGTGCATCGGCTATATCTCGTAATAGCGGGGGTGTCGCTATAGCCCGTACTCGCTTTAACGAGGTTCCACTGTACATATTTCTTGTATCTATGAAAATTCAAATGGCTGGGCTCTTGCTGAAAGTGTAAGGGGAGAAAAGCTATTTCTTTTGTCTTTTTGGAAATGAAGAGAAACCCTTATTGGATGAGTATTGGTAGGTGGGGACATGGAATTTACACATCATCTTTGTGTTAGGGTTGTCATTATAATATCACGTTGCCCTTTGTGGTGGAAACTAGCAGAGACAGTTAGGTATATAGGTTCAAAATGCGTATCATATTTTAGATTGAGCTACTGCCTACCCATTGTTGCCCCAAAAAATCATTCTAAGGCCTCCCACACACGTTCAGTTTGGCCTCAAGGTCTGCGGCTCCGGCCAAACTGCGCAGTCCCGGCCTCAAGGCCCAGCCTTGAGGCCGGACCGGAACGTGTATGGCAGGCCTAAGATAACAAGCATCACATGTACAATTGCAAAGTTTCCAGTGTGATCTGCTCTGCTGCTGATTCAACAGTCTTACCTTAGCCCAGAATCGAAAGTTTCCTCTTCCCTTTAAGTGACCTCTCTATTGAAGTCTGCTGTCATCAGTACTCTAGAAATAGTCGATACTGAATACATTTACATGCATGTAGTTGCAAAAATAAATTCTAAGATAACGAAAAGACAAATTATTTGTTAAATTGTACATTTCTAGATGGTTCAAAAGTATAAACACCTTAAGTAAGTTTCACTAAGGACATTAAAAACATTTTCATCTTTTATAGCATTTTTAATATTCTGGTGATTATTCTCAGGATAGTTAATTGGGTCCAAATATTGCGCTCTCTTTACATTTCCCACTAGTGGCACAGTTAGAATAGGCACAGAGGGTTTTGGGGGATAAAACCCCCCCCAGAGCTCAGAAAATTTTTAAGTATGATCTATTTTACTTAATTGGAATAATATTACCTTTTGACTAGTGTAAGGATTGATAAACTATTCCTCAGAAAGCGGTAAAACTCACCATTTTGAACCATTTATCTTGAAATTTTTCTGGGGGAAGGGCCCCTGCACCTCTCCCTTACCCTGGTGGGTATTCCATACCCCCTGATCCCCCAGTATTAATTGTGCCTAAAACCCCCCCTAGCCTTAATTCCTAGCTGCACCCCTGTTTCCCACTGATATTTTAGGAAAAAATGGAGTGAATGGTTTTAGAATTCCCATATAAATTCTCATTTGATAAATGAATGTAAAATAATTTTTCCTTTTCCGTGAACTTATTTTTGCAGTCCATTGGATTTTTCATCTTCTATTATTCTTCATCTTTTCTGGAAAGAATCTGCATGAATGGTGATTGAATCTCAATTATGTATGTGAATTAGTTACAATTCAAACAAATATTAGAATCCCTGGCCCACCCTTAATTAGTTTTCAGTCTCTTCCTTAAGCAATCAGGGCATTATTCAGAAAATAGCTTCTCATATCTAAAGGAAATGAAATTTGTAGAGTTAATTAATGCTTATGACAATGAAAATATTTTCTCAGGACTCCTGCAAAAGGATTGATGGATTTCCCTCAAAGAACCCAGCACTGCCACTCCTTTGGCTCATGGTTTTTAGTGACATGTGGTGTAAACCATCTTGTTTATTCGTATTTTTAGGAAAATAATCCAATGAAAATTATTGCAAGGCTTAGTTCCTTTTGTCTCACTCAGGGTAACCCTCCTCCAATATTCAGGTGATTCTCACAGGATATCAGTCGACAAAACAATCTGTGTCTTCCTTCTCTTCCTGCTCTTTAGAACCTGTTGGACGTGTATCTCCTAAATTTCCTAAGTTAGCCAAGTTGAAAGCTTGTGACATAGTGATGGGAGCTGGCTATTCCCTCTTGTGTGATGCTCAGGCTTACCCTGTTCCCATTTACAGGTGAGAAATTTTGTCAGAACCATGGCATTGCTCTTTTCTTCAAAGATGTGGCGTTTGGGATTCTATCAGATCCTCTGCAATTATGTATTCATCTGACTTTTACAGTAGGAATGAAAATTCATTCAAAGTTAAATTACAATTTAAAGGTTAGCCTACTCGATAGTTTTTAGGTGGTCTAAATATTGCTGTGCCATAACCACAGTGGAGTGGTGTGCTTTCCAATAAAAATGGGCTTTAATGGGTGCCACGAGATGCATTGAAACATATTGGAAACTGTTTTGCTCTATGGATGGATGCAGTGATGATTATGGAGCTCTTTTCGATCCATCACATCTCTGAACATTTTCCATTCCATTTTGTGATTTGAATTTTCCGGGTGCTGTGGCCTCTGTAATTGACTATAACTCTTGAGCTGTGGATGATGCATAATCATGTATTGCATTGCATTAAAAAGGCTTTGGTGAAAAAATAAGGTCTTCGATGGAATATTCATCTGCAGTTGTACCAATTGCGAAAAGATGGCTGGATTCTAATTTACTGCATAGTCTTTAAGAATGCTGTGTGGTCTTGTGTCACATATCTGTTTGTATTGTCATGTGGGGACCAGGAATTGATAGAGGGATTGTGGTCGAAGAAGGCATCCATAAAAATGTCCGAGACTCACCTGTGAATCTTATAAAGTGCGAAAACTCCTTTGAGGAAAAATCAATAGCCTTTGAAGGGTATTTGGAATAATGATACACACTTCGAATAACTTTTACAGAATTAATTACGACTGCGTTTATTGCCGTGTGTCACAGATACATGTCCGTATGCGAGCGTCGGTTGCAAAACACCAGTACACAATATGGCCGTTCCCGGGAGACTCCGGTGTGCTTCAGGTCCGGTTTCCCGTTCGCACCTCTGGTGGCCAAGTTTGGTACTTCCTCGAATTGTCCATAGGGTCCAGCCGGTGGCGCCCAATGTGGCGAGCTGCAGTACTCTGTTCCTGATAGCTCCACCACAGCCTTCAACTTAATCTACCACATCTTCTTATGCTGTGGAGTTTATTTGGCTTCAGAGACAATTTCTTCAATAATCTGAATAATACAATGGTGCTTGGATGCAAGGCTATATTTTACTTTGCCATGCTTAGGGTTACCCTCCCTCAATGTTCAGGTGATTTTTTTTAGTTGGACTAAATATGGAAACTTAAAGTCTTCTTTTCTGTCCTGCTCATAGAACCAGTGGGACATGTATCTCCTAAATTTTCCAAGCTTGCCAAGTTGAATACTTTTGATGTTATGTTACGTGACAGCTACTCCCTCCTGTGTGATGCCCAAGCATATCCTGTTCCCTTGTACAGGTGAGGAAATTTGTAAAAGCAGTTTAATGGTTTTAGGCTCTTCTTTAGATTAATCCAATTTTAAATTATATTTTTATGGATTTCAATCGTGGCTCATGAGGTCAGGAATGGAACTCTTTTGGCATGATGATTGTGTTGAAATGGCTACTTAAGTCTTATGTACAGCTATGACAGATATGGATACATGCTTGAAAATTCTCAGGCTGTGACTTATGCCATTGAAGGTCTTTTAGCCAATTTAACAATTAGTGAAGTCTCATGCAACAAATAACCATTGCGTGCCCGTAATTTATAATCGCACGTACGTACTTCTCCACTAAACTTTTATAATCTTACAACAATTTTCACAGCTAAGCAGCATCATTAGGTACATTTAGATTCTATTATGTAAATGTATCTGATGATTACTGTACTTATTGACAACAAAGCCCAACACAAACATCTTATACCAAGTGGAATCAGGAAATGGCAGAATCACTTACTGCATAATATTATCATAAATCAAATTACCTTAAATATTCCCAAATTTCACTCTTAAAATTACCTGTCCAGCTGAACCTGTAGGAGCTCCAAAGAAAGTAATGAGATAATACGGAATTTTTTTCCAAAAGAAACAGTGTAAAATTATTATCTTAGTAATCTTAAATATTAGTCTTAACTGATCTTAAATAGAAAGAATTAAACAATCAGTGACAAATACAATGCACTGGAGCATAGATTAATGTATTTACACAAAAAATACATATTTTGAACAATATCACATTAGAATAGGAGAGAGAGGGGGTGGGAGGTGGAGCCAAATTTCACGATATCTCACTAAGGCGGGAGGAGGGATCCAAAAATTGCCAAAATCACCTCACATAATTTATGGATGCCCCATTTCCTGATTCTACTTGAGGTAAATTTTTTGTCGAGCTTTGTTGTTAAGGAGTTCTGGAATCCTTATTTTTTTTGAGTTACACTAGATCGGTCAGTTCACCAGCCTTGTAGAATGCTTGGTTTAGTGAATTTTGCTTTACTCAGGGACTCCCTTCTCCAATATTCAGGTGAAATTTTTGGATTTTAGTGAATAACACTTAAATTCTCCTTTTAACCCTACTCATAGAACCAGTGGGGCGTGTCTCTCCCAAATTGCCTAAATTAGCCAAGTTGAATACTGATGTTCTGATGGGAACAAGCAATTCCCTTCTATGTGATGCACAAGCTTATCCTGTTCCAGTGTACAGGTGAGAAAATTCATTTAATTTGGCCAATTTCAAAACATACAGTGGAAAATAACAGTCAATCTGACAATCTTGACTTATTCCAAATTAATCATACTCATTGTCAATTCATTGTATCTATGTAGCTTATTCTCAGTTGATTATACTACACTTCTGATGTTTAGAAGTACACATTGATTCTCTGTCGGGAGAAAGTGAGAAACTTTATATGTACATGTATACGATTCATTTTAGAAGAAGATTCTCTTTTAGGCATGTGTAATTTTCAGTTACAAGAAAAGTATTACAGACAATGCAGTTGGGCTCAGTTACAAATACATTGTCAAATTTTCAATTATTTACTATTAAAAATTCCTCTTTGAAAAAGTAGTCGATGGGATTACAATTACTTTCATTTTTGCCTCAGTAAATAATGCATTCACTGTCAATATTTTCTCAAACAGGAAGTACTACAGTAGACTCTCGTTATTACGAAGTTAACGGGGCCGACAAACCGGAGGTTCGTCATAACGAAGTTCGTATTAACGTTTCTTTTAGGAATCGTCGAAAAAAATCGGTATATAAGAAACGCGTTTAAATTACGCGAAAATATATATAAATAGGAAAATATGTTTCAGTTTCTCGATAGAAGAATGACGCAATCTAGGGTTGATATCTTCCCGAATACAGTCAGTCCGATATACGAACCAGATGCGTCTCAAGACCTTGTTCCTTAGTTGATAAACCTACAGTTAAAATGAAACGGTTACTCAAATGTAATTACTTGCAAAAGCTTTGTAGTAGATTACAAGTAAACATTAATTTTTACGAATGTATCAATTACAAGCAATAATTACCAAGGATGTAATTGTTGACAGTAATTGGATTACTTTTACTTATTTACATCACAGGTAATTTTTAAAACTTAAACAGCTATTGCTGCAAGAATATTTACCAATTTTTTACTTAAAATACATGTATGGAACTCCTGAAAGTTTGCAGAAGTGACAGAGGAAACATAGAAACTAGAAACTGATACCTCAGTAGTAATCAAAACAAAGAATAGTTTTCCAGGGGCTCAAAAAATGAACGTCATCACTACCCATTTATAGCTTTCATTAAACAAATGTCTCAACTGGGGATACTAAAACTTATTCCTTCAGACTATATGTACTTTGAAGATGATATGCAATGGAATGACTGCAAATAATGTACCACTATTTAGACAGAAAATAACAAGTTGTGGGCCATCAAGGAGAGGCTGTAGTTGATGATTTCAAAAATTTCCATCTAGTTAATGAGTAAGCCTTGTCATCTCTTTCATCCTACTCTTAAGATTGTTCTTAAGACTTTTATTCCTAAAGTTTGAGTTACATTTGAGTTAGTAAATGAAGGTTGTTGTTCCAAGACTTAGTATGTAAGATATCTCAAGTAATTCCCTTAATTATGCTGCATACCAAGTTTACAGTACTTTCATCAACTTAGCAACACTTCGGGATACCCTACTTCAACGTTCAGGTGTACAATTAGATATTTTTGAACTCTAAAGTGTTCCTCTTATCATGCTCATAGAACCAGTGGGGCGAGTGTCACCTAAATTACCAAAGTCAGCGAAGTCAGACACTTTTGAGGCTCTGTCTGGGGCAAGCTATTCCATGCTCTGTGATGCACAAGCGTACCCAGTTCCACTGTTCAGGTGAGGTCATTAGGAGGTTTTTTTTTGCAGCTTTGCTCCAGTGAAATTTGTGAGCTTTGAATCTGATCCTAGCCATCCAAGTCTTTTCTTTTTAAGATATGGAAAATCGATGAGTGGAAAAACCTGTGACAATGGGAAGGTATCAAATAGAGTATTAGTGTACAGTTTACCCCTGCATTAATGAGGTGTATTGTCAGCAAATATGGTTACTCTAGGTGGTATACTTCACTTCTAGGGCTGCCTCTTCCAGGCTCATCCATTTTGCTGAATTATGCATGTATTACACTATCATTTATTGTCTCCTTCAGAAACATGTAGCACACGTGGTCTTCCAGAAAATTTTGTCTGAATATTATGTCTGATGTCTTAGGCCTTCTTGTTTTGAAGAGTGGGGATAGAAATTCCACATAATCAATAAGAACCTCTTAAACCAAAACCATGAAATAAATCAGCATATTATTATGGTCATTGCTAATTCTACTTTCTCAAGTGCAATTCCAAAAGTTTATTTTTATTGCCTCATTTGAACCCGTTTGTTGTTGGTACTGTGTAGGACATACACTCTTCCTGACAGCAAGAGATAGGAAAAATGCACCTGTCATCTTTGTCATTTATTCTCAACATTATCCTACTGCACCCTTTAGAGCCATGTCAGTAAGGTACTTTTACTGATTCAAGAACAGCTACAAATTTTCAATGGAGTGCCTACCTTAATTGCCCTTTGAACATGTTAAACAGAACATGATCTTACAAAAGCTAAATTTGAATGTTAAATTGTAAACCATCAAGTTAGGTGAATGACAAACCATTAAGCCATTTTATCTTAACCAGGAATCTGAAGTTTTACTTCCATCTGTGGAGTCATTATTAAGGAGAATGCCACCTAAGTAGGTACATTTGGAATATTGGCGATCAAATAATATATATTACCATAGCCAATTATGTATGCTAAAACGTTTATGTTGCATTTATGGCATCTGCTAGTTACAAGAAATCAAGGTGACTTATCTGGTAGTTTAGAAGTATTTTATTAAAAAAATGATCAAACATTAAAATTATACAACCGGCAAAATCAATTTTACAATTTGTTTTGGTTCATAATATTAAACAATTTTCAAAATTTCATCTCGAAATGCTTTGCATCACAAAAACATAAGTACTCGCCATCACTTTATGCACAAAATGGATTTTCAATTTCTTGAAATCATCTCTTCAAAATCAGTGGATTAATGAGCTTCACGGTAGTATTTGGCTCTGTCCATGAAGTTCCTATGTTACTTTTCATAATGACGTATTAGGCAAAAATGGGGATCTATACATATTTGGAGATTTTTATTCATTTAGTAAATATAAGACTTAAAGAAAAAGTAATTTTATAAATCGCCAGGCTTTTTGTTGATTTTCAGTGTAGCTATTCTTGCTGAGTAAATTTTCTGTCACTGTTCAGTCGCAGCTGAATTCTTTTGAGTTCTATGCAATATCTTCTTGAAATCTGCTTCAGTAGTGGATTCATTTTAATCTCAACCCAATGTTTCGATAGGATTCATCTGAGTCTTTGAGTTACTTCCGCACCCTTTCTAAAGAGTTAAACTGTAATGCTTATATAAAGTAACGGTTAACTTATTTTGTCAATTATATTTGCTATGATAAATGATAATAATTATTTTTTTAACCATTGATCCCAAGTTAACTATCAGATGTCTGCTTGTTTTACTGTTGGAAACTGAATGTTTGACATATCTCTCGTCAATAGTGTCTTTAGGTAGTGTGCCCCCCAGATTGCCTCCTCACAGAAAGTCTGATGTTATTGCCAAGAGAGAGCAAACAGAGATTGCCCTCCTTTGTGAAGCACAGGGCCAACCTTCTCTGACATTCAGGTGAGGACCACTGATTTATTTGGTTGTCCTATTTGCATTCTATTAGAACCAATTGGAAGCACTCCTCCTCGTCTGCCTCCCAAGTCCAAGCTTGATGCGGTGAATGGAGCTATGTCTTTTCCTGTAGTCCTACCGTGCGATGCACAGGCTAACCCGATTCCTATTTTCAGGTGAGAAAGAGTCAAACCCAGTGGGGTGCGCAAATTACATGATAACGATACCGATCTTTCGTATTGCTCCTGTATCAGTTAAGTTTTTTCCTTCTTGAGCTGCTGATGATTTACATGGATACCTATCTGGGCTTACATTGCAGAGCCAGAGACAAGTGTTGCACCTAAGGTTAAGAACACTAATTCCATTGGAGTTCGTTTGGTGACACGAGTGAAGCAAGTAGTGTACCTTGTTAGCAATGTTCAAAGCTTCCCACTCCCAACATTCAGGTGAGAACCCATCAGGGGATTATTTTGCTTTAGAGCTGAGATGACTCGGTTTGTAATGCTGACTTTCAGAACCTCAGGCTAGCGTAGCACCAAAAGCTATGGACAAGGATATTTCGGGTCACAAGAGAACCGTGAAGGCTAAGTCAACTATACCACTCCTATGTGCTGCTCAGGGGTATCCTAAACCTATATTCAGGTAAAAAAATGGTGTTAGAGCAAAGGCTAAATCAAGCCCCTTAAAAGATGCTATTTGAGTATGGATAGTATATATTTATTTTAGAGATGATTCCTTTGCTTATCTTAAAAGAAAACTTTATGGTGATTAGTTGAGAAACTAGATAAAATGGAATGGAGAAGCTAGTGATGATGTTGGATTTAGGAATTGAAATCAATCTTTAGAAGGCATTGGCACTCCAAATTTTTATAAATTTCGCCTATTTTCTAGGAAAATCTTTGTTTCAATTTCTGAATACCTATGTGTTGAAATATTAAATTTATTTCATAAACCTTTTCACTTGGGAATATTTTGAATGTGATGCCAAGAGATGTATGTTGATTACAGAGCCACAGACCAGTATGGCACCCAAAGCTAAAGATAAAGAAGTAGGAACTGTTAGAAAAGAGTTAAGGATGATGAAGCCTGAGTCCCTCCTTTGTATGGTACAGGGATATCCTTCCCCAGCATTCAGGTACTGGAAAAAAGTTTGACGTTGTATGCAAACACAGTTTGGCATTGATTTTACAGAGCCGCAAACCAGTGTGGCCCCTAAACGTAAGGAGACCCATGTGGACCGTGTTTTAACCATGACTGCTGCCCAGTCCACCATAGCTTTGACTTGCATAGTGCAGGGTTTTCCTATACCCCTCTTCAGGTATATATATATATGTTAACTTTATTTTGCTTTCCCTGGCTGCTACCCCTTTAATTTGGACAAGTGTTACTTTCTTAAATTGTCTGCAATATTTTGGGAAAATTCCAGAGCCTACCGCTAGCGTAGCCCCAAAGATGAAAGATGGACAGTTCACCGGCGTTAAAGCTAGTTCATTTGTGGGCAGTACATTGGTCATGACTTGCATGGTGCAGGGCTTCCCAATCCCATCATTCAGGTAATGACATGAATTTTAGCCATTTGAAAAACCAATATTATCAATTTTTGCTATCTCTTTGGACAAGCAAAACCTTAAAATAGCCACCTCAGTGAATTTTGCAACTTTCAGAGCCGCATGCAAGTGTTGCCCCAACTTTAAAAGATAAAAAGGTAGAAACAAAGAAGGAGGTGGTTCCTCAGCGATTTGCTACATCACTCCTTTGCTTAGCGCAAGCATCTCCTGTTCCTGTGTTCAGGTAATTGCTGAATAACAGTCCTTAGGGTTTGTGCTTGTTCCGTGATAAATTTTCCCGTGACTCTTCTCTCCGGTGGAGAATATTTTCCAATTATCAAGTTTAGGAAGACAATTGCAGTTGCTCAACTTTTGGTTAATAATCTCCCATCTTGTGACTGACCCCATGATTTCCAGAGCCCACTAACAATACACCACCGAGGGTGACTGGACGTAAATATGGAAGTTTGGTACTGGAAGTTCATGAGTCAAAAAGAGCTGTCATCATATGTGAAGTGGCAGGGTTTCCCGTGCCCAGTTTTAGGTAATTAGACTTCCATAGTCAGTCCCCAACTTCCCATTTTAGAGCACTTTTGCATTATCAGGTATTATATGGCTCAGAATATTTAAACTCTGTAATGATTCCAGAGCCAAATGGCAACATAAGGCCTAGAGTGTTGAAGGAACGTTTTGAAGGGAATGATGGTCAGTTAGATCGCCCTGCTGTTCTTCTTTGTCCTGGGCAGGGATTCCCCGCTCCTATCTTCAGGTAAGATAGGACCCAGACATTTAAAGCCAGTCAAAGATTGTGCTTGATTCTATCATCATTATCGTTGTAAAATTTTCATTAGCGATATCTTCAGTTTTCTATTTTATAATTCGTGAATGAAATAAATGCTAACCATTGCCAAATTTCACCTATCTCTTCATTAAGCTGTGCAATAGTTGTTCCTATACTGTTGCTGTGGTGAAGACATAATTTTTTTTTTAAATTTTGGAGAGATTTTAGGTAATAAAAACAGAAGCTCAAGGATTATTTCATTCTCTTGGTTGCTTGGATGCTTTCGATTTAGCTAATTAATTAAGGATTCATTCCAGGAAAATCTATATTTGGCCTTAAAGACTATCAATGAGGTTCAAGCTTATTATTCATCTCCCTAGTTTCAACTTTCAGCTTATTCTTTTTAGATATTTTTCTTTGAATCAAGTTTGCCATTAAGGATTCAAGTCTTCATAATCTGTGCTTGAGAAACTTGTATGCTCTCATGCGCTATAAGTTCAAATAATATTTCTGAGGTGTTGCTTTGATCTTAAAAGAGTTGGTAGCATATAAAGGTGTACTTCATATGAGGGATTGCTAGTTTTACCATTAGTTTTAGCCTTTAAATGCAGATAATAACATCAGGCATAGTAAGTTTTCCTGATTCCTTCAAATGCTAAATTTTTTATTATTGTGTTTTCTTCTGAGTTTGTGTTAGGATATAATGTGGCTGAAGACATTTCCATTTAGTATATTAGGTTAACTGCCTACTAGTGTTAAAATTAACTCTTGTTTATTGATGAGATACAGTTTACCGAAGAGTCTTAAGTTCATGGCATCATTGATTGGTAGGGTAGTACACTTTTATTGAATGAAGGTGGAAAAATGAGAATAAAGAGATTTTTCCTTTGGAGTGTCCAGTAGATTTTGTACTTCCTGGGATTTTTATTTGGCTGAAATTGCTAAAGCAATGGTAATACAAGAATTACATTCATTCATCAGGGATTATGTTGCATAGATTTTGCTGCTCTTGGCAGTTATTTCTAAAGTGCCTTATACCACTTTGGGCTCTTGAAAATAAGTGAACTTGATCCAAAGCTGTTTTTGTGAGTACATTTGGTATTACAAAAATGTTTGGATTCATTCATCTTTATTTGCTAATTGTGTGCTAGCCTCAGCCGATGATAATGTAGCCTAAGTTTCTGGAGTGAATTATATTATTAATTTAGATTGCTTGCACATTGTCTCTTTCATTGGTGGATCATTCTTTTAACATTTTAATATACAGAGCCAACAGGCAGAACAGCTCCCAAGCTATCTGGGGATGGGCTGAACAAGCAAAGAGGTTACCTTCAAGGGACTGTTTCTTTGCTTTGTGATGCTCAGGCTTTTCCTGCCCCTAGTATGAGGTGAGCAACATATTGCTGCCGGTTAAATCATTTTTCTAAATATCAAAAATACAAAATTCACATGACCTCTAATCAAATTTATATCAATATTTTCGTGTTGCTAATTTATATTTGTGGCAAATTTGTGTAAATTTTCCCCAGTAGTGGGCTCATTGCTCTGGAGGTAAATCAGGTGAGTGGTTTCTAGTTTATTAAGAGATATTGCGGTCAAGTATTTCATTGAAGTGATTTGGTATTGGGGTTCTTTCTTGAATGAATGGCTGTGAATTGCCGTGCATGTTGGGGCTGTCCGAAAATCTTTAGCATGTAAACATATTTTCTGGCTAATGCAACCACTCTGATTTTTTACCCTCATAATGAATGCAGGAAAATTTTTGGACATTTCACAAACCGTTATTTATGGCATCCCTTGGAAATTGAAGTACTCCTTTAAAAATTCTACTATACAGGGTGCTCTTACCAGTACATTCCCCAGTGTAGTGAAACTAAAAATGAATATTTATTTGAAGCAAAGAAAAAATCAGAATGTGTTACACACCATTGAAATAGGCATCTGATGGAGTTATCTATTGTCCATTGTTATTGGACGGCTTTAAAAGTTTGATTTCTGTGCACTTTCATTTAAAGTGGCTGGTTACAAGTTGCAGAACCTGGAGAGGAATCAGCTGCTGTGAATAAACAGTGCATCGGTCAGCATACTTTGTAGCCACCTTTGCATTGTGACCAACAGAGAATGTTTATGAAAAGTTGAGGCATAATCTTCCATTGAGTTTGCATTTTTTGCATTTACAGAGCTCTTGGCAGTGTGCACGCTAGTCTTGTGGGCATAAGCTAGGTGCAGCTGTAAGAGAGAGGCATTGTGAAAGCTATAGAGGTGCCCAACAATCTCAAAAAAATATGTTGCAATGAACGACCCAATGGCCTCCCATCCCATCCAACCATCCTCCTCTGTCTGCGTAGGTAGGCCTCTTTGTCTCTCTCTATCTTTGCACTTCATTGTTTACGCTCATCCTTGTGTACATGTATTCCAGTGGTGTCATTTTCACAGCTCTCCTTTTTGACTTCATTTCAAAAAATTTTTGGGATTAAGTATGTGCAACTTACCTTCGTTGTTGATCTAATCAGTAGTGATACCTCTCTAGTTATTAAAAAAAAGCCATAAATTTTGCACTATGTCTGCATTTAAAAAAATGAGAGTGAAAACTTAATCCTGTGATTTGTAAAGTTTCTGAATAGACATGAAATGGATAGATGTGAAAAAGTTGAGAAGGGGGTGATAAGTGTCTATAGCGAGGCATATAATTAGGAACTCTTCACTAATCTATCGGGAATGAGAAAAAAGAAGCATTCTGGAGAGGTAATGCCTTAATTTTTCCCTTTATGATTTTCAGGTAATAGGTGCTCAATATTTTTCTAAGATTCCAATTCTTAGATTTTTGAAAATTTTTAAAAATATGATTAAGTTTTATATTTCAAATCTACACAATCAGACTATAATTAAAGTACAATTGGCTCATTAAACATTTTTACTGATAATTGAGATTAGAGAACTATAAAAAGAGCAAATCTTTAAAAAATCTGATCTCTTCCTAACTATTTGTTATATCAGGATGTATGTTGGATTTTGTCAACTCTATTTACTCATTCCACCCAGGCATGATGAACTGTATATAGTATTCCCTTTCTCTCACTAGTGAGAAAATTGTGTCAAAATATGAATCTCTTATGATTTCAATAACTTTCTGAGTGGGTCGGAGCTTTTTAATATTTAAAAATTTTTTAAATGAGAGAGTGGTATAATGAAAAGTGGTATGTAGTTCTTTCCACTGTAAATTTATTCCCATTCAATTCTTGGAATTCGTAAACCTATTGCAATTTTGGGTTAGAAGGAGTGACTCCTTCGTGCTGGTGATGTCACATAATGAAGAATAATTTGCTAATGCATCAATCAGTAAATAAAAATGACTATGGTGCTTTCATACATAACTGTTTGGAGATCTGTTTGTATATGCATAGAAATGACTATGTTTATCTTAGTTATGATGGTTCTAGAATTTTCGTAACACTACGTTAGGGTTTCTAATCATGATACATATGTAAAATGTTTTGTATCTCAGATGATGTCAAGGACTTCATGAGTGGGTGTGCTTTAATGAGTGTGTTTTTAATAAGAGATTGGAAAAGAGAATGGCTAGTTATATATGTGGTATTTAGTTCACCTGGCTGGTGCAAAGGTTCCAACTTTTTTCTAGTTTATTGAACTGAGCATAAAAATGTGGGTCACAATAATAATATTGATGACAATTTTTTTTTCAATGTATTAAATACACTTGACTAGTATCTGTGGGCCAATCTGCTCAATGTATCATGAATGGACATTCTGAGATTTATGAAAATTAAAAGATTATCACTGCTATGATGAGGATGAAGTTTATGATAACTGAATTTAATTTTTTTTAGAATTGCTGCTAAATATTTAGATACATGTGAGCATTTTCAATGGGTGAGTTATTTTCATTTTAACTCATTAAAATGACACCACTGGTATTCTCATATAGTAATCACTAATGAACATAATTGCAGATAAATACATTTGCTGATGTATATGAGTGAGTGCTATGTTAGAAGGTTTATTATAGTCATTAATAAATGCAGTGTGCAGTAGTTCTTTTTCATGTTATGGATGTACCTTCAAAATGAAACTGTCAGCATCTCAAAAAAATCATGCCCTGTTGCAGTCCCTATTACTCGATCCGTTGGCTTCTATTTTTTCTTTTTTTGGACAGTATGTACACCCATTTTTGCTTCACCTTAGTCTAAATTTTACTGGATATATAAGTTATCAATCCTAGCCACTTCTATCCAATGCATTTGTATGCAGAAAATTTTTAATTATTTTACTGTAATTCTCTACCATTCTTAAACCCTGTATTATGCATATAAAATGATGTTGAAACAATGCTATGATTTCAACTTCAGTCATTTGAATGAAATTGAGTAATTGGTGCATGTATTTAAGTGTAAAGAAAGGAATCGCTTTAATGACACTTTTGATCTCTCAGATGCACACTCTATCTCGATGAATTGTTCCATTTTTAAGTTGTACATTTTCTACTTTTCCTTAAATAGCAAAATTAAATATGCATTTTAAAATAATACTTAAATGTTATTCCCTGAGACATGCTTCTATATCATTATGCTTAGTTACTATTTCAATCAGAATTCTTGTCTTTGAAAGTCATTATATCGCTTCGTCCATTGTGTGCATCAAGATATGATATATGTATTTTAATCACAATTCATACTTTTCTTATTGTGCTCATTAGCATACCAGTGTTTTAGCAGTGGTCTATTTTAATTTTGTTCAGTCAATTTAAATATTTTGGGTCATAGTTCAGATTGTTAACTGAGAGCTATTCACCATTGAGCATTATAAATAAAGCCCCTCATTGTGCGCAAATAATTTTTATGCATCATACATTTACATGTGTCAATATCATATGCATCATCAAAGGGTAACAAATAGTTACATACAAAATATCCTCACAGATCCATGATTTTTAGCTTCTTACAGTTCTTAGCGTGTCTTTGTTTTATTCATGTTATAGTGACAGGTGTATGTTAAAGTTATAGGTGTGGCGTTTTAAGAATTTTCTAAGATGTATTCATATTTAAAATCAGGAATTTTAATTAGGGGTTAAGAATCTTGCATCATGCGTTTTGGAAATATAAAAATGAAAAAGCATGAAAAAATTACTTTAATGTCGAATGGAATAGGCCCGCCACACACCTTTGGAAATTAAGCTTGGAAAGTGCTACACAAAAAATTCATCAGAATATGAAACACATAGATGGAAACTGCATCAAATAGTTGGGCATAGCATTAAATAAGAAATAGAATGGTGGCAGAAAACATAGAGAAAATTCAATTTTTCCGTTGGAATTGAACCTCTGGCTGTATGAATTTGTGAGACCTCTGAGCTGCTAAGCTTACTTAACCATTGATTTCATATGCATATATCCTCACTTCTATTGTCTTATTATATTTCAAATTTGTGCATTCCTGAATTTCTCTTTCTGTTTGATCATTTTTAATGGAAAAATGAATTATTTTCGTAATTATTATTATAAAGGATTGAATGCCAATACTTCTCCTGCTACTATCCCTCACCAAACGTGGTCTTCCTGCTTTCCTTCCCTGTGGTTGTTACTACATGCTTTGGAACTGTTACTCAAATGATTGTGCCAGAAATCAAGTGTAATCATAGCTTGCTCTAGTAGATCATGAACAATATTTTAATTAGTTCGTCTCCCTTCTGACTCATCAATCCTTTTTCCCAACCTTTTTTCTCCCAATGATATTGCTTTAGTTCTGCTTTTTAAATTTTGTCTATGAAGTGGATTATAGAATGCTATGTACTATTTTGGGTACCTATATTGGTATCTATACATTAGTGGCATGAATTTTGAATGTTGATTGTTAGTCTTGCATAAAGTATTCCTACCCATTAAATGCTTGAATATAAAATTTTTAGGGAATAATTTTTTTATTGTTTTCTATTAAAATATGTTGTGAAATTAGGAAAGGATTCAGATTTTAAATGATTCTGTTAAATTTTTGAGAAGGAGAGTGAAAATTATTTTTATCAAATTATTAGTATTTTATAAAATTAATCTCAAAATCAGTTATTGGACATAATGAATGTCAGATATGAGTATGTACTGCCATAAGTAAATGGAAAAAAAGACCCAAGCATCAAACTGCTCATGCAAATTAAGCAAGCAGCTGAGGGAACATACGAATAATTAATTTCATGCATCACAAAATTGTATGATATGCTGGATATGTATAAAAAATATAAAACTTTTAATATGAGAATATGCCACATGTGGTATAAATCCCAAATAAGGAATATTTCATAAAAGATCCATGAAGTTTGTGTGGCACTTCAATTAAATAACTAAATTATTTATATTTAACAAGACTTAAAGTGGTGAAATGTGTATTGTAAAACAAAATATGTTATGTTAAAGCTGACAGAATTAGTTAAAACTGCAATGGGTAACTAAGACTAGCAATTTTAGTGCTTATCCCATGAAAATTGTGTATCTAATGTGCTTCATAATAGTTCAATAATATGATACTGATTCAAAGGCAGATAATCATTAGGGTTTTTTTCTCATAAACATATTGTAATCAAGTTGTACTGGCTGTTAAGGATATCTCCTCCAGAATTAAGTATGTCTTTTTAAAATATATTTATTTCAGAGCCACTAGCATGCCCATATGCTATAGCAGTTGATTAAATAAAAATTACATGGTTGTGAAAGCAATACCCATGCATTAATGCCAAGTAGTATTTCAAAGACTTTGCCCTGTGGATCGGTTCTAGTACCTTCGAAGGCTTAAATACTGTTGTTGCTTTGTGACAGAGGTCCTTCAAGTAATGGCGATGGGAACAGAATAGAGCATATAGGCTGGGGTGGGTGTGTGTGCAACAATACCAGAAGATGAATTGCTGATAATTAGCACTCTATTTTCTGTAATATTGTGTGAAAAAGAATCATTTCAGCAAACCAGCTGATCATGTGTTGTTTGTATGTACGCACTGTCAGGAACAGTGAAAAACTACATGATTATATTTAGTTATAGTCAAATTTCATATTTGAGTTAAGTTTGTCATTCTACCTTTTCTGCGCCAATAGTTATCAGAATAGCAGTTTCAAAGTACATAATTGCTAAAGAAAATTCATTGAAGGTTTTAACTTTTAACTGGAGAATTAGATTTCAATTTTTTCATTTATAGAAGCTGAATTGGCACAGTTGCACATGTTCAGTTACTTTATAATTATATTTTTATGTGCATGTATATACAATGGTGGATTATGAAGAAGGTTGTAGATATTTGTCATTATTGCAATGCATGAATAGTTTCTATGGGGAATTCTCATAGCCATTTTAGATGCATGACGGTACTAGGTTGTTTTATTTTTCATCAGAGGATGGTAGGTATTGTTGAGGTAAGATTTATTATGTATTTTAAATGTATAATCCTTATTTTAATTATAAGCTGATTATAAAGGACAATGAAATTTATTGTTCATTATTGACATCAATGAATATATTTTTGGTACTTCTCAATGATAGAATACTTTTTACAATACCTAGATACCTTTCATAATGCAGCCTAAGTTGCTATCTGTTCATAATTAAAAAACTCACAGAGAAAAGCCAGAATATTCATTTTATGCCTTAGGTTTTATTCTTTGCCTCTTATTTTCACTAAATTGACAATTGGTGGCTTTTACCTTTAAAAGTATCATTGCATATCAACGTATCTCATTCATAGAGATGCTAATATGGATAGAAATAATATTATCGATTGCAGTCATTTTTTGTGAATAGAAAATGAAAGGAGAAAGTCTGTGAAAGGTGTGCTAAAAGTGATCTGGAATGTATTCCAATGCATCTACTGACTCATGCTTACTCTAACATGGGGCATCATAGTATAGGTAGGGAATTCCCTACAGGTAGGGAATCCAGCATGGGAGGCACATATGAGGATAAAGTTGTTTTCAAAGAGGGAATCTTGCTCAAAGAGGCAGTCACATCAAATGTTTAGTTGTACATAGAGGGTGAGCTGGAATTCTTAAAATAAAACTCCTGCACTGATCCCCTCAATTTGTGTAGTTACTTACTTGTGGTGACTTACTTGAATTGCCCTTTACCAATCACAAATCAAAATACTCCACATCAAAATTGTATTGGCAGAGGCTGGTGATGGAATAAATAAGAAATGCCAACAGACTATGATTTGGATTGACTTGGCCACATAAATCTGTCTTGTGGGTCACCTCATCTTGAATTGATCATGTATTCTAGTTTATGCTTACCAAATATCTCAGGAATTCCTGTTGCTGGGTCCCATCAATAATTATGACCCTTTATGGGCTGTCTTCTTCTATTGTGTGTAGTCCTTTTCATATATTTCACACTCAAAAGAGAAAGTGGAGACCCAATTTCAGAAGAAATTTAAATGCTGCATCTGTCTTAAAATATATTATGACAGATTATCCCCAGGAAAATATTTACTGTACACCTCAGCTCTCCACTCATGTGATCTTCTTTAATTTTATCGTATGGAAAATACTGTCTTTCATCAACACTGTTATGTTAAACACACATTAGTTGGCTGTCTACAATGTTGTCTCTATAAATTTTCAATATTTTATCGCCTGTGATTTTTAGTTGATCAACCAGGTGTGTGGTATGGTTTCCTAAGGTGAATTCTACTGTGGTGAAATAAAAACATTTCTTGCATATGCTCTGTGACCATCCCTGGATTTAGCCAACCACCACCATTCCAAATCTCCCCCTTCTATCAATCCTCCTCTTGTTCTTACTCTTATGCCCATTAAATTCTACCCACAGCTACTTAGCTCTTATCATCTTCCACGTAATCCTTCATTGTATTCGCCCATCTGTGCCCCTCTTATTCTTTGCCTACTGACTGTATTATGTTATGCGGAAGATGTTGGTATTCGTGGCACCAGTGATTTTTTTAAACTTCTTGAATATTTTTTGTGAATTTTTCAATTTTTTCTATTTTTCGTCACAATTTTTTGACAAAATAGATCCTTTAGGTGGCAATTCTTATATGATAAACAGTAGCCTGTTTACATCATCACTTATTCAGTGCTTATTATTGAGTGTCTTCAATAGAAGAAATATGAAAAATGAAAGTTCATATCAAAACTGTTGTGTTATGTAAAAATTAAAGAAGGTATTGATTCTAAGAATTGAAATTGAAAAAAGGCTAGTATTTGGTGTAATCAGAGCAGCATTACTATTTCAGGCAGGTGGTATGCATCGTTATTAATGTTGTCATTGGAAGGGCTACATTTTTCCTCGAGATGAACTTTTTTTGAAAGTAAAGATGCAAGTTGCTTTGGAAATCGTCTTAAAATTATTGATCAAAATATGTAGGCCCTAATTCAATTGGTAGGACACTCTTTGGACACTTTATTTTAATTTTTACTCATTAAAATATGCACTGGACACTGCCAATGTCTTAGCAAAGAGCATTGGATACGCACTGTGCCTTTATTTCATTAAAATTTGCAGAGGGCCACCAACACACAGGACAGTTGCCTCTGCCTGCTCCTTGCTCCTCCACTACTGGGTGTATACATAGTTTTGTAATCCTAAGATTTGTACTGCAGGTACTGATACTGCAGCCATCCATTTCTCCCTATTCGGATACAGGGTGTGTTGTTGAGAAATTTCAACACAATGAAGAACTCTTATTAGTTTTCAGTGATAAACATTTCAGCTCTAAGTTTAGCACCCAGAGTAGGAATACTTTTCAGTTGTAGCTGGTGGCCCACAAGTTTTTTTTTGTATTTCCTGAAAATGTGATATTGTAGCTAGTCCCTTTTCCTGTGTAAAGGGGTGAAGCAAGTAAAATACCTTTGTAAATCTCCTGAACTCCATTCTCGTGGTCTCCTTAAGAGGGGAGAAGGGCAGTCATTTCAGTTAGTCAAGGACAGTCTAGATAGGGGAACCTTAGCCTTTAGCCCCTGGATTGAAATACCCAATAGTTACTCTTCACTGCTACATTCAATCCTGACCCTATAGTGGGCGAACTTTGTTTCTTCTGAGCTTTTGGCAATCCATTTAGAAAGAGCAAACCTTTTATCACTCAAAAGATAACCTTTAGTAGTCAGTGAAAAATAATGCAATTTGTTGCATTGCTTATGCAGCTTAACTCTAGCGTCAGTGAGCCAAGTGCCTCAGAGCTCCCAGCTCATGTGAATAATCAATTTCCTTCTACCAGATGTTTCTAAATGTGTTAGTATCGGTTAGATTTTTCTTTAATTCCTAAATCTAAATACGTAGATCTGATTTGATTTTTAAAATGCTTTGTGCCATACTCCTTGTGAGTGCTGGTAAAACTTTGGTGTTAGATGTTATTTTTGTTTCTGGGAAGAATTTTTGTTGATATGTTTTGGATGATCGTGGTGTTAAGCTGTGTAGCTGTGCCCTGATGTGATATCAATTTATACTTATTTCTGCCATTAAAGATGATATGTGTACTATCTTTAAGTTATTGCCATCGGGACATTGCTCAGCTTGATGACCTAATCACCAAAATTGCCGACAAATATTTGTTTTACACACATATTGCTATTTTCTCAATTGGTAGATTAATAATAAAAATATCGTAATGATAGTAATTTAGTTGGCAGAAAGTACACTGCTATCAAAATGGAATCTTATTGTTAGTTTAAAATCAAACAGTAAGTTTTTATCAATTCTTAATCACGCTAAAAGATAAAATTGTTATAAACAGGCATAATTCACATTTGAGAGTATGGTACAAAGTATTTTTTTTCTTTGACGTACACCATTGACTTGGCCCACTCTATAAGTACCTGGGCAGCCTCAGTGGTGGTGGAGAGTAATATCTTGCCGACACTGGTTCTAATCCTACCTGGGTGTGTTTTTCATAATCCAAAGCATGGCTGTTCATACATTTGTCCTACAAGTTAATTTTAATAAAGGAGTTATTAATTTGAAAAATACTTATGTAAATGTAGACTCAATTATTAACTATATTATGAGCTGGTGACTTTATGTCAAATCTTCAATTGTCTGCCTGCCTATGAAGAGTGATTTTCATATGATATTGCATGTAGAACCTACGAGTAGCGTGGCACCAAAACTCTCAGGAGGCAGGCTACAAGAGCGAGTCTTGAGTGGTGGGAAAGATGGGGCTGTTGTCTGTTTGAGTCAAGGCTACCCTGTCCCTCTCTTCAGGCAAGTACCTATATTTGTGTTGTTTGAGGAAAGATTGCTTGTTCAAGGATTAAAATTCCATTTGTGCATGTTCTCCTCTATTTTTATATTTTTATGTTGTGTTAACCTGTGCTTAAGTTGCTTGGTGTCTTGAATGGTGTGCTTTAAATTGCTGAATAGCTTTGCTTTTTCCTAGTGTAGTGGTATGTGATGCACAGATACCCTCATAGTTATTTATAATTAGTTTACAGTTGTCAGAGGTTAAAATATTTAAATTTAAAGTTATACGGTACGCCTTGTATTAAATGTTGTGGAACTTGAAGTGACATTTCATTTGTGAAAATATATTTTTGAATGTACTTAACTTCGATTATGAGATTTTAAGCAAGATTTTTACTTGAGTGAAAGCCAAGCATCACAGTTGGAAACATTTTCTTCAGTGAGGTGAAAAATTTTGCTGCAGTTTTTTTAATGAGAAAAATATTGGGAAATCAGTCAGCTACTTCAAATGCAAATGGTTTCTCTTGAGGGCAGCTATACCAACTTAATGTGTTGGCGTATAGGATTTCTGAAGTTACTCACAATGGCTCCAATTCACCTGCATGAATGATTACATTTATATAATTTGTAATGGAGTTCATGAAGATACCAGTGTAATTTTGATCCTTGTGCATGAATTCACCTCAAATTAAGAGGAGTTGCAAATATCATGTCTTTCAGAGCCAAATGGTGCTGTACGACCAAGGGTGACAAGTAAAACAATTGAGGTAAAAGAAATAAGTCAGAAAGATACGATAGTAGCTTTGTGTCCTGTACAAGCATTCCCAGTCCCAATGTATAGGTAAGGAGATTAAAGCTGAGAAATTATCAGCAGCACATTTTGTTCCACCAATTTTGTTCATATTATTGGGAAATAGTTAGAAGAGGTCATGTGAATTGTTTATTTGACTACAGGTGTCTGTAAATTACTGAGACAGTGTCTGTTTGTTTAAAATGCTCGTCTCTACTGTTGGTTTCTGTTTCTAGTCTTTGAAAAAAAAACTGCTAAAAATCTGGTAAAAGCTTTTTCATTTTGAATCAAAAGTCATGCATCATCATTTTTCAGTCATAAAATTTTTCAAAGGGTTTGAATATGTCAAGTTAAATTATAAATATAAGTTTAATTGTATGACAAATTTGCATGCAAGAACCCGGTTTGTTCTTTTCTATCTCCTACACAGGTGGTATAAATTCATCGATGGTACCACTCGGAAGCAAGCTGTGGCACTGAATGATAGAGTGAAACAAGTCAGTGGAACATTGATTATCAAAGAAGCTCACGTTGATGACTCTGGAAAATACCTGTGTGTTGTTAATAATTCAGTTGGAGGAGAAAGTGTGGAAACGGTGCTAACTGTTACAGGTATGTTACTTGGCTACTGTTCACATTAATTTTGAACACCTCTATGCTGGATGAAATCCACAAGAAATAATTTGAGCCACTGACCTAAATTATGTGACATTCGAGCCTGTAATAATGAATATCACATTGGTTCAGCTTAAGCAGTTAAACTAATTTTCCTGCTTTGCTCTTTTTGTACAATATTCCCACGAGCCCAAAATCTAGTTTGGCATCCTACTATTCCATAGATGTTCACTATTCTAGTTGAGAAGTTTTCGCTCATTGCATGTACATATTATAGCCACCCTCCTCCTCCTTGAGATGATTATTAACAGTCAATCATGTTCTGAGCACTTGAAAGTGTTAGTTAAAGAGAAAATTCTTTCTCACTACCCAGTAAACACGTATGACTCATGCATGAGGTCATAAAGAAGTCTGACGAATTTGTAGGACTCCTACAAAAGAGTTCCAAATGGCCTCATGATGATGTCTTCGTGAGGTCATATGCACTCGTATAGGAATTCTTTTCGCGGTCTCACACGACTCTGAAGGAGCTCATACAAGAGGTCTTATAGGACTCCTATAACAGTTCCAATATGATATAGGCGCAAATGTGGCGCCTCCACGTGTGTGATAATGGAACTACCTGGAGAACCAGAAAAATTACCCACTTCGTAATAGTTCCAATAGATGGCTTTGAAATAGCCTACAGTAACGCCGGGGCCCCTACCAGCCCATTAATTAAGATTTCAAAATACTTTACGCACCTTTATTTAAGAAAACTCTCCGATGACATAAGTACCCGACGTATCCAATTAAAGTAAAGCAAAATAATACATTAAATGAGAACCATAGGTGGAAATAAGGCAGAAAAACAAAATGGAATAGACAACTTCATGACATTTATAAATTTATTCTTCATAATTTTAAGTCAATAAACAAATATCACGAGTTTTTGAATTCTTCCTCTCTGCATACTTTACGCGGTCTCCGCTTGATACAGCCACTGCCTCTCCACTCTCTCCAAGACGACACTACTTGCTGATGTCGGGTTCCATTTCATAACAGAGGCTGAAAAAAACATTGAACTTAAGTTTGTTGAGAGTTATAATTGATAACATGAACATCAAATAAACCTGATAAAGACAATTATCTCATTAGCAATCCCTAAATACTCCCAGGGCCGGTTTTAGCACCGAAGATGACTGTTTTAACTTGGTTAATTTTAGGAGTAACCGAATTAGTGAACTACTTTTGATTAACTCTTACACTTAATTACATTCCTCTTGCATTAGAATGCACTTAGAAGTTAACTTAAATACATGGTGAACGTTATTTCCATGCTTTATCGTTCCATAAGTTACATTACGAAGTGAAATCAAGCAAATTATAAATCGGTTAGCACTTTTGTTTGTTTACGTCATGATTTTGAGAACTGAGAAGTTTATAAACTTCAATGATCTTAGGGAAAACTGTTTTGTGAACCCGAGATAATAAAAACACTGCTTGAACACGTACTAGATATGATCGAGATAGTGTATATTAGCGGAGATAATTTAAAATGCAATAACAGCAAATTTATAAGGACACGATGAATGAATGAAATGAAACATGAACAACAACAAAGGCACGTTACATAACGTGTTCCACCTAAAAATTTTACATGAATATTTACCGATACTCAATGATAAGCAAGAACTTAACCAGCTTGGAAAATAGCATAATTAATGGATTTTCTCATTAACAAGTGGATAAAGAATCGTACACATAAAATCATTGAAACTTACCTTCCAAGTCTCCGTGCACGTAACACATCATGATGTCCACAAGGTTCGTGCCGATCTCAGATCCGATGGAATCCTGATTCACGTTCGTAGACACAAGGAAAAACACGAGCAAGAACTAGGCCATGGAGTACACACGATATTAATCATAAACTAGACGTCTGAGCTCAAGGCAGTAGAATAACACGACAACACAATGGCGGACCTAGCGGAAAGTGGAAGTGTCAGCTTATTTAATAGAATCGGAGGGAGAAGTTTACGAACCCATCTCTTAATATAAAGAGTTAATTGAAGGAAGAAAAAATATTATACACGCAAAAATATATAATTACGATTGAAATTATAATTCATTAACATATACATGACTTGATTTTTCAGGCCTCATGTGTGTGAGATCTTGAAGACCCTATTAAGTGTGAGGTCTTCAAGACTTTATGAAGTATGCGGTCTTTAAGACATCATTCATGTGACCTCATGAAGTGTGAGGTCTTAAAGGCCCTTTCATGTCTCTTAATGTGGAATCTTAAAGGAGTCCAACGTATGAGTTCATATAAGACCTCATTACGAAAACTGTGTTGACTGGGTACTTCTAGGAATCGTATCATCTAAACAAAAGAAAATGTTTTTTAGTTAATTTAAAACCTAATGTTTCCATAATATCAACTTTTGAATTTGGAAGTAGTTAAGCAGTCTTGGAAGCACTAACAGCAATTATGATAGTTATTTTGGACATTCACAATATCAAGATTTTACATTTGACCTACAAAATACTTGATTCTTATAATTTTTAATTAACGTTCATTTGTGTACAATTGTTAAAAATATCTATGAGATATTACTCTATTGTAAATCCTATCATTACCATCAAGGTCAATATAGTAATTACTGAGTTCATGACTATTACTATTATGCATATGCATCAAGTTTTAAAATAGTTCATCATATACTAATACAAAGGAAGAGGTCTTTAACATTCAATTCAATTTCTAGAGTTAATTGAATTTGAAGCACAGCAAACCTGTAGCTTTTGACGTAATTGTTGTCTTAGATCAAATCACATTGTCAAATCATATCACTGAATAATTCATTTATTTAAATTAGTTTCTTTTTATGTGGCTGGTGTTTAAAATTAAATCTGAATCTAAGGATCGGAAAAGTATTTAGTTATTCATTTCTCTTTTCAGCTCCCTTGGCAGCGGTTGTTGAACCTCAAACCCAAACTGTGGATTTTGGCCGTCCAGCTGTATTTACTTGTAATTTTGAAGGCAACCCTATCAAAACTATTGGATGGCTTAAGGATGGGAGATCACTGAACCATGAAGATGCAGTTCTGAGGATAGATTCTGTCAAGAAAGAAGATAAGGGAATGTATCAGTGCTTTGTGCGAAATGACCAAGAGAGTGCTCAGGCCAGTGCTGAATTAAAATTGGGTGGAAGATGTAAGTTTTTTCCTTTATATAAGATGGTTTCATTTTCTGTAGATTTTCCAGAACTATATCCCAGCCATGTTATTGACATTCACTCTATTTACTTACTGATCTCAGATCATTCTGCGCTCAGACAAATCTGAAAAGAGTAAGTGAGCTGACTCGACGTTTGGCGTTTACCATCACGGACTTAACTTATCAATCTTCACCAATCGATTTGGCTTTTTTGTGTTTACATTTTGCTGTAGGTCTCTTAATATGAAGTTAGAAGCAATCTCAACAATGTTTCATCATCATAGCCAGACACTGTTAATGAATTAAACTTACATTGGGTGGTAGTGAATCAAACAAAAAGGGTACACCAGTAGAGATTATTTGCCATTGTTATGGAATTTACTCGGTCAATTTCTACCTTAATATCTATTCAGGAGATTATTTATGTTTCTTGTTGGATTGTAGAAGTTATTAGGGATGGACGAATCCAGGATTTTTTTGGATCCGGATCGGATCCTTGATTTTCGTAGCTGGATCTTCAGATATTTTTGGATCCTAATGCATTTTCAATTGTCTGCTATAAAACGAAGTAATTATTCAATTTTCTTCTGGGTAAATGCAATCAATGGAAATCTATTTAGATTTACATTCAATTTTTAATATTTTTACTGATTAAAAATCATTTTTATAAGTTTCAAATTATTTTTTAAAAACGATAAAATCTTTAAATGCTCAGGATGTAAACTGTTACACTTGTGTTTGGAAATGAAAATAGGTTTCAATCTTTAGATAAAGCGTTGACTGAATTTCGATATTCCACACGTAAGTTTCCCCTGAATTTTTTCACTTTCCCATCGCATACTGACATGTGTTTCACCCACAACTGCTTCAGTTGTGATGAGGTGGATTTTGCACTTCCTCGCGATAGTTTCACGTCACCATGCACGCACATGGTTCTCTTTATGTCAATAAAAATGTTTTACACAATGAAAGATTTTTTGTCAGTATATAATTAAATTACATTGAAACTGTGCAATCTACAACACAATTAACAATATTTAGAACAACAGTGGCATCAGGTTGCAACGAGTTGCGGTAACAGAACGAGACGACTGCTCAGCTAGAGGAAGGGGTGGTTAGCAGAAGCTTGTGAACGAGAGGTGGAGGGGAAGCAAGCGATCCCTCTGTCTTTTAATCAATGACACTACGAATGAGGGAGTCAAAGGCAAACATGTTAGATCTTGCTATTTTGTGACATCGTTGCCTTCAAAGCGAAGCCGGGCAACCTATGTGATATGTACAGTTGGCATTTCTGGGCCATATCTTCTTGTTTGACGGTTCTGATGCCATGCCTGTTTCTTTGAAAATTGTGCTGCTTGGACAATGTTGAATGTTGGTATAGTTTTGTTGTAAAATGAAAATACTTTGTTTCAATCAATTTGAGCTTAAAAAACCTAAACATGCTAGAAATGTGGCGCGTTTGGTGTCATTCTTTTTTGAATCTTGTGCAAGTCATCCAATTGCCGAAAACTATCGAGACATCTTCGGGTCCAGTAAGTCACTCACCCAGCATTTGTTCCTTAGAAACAGAGAATTGAAGATAGTAAGATGAAAAAGGTCTGTTGGTGGGATGGGGTGCGGATGAAACACACTTCTATTTTTCTTTTGTAACTTGATATTTTCCTTAGAAGATAATGATTTATGGACTGTGTTGTCTCGGAAAGGAAAAAAACCTTGGAGGCACGAGGTGATGGTGGGCTGAGGAAGTTTTTTTTAAATCTGCAATGTTGTCACTTTTGACGTGGTTATTATCCTATGGCGTTGAGTTTCTCCTGGTGGTTGTTCAATCTCTTTGTAAGAGTCACACTATGTGCTTGTCGTATTTTGCCGTAAAATTTTCTGCTGCAGAAGATCTGTTGCATTACCCTGTTAAACAAAATGGTTCATGAGCAGGACAAGCATCACAGTTCAATGGTGCATGCAAAGGTTGGATCGGAACTCTTACCACTCCCTTGAATGGGATGCTGCATTCACTGAAGCATAAATTTAAAATTTCAGATCTAGATTCGATACATCAGTGAATTCGGATCAGAAGTATCCAATGAAGGGCAATATCGGTGGATATTTGGATCCGAAGTATCCAATCTGAGCATCTCTAGAAGTTATTGAAGCTAACTATTTCAATAAAAATGATTGAATAAGTAAGTTTTGAATGATCGACCACCAAATACCACCTTTGGACAATATTGCCTTACTTTAGGATGTTGCATTAACTGCATGCCATGGATGATTCCATACTATAAAGTGTGCCTTTGTGAAAGAAAGTGGTCATCAGATGGAGAAGTATCACTATGCACAACTGAGCTAGATCAGCGTGTTTACCACATAAGACCAGTCCTTGCCGTTTTGCAATAAATTTTAATATTACATTTATTTTATTATGCAATGCCCTAAATTTTAAATCCTTGATCACTTTTTTTCGTTTTTTCCATTACTCTGAATGTCGAAAACTTGTGGCCAAGGTGTAGAAGCTCTAGTTCTACTTGGTTGAGTCCATTCCTACCAACAGCCCTTGCATTTGTCAATTCAATAAAAAATTATTTCCGAGGAAATGATTTATTCTTCAATAAGTCCTCTACGTAGCTCTTACACCAATGGCAATTACTGTAAAAATGTTAATGCAGGAATTATTTTCTGAATATCACAGTCATTTTTGCTGTCGTTTTTGCCTTCCTGTCAATATTTACATCTCTCATTCCATTGAAAGCTGAATGCCTAATTACAATAACTCTTTGTGATCTAAATGTAGTTGACATGTATGTACTGCTTTCTTAGCTATCTATTATGTGCGTATGATTGAATTTATTTCAGTTGAACCTCCGCAGTTTCGCCAAACATTTGAAGAAAACACTCTGCAGACTGGACCATCTGTCTTCCTGAAATGTGTCGCTTCTGGGAATCCCACTCCTGAAATAACCTGGGAATTAGATGGAAAGAAACTTTCTAACAGTGAAAGGTATTTTATACTGTGATGTTTTTCTTTAATTTAGGTGTAGGTGGATATGATTCTTTTTTGTATACATGGTTCCATCTGTTCAGGAGCTTGAAATAAGATTATGGTAATAAAATAGATTTTTGTGATTTCTGGGATTTTATTCTTATACATGTTGGGCTTCAGCTGTCAGGCCATATGTCCTTTTTACTCTCTCTATCTTAAAGAATGAAAATATCTCTCCCAGGAGTCGAAAGATAGTTACAAAACAAAAAAATCAATTCCAGTATGTAAATGGGATGATGTATGTTTTCAAGCTCTTGAGAATAGTTTTCTTTGATGCAAAAGTTTTTTTCATTCTGACCCCAGACTCTAAATTCAAGAAAAGTCATTCAATCGGTCCCTGAACAGGAAATACCTTTCCCAGTCATGTTGAAATGTAAAACATGAATGTTGAAAAACTTTGTTAATTTCACATGTATAATTTTAAAGTGACTTTGTTAAAAATGTTTGAAAATATATTACTCAAATTCTAGTTTTTCATGTCAACATGGAGCAATTTCTCCAATTAATGCCGCAAATAATTGATTTTTCTGTCATCCCTTTTTGGTACCTTCCATTGATAACCGTGTATTGTCACTAATTTACTCTGATGAATATGTGCAAAATCACTAATTCTTCAATGATTTTCTCATTTGATTTACTTTACACTATAAGTGGAGAGTGACTTTAGGTAAATAGTTGATAAAGAATCTTGGAAGCATTTTTCTTTAAGCAATTTTTTTGAGCAAATTTATCCTTATCCCAATTTTTGGTATGTAAATGCAGCTATTTCATAATTGATTTAGTTTGTACAGGCATTAGTAGTCACATGTAATTTTTTTGTACCAGAAATGTATTTTATTTCTTTATTTTATTTTAATTTCACACTTATACATATAGTAATTTAATTATATATTTTTTATTTCAGATTACAAGTTGGCCAGTATGTTACTGTAAATGGTGATGTAGTATCACACTTGAATATCTCATCTATCCATACTAACGATGGAGGATTATACAAGTGCATTGCATCATCCAAAGTTGGTTCAGCTGAGCACATGGCGAAAGTTAATGTTTATGGACTACCATTTGTTCGGCCTATGGATAAGAGATCTATTGTGGCTGGTGAAACTCTTGTGGTTACCTGTCCTGTTGCTGGATATCCAATTGAGACCATTGTATGGGAAAGAGGCAAGTAAATTTAAGTGAGCTTATTTTATTAAGGAAGCATTATTATCTGGTCGAAAGCTTCCTCAGTGCCTAGACGTTGAGCTGTACAAAGAATCGAGTATGCCATGTACCTTTTATGGTACTTTTTCTAATGAATTTTCTTAGAAAACTAGCTGATTGAAAAGGCCATTGATGGTGATAGACGGGGTCAGCAAGATGTTCAGTGTACCCCATCTAATTGTATTCACTTGTTTCAATCTCCTTCTGGGTTTGCATGTTTTTGTTGGAGCAATGAATTAATTTCTTTGTTTATTAAGAGCACACTCTCCTCCTAATTGCTATTAATTAGAATTGTCAATCAGATTGTAAGGAAGTGTTAGGTAGTTCACGACATGGTCGTGGATATCAGGAGAAACTCTATGCCTGTGAGTGGTAACGTTGGCAGTGTATTTTCCACAGGAATTTCGTGGGTTTCTTTTGTATTCCTCTTTATGCCTGTCGTAATTCCAGAGGGGTGAAGTCTGGCTCTTCCATTACTAATAGCATTTAGACATCCCTGCAGTCTATGACAAGTGCCTGTACTCCTTAGGTCAGATAAGTCTGATTGGAGAGGGACAGAGAGAAAGAGAGACAGATGGAGGGTAAATAGGAGGGAGAGAAAGACCATGGGTGGGGAGCTCATTCCTTAAGAGTGGGGAAAACACAGTAGTGCCAATGAAAGAAAGATTTTACGGGCTCAAGTAATTTTGATGCAACCAAATAAACTGTGGCCATGACCTTGCTGGCCGACAGGCCCACCTTAGCCTTCTTTGGTACATGTTCACTTGCAGGAACCAATGGTCTTGAATGTTCTTTGGTTTCTGGTGTATTGTGGTGGATCTATGTTTCATCCAGGGTTACAAAAGGGCTCATTAACTCATTTGAATTGTGACTGAACGTCGCCAAGCACTCTTTTGAAGTGTTTGTACGGTTGTGCTTATGCTCGAGTGTGAGCTATCGCAACACACATGGCACAGAAAGCTTTTTCATGTCCAAATATTCAGGTAAAATGTGATGTACCCACTCATTTGAGATGCCTACAGTATGAGTCTTATCACGCACTATCATTCTTTGATCATCCAGGATCATTCCATCGGTTTTATCGACAGTTTCTAGTGCGATGAGCTCTTTTGGGCATCCTGAACGTTCGACATAAATTGTGCGGCTACAACCATACCTGGAATTCAGTAAGCCTCTTCTTCAAAGTTGAATTGGTAGTGCAGAGTTTCCATGATATTTGTCAAGTATTTCCTTGGTTAAGGTGGCAAACTTTTTATACAAGAAGTAATGTTTAGTTAGCACATGAAATTCACATTTTTCCATTTTCGTTAAAGCTCACAAGGTCTGCATTAAATGGCTGTCAAATGAAAACATAATGACTGATCTAGCTCCAAATTTCTCAGCTGTTCACTAATTGATGGCAACCAACTATTGTTGTATCTATAGTTATGATGCGGGAAATTCCTAAAGTCACGGAATTATGAAATGACCCTCATAACCATGGCAAAAAACCAGCATGAAGATGCATGTAGTGAATTTTTTAAAATTATTAATCTAAAATATCCAGTCAATTGTTGTAAAGTCAGGAAATGTTCAGCACTTCGCCTGTTGTTGCTTCCCCTGGGCAGCAAAATTTTTTCCAACTCCAGCCATGTCACAGGTGCATCTTGGACAGTTCATGACGATCATAAGTTAACATGAAATGGTTATGGTGTGCTGCATGCAGTACAATAACTACACTTTTTGATGCCTGGCCTAGGTTTTTCAACTTGAACAAGGTCTCGGAACACATGTTGTTTATATGTCAAGGACTTAATGTATTTTTTTAGTGGTATTACTGTTTTCAATCATATTGCTATTTTCTCTGAATAATTTTTTTTTATATTCCTGCAGATGGGCGAGTACTTCCCATTAATGGAAAGCAAAAAGTATTTCCCAATGGAACACTGATCATCGATAATGTTGAAAGGCTGTCCGACCAGGCTGTTTACACTTGCGTAGCTCGAAATGCTCAAGGTTATAGTGCTCGTGGAACTCTTGAAGTGCAAGTCATGGGTAAGTTTCATCGGTTTATTATATTCTATCACCATTGAACATTTCCTTTTTAGGTCATGGTCATTTCATTTCTATGCTTACTAAATTTGAAATTCGGAATATGTATACGAGGTTGATAAAAATTTTGCTCCCACGAGTATCTGACTGTTATATCTAATACTCTGAGGGGTCCTTGTGGCTTAGTAGGTTTGAAGCTGCTAAGCAAAGGGCCCTTGGTTCAAAACTAGGTGAAGTCTGAACAATATCTCTAATAAAATTCTTTCAATACAAAGTGGAACAAAGAATGTAACTGGCCCCCACTACTCTGTATATTTGAAATTAACTCCTCTATTTCATATTCTGGGCTTAGTTTTATCCTCACCTATCTAGGCCTGAAGGAATGATTTATACTTATACGTAATCAAATTGTAGTAGAACTCAATTAAATTCTTTTGTAATGTCATAGGTTTCTTCTATAAAAATGTTAATTTTGCGGAATCGTAATAGTAAAACTTGTAGAATTAACTAATGAAATCAATACCATATTTTTTGTGCATGAAACCTCAAAGGATAGTCTTTCCTTATGAGCTAAATGAAACATTCAGTTTTATTTCTCTATGAGTGAAGGAGAAAGTATGTTGCAGCAAACTATTTGTACATGCCATCATATCTTTGATTCACTGATGATTGTCGAGGGCATTTTATAAAAGTCAGACTAGTGGGTGTAAAATTTACTCTTATTTATTGTTTTTGTTGTCCTATGTTTTCAAAATATTACCATTACTTAGGACATGAAAATGTTTTGCTCTAAAATTTTTGGCAGCAGAATTTTTGCTTTAGTCAGTACCGATGAAATAAATGTCAGCAAAAAATTAAACATATTCCGTGTTTCAGAATTAATGGGATTCATACTTTGAATTTTGGTTAAAGGAAAAAATATGTTATTGGTCTGATAATGCATAATTAAAATTTTATTTGAAAGCTTTTTAATGTTGCTCTGAAATTCATCTATGCTAAGAAATGGTAGATTCCATTTCTAGGGTTCTTCAATTTGGTAAAGAAGCTCCAGTCTGTAATTTTGACTTTTCACGTCTGGTACAAGACTTAATGAAATATTTAACTTTCAGAATCAACATAATGCCAATCTCAGTAAAATGTATTTGACTGCAACATAGTTTGGGAGAAGCGCTTTTATTGTTTTTCTTTTTCAGGTTCATAATTTTTAAATTATTTTTGCCAAAAAGTTGTCTTAAATGTTTGAATGTGGGATTCAAAGACTTCAATTTTTTAAATATTGTGTGGGGAATCATATTCATGTAAAACAGGGTTTTGTTTCAGATTTGATTTCTCCTTCATCAGGTAGGTTTAAATACTAAATAATATTTTAAATGAAAAAAATATTATTGAATTGGAAGGGTATTTTAAATTTCTTGTATTTGGTGCAGTTTTTTTTAGTATAATATGGTGCACATCAAGAATTGTATGGTGTGCATCATGAATTGTATGGTGTGCATCAAGAATTGTATGGTGTTCATCAAGAATTGCCCTACATTTAACAAAATAATTTGGTTTGTGCATTCAAACTATCGATTTTTAGAAATGGGAAGAAGATATTCTTATTTAATCAAATTATTTTGCCCTGCATTTATTTAATTATAGCATTTTGAAATGGAACAAATAAAGTATCCATAAAATTATATTACAATGCTTTCAAATAATTTATTGAAATACATTTTTGGTTGTTTGCCAATTTTGAAAGGAAATGCATTCCTTTAGCTGTTGAATTTATTTTAATCTCACTGACTACATTCAGTTTTTCACAAGGCATTTGAGATATTTTAAATTAGTTTGGGTATTCTGTTTGGGAAATATTTTAATGTTCATTTTTGTAAGCAAATAAATCAGGGCAGGGAATGGGGGAGTAATCAAAATAAATTTTGGTATGATCTGAGTTCCACGGCTACATGTTACAGGTTTTTATTGGCCATTTTTATTGGAAATAATACAAGGGAAAATATTTAGGGGCACATTTTTTTCCCTCAAACATAATTTATGCTGAAGCATCAGTGAATATTTTCATGGGGTTTATAGATTTGCAGAGCAGTGTCAGCCAATTGGAAGGTTCTAAGTCGTGTGTGATAAAGAATCAAGTTTTATTTTTTCTGTAATATTAAGAAAACTATTTTTAGAACTTACATGGTGGCCCTGAAAGTAATGTGTTTATTTCATTATATTTTGTGGGGAATGATATTTGTGTTGAGCAGGGTTTTGTTTCAGATTTGATTTTTCACTCATCAGGTAGGTTTAAATGCTAAATAATATTTTGCATGGTTGATTGGTGATTCTTTTACCCTTGAACTTTTTTGACGCTATGTGTTGCCATTGATGTTTGCAAATTTTTTTCTAATTTCGTCATTGAGTAGATGAAGTGCCAGGTTTAATAATTTTTAAAGGCTTAATCATTGCATCACTTAGCCAAGACGTTGAACTTCAAATTAATAGGTATGTTGGTGTTTCAGTTGCCCCACACATTACCCCATTCCATTTTGATGGGCCAATAGATGCAGGTGAGAGTGTTCAACTGCAGTGCTATGTTTCTAAAGGGGATAAGCCTGTAACAATCAATTGGCATTTCCATGGTGAAATGCTCTCTTCCCACATGGGGATCAGTACTGCCATGTTTGGCAAAAGTGCTAACATCCTCACCATTAGTTCAGTTAGCCTTGGCCATAGGGGGATCTACACTTGTGTGGCAAGGAACAGGGCTGGAGAGACATCCTACTCTGCTGAATTGGTTGTGAATGGTATGCTAGAGGACAGAACTTAGAGAGTTTACCAAAGTGCCATTTGTTCTTGATGACTCTTTACCACACCTCTTACTGTATTTCCGATTAACTAATTCTTCTGTTGGTTTCCAGCTGGTGAGGTACATCTAAAAATTTAGAATAAACTAACATAAAATGAGGGGGTGTATGCTGTAGGATTACTTTCTGAGGGCATGTAGATAATTAGAGTAGACATAACATATTAGTGCCTTAATTCTTAAGGCAGTAGTTAAAGTTTTGCTGCCAATAGAGCCCTGGTTTTTAACCCTGATTGATGGTCATACCTATGCCATTAACTACCCAAATAGCACACTCATCGTTTGCATCATTTATCATATAGGACATTGTTTTCAAATATTCCTCTCTATGATTCACCTTTGTATATATCCATCCAGCATGGGCTGAATGAATTAGCGAAGATACCATAATGTTTTAGTGGAACGTAATTTTTTTATCATGCTCTCATTACGTATATTTTAATTAAGGCAAGAAAGGTTTCTAGTTATCCTAAAAGATTTGAAATGGATATTGACTTGTGCTGGCTGCAATGTGCATCTTCTTGGAATTGTATTCCATTTATTCTATAAATTTGTATGCATCTTCTGTAGTTGCCCAAAAGAAGACACACTCATAGTTTATCCTGTCTCTAAATGTGCATTTTCAGCTGCTTTCTTTTAACCAGAAAATTCAGCATGGTTCATGTTCAATGATTATGTATGTGAGATGCACCAGTTAGATCACAGAATGAAATCACCTTTTGTTTTCCAAATTTGAAAGCCTCTGGCCAATACATATTGCTTTAGTGGTTTTCCCACAATATAAACAATTTTTATGTTGGATAATACCAATTTAGGGAACGTAGTATACTAATTTGATTTTAATGGCATTTACTTCTGCACTTCAACGTCTATATTAGTTGTATCAGCATTAATTTTGTGCTTTTGTCCATAGAAGTAATTGGAAAGAGTGAACAGTTGTCAAGAATACTACTGTTGCACCCTAAAGCTATTGAATACAATAAATACTTCCCCTACTTATCAGTTTCTGGGATAGTATATGCAGGGTCAAAAATTATTTAACTGCATGTGAAAGATCCATTGTATTAGTGCCAAAATAAGTTAATGAAAATTTGAGATTCTTTTAAAGCAATTCAAGAGGAATCACTGCTTTAATAATTATTTCCTTCTTGTGGTAGATGGAAAAAAACAGAAATCAGTGGGTAAAAATGCGACCATGATTGCACTCAAGGCGTGATAGCTATGTAAGATTTCAGTCTGTCCTGGTGACTGTATGGGTCCGCTGGTTCTTGGGTGCAGCGGGTTACAATCTCAATTTCACTAACATTTCTCGCAACTTAACTGGAGCATTGAAACATTGGCAAAATAGAGGTTGTAACCCAGTGTACCCGAGAGCCTGTGGACATATATTTCTGGTTAGAAGTTTGAAGTTTGGAATGGAAGTAATTAGAGGATTGTTTTGAGTTAAAATAAGGACCTTAGGCCAAAAATCTAATCATTTTCTGTTAGAAAATAGCATCTTCTATGAATCTATGGTATATTTTTTTGAATAGTTTACTTGCCTAGGGAAATAATTTCTAATATTTTTGTCCAAACTTCTTGTCGCTAGGGAGCAAAGGTAATGTCAGGAGTGTTTTGAGAATATTGCAGGAGTCAAATTGAGATTTTTAGGCCAGAAATTGGTTGTTTTCACCATTGATACTTCATTGCTCATTGAAATGTTCAATTTTTAGCACTAATGTGCCTAGTGAGGAAATTATTAGCATTTTATGCCTAGTGGACCAGAGCATGAGGTTTGGTGGTACAGGCTTTTTTTAACATGTAATAAGTAATGGCACTTTGTGCTCGTGAGACTTAACATCATTTATGTTTTGATTAACCTCTATGTCAGGTGTGAATCAAATTTATAAAGAAAAATGTTTTTTATTTGTATCATTAAATAAGTTCAAAATTTTGAAAGGCTATGTAGAGATACATACTGGCTTAGTAGAAGTATTTTATACCTTTGGCTTCCATTGACATTGAAATAATTTGTCTTATTGGATACAATATCCTTTACGAATAGCATAGTGTGCATTTGTCAGTCTTAGAGTCCATAAGTTGTTATAACTCAAAGTAGTTTTAATATATTTCGTACTTCTCAAAGTTATAATGGTTGCCGTTTAATATGATGAGTAGGACTTGGTTCATACATGAGTAAATGTGCTACCCTTAGAGTGTTAAAACCATAAATGCATAAAACCATAAATACACATACTTCAATGAAGTATGTGCATTGGGTTACATCCCATCTGAAATGCTTTTACAGTCAAGCCCTCCATTCTTCCCCTGATGAATCCTGAGCCTTTGAATGCTGGCCAGTTATTTCAGCTCACGTGTGTGGTATCTGAGGGAGATGATCCAATGACCATCTCTTGGTTAATGAATAATACCAGTATATCCCATCTAACTGGCATATCCACTTTCAAGACGGGTGCAAGAGTCAGTAGTCTATTCATTGAATCAGTTGGTGCCCAACACAGTGGACAGTACAAGTGCACTGCTAAAAATCTTGCTGGCATTTCAAGTGCATCATCCTTGTTGATTGTGAAAGGTAGTCATTGCAGCAAACTGTGACATTACCCTTGGCATGACTATCGGTAATCAAATGTTGTGTTTTCTTTTGCATTGAGGTGACCTTTAATTGATTTTGTCATTACTTTATCCATTTATCTTTTTGCTGTATTTATTTTTAGAGTTTTGGCCATTGAAATACTAATAGAATGAGCTTTCAGTTTATACAAAAACTTCTGTTAAGATGCTTTTGAGGAAAATGCCCGATGGAAATAGTTCTCTCTTCAATTTTTAAATCTGAGTACGAAATGCAAGTTGATCCTGTCCGTTAAGGAGAAACCTGACCCTCTGGATTTATTCTGAGAATGGTTTTGATTGATTATGGTAATATTTTCATTAATGCAGGGCAAAATCTAAACCACCCATATACTTGGTGGACTCTACTGATATCAGTAAATTGAGGGATATCCGTGTACGTTTAAAGGCATTGGAGGCTATTTGGTCATATTAGACCAATACAATATTTCTCAGTATCTCCAGGTCGTACTCCTGACACTGTAAAATACGTTTTGTATTCTAGATAGTTTTATGTGAGACACAGCAGATGCTTTCGTGACCACACAAAGTTTTACTTATGGAGTGCATATATCTTTTCAGAGTAGTATATCTTTTCTCAGATATTTGATTGTAGGTCTTCATTATGTGTACATTCCTAGGATTTCTAATTATGATTTTTTTTGTCCTAGTGGTTGCACAATCCCTTGGTAGTTTGATTCAGAAGAGTAAAAGTTAATCTGTTCCATTAAGTAACACATTGCTGTACAATTAGATTCTCATATTATTTACTTTTCTCCTACTTCTAAAATAAAAAAGAAGACTGAATTTTCACGAATTTTCATTTATTGCTTCCAATGCAATGCTGATAACTCACAATACGTGGCTTAATTTTATATTAATTCAATTCTATCTCAATACTTCAGAAAGGTATTCTGTGTCCTTTAATCCATTCAGTTTCAATTCTTAAAAGTAAATGTCTTGCTCGGCATTATCTTAAATGGTTTAAAATCCAGATGTCCAACTCAGGTATCTGCCATATTTCTCATAATAATAATGGCACTTATATTCCATAAAAAATAAACATTGAGGGTATTTACACCTGGGACACTTCATCCAAAATCTCTCATGCTTTCAGTGTGTTGCTGTTACCTTCATTTCTACTCACTATTACCTGAAAATTATTTAATCTTTTCCTATTTATGTATTTCTTTTTCTTTACATCTGCATTTTCTGTCAACTTAAGGTTTCGAAGAAACCAACAACTTTCATCAGTAAGGGTTGTATGAGACCAATATTTATCAAATAAAAACACAACAGTGGTTTGCTGCATAAGATTTTGTTGTCAATGGTTTTCTCCATCTCTTGCCTTTTTTTTTAAATTAAAATCTCAACTTAGTTGTAAGCACTCAATAGTGGCTGTATTAATCAAATATAAGACAGCATTATCATTTAGTTTTTTCCATGTGGTCTGTGTAATAATTGTTGCAAAATCAGTAGAATTTCTGAAATGCATTACTTTTATCACACAAGCACCTTCACAAATGCGAGGCTTGCACTTTTATGTTCATACTAGGTCACACACAAAATATTTCCTTTAACCAGTACCGCCAGAGATCCTCCCATTTTCCTTCGGAGAGAAGTCTAGAAATGCAGGTCAAACTGTGAGTGTACACTGTGCCATTGTGGATGGGGATCCTCCTGTGGAGGTTCATTGGAATCTCAATGGAAACCCTATCACTGCAACAATGGAAGTCATTTCCGTGCCACTTGGGGACTCAGGGTCAATCCTCACTATTCCCTTCCTGAAAGAGAAACACATGGGCAACTACACCTGTGTTGCCGAAAACAAAGCTGGTTCAGCCTCATACACAGCCTATTTAGCTGTCACTGGTAACCTCTCACTTAGATATTATTAAACAGATCTGACATGTGCAAAAATGCATCTTGTTTAATGTATCAAAACATTACTGTGTACGCTATTTATTCTCTAACACTTTTTTTCCCTTTTTAAAGCTGAATTTGTGACTTGTTTGTCTGATGTTAGACTGCATGTGCATGTATGAAATTAAAAGCATGCTCAGCTGTGTATGGTAGAATATACTGCCTCCTAATGTTTGTACCTCACTCATGAAATTCGTTGACTTAAACCGAGCTTCATGGAAGAGTTTGTTGTGATATTTTTCATGAATAATTATATACTACTTAAAGATTTATTCAAGTTGATCAATTTCAACATTTTGAGGGTATTTTTATCCATTTATGTAGGAAATAGGTATTCATGCCTGTCTGTTATGTGGCTTCATGAGAATGAGATCTAGTTAGGCATTTATGATGAAGAATTGTTGAAGATGCTGTGATGGATGGATAGTGATGGGCTGATAGAAATAGGTTCAAGGATGCTTAGAAATGCAAGTTGCCTTTGTGAAAATATTTTTAGCTATTCTGATTAAATTTGGAAGTATATATGGTTAATAGGAAATAACACTGTATACACTTAGGAATCTGTACGGCAGTAGAAACAAATTACCCAACATTATTACCCTCAATGATTAACAGTGTATCTCATTCAGTGAAAGCTACTTGTGTAGTTGATTTTTTTCATCCATATCTATTGGGTATGTAGACAAGGTCTTTAAATTAAACTCATTGAGGTAATTATTTGTAAAGTTTGAAGACATATAATTCCACACTTTCTTGAGGAAGTGTAATTGAAAATTGGGGTTTATGTTGGAGTACTTGCCATGCTATGCTCTTCTTGCTGGGGGCTTCGCTATCCAACATAAGAAAGTGGCTTCTTCATTTGGTGATGTAGTTCTAGGGTTATTAATGGCTTTGTGGATACATTTTTGGGAACTTCTGATTTTGAATTTTTCGAAAGATTTTTAATTTAAATGGGCATAATCCCTTAAAGTTGCATTGCTGTTTTTCATTTAGAAGTTGTTGAAATATATTTTTCAACTTTGTTGTAGGTTGGGTTGCAGGTCCTTAGGGGAGTCTTTTGTCGCCAGTTGAAATCTTCACCAACAACTTTGGTTGAATCTTCACTTTTGTTGTATTTTTGAGGAATCATCAATTGTTGATCTTGCAGAGACTGATCATGGAACTAATAGTCAGTACATCCATTCAATTAATTTCTATAATTTCGAATAATGTAACAGCTTGAGCCAGCAAGTGGCAGCGTGCACTTACTGTAAAAATCACCCTTTTGAATTTATTTTGTGGGAATGGGGTGAAATGTTGTGGCTTTGGGAATTTTTCTTTTGATTATGTCAGTTGGCGACCTGCTATTTAAAGAGGATCAATCACCAAAATAAGAAATTCCAACTAATTGAAAGAATTTGGTAAATGAAAGGTTAAGTTAAATTAACTATGAAAAAAGTCTCCTCCATTCAAGCCATTTTCTCCCTATTGTCAAATGAAAAAAATTTTAAAGTTGCCACCCTCGTTTCATGAGTTGTTGACATCGATAGAGTTCTAGTTCATTTACTTTCTTGGAGAGAATATTTCATTCAGGGAAGGAAGTGTTCACAAGAGTGTAAACAAGAATGAACCACATTAGGTCCATGTGCGAGGGCAAGGAGTGGCTGAGATGCAGGGAACTACTCAGTATGAGTTAGTGACATCAACAACTTATCTGCAAGTGGGTTCAGGCTGTTGTTTATTATTATGTCTTTCTCATTTAGAATTATTTTATTTTCAAGTGTGAGTATTTTTTTATTGATTACCCGGAGTTAAAACACTTTTGATTAATGCAAGGATTAAATTATATCTTGTTTTTAACTCTTGGAGGTGCTTCATATGAAAATATTAATGAATTAATTTAGTCAAAGTTTAATTGCCGTTTCAGTGTGTATATGTTTCTTCTATTTAGGCTATGGTAGCTTGTTGAGGTTTGCTGTCCATATTATTATACAGTGGGTTGTGTTAGGTGTGCTCCCTTGAAAAGATTTGGGGAACACTCAAATATCTCACTGTTTGGAAGTATGCTTGATAAGCACCTGGTTTGCCAGGTTTCAGTTTTTCTCAATCAGCTGGCTCCAATCCCCCTTCTCAATATGTACTATTATTTCAAAGGTTTCTTCCATATGTTGAGGTATTGAAAAAATTGTGGTGTTCAACTTTTCCATCCCAGTCTCTTGTTATATCCCTTATAGAATTATTGTCACTTATCTTCTGAGCAATATTAGCGCATGATCATTGCAAAACTTTCTTTGTAGCGATTTATTGTAGTTATTTTTCGTTACAGTTATTATCATTGAAGTCTTTACAGTGCATTGGCTATTGTTTTATTTCATGTATTCCATCCAGTCTTTGAATGAGTGCTTGATAATTTTCAATTAGCCATTTAGGAAAGACTACCAGCATCTTGATCAAGCTATTTTTTCATAAGCTGCACTTTTCAATGGTCAATGGCCTATCCTACCCATTTTCATTGAGTGAATATAATTGATCAGGAGTTAACTTGTTAAAAATGCGTTAGTTAGCTATTAATAAACCTATCATTTCATTCATAGTACACATCGCAGTAGCTCTTAACCAATATACTTTACCCTAACTCAATAATTAATTTTACATCTGTAGGAAGTGTAGTAATGCCGGTTCATTTGAAACTTTTTCAAATGATTGCACTTGCTGCAAGGTGGATTTCATCAGCTGCATTACAGACCTGTTACTAACTTTATACTTGGTGGTATTGTCAAAGTAGGGTATCTATTGAAAATTTTTCTGTTGCATCATCTACCCTCATTACTACTTGTTTATTAGGCAACCATCATCTGCTTCTTAGTTATGTTTCCAATAAGTAAGAAAGCTTAGAAATATCGAAGGTGCATTTTAACTATCTATTTGCCTTTGTGATTAAATTTTACTTGTGGGTAATCATCCTTGTATTATTCTAAAATTAATAGCCCACTAATTCAGAAATAGTTGTTGTGAAACAAATTCCTCAAAATCCTGTTATTTCCAAAAAGTGAACCTTTTCTTATTGTACAGTCGCTCCTCATATCGTCCCTTTTGCATTTGAGGGAGAGGCTAATTCTGGTGATGGAGTTCAGTTGACTTGTTATGTGGCTAAAGGGGACACTCCCCTACGTATATCGTGGAATTTCCATGGTCGAGAGCTGTCCTCCCACTATGGCATCATCACCACCAAGATTGGTGAACGAACACGACTGCTCACCATCACATCTGTCATGGGAGGACATGCTGGAAATTACACATGCTCTGCACGGAATGCTGCTGGTTCTACTAATTACACAGCTTCATTGTTTGTCAATGGTACTAAAAATAGATTAGAACATTTTGTTGTAGATGTAGATTATTCTATTTTGGAAATATCCAAAGCCTGAGGAAGTATTAGGGTTTGCAATTTTAAAAAAACAGATTAGATTGTCTTGGTAGATTATTTTGTTAGGGGAAAAGTAAGTTTTGAGAAAATTTTTCCTGCATGTGGATATCTTTCCTTATTGTTTGTATGAAAGCTTTAAATTTATAATTCTTTCATCTAATACATTCTGGGTGGATGTTGAGGGAGACACTCTTCAAAATTAAGCATACTTTTGCTAATATCTCTATCCCCTAATTCTCCCTTCTTACCTTTCTATCTTATACATCACATTTTAATTACATACACTATCAGTCTCATGCAACCTACTGAAAACTTCAGTTATGAATCTACTACTTACCATGAGGTACCTTACTGACTTACTATGAGATACCTTAATTTTCATCTGGCACTACAAAATATTTATTCATTCTCATCACAGTTTCTCTTTAGGCATGGAGGTAACTCAATGTATTGTTTATTTTACCTAGAAGTTCATTTTGTTTGTTGGAGTCATACACATCATCTTTGAGTGATCCTGTATATTGGCAAATTCTGTGTTTGTTTATTATTCTTTTTGCATCGATTTTGAGTGGCCAGTTTCACATGTGGATTATTCTCCCTAAAATTCAGAGGGTGAAATTTATGACTTTATCTTCTGTTGGTGAGTCTGTTCATCAAGCAGTTTGGAATCAGGCTTTATGTCTAAAATAACTACTATTTATTGTAAAAGCCATCAAGTTTTGACTGGTGATAACCTTTATGCCATGAGGTGTCTAAAATTTTCCTGTATGCTCTCAGCTACTTTTTGTATCACTGAATATTATTGCCTTTCATTCATCATATTGGCCCCATAAATAGAGTTTAAATCTTATCTTTAGTATTGCCGGTCATCGTCCCGTTCTTCCCGTACGATGAAGTATATGCTGGAGATAGTGTACAACTCAACTGCTATGTTGCCAAAGGCGATAAGCCTTTGCAAATCAATTGGAATTTCCACAGCCAAGAAGACAAGTTTGGCTCTCATTCACTCATTCATACCAATCGAGTGGGTGACCGTTCTAGCACGCTTACCATTACCTCAGCAGTAGCAGCCCATTCAGGGAATTACACATGTACTGCTCAGAACATGGCAGGGTTTGCTAGTTATACCACCACTCTGAATGTCAATGGTAATTGAAGTGTGTTCCTGCTGGTCTAAATTAACCTTGCACTGCCCTAGAGCTAGATGTATTCTTACTTTCCTTCATCATTGCTCTATATTAGTCTCCTTGCATCCTCTATGGCAGCGCTTACTTTCATATTCTTCTATCGTGATGGGTAATTTGTTTGTTGCCATTGCACTCACTCATACTATGTAACTGCCTTGAAGATCCCAAAGCATAGATAACAAGTTTTACCTTGCCCAAATAATCTGTTTTTCAACAATGCCATCCACTTTACAGTTACTCCTCAAATTTCACCATTCTCCTTCGGTGAGGAACCTGCAAACTATGGTGAAATGTCTGCTGTCCAGTGTGCAGTGTACAAAGGAGATTTGCCAGTTTTTATTTCATGGGTTTTTAATGGAAATGAGCTCTCTCCTGGAAATGGAGTGTCTATTTCCAAAATTAGTCAACGCATCAGTACTTTAAGTATAGAATCTGTGACAGCAAAGCACTCGGGCACATATACATGTGTTGCCAAAAATTCAGCAGGGTTCAGCAATTACACAGTTCACTTGAGTGTCAATGGTAATATGAAAATGCCAGTTTTGTCAAGATGTAGTTGTCATGCTCGGAAATCATGTGCAGATTATTTTTTTATGTGCTACATATAAAGCTGGAAGTTTTTGAATGCATATTTTTTATTTATTTTTTTCTATCATTTTTGATTCTCATACATAAACACATTATCATTCTCATTTCCTTTATTTTACTGTATCATTTACATCTTTCCCCTATATAAACCCAATCTTTCTTGGACTGGATGTCTTGGATTTCATGTTTTTACATCTTTCTAACACTTTCTGTACTGCAGGCCTTGTACATGCTCTGGTGATACCAACTGGGCTTTTTGGGTGATATTTGTACCAGTAAAAGTTTGGTTAATGCCACTTTATTTTTATGAAATGTGAAAATTATATAAAATTCTGCCAGTTGAGCATAATAGCGCTACAATCTATTGATAGAATGATTAGGTTGAGAAAAAAAGGCAAAAGAATGGGCTGTAGTTGCTGTGAATTTCATATGCAAGTGGTGCTTGGGCTTTGTTCACATAGGGAAATTGGCCTACTGGAACACCACTTTGATATTTTGTAGTAGGTTTAATTCGACTCTTCACTCATGTCTTCTCTTTTGAAAAGATTAGCAAAATCTTTTCAAGGAGTGGAGTACTGATTTCTAATCTGTTCCTTATAGAAAAGCAGTAGTTAACTGGCTTATTCCCAATTCAATTGGCATGTGACATCCTAGTTAGGGTTTTAGTTGCACTTGAATATTGTATCACTTCTATAAAAGCAAGTATTAGTGTTTGATTGATGACATTGGAACATTTGGCGGTTCACAATTCTCCATAGCCATTGAAAAAGTTAGTTTAGGAATGAAACAATCAGGATGCTAGAGGTACCCCCATGTATTAGAATTAGGACTTAGTTATTATAATTTATTCAACGAAAAAGCTGGGTTTTACGTATTACATTTTTCGATAATTAACCTTCATTGAATTTTATCAAGCCAGATTCTATTGGCATAAAATACTTTCTATGCTTCTATTTTTTATCCAATTGATTATTGCTATCCCAAATAGGACACTATCAAAGCTAGAAAATTAAGGTACATGACAGAAGTTGAATGAATTATACTCGTGCTGACACAAGGTCTCAAAATACATTTCCTATGTTGATTCATTCAGTAGATGAAGGAAATATTTTATAGGCTCCAATTTCATCAAAAAGCATATACTGCATACTTTTAGCTGAGTGCACTAGTTCAAAATGAAGATTTTTAATGCTCTTAAATCAGCATGAGCTAGTTCTCAAAGTATTATGAAATTAATGAAATTAATATGATATAGCTGCAGTCCAATTTATTCTTTTTTTAATTGAAACTTGAATTATGCTTAATCAATGGTACTAAAATATTGACATAAATGTATGCATATCCTTCCAGTAATCTAGGTAGAGCTCCATTTCTTGAGGTTTCTTTTCTACTGTTTGCGTGGGTATAATCGTGTTTTCAACTTCTTACCTCTTCATGGTTGAAATAGTGAAATGATGGTATGGCATGATATAATTTTTTCAGTACTGCCGCAGATTTCCCCGTTTACCTTTGGACAGAAGGCATACAATGCTAGGCAGTTGGTTCAACAGAATTGTGCTGTAACCGAGGGTGATGAGCCAATTGAAATTAAGTGGTTTTTAAACGGTAAAGATGTATCTCATGTACGAGGGGTGAGCACATTCAAATTGGGATCCCGGACAAGCATTCTTACTATTGAGTCTGCATCATTTCACCACCAAGGCACTTATGAATGCAGAGCTAGCAACCCTGTGGGTGTATCAACTTATTCAGCTGTCTTAGTTGTCAATGGTAAAATTTTTAAACAAGCATATCATTTACTTGATGACTTTTTATTGATTAATTTAAAGCTTTTCCATGTATGTGGCTCTTTTTTCTTTGTCTGGATCATTTTAATTTATCTTATCCCCTTACCTGAGTCATGTTAACCTATTATAAGAGATCTGTGAAATTCGTGATATGCGATATTGCGAAATAACACCAAATGACGCATAATCTGTAAATAAAAATGAAATTTTGCCTTTTTCGCAAATTTTGTGTGAATTAGCGAAAAAATCACATCTAATGAATCATAGTCTACTAAAGCCTAAGCCTTCATTGTTTAACGCTGCTGACATTCATTTAATCTCTCTCATTATGATTCCAAGGTCAATGAAAGAAATTTAAAGAAAGGTCGCAAAAGAGCGGTGATATTAGCTCACGCACTTGGCACACATCAAAGCCGAGCAGTAATTCCGGTGGCTCACTGCGACGCAGTAGGCAACGTTATTGGATAACTTGTTGCAGGAAAACCTTAAGTGTAGGCCTAACTTAACAATTTTGTAGACTTGAAAACGACCGCTGGCTGGGTACGGAAGGTTGCTTTCAGACAAGATGACTTACCGTCAGCCGCCGTTCATGGCACAGCTCACAGGGTGGCAGAGCAAGTCTCATCTGAAAGCAGCCTGAATTTCATGCAGTTGTGCCGGGCGAACAGCAAAAAATCCTTGGATCATCAGATATTCACTGCTCCACTGAGCTTCAATGCAAAAAAATCATTTCGACACCCCCAGTTCAAGTTTCTTCGCATCCGATTTTGTTTAGTTGTGCGTGCCTCTTTCGCTGCCCTTCTTAACCGATTGGCTACCGCTGTAATCAAACTAAGAGGTTTTGTTCAATCTAGCTGTTACCTACCTTCCCTCGGCACCTGGGTGAAGGGTATCAAAAGGCAGCCTAGGACATGAAAATTTTTGGCCAAAATGTAAGCTTTACATTTCTCATGGTTATACTGTAGCTACCCTGCACTCGGTTTGAAAACACTGTCTTAGGTGATCGTGTTTTGCAATTAGACTGTTTTTTATCACTGTTGCAGTAGTAAATATCAAATGAAGGAAAGGAATTTTATGATGCCGAAAACCTATTGTTACTGTTCATACCAGGGCGAGTGAATTCAACTTAGAAGGATTTCATGGGAAAGACAAAGTATTACTGTGCAAATTTTGCGATAAAAGACTTGAATGTGAAAGACTTTAGGCACATCAGTAGCGATGAAGTAGGTATGAAGTGATCTAACGTTCCATGTTCCTATCCTTAACATTCTATCACCTTTGACCGATGTACCCTCTCGAGTAGTCCCCGCCCGGAGATCCGAATGGGGGACTAGCTCCGGAATATTTTACCCGAGAGAATTCCATCATGTCGTTATATAAATTGAGTGGAGTAGCTGCGACTCCTCGGGATGATAATGTGGTGGTTTCCCCTTGCCTTCCACATCGCAGTACTACAGACGTTAAAGTAACTCCACCTTCGCACGTGTGAAGAAGAGCTGCTGCCCTCCTCCCCGGGTGATGAGAGGCATAATTGTTGGCGGCCTCCAGTCGCCAAGTCACGGTATCTTTACAGGTTTCGGTATCATTTTAATGGTCTACCTTACTCAAGGGTAGGCCCAGTGGCGCCGACTCCATGGGGCTTGAGGGGGCCCGAGCCCCCTCAATAATTCGTTATGGGTGTGAGGAAAAAAGTGTCAGGCTTGTCGATTTTCCTCGGAGTGTCCAGATATCGAGATTGGAGTTCTTAGTGTTCTAATGTTGATCATATGACTCTTCTAAAATGCTTAAAAAACTTAAAACTCACTACTTATAAAATTTCCCGGAGAAAGATCCCCGGTTTGGGCACCCCCAATATTTTGTGTAAGTCGGCGTCCCTGGTAGCGATACACATAAAGAAGGGACCCACAAAACTACAGCTATCATTTAAACAGACAGAACTACTCAATTAAAGAATTTGATGGAGGAGAAAGAAGAGTTTGTTGACGCTACTAAATTTTTAAATGCTGGAATCAGTGTAGAACTTGATAATCCAAAAATTTGGGAATGGCTCTCGAAGTACATACATGAAGATTAGTGGGGATTTATAATAATAATAATAATAATAATATTTATTTATCACCGTTGGCAAAATACAATGCATGGCTACGTCAAGATTTGCATACAAAAAAAAGATGCAATATAAAAGTACAAAAGACATTACAAGATGCGTATTCCATATGTATATATATACAATAAAAATACAGAAAAGGGAAAACCATATAAAAACACATTAAAAACACATAATATTAAAAACACATTTGCCATCTGCCGATTGTATTTGCCAATAATACATCCCAATTATAAGGAAAAAGAAGCAGGGAGAGATTAAATATTGTGTTATTGGTCTAAATTAATATAATGAAATTGAAAACATTCCACTACCATTTGGTCAATTTTTACTCTAGTCCTCCTCACAAAGACAATCAAGTGAAGTGTTCATGGTGCACCTTTTCTTGCTCACTCTATAATATTATGCATGTACCATTGGTATGTATCTTGAACCAATATAAGTTGAACCATTTCTTTCATTTGGTTTTATCAGAAATTTTGTACAATCAAAATAGCATAAAATGTAATGTAAAAATGCTTAAAATATATATAAGTAATCATGAAACGTGTATCAAAATACATATAATAAAACACCTAGAAATGTGCAAAAATTGTAACATTACAATAACACCACCAAGGTTTTCTATAACACCGAAATCACATGTTTTTTTAAACGAATTTTATCAAAAAATGAAACCACTTTCACGGACCTCTACCAATTACACATTCGAAAAATGGTTAGTATTATTAAGATTATCAGCTGACGTTAGCCTTTTTTATTAAGGAAAATAGTGATAGCTGAGTTGCATCATCATAATAATCACTGAACAATATTTAAAAACATTTTGTTGCCAATTTTATTTCTTGGGCACCCTTTTTAGACTGATTTGTTGGTAACCGGGTCTTGTCTGTGAAGCGTAATTTACACCCCACAAGTGCTTCTGTTATTTTAGATTTTGCATGGAGCAGCAGGTCTCTGATGCCCCTCTACCTTATGTATGTCATAGGAAACTCCCTAGAACTGTCCTTACTGAACTGGGAAAGTTAAATTTTCAGTTATGAAGAAGTGATTTCCCATTTGTCCTCAGGATATCAGTTCACTTTTTCAATGTTTATTCTTCTACTTGGAAATTGATCCACATACTCAAAGAGGATGATTATTCCTATCCTGACTATCATCAAGTGTTGAGGCTTGTACCCCATTATTGGTTGTATGATCACAAATTTTCATCTGCAATATTTATTTTTACCTATTGTATGTATTAATTTGTTTATAGTAACTTTTACATTAAGGACACAGTATTGCAGAATGCAGCAATTTTTATGTTCCTAGAATTCCATCGAAGAATTTGGTCTTATGGGTGGTATAAGGCTATAGGGTTTCTCTACATTTTGTACTACAATGAAGGGTATGTTTCACCACACATTATGGCGAACTACACCGAGGCACTTCCAATAAGGAGAAAATTTTGTGTAAATAGGGGATAATGAGGAGCATGTATGCAATCATTTTTTAAATAATGCTTGAGTATGAAAGCTCAGTATGAATTTTAAATGAAAATTTCTGTCATCTTACAGTTTCCCCTCAGATATCTCCATTTTCTTTTGGTGATGAGCCTTCAAACTATGGAGACACTTCAGTTGTTCAGTGCACAGTTTTTAAGGGGGATTTGCCAGTCTTTATTTCCTGGGTATTTAATGGGAAAGAATTGTCATCAGGGAATGGTGTGTCAATTGCAAAAATTACCCAGCGTACAAGTTTATTGAGCATAGAGTCTGTTGCTGCCAAGCATGCTGGACAATATTCTTGTGTCGCCAAGAATGCTGCTGGGTATAGCAATCACACAGTTCAATTGAGAGTGAATGGTAAATTATCTTGGGTTTCCATCATTTTCATTTTTTCTTTATATTTGTGTATATAGTTTTATTTTTTGTTCCTATTTATATATTTTCTTTGATTAATTTCATTTTATATTTTTCAAATATAAAATGAAATACATTTACGTATTCAGTGCTTATAGTGGCTCCCTACACATACATACAAAATGTAATATGGATGTTTTAATCGTTTTAGTCATGAAAATTTGGATAATCAGATACAATAATGTATAGCCTTTTCTGAGTCTTCATTTACATAAATCCAAGTATTTGTATTTGAATTTTACCACAGTAGGTATCAAAATTTACACCCAAGTCAATAGAAGAAAGTATGTATTTGTGGGCATATTGTTAAGGATTTAGCCTTAGAACTGGCAAGGAAAGGCAGGGATGTGGACTAGGTGTGTGTAAATTGGGCTAGGCTAAAATAGGTTGACAAATTAGGACACACGAATAATGTAGAGTAAACTATACATATAAAATATTTCATCCTATAGCAAATAAAATAGTTCTATAAAATGAAAACCTAAGCATTCACTATAAAATCCAATCAGTATAGCCATTCATGAAGACTTTCCTCTCTTGTGTCGTAATCACTCATAGCTCAATATAACTTCTGCCATGGCTGTTACCCACCTTTCTGTCATCACCATTTCTTTTGGTCTGCAGGTTGAAGAACCTTCAAATAAATATTTGCTTGGTTATTTTCATTCCTCTTGAAGTCCATGTAATGAACTTTCTTGTGTGAGCATAAGCATGATGTGTTCATTCCTAATTCAGGATGTGATAAGTATGTATACATCATATAGTACAAAGTATATAGGGAGCATAGTAGCCTACTGGGTGAAGTATTTGGATGCTGACTAAAGCTTCTTGGGTTCAAATAAACCAGTTGAAGCCTTTCAATACTCTGGGCAAAAACTCTCAAGGCATGAGTAAGCACAGGATAAGATAACAAAATTTACAACATTTTGGTTTTCTCTGTGGCATGGCTCTACCTTCATTCAACCAAACCTACCTCTTGGTCGAATCACTTAGTGAGTAAAAATACTGAGTTTTAGTGATGGTATAAAATGTATCAACATGGGAATTAATTTCCTACCCTTTTTCAAATAAGAACTATGATATTGGTGTGTACAGATTATGGTTTTAAGCATAATTCCTGTAGACCAGTGGTGGCTAGTCTCAATTTACTTCACACCTGAGCTCAGATGTATAATGCAAGAATTGTGGAAAATCAACAGAGTAAAGAATACTATGCGGAACTGGTAGATTTAGATATTCATTAAGTCCCACAGGAAGCCACAAATTAGGTGCATTCTCATCACAGCTTGACCACCCTTGCTATGGACAATTTGCTCTTATTCAACTGTCATCCTCCAATTAAAAATGGTTGTGAATGGATTTATATCTTTTTTAAGATAGGTTCTTTGTGGTTGTTTCCCTTTCTGTATAAAAGATGTCCAGTTTTTTTCCGTTGTCTCAGCTTATTATTTTACATTTTTGCTTTGTCAAGTGTGAAGTTTAGTGCAGAATGGTTTCAGGGAATTTTCCTGTTGGCTAAGAAATTCAGAGTGAAGTTTTTAGGAAACTTTTATGTTTTAACTGACAATATAGCATACTCGGTTGACTTCCGTAGACCTAAGTGGTGTTGCAGGTGCAGTGCAATTCATAGGCCTTTGGTGGCTCAAGGATGACTTTGACCAAAAGACTCCAGTTACTGTGTTGGTGAAATCCATGTCGTAGCAAATAGTATGGATAGTGGGGTCCTCAGAGGTTTATTCTTAGTATTTCAGATTCACTGAAGTCTTTGACTATTCGATGAGCAAATAGGCAGCTAATTACGGTTAAGGCTGTTAGGCTTACTTTCTTTATCTTAATGAATGAATTTTCTTATCTTCAGTGGTGGTGAATTCTCTCTCTCTCTCTTTCTCTCTCTAGAGTTTATCAAAGCTATTAATGAAGAATTTTGGAATTTAATGTTGAACTATCATGTGTGTAGTTAAGCTGATAGATTCTGAAAATTGCTTTCAATTTGCAGTTCCTCCTCAGATCTCTCCAGACTCTTTTGGCGATGACCCTGCTAATTATGGAGATACTTCAGTTGTTCAATGCACAGTTTTTAAGGGGGATTTGCCTGTTTTTCTTTCCTGGGTGTTTAATGGAAAAGAATTGTCATCAGGCAATGGTGTTTCAATTCAAAAAATGACTCAGCGTACAAGTTTTTTGAGCATTGAGTCCGTTTCTGCCAAACATGCTGGGCAATATACATGTGTCGCCAAGAATGCAGCAGGTTATAGTAATCTCACTATGCAGTTGAGGGTTAATGGTAATATTTTGTGGTGATATTTAAATTTTGCCTAGCAATATAGATCCTATCTCTTATTAGCCAAAATCATTATTTATTTATGCTTCCTTTTGTTGCCTTGCCTATGATTTTCTGTTGTAGGAAGTGTTCAGTTCATATTTCATATACCCGTACTTCTCAAAGCCCAAGCTAAATTCATTGCTACTTTATGTCTCCCTCCTTTTCCTTCAATTGCATAAATATACACTGCTTCATTAGGCTCAGTCATATCATTTTTTTCTTGAAATAATGTTGATTGTTTTAGGAATGATGTCAGTATAGATTCTGTTTAGCTTCCTCAAATCTCCGTCTGCAGTTGTTTAACATTGAAAGAGGCTGCTCTAACTTGTAGCATATCTGTAAAATTGATCTTCGTTGTAATTTTTTTCTTCGGATTCATATCTACCTACCTTACCATTGTTGCTCCATTCAAATTTTATTGTATTGCTCTGTGATTTTATTGGTCCAGGTGAAGCAAATAGTGTGACTTTTCTCTTGTAGATTTTTGCAATTCATGGCATGTTTGGGTTACTCCATTAAAATTCACCCATGGATTGTGTGAGGTTACTCTCTAAAATATTATTGTGTTGTTAGGATAATTAGCCACTGGATAATGTCAAGTTAATACATTTTCCTTGGTGTTGTCGGGGTACTATTAATCCAAAGAAATAGGAATGTAGGTCCAAACAAAGAAATTTTTCTTTTAAGAAAAAGGATTTTTCCATTATAGTTTTGCCTTGTATTATTGGGTGTAGGAATTGTATATGAGCAATCATTGTATGAATCATTGAAAAATAAGTTATTCTGAATTAGAAGAGGAAGGTTTGCACCTTCATTTTTATTTTTCTCTTCCGTCTCTAAGCTGTGGAATGATACTTAATTCACTACAAACACAATCGGTTGGTAGTCAAATAATTTAATGGAATGTCAAGATGGTAAATGGTGTTTTGTTTGTAATTTTTGCAACTCATCTTAAAACAGCAACTCAGCTTTAGAAAAAATAATAGCATGTTTACCCTGTGTTAATACATACTAACATTTTTATTTTACTTATTTTTGTCTCTGATTTACTGGCACAAATGTCTATTTACTATCTTATTGAGAGACTTGCATTACCAGCATGGCCACTTCAGCATCTATGAATTGTCATCTCCTGTGGGAAACATAATTTTGGAATTATGAAATTTGACTTTGCTAATTTTAATCTAGAACGGAATGCCTGGAACATTTCTGGAAATAAATAATTTTTTATTGCACAATTTTCAGACATGTAGCAAACCTAGATGAACTTCTGAATTGCAAATTCATGAAAATACATTATTTTCCCATTTGACTGCATCATATCAGTTATTTCACTTTCCAGTGTTAAGGAATTTGATGTGTCATTGTCATATAGATCACACGTGTGGGTGAAAAGGTAACGGTGATGAATTTCTGGTTTATGTTTCAAAAAATGATGAATTCTCCTTGTATCTTCCCATTAGATTCTCCACATGACAAAGATTCCATATAACCAAATGTTACTGTACTGACCAACAACTCCTAGTAATCAAATTGTGGTTGCATTTGTAGTTTTGCCGTTCATCATTCCATTCTACCCATATGATGAGGTAAATGCTGGGGATAGTGTGCAGTTAAATTGCCATGTAGCAAAAGGCGATAAGCCCCTGCAGATAAACTGGAATTTCCAGAGTGAAGAAGACCAACTAGCTTCTCATGCTCTCATTCAAACTAGCAAAGTGGGTGACAGATCTAGCATATTGACCATTTCTTCAGCTGTAGCTGGACACTCTGGGAACTATACTTGCACTGCTCAGAATGCAGCTGGATTTGCCAGTCACACAGTTACTCTAAATGTCAATGGTAATTGGCTTGGTTTGAAAACTGATTCCCCCTTATATAATTACCTAAATCCTTTAATCCTTTCCTTAGTTCCATTCTTTTAGAATTTTGAAACATTCTTCCATCCATAATTTGTTATGAGATTGTCTCATCGAAGAAAAAAAGTAATCTCTTCCGGTACTGTGAATTGCTACAAATAGGCTTACATTTGACACTTTTCATACTTTTGCCATTGACATAAAACCACTCTTTAGCAATTTTAGAGTCAAAAATGCTCTGACTCTGAGTGTTACATCAAATTCTCTTCATAAATCCTTTTTCTCATGGAAAGACTTCTGGTGAAAAAAGCTCTTGGAAAAATTCTTCTTGGAGATTCTCCTCCCTGAATTTTATTCTTACAAAATCACCATCAAAATTACCATCCTACCAAATTTGAACGAAAGCGGCGGAGGACACTTTGTGAATGTTCCGTGTTAGTCTAAACACCAACAGCATTCAGGGATTCACCCTATGCCTTACTCATATGTTGCTTAAGAATTTGGTGGTCTCTTTTTATATTGTGTATGAAAATTCAGAGTGGATTTTCCATAACAGGATTGGATTAAGTTCTCCTGTCTGAATGGCTACTCGTGCCATTATCCTCTTCACTGTGGTGTTTGTCTATAGAGTCTTCGACCTCATGTATCCCCTAATTAGACTTGATATAGATTCCACTTTTATGTTTGTTGTGTTCATATTTTCAGCTATTTTTTTCTTATTATTTATTCTTCATATCTTAAGCTATTTTATATTGCTTTGAGATCTGGCTCTTCTCCTTGGATGATGTTACTTCCCATGCTCTTTAGTTAATATTACCTTCCCAAATTTTTTTGACATCCTTAGGGTATCATTAATAGCCTTTGCCAAATATTTATTTACAGTGCAACCTCGATATAACGACACCCCACGGTGCACTAATAAACACTCGCTATAGCGAATTGTCGCTTTACCGGAGGTGGAGCAAATAATAGCCAATATACCTGTTGCGAACAGATATACAGGAACAGGAGTGGTGCGGCGACAGATAAACATCTATCCGATAAACGTAAGCTTTAATCCAGACGAAAGGCGATGTTTTTTTGCATCACTAAATTTCCTTACTCAAATAACGATTAACTATTCAAACAATTTATAAGCGCCGCACTGAATAAAAATCATGCAAAGCATTGTTTCGTCAATCATTACATTTATCGAACGACAGTTTACCACATAAATTTGAGACTGAGCACTCCGTTAACTTCATTTCTAACAGATCGCTAGAAATTACAGAGGTTAAGGAGTCTTGATGAAAGTCTTCCGGCGGTGAAACCCTCGCTATAGCGAGAGCCAACACCGAAAGGGTCTCGTAAAAACGAATTTTTTAACACGCTTATTATAGGGTCAATTGACGGTGCATCGGCTATCTCTCGTAATAACGGGGGTGTCGCTATAGCCCGTACTCGCTTTAACGAGGTTCCACTGTATTAGGCATCATTGAATACATGAGGTGGTTTTTTTTAGTTGATGCTCAGCCACTCCTGAACTTTGGAATAGCCTTAGGATAACTTAGATAATTAATATGTATTGACTTTATCATTTTACCAAACAAGATGTTGATCTGAGATATGTTAAAAGGAAACAGAACTATTTTTCTATACAAATGCATTGGTCAATCAGGAAAGAAGGTGTCTCTCCATGTCTATAATAATCTTTCTATTGATATTTCCTTGTTTACACAGATGAAACTTTAATGGCTAGCTTTCCCTATTCTACCAGAAAATCATTTGTGAAATGCACTTTAAGTTATTACGTATTTAATTGTTGGATTTTTTGGAAGAAGGGCTATAGTTGTGTGAATGGATTATTCTAGAGAAAATTCTTTGGTGATTTGGTCCCTGTACGTAATTACTGAATTATGGTTTTGGTTAATTTACATTGAGTGTCTTTTATGCTGAGCACCTATTTTGAAGTCTTAAATTTGACAGAATTCTTTGTATTCTCTCTACTGTGCCTTAAGTTCCTGAAGACCTCCTTTATGAGTGTGTATGTATTACCTATTTTTCAAATTGACACTTCTTTTGTTTCTTCACTGGGGTAAGAATAAATATTCTTAATCTTATATTTCATTAGTATCTTCAAAATATCTATATGATAGCCCATTGGTGTGTATTTTTCATCCTTTCTATCTGTAATAATGACTTGATAATTAATAATTATGGGCTGCATTCCATATGCATACCTTATTTCAAGAAAGGCGATTATAGTATTGATATGTGTTGCCAACTGCGATTTTTGTTTTGGAGGTGTGCTGCTTCATCAAAGAATTTTTTCAACTTTTTGGACTTTTAAAATTCAATATAATTTTTCATCATGTGTTAGAAATTATCCATTCATTAAAGTTCATATTGAGCAATTCATCACTAAAATGTAAGACTCGAACATGTCTTTGTTTTTGCAAAAAAAATTCTACTACATTAATTTTCAAGTTTTTGTTTTATTTTAGATGAGTTATTTGGCGTATTGTAATGGAAAGTATCCTTTCCTAATATTCATACCTAAAACAAGGGATGATACTGGTAAATTATTCATTGACTTCGTGAATATTTTTACAATTATGAGCATTGATGTTCACTCTACAGTTGCTCCTCAAATCACACCATTTTCATTTGGAGAGGAACCTGCCAATTATGGTGATATGTCAGCTGTTCAGTGTGGAGTTTTCAAAGGGGATTTGCCTGTCTTTATATCTTGGGTTTTTAACGGAAAGGATTTAACATCAGGAAATGGCGTCTCAATTGCCAAAATGACTCAACGCATAAGTCTCCTAAGCATAGAATCAGTGGCAGCTCGCCATTCCGGAACTTATACTTGTATTGCCAAGAATGCTGCTGGCTATAGTAATCATACAGCGCAGTTGAAGGTTAATGGTAATTCCTGCTTTTGGTTTTTCTGTATTATTGTACCCTCTGAATTATGATGTGTCATTGTTGCATACAAATGGCCTCGAATAGAGCTAAGTTGTTTTTTCATAACCCATTTATTTTTTTACTTCTGATACATCTTTATGCCTCATTTATATACATATTTTGATATGTTTTTAACAATCTATACTCATCACTTTGGTATTTTTTTGGAGTCTATGGAACACAATACACCTCATTGGTGATCACATAACTGAAAGCACACCAGATTTTGCATCCTCAGGCATAGTCATTCCTGATTCACTGTGGTCTATTGAGCAGCATAACTAAGCATTGTACCTCACTGCGTCATATCATATTGAAAGAAAAGTTTTGTCGCATTAGCCTGAAAGATTGTTCAGTCCTACCATCTTGTGACACCAATTTCGATAACATTCTGAGCATGATTGAAGTGAATTAGGACATACTTTTGAAATTTAAAAAATAGCAATTTAGAGCTACTACCTTCTGAAGCTTATCAGGTAAGCTGTAGAGGTTTGAAATTTGAAATAAATTAGAATGGCTACCAAAACTTTCATATCCCATGGCTTCTTTCAGACATTTTGACTTTTTGCTGTGTATTACGATAGTGTGGAATTACGATATAAAACATCAATTAGCCATTATGGCTACCTTCAGATGAATTAAACCTTGCTGTCCACTGTAAAAAGCTATTGTATACGTTATGAAGGGATCTTTTTGGTTGCCATTAGATTTATTGACAGATAGCCCTCCATAATGGACACTTGTCATGGTCACCATGGTAACCTTTTCAATCTGCACAGTTCTCCACCAACTCCAGCTCATTTCATTGCTAACAGCATTTTGCCAAGTACCGTACTGTGTTGAGGAAGTTTTATGGCAGAGAGCTGGATTGTTTGAAATTTTCCCAAGACAAGCAATGCAGACAGAAATCCTTAAAATAAGGATTAAAATCCATGAAGATGATATCTAGGATTTCAAATATGTGCCTCTGCTTTCCCATCTCAAAGGAAAATATAACAATGGTGTTGCAAGTTTTCTATATCATTTTTCTATGAATGGCTGTAACATTGAAGTGGATATTTGGCTTTTCCTGCTAAGGGCATTTTTATAGAAGTATACTGCATTACAAGGCTTACTCCTCATATGCATAGAGATTTCATCAAGCTTTGAAGATACATGCTTCAATAATACAATGAAAGAGTTAATATTTTTTGCATTATGCCTTTAAAATTTTGGCCTGTTTCATTTGATATAGCCAATTTCAACGATTATGGTAACCAACTTTAAAATGATGGGTTTTTCCAGTTTTGCCTCAAATTTCACCATTTACATTTGGTCAGAAGCCCTACAATGAAAGGCAGTCTGTCCAGCAGTATTGTGCTGTCATGGAAGGGGATGAGCCAATTGAAATCAAATGGTTCTTGAACGGTAATGATATATCATTTGTGAGAGGTGTGAGCACTTTCAAATTGGGATCCAGGACAAGCATTTTAACCATTCAGTCAGCATCATTTCATCATCAAGGAACTTACGAATGCAGAGCTAGCAACCCTGTGGGTGTCTCTTCTCATAAAGCAGTATTAATTGTCAATGGTAACTCTTTCAATTACTTTTAAATGAACTTCAACTACTTTGCACCTAGTTTTTCTGAACTTTCGTTGGCATGCCTCACTAGTTTCATCAATTGATTTTTATTTGGCAATCCCTTTGGAAAATAGTGCAGCTATGTATTTTCTTGGCGTACAACATCAGGTAGGAATCATTAAGAAGATAGGAAGGCCATAGAAATAGTCAATGTGCTCCATTAGTGTCAGCAGTGTGGTCACTATGTATGGAGTATGTATGTATTTTAGGATTTAATAATTCTCGTCTAGGCCACAGGAACTTTTTCTAAAATCCCATCTATTTCACATCTGTTGGTACTCCTACATTACATGTTTCACTTCCCAACTTCATTATGTTGATAAGCTCTGGGATGTCTCTAGGTAATCTCTCTGCAGTTGGATTTTTTTAGCAGTTGGTGTAATTTTTTGAGATCTTGACACTCACTATTACCCAAAGTTGTTCATCTCCATTCGAAGTTGACTCCAGTATCTCAATTTCTGTGGTGAATCTTTTAATTTTGGGTTGAAAGACACAGCATCTGAAAAGCAGAAAATGAACCTGTTCTGAAGTCATACGTTGCTTGTAGAAATTCCTTACTGTGCATTTTTGCTAAAAATATTTTAGTATTATAATTTTTTTGTAAGAAATATTGTTACATCTATCAGAAGAGGAAAAGTGGTAGATGGTGATGGTGGTCCTCAAAATTACTCTCCCTGGTTCTGTCTTCTCAATCAGTAAAATTTAGAATTTCCAACAGTACATATTCCTTGTTGTTTCTCTTTACCCAACCTAATTATTGTTTTAATTTTTCATAATTTTTTAATTTAATACTTAGTGGACGAAATGGCAAAATAGTGGAGTACAGTGCCTAAGCAGGGTATTTATGATAATGTTTTTTGGTCAGACCAAACTACGTTTCAGTAATGGAGATAGCAAAATAATTTAGCTAGTTTTATGGTCAACCCCGTTGCCCTATTTCATTACTGATATTAATGTAATAAATGAAATTGTTAGGTAATACTTACCAATGCATATTTTAAAAATGTAAATTTTGCCTCAGTTTGTTCCAGACTTAAAAACTATCAGGACCTCATCAGTAAGGTATAAAATGATTGTTGTTAAATGAATTGTCATTCACTTATTGCAGTTGCCCCCCAGATAGCTCCGTTTTCTTTTGGAGATGAACCTGCCAACTATGGTGACATATCAGGGGTGACATGCATGGTTTTCAAAGGAGATTTACCCATATTTATTTCTTGGGTGTTCAATGGAAAGGAATTAACCCAAGGCAGTGGTATTTCCATGGCCAAAATTAATCAACGCACAAGTGTTCTGAGCATAGAGTCTGCCTCAGCCAGGCACTCTGGAGAATATTCTTGTGTTGCAAAAAATGCTGCTGGATATAGCAATTTTACTGCTCGTCTGAGTGTCAATGGTAACCTGCTATGCCACTAATTAAATATTAACGGATTAATATTTATGATTTTTATCTAGTTTTCTTCTATTGCTATTCATAGATGGATGGCAATGTTTTTGCAATGATTTATATTTGCATACAGACACATATATATCACTTCATACAGATTACGTTATAAGTATTACTTTAACCTTGACACATGCATTTGCAATCAATCCAATCTTGTGAGTGCTTTATTTGACATCATTTGGTGAAGCAGCATTACTCATATTTCAAGCAGATTTTTAGGAAGGAACTTTCGTATCAAGAACATAGTCCACGGTCTTGATCTCTCAGCCAGCTACAGGAAACAACCTACCATGACAGCATACTCTGTCCATGACAAAATTTAGGGAATTATTTGTGGGGAAACTTTCAAACCTTTACACTGCAGTTCATTTTCTTTTTGCTTTAAATGATTTTTGGTAGCGTGGGTCTTGAGTTATTTCTATACTTTCCGTCACAAGTAAATACTTGCATACTAGAAAATGAGTTTTCATTTCACAGATTCCCTCGTGAAACAATAAACGCATTTTTTATTTCAGTCTTACTGTGGTAGATCATTGGTAAATTCTTCTGCTGACATTTTGGTGACTGGATGGAATGCATCAAACAGACGTAGCAGTCGTTTACAAATTTTCATTGAAAAATTAAGTAATAACTACCTAATGATTTCATGTGAAAAAAATCTCCTCTCCACTTTACAGTCGCCCCTCAAATATCACCATTTTCATTTGGAGATGAACCTGCAAATTATGGTGACACTTCTGCAGTCCAATGCACAGTGTTCAAAGGAGACTTGCCAGTATTTATCTCTTGGAAATTAAATGGAAAGGAATTATCATCAGGAAATGGTGTTTCAATTGCAAAAATCACTCAGCGTATAAGTCTTTTGAGTATAGATTCATTAGCTGCTCAACACACTGGGCAGTATACTTGTGTAGCTAAGAATGCTGCTGGGTACAGTAATCACACTGCCCAGTTGAAAGTCAACGGTAAATTGTGCAGTAATTCTTTCTTCTTTTTTTATTTTTTCTGATTTATGCATTATCTTTGCTATTCCCTACCTAGTATTTCTTGTTTGTAACTGAATTCATTTCCCATTCATCATTATCATTGATACTGATATTGATAAACACATTCTTTTCTCACCTTTTTTCAATTTCCCAAATACTTGTATAAAAAAAATATGCACAGACATCAGCAAAAAGTATTTTTTTTTAATTTTGACCTTGAAGTATTCATCAAAAGTGCTTCTTTTGATAGTTTTGTTCAGCTTCCTAGATTCAGGAATGAGAGCGAGTTCTTGCCTATTGAAAAATTGTTCTTTCAGCTCACGGAATATTTTTTAATGGAAACATTCACTAACGGCCATACCCAACCAACTTATCTGTTGGTGCATTAAAGAAAATTTCACCTATTTCTTTTCCAGGAAAGCGTGAAGTCATGCATGTGCTTCAGCTCTCCATTCTGCTCAGAGGATTATTCATGTTTTAGCACTGAATACAGCTCTGTGAAATGTGATTAAGATAACTCTCAGCTGCTTTCAGACATTGGCAGAGAGTGGTGATGTTTGATATTATAATTCCAATACATCATTCACATACACAAATTACATTGCGTTTATGGTTTAGTCGTCTTCAAATTAAGATCTCATTTCAATTTTTCTTTATCATTTATGACATTTTCTTCGTCTTTGACTTGGATCCATCATGAAATATCAATGTGGCTAGTGAGAAATATCAGCAGCTCTGATGCTAATGCAAATGAATATGAAAAAGTACTTAAAGAAACTTTCAATTGAATGTGCTCTGTATCAAAATTGGTTATCAGTGAATTTTCTCCATATTCATCATTACATTAGTATTTATCCACTAAATTTTAGGGCAATTGTATCTGATGATGCCCTGTTAGCAATGAGATATGTTGTGCAAATATTTAAGGTTAGTGAAAAAATACAAATATAATTATGAATATGAATAACTTCCATGAATTGAAGCCTGATGTTGTGAAATGGAAACTTATTTTCTCCATTATTCCATTTTATTTCATTACAGCCGTTGAGATTGTTATGTTTGTGGTTACTTCTCATTTGAAGTAGCCTCTATGCGATTGTTATTTTGTCATCTAACCCCATGGTACTAACCTTGTTTCTATATATTATTATTTCTTATCCAAATTTTTGGAATTTTTTTCAGAGAAAGATATTCCACCCATTGAAAGTTTTTTGAGGATGAAAAATACAATCACCGTACTTAAAAATATCTGCTCATAAATCATTAATGTTTTTATTGTATTCCTCAGAATTACCACATTGCAAAATTTAGAGTACACCATTGTTTGTCTTCTTGAGAGACTCCTCTTCTCTTTTTAATGCAAGGAATTAAATACATTGATTTTGCAGTTCCACCTCAAATTTCACCATTTACCTTTGGAGATGAACTGGCAAATCCTGGTGACACATCAGGAGTCCAGTGTATAGTTTTCAAGGGGGACATGCCTGTTTTCATATCCTGGGTATTTAATGGCAAGGAACTATCATCTGGAAATGGAATTTCAATTGTCAAGCTAACTCAGCGTACCAGTGCTTTAAGCATTGAGTCCGTTTCAGCCCGTCATGCTGGGAAATACACTTGTATAGCCAAAAATTCAGCTGGTTTCAGTAATTACTCAGTGGAGTTGAGTGTCAACGGTAAAGATCTTTGCGAAGTGTTTGAACAGTATTCTAGGAGAAGACAGTTTACTTTCTGGAATATCATTTTGTGAAACAAACATCTTGCTTTTTTCGTATGGTTATTTACTCTTGTTATTTTCAAAGTTAACTGCATAGTTAAGTGCATACTCCTCCTAATACCAATCCCCTATTTGCATTCTCTATCTCATATATATATGTACATCTTTATGTTTCTCCATTATCTTATTCTTCTCCAAAAAATCATACCAGTAATCACTGTGTCCCTAATGAAGTTTATAGGATAATAGGATTGATATGAAATGTCAAGGAGCTTGGATTTCCTTGTGCTAAAGTTAGATAGATTTCTAACATACAAGTGAATGCATTTGGATAAAATTTGCCTATGTCATTGGAAGTTCTCATAAATCAGACTTAAAATTTGTCTACATGACTATTCCGTCGTCCTATGATTCACTTATTGAAGCTTGGCATACATGCTCAGAGTTATAAATTGGAACTGTCAACAAGAAATTTTAAAACTTTTGCATTGCATTCATTATGGGATTGAAAGGTCTTTTTATGTTGGCTATGACTTGCAGGCAGTGCTGTGCAGAATTACTTTGCCCAAGTTCTTCTCAAATTCCTTCTATAAAGTTATCCAGTAATACTCGAAAATCTGTCTGAGATGGACAATAAATTGACAGGGCAGGTAATTATGAGCCACCTTCAATTATTTCAATGACACTATAATCAAAAAGTCTGTCTTCAGCTCTGGGTTGACTCAAATCATAAGATCTCTCCTTGGTCTTCACCACAAATATTAATGTTTTTCTGTTTGATTCCAAATTTTCTTGTAGTGGCAGGGTCAATCTAATATTCACTGTGAGCCAGTTCTGGTACCTTGGATATTTGTTTTGGCAGATTTCTCAACTTTTGTGTGAATTTCTTTTCAATGTTTTCATGAAGATCTGCGTGGATAGAGTGGTGTATCAGAGTATCCATGTACGTGTATATTATTTAGTGTTGAGTCGGTTTTGCACTTTCGATATCTTCTTCAGCATTATTCAGTCTAGTTTAAATGTTTTAAATTTTTATTTAACTAATTTTCTCTCTCACCCAGTTACTAATTTAATTGTTCGACTTTAGTGGTTTTCCCTGCCTCCCCAAACTGTTGTCCAACATTTCCTTTAGTGTAAAATTTATTTTTGCTCAATCTCTAATATCGTAGGTAGTTCTCAAGGATAATAAATTAGTCAAGTATTTTTAATTAGAATCAGACTTAAGGTACCCATGTCATTATGTGTGGGTCTATGAAGAATAAGATTACTGTGAATATGAGTACATATAGTCATATCTCATTGTATCGTAGGTGTATTGATATATTAAGTATTAATAGAGAACTCAGGGTATCATTTTTAGTTCGTTATTATTTGTAATGTTTCTTTACTTCCTGAATTGTTTGATTTCAGTCCAATATATATATATACCCATGTTAAGTAAAGCATGTTGAAAACTTTCCATTTGATTTTAAATATGCTCTCAAAATTTGCGACTTAATATGGTGCCAACAGTGGCAAATAGTGACATCCAAGCTAGGTCATCACATGCGTGCCAAGTGTCCCGTTTCCGGAGTCCCCTCTTTTCCATGATATTGAACGTGCATAGTTAAATAACTCGTGAAAATCTTGAGTTCAAGGACCCTGAACAGCCTCCTGAAGTCTGAGGCTCTTTCAGCACTTTCCATTATCCTTGGACCCTGCAAGTATGTGAACTGTAAAATGAGGTAACATGCAAGACTCCTACAGTGCTTACGACGTATTTTTCCTCTCGCCCTTGTAAAAACTCTCAACATTGTAATAATCAAGATTCATTGGGGATGTGGGGCCCCATGTTGCTCTCTCTTCAGTATAGTTTTCACTTTTTAGCTAATTTAAATATACCAATAAGTAATCAGAGTCTCCATTGCACTTGCATTAGTATCTTATGCCTGACTTGATGGTTTTGTATTGTTAAAATGTCTCTTCCAAGAAACTTTGTTAGTTGTGTAAATGAAAGTGTGATGAATTAATCATACCTTTTCAGTTTCATAATCAGCCATCCTTGATATTACCTGAGTCACCACCTCATTTTTCCTTAGTAATGCCAGTCATCATCCCCTTCTTCCCTTATGATGAGGTGAATGCTGGGGATAGTGTCCAGCTCACTTGCCATGTCGCAAAAGGAGACAAACCTCTGCAGATAAATTGGAATTTTCAGAGTGAAGAAGACCACTTGGCTTCCCATGCTCTCATTCAAACAAATAGAGTGGGTGACAGATCTAGCATACTTATAATTTCTTCTGCTGTGGCTGCCCATTCAGGGAACTATACATGCACAGCTCAGAACGGTGCAGGAATTGCCAGTCATACTACAACTCTTCATGTAAATGGTAATTGGAGTGATGCGTATGTTTTCTAAAAATGAATGCACCCACTCAGATCTAAATCATCCATGATTCATATGCCATCTCACAAAAGGACAAATTCCTCCTCTTCCACATCTCATCTTGATTATTCACATGACTCTGCCAGGGAGGCAAATCATCACTACTTTTGGAGAATTAGGTTGTTGAAGCTTAAATAACCAAACCAGACATAATTTACATTGTCAGCCATTATCTACTTCATCAAATAGAATTTAGCATATCTGTTAATTATAAATGCCCATCTTAAGTAAAGCATGTTTAGGAAATTATCTCTTTGAGGAAAAGCAAACATTTCTTCTCTTTAATTAAGTACTCTCAACTGAAGGCCCTGAAAAGCACTAGTGGCTTCCATTTACCATTGTTTACTGTGTACAGAAAGAATATTCACGTTATAAACAGAAAGATTACTTTGGGCTATTAATAGCACTGTAACAAGTTGGATGGCAATTTGGTGTGGGTAATATTGATATGAATTATTTAGCTGGGCTTCAAGATTTCTGTTCATCATGTGTATTCTATGTTGGCTCTTCATGGTAGACTTATTTTTCATTTGGAGTCATTGTACAGGTACTCCTTTTTAGGAGCTAAGGAATTTGTTTCAACGATTCCCTCAATATAAGTTATTATCCACTTTACAGTTCCCCCCCAGATTTCTCCCTTTTCATTTGGGGATGAGCCTGCAAATTATGGTGATTCAGCAGCCGTCCAATGTCTAGTTTTCAAAGGAGATATGCCTGTATTCATATCATGGTTGTTTAATGGAAAGGAACTTTCTCCAGAAAATGGTCTCTCAATTGCAAAAATGAGTCAACGCATCAGTACTATGAGTATAGAATCTGTGGCAGCCCATCACTCAGGAAAATATACTTGTGTAGCAAAGAATGCTGCCGGATTTAGCAATTTTACTGATGAATTGAGAGTAAATGGTAACTTTCATATTTTTAACTTGCTCCTACCTATTCCGTGCTTCAATTTCTAATTTGGCAGTTGTGAGACAAACAATTCACAGTATTCTGTTGAAAAGATTTTTTCATATTTTTTTGTTTTTGCTTGTGTGATCTACCCATCATGCTGTTTTGATGAAACATATTATTGATATTATTATTTTCATTTTGCAATTCTTTAATTTTCAATGCAATCCCCTTCGTTACCTGCCAAAACCTCATTGATATATTTTTATTAATTGGTTTTATCCACACATTCTTGAACATTTAGATTTATGGACTCCTGAGGGTGGAGAGAGGCTTAAAGATTTATGTTTGTTTGGTGAATGATTACTATAAATATTTTCTCTTTGGAAGATTAAAGCCAGTAGCTTTTTCATTTAAAAAGAGGGCAACATTTTTTAGAAATCAACATTGCTGGCATTGCATAAATTTGTTTCATGGCATGACCATAGCTATTACATGGTGTAGGCATAATGAAATCTGGCTTATGTAAAACTTTATTTTTACACATGATAGGAGTGGTTGGGAATTTTACACACACCTGTGGAGATAATGTTCAATGACATGATCTTTGTCTATCCCGACATATGGGAACACTTGAAACTTTCTCAATCCTGTTTATCGTAGAAACTTCCTTAGCTGGTTCCTACCTATAGCTGGGACCTTTAGTCAGCTCCCTTCTTTCATTACATGCAGTCTGTTTCAGACCCGATTTTGTTCTTGAAGAAAGAAATGTACCTGATTGTAGCTGTAATTTAAATTACGACCCACATCTAATGCTTTTTATGGTATATATTTCTTTGGCGGTCAGCATCTTTATCATATCTTGAAATCATATCATCTAGTGGCTTAGTTGGTAGTAAGATAATGGCAGGTATCTAAATTTAAAGCCTACTTATATTTATTAGCTAAGTAATGTATTTCTTATAATCACCTCTAATGTGTTGCAGGTAATGATGAAAGGTAGAATAATTGTCTCCTCCATTAAAGGCACCATTTTGCATGAACCATTCAGTTGTATCCAATTGATGTGGAATGCAGTTTTTTCATTAAAAATCCATTGATAGGACTTCATTGTGATAAATACATTTATTGTGGATGAATGCTCCAACTCCACTTCTCATTGTAAAAAAATAGTACATATTTTGGTTCCTGGGACCAATATTAATTAGAAAAGGTATAATACATTTGACATTTATTTTATAGGTCATGTGACCGTATATACAATATTTTTCATGTAAAAAAGTTGGTAAATATTGTTCTCTCAGATTGAAAAGAATTTTGTGCGATTGTAAAGAATTCTGTATTTATATGCCATTTTGTCTCACATGTAGATCATAATTTCATTCTTAGTACTGCCTATCATCGTCCCCTTCTTCCCTTATGATGAGGTGAATGCAGGAGACAGTGTCCAGCTCACTTGTCATGTGGCAAAGGGGGATAAACCTCTGCAGATAAGTTGGAATTTTCAGAGTGAAGAAGACCACATGGCTTCCCACGCACATATCCAAACAAGTAGAGTTGGTGACAGGTCTAGCATCTTAACCATTTCCTCAGCAATGGCTGGCCACTCTGGGAACTATACTTGTACAGCCCAGAATGCTGCTGGATTTGTCAGTTATACAACTTCGCTCCACGTCAGTGGTAAATGGCATGGTGTCATTTGGCCATTAATTCCACATTCACCCTTCTGTTTTCCCAGTCATTCCTTCAGCTACCTATTTAAATCCTTGATTTAATTAATAATTTAGTTGATCTTTATTCAAGGAAAGTATTAGTTGACAAATGTGTACATACGAAAATCAAAGACTTCACATGGTACATTTAGGTCTCTGGGTAATTTTCTGAAAAATTACTTGAAATGTATTCTTTCTTCACACATTTTTTATCTAACGATTTTGCTATCATGACTCCAAATCATGCCATTCAAAGAAAAATAATATTCTTTGGCATTTTATCCTGATAGCTTTCCAGGTGTATCTTTTTTATGTTTAGGAATCCATGGTTTGAACTGTCCTTTGAATAGTGATGGGTCAAATCTTCGACCCCCTCCTCAATTCTACTCTGAATCATTGACAAAACATTATTCTAACTTATCCAGATCCTGATTTAAAAAGTTCTAATGAAGAACTCCAGATACTTATTTTCTTTTTTTGTGATTTAATTAAAATTTTGCATCATTATTTGTTCAAATTTGAGTCTAAGTAGAGCACTTAACTCCTGGTAAAGAAGAGGAAATAAGATCCATTCATGAATTTTTTCATCTTACTTTTAACCATGGTTTCAATGCCATGCTTTCTATGGTTCTTTTGCACATAAATTGAATTACTCATTTCATAAATTTTAGTCTATGAGCCAGTATTTATTTAAATATATTCTTCAAATAGTTCACCTATGGCTATTGTCTTTTTTCAAATACATGCATTGAAGATGCTCCATCTAGTTGGTTCACATTAAATGGTGAATCATAAACTCAGATTCAAATTATATCCTTTTTTGTACACCCACCTTTAATAATTTGCTTTGTAGTAAGTGTTTCAAGTCTTAGTTGCATCAAATTATGGTGATTGTGAGTAATTTGAGGCTGTGGCAATCTATAAATTTGGATTTAAGTCTTTAAAATTGATATCAAGGTAGCTGATGGATGACTGCATTCAAGTCCAATGTTCCTAAACCTACTGTAGCTGGTTTATGTCTCTTCAGGGGCAACCCTGGAACCCTTAAAGTTAAGGTGACAAGTTTAGACCTCGCATAATCCCGAAAACAGATGATGCAGGCTAAGGCGACAGATTCAAGAAGTTTATCGTAACACTACATTGTTATGTAGGTTTTTCAGTTTCCTTCTGTAGGGAAACCTTTAATTTTGAAAATATATATGTACCAGTTTTGTAGACTTGAACACTGTCTGTGAGAGCAAGCAAAAGTGTTCGATAGAGAGGAAGGTAGGAAATGGAAATTAGGAAAGGAGAGTAGGGTAGTTAGTGGGGGAAATTATTGAGGAATAACAGATTGACATTGGTTGGTTAATTTAACAGTGGATCATTGGCACTCTATGTTGTTTTATTCTAATTTTCATTGAAGATCTACTTGTAGTATTAAACATTCTATTGTAAAGTACATTATTATATCAACATCATCAGTGCTCTGTAATATGTGCAAGTATAAATGACAGTTTTTATTTATATTTTATGGTACCTTACGTCATTGTCTTCAGGAATATTTATGTGCATAGAATAAAAATACCATATACTGTAGCTGTATGTCAGGTGATTGGTCTTTCTCAAGCCTCTTGTATTTATCTTACTTCTGGAGTATATACTCAAGCCAAATCCATTATTTCCTTAGCATTGTTTTATATTCCTTTTTGTCTTATGAACTTAAATCCAATTTGCAGTTGCTCCTCAGATTTCACCATTTTCATTCGGAGATGAGCCTGCAAACTATGGGGATACAGCAGCAGGCCAGTGTATAGTTCTCAAAGGAGATATGCCAGTGTTTATATCCTGGGAATTTAACGGGAAAGAACTTTCACCTAGCAATGGGGTTTCTATTGCTAAAATAAGCCAGCGCATCAGCACTCTCAGTATCGAGTCTGTCGCAGCTCACCATTCAGGGCAATACACTTGTATAGCAAAGAATGCTGCAGGTTTTAGCAATCATTCTGTGCAGTTAATTGTAAATGGTAACTTTAAACTGTGATATTTTTACATTTTATCTTTTATCTTCTGGACTTCTTTGCTTACAGACTCCCAAGAGCCTCATGCACACATGCATAACATTTACACTAGGAATGTTGGTACTCTTGATTTTTTTCTTTCATACTCCTCTTACATAATTTTTAACTATTCAGTTGTTATTGTTTTATCTTAAAATTTTAAACATAAAGTAAAGTTTTAGGTATTTACAGGATATGTTAAACAGTGTCCTATTTTAGTTGTCTTTAGGAGATACACCTCTAAATTTCATTTCACCGTATCAGCATCCGCACCTAATTTTTTCACGACCTCAGAGTTCAGTGTTGATCATCAGGCATATCGCATTTTTTAAACATTTGATTAGTGTTGCACTCCTCCATCTGAATTTTTGTTCCTCTGTTTCGTTCAATCTTCATTGTACTAATTATTCCAATCGAGGTTTCCATTTCCTTCATTTTCACTTAAGGAATGTTGTAAGTTTTGTGCAGCATACATTTTCTTCTAAGATCCACCCAAAGATCTCACGATTTTGTTATAATTCTATGTATTATGTGGACGCATATGACTTTTCGTTGGCTAATAGTGCCTTCAAGTAAGAAGTTAATTCATACTGTGTTTAATCTACCAGTTAATGTAGGCATCATTCTCCAAAATTACTAAAATTCTCTATTAAACTAAGGTTAAATGTGATGATGACTCATAATGTTGTTGGCGTATAGGAAGATTAACCGAGTTAAGTACCTCTATGTACAGAATTTTATGTATTCAGCATCTTAGTAAATTAGATAAAATACTTAGAACCAATATTGATTATCAGTTGAGAGTTATTTTTAGTGGGCTTGGAGTTGAGCCAGTGTCATATTCTTTCAAGGATTTGATGTTCGAATTTGATTTATCAGTTCATAGTTGACAGAATCTATCTTGAAAATCGTTAAAGTTAGCATTGCATATTCCTCAAATTTTTGTTATTTAATTTTGTAGCCTTAAATGCATCATGTATTGCTTGTACAAAGAGCCAATGAAGCTAATTTGTTGTACCTCCCATTACCTTGTGAAGTTTTTAGTTTACCCTTGGAAATAATGTATTCAATAACCCTTGCTGCCATGTATGCTGTCAATGCATCATGCTTTGTGAGGTATTTATGGAATAGGTGAGTAGTGGCGAAGTGAATGTATTCAATCAATGGTAGATTAAGGGCGGTGTAGAACAGCTGCCATTGTGTAATTTCCGGAAAATTTAAATGATCACAAACTTATGGGTGACTCTTCGATGAAAGTTTTTATTTCTTCCGCTTAAGAAACCATGTTTAAAAATAATTTATTAATATCCAATGGCCACTTGGCTATGCGTATCAGACTTCAGATGCCTTAACACATAGAGGTATGGCTTATTACCAAGGTGCTGTGGAAAGTGATTAACTGTCCCCTACCCAAACATTGACCTTGATTAACCCTGTGAATTATGAGCTGGATTCAACATGAATACATGTGAAAACAACTCATCAAAGGTTGTTCGTATGGCCTGTTTTTTTCCTTAGGTTTATATCCTTAGAGACTAAATCAAAATCTTTTGTGTTAAATGAGAGACACATTTGTATCGAATGGTATGCCAACAAAGATAAGATACCATTTGGATTGTTATTAGGCCCTATCAAAAGGGAGATTGGGATTTTCATGAAATAAAACCATGAAATCACCACATGCCTATTACTGCCATTCATCATGAAAATGAAAGCTGCGACTTTATTTTAAAAAGATCAAACAGTATCGAAATAGGTGCTTCACTATCATATTATATGTATGAATACATAATTCCCAGCTTCTCTTGATGAAACAACGCATCTTTATTTTAGGGGCTGAGTGGGTCTTATCTTGGCTACTAGGTACACAGTTGCTAGTGGCGGTTCTAAGAACTTATCGGGGGGGCTACTGTGCAGTCCATAGGGTAGGTCCTGTTATTGACCAAATTTAACTCTTCTGGAAGCCATTTTTCTTAGTTTAAGATGAGATCCAATTTGGGAGAGGGGGGCCTATAGCCCTCTTTACCCCCCGTTGCCATTGCCACCAGTGATTACATCATTGATTTGACAACTTAGGAGATCTTGTTAGTTTCCTCTGGGTTTTTACTGTTTAATAAACTCAAATTTATGCAGACATCATTCTTATTTGATTACTATTGCAAGATTGCTGGTACTATCAATGTGGACTTGATATTTTCTTGTAGTGCGTGTCATGATTTAATTAAAAATTAAAAATACATGTGCACTCCTAAGGTTGCAATTCACTTCTGCTCATAAGCAACTCATAGCGTTTGACAAATTCCTATATCTCATTTAGCTGCTGTTATTGACATATTATCAATTATACTGTGGATGGTCAATTGGTGGCATTGCAGGAGTTAAGTGCGTTTCAGCTCAAGTGTTTCAAAACTTTATGTAATCAAATTTATTGCAGAATTACCTCAGATACTACCTTTCCACTTTGGAAACAAACCTGCTAGAGCAGGAGAAATGGCTGTAGTTCATTGTGCTGTAGTCAAGGGTGATTCTCCATTACTAATCAAGTGGAAATTGAATCACCAGAAATTATCATCGGGAATGGGGATTAAAATAACCCAAATGAGTGATCGAATAAGTACACTTAGCATCGATTATGTAAGGGCTTCTCATACTGGCCAATATACATGCGAAGCTTCAAATCGGGCTGGTACAGCTGTCCACTCATCACTGTTATTAGTGAATGGTACTGTTTTTAGCTCATTTTTTAAGCAGTTCCTTTCCGTGTAAATTTAATTTGGCTTAGAGTACATGACTTGTCAGCATTGAATGATTATTTTTTTGTATTATGTTTTACATTTTTCCCTGCTTTAAATGTATGGAAATGGTAGTGCTTTTTTTCAATGCTTCCGGGATAGGGCTATTTTGAAAGTCATTTTAAAAGTGAGGCTAAAAAAAAACCTTGAATTTTTGTTTTGATTTCTCAAACTTATTCCATATGGTTTGCATTCTGGCATTTTGAATTTATGTGAATAATCAAGATAACTTCTGAACCTACCCACTCCAGTGTTGCCCCAGCTCAGTCTCCTGCCCCTGTATGAGGAGGTGAACTCTGGTGACAGCGTCCAGCTCAACTGTCATGTATCTAAGGGTGACAGGCCCCTCCAAATTTCGTGGAACTTCCAGGGGGGAGAGTTGTCTTCTCACATGGGAATCTCCACCACCAAAGTGGGCGACCGATCGAGTATCTTGACAATTGTCTCAGCAATGGCTGCTCACACTGGGAACTACACATGTACAGCTCAGAATAATGCTGGATCTGCAAGTCAGACGGCCAGTGTGCTAGTCAATGGTACCCATAATGGCCACTTGTTGGGATTGTTATTCTTTAGGCCTTCCTTCCTTCACCTGTTACCATTTCACATTGTGGTGATAGACAATTCTGCCAAAATAAACCAGCACATACTTAACATACAAAATACATTTTCAAAAGCAGACATCAATTTACCCATTGAACTTGACCTATTATTACATATATATTATAAAGTTGTTAGGATTTTGGATTAGAGTTCAACGTCAGTCCATCTAGCAAAGTTCCTCTTTTGATTCTGCATATCCTTGTTGATTTTCCTTATCTTCCTAAAGTCTGAATATCTCTCTTTGTCGAAGAGGCTTCATAGCACCATGTGTTCTCACTTTTTACTGCTTCTAGCTATTTCGGTCATCTATCTACATATATCTTCATAATTTCTATAGACTTCTAGCACCAACTATGTATGTGATCCACAATGTACATTTAAGGATTCCTATTGCGAAAAATTTTGCTTTCATTGGTTGTTTATAGAGGTCTTTTGTGGAGTTGGATGTTTTCTCAAGTCTCTCTAGCTCCAAGTTTATGGCTAGTTCATTTGTGGAAGACTCATTATTTTGGTGTACAGGCCTCTTACATGCAGTTCTTGTTGGTTTATTCATCCAATCTGCAGTTGAATTGTATGATTAGATTTTAACAGTGTAAAACACTGGTAATTGGGGCATGTGTGATTTAAAATTAGGTTTGTGTTGAGTCGTATTGTCTGGTCATTTTTTTCAGGTAGGAACTGTAATGTGCTGAAAGAATATCTCTCTGCAGTAATGGATTCATTACATTGATTTTTTTCAGTGCTACCTATGGTAAAACCATTTGCTTTTGGTGAAAAGGCATATAATGCTGGTCAGTTTATTCAAGAAAATTGTGCAGTTTTGGAAGGTGACCAGCCTATGAACATCTCATGGTCTCTTAATGGCCAAGATGCGAGTTCAATACGAGGGATAAATGTGATGAAAATAGGAGCTAGAACCAGTTTGCTTACAATTGAGGCTGTAATGGCTCAACATGGTGGATATTACACTTGTACTGCAAGCAATGCAGCTGGCTCTAGGAGTTACACTGCCTCTTTAGCGGTCAATGGTACCAGTTTCAATGCTGCCCATCTTATGCATTGCTTCACATTTGCTCTTAAATTTTTTTTATGTTGTCTCACACGATCCTTACCATTTTCCTCAGGTAGAAGGTTGTGTAGTTATTTAAGCCTGGTGTAATTATCACACAGCGGTCCCTCTTTCTTCTTCTCAGTTGTTCTTATTTGAAGTTTTCATTGCATATGCACAAGTAAAAACTTGAAGTACCTACCATTAAATGGTGGCTGGTATTCTTAGAAAATATGTAACTAGCTGTATTTATTTTTGCATATTCATGTGTGCTATTGTTTAGAGATTGTAAATGTGCAATAATGTTTGTACATATCAGTGCACCTACTTAGGCATCAAGGTGCTTGATCGTTGTAATTTATTACATTAGATTCCTTGTTACTGGACTCTTTCAGGTTTTTCCCCATCAGGAGCCTGAATATAAAAGCGATTGATGCAGAACAATAATTTATGATTTAGCTGTTAATTTACTGTGAGATTTTGCATACTTCATTAACGAATTTGATCATGAAATTGGAATTCTAAAGGCATCTATTCGGTACTTTTTCCTCAACCCATAATCTTATTTGTTTCAACTTGTAAAATCAAGTAATTGATATATGTAGCGTCAACTGAAAACTTAAAATCCTCTATCGAATAATGATATTTTCTCCACCGCAATGAATATTCTCAAGTACCATATATCTTTTAGTTTTTCAGTAGTTATGTGATGGGAAGTCAGTTCATATATGGTGCATTTCCTCTTTTAATCCAAAATCTTTCCTTTTGAGCTCAAAGAGCAGTTAAAAGTTACAGCAGGTCAATTAAGTTGCCCTATTTCTTGGTCTCTCAAAGAGTTGAAGTGATTGGATGGTGGAGACATTCAGAAAATGTTATGCTCTGCCAATTTGTAATTGGTTTTTGTCCATTTATTCTACCAAGAAGGTTCTTTTGGACGCCAATTTGTTTCCAGAGGGAATTTTGTCTTAAATCTTTTGTCATTGCGATTGATATGGGATACTTTCTTACAGTTCTTCCCTACATTATCCCGTTTTCATTTGATGGCCCTGCCAACGCTGGAGATACTGTTCAGATAGCATGTCATGTTCCTAAGGGAGATCCACCTCTTCATTTGGAGTGGAAATTCCGTGGGCAGAGTCTAAGCCCACACCTCCGTATAGCTACAATGATGGTTGGCCTTCGAGCTAATTTTCTATCGATTGCCCATGTCACAGCCTCTCACATTGGGAATTATTCTTGCCTTGCCCGAAACCCAGCTGGTGCCGTTTCCCATAGTGCTGAGCTCTTGGTCAATGGTACATAACAACTGTCACATTCTGTTGAGGTGTGATTTTTCTATTGTCACATCTTTTTCCTCGGAAAACAATGCTGCAATACATGTCTTTTGTTTTGACCGTTTGCTTCGTACTTTGGTAGATTTTTAGAGGCATTGATTTTGTGAAGTCTTGTTTTAGTGAAAAGATCTCACTTTTTATGTTTTGTGGAAAACCTTTTTATAGTGTATTCTGATGTTTGTTTTCTGTTGGATTTCCGTTCTATTCCCTCCATTTTAAGTTAACTTCAAAATGTTTGCCGGATCCAAGTAGTAATATGTCTATAATTTGCTTGGCATAATAATGATGGTAGCTATCATGAAAACTTATATTATGATGTATAATATGTTGTTAGGTCCATGCGTAATAGGTTTTCTGTTATTTAGTAGAGCTGTTCCCAAACTTTTATTCTGATCGAAATCGATATGTGAAGGCTGCATATTTATCATAGATTATCAGGCTTTGTCCTTCCTAATTCATTTATGTTACAGTATTACCATCTGTGGCTCCATTTTCCTTTGGGAGCGGGGTGATCAATGCTGGTCAGATGGTGCAGCAGACTTGTTTTGTAGCAATTGGTGATGAGCCCCTTACAATTTCATGGGATGTAAATGGTCAAGATGCAAGTGCCATTAGAGGAGTGAACATTTTCAAGATTGGGACTCGAACTAGTATTCTTAGCATCCGTTCTGTGGGATTCCACCATATTGGAACCTACACTTGCACAGCAAAAAACCAAGCTGGCAAAGATTCTGTTTCTGCATCTCTCAAAATTAATGGTGATCATTTATTCACTGTGCTATCCAGAACTTTTTTATTTTTTGGCACATTTTTTTATTCCTTCACTCTCACCCCATCTCCATTAATTAGTACTTTCGTTGCAAATTTACAGTTACTATTATTTTGCTATGGTTTGCCATTGCGACAACCTTATTAAGAAATGAATCAAGTGGACTAATATATTTTCTTACATTATTTTGGATGAAGAAATTTTTTGCTATTTAAAATATGGAAGTCAGGTAATTTTTTTAATAGGCCTCATGTTAAGGGAATGTGTGTATTTAATTTCTTTGTTGATTCAAAGAGAAGGATACCTGAATGAGACCACCAAGCTTGGCATCATAACATCAACCTTCAGTGCCATTATTTCATGAGGGTCTGAATTTTTTTATCCTTGCTATTCTAGATACAAAAAATACCATAGGGCTTGTATGTAGCTTTCAGAACTCTTTATTTATTTTCTCTCAGTCCTACCATATATCATCCCATTCTCAATCGACGAGGAGCTGAATTCTGGTGACAGCATTCAACTCAACTGCCATGTGTCAAAGGGTGACAAACCGCTCAAGATCACATGGAATTTCCAGGGTGGAGAGTTATCCTCTCACTTGGGAATCTCTACCACCAAAGTGGGGGATCGTTCAAGTATTTTGACTATTGCTTCAGCGATGGCTGCTCATTCAGGAAATTATACATGCACTGCACAGAACAGAGCTGGATCTACCAGCCTTTCAGCGACCTTGAATGTGAATGGTATTAATATTGTGCCATCTGCTTAGCTCATTCTGTATTGTTAGTTATTGTCTCACAAAAAATAGTTATTCTTTAGAGAAAACTGTGCCTTACTGACACTTGGGTGGGATTTTGAATGGCATCCCTACATTTGTGCTCAGGGTCACAAGAAAGAGAATACAGAAGTTATCATTACTCAGACTCACTATTCTTGAAGCTGTATGAATAGTCCATTGATCTACATTATGCATCTCAGGAATATGATTGTAACCACAAGTTACATATTTAAAATCCTATTTTTATCTATGAGCAACATTTCCGTCTTTTTCCTCTCATCCACTCTTCAGAAATTATCCAAAGTGTGAAGTTGTTAACCTTGCCTCCACAAACTCTTGATAGCTCTGTTGTTGCTGTATGCATTGGTGAACAGTGATGTAACTTCATGGAATGGTCATCACTTTCATTGTGGAGTGGCATTTCATACACTCAGTGCTCTGACTTGCACCATCTCTCAGCTGTTCTATTGGTTTCTCCGTTTAAGGTGTACATTTTTTGTACTTGAAGAAAAGAATAATCCATAACATTTTCTTGGCTATCTGCATTTTTATGCACCCTCTTGTTATGACAATTTTTGCTAGATCTTGGCTTATCACGTGCTGTTTTGTTGGACGTTTTGTTAAATTTAAGGCTTTGTCAAAGGTTAAAAAATAATTTATCCATCAAGTCTCTTCATTGTGTAAAAGTGTGAAGCGCCATTTTACTGTTCGTTGTCACTTCATTTCAGCGCTTCCCCATATCACTGCATTTGAGTTTGAGGGTCCAGCCAATGCTGGTGACACTGTTCAAATGGCTTGCCATGTGCCCAAGGGAGATCTTCCATTGCAAGTGGAATGGCTATTCAATGACTTTCCTCCTCCATCCAATCTTCATATGAGCACTATGATGGTTGGCCACCGTGCTAATTTCCTGTCAATATCTCATGTCACAGCTTTGCATAGTGGCACTTACACCTGTGTTGCCCGAAACCCTGCAGGGATTACCACTTTCTCTTCAACTCTCACTGTTAATGGTATCCAGGATTAATTCACTTTATATTTACTTCATACTTGTCTAACTTTGCTTTAATCCTCCCTCTATTTGATTTTCTCTGTTTATTGTATGCTGCGGTTAGTTTTACCATTTTATTTGCTTTATTGTTTTCATAGGAGATGCTAAATCAAGCTTTTTTTATAATGTGTACCATTTATTCAACTGAGAGAAAGGTATAGGAGCAGCTACTGATATTTTCATAATTGCTTTTAAATTTTTAGATGTTAGTGTCTGTACTTCAGTATCGATAGGCTCACTATAAAAAGGATCCTTATTTGCTATATTGTTTCTCTCTCTTATCTGCATTTTTGATGTGGGCAAAGTTACTCTTATCATTGACACTGATGTAGATATTCATTGTTTATTCCTATCACTCCGTTTTAATTTTCATCCCAACCACCCTTTTCTATTTCTCTCTTTTCAGTCCCACCTAAAATTCTTCCTTTCACATTTGGTTCTGAACCTCTGAGTGTAGGACAGCCATTCACCTTGACTTGTGCAGTTATTGGTGGAGATAAACCCATCACAGTTGAATGGCTGGTCGATGGCCGTAGAATCCCAAATGAAGGAGGCATCACCGTATTTCCTTTAGGAGATTCTGGTTCCATTCTCACCATTCCATCGGTTCATTCGGCTCATGCAGGAAATTATTCATGCCGTGCAATAAATACTGCTGGATATGCATCACATTCCTCTTTTTTGAGGGTTACTGGTAAACATTGAAAGATCACTGTCAGAATAATTTTTACTTATTTTCTTATGCTGTAAATACCTAATATTTGCCCAACACTATGAATGTGATAAATCCTTATCCAAAAGACAGGAGTCGGATTTTTTAAAAAATTGGTTGAGATAGTGACTGCACTCTTTATTTTCTTATGCATAGGGTATTTACCTCTCTTAAACCCACTATGAGGATCCATTTCTTCGTTTGTTTCTTGGCTAGTAGACTTGCTCTATTGTCTTGTGGTATTTTTTTTGAGTGGCTGTATTGTTGGTGGCATTTCTAAGGCATCTTGATGCTTTCCATCAATGCCACTGATTTTGAAGTTACGCTAACTCCCAGGCTTCATATCGTTGTTTATGGAGGTGAACTCTTGGAAGTGAGAAAAATCTTTCGGTATTCAATCCATTTCCTTTCACCAGAACATCATCTTTTTTGTACAGCAACACAATTTTTTTAGAAATATTGTGTTAATTAGTAATACAATAGTGTTTGGTTTACTATTTAAATGTGCCCTTACGTTGCTGGAACACAACTCATTTTAGCACTACTCAAGCAATGAATTCATGAAGACTCTTCAGTTTTTTTTCATTCGAATAAAAATTTCAAGCTATATTGAGGCATATTATAGATTATTGGAAAGAAAAATTTTCCTTTTTGTCATAATCGCAAATAGGTGAGAAGGGAATATTCAAGTATTACTGAAGCACCCCTCGGAGAGGGGTTTACATGTTTGCTTGCTTTAGCTAACAAGTGGTAGGGGTGGGGTCGCAGCAAAGCTTATGTAAGACAGGAAGGTTTATTTCTTTAGCAAAGATAGGAGGAGTGATCAAGTGGAGAATATTGTACAGCATACAGAATGCCCATATGGTATACAGCATAACTGTAGGTATTAATAAATTAATTATAGGTAATGCTAAACTACTTAAATATGGTGTATTAAGCTTTTAATGGTATTCATGTGAAATTGCTTAAGAAACACTTAAAAAGTATATGAAGTAATGTTTTTTTATGAGAAGCAAGTGTTAAAAAAAATCTTACGTAAGAAAGTGGGTATAGGGGTTTGGCAAATGCTTATATTTACGTTCAATGGTGGCAGTGGGCTCAAAAATGGATGAAAATATGCTTATGTAATCCTTGAATTCTCCTGGACCCATGGCAAGTTCCTGCTCGTTTTCAGGAGAAATCGATCAAATTTTGTGGGTTATTTTTGATGAAATACCTACCAGTAGCTTTTATTGGACTGGTTTATATTCTCAGCTATAATTTGGTAATTAGGTTGTGAGGAATGCTGTTACTGAGGCATAGATATTGTCATCATCTGAAATGGTAGAGATCCTTTGCCTCCCTGATGGCAGTGATGCAGTGGAGAGCATATATTTGCCATTTCCTTTTTTTTTTTTGATTTACGAAAGATTTGGGAATGGTAGCATTAATTTAAAATGATTATTGAAAGACTGCAATATAGAAGATAACTCATCTGAGGTCATATTGTTAGGTTGGAGATGTTGAGGAATTAGGTGGAATAAAATTTTTGTGAATTCCTATCTTTTCAAAAGTTATATTTAAATTTCTTGTTTAAGTTTAGCCATCTCAACTATTATGTATAGTATTTATTCATAGTCAGCGGCGCCGACTACATGGGGCCTGAGGGGGCCCGAGCCCCCTCAATAATTCGTTATGGGTGTGAGAAAAAAATGTGTCAGGCTTGTCGATTTTCCCCGAAGTGTCCAGATATAGAGATTCGAGTTATCAGGGTTCTAAAGTTGATCATATGACTCTTCTAAAATGCTTAAAAAACTTAAAACTCAACTTATAAAATTTCCTGGGGCAAGATCCCCGGTTTGGGCCCCCCAAATATTTTTTGTAAGTCGGCACCCCTTTTCATAATGTAGGTTGTTAGGGAACATCGAATAGTTCCACAATTTAAAATTTCAAGATTAAACAGTTATGCCATTGTTTCATCTGTTAGGGCAAGTTGTCTGGGTATTTGAAGATTTTCTGGATAAAAATAAGTACCTTCTTAAAATTATCAAAATTAGCAATTAATGCTTCTGTCAGCCTAGAAACTAATGGTATTAATGCTTAACAAACATAATTCCTGGGGATGAGAAGAAAACACAGATATGAAGCTCTCATTTCATTTGGTACTCTCGTATGTGCCTCCTGTCTGGGGCTACGAAACACGACTTTCTTTGGGTGACAAACCAAGGGGTTTTTGGGTGACTAGTACAGGAGGGGAAGGAAATATGAAGGAGAAAAATTATCACAACTTTAATAAGAGTAGTCTTAATCACCGTAGCAAAGCCAAATTTTAATTGGCTTTGCTTAAATCAAATATCAACTATCAGCCTGCCCTGTGAAAAGAAATAATTATCAGACTTGGTCTGCACTAGAGAAGCAAAATTGATTGAGCACAATTAATTGTTTTTACTTATGGAAATTAGAAAAGAGACAAGTAAGCCTATTTAAAATGTTAGGGTACGCTGAAGGAGATTTAAAGTTTTGTATGTATGTTTTTATTTTTATTACTAATCGAGTGTGGTGGCCGAGACATCAGCATCAATTTGCTTTAGATGAAAGGTGCCAGATAATCAAAAGGGATCTTCTCCAGATCATAGCTTCATTTTTATATTTATTCTAAGATAAAAATCCATCATAGTGAAACCTAGACTCTGAGGATGGAAAGCCTGTGATCCACTCCCCAAAGAAAACTTTCACAAAAATTCAATTGTTTCTCACATTTAGATAAAAAATCTGGGTTAAATTTTTTAAAACTGTAGATTTCTTTTAATGCTGCAATCCAAAGGCAACAAATCATCTTTTAATGACCTCATTCATTATATTAATCCTTGAATATGTAAAGTATTATGGTAGTTAAGTCCTTTCTTTATGTTGATGTGCTATCTGATATATTCTGTTGGTGTTCTCATGTGATTACAGCTAGATGAATATTCTCTTACGAAGTGCCCTACTTTGTAATCGTGTTCTCGATTTACTTTCATGTCTTCATTCATGCTCTTTGTCAATGAATTATCATACCCTCTTTTCTCCCATATGTTCTATCTGAATCACGAGCAATCATCTGAATGATTGTGTGCTCTTATTCCACCAGTCCCTCCCAAACTCCTACCATTCTCGTTTGGTGTTGAAGCTCTTAGTCCTGGGCAGTTGGTGACAGTGCCATGCAGTGTGGTGGAGGGTGATACACCCCTCACGCTCTCCTGGCTGTTCAAAGGCAAACCAGTTGTGCCTCATTCTGGGATTTCTGTAGTCCACCTTGGTGATAGAGGGGCCATCCTCAGCATTGGATCAGTCCAAGCACACCATGCTGGTCTCTACACATGCTCGGCATCAAATAAAGCTGGAACCAGCCAACTCTCATCTATGCTAGTTGTCAATGGTACTTTACCATTGTCTGCAGTCTACAAATTTGGACCTAATCGATTTGTTCCAAAATTCATTCACTGTGGAGTAATTCATTGTATCTCATGCGGATTCTTCACTGTTATTATACTCTGCTAGAAGAATATTTTGATCAGTGCTTCTGCTTTTATCATAAGGGCAAACAAAATTGCTTCTACATATTTAAAATTGATGGAGTGTATCTAAACTCTTGGTTATTATGATAAAGATAGGGGCATTGTGACTAAATTTACGTGTGTAATTGATTATTTTCTTTTAATTCCCATTGTTTCCATTGCTTAACTTGTCGTTGTCCTTTTATTTCTGCTTTCCTAATTTGTTTCTTTCTGTAAGTCCTTTGCCATGATCGCTATACCATTAGATGTGTCCATGTTGTATCATTTCTCTGTCCCTTATTATTGGCTGCGAATGAAAACACTACCACTGTTTCTTGTTGCCATTTTTCTGTTCCATTTGTGTGCCTGTTCCTACCAGAGATAAGGAATCATGAGCATTTCTTTGAAGCTAAATCCTCTTCTTCTAATTAGTCCCACCCGAGATCTTGCCATTTACATTTGGCGAGCGGCCTCTGAGCGCTGGCTATCTGGTGACCGTGCCATGCGGGGTTGGGGGTGGCGACAGGCCTGTGCACGTCAGGTGGCTCTTTGAGGGCCACAAAATCCCCTCGGGAGGCTTGGAGGTGGCACGTGGTGATGGGCCCATGGCACTCCCCCTTGGGGAAGCGGGGTCCTTGCTGAGCATTCCTGGTGTGCGGGAAAACCATGCTGGCACTTACACCTGTGTGGCTGAGAATCGTGCTGGCCGCACAGAGTATTCGGCTACCCTTCAAGTGATTGGTTAGGGACAAGGATAAAATAAAACAATATGATGGATAAAATAACCCTGCATCTGAATTATCAAAGCCTATCAGTTTTTTTTGTAACTAGGCCTGTTTGCTCTGAATTGTCTGCTTCTTATCTGAATTCTTTCTTTATCTTCATCAGGAAATGCATTTCCTAAACTTGCTATGCGTAACCGTGAGGGTTTTTGTTATGCAGCGATTGAATCATCTTGTTGAAGCAAAATCTACTGCATGATCCATACAAATTTTTCATCTTTTCTCTAAAATCCATTCCATTAACCTAATCACTGAATTGATGACCTTCATCTACGTAGTTATTGAATTTTAATTTGATTGAACATCAGTTGTTATGAGTGCTTGAATATTATCTTCTTTGGCTTTTACAGTGGTTCCACAGATTAAGCCATTTTCATTTGGTGATGACCCAGTCTACTGGGGTGATATTGTAATGGTGAATTGCGTTGTATCGCAAGGGGATTCTCCCCTTTCAGTCGACTGGGTTTTCCCCAATGGTGTAACTGAAACAAGAGGGCTGACCATCTCGCGGCCTAATGAGCGAGTCAGCATTTTGACCATACAATCTGTAGCTGCTCTACATCGTGGGGAATACTCATGCATTGCACGTAACTTAGCTGGATCTACGAATAGAACTGCCACACTTAATGTCTACGGTACCTATTTCGCTTCTCTTTCAATAATTTTGGTTTGCTTGGCCAACTGTTTTGTATTGTTTGATGTTGAGGATTGTTAAAAGTGCTTGTATTGAGGTATGCGTAAGAAAACATTAGTCTCTTATCGGCGATTGAGTTACTTCGAAAGTGTCTACTTATTGTCGCAGTGTTTATCTGATGGCTGTAGTGTAGGGAGTCTTTGATGATGACTTTTTATGTGAAATGTACTCTTTAGGTTAGTGGTTATGAATGAATTGGTTAAATAGGTTATTGGTTAAATTGTGAACGTACCGTAGCATGTCTTCATTATTTGAAATTGTCGTGTCCCCCCAGTTTTGCCTACCATCACTGGTCCCATGACATTTGGGACAAAACCTTTGCATGCTGGTGAGCATGCAACATTGCAGTGCTCGGTATCAGGTGATATGCCTGTATACATCTCTTGGTGGTGGAACGGAAGTCCCTTAGGATCTTCGGATGGAGTGTCACTCACATCAATTGGACAGCGTGTGAGCATTCTAACTATAGATTCTGTTCGAGGAGAGCATGCTGGCATCTACCAGTGCAAAGCTCGGAACAAAGCTGGGGATACGAGTGTTGAAGCACTTCTCTCTGTTAACGGTCTGTCATTCTCTTCTTAGGCAAGATTATTCCTTAGAAAGTATACTTTGACTGCGCTGTTTTTATGATTTTGGAAATATTCACTTCTTTCCTCATTATTGTTGTTGTTGTGGATGAATTTACTCTGCAGTTCTTTCCTTGTTTTGTTTGAATTTGGATAGGATGAGAATTTGAGTTTTTATCAAGGTGGATGCTCTGTAGGTGTGTTGAGGAAAAAAATAACCTGATCCTTTTTTTTATTAGAATTGGCATCTTGAATGAATATTTATTAAGGCTATAATATTTTTGAGGCAACATCATGTTTTATGACCTCAGTTTTAAGGTGTCTTGTATGCATAAAAATTTTGGTTCTTGCGACCCTGATCACATAAATCAACTTGGTATCCTATTTCAGTTCCTCCAAAAATACACCCATTTGCATTCAATCCAAGTGGTGTGAATGGTGGAACTTCCACACGAGTCCTTTGTGCTGTCTCTGCTGGTGACTTTCCAATGCAAATGTCTTGGCTCAAAGATGGTTATCCGTTGGAAAGTGGGGAAGGAGTTCCCATGGTCACTAGGCTTGATGAATCCACGCTCATGCTCACCCTTCAACACCTCTCACTTTCCCAGTCAGGAGAATACACTTGCCAAGCCACAAACCCTGCCGGAACAGCCTCTCTCTCGTCCATCCTCAGAGTCAAGGGTAAATCCAGTCAATGTCAGCTTCCTACCAACTGCTTAGAATCTTGTTCATTCCGTTATTAGCTGCTGGTCTAGAAATGTATGGGTTTAGGATGGCCCGATTCTGAAGGCTCTTTTTGTCAGGGTTATAGGTTAGTGAAATGTTGAAAAATAAGGTTGATAGGGAAACATGACATAAATTTCGTAATCCCTACACTTGTGCATTCCATGAAAACTTGAGGTTATCCTGGTATGTGCTTGGTTTGTTGCTTGAAGTTATGCTTTTTTTGAATGTGGTTATCAGCTTAGATTCCATCCTGTCAGCAGCAAGAAATTCCTTGCCATTGAAAATACATCAGCTTTCGGTCTCAAGGCCAGTTTCTACCTTTTGGCTTTAAAATTTGAATAAAAATGCATGCACATCTTTGTATCGGTCACTTCTATTGTTTTCTTCATTAAAGTTCCAAAATATATCATCCACTCATAGAGTTCATATTGCATTAGTATCATCAGTTTGTATTTCTCTTTACACCGGGCATAATTATACATCCCAGACAGTCCTTCAAAACACTTGCTAAATTTCAACACACTCATATTTATGTAAACCCTTTGGGATTTAACAATGAGGCAGTTACAGTCAGGAAACCTTACCTTTCTCCATGCCCAGTCCTTACACTCCTACAATTTATTTTTATTTTTTTTTGCCCATGATGAGCCATGATTTTTCTGTAAATTCTTAAAATTAAATTGAAGCATAAGAAAAATTAAATGATAATTGACATTATTTTGACATTGATATTGTTGACACCCTTGCCAACATCCTTTGTTGACATTTAATCTATAATGCCAAAGATTGAAAGTTGAAAAATCATGGTTTAATTATTTTCTTTTTTTGTTTTGCATGCTTTTTGGTTTTATAAATGTTTGTTTCACAAAAAGCTTTTCATTGTGATTGATTTTCATTAATGCAATAATTGCTAATCTATGTATTATTAAATTTATCGATTCAACGTGAAAGAAATTCATAATAAGTAATCATTCACATCTAAGTAATGGCATATCTCTGTTGAATCGTATTTTGATCAACTTAATGAAATATTTGGCATATGAACGAATTCATAACAACAGTAAACTTTTGATCAATGTAATCAGATTCCTAAGGACATTTTATTTGTTCATCATATGCTCGTGCCTGTCAAATCATTTTGCCTTCAGCCATTTTATGTACAATTCATGTAATCATTGTCTAAATTTCTCTATTCATTCACGTATTCATAAAATGAGAAAATGTTTTTTCAAGTTCTCAGTTCTGAATATTTTTTAATATCTCAAATAGGAAGTACTTTTAAAAGAAAAATATTTTAGACCCATGCTTCAGATTACTAAGGAATCCTTATCATTTCCACAGTTCCTCCAAGATGGATTTTGGAACCAACAGATAAAGCATTCGCTCAGGGAAGTGATGCTAAAGTTGAATGTAAGGCTGATGGGTTTCCCAGGCCTCAAGTGACATGGAAACGAGCTGCAGGTAATACTAATGCTGCCTTGTGATATTAAATAAAATATTTTGAAAATTGTTTCGTGAAATATACTTAACTAGCACAGGAATTGGTTATAGTCTCATTTTTAAAAACTAATGATTGTACTTAGCTCATATGATCTTTATCATAATGTTTGGGTCAAAATATTTTCTCATACATTGATCTCCACTGGGGTTCTATGATTTTTCAAAAGGGGAACATAGTTGTTTAAATTGTCCTTCTTTCTCATTTACAAGAACAAAAAATTCAATTAAAATTTCTTTTATTGAATTTGCACTTCTAATGATATTAGTTTCAATGTGTAGTAATGAAAAGTAAAATGTTGTGCTTGCATATATTATATACATGCTGTAGCTTTTTCTTGATCCAGAACCCTGTGTGAATTGTAAAGTTCTTAGGTGTAATCAATATGTGTTGTACCAACTCATGAGCCTTTCTTTTTTAATTTGATAACTATAAAAATTTGAGTAAAGTTTTTTCTTAAATGTATTCGATTGTTTTTACATGGATTCTATTTCTTACAGGTGATACCCCTGGAGATTACAAAGATTTAAAACCAAATAACCCTAACATCAAAGTTGAAGATGGTACTTTATCAATCAATAACATTCAAAAGACTAATGAGGGGTATTATTTGTGTGAAGCTGTGAATGGTATTGGATCAGGATTGTCTGCTGTTATTTTAATCAGTGTGCAAGGTAATTTTATAAACTAACTTCCATAAATGTAATTATTTTTTCCAAAAATTATTCACTCACAAAATAATCAAATTGAACAAGTGACACTACTGTATTATGTATTAGTTTATTACACAGCATACTCCTGATTATCCGGGCTAATGATGGGGAGAGGGGCACGAATAATCTGAAAACACAAATAATCCAAACTTTCTCTGTAATTTCTTGTAATTTTCATTATTTAGGCAAAACAAACAATCAATTATTAACTACGGACATTGTCTGTTATTTTAGATCGCTTTCCAGAATCAGTTAGAGCTTTATTTTCGTGACTACGATCGTTTTGGCGGCAATAACGTGATTTTACTCGTATTCCTGTTGTTCCATATAATACCTGGTTTCAGAAAACCATGCACCTGTGTCTGCAAAATTGGTTTGCACAAATGCTTCAAAACCGCTGCAACTACACTGTCAGGCACCACGCTGCATAGTCGCATCTCGCGCAAGTTGCCTGGTATGCAACTGCTGTGGGACGCAGTTTCATGATCACTGAAGGCATTCACGCTCTGTGATGTTTACATGACATGAACACGGAGCTTCCGTGAAGGTAATGGGGGCCTGATCATCCCATCGTGCATTAGTGATTATAGGAAACCTGGACTGTTGGCAATTTGTCTACACAGGCAATTGCCTGACTATAACTTATACTATATCTACTTTCACTTCCCTCGCTGCCTTCACCTCTATTATTCTTTTCCTCTCCTGTTTGACCTTGAGTAGTCATGGCATTAATAAGTCCGAGTCCAGCAAAATCTCCGGTTTCTTTGGGCCGCATTCAACCGAATGCGAGGCCACGGTAATGATTGTGCATTTGCAATATAAAATATGCAAATAAAATCAACAGATTTAGGCGTTACTTGGTGGAACGATGAGATATTCATGATTAAATTAAGAAAGAAGAACTTTGTACTTTCACATTAATATTTAATCACGACCATGGTTTCAACGTTAGACGTCATCATCAGGTGAACTCTACAGAGGTCCATCACATCCTTTTATACCAGGCTAGGAGGGGGAGGGAGGAAGGTAATTAGGTTGAAAGGATTGGTTAACAGAGAAGAGGGAGGGGGGAAAAAAACCTTGGTCATGTGGTATGGAAGTTAGGGGGAGGAGGCACCCTTATGGGGGGCACGGCAAGTGGAGGGGGGGGGGGGTTCAGGTGAGAGAGAGAGAGAGGCCGAAGAGTTCGTCATGTCATTAGCCCAGGAATTTAGGAGTGGGAGGCTTAAAAGAGGGGAATGGTAGTCATACAAAAATTCGTTTACAATGTTGTCATTGGAACGTACGTGCTGCAAAATTTCCATTTGTTCCAAAGCGTCTAATCTAGGTCCTTTAGGTTCATAATGAAGCACTTCAAACACAAAATCACTTTGATGATTGTTATCTAACAAATGTATAGCAAATGAGGAACTTGCATGGGTCGTAGATTGCTCTAAAAACTATTTTGAATAAGTCAAATGGATACATTAGCTCGCAAAAATACCTTCAGTTTCTCCATTCAACATCAAAAGAAATAACAAAATTGCATTTAAAATCGAGAAAATTTTCTCTGAGCCGACCACTGCGCGAAGACACCCGAGCGTTGCCGAGGCCAGGCGTGACGTCATAGGTGCCTAAACAACCGTGGGGAGTAGGGAAATACGCTGAGCGCTTGGAGTAAAATTTGTTTTGAGGGAGTATTTAGCCGCTAATCGTCACTTTATTTTGTTCTGTTATTCTTGGGCAAGTTTTCCTATTGCTATTGTGCCTAGATTATTACTAAGGATATTAATAATGCGGCATCGGGATGATGAAGTACAAGCGTTTCACTTCGTGTGTTTTAGTTATCAGAAAAATGGATGATAACGTTGCCACTCGTTCGAATAGTACACCTGAAATTCATCTACGTCTACATAATACCCCGCAAGCCGCCTATAAGGCGTGTGGCATAGGATGTTAGGACACCAGCCTTTTTTTAGGACACCAAAAATTGATGCCATGACCCTCATGGAATTTGTTAAGACAAATTATTGCTATGCGTTGGCGGCAAATCGAGTTGTAAAAGAAACTTGTAATACTGGAGGATAACGATCGTAAGCTGTGCTGTTGACATTAGAGTAAGTTGTGCTGTTGAATTTGGCAACGCCGGATTAGCGGAGAAGGTAGTCCTATCCGTCCTACGGTACGAATTCACAGCAAAACAGTCTGCACACAATCCACATGTGAGATCGCGATCGGTTCCGCTGCCAACACACACACAAGCTACAACCTATTTCAATAATATAGGTAAATCCATAAACAATATACTAGCATATACCATAAAAATATAGCGGGAAATAGGCAAATACTCTTATCAAAAACTGGATGTCACTGTCACATTCTTATATTCATCACGTACAACTTACAATAACAGAACTCGTTATGATGAATACAACTATTTATTCACTGATTTAAACCCTTAAATTAGCCCACACAAGTGACACAGGTGACATTTCTCACTACTATTCGTTGAAATAATGGAATAACAAACTTCACACACAGTTTTTATTTCAATAGCGTGATCGTGAAATGTCATATCTACGGTGAACAACGGAGATTAATTAGCACGCCACTGACAATTTTTACACTACTGTTAGACATTTATCGATAGCGTAATAGCACTTTTTACAATTAAATCACGATGGAACACTGATAACTCTTGGCCGATATTTTTCAACCTTGTCAAACTTTGTGCATTACAACCACTGGCACTGTGATTATTAGCAGTAGCTTAACGGGAGACGTCACACTGAAAATAACACTATTTTGGCACAAAAATGTTCCTAGATGTCTCCAATCAGCGAGCAAAAGTTGCATTGACTGGAATTCACCTCATAATACAAGCACAGATAGTCCTAAACGACGAATTCTCCGGTACCTACGAATAAACGGATGTTATTGTATATAAAAGCTAAGCGGACATCAGTAAACATCAAAATCCTTCTAATTGCATACTTAAATGAATGATATGCCGTCGATAACATCAACTTACAATTAACGTATCCCCCTTCCAATGGCCGTGGCTCAGACTCCTACCACGATGTTATTTAGGTATTATATAATTTTTGGTTTAACTGCTCCAGTTTTATATTTTATGCCCGTACTCGGATATTAATATTATAAATAATGCAAAATATGAGGGCTTCCAAGCCTCTATCGTCGGATATTTATCTTTAAATATAAAATAATCAACACGTCTAACAAACGAAGCTCTCACAACTGCTGGCAACTATTATAAACAATCACAACAATAGCTTTGCGTGATGTTTAGGCACCTTTGACGTCATCGAGGCTTCGTCGGCAGTGGCTTGGGGGGTGAGGGAGTTTTTCCCGCGCTTTAAAATTCGTAATATTTATCATTATATATCTCGCGAAGGAAAACTCAGATATGCATGCGGTTTTCTTTGTTGTATTCAGAAAATAATTTTCTATCCGCCTGTGAAATAAAAAAAATTCATGCAAGTTCCCCATTGTGAAGTAGTCTTTTTATTTCTCTGGCAGGCTTGATGTTCTTTTACCCGCTCTTGAAATTGTCGCCCCGTTTGCCCAACATACACCGCGTTGCATTCACATTTTAGTCTATACACCCCACTCCTTTCTTCTCTTGGGATGGGATCTTTGGTGAGGGAAAGAATGTTCCTGAGGTTGGATTTATTGTAAAACGCAACTTTAATTTTATCCTTGGGCACCTTTTTGTATATCTTCGGCCCAACGTCCTTTAAAAAAAGGATTCTACGCCACTTGGCCGTGGATTCTTGTCGCGTTCGGGATCCATAAATTTCTCCCACTGCTTGTTTTTTTAATTGTTTCCGGTATAAGCTATCAATTAACTGTTCGTTGTATCCGTTATTTTTAGCAATTAGTTTAATTGTGTTTAATTCCTCATTGAACTTGGCAGGGGACATCGGAATATGCAGCAACCTATGTAACATGCTGTGAAAGGCTGATAACTTGTGGGAAAAACAATGTCTTGAACTGGAGTGGATCACTTGGTCCGTATAGGAGTTTTTCCGAAAGACTGAAAACTCGAGGTGATTGTTGACCTTAGTGACTTTAAGATCTAGGAAGTTGAGAGAGTTATTTTCTTCTATTTCGTAAGTGAAATTCAAATTGCGGTCCAAAGAATTCAAAAAAGATAGGAACATTTTTAGTTGTCTTATTGAGCCAGTCCAAATACAAAACACATCGTCCACATATCGATGCCAGGATAGCACATTTTTGGTCTGTGGATTATTGAGGGAAAACAGGTTCCTTTCGAAAAAGTCCATATATATGTCCGCCAGGAGAGGGGATAAAGGAGAGCCCATGGCCAATCCATTGGGCTGTTCATAAAATACACCGTTAAATTTGAAATAATTTTGAGACACACAAATCTTCAATAGATCACACAAGTCACTTATAATGGGAGCTGCCACACGTTTCTGGACGAGAATAGATTCTGCTATGTCTACGGCTTCTTTGGGTGGGACACAGGTGAAGAGATTGCACACATCAAAAGACACTAACAAGCACTTATTGGGGATATCAATTTTAGAGACGTGTTGGATGAAGTCAATGGCGTTAGTAACTCCATACTTAGGGGTAAACTTTGAGTGGTGTCTTAGTACACAGTTGAGTTTTTTCGCCAAGAGGTAGCTTGGAGCCATGACGTTGGAAACAACGGGTCTAATTGGACAATCACTCTTGTGAATTTTAGGAAGCCCAAAAAAACGTGGAGCAGAGGGGTTCATTTGGTGTAACCTATTCACTTCATTCCACTTAAATAACACTGAAACTGATTTTAAGGCTCTTTTGCACTCTATTTGGAACTTGGCAGTCGGATCTGTCGGCAATTCTTTGATCCCATTGTCTCGTATGAACTGTTCACATTTCTCTAAGTAATCTTCTTTATCCATAATCACAACTGCGTTCCCCTTGTCAGCTTTCTGAATAACTAGCTGTTCTGACCTAAGAGTACACTTAATCGAGTTAAGAGTTTCAAATTCTGGGTATCGTCTCTTCACCTTTGATTCATGAACTATAAACCTATTTAACTCCTGGGCAATGAAATGCTTCACATGCATATTGTCTTTCTGGAGAGCTATGTCACAATCCACTGCTAAATTCTTAACGTCCTTCACGGAAATGGGGATATTTGGCACGTATTTCAAGCCCTTTTCTAATAAGGTCACTTCATTTGGCTTAAAGGAGTGTTTAGACAGATTTACGATTCGTGGTCCGAAAGTGGTGGCGATTCGTGGTCCGAGATATTCATGGTTAAATAAAAACACAGTACTATTCCACAACCTTATATTTTGGCAGTCTACTAGTTTCAACGTTTACAACGTCATTATTAGTCTTATCATTGTTAGTCTTGATAATGACGTTGTAAACGTTGAAACTAGTAGACTGCAAAAATATAAGGTTGTGGAATAGTACTGTGTTTTTATTTAACCATGAATAAAATATGCAATTATAGACAACATGTTTCTTAATTTGCGATTGGTTAACCATTGAAGAATCTTCTAAAATTAATCAAGAGTTTTTTTCCTGCCACTGATCGTCGTCTACATGCTAGGGAATATATCCAAGTAAACACTCCTTGTCTAAAAGTAAATAAAATAATTCCCTTTTACAAAGAGGATTCTAATGGAAACAAAAATCCCATCGTAGCCTTGCATTAAAATGCAAATATATTGGTGCTTTTGTGTCCGATTTTCTTATAAAGATTGCGGAAAACATCGATGAAGTGTAAAACTCATGCATGGATAAGCCGCAACACAGATAAACCGCAGGTGGATAATCGGGAGTCTGCTGTACTTGTAAATATTATTACACATTATCGATTGTGGCTTATTTGTGATGGTAGCAATTTAAAAGTATTTTGCTTTAAACTAGTCGATTCCACTTTTTTCGATTCTGATGCCAATTCCGATTCCTTGAAATCGATTCCCGATTCTCAATTCCGATTCCATCGATTCTTATTCCTTCTAACTGGTGGGATATTAATTTATCTGTAGCATTGCTGTCATTAAAATTTAAGAATTGAATAAAATAAAATAACAATAGTCGTGGTGGCTAAACAATAATGTAGCGCTCATTGCGTCCTTAAATACCAGAGCAGCCTGGCAGGTGCGCGGCAGCGGCCACCGAACGCAACCTGTCGAGTCTACCCGGAGGCTGGGGCAGCTTATGCCACACATGTATCAACTTTCTCAAGAGTTGCATTGATGAAACTGGGCTATACAAACGCGAATGTGTCTAAATTTTTGTTATTAATGCAGATACGCGTTAGTCTATGTAAAAAAGTTGTATAAAAAAAACCTGCTCTTTGCACGTATTTAATTGAAACTTTTTTTTCACAGGAAAACTCACTCTCTGCACATTTTTATTATCATCAGACATCAAATATCATTTGAAAATAAAAATTATAGATTTCGATCTATTATACGTTAAATTGGTGGTCCAGATGAATTCTCTGATGGTGATTCATTATCGCAATAATTTGATTTGCCGTGACCAGCGGTTAATAAACGAACGAAAAACGCATGCACTGCTTCCCGATCCCGTGGTTTCCAAATTTTTTCTCTGAGAGTTGCTCATGAGCATGCGCCATTTCAGGGTTCATCGGTTTGTCGCTCTTGCCAACATTTTCATGTTTCCGAGGCCGCTTAGGTATATTCTTCGCAGCACTCACATGCCAGGCATATCCTCCGCGCAGGCAAGGTTGACACCGCGGCCGCTTAGGTGTGTGGCAGCCTTTATGTCCCAAGTCTATGCTCAAAAATTTATCTTCCTAGAATCGATGGAATCGGAATCGACTTTAGGCGAACGATTCTCGATTCCGATTCTGTGCCCGAGAATCGGTGGAATCGAGAATCGACATTTGGAATTGACTTATTCCTACTATAAACTGTTGAGTCCTTAGCCATGATTCCATCTTAAAATCATGTATGGGAGAACAAAATAATTCTACCTTCAGATACTTAATTGGTTGAAATTTGTTGAAATAGACATGAGGGATGTGCAAGCAATTAGGTACATCCAAATTTTCTTACTAAGTAAGAAATATCAGTTGTCTGTGATGTTAGTTAAGAAATTGTAAGCTACTTACTCATATCCTGGCGGTAAAAAAATTCAAAAAAACATGGTTTAACTGGCCCTGATTTCCACGTGGAATGAAGTGACATAGAAAATAACAAGAGAGATGCCTGTTAACAAATAATGTTTACAAGTTACTGTTTAGTGAAAAAATAAAAATTCTGTGAATCTGAAAATAAGTTATTTCAGGCATGACTTTATGGAAACTACTTAACATGAACCAAAATATATGCATCAAAACTGTAAAATTCTTTTGAAATGAAAAAAAGTAGTCATTTTAATTGATATAACCATTTCATGTTTTATTCTTCTGGCAAACTTGTGTAGCATTCATATGAAAAAATATCAAGTTTGTAATTTTTTCATGCATGCATATTATATTATATTATATGCATTATTTTATATCTATGACGTGGTTTTTTGTTTACATTAAATTATAACTTGTTCTAGCTCCTCCACATTTTGAAATAAAGTTGCGCAATCAAACATCAAGGCGTGGAGAGCCAACTGTTCTTCAATGTGAAGCAAAGGGAGAGAAGCCTATTGGAATTCTGTGGAATATGAACAACAAGCGGCTTGACCCCAAGAGCGATAACAGGTTTTTACTTTTCATATTGTCTACTTTCTGTGAAATATGTTTTGTTCTTTGTTGATGAGGAAGAAACTTTAAAAATTAGTATTGGTGTGTGGCAATTTGTGAAAGGATAGCTCTCCAACTTTTCTTGTTTGTGTCTCTCCTTGGGTTACCTTAGTTCTTTTGAGTATCTTTTGCATGAATGAATAATTAACGAAAGTGAAGTATGGCTACACCAAACTGATTAGATGGTTTTACAATGTGGCAGTTTGTAAGTATGAGTAGAGAACATGAGTAGGAACTAATGAAGAAAATGGAAATCCATTTCCATTTTTCCATTAGTGGAAACTCATTATCCCAGTATTCCATTTTTCTCTTCCTTCCCTAAAATTTAGCCTTTACAAATTTCAAAAACTTTCAATCTCTTTTGCTTCCTCCTCTTGATGTTGGCCCAGAGGCCACACCTCACTTTTAGCACTTGGGTCATATAACAACACCTTTGCTACATGCCTGTTACTACCTTTCTTTCCTGCAGTGCCATCAATCCCAGATGCTCCTCCAACAACACTCTGGCCTCTCAATGTCCCCTCGGTACTTCATGAGATTTTCTCCAGGACCTCTTGTTTGTCCTTCTCTCATCATTGTTTTGCTATTTTTTTTGGTCTCTATGTTCTTCCCATCCTCCTATTTTATGCTCTCTTAAGAAAGAGACAAGAAAACTGGAACTTGAGTTATACTCAGATATATATCAAGCCTCTGCCACCGCGTTAGTCATTGATGACCCTGAGGCCACTTAGTTGCTCTGGAGCAATTCAAAGTGGTATTTATTAGCATGACCACAATCGCCCTTAGTCTCCCACCAGGACCTTGTACATTAATTGTTGCATGGATCCTAAGCAGTAGAGTGCTGTTCCGTAGGCAACAAGTGAATATTGTTTATGTTTCACCAATTGTAAAAAATGTGTGTGACTGTTATTTTTTCTTGCATTTGGACTTACTAATTGTTGTTGCTGTCATTCCAGGTACACAATACGCGAGGAGATATTACCAAATGGTGTTTTGTCTGACCTAAGTATTAAGAGAACTGAGCGGGGAGATTCTGCTCTGTTCACTTGTGTAGCCACTAACGCTTTTGGAAGTGATGATACCAGCATAAACATGATTGTACAAGGTAATTTTTTCTCTTACAGTAATATATCCTATTACCTAAACTTAAAAATTAGTGTATGTAAAAATATTTAGTATTTTTTTAAGACTCTAGTAATATCTTGTATGAATTAGATTATTCTGTTTTTGGGTGTGTTACATTTTCAGAAATAGAGAACATCACCAGTTTATGTAGTTCTCTCTCGATATATAGGTATTTTTATAAATAAATATTTCATTGAGTGTGTTTGACAGGAAATATTATTAGGGAGATCAACTCAAAATTAGAGTCCAGTTGAGTTCAAGAAAAGAAAGATTATAGGCTAAACCAAATTTTAAAATTATGTATCTTTTGGGATTGTATGAATTAATCATAATTTATTTTTAAAGAAATCTCAATCGCAAGCTCTTGTTTCTAGCTATAATAATTAGAAAATTTAAATTGTCAGAGCTGAGGGAAAGTTACAGTATGAAATTGCATGCTACTCACATTATATTGATGTTATAGAAGTAAACTTGTGGAATTGATTTTCTGAAAATAAGGTCTGCAATCTATGTACGTATCTGTAATTATGATATTTCATCAGTGTAGCTTTTCATTCTGTTTTGGAATAGGCTGTGTACATTCACAGCATGGAGAATAGGTATTTAAAAAACTGGTGATTTTTCTCTTTTTCTTGAATAAATCTTCAGCAGTTGAATAATTATTTAAGCTCCAGGTTTTTAAATGCTGTTAATTGACTGATGTATGGACTACTAAAAATAGGCAGTTTTTCTCACATTTCAAAATTTTACCTCAAAAAGGTACTACAAAATATTTATTAGAGACATACAATGATGGATAAAATATGGATGCATTATCAATTTTAAAAACTAAACCTTGAAGTTGTCAACTAATTCCTAAATTTAAAATTTGTACAAAATAAAACTTAAGTGCTAATAACTTTGCTGCTGTGTGAAAAAACTGAGTTGCAAAATTTGGGGGTTGACAAAAATGAGGGAGTGTACATGCACTGGGAAATGGTATTTATTATATTAAACACTATGTATGTTCTCTTATCGCTTTTTGGTGACTAGAGGTAATTACATATTATTATTATTCATGAAACGTTTTGTGCTACTATCCATTTTACCTCTATTATTATTCATTCTGCTTTCTATTTTCAAAACCCATTTCTATGCCAGCATCAGGGCAACATACACTCTGTTGTCATCTTGCCATGTTGATTTCAAAATATTATTAAGCTTTGATGAATTCAATTTGAAATCATGTAGTTTGTTCCATTTGTTGCATAGATGGCTTTTAAGGAGTTGAGGTCATTCAGTACCTACTTTTTATATTGCTTCCTGTGGGAGTTGATTATGTGTAATATTTATGGAGTGTGGGATTTAATGTAGTTGAATTTATTTACAAAACTTCAATTGGCTTTACAGAGGTCCCAGAAGTTCCTTATGGATTGAAAGTTTTGGATAAATCTGGTCGCTCTGTTCAATTATCATGGGCTGCTCCATATGATGGTAACTCACCTATCAAGCGATATCTCATTGAATACAAAATATCAAAAGGTAAGGCTTGTTTTGAAATATTTTAATGAATATTGTGTAAATATTTTAACACATTTTTTCCATATTTTCCCAGCCAGGTAGTTCTTTTGTCCTTGTTGTAAATGTAATTACTTCAACCTCGTAAAAGTTATGGAATATTTTTAATCTTATATGATTGTGGAAATGTCTGTGACTCTGGAAAAATGTTTTCTTTGATATGCTCTTCTGTTCCACTCTTTATTACTTATTTAATCTGCAGTACATAATTCATCATAAGTGAATCATTTCTCATATTTCTGATTTTATCCAACCAGATTCATGTTTTCATCAGTTCTTTATGATTAATTTGTGTCTTGACTCGGTGATGAGCTTTATGGTTTCAATTTTAGGATCATGGGAAGTGGACATTGACAGAGTTTTGGTCCCTGGACAGCAGACTGTAGCCGGTGTATTTAACCTCAGGCCAGCGACCACTTATCATATTAGAATTGTGGCAGAAAATGAAATTGGATCATCTGAACCATCAGACACTGTTACCATTATTACTGCTGAAGAAGGTAAACGATATTCCATTCCCATCTCTCTGACACCCCTTATTCACTTTTAAAATATTGGTGATGGATGATATTATTTTGCCGTAGAGTCATGGAATACCTAATTACTAAAGGGGTTATATATCTAATAAATTGTTGCAATAAGTTTTTAAATGATTATACTGTCAGTGTAGAATGGTTAAGGCCTTAGGTGATAGATGTCATAATTTAATTACTCCTGACTATTCCAATTATACGTTGTCAGGGAATTCATCTGTCCTTTTCTTTCACCTATTCCAGTACAGAGTGCTGATTATCTGTAGTAGTGGGGAAGCTCAGTTTGACTATTGTGAAACTCAGTTAATCCAATGAACATTTTCGCAGATGTTTTCTCTTGATATACCCCAATCTTTTCAGTCTACGTTATAGAAATACTCATTGTTTTTGTACAATTTCACCCACTAAGTGCTCTATCAATTCACGAAACGTTATGTGATGAATATCAACCCTATGTATTCCTTAATAATTATTATTACACCTTATCATCATTGTATGATTTGGATGTAACGATTTTTTTTTCATGATACATTACTATGTTTTCTTTCTACTTCTCTACCTTGCCAGGATGATTACTGAAACTGGCTATATATTTTTGTTTTATTTTCTTATCTAAGCTCCAAGTGGCCCCCCAACAAATGTTAAAGTGGAAGCTGTTGATCAGCATATCCTGACCGTCTCCTGGAAACCACCTGAGAGGGATGAATGGAATGGCGAGATCATTGGTTATTATGTTGGCTACAAGCTTGTTTCATCTGATAAGCCATACCTTTTTGAAACTGTCGAATTCAGCAAAGAAGAAGGGAAAGAACATCATCTTCAGATTGTCAACCTGAAGTAAGTTTATGATTTTCCTGTGTAATAATGGAATAGAGTTGAAATAACCCTCTTTTAGAGCAAGTGTTGATGCAGATAGAACAGATTGTGTAACTTATATGCATTTTCTTTTGTCAACTGCTTACTTTTTTCCATAATAACTGGTATAAAAATAGAAAACATCCAAGTTTTCATGCTCTCACAATCCAGTCTTATGATAATTGTGTCATGAGATATCATGTTTGTGAAGATTTACTTCATAGGAGGTACAAAATAATACTAAAGTTTTGCATTTTAGTATGTAATTTCAAATAAAGAACCAAGTTTCTGGCAGTAATGACAAGTGGTTGGCTGAAGGGAAAAATATCATTATTTTAAAGTAAAACCCTCATATAACGAATTTAACTATAAAGTGAAATTTTACAAGGACCTCCATGTAACAAAGCCATAGACCTGGGTCCTTCCCAATAACCAATTACATAATATCACTACAAAATCTTCCTATAAATAAGTCCAAATGTGGGTTCCAGGTAGGAAATAATCTCTCTTTTGCAAAATTTTTCATTTAGAAATTATTTACCATGAGTTCATATGCGATATCACCTCAACATTTTTTCCTTTAGTTATGACCTACTAGTCAAGTTTTCACTCATTTTATTTCACTCATTCTGTTGAAATTCCGGTTCAAAAACTTGTTTCTCTAGATTCCGTGATTTGATGGAAATAGAGGCACACCAATCTCTTGACTAATCCTCCACTTATCCAATTAATGAACAATGGTTAACATCCCCCTTATCCTTGCAAGTGTCAGAGGGTGTCAACTGGAGGCATGAATGTAAAAACTGGAGTTGATGCCATTTCAAATTCTTTTTGGGGGAAGGAGCAGTGGAAATAATTATTGGTTCCCCACCTCCATGCAAAATTTCTGCTCTCGAAATCTTCTGAAAGTGTTCTGGAATTAGTATTCATCGTAGATTAACTATCAGTGCCTCAGAAAATTTTATTCGTCATGGGGACTTTTTATTAGTAACAGTGGTCAGAATTTATTGTCCGTTGTAAGAACATCCCATTTGGTGTCTGCTGTTGTTGCTATATTTATGGCCCACACTGTCTATCCGCATCAACTCTTTCATCATCCTGTGACGACGCAACCCACAACGCGCCTCTGTATACCAAACCTCCTTAAATTTAAGTCGTCATTTTCCCAGTCTGTTTGAAATCGCTACGTGGGGGTTTTACTGTATATGTTGAGCCAGTCCAAAAGTTGTGAGACACATAAGTGACTACTTACAGGAGGAAATGTGTTGCTTTGAATATTTATTATCATCATGAAGTTATAGCTTTCCACCATTTTATTTTATTTTTAATGTGCCATCATCTACTTTTGTTGTGGAATATAACTCGGGTAATTCTGCTCTGTTACTTAAATTTCTTTGCCGCTGTATCACTTCAAGTAGCCAAGTACTCCTTCCAGCTCATTGCAGTTATTACTCTACCATTTTCTTTAGCTACAATTCTTCGTTTTTTCATGCTATATTTTTGGGTCACATATTTTGGGGTATGCCTCTTGTTTTTTTCTCAAGGTTCCCATCAGATGAGGTTTTTGATCCAGCAATTTGTTTGCTAGTTCAACACTAGTGTCCTAGTAGAAAATCCACCGTATTCAGCGTCATTGACATGCCCTATGCTTTATCAAGCCCTCCTCGGTGACTAATGTGTCATGGGATGAGAAAAGCTGCCGTTCCATGCCTCATTGGTCATTATGATCGAAAGTTATAAACTAATAATTTTTAGGTCAACAGACTCCTTTTTCATTCAAATGAATAGAATCCAAATGGAAATGCGAGAGAAAAAAGAAAAATATTATGGGGCAATGGGTGAATTCATCTAAAAATCAGTGGCAGGGAACGTCTTAAGAATTTGTGTGAGACGGTCACTGTGCAAGTTTGTTTTGTTTTAGAGACATATGGATTACATCATAATCTGGCACATAGCCTGAAATTTGCTTAGGGGAGCTTGGCTGGTATACCGGTTGGCAGTACTGATAATTTTTTGTCATTTCACAAGTATCGGAAAACCATACATTTCATTAAATCATCCATATATGAGGGACTTTTTTTCAACCTCCGATGGGTCATGAACAGAAGACAAAGTGATTGATCAAAAATTATTTCATTGCTAAATATTGAGCACAGTTGTGGTATCCTTGCGACATAATTGCCTCAGCAATTGTGGAATTGGTTGTGCCTATGGACAAGCTTTATTTTACCTTCTTCATAGGATGTTGCCGCCAATGACCTCCCTACGAATTTTGCCTTTGCCCTGAAGCTCATCGCCCGTTTGAAAACGCTTCCCTCCTAGCCACATCTTCATTTTAGTATCAAGATGGAAGTCTTACGGCACTATGTCGACATTGCATGGCGGGTGATCAAAAATGTCCAATTAAAATTACTTAAGGAGCAGTTGGGCTGCATCAGCACTGAGATGACGGGCATTATCATGGATCAGAACGCTTCTAGAAGTCATCACGTCTCCTCTTTTATTTTTCATGGGATTGGACATAATGTTTTACACTGTTTCTAGCCACAGTGCGTTAAAAAAATTCTTTATCGGCACTAAGGTCAAGACATATCAATGCCGAAGCCATTGGGCGAGTTTTCTGGCTGTCGCTCCACAGTGCACACTTGGTGGGAGAATCAATTGAGGAAGTGTAGTTAATGAGATTGCCACTAACCTTAAACTAACGGCTTAAGGTCAGAAATGACTTGGTGCGGTATGGAGATCGTGCAATTGGCCTCTCTGCGCAGTACCCACCTGTTGCCTGGTGATTTTGATGAGCGATCGGAGGTTGAAAAAAAAAACACCCTTGTATGTTATTTGCATAATGCTGAAAATTAAATTAATCATTGTTTATTGGCACGTGTAATGAAATGTATCTTGCTCTTTGGGAAAATGGAATATCAGAAGAAGTACCCCTGGGCTGGATATCTCCTCAGCAGATGTATTGATGTGTTGTGGGAAAAGATTTTAGGGATGAGGGAGGACTGAAGTCCCCTCCCACTGTCTTTGTGCCTCATTATAATTTATTTTGCACTAGCATTACTGTATCATCGACTCAAAGAAACCTCTTTCTGGATTTTTCTTATTATTTTTCATTTGTTTTCCAGAACCTACACACAATACTCTGTGGTTGTGCAAGCTTTCAATAAGGTTGGTGCTGGTCCAATGTCAGAGGAAGTTAAGCAATATACAGCAGAAGGAATCCCAGAACAGCCCCCCCAGGATACAACATGTACTACACTCACATCTCAAACCATTCGAGTTTCATGGGTTTCTCCTCCTCTCACATCTGCCAATGGAGTCATTAAGGGCTACAAAGTAGTATATGGACCAAGTGACATGTGGTTTGGTATGTATTATATAATTATTTTGCTCCACTAGCTACTTTCCTTCTAAAATCTTTAAAACACTAAGCACCATAAATTGATATAAGCAATATAATAAAAATATATGAACAATGTAATAGTAATAATGTTGTTTTTCTATATGTTATTGAAACAAAGTGGAAATTTCAATTTAATGTTGTTATTTTAAATGATCTTGGATGTGTAATTCTATTTTGCTATAACCTCCTACTTATTTTGTACATTGCAGACGAAAATACCAAGGACACAAAAATAACTTCATCCAGTGAAACTATCCTCCATGGGCTGCAGAAATATACTAATTATAGCATGCAAGTTTTGGCTTTCACATCTGGAGGAGATGGTGTCAGGAGTGCCCCTATTCATTGCCAAACAGAGCAGGATGGTTGGTTTTTGCATGCAATAAATTTCTGGGAAATTAAAAATTTGTCTTTAAATACATGCTCTATAACTCTTTTGCAACAAATATTTTATCATTTAATTTACAGTCCCTGAAGCTCCTGCATCAATCAAAGCATTGGTTATGTCTGGAGATTCCATCCTGGTCAGCTGGAAACCCCCTGAGCAACCAAATGGTATTGTTGTTCAGTATACAGTTTATGTCCGTGAAGATAGTGAAGATGAAAAGGAGGTAAGAATTTGGTAGACACTGGGATAACACTTTTTCATCTTCATTTTTACCATATTTACTTCCTTTATTTCTGATATTTAACACAGCTTGGGTATGGTTAATTGTGTGGTTTACATTGTGCTTTTAATAGTTAATATCATTAAAGCATCGTAGACTGTAAAAACTATCCATTCTGATGGCTTATAAAATAATGACACTTCCTTGATTCTTCAATTTCCTAGCTCTTTTTGGTACATTTAGGAGATAAAGGGACAAAATGCTCCCAAGAGTTATTAGAGCAATAAATTACCATTAATAGTTCCCCTATTCAAAGAATTTAGCAATTTAGTTTTTTGTTAATGTCTTTCTCTCACAATCTCATCGGTGATTTATCAAGATGACCCTTTTTGCATGATACATCACAAACTACCTTCCTAACTCATTGAATCATAATGTGATGATTGTGGACGGCCTTTGTCACACAAATTAAGAATTTAATTCAATGAATCGTTGGGCAGTTTATTGGGTATTAGGAAAGAGCAGCTGTAGACCGCCGGTGGCTCTTAATTTAAATAATGAGCAGGATAATAAAAGAGGGAGCCTCTTTTCCATAATATGTGACTGAGCTTTCATGAATTTCAGAATTATGTGGGGATTAGTTATTTTTTCTTGGGGGCTTAATCTCATACATTAGTGTTACTGGATTGAATTAGAGGCATTTCCCATGGATACAAATTTAAAGTATTTTTCCCTATTGTTAGTTTGTTTCTTGTAAAATGTATTACTTTGTATTTTAATACCTAATGCAGCAAGAACCAAAGAGTCAAAAAGTTCCCCAATATCAGATGACTTATGAAGCAACAGGCCTGAAGAAAAAGGAGCATTACGAATTTTGGGTCACTGCATCAACCAACATTGGTGAAGGCCAGCCATCAAAATCCGTCACATTGTCTCCCAGCAATAGAGGTAAATGAGTTAAATAGATTAGTGTGTTTAAATTCTATTTTATTGTCATACTTTATATTGATATTTGCCTGTGTCTTTTGCAATTAATTTTTCAGTTCCTGCTAAAATAGCATCATTCGATGACCAGTTCACTGCTACTTACAAAGAAGATGTGAAACTTCCATGCTTGGCTGTTGGTATTCCAGTTCCAGAAGTCAAGTGGAAGGTAAAAGATGTAATTTTTTACTTACCTCAGACCCTAAGTTACGTTTTTGTCCTTAATACATAGCTGAACAAGTTACTTTTACCCTACATTTTTTCTGGTCGACTTTCTCATAGCTTCTTCATCATGGAGTTATGAATGCAAGGGATTCATATTTCTTTTCTTATTAACATTCTTTGTGTTGCATTTTCAAATATTTTTCAAGCATTATAAATGACCAAATTACTTTATTTCTAGGTGAAAGGAGTTGTATTTACTGCTAATGATCGTATGAGAGTGTTGCCTGAAGGTTTTCTTTTGATTAAAGAAGTGAACAGGGGTGATGCTGGCGAGTACTCTTGCTCTGTTGAAAATTCATTTGGACAGGATACAGTTACTCATCAGTTAATTGTTCATGGTAAGTAACATCCAACTCAAATTTGATTTAGATGTTTTCTGCTATGCTCCATGCAGGCATAAGTGAATCATTAGTGGAATTTGATTTCCTAGGGATGATAATAATAATAATTTATTTTGTCTAGAGACCTTACAGCAAAAGATATAAGACACGTCATGAAAGGAAAAAAAATGCATATGTATATATATAATAGATTATAAATAATTGTATGTTCACAGGATATTAATACTTAATTGGAGGAATCAAATAGGTATTCATTAACAGAATAATAATTCTTCTCATGAAGAAAAGATTTTAACTTCCTTTTGAATGACTCCATTGACTGAATTGATTTCAAATGCGCAGGAAGTTTATTATAAATTCTGAGGCCCAGCTCGCGTGGGCCCAGCTTTGATCTGTTAGTCCTAATGGAATGATAATGAAGGTTATTACAATTCCTAGTTACATATTTGTGAACATCACAATTGAGCATAAACAAATCAAGATTATAACGTACAAAAATTAAAATTGATAATAAATATACACACGGGAGTGGAAGAATGTTAAGTGCTTTAAAAATAGGCTTGGAGGGAGCATCAAAAGGTTTTTTTGCAATGATTCTAATTGCACGTTTTTGTAATGTGAACACCTTGGAGGCATGAGGGGATGAGCCCCAAATAATTATATTGTATGACATTCGAGAATAAAAGATACCGTAATACAATAGTATGATAGTTTATTTAGCATAGATATGAGTAATTTCAAAGTGACTTCTAAGGAGCGTACTATATTAATATCTGTACATGAAATAAAATTTGCACAGTTAAATTTTTAATGTTGTGGCTTTCACATCAATCTCATCATTTAAATATTTCGTTTTGATAGATAATAGAAATCGTAGCTTATACATTTATTCATAGTTTTACTAACCCTTGGAATAAATTCCGTTATTTTGTCATCGCATTTCGTGTCTTTCAGCATGCTTTAAAATCTTTGAAGCTATATTGTAATCATATCCACTATTTCATTGCATTATTATGTTTGTTTCTTGTGGGTTAAATTTATTATTAAGTCCGTGGTTGAAATTTTTTCAGCTCCTCCTCATTCCCCACAAGTTTCTCTCACATCCACCACTACATCATCGATTACAATGAAGTTGCGACCCCACCCCACGGATACCAATACTCCCCTTCATGGCTACACTGTTCACTACAAACCTGAATTTGGTGATTGGGAGACAGCTCAAGTGGCTGCTGGTCAGGAAACTTCTGGTGGACAGAACAAGTATACTCTTGAGGGGCTTTGGTGCGGAACTAGGTATCAAATCTATGTGACGGCCTACAACAAGTAAGTGAATTTTATGCTCAGAACAAAGTACATAAATTGATTTAATTTTTCTTAAACCTGGCTATTGAAGAAAATGATATGTAGGTATGTGTCAGGTTATTTGTAAAATATTTGCAATTTTACTCAGATAGTTATATAAATATTCTGTATTGGAATTGTAGAGGGACTTAAGCATCATATGGTCTTCATATTTTTGTAATTCACAGTTGGAAAATAAGAAATGTAATAATTAATGATAATTGTAAATGGTGAAATCTGTAGGATTGCCTTTCTTAAATTTGTTTTTCTGTTGAAAAATGTAAGAGCAGTGAATTATTTTTTATATTTCTTAATTACTTCTCACTCTTAAGAACTCATGAAATGGTTTGTATTGCATTGTATAATCCCATTAGTCTATAAGTTAATTGATGTCAATTCAGGAATATTATATAATTTTCTAATCAATGATAGGAATTAAATTTTATCAGGGCTGGTTTAAGCGGTAAGCAAATTACGTGGCTATGAAGGGTGCCAAGCAAAAGAGGGGGCAATGATGTAAATAATACTTTAATAGAAAATGTCAGCAATTAAAGTGAAACATTAAGTGAATAAGGGGAAAATTAATTTTCTATATTCATTATGTAAGATCCAATTTTAAAATTCCAAATTAAATTGGATGTTTTACTTATGCATTCAAATTTATTTAAAAAGTATACAATCCATTCCTAATATTAACTGATAGCATTCCTCAATCTACGAATGGATGTTTTACAAGCTTTGCTTCTGATTTTAAGAGTGTCCAGCTTCTCCTTTACAGTTGGAAAGGATGATAGCATTGTCTCTATTTGTAAAACTATATTGTGTATGTTAGATTGTAATTATAAATTTTTTCTATACTAATTCATAATTTTGACAGATAGTAAATATTTGTCTGTGGAAGTGGATGAGTGGGTAGATACTCTGTGCTGAATCAATCAGCCCAGCATATTCTTTACTGAGTCCTCATGAGCCTATCAGATGCCCACTGACTAAAACTGAGTTGAGTAGCCATTCATCAGTTTTTCCGTTAATTCTTTTACAGTACTATATCCTTTATGGGCTTATGAATGATTGAAAGACCTGTACTTTGGTCTAGGATGGTTTTTCTGTGTCCCAAACAGCCTTACTGAACTTTTATTCAGACATCAAAATTGACCTTTTATTTTATTTATCTAGCATTGGAACTGGGGAGGCATCTGACATCCTAAATACCAGAACTAAGGGTTCTAAACCTGTAATCCCGGAGGCAAGCAGATTCATTGAGGTTTCCGCCAATAGCATCACCCTTCACCTCAGTGCATGGTCAGATGGTGGTTGTCCAATGCTATACTTTGTGGTTGAACATAAGAAGAGGTAAGGATAATACTCTATCTTTAGGGAGTCTTCTTGGTTCTATTTGTGCCCATGTACATCTTCTAACCACTGTTAATCAAAAATCTAGATGTGAAAAGAGACAATTGAGTTATTGATGAAAGTACTGTGAATGATTAATTCTTTGTAAAATATTACAACTGGGCTTTCTGTTCTCGATCATCATACTGTCATGATTACTTAGCACATGTAGATAGTAAGTAAATGTGTTGAAACCAAGATTGTTTAACTTTTAAGTGTTAAATATGCACTCCTTTGGTATTAAAAGTGGTGATTTTATATTTTCTGTATGAATTTAAGGTTGCAGACTGAGTGGAACCAAGTATCCAGCAATGTAAAGCCTGGTGGAAACTTTGTGGTACTAGATCTTGACCCTGCTAATTGGTATCACCTACGAGTAACTGCTCATAATAATGCTGGTTTTGCTGTTGCTGAGTATGAGTTTGCTACTCTCACTGTTACTGGAGGTAGGATATCAATATTTTAATTTATTGCGTTTAGTTTTGTTCATATTCTTATTTGTGCATATATTGCTCATGTGGGTAATCAAAACGGGATGAATCAATTTATTTTGTTACCAGCAGACAACAAGGATATCCTTTTTTTTGTTTTTTATTTTCAGAAGAATTTAAACTAAGATTTAAGGAAGGGTTGGTTCAACTTTTATTTAGTTCCTACTCTAGTTCAGTTCCTGGTATCAGTCCTCGGTCCTAGATCTCAGTTCCATTTTTTACATACATTTTATTTTCATTGCTTCATTTTTAAAAGCTGTTAACCTTTTCCCTACTATATACGTGTGGACGTTTCCTGACCCGGAAGACGACGGCCGTATATTTACGCATGAGATTTTCCTAGCCAGGAAAACGAAAGCCGTATGTATACGTTTTCTAGCTCACCCCCTTTTAGGACGGTCGCGGGTTTATGTCGTCTTTGTCTCGGGACCCAACCCTTGCGGGATTTAGAATTTACCCTCGAAATCCAGGAGTAGGTACCTGGACCCCTCCTCTTTTATAATCCCTCTTAGCGGTAAGGGACAGTGGTCATACAATTGTTTATCCAGTCAGGTTTCGAAATAAATACTTGTTCATTTCTCAAGAAAAATAAATTAAGAATTGAATTATTTGTCTTTTGAGCAGCGTTTACAATTTTTAAACGAAATTCTACGATAAATATTAACTTACATCTCGAGTTATCTATAAAAATCAACATGGAAATTGTTGCTGCATTAAATACGTTAATATTGGCTTTAGAACTTCGTTTAAAATTTGACAATGCTCAGAAAAAAATGAGGAATTCAATTCAAAGCCTGCAATTTACGTGCAAGCAACAATTATCCATTAGCTAAATACATATGTATAAGCAATACATAAGTTGACCGCGAACCAATGCTGCAGGTATGGTCGTAAACCCGGAAAGGAGGGAGCACAACTACTCTTGGAGTCCGAGATAATGCAAAGTCCCAGCGTGGAGGGGTCGAAAAAGGTTCAACGAGACCCTTCTTAACGAATGCCCTCCAAAAATGCTCCATAGCATGAGAAAGAAGAGTCTCTTGGGGCTCAGTACAGCAGTTATGCTAAGAGGAAAACTCCGCCGTCTCGAAAGGGTTAATGACTGTTGTTTGCATAGTATGATAAGTATCTAAAATAATGCATCAAGCCACAGTAATCTCCCCATTATCCATGCATGGATTATCTGTGTTATGAATTATCCATGTATGAGTTCCACCCTCATTCGATGTTTCTTTCTCAGTTGATCATTAGCAGCCTCCTCCACAGGAAACTATAACTTCTATTTGCTTATCAAGGCATTGTATATGCCTCCAAAAACATGTTCTCCAAAATCCGAACAGCAATGGGTCTTTTCTTGGGGGAAGGGAGGCCTTTTAAGACAGTCCACTCGGCCGTGTGTGTGCACCCGACAAAGGAGCTTGAGCCCTTCTAAATATCTTTGCACATGAGCTTAAGTGTCATAAGAAATTTAAAGTAATTTTACTACTTTGCAAAAAGTTCAAATATAAAAAGTTATGATTGATAATTTCATTGGAAATCAATGCCTTGGGAAAGCATGATAACATCACTGGTTCATATGACTATCCTACAGCAATTCATAATCTTGCATTTAACTTTCATATTCCTTACATCTTTCTCACTTTCTTCGGAGATAAACTGGTCTGGTTCTTTTAATCGTTGTAAAAATTCAGGAGGTACTCCATTTACTATTTGTTTTTTAACGAATACATGAAATTATTGTATTCAAAGGTAGAAGTAACAAATTAAGTACATCCTCAATATTGGCAGAATGAGAAATCTTCGTAGCACATCTACGTCTAAAATTCTTTAAATCCTAGTTTATAACTTCCAGAGCCTCATCTGACACCAGATTTTGGGAAGAATTTAGTTGATGACAGCTGTGGATTTTTCCATAGCTCTGTTTTTTTCACTCCTCGCTTTGTTTGGTATATTTGTAAGGCCACTAGGGAAATGACAAATACAGAAGAATCAGTATCTGCAGTCTCAGAAATTTCATAGTACTACTTATATTCACTCTGGCCACTGCTACCATCTCATCCCCCCATCCAAATAGCATATGAATATTTTCTCTTACTTGTGCACTGTAGGAAAACATCATTCTGAGCTTGCAATTACATTTCAGCTTGCCATTTTGTCAGTGTCATATATCTTCTTAAGAAGGATAGCACTCTAATTTGAGCTTGTTTAATAAGTTTTAGGATGAATAGATGCTGCTTGATATGTTCTTTGCCCCAATTCTGATTCTTAAGGACTGTGGTTTCACTTAAGGAGCCAGTGGCGTAACTAGTAATATGCTTTGGGGGATGGGGGACCTGGAGGTGCAACCCTCCCCCCAGGCAACAAGGGATCTGGGGGAATATTTTGAAAAATGACACTGGTCGGTAATCAGTGACTTGTCTTACTGCCATGATATTATTAGGTGCGCAACTAAGTTCCCAGTGTTTGTCAATATATGACCTCTAGCTGTGATTGCAGGTCAAGTTTGATTTATAGCAAACCTTATGAACCAAGCTTAGACATTTGATAAACTGTTAAAGTTTAGGCAAAATAAATCCCCAAAAGAGACTCGCTGCTGAACACGAGTACATCGCTTCACAACACCAAAAGGACTGCCCCTGTCTTGAATAGTGCATGCGGTACAAAAAAAAAACAAAAGAGTATCAAAAAAAAGCAACTCTCATTAGTTCACTACCTCTCCGTGGTGTCGCTAGTGTGCAGTGCACTCAAACTTAAACATAAACAAACCGCTTAACAACAATGTTTAGTTTATATTGGCAACGTATCCTTATTGTTATTACGGAGGCTTCCGCGGTGAGTTGATTGGTGATAGTTTTTCGGGTTGCCCACAAAATACGAATCAACGTGGAATGAACCCGAAAAACTATCACCTATCCTTATTGCTGCGTGAAAATGTCTGAGTTTGTGCGGAGTAACTGTGATTTGCAGGAGTAACTGTTGCTTTTTCTCTTTCATTCAAAGAAAATGACATCTGAAATGTATCAGAAGCTCCAAAAAGTTTTTGGAGATACTGCTGTAAGTGAAACAATGTGCTGTGATTGGTTCTGTCGCTTCAAAGATGGTTGTTTCAATGTCGATGACTGTGTGTGTGAAGGATAGCCAAAAACCTTTGAGGATGCTGAAATGGAGGCTTTTCTCGATTAAGATCCATGCCAAACTCAAGCTTGCTCTAGCATTAGGAGTTACCCACCTAGCCATTTCCAAGCAATTGCATGCGTTGGGAATGATTCAAAAGCAAGGAACTTGGGTTTCTTATAATTTGAAACCACGGGATGTTGAGCATCATTTTTTCACTTGTAAGCAGCTGCTCCAGCGGCAAAAAAAAGAAGTGATTTCTTCATTGCATCATGACAGGTTATGAGAAATGGATTTATTACAGAAACATAGAGGAAAGAAAGTCTTTGGGACTGCCTGGTCATACCTCTATGTCGTCGGCTTGTCCAATATTCATGTTGCAAAAGTTATGCTGAGTAGTTAGTGAGACCAGATTGATGTTATTAATATGAACTGTTGAAACTAAATTAAACCATTACTGGTGAATGATATCAACTTCAATTTATGTGATTGAGCTGAGCTCTGCACGATAAATAGCCGCAATATGAGCAGAAGCTTGACAAAGTAATTCTACGGCATGGTAACGCTCAACATCATGTTGCCAAACCTTTTAAAAACTGAATGGAAATACTCAAATGGGAAGTATTAACCCACCTGCCATATTCCCTAGGTATTGCTCTGTGCGATTATCACTTGATCTGTTCAATGGCACATGGTCTGGCTGATCAGCAGTTCCACTCGCATGAAGACATCAAAAAATGACTTGATTTGTGGATAGCATCAAAAGATGAACACCATTACTGTAACGGTATTCGAGCTCTGCCATAAAGATGGGAAAAAGTTGTAGCTAGCGATGGACTCTATGTACTTAGCATGATTCATTAGTAACCATTTTTTTACAATAAAGGTGTACATACTTTCATTAATAGAAACGGAGAGAACTTAGTTGCACTCCTAATAATAAAAGATGTTTAACTGTAAGCAGATATACATAGTTATTACATATATGTCAAAACTAGACAATAGTTTTAAATAATATTTTTATTTATCTGAGGCTTTAGTGGGGAATCTATCCCCCTCAACCCCCATAATTACACCTCTGAAGAGAGCTAATGCTTGCTACCCATTATATGGTATTTGGGATAGTGACGTTGATTTATAGGCTTTTTTTTAATTTAGTAGCCAGATATAGAGTGGTTTGGGTTGCTTCTTTTCTCATAGCTGCAGCAACCCTTTACCAAGAAGAATGAAGGGAAACCTGGGCAGCAAAAATGATTTTCTCTTTTGTGTTCGATTTCATTAAGGCCTGCCTTTGGTCTGTTTACCTCCGACAGTACAGTGCTCGAACCCTTTCTTATCATTCCTTTTGAAGTTAATGGCTCTGAATCTAAACTACAGTGAACATTAGAAATTTTTTTGTCATTTCTTTAGGCAGTACCCATGGGTTTTGAAGCCACATGGGATATTTTGTCAAAAAATTTTCATATTTTCTCTAACTTTTCTTCAAAGTTGTAGAATAATTTTTTAAAAAACTTCCTAGTAGCAACAGTAATATTCTTCACAGTATCTTTGTCACTCTTATTTAGCTCGAATTTCTTGATTACGTAATCCTTTAATGAATCCTTCGTTTCTCTCTTATCGTGAAGTAGCATTCCATGGTTATTGACCTTGCTATTTATGATGCCTGATAAAGCACGATGACTTGAAAAAATTTCTGTGCTGAATCCTCTCATGGCCTAATAATACATTCTATTGGCATCTTCAATTGAATCAACTAAGGATCTCTATAACATTTTTTTAAACTCTGTCTAACCAAACTCTTTAATCTAAAATATTCATGTGTTTTTGCGATAGTAATTTCAAAAAGCCAGGAAAAAATTAAAATAAGGCCTTAACTGGAGAAGGTTATATGAACTGTTTGAACATACCATTAATAGTATTATCCAAGTTCTTGAAATAAGCCTTTACTGTGGTCACCCAACTGCTCTTTGCTCTTTGCTTTACGGTCAAAAGGTGACTGACTGAGCACTGTCTGGAATTCGTCTCCGCAGAAAGGGTATGTTTGGGTGATGCTAATGGTGCTATTGTGCCAAGGGTAGTGACTCAGGGAGGAAAAAAGGGTACCCCAACTTTCCAAGAATAAGACTGATGCCAAGAATTGTCTCAATTGCAAAGACATTTTTTTTACCTTTTTCCCCCTAGAAAGTGACCACAAGGAATTGCACCCACTGAGCAGTGGGGAAAGTGGAAGCAGAGACAAAGGGAATAGAGATCACATAAGTCACAGCCAGGCACTCGTCTGTGTAGACATTTTGCTGAAGTATATGAAGCAATTAGATTATGAGCGCAAAGACATTAAAGCCATTAGAAAGATCCATGATCGGGTGAAGAAAGATTTCCTTGAGTCCGTGAAGATACCTAAAATAACAGATTATTTTCATAAAAAATAATATATTGTTTGAGTTATGCACATTATGAACATTATAAGTACTAGAGGAGAGAGTTTAGATTATCCATGTTTTTGGGTTATTCATGCTGCCTCTCCCCAGCATTTGCCTGGATAATCTGGAGTTTACACTGCCTCTCAAGTGATTTGTTTCAAAAAGTTACCTTATTCAAAGTATGTAATGCAAATTTTGCTCAATAAAAGTTTTGAAAATTATTATTTTTTATTATTTTGGTATATATTTTTTTGTTTGTGCAATATGCAACATGCTTAAATGGTGAAGAATGATTAAGGTTGTTGTCTTACAAGGCAGGGATGACTCCTGGATAGATAATATCTACCAGCTTGTGTGCATGTAGATTTAATGAGTATGTCTCGCTCTTTTCCCAATGAGAAAGGGATTTAGTCCGACTTGCTTCTCCTTCACCATGGTCAAAAGATTTTGTTGTTTGCAAATATGGGAGAAATTTTCTTTATTAATTTGTTAAAGCTAAAAGAGCTCAATACTTCCTACCACTCCTAATTAACGTGGTAATAGCCATTTACTATTTTGGGAAATTTTGTGTTATTTTAGATTACATATATTATTGCCTCGCTGTGAACTTTTTTCTTCTGACCATGGATTCTTTATTTGTGATAATATCATTTTATTTCTACTGACCCATATACTACTGCAAATTGTCTATGTTTGGGAGTGCCTTGTCCATTAATATGCTTGGCCATTGACTTTGCTTCTTTGTGTCCTAGTCTTAAGTATTTATTAAGGGCTGTTACTGTTACTCCTGAATTTATTGCTTTATAGCAAATGTATAAATAATGACTTGCTCAGTTATTGATTGGGAACAATGGCCTATATGGGCCATTGAGATCTTCATAAATGATAAAGCAATTCTTACTAATGTATTTTAATGGGAATAATAAATATTTCTTGGGTTATTCTTGCATGTTAGCTAAATCTATTTTAAGTTTACGGCATGGAAATCATTTCATACAAATAATTGTGTCTTTTAACACCTTTCTTTTTATGGGTGAATCATTGAAACGTATTGATTATTAATGCTTTTGGAATTGATTTTTTGTGGATCTTGCATTTTGGCATAGTCCAGGGCATGTCTGAGTGCAATAGTACCTGAAATGAAACTCATATTCATGAAATTCTTCTTAAACATTGTGTTATAATGGGCAGTAACTCAGATTGGTTGAACATTTTACCCATTTCATTTATATTGAAGGAGTTTAACTGTATTGAAAGTTGTTGATGGCTTTAGATTTTGGCAATAAATCAGTTAAATTTCAAAATTTATGTGCATTAAAAGACTTAATGCATTATTTATGTTGTTACCTGTTGAAGTTAAATTTCATATAATTTTATTGTGCTTCATTTATTGCGCTCCTCATTCCATTTATATTAATAGGTATTTTTTAATATGTATACATGTGAACAAAAGGAGGATTTGAGGAAAAAATATTGCTAGCACTGAGTATGTGCTCATTATTCATTACAGCTCTTTTAAATTTTGCTTTGTCATGCTTACTGCCCATTTCTTACTAATGGTGATATGAACAGCTGCTGATGATATTTTAATTGAATTTAACAGCTGCTGATAATATTAATGACACTTTTTGTTGAAAGTTCATAAAATATTAGGTTTCTCAAATAAATGTGCCATTCCTTATTTTTTTAACTGTTCAATGTGACTATTTTCTAATCAATTTAATTTCGATAAAAATCATGTAAATAAAAGCTTTTGAATTTGTCGTAATATTTAACTTCCCACAACAGAAGTAATCTTACACCCTGGATATGCTAATATTGACATAGAATTCACCCTTGGTGCTCAAGGATAAATTATATTAAAAGAAGCATTAAGACATTGATTTGATGTTTGCTTGCCAATACTTGAGTCATCACCAATAGAATTTTGGAACCCATTATTTCATTATGTGGTAGGAAAATGACTTATTTCAGTTGCGTTTGAATTCATGGACATGATTGAAATCTCACCTATGTATCCTCTTGGGTGATTTCGGCTTGCAGGTACTATTGCACCGGCCAGGGAACTCCCCGACCAGGACTCCCCCCTCAAGGCATTCCTAAAGAACCTCAATCTGATTGTTCCTACCGCGGCTGCCATCCTAGTCATTATCATTGCCATCATTGTGATGTGTGTGCTCAAGGGGAAGAGCTCAAACCAGAAAGGTAAGAAGAGCATCTTCCCCTATCCCATTAATTCTCTATTTCTCTTCTACCCACCCTCCTCCCCCTATCAAAACCTCTTCTTTCCCCCCCCCCCCTCACTCCTCCATCCCAATCAGGCACAATCCCTCCTGAGCGTGACTCTGGCTCAACCCAAGGTGCAACTCTCTTCCCATGGCTGCCCAACTGGCTTGACATCAATGTCCTTGTCCCCGTGGCTGCAACTGTGGTGGTGATAATTGTCGGGGTCATAGTGGTGTGCGTTGCCATATCTCGGAAGTCACGTGGACCCGAGCAAACTCGTCTTCGAGGTAAAAGCGTTACATTGCTGGGGTCTACTAAGCTTAACTTTTTATTTGTCATATGCTTTTCCGAATAATGTGACCTGCAATTACATTTGACACCTTGCAATGACTTCCTTCAAATAATTCCATTAATTGGTCATGTATTTAGTTAAGTAATTAAGACTCTATGAATTTGTCTGCTGAATGATTCCTGTGCTTCCATATTCTGTTCAAAACCTGCCGGGATAAAATTTATGATTATTATGATTTTCTTTGAAAGTGAATTAAAATATTTTAAGTTATGGAATGCATATAAATGTGTTATTTCATTGATTGCTTCAAATTATGTTCTATAACTGTTTCAAAATCATAATAAAATATGCATATGAGGTATAATCTGTGAAAAATATCAAAATTTAAACTATTTACCATTTACTAGGTAATAGATTTTAATTTAAATACAGGGCTCCTTATTTCATATGACTGATTATAAAATCCTTTAATCTGTAACTGTTGAAACTTTCTCTCCAGTCTTCTGTTTCAGTCAAAAATCTGTTTACCTTGACGTCCTGCAAACAATCTTGGCCATATCAAGGAATTGTGTGACTTAATAGTTATAACTCTTTCAGTTTGACATCCCACCTCATTTGTATGATTATTGATTTAAAGTACTTTTCACTCAGCACTCAAGAAGAGGTTGGGATTTCAATAAAATTTTATGCTCTAATCTGAGATTTGGTACTGGGCTCTTGGAATAAGAATTTATGCAACCTTAAGGATTACATTGTATTGCAAATTTGTAGTAATGATGTTATGAAGGTGGAAATATATGCCATTTGTCTTAATTTTTTGTCACAAGTTTTAGACCTCCCAGTTGGTTTCTTTTTATCACTGGGTCTTTTTATTAACCAGCTGACTCTTTCTACTCCATCTATGTCTTCTATCTCTTGAAAATCTTCAGTTCATCAAAAAAATGTGAAGTCAATCACTCATGCGTTTGTGGCACACTTAATATCATAATTTGTTATCACTAGTTAACTATAACTTGTATATCCTTTATTTTTGTGATTACTGAGGAGTGAAATTGCCATTTCAATTGTGTCATGTAATGATGTAAACTGTGATATGATGCTTTAGTAAAGGTATTAAAACAAATTATTACCCTTGCAAACCATCTGTTGGTATTGTTTACAGCTTTTGATATGCTGTTTTCTCCAAAACATAATATGTAACTTACAATAACAATATCAAACAAATATTCTTCACAGCTTATGATAACATCCATTATAATATTTTTGAGATGATATGATAGCCATAAAACCCTTCAAAAGTCTATTATTATCAAAATAAAATGTAAAGTATAAAGTAATAAGATATGAAACATAGTTTGTCAACAAACACTTGCATTGTCATTCTCGTACTTTCTTATTTCAGTCTTCTTGTTGTTCATATTTAACGCTCTCTTCATTCATATTAAATCCGAGTGTCATGATTGAGGTAATCAAGTCAATGAAATGTATTGTTCTTATTCAAGTTCTTGGAATATTCATCAGTGATTATCAATTTTTATCTTATAACCAATAGAAATAATTCTTTTGCTTTTTGCTGACAATTTCAGATGATGTTGTCTACAACCAATCTGCTGGAGGAAACTCAACCATGGACAAAAGGAGGCCAGACCTACGTGATGAGCTGGGTTATATTGCTCCACCTAACAGGAAGCTGCCACCTGTTCCTGGCTCCAATTACAACACATGTGATAGAATCAAGAGAGGTACAGTTATAAGTAAGAGAAACCGTTTCCTAAGTCTTTCTCAGCGTTTGTTATTCTTGTCTTTGCCATGAAGAATGTGCTGTAAAAGTGCTGAGAAACCCAGTTCCCTCTATGGAGTTAGAAGACTTTATTATCATTTGAGCATGTTAAGATTGCCTGATGCCAAGGTGAATGAATGTTAGCATTGATGCTCGCATTTATCCAGCGACATCGTTTGTTTAACATTCCCCTTGTCATCTGGTATCAGATCCTATTTTGCCATTTGATGGATGGATTGCCCACTTGGTGTGTAGCAGTGTTAATTCAAGTCTTCTGCTTGATACAGTTTTATTTTACTTTTTTGTTCATATTTGTTGTGTAAAGTTTCCGTTTATTTTATAATTGCTATGGGATAAGTTTCATGTTGACTTAATTTGCTTACCCAAGGAAAATGTGGGAATTCCAAATTCAATGTTCCCAACATTGCTTTTTATCAGAGTGGCTTCCTTTGACACAAAATACCCATAAACCTTTAATCCCTCCTTCGCCTCAAGAGACAAACACCTTGATCAGTTACAGTATATTAATACACAGAATTATTTGAGCATTCATTATTTCTGATTGGTACCAAGGAAGTAAATTTCATCTTCAAAACTCATTCCACACTGTCTTTGTTGATCCAAGGGACCGCTAGACTGATACAGTTACAGACACTGCATTTTTACACTGAAACATGGTACTCGCACTAGCCCTCAATTTATTCTTTAATCTAGATTGCTCTTTTTTTACCTCCATTGGCAACATACTCATTAATTTATATAAATCATTATGCCCATACTCTGAGGAAAAGTTGGTCAGTGTATACTGTAAAGACAGTGGGCCGACGTAATTACTTGAATTTCACACTCACCAAAGCAGTGAAATAATATTTTGCATTCGCTATACATGAGAAGTGACTTGGGATGATACTGCTTTTGTGTGACCAATAAAAGCCGGAATTTATCTGATTATGCTGCTAAGCATGGTCTCAATAACATTGCCCAGGTAGTCCTTGTGAATTGCCACCTGCAAAGTGTGAGGGAATTCATATTCCTCATTCAGGATTCACAAAATAGATTATTTTTGCCTGGCTGATAACTGTGTAACCTTGATCACTTCTACGACGTGCTTCCCTGGATAAATAATTATTGGATACAATAAAAAACAATTTTTTATATCATACAATCCTAAAATTTGTTGTTTCATCTGGCAAGAATTTTGCGCATTGGACGCTTAATAATTTTTGGAGCCTTTACTATTGTAAATTTTATAGGCAAGTAATTTAAAACATGAATCTATAAATATGATAAAAAGTAGGTATTTCTATACTCCTGCTGTAATAAAATTTTCCTCAATGTTTTTTTTTCATAAATTCTATACAATATCATTAAAATTAGAGGAAAACAAACGATGATTTGCTGCACAGTGTAGCTGCACTATAGCTGGCCCTAGAGCAAGGTCTGCACCATTATGAGAGTTTACTGAGACAAAACCATGTGCCCATATGTCTTAACATGCTAGAACGGCATGGTACTGCAGTGCCCTCTGACTAGTGTAACTTCAAGAGCTCATGATTGCACTCTAAATATTCAATCAATTTTTCGAGCTGCAACCCGAATCAGCTTCTCAACAATTTGTAAAATCTGCTATGTTGATAGAGTTTGACAAAAAAGGGACTAATAATTGTCTATTTTTTTAAATCCGCCTCCTTTCTGTCCTGCAGAAAAATTAATAGTATTAAACTTTTTGTAGATAAGTTTATGAGGTCATTCACTTCTGCTGATCAGGTCACCTCCTCTCAGCTACATCTCCCCTTCTTACATTAACCTTTTGTGGTTTGCTGTTGTTAATACTCATGTGAGCAATTTCTTCCCTCTCGCACAATGAGTTATTGAACCAAAAATCTGCTTCTTGGGACAGCAAATCGAGAACGTTTATATTACTTTTTTCTAAAAGAAAATAGTGATGGGTTTTGTTGATTTCCTTGCCTTTTTGCTTTTTGCCTTGCTCATTCAGAGTGTGCTGCCTTAAATTGTTACTTAGAGGGAAAGAGTTTCCTAATATGGATACATTTTCATTGCTATCCATAGTAGGCATTAATAGTGCTGGTGACAAGAAACCAAGATGATGGGGATTTTAGTCAAGATTAGCCATAAAAACAGGAATGGTGATGCTGTGAATAGAAATGCTATATAAAACTATTAATTTACAATTCTTAGTGGTTCAAAATTTCGAAAGGGCTTTATCAATAGGATGCAGGAGTCAAATTCATGAAGTAATTACTTTGAAATCGTTGGAGTGCTGTCTTAACATTGTAAAACTTAACTTATGAAATTAGTTAGCCAAATTATTGGTTATTTATTCTAATTTGTCATCATAAGAAGAGAACTGCAAAAATTGTACTCCATTACTCCACTTTTTTCCCCTGTGATGATATCTTAGTCATTTATGCTTGAAAGTAGTCTAATGCTGTATACATTCCACCAAGATTTTGGGAAAAAATGGGGGGGACTATATTTGGAGGAAAATGGTAAGTTCATTTATATTTTGAATGGATTAAGCTTTGCCAGCTACTACCACGTGAAGTGTAAATCTAGTAGGCCAGACTTAGTTGTAGACCACATGAGAGCCCAACCAAGAATCAGGCTACGGCGTGAATGTATTTATGAATGAAGGAGTTAACTCATTGCTTGAGAATTTTTGTAAAATCAATACTGATGTGTAGCTTACATTAATAATTACCTAATTGATGTGTGTTGATCCCTCACTTCCTAATGGTCAACTTTTCCTCTAAGTTTGTATCATGACATACAATGAGACTATGTTTCTTTTTCGGAATATCAACTACACGGAAAATGAGGCACACCTTCTTTTAAAGTTATTACTGTGTTTAAGAACACTTCACTTCATACAACTCTCATCCGTGATCACTGACAATCATGAGGGATTCCACTGTTTTCAGAAAATAAAATTTTATCTTTTATTAATGCACATTTGACTAGCTTCCAATTTTGTAAATTTCATTGTGATTTGTAATACCGTGGGATGGCTGTCTCATTAGGAAAATTGTATATTTTCCTTTTTTTGTTGCTTAGATATTTTAAGCTACATATCATGGCAAAGACAGCAATAGAAATCATGGTAGGTATGATTTTTTTCTATTTTTTGATACTTTTCTTATGTAAGACTCTGGGTTTTCATCAGGTGAACATAACACTTGAATGATAATATTGTTGAAATAAATCTTATTATTGAAGAGGTATCTTTCATAAAGTTGCCTTGAATCAAGTTAGTTTGATTTTCAGGTGCTTATCTTTTTGTTGAATTGAAAGTGTCGTTTCGTTTATAAGGAGTATTACCTCTCTTTTGTCACGAATGCTATTCAATATAAATTAAAAGTGAAAAATTAAGTAAATATTCCCCTAAGAACATGTGCCAGTCCTCCGTAAGTTTCATGTGATATATTTTTTATAGTTCCGAAAACCATAGGAGATACGACTCAATATACCCCTTCTAACCACACTAGATTGTGTGGCCAATTCTCTTTTTGGTTTTGTGAACACTTCTTTAAGTGCACCACACTAAGTGAATAGGACAAACACTCCTCATGCACATACATCACCACAGAATGCACATATAAATCTCAATGCAATTACTGTAAACCACACATAGTGTCCACCATCCCCGTGATCAATGGTCCCAGACCATCCCACCTGGAATCCAGTCATTCTTCACTCACCCCGACCCTTCTCTTCCAACCTTCCTCCCCTCGCTGTCGTCGCCGCCACGTTCTACTGGATCCTCCTGACCCACGCTCTCCTCCTCCTCCTGCTCACTCGAACCAATCCCTGGCTTGGCCTGCACGTGCTCTCACAACGCTGCCACTCTGTCGCTGCTGCCTGCTGCCTATGGTCTCTCATTGGGGTTGGTGATGGCCGTTAGGGGGCTCTTTCCGGAGTGGACACCCTCATGCCACGTGGGATCCCCGTCGCCACATGTACGAGGAGCTTACCCTGCATCCTCCAGGCGGTAGGGGCAGGTTGCCCCTACCTCCCCGCCCACATGGGTCAGATGAGACTATCCATCGCAGAGGTAAGCCTGAGTTATGTTTTTTTGTGGCAGAAGTGTGTCCCCCCCCAAAAAAATAAAACTGATAACATTTGCTCATCTGTGGCATCCATTGTACGCTTAGTAGAAGTTAAGCAAGGTCCTTCCATCAAATGGGCCCTGAAAAGAATGAGGGCAGTAGTATCATTTATGTACTTTGCAGAAGATTTTTGATAATTGTCATAATGTATTTGTATTGATGGAACGTCCAATTTTTGCATGAAATCCCTTCAAAGAGAAATTAGTGGTATTTGGAAGTCTCACAAAATGTCACTGTGTAAATATGAGATACATATTGTGCTATTTTACTGTAACCATTAAATTTAGCTCAACTCACCTCTCTTAATTTTACCGAAGTCAGTACCCTGTAGCTCGAAATAATTTCTCATGAGTCCTGAAGGGTTAATTATTCGATAAAATTTATTTGAGGAACTTGGTTTACTTTCTTATTAATCTAGGTCATGAAGATTTCTTGCCCCATATAAATCCTGTGAAAGAAATAGTATTGATAAATATAATCCTGCAAAAAAAATTTAATTTGTCTTTTGGAAACCTGACCATAGACCTATTACTTAAAAGGCCAGCAAATAGCATTATATTTACATTTCTCAGGCTTCTGGATTGTTATTCTGGATTCCTCTTAGAAATTTTCAACATGTAAAGTAGAAGAATATTCTCTATTATTTTTGGGAAAAAGAAGTGGGTTAAAAATATGGGTATTCAGCAAATTACTAGAAAATATCAGAGGGCTAAGTTGCTTCATGAAGTCCTTTCAAATGTGGCTAAATAAATATCAATGGAGTTTTTTGTATCAGCTTCAAGTTCATTGAATAATATAATTTAGTCAGGATATCATATTTTCTACCTCTTATTTCATGAACATTACAGGAACATCATAAATTCTTTTATAATTCATTTCATGTTGTCCCTTGATAACTTTATGGTGTATCAGGTAAGCTCGATGTGATTGATTTTATGTATTCCAGGTAAAACCGTTAGATTATGCTAGTGTATTTTCATTTATAACTTCCCAAGCAAGTGCTAGATTTTGTTTTTTTTTGTACTTTAACCTTTTTGGCTAATCAAAATCGTTTACATTCACAATGTTTTACCCACATTTATATCTATCCCAAAGACCTCCTTACTTATACTATTAACAATTCCCTAAATTGGTCATTGTTTAACTTGATGCAAGGTTACATCACCAAAAGGTAAGTTCTAGTAAACTTCTTATCAATTTCTTTGCAATTGATGTCAATAAATGTAATAGCATGCTTTTTTTACTGTTTTTATATAATTTATGTTTGCATTTTTTAATTAGTCGATGTGTGTGAAGTATAATTAAGCAATAGAAAATAGGTAGTGGCTGTTTATAGCCTTCAGTCTTTACTATTTTTACTCTTACTCTGGATTCTGTCATGCTGTATAAAGTAGAGTTAAGCATAGTTTTGAGAAAAAATTTGAAAAGGATAAAATATTTCCATTCACTTAAATAAAATTGTATCATATTAAAAAAAACTTCAATACTTTTTTAAATTGATGGCTTAAATTTTAAGTGAATTTTCATATGATGTACTCTGTCATCCTTTATTTATTTATATCAGCTGTCTTAAATGAGTTGAATAATATTTTTGGCTGAAATTTGATTGGATGATAATTTTTGTGAGGGTGCAATTTTGTGGTTTTCGTCAGGTTTATAGGTAATCAATTTATACGTCACCTGCAGTTTGTAGAACTTTTATTACAGGCAACATGAGTTATAAGGGAAAGTTAGTAAGATTACTAAAATTCTGGTATGGGTTTCTATGGTGTGGTTTAAGGGTATTGTGAAATTCTAGTTTCGTCAGCCATTTTTGGTGATTTACGTAGACAACAAGGCATTTGCATTTTTCTGTTGGCTGATAGTGAGGAAACCGACTTTTCTCACCTCCTGCTCATAGTACTGGGCGTAAGTTAGCAAATAACTTTTTTTAACAAACATGATTGCTAATCCTTCAGTAATTTGTGGGAAATAATCGATACCTCCACTACACAAATGCTCAATTCTCCAAGCTTCGGAGATGAGCGTTTATGCTCCGGCTACTGCCAGCTGAGCGGATTTGTATAGTTGGGATCCAAATGAGTGGATTTAATTTGGTGGGCGATTGTTGACACACTTGAACTTGAAGTGAACAGCTACAAAATTCAGTCTTCTCATCTCAGACCTTAAAATAAAAGCAAATGGCCTTCATAACTGTTATGTGTATAAGTCAAGATGTGCAGTTGGAGAACATGGGATTCGTGACAGTAATGTATAGCATTACATACTTAAAATTGATAGCTCAAGCTTCAGTGCTTTCAGACTCTGTGGAATAAGAATCAAAATGCTAGGATCAGAATTAGGGAAGTGATTGCCAAAAATTTAGAATCAATCCATGAGACTTCTTTTGATAATTGTCAGATTTGTTTAAATCATCTAACTTTTGTGTGTACAATGAATAGTTATGAAAACATATTTTTGGGATCAATAAAGGTTTTTCATCCCTATTTTGCATATTTAAGCTTTAAGAACTGATTTAACCTCTATGTACTTTAAGTGGAGCTTAGTTATAGAGACATTAAAGAGAATAGACAGATTTTTGTCAAAATAGAGGGATAATTGTTTTGAATTTTAGGTTTAAATTTACTAATTAAACAGATCAGTGAAGGACATAGATTTTGTATCATTGGCTGAAAGTGATGGGTTTTTGGGTTTCAGTTGTTAGATGAGAAAATGATGTGTGTAAAACATTACTCAAGTCTGATTATACACAGGATCCACATTCATAGTTTTTGTTAGGCATAGGTGCTCCCATGAGTATGTACTACCCATTGTAAATGTGAGCACTTCTAGGCCTCAGTGCCACCTCCGTCCACTATTCCTATTTAGGTTCCAATATGTGAGCTTGAATTGGTTTTCCCTGCAGGAATAGAGTGGTAGTGGTATTTAAGTAGCAAAGACTTGAAGAAACCAAGAAACATTTGCTGATATAATAATTCACTTTGAATGATGATGACGTGGCGTTGTAAGTGGTAGAATTCCTGATTGGAAATTGAAACTGAGGAGTTTAATTCAAGTGATTTTTTTCACAGTGAATTCCTTCCTTTGGTGTTGTTATTATAGGAGAAATAAGAATTCCCAGGTTGAGGACAGGGAGTTGGTGTTGTAATTTATAGATTTCTTAGCTGCTGACTGCAGATGGATCAGGTGAATCCTTGTGGAACCCACAAAATTAACCCTCACTGCGCATTTAATAGTATGGGAAGGATAATATGGGGCTGATTTGGGCATTCAGAAGGGCAAACTTTTCATTTGGGTAGTATGAGATGATGGTGCCCCTTTTGTGAAATGAAAACTTGTGATCACTACCTACCTACGACCTAGGTTTTGACATGGCACGTGGTCACCAGAAGATGATGATGTGATCATCCTCCTTCAATGTGGCACATCATTAACTGATCTGGTGATGGCCTTCCACATCAAAACCTAGGTCACACAGCATTAAATTCATGTGAAATTATATAGTATTTTGTAGTGATGATCGGATCAGATACCTCAAATCCAAATATCTGTGGATATTGCCCTTCATTGGATACTTTGGATCCAAATTCGCTGAAGGCATCGGATCTGGATCGGAAATTTTAAATTTATGCTTCAGTGAATGCAGCGTTCCATTCGAGGGAGTGGAAAGAGTTCCAATCCAACCTTCTCATGCACCGTTGAACTGCGATTCTTGCCCTACTCATGAACCATTTTGTTTTAAAGCTCTCGTTAGGGTTATGGAACAGAATTTCTGCCGTGGAAAATTTTACGGCAAAATTTGACAGCCACATAGTGTGATCCTTACAAAGAGATTGAACAACCATCAGGAGAATCTCAATGCTATAGGATAACAACCACGTCAAAAGTGACTACGTCGCAGATTAAAAAAAACACCCTCGGCATTCCATCACCCCATGCCAGGAAAATGTCAAGTCACACGAGAGCAATAGAAGTGTGTTTCATCCCTACCCTGTCTCACCATTTGACCTTTTTCGGTCCACCAGCTTCAATTCTCCCAGTTTCTGAAGGCCAAATGCTAAGTGAGTCACCTACTGAGTCCGGATATATCTCAATAGCTTTCAGCAATTGTATGACATACGAGATTCAAAAAAGAATGAGACCAAATGTGTCGCATTTCTAATATATTTGTTTTTTTTTTTTAAGCTCAAATTGATTGAAACAAAGTTTTTTAGTTATAACAATACCAATATTCAACATTTTCCAAACAGCACAATTTTTGAAGAACAGGCGTGGCATCAGTACTGTCAAACAAGAAGATATGCCCTGAAAACGCCAACTGTATATTTCACATAGGTTACCCGGCTTCGATTAGAAGGCAATGATGTCACAAAATAGCAAGATCTGACATGTCCGTCCTTGACTATCTCATTCGTAGCCTCATTACTTGAAAGATGAGGGGAGTGCACTCCTTCCCCTCCACCTATCCTTTAAGTGCTTCTGCTGCCCACCCCTTCCTCTGGGTCGTCTCGTTCTATTCCTGCAATTCGTCACATGTGATGCTAATGTTGTTCTAAACATTGTTAGTTGTGTTGCAGATTGCGCAGTTGCAATTAATTTAATGATATTCGGATAAAAATATCTTTCAAAGTGTAGAACCATTTTTATTGACATAAAGAGAACCGTGTGCGTGCACTGTGATGTGAAACTATCGCGAAGAAGTGCAAAATCCACCTCACTGCAACTGAAGCATTTGCGGGTGAAACAGAAGTCCGTATGCAATGAGAAAGTGGCAAATTTTGGGGGAAACTTATGGGAAGAATATTAAAAATCAGTTAATGGTAAATCCAAAGATTGAAACCTATTTTCTTTTCCAAAGGCAAGCGTAACAGTTTAGATCCTTAGCGTGTAAAGATTTTTTCGTATTTAAAAAATAATTTGAAAGGTTATAAAAATGATTTTTAATAAAAATGTTAAAACATTGATGTAAATCTAAAAAGCATTTCTTTGATTGTATGTACTCTTAGGAAACTTGAATAATTAATTCGTTTTATAGCTGGAATTCGAAAATGTATTTGGAACCGAAAATATCCGAAGATCCAGCTCCGAAAAAATCCTGGATCCCTCCATCCCTAGTTTTTTGCATTCCATGATGTCATGAAGTCACACCTGAAACAATGAATGATTTAAATCTAGTACGACTTGGAGTAGTGGATTTATGAGTGTATAAATGTCTTTTTCTGTCTTTTGTGGTTGCTTTTTGCTTTCCATTTGTCTTTAGCAGGTATGGAAGATGAAATATGCCCATATGCTACGTTCCACTTGCTTGGATTCCGGGAGGAAATGGATCCATCAAAGGCCATGCAGTTTCAGACATTCCCTCATCAGAATGGGCATGGTGGTGGAAGTGGAAGCATTGGTGGAGGAACAGGAACAACTGGCGGATTGGTTGGTGGCAATGGCAGTGCTGCTCACGCCCACAGCCGCAGTGGATCTCAGTCTATGGTATGGTCAGATCTGAAGGAATATCTTCAAAACAGTTTTGGTCTTAAGTCACTTTCTTATGTACTGGTTGACCACTAATTTCACACACTTATTGATGGTGCCCGAAGTAAGTTTGGTTTTGGATGTGATGTAAGAGAAATTATATCCCAATATAAAATATGCATTCCAAAGTGTGCATTTAAAAAAGTTGAAATGCTAACAGCCATTACCAGCACCTGCATCTGACTTGCTAAGTTCTCAACAGGCTGTGATTGCCAGTGCATGACATTGTGTGAAAACTTTCATTTGATTACATAGGAACTGATGCCGGTGCAGCGTGGTATAAACAGCCCAAATGGTGATATATTCTATGACAGTTTCATTTCCTATAACTAAAGTGAAATCTCCACATAACTAATTTTCAGGTATCATATAAATTATAAATATTTGAGTTTAGTTTTGCTTTATGATGGTGATATGGAGTTTTTATTATCTCTGAAACCAATGTACTATTTTAGTTGAGATTAAAATGTCTGGGCAGCAATCCATTTATTTGTCTTGTTTTTAAAGCTCACTTCAATCATGATTTCTCGAAGCTAATGGTATAGACTATAGTCTATACAGCCATAACTTTTCTTTGTTTAATGAAGTCTATGGCAACTAAGTTCAAGTTTTCTTCCTTTTCTCATTCTGTAATTGTGTCAATAAGGCATTAATGGTATTTTATGTAGGTACTATTTAATAGGCAACTAGACTTGTCAAAGATATCCACCATTTATAGTCTCAATTTCATGAAAACAAAAGAGTGCCAGCCCGAAAATGTGGTGCAGAATTAAAGATTCATGATTGTTAATCACACCCCGTGGGAGTCAAAGCTGATAAATCTAAGAAATTTCTCAGAGGTCATTTTTGTACACTGATAAGAGATAATTTCCTCGTTTACTTCAGCTAAATTAACCATCACTGATTCAAGTAGGACATAAAATATGAATGAAGTCTACATGAAGTTTTGGAAAATACTGAAATTTTAACCAAATTTCTTCCACAGCCTCGTGCAGGAAATGGACGCTACTCTCGAGTCCCACACAATGGCCCAAGCTCTGCATTTTCACCTGAGTATGATGATCCTGCCAACTGTGAGCCAGAGGAAGATCAGTATGGTGGAAGTAGCAGTCAATATGGGCAATATGGTGCTCCCTATGATCATTATGGCAGCCGAGGTTCAGTGAGCAGGAGGAGTGTTGGTAAGAATATCTCGGATATTTTCTCCTCCTTTCTAAGTGTGCCCCGACTGTCATTGAGAGAATGGAAAATGCTGTATTGTTTTGAATTAAGTCCTCTCTTTTTGTTCTAATTCATCAGGTTAAAAGTAATAGCGAGTTTATTTGATCATATGTGACATTTTTTTCCAAAATTGTGAATCTTCAAAAATGTCGAGGGATGAAGTTAATATATTTTTCTTTCATCTGACATCCTTCTTGAATTTTTAAAATTTTTATTTTTTTCTTAGTAAAATATGGCCAACCTTTGTCCATTTAGTAAATAGGCTTTATTTTCTGAAATGTAATGGGACTGAACTTTTTGGGCTTAAATTCATTTCGCAAACCGTTGTAAAATCCACTCCATTCAGTTCTGTTCAAGTAATATGATATCAAAATGATAAAATTTCTAGGAGGTAAATGGGGATGGTATTGATCTTGCTATTATATGGTCCAAATGTGCTGAATTTCTTGTTGCCTCCATTAACTGGATTCATTTAACCTATTTCTGCTGACTATTAGGATCTGCAAGGAACCTTCCAGTGTCTGGCAGTCCTGAACCTCCACCACCACCTCCTCGAAACCATGATCCAAATAATTCATCATCATTTAATGATTCCAAAGATAGCAATGAAATCTCTGAGGCTGAGTGTGACCGTGACCAGCTTGTCAATCGAAATTATGGAGGTATGAATATACTTAAGTGAAATTAATTTCCATTATTACCAATCAATAATAATTCCTTAATTACAAAAATGACCCACAGTTCTTAAAGGAGTTAATTTTTATGTATGAAGTAAAATCCTTATTCACTTTTTAGGTTTGTTGGTTGCTTGAATTTTTGTAGGTATTGATTTTAACCCAGTAGTTTTTTTCATATTTTTGTGGGGAAATGTGTACCTTACCAAGTATTTTTAATTGATTGAAGAATTAGATGCTATCATGCCTTATTTAGTTTTTAATGTTAATGTAACCACCACTATATTCCTAAGTGAAAAGTGAAAATGCTTGTGAACTAACAGTCTATGGTAAGAAAAGTATCTGATCCAACAGGAAAACCTAGACAGCCAAATTTGGGTATTTTTTCTGTTAAACATAAATAAATTTTAGTTGAATTGGTACATTAGTTGTTTCAAGTCTTTACTGTGTTTAAAATTTATCTGTTCCTTCTAATATAAGCAAACAAATCCTCATTTATTCAGCTAATGATATTTATTTCTCCAAGGGGAACCTACCTTTGACTGAATCAGGTAATATTATGATTTTGGAAGTTAGTATTTGGTCAATGCTTATTTATGGTTATGTTAGTTAATATTTAGTTATCTCTCCTTAATGCTTAGAAGACTTAGGAGGAGGATAGAAATCTAGGAAATAATTTTGATATCAGGTAACACTTTTGTATCAAATTGTATCCTTCCAAATTTATACAACCATTTGGGTCCTCGGGTGGTGTGTGTCAATTCATCCCATTGGTCTCATTATGTTCAACTAATATTTCAGGAAAACTAATGAGGTTGTGCAGATTTGCTTTAGCTGACATTCTTAAGACCATTATTATGGAAATATATTCTGTTTGCAAATATCATAAAGATTATTTTACTCACTGTTACAGAAAATAAGTGTGTGGAATTCTCTTAGTATATAATGACTTAGTAAGACCTTATTAAGAGAGATAAGTTAATATTGGAAGCATATATTTAGATGTTGGATAAAATTTTTCTCCTTTTGTTTTAAAATCAGGAAATATTATTCTTATGTGCTTTCTAATGAACAGTATAGCAACTGAAGTGAGGTAAGGCTTTCTACGGGAATCATAGGTTTATTCTTGTAGCTGTGCATTTATTTTTTGACGGAAATATTAAAATAATTTTCCCTTCTGCCATGGAATAACTTCAGGAGATACTTTTTAAGTAGTTATTATTTTGATTGACTCAATATGAATACATACAGTTTGGTGAAAATAGAAAAGAATTTTTACTGATACAACTTACAGGACAAATAATTTTATACTAAATTGGTCTTCAAAAATTAAATTTTCACCTTTTGGCAATAGAAACTTTTCAAAGTTACTTTTATTCATTCTTGTTCTTGGAAGGATCCTTTGTATAAAAGGTTCTCCTTATTTTTCCAAACTAATGTTGAAATTAGAAAAAAGCAGTCCATCCATTTTAAGGCAAATGAATTTGATATTTGTCATTACTAAACTTCATGCTTGGTTGATTTCATTTGGTGGAGTACAGTGGAACCCCAATCTATCGTTCCCGCATTGATTGTTTTCCCGCATTCATAGTTTCCTGGTTCTAAATAAAGTTCCATGAAGACAATGCAATTTTTTCCCTCATCTATCGTTCCCTGAAGTATTGTTTTCCTGCATTGATTGTTTAAAGATAATTTTCCCGCATCCATCCTTTGATGAAAATGAGATGAATTATATATACAATGTGTCATTTATGGCTAATAACAATAGGCACATAGTTTGAATCTTCCCCAGGAGATGGAACTATCATAAGGAGAGGATCATTGCCTTAGGATAGTAACATTAGTGCATTTCCCAAGATCTGCTATCCCCCTCCATTTAGCACTCGCCTCTCCCCCCCTGATGCTTTCCTCTTCCCCGAAATCAAACAAAAGGTCCCAGCTTGTGCATGGATCATATTAAGAAGACCATAAATTATTAGCTTTGAAAGAAAATGTCAAGTTACACGAGAACAATAGAAACGTGCTTCACGCTTCCTCTTTTCTCACCCACTGAACTTTTTCAGCCTACCTGATTAAAAGTTCCCCATTTTCTGGAGGTCAACTACTGCATGAGTCACCTATTAGCCCAAAAGGTGTCTAAAGATGACTTTTGTCAATTGGTATCATACTTTCTACCACTTCTTTCGACTTCTAGCTTTCTGGCAAAACTCAATATCCTTGCAGCAGCTATTTGGCAGTTGATGCGGCATTTTTTCCGAAAACAGGATATCAGGTTACAATTTACGAAAGTCCCACTTGCGAGAGTTACTGACGATGGGCTATCTTCTAAGGATATCTTGTTTCTTCTTGTTAGCAACTCGAATTCATCTGCTTATCTGGTGCTACGCTACTTAGAAATGAGTACCACAGAGGAAAAATCATTCGCCTTGACCGGGATTCGAATCCCGGTCAAGGCGAATGATTTTTCCTCTGTGGATTTTTCGCACTATTTGTGCATTGCGGGTGACTCCGTAAAAAGTTATCACCGTGGCTAGTCCCGGTACACTTTAATTAGAAATGAGTAGTTTAGTTGCCTTCTCTTTAGGACAAAAAATTAGGTCATGCTTCACCCTCTGCAGTTGGCTCTGTGTGCACTTTATGCGATATCTTCAGTTCCCAACTTCACTTTGTACTAGTGGTTCCGTACTTTCCAGGGTGGGTTGAGTTCAAACCTTCTGAGTGTTATCTGTGTGGGTTTAATCAAGTCAGGTTTCATTTCTATTACTTTTATTTTTATTCATCTTCAGACCATGGCCCCTCCAAAGAAACTATTGAGAACCTTAAGAGATGGTCGGAAAATAATTGAAGATGAAGAAAAGAATCCGGGATAGAAGCGCGTAAATATTGAAAAACACCTCAGGTTATCTGCTAGCACATGACGTTAGGGGTTGGGGACAGCATCTACCTGGTGAAAACAATTAGTGGGGTGAAGCCAAGGATCAATTGGCCGTGCCGCTGTCAATGAACGTAAAATTGTCCACACTTTACACAGTTGCCTGAATTACATTAAAAATATGCTTATTATAAAGGAACATTTCAGATAGACTACTTTTGGCTTTTGTGATCCATCTCACAACCAATCACTGCACCGGTGAAAACAGCTGTTTTAGGCATAAAATGTGCATTGCTCTCATAAATACGTGTACTTGAAATGGTGTTTGATGGATAAGAATTTTTACATCAAACAGGTATGCATAATAGCAATGCAAATGCTTAGACGGAGTGCAAACATTTTTTAGCGAGGTGGTGTGTAGCTTTAGGAATTTGAAAGAGATATCAGTCGAATTAACAATATGCTCTAAGTGTTTCCATAAAGTACTAATACAACACCTCCCGATTATCTGGCTGCGGTTTATCCGGGTTGTGGATTATCCATGCACGATTTTCACTCTTGCTCAATTTTTTCCACGAACTATAAAAAAAATAAAATCGGACACAAAAATCATCGGGTTTACGGCATTAATGCTGGGATACACCGGGCTTATTATTTCCGTTAGAATCCCCTTTGTAAAATGGAAGCAATCACGCACTGACTGCATTCACGGGAGCACCATGTTCCTGTTTTCCAAGCCTCGCCGTGCGCGAATGTGCTCCTTGATCACGGATACATGGCGCGCAGCAGTTGTGACCGGGGAAACTTGTGCGAGACGCGACTACATGCTGTGGTGCCTGACAGTGTAGTTTCCGACGTTGAGCGGAGGTTTTGAAGCATTCGTGCTAACCACTTTTCTTTATCTGTGATCATACAGTCACGGATGTGTGGTTTTCGAAATTAGGCCTTACATGGAGCATTAATAATACGAGTACAACCATGTTATCGCCACTAAAAAGATCGCAAATAGGCAAAGAAAGCTCAATGAATCCAGAAATCACTGTTAAATAACAGAATAACTGCATGAATAATAATATATTGTTTTTTTACGTAAATTATGAACATTACAAGACATTTAAGTGAAAATTTGGATAATCCGTTTTTTCCGATTATTTGTGCCGTCTCTCCACCACATTAGCCCAGATAATCAGGTGTGTATTGTATTCCTAGAAACAGCTAAAATCTTGTTTGAATCTTTGAATGAATTCCATAATTACTTGCAAAAATAATAATCATTGAGTTTCCAGGGACATAGGCAACTTAGTAAAACATTCCCACATTCACCGTTGTTTTTTTCGTCCATCCCCTTGAAAAACAATAGATTGAGGTTCCCCTGTACTTCCTGAATAGAACAGTGTAGCTTTTGATATTGCTCTGGTGAGATTTCTGAGAGATTTTTGAGTTTTCTGTCACACACTATTATCATTTAGAAAATTCAAAATTTGAAGCAATATTATTTTATAAGACAATTGCTTTAATTGGTGAAATAAATTAAAAAACATTGAATGAAAATGAGTTATTTGTATCCAGTGGAACTAAATACATTGAGAAGTACATCTTTGAAACCAAGTTCTTAACTTAGAAGGAATGGCCATGCAAAAGCAGATTATTCAGCATTTTCAGGTATCAGGTTCACATTAACCCCGAATTATTATGGATAATCAATGCTCTGTTGTATCTAAATGGTGTAATATTTTGTAAAAATGAAAGGCTTGGTTAAGTCTCCAAGCAGTTAACATGATTTCTCTGGTTAAGACTATTGCTGATGGTGATCAGGAGTAAAGTGCCTATGTTAGAATGGCAAGGATATACAATTCAATTTAAAGAGCAGGAGGTGAGCATTAGTGGCAAAAGCAGTTGAAAGAGAAATATATAGAAAATGGCTTATAGGTAGATGTCCGTGGAATTCAGGAGATGCAATATTGCAAAATAGTGCAAAATAACATGAAATAACGTGAAATCGGTAAATAAAAACGAAATTTTGCGATTTTCGGTTAATTAGAAAAAAAATTACATCTAATGAATCATAATCAATTAAAGCCTAAGCCTTCATTGTTTAACGATGCCTACGTTCATTTGCTCTCACTCATTATGATTCCAAGGTCAATTGGCTTGTTAAGTCTCGCGCATAACGCATCCACGTAATATCGCGCACCGTAGTGATTTCACTGCCAGAATTTGCCATTAAATTTACCACAGCCTCTCTCTCTGGCTCCCATGTATCAATCCTGAAAGATTTATAATTAAGCGCTTTCTCACCTGAAGAATTAGATATTATGAATTACAAAGTGCTGAAAGAAATTTAATGCGGCCGTGGAAGGGAGGAAATACAAGCTCACGTGCTCGGCACGCAGCAATAGACATTTTATCCATGCCACTCTATCTGACTTGACTCCTGATGATGGCATCCAATGATCATATCTAGTTTAGTCACATTCAACGGTTGTGTAATCAAGCCAACAATGCATTTTTTACATTGTCATAATTCTCATAGTCACTTTTTCAATCATCAGGTTGTTATAAGATTTGCTTTTGAGACATTGTGTACAATGAGTTATATCTATTGAATTAATTTTATGCTGTGATGATTTAGTAGCATACTAATTCTTTGCTTTTGTGTACGCATGCCTTAACCCTGTGGGTAAAATCTTTAAACTTGCTATCATATTGAAGTTAGAATGGAGGTGCAGCCTCTGTGATGTATAACTGTGAATAATATGTATTAATGATGTTGGATTGTCCTTTTAACTTGTTGTATTCCTTCTACATGTGCAATTAATATACCTTCTGAAACATTGGGAAAAGCAAAATTTCTTATATTGAATAATATCTTCTCTACTATGTATTGCTTTATGTTTATATATGTACATATTTGGTGCTAATCATGTCAGTCCCATCTGAATAATTGTTTCTGGGACATCTGTCTCTTTTCATTTTAGGATTACTTCAGAATTTGAAGGTAGATATTTAAATGTTGTTACTCCAGTCTATTCATTATTAGATGAAATTTATTACATATTTATTTCCACTGGTGGAATACCTAATTCTTTTTATTTTGATACCTAAATCATCCCATCTTTTATAGTCAACTTTGGATAAAGGTTGTGGTATTTTATGGATTTACCGGGAAGTACCTTTTTATAGAAAATAATATGTTCACCATTATTCCATCTTTTCTTCTTCATTTTACAAAAACTGAAATATTTTGTTTTTTTTTATTATATTTTCTATTCCTTAATAAGCTGGACAAACTTTTATCGCATACAACTTGCACTATCATATAGCAGTTATGGTGTTAATTTCATTAAAATTTCTGTAGTAGAAATTCCATGGGATCAGGAAAATGACCATTAATTGTGTAGTGGGTTTGATATACAGAGGCGTTTTGTGGGTTGCGTAGTTGCAGGATGAGCAAGGTGTACACGTAGATTGAGGAAGTGAGTCACCAAAATAACAGCTGCAGTGGACTCCTACTAGGAAGTTTTTGAAGGGACTAGAAATACTGATTGCACTAACAAATAAAGTATGTCCATTGTCCATAGCATATCAAGCCCTTTGTGTAACTGACTGACTCTCCGATTCTTACTGAATTCTAATAAAATTTTGCTTAAGAGGATGTTTCCCTTATTGGAATTCACTCATGGACTGTGTTACAGTGATATGTTATAATTATAGTGTTTGGTTACGTTGGTTATTCTTCATATATTACAAATGGGAGGGATGTAAGGAGGATTTTGTTAAATTTTACTATTGTTAGGTTTTTATTACAGGGGTTGTATTGTATGATTAATTACAGCTCACCTCATTTCACTTAATCATTTCATTCCGTTTTAATCTCTGAAATCCCTTCATTAATTCCATTAGTGTACCATTATAGGTATGTAAGATTTTACACTTTCCCGGTAAACAACATGTAAAAACTAGGGATGGGTCGAATAGTAGATTTCTCGAATTCGAATATCGAATTCGAATATTAAATCATTGCTCGAATATTCGAATACCTCGAATTTCGAATACCTCGAATACTAAACGATGAATGTGAAAATGTTTGACTAGGTCGCCTATGCAGCAGGAAACCCAAGATTTTGGCGAGTAATTGTGATTGCCTTTAAAGGATTCAAACAGGAATTTAGCTGATTAATGGAATATTTTAATTTTATGTAAACAATAGGGTAGTTTCCTTCATTAAAGAAAACGAAAGGTATTGATTGTGATTCGTTACCCACCATTAGTGTATTCATAATATACAAATTATTTCGTTCTAGAAATACCGGTTTAGACTAATGGCAATGTTCAATTTTACCTCATTTGAAAAAGGCCAGATTGGCGCCTATGCGATGCCACTCCACGTGACATCACAGGGACCTAGTTTCTACACGAGAGGATCGGAGTTTTACATCGTCTGAGGTTACCAATGCATGCATGAGGCACAGAGCTCAGGGAAACATGTCTTAATAATCACACAGTCTGTTTGATAAGGTATTAATAATCCAAGCCAAGCGCTACCAGCTAGCATGGTACTCGGCTACCTGCTAGCATCCTGCGTCGTAATAGCGCTCAGAGCCTCGCCTCAAGGTCACCTCACTTGCGGCAGCGGGAACCAGAACGACGTCACGCGGAGTTTTTCCCGGCATTCATACTTACCCGTCGCGTATTCGCGCGCTTGAAAATTTTCACTTTTAATTTAATCGCGAAAAATAGATATCGTCTTATAAAACTCTAAAAGCGTTAAATACGTACTTCAGGAGTATTAATATTTCGATTTAGGCAATAAAAAATAATAGGAAACCACCCTATTTGAGCATTACGCCTCCGTCGTATTTCTTCTTCTTCCCGGTATTTATTTTCTTGCGCAAAATGCTTAAATAAAGTCAGAAATATGTCGTGTTTGGTCTTATTCTTTTTTAAATTACGCGCACTTTACTAATATTTCAATCCAATAAAGGTGTAATAACAATTGCCGAAAGTCATTGTTAGACACCTTTCGGGCTAGTAGATGACTCATGCAGCAGTTGACCTCGAGAAAGGGGGAAATTCGAAGCAGGTAGGTAGAAAAAGGTCAGTGGGTGAGAAAAGGGGGTGGGTGCGAGACACGTTTCTATTTTTCTCGCGTAACTTGATATTTTTTGAAGCTAAGGTTTTTGTAATACAATCCCTGCGCGAGCTGGGATCTTTTGTTTGATTTCGGAGAAGAGGAAATCGTCAAGAGTGGGTGAGGCGAATGCTGAATGGAGGGGGATAGCAGATCGTGGGAAATGCGCCAATGTCACTATCCCACGGCACTGAGTTCCTCCCTATGGTAGTTTCATCTCCTGGGGAAGATTCAAAATAAGTGCTTGTCATTATTAGCCACAAAGGACACACGGCAAACACCTCCTCTCATTTTACCATAAGATGGATGCGGGAAAATGGTCAGTGGGGAGAAAGAGGGAAGGGTGAAACACGATTCTATTATTTTCCGGTAACTTGATATTTTTTTCAAAGCTGAGGTCTTCGTAATATGATCCCTGCACGAGCCGGGACCTTTTTTTTGTTTTCGGGGAAGAGGAAATCGTCTGAGAGGGGGGGGGTGAACGCTGAATGGATGGGGATAGCGGATCGTGGGAAATGCGCCAATGTCGCTATCCCACGGAACTGAGGTTCTCCTGATAGGGGACACCTGGGATTTTCGGATTTTTTTCATCCGATCAATTTCGGTTACCCACGTCGAACTCTTTTCACCGCTCAAACCCGTGAATTTGATGTATTTCGTCAGCTTGCCTAAAACGGCGCTGCATGCGCTAGACGAGTTCTCATTTTTCCGAGTCAACTACCAACGACGTGCGAGCGACAGTGTATGACGCGAAATTCAAAGTATTCGAGGTATTCGAGACGGTACCTTTGGCATAACTATTCGAGATCTCGAATATCGAATACTTTCTATTATTCGAGGTATTCGAGTATTCGCGGATACTATTCGCACATCTCTAGTAAAAACTCTTCTCGGGATACCGCATGGGTAAGATTATATGAGAGCGCCGACGTTTCGGGTACCGACTCACTACCCATTCTCACGGCTACAAAAAATTGCAGGATCACTATTAGATGAAACATGTACCATAAAATAATAAAACGCTTATGTACGTGGAAAAATTGTAGCATTATAATAACACCACCTAGATTTTCTATAACACCGAAATCACTAGGTATATAATATATATTCATATCTTTATTGCTAGGTCTGCATAAATTTCATTTTTCTAGGAATCACTTTCCAAAATTTTGCTTTTAATAAATGGAAATACCTCTACATTAAAGAAAGTAAGTTCATGAAGCTAAAGACAATGAATAGCTCATTTTATACAAGATGATGCCAAATTGTTGCAATCATTCTGCCACTTCAGTATTGGATTCCAGTTTTCACTAGAATGTTGCTTGTTCACTACAATAAGTTACATTAGTTGCAAGGTGATATTGCCGTGATATAGGGCAGAGAGTTCCTACAGCAGTGAGCATATTTGTGTTTTTGAAATGTTGTGATAGTGACATCTGTTAATAGGGCTAGTGCATTCTTCCCAATTTGTTTCAGGGATGTTATTTTGCACACAGCTTTTTTTATGTAATCCCCGTTTTACAATTTTATCTGGTCCCTACAACTTAATCATTTGAAGAATATAATTTTAGTTTACACTCATCTTGAATTCACACTTTTCTTGCAGTTTCTGTGGAAGTGTAAAATAGATTTTTTCCTGCATTTTTTTGTTCAATTACCTTGTGCACAAAAAGTTGTATATCCCTTAATATTACCTTTTGTCCACGGTGGATCCAGGGATGGGGAAATTTCAACCCCCTTGAATGGAAGGGAGAAAGTATTTTGCTGTGGGGAAATTATGAATCTGAATTGGAGGTCATTAATAGATGATGAATAGAATTTACTTCAGGTGGAGGCACTTTATTTGGGAATAAATTAATAATTAATGAAAGAGTACAAACATTTAATCTCCAGAGTACTGCAAAACTTGCATTTCATACAGTATATTTCCAATTGTTCTGCATATTACCTCTGCCCCTCGGAAGTTATCACCTCCCCCTAAAATTCATGTCTGGATCTGCCTATGCCCTTTATGGCCCTTTCAAAAATATTATTTAAATTGAATTTATCTATGTTAGTGTATGAAAGTGATAATTATGGATAAATATTCCATGACCATGTGATTCTGCATAATATTCTTTGTTAAGTGTGAGCAGTTAGTTTCTGTCACATCTTAATTATATTTAAAATATTGTACCTGTTCACATTTTGACTCACCATAAACTATTAATGCTTCTTGATGCAACACAAGGAGTAAGTTTACTCAATTCTTTGAGGTTTTCCTGCTTGTGTCAGTGACATTGAAATTGAAAAATCTCGGTTCAGTTTTATTAATTTGCTTTAACGCTGCATAAAGTAAAAGGGAAATAATGAAACTCACCATAAAATATCATCCAAGAGCTTCATTTTATCACCTTGCCATATTAAATATTTTCAGTTTTGAGCATTTTCAGCGGTATTTTTATTTGCATATTGTCAAAATTTGAGATGTTTTTATCATTAGCATGCCTTAACATGAATTAGTTTTCTTGTAACATGTGGTTGTATTTGTGTTATGATTGTTGAATGGTTGCTGATTGAGTTTCTGCAATTTTAGCCTTTTCTGCTGTAGTTTGTTATAGTAGTAGATAATACACGATTATTTTGGGTAATGCTTTTTGCATTTTGAAGTCATTAGTAATTCTCATTATAAGGAGTCAATGATTTTGGTTATTTACTCATTAATTATGAATAATATTATATACTTCCTTTGTTGGAAGTGTATGGGAACTGTATTTTTCATTTCGGTTTCAGTCAGTGTCAGGGCCAACACCAAGGATGGCATGACCACTGAAGAAATGAGAAAGCTCATAGAGAGGTCAGTGAATGACTTCATTTCATATTTTGACCCTGGGGTAGTACTGTAACTGTATCTACTGGTCACACATGTTGACTCAAATAAATGAAATAATCCCTGATCGTCAAACTTGCCAGAGTTTTTAAGGGATGTGCGAACATATCAGAATTTCTATATTGTTTTTAGATTTGGAATTGATCTGAATTAGATTTTTGCTCCCTAAAAACTTTTTTGTCACTTTTGGAAAAGGAAGGTAATTTATCTTGTTAGTGAGATAACTAAGGTGCTAAAATGGAATGGTGAAACTTAATGCTTATGGCAAATATTCGTAAGGAAACCTATTATGTCATTAGCCAATTTGAGATATTAAATTCTTAACTATCTGTAATACTGATTTTAACTGCATTGAGGACAATTAATTTTTGGAAAAAAACAGCTCTAATTTTTCTCATTATTCTCTCAGCAGCAGTAATAGTTAATGTTGTCATTATTCGAATAATTTCATTTGAATTGAAGTGTAAATCCTTGCAGTGTTATTCACTCTATGTAACATTTATTTATCATTTGTTTGGAAAAGTATGAAAGTCGGATCTCATTAATGTAAGCAAAGCTCTTACAAAGTTTTCATTATCATGAATAAAATAATGGTTCCTATGAAAGAGGTTTGCTATTATATGGTGAATGACATGACTTATTACATTTTTCAACCAAAGTTCCAAATCCAGTACTAAAAAATAACAAACCAACTATATTACAGCAAACAAGCAAATAAACACACTACGATAAGTTACTTTGTGAAATTGTTTCAAGTTAGGAAAGGTTGGAAGGTTTTGGGGTTAGTTGGTTTTTATTGAAATATCTTTTTTTGTGCTGCCCTTTAATCAATACCATTTGTCTCAGTTTTAAAACTTTCATTTTTCTCTATTGTGAATTCTCTTCATTTATCAATCGATTGTCTATTCAAAAATACCAATGAACGGGCTACATATTTCATTTTATGTTTAAATTACTCAAAGCCTTGTTAGGGCAGCAGGGTAAGGACATCTAGTTGATGTGAAATCAGTTGCAGCCTCTCTGTTAGAACTTTGGGAAAGTGTTTTAGAAGTCATTGTTTCTGAAACACCCCAGAATAGCCATCGTTTAATTTGATGCCTTGTATTGTGACTTATACAGGGTAATGTTTCCATGCTTGGTAATCACCTCCATTTACTATTTGCCCACAAATTGCTCATAATACCTCTTGAATACTCATATATACTTATTCCCATTTGATACATGAAAGCATCTCAATTTCATTTTTATCTCGGTCATTGGGTTTTTATAAATCTATCAATGAAATTTTAAAAAATAGTACTATTTTCTGAAGTACAGAATGTTCGCACACCCCTAAATGTAATGCATGAATTTGAATTTTAAATTTTACGAAAGGTCCCTGGTAAATCCCTATAATGGTGACATACATATGAATGCTTGAGGGAGTATTCTCTTAGTTGTTGCATGTTTCACACTAAAGACATGTATGATAACCTTCCTGAGATTACCGCATTTCATGGACCATAAAATTTAATTCTTTACTCACAATTGTGCCCTAAAATCAGCCAGCATCTTATGGGCTGAGTGTGTAACTTCATCCTCTACCAATCCAAGCTTTTCTGCCTTTAATACTATTATCGATAGTAACTCTGCTTTGAGCCAGCACAAAGTAAAAGGGTTCTACTAATTCTGTGACAGTACTTGAAAAATTACAAATGAATTGTGGAAAGGCTTGTTTATGTGCTGCCAAGCACCGGAGTTTGTAAATCTCAGTGTAGACCTCAGATCCACAGCGGTGGCAGTGGAATCAAGCACCTACCCTTAGCTTAAACATTTGTATTTTATAAAATCTAACCTTAAAAATAAACCACTTACGTGATGGTGCATCTTATAGGCTGGGAAAAGCCATGTATGCAGACATTCATTTCACTGTTAAGTAGTTAAAATAGTACATATATTAATGGAGTGAAAATTGATTGTTGTTATTTTCCTGTAAGCGCTTAAAATAATTTTTTCAACATAAAAATTACTCAGGATCTTCGTAGAGATTCATTCTAAAGGAGGTAGTTATTCTTTTTTTTACTATTTTGAATTTCATTAATATGTTACTAATTCTATATAGGTACTTAGAATACATCAATTGACGAGGAAAGTTGTTCCAAATTAATTAACAGGGAAATGCTTAAAATATGTAATTTTAATTGGTAGAACTTTTTGGCAAGAATGGCATACCAAGCTTCACTCCTTACTGCCCAATAAGTTGTACTTCATATTGCAAGTACATTTCCTTAATTATGCTGTATTTTCTTATCATTCATTTTTTTTAACTATTCTTCACTTCTCCTTATTTATTCAAATTACCTATCATCAATGCAAAAACTATTGTGTGTTTAACTTGGATGTGTTATTAAAAATCAGTTTTCAAATGTCAGTTTCTTTGTATAAAAAACTCATATTGAATAGCTCTTAACCTGAATGATGTCTTGTTTTTTCTGTCTAATCAAATGCTGTTCCTTAACTCAGGCCTTAATACTGTACTTACTACATTTCATCCTAATGACATTTCATGTTAATATCAAATTAAATTTTTTTATTCTTTATAGGAAACTGTATAAAAATCCATTTTGTAAAACAATTACTGCCCCAAATTTTCCATTTCTCGTATGGGGACTTAATTTTGAATTGGAAGTGCCTTCATATATTTATTTAAATAAGTTGAGGCAAGTTTCTCTTAATCCTTTCCTGCCAGAGATTACGGAAGCAAAACGTTACCACGCTACGAGTAGCATAAGAATATTTTAAACCTCTGTGTATGGAGCTCTTTTTTGGGGGTGAGTTGCCCGGGTACACTCATCCCTCGGATTTGGGACCCAACTCAACGGGGCGCCCGGCCATTATCCCTGCCTTTCATACGATCCTCGAACCCTTTCTTAGCAGGAGTCCGTGGTCAACTTATTATTTTACCGGTGTTTTTTATAAATAATTATTGATTATGATTTCTGAGAATTTACACTTACATATTTTTAAGCATAGTGGAATTTTAAACGGATTTCTAGCGTTGATAATAACCTAGGACCTTTTTATTTTTCATAAGGTTGGGCGTCTCTACTTTGAATAAACCTAGATATAATACTTCCCATCCTTCTTTTTCATTAAAGGGAAAAGGGTAGGGAAAAAGGAATGCAAGCCTGATAACCCATGAAAGAACTAGCTCAATGATATATTAAGGATCGCTTTTCGAAGAATCGTAGAGGGCCATCAAAAAATTCAGCAAAAATGTCATTAGCGCTCAACACCTGGACTGTATGAATGCACATGCGATATCATTGTTGGAGTGGAAGGTTTGGTTTTTCCGCGTAGTTTACTCAAGACATCGTCAGGCAGCTGAGCAAATGCTCCACCCAAAATGAGTAGCTAACAATAGGGCATACAACATAGGTACAGAATTGGATTTACAAGTTACATTACCTTAGAATACTGGCGTATTAGTAATTACTTCGGGGAAAATGAATAAATCAGAAAATATAGGGTATGTAATGTAGGAAGTTATTTCGATTGTGACATTCATGAGCGATAATGACAATAAAACAACAGCATCTCCCCATTACATATTTTTCATCCCGTATGGAAGAACAAGGCATTAAGGCATTTACATGAGAAGTTCGTTAAAAATAACTCTAAAAGTTCATTTAAAATTTGCCTACACACAGAATAAAACAAAGAATTCATTACAATGAATAAAAAATTTGAGTTTGCAACAAATTCTTCTTTGCAAAAACCATTGCCGTTTCAACCACTGCACCGCAGTCCTGCTGTGGGAAGGATCATAAATGAGTGGAAGGGTCGGGCTGAATTGCCTAAGGGGAGGCATAAGGGTCTCGCTAAGCTGGGTCTCGGGCCGGGCCTGAATACCACCGACCATAGCTACCTCTGCGGTCGCTTCCCATCCCCCACAACGGCAATACCCGACATCCGGTCGTCTGCGTAGAAAAGTTTGTGAGGGCTATACCTGACATCAGGTGTTCTGTGTATGAAAATGCCCTTAGGATACACCTCTCCATATTGGCCCATCCACCAAATGTATATATCCAATTGGTCTGCCCTGACTAGTGGTAAAATTACTCAATGTTGAAGCTATTTTGAAAATGTCTTGAGATTTAAACTGGAGTATGGTTCCAAGAGTCTCTTTAAACTTACTTCTTTTGGGCTAAAATATGCTTGAAGCAGTTTGATAAGTAAGTTTCAATGTACATAATTTAAGGCAGTGGCAATGTTTTTAGAGCAGGAAAATACCACATTTTGTGAGGGACAGTTGAAGAATTGACAATTCAGTTCTACTCGGTGATAGGTTTATCAGTGGCACACCAAAGCAGCATCTTCGGATGCAATGACATTATTTTACAGTCTTTAAGTACATATATATAAGCATAAACTTGTAATGAGCTGGTTAGGATATGTGGGATCTCGAAATAAGTTGGATGTAAGGTAGAAAAAGCTGTTGGGTTGGATGCCGAGTTTGGGCTAATGCATTATAGGGGAGATTCCAATGGATATTGCTGCTGGAAGTTGGCTCTTCAGATATACTTACACTTTTGTAAAAAAAACTTAAGTATTGCCTCAAGGAATCTTCTTATAAGTTCTTCTACGTCCCCACATAACAAGGAGCACCACAAAATGAGGCCCTAAACTGTAATCTATGGAGCCAATATCAATAGGTCTCATTAATTCATTCATAGTCATTAGTCAAGCCATGTTTCCTTTTAAGTCACTTTCTATCACATTTTGAAATATTTTTTAGATTAAATTTTCAATCTCTTCTAATATTATTACTTGATTGTTTGCATTGGCTGAGCTCCAAACAGCAGGAAACAGTTTTGGATTATCATTGTTGAAATTATTGACGTCTAGATAGTGGTAACGTTATTTTAATATCAAACACAAATACAATGAGAACTTCTTCTTCACACGAAACAGAATTGACTTCAACTGAGCACATGGTGTGAATCGCACAGCATGCTACAACCAACCATCGATATATCGATAGTGTCTAAGCAGACTATCGAATGTAGTTAATTTGCTTTTCAATACTTCCTCTCAAACTAACTACACACAAGTTAAATTTATTGCATCAACTAGACCCAGCATTTCACACAAAGTCTTAAATCGTGGCCCTGCCAATGGCTTAGTGAGAATGTCAGCCACTTGTTTCAAACCCTCGACATGTCCAATGTTCAATGTTCCATCACTGCACTTTTCCCGTACAAAATGGTATTTAACATCTATATGTTTCGATCTCTTATGAAACTCTGGGTTATTTGCAAGTTTTACAGCGCTCATATTATCAACTAGTAACTTTGGTGAGTCTTTTAAACATGTCACTTCAGAAAATAATCTTTTCAACCATACCAGTTCTTTAGCTGCTTCACTTGCTGCCACATACTCAGCTTCAGTGGTGGATAATACAACACTTCTTTGCTTTTGACTAAACCAAGAAATGGCACCCCCTGAGTACATACAAACCACCCCAGTCCGTGAATGTCTAGTTTTTATATCACCAGCATAGTCTGCATCACTGAATCCATGCAACACTTGCTCTGGGGAATCAACTTTATACAACAATCCATAGTCAGCTGTGCCACGCAAATACCTGAATAATCTTTTCACATTTTTCCAGTCTTTGTTTGAGGGGCTCTCAAGGGATTGGGAGACAATACTCACGGCATAGGCTATATCAGGGCGTGTAGCCACCATTAGGAACATAAGGCTCCCTACAGCCTCACGATACGGTATACTGGCATCCAAGGGTTGATCCTCAGTGCCATCGTCACCACCAGAGGCACCAGGTTCGGCGGGTGTCGAGACAGCATTTGCATCAGCAAACTGGAACCGCTCCAGAACCTTCTTCGTGTATGAACCTTGGCTCACAAAAATTGAACCATTGCTTAGCTGCTGAATTCCCATCCCAAGGAAAGAACTAAGAGGGCCCATAGTGATTTTAAACTCCATCTTTAGATGCTCTAAAAACTCACTCATTTCCCCTTCATCTGTTCCAGCAATCAGCCCATCATCCACATAGATTACAATTAACAGTTTTTTGTCCATCCTATTCCTCACAAATAGGCAATGGTCAGCAGAGCTCCTCTTCATCCCCTGTTTTGCTAAAAATGCAACCAGTCTGTTATTCCAGCAGCGAGGCGCCTGTTTCAGTCCATATATGCTTCGATTTAAGCGACAAACTCGGTTTGTACCATCCTCATACCCCTGAGGTTGCTGCATGTACACTTCTTCTTTAAGTTTTCCATAAAGAAAAGCTGTTTTCACATCAAATTGTTGAAGCTTCAATCTTTCCTCAGCAGCCACACTAAGAACCGATCGTACAGTCTCGAATCTTGCCACTGGACTAAAAGTTTCTTCGTAGTCAATACCTAGGCGTTGAGTACAACCTTTCGCTACCAAACGTGCTTTGTAGCACTGGACTGCCCCATTGGCTGAATGTGTTTTCACACGAAAAACCCACCGATTATTTATGACCTTTTTTCCATTTGGTAAATCAACTAGAGTCCACACTTCATTCTCTTTCAAGGAGTTCATCTCATCTTCCATGGCACTCTTCCACAAGTCTCCATCTTTTGAATTTATCGCTTCACTAAAAGATGATGGAGATGTTGACTCTGCTGCCATGACATAGTCCTTCAGATATGCAGGCTGCTTTACTTGCCTTTTGGGACGCAGCTGGGGCATCTCTTCATCTTCAGATGGTTCTTCCTCTACTTCTGAGTCGTCCACGGATTCAAGATCTCCTACCTCCTGATTATTGTGTGGTTCAGTATTATTCTCATCCACATTTCTCTTCTCAGGATGATTACTGATTCTAAACTCTGACTTATTGGGCAAAACTTCTATTGGTTTAAACAAAACATCTCGGCTCATTATTACTCTTTTTGAGTTTGGCAGCCAGCACCTATATCCATCCCTTTCATCGCAGTATCCTACAAATCTGGCATATGTTGATTTCTTGTCCCACTTCCTCCGGCGTTGCTTAGGAACATGTACATAGCATTCTGCACCAAACACTTTCAAGTGCTCTACATTAACAGGACCTTTTTTCAGCCATACTTCCAGAGGGGATTTTCCATATACCTTTGACGGACCTGTACGATTCAAGACAAAGCATGCTGTATTCACAGCTTCCGCCCATAGTCCTTTAGGAAGATTTTGTGCATGCAACATAGATCTTGCACTCTCCACTAAAGTTCTATTTTCACGTTCTGCCACTCCATTCTGTTCTGGAGTGTAGGGCATGGACATCCGTATCTTAATACCTTTCTTTTGAAGGATTCTTCTAACATGTGCATTGTTAAATTCAAGTCCACCATCACTCATAAAAGTTTTTATCTTGTTACCTTCATTGTCTGCCTCATTCAAAAATATTTCAAGGTAATGAGGAACCATATCTTTTGTCTTCAAAAAGAATACTCGGCGGTAACTGGAAAAATCATCCTTTAGCAGTAAGAAGTACCTACTTCCTCCAAACGATGAGGTCTCCATCGGCCCACAGAGATCAGCGTGGATGATCTCACCAACGGTATCAGGTCTGCAGTCTCGAGTTTTGTAACTATCACGGTGCTGCTTTCCCATCACACATCCAACGCAGAAATCTTCTTCTGCTTGAACTTCAATACCCCTACTTTTCAGTACCTTCTTTACGTGCTGTTTACTTTGATGACAGAGCCTTTCATGCCATAATTGAAGACTAGCATCGACTGCTGTAACGTTGACTTCATTAGAGTCCTTTGGACGTTGGACAGTCATTTTTAATTCGTACAACCCAGTCTCCGTCTTCACTCCCACAAGTTTCACTAGCCCATTTCTTTTGAAGATGCACTTTCTCGCATCCGCACTAAATTTAAATCCCTTTTCTACAGTCCTTCCTACAGAGAGTAAATTCCTTCCCAATTCTGGAACATACCAAACATCTCTAATATCACATGAAACAAGGTTTTTGTCTATTGACGCCTTCACACTCACAGTCCCACAGCCATGCGCCTTAATTACTTCACCATTTCCTATCGTGATATTCACAGGCTTAGTAAAAGGAGTGTAGTCCATGAAGTAACCCTTATTATTAGACATATGCTGAGAGGCACCAGTGTCTGCAAGCCATGCTTCTCTAGGCACATTATTACCCTCAACTAAGAAAGATAAAAAACTTGCACCCTTGCCTGAAAAATGTTTGTTCCTCTTTTTACCTTGTTCAGGGCACTTGTTCGCTAGATGACCACGCTGATGGCATTTAAAACATTTTCTAGTCTCTTCTTTACCTTACTTCGATTCGGCTTTCACAGCAAAAGCAGATGAGTCTATTTCCTTTTCCGGAAGCCTCATCTCAATTAATCGAAGTCTCTCAATCAGAAGATTGATAGAACGATCAGGAATGGGTATACTCTCCCACACACTTTTGAATTCAAAGTATTCCCTGGGTAAAGTCGACATAATTCTGCTCATCAAGAGCAATTCAGGGAGCACAGCATCGGTCAATCGCTTCAGCTCGTCATTCAGGTCCGTGAAGTCCTTCTGGAGACGAGCAACGTACGCGGCGATGTCTTCGGATTCCTTTTTCTCCGACGAGAAAAATTTCTCCATCAACCGATCCACTCTTTGGCCCGAACTTTGCTCATATACTGACAGCAGCTTCTTCCAAATTTCTTCAGCAGTGGCACATGTCGCAGTCAATTCAACATCAGCATCACCCATGCTACTCACGAGTATAATTTGTGCCAGAGAGTCGGCTTTTTCATACTCTCGCACAGCAAGTCTATGCGCAGTAATTTCACCTTCAGAAGCAGCCGTGGCAAGTATACCGGGATGTCTTCCTCCGTGAACTACATCGGCCACTTCGTGATGCTTCAAGAATAATTCTATTTGCCGTTTCCATCTACTCCAATTTTCCGCACCCTTCAGTTTTTCAATATTGGCTCGGAAATCCATTTTATAGTCCGTTTGGAACATAGAACCGAAGAACAAAGTTGCGATTGGAGTTCACAAAAAATAACGTTCTCACTAAAACTGACCGCACATTTCCGGTGATTAAGCAGTCTGGGTCCATAACCTGTTGAAATTATTGACGTCTAGATAGTGGTAACGTTATTTTAATATCAAACACAAATACAATGAGAACTTCTTCTTCACACGAAACAGAATTGACTTCAACTGAGCACATGGTGTGAATCGCACAGCATGCTACAACCAACCATCGATATATCGATAGTGTCTAAGCAGACTATCGAATGTAGTTAATTTGCTTTTCAATAATCATTAAAATTTATGCTGCAGCTGAATAATTAATACAGATTTGTCAAAAATGGTGGCTCATGCAGCCTCTGATGAACTATAAATAGAATACGAATGCGTTGTCATCTGGTTCTGACCTGTACTGAAAATTTTAAGTTGATTGCTAATCTGAGAGTGGTTTAAATTTAAGTTGCAAGATTTTTCATGGAAGAATAAACAGACAAGAAAGTACCTAATGAAAGCATGGTGTAATGGAGTATGGTTTACACCTGACTCAACAATTTCGAAAATTTCATCACACCGTTTAAACTCAGTCAAAAAAAAGAAAGTTAAATCTGGTTACATGCATTGTAACCTAGTGAATAAAAATGCCTACTGAAAATTCTGCGTTTAACTTTGAGTATTTGATAGTTGATTTAACTAGTGCAGCCTTGAATACATTTATACTTCATATCTTGGCTTATCAAAATTAGTGATTGCAATCAAAAAATCTGTTGTGTTCTTTGGCAGAGGCATAAGAATTGATCCCAGGAAATGGTAACATCTTAAAGTGTATGTTGCTTTTAGTTTTTGAAAACCTCTGGTTGTGGAAAGGATATTTTTCTCTCTCTTCCATGAAATGTTGTCTCTATCTTTAAACTTGTTCAGGAAGTCACTGTCATCATTTTTTGCATAAAATATTTCAGATTATAAGCATTACCATTGAAAATAAATAAAATCACATTTGAGCTTTGAGTTTTGGACACATTTTTTGCCCCACACATTAATGTTAATGTGTGCTAACTTCTTATTTTGGTTATCATACACGTCTTAACAAAATGCTCTTAACAATATTTATATGCTTTAATTATTGTTATATGTTGTCTCGAATATTTGCTATAATATTCACTTTTTCATTTCATGATGTACAAAACAAGGAAACCGTAAGTTCTTTCATCCTGTACTGACTATAATTTTCAATTTAGATTTTTTTGTATTTGGCTGGAAGTAGTGCAGTGCATGCTAGTAAACGTTTCCTCACAGTTTAACTACTTGCATTGTTTTGCATCCAAAATTGTGGGTAAATATTGTTGGTGATTAAAATGTAGAACTGCTTTGTCTTACTTGTATTAAAATTTATTTTATTAATTTGTTTTTACTTTATATAATTAAGTTTCTTTTGGTATAATTTAAAAAAAATGAAAGTCATTGAATGGGTAATTTCTGATGAGTTAAAGAGTTAAATAGCTATGCAAAAGAGTGAAGTAATAATTGTGTTCAGACAATCAAGATTTCTTTTTAGATTTTGTATTATTACTTTAACTTCTATGTACAATTCATTCCTCGTTACATGACACACAACATATTTTTAGCTGTAAATCATTATGGTAATCAATTTATGATGAAACTATTTAAAACTGCAATGTTTCCAATAATTATACTCCAATGACAGCATATGGTAAAAAAATATTCATTGCAGCTGTTCTTAGCATAAGCAGCATTAAGAAAATATCATTGTGTACTGGATGACTTGGTTCCTTATTATTTACTATTGCATGCTTTTATGAAGTTCACGGAATTTTCTGAAAGTGTAATATAAATAAGGTCCTTAAAAACTGAAGCAGTACAAACTTGTGTAGATAAGAGTAGTGTACTTAAAATCAGTTGGAAGGGAAATGCATGAAAGAGAGCATATTTATTCGCTATACTGCTCTCTTTCTTAGGAGTTATTTTTGAGTCTTGTATGTACCATTTTTATATTGTTTACAAATGCAGTTTATCTTGATGGGTTGATGATAATCATGCCCACCTATGTAAGTAATACTGTATTTTATTTTTTTTCGATTGATTATTTCCCAGAAACGAAGCAGCAGCCGGCCACCACATGCAAAACGGACTCACACCCTACGATACTGTGGCAGTGTAACCTCTAGTCTTCCCTAATGGCCTTGGTTTTAGAGGGCTTAAGATTGGTGAAGTGTTTTGTGACTGAGTTGAATTAAGAGGTGGGCGATTTGAGAGAAAGAGGCCCCCCTTTTCCCCCTCCTCAAAAAAAACCCTTCTACCCCCTCTTGTGTATGCTAGCGCATGTGTGTAATGCTGCCATGAATGGGTTTGGGAGCCGAGTCGATGTAACCACCCCACCGCTGCTGTGAATGGATGCAAAGAGAGAGAGAGAGAAAGAGTGATAGATAAAGAGAATGAGAGATTGAGAGAGGGGCTTGTTTTGCCATTCTTTTTTATTATCCTTTTAATTTTATTACTTTTTGTACATGTGCACAATTATATGTATGATTCAGTCTCATGTTCTACATTGTGTTGTTGACTCTTTGCTAGGTTTTACCATTTATGATTAATAATCAAGAAAAATTACCTTTAATTATTTGCATGTTGTGATTGAAATGGAATGATCGATTTCTCATTGTTATTGCTTCACTCATTCAATGGATGAAGTTTCATCCTGTGCTCAATCGCTTCTTTGTCGACTCAAACTGCCCTATATATTTCTCTCATTATTAATGTCATTTACATCTCCAACCTATGTTAATACTCTTTCAAGTAATGCCGATGCACAAAATTCACTTTTAAATGCATGCCATTGCCAGGACATTCAGGTACCTAATTGTATTTGAAGGCACCATTAACTATGTATGATTCATAAATGTCATTTATGGAAATATTGTACCTCCAATGCTTTTGTTGAATTTAAAGCTCAACTTTTTGACATGTGATACAGTGTGGCATAGCAGTTATTAATGTGAATTCTGGTTGTAGTAGTTAATTTAATTGCTCCTCATAGTCAATTTTTCAGTGGTCAAAATTTATGTAGCCCTAATGATTTTGTGTGATATTTAATATTTGTATTTTCATTGATGTATGAAGTTTGGGGTAGAATATTATACCTACTACGAAACTGCTCTAAATGTCAATGTGTGTCTATTGATGAATTTTTCATATAGACAGAATAAGCATTTTATAATATACTTTATACCAATATTCTGCCATGCCTCTGTCTTATGAAAATTTTTTGCCTACTACAGTTAAGCATTGGTTTGAGTTTTGAATCAAACAAAAATTACGTAGGTAAATTCTATTCTCATGGAATGTTATACAAGCATTTGTTAATTTATAGCTTTGCAGATAATAGCAATCATAGTGAAGTATATAAGATCCATTATACATTATATATATCACATGCATTGTTCTTGTAGTGCTACAATAAGTGAATTTTAAGCATTTCTTTAACCAATGGTGAAAGTGTGGCATACATTATGAGCACACCATCAATATCTTCTAATAATAGGGAATTAACTTGTTTGAAAAGTCTAGAAGACTTACCTACGTATTAAATTATAGAATCCATATGTCAAGCTTTTAAGACTGTAAATTATTATATCAACTATGTGTGTACACAGGAATTAAGTGTGTAATATCTATATCACATTGCAAGCTTCTGAATGTATCAATATCTATGTAGCCTTGTGAATTTTTCCTGTAATGTGTGCAAAATGCACAGGGTAATTTCTCAAATCACACAAGGGTGCATATTCTGTTTCATCCATGCATTAAAAATTTTGTCAAAAATGTTTGGTGATTATTGTCAACAGTTTTCTTAGCAAAAGAAAACTGTTACTGGATATGGCAGTTTACTTAAAGAAAACTGAAGTCCGATGAGAAGAGAAATGCCTGCTGTCGTCAGAGTTAATTTTTACTTTGACCAAAAATTTTATATATTTAATGCTCTAATAAACTGAACAGAAATGCTTGTATGTAAATGAATTTGAATTGGCATGTATCTGATATCAATTTTATGCCTTAATGTTTGGCCCTCATTTTACAGCGGATGTTTTGGATGTGTGCAAAGTTTTATTTATGACCATTTAGTTGCAGACTAAAAATGACATTATGAGATATTTGTACCAAAGTTGTGGAATTTATGGAACTAGTGTTATTAAATTTACAGTCAAACATTTTATACTTCGTTATTTTTACTGATCAATCCTTTATGACCTAAATGCTTAATTTGTCACTCTTGTGAGGTTTCCGTTGTGGGACTCTCACTTATCCTCATCCTCAAAATATCCCCCTTGGATTTAACTCCATCCCACTACGTCCAAATGATAGTTTTTGAGGAATGAGCATAACCGATGACTCCTCGCAAATGTGCCAGCTGCCACATTTACTGATGATATGTGTTAGTTCACATTAGAGGTCTACACCCCAAACACCAGAAACTAGTCCATGCCATGGCACCGATGGAGGTTCTACTGAAAATAATTCCATGAATATCTCAAAGTATACTAGGTACTTGGGTGGCAAAACATTTTCCAACTGGTGGTTTATAACGTCTGCCCTGACGAGAAGAAGAACTCTTTCCTACTGTCGGAGTCAAGAAATGAGGGGAAAACTCCACTAAGACAAAGCCAAAGAACAATAAACGGATCGATATATTTTAAAAAGCATAACAACAAGTATTTCAAAAAAGTAGTAGAAACCAATATTCAGAAAAGATGAAACCTTACACTTGACAAAAGTGACTTGGCTGGCATGTGGCAATTGTAAGGAGACATTTGAAACTGCTGAATGCGTAGCAGGAGAGATACTGACTGGTGTTGATTATGTGAAGGGAGGGAAAATTGGTTCTTTGCAAGTTAGGAGGAAAAGGGAAATGAGAATTGCTGTTCTTTGAGGGTTCAAGACTGTGGGATTAGGTTGTAGGAAGCTTTTAACCAGAGAGGATTGTCCAACTCTTATCAGCTGATTTTTTGCCCAATTTTTCTCTGCATTGTCCATGTGGATTTGAAATCCCAGCAAACTGGAGGGGAGGCAATACAATAGGCAGGGAAACAGCTTCTTGAGTACACTTCCCTTCTCACTACTCTCTTGAGTACTCTTGTCTTCTCACTAGGTCCAAGGTGGAATGAGGGAATCATTCAGGTTGGTGAATGGTAGCAATGGACGGGAAGGAAATGGTACATACCCCGGTGGCAGCGGCAGGGACCTCAGGGTCCCAGGGCAATGACCTCATCCAGGTGGCTGGCCTTGGTGATGGTGCTTGAAACTAAGAGCTCTACCACATCACCCCCCTAGTAGTGAGTTACCCTAGCGTGGAGAAGAAAAAGAAAGAAAATGGCAGAAAATTGGCAAATCTTTCCAGGAAATAACATTGGAAAAGGTCAGAGTTGGTAGTCCAAAAGATTCAGAGGGAAACGGACGCGTCTCGTGGGGCGGCCGCTAGGCAGTGCATGATCTTCCCCTTGAGCTTCAGGTGTAATAGTTGTGCTATCAGCTGGTGGGATGCTAGTAGATGGCAACACCTGGGCTGATGGCTGCCTCCTGGTGGTCGGGATGAGGATTTTGCTCCTCTCCTCAGGGATGATTGGCTCCTCAGAGATGATGTAGGCAGGTTTCAGGCGGTCAATGGCAATGTTAGCATCGCAATTTGGCAAACGTACTTTGTTGGTTTTACCATCCTGCTGTAGGACCTTGTATGGGCCATTGTAAGGGGCCTGGAGGGCAGTATGACTTGCATCATGACGCACAAAGACATAGGATGTTGATGGAAGGTCCTTAAAGATAAAGATGTGCCGTGTGCCATGGCGTGCTGCTAGTCGAGGACTCAGGCCTTGAAAGTGTTCCAGGAGTTGGGAGGTGAAATAGGTGGCGTTGGGGGTGGGGCCACTGGTGGGGGAGAGGAATTCGCCTGGAGTTCGTTGTGGCTCGCCATATACGAGCTCTGCTGGGGTGTCTTGAATATCCTCCTTCAGCACAGATCAGAAACCCAAAAGGATTGCTGGCATAACATTCACCCACTGCTGTGTGTTGTGGTAGCAGATGGTAGATTTTAATAATTGGCGGTGGAAGTGCTCCACCATCCCGTTTGCTGCCAGATGATATGCTGATGTCCTCAAGTGGACTGCACGGGCTATGTTGGAGAGCTGGTGGAAAAGGGCCCACTTGAATCGCCTGCCTTGGTCTGTGGTGATTTGCTGAGGCATGCCGAAGCGTGACAACCAATCCCAAAGGAAGGCACGTACCACGGTTTTGGCGGATATGTCCTCCACAGGAATGGCCTCAGTCCACTGTATAAAGCGGTCTACTCATGTGAGGCAGTAGCGATAACCACGGCAGATGGGGAGGGGACCAATTAGATAAATATGAACATGTTCAAATCTCCTTCCTGGCAGAGTGAAATCAGAAAGCGGTGAGGAGACGTGCCATGTTATTTTGGATTGCTGGCAGGGGATGCACAAATGAGCCCACTGACAGCAATCTTTGTTTATTGATGGCCACACAAAATGAGTAGTCGCTAATTTGGTAGCTCTCACTTCAGTGTGTGCAAGGTTATAGATTGAATTGAATGCTTGGCGACAGAAAGCTGGTGTGACATATGGTCGAATGTTTGATTTTGATGTATCAGACATTAACTGCACACTTCACTGGGGATTGGCACTTTCTTCAGGATAAAGCTGTCTGGGAGTTGAGAAGGGAGGCCAGTACCTCGTCAGTCTCCTGGGAACGACCCAGTGTCTCAAAATCAATAGCACGAGTCACTTCCTCAATCTGGGACAAGGCATGTGCAGCAACATTGTCGGCCCCTACTATGTGATGGATATCTGTTGAAAATTGGCCTATCAAGTCAAGGTAGCATAATTGCCGGGGTGAGCACTTATCACACTTTTCATGGAATGACTTATATAAAGGCCTTATGGTCTGTGAATATCGTGAAAGTTCCCCTTTCTAACATGTGTTTGAAGTAGTGAACCCCACCGTAAATGGCCAATAGTTCTCTATCGTATGGGCTGTAGTTTCTCTCTGCGGCATTGAGTTGAGTTTTTCTCTCTTTGGTTTTTAGAAAAGAAACCCAATGGTTTCCAGCCTGTGTTAGTTTGTTGGAGAACTGCCCCCAGGGTAAAATCCGAAGCATCGGTGAAAAGGCCTAGGGGGAGGGAGGGCACAGGGTGGGCGAGGAGGGCAAAGTTGGAGAGGGTGACTTTTCACTTTTGGAATGAGAGGCGCAATCCAGGCATCCATGTGATTTCGTCATTGCCTAGCACTCCACCATGCAATAAATCATTAAGTGGTGCATGTAATGACAGATAATAGTTGGGTAGAAAACATCTGTAAAAGTTTACCATACCCAAAAACTGGTGTAACTGTTTAATTGTCACCAGCTCAGGAAATTCTTGGATTGCATTAACGTTGTCTTTTAATGGCTTTGTGCCATCAGCACTGATACAATAGCCTAAAAGTGTTACTTGAGACACACCAAAAACACACTTAAAAGGATTGATGACAACACCGTAATCACTAAGCCTAAGGAAAAGTCCGCTTAGGTGACCTTCATGCTCATCCTCGTCTTTAGAGGCGATCAAAATATCATCCAGATAGGTGTAAGTAAAATCGAGGTATCTGACCACATCGTCAATGAACCTTTGAACTGTGTGCACCGCATTGCGGAGTCCATATGACATGAATGGAAATTCAAAAAGTTCAAAAGGTGTGGTAATGGTGGTTTTGGGGATGTCTTCCGGGTTCACAGGAATTTTATTATATGCTCTTACTAAGCCTATTGTGGAAAAAACTCGGGCACCACTCAGGGAAGTTCACTATGTGGGGGATGGAGTCTATGCCATTAAGATCTATGATACCATTTGCAACAATGAGGACAGTTTAATACTGAACAGTTGCATTTCTAGGATTTATGAACGGTGCAAATCTAATCTTATAACTCTGAATGTAAACAAGTGCAGTGTTATATCCTTCACTCGGAGGAAACTTTGTCATAATTTTAGATATATTATTGATAACGAAGCCATTCCAAGAGTCTCAACTGTGAAAGAACTGGGTGTTTATTTTGACCAAGCTCTTTCTTTTAATGCTCATATTATCCTTATTACAAAGTACAAATAAATAAAATTGAGAGAGTACAGAACAGATTTTTAAGAATAGTAAATTTTTATGCTGGATTTCATACTCAATACACCCCATGTAGAGAAACTCTTCAAATGTTAGATATGGAACCTTTACCGGTCAGAAGGAAACTTAATGATCTGTTGTTTCTATTTAAACTATGCCGTAATTTGGTATGTTGCACTTGTCTAAATGATATTAGTTTTAATTGCTTAGTTACCTCAACAAGAAATTGCAGTACTTAAGTTTTTTAAGAAGAAATTTCTTTGCTAAATTTTATAAAACAATATTGTTTATATTAATTTTGTCACGAGGGCAGTGAGGTTAGTTAACAGTGCATCACATGTGACTGATGCTGACATATTTTATGATTCACTTGACTCATTTAAATAAAATATGTTAACCTATTTACTGTCAATTCACTACCTACCAACTTGATGTAAATTGTATATGATATGCTACCTTTATTGCACAATAATTGTAACTTTAAATGTGTTACTTTCCTTGTAATTTTCTTACAATTAATATTATAAATTGGTTTTACTCCTGTAAAATAAATATTATTATTAATCCATCCACGTCTGTGGTCCTTTATGTATGAGTGCAGATACACAGATAGATCTGCTCCAGTGTCCACCAGGAATTGCTCCTTGGTAAGGTCGGCAGCCGCACTTACAACCTACCCGGGGTGTTTTTCGGAACGTAGGAGCAGGGGGAACACACTTGTGATTCTTGCTTGTGAGTGTCCTTGCTGAAGCACCACCCCTATGAAAAAATTGTATAAACCTGTTTCAAAATTTTATACAATTTATACAATTACCATGGCAATTGTATAAATTGTATAAAATTTTGAAACAGGTTTATACAATTTTTTCATTGGGGCAGTGGTACCAGCAGATATTAGGGTCGCGAGGGGCTGGTAACGTAAGGCGTGCGCGGGGGCAAGAGCGGGATCTATGACGGCGATAATGAGGGTGCGCTGAGATTAAGAGCTCCACCAAAAATGTATTTTTTGATCTCCACAAAATTCCCTTCAACATATTTTCTCAGGTTTTAAAATTACCAAAAAAGTAAACTTTGAGGTTATTTATTTTATTTATAAGAGTTATAAAGGGAAAATTAGCGAAAAAGCTTCATGTCGCCACACATCCCATTTGTAGTAAGGTTAATGACGACTCTTTATTGTAAAATTCATAGTAGATTGTAACTGATCAAAGCGAATTTCTCATTTTCAAATTTCCGCTTATAAACAAACTACAATCGATTAAAGGCAAGCGCACCAACATACAATATTAATAAGATTCATGGATTGCGTAGATAGCTTTCATAAACGAAACGTATTATATATTGGAAATAAAGGAGTTATTTAAGTAAGTTGCATCAGCATGTATAATTTAGCACTGATGATTAGCGCGTGAAATCAAAGAACCGTCACATTTCACAATCTTGTTTAGTGGTACAACTTTTATTTCGTAAGTCTGATGTTTACGGAATCATGAGTTGGGATGCGCGCTAACATGTTTGGATCGTTGTCTGCCCGGTGAAATTGTTCTTCCCTTTCTTTCCTTGTGAATTTACTATAGTACAATATTAGGCATTGCAATGTGTTGACTAGCATAATTTCGTAATGCATATGAGTGAATAATTCTCTACCTGCATTGTTTTATTGTGGTTGAATGATTAATGAAACATGACGGAGACACTTCGTGATAGATTGGCTGTTGATATTAAGTATGCTAATCAGTATGTGAAACTCTATAATGTTGATGAGCACCACTTATCAGGAAAGATAAAGGAACAGATTGACATATTATTAGTCCTCGATGATAGCCATGGCACCTCTCGTTTGATTCCCAGTTCTCGTAGAATGGAGAGCCTTAAATTATTGCTACTCTCCAAGTTGGAATTATCTCAGGATGTGGTTTTAAAATCAAACCTAATACCTGCGAACATTTTCAAACTGATCTCAGATGTTTGTTTACGTAATTGTGATAGTTCAGAATCTTCAGAACATTGTGATATCGTGGAAATAAGTTTGTGGCTTCTAAGTGAAAATGATTTCTTGGAATCTGTAGTAAGTTTGTTGAAGATATGCCAAGAGTGCCTTGAAAATTTTTTAAAGTTCGGAAAATGCCTTTACAAAGGCTCTGACCTCCCTGCGTTCCACATTTTGAATTTAATCGAGTCTATCTTGATTGTCATTGTAGAAAAGCATTCCGCTGGAACCCTAACTTCTTCATCCGTCGATCATATTCTCATTGATCCCTTAAAATTTTGTAATATTTTCGTCGAATTGGTGTTTGATGTCGACAAAATAATCTCTAGCTTATCATTATTGAAGATTGTCCCTCTATTATCAACTTCTCCCTTCAAGCTGCCTGTGATAGAAAACCTATGGAGTCGTATTAAGGGTGATTGGAGAGGTGTTAGGTGGGAAGAATCCAGTTCACATAAGCTATTCTATGTTTTATGCTCTCTATCTAACCATTTTCTCCCCAAGGAATCAGGGAGTGGCGAAAAAGGTAGTGTTATGATTGTTAATGACAATACGTTTTGGGAAATCATCCTCTCTGGAATCGGACAAAACGATTCCTTAATAAGGAAGCAGTCAAGGTTTCTTTTGAAAAAAGCATTAGATGTCATATTTACACAAGGCTGCCATTGTAATGACGCTAGTTCTATTGAGTTGTTGAATTGGCACAGCAATCTTTCAAAGGATATTCTCAAACTTTGGAGTGACTATTTTTTGGTTCTTGAAGCTTTGGAAGAAAAACAGACTCATGTCATTGAACCTGTTTTGAATAATTACGAAAATTCCACGTCCTCAAAATTCAGTGCATCCATTTCAGCTGCATGGAATTTGCCTGTATATTTGGCAATGTTCAATCATGACAGCAACGCTATTGTCCGGTGGGGGTTCCGTTTATTCCTTTCTCAAAACCTAGAATTGTATCGCTTGCCCTCAGTGAATATAGCTAATTTTATTCATCATCCATTTCTTGAAGCTTTGAATAATAATAGTCTCTATCAGAAGACTGATGATGGCTTTGATGTAGAAATAAGTCTTCAAAAATTATTTTTGTCTTTGGGAAGTATGCCAAAAGAAATAAGCAATATTTTCTACTCCCTTATTCTCTCTAGATTGTGTAGTATCAATTGGGGCCCTGTGTCACTGTTTTACGTTATGAAGTCTTTGTCGTCTGTTACTTCAGATGATAAGCCTTGGGATGCGTCTTCATTTGCTACAATTAAATTATTTTTGAAGAACACAATTCATACCCACAGTCCATTAATAAGGGGTGCAGTGCAATCATGTTTGCTCAAGATGATGGTTAGCCTTTTTGATCCTACCAATGCCAGTTTGCCTTACTTAGCTGATATTTTTGGAGTTTTTTGTTGCAATGAAGCATTTAAAAGAGGCTCAGAATCATGGGAGTTGGTTGTAAACTGGTTAAAGACATTTGTAATGGAAGAAGAGGCTAGTAATTTTATATCTCACTCTCAGTCTCTATTTATTGACCCATCTGCGGCCAAAAAATCTGAGATTATTGTGAGCACTAAAGCTTTTGCACGCATGTGTCTTCTTCTTTTTGATGCTTCCTTCTTTCTTGCTGGAGAAGTAACTGATCAGGCGAAAGCATTTTGTCATGTCATGAATCCTCTTTTTATGTATATTGTTCGTATACATTGTCGTCCCTTTGTCCCAATTTCAGTTATAGATTGTAATGTCCTTGTCATTTGCAATTTTGTTGAAGAATGTAGCAGTATGTCATCTTCAAATGATGTTACTCGAAACACTATTTTGAAAGTCACCTGCAATTTACTTGAGGATATTACAAGTTGCTATCGGAGAAGGCTGGCCTCTGTTGAATATGTAAGTGATTATGATGCCATAATTTCATACATGAAGGGGCTGTATACATTGTCCAATGAGGAAGAATTACTATCACATTTGCTAAGGTGTAGTGAGGGTCTAGTCGAAGATGCATTTCTCATTCTGGAATCCCGAGAGGATTTGACCATGGCAAAATATTTTAGTATGAATATCATCTCTTGGATGGCCAGCTTATTGCTCAAGGAAGTATCATTCTCTGACAGATATTTTATGCATTGTAAGACTAAAGTATCTACCTATATGAAAAATTACATATGCTCAGAATTCATGAGTAAAACTTTTAATGTAGTGGCACCCGATGGGAGTGATTTTAGTCAAAGCCACCACCTTCTTAGGGCTCTCATTAAGTCAGATTACTTGCTACTTCACTGGAAGGTGCTTCATTCACTTCTTGAAGCACATGTATTTGTGAAAGAAGAGGTCATCTCATGGAGAAAGGCCGACTTACTTCTTTCTGATGCAATTGAATCAGTGGAAACTGGTGGAAGAGAAATATTGTCTCCAGTGATGAGTGTATTCCAAATCCTTATGCCACTAGCCATCAAGGAATCTTTCAATTTGGCATGGGATTTCTGTGCTCTTTGCTGGAAGAATGTGTTTGAGTATAAGAAATCAGATTATTTTTGGGTTGTGATCGAAAAGTTCATTGCAATGACATTTCAGGAAGAAATAATGCTGATGACTAAATGTGAAAGGCACATACTAAAGGTAAATGGATTTATGGTAGTATAATTGTGTAGATAATAATGTGGTTTTAACCGGAGATGGCAATGCATATTTCACAGTACGCTCATGATCTTTACTCTCATGGACAAACGATTGGGAGGATTTATCAACTTTTTATCAGCCATTTAAGCAATACCATAAGTTCACCAACTCTGTGGAAGGCTTATTACACCATTTTAGTGGATGGATTGGTTTTTGGACCATTGCTCAGAAAAGATCAAAGGTGAGATTCAATTAAAAAAAGCCTGTAAGAGTTAATATGTGGGTGAGATGCTGTATTCGCTAATTATGAATTTGGTGTGCATATTTTTTAGGATCTACAAGGATACCTGTGAATACATATTGTCATATGGTGCAAAATATTGTTTAAATCCATCTCTTACATGGTAAGTCCTATATTTTGGTATTTTAATTATCAGTACATATTGAGTGAAGATCGGTACACTGATGGGTCATTCCATGTCTAATCAACACAGCTCCCAAACCAACCGTCTCAGATTTTCTTGAAATTTGGTAGGAAGTTAAAGCACATGAAATTGTACTCATAAACAAACTTTTAGCCCTTATCTATACGCAAAATTAATACGGCAGGGTTGCAAACATGACAAAAAATGCAATAAATTTCCCCTCGCATGCTCTACAAAAATAAATCATTACTTATATATACATACATACTTATATATACTTAAAACTCACTACTTATAAAATTTCCTGGGGCAAGATCCTCGCTTTGGGGCCCCCAATATTTTTTGTAAGTCACCATCTGTGGAACAGGAGTAAAAAAAAATTTTGAATTATTAGTGAAAATAATATCCCCTATGAAACATTTGTATACAAGTTCTACACAGGATTTGTACTATGTACACATTTTAAATACATTTTTATGCAGTTGTATATGAAAGCATACATTTTTACATTGTATACAATGTAGACAATTTCCATTCAGGATGTGTACAATGTCTTTTTATATCCATATGTATAAAAATGAATGCATTGTACATGTATACATTGTGTGTACATAAAATCTATACAATGTATGTATACATTTTTTACACTGTACAGTGGTGCATGTTGTATACAAAGTGTTCATTTGTACACTTGGTGTACAATATGGCTTTATACGTACATACAAAGTGGTTTTACACAATTTGTGTTCAATGTACACATTTTTTATACCATGTGTACACAAGATAACCAGGAAATCCTTTGTACCTTGTGTACAAATTGGACACAAAATATTCATTTGAGATTGTATGCTTATATTGCATAAAACACCCATCACAAAAGTTCAAAATTGTCTTGTCAGATCTCACTTTTTTTAAGTGTACTACTAGTGTGGTAAGCAAGCTCAGTCTTGCTCGAGCTTCTATGGTGTTCACGAGTGATTCACGGGACCAGCGGGTCTAATACTTGATAAATTAAAAATGGTGTGTGGTAATGGGTAAGAAGTATATAGAGACACAGTGCTGCAACCCTTTTGACATCAAAGGGCATAAGAGCAGTAGAAAACAATTAAGGAAAGTGCTGCAAGGATGATAGAAAAACTACCGCATGTAAGTTGTGAGCAAATTATTTGTGACATCTGTGGGAAGAAAATTAACATAATTGATTATGTTCCTGATGGAGAATCAAGTATATCAGTTGATGGAGAAAGTGATATGGAATTGGACACATTTAGGACTGAATCTGCTATACAAAAATTAAATGAGTCTGAGTAGTATTGGTGCTTCAAAATTCAAAAAGGTATTTTTCCATATTCTCTTAAACTTACAAAGCTTTGATGTTTGTGCATCCCTATTCTATCATGCCATTCGGTTATTGCTTTGTAATTGGGTAGTTCCTTCAGATCCAAAATTGGAATTTATTAAGTCATTTGCTCGTGTAAAATAAGAAAATGTGGAAGTTGCCGCCCACTTTTCATGAGTTCATGAAATCCTTAGAGATCTAGCTCACTTAACTCTTTCAGAGAGAACCTTTTATGGTAGAAATAAATGGCTCATTAGAGTGTAAGCAACAATGAGCCACATGATGCCCATGAGGAAGGTTAAAGGGTAGTGGAGAAGCAGTGACTTGCACGGTAGGAGTTTGTGACATCATTGCAACATGTATCTGTGAAAAGGCTTAGGCCTTCGATTTTTGTCACAAATAGCTCAAGAGGGAGGTAATGGATCAAAAACTGAAAAATGAACAACTCTTTCTTTTTCAAACTGTGTCACAATTGACAATAACCTATTTGATGAATGAGCCCATTGAAAAATTTCATTTTTATGCTTTGTTAGATTGTACTTAATTTGACTTAAGGGTAATGTATACTTGCTTTGAATTACATTTTTATATTCTCTATGGATGAGTATTTAGTAATTATACCGTATAAAATGTCTAGAAAACTGTAAAATTTATCCTGAAATTTTGGAACAACCAGGGAATTTAGATTTCAAAAGTGTGACCTCTGTGGTTGAGGCAGTAAATGTATTTTTTTGAAAATTTTAAGGCTGTTTTTGGCTTAAGATTGGTGGGTTAAGGAAAGAGCACATGCAGGTGAAATCTTGGAGCTCCAATAGATGGCAGCCACAAGTCTCTCTCAGAGACAATTTAAATGTAACTCTTATTATTTTGATTCCTAATATTTTTATCATTATCACCTTTCAATAATTTTTATTCAACAGTGAATTCTCATTCAGCACCAGTGTCCGTGTCAAATCTGTGGCACTTTTGATAAACATTGTGAAGATGGAATTGCAAAATTTGATCTCCAAATCCTCCTCTCCAAAAATAGCTGGTGAGGTGACTAACCATTTGTGGCAAAATATTTTAAAAACTACGAAAGAAAATTCTCGATATTATGGAAATTCTCATGTTCATCGTCTTAAACAAAGAGCAATGCAGAGTCTTCTGTTGCTGGAATTATGCTTGAATGAGGTAGGTAAACTTTATGCTCCCTCCTCTCCTTTTTTCCTGCAGGATCCTCCTTTAGGTTGTACGTATGCAGGTTTTTCAGTCTTTGGTTGTTCGGGAAATGAAAAAAGGAAATTCTAGCAATCAGTGGATATATATTAATTCTGCTGCTTTAGGGGTTCAAGGGTGACTAAGGGTGTTTAGAGCATTTGTTACTATTCAAGGAAATAACAGCAGACTGGCCAGCTGAGTACCTTTAAGGAGTCACCAGTAAATGCACATTAAGTGTGGAAATTCCGAAGAGGAAAAATCAGTTGCTTTTGCCAGGATTCGAACCTGGATCTCCAAAAGTTACACCAGCTAATCTATCACATGAACTAAATGGGAAACTTCTTCCTTTGAGGAGTTTATTCAGTTTTGGAGGACCAGGTGGTTTAAGCTGCCAGATGTACTATGTCGCAAGACAGCATGTTTGTGCGAAGAGGGAGAAGGTGCCTAGCCTGTGGTACTTTTGCACGAACATGCTGTCTTGTGATGTACTTGCCTGTTGCTTCAGATGGGTTGTGGATTTCTTATTTTATTTGCATTGTAAATTTTATGAAAAACTTTGGATTTATTTTTATTAATTGAATTTTTTATGATAAAATTACTATTAACTTTCTTGATTTAAGGATACCGGGACTAGCCACGGTGATAACTTTTACTGGAGTCACCCGCAATGCACAAATTGTGTGAAAAATCCTCAGAGAAAAAATCATTCGCCTTGACCAGGATTCAAACCCAGATCCCCCAAATTTCCAGTCGAGTGCTTTAGCCAATTAAGCTACCGAGGCGTCATCCTCCCCTGTGGAAATTTGAGGTCTATACTGAACAAGGTGGTATGGACTGCTGAGCATATGATGCCACGAGCAGACCAAATCGTGCGCACGGCGCCACAGCCGGGGAGCAAAGCCCTAACTTTGACCACGTAGAGGTGGTCGCTCTTGACTGATTTAAGTATGCCTGGACTAATCGCGGTGATAACTTTTACGGGAGTCACTGGCAATGCTCAAATTGTGCGAAAAATTGTGCCTCTATGTGGTCAAAGTTCAGGCTTTGCTTCCCAGCTATGGTGCCATGTGCACGATTTGGACTGCTCGTGGCATCATATGCTCAGCAGTCCATACCACCTTATCCAGTAAAGTCCTCAAATTTCCACAGGGGAGAATGACGCCTCGTTAGCTTAACTGGCTAAAGCACTCGACTGGAAATCGGGAGATCCGGGTTCGAATCCTGGTCAAGGCGAATGTTTTTGTCTCTGTGGATTTTTCACACAATTGACTTTCTTCTAAAGTGCTAAGTGAGACCTCTTTTGACATCACAGGAACAGTGCCAACATCTGATGAATCTTCTTTGTGATAGTCTACAGATTGAGAGTCACCAGCCTAGTGTTAAATACTTTCAAGAGTGGCTCCTCGTGAGGATTCTTGCTCACCATCCAAAGCTTAGGCAGACAATGTGGGATGAATTTCAGAAGGTAAGAGACTGATTTGTTTTTTTTTCCTATTTTATAGACAATAATTGAGGCTACATCAACGTATAACATATAACATTGTATGTCCTTACATGTGCATGTTTTGTCAAAGCAAACCCTTCCCATTTTCTTCAAAACTCTACCTACCATGATCACCTCACCCGTTCTAGAAATAACATCCATTCAAACCAATATTCCAGCTCTCTCTGCCTAAAAGGTCCCTACCACTCTGCCTCGATCCTATACAATGAAGTTCCCGATGAAATAAAAAATTGCAAATCACCTTCCGAATTCAAAAAGAGACTAAAAATCCTCCTAGCTGAAAAATGCTATTACAGTATTAATGAATACCTGGAGGATGCATTATAAAGGAAATTTTCTAGATGGCAACTTGAATGCCTATATTTTTCCATACTTTCTGTTAGTATGTTTATAACCCTCTCAGCTCTGTTTCTAATGTTTGTAAATATAGTGAAATGATTATCTTGAGAATTCCCAAGAACCTGGAAAATTTTCAATCATGTATGTATGTTGTCATGTATGTATGTTGGTATCTCATATTGACTTTAGCCTTGCAGATGTATAATTTGCCCATGGTGAAATAAATTTATTATTATTATTATTATTATAACGTAATGGATAACCTTGTGGTGCAGTCACAGCTTACAATTGATTGATCTTGCAGAATATTGTTATTGATGGAAGTTCATAATACTTTGTGGTACTTCATAATAGCAGGAGCTAAGAAAACTTTAATAATTCCACTTTAAAAAATAAAATTTTATTGGAGTCCACATGGTTCACTGCACTGGAGCATCATTAGGACTAAATACATTACTAACTGTCAGGCCTCTTGTAGTCATACCTGTTATGGTTGAGGAAGGGAGTTGGAGGCGGGGTTGGGAATTTTGACTAAGTAAGGATTGTGAAGTGGAGGCTAGACCGATCCTTTAACTGTGAATTCAAAAAGTTTCCCTCATTCCTTTCATGAAAGAGTAGTCAACTTAACCAACCATGAATTCCAACTTAAAGAACTAGAAATTTTTGAGAAAGGCCTCCAATACTCTCCTAGCCTTTCCGGTAGGGCCAGAGATTATGTAGATCTTATACTGGATTGGGAAATGGCGATAAAATGAGAGGATGATACTATGAAATATGTCATTTCACATCCTTGGCTCTCTCATCTCTCACTGTAAAATTTGATATGTTCCATAGGACAAGGTCCTAGAACAATAAATTTATTATTATTATTATTTGAAATCTGATACAACAGCTAGGACCGCCACCTTGGCCGGTCGTGTGGATGAAAAGTCCTCCATCCAACTGTTAGTATTTAAATATTTGTATGGGAAATTTTCAAATTGTATTTTCCGTAGTTTAGGGTGTTTAATGAATGGGTAAATAATCATTCGGCAGATATGCTTTAATAGCTGTGCTATTTTTCTATATCTGTGTGTTTTTTGCTGTGTAATAAACTTCCACTCTCTAGGCATATTGTAGAATATGTTTATGCTAAGAAGAAGCCCAAAATTCAAGGGAAAGTTTGGATGAGGTTAAAAGTATGTAATTCCATTGGCCTCCACAACTCATACACAAAAAGTTACCAGGTGGCATATTTTATAGTTCTTAGTATACTTTCTGGCAGTTTGCAGGACTTAAGAATCATGGCATAAAGTAAAAACATGTTTATTATCAGTTTTGAAAGTCATACGTATTATAAAAAAGGTGGACTAGTTTCTATCATCACGAAGCAGCTAATCTAGTTATTGGAATTTACTACCCCAGGAGAGAATTGCTATTAAGTTTCTCTGAAAGATTGCAGAATGCTGGAGGAAAGCTATGTGAAAAAATTGTGCCCTCTTGTTTATTGTTTTATGCTTCAAAGTTGTGATCTTCATGTTTCAGGCCGGTGTAAAGAGACCAGGATGTATGAGCTCCTTCATTAGTGTGATTTTTCACCTTTCCAGAGCTTTACCTCATGAAGAGCTGGAGAAATTTATTGGGAAGGGTATTGAATTCATACATCCATGGTGCATGGCTCAACAATTCATTGTTCGCCTCTTTGCTCAGGTAAGTCACCATTTGCATGTAAAATTTTCATATCCAGTAAAACCTTCGTACAAACTTTTTTTTGGGATTGGAGATACCATGATTTGCTGTTGGTTGTATGGAGGTGGTCTGTGTGTTGTATATTTTCAGAGGCATCTTAGTATTCTGAATGTTTTATGATGCTAGACTAAGTAAATTTTTCAATCTTGTTTCATTCATCATTAAAATATTTTCCATAGTGATAATAAACAATTATTATATATTCACCATCAAATACAGTGGCCGTCATTGAGTCATTTTCAGTCTGGTTATATGTAATTGAAATGATTGTTTTCCTTGTCTATCCAGCTCTATGCTTCATAGCTTAGTTTAGCTACTGTCTAAAATTAAAGGAATGACCAAAATTAATGCAGTAGGGTACTGTTGTCGTATATATAAGGTTCGATATTGTAAGTGCTCCTTCTGTTTGTCTTGATAATGACACTTAAGCCGTTGAAACTAGTCAATAGCTGATGAAAGTTTGTGGAACACTACTGGGTTTTTGCTTCATCATGAATATCTCATTGTTCCACCAAGTCACTCCAAAATCAGTTGATTTCACTCTATTTACAAGATATTGATAACATGATGACGGAAGTTAGGTGAGGGGAGTTGGTTACCCCAAGTGAAAGCATGCCAGTTGACAATTTACTGAGGTCTCGTCGGCAATAGTGAATGGTGATGCCTTCATAGAAGCTGAATACAATTGATATCCTGTTTGCACACCCCTTGGGACTGGGGTTTATGACTTCAAAATAGGGAGGTTTCCCTAAAATTTTGCTGCATGGGTGTTTGTTGTATGGAGGTTTTTTGATTAAATTTGCACTTTTTAATTCAAAAATTCAATTTTTCAGGTTGTACTACAGAAGCTTTGGGAGACAATTTTGACGAAGAATTTTGAAAAGCTACTGTCAAGATTTAAAGTTGTTTTTGATTCTGTCAACAGCAGCCTGAATCAAGGTGGCAATACTCAGAGAAATCTTCTCAAACTGAAAGAAAGCTTTTATTTTGAAATATTCCATCCAATGGACCACTTCAGCCTTGAGGTAAGCTCTTGAAGAAGTTATGTTCATCATTAATTCAATGGACCAAAGCAAAGCCTATAACTGAATGTGGATGAATATTACCTTGCTTACACATCTTCATGTCATATTTCATCCTCTTGGTACTCAAAATCCCCATGCAATGAATTTTTTGGGACCAGAAAAATCATGACTTCGCTGTAGGGGGTTTCGGTGTAAGGATGTGATATGTGGATTGAGTATTTTCAGGGGCCCACAAGTGTTCTGTGAGCATTACAATGCTAGGCGAGTATTTCTCAATTTTGCTTTATTCACTACAAAAACATTTGCCATGGTGATGATAAACAATTACTAGTATTTACCATCACATTCCGGTGCTGGAAATAAGAACACAAAAAAGAACCTGATTCCACTCCTTTGTGAGTCTTTTTTGAAAATTGAAGAACCTCAGTCTAAACCAAGTTGATGAGTATTGATTGTTGTTCTAAAAATTGTAGTTGCAATGGTAATATTGCATGCAATTTGGAATGGAGATGAGAAAATTCATTATGTGAGGTTTTTTTTGCATACATTTTCTATTTGAAGGGTCCAATGACTTTGAAATAGGGAGGTTTCCTAAAAATTTTCTATATGGGGGCCGTTGTATAGAGGTTTTAATGTATTACAATTCATCACACAAGATAGAAAATTATGAAATTATTATAAAAAAATATGTTAAAAATATTATGAAAAATGTACGGTATCTAACTCTGTCTTGAGACTTCTCATAAACAATGATTTGAGTACATTTCGTATCATTATTTGTCCTGGCTTTTGGAGTTTTAGATATTTAAGCTGGCAGTACATATTTAGGCAGACTTTTCCAAGTATGAATTTGTGCACTTTGCTGGTTCATAGTCATGGGAAAATATGTAAGGGGTTTTATCTCTCTCCCTCATTAAAATTTTCCGTGTGTTGTGCCTGCCTTGGATTCATTTGCTTACACATTAGTATTACACTGGGACTTTCTATTCAAGTGGTAAGTTCCGTGATATGTGATGAGTATTAAAATGTGTTTTTGAAAAGTTAATTGTAATTTCAGTTTAATTTGTGGCTGTACTGAACTTCCACATGAGGTTTGGCAAAATCATTTTTGGCAGCTTTTTTAAAAGGCAAGTAGTGAACTTAACTTATGAGAAGAGGTAGGAATAGAAGAAGTGGCCACTTTGAAAGTCAATACCAAGGTATGAAAATTTAAGTAATAGATTTATTACATTGTAACCTCAATTTAGCCCCTTTCCCTGAAACTATTAAGCCCCTCCCGCTCACCGAACCTGTCCCTGCTTATTTCTGGCTATGTACCTCCTTATGCCAAATAGAACTGAAAAAAGGTGCACTACAAGGCCATTGATGTTATAAATATCTATGCTGAAAAATTGAATGATTAACTTGATATGAAGGGATTTTCAGGAAAATGGGATCATTAATTCAGACCTAAAGTCTCCATTCATTAAAAGAATTGGGTAGATTGAAGAGAAAGATATACTATGATGACAAAAATTCCTTATTCAGATATTCTCTCACTAAGCAAAAAATGCAAACCTTGCTTCCCACTTTTAATGAGTGGATGATGTCGTTAGAGCTCTGCCTCATTGGTGGTGCCTCAGCAACTCCCTCTAGGTGAACCACACATCGAGGGAATGGATTGTTAACTAGAGTGTAACAATACGGAACCACATCGCACTGATGTAAGAAGAAGCTGAGAAATGCTGACCTGCTGGGCGGGAACGTATGATGTCATCAGCTTATCATCGAAAGGGTTAAGGCTAGAGATAGGTCGGTTCTGGTACCCGGTTGTCGGTTCTGCCGGTTTTTGGCCTGTAGAACCGATTGCATAAAGTCGGTACTTTGGAACCGGCTTGGAACGGTCGCGAGGATTTTGATTTGGCACCCAAAGCCGAAATGGTCTGATGTGTATTCAAGGCTAAAAAGGGAAAAAAGATTTTTTAAATGCATGTATTACTTTCTGATTGCATGGCATCCACGTTTTTTTTTTCTTTTGAGAGTTGCTGGTAAACTGCACACACGTTTGTCAGTTTATCGCACTTGCCAGCATCGTAACATTTCCATAGCCATGGCTGCTTTCAAACAAGCTGACTTTTTGCCTGTTGCCATCCTGCTGCCAACTCATCATTGGTCTTTATGGATGTCTTCAAACGAGTTGACGGCATGGTGCCCATTTCAACCCGGCCCAGAGTGAAATGCATTCAATGCTACATTGAGACCACTTTTAGACGGAACGACATTTACTGGCCGCAGTTCAAGTGAAATTCAGGCGGCTTTCAGATGAGACGACTTTCTGAAATGTCATATGCAGTGCCGTGAATGGCGGCCTGCAGAAAATTGTTTCGTGTAAAAGTGGCCTTAGGATTGAATCATGAGCATGTACAGTAATTCTTTGAGATATGAATAAGATGCATTCCGAGAGCTTGTTCACAAGTTGATGCAGGAAAAATGTTGTTATCCTGCAGAATGCAACACTACATTGCAATTTTGCATTAGCTCACAGCAGCTCAGTTTATCCATGGTGTCGCTGTACTGACGTGTTGAGCAGTTTATTGTTTAGGTCATAAGAACTATGACAGTGAAGCATGCATATACGTTGTCAATTAAAGTAACTATTTAAGCTACATCACAGAATTCATTATATATTTTGAACTGACTCACAAGTTGCAACAAATTAACAGATGATGTCGTCAGAGTTTGGGGGAGTTTCACTATTGATCCTGATGCTATGCAGTATGTAAACTGTGCTCCAAGCACATGAGCGTAGCCCTTCGAAATCAACATCGACCACTACTGTTTTCAGTGAGCTGAAAGTGAAAAGTTCAGTACTCCAAGCAATATTTCTGCCAAAAAAAGATTAGATTAGAGCCAGATAGGGTAAAAATGTTGAATTTTTTAAATCAATTCCTGGAGAAAGAACCAATGGCCGCCTGATGTTATGTGACATATTGGTCAATCATGCATTCTTTAACAATGTGTTATTTAAACTTTTTTACTAGGCAAATAAAATTATGGAGACGATCTTAAGTTCTTTTGCAGAGCTTTCCTGCTAATTTATATCTTTAGAGAAATTATTTTCATTTATTTCTTGTGGTTGTTCATTTAAATTTGCCATTAATTCAGAAAATGAGAGTCCATCCTTAGTAACTGAGTATCGAGAACTGAGGACCGATAGGAGAGAACCTGAATGGTACCGAGAACCGAAAAATTTAAGAACAGACGCATTCTTATTCAAAATTGAAGCACTTTTAAAAATAACTTGTTCATCTTAATTAATGGGTGAAAAAATAATGTGGTTCAAATGATTTATTGTTCTATTTCTATTTTCTTTCTTTATATCTAGACTATCTTCTATGATATACCCAGGCTAGGTAATGTTTCCAATGATGAATGGATCCCAACAAGTGAATTTGAATGTTTAGAATTGCACTCTGTCATCCAACTGAAAAATGAAAGTGAGGCATTGAGACAGTCAAATGCAGGAGATTGGGCTGTAAAGTCAGCAGGTAATTATTTTACGGGGGTTGTTTCAAAAATAAGGTTCCCACATTTTTTTCAGACACAAGGAAATTTTTATTCGAAAAAACAATTAAACCATTGGAAACCTTGATCTTTCAGCTATTTTTCTACAGATTCGCCATTTTTTCAATGCATTTTTTTTGTTGAGTAATCCACTTTTTCATTCCTGCCTCAAAGAAGTCAGCCGCCAACTCGTTGAAAATCTTGAAAACTTTCTCTTGCAACACCTCGTCCTACCCTAGCTTTTCATTCAAAATCCTGACAATTGAAGATTCAGAAACCTCAGGAATTTGAATAGCCAGCTACCGAATGGTGATTTGCCAAACTTCAAGCAGGATTTTCTCAATCTTTGGCACAACTTTGTCAGAGATCGACGGCCTCCTGCTTTGTTGTTCTTCCTGGACGTCCGTGCGGCTGTCGGCAAACTCCCTACACCATTTTCGGACATGCTGAATGCTCAAGCACGTTTCCCCATACACTTCAATTAATTTTCGATGAATATCCACTTGTGTTAACTTTCTTGCTTGCAAAAATTGGATAACCGCGCGAATTTCGCAACTGGCGGTGACGAAGATGATGGACGCCATCGCGTTTGGCTGTCAGGCTGGTAATGAGCGTTGCAGAGCCATGCTGATTGTTTGAATTGGTGGTAGAGGATTCGGTGAACATGGCAGTGTAGCCAGATTTTGCCTAGCACCACGTGCGGCAAAGTTACAGAGCTGGGAACCTTATTTTTTAAACTACCCTCATATGTACAAATTACTTTCTATTTTTTATATCAATGAGTGCATTGTTGTTGTAGTGAACTTTCCTTACATCAATTTGGTTTTGCATTCTTTCCAAATCAATATCTAGCTTCATTATTCATGGCATGAAGCCTCTGTTTTGCCACCATTTTCCATCAGGGAATGATGAAGAGAATGGACATTTTGATTGGATATCAGATTTATACACTTCCTACTATTAATGGTTCTGTCACTTCAAGTAAATCGATGCACGTTTGTAACTTTATCATGAAAAATATTTGGTTACATTTTCTGAGATGTAAGAAGGGAAAGGTTGCAGCAATCTTATTTTTTTATTCTTGTTGCATTGCTATTTGTAAAGAAATTTGCCAGCATACAAATATATCAAGCATAGTGAATTGCATACATTATATTATCAGTGAATTAATTTGCTAACTGTATTTAAGGTAATTGAATTACCTATTATGTATGATAAATACATATTGGTGAAATAAGTGGCCGATTAACTGTTGCTTCCAAACAGCTTGGAGCATTAATGTAATGAAAATGTGTTCTTGTGTTGGAATGACTATGTGTTTCTTCAGCAGCATGCAAAATAGAATCCATGCCTACTGATGGAGATGAGACTTTGAATATTCAGAAAAAAATCATGCCTTGGAAGATTGATGACCTAGAGGAAGCATCACTTTTCCCTGAAGCTGTTGAGAGGGGGAAGCAACTGGGGAGAAGATCAAGGAAAAGTGGGGGATTGGTCGTCGTTGCTTCACTAGTTGATCGAATGCCCAATTTGGGGGGTCTGTGTCGAACGTGTGAGGCATTTGGTGTGTCTGAATTTGTGTTGGGGAGCCTGAAATATACAGAAGATCCACAGTTTCAGAATCTTAGTGTCTCGGCAGAAAGGTGGATTTCTATAAGTGAGGTAAGAATTAATACCTTTAGAATTTATATTCTTAATGTTGTAAGTGCTTTCAGGCCTGTTGAGGGTCATTGAAGGCAGACTAATTTTAACCAAGTGTTTATTGTTCTGCTCTAACATTCAAATCATTTTCTTCCTTCCCATCGACTGCTTCATTGGTGTCTCCATATTTGACAGCCTGACCTCCACTCAACCTCAGGAATGTTAACTACCCTCGGGAGTGGTCTCTCATCCCTAAAAACAGTTGCATTTGTGATACCTTACTCCCTAGGGCAAAAAACCTGTGAAAAGATACATGCGTTAGCCATCTCAACCCTAGTAGCAAATATGCTATTTGAATGACAGGGCAAACACAAGGAAGCCTATGAAACAGTCTGGGTTATAAGGTTTCGTGGATATTTTACTTTTACCACTGGTTTTAACTAAACTTAAACTAGTGGTATAAGTAAAAGTGAAATATCTACAAAACCTTTAATTGGAATACCACAAAGTGAAGAATGAGTCAGTGAATTTAGTTAGGGTTATGTCGTTTTTGTCTGTTTCATTCTCTTATCACGCTTTATTTTGGGTTTTCTTCTTCAATACTATATTTCAATCTTTAAACTTTTTCTTACGATTTGGCAAGAATCTTCAGAATTCTTTTAAAGTTATATTTTCTGTATTGAGCTATGTTTTTTGAGATTTTTTATTTGCTTGTTTGTCTTCAAATAATTTTGCCCATAAAATTGCCCATAAAGTCTTTATCTACCCACCTATAAAACAATTATGTACTCGGCCGGATATTGATTAAAAGAGGGCCAAGGCTATTCCACTCATGAGGCCCTTTCACCTCCCAATTTTTGGTTTGTAGATTACATGAGGGATAATGAGATACATCATCACTGTGATATATATCTGTAAGTTAAATGATATGTGTTGTGATTGATACTGACCTTTGTAAGAAATATATAAGTGTTCACTGATTTTTATAATGTTGAAATTTTAATATTGCTAACAATTTGAGTGTAGGTCCCTCTTGAACTTGAGATCCTTGGCTGAAGCCTTGTTAGCATATAGGAAAATCCGTGTATGTACCACCAGTCCTTTGCTGTCACTGCAACCCACTTATGGAATAAGATACCTGAGGAATTGATGAGCAATAACCTGTATTAATTCCAACAAATATTTGTAATATCCTTTTTGGCCAAAATTCTATAAATAGTTTGTGTTAATTAGAAAAATATCAGTTTCCGATAATTAGAAAAATGCAATTATTTTAAAATAAAAATAATCATTCTTACAATTGAACTCATATGTTGTAGTGTATGTAGGAATTATCTGTTTACTTTTGGTTATTACCCAAGAAATGTTGGATATAGTGTACCTTGGTTCATAAATTTTTTACTCGAAGCAGTACATTTTATTTATTATTATTTTCAGGTTAAGCCTTACATGCTTGGGTCATATTTGGCCTCAATGAAAGAAAAAGGTTTTTCACTTGTTGGTGCAGAGCAGACTTCTGGCAGCATCAAGCTTGATACTTTCCAGTTCCCTGAGAAAACTCTTCTAGTCCTAGGGTGAGTTAATAATCACTAATGTATGTCTCTCCATTTCTTTCTTCTTCTAGTATGATGTGATTTATTTACCTTAAGAGGGTATTTGAATGCATGATTGAGTTGTAGTTCCATATTGGCTCATTTCATTGTGATACTGTATTCCTTTAAATGTATGTTCCTCTGGTTTTTTTTCTGCTTGAGGTGGGAACGGTCAAGAGTAACTGGGCTGTGATACAATTACTTTTTATAAATTTTATAATAAATAAAATAAATATAATACATAATAAATAATATCCGTGCATGATTTTCACTCTCGCCCAATTTTTTCCGTGGTCTTTATTAAAAACATCGGATGCAAAATCATCGGAATTACGGCATTAATGCTGGGGTATGCCGGGCTTATTATTTTCGTTAGAATCCCCTTCGTAAAACGGAAGCGATCACACGCTGATTGCATTTGCGGGAGCACCGTGCTCCTGTTTTCCAAGCCTTGCAGTGCACGACCGCGCTCCTTGATCACGGATACATATCGCACAGCAGTTGCAACCAGGGCAACTTGTGTGAGATGCGACTACGTGGCGTGGTGCCTGACAGTGTAGTTTCCGATGTCAAGCTGTGGTTTTGAAGCATTCGTGCAAACCACTTTTCTGTATCCGTGATCTCACAGCCACGGATGTTTGGTTTTCGAAACCAGGCCTTACATGGAGCATTAATAATACGAGTACAACCATGTTATCGCCGCTAAAAAGATCGCAAACTGGCAAAGAAAGCTCTAAATGAGTCCGGGAAGCACTCTTAAATAACATGATAACTGCATAAGTAATAATATATTGTTTGTTTTACGTAAATTATGAACATTACAAGACATTTAAGTGAAAGTTTGGATTATCTGTGTTTTCCGATTATTCGTGCCGTCTCTCCCCATCATTAGCCCTGATAACCGGGAGTCTACTGTATAGTCACAGTGTTTCATAAAACTGTAGTAAAGCACCTAAAAGGTCAGTGAGTAAAAATACCTTGAAATTATGCTGTTAAAGATACAATAGGGTGGTTTCCTATTATTTTTTTATTGCCTAAATCGAAAGATTATTACTCCTGGAGTACGTATTTCACGCTTTTAGATTTTTTAATGACGATATCTATTTTTCGGGATTAAACGAAAAGTGAAAAATTTCAAGCGCACGAAAACACGACGGCTAAGTAGGAATGATGGGAAAAAAACCCGTGTGACGTATTTCTGGTTCCCCCTGCCACCTTGTGAGGTGACCTTGGGACGAGGCTTGAGCGCTGATATGACGCAGGCTCCTAGCAGGTAGCTGAGTATCCTGCTAGCTGGTAGCACTTGGCTTAAATAAGGATTATTAATACCTTATCAAACGAAGAAAACTTTCCAACCTTGGGCCGTATTCTGTAACTCCAAACCGATCGGTGCGGCACCGATTCGTCGGGTGCGACGTCACACCGACTCCCGGTAAGAAGTCGTGCGATTCTGTACGAACCCGATCGGTGCGGCACCGACGTGAGGGCGAGAGATCGTCGGTAGCCGTACCGACAGCAAAAAGGTGTCGGTACGGCCACCGACTAGTGGGTTTCATCAACTCCCCGGTGCGCATTGAACGTTTTATTTTGTTTTTATCTCATCACCGAGTAAATAATGAGGTTTGCTGCAATGTTATCTTTTTCTGCCCCTTCGAATAGGCCACTATAATTCACTGTGTCAACATCTATATTGATTATCTTGACATAAATATAAGATATTGGTTAATAAACATGAGGTTTGCCACTATATAATGACTTTCTCTCATTTATGTTACCACTTTCACTCGCTTGTAATAGGATTTCTTTCACTCTATCATCATTTATTTGCTCCTTTGACATAAAAAAGATATTTTTGATTAAATATGAGTTTTGCCGCAATGTTATCACTTTATCTCACTCTGAATAGGCAACTATTATTTCACTCAATCATCATTTGGCGTTTCTCTCGGCATAGAAATAAGATCTTTTTATTTAAGTATGAAGTTTGCCACAACGGTATCTGTTTCTTTCATTTGTAACAGGCAACTATATTTCATTTTATCGTCAGCCATTGATTCCCTTGGCGATAAAAGAAGATATTTGTTAATAAGTATGAGGTTTACCGCAATATTATCATTTTCTCTCACTTGGAATGCGCAACTTAAACATATGTATTTCACCCAATCACAATTTCTTTACTTCCTCGTCATTACACTTCTTTTAATTACACCCAGTTCCATATTTTTATAACAATTTCCTAACTTGTTCCTCTAATATGACATTTACATTTGCTTTTGAATCCTACGTTCACGTTCCATGGTATGTTATTTTCGTCTGCTACGGTGCCAATGGCATAACCTTCCGTTGATAACATTTAGACGGAACTTACTTAATGACAACTATATTACCAAATCATGAATAAATAGCAATATACGGAACCAATATTTAAAAAAAGAAACTACGATCTCAAGGATAGTTTCAATAATTCATTCCAGCAACAACAATCTCCATCACATACAAACTTTATTGTGATGTTGTAATATTGTTTCCTTCGATTCTGTAGGTACAGCATTACTACCACACATTATATAAGCATTGTTAACAACTTATCCAATATCGTTTATCTTAATCTAGCAATAAGTCGTAATTTCCGCAAATAAAAAGATCGAGAATGACGACAACAAACTGTGCCAATGAGTCTTCACTTGTTTTTACCCTTCTTTCATTGGTGGAGACACGTTAGATGACTTCTAACTTCGGATATATTCGGATTTTCCCTGTTTGAGAAGGAGGGGGAACCGTACCGACTGGTTTGATACCGACGACCATACTGAATCGCTGAATTAGCCGTCGTCGGTATGGAAACCGTCGTCGGTACGGAATGATGTGCTGTCGGTGGGCTGGGAAGGGAAACCGACTGGTGCGGTACCGACGAAATACAGAATACGGCCCCTTGTTGCCATTCGTCTAAACTGGGATTTCTAAAACCAAATAATTTGTATATTATGAATATGTACACTATTGGTGGGTAAGGAATCGCAATCAATGCATTTCATTTTCTTTGATGAAGGAAACTACCCTATTCAACAAACTATTTGTTATTAGCAAATGAATGCATTTTATGTAAAATTCCTAGATGAAACAGTAAGATAAATCTGTATTTATTATGTATAGCCTTGTGTTTCCATTTTATGATCTTAGTTTAGGCTTGTTGGTTGTGTTGTGGAGAGGGATTAACAATTTAATTTGTAAAATTTATTCTATTTTAATGCTTAGATGCTTTGAAAAATTCTCTTTGGTGGTATTATATCACTTATGTATGGCATTGTTCTTCAATAGTATAATAATAAGAACTGCCCCATCTACATATAATGAAGATCGGTCATGACTACGTAAAGTACTCACACTTTCACATTTATCATTGGATACACTATGATTGGAATTATTTCTTGGTTGAAGCAAAATAGATGGCAAATAATATTGTTTGTTGTGGAATATACTAATATCATATATCTATTTTCACCTTTTTTCTTCTATTTTTATATTTTTGAAATGCCTTATGTGGGCTGCATGTACTTTCAGCTGCAATTAAGCCTCTCCTTCATTGATCATCTGCATTTTATGTTAGTATATAAGAGTCATAAACATGGTCATATTAATAAAATTTGCTGCCCAAAGTCTATGGAAATCTCTTCATGCTTAATGCTCAGATATATGGTAGTGTAATAGGCCAAAGTTGCGAAAACGCAACATTATTGAGAAATGCAAAAAAAAATGTTTCAATTGGATTTTATTCATACAGAATTCGCTTTTTTTTATATAAGTAAGTTTAAACTGATTTTTAGTGAGATTATATTGACATTTCATAAGTATTTCGATATTTAAAAAAATACTCAAAATGTGTCAATTTTCAAGTCACCTGTTACGCTAGATAAAAAATTTTTCCTCAGAGTAACTATCCCCATTGTTAAGCTTTTTATTTATCCATATGAAAATCAAAATTTCAATTAATAGATGTTACAGCTTATATTTTGTCAGGAAGTCAACGTTCAGCAAAAATCGAATCGGGAACATAATGTTGCGTTTTCGCAACTTTGGCCTAATCCGGTATCTATAGGCAGTTATGCAACCCGTGTTACTATATATTGCCGTCTCGTAGGAATATGCCACTTTTACTGTCAGATATAATCCTACGCCTTTTTATGCCGCCGATATCATCATATTTGATTCCATATTAAAATTCCTAGGTATTATGTTTACAATGAGATGCTGCATTACTTAACCTAAATCCAATATAAAATACATTATGGTTTGAGAGAAATGAGTCAGAGTGAATATTTTTACAGAAGATAAAGTATTTTACAGTTTGTAATTGACATTTTTATCTCTACAGATTGAATTGTAACAAATAATGACTATTTATGAAATAGGTGAAAGCATTTCGGGTGCTATGGAACACAAAACTTTGTACATTCATTCCAAATTAGTCCTTCCTTACTTTCGAATCAGCGATATCACTGACTTCCACAACAAGATATTGGTCGAAAGAAGACGATAAGGCAAGCATTTGGTTCGGAAATCATGGATCCCAAACATATTTACATTAATAAAAATAACCTACACTTTTCAGACAATTCCTGTCTAGACAAAAATGATAAATTTGTAAATTATGACCTCTATTTAACGACTTGAATTAACAATTATTACAATTCGGAATATTTGTGCATCATTTTTCAAATGATGAGCAAATGGTACCTTACTTTGGTCACTACAGTACAAAAATGTTCCTTAAAAACAAGCCTTTTAGGTTTATCTTTAAATTTTGGTGCTTATGTTATTCAGACAGCTTTAGGGTTCCAGGCGATAGGAAATGACTTCGATCGAAAGTTAGGCTTTGAAGCAAGTGTTATTCTGGCATTTCTCAAGGTTATACCTGAACCCTCTAATCATTGTATGTTTTTCGATAACTTCTTTTCATCTTGCAGACTATTTATTGTTTTGAAAGAAAAAAGGTTTTTTTGTCATTGGAGCCATCTATGAAAATATAACGGAGAAGTTCCTGATATAATGTAGTAAAACCGAGAGGAACATGAAAACAAGCATTTGATAAAGCTGTAGGTTTTAGTATTGTTTGATGGAATGATAACTCGGTTGTCACTGTAGACAACAATACAAGTTCTGCGCTTCCATTGGGTACAGGGAAACGTTTCAGCAGAAAAAATAAAATACTATTCCACAGCCTCGAGTTATTGGGGAGTATAGTAAATACATGGAAGGTGTGGACCTGCTTGATGATGCAAATGCAAATTACTGCTCTAGAATTCAAGGGAAAAAAGGTCCTAATTTATCAACTTACTGGACAGCGTTTACACTTCACCTGGAAATTATACAGGTTATGCAACAGAAGTAGGTAAATGTCACTGGTAGACTTCAAATCGTATCTAGTAGGGACCCATCTAAAACGTAAAGTAAATGAGTCAGTAGATGACGTACCCCTATGCGATTCACATCCATAAACATAGGAAAAGGTAGGCCATGTAATTCATCCCGGATTCGTGTAGCATGAAAGGACGAATTTGGCCATAGAGTTCAAGAAAGTGAGACCAGAAGTAGTTGCTGAAACGACAGTGTAAAAGCCAAACCATATGTGAATGTACAAAATGTTGTGTTCCATTGCAACCAATATGCTTTTATGTATTTCATAAATAGTCCATTATTGTTGTAATTCAATCTGCAATAATAAAATTAATGTCAATGAAAAAAATGTGAAATACATGCTCTTCTGAGAAAATATTTGCTTTGGCTCATTTCTTTCAAACCATAAAGCATGTCTATTTTATAGTGGATTTAGGTTAATAATACAACATCTCATTTGGAAACATAATATCTAAGAACTTTAATTATCCAATATGACAATATTTGTCATATACATGGCATGAAAAGGAGTAGGATTATATCTGACGGTAAAACCGGCATTTTCCTATGGGACAGCAAATGTGTTAATGCGGGTTGCATAACTGCCTATAGATACCGGATTCTGCCAAAGTTGTGAAAACGCAGCATTAATTTTTTACCATAAACAAATTTTTTTTGGAAGCCATTATTTCCAATTTACCTTATTTAGCATATTATTAGGTAAAATGAAAAAAAAAAATTTTATATTTTCAAGTATTTCTTTACTCGGCCAGTAATGGGTTAATATTATGTATGTACATAGTTGAAAAATTCTTTTGAATTAATTTCTGGTAATTTTACCTAGCTTTAACTTCTTCTTTCCTTACCACATTTTTTTGCAATTCACAGGAATGAAAAGGGAGGAATACCAGCTGATATTCTTCCTCTGATGGATGTGTGTGTGGAAGTGCCACAGGAAGGATTAATTCGCTCCCTCAATGTGCATGTGACTGGTGCAATATTCATTTGGGAGTATGTGCGGCAAAACAACACTCGTTAAGCACAGTTGAAGCTCCTTAGCCTCCATAAGGCCACTTATGTTGTCTAACATCCCCAGGTGATGCTTCAAATTATTAAGAAATGAATATTTTGTCCACCATGATTGCTCCGTCCTTTTCATGAAGGAAAAGAAGTTTGTCAATGGCTGCCAGCTTTTTGGTGAAATTTAGCTAGATATTTTATATGAAGCAGTAAGGATACAGGGAAATTTTCGTGTGAAATTTCACTCTTTCTGTGATACATAAAATGGATTCTTGTTTTTCATTTACTTTTTTTGGCAGTTGTTAGATATTTTTTTGATATATTTTCTCTGGGTGGTTTTCTTGTAATGAAGTGATGTGCACTTGATTTTACTTCAGATTTTATCATCCTAATGTGCAATTATTGATTTTTTAGTGATTGTATAAAAATAGCAGATATATTTTTACTGTTTTTACTTTTGCCATACCTCAACTTTTCATTTAAAATGACATAAATGGAATGAATTGCTTGAGCACATCATTGCATTTGCCTTTTGGAAATCAGGTAATAACATTTTCTCTTTATGGATTGTAAATAAGTACAGCAGTTTTTCACAGTTAATTATCATGGATTGAATCCCAATAAATTGAAATATTTAAACATGTAGTTTGGTGAGTTGGGAGTTCAAACTGGTTTCTTTTGATGGAACATTGCATTGCCTTCTTCATTTTGAATAATTATCCATTTGTGATGATACCTTGCTTTTTATTTTAGTAAATTCTTAAATATCACCATCTTATTTATCTACTACATATTTTGATAAAATCAGATCTATTTCTATGTAGTTATGTGGAGAAGAATGTTAAGGTTCCTTTCTACCATAGTAAAGAAGGAATAGAATATGAGTGGAGGAAACGAAGTGTGTGCTTCAAATCAGCAGTTTCTTGCTCACTTTTAACCTTTGTCGTTCATTGCCTTCATCTCTCAGGCAAACTTCAGGTACATTTGTGTTACTTAAATTGATTAGATTAAATTGTATTCTAAGTTGATTAGCATGGTAAATTTCCTAAAGTGGATCACTCATAATGAAACTGTTATGCCCCTTGCGGATCGGTATTTCTTTTTGATCTTTTGACGGCCTTTCATTGCCTTCCCATCTTTCTATCTCACCTTCCGATCCAACAAACAACCTCTGCATAACATTCACATAAGTCATGGTATCCATATACCATCAGCTAGAACCTTTGGTTTTGAAAAGTTAAATATTCATCGCCATGTGTGGAGCTAATTCAAAATATTAATGTCCGAGTACAGTGACCCAGTTTTTTTAAATTGGAAAGTACTATTTTCATGAATAGCTTCCTCTGAGGTGCTCTCTCCCTTTCATTCGTCTCCAGGGAACTGATACATAGGTAGAAGGAGAATTTTACCTTCTGCTACAATTTTCCTTCCTTCTGCTGACCAAGCCTTCCATTTATCGCCATTTCTAACATTAATGGACCATTATCATCTAGATGTATTTGATTAAATTCATATTCTCAAGGGGTAGATCAAGAACTATATCCTGGTGTTATGGACTCTTTAAGTATTGTTGATTCTTACTATGGGTCTAATTTATAATGGATTCACTAGCTATTCGTTTTCTAGAAACAAAAGGGTGCTGGATTTTTGTCTGACAATTGGCTAGTTTCTTTCATCAAAGAAATAAGAATACATAATTTGCAGCTTTTGGCCCACCATGCATGTAATAATAGTCACTAAATTATTTGTATGAAGAAATCCTGAATTAATTGGAAATTTTATGTAATTAATTAGCTCATTCAAGAAATCTCAGATTAATGGCAATGGGTGAATTCAGTCACAATTTACTGACACTTGGCGAGTGTACTGAATGCAACAGTTGTCAGCATGATGTGCACTTGTTTGCCTCTCCTATGCTCGGTGGTGGTCAGAAGTGAGTTTGATGTTTCTATGCTCACTAAACTGGTGACTGCTGGATGCTGTGACTTCAGTCTCATGACGTTCGAGTGCTCACTTGCTCAATGCACTAAATGTTGCATTCGTGAATGTGATGTCATCTACTATCTATTTCATCATTCATTCAGTTAATTCTTCTCACATGTAATTTTTCCTCTAGTTCTTTTCGCTAATACTACCATGAAATTTCTGCCAAAATTTCTGTTGTCTGTGAAACTGAAAAGTATTTGGAGAGCAGGTTCTATTAGGTGTAGATTGGTTTGGTTATACAAGGAAGTTAGCCTCATGGCATCAGAACCCCCGTTGAAAATAGTATCTTTACTCAGTTTGATTTGATACAAGCTCCTGTGACAATATTTTGAGAACCTAGCATCCATTCTTCCATCATCACCCTTCCACCAGGAGCTTAGCATCTCAGTGTGTTGTCCGTGAGGGACTGGCATGTTTGAGATCAGGTTTCTCTTAAATTTTGGTGGCTGCACAACAGGCCAACGTGCACTGAGAAGAGCTTGATTTGCTGTAAATTCTTGAATTTCCCTCCATCGTTTCCAGTAAAACTAATATTGCATGTTTTTACTGATATAATCTTGTGGAAACATTTTTTTATCATTTTATTGACATTGCATATGTTCTATGTAACAGTTGTACAGGTAAGTAAGGCTGTATTGTATTTTTTTCCCTGGAACATGTCCCTTTTTTCTGTAAGAAACCTGAGTTAGGAAACTCTAAAAGCTATTTTCTATGGTGAACTAGATTATATGGAAACAGTCAAGGAGTGTGTCCATTTATTCCACAGAACTGATCAGATAGTGCAACAGTTCCCCGCAGATAAGACGATATCCATAGAATTGGTTATGTTGTTTAAAAAACATTTTACCTGAAAATCTAGCTAGGTATCTTATTATCACTCACGCTTTTGATAAGTAAAATAATTTTCATCGCCGAGCATTGTAACTTAACATTCGGAAATATTGTTCAGGCATAAGCTGCATTTGCTTCAGAATTCTTAGGATCATAACATAACTATTTAATATCTTTAAAGTACAAATTCCCACTGCAATTGAAAAGAAGTTAGCATCAAGCAATGGTGGTGATAGCATGCAGTGAAAAGAAACCGAACACTATCAGTATGCATTTCCTCGTTGACCTTCCAATCCGGCATACTTAGACCTGGGTGAAGTCAACCCTTACCTATCCAAACCAACCTGGTTGAAGCACCCAGTGAATGATAATGCTACTTTACTTAAAGACAAAATTCAAGTTTTAAAATGTCTTGTGGAATGGGTAATCATTGTGAAACCTTCAGTTCTTTTGTAGGTGTCCAAGTACATACAGCATTAGCTAGCAGGTTATACACATCTAATAATAGTAATCAAACCATTAAGATAAAATATTTATTCTCAATTGAATAAAACTCTGATAATTTAAGAACAGAAAATTTTCCACAAAGTACATGAATCATTTAGATCAAGCATCAGAAATTTTGCAAACACAAGTTGAATTAATAAAACATACTAAGCAATCATGTCAATCAGTATTTTGAAATGCCAATCATTTAAATATGAGTGTAAACAAAGAAATCATGTATGAGAAGGGAAAAACTACAATACGCACAATAATAACATCTAATCCAAATTCATTTCAGATTAGAAAAGACTGCAGGCAATTAGGTACATACATTTAACATTTGATGAGGCTGTTTCAAATGCTTGTGAGCACAGAATTTATTCACACCATGAATCATGGATAATGAGATTTTGATATTTTTTAAATGACTCATTCTTTATCTTTCAGGTAATATTAACATGAAGAATATTTAGGACATGAAAGAGGATGAAAATGAAAAAAATAAGACAATAATTTAAGAAAATTTCCACCTTTTTGATAGGTGGAATAAACTTTCATAAAAATCTTTAAACTTGTAATCATGGATTATAAGGTTTAAAAAAAACTGATAATCTTAAAAAATACTCCATTTCAGCACACTGTACTTCCAGATGTGGGGCAGAATGATATAAAAAGCATTTACTCTTCTTTGTATTTGACACTGAGCAATAACACTGTTCAAGTTTTCCCTGAAAATATCACAAGTACATATAGCAATTACAAATCGCAGGACAACATATCAACTCCACTCTTCCTCACCACCATCAACAAATGACATTGATGAGAGGCAAATGTCTAAATGTAGACCTAGAGAGCTGCCATTAAGTGATTGCCCACAAATGGGGCAAGATTGGCTATGCCCATCATCTTCTGACACGTGACCACTGTCATCTTCCTGGCTAGGGCCTTCATGATCTATTTGGCTATCACAGATATGCTCGCAACTGTTCAGATGTTGGTCGAATTCGCATTCTTTGATTTTGCGGCGACACCCAGGGCACTCAAGGTACCAGGACTCACTGTCTCTGTTCACAGGGATAGGAGGGCTTAGACATATTACGTCATTGCTTGATGATTTTGACTGACCCGAAATGCAAGCATCCAAGTGGTCATTTATTGTGGCCTCATTTTGGAGACTATTACACACAGGACACACCACCTCCTTCCCTATAATGGAAGATGGAGCAGAGGATGAAGATGATGAGGCCATACTGCTGGCAGGAGATGGTAGGTGTGCCTTTCGAGGTTTCTTCACAGGAGAGATGTTATCAAATATGCCATTATTTCTTTTACCTGGGTCCTTTTTTGAACTTGGTGATGCTTTTGTGTTAGAGAGAAAAGACTCTTTGGGGAGAGTTGGACGCTTGACACCAGGATGAGTTGAACGCTGGACACCACTACCACTACCAAGAACTTGTCCTTTTCCACTGAAAGGAACAAAGGGCAGACTAGTACTGGTCTTATCTACGTGGGACACCTTTGGCTTTTCTGTAACAGTAAGTGAGGACACCTGAGAGGACTTATTTCCCAAGAAACCACCAACTGGAGCAGTGGTTTTCCTTTCACCACCAGATTTTGAAGGTGAGAAGTAGCCATGAATTCCTGATTTTGGGGTAGGTTTAATTTCACCCGCAATTGTAGCAGGTGCTTTCCGTTCACCACCAGATTGAGAAGGTGAGAAATAGGTGCCATTTCCTGATTTTGGGGTAGGTTTGATTTCACCCCCAAATGTAACGGGGGTTTTCCGTTTACCGCCAGATTGAGGTGAGAAATAGCTGTTAATTCCCGATTTTGGGGTAGGTTTAATATCACCCCCCACAGTAGAATATCCCTTGGGTTTATCCATCTTCTTTGGCGATATCAAACTTGGGAGGTTATTCTTTGACGATGCTATTTGTCCTGAAAATGTTGAGAATTTAATAAAAATTAGAATTGAAATTTACCAAAATCTAATGTACAACTATTTAAAATAATGCCATCCCCAAATGTGGCAAGTGCAAGTTTCTACTATGGTCAATGTGGTTAGAGAGTGAGAGACTATAAATTATAATCACCCCAAGATCACTCCTCAGAGTTTTACATTGTTTAAATTAGGGATGGTCGGATCGTACCTCGGATCTAAATATCTGCGGATATTGCCCTTCATCAGGTACTTCGGATCCAAATTTCCTGGATCCGTCCATCCCTAGTTTAAATGAAGTAAAATTTTCCTACTATAAATATAGAATGAAAATTTTAAGTACTTCATCAGTAAAATTATATTAATGAAATCCATTTCCATGTCGGCTTCCACAAATATTTCTGCTGTAGCCAGTGATTATTCTGGGTTTCCTTCCGTGTTTTTCCATTTTTGTGGACAATATTTTGCCAACATTCCAGTTGGCTTCCTCAGATCCACTGAAGTGCCGATGCAGAAATTATTCTCCTTTATATACACCCTGTTCGTCACCTTTTTACTGAGGCATGCTCTATTTGGTCGAAAACCATGAAGTCCCATTTCCACGTGCTGGCAAGGGGGAGCCATTCTCACGGTTTAAGTTTCTCGCTATTTTTGCAAGTTCCATTACCTCCATTATGAACCTTGGGTAATAGCAGCCTTCCTTTTTCAATAAAGTGGAGTTGTCGAAATCAATGTCATGGGTAGGTCCACTCCAATGGTGTTCTGCCACTTGTTGTGTTTTTTTACAGCCCTTCTGTGCTCTTGCACATTTCAGCACTCTTGATGTCTGGCTGATGTAGGAGTTGCCACAGTTGTATTTTATCTGGTAGATTCCTCCAAAAATACCTTTTGGGAGGCGGTCTTATGTATTGATGAGGATATTCACCATTTTGGTGATGCATTTGAACCTAGTCCTAATATTATGCACCCAAAGGGCTCTCCGGATTTTTTCCATGGTTCCGGCAAAGCACAGTAGGATGGCATGTGCTCTCTTCTTTTCCTTAGTACGGCTCTCTCTGTCAGTCTTTCTAGAGCTGTCCATCATCTTCTTTTGTTTCAGACGTTGATTTCGACAATGCCACTTTATTGAATAAGGTTAAGCATGTTATTAGGGAGGCAATTATAACCGCAAAAACACTGAGAAACTTAAACTGTGAGGATGGCTATCCCCTTGCCAGCACGTGGAAATGGGTCTTCAAGGATTTTAACCAATCAGAGAACACCTCCACAGAAAAAGCACCAAACAGGGTGTATATTTACGAAACCAAATTCTGCATCCGCACTTCGGTGGACCTGAAGAAGCCAACAGGAATGTTGGCAAAATATTGTCCACGAAAATGGATAAATGTGGAGGGAAAACCGAAAAGAATCACTGCCTAGATTCAAATTCATACCTATGTGTCAATAAGTTATGAAATATGATTTTTACATAAAAAATAACAATTTAATTTCACCTATCTTTGGAGAATGCCCGTGTGTTTGCAATAAATGAACAAGGCATAGCACAAATACATTGCCCCTGAAGCTCTCAGGTACTAACATTGCAGTAGTTGCAATAATAGTGGCATTCGGTTGTTTGTGTGGTCACTCCTGATGTTTCACCTTCAACTCTAATTAATTGTGTTTATATTTAGGTTTGCGAAGTAAGGTTCCTCGTTTCCGATATTCTTCCTGAGTACTTTTCCTTGACAATTCTATTTGCAAGTTTTGTTAATAAGATTTGTGAAGAAACTGTATGTCATCACTCCCAATTTTCTTCGTGAATAATAACCCTGGACAAGTGTGTTAGTAAATAGCATGTTCATTTGAAATGTTGCAAGAAAAGTGAACAACTTATCATGTTCAACTCTCCTCTTTGCAAAAATTTTACATACCATTCCCACTCGCTGTCTTCCCTCCTTTACCCTTCTTGCTCGCGCTGTACCCTTCAGGCTCATGAACTTTTATATAAGTCCCTCCACAGGATGCTTGGTGATCAGCCCACCAGAAATCACTGGGGCCAGGTGCTCTGTTCATAGCACGTCGCACCATACCATAATATGGAGGCCTCTTCCTAAAGCAACACAATTTTATGTCAGTGCCTTCCAGATATTTAATAGTAAAATTGCATATTAAAAAAGTAGAACAGTCATATTTGGTTCATAACTCACAGGGTGTCCACTCCAATACGAAGCAGGTATTTTTTTACTACTTAAGACTTGACAAAGTAATACCAAAACACAAAATCTCAATTCTTTAAAACAATTTGGTAGATAAAAGGGACAAATAAGTCATGAAAAAATTTATCTTCATTCAGCCACTCCAGTAGCATAGCCAGGAGTTCAGAATTTAGGGGAGGGGGAGCCGGGGGTCCAAAACCAGGGGGGAAAATTTTTGAAAAACAGGGTTCTAAGTAATGGGTTTTAAACTAATTTTAACACTTTTCATAATCGAAAAAACTTCATTTGTTAAAGAAATATTTTGTAAATTCATCATTTTTCAATACATATTTTGTTTTCTTTTATGAAGGAAAATAATTTTTTTTATATTTCAGGGGTGGTCCGGACCCATGGACCCCCCCTGGCTATGCCACTGAACCACTCTTATAAGTTAAAAATAAAAATATGCAGAAGTTGCTGCTCACCATTCATGAGTGAACAACGTCATTAGACGAGATCAGATTCATCAACTTGTTCCGAGAGAACCACTTATTGAGGAAAGAAATCACTAACATGAACAAACAACCGACCATATAAGGCTAAAGGGAGAAATCCCGGAGTAGCTGCGAAACAGCTTGCCAGGAGCACGTGATGCCCATAACTTATCTCCAAAAGAGTTAACACCTTGAGTGGGGCATGACGTGATATCACACCATGGTGCGCTATCCCCTGGTGCTGATGACATGATATCACGTCATGTGTACCCTGAGGGTTCCGGCCCTCTGTAAGAGCTCGGTTCAGTTCTATTATGACCTTTTGCACGCCTAAGTTGCTCAGCAGGGATCTAGCAGCTCATTTGTGAAGACTGTTTCAAGCAACCTTTCCTGGGAGGATCGGGAGAAATTTTTTTCTTTTATATTAAGGTAGGCCAATTTCCATTCATTTTCCCCCTGTATTATATGCTATTATTTTTATTTATTTCTATTAATGCGTGATGTGACTAATTTTATGTGAGTTTTATTTTACAAATCATACATATTTAATATGTGGAACTTAATTAGGACTGTTTATTAATTTTATATTCCATTTTTATAATTTTGAGCGAGAACATATATATTTTTTTCCGTCCATCCTTTTTTTTCTTCATGCAGGCCTAGTATTTCTCGAACCTTTATTGTCTGATTTTAATAAGTTTTATTCAATTAATACAGGAAGTACTGTGATTGGTTAAACTTTAATGTAAATTTGAAACTGCCATTACATTTTATTTACCAACGTGACATATCTCTAACTTTTGCACCCTTCCTTTATTTGTCAGTGCAACTCCTGAGCAGGGATCCACAAATGAAGCGGCAATATTATGAGAGTGAAGAAAGTTAATTATGGAAAAAGTGTAAGTTATTTATAACAATTATTGTTGATATACAGTCAGGCCGCATTTTTACCCTCTGATTTCTGGCTTTTTCCATCTACCACAGCACCGTTGTCCTCGTCCTTTTTCTATTACATGTTCCTATCCCTTTCTTTCCTTAACTGTGAATTTGTTTGAAAATATATTCCACCCATAAACATTCTTAATATAATTGCAAATAACTGTTTCCACATTATCCCATGGCGAAGAAGTGATTCTAAGGTTTTGTTTTATAAAACTGCTTTCATCCTCTCGACAACTGTGAAATCAATGGCTTACGGGTGCTCTCAATTCTCAGTCTCACCATTGTAAATATTTAGTTCCGATAGATAGTTTTGTTTCGGGAAATATAATATTTTTTCATGGCATACGATTCATTTTTTCAATAGAATAGTGTAAATAAACCGCCATGTTGTGTTTAAATAAATAAATTAAAATTAACGATCGTAGTGAGGAGGCAATAATGGTAGTGAGGGACGCGGAAAGAAAAACTAAGATAGTCGTGTATTAAGAAAGCTAAGAGATAGACGTGTAATAAAAAGGATCGGGAGAAAAGCTAACATAGTGGTGTATTGAGAGAACTAAAAGAGATACGTGTTCTATAAAGATCATCAGAAAGAAGAAAAGGACGCAAAGAAAAAGGAGGCGACTACGACAGAGAAAGATTGCGGAGGAAGAGACACGGCAGAACTCAAGTCCGTTCGTATAAATCTTTCGCCTTTTACCCAAGATTTCCGTGACGGGAGTCCAGTTGTATGTATAGACAATTTTTGATTGTGCCCTTTGGAACAGAAAAAGAAATTACGCAATATATATTTGTATAATATCAGATTGTAAATTGGGCCCAATAAGTTTCGTTACACTAGGGGCATTACATAAATAAGAAGTAACAATTGATTTCCAAGCACGATGAAATTAGTCTTTCCCTCGCGTAATTAGAAAGAAAATGCCATCATCGCTTTCGATAATCGGGTATGTAATAAGGGGCTTAGATGCTGCAAATCTATTCCTAGCAATACATATTATTGGTTTGCTCGAATAGATATTATTGTGCACCAAATGAAAAAATATTATCATTGCGGTAAACATTTACATAATTTTCAGATTTTTGCAGAATATTCGTAGTAAGAACTGCGATACGTGGCCTAAATGAAGATTTCTTGCAAGATGTTTGCTAGCAAATACTATTATTTCCAGTTTTTATGCATTAATTTCTAACTCGGGTACATCATATTGCACAAATATGTTATTGGCTTGAGTTAAGAAGATGGTAATGAGGAAGTTATGGGTTGATTCTTTCTGTTTCCACATTCATTTTTATTTCGGCACCGGAGTCTCTACCCCAATGACCCAAAAAGAAAACGTGTCAGCAAAATCTTTCCTCATACCTTCCCCATCTTTTTGATGTGCCGATGGCACTCCCAAGAAAGCTATTCCTAGTTCTTACAAGCGGACCAACTAAATATTACTATCACCCCTCGCTTCATCTCCGTACCCCCTTCAACCTTAGAACAGCCGGCAGGAGTGGTGCACGTTAAAAGACACCCTAATACACCGTCGGAAAATAATCTAGAAAGCGGAGTGCCCCATCTCAAGCACCTTCAGCGAAGGGAATACATAATGGTATGTGAAAACAGTTTTTGTTAAATATCTGATGCTTATGGGTAGTCGTATGGAAAGAAAGGTATTGGAGTTGAAAACAAGAAACGAGTAAAGGAATTTGAGACGATAATAGTAGCTTGAGAAGAAAATGTAGAAATTATTCAACATTCAAGAACCCTACCCCGATACTTAGGATTACTACTACAAGGAATATGCCAAAATATCTTGCATGGAATTACCATCCCAATTGAACAGCTGATCACGGTAATTTCTCGTACTTATAATTTGCATTACATCCATCTAAACCAAACATTTCCAGCGGTAGAGGCACAATACCAATGGCGATACCAGTAGTGAATAACAAATTCATTTTTCTCGTATTTTTTTAAATACATCGCGTAGAAAAAAATTGAAAGAAAATGGTGGCGAGGGAAAAAAAGCTGACCTTATGCAACCCGCATCACGTGTATATCCTGCTGTGCGGCTGACGTGATATCACGTCATCAATAAAAAATTCATAGCTAACAAATTAGAGCCAAGAAAATTTTTTCATTATTTTTCCCAGCTCTTTTGTCATCCATGCATGCCTTTTGAACTAAAAAAAGGAAGCCGCACCGGGGGATGATTTTGAGTTTTACATGGTCAGCATTGAAAGTGTTAAGGATGTTGATTTTTTTCCATTAACCGTCAGTGCGAAGGGTTGTCTTTCACTAGAGGTGCTAAATACATCAACTACATAATCAATACAATCCGTGTCAAATACTAAATTAGAGTCTTGAATTGTTGCAGGATAAGAGTGCTTATAAAAAAGGCTTCAATGTAATTGGGTGTCCACTCATTGTGTTTAAAAGGGAATAGAAATTTAAAATACTAAGTGACATCTTTGTTCTCCAAACAATGAGCAAGTATGTACAACCTTATGACAAAAGAAGCAAGCATGAATCCTTTTCAGCATAGTATGTCTTTAGTTTGGAGAGTCATTGTTTGAAATTATTAAATTGTTCTGATTAGGATACATATGCATTAGTTGTATACATATTTATTGGCAACCCATCTAGCTGAGCATATTTTCAAAATAGGAGAAAATAGAAAGTGAGCAGAGCCTTGTAATTGAAGTGGGTCACTTACAACAAAGAGGGGGTTTTGCAGTCAGTGTGAAGGGTTGTCTTTCACTAGAGGTACTAAATACATCAACTACATAATCAATACAATCCATGTCAAATACTAAATTAGAGTCTTGAATTGTTGCAGGATAAGAGTGCTTATAAAAAAGGCTTCAATGTAATTGGGTGTCCACTCATAATGTTACAAGAATAGAATGAACTCTAATGAAGTCACTAGTGATGGTCATCAAATGCTTATACTCTTATAAATCTGATACACTACAGATATGCTGAGAATACAAAACCTTGCTTGCAAAGAAACTTACTGGCACGGTCCTTGACATTTCCACCAATGTTGCTGGTATGACCGCACCTCATCATGGAATGTATGGTACACCTTTAAAGGGATGAAAGTTGAAACGAGAAATCAATAATGTTGTATGAAGATCTGCGTCATTAATTAGAACATTACTATTAGTTACTTTTCCCTGGGGTAACAAATGACTTTAAAATCTAAAATCAATGCCTCGTTATGAAATTAATACTTTTTCCGAAAAAATCTAGAAATTATTCAGAGAAAATTATGACTCTTGCGAATAACATTGCTCCAAATCGTTTGACTCACAAAAGCACCACAGAACTGTTAAGTCCTACGCCAAGAGAAGGCTTGGCTCATTCGTTCACTACTATTGCATTATTCAGAAAAGTATCATCAAATTATTTTAGGATCACACGAGCAGAAACATCGTAAAGAAGCCCACTAATTAGGTGACTTGAGTCGCTGCTTTTGCAACTTGACGAAATACTCAACTGTTATTTTGGTCCCTGCGCTCTTATTTATACGATACATATGCTTGTGAAACTCCGGTCCATGGCCATCACGATCACGGTTGTTGTGAGTGACGAAAAGGTATGCATGTATCATTTCATGCTGTGAATATAAAGTTCAGAGTAAGAGGAAACATATTTTCGCAAAGTCTCAGGTTCACGAGTATCACAGTCAGACAAATCCACGTCATGCTTACCAGTAATGTCTCAATCAAGTCCTTTCTAGGGCGTAGTTTAAGAAGTGGGAGACTTAGGCGAATAGAACACAGGCCACCTCTGCCTTGATAACAGCATATTCCAGCACATCTTAAAAGAAAAGAAATGGAGACATTTGGTTTCAAATTTCGAAGAAAATTACGACCACCCCGCAGCTGACTCTTAAATAAAGTCGATAAATTTTTTAATCTAGAATTTAAATCGTATTGAAATAGTCAACATAACTAGCAAAATAAAATAGTTCGTAAGCATATATCCTTACGATGTCATTCGCGGACTCCACTTCACCTCCACGGCCCGAAGTGTCTTCCAAAAGAATAAATTATCGAAGTGAATAAAAAGGGCGTGTATATCAGGGTTGGGATCTAAATACTCAAGTTTGGGATCTATCAAGTTGATCTTCTCATCCTGGAGAGGCTTAATTGGTGAATCAATAGCCAAACGGATTTTCCCATTTTCTTTTTTTTTCCTCTTCGTGGCCTCTTCATTAAATTGCTTTTGCAGTTGTTTGGCTAGGAATAAATCACGGCTGAAGTTCATCTTCCTTACAAATCATGTGCCCATGTAAATAATACGGCCACTTTTCTTTCAATACTGTCCTCGACCCCGCTCGACCCTCAACGAGAATGTCAGCTGGTATTATAATCTTGCATTCCTTGCTACCACTCGCTACTTCCTTTATTTTCGTAGAGGTTCGCAGCATTGCCAACCTGTAGGAATGGTATTATGAAATTCATCGAAAGTCAATCTGAGATTCTGATGCTAAATGCTCCTTTTAGTGTGAAGATGTTTTATGGTTAACATTAGTGTAAATTATCCAAGGTAGTGCTGAACAATTCATCCATTGATATTCATCTTCATGTCAGAGTAAATATTTTTGACGTTGGCATACAGTACTAACCTTGGGCTAGTTTTCCGCAATTGGCCCATCCAATTGGAAAGCAGCGCGTAATTTCAAAATGTTTTGTCGCAATAAAAATCGTTTTATCGAGAAATTTTTATTTTTGTCACTGAATATATATATTTTGTTTATTGTAAATTATATTTAGCTGTTTTATATTTAAAATATGGTCCAAATCGCAGAAAATGTGGCAATTTGGCTGGATTAATCACACTTTTACTTATTATGAGTTAGGGTTATTTTCACTCTTAGTGGTGCCAGACCTTATGCCTAAAAGGAATGCTATCAGAGTAGTGGCCACTTAATTTACTAAACTTTTAGGTGCGGGGAATTAACATGTAAGTAGCTGTGTTCGGGACACTGCTGGGAAAACGTTCTTTCAACCATCATCTCTTCTTTCCTAGTCTCACAGCCCCTTATTACCTATATGACCCAAACTCTTTCTTTCTTGATAGGGAAAGTTAGCATCCCTCCTTTACAGCCCAAAATTATATCACTCTTACTCTCTATAAGTCATGTTCCATTGCCTCAAGCTACTGACCTTTCTTCTACACCTACGCAGGTTGTACACAAGAGTACCCTCTGCAGTGGCATAACTAGCTTTAACCTATGCTTTGGGGGGGATGAGGGAGCTTTGGGGGGTTGAGGGAGGTTAGTGGGGGCTACCCCCCCCCCAGGAAACGGGGATTTCAGGAAAATTTTTGAAAAATAACATGCCTGAAAATGCATTTTACATCATTTTGTCACTTAAAATTTTACTTTCAGCAGATGCAGTTATTATATATCATCTCCAGACAATATTTTCAAATAATTTATTGATTTCTCTGAGGCTTTGGGGGGGGGGGGGGATACATCCACTCATCCCCCCCCTCCCCATAGTTACGCCACTGACCCTCTGCATGTTCTGGTGGTGTCATGCAGTGCTGTCATGGTGCCGGAACGCCATTTCAGCACTGGTTAACAAAAGACAATAGTCTAATAACACTTATCAATTTTGTTCCCCCAAAATTTCTCTTATATATATTCGTAACCAAAACAAATGAAATTGTAATAAACTCTAAGTACTAACCAGTAATAAAAAAAACACAAAGTAATACACTCTCACCATCTTCATTTTACCTAACCAGGGGCGCCGACTTATAAAAAATATTGGGGGGGCCCATATCGGAGGTCTTGACCCGGGAAGAGGTTAAAATCAAAGTGTGTAGCAGCACCGAAACCGAAACACTACCATGATTCACACCACTTGATTCAGTTAACCTGCTTAACTTTATAATTATTTGTTTCAGCACACACTGTTGAATTTATTTTAAAAGGTAACTATTGTTTAACATGGGAAATAAAAACTACCAATATATTTTTGTGATTTCACAAAGCATAATATAACTTAATTATTTTCTTGAATTATTGAGGGGGCTTCGCCCCCCCAAACGAATCTTTGAGGGGGCTCGGGCCCCCTCAGGCCCCATGGAGTCGGCGCCACCGTACCTAACAATATATATGTTGGCCACCAGGTGAGAGCTCTGGTATTTTGGGAATCAATTTTGAAAAAAAACATGGGAGCAAAAGGGTTAAACGTTTATTTATGGAAAAAAACTTTTGAAGTACACATAAATATTTTTAAGTATGGCATGACATGGGTGTACCCAGCAAGGGGCAGGGGGAGGCAGCTGCCCTCCCCCCCCCCCCCCCCCCCCCCCTAGAAGCAAAACTCGCAAATGTCTTTAAGGAAGATAATATTTTTTCCAGCAAATATTTTTAAAAACTAATGAAGAGCTGTTACAGTTTCCTTAAAATCTTGGTTTCATTCGCCTTTTCCGTGCTTAAATCTTACCTATAACTTGAACAACCGTGGCTTGCCTTTCCTAGTTTTGATCCAGGGCATTATATGCCTTTGTGGCATGACTAGGTCAGATAGAGAGGGGTTCCAACCCCCACAAAATGTTTGGGAGATTCAGTCTACCCCCTGCAAATGAATCCCCCCAGAAATCCAATCACCAATTTCCTCCATGTGAACCCCCAGAAAAAATATCTGGCTACAGTTTCTTGCTCCATGACCCCATAAAATATTGCAACCTTTCTGAGTGGTCTCCTAACCCTCGAAACCTTTTGTTTTTTTAACAATGAACTGTATTTAATTATTATGATGTAATAATATGCCAAAAACTAATATCATTGTTCAATAAAGTAGAAAAGTATTTGTAGCTTCTGGTTTAATGATTGAAAAATAACATTTTGGTCCCTTTCATTAGCTCAGTATGCGAAATCATGTGTAATGTTATACTTGACGAAACATTTGGGCTTTCTTTCAAGTTGGAATTTCTGAAAAACAATGACTTGCAGCTTAAATTTTAAAAATATTATTTACTGTTTGGTACGAATAATTGTTTGGGGGCATCCACAAAGGAGTTCTCACCTTTCACGTGCAGTAAAATCTTTTATCAATCGTTTGTTATATATTAAATCACTCATTGTTTTCTTTATTTTTAGCGCCATATTTTTTGTTATTATGATGATACGAGTCGATCATGGGTGGAAATAAGGTAATAAGCGGTAATATATTTTATCGCTTTGGGAAAATCGAGGCTTCTGCATTAATGCCTTAGCTACCGATTTTTTTTTGACTTGAAAGATCTCGATTTTATTTCAAGAACGGATTTAGCTGCATTCAAATTTCTTCTTCTCTTAATAATCTTCGATATTTTGTTTTTTATTTGTTCTATTTAATCTCTTGTGCTTCTACTGCACCCCACTCAGAAAGCGATTTTTTTCCATGCGCTTAATCCTTCCGCACCGCTTCAGTCAATCAGTCGCGCTTACCGTTATCAAATGATTTTTACGGGTGACCCTTTTATTTCCCTCGAGTTTGTTTGTCAACTCTCCCTCATCCCCGGATTGCCTCCCCCACAGTCCCCCGCAAACCCTTGGGCACTCGTCCGACGCAATCGCGGTCCCTTCCCCCACATACGAAGCTGCGCACTCGCCGCGACTCCGTTGCCCCACCACCGCCTGCTCCGTCCCCTCTCGCAACCCCCAACACGCCTCCGCCACATCGCCTCATATCGATCTTTGTCCCCCTGGTCCGCTTGATCGCCCCTCAGCGAGCATTCACCGCTCCTCTTTTAGGGTCCTCGTGCCCCGGTATCGAGCGAAGCGCCCCCTAGGAAACATCATACCCCCCCTCCACCCCGCAGCGAGGTCGGCTACGACGCTGCTTCTCGTATCATAACGCCGGCCGAACCTCTTCACTGCCGCTTTCGCCGCTCCTCGTAACCCCGTTTTCAGCTTCTCCTTCGTACGTGTCGTACCTGCTGCTTGCACTCGCTCGGAATTGCACACCGCCGCTTTTGTCGCCGAACCGCTGCGGGCCATTGGAGTCCACCACACAACACCGCGCTTCGTCCCCTCTCCTCGGTCGAGTCAATCATGAGTTTCAGCCTGTACCTTTAAATCAAGAGAGAGAGAGGCACAGGACATCCCTATCTCGGTGGAGGGTGCTATCAGCTGCTTCCTGACGTGTTAGGTGCGCGCAAGGAGCACCGCTGTTGACATCCTCTGGGGGAGGGTTTATCTTCTTCCCCCTTCCCATCATCCCCCGGTGCAGTGCGAAAGACGCTTCCGTGCTAACGTCGCTGCTGTGCGCGATGCTCATCTGTCATCATCGTCACTTCTTCATCCCCCCTCGCTCTTACCCATTGCCATCCCCCCTACCGTAGCACGGTAAAAACCTCCCTCCTCTTCTTTCTCTCTCTACGGATCAGAGCATCATCCTCCTCCCCTGCCTTCTTTTCCCGCTCATCTTTTCCCCCAAGAGTTTGCGTCCCGCCGCCAGTGGACTGAAGCGGTGAAGAAGCGGTGCTAGTCAGGTGGAGAAGGTGCTCACCGCAACTCGATATTTTCGGGGAGAGTTTTTATTTTTGCATCTGCGGAACAGTTTTCCATCCCCTGGAAGAAAGAGTGGTGTGTCCGAGGGGAGAGAGAGAGCGTTTCTTCATCTTCGCCTTAGAGGGAAGGGTACTGTTTGGAAGGGGAGTAAAGAAGACCCTTCCTTCGGTGTCAACCCCTCCCCGTCCCGCCTTGAGGTGAGTATCGAGAGAGCGGAGGTCGCATAGTGCGTGAGGTTGAGGATGACCCACTTATCTGCCCCACGCACTTGGCGCGCGATCACCTGGGCCACCCCTCATTACTACGCTGACTGCCCTCTGCACCTGCCGACCGAGCCCGAGTGTAAACGAATGATGAAATAGGCCTGTGATGGACCCACATACCGCGATGGGCCTCTGAATCAATGTATATATCCCGTGATGCTATGATTTTTTGTACTCTTGTCCTCCCGACTCCCCTGTTCGCGTCTTCGATGTTTGGTTTTTCCCTCTTCGTGTGACATATGCTGTTCTACGGAATGCTTGGCCGGGAAACCAGCGCTAATGGAGCACTTAGTGGGGTTGGGTGAATTGACTTGCATGCTTGGAGTGGTCTATCTTGAAGTGCTTCCCTGAATGAGTTGCGGTAGTAATCGATGATGACATCTTATGATTTTTGCGTATCGTCTCGTTTTTATGCGGAGCCGTGGCGACGTTTCATCGAACACTAAGGTTTTGCGTCGTATCGTAAGAATTTCGCTCTATTAAATGTTGGGAATTGATAACACTCTTATATTGTAATGGTCGAAGGTATGTTTAGAGAGGATTTCTTACGAGTTCTTATGAAACGGTGACGATTTTAGTTTTATGGTTAAAATATTATTGTTCTCAGGAACGATGCTTAGCAGTGCGATTCCTGCTCGTATTCAAGAATATTATAGGAATTTCATCGCTTGTTGAATTGATTTTAGAGGAACAACAGATATTTTCTCGAAGTCAAATAGATTTTTTGCGTCTATCAGGGTGAATATGAAATTCGTTTTATTTTCAAAGTCTCGATCGTTTAAAGCTGCTTTCACTGAGTTCTCCCCATCGATCGTTTTCCTAAGTTCTCTTCGATTTTTTATTGCATGATTTGGATTCTCTCTTTTATGACGACGAATCTCTCTAGAATCATTTGCATAATTCGCGGGAAATAATACAAGTACTAGCAGAATTTATCTTTTTAAATAAAGTAGATTAGCTACCAAGCGAAAACGACGCTCTGGTTGATTAATTTGGGCGGTAGCTACGCTTATGGAAATAGTTACGAAATTAATAGATCGCGTGACCGGTTTTACTAGCATTATTAATGGACAGAATGTCGGAGGCGAGCGCCCCACCATAGCTGCACTAATGAAATTTCTGTGATTTAGTGGGTAACCACGCTAAAAATATCGGCTGAAACGAGAATTAAGGCTTTTGATTTCGCATATTATGGCAGACTTGAAGAGTTCGCTTCATTTTAGTCCATGTAAACAAAGGAAGGAATAACTAATCGATCTGGCGCACTTTTCATTCGAAAAATATTACCTTTGTAGTCCATAAAATAGCCAAATCTAATAGCGAATTTGGCGTTGATGACCTAAAAATGGGTACATGCTAATAAGCCTTTGTAGAAATTTACTTCAATAATTTAAATCCTACCTAGCACAATGGTAAAATCATGTCGAAAATACTGCAAATTACCTATATATTTGCAACAATGAATCGCTCGATTTTCATTAATTTTCACGAGAAAAGAATATCCAGCCCTGCTTATAGCCATGCTGGGTCTTGGATTGAAAGAATGTACTTGGAAAACTTCTAATTTTACACTTGAACCTCAAAGTTATAAATCAAAATTTATAAAAATTTTGATAAGCCTTTGTTTAAAATATATATTAGTCCTTATGCTTATTTTGCATTTGATCATAGTCAGACCCACCAAGGGTGAATGGTCTATGAAGCAATATCACCGATTCCTGGGCACAGACGGTCTTTTGCAAGGCCTTCCATAGATTACTAGGGGGGTCAGGTGCCCACATACTGGTACGTCACCCTAGGGGCCAGTATGGCTCTAAGAGGCCCTGGGCAGTGTTTAAATTAGTGTGTGTGCTAACTAAAATGTACATCTCTATTATTTTGTTATGGAATTGGCATACAACAAAAAAAAAAGATTAAACTTCAAGTGATATTAATAAGAAAGGTAGAGTGCAAAACTGTTCATTAATTTCCTAAACTTTCTTTACAGGAGGAGGAAGAAGGGGGAAAACAGGAGGCTGGTATAATAATCTGCAGTATTTGACAGAAATCTACGGCCATCATGTCTATCTCAGCGCAAGGTGTTGTCGAGAGAGCCTCGGCTGAGCTTTCGAAGAGAATAAATGGCTTAGGACTGACCAGAAACAAACACCGTGGAAGCGGTGGATCAGAGAATAGAGGAGGGGGTAAAGGAGGAGGCAGTGGGATGCCTGCCTCTGGGAGCGGAGGAGGAAGTGTGATGGAGCGTGTGACGAACGTATTTTGTGGAGGGGGAGGTAGTGTGGGAGGGGGGAGCAGTGCTTCAGGTGGTGTGGTGAGTGGGGGTGGTAGCAAAGGAAGTGTCCCTGAGAAGCCAAGCAGGGGTGCCGTAGGAACTGGACAGAGGGCAGGTCAATCCACGTTGACTGCCACTACCACTGGGAGGCCAAACGGAATAGTTCCTCAAAGGACATGCCCGATGACATGGGCAGAGCTGATGGAGGATGAAGAGTTCCTCATGAACTTTTTCTGGTACTGCTACTCAAGTGGAGAGATTAGAACCTTGGCTCAGGTAAGAGGCAATGAAAATTGTGGCATTGGGAAGATCTTAATCAGGATATACCCAACTTGAGGTGCACAAGATATGACTTGTCTCTTAAAGTTATTTCTGTTAGAGGGTTGCGTATGTTTGTACGATCAACCCTCCGTCAGTTGCGTCACATTTTGGAATGCAATATGTCGTGTGGCATCTCACAGACACCATTTTAAAATGGTTAAATAAATTGGATGACAGTAGAAATAACTGATTTAAGTACAATATATCATTCATTGAATACTTAATTTCATGAAATGTAAAACAAATTTATGCTTAATAGTGATAGAGATATTTGTATTAATAAGAGACTGAATACTTCTTATTTTGACATTTCTTAGGTTTTTCTTTCATCAAAATTATTTCAACATTTTTAATTTGGACTGCAAATGCAAACATATTTTTCTGTTTCACAGCATGGATTTTGCTAATAATTTAACAAATAATTTTGACTACTGGGGGAATTATTGATTTTGGGGACATTTTATATTGATAGCGCATTCAGTTTAACTTGAACCAAAATATCTCCTATCAGACTAGAAAGTTATTATTCAATGCAACCACAAAATTGTTATGTGTATGTTTACTCTTTATGTCATGCATCTACATCAATGTAAAAAGCCACCGTATATGTATATAGCAGAGGGGGAAACAGTGTATTATATATGCAAAAGTTCACTCAAAGTGAGAACCATAGTAAATTCTTTGCAATAATTGTTTTATTTAGCGTTAAATTAATAACAACTAAAATTCGTAGCATTAAGACCCATATCCAAAACTTAATGCTTTAAAGACTTTTAATTTTAAATTATAAACGCATTAAAAAACTTTGCGATGAATATCACGAAGCTATTAGAATGTAATGAATTGTAACTTAAGTTGCCGCGTGGAATCTACCGGACTCCAAAAACAACAGGGTCAAAATTTCCTTCATAAATGTGACAAAACATGTAATCATATTGGTGACTATTTCAGAATCATAAAATGATAAGATAAAAGGGATTATGAGTTCCCTAACTATGAAAATACGATATGAGCTAAGAAAAGAAAATGCCCTAGCGTCTGGTAGACGCCACGCGACCAATCGAGGGTTGAGTGTGGCTTAATAGATATCTATCTTGCAGGCCTGTGTTCTTATCATAGCTTTGATGAAAGCTTTGAGAGGCTAACTGAATCTAGTGCATGAATGTGGAACTTGTGAATCATTTTTGGTGGACGATGATCAGTGGTGCCGACTCCATGGGGCCTGAGGGGGCCCGAGCCCCCTCAAAAATTCGTTATGGGTGTGAGGAAAAAATGTGTCAGGCTTGTCGATTTTCCCCGGAGTGTCCAGATATCGAGATTCATGTTATCAGGGTTCTAATGTTGATCATATAACTCTTCTAAAATGCTTAAAAAACTTAAAACTCACTACTTATAAAATTTCCCGGGGCAAGGCTTGGACCCTCCCAATATTTTTTTAAGTCAGCATCCGTGACGATGATGCTAAAATGTTGTAATTTATTCTTAAAGAGTTATGATGAATTAAATGGATGATGTTATAGTAGCATTGCTGTCAGTAATTTAAAAGTTGCAGCAGTGTTATATCCCTAAGAAAATAAGTTGGTGAGGTAAATGAGGTTGCCCAACTGTTTTTGAGAATTGGTCAAAAGAGATTAGGTAATCCGGAACATTTCAGGATGAGGTTTCCCTCTAGGTGATGAAGTTCACATATCCATGGTGTAATCATTCGACTTGCCACTAGGATGCCTTGTTTCGCCACTTTTTTCTCGACACTTCACATATTTAACTTCCAGTTTGTTTGGATGCACCACAGATTCCTCTTTAGTAAATGATAGTTAATGAAATGATATTTTGTAATTTTTAATAAACGTAGAACCGTGAAATAGAATGTGATTATTAAACATGGAGAACACCGCTCCTCGAATAAAATCATTTTAATCCTTCCAATGCATCATGTTTCATGAAATATGAATTATTTATGCATATAATGTATATTTTAACATTTTTAAGCTTTCAAAATAATTATATTGTTCCTTTAAATAGTGCTAAAATTATGAAAATCCAATGACGAGATACACTCGTCATTACGCGGTTTGTCGTCAAAGTTCATGACGAGCTAGACTCGTCATTACAGTGCAAGGGGTTAAACCTTTGATTGGCCTGTTGTGTTGGTCTGAAATTGATGTAGTAAATTCACTGTAGAACATATTTTAGGCTTGTAGACACAAATGGATACATTAAACTGAATATGAGACCTTTGAAGTCTTATTACCAGCAATGTAGGAACCTTTAAACTGTAGATCTGGATGTACATCTAGGGGGTGTCTTGGCCTAACCCAGACATTAGAAGTTAAATTTAGCCTACAGTTTGTTGAAATATTTCTCTTTTCTTAAGAAAAGACCCTCTGGAATGCATTGTATCCATAGATTCACAAAAGAAGGATGCATCTTTAAGATCCCTCATGTTAACCCTTTCCTGCTTGTGCCTATGAGAGGAAAGCATTTTCTGTGCAACGAGTAGCATTTGAATATTTGAAACTTCTCTGTGTGGAGCTCTTTTTTGGTGGAGTTACCCTGGTATTTTTATCCCTCGGATTTGGAACCCAACTTAATGGGATGCCCGTCCCTTACCCTGGCCACTGGACTAGACCCTTTAAGCCTATCTTTGCACATATCCACGGTCAACTTATTGCATTACCAGTGGTTTTTGAAGCCAAATATTGCATTTGATTTTCAATCATTCTCTCTTCTATCAGAATTTATGACATTTATATAAGCATTGTGGAATTTTAAACGGATTTCCAGCATTGATGACAAAAAAGTTAGTGAACACAAGGTACTAAGACTATAAGTCCACAAGTCTGTTATTTTTAATGCTAAAATTTCATTGAAAAATTGCTTATGCACAGAAAAAAACGAATAATTCATTTCAAAGAATGAAAATATTTTAGCATGCAACAAAATATATCATTGCAAAAACTGTTGACAATATAACCTCTTTGCAACGGATACCTGCGGTGAGGGTGATCATAAATGAGTGGCAGGTTCGGGCTTAATTACCAAGGAGTGGCCCTAAGGTTTCGCTAAGCTGCGTCTCAGGCCAGGCCTGAATGCATCCAATAATTTCTACCTCAGGGGTCACTTCCCTTCCCTCACGTCGGCTGGAGTTGACATCTGGTCATTTGCATTGAAAATTCCATGACAGCTACACCTAACGTTAGGTCTTCTGTGCATGAAAGTGCCTGTCGGCTTCACCCGACGTTTGGCATGAAAGGGTTGAACTCCTTCACTAACTAGATTTAAGCATCTACCAGTTCATCTTGATACCTAAGCAGTCATTAAACCTCTGGTTCTATTCCAAGGGTGCTAAGAAACTTTTCCTGGTGGAATATTTATGCCTTCAGATGGCTCTATGAGAATTGTTTTCTTTATTTGCTGGAAACAAAAATACCATCACCTTTGAGCTTCTCCTTACCTCCGAATTATACATATCATCACAATTCTCAATGAAGTCCTTCAACTCAACATTTTGTTCCGGATGCTCTACCACTCCTGAACCTAAAACTTTTGCTGCAAACACCTTTCCTTTATCTCAGTTTCCCCTCCTCATCTATGCCAAACCAAGGCCTGAATGGATAAATCTGGTCCAGTTCTCATCAAGCACAGCATTTTGAATAGCAATTGTCTTTCCATGAGTGAGAGACACCAGACAATCATTGTCTTCCACACTCCGAGGCTGGCTTTCTATGGATGACGATAATTGTAGGTCGGTGTTGTAGCAGGCATTTAGTCAATTTTCACCTAAGGGAAATAACAGACAATTGCTGGGGTGATAATGTTGTCAGTTATGAATATTGTCTTGGTGCCAATGAGGTATGTGTGTTTTGAATGCAAATATATTAAGGAGGGATGAGAAAGGCGAAGATTTAAGGCATCCTGCACAAAAGCTTACATAAGAGGTGGACTGGTTGAATAGCAATGGAGACAGTTATTTCAAAGCAATAGCCATCAACGTCTTTAAAAAATTGGACTTGCCTTTACCTAAAGTTAAGTTATATTTTAAGTATATAACTTTAAATGAAAACAATTGAAAGAGAATATCATATAATACAGAAGAATAAAACCTTAAAATATGAGGCAAAAGGTTGAAAATAGTTGATCATTGATGCACATCAATTCAATAACAGTTTGTACACATAAGAAGGAGAATGATTATCTTCGCACCATTATTAGATACATCTACTCAGTCAAGACTGTGCATTCTGCACGTGCAATTGACCATAATTATAAGTGAAAATTTTATTTGTATCTACTACTCATAAAACAAAAAAATGTCCTGAGTGGTGGAAGTTTTTCAAAACATGTAATAATTAAAGTAATGCATGGAATAGAAAGAGGATTTTTTCTTTAGGAACTTGATGTAAAGTATATCAGTAACTCATATAACAAACCTTAGGTAAATTAATAAGAGTATGAAAATAATTAGAAGAACTGCTTGTTTACTCCTCAACTACCATTAGGAAAACTGTGGAGTGATTCCATCATAGAGGGGAAAATGTTTTCAATCACTGTTATTCCTAAAGATAATTCCATGGGTATTTTTCAAAATATCTAGTCAATGAGATTAAATAATTTTGTTTTTTCCATTATTCTTGTTACATGAATGTATTTAGAGCAGAAGTCAAGTACAAATAGCATACGACCAACTTAAAATCTAATGTAGGTAACTTAGTGGGCATATAGTATTTCTTGACCCACAAAGGAGAAAATGTGTTTTTAAAAGGAATTAACTTATTGAAAAATAGAGGTAGCGTACTTACTAGCTGCATAAGTGTGTTGTTGTAAGGCATTGAAAATTTCACTACAGATCACTTGTTTTTGCATGAAATATTTCATTTTTAAAACCCTTGAAGTGTTTAAACCCCAGGTGCCAACTTTAGGGTTAAGTAATGACTTCACTTTTTTGTGTTCATCATTGCATCAGCTAGAGGTCTTGTGTCCTGAAAAATTTCCAGGTCAGTCGTTTGAAGCAATAAAGTTGAGATGGGCCAGGGTTGTGCAGCAAATTTGTGAATCCCCTGCATTGCTGCAGAATCAGAATGTATTTCCAAGCTCCTTTTGAAAAGGCCAACCATTTTCATAGTTTTGTGAAATTAAGTTTTAGAATAATAATATATAGAGATGTTGATGTGGTCATAAATTATCAAAAAGCAGCATTTCACTCTCTTTCTTTTTGATGCTTTAGGTATGCACTCGCTGGAGAGATCTTCTGTATGCACACCCACCCCTGTGGTCCAACTTAATGGCCAGTCTTCCAGGTCCTGGACTGCGAACAACATCCCCAGAATCCCGAACCCTAGTGTACCGATCTATTGAACAAAGGGCCTTTGACACACTTTGCCTCAATAATGCCACTGACCTTGAAGTTGCTGATGTGGTAGGTTGAATCTTTGTTCCATTATTTATAATTTATTCTTCAATTCGAAAACAAAAACAAATCAATTCTCTGTAAAATAAATACCAAATCCTTAAAGGTTGATGCCATCATGATATGCTAACCTTAGGAAACAAACAGCTGATAACAAGAACCTCTGATGACCTGTTTTCATATTGGTTCAACCTTGAACCCAACTCATATTAGCTTGGTTATGGGTTATCCATCCTTTAATTTACCTTTTATTTATCAATCCTTTAATTTTTAATTTATATTGCACGTGGTCAGGTAATGTGTACAGGTGTGATTAGGTGAGAAAAGCAACCTCCAAATATGTGTACATGAGAAAATAGGAGCTAAGTATCTCTATTATGTCACCTCTTTCATACCTAGTACTTGCTTCTGAATATTTGGAACTTGCATGCTGCAGCCAATGCCCCTTCTATACAGGCAACACACCATACACCACAAGTAAATTTTCATGGTAGGGGAGCATTTAACAAACCTATACCACATGGATTCAAGGTTAACCAAAGTGAAAACTGGTAAGTTAAGTATTCTTGTAGCATTCCTGATTTTTTAAATGTAAACAATAAATGGTTTTCTGGACTGGGGTATATGTTTCAATACAGTTAAACGGAACTTTTAAATGAATTCAATTTATGATCTGAAACATAGAAATTTGAGTGGATCTTGACATTGCATGCTGTTGTATTTTGCTACGTCTAATCTTAATTTAAAATTATCTTTGTTTAATTTGATTCCAAAATATTTCATCTCTATTGGGTACTGCTGATTTCTCAGGTGTTCAAACAATGAGACCTCATGTGATACATATCAGCTCACTGTATAATTGCGTTCACATTACAAATAGTTGCGTGGATATATTGGAACAGTAATGTAATGTACTTTATTTTATTGGAAATGCATGTGGAATCATAATGAAAATGTGTAGCTGGATAAGAGTTCAAATAATTCCAGTCAGTTTTTGTCTCCTAGTTCTAATGATTAATTATGTAAACCGTTTGTTGTGCATGAATTTGTGAACTACTTACTGTGGTTAGAAAAGATGTTAATGTGTTAGGATGGACCCCTGCACATGCAGAAAAATTAAATTTTTACACACCCATTTCTTCTAACACTCACACTTCTTCCCCAGAATGCTGCCAAGAGCTCGGTAAATCCTGCTGCAAGAAATCTAAAATTTAATTAAATTAAATTTCGGTTAGCTTTATAATTATTCTCATTCTGAAATGAATATTACATTTTTTTGGTGGTTTGCAAGATGGCTAAAATGCAAGGCCGGTGGCTTCAATTTATCATGCGCTCTAAAAACGGAAAATTCAAATTATGCTTCGATTAAATATTCCCATTTTTAGTAAGTTTTTCATTGTGGGACGAAAGTGAAGTATCTTTTTATCCACCATCTGGGAAATGGCTACAGGTTTCAATGAATGATATTAGTTGATGAGTATTTTGGTAAAGCAAGGAGAAATGCATTGCTATCTTTTTGCCATCAATTTACTTAAATAGATTGCCATCAAAGTATTGCTCCATTATTGATTTTACATTTACATTAAGAGTCTTTGCTGTCTGAGCTGGGTCGTCCCTTTTTATCGCAAGCGTCTTCCTACTATTAATGAACCTCTGTTGGCCTATATTATGACTATTGATTGTGTTCCGTGCTGACATCTATTTTATGATATTAATCTAATTGAAAAGTGTATCATCTATAGTGTGGTTATAATGCTATTCCAATTCAATTCACCTGGAAAAGTTAATTGTACAGTTAATCTTTCAATATATTTGAACTTGTAAAGTATCCATTAGGGATTTTATCCATTAGGGCGGCAAGCTGCAACACGTGCCGCATTTTGATCAGGAGTCAACAAACAGGGGATGAATTTCGCCGCGATTCGTCTCATTTACTAATCTTCAGCTTAAATTCACTGCAATGAACTCTAAAGGCCGTTTTACACGGTACACGGAATTGCACAATCTGACGTACAGGCGAAGGCGCAATCAAAATTGCGTCGTGTAAAGCAGTGAATTGCTAGAACACATGCGAGAATGCAAGACGGCAAAATAGCCCCTGTTCTAATTTCGCAATTCCACGTCATTTAAGAAATTAATGCAGCTCTAACCTTCGCAATTCCGTGCCCCATGTAAAACAGCCTAAAGGAAGACCAGATTGTTCAGCAAGTTCATAAACAATATGCCTCCTATCCTCGTGCACAAGGGCACAATTTTTTTCCACATTTTCATTAGTTCTGGACCTGGAAGGCAGGCCCGGGCATTGAATGTCTTCGATCGACATGTTGCCACGTTTGAATTCCGAATACCAATCGTGCACTTCAGTTCTTTTAAAGGTGTGTTCTTTATAAGATGTAGACTGAAGATTAACCATGTCTGACTAAATTTTGCCAAGCAGAGAACAAATTTTCAATGTTGCTCGCAGCTCTCGAATATCAGCCATTTCAAAAATTGAAGAGATCAAATAACTCTTCGAATGTAAACTGCCACAGGGGCTCGCTACAACCATCTAAAGCCTAAAGTCGCCCAACCGTCTAAAGTTTTGCACACTGACTCAGAAATGATGAAATATCACCCATTTGGTGGGAGAAGCCCAAAATATGTGATACGTGCACAGTGATTTCTGTCCGGTTATTTTTTGGTCCCCCCTTATATATTTGTTAACTTTTATTCTATTGGTAAAAAGTTTTTAGTATCATGTATGTATTTATTGCTTTGAAATAATTTTTTCCCTTACTCTTCTATCAAGGTTACCATGCTGCGCCCTGCAAGGAACATACATTGTCTAGTTCTTAATAGCTGTGGATTTGGAGATGCCTCATTAGCTGCTCTTACCGCCCACCTTAGATCACTAGAGGAGTTGCGTCTTAGAGGATGCAATGGCATCACTGGGGAAGGGCTCGGGAGGAGCCTTAATGCCCGAATATGTAGATTGTCCCTAGCTGATTGTGCACAGGTAAGACTTCTTCCTTATATGTACTTTCCCAAAACCTGACTATGCTAAGATGAGCAGTTTTAATCAGTCAGGGTGAGAGATATAATGTAATTGACCAGATTAAAATATGGATAGAAATCAATTGGTTTTGCAAGGCAAATTTTTATTTTACCAGCTCAACAAATACGAGGTGTGTTAGAAAAGTAATGAGACTCATTTTTTACCCACTAAAGTTTAAAAAAAAAATGCTATCCCCTTCAAACTAGTTCCCTTTAGCAGCTATATACCGGCGGAGGTGTTGTTCCCACTCTTGGTAGCGGTGCTGGAAGTCTTGAAATGGCATGGCTTTTAACTGGTCAGTCACAGTCTTTTGAAAGTTCTCCAGAGTTCCAAAATGATGTCCTATGAGGACATTTTTCAATTTCAGGAAAAGGAAAAAGTCACAAGGACTCAAATCAGGTGAATAGGGGGTTTAGGGACAATAGCGATGCATTTGGAGATAAAAAATTCACCATTAGGAATGGCCGGGTGACACGGGGTGACATTGTCATGGTTTAGCATCCACTTGTCTGCAATGTCTGGTCTCACATGAATCACTCTTGGCACAAATCTTTTGCCTGCTCAAATCATCTGTCAAAATCTGATGCACGGTGAAAGTGCTTAAATTTAACTGTTAATTCATCATTCTTAACGTTTAATGACGGTCTGAGCTCACAAGTCCTCACACTTTTAACGTTTTGATTAGTTTTTGAAGTTGAAAGTCTTCCTGAGCGAAGTTCATCTTCAACGTGTTCTTGGCCTTCCAAAAATGATTTGTGTCAGCGAAAAACTTGTGCTCTTTATAAGTTATGTACCAGTTCCAACTCTTTAAAAGTCACACTTGCGGATTCACCAAGTTTAACACAATAATTTATCGCACAATGTTGCTCTAAATTCTGATGCTCCATTTTTGTAACACACAACAAAAACACAACTTCACTGTTGGCCCTGACAAAAATAATGTGTATGGAGTTGAAACTTGCACAGAGGAAGTGGAAGAGATGAACAAATCGGTCTATCACAGGCTGGTAGACACAACGTTGCCAGATCGCCCGCAGTACTGCCAGTCTCATTACTTTTCTCAAAGACCTCGTAAACTTTTTTGCCTGGAGAATATGTATATGCCACTACTCTAAGAAGGTGCATCATTTTTGAGATAAATTGCATACTATGAAGGCAGCACACAACGTAGTAAACTGCCTCTCCCAAAATAGTAACCTTAATCTGTCTCTGACACTACCACTTTTTAAACTTCCAGTTAAACACCCTAAAAAACATGAAATGGGAGTTTTACTGTAATTCATCAATTGATAAAATATATTACATACATTGATGATGATAATATGTAATTATATTAAAGGGGCATGAATTCATGTCCTCGGTTATTTATTAGATATTATGTAGTGTGTCATCATGTGACCTGGTGTACTTGCTCCTTGCGTTGCTTTTTTAATTGATAGCAGAGATCTGTCAAAGGTTTTAAGAATGTAACTATGGAACAAGTACCTGTTTCACTACAAATTTACTGCAGATGCTGTCATAGTTGTGCATGCGCTTTCCAAACTTGATTTCATCCCACTAATTATTGCGATTTGCTGTCTCCTATTGATTTTTGCAGATTGGTGATGAAGCAGTTGGTGCTGTGGCCACTTTACTTCCTAACCTCACAGAGTTTGAGCTTCAAGCTTACCATGTTACCGACGCAGCATTAACAGCCTTTTCAGGACCTCGCCATAGAGCCTCTCTAACCTCACTCAAACTCCACTCTTGCTGGGAAATCACGAACCATGGTGTGCTCAACATTGGTGAGTCTATATCACTGTTCATTTCTCTAATTTAGTTGATTTGAATAAATACTTATGACACTACTAAAGGGATTACATATGGGAGCCCCCAGTCCATCCCGCTTGACGCTTAATTTATGTTCCACTGTTTGTGGTTTTTGATCTGTTTTCAAAAATTCCCACTTGAGTGTAGAATAATCCATTTATTCTCAATATTTGCAATAGGGTTTTTATACCCACGAGTAATTGCAATTAAAAGTTATGAATGTGATAGGCTATATCATTAAAAATGTGAGCAGTTATACTCAAGATGCCCTCTGATTGGCTAGATGTAAGCCGTAAGCCTTAAGGATGAACTTGTTGATCTTTCTCACAGCTTATGTCCATTGTGGAATAGCATTTTGGCTTACGTTGTGCGGCTTATGTCCCATTGTAGATCAGGCATAAGAATGAGATGCAAATGAAGGTATGTCATTGTATTATTTAGTCGAATGCTGAAGATACAGTTATAGTGGTGGTGCGGCATATTGTGCAGTATATCATAACAAGCATAATATTTGTATTCTTTCATGACCCATTGAAGATGAAGTAGTTTTTGAGGAAGTTTTTCTTGAAAAGAAAATATAAGTGTACAATACATATTAATTAATTAACACATAAAAATGGATAATCATGGAGAACATTATTACATGTATGACTAAGCCAGTATTAACCCAAAAGTGCACCTATATTTTACATTGAATGGAAAAAGCATTTGTTTAACGTGTGTGTATGCTCCAGGAAACTTCAGAGGAAATTTATGGTCCAAAAATATTGCATTTTATAATTTCATAATTTCATGGTAGGTGCATATGAAATATGTACTACTTTTGTGATTGTAAAATGTATTACTTATCAATATTTTTCTTTGCAGTTCACGCTCTTCCTCATCTAACATGCTTGAGTCTTTCTGGATGCAGCAAAGTTTCTGATGAAGGCATTGAAGCTGTTGCTGAGAACCTTAGACGGCTGTTGCGTCTAGACCTTTCTTGGTGCCCACGAATCACTGATGCCGCCCTGGAGTGCATAGCTTGTGACCTGACTCATTTACAAGAACTGACATTAGATCGGTAAGGACAGCGGTTTTATGTTTTAATCTCTTTGTCATGACACATTTTGCTGATTTTTTATTTTCAAGCAAAGGGATTCCTTAAATATTAGGTGGAAAAATACTTGAGGTACACGTTTATCTTGTGTACTGCTAGCAATGCTAGGTTAATATGTTGGCAGATCTGAGCAGTTGAATTTAGATTAGTGAGGATATTGCAGGTGCAATACTGAAAACTGAGGTGGATTGGGAGTGTATAATAATTAATTACATATATGTACACAATAGACAAGTACGGGGTTTGTATAAAAAGTAACCGGACTGAGCTCAGAAAACATATTAATTGGCAAAATTTGTACAATTTTCCTCTAGAAATCTTCTAAGTAGTCCCCATCAGAGTTGATAACCATTTGGTATCGGATTTTCCAGTGCTCGAACGCCCCCTTGAAGTCGACAACCTGCAAGGCATCTAGAGCCCTCGTTGTAGCGAGTTGAATGGCTTCTAGAGTCCTGAACCGCGTCTCAGTACTTTCTTGATCTTGGGGAATAGGAAGAAGTCCGGTGGTGCCGTATCCAGGCTGTCAAAAATATCCAGTTCGGTTTGCAGGCGATCAAGGGTTTCTGAAGCGACAGCAACACGACGCTCCTTTTGCTCGTCTGTCAGGTGTTTTGGCTCCGGCGTCGCACAGATCTTCCTCATGCCCAGATCGTTCTTAACAATATCGTGAACAGTCATCTTATCCATTCCGACCTCTTCTGCAATTTCTTGGATGCTCAGACGACGGTCAGTGTTCGACACATCACGGATTTGGGTCCGTGTGACTAGTTGATGGACGTCCGGCATGCTGTTCATCGTTGACGTCAGGAAATCCTTGTGACACTGAAAGACTTGAGTTCTGGATGCAGCATCCTCACCGTAAATCTCATTGATTATTTGAAGAGTTTCCGTAGGCGTTTTCTTGAGTTTGGCACAAAATTTGGTGTTAAACGTTGCTGGATAGTACGCTCCATTTTCACTCCGACGAGGTCACCGAACACGCACTGAGCTCTCGCACGATGCTAACCCTCCAAGCATCTACAGGCAATTGAATTGTCTACAGGCCTGCTATCCTTCCTTCGATCCCCCACCACCACTATAGCACCAACAATCGGTTTGCACACGATTTACCTAGGCGTAACAAGCTCAGTCCGGTTACTTTTTATACAAATCCTGTACATATATTAAATACTTAATAGACAAATTACACATCTGCTCATGGCCAGGATGCATGAGTTGCACCAAGATAATAGTGCCAAATCTATAAATTTTGTGGGATAAGTCACATTATAATTTCCAACTGGCCAAATTTAATAATGATTCAGTAATGAGTACATATGTATCACGGACATAGCCACAAAAATTTGTCGTGGGAGGGTTATCATGGAGAATCCATATCGGAGAGATTTATTGGGAGAGAAAATCATTTCAGGGGTTTCACTTGGAGGATTTATACCTTACACTTTATCTCCCAAACATGTCAGGGGGGTTGGAACCTCTGAATCCCCTGCAATAGCCTCACTTGCTTGCAACAGCCTTGGTGTACAATTCATTACTATCCACCTAATGACATAGTAATTTTGCAAAAGTCTATTATTTTTTTGATACAGTGAATCCTCAAAATTGCTTTGTAGGTGTGTCCACATAACAGATATTGGAGTAGGTTACATCTCAACATTGACGTCACTGTCTGTGCTCTACCTACGTTGGTGCTCTCAAGTGCGAGACTTTGGGATCCAGCATCTTTGCTCAATGAGGAATTTACGAGTTCTTTCTCTTGCTGGTGAGTATCTCCTATTTAATTGCAATCAATACATATTAATCAGAAATAGAAATATAATGTCATACATTCATTCCAAATTTGGTGTGCTAAAATGTATGCATGATGGAATGTAAGATACAAATCCATTATCTTGGTAATATTGGCTCCCTTTATGCTGTGGCCTGCGCTGAATGTGTAATTTGTGGGAGTTTTCGCTTTTTGCATTCCTCATATCCAATTAATCATCTTGCTTTGTCCAGTCAATGGTTGTGAAATCCAATTGGTTCCCTTTTTCAATTGTGTGAAGTCTGTTTGAGGCCTGATTTTGGGAGAAGTTTAAAAATTGTCTTCCACATTGAAATTATTGGTCATTGGTATATATTACACAGTTGTGAAGTTTTAATGAATTACTGCATATTCTTGATTATCTGCCATCTGATTGGCAATTCATTGGATTATCTGCTTATCACATCCCAAACCAATAGCAGATTCACTTCTCTAGCCTCTCTTCCCCACCCTCCTCTTAGTCTCCTATCTCTACCATACATTCCTTTCAATATACTATTTTATCAATTGCTAGAGCACAAAAGATTGGAGGAAGCATGGTACAGAGACTGAAGTAAATAGTACTGAGAAATAATAGGGAATATCCTCTCCCTTTTGATTATTCCTAAGGATTTTCCCCGTATTTGGGAGGGATATTTGAAATTTCCCTATGTTTGAAATCTTAATGATTAGAAGATTCAATTTTGACAGGTTGCCCTCTACTGACTGCTAGCGGCCTATCTTCGCTCATTCAACTCAGGCACCTTCAGGAGCTAGAACTGACCAACTGCCCTGGAGCTTCCCAGGAGCTGTTTGAATACCTTCGAGAACACTTGCCAGCCTGCTTAGTTGTGGAGTAGGCTGTTGATTAATGTCTTCTAACAATAACTCAACATAAATATGCACTAAATGGCCCAGAGATTGCCTAAATAAGCCAAACATTTCCTCCGAACAAACAAACATGTCCTGCAAGTTTCCTTGAGTTACCAGAGCTACGAATTCCATGAAAGCAGTGAGGAATCTGGGTGTGCTGCCTTAGTCACACAACTTTTCTCATTTAAAATTTTCCATGGTTAAGTGTGTATTATTACTTGCATTCTTTTCTGCAGTACTGGTCTTGGGATGGAAGTTGGCATTTCAAATGCAATTGGAGATTACAGTTATGGTCTTTGCTTACTTTGCCAAGTTGTCAATTTTTTAAATACATGGGAATCCTGGAAGTTTACTATTACAACAATTATTTCACTTTTACAGGTTAACTGGTGAAAATTTCATTGACCTTGAGAAAATGTGTGTTTATGATTAAATACAATTCTTAAAGATTTTTTGCAATTATCATGCTGCTTCATAATTCCTCTTATCTAATGATACTTGATGAAAACTTTAAAAAGTCAGCAATGGGCTGCCTTTTATTGGGATGTGATAATTCTTGAAATATATGACTAATCTAACTTTTTGCATTGATTCCCTAAACAGGATATTGTACATAAACTTATTTACTACGGATGAAGACTAACAGAGGTGTCATTTGGCCTTAAATTCAAACTATTTTCTTTTTGGTCCATATAAACTGCTATGATACAGTTTAAAAATATGCTATGGGACATAAGTTGAAATCTTGATAGTGAAATTGTTTCTGTTTTTCTTATTCCTAAGATAAGTTTCAGTAGTTTGATAGTTCAATGATGGCCTGTAAACCTTACAACAGCAAAGGGACTTTCATTTTCACTGTGATACTTTTGGTATGTACCTACTATAAAACAAAGAGACAAAATTGAATACCTATTCATAAGAAATTATAGGAGGGAGCTAATTCATCCAAGTGAAGCAGCTGAGATACATAAAAAGTGATCCACCTTCTAAGAAAATAACTTCTACAAGGTCCATAAATAAAGGTAGTGATCTGAGGAAATGTGAATGTGGAAGCTACCTCATTTACTTGATTGTATTAGAATGGATTACCAGTTACGTGGTGTTGGACCTTATACTTTTCTGGCATACTTGGTGGAAAGGCATCTATCTGATGTCCCTCATGATCAGGATCTCCATGATGCCAAATGCTTCAATATTTGTTGGGTATTTAATACTTTTGTCATTTCAGAGTAGTACTTGGCATGGTGGGGAACCCTAGAAATATAACGTCTACAAGCCGTAGGTTCACTATTGCTTGAAATACCGTAATACATTGTTTTAAATGCCTAGTGGAGTACATTAAGGACTGAAAATGGTCCATTTCATTAGGTTTTTAACTGTTAGGCTTATCATGTGTCCTGATTGAGTCCACTAGGGAACTTTAATGATCTAGTTTAATCATCTCACTAAGTTTGTTAGTATTTCACTGACATTTGTTATTTTCAAATTGCACAATAGCTCCACATTGTATAAAAAGTAGTAAAAAATCTCATTTTTTGCAGGGGTGGTCTGGTATTGTTGGGCGCTCTTGTCCAGGAATAAATTTAGGGCTCCTTTATTTTATTGGTGACTGGAATGAGGGCTGCTTGGAGGGGGCTTTCAGACCATATCCCACTAGTTGCCAAACATCTTGGTCCCCAAACAATTACTAACCAACCAATATAGCGAGGCCATCCCTGTTATTTTGGAAAAAGAATTGTTTATAGACTAATAAATTGAATTTATGCAATGTAATGTGTACGGCAAAATTGAGGTGTGGACAATTGGCATCTGATTCAATTCATAGACATGATATTTCTTGTTAACTTCTAACAGCTTGTTTGCTTGGAAATATGATAAGCCTGATTAAATTAGTAATTTCGAATTTTGGGATCTCTGTCAACTGATGATTGGCATTTATCTTACTTTAAAGATTGCTCACAGATGTAATTTTGTGATAGGTAAATATTTAAATGAGAGATTATGAACATCTTATGGCAATAATGGTTGTCAGGCATTTGAAAAAATGGGAGGATTAGTTATGTATGTATTTATTTTATTTTAATATACCTACATAATGAAAAAAATTATGTGGTTCTGGATTAATATTGTGTGAGGATGTACATAAGTTAATTTTCAAATACATGAATATTCCAAGTGTGCGATGTATGGAAGGGGAAACTTGCACAGGATTATTCTCTGCCTTGTCCCCATAACACATAAAGACTGAAAGTTTATTATTATTGTTGTAATGAATATTGTAATTATTATTGCATATTATAATACTAATTCAATTCAAATTGGTGAGATAATTAATATGTCAGCATTAATGAGCCTATAGGCAATTGGCTGAATTCAGCTCCCTCTTTATGTAATTGTGTGAGCTGCGTGCTGTTTCTTTCTTACATGCATGCACAGTGACACAAAACCCATTCTTTTCATCCTTTCACTGTGAAACTCCTCCGTCCCATTAATAAAATTGTATTCATAAAGTATTTTCCAGAGGTTCATTAATGCAATAAAAGGTAGATTATTGATGGTGAATTTTGCAATAATTTGTGTCTTTTAACCCTTGGAAGTAAGACATGCATCGTATAGATACGTCACGCATGGATATCATTAAGATTTAAGAACTGTGTCATGTTTGAGGTGATTTTTATTACAGCATAATTTACTTTATTTTTTTGAAAATCTGGGGAGTGCCTAGCTGCATTGACACTAATGGTTTTGTGTTAGATGACCAAGGTTAAACATGGGCTGGCATAATGGACCCAGAAGGAGTAAGTGCCGAGATTTATGTAAGAGGATCCAACACTAGCAATCTCTTTTTTTACATCCGTGGAATAGCCAGCACTTAAATTTTATCAACTCACCTGTTAGTTAATTCAAATTGCAATAATTCCATTTGGAAAATCATTTTCCACAAACAGAATGAGAAATCAAATTTCTATGTAGACTTTGCACTATGCGCTCTAACCAAACCATAAGAAAAAATGCCATGATAGTTTAATCAATGTAGGAACTATGCTCGAGTTTCAATTTAAAACAATGCAGTTACCAAGGCATCTTGCCCTGTACATTAGTAACAGCCACTGGGGTGAGTTAGAGGTATCAGGATTTTGATTCCCGGTCAAGGTCAATGATTTTTCCCTGCTGATTTTTTGCACTCTCAGCAATCTATAGCCTCAAATACATAGTGAAAATTATGCAATTATAAAATTTGGCATTGATTCTGTATTTATTACGTGCATCATAGCTACAATTTTTCACCAGCATGGCACTGACATCCCCACCGAAGATCAAGTTTTCAAAGGTACATATGTGTGATAACTAGATATATTATTATACTATGCATTTGGTGAGCATCAACTATAGGAGAAATCAAGCTTTAGGGAATATGATAGGACTAGGGATTACAACAATGGCCCACATTAATATTTTCTTCAGAGAAAGGTAGCAATAACAAGAAATTGTTGAACAAGATGTGGCCTGGAGATGAATTAACTATCTACAGATGAAAATCAGTCAAAAATCAATCAATCAAAAAAATGTTGCTTCTGAAATTTATTTTCAAAATAATCATTTGAATACTTGCATACATTGCTTCCAAGGGTTATTGATCCTATTGAAATAATTAACCAGCAGATTAAGTCCTTATCTTGTAAATTCATTTCCATTCGTCACTGTTTTATTGTGCTCCTCTATGTAATTCAGTGACTGGGATGAATGCAAAGTACCATGTTATAACGCATAAATATAAATGACTGGGTATTTGTTTCTGGACATGTATAATATGCAGTATTCTCTTTTGCTGAACAAATGCACAAGAACATGGTAACCAGGGTTCTAAGAAAAGGCCTATCACTTCTGCTTTGTGTCCTTTTGCATTGAAATTTCAGTTCTTATGTGATTGAATGGATTTATTATTACTCTCATAATGTTTAATCTTTATTATGTTTATTGAAGACTTTTTAATTCTATATTGTTTTGTACATGAATATATTTCAAAATAAAAAAACAAAACAGAGACTTTCACAGTTGTCATGCACAATCTCAAAGGTGAAGCCAAAGATGTTGCTATCAAGATCATTTAGGGAGAGAGATCAGTGTCTCATTTACTATTGAATCCAATCATAATAACATTATAGAACCAATTTTAATTGACGATAAAATATGAATATTCTCGTCATTATTTCATATTTATCCAAAACTGAATTAATTATTCAGTGTGAATATTATTTAAGTAAGGTGACAATAACTTCACAATAATGGCTCATGTTATAAGTAAAGTTGTTTATTGCAGGCAGACAACCCTATTACTCAGATGTTAGATTTGAGGGGGATAGTTGATACATGAGTCTTGATTTGTTTTACTACTCCTCTACTATGAAGAAATGTATGTAAAATATATTACATAATTGAAATAACATTTTATGAGAAAATTTTACATGCACACATGCGATTGTAAATCACACATTTTCTATTTAATGTGTCCCTTGCACAAAAACATGCATACCGTGTAAACACGTGTAACCTTTTTCCCAAAAATTACAGCCGAAAATGGGGGTGCGTCTCTTAAATGAATTTCTTATCTCCCCCACCCATTCACCAGACGCAAGTCCAAGGGGAACTGAGTGGCCTTGGTTTTCACGGTGAGTGATTCATCTGAAACCCTAGGTCAATAACAAGCGGCAGGCAGGGGAGTTTCTCCATCAGTGACGTATTTTCACAATGCTCCTGTTAGCTTTTTTTACTCATAAGCATCGCTGTTGCTTTGGTACCTCGGAGGTGAACATGGAAAAGATCGCGCAGGGTTTTTTGTTCTGGAGGGCTTAATTTACTTCTATGAGTAAATGGGCATCCCACGGTATTTATTCTGCAATTATGTAGTAATCGCATAACAAACTTAGAGAAACATGTAGTTTTGAAGGTCAATACCTGGTTAATAGTCAACATTTGTCTTGCTGAGTGATTTCCATTATGGTAAGGGCCTGATTTTTTCAAAAATCATCATCAGACACTATTATGAGGATTATTGCAATAAATTATGTATATTGGTGTTAACACCTGCAGTTTAAAAAATTCAAACAACTGTGTAGATTGGAGGACTAAATGGTGGACAGAAGAAATCGGAAATGCTTGCAGGCGAAGAGAGCTGAAGGAGAGGTAGAGGGGAAGGAGCATGCTCCCTCCATCTTTCAAGCAACGAGATTACAAGCGAATGAGCAAGGGGCAAACAAGTTCAATCATGCATGTGACATGTTGCCTTCAAAGCGAAAGGGCGTAGGCTCAGAAATGAGATACGCAGTTTGCGTTGCCTTAAGTTTCCAGTCCATCTAATCTTGTTTGAATGCACTCATACTATGCTTGTTTCTACACAAAATTGTGCTGTTTGACCATGCTGAATATTAGTAGCCTTGTTACAACTATAAAGCTTTGTGTCGATCAATTAGAGCGTAAAAACTTAAATGCTGTTAGATATGCATTGCGTTAGGTCTCATTCTTTTTTGAACCTCGTGTGCATCATACAATTGCTGAAAGCTATCGTGATATCTTTGGGTTCAATAGGTGTCTCACCTTGCATTTGCCCTCCACAAAGGTGGAGAGTATAAGCTGGTAGATTGAAATAGGGCAGTCGGTGAGATGGGGTAAGGATGAAACATGCTTCCATTGTTCCCAAGTAACTTGATATTTTCCTTTGAAGATAAAGATTTATGGTCTGTGTGGTCTCACAAAGGGAAAAAAACCTTAGAGGCATGGGCTGATGGATGGCTGAGAGCATTTTTGTGAAATCTATGCCATGATTATTATCTTACAGCATTGAGATTCCCCTTGATTGTCATTCAACTTCTTGGGAAGATTCACGCCATATGCCTTTCGAGTTTTGCCTCATAAAATTTTCCTCATCTGAAATTTCTTTGCAATACTCCTACGTGAGCCTTTAAGCAAAATTATTCGTGAGTAGGACAAGCATCACAGTGTAGCGGCATTTGCGAAGAGAGGATCGGAACTCTTTCTCTGCCTTATGGGATGTTGTACTCATGAAAGCATGGATTTAAAATTTTGGATTCAGGTTCTATTTCTCCAACTAATTTGCATTCGAAGTATAAGGTGAAGGGTATTATCTGTGGATATTTGGATCCGAGGTATCCAATCCAACCATCCCTGGTAAGCATCATAAGGTTAAGACTACAAGTGAATACCATCTCATCTTTGAGCGATGTATCTTATCTACATACATACATATCATGTAAATTTAGCTGAAAAATGCGGCGTAAATTTTTAGTATTGAAAGTAGATATTTTGATAACTTTTGGAAGTCCAGGCATATGTCTGCAAAACTGCACGATAGGATTAAAAAAATGCCACAACATTTTTTTTTCTTAAGCTCCAATGCTCTAAATACTGGTGCGTCGCATCATGTGTGGGTATGGTTTGCATACACATGTTTATACAAACCATACCCACATCTAAAGAATCGTTATGCAGGCTCTCTCAACACTCCCTAAAATTCCATTTGGTACAGAACCTCATTGATTCAGGCTCTTTCTGCCTTTCCTCACTATTCCCACTTGTCTGGCTACTCGTACTAAATGACTTACTAGTAAGAAAAGACATTTTCGAAGTAGAGGTGAATAACGTTTGCCCTGTTACGAGCAAAAGCTACTTTATCGGAAGAGTAGTGATAGTTCAAACTTTGGCTGGATATTGAAATGGCTTTTGCTCTGATGAGGCAATTACCATGCATAATGATTTATGCAGTCAGTCAGTTCACTCACGCAAGAGTTCCAGAGTTAATGGGAACTTATGTATGCAGTATGATTGAGAAAGGATTTAGACATCATTTTGCATGGTTATAAAATATAATTTCACGATTTCTCAGGTAGCAAAATGAAAATTCTTAAATCTATTCTTAAATGGTTGAGAAGGTCCACTGCTACTTGAGTCGAGGATATTAAAATTGTTGTAGCAAATCTTTAAGCAGCCTGGAGAGACTTATTTTGGCAGCCTGCAAATAACATTTGCATCTCACAGAGACATTAATTTTATCCAAACATGTCCAAAAAAAATCTCTAAGTGAAACTGGTTCGATCAATGTTGATGCAAAAGATATTTCGGGTATGCACACAATGAACAGCAGATTGATGATCCCTCACATCCCATTCCCCGCTGGTGGTGTCTTGTATGAACCTTTGCTGTGCTCGTGATGGATATTCTTTGAGAATTCAGTTGGCAAAACCTTAATTATGAAACAAAGCAGACACGAGAACTTTATAGGAAAATACTTAAAAAATTTTAATCTTCATCAATTTAAGTTTATTTGAGAATTTTTGTCAAAAAAGAGTGCTCATATGAGTAAGTAACATTTTTTTTCCTTGCAATTTTCACAAATACGGTAAGTACACTTTATAAACACTTTTTATAAGTTAAAGGTAATGTACCTCTCAGCAAAAAACTCAAGAGCAAAGACACACCCACACACCATAACTTTTACAACCATACTCCCCTATTCTCTCTCCTGCGCCATCAGCAACAATTGATCCATTCTATTTTTGCTGCTCATTATCGCCTGCTTCATTGTCTTTCTCCCATCAACCGTTAAATTAATATTCAACCCAAAATAAATCAAAATTAAGTGTTACAAGTATTAGCTTGAGAGTACTGCCAGAAATTTATGATTAAAAAGAAAGATAGCACATATTTCTGTCCTCAAGGCTGGAAGAAATGTTGCTGCCATTTATAGAAACTGAAAATTTTGCACTTTTTCAACTTATGCATGTTGCAAATAATACAATTTGTTCAAATATGAATTTTGTTTACTTTATGAAATTTTTAGTTTTGATTTTAAGCAAGTTGACATCAGTTTTGCCACTCATGAAGGTCATATACTTCAACATTTCCTAAGATTTCAGGTACCAGATCCCATCTTCCATGAATCATGACAGGCCACCTCATGTTATGACGTCCGTGCTGCCAGGTTCAAAAGGGGTGACTAACTAACCCTCTAGCTAGTGGAAGTTGGAGTGAGGGATAATCAGCATTAAAAAAATTTGGTATGACTAAGTTAGGATGCTTACAACCTGCCACTTAGTTTTAATTTTCTGCACGTATTTAGATGGCGTATATTCTTATCGATTTGGTGGTCAACTTCTTTTTACAATCTTTGCTTCCATTAGAATCACACTATTGTTTAAATGTCATTTCTCTCAAGTTATTGTAGGCCCAAAATTGCACAGCGATTTTCTTCCAATGTGACTCTGGTCACTCTTGCCCTGTTGGTGACAGGTGTATCTTATTGAAAGTATTATTCATCTCTCCCGAGAGGGTATGAAATATCTGAGGGTAACCCTGTCATCCACAACGACTTAAAGGATATTCCATACTTCAAACACTCCAGGGATTACACCATAAATTGAGCCCAGGGGCCTGCAGGTCCTAAATCCAGCCAAGTGGAATTATGCAGGCATTAAAAAATTCCCTCCTATAAATAGAATCAAGTTCTTCTAATACGAGATGAACTCAAAAATCTGTCAGTTTATCTAGAAATAAACGCTTTTGGATGACATTGCGGGAGTTGAAAAATATGAGAGATAATACTATCTAAATAACTTCCCTAAGAAAGGAAAAGGAATTAAAAGTTTGCATGCAATTTTGATAAATAAATTTTGAATATTTTGTATTTGAGCATTAATATCAAACTTATTCATTAAATATAAACATTAAGAGGCTCATTATCTTTGCTTTTCTATTCTGCATTACATCCTTAAAACAAATAGAGATTCATATAATTTAAAATAAAATATATAAAAAAAATTTGGCAAGGTCATTGTCTTAAGAAAGCAGGCAGAATGCAATACGATAGTGAAGTATCCCTCTAGGAAGTAGAATTAATGCAGTTGTAGTGAGATGATCAGGAACAATTTCATTTCTAAATTAGACTTCAATGGCATAATTAGTTTCCTAATATTTAAAAAAAGGAAAATATTCTTTGTTTTAATTTATTTAAATACCTCTTATTGAAAAATATAAGCTGTTCATATTCTGATTCTATTCATCCGTTACCTCCCAATATGTATTCGTGAAAATGATTTGGTCCGCTACTCTGTAGAATCCTTTGCAATATGCAACCATCAATACGGGAATGGATGTTGGCATTGCATACGCTACAGGATATAAAAGCGCCCGCTGTGTCATTTTTTTAAAGTGTACCCCACCCCCAAATTTCTGGTACCCCCCCAGAAATTCCTCCGAACTTATCCGCAAAACTTCTCCCGCTAAGGACTTTTCGCGCTAAGGTTTTTTGCACAAAGGATTTTCGCGCAAAGGCCCTTCGACTCAAAGGCTTTTTGGATGTTGCAGTGAATACCTGATGTCGCTTCCTCATATATTCCCTATTCCTTTTGGAGGACAATTTTTTTTTGTAAATTCTCCTGGACTCTTGATCGTTAGTCCTTTGTGAATAATGTTATGTACATCGTCTTTTACATCAAAGGCTACCGTTGCAATCACAATACATATTGCTTATCCTTCATGAGTCCAGCGGCAAACCTGAATGATCATTCAATGAAATTTTGAGCATGTTCTATTTTGCTTGAATGATTCCGTGAATGATATGAGCGTGCGGCATCCATCTTGCCACTGGCACCACCTCGGAATTAAGATATCATACATAAAAACTTTGAATGCACAGTAACCCATGCGATAGCTGAAATAATTGAAATGTACTTTGAGAGAATATAAATTCAAAAACATAAATTCTCTCAAGTGGGTAATTTGGAAATAAAATTTGGGATCTTGAAAGAACAAAAGTGTCGTTTTTCTCCTAGATTGCATCTATATTTTGTTTAATTTACAATTATTAAACTATGTTTAATGATTTGAATGCTGAATTTTGGGGTGAGAGTCAGTGGCGGATCTATGGGGGGGGGGGGGGGGGGGGGGCTATAGCACCCCCTTGGGTATCCAATTTACACTAGATAGAATGGTAATTTTTTCTGACCCCCACTACTGCTGGAATTTTTAACCCCACTTAGCCCCCCCACCCCCCTTGTCCCTATCCTGGATCCGCCACTGGTGAGAGTCCCAATTAATGACAAAATCTGTTACTTTGGTGAACACATTCCAACAAAAATGAGCCGTTATATCATATTGGCCCATATAGGAAGTCACAATCTCGCAGTGTTAGCTATAAGTCAAAGGGCATACCCCATAAACTAGCCCATGAATGTCACAGTCACTTTCTTCCCCTGCATCAATATTTAAAGAACAGTGGACTCTCTGTGGTGACTAATTTAGGTACTTATAAAACCTTCAACTGTAATTACCTGCAATATGACACAAGATATCTTGAGAGCATTCGTAGCCTTGCGGTAATTGGGAAGTAGCAAGCATTAAGATAACACTGAGCAAACTTAATGGTAGAAAGTATGAGGATGCTGAAGTGCACTCCATCGATAATAGAGCAGGCCCCTTCCTTTTTTCTCTTCCTGGTACCTTTCTTCTCTCACATAGGAATGACCTTTGCTCAACTGCATTGTGAAAGCTGTGCACCCAAAAGGACCCCGAGCATAAAATCTCATTGTTGACCAGCCTTCACCCTTGCAGAGCCTTTGCTCTAAGCGTAAAGTGTTTTCCTTATTGGAGCTCGATGCTGCAACGTCAATACAGAACTCATCTCCATAAGATAGGATTTTTCTGAGTGAGAAACAACGTGTAGTTCTTCCCCAAATTATTTTTTCAATTACTTTCTAATTCACTGAATCGGAAGGAAAAAGACTGGATAACCATTAGAAGAGTAAATTTCCTTCCAATGATGTGCTAGAGAACACTATCTTGAAGCATAATCATGGTTGCACTGCAGTGAAACAACTTATTACTTTGTTACAGGATCACAAAACGCACTATTTACTGAAATGGTTTCCTTATATCAATTATGTACCGTTATAATCCCTCTCATTACTTAGTACGTCATACCCCACCGAAAGTCAAAGCAATACAAAAATATACTTAGTCGCACATGTAAACGAAGCATTCTGTCGTCTGCGACTTCCAAAACAAATCATGAGTTCAAAAACAGTTGGAAATATCGTTAGAATCAATATACACTATCATTAGTCGCATCAGTGTGCATCATTTCTGTGCAGAAAATTTGCTGAAATCATTGTGAAGCGGTCACGGTGAAAGAATTTAATTAGAATGATCATTCACTGTGTAAAACAGCCTTAAGAAATGCATGACAAGAAACTAAAGGAGCCAAAAAATCAACAGGCCTTTCAAGTAGCAGTGGAGAGCAAGATAAGATTACATTAGACTGAGAAATCAGTGGAGAATAGCTGGACAAATATAAAAAGTGGGCTTCAGGAGGCCACTAGAGAAGTTCTAGGGAGAAGAAAATGTGATTAGAAAAAGCAATGGATCACGGATGAAGTCCTAGACCTCATTGAAGAACGGAGAAAGAATAAGAATACTGAAAAAGGAAAGAATTGCTACAAGAGAATAAGGAATGAGAATTGCCGCAAATCGAGGAAAGCTAGAGAAGTGTGGATGAGGAGCATATACGAGGACTATGCAAGGCAAATTAACCTCGTACAAGGGAAAATGGAAGCAGCCGATAAAATAGTGAGGACCCATTTCAAGGAACGAAACACAATATGTAATACCATAAGAGACATGACTTACCAGAAAACAGTGTTCTTGCAAAGAATCTTCAATTTCCTGAAGCAGGAAAACATTTAAGGGCAAAATGGAGAAGTTTTGTTGACTCAAACGTGGATATTAACAGAAAGAACAGAGGCAGTACGAAAGCAGACCAGGAAGTGAGATAAGGATAATGCAGGATGAAATAATTCAGAGAGATGGGGAGGGTGGCACTAAGTGGGTAGCCTGTAGAATGGCTGATCCATTATCGGACATTCAGCACTCTATAGTACATTGATCATACTAATCATAGGATGAAAAAAATAGGCAAAATTTTTAATATGATTATCAATATGTTAGTTTCATTTATTACGGAGTCTCAATCATTTAATTTCATTTTAATAACTTTCATATTAAAATAAAAAGTATATTCATACAGTAATTGTTGAGTGCTGTTTTTAATATCAAATATGAGAAGACCGTTAGCCTGTCAGACCCTTGTGCCCCCCAGAGAAAAAACCCCGGATCCACCTTTGATACTGATGAAAGTATTTAGCAAAATAATAAACATCTCATTAAAATCAAATTGAAGAGGTATAGATAACAAAATATAACATGACAAAATGTGTGTCAAAGAGGCTGATGGTATTCCATTAGAAGGAGCACCTCATTGAGGTAAAAAACCAGGATTATGCAATATTATGTATGTATTTTGTTGTCATACTCTATATATGTGACTACAAAACACAGGCACTTAAAATAAAATGAAAGCAAAATATACATATAAAATAGATAAATTTGCAGTTTAATAGCTCAGCAGAAAAGATTTACATTGAAATTAGTCCTGTGAATATTCCAAAATTACGATTGACTTCATTAAACTGAAATCAATGTAATGTATTGAAACAGATTCGAATGGATTGAAATACTACCTCCATAAATCTACCAACTGAAAATAAAGCATGTAGGTAGATGTTGATTGATAAGTAGCTTATTTCATGAAAATTGCTGTCAAAAAATTAATTATAACTTAGATCTTATTGTACATATTTACAGCAACAATATAAGTAACACAGATGATAAAAACTTGGCATCAAATTGCTCTCAGTCCTTCACAACTTGAGAAAATTCAAAAACTCTCACAGATTGAAGCCCAAAGATCCAAAGCAACACTAATACGTGGGCCCGTCATCCCCATCATCGTCGTCGTCCAAGTAGCCCTCCCCATTGTCAAAGTACGAGGAGATGTAGTCGGTGCCATCGTCCATCTCCTCGTCTTCTTCTTCCAGCTCCTCCTCATCCTCCCCACCCTCTCCCTCCTCCTCTCCCCCCTCCTCCCCTTTCCCCTCCTTCTTCTTCTTCTCCTCCCCTGCCTCCACCTCCTCCACGTCCTCCTTACCTTCCCTCCTCTCCAACTCGGCCAGCCGCTTCTCCAAATCGCCCTTGCGTGACGCCACCTTCCCTTCCTCCACCTTCTTTCGCTTCACACCTGCTGTGAAAAATTGACACTAATCAGGTAGTTCAAAATGGCCACACAATGGGCGAGACAAAAATCAGGGTAATAGCAAAGGGTAGATTCTCAAATGTCAGGGATATAATGAGGATCAATAACTGACTTAAACCCAATGACAGCAATTGTATTAGCATGATGTTGAACTTTCACTTCCAGGCAAAGCAGTCCAATTGACATACTCTTTCACTCTAATTATTGTGATGTTAACACAAAATAAATGTTTCTATGCCATTTTAAACGAATAGAGTAAAGAAAAAATCCAAAATCCAAATTAAATTAACTTTAGATGGTATTACAATTAAAAAGAAGAACTTGGTGCTTTCACATAAATAATTTTAATAATTTAATTTTAATAATGAATTGCTTTCACCAAGTTATGCCTCAAATAATCAAGTTTAGATAGATTACATTCCTTGGGGAAACTTGTTTCGTTAAAAAAATAATTAAAATAAAAATATATCAGACATCTACGTAAAACATAGACTCTTGCACCTTGAACTTGTAGAGAGGGGCATAAAAAATAGAATTATTTTGGGCACTATATCTTGAAAATAATCATGAATTTATGAAACTATTCTTTAGAACTATCAAAAACACATAAGTATTGTATCAATCGTAAGTTCCAAGTGCAAAGGAAGAAACTGTATGCTTGATTTACCCTTGGCACTCTCTCCAGCTGTCCTCTTGGGAACTTTGGTAATCCCCGACTGTCCTGGTCTTAACTCTTTAGGTAGAGTCTTCCAGTCAAAGCAATTGAGCTCTTTCTCACTTGGTACTTGAGGTATCTGAAATAAATTATGGAACATAATTTTTAAAAACATCCAGGAGTAAAATATATTATAATAGGTAGTTCTACAAAAAGTATCAACCTGCAATATTCCATTAGCCATCCTAAAAAAAACTGAGTCTGTGGCTTTATCTTTTACTCAAATTTTGAAATGTGCCATTGACTATTTTGAAAAGTGAAAACTACCTGTTTTAAGTGCCTCGTAATTTAGACAGCAAAATCTCAATTAAATATAAGTACAAGCTAATTATATCTCCATCAGCTGTGTCCTCACTCCGCCAAATTATTTTTTAATAATTAATAATATTACAGTAATCGAACTTGAAATTCGCTTTTACACCAGCTTCACGCCATCATAAGCATTACAATAAATGTACCACAATTGATAATCTCAAGTATAAATATGGATATGGCATTTTTTCCGTTTTTCCCTGATTCACCAATTTGAAAAAAATAAGGACTGTGTCCTATGGTAAGCAGAATGTTTTCCAGTTCTCTTTTCACTTTAATATTTTTAATAAAAATTTAATTGAACTGACATTTTTTTAAATGGATACATTGTACATTTCCAAAAAAATCAGCTGTCGACCTTAGTGATTCTTGTATTCTTAAAAAAATGAAACATGAGGGCTGCCAACTTTAACCTTCAAATATTTCATAATATTTTTATTCAATAACAATTACATAAAAAAGAGAAGTTTTAACTGTGATTATAAAAATTAGTCTAATATAATAACAACCTCTGGTGAAATTTTCCTTAGGGAGTGCCGATGTTTCATGGTATAACTAACATTATAACCAAAATCCATTTATTGGAACTGTAGTGTAAGGAAGCTGACTGAAGGTCTATGCCATAAAAAGAACCCAGCTGAGCCAATTTTCACCAATATATGGAACTCAAGCTCAAATTTACATGAGCAGAATATAATGTGATGATTGGCAGTAGAATTTTCCAGTAATCAGCATTGAAAAATCAAATCTCATCTCTCAGAACCCTGACATATAACATTTTATCCCATTGGCTACTTTTTATATCCTCAGAAGCCAAGATTGACCAGTTATGCTTCTAAGATTATGAGCAAGTGAACGCAATACATGCATGACACAACTTCTTAACTTAAATGTTTTACCATCTCTGACATTTCCCATTGTATACAACTGAGGGAAAATTAGCTATCCTCCAATTTATTGTTCGTGGGGCAATAGTTAACAGTTACATGTGATGCTAGATACGGTTCTTGTTCAAACAAATGAAATAAACTTACAAGATATCGATCAGAATACCGTTCCACACCACCCACATGAGATGCTGAAGTTGTTTTGCCAGTGCAATCATTTGGGCCACTAATAATTTTAGAAAATGGAGACACATCCCACAACCAATCCACAAGGCTTTTTTTGACCATTACACAATAATCCCAGTCAACTTTTCCTAAAACAATAAAACAGACAAACATTAATTACAAGAGTAACATTCTCATTCTCAAAAATTCTCATTTCAAAATTCCATATCCATGGTTTCAACACCAGCATAGAATGGTCAAAATTAATAAAATGACATTAATGAAAGTGAAATAACAACATTGAGGTATTCAAATTTTTCAATTAAAGAAAATTTTCACACATTCCAAAAAATGCATTATAATTTGAGAACTAAACAATTTTTACCATGAGAAAAAATTCCCTGTTATGAAAAATAGCATATCATTCATTAGCAAGGAATCATGATCAGGCTCTCTCAGTTACCATGTGCGTGGCACGGCAGTTGACAACTAAGCAAATACTAGCAAGTTATCATCAATCTTAATGCCAAATGTATCATCTCCAGCTTGTGACCCAATTTTACTAAAAGTTACCATCACTCCCATGCCCCTCATTATGCAGTTCTTGGAATACGACTTTTCACACGAATAAAAAAATTAGAGTAAAGTAAAGAAAGGACATATTCTATATTTTCTTGAATGTGAAACTTAATTCTGAAAAGGTCCTTGAATTCTTTGAATCACATACTAGAATTTGACTAAACAAGAAACGTGCAGAAACAAGAAAGAAAAAACAGAAAGAATTCAAAGTTTTCTAATGTCAAACCTATTTGATCAATGATTTATGGATTTGAATTGTCCATCTCTACCAAAAAGGGAAAAATGTAACACACAACTGCAACTCACCACTGAATGAACTGTTTCTATTGTCCTCCGCTCTCAATGAGACGGGTGGGTTGGGAAGTGGAGGAAAGAGCAAGGGTGGAGTGAGAACAGGCCCAGGGAGGGATTCACCGACTCCAAAGCCAAGTGCCTCCACGTTGAAGGACATCCCCCGGCCCCTGCCAGCACCACCGCCTCGACCCCCTCTTCCACGTGAACCCATGGCCTACTCAGTCGGAAAAGACACACTCCACGTTATCCTCACAAAATGCAGGCATTTTCAAAGTGAAAGCACAGAGCAAAATTTTTAGTACAGATTGAAATAAAAAATATGGCATCATGGCTACAGCACCTTATTTGTTTTGTCTCCTGCCACCCAGCTAGTGAGGCCACCATAGAGTCAACTTAAAAGCCCGTTCAGAAGACATGGGTACAGAAAAAAACAAGAGTTTTTCGGTGGAGATTTTTATAGTGTGTGCTGAATTCTTTGTAAGATAAAAAATAAACAGTTTTCCCAAATTCCACTATTTATAAAAAAATTGGCGATTGGAAATCTGAATCCTTCAATATTCGGGCACATATATTTCAGGAGCAAATTCATAAAATTTCTTTGCTGGCACATTACTATAGAATGGTAAAATCTGACACCATCATGGCAAGTTGCTGTGTAGTCTTGTGTCGTTTGGTATATTAAACGGTCGATTTCTGTTGCCTGCCTTTGAGCGGCCAAATCAATTCTTTTTCATATTAAAAAATTCCACCACACATCAGGTACTGAAGTTCCTGGATTACCTTACCTTTTTCAGACATATTTACAGATTTATATTTTCATATGAAATAAAGTTTCACCTACTCCATTCGTTAGGTACCAAACCAAATAATAGGAATTTCAATAAATTCTTTATATGAATGATAATAGTCACAAAATTGCGGTGCTGTTATTATTTATGCAATCTCAGTACTCATTAACTGGATTGCGATTATTTCTAAGAAATATATGACATTTTGAGGGTATACAAACGAGTACCGTCATTCCATTTAAGAAGTAGTTAAAGGAATTATTATCACCAAATTAATGACCATTTTTGCAACTTGATACCAAAATCCTAATCATATGGCTTACCTTAGGCAGTCCTGTTCTTCAGTTATGTAGCAGCAACTAAGGACTCCTTCCTCTGTTTCAGACTACTCTCCTTGATTTCTTCAGACTCCTCCTCTTTGAATGTCTCCTGAACAATAGGCAATAAGAATATAATTTAGTCCCATTAAGAGGAATCAACATATATGTGTGATATTTTCATAGGCTGATATGACACAAATTTTATTAAAAATTACCGAAGGACTTCAAATACGAAATTTAAAAAATCCCAATGATTGGCACGCCTCTGCCTAAGCTTAACCCTTAGGTAGGTGCGCCATTTGAGTAAAAAGTACCAAAACTCTGACTTAATAGTCATAGATGGATTGAGTGTGCCATATACCCTATTGGGCATTCTTACACAATGTATTTGTAACGCTTTCATGGCGATATTTCATTTCATTCTCGGACGAAACGTTGTAAACCAATGTGCTCTCTGGCGCACTCAGTGCGCCACGCGACCACTTAAAGGAGTCGAATTTCACGGTTGAGGATTCTCAATTGAAAGAAGTAGAGGGAGGAGGCGAAGCAGGGAAAAGGAAACGCGTGCGGAAAGAGGGAAATAAATAAAGAGGGCGCTGCATGACGTGTGGTCGAAGTAAAAACAATAACACCACGTTGAAATGCAGTACATGAACAAAATTTACCAGCAAAAATCATATGGGTACTATTGCTTGTACTTGCATTGATAGCAACGGAACCATCAATGAATATGTTTGCTTCCTCATAAGAATAATTATGTCCTCAAAAATACTTTGAATAATAAAATGTGTTCATTAATATATTTAAGTTAGATTGTAAATTAAAAAATAAATAATAGTTTGATGTTTATTGACATTAAACTTACTTTTCGCTTTTGAAACTGATGGCGCACAAAGGGCGCCACGCGACCGCTTAAGTGTAGGAAGGGAGCCCAGTAAAGGGTTAAACTACTTGTGTGGTGATACATACATTAGTTTCTTTTATTACTTACGGGGTCATATATTACTTTCACGACTAGAGAGCAGCTAGGACAGGTCGCCACGTCTTCCCCCGCTAAAAGTTCCTCCTGAACAAAAAATTAGAACTGTAGAATATTGGAGATTCAATCTCTTAAAATTGATTTGCACCGGTGCAGCATATTACTCACCTTCGTTATTTGGAATCTGTCACCACACGGGCATGGGTAGTAGTACGTCTGTTCGTCCTCGTCAAATTCAAAATCTTCTATTTCTATTTCATCATGAAAAACAGACATTTCTCTAATTATAATTTAGGTAAAGACAGCGGAACTATCACCTAACTTTGCACATTTTACGTCGAAAAACCACGTTTTTGTGATCGAAAACGTTTTTCATTTATAAATGACGCTACCAACCTTTAAAAAATTATAATTCTTCTGAACCCAATCGAGGGCCTTGCACGAGTCAAGGTGCTACGAAGACAGATGATTATTTTGTGTGGCAACGCTGATTAACTTTCGTTGCTTCATTGTTTATCTCGATTTGTTTTTAATGTCAACTCTGCTCCATTCGTAGTATACCGAGCTCTGAACTTCTAGGATTATAAGTATTTATGGAGGCTTAGTAAATATCATGCGAATGGTTGTCTTCCTTTAAATCTGTCGGGTTTCAGGGATGGCTACCTATTACTTCTTGATCGTGGGACATTATGATAATCCCATATTTGAAATGGAATTTACCTCTGCCAACAAAGAGAGTAAGGTACGTAATGGTGTATTTTAAAAATATATCAGTGTAAGTCTCTGCTGTTTAGTATTTTTTCTAGTGGAATCTGCTGCTACGTCGGTGTTGACCTCATGTGGAAAAACTATTACTATTTCAAACCTGTCAATCACAAGAATACATTCCTTGCCTTTCCAGAAGGAAGATCATCGTCATTTGACTCAATTTATCGCTCACGCTGCCTTAGATCTCGTAGATGAACATGCTTGGAAGACGGGAAATGCGTATTTGAGGTGACTCTACTCTTCTTTTTGGAACCATCGTCTTCAAAAGTCATTCCTAAAGAAGTGATTATAGTTAATTTCTTCACGATTTTATTTTGTAATTCCAGGACCGTTGATAAGTTTAATAATTGGCTGGTATCCGCCTTTATTACATCAAGTCACATAAGATTTTTACTAGTGCACGAGCCAAAAAATGAAGATGGGATACGGAATTTCTTTTCAGAAATGTACGAAATATATATAAAGGTCAGTTTGCTACTCTTTTGAGTGCCATAGTCGCCTTGTCTGTCCTTTAGTCTCTAAGAAATGCATGAGTAAGGCTCGTGCAGGTTGTTGGCATTATTTCGCATTTTCACGATTCTTCGTTTTCTTTCAGTATTCCTTAAACCCTTTTTACAAGGTAGATACTGACATAAGATGTGCTGCATTTGAAAGAAAGGCACTATTTTTGGGAAGGAAGTACCTAACTGGGTGATTGTGGTATTTATTTTTGTTGACATTCATATGGTGTTGTATATATATCATTGTAATAGTTTGTTTCGTGCTGCATTCCGTATTCTGTCAATCAATTCAGAATAATAATGTGCTGTTATAATCAGTATTACAATTCTTTCGACCTATTGCCCTTAGTTGAGGTATTTTCACTCTTTAACTATTTCTTACGGCCCTCATCAATAAAGAGTCTAAAGTAAGCATAATTAAGCTCTACACCTACCGAAAATACAAATGAAGAATGTTAATGCTAACACCCACATTCTTCCATTGTAAGATCCACATGAAAACTCAAAAAGGTGCTGGCTCACATGTATGAGGCCTCTTTTACAAATACTACTTGAATATTTGGGATTTACATTAAAGCACTTTGGATTTCAATGGGACTTGAGAAAAAAAATTGTCTCCAGAAATGGTAGTTGTTAGTGTTCTATTCATGAAAAAACTATTTCGGCATGTAAAACTAGAAGTTATGAGTACACCTAACCCATGTAAAATATGCATACTACAACACAATGTGCTAACCAATGGAACTTCAGTTCTGTATTGATAGAACAAAAATGTCAATGTATGACAGTAATTAAGGATTTCCATGAATTATTTGGAGGCTTCTGATCAAGTGAATGTGTTAAGTCCTTGAGTTTTTTTTTGTAGGTAAGCTTTTTCAAACTAATCTTATATGTATAGTATTTGATAAGTGTTAAGTTCTAGGCCTATAGGTATATGATCGCTGTTCTAGACCCAACCTATTAGTTCATTGGCACATCCACAAATCATACACAAAATGTTCTTTTCAACGGTCACCCATCATACCACGGGAAGAGATCAAGGGAAACAGCCCACTATGGACAATGGGACCGCGAGAACACCCCCAGGGAGAAGAGAGGAAAGGAGGGGAAGGCATGACTGATCTCACCAATCACATTTATTCTGATCACATGTGCATACATAATAATAAGATAAAAACATCTCAGAGCCAATAATTTTTGTGAAGTAAAAGCTGCAATGGGGTAAACTTCCTCGGGACTCCCACTGGGTTAAATACACCATTTTAGCCAACGTTTATGCTATGACTAGAGGCTCATCCTCAGGGCTGTCATGGAATTGAGGTATTTTCACTTTTATTTATTACGTCTTTCCTCATCAAAGAGTCAAAAGTGAGGTTACTTAAGCCATACACCTACCAAAGATACAAATTAATTCTTAAATAATTGGAAAGGAAATGAACTGTTTTGGAAGATTTAAAAACTATACACATAGTTGGTTTCATAATTACATCATACATATGCTACCATAGAGTAGCAATATTTTCTGTAGTGATTGCTTACAATGCTTGCTTAAATTTGCATGGAATAAGTGGAGATCGAGTGCACCTAGAGAAGATTTAAGTGGACTCCATGAACAAACCGCTGCTATATCTTTGAAAAAGCATCCTGAAAGATCTTGTTCTTTCCCAGCGTATGGTGCTGGTGAAATCTTGGGTTTTCCACCAGGTGAGTTCATAGTAGGCCGATGTTTCGATGGCTGCCTCTGCCCATGCCCTGAAGAGGCAGCCATCGAATTGTCGGCCTGCAATGAACTCACCCGGGAGAAAATCAGACAGGATTTCATCGACAAAGCATCCTTTCTCTAATCGTCACAGTTTTCTTAATGGTGCCAGCCAATTCTATGGGAAATACCCTTTCCACAGCAGAGATATGATGGGATAGATAATTTCAGGGTTAGGTAGTAGTCAGTACGATGAAAGAATTTGCTGATGCGGTATTCACACCTTGTCCAAATATCACTGTTCTGTACCGTTATAGTGAGGATTTGGTGCCAATGGTACGATGGAAAAGGTCTCGCTAAAAGCCAATCCTTGATGCATATTTCTAAGGAATTTTGAAACATATGTCAGTGAAAGTGAGGGGTTAAGGGGATATGGAGGTGATACTAAATTTGCATGGCGTGGGCACTGGGTGAAGAGGGTATGTTAAAATCCATGTTGCAGGGAAGAATATTTGGTAAGCTGAGTCGGGGGAGAAAGAGTATTGGAATAATAGATAGGAAGGGAGTGGACCTTTGTGTGAATTGAAAAGGAAAGTGGAAATTTGGATGTTAAAGGGATAAAAAGGTCTGTGTAACCCACCAAAATCTCCATGTAAGCAAACCTAAACCAGTAGAATACTTGAATAATATGTAATTACCTACCCTGATTACCTAGCATATACATCCACCAGTTCCTGCAAACCTTATATTGAATAACCAATCTTATACTGAGTCAGGAAACCAGGCTTGCTTTCCTCTGTGCCAGTCGCAACACCCAACTAAACTGCCAGGTGTTATGGTTTCAGAGGTTCAAAATGTATTTCATCCTTTATATTTTCTGGGAATTTTTATTTTTTTGTGTTAGCTGCATCCCCCGGCCCCTTGATATAGGGAGTGGCTTCCATTAATGCATATAGTGAATCATTTCAAAAATAGCTACAATAGAGAATTTCGATAACATTTGCCATTTTATTGCAAAATCTGATTCAATGAGGCACCCTTCACTCAATTATCAATCTCATTGCTTTGAGAAGCCAAGGCCTTAAGAAATTAATAAAATATATTCATTGAATGGGTTACGATAAACTGTTGATTCATAATTATTGCCAATATCATATGCCTTGCCTTGCCTTCCCTTATCAGTGGATAAACTCAAGTCATGTGATGGTTGTTTTTTTAACATACACTCATGATTATTGTGTAGACTTGAGATGCTTTTACTAGTGCTTCGAAAGATTGCTGGAAGGTGCCACCATGGAAGAAGATGCCAGGGCATACTTCGAAGCCAGGGTTCCATTCGCCATAGTAAAGGGTATGAAAACTTGTTTCTAGCTTAGGATTTCTACTGATGCTTAAATTTCCTTGGTTGGTACGGCGAAAAAGTTCTGGGCGTGATCAAGCCATCAAGCTGGATAGTGGGATTGCTTGATGTGCATTATATGTAAATGCATCTGGAAAAAAACAACAGATTCCCCTTTGATTTTCAGCTCTGATTTTACTTTGTGATCGACGGAGGAAAGAATGAAAGTGGTCTATTTTAATTAACAATCTTCTCAAATGCATTAAATGTGTGGTTTATATGCAGGGCCGGCCTTAGGGCGGGGCGACCGCCCCGGACCCCGCGTTCGTGAAAAAAAAATAAAAAATACGATAGTTTTGAAAACGCGTAATTACGAAGTCTGAATTTGGGAGGGAAACACATACTTAGCCAGAGAGTGGTAGGGATTCAAAATGCTCGAGTTTAATATTTTAAGTGAAGGGCCCCGCACTGAAGGTTCGCCCCTAGCCCCGCACGTGCTAGGGCCGGCCCTGTTTATATGATTTATTGACGTCGTTAAGTGCTACTGCCGTGTATTTCCTTGTTAAAATACCTACATCAAGGTCGGTAAAAGTCTTACTGACCATGCCTACATACATGTTTGACTTGTGGCGCTCATAGTGGTTATTTTCAAAACTAATTATAATTCGGGCGGAGCGACTGCTACTCACGCGAAAAAGTGAAAATCCTGTTACGTAATATTCGTGGTTATTGTAAACATCTTACGCACGAATATTAATTCACGTGTTCCATCGTATCCGAGTTCACAAATATCTGAGAAAATAAACGATAATATTCTTTGCTAATATTTATTGCAGCACAGTTATGAATAGAATTTGCGCTTTCAGAAAAGTAAGTTTTCTGTGTAATTCTCACATAGTCGTATAATTTGTGGGAATACCACATAGATGTGTGATTAATTAAAATTTTGAATACCGTCAATGCAAAGAATTCTCTTCTATTATGTTCCTTTGATTTCAGTTACTCAAATTTAATACAGCTGTTACCTCAAGGAGAGCAGTTTTCACTTATGAACCGGAGTATTTACAGGTATTCATTGAAGCATAATAATAATTCTCTTGGACTAATTGTGTTATTCGCTGATTTAACCATTTCGGTAATTAAATAGGAAAAATCGCCTTTTGATGTGGCAACTTATGACACTTTGAATATACAGATAAAAGGATATGATTTCCCGGTACTTGAAAGCTTTCAGGGATTTATCCATAGAACAGCGGAAAATATGGGTATCGAAGTGGAAGACAGGTATGTAATGATACCCGTACCGAATATAGTTTTCTGGGTTATCTACCGTATAAGTGAACTGTGTGGTTGTAGTGAATATTTTCTGCAGTAACGTGTTTATTTTTTATCAGCTGGGCAACACCGGCGCAGAAATTATTGGTGAAGAAGCTGAAGCATGATAGTTCTGTTGTGGATTGCGAGTATGGCCTCACACTATACGAGAGGAACGTGCAGGTAATAGCAATAACCTTTTTTGTGTATATCATGGTGTAATTATTATATATTTGGTATCTATGATTAATAGTGAGTCTGACATTTCACAATTTGCACCCCTCAGATTGTGGACTTATCTTCAACTCTTGGAGCCATATTTTTTGATGTCCTTCACGAAGCTTTGCCAGAGGGTGTTAAGGTTAGAATACACGAGCACTTGGATGAACACGAAGAAGTTAGATATGTGCCAGATTTTGAACTGATCCAATTGAAAACAGAGCTAGAAACATTAGGGGGGCCCTCGAAGAGGAAGTAGATATTTGAGTGTATTTGTGATTTAAAATATTTCCCTGGAGCGATCCATGTAAGTTTGTTTTATATTAAAACAGATTACTTTGTTTTTTTCTTTTTAAAATTCTTGTTTTGGAACATCCTAATCGCACTTGTTTGCAACTTTCTTTGACATTTCCAAATGCTCGACTCCCCGAAGATCAACGCATGTCTACAGGAGGTAGTCTTATGAAAGAAAGACATCATGTTTGAATTGGTAAGGGAAACCATTCCGACTGATGGTGCAGACAGCAGAACTAATTTTCATTTGTGTCAGTGGGATGAAGTCCTCACTTACCACTGTGATGGTCACGGTTCAGGTCCTCCGTGGATAAATTGTTCTTGCTGTGTGCATGAGTGTATGTGTTTGTCCATGCATACTATGCTACGTACCCTTATGTTAATCCTGCAGCCGTAAGTAATGCATATGAACGAGAGTACTGCTGACTGCACAAAAACATTCGACCATCTCATCTGACCTGCTCTCCTTGGTTATTCTTATCGTAATGGTTCAAATTCAACTGCATGACTATTGTAAAACCTTCCTCATGCCCATAATTGTTCCTCCCTTGCTTGTTAGTGGTCTCATAACATCTTCCTTGCGTTATTTGCTTTTCCTTCCTTTGCGCTCTCAATCCGCTCTGGAGACTGGATTCAAGAATTTTGGTGCAGAGAAGCTAAGCTGGGTCCCATTTCCATTGTCAACCCTTGATCTCGTGAAAGTCTTAGTTGCACTTTGTCTTTTGCCAAGAATTTTTCCTTCTATAATATTTTATATGAAGGTTTGTTGCTTGAGTACCTAATTGTGTAATGACCTTTAATTTTTTCCATTAGTTCTTTTTCTGCATTTACTTCATTTGTTGCGTGATCAATCAGCTTTCTGTATGCCCCCTCAATTTCTTGTACCCCTCATCCAAACCACATGTCTACATTTCTGCTTTCAGTTTCGTCATCTCACCCTTCATTAGGGTCCATGTGTCACATACATGTGGCAGTACACTCCATGAAACAAGTTTAAAAAGTTTCTTCCTAGTTTCAACACAAACTCTGATGCATACTGAGAGACCTTTCTTCAATTGATGGTTTTTCTTGGCTAATGCTACACTTTTCTGACAGCTGAGGAACATAAGTGATGATTCTCCAGTAGACTACCTGAGTAGTAGAACTGTCAAACCCTAGAATTCTGTATCTTCTTCGTACTTCATTCCAGCCTCACATATGTCCTTTATCTTACCCCTTCTATCGGTATCTTCATATCTCCATGATTTTTGTTTTCTTGGTGTTCAAGTGTTACTCTTAATAGATTATCATATAGAGTTTCAATGATTCGACTTAAATGTTTTCAGTTGGCTTCCAGATGTATGGCCTCTGAAAATCAAATGCAATGCTTCCATTTTCAAATGGCGAAAAACTTTGTTAATTTATTTTTATAAGGAAATATTCTTAAAGGTAATTTAAATAGGACTTTAAAGAACGGATGGAATTTATAAAATAATGATGATGATAAATGCTATACCCGCATTCAATATTTGACTAGCCATATTTGTTCACTACTTCGTGCCTTTCGCATAACCTCTGCTCTAATTATCAAGGGTCGAAGAGGAGAAGCGCTGACAAGACTGGCTCTATATTTATATTTTCTTCCTGAAATGAAAATTAGCCAACCTTAATCAATTGCATTTTTTGTGTGGTTAAAGTAGTTATCAAATTGGCTACAGAAACATTAGTAGTAATTTCCTTACGGCGTGAAAGCACATGTCTGTTTTTGAATTCTATGCATTCGTTGCGGAAGTCTTGTGTGCTCTTACACTATAATTGGTAGGCTTCACACAGGTACATTTGAAAATGAATGTCAGCCTATGCGTAGTTTTTTTCCCAGAAAGTTGACACTCAGCACGTGAGTTACACTTGTCGGGAGAAGTGAGTGACACCCCAGTTTTAACGTTTGCCTAGCCAGCGTGGATTGTTGCAGACAGATCACTTGCTCGGGGACTGAGAGATAAGGAGCTGAACTGCGCACCCTTGTCACCAGATTCCGCGTAGCATCGTTCCTTGTGGCTGCAGCTCAATGGGATACTTATTTTCTGGACAACCATTGTAGTCTCACGCTAAGTCGTTATAAAAAGATTACCAATGAAACATTTTTGCTTATAAATGATTATAATTGAAAAAGTTAACTTTAATTGTCAGGAAATACCTATGCATCTCAATAATTGAATGAAAATTTATGAACCAATATTATTTTGTACACCACCACCATCATCATAATGCATCAAACTGAACCTCTACACTCTCCTGTTAGATAATATTTTTCTAATTGCATATTTCTTCGATATAACATCCATATTAAACTTCTATATTTAACTAATTCTGATCGTTCAATTGCTCGCTTAGCTAATTAATTTGATCTTCATCTTTCTCCTGTAACTCCACATTTTGAATGATTCTACCTTCAATGTCTCTGCTGCTGTCAACGTCCATGCCTCGATTCCATACAGAAATACATACCGTTTGTTGTCCTAGATGAATGTTTGTCCTGGTCTCCTCTCTTTTGCTACAATCTAAGCTTTCCTTTTCGTGATTTTTTAGCTGATACATATTTGGCTATTGTCCTTTCCATATCTGTTGGTCATCTTCAATCCCTCTCTGTATACGATAGAATTACTATGTCATCCGCAAATCACAATGCAGATACTAATTCTTAATATAATATTCTCATTGCATATTGACTCGTGAACCCTTCTGTTTGATTTTAACAATGGCCATTTCAATGTAAACATCTAATTGAGGTGAATAAAATGAGCCCTCATTGTTAATTATAAAATTTTTCTAATAAGACAAATTGCTAACCTGTTAACAAATTCAATGCTGTCCCATTAAAATTAATAATAATTTTTAGTATTCATCGATAATTTGCCTACAGAAACAATTCATAATAGTATCCAAACCATTGCCTTCTTGCCAAGAAATGTATGTAAAATTTTGTTTTGATTGATTCAGGACTTTTCTGGATTATTTCAAGCAAAAAAATCCTATCTTTTTATATATTATATTATGATAATCCCACAGTACATCATAATTTACACATTATTTTGCCTTTTGTTACTCTTACCTCTAACAAGTTGTAGTTCAATTGCAATTAAGTCTGTGTCTTATGTCTGTTACGTAGAAGAGATGCACCTTCAAAGCACATTCTTATTTTTAAGCTGCAGGTTATGCCATCTCTCAATATTTCTCTTATGTTCCCAGCTGAGTGGTGGAATCCATCTGGCTTAATTTTCTTAAGTTCTAAATGTTTTTTTTCCTTTGATATTGAACCATGGTCGTATTCGTAGATCGTTCTGTGATGCAAGGGAACATAATGGACCTGGAATCGTTGGACCTGGTGGATTCCCTCACCCCGTTGGAAACTCTAAAGAACTTAATCCAGTTTATTGTAAGCTTAAGATCTTTTTAAGTCTTTTTTTAGATTTGTCAATTGTATCAGTGCTATGGAGAGAGTTATGTTTTTAATACCGTTGGAGGTATGAACTTATTCTTCCAGATTGTAATGAATGAACAACTCCTTCGAAACGTTATTTCACTGAAGTATATCGATTGAGGTGCTTCAAACAATTTTGCTCATGAATTTCAAATTATAATTGATTTGTTATCTGGTTTAATTAAAGCCTGCATCTTTTAGTGAATCTGGTTGATCTTTAAAACATGGTCTTCCACTTTTGGTATCAAGCATGAAATTACATAAATATAGCCTTCATGAGGAAAAAGAAGGGGTTACTTTTTTTAAATTACTGATACTATCTCTCTTGTTTGTATACAATAGAAGCCACAAAATTATAATCTGATTGCAGCCATTTTTTGTTATGAAGGATGTAGGATTTAAAACTGGAGAACTAGATGATTATGGCTTCATGATTTTCTTCTTTTCATCTCACTGGTTTCTATCTTAATACAATGTGGATTTAGATGGGTCGGTTCAGGTACCTGGTTCTCGGAACTGCCGGTTCTTGGCCTGTGGAACCGGTATCGAGAACCAATCGCATGAAGTCGCTACTTTGGAACAGGCTCGGAATGGTCGCGTGGATTTGAATTTGGTGCCCAAAGCTGTAAAGGTCTGCTGCGTATTCAAGGCCGAAAAGTGAAAAAAAGATTTAAAAACCCATCTATTACTTTCCGAATGCATGACGTCCACATTTTTTTCTTTTGAGAGTTGCTGGCTAACACTCCCATTTTAGGGTTCGTCGGTTTGTCGCTCTCGCCAATATGGTAACATTTCCGTAGCTGCGGCCGCTTTCAAACGAGCTGACTTTTTGCCTGCCGCTGTCCACGCAGTGTTGCAGCGAGGCTCAAGACTTTCTCGTCTCGAAATCGAGACGAATCTGTTGGATAGTAATCGAGACGAGACCACTTTTTGATGAGACGAGACGATACCACTTCCACAAGACTCTTGAAAGTCTCGAAATACAGATGTATGCCCTTAATTGGTATTTGGTATAGCTTTATCCCTAAAACTATGCCCCTCTGTTAAGACAAAGTAACTTTTACGTTTTGATGAAGTATTAAATTTGAAATATAATTCAATTGTAACTTTTTTATAAATTATGTAACTTAAAAAAAGAATTTTTGCCGAAAGATGAATTTCTGAATGCATGAGAGTGACATCTGGAGCCATGTTAGAGTGTGTTAATTGCTGACTTCTTTTCCTTGTCCCCTGCAAGAATAACCTTGGAAAATTTATCCGGCATAAATAGAACTATATATTTTCTATAGTGTGAATTTTCAGTGCTTACTCCTACAGCAAAAATATCTCGGATAATTCTGGCATATGTGTAAAGTATCGCTCAGGGGCTCTTGCAATCCTTCTTATGGTTTGCTTGCTAGGGAAAATGATGCCCATTTGGAATTGTGGATTACCTCGGCATAAAGACAGTTGATAATTGAAATAATTCTGTACCTCTTCCTGCATGATATATATTCTGAGGTTAGTGAGGACATTTATTTAGCATAATGATGCTAAATTGTGTTGAGGTTATTAAAATAAAAAAGGATGTCTTCAATCGACTTTCCTTTGAATTATTTAGCTATCCAAAAGTCCATACTGAATCACCTGACCAGCATCAGCCACTCATTCTAACTCCATACATTATATTTTCTCCAGAAAAACCAGTTATGGGAGGGAAATCTTATTTCAGCAGCAAGCAGTCCATTCTAAAAGGGACCAGAAACCTATAGAAAAAATCTATTTGCAGATTTTTGCGAAATTTCTGGGAGGAAAAATCATTCACCCTGACCAGGATTTGAACCCAGATGCCTCGATTTGTGGCCAAGTTTTTTAACTTCTCAATGCCGTCATGCTTACCCAGTATGCACCCTTTAAATTTTGTATGTCGCCGTCATGCATACCCAGTACACTTCCCGAACTTCTGTATCTAATATTTTTTCTCCAACAGAAATGGTATTTTAAATAAAACTAATTACTCTGCTTTTTGAAGAAATGTTTTTTTCTTTTCAATAAAATATTCATAGCGATTTTATGCCTTCAGGTTTTAATTTAATGTTTCGTTGATATTCCGTTTTAAAACAGCGATTTGACGAATTTGGTATTAAAAATCAACGTCTTTCTTCAAATGTGCTATCTTGAAGACTGCTGCCCATTCTGCTTAAGAGACGTCAAGAAGGGTCAGCTACTTCAGCTTGAGATACGATATCTTCCTTAGAAGCTCATAGCCTTCTCTCTGTCTTCTCCATGTGTGTCATCACTTCGAGCCATAAGTGTGTTTGATCTGCCTTGTTAGTCCTAAGCGAAAAGACTATGTGCTTTGCTCTGCATTTTTTTCTTCTTTTGAGGACAGTAATCAATAAGATAACATTCCTTCTAAACAGTCAGCGTATACCAGGACCCAGTGATGGATCTTATGGATGGATGGATGGAGGGGGCCATAGCCCCCCCTTGGACATCCAATTTACACTAGAGAGAATGGCAATTTTTGTTATGACCCACAATACTTGTGGGTGTTTACCCCAAACTTAGCCCCCCCTTTTTTCTATCCTGGATCCGCTACTGCCAGGACCCCTTAAAGATATTTTCTTGTCTCTTGTTGGAGCTTCGAAACCATGTGCTTCAGCCGCGCTTCCTGTCGGCAGATTACTGGACCTAATAGCCTCAAAAGCTCTGCAACCATAACTACTCGACTCGACATTAGTAAAGCTACTCGAAACACTCGAGTCGAGTACCAACTACTCAACTCAAATTTTCCAGTACTTGCACATCCCTAGTCAGTGTAAAAAAAATGCATGGAATGTTAGAGATGTCGCAGCTTGTTCTAAACTAAATTTAAATCTGTAAAAACTGAAAATTTATTCATTAGTTTAGAGAACGAGATATGTAAAACAATAAATATTTATTGAAATTTCCTGAAAAAAAATAATGGAGTACTCTACTCAAAGAGTATTCTACATAGCACATTCTATTATTTTTACAAAAAATTTCAAGGATACTGATAATGTCATGAAAGTTATAAACTATTGAATGATAGTATGCCAAAAAGGTGAAGTCATCTAAATCTCATCCGGCTACTGGGATGGGATTTAATTAAATGCCCGCTGCGCTTAAGGGGTTAATATTATTTTTGCAATAATTTGCTTAAGCCTTCGGTGGATTTCTCTGTAATAAATTTGTGTCTACATTCCCTTTTTAAAAATTTTTCGTTATATGTTTCGAGTTCATTCATTCAGAATCAATAAATATAATAATATAAAATCTATGATTTTACAATCATTGACGTAATTGGTGCCCATATCAATTTATGTTTAAAATTTATATTAATGGCTTTCCTTTTTCGAGGTTCCGATTCAGCGATTAAGTACACAAAGAAAACGGCTTTTTATGGTGCGAATTTATTTATGTCTCGGACGAGGCGAGAGTCGGACAAGACCGAGACGAGACTGGGGTTCATGAGACGTGACTCGAGACGATACGCGAGTGTGGAAAATGAGAATAAGACGAGAGTGGCGCAAGTCTCGTCTCGTTGCAACACTACTGGTCCACAGCACGGCGCCGTTCTTTCAACTTAACATCAGTTTCTATGGATGTCTTCAAACGAGTCGAATTGCGCTGTTGACGGCACGGCACCCATTTCAATCTGGCCCGGCGATGGGCCGCCTATGGCTTGAAATACACAAAAAACTACATTGTGACCGCTTGCAGACGGAATGACTTTTTTCCTGCCGCCGTTCACGTGCAATTCAGGCGGCTTTCTGATGAGAAATCTCTTTGCAACACCATGTGACCTGCCATGAACAGCAGCCAACACAAAATCATTTCGTCTGAAAGTGGTCTCACGGTTGAATCAGTTGAATCATGTACATATGTAGTAATTCTTCGAAAAACGAGCAAAATGCGTTCCGATAGCTTGTTTGTAAGTTGATAAACCTATGCAAGGCATTGAAAAGTGTGGTTATCCTGCAAAATGCGACACTGCATTACTATTTTGCCTTAGATCACGGCCGTTTAGTTTACCCATGGTGTCACTTTACCGGCGTGTTGAGCATTTTATTGTTGAGATTATAAGTACTGTGACAGTGAAGCATGCGAATAAGTTGTCAATTTAAGTTACTAATATCAGATTCCCTTGAGAAAGTGATCAGCATTGGTCGGGAAACGTTGGGACCACCCAAAAATTGATGTGGCAACATAGCCCAGAAGTTTTTATTTAACATGACAAGTACCTATGAAAGTTTTAATGAAGAATTTAAGCTACATGGTAGAATACAGAATATATTTTGAACTGACTCACAAGTTACAACAGATTAAGGGATGATGTCATCAGAAGTTGGGGGAGTTTCTAACTGTGTTCTAAGCATATAAGCACTGAAATGTTAAATTTTTTAAAATCAAAACCTGGAGATGATATAATGTGACGTAATGGTCAATCATGGATTCCTTAACAACAAGTTATTCAAACTTTTTTGCTTGGCAAATAAAATTATGGAGACAATCTTAAGCTTTTTTTACAGAGCTTTCCTGCTAATTTACATCTTTAGTGAAATTATTTTAATTAATTTCTTGTGGTTGTTCATTTAAATTTGCCAATAATTCAGATAAAAAGAGTTTATCCTTGGAACTGAGTATCGAGAACTGAGAGCCAATGGGGGGAGAACTGGACCAGTACCGAGAACCGAAAAAATTTTATAACCAACTCATCCTTACTGGGGAGATGTCTCTCTTAACTTTTGAAGGTACACATACAGGAGTTTTCAGTACCCCAGTGGCAAACACACACATAAAAGGAAAAAAAGCTGGAATCAATATTATTAAACCCTATAATCTTAAGAGAGTACATAAAAAAATATGAGCAAAAATTGCTAAAGAAAATATTTGAATTTCCTATAGAGCTACTTATGTAAATGAAGCTGACACATGGATAGTCTTGTACGTATTTCCATATTTGCAATATTGGAAGATAAGTAAGTTATACAAGCCAGCATATGCATAATGATTGAAAGGTACAGTTCAACAAATTTGGTTAGAGCTAGCAAGAACTTTTATCGACCTCTTCATTGTTACTTACTTGGAAATTAGGAGGGACAGTGAGATAGGATCCACATCGTGCAAGGAGAGATCTTTAAATCTGAATCATGATTTAATATTCAGCCATTGCTGCATGCATTGGGAACATAGTTGCATGAAAGTACATATCACTTAATAAGGCCACACAAGTGCAATACCAAGTAGAGACAGTCCCATATGGATCACCATCTTCATAATAGGTCGCTAATCACAGTCATTAGGCTTTTCAGGTACCTTGTGGTTTAAGCTCTATAAAACTTCACAAAAGGATTTTAAAGAAATATATTGAGGCAGGATTCTGTCCCTTCACCATTGGTTTGTCCCTTTGAGAGCATTCCAACGAAGCTAATAAACTACAAGTATATACGCTCTCATCTTGTCATTCACGTAAATAATGCCTGAGCACAAGCCTCAACATATATCTTGAAAACATTTATTTTGAGTCCAAAAAAAGCCACATTTGATTATTCATCCAGTGGCAGAGGATACTCACTTAGGTATACATAGCTATTCAGTGAGAGTGAACTCACGTCAAGTTTTCCAAAATAATTTATAAAATTTGTTAGTACATTGCAATGTTCGGGAAATAAAACACAGGTACCTACTGACTCCTATGGTGGATGCCATACAAGTTGGGTACAATGATTGTTAATGGTGGGAGCGAATAAAATTCTAATAAATACATGAGATTTCATCTACTGTTAAGTAAAATCTCATACCAAAATATCACAAGATCATTGGCATTATGTCTTACAGATCTTCGGAAAAACAATAATCCTTCTGAAGGATTGTTTTATCAGATTCTTCATGCCCAATGAAGATTTAATTAGTTTAAAAAACACACCATGGAGCTTATCACAGAGAGAGGTTACAGTTCAAGGTCCTCCAAGACCTAATCTCATTCCTCTTGTACCACTGTGTGATGAGAGATTGAAGCGAGTCTTCACAAATCGGCCAACTAAGTTGAGAGTGGTGAGTGGTGAACGTGCTCCAGAGAATGCTCTGCCAGCACCACAGAGGCGCCATCTGAGCAGGGCATAAGAGGCAGCACGAAAGAGTATGAATGTTGCCACAAGAGAAGCCAAGGCAACCCAAAAGTTGACCCCCTGAAAGATCAAAGGACAGAGTTAGTAGATATATTTATTTACTTAGTATTTTTCCTAATACTTAAGGAAAGTAGCTCCAATTTTCACCCTTTCCTGCCGGACGTAGGGTGGAGAGGACGGGCATTTTCATACGTAGAAGATCTGGCGTCGGGTATAGGTGTTACGGATGTTTCAACGCAAATGATCGGGTGTCGGCTCTGGCTGACGCAAAGGAAGGGAAGTGACCACTGAGGGAGCAATAGGGTGGTTTCCTATTATTTTTTTATTGCCTAAATTGAAAGATTATTACTCCTGGAGTACGTATTTCACGCTTTTAGATTTTTAAATGACGATATCTATTTTTCGGGATTAAATGAAAAGTGAAAATTTGCAAGCACGCGAAAACGCGAAGTATGAATGTCGGGAAATCTCCGTTTGATGTCGTTCTGGTTCCCGCTGCCGCAAGTGAGGTAACCTTGGGGCGAGGCTCTGAGCGCTGATACGACGCAGGATGCTAGCAGGTAGCTGAGTACCCTGCTAGCAGGTAGCGCTTGGCTTAAATAAGGATTATTAACACCTTATCAAACGAAGAAAACTTTCCGACCTTAGGCAATTTTAATAAGTGATTATTAAGAGATGTTTCCCTGAACTCTGTGCTGAATGAATTCTTCATTTTGCTCTGTCAGTAAGCGATTTTAAAACGAATATTTAGTGTTAAAAATAACGGACTTAAAGCCTTATTACCTTGTATTTACTAACTTTGTTGTTATTAACGCCAGAAACCCGTTCAAAATTCAATAATGCTTAAAAAGTGTTAGTAATTCTTTTATAAGAGTAAATTATTTAAAATCTAATACAATGTTTGGTTGAAAAAACGTTGATAATGCAATAAGTTGACCGTGGATTCGTCCTATGATGGGTTAGAGGGTGTAATCCAGTGGCCAAGGTCAGGGAAGGGTTGAACTGGGTCCCGAATCTGAGGGGCGAAAATACCTGGGCAACTCACCCCCAAAAAAGAGCTTCACACAGAGAGGTTTAAAATATTCTCATGCTACTCATAGCACAGAAAACGTTTTCCTATTATAGCCACCAGCAGGAAAGGGGATGATTTGCAGGCATTAAAACCAGTGGCAGATACTTATGGGGGGCCAAGGGTAGCCTCCCCCCCCCTGCTGGGCCACCCCTATTGCCTAATATTGCAGAACCACAATTGTAACTTTTTTATATTGTAAGATGATATTGTCTTGTATATGTGTTTATTCAGTTTAAATCAAACTTTCTTTAACTTTGTATGTGACTTGATTATTTACTATCTGTTATTGCGATAAAAGTAAAGGTGGCGCAAGATAATTTTTGCCCCCTCCCTCTCCCCCCTTGAGTTTTTTCTGTGTCCACTACTGTTCTAAACTGCAGAACAATTGCAAAAAATAACAGTGCATGAATGCATTTATGATCAATCAATAAATGATCTCGTAAAGCATAGTCATTCTTGCAACACAACAATACCTGCAAATTTTAGCATAGGATTCAGTAAATGGAAAAAAGAAGGTTTTCTGCTACTAACGATCTCATTCTGGAACTCGAATATCCAAATTAAAATACATTTTTTGGAAATAGCAATAACTCCAAAGCGTGAATATCATCAAATGTCAAATCAACATCCAACTTCCATAGGTAGAATAATCATTAAATCTGCTCCTCATTCTTTTAAGAAGCATGTGGACTTCATGACCAGAATGAGCCAGAGCTAAAATAATAACGAAGTTCTTGACAGTCATAAAATACTGAGTAAATATATACATATATAGAGACTAGCAGATGATAAACTTAGTATGGTATGTAATTATTGTCCTTCAAATTAATGTGAAGAAGTTATCAACCTCCATCGGTACTACCTTTAGAAACATGTAGTACATAAATAACAAGAAAAGTGAAATTTCTTAAAGACCAATGCACATTTTAACCCTTTCGATGCTGTTCAATCTCGGAAAACCTTCTCTTCATATGCGGCGAAAAGGTTAAAATGCGTTTTGTGGGCCCATTGAGCAGGTACTTCAATAATGGGCATGGTACACCCTCCAAAGGGTCGCTAATCTGGGACCCTATCCTAGATGAGCTCACTCACACAGGACCGTCTCATAGACCCTACCAGCGGGGGGCCTCCCTCTAGAAAAGTGACCGCTCTGACTGCAATTTGAAAATCAATCAATCAATCTGATCATCAAAAAATGATTGTTTTCATTGTACTCCTGCCAATCAAGCAATCAAGTACGTCTTTGAACCGTGTTTCTGCAGTGAAAAATAACGATTTTGTTAACGTTGCTAATAAAGTGGCTGCGGACCACTGGAAAATGGCCATTTCAGAAAAGTTAACAAAATCGTTATTTTTCACTACAGAAAGACGTACTTGATTGCTTGATTGGCAGCAGTGCTATGAAAACAATCATTTTTTGATGATCGGATTGATTTTCAAATTGCAGTCAGAGCGGTCATTTTTCAGGAGGGAGGCCCCCTGCTGGCAGGGTCGATGAGATGGTCCTGCGTGGGTGAGCTTGTCGAGGAAAGGGTCCTGGATTAGGGACCCTTCAAAGTGCTTTTGCAAAAGTGCATGGCAGGGAGGAAGAAAAAGTACTTTCACAGCAGGAATATTTCTCGGGTTTCCCACCGGGTGTCGTATCGGGTTGTAGTTCCCAACGTTTCCATGACTAAGTCCGTCATCGTCATCAGGGGTTAATGTTGAGCCAAGTTTTTTCTCCGGTATTTATACACATGAGGGCCGTTCAAGTGGGCCCTGATTGGTCCTTTCAGGGCCAATCAGGGTCCTTTCATATACGCCGGGATAAACTCTATCCTTGCATACGCCGGGAAAAACTCAGATTCTACTTTCACAGCAGTCTGCCGTGCGAACGTACTAGATACGCTCACAGCAGTGAAAGGGTTAATGAGAGAGTAAGCTCAATCCAATTGAAACCACAGTGAGCCACAAGATAAGTGGAACAGTACACAAAATGGACAGGTACAAAATTTTTTGTCATATAAATAAAATTACAAGTGTTTTTCATGCAAAATTGTACCATGTTATTCAGCAGAATATTTTTGCCTGTGAAAGATTATTGTCAATCAATGTTAACATTTGACCTAATTCATTTTCCCGTACCTCCATTCCAACTGTACGCATAATTGAATTTGCCTCCCGGAGGTGGCAATAGTCAGCTGGTGGACGGCACGGCAGTAAAGGTCTCGGAGGGTCACCTGCATAAACTGATGCTATTATTCCTTCTAAGCCGTAACGTAGGTAGCTTAAACGCATTAGAAGGCGGATGAGTAGGGGAACATGGGAAGTTCCTGTGGTACCACAGCCGTATGCCGCCAAGAGCATCAAAGGAACACTCAGTGTTGGCCCAACAAACATTCCATTCTAACCAAAAGAAAAAGAAAACAGAAATTTCAATTTTGATTTTAGGTGAATGTCAAAAGGAGAGATAACCATACATACATCTGAATACAACCCTCCTTCAGGTTTTCATCTCCACTTCAAAACAAAAGCAGACACTCATGGAGGGACATTATACCTAAGCCACCCATAAAACATCATGCATAAGGAATGCTCTGGATTGCATTAATCAGCCCAATTCTACAAGAAGTATGTTTGGAGGTTCTTTAGTTCTTTGAATAAATATTCGATGACTCTCAGCCAATATTTCAGAATTTTGTATTTCCCCAGACTTCCACACAGCATCTCACTATGGAATCTGGTGAGTCTATTTATCATATGTGAAATGACCAATGGTATAAAACATATGCAAAAAGATTTGATTGGGCCTAAAAAATAATAATTCATTACCCTGATGATGTATACATACATAGAATTTCAAAAATGTTGCCTAAGAATCAAATATGTATTTTTTCCACACAGAAGGGCTCACATGATACTTACAATTAAATAATGTAAGGAATTTAACCTTGAGTAATTTATTTAGTTCTTATTAATAAGTGCATAGATGAATGCATTTAATATTGAGATGGTTGAATGAAACATTTTAAACAAGTACTATTATTATTACTATTCCTATTCTGTATTTTCACCTACATGGATGAATATCCCTACATTTTTCATGTTAGATTGTGAATGAGTTAATTTCTTTCAATTCATTTACATCCATGACATACGTGAAAGGCATGCAAAGGGTTTAATGTCATACCAAATATTAGAGAAAGAAACTAACTCTTTAGAAGTTTACTCTCAATAATTTCAGGGTACTGCTATGCATTCATGTGCATACTCACCACAATGTTAAGAACTGATGCTATGATTAGTCCCAAACTCTCTGACACAATCGACACCATGAGGCAAATGAGGACAAACTGCGTACACCGGACAAATTCTAATGGCTGACCAGAAAGAAGGTAGACTATTGATATGTAAAGAAGGCCAAGGAACAGCTAAAACAAAAAAATAAACAAAGGGCTACTTTTCAATCTTAATATCATAAATGCTCTGAGGCAAAAAACAACTTAGACTTAATTATGACAATACAGATTTCTGGATAAAAATATACACATGTATAGACTAAGAAAATTAAATACACAATACAAATTAAAATATTTGAAAGGCTTTCAAATACAAAATGACAATGCAAGCTTCCTAAGGAATAGACCATATTAAAATCTAATAAAAATATTAAATTTGGGCTGCCCCCCCCCAGAAGCAAAGGTAAATGTAGTTCAAATCAAAAGTTTTGAACAAACTTTATTTAACTCCAAGAAAAGTGATATTAGTTTAAAACAATTTTAATAAAAAAAAACTTTTCTACGTTGCAACTTGAATGTGCCTTATGATATTCATTAATAAATAATTTCAATGACATTCATATTTGTTCCAGGAAGATAAATAATAGATGCGGAAAAATAGGTACAGAGTCTCAAAATTATTTATAATTAAACTATTACCTGAGTAGGTAACCTTGCTATAGTAAATGCACAAAAATATGCATTCAGACCATACCAACGGTTAAAATGCTCCCTTTTTAGCAGCTGTACTTCTTTTGGAACTACAGAGAAACAAAAATGGAATTAAAAATAAATCATGTGAGAGGTCAGGCAAAGCAGACATGGTCAAAATGGAATCTCTTACAATTAGTGAAAAAATCTGTATCTATGTGACTTCAACTTTGAGGAGATAGGATAAACAGAGGAGCTTTATTCAAATGAATTTCGAGGAATTGAAAAACGTATAATCTAATGAGACAGATAATCCATTCAAGATTTGAAAAGGAGGAGAGAGAGCTCTTGAAGAGCATGACTAGTGAAATGATAGGCAGATAATCCAAAAAATGGTTAATGGAGCAGCATAACATGGGCTCCATTGAACATGAATATATGCATTAAAATTTAGCACTTCAGATGCATGCAGGCCAGGATCTATGGTGGGGTAAGGGAGCAAATTTCTGGAGGCAGTAAAATTTGAAAAGGGAACTTCAAATTTTTGCATAGTTGCTATTGAGTCACAATGCAAACAAATTATTTGTATTAGTCACACATAAATGTATTGAAGTGTATTAATATAAGTATTTTTCTGTGTAAGTGTAATTTATGAATTAATATAAGTGTTGTTCATAAATAAAACTTCTCAATTGCGAATATACAGTATGTAATTTCAACTGTGGCATCTCGAAAAATAGCTTACAGAGGAATGCGATGGTGGTTGGCGTAACATGGTGGTACTCCTTCATGATGCACAAAGGTTAAGAAAAAGACTTCGCTGTTCCACAAAATAAAATATATTTGCGACCGGTTTCGATACAGCGTATCATCATCTGGCAATTACAAGTATCAGTACATAGAATTTATACCCTTGAAGGCGTTAGAGGGGTGGCGGAGTAGAGGTGGAGAAAGGGGGGAGGTCACCAACCCTCGGCTACCCTGTGCAGTGACCCATCAGCGACGTACTTCCCAAACCTACCTTCCCTTCCCTTACCCCCTCCCCCATTCCCCCCCTTTCTCCACCTCCACTCCACTGCCCCTCTAACGCCTTCAAGGGTATAAATTCTATGTACTGATACTTGTCATTGCCAGATGATGATACGCTGTATCGAAACCGGTTGCAAATATACTTTATTTTGTGGAACAGCGAAGTCTTTTTCTTAACCTTTGTGCATCAGCTTACAGAGGTATTATATTTTATTGGTGGATGAATTAGAGGGGGGGAATCAGCGGAAAAAGAGGTGGCAAGCTGATATTTGCCCCCTTGACAAAAATCCGTGTTTCGGTACTGGAGATATATACAGTGAGATTGAAAGATAACTAGCCTAAACCATCAAAAACTTACACTCCAAGAGAATTGGCATCAAAGGAATGTAGAGAAAAAAAATAATACAAGTGTAGCAGAAGCCAAAATTCACTATGGTCTTGGCTCCATCATTGCCAACATCGTAAAATAGTCCTCCGATCAGCAAACCAAGGGCAACGTGCATTGTGAACCTCAGCAGCAGATAGTTCTGTAAATGAAAGAATAGCTTTTTATAAAATCGTTGAAACTTCCCTCAGTTTTGATCAAAAAAATTTTTTTTCTGATTGAAATTACTGAAAATAAATGTTAGAATTTACTTAGACTCAATGTATCTATTTGAATACATATATAACATCATGCTCGTTGATTGTCAGAAGAAATGAAGTATGCTATCATTTAACAGTGAATGTCTGAAGCGCATATAATTGAGATTGGCATCAATGTTTAGAATGGACATTACTCATTAAGTACAAAACATTATTAACTGATCTGATCACATCTTGAGTCTATGAAAACTCAGGATACAAATTTATACTTAGTAGAATTGGCTACTTCCCAATCAAGTAGACCAGTATTTCATTCAAGGCATTGCTTGAATCCAACTCATCGTTACAGAATTGCTCCTATGATAAATGAAGTGAATTAAGATTGCGGTAATCCATAATAACACAGTCTGTTGAGCCAACGTTGTTTTTTGGTAGGCACCATTGGGCCTACCAAAAACAATGTTGGGCCAACAGACTGTGTTACTACGGATGGGACCCACCATTTCTTAGGAAGAAAAAACCAATAATTCCCTAAAGCTTCACTCTGTTAAAGTCTTCATTTTGCTTGGCTGAAATTTCTCACTTACAGAATCCCTGAAAGACTGCAGCAGCATTCGATATAGGAGAATACGAAACTGGGTCCAGCCTGATGTGGCAAACTGATAGTCATTCTGCTTTCCTCTCCTTATTCTCACATCATTTGCTTGCTTTGATCTGGATTCTTCCGTACCTACAATACATAATTAGTGGCAGTTACTTCTACTGCAGAGCCAAAAAAATTAAAAGATGATTTCAAAATGAATATTTATCTAACCAGGAACATTAGCATCAGCATTCTTAGATTCAGGAGCAGTGATTTTGTTAGTAGTATTCTCTTCTGTCCAGCATCTATTTCGACCATTGTCCACAGCTATTACCATACGTTCAGTCAGGTCCCCATACTCTCCACTCGAGACCTCTATCACTGAAATAAGCACATTGTATACAAAAAACTTCAAATTAAAACCTGTCCGTGAAATTAATGGCAATGGTATGGCATATCAGTTGAATTACAAAAGTTAAAAAAAGAGGTTGATAGGTAAGAGATATTATGAAGATTGACTCTAGAGAAGAGAGACATTGGCAAGACTAGGGACTGCATGTTTTAATAAATGCTCTACATTAAATCATAATTGGTTTTTTCGATGTTCCAGAATGGAATACAATTTCTTGAAAAACTCCCAGTTATCACATACATACTTGAATTCAAATCTGGAGCTACAGAATGGAAAACTTTACTTAGTATCACACAAACTTCATTTATGCATCATTAATTAAACATAAACAGAATACAAAAGGTTTTATTTCTACCACGCCTTTTTAAGTAGGGTTCATAAAATTTATGAAAACAAAAACTTTCCATTGAGTAATTTACCACACCATAATAGTAATAGCATAAAAGAACCTGCAAGGAAGATTTTTCCATGATGTGCACAGCGTATAGAATAGAGGCCAAGATGTTAAAACTATGTGAGTAATCAAGAAGAAATACATTTTAACAAATGTTGCAATTTTTTTGCTCCCTTTCTACTAAATTACTTAACTCAAAAGTGATATGTGGCATAGTTTTGATAGCATCAGAGCATTAAATTTTTTAGGGAATTTTGCCAGTTCAATAGTTTAGGAATTGATATTTTGAAATAACCATAGAACTGAGAATCATCATTAGTTCCTTAATGAAAACAGCAAACCTAGCCATAGCAGTTTCAGCTCCTTATATCTACACCTCACCGAAACATCTGCATTTGAATAATTTCATCATTAGGATAGCACAGGCTGTTTTGCTTTCACCACATGAAAGTTATCTCAGATAATTACCAAAGTCAGCTGGATTATAAGTTGTTGGACAGGCAAGCGACAAAGTCCTTAGTAAAAAAGGAACAATTTGATGGGGTGGTCCTGTGTAAGCACACTGCCCATCTGCAACTAGGTACACATGGTCGAAAGTGGCAAAGAGTCGTGCACTTGGTGTATGAAGTGAGCATATGATGGTGCGTCCACCTTTGGCAAGCTGCTGAAGTAGTAAGATGCACTGTGCTGATGATAAATCATCCAGACCTCTAAAATTGTGGAATAAATGGTTTTCATTGAGAAATGTGCTCAATCTGCAATACATGACGCTTATAAATAAATAACAATATGTTATATAATGCCATATGAGGTATGAATTTTTTTCACATCTAGACCACATACATAGTCTGTACATAAATCATGAATATAAAATATAAAAATCTGATAAAAAAATAATAAAATAATCACTTATAAGAGCTTATCATACATGTACATGGGTACTGCAATTCTAATGTGGAATATGTAGCACACATACACCTAAAGAGAAGTTACTCATAAAAAATTGAAGACTGGTAGTAAGAGGGAAATAAAATAGATATCCCTCAGGAATAAAACAGCTTACGCATGAGATAACTTTGATGGCTTGTTTTCACATTGGTTTACCTTGAATCTAACTGATCACATCAGCTGAGATATGGCTCATCTTCTCTGTAAATAGCTAAAAATATGTGCCGTGTAGCCTATGTATAGGGGCATCGAGGTGAAACAAGCAGCTTCCAAATATTTGCGAGGCATAACTTCATCCTTATACCTTGCAATTGTAGGCAAATATTGTGAAAATTGAGTTGATCTCTTGATAGGGGGTTTCTGACTCCCCAGACCACTCTAGCGTAGGTCTGCAGCCTTTTCTGCTCATTTGTATGATGCGAAATCATATCTCCCAATGTTATTGAGATGACGAAATAATGAAATTGCCGGATTTGGTCAAAATTAAAAGTTCTCTGATCGGTCTGAAAATTGGTTTCTCAATGTAATATATAGTCTAGATTTGAAAAGTTACATTATTGAAAAATCAATTTTTTTGATCACCAAATACCCTCAATAAGTAGAGGCATAGAGGCAGTTTAGATACACTGTCATAGTTAGAAAGTAGATAATTTAGGGTTTCGTCAATTTTTCTTAACTAAGCTAATACAAGTTGAGTTTATAGTCAACAGAGGTAAAACAGATCATTCAAAGGTTAATAAATATTAGCTGTTTCCTAATTTAAGTGATAGCCGTAATGAAATATTACACACTACCAGTGGAGAATCCAGGATAGGGTCAAAGGGGGGAGATTGGAGGACCTAGGGAATTATCTCCTAGCAGTAAAGAGGGCCCAAGAAAAAAATGCCATTTTATCTAGGGTAAATTGTTTTCCCAAGGGAGGGGCAATGGCTCCCTCAGCCCCTCTTTCGATCCACCACTGCATGTGACCAAAGATAGTGAATTTTCAAAAACTTTTTCCAAGGTGTTGATCTTAAAGATTCCAATCATTTGAAAACTATATACATAATTCATTCGTGTACCGGTTGGGATGCAGCAAAGATACCAGTGGCTACCTGGTGGCCAAGAGTGTTGTCTATTTCCTGTTCATTTCTAAAATAATAATTATCAGACAAAAATTACAAAAGAAAAAATGATGTACATAATTCTAAAATCTTCTTTGCTGATAATGATTCCCTATTCTCATGGAAATATCTTGAAAGTTTAGTATTCATGGGAAAATTTAGTTTCAAAATTATTTTTGCAAGGCATTGTTTTGCAGGATGTATTGTAATGACCTCCAACTTTAAGCATGATTGGGCTTATTAAGGGTTCAGAGGTGTGATTATTGAATTAATCCTTAGAAGTGATGCCAAGAAACAGGCAACATTGTTATCACAGCCAATAACAAAATTTAGAAATGTGTTCTGTAAAAGGAAGGATTTTGGTTACAGTGTATATTAGTTCATCACTTTCCTTGGCACCTTGGAGGTGATAATACATCTGAGGTCTGATATGGTGGGGGATTTGGGGGAAGTCACAGGCATGACCCCGGGGTCATGACCCACCCCAAATTTTATTAACAATTTTTTTGTTTCATTAGGTAAAAGATTTTTGTATCCTTGTAAAGGAGCAAAGTGAGTGTATAAAGTATACAAATGCATTGCTAAAAGTCCGAAATGTGAGAGAACTTTGAATTGTATATATCATACAGTGTAGCTCTTTAAAAAATTTTGCACTGGAGAATGCCCCTCTCTTCTGGGTATTTCATACCTTCATAATCTGCAGGGAGGAGGTCGCAATCGCACCATTGAGAATTGGGCACTGCGCTCTGACCCACTCGTACCTCTTCACCGAAGAGAGAATTCCACCCCCTATGTGATGTTTGCGACTCTCCCATTACTGTGAGACATCTCCTGACTGAATGTGAGAAATACCGCTCTGTGCGCCATCGGCTGAACATCGGAGGAGACCTAGGGCACATCCTAGGAGACGACCCTGATAGTGTCAGCCGAGTGATAAAGTTTTTAATAGAGACCGGGCTAATTAACAGTGTTTAAATTCCAACCTTTTTATAATTTGACAACCCCTTTTATTTCAAATTTTTTATGAATGTTTAAATGTTTTTTTTTTAATGCATCTTTTAAAATTTTTGTTTTTATAGATTGTCTGTGGTGCAAATGACCTTAGTTGTCGAGGCACCCTAAACACAAATACTACTACTACTACTACCTTCATAATCCTGAATCCACCTATGGTGTGATATGCATATACAAGTGGCTTTCCACCACTGGTTCTATAAAAACTCTTTTAACTAATGTTAGAGGCAATTAAATGGTAAGCAAAGCAATAGTTACTCACGTAGTTGGCTCATCCAAAAAGATCACAGGAGGATTATCCACCAGCTCAAGCGCTATTGAAAGCCTTTTCCTCTCACCACCAGACAAGTTTTGAGTTCGTGTATCACTACACCTCTGCAGCCGCAGACAGGCTATAATTTCCTCTACCTGGAAAGTAAAAATGCTGTTATAGTAACTCTTTAGTGAACCTGATTTAATGCCATGCTATTTGAGATGCACTCAGTGCCTCAGGCACTGTCGTTCTTCCCATTGCAAATTACAACTGAGTGAATTTTGGGGGATAAAACCCCCCCCCAGAGCTCAGAGAAATTTTAAGTTAATTCCATTTTACTTAATTGGATTGATTTTATAAATAGAATAGAGTAAGGATTAATAAAATATCCCTCAGAAAGCCGTAAAACTCACCATTTTAACCATTTTCCTTAAAATTCGGCAATTTATTAATCTCGCACCTACCGCTTATCCTGGTGGGTATTCCATACCCCCACACACCCCGGTATTAGTTGCACCTAAACCCCCCCCAGCCTTAATTCCTAGCTGCGCCCCTGCATTAGTATCACCGTATTTACTCGTGTAAGGCGCCCCCACGTGTATCCCGTGCACCCCCATTTTTGGCCCGGCTCGTGAGGAAAAAAAACTTCCTAATGCTTTTTGGGTGCGGTCTTTTATAGGAACTCGTGATTTGTTTTTCGATTTGATATTGATAAATTTACATTGCCATGGATGATTAGGCTAAATGATGTCAGAAATGTAATTCCTGCGAAGGTTTCCTAGTTTCAATGCCTAACTCTGCAGAAATAAACAATAAGAAGTTGAGGGTAAATGGTACACGGCTTATATTACAATTTGGAAGATTCATGTAACCCGTGCACACCCATTTTTTTCACCAGCATAATTTCCGGAAAAAAGGTGCGCAGCTTCTACGGGTAAATACGGTATCACAAATACATTATCCTGGGTGATTTCCGAGTTAATTATGCATTTAATAGTCCGCGTATATGTATTTTGAAGAAGAATTGGATATTTAATTTCTATTGTGTTGTATTTTAAGGTTTACCATTCTAAGAAAATTTTTAAAATTCAACATATTCACTCAAGGCACATTAGCTCTTAGCTTGGAATTAAATCCATTTATTTCCCTCTAAAATTCTAAAATTCAATTTCTGCGTTTTTTAACTGAAATTTCAAAATTCAATTTCTTTTTTATCATGCAGAGTAACATAATTAATTACTCAAAGAGCAAAAGTAATTTTTATCTCAAGTTTGTGTTAAGTTAAAGTATTCATAATGAGACCAGCTACTCACTGTTCTATCTTTCTCCAAGTTTGACAGAAGATTGCCCAACTTCAGATCTGCAGCAGTTCTCAAGGCCTCCCTTACTGTTACATGAGACTGCAGCTTATCTTCTTGCATAATATATCGGGAAAGCTTCCGGAACTTGCTCAGGTCTCGTGGGGAGCCATTTGTGGTCACACATCCTGTTGCCCCTCCACACCTGAAATTTATGAGTAATGTGCAACAAAATTCATTGATACAAAACAAGAATGATTATGATAAATGCAGTGAGTGATGACCTGATTCTCTGGAATAGACTAATCAACTATTTTGGAATACAGTTAAATAGGGTGAATAGAAACTAAACTTTATCTGCATACATATAGAAAATACATTTGGGAATTCATACCAATTTATAATGAGGCTTGAATTAGCATTAAGAAACATTATATATCTTAAATATCTTACTTGATAAAATGAGTGTGATTACTCCTGGTACTGAGAACCAAGGCCGTAGCTAGAAAATATTTTTGGGGGGGGAGGGGGGAGGGGGGTTTATGGAATAGTAGACAAACATAAAATTATTTTTATAAGATAAATAAAATAGCGTATACGGTTAAATATACATATTTATTATAAACCCTTAAAGGAAAATATAAAAATATTATTATAAAATTGAATTTAGCCTTCTAGCTTTTTTTGCAGCGACCAAATGAAATAACTCCTCGGTGTCGATGTCAATTCTGCGGTCCCTCAGGAGGCTCATAAGTCACTCACCTCTCTACTAATTCAAAGCACTATTATTTCACACACTGCACTACAACTACACTCACTGCACCTACAAATTCGCTTAGATAATTATTGACTTTAGTCGCATTGGACTACTAGATGTCCCTGCGCCGCTATATAATATCGTCGTGTGAGCACCAAGCGAGCATAAAGTATACGGCCTTGCTGAAAACAGGTATTTTTTAAAGATATTATGGATTCAAAGTCGTAACGTGGTAAAAATGTTTTGGTGGCACCTATCAATCTTAACTAATCCAATTGTGGCACTTCAGAAACAATTTGACTCATAATACCAAGACTGAAGTGAGCAAGGGAGAAAGATTGAAACTTAAAATGTTAGGAGCTACAGTCTTAAGGGCACCCCATCAAATGATCAAACTCTACAAATTGTTTCTGGTTTCAGACAATTGGGACTTTCATCATGCCATTTATTTCAAGCTCTGCAAAGTTAGCAAATACAACCATTCCATTCTTTGTTAGATCAAGGCTCGCATTAGATAGTTTAAAGTACTAAGTAAAGGATAGTTTAGGCCAAAAACTACAATGTGATAATGGAACTATCTAATGAATTCTGCAAAGTTTTTCATAAATTCACAATAAATTATCAACATACTTGTAACCAGCCAGCACATTGAGTAGAGTTGATTTCCCAGATCCTGAGGGTCCAATGATAGCCGTTAGTTGTCCTGAACGGAAAGCTCCGCTAATATTTCGGAGGATGAGCTTGTAACCTGGAAGGAACCGATAGAAAAATGTCAGACATTCAATTTTCTTCATTGAGGCTGATATACGTGCAACATGGATAACAGAAATTCAATTTATAGACAGAAAATGGGCATCCAAGGATAAAATAGTAGTTATTTGTGTCTTACGACGAAAAAGAATTATAGAAAAATCGAAATTGCCTCTTTTATACTAATACATGCAAGAAGAAGAGTCTCACTCCCAAAAAGTATTTTCATAATAGTAATAATAATAGACATGAAGAATTTTAGCCACAATCTTGTGAATAAAAGATATGCTCTTATTTTTTCCTTTGGTTGGTTTATCAGCATCATTAATCAGCATCAGAAGGCCACCCATCAGAAACCCACCATTTTGAAGCATTTATCTTATTTTTTCTTGGAGGAGGGACCCTGCACCTCCTGCTTACCCTGGCGGGTATGCAATACCCCCAGGCTCCCCAGAATTAGTTGAGCCTGAAACCCCCCATATATCACACACTTATCATCACATTCTTATCTAGTGCAGAGTAAAAATGCTAAACCAAAATTGAAGATACCTCCTGATACTTCCATTATCAGGAACGCTCTCTGCCAGATAGCCAAAAATTGTAGAGAAAAGGATACATATCGAATATAATGGGTTATCTCCCATCAGTGGCGCAGCGAGAGGGGGGTTTTTCTCCCCAAAGCTCAGAGAAATTTTCGAGTTTAATCTATTTTACTTAATTGCATTTATATTACTTGTAGAATACTGTAAGGATTAATAAAATATCCCTCAGAAGGCCGTAAAACCCACTATTTTGAACCATTTGTCTTAAATTTTTTCGGAGGAGGGCCCCTGCACCTCCCGCTTTCCCTGGCGGGTATGCAATACCCCCTGGCTCCCCAGAATTAGTTGAGCCTGAAACCCCCCCTAGCTTTAATTCCTAGCTGCGCCCCTGTCTCCCATGACGATCTCAACGCTCGGGAAAGAATTTCCGACGCGCCATTTTACGAATGATACCGCCAACCTTGAACGTCGAATGGACCCAACACGGCTTTCTAATGAACCCCCGAGACTATTGCTGAGCTCAAGTTATTAATAATGCGCGAATCAAGATATTCCTCGTTCATTCTTCCGCGATGCGACAACGCTAAGAAACCGAGATACTCTTCTACAAAGATTTTTAAAAATTGCTGCATCCGAAATTCATCCCCCTAAACGTTTTCGTTTGGGGGTTTGCATAACACACTGGATAAATTTCACGATCACAGCAGGAGCGATCAATGGAATCCGCTCAAATGAATGGAGAGTGAGTTAGCGATTGGAGGACAGAATGGTAAATGTCATAAGCACATTACGTGAGATAATTAGATGGGATACGCATTGTGATCCGGAAAGAAATATTATTGGGGAAGAAATAAGAAAATTGTAAAGGGGTCCTCCGCTCGGATCCGTAATCGAAATTTAAGTAAAGAAGTCGATAGGCGGAACGAAAACGTAAGTTAAGACGAAATAATCTTCTTCATTCGGCTTTTATCTCGAAAGTTAAAAAAACGCGAAAATCGTTGCTCAATTTCCATGAGATGGTGACGTAGCTCGAGAAGGAGGTGACGCGTCGAATAAAAACGGAAAAATAGGGGTTTATTTTTTAAACACTGTAACAATCGACGTTGACATGGTGAATATCTGTTGGCAAGTAATAATATCAAATCAGATAATTATAAAATTGATGGCAATCAAGGCAGAGTGGGAATGATGGATTAAAGAATCAAGGCGGGAATCATGACATACGAAATGAGTTCCTCGAGCTCTTTTGTGGCCAACTCACAATATTCTCACTCAAGTAAGAATGCTTGCAAGCGTGCTTCTCGTCGTTTCGAAACGCGATTTGAAATACCTTTTTGATACCACAAAAGGAATCTCCACACAAAACTAACCTTGAGTGGTTTGCGAGTCCTCATTCACAACCTTTTGTTTCGTATTTTGTGAAGTCACGAAAGACCGACCGGTTCATGGCGTTCGTTTACTTTTAGTCGCAATATTCCCACATCTTCCGATTCATGAAAGCCCTCTCTCTATCCATTCACTCGTTACATAGATATTACATCCTGTAGGAATACCAATGATGAAATAAGCAAGAGAACGCAGCCATAAGAGTAGCTATTACAACTGAAAACAAGACCTCATAGTTAGTGAATGAATGCAATCCTGGGATGGAGAAAGCACCGCAAAAAATATTAAAGTAAATAATGCTGATATTACGGTGAAAATCGAGCAATGGGAACATCATATTAAGTGTTGAAAGCAATTGAAATTTGTTTAAATGTATCGTTATTCATTAATTAATAAGACAGAAGAAATGGAAGAGCAGAGACAGCAAAGAAATAAAAAGGAGAGCCGAGAAAGAAAGTTAACGCAGAAAATCTGAGAAGTAGAGATAAGAAAAACTTACCAAGCCAGAGTTTGCGACATAAAGAGGATGCAAATGGAAAATGATGAGAAACTATTGTGAGGAAAACAAAGGAGGGAATACACCGAGAAATTTTGATGAATTAAGTTCTGGGAGATTGCGGACGAAACGGCAAATCTAGCATGGGTCAGGCTCGGTCTAAACATCAGTAAGAATGATCACTGAAGACGATGATTCATTCATATCAAGAAAAACACCTCTGAAGCTCTTGTTCGACTAGTCTTATGGGCAGGTATAATTAGCGCAGTTAACGAATTCAAAGCAAGCATAGTATGCCTTAAACAAGAGGGGATACGAAAGACGGCGCGGCATTGATAAGGGCCAACGCGGAAGAGCATATGTTGGGGCTTAAAGAAAATTTCTTCCTGGGGCCATAGCGCAGGAGTATTCAAACTTTCAAAATTATTTGACTTCGCACTCATCAACCAACGATTCAGGACACTATAAACGTCTTAAGCGTGATTGAAAACTCACAGAATATCAAACGAGGAAAAATCATTAACTCCCATTATTCAAAAATTCAAAACAGAGCGGAGAATGCATAATTAAACGTGATAAAAAATCGGAGGAATGTTATCCACAATTACTTCATTTTCAAGAAATGATTTTTGTACCCCAATAATCCATGGTAAAAATCAAAAAAATATGTCACATGCTACGACCGGGAAGGAAATAATTTCCTTTCAAAATAAATTATGGTCGAAAATGACTAGGACTGTTTAGTGTGAATAAACCTTCATGAATAATAATTTTCAAATTTTGCAATAGATAATAATAAAAATAAATTTCGCTTCCGAGGAAATGTATAAGTTCATCTGAAGCATGCAATGTATCCACTTCGCATTTTACGCAAGAATAATAAGATTCAATGTAAAACGCTTTTGAAACCAAGCCGTATATTTTTCATTCTTCAACGATGCCAAGCGAAACCGTTAAGAATGGTCTATGAAAGGCACTAGATTATGTAATATAAACCAGTGGCGGATACAGATGGGGGCGCGCCCCCTCCCCCTTGCGGGGCCACCCGTTTTGCCAAACGTTGCAGAACCACAATTGTAACTTTTTCATATCATGAGTTGGTATTGTCTTGTATATGAGTATAATCACTTTAATTAAAAATTGCAGAAGCTCTGCTTGTGACTTGATTATTTTTTATTACGATAAAAGAAAAGGTAACTCGAGATATCTTTTGCGCCCCCCTTGAGTTTTCTCTGTATCCGCTACTGCTATAAACTGAAATTAAATGTGCAGCGGCAAATATGAGTCCAACGTAGGCAACACTTCGTTTATCGGTGGTCTCTTTTAGAGAAGATATGAGGTGCATTCACTGAGACTCAAGTTAAATTATCTGAAGACCGTAGTTCAGGTACGATCGCAGTTTCGAGGAGCATAAATGCAACGTGTGCCCACAAATCAGAATGAAGGTTTAAACAATCTGTAAGCTATCAATCATGATGGTAGGATGTATACTACGTTACCAATTGATAAATAAAGGAAGAAAAAAAATAATATTTCCAATTTAACTAAACTACAAGTTTAAAGTTCAGTTTTTCCAAATTTCATGACAGTATCCCCAGCTATATGAGAAAGCAAAGGCTCTCACAGCTTTACGCAGCGTCAACAGACTTGCTTTAACTCAGGTAGAAGGCTTGAATAATAAAATCATGTAGGTACCATAGTGGTAATCACTTCTCTGTCGTATTGTTGCGGGTGCATAGGCGTACTTATATTGGGTGGATCTTGTTTAGGCATGGATGGATCTTGTTGAATGGATCTTGGGTGGATCTTGTTGAAAAATGCTTCTCGAGGCCTTTAACATTTAATTTACACAAACATACCAGTTTTTGCGATCAATTAATTTTTTTATTCATATTTTCCACATATCAAAAGGAAAGACATGATTTACACGCCAAGCGAGCCCTTACTCCTTCTGAAAGTTCAAATAGCAGTGGAACTTATTATTAGTAGATGGCGATATTTTTGGAACCATGTAATAGGTGACAGGGTAGAAAAAATTTTGTATGATCCACGAATATTTATTATTGACCGACTTAAGTTTCCGCAACTTATTTCATTTTCAAGGAAATTACATCAACTGTCGAAACCTCGCTCGGTTAATAGTTAAATTCTGTGGATCATACATACATTTTTCTGTAAAATAGCAGGAACATTTAGAGAAAATCAGTTAATTGCTCTTTAGAAGTGAAGGTAGATGCTTCTTCATACGTAAAAAGGAATTTGGAGGGTATAGTGTTGAGAGTGACCCATTATACTGACTCTTTCCTTCCTCGTTCCATTTTTTGCAAAATCATTTCCGCCGTGCCGAATAAAGAAATTATCCTGGTTAACACGTGATTAATAAAATATGTCGCAATTAAGACCTAGAGACCGATAAAACGCTACTATAGAAGCCAAATCCATAAAAAATATATCCATTACATTGACGTCAATTTCGTTGTAATTCGATTCCGCCGAAGGCGTGGCACTGGGAATTACGAAGTATGAAGCCGAATCGTGCAATGACAGTGCATAACTACTGATGATTAACTAATGCCCTTCAGATTCGTTGCGGTGAGAAACCATCTCCACATTCAGCCAATATCCACGTGCAAGCGTAATTTAATAGTAGGGATAAAGCCATAAAAAAATAATTACGAAAGATAAGCTATGGACAGGTGAAGAAAGAGCAAATCAAACCACAAAGAACATCGTTCAACCTCGATATTTCGAAAGAACAGAGGTAAAGAAGAAGAAGAAAACGGAATCGTAGGAATCTTTCGGGGAAGCATCCCTGTATTTTCCTCAAAATTTAGTTTTTTTTTAGCGCAGTTAACTAATCCTTGATGTAGCATGTAGATGTACCCCATGCGTAACTAGTAAGGAACAGCGCAAAGCAGATAGATCATGAGTTGTTTAAATAAACTTCGAAACATAGAATACAATTGTTAAGCTTTTACAAAATTTGTCATAAAGTGTGGGTAAAAAGGAGGAGAGGTTTCCAAATTCACAATACACCACGTAATCTCCATAAGTGAAAATTAATTAATTCAAAAGTTCACTAAGAATGAAATTGAGGCTATTTTATGCAATTTTCTGAAATGAAGGGGTCATTCCTTTCACTCTTTTCATATGGGTTGTAAAGCAAATCTAGTAAAATTACAGAGCGCTGGAGCTATAGCATTGCTTAATCCGTCCTATTAGTATATCGGAGCCCTCTTTTATGGCATGAATTTTTTAAACCTTTAATTATTAGCGAAAAATCGGAACTGGCAATATTTCCGCGTAACTTGGTGATAATTATATCCAGAACTACCTTTTGATAACCGTAGGGGACAGCATTAGCCCGCTGGTTCCATTCTGTTAAGCATTTAAATATTTGCACACACGAAAAACCAGTGTTGTTGGATTGAAATCGCTAGATGAGTGAGTTCACCTGTTATATCGGCATGGCGACCAGTTACTTTATTTATGACCTCAAAATATCTCTACTTATGGAGGCAGTGACCAGTGCGTTAACCAAGAGTTGGTACGATATTATATGCAATTCTTGCTGTGTTTGTACTTAGTACGTCCGAGTACCAAAGACGAACGCACAGTGGGCTGAAATCGAAAAAAGCTGGCCAAAAATCATATCTCCCATAGTTTTACAATAAGCTCGATGAAATTTTTCCTACTAATCTTGTTTAGGCTACATAACATGAATATTATGACATTTTTTTGAAAAATCGATCCGGGTAGTTTTTTTAAACAAATTTGAGGTGACGGAAAAAAAACAAAAATCGACTATTTGGACCGCTTTAGTGGAGAGGGAATATTTAATTGAAATTAATAGTTAGAAATAAAAAAAATAAGTAGTTTAACATTAAATTTAATAATTTCAATAAAAATTTCATATTAAATACATAAAATTATTTTTTTAAACATTATTAATGATTTAGTCAATTAACTGTACGTCAACATTTTGTCTGAGAGAACACACATAAGAAATCACCTAGCAAAAAATTTATACCATAAACCACAATGCCACATAACATTATTTACGCACCATAATAAATAAACATAAATATATAAAACATAAGAAAAGATAAAGGATAAATTAACCAGCCCACTACCAGTTTTCATCGGATTCCCAGCTGTCACTGTCCTCATCAGAAGTTGGCTCCACCAATACAAGTAAGTTTCGTATATCCTTTGAAACATTTCTTTTAGAATTTATACATACATAACTATTGGATATTAGAGGATCCGAATTAAGGAGGTGCCTTCGGAAAAGATCTCCCATTTCAGCTAAGCGTGAAATTTTTCGCGTGTGGTGCGTTCGGAATCTTCTGATATCGTTGTGGCGAGATTGCAAAGTTGCAAAGCTTTCTCCGTAAGGTGGCCAATTGGATTGCTACCTTGGCAATTGATGGTCCATGAAACCTTGTTCACTGTGGGTGGTATGTAGTAACACGGATATAAATCCACAAAAAGGGATGCAGTTTCTGAGCAGTACTCGCTGAAATTGGCGTAATCTATCTCAAGTCCAGATGTCAGAGCTTTAAAATTGAGCCAAACCTCGAGATGAGTTCCTCGTTAATGCCTATTTGAAAAGGAAAAAAGTCCTCACCAAATCCTTCTTCCGAAAAATACCTAAATATTCATAACAAATTTTGGAATTAAATAGAAATGAAATGTGAGTTTTTGATGGTAAATATACCGGTAATTTCTGATGTAAGCTTAGGATCAGAAAAAAAACATCGGGCAGTGTTCCCATCATTAGTCGTGCCTGAGATATATTACTTGGAAAACGTACCTTTGTATCGTTCCGAGATATTCTTCAGTAGTGGTAGTTCGGTCTCGACGCTGATATTTCACGATAGAGGGAAAATAAACCCTGGTTCTTCCGCGCTTCCGTATCGCGAGGACTGATATCCTTTTGCACTCACGAAGAAAAATTGACTAATTTTCTCGGTAAAATCGTGAAAGAGAATATTTTTCAACCAATTGGAAAGAAGCCTTTGTGGAAAACCCCGTACGAGCTACTTCGTGGAAACGTTTGCGCGGATATCGAAGGGAAGCGATCCTCAACTGTCCAAAAACCCCTTCATAGACCGAGGCAATAAATCAATAAGCGGCATTTCTACAAAGGGACAGTTATGAACCAAGTACAGAACTTCTTCAACGCTAAATAAGAATCATAACACGGTAGTTGGGTTTTCGGGTACAATAGGGATTAACGCGGTCGGCAGGGTAGTGCCCGCCGCCACGGCGGCGCTCCGCCACACGTGTCCCCTTTCCAGTGTTTGAGCTGATGGGAGTTATAAAAGGCCTAGGAGGGCGTGGAGAGCAAAATATGTGAGTGCATAGTGTTTAGAAATGGGTTTTCCAAGAATTTATATATAATGCTTTGCAGCCGCCCGCTTCCGAAGACAAGAATCTAACTTGCCGGTGCAATCATCGAGTCCAGTATGTCTTGTGAAGGAAATCGTAATGTGCGCTTGAAAAAATTGGAACAATAAGACTAATGTGGTATGCTAAATGTTAGCAGTGTATGTAAGTGTAGACAACTGTAATTTCGTCTCACTTTTAGCGAGTTATCCTCGACCATAGCTGAGTCTGAACAAATGTTCGCATCTAACCACCGTGTCGGGCGGCTGGACATTCACGCACATAACTTGATAGGAGAGGCGGGGTGGCAAATTGGGGCAGGATTTTTCAATTGAATACTAAAGTTGACACTTTATTTTATAACGTGGTGCTAAGCACTTCGTGAAGCAAAGTGAAAAACATAAAGTTTTTCTCTCCATTATGTTAAAAATACGTGAAAAATAGGACATTTTAATTGTTTAAATAAAAGTAATAAAAATTATCGCTATAATAAAAAATTTCACTACGGCGGGTTCAAAAAATGTTCATCTTTATTATGGAATGATTTAAATTTAAGCATTTTAAAACATAAAGCAAAAGTAGCAAAAAACTTCTGTCAATTTTTTTCAAAAAATGGGAAAAATATTTTGAGATAATTTTTCATTAAATTGACAGACGTCTCCCGCTTAAAAAAAAGAGTTATAAATAAAATAATTTCAGTCATGTGGTCACTAATCATTCTATAATTTGAAAATATAATAGTTTTTTTCCAAATTAAGAAGTGAAAAGAAAAAATTTTTGGCCCACTGCTTTTTTCGATTTCAGCCCACTGTGGAACGTCTGGATTTCCGTCAACAATATAGTCCAGGAAATGAAGCTCATAAAAGTGAAAAACCTTGCAATTTTTTCAAACTGAATCGATTTGCACCAAAATTTGGGATTAGACTAATTTTACCCCCTACTTCAAAATCTATATTATGCCGAAGGGCGCTTTTTATTTTTTAGGGGTGAAAACTACCCCTAAAACCTGGAAGTTAAAAAATTATTTTTTAAAGCTAAATACGTGTAAAATTTAGTTTAAATTATATGTACAATTATTTTTTTGTTTGGAAAATAATTTTAAGGTGTTTCAACCCATAATAATTAACCCTTATTGGGGGTTTATGTAAAAAAGAATTTTCAAACTGAATCGATTTGCATAAAAATTTGTGTTTATACTAATCATACCTCCTTCAAAAATTTTTTCAAACCGAATCGATTTGCATAAATATTTGGGATTAGACTAATCATACCCTCTTCTTCAAAATCTATATTATTCGGAAGGGCGCCTTTTATTTTTTAGGGGTGAAAACTGCCCCTTAAAGCTGAAACTTAAAAAATTATTTTTTAAAGCTAAATACGAGTAAAATTTATTTTAATTATTTGTATAATTATTTTTTTGTTTGGAAAATAATTTTAAGGCGTTTCAACCCATAATAATCAACCCTTATTGGGGGTTAGTGCAAAAAAAATTATTTACCCTAAAAATAAATATTATTTATCACATTGTATCTTCTTATTCACTTTCTTACTCCTTTTATTATGCATTCACTTTTTTCTCTCATGATTTTAATTACAGCACAGAAAAGATATAACAATTGGATAAACAGAACAAACTTCGCCATGGTGACATAAAAAAATAAATGCACATTTATGTAGACATTACATGAAACACAATCAAACGGAGACTGTATGGCTTCCAGTCTTCCCCCCACATGCATGCTCACAGGTCACTGTGAGCGAGAGCACACATACTCACATATGTGTATCTATACATACATCTTATGGGTATGTGTGTTTATTTTGTAGCAAATTTGAGTGTATCGTTAGCTTCTAACGTAAAGTACACAAAGTATATGCTGATTATGAGGAATATTATGCTCTGAATTGTGGATTTCGAATTTTTCGAAAATAAATTTGATTGGTATTTCAAACATAGCTCCTTTATTTTTTATGATAGAAAGTTCATTTAAATTGCATTTTGTAGAGTTTTTACTGACTACAAGTTCATGTGAATTAAATTTTTTTCGAGTCATTAATTTTGAAAGGGGAGGGATTTAAGGGTTTAAATACGGTGGAGCTCCCTTGGAAATAGAGGTTTTAACTATCAATATCTCACCAAATATTTATTGTATAGAAAATTAAAACACACCAAAATATTTAAAAATAAAAAAGCTACAATTTATTACTCTTGCATTTTTTTCATATCTCTAGTTTTTTTGGAGTTATTTTGAAAAAAAGAGCATTTTTAACGAAATTGTAGAAAATGACTTTTCACTTTTTCCTCCATTTTTTCAAAATTTAGCGTTGTAAATTAAAATAACTTCTAGGATCAATTAAAAATACTTAAATAAAGAGAAATACTGAAGGGCATTGATCAATTTTGTCTAGTGTGGTAATACGGTGTTGTTTTCAGTGATTTTTTCGTACAAAAAAGTAGGGACTGATCTTATTTTTAATCATAACTTGCTCAAATTTCATGATAAAAAATATTTTTTCTCATTATAAGAAAGTTTTTTAAAAACACTTTTAAACAGATTACATAATTTTTCCCCGAAAATTACATTTTTCCCGCTATTTGGTATTGAATGTTTCAAATTTAGCGTATGAAAACAATAGATAACCATCAACAAGTTGTAGCTCGGTCGGAATTGGTCATAAAGGAAATATAAAACAAGATTTGTATTTAATTTTGTACAAGCTACAGTTTTGTAATTCACAATTTCCTAATAAAATTAATACTTTTCAAGTTATTTGCCTATAATCGATTAAAATCGTTGATTTTTCCGTCAAAAAACTGTTACTTTCATTCGCAAATAACTCGAAAAATATTAATTTTACGCAAAAAATGGTACGAACATTTTATTCTTAGAATTCATTTTTCTATCGATTCCTGTGGTCAAAATATAATTAAAATTTTCCACCCCCGAGATGGGGTGGAAACCACCCCCAGGGTAAAAGCGCCCGTCGGCATGATATAGATTTTGATTCTTGGTATATGCCCTGCTTATTGTGAAAATTTCAAGAAAATCGATTCAGTTTGAAAAAATTGAAAGGCAAAACGCTTCATTTCCTGGACTAATAGCTGATTATTTCAACATTACATTTTGAACGGCGAAGCAAAGCATGGGAGTGATGAAAAAATCAATTACCATTACTTCACTTTTAACAACCAATAAGTGGTCCTAAAACATTCAAAATATCTAGAAATATTGCTTTGTTCGTAGGAAAGGCATTCTGGACGCATTGATATCAATGTATATTCGCTAAGAAAAACAGGCTTAGATAGCAAAAAATTGAGTGAAGTATGTCACATTATCTACCAAGCTGGTATGGAAACCAGCGAATTGCAGGGAAATACGGAGAGTTGACATAATGACTCATTAGTGATGATAATAAACAATGAGAATAAAAACTACGTTTTTTATGCGTTAACCTACAGGTACACCCAACTTTTCTAAGAATAAGGGAGAATTGGGGGCACCGATTCGAGAATCACATGCACGCATTTGAAAGAAGGAGTAGGTTTGACAATAGATTAGAGCAGTCACTACATTACGCAACGGCACGACTAATTTTAAGCAATGGAAGTAGTCGCCTTTCTATACTAGAAAACCATTCTACATTCTACGTATTCAACAAATGCCTTTTTATTACCAGAATTAGATATAACACGTACTTATTTATGCAATTAAATACAGGGACTTGTTAAGCCACAGAAAAATACACCCTATGAAAGCTAGCGGGGGACTTGGAGAAATACGTGGAATAATTACACGGTAGTAGCTAGCGGGGTACGGGAAAACCCTCTCTTGGGATGTCTGGGAGATACAGCATGCGGCTCATCCGCCTTCCGAACATTTTACCTACCTCGATAGATAATGACGTCCGTTTTCTACACAGTGCCCAGAGCTGCCTTGACCGCAACTGTCCGTATTCCGCAAAATACGCCTATCCCAAAGAGCGTGCAAACTTCGCATATTGCCAACGGCAAAAGGTCGTCTCTAGGATATTAAGTAGGCATATATAGCTACAAATATCTGTGTACCCATAGACAGAAATCATCTTGATTTCTTGTGACAAAGTTGTTTTTTGGCTGGTCGAGGCATCTATTAGGCAAAACCAGGGGTGGTCTGGTCAGGTCGGCTATCGCCGTGGGCCCCGAGCTTGGGGGGCCCCCGCATCGCTCGCGTATATCGGAGTACATAAAAGGTGTAATAAAAAAAGACTCAGATTACTGGAACCAAAGTTTTTCTTTGCAATTATTAAATTCTACGTTTTCATTAGTTGCTTTATACTGAATGCATACCTGGTGTAAAGAGATTATATTAAAATAAATGTAATAAAGGTTTCAGAAGATAAAAGAGAACCTGATACTTTTTTGAAAGGATTACTCGTTATGATCATTCTAGAGGTTTTTTAGATTTCAGCGCAGTTTGAATGAACAAATTCAATAACATATAACAGAACCATAATGCATTATGAAGTTTTATAAGTTGTGAAATTCTCACTTTTCATTGTATTTTTTCTTTACGAAATAGCTATTTTTTATTAACTTTGGGGATCGGGTTGGTGTGGTGGCTAGAGTGTTGGCTTCCCACCCGGCGGGCTCGGGTTCAAATCCCGGCGGTGGCAGAGAATTTTCGGAGACTGCCCTATCCCTACTTGAGTGTTGTGCGGAGGACATTTCAAGCGCAACACTCCGTCCGTCGGATGGGACGTTAAGCCGTGGTCCCCTTGGCGCCTTTCGTTAAGAGCAGGCTAATGCCGATGCCGGGTTTCTCTCCACCCTTCCTTCCATACCCTTCCCTCATGGCGCAAATGACCTCAGCTGTCGGTCGCCTCCTCCGAATACCATACCCTTTATGAACTTTTATCTAGTTTTTAAAAGCTATTTATATCGTCAAAATCCATTTCCGGTCATGCAATTTCCTAAAATTTTCCCTAACTTACTCAATGGCATAACTGACCAAACCAAAAGCCAACTGCTCGCGCTTCAGCCCGTTGCGTATCTTATGATGATCCCATATACCGGCAGCTTACTCTGAGGTCTTACGAGGGAAAAGTAGTCCGTTTTTCTTACTTGGTTTTACCACTTCTCGAGATTTTTTTCGCGAAATGAACAACCAGCTTCTCATTGGCGGAATACAGGCGTTCGGATTAGTGGGCCTTTTTTCGACCATTGCTGTCGGTTCTAAAATGTGCGGAATACGGATGCGTCCCCGAAAGGTACCCCCTATCCAAGTAACCCCCCCCCCCCAAATATTTTCTGCATACGGCCCGCCGGAAACCAAAAAGATGCACGTGAAACAAAAGAACTCCACTAAGGTCTAGGTCCTTCAACCTTGATCCCTTCACACACTGGCGCTAACTTACGTCGTGAATCACCCATCGTCACAACTCGGGAACACCCAGTCACTTCGCTTTCGGGCCGCGGTAATTGCCTACGATGGGGGCGCTATGGAAAGAGGGAGTGAGAGGTCGACGAATTGAGAACTTGGATGTGAGGTGCGGGACTGAGAACTGGCAACGTCACAATGGAGGGAGGCGGCGGGAGGGAGATAGCGAAGCAGCAGAGAGTGATGACCTAGGGAGGAGACGACCGGAGCCAGATGCATCATCTCTCCGCTTCCAGAAGAAAATGCATGCATTCGTAGATACGTAGCGCGACGAGCAGTGGCGTAGCCAGGGGGGGGGGGGGGGCTTTTGGGGTCCGGACCCCCCCACCCCGAAAAAAAAACGCAATTATTTTCCTTCATGAAATAAAACAAAATATAGAAAAAATAATGAATTTCCCAAATATTTCTTTAAATAATTATTTTTTTCCTTATCTTGACCTCGTTTAATTCATGTTAAAATAGAACCACTTACTTACCAAATATAATATATATAATAAATATATAATAATATATTTATTATATATATTAGGGGGAATATTTTTATGTTTCATGTTCGTTGACCTGCAGACTCCAAGAACTATTTTAATATAAATATTTCTTTAACAATTGAAGTTTTTTCGATTATGAAAAGTGTTAAAATTTAGTTAAAACCCATTACTTGGTGCCCTGTTTTTCAAATAATTTCTCCCCTCGTTTTGGAACCCTCCCGAACGAAATTCCTGGCTACGCCACTGGCGACGAGAAAAAAAGTCACTGCGCTCAGTCACGGTTATTGTTTAAAATTTTAAGTAGTTATTACAATTATGAAAAGGAATATTGCTACAGCGAAAACTGTCATTGTACATTTCCATAAAACCTTTTAAAAATACCATAGTATGCGCATGTGTGAGAATCATGTAATGTCTGTTTTTCCGGCAGTGAAGATTTCTCGAATATCACACCGGGTACGTTCCACCATTTCTCCAAATATTGGATTCCTGAATCCCCGAGGAAGATGGGTGACAGTGGGGTAGTCAGGAATTTCGTTCGGGGGTGGGGGTGCAAAACCAGAGGTAATATTTTTGAAAAACAGGGTAATAAGTGGAGGGATTAAAACTATTTTTAACGCTTTTCATTGTCCAAAAAAACCTAATTTGTCAAAGAAATCTATTGTAAATTCATGATTTTTCAATATTTTGTTTTCTTATATCAAGGAAAGTAATTTCGTTCGGGGGTGGGGGTGCAAAACCAGAGGTAATATTTTTGAAAAACAGGGTAATAAGTGGAGGGATTAAAACTATTTTTAACGCTTTTCATTGTCCAAAAAAACCTAATTTGTCAAAGAAATCTATTGTAAATTCATGATTTTTCAATATTTTGTTTTCTTATATCAAGGAAAGTAATTGTGTTTTCATACTTCGGAGGGCGTCCGGACCTCCCCTCTCGCTATGCCACTGATGGGCGAGCAGCATATGTAAACGGAAAGGAGATATGGAGGACCTTACCCGGAGTGAAACCTGAGAAACGTTAACATGAATATGAGAATCCTTAAACAAAATTCGCATTTGCTGAAGGCTTTTACTCCCAAAAAAACTACAATGCTTCAAGGAAGGGTGGAGTTTCTTAAATAATGATAAAGTATTAGGAAATGATACATACATTTTAAATGTAATTACCAAGTGAACGAGCATTGCTGACAACCTTTTCCGTTCTCACGACGCGACGCTGTTTTTTGCAGAGTCGCATTAGAACAGCAGCTTGGATAAAATAACAATTGCTTTCATATAACTTACAATTAGTAACAATTAGGTAAATGTTACGATTACAGGAATAAGTGACGTCAAAATTCATCATCAGCAGCAACCCATTTACTTTTATTCAGTTCATACTTCGTGCGCCCATCGGTCGCTCCATTACTCTCTCGAGAACGATGCATGATTCACTAAGCAGCAGGACGTTGTGCTGACATAAACAACATCAAGCTGCACAAGTGAGGAAATAGAGGAGGATATCTTTAATTAATATATATACATGTGAACTATGAACAGCGGAGTTTCGATTAATTTAGTTCCGTCCCGGGTCAAAATTAAACTCCTTGGTGATTTTAATTTCGTGCGGGAACGAAACTAAACCTAGGCCTCGTATTTTCGTTTCCCTCCGGGTAGAAACGAAACATTTTAGTTTCGTTTTACTTGCCATCCCTGATTACAATATCATACTTGGAAGTACGTTTACGAGAGATATTTCATTTAAAAACCGTTAGGCGAAGGCGGCGGACGTCTTGGGACTTGATTTGAGTTGGGACTCCAACTATCTTCTTTGGAGTTTAGTCTGAGACCGCTTTGGGATTTGGGTCTCGTAATAACAACGTGGCAAGCCAGTCGAGTTTGAGTCAGGGACAAGATTTGTGTATCGTTCTGGAACTCGGCCGAATTTTGCATTCCAAGTAAAATACTCCTTATATATATTCAAAATGCGCCTACTATCTGCCATCCCTTTGTTCGACACGATGGTGTAGAGGAGAGGTTGAGCTTGAAGCCAGGAAGGCAATGATCAATTTTCAGTCTGTTTTCTTATGCTTTACTTGGAGCTCCTTTCCAAACCTCCGTTGAAAACCATTCGTGATCATTCTCAATCAAATCGAAAATATGTATGCGCAGCGTACATGAGTGTTTAAAATAGGTACATTTCACGAAAGACTATAATATAAATATGAGCCATTTTCGGCTTCTTCGCAAGCGACCAAGATTAAAATGGCCTAATCCGAGATCACGTAATGGGTCTCATCAGAGGGGCTGACTACGACGATAATCTTTGATTTTATGTGGTTTACCTCGAGTGTACATACATTTTACTTCCATTAAATATAACATCCACGAACAAGGACAAGTTTCAGGATTTTAATGAAATCTAAGTAATCTCAGTAGATAACTACTTCCCCTCAAGGGCGTACCCAGGATCAAAACTAGGGGGGGGGCAAGCCATGGTTGTTCAAGTTGTAGCATCAAGATTTAAGCATGGAAAAGGTGAATGAAATCAATATTTTAAGGAAATTGTAACAGCTCTTTATTAGTTTTTAAAATTATTTGCTTGAAAAAATATTATTTTCCTTAAAGACATTACGATTTTTGCTTCTGGGGGGGGGGAGGCAGCTGCCCCCTCCTGCCCCTCGTTGGGTACGCCCTTGCTTCTCCTAATGATGCTGAGGTTGGGATTTCAATAATGGCGTCTGCTTTAAGCAACTGCGCAGCCACCTTGAGCGCTCTCGTGTGTACTTAAATACCCATATCAACTCTGAGGCGAGGGACAAGATAAACACGAATACTCGTCGTGAACATCATCCGCCGACTCTCCAGCCTTGGGATTAGTTCTTTTTGTACCATGATTGAACACAGGAGGGGACGATGGGTGAAATCAAAGGAGCAAAAGAAGATGTAGTAGAGAAACCAACGACACCGTCATGGCGGGATTCAGTGGCGCAGCGAGGATGCGGATAAACCCCCCCCCCCAGAGCTCAGAGAAATTTTAAGTTTAATCCATTTTATTTAATTGGATTGATATTACTAATAGAATAGTGTAAGGATTAATAAAATATCCCTCAGAAAGCCGTAAAACCAACCATTTTCAACCATTTATCTTAAAATTCCGCAATTTATTAATCTCGCACCTACCGCTTATCCTGGTGGGTATTCAGTACCTCCACACACCCCGGTATTAGTTGCACCTAAACCCCCCCCCCCCCCCCCCCCCTAGCCGTAATTCCTAGCTGCGCCCCTGGCGGGATTGCCTCAGTAGCGAAACCGAATTCGCTGCTCCGATCGCTTAGATAGCAAGCAGGCCCGTGCTGGGCCGCCGGGACGTATCCTGGTGCTCCCTCCAGCCTGGAAAACTTCGGCGCCCCTCTGTAGTCCTCCCCTCGCGTTGTGCTGGCGCCCTCTGGCATGGCCGTCCACCGCCCTAAGAAGGGGCCCAGTAAGGGCCTGGTAGCAAGTAGCCACTCCGTGGAGAAGATCAGAATTTCCGAACAAAAATGACCGTATTCGAAGCGATTTTGAATATTTAAATGAATCGTTCAATGAATATTTCATTTCTCGAGGCAACAACGATTACACATCGGGAATGAACCATTCCCGTAACTTGATCCGTTAATTGCTGCAGGCATCCAATTATTGAAACAACAAAAATTGCCAGTATTCGAATAATCCTGTGACGTCATCCTAATTTGCCCCCACATTCGGAAATACAATGTAATCCCCCGTAATTATAAAAATCGGCCGTCGATGATATGATCGACTGTGAGGAGGACACCTCAAGTTAAGCAAAGTACCTACTGCGGATCGTGCATTCAATAAAGTTAAGGAGCACACTTCCTCGATGGAAAGCCTATTATGCTCGAAAAGTAAAGGTAACTATTTCCTAAATCTCAGAGAGAATACGCGATGCAATTCTCCATTTATAATGTCAATTATTGGTATAGAATACTTGAACGCATTTTTCGAGTATTTCTAAAGATGATTGTAGAAATGTTAGTGAAAAATTCGCCAAGTAAGTCACTATGTTCCATTGTGCACTACGGATTTTCAATTAGAGGACACATTACTTCCGCTGAAATAGTCTTTTTTTCTCGACGAATGGTTCGTTCAAACGCTATCATCTTGAACTTTTCAAAGTACGTAAATACATACACGTATAAACACGAAAGATTCATGCCAGGATTGGATTGCTTGAGCAATTAAGAACAGTTATCCAACAGAGCGATGCAAATAACATTTTCTAATAAGCTCACTATATTTCCAGGTCCGACAAAGCCAGCGGTGTCATTTTACTTTCGAGGTGAATTGATCAGTTGTAAGCGTATTAAAGCATTACCATCAAATGACAATGGGCGCAAGAGGCAGAAAAAAAGAAAATATCGAATATATATGATTTCGTAAAAATGCACGTGGAAGGTAACAACCTCAGAGCGTAATAAATCCGTCACGCGAAAGGAATTATAGATGAGAAATAAGAGAAATAATTACGCCACAATGAGCAGTTACCCATCGTAATGCATAGGGAGGCCTTGGAACTCAAAGCGGCACTGTAACTTCATATTACCGTCTGAAACGACGACAGGCGGAAGACGCGAAGGTATCAAGGAAATTCACACCAGACAACAAGGAAGATGACGCACGCGAATATTCATACCCCTTATACGCCATATTTAGCGAGATGCTTAGCTCTCATAGATGATTAATCCCTGACGAACGTAGCAAGGAAAATAATTTATCCCTTCATCAAAGTTCAACCGCCACGAGCTCTTAAATTCTTTGATAAATATAAACTTATGCAGGCTAATAAAGTAAGGAGAATATCGCGATGATTTCACACGTATCGTAATTACGGCGATGAAATCCACATTAGAGGTTTCATACTCAAGGTCGCGGGTTCGAGTCCCTCCGGGTTATGTTGCCCCTCTTCAGGTTAGTGATCATCAGTTGTTAAATGTGATCAATGTGATCTAGGGTGGTCCTTATTTTTAAAGTTTTCGAATTTCTTTTGGGACCCCCCCAGTTTTGTTCCATTTGGTGAGAAAATAAATCATGAAAATTATTTTTGCAATCGGACACCGGGAAAACGTGCCGCATCGCACTTAAAGTGATGAAAATTCAGTATTTTTGGGTGCTTTTCGGACATAACTGAAGATGATGTCACTCTCGGATTATTCTATCGCTTTTCTGTTCTCTAAAACGACTCATTAGACATTTACAGAGTATCACCTCAAATTTCTTTCATTTCTGCCCATTGGTTCTCGGGATATCGCACCGAGAGTGAGCGCGCGCAACCCCAGTCAGACAATTTGGGTGGCACGCGGGTTGCATACCCTCAATATTAGTTGATCATTCTCACACATCGCAAAACCATAAAATTCTTTAGATAAACTTTAAACTTCTTCCATATAACCTCGAATGATATATTTATGTCTGTATATTGCCAAAGTGGGCTTGCCCCCTCCCGAAGTTTAGTCTCTACTTGTGATATTTTCGAGAATGTTCAGATGAATAAAATCAAGCTGGTACTCCGCGGCGCCATTTACTGAAAAAATAACGGCGCATTGCTGCATCTCCGAGAAAATATACTCAGTCCTATCAGTTATGCTCAATATTTATACTTAGTTGTGTATTTCGTAATTTTTGAAACTCATTTTTAACCATTAACCCTTTCCAACGCAGAGATGCTTCCGGGAGGAATCAAATTTCAGGATTTCTCATTTTTAAAATCTGAAAAATTTCTACTCAATTAACATTATTGTGGCAGCTACATATTTCGCCATTAAACTTTACAGTACAAAAGTTGACGTTGTCTAGATCTTTCCTGAATTGAGCTGAAAATTTATACATTTTTGATGTTACTTAGAAGCAACATCGGTGTGTAATGGGTTAATGACCAATTCGTGCCGTGGAGACCATCGGCGCGGACCATCGCGCGCGCCGCGCAACGCAAAAAATACCAAGACTATCACTATCAAATTCCTACTGCACGCGTTTGGGTCTAATTCAAATGAATATGACAATGATGCTCATCCCCCTCAAAATGAACGGTTCACCCCCTCGCCCAAACCTTTAATCTTAATCAATCAAAAACTCTTAACCTCTAAATTTCCCCATAATCTTTTATTTAAAAAAATCATCTTAATAAATGTGTGGGACTAATAACCAATTATACAAATAAATTTTGATTCATTGGTTTTTAAAACCTTAATAAGAGCAGGGCCTTTCTTTTTCTGTCCTTCGTCGTATCTTAATTAAATAATTTATTTCACCAATTATTTTCTGGAACCCCCTAAAATCTGTGCTCAACAGTTCCCTTCACTTTCAATGCTGCGCCATTGTGAGGGCATCCCAGGGACAGATTATAAATTTTTCAGGAGCGTCTGCAGAATGAAGTTTTCTCGGTTTTCCCCACAATTAAAACCTCATGCTTCCTTTGATTACAACCCTGGACACGTGATTTCCACAATTTGTAATTCAATTCAAGTTTTCACGAGAAAAAGAATCATAAAAAACAAGTTACCAAGAATATCAATTTAATACCACCAGTATCGAGGAATCGGAGACGCGTTGCGGTCGACGCATTCGTGCGGTTGGTTAAGCCCCAGGTTCACATTTTTTATAGAAGAGGGGTGTGGCAAATAACTCCATGAAGTGTAAAGGACTTGGGAAAAATAATAACACACACGTAACAAGAAAAATCAAGAAAGTTGTTCTCATCGAGATGAAATAAAAAATATAGAATTATGCAGGCAAAGTTTTTTTCGCAAATTTGTAAGTAAGAGCTTACGCCGCAGCTGACGCGATTTTGCTTGAAGACATACCACATTTAACCATTTTCCGGGTGTACTCCTGCATCGTATATTTTTTTATTTTACTAAACTACTGCGCGATAGAGAACCCGAAAAATTGAGGACTTTACCTGCTGGCCTCGCGGAATAAAAGAAAACGATCATAAGGAATTACCAGGTAAATTACCTCGAGGCTGGAGCGGCCGAAGAGAGTATTACAATTACTCATTTTCAAAATTTCCCAAAAATCTTCCTTTTAGTGTCGAAATAGCAGGTGGTTCGGAGAAAGGAGGCTCATGACATTAATCAACTTGTCCTCCTTCCTTGAATGCGCGATGTTGGCCAATGTGCAACACAAACATTGCGAATTCGTACGAGACAGGGAAATCTCCAATTTACCTCATTCAAACGACCTCCAGGATGATACTAAGGGTCGGCTCTAGGTGTTAGTAAAGTACGCGGCCGCGTAGGGAACCGGGAAGAGGCAAGATTTCTGGTATATTGACCCTTAAAAGGAGCATTAACATTTTCAATGGACAGGAGAGAAATAATAAAATGCACTGAGTACATGAACACAGTCATAAATGCAGAAATTTTGGCCTAATTCCTGATTTCGATTTCAGTTGATTTGTGTAACTAAATGGGACTCTCCCCTTCAGATAGCATGGGATTTCTATGGTAATACCTGCCTTCCTATTGTGGCATGGTAAGTCTAAGTTGAAAATCCATTACTGTGAATAATAAGCAAGAATGGTGCAAAATCACACAATGATCTCGTCACATGACACCAAGGTTTTCAAATTTTCGTCTTCCAAGTAAAAACATAATATGAAAATAATAATTCACATACGATAATGAAATTGCCACATATCTCTAGACAAAGTTTGCCTATTTTACACTCATCAAAGGTAGAAAGTTGAATATAATTCAGAATTCAAGCAAAATTCCCAATTTATTAAAAGGTCAAAACACAGGAATAAATAGGATTAATAACTATGCCGGCAAAATTACTTCTCAATTGTTTACCCGATTTTTCTTGAAGACATTACTCGCAGGTCTGCATCAGAGCTGTGGGGATTTCTATCGTAAAGTGATGTCAATTATAAAGAGAATGGTTCCGGCCTTGACTTCAGCGAGTTAGAATTAATTATTTCAAAAATTTAGTCATATTATACGAAAGTAAAATTTTTTTAGGTAAATTAATTCAATTCGAACTCTAATGTCACAGCAAGACCAGGATTTTTTGGGCTGCAAATATTTTAAAATATGAATGTGAAAGGCGAGCAGCCAATTATTTCAAATCCAAAAGCAGCCAATTAGAAGCCGAAGGACGCGCGATATATCACCACGGATCGACAAGACAAAACATTCGACCGCGGAAAATACGATTTAAAATCTCTTCTAGCCAATATAGTGATTGTAAATTAAATGGCGTCTTTCTATTTACGGTAAATCTAATAGAAGATATATTTCCCATGAGATTTTCTTGGCAAGAGAGTGGTGATGTGGCCATGAAACACACATAACCATTTTCTATCTCTGGAGTGTAATCGAAATCCCTTGAACCAAGGAATTCGTCACTTAAGCAGTCTTCCAATGGGGCACAATATCGCGATATTTCCGCATTATAATGTTATAAGATAAAACTTATGGCGACTAATGAACGCTACCCGTTTCCAATATATTGGAAGCTTTGGCCATGACGGGAATAAATGCCTCTGAGACAGTGGCAATTTTCTTCTTTCATAGTATGGATACACACGTAGTTACAAGCACTTTTAATATGAATTATAACGCATATATTTATAATTTCCTCCGAGAAAAATAAAAAGGTATGGCTGTACCCAATATATAATTCACGCTAAAACGATGTTATGCGTTACATAATCGATTACAAGAGAATGCATAACCTCGAAACAAGATGAACTCAAATTAAAAATAAAATTGATAGTCATTAAAATTTATAAATACAGTAGATTCCGTTTAATGGGTCCACCGGTTACTCGGGGCAGCCTCTTAATTGGGGCAGATCTTGAAGAACAGAACCCAATAGATGAATATCCCAGAGTATTCTCCGCTTAATTGGGATAGCATTCCGCTTTATTGGGCCATGAGTCGGCGACATAAGACTATATACTCGCGACGAAATTAAAAGTTTTTGTTTTCAGAGTACTACTTTTTTATATTTTCCCTTTGATTTACTCTTATTTTGCACAAATGCTCTTATTCTTGTCCTATTTTGTAAGCTCTTGTTGTTATACTATCCGCAAGAGGATAGGACTTTTCTTTAATAGAACTTATTAAAAGACATTCATTCAGCGTCGCCCGAGGCTGCGAAATTTTTAAAAACTAAATTGTCATAATTTTTAAAAATTATAATAAATTAACTAAACTCGCTGATTTATTAATCAAATTAATAGTTTAATAAACTTATGTTGCATTATAAACATTCTTTAGTCTTCTTTCCATCATTTCAACGTTTGTTTACGCCAATATACAGGATAGTTCGCCTAATTGGGGCAGCCGCTTAATTGGGACAAAGTGCGCAAGTCCCGATACGACCCAATTAACCGGAATCTACTGTATTAGGAAGCGAACGATCACAGTGTACCAAGAAAGTTGAGAATATTATTGAACGTCATCTTAAACTTTCGAAGGCCAGGGAACGAAATCTTCTTGCGGTTGAGGTAAGATTTTCTCTGGAGACGAGTAATGAGAGCAAGCCAGAGGCTGTGGTCACTAACCTAGACGGAAAAATGCTTCCTGAACTAGTGACCTAGGAGGCAGTCGATAGAATTCCTACCGTTCTAAAAATCACGTGTTCGGGGCAGCTTCCAGAGCTTCCTGAAATACCACAAGTTACAAAACAGACTGGTTCTCAAGAGGAAACCCTCTATGAGCGCAAAATATTTAACATTCATCTGCAGAATGACGAAAAAAAATTGGCCAACTTAAAATATTTTTCCACCCCACTGAAAAAAAATATCCCATGAATTATGGGCATCATGTTTTCTCCAATTATGAGAATATCCATAGAGAGTAAACATGAGAAGGAGAACTCATAACCATGGAACGCCAATCAAAGAATATTCGGAAATAACGAATTTTATATCGAGAGGAAAAATCCAGGGATGTCATTCGTGTACTTCATTACATTTCGCTAAACATGAAGAAAGCGCAGGAGAAATATTCTACGAGAAACAGGGAACGGAATAACCATTTGAAGAGCGAAACGTTAGTTTTTTTTTAATCGTCGAGGTTTCTGCTAGATACTCTCTAAGAAATAAGTGAGAAGTGAGTACATGGGGTCATATGCTCTGAGTTCTAAGGTGGGAGAGCTTACAAGAGAGGAGGAAAAGAAGCAGGCTATGTGGCATGTTTAGAATAATGAGTGAGGAAAAAGGATGGAAAGAATTTGAGAAGAACATATCAAAACCCAGCTTTGTTGGAAAAAATGATCACCAGTTCAAGATAAAGTGCCGATCACAAAGGACAAATGCGAAGCAGTTATCCTTATTGAGTAGGACCATAAGGGACTGGAACGATCTACCAGCAAAACTATTCGAGTCCTTCCCGAAAAATTTACACAGTTTTAAGAAGCGGTTGAAGAAGTAGGGACTAAGGGCTTTTTATAATGTTTTCTATTGTTTTTTCAAATGTTTTCTATTGATTTTTCAATGTTTTCTATTGTTTTCTTTCATCCTATGTACATGTTACCACCAGGCAAATTGCCTACTTGTAACAATTTTAATAATAATAATAATAATAATATGGTCTGTTAATGCTTATTTTTTGAAAAGTAAATCTTAGGAAAAGGGTGGGAGAGTTTTGACATGCTTCACTTCATATCAAACTCAGATGTTTTATTAAGTAATAACCTGTCCGATCAGAACAGTATAACTTCTTATTTCTGATAATTTATCAGCAAGATAAGGCTTGCAGATGTCCAAGGTTTCCCAGGAGGGCTGGAGAGAGGCCTTCGAGGCAAGGAAGTGGTACCAGTTGGATCGTTAATATGCGGCTCCGAATAAATTTTAAACAGGTCAGTAGAAACCGAAAAATCATTTCGAATACCTATAAAATATTTTATACGTTTTGCCTTGATGCCCTTATCGATTATATTGCCTTGGTGCCCCAGCACCGTCTTCTTGTTCTGATGATATTTTTGAGGTGATCAAATTTGGCATTGGCACTTTGAAATGAAGACGTGCACACGATCTAACGATGAACTATTAAAGAAAAGGCAACGCGATGAAGCAACTGAGCGAACGGAGACTTTGGTTTGAAAACAGCTTTCCCTGCCTACTAGTGGCGAAATTGAAATGCATTACGCTAAAGGGAAGCGATACACCTTTTTTATACGGCATCTGTGGAATTAAGAATGGTGGACATAATGTATGGAATAACAATGAATTCCTATGAGTGGTGGGAGAAAAGTCTAAACTCTAAATAGAGCCAGTTTTAATCAGATGCTTCACATTAGACTCAGATTTTTGACTCGAGACGATGAGTATTGTGGCATTTTAAAGAAGTTGGAGCTAGAAAACAGAATGCATGACATTTACACGAAAATTTCAAACTGAATCCACTGACGATCATCAATAAGATTTTGTTTTCTATACATATTTTCTGAAAATTGCATTTGCAATTGAAAATGTATCTCGTTTCACCAGAAATATTCGTTATAAAATGGGAATCGAGATAAAAAATCAAGGATTTTCACGAAAATGCTCTTTGAGTTACTCACGAGCTAGTAGCAAATGAATGCGTTTATTGTTTTCGAAACACGTTAGTGGTATGAAAATGGCGCTATGGTCGTATCAAATGGCTGTGAAATTATGAACTTCAAACAATACGGACTGAATTATCCACATTCTGAGTAACCCATTTTGATTTTCAATCTCGATGGATGTCATCTATAATGACAGAACTTCATCAGTGCCACACAAGAAACATATTTGCATTGAATTGCGTACCTGTGGTCGTATATCTTAAAAAAAACAACACCAATTTCAGAGAACATAAATGAAAAAAAAATCTAAGAAAATAACACCACAATCTGTAAGTGAAAAATAAAGCTACATTTCGCAGATTAGAACTTATAACTTATGCCAGTCAATCGGAAGACGAGGGAATATCTTCCCTTCACTGCGCTTCTCCGGATTTATTCCGGGAGCGATTTTCAATGATTTCCTGACCCCAATTCGCTGCATGCGCTGAATAACCTCGGCCTCCCTTCTCTCATGGCCCTAAGGAGAGCCATTGTAGATAGCAGCCTGGCCTCTTATCTCATAGAAAAGATACCCTTTAGCGATCATTTCTAACATAAAAAGGAATCTTTACGACACTCTATGTGGATGCTGGTTCTCATTAACAAAAGTGAGGTCAGTTTCAAGACGACAACACGACACAAAATGTAAATAAGTCAATGCCATTCACTTACAGCGCGGGTGTAGAAAAAGGACATTAAGAATACTGCATTTTGGCCTTAAGGGTAGGCTCGTTTAATAATATCTTTCATAATAACGTATCCTTGAATACATCTTCCGGATATGTTATATTCATGTTCTTGAGGTTCTGAGATCTTTCATACCTCCCCTTGAGAAATGAATCATAGTACATGCATAATTAAATGCTGCGCTAGAGGGGTTCATGTATGCACCATCAAACTCTAAATATTACTGATAAATTCGACGTTAAAATAAATAGATTGAGATTTTTCTCCTTATCAATATTATCTGATGAAAAACCCAACAAATGCTAGAAAATTCAACGGAAAAACAAGCTAGAGAAGAAAACGCACTGAACTTTCTCAGTGTACGACCTTGTGTTTGAAAAATTAGCGAACGCGAGAGGAAAAAAACGTACCTGCTTTAAATTCAAGACATTTTAACAGTCGGAAAAATATGAAGATTGGTTTGCTTTAACAATCCCTTCAACCCTTTGTTGAGTTTTCAATGATATATGTAAATTGTGAAGAATGCCATCATATACATATGATGTCATTCTTCATATGTAGCATTTATAGCTTTCCTTAGATATGTTTCCCATTCTATCACCCTTGGTTCTCATTTCCTAGTTTTCATTTGGCCTTAGGTTGTGTCTAAAATGTCTCTCTTGTTTGTCATACATCACTTACATCCAAATTTTCATAATAATTTATTATTCGCGGAACATGAAAATCATCCTTCCATAACATTTACGCATGAAAATTCCCTTTGCTCACCTGCTACCAGCGCAACAACCTAACCGTCATCATTTTATACCATATTGCAAACAGTTACGTTCTTAATGAAGTTTCTTCCATCTTATCGAATTGATTCGCTGCCTCAGAGAAACAAGTATGGAAATGACAAAGGACGCAACATCAAAAGTTTGTTTCATTGATATTTATAGAATTAAAGATGCATGAATTATAAACCGCATGAATAAGAAAAGTTAAACGCTTTCAAGCGAACAAAAGAGAAAATAATTTGCGCACAGGTGGTGTAAAATCCACCTCCTCCTCACGCGAAAGATATATCTCGCGGATACCGTAAACGCAGAAGGCCTCGGTCATAGTCCTACGACAAGTTTTCCGCGGAGAGTTACTCAATCGTTCGTGCAGGATTATTGCCTTCTTGAACCTGCGACTCTCGCCGGTGAAAAAATTGACCGCAGACGGGCCGCCTGCAGTCACGGTAATGAAACTTGGCTTAAGAAGGCATCAGCTGGTAGAGAAAAATGATGGGGCCCATGACCTAGACCGACGACTTTCAACCGGTGGGACGTGTCCTGTTGCTATTGCGTCGGCTCCTTGCACAGACATGAGACCGCGAGTCGCGTGGAAAGCTGAGAGAAATGGGGGCGCATAGATTGGCTGGCTATACCGACTCGTTAATACCCAAAAATCACTACAGAGCAATGAAAACCAAACGAAGACATGTGTAGGCGGAAATCAAAATAAAATAAAATTGAATATTCATACTCATGGGCAAAGGATATTGAATTTATACCGAGGAATTTTGTTCCAGAAATACTAAACCAAATAAAACTAAACGCGATTCAGCGCTCCCATCTATTGCGAAGCGTATGAATGCTACATAGATAATAGAATCGTTGTGCATTTTTAAATATTCTCACTAGTCTCCGAAATTCTCACTATTCATAGTATTTTTTACAAATTTGCTATTTTTTATTAACTTTTATCTAGTTTTAAAGTGCCAGAATAGCGTCAAAATCCATTTCTGGGCATGCATTTTCCTAAAATTTTCCGGAGGAGGACCCCCGAATCCCTCAGTAAGAATAGCCCCATTATGAGCCCCAGCCGAGGCCCCCTAATCACACCAGACCGCCCCCTGAGTATAGCCCAATAATAATCCAAAGTAAGTAGTTCGCAATTATTTGATAAAGTACTCGATAAATTGTGATTTAATGTACGCTGGTATTGGTTTGCATTCGATTACCGATGAATTAAAAATAAAGTATGTAGATTCGATCGATAGAATGGGTAGTTTGTATCGATTGCATTCGACAAATGGGTTGTATAGAAAAGAGAGATGGTAGTTTTTTTTACGAAAAACAACAAGCAAGCTTTTAAAAGAGAAATGAAACAAATTTTTACTATTCACATCATTTTCGTTTTACATACTTCACTAGAGAACTCGTCTGATATCAAAGACAATTTTGAATATTTGACCTATCCGACGTAGATAACGTTTTTTAAGGCTCCCTTATTCTTATAAGTTTTAGAGAGTTTGATAATATTTATCGTGTAAATTTCCAAATCTGATTCGACTGTCAATTTCCAGTCTTAAAATATATTATAGGTCAGCCATTAAAGACCATATTCGCGTAATATCACCAACAGTGTACTAATCGTTGGAGACACCATAAAGAGAACTCCGGATGACTTACATTTTACACACTTAATTACTATCGTATTCACTTAATATCTTATTAAGGGGTGGTATTTAGCATGCCATAGCAATTATTTCTAATGTAAGACACGAACAGCTTCCTTACTACTGTTTAGGTCGTCAGACTCAACTTTACTACCAATTTCTATCAGAATTACCTTAATTAACTTCATAAAGGTTGTTTGTATTAATTACTCCACGAACCTTTCGACAGACCGATCAACTATACTCACCTACGAAATTCTTGAGCGAGCTATTTTAAATATTGAATGAAAGTAAGCATTTTTTAAATTTGATGAAAATTCATACCCTCGCTTGGTCTGTCGCGTAATTGTTGAAATGAAGATTCACACGCTCCGTCGGCTATATCACTAGGTCAAATGTAATCAACACCATATCTGTAACTTACCACGCTGAAAAATTTTTGACGCAGCTCTCCTATCAGCTAATCTTTTCATATTTCCGCATTTCTTCTCTTTCACATCCTCAATAACTCATTCGGGGCCGTTCTTTGCCTTCCTTCCCATCCACTTACCCTTCGACGATTGTATTCATCAGGATATCATTCCTCTCAACGTGCCGGATTAAGTTGACGTCGAATACCAAATTAGTAAAACGCGAACCTTCATACTTGACCACAAAACAACAAATAATGCAATAGAATGGTAGTACACCATAGAACTTTTAAATAACAAATAGCATTTGGCCCCATTGTGTGAAAGTTAATTATATTTCTACCGAAAATGGAGAATTCAACCAATATAATTTCTTTAACTATGCGGCCTGTTTCATTTCCGTTAGATTATTTTCTGATAAAAAAATTTCGTAGAATATACGCATACCCATTTTCGTGGTAGGGCAAGAGGTCCTTGGGAAAGGCGAGGAATGGATTTGTTTTGGAATGCATAACGAAGCATCCAATGAAGTGTGCCGAGTTTAAGAATAAAAATTTAAAACTTCTAATACTCTATGGAATAGGAAAAAAGGTAAATATTTGTAGGCTTTTTTTCGTTGAATCATTTTATGGAGAAAATTATTTTGAGTAAGCTGAAAGTTAAACAGCTGATAAAAGAGAATTTTATTGTATTCACGAGAGATTGGAACACCATTTGGGCCACATAGGCGACCAAACTAGTGCGAAAGCAGATTATGAGCTATAGGACTTGAAAATATCATTTACACACATATGCCACCTGCAATTTGCAAGTGTTCCGCAATGGATATAACTTGAAACGTCACTATTGACATTTTAGGAATTCATTCTCCGACTTTATACCTTCAGGTTCACCGTCACACTTTGTGAGGAAGTTAAATGTGAAGGAAGACAGGTGAGTAGCGGTATAGTAGACTTTCAACTGCGCTAAGAACGAAACAATGGAGACCATTTCCGAGAATTAACTCAGGACTCATTAAAAATTAACTCAGAGAAAAACTTATTCATTGAAAATTTTAAAAGTCAGTGAAATTCAACCCTGGTTCACATCGAGGGTTATCGTAAGGCCATGCTTAGTTTAACGCAGGGCGAGGATCTTCTTAGACGTGAACTTGACAATGCCGGCATGACACTGAAAGTTTACGTGCACGAGTAAGAAAAAACCGGAAGAGCTAACGGGCAGGCTAACCAGAGCAGCGTAGCGACCGTCGAGTCGGGAAACGGAGGCTTGAAACCTGTTCTTCAGACAGTGAGAGAGACGACATACATACTCGTACATTGCACTGCAATAATTACGCTGTACAGGTGATGGTTTTTTTTCTCATATAAAGGCGTATGCACTTTCTCGAGTCAGCATCAGTGGAATCTGTACTACTCTCAGACGCAATCGAAATATGGATAGGGATATAAAGAGGATTCGTACGCTATTATGCTGATGCTCTATTTGTTATAAGTTGACCATCTTTTCGTTGACTTTAAAGGATAAGAATTTTTTATGCAGAGGCATAGAATAGTTCCATAGCCTTTTTCGTGGTAGCTAAAGGAGATAAATATGCCCTTGGGAAAGACAATGGATTGGGTCGCATTACACTGCATCCGATGTAACTGAATGTGTCCTCTCTACGATGAAGTAAATGCTAATTCATGAAAGTAAAGGATTTTCTACTCTATCCGTGCCCAATGAATCTGTTCTCTGTACTTAGAGGATGATTCCTCTTCACAGAATGCTTGATTTAGGGATGTTTTTCCCTATAAACTAGAACTAAACCGATAATTTGCAAGCCACTGGATTTTCCATTATCTTCCCAAATCGATTTCAGGAATAACACACTTGAGAGAAAGATGAACTATGGAAGGGCGGTGCTGGGATCCACATGAGAACTCTCACATTCTTTAATATAGCAGTGATGTGAATTCTTGGGCACAACTGATATTTATTTAAGTTCATGAAAACGTACACAGCAAAGGTGTACAATACTTTGTTGGAGATGGAAATTTTAAAATTCTCTAAGCCAAGGGTGAATGATCGTGAAAGTAAAATTTCCACAAAAAAAGCAGGTAAAAGGTGTTACGAGAGTCAATTCTAAGTTCTTTTCATTGTTGTTTTGATAATTCACTAAAAATGAAATATCTATTGCGATATTAATCGAGAATTATAGTTGATCGTCCATTAAAACAACCCATTTTAACATTATCTCATCTTTGGAGACCGGTGAATGTTTTGAAAATTTTCATAATTGATAAGTTTCTGCAAAGAAGAGTGATAAGGTTTTCATTAATGACCGATTAATATACAAAAAATGAGATACAATGAAGAGAGACGGGATCAGAGAGTATAATCCAACATAATTCCATTCCATCAAGTAACGTCCGACACCTAAAATTGCAAAAAATCTGTACACCTGGGTGCACGCGCTCTTACCCCTTACGTCTTCCAAGGCGCGCTCCGAGATACGACGGCGACCAATCAGTGAAGCGATTACGTCGATTTTTTTCCTGTTTCTTGGCGCTGTCCGGCCGCAAAACCCAACACCGAGATACATGATCGCTCACCGCCGCGAACAAAAGGGCGCCGCCATCTACTATAATCAATCGATTAGGAACGATCGGTGCGCAGTATGAGCCTCGTAACCACACCCAAAGAAACAGCATACTGATGGCATTCAACCACATTCTGGGTGACTATAATTAGGAGATGTAATGGAAATGGTCAAAAGGACGCATCATTCCTGCTCGATCGAGGTCTGATTGTTTGTTTTCGTGACTTATTTCTTGTTTATATTTTTGGGTGCTCGTATTAATGCACAGAAGCAGTGATAGACTTTCGTCCGAAAAAAATAGCGCTGTTTTTTTTCCTGTTAAATGGGGCGTATCACTGCTTTTCGACCCATCTTCTTTCGAGACGAAATAACTCATGTAAAGCTTAAGCTATCATCTTGAAATTTTCTGGGGATTTAGTCCATACTCTTGTTGACATTTGCCTGACGGGTTACTCTCCAACCTTCTTTCCATACGGAGAAAATTGTGGGTCGCCTCACCCAAACACTTTCCTGCCAACGCCTTGAAAAGCCAAGGGTGGTCTATACGGATCAAATACCAAAGTTAGGTCCTCTTTACTCCAACCTGAAGCGCCAATCTAACGTATACCCTGAAGACCAACAGGAACATCCCCAAAAGAAAAAATATAAATATATACTAGCTCGCAACGGGAAGGGTTATACCACAGTCTAAAGGCACAAAATAATTTTTTCCGTTCCTCAGAATGATACATCCAGCGATAGGATTTCAAGGACAAAGAGAGTGATCGCTCGACCCATCATTTTCTGAATGACACGGTTATTCCCCTTATATAAGCTTATCCCCCTTGTAACCTCCCACTGCGACCTAGGTGTGATTTTTGACGATAAATTAAAATTTCATGATCATATTTCGCTGATCGTGAGGAGAGCAATGGCCATTGTTGGTGTAGCGGAGCGCTGTCCGCTACTCAGGACATGGACTCTTGGGGAAAACCCAGGAGGTGGGGGCGTGAAGCCCTCGACGGGAGAAGGGCTTTTGGGGCCCGTTGAAAAAGGGAGAGAATAAAGAGTTGTGGTTTGAACCTAAAAGTGAGCGAACGTTATTTTGAATATCCTTCTCCTGCGAACCGGCGCTACATTGGCGCAGTCGGTAGGATTGTGTTCTCGATCCTGAGATTTTGCGTGCGGTTCGGCGGCGGCAGCCATGGCGGGTATGGTGATGCCGGAGAAGTTTAGTGGTGCGGAGGAGTGGGAAGACTGGGTCTTCCAATTTGAGACAGTGGCGGAAATAAATAAATGGCCTGAGGAGCAGAAGACGCTCTACCTGAGACTCTGCCTCACAGGAAACGCTCTCTCGGCGTTTCGTGATCTGCCGGAGGAAAACAGAGGGAGCTATGAAAAGGCGCGGGAGGCGTTGGGGCGGCGCTTCAACCCAAGGGAAGCGAGCGAGAAGGAGAAGGCGCGATTCGTCCAAAGGGCGCGCAACCCCGGAGAAGACATCGCCGCCTTTGCCACGGACCTCGGGCGCCTTGCTCGGCGCGCATACCCTTCCTGGCCCGAGGATGCGAGAAAGGCCGTAGTGCGCGACCGCTTCCTCGATGGGCTCGACGGGAACATTCGGGTGTGGGTGAAGCAGGCGAGACCTGCTAGCCTCGAGGAAGCAATCGGCGTTGCAATCGAGATGGAGGCAATCCATTTCGCCGAGTCATCCACCAGGGGAGTGAATGCGTTGGCGCCGGCGACGCTCGTCAGGTCACAGGATATCGGTGTGGGGAGTCGAGGGTGTGGTCGCGAGGACAGAGTGGAGGCCGCGTTGACACAGAACTCAGAGACAATGAGAGAGGTGTTGCAATTTCTACGAGGGATGGTTATGTCGAGTGGTGAGGACCACGACCCCGCTCCCGCTCCGGAGAGGCGGCGCCCTAATTCCAGTGTGAGGCGCAGAGATCGGCCGCGCTGTTGGATGTGCGGCGAGGTGGGCCATCTGAGGGCCGAATGCCCACGGCTTTCCTTCTCGGGAAACGATGGGAGGCCGAGGAGACGGTAACCTTCTCGGCCGCAGACGGAAAAGGAAACCGAGACACTACTTCACCGCCCGAGGGCGTCGGAGGACGCGGAGTTAAGGAAATTTGGACAATTTTGTCCGAGTCAGTGCCCCTGGTGCGCGGATCCGTTTCGGGGATCCCCGTCGAGATACTAATAGACACGGGAGCGGCAGTGTCATTGATATCGGAAGAAATATGGAGCCGCACCGAAAATTCGGGGAAAATCATAACAGACAATGTGACACTAATAACGGCGAATGGGGAGCCATTACGGGTGCTTGGGAAGGGTGAAGTGATACTTCAGATCGGAGGGGAAGAGTTCTCTCATGATGTGCTCATCGCCCCGCGCCTATCGAAGGGATGCCTCCTGGGTGCCGATTTTCTGCGAGCACATCAGTGTGACGTGGCTTTTTCCCGGAATTGCATTCTTCTCCGCGGAAAAGCGGTGCCTTTTCTTACAAGTGAGGGAAAGTGCGAGTGGGGCTGCGCAGTGACGTTGAAGGAGAACGTTGTTCTTCCTCCTCACCACGAAGTGGTAGTGGAGTGTTGGGTGAGCTCGGACCCGGGGTTCAAAGAAAAAGTGGGGATAATCGAGCCAAACCCAAAACTTTTAGAGCGTTATGGCGTTTTCGGTGCGCGGATTTTGCATAACGTGAAGGATACCGTGAATATGCTTTTCCTGAATCCCTTGGGAGAGACAGTGACTCTATACAAAGACACGAAAGTGGGCGTATTGCACGAGTGTTGTGGAGAACAAGTGGAAACATGTCAAAAGCCCGTTTTTAGTCTGGAGAACGCGCATCTTCCCCCAGCATCTTCCCTCTTTGACTTAAACTGTGCCGATATTAGTGAAGCGGAAATAGAGCAACTCAAAACAGTGTTGAATGAGTTTTCAGATGTGTGCTCTCGAGGACCCTACGACTTAGGGCGTACAAACATTCTTAAGCACAGAATAGAGACTAGTGATGTGTCCCCGATTCGGCAACCTCCCAGGCGATTGCCAATCCACAGACGCGGAGAAGTGCGACGAATCGTAGAGGAAATGATGAGGGACGATATAATCGAAGAATCATCATCTCCTTGGAGTTCACCGATCGTTCTTGTGAAAAAGAAAGACGGATCGACGCGATTTTGCGTTGATTATAGGCGTCTGAATTCCGTGACTCACAAAGATGCTTATCCCCTCCCCCGCATGGACGACATTCTCGATTCGCTCGCCGGCGCAACAGCTTTCTCCACAATAGATATGGCGTCAGGATACTGGCAGTGCGAGGTCGCGGAAGTTGATCGAGAAAAGACAGCCTTTACCACTGGTGACGGTCTATATCAGTTTAAAGTGCTGCCCTTCGGATTGTGCAACGGACCCAGTACATTCCAAAGACTAATGGACCTAGTGCTCGCGGGTGCACAGTGGAGGTCTTGTTTGGTGTACTTGGATGACGTCATTATTTTCGGAAGGGATTTTAGGGAGCACGTAGAAAGGCTAACAGATGTGTTGATACGCCTAAGGAAGGCGGGACTGAAAATTAAGCCTGAGAAGTGCCAAATCATGAAACCATCTGTGAAATTTTTAGGCCATATAGTCTCCAAAAATGGTGTTGCGACGGATCCTGATAAAATTGCCGCGATCACACAATGGCGATCTCCAGCATCCCTTGAGGAGCTTAGGGCGTTCCTAGGAACTGTGTCTTACTACAGGCGGTTCATTAGAGACTTTTCACAGATAGCCTGCCCCCTTCACAGGTTGACCGAAAAGCATGCCTTATTTAAATGGAGTGCAGAATGTGAAGACGCCTTTCAGACTCTTAAGCGAAAGCTAACGTGTTCACCGATTTTGGCCTTCCCGCGGATGGACTGCGAATTTACGCTCGACTGTGACGCTAGCGGGATGGGTATCGGGGCCGTACTCAGCCAGAGACAGGAAGGCGAGGAAAGGGTTGTGGCCTATTATAGTCGGACGCTCTCACGCGCCGAAAAACAATATTGTGTGACGAGGCGTGAACTTTTGGCGGTAGTCAATTCTACCCGCCATTTTCGCCAATATTTATTAGGCAAACGGTTTGTGGTGCGCACCGATCATAATTCCCTACAGTGGTTGAGATCGTTTCGAGAACCGGAAGGACAAGTTGCTCGCTGGCTTGAGCAATTGTCGGAGTATGACTTTTTAGTGGTGCATCGGCCGGGAAACAAACATGGAAATGCCGACGGTTTATCCCGGTCTGTTTGTAAACAGTGCGCCCGGGGAGAGGGGGAGCTGATGTCAGCGGAAATCGACGCCGTCTTAGAGGCCCCCAGTGAAAGCGTGAGGGACAGGCAAAGAAAAGACCCCATGCTGAGAAGGGTAATGGAAGCACTCGAAGCAGGAATTCGGCCGTCCGAGGGAGAGAGGAGGGGTGACTGCCCGAAGGCGAAGGCTTTGTGGACACAATGGGATAGGCTAGTGTTTAAGGATGGGGCTCTCTTCCGAAGGTGGGAAGAAGAAGGAAGAGACGCCGAACGTTTACAGATAATAGTGCCTGCTGAGGCGAGGGACGAAATTCTTCGGGCTTTGCACGATTCGCCCGTCGGAGGCCATTTAGGGTATGAGAAAACTCTAGGTAAAGTGAGAGAGCGCTACTATTGGCCCGGATACACAAAAGACGTGGAAATTTGGTGCCGCACGTGTGAAGATTGTTCGCGTCGGAAATCCCCGCCTCACCAGCAACGAGCACCACTGGGTCATTGCCCGACGGGAGGACCGATGGAAAGGATTTCCATGGACATTTTAGGACCACTTCCTCAAACAAAGTTGGGAAATAAATATATATTGGTGGTCGCTGACGAGTTCACCAAGTGGACCGAAGCGTATGCCATGCATAACCAAGAGGCGGAAACAGTGGCGCATCATGTTAAGGGCTTCGTGTGCAGGTGGGGAGTGCCACGGGAAATCCATACTGATCAAGGACGCCAATTCGAATCCCGCCTCTTCCAAGAGATGTGTAAAGTGATTGGGGCGGTAAAAACAAGAACATCACCCTACCACCCGCAGTCGGACGGCCAAGTCGAGCGGTTCAATAGAACATTATTAGCTATGTTGAGCCAGTGGACGGATATGGAATCCGAATGGGATGAGCATTTGGATTCCGTCATGCTAGCCTATCGGTCGGCCAAACACAGCAGCACAGGATTTACACCTTATTTCCTTATGTTTGGGAGAGAAGTGCGCCTCCCTATTGAGTTAGAGTGGGGGATCCCTGACGTGCAGAGGGGGGTGGCGAAAGAAGGCGACTTTGTGAGACGCTTGCGAGAGAGCCTCGAGAAAGCCCATGATCTCGCACGACAGAGGCTTGGGTCGGCCCACCTCCGGCAAAAAGAACAATACGACCGCCGGTGTCACGGTGCACCCTTTGAGGAAGGGGAAAGGGTATGGCTCCACGATCCCGCTACGGCAAGAGGGAAGTGTCGCAAATTCCATCGCCCCTGGACGGGTCCTTTCCAAATCATACGGAAATTGTCCGAGGTCACGTACCGAGTGAAGAAGGTGGATAATCCTCGCCGCCACCTAGTGGTACACTTCAACCGACTCAAAAGGTGGGAGGAAAGACCAGGAGGAGACACGGAAAAGGAATGTGAGAATACGGACGGAGTTGAAGAGACAAAAGATGGGCCAAGAGAGGCCGAGACAGCGAGGGAAAAACCGGTCGTCCGCGGAGGGGGTGGATGGAAGTTTTTCTCCATTCCACCAACACAGGAGGGCCAAGCGACTCCGGCAGCGAGAGAGGAGCCACCAGCTGAAGCGGTTATTGAGCCGACCATGCGATATCCCAGACGGGTGACAAGGGAGCCAGAAAGGTTTCAAGCCGGGCTCTGAGGAAGGAGTAATTCCGGGGGGTGGTCTCTTTTCTTTTCGTTTCAGAGGTAAGGAGATAAAGGCGCCAACTTTCCGAGATCCGAGGACAGCGAAGGTTCCAGCTATGCTGACCGTCGCGAGGGCGCGACGCCTTTGAAAGGAGGGGGCAGTGTAGCGGAGCGCTGTCCGCTACTCAGGACATGGACTCTTGGGGAAAACCCAGGAGGTGGGGGCGTGAAGCCCTCGACGGGAGAAGGGCTTTTGGGGCCCGTTGAAAAAGGGAGAGAATAAAGAGTTGTGGTTTGAACCTCGAAGTGAGCGAACGTTATTTTGAATATCCTTCTCCTGCGAACCGGCGCTACAGTTGGTATGCTTTATAGACTAACAGACCTTCACGACCCTACCGCATTAAGAACAGTTTTTTTCGGTTGTATTCTCCCCATACTTGAATACTGCTCACCAGTCTGGTCTACCGCCTGCCCCACTACTCTAAGCTTGCTCAACCGTCCTTTAAACTTCTTTCTTGCAGTAGTCCGCCATCGAATCCCCACACTCAGATATTACGCCCGTGACGCTATCCTTTCCTCCCTCAGGATACCTAACATAACAAGTCGCCGTTTCTTATCAGATCTCATGTTTCTACATAAAGTCTTTAGTGGTTCTCTACGGACAAACGAAATTCTCCCTCTTTTCCGATTTCATATTCCTCCTCGCCCCTTACGAAACAACTCTCTGCTTCACATTCCGCGATTCCGTCTCTCCACCTCTCAACGCTCTCTGTTCTTCCGAATCCCCTCCTTGTTTAACTCCATCGCTTCGAAAATCCCTTCCCTGGACCTATTTTCCTCTGCTACTAGTTACAAAGCCACCTTAAAATACCATCTCAATAATTCACCATTGTCTAATCAATAGTGCCCCTTCTCACGTTTAAAAATTTTGTTTACTGTTACTTTTCATTTACTGTGCTATTGTTTGTTATCTTTTATATATTATTTATTTAGGAACAGCCAATGTAAAGGCCTTTGTGCCGTTTTTGGTGATGAAATAAATAAATAAAATTCCCACCGTCCCTTTTTCCATCGCTTAATCCGTCACTTTCCGTATTTACAACTGTCATTCAATAAAATGCCAATCGCGGAGTTACAATCGCTGTTAACGGCCGTGCAATCTGATTGGCCAAAGGACGGTGCAAGCGATGGTTTCAGCGCTGGTTTAAGGAGCGCACCGAGTGATGGATAATGGGATGTGATTTTCATCCCTCGAGCCGTCGCGGAAAATGATTGCGTTAAACTTTCATTATTTCGCCATCATTGGAGCGATCGCTGGAGATGTTCCTCGATAGGGATGAAAAAATATTATCGTGTGATTCAGGCTTCATATTATCCTAAGAAAATACTATTAAGAATAATTCAGTTTGGTAAAAATGTTGTGATGGAATCGCGTGCTATAACTTTCATGATCCTGAAAACGTAAATTTTCTCGCGAAAATGATTTTAAAACTCCAATAAGTCATTCATAGAACTTGACACATCGATTTATTTTAAAAATTCACTATCTTATTCTCAGTGAATTCAGCGGCGCCGACTCAGAGTCTGCTGGGAATAAAATGTCGAATCTCCCATAATATCCTCTGTACTGCGTTGCGTGCTGGATAATCAATCTTTTTTCCTCACTTCTTAAGTCTAGGAACTCAATTCTTTAACTGCTAGCGGTCAATACGCTATGTAGAGACCATAAGCCGCCGCCATCGAATTTACACAGTCGGCGCACAAGTCTGATTCACGCAACCGTTCGACTCCATTAAAGGAGGCCCAAGAACACGGTGGTAAATGGTTACATCTGTTGCCGTTTCGCGCGCATTTTATTCGGCGGCGTCATTAGGCAGCTGTATCTCCTTTAGACTTTCGCCATTAGCCTCGGTGGAAGTGATCTTTTTCAGTTGACAATCGTCGCGCATGCGTTAAATGTGTGCTTTATTTGGTTTATTGGCTCAGTTACGTATTACTGCCATGTATTTCCTCACGAAAAGTGGATATTGATGACTGGTAGTGCCGCGAGTGGCGATTTTGAAATTTGATTTTAATGCGCGAGGAGCGACAACAATTCTAGCGGCGGCCTTGAGAACCCTCTAATCTAATACTTGTGCCATGGCCCTTATATACATGGCCAGAATATAAGGGCCATGAATTGTGCACACGCCTATGGCTTTCTGGCAATCGTGGTAGTCTGGGGGCAAGCTCCTACCAAGGGCGTACCCAGGGTTAAAACTAGGGGGGGGGGGGGTGTGAGCCATGGTCGTTCAAGTTGAAACTATGTTGTAAAGTTGTAGAAAAGTTTATGAAACTAAATTTACAAGAAAATAATCTTTAAGAGCTTTATCAGTTTTTAACATTATTTACCCGGAAAAAAATTATTGACATTACATTTTGTTATACAAATAGCAATTTACTTTGATTTAGAGAAAATATGTTCAAAAATTTCGTTTTGAACTACATTTACTTATGCTTCTGGGGGGGGGACTGCCCCCTCCTGCCCCCCGCTGGGTACGCCCATGGCTTTAACCTTACCTTACCAAACTAACCTTCGGGTTGAAGCACTGAGTGAGTGAGTGTGACCTTCTCGCTGGTGCCAGCGACAGTAACCCGTAAGTGGGCCGCCACCCGCGGAACAGCATGACTCCGAGAGCAGCTGCTCCATTTGGACTCACTGGAGCGAATGCTGGAGTTTTCCGAGAACACGTCTCTCGCGCACTAATGCGATGTTTCGCCCGGAGAATCGCAACTCATCCCTCAGGCAAGAGGAGGCACGATAAACGGTCGGCGGCCAAGGGCAGAAAGGGGGCGGAAATGCAAGAGCTGGTCGCGAGGGCGGAACGGCATTTATCTCACCATTGGCGAGGGGGTGGTAAAATGGCAAAGAGAAGGAAAAGAGATGAGTGGGGACATAATATGAGAGAGGTAAGGAGTACAGTCAGTGGCCCATACTTAGGACAGGGATCTAACTTGGGACAAGATGGGACTTAAGATGGCTACCATGATGTAAACAGTGTTAGTAATCAAAGTGGTATCCATTGTTGCATAATAATTCTGTCTGCCAGTAGTTGTATTGATTTATTAGAGTTTTCTTAAGTTCATTAATTTTTTCAGATAAATTTTGTCATTTGTCAATGTAAATAAAAAAACGCAGTACAGTGACCCAAGTTAGAGTATTTTAATCTTAGCATGGTACAGGCATAACAAACCAAAAAAAACAAAAGAATAAATAACAAAGAATGGTGGGTCGTCAACGCATTGGCGTCGTCAGCATCAACAATTTGGAGGGGACAAATGGGGTTATATTAAATTTTTTATACAATTCAGGGGGGGGGGACAAAGCTGAATTTTCAAATATTGGGGTGACGCGTCCCCCATGTCCCCTATGGCGGTGACGCCCGTAGGTTAACTATTCCTTATTTTCAAAGTTCAAGTGTTCTTCAGAGTTTTGGTTAACAATTATAGTTTGCAGTTATTTTCTACAATATTTTTATTTACGTCATAGCATAAAATCTATTCTAAGTATGAGCTACTGACTATTTAAAGTATGATGGGAATGAATAAACAACTGTACAAATAGGCTACATGAATAAATCAGGATGGCGATTGAAATTTAAATTAAAATTCTCTGACTTTTCCTCGCTATTATCGCTGGATATTTACAAATTTATTTCACGGAACCTTTACATGAGATTAAAATTTGATTAAGGATAGAAAAAATAATAAAATGTACACATTGTACACAGATACACTAAATAAAATACATTTTAACATCTACGAGGCGCCACCTAAATGAAATCCTGAGAATAAGATGTTTATATATCGCACAAATACGTATGCGGAATGGGGATAAGAAAATTTCTAAATCCGAAATTGCGAGGCAAAAGCGACAAGTAGGGAGAGAATCACCAAGAAGAAGTATTCTGATTTCGATGAGAGCTCTTAGTGTTTCCTTAGGCGATTTGGTGACCAAAGGCTGAGTACTCTACCACTTCAGACTACTTTTCTTGTCCCATTCGAGTTACCCGCCTATGCTATTCCCCTCTCGTTTTAATATTCCAACCTGTTTCACCGTTGTATGTATACATACATTTTCCCTTAAGTATAACATAAACTTCCACAAATTTCAGCCCCCCCCCTAACAAAAAAAACAAGTGCACAATAGATGATACCTGGGGATGTGCCGGTTTCCATAACGCCTCGGGAGAATGTCGGACCATACCATCCCGGAAGAAAAAGAGTTCCTGAGTCATATTTATATCATATCTGTAGAAAAATGGTAATTAATAACAACTCATTGATAAGTCCTAGCGAGGCATATTTCCTAAAACGTGGTCCTTGTTGTATATTAAGTATATCAAATCTACCTTGCAATGTAAATATGAATGTACACCAGCAACTTGGGAAAAACTTTTATGAAATGAAATAGATAGAGAAAGACAAAAAAATCCTACATCCGGGCTTTCCTCTACCCTAACTCAAGTCTCCAACCATAACCAACCTCCGAGCTATTCACAGTGACGGCGCGAGTAACCGCACTTCGCGGTCAACGACTATTTTAAGCGTCGCCATTTGGAGGAAGAAAGAGAAAGGGGGGAGGAAAACATGGGGTATAAACATATTAAATCGAGGAAGAAAGACAGTAATAGAGGGCGGTGTAAGGGAAGGGGGTGAGCGGGGAAGAAGCCATTTGAAGAAGGGAGGTGCGTCGACCTCACGGGGAAATTTTAAAAGAGGCTGCAAAACTAACGTGAAAGAAGCCCCAAAGAAGAAAAAAAAGATGTTCGGTGAAAGGCAAGCGCATCGAAGCGAGTAAAGAGGAGGGCGGGGGAGCATAACGGGCGGCTGCAGGGAAGATGTTGGAGGGTGGAGTGGGCGGAGTGGGGCTTCCTCCGCTCATCCGCGTCGTGAAGACCTACGCTTCCGCCATCGGGATCGGCTGGACAATACCGCATCACAGCAACCATATGCAAGAAAGCTGAAGGCGGTGGTGCAGAGGAGTGTTGCGAAAAGGAACGAATTTTTTTACTTTCAAAGTGGCTAAAGTGCAGGAGAGTTGCGATTGGTGGATTTGAATTCAATGAAAAAGTATTTAAAACCACTAATATATTCCGATTCTCACAAAGCTTCCAAACGTTAAAAAATCACGGATTTGTATAAAAAATTTCAAGTTTTACGGACTTATTTTTTTACTACATAATAATGTAAAAATTCATACTGTACCGCAAAATAAGAAGAAAAAGTAAAATAATTTTTGCCTTTCTCTGTACGTAGGATACAGCATACAGGGTAGGTACAAGGAAGGGCAAAACATATTTTGGATACAAGAATTTAAAAAAATCAGTTATTCCGATTTCTCCTTTTCTGGTGGTAACTATTATTAAGAGTTTGGTGTTAACCTTGCAATGTAAATATGAATGTACACCAGCAGCTTGGGAAAAACTTTTATGAAATGCGTTAAAAATGGTGCTAACCGTTAATGGTGTTGACGAGCTTAACAGTTCTAATATTAACACTATGATAGATCCTAATTTTGGAATCGCTTCCATATCAAAAAGACTTAAATAAATTTTTGAGGCAAATTTTCTCGGCAAAAAATCCCATATACCTCTGACTATGCTTACCTCTGACATGAGAAATTCTGGCCATTTTTGAAAATTTAGGCGAATTAATGTCATGAGAAAATGACCAAGAGTCAAAAGTGGTCCAAAGCAATCACTACAACCAACAAATCCATCCTCCTTGACCCACCGACAGTAATGTAAGGAATAAAATATGATGCACGTAAACTTTTTTTAACTTTTTCAATCCCCCTGCGCCCATATCCGAACATTTAACATCGATTGAAATTCGTTTCACAAATGTAAGAAAATTATCAAAATAGTGACTGTTGGGTAAATTTGAAGGACTTGTGCCATCACAACATATTTACCAATAGAGATATGTAATATTTTTTTCTTATTTAACAGTAAAAAACGCAATTTTTTGCCCGCAATGGTACAGTAAAAAATGCGTTAGCAACGCTTTAGAAACTTCGAAAAAGAAAAATCGAATAAATTTCTGATTTTTGAAATTTCGAAAGCTTTGCGCGATCGAAATAAAGTGACCGATTTCAATAATGTTTTCATTATTTTGAAAGTATTCCCGAATCTCATAAACGAAATATAAAAAAAAAACGATTTGGCCGAACAGATCCGTCAAGTGATCTCGGATTTTGCCATTTCAGTCTTGTTAGCGCAGAAGCCGAGAATCCCTCGCGTTCATATTTACGTCGAGTCTATCAGAAGATTATGCAAAGCAGCGGTAAGCGGTTCAACTGCTCGTGATTCCATTCCAATTGACACAACTGTCATCACACTTTACGCAACGGGCATTGGTGGGAGATCGAAAAAAGAAGAAGAAATGTTACTATTCCTTTGTCTCATATTTCTAGTGATAATTATAAAGCGTGCAAAGGTTACGGGAGCAGGCCAAGGGTATATGAGAGAAAAAACATAGCGTTTGCCCTTGGCGGCATGTTGCTCAAAACAGTCAGAGAGAGTAGTTAATAGCCTTCGCAGCCATTCGTTGGACGGGGTAAATTCTACGGTCGTCAGCTCAGAGTAATACTCGTACAAGCAAGAGTAATTTTCGGCCTCTGCTCATGCGTGCAAAACCGAAGTGGCAAAATCCCAGATCACGTGATCTCGGAAGGGTCTGACTGTTAGATTCTAATAAAGTTTACTCACGCGCTATTTATTCCGATTATGAATTTTATTTCAGTCACATTTAATATTCACGGAGAAGATGTATCAGAATTTAAATAAATTTTGCTCTTAAGTATCTCATATTCTATTAAAGCTTAAATGAAGGTGACAATGATTTCTCGTTTCACGGAGGAGGGTGACGGCTAGGTTCGCCAAAAATTTTGAAAATGACCAGCCTATTTTCCATTGGTTTTTTTTCCTTTAAAATTTTTCCCAGCAGGCTATTGAGGCCCAATGTAAAATGCACATATTTATGTTATAAGTTCAATCTATCTATCGGCAATAAGCCGCCCTTTACGGATATTATTTTAACTTCACTTGCAGATGGAGCAGGTTGACCCGCACCAGGCTTGACGAAGTTCGCGCTTAGAAGTAGTGGAAGCGACAGCACCCGCGAGCGATGCTATCGGTCGAGCACGAACCACAACGCTGCCCTAGCCACCCTTCACCCGGAAGCAGAGCACCACACACAGTGTAGGGCACCCTGAGAATTTTATTTACATTTTTACTCTTGCGCAGGGAGGGAAAGATAGCCATGGCGCTCTGGTCTATCCCGTACATTGAAACTGGCATCAAAAATTAGATTGCTTCTGTGAACTGATTGAACTTGAGTGAACTGAAAGTGCACCTATGGCAATGGTTCTCAATCCGTAGCCCAGGGACAAAAGGTGCGATCCTCAAAAGTGTACCCAGGGTGGTCACTAAAATGTTAAGATAATTTTCCTGATTTTTCCAGACAGATGATGCGTAATTTACTGACTTTTCATCTCTATAGGTCTTAAAAATGTGGTTAAGCGCGAATAAATATTAACCTCTTAATAAATTCAAGGCAACAACAAAGAAGACTAAGAAAAGTCACGATGATGAAATGAATTTCAGCACTTTTGGAGTAAGAAAAAGCGCAATAATAATTTTAGCACTATGGAGCAACTGCAGAATGACATATTGGGTGTGGAACGTTCAGATATTTAAGATATGTTTATGGATAAGAGGTTGAAGATAAAAATCGTCAATTTTACAAAAAACTACGGATATATTTGGCAATTTTACAGACATTTCATGAATTTCCACACTAAATGAAATTCTCTGACTTTCCAGTATGTCCAGAAGAAAGCTCACCCTGGAACCACAGGACAATTTTACTGTAGCCAATAATTGTATATATTGTTGAGAAGTAGCGCTAATTGAACGAGCCCGGGAGAATGTGATTCATAAGCAATTTTAACTGCTCTAAAAGAATCATTTGGACTAATTCGACTCCGAATTTGGTTTGCGGAAAAAGCACTGAAACGGAATTCGAGAAAGTCTGTGTGGTCCTCAAACGATTTTATTTCCATGTGATGTGAGTGGTCTGCAGACTTCCACGGGTTGGAAAAGACTGATATATGACATATTTCATTCGAACCCCGACCGACTCCATGGGGCCTGAGGGGGCCCGAGCCCCCCCAAAAATTAGTTACAGATGTGAGGAAAAAATAAGTCAGGCTTGTCGATTTTCCCCGGAGTGTCCAGATATCGAGATTCGAGTGATCAGGGTTCTAATGTTAATCACATGACTCTTCTAAAATGCTTAAAAAACTTAAAATTCACTAATTATAAAATTTACCGGGGCAAGGTCCCCGGTTTGGGCCCACCCAATATTTTTTGTAAGTCGGCACCCCTGATACTGACGAAGACAACAATCTTCTTCTTGATGACGCTTTTCAAGCAGTAGTTCTCCACCAAAGGATTGAAATTCTCATCATTGGAACTGGTTTGATGAGAAGTGAATGCATTTCCCGGGAGCTATAATTAGAAGATATCGATGTGAACATGCGGAAACAAGCGTAGATATGCCGTTGCGTCAAGACTCTGAGGTTCGAGCCAAGTGGGAATCCATCCGGTGACTCATGGGCAATGCTGCCAGCGTGGTCACAAACCGAAGATAATATTAAAAAGAGATTTTAGCAATAGTTTTTGACGAGGCTGGCTTCAATCTATCAGAAACTAATAATTTTTTATTTCATGAAAATGTGCAACACCTACTCTGCATCTTTTCAAGAAGTAAAAATGTTTAGTCAAGATGGTTATAGAGCTCTATCTATTTTACATCGTCATCGCACGTCAATAATCCTAAGATTGGTTTGACGCAGCTCTCCACTCAATTCTCCTATCATCTAATCTTTTCCCATCCACGTATTTCTTTTCTTTCACATCTTTCTTTACCTGTTCCATATATTTTGTTCGAGGTCTATCTATTTTTAGGACTGTGTTACGGGGTAAAAAATAGTTTAGCATGTTAGACAATATAATCAGGGATCAGATAGAAAATGGTAATGTTGACGTAGAACATCTCTCCACTGAGAAATGGATTAGCTGATGGAGTTGACTAAGTCCCTGATGAAAATAAAACTGTATGTACTGCATGTCTTGAAGGGAAACGGGAGTCGAGAACCTTTTCTTTAAATTAAAAGTAAATTGGCGACTAAATCCCTAGATTTGGTTCATTCTTACCTATGTGGACCATTCAGTATAAAAATCATTTGAAGGAAAATTGACCTTTTATTTCCCCAAAATGACGCAATGTTTTTAGATTCACTCGAACGATGTCCCCACTTTTTCCAGGCATACATCCATGGTAACAAGACAACGCAGGAAAATACAAACCGAGTGCCATCGAACTGGTTTAACACTCAGAGGTTTGACCCCTTGACGTGATTGAGATTGTTCTCCATAACCAGTGGCAATAACGACGAAGATGTAGTACACGTCTAGGGGACGGGGTAATAATGACCCTTAACGCCCTTTCACGCTTATTACTTGGGATAAAGGTTGGCTTGATAGGCTCCACTAGTGGAAGAAATAACTTTCCAGAGTAAGAACCTAACCACACACGAATAAAGTCAGCGTGACAGATGATTAAAACAGCGAAGATAATGTTCACTGGTCGAACAATACTCTTTCACCATCCTTTCAAAACATCAATGAAAGACCATCGCGAGTTGTAAATGTGGATAAAGGAGTTTCATAAGCAGAGAAAGAAGCAGAAAGCCTATTATAAAAAAATAATATGAACGATAATATTAAAGCTTTCCTACATCACCTATTTTATATCATCTACTCTTTCTGCGATATCATCTGCTCTTTTTAGATACAAGATCTGCAAAGTGCATAGCTTCCGGATATATTCAAAGTGATTTCAGCATATTTCATTAAGTTCATCCGTGGACCAGCTATGCCCATCGATCGCGATATATAGTGTGTCTGGATTCTCCCATATCACGTCTGATTGCATTACTTTTCTGGCCCATATTTAACAATGCATCACCACAAATTTTTGACCACTAATTGCATAACACCTGCTACTGGTGGATATTAAAATTTCGATGAGATATTTAGTACTAACGAAGGTATAGTGCTCGCAAACTTGCCATGCCTCTGACCGTATGTGTAGCTGAAGTAATGGTGGGGAGGGTACTCCTATCCCTCGAAATGAAGAGAATAAAGAAAAAAATTCAGTACCGAAGCTGGTAATAATTATTTTGATGAATCATATATCCACTGGTACTATCGCAATTAGTTACTTTTTATCTTGAATTATTTTAAACATAAAATATAATGAGATCCTTATTTATATTGGAAAACCAAAACTTAAAATGATCTTAGACCTCACAAAGATGTAATCTATGAACGCCACTGAGTGTAAATCCACTCAATAGTCTTTAGATATTTTTAATTCTGAGGAAACAATGTGTCGTGACATAGATAACTTGTGAATAAACATGAGTAACTTGTGGACTTGATATCGTAGACTAATTACTGTGCGTCTTCAGATATGAAAGAGTACTATACAGCACATATGGAAATTATCTATAATTTTGCGTCAGTTTGATCCATTTTTAAAGACTTTAAAATACTTTTATCATCCAAGGTGGGGGCATACTTCAGAAATTCAAGATTAATAATCACCGCAGGTGGAAATAATCAATTATTAAATGTAAGGAATGCAATCGCTCTAGAGTGTTTTTTTAATGTTGTGCGATTAAACACAGAATTTGATAGCTCGACGCAAAGCACGTGGCAAAGAACCTGAGAACGTCACAACAAACCGATAACATTCACGAGAGAACATGAAACCGTAATGAATATCACTCCGCTGGTTCTCGGATCCGCAGCGTGGATCTCAATGATATCTGCTCGGCGAAAGAAATCTCCCTCACCTTGCAGCCAATAATTTCAGACCGTATTCACGCAAGGACACCTTTATAGAGGCCACATTCTCATTGGACGCTTTCTTACGAGAAAGGAACCGTATTGGAACGCATCGTAACAACGGCAACACAATGCTATCGCACACGAATGATGAATAAGCGATTGCCACTTTTTCTGCGATAACCGTCTGCTTGAAGAAAAAAATCGCATCAGGATGCGAGGGTCACGGGATCAACCATCGGTCTTTAGCTGGAGAGAAAAAAACGCGATCGTAGGAGAACAAAAGACTACAGAGAAGAGATGAGATTATAAATACAACGCGCGTTTACGTCAGCAGCGCGTTGAATGACCGTAAATTATATCACAAGCGTCAACTCTAATTAGTTCTTCAATGGGTGCGAGCTACATACCAACTTGGAGTTCGAGTAAGAATGAGAAACAAGTAGAAGGTGATCAGGAAGTTTTACCCGGTCTTCCACCAGGATAGACATATTATTGTTAGCCTTGGGAACGGAGTCCGAGTGGGACTCGTTGGCAGCAATAAAATGCCAATCCTGGAGGAAGACTCGAGATGACTTCCCAAAAACAATTCGTAGAGGAATAGCAAAATTACAACTAGCTATGAATACCTCCAAATTTCTCGACTTTGTCGCAAATCGAAGACATCTTTAATTGTACCTTAAGATGACCCAAGACATTTTTTTAAATGTATCTTATGTGATATTTTAGAGCATTTTATGATAATTCGTCAAATATACGACAAATTCCACTTTTAAAAAACTCCGCATTACTCGAGTACGCTTCAAGGTTATGCATTCTGCGTGGCTTTTATAATTCCTCTTTAACTAAATGTAAGTCTCAGAAGAAGTAGGTATTCATACCCGCGAATATCGATAGGGATGATCGAATTTATAAATGTTCCACCTCTAGTCGCACTACTGGAACCTCAGCTAAAGGATATATGCAGGAGGATTTTATATTATATGCAGGCGCCAAGGACTCTGGGCACAGAAAATACAAGGGAGAACATGGGAAAAATAGGAATGGGAAAGGGGGTGAGAGAAAGTAGTTACCGTCGTTCAGCGTCTCGCTATCCCAATTCAAGTCCAGTACAGTGGCGGATACAGAAAAAACTCAAGGGGGGGGGGGGGGGGGCGCAACATATCTTGAGTTGTCTTTACTTTTATCGTAATAAAAGATGATCAAGTCACAGGCAAAGTATATGAAAATTTTATTTAAAGTGATTATAAACATGTAAAAGACAATGCCATCTTATGATATAAAAAAGTTACAATTGCGGTTTTGCAATGTTCGGCAATACAAGCGGACCCGCAAGGGGGGGGGGGCGCCCCCTGAGCCCCCCATCTGTATCCGCCACTGGTCCAGTATCGTCTGTTTGGAGAGATGGTGCTAACAGTACTCGGTAATTGAACTCCCTCAATATTTCCAAACGTTACGTAATACCGAGAGAGCGCGGTACATAAATTAGTTTTTTGTTACCGAGCCACAAACCCACGCATAATATTTTTTCTAGACCTTAGCCTTCATATCTAAACCTTAGCGGTGAATATGAGGTCACGCCTCAGTCATGGAATCCACAAGGTTATCTTAGAACTTTCAAAACAATCACACTAATGGCCAGGAAATTATCAATTCAACTTTAGTTTGAAAATTGCTAATATGAGGCCCATGGAAGGTTTGAAGAGAGATAATAAAATCTTTCTCATAAATTATGATCATAAAATTATAAATTAGTACCTCACTCAAATTATAATAAAACCTCTTGCAAAACAGTGGGTATAAAACCGAGGAGATAAGATATCAAAAGATATAAAAATAACATGGGTGAAACACAATCTTGCAAGGCAGTGGGTATAAAAGCACTGACAGACTGACCACTGACAATTGACTGCAAATTATTCTGTTAGAAATTGTGCTTTCTAAGGGTATGAAAACATTTCCAGAATTTCACGCCTAGAACTTGACCGTAAAGGTGAAGCTATTGACGAAAGATGCGTAAAAACTATAGTAAAAAACTACAGGAATAGCCTATCCATGGTTACACACAAACATAGCGGTTATCTATAAAGTTAAAGAAAAAAAATCAACAACCGATTCCCTAAAAGTAAGAGGGAATGTATCGAGTATATATATAGAATTTTCATGTTAAATGAATATTGAAGTGCGACCCAGAAATAATGTCTCCTGACGGACCCAAACGTAGAAATAGCATAATTAGTTATTAGGCTTACGTTAAGGCCTGATTACCTACAGCGGAATTTGCTGATCATGGAGTTGGATTGACAAGTGAAGAATAGAGCGAAAATTGTACCATGAAATTTGTCATAGCCAAAATTGCCTAATCACTTCAGTTCAATACCATGACTGAATATGATCTTTAAACATTTAATTAGGGAAAGAATGTTTCGATTTTTTGTTTAGCGGTTACAACAGATTGTCTTTAATAATTTTTCGCACCATTACATTCAAAAGGTTACCTGAAAAATGTAAAGGAAAAGGAAATATTGGGATACGACATAATTTATTTGCAATACGTTGCTGAAATGTTCTAAGCGTCACAAATACAATTTTTCCGCTGCTGAATATAATTTTTCATAAGTTTGATGATCACCAAAATGGGTACGTACTATTTTATTCCAAAATAGCTTCAATATTTCTTGCCCAGCGATCAATGACGAGAAGTTTGTTCCGTAATCCATCGTCGACTCCGAGAATAATGCATATTTATTAAATTCTATTGAAATATGTAACCTTCTTGCCGAGAAGATGATTCTGAACAGGCCGTTATAAGGATTTCAACTCTAGCTTTGAAGAAGTACGAGGCTTAAGCAAGAATTGATTCCACCAGAAAAAATACGAATTTCCACGCACGAGGACACGTCGAATAGTGAATTGCAAATCCAACATATAAAATTTATCAACATAATTCACCAAAGCCAAGGACGGGGCTTGAAAATAGATGAATGAAAGCAACCTGAACCGCAATTTCCACCAGTGTATTGCAGGTAGGCTATAATTGAAGCATTTGTCGATGATTGCCAATAATTTTCCCTTTCCAGAGTCTATATAAAACCTTGCATGGAGGTATATAACCTATTGGCTCGTGATTTAAATTCCATTGCGCAAGAATCACTCTGAGTCGATTATTTCTCCGGTATTCTGGGTTTTCTCCGCATATTCAAGATCGAAAACTTGTTTCCTCGAAGACCACCTACTCCAATTAAATAACTTCGGAAATGGCGTCATCGTAACTAGAGATGCGTCATGCGCTTGTCCTCACAGAGTTTTCCGTAATCCATTCTATTCAATCATACACTTGGACATAGGTTTGCGTACATTCCCTTCCTGATTTTCTAAGCAATGATTTCTTCCACCGTAACGCCGAGAAAGACCAATGTGAAGTACTATTGTTGAGCTTCGGGAGCAAGGAACACGAGGCAAAACATATAAGTAGGTAATAACAAATTTGACACACCGAAAAAAGTAAAAATTTGGGCAGCATATTCGTGGAAAACAATCACAGCTCGATAGCGATATCATTAATAGAATAGCTTAAGCAAAGGACGCGATTTTGAATGGGAAATGATTTACGATTATCTTGAGGATCATTGTGTTAGATTATGAAGAAGATGCTGCTTAGCTAATGAAGACTCATAAGTGGAGGAATATGCTTTACAGTGCGAAAACGTGGACGATAAGGAAGGGAAGCGAGAGAAGAATAGGGTAGTTTCCTTCATCAAAGAAAACGAAAGGCATTGACTGCGGTTATAATTACCACCATTAGTGCATTCATGATATACAAATTAATTGGTTTTAGAAATCCTAGTTTAGACGAATGTTAATGGTCAATTTTAACCTCATTTGAAAAAGGCCACACTGGCGCCCATGCGATACCACTCCACGTGGCGTCACAGGGATGTAAATGCTATACGAATAGTCAGGAGTTTTACATCGTCTGAGATTACCAATGCATGCATGAGGCAAAGAGCTCAGGGAAACATCTCTTAATAATCACTCAATACAATTGCGTTTGGACGGAAAGTATCCTTCGTTTGATAGGGTATTAATAATCCTTATTTAAGCCAAGCGATATCTGCTAGCAGGGTACTCTGTTACCTGCGAGCAGCCTGCATCGTATCGGGGCTCATAGCCTCGCACCAAGATGGCCTCACACGGCGGCAGCTGGAACCAGAAATAGGTCACACGGGCTTTTCCTAGCATTCATACTTAGCCGTCGCGTTTTCGCGCGCTTGAAATTTTTCACTTTTCATTTAATCACGAAAAACAGATATCGTCATTTAAAAATCTATAAGCGTGAAATACGTACTCCAGGAGTAATAATATTTCGATTTAGGCAATAAAAAAATAATAGGAAACCACCCTATTAGAAACAAGTGCGTTGTAAGAATGGGTACTAGACGTAGGTATGAAGTAAAGGTGGGCTAAACGATTTCTTTGCGGCATCGATTTCAGCTTATTCTGGTACTATCGTTTCCTCTTTTTTTCATCTTTTCGCCTTTGAGCATTAAAGCTTCACTTACCCGTTGAATGAATCATGCGAATTTCTAGTAAAAAATGTGGAGGGTTTGCACATTTCCATTGGCCCTCGCTGGAAGAGGTGTATCAGCGTGAGGCGATGAGGATGGCTTGCGAGACAGCAGAACAAGGAGACCCAAGGGAGGATTTTGGGCTGAGGAACCTCGTATTCACGCTCAAACCGATCGGAGTTATATCTTTCAGGCTTACACTGACACTCCCTACAACGAGCATAGATGCACACTGAATTTTTTGGAAACAATAGGACATTTCTGTATCAAGATTGAGTGATGATTCCTTGTACTCGCAATTCCTAGCTGTATTCACTTCAATTGATGATTATCTTCCTATTTACATCCACATATAGGCAAGATACTCGCAATAATCGCGAGTACCTTGTTCTCTATACTTCAGTTTTTAAGTAACCAGGGTAAATTAGAGTAGAGTAATTCTAGAAACGTTTGGTGGGTAGAGTAAACTTCTGTAGATAAAGAGGAAGAGGAGGTGACAATGAGATAAATTCCCGACCCACAAAGTAATTGAGGTATTTTCAGCGAAAATACGATACAGTGTATGAATATAAACATGGACAACGTTAGATTAAAATATACACTGACCTCAAATTTTGACAACACAGATTTGTGATAATGATAAACACATGGATATTGGGTGAATTTTCATGAAATACCCTTCATTTGGGTAGACACTCAGAAAACGTTTGAATTGGAATTACCCGAAGGTGAAATTTTCCGCGCAAAAAGTCAGTGCCAGCTTCAAGACATTCGAAATGCAGCCTCTACGGGTAGATATTGCTATACTCACAAGAATTATTATCTCGAACGATAGTCCACTGACCTACCCGAAAAAATAAGGTCATGAAGGAGCTATACTGGGTTAGAATGAGGTTATTCCCATTCTTTTATCGATTGGATAATGAGGAGTTCAGAGCTTATCATCAGATGAGGCGAAGAGTTCATTTCCACGAATATTCGATGTTATGATTCACACTTCTGCGCATGAACTAGCGACGGGACGATGAGAAAGTGCTTTCCTTGACCATTGCAGCTAAGATTGCTTCCAAGACGGAGGTGTACAATGCAAATGTGCAATGTTTTGCGTTTATAACGATCACGAATGAATGATTCTCCAGCTAACAATATTTTCTCACAATGGTATCAGGTAAAGCATTTTCGATCAGTGAATTGCACCATAAACGCAAAGGTTTAGAAAATCTGCTACACGAGTATTCTCCTTGAATAAAGAATAAGCAGAGTCGAGCAGCAAAGCCTTTTTTTCTTACCCTTTGTTCGTCAGCAATTAAGATAGTATTACGTTATAATTATGCGGTATATATTAATACGGAATGATGTGTTAATTTTATTTCAATTATGTTATCTTATAGTAATCACAATTAGTATCAGTTTTTGATAAATCCGTCGACAAATTTCAAAGAAATTACTCATTTGACCTAAAAAAAAAAACGGTGATAAAATTAAGACGAAATAATAGAATCATAATGATTTTGTGAGATCGAGGACAACCTTGGATATTTATCATATTAGAAATGTACTTAATCAGCTCACGCCTAATTTACTAACACATACGATCGGTTTCAATCTTTTCGAGCAATTTTCAAAAGATTGCAAGGTATTATCTCAGCAATAAATATAAAATACTAAAATAAACTTTGTAAAAAACACATTTAATAATTAAGCGTGAAATTAACGGATTATAATCTTTAGGATTATGCATAGATTCCTCAAATCGACCGCTGATTTCATCCATAGACTCAATCAGTATGAATAAGTCAAAATGATGCTTTAAGTAAGATTACTTCGGTTGCGGAGGATTGTCTGAGGTCGCTGATGTGGCCCCTGAGTTCCTGCTGAGTCGGCCTTGAGCTAAGAAGATATCTGTTCTCAAGGGCAGGTGAGCAAATGCTCAACTTGTTCGATGATACATTGCACTTAAAGTACTTCTCGAACGTAGACTAAGAATTTTTCATCATTAGGCTTCACAAACTTCTTCTGTCGACTTTCGAACTTAAACTCAGGGGCGAGGAATTCTGATCTTCGTATTAGTTCAAAGCCAAATTATTTCGAGGCCAATATTTTCATAGTGCCACAAAAAATAGAGTAAATGAGACAACTCATCACCAATTATGGCGGAAAATTAATTAGTAACAGTTAAAACGACAAAATTGGGCTACAACAACCAACATTTGTCATGTCATTTGTCATGATGTAGTACTGAAAGTAAGTTAAAAATCACTGGCAAGATTATCGAAATGGGTATCAAGGTGTACTTCTCCCTATCTGCAAGTCTGCATGGTACAAGTGATTGGGTCGGTGAGGTGACATAATTGTTGGATTCTTACTCTGAGGAACTGGTTCACATCCTGACGGTTGTGGGGACTTCACAAGGAAAGCTTGAGTGCGGTAAGGAGGGCACTTCATTCATTACGATCGTAGGATAGAACATAAATCTGTGGTCCCGCAAGCGCCTCTTATATGAAGCAGGCTAATGCCGACTATAATTGTTTTCGGGATAAAGGAACGCTAAAAGACTTTATCCATTTCATAACGGTTATATTGCATGCTCCAAGATATACACGAGTAACTGGACAGTACGTAGAAAGGACAACGAAGGACTGACTTCCTAATCAAAATCAATGCCTTATCCCATGTAGTGGTTAAGATCAATTAAGAGAATTTACTGCCATCAAAAATTTCCCAAACATTCCTCAACACCCTTTCTTCCTACCCTTCCCTTGTGGCACAAATTACTTTGCTGTCGGCTGCCTCCTCCAAATACCATGCTTACAACAAAATGTCTTCACCAAAGACTTTCTAAGAAGTAGAATCACTACCCATGAATAACCTCAACGAATACTGGACGTAATACTTATAAACTGCAAATCAACTTCCGTTGAATGCCTTTTTCGATACGAATATCATGCTTTCACATGCACTAAATCATTCCGCTTGTACAATCTTAAAAGAGGTTTACAATTTTATTCAAGTACGGTCCATTAAAATACATATCGGGCCACTGATGATATTTGGCAGAAACCATAGAGCCTTTCTCTTTGCATGATCATCGTTATTTAGGCTGATCAACTCCTTTTGATGGAAGGGCTGGTCGTTTAAAGAACTTCGGCACGACTTCCTCCGTGCAGAATGATTCGTCACCAGTTTATCACGCAGTTTGTCACCAGATATTTTTATCAAAATTGCAGAAAATGACCAAGGTTTTTGACTCGATATTTCAGGACGTACTCTACAAATCACAGCACGCTAAGAGGTAGGGACTAGAAAGTATACAATGGCGTCAAATAAACCACGGATGTCGAAACGACCTGTTGAAGAGCGTCTGCCATCCACCGTTACCTTATGATGAAAAACTCATCAATGGCCAATATGAGAGATAGCAATAACCATAAAAAGTGAGGTACTCATTCAACGAACAAATTATATCGCGAAAGATGGTTTTTATCCTCGTGAACCTCTATTTCCGCAGCATAATCTTGGATAATAAACGTGAGTCATAATTACACTCAGCGCGATACCTACACCTATCACTTATCACGGAACACTTATAAGCGAAATCCTCACCTCCGGAACTGACATTTGCATAGGCTTTTGGTCGGGGTCAAATATTCAGGTATCAATACGTATCCATTTATTGTGTATTATATTCGGTAAATTTTCGCCACAATATACATCCGTATTCCCCCACGCAATGATTAAAGGAATGGAAAATATAGGATTGAAGTAAATTATTTGTACGGAAATTTTCAAGCACGTCACTTTGCTCGGTTAAGTATTTTGCGTCATCATGCGGAAGTAAAATTTGCGTCCTTATCTATTATCGCGTCTGATTGTCTCCTGCTCACTTAAGGCCGAAGTGATTATTCGCTCTTGGCTAGACCATGGATCTTACGAAGGTCACTTTTACGAGCTGCGATCAATGGGAACAAAGCATAAATTCGGGCTCAATTTAAAATTATGATACACATTCACAGTAATTAAGGAACAGTTATTTTCTATGAATACTTTCTACCCACTCTTAAGGTTCACTTATTTAGCCTATGTTTTCAACTATCATTCAGTACGTGAGGTAAATTGAAATATTTGCTGAGATTTCAAACAGCAATCAAGAATTTATTGATTCCTACTATCCCATGTTTGCTCTAAAATAAGTTACATGATAGCCAATGAGACGAGATAAAAGCAATGAAGCAGAATGTAGCCACAATTTAAAATCAAGGTGCATGTGAAGAGAATATTTATATAATCCGTGAAATCAATGTAGAAACCGTATCTTTTACATTTTAACCGACGAAAATGGGAAGCGTGAATAATATTCTTATGCATTTTAGTGATAAATCCGTGGAAATGACATTCTTCATTTAAGATGAGAGATAAAACAAACAAACTGTCGGAGGAAAACAGCCAACAAGGCCACGGAAATTGAATGAATAGTGATGGGAATAAATGATAAGCAGAAAATAAAATGTAATACAATGGACAGTATGGTAATTGCGAGCTATTAATGAAAATTCTGAGACGCGGAGGAGGAGAGAACATGCAATTCGTCCTTCCCCGATTTCTTTCGAAACTCGAGCTCATCCCATGCATGAGAACACCTGAAAGAAGTCCCTCCCCCAACCGTTCCTTTCAAAATTCTCCGTGCCTAATTTTTTGCTGAAGGGCACTCAAGGTAATGCCAGTCACCAAAACGTATACGCAAAAGCACCTTGAAAATCACGCACGACCACTAATATAACAGGAATGCAGATGATACAAATTGGGAGGGCATATAAAGTTACATCACAGAGGACGTTATTTTACGGGATTTAAAAGTATTCGGAAATTTCACAGTTTGGGATTTCAAATTAGTTGCGAGAGTAAAGTTGAACTGAGCGAGAGAGTATGCCATTACTTGCAGCAGTTAAGCTTGTTGTATGTTACATGGACATCTAGCTTCCCGAATTCTATAATATCCGTCTTTTAACAGCGGCCCGAGTCCAGAAATTTTCGATACAAAACAGATATAGAAAACAGACCATTTCTATAGCAACGAAAAAATATGTAGCCTCATGATCGAACTTTGGTATTATTAACTTCAATTTGATTTTTAACAAACTACCTTATACGGTATGCTATTTTTAAGAACTTCCGCTAGGGCAACTAAAATGAAATAAAATAACATATCATTACGCACGTTCGTAATTATTTGTGAAGCAATACGAAGTTATTTATCTCTCAATTACGACTCACTTCCATAAATGTATACAGCCTGTCGTTAATATCACAAAAAATATGATGTTCCATGTTTCCTGCGAGCATCCGGCTGTATTTCTGCTTTTGGTTACAACGAATTGCCTCCCAATTCTTGAGGCGTCTTTGGAGGGGAAAAAAACTACGATGCACCAACAAATATGAGCTCCAACACTGAAAAAAGCATGAGTTGAGTATGGTAAGTTCAACTATTGAAGTGAATACGTAATATCATAGAGTAAGTATATATACTTACTCTATGGTAATATTTATTAAAGGATACTCTATACGCACGAGACGGCAGATTTTCCTTTGAAAACCACTTCGGTATAAAACTAACCGATTGTTAAAAGGAAATTAAAAACAATGCCGCGCATTCAAAATAGTTATAAAAATATGGAAAAATCTAGGGAAAGCGGGGTAAGGGGGAGTACTTGGTAGCGCCCAATATTACAGTGAGGGAGCAGGGAGTGACGTCAGTTATTTTCCTTCTCCCCCGAAAGGGAGAATATATTGCCGAGTTCTCAATGCTCGTAACTTTAAGGGCAAATTATGAATATATACATTATTATAATTTCGAACTGAATCAGATCCAAAAACGAAAAAATAGAATGCAATCACATTGTCCATCGTGACTTCTTTGTCCACATTTAAGACCATCACCGAAGTTATAACAGTTTAAAATTACTTTTTCTCTTTGAACAACACAAAGAAATATCCAACACACTTTTTTATAACGTCGCGATACGTCACTTCGGTATCTGTGCCAATGAACGAAGATTGGATGTCATAATGCCTGATTGGATAATGAGGTGAAATCGAGTCAATGGTTAATGAATACTCGATGCGTTACTGCACAACGACGCCAGTTAGCGATGGCGAGGGTCAAAGACCACCACCGCTCACCGAAATGTTGCGCGACCCTCTCGGCGACGAAAAGAAACCATTCAACAGTCGCACTTGCTTGTATAGGTGGGCTGAAAATGAACTCCGCACAGTTTCCTTCTGGCCATTTAAGACGAGGAAAATTTTTTAAAAACGACAATGTATCTGAAACTGCATATCCTGGTCTAAATGGATTAGTACACTGAGAGAACAGGTTTGGATGCTACACCCTAAACCCTTTTGGGCGGGGAGGTTTGGGTGCGCCATCAAGAATCATGCGACGTCAGAACTAACTCTTTGGATGTGAGAACCAAAGGCAAAGAATGTCACACCAAACACGTCCAGTCAACGTCCTTTGGATGGGAGAACCAAAGTTATGGTTAGTGCACTCTACCGGTTTAGGTGCGAAATCTAAATCTATTGTTACGCGCTCTGGTGGCAATCTTATGAAGCTCTCTAGCACTCCCGCAGTACTGTGTTTAGCCGTGGAAGCCGTAGACAGGTGTGGACTTGTTGTGGGCAAAACGGGCGAACTCTGCTGCCGCTTGTGCTTCGTTGCTCTTGCTGCTCGAGATTATGGACGAGGGGACGGCGAATTTCTTATCGAAGGCTGGACTTGGAGCCTATATCCATGTGTTCGCTGGTAAGTTGCGAGTTGTTGTTTATTCTCACGGCCATTTTGTGTTTATTCTCACCGCCATGTTGCATTAATTCTCATGCCCGCACTACCACCCTTTGCTTATGAGTCCTTCAGATTCCTATTGTTATCTCTATGTGCTTATTAAAACAAAGTTGACACTCTCAGATCATATTTTGTCGGAAGTGCTGCTGTGCTTATTAACATTGACCTTTATTTATTGAAGTTAAATTGTCTCACGTTTCTTGTATTTCCCGATGATATTTATAATATGTTGTGATTGTATTTAAATAATATTTTATGTTATTGGTATAGAATTTGATAATGATATTAATTCACAGTGTTTTGTGCACTTTTTATGATATTATAACGGTGGATTCATCGAGTCTTGCGGAGTAATCATCGAGAGCGTTGGCACGGAGGTTATTGACGAGGAAAGGAGAATGAACAAGAAGAGATTGAGAAAAATTGTGTGTTTGGAGTGAATTTTATGTAACTGTGTGTTTGTATATTGAAAATAAATGTTCTTTCTAGTGTTCTACAAATGGGGATATTTATTTTTCCACCCACGCACATTACAATATGTTGAATTATGTGATAATAGATAGGTATTATGACAACTGCAGATTTTCTCATTATTTAGTTGCACTGTTAGAAATGGGCTGAAAAAGAACAATATTCAAGTGTAGTGGGGCTGAATACGAGCGAGGAAGGGGTAGGGGCGCAATCCTTTGGGCAGGTGATCTAAACTTTTCATTCGGCATCCAAACATTGTTCTGATGAGCTACCCAACGCTTTGGTTCTCACACCCAAAGTACTCGTCCATCTTCTTTGGATGTAGCAACCAAAGGAGTAGTTGGAATATCCAACTCCTCATCACCCATTCCCTTTGGGTGACACAACCAAATGTATGGACAAGTCCTTTCCTTCACCTCAGCTTTGGGTGTGACACCCAAACCTACGATTCTCATATCCAAAGTGTTTTTTCAGTGTAGCGGAATTTATTTCAGTCAGATGCAAATGTGGATTATATCTTTTGGTGAGGAGGGAGGGGGACACGTTAAATGCAAGACCACGGTAAGCAATATTAAATAAGGACACTCTGTTACATTAATGCTAAAAATGAATACGAAATAAAAACTAAGAAATTCGACTAGTACAGGTAGTAGATGGATGGCAAGTACTACGATAGATCTAAGCACTTGGGAGTAGACAACTTAAACACAGAACATTTTCCTTATTTCGGGGGGAGCGGGAGTTGGCGAGCCCCTCAGGGCCCAGTTGATACACGATCCTTATTTTTCAAGCACTGACTCGTGAATAAAATGAGGAAACGTATCATTAAATAAAAATTTCCGTTATTTTAAGAAACAATGAGTGGAAACTAAAAAGCTGATAAATAAAATTCAGAATACATGTTTGATTCTTCCTGTTAGCACAAAAATGTTCAAGGTATAAAAGAGTTTTACAAGGGTGTCCCTTAAAATACGGCACGTTCTCCATAAATGTTTAAAATTGAGGGGTAGCAACGACTATAACGGTTAAATAATGATTAGGCGACAATTACGAGAAGAAGATAAAGTAAAAACGTATACATTTTTAACGAAAAGTAAGGAAATGTTTTTTTTTTATAGCCTCTGCTATAATTTTTATCGAAAAACTATCGTCACAAATGAATGCAGCGTCTCTTCCTACATTATAATAAATTTTTAAACACTGCATAACGTAATACTAATTGTCCTGCTGATATTGGCAACTCAACGGTCTCGGCGTTATGGAGATTAACAAGGGAAACGAATCTCAATAAGATCCAACACTGTCAACTAAACGTGGAACGCACTGTAGGATAGTATACGATAAATGGGGGTAAATGATCAATTTTTAAATCACGTATTAATTGGGGACGAAATTATAATCAAAATGAAATAAAAATTAATTGCATGAACAGGAGAGCATGTTGAACTCTATGCCAACCTCCTCTATGTCTCTATCGGATAGTAATGTACAATTTAACACACCAAACATTCATACGATAGATTATCACCACTAAAAATACGCATACACATACTAAATTTTTCTATTAAGACCATGCATTCTAAATCACAAAACTGCGTCGAACACTCAATGGAGGAAAGTGCAACTTCAAGAAACACTCGCTCAAGGCCCAGGCTTATCACTAGTTCTGAAAAAAACATCAAAATGTTGCTTTTAACTTCCCTTTTAGAGAGACTGTTCTTCACTCAACACTTTCTTGGCGTTTCCGGTGCGCGGTGGCCTGATTGTTTTGACTTGCAGATAAGAAAAACACTACCGTTTCATGGGTCTACTTCAGAAAGCTTTATTTCCGTAACATGGATAGCAACTGAGTGATCAGTAAACCAATTAGCAATTCAAGGAAAAATAATACATTCTGGAATATATAGCTATATCTCGAGATATATTATTTCTTAAACACAAGTGTCAAATGGCAAGATGGAGGAGTGACGTACTAACAAAAAAATCTGCTGAAGCGACATTTGAAAAACGAAAGCCAGGGGAGGACCGTCATTACGCATAAAAGACCAAAATTTTTAACAGTTTTTTTTTACATACTACTCCGCGAGCGCTACGATATCATCAACATGGTTTCATGCAAGGAATCTAATAACCGTTGAGATTGCTGGGACCACGTAAAAAGACAAGGTGAATAGGGTCAGTGAAAGGAGGCAAATCCTTGGGCCGCTTCACAAGAGAAAGAAATCTAGTACAGCACGAACGAGGAAGAAGATCTTCATGGAGACATGCAAGAAACACTGAAAAAGATGGAGTAAAACTAAAATATAAAGTATCTGTTCATGCCTACAGCAAATCAAAGAGGTATATTACAGCCACTACCATGGAGTATGAGAGAAATGAAGGATATTTGAAATGAGTATTGCTAATGAGGTGTCCTTTTCATCAACATAAGATCGATTCAAAATGTAGCTCTTCGCTAATTGTGATGGATGTGAATAAAGTTCGGCTGCTTCGGTAACCTGTCTTCTGACGTAGATTACAACTTATCCATTAATAATTCCATTCTAGCGTATTACCTACTTCATTTCGGGCGTATTATTACAGATGAGCAAGTAGAAAATTTTTCGAAGTACACGAAGTTTTAATGCGAAATGCAAAAGAGCTAAGAAATACGATTCGACCATAGACGAGTTATCCACAACATAATAGGAAATAACTTAAAGAAAACAAGGCATATATTCAAAACCTAAAATTAACGCCATGGAAATTCAACAGCCGCTTTCAAAATTCTGATAGCGAAACGAAAACCAACTTGTAATACCATTGAAAAATTTACTTTTCTGCTAGAGAATTTCGCAGCGCTGGATTGCAGTTGTATCCATAGTTTCCGGGTTAGCTGCGTCGAGGTTGATTTCAGATGACGTTTCGTGGCCTGCGCTGGCCACATCTTATGATCATGTATGAGCGATCTGATCTGAAGATGTGGCCTAAATAGACGACTGAAACGTCATCTGAAATCAACTTCGACGCAGTAAATGCGAAAACGTTGGAAAGGACTGAAAAACTTTACTCTCTGGATGAAAATATTTCACAATGTATAAAATCCTAAGCTGAAAATTGCGAAAGGAATCTGAGATGCAATAGAGAAGGAAACTTTACCACAACTCATAAGGCAATAAGGAAACTTTACCTCAACTAGAGAAGGATGAGATAAAAGTATTTACAAATAATCTATTTTTTTCGAAATAAAAACAGCACAAAATATTCCCACAAATGCCCTACACGTGTATAATATTTGATTTCGTTTGAGAAATATGTCCACCGCACGATTTCGTATCACTTCCACCAGTAAGTAAATAAAAATAATGTATTACATTACACTTGACATTTCAATACGATAATGATGATAATAAAGATCATTTTACGTATTGAAGCGATTTCAATACGTAAAATGATCTTCTTGCTCCTTGAATCCATAAGCTGGGGATCCCAAGCGCTAACATGCATCGCATGCGATATTTTATACATAACGACTGAACCAATTCATTGGAGCAATTTATCTTATATGAGGAAATCACTTAAACTAGAAATGGTAAACGAGCGAACACGGTTTTGCATTTGGTTTAGGGAGATGACAATAAACGCAGTGAAAATGCTAAAAAAGACAACCCTTAAACCCTAACTGGAAGTAGTGAAGAAAGCACCCTAATAAAGTACTCTTAAAGTCGGACGTGAAACGAAGCCGTGATCCTGAAAACTTTAGCTGTGAGCAGGCTAAAGACAACGCAGGGTCCTCTCCTATCAACCTACCCACCTATCTTGAATGGAGAAAATCGAAAAAATAGTCACCTCCTCAAAATTACTGGCAAACCAATCAGATATCATGGTAGGCTGACAAAAGTCAATGAGAAATTGTGCTTGCACGTAAAGGAACAGCAAAGAATAGGGAATAATCATTTAAAAAAAGTTTATTATTCGTATTCAAATTGCGAGACTGAATTTCCTAATGAGGCATTCGAATGTAACTACTACAATGTACCGTTACAAAAAAATAGCGGCCTGGGGTAATGGTATTTAATGGTGCAAATAAAAATGACTATCGTTACATAATGGAGGGAATGCCGCTACTACAGATGTTTAAGCTTCGTGATTCTGAATTCAAAGAAAATATGGGCCGATGAGACAGAATTTTAAGACTAAATATTACGACAACATTCTAAAAATTCTACATACTGAAATTATGAATGAAATCTCATGAAAAATGAATAAATGGCATCGAAAAAAGGATATAGCAAATGTATTTAGGTAATCAATCACCGAATAAAATTGTAGATTCAATAGATAAAAATAAACGAACTATGAGGGACTTTGATCTACATAGATATTAGCTATAGTCATTCGGGAAGCCACGACGACAGTATGGTTAATACAAGATTTGTCTCTCATTTTCATGAATTAATATTGGATATTCTTATAAAATGGACACAGATGAAAGGTAAGACCTTCATTATAAGATATAAGAGGTCCCTAATTACCATTTATAATTCCGTTCCCAATGAAAAGTTAGTGCATAACGTCCCATATATCGGACGTGTGTATTTTATTTTTTTATGGGCTCCAGTTGACTTGCGCTACATTTTAAAACTGTATTAAGTTCAAATGGATGTCTGTCTTCACCCCCCCCCCGCTAATATTTTAGTTGACTCATTGAATTTATCGACTAGAGAAGTATTTATGTGAGACATGGCACACGTCCGATATATCGGACGCTATGCACTAATGGGTTAAATCATATGGTATTAGAACATGGGTACTGCATCAAATGGAGAAATGTCATGGTCCATTATTAGTTCTATTAAGTCTAAAAACCTAGAATTGTATGTGATCACAAATATAGGGCCAGTTTATTATTAGTATACCATGAAAGGGCCAGTATTAGTATAACGGGTTAGCCTTGTTGTGGCTGCTAATTTCGTACTCCTTTTCGGAGTCCATTGGTTCGCAATTTACTCACGTTTTTCACAACAGGGTTAAAATCCCTGACTATATATATAACGTGGAGAATAACTCAAGATGAGTATTATGGGCGTTGAATGAAAAGCTATGTTGGCCTTCGTATAGCTGTGGAGGCTATTTAAACTTCAGGATAGTGATATTTTATCACTCACTCGATGCCTCATCCCATAGATTGGTTTAGATATCTGAGTAATAGGTTAAAAACCAGTGTAGGATATATAACCACATATAAGACATAACTATAGACATAAAATCAGTGGCGGATGGTGTGCATACGTGGATAAGACGGGTATTTGGACAACACCGATGACTTGGCCACCCTTTAAAACCTATGGATCGACACCTTTGTTGGTATGCCATTCTTTTTGCCACCCCTTTGGCCTTCACTGTGACCTTACTGGGTCAACGGTTGACTTTTCGTAAACAAAAGTGTTATTTTCGGTTTTCCCGCGTCCGAAAACCTAAGAATTGACATCTTGGTCAGTGAAATTCAGACTTTTTTCTATCTCGATTTTTTTTACATTGAAACCCCATAAGTCAAATTAAAAAGTGTACCCACATTGTGAGGTCAAAAGGTCAAAATTGTAAAAACTCAACAAAATTTAGGACTTTTCCCCATTAGTATGCCAATTTTCATGAATATTGCGTGAGGTGAAGTTACTAAAATTAGAGGTAAAAAATGACACACGACCTGTGGGACAGTCTGTATATGAATAAAATCACACTCAATGAAACTTTCTTAAACTTTACATGTGACTTGATTATTTTTTTATTGCGATAAAGATAAAGGTAGCTCAAGATATCATTTGCGCCTCCCCTTGAGTTTTTTTTGTATCCGCCACTGGGGAAAACAAACCCTAACCTAGCCACGAGCTGACATTGGAGGTATTCAAGGTAACTTCATGCGGCAATTGAAGCGTTCAGTCAGTGGTCTAATGTTCTACTATGTGCATTGGCAGAGAGTATGAGGGTTCAAAGGGAGCCCTTCAGGGATACAAAACACCGGGGCCGGGACCCAAGCCCGTGGCTTGATCCGCCCGATCACCCGGGGAGGGGCTGGAGAGGAAGGAAAAAGGAAAGAGGCGCCGCCGCGATAGGAGACGGTCGACGCCTCTGGAAAGGGATAGGTTCGGTAGGGATGGGACGGGGAATTACACTTCAACGCTATAGAAGCGAAGAAGGCCCACTAAATAGCGAAACCAAGCAAAGCTATTAATGTTCTAGCAATTTTGGATGATCATTCTATGAGGAAAAATAATCCAACGATCAAATCGTTAGATTATGTGCATTGGCAGTGAAAATGGTTGGGGGGGCCATGGGACCATCCCAGGTCTACCCATCCTCTGGGGGTAACCCCGCGTCAAGAGGTAGTATTTCCCCCCGGAATTATTTTTCAATTTAACCTTCTCAAAACTAAAATTAGGTCTAATTTTTTATGACAATATCGTATGCATCGTATGATACGAAAAAATTTAGATTTTTTTTCGTTTGTCGAATTTTTCTGACAGAGGCGCCACGAGACTTCTAGGTGGAACCCCCTTGCTACACGCATGTACTGCTCTAACTACCAACAAAAAATACCTCGGAATTGATACCCGGTATGGGTTGAACCAGGCCTAGCTAGCTGATTGTAGTCGCTTTACACGCTTTGGAAAATGCATTCAAAATTTGATATTTTTACGGACAGAGAAGAAATAATTGCATTTTTTAAACTCTTGTGAAGCGCTTTGAAACAATTCCTACACTCGAAATAAGACACTCACAAGTATTCATTTACATGGTCAAATCAAATAATAACACGTTTTTATCAGAAGGCCACCACGCCCAAAGTGTCCAAAACGGTGATATTCCTCTACTCGACTGTCACCTTCTCAGACACATTGGAAAGTACCGGATATAAAACCTCCGCCATCGCGCTGCCAGGCACGGTATCAATACCCCCAACAAGTGGACCGAATCATCCGACTTTTCCAGACGAACAGTCCCCAACCTCCCACTACAAAATCTGCGCGACCCATAAATCCGTCGTCCGTGACTTTCAAAATATTTTGCCAATACCGTGACCGAATGGTAAGCCTTGGGAAGCATCGACCAAAAATTTCTCGCGAGGCGGCTCAAGGAAAAAAATTGGCCCCAACCCTGAATTTGTGGAATCCACTGTCCTGTGACTTAGTTCGAGGAGAGCAAGCACTACACTTTTCCAAACAAATCTACCTTTTGGTTGAAGCACTGAGTATATGAGTGACAAACCCTGATAAAATGGATGATAGTGCGAAATTCACTCGGCGATAGCTTCGTCTGGGGCTTAACCCTCTTCCAAACAAATGGACTTTCGAGTCGAACCACTGAGTGAGCGCTTGACAGGCCCACATGAACGCGGTGAATTTGTGAAATTCACTCGCAATAGCCTTAGCTTGTGGCAAGTTCTGCCCTCTTGTAAACAAATCGACCATCATATAAGGATAGAGTGAGTGCCTGACAGACCCAGACGATCTGTGTAAAATTCCAACGCCAATGCCATGGTTTGGGGCTAACTCTACATCCCTTGTTAACAAATCGAGAGTCGGGTTTAAGCAATGCGTCTGTGTGACATACACAAACGATATGGGTGCGGAATTCACACGGCACACAATACCTTCGTTTGGGGCGACCTTTACCCTCTTTTTCACAAATCGACCTTCGGGTCGAACCGCTGAATGAGTGTCTGACATACCCAGACTGAATCTGTGATATTCACACGCAATATCCTTAGTTTGGGGCGAGCTCTGCCCTCTTCAAAACAAACCGACCGGTCGGTTTGTTTTGAGGTTGGTCGCGACCATCGGATCGAAGGATAGAGTGAGTGATCTGTGCGAACTTGACACGCCAATACCATGGTTTGGGGCTACCAGTACCCTCTTGTAAACAAATCTGAGTGCGTATGTGACATACCGGGACGAACTGGGTCACGTCCTTCATCGCTCACCTTTTGCCCCCAGCGGCACTGAATACGACAGGTCGATGAACTCGATGTCGACGGGCTGTCGCGTCGGAAGATACGAGAGCGACATCACTTCCTCGCCCGCAGCGGCGTGAGCGGTTCCTCTTTGGGTCGCCATCCTCCACGCACTACCATCCTCCGGAAGGCTGCTTCCACAATGAGTCCCCCGGCCGACCCGCCAACGGTTCGCGGGAGAGCGAGTCCTTCGTCGCCCCTTAGAACAACAAACACCACGGAGGGTACGGCTTCGCTCGGAGCGGAATTGAGCGCTCCGTCCTGTGCGAGGAATGAACGGGTAATAGCGCGGAGGCGGAACTGTCTACTACTCCTCCGCTGCCCTCGGCGGCGCTGCGCTAAGAGTCCGCTCGCCACCCCCCCCCCCTTCCGTCCACTGAGGTCCTTTATGAAGGGCGGAGGTTGTCAAGTTTCAATCCGTTTCTCGATTCGCTGCGAAGGTTTTCTTCTGACTGGGACTGTGCTGAGATAATACTAGTGGAGGGTTAGGCGCGACGCGATTAGAAACAAAGCCATGGAGTGCGAGGGGGGGAGTAGTTAGGGGAATCAAAATCCAAATGTTCCGGAGATACGAGCCCCTTCATAATGCTGTGCATCTTCTGAGGGAAAACGAAGTTGAAGATTTGTTATTAAAAATATGTACATTTTCAACAACTATATATATATTTGACCCTTTATTTTAAAGTACAAAATAACTCGAAGTTCAGATTTTTCAACAACGAGGCGGAAGAATGCGCATATATTTTTAATGACGATCATAATTTGATATAGCTTTGGAGAAACACTATATTAGAAAGGGTGAATCACCTTGCAGGGTGTCCATTCAAATGTCAACCTGTGAATTCCCTGACTTTTACAGACAAATTTTGAAAATTTCCGGGCCAATGTATTGGAAAAATTTTACGGAAATTTCATCTCAACGAGAGAGGAAGAATTAAGGACAAAAAAAGTTACTACCTTAAAAATAAAAGAAATGTTTACGTCCTTTTCGAACCTTGTGTTCGTAACCCTTTCTTTCATACAAATACATATGAATTTTAACATTTATTTACCAGCCAACTGAATGAATCGTTGGAAATTGGTTATTCAAATATAGAAGATATCTTCTGCCAGGTTTTTGAGAAGGGTAGCCTACAAACCCTGCCCTGCAAATTAACCTCCTACCCAGAAATCAATGACAATTTTTTCCTGGGTATTTTAGGCCTATTATTACGGATTGCATATTGTCCACGCTCCAAGGAAGATCCCTCCAAAATTTCTAATTTGTATCAGAACCCGCCTCTTCTACTGTAACTGTGTTGCTCCGTTGATACTAACCAGAGGAAACTAGAACCTGCCGTCATAATGGCGAGTAGGCAAGCTATTCTTTAAAATCTGTTGCTTAGTAATACCATAATAATTGAGATTTATAGAGTTCATTATGATAGGGGCCTCATGGCCTGCTTTTCTTACTGCTGTTTGTGATACTCGTGGAGTGAAAAATTAAGGTAACTGTTAGATACCGTTTTTCGATACGTCACCTAAGGGCCGGAAATAGGAGTTTTGTTTGGGGGTGAAATCCATTCCCAGATTCCCCTCAGTCCCTCCATCCCCCTCCCCCACTACTAAAATATAATACATCCGTAAACTATTGTTTTGAGATGCGGTAGTTGAAATTACACACCGCATGTATATATTCTATTACGAATTTTTATTAATATTATTGTTTGAGACTTTAGAAATAAATAATTATCGTAAAAAAATTTAATTAGAAAAATTAACTACCTTTTTTAAATAAACTTTTCTAATTTTGCCTCCCCATGAAATCTGCCGCCCGGGGCACGTGCCCCCATCGTGACATCGCCCCTCTAGTTACGGGTCTGCGTCACCTTCAAATCGAACTAATGTCGTTTAAAATATACGGCCTCAACCATTCCAAAAGTAAGGGGGCGCTAATTACGTGAGGTGATTTTTGCGATTTTTGGACCCCCCCTTTCCCCTGGGTGAGATATCGTTACATTAGGCTCGATCCCCTCCCTCTAATCTCGCGTGAGATTGTTCAAAATACGTATTTTCAGTGTAAATACGTCAATGTATGCATCATTGCGTTAAATTATTAAAATAACGATTTTTAAAATTATTTTTTAATTTTTCACAGCTTCTTGCGGAAAAAATACGTAATACTCGCAAGGACTTCTCACGTGAGGATTCGTCGCGATTACGTAGGTCTACCCTTTTGCGCATGAAGTGTAACGAATAAGCACCTTCTCTGGCAAAAGCTAAGCTAATATTCACAGGCAGGCAATCACAACCTAATATCTTAAGCCATACGTTTTGTATCATTATGTAGTTACAACAGCATTACTAGTCTCTTATCATTTCTCACTTCAAGCTGTACGGTCACCAGTTTAGGTTTGCTTTTGCATGACAAGTAGTAAACACTGTCTAGCACAGTGGCTAGACAAATAACGTTTCCTATAACATGGGTTCAAGTACTATTTCTATGGGCATGGTTAGTATTGATCAAGTTCATGCGTTCATAATTTATTTTCGGCGGTCAAAAATATGGTAACTCATGTAAATGAGTATCCCAGTTAGGGGATATATTTATTTCAATGAACACAACAGCAGTTTCATAGCAAAATTGCATTACTTGCAACAAAATTTGATGGTGTAAACGTATTCTCCATAACACTGAAGGATTTTAGAGGGGCAACACGTGATATTGCATCATAATTAATTTGCATTGAGGTAATTTCATTGCCACCGTCATCTGAACACAATATTGCAACTATATTCATGAAATGCACAACAATTTGAAGTGATTCATTCAAAACACGAATGAAATGCTTCGAAAGCGTTTTGGTTTCCCCTTACACTTGAACCCATTGAAATCGATCAGTAAAAGTGTAAACACAGATAATACAATCCAGTATAGAATAAATGTAACCTCAAACATTTAAGCTATATGAATCCGTTACGTTTGCTTAAACCAATAACAACTCAACCCTATTAAAAAAAAGAATTTTGTCATCATCACAATGACTCCACAACAATTTGGAAGGCATGCAGTAGGTTTTTCCAACGCTTACCACACCAGTTAAGAACGGAAGATTTCCCTACTTTTCGCATATCTATTAGCTCGTGACTGCTTGGAACTTCGAGGGTTGGTAACTTTTTTATAATTGTACGTGTTGTATTAAAGATGATCTACCGCGAAGTTTTAGTAGAGTTATTATAACTACGATACCAATGTAAAGACATATGACTCCTAAATACACGGATCACAAAAATGTAATTCTGCCTACTCACGGAATTTTCACTTCGAAACTATTCGATAATATTTTAAGCAAATGATTAGTCACCTCATGTTTAGACGCCCAAATTTACGAGTGGAGCTTGCTCGCACATGCAAGGATCTTCCATGATGAATTATGAAGGCAAAAAATTATTCAAGTCATTCATGCAGACGTCATCGTCACACTTAAAGGGTATAATAAACAGCAATTAATGATTCGAACCACAATATACGTCCAATAATTGAGAAAAATATAAAAGAAACTTAAATATTATTCCGTGAAAAACTAGCTTTTAATGTTCCCCGAGTAATAGAAAAATGAAATAAATCAAATAAATTATGTTATTTTTATTGACCGTTTGTAACTGAACTTGATTAAGAGAGGCGACTCAAATCTATTACACATTCCTTTCAGAAAAACGACTTACGCTTAAAGCAAATTTCAAATTAATGTACTGATAATTAAGTACTGATAACAAAATTTACATCATTTTTTCCGGGATAAGGCAATGAATACCTGAATATTCATAAAGCAGACGTTCACTTGTTGTACAGGAATAAGTAACCGGTGAAAGAATCTGATTGGGAACGGCCTTTTCCATAGAATCGTCAAATAAATACTTCATTGCCAGAGAGGATACCCACATCTTAAGCGCAGAAACCAACATCTTTCCAAATAACCTGGTTTCACTGGGCACTAACGCATTTCTTCCAAATATTTTAGAAAACATTCAATCCCTTATGCCGTCGATACACCGAAAGGCTCGGTACACTACGATTAAACGTATATTTTCAAGGAGAAATTTCAGCATGTACTTCTCCTTATTAGATTTATCTCCGAGTAAGTGACAGAACCGACTCCAAGAACACGTCGTTGTCAGAGTAATTACTTTCTCAAGAATTCAGAAGTCAGAAATAATTGCGAGGCATCTCAGAATAATAATAGATGGTGATTAATTAATATAATTAATAGTAGCGGGCGTAACTTGGTGGAAATCCGTAATCGTAGGAAAAGAAGGAATAATAACTTGGATATTTCCACATGGTAATGTATTGAGGCCGACCGAATTTATAATGTTACGCTGTAACGAAACCATGGTCAGTCTCAGTAAATTACCATGTGGAAAAAGCAAAGTCATTATTCCTTCTATTCCTACAATAAATGGTGAAATAAAAAAAAAACTATCTAACTCGAACCGAATAATGAAAACATGCACGGAAGACCAGGAAAATAACACATAGTCCCTCGTAATAATCAGACTATGACATGCGGACAGAAAATATGACAGCTATCATCATCAAGAAGATAAATCCAGGTGGGACCAGTGGCGCCGACTCCATGGGGCCTGAGGGGGCCCGAGCCCCCTCAATGATTCGTAAGGGGGGGCGGAGCCCCCTCAATAACTCAAGAAAATAATTAAGTTATATTATGCTTTTTGAAATCACTAACAAATATTGGTATTTTACCATGTTTGACGATAGATACCTTTTAAAACACATTCAATAATGTGTTAAAACAGATAATTTTAAGGTAGTAAGCAGGTTAACTGAAAACAAATGGTGTGAATTATGATAGTGTTACGGTGCTGCGACACACTTTGAATTTAACCTCTTCCCGCGCTATGTGCCCCCCCAATATTTTTTATAAGTCGGCGCCCCTGGGTGGGACAGATATGAACGACAGTCAACGGACAGGCCGAACGGAGGTACTATTGAGAGATGAAATTTCAGAAATACTGTGCACTTTGTCTAATCTGCAGCTGATATGTTACACAGCATTTTTATCACATCCGCCTGCTGGAATAACTCCACCAGAAAATTATGACATTTGTGTGCCACACATTCGGCGCGATTGGTAGTGCTAAAAATAGGCTACAGATAAGGACATAACGTGAAAACTATGCTATATTTCGAGATAAGCTTTGAAAAATGTAAACTTCAAAGTGGTATAGTCCCATTGCATTAGAACTTACTGTCTAGAGCTTTACACCTGGGATTGAGAAACAGAGTTATTCTTTATAAGATATATGAGAGGCCATAAATTGTGACATAACCCATGGAACAGAAAACGTTTCTTATGCAGTGGCGATTCAGGCGATTGGGCGCAGATCCTTTACAGGTCACTGGCCACATAATCGTAGGCCTCTAATGTTAGAGCTCGTAAACAGTCACGGGGACGCAATTAGAAGCCTGAATCCTGAGGGTCTAGAGAAAAAAAATGCCTGCACGAGAACGTATCTGAGCGATTGAGTTTTTTGGGACATTCCCAATTCTTAGCAGACTCACGACTGATGAGCCACCCACCAAAAATACAAGACCCTAATTATCAGATTTAACTATACCATGGAATCTCTGGATGCCCATTAACTTAGCTAAAATTTTTATACTAAAATTTCGGAAACGTCAAACAAGCCTAATTTACAGAAAAACTCATTTTCCGTGATTTACAGCAGGACAGTATCAAGTATTGCCCCATCTTTACCACTTAATTAATGACATTTGACATTGAATCAACGGTAGCTACAGGCGGATTGAAGTTGTATTTTTCGGGGAGTTGAAAAAATTAAGTGGCGCCTGAAGGGTATTCAACAGCCCATTATGCTGGAAAAAACGTCATTGAGTACCAATTTCAGTAATGTGTCATTTTCAGAAATTGTTGTACTTAGGTCAAGTTCGGTTCGAATTTCCCAAACTTAGGCGCCAATTTGTCCATTGATGCACAAGAGACTAAATCACGCAAGTTGTGTGCTGAGCAGCTCGAGCGTTTTAGGGTTTTTCGAAATCAAGGACGAATTTTTTACCAGAAAAATTGGAGAAAAAGAATTGCCGATCAATCAGATCGAAAGAAAGTTTCGTCCTTCAGAATACTTCTTTTGACGCTGAGCATTTTTTTCCGTTTGAATTGAATTTAATCAATGCTGGAAACACAGAGACACATACACAAGAATTGTTTTTAATCGTGCTTCGATCATTTCAACCTATCAATAAGAGTTTGAAGATTAATTGTAATTGAGACTTAAATTCAATATCTTTGACTGAGTAAAAGTCTTTATTAAGTGTGAGATCAGACGATGAGTGAGAAAAAGGGCATTGGATAGGAATAAATCAGATTTTCAATCTCAATCATAGAATACGTCCGGGAAACGATCAGGGAAGAAAACGAAAACCATGGATTTAAAGAGCTCATATTGGAGCAAGTGGTGCCTCATTTTAAAGATTGATGAAAAATGACATTTGAACCCAATGGTCGCCACAGACGGATTGAAGTCGTCTTTTTCGGGGAGTTCACAAATACACGTGGCAGATGAATGGTATTCAACTCGTCAGGAAAACCACGTCAATGTTTATAATTTTCAGGGATATGTATTTCACAGAAATAACTTTAAAATTCATTGCATAAATTTGTCAGTTATCGTTATGCCGATGATTACAGGTTTATATCATCTCATGGCCACAATTTATGAAACTTACCTCAGAGGTCATATTGCGGAACATCTTACATAAAAATGATGAAAAACTGTTATTACTATACAAAATTTTATAACATTTAACTATTTATGGCATTATGATCCCTGGACAGGATTATGATCATAAAACTTAATGATTTCCGGTCTCCGAGAGGAACTCTATGCATGCGACAAGAAAATAAAGATAATAAAATTATCGGTAAAAAAATATTATTAAAGATTGAACAGCATATTCTAAGATACAAAATTTGTAGAAACCACTGATACGAACTGCAGGAACTATTTACTTTTTATCAGTTTCGGTATTAGGAATTATTTCGGAGTGTTAACGAGTGATACGAATTATACATGGGATGGGTTTTATCATTGAGTAAGTGTTTACTTACTCTATGCTTTTATCTATAAGTAATAATCGAAATGATGGGACGTGCGGATCAAAATATAGCATTTGAGTACTTCCCTTCACCTCTAGGTTGATAACTCATCTTTCATACCATTACCGTAAGACCTATTACCGTATTAACCACCGCATATATGATTACCGCAAAAACTACCTCATCCCCATTACACATTATAAAAGCTATAAATAATCAGAAAAATAGTAGTCATAACCGAGGCACAGAACGATTTGAAGAAAACGTTGACAATTTTGGAAAGGACGTTGGCTAGTTATCAGCTGAAAATAAACAAAAATACGACTCAGATATTAGCTTACAGCAAAAGAGAAACCAGTGACAAGACATCATCTTGAAAAAAAAACGATGTCTCTTTTACGGATCGAATTATCTCATGTAGGACCCAAATTAGCAAATAAATGCTCATATCAATCAATAACTGCTTTCGTAATTCGTTACGGCTCCAAGGGAGATGAATAACCTCTATTGTTGGAATTTCGTGATGATATTGCAGCGTTCAATTGAACCTAAGACCTCACTCCACAATCACGAACATAACACCTACGTCGTTTTAGGATTATTTTCCCCAATAAAATATACTTTAGTGGATAATAAGCCCTAGTATAGTGCCTAGGCTAACTAAATGCAAAGCATTTATGCCGAATAAAACAAATGCTAGAAGGATTCTGTTTCAATTCAAACGAGCAGGTTTCCCGCCAAAATGGTAGGAAGAAAGAAATACAAATGTCAGTCTCTATCACTTCGAAAGCGATGAGAAAATTATAAAATCACATTCTATTGGTATGCTGAGGGGAAGTGCGCAAGTCGAGCTGACCGTCACCGGAATACCCATGGTTATGACCTTCAAGCATATAATGACAGGTAGAATAACACGCGTTGGGTAAACCTGCACAAACACGCTTGAAAAATATAGAGCCAACTGGGTTCTTGGGAAAATCGTGAACAAGTGTATGCATTCAGGAGTAAGTACGCATTTGATATTCAATTTCTGAGTAATTTTTGACGCAAATGCTCTTGGGAGCATGAACTATATCCTTCAAGATTAACTCATACGCTATTTTTTAACAAGTGGATTGTGGCTTAGTCATTTCGGAAATTTAATTTCTAGAGTCGCACCAGCAACATCCCAAGAACAATTTCAACGTTCCTTCACCAGGAACTTACTGTTTATATATGAAGCTGTTACTTTCCATAATTTTGAAAGTCAGCATTTAAACGGAAAAAAATATTTAGTAACATTCAAGATTTTGAACTACGAAAAAAAGATACACAATCAGCTGCATCGGTCAAATTGTCAGTTATGCATACATCGTAAATACAAGGATCGACTTTTGTTGCCATACATATGCCAATTCAATGCAGCCAAAAAAATCTTTTTAAGCTTGCCAAGTTCATATCGAACATTTTCCGCGCGAATCTCAATTAAGTCTCCAGGTCACATTGTGTGCATAAACTTGAGGTTCAACAATGCGTTCTAAGGATAAAGTAATCAAACACATGGTGAATATAAAGATATATTCAAGCGAGTTTTATAAATATTTGATAATTTTATATGGGTCAAGAAAATGTAGAAGTTTTTTTTATGAATCCGAACGAGATTTATTATTCAAGGTCTGGAATGCACATTAAAATTTTCTTGGATGCTTCTAACATACGTTTAGGTTCCACAATCTATAAGTTTTTATTCGAGGTTTCGTGTTGTTTCGTGTAATTTCATGTTAGTATTTCACGAGCAACACGATCAATTCCTTAAATCAGATTCAATTGGATCAGATTACGAAAGAGATCGGGGACCGAGGAAATCAAGATTAATCAGTGCTCGATGTAGGATTAGCGAAGAAGTATACACGGAAGCAATCCGCAGTGCTTTCCACTAAAGGTTCCACTCCCAGTCGAATGACGCATTTTAATTATTTATTATACGTATACGTCTCATAAATAACAATAAAGATAACTTTATAAATAATAATAATAATTAATGAAGAAATATGCATATCGATGGCTAAGTTCTAACAACACGTTTCTCAAAATTTGTCGGGCTCAACACAGGTATCTTAAACTAAGTGTAATAACATTGAAAAATAAAATTCAAACAAAAAACAACTATTTGTTGGCGAATGTATGCTTCTCTTTTTCAGTTTTATGAATTTTTGATTTTTAATTTTAGCGTACCATTAGAAAAAACTAATCGTTTTTTTTTTTTGCTCTCCAAGAAAAGTTGCTATTATTGTGATACGTGTTGATCGAACTTAGCCATCGATATGCGCGTTATGTTTCTAGGGGGCTTTCTCATAGCTTTGATTTACGTATGATGATGGCGAACGTTTTTCAAATAGGTAGAGCCGAACAGTACCGTATATTGATTATAAATTTAGGGTAGAGGGGACAAGATCGATCTAAGGCCAGCTTAAGTACTTTTAAATATGGACCTCCGATGTTTTTTTCGTCTCCGAACACCCCCAAGCAAAATCTTCGAAGTGCGAAGTGACCTTAGGAATGTAAATGGCGCCCTAGCGCTGAATTTGTGATATTCACACGCCTGTGGCTAATTACGGGGTGAACTCCACCCTCACATATCCAAACCAAACTTCGGGTTGGATCATCGAGTGATTGAAGAATTTTTCAAAATAAATTTTCTAATATAATTACGAAAGTTCGGTAGTACTAATAAAATTATAGCATTATACCTTTCCGAGCGGGGACTAGTCCAAGTCAGGAAGGAATATAGTCTAGTATACAGGAAGCTAATTCTATCCCCGTTCGAAACAGCGTCGCGGTTTTGTCAATAGGTAAATTCTGGGGAGGTATACAGTATTTAACAAATTTAGCGATTTTTTCCGCCACAATATACAATCTACAGATGCGATTTACACGATAGGGTAGGTGGCAGAATTAAATATCTATTAAATCACAGCACCGCTCACAAAATAACTGAGGATGAAATGGAAATCAAATGGTGTACGATTAAACAACGAAAAAGAAAGAGAATAAATCTTTTTATAGACCTCCAAACTCCGAAGTAGTAAATAAAATATCCGTATTTAATTGGAGAGACGTTTAAAGTGCAATAATTATAGGGGAGATTTTAATCTCCCATCTGTAAATTGGGATTCTTACATCCTAAAACAAAATTCAAGGATTAGGGATATCAGCGAGATATTACTCAATGCACTTTAAATCACTCACTTGCCCAGGTAGTCGACAAGCCTACGAGAGGAAATAAAATATTAGACCAATAGGCAATTAGCCATCCTAAATTAATAAAATATTGATATTCTCGACGGTGCAAGCGATCACGGAGTAATTTTTATTATTTTTTTTCCTCTTCTATTCTTGACCTTGTTTAATACATTAAATAATATTTCTTGGAGTTTTAGGTCAATGTAAAAAACAAGTTATAGCCAACGTTTCGATTTATTTAAAATCATCCTCAGGGCTATAAAAGAGAAAACATGAACAATATAAAATACAAAGATGACAACGATATACAATATTTGTACATAAAAATGTTACGATCGCGTTTTTTATACAGTAATATAATTTAAAGTATACACATATATATACACAAAAATATATACAAGAACAGAATAGAATACTCAAAAATTTTTGACATATCTCTTAACTTTGTACATATTGATGTTGTGTTACTAAGGTATTGCCACACCTAGTTACCATTAATTTTGATTGTTTAATTAATTTTGAGGGTTTTTTATATTACTGTATAAAAAACGCGATCGTAACATTTTTATGTAAAAATATTGTATATCGTTGTCATCTTTGTATTTTATATTGTTCATGTTTTCTCTTTCATAGCCCTGAGGATGATTTTAAATAAATCGAAACGTTGGCTATAACTTGTTTTTTAAATTGACCTAAAACTCCAAGAAATATTATTTAATGGAGTAATTTTTGCAACCTTAAAAACAGAAGTAGAGTCAGTCGTAAATGAATGCAAAATATTTAATTATTTGATAAATGTACCTTCATTAAATTTGTTGAGATGGATGTTATTGCGCACTCGTCCGGCCACACCTTGAATATGCAGCGAGCATATGGTATCCGGGGCAGAAAGGCTCAATCCGTGAACTTAATAAAATAGGTACAAAGGAAAGCTGTACGATTCGGCAAAAACTGCGACAGACGTACAGAAAGCGTGAAACAGATTTTAGACGAATTGGGCTGGGAGCCGCAGGAGACTCGAAGATTGCGCTCTGGGCTTAGACTGCTTGAGTATTTAAGAATAGATATCTTTCAGAGCGACACGGAAGACATTATATTAGAACACCACTATATTTCCAGATCCGACAGCAATGATGGATTAAGAGAGATATTTATCCGAACGGATAGGGACAGGAATTCATTTTTCCGCATAGCAATACAGGACTAATAAATACAAGGCGGAATTTCGAATGCGCATTTCTTTTCTATTTTTTAACAGCTGGTGATCTAACACCCCTGCCATACGCCTATAGAGGCGTCGTGCGGGGTAGTATGTAGATGCAGTATGGATAACAGTATGATATTATTAAGCGGCGAGTGAGTTATAACTTTCCCCATTGCGTGGGGTGGGAAGGGGGAAGAAATATACACTTCCCTGAGTACAATGTTTCTAACTCTCCAGATATAACGCCGAACGAAATGAAACGCGTCAGAACCTATTTTATCAATGGAGAAATTAAAAAAAAACCTAATTTAGCAAACCAGGGACTCGCGAATACAGAAACAAGAGAATATTAAAAGGAAAGGCACGCTTTGGAATTAATTACCATGGAGGAAAATAATTCACCGTCGCTCAGTTAGCATAAGAATCGCGGGAAGAAAATTACATATCGGAGCGGTATTGCTCGGCAAAAATGACCCTGGGCTTCACCTAACCATGGTTGTAATTATGTCGGTTACAAAATACTGGATTCTTTGCTCGTCGATTTCATAGCGTCACCAACGAAAGATAAAGGAGAACATCCTCATGGGAAGTCTCGAAGGACAGACCGATGATTGACCTCGACGTCGTTCGATCAGCAAATTGGTCCAATTCCAAGGCCTTCGCCACAAAGCGGCAATGAACATTTCCAGAGGGAAAAGGGTAGTTTCCTTCATCAAAGAAAACGAAAGGCATTGACTGCGATTATAATTACCACCATTAGTGTATTCATGATATACAAATTATTTGGTTTTAGAAGTCCTAGTTTAGACGAATGGCAATGGTCAATTTTAACCTCATTTGAAAAAGGCCAGACTGGTGCCCATGCGATGCCACTCCACGTGACATCACAGGGACCTAGTTTCTATACGAGTAGATAGGAGTTTTAAATCGTCTGAGATTACCAATGCATGCATGAGGCTCAGAGCTCAGGGAAACATGCCTTAATAATCACTTATTAAAACTGGCTAAGGTCGGAAAGTTTTCTTCGTTTGATAAGGTATTAATAATCCTTATTTAAGCCAAGCGCTACCAGCTAGCAGGGTACTCAGCTACCTGCTAGCATCGAACGGTCAGGAGTTTTATATCGTCTGAGATTACCAATGCATGCATGAGGCACAGAGCTCAGGGAAACATCTCTTAATAATCACTTTCTAAAATTGCCTTTGGTCGGAAAGTTTCCTTCGTTTGATAGGGTATTAATAACCCTTATTTAAGCCAAGCGCCACCTGCTATAGAGCGTTCCACATTTAGTTGACAGTATGGGCTCTTATGGAGAATCGTTTCCCATGTTAATCTCCATAAGGCCAGGAGCGCGGTGTTGTCAACAACAGCACGAAAATTAATGTTGCGTTATGCACTGATTAAAAATTGCACTCTAATGTAGAAAAGGGAGCTGCATTCATTGGTGCCAATAGTTTTTCGATAAAAATTATAACAAAAACTATAAAAAACATTTCCGTAAATTTCCGTCAGAAACGTGTATTTTTTTACTTTATCTTCTTCTCGCAATTTCTACCTGACCGTTGTCTGTATTGAATTGAATTTTGTGCAAAACATTTTTCACACTATTTTCTCCTTGAAGGTCTACACCAATTGTACAAATATTGAGTTTTAATGTTGTTATGCCGACGTAACACACTTTAGGACAAGAAAATTTTGATTTTTGCAAGGTAAAAAGTAGTCGCTTACTAACTTACGTTTCTTACGTCGTAGGTCCCTATATGCTGCGTATCAAATGTGAAGAAAACTGCAAGGTTATTTTTGGTGAAAAAATCATTAACTTACATCAATTCTAAAGCGAGTTACAAGGTTTTTATCTTAAGAAAATATATTACGGTGCCGCTGGGCCGGGCTTCTTGCTTTTTCTTGCGCGCAGAGGGAAAATTCTCGGGCGGAAAAGGAGTTTTTTGTCAATGCATACTATGAAATGTATTTATCTATTCGTTTGATATCCTAAACAGAGAATACCTACTCATACGTCGTAACAGCAGTGTTTTTATCTGAATGCATTGATACACGAAAGTAAGCAAGCGGCTTGGAAGTAAGACTCTTTCGTCTTGGGTGTGTAGGTCCCATCGGGGAAACCAAGAAAAAGAATATCTCATAATCTGTACCAAACACTACCCCATCCAGTGCAAGCATTTAGGAAAGGGGGCTTGGTTTTTTTCTGAGTTCCTTTCATAGGGTACCATAAAACCTGCCTCAAAAGCGACCCAGGCCGAAGGGGCCGAGGGAAGAATTTACGAAGGCGTTCATATTGTCATTGCATTTTTTTGGAGTGAACAAGTGTTGTGTGGTGTATTGAACTTGAGAATTGCGAAGTGTGTTTTACACTTATCTTTGCTGTAACACGCCCAATCAATATTTCCGACACAAAGAAGAGGAGAAAAGGTGAGAAGCTTATAAACAGCGAAAGACAGTTGGTGCTCAAAGTCTTCTCGTACTTCAGGAAATCTCTCAGCATTAGTGAGGCCTGCCTAGAAACTTCGAAGGCTACTGGGTGCTCGGAGTCTACTGTTTACAGAGTGAGAAAGGAAAGCTCCCGTGGTCCATTGGTAACTCCTTCAAAAACTAAAGAAATTAGACGGCCTTACAAAAATTCGAGAGCAGTGATTTTCGACGAATTGTGAGATCGGGAATTAGAAGGAAGGTACATGAATCCTTCGTGAAAATTATTCCTCCGACTTTAAAATCCATCTGAAACTCGGTAAATATGGATAGTATTCTCCCAGATTACAAAAGGACAACACTATATCGTCTTCTTTTGGACATAGGCTTCCTGTACGAACGCAGGGGGAAAAGAATCATTCTTATCGAAAGGGATGATATTATTAGTTGGTGGCACAATTAATTATCTAAGGTAGCTAAAAAAATATAGTCGCGAACACAGGACGAGTGTATTTACTGGCGAAAGTTGGATTAATGTTGGACAAATAGTGAACATTAGTTTGCGAAACAAACAATTAGAAAATCCGCATCTATCTTTCCTTGCTGGACTAAATACTGGGCTTGGCCCCCACTTCCCGAGGAGGACGATTTGCAATTATACACGCAGGAACGGAAAATGGGTTCATAAAAGGAGCATCGCATGTGTTTCTGTACAAAAATAACTCAATGGATGAGCATGAAGAAGTGGGTGGCGAGTGTTACGAGAGATGGTTTGAGCACTCACTTCTTGCAAACATACCCGAAGGATCAATTATAGTGGTAGATAATGCCTCTTATTACTCAAGGAAATTGGAATCCTTGCCTACTACAAGGTGGAAGAAAGAGAACATTTAAGGAAATTAGCTTTGAAGATGTTAGCTTGAAAAGAGATCTTTAATTAACAATAAACCAAGTACGGGAAAATTTTGAAAAATTGAAGATTGATGATGTCTTATATAACATCGCCTTTCATGTAATACTAGCTAGAGCCAAAAAATATTGCATAATATGGAAGGAATAGAAATTTTGTCTCATTCAGGAGCGGCTATAATTTTTATTATCCTTCAATTTATTGTTATTTTTTACATTACAGATTATTCATTATTCTGCTTGTGCATTGAATAAGTGCGCACATGAAATAACAAAAGACTTTTCCTATAATATTGCAGCAAAAATATTGTAATTTACGCTAAAAAATTCATAAATTTACGTCGTCTTTCGTGCGATCCCTAACTCCTTTTTGAATTGAACCATTTTGGCGCTCTATTATGTGTGGTTGCATACGCTGTTAGGATGCCTGCCGGCGAAGCGGAAGCTTGGCAACACTGTTATCCATAAGGCCCGTACTGTCAACTAAATGTGGAACGCTCTATAGAAGGGTACTCTACGCTACCGCCATACTCGGCAGCAAGCAGCCTGCATCGTAGCGGCGTTCATAGCCTCGCACCCAGGTAGCCTCACACAGCAGCAGCCAGACGTCACACGGGCTTTTCCCTGCATTCATACTTAGCCGTTGCGTTTTCGCGCGCTTTAAAATGTTCACTTTTCATTAAATCGCGAAAAATAGATATCGTCATTTAAAAATCTAAAAACGTGAAATATGTACTCCTGGAGTAATAATCTTTCGATTTAGGCAATAAAAAAATAAAAGGAAACCACCCTATTAATAAAAAAGGAGGGAAACATTCTTCAACATAAAAAATATATAAAAACATAACGCCGACCACGTCAAAAGCTCCAAATAGATAGTGTTTACTCAGACACTAAGACGAAGGGAGTTTATATGCCAAACTATTATGGAGCAGACTGTGAATATATGGGTACTTGCATGAAGTATAATGGTATTCTAATGGGTTAATCCACCTCAATTTGATAAAGATTGACCCTTCGGATCTCAGATTTCGATCAAAATTGTTGTGAGCTTATATTGACCTCAAACTAAATATCTCAAGACCGTTTCGCGGAATACACTTTTGAGCAATTTTTTGGGGATCTTATTTCTTTGCAGTTTGCAAAAAAAAACCGTCTTCAATTACCTTATTAATTATATCTCAGCTCTCAATTGCCTTACAGCCACGTTTTTTGCTGTTTAAGACTTAGACTTCTCTTAAAACATTGTTAATTGTTTTTATACCTTTTCTTATTACAGTGAAATTTTAATTTTTAAAGTTGCAGGTAAAATTTCCTTAAATACCACATCTCAGATTCGACTGTTAATTTTCTTTCAAAATTTACCCTTATGTAAGTAATTAATTTTTTTAAGAATAAAATATAGCGGAAAATCTGCCGCCAATATTTCCTATTTGTTTCATCAAGTAACTTAAGGATGTAGCAGGATAGGATTTGAAAAATAAAAAATATGCACTTAAAGTGCATCCAAAATTATGTGTTTGCCCAAAGTTTCAGGCCTCAGCAATGGACAATAACCGCAAAACAATTGAAACACGATTTTTAGTTTGTTAACCATATCTCGAGTTTTTATTTTTGTAAAATCGTTTTCTTGATTTTATGACGCAAATACTATTACGTTCTACCATCCTGATTTTTTCCAAAATTTTTTGACCGAAAACTAAACTTTTACATAAGTTTTAAAATTGCAAAATTGAACTAAACATTTTAGGAACCAATAGACACGCCGAAAAAATATATGTTGTTACCCCTACCCTAAAGTGTAATCCTAATTTTTTTCAGATTTTTAAAATTGGTGGAACACGGTCAAAAACTCGAATAACTGCTTTGCGCCATTTCCATCTATGTATTCCAGAAGGATGTTTGTTTTAATGGTTGAGAGCAACTATTGCTGATCAGTTTCTAATATTATTGATTAAGGATAAAAATTAACATAAACAATGCCTATCATACTTAGATTAATCGTAATTATTGTTTATAACCATACTCATAACGAAATTTATGCGAGAATTATTAATTGAAGTGTCATGATTAATATAAGGTATAATAAATTGCTATTAGATTGCCGCATACAATATTGATGAAATATGTAAAACGTTATTGGCATAAAGTGGCGAAATATTTCTTCTTAAAATGCAATTCAATACGTCCTTCCAGAATGAAAATTATTTCATATATCATCCACTTCGTTCCCGTGAGAATAAAAATCTCTCCGGCAAAAGGTATCTTGTTTACATTTATTTTGTTTTAAAGCGAACCATGCATAATAAGTGCTTTATTTTTAATAATAATTTATTAATCTTACTTTAGTTTTATTTTGTCTATAGCAGTTACGTAAGCAGCAGATATGATTATTTTTTGCCCCTACATGTACATGTCTTTCGGATACGAGTGAAACGAGTACATCACCCCATGTATACATTAAGGGTTACAAGGCTCTATTTCCAAAATGAGGACTTATGGTCTCCATACACTGTAATTTATTGTTCATCTTACTACTTGTACATCAGTTATGCATTATTAGGGTTCCTATCACCAATTTGGTTACTGGAAATCTCGTCTGGTAACGGAAAAATGAAGAAAGCTTTCAATTATATCATAAGCATACATATATTGTTCATCCCGTGAGGGCTGGGAGACAATTTTTTAGTGTAAGGGAACAACATTGCACCCCCATCATGGCTACATCACCTTTTGTAGTACGAGGAATGCTTGGTTAGAGTCCACTAAGGCGAATTTATTTATCTATTAATTATTATTGGAGCTTCACAAAGGTGATGGAAATTCGTAATGAATCTACGTGAAATATTCCGGGCCAAAAGCCGTTGACTGTACGGTACGTCGATGTAATTTCACTACAGTCCGCTGCTTTGGGAACTCACCATGCATGCGATAAAGATAAATCATCGCCAAAAATTGACCGGTGGAACTGTGACGTGACTCATACAACACATATGCCCAATTAATAAATACGCTAGCATATGAATAATTATTCAAATGTAAAGCAATTTATTATCCAATCAGTAAAAAAAATATTTTGCGACCTCCCCGACTTGCGGTTGCTCACCTTGGTACTCCACGCACGGATAGGAGCTGATTAAAGATTATGGATGCAACGATGAGTTCTCTTAGCATACTTACGTCATAACTTATAAGAAAACCTCGGAAGCGTTTGGGTCTAGTTTTCCAATTATTGATAAATAATGAGGGATGAAATAACTCTTCGAAGTCTCTTTCAGTCAAAATTGATTGTTTGAGGCGTAACTTGGTGAAAGCGATTCATAATTAAATTAAAAAAGAATAACTTTCATCTCTTTCAGTCATTAAATACCTCAAGGCCACACCCTGAAGTTTGATTTGGAAAGATAAAGGTACAGCTCATCATGCACTGCTAAGTTATAAAAAGATATACGAGAATTGCCTACATTCAGGGTAACAAAGGGTATCAGGGTATCACGCATTTTTTACACAAGCTACATAATTTAATAGGGAGGCGTAAGGATGATCGTAACTTACCTTCTTTCTCCCAGGCCACCAAGGACCGTTAGGAGTTTTGTTGATGCGCCTGAAGTTTACACTCGGATTTGAAACTGGGACCCTACTTCAATCAGTAGCCTAGAACTCTGGAGTTTTATTTTGAGGGAGTCGAAAGGCCTCACCCGGGACCCTTCGATCATCAAACAAGCGCTCGACCTCTCCACTAGGCTACCACGCTCCCTATCAAATATGGTATAATTAAAGACAAAGAAGTTGGCTTTCTTTTTTAATCGAATTAATTATATGCATGAATTGCCATGGGAAAAAATCCCCTGGACTGGGAATGGAACCACGGACGCACACACTTTGAAATATTCCATATACCGCCATGCGCGACATTAGCGCAGGTTTGAGGCTCTCAACCGGTTGAGGCTTCATTGAAGTCCTTTCTTCCTCGCGTTGCCACCATAGATGGACCAAGAGGACCGAACATCTTGTACCATGAGCCTCGGTACAATGGCCGTGAGAAATCAGGAACCTGGATATCGCAGTGTCGCGACTGGACGACACTGCTACCTACTGGTAGGTCTTCTGCCTGGATAAGGTCCCGAAGGGAGAGCGAATCAAATGCTCATTGGGAGTAATTAACACAGCTTTTATTGTTCGTTCTTATTCAGTTCTTGCACTTGCACGGGGGGGGGGGATTTGAGGCTGGCGCGCACGGAGGTGGAATGCTTGGGCAGAGAACTTACGTGGCGGCGAGTAGGGAGAGGCGGTGCCGATGTACGTGGACCTGGTTGTACCCGGTTCGATCTACCGCAGCTCCCGCGTCAAGGTCCCGAAGAGTCCCCGGAGGAGAGTCGCAGCAGTCCCCGAACGACGAACTCGCTCTGCCCAAGCACTCCGCACTTGCTGTACTGCCACGAAAAACTGTCCACCGCGGGCCACAATTTCTGCCCTATATAGCTATTTTCTGGGGGTGCGGGTGGAGGGAAAGGGGTCGCAGCGGGAAAGGGTAGAGTACCCTCGGGCGTGGTCCGAATTCTAAGAAATGCTACTTGGACCCACGCACCCTAGGGCGGGAAAAGTAGCGTCCCGCCTCCTTTCCCGCCACGCAGAGTATCTTCCGATCACCACAGCAGTGATGTGTCTACGCATTGGCTCGGAAAGGCAAAGGTTCGTTGTTCGATTCCCGGTTCAGAGGAATTTTTTTCTCATGGCAATTCATGTATCTACATTTATAGATATACTACCCTGCAATCCGCCTAAAAAAAGCGTGTGGTAGGGGGTGTTAGGACACCAGCCGTCTACATATAAAAAGCGAATTTTCGAACAAAATTACGACTAGAATTCTTTAAAGTCCTTTATTGTTCGGAGTGAGAACGAATTCCCATATCTATCCGTTCGGAAAAATATCTCTTAACTTTTACAAATTCATTATAGTTGCAAAAAGAAACAAGTTATTCGTCATAAACACATGGTTCAATCATCATAACAGGGGGAGGTGTACATGAAAGAGTCAAGGGGATATGGGAAGATATCTTATAACTACATAATGGTGAGACATAAACAGCTAGTGTGAAAAAACATACAGTTTCCCGGTGGTGGATGTGGATTCAGTTAGCAACCTAGTGCTTATGAAATGCGACGTACAATAGGGTAGTTTCCTTCATCAAAGAAAACAAAAGGCAATAATAACGATTCGTTACCCACCATTAGTGTATTCATAATATACAAATTATTTCGTTTTAGAAATGCCGGTTTAGACGAATGGCAATGGTCCATTTTTATCCTCATTTGAAAAGGGCCAGATTGGCGCCCATGCGATGCCACTCCACGTGACGTCACAGGGACCTAGTTTCTATACGAGAAGATAGGAGTTATACATCGTCTGAGGTTACCAATGCATGCATCAGGCGCAGAGCTCAGGGAAACATGTCTTAATAATCACTTATTAAAACTGGCTAAGGTCGGAAAGTTTTCCTCGTTTGATAAGGTATTAATAATCCTTATTTAATCCAAGCACTACCAGTCAGCAGGGTACTCAGCTACCCGCTAGCAGCCTGCGACGTATCAGCGCTAAGCCTCGCCTCAAGGTCACCTCACCGGGCGGGAGGGGGAACCAGAAATACGACGTACGGAGAGATTTCCCGGCATTCATACTTACGCGTCGCGTTTTCGCGCGCTTGAAATTTTTCACTTTTCATTTAATCGCGAAAAATAGATATTGTCATTTAAAAATCTAAGAGCGTGAAATACGTACTCCAGGAGTTATAATCTTTCGATTTAGGCAATAAATAAATAATAGGAAACCACCCTATTCAAAACTTGTGTGAAAATTAGAAAAGCAAAGGCATGGAATGTAGACACTCAGAAGGGGACTATGTAGAGAGAATATCAGAAACTAGTGGAAAATGGTGACCAGGAGATTCGAAATATACAGACTATGGAGGAAGGGTGGGATGATGTTATAACTTGAACAGTCAAAGCGGCAATCCATCGAAGGTCCAAAAGCTTTCAATGGAACAGCACAATCGATCCCCTCATACCCCGTGGAGAGCGCGAGACAATGATAGCTGCCGACGCCCAGTGCGCGTGGACTCCCTCAGACTGCTCGCCTCGGATCTGATTGCAATTACCCCACTTCAACGCTCCAGTCCTTGGATCTTCTCAAAGGCACATCGCCACCATTACCATCCACCCCCCGCAAGTGTCAGGTAAGACGTCCGGCGGACAAGGGAGGCGACGAGGAGTCAATTACGAAGGGAGGGGCCAAGGACGGATCATAGGTTGGAGCGCGCAAAAAACATGCAGTTTTTGCCATCCACTCCATCTGATTCCGAGACGTCAGACGCGGGATCGTTTTTCCGGCAGCTCCTCACATCGCGGACGCCAGGTAATGAAGCAATGGTCCAAAAAAAAAAACAAGGAAAACAAACACGATTATTGGATCTTGAGAGCAAGTGATTTCACTATCTTCGGACCTTGAAGAGAGCATTTACGCAAGCAATCCTGGAGCCAAACTCCTTTTTCCAAGGAATCTATCATTGATAGTAGTTATAGTGATAGAATGGTTAATTTATATTGAACATTAACCACATTTTACTTGAGCTAATGGTAAATAGTATCGACTATTAATGGCGAACAATTAATTAGCCGCATTATGCAAATTAAATATATAATTTAGCTTTAATGATAGAAATTTGCTCTCTTATCTTATTCACGAAACTTTGCTTTTATTATATCCCCTCCATGAGCAATACATCCAATTAAATGGGAAATGAATGAAAATTTTGACCATAATATACTAAAAAAATCAGGTTGATGGGTATCAAAAGTTCTCTAGCCTACCACAGGTATGAAGTGATCTAACGTTCCATGTTCCTATCCTTAACATTCTATCACCTTTGACCGATGTACCCTCTCGAGTAGTCCCCGCCCGGAGATCCGAATGGGGGACTAGCTCCGGAATATTTTACCCGAGAGAATTCCATCATGTCGTTATATAAATTGAGTGAAGTAGCTGCGACTCCTCGGGATGATAATGTGGTGGTTTCCCCTTGCCTGCCACATCGCAGTACTACAGACGTTAAAGTAACTCCACCTTCGCACGTGTGAAGAAGAGCTGCTGCCCTCCTCCCCGGGTGATGACAGGCATAATTGTTGGCGGCCTCCAGTCGCCAAGTCGCGGTATCTTTACAGGTTTCGGTATCATTTAAATGGTCTACCTTACTCAAGGGTAGGCCCAGTGTCGCCGACTCCATGGGGCTTGAGGGGGCCCGAGCCCCCTCAAAAATTCCTTATGGGTGTGAGGAAAAAATGTGCCAGGCTTGTCGATTTTCCCCTGAGTGTCCAGATACCGAGATTGTAGTTATAAGGGTTCTAATGTTGATCATACGACTCTTCTAAAATTATTAAAAAACTTAAAACTCACTACTTATAAAATTTCCCGGGGAAAGATCCCCGGTTTGGGCCCCCCAATATTTTTTGTAAGTCGGCGTCCCTGGGTAGGCCAATACCCCCTCAGAACACCGCCGCTCTTTGTCCACGACTGCTTATTCGACGAGAGAACTCGATTATCTCGCAGCTAATCTCTATATCTAAAAGTCGACCCACCATCCGCAACCCGGTGGACGCACTCGGTGGCTTTAAGCTCAGCCGCGGTTTTTCCTTTGGAGGTTGTAAATATCTGGAGGCGCTGTTTCCGAGTTTTTAGCGTGGTCAAAGTTCCGCCATCTTGGTTTGACAATTTTTGGACTTACATTAGTCTCCAACTGATATTTTGAGGAGGCTAAGTTATATTCTGAAAATGAACTGAATCAAGTGAAAAACGCTACCATAATCAATAGTATTTCGCTGGCGATTGTCATCGGATTTTTCCCATCATTCGTGATTCTTCTATTAATGTATGAACTGTTAGCCGCTTTACTGGTGGGGGATATCCTTGAAAATATACTTTTGTACTGTAATTTTTAGATATCCGTTGGCTATAATAAAATTAAATGCCAGTATAAGTGCAGGTAAATGACTAGTTAACTCACGTAAAATCTTATTTTCACCGGTTCTGGTTGTAGAACGTAACCGTGGAGACTGATAATAATTTTTCCCAGGGAAAAGTGGGTGCTTGTCCTACCCAAGCACCCCCATTCCAGCCACACTTCTCTCCACGCTCGAAACCAGTGGTGCCCCCTCCAGATATTTACAACCTCCTTGGTTTTTCCTTATCCCCTCCCTTCCACGCCTATCCTCTCCCCTATCGCGGCGGCGCACAGTGGGGCCAAATGCTTAAAAGTTGGTCATAATTATTAAATATCATGTAATTTGCTTGAAATTTGGAATATAACAGTTTTCGAGGTCACTAATTCCGAATATGATATTGAAATACAAAGAAAATTTATACTTTGCCAAAAAAATTGAATTTTTGCTAAAATAAGACAGTAATTGTTCCTTATGTCCAGTAAAAAGGGGGGAATATTTTTAATTATATTATATTACGAATATGAAACTGATTTTGAAAATTATATGAAATACATTTCAAATTTTTAAGGCAATCGATTAATAATTTCATAAATAATTTTAAATAAATATCATTTTATGGCTATTTTTAATTTTCAAACATTCTAAACGAATTAAATTCGGATATTGTTACATGTATCTTAATGTTTGTACACGTTATAGGCATGTATGCATACTTATGGCTTAAAAATACATCCTGGAACATAATAAGGTAGCAAAGAAATTATAAAACATTATTGTATAACAGTCAATCTGCGTAAAATATGAACAGGCCCGCGACCACTCACTTAAAAAAATGAAAAAACTAAATATAATCCATCTCTAATTCGTCCCATGAATAATTATCTAAGCACAAAACTGCATTATTGAATAAACCCACTTATTATTTTAAATAGTAAATGAAAACTAATAACTTAAATGTCTTTTTAAGAATATATAAAAAGTTAACAAACACATTTACATCACACATTATTATATAGTAGGTTTTCTACGTTGAATATGAAAAGAGCTGCGCACATAGGCTTGTAAACGTAAATACAAATTTCAATCAGACTTCGTTCCATCCAAAGAATCGTCTACCGATTCCGATGAAGATCCTGATTCTATCAGGTAGGATTCATACAAAATATTCATGGCTCCGGAATATAAAACTGTCGATGACTTGGACCGCATCACAATCTGACTTTCATTTATCGAGTCGGAATGTAACATCAATCTCACGACGAAGTCCACTACAGTTTTTTTCCTCGAGCACTTTCGGGTAAAATCTTCCCTGAATTTCCTCAACAATTTGTTGTACGCTTCTTCTGACATTTTTCCGATTGGTAACAATGAATTTTGTATGGCAATCCTTTCGTGCAACAGTATTTAGGGTAAACATTGTTGGCATGCAAAACCAGTGATATAATTCAACAATAGCCGTGCTGTTTAGATAGAATACACTTCGCAAATGTCTATATTTTTTATTCTATAGCCAGAAGACAGCTTGTAAAACAGTATTAAATCTCTGAAGAAGCTCCAAATTGAGGCCTGTTTTATTGGCGGAAATTTCAGAGTTCTCGAGCTGTGTTGTCGTCATTACTACTACCATACACCTGCTTTGGCCGGTTTAAACTAAGCTCCTTTTTAAGTCCTTCTCCTTCTTCGGCTCCTCCACCCATTTTTTAGCGTTTGTATTGCAGATCTGCCAGGTTTTAACTTACATTCTGAAAGCCACTTGCAAAACAGCATTCGAAATTACGAATCCATGCATGCAACGTGGTTAAACTACATTAGGGATATCATTCTTTACTGGACGAGATATTATAGCATTAACTTTGTACATACTTTGTCTTTAGTCTTTGTTGCGGCAATTTATTGCAAAAGAACTCATTTTGTTACGCCGATTATAAAGTAAGTGCTCCCTCTTGCATGCAACCTGTCAACGAGCTGCGCGCTTCGGCGTCCATACGGTTGGAGGTTACTTACGTATTTCTTCATTAATTCACGAAGGGGCGGGTTGGGGCGGTTAATTTTTTTTTGTTTTGATAGCCGAGAGTTGTGGCTACAATAATATAACTATATAAGAGCACTGCAGAGCACTGCTATATACCTTAATGATGTTCGTATTTTTATTTTTGAATAAAAGTTGTGCAATTTATTAGTTAATATTTATGTTAATAATAGTTTTAATTTTGTTTCAATGTTATGGCAAAGCAGCATTTTTTATCTATGCACATTTCTGCGTTGATTCTATTTTTAACATTTTAAATTTAGCCAATTGGGTAGCTGAAGAGGAGTCTAGAAGATGAGGGTATTTCGAAGCGAGAGGGAGGCTATGTATCCCAGCAGCGCACCTGTCACTTTGAAAGTGATTTTTACGAAGAGGTGCACACTTACTTGCTTCACGAACTTATTTCTCGGCAGCTCAAATAAGTGTCTTCCCAACCATGTATAAAGAAATCATAACCCCGAACTTTTATTTTTCTAATTATGGCCATATTTTATGGATTTGGACCCACTGTGCGGCGCACAGTGGTGCCAAATAAAAAAAATGGCCAAAATTAATTACGTCGTAATTTTACCTCAATTAGCAACAAAAGTGGAAGTCCCATGTTGATTTCCATCATCTAAATCTGATTTTGGCATTAATTTTTACGATATATCTTCATTTTAGCATTTTTTGAGCTGTTATGATTTAAACAATTTTCAGAAAATCTCGATATAGATTTCATTGCGATTTGCGATAACTTGGTGTTCGTGGAGAGCTTAAAACGGTATAATTTTAAAGTGAAAGATACATAAATTGTAGTTAAAAGACATTACAGAACTTACGACATGAAATTGACGAGATTCCAACTCGCGACCATCAGCATACTCGGTGAGATATCAAAATCGGAAAAAAATACACACTCATTCATTTTTGGCTTCCATGTGTTTGATAAGTCATGAAATAATATGACTGATCATTGAATCTGATCATCAAGAACATTGAGGAGAAAAATGTTTGAATTTCAATAAAATCGCTTTCATGTATCACCAAAAACGAATATTAAAAGAATCGTCGTCCGATTTCTCCCCATTGGACTCATTGTCGCTCTGCGAATCACTTAAAATTAGCAAATTTTCACCTCACCTGATAGGCTGACCTCGTTTTTTCGGAACTCCTCATGTAATTAAAATGTACGATTCAGATATTAAAAGGAGTCTTCCAAAGATATCTTCATAATTTATCATTCTTGAGGATTTTCTTGTACGCTGCTCTCGGAATTTCCTCGTGTCTACTTATGTTCCTGGCCTCCAACGCTTCCTGCGTTAAAACTTCAATTGTAAGGAAGGATTCTTTGGCAATATCTGTTCCATGTAGCAGCACTTTATGTACCATGAGCAGCATGTAATACCAACCATAAAGAACATTGAGGAGAAAAATATAACTCAAACTTCTCTCATGTTTGGGAGTTGTTCCCATGGACTTGCATGTACACTCCCTTTACTTATTTACAAGGATAAAAAAACTAATAAAAATAAAAATAATTTGTTAAAATTTGGCGGGGACCCTTGTAAATCCGCTACTGAGTACACAGGTCATTGGTGTGATTTCAGCCGCATTGTCTCCGTCGTATTGTTTTATTTGGGTTTTCCTTGTACGTTAGGCCGATGAGCCATATTGGGGGTCAGATATCTCATTCCCCCTTGAATTTTTGAAGGATATCCCGAAATTATGAATCCTAATGTTGGGAATTAAAGTCAAAATTCCGCTTATCGTTCTCCATCGCTGGTTAAGCTTTTTTCTTGAAAATTTCCGCGTAATTATTCTCCTTCACTCTGGTAGAAAAGTGGTGCTTTCGTTAGCAGCGAGGCGTTGTCTGAATGGGAAATGTGGCTTTCGAGATGATGATGGAGTGGATTTCCAAAACAAAACATTCATTATATCGATAACGTCCAGTGGCGCACCTATGGGGGGATGAGGGGATAGATTCCCCCCAAAAGCCTCAGAGAAATAAAAAAAGCATTTCAAAGTATTTTCTAGTTTTGACATGTAATAATTGCATCTGCTAAATTTCCAGTGCCAAAATGACGTAAAATGTTTTTCCAGGCATATCATTTTTCAAATGTTTGTCTGGACCCCCCTTGCCTTAGGGGGAGTTGCACCCCAGTCCTCCTTATCCTCCCCAAAGCATGTTACTAGTTACGCCGCTGAAAACGCCCGTTGTAATAATCTAATAACATGAGTAGCATCGTGAAACTTGAGTATTTGGAGACGAGGCGGCTTTTTGGAGTCACCGCAGAGTTACGATGCATTTAAAGCGTCGCACGTTCTCGAGGAGTTGAAATCTTGGAAGTAGCATTCGTTATCGGATGAAATCTCAATGAAATGCTGCATCTGCTTACGCGGAATGTCGTTAAAAGCTGTAAATTTTCCTGAAATCCTTTATTCACTTGATGTAGTCATCGAATGCCCCCTTGACGAAAAATGTATGAAACCCACTTCATAGGACCTGTTTACACGGTAAATTCGCTCGTATAAGTTAATGTCTAAATTCATAAACGCGATAATGAACCTTGTAGCTACCCAACCTGTGCGAATGCATGAAAAGAAAATAGAACCTGTTCTAATTTGATTCATACACTCCTACATGTTCCGTTCCTATCCACCAAAATCGTTCATGCAATCTGACATACAAGAGGAGGTATTCCGTACTACTCACCGTAGGCGTGTTCTAGACTTTTTCGCATAGGCGTCAAAAGTGGTTATGACCGCCCCCTCATTAAATTATTTCTCAAATATGAATGATAACGAAGGTGTCTTAACGAATATAAAATTAAAATAATTTTTGGAAATTAATAGCTTTTTTATGCCATGTCTTTGGTTTTTTGGAGAAAATTTTAGATTTTAGCCCTTTCTAACCAAGAGCTGCTTCTGGGAGATATTAAATTTCAAGACTTCTCATTTTAAAAAAGTGGAAATTTTCTTCTCAATTAATAATTATTGTGGCAGTTACAATTTTCACCATTCAATGTTTCAGCGCAAAAGAACACGTACCTACTTTAAACCTTCCCTTAACAAAGGTTAAAATGCATACATTTTTGATTTTACTCAGAATTGCCATAGTGTTGGAATGGGTTAAATAGGATAAATAGGGTTTTCAAGACTTCTCTTGTGCCCCTCGAAGATTGCGCTCAAAATGTTATATTAGTCCATGTTAATTATTACAGCCCTTCCGATACCACCGTAAGACTGATGTTTGGTCCGCCAATGTTGTTAGTCACCAGGAAAGTAATAGTATTTTGTAACCGACGCGCAATTGTGCCAGACGTTTTTCTCGGCCACAGGATGCTTGTAAACAGGGACGCCGACTTATAAAAAATATTGGGGGGGCCCAAACCGGGGAACATGCCCCGGGAAATTTTATAAGTAGTGAGTTTTAAGTTTTTTTTAGCATTTTAGAAGAGTATATATGATAAGCATTAGAGTCCTAATAATTCGAATATCGATATATGGACACTCCGGAGAAAATCGGCAAGCCTGACACATTTTTTCCTCTCACCCATAACGAATTTTTGAGGGGGCTCGGGCCCCCTCGAGCCCCATGGAGTCGGCGCCACTGCTTGTAAAGTATTTCTCCGATTTCGACGGATGTATTTGCTTCTTAGAGTTGCCTGTTGGAACGTTTTGGGAATGAGCATGCCCCTATAGCTTTCTCTTGATCGGTAACTATACCATACTGATCGATTACTGTATACGTGCACCCTTATTTTTCTAAATTAATCTTAAGTAACATAGATTTTCTGTATTTTTCAGTGTTGTTGGCAAACTTTTCTTGACTCCAACTCTTATTCTTATTAGCATAAAACTCCCTCATTATCGCCTGTCGTGTACACGTACATTTGAAAGTAATAGATGGGATCTCATGGTCGGAGACTTGAATCTGCGGATGAAGGTCGCTACGATGTAGGTGAAACGCATGTACCATATGTTATTGATATTTCTTTAATTTCAACTGATAATTTAGCATAGGCTATGAGAAAGGTGATCAGACATCTAAATTTTAGCGCCTAGAAGTTTTAACAAAAGATTATCGTAAAAGAATGGCGCGGTTTCTGTAATTAATAAGAAGACATCAGATCTCACATCTTGCGATTTTTCTTTTGGGAGTACATTAATAACGTTTTTTTTGACAAAAAATTCTCGACTAAAACTGCCTAATGGACAGGGCTAATTAAGCATTGGCAATAATTAACGAAATAATATTAACTAATGTTTACACAGTAGTTGAGTTTCGTTGGGACTTTTGTGGAGCACCAAGGGCGCACATATTGAAATTTATTAATTACGCAAAACATTTATTGAGACGACAAATTCGAAAAATAAGAAAAACATAAACTGTGATAAATTCAGTTTTCATGTAAGCCATGTTCAACTAAAACCGGACTTTCTTCTTACCAGATGAACTTTGTTTTTATAGGATTGGGGTCGATAAACTTTAGAGATTATATCTATCAGTGGCGCAGCGAGGGGGGTTTTGGGGGATAATACCCCTCCCAGAGGATTAATTGGATTGATATTACGACTAGAATAGTGCAAGGATTAATAAAATATCCCTCGGAAAGCCGTAAAACTCACCATTTTGAACAATTTATCTTAAAATTCCGCAGTTAACTAATCTCGCACCTACCGCTTATCCTGGTGGGTATTCCATACCCCCACATACCCTGGTATTAGTTGCACCTTAACCCCCACAGCCTTAATTCCGTGCTGCGCCCCTGATATCAATTGAATATATCTCTCTGTTAAACGAATATTTATTCAAGGCAATGAACGAAGCAACAACACAATGATCAGTCTAAAAAACAAAATTTCATCAATATACTCTTTCCGGAAAATTTTCCGGTTTTAGGTTCGACAAGGCCGATTTCGATGAACCACTTTTTCTCCGTGCATTACCTATTAAGGCCGTTTTACATGGGGCAGTCTAGGCTGCCAGTTGAACAAATATTTTTTTTGCCTATCCTTGTATACCCGAGGGTCATCGAAATCCGATTGACGATTTTGAAATTTAAAAAAAATGTTTTTTGGGACAGCCTTACGGGGCACGTCATTGCGCAATCTCACGGGTACACGAAGGCGCAGTCAAAATTGCGTAATGTAAAGCGGTTAACTCCTAGAAGGTATGCCAGAATGCATGGATGCGAGATGGCAAAATAGCCCCTGCTCTAAATCCGAGCTCGCAATTTCAAAACTTTTCAGCGCCAACTGCCCCGTGCCCCGTGTAAAACGGCCTTTACGCGACGCCGCTGACTTCTCAAGCTAATGCACTTTTCCAAACGGAAAAAAATAACCATAAGGTAACTATTTTCGGACCGATGTCACTCAAAAATTAACTTTTTTTTTTAACGATAACATGTTACGTCACGGTGTCACTACCCTTGCTCAAAATCAAGTTTCTAATTGATGCACATCAGAACTTCACGATAAAACCCCAGCCAGCACACTCTCCGACGTTTATGTAAACGTCCAAGACAACGAAGCGGCAACAGTTTATCCTTTGACGTTGCGCCGTGGATGATATCAACATGACGGCAACGCGTTGCCGTGAAGTTGCTCAGTTTGGACGGCTGCTTCATGTCTCATTTTATGTGAATGCATTCGCTCTAATTAACGATCTGCTAGAAATAAAAGGTTTCACGACTTACGCGATTAACTTTGCATAATGTGTTTTATGGGATAAGTGGTATTTATTCGACGATTTTGTGGATTTATTAATTAATATGTCTCCAAGTCACTCGGTGGCGATGGAAAAAGATTGAGATAATATAATAAGCGTCTCTCAAGGTTGACGATTCTCTGGATATTTATTATCGGCGAAGTGAAATAAATAAAATACCATTGATAATTAGAGGCTGTACCATTACGATTTCCTCCTCCGCATGAAATTTTACGCTCGATCATATCGTCTGCTCACGACAGCGAGGCCATGCGAAACCATCGTGCGCGCAATGCGAAATGCACTTTGGGAAGAACAAGAACCCGTTATCCGCCGTTGCCGGTAGCCATAGTAACTTTGGTATATAACTTTGTTGATATGTGAATTCATGCTTTGTGTTCGTCGTGATGCTTTTCTCCTTTTTGAATGGTCGAGGGACGGTTTTCGTTCACCAAACCTTTAGTAAATAGATTTTTTCAAGAATTTTAATTTTACATAAATTGTTCATTTACTTCATCCGTCAAACTTAACGTGGTTTCAGCTTCTCCATTATCTCTTTTCATTTCATTTCACCTTCATATCCGATTATCATGTCCACCCGTCGTACTCTGACCTTATTGTATTCCTAATTTTCACTGACGTGAATTTTCGTTTGTAATTTTCACTAACTTAAGTTTTCGCGAGTGATTTTAACTCTTGTTAAATCGTGTTCTTAGTGAGAAAAAGTGTTCAGTGGTTACAAGTTTTTTTGGCTTTGACTAGGGCAGTGCAAGTTAGAAGCCTCTTCGAGGGTTCAACCACCGTATTCCGCCAGGATTCGTGAAAGGTAAGTCTAGACTCTGTTTACCGTCGTTCATTATGAAATTCATTAACAGTACACTTAAGTTTTCATTACCATTGAGTTAGTTCTGTTGTGTTTCTAAAGTATGGATCGATGTATGTCTGGTGGGTGCTCATACTGCGAGTTTGTGGGTGCACGATGGAACGCTTAAGTTTTTCATTCAATGGAGTGCAACGTTCAGTACTGCACGTTGGTGAGAACTCACCCCCTACCAAACACTCTTGAAATATTGAGTTGAGCAGTAAAATTTAGCATAATCGCAGAGATATTTCCTCAATTACTGGAGTGTGCAATCATTTAATGCATCACTATTAACTAGTCTTCATATACAATAATTAACTTTACTTTCAATGGAATTTTATGATCTCATGTTTGTAAGTAACTGAAGATTGAACGCCTCATAGTCATGATTTTTTTTCCTCTTTTTTTCGGGATGCCTTGGCAAGTGTTAATATTTCTTCCACATAAATAAATTTACTGGCCTCACAGTGCAGGCTTTTGCATAGTCATGGGTAAAATTGGATGGAGATAAGATTATTGAATATTACCCTAGGCTTTAACTGGTCTTCAGTGTCACAGGTCATAAAATGGCTCTCGACTCAGTGAGGAATGGGGTATCTTGGGCGTGAAGTTCTGCATGCCTCCATTTGGTGAGTTTGCAACAATATTTGTGAGCATTTGTTTTGATTAAAGGGAGGGTTAACATCTTTGACTTGCAAGGGCAGGGTGCCTTTTAAATGTATTCAAAGGGGTTGTTTCATGGTGTGTGTGTGTGTGTGAGAGCACTGACTTGGTTGTACATGTTAAACTAGTTCTCTAAGCCAAGTATTAAATATTTTTATTTTAGTTAATTTTGACATTGACTTCATGCTTTGAAACGTGTGGCTAATGGTGGCATTTTATAATAATCATCTTCCAGAGACTGTAGTGGCAGCTGTCGCTATTGAACAGAGATGGCTACTTGTGAAGACGGAGAACAGACATGGAGGCATTTTAGTCACTGAAATCAAAAAATACTGGGAAAGGAAAAGGACAAAAAAGAATTGAAAGTATCCTGATGTACGTAATTCTTCATCTATGGAGACTGATGATGACAGAATACTGAAACCACCATCACCTGGTAAATGTTTGCATATAAGAATTTGCTTTTTTGAGTGCTTTATCATGTGCAAATGTAAGTGTAAAGCTTATCTATTCTGTTTTCAGTTGCATGAGTGCCTCCTAAGAAGGAAAGGTTGCACTTAAAGATTCCTCAAACAATGTTGGAGTGAAGGAGCCTTAAACTTTTCTATAGAATTGGAGTGTTATTTCTGAAGAATCAGTGAAGTCCAATTGTTAGCACTTGGTGCACCCAATGAGGTCAGAGGTATCGGGGAAGATTTCTCAGGATTTGCACCAGGTAAGGTCCTCCATTTCTCCTTCCAATGTTTCCGCAAGCAACTCACCAATCGTCTCCAGGGATTCTGGAATCCAAGGTTGGATTCCTAAATCGTTTGGTTCTTGAATCCCTGAAGACGATGGGTAAGTTGCTTGTCGAAGCGTTTGAATGAGATCTGGAGGACCTTATCCAGTGCAAATCGTGAGAAATCTTCACTGCTATTGTTTGCTGGGAAAGAACCTGAAAGAGGAGTATTTGGTTGGTATTTCATTTACATTGTCAACTGTTTGACTTCATAGCCTCCTAAGTGTTAATATGCTCATGGTACTTTGTATAGATTATCACTTTGAGTCTTAAACTTAAGTTATGGTACCATCATCACCTCCTTGTTGATATTTAATTTTATGATAACTCTGGGATGTACTTAGAAATTAAAAATGCTGTGCCACTATGTTCAATGGTTCTCAGCAATTACCATAGATAATTATCTGGTCATCTCATTTTTCAGATTTTATTTCATGAAGGAAAGATCTTCGAACATCATGTTTAAGAGCAGTCAGAACAATCAAATGAGGACTGGGCTTAACAAAAGTCAAAAACAAGTGTTCTACCCTAACATAGAATGAGTTAGCTGTGTCTTTCTGTTTGAAGGGACACTCAGAAAACAAGAAGTGCATTTTAGCTCCATTATAAATGTCTCATTTGGTAAGTATTTTTTAATCATTGGTGCTTTCGATTTACTCTTCCCTTATCTTGGAATACAGTTGAATGAAAAGAGCTTTTCAGCATATGTTCATATTTCATATTCAGCATAATATCTAATCCAATTATGATTACCTTGCAGGGAGTGTAAAAGCCAAAATAAGCCTGATTTGATACTATCAGTGTGAAAAGAAGCATCAGGGAATGATCCCAGGCCTCAAAATACAGAGCAGAGAAAGGGAATAAGAAACGAGAAAGTGTTCTGAAAGGCAACTCAAAGGGGATCTCGAAGAAACATGATTCTTTCAATTTGCCTATCTCAGAACCTGTCAGTGTGGAAAGGCAGTTTTGTTTGTAGTCTCATAACATGATTGTGGGATAAGGTGAGGTCAGCGACTGATCACTGTTACGACAGACACAGCTATGTCATTAATGCTCCTTGATTTTTTCCTGACAAGGGAGAAGGAATGTTTCTTCACCTTCTTAAATGCCCTATTTTTTATGATTTTTCAAAATGCCAAATGCTGCTAGGAATAGGTCCAAGTTTGGTTGAATAGCCTTTCGTATAGCTGAAATAAATTAATTTTACTTCATTTCTTTCCTGTGAACCTAGCTCAAATGCTATAGAATGCCCTACCCTTAAACAGCTCCATGGAGTGGTGAAGCTTACGTCTTATTCCATATATGGAGGCATAAAATGCTGCAGGAACGCTAGGGTGTGTTAGCTTGTGGTGATCAGCTTCCTTATTGTCATAGAACACAGCAATTTAATAATAGGGCATCATGCTTGCTATGGCAGTGAACAACTGAATGTGTACATTGTATGAAGAAAACTTCTTTAAAAATAACATTTCCTAATTACCACATGCTAATGTTCCCTGTCACCACAACCTTGAATGTGTATGTCCTTGTATGAAATGGCTGTGTTCCATGGTAATTAAGTAGTTGACCACTAAAATGAGAGGCCACATTAAATAGTGCACACTGGTGTTGCTATTGCATTTCATGCCTCCGTGTTCGGAATAAGACTTCAATATGTTATGTCAAATAAAACTTTACAAAACAATCCCCTGCCTGTTAGGATCTGCTGCAACAGAAAATTTGAAAGTAAATTAAATCTAGACTCCAAAAAATTGAATGCAAGTTTCTGTTAAGACCTCAACCCTTACTATGTAATTAATGATGTAAAACTATAATTTGTTTATTCTCCTATTTTGATATTGGAGTCATGTGTGAGATTGATATTTTTCGTACTGTTCCTCGTGGGGGATCTATTGTGCTTGAGGCTTTAACATAAATATTGCTGTAATTCTATAATTTCCACTTGAAAATGATCATGCTATCTTTTGGTTAGCATTATATTTTGTTTTGTATTGATGGAGACCTATTTCTTTCCATTTTCGGTTATGAACTACCCTGTAGCTCATTGTTTTTTCCAACTGTCATTTCCCCAGGTGGGGCTGCTCTGATTACAAAATCAGTTGCTCTGTGGTGTGTTAGGTGCTTTTGATATCATTGCTGTTGTGACCTCTTAATACCGTTTGCTTGAATATCTAATGGATTTTAATGTTTGCAGCGAAAATAAAAGTTTATTTTCAAAATTCTGTCAATGATTGATTTCTCTATTAAACCCAGACCTTTCAATTATTATTTGAATTTATTGGAATACCCCGCCATGGTAGCAGTATCAACGTGGTATCAAAAAATCCCGCTAGATGGCGCCACAGTCGCGATGCTGCGCAGTTAGTTCTCGAAAGTGCCGGTAGGTGTCCCTTGTGTCTGTGACGTCACCGAAAAGAAACTGTTGCTTTATCGTTGGCGACATTTAACGGCATTTTTGCCCCTTCGTTGCTGCCTCGTTGCCGTCATGTTTATAGCAACGTATTCAGCCGTTTCTTTATCGTTGATGGAAAGTTGCCGTAATTTAAGGGGCAACGTCCTGTTCTGTGCTGGCTGGGACTACAATTGCTACTGCGTCGAAAAAAGTATTCACGACCCTCCGCCATTTACATCCCTGCGAGGTACAAGTTCAAGTACAAGAGATAGAAGTTTACCGACCCCAATTCTATAAAAACATAGCTCATATGGTAAGAAGAAAGTCCGGTTACAGATCGTTAACACCTACTCGCTTCCGTACATATTCCAGTTTTCTGAAGGAAATCAACTCACACGAACCTCCTAGAGACACCGTACCTATAACCGGGCATATTCCCACCATAAAAACTAGTGAATACCGTTATTTCAGGTAATGTGACTGTTCGCCTAAATGACCTTCCGTACTCGCAAAATCGTTTCTAAACTAGGTTACGCATTAAATATCAATGTCATTTTTCAAAACCAAACTTTTGAGTGATAGGCTATATTCACGATAAAACTATAATTTCAAAGCACTGCATATGAAAAGTGACTTTGCACGCAGTCACGCGCACGGTTCACCCAATGGAGCATCCCAGATATATACCCCAGTGATGAAAGTCGCCGCGAAAAAATCATTTGGCTTGCCTTAATTCCCAGCTGCCCCCCTGCTCCCAATCGCCAGTCAGGTATGCTACCGTTACACCACAAAGTCATATTTTTCCAAGGCGGGAGATCCGAGTTAGAATCCCGGCTAGGCCCGGAATGATTTTTTTATGATGAATTTCACCATGGGTGAACACAATTTTTTGCTGCCTCAAAAAAAAAAAAAAAAAAAAGAAAGTCTTTGATCTCATATCCCTGTTTCCAGGTTGCATATTCTCCATGAAAAAAATGCTTTGAGATTTCCACTGTAACGTATGAGCATCGGCAACCATCCATGTCTTCGCACTCGCGGTTTGGGGGTTGAGGGAAATTTTCCCCTCCTCCACCCCCCAAATCCAAATTAAAATGTTTTGCATCGAGGCTCTAGACCGTAGCCAGAAAATAGATAAGGAGGGGGTTTAATTAGAGGAAGTATATTATGGGGGATGGGGTTTATTTGGAGGGACAACATTTAAGACTGCATCTCCCAAACTTTTTAGGGGGCTGGGGAGGAGGGATTGAATTTCCAAACTCAACCCCCCCCCCCCCCCGCTTGCTGTGGCTTTGTGCCGCGACTAAGGAGTTAAGAGGATGCATTCAGGGTTAACAAGGCATCCACTAATTACATTAGGCGTCAGGCCGATTCTCACCCACTCTCATTTGAGGGAGAGGAAGGGTCCTGGCAAGTATCATTTAATTTTTTTCAGCAAGATAAGGTGTAAAATTGCGAGAAAACTGGCATGAATTGAGCAAATCGTGTTGCACTATTAAAATATGACTAAATTCTACACAATTATTTTTGATTATTCCAACGCAACGAAGCATACAATAAAGTATTTACACTGAAAATACACATTTTGATCTATATCACATGAGATTAGAGGGATGGGGGAGGGGTCGAGCCATCTCCCACGATATCTTACTACGGGGGTCGGGGGCATCCAAAAATTGCCAAAATCACGTCATGTAATTAATGGGTGCCCCCTAACACCAACTTCCCATTTTTCCCTGACTCTAACCTGATTTCCAGTCAGATTTTTTTAGATTTCCCTAACTATGAATATCAATGAGGAAGCAGTTGTACAAAGGGATTTTAAGTACACATTAAGCAGGGTGTATTGTGAAATTAAGTCAAGCAGAAGTAGAAATGGCAGAAATAAATTCTAGTAGCATCAAGTTGGCAATACCCTCTGCCATGGCAGCCAGGACAACAACATAATGCTTGCCTCGCCATTTGACCACAGTAAAGCTCTTGGCGTTCAACTACGATTTCCATCCTTTTGCTCCTGAGTTTTTCCTGACCAAAACCTCATTTCCCAGAAATTTCCAAGACTTCCAGGCCAATTTTTTTCCCTGGCATAACCATGATTTCCTTGACTAATATGAACTATGCTTCTATCATGGGATCAGTATTGCTGTCAATTTTCAGATAATTCCTTGTTTATAATTTACGCTATCATTTTGAAATTTATTGTTACAAAGAGTACACTCCTGCTAACACTCGCCAGTATCTAAACTACGAAAACAAAAATCCTGAGAATACTGGGTTAAAATTTCCACATTTGAGAAACAAGTGATTTGGGTACAGTAGATATACCATGAAAATTTCACGAAGTAAGAGCAAATTTCAAACAGGCGATATGACATGAAAACAGACTGGTCAAGCAGGATTAATGCTGCATACATTCTAAGTCTGAACTGCATCAATTGATGATGGGGATCAGTCCTCAGCAGTGATACCTAAAACTCTAGAAATTCCCATTAACCTACATCACTGCATTTTACTGTTTCCTACCTTCTTAATGATTCAGATAGACTGACTATACATTCACATAGACTGTAACGCTTCATACAAAAGACTTTTGTTTTCAATAAAAAAATTGAATTTGTCATTCAGACAATTAAATAATAGAATTAAAAAATATTTAGAACCAATTACTAATTGGACCAATCAAAGAAAATATTTACAACTAATTGCAATTCATAACCTCTCCTCCCCGACAACCATTTCCCCCTCTATTTTTGTTTGAATCCACCCATGACAAGTGGAATTACTAAACAGTGATTCTAGCTAAAATTATTCCCATGAATGACAAGGAATTTGCAAATAAACAATAAATTGATGATGAAGGCTTCGGCAGAGTGGAGAGGTAGGTGTAGCTAGGCTTCTGGGTTAGTGTTCACCTCATACCTGAAGGTCCCAGCTCCAATGCCGGCAAAACTGTCGTCACCAAGATGAATCGATGTGAAGAATAACTTGGAAGCCCAGCTGCACCTAAAAAATAAATTGAGTTAGAAAACGATGCCTCCACTGCACAAACGCTCAACTATCACCCACCAAATCAAATCCGCCAATATAGTAGCCCTAGTATAGTAATAGATAAGCGGATTTGATTCAGTGGGCGATTGTTGAGCGTTTGTGCAGTGGAGGCATCGAAAAATAAAAAGTCTACGTCTAGCTACAAAGTAAGCTCCCACAGGTTACCTTGAAGAATGAGGATCCGATTGAGGATTTTTGATATTTAATAGGAGGACGCAGGCTGGAAGTGTTGAAGATGGGTTGGGAGTGGGGAAATTTAGAATAACCAGAAGTATGACCATGGGTAAGGAGATGTAATGGGTGCACCCCTAGGTGGAATCTGCCCCAAGATGGATGATAGTCTTTTGGGTTTTCACCAAGGTTTTTTGTTCATCAAAGACAATTCCAAAAAATCTGGTTTCCCTCTTAACTTTTCTTCTATATAAAAGAAATTAAACTAAAAAAAAAAACAAACAGAAAAGTTTCTGAATAATTTTGAGTCAGGACCAAACAATGCCGCATAACATTTGGATGAAGAGTTTCTTCCAATTCTAGTGCTTTGATTAGACGTACATGTATAGAGCTCAGATTTGTCACTACCCACATCTAAAGAAGTATACACACTACTTGTTTTCAAGAAGAATAGTTCTTGAGGTATGGACCGCAACAAATCTAAGATCTAAACCTTCGAATGGAAAGGGAAGTGGAAATTTGCTGACGTCACCACTGTTCAATTTTAAGATATGGTTTTTAGAAGGGGCAACTGGCAGCTATAGTTAACTGTGCCATAGGGAATGGAAAGGAAGGAAGGGTGAAGAGACACCCCAGCATAAGCCTACTCTTAATGAAAAGTGCAAAGGAGTCACAGCTCAACGCCCTTCACAAAGCCCTCAAGCAGGGATTAGGCATTCTCTGAAAAATTTCTGCCACCGCAGGGATTTGAACCCAGGCCCAGAGGGTGGGAAGCCAATTGTATACTCACCACCACAACCCCAACCCTGAAAAAGGTCCCCCACTGCCAATTAGTGCTGCAAATTGAACGCATTTATCCAGTGATTGAATTGTTGAATGACAACATGCCTCTGATTGATGACCGACTGAGGTTGGATATCAATCAGGGGCATGATGATGATGATTATAAAAGTGAGGCCTATGATGCAACCAAAAACTTCCTCATGTACATATAAAGTGTGATATAGCAAAGCCTAAAATGATGCAAGACGAGTAAAGTTAACTTATAAACAAAATTAAAAAATAAAAGGAAGAGAAATGCCTTCTCCAGGATTCGAACTGGTGATCTTCTATTTGCTAGTCTAGCTTGAAAATTTCAGTACAGATCAGAGCCAGATGGAAATGCATTCTTACACTATTTCTAGGTCTTCAGAGGCAGTATGAGCCACAATTTTTGACAGTTAACATTTGAAGCGATTGCTTAGGTTCAGGGTAAGCATTAGTGGCTTCATTCTTCCTCAGTTTAGTGGGTCTAATCTGGTAAAATGGTTAATGCATCTGCCACGCAAAAAGAATATTACATTATTTGAATACTGGAATAGGCGATTGTTTTCCTTATATTTTGTTCACTCAGTCTGATGATGCACCAGTGTCTTTTCTTTGCCATAAATATTATAATGGTGATAGGTATTACTCTGCAAATCTTATTCTTCAGTTTCATGGAGAAATTTCAAAAAGTTGAAGAGAAAAGTGAAGTCAAAATGGATGACACGGAAACTTCACTTATAAGATCCTATTTTCATAATAATGGAAAAAGTTCACAAATAATAATGGTTGAAGTCGTGACTTAGAGAAATAGTCACAGATATGATGACAGATTAACTTAGTTCATTCTGTGCTCGAAAAGCAATTTCTAATATAAGATTTCTACACAGCAATCATTTTCAATAAGTTAACGTTACAATAAAGGACCTCCAGATGAACAAAGCATCTGGACTTGACAATATATCTCTAATAATTAAAAATGCAGGGAAAAAGACACTGACTCAGTTCCATAAAACCTTCAGCAACATGCAGGGATGTAGCTAGTAATTTGTTTCGGGGTGGCCTTGTGTGGTTGCATATTCTGGCATTTTATCAACTCCCACGCATCCGAAATGCATACATCTCATTACAGAAGCTGTAAATTTTGTTTCTATAATGTAAAAATACTTATCCATCTTTGGTTTTCATCGAAGGGACAGTTTGAATTCATTCCGCATGCCCCATGGTCAAGTAGTCAGCCTGATCATGCACGTATTTTTTCTTTGCCACAAAGATCATAATGGTGGCATTACTAACTGATTTTTATTCCCAAGTTTCATGCAGAAATTTCAAAATGTAACTACATGGGCATACCCAGTGAGGGGCAGGAGGGGGCAGCCCCCCTCCCCCCCAGAAGCAAAAATCGCAAGTCTTTAAGTAAAATCAGTACTGAATTGAAACGAAAGTATTCAACAAATTTTCTTTAAACCCATGGAAAATGATATGTATTAGTATAAGATATGTAATTAAAATAATACTATTTTTTCAAGGAAATAATTTCATAAACTAATAAAGTGTTGTTATAATTTTCATATAATGTTGGTTACATTCACCTTTTCATTGCTAAAATGTCACAACTTGGCTTGCCCCCCCTCCCCCCCGAGTTATGATCTTGGGTACGCCCTTGACTATGCATATTGACAAGAGAATTGTCAGATGATAGGTGTCCCAGGGCTAGTGGTCTCCTCAGCGGATGTATTGTAAGCAGTCACTACAAGGGCTATAGGGGACTGAAGCCCTGAAATTCCCCCCCCAAACCCCGCTACGTATGCACAACCCTGCTGTGTATACAAGAGAGGCACATGCCCCCCTCCCCCCCTTGAGGAGCCACTCGCATTGCTTAACATTGCAGAACCACAATTGTAATTTTTTTATATTATAAGATGGCACTGTCTTGCATATGCCCCATTAAGAGTTTAAATAGAACTTTCTTAAACTTTGACTTCATTATTCGTTATTACTACAAAAGTGAAGGTAGCTCTAGAATTCGTTTGCACCCCCTCCCTTGAGTTTTTCCTGTATATGCTACTGAACGTATTTGCCAGGCAACAATGGCGTACCTATAGGGATAGATGCCCCCAAGTCCCCCCCGCCCACCCTCCCCCCCCCCCCAAAGCCTCAGAGAAATAAAAAAACATTTAAAGCTATTGTCTAGTTTTGACATATAAAAACTGCATATGCTTAAAGTTAAAGATGGTGTAAAATGTATTACCAGGCACGTCAATTTTCAAAAAATTTCCCCGAATCCCCATAGCCTGGGGGTGGGGGTATCACTCCTCCTAGGCCCCAGTCAGTCAACAGTCAACAATTCTAAGATTGGTTTGACGCAGCTCTCCATTTCTCTCTCCTATCCGCTAATCTCTTCATAGCTACATATTTATTCTCTTTTACATCCTTTATAACCTGTCCGATATAACTCATTCGGGGCCGTCCCTTGCCCTTTTTCCCTTCCACTTGTCCTTCAACGATTGTCTTCATCAGACCATCGTGCCTCCAAATGTGGCCAACTAAGTTGTCCCTTCTTCTGCTTAATGTTTTTAGGAGGCTTCTCTTTTCTCCTACTCTCCTTAGCACTTCCTGGTTACTCACACGGTCAATCCATTTTATCTTCATCATTCTTCGGTAGCACCACATTTCGAATGCTTCCACTCTTGACTTCTCTGCTGCTGTCAACGTCCATGCCTCGCTTCCATAGAGAAACATACTCCATATGTAGCATCTGATGAATTGCTTCCTTACTTCTATGCTGGTATTTTCAGCTGTAAGAAGATTCTTCTTTTTGTAGAACGCCCTCTTCGCCTGTGCTATTCTACTGTGTATTTCTTTCTTGCTCCGTCCATCGCTGGTAATTCGGCTTCCCAGGTAAGAGAACTCGTTCACCTCTTCAAGCTAAGGCTATAGGACCCAAAACTAAGAAATATAAACTATGAATTGCTGATAAGATTGCTTAGTCTCTTGATTCTCATGATGTGACCGATTAATTGCCCCATCTCCTGCCGGAGGTTTTCAATGTTTATTATTTATTAAACTTCCACAAATCCCCTCCCCCCCAAAGCATATTCTTAGTTACGGCACATCTTGGTAACATATACTCACAATCAGAAGGAAATTTACCAGGGGACCTTGAGAAGAACATTATCATTTTTGAGGACTATCCTCAAAGCTGAGAATATAAACACTGAGGTAAGAAAGCAATGAATTAGGACTTGGAGAATACTTCTATAGGGTAGTGATCCATGGGCAACAACACAGCCATACGCAGATCTAGGGGGGGCATATGCCCCCTCCAGACCTTTAAGAAATATGCAAGATTTTTAATACGGTCCGGTTATCATTGTGCTCATTTTGTATTCCGAGGTATCCTTCCCAGAACAAAACCATGGATACGGCATTGCTTGTGCTCCCCCCAGAAAGAAATCCTGGATCTGCCCCTGAACACAGCCAAGAAGTCACAGTTGGAAGCAATTGTGTTGCAGAAGAATAAAGATTATCAAATGGATAGGTCATGTGAGTAATGTGGAATATTCCCATAAACATGTGTCTTTTCATGCTATGGTTCACCATCTAGTTAACATTCCCCTTCGGAAAACTGATTTTTAACAGGAGTTAAATATTATTTGGCAAATTGCTCATAGCAATAAATACAAGCAATTTTTAATCACAGGGATATTAATTAGTAAGTTTAACCAAATTGCTTACTCAAATTGAAGTTCCTTTCTACCCATCAAACCTAACACATCAACCAAATGGTGTAAAATACCTTTCATTGGCCCTTTATCTAATGTTTCATCGCAGGCCATCCCTAAAAATAAATACAAGGTTCCCTTTTATAATAACAACACCTTGGGAAGATAATTAAATAATACTGAAGATGTTATTGAACCCAAATTAAAGTATGGTATTTATAAATTAAAGTGTAACAATTGTGATTCTTGCTATATCGACCAAACGGGACAAAACTTCAAGACAAGGCATGCAGAAGAATAAGGATGATTTGTCATTGTTTGCCCGTCACCTATAGGAAATGGGGCACCTAAGCACTTTTAATCCAAAAATACTACATTTTACTGGGAAAGGAAGGAAGATGGATGCCTTGGAAATTCGGGAGATTGCAACAAATGAAACCTTGTGAATGACATAACTTTTCCCAACCTATCCCCCTCATTACTCATCACCCTCCAAAACCCCCACCCACACAACCCAAATGACAAACATTATTTCCTCCCTTCCTCTCCAGGAATTACCAATCACAGCTCTGAACCACCCCCCCCCCCCCTATCCATTTACAACCATAGCATATATAAACATGTCCCCACCATATTTTTAAAATTTTATGTACTTGATAATGGTGTAACAACCGAAACCAGTTGGAATTTTAAAAATATATTGTGAAAGTAACAAAGTGTCTTTTATTGCTAATAGTAACGTGGAAGTTTAATAAATAATAAACATTGAAAACCTCAGGCAGGAGATGGGGCAATTAATTGGTCACATCATGAGAATCAAGAGACTAAGCAATCTTATCAGCAATTCATAGTTTATATTTCTTAGTTTTGACGGTACCACAAATCTGAATATTTTATCTAATAATTTGCTCACATAACTGTGGACATAGCACATGTTTCAGCAATGGGCTAACTTGTTTGCCATGAACAAGATATCATGTGAGCAATATGAAGTGTCCCTGAGCTGAGATGGATGAGAAAGTAGAGGAATGAGAGTTCCCATGATAGCATAAGTATTCAAGCAGGAGTCTTATAGCCTACCTCCATAGCACCCATTACATTGAAAAACAATACATACATGATTTGAGATAGGGAAGGATAGAAGAGTAAGCGCACAAAAGGAAAGGTATTTGGAGAAATTAGATAGAAGAATCACTGGCGATATCGAAGTGATACATGGATGACCCAAAGAACAGTTAATGGAATGTCGGATAATTAAGGCTCAACCATGGTCTTCCATGGCTCAACTAACTATTCCAGCGTCAATTGACTATAAATACATTTTGCGGATAATCTAAAGGGAATTCTTAAAGTCGTGAATATTTCTTCAGCATTTACATAGCAGAAATTGAATGGGGAGTTTCTCATTCTATCATATCATCATCTCCTTCAAGAGAATAAAATTAAATATTACTTCAGCAAAAGATTTTACCCGTAGGATTCGTAATTTAAAGCAGGATTACAATTGTCAATTAAATCAATTTCAATCAAATATGATTAACACATGAGACAAATGTTCATTTTGTTCTGAGACAGCATCAAGCTCACAAAAATAATATAAATGTGTAAGGCCATTCAAACCAATCCAAGAAAACAAACCATCCCGTAATGGGAACTGACTGACTTTCAAATTCGACCGGTCATCCAAAACTTTGTTTGATTGATGATCAACTAGCACTTACGGACCACCACCCGAAGAGGCAATGACACTTCATAATAAAAAATGCAAAATACGGCCATTTTCCGTTAACATAGCCTATTTTTTTCAAAGACACTGCATCTAATCACCAAATGCATTCCCGCCTTCGGCAGATTTTATCCATGCTACTCATTTTTTCAATGATCATGGAATCATGGGAAAACAAGTGAGAGAGATGATGCGTATGTCTTTAGCAAATGGCAATGGCGGTGGAACAGATTGACGGTTGTGGTTAGGCGGTGAAGGTAGCTGTTAGTTGTTTAGCCGCCTTTTTATCGATTGGTCTAGTTCAGCATATCCGGAAGAAGCTCAGAATGGTCTTTAGAATCTAATGACTGCTATTGTAGGATCATACCTATAGTGTTTATACATATTACTGTGTTAAACTAAACGTAAACATGGATCAAATGCTACCTAGCCCGGGATTTAGCATCCCTAGCATAGGGACTCCTCTCCATCAACCTGAAGAAGATCAGCAAATTCTTCCACAAGCTCAGCAGCTACAGCAGCAGTCCCCAGCGATGCCTCACATACCGCCTCCTATGATGGCAGCTCCACATAAGAGCATGCCATTCTCTGTGGGGTTTGCCACAACCCCGCAGAGTTTGATGCAACCTCAAACTCCGGTAAGATGCGAAATTTGGCTTTGGAATTATTGATATCACTATTTGTGGAACAAAGAAGAATTTATTATTTCTACCTCCTGTTTTTTATTTAGCAAAATTTGATGTCGCCTATGGTTGGTTCATCTAGCCAGTTAGCTGCTACTCCTAGCATGGGTCCAGCTACCCCTGGCCCTATGACACCTATGACTCCAAGTTCAGCTGATCCTGGAATTGTTCCACAGTTACAGTAAGCTTCTTCTGTCTCGTAGCAAAATTAATATAAGACTATAGTCACAGGGGGGGCATCAACGGATACATGCTGACTTATGTTTGAATTTTATTACAGAAACATCGTCAGTACGGTGAACTTAGGATGTAAGTTGGACTTGAAGAAAATTGCTTTGCACGCGCGAAACGCAGAATATAATCCAAAACGTTTTGCTGCTGTAATCATGAGGATTCGTGAGCCAAGAACTACCGCTCTCATCTTCAGTTCTGGGAAGATGGTATGCACTGGCGCAAAGAGCGAAGAAGATTCTCGTCTTGCTGCCCGAAAATACGCTCGTATCGTGCAGAAGCTTGGATTTCAAGTGAGTTGGAACAATATAACAGGTTAACGGGTCTTAAACCTCGTTCTGTGACTCTCACTTTCATCATTACACAGAATGTATCGAGCATCAACTAAATCATTAGATATTATTTTGCAATTTTTTTCAAATTCTTCACAAGCCTTCCATTTATATCTGCCTATTTAACATTGTCCCCCTGAGAATGTCTACATCCTTCAGAGGCGCCGACTCCATGGGGCCTGAGGGGGCCCGGGCCCCCTCAAAGATTCGTTTGGGGGGGCGGAGCCCCCTCAATATTACAAGCAAATAATTAAGTTATATTATGCTTTGTGAAATCACAAAAATATATTGGTAATTTTTATTTCCCATGTTTGACGACAGTTACCTTTTAAAATAAATTCAAAAATGTGTTAAAACAAATAATTATAAGGTGAAGCAGGTTGACTGAATCAGGTGGTGTGAATCATGATAGTGTTTCGGTGCTGCGACACACTTTGAATTTAACCTCTTCCCAGGGCAAGACCTCGGATATGCCCCCCCCCCCCAATATTTTTTATAAGTCTGCGCCCCTGACATCCTTAGAGAATCAGCTATCAAGTAGAATTTCAAGTAGTTTCAATTTCAAACAATGGTAGTGTCATAAGCCATAGCACTCATGCCATGTACTTGTTTATTCCATCTGCTTTAATTTATCTGCAGATTCCTAGCATGATATCGAAATTTCATTTTAAACAGTTTTCAAGGTCTAATTGAAACTTAGAATCGATACTGTTGGCTACATTACTTCACTTTCTACATGTACTGGATATTTAATCTGCTATGGCACCAAAAGAACCAGCATTATCAGAACTATCATTTTCTTTATAGCCCCATTTGTCTCAGATGTTCTGTAAAACTTCATACTTGCAATTATTCTTCAGAGCATGACAGGCCTGTTTCTTTCCTTATGTTGATAAGTAAGTGCATTTCTCTTTCCTCATAGTAAGCTTGGCTTAATGTGTAGCTATATTTGTAATGCATTTACATTTGCATGCTTTTTGTCGCTGTCATACTGCAGTTGCTCTCAAGCCCACAATTACCAGCCACCTATGCTAATATGAATCAAGGGTTTTGGGAAATCCATCATGTGTTATTTTTTGTTTTCCCGATTCTATGTCATTCCCCAACTGCTTTTAAAAGTTAGTAGAGGTCCATGTTAAAACATGCAATTGTTAAAATGTTGTGTATTGCCTATGGCTGCTATTATGGATGGAATAGCATTATGCTATTCTTCATTATTGCAACCGATGTTGCTATAATATAGCGTATTGCAACGCCTATGCTATTTGGTATTACGAACGGTTGCAATTCGTGTTTTTACTACACCGGAAGACGTAATTCTCAGAATAGCATAGGCCCGTTGCTATTTACTATTATGAACGGCGAATTGCAACCGGTAGGCTTGCTATAATATTACGCGGTCTTCGATGCCGAGCAATTCGGTATTGCAACCAGAAAACGTGCGCATTGCGATGTCGAATTGTTTTTCTGAGGTTAAAGTAACCTAATCAAGCATTGAAAAATGGAATAATAGCCAAAAATAAAATGATATCAGCTTTATTTTAATTAAATAATAGTAGCATAAGTGATGAATATTTAACTAGTTAAGTGATTTGGTTAGGAATTTACATTCGAGCTTAATATATGAAGCACAAGCTTGCTTCATCGACAGTACGAAAACAATAACAATTAATGCAAAGAATTACTACCATTAGCCCAAATTTTACGTGTTTTATTCATATTTACAATTCATAATTTTATTTCATCACTTGACTTGCTACTAAAAATATCCTCAATGTAGGCTATCAGGTCGATTCTTGAAAAATTTCAAGCTTGTGTTAACACACTAACTCGCCAAATATATTAATAGTTATAGCTTTCAATGAAAACCATATATTACCATAATAATACCATATACTTTGATCAGCCGTTCATTTCCTCAATTGGACAGTATATACAAATACATGCAACGAGTCAAAATTGTTTTCCCCACTATTTGCTGCCTTCTACAATTAAAACTAAAAATTTACTAAATTATAAACATGGGCAGTCGACTTGAATTACTTGCTTGAAAACAAAGGATTTCTCCGAACACCAATAAAGTTTCCGAACAAATATGATTCACCACAAACGTTTAATGGAATATCCATGCACTACATCATTAATGCAATATATATCATGTGGAATTGAATACAAATTGTTTCCTCTATAGACAAGTAAGTTATTCACACAATTAAGTTTCAGTTTATCGGCACAGTTCAGGGTCTATCAAAAATTTCAGTGAGCACATAATAAAATCAGCTGATACGAAAACAATGATAACTGACACAACAGCACTTTCCACACGATTCACTATTGCTAGATTCACTTTTTCACAGTTGTTCCATCCATCCTCAAATTCACCATCACCTCTCTCTGCTTTTTCCAAATATGCAGCTGAAATATCGATACTATTCCATCATAATACATGAAAGCACAGCTGTGACGTTGCCACCTACTTCATTTCCTAAACAGAGAATGAACACTGAAATTAGGGAGTCATATAATATATAGATAACATTAGAAACGAAAGCTTCTAGTTCATACAGTAAAACGATATCGTCACGAGCAATAAAATAAAAGTTGATACATATTAATTCTGATATGCAACAAACAGACTTCGAAGCCTAACACATTTACGAAGAAAATCAAACATATTTAGCTTTCAATGATTATTTCGCATAGCATATATCTCACGGTAAAGGACCGATCGGATATAGGTAAATCATTGAATATTTATGTCCGATAAATCATCATTATAACAACGAAATTATGACCTAACCCACCTGTCTGAAGCCATTGGGAAATTATCACAACCACAACAAACAGCTGATTTCTTTAATGAGATTTTCAAAGCGTATTATATATTTCCAAGGTTTAATATAATTTTTAAATGTAAATAAAGCAATTATTTATAATTTCAAGTCAATATTCCGTAAAATACAGAAAAATATATAAAATATCTTCTCCCTCATTGGTTACGCAAACTGTTCAGAAAGTTTTTCATACGGGAAGAGGCGGAGCTTCCAAATAGCTCGCGCAAGAAATAGCATGCTGCTATTCCGAACAAAATTATTACTACGCTTCATTCATAATACGGGGTCGTTGCTATAATGACCCGCAGAATAGCGTATGCTATTTTTTGCAACGCTTATCCATAATAGCAGCCTATGTATCTTTTTAGTTATTTGGTTCTGTAATAAAATGTTTGTGGCAGATTTTGGTTTTAAATTCGTTTTTTTTTCATACTTGCAGGCAAAATTTCTTGACTTCAAGATCCAGAACATGGTAGGAAGCTGTGATGTTAAATTCCCCATCAGACTTGAGGGACTGGTTCTCACTCATGGACAATTCAGCAGGCAAGCATTATTTTACCTGGTTTCATTATAAAAGAACGATGGTGAACCTTGCGGAAATCGATCACCAAATTTTATGAAAGCTACTACATTTTAAGTCATATTTCATGAATTTTGGTACTCAATTACCCAAGGGTATTGATTTTGAAACTACATAGATGAATTGGAATTCCTGTTATGGGAATTCCCGTTTAGGAAGCAGCCTCTGGTCAAAACAAGGTGGACACTACTGATAGATTGATCATGATAAGCACCATTTCTGCTGCAATTTTTTTGTCTCTCTCAGGTATTCCATTTTGTTACTGGCAATATAAATCAGATTTCCTATGTCGGTGTGGTTTTTACTTCTGTCCCCATTTCTGGTATTTCATGATCAATTTGATCAATGACATGATTGATTTGTAGTCAATGCATCATATAACATGAAATTCTTTGGTTGATTTGTTTGCAATTTCCATGTGTCTGACCCCCTCACCCATTACTTTTTCTTTTCTCTACTCTGATCTGTGGCATATTTTTACAATCATTGCTCTGAGCTGCCTCTGTTTTTCTTCATTATAATCCTTGTCTTTCAGGTGTTTTTCTCCCTTTTTTCCACTTTTTGGCATAAATTACATCAATTTAGGTACAGTGCAACCTCGATAAAACGAGACCCCACAGTGCACCAATAAACACTCGCTATAGCGAATTGTCGCTTTACCAGAGGTGGAGCAAGTAATAGCCAATATACTACCTGTTGCGAACAGTTACACTGGAACAGGAGTGGTGCGGCGACAAAGAAGTTTCTATCCAATAACCGTAAGCATAAATCCAGACGAAAGGCGATGTTTTTTTGCATCACCAAATTTCCTTACTCAAACAACGACTAACTATTCAAACAATTTATAAGCGCCGTACTGAATAAAAATCATGCAAAACATGGTTTTGTCAATCATTATGCCAATGCACAACCGACGAAGCCGTTTTTCTATGCACTTAATCAGTGCATCTACGTAATCATTCTATTATTTTGGTATTTTCCACTGAAAATTCAAAAATTTACTGATAAAACCGTATCGTGGTTATTTAATACCTCAAATGTTTCCTTTGGTGTATTTTATTGATGTATATTATTATTGGTGATTCTTCCACGACTTCGGGTTTACACCGCCGGCATCACCAGCAATTATGACGAGAGATAACGCTTTGGTGCTTAGCATTAGTATAATCAACCTTCCTCACTCTTGAAATTCTTGATTCGCAATCTATCCTTAAATACTTCGCTTTAGGCTTAGGCGTAGCCCCATTCTCAGAAGTTCCCGCAGATTGGAGTGGGCAAAACCACACAAAGCTCCTTATAACTCTACATAGTCTGCATTCCTTGGGCGCTTTTTTTTTTTTTTTTTTTTTAATCGTGAAAAGCAAATAGGAAGATAAATTAATTTCAACACTCTCATATTACTCCTTTATTTTTATTTTCTCGCTTAGACGTGTTTGTTGTTTTTTTGGCCATGGTGTCTGCCATCAAATGCTTTCTATTCACGCAACTCACGAACGCGCGGGCATGCTGCCTACTGCTTTCTGCCGCCCGAGGAACAAAAGAAGATCAAGAATTCGCGAATGCTAATGCCACAATATTATCACAAAATTAACTACTTATTTATCGAACGACAGTTTACCACATAAATTTGAGACTGAGCACTCCATTAACTTCATTTCTAACAGATCGCTAGCAATTACAGAGATGAAGGAGTCTTGATGTAATTTTTTCCGGCGGTGAAACCCTCGCTATGGCGATAGCCAACACCAAAAGGGCCTCGTAAAAACGAATTTTTTAACATGCATATTATAGGGTCAATTGACGGTGCATCGGCTAACTCTCGTAATAGCGGGGGTCTCGCTATAGCCCGTACTCGCTTTAACGAGGTTCCACTGTATATCAGAACTTTTAATAAAACCCACAACCAGATATTGGATGAAACCTGGTAGTAGGTTGTTTGAAGGATTTTAATGATCAGTCAAAATATGGCACTAATCCATAGGAGGGATATTTGACCAGGAGTAAGTACTTTAAATTGACCATGATAGCAGAAATTTGCTGTTAAGTATTGTAATGAGGTGAAGTAAGCTGCATCGGTATCGAATGCTTTGATTTTAAAATGTGCAGAAGTCAGTGGCTTCGGGTGAAAGTCAAATACTATGTATTTCTTTGATGTTACCTCATCCTTTTTTGAAATTGTACTCGATTTTGAGTTGTATTGTCTTTAGTTATGTTTTCAATGATGTGGTTACATGGTTTTATTCCAAAATTTATTTTTATGATCTTTTTTTACTCTAGCTATGAGCCTGAGCTATTTCCTGGATTAATTTACCGGATGGTGAAACCTAGGATTGTTCTTCTGATATTTGTGTCTGGAAAGGTTGTTTTAACAGGTATGTGTTTTTTTTTTACTATCTGAGGGACAAAGTGGGGTAGGGCATTACTTGAGGGACCCATCCTTGTTATCCAATGGTCCTTGTTATCCAATGGTCAGTTAACTTATCTACAGATAGTCATAACTGTGCTTTGTATGACCCAACTTCAATGCTTATGCCTTGAGAATTGCTCAAATCAATAGTTAAAAAATTTGCATGGGTATACACAGCTACTGCCTTCTACAAATTTTTTATCACTGCATAAGTATGAACTCTGGGTGATCAATTTAGTATCTATTAGTCACCCTGAATCTAATGCGTGTAAATCACGATTATGTCTTAGTGAACAACTCCTTCACGACAACTTTTGGACTGTTGATGTTGTAAAGTGTTCAAAGAATGCTGATATTACAGTGTCCACTAGGACCATTAAACATATACAGTAGACTCTTGTTAATACAAACAACGTTACTACAAATTTCTTGTTGTCAATGAAGCGAATCGTTGATCCCTATGAAAAGGCTAATACAAGCTATAGTAAATGAAACGTTTTTACGAACCTCAGTCCTGGTTGCTGTGGTTACCGAAAGGAACTTTATTACGAATTTCCACGGATGACAACGGCATTTAGGAGGATATACACTATGGTACGACATGAGCATTGCGTTACATTTAAGTTCTCTTCATTCACTGTGCTCAAGAGCATTAATTATGATGGTTCTGTCTTTAGTAGGAGATACTTACTTCAATATCCATGTTACATCATATAATAAGCTTCATTCCTGTGGAATCATGGTGACTCACTTATTACAGATCGTATATTGGCCGTACAATAAGTCCTCTTCTTACGAACCTTGAGAGATACGGAACAGAGAAAAATTGAAGTGTGCTCAAAGTTTTAAATTTGGTGCATGTGGAGCTGGCCGATGCAAGACGGTTTGGCATAGAGGAACTCGCACTTAGGGCACAGTCTGAACAAATCATCAATTAATCCGTTGTGAAGTCAGGAACTGTTCAGCGTATTGCTCATTCTTGCTTCCCGATTACAGCAAATTTTTTTCTGTTCCAACCATGTTGCATGGGCAGATAGATCAGTTTGTCACGATTGTGAGTTAATGTAAAATTGTTATGCGATGTTGCATTTTGCCACATTGTTTTGTTGTCTTGCGTAGGTTTATCAACTTACGAACAAGGTCTCGGAACATATCTTGTTCGTATGTCGAGGATTTACTGTATTTGGGAAGATATCAACCCTTTATTATGTCAAGCAGCATCCAAGGAATTTGCATCATACACATTACTCCGAAGCTATTCTATTGCATGACTAGTTGTACGGGAGATTGAAGAACAAGAAATTTTGGTATGGTATGTTTTTTCGTGATGATTCCTGAAAGAATCACTCTTATGAACATTATTGCAAACCTCAGCTTTTTTGGTCCAGTGAACTTGGTAATAACAAGAGTTTACTATAGCTCCTACAATGTGTGTTTCCCATTTAGCCAATCAAGGTGAGGTTGTAAAGTTTTTGTCGATTAATCGTTTTTTTTGAGCAAATGATTTGCTGTTGAAAATTGTTTCTCTTAGTTTTAATGGTTAAAGTAACTGTTGAACTAAATGCAGAAGTCATCACCTAAGCTAATATAAGTACTGTGGGTCAAAAAAGTTTTGCTAGAAATGGAGGGGGCAAGTGGCATGGGATTGCGGGCAATGTTTGATTTCCTCCATGGTTTCATGTTATTCCTACTCCATGCCGATGTCATCCAGAATTCTAAAACCATTTTGTCATGTACTTGTGATAGATGACTTAAACAGCTTAATTAGAAACAAAAAAAGTCAAATAACAATTGAAAAAAGCCACACTGGTGGTAGCACACTACATAATTGCTTCCTCCTACTAAGTTTTGGTAAGCCAACCATATAGCATAGGTCTACAGTTAAATATACTCACACATTTCTGTGTTAAATTTCTGTCATTGTGACATGGCCTAGGAATAATATACTGTGATGGATGAAGCTGAAATTAAGTGATTTTGGCACCAATCCATTCGCTTGAAAACTTTTTGATTCACAGTACATACTAATTTTGCATTTGTGTCACTAATATGCTTTTCTTTTATTATCACCTAGGTGCAAAAGTAAGGCAAGAAATATATGAAGCCTTTGATAACATTTATCCAATATTGAAGAGTTTCAAAAAGCAGTAAGATTTGTAATAATTTTAATGTCAGTGGTTTGTACATATTTATTGACTGAGGACTTGGAGGTTTTCATTGTGATGCCTCTTCTTTAGTTTTTTGTGCCAGTGACGTGTGATGGATGATGTTGAATGGTGTGGATGTGTGAGATACATGTTCTGCTGGATAAACAAAGCTTGAATCTCGTGTATGATGTTTTCCTTGCAGAGTTAGTGCAAATAACAGGATTATATATTATTTCTTGATTCATGTGACCTTCCTTTGTATTTAATTCCCTTTAGACTTGTTGCAAAATGCTGATTGTGTTTATATTTCACAAGCTAATCATGAGTAAATTAGCATTGGTGGATCATCAAAGTACTCTTTGCCTTCTACCGAGGGTTATTTTGTTAGTGTATAATTTTTGGGTAGCTAAATGAAGTGAATTGTATTAGCCAAAACATTCCAGCTGACTGTTTGACCCCATCATCATATTCATTGTACTTTGCCATTTTATTTACTAAGAACTTCTACTGTAAATTAATCCACATTTTTTGGTTGTACAATCATTTTTATGCTTGATTTTTATAAATTCTTAAGCGTAACAATTCTAAAGTAAAAGTAGGTAAGAAACACATTTTGTGTGTTCAAGAGGAGTAGGTGGAGTTATTTATTTGTATGCAACAAATAATAATAAAGTTTTCCAAGAATGATTTCTTTAATTCTGTAGCATTAATTACTAAACCTATATCAATGCCTGTCAACAGATCTAGCCTGGGCTCAGCAGTACTTCAGAGAATCCATTTTTACTCTGTCAAAGTGCAGTATGTAAAAAATGCTCTCCAGTGAAACCTCAATTTAGGTCAACCTTTATCAAGGAGGGCTCTCATCATTTCTCTCATAACCCTTTCTTGGACTGTCTGAATCTGGAGTTCTCCAATCTTTTGTATCTTCCTGTAAAAGAAATATTACATTTTAACAAAGTTCAAAGATGCTTGATAAACATATGCTGAAATTCTTAGATGTAAAAGATATTTGGGAACAGGACCTTGAAAATTGGAGACTTTCTACCTCTATTCTAAGAAGAAATGATACTTTGCATTAAGCTGCATTGACACTTAGACTGAAGATCTTCACACGATTGAACACCGATAATGTAGAATTTTTCCCTTTGCAAGTGCTATGAAATGTCTTGTAAAGTGCAGACCTGCTTGTAGTTTTGATTTTCTCCGAATTTTTCTTATAAAATTAACATAAAAACCAGCCACAATGAAAGGCTAAGCACATCCATCTACGTATTCCACTACTAGTAGAAGGTTTGCACAATGAAGATAATCTCTGCAGTGTTCAAGAGAAGAGAAAGCTTGGTTGTAACAACAATATGATACACCTTTCCCTCATCTTCAAAATGGTGTATAATTGCAAAAGGTTCAACAGAGACCCTAAAATCAGAGAGTACATTAACTTTGATGTTGTACCCCAAGGAAGTATGAACCCAATACTGACCGTAAACGCAATTAGTCATACATAATATAATTGTTTTGTAAGTATGGAGTTTATGCCCATAATTGATACACTGCTACCAGACTTTGGTGAGACATTTACTTGAATAACCCCAGATAAAATAGAAGCTGCTCTCACTGCTGCCTCAATGATGAGTCACTAAATATGAAATGGCCTCAATACAGAGAGATGTATGGGAGAATTACCGTTCTATCTGTTGACTTTTCCATAGATTTTCTATGTCCGGGGTGAAGAGGAGATATTCTTTTGTCAAATTCAAGTGGGGGTAGGTCCTCAGGTTTACTTTTATGACTGAGCTTCATGATTTCTTCTTTCAAAGCATGTCGTTGTTGCAGTTGGCGTCTTTTTATTTCCTCAAGTTTGGCTATATCTGACATGTATGTTCCCATCTTTTCTTCAAAGTCAATTTCCTAAGTGTGGAAAGAACAATTTGGTACATTGTGACAGTGGGGTTTATGGTGTCTTTATCTAATATATATTTTTAATATTAAAATGAAATTAGAAATACATAAATGAGAGCTAAGCATACTATTAGGTATTGGAAATACTAGAACATACATACAGTGAAACCTCTCTTTAGCGGAATCTCTCAGGACCATAATTTTTTTCCGAGTAAGACAGTATTCCGCTTAACTCGAGGCCTGACCACACAAAAAAGACCAAGAAAGTCAAATCACGTCTATTACATGCGTCACCTGAAAGGTTGGTTTGACTCAAATTCTACATGTAGACGAAATTGTTATGAAATAATAAAAGACTATCATCGTACTGTGGTTAAACTTGTTTATTTTAAGTAATTAACTTATTTAAGTAATTAACTTAAAAAGCGATCCATAAATTAAGCATATAAGCAGCCATTTGTGTCTGTTTTTCTTTTTTTTCCTGTATCACACAATTCTCTACGTTGCCAATAGCCCCATGTAAGACATTAAATAAATCAGTGTTACCTTTGTTGAGACTGCATTCTGCTAATTATTTCAATGAAACCAACATTTCTCTAAAAGGGCTCCCACTCAACTGTGAATAAGCGGTGAATTTCGTCTACTGTGAAAAAAACCTGGAAAAGCCGTGGATTTCGTCATTAAAACCTTAAAAATCTCTCAAACTTGATAGTAGAACTAAGATTGACAGATTAAAAGAAAAATCGATATTTCAATCATGTTTCAAGGCAGAGTCATGTGCAGATGCTGTCCATGCATTTATCTGCACACGTGTATTTGAAGCACAATTATGTATTGGCCTGTGTGCCATGACAGCACATCGAGCCTGTGATTGGAAGACATAAACCCTGGCAAAAAATCAGGCACTTCTTCACTTCCCTGCCACCCTACCCTCTCCATTTTCCCACTCACACTCTTTGGCCGGACCTGAATTTTGCTAATGATAGGTGACGTCATGAGAGATAGCACTTTCTTTGCTGCACTTGCATTCAAGGCATCTTTTGCGTTTGTTACATTTTTAGTTTACGAGCGGCCGATGATTGTTACATGATCAATATTTCTGCCTAATATGCCTTATCTATAAACCGTGAATTTGATGACATTTAGACCGCGAAACCTGGAAAAACCATGAATTTTATGATGCAGTTAGAGTGGGAACCCTGTCTTAAGAATTTTTTTGTTTTCTTCACATATTATGGTTAAATTTACTTCTTCGTCGGATCCATAGGTTTCGTCTTCTTTTATACTGTCTATCAGGGAACCATCTTCATCGCCTATGAAAAGATCGTTGTCGAAGTCTTACAAATATTTCAGCATTCATGTTATTGCCTATTATCTGCTCTAATTCGCTTAGATCCGCCTTGGCTCTAAAATAGGAAAGGTCATGTATATATTAAGTGCGTAAATATGAATTTACATTGGTGATATGATTGGATATAAATTATTAAAATTAAAATGAAGAACTTTGTGCTTTCACATTAATATTTATTCACACATTTATGACCATGGTTTCAACGTTAGACGTCATCATCACATGTTTGAAGCATTGTGGTGGAGCTGATTTCCTGATGACAAGAGGCTTTAGGAGCTCCCCTGCCATATTTCCACAAATGACAATGGCCAAATGCTCTCCACAAATGACAAATCTCCACAAATGACAATGGCCAAACGCTCTCATGAATGCTTACCTCAACATTTACTGTAAACGTTATTATTGTTTCCAATTATGCCCTAATTTCAAGAAATAGAACTCTCAAATGCATACAAACCCTCGCAGTTTTCTCCATTTACGCACAATGCTTTAGATGGCAGAGACTTTTAAAAAATTCCGGTTTCATTCATGTTATTGATATCACATGGTAGATAGTCTTTAATTTTTACTTGAACCATGCATTTCCACTCCTCTACGATTTCCAGATTCACATCGTTTGAATCACCTACAACACTGCTCCAAACAACTTTGGGTCTTGCTCTGAAGCTCTCTAGCCATCCATTTCGGGCTTTAAAATGTAATTTTCCTAAATAAACTGCAAACTCCTTTGTCTTTTCTAGCACCATTGGACCTGACAATGGAATATTCCTCGATCTTCCTCGCACAAACCATTCCCAAACTAATTCGTTTAATTCTTCATATTCACAGAGAGGTGGTTTTCCTCTTATTCTTTTCTAGGGAGAGGGCTTTACAAAACATTTTAAGATTTTATTTCCTTCCAGTAAAAATTGTCTATGGAATTGTTTTCTGCAATTCCTCTTAACCCAGGTACACGTGCCTGGGAATCAATTCTGTTTCTGCGTTTGACAGTTTCCATTTAACAGAGGGCACCAATGCACATAAAACTATATTGCGACTGCCAGGACCAACAATATTTTCCAGATAAGACAAGTCTCCACTTAACAAGTTCTGCTAAAGGCAGGTTTCACTGTATTAAGCAAATATTGTAGGCCTAAAAACTGAATTAAATAGTTTTTAAAATTATGCCAATGCTGCTCCGTGTGCAGTGAATAAAATGTTAAATGCTCATGTGGCAGTGAGTTCGAGGGAATATCTTCATAGAAGAAGAAACCCTCATAAAAACCTAAGATATGATTTGAAATATGTAATGATACTCACTTGAAGTTTAAATTGGTGACGTAAAAGTCTGTTCAATTTTGTTTTCTCTTCTTGCAAAGCAGCCAGCAAACTCACTTTCTCTGTATTTGAGGATATAATGTTGGCATACTGGTGTTTTTTCAAATGCAGTTGATTCTATGAGGAAAAGCAATTAAATAATTTTTGTTTCACATTACAAGTTTAATATTTTTTGCACCCAACTGCAAGGCTAAAAAAATTTAAGCTCTTTTTCTTTTAGCTTTTTATCATGTGGTTGGAAGAAGTGACCCATTGACCTACTGATTGCAACCTTGCCTAACTATGGTACTACGTAGTCATTGCCACGGCAGGTGAATGACTAACTCTCTGATCTTTCAGGTTTGAATGAGTGAAGGCAACCATTTGCCATATCGATGGCTAAGTATCTCAAATTCAGCCGGTTTGAGATAGGTATCTTAAACGAAGCGTAATAACATTAAAAAATAAAATACAAGCAAAAAACAACTCTGTTTGCAAATGAATGCTTCTTTTTAAGTTTTATGAACTTTTGGTTTTTAATTTCAGTGTGCAAGTAACAAATATGTATTAATAGTTTTTTTTTTGCTCTCCTGAAAATCTGCTATTTTTGAGATGAGTGTTGTTAGAACTTAAGACATCGATATGTATTTTACGTCTATAAAAATTTGGTTAGCTATGTTAAAAGCTAAATGCAACATGAGAGAATTACATGTGTGGATTAACAATTGGATTTACCCTAATGTTATGCCCTCCTTAACTTTACACCTTTACACCTTCACCATAAGGTAATATGATGCACTGACTGTTCCAGTATATATTTGGTGCTTCGGTGGTCATGCCCATTTCCATTTGTCACTCAACTACAGGAATACCACTGAAGACAGAAATATATTTTTTTATTTGATGTAGGATGTATCCTTATAGATTAAATTAACTCATTTTTGCCATGTCGGTTATTTCCTCAATTAGTAAATAAAACAAATACTGAAATTCACTAGGCATTAATTATGATCGGGAGACATAGGTCTACATACTGAACCTTTAGCCGCTGGATTTAGATTTCAAATGTTCACCCTTTAAGTCTAGATTTAATACCTAGCCCTTCCAATTTGTGTCTCCAAGTGGGCATGCCAGCAATCAAGTGAGGCTTTTTTCCCATTCCCATGCCCTCACACTATGGGTATCAAGGTTATGTGGTCAAGGCCTCAATAGTTGCTGTCATTTTCCTATTATTTCCATGATGATGCAAACATTTGTACCCTCTTGTCCGAAAGTTTATATTTTGTCCTTCCTAGGTGAATGTTCACTAAATGCATACTTAATTGTGTGAGCGAAGTGTGGATAAATATCACCCATTAATATCTCACCAAAATTTGCAAAATCTTTAGAATGACATGCAATTTTGTAAGGTGGGTTGAAAATGACCCACTGGGAACAAAGCCATTCACGAGGTCAGAATTTTCACAGGATCGACTTCAAATTCTACTTTTCATTTTTGGTAGAATTAAATACCAATTACATATGCACATTTATGAATTTAAATTTGTATGCACATGGCCTTGAGTAAGAAGCATGCCACTGCCTTCGTGCCATTAATGGTGCAATAGTTTATTCATTATTAAAAAGAGAATCACTAATGTCACTAAGAAATGGATTTTGCCAAAATAAATTTCCATAAGTGAATGTAACAATGGCATTTTTGATAGCACTTGATTTTTAACATGAATATTTCATTTAAGGTACGAAGCTTTATTGTGGTGCTGCGCAGTGCATGAGAATAAATTTCCAAGATTCTTCTACGGAATGTGACATCACAACACAGCTAATAACGAGGTTAATTTCTATTGGCTTTTTCCATAATTTTCTTTATTTCAGGGAAAACTATTTATTTCCTTGAATAAAAATGATCCAACATAGAATACATACCACTACTGAATCTAATTAAGCCTGTACCAGGCTCAACTGAAAGGATACAAAATTACCTTTTTAACATTACCTTTATCAGTACATTTTATTTTCTGAGCCTTTCCAGGGTACCATGAATCATTTTTTTTTGCTTAATTTTATTGCTGTAATGTAGGCCTCTTTAGAAAATGTAAGATATTTACCTCCAGATTAGAAAATTCTTGGTCATTAGTAAGTCTAATATCTTGAACCTGAGATCTGAATTCAGCCATGTGTTTTCGTAAAATTGCTTGCTCCAGATTCAAAACTGAAACCTCTTGACCAAATTTCTTTTTCATTATCGTTGACAAATCATTTTTGAGAACTTGTAGTCTTGAAGTCATATAATCACAATCAACATTGAGGCGGTGCATGTGCTTCCGAAGTGCCCTAAATGTATAGAAAAAGGCCGCTAAAGATATTTAACAATCTTATTTCCACCAAGAGTGAACCACCTTAAAAACTGAAATGTTACGGAAATGGACAAACATGTAATTGGTGTAATATAATGAACGATTCCACATAACATACCTGAGTCGACACCCTTGGTCTCTGGTTTCTTTCTCTAGCTCACCATTGCGTCCACTCAGGGAAACTAGTTTTGGCTTTGAGATAAGGATGCTCTCTGAAATGGCTCCTAGATCAGTTGGAGAGCTCAGGTGCTGGAGTTGGCTTAAATTCAGCACAACAGCTACATCCAAGTCATTTAACGCTGCCTGTTTTTGCCTCTAAATTACATGAGTTCAAAGAAGTAGTTAATAACTTCGAAACAGTAGATTCTATCATTGGTATTCATGCTCTATCATCTTCACTATCCCTTAAATACTATATCACAAAAATAGGACCCGTAATTAAATCTATTAAATTTTACAAATCTCCTATGGCTGAGCCTGCCTACCACCAAGATTATGAAAGAAAAACAGAAATAAAACCTAAGACCTTTTACAGAAATAAATGCCATAAAAGAACATTAGGAATGATCCCAGTTGAATAAAGGTAAAATGGAAATATGTATGCATAACTGAAATGCTTCCACCATACTTTCTGCTAACTTACATGAACACATTCAAAATATAGAGCAATCATTTAGGATGAGGGAGGATGAATCCTTAATCCACTCTTATTTTGGCATCGATAACAGGCTACTAAGTCTGGTGCAAAGGCTTCTGCGGTGCGCTGGTAATGTAGGCTGCATTTTCCGGGTTTCGCCGCGTCGTGGTTGCATTGGGGACAACAGTTACTCCTGCATTCCAGCAGGCATCTTCAGGTCGAAGTGGTCGAATTTCCACTTCGTAAATTCAACTTCAGGTCGAATTGTAACGTTCACCCTGAAAACTCCACTGGGCTTGCCTTAACCGGCCGGTTCCACGGTGACTCACTCTCCCATTTCCCCGTATTCCCTTCGCTGGGTGTGCGGAGTCATGGTTCAGGCAACCACCCCTCCCCTTCCCAAATAATCCTTCCCCTACCTACACACCCACCTCCCACCAAACCCCCCTCCCCTCCTGGATAGGTCGGTGGGCTGGCCGGGAGAGCGCAAATAACCATGCGTCAGCCAGGAAGCGAGTCTAGGTGAGAGAGGCGAGCGAATATGCGTGTGTGAGGACAGGGAGACGGAGGACATAGAGAGGGAGAGTGGACAGGAGACCGGTCGACAGTGGTCGACTCAGAGAGTGTCCAGCCTATGTGTAGAGAAAGCGCCCGAAGGATATTAAGCCGTATCTCCCGACGCTCTTCGGCAAGTGGATCAGCCTCATTTTTGCAAGTGCACAGCATTGGGTGCAATTAACTGGTTTCTGGCCGGTTGCTAAGACATGGGTCGATCCTATCTCTTGTTCTCTCCAGGGCAAGTACTCTGGGGCTGTGGACACCACTCAGGTGATTTCCTGGATATACGTAGCTGAGATTCGGCTGCCTTTTGGCAGATATGAGCCGAGATCCAGCATTCTCCTGTCTCGAATCTTCAAGTTTGGTACCAGAAGAAAAGACAATATTCTCATGGTATCTTGTATGTATGTTGCACTGTAATTTATTGGTATTTGTTTAAAAGGAAATTTTTATGTTTGTTAAATTGTGCAATAAATTAATTGCCATGTTAAGTGTGACAAATTGTGTGAAGCCTCCCTTCAGTGCTGTCCATAGGAAGGCAACTTTGGTTGCCTGGCGCCCATAAAATTGAAATTCCTATGAGGTTAGCCCACGACTCAAGAGATCGGAGCCTGCCGAGAGCTGCCGGGTATTAGCTTATGGTAGGCGGTCCCATCGGATCATAGGCCGAGGGATGGCGTGACAGAATTCGTAAAAGACTTCGACCTGAAGACGCCTGCTGGAATGCAGAAGAAACTGTTGTCCCCAACGCAACCATGACGGGGTGAAACCCGGAAAATGCGTCCTACAGGCTACTATAAGTCTGTTTGCATGGTATTATTACATAATCCAATGAAAGCATTAGTCAATATTGGGTTACAGCTAATAAAACAAAAACATTGCAATGCTAAATAACATGAAAGGACTAAAAGTGAATTAAAAATCCTTCTCACTCATTAAAATTTTCATTTCATCCAGGAAAGTAGGGTAAAAACCGTGTATTTTACAGTAGGTCATTAGCCAAAACTTGATGCAACCACTTCTGAAGGCCTCTAAAATATTCAAAAACACTTACTTGATACAATTCTAACTCTTCATCATTTTTCTGATAACCAGTTTCTATGGTCTTCAGCCTTTTATTATTTACCTCAATATCTTTTCTTGAAATATCCATTTGTTTCCTCTCCTCAATCAAATCTCTTTCAGTGACATGCCTGTAAGTCAAGGAAATACAATATAAAGATTTCCATGTACATAATTTATTTCAAAAAATGGTAAGAACATGGGAAAATCGTCCAGTTTACATCAATATATCATTTTACTAACTATAGCTCCCCCTCAACTTTTCTTTAATGCCTTAACTTCAATCACAAATAAATGCAACGGCTCAATAGATTGGTAAGCAAGGGCCTGAAGCAACTATGTACACCTATGGACCGTTTTTCCATGCAAAGAGAACCATTTGCAAGAAAAATCTTGGCAGCAATATCAATTAATTAGTTTCCCTTACTCTTTAGAATATATTTGTTTCCAAAATTGGAAAGATTCGTTTTGCAGTAAAAAGATTGCTTATGTGGTGAAAAGCACATTAAATATTTGAAAGATAGACACATAGGATTCTTTATTAATACAACCAGAGTCATTTTCTAGTGTTGATTTGTTGCCCAACGGAAGAGGCAAAGTAGCCGGCACACCACAGCACGTGTTGGTGAATTCATGGCCAGAAAGAATTTGCAGGGATACTTCTCATCCAGAAGAAAACATGAATTTGCACATGCCCCCCACCCCATGTAAACTGTGTGCTATGCTTTGGACTGTGGTACACATTTATAAAGCCCGAGTGGAACTTGCATTGATTTTGGCTATAGGGTTGTTGCTCGTGGCACTTATCTTTTTAAAGTTTTTTGCACAACTACGTAGTCATTTGTTCCACGGATTAATCTGGTCTTCTTCAAGCAAAACCAAGTACTTTAGAAAATTTAACAAGAAAGAGCGCATGCATGATAAGTAATGAGGATGTGAAACTAGGAATGTCCTTTCATGTTTTCCATATTTGCTCTTTGGCAATAGAAACTATTTCCATTTGTTTCATTGTAGGAGTGAGGGTGAAGAGGGATCAGTGGAGGGGGCACCAAATTGTTGATCTTCTGCACCAGCCACCACTGTGTTTTGGTCAAACATTAAATAAATGTTGATGAGTGCAGTTGCAGCAGGCTGCATACACTTAATCCATCAAAGGTATACATAATTATGCTAGCATTAAGAAGGGGCTTAAATCCAGATACACATGTAAGGTTCACAATCTTTTTGTGGTGCACTACTAATCAGAGTTACAGATAAATATGTTGAAAAGGAAACATTTGACTTAAATATGAATAGCAATTTTAAGCAAATTCCAGACAAAAGAATTTTTAAAAACCTTTGGTCACGAAGATCGATGGTCAAATCAAACAATTCAGGTGGACATCCTTCCGGGCATGTCGTATCATCAATCTTGGTGGGAATAATAATCGCAACATCGTCATCAAAGTCATCTTCATCATCATCAGAAGAATCAGAACTAGATTCTGAACTGGAGCTTTCTTCATCAGAAGCTGCATGCAAAGTGAAATGGTCAATACTTTTTGGTTCCTTAAATCTTATCACATAATCAGGTTGAAATAACATTTCATTTTTTGGAGGAGGGTTGAACTGTTTTTATAAATTTAAAGTTATTAACCATGCCTTAGGTAATAGAAGGGGCACTAGGGGTTTAAACCCCCCAAAATGTTTGTCAGATTAACATTTAGGAGTACATACATATTCCCTTAAAGTAATCTAGTAAGAGATGTAGCTCATACCCAAGTGAACCTTCCCTCCTAATGAAAATTTTTTCTGGCAACAGCCTTGGTTCATTCTGATATCCTGTTTTCCAATGAGAGCACATAGTTCAAAATATGCGGTTTTTGATGAACACTGAAGGCAATTATGCATTAACATGTTTCCTGCCACAGGTTTTTAGATGAATTCACCCATTGCACCAAAGTTTAATTCTTTTTCCTTTCTCTTTAATGCCTGGATCCTTTCCATTTGAGTTTTCATACGTATTTGGCTACGTGTGTCGTACAGGTCACATCATATACACGGCACCGAAGTAGCAGTGACCAACGAGGTGCTAGGCAAGGGCAAAAATGTGACTCATTCTTTGGTCATGACAACCGAATCGGCGTAAGGATGAAGTACGTGTGTCAGTCATTATCATCAAAGCAGCAATGAATGCATTAAATCTTGTTTTCCTTTAGCATATAGAATATGTGATAGATAGATGAACCAAACTTTACAACTACCAACCCTTCTCCCTCTGGTTCCAAAAACCTATTAATCCTTCCATCTCATAATCCTGACTTCAAACATATGGAGACAGAATCTTCACAGAACAAATTTGTATAACATTTACTTATAGTGATCTTCAGTGATTACCTTGTCTCTACTCAACCAGCACACATGAACAGTTCACCTTGAATTTATTTGGTATGTGCCCAAAAACATCATAGCGTGTGAATGAGCTGCAACTTTATTATTCATCAGAGGGAAAATGACATAGGGGAACATAATTCATACGCTGAAAAGAAGACCTGAATATAAGGAGTTGTAGCATGTTTCAATTGAGATTCAAACTGTTGAAATAATCTATTTATTTGAATATGGTCCTCCCTTTTTTTTCCAAAAATGCCTGTGGTAAAATTAAAGGAGGGCCATATTCAAATGCATCTTTACATTTTTTCCTGAAACTGAAGCCTCAAAATTAGGGGGGGGGGGACTTTATTAGGAGAAATATGGTAATGTTCATAATTTACGTAAAACAAACTATATATTATTATTTATTCAGTTATGTTATTTTAGATTGCATTCCGGACTCATTGAGAGCTTTCTTCACCAGTTCACTATCTTTTCAGCCCATGGTTGTACTCGTATTATTAATGCTCCATGTAAGGTCTGGTTTCGAAAACCACACATCCGTGGCTATGTGATCACAGATACAGAAAAGTGGTTAGCACGAATGCTTCAAAACCACTGCTCGACGTCGGAAACAACACTGTCACGCACCACGCCACGTAGTCGCGTCTCGTCAAGTTGCCCGGTTTGCAACTGCTGATGGACATGTATCCGTGATCACGGAGTGCGGTCGCACACTGCGAGGCTTGGAAAACAGGAACACGGTGCTCCCGTGAATGCAGCTACTGTGCGATCGCTTCTGTTTTACGAAGGGGATTCTAACGGAAATAATAAGCCTGGTGTATCCTAGCATTAATGCAGTAATTCCGATTATTTTGCGTCCAATTTTATTTTTTTTGATCGCTAAAATTTTGAGCGAAAGTGAAAATCATGCAAGGATAATTCACAACACGGATATACCGCAGCCGGATAATCAGGAGTCTGCTGTACACCCATTTGCCAATACATATTTGGCATTTTTAAAAACAGCCTAACATGAAGATCTTGCTTAGTTTTGGATGGTCATAACATCACTATAATAGCTAATTATCAGGGGTGGTCTGGCCAGGTTGGCAATCGCTGAGGGCCCCGATTTTAAGGGGCTCCCCAAAATGTACCTACTGTGAAGTGTATATGAGAGATGTGATAAAAAAGACTCAGATCACTTGAAACAACTTTATTTGCAACTAGAAAATAATATGTTTCATATAGTTGCTTCATTTACAACTTGCTAAGTGTAAAAAAAATCTTATGAAACATAAACAAAGTCAGATGATAAGAGAGCACCTTATGCTCTTTTGAAAGGGTTATTCGAAAAGGTTATTTCATAGGTTTTTTAGATTTCAGTGCAGTTTCAAGGGAAAAAAATCACTAAATAGACAATAGAACCATAATACATTTCACACTTTATCAGTAGTGAAATTCTCACTTTTGATTGTATTTTTTCTTAAGAATATGACGTGTTTTTAATTTTTATAGTTTTCAAGAATCGGAATAGAGCAAAATCAATTTCTAGGCATGCAATTTCCTAAAATTTTCCATGGGAGGACCCCCGAATCCCTCAGTAAGGGGGCCCCATCATAAGGCCTAGCCGAGGGCCCCCAGTCAACCCAGACTGCCCCTGTTAATTATCACCATTGAATAGTTATAAGTATTTTGACCCATTTCCTTTTCTTTATAAATCTATAATCACTTCAACTTAATGTATGTAATTTTGAACTGAATCATTTTCTAAACACCTAGATGAGTGAATGATTATTGATTAGATTAGGGAGATAGATTTCACGTAGTTCAATGAAAGAAATTTTGAGGGGACAATAGACTCACATTCATCGTCAGCCTTAATTTTAACAGGTTTGTATTTCTTTTTGAAAATTTTCTTAAGGATTCCAGCGAAGGCACTGTTTTCAGTCGCAGCATGAAATTTTGAAATTATGTCATTTTGCACCTCAAGGAGAGTGTCAATGGAAATCTTCCTCATTCCCAGCTTGGTCTTCAAGCTAGAAATCTGAAAGTAATCATTAAATAGAGCAGATGAGCGTACTATGCACCAAAATATAATTCAATGCAACTGTTGAGAAATAATAAGACAAATAATAATGAGAAGTGATGGACACAACACTCCAAAAAGGCAATCAAACTTTAAGTACCTATTACTATAGATAATTATTTAAAAAAATATAGAATCGATTAACAGTAGATTGCCAGCAGAATTTGAAGAAATAGATAGCAGAATTGCAATGAAATGCTTGCCACTATTTCCTGTGTTTAATAGGAGAAACTGAAAAATTATGTTTTCACGGCATCTAAAGAGTAAATTGTTCTCGAACACGTTAGGCTCTCCATCTCTACCAACATTGTCATGATAGATTTTCTCAATCTAAGGTGAAGGCTCTGGGCACTTCCAAACAAAAATACATAGGTATTCAAAGTGAAAGGTGGCACAGGTAAAGGAACCAGTCCCCTCTCCCCAAATGTGTATTTCACACATCAGTAGCTTAGTCCAATATGAGCTCTACCCTTAGCAAATTAAACCACCCTGTAGATTAAAGTATTGCTTGAATGATTCCGACATTGTTCAATTTCTAAATGAAATATTACTAGGGCATTTGGTTTTATCAAATTAATGTTTCTGATTAAAACTTTTACGCATCAATGGACAATAAAGGTACATATTAGTGATGTCAGTGGTGCAGCAAGGGGGGTTAAACCCCCCCCCCCCAGAGCTCAGAGAAATATTTAAGTTTAATGCATTTTACTTAATTGGATTGATATTACTTATAGAATAGTGTAAGGATTAATAATATATCCCTCAGAAAGCCATAAAACTCACCATTTTGAACAGTTTATCTTCAAATTCTGCAATTTATCTTTATCAATCTCGCACCTACCACTTCTCCTGGTGGGTATTCCATACCCACACATACCCCGTTATTAGTCGTACCAAACCACCCTCCCCCCCCCCAGCCTTAATTCCTAGCTGCGCCCCTGAGTGATGTTACACTTAAACACTTCATCCAATGAATAAGTCGCAAAAATCAATGTAACTTTATTAATTCAAAACTATTCTTAACAAATTTATTTACTTTATTACCAATTTCAGCAGTAAGTGACACTGGTTGTAATTTGCATTAAAAATACTGTGGAAGAAACAAAGTTATGGTGATAATTGTAATTATGAATACCTTCCTGAAAAAAATTAATTCCACAAATAAATCCATGAAAACTGGGATAGCAATTAATAGGGACTTCTAATACTCAGAATGACATTGTGTCCGCTAAATTTCTAAGCTCAATTAGGCAGGAAAAGGATATAAGCTTTGACCATTTATAAATATTTTTTCAAATATTTATAGGCATTTTAAAATTCTGTACACATAAATTATTAACAAAATTAAAATAGTATGTAGCTACTCAAAATAGTGAAGGGAACATCACCCATGACATTAGTTCTAAAAGTTTTAGAGATGTGCGAATAGTATCCGTGAATACTAGAAAGTATTCGATACTCGAGATCTCGAATAATTATGCTAATGGTAGAATCTCGAATACTTTGAATTTCACGCCATACACTGTCACACGCACATCGTTGGTGATTGACTCGGAAAAATGTAGAAAACTCTAGTCGTTTAGTGCATGCAGCACAGTTTAAGGCAAGATGACAAACTACATCAAATTCGCAGATTAGAGCGGTGAAAAGAGTTCGACGTGGGGAACTGAAAATGATCGGATAAAAAAATCCTAAAATTCCCAGTTTCCCCCACCGGGAGAACCTCAGTGCCGTGGGATAGTAACTACCTAGAACAATTCCCAAAATCCACTACCCCCTCCATCTATCAGCCCCTCCTCCGACGCTTTCCTCCTCTCTGAAATCACACTAAAGACCCCAGCTAGCGCAGGGTTCGTATTACGAAGACCATAAATCAAAAGCTTCAAAATAAAATATCAAGTTGCATGAGAAAAATAGAATCGTGTTTCACCACTCCCTCTTTCTCACCCACTGACCTTTTTCTGCCTACCTGCTTCGAAGTTTCCCATTTCTGGAGGTCAACTGCTGCATGGGTCATCTATTAGCCCAAAAGGTATCTAACTACATATAACTTTCGGCAATTGATATTACACCTTTATTGGATTGAAATATTAGTAATGTGCGCGTAATTTAAAAAAGAATAAGACCAAACACGACATATTTCTGACTTTATTTAAGCATTTAACGCAAGGAAATAAATGTCAAAATACAACGGAGACTTGGCATTCTGGCGAAACTCAATATCCTCACAGCTGAGCTTATTGAAAGTTGATGTAGTATTTTTTTCCGAAAACACATTTTTTCGTCCATTCCCTTGAAAAGCAATAGATCGAGGTCCACTGCATACTTTTAATTTATACAGTCATCAAGTGAAATAGAAGAAGAAACGTAGGTTTAATATGCTTAGTGCAATTCTAGTATTCGAGGAATAGAATTCGAATATTCGAGCTATGATTTAATATTCGAATTCAATATTAGAGCTCGGGAAATCTGCTATCTCTAAAAAGTACTTTTTTGCCATCACTGGACATTGCTAATGAGAATAGTGGTAATGCTTCATTATATGTATAAAAAATATGCATCTTGCTTCAAGGTATAATTCGTTGAAAAGGAAATATTCTCAAGAAGCAACACAATTGCTGGAATCTTTCTTTTTAAGCCCCATATTTTCTTTTACACTTAGTTTTTACACTAATAAAATGAATACATACCTTCTCCAGCATATCATTTCTTTCTTGTAATTTAACCCGCACTTTCTCTGTCAACACCTCTTCCATTGCTTCAAAGTTATTGATTATGAATAACTCCTCCAGAAGTGTAATGAGAAACTGCTCCAAATATTTTATCTTTAGTTCATAATCACTTTTCTGGTTCATTAATTCTTTAATTTCATCATCAAATTTATTGATCTCCCTATTGGCAACTTCGAGTATGACACCAATGTTATAAATTTTTCTGAAGGATATAAAAATTTATTTGATAGGCATTAATTAGTCATGTATTGAGATCTTCACCTACATTCATTATTTTAATAATTTAATGACGACCTCTCATTCTTTCAACAATTACAGAATGCTACGTACAAAATTCATTTGACTCTGTGTTCATGATAAAAACTAATGGTGGGAGTAATCTTTTGTGGAATCCACACAGAGATTAATAAATTAGTTCCATTAGGACCATGCCAGGGCACTTCTTTTGAAAGTGCCTGATCCAGGCACTTCAAAAATTAGCGTACAGGCACAAAGTCAGAAGTTTGCTTTGGGGGGAGTGCTTGAGAGGCATGCATTTTGCCTATACATTTCAATAAGTCAGCTGTATGTATAATTCATTTGCCCTGAGTATCGTACATACATTACTGGCAGAAATTATGAAATGTAACTATGTATGTATATATGTGTATTGCAAAATGGAATGGCAGAGGATAGATGCCCATGAGCTAGTGGTCTCCTCAGCAGATGTATTGCAGGTAATTTCCACAAGGGAAAAAACTTTGAGTGGGGGAGGGCAGAGGCTTGAAGCCCCCAAAGCCGGGCCTGGATGCAACCTTCCATCAGGTAGTGTTTTTGAGTACCTCCTTAGAAAAAATATGAGACATGAAACATGCACATAAATACAAAAACTTGGCACCTTGAGTAGGTAAAATAGAAACTTGCAATGGTAAATGCCCTTTTAAAATAAAATTGTTCTCTTTTCCCAGAAATTTAAATGCAGGTTGGATGGTGGTCATTTAAAACATCACTTTAACTTATTCTTAAAATTTATTGAAACACCATGAATTTTGCTTATTTTGAGTCAATAAAATCCTCATAAAAATTTTAAAAATAAAACTGTATACATATGTACTGCATTTATTAAACAGTATGTGTAATGAAATATTTGTTTTTGTGTGAGGCCATATTGTTTCAGGGAAATTCGGCAGTGTTTTATTTTTGTTGCATGATGGGTAGGGTACCCACACATCCATGGACGGCAGTGATTTCCAGGCGTCCAATGCGAGCCCTGACTGTATCTGTAATTATTGTGTGCAGGCAAAATAAATCCGTTTGTTCTCATAAATGAGTCTTGATATAATTATTCCACACACAACAGGCACAGCATCTGGGGGGTATTTGCTTATATAAACCTCCAACTGAAAATAGTTAATTTAGGCACTAATTGTAGCACATGGGCCTCATCAAATGACTGGAATATAGAGGGCTCAAGGTTAAATTCAAGATCCAGGAAAAATTCTTCAAGATGGGATTTTCAGCCATCATTCCATCTCTAAAGTTTGATAGTATTTTAAGTTTGATGAGTATTTTTTATCCCTTTATGTCATATTTTACTCTATTGTAGCCCTGGGTGAATGAGGACATGAATGAAGGAGCCTAGCATGAATTATGGAGGCAAAATTTTTGCTTCTGTGTCTATTTTAAATGAGAAAAAACAAAATAAAGAATAGGATTAGTAATAATAATTTATAAGTACATAGCATGTTGAGCATAGCCTAAATGTGCCTTGAAAGGCCAAAATAAGTGTACGATAACTTCCAAATGCATTACTGTCCACTCCATTTTTCAGTTTTACTCAATCTTCAATGATATACATACAAGTATTTATTTCCCATCAACAAAATTTTCGTTGATTAAACAAGAGGCTATTAATGACAAAATTCTACAATATTGTACAGCAAAATGTATTTCTTCAAATATATTTTCAAAAGCTTTGCTACCTACTTAAAAATTTTTAACAAACTATGATTAAAAACACAATATGTAGTGAGTTTCATAGCATGAACGATTGTTATAATACACAAAGAGAAACTCACCTAGTTCTTTTGAGGTACAGCAAATCCCCTTCCCAAGGAGTGTTCATAGTCTCAGAGGAGGCGATGTTCTCAAGTTCACTCCTGGACAGAATCATCAATTCAGCAGTAGATGCCAGCCCTCCTCTGCATTCATAAATCCAATTTATATTCCTTGCCAACATTTTATCTAATCTATGATATCTTTCATCAGACTCTTCTTTCTTTGGGTCAAAGCCCTGGCCAAGGTCATCCAACATTTCCTTTGGAGCATTATATAGAGTTTATAATGAGCAGTGTTTACATAGTTCAAACTTTATATATAGTGAAAAAAAAACCCCTAAGATCAGAGAGAATTATTATCTACGAGTCATAGGTTGATCTTCATGTGTCTTTTGGAAATCAGAAATTAAAAACCATCCATCTTTCTTATGAATGTTTATAAAATAAGTTGTACGAAATGACTGATAATCAGGCATTCACAAGAAAAAAATAGCAAACAGAAGATGGAAATTCTCAATAATTCCTTTGCGGTTATTACAATCTGTTTGAACTTAATGGCAAAACCCTTGTGTTTACTTCAAGCACAGAAAATATCTCATTACAAGGATATAACTTAACTACAATGAATAAAATATAAGTAGTACAACGTCGATTTAATCAATTCGACTGAACCATGAAAATTATGACATCATTGAAGGAAGTTCGGTTAACTGAGATGATTTGTTGGTTGCATCATGGGCGCAGCTAGGAATTAAGGCTTGGGGGGGGGGGGGGGTTTAGGTGCGACTAATACTGGGGTGTGTGGGGGTATGGAATACCCACCAGGATAAGCAGTAGGTGCGAGATTAATAAATTTGCGGAATTTGAAGATAAACTGTTCAAAATGGTGAGTTTTATGGCTTTCTGAGGGCTATTTTATTAATCCTTACAATATTCTAGTAGTATTGTCATTCCAATAAAGTAAAATGGATTAAACTTAAAATTTCCCCGAGCTCTGGGGGTTTATCCCCCAAAACCCCCCTCGCTGCACCACTGGGTTGCATTATAGCAGGATAAGCACATAATTTGCTTACATTGAAGAGGTGAGTAGTATTACAATCATAGTAGCAGCAGTGTAGTCCTGTTAGGAAATTTAATGAAGGGACCATATATTCTGATTAGACCCTAGTTACAAATGAATCATGTCCATAACGTATAAAATCCCTAGCATGACTGTCTGACTGAAACTTACAAATTCATGATAAAAATTCCCAAAAAATTCCACAAGCGACACTCTCACTGAGTGATTCCACTAGAAGGCTGATTATGATAGGAGAGGGTAGAGCTCATGCCATAATAAGCCACAGGCATGGTAAATTGTTACATTAAGGGTAGAGGGGCCAGTTCCTATCCTTTGGCCACCTTGCATTGGGAGGATTTTATTTTGGTGTGTCCAAAGGCTTCACTTGATTGACATTGCTTGGACCACCAGGATCTCCCAGAAGTTATGGAGAGTTAAAAATTTGGACAGAATTGAAGGAACAAACATGGTTTTGATGCAAATTCTGGAAATCAAGACTTTTCACATCCTTCCCCGGAAAAAATTCACCGCCGTTCACGCGGCAGGGTTTGCAATATTACACATACCGCTTTGCACTGCTTTAGCACAGGTTTGAGGCTCTCAACCGGTTGTGGCTTCTTGGAAGTCCTTGCTCCCTCGCGTTGCCATCTTTGATGGACCGCGAGGGCCTAACACCTAGTACCATGAGCCTCGGTATAATTGCCATGGGAATTAAAGAACCTGGATAGTGTAGTGGTCTGTGCATTGGCCCGGAAAGCCAAAGGTCCGTGGTTCGATTCCCGGTCCAGGGAAATTTTTTCTTACGGCAATTCTTGTATATTTCACTGCCGTTCACGCGGCAGGGTTTGAAATATTCTACTGTAAACCAGTTGTGGCTCCTGGGAAAAATATTGCTTAAGCTAATTCTCCCCTCTCCTTTCCCTAGAAAATGCTCTGGTATTTCTGTGAATACCCCAGGTCAACTGCCAATATCAACAATAGTACACACATGATCTGGGTTTGGTCATTCTTTTGCATTAGGGTATCTTAAGACAGCAATATTTCTTCACTGACCATGTTGGCATCTTTGGATTACATACCCAAAACCCTGTGAATAATGAACTAATGCCTGATATCACACACACACACTGTAGCCCCTAACCAGATCCAATATCCATGATAGGTTGCAAGATGGTGAATTAGAAAGCATTGTCAAGCATAAGGCTGCTCCAGCTTCTGATAAGCTGCGCAGCTAATGGTAATTGAAAATCAGATGTGTGAAAACAAAGCTATAATAAGTCAACCACCGCCAGCATTTCACTCAGTCCCAGAGGGAGAGAAGCCAGCAAACTTGCCACTAAACCAACGATCCCCTTGGCCTCTCAACCATCACACTGAAGTTCAAGACACCACACAGCCCTAAGAACAGAACTTTTTGGATGTGTTCTCCCCTCCTCAGAATAATATGAACCAATTTGGTCAACCACCTGACCCACTACCCTAGATTTGCTCAACTGTCCAATCAGTTTCTTTCTCTCAATAGCCTGTCATCAAAGCAATCGAGCAAAATGCATTTCGAGAGCCTACTCATAATTTGATAAACCTATGCAAGGCGTCGAAAAGGGTGGTTATCCTGCATAATGCAACACCGCATTACAATTTTGCGTTAATTCATGGCTGCTCAGTTTATCCAGTGTCGCTGTACCGGTGTGTTGAGCAGTTTATTGTTGAGGTTATAAGAACTGTGACAGTGAAGCATGCAAATAAGTTGTCAATTAAAGTAACAATTTAACCTAGCCATATCACAGAATGTATTTTGATCTGACTTACAAGTTACAACAAAAAACCTGGTGAAAGAACCAATGGCTGCCTGATGTGATGAGACATATTGGTCGATCATGCATTCTTAACAACGTGTTATTTAACTTTTCTACTTGGCAAATAAAATTATGGAGGCATTTTTTTACAGAGCTTTCCTGCTGATTAACATCTTTCGTGAAATTGTTTTCATTCACTTCTTGTGGTCGTTCATTTAAATTTGCCATTAATTCAGATAATTAGAGTTCATCCTTGGAACTAAGTATCGAGAACTGGTGGGGCAAACCAGACTGGTATCTATCGAGAATTCCTTTGAATTGAATTCCTTTACCCTAGTCAGCAATGCACAGTTTGGAAAAGAAAATGAATCTTCTCTTAATAGTCTCAACAAAATCTGTGCAACTTTCCATGTGTGAGGTCCTGAAGCAAATAAGTGTAAAGACTAATATGAAGTTGTCATTCCTTGTATACAGTGACCCAGGGAGGAACATTATTACAGCCATGGGAAGATTATTCAACACAAGGTGTATATCGACAACTGATGCGATGGACTTAAGCACACTTGTTGCTAATGTCCCCTTATTATCATTAACAGAAACTCAAGAACTTCTTGGCTATTCTACTTTGAAGGATTCTGTTAGATCAGTTCAGGAAGAAGGAAAGGAATTTTCAGTACTTAGACTAATTGTTGCCCTTTAAAATGATTTTCCCCATTTTGTAGAAAATTGTGTGAAAACCCTGTGGATACCTGTGGCAAATGTAGATGCAGAAAGAGGTTTTTCCATACATGGAAATATAAATAAAAGAACCACTGAACTTCCAAAAAATGCAGAATTAAAGTCAAGTTTGACCAATGGATCTCAATTCCAGTAAAAGGATTCAGCCAATTTTAAATTCCAGAGAGTGAATCATTTCAGATGGCATATTAAAAAAAAAAAACTTTTATAGATAGAAACAACCCATTAGTAGATAAATACATATTTGCAAGTGTTGATATTATATTTTTGTGTAAGATCTTAAAGCCTTTTGTTATCAATGTATTAAGTGAAAACTATACGTTTTTTACATCATGCAGGCCAATGAGACAGTGAAATTTAGACCAATCAAAAATATTCCACATCTGTACAACTCTGACATTTCTCTAGTGCTATGAGGTTGAAATATGTGCATATGTACATACATAGCAAAGAATGTTTATGGTATGTGTATCTAACAAATGCTTAACTTATTCCTTTAGCATTTGCTTTGACCCTTCTTAATCAAGGTTTTTACCATTAAAAATATATTTAATATGGTAATAAGTATTTTTATTGTTGAAATTATTGTTCTTGGAATAAAAAAAAATATTTACGACGAGTGAATTTTTATGACGAAACGGTATTTTTTTGTGACCAAATTTTAAACCAAAATTGTCAGATTTTTACGACGAAATTCATAGTTTTTATTCACTGATAATCTTTGCCTCTAGTTATAAAGGGTGTAAAAGAGAAGAAATACGTGATTATGATAAGGTTAGCAGATAGGAGAGAGAAATGGAGAGCTGCATGAAACCAATCTTAGGATTGTTGACTAGTGATAATGATGATTTGCTTAGTTAAAAAATTGCTAATTGCTTCAGCTGAAAAGTACCAGAACTCACATATGTACTAACTATTACATGATGTGCAATACATCCTAACTTTTATTGTTTTCATGAAAATGACTACTAACCTTTAGAGCTCTTGCTTTTAAATCAGCAGCAGTCATCTGGTTCTCAAATGGATCACCAATTTCCTCCACTGAATCCCAAAAAAGATTCAGGAGGTTGCTTAAAAGGGAACATAATAATTTTTTTACTTCTATTAGCCTTTCTATTTCATCATTGTACCTTTTCTTCATCTCAAGTATCTGTAGTGATAAAAGCCATAATATTATTCACAGGTAAAGCAAAGTCAACAAAAAGTTTAGCAAAAAGTAGCAAAACGTTTTTAGAACCTACCTGCAAATTAGTCTTTAAAATCTGATCATATTTTTTTATTGTTGTAATCCGCAAACGAGCTGGAACACGGTAATTAGCACTAGTCTTCAACTTGTAGTCCCCAATGGTAAGTTTGGCTTCAGCAATAGCCTTTATGTCAGCTTGATCATTTTCATTTTCACTGGGTTTACTGTTAAGCAATTTGTCCCACTGCAGAAAAACACAAGAATTTATGACCCTGTTCCTCTAATTGCCACATGAAACAATACTGGATTGATCTACTGCACTTAGCAAGCTTTAACATACCAAAGATGAAAATAGTGTTATTAATACAATGGTGTACATACCACATACATAATGCACATGAACATTTATTATTTGGAGGAATAAGGAAACTTTAAAGACAAAATTCTATAGCATGGATTGAAAATTTTGGCTGAATTCCATGAATAAGAGGCAAAACAATTCACCCTAATGTTTGGCTTTAAACTAGAGACTCATTTTATTCATGCAATTATTCTACTTTGTCTCATCACATATTGTTATGAATCATACTACACATAACGCAATAACAATAATGACCTATGTAGATGAGATTAACTATGTACTAAAGCAAGAAAAGGTTAGTTGAATGGAGAATCCAGAGGGAAGCCTCATCAATCCTATCTTATGATTAAAAAGCCGCTAAAAACTTCTACAGCATCTCTTCCATTATTATAGATGAATTGGTTAAATCACACGGGGGCAAATTCTTTAGAATATTGGTTTGAGTCCCCATCAAGATAAATAACTTTTTCCTGGTGGAATGTTTCCATGAAAGAGCGAATGGGGTGACAACAATTAGGTTTCCAACTAGCTAATCTTTGATTGTTTCTATGAATGTCATCACAAACAAGATTGATTATGGGCAATTAACAAGGAGCCACAAAATGCCTTTCACTGAGTGAAAAAATCAACCAAAACAAGCTGAAAAACAGCGATGACCAAAAAAGAAAGAGTATTGATGCACATACTCACCTCTAAATGTCTTTGTTCTACTTTCTGTTTGTGCATCACATATTTTTCCATCAACCGTAAGGCTCTAGTTCCTAGTTTGGAGTGATCTAACATTCCAGCAGGAGCAAATGCCCTCATGATTGATTCAAAAGTGGTAAAAATTGGAGCTGGTTTCTGGAATGGTTTAGACACGGTAACACCTTCATCTGGAACCCTTGTTTCAGAAGATATGGAATTACGGACAAAATGAAAAATTTGTTAAAATTGTGATCATAGCTGTATTACATCCAGCAACACAGTTTTATACAAAAATAGTGATGGTAACAGTACCTATTTACAGGGAGATTTCACTTTTTCTTTCGTTTAGTTTAGAATGACAGAAAATGTAATAAGGTGTATTGCATATGCCATTTGACGTGAAGTCTGAAAATCATTGTCAGAGGCAGTTAAGAATTTCTGATATTCATTAGAAACATTGGTGTATTTCACAAGTTAACAGAATTATGAGGCTATACTACAGACATAAGAAGATATATACAACTATGTAATAGCAAAAACAGAATGCAAGAAATACTAATATTATGATCATACTGCTTGAAAATTGGTTGAATTTATTGTCAGTTCAAAGCATAAGCAATAAATTTCCTAGCAAGTCCTGTAACCTTGAATGATCCACAGCAGCTCCACAGCTACCGTATTTCTTTGAGTTCTAGATACTAGTTCGTATTTCTAAATCAAATTTATCTTTGGTATCAAACAATAGCTCACTCAAACAATTTGGATTATACAAAGAAACATGAATTTGTGTTTTGGTATGCAATTAGCTACTTTATATATAAATAAATAGGTGAGACTTTCAGTGTACCCTCGATAATGATATAGGTCTTGAAAACAGTAGGGTTCAACATTTCTTGAAGAAATACAAAGTTTATGGCTTTCAATCTGTCAATTTTTCATGAAGCAATGCTTGAATCTATTCAAGCAACAAAAACTCATTGTCATAATTAACTCACCTACTCCATAGCTGTTGTTGTTCTAGCCTCTTAATAGTTTTAGCATGAATTTCCTTATACTCCTCTGTTAAAATTTTATACCGAAATCCTTCAACTTTGATGTTGTTCCTTCAATAAGACGCAAGAAAAATGTCATGAACAAAACTTTTCCCTTCCACTCAAATAGAAATTTGAAGAAAAATATAAAAAAATATCACTAACCTGAATCCACAAATTTTAAGGCCAGAGGAATCCACACAGTTCTTGAAGTAATTGGCAATTTTATCCCATGCAAGTCTATTCTTTTCCAAATCCCAGGCATACCTTCTGTGTAAAATATTCATTTGCTCTTTGTTATATTTTTCAGCTAATTTAGTAATTCCAGGGTTTAATTCAAAGTCAAGAGGTCCAAACTGCTGTGATTCTGGCAGCAGTGAATTTCTGAAATCAAAAAAATTACAAATACATATTAACATAAACTTTCAAATCTCTATGGAAAAGTTAACGAAAAGTAAAATGTCCAACACAGTCTCCATTATATGGCTGTACTACAAGTATGTCTTAGAACACAGTCCACACATTCCCTGATTCACTATGTCTTATTGAGCCAGAAGTACTTAACAATGTTCAGGGGCACCCAGATGCATTTGCAGTAAAACTGTAGGAGTATACGTTATTGACAAAATAAGTTCTTTTTGTATATGTTTGCGGTTATGCTTGATGTAACTGTTTTTTTGTTCTTGGTGTAAGTGTACGTTATAACCTCTTGTGAATAAAAGGTTTTTTCCTGCGTGTGCTAACAGGTTATGGGCCCAGGGCGTGTTACGAGCCTATATAAGAGGTTGCCGAGTTTATAAAACGTGTGTAGGTGCTGTCGGGCGAAATGGCATCGTTATATAATAAAGACAAAACGACTACGAAAGTTCCAGAGTTGAACTCAAATAATCATTTCACGTGGTCATTACGCGTAAAGGCGGAGTTACTTTTATGTGATGCATCGGAGGCGATTGTCAGTTAGGAAGATGCATTGGACGCATCACTCACTCAAGGCAAAGTTCGGCGGCAAGTCAAAAGCAATACCATCACACTATCCATTCTTTATATAACGGTAGGTGATGAATTTTTGGGAGATTTTGCTGACCGCAAGAGAAGCATGGAAGATTTTAGATAATTTGTGCAATAGTGAAGGGCTGGTTAGTGGCGCAATGGTACTGAAGGAGCTTACACACTGCACCAAAACTCCGGAGATGCCCATTCAGGAATACTTTGCAAAAATGCACAATTTGCATAAGAGAGCAGCAAAAGGTGGATTTGAATTATCCGATAAACAAGTCTTGGGAATTATTCTCGGAAATTTACCAGAAGAATACCAAGGCTTTGAAATTGCAGTTGGTGGGAGAAATTGGGGAAGATAAACATCACGCATTCCAAACAGTTCAGAAGCCTGCAATGAAAGATAAACCGAGAATACAATCAATAGGCAAGGGAAGTAAGGTGAAGAATGGAAAGGGAGATGAAACAAACAGATTTAGAAATTACTCTAAAGATAAAAGGTTTTGGTGTTATGCCTGTGGGAAGGAGGGACATATTTCAAAGAATTGCCCTGGGAAGAAGGAACATGAAGGGGAAAGAATCATAGTAGAGCAGAAGAAGGAATCAACAGCCATAATGTACAGGGAATTCGTGTCACTCTGCACGAAGAGGAAAGTACCTGACGGCCAGGGATTGTGGTTATTAGACTGTGGTGCATCAGATCACATGTGCTGCAAAGAGAACTATTTCACCACCTTGGACCAATGGACCGGGAGAAGAGGTTGGCTGAAGTAGAAAAGCTGGTGGCATCGCTTCAGGAGGCAGAGAAACAGGCCAGCGAGTGGAAAAGGAAAGGAAAAGTTAGTAGGGCAAGATCAGTGGCTAAACAGGCTGAAATGGATGCCTTCAAAAGTCCTTTGTCCACAGTAATGGCCCAGGGAGAGCATGATGACCAGCTAATACTATCCCTCAATGAGTGCTTGAAGAACAAGGATAGTACTATTAAGGAGAAAGAATTAGAAATGAAGGCAATAATAGAAGAATATATGAAAGAAAAGGAAATTTAACGATGCAGCTGATGAAAGAGCAGGCAAAAGTAAATAATTTGGAAGATACAATGGAGAAGAAAAATATGATGGTAGAAAAGTTACAAGAAACCCTCCATGGCATGAATGTTTCTCCAGGCTCAAATGATAACTCACTGGTAATTGCCGGAATGAGATCCAGAAATTTCAAGTCCTCGGAGTATGCTTTAAAAGCCATGATGCAGGCTGCTGAGGATGATAAGCTCAGATTAATGGAATTGGTGGCTGTTTTGAATAAATGTCTGAAGGAAGAGCAATCACAGACAGACCATGCCCTGAAACAACTGAAGATGGAAAAATGAAAGATAATCATAAGTAGGGATGTGAGTTTCAGGGAGCACATAATTCCTTACAAGTCTGCAGGTGAACATCAATCCACAAATCCAACCGTTGAAGTTGACCTGCCATTCTATTCTGTAGCAGGAGAAGATGATGACTTGGAGGAGCCTGAGGCGAAAGGTGGAGAGCCAGAGGAGGTGACACCCATCCAGGGGCCAGGGGAGGTAATCATCGCCTATGAAAATGAGCCTGCCCATGAAGGAGGAGCGGAGGGTGGTCTACCACATAGGTCTCAGAGACAGAGGAATCCCAAGACCTGTCCCTGCTGCAACATCGCCTGCTGCAGAGGCCCAGAGATAGCAACATCCCGGAGGATGCAGAGGAGGCAGTGAGTGGACCAGATGTGGAGAAGTGGGTATCAAGTATCATTATATCAGGGAGATGGTAAAAACAGGGGAGGTTTCATTCCAGTTTGTCAGATCAAATGATAATGTCGCTGATATGTTGACGAAGCCACTGTCAGGAACTAAGGCAAAAGAATTTTGTAACATATTAAATCTTAAGGAGTGCTAAGAGATTTATATTTCAAATTATTATTTTGTGAATCCTAAGGGGAGGTGTTGGAGTATACGTTATTAACAAAATAAGTTCTTTTTTGTAAATATAAAATGCGGTTACAGAACCTGGGTGGAGTTCGGAAAGGCATTGCCAAGGTTGTGTTTATGTTTGATGTAACTGTTTTTTTTTGTTCTTGGTGTAAGTGTACATTATTACCACTTGTGAATAAAAGGTTTTTTCCTGCGTGCGCTAACAAAAACTCGCATTCATCATAACTCATACCTGTACTAAGGTAATATCAAAACCTATTTATTTCAAAGTCTCGGATCTAGAACTTTCCTAGACTAGGGAAATGACGAGGAAAGGAAACTGATGGACTCAATTCTTGAGAAACTAGATTGGGCAAAAATTAAGAAGGAAGATCATAATGACTGTAGTTCTAGAACCAATCTCATAGCAAGTGGGAGGAGAGTGTGGGAGTTGGGTGGCCTTTGGAGGCTTCAGCCCTCCCACTCTCCCAATTTTTTGTGACCCTCGTGGTGACTACCCATGATACATTTCCCAGCAGTACCTATCCTCCAAAATTTTGATTTTCAATACCATTACATTTCATGATGTCTTGATGATACATGATTTCATGATGAAGAAACATATTCATAATTTGGCCCTAAATTTGAATGTTTTTTTTTAATCAGGTGAATTTCAGGAATAGACGCCTCCGGAAACTTTTGGAAATAAACAACAATGACTAAAAAATTCAGCAATATGCTAACAAAAGTTATGGTTTATTTAATAAAATTTTTCGTTTTCCAATGGGTACAAATTGATAACAATTTACCATTATAGGCAAACCACATGCTACATGAAGCAAACCCAAAGAAATTTCTAGCTACATGGTGCTTAGGTATTGGTAGATGGGAAGTACAGAACAGGAAGTAAAAGGATGAATCCATTAACAGCAAGTCGTAGTTCCTCAATGGGGAAATGCCACCGATGCTAGTACATATGTACTATCATAAGACATACGTCAAGAGAAATATACTAACCTTTCTTTAATACTATCAAACCGCACCTGGAGCTGATTCACCACTTCTAAAATTTCAGCTTTGTACATATCCAATACCTCTCTTCTTTTCTCCTCCTGTTCTTTTTGCTTGCATTCTTCAAGACTGAGAAATAATTTGTCATCAATTACATCTTCAACTTGCTGCAAAAGTGAAGACATATATCATGAGAAGGAAGAATAATGAATTAAATCGAAAGAAAGAAAAACTTGTCACACATAAAAAAACTATTTTATTGGTACACAACTTAAGATGATAGATTGCTACCCACCCAGCACATTATAAGTCATTGAGATACGGTGAAAGGAAAAAATAAGGAAGGTGCTTATTAGTACGCAGGATAGCCTTTCCTAATGAGTTTCTTACGGCCAGGCCTGCAAACATCCAGAATAATGACAACATGGAGGCCTAACCTTCAGCACTTTCCTAGATGTTATTTTTCTATAGTTTTAGAGTATTCATTGAGGCATTTATATTTAAGGTAATGTTTCCATTCTTGGCGATTCTATATTATGAGCAGAAATAACATCATACGAACATAATTTGAAAATAATTCACAATAACAAAATTATGGCGAAACCACGATTGTAAGAAAGAAACATGTTTTCACATGAATAGAGACACAGGGCATAAAAATGCCGGAAAGAAAACTATAATATCTATTAATTGTTCATTGGGTTATCTGAGCAGAAATTAAAATTCATAAATGTCAGATTGTGTGGAACTTGAATGATATCAGTTTGTTTCATGCACACAGCATCTGAGTTTTCCTTCATACATAATTACATTTCAACCTGGTACCTATCCATACACCTTTGTTTGACACAGTGATGTAGTGGTTCGCATGCAAAACAATTGATCCATGGGTTTCAAGTTCGATTCTCCCCTTAGTTATATTTGTTTCTAGTAAGTATATTATGCTTCGCATCTTCATCAGCAAATCACTGGTAGTTGTTAAAACTTTTTCTATTTACAGGAAAATATTATATCAGGTGTTCAGCTCTTATAAAGACTCACTGAACATCAGTGGTAAGCATTAGATTCATGTTGGGCAGAGCTCTTAGCAGTGTAGGATGAGTAGTATGCTGTTCTGTCGCCTTTGGCACTCTAACTGAAGTGACTTATGTTAAGGTGAGGATATTTGATGGTATTCCATACCTATAATCTTATCCTTGCCTTATATGAGTCCCTTAGCGGATGATAAGCTGCTTATCATGTTTTTCCATTAGAAAACCATAGAAAACATACAACTCTCTTACTTAGTGCTATTTGGGTATAGTATGAGGGCCATGATCAATGCGAAGTAAGGTTAACTCATTTTAAATAAGGAAAGCCCATGGTATTTTGAAGTTAAATATGTATTTCAAATAAAAGACTCATGTAACTAATTCAAACTACGACATCAAAATTTTTTCTAAATTTTCCACTTCTCCAGGAGGTGGGGTACCTTATATACACTCTGGGCCCCTCCCTTATATACACCCTGGTATTTATATAAACTTCCAGTTATTAGCAGAGTTGGAGGTAGTCTGTGTACGGGTTATTATGAGAGTAGGTGGGGATTTATTGGGAATCTTAAAAAATACTTAAGAAATAATAGTTTTTCTCTATCACATTGAAGGGTTTTATGTACAAAACTTAAACTAATACCTTAGCTTTCCCTTGAAAAATGATGATATGATTGTAAAATTTAATAAAATTAATATACATATATGGTAGAGGGTAAGAGTTCTCCTTCCCCAAGGTTCTACTGGAAACACTTCCTAAGCTTCCTAGCAGATTCCTTCCAAGGTCACTTATGCTTCAAATGTTTCCAAAAAGAGGGGTAGTAGTGGAGCAGTGACAAATGACAACTAGGAAAACTTAACAAATGATATGTCATAAGATAGATATCCCTGCAGAATTTTAAGGGGCATAGTGTATTGACCTAGGTTATTTCATTTCAAAAGTAAATAAATGAAGAACATACATCATACTTCACACAGCATAATAATTTAAGTGCTATATGGTCATCATGCTTTAATCAGGTAACATACCTCATAAGACAATTTTCTGAACAGATGAAGATTGGTGCGTCCTTCACTTTTGCGCCGATCTTCAGGCTCGACCATGCCATTAAAATTGTAAGAAAAAACATTGCCATCATCACCACTGCTGAACAAAATTGAGCCATCTGGACTAAAAAACAGACTACGCACAGTGCCATTAGCTGAATCATGCATGGGTAGGAGCAAATAATCACTAAAATCCATTGGATTGGTGGATGTCACACTGTTTATCCTAATACTACCATTTTTCATTCCAAAAAGAAGATATTTTTGATCAGGGCTGAAACATAAGAACAAATCATGATAAATAACAGAAAGCATTTAAAGGACCAGAAAAATGTAGCATAAAATGTTTTTGATTGGATAAACTATTTATAAAAACTGCACGCAGAAGCTTGAAAAGCTACATTGGAATTCTCACTGTCAGCAATTCAGCAAGAAGAATATGAAAAGAAATACAGTGAAACCTCCATTTAACAAATTCAATAGGACCGATGAAATAGGGAATTCATCAAAAAGAGATTCCGTATATGCATAGAGGTGATTGGTTGGTTGCGTTGTCACAGGATGAATAAAGAATTCAAGAATTGCATCTAGGTGTGTCATATACATGGGCGTACCCAGGATCAAAACTAAGGGGGGGCAAGCCATGGTTGTTCAAGTTATAGGTAAGATTTAAGCATGGAGAAGGTGAATGAAACCAACATTTTAAGGAAACTGTAACAGCTCTTTATTAGTTTTTAAAATTATTTGCTTGAAAAAATATTATTTTCCTTAAAGACATTTGCGATTTTTGCTTCTAGGGGGAGGCAGCTGCCCCCTCCTCCCCCAAGCTGGGTACACCCATGGTCATATATACTGCAATTTATAATGCCGGAAAAAATTAACGCAAAGCTCATTGGCTTCTGAAAGTGGCCAGCTCAGGAACTACTGAAAGACGTTTGTCTTCCAAAATTTTGTCCTCATAATATTTTTATTTATTCATTTATTTTTTTAATTTTATTCTCAAACCACCGGATACAGCTCTTTTGGCCATTTTACACCGGGGTGTTCAACAAATGTAACAAGTAAACGTACACAAACGACCATGCCCTGGACCGGGGAAACCTACCCAGGCGGGATTCGAACCCGCGACCTCTTGTTTGGCAGGCGAGAACGTTACCCCGCCGCCACCGAGGCCGGCAATTCAGGCCGAGGCCGGCAATATTCTGGGAATCCGGGAATTTTAAAAACTACATTCCCTTTAAAGCGGGGAAAGTAATTATATCCGTCACATTATGACAATGCATTAAAAACTATGAACTACAAATTCTTCCCCATGTTCTCCAAAGTATGCTTCGTCCATGTCTCACCTAGACTGGAGTTTACACCCATTGGGACATCTGTGAACTCAGCTGACGTATTGGGAATTGAAACTACCTAAGGATCATTCTGATGGTGTAGTGGGTAAAGTATCATGCAGCAAACAACAGGATCCTCAGATCAAGTCTCAGTGATGGATGATTTGATGCTGTACACACACTGTGGACATTTTTCTGATCTTTAAACTTTGCAAAACCTAGCACAATCATCAGAGTATATTGCATGGCTATTGAATTCTTACAGGCTTTGTCGAAATTCAACTCCTATCTCACATAACCATTTGGGCATTTGACTGTGGAGTTAATTTTGACTACCTTTTCAGTGTCGTTCAGCCCCACTTCAGTACCCCTACCATTATCAATTCTAGAGAGCAAAACGTAATTCAGATCATAAATTGTCCACCATGTGTATGCAGCATCAAATCATCCATCACTGAGACTTAATCTGAGGAATCTCTTGTTTGCTGCATGATGCTCTACCCACTACACCATATCCATAACATATAAAGTATGACTTACTAACGGATACACTGATGGATACAAATTCCTAACCACTCCCAAAGTAAATGGAGAGCTGAAGTTTAGATCATGATCTATTATCATGACTCCAAGTGATGCATTTTGCTAATTTTTTGATGTGGTCAATACCATCTCACTTTTTATACTAAATTCTGTTTCTGTTCCTTGATGTTGCCTATCAAAAATGTTTCCTTGTGTTTCTGCATGGCAATAAAATATTTCACCAAAAATAGAAATTTTTCCTCATTTTTTTGATCGACATACCTCAAGATTTATGGTTTTTTGGGAATATTGGTCAGGTTATTAAAATGGCCGACGCGGGATATTCCCAAAAAACCATAAATCTACAAACATGGACCGCGAAACCTTTAGTAATTTGACGACATACCTCAATTTTACTAACTTTTCCAGGTCAGGGAACAACCTTGTGAAATCATGCATGTATGCAAAGGAAATTTTGAAATATACTCACGAAAATACATAGCAGTGGACTTCTGAGTTCTCATCGCCTGTTATGACAGGATGAGAAATAGGATCAGGATTTTCAAAGTCATATTCATAGAGGTATCCAGCATCATAGCCTCCAAGAGAGAGCCTAACTGTTTCAGACTCCGTGTAGAAGCCAAAGAGAATAGGATTAGGCTTTTCTGGAATGTACAATGGTTCAAGTTCTTCCTCCTCATCAGAGTCAGCTGAAAGGGAATTAAAAAATAGGATGTTTTCAAACTTAAATTATATGAGATATACCTATAACACTGAATAGATTACTGAAGGCAGAAATTCCGGACACAAATTTTGACCCTGTTAAAATATTCTTCCTCACTTCTACCCTCAGTGGAAACTTTTCAAGTTATCAGCTTCAAATATTAGCTTATGCATGCAAGCAGGCATGGCATGTACATATACATGAGTACAGTGGTGTAACTACGGGGGGGGGGGGGGGGGGGGGGAAGGGGTGGGGAGAGGTTGAGAGGGATAAATCCCCCCCCCCCCCAAAGCCTCAGAGAAAAAAAAAACTATTGTCTAGTTTTGACATATAATAAATTCATCTGCTTAAATTTAAATATCATTTATTAATATCATGGCAGTGAGATGAGTCACAGCGTACCGACCAGTGACTAATCCCCGTACCGTAGCCAGGAGGGTTGACCCCCAGGTCCCTCATTCCCCCCAAAACATATGCCCAGTTATATCACAGCATGAGTACATACCACCCCTGTATCAATTCCATGCAGGTAATCCTTAGCTCTTTAGTATAACCTCACCACCTTAGAGAGAGAGAGAGAGCAGTGGTGGCTAATATGCAGGGTTGCAAGGTTGTGCAGCCCCCAAACTACGAAAATTTTATTGTTCTTTTCCGTTTCTGTTTTCCTGAGGTGCAATATAAAAAATCTTAGAATTGATTACTGTTGATGATGGTGAAGGCTCAAAAGCAAAATTTACATTCACGTTTGAGATCTTAAGTAATTTACCTATACTGTTTAATTTTAAGAGCTCTAATAAGAAATTTAGATTCTAGCGATCATTCCTATGAAAAGAAGCTTTAAAAAGAAAAATATGGCAACTAAAATCACTCACCCAAATATGTTTCTGGATCCACATCGTATCTGCCTTTTTCGTGCATGGCTTCGAGTTCCTTCTTCTTTGCTTCTCTCTTTTTTTCTTTCTCTTCTTCTCTTCTCTTCAAATACAAGTCTCTCAGGATTTGCGACTTGACACTCTTGAATACACAAGATTTCTTTTCAACTTCTGATAGTTCAAATGATACAGCTGTATCATGAGTTTCACTTGAAGGTATAGTTAATTCCAAAAAACATCCATTTGAACAGCAAACCAGGACTTCATTCAACTGTAATCAGAAAAAATTAACACCTTTCAATAAATCATAGAATTAGATTGATTATTATTTTATATTAACATCCTTTTCAAATAGCCCTTGATCCATTAAATAAGAAATTTTCATAGTTAAATCCTTTAATGCATAACTTATTTTTCCAAAATATTTCATTAATATCACAAAATCTCAATTCAGCAATGAAGTACAATATTATTTCTAAATCAACATTAAAAAATGATAGTCACCTTTTTAGGCATCCAGGATATGTGTGTTACAGCATCTGGGACGTGTACAAATCCAATAGGATTCAAGTTAATTGCTTTACCCTCTCTTACAAAATCAAACAAGAAAACTGTGCTATCATGACTGCCAGATATTAATAGGCTGCAGTTAGGGCTACACGACAAAATGGAAAGAGCTTTAGTATGAGGTCTTATAACCTGCAACAAAAGGAAGTCCACTTTTTCCAATCCATCTGCCACATCATAGACCTGATCATCCATAGGTTTCACAGCATCTCCTGCTTTCAAGTAAAACTGTTTAGTGCTGCGACCAAGCCAAAAGCTCTTTCCCCTCACTCTTCCAGCCAGATCATCACCACTTCCAACACTGCTAACGCTGTATCTACTACTAACTTTTTCTCTAATTGCCCCTATTGACAGTTTCCTATCCATTTCCTCGGGATACATTTCCATGCTTTTATATAGAGATGACGATCGTGTGCCAAGAATTTCCAAGCTAACAGACACTAAACGAATAACACCATTAGCAAATCCCAGGACTATTGTGCCACCTCTGACATCTGCCTGTGAGCCAAAAATAAAGCATTCACGAATAAACAAAAAGATATAAGTCAATTTTGTATAGATATTGAAAATTTGAGTCCAAATTTAAAAAAATTTATAAATAAAATCTAACCTTCAGTGGAATCCACAGTAAGCTACATCCTCCATCTGAGAATATCCTGTATCCACGAAGCTTTTGAGCAACCCAGTCATAAATATACAGACCTCCCTCCTCACTGAACACAGCTAGTAGACTTCCACTAGGAGAGCATGAAATCCCAACTATCTTTCCGGCTGGACTTCGGAAGAGACACTCCTTAACCCTACACCGAGCTGAGAAACTTAAAGACATGCTCCAAATGGCTCCTTTCGCATCCTGTGAAATTTTGAAACGGGAGAAACCAACTGGTAATACAGATAACCAGTTTTCTTAAATGAACTTTCGTGGAGAGAGAAATGAATGCAACAACACATCCTCACATGAAAAAAGAAATAATTTCTAAGTTTTTTGTGTGGAACTTACATAATCATCACTCAGTAAAAATTGTATTCAATAGCATGCATGTAAAGTGTATACATTAATCACTGCTTTATAAATAAATCATCAAGCAAATTAATGGAAAATATTTGAAAGCCTGTCAATTGAATATGCACTCCCACACTGTAAAAATCAGTATCTAGAGACCACAAATTTGGTTTACCTGAATTATCCATGATTTACTATCACTCTCCTTTGGATATTGCCTCTCGGCAGATAGAAATGCAGCCTCAATGTTTCTCATCCCATATTCTTCAATAGGCAAGCAACCAACAGTAAACATATCTTCAGACATCTCTGTCTTGTGGATTGGCCCATAGGCCCATATTTTAACGCAACCATCCATACCTAGAATAATATGCAGACTTCAGCAATATTCCCTCTCTAAAAGAATACATATAAATAATTCAGAGAAATTTGATATTGAGAGCACGAAAGGAAACTTATGGGCCTCATTTGGAAATCTGTGACCACTAAAGCTGTACTAAATTATTCACTCATAACTTATCATAAGCCTTGCTCCCACAAGGTAAGTATGGAATTGATCCAGATTAGGGAAACTAGTGTACACCTGACTTAGCATTGCCCGGCAGCCTGTACATGGTAACACCTGTTACCCAGAACATTGGGAAGTCCTCAGATATTCTAACCTGACTGACAGTTTGTCAATTTTTATTAGCCTAACACTAAACAAATTGGTGCAGGGTCCGTGTTAATTCACATGGATATGATAAAAGGGAAACAGTTTTGCATTGACCAGCAAACTAAAAAGAAAGAAAGAAAAGATCAAACACTTTCTTACCTTTCTCAAAAAATGTATAGCTAGCGACACAATGCCAACCTGAACAACCATGAAACAACATAAGTCGCAGACTGCCATGAGAGAATATTACCAAGGACCAGATTCTTAAGGGATATAGTGTAACATACGATCGGAACTCGACTACTGCTCCCACCATCCCTATCACCAGCAATTAGAGCTAAGTGCAGTCCTCAAACTGAAAACCTAGGAATTGCAACAAAGAAAACACGAGAGACGACTGACCAGTGAGAAGACTCCAGTCATCAATGGGTGAATTGAAACACTTTGCACTTCAGTAACCTGAAGACATCCTCTGCAATGTCGACAAAACTACCATCTATGGACATGGACAAATGCAGTCAAAATCTCTGAAACCACTTCCATGAATCAGTATTCAAGTACAAATTTCCATTCACAACTGAATTAAGTCAAACAATGCTTTGTTAGAATTAATTCAATAGGGTAGTTTCCTTCTACAAGAAACTGAAAGGCATAGATTCGATTCGTTACCCACCATTAGTGTATTCATAATATACAAATTATTTGGTTTTAGAAATACCGGTTTAAACAAATGGCAATGGTCAATTTTATCCTCATTTGAAAAAGGCCAGATTGGCACCCATGCGATTCCACTCCACGTGATGTCACAGGGACCTAGTTTCTATACGAGTAGATAGGAGTTTTACATCGTCTGAGATTACCAATGTATGCATGAGGCACAGAGCTCAGGGAAACATGTCTTAATAATCACCTATTAAAACTGCCTAAGGTCGGAAAGTTTCCTTCGCTTGATAAGGTATTAATAATCCTTATTTAAGCCAAGCGCTACCTGCTAGCATCCTGCATCGTATCAGCGATCAAAGCCTCGCCCCAAGGTCACCTCACTTGCAGCAGTGGGAACCAGAACGACGTCACACAGAGATTTCCCGGCATTCATACTTAGCCGTCGCGTTTCCAAGCACTTGAAAATTTTCACTTTTCATTTAAATGCGAAAAATAGATATCGTCTTTTAAAAATCTAAAAGCATGAAATACGTACTCCAGGAGTAATAATCTTTCGATTCAGGCAATAAAAAAAAGGAAACCACCCTATTCTGATGTATCCACAAAATCTACCACGTATAGCTGAAACTTGCCAAATATCAAAGAATATTTTACTTGGGTTGTTATTCTATTGTGATATGTATTATAAAAATTGTGGTATACCAAAATACAGTCACAACTTTGAATGCATGACCTGATTTTTATCACAATGAATGAAAAGTTAATAAAAATAAAAACTTAATTAAATAAGGTATTCACCAACTGATAAAAGTCGATCACTTTCTTCATCATAGATGATCATTGTCACAGGTCCTTCATGGCAAGTTTTTGGAATTCTCTTCGATATTTCATACTTAATAGTATTTCCATTCCAAAGTAGCATGTTTCCCCACTCAGATCCAGTTAATACCTAAAAAATAAGAACTACATTCACATATCATAAACAGAATGAACATACTCAAAAACTTGCAGGAATTTAGAAAATATTTGGGCTAAAGACCATAAGCACAATAAAAGAAAACGGATCAGAGAAGCAAGAATATAATTTTGAAGTCCAATATTTTCAAAGGAAATGATCTCATACCTAAGTGGAGGATGAGGATGCTTTAGGAAATCACCAAGATCTTATGCTATTACAATAACAAACTTAAGTTGGGGTAATAAGCAATATGAAAAATTCTATTATCATATAAATAACCTCATTGTATAGGCAAATATCAATGAAAATCACCCAGATGGGTGACAATCAATAGTGAATAATAAAATTTTTTGTAGACTGAATTATCATTTCCTCAAAATTCACAGCTCCCTAAAAAAATGGGAACCTCTTTCAATACATATACTACTTAGAATACAAGGAATTACAAAAGGAGATCCAATTACTTCTGGCATATTTAACAATTCTTTGCAGCTCTTAAAATAAAAATACACTCTAATTATTGGTTACAGTACAGCTTATTCACCTAAAAACAAAAGGTTTCACAAGATGATCATAAAATAAGATGCTGTTTCAATTTCTATTGAATTGGATTACGTAATGTGAATTTCACCACTGTTTATAAGATAGGATCAATATTCATAAATAAAAATACATATGGAATGCTGTAAAAAAATGTTTTTGAAGACATTAGCTTAAAGCATTAAATAGGTTACAAGGTGATTGTGAGGGTTAAGGGGCACATAACCCCTCCCCCAAAATGTTTGATGCAGTCCAATAAATACAAGCACAGTTTGCAAACCATGAAAAAAATTAACTCCTCCACAATGGGTAGGTGTAGTGTAGAGGAAGTGTATCAACATTCATGGTGGGTAATCATCACTCCAGTGACCCACATCCTGGACAACATAGAGTGTAGGGGGATAGGAATGCTAACCTTCCTTGACACTCAGTGCTACCCTCTGCTTATTCACGCCCTACACTCCAGAATGAAGGGGATGAGAAGTGCTACCCTTATACTGCACTTCATGGATTGTAGCAATGCCTAGAGAAGGCTAATGCATCTCTTTTGTGAGAGCTACCTTACCGCACACAACATAATCCAACTTGCACTGCGTGACTTTGTGGAGTTATTGAGGTCTCCGAGATGAGAGTATGGCATTTGGAGGAGGTGACTGGCAGGCTAGGTCATTTGTGCCATACGGAAAGGGTAGGGAGGGAACGTTAAAGAGAAGCCCAGCATATGCATTAGCCAGCTCTTGATGAAATGCAGCAAATGACCATGGCTCAACATGCCATCCGACGGATTTGATGCACTTGAAATGTCCTCCACACAGCACTCAGGCAGGGAATGGGCATCCTCTGAAAAATTTCTGCCACCACTGGGATTTGAACCCAGGCCCACAGGGTGAGAAGCCAACACTCTAGCCGTGACACCAACGTGATCCCCTCAGGGATGAGGGGGAAAAAGGAGACGAGGGGAGGTGAGAAGGAGCATTGGGGGCAAAAGGGAGGGGTAATGGATAAATAGATACAGGAGACAAATTTAATGAATAGTAAATTCTTAAAGGTGTTGCTTTATAGGCTGAATATATTGGAGAGTTTACTTTTTAAAATTCCTTACAAGAAGATCAGTACAGGGCACTTTGTGAGCAAAGGGATGTTAGGAAGGGAGGGAGGCACATGAAGGCTTACTGCACAAAGAGCAAGTCATGCTCAAAGGGAAATGAGTAATGACTCTTTAAATATGACGCGGTACTTCATACAAATCTTATATTTGTATTTATCTGCTCAGCACTCCTGGGCTCTTCAGATGATGATTCGCTTCAGGTTAAAAATCAGCAAGGGACTTACTTCCTTGAATAGCCTGCTGTGTTGAGGCTGTAAATCCCACTACAGGAATGTGTTCTTTTGTTCCTTTGGAGGAAGATTTTTGGTGTGACCGTTTCCAGCGTGGTGACTAGTGAACCACTCTACTCTTTTTATGGAGTCACACAATTCTACTGACTCAATCGAACATGGCCCATAACTAGGCTTACCATTTGTCCACAGTCTGTATTAGTAATTTTTATCCTCAACAGAATGTAGCTTTATGCTTCCTGTGCACTACACAGATCATAGCCATAATCATCCCCTACACTCAACAGCATGGGTGTACCTGGCGAGGGGCAGAGGGGGGGGGGGAGGGGCAGTTTCCTAGAAGCAAAAATTGCAAAAGTCCTTAAGCAAAATTGAAACGAAAGTATTTAATAAATTTTCTTTAAACACACAAAAAATAATATGTGTTAGTACATGATATGTAACAAAAATAAAACTATTTTTTCACGAAAATAATCTCATAAAATGATAAAGTGCTGTTATAATTTTCTTAAAATGCTGGTTTCATTCACCTTTTCCATGCTAAAATGTCAAAACTTGGCTTGTCCCCTCCCCCCAGTTATGATCCTGGGTACGCCCTTGCTCAACAGTAGTAATTCTTGTCTTCCAAGGAGGATAGCCCTGCACTCCATCATGTGTAGAAGATGGGTTAGACAACCCTTCTCTTGCACTCTAAGAATGGTTGGTCATAACCTCCTAAGTTCTAAAATAAACTCTCATGATCTAAAATTGAATGTGGGACATGGGTAAGGTCACTGCACAACTACCTTTACTGGAGTGTGGGCATACACTCCATGGAAGAGTTTATTTTTATTACCACATTAAATGTTAGACAAGGAATTGGTTACACATATCTACCCCACCAAATGAACCCTTACCCACCCAAAATGTATTTCCCTCCCAGAAACCCTTGCAAAACTTTAGTAACAAAAGCCTTGACAGTATATTATTTTTTGGTCTATTTTAAAGAGTTACCATTCCATTTGGCATTGGTAAGATGGCAATGATTTCAGTGGCTGGTGTCTTATCAAATATGCCAAGTTCTCCCTCCAATTTGAGGCCAGTGAAAGTTTGAGCAATCTTCCAAAATTTTATGTGCCCATAACCTGTGAAGAATATAAAATAAATGAGCACTATTCCAGGGAATTAGCACCAATCATTATCTATTCCAAGAAATGCTTTAAAAATTACCAGTGGATATAAGAACATTTTCCTTGAGATGAGAAAATATGCATTTTATAACTTCTTGGCCATATGACTTGCATTGTAAGATGATTTTCTCCAACTCCCACTCCCAAATAGTTATAGTAAAATCTGGCCAATCCCCCTGAGAACACAGAAGTGTTCCATCAGGACTGAAATGAAATAGCAAAGAAATGAAATATTACAGCCAAAATGACAATGGTTTTAACTAAGGATGGGTTGGTTCCCCTATTTTGTCCATTCCAGTTCAGTTGCTGGTATATGTTTTTGGTCCAGGCTAATAATAAAGAGTTTGATTTTCATGGCTTGATTTATACAAGCTATGTATTAATGGTTTTCATTATACATAGTCTATTGAAACCAGGGACCTGGAGCACCAGGGTAGCGGAGTGAAAATTCATTATCGTGTTTTTATGTTTATATGTACTTGGAATATGTCATTTATTGTTCACCTCATTTAGTTTTCGTGTTTCTTTCACCATTGTGTTGAAAACTATGTAAAGTATCATTGATAGAGAAAAAAGATTTTCTTAGTTTTAGCAATAAAAATGTGTCGTGCCATAATCGTAAATAAATAGTAGCATGAAAAGGACAAAGAAAATAACTTATTTCGATTGAAAAGTCTGCAGAGAAGAAGATAGATAATTTTATAAACGCAGCACCTCACACCGGTAGGTATCCAAGGCCATGATTTCAATATAAAAATCTTTGATTGAAACGTCGGCAGAGAGGTAGATAGAGTGCGTTACCCAGACAGATCCCTGAGAAGAATTTAAGTCGATCATAAAATAGTTTTTTCTTTCTTCCTTCCTCGCTAATATTTATTTCTCTTTATATTTATAGTAGTTTCATCATCATCATCACTGGTCAACAATCCTAGGATTGGTTTGATGCAGCTCTCCACTCAGTAATCCTATCAGCTAATCTTTTCACACCTACGTATTTCTTCTCTTTCACATCCTTCTTCACTTGTTCCATATTTTTTGTTCAAGGTCTTCCTTTTCCGTTCTTGCCTTCCACTTGTCCTTCGACGATTGTCTTCATCAGGCCATCATGTCTCAAGATGTGGCCTATAAGGTTGTTCCGTCTTTTTGTTAAGGTTTTCATGAGGCTTCTCTTCTCTCCCACTCTTCTTAGGACTTCCTCGTTACTAACTCGGTCGATCCATTTGATTTTCATCATTCTTCTGTAGCACCACATTTCGAAGGCCTCTATCCTTGCTTTCTCCGCTGTGGTCATTGTCCATGCCTCACTTCCGTATAGGAGCATACTCCAAATGTAGGTTCTTATAAATTGTTTCTTTACTTCCATATTTATGTTTCCCGCTGTAAGCAGGTCTCTCTTTTGGTGGAATGCTCTCTTCGCCTGGGCTATTCTGCTGATAATTTCTTTCTTACTTCTCCCATCACTAGTTATCTTGCTTCCCAAATAACCGAATTCATCCACCTCTTATCAGTTTTTGCTTCCCTATTTTAATGTTAGTCTTGACTTCTTCTCTTCTGCTACATACTAAGATCTTGGTTTTCTTCGTGCTTATTTTCAGTTGATATCTACCCACTTTGATATTGTCAACCATGAAGTCCTTCTGGAAAAACTAAATAAATATGGGATTTCGGGCATAGCCAATAAATGGTTTCATTCGTATCTACAGGAAAGATTTCAGCTGGTTGAAATTTCTCATTTTGATTCATCGGCAAACCTAAAGCTAAATTTTCAGTCTGCCAAAAGAGCAATGAAATCTGGCGTCCCCCAGGGCTCGATACTCGGGCCCCTACTTTTTTTGTTGTATATAAACGACTTACCAAGTTGTGTCCCAGAAGCTGAAACTGTTTTATTTGCAGACGACACTAGTGTATTAATTCAAGGGACTACTCCAGAGTCATTACAATACAAAATAAATTGTACCATGAAATCTTTTCAAAATTGGTTACATGATAATCTGTTGGCCATAAATGTCCAAAAATCTGTGTGCCTAAATTTTAGCAAAGAACAGTGTACATCAGTACAACTTAACGATGTTGACCTCTTATTTGCAGACAATGTAAAATTCCTTGGTGTTGTATTCGAGCCATCCTTAAAATGGTCCTCTCACATCAATTCAATAATACCCAAGCTAAGTAAATCTCTGTATCAGCTTAGATATCTTCGCCTTAGCGTAAGCTTTAATATTCTGAAGATGATATATTTTTCTAACTTTCAATCCATACTGGCATATGGCCTCATTTTATGGGGCAGTTCCTGCCACAGTGCAAAAATTTTTAAATTGCAAAAGCAGGCCATAAGGACTCTCTTCAACCTATCTTATAGAGAGTCCTGTAGACCTTATTTTAGTAAGGCCAGTATAATGCCCCTACCCTCCTTGTATATTTTTGAACTCATTCTGTTTGTTAAAAATAACATGAATTTATATGAGTTAAACTGCAACATTCACCAGCATCATACCAGGTCAAACCTAGATATCCACATCAAAACTAGATCTACCACACTAAATACTGAGGGTCCATACCACAAAGGAGCAAAACTCCACAATTCACTCCCACAAAATATTAAAAAAATCAACAATTTTTTTAAATTCAAAACTGAGCTAAAAAAATTTTTAATACAAAAACCTTTATATTCTACTGATGAATTTTATGCTGTATGTAAAGAAAAACTTAAATGAGTTATGTTGTATGTAAGGAAAACTTAAATGTAAATTAATGTATTAAATATTGTCCTGATGTATCTTTAATTGTCATTTGCATACACACTGTGTTCTATTGCCATTGTTTGTTTGTGTTTTATCCTTTATGTAATGTAACTTGACGAAGCTATGCAATTGTATTGCCTTCAGCGAATAAATTATTATTATTATTATTACCCTACCCATATTAATCAGAATATTTTTCAAATCCCTCTCTGTTTCTGCTATAACAGCTATGTCATCGGCAAATCTTAGCATGCTAATTTTTTATCCATGGATATTCACTCCCAAGTAGTTTCATAAAACCAAAAAATAAGCTCATAATTTTAGATTGACGTCAGGTTTTGGCTCAATCTTTACAAATATTAAGAAGATTGCTAATTTTTAATGCCATGGAGATAAAATAATTAATTTTAAAAAGTTGATGATTTGTTTAATTTTCCCCAATATGCTGCTCGTGCTTCCAAACATGGTGAAAATAATTAGGGTCAATTACGGGATTAGCGAGGCAGGTAGCCAAGCCGTGCCTTTGGTTGAATGGAATGGGAGGGGATGCTAATCCACCAAGTCTCATGGGAGCAAAGACAGACAAAAAATATTTCAAGAAATGACAAAACACGTGTTGCAGCCAATATAATGAATGTGGATAACAATGTTTTCCTCTTCATTTCCCCGATAATGGAAAATACTTTTCCAGCCTCTCTCCAGTTGGAAACTTGTCCCTGTTGCTGGGAGAGATGATCCATGTCCTTCTCCACAGCCATAAAACGTTCAAAGGGAGTTAGTAGGAGTGGGATGGGTATTGCCTGGTCAAGGAAGTGGTGGCAGGATAAAGAGAGGTGCAGAGGGCGGGAGGAGGAGGGGTGGGTAAAGGGCCTTAGCCTTCCTGAGACTATGTTTGGGGGCCTTGTTTTTTTTACGATGCCCTCAAGCTCCATCGCCAGAGGGAAGGGGGAAATGCTAGGGGAGGGGGATTAGGATGCGTAAGTTGGGAAGGTTTTGGAAAGAAAGATCTCTCGGAATGGGGGAACGGAGAGGATTGCTAGATGAAAGTTCATGGTTACGGTTGGAAGTGCCTCTTCATTACGAGCAGCCAGCAAAAAAATTTGGTGGTAAATAGAGCCCAATATTTAAGATACTCCTCACTTTCGTCTTTGTCGTCGCTGCTGTCATGTATAGTCCCGAGTGCTGCTTCTTCTCTACTGTTTGTTGAGTAGATGCTCACTAGGCACCGACTGAAGCCCTTCAGCAATTCTTTCATTAACTTGGTTCAAGCCCATTCTGTATGATTCAGCACTTCCAGGACAAAAGACAGCCAGGCGCCACCTCCCTTGTGTATAGATAGCAAAGTGCTAACGCGAAAACTTAATGCATGGAATCATCAAATCCCCATTCAAATTGGCAATAGAGGAGTTATTTTGCCCTCAGTATGGACTCATGTATAAAGTATTAAATCATCAGAGATATCCTCACCACCTCTTGTCATTGATAACCACAGTATATTACCCGACCTTTCTCCCCTCTGAAATGTAACATTGTCTCTAAAATGAAACTTAAAAATGAAGGATATTTTCTCTGTAATTGAACGATTTAATTCTCTTCCTTCCTCACATTTCCAGCTGTTGATTTGAAAAGAGGTGTCACGAGGTCACTTATTTACCCAAAAGAGCGTAGAAATTAGAGCAATTTTATGGACTTTTAACATATTTAGGTATGATTCAATTACATTGAGTTTAAGAGTGTAAGAAATACCCCTTCCTCACATGCTTAACTACGAAGTATTGTCGATGTGATGTTTACGAGTAGGCATGTAAATAGGGGCAGTGTGTCAGCCACGATATTTTTACAGAGCTCCTACTTCCCCTCTTCCTCTACACTATCATATACAATTTCACGCTGTTGACAGTGGCGCCGACTCCATGGGGCCTGAGGGGGCCCGAGGCCCCACAATATTTCGTTATGGGTATGAGGAAAAAATGTCAGGCTTGTTGATTTTCCCCGGAGTGTCCAGATATCGAGATTCGAGTTATCAGGGTTCTAATGTTGATCATATGACTCTTCTAAAATGCTTAAAAAACTGAAAACTCACTACTTATAAAATTTCCCGGGGGAAGATCCCCGCTTTGGGACCCCCCAATATTTTTTGTAAGTTGGCATCCCTGACTGTTGATCGAAGTCAGAAGTGATGATTTTTTTGCTACTTATGCCTGAGTAACTAGTTTTGTTGACAAATTTATAGCCATAGTTCATACAAACTAATTCAATTTGCTCCTGGGGACCGAGCCCAATGTTCATTATTTCAACACATTTTGTAATTTCAAAACTTTGTATTATCCAATAGTGCCATGTATTAACCGTAGCCTTTTCGCCAGGACCACAATTTCACTGTGGAGACTCCATGTATTATCAAAAATTTTGTAATATCCAGCTTCGTATAATCGAGGGTTTACTGTGGCTGAATTAATGAAATTTGCAGTTTTCCGGTCCTTGTGGGATGATAGCAAAATATTAGTAATGAAAAAGGACACACCTGAATGTTAAATAAGTGAAGGCCTTTTTGGTTCCAGTTTCAAGGATGGCCACAGCATTTAATGATGGCCAATCATACACAATGATTGGTGGAGAATTTCCATTTTCACCAACAGCAAAATGATCTGAAACTGGATTAGCCTAAAGAGAAGTTTGAATAACAACAATGAGGCTCACACTTAGAGATATTTTAAAATTCAAACATAGTACAAACCACGTTTTTACTCACACATATAGCTCCGATACTTCCACCAACGGCACTCCTTTGAAATGACAGTTTCTTCGTTTCGATGTCAAGAAATGTTAGAATGTTACCTGCCACAAATATAACACATGACCCACCAATAACACAAAGATTGAACTTCTTCTTGCAATTATATCCATAGGAATATCTATGTTAAGTTAAGGAGTAGCACAAATGTAAGTCCATTTCCCAAATGACTGAAGTCTCATCACCATGATATATGAGAGATATTTACTTCAAAAGAGACCTTGCCTCATCAAATCCCTTACATGATGTGTAAATCTGTAACCCATATGTAAGAGGCCAAACAACTAAAAATAAGGAAAGTTTTCTCAATTAAAAAATGATTACAATAAGTAGTCCAGAAAATTTGAACAAAAAAAGGGCCACAGAGGTTAAAGTGTAGGGGTAGTCATCATTTCCTCCTCTCCATAAGGTTTTCGGAGTCATGAATCCAAATCTGGGATTTGAAAACAAAATTTCAGGATGTAAAATTGAAAATCATTTTGCTGATCAATTACAATATTTTTGCCTTATTTGCTAGGGTCACTCCATAGCTAATCAACACAGAAAAGTACAATTTTCAACCCGACCCGGTTCGATTTTGATGAAATTTGGTGTGTTCATTAAACATGACAAGAGATTGAAAAATACCAAGTTACAGAATTTCATCACCAGTAATGGCTACTCAAAGTCCTAAAAATGTGCGGCAAATTTGACCAACATTTTATTAATGGCTGTAGCTTCAGTTCTAATAAAGAAAGAACAGTGAACAAGGTAATTTTGGAAAGATCTTGAAAGAAGCTTTTCAATGATATTCAATTTAGTCATATTAAAAGAATGCTCACAGTCAAGGTCACTGACGTTGATGTTTGACCTCTAATACCACAGAACAAGTCACCTTCAGAATTTACGAAAAAAAATGAACATATTTGATTCTTTCTGTTACATTATACAACATAGTGAAAAATCAAGTTGGGATGACCATGGAATCAGGAGATATAAAATAATATGCACAACAATGTGTTGCATTAATTTCAAAATCAAGTACTTAACTGTATTCAGATCCCAACAATGGGATAAAAAGCACTGAAAAATACATATCATTAAAAAGTTGGTGCTATGACAATGCACAGTCAATTAGTACAGTCAACAGGCCAATAGCAAGCATGTATAATAACATAAGGTCACAAACCCTAATATCCGACCTTCAATGATGTGAAACATGATTTAGGCATCCCAGCAGAAAATGTTTGGAAGGCATGGTAAATGGAATCAGATTCAGACACAAATATGACAAAATAAATCATATAGATTTATTTTGCCTCAGCACTGGGAAGTAGTAGACAGCACCAATTAGATGCTTCGTATGAAGCCGATATACATACTTCCTATATGTTATAACATCCATTCTAGATTGTTTTGAATGAAGCCTCATGCCAGGAGACACCTTTTTCTACTATGTGAAAAGGCATAGGCTAACCTCTCAGTAGCAAAGATAATAATAATAATAATAATAATGTTTATTTGTCCAGAGATCTAGAAGTACAAGGGGTACACTGATATAGGACACGTCAGGTTAAAAAAAATATATATACAATAAATACAAATATACAATGATGCAGGATACGTCAAACTTTGTTTAAGAATTCATCTACAGAATAATACATTCTTAATTTCAAATATTTAAGTAGGTTGGTCTTAAAAGTAGTGACACTTAATGGTGCCTTAAGTTCAGGTGGCAATTTATTGTAGAATTGAAGGCCCATACAATTTGGACCAGCACTGGTATTCTTGGTGCGCACATACGAAACATGCAGCTGGTCAATTTGCCTCTTAGAATGATGGTGGACATCACGGTTCTTAATGTAATGAAATAGATTTCTTTTTGTGTAAGCAAGTAGATGAAAAATATACACACATGGTAGTGGTAATATGTCCAGTTTCTTGAACAAGGGACGACAAGGTGAATCATAGGGGGCATTGCACATCAGCCTTATAATTCGCTTCTGAATTTTAAAGATTTCAGTAGAATGGGGAGAGGAACCCCAAAACAGGATACTGAAAATAATGTGCGAGTAAAATTCACTATAGTAAATGGACAATAAGACATCATTATTTACAGTGTTCCTGATGCTTCTTATGAGAAAGCAAGTTGAACATGCAATTTGCTGATGTGCTCTACCCATGTATGTGCTGGAAAAGTGGCTGTGTAATTATCCACTGTACTCAATTCATGAGTATTTTGAGCTGGACTTTTCTTCTCTTTTATTTTAAATGTAATCTTTGTAATGTATGTGTTTCTAATGTTTTGATCCAATGTACATGTTTTGTATGTTTCGTTGTATCGAATGTTTTTATAAATGTGTTGTATACAACATCCGCGAGGGCCAATCCTCGCCGTGGATGAATAAAGATAAAGATAAAGACATATTTTTGTTCAGGATAACTCCGAGGAACTGTGAACTGGAAATTTGTGGGAGTTGTTTCCCCTCTACAACAATTGGTATTGCTTCAGATGCTTTATTTTTGTTACAAAAATGAATAAGGCCAGACTTTTCAAGGTTCAGTTTAAGAAAATTATTTTGACACCATTCATATAAGAGTTTAGTGGCAGTGACTGCTATAAGGGACAAGCTATTCAATGATGGGGCAGATACAATAACATTAGTATCGTCAGCATAGAGTATAGGTTTGACACCTGTGACAGATTTAAGAGTACCTGGTAGATCATTTATATACAGCAAAAACAGAACAGGACCCAAGACAGAGCCCTGTGGCACACCTAGTAGGACTTCTTTACCAGGAGAGATAAACTGAGTGGCATTTTTGTATAATACAACATGTTGGTGACGTCCACTCAGATACGATTCAATCCACTTATAAGGAGTACCTCGTATACCATAAAAACCCAGTTTTAGTAGGAGTAGTTGATGATTGACAAGATCAAAGGCTTTAGAAAAGTCAAAGAAAAGACCCAGAGTCTCCGTTCTTTTGTCCAGATTTGAAAGTATGTGGGTCACCACTTCATAGGTGGCTGTGGATGTGGATTTAGATTTTCTGAACCCATTCTGAGAAGGGGACAAGAGACTAAATGACTCAAGGTATGATACCAGAAGATATTTGGATGCTATTACTATATACTCAAAATGACCTGAGAATAATACCACGACATGTTCACAGGCTTTAAGGATTAAGAAGTGGACAAGGACAAGCATTAAAGTGTTATAGTAAACTGAGTAAAGCTAATGGGCATTCTTTAGAAAATATGCAAAGATTGGCAATAGAGATGACTCTATCAATATCATCTGTATAATCATTGTGCACCAGCGAGATTAGCTGGTGGAGACCTTGGAATGGAGAGTAAGGGGTGGGGTGTAAAGCAAGGCTGCCCGCTGTCACCTTCACTGTTAAGTGTGTGTCCCAAGGAAATGATGTAGGAGGCATGAGGAGAACTGCTAGTTAAAAAATAATAATGGCTAAGGTTAGGTCGATATTATGACGGCTAAAGATTTGCAGATGAGGCGGATACATATGAGGTGTGCACCTACCCTCCTTGGAGGGCCGCCTGTATTGCCAAACATTGCAGAACCACAATTTGATACCTCCACGGCATAAATGCTAAACAATCACCCACTGAATCAAATCTGCTCATCTAGGAGCTCGTCAATATGCATGCGCTCAGCTGGCAGTAACCAGAGCACAAACACTCACCTCCGAAGCTTGGAGAATTGGAGGTGAGTGTTTATGCTTCGGCTTCCGCAAGCTGAGCGCATTCACATTGTTGAGCTCTTAGATGAGCATATTTGATTAGGTGGGCGATTGTTGAGCACTTGTGCAGAGGAGGTATTGAATTGTAACTTTTTTTACATCATAAGATGGCATAGTCTTGTATACATGTATAATCTCTTTAATTAGAACTTAAGTTAGTAGAAATTTCTTAAACTTTGCATGATACTTGATTATTTTTTATTACTGCAAAAGTAAAGGTAACTCAAGATATCTTTTGCCCCCTCTTGAGTTTTTTCGGTATCCGCTACTGAATCAAAGATAGATATGTAGTATCACATCCTATTAAGTAAATTCATTCATCAATAAATGGCATGATGCAAAAAATTACTTACTAAATAGCAAGCAATCATACATGTAATATAATGTCTCATGATAAACAATATGACTCCTACCACAACACTTAGTTGCATCAATACATATCAAATACATATCATCAATCAAATTTTAAATGAAACCCTCAATGAATTTAAATACAAGTACTGGAATTTGAATTATACTTCAAGGATACTGAAATTTTAAAATATTCTCCGAAATAGTGCACTCCTCACTTTGGATGGGTTTTGATATTAGACTTGGTCGTTTGATGCTAGATACTTCATCACTTTCCACTTCTCCTTCTTCTTGCACAATAGTTAGCTTATTTTCCATTTAAAAAATTATGTCAACTGCAATGTTCTTACCGAATATTTATTTCTTTCTCCGTCGCCTCAACCAGAACCACAGTTATGCAGGAACCGCGAATATTCTGCGAAATTCCGCGCATTCATAAACATGTGTCCAAGGTGACTCGCGGTAGACAAAGAGACGCAGCGGATACCATGGCAACGGTGGCGAGCACGGTGAAGGGTTGTAGGCAGGGCAACGCTCTCCATCCCGAAGAACAGTTCCGACCATGGTCTTAGAAAAATAGACCATACAGTTTTAAAACCGACGTAACCAAATCTGTAACGACGAAGAGATCATAGGTAGTACCATAAATGGCAAATTTATCGCCAATAACGAGGATTACAGAAACCTAGAGGCCGAGATGGAGACCAGGGTACTCCGAACCGAATAACTTCGGAAGTGCGAACTTTCCACAACATAATGGGAAACTTTCTTGTAAAAGAACTGAACAATGAGCAACTCACACCAAGATATTCGTACAACTTATTCACATTCGATCTTGAGCATAGCATTCTAAAAACGCGCTATTGACGTGACACCCGCAGCTACGGCGGCAACTGTCAATAAATAGACATCCGATGGGCGCTTCCACGAAGAGCAGCAATATTTTTGTTGCTAATGATGATTTTGTGATGTTGTTATTTTTTAGTCAGTTAGTCTCGGCGTAGTGTTTTAGGAGTGTAAATAACGTTATCTTGAAAATCGATTTGATTTTTTGATATTTAATGGTATAATTTATCATGCCAGTTTGCATTAAAGACCCTTGTGGCTTTCTATGTATTTTGCTAACATACATCGCAGTATTTTATGCCGACTATGTCGTTATACAATGGGTGGTTTTGCAAACAATGCGTAACAGGTATTCTTTGTAATTATCGAAGAGTGTCAAGGAAAAATGAATACAAATTGTGCGTCATCTTACACTGTCATACGATTTTTTTTCAGTCTTTGGGGACCGTTCAATGCGGTGCTCTTTAATACTATTATATTCCTTCTGGGAATGGCTCACTTGAAGGCTGTCTGTTCCGACCCAGGTATCGTCCCATTGCCCCAAAGCAGGTTGGATTTCTCTGATATTCATACCGGTTAGTACAAGGACTTCATAAACCGAAACATATGGTTTACTTGAAGTATATTCGTAGATAGTTTGTTGTTTCTAATGCATAAAATTGGAATATTGAAGGTTCACAGAAATCACTGCAACTCGAAGACTGGACGGTCTGTACACGATGTGAAACATACCGACCTCCTAGAGCACATCACTGTAGGATATGCAAGCGATGTATACGACGGATGGACCATCATTGTCCGTGGTAAGATAAAATTATATACTTAAAATTTCAACAGTAAATCTGCTAATATTAGCTGACACAGTTCTCAAGGTATCAGCTCCTGGTTATTTTCTTCGAGAATATCACAGTAATTTATCCCTATTAGTGGTGGTAATCCTCATTGTAATTATTATATTCATTGGAATCATAAACATCCTGGAGACCATTTCTTGATCCTTCTATAATTTCCCTTGTGTTTAGCTACCTATGGTCAACCTCAGTGACTGATCCAAGACAAAGACAACAGGGGATGGGGGGTAACCTCCTAGCATTGGTGGGGGTCTGAACAAAATTACCATTTTATCTAGCTGTAAATTGGATATCCCAAAGCTTTTGAATGCTCCTCTCCAGATCCGCCACTGGTCACCCTTTAGTATGAAATTTTGGTGGGAATTAGAATATGGCGATTTTAAGTATTCAGTATTTAGAATTATCATCTGGTTGGTGTAATCATTTAGATTGTTTTTACCCTTTAATGTCCAAGGGACATATATGTCCCAAATTTTTGAAAATGTCTCAACATTAAATGAGAAAGCTAATGATTATAAGAATTGGTCCCATTGAATATTAGGCTATTGGCTATTAGTTTTAAATTCTTTTTGCTATATCCTTTTGATATTGTTGTTACCTCATTATTAAGAGCTTTAACTTGAAATGCTGTTTACGAAGTGGGAATTTGATATTTTTTAACAAGTCAATGAGAAGGGCAATTTTAACGGAACTTTAGGTTTATCCTTTATATGCATCTAACCTATGGAGTTAGTGCAAAAAACTTTGCAGTTGTGCTTAAGTTTAGACAAAATTAGTGTTTTATCCTATGGGACACATTTGTCCCTATTTACCATGTAAGGGAGCGAGAAATGCTGTTATTTCACGTAAACTGATTCGTAATTGAATGGCTACTGATATTAGCACTGCATGAACGGTAACAAAGGTTGAATGCAAAACATACACCACATGGAGATGGGTTATAATTTTTGCTTTGTGACTGTTCTGGAAATGGAAGGTTGGAAGTAATATGTGGCTTGCCGTATCCCAACTTAAGGTATTGTTTCCAGTATTCCTACTGATATTCCTTCAGTATTACAACCTACTCATGGCTCTAAATTTCCTAATTTGAGGGGGTATAGACCTTTGAGGTCCTCATCTGTGGTCTCCATCTAGAAGGCAGGCAATGAATGACATGCTTCTTCCTCATCTTTGATGTGCTGTGACATATTTCAGTAAAGATACGTATGGCCAAACAATATAATAGGTTTGGTATGAGGAGCGAGAGAAAGGGGAGCAAGGTAGGCACAAAGTAAAAAGGGGTTAGAGGTTCCTCTGAAGAAAAGGCACAACATATCGCTTTGGCAGTGCCGACCACCCATTCTTTTTGTGGTAAGAACTCTCATTCCACTTGTGTGGGGTGTTCAGGGTCCTCAACTCTTACCTATCCGTTTAATGTGTTTTTATTCAGTTCTGTGCAGACCTCTATGCAATGCAATGCAATGAGGAACTTGCATGGGTCGTAGATTGCTCTAAAAACTATTTTGAATAAGTCAAATGGATACATTAGCTCGCAAAAATACCTTCAGTTTCTCCATTCAACATCAAAAGAAATAAAAAAATTGCATTTAAAATCGAGAAAAATTTCTCTGAGCCGACCACTGCGCGAAGACACCCGAGCGTTGCCGAGGCCAGGCGTGACATCATAGGTGCCTAAACAACCGTGGGGAGTAGGGAAATACGCTGAGCGCTTGGAGTAAAATTTGTTTTGAGGGAGTATTTAGCCGCTAATCGTCACTTTATTTTGTTCTGGTATTCTTGGGCAAGTTTTCCTATTGCTATTGTGCCTAGATTATTACTTGGGATATTAATAATGCGGCATCGGGATGATGAAGTACAAGCGTTTCACTTCGTGTTTTAGTTATCAGAAAAATGGATGATAACGTTGCCACTCGTTCGAATAGTACACCTGAAATTCATCTACGTCTACATAATATCCCGCAAGCCGCCTATAAGGCGTGTGGCATAGGATGTTAGGACACCAGCCTTTTTTTAGGACACCAAAAATTGATGCCATGACCCTCATGGAATTTGTTAAGACAAATTATTGCTATATGTTGGCGGCAAATCGAGTTGTAAAAGAAACTTGTAATACTGGAGGATAACGATCGTAAGCTGTGCTGTTGACATTAGAGTAAGCTGTGCTGTTGAATTTGGCAACGCCGGATTAGCGGAGAATGTAGTCCTATCCGTCCTACGGTACGAATGCACAGCAAAACAGTCTGCACACAATCCACATGTGAGATCGCGATCGGTTCCGCTGCCAACACACACACAAGCTACAACCTATTTCAATAATATAGGTAAATCCATAAACAATATACTAGCATATACCATAAAAATATAGCGGGAAATAGGCAAATACTCTTATCAAAAACTGGATGTCACTGTCACATTCTTATATTCATCACGTACAACTTACAATAACAGAACTCGTTATGATGAATACAACTATTTATTCACTGATTTAAACCCTTAAATTAGCCCACACAAGTGACACAGGTGACATTTCTCACTACTATTCGTTGAAATAATGGAATAACAAACTTTACACACAGTTTTTATTTCAATAGCGTGATCGTGAAATGTCATATCTACGGTGAACAACGGAGATTAGCACGCCACTGACAATTTTTACACTACTGTTAGACATTTATCGATAGCGTAATAGCACTTTTTACAATTCAATCACGATGGAACACTGATAACTCTTGGCCGATATTTTTCAACCTTGTCAAACTTTGTGCATTACAACCACTGGCACTGTGATTATTATCAGTAGCTTAACGGGAGACGTCACGTTGAAAATAACACTATTTTGGCACAAAAATGTTCCTAGATGTCTCCAATCAGCGAGCAAAAGTTGCATTGACTGGAATTCACCCCATAATACAAGCACAGATAGTCCTAAACGACGAATTCTCCGGTACCTACGAATAAACGGATGAAGTTATTGTATATAAAAGCTAAGCGGACATCAGTAAACATCAAAATCCTTCTAATTGCATACTTAAATGAATGATATGCCGTCGATAACATCAACTTACAATTAACGTATCCCCCTTCCAATGGCCGTGGCTCAGACTCCTACCACGATGTTATTTAGGTATTATATAACTTTTGGTTTAACTGCTCCAGTTTTATATTTTATGCCCGTACTCAGATATTAATATTATAAATAATGCAAAATATGAGGGCTTCCAAGCCTCTATCGTCGGATATTTATCTTTAAATATAAAATAATCAACACGTCTAACAAACGAAGCTCTCACAACTGCTGGCAACTATTATAAACAATCACAACAATAGCTTCGCGTGATGTTTAGGCACCTTTGACGTCATCGAGGCTTCGTCGGCAGTGGCTTGGGGGGTGAGGTAGTTTTTCCCGCGCTTTAAAATTCGTAATATTTATCATTAAATATCTCGCGAAGGAAAACTCAGATATACATGCGGTTTTCTTTGTTGTATTCAGAAAATAATTTTCTATCCGCCTGTGAAATAAAAAAAATTCATGCAAGTTCCCCATTGCCTCTGCTTGTTGAGAGATTCTCTTCTTTTTACTGTGGTGTGGTGCTGAGAGCAGCAAGATGAGTGAATTCCCTTTATTTCAAATGTAGTTCATACATTTTTGAATGAGTGTTGGTGCTAATGTTACGCTTCTCAACTGCTTTGTTACAATGGTCAGCCAACTGGAAAGAATGCCGATAATAGAACACTTTTTTGCCAGTATTTGGGGAAAAATTTTGTGATGAGTTATCAACTCATTCGGTTTTGAGTTTTAGGGACTTCTTTAGGTCTTCTGATCCTGACATTAAAGTGCCCTACATTGCCAATATAACAACTGGAAAGCATTGTGAAATCATCAGGAACGCTTTGTGTTTTGAAAACAATAAAAAAATGCTTTCCAGAAGTCTGGTCATTTATGATCTAGCTTTCTAAGTTCGTCCTCTGATTACTGTGGAACACTTTCCAGGAGGAAACAAAAAGATGCAGAAAAGATCCAAATTCTTTGTCTAGAGATAATTATAGCTTATACATAATAAGTTCATGGTAGGGGTCAATCTAATGGACCAAAAATAAAATCACTTTTAAAATTGAAGGAAAGGCAAATATTTTTTGATCTGTTGGGTATTGCTGTAAATAAAGCTATTCATACACGAAGCCACATGAATGCGTGAATCCTGAGAATGAGGCTAATTTTCCTCTCCAACACAAGTTAATCTTAGCAAGGTTCCTTATTGGAAACTATTCCAATATGAAGAGAGGTGTTTTTGCTGCTCCTGTCCTTAGTAGCAGGAACAGTATCCTAGCACCATAGCCTGAACTGAAGTTATTGAAAATGCCTAGATAGGAGGGCTGAATTTGCAACAGATGGAATTGAAAACTGAACAACTATGTGCGTGGAATATACCAGTTATATTTGTGTTTCACAACAGTACGCATTGTTATCACCATTCGTAGGACTTCAGTCGAATGAAAAGAATGACATTATATCTCGTATTTTTTTACGTAGTTGTTTATAATTAATTTTTTTGGGGATAAAGTATGTTTCTTACTAATTGTAGTTGAAGCAATACACAGTAAAATTTTATAACGATCGACGTGGATGGATGCCCTAAAAAATTGAAAAATTTTCTGCGATATTTGTTTAATTATTATTTTTATTAATTTATGGACTTGCCATACATTGCCATAGGCATGTAATTTTAAGATTTTAAATAAGATTTAAAAAATACCTTAAGACAATATTTGTCCCAGACTATATCTCAGAAAATACTTGAGATATCACCTTTATATAAATGTTTTTGGAATCCACACATCAATATTAGCCTAAATCGTAATTTGTTATACAATTTAATGGCTGCAATACTTATGGACCTGAAAGGATTAAAAAGTCATCATCATAAGGAAAACACCTTTCAATTCAGTGTTAATCAATGGAAACTGGGAATGGAGGGGGGGTTGAGGCTGGTGCACACTGAGGTGGGAGTCTGGGATATAAAACTTATGTGGTTCAAGTAGGGAGAGGCCATGCTTACGGTTGGGGTTCTGGACGTTCCCGGTTCGAGGTCCGAAAATTTCGTCTTTCGAGGTCTACCGCAGTTCCCACATCAAGGTCCCAAAGATTGTTGCAGATAGGAGGAGAGATATGCGGCAGCCCCTGATGGCAAAAAGAATTCTTTCCGATAAACACTCGTGTCTTGAAAAATTTTGTTGAATTTAAAGTTATTTCAGATGTGCCGTGGACCTTTATACATATGTTCAAGTACAATTTAGCCAGTTAAATGCTTGCATATGTATATCTTACCTTTTTCAGGATTAATAATTGTGTTGGTGAATTGAACCAAAAGTATTTCATTCAGTTCCTGGTTTATGTGGGTATGCTGTCCGGCTATGCCATTCTTCTTGTGATAACTTCATGGGTAGGAGATTGTCCTCATTGCAGTGAAGAAGTGCTTGTGAAACAGAGTCGCATGTAAGTTATGCTTTTATGACACTTCAATTCTTGTTAGTGTGTGCAATTCTTGTTAAACTATCTCTATTATCTATTAACTCTTTAACTGTGAATTTATTTGTGAAGTTACTGTTAGTTCAGGAATGATCAGGTCCCAATTTAATTGTGCATCTTAAATGTACCTTTGAATTAATGGAGATAAATTTGGACATTTTTCATTTGTATTTAATAGATGTTTTAAACCTATGTGCTAATGGTAAAAAAAGGTTTCTCTAAACAGTGGCGCAGCGAGGGAGGGTTTTGGGGGTTAAAACCCCCCCCCCCCCCCCCCCCCAGAGCTCAGAGATATTTTTAAGTTTAATCCATTTTACTTATTTGGATCAGTATTACTTACAGAACAGTGTTGGGATTAATCAAATATTCCTCAGAAGGCTGTAAAACTCACCATTTTGAACCTTTATTCTTAAAATTTTTCTAAAGGAGGGCCCCCGCAACAACTGCTTACCCTGGCGGGTATGCAATACTCCCACACCCCTAAGTATTATTTGTGCCTAAAACCCCCCCCCCCCCCTTGCCTTTATTCTTCGCTGCGCCCCTGTTTCTAAACATAGAGTGGCCACTTTAACTCCTTATCGAAATTAGACTTTCTCTGTTGTCTATAGGCCACAATATATCTAGGCCACAAACATGAAGATCGAGCAAGTGATGTAGGATTTTTGCTAATAATATGTATCAGCAAATGGGCTTGATATCAAGAGAATTCCTTACTCTCCTTATCTCAGATTAGTGCAAAATGACAGCATTAATTTCTCATGTAATAATTTAGAAACAATGACAAAGGAATAGGCAAACTTTCCCACATTTCATAAACTCACTCCCACATTACCTGTCTTCTCTAATGATATGTCCTTGAGTCTTCATTTGCATTTCAAAAACCAGGTATAAAATTGTTCTTTGTTCTTACTCCAGGAGTGATGATGCCTGGCTGTTATCAGCCTATGTTCTCATCTCAGCCACTATTTTCCTAAAAATACATTATTATTGTTGCTCTATCTCTATTATAAAGTAGGTTTATTTAGGGGGCTTTTTACAAGTTCAAATTTTTCGACCCAACGGTCATCAAGATTGGTTTCGAAGGTGGCCGCTGCAGCCAGTGGGAAGCCTAAATGGGTGGAAGGGGGACTCAGCAGTGACCAAGGGAGGGGAAGGAAAGTCGGTTGGAGAAAGTAAACATGCAGATAAGAAATGATGTCATATTTCTGGGGGAAGAGAAAAAGGTCTGCTGTGGAGAGATATTTTTTTCACTCAGGCTGCCTTTCCTTCCTCGGGTCTTTTCCGACCCATCCGACGACGATGCTCCTCAACTGAATAGTGGTGTGCACACTATGAACGAAGCTGCAAATTTCTCATAAGTTAACGCCTTATTTTCATTTGGAACAGCAATTATATTTTGTCTTTTGATTGCTAGATTTCACGATTATTAGGCGAAATACCGGCACAAATATTACCAGCACAATCAAATTGTTCTTAGTTTGTTTATTTCTTCTCAAGGTGGAGAATCTTCTACAGCCATCAATCGACATACATGCTGGTAGATTGAAATAATATATGGACAATAATGACAAATTCTTATTACTGACAATGAGGCAAATAACATACAACAGTACATATCTTACAGAATCTTAAATTTTGTTTAGGAGCATATGTGGCCCCTCTCTATTTTTGGAGATGCTTTTTTCAAAAGTGTTACTAAACAGTCGTAAATTTGTGACGAGATACTTAAAATGGATTATCAAGTATGAAAATGTTGTATTTTTTACTCTGAATTCATATTGATGTTGAAAGATGTATTGACGCCTTAGATGATATGGTTTGTGGTTGTTGAAGAAGGCTACAGCTATGAAGCATTTTTGTTGGGTTTGTTAGGAGGAGGTGTCTGGGGGTGTTTGGAAGGTAATAGGCATATTCAAAATTTTCAGGGGGCTGTTTGAAGAACCCCTTCACCCTTTGCTTTCCATGGGCTTTATAATTCATCAGCCCAGATATTAAGAATTTTCCTTTCTTGATCAATAGTGTATTTTGTTGTTCGTTTGTCATGTTATGAATCCATCCACTGTCCTTGAATCATTGCTCAACTTGATTCTTTCAGCTTGCACTCAGTCATTTTGGTTCTGGAAAGTACTCTGTTTGGTATGTTTGTTGGAGCCATTCTCGCCGACCAGATACAGGCTATCCTGACAGATGAGACGGGTGTGGAACAGGTGCAATCGATGCGCTTGAAAGGACGCCCGCAGAGACGTTCAAAGCACCCTCGCTACACCTTGATGGCAGAAGTGTGTGGGCGGGGTCACCCTTTGCTCTGGCTCTTGCCTTGCATGTCCTCACCATCAGCATCTCGCAATTCACCATCTTCACCAGGTGGAACGCTTCATCAGTATGAAGTGTGACCTGAAGGAATTTTCTACTGCTCTATATTTGTACTTTGTTTTTAAGTAGGAAGCTCTTGACTTTTTGAGTGCAATTGAGCTTTTCCCTTGGTGATTGTCATCATAAGACTCAGTGAGATACGACTATTTTTGGGTGTTATTACAGTGGATCCCTATGTAATGAAGCAATCAAACTTCTCAAAATGTGCCCTCAGGAATCATGAAGGAAAACCAAATTGATGCACTTGTCCTCTTGACTTCTGGTAAGTGATGTTTTCATCATTTTTTAGTCATAATTTTTTATTCTGGCCGTATTTGAATTGGATGGCAACAGTGCATCTGTGTAATAGGGTGCAGTTTTTTTATGGGAAGTTCCGCAAGCTGAAATGTGTGAAATATTTCTAATGTGCAATGTTGTCAATATGATCCGAACAGGGTCTAAAATATGGCACCCCATCTCACCCAGGGTCTCACATGCTGGCACCCCATCTCTCGCTCACTTTGCCCTCCATTATCTCCAAAACAGCTGAAGTTTAGACAAAACAAATTTAATTTTCACCCAGAGATCTTATTATATATATGAGAGTATTTTACTGGTTAAGATAGATTTATATGGAACATATTACATCTATCCTTTATCGGACCCTTCCATGTGTATCTCCACTCCTTATTGAGCCACGTGTTTTTAATGAATAACTTATTCCTCCTGCAAAACTCTAATGCTTTCTCTCCTTGTTCGTTTCGCATTCTTAATCCATATTCTACTATGTCGTTTCCATCCCTCCCTTCACCGACTGATCCAGACCCCCATCGCAACGAGAATTTTATTATCTGAAATTCTTCTCAAAGCTGTTCTTCCTCAGCCTTTATATAACCCTATCTAATTCCTACTCCCTATGATGCCAGTAGGATGTAAACTTAAAAGAATTCTTAAACCACCACAAGCTTGGTGGGTTATGCCTCAATGTCTACCACCAGAATCCTATCACTTATCTGTTCAATCCCTACTACTCTAGACAGTGGTAGACACCACTCTAAGTGGTAGACAATAATTTGGGAGCAACTTCAGCGAATATTTGAGTAAAACACCTAATGAAACAGCTTGTGTTGCTAAAATAAATGCATTATTTAATCAAAGAGCCTTTATATATGTTAATAGTGAGTATGAATTTTTGTCATATATTGATGGCTAAGTTCTCACAACATGTATCTCAGAAATAGCAACTTTTCAGGAAAGCAAAAGAACAATTAATTTTTTTCTTGGACATTGAAATTAAAAACCAAAAGTTCATAGAACTGAAAAAGAAGCTTTCATTTGCAAACAAAGAGTTGTTTTTTTGCTTGTATTTTATTTTTTAAATGTTCTTACACTTAGTTTAAGATACCTGCCTCAAACTGGCCGATTTTGAGACACTATTTGTTACTGTAGACTCTCATTATTAAGCAGTTCACGGGACAAAAGACCGGAGGTTCGTAATAACTAAGTTCGTATGAACGTTCCTTTTAGGAATCGTCAAAAGAAAAAAAACATACTTTGTCAAAAATTCTTGTCTCTTCAGTCTCCTGTAATTATAGTCGCACTGTGAAATAGCTTCAGACTCGAGTGTGTAATATGTGCGATTGACTTCCGTGCAAATATTCATTCAAATTTAAGCAAATTCCTATACAGGGCATCGAGGAGAGTTGTTATCCTGCGGAATGCAACACTGCATCACATTAGTTCCTAAGTCGGCCTAAAAAAATCGCTGTCCGCGGAAAGAAAGAATGGGTGAAATGCTGAACAGTCCCTGACTTCACACCAGATTAAATCGTGCTTTGTTCAGATTATGCCCAAAGTGCGAGGTCCTGTATGCCATATCGTGTTGCATAGGCAAACTCCAAAGGCACCAATTTTGAAATTTTCTGGTGCGTATGAATTTTTCAAATGTTCGAAGTTCGTTAATAGAATGTGCGTAGGAAGAGGATTAACTGTACGTTCAATTTACGAGTGTTAATGAGTGGGTCACCATAAATCCACAGGATTGAAGCTTATTATTTGATGTTGCGTGCATATTGAAGTATCTCCTACTGAGGAAAGAACCAAAATTGATGCTCTTGGGCACAGTACAAGGAGAGAACTTAAACGTAGATCAATGATGATAACATAGCGTAGTGTATATCCACCTAAATACCATTGCTTTTTCGTGTAACTTGGTAATAAAGTTCATTTAGTCACTGCCAGGACCAGGAATGAGGTTCGTTATTTCGTAACAACGAAAATTTTGTAATAAGGTTTCTATTACTATAGATTGGATAGGCCTTTTCGTCGGGACTAAGGAATTGCTTTGTAATAATGAGGACTTAGTAATAAAGTTGTTTGTATTAACGAGAGTCTACTCTAGAACTTAGCCATCGATATGGAGTCTTCAGACTTGTGTTTTGCCCGATAGTCAGGTTATACTGAATTAGTTATTAATTGCATTCTTGAAGAAGACATTTGAGTTACTATATACAGTAAAAGAGGTATGTAGAGTGGAATTAGAAAGTGAAGCAAATGATATCTGAAATTAATCATAAATATTATCTGTTTTCATAGTACATAGTTTAATTAAAAAGGAAAAATGTCACTTGTGATGTTAAAGAAAACTGTATTCATCTCACTCTTTTGTTAACCTCTGATTGAAAATGAATTCAGTCATGTTCTACATTTGGTCAATCCTAGAGTAATTGCTTTATGTTGTTCTTTTGTTGAAGGTAAGTTAATCTCATGGGTACTAAGGCAAATGTGCTTTCACATTTTACTTTCTCATTTCAGAATCTCTCCTTTATTTTATATCCAGCCTATCCGGTATCATTGGTGCTTCAATCATTAGTGTGGTCGATCATAAGCCTTCCTTGGAAACGAATCTGTGTGTATGGAAACATTATATCTTTACCACTCATTGTTATTAACTTATTTTATGCATTGTTTTATTATGCTTACAGGTATTATTCTTTATATTTTGCCATTTGTTTTGACTTTGAATCATCCTTGTGCATATATTTTTGGAAAGTGCAATTCAGGCTAGTTGTGAAGAAATATTACATTTTATACTCACTTTTGTAGCCTTGTTATCAATGATTCATTGAATGGGTAAAGAAGTCATGCACAGTTTGCTGTGGAAAAAATGTTTTTCATATTGTGAGCCCTCATATGTGATTCTTGTTTTTGTTAAACTTCATTTTCTTGCTTCCCTTTGAACATACCCTCCTTAATTATGTTTTTAATATGGTGAAGGACAGATAAAGTACTTCTTTTGCACGTGACCTTCTGTTTAGATATCATGTCCACTCTTCTGCTGATACTCTTCCAACATTGTATGCATATGAGCAAGGCTGCTTGAATTAATTTGGTTTAGTGCCAATTTCTTTGAATATTGAACTAACATGTACATATGTGAAGGATTCCCCTATGAAAAAATTGTATAAACCTGTTTCAAAATTTTATACAATTTATACAATTGCCATGGTAATGTATAAGATTGTATAAAATTTTGAAACAGGTTTATACAATTTTTTCATAGGGGTTGTTTATTGTTGTTGGTTGGGCTTGATAAAGATTTGTCTGAAAATAAGTGACCCAAATTTTTAGATCGTCCCTATGTTAAAGTTGAGCATCTGGAAATCCTATATCATGCAGCACCCATAACCCAGCAATATTGCATTAGCCAATGCTGTGTAACAATCAATGAAGATGAAATAATTTTTTGTAATTCGAATCAGTTTATAACTTGGTGTAGGTTTCTCGTTCTTTAAAATTCCCTTATTGATGACTGATAATGAGAGGGCATTTTATCTTTTGACCTCTTGGATGGTTATTTGGTACAGTGTAAGCACTTTGGGTTACCTTAAGTGGTGTATACATTTTCACCAAATACTTAGTGGTATTTAAAAGTAAAATCATCCGTCCCCTGCATGCATTCATCCTAAATCATTCCTAATAGCATCAATTGTTGTAATAGCAATTTCTGAAGGGAGTTAAGCATTGACGCTAAAAATTAATGATCATGGCAAGTAGAAGTGGAGATAATGGTATAAGAGTCTAGTTGTATTGGTGAAGCACTTGTGTAAAATGTACTGTGTAGCATTGCCCTTAATATAAGTATTATATTCTGAAGCAGACAGAGAAAATGATTAGGGTAGATAACATGTTTGACTCTTCTTCTGAGGATGGGGCCGTAGGGAAAGAATTTTCCTCCTCTGTTGCTTGCAGTGCATCAATGGACGGTTGTTCTGATTTTAGCTCTGAATATTGACATGGCCTTGGGTTTGCTGCAGTATCTCATGCGGCATGGACTTTGTATTACAAAGCGTATTGGTTAAGAAATATAGAATAATCAATTAATTTGTTAATTTTAGATTTGTAGCAATGCATTGTGTTGGGTAAGGTCTTTACTTTTGTTCTGTTAACTCTGTGCTCTTTGCAATACTTATCAACCTGAGAGGCTGCAGATGTTGCAAATCTGTAAATAATTAATTTCTATAATTTTTACAGTTTTTTTATTAAACCATAGGAAAAATATGACAAGTTCATGGAGCATGAAATGCAGCCTTTATTTAGCTGATCAAGAAACCCAAGGGCTCAAAAAGTGGTGTGGCTATTTTATGCACCCCACCGAAAACTCATTCAGCATTGCGAAGTCTACAGTTCTGGATAAAAGGTGTTTGACTGCACGTATGTAAAGTGGTTGGGAATTTTTTCTAAGAGGGATGAGAATAAGGAAGTGCTGATAATGATATTTATTGCTTTTTATGGTCGTATGACTTATGGCCTGCTCTTTTTTAGTTTATTTTATATTAAATAAGCAAAGGAAATAATTTGAACACATTTTCACATGAAAATATGATGCAAATTACTTATCCAAATATGCGTGCAAAGATTTTGGATAATAAAATGGTAGGACTTGGCTTTGATAAACAGTGAAATATGATTTGATGCTTTTCCAGCAAATAATGTGGGTATACTTTTCTCGGGATTCCCTCCGGGTAAAATTATCCATATTAGCCAACGTTTCAAGCTCCAACTTGGGTCTCATCCTCAGGGCTGCTGAATGTCTGAAACTTTGACTAATATGGATAATTTAATCTGGTCGGAATCAGGAGAAAACTTTGATAAATAGTGCTGCCATACCAAAAGGTTTCAGACATCTGGAAGATTGTTTTGATTTCCACTGATATTTACTTAATTAACTGTGATAGCAGAGTGTTTATATGTCATCCTTTGACCTTAGTCTTTCTACATTTAATCAATTCAATCGCTATGTGAGACTAAAATTTTTAGTTAATATAATAAATCATTCACAGAGATTACTGATTATTTTAAGTTCATTTATTGATTTGTGGGTTTATTTGGCCTATATTAACTTATGTAAAAAAATCATTGAAGTCTAAGTTTTTGGAGTAGTGCCTTCAGTCTCGCAATTAAATTTAAAATGGAACTTTTTTTTTTTTTTTTTAATGCCTATGAACGAGTGTAGGTTCTTGTTTTAACTCATTCATTAAGTTCATGTACTCTTGTAAGTGCCTAGAGGATGCTCTACCTTTTTATATTATGGATAATTAAGAGGATCTCCATGGAAAATTAAATGTGCAAAATATATTGAGCATTGAAATTGTAAGATGGAAAATAATTTTGAGAACCCCATAATTATTGCCATTTTTTCTGAGTACCTATGTATGATGAATAATAGATTATTGAGAATGGCTATCTTCCCCATTCCTGTAATCTGCTCTTGAATTTTAATCCATAGTTTGTTGCCATTAGAAACTTTACAATTGTATTACATTTACAAGTTCAAAAGGACACGTCCAAGCATTCTTGAACTTCTTTCTTCAGTTTTTCTGTACTTTGGAGGCTCCACTTCTCTAGAGTTCTTTATTTAGCTACTCAATGTGTATAGTTCCTTTAGCATGCTTTATTCTATTCCTTGCCCTTCCTTCACTTTTTTTCTCTTGTCCCTTGCCACAGCATAACTTTTGGGTCCGTCCTGAAAAATCGAATGATTGACCGTTTCTTGTTTTCCTGAGTGTGACTTCTTTATTTGGGCATATACTGAATGAAAAATCAGTACATTTTATATATTTTCTGAAATTTCGTCTATTTTTCTGCCCTCCAATTGGCGTCCCACCTTAACCTCCCTGCTCCCCCTCTGTAGGTGATTAATACTTGTTATATACAGCTGTTTGCTTTGGAGGAGAAACGGGCCTATGGTGGTTGAAACATTACCTCAGTAAAATACTTACCAATTCCAACATTGTGAACTAACATCACAAAAGGTTAAGGCTCACTAGTGGGTTTGCTAGAACATATTGTGTTTATATTATTGCACAATTTTCTGTTTGAGTTGAGGTAAACACTTGTTGTTAAGTTTTTGAGAAATATTGAGATTTATTTTTTGAAATGATGCACAATGTTCAATGATAAGGATAATTCTGCTTTAGTATTATTAATTACAACATAGTTTTTTTGCAAGGTTGTTTTCCTCGGGTATTAGAAAAGCCCGTTCTTTGGAATTTGGGATTATTTGAGCCAATTTTAAGAAAGTTTTTTTTTTGTAGCACTATTAATTTGTTATTTGTTACTTACTCTTGGCACACCTCACATTTTATTACCGCCAGCTCTGACGTATGGAGTTACTTATTCAACCCCTAATAATTTGTAGTTATCTTCCCTGTCAAGCTTTTAAAGCATTCGATCAGAATAGAAAGGACTGCACCCAGCCATGTACAATTCTTTGCCATGGATGTAAATATTCAACTGAATTAATTGTCTGTTGAGTGGTGGAAAACTACATTCACGTTGATATTCAACATCCTTGTGCCAAAGAGCTGCACACTATCAAATGTAGAATTTATTTTTAGCAATTTCATCATTTTTACAGGAAATGGGGGAAAATTCTTAAAAACTGAATTTTTATCTGTCCTAGTGACTCTGCACTGTTTCCTTTACATTCTCATCTGTTTGAATCCCATATCATTTGACCCCTCCTCTTGTTTCTTAGACAGTTAACAAAGAGGGTATGTTAAGTTTGAGACAAAGTCTCTCCCAATATGTGTAGATTAATTTGCCGCAATTTCATCCCTTGGCTCTCAGCCTTCATTCATCCCCGCTGCCTTCATCTTGCCATCATGTGACTTTCACCTCTGACTCACTTCCTAATGATTTAATGTGCTTCCTAATCAGGTCATGTGAACTTGATTTCTCATGTTTCTTGAGAGTGTATTTTTATGATTTTTGGACTTAATTGTGATAAAAATAATTTTATCTATTTGAATAGGTAAATCATACAAATTTGGGTAATGGATGTTTGAATTCTTGTTTTGATTATGAACTCTTTATTGTTAGCTATTGTCAAAAACTTGTTAGAATCAAACCGGTTAACAATGCAATGTGACCTAGATAGCGTGTACATATAAAGTTTTATAACATAGAAGTAAGGGTAAGTGAATTTACTTAGATTTGAAAAATGAAAAATTGTTGAAAATTTAACGTCACTCTCTTCTAATGGTACTCTTTTATTATTCTATGTGTGTACTGTATATCAAATTTTGAAGGCTAAGTGTCAGAGTTTCTTCTGTAATGCAGAGTTATACGCTTTGTCAAAATCCAATGGCTTGAGAATATTGGAAAATTGTCCCAACTTCTACAGTTATGTTAAATTTCAATCCTTATGTGGGCTGAAGTGTTATCAATATGTTTTACACTAAGTATTTTAGGCTGTGCATGACCTCTTAAAGAGTAATGATTCAACAGTGATATTTATTATTTAATGGTATTTTGTATTTTTCCACATCAAAATAAAATTATATGCGAAAAGGCTTGATGCATTTTACTTTCCTTGACAGTTTGGGCATGACTCCAGCATGGGTATTAATGCAATATTATCCAGAGGTGGTCGAAGACATTGGTTTGAGAATCAAGAAAATGATTTATGTGTACCTAATTCATTGGTTGAAAGATTTGGAATAATTCAGCTTGGAAAATTTCTTTCACGTAATTATGTTTTATTTTTCAAATATATTGATGAAATATTTCTTGGTTTATAATTAATTATTTTCAATTTTTTGGTTTTGGTGGTATTATGAGGTTTGTCTTTCACATTTTATTCATTCCAGTAAAAAAATTATAGCATTTCTGTTGATGCCATATCACTCCTTACCGTTCACTGAGTATATGTACGTATGTACTCATTTAACTGCTATCCAGCCTCTTGGTGAAAGATTTTAGGCTTTCTCAATTTATGAGTTGCATAAATTTGTCTTGAATTTTACACAATTTAACCATTCCTTACCAGATACTACTAAATTATAATTTTAGTGGACTACTTGCAGCCTTTGGATTATTATATCCCCATGGCGGATTTCAATAATAACTCTTATACAGTGAAAATATTTGGTTTAGTCATTCAATTTTATTGCCTTCAAAGGATGAATCTCATGAAATAACTTGAAGTATTGACTCTTGTACCACTGCACTCTCATAAAATCCGTATTGAAGTACTTCGTTATCTTCAGGTAAAGTGAAGTGAAACAGTAGCGACCCATGAATTTCCCCTGAAGCTATCCTTAGCTTTGCAATCCCTTTCGGAGAGGATCCCATTTCTTCCCTAACCAAGTCAAAGAGTAGTGCTATCGTCCTACTAGAACCCAAACAACTCATGCGGGGTGTTAACAGCTGATAGTTTTGCATTAGCAGGCCGGCATGTCGCCAGTGGGGGCATTAGCTTCTCCGATTGTTTTCCTTTGTGGCGATAATGCACAATACATCTGCTGAGGAGGTGACTGAAGTGGCATAAAATCATGGCACTACGTTTCCCTGTACTGTGGATTAAATGTAGCACTATTATGCATTATGCATAGCTTGTAACCATGTTTAAATCCAAGTAAATTCATTTCATTACATCTTAAATCAAATAGGGGAAACTTCTTCATAATTTTCTGATGATTAATTGATTAAATTATATGACAATTCTGATTGCCTAGAACTGACTCTATTCTAGTATCAGGATCAGATATGTCCTTGAATAAGGGTGTATAGTCATTGTTTATAGTTTTGTTTATTAAAATCTTGTTGGTAGCTTGGCATTGATATCAGTTGCTAAATTTTTTTCCACCATTGTAGAAGAAGGTTCATCACATGCAGTGGAGGAAACTCTGTCAAAATTATTGACATTCTTTATAGGCAGGGTGGAATTTTAGACTTTTCTGAAATACTGAGATTGTTACATTAAATTTGTGTGTTATGAATAGAAGTGAATTTGTGGGGCTGTTCACCGCATCATAATTTATATTTATGTTGAAGGGTATATAGAATATTCTTTGTAGTGGCAATCGACCAGCAGAGATCCTAAACCTCATTGAAACTTAAATGTGGGCTGTATTAAGACATTAATCTCGATTATTATGAGTTTCCGTATCCCTAGATTTTATGAAAATATTTGCACTTCTGTAATCAACTAGAGTTTCTTAGAATACACTGGGTACTTATTATGGTAGTTCACTGTAAGCATTTGATGGCTTATTTGTTCAGGTTTTGCTAGTTTTTCTTGTTCAGAAATAATTGAGTTTTCCGAAAGACAAAGTGAGTATGTGCGGTCGTGTATGCACAGATGGCTATATAGTCTTATGAACCTAGCCATCTATATGGACTATAATTGGCACAAATTAATGAAGTTATCTCTCCCCACAGGTCCTATATGTAGATCAATTATTTCGTAATTGCTAGATGAAAAAAAATGCTGCTACTAAATTCTGGGTCATGAGCAATGGATTGATTAAGGTATACGTATTAAGTAGTATAGTAGCCACTGGCTCCTGGTGTCTGCTTGATGTATTTTAATCCTATTGTTGTAACCTTGGTTTTGGGAGCTCGTATATGTAACCAATCCCAAGGAAATATGTTTAGAAAGAAAAAAATTCTACACACTTCTGTTTGTAATCCTCATCTTGGCTGTTATTTCTCACAGATTGATGATATAAATTTAGATGCAGTAACCTCATTTTTTATGATATGTGTACCAAAGAGGAAAACCATTTAAGTGTTTGTTTGGATACTTATTTGAGAGATCTATAGGTAAAAGCTATTAGTCGATTAACAAAAATAGCTTATAATGCTTATCTGATGAGTATTTATCATAGGGAATTAATTTTGGCATTCTACTATCATGTTTTCCTGTACTTGCCTTAGCCTTGCCTGGTGAACCCCAGTAAAATTCCATACATAATTGCTTTTCATATGCATATGATGAGTCCTCCTTAACTGATACCAAAAATATTTAATGCTGTTGCACAAAAAAATTATATTGCTTACCAGGTATTCTAAAATAGTGCTACACAATTGTTGTTGTTTCATTATCTGGAGTTTTGCGATGCATTTTTGACTAATCAAATAACAAAGAAATTATAAAAACAAATAAATATGTATTGATAAAAAATATAAAATACAAAAATACACAAGTTTAGAGAGACAACTTTTTACATCTGCATGAATGGCAACAAAAATGGCAGCTAAATCATTTTTCTTTCTTTGAGCAGTTTGGTCTCTATTAAAAATAAACTTAGACGACTAGGTGAAAATACCAATTATGAAATGGGATGTCATAAATTGTTTCATTTACCTCCTAACATCATTGCAGCTGCAGTCTTTGGCATGAAGCCTGCATGATTCTCAAAACTTCCTCGGAAAAATGGGAGTATAGTTTCAATGATATATTTCCTGAGTCCTGCCAATGTAGTCTACACTTCAATAGTAAAATAAATCATCAAATGAACAAGGTTGACCAATGGATACAACAGTGTACTGGAATAACCATGTGAAGGTTGGAGTAAAATATACAGTGAATGATGAACTTCAATTTTCATGTTATTCGCCATTTTCATGCAATTATCCATTCTTCGTTAGGAAGTCCGTAAGAAACCCCATTGCCCAATCAAAGAATGGCGGACAAAATACCAAAACTTGCTTGTCATATTCACATTTCAATTTGAATTCTCAATTATAATAATTTTTTAAAATGAAATGTGATAATGTCAACAGTTCTATGTATACAATGATTTGAGTCTCTTCCCATGTTCTTGCCTTTTTCACTATCTTCTTCATTTAATCATTGTCTGAAATCAAATTTTGGTCTCCAGTATAACTTCTCTCCATATGGCTTATTGGAAGTGGGTTTAGAAGACTTCTGCTGGAGCATGTCATCCACTGTTCCCAAAACCTTTCCATCTTCAACATCCAGAATCTCAGCATCTGGGTGAACTGCTACAAGTCCACCCTTGCTCTGCTGGTCTGACATCAGCTGGTTCACCAGCGTGTCTCTGCTGAGATCAATGACTGGACTGTTGTTTCCTTCACCATACTTCCTTTCAAACTCTTCAACATCTCCATCTAGACGGTTGGCGGAGCTATCATCCTCCTGTGATTCATGCCCAAAATATTTGTGGTAGACTGGTTTCTTTGGGGAACTCTTGATGCCTGGTCGTCTTGGGGCATAAATAGGATTTCTTGCCATTTCACGCCACCGTGCCATTGCAGAAGAGAGTTCATCAGAGTCCTCGGAAGATTGTGAGTTCTGAGAAGGAAGTGATCCCAGAGAATCCATCACCTCCACAGTCTGCGTGCAGTGCAGGCACCCACAAAAAACGGAAAGACAAAAGGTAAAGGAGATGAAGAGAGAATACAAAGTTAGTGTCATGTGCATTCAAGACAAGTACGTTTAATTTGTGTGATTCTAATACTATTGTGAATATACATGTGCAAGAATGTGAAACGGTCAAAAGCTGTGAGCAGTGATGGTTGAATGCAAAAGAATTGCTTATTAATATAGTGGTAACTCTCACAGTAAGTGGATGAATCTAGTTGTTAGTTGGTGGCTTTAGGAAATGTGATATCTAACATTCACAGAAAATTTTTACATTTTGATTTGTTTTGAGAGGTAGCAATTTAGTTTTTCACTCAGGATAGCATTTCTGAGTTAATTGGTGGTAATCAATGATTTAAACAATAGACTGTGAAGGTATACATGTACCAAAGAAATCCAAAATTTAGGTTTCCATGATTGCCATTGCTCTTGGTTCTTTAATTAATTTGTGAGAAAAGTATTGTGATAGATAATAAACCTTATTTATATTTATAATTTAAGTATTTTATCATTTGTTATATGTATTGATGTGAGTGATCAGCAAATTAGATGAAAGCAAAGCATTAAATATATATTTGCATTTATTTGTAGAATTTGAATGGTACATCTCACAGGAAAGCAAGTAGAAGTAAATTGTAATTTCATGCCATGTACCAATTTTACTTTGCATGCCCCATAAATTTATATCAGATGTAGAACAGACAGATGTCAATGGCAGAGAGAGAGCTGAAAAAGTACAAAGTTTGTCATCTACCACCAATTTGTGTGACGTAAAGCCCTTTGAAAACAGCCTGGGATAGCAGATAAAGGAGAAATAATATCATGTGGCTAAATTAGAAATAATAAAACCATTCCCTTGAACTTCCGTCAGATAGTATGTTAGTTCAATAGTCCATTAATCATTATGTAAAATAATAGCCTCAGCTAAGAGAAGTATTATCAATTTTCATTTGTCTCTATATGCTAAAAGCTATTAATTACTAGCTGAGATTTAGATAAAAGAAAGGAATTCATTTTGGATTCAATGCAGTTTCAAATCCTGATGGTGAGATAACCTATATAAGTATTACAGACATTAGTGAGCCAGAAATTTTGTTAGCTTATCATGTGGATTATTAAGATTACAAAACATTTAGGTGAAATTGGGTCATTATATATCAAAGGAGTGATCATGTGTGTAAGAAATTATGGGTTAAGTTGTTTCCATATTGCTGGTAGTTTTCTGAGTGAAGTCTGAGTCTGGGAGTCCACAGGTATGAAAACACTTTTGACACCATTTTATTGCTTGAATCTTTGATTTCCATTGCTTTTTTTTATTTTTTGCTTTGGCTATGAATAGTTACTTTCCTCATCCTACATTTACCTCCATCATACTATTGTTACTCCACCCATAAAGATACATTTTTAATGGAATTCGGATAGGTATCATACTCATTGGCATGTGTGGATGGCTATTTGTCCCTTATCAAAGAAAAATAATGTTAGTTATATCTTCATACACACCTCTATGTAGCATCAACATTTGACTCATGATAAGTATAGGTACATGCAGTATTTCTATTTTTTTGAATTTCAAGCTATTAATGCAATTCCAAACCTAATACTAAATACTTGGGCTGCCAATAAAAAAGCTAGAAGGTGAGGTACCACCTTCATATGAAAATGTGACAAATTACATATTGCTCATTAACTTCGTCGGATTACGTTAGCATTTTCAATTTGCATTCACACCTCGGATATTTTTCCATTACTTTTCTTAAGATATTCAAATTTTTCTATAATGTAGTTACCCTAGTTGATACAGCCACATGCAGTAAACATTATTATTAGACATTTTTGCAGTCTGTAAATAAGGCTACATACTAGGTAATTTCTACTACTGAGGTTGACATGCTATTACATATTATTAAAATGATGTTATGATAAATTTGCTCAGGGTATTTACTTTATAAAAGTGAAAATGACTATCAGTAAGTTAAAATAATTCCCTTGAATCAGGGCATTTTATTTAAGCGACTGACTTATACAGTGTACAACAGAGCGAATAATGCAGATCCATAAATATAATTCACATTTCATATTAATCATGTCCCCTGGAAGACATGAGGACACTTAATGTGATAGAAAGAAGCATCATGCAGCAAAAGAGTTACTTATTAATGCTTTTGAGTAACATTCATTAATGCAGTATTAACAAAAATTATCATAAAGCAGAACTCACAATGCATTTCATCAATAGCTTCGAATACATACCACTATAATCTCATCTGTCATTTAAAAATATTGTCTTTCAATGTAGGAACTTCATCGACAGATAAGATAAAATTATGGAATCAGTATTGAAATCTCTCAAGCATCTAATAATATGAGTTATTCTTTTAACATTCCACACATAATTTTATGTTAAGTATGAACAGAAAATAAGTGGGTCAAAAGCAAATGCACACTACTATACAAGAGCTAATTGTACATTAAGTCATTTGGTCAAGTTAATGTCAATTCTGTGTCGTCAAAAAAGTGATAATATAAGTCAAAATTACAAACTAGGTACACAATGAAAATCGTGCTTCATGTTCACAATCTGTGAATCTATATGGTATCAGCCACAAAATTCTTTTCGTCAGACTCTGTAGTTGGCCCTTGATTCTCCATCACCTCACCCACCTCTGCACTTGGACTCTCATTTTCTCCCTCCTGGGCACTTTGCTGAGGTTTGATGTCCACCACCTTAATATGGAAAACTGCTGATGATCCATTTGTTCCTCTTGTGTAGGTTGTTTCATTCACTGTAACCACATGTCCGTTGATAACCTTCAGAAAAAAACAAACGGGTCATGTACAGAGCAGAGCTATATTATAGTAATTACCAACTTCTGTTGATAGTTTTAGAGAGAATTATTAGGAGCCATTGAAATATTTTAAAATGTGGTCTTAAATCTTAGCTTGTATGAACTTAATTTAGGTCAACCAGGTAATCAGTGTTTCATAGATTCTAACATCAGTACCCTCAATCATATTTTCATAGGCATTTAGCTAAGGATCTTGTATTACTATTTTGAGTTGCATATGAAGATTTGAGACCAAGAAACTAATCTGGCTCTTCGATTCTACAGAAATATTGTCACTATTGCAGCTGGATTCAATGCATATGCACAGTCGTTCGAGGATTCTCAAATATCATTTTAACAACTACTGAAAATATTTTCAAGAACTAGTACACCATATTATTATTATTGTGGTACTCCAGGTCTTGCTCCCTAAACTGTAGGTACCTTCGAGAGAAAGGCTAATTAACTTGATGATGCTTTTAGATAGAAGAGGAGTGAAACACTGATTGATGCAAAATGTGGAAGACACATCAGATCCTCAAAATATTTTTGCTGATCTACTCATATTTTTCAGGATTGGAAGCTAATTCATTAGAGTCAACACTGTGCAATTTGGTTGGTATTACCTCAATATGAATTTATCCTTACCTTAGTGGTTGATGTTGAATTTCCAGGGATTCCATTCCAAGGTTGTGCAATTTCAAAACCACTTGATCCCTCAAGAGATTCCTGTGGTATTCTGCGAAGGACTTCTTGCATTTGATTCCTCAACTGCCACATCATAGCTGGAATATAATTTTAATCATTATGGATCACGAAAATCTGTATTACCATGACCCCCATGAATATTTCTTCATTGATGTAGTCATACCTATTTTACAATATACTACGATAGGTAAAAATACCAAGCTATCTACTGTGGAATGTAGTTAAGTAAAGGAAGAATTGTAGTGATTCAAATATATATATATATCTCTTCCATTGGCTTCTATCAATTTTTGGAATCCATTTGCTGAATACATTTCCTAATGCATATATTAGAAGGCTGTATGTATGTATCCGAAAGGCTCACCACTCAATCCTTTTCAACTGGATGGCGTAGGAATTCTTAACACATTGACCGCCATGATGTTTTTTGTAGATATGTCCTCTGACGCCATTGGTGTTTTTCATTCCGTTTACTATTCCCGGATCATAAAACATTAAATTTGTTTTTGTACTTTACTTTAAAAGAAATATTTATATTCTGATGCCACAACGGTCATGGTCCATACATAGCAAGAGATTCCGGTCACTCCGACACCAGAAATCCACTTTGAAAAACTCGGAGACCGGTCAGTATGACTGGCGTGGCATGACAGGAGCCACTCAACTCCGGTCATTATGACTGGCATGGCGGTCAACTTGTTAAAGAAATTAACAAGAGAAACTGCACTTAAATATCAGTACATATGTAGTATGAACTGCAGATATTTACACCAGTTGAAATACCAGTTCAAACCTGCCACAAGAACAGCATTGAAATTCACATGAAAAAACACCTAGTGGCTAGTACTATGAGCCTTTGTGAAATCGCCATGGGAAATCAGGAAGCTGGATAATCTAGTGGTCTGCATGGACGCCCAGAAAGCTAAAGGTCTGTGGTTAGATTCTCAGTCCATGGGAATTTTTCCTCATGGCAATTCATGAGGAATGGATTATATTCATAGTCTTTGGAATATACTCAGGGGGTATAAGGTCTTATGCATGGATTTTTGCTATCCTAACTTTCCGCTCAGGAGCAGAAAATATGTACCAACCTTGCATTCCTTGGAAGAAATTGGAGAATGAGCCTGACCATGGAGACTCATAGTCATCAGGTGATCTCCTTACGCCAAAGTCCTCTTCGCTGCTCTCCTCAACATCCCTTGGTCTCCCTCCTTCCAATGGCACAATGACTACATCATCCTGGGAAGGACTTCTCCACTGCTGGTCTGTAAGGAAATTTAATTCATTAGCATTCAGCAGATATCCTTTTGATATATGTCAACACATAATAGACTTTTTCTTTTTCCTTATGTGGCAATTGGGTGTGAATATTTTAAAGCCCTGATTTGTATCAATTATTTTCATTGAGAAAACATTGAATTGCTGATGCATTTTCAATGTGGTTGTTAGTTGACATGTGACAGGTTAACACATTTTCTTGGTATACTTATAGATAGTTTTGATATTGCTGATATTTGGATTTCTCCATGTTAATCAATCTTATCTAAGAGTGGATTATGGTACAGTGCAGTGGGTTAGCCAGGAATTTCAATCGGGGGGGGGGGGGGGGGGGGGGTACTAAGTAGAGGGTTAACACTTTTCATAATCGAAAAAACTTCATTTGTCAAATAAATCTTTTGTAAATTCATGATTTTTGCTATAATTTTGCTTTCTTTTATGAAGAAAAGGAATTGTTGATGAAATCTTCTCGGAAAATCAGCCGGGTGATGATGGCCATTGCTGCCAACGTTTCGATGGCCTTCTCTGCCATCGTCTTCAGGGCGAATGATGGACCTGGTTATTGCCGGGCTTATATACGCCGTTGGGGAGGTCAGGTCGTCCGTGATTGGTCAGTTTTTTTACGGACTCTAAAAAACTGACCAATCACGGACGACCTGACCTCCCCAACGGCGTATATAAGCCCGGCAATAACCAGGTCCATCATTCGCCCTGAAGACGATGGCAGAGAAGGCCATCGAAACGTTGGCAGCAATGGCCATCATCACCCGGCTGATTTCCCGAGAAGATTTCATCAACAGCATTCGCCGGGAAAGAACCAAATCCTTCTTCAAAAGGAATTGTGTTTTTATATTTCTGGAGGTAAGGGGGGTCCGGACCCCCTGGACCTTCCCCCTCACCATGCCACTGGTACAGTGGTACTTTGAGACATGACTACACGAGCCATGGAGTGAGCGAAGTTTAGCTTTGAAATATGAACGAAATATGAGATGCGAGGAACAGGCGGCTGTGGCGATGGCAAGCATCTTCAAACTTATTCTAGGTGTATCATAATTTGTTACGTTCAAAGCACACAAAAAACACTGCATTACTAATGGGATACCATTTGGGATCAATACCGATTGATGCAGTACTACCTTAATGCTTAAATATTTGGAGTGGAACGGATTGATGGCATTTCAATTAATTTTAATGGGGAAAAATGCTTTGAGATAAGAGCAAATTGACGTATGAGCAATGTTACGGGATGAATTAAATTCGTATCTCGAGGTATGACTGTATTTGTTTCCGAGGTGTTCCATTTTTTTTAAACTGGCCCCTGGAGGGTATGTAATACCACAATGCGATATAGGGGTTGCGGAGGACCGCTAGGCAGGGGTGGGTCGTTGTATCCGGGGGAGGGGAGGTTTCATTACTGTCCGTTGCACCTTAATGGTAGGCAATTCCTCTCAGTGATCAAGCATCTGAGGTCTTTCATGCATTGAAAATGGCTGTAAAATATTCATCTATTATTTTTTAACATTTATTTAATTAGTGAGATAAAAAAATTTATTGCACAGCCAACCTTAACGATTGTCATCTTTTCAATGTTTCCAGAAATTACAGGAGGTTGGCAGCCAACCCATTTATCCGTTGGAAAAATGGCGTTTCCACGCGAAACATATTAGAATATTATATCGCTCAAGTAAAATAAAACTTGAGCTGAAAAAACTCATTTTAGAAGAGACTTTTTCATATTGTAGATTTATATACGGTATAGCGGTTCCCTCCCCGTCTTCCCCCTTTAATTGTCATTGTCTCCTACAAAATATGAATGGATGAACGAGAATAGAATTCGCAAAAATTAAATGACGCAAAGGCATTCCGGTAATCCACGTATCAATTAATTTTGTAGAACAAGAAACGGGGTCTTATTATTATTTTATGCATGGCGAAATCTTTGGAGCGTCGGGATCTCGAATTACGACGCGAGGTCCGTCGCCGAGCAACGCCGGATCCGTTTCGTCACGATAAGAATTTCACCTTCACAGCGCGTTAGTGTATGTTAGGAATTTACCGCGTCCGCAAATAATTCAGATTTCCGGCGACGGGTTTAACTCCATATGATCGCATCTCTCCACTTATGATTCAGGAGCAACAATACTAAGGAATTTGCCTTTTAGGAATTCGCGACAAGGTGTCGCGTCCCGGGAAATCCCGATGACGATTGGAATAGCTGAGGCCAAGGTCAAGGCAAGGGAAGGGCACCACTCCCTTTTGCGAATCATCTCCACGCGGATGCGATTGGGAACTGGGCTGAACATGTGTTACGCCAATTTAGGAATTAATTTAGGAATTTAATTATTTCAAACTAATTGGGTACCTTCGGCATGCTCATAATTCTGTTAAGGAGTGACAGGCGTCTTTAGCATCATGGTAGGGCACACGTTTCCGCTTATACTTCGTCATTAAACGTAGTGTAGAGGCCTAATTTAGATATAAAAGTAAAATAATACGGGTTTGCAATAAATCCTAGCTTTTTCAAATGGACGAATGACGTTTATCGGCTTTTCACAAGATGAAAAAAACTGTGTTCATTGGTTTATCAAATTGGAACGTGATATTAAACATTTACAAGGGCGTTTTTCAACTTTACCGCATGGGACCAAGACTGAAATGGAAATATTAGAGACCACATGAATGACCTGATGGTTCTGAATGGCTGATTTTGAGGATATAGTCATTTTTCATTTTGTTCATTTTGAATGGTAATTATATTTTCAATTCATTTAATGCCCTGTGGAAAAGGATGAGTTTCCTGAGTTTGATAAAAGATATTTACATGTATTTAAATTCGTAAATTTTTCCAATCTCCTTAATGATACAAAAGCTGGGGCTTCATTGCTTGCCACGGGTAGTGGCGTATACAGAAAATTTCAAGGGGGGCGCAAAAGATACCTTGAACTACCTTTACTGTTATCGTAATAAAAAATAATCATGTCACATGGAAAGTTTAAGGAAGTTATATTTAAACTGATAATACACATATATAAGACAATGCCATCTTACAATACAAAAAATTACAACTACGGTTCTGCAACGTTCGGCAATGCGAATGCTCCCCATGTATCCGCTACTGGCCACGGCTTTAGGTTACTGAGTAGCCACCATCGCTCTTGCATATTTTTAATTGTTTCGTGTACCAGCGCTCTTCTTATGGCGCGGCCGCCGATTTTTATGATTTATTATTCAGCTCCGAACCCTCATATTGTAAATATATGTAAAAGCATTCTCTTAATTTTTTCTTGATACGACACGTAATATGATCCACTTGATTCCTATATATTTGCGAACTTGATGAGATGAATTGTGGAGCTGAGAATGAGGAGAGTCACTACATTTTCCTATCCATCATAGTCCTTCAAGGTGGCGTTAGATTCGTTGGCCAGAATCCTGAAGGTCTGTATTCAAATGCTATAATATCTCTGATACAGGCATGCGTGAAAACGTTTTCCACTCTCTAGCTGCGCCCCTGTTCCGCTGTTAGTTCCCAAACCGCACAGTTTTATTTTAAATGAATTCAAGGTTGCCATGGTTTGGTGCTTTGATTAAAAATGGGCAATTCCCCAATACCGTGAATTAGGAGCCAAAACTATAGATTGCGGCTGAGGTTTCACTGCAGTGCAATTATGTAAATACTAACTTTTTTAAATTTTTAATGGTCTAATTTTTAATTCTCAACTTAAGCTTGACCTTGCCGTTTTTAGAGGAAGACATTTTTAATACAAATTAGTGCTTTTGTACCCCAAGGGTGCGTTAACCCAAAACATTTTACTCTACCCGCGAATTACGAATAAGCAACTATCGGAGCCGTGTGGTGATAATAAGGCTAAGGCAATTTCACGTGATCGTTAGGTTTTTAATGTCGACTGCCAAAATAGCTTAACTTGTTTGATTCTTTTTTCTTTCTGAGATTTCCAACTGACACATGGGTGTACCCAGCGGGGGGCAGGAAGGGGCAACTGCCCCCCCCCCTTTGAAGCGAAAATAAATTTAGTTCAAAACAAAAGTTATGAACAAATTTTCCTTTTGAAGAAAAATGATATTAGTGTAAGACATGGAACTAAAGTAAAAGTCATTATTTTTTCAAGCAAATAATTATAAAAACTAATAAATTGCTGTCATAATTTCCTTAAAATTTTGGTTTCATTAACTTTTCTGTGCGTAAAAGTTACAACTTGAATGACCACGGCTAGTTTCGCCTTCCCCCCCCCCCCCCTAGTTTTGATTCTGGGTACGCCCATGAACTGACGGACGTGGATTCTTATTCTTTGGGAAGAGTTTCCCAAGATTCGAATTAGCTTAAATTATATCAATTTAAGGGCTATCGAATACTTGAAATTGCTCTCTACTTAAAATTTTCTGGACCCTCATATCTGTGAGGATTCACACATTAATTTATTCCAGTTGTTTTGAAATGATTTCTAAATAACTGCTTGACGTATTGGTGGACGCACCTTTCTAGATATAATTTCCATTCCGTTTCATTCATGTTTAATCTCCTCTAGTCATATGTTTCATGTTAATAGATGGTCATACATGTAAATACAGGTAAATTTCGCTCATGAAATTTTAACTGCTTTTTGTATAGACTAAAGAAATATTTGCTATGGTTTCGTATTGAATACGAACGGTAATCGTGAGTTTTCCGACTCACTGGAGACATGAAATGGAGTTCGAAAGATTGAAAAATCAATTAATTTACCACGGCATATTTCATTTACGGGATGGATGCCGACTGGAGAAACGTGTGTGTAGCGTGAAGTTGGAGGTGCGCCTTGATTCCAATTCGTTGGCACTTGTAATTAATAGGCCGTCAACGAAGGGAGTTTAATGGCGGCATTTATTAATTCGCGCGAGACAAACGAGGTGAATGAATCCGACAGTGTTATAGCGGCGCCTTATTTCATCGAATTTCGACGGTTACAACTCATCGGTTTCCTCAAGATGTCGAAATCATCGAAAAATCAATTATTTGAAAGATGGTCTTCGATTTTACGCGGCAATGAAGCATATTGAGGGTCGTCGATTTTTTATACTTTTACCAATCTTTCAACTTGAGCATCGGTAGTCGAATGGAAAGGACCACCAAACAGGTGATCTCTTTTTTGTAAACTGCATAAAACATGGTCCCTAGATGCTGGTTTCGTAACTGCGATATTTTATCTGTTCTGCGAAGTTTCAGGATGTATATATCAAACAATGGACGAGCAGGATGAGAAATGAGGTGTACCTTAGAATAGGGGAAGAAATGGAAGGGCGAACCACCATAAGCCAGAGAAAGACTCGGTGGGTAGTCTATCTCACTAGGCAGTTATTACCCGATAAATTGTGGGAAAATTTGAAGGAAGAGTCCCCCGAGGAAGGACATATTTGAGGCCAATGGCGTAACTATGGGGGGATATATATATTCATATATATAGGGGGTATAGTAACCTAACCTTCTAGTAATTACTGGTTAAATATTTTAAAAATCTTAAAACTACTCTCCTGATAAAATTAGGAAAACGGACATAGTGTCCTTCAGGGGCGCAGCTAGGAATTAAGGCTAGGGGGGGTTTCAGGCGCAACTAATACTGGGGTGCTTGGGGTATTGCATACCAGCCAGGGTAAGCGGGAGGTGCGGAGTCCCTCCGCCGGAAAAAAATTAAGATAAATGGTTCAAAATGATGATTTTTACGGCCTTCTGAGGGATATTTTATTAATCCTCACACTATTCTATAAGCAATATTAATCCAATTAAGTAAAATAGATTTAACTTAAAATTTCTGTGAGCTCTGGGGGGGTTTTATCCCCCAAATTATGTCCTTTAGTAGTTATCTAGTTATTTTATGTCATTTACCTCTGAGGTACAGATATATACCCAGAAAAGTTCGGAAGAATAGCTTTAGTATCAACCGCGTAATATTCCAGGATGAAAGGCCGGTCGAGCTGTAGGTATGCGTCCACTGAAGGGTCCGTGGGCACAAACCACCGATGGTCAGTTTGATAAATAAAAACATTGATCAAACCTAGTGAGAGCAATTGCCACTTAGCTCCGTTCGCACCCGGAGACCGCAACTGTGGACGAGGCAAAAGGTCAGCATCGTTAAGAAGTTCCTCGCGCTTCTCGGAATGCGCGCAATCGCCACCATCCGCCCGTGAGCTCCTCTCGCACTCCGGGACGAGGTCATGCCAACAAGAGGACAAGTGCGTCACAGCCTCTCCCCCACCCCAGGGGTCATCGCCCGCCCCCCTCTCCCCTGCAACCTGTTTCAATCCATCCTCACCCCCTTCGAACGTGTTCTTCTCTTTGCCGGGCGCGGCTTTTTTCATTTGCATCCAGGCCGGAGGGAAGCAGTTCGATCACGCGATTCCCTCGAGCTGTCCGAAGAATAAGATCGGTCGCCCCGGGACAGGGAGGAAAATTATCAAAAACTAGTTTGGACATGCCAGAAGTTTTCGTCGAAATTTGATGATTATTACTGTGATCCACGCAGTCGTAATTGCTTTGGCCAGAGGTCTGCGGTTGGGTATGCACGCTACGAGTTGGAAACAGGTTGATCTGGTTGTCCAGGTACACTCGAAAACCTGCCCCAGAAGGAGGTCCGGCCTCGATTTCATGATGAATTGAATGGGTGATTAATCGGGAAGCGGGCAGGAAAATCTGATACAGGATGAACGGAGTGTGGGGCTTCACAAGATTTTTGTCAATTCGTCTTCCTTAGTGGTGCTAAATAAGGATGGCATAACAATATCACATAGAACTTTTTTAATTTTTGAACCATGGGGAAGATGCGCGCTATTATTGAAAGCGACGCTGTTTAGAAATTTTTATTGGTTTAAAAACCCGCGGAAATACGATTAAAAAATTATTTCATCGGTTGCTTTGACCGGCAATGGAGCGAGGTAACGCAAAGTATGATTCGATAATGGCAGCAGGGGAGATTTAAAATGTGGGTACTTTTCCCCACTTCGATGTAACGTCGCCGATAGTCATAAAATGTACTGCTCTTTTCCGAATTTTTGGGGTTTCACATCTGGGACGTGCATATCCAGGCGTTTTTTTTCATATTCCGTGTAGATAATTCATTTGAAGTGATGCTGTAATTATACTCTTGTCCCATCTCAAATTCTCATATATTAACGATATTTCGATAAGATATCGACCTAACACGTAGAACAATACATCGAAAAATAATGCATTGTTGATGCAGGGCCGGAACTAGGAGTTATGTCAGGGGGGGCAAAGATAAGTTCACCATCCTCCTCTCCTCCCCTTTTACTAAAATATAATACATCTGTAAGCTATATTTTGAGATGTGTTAGATTAAATTACGCCCCGGATGTTTCCTTGTAAGAAGTTTTATTACTATTACTGTTTAATAATTTAATAAATATGGTTTAATTACTTAGTTAGATAAAAATAAGTAACTTTTTTAAATAAGCCTTTCAAATTTTTTCGCCCCATGAAATCTGCCGCCCGGGGCATGTGTCCCCCTTCAGTGCTGAAGTTTCGGTGGCGGATTTGGTTACAATTTCATTCCCATCTCCCTGTGCTCTTCTGAGTGAAATGAATGAATGACACCATCAAGTGGTCGGGGCATCATTTCGGCTTAACCGCATGAGGCGGTTCATCATTTGTCGGCCATCGCCCAGGGCCCTATTTTTTCCGCGGAGGAAAAAAATGAGGATTCCGAGGAATGCTCTGGAAGTTTTCGGCGAAAGATTATAGAGTAGTGCTTCATTTAAGTTCATGGTCCGAGGGATCAGCGCTTCAGTTCAAGGTCTAATGCTCGGGGGCTTTCACCGGTCGTGAGGGCAGTGTTTGCGTAAATATTGCTTTATTAATTTGCAGACGATGGAAAAAGTGCTAACTAACTCGAATAAAGCCTATCCAGGGGGAAGAGTCGGTGCAGTGTCGAATATTAAGTTTCCATGCAATTTTGCGGCATTGCTTTGAAGTAGTTCTCACTGAAATTTTGGTTGCGCTTTGAAAATTTTCAAGCCAATGCAGCGACTTTCTAAAAGCTAGAAAAAAAGTAAAATACTGACGCTATATATTGGGTAGTACATTAGCGATTGCCGTGATCCAGCTGTTAAGTTTGGGTGCAAACGCTTTTCACTAGGTTTTAATTGTGAATTATAAACTATGATGGAAATTCAGCACCTCCGTGTGTATTGTTCCCAAAAGTATGTCACGAGTGACAATTTATATTGGACGAGTCATCATTCGATTGGAGAATGTATGGGGTAGTACCGTATTTAAGGCTGGTCACCGTGCGATCGCGAGGTGAATTCGACCTTGGTGTGATCACAACACCGCGAACACCATTTCCAGCTATATCAATGCCGCCAATCAATAACGCGCTTTTCTTTGTCCCCTTTTGCGAATCCTTGATGTTTCTCTATTTGTGGGACAAGTTGTGTCAGAGTAGGAGCCTCTTAAGATAGGATGATTATCATCGTGGTCATCCTTTACGACCCTGCATAAAGGTCGATCTCACACCATCGACTCCTTAGCGTAAGACTATCTCGGAGCGGCCCTCCGACTGGAATAAAATATTATGTATGGTTTTATATTTTATCAGTTTTCAATCCTAATGAGTCACGCTTATTGTTTTTCAACTTAAAAATGAATTAGCGATGAACTTATGACATAGGAAACCCCATACGATACTTCTCTTAATCGCAGTACATGTAATAATTGTATTAGAAGTAAAACTTTAAATTAAAAAAAAGGAAGAACGGTAGGGCGGCCCCGAATGAGTTACGTGGAACAGTTTTTAAAGGATATAAAAGAGAAGAAATACGTCAATATGAATATGCTAGTGGATAGGAGAGCAGAATGGAGAGCTGCGTCAAGCCAATCTTAGGATTGTTGAATTATGATGAAGAAATACTTTTATTAAAAAAAAACAGCTGTTTTAGTTTCTTTAATACAAGTTTAAAGGGCTGTGGTCTCCTTATTCTATTTCCTCACTGCACAGTTTATTTACAAGCACCGATTTAGGATTCACCTATCGAGAAACGATAATTCAAACTCGGTTATATCAACTTTTTTTTCATGGACAGCAATGTTCGATAGGAAGGCCACGATCGAAGTTCAACTTTTTCATTATTGCGGCCACGAGTTTGGTCTCCTCGACTTCGGCCTTTCGGTTAGGGGCTAACTTGGGGAACGAAGGCATCCGTTGGCAGCATCGCAGTACGTGTTTATTTTTCTCCGTTTCACGCGATGTTTATCGACAGGCGGCGGCCTCAAGCATAGCAAGCCTCAAGCCGTAATTCGGCTCCGTGAGGGAGAGGCGCCGACCACCGTAGGGCATTTCTTTCCTACACCTATTATCTTCATTATCTCTGGCTTTATAACAGGTTGAAATGGTTCAGCAAAGGAACCCTCTTCTAGTGACACTGGTTTCTCAGAAAGGTTGCGAATCGTGTCGCAGCCGAAAAACCTTTCGGCGGTTATTCTTTTGAACTCGGCACAACGCAGTTTTACCCTTAGCGGGCGATATCGGCGATACCTTGGGCTCTCTTTGTAGCTGCGGTGTGGACACAACGGGTTGCGAAAAAATTAAATTGTGAAAGGGACCGGAGCAGAAGCAATGGACGATGACTCAAGGAGACGACCTTGCGTTCAACTGCTCCTTTATGAATATTGGTATTATGAAAAAATCTAGAGCTGAACAAAAAATATTTAAGTAGATTGCGTCGAAAAAACAATAAAAACTTAATGGAAAGCATTGGTAAACAAATGGATGCATGAATGAACACCATAAAAGACAGTGGCATTAGCCCTAGGAAAACTAGCGCTAGCGACATTGCCTGGAAGAGCTATGCATTAACAAAATAAATTCCGAGTTCCTCAAGGGGCAGAATTTATCATTTCAAGGATTATTTTTGGGTACGTGGTGCTCTGATTTTTTTCTGTAATCCATTTTTCTAGCTTTTGGGATATCACAAGATATCATATTTCTGACCATTTTCGGTACTCTGCATCCTCCGGTAATGTATTGATGGTAAGGATTCCTTGCGATGCAGCACGAGGGAATCAATTGTTACAATCATGGCCCTTATATAAGGGCCTTGGTTACAATTCAGTGGTCATTCATCAATCCATCTAACAGATGTAGTCTCCATGATCGTCGTTTTTGAACGCAATCCTTATGTTTACCTGCTCGTCATTCCTCATCTGAGTGGCATGGCTTAAAACAATACCGTGAACTAGGGAGATAGATTACAAAGTGGCTGTCCCGGTGGACAGCGGAACTGCACGCCTATTTTTCGTGAGCTATCATCGTCTCATCGTGACGAAATACATCGTAAAAAGTTCGTTTCGCTCTCTCTGACCTTTCTATCTGATCGTGATCAATCCGCTCGATACCAAAGCGCGGGTGCGTGGGGACATTGTATTCCCTTCTCGTGAATATTTATCGCTGTGGACAGAAAATAACTCCGAGAAAGAGTAGAAGAATTCAGGTGGGCTAAACTTCGGATTCGAGTGAATGTTTCCGAAGAAATATACATGACAATGTTGATAAGATTGGAAGCAAAATCTCCGAAACTGATGTTTCATTTACGGCCATAAACCCGAATGAGATGATGTTTTAAAATGTTTGGAGCTAAGATAAGAATTTCTCGTTGATTGTTACCCATGTTTACTCACAAGCCCCTTTCGGAAGTTTAATTTCCTTTTTTAATTGGAAATGGGAAATGCATTTCTTCACAAAAGTTCTGAGAATATAGACAGACAGAATTGAAAAAGGAAAGAACAATAGAAAAAACGGCAATGAATGAGTTTCTCATTGCCGAAATCCCGGATCGCTTTCATAGAATTTGAATTACCTGCTCAACAAGGTGCAACCGAAGTTCATACCCGTTTGATCTTCGGACATATTTTGTCCTGGATTGTCCGTTTGTCGTGCTAGTTTATGGACCAGTTACGTCCTAATTTACTGAAAGCGACAGGATGGACTGGAGGAGTAAGCAGCAGTTCGTGGCTGTTCGGGTCGGTCATAAGGAGTATGGAAACTTGTGATCAATAACTTCCGCAAACAAAAGCTAATGCGTAGCGGAGAGCCTGCTGAAAATCGATTCACACCGGCTTATTAGATCCAGTAACGTGACGCTGTGAACGAGTTGCTAAGCGTGTTACTCGTCAGGAGAAAAGCCTCTTCGTATGGCATTCGCTCCATTTGCTAAAGTTGGCATAATGCCTTATCTTTCAAAAGAGGGGCTAAATTCCGGAAAGCGCAGTGATAAGTTAAATGAACAAAATCATCGCCGGAAGTTCTTTTCAAGAAATCACGCAGGAGAGCCCTACCGGGCTTAATAACGTGATGGTTCCAAAAAGTATGCTCACTACATCGTAAAGTTATTCTCTTTGAATATTATGATATATTTTATGACAAATTGATCTATTGTTTGAATAGTGATTAATTTTTAACTGCACACTCGGACGGCGATAGCTCATGGGCAGGAGTCTGGATTGTTTCTTATTGGTGACATTGACTAAAAATTCCTCGGCATACCAATTTGTTAACTCTCTCCTATTAATTTATACGTTCCAATCCACATATAATCTAAGGACTGAAGTAGGCACATCTAATATAATAAAAATAAAGAAATTACACATTTATCGCTATCATAAGTTTTCCTCGATGTCTAACCCGATCGAGTACTTGAGCGGGTGGCTTAGGAATAAAAATAATTCCATCCTCTCCTTACTTTATGTAACTTTTTAGAAAACGTTGCATGGGGTGAAGATAAAAAAATAGCTGTTGATAAAGTTGAGGTAATATACGCAGTTTGCGAAGAATGTTTTCTGAGCAAAGCGTAACCTGAAGAGAATATTTAGCAAATCAAGTGAGAGATGTTCCCTTCAGATACAAGTCTCCGAAATGAATTACTTCATACGTATACTCGTAGAAGAGCGAGCTTGTATTTGAAAGGATTTTAATTTTCGATGCGAGTCATGTAAATGCAGAATTTCAACTTCTGTTTTGAATAAAAATTCACGATTTAAGTCTTCAAATTATGTTTCCATATGAATCGTAGATCACGTGAGTAATACTCTTCACGTCCCACGACACTGTAATGGGATACATAAAATTATCGTTCCTCTTTGGATATCCAGCGTCCTGGGAGACCAATGCTTAACCCCCAAAGGTTGCCATCCGCATAAATGAGTGCCTGCGTTGCATCCCGCTCAGATTTCTCAGGAGAAAATGCAGACACCAGCTCAGGGTCCTCTTACCGTATCGACGACTCATCGCATAGACTGCGACCACAGGGAATAGCACGTCCTATTCAGTCAGACCGTGAAGTGACTAAATTATATCTTCTCGCGTGAAAATTGACGTATTCCCCCTTAATAGATATTTCGCACTTTTCTCATCAGCATGACATCGTACACATCATAAAAGTCATAGCGAGTCGTCTGATACAATAAGACAAAAAATATAATATGGTACCATCTTTTTGAGAGGGAGACAGGTGTAGTCGAAAACTGAGCTTGAAAAAGCGAAAATCAAAAACTGGGAAAATAGAGTCAATATACCTTTGTAATAAACATGCGATGCGTTAGTGATATTCTTAGCTATTATGCGAATAATGCATTTTTTATTCTTAGCTATCAATTGACTGTAGCATGTGGTATATCTTTTTAGATCTCTTACATTACAATTGCTCTTACGTTTGGTCTGATGGAACTTCCGAAAAGAATATACAAGAAATTATTACAATTGATGGTAAAATATAATGGTATGGAAAGCTTACACGTTTACATGACGATGAAAGAGAGCGAAATATGTAAATATGATTTAGCAGGAACGTGGTAATCAAAGACAAAACTGCCGAGATAATATTATGTCCAGAACGTTATTTTCACCTTTCAAAACGCAGAAGTGTCAGTGGTAGTGGGAGAAGTAATTATTCTATTACTCATAATTATTCGCAACTGACCGCGGTGACACATCGCGGATATGCGCCGATACGATGGATCAGTGGGCCGAACATTCCCCCACGCATTCTCCAAATGGGTATTCAAGGCAAACGGCTTACTTGCGACGCTCTCAGTGAAAGGAAACTCCGCAAAGCACCACTTCCCAAAGCCAAACAGACGAAGTTAATCTATTTATGGGCATTGCTCAACAAGAGTTGGTATTATTCACGATGGTCAATACTCGATTCAGATTACCGGCGAGACCGCGCTTACGACATTTTCTATGCTCTTTTACTTCTGGGAAGAAGAGAATCCTTTTTCCTCAAATGAGTGGATTTCATGCTGAACGAATTCCGTGAATGCCTCAATCTGATCTGCAGGATGGGGAATCTCATTCATTGAGTCCAACCGCCACTTAATACGGGTGAGATCGAAGGATGATCTTGTTGATGCCGGCTACGCAGCGGTTTTCTTTGACCTTGACGACGATGAAATGTTGTTCTTGAGCATTGGAACGTACGCGTGAAATGAAATTCTTTATAGTGCATAATTACTGATCGGAAAAGACGCTCTAATTATTTAACTCGAGAGAATCATAAAAGTGAAAGTCAAGATAGAGCTAAGTGCTTTAGAAAGATATTTCTAGCAATTCAGGCTCGGGAAATATAATTTGCAAAACATTTTTTATAGGCCTGAAAATTACTATCGTTTCATGTAAGACGAACCCGAAGAATTTTCCGAAGTGCAAAATGCAACGTTTATTCTACTCCATTCATTTTCATAATTAGGGTTGAATAGATAGATACTAGATAGATAGATACTCGGCACTAGATATTTTCATGTTACACGCAATCTTGTTTGCAATGCAAAATTTCCTAATTACTTTCAGATTCTGTAATGCTGCAAGTTTTTTTTTCGTTTCATCCCTCCGACTTACAAATACCTCAACCTCCATGGTATTTAATGCTTTTCCACTACTCACCCCGGTCCTTAGAACTGTGCACTTGTAATTGAAGTAATAAATTTCTCATCGATTTCTCTTGAACTACGCTGATAACATAATAACTTCCTTTGATTATTGTTTTACATAAATGGAATAATGACGCTGACATTTCCCTCACGAGTAAGCTGTCTACCTTTTCTATACCCTAGAGTGAAACTGATAAACACCCCGCACTTACGAGATACACCGCTAAAGATTCTCAAAGACAATGGAAAACACCCTATTCTTTTGATGAAGATATGGAATTTATGCCAGTCTTCCATAATTGAATGGACCTGAGCAATTCTATTTAATTTTAAGCTGGCAGCTGCTGGGAATACAATCAGTTTTCCTGTCTGGAGTGACATGAGAGGTAGTTAGAAACAGACTTTAATCGTAACCTTGGCTTTCAAGAATTCCACTACTCATGAAATATTCTGGGGTTTCTAACATTTAATGAGAACGACCATATGAATCGCGAAAGAAAACTTGTCATATAATCTATAATATTATCGGTAGTCCTAAATTGCATTTAAGGATGATCTCCTCATCCTGTCATCCTTAAAGTTCTATCCTCATAAGTATGTACAGTCGGAAACATAACTTCATGGATACATCCGGAGGCTAAATGGAACGAGGTGAAATTAAGCTTGCCGTAGGGAATTGGATGCGGAAGAATAAAGTTAAGGTAAGACTCACTCGCATTTGAAAGGAAAATGCGGTGGCTATGAGTGTGGAATAAAAAACGAAATTTTTTGAATAGGAAAAGAATAAGAAGCCTAAAAGAAGAGGTGGGATATGCTGTCAAGAAAATGTGTTTGGTAACATAGTTAAATTTTCAAGTTCACCTAATGATTACGAAGTGTAATACTTTTGTTTTCTCAATTCCACATAATTGTCATGTTTTACCGGAATTTACTGCTAAAACTGCGTATATTTCCAAACAACACTTAGCGCCTCGTTCAATCATAGGAGTGCGTCGCTAAATATCGTAGAAAAAAAATAGTGTAAGGTTTGGTTTTTGCCTATTGCCGCTGTTTCACCGTATCTAAATAAATACACCCTTATCCTTAGCAGCCCTTATCACATCCGACCGCCTGTCCAATAATTGTTATCAATGCCACCGTGTCCTGGAGAATTTCTAGTTTTTGCTGTTTCTAGAAAAAAATTCCGGAATCTTCCGCTGTGTTTTTGAGAATTTTCGAGTAGACACATTAAGCCATCAAGAGGCATCTTCAATAACTTCCATGAAGATTGATGTTGCATTGCGCAAGAAATGATTTAAGAATTCGGAAAAAATTCAAGAATAATTATGGAAAGCTTATAATCTATAGTATATAATCTCTACAGCCATAGCCAATCTTGAAAAACGGAATTTATTTAAAATAGTACGTACATCATGTATTGCGGCATGAGCCGTTCAATTCTACTTTTTTGTGTTAGAAAGCAGCAAACAATAATTACTCTCTTGATGACTTAATTATCTATTCATTGATATTGAATTGTATACTCATAAGCTTTTCCAGGAATCTTTAAAGAACATTTTTAAATGTATGCTCCATAATTAACAACCCATAACTTTACAAGGAAGCACTTTTTAATTTTACTACACTTTAATAGACAATCCCAAATTGTGAATGATAAACTGGGCTGATTTACAAATAAAGTGTCACTGCTGCATCCATATTTGAGATTAGCTTTCTCGTGAAATAGAATATTGTTGTTATTCATTGCACGCGGAATTGATCCTTCAACAAAGTCTATGTCCTGGAGCACCGGAATTGATAGCGTGATGCATACAAGAATTATAGTTCCCACAAAATAATATCAACAAAAAGCTATCATAAGTTTGGCCACACTAATAAAGAAAATAATGAAGTCCTCCCAAGTTTTCCGTATCGTCGGTTTTTAGACTCAAGGAAATTCGACCTTCCCCTGTGAGGTGAAAAGCTTGCGGAAAACGACTGTAATAAAGTTTCGCAAGCATTTACTTGTTTTATTATTCATCATTCCGACGTGAAGGGCGCTAAAGAAAGGCGTAGAATTCTCAGGAAAGACATTCGTTCATAACGGTGCCCCCTCGCTCAAGAGCCTACTGTGTCCCTCTTTCTCTTTCCGTTGACCGAAAAGAGTTGCCACCGAGTTCCGTGTAGGAAAATTACATGCGGCCGATTTTATGCGGACTGAGAGGAAGATTTTCACGAGTGAAGACTCACTGCCTGTTATTTATACTTTTCCAAGCTAGATACAACAATAAAAACTGGATATGAACCATTAAAAAAATGAATATGAATCACGCAATTTAGCTCTCGTAGTTTTGAGGGTGATTGTAGAATCACCTTCGAGTAGTACGTTTTCAAATGGTCTCTATAACTAAGTTCATATATCTGCGACCAGGGCCGGCCCTAGCAGGTGCGGGGCTAGGGGCGAACCTTCAGTGCGGGGTCTTTCACTTAAAATATTTAACTCTATACCCCATCTACAAACTCGAGCATTTTGAATCCCTACCACTCTCTGGCTAAGTATGTGTTCCCCTCCCAAATTCAGACGTCGTTATTACGCCGTTATGATACCATCACGCAGTTGAGTTCAAAATAGTATAATACAAATAAAATTTATAATTATATTTATTCATAAAATTATATCGTAAAATAAGCGGGGCCCCCCAAAGCGCGGGGCCCGGGGCGGTCGCCCCGCCCTAAGGCCGGCCCTGTCTGCGACCATATGACGTTTTTGCCACGAGAATAAGTAATTTTCTTAATTTATTATGTCAACCGTGGCAAACCCGAAATGGGTGCTTCCAAATTAGCGGTACCTCAAATGAATGTGCTCTTCTAACGGTGCCGAGTGGCGCGCCGGAACGCGGCCTTCCAGCAATGAAACTGCCCCGTTTCACCCCTCATCGCCAGCTCTAGCAATATTGCAAGAAAGAGATAAAATTAGTGTTTTTGCCTAGAGAAAAGTTATGAAACTGTGACACAAATTAATGGATCAAATTACGCGCAAAAATTATGAAATTTGTAGAAAACTGATGCCATCGATCTTCAAGGTTTGTTTATGCAAATCCATATTTTTCAGTATAATCCCTTGAAGAAATTTTGCTCCGGTTTTCAGTTTGCGGCCGGTGATGGGAAAGAAGGCCTGAAGATCCCACCCGAGGTCCACCGTGGACGTCATCTCTCAGCGCTAGGTTCACCCTTAATAACCGAATGATAGCCCTTCTCTTAGACACGGAGGACTGTATTAGGGTAACTGTTGTTCACATGACTAATATCACATTATTTCTAGCAGTAACCCAGTAACACACTCACTCATGGACTAAGACGGATCTGTCAATTAAGGTTTATTATCTGACCGGTTAATTATAAACTTATCAAATCTGGCGTAGTAAATCAAGAATGAGAATGAAAATAACGAGTCTAACGAACGTTGAATACTGCTATGCAATATTTATTAAAAACAAACTCAAAAACCGGCTTAAGTATTTCACCGCCTATTCTGAGACGCATTGCGACGCTGCGACTCCTTTCAGGCGCACCTCGCATAATATCATCAACACTGGGTTTCGCGTATTAAAATAAGGAGGGAATCTCCTCGCGTGTGTATCTGGGGAAAATAAACAACCCCCTCGGCCGTACTTACCGCTGCTGGGGAACGACGCAGCCAAAGCCACCAGGGAAAACAACAGGAGCACACAACTGACGCGAGCCATCCTCACTTGGCAGCTACAACAATAATAAGAACAGCTTGGGAGCAGCAAACCGGTACAGCAACACTGGCACCTTCACAAGACGTCGAGCGACTAAACGAAGAGCGCAGTGGTGGGGTGACCAATATACCAGTCTCGCTATCGTTCCCGCGGCCTGCGAGAGGTGGCGGGTCGGTCGCGGGAGTTGGCGTTGAAGCAGAAGTCTGGTGAGTAATTGTGGAAGGGGGAGGAGCGGCGCGGATTGAAGGAAGGAAGTGACGGAGTTGAAAGCGGGAGGGGAAGGGTCGGGTGTGGGGATCCAGGGAATAGGGAGGAATCACGTGGGTGGAGAGAATGGGGGAAAGGTGTGCGTAATCCTGGGCGAACAGCGTTACGCAATGGTCCCGCGTCGTTTGACCTTGAGAGGGGAGCTGCTCTTCTGGTGACCTCACTGGCGGCAGAGGTGGGAGAAAGGGCACACAGGTAATGGAAGGTGCTCAACAGGTCGGCGATGTCTTGTTTACGATAGGGATATGGATGCGTCGGAGGGAGATAGCAGGGAATCACGGCCAGCAAGTGTACCATGCTTTATTTATAAGAAAAGAAAATGGTACGCATAAAACAAGAATGCTAATTTAAAGTGCACTCTTAACAATAAATTGAAACAAAGAACTTCGGCCAACTATAATTACAAATCAAAGAGAAACAAAACAAAAACAAAACTACTAACCGATTACGTAGGACACATCTTCAATATTTAGGAATTTATATAGTATTTTAGAAAAATCTTCTCGGGATACCGTGCGGGTTAGATTATTTAAGAGCGCCGACGTTTCGGGTACCGACTCGCTACCCATTCTCACGGCTACGGCTACACGGCATTCTCAGTAGCCGTGAGAATGGGTAGCGAGTCGGTACCCGAAACGTCGGCGCTCTTAAATAATCTAACCGACTCGCTACCCATTCTCACGGCTACTGAGAATGCCGTGTAGCCGTAGCCGTGAGAATGGGTAGCGAGTCGGTACCCGAAACGTCGGCGCTCTTAAATAATCTAACCCGCGCGGTATCCCGAGAAGATTTTTCTAAAGTTGTTCGCCGGGAAACTATAAAATCATATATTTATATAGTAATTTAGCAATTAATGATATTATACCAAGTAAGTAAATTTTTCAATTGATAACCTAGAGGGATCATAGTCAGTGGGGAGAGAATTTTCTGACAGATTCGGAGCGTTACCAGTATGAATGGTTAGTTTTGGCCTGGCACATAGCCAGGACTTAGCTTCTAGAGAGGGGTGGTATGTGGGTTGCCTACATTGATATTTTGTTTCCAATTCGCACATTGGAAAACCATTATTTCATTATATCAGTATACATTTAATTTTAATAATACTGAAAGTGTAACTCATCATTGGATATTAGCAGCCTTGAAATATGACAATATCGAAAAATGTCAGAGGATTGGTGCCCCAGAACTATGGCCTCCTCAGCCGATGTATCGTGGGTAGTTCCCTCTAGGGAGAAAAATTTACTGGTTTGTGAAGCCCCCTAACGACCACTCCCCCCGACTACGTGCCTGGCTTTATCCTCAAAATCACGTGGCTTCATAGTAAATATGAAAAAGATGTATGCATTATTAATAATGGGTTTAAAAGATATGTATTTATACGTATTTACTCTGATTTTTCCGTTTCCTCTGATGATATTAAATTTGGGGTTACAATGCTGGCCTTAGCTAACAGTTTCTAATGAGCCACCTAAATCGCTCTTGTCTATGTTTACTCTGATGGCTCAACTTGTAAGTAGAAGAGTTACCAGCAGAATGCTCAAAATTGCACCTAACATTGGAAGAAATCCCTAATACTTGCATCCCGTCCGATTTTTGTATCGGTAATCTAAACATTTTTGTGCTTGGCCAAAATTAGGCACACATTGGCAGGAAAGTTATCGGGTTGTTGTCTGTATGATTATAAGGAATCCTTGATTTTTCAGAATGGAAATTTACGTGATTCATGCCTGTTTTAAGTTTGTTGCTGGGTGCATTTTTTAAAAGAATTTTTCAATGACTTAGAATTTTTTCTGGTATTTCTTTCATTAATTGCTCGGGGATTGCTGAAAGATCTGCACTAAGAGAACGAATAATTAAAATAAAAGAATGAAACTAATGAGCGATTCGAAATATGTGATTCTTATGGTGGTTTACCGAACAAAGAAGCAATCATTGTTCTGTCGTTCAAAGAATAAGGGTGTCCACGCTTCCTCTGAAAGTGCATTAAAATGCCAAAATGCCTCTAGGTTTGCGCGGTGATACACGTTTATGCATGTTAGAACGGAAATGCCATTTTGAAAAAAAATGATGGTAATTTCATCATCATAATGATATATAAATAAAGTGTACGGAAATCATGTATCGTACGTCTGGTATACTTTTGAGTTTTTTTTTATTCTTGCCATTGATGGACTCAAAATGTTCCTATTTTAGTGGAATATATGTTGAAGCCACAGTATTGGAACAAACTGGTGGTAAAATCATGGTCTAATATTCTATACTATGCGGCCTGACTATCCTAAGAATTCCGGAGATGGTAACTGGTGAAAGTAGTACGTACTTTAAAACGACATGTTTCAAAATTCGGAAAATTTTATTTGCTTTGAGTATTTTTGAGGCTGCGTTAACGTCTTAACCAGCTTAAATAGATTTTTAGAAGGGACAGTTTGGGTTTTATCGTAGCTCCTGGAGGGTATGCAATGTCTCACAACTGGGCGGGGAATTCTGGGGATCTCCCTCAGAAAATGAATGGCTATGGAAGACATTCGCGAAACGCATGACCATTGAAGAGGTCAAATAAAAAATAACGTCGGGAATTCACTGTGATGATAACAATTTTTTGTATTTTCTCAGGAATTTTATGTTAATCTGCCGTATCTTAACATTTTGTTTACTCACCCTGCCAGCCCAATTACCCTCTCAACACACATTTATTGTCTTTATCTGCCCAGCTCCTTGAACTACCGCTTGGGTTTACCGTAGGCGAGTTAAAACATTCATTTATCACGCTCAAACAATATGACACGGCGGAACGCTAATAAAACCATTCAGCTGTCTGTGAAACAGTTGTATTCTATCCAACGTATCCGGAAGAGTATCCGAAACTTTGCATATACCATTGTATCCTTTTGACTAGCGGTTGTCATTTTGTCTGTAGGAACGACGGCATTACGGTCATTCACGCCTCAAGGGATATGTGAATACAGGGCATCATTTGGGAAGAGGGGTAAGAACAATTTGTTCGTGGAATTTTACAGGATACAAGAGGTCCACATTGTAGAAGGAGGTAGTCTTGTGGGAAACTTTAAACCAAAAATACAAATAACTACCCAAATGGAATTCTTCTGAAGATCGAAATTACAATTAATCTCCTCAAGAACCTCTGTAAAAATCCTATGCATACTTGTCTGCGTTTTTTGTCTATTAATCGGCGGACTGTTTTTCACCATGTTCATCCAAAGGAGATTGATCGTCCGCTTTGTGTCTATTCTTATTCATCATTGATTCGTTACATATTTTTGAATTTGATTAAAAAAATCATTTCAAACTTGAGCAAAAAATACGATATATTATCCTATCTATATACAGCCCTCGTGGTGACTGACTCACTCATGGATACAAATTCCCGACCACTTCTAGAAGTGCTGGAGAGCTGAAATTTGGCACGCGTGCGGGGAACCGGAAATGATCCGGAGGAAAAATCCGAAAACCGGAAGTTTCCGCCACGTGTCGTCGCTAGGTCGACAAAATGGCCGAAATCGCGCTTTTTCCGGGGACCGTCTTTCGGTTTTAATTTTACTGCGCGCGAACCGTACGTGCCACATGCATGGTTAATGCAGTTTTTGAAAGCTAATAAACGTGGGCACGTAATTCTGTAATGTTCTTAGTTTCTTTTAAAGAAACTTGTAGCCAAAATGGCGTCCAAAAATTGGTTTTTCGAAAATAATTTCATCCCTTCCGCTCCCCTCGACTTAATTTCAAGTGTATGATAACGAAAATGATTATTATATATGCTCATAACATCGTCTACGAAATGTAGGTAACAATTTTCTTTCGTCGTCCTTGGTTAGTCAGAAAAAAATTAAAATATTCCGAAAATCACCGAAAATTACGATTTCCAAAAGATTAACACAAGATTATGTCAATTTTAACCTGACCGATTTCTTTCAAACTTTGTAGTTACATACACTTATTTATTGTCTTTCAGAAAACATGAACGTTTAATAAATGATTCAATGTGTTTAACCTAAAAAAAATAAAAATGGCGGGCACTACTCACTTTTTTCGGGGACTGGTTTGCTTTTTATTGTATTACTCTCGAAATATGGATGTCATAGGGCACACTTCTGTCAGATATGACAGTAAATGAATGTGACCATATCGTATCGTCATCTTTAAACCCCCCGAAACCCCTAAAAAATTAAAATTTGCACATAAGTAACCTTTTCGGGTACTTTTCGTCACAATTCCGCCGCTTTTCCAATCCTTACCACTCATCGCTACGGAATTGATGTGGACGATTGATCACCGCTGGCAGTAAAAACCTATAAACCCCCGGTAAACCCTCATACAGCCCCCCAAAAATTAACATTTTGCATATAAGTCTACTTTTCGGGTACTTTTCGTGACTATTCCACCGCCCCCAACGACTCATCCCCACGGAATTTATGTAAATGGATGGTGACCGCCAGGAGTAAACACATTTAAACCCCCGGTATCCCCCTGAAATCCCTCCCAATCGTAAAATGTGTCATTTAGTCTCCTATTTGGGTACTTCTCGCAAACATTACGCCACACTACCCGTCCCCTCTGAGCTCTAGATCCGGAATATTTGGTGAGGGCGAGCAACCGTAAACCATACGGGAAAAAATACCAGAAACCTTTCGCTTTTCCGCCGAGTCGCCTTTCCGAGTAGTTTTCGTCACAATTTAACCGGTGCCCCAACCACTTATTAAAACCCCCGATAACCCCGTGAAACCTCCCAAAAAATGTCTAATAAATCGCCCCCCAGGTAAAAGAATCGTCAGACCACTGTTCCGGACCCCTAGGACTTATCGGCACGGAATTTATGAGAACGATTTGTGACCAATGGTTTAACACAAGTATAAACCCCCCGGTATTCCGTTGGAACCCCCGCAAAAAATGAAAAACTTGCCATTGAGTCTTCTTTTATGGGTACTTGTCGCCACTATTACTCCGTATTGCACTATCCTTTACAATCATCGCTACGTGATCACTGTGGACGATTAGTGACCGCATGCATAACACATTAAAACCCCCGAATCCCCCTGGGCACCCCTCTCGGTGGAGAAGAGCATTAATGAAGACTAAGCGGAGCAGCCGCGGGGGGGCTCCTCGACCCCAAGGCGGCGAAGCCGCCCCACTACGAGGAACGGCGAAGCCGTTCCGAGGAACTGACTGGCGTAGGCGAGGGGGAGCTTCAGTAACCCTCGGGCGGCGAAGCCGCCCCAATGTTCAAGCGGCGCAGCCGCTGTAGACTCCACCCATCTCAACTCACACTCAACCCCTGGGCGGCGAAGCCGCCCTCCAGCGAGGAACGGCGAAGCCGAGGAATGAGTGGGGCGCCTCCCTACCCCCTGGCCGGCGAAGCCGGCCCCTAGCTGAGGTGAGATTATTCGAACTTTAAAAGTCTTCGAGCGACCACAAATGTAGACGGCGAAGCCGGAACCGGGGTTTTTAAGGGGCGGAGCCCCTTAACGAGCGCGCGGAGCGTGCGAGTCCAATCTATATACAGCCCTAGTGGTGACTGACTGACTGATGGATACAAATTCCTGACAACTTCTAGAAGTGCTGGAGAGCTGAAATTTGGCACGCGTGCGAGGAACCTGAAATGATCCGGAGGAAAAATCCGAAACCGGAAGTTTCCGCCACGTGTCGTCGCTAGGACGACAAAATTGCCGAAATCGCGCTTTTTCCGGGGACCGTCTTTCGGTTTTAATTTTATTGCACTCGAACCGTGCGTGCCACTTGGATGTTTAACACATTTTTTGAAAGCTGATAATCGTGTGCACGTAATTCTGTAACATTATCAGTTTCTTTTTAAGAAATTTGCAGCCAAAATGGCGTCCAAAAATTGGTTTTTCGAAATAAATTTCATACCTTCCGCTCCCCTCGACTTAATTTAAGGTGTATGATAACGAAAATGATTATTATATATGCTCATAACATCTTCTACGAAATTTAGTTAACAATTTTCTTTCGTCGGCCTTTGTTACTCTGAAAAAAAATAAAATATTCCGAAAATCACCGAAAATAACGATTTCCGAAAGATTAACACAGGATTTTTCAATTTTAACCCGACCGATATCTTTCAAACCTTGTAGTTTGATACAACTATGCATTATCTTTCAGAAAACATAAACATTTAATAAATGATTTAATGAATTTAACCGCGAAAAAATAAAAATGGTGGGCACTACCAACTTTTTTTGGGGTTTGGTTTGCTTTTTATTGTACTACTTTCGAAATAAGGGTGTCATAGGGCATAGTTCCGTTAGATATCACAGTAAATGAATATGACCATATAATATCGTCATCTTTAAAAACCCCGAAACCCCCTAAGAAAATTAAAATTTGCATATAAGTAGCCTTTTCGGGTATTTTTCGTCACAATTTCGCCGCTTTCCCAAGCTTTACCAGTCATCGCTACGGAATTGATGTGGTCGTTTGATGACCCCTGGTAGTAAAAACCTATAAACCCCCGGTAAACCCACATACACCCCAAAAAAAATTGTTTCACATAAGTCTACCTTTATGGATCTTTTCGTGACTATTCCTATGCCCCCAACGGAATTTATGTGAACGGATGGTGACCGCAGGGAGTACACACGTATAAACCCCCGGTATCCCCCTGAAATTCTCCCAAATGTAAAATGTGCCATTAGGTCTCCTATTTGGGAACTTCTCGCGAGCATTACGCCGCACTACCCGTCCCCTCTGAGCTCTAGATCCGGAATATTTGGTGAGCGCGAGCCACTGTAAACCATACGGGAAAAAAGATCAGAAAACCCCTGGAACCTCCTGGAACATAGCCGAAAAAAAATAAAAATATTTCAAAGTCGCCTTTCCGAGTAGTTTTCGTCACTATTTAACCGGTGCCCCTACCACCTATTAAAACCCCCGATAAACCCGTAAAACTCTCAAAATATTTCTAATAAATCGCCTCTCCATGTAAAAGAATCGTCAGACCACTGTTTTGGACCCCTAGGACTTATCGGCACCGAATTTATGAGAACGATTTGTGACCACTGGCTTAACTCAAGTATAAAACCCCCAGTATTCCGTTGGAACCCCCCGCAAAAAAATGAAAAACTTGCCATTAAGTCTTCTTTTATGGGTGCTTGTCGCCACTATTACTCCGCATTGCACTACCCTTTACAATCATCGCTACGTGATCACTGTGGACGATTGGTGACCGCATGCATAACACATTAAAACACCCGAATCCCCCTGGGCACCCCTATCGGTGGAGAAGAGAATTAATGAGGACTAAGCGGAGCAGCCGCACGGAAAGAAATTTATTTGTTCTTCGTACAAATGCGTGATTGCTGCCTCAATATTTGTTGTGGAGACAAATCCATCATTAAATATAGAAGAAACTTTAGTTTCACAGAAAAAACTCGTCTGCAACGGTTGCAAATGCTATTTGTAACCTTGAATTTGTAACTCTTAGAAATGCATTTGTAAGGCAAGCAAATAGATTTGCGGTAATCGACAAGGGGAAGTGCATTTCTACCCTTTTCCATAAATGTAGCCTTTTTTCATTACTGCGAATTTATCTCTCAGTGAGATGCGTATTTTTATGTGTAAGTGGTCCGTCTGCAAAATCATCGTAGTCATCTATTAGCAAACCATGATGCCTTGCGCCCGCGATTCCGGTGATTAACGGAAGTGCTCTGGAGAGGAACTGGTCTTTCCCATTGCAGAAGCCTTCGCCTCACGTGTTCGCCGAGTAGAGCTGCAAGAATCTTCAAAAATCATTGCCTACGGTAAGTATTTGTTCTATATTTTTATATTTCCTTAAATATTATCTTCCGTTTGGTGAGCCAGTAAAAAAAGAAGGAAGCACCTAAATCAGTTTTCGTAGATTCACCATAGATTTCAACTTCCACCATAAATGCTTTTGGCTATACTTTTCATTACTTCGAAATATCGTGGTGTATTTAAGATTAGAACATTTTTTTGCATTTTATTTTCATCTGCAGTACACCGTAGGATAGAACAATAAGAATACTTTATTTAATAACAATTTTTGGATCGCTAAAGCCAACGTGTTCGTACAAAAGTGTTTAGTGTGACGATATACAATTAATAGCATCATTGAAATTGTGTTTATTTCAAGCATCCGGAGTTTTAATTATGAGTCTTGAGGAGAAGCTAAGGAGATGGGGGCTTAGCGAGGAAGCCGTAAAGACTTTTCAAGGTAACAAAGTAATTAAATTTGTTGTATTATTAGGTTTCCTCAGTGCGTGCTTTAATATTAGTATTCAATTGTACTTTTCGAGGCTTGTTTGGAATTGTAATATTGGCAGTAAACGTCATTCTCTTAATCAGAAGTTATCTTCAGCCTTGTTTTAGTTCACTTAAAAACTCATGAAAAAATACCAGTGTGTGAAGATGAGTGCGGGCCGCCATTTATATCGTGTAATAGCTAATGGAATTTTGTCATGGGTTTATTTAGAGCAGTGCATTACCGAGGACTTACTCGAGTTCATAGACGAACGGACTTTGGAGCTCTTGATGCCTTTAGTTGGGGATAGGCTCAGGTTCCGAATGAAAATGAGGAGCGAGGGAAAGAAAGAAACGGTTTGTATTTTGGTACTCTTCAAACTTGGAATTTGATTCTGTTTTATAGTAAATCAGCCTAAATTTGCCAATTTCAACGCTTATATGCTTGCTTTCAGGAGAGTACTGCGCTAATATCAGAGATAATCGACCCTTTTCCTGAGAGTACCCCACAGATATCAGACCCTATAAGTACAAACATTGTAGAAGGCACCTCAAACGATGTGTCAAACCAAATTCCTGACAACGGCCAAATTTCATGTAGTGGTAAAGTTATCAAATGAATAATTTTTTTTTAGCTTGTAGTGAATTTCAATATTCCTTTAATGACTATGACTTTCAGTTAAATTATTTTAACGCATTTTGCCAGTGATTGCAACCAATACGCTAAAATTATATATCTATAAACATCATTGTAATATTATTATTCAGTAAATGGCAACTTCTGTACATGAATGCTCATCTGCTAAGTATAGATATCAAATTCCATCTTATAAACATTTGCAAAATAGATCCCATTGTGTTTCAGATGTCCTGTAGATATGATTTAATCCATTTGTGTCACCCATTTGAATGTTTACAATTACATTTTGAAGTTCATGGTATGTTTCAAAACCGTTTTGTCATGAATTGCTAGAAATGACTTCGAATTTTTCTCTACAGAACCTAGGGCAGAGATTATTGTGATTGGCAGAGATTTTTCTAAACCTGTTGAGGTGTCTGTGCACAACAAATTATATTTTGAGGAAGAATTGGTGAGTTTCACAAACCATTGTGCAGTGGCTAGATTTTTGATAGTTATTACATTATTTAATGCAAATCGTATTTACTATAATTGGCAAGGTAATAGTTTTATTTGGTTATACAAGTTTGTATCACTTTCCATAGGACCTTGAAAAAGTTCTGCTTTCTACCAGTGAGGGCAAAATTGTCCTAGGGACATACAAGAGTCTGGGACACCTAGACAAAAGGGCAAGAGATCTGTTGGCTGGGCGTATCATTGCTCATGAGCTCAGAGATGATCTTGATAGAAGGTACTCCCCAATTTAGGTTTTATTTTTATGCACCCTAAACCCTTCACAGGTTTTTAAAGTCTTCAATGTTAATGGTGTGTACGGTTTGAAGCTGATTAACTTCTATGAATAGTATTGCCTTAAAATCATGCCAATTCTTGACTGTTAGTAAGTTGGGGATTTGCGCTTGTGTGTTATTAGTGTACCTTTGGTTACTTTACAGACTCTCGGCTGATAGACTGACCTATTTGGCAAATAGGATAGTGGAACTGTTCCCCACTGAAAGCAAGGTGAGTACAACCTGGTGATCTGCAGAGCTACCTGGACAAGACATGTAACCTAATTAATTAATTTGAAGTTATTGCAGTCAAGCCTCTTTTCAATATGGATGGCAAGGATTTCAGAGTTACAAGTCTACTTGGTTACATTCCTTAAATGTTGTGCTTTACTTTCAAAAGAGAGTTAATGTCTATCTTGTGATTTTGCACTCAAACCATTCAACAGATTAATTATTTTAAATGTTTCATTTCCTTGTAGCTTTATGAAACTAAACAATATATATGTACATTTTCATTAGTTTTTTGTAAACATATATGTACATATATAGAAAATTATGGTGGTTATACAATCAATTACAGTCAACCCCTATAACTGATAAGCCATTATAAAGTGAAAATATATAAGTCTATGTTGTTACCCCATTGAATTCTTCAGATTGTCTATCTCCCCTCTTGGTATTCAATATTTGTCTCATGACTCTCCTCCATTTCCTACCAAATATTTTCACTCTCAAGAATATAATTATTTTATATTAATCTCTATTATATACAGCGCTTCGGGTAACTGACTGACTGATGGATACAAATTCCCGACCACTTCTAGAAGTGCTGGAGAGCTGAAATTTGGCACGCGTGCGGGGAATCCGAAATGATTCGGAGGAAAAATCCGAAAACCGGAAGTTTCCGCCACGTGTCGTCGCTAGGACGGCAAAATGGCCGAAATCGCGCCTTTTCCGGGGACCGTCTCTCGGTTTTTATTTTACTGCGCGCGAATGGTGTGTGCCACACGGATCGCTAATGCGTTATTGGAAAGCTGATAAACGTGGGCACGTAATAACGTAATGTTCTTAATTTTTTTTAAGAAAAATTGCAGCCAAAATGGCGTCCAAATATTCGTTTTTCTATTAAAATTTCATAACTTCCGCTCCCTTCGACTTAATTTAAGGTATAGGATAACGAAAACGATTATTATATATGCTTATGACATCGTCTACGAAATGTAGGTAACAATTTTCTTTCTTCGTCCTTGGTTACTCAGAAAAAAATTAAAACATTCCGAAAATCACCGAAAATTACGATTTCCAAAAGATTAACATAAGATTATGTCAATTTTAACCTGACCGATTTTTTTCAAACTTTGTAGTTACATACAATTATGTATTGTCTTTCAGAAAACATGAACGTTTAATAAATGATTCAATGCATTTAACCGCGAAAAAATAAAAATGGCGGGCACTACTCACTTTTTTCGGGGACTGGTTTGCTTTTTATTGTATTACTCTAGAAATATGGATGTCATAGGGCACACTTCTGTTAGATATGACAGTTAATGAATGTGACCATATAATTTCGTCATCTTTTAACCCCCCGAAACCCCCTAAAATATTAAAATTTGCACATAAATAGTCTTTTCGGGTACTTTACGTCACAATTCCGCCGCTTTTCCAAGCCTTACCACTCATCGCTACGGAATTGATGTCGACAATTGATGACCCCTGGTAGTACAAACCTATAAACCCCCGGTAAACCCACATACACCCCCCAAAAAATAAAAAAATTCATAAAAGTCTACTTTTTTGGTACTTTTCGTGACTAAACAACCGCCCCCAACGACTCATCCCCACGGAATTTATGTGAACGGTTGGTAACCGCCAGGAGTACACACATATAAACCCCCGGTATCCCCCTGAAATCCCCACTAAGTGTAAAATGTGCCATTATGTCTCCTATTTGGTAACTTCTCGCAAACAATACACCGCACTACCCGTACCCTCTGAGATTTAGATCCGGAATATTTCATGAGGGCGGGCCACCGTAAACCATACGGGAAAATATACAAGGATAATATATACGGCAAAATATACAAAACCTCCGAAGGAAAAATCCGAAAACCGGAAGTTTCCGCCACGTGTCGTGGCTAGGACGACAAAATGGCCGAAATCGCGCGTTTTCCGGGGACGGTATTTCGGTTTTTATTTTACTGCGCGTGAACGGTGTGTGCCACGCGGATAGTTTATGCACGTTTTAAAAGCTGATGAATGTACTCACGTAAATATGTAATGGTCTTAGATAATTTTAAAATAAATTGCTGCACAAATGGCGTCCGAAAATGTTTTTTTCGAAACAAATTTCATAACTCCCTCTCACCTCGTCGTAATGGCAGGTGTAGGATACTGAAAATGATTATTATATATGCTCATAACATCGTCTACTTTATGTAGGTAACAATTTTCTTTCGTCGTCCATGATTTTCCAGAAACAAATAAAAACGTTCCCAAAATCACCGAAAATTACGATTTTCAAAAGATTGACACAAGCTTTCTTCAATGTTTTCCCGACCGATGTCTGCTAAACTCCACAATTACATACATTTATGCGTATGGTTTCCGAAAATGTAAGAATTTAATAAATGTTGCAGTCGATAAACCTGCGACAAAATAAAAATGGCGGACACTACTAATTTTTCCGGGGAGAAGTTTACTTTTTATTGTACTACTATCGAAATATGGATCTCATAGGGGCAACTTCTCTTAGATATGATAGTAAATGCATGTGACCATATGATAAGGTCATCTTTAAACCCCCTGAAACCCCCTAAAAAATTAAAATTTGCATATAAGTAGCCTTTTCGGGTACTTTTCATCACAATTCCGCCGCTTTTCCAAGCCTTACCACTCATCGCTACGGAATTTGTGTGGACAATTGATGACCCCTGGTAGTCATAAAACCTATCAACCCCCGGTAAACCCACATACACCCCCAAAAAATAAGGTTTTGCCAATAAGTCTACTTTTTCGGTACTTTTCGTGACTATTCCACCGCTGGTTCTTACCCCAACGACTCATCCCTACGGAATTTAAGTGAACGGATGGTGACCGCCAACAGTACACACATATAAACCCCCGGCATCCCCCTGAAATCCCCCCAAATGTAAAATGGGCCATTAAGTCTCCTGTTTGGGAACTTCTCGCAAACATTACGCCGCACTACCCGTCCCCTCTGAGCTCTAGATCCGGAATATTTGATGAGGGCGGGCCACCGTAAACCATACGGGAAAATATACCAGAAAACCCCCGATTACCTCCTGGAACATCGCCGAAAAAAAATAAAACAAATTTAAACTCGCCTTTCCGAATAGTTTTCGACACAATTTAACCGGTGCCCCTACCACTTATTAAAACCCCCGATAACCCCGTGAAACCTCCCAAAAAATTTCTAATAAATAGCCTCTCCAGGGAAAAGAATCGTAAGACCACTCTTCCGGTCCCCTAGGACTTATCGGCACGGAATTTATGAGACCTTTTAGTGACCACTGGTTTAACACAAGTATAAAACCCCCGGTATTCCGTAGGAACCCCCCGAAAAAAAAAATGAAAAACTTGCCATTAAGTCTTCTTTTATGGGTACTTGTGGCCACTATTAATCCGCATTGCACTACCTTTTACAATCATCGCTACATGATCACTGTGCACTTTTGGTCACCGCATGCATCACACATTAAAATCCCCGAATCCCCCTGGGCACCCCTCTCGGTGGGGAAGACCATTTATAAGGGCTAGGCGGAGCAGCCGTGGGGGGGCTCCTCAACCCCAAGGCGGCGAAGCCGCCCCACAACGAGGAACTGGCGTAGTCGAGGGGGAGCTTCAGCAACCCCCGGGCGGCGTAGCCGCCCCGATGTTCAAGCGGCGCAACCGCTGTGGACTCCCCCCACCTCTGGGCGGCGAAGCCGCCCCTTAAATGAATGACGGTGAAACAGTTCCGAAATGCCCTTGCCCTCTGGCACACTAAACCCCCAGGCGGCGAAGCCGCCCTTCAGCGAGGAACGGCGAAGCCGTTCCGAGCAATGAGTGGGGCACCTCCCTACCCCCTGGCCGGCGAAGCCGGCCCCTAGCCGTGTTGAGATTATTCGAACTTCAAAAGTCTTCGAACGACCACAAATGTAGACGGCGAAGCCGGAACCGGGGTTTTAAGGGGCGGAGCCCCTTAACGAGCGCGCGGAGCGTGCGAGTATAATCCTATCTATATACAGCCCTCGTGGTGACTGACTCACTCATGGATACAAATTCCCGACCACTTCTAGAAGTGCTGGAGAGCTGAAATTTGGCACGCGTGCGGGGAACCGGAAATGATCCGGAGGAAAAATCCGAAAACCGGAAGTTTCCGCCACGTGTCGTCGCTAGGTCGACAAAATGGCCGAAATCGCGCTTTTTCCGGGGACCGTCTTTCGGTTTTAATTTTACTGCGCGCGAACCGTACGTGCCACATGCATGGTTAATGCAGTTTTTGAAAGCTAATAAACGTGGGCACGTAATTCTGTAATGTTCTTAGTTTCTTTTAAAGAAACTTGTAGCCAAAATGGCGTCCAAAAATTGGTTTTTCGAAAATAATTTCATCCCTTCCGCTCCCCTCGACTTAATTTCAAGTGTATGATAACGAAAATGATTATTATATATGCTCATAACATCGTCTACGAAATGTAGGTAACAATTTTCTTTCGTCGTCCTTGGTTAGTCAGAAAAAAATTAAAATATTCCGAAAATCACCGAAAATTACGATTTCCAAAAGATTAACACAAGATTATGTCAATTTTAACCTGACCGATTTCTTTCAAACTTTGTAGTTACATACACTTATTTATTGTCTTTCAGAAAACATGAACGTTTAATAAATGATTCAATGTGTTTAACCTAAAAAAAATAAAAATGGCGGGCACTACTCACTTTTTTCGGGGACTGGTTTGCTTTTTATTGTATTACTCTCGAAATATGGATGTCATAGGGCACACTTCTGTCAGATATGACAGTAAATGAATGTGACCATATCGTATCGTCATCTTTAAACCCCCCGAAACCCCTAAAAAATTAAAATTTGCACATAAGTAACCTTTTCGGGTACTTTTCGTCACAATTCCGCCGCTTTTCCAATCCTTACCACTCATCGCTACGGAATTGATGTGGACGATTGATCACCGCTGGCAGTAAAAACCTATAAACCCCCGGTAAACCCTCATACAGCCCCCCAAAAATTAACATTTTGCATATAAGTCTACTTTTCGGGTACTTTTCGTGACTATTCCACCGCCCCCAACGACTCATCCCCACGGAATTTATGTAAATGGATGGTGACCGCCAGGAGTAAACACATTTAAACCCCCGGTATCCCCCTGAAATCCCTCCCAATCGTAAAATGTGTCATTTAGTCTCCTATTTGGGTACTTCTCGCAAACATTACGCCACACTACCCGTCCCCTCTGAGCTCTAGATCCGGAATATTTGGTGAGGGCGAGCAACCGTAAACCATACGGGAAAAAATACCAGAAACCTTTCGCTTTTCCGCCGAGTCGCCTTTCCGAGTAGTTTTCGTCACAATTTAACCGGTGCCCCAACCACTTATTAAAACCCCCGATAACCCCGTGAAACCTCCCAAAAAATGTCTAATAAATCGCCCCCCAGGTAAAAGAATCGTCAGACCACTGTTCCGGACCCCTAGGACTTATCGGCACGGAATTTATGAGAACGATTTGTGACCAATGGTTTAACACAAGTATAAACCCCCCGGTATTCCGTTGGAACCCCCGCAAAAAATGAAAAACTTGCCATTGAGTCTTCTTTTATGGGTACTTGTCGCCACTATTACTCCGTATTGCACTATCCTTTACAATCATCGCTACGTGATCACTGTGGACGATTAGTGACCGCATGCATAACACATTAAAACCCCCGAATCCCCCTGGGCACCCCTCTCGGTGGAGAAGAGCATTAATGAAGACTAAGCGGAGCAGCCGCGGGGGGGCTCCTCGACCCCAAGGCGGCGAAGCCGCCCCACTACGAGGAACGGCGAAGCCGTTCCGAGGAACTGACTGGCGTAGGCGAGGGGGAGCTTCAGTAACCCTCGGGCGGCGAAGCCGCCCCAATGTTCAAGCGGCGCAGCCGCTGTAGACTCCACCCATCTCAACTCACACTCAACCCCTGGGCGGCGAAGCCGCCCTCCAGCGAGGAACGGCGAAGCCGAGGAATGAGTGGGGCGCCTCCCTACCCCCTGGCCGGCGAAGCCGGCCCCTAGCTGAGGTGAGATTATTCGAACTTTAAAAGTCTTCGAGCGACCACAAATGTAGACGGCGAAGCCGGAACCGGGGTTTTTAAGGGGCGGAGCCCCTTAACGAGCGCGCGGAGCGTGCGAGTTATTATTATAACTTTGCCATCTTCAGCCCTTGCTTATGCAAAGATTTTCTTTAATATTTCCCATTTTCCTTCTATTAGTGCTCTTTAACATCTCCATTCTCTTTGTAAGGGGTAATTTCCTTGAAGCTGTTCCTCTCAGCATGGTGTTGTCATTTCAGTGAGATAGTAATTCGAAGAATTTTTTAATGCTACTGTAAAATTACTTAAGGAATGAAAAACATTTTCAGGGTTGCTGGATATCGATCGACTCAAGAGGAGTGTGCGAGACTGGTAAAGGGAAATTATACTCTAAATGGTATAATACCCGCCGCTGCCATTCTAAGCTTGGCCTTATACCAGGGCGGAAAAGGGGTGAAAAAAGAGCACATGAAAGTTTCAGTCAAGGTAATGAAGGTAATGTTTTATATCTTAGTGTTAGGAATAACTTGTCATTTTGAAGGGTAATTTAAGAAATCTAAATGTTAGTAATAGCTGTTAGAGTTATTTTAAATTTCCTTTACTTAGTAACTTAGATAAAATAGCCATTATACATACATATATATATATTATTAGCATTTACAAATCTCAGTTCAGGGCAAGGAGCACATCATTTAAACTGACGGATGAATGAGGGTGTGGAGAGGTATATTAATAAATTATGCCAGTTGGAGAGTTATGCAGTGATTGATTGCTTTTAATTCAAGTACTCCAATTTTTAACAATTGTCAACCAATACTTGGACCCACACCAAGGCTCCATTATTGTTACTTTAATTTTTAAATAATATTTTGAGGCAGTCATCGTACAGTGTACAGAAATATATTTTCCATGTACTAATAGTTTCATTCCTTTACAGAATCTGAGGTGGATGATAGCCAAGATGATGATGACTCCCTCCAATGGCTGAAAAATAATGCTGAGCCCTGGGTTAAAGTTCAGGAATATTGGGAAAAAACCCATCAAATTAGACGTCGCTGCCTCCAAAGAGATGGGAAATCAGTCCATGAGTATATGAAAGGGTATCCTGCGTTACGCTTAGATAGAGGCTATATGCTGGTAAGTAATCCATATATTTCATCAAATTTTTGAGCTAAACTTTTATTTTATGAATAGTGTAGTTGGTGAGTTATTGATTTGCTATCAAAACTATTGCAGTTGGAGATTGACTTCACCTCCAAATTCCCCAATAGCTCCATGAGCTTATATGCTCTATGGCCAAGGCTTAGTAATTTTGTCCTGGAAAGGGTCTGCCTTAAAGGAGAGTTGAGGAAGGCACTTGATGAAGCAATTTCACCTGGTGAGTAGCAGAAAAGTATTAATTGTAAATTAGCACCTGACTTGCATAACACTAGGACAGATTATGTTTTATTCTATTTTCATGTAGAAGAATCTTCTTCATTTTCAGATGAAAGAACAGCTCTAGCTCTCTTGCATATGAGCAAGATTTTTCCCACTGTAAATGCCCGGAAGCAAACTAAATCAGTGCGAGAGTGGAGGCCATCAAAGCTCGAGGCTCAGGAAGCTTTTGTTTTACACGTAAAAGTAAGGAATCAATATTCACACTATATTCACCGAATAAATCTTATATTTCAATTTTTTATCTAATTGGTTGATGACATTTATTATGATAATACAGTTCAGATAGTAACTTTTAACAGAAATCTTACAAATTTTCTCAACCCTCAGGTTATTGGGGACCTGGAAACACAGCTTGAGCTGAGAAAGGATCGCCTACTGAATTTTGGCTGCCAGCTTCAACCTCTAGCAGCTGTGGTGGGACCTTCGTGGAGAGAGATACACCAGGCATTCGCCATCATTGGCCCCAAATACTTCGAGGTGGAAACTCCACTAAAGGCAGTGGATATCACATTCAAGGCATTTCATGCCTTGAATGCTCAGTACCCTCCTGAAGCCAGCCAAATTTGGCAGTTCATTCAAAGGGCAGTGTACGATATACCTCGTGATCGAAAATTTGAGCCTCACTTCAGCTTTGTAGAGACTCTGCTGCAAGATTTTAGTGCAGCAAGGGATTAAATTCCCTTATTATATTTATTTGTGTACATATTTTTCATTAAGATTTTATTTTCTGCTAGTGACTAGGTCTTTTTCTCTAATTCATAATGCCTGTATGTGATAAGTGTGGGGCAGAAATATCCACTATTCGTGGTCTGTTTGCTCACTATACGTTTGCTCATCCCATTGCTGACCATTATAGATGTGCAGAGAATGGCTGTTTTAGAGTATTCCACTCCCGAAACTCCTTTCGGAAACATCTACAAAAGGTACATAAATTTCTTCTTGAGCCAACAGAAATAGGTGACCAAATTCATAATGGACTTGTTGTAGACCAGGATGATGGTGATTATGAAGACATGCCAAATCTCAGCAATAATGCCTCTCATGATACTGCTCCTCAAACTAAAACCTTTTCTCAGGATTTCATAAATTCTCTCTTTTTTTGTGCTGATTCATTTGTATCCAAACTGTACAGTAATCCTTGCTTACCAAGGAATCACATCCAAACTATAATCGAGGATGTGGAAACCTTTCTTGGTGGGGGTTTCTTGGAGCTTTTAAGAACTAAAGTGACTAATTCATTAAGGCTATCTAACTGCGATGAGGGAGAAACAGAAGAAGTGCTGAAAATGTTTCAAGCTTTGGAATCTCCATTTAAACATTTGAGTACAGAACATCACCGCCTGAAGCACTTTAAAAACACTGGTAATTATATTCCACCAGAATCATATTTAATAGGCCACACTTTCTGCAGTAAAGCCTCAAAGACTGGAGGTAGAGGTGAAAATGTGGAGGTTACTGGTCAGTTTGTTCCCCTGAGAAAGACTCTAAAAAAGTTTTTTGAATTGCCAAATGCACTCAATGATACCCTCAAGTATATGAAATCCTTAAAATCAGATTCCTCATCACTGCAGAATTTTATTCAGGGCAAACTTTGGGCTAAAAAAATAGTGCAGTATGCTGAAAATGATATTGTTATTCCCCTGTTTATATACTTTGATGATTTTGAGGTTAACAACCCATTAGGACCTCATTCAGGCAAGTTGGGTGCTGTATATGCTACTATTCCATGTTTGCCACAAGAATGCCAGTCCCTATTAAGAAATCACTTTTTGGTTCTACTCTTTGACAGTTGGAGTAGGTCTCATTATGGTAACAAGCAGGCATTTCAACCTCTACTTGATGAGTTACTTTATTTAGAGACTAATGGAATTGAAATAAGTAATGTTGATGAGTTTAAGCATGTGTACTTTGTTCTGGGATTAGTATTGGGTGATAATTTAGGGCTAAATTCAGTTCTTGGGATGGTTGAATCGTTCAATGCTAATTATTTTTGTCGTCTTTGTAAGTTGAGTAAGTCTCAAAGTGAAAAGCAGACTACTGACCTTCCGCATATGCTCAGAAGCCAAAAAGAGTATGATGATGATGTTAAGCTGAATGATTGTAGTAAGACTGGAGTGAAAGAGGATTGTGTTTGGCATTATGTGCAATCATTTCACATCACATCAAATTTCTTTGTTGATGAAATGCATGATATGCGTGAGGGAATTTGCTCTTATGATATGATTCATATATTGCGTGGAATAGTTGATGGACCAAGTAAAGATCTTGATTTAGAAACTCTCAATATACGGCTGAAACTATTTGATTATGGACCGATAGACAGCTCAAATAAACCACCCCTCATTTCTCGTCACTCTTTGAAAAAGGGAAACAAGTTAGCAATGACATCCTCAGAAATGCTTTGTTTTGTGAGATTGCTTGGGGTTATTATTGGGGATTTAGTGTCGGAAAATAACCCTTATTGGGAGTTATATGTAGTCCTCAGGCAAATCATTGAAATTTTGGTTGCTAAGAGAGTTCCAAAAGATATTGTTGGTTTGCTAAGGGTTTTAATTGAGGAACATCATGCTCTGTATTTAAGGTTGACAGGAGACACACTCAAACCGAAGCACCACCTTCTTACGCATTACCCTCTCATTTTCGAAGAAAGTGGACCTGTTGGCAATTTATCATGCATTCGTTTTGAAGCTAAACACCGGGACTCAACTAGAGCTGCTTCTGTTAATATGTCCCGGAGGAATATTAGCCATACCTTGGCTGTCAAGCACCAGTTGAGTATGTGCTATAGACTTGCAGCCAATGAAGGCATATTACCAAAACCGCTTCATGGTCCCGGCGATATGCTAGAAGTAAACGGTCTTGTTGAATGGTATCATACACTCCCAGCAAGTCTAAGAGACAGAAAGGTGCTAAGTCCAAGTTGGATTGAGTATAAGGGTACTAAATATAAACCAGGTATGGTTCTTGTCACTGGTGCTAAAGATTTGTGTCCAACATTTGCAGAGATTAGGTTCATCTTAATAGATGACATGCCAATTTTCATTTGTGTAGAGCTAAAGAACTTAGGCTTGAATGAGCATGTTCTAGGGTATGAGGTGATTCACTCTAGTGAGTGGGTTTGCATTGGCATGAATCAGCTATTGGACCCTCTACCACTCTATGCATTCACTATGGCAAATGGGGAAAAATATGTAGTGCTGAGATATGCCATATAAATGTAAATATATGTATCCTTTTCAATGCAATTTAACTGTAAATATGATGCATTTGTGACTAGCATGGAGATACCACTCTTAAGGATTGTATCTACTATTGTAATGTACATGTTTTGCTTGTCAATTATGCTTTTCTCAGTTACGGATGTAACTAGTTACTATTTCGCACATCTTGATATGTATTTCCTTATGTTTGATGCCATTAAATGTTTGATTCTCAGACCAAACGACCTTGTTATTTTGATCTTAAACCCCATTACGTGTTCAGTCTACATTTTGTCATCAGCACCGATAATTTGCTAAAATAAGGCATGCCAACGCTACAATTACTTCCGCCGGCCCAGCAAACCGCTAGGTTGGACTAACAACTGAACGCCGAAATAGCAGATGCCTCGGCTACCTCAGCTAGTCTGACGTCTGGCGGAGCAAATCGCATTTGTACTCGGAGAAAATGCAGTCGAGCGGTCAGCAAATGACTTTTGCTTGCTTGGCGGAGCAGAGGCAACAAACGCCATTTGCTCAGGCTGCCGTGAGTTTTGCTGTCACTATGCTGACAAACGAATTTTGCTGCAACAGCATAGGGAAGGTAACACATACAAAGTTTTTTTCTCCGTGCGCGGGGGGACTCCCCCCATCTCAACTCACACTCAACCCCTGGGCGGCGAAGCCGCCCTTCAGCGAGGAACGGCGAGGCCGTTTCGAGGAATGAGTGGGGCGCCTCCCTAACCCCTGGCCCCTAGCTGAGGTGAGATTATTCGAACTTTAAAAGTCTTCGAGCGACCACAAATGTAGACGGCGAAGCCAGAACCGGGGTTTTTAAGGGGCGGAGCCCCTTAACGAGCGCGCGGAGCGTGCGAGTATAGTATTTATATCTTGTAATAGTTGATATTAGATCCAAATGAAAAGTGATTAACATCTTTGATTTTGTCAAGACGATGCATTACACTTTACTGGTCTTACATCCTGAAGTATTGCTCTTTAAAAAATTACACGGCCATATTAAAATTTTCAGGGTACTTATAAAGAGGAGGTCCAAGTCGATAATCTGTCTGACCATGTTTTAAATATGAAAATTCAACAACAATAGTATTCTTATGTTAAGAAGTTTATTATTGTGATGCAGTCGATTCTTGGAGAGGATGTGCTGTGCGAACCCTGGAAAAGATAAGTTTTAAATAAGAAATACGCCCGCGTATCGAGAGAAAATAGCACGGTCGAATGGGAGTGATATGCCCTCTTGAACACTCTTATTGTGATTTTATTTTGTAAAAAAAGAAGTAAAATCCCTATATTTTCACATTTGAACATAGGTTCATATGGCAGTGCATTCGTAAGTGTATGGATAATTTAGTTTAGTTGGAGTTTAGGAGGAATCGTCTGTTTAAAAGAGTACTTTGATGCGTGTGGTTTTGAGGGCATAGTTTGGTTCGCGCCCAGGATATATCATCTTCTTCACCATTCACTACGAACCACCACAGGGCTTTTGCAGGAGTTGAGATGTCAATAACAAGTACATTGAAATTTGCTATATTTTTACTTCATAACTATCGAGACAAATCCTTAACTCGTGAACAAGCATGCAGGCTGTGCTAGGTCCCACCACTTTCTCAGTCTCTTGCTATAAAGTGGATACGGATAAGGACCGTAGAAGGATTGGATATATGGATATAAAACGAATATTTACATGGGTACGAATAATTACGAAGTGATGGATATTATCGTAGGCATTGAAATTTGTATGGACGCGGATATTTACATAGACATGAAAATTTACATTGACTTGGATATTTAATTGGACGTTGGTAATTACTTGGAGATGGATATTTGAATGAACAGGAAAATTTACATGGACGTGGTTATATGCATGGAAACGGACAGCTGCGTGGATGTGGGGATTATTTTAAACATTCATGCCCTGCGGATTGAAATGGACTGCAAATCTTGGAGCTACTTCCCAAGATGCTAGACTTTTCGGCATAACTTCATGGTTGCATGCATCGTAATTCCTCTTTATGCAGTGTTTGATTCTCTGCAACCCAACGCGTCCTCCTTCCCGGATGTTCTTCACACACGGTCCACCCCCACTTCTCTCTCCTCCTTCAAGTGCCTTCCCGTTCTTTGCTTCACCGGCACGATCGCGTCCCTCAATCTCCATCTGCAGGCACCACTCAACCACACGTCACCCTTCGTCGTCTCCGCCAGTGGAAGGGAGAGGGCAGGAAGGTGATTTCGTGCTAATTCTATTCACAGCCTTATGCTTCCCGCACTTACTCATTCAACATTTCTCTGAAGTCCCGGCAGATCGTGGTGGGATCTTCGGAATGCTTTTCGTTTCTTTGCATCTCCCCTCTTCCTCTTCCCCTCCCCTGTGGTCACTCGCGTCACGCGCTAAACTGTCTCACCACAGCTTTTTATGGCGTCGCGACCATTATCAGGGTCGCAATCTCCATAGAGTTTCTTGCTGCACAGCTAACTTTTGTGGTCTTCGTACCAGCGCGGGCGTCTCGTGTTATGACGGCTCTGTTTGCATTTACCGATGAACCTCAAAGTCATTTCTAAGGAATGTTTTATCAAACATTCGAATAATGTTTCTAAGGAATTTTCTCACTTTTGACCTGCATCGTGATTGAAATTCATGATGGGACCAAGTATTTCAATCAAAATTGATGCTTGGAGTTATAAAAGTTGCTTGAACCGTACCGTTGGTGAGATGAAGCTTATGCTAGTAAAAAGAAAGTGGAAGCAACGCAGTTTCAAACTTAAATAAAGTGAAGGACGGCGATTATCTCCTTGAATTACCTAATATATCTGTATCGATTGCTCCTTGTTAACAGAAGTCTTTTCTGGAGTCAGCGTTTCTCGTATGGGTGCATTTTAATTACGTTGATCTCAAAATAATGGAATGGCTATACCTCAACTCCGAGTGAAAACAAACATTCACGTTCTTGCGTTCTATATCAGTTCCGGCATGCTTGATTTTTTTTCTCAAATCGTGTATTTCCGATTCGCTTTTGATTTGGATGGTCAACTCGCGGAATACAACGGCATGAGCAGGTACTATCACATTTTCCCATTTAAAAGTCACTGCCATTGATTATTTTGGGGTGGTCTGGTTTGGCTTCTGCTGAATCATTCGCGGTATACCGAGAACGCCATTATATTATATTACATTAAAATTAGTTCAGTGGTCCTCCGCTCAAATTATTTTTATTTATTTTTTAATTTTAATTAAGTGGTACACATACAGCAAGACTGCCAATTTATGGTGCACTTATAGCAACTAATATTAAATAATTAAATAAAATTATCGATTTTTAATCGTTGAATATCATCGAATACGCGTTTTGTCTACTCGCTTGCAAACAGGACGAGGCCATGTGTTTCAGATTGGATATTTTAAAAGCTAGGAAACGACGGAATAATGGCAACAGCTAAATTCGGTTTTCTTAATGAGCAGTTTCTGCATAAAATTCCATTTTTTTTTTGCTTTTCAAATTCGTGGTCACTTTAAATTTCTATGAAAATTTTAAATGCTAGTTAGCCCGACTCATTACTTTGTCTCAAATGTTATCTTTTCACCGATTGCAGTGGAACGAATACTTTGAGCTAAGGATGAGCTATGTGTTGAACTGGTGTTTAATTTTTACTCCGGTATTGGACTTTTGATGAAGCTATATTCGGCCAATTGCATGCTATATTTATTACTAATTCATTGCGAACCGATAATTTGGAGGAACAATATCCCTTTTATAGGTTTTATCATGAATGAATTTGAGGAACGACTAATTCAATGACAAAAGACAAAAGTTCCGACACCTTATGAGAGCGCATTTGTAAATGACAATCTGAAATGATTTTTTTTTAAACCCACATCAAGAATACTTCATGACTCAGTTTAAATCATTATCGGTTGATTGAATAAATTGAGAGTGTATTAATTTCTGAGGAAGACAGGCCTTCGTTGGGTGTAAACTTGTCAGAGAATTTCCTCCGAAAATCTGGGTCGTTAGGTTGGTAAGCCTTATTTTACACGCTTTTTCTTAATTTACTTCGTCTTCGACATGAATTGATTCTTGTGATTGATTTTTAACTCTATTCCCAATGTCCCAAGACTTTATTGCGCACTGGATTGCTTCTGATGTTAATACAATATTCCGTCACCAGACATTCAGACAGTTGAAATTTTGTTCCATTGTGCTCCAATTAGTTGACAAAATATCCATGTATTAAAATAGTTTAAAATTTTCTCAATAGATGGTGTTAATCATGAATGTTTTTGGCAGAAATTTCTTTAAAAGCTCTGGTTTAATAGATTACATGAATCACCGCAGAACGTTAGGAATTAAAATAAAACAAAAATCATTTTTAAAATACGCTTTTCCAAATAGAGTATAAAATTCTCCACAAGTAATAAGAAAAGCTTCACTTGAAGAATAAAGCGTGTGTGCTGTTCAGGTTTATATTTAAATATGTTTATAGGTATTTAGGTTTATAATCCATACTCACCAACCAGGCTAGCCTAAAGCATCGAGTGACATAAAGTTTGTGTTTTACTTTTTAGTACGTTTAATACTGTTTTCACAAAAAAGTTTACGGTTGAATAGTGAAAGATCGAGGAAAATGATGTGGAAATTTTGTAAATTTGGAAATTAAAGAATTTTAGATAGTGTATTTTCCTTAAAAATCACATTAATAATGCGTCATGACTTCAAATTTGTTCGTAAAATAGTCTATGGTTAGTTATTTTTTGCAATGAATCACATAATACCATTCACAGTAATTCTGAGTAGATGAGCGAAAAGGACGGATATTACGTCGTCAATTTTAATAGATCGCGCGGGTGGTCTGACAGACGGCGCGGGTGTTTCTCGTTATGATGACCGACTCTATTAACTCGCTAAATCGCATCTAATATCTGCGCCGCTCAGAACAGTGATCTGACGTATGAGCAGAAATTTTTTCTTAAGGCGTCTTCCTTTGTTGTTGTCTTGACTGACGTGAAGCGACTCTTAGATACTTTTCCCTCGAATTGTGAGTAAACCGATGAGGTGTGGCGTGTTCGAGCGACATTATTTTCTCATAGTGAGACGAAATTGATGACGACGCGGGTGGAGGACTAAAATGGTATGGCTAAGAGTTGTGACGAAGGCACAACGCCTCCACAAATCGTCACGGAGCGGTGACGCCACGGTTCGGGCGGCAACCCACTCGATCACGTTCCTCTGTGGCTAAGCGCGTTGGTGATAACCCGGAAGAGGTTGTGCGTGGTCGGTCATTGGAGTTTAGCCAGAAGTGGTCTCTCGTTCAAATGGTTTCTTCTTCTCGGTAACTCGTGTTTTACATCTCTCGCATCGCGGCTGGAATCTTGAGTGATTTAGAATAGGGAACCGAGAGTGTTAGGTGCTTCATTCGTGGAGGCTCCATATCGCTGTGCCTCTTTTTTTCGCCAGCACCCAGCATCTACCGAGCGCTCGGCAGAACGTTGAGTTCCATTCTTACGAGTTTTATTTTATTATTGAGGTTTAAAAAAATATGATTTTTTTGCGAAATAAACTCGGGATTCTGATGTAATTTTGTAGGCATAGAAAAGTTATTGATTCGAATTTGAACCCAAAATATATTTTGTTGAGTTTATTTAAAAATATGGTTATTTCGTTTGAACGTGATTTGATTATGCTCTGAAGGCCGCTATACGCGGTGAATGATCGTGCGAATGATCATGCTGAATTATCATGCGAATGAAATCATTCGCCTTGTATAACGGAAAAATTCTTGAATGAACCGTCATGCGGATGATCATTCAGTGAAAATTAGAACATATTATATTATGCTCGCATTATCCTGTGAATGATCACGTGATCATTCAGCATGATCATTCGCATGATCATTCACTGTGTATAGCCGCCTTAACAGAACCGAGCATATACCTGTACACTTTTGGTCCTCCCCGCTGGAGAGCCTTCGTATGTTGCTTGAACTGAATACATAGTTTTATTAGCTATTACATGTCTTTACTGTGGCTATTTTCTGGAAGACTAGGATTAATGCCTGTGATATCGGTGACCATATTTACTTCATTTTGTATTCAATATATATAAGCTGCTTTTTATGTTGGTATTAATGAAGTAGCTTTCATGTTTTCCGAATACCTCACTAGCTGTTTTTATTCACAGTTTTTACTTGATTCGGCCTTTATCCCTTTGATAAATTCTTACCCTATATGCATGTCACTTTCTACCGTGCCAATATCCCTTTATAGCCATTTCTACCATGCCATTCGACTACTCATTCTTGTAATTATGAAATCAAAAAACGTTAGTTCAGATGTTAATTGACTTATGTCAATTTGTCCGAAGACGAGAAATCCAAACGCTAATTAAAGTTGTGGGAAATATATCCGAAACTGGTATTTTGATTGTCTGAGGCAGTCATCCTCGTGTACGAGAATAGTTATCAACAGTACCAGGGCAAGGCTAATGGTGGTCAAGTGACATATCCTTAACCTCTTCTTTGGGTTCCTCATAATAAACAGCCATTACTCTCAATTTCGTGTCCTTCCGTGGTTTTGGGTTGAGGTTTTTTTGAAGACATTATATTCAATACGTACATTTGACGCTTGCTGTTATATTTTAATTTAATTGTTAATTGTCCTTTTTAATAATTTACAATATGATATAAATAATTGAAAAATATTCCCAAACTTTTACTCGGGAAACACAAACGTTTCACAGCTTCACAATCAAGTAAATACGAGAGTATAGTGAAATCAATTTGGTCCAGCTAAGCCTCTTTAATCTGTGGTCTTGGCTGTCGATCGAGTTAGCCCAGGTTCAAATCCCCAAGAAGCACTCGGACTCCCCCATAGAAAATCATCTGAGTGCGAGGTAACCCTGGGAAAGGTACTGCCCCCCCTACCCTAAATGCGTGAAATTCACTCGCCTGTGGGTTATTTCGGGGTGAGCTCAATCCTCCCCTATTTAAATCAACCTTCGGGTTTAACCAATGAATGTGTGAAACGTCTATATAAAATTTGGCTTGTCCGTTGGTGCTTCTTTCGTGATAGGAGAATAAATTTACTTGCTGTTCTCGAGGATATAAATAAATATTTTCCACAGTTGGGGTGCAACGGCCACGGAAAATTCATTGACATTCGCCTTCATCCACTGCTCTCAGAGAGAATGACGGTTTCCCAAGATATTTCCCAGTTTTCCCTGATATCACTGACCCTTAACATCCCTCCTTTTTAACCACTTTGAGCTGCTATTGTGACCCTGCTAACCAGCAACCATTCTTACAGTTAGACGGAGTAGTTTAATCAGAAGCAGTGCTATCACTCAAAGAAATCTTTTTCGCAGCTTTCTTCGTTCACCTCCTTCTTCCTACAATTGAGCAAGGCCTTCCTGAATAGGTAAGTCACTAAGGAGAAGTAATTTCCTATGCCGACCACATTTATGATCTCGCTAGGAAAAGACACGACCCAGGTTTACCGAAATACACCGGCTGGCAGTAAAACTTTCCGTTAGATTTATGGGTAAACATTTTTTTTATTCCCCTTCACAGGAAGCGTTGTTGAAAATACACGTGGAAAGGGAAATTTGAGGATACCCTGAGAAAATTTTCAAGCGTACCCCATGCACCCCATTTCCATCGTATTTATGACGACTATACTAATTTCTCAATCAAATAATCACTGCGGTATTTTCGTATTTTCCCTTCCTGTCAACCGCCAAAAACTAAAGATCAATGACAAAAGTATTGCTAGACTAGACGTAAACACGATATTATCAAATAGCAACCCTGTTTTAATTATAAAGACGGTACAATATATCCGGAAAATCTTTCTGTAAACCATAGCGTACAGGAATACTTAAATAATGGCTTGTGATTTTTTCCATTTAATTCATCTTCCGCAAGAAGACTGACCAATGGAGCCTATGAATTACAACCAGTACTAACTTGGAAGTAATTTAATTCGGATTTGAGCATAAAACTTTGACTTAAGACAAAAATAGCTAGTACACTTTGAAGATGACAATAGAAGATCTTATTCCGAATGTCACAATGAGGTGGTGGTAATGTGGGCCAAAATGTTTAAGAGGAAAATGTAAGTTCGTAGCTTATCACTGGTAATAGGTACATACTGTGCTGCCAGCTGAAATTCTAATCAAGGCATTGTGTAACAAATTACGTAGGGATGGGTAGAGATTTATATTATATTCAGAAGCTAGGAACGACGTAAATTCTGATAGAACTCATAAGGGGGCACACTATTTCCTAAGGAAACTGTGCGCGATCGTAGCATTAAAAAAATCTTCCTCGATACACTGATTGTGAGTGGCAGAGAAACTAAATTATACCAGCGTGGGCTATTTTCACCGTTCATGCAGGATTGGAGAAGTGTCCGCCGTAAAAACAGGATGGACAAGAGTATTTCTCTTTAGATTGTATCAGAGAAAGCAGGAGGAATAATCCTGTTCTCGATACATGAAAGGAGAGGGCTTCACCTATTTGGTCGCGTTGATTGGCGCAATGGGAAGGGAAAAAGCTAATCCATGGACGAGGAGAAATTGAAGTGAGACGAGGGATCAGACCAAGATGGTCTACCAGGAAATACATCATGGAAAGAATAAATGGATGCTGAGCAAAGATAGCTCATTTAAACCATTGAATGAATTCGATGAATAAAAAGGACCTATATGGCCAGTGGGCAATTTACTATAATGAGTCGCAAAAAGCGTACTAAGTTTTGCGGAGCACCAAGATTCTCTTTTGCTCTTCCTTTCCCAGATTGTTTCAGACACTCTTCTAATTCCAACTTGATAGTTCGTGTGCAATAATATAACTGATCCTTAACTGAGACCTAGTAAAAAAATTCAAAAGAAATAAGTTTTTTTGGATCAATATTAAATCAATATACCAAGTGATATACTAAAAACTTATCTCCCAAGGATCACTTTTTGAAAGCATTTTTGAAAAATAAAAGCGAAAGCAAGCAAGAGATGTCAACAAGGATAAGTCCGGTAGATATAATGAATACCCTCTTCAATGACACATTTGTAAACGACCTCTAGTAGCATGATACATTAGGCCGGCGCTTATTTTTCAAAAATGGTCCGATTCAAGACTTCGTGGTCCAAATGTGCAAATTGATGAGAAAAAAATTGAAAAAAATTTCAGATTCGTACGACGTCGGATAGCCGTGCCTGAGGCGATTACTGCACCTGCTTTAAGTTAAATTTTAAGTGACAAAATGATGTAAAATATATTTCGGGTTTCTCATTTTTCAAAAATTTTCCCGGTCCCCTGATGCTGAACAAAGACAGCTCATTTAAACCATTGAATGAATTCGATAGTTGCCTGGGGATTGTTGTCAGTTTAGTATATTTTGATGTGTGGCTAAAATAGGAATTATAAACGTTAAATGCACTAGAACGGAAAGGTTTCAGAAAATAAGGTAGATGGGAAAATAACATAGTTGAATTTAGGGGGGCACGGGGGCACGTGACCCGTCCACTCAGGCGCTAAAAAAATAGACAAGATTTCTCATACAGGTTCGAAAACCGTCGTTATTATAAGTGTAACTGATTAATATTTTCATATCAATACCTTCCATATTAACATAAAGAGAATATTTCGTACAGTAATTGCTTTTTATTGCTTTTACTTTCAAGTATGAGAAGACCGTTTAGCTGTCAGACCCTTGTGCCTCCCCCCCAAAAAAAAGTCCAGGATCAGCCATTGGAAAATAACTCCAAAAGGAGCATAATGTGTCAGCATGTAGAAAGTCCAGGGTGGAAAACGTTAGCACGTAAAAAAAACTGTGTTGGTAGTTCAGTGGACGGCGGATGTCATTCGGTGAATAGCATCCGCGGTTGGAGGATGTTTCGACGGATGCCGTCACCGCATTCATCTTCAATGGCGAGCAATGTGACACCGCTTAAAAAATATTCACGGGCATTACATCCCTGAGAATACTTTCTGCGTAACTCCATCAAGGACGGAAATTTATCACACAATGATAGCATTAAGGATAGCAGTTTAAATGATGAAGCAGCAAAAGAATTTGCACGGAGTCTTCCGAGAGGCCTTAGCAAAAAAGGGAAATGATGAACAGCACGCCGGCAACGAACTACCACAATAAATATGGGCGCACTGCGTTTGAAATTACATATAAACTCATCCAAGTAAGTCAGAGAGAAATCGAATCATATGAATTTCAAAAATATGTGGAATCATCAAATGAATGAGTAAAGGATGAGTCACTGATAAATGCAATCCATTACTTAGTTATTACCATTATTATTGCGCACAAAACATATTTTTTCAATAAATAGATTTATCGTGATGTAACTGATTTCTTTCTACTCGTGGCAAAAAAGACAGGAGCCTAATCAACCATTATGAGAAGCTCGAGACTGACGTCGTTGAATTGTTAAAAACATCGACTCCAAGAGTATTTTTTGCCAAATCCCTTTAGGCTCTTTTTTTCCTATCAACTAAAACCAATAATTTTATCTCATATCAATTTTTTACGAGTTCTATAGCTTTCAAAATCAACCATGAAATTTTTCAAATTTATTTTAACATTTATGTTAATTTGGTTCCGGTTTTCACATTACTTCCATCGCATTCGATACATTTTGCAAGCTACAACATGCTTCCATCGCGTATTTTAGATAGGAAGGCATTTGAGACACGTTTACGATGAAATCGTCGGATGTAATCAAAACAATTATAATACGTCTTTACTGGGCGAGAAAGTTCCATCTTCCATCGGACCCTTCTTCATTCAATAAGTATATGCAGAAAAATACAGTGTGATGTTACTCCTGAAATTAAATGAAGTCAAAGTAGTACATAAGAGACGTAGAAGTATACTTAAAAAAAATGCAAAAGTGAACAAAGTTACATTTCATCATCATCACTGGTCAACAATCCTAGGATTGGTTTGACGCAGCTCTCCACTCAGTTCTCCTATCAGCTAATCTTTTCACACCTACGTATTTCTTCTCTTTCACATCCTTCTTCACTTGTTCCATATATTTTGTTCGAGGTCTTCCTTTCCCGTTCTTGCCTTCCACTTGTCCTTCGACGATTGTCTTCATCAGGCCATCATGTCTCAAGATGTGGCCTATAAGGTTGTTCCGTCTTCTTATTAAGGTTTTCATGAGGCTTCTCTTCTCTCCTACCCTTCTTAGGACTTCCTCGTTACTAACTCGGTCGATCCATTTGATTTTCATCATTCTTCTGTAGCACCACATTTCAAAGGCCTCTATCCTTGCTTTCTCCGCTGCGGTCATTGTCCATGCCTCACTTCCGTATAGGAGCATACTCCAGATTACAAGTTACATTTACCAAGTGTAAAAAGATGTGAACAAAAATAAGAAGACAAAAGGAATTAGGAGTTGCCATCCCCTGACGAGAGTAAATCCCGTCTTTACAGAAAACTCCCGATCGTATCCGTAGTTCTTGGAATTCTAAAGCATATCTCATTTATGTGGAAGAATAAAGGGCGATATAAAGAAACGTCTGGGTAGAGAACTTCTTTTGGACCGGCTAAAATAACGCGGAAAGAATAATCTCAATATTACCCTTCACCCAAAGATAGGGAGTCCAGGTCACGACATTGACCCATATGAAGATATTTAATGGCCGATTTCTCCGTGGCAGCTTTATTCCTTTCTCGCGAAAATGACTGCAGTCACGAATACGTCCCACTTTAAGTTATCGTCCAATACCGCCCGAGTAAGTGACAGTCCCATACAATTTTTGATGATTCCTTATCCTAAAACTCAAAATAAATTTAACTCTTCAAAGATCAAAATTTCCAAAAGAAATAATAGCAGTTTTATTCTTTTTTAATTACTTATTCACACTATCGGTTTCGACCTATTGCGTCATTTTCGAGTAAGCTCAGCTCACAATCAATCTGGTGCTGTAGTGTTTATGCTAATGAATATGCTATGCTATAGATAGGATGAGGAGAGGAGGATGAAATTTTGATCATCATTAACATTCGACACGAAATACGCAATTCCGCGACCAACGAATTCGGCTAGTGGTCGCAGCCAGGTTGCCGAAGGGTCCGCGCTAGTGCTATGGCAATAAAGCCAAATATATTGTAAGTATTGACCACAATAGCAGTCCGATTTGATTGTACACAATGTTTCCAGTTAATACGATTTTACAAGCAAGGCAAATCAAAAGTAGAATAAAATGATCCCACGATAAATCTTAGTCGAACACAACTTCGGCAATAAACGTACTCAACTACGGGAAGAGATTTTAGCTGTGCGTGTGAAGCAAACTGAATAAAATTTATCACACAGGTAAAACGAAGAAAAAGTCTCACGTTGATGAGCAGCTTCCCCCAAGCAATACCAACACCAACATTTATTACCCATGAAATTTTGATAGTAATATTTTGAGCCATTTTAATTACCACCCGATATTACTCGTTCCGCGATCTTAACTTCACTCACTCAGTGATTCAACCCTATGGTTGGTTTGATAGGTGAAGGAAGAGCTCACAACGAACTAAGGCAAAGTTGTATGAATTTAACATATTCAGGGTAGGGGGACAAATTCCTTTCCCTGGGCCACCTCGCACTTCTAAGATTTTGTTTGTGGGTGTCCGAAGGGTTCAGCTAGGATATGAACCCAGGGCCCTTCGAACAGCACCCAAGTGCTCTACTCACTGGCTACTACGCTCTGAGATTGTCATTTATAACCAAGAACACACAAAAACGAAACACTTGCATTGAAATGAGTTGAAAGGGAGTTCATTGACTCGCCACATTTTTTAATACTTGTATTTCTAACCTCGTAGCTATAGCTATTTTATCCTATAGCTATTTTATCGCCCACTACCGCCCAAATAGCAGTGACAGTCTCTCACAAATTTCCATGATTCGTCAACCTACAACTCAAACTAAATTATCCCTTTTTAAAGATCAACATTTCCCTGTATAGCATAATGAATACAAAATTCCAATATTATTAGAGTAAACATGTAAAAATAATAGCTACATATTTTTGTTAGGAAATATAATAGCTATAACTACAAGATTAAAATTGTAACCTGGGAACTGACTCACGAAATAAACTTATTCGGCAAGGTAATCCCAGCACGTAAAGAAGCAAAGGAGCAAGCTTTGGTGACCATTTACAGTGCCTTCCCAATTAATTCTGTTTGGACGTTATTTTTGCTTCACTTCACCAAAATGTGTTCTCGGGAAAGGATCGGCAAAGGTCTCCGACTCCGATGATGTGCCTAAGTGACTGATGACATCACACAGTAAACATTGATGAGGATGCCAATAACCTGCCACCTCACTTGGTTTCCCCATGAACTCACAATGAGCTAAAATAAGGGAGTGATGAATCCGAAGAGATACAAGGCTCATCCGAATGGTAAAGGTGACACTCTAATCAGTGGGAAATTTTGAAATCATAGATATCCAACCTCGGAGGTGACCGCACAAAGTACTTCCCATCAGAGGAAAACAGCCACATAAAATCTAACCATGAAGCAATAAGCATGCATACAAAGGGATATAATTTTCTTAAGGAAAACGGGACTCTCTCCAGGAAATCGCCTACAAAATGTGATTATCTGTAAAATATCGGAGAATTTCTTTTATACTGTTAACCAACACCGATGAAAGGGTATAACTAAGAAAATGTTACATTATATTTAAACAGTACTTTGAATCTATTTGAGCGTTATCATAAAATATACTTTCCTTAGTTAGTGAGAATATGACCAAAATCCGAGGAAAGTATGTTTATTAAACAATTGTTTACGATGATTGTAATGACCGCGAATTTTTTGTCTCTACCTCACAAGGTTTCCAGTCATTACTTTATTACTGCCCTATTTGGAAATTTAAAATTGAGTATCCATAATGTGATTATTGACTGATTATCAGTGATTTTCACCTGAGGAGCTCATTCATGATATGGTTTTCAACTAGTAATTTCATATTACCCATGAGCAGCACCATTCAAAAGGCGAGTGACACTAGTGGTCCAGAACCAACTCCTCATTGCTTCTAGTGAAAAATATTGATTCTGGGACCAATATATCCCTATCAACGCATTCACTGATTACACGATTGAATATCCTTCTTGCAAGGCGATACCATTTTATGAGAGACGTGAGGAGCTCTTCGTTCTTCTATCTATTGCTCTTTCGTAAATACTCTTTAATTATAGTGTTTGTAATATCTCAAGCGTGACAGTTTTTTTATCGTTAATTGAATAGAAGTTCAGGTCAACCAATCAAATGCTTTGTCTATTACGTAGGAAGACTCAGTTCCGTCACACGAGTGCCCTTATTCCTGGAAATAATGAGGAGGGAGCGGCGTGTATGAATGGTGAACGAGTGTGGCATGTCGTGACGGACTATGCTATGTGGAGGTCATCTCGCACCCTCTCTCAGCCGGCAGTCAGTCGCTCCGCATCAAACAGATGTGCGGCAAAAACAACATAATCGGCATGTAATCTTTGATACTTGCCAAGAAGGAAAGAGAATGGTCTGAGGACTAGGTTGATAGCCCGAGATGTAGCATCAGACGGTATCAAATCGAGCTGACTCTGAAAAAAAATGCTTCATTCTTATATCACATGATTTTTTTTTACGAATTCGGTGAGAAAATTATCTAATACTATAAACTTTTTTAAGCGCGCACTTGATTTTTATATCTACTGGCGGAGGTGGATATTTTAGAAATACATAGATATTTAAATGAATAGTTGACTTTTATGAGAATTTATCATGGGAGTTCAGCTGAGGCGCAATAAGATATAAAATTGTCATTGCTCATGATGGTGTTTGGGGTGATTTATCTATATCTCTCTCAATGATTTGTCGGAGTTGTAACATAAAGATATTTTTTAACATTTATTTTTGTTGGAATGATTATTTACAAAGGGTGTATTTCTGCATCTTAAATTTCGTGCTGTGTACCTAAGTTAATGATTTAAGATTATTCTACTTGCATTTGAGAGATGTTCCCGCCGGTCACTCATCTACATTGCCCTTTGGCCAGAAAGAGACGTAGTTTGAAAACGATTCATTGCCGTTTATGGGGCGATTGTTCTTCGGCGAGTGATGAAATTTCCCTGGCAACAGGAGTTGTGGGAAATCGTCGTCATTGGTGCAGACGAAGACTCGGCCCCTCTCGGCAACGCTCACCTTGTCTATCTTGAGCTTATTCGTCGATGACGCCACCCGTGACGGCTTAGATTCCAATTACTTGCCGGTAATTTATTTCTCGAGGAAAGGAAAATAAATTGTTACTCGGCCGGTCGACGCGGTACAGTTTGAAGGTGAGCCTAATGCCAATGATATTTCCGGTATGTTTTCGGCCCGATTAGGCGTGTATGCAAGTGTGCCTTCTGTACATTGACCAGCGCCTTCCGCCCGAATACGCATATTTTGCAGACTTGCTATCTCACGGGCTTGACCTTTACTCCCCATGAATTGCTGGTTCTTTTAAAAATAGGTTGTGTGATCAGTTATGTCAGAAAATTATGCGTTGCTGGTAATCTTACTCATCAATTTCCGGTATTTCGAGAATTCATATCCATCATGTTTTGAAGCGGATGCCCCCTTTTCAGCCAACTAAAGGTAAAAGAACTTAATATAGGACGCATCACTTCCTCTCAGCCGATCGTATTTCATCTTTTTTCGCGAGGGATTACTCGTCTGATCTATAATCATCTTGTAATTCTTTGGGTATGAAGAATAGACCAATTTCAACATTAACCTTAGTGCCGATTAATCATCACTGGTAAAAAATCATAGGATTGGTTTGACGCCACTCAACAGTCAATTCTCCTCTCAGCTAATCCTTTCACTCCAACCAATTTCTTCCCTTTCACATTCTTCTTTACCTTTTCCACATATTTTATTTGAGGTCTCCCTTTTCCTTTCTTCCCATCTACTTGTCCCTCGACGATTGTCTTCATCAGGCATTCCATTCTGTCTCGAGATAATTGTGTCAATTCTAAAAATTTTACATCTGAACAAATTGTGATGACCATTTTCAAATTTAAAATTCAGGCTAATGTTGGCAAGGGTTTTCTTTAATTTCTTGAAGTTATACTTATTCTGTGGTAAAATTGGAAAAATATTTCTTCCTTGTCATTTACATTAGAATTTCCTGAACTTTTCTGAGAACTTTTTACCTTTTTCTAAAAACTTTACTCCAAACGTCAAACACTTAACCCTGAGTGAAAACCCTGCGTCCGGCGACCGCTTTCAGCTCCCCTGGCGTAACTTAATTTATTGTCACTCCCTAAAGCTACAGCAACGCGTGGCAGCGCCCGCTTTGAGAATAACTTTACTTCGCGTTCTTTTCAATGTTTGTTTCCACTAGGGACATCGCCTTACATTTTTGAAGTTATGAACTAGTCGGCGAGTATAAAAAAGTCTTTTTTCAAATGGTCTTGGACTACTTAGTTTAAGGTGAACCTAAGCCTTTACAGAAATTTTCATCGAAGGTGGGTTAGTTGAATTAACGTGAAATAGTACGAATTGAGTGAAGATTAAAAAAAATTAATTTATGTCACTTGTTGCCATGCCTGTATTGCGCACGCATATTCAAAGACTGAGTGAAAGAGACTTAATATCATGTTATTTTTGTGGAAAAAACATTGGAAGACCTGCATATCCCACGCGACTGTTTTTGAAAGTTTTCTGAGCATAGTCTTACAAGAGTTAGTTTAGGATTATGGTAATATTTGATTATTTTCTTTCTTTTGGTTGCACAAATCAACGGGAAATTCTTGAAGAGTTTTTTCTCACTTTGACTGTACCTACAGTGTCAAGCCCATTTTTTGATGATCACATAGGTATTATTTTTCATTGCGTTATATATTTCTTATATGTCATGCAAAGGTTCGAAATCATTTTGTATCATGAAAATTAAACTTTATTCATTTTAGTGTTTTATGTATCACCTTGCCACCCCCCACCCCAGGCACCACAGCAACGCGTGGTGGCGCCAGCTTTGAGAAAAATATTTCTAGTCCATCCCTTTATATCGCGGCCTTTTCAATGTTTGTTTCTACTTGGGGCATTCACCTCACTTTTTTGAACTTAATAACAAGCCAGCGCGGTCTAACATGGATGCTTTAACCGCGGCAAGGCATTCTAATGAGTAATTGTTTTTGGATGACGAGATAGTGTTTGGCGTGAATACGTTTCATTTGCATGGCGAAGGAGCAGTTGGCGGAGACGGAAGGCACCCACGCAAAAACCCGTTCAGTTGGGAGACCGCGCAGCACGCGGAGGCCGTTGCGACACCCGAGCCGGGACATAAACAATCGGCGGGCGGAGAACTCGACATTTTTTTTTCGTTTGCGTCGGAAAAGGAGTGTAAGCGTCTTTGCTGAGGCAGACATTCCTAGTGGAAGAAGGATGGTAACTTTCCTTTCATCCTATTCGAGAACAATTGCGGAGGCAACTTCCGCTTACTTTACCTACCTCTGGCAAATGCACGCGCAATGAATATTACGCACGCAACAGAATTAAAGAATTACTGGAAGGGGAACGATATTTTTCCCAGCGATAATTTATATACGCGTCGGCAGTTTCAGTGGCAAGCAATTTGAAGGATATCATTGCTTAGTAATTGCAGTGCTCACATACCTATTTCATTTCCCACGGTATGTATTCATCTTCTGTGTGCTCTTGATATTTTTCAATGACTCCTAATTCATGATAATATAATTCATAATTATGAAATGCATCAAAGTCGATAATTTTCTACAATATCCGCGGTAAAGTATCAAACTCGCTGTTGATTATCAAATACTGGAACACAACAATGTCGGCAATTAGCTGCACTATTAGTAGAAAGTGAAGCAGGATTCCTTATTTGTCATTAATCAGTTTTTCGGAAAAATTCATAGGGCGCAAATGACTTATGCTCGGTTACATCCTCCATGTACTTCATCATAACAGGAACACAAACTAGTGGTTTGAGAAATATTGACGTTGCCATAATTATAAAAGATTGAAAATTTCGAGCTAAGATTTGGAGTTGTTGACATAATTCTACGTTGCTTGAAAGATTCTTTATGTAAGGTAAGAATCTATTTGCAGAATTACAATAAGGACCTTTTTTTTGTCGACGTTAAGAAACACAGTTGATATTTACTGACTTGAGGTATATTGTGCGAATTATTTTCTCTCGGGGTCTGTTTGGAAAGCGACAGACTTTGGCGAAAACGCAACAGTGACAACATAGCGATGCGCTGATGTGATTTGAAAGAAATACACTCGTCTCGTGTGCATTGTACTTTAGCATCGTGGTTTGAGCTTGAATTTTCATAATGTACAGGACCTGTATTTCTTAGGGGAAAATCAAGTTTTTTTATACGTTACTTTCGATCCGCTTAATCGAGTGACTTTGCAATCCTGCGACTGTCTGTAGCGGATGGCTTTTGACTGTTTATAGCGGGATTTTTGGGCTTTCCGTCTGTTAATCTTTCTGAATGCAAGATTTTTCTTTTCAATGCGATAGTTACTTCTGAAAAAGTTTTAAATTTTTAAATGTTATTTACGAAAGAACCAAGTTAAGTGTAAAAGAGGCGTGACAATATTCGGCTCAGAAACATGAATTGTTAATAATGTAAAGATCAATTTGATGCTCCACAAGTAATCTTGCCTTCTATTATGATGAAAATTGATAACATCCCTCTTTTATCTCAAGGAGTCATGAACATTCCCTTGTAATAATGTAAAATATCTGTATTTAGCCAAAATTTTATACAGTGGAAACTTGTCTTAGTAGTTACGTTATTTCAAGTGCTCTGGAATAATTTAGTCAATGTATTTAGAAGACAACATTTTTCATTCGGGAGAACTCTGATATCTGTCAGCAGAATGTGCAGTTTGAAATTGAGCTAAAGTAGGCGTTCAGTGTTGTTCGTAATCATCAGGATGTGTGACCGTGCAATGGTCATTTTTTGAGGCAGCCTCCTTTGGGACGTCAGATTACGTCATTTACTCCTATTCTGCCCATCTTCAAAGGTACCGATTCCGCGTGACCCTTTTGACTCGTTATAGATGTTTGCCTAGATATTTGTGATTTATGCCTTGTTGTGTGTGAAAGCTCTTTCTTCTCGTTTTCTTCTCATCCTTGTGCTGCTTTCGAAATCCCTAAACAATTACACAACAAATCCCTTAACAGGTTTTACTGACATCATCATGGTTCGCAGCAGGATGAGTAGTGATCGCTTCTAAGGCTAGTTCGTTACAATGGTCGAGGAATTTGAAAGTACTTCCTCGTGACCTTTTCTCCTTTTTTCTATGGCATTCGTTTCCACAGTTTATCATACCTTCCTTTCCCCTTTCCCCCCTATGTATATGCTTCGATTTCTTTCTCCTTCGCTCGAACTAAATTACCTCACAACGACCTTCAGCGGCTCATTGACTTTGAAATCGGCCCGCATTCTTTTTTGCTGTACCTTTGAACCCAGCAGAGTGACTAAGCTCCGGAAAGCGTCTATTGCGGATGGTTAACCTGGCACCAAACTTAATTGTTTAGTCACTAATTTGTCCATTTTTAATTGTTATTACCTAATATATGCCAAGGACTACTTAATGGCCGATGCGTAAGACGACGATGACGACGTAATAGCTTTCCTGCGAATGTTAAGCTTTTGATGCATGTCCAACTGGGTCAGAGTTCTGTTGTAGGCAGCGGAATGAATGCTTGGTAAGAGTCGACCCTTGCCACATAATTGCATGTGCAATTGTGGTAACACAAACATGTAGCTGAGTGGATGTTTGGCAGATATATCCCCTTGCCACACATAGAGCCGGCTTGCAGAGTATCATGTAGATGGAGACGTAGAAATATACGCCCGGACTGCGCCAATGGCCCCGAACTCGAATTTATGAACGATGCAATTCACCGCTATCCCAATTGAGCCACCAGATTCTTTTATATTTATACAATTTGAACTTTGAATCGTGGTCGTAAATTCGGTGGTGATTTGGTTTTAAGGAGTGGATGGATGAGTAGGTAATAGGTAGTTGCTACCCGTATTTGGATGGGAATTTGACAAACATCGTATCGCACGTGCTTGGAAAATTTCGCCCACGCAACCGACCCGAATTAGCCTCAAAGAATTAATGTACTATGGTCACTATGAAAAGTTGCGTAGTTCAGACATAATGATAATTGGACATTTCCTCGACCCTTTCTGACTATAATAAAATCTTCGCAGTTCGGATGACACCTTCTTTTTACGAGTTCAAATGCTGATAATACGTCCGTGTATCGCATTAGCCTTTCATTTTATAAAGTTTCCCATGGTGATCAATCAGAACCCAAGTTTCGTCTTGAGGCTTTGCATATTCCTAAGGCGGCCTTAAAGGCCCTAAAATCAGTAACCACCATAAATCTGATATCTGCCACTAAAGAGAAAAAATACACAAATAGTACACTATTAGATGAAAAAGACTCGAGAGCTGCTTCAAATCGATGCAGCTGCATTGCTGACATGTGAATGCCATAACTCGTGTAGCGTTCAGTGACAAAATTTCATTTTGCAAATTCACATACTGTCCGATGCTGTCGCTCCATGATTCAAGCTCGCTCTCTCCTTATTATCTAATTTTACTTAAATTCTGCAATGGCAGTCTGAATCTTTGTCAGGAAGAATGAGGTCTATCTTTTTCAAATAAAGTTCAGTTAATACTTCTTTCCTCAATATTCAAACTCGATGATTTTCTCATTCTTCTCGTCAATCTTATACTTTCTATTTCTAACCAAGTTTTTCACATCCAAGCCTGTCATACAAGCACCTATAGCAGAAATTCTCTCTGTGAACATTTCAGAAAATCTTTTGTTCCGTAAAGTGCGTGATTGAAGCCACATGCGGAGTGGAAAACTCGAATATGTGCACAGCTGTTCGTCTGGACGCATCCAAGTGACGCTACTCGCGATTCGTGCTTGAAGGCTTTCTTTCATTATTTTTTTGCTAACCTCGGTGTGGAATGCGAGACACGCTGCAGTTTTTGCCGAACAATCTCATGCTTTATCATTCCAGCTGATGTGACAGTTGGTTATCAGCGCGATCGAGAGACAATGTTGCAAACAAAACAATGCTGGATGCTGCGTAATAGAAAACCAAAGGCTTCAGTTTATGTCACTGTGTGGTGCTGTCTTCATATGATCCTTTTTTGATGATCGAGCAGAAATATCTATCTTCCTTGGCTTAGCATGACCTTGCAAATTCATGGTGCCACTGGAACACGTGGAAGTTGGGCATTTTGGGAGCATACCTCACGTAACATACCGTAGAATACCCAGCAGTGTGAGGAAGTCGTCTTGATTATATAATATCATACATTCTTGGTTGCAATTAGTGTCTCATAATTCAAATAATTCCACTAAGTAAACTTTTCTATCAAGCAAAGGCTTGTAAACCAGGCTTGTAAAAAGCCTTGTAAAGGCGTGAAATCAACCCCGGCTCAGGTCTCTCTTTTTTGGGTATTTGGAACTTTTGGCCTCGCAGAAGTACGATTCTCGGCCCATTAATTAGTCGAAAATATGTGCTCATGCTCTATTTGAATTTAGGCTCTGTAAGCATTTAAAAGTGTGCTTAACACAAAGTGTGGTAACCTAGGTCGTTGAATAATGCATCTTAAAAGAGCTATCGCTCACAATTGGTGTAACGCTCTTTATTTTTTTTACCAGATCGTACTTCTGGAAGTTAGTTTTTAGAGAAAGTCGTCTTTTTTTCTTCCGTTTTGGATTCTTCAACACCCGTATCCCAATCGCTTTTTAAAGCTTTTCTAATCGGCCGAAGGTTTTTACGAAATATATTTGTTGTTTTTTGTGTCCACAAATTTTCGATTTTCGAGTGCCTAACAATAAAAATTTACCGCATTCCGCATACTATGGTAAATGGGGATAAAATGGACAAAATGATTGGTTATCTCATTTTTAAATAAATTTGGAAAGCAAACTAAGCATATTGCCCTGGCGCGCGGAGAGTAGAATACGCAAATTTAGATTCCGCCAGAATATTCCAAATATAAGCGTTATTTAATGAAATGTCTTGGGTAATGTAGGCATGCCTTGAAATTAATATTTTTGGGAAAATTTGCGATATTTGTATTTTATGCTCACTTACTATATTGGCAACGCTCACATAAATAGCTTACATATCGTGTAACTTGGGTCTCCAATTATAAAAATGAGAGATTGGGGACTCACTTATATTTTACTAGAAAAACTACGGATTTTTTTGGCTTGAATGTAACATAAATATTTCTTCGTGCATACAATGTCGCACGAAGTACCTATATCTTTTGTTTACTGATGTTTTAAATTCTTAGCGTGAGCGGTGCTGATAAATTTGATCCACTAGGAAAATAATTTTAGGGATACGTCAGCGTCCAGAAAGTTTGGGGAGTGGGCAATCGTAGGTAATTAACTTGTGGGTCCCACAGGTGATGGGAATTTCGATAGATAATTATACGACGACGCTGGCTGCGAATACCAGGAAAAGAGCTTTACTTTTGGTTTTAATACTTGTCACAAGTAGGTACTTTTTAATTTCTGATGGTTTTTTCAGAAAAATTGTAGTGAATACAACTTTGTAAGGCCCTCCTCTTCCTGTATTTAATCGAAAGTTGGGGTTTTTATTTGTGGCATGATTATTTTGAGGATATTTTCGCCTATAATTTGTCGTCACGACTAACCTTCACAGCAAGCGCGTCAAGAAAGGGGATTTCTCGCTGTGAAATGTGTTATTCTGAAATGCATTGCTCTTTATTCTCTGAAATGCGCCTTGCGAAAGGTTAACTTGGATGCGGGCTCTTTCCACTGGTCTCAGCGGCGCCAACAGGGCGAGAAGGGGGCAGGAAGTAATTAACTTGCATCACCAAATGCGGTGTGGTACGAGGGTCAAGGCGACCGCAAGGAGTGTGTGGTCTACTCCGACCGTTAGGGCTCTCACTTCGCGGGGAAGACCCAGGGTTGTTAGCCATGCCATTTGACTTTCGGAAAGTGCTTTTTATGACGGATATTTTTATGAGCAGTCACTTCCGTCGCACCATGATATCGTGTTAAAGTATTTGTTTAAAATTATATCGATTCAGAATAAGTGCTGATGCTAGATCAAGTGCGTGTTGGTTTCCTGTCCAAAAAATTCCAAAGCTCTGACTTCCTTCCGGTCATTTATGATATCGTAAATGCTTTGAACTTTAGGAGGTACATTTATGCATTAGCGGCAACATTATGACACATGATGACTTGATGAAAACAATTGTAGTGGGACAGGAGGAAGGGAAGAAGGGCAAGGGGTGGCCCCGAATGAGTTACAGAAGACAGTTTGTAAAGGCAATTAGAGGGAAGAAAAATTAATATTTAACTCGAATTAAATACTGCTGCCCCAGAATTCAATTCATATGCTTATTTAGGAGTTATAGCGTAAAAATGAAAATCAAGTTCATTTTATAAAAATTCAGGGGAAATCCGCAGTTGAATTCATTCAATTTAAATAGATTTCCACAAAGTGACGCGTAATTATGACCAAGTTTCTGAAAATTCATTTTATTTTTCAATGAGCTCTGGCGCCATTTTTTCGATCGCATGATCTATTTCTTATTATTTTCTAATTAAAAAAATCAAAGAAGTTTTTATTTTAGGACCAAAAAAAAATTAAAATTTAATTTTTTAGCATTCCGTTCTTTTTGTTCTCAAATTTCATTTACCACCCTTATGTGAAAGAACTAATAGGAGTAAAAATGTGCTGGCATACATCAAATTAGTGAGTGTGTGTTTTGCTGATTTTCCATGGAGAAAACCCAGAAAAAAGTACAGATAGAGATTGACACAAAGAGTCAGGGACATATAAACATGACAATGACACTGTGTTGGCGTGGACATGGAATTATGCCCGAAAACATATGGAAAAAAATTCGGCCCTCAGCCATCTCCACGTCACCGCAGTTTCATCGTCAGGTTTATATGTCCCTGTCTCTTTGTTTCAGCTTCTATCTGTTGTTATGCTTGAATATTCGCCTGAAGCGACGTATGTGAATGCGAATTTGAATTGAAAACGTCGTGTCTTTCAAAGTGGGCAGAATGGTTATTTGTTTGATGCAATTTTGTGATAAATAGCTAGCGTTGAGGAGGGCAGGTTACATTATTTTCTGAAATTTTGAAGTGCAGGACACTTTAACTTCGTTCGGCGTGATTAAACATATCAAATGTACATTCGAGCTAATATCTCAGAAATGAAAAACAGTGATTTAGGCTTTTCCACAAGATTGCCTCGCTTCTTCGCTCCCGAATCAGCAGTAAAATACGTTTATTTGCTGGCGGTTCTGTCATCCATCGTGAAATTAGTGATCACTCTGACTTTAAAATACTATCATCGTATTTTATCAGACGTTCATTTGTGGACCCAGAGTAGGGACTTGAACTTAATCTGAGCATATGCACGGTACATTTTTTTCATCCAACTATAATCATGTTCATGCTGTGGATGGTATTAACACAAAGCCAACAGACAAAGGGATGTACCTGGGAGTTACGATAACTTCGATCCTCTCGTGGGGAACACATATAAGAAATATTTTTGGAATAATCCTGAAGAAGTTAGGATTCGCCAAGCTGTTTGCGGGAAGATTTTCGGATGAGAAAGTAAGAGAAATGTGCAATTTCGCACTCGTCCGAAATTGACCGCACCTTGAATGTGCGAAAAAACGAATTAGCGAGCATATGAGATCCGAAGCAGAAAGGCTTAATCCGTAAACTAAAAAAACAACAAAGGAAAGCTGCGGAATTCGTCAAAAACTGCCACGGGCGTACACGTACAGACAACGTTACCCAGTTAGACTGGGAGCCGCTAGAGACTCAGAGGTAACGCGCTAGGCTTAGATTGCTTGAGTAATTGATAATAGTTATCTTTAAGAGCAACACGGAGAATATCACCTTAGAGCTCCACTAAATTTATAAGTCCAACAGATGCGATAAATTAGGAGAGATATTTTTTCGAACGGTTAGACATTGGTGTTCGTTTTTCCTCCGAACTATAAAGGGCTTAAATAAATGCTAGTCGTAATTTTGTTTGGGCATTTGATTTTTATATGTAGATGTTAGGTGTCCTACCACCCCTTGCCACACGTCTTTTTAGGCGGCCTGCAGGGTAGTATGTATATGTAGAAGATTGGCATAACAGAATCCCATATCACGTGATTCTCATGGGGAGGAATAGCTGATTTCGACAATAGCGATTGTTTAATTATTTTTCGAATGGAAATTTTATTTGTATTGAATGTTTTACTCACGAAAAAGAAGGCGTATAATGTTTTTATAAATTCATTTATAGGAATTGTGTTAACTTTTTTCCATTTCGCATATCATTACTGAAGTTGGGGGTTCGAAAGTAGGCCTCAGATTTTGGTTTCTGCGCTGCCACCTTGAAAGCTTTTGTTTTTATTTACTCTTAGGTTAACAGTGGGAGACTTTACCTTTAACAGCCAATTTCTCTTAGCCATTTAGGCCATGGCGGTCCATCAAGGATGGCAACGGAATGGAGAAAGAACTTCAATGAAGCCACAACCGGTTGAGAGACTGAAACCTGCGCTGAGCCGCGCTAGTCGGTAATGTGTCACATTTCAAGCCTGCCGCGCGAACGACAGTGAAGGTTGCATGAATTGCATTGATATTTTAAAATTCTTTTTCTTTTTATTTGCAATTGAAAAAAGTTTTAAACGAGTTATCCCTCGTAAATTAACATCATTCGAACGGGAGTGAGGCGCCCTCTTAAGGAGCGTGTCGTGGTTGTGGCGTCGTAGATACCGCGAAGACGGCGCGGCCGAGCGAAGTCTTCGCTCCGAGCGCTGCTTCCGAAGGGGGGAAGCATTCTGGGAACCCCGCAACTCATGAATCGACTCCGCGCGCATTTTGTTTTCCATCGAAAATTTCTCTTTCGGCACGCTCTGCGCACGTCAAGCGTGATCCTCCCGCACCCCAGGGATGGACGGACTTCTTTGGCCGTTGCGTCACCCGTCTGGAACGTGGACACTGCGGCACAATAGCGCGCGCTCACAAAATAAGTCTATCTCTGCCAACAAATGGAGTTCTCGGAAAGAAATAATTCTTTCCGCTGAAAATAGCGTGATTTCAGTCGGGGGGCATGATGGAAACAAACAGATTTTATTCTTGAACTTGACTGAGTTATTCTTGGCAGTAGTATTTTTATTCTTTTCGCCATTGTTCTCCCCATTGAGGATGTGAACTGAGCCTAACAATAGTACATGAACGCGGGAGTTTTATTTTTCCGCTATCTGAAGTGCCGTGAAATGACAAAAAGAATTTTTTTGTAGTATTGTAGCTACTATCTTGCATTTGGAATTTTTCCTGTATTCCTATTAGTTCAATTAAATATTGAGGAATGGTAACATAAAATGCCACGTGTAGACTTTATTACAATTATGGACAATGAGCGTTCTTAATGAGTAAGCGGAAACGTTCATTTCCGCATGACTTATTCCCACATCGAGTCATGAAATTTTATTTGGAGAGTATATGTGGCTGATGTTGGGAGGCTCGTTTTCCTTTTTACAGCCACAGTTTTTAAATGCAGAAAGAGATATTAAAATACTGCTTTAAGATACATTTATGGGTGAATTTTCTTTTTTGACCACGATCATTTCTGCCCTTGCTTGTTAATGTCTTCATGCATACAATTTAGGGCTTTATTGTTATGATGAAATTGTCATCCCCGTTTCCCTTCTGTGCCATTGGAGTCATTTTCACAATACCCTTTTTTAATTTTCAACAACCTTGGCACAGAATCATCGAATGTTGCATGTTTTCAAACGGAAAAATATAATTGCGGAATTTTTATTTTGATTTTAGTAATCTTGTCACATCTTTTCTTGTCGCGCTGGCGACAGCGTTTTTGTTGACTTTTCCATGGTTTCATTTCAAAACTGAAATAGTCAAGTTCACGTCATTCTTTTTACCTTTCAAGCGAGAAGTTGATACATACCCAATGAAAAGCTTACACTTTATTCTCATTGCTGTGTGAGATCGAAAGAATGTGCTATGGATTCATGCTAGCGGAGATGTCTCGAAGTTTATTTTCTACATTAGTGTGAGCGCTGTCATTGAGCTGAATTAATTTTCACATATTTGACTCATTTCAAGGTTCAACCGCAATTATTGCGTTTTTTCTGTTTTATGAAAATGTTATTTTTCTGCTTTTAATTTTATTATCTATTAAATTATTGCAGTTTTACCATTAAATCAAATCTTTAAGCTGCTCTTTGATGAAAATAATCTATAATGATAATAATAACAACGAAACAAGTTTATTTATTTCCATAGATTTATTACACACGTTCGGTTTTGGCTGTTAGGCCATTTAGAAGTACATGTTTCTCAGATAGTTAGCCTCGTATATCATCAGAGGGTGACATTGGTCGAGGGTTGAGTTGGAGGGGCAGAAGAAGCAACGTATAGGATGCAATTTCGGGGTAATTTGGGGTGGTTAGACTTGGCTTGTGCGTGTATAATTTTGGTGGATGAATTTTGGGAAATACTTGGCGAGATGTGCTCTATTTCACCGAGGATACAATTTTGAGCGTAAAATTCGCAAAAGATACGTAACAAAAGACAAAGTAACGTAGCAAGGTTCTTGGCGGTAAACTTGCAGTTGAATGCACAAATTCGCTTAAACATCGCCCATAATCTTGTATCGTGCGTAATTTATTTCAAACAGAAACGATTTTTTATCACACAGCTTCAATTAAATACATTAAAACGTGTTATTGTTTCAGTACCTATAATACAGGTTTTCATAAAATATGAAAAACAATACATTATGTTAAAAGTGAAAATTCCTTTGGAACTACTCATGCCACTGTGCCTCAACCGAAGGGTCCAATGAATCAGCGATTCCCATTGGTCGTAGATTATAATGCCAAGATGGTCTAATCTAATAAATAACAGTAATTATATTCCAGCAAAAAACATGCTCTATTAGTTAAAAGCCAGTTCATCAACCAATACTGCCAGAAATTTTTTCCTACTTTCCAACATCAATGAACAAGCTGGTACTTTCACGGCATTGCCTTCATAACTAAAGCCAGTATCTTCATAGTGTTGCAGCTTCTTGAGAATTTACAGGAACCAGATAATGCGCAATAAGCGATTAGGGGTCATCAAATATACTCGTCAAGAGTTGAAGTAATTTTATCATTTCTATTCGTCCAAGCTTATAGGTAATGATTGATTTTTCATCCATAATTTTGAGATGGATAGTGTTCAAATATTAATTGTTATAGCAGAAATGGTAGTTATCGAGTCAATTTTAATTAATATTATTAACTTCACTTACATAGAGTTTTTCTAACCGTGTTATACGTGTCATTTGTGATACACAGAGGCAATTCAGGTGGTATGGACCTGTGTCTAATAATAGTTTTTCACCAAACAGAAGAAACAGTTTTTCCGCAGAAAGTCTCAAAATTAACCGTTTTGCACGTAATTTTCTCGAAACTTGTACCCAGTGATCTGGTTTTGAGATTCTTCGTGCCTTATAAGTACGTGAGATGTGCTCTAAAGTACCTTGGTAAACTCTAGTTCAACCGTGAAAATCCTGAGGACCTAGGACCACCATATAGTTTCATGATCTCTTGCTGATTCGAATTAATTTTTCTATCAGTTTATGGCATTGGAAGAGTGGTGGGCAGAGTGCTTGCTTTCTGACCGAAGGGCCTCGGGTTCAAACCCAGCTTGAGGTCTCTGCACGACCCCAAATAATACAACTCTGTGAGTGCAAGGGAGGCCAAGGGAATGATGTTTACCTCCTATCCTGAATGTGTGAAACTCTTAGGCTTTTGGCTTAGTCTGTGGTAAGCTCGGCCGTCACCTATCCAAACTATAGTTCGGGTTGAAGCGCAGAGTTGAGAGTTGAATCTCCTCTCCACTCAACGGTAGTGTTGCTGGACAGCATTTTGGTGTTCTTAAGGGTTGTCTTTTTTCATTGAAAGATTCTTATTCGTACACTCGATAAGCTCATTCTTCTTAAACCGTCAACAGCTCCTTCCTTCGTCTTCCTCTTTTCATCTTTGCCTCCATCTTGCCTTTAGTGAGCGCCACCTCTGTGAGTGTCTAAACAGAGACTATCTTTTCTGATTTCTGATATTTTCAACACTAAGCACAGCACTTTTCATCTCATTCCCTTAACACTACCCACTCATCCGAACTTTATAAATTCAGCTCCGGATTTCAACAACTTCACATTGTACTAGTTTATGACCAGACGGTCAAAACGTACATCATTAAATAAATTTGTGGAAAAAATACCATCTCTCTCTTTCATTAAATCAGAATGTCATTCCACTCCATCTAGCCAGCCTCGGTTACTTTAATTTGACACATCTCTTAATAATATCTTGTGAGTGTAGCTATCTTCCACTGTGTCTCTCCTATTGCTCTCATTCTCTCCCTGCTCATTGTTGTTTTTACGAGTGGAGAGGAGTGCACGACAGGTGAAAGGTAAGCACAAAAATATCGCTCTTTTCTTTCGGGTCAGATACGTGCTCCGGGTCTCAAAATTCCGTGGACAGTTCGCAATGCCATGGAAACAGATGGGTTTTGCACGTGCGGATCGCCCACGCTCCCCGCGAGGTCCAGTTGTCCTCGCATCGATTCCAAATAAAGCGACTTCCCCCCTGCTTCCACCTCCACCCCTGGCCCTGTGGTTTCGTCCGACAATTTTCCATCCGCAGTATTGTCTTCAGTTGTTGTCCTGTTTTTCTACAGTGGAAAACAATCAAAACCAAAATAAATATAACGCAATATCTGTAGACGCAAAGTTTATTTTGATTCTCCGCCTATGCTGACAAGTGATTTATACATTATTTCACCCTGCATCCAATAAATCGTTTTTACACATCGAAAAAAAATTTAAATTCGCCGTATTGGGTGTATTCTTATTCAAAATTAGAATGAGCAATCCAGTTTAATCTGTTCGTACGTTGGTGGTTATTTCGGAGATGTTAGTAGTAGTAGTATTTTGATTTAGGGTGCGTGGACGGCTTGGTCAATTCGCGAACCTTCGGAAATGTTCAATGGTCCGCGGGGAAGATATCCTCTTAAAATAATTGTAATACCTCTTAGCTGCATTAAGCCGGTCTTTTGATGGCTAGATGAATTTTATGGCATATCTGAGGGTTTGCAGATGTTTATGGAACGTTAAATAAAACTAAATGAAACTTGGACACATAACAGATCTTGGAGAAACCATTTGTCGTATCAATCATAGATATACTATCCCTTAATTGCAAGTTTCATTCAAATTATCCTTTCTTAAAGTGTAAAATATTTATATATTTGCAATGAACGAATTGTAGCAACGGTACTGAATACAATGTTTTTATCTAGCAATACATCCTCGTGATATTTATTCCATTTATTCTCCTTTCATTACTATGGGAAGGGTTAAGAACAGCAAGCGAGGAATTCGTCTCGCATGCATTTGGCCAGCATGAAATTTTTAGGTTGGTCCCTAAAGGATGATTTTTATGAAATTCAACTGTTTAAACTCTCTTCCCGCTTGTCGTAGGAGAACTAACGGAGATATCGAATGACCTTATTTTGTTTAGAAATTCTATCGGTGCCTACGGTCTAGTTGTATTTTTGATCACGAATTGTTTGAACAATTGCAGTAAACAAAGAAGTTTCGTCAGTCAGGCTTAGTAAAACCTCATGATAGGATAGTGAAACCTTAGCAGTGGCACACGTTTGTTCTTGATAATAATTGAAGATGAATCCTGTCAATTGAAAACAAAAAGTTCTACTAAATAATGAGTTAATGAGAATAAAAATCTGCGCAAGTTAATGTGATTTCTCATAGTTAATCGCTGCGCTAGCATGATTGGGTAAGATGGCTCTATAGAAGTGATGTATTATTTTCTTAAACTATTACCTAATTTCAGTGACTTCCATTGTTTTCTTTGTTAAAATACTAATGCAAGGTAGGAAAGAGTGAGTGTTACAAATGAAGGACTTAATTGAGTGCTAGTATACCTAGGCGAACATCACTCCAGAAGTCCATAGGGTTTCTTGATGTCAGAGATTTCGTCATAATTGTATAAAATAACGATATGCTCATTACATCAAAGTTACATATAGTACAACATTTTTGCAATTGTCAATAATATCGAATATGAAAATGTCAGAGAAAAAACTGAGGTAAATTTTAAATTTAGATTTAACTTTATTTCGTAACGTATTGCTCAATGAAACTTAAGCTGTTATGTTTAAATTCTGTGTATATATATATATAGCCCTTGTTAACATTTGCATCTCCAATACAAAAGTTTTACGTTTGAGGACGTTCTGAAGTGATATTTTCAAATTTGAGCAACAGCTAACGCTAGCCATGATACCCTTATAAAACGGTCTATAGACTAAGACTCTGCGCGTTCCAAATTTCACGCTAATTTTACCGTTAACTTTATATCGACCACACCAATTTTCGCGCTAATTTCACCAGATTTGGCGTTAACTTTTTCTACGAACTCCGCCATTGATGAATGGGTAAAGGAATCGCATGCTAAGTGCTCCCTACGGATAGTTCTATGGTTAATATCTACCGATTCTACCGATAGTTCTATGGCTAATTCTTTCAATAAACCGGCCTTTATGTGCCAGAAAAAAGACAGTGTCAGTGGTAGTGGCACATCCTCTTAACAGCGTAGCACGGTAGAAGGAATGTACGAGAAACGTAATGAAACGTATATATACTCGTAGAAACGAATGACCGCGATGCAATGGGGCCTACACCGTATTGTCTCCGCCACCTTCGGGACCCAGCCTTCTCAATCGAGAGAGCTGAACTGACACAAGGTCCCGGTGCCGCGTGACTTATTCAGCGGGTGCCGCCACAGGCGAGGAGCGATTGGCGACTGTTTCCGCAAGGGCGATCAACCTCGAGACATCACCGTGCAGAATTTCTTAAAGCTATGCGTGACGTCACCCCAAAGGATTCAATTTCGCTGAAGAAGTCGCGAGGTCGTATCCGGTTGGCACTCCATTTTTTAGATTTCAACAGTGTGTCCTTTTAACTTTAAAGGGTTTATCGACCTGTCGTGTTCAAAACGTGACGAGGGCTCTCATTCAGAGCTGGTCAAACTTGAGAGAAACGCATGTTTCGAGTAGGTAAACCAAAAGCTGTGGGGTGGACGACCCCGCGACAATTCGTGGTGCAATTGAAAAATGCAATCATTTATGTGCCAAAGCGTTTCTCGAGCTTCACAACGGATGATGATTTCTATTGTAGCCGAAGCGACGTTTCGATAGACAACCTAATTATAACCTTCTGGACGTTCTCACCCTTGTGACAGAATTCACTCTGATTCAAACAAGCGTGTTTTTATGCCCAACAATAGAGGTTCAGGGACCATCTGCTAGAGTGGCTAGTTTCGCTGACTATGGCTTTCTTTTTCGTTCTTCTCTAAAAATTTTAATCCATGGTATCACTTGTCTCTGCGTACTACTTAATTTACATTCCAAGTCTCTGTTGTAGCAATGAGGATACAAGCTGATCTTGGTGGCCTCTTTCCCTCCCTCATTGGAAAAAAATCACCAAGGGGAAGCCCAATAATCGCATTTACATTAAATTCACCCGGAAAATCTAAAATAATGCGTTCATAAACGTTGTATTCAACACAAGTTTTGTATCGCCAGTTCAATATAAGATGCTTATGAGAATTTTGAGATATTTTTTTAATTTTTCGAAGGAGATTCTCCTAAATTAAGGTTTCTTTGATAGATGTGTTTCGTTCTGTCTAGACGCAATAAAAAGCAATGAATCGTCCTCCTCAGCACAAGCCAGCGCCTTAAACCATCATTGGCACGCAGGTACTAAGTTTTTAAAAATCATCATCCTCTATTGACCGTCAACTTCATTTCATCGTCTGTTGAATCTGTTTATGGTATTTTCACCATCAAAACACTGGCCTCAGGTGTCCTAGGCTGAAGTTCTCACCATCACGCTGCCCAGACATTCTTAGGAAATTCAGCGGAATATTTAGAAATAGTAGTTTTCCCTGAAGGATCCAAGAAACCGATGCGCATTTTGTTGATGTCCCTTCACCATCAGTAATGGAGATATTTTTAAATATCTGGTATTTGAGATACGATATGCAGCAGGCCAGCGAGTCATAAATACCCTGAAAGTTTTCTACCGCTGTTGCATTTTGGAATAACTGTTAATGTTTTTGCAAAGAGTTGGCTGGTACTGATATTGAGTTATACTCCATCGTATGTCCGTTCCCCTTGAAATACCCACTTTATTAACACGACCTTCATTGTTTCACTTCGCCTGTCGTGACAGTGGTGTGTCGTAATTACTAGATTTCAGCAACCTCTATAAAATATTCTCATAACCAATATTTCACAAAGCGAGTGAAATGAATCATCTATAATTATGAAGTGTGGTCACCAAGAGTTAGTTAAAACTGATAAGCTGGGAATAGCTGAAATAATAGCTTCTATGGTTTGCATCGTAAAGGTCGGTAAGAATTTTCGCCTAGAGCTATGCTACGATAAAGAAGGCGTCAGGAAAAACACATTTAATCTGGATCGAGAGAAATCATTTAGTCTTGGAGCAATCATGATTCGCAATAGTTATTCGTGACAAAAATAAATTTAGGCTTAGGGCATACCGCTATTATGCTGGGGGTGATCTCATATTTGTTGCAAGAAAGAAAAACTGGTCTAAAATGGGTTATTTTTCATGCCTTTACTCTTATCTCTTTAGTCATTCTTATTCGGGATTGCACATTCCATGCACATGAGTGTTCCAAAAAAACTTAATGCAACGATAATTTATCTTTAGTGGACGAGCGTTTTTTTCTTAAATTCATGCTGACGTCGCACGAAGAAAAAGCCCGTTCTTTACAGATCTTGAACTAATTTTTATATTATCTAGAAATGAAATTGCCCACTCAATGAAGATGATAGCATTATTTATGCTTACTTCATGTAAGTAGATAGCGTGATAATATCTTCCTATTCCCTTGCCATCTCTCATTCCTGAATCTTGAAATCCATTGCTGCAACCTCTCTCGTCTCCTGTTGGGACCCACGCCAATTTAGAGTATATATTTACTGTTATGGTCTGTCTAGTCATTAATTGGGACTTTGGCGCACAAAGTTTTTCCGCATGTGGACCATGGAGTTTACTCATCGGTCATTCGGACTTACGGAAGGTATTCCTTCTCAGCCTACGCTGAGTCCTTGCATTAATGGCTCCAAAACTTCTCCGTCAGACTTCTATCAGGTTAGTGGTGATTTGTGGCGGCTTGTGACCGAGTGCTGAGGTTATTTTCTGTTATCCTAGTTAGAGCGTCGAGTTACCCAGTGTAGGCGTTTGACTGTAGTTGGCAAAAGTCACGGAGAGGTTCTTTTGATGTAATTTCCTTTGAAGTGTTGCGATGAAATGGTCCCGTATAATATTTTCAGTTGCGAATAATCCCTTCCCCTAAAATGCGCCAAGGCCTTTCACCCAATTCTTTCATGTTGCCGTCGAAAGAATATTTGCTCTCATTATTTTCGGTTGTGTAGTTAGATGCTAAAACTGAGTTTAATGTGTTTATACGATGCTATAAAAACCTCATCCTTGAATGAAACGCACTTGAAGCCTGGTAGGCCCTCTTTCAGTTCTCGGAAAAGCTATGTGAAAATCTAGTTCTTCAGTTCAGGAAAAGCTATCTGAAAATAATTTACGAATTTACTCTTTCAGTTCACAAAAGAAAACTATTTGAAACTAATTTATGGATTTAGATTATACGGCAGTAACTTGTTGAAACAAACTAGGTATTTTGGTCAGTTTTTTTTTCAAAAGGCGATCGAATCTCGAGTTATTAGAGTCCTACTTTTGGTATGCTCTTAAAATTAAAATTATTTAAAAAAATAAAAAAGTTAAAATTACTGATAATATCTTAGAAGATATAGGATACATATCTGTCTAAGCACTTCATCTTAGTGCGTTGCGGGATGTGTCTCGCGATTAGTATTGTTTAGGAAGCTATTAGTCACTTAAATTGTGTTAATGTGATCTAACTGGAAGGAAATGTTCGTGTTACATTTATCCTAATCCGAAAATTTATCTGTTTTATGACATATAGAATTAAGACATATAGAATAGTGTACAAATAGAATTAATGTATTATGACCAGGGTTGTAGTTGGGAAAAAATTTGGCGGTAGGTACTCACCAAAATTTGCCAACAGCTGAACATATATGAATTAATACATCCGGCCGCGATTGAAATGTCTAACTCCAACTCTTATATTAGTTCCAAGTTGTGCAACGAGATAACTCTCGACAAGTAAATAATCATCTCCGATATTTCTTTCTGAAATCCATTGGACAATTTACAGTAAGGCTATTTTTAACGGATTTGAAAAGGTTTAACCGATACGTTTACAACGAGTTTGGATTTAAGGGGTTACGCCGTACCGGCCCAACTACAGCACTGATTATGGCATGATGTGAAGTCTTAAATAGCCACAGTCAAGAGTATTACCAATTTTGTTTCCTGATTACTCAGTACACGATTGATATGCCCTTTTAAATTATTTTTCCTTTGACGACGACAAGTTTCTCTATCTCTTTAATGACTAATAAAATAATCTGTTTCAGCGTATTAAAATAATCTCATTTAGCTCGAAGTTTCTTACAGCTAGAAAAATACTCCACTCCACAGTTCTGCATACCATTCTCTATAGAAATTGAACAAAAAGTATACGCATGAATGTTGCAACTTTTATGAGTTTTTATTATTTAACGTAAATGATCACAGTCGATTATGAAACCGTAAGTGAATTTCTAATCCTCGTTTCAAGGCCAGAGAAGAGCTTTCATTGCGAAGTATAGCGGCGGTCGTTCACTCCAGGCATGAAAGTCATATTTCCTTTGGCGGGAAACGGTCGTCGGTATGGGATTAGTGTGAAGATTTGCGGTTTCGCATAAAGGAAACGGATACGACGTGTAAAAAAAATTGACGTGTGCGATCACGCTTGTGGCTTCATTGGCAAATTTCACTTAATAGTGAATCCATAGCTTCGTTGTGATTCGCGGAGACTCACCCCCTCATGCTGCAGTTTCAGTTACTGGATCTTTACTCCAAAATCTACTTTTAGTTCTTCAGCACCTTAAGAATTCATGGGGATAACCAGTGTGTGTACCTGGAAAACAGTTTGAATGAATAACTCGCGGAATCTATTTCCGAGTGTTTCATTCATGCCAGAAGTATTTTTGGACCTTTCCATGTAGGAAAAAGTAAATCATCTATTATTTTCTTTGCATACGTTTCGACAGCGGCAAATGACTGCAAGACGTGATAATGCAACTCGTATAACTTAGGTAGTTAGTGATTAACGTAGTAAGTCTGCCATATTTTTGCTCTTCATTTAACATCGACACGATTACACTTTACTTCTGAGAATAATTTTCATATTCGTAAAATCATATTGCTGCCTCTCATAAATGACCACGTTTTTGTTTCTTTGAAGGAAAATTGTCTTAATTTCTTCGCCAATCATGAGTTTGCTTGAAATGATTGGATGTTTTAGGAGTAAATAGGTGATATGAATAAAGTGAGGGTTTTTTCGTCTAATTTGAGTAGATATTTTTTAAATCATCTTCTTGTGCATCAAATATCGTCATTTAAAAATACATTAAGAATAAAGTCGTGTTAAGTTATTTCATTTAACCCGTCTCCCAATAACTTTATCTGACACGATCTACAACAACACATCCTTGGTACTTGCAGTGATTTCGTAATCGACTATGAAATTAATGAAACTAGTGCATGTTTTTTGTGAAGAATAGATGATGACTGTTATTTAAAATGTGGCTCATTTTTTATTATGAGCGATTAGTAGCCGAAAATTATTGTTTGCTTTTTAAAGATTGTTTTATTATTGTTTAAAAACACCTATTATTTATCACCCTTAGCATCATTAGCAGTGGTATTGTGCATTTTAAAAAAGCATGGATTTAAAATTTTGAAGCCTTTTATACATAACAATTATTTTACGGTAGTAGGAAGAAAATAATAGCCGATAAAATGAAATACAGCACTGATGAAGTTGATGGTTAGTTCTTTTGAAATTATGAATACACTCCCTTATTAAATTTTCGTTTCGGAGCCATAGTTTAATAATAATGGTTTATAGGAAAAGTTTCTTGATGTCAGACCAGGATGCTCTATAGTCCTCGTTTGCGCCTCAACCTCGGCAAAACTAGTGCGGATTTCCTTCGTCTCAATAAAAATAACTATTTCTCTGTGTTAAGCGTTGAGCTCAGGCTATCTAGATGATTCCACTGTAGGCATTCAGTACCACTTCCAAAGGTATCACATTCGCTTGAGGTCAAATCTCAAACCACTAGTCAAATGACCTAAAACCTGTGAGGGAAGCATTTTAAGGTCAGGCCATTGAAATTAGATCAGTGCAACGTTATGAAACAAGGTTGGTTGTTATACAGGTTAAGGAGGAGATATTTACTCCAAAGAAAGGGTTATTTATTTTGTTGTGGACTTGTGGGTAGAGTGTTTGTCTTCAGACTGAAGGTCCCATGTTAAATTCTGCTTGAAGCCTTTGGACACCTCCGGCCCCGCCCCCCCCCCCCCAAACAAAAATACTCGGGAGTGCCTCAAGTAAGTGATCTGGCCCTCCTTACCTGTACGTGTAAATGCATTTAAAAATTAAGTTTTACCGAACATAAATTTGTTTTATTGGAAAATGCTTTGATGGGATTTCGGTTTAAGGAATGGATGATATTTTCTTAAATTTTAGATGTGTCACATGTCTTTAGCTAGACATTAATTTATACAGACTCTGCCCTCAAGTAAACAATTTAACATTCAGTTTTTGGGTTTTGATATAATGAGAACTTAGGTAAAATGTTCTTCCTCATAAATAATCAGTGTATGGATTCCGCTAATGTTTATTAGGTTTTAGATTTACGTGCATGTTTTATGCAAGAGGTGGCCATGTAAAAGGCTCTTTGAATGCCTCCTGTCATGGTTTATGAGGTCATTGAGGAGAATACCATTATCCAAAGCCAGAGAGTGAGGCAGCATATGTTTGCAGGATTGAAGCTTTTTTTTAAAACCTCTACAGACGCATGTACCTTTGTATTTTTCCAAACAAAATTATGCGATCTTTGTTAAAATTAATGAATGTGATGTTCCTTCTTTCTTTTTACGCTCTAATTCGCTTGAATTATCATTTATTTTGCCCCTTTACCATGAAATATTTTTCCGGTATTATTTTGTTAATAACATATGTATTTACCTATGCTCTAAAATTTTCTTCTCGTTGAGGTATTTAGTAATATTTCCTAAAACTTTGCCGTTATTATGGGTGAAACTCGGAACTCTTATACATAGAGACAGTGCTGATTTCAAAACTATGACTAACGTATACTTTAGTTCATGTTTATGTTTGGAGTCCTATTCAAAATCGCAGAACTTTACACGGTGGAGAGTTAATCCACCATTCGTTCGTAGAAGTTGATTTCCTAAAGGAGCTCTCTGAAAGTCTCCTGGAGACCTTTGTTTTGAAATTATACCTCGATACGTGCGAAATGGGAATTTCTTTCTAGACTGCGGCTGAAAACGGCCGAATCCGTCACTTTTTCTTGTTATTTAAAGAGTGACATTGGGGAATGAGGTAATTAGAATGGGGAGGTGCGTCCCTTATACGTCCAAGCAGCTGTCACTTCAAAGAATCTAGTGATGAGAAGGTCAGAATAAGAGATTTCATTCATTCTCTGGAGTTAAAAAGAATTTCTCCGTCATAATTCCTAGATTCCTTATTACGAGATGTTACGATGTGTCTGTGATACCAAATGGAAGATGTTGCGGTTGCGCTATCCGTGTGGTAAACACTTCATGGAACTTCTCAGATGGCGAACCGCAGAACATCCCACGGAGATTTTCGAAGGCCTTTTATCTTCTCATATATCTCGCACTTGTTTATTTGAACTCGGAAGTTATCTCACCTCTCGAGTGACTCATATGCAAAGTTGGTAGCTCGGAAGCTAATGTACTGTCTCGGCCGTTTGCTTTTGTTATTCATCAAGTGTACAAAAAAACCACAACCTCCTGGTTTTTCATCTAAATATTTTCGGACTCGGCTTCCGAACTGGTCAGATCAGATTGACGTAATACTGAAATAAATATTTATTTTTCACATTTACTCTTTCTCTGTTTGTCTTTATATCCTTATGAATATGGAATACAAAATGTATGGACTTCAAATTATTTTAGGGTTTTAAGCATATCCAATGGATTCAAAGTGAAAATATGAACATAAATTAGAAAATGAGCTAGGCTATTGTTATCGTTAATTGATATTTGGTGCCCACTGCGAAAACACGATGGAAATTATTAGATGCTTTCCCCCGATTTGTATTCTTATTGAATATTGTATTAGCTTTATTTTTATTGGCATCATCTTATCAAAATTTTTAATACGGCCTTGCATTTATTTTCATGTAAAAATGACTTCAACCGATGTTAAATTTATATTTTGGCTAATCATAATGGTGGTCTTAAATATTTAGGTAATTGATTTCTGAGTTTAATTGACCGTAGATATACTATTAATTGATATTTGGTGCCTACAGATTAAAGACGATGGAAATTAACTCTTATTTTTTTCCCAATTTGTTGTCTGTAAGAAAGTCCTCGTAATTCTTTATGGCTCTTCCATCTTTTGCATTCGAGAATATGTAATTACAAAATTATGTGAAATTAACTCAGTTCCTAATCGTAGGCATAACTAGGGCGTCTATTTCTCTCCCAGAGGCAGCCATTGCTTGCATAATACACCAGTGGCGTCAAGAATATGACTTAATGCCGGGCATATCGGAACGTTCTAAGAAATAGGGTACATCGAGATTGAGATAGGAGCAAAAGATCATAGGTCTAAAGGCTAGATGTTCATTAATTGATTTAAATCCGGAGCCAAGTTGTACTCGCGAGATCCATCAAAAAATTTTATTCAGCGAAGAGTCTGAGTTGTCAGCAGCCAGCGGCATAACGATTCTGATCTCAAATTCTTTGCGGCGTTTAATGTTTTATTGTACTTTTATTATAATTTGTATTTCAATTTATGTGATCCGATGCGAGCATAGAAATTAAAATGGAAAAGGCGGTATAGTTTTGGGGAACAATGGATTTTACAGGCACTTGTTATGTAACGAAATGAAAAATTCAGTAGGTATTTATGGTCTATCAATCAATGGCCTATGGTAATTCAATCTAGCCTATGAGTCGGTGTAAGAGGGAAGAATTTATAAAATAATTGACCACATTCGTGGTGCGGCAAGAACGTTAAAACCATTGATATAGTCAAACATATTTTGACTGCCCTGTTTCAGGAACTTAAAACTAATTTTGGCTGTCTTTATTTCTCCGTCTATTTTGGTTGTTGATAGTTTAAAGTTCGTTTCATATGGGGCTCCATATAACTACATAGCCTCTACCTGGGACCTCGCAGAGTAATGCATAGTCGAGGCGCGGAGAAATTTGCGTAGTTTTGCGCTTAGAAGCAGTTGGAATACTTTGAGCAACAGATAGTTCAAAGCTGATTCCGCTGATACGATGCATCTTAAGTCGCTTCCAAGGGTCTAATATAAAGGAGGGGCCCTTTTTATCATGTAGAAGTTTGATTTATGTTGGTACTTAGGGCACACTTGGACCAGTTTAAAAAATTGTACGCTTGGAGGCGATGAGTTTAGAGCGATTCATTATTCTCAATATTTTCAATCGCGAGGATATATGAATTTGATGGATCACATCTTTATATCTTTAAAACCCGTGAAATTGAGATCGCTTTCCCGTCAGCGAAGTGAGTGACGACTTTTGAAAACCTATATAATGCACCTTGGGGGTCAACTTATGTAGTGCCCGTGTGCGCTTGGGCGCAATAAAGTGAATAGTCTTTTGATTAATTCAACTATCTTTGACAACATGTGACGGAATTACTTGAAGGATGAATGAAAAAAAATGTTTCGTTCTGTCCACTTTTTTGCGAAAATTAAAGTTTCGACGCATAGCGTAATCATCATCTTTCATATACTTAACAATTTTCGTGATAAAAAGTGTGCCGTACGTAAATGTTAATTAATTCATCCTAATGATTAAAGATTTAGCGGCCCACGTAATGATTATATGGTTTTTGTGTGGATACGCGTTTTCATGATTTTTTACCGACGCGCCACCTCAGGAGAACTCTTCAGGATTCTTCATTACATTCTGAAGAAGCCTCCTGCAGCGGAAGGAAACGTCAATGACAAACCCATGGGACGCCGAGGGACCCAAAAACCATTTTACCAAATTAATTATACTCATAATCATAATCATAGAACCATAGGTAAATCTCTTATAAACAGCTTATTGAATTCGTGTGGTATGAGTGTAGTTTTATTCACCGAAACTCGTAGGTACTTTGGGAAATTGTATAATAATAATATTTATATTATAAATATAATAATAATAATAATAATATAATACATACATCAAACTGCAAAAGGCTGTAATAATTTCAACCTGTCATATCACGAGAAAATTTCTCAACCCAATTCAACAGTAAAGAGTTACCTTGGTGAAAACCCGTGCTCTTAACACTAAAGCTACTCAGTGAAAACTGAAGAAAATTAAAGAACAAAATAATAATAATAATAGTCTTCAAGCGATCGAGAAATAGTTTGGAGAGAGGTTTTAATGACATGATAGAGAACTGTGTCATAGAGGGAGAAATGTTTGGTGAGTGGAGAGGGATAATAGAGAGAGCGGGGTAGGGATAGTGAGGGATAGGTCTGAAGTGGTGATGATAATATTTAACCACTAAGAGGAATGATTGCGTATTTAAGTCTATTTTGGCTGGAAATAATGTGACGACGACAATGAATATGTGTATACGCTTATTAAATATCATTGACAAATAAAGACCATTTCAGTAGTATTTATGTAGTTGGTTTCAGTCTAGTAGTTTAGCATTTTAACATTGCTTTAGTCTCTCTTTTATAACTTGATCAGGTCTTGAAATATTGAACAAAATATATATCATTTTCGCAGTGGACCGCTACATTGGATAAATGAGATGAAAATGAGAAAGATGAAAATATAATCTAGTCTGGTACTGATGCTTGTGCTTTCAATAGGCACTTCGAATAAAGTCGTACGGGGGGAGATGCTTGCAGAATACTCTGGATTCACAATATCAAAGGTAAAATTCATGGAATGGTAAAAAATGGATGCATATTGCATAAAATCACTGGATATGGGTTCGTGATCAATAAATTTTTCGCCTTCTTACTTATACCGCAGTTTATTTTGCTTTATTTTGCATATATTACTGCCGTACTGCGCCCTATACTAATAAGAGTGACGGGTAGGAATTAAGCGGAGCTGATTTAATTTTACCACCTCGAGGAATGATTGCGTATTTGATTCTATTTTGGTTGGAAATTATGTTAAGAAGACTATAAACATGTATATACACTTATTACTTATCATTGATTGATAAAGAGCATTTTAGTATAGAAGTTTTTGAAGTCTATATATTTTGTAGCCCGCATGCAAACATATAGAGATAAAGAGAAATAGTGATTGAGTATAAACGTTGTATATAGATCGCCAATAGATCTTCTGACCTGACCAGTTTGGAAGGCGACGCCGAAAGTATATTTTCTAGAAGAGCGTCAAATCTCAATCCTTTGCTTTAAATTCGCATCAGGAAAAGCATGCCCACGCGTCTCCGGAAGTGTCCAAATCCTTTGCCATCGCGGACTAATTCTCACGGTCAATTTTTCTCCCATTAATATCCATCCACCTAGTGAGTGTCGAGGGCGCCTCATTCCATGGGTGCCGGCCTAGCCGCTCTTTGATCCATCGTCTGTGGTGCCGCCGCGCCGCTGGAGCGATGCTGACACCCCTACAGTGATGTCGTTTGCAATGCGATGGCCGATATTTACTCGATCCGCTGACGCTGCGTCGAGTCAGCGGTGATATTAGACCCATGGATGATCCCTGAGTTCCAAAATTAGATTCGGCTTCGTAAACAGCCTTGAGGATTGAAAAGCTGATAAAATGTCGGGTGGAAAATTATGTGGAGAAAAGATAAAGAATATTGTGCATATATTTGGCTTCAAAAGATCCATTTATTTTTCCTGTGTGTTCTTTTTACGCGTTTCATTTTATTGAGTGCCAACGACTTACAGATTTTATTATTATATGCTGCACGCACCATTTTCATTAATTAGTAGCGAGGGGTGTATACAAGGGGAAGCCCATCCCGAAATGAAGTAAATGAAGAAAGAAATATACCTTAATCTGCACTAATTTTTTAAATAGTGCATTTGGGCTTGGGGACTTTCAGTGATATTCCGTTGTATAAATTATAATTCGCGTTTATTTAAATATTAAATATCAAAGGGCATCCATTCAGACATTGAGTTAACCAAAAATTGCATTGATCATGCCCTTGCTCTCCTCGAAAATAAGTTATCCATGTAAGCCACTATGTTTAGCTGATACCTCTCTGTGGAGATGGTGATTTTAAACATTGGAAAAACATGCTTTCACGTTTTCAAATATAATACATCGATCATTTTTGGATAGTTACAAATTTTATTGATTAATTTCTACGTTTTTATTGTCCATTTTCACTCCATATTGTATCTTTCTGATTATTATTTCATGACCATTGACCAGTGACCATTTGGAAAAATATATATTCGTTCTTCAATAAGCATTCTTTAGGAATTATTCTTGACACGCATCCGGTGAAATCCGTCTTTTACAATTTGTTTCATGTCATTCAAAATTAGAGAGATGATAATTCTTCGTTTTTCAGTGCCATATGCGGTAAATCATTCGAAATTAATTACCCTCAAGGAGTGTATTTCGAAGTTTGTAATATGAAGGCATCCAAGATAACCGTTTACCAATAATTACTGTTGGAGAAATAGTGCGCAAAACGTTGTGGTTGGAACAAGCGATTTGTCAATTTTATGTAATGCTGTGAAAACTGTGGTTTTCCAGTTATATTTAAAAGCGAAGAAAAATGGGGAAGACGAAATCCATTGTTTCATTCACAATTAATTGAAATATCGTATATTGTCAAATCTCTCACTTTCTCACATCTATAGAATTTTGTGAATGTTGGAGTAGCTTCAGTAACGTACGTGCAACTCATCAGTCATCCAACGTTGGGAGGTAGGGCAGAGTATATGGAAGAGTAGAGAGATGCCGAAGCTGTGATAGGTGAAGCGCGTCCTTTAATACAACCGTGGCAGCGCTACTTCTTTACGCTTTAGTACGCTTTAGTTCCGAACCTCACACCTCTGTCAATGGTGCTGTTGAAACTATGCTCAAAGAAGAGTTTGTCAGGCCATCTATTTCAGTCGCTACCCTCAGAGACCTTGTTCCCGCCCTTGTGACTTCTTGCTCCGTGAATTCACCGTTCCTCGTAAATAAATCAGCTTGCCTCCAGGAACTAGTATTCGAACGATTCGAACTACCATTCCAGGAACCTTGTGGAAGAGACGATGTTTTCGTTGTTCAGCGACCCTGCGCCTGAGCGGTTGGCCTTGCGTCACTGACACCGAGCCCTTGTCACAAACGGAATGCGGGTGGGAAGAATGAAAGCGTAAATAAAAGAATTCAAGCGTGGCTCTCGTTTCCTGTCGCTGGCTTTATAAATTCGGCATCATCAAAACACGATGGTGACGCCGATCCGTGGTAGTCAACTTCCAGCGAATTCTTTTAATGATATTCTCTTCGAATGATATTGAACTGTGGTCAACTTGGGTCCTCTGCCACCGTTAAGATTTGCGGTAGATGTGATAGGTTTCGGGTATTTTCGGTGGCTTATTCTATTTATATCGTTTCGGAGAGGTGAGCGAAAGAAGAGGAGGACATTCAGCATAAATTGGGCATCACGCCGTGAATCCTACCTTGAAACAAGCTCTCTATTTCGGGCACAATAACTGCCATCAACTATAAAGTGGGTTTTCTGCAGATCATCTTTGAATTTATGTTATATTTCCAGTCTTATCTATGCCGGCAATATTTTAAATAAGCCATCAATGCAGGCCATAATTCATGGCTTTGCGACAATTTGGTGGTGAAGTAGAAGTGATTATATGATTCAAGGCACGTTGTTTTGGCAAAAATAAGAAAAAATCACCAAATGCATAATAGGCTCAGCATTGTTTATAGCAAAACGATTTTTGGATATTTAGTTTGAGGCGGATAAATGCCCATTAGGAAATTTTCATCAAAATCTGAGATCCAAAGGGACAAACATGTGTTGAATTGAGGTGGAGTGACCCATATACTTTGTATTGTATATTTATCACTTAATTTTATGGGTTTAATTGAGCTCTCGTTGACTCTTTTTTATTGAGTTATTCCATCTCATTCAACTCTCGATTATTATCTATTTCCTCTCCGTCCTTTCTTGGTATCTTCACATGGTCATAACAAAGTCTGAAGTCGTATCCTTTTTAATCACTCATTCATATTTATGAAAATCCCTCGTCAAATAGTTCCTTAGCCATCACGCCATCGAATTTACATTCCGCCAGAAAGGAGTACGCTGGAGAACTTGATTACGCTGAAGAACCATGGTTACCCGTAAACTTATTCGCTTAGGGACGAGTCTTTGCTAATAATTGAAAGATACATTGTAGTAATGCTGATATGCCCTCTCGCTAACGTTTTTAAGGGATCAACATAACCGGGTTAGGAGAAATCGACTTACCTCGAAGGCAGGTATTTGTATTGTACATTGTGTAATTTAAAGCCTTCTGCGTGCATATTTGTTAACTTGTGATTTTGACCTTAGCATTTATATTTAAGTTTGGTAGAAATAGAATGGATAGCGGCAGAAATTGAAATTAACAAATAATACCCAAGTTAAGTTGGATCAGTGGCGCAGCGAGGGGGGGGTTGTGGGGTAAACCCCCCCCCCCCCAGAGCTCAGAGAAATTATTAAGTTAAATCTATTTTACTTAATTACATTAATATTACTCATAGGATAGAGTAAGGACTTATAAAATATCCTTCAGAATGCCGTAAAACTCACTATTTATCCTAAATTTTTCTGGAGAGTGCCCCTGCACCTTCCGCTTACCCTGGCGGGTATGCCATACCCCCAGGCACCCCAGTATTAGTTGCGCCTAAAATCCCTCCTAGCCTTAATTCCTAGCTGCGCCCCTGTGTTGCATAGACCATGAATGTAAAATTTTATTATATCAAGAAACAAATACTTACCAAAGGAACTTCTCTCTCAACTTACTAATTTCTTAATAGCAGCATATCTAAATTATGTTAACTTTAACGCGTCTCGTATTATATCTTCTTTGCTTATTAATTTGGGCTCCCTTGGTTTGAGAGTTATAGACGATTAAATTGCTGTTTCGTAAGTAGCTCGAAATCCGCGGAATTCCCTGAAAAAGTCCACTGAATGCTGTATATGTGTTTGGCTAGTGGCTATCCATCCAGTTTTGTCACAATTGCTTACGTTTTGTTTTACATTCCTTTAGTATTGAATGTCCCACACGAGGTTTTCGAAGGCAGAAGAAGAATGGATTGTTTTCCCATTGTAGTCGTATGAAACGTGTCTCGCGTCGCATTACCCTACGTAATCGCTGGCAGCTGAGATAAATAATTCTGAATGAGCCTTGGCGTCCTTTGTCCAATTCTAACCTTGAACTTGGTCACTTGGTCGCATGGCGCAACGGCATAGGCATGTGTCCTTGAGGATCACGGAGCCTTTGTCGTGCTTGAAAAAAAATAATTTCCCATAATCTCTTATCTTGCGTGATTTTGTGACGAAAAAATCAAATCAGGATTCCTTGACGGTAATAATGAACTAAAAATCATCTCTCCATTCGTAAGAATGAGTGCTGTTATTCATAAAGTCATATCGAAGCTTTCTAGGACAAGTAATATTCTAAATAAAATTGATGACTTAAGCAGTAACTGTCGTAAATTTATGATGGAATACTCAAAACATGTTTTTTAAACAAAACATTTTTCACGTATTTATATAGACTCGTACGGATTTCTATAAAAATTAACACAAAATTCTAAAAATTGACATTAACCATACTGTCCTTGTTAATTGTAGGGTTTTTAGCCTGTCTGTCCTCCAATTATCTCAATTATCTCTCATTTGTCACGAGGGGAAAATAGGTTTATTTCTCGGGCGTTTCCATCAAATCCATGAAACGACTGATTTTCTGTCTATCAGATAGTTGGAGTGGAAATGGAAAAAAAATGTTCAGATGCTTCTTCTTCTACATGATGAATGTTCTTCAAATGCTGTATTACCGTATGGGCATACCCACTACCGGATCACTTTCATGTTTTTTTTTGGCAAAATTTACTCGATCGGGGTTGGAATATAGTTTTTGAGCACAAGTACTGTTTCAAGAGCACCATATTCTCAAAATAAAAATAAATATTATAGCGTATTAATTGCATGGCAAATAAGATCTGAAAAATATCATGGTTCGGTTGTGTTACACCTACTTGTTTGCGTTTATATCGCGATAGCCAAGAATGTTTTTTCTCAGTGAAAGCTCTCGCTGGTCATTGCAATGTATTTTGTGTTTTCGTGTATACTCTGAGTACCATGTTCGTGGATACGCCCGTTATTCATCGTTGGTACTTCGTGAAACTTGTTGTTTACGTGAAATTTTCTCGTGTTGCCCAGAAGATTTCGGAATCCTTATCGGTCGGGTGTTTTGATTCCCAACGCAGGCATCGAAAAGTTGGCCTTCAAGAATTCCGTAATGAGTTGGAAGCCTTAGGAAGATATTACGCCGATAATTCGTGCTTGTGAAGCCCCGTTTTAGTTGAATTTTTTTACTGTTTCGTCCTTGAGTGAAACTGGTCTCCCGTTTATGGTGAAACAAATATTTTTGTTTATGGTATTTACGTATTTATTCGCTTATTTTAATCCATGCTCGATCAAAATAGGCTTTTGGCATTTTGCTATTCATTTCAATTTTTGCAGTATTATCCACAGCCAAGTGGAAACGAACTGATGTAACTGATCATACATTTTGGATAGAAGAATGATAAGGATTGATTTAGAAGAATGATGAGGGCCAAATGGATCCAGCAAGATAGAAATTAAGTAGTAAATGAGGTGAAGAGTATGAGAGAGGATAAGCCACATCAAAACATTGACAAGAAGACGTAAAAACCTTATAGGCCATATCTTAAGACATGATGGCCTGATGAGGACAATCCTCGAGGTACAAGTAGATGGCAAGATCGGAAAAGGAAGACCTCGAATTAAATATACGTAACAGATCATAAATGATGTGAAAGTGAAGAAGTAAGTGGGTTTGAATAAATTAACTGACAGAAGAATGAGTAGAGAGCTGCGGCAAACCAATCTTAGTATTGCTGACCAGTTATGATGATATTTTGGAACTCAATCGTTCGAATTTGGAACTAGTTTTCGGAACTTCGTCGTTGTGGCTAGGTGCACCTCTATTTTGCACTTTTACCTAATCTATAATTCTTCATTAATGTATCAATTTAAATTGAATTAATTGAGTTGCATGCCCTGAAAAACGTGTCATTATTTGAGTAGGAGGTCATAAGATATTTTTGGTGGAGTTCTGGAAAAGAATCTTATCGACATTTCGCTTGAAGTGACTGTAAAACTTGATTGAAAAGTGTCGCTAAGTCAAAAAACTGTGCTCGTTTCCACTGACATTTGTTCATCAATCAAATTTTTATCTAAACTTTAACCAAAAGATTTTGACATAAAGTGATCTGTTGCTGTTAGTGATGTAAATTTTTAAATCTAATCTAGGGACGTATTACTTGAATACTCAACAAAAGGGATAGCTCTAGTCTTTTGCGTTCTGATGGTGATGCCTTTACTGCAACTGCAAATTGAGGAAGACTACAGGAAATAACTTGTGTTCAACCGAAGGTGGGGATGATTATAAATTTTTACTGAAGACATAAGTCATTAAATATTATTTTATAATCTTCGGTCTCAGAGGATTGGCTTAAAGTTTTATGAGGAAAATATATATCCTAGATTATTTTCTAGATTTTTATCGTGAGTATTCATCAAACCTACGTCATCACATCGATTATAACCCTGTTTGATATTTAAGACCTTATCCTATAAATTTGCCACTAATATGTGTTTTGATGACCTTCAACGATGCTTAGAGTGTTTGAAGCCAATATCTTATTAATATTAATTCGCTGTTTCTGACCGTGATAGAGAAACCAAGTAGATAACGAATACATCGCTTTTCGCATGAAGCGTTTCGCGTGGCTGATGTTGACAGCGATATATCACTTCTGGATGTGCCTTGATTTTTTATGCTCAGAAATTGTTTGGTCATCTCCCGATCTGTACCGGCTTACGTGATGTTATTCTGCTCTTGCTTGACGGCTCATGCCTCTTTTGGATTCTTTTGAAAAGCTCTCTTATTATAATTTTTTTGTTTAATTTCACTACCAGTTTCGAGTGTAAATTATGAATGATAGCCACTGTGTCGCATACTCTCTCTTTTCATTCCAAGAGGCAAATTTCCGGCTACAAAGCTATCAATTCTGCGAATACTAGTTTTTTACAGTGGCATTGGAAAAAATGTTAACAATGCTCAAATGATATGCACGCATAGTTATGTCACGTTGTTTTATACTTCATGCGAGCCACCTCGAAGGTGCTTGTCAGGTGTGTTTTTTCATTAATTTGCAGTGGCAGCGGTACGTAAAAATTGCAGGTCATGGTTACAAAAAAAACAACAAATGAGCATGCAGGGGGAGTGAGTTTCCTTAAGCGTTTACCTAGTAACTCTGAGTACTTCACTTGTACAGAAATATAAAATTAGTTTAGTTTACGGTTGGTATTATCGTTAGTGTTATTAGTAATTAGTTGTCGGTCATGTAAACATTTATCGGTGCAGGGTTAATTTCAATCAAAGAGAATATCTCCAATAATTTGAGGAAAAATACCCCATTTCCTTATACTTACCCGATTTACAAGCATCCTCATAAATCGTGCAAATCTTAATTATTTTCCTTCCCGCACGTGAAATTCGGTAAACGTTATTTTTTTCAGAAGAAAACGTCTCTATTTCAACTATTTCCGAGTCGACATTTTACATGGAAAGGTCCATTGCCGCATACCCAATTTGCACGCAACCTCTAAAATCGCGAAAATTTTAATTACTCGCATTCCTTCCGATGACTACGCACGTAAAATACGGTAAACGTTATTTTTCCAAAAGATCGCGGCTATCCTTCATTTATTTCCGAGCCGAATTTCTTGTATGGGAAAAGTCCATTGCCGCTTGCTTTGAAAGTCAACCTTCCCATGAATCCTTTATACATCGATTATTTCCGTAACTTCTCATAGTATATCGAATGAAATAGTTTTCATTCATTTCACAACGGAAAACGAGTCGTTTATCATCAATTTCGAGTGTCGCAAACTATACGGTTTTCACATATGCAAGCATACGGCGATTCATTTCCGGGTAAAAATGCCAGTTTTTTTGACATAGTCGTAAGACTGACAGACCTTTATGCTCTGCAGCCCTTCGGACCATTTTTCTTTAATCTCTTCGAAAAAAGAGATCGTTTAAGCCTTCTTCTCGGTCTTCTTGGGCAGAAGAACGGCCTGGGTGTTGGGTAAGAAACCACCCTGGGCGATGGTGACGCCGGACAGGAGCGCGTTCAACTCCTCGTCGTTGCGAATGGTCAGCTGAAGATGACGGGGAATGATCCTGGTATTCTTGTTGTCACGGGCAGCGTCGCCTTCCAATTCCAGGACTTCGGCAGCCAGGTACTCCATCACGGTGGCGAGGTACACGGGATCAAAGGCACCGACGCGCTCGGCGTAGTTGCCCTTGCGGAGCAGACGGTGGATGCGTCGCAAGGGGAATAGACGAAACGATTCCAACGAAAGAGCGTACCCAGGATCAAAACTAGAGGAGGTACATGCCGTGGTCGTTCAAGTTGTGATAAAGAAAAGGTTAAGGAAACAAAAATTTCAAGAAAATCATAACAACGCTTTATCAGTAAAAAAATATTTCTATTTTAATTATATGTTTTATACTAATATCAATTTTCTTGGATTTGAGGAAAATTTGTTCAAAAATTTCGTACTGACCCTAATTTACTTCTGCCGCTCGGGGGGGGGGGGGGGGAGGGAGGGCAGTTGCCCCCTGCTGTCCCCCGCTGGGTACGGCCATGTTCCAACGCACTGACACATTGCGGCGATGTGGAACTCGCGATCTCTGATGGACTGTGGAATATGTGTTTATGATATGATGTGAGAGGAGAATAGAGAGATGGATGGGAATAGAGAGACACTCACTCATCAGTCTCGACGCACTGCTGCTCTGATGGAGATGCCTCCGTTTCCTCGTACGGACGTGATTAATCTAGGTTTTCGGCGTTACGGTGCGGACCTCACGACGAATCGTTGAGATTTGGCGCCTCCCCGTGTGGTTCATGCTAATTCTGGGCTGCTGATGGCCGACGTCTCCGTCTCATCGACCGAACGCATATCGGCGAGTCCTGACTCTACGGAATATAACGTGACCCCCCCCCCCCCCAATTTTGCGCCACATCTCGTTGCTACGCAACGTTGATACCATCGTGACTAGCCGAAGACTAGCGGAGAGGCTGCCAAGAGGGCCGGCAAGTCCCAGAAGAACATCTCCAAGGGGGACGAGAAGAAGAAGCGCAGGAGGAAGGAGAGCTACGCAATCTACATCTACAAGGTGCTGAGGCAGGTCCACCCCGACACTGGAATCTCCCCGAAGGCCATGAACATCATGAACTATTTCGTCAACGACATCTTCGATAGGATCGCTGCAATTTTAAAGCCACTTTTCATTTTTGCATGATGACGTCACCGCTTATGTTTATATGGATCTTCGTCCATTTATTTTTAATTGATAAATATCGATCGAAACCCATGTGATAATATCGAAAGTATCGAAAATCGATATTTTTCGAGAAGTCGTGTCTCTCGAGGCCCAAATATCGACGTAATCTTCGATATTTATAGAAAGAAATCGATTCTTGAAAATCGATATTTGGACGAATGGGGAATGCAGAAATAGTGTCAGAACGGGCCGCTACTTAATATCGATAAAAACATCGATATTTAGCCCGGATCATGTTAAAAACAACTCACGTGAATTTGCATTGTGTTGAAAACGCTTTTCTCAAGTTTTCAACTCCAATTCACCCAAAGTTAATTTGTTCTGAACTAGTTCTCTAATACTTTGTGCAATATTTGGAGGGAAAACATCACCCTATGGTGGGTCGAAGTTTTTTTTCTTGTAAGTGCGGGTGTATGTTTGTGTAGGTAGTTAAATTATTAAGAATCTAAATAAAAATCAATTTCATCACACAATATTTGACCCTGCGGAATCATGTTTGCAAATTTCAACATCAATGTAATCGAAATATGCCTTTAATAATGAGGGTGGATTTCAGTTTTTTCGGGTTTCTACGGCTGGAATTGCAATTATAAAGTAAATCCTTCACGATGAAAGGATTGGTTTTATAAGGATAAAAAATTTAGTTTTAAAGCATATATTTTAGTCAACATTTTTTGTCTTTTTATTCTGACAACGTCTCGCCGCCTTACGGTATCAGAAGGGTATCAGGTTATCACAAGAGATTGTATTAAGTATTGTAGAAGACTACCAAATATTCCCTAATATGAATGCTATCTATTTCTACGAAGTGAAGCCGGAACCTTTCGATGTATGGGTTGAAATTTCCTGTAACAACTTCAATTCACCTCAAATAATATGCCCTACCCGCTCATTGGCTGCGGGTGGGGAGAATTTTCGCGTTGCTTACCGTGTGGGACACGTATACTTTTCGGCTTCGCTTTTCCCGAGGTGAGCCCCTTGATTTATCGCGACTGGGATTCCGACCAATCGTCAGGTGTCGTCACCTGCAAGACGTATTCCACTCGCTCCCCCTTGGGAGAAGAGAGGGAGGGGTTGGCAAGGCGGTAGGGCGGCCCCCGGTGTGACGTCGGTGGCCGTGAGATCCATGCGTGGGGTGACCCATCCATCGTGGCTGACGAGTCTTGCCTTCGTACCACTACGCTAACTCTACCGTGGTCAAGGGATGAGTGGATAAACCTTCTAGCGTTCCAAGTGACACTAAAAGTATCCGTAATACCAGACCGCCTTCTCGAGAAAGATGATTATAATGGACATCATCAACTGGTTCTATTCCTCGATATCGTTCGTCATCATCCACCATCCATCATCAACCAGATGATAACGTGCCACGTCGAAGCTTAGGTTGTAGCACAGTATAAAATCTATGTGGAATTGTAAACTTTTTACATTTCGATATGATTGTATGCCAACTGGCAGGTCCCTAACACCGAAGTTGTCTCCACCTCCTCCTGTCCTATGCCTCTTCTTTGCCTTCCTTATACATCCTTTTCAACCTCACTTAGTTGATGAAATCTTCACGGGAAATCAGCCGGGTAATGATGGTCATTGCTGCCAACGTTTCGATGGCCTTCCCTGCCATCGTCTTCAGGGCGAATGAAGACGATGACAGAGAATGCCATCGAAACGTTGGCAGCAATGACCATCATTACCCGGCTGATTTCCCGTGAAGATTTCATCAACAGCATTCGCCGGGAAAGCACCAAATCCTTCTTCAACCTCACTTAGTCTTTCACCTTCAGGCTTCTTCATTCTCTTTTCTTTTCTCCGTCCACTGGTCTCTCGACTGCTGTACTTAATATCCCCATCCCTTTCAAAATACGCCCGATCTAATTCCCCTTTCCTTTGTATACGATTCTCAATAATGCTCTTTCCTCCCCTACTCTTTTACGTCCTCTTTCCACGATTTATTCACCCACTTCACTCTCTCTAGTCTCCTCCATACCCGCGTCTTAAAAGCGTTCATCCTACCTTTTAAAAATATTTTGGTGTTTACCAGCAGATTCTATTGTCTATCCTCACCAGGGGCGCAGTTAGGATTCAAGGCGGGTGCAACTAATACCGGTGTGTGTGGGGGTATGGAATACCCACCAGGATAATCGGTAGGTGCGAGATTTTTTATTTATATTGCGGAATTTTAAGATAAATGGTTCAAAATTGTGAGTTTTACGGCTTTCGGACGGATATTTTATTCCTTACATTATTCTATTAGTAATATCAATCAAATTAAGTAAAATGGGTTAAACTTAAAAATTTCTCTGAGCTTTGGGGGGGTTTTATCCCCCAAAACCCCCCCCTCGCTGCGCCACTGATCCTCACCACCCAGCGCAAAACTATGATTCGGATATGTACCTGCGTAGTATGAGCGTAGTAGAAACGGGCCACTGAGGTACCCTAAGTAGAAGATAGCAATGGCTATTGCCGCTTCTCCCCCACACGATGCCAACTCGTTTTGCAAAACGTGCCGCGGAGGCGAGTGGCGCGTCCGTGGCCGACATTTCGGGCGACTACGGGGAGTGTGATTCTTCGCTCACGGACTGCGCGATCATGTATCTTCATGAGCTTTTGCGGACGCGGGTTCATGCAGGCGTGCCCCCAAAAAAATTGGAAGAGTGTTCAGCTCGGCGCAGGTGGTTTGTTTTCTGGTAAAGGTGGTCAACTTTTCAAGGCATGCAGCGTCTTGATCGCACCCTTGCTCAAATATTTGCCTTATTCTCGTAAAAGTAGTCTTCTTTTAGGAAATAATCCTACAATTTTCTATTGAGGCATGTGAATCCAATGCCGTACCTTACCTTACGTCTGGGGGCGATCTGAAGCTATAATTATAATGAATGTGCCAGCAGTGAACATGATGCCAAAGTTTTATCTTAAATCTTTGTAATTTGGTGGAAAAATTCTGTTCTCGATTGGTGAAAGACAATTTCGACTTAAGTAATACATTTTTCTAATTAGCAGTTGTTATTTCTATCCACTTATTTTCATTGAAGTTATGAAAAGCTTAAGAAATGAAACCCTGTATTTAGGGATTTTTTTTCAGACGATGATTTTATTTGCAATTTTCCTGGAGCTATGGTATTGGTAGCGGTTAAGCAATTAATCTTGTAATAAAATGATGATCCTTGGTGTCGGTGTTAAATGGGTCTAATTGCATACTAAAAAATTATGGGAAGAAAATCAATAATTTCTTAATTTTAATTGGATTAATATTTGGATGTGGGACTGTGAAACAGTCCTTACACGTGATATTTAAATTTCAGAAGCAAAATAGAAATTTCTTTCCATCAAATTTTTTAAAGTAGTATTAGTCGTGTTTGAAGATGGCCAATCACTCACTCTATCAGCGTAAGGCTGTTTTGTGGATGAGTGAGGTTAGCCCACCCTAAAGTGAGTCTCAGGCGTATGCATTACGCACATTCCCTTCCTGAGCCACCTCACACTTAAGGACTGAGGGTTTTCAAAGGCTTCTCCCGGAATTTGAACCCAGGAGTCTTCGATCAGTTGCCAAGCGCTGTAGTGCTAAGCTCCCTGAGCAGATGGTGAGCTCTATTTTCTTATAGATTGTAGAAATAGAACTCTTGAAATAATATTTTAATTCAGACTTGACTTTTAATATTTTACATGCTATTAGTTTCAATCGTGAGGTATTTCACTCCAAATACTGATCAAGCTTAACACTTAATCATCAATATTGCCGAGAAATGTGTCACACTCTTAATTCCCCGATGAAATTATTCATTCAGATATCGGCATCATTTCTCAAGACGTACCTAGCCAAGTACGGTCAGCAGCTGATTATCTCTCCACTACCGTTGCATCAACTATACCCACGCGTTTGGAAATGAGAGTTCTCTTTAAAAAGATGCGTAATTTGAAACTAAGGTGAGCTCATTTGTAAACAGTGTTTGAGTAACTAATTGCATCACCTATACAAAAAGTCATTGAAGAAAAATGGAACTGGCTCATTAATTTTCGGTGACGGTCAAATTTAATCAAATGTACCTAGAACAATTCATATTTTATAACAAATAATAGTTACTAGGTCGTCGTGTTTCGCAAAATATGCGACATATCAGAGGTTAGTTTCATAGCAATGCAAAATAGAGGGACATGAAAAACAATTTTCTCAGTCTCGTTTTCGCGAAAGTGAATGAGTAGTCGATTCTCAAAGAGATATCACCAATTCAAGGTATCGGGCAATCAAAACGTGGGCATGGCTTCTCTGTACTGGCGTGTGGTAGGAACAATACAATTGATTCATCTTAATTGCTTCATCACCGAACGCATCGTTAGTACTCTTTGCTGTATTAGGTACGAGTTAGATTCCAAACGCAATAAAATAATACCACGTCTGACGTGATTCCTGAGGTAGTAATCTATTGTCCCTGTAGCCCGAGTACATAATTTCGAAAGGTTGAATTTTCTTTACGTGCGCTAAATTGGGGTGAGGTATTGATATCGGAATCCGACCATCGCCTGTTCCCTGGCGCATAAAGATTTAGGTTTTACATCTTCTTTTATTACCATTTTACCGGGAAAACTTATTTTTCTTCGTTTTGGTTGCTTCTACCTTGCCGTTTGTTTAACCTTTTAGAGTGTTAAAAGACGTTTAGTGTGAATAGAAATGCTTAAACGGCTGGTAATGTACGAGTTCTTTCGATTTCATTTGTTTTGTAATGACACCGCACTAGCGGTGTTGACCATTATTGTTGTCAATACCATTTTTACACCGGTACCTGACGAATTTTCCCTATTATGGTGATGATCCTCCAGTGATAATATCTTCCCTATTAGCTCACCCGGCGCATAATGTTCATTTATTTACAGCTCAGTTGCGTATGCTTGCTTATCTCGTTTCATTCGATGGATTAATTGATCATGTTGCCTAAAGGTCAACTGACCACTCAACTGGTGCAGCATTGAAATCATGTGATTATTCCAGTTTATAGCGGAAACAGAAAGGAATTAGTGATTGCAACTGGGCAATGTCGATATTTTTATTGTTCTCATTGATGTGGAGAGCTGACATTTGCGGTCGTATCTGGTAACTAACTTAGTTTTGCATGATGAGATATAGATGGCTTTATTCTGATATTCTCTTTAAATGTATTATCCTTCAATTTAATTTAATTTACGCAGAAATTTCCCGATTTATGGTTTAGTAACGATGATAAGCGATTTAGGGGAAATTTAATTTCTTTATTCTTCTTATCCCATATCGAGTCAAGACTAACACGGCATTTTAATCTTTATATAATACAGATATCTTTATTTTTATTTGCACACATCCTACGGTTGTATTCAAAGTGACCTTAACAATTAGTTCTGACTGTAAAAATTGTAGAATAACTTCAGCTTCTTCGTCAGTTCCATTAATGATGTTGATCGATTTGAAGTATGTGTAAATAATCGCTCTTTTTCCTTGTGAAAGTAAATAACACTCCTTGGGCGCTACCCTCAATTGGTTGGCAGTACTGGCATCGCTGCCAAAGCGTTCCGAAATCTCCTGGCAGTTCCTTGCAGTGAAATTGACGTCACTCATTTGGTGACGTTTTCTTCGGCGGGAGCTACTCGTGGTTACAAGCTACTGCGGATATTGCAGACCAATGGAGGCAACGGTAAACTGATGGGAGCCTTTATTTGCTTGTTTTTATAAAAGAGCGATCGGATTGTTTAAAATCGCATCGTACCCACTCTAATGAAACATGATGTACGTAATTCAGTATATTGAGAATATATTTTCGTCAAATTTACTTATCTGATGTGAAAACGGCAAGTAGTGTATGAATTAATACGTGAAGAAATGAAAAATTTTGCTTGATAACTTTATGGTGTGGTTTACCGATGATATCTATAATTACGTTTCCCGAGACCTCTTGCCCCGAAGCAAGATAATAAGATTTCATCGATTCAGCGAACCCGACCGACGAATGATATTTGAGAGGATAATTGGAAGGTACTGCATGTTACTGTACTGCCTGTATCTGATATTTTGATTCAAAGACAACATTATAAATTATTATTTAACCTAGGTATTCAATTTTCTACATTTAATTAGTCAATAAACAGACGAGCGCGGCTTTAGCGCAGACTTGACGCTTTCAGCCGGTTGTGGCTTCATTGAAGACCTTTTTTCTTCACGTTGCCATTCATGGTCCATGTCGAGGTGGTCTATGCAGTCCATCGGAAAGCCAAAACCTGTGGTTCCATTCCCGGCGTGGGTAATTTTTTCTCTAAAAAATTCATATAAATTTCACCGCCGTTCACGTGGCAGGCTCTAAATATTACTCATCGTATCTATTGTTTACATGATCGAAGACTGCCCCTTCGCTGATATTCTCGCCGCTAATAGATAAGGTATTCCTCGCCGGCAGCCTCGACCTGGCAAGTTGCGATGCATTAGTGAGTGATATCCCGCGCAAGCAGGGAAAGCCAGGTGTTATGAGTGGGCGGGAGAGAGTGGGAAAGAAACTCAGGAATGGGAAGTAGAATGTCAAGATGGCCGATAAGGCACACTAGATCGGGGTAGATAGCTTGAGGTCATTTTTCTTTCGAGGAGAACAATCTGAGATTGGGAACAAGAAAATTGGCGGGAGTCCGCGTTTTGCTTCGAGGCGGGGATCTCCGGTCATTGTTCTGGACACCAATATTACAAAAGGGGATCCCCATGTCGGCCTCTAAATGTGTTGTCACCCCCCGCGCATTTAAATGGGTTAAAAAAAGTCGCAACTCGCGTCGATGACGGACAAAATGATCCGAATTACACGGGTTGCAGTACACGGGGTATAAATCGCACTTAATATATACATAATGCTGTGATCTATCAAATTCATAACTTTTCTATGCTGTTAAATCTCGTATTTACGAACATTATAATGCAAATTTTTGAAAAAGTGGATCGCATTGCACTCATCACCGCGCTGCGGATATTTTTGAAAACCGATTTAAATACGACCGAAGTGGCAACAAAAATCAACCTTCTATGGGATGGAATTGGACCTCCTCTATGCAGTACCCTTGATTCTGGATTTCTTGCTGTGCAAGTGGCAGCGCCGACGTGAATTGGGGTGCGTGGAACTCGCCGAGTGTTTTCGAGAAATCTCGTCGAGAATTTTCCTCGCACCGTCTTTAAGGCGGACGTTCTCCTGTCTCCGCTCACTGCCGCTTCCTCCATGTGATGCGTGTGTGCTTCACTGAGCGGAAAGATCTCCTCCGCTGATTCTGAATGCAGCTTCGTGTAACGAACCTTGTTTACGTTAAGATACGATCTTAGCTGCGGAGTTTTCCTGTATTTACGCGGGATCGTCTTGGTTATGAAAACATGCGTTCCCTTTAATGAAAGTTTCCTTGTTGTGGTCGTTAGTGAAAGGTTGGTAACATGACGCTAAGTAATTAGCATCTTTACTATACATTTAAATAGTTCTGGACGATATTTATGGGAACTTTTGCTTCGATATTTTTATTTTAGTGATCCTAAAAAAATTACTTATCTTGAGGCAGAAGATATTGTAAACAATATGATTCTGAATGCTAGCAATTGGAAATTTGTGGGAAAAAAGATTGCATACAATTTTTGATAGATTCATTTGCTGTATCACATATCAGTATTTTTGGGGAATGAATTTCGTTTATCTTCCACAATTCTCTCTTTACTTAATGTTTAGTATTACTAATCCATGCACTTCATCGTGCAAATGTCACCCTCTGAAGCTCTTCGTGATTGGATATGTTGAAATTAATCTCGATAACTTTAAAATTGTCGATTGTTTCGGAACGGATTTTAAAGCTATAACATTTTTCAAGTAAGAAATAACGGAAGAAAGTATGTGTGTTGTACTGATGGAGATAATACTCGTACCGTTGGATTCCATAACCCATAAAAGTTAAAGTTGATTTGTATTGGATAAGTTTGTGCTTTTCTGATAACATAAGGTATTGAAAATGCTATTTTTGTATACGAAAAACGATTGCATGCTATGGATGCAGTTGCGTGCAATATCCTAGCGTGGAGTCATTATTTGTGTAATATTTATTACAATGCTCGTTATTTCTTTAACACTCAGCGTGTTGTACACTAGTAGACGAAAGAGTTCTTAAAACACCTTATAACTCTTAAAGCTATTTTGTAAACATTTTATTGATTTATCTTAGTAGAAATTCGCTTAAAAGAGCCTGGAGATATATTTGAAGGGGGTTTCAAGTCAACCCATCGAAATATTATCAGGTTCAGAAAAATTTAACGCGGTTAGAGTCAATTTGAACGCGGATTAAAATGATCATGATCAGGTGCGAAGTCGCGCTCTGGGCAGTTGCAACACATATCCTTTCACTAAATATTTAAAAATCAGTTGATAGCTACTGTATTTTACTAAATCTCTTTAATATTGGAGAGGGAGAGAGAGAGAGAAAGAGGTATTATTAATGCCCAATTTGCTATTCTTGCTCTGATACTCCTTCATGCCATTGTCATCTGGGTATCAAACTACTTCTTTGTCCTTTTTCCATGGATTTCAGCTCTATTATTTCTTCATTCTTGGCGCTTGCTCTTCTTATTCCTGGTTTTGCTTCTAATTCTTCCATTGGAATTTTCTTTAGGTTCGTTTCATGGAAGCACCTGCTTTCTGGTTGTCTTCCTATATTTTTTGTAATGGAGCCCTGCTGGATTAGTGTATTTGTTATTTCTATTTCTTCCCTGGTCACTCATTTTTATAGTTGTTTGTGTTCTAGGAAATTAGTTTCCTAGTCGCAATACTCAACTTTAATTAACATTCGAAGTTAAATTTAAATAATTTTGGATTAATTTCATTCAATAATCATAGAAATTCAATCTCTTCCCATGAATTTTATACTATGCTCCGTATGTCAATTTTATTTCATTTTCTGTTACCAGTAATTAAGTCTTAGTTTTACAGCAATGGATGTACCCGAGTCCATATTGATTACAATGGTAGCTTTAGGTTTTAAGGGTTCATCCCTATACATCATTATTAGCATCATGCCTAATGTACTGATTAGTAATCGTCCCAGTTTTTCCCCTCCAAATATTCTCTTATGTTATCGTTTCTGTCAGACCTGAATATATACTTCAGTTCCAATATTTTGTTCTCTGTTCCCATTTACTCAATAAGTCTTACGCCTAACATGTAGTCTTCGGATCCCTAGCGGGTCCAAACATAATCCGTGTAATAGATGTGTATCTCTCTCTAATCGGTCGTAACAGTTTTGTCGAATGCCGCCGCTTCCCTTTGTATTTCATTTAAAACACAGCTTCAATATTTTAACGTCGGATACCGTATGTTTGCCAGGTATTCGAGGTGCAGTCTGACGAGCGCGAGGTAGCACCTCTCCCAATTTTTCGTCTGAAGGCAGACGCTTCACGGCTTCTTGCTTCTTCAGGGCTCTTCTGCAAATATTTTCAATACGTTTCCTCCCCCATGAATGTATTGTTGTATGTATTGGGACTTCCAGATGATTGAGTTCATTTAACGCCTTTAAAATAAGCTCTTATGATACATGCGGTATGTTAATTATTCCCCAAAATATTATCTTCTTCTCTGACGGAGGAGAGGAAAATGCGTTGAAATAATCTGATTTTTTGGCGGGAAACATTTCTGATGCTGATCCTGTATTGGTTAGTGGCCTGTGCTGAATTCTCATCGTTAAGAAATCATATCCTCGTATTTAAAGGATGTCTTTACCCGAGGTTGTCTTTATATGGCCTTCGGATCAGGCGAATCAAATCAATCATGAGCAATCGCTAAGCTGTTTATCAATATCCTCATACTTCTCCTTATTTTTATGAAACGCTTTCCTTATTTCTCAAAATTTTTAGGTGAATCCTTTTCTTTGAACTGAAAATTATTCAGCCAATGTCATCGGAAGTGTAATGTATGCATCGGAAGAAAGTAAACTCAATGCCACAGTAGTATTTTATTCATGCACCTCTGTCTAATATGCATTTTAAAGTGCTAAATATAATTTAAGTGAAGTCTTTCATCATCATAATCATGTTCTTATCAATTGGGAGAGTGTAGTCTCTATGTCTGTAAAAAATAGAACTAATAGTAAAATTGGACTAAAACTAATCCTCGAGCATCTTTCAACTGATGTCGGGAATTATGTATTCATGCCTGAATTTTTTCGCCGCTTATTTGAGTAATTAGATTAGTATGATGAAAAAAATTAAGTAAAGTGAGGATAATGCTAGTTTCCTTTATGTTAATGCACAATTTTAAGGGTTAGGATTTTTCTCCTTAATTTTCTAACGTTTGAGTCATATCTGTTTAGATGGCCATGAGATCGTGAAGGGAATATCAAAATGTTCTTCCTTAAAATCTAAAGAAGTTGATTTCTCTTCCGGCTAAAAACTAGTAGGCTCACCCGACGCCCACCGCATACACCTTATCTCTGATAGCCAACTCACCTACACCTTAGTTTTCTCCGCCTCTCTCTCAAGTGTGGAAGGTAAGTATAAGCAGCAGGAGATACTGTTTTCGCCATACTGACCTGAATCTATCATACTGACCAATATGCTGGCCCTGTTCAGCATTGAACTTTTTTCAGGTAATCCTTTCAATTAATAAAACTTTTCGGTTAACCCGCGTCTTGCGGCTTTAAAGTCCATTACAAAGTAACATTAGTCTTGAAGAGATCCCTGGCAGAGGGGAAGAAACAATGACTTTTAAGCCACTAGACGCGGGTTATCCTAAAAGTTTTTTTTATTAATTGACAGCGTATGGACCGTGAAAGTTGTAAAAATTTCATGTTTTAATCCTTCTCATGCTCAATTTTCAAGTGCCTATTTAGAGTTGAACTCACGTGATTTTTATTGTGGCCAGTTTCCTACCTGTTATTCTAATGAGAATGGAGTAGCATGATTAGTATATGCGTGAGCGAAATTGTATTGGCGAATGTTCCTTGGAGAAGAATGAGATGACTATGGGTATTTGCACTTTTCACTTATATGTTGGTGCAATTTTATATTATTATGTAAATGAACGTGTTTCCCACCAATATATAATGTGTACTTAAAGCTGAAATTTAAGTTTAGTTGAGTCAGCTCATTTTTTGTTTTTGGGTGTGTTGAGTTTATCAATTGATTTCTGATTTAGATTTGGGTAAATACTGTGCTAGAAGAGACTGGTTTTGGAGCCACTAAAATCATAGGGTATACGCTATGGTGTAATCGTAATACATGTACTTATTGAGTTTTTGAAGAAGAGACTCTAAATAAAACTTTACACCACAACCTCTTGAAAACTCTCTATGAATTTCTCTATGTCCTTTTCCAGATTCAAATGTCACCTGTGGCAAAGATGAACTTTTTTACTGGAGAACATGTTTATACTTTAAATTTTATTTTGTTGTATCTCTCTACATGTTTTATTCATTGATGTGCAATTCTGTATAGATTTTTTTTTCTTCTTTTTCTGGGTTTATTGCATGTGTGTTCAGTATTTTGTATTGTTTATCATATGTAAAACTATATGTAAGAATATGTTAATGGGTTATCCCGTAAATAAATGAATTGAATTGAATTGAATTGAAAACTAAGTATGGCTATTAAGGGACCAAATATAAGGAAGGATAATTCCTAGAATATTTACTATCACAGGTATTTCACCATTAAAAATAAACTACAGAGATGACGAATGCTGACATTTTTTCGTCCAAAACCAAGCCATCTTCAGCTGAATGTGTTTTCACAACCATCGTCTTTCCTCCAATATTTCTTTTCTTGCGCCTACTCCACCGTTGGTAGCTAATACGCTTACATGATGCGATCGCGCTTCTCTTGACTGGAATGTGTTGTCCGTTATTTGATGTTTATTTGGCTGCACTTCTAAACCATCGTCACATAAATACTCAAGTTTGGGTAGCTTTGGTGACTAGTTATTTTTAGAAACCTTCCTTTCAGGTATCAACGCAAAGAAAACTTTGATTTGAAAATTACTTAGCCACACTGTGCCGAGATTTGGATGATCCGCAATTGAAACGGGCTATCGACGCGTTGGATATAAAGAGGAGGGTGGTAGTTCCACCGAAAATTCAAAATCATGTGCGTCTTTCCCAACCTGGGTAATATTTGTGATAAATCCCTCATCGAGGAATATCAAGGAAAAATATATGAGTGTATTAGTTTAGTAGAGTATTAATGCATAGTTTTGGCGGAAGGAAGATTTTCGTAGACAAAGGTTTTTCTTGATGATAAAACATTTTATCTGCTGTCAGACGGACATATTTCAAGTGATTCCCGAATGTAATTGAAAGTAGTTTTAATCAACTAATTTCTTGAGATAGTTGTCGGCATGGGTGTAAATGTATTGGCGCCCATTTCATGAAAGTTAGAATATTAAGAAAATGCATGTTTTTTTTCAATTTCAAGTGCTATGTGGGAGCACTAAAATATTTAATGCGGGATTAAATACTTTAGTGCTCATTTTAGGATGGTATATCTGAAATAGATAAGATCTACTTTCTTATGTTATGATTAGGAAACTACGTAGTTTTTTATGTGTGTTTAAAACTGGTTGTTTATTTAAGGAGGCAACCGTAAAATGATTCATCTAACTAGTGAAGAATTATTGCGTAGTTTAGTCTGGAGGCTAATACCAAAAGGCATATAGAAGTCAGGGAATTTCAACATCAATGCTAGTTTTCTTAGAACGAAAAAGCGAAACGTGTTATTATTCTTCTTAAAACTTCTCATGTGATTGATGACTCCGGTAATGTACAACTCGTAGATTCAACTCGAACCGATCACTTATTATGAAAACCATACCTCATCCCTAAAACACTTCATCTGGCGTTCAAAATCGGGATTTGCAGTCAATGAGCCAGATCTGCAAGTCATTACGCCGGCGTCAGTGCATTAGAATATGATTCTCTTAATATAGGTATTAAAATACTATACGACTATCTTAACATACGTACTTCTAATACATAGATTAATGGGAAGGAAACTATGAAAATAAATGAATACAGGTTCATCGTTGATATAACATTTATTTACATGTATAAAAAGACGTATAAAATATTTTTTGCATAATAATCATTTAAAAATAGGAATGTTCAGTCACCACGTGGGTTAACACGCACACATGTACACACATACATTCACTGAAAGGAAATTAATCCAATCCATTCGGAGGAGCAGAACATTTAACCTCGATATTTCAGAGCTTTTTGCAGTTATCCCAATTCCTTTACCCTGTAAAGAAGACTAAAAGTACTGGGCGTGTAAGTTGGATCCTGTTTTGCACCAATGCCAGGAGAACTCGGAAGGAAATTGCGATGAATGATGTGAATAGAAAGTGTGGGAATGAATATTTTTAGCCGCACATTGATATTCTTTCTCGTAGAGGAAACCCTGTGTACAAAACTAAATGCACAGCCGTTAACAGACGGATATGCGAACTTTTAATGCCATGATATTTTGTTCACAAATTTCTGATTATCCATCTCAAAATTTTTTGCTATATTGAGTAGTTACATATATTTTTTGCCAAGAATGATTGATGCGTATCAATTCTTAACAATATGAAAGACAATTGTGGACAAGGCCTTTACACCCTGCGCTGGTACCTCCGTAGTACTCGGAGCTGAACCCATGTTGCCCAGTTTAGTTATAATACATTCAGTTATGGAATAATTGCGTAATTCATTGCTTCATGGACACTTTCCACCGAATTATGAGGTAGAGTGCCGCCTTGACGAGAACCACGAAGGCAATGATGGCTCCCAGATCAGACCAATAGCTCAAATCGCCGATGCTCATATCTTTGAGTAATTTCTCCGGATGTCTGAAGTGGCAGTAGGGCTCGGTGCACATTAATGTTGATCTGTTGAATCCATAAACCGCCTGTTCCGGGAGATAAAAATGAAAAAAAAGTGTAGTGGACCAACATTTACTACTAAATATTTTCCTTGCGTTTCATTCACCACTTAAATGCATCAAATTTCGTGGCTAGAGTTAAAATCGCATGTCGCTAAGGGTGAAAGTATAACCTTTGTTGGCACCCTAATAAAGGGGTATTAAAACTGTTTTGAAGGTAATATCGAACTAAATTTAAATTGTATACGATGTGTGTTCAGAAAATAAGGAGAATTTTAGTTTTTTTTAAATATTTATTTAATCGTTCACGTGAATGTTGTCGTCTTCAAAATGCTCTCCATTAAATATTCATTAAATTAGATGTTCATATCTGTTTATTTCACTTTTTCCACGTTTTCATCCGTTATTGATGTGCTGGGGCGTTCGTCATCTTCAACGTCACCACGGCATTGATGGAAACGCTTAAAACACTCGTAAATGTTTGTTTTACCCATAGCAGATTAACCATAGGACTTTGTTGTCAGTTCACGTACTTGAAATATAACTTGATACTTTCCCGGCGAATTGTGTGGGTAAACTGTTCTCGGGATTAAAAGAGCCACCGGGTTAATTCTTTCATAGGCCGCTATGAAAGAATTAACCCAGTGAGAATCCCGAGAACAGTTCATTTCACGTAATTTCTTACACTTTATATGCTGATCATTCTTTGCTTTACAATCATACTTTGATCCATTCATTTTAACAAACGAAAATCGCCGAGCTCATAAAAATGCGTCTAACCTTAGCGGCTGCCACAGACAAAGTACGCAGTGAATACAGCTGAAAATTTTTTTCACACTTCAGGGAAATATTTGATACTAACAGCATACTAATATAATTAAAAAATTGACAATCGGTCTCTCAAAACCCGCGAAATTTAAAAATTCCCGTTAACTACTGAACACTCATCATAATTTTCCTTTACCTTTTTCAAGAATAATGGGGAACTTGCATGAATTTTTTTTATTTCACAGGCGGACAGAAAATTATTTTCTGAACACAACAAAGAAAACCGCATGTATATCTGAGTTTTCCTTCGCGAGATATTCAATGATAAACATTACGAATTTTAAAGCGCGGGAAAAACACCCTCACCCCCCAAGCCACTGCCGACGAAGCCTCGATGACGTCAAAGGTGCCTAAACATCACGCGAAGCTATTGTTGTGGTTGTTTGTAATAGTTGCCAGCAGTTGTGAGTGCTTCGTTTGTTAGACGTGTTGATTATTTTTTATTTAAAGATAAATATGCGACGATAGAGGCTTGGAAGCCCTCATATTTTGCATTATTTATAATATCTGTATTAATATCTGAGTAAGGGCATAAAATATAAAACTGGAGCAGTTAAACCAAAAATTTTATAATACCTAAATAACATTGTTGTAGGAGTCTGAGCCACGGCCGTTGGAAGGGGGATGTACGTTACTTGTAAGTTGATGTTATCGACGGCATATCATTCATTTAAGTATGTAATTAGAACGATTTTGATGTTTACTAATGTCCGCTTAGCTTTTATATACAATAACTTTATCCGTTTATTCGTAGGTACCGGAGAATTCGTCACTTAGGACTGTCTTTGCTTGTATTATGGGGTGAATTCCAGTCAATGCAACTTTTGCTCGCTGATTGGAGGCATCTAGGAACATTTTTGTGCCAAAATAGTGTTATTTTCAACGTGACATCTCCCGTTAAGCTACCGCTAATAATCACAGTGCCAGTGGTTGTAATGCACAAAGTTTGACAAGGTTGAAAAATATCGGCCAAGACTTATCAGTGTTCCATCGTGATTGAATTGTAATAATTGCTATTACGCTATCGATAAATGTCTAACAGTAGTGTAAAAATTGTCAGTGGCGTGCTAATCTCCGTTGTTCACCGTAGATATGAAATTTCACGATCACGCTATTGAAATAAAAACTGTGTGTGAAGTTTGTTATTCCATTATTTCAACGAATAGTAGTGAGAAAAGTCACCTGTGTCACTTGTGTGGGCTAATTTAAGGGTTTAAATCAGTGAATAAATAGTTGTTTTCATCATAACGAGTTCTGTTATTGTAAGTGGTCCGTGATGAATATAAGAATGTGACAGTGACTTTCAGTTTTTGATAAAAGTATTTGCCTATTTCCCAGTATATTTTTATGGTATATGCTAGTATATTGTTTATGGATTTACCTATATTATTGAAATAGGTTGTTGCTTGTGTGCGTGTTGGCAGCGGAACCGATTCGCGATCTCCCATGTGGATTGTGTGCAGACTGTTTTGCTGTGAATTCGTACCGTAGGTCGGATAGGACTACCTTCTCCGCTAATTCGGCGTTGCCAAATTCAACGGCACAGCTTACTCTAATGTCATCAACACAGCTTACGATCGTTATCCTCCAGTATTACAAGTTTCTTTTACATCTCGATTTGCCGCCGACGTATAGCAATAATTTGTCTTAACAAATTCCATGTGGGTCGTGGCATCAATTTTTGGTGTCCTAAAAAAAGTCTGGTGTTCTAACACCCCATGCCACACGCCTTTTAGGCGGCTTGCGGGGAATTATGTAGATGTAGATGAATTTCAGGTGTACTATTCGAACGAGTGGCAACGTTATCATCCATTTTTCTGATAACCAAAACACACGAAGTGAAACGCTTGTACTTCATCATCCCGATGCCGCATAATTTATATCCCAAGTAATAATCTAGGCACAATAGCAATAGGAAAACTTGCCCAAGAATAACAGAACAAAATAAAGTGACGATGAGCGGCTAAATACTCCCTCAAAACAAATTTTACACCATGCGCTCAGCGTATTTCCCTACTCCCTACGGTTGTTTAGGCACCTATGACGTCACGCCTGGCCTCGGCAACGCTCGGGTGTCTTCGCGCAGTGGTCGGCTCAGAGAAATTTTTCTCGATTTTAAATGCAATTTTTTTATTTCTTTTGATGTTGAATGGAGAAACTGAAGGTATTTTTGCGAGCTAATGTATCCATTTGACTTATTTCAAATAGTTTTTAGAGCAATCTACGACCCATGCAAGTTCCTCATTATTTAAAGTGAGTTCATAATTGGCCTAATGTGATGTAAAAGAATGAAAATTCCCGAAAAAATTATATGGAGCTAGTGTAACCAAAGAAAGAGGAAATTTCAATTTTGAATAATCGTAAATACTGCCAATGTTGGCTTTGCATTGCAAATTTTACTATACTGAACTTGCTGCTTTAACCAAGTGGTTGACATGCACGTCATTTCTTGAACCAATACCCAACTAAACACTATATCTGTACCTTAATACCGTAAAATTTCACTCTGATTATGCTTCATTTATCCAATATATATATATCATTTTCATTGACGTCTGTCAAATCAAACCGGAACCGTTTTCTTTTGGAAAATTGTGTACCATATTAGAAAGTGTATTTATACTGTAGATTATTTCTACTGTGAAGAGCTTACGCATTACCAACCTGCATCATTCCTTCGTACATGTATCGGGTATGGCTGACGTAGGAAAAAGCCGATACGTAAGCTGAGAGGTCACCCAGATGCACGAAGAACCCGGAGAAGAGCAGCATAGGAGTCGTAGTCAATGGAACCAGAAACACGGCGAACTGTAATTCAAAGACGAAAGGACGTATTAAATCATCAATCGTTAATTAATCCACGCAATTACGCTTATTGTGTCCACACGACGCACCACTGCCTGTTTCGCATTTAGGCACTCGTAATTACTCCCAAGGCTTCAATTCTAAAGCTGTCTGAGCATCCCAGTTATGTAACTCATTACAAGTGACCAGTTGAGCTCACGAATACAGTTCACATCAGCTCGGATGAGTAATAATCAACGTCGCAACACCATGTTGAATTACGCCGACACGGCAGTCATTTAAGGGCCCGAGATTAGGTGTCAATGTAATTATTTGCACTCCCTTGGGCACGAGTGGAGGAAATAGTATATCCTCAGGGAGATTTTGCGTATTAAATTTTGCTGCTGTGTATTTAACCTGCTACTTAATAGCGAATGTCGCTAGATTTGATATTAAAACTCTTCGGGAATTAATCAGTAATTATATTTGTCATTAATGGCTATAAATTTGCATTGAGGAAAATGTGACAGAAAGCAAGGTAACGTCACCGTCAGGCTCCCGCTCATTTTTTTAAACGTGGTTTGATTCTTTGGTACGATTTTCCTTTTCTGTGATTTTTTCAATCGTTTGGAGTCCATGTATTGTGACGATGAATTGATGTATGGAAAAATATTTTATTTTTGAACCATCAGAAAGGCTCAATTGGTTAATAGATTATTTTCACCGTGCCCCGTCGGACTAGCCTTATGTGGGAGCCCACCATCAAGGCACCAGCTGGAAAAAATACTTTTAATTTATGATGAATTTACTCAGAATTCCGTCTCATTTTCTCTTAATTTTCGAAGAGTTAGTCTTGAACCGCTGCTCCTCGGAAGAATTACGCTGATTTCCCTCCACGTTGAAGCCATTGGGTCAGGTACTTCGATCGCGCCTTAACTACCTTACCCACCTTACGCACTAATGCAGCCTTCGCGTCGCCTTCATGCAAACGAGAGATGGCTACTACCGCATGGTTAGAATTCCTGTACTTCTGCTGTTTCACTAGTATCTCACCGCATTAGAGTACCTTCTTTGGCTGTCGCACCTTTCGTCGAGCCTCATAACCGCAGTATGGGCGCCTACTAATTCCTTCTGCATATCGCCGCTTCTTGTTCACGGCTGCCCCTCCAGCGAGCAAGGAATCTTACTTTGCTATTAGTAACCTCAATAGAGGCCAAACTGCTATGTAGTACTACGCAGTAAACGCTATCGGTGGCTTTAAGTATTGAGTTATTTTCTATATTCACACTGTTTTCCACGCGCGATTACGTCAGGTTTTGGCAGGGAGCTTGTATTATGAGGATCCTATTCTAGATATTTTCAATTTGAGAATAAGGCATTTTGAACTTTTATTTTCAATTATTTTTAAATTCATTTACGCTTTTACGCTAAATTACCTACTGTATTGCGGAGTGAAGACATAATTACTCAACGCAAGCTTCATATCCTACCGAATAATGACCACGATAGTTTTTGAGTTACACCGGTGTGTATTCATTCGGGGAAATAAATTTTGTAGGACATGTTTATCGTCGTTATTTTATTTTCAGAAATCGATAACTGTTCTTTTTTCTTTATATTCCTCAGAAGTGCGACAAAGCTTCCGTTCTTGCGTAAATTGATTTATTATACGGCATTTTTCGGAATTTCATGACTCGGACTTAACGTTGCTCTTTATCTCACTTATCAAGAACTCCCACCGTCAAATGGATACGGGAATATTTTACGATTCTTTCAGATGCGGCTATTCAGAAAATATTTCCACTCAAAATATTGTTTCCGTTCTTCTTTGAAAGCCAGACTTCACTGTTATTGTAAAGGAAATGTGTTTAAATGTGAGAGAATTTTTGTTATGCATCCGCTTGATATTCACTTCTGAGAAGTATGATGCTATTGAAAAATATACCTCGAAATGGCAGTTGTTACCAAACACAAAATTCTAATTTTTATGCTCCCAAGTACTCCGAGCTGTAAAGTATGAAGTGTACAGTACACGAAGATAAAATGTCTGGGGAAGGGATAGGTGTAGGCAGAGGTGGTCTGGGGTGATTGGGGGCCCTCGGTTGGGGCTCATGATGGGGCTCTCCTTACCGGAGGATGCGGTGGTACTCCCCCGGAAAATGATTAGGAAGTTGCATGCCCGGAAATATATTTGACGATGTTCTGGCTCTAAAAACTAGATAATAGTTAATAAATAATAGCAATTTAGTAGTTGAAATATATATGAATAGTGCGAATTTCACAGCTTATAAAATTTAATAATGTATTCTGGTTCTAATGCCTATTTTTTGACTTTGATCCTTGAAACTACACGGAAATCTAAAAAAAAAAACTCTAAAATGACCTTTACAAATAACCCTTTCAAAAAAGCATAAGCTTATCTTTTATCTTCATACAACTTTATTTTAAATATTATGATAATTAATTCAAATAATTTTTTTAAATGACATTTTTACCCTGAGTATGTTGCAAATAAAGCAACCAATGAAAAGGTTGAATTTTATAATTGCCAACAATATTTGGTTCAAGTCTGAGTGTTTTTTTATTACACCTATCATATTCGCTTCACGATAGGCGCGAGCGATATTGGGGCCCCCTAAGCTCGGGACCCTCGGCGATTGCCGACCAGCCGACCTGGCCAGAACGCCCCATGGTGTAGGTAGTTAGATTTTTTTCTGATGTGAACATCATATCCGAATCATATTTAAAGTATTTCAATTTGGACCTAAATATTGGGGTACATAAATAAATTTATTCATGAACATTCTTCTGTGAAATTTAAAATTTTCGAGATAAAACTCCACTTTGTCGTTCTATTTTCAGTCATAACGTTTTAAAGTTAAATTCTTACTATTTGCGGTGTTGGTCATTTTAATTCGGTTTAATGACGGCATGACGTCCAAAATATACGATAAAGCCGAATTGGCTTGGGACGCAAGATAATTGTTTATCCTGTCATTTTTTCCTGCTTCTACTTCACTGAAATAACTATTTCGGCAGGTATTTAAAGTGTTTATAAGCAAGATAAAAACTTAAGATCCATGTTTCTTAAAATACTTTTTATCAATACCCGAGTATTCGTACCTACTCCTATTTCATTAAATATTAATTCCTTTACTTTTATAATTGTTGCCAGGATTCAGCTTGGCAAGATCTGCATCAATGACGTGATGAAAACGGTTTTTTTGGGGTAGGCTAACCTATGTGATGCCCAATGCATAATTATCGAAAATGTAATTATTCAACATGGTAACGTTTCACTTATTTTTTTATTTCATCGGCCCAGGTTTCGACCACCCTTTAAAAACCTGTGATACGTTGCTCAGCCAATTATTTTTATGTTCATAAAAACGGGTAACTTTGTTTGCTTGCGATCAAATTTTATTTAGCTTTTCTCGAGTTGATACTCGAGTGACCGCGGTAGTCGTGTTTTTCCCGGATTGAGAAAATTTATTTTATTTATCTCATCGATGGATATTTTATTTCGTAACTCCTTCACCTGTAGGAAGAATGCTGAAGTTTCTAGAGCCCATTAACCTAGAAAAGAGCGTCTTCATATCAGTCTCTTATGTTTCTCTAAAGTTTCTCCCGGATAGCCGAGCCACCTGGGGTCATCTGTGGGACGCAGCAAGTCTTCCTTGCGGTCACCCAGTGATACAAGGCCGTGGCGAGTTGTGAGGGTTCAAATTCCCCGAAATGTTTGGGGGATAAGGTCTTGTGTTTCCCCCGTCCAATCCCTAAAGGTACGTGCGGCACGTCATTGCGCAGGTTACAGTGCTGTAGTTGGGCCGGTGCGGCGTACCCCCTAAAATCCAAACTCGTTGAAAGCGTATCGGTTAAACCACCTTTTTAAATCAATGAAAAATAGCCCTACTGTAAATTGTCCAATGGAGACTAATATATGAGTTGTAGTTTGAAATTGCAATCGCGGCTAAATGTATAAGTACATATTGTTGTATAATACTTAGAGCTGTTCATGGGAGCAGCCAAAAATTAAGGCTAGGGGGGGTTTTAGGAGCAACTAATACTTTGGGGTTTTGGGGTATTGCATACCCGCCAGGGTAAGTGGGAGTTGCGGGGGCCCTCTTCCAGAAAATTTTTAAGATTAATGGTTCCAAATGGCGAGTTTTACGGCTTTATGAGGGATATTTGATTAATTTGATTACAACTGCATGTGGTCGGAAACGGTCAAAAGTGTCGTTAGAATCGATATGCAGTATCGATAGTCGTACCAGTGCGCATTGTTTCTGCGCAGTAAATTCGCCGAAATCATTCACCGTGTAAAGCAGGCGTTTGAAACGATCACGCGAATGAATTTAATTCGAATGATCATTCATCGTATGAAACGGCCTTTAAGAGAAGGCTAATGCCGACACCGGATCCCTCCATTTTCCCCTCATGGCACAAACGACCAGAGCTGACTGTCGCCTCTTCACCATAAATTTCCGATAAGTGTAAGTTCATTACCTCCCTCCAAGGTAATTACTTTATGTTCTATTTTTCAGGCAAATCGTTGTAGTTAACAATTAGAAAATGCAGTAAAAATAATGGAAATGAGATTATTGTGATACTTATTATTTCCCTAAATCAGTTATTTGTGAATCAATCCACAAAGCGACGAGATTGGCGTTCGTTTTATGTTGTTGTAACTTCATTTTGCGTAGAGAATAATGATTTTTATGAAATTGGTTGGCATAACTCGTACGAAATCGTGCTTAAGGAACCCACATGTACTCGGGGCAATTTTGCGGTGGAGAATGATCCGCGGGAGTAACTTGGTTTGGAAGCTGGACGCTCAGAAATGGGAACCGGAGTACCGGGTACCCATTTTACTAACCCATCTCCCGAACCCAAGTCTCAGCCGAATAAAAACTTTGATCCTGCCACAGTTAATGGTTCCTTTAGGGCTTTCGAAATGGAGTCAATAAAGATTTACTTTTACTATCAAGTCAAGTTGAGATTTATAGATCATCTATCATTTAAAATTATCTCCAGGTCGACCGGCATTTTGTGGTGACACATTAACCATTAATTAATAATGAGTAATTACTCATTTCAAACTTAGCCAAACATATTTTAATTTAGGTTACGATAAAGTAGATGATTTACAACATTTGCCTGTATTATTGTAATAATAGGAAATTTTTGCTTAGTATTTTCGATTGTAAGTTTTTTGTATTTGGCCAACAGGCAAATGCTAAAAAATATCCAATTGAAATTCTCTGAAAATGTTACGATGATAGCGTAAGTTTTAATCAAGTAATTACTTTTCAAGTATTCTAAGTACTAATAAGTAAACTAAGTACTAATCAAGTTTTAGACAAGCCTTGAAAGGCTTAGCGGGACCTAGACTTTTTTTTCACATTGTATTTTCTTGTAAATGACATTTCATCTTTGATTAATGTTATAAGTTTTTGTAAAATTTCTAATCTCTGCAATAAATATTATTATTATATCTTAAAAAAAAAAAAAAAAAAAAATTATTTTGTAATTTTGGGAGACATATTAATGTCTCCCAAAATTAAAAAAATATGACCGATCAAGATGCAGTAAGGCATCCTCTTTACTGATCATCTTTCTCAGTAAAGCAAGTGATTAAATACTTACATCGACTGGGAAGGCAGCTCCAAAGACTAGTCCAATACCTTGGGCTAAAATGGTGTAGGAAACACAGATCGTCCACATCATGGCAACCCGGAAACATTCCGTGGGCTGACCGGTCAAATAGTAGGAGACCAACAGGAATACAGTAGGGGTGATAACCTGTGCAGGGAAGATATGAAGAGATACACAATGTTAGGATTCCATCTGACGAAGGATCATTGAACAGGTCATTATCAAGTTCGAGGGGGTAGGGGTATGTAAGAGGATGGCAAATTTCGTGGAAGTAGCAAAAATACCTCCAGATATGGTTTAAAGGCATAAGAATTATATAAGTAGTAGTAGTCACTTTTTAAAATAAGTTGGTAATAAGTTACAATTACAATTTAAAAAATGAACTGGCTGAAGTTCACCTTTTGTAAAACTTCTTAAAATGTCTGAAAAGTTAATTAGAGTAGAATCTATTGTTATGCTAACTTATTCATGGAATTGGTGCATAGTATTCCACAAGGAGAATTAGATTTGCACAATTTTTTAGAATTACTGTGATTAAAAAATTAAATTTTTTCCAATGATTCATATTTTCATCTCCTTCTGAAATATTGAAGATTTTCGGAATTATTAAATTCACTCAAGCTGAACGTTTAAGGATCTTGTATCAGGAAACTATATGTCTTGATTTAATGTGTAAATATGGATAATTTTTCTCCTGAACACAGTGTGAACATTGCCTTTTTTGAGTAAATGAAATGTGTTCTTGTATTTGATTGAATATTTTTATACTCACTTGCATCGGGACATCAGCCAGACACTTTGCTATGAAGTAGGACCTTAGAGAAAACCAACCATTGCGGTATTGACGAATTACTACAGGCAATTCAACAGGATCTGCCTCAGCATGGAATGAAACAAAGAGATGCATTCATTCATAAATTCACTTTTTCTCTCAATGGAAAATGTATACCTGGTTTTAAACTGATATTTCATTCATGAAAATTTGTATTTGAGTAATAAAGTATCTTAGCACGAACAAAAGTTTCCATTGAAATTAATTCACATTCCTGCATTAAAGTATGCAGCATTGATTAACCACTGGATGACAAAAGAATTTTCCTCTATGCCTTTGCAAGGAAGTTATATGTTGTCATTTAAAAATTATTCACTGTCATCAACATTGATTCTTAGGAAGAAAATAACACTATTAGTCAATTCCTATGGAGAGAATAGAATATCAAAGTTCCTTAAAGTCTCTTCATTCCCTTCTGATATTCAACATTAATCTGCCAAAATTCTAATGCTTGTACCAGCTTATTTTATCTTATTCTTTCCAGAAGCTGTTTGATGGTTTACTCACATGTCTGGACAGTTGGCATTGCATTGGCAAAAAATAGGAAAAGAAGAAAAAAGAAGAGGCATCCTGCATTGCTGGGAGCCTTTGCAGCATCTCCACCAATGTCATAGAAAATTCCTCCGAGAAGAAGACCAATGAATAAGTTCCCGAATAATGTCAGCTGTGTTAGGTACTGTAAAAAATAAATATCTATTAGTGGTAGGTACCAAATTTGCCTTACAGCAGGAATAATATGTACTGAAAATGATAGTGTAGCTACATGTGGTCAGGGTTATAATCCTGCAATTAATTAATTCATATCATTCAGAGGTTTCACCCTTCTGCTCTGATGTTGACCTTTCTTGTCTTATTAAGGACAGCAATGCCATTGTTGGTCTTGAAAAGAAAACAAAGGCTCTTTTAATGCTATTATGTTTAATGGCCAGGGCACAGAGTAGATATATACAGAGGGGACATTAGGTGGCTGTACCATAGGTTTCTCTGTAATGAAAAATCGCACGGAACGCCAAATCGCACGCACAAATCCCGCATTTATTATGTAAATAACTGACCGTCTTGTTTTCTAAATCCGACCAACGACAGCGAATCACCCATTCCTTGGGCCTGCGCCAACACCTCAAGTTCTTATTTAATATTTTCGACAATTTCATTTCGCATGCAAAATAATACTCGAATATAAGTTTAGTTTCTTCGATTAGCAATGTAACTCAGAAAAAATATGAAATTACTTACCTCACAGGGTCTTTAGGGAAACTGAAGAAACTCAACTTTGCTTCCGTCATGCCTACATTGTTTTTGCAGTTAATGGCTGAACACCAAGCAAAACCTTTTCTTCTCGTCTTATTTTACACTTCCTTCATTTTCCACATTTCTTTAAAACACTAGCACACTACGTGAAAGCATTGAAGAGTGGAGGAATAAAAAAAATTGTGCGACAACACTCCACGCCAAGCGCGAATGATAGCAGCGATAGCAACCGAATAGCAACTCAAGCCACGTTTCCTTATTTAGAACATGGCGAAATGCGCAATGAGCTGATTACCGCCTTCAGCCGTTTTGTCCTCTCTGTATATCCCTACTCTGTGGCCAGGGTTTGTTTGCATTGGTATATTGCATTGCATTATGGTTTTACATATTTGCGAAAAGCATTGGTGGTCGCTAATTTCAAATAGGGGGAGCATGGTAGCCTAGTGATGCCAGTACTAGGGCAGATGATACACTTCTTTTTAATTTTTTGAATGCCTCACTATGAGAATGAAGCTATTCCCAATCTGATTCAGTCCTCAGCAATTCCCACCACGGTGCAATATTAGGAACAAAACTACGTACATAATAAAGCATGTCCAGAACCCCCTGCAATTCCATCTTATTTTTTGGGCACTCCAAGCTTACCAATGCTTTAACCCTCTCAGGATCAGTTTGCATACCTGCCTCTGAAAAAAGATGTCCCACATATTTCACTTCTGATTCTGTATCAAGTTTTAGCACTCTAGGTCCCACTGAAATGGTAATTTCCTCCACCCTCTCATTGTGTTGGGTACTCTGATTTCCACCAATGGCATCAACACACAAATTGACTGCTTACCACGACAATGAAGACGTATCCGAGTCACTGTCAATCACTTCGACGGTACACATGCTTTTCTCTTGGCACTATATTGCAAAGTGGTTCAGGATGCCACACTTAGCGCACTTTCTTCCATAAGCTGAGCACTCATGCAGGTCATGTGTTGTCTGACATCTGTTCCTCTGAAATTTTTTACTTTCAGCCCCTCTTCTGCCACTCTCAGTTTTATTGCAATTAGTTTCCATATCACCTCGATTCCGAGGTCCATGTCTCTTCTTCTGCACCACGTCAATCTGGACATTATCTTTAGCACAAGCTGTCAATTCTCTCATTTGCTTGGCCTGGCGTTGACTCTGCTCCACGGCTCTGCAATGGGCTGCGGCCTTTTCCAGACTCAGGTCCTCCAGTCACCCCAAGGCTTGCTGCACTGCCGCTGCACTCTCTCACCCCAAAGACAATCCTATCTCGTAGCAAGGAGTCCTCCTGTGTCTCAGATCTTGCAAAACTGCAGTTCTTTATCAGCCTTCTACAGTCGGCGAAGAAAAGCTCAACATTTTTACCTTCTTCTTGGACCTTCTGATTGAAAATGAAGCGCTCAATTGTTTTGTTAATTTTTGGCATTACATAGTTCTCAAAAGTTTTTTTCCACAGCCGAGTAGGACTTTCTTTTTGCAACAGCAATAGAAAACGTATCAAACAATACTAGAGCTTTTGCCCCCAAGATATTTAGCATGAGAGCAATTTTCACTTTTTCCTCCTCCTCATCTCGCATGGTGGCTGTGAGAAAATTTTGAAACTCACATACAAAATTGGTCCACTCAAAGTATGCATGCTGGCTGTTGAAATCAATGCTAGTAGCCAACTTCACATACTCAGCCTTTATTACCCAAAGGTGAAGAGCTATTGTAAGGGGGACAATGTATGGGCCAAGGCAACTAAACGGAGCATTGGGAGCCAGTTATTGTTATTGAAGTTCATTATTGTCCCAGGTCTTACCTAGTAAGGAACAAAATGGGTAATTTCGTAAGATATAATAAAAGCAACTGAAGACATAACTTCTCGAAAAATCTCTCTCTTCAAGATCCCCTCTTGTTACCTGAAAATGATGTTGTAAGTAACAAAAATAAATGCAGTAATAATACACTAGTTATGATAGGAGATGATGCTTCCTCACACTCCCCCCCAGGTTCACTCCATGCCCTCTTGATACTCAGGAGCTCACTCTTTGGGGTGGAATGGGGAGTCACCAGGAGCGGTGGGAACGTCAAAGACCCTCAATGACTTGATCTATGAAGGGAAAGATGTGGTAGCCAATCTATTTGGTCAGCTAGCATGAGTGTGGTGTGTGTGAGTTGGCAACCCTGTGCATATGCAGTCAGAAGGCTTCCGGCTGATGTTGTAATGTAACTTGTATTGGTGAAGGTGCATTAAAGCAGTATCTGTTAAGTATCCACATTTTTTGTCATTTTGTGATTGGCACCCCCCTTTATACAGACTAAATATAATGCTGGTTTGATAATTTTTTACACTCACCAGATTTCTATATGTGCAAATTGATGACCGCCACAGCAATACCTTCATTTGAGTTATCATTGTAGGTGGTCGAGAGAGTCTTAGACTTCCCTCGCTGCTATGGGACTGAATATTTATACCATTCTCAAATGAATATTTTGGAGGCTTTAAACTGAATCCATTCTCAGATATTGTCACTGCTGTTGAATCTGAAAGAGAATTATTAATGAAAAAAATGAATTTTTACACTGTAGTAATGGAAACTAACTGTGGCTCATTACTCATTATCACTGGCATTTTTTTTGCTATGGCATTGTAATACTTGTAGGTGATCATTAGTATAACATGTGGGTACTCCAGTACTTTCTCCTCTGCGAGCATGTTTTTAATTAAATTATGGGAGAATTGAAAAAGTCCATGGCGGGGCTCGCTACACCCGTGTCCATAGAGATAGTATTCTAAAAATAAATCTGCTATTCTTATGTATCAAATAAATGTATTAGAAAAAGAAAAAAGTAAACCGTATAGAATAAATTTCCTCAGCCATTTTTCTTTGGATATACCTGAAGGAGGCTCTTTCATCTGTTGTATAGTTATGTGACTGGAACTTCATGAGGACAATATCATTTCATCTCATTCCATTTCATTAGAAAGGTATGAATCATCCAAAAGAAAAATTGGAAAAGAATCTTACCATTTGGCTTTGAGGTGAGAAGTGATTCTGTTGCCTCTTCTCTCTCCTCCTCTACTTCCTTCATGTAATGCTCTTTATTGGTGTTATTTCCTATCACAGCAATTGATGACTTTGTGGTGGGTACTGATTTTGAAGACTTCTCTGTCTCATCCTCCACCTTCTTCTTGACAGCTTGTACCAACTCTTTTGTGCTGGTTCCGTGCTCACCACATGCCACTTCAATCACTGAAAGTAAATTTGATTTTAATGGATAATGTAAAATGAAATATTTCACTCGTCATTGACCTATTTCAGTTTAGTCTTACCAAATTGAAGAGGTTAGTTTTATTATATATTCACATTATTATACTGATAACATATAGGAAATGAGGTGAAAGTACCTTTATGTTAGAGATGTTCAATAGTGGTTAATTGAAATATTATGAAAAACCCATTACATATATATTGTATATCATGGATAAAAAACGTAATCCATCATTGAGTTCACTTATTAATTGAATTGCATGAAATTCACGTGTTTTGGCTTAGTCTGTGGTGAAATCTACCCTCAACTATCCAAACTAAGTCTGAAAGAAAGCAAAGAATTAGAATAGCGTTCTATTTACCAAAATCACTTGGGTTGTAATAATCAGGGCAGCTGAATCCGTAGGATTTGAGGAATGGAACCAGTTCAGAAACACCTCCATAGTAGATAGCTTCTCCATGGGAGAGCACAAACAGATCATCAAACATTGTGAAGTGCTTGGATGAGGGCTGATGCACCACACATATGACCACTCTTCCACTATCTGCAAGGCATCGCAAATGGCTTAAAATGGTTTGGGAAGCCACACTATCCAGATTACTGTAAATGAATGAATTTTAGAAATACATGATGTAAAGATTAATATTCTATACAGTGGAACCTCGTTAAAGCGAGTACGGGCTATAGCGACACCCCCGCTATTACGAGGGATAGCCGATGCACCGCCAATTGACCCTATAATAAGCATGTCAAAAAATTCGTTTTTACGAGACACTATGGCGTTGGCTCTCGCCATAGCGAGGGTTTCACCGCCGGAAGACTTTCATCAAGACTCCTTAACCTCTGTAATTGCTAGCGATCTGTTAGGAATGAAGTTAATGGAGTGCTCAGTCTCAAATTTATGTGGTAAACTGTCGTTCGATAAATATAATGATTGACGAAACAATGCTTTGCATGATTTTTATTCAGTGCGGCGCTTATAAATTGTTTGAATAGTTAGTCGTTATTTGAGTAAGGAAATTTAGTGATGCAAATAAACATCGCCTTTCGCCTGGATTTATGCTTACGTTTATCAGATAGATGTTTATCTGTCGCCGCACCACTCCTGTTCCTGTATATCTGTTCGCAACAGGTATATTGGCTATTATTTGCTCCACCTCCGGTAAAGCGATAATTCGCTATAACGAGTGTTTATTAGTGCACCGTGGGGTGTCGTTATATCGAGGTTGCACTGTAATTCTCTTCTCTACATTTTTCAATGGTGGATGTGAATAACTTTTCCTGTAATATTATGCTGATAAATATAGAGTGTTAACAGATCATGATGTATGTTGGGTTAACATAAGATCCTCAGTTTTAATTGACATATGATCAATGGGGAAACAACCACTGGTCAGATATTCACTTTTCAAAAGCTGAAACCTGGTTGATTGAATGGATTGCAAATTAATGAAACCATTTTCATATGAATAAATATATATCAAATAAATGTTTTCTCCAAACAAAGCAAAGTAATTGAGAAGGAAAAAATTTTATTAGGAGTATCCTTTTAAATGTGAAATCATTAAAAATAATATGAATCATTCATACAGAATTTGATTATTTTCAAATTGAGGTGCGGATCATATTAAATTTTCGGAGAATTTTCTCCTTAACAACTTAGGTTCGCAATTGTGCGGAGAAACAGGAAAATATTAACTGGCTGAAAAATATGTACATACATGCTAAGAAAAATGTCAAAAAATTACTTTCTGATCAAATTACACTTTATAGGACTTATTTACCTATGCTGGTAAAATGATGACCCATTAAGGTTCTCTTTATTTTTGGAGATAGCATAAAGTTACACAGAGCTATGTCTGATCAATATGGAGGCTGATGCATGTTACAGTATCGTTGTTGGCCAAAATTTCATGGACAAGCATTGAGGTGTGAGCCGAAAATTTAAAATTTCAAAATTTATTTCCCGTCAGTTCTTGAACACTCCTCAAATGTAGTCACAGATATATAAGCTCTAGTTTAAGGATTTTTGCAATGGTGTTCTAAATGCAAGCATTGTGATGATAAAGAGGGTTTGAGGCAAAAGTATCTCTAGCATTGCATAATGTGATGCTGAGTTGTTGCAATTACAACCAAGCCTCTTTTATGCTCAAAAAGTAAGGGTGTATCACCCTATGACAAGACACTGCAAGCGGTATTGTAGCTGTCGTGCTGTGTAATATATGCCAATGGAGCTGATCATAAGGCTGGTGTAGCTAATGGTTTCTGAAGTTTGTACCGACAATATGTGCCCATTGAACTTTTTCTTCAAAAGCAAACCAATCTATTCCGAGTTGTGGGCATAAATAATGATTGCATGCGAAAAAGGAGCCATTGGATGGGATTTTAAAATTGTGTCTCAAAACTTTCTGCAGATTTCAGTGCTCGTAATATGCCTTCTTGGTGACCACATGCTCCAAACCACTTCTTAGCCAAATTTCTGGCACCATTCATCAGTATGATGCCTCCCCACCATTTTTGTTTACTTAGAGCTCATTATTTATTCTGACATATATGACAACTGGGCATATAAGATGACCCCCAATAAGCCATCTTTGAGTAATGGTCCCCCTGGGAAATGTCTCACATAGTCCATTTTTGAGAGGAAAATATTTGCGGATAAAATTTGGTGTGTTTCTAAGAAAGGTATCTTGATATTTAAGTCTGCAAAAGGGTTAAAAAATAAATTTTGGGCTTTATTCACCAAATTTTGAGAAGTTTTTTTATGGTTTAAACGGTTTTCTCATGTGCCAGAGTATACAGTTGAAAAACTGAAGCTTTTTTCATGGACAAGCATGGTAGTGTGAGCCGAAAATTTATAATTTCAAAATTTATTTCCCGTCAGTTCTTGAACACTCCTCGATTGTAAACAGAGCTTATTCATCTGTGACTACAGTCACAGATGAATAAGCTCTGTTTGAAGCTCTGGCTGAAGGATTTTGGCAATGGTGTTCAAAATGCAAGCATTGTGAGAAAGCATTTTGGTAATGGTGTTCCAAAAGCAAGACTTTCTTGAGATTACTACTTAAAATTTGTGAAAATTGAAGATAAAATTAAATGACATTACCTGGTTGGTTCATCAAAGAACATTATTGGTGGGTTGGTAACCAATTCCACTGCAATGGACAACCTTTTCCTCTCTCCCCCAGACAACTTGCACACCTTCGTTCCCATACATCCTCCAAGTCCAAGTAGATCCGATATTTGAGTAACCTTCAAGTAAAATATGGAATTATATATTATGAGAAGGAATCTCTTTATGAGGGGTCTCAGTTTAACATGTCATAAAAATGCCCTATAGTTTAGATGTAAAATGTTTCTGAGGGAAAAATTCTTTAACATTAACAGCAAATATGTAGCCCTGCTACTGTTTCCTCTTCCTCTCAATGCCTACCACCTCATATCAACTTGATTTACTTCCACGAGCTTCATTATGCAGTCCATAAATTTTGAGGCCTTAATTATTTTATTTTCTCTAATGGGAAGAGATTAAAGCGCCCACATTGAAGCAAGTGAAAGCTTGTTACCACTGACAGCATACTTCACTGGTAAATGAATATCAGTAAATAAATTTCTTCTCAGTGAGGTTACCTCAAATTTTGACCAACAGCCAATGGCAGCTGTGAAGCATTGGCATGGGGTCCCATAAATTTCAAAATTGTATTTCTCCTCTCAGATTGTGAATATGTTTAATGGGGAACATCTGAGTATGCTTATATGAGAGACTATTGAGATATGAGACTAGTGAAACAAAAATTCCCTACCTCTAGAGACATACAGATAGAAACATCCCGGGGGACATTGCTCTTCCATGTGATTAATATTTAGAATCAATGGACTAAATATGTATAGCAAATTGGGCGTCACACATCTGATATAGTCATCAAAAAGGGGCTTACATTTAGCATTAAATAAATTAATATAGTTTACTTTTTATTTACATCAGGTACCTATTACCAATTTTTCCGCACCACCCACATATGGGATGTAGAAATTCAATATTTAACATTTTTTGCATGAAAATGCATTGTGCTAAGCACCTATGCATAATTTCTACAACTACAATTGTGATAATGAATGGACATTGGACACAAAACAGTGTTGCAATAAATGACAAAAAAATTGTATTTGCCCTATCATTTTCAAAAGTCTGTGTGCATCTATTCTCCACTCGGCAACTAAATGAATAAGACGAATTTCTGGTAAAACCTCCGGAGAGTTGACTCACGATGCGCTAGAACTTTGACCCTTGCTGGAAGAGGCATGCCTCAATGAGAGCTGATTAGGAAGGCTTGCGGGAGGGCTGAAATACCTGGAATGATACAGCATAACATGGAGCCCAAGCGGAAGGATTTGGACCTGAGGAACCTCGTGCCCATGCTCGCTCCGATTGGAGTTTTATCCTTTGAGCTCATGATCCAGACAATGGATCTTGCTTCCTCTTAAGATTTCAAGTTAAGGAAACCTTTCTTGGAACATGGATAATGGGTGCTGTGGACCAGATGACTGATGCCGCAGGCAGGGTGAAAATCATTGATTAATACATATTGTGATATGGGTTCACGTCCTTGTGAATGCCAAATTATTTGTACATTTTTTAATTCTTTGGTGAGTGTGTAAGCATTGATGATTTTGTTCTCCCTCTAATTTTTCAGATTTTTTTCATCTGATAGTTTCTCTAAAAATGCATGCGTACTCCTGCTATCATCATATTCTATGAATCAAAATAATTTAGACATACAGTGGAGGACCTCAAATCCAGAAAACCCGAAATCCAGAACATTTGAAAATTACTCTGCGTAGTGTTTTGACTTGCCACCTCATGGCACCACTCTCCAAGCCTTGTTCTGGGATGAGTAGGAAGTTAGCACATACTATGGACATATGCTAAGAACCTTGTCAGGGACACATAAGGATATCAAATATCAAGTACAAGAGCCTGAGCACATGTATAAATTAATTAATTTACTAAGTATGCTATGAAGACCAGAAATCCAGAAATACCAGAAATCCAGAAGCCCTTCGGTCCCAAGCTTTCTGGATTTGAGGTCCTCAACTGTATATCATTATTGTAACTGCCTGATGTTTTAAATTTACTGACTAGCATAGAAGATGTTTCTTGCGACATTCATTACGCAAGTTTTAACACTGAAACACTTTTTATGACATTGAAACTGGCAGTATTTTCATATTTTATGACCTGCAAGTGTGGACATGAAGTTCCTCGGCTCCATATCCTTCCATTGGAGCTCCTTGTTATAATCTTTGACTCCAGTTATGCTTGCCATGTCACAAGCATTTCTCATTGACTCTCGGTGATGCCTACCTCTTTTCGCAAGGGCCAAAATTTGTGTGCATTGTGTACCAACCCTCGTGAGTTTTTACCAGAAAATAGTCCAATTCATTAGAGCGGTGAGTAGAAGATAGAAGCTCAGAGACTTTTGGAAATGACAGTACATCACCCATGGAAGGATGGTTAGGGTGGGGTTAGTAAATACCGGGATTAGCAGAAATTGATAGGAAAATTTAATCAACTATCATCATAATTCATGCTCATGGATGATCCTCCTTCTCACCGTCTTTTCCCTTTGTTCCTTTGTTACATGCCTGGGCATCTTAAGTTGGCTGGCTTCTGTCATAGTTTCACGTGCTGTCAACTCAGCCATCATAGCAACTTCCTGTTCTATGTAGCTGGAGTGATGTCTGAAGTCATGAGGCACACACTCCTCCCCTCCTACTGTGATGCTTCCTTTCACACCACGAGTTCTAGAGAAGATGTTTAGCATTGTCAGAAATAACTTGTACCAAATACGTCCCAAGCTTGATCATAAGTTTCTCTTGTTTACATTGCATAAATGGCCATTATTAATTCCATCTCTATGAATTATAGTGAGAGTTTAGTGTTCTGCTGACGTCTATGCATCAATGATGTCATGGATGGCATTTTTTCAGTAACTATTCCTTATCAAGATTTCTGAAGCAGGCTTTTGACTATATTAAAACTTGTGATTGAGAAGACTTAGTTTATTAAAAGTGCAATCAATTTTCTATTAGTAGTTTACTTTTATTGATTTTACATGAGCTCTGCTCAAAGATTAGTTAAATCTTTAGCTGTAATTATAAGATGAGGCAGGGTTTTCTGCATCCATGAATGCATGAGATCTTTTAGCTCTGTTTAGAGAATCAGTTAATTTACTGGATTTTAATGTCCAGTGCTGCCACACCAGCTAAAAATTATGTCTGAAGGCTAACTCTGCCTGTATGTGTAAGAAATCTTACCTTATAATTTTCTCTAGGTACTTATAATTATGCTACATACATTAATAAATGGTCCAATAATGGTGAAATTGCAAATACCGTATTTCTCCGAATATAGTCCTGCTCTGAATATAGTCCCCCCCCCTAATTTTGAGGCTTAAGTTTCGGGAAAAGTTAAAAAAATGTGTTCGAATGTAGTCCCCTACTTTACTTTTAACACAGGCATTTTTGGAAAAAAAGTGGGGACTATATTCAGACATATACAGTATGTACGTAAAATTTCTAACTCTTGTTCTAAGAAATGACTAGAGTACAAATAAAACTAGTAAATTGATGAATCACAACTTGGAATTAGTGAAATAATCCTAATGTGTGCATCTTAAGCATTATTTCAACTACAGGTTTAACCTAATGATGCCTTGATGGGCAAGATCTTTTTAGTGCTACTATATGTATTATTAAAAATTTGTGGTTGCAACAAATTTTACTTATTTATTATGCATCATACTATCCTTCGATTGGGTGACATCTTTAAATCCTAATTCTAATGTGTGGACTTTGGCTTGATTGGAAGTTTCAAAGGATAAATGCATGCCCCAGATTAATTAATTGTGTGTTAGCCTTCATTATTACTTTTATGCTGTAAAGCTATTTTACAAAAACCTGAACTCAATAGGTTAATTACAACATAAAACATTTGATTGCACTAATGGTTAGTATTTGTGGGTATGGCATCCTTATTACTCCTAAAGTGTTCACCTTTTCTTTGCTGATTCCATTCAGTAGAATGGATACATTTTACTGAAATAAAAAAATATTTGGTCGCAAATATTATTATTAAATTTAGCTAAAGAATATAATGATTTAATTAGCTGCAAGTTATGCAATTTTTAACAGTGTATCTGCTTTATTTGTACTTGTCTTAGAGACTGATCTCAGTGAAGGGTATCAAATCCAAAAATAAATCTCTATCATTATTTAAGTATTTATATTCAATTCAGGAGGCCAGAAAAGAGTGAAAATAATTAAAAACATTCTTATTTAGCCATACTGGACAAAAGTAGCTATCAATTTTTTTTTTTTAATATTGGAAGGCGAGAATGCATTCCAAATAGTTGATAAATAGCTATTGGACGCATTATCTCAATACACTCCCATTTTAACTTCAAATTTTCAACCTGGGAATAGATTGTTGAAAACTTTCTGAACACCTGAATTCTCTCATTTGCACGTGGTTTTTGCTCTTCTTTAAAAAAGTGAATAGGATTAACCATTGTGATGCATACCTGAATCCAGACAGAATGTTCATTAGAGTTGTCTTTCCGGAGCCTGATGGACCAATAATGGCTGTGAGTCTGCCTGGCTTGAAGCATCCACTCACTCCTTTTAGAATCGTCCTCTGTTCTGGAAATAGAGACAATAATTTTAGAGACTCTATTTAATGTAAAAAAAAGCATTATAATGTGGCCTCACAATCATTTACCTCCTAATTCTGAAAATTACTGGTGGCCAAGTAATGTAGTTATTCACTCTGACACGGAATAGCAATTAAGGTTGATGAATAGTTGTTGCAAAATTATGTATGTATTATGTATCCCCTAATCAAAATAACTAGGTTGTAATAAGAAGGAAGAGAAAGAATGAAAGGGGCAAGATTATTCCATTAGGTTGCAACCAAAGTAGGTGAAATTTGAAATACCATTTTTGAAATACCATTATATGTATTGTAATGCAGTTGCAATGTTATGTTAATTGATGCATGTTACATTTGTGATGCTATGTATTCTTTTTTTGTGGAAGCAGAGCTTGTTTGTGTGATATCCACTCCCAGATGTTTTGAGGAAAATCCTCTTAAATCAAGTAATTATTATATATGTATGTATAAGGTTGTCGTAAAGCTGCAGTGGACTTTTGGAAGAGAACCAAATTTCAATAGCCTTGCTTTGACTTTAATTATTGTTCATCAAAGGCCATAATGTGACAGGATTTAATACATTGTTGTTGTATTGTAAGAGTAAAAACAGGATCAGGTTGGTGGGATAGCTGGTGTGTTGTCTTCTTGCCGAGTTGGTCTGGGTTCAAACCTAGGCAGTCACAGACATTCAGAGACTACCCAATCACCGCTTGTGTGTTTTATCACAGATACCTAAGGTTCAGCACCCCATCCAGTGGATAGAATGATAAACTGTCGTCCCATTGGTACCTTTTTTTATAAGCAGGCTAATTTCGATGCTGGGTTTCTCTCCACCCTTTAATCTCTACCCCTCTTATGGTGCAAATGACCACGTTCGTTGGTCATGTCCTCCAAATGCCATACCAAGAATAAATCCAGCAGCTAAAATGTGAAGTTATTTTGAACATAAACATTATATCTAAGATACCCTCCTTCCCTCTGGGCTTAGTTCTATTCTATTGCCTGTCTAATTGCAGGTCCATATAGCTATTGGAAATTGTCATGCATTTGGGATGGCATAGAAGACGTAAGGCAACTGAGCTTTCTTCAGCAGAGTTCAGAGGTCTATCTGAAACTAACTTTGGACTGATTTCCTGTGGATTTCTTATGTAAGTGTCCATTTTTTTCATTATTTTGTTTGCACTTTCTAAAATTGTGGTAGTTGCCATGCATTGTTATTGGCTGCTGTGGTAGAGTTTGATGAAAAATTAACAAAATTAGGGCCTTCTGCAAATTGCGCTATGGTATTGCTTTGAAAGTTTCCATAAACAGTAAACTTATAATGTCACATAAGCCTCTGAGGAAAAGATGTGCTGAAAATCAATATAAATGGAATGCTATAATTAGTTGGTAAGGCTTTCAGGCATTATTGGATGCTGTGGATGCATTAGATGAACAAATTGGGGAAACAGGAATGTTGCTCAATCCAAAGAAAATGGAAGAGATAAGGTATTTATGGAAAAAGAATATCTGTAATGAAGGGAAATTTATTGAAAATGTACAGATGGGAATAGCATGAAGGTAAATTAGATATTTAGTCACAGAAAATGATTTGAAGGGAAATTTGGGTAAGGTTGTGAGGTAAAAATTGGGAAGAGCTTAATGTTGAGTACCATCCCAGACGGCACAGGAATTTTACGTATCTGAATACGAAGGTGGACCATCAAGATGTAAGTGGATACAAGAAATCGCGATTAGGAAGTTACTAAAAAAGTTTTGTTTCTTATTTCCTTTAATGAAGAAAAAAGATACAAGAGGACTGTCAAAATCATATGCACCTACAAAATTGTATCTCATCGATAAAACTGTATTCAGTCTGGGACTATTTTCTTTCGCGGGTGGTGCCTTATCCTCCTAAAGAAGGCCCAATCACAAGCCAGCACAAGCCTTTGGAGGTCGCGTCGTTTAAGTTACGTCTCACCACATTTCAGGGATTTTTGTGGTTAAGTTGGTGAAAAATAGTGTCTGGTAAGGGTGTATTGTAAGGTACAATTGTATGGCATGAAAATGTGGACTTTGAGGAATGAGGTTGTGGAAAGCCTTGCATAGGATGCCTTTGGATGAGATGAAAAAAAAATGTGGACGTTAATGATTTTAAATTACCCTGCAGAATCAAGTGTAACAATATGCTTATTGAGATTTTTACATTGGGTGATGCTCTCTTGTTGGCCCGACGTTTCAGAATGTATATCCATTTTCATCATCAAAATGTGTTCTCCCTGCTCTATCTAGATTCACACTGACTTCATTATCTGTTATTTTTCAAAACGTCGATGCTACTAGAAGGCATCTCTTGGTATTAATCGCCAGAAATATTTTAGTAATGTGTGGATGTAGTTTACTGATTTACAAGAGGTTCTTAAACTTATGATGTCACCCCAAGTCGGAGTTCGAAACGTCGGCAGATATTGAGTTTTTAACTGGGTGGTAATCCCAAGAGAATTTTACCCACATACCTAATTTGCTGGGAAAGCTTCAAATATTATTTCACCCTATAAAATATGTGCCCAAAAGAATTCATGATGATATTCTAGTTTTTAAATTTATTATAGGTACATTATGAAATCATAATTATGAGTCGGGTGGTGGTGATGCATCCTCCGGGAGAGAAGTTAGGGGTGGGGGAGGAGGGGTAAAATAGCCGGGCCCAGATGGGGCCCGCGTACCATCCCCACTAGTTCTTTGCCCCGAGGCCCTACCCGGCTCTGAGCTAATCACAAATTCTTCATGATACAACAGAACGTTCAAACATTTCCTTACCTCGGTGGTGGCAGCTCAGGGAAAAATTTTTGCTTTGCAACTGCTTTGGAAGCCTTTTGAAACTGCTTTGGAACACCAAAATCTGCATTGGAACTGCTGTGAAACTCATTTTCACTCATTTGTACCAAAAATTAGAAATATGAAGACGTTTGTAACTCATTTGTGATCCCCTTTGGAACTCCTTTGTACAGAGTGTGTTCGTTTGGAACTGCTTTCTGCTCATTTGGAACTACGTTGGAACGATTCGGCAGGATTTCCAGACGTCATCATTCGTATTGTAACTGCTGTGTACGGAGAAAATTCATTTGGAACTCCCTTTGAACGAGATGACAGGATTTCCGGGCGTCATCATTCGTATTGTAACTGTTGTGTACTGAGAAGATTCATGTATAACGGCTTTCCATACGTTTGTAATTCTTTGTGAACAAATCCATGCGATTTATATACCTACGTCATCATTTGTTTTGGAACTGTCTTTTACGCGCCAACATACCATGGCCAGGTTCAGTCTGATACGTTTGGTCGAGAAAACGAAAATTCTTTAATATATGCAATAAAAATGCATACGTGGTTTAATAAGAAATAATCGCAAGTCAGTTAATAGAAACGGAACTCCCAAATAATCACTCGAATTAGTTTAAAAATTATTCTATTTTCCTTGTGGCTTAAATCGTATTTTTGGGTCCGATTTGAAATGCGACGAGATTATCTTCACTACGTACCGAGAATTTTGGTTGCGTATAATAAAGGTATTCAATAACAAATTCATAGCGCTGGCGTTTTTTTGCGTTTCCAAGTATATTATTATCGTAAAAATTCAATGTCTATACTTTCAAAGTATACTTCGCAATTATAAATATTGCGGATTTTACGGCATATTTGCAACCTTTTCTTTCATTGCTTTCGTTCTTTGATATTACCGGAAAAGTAGTATTTTGCATAGATTAATATACATAAAACCATAGAGTAAGTATATTATATACTTACTCTATGATAAAACATACCGATGTATTGTCTTCGCGATCCCTAGGAAATGGTTTATGTCCATATTTGGATCCGTATTTTAGGGCTGAATTTTTTCGCCATGAATCCCTCCTTCGAAAATATATTTCAATGTCGAGGTTGACAAGTTCGATTACCCGGAAAGGCCTTTTTTCGCATTTCCCATTGCATTTTCAGATATTTAACATGACGGTTTTCAAGAAAAAATTTCCAGAAACGAAGGCATTTGACTCAAAAATGGACACTGAATGATCCACATCAACCACGTAAGATCGGAATTAAGCTCTCGATAAGGACTTTCTTGACCACCAAAGTGAGTTACCCCTCACTCCCCTATACGAAAACATGAAACTTGTGATAAGCTTGTCGAGCTTGTAGGTCTTTCCTTTATGACTATTGCTTTGCAAAGCAATGGAGCTGTAGTGAAATGGCGTCACTGCCGCACTTCCATTCGTAATAGTCATTTTGCCTAAATATCCGAAACAGACTAAAATAAACTTCAAGAAAATTGAATACGCCATCTTGAACTGCTACAAAGCAGGTGGCATGGTGTACAAATGAGTTCCAAATGGGTGTCCAACTGGTACAAATCAGTTTCAAAACGGATGAACGAGTGGTACAAACGAGTTCCAAATTTAAATCCAAATGAGTCCCGTAGCAGTTTCCAATGGAAATCCAAGGCAGTTCAAAATATGTTACAAATGAGTTGATGACATGGTAGGATGCTAAGACGTCATGAACTGCTGTGTACCGTGTTTCAATTCCATAGTGGTTCAAAAGCACATACAAATCAGTGGTACAAAGCAGATAGATGACAGTTCCAAATGACTTACACAGCAGAAATTTTTCCCTGAGAGGGTAAAGTCCTAGCCTGCCAAACCAAAGATCGCAGATTGAGTCCTGCCAGGGTAGATTGCACTATCCAGGCCATGGCTGTTTGTTTAAGCTCATTGTTATTGTTCGTTGGAATCCTGTGCCTAGAATGATTCTCTCTTATTAGACCGATGTTTTAAAAAATCTTTTTTCATCATTAAAATGTGTTCGCCTATCATACGACTGTTGTGCATTGTAATGCGCTGTTTTCGATGTATATAAAATATATATAAAATGAATGGATGGAAAATAAAAAAATATATAGAAGACGGGTAAGAAGACACGCTGGGTAAAGCATTGCTCTGTTGAAAAAGTACATCCCATTTATCCCGGTAGGATAATCTGTTTAACTGTTTTTGTACCATAAAAGTTATTGTTAAATATTTACTTAATTTCTAATTGGGATTAAAATATAATTCCCGTCAATATTCGAATGATAATGCTATAAAATCTGAATCCATACATTATGCATCAGTGATATATTGCATCTTTGCGCCTGGGCGATGGACTATATCAGTCGAGATATTACCTAATATTTGAGAGGAGCGTCTTCAATAACTGAAATGGGGTTCAAATTTAACCAAGGCCTTTTAAATTTGTCTCTATCAATAAACTTGCCGTAGGTAGCCAGCCTAATTTACAAATTTAATATGTGCCTCACGGCGAGAAAATGCAATTTAATGTTACGTTTTCTAAAACGAATGGGGAGATAATTTGAGGAATGCCTTTCTATTTGAAGCTGTACAGGCCCTTGGGGTGTATGGAAAAATAACCTGGCGAGAATAGTGAGGACTTTCACTTACTTTCACTTAATAGCGCTGAATAGCGGTAGTTATAATGTCCAGACGATTCCTAGCTTTTTATTTGGTTTGCAGAATACGATTGTGAGGAGTGCAGAATAATGAATGACTGTCTGCCTCGCATTTCACAAGTCACCAGCCGTGTCCATTGGTTGCAAATACATTCTCGATACATTTCAATGAATAAGTCAACAAAAATTTACTTCTAACCCTCGAGACTCAAAAAAATAAGTACAAAAAAAGAGTTTTTCATTTGGAGGATGCAGCCGTTCGGCATTAAAAACAATGCGGAAACCTAAGGAGCAGGATACGAAAACATATAGGTAAATCAAACTTATTTTCGCGGATAACTTAGCCTTTGACTAGCCCGTATTCAAGGCGAAATGCCGTTCTTTGGCGTTTTTCGCGAGGGTAAGGGTATGTATTATGTGTTTTTTGTGTACTGTTTCTTCTGTGTTCACATTTTATGTTAAGGTATGCATATCTTTAAGCTTATGTACTGCAAAAACTACAAAAATTACTGATAACTTACAGTACATAAATAAACTTTGGCCTCCAGAAAAGCCCCATTGGAATGAGCTCGTCCTTTACCCAATTAAATCAAGAAGTAGGTATATATAAACAAAGAAAGACCACCGTAAAATTGTCGTTCGTTTAAGAAATGGAGTCATTAAAAAAGAAAGTTAGCTTCAAGTGAGGGATTTTCTAAAAAACGCCGATGAGGACTACGGAGAACGGAGGAATTAATCTTCGTAGTGTAAATTTAATCTTCTCTTTACCCTTTCGTCGTGCCTTGAGCGGGAAATTTGAACAGAGGAAAGGGCAAAAAAATTCACTAACGTAAAATTACTATAAGACTGGTCATCTGTTATGCTTCGAAAATGCTGAACGTGCGCCCAGCGAAGGACTTTCTTCGATATAAAGTATATCAACATCCTGGGACGAAAAAAGTGGTTGAAAACGCGTCTCATTTTGAAGTTGATAGAGAACAGAAAACAGCAAAATAACTTTAACTGGGATCCAGGGCAGAGAGTCAGTTTGGTACATTCGTGAAAACTAGAAATATACCCATCCCAGACGGCACATCCTGTGCCATCTGGGATATTATTTCAATCGCCTGAGGAACCCCATTATATTTATTAGGATTCCAAATACGTAATGCCTTTCCATTCTTTCTTTCTATCGAGTGGTGGGAAATGAATCTATTAAAAGTAGCTCCAATAAAGTAGGAATCGAGATTTCAATAAAGTACTGTGCAATCCTTGGGATTTAAAACCCGACCCTCAGGATATGCGAGAACCAGATAATGATAAGGGGGATAGCAATTGATACATGATACGGACAATCACATAGCGGTATAGGATGGTCTTTGGTCAATTATGTGTATTTTTATCGTTCAGATAAAATTTTTTTTTTTTTTTAATTTGCTGAAAAAATTAGCAATGTAATTACATATACACAATAAAATTTTTCTCTCTTTTGACTCTCACATTTTTGCGAGCTAGAAAAGTTTTACAAGACTTCCCTATTCATAGTTTCTTAAAAGGCTGATAGATGCCATTGGAAATAATTTTGTTGATCCTACGTATTGGATGTTGCCCTATGCGCTAGAGCTAGTGAATCTGATTTTATTTAAGAATTTGGTGGATTCCGTGAATTAATTTATAAGAACTTTTTCAAACTTATATTTAATCGATGTAGTACTTCTTACAATATTTATATTTTACTTATGTCGTGATTATAACGGAGAATACGTTAAGTAAGGTGAGATTTGAGCAACTGTGCATCGAAGTACTTTTATAACCTCGGCTCAAAGAAAGATAATAATGAATTAGACTCGCACTTGGAAGCATTCTTTGGTCATTAAATCGGAATCGAATGAAGAAATAAACGAGAAAGTATTATGATGAAAAAGAATGGAAATAAAGACTAAAAAAGGAGGAGGAATCGGGGTAAGTTTACATTTACGTTAATAAAGGTTTGAGTTAAGGAAGACTCATTCAGCCCAATATTTTTGTATCTCTTTGTCCTCCACGCATCGTACTCTCATTGATGTGGATTAATTACTATTATTATTAATTTGGAACCGTCATTTGTGGCGTCATACCGTAAGTTGATGCTCGATGCACTATTATATTTCTTTACATCGATTCTCATCTTATAACTCCAATAGTACGTTTACCGCATTGACCGGAAAAAATTCTCAAACGTCAGTGCTCTGTGAAATGGTGCACGTCTTACAGTGCTTAAATCTTACCTGTAACTTGAACAACCATGGTTTTCCCCCCTCTAGTTTTGATCCTGGGTACGACCGTGACGTGTTATGTCGAATAATGTAATTGTCTATGTAATACGTGGCTGCGGAATATTTCCCTTAGGTAATTACCGTAATCGTAGCATTTGAAAACCTGATCATTAGCCGTTGCGCGGATTTGTTGCACTGGAGCTTGCCGGGTCTGTCACTGCTTCATTCAGTAATATTTCATACGTGCTAGACCCCAGTCTCCCTGGGGGCTGAGAATAATGACACGGCATAAGTACGAGTGAAATTTGGGATCGGGGGAGAAGTGAAAGCTTCGTGGTGCCTCCCAATCATCGCGGTGAAGGTGAAGAAACTGTCCGTTTCGGAAGAAATTTCTTTCGTGATAATGATTCCATTGCTCTCACAGCGGCAAGAAAAGTAAGGACAATGCCGGGGTTGATCGTCGCTGGAGAAAATGCGGCCCCATGGGCGTAAAAAGAATTGTGGGGTCGACGGACTGTCATTGGAGTGGAAAATTAGGTTTTGCTTTGTGTCGCAGAATGTTAATTTTATTCACGATTTTATAGCTCCGCCAGTTATTTAGATTGTCAGTGGTTACCTAGCCAAACATTTCATCATCGCAAGAAATTGGGTCATATTCATTTTGTTGCTGTTATATTCTTATTTTTTCGATTCCATAGAATACTTGTACGATGAAAACACTCCCTCATGTGTACCGACTTGAATCATGCGTCTACACATCAGGTTCTGATTTTAAAACTGTCGCAGTAATAATTTTAAAGAATAATAAATGCTTTTATATTCCAACTATGTTATCAATTAGTAGTTTTTAATTATTAATTAATTAATTAGAAAGTGAAATTATTTTTCTCATTCTTGATGGCCTCATGCGGTAGTGGATGGATTTATCAAACATGTACCCTCTCTAGTTTTCCTTTGAAAGAAGTGTAAAAAAAGACAATTAGATGTTGTGCCATCATATTACATTGGATATCCATATCCATGAATATTATTCCATATCCACGTGCCTGGAGAGTATGTCACACGCCTTTTCACCTGTTCAGATCTTCTAAAGAGCGGCTGATATTTATTTTCCAGTGTATATTTCACATCCTTTTGGTATAAGACTGAAACTTACTAAGAAGCTTGTGAATATAACATTAACGCGTACCTAAATCAGCTGGCTAGTACGCAGATGAAATATTGCCCAAAAAAGTCGGCAAACGTGAAAACTGAAGAATAAAACGTCTTCACCTTCAAGTCCACGCGAAATTCCTTACGGAAAAAGTGGGAAATTTGGCCTCACTACGCCTGTTTTTGTTGTTAATGCAACAGAACGCATATTGCGCATCAAATATTTCGTGGAAAATGTACAATGCCTTAAGTGAATACAGGACAGAATACAGTCCCAACAACCGTCATAAAGGAAAATAAAGGATGACTAGGAGTTGTTTTTTCATTGATGGGACTAAAGGTGAGGCCCGTTTAGATATGGCCTACCTTCACAGGGTCTAAATTGCTTGTTCGTAATGATCAAATAATTGGGGCTCTAAGATCCCAGCGTATTGTTCCTTCCACAGTAAATTAAGGGGTTACCTTGTGAGAATTTTGGGGCAACTTCGAAAAAAACAGTGTTGTGTCAACATCATGATTACATCCCCGTAAACATCTCGATAATACCGCATTAATGGGCTTTAAAAATAACGAAACATATAAAAAAGCTACTCGCTATGGTTTAAACTTCCTAGCTCGAAGATAGCTCCAACAAAGCTTATTACAGGTTCGAGTTGAGAAGCCGTATAGACACGAGACCACACTGTAAGCTCTAGAATTGGCAAAGCGAGTTACTACGTGCGAAGGGAATGTTATTTAAATTAGCAGAACTATAACATTGGCTTAGGTTGTAGAGTAGGATATCATTCTGTTCTGTAGTGTTGCGATATAGAGAAAACGGTGGTAATGTAGAGTTTGGGAATAGAATCGAGAGGGGCGTTTTGTAGTAGGTGATATGTTTTTGCCAAATGTTCCCTAAGAGGTCGCCTATTTGACAAGATATCCTTAAAATGCTTTAAGAATTTACGCCCCCATAGTGAGCCTAAATTCTTAAACACATGGGTTGAGGCAGTGATTTTTTTGTAAAGTTTGTTTCAGAAAACTGAAACGACCTGAATTGAATGTTACTGTCGTGTTTATCCTTGACTGATTGAGGTCTACTTGACGTTTATTTCTGTGTTTGTAATATTATTAGATACGCAGATGAAATGAAATCGTTTTCATGTCATCAAATTCTTTTCTCAAGCATTGCCCCGTGACGTAGGGGTGAAGTTCACTGCAAAAAGGAAGTGGAATCGAGAATGGTTTCTCCATGGTGTCTACTTTAGTGTACAGGGAGTTACTGGTGGTTTGATTAGTCGGGTTATTCCCAAGTATTGTAAGAGCGGCATTATTAGGGCTGCTCACTTCTTCCTAGAGTGAATTATCCTAGGAGTAGGTCAACAGGATAATTTATAACGTGACTATATTCCGATATTTTACGTGGCGATAGAGTGATCTTAAATTAATACTCCGATTTTGTGAGCATATTGCTATGGAATTGGTCATTGGGTTGCTTGCACTTTTCATTCCATGGTTCCACGAAAATTTATGGTTTAAGATTAAATAATAAACCGCTGTTTTTTCCCTGGTGAGAATCCACAACCGTAATTCATGAACCCAACAGATGTGAAAGAATAGGGTAGTCTCCTTCATCAAACAAAAGGAAAGACATTGATTGCGATTCATTACCCACCATAAGTGTACTCATAATATACAAATTATTTGGTTTTAGAAATCTCAGTTTAGACGAATGGCAATGGTCAATTTTAACCGCATTTGAAAAAGGCCAGATTGGCGCCCATGCAATGCCACTCCACCCACAGGAATCTAGTTTCTATCCGAGTAGATAGGAGTTTTACATCGTCTGAGATTACCAATGTATGCATGAGACACAGAGCTCAGGGAAACATCTCTTAATAATCACCTATTAAAACTGCCTATGGTCGGAAAATTTCCTTCGTTTGATAAGGTCTTAATAATTCTTATTTAAGCCAAGCGCTACCTGGTAGGAGGGTACTCTGCTACCTGCTAGCAGCCTGCGTCGTATCGGCGTATATATCCTTTCCCCAAGGTCACCTCACACGGCCGTTGCGGGAACCAGAATGACGTAACACGGGTTTTTCCCAGCATTCATACTTAGCCGTCGCGTTTCCGCGCGCTTGAAAATTTTCACCTTTTAATCAATCGCGAAAAATAGATATCGTTATTGAAAATTTTAAAAGCGTGAAATGCGTATTCCAGGAGTAATAATCTTTCGATATAGCCAATAAAAAATAATAGGGAACCACCCCATTAAAGGTAAAATGCAATTTAGTTTAAAGTTTTTATATTAATATTAATGGTGCCTGTTGTGTCCTTAAAGAAAGAAACTGGTACTTATTTATCTTTCATTACGTAACGTTATTGAGTTGCTTGAGTTTTAGCTTAAGTGTTTATTTTTTCCGTTCCTGACGATAAGGCGTTGATCTTTGAACGGAGGACATGACACATCACACACGCTTTGGAACGTCCTTCTTTCGCTCTTTTATAATTTGTGCCCGTTGTGTAATGTAGACTTTACCGAATAGTTTCATGTAAAACGATGTAAAACTCCTATCTACTCGTATAGAAACTAGGTTCCTGTGGGTGGAGTGGCATCGCATGGGCGCCACTAGAGATTGACTAGAGTTTCTCCAGCCATCAAGTGGTTAGAATGAAAATTCCTCTGCAGCATGATTCTGCGACGTCTTGAACTCATGTTTACTATGTTTTATCCGGTGTGTCCAATACTACTCCTCGATGTTTGTATCTGCATCCTCTTGTGGTCACATATGCCTGAGCGCTTCCCCCTTTCGTGATAAGTGAGCAAGGTCATCATTCCCAGGAATGCGGTATCGATACGGTCGTCTGATCGTAAAAAATGAAGAATTCAGATGACAATATAATTATCTTATTAGCCGTTATCTTGCCTATTGTTTCATGAAAATATTTATTTTAACATTTGTTGTGTCGATATTTATAACCATGGGGTTATTTTTTGATATTTTTTCCTCGACTTTCAAATTTCTCAATCTATTCAATCAATCCATTTAGTCTTAAATCCTTACTTTCTTCGAACGTGAATAATTGTGATGTTTTCCTTCTGACATGACTCCAGCATTTGGTCATATCTACTCAAATATTTTTCTACCATTTTATATAGCAGCATCTTCAAATTATTATCCTATTAAGGTCATCTCAATCGATGTATTTCTGCGATTTTCATAGCTAAGCGGATGCGACCTCGCCGCGAAAAGTCAGACTCGATGTTGTGATCGAGGAGTTATATGATAGGATAGCATCTGGCGTAACTTTGTGCAATCTGTATATCATGTTTTACCGACTAGAAAAACTTTGTACGCTTCAAACTGAGCCTTCTACTTCCCACGCTCCCAACCTATCAGTCTGTTGGTCCCCATAACTCCACTTTTCCTACTATTCCCTCGGTTGTTTTCCTATTTAAGATAAATATGTTAAATTGCTCACCTGAAGAGGTCGACTGTTCGAAGAAACAATGGTCGTAAAATAAAATAATTTTATGGGAATCATGTGTCCTGATCCGCGAGGCGTTGGAGATAAGGGAATGCGAACAGAATTACAATAGGGAGTATGGCTGAAAAATAAGCCATACGTGGGATCCTGCTTTGAAATTATGCAAAAATAAAATTAGAACTCCTTCAACCTCTCCCCTTTCAACCTTCTTCCCTCCGTAAACCCTTATAAATATCCTCCACGGAAAAACTATCCTTACTCCCTAAGAGAATGCGACCAGCAACGGCCAACGTTGGGCAAAAAACCGTATAAGTACGTGGGGAACACCCAAAAAAACATTACCAACAGCGCTGCATGACCCGCGAGACCTTCAGCCAAGAAATCTTGTGGAAGTGTACAAACTGTTTCATGTTGGTTTAAAGTACTTTAATTGATATTAAGCGTCACAAACGGTTGCGGACGTTTTCTTCAGATTTTTGAAAAGTGGAACCTCGGGGAAGTCCCTCCATGATAGAAGTTATCTCGCGATGATGGGCTATTTGATCAAATAACACTCTAAATCAATCCATCTAACCATCCATATTAAAAATATAACTACCAAAATAGGCAGTTTTGTTGAGTGTATGAGGTAGCTAAATGCTAGAATGTATAATACATACATATTTTTTAAAGAAGATAGAGGAAAATCTCGTCACGCTATTTATTTTTATTTTGCTTTAAGTATTAAGTTACTCTGAAGTCTTTACTTTCGCTTTATTAAGTTACTCCGAATACGTTGTATGTAAAATAACCTGGTTGCAAGGAATTTCAGAGGAGAAGAAATTGTTCTCTTTTAGATTTTGTTCTTCAGTGAATTAACACAGAATTTAAATAAAATCTAGTGTGGTGGTTTGCTTACAAATAGCAATAAGGGGGGTTCCAGGATTTTCTTCTGGGGGGCACCAGGGTTTGACTGGCAAACGGTATTCTCATATTTGGGATTAAAAACTACATGCAACAATTGCTCTACGAAATGTACTCTTAATTTTATTATAAAAGTTATTCATATGTACATATTTATATCTTTTATATTAAAATACAAAATTGATCAATATTTGTGATAAAAATCTCGTCTATTTTTTAAGCGTCTGGGGGGTTCACGTGCCCCCGTGCCCCCTCCCCTAAATCCGCCTATGAATAGCATTCAAACATCATTCGATGATATTTATTCCATGTTTGAGCTTCTGAACTTGTATAAAATAGCAAAAAAAAATATTCGAATGTATTCTTTAAAAACCGACTTACAATGAGTTGATGACGGAAATTGCACTGAACAACTTATCCTTGATCGCGCCCAATTTAATCCACTGAGGATGGACCGGTGGACTCGAAACCGATAACGCAGCCCATTCTCTCCAGATTCCCGTTCAATGATGACCCTCCCGTTTCGCAACAGCCTTTCTTCGCGTGCATTCATGAGATTAACAGCCGTCCCGCCGCGTATCTTGCGGACGCAGCGTCGCGGAGTTGTCACCGAGTGACAAACTAAGTGGTGGAGTTCCGTGTCACGTGGCTCTTCGCAGGGCACTGTTTTTTTGGAGCGCTGTGCTCCTCGGTTCACAGATGGACTTGCGTTGGGTTTGGAGTTTACATATGAGTTTTAGCGAAATCTTGCGGGGAAAAGTAATTCTCTATAAGGCTAATGAAGAAGCAGGAACAATTTCCACAATTTTAAATTTATTGGTACTACCGGTTTCGCTTTACAGCATCATCAGGTACAATATATCAAAGTGTGTAACGTCTTAAATAGGAAAGGCAGGATGGGGGTGGTAAGACGGGAAACCGGTAAAGCGAAACCGGTAGTACCAATAAATTTAAAATTGTGGAAATTGCTCCTGCTTCTTCATTATGTTCCGTTTTCACTCCATCTCGCCTGAAACATCCTCTATAAAGCTGTTGTGCTGGGTGGAAAGACAGTAGTAACCCTGCTCTTGTTTGCGATTTTCGTTGTCAAATTTAGTGTTTGTTTTTTGACCAACTAAAGGGTGGATGGTGACAGAAATTGCCCTGAACTACTTATTCTTGACCGCGCCTAACGTAATTCACTGAAAACTCGAAACTGATAAAGCAGCCCATTCTCTCGATATAGTATCGATAGTATCGATACTTGGTGGGCCTTTGTAGCAGGAAAAATGTTCGCATATACACTAATATTGTATTTTCCTCAATTTTTTTATGGTCTGTCCTAGGTTTCGACAGCATGTCATTCTCAAAGGCGAAAATACACATATTGCGAGCTTATTTATACCCTTTTGGAAGGTGAAGAGGAGTAAAGACAGGACGTTTGAAGGCGGGTGGAGGGAGAGATTTTTCTCTTCTTCTGAGGAGAGGTCTTCCCCCCACCCACCTTCAAAATACCTGTCTTAACCCCTCTCCATCTTCCTAAACGGTAAAAATAAGCTCGCAAAATATGTATTTTTACCTTTGAGAATTACATGGTGCATTGTGTTGACACCTGGGTCAAGCTATCGAAAAAGTGGTGGAGCATACATTATTTGTGTCTCTGCTATTATGTTTCCTGTATGTTTTTGGTCTGTCCTCGCCTGAATAAGCCCCAGTGTTTTCAGAGGGGAGTTATTTCTTCCTTGGAGAATGAAAGGGGAAGTATCGGCTCTATCCTTCATGCTACAATGCGAGTTGAATGGTATCGTTCAAGCTGATCCGACATCTTAATTCAGAGAAGAATTCGATCTATGGGAGGGAAACTTGAGTCTCGACGAAAAACGTTCTTCGCTATTAAGTCTTTCTCTCGTAAGTTTAAGTTAGCCTCTTGGTGCTACGGGGCATACATGTATGTCGGCATTTGTTTCTCTTCCGAAGAGTGCCACGAACCGAAATATTGGCTTTGAGATCGGTAGTTGTTCAAATGAATAAATTGTGCAGCAACTAAACTCTTGAATAGAAAGTCAAGATTATTATATGGATAAAAATCAATGATATAAGATAGAAATAAAAAAGCATGTTTATATACCAAAAATGCCATAACAGAATTTTTCCCGAAGGGGATACATTTTATTTAAGTATATTTCTCAACTGTATCACTCCAAGTAGGAGGCGTTGATATGGTTAAAATAAAAAAAAAACTTGATAGTTTTCGCCCACTTGTCATGAGTTGCGATATCATTAGACTTGTGTTTTATTCATGCATTCAGAGATATCCGCTAATTGATGGAATGAATAGCACAAACATGTGCAAACCACAGCGAAACGGGGGAGCCGAGGAGTATCTGTGAAGCGGGAGTTTGTGACATCATCACCTTATGTGCGAAAAGGTGAAGGCCATCGATATTTCGTCGCGAATTGCTTGATAATGTAGCGGCGAACCGAAAAACGGAAATACGCGGGTATATTTTTCAAACTGTTTCACAGTCGGAAGTGAAAGAAAATTGACGAGTGAGTCCATTTTTTAATAAGGCTCGAATTTCTACTGTTACTCTGAGCTACGTTGTTCATTCTGCCTAACATGCGTTCTTTTTCCCTTTATTCCCTGACCATACCCCTCTCATTTATTTCCTCAACCCACTCGTGCGCATCTGGAGGACGTAAGCTTTTGCTAGGAATTTAAGCAACGGTCATATATAGGAGGCGGGAATTGATATATTTATTTTTGGCTTCTTTGGAGGTATCAAATTTTTTATTGCAAGATATACAATCGTATTTATGCAGAAATGAGTGTGTTAGGTGATGTAAACTAATCGGCTTCTAAAGACAGTCGTAAGGACTCGCAATTTGTGGAATATTTTCATGGTGTTAAGAAAATAGTTCATAAATAGTGACTGATCTGTAGGATTTATTAGTTCCAAACAGGTGCCGATTCTATCATGAAAGTGTTATTTTTTGTCTGCCATATGCCAGGAAACATGCTAACGTTTCAACATTAATTTATATGAGAAATACGTGAAGACTTGGCTGAAGTGCTTTTTTTAGGCGCTTTTCATCAGCCAGCCACCCGAAGCAAAAGTGTGTATCCCTTTAATAGTTTACTCCTATATAACATTACGGTTTTTTTTATATCAGTGATGGTTCTCTCTGCATTTTTAAAATAATAATAATTATAAATTTATCTATCCAAGCATTCAACATTACAAGTATTTTTTATATTTAAAATGGCAATGAATGAATTAGGAATCCCATTTATGCATTGCCTGTATTAGGTTACCTCTAAATTAGGAATTGGAAAAAATAAGTAAAATCAGACAGCGATGCGAACCATAAATAAATATATAAAGGATAATAATTTGTTTTTAGTGTGAGCTAGTCATACAAAAAAAATACATTTTGTATTAATTGTACTATTAACAAAGAATTTATCCGGATTTCATACACTAAATAACTATTGTTTTTACTCTTTTCGGAAAAGATCTTAAAGTATAAAGCCTCTTATATTATTTAGCAATTTAGGAAATAATATGGCCATGCATAGATGAATGAGCGTTTGAATAGGATCAAATTCGGCTTAGGCAAATTATACATAATTGTAGATCTCAAGTTGTATTCATTGGTTTTAAATTCATTTAAATCTCTGATAACATTTTTTCATATTTTCTGAATGAGTTTTCACAGTGGGAAAAATGTAAAGACTGAATAATGTGGAACTAATTAGATTAGATCCTACTTGGACGATAAATATCTTGGATCCCATATGGGAGTGAAATGCACCTCAAAATTCATTATCCTCGTAGTTGAATTTTGACCTTTTCCTCATTTAAAATCATTCTTGTCGGTAATGTTGCGAAGTCCCGGACTGGCTTCCGCCGGCTCTTTCCGGTTTCGGCCGAGTTCGTTCATTCCTTTCTCACTGCTCATCAGTCGACTCTGGATGTAGCCTCTCAAACTCAGCTTAATTATTCCAATTGTTTGAATAGTTTTTTTTTTGCGAGAATCTTTATTTTCTTATTTCGATTCACAGCTGTATGTGACGCCTTGCCGACCATTGTTTTGAGAAAGCTTCTTCTTAATCCGTATGCAGCTACTCCGGAGGGATATCTCATCAGGCTCTATATTTACCAGGCAAGGCAAAATCAGATGAATCAATACACTTTTTTTTTACGGACGGGGCAGTGTCCGGTGGCACCTCCGGAGGAACATAAGGCAGTTCAGATGTGATGTTTCATAGCGTGATATGCCATCGTTAGCAAGCTTTTTTTTGCATAAAGTCGTAACGTTTATATAATTATTGTGATTTGTTAGTTTCTTGAAAATGAATTGGATTTTTGGCAGCTTTCCGAATTTTGTCTTAATATTACTTGTGTTTGAATATGTGGCTTTGCAGATAAAACATTAGGTATCCCTCTTTAGTATATCACGAAAGCAAAGCTTACGGAGTATTTGCGTGACAATCCTTTATGCGATAAGGCTCTGGTTATATATCTAATCCTTAACACGTGTTGCATTTACCACTTGTGGATCTTAGACTTCATATTGACCCATCTTATCAATGACCTGAATTTTATCATCTGCCAAGAGTAGTTCTTATTCACCAGTTTAAACCAGGTAGAATACAACAACGTTTATCATCGCCGTCTATCCTATCAGATTAATGACCACTGAAACAATGGACTCAAAATTAGTTTGTCTGATAATTCTGCAATCGATAGAGCGAACTTAATTGGAGCAATATCGAAGTACATTTATTCAATAATTGATTATATTAACTGGTTAATATTTGCAAAATATTTTAAAGCCTAATATCAGTTTCAGTTATCAGCCTAATATACGGCAATATTGATGTTTGGACCAAATTCTCACGTGTCGGTGCTTGGGCGCGTTTGCCCTTGTCTACCTTTGAAAACAACTCCTTATTCACTCGAACAAATCCCCTGTTCTCTTGAAATATACCCGAAACAATTTTCGTTCTCTTTTCATTGGTGTTTCTATATTGTTCTGTCTTACTTGTCTTGTCTCAGCACTGCCTCATTTCTCAGCATCTACTCATTGAACTCCATCTAGACTCCATACCTAGATCTCAAATGCGTTGATCCTCTCCTCAGCGCTTCTTTCAGAGGTCCAAGTTTCGCATATTTCGTATTACATATGAATTTATTCTCCTGTAATTAACTCGGAATGTTAATTTCAAGGGAGTAGTTGTAGGCATTTGAATGGTTTTACCCTGTTATTATAATCTGCCTGAATATTTCACAAATTAATTAATATTTGCATTTCTAGCTTGCGCTTAAAACGATCCAAATTTGGCTTAATTTACTCAATAAACGTTTTCGTTTCCATACGACCAGCACCTGGATCCACTTCGGGAGATCCGAGTTCGTATCTTGATTAAAGTAAAATGATTTTTCCTGCGTGAAATTTTCGCGTGCTAGCCTAGTGACTCCGTAAAGGAATGCCACTCGCTAGTTGACGATTATTTAATTGAAAAATTCTGCATAGGTGTTTGCGGTAAAGAGCTTTCGATGATGGACACACATTTTGATGAGGTATCCGACTGCGTTTCCCCGCGCAGTAATACCAAAATAAACTAAAAATTCAACGGACTTATCGCTTCTCGGCATCACATATTATTACAGAGACGGCGAGATCACCCGCTTGATGTCTGCTTTATCGAACATGCATTGTTGATTGCATTTGGAATGCTTTGCCCGAATGAATGCCAAGTGAGGTTCTCTTCTAGTCGGATTTCGCTCCCGCTGAAATCGAAGGACACGGAGAACGTGGAGGGCATTTAAATCTCACCAGCGACATGCCCTCTCTTGCATGCGTAAGCATGTTGGCTGTCTCAGCCACAATAGGTGCCTACACTGGCTTAAGGTTTGCCTTGCGTCTTATGTGAGTAGGTTCAAACGGAGGCAAATTTAGTACATATATTGACGATAAAGGGCTTCTCTACTCCTTCAAGGATCAGATTCAATCACTATATGGGCGAAAGTTGCTCCAAATTTATAGAACAAATCATAGCTCGCATTGAATTATGGTATACTAAGACAAATAAAAAGATCACACTCAACTTAAACTAGGGATTCAGCGCCCTGTTATTGAGGACGGAATTGCGTTTTTTGATAGTATTATAGTGATTTGATATGATTAACTTCATATTTTTAGATCATAATTAGTACAAGCAATTTAGAGTTTTGATGTCTGCATTAAAAATCAGTTTATTTATGGTATTGGAATGTTATAGCATCTACGAAGTACAAGCTACGATAAATCATTCTTTATATTTCGTAAATAAGGTTAATGTGATGATTTGGTGTAATCGTAAATATTTTTATCTCAGTTCATGAGAAATTAATACGCTAAATATACCTTAGGCAATTTATGTTCAGCTTCTCAGAACTTTCCAAAATTTTAAAATAACAATGGAATTAATGTCTTCTTAGAAGTCTACCTATTCCTCTCGAGGTCTAAACGCTCTCTATCGAAATTAAAATCCAAAATTAAGTTTAGCTTTTTTCTTTTTCTGCATAATATGGGTCAATTATGAACAAATTTTCACTGCTAAAAATGTTCTTCTATCTATTCAAATCTGATTATTAAGATATTATATCAGCGTTTACGGATTCATTGAGAAAGATATGGGCTATCGTTTTATCTAAATGCGAGAAAATTAGTTTAGAGTCTTGGCAAACTCTTAGAGATATTATTTTCCTGTGTCAGAAAATCGGATTTTAAAGACTTAGGAGGATTTAGGGAGGACTCGTCTTTTTGACCATTTGCCAATTTATGTTAGCCACGCCTTATGGAAAATATTATATCCGTACTGATAACTGATGAATATATTAAAAAGTTCGATACCGCAAAGCGTTTGCATGATACTTCCACGATTAATATATTAGATAATGAATGATAATATTTTTGCTTTACTATGTTTTTAGCCACCAACAGTTATTAAAATTCTAAACTCTAATATTTTTTGTCGGCTATTGAGTGCCTGATTCTGCCTTCAGAACTATATGTATGAATTAGACGGTGGTTTGCGTCTTATGTATCTCTCTACGATGACATATTTTCTTATTTGAAATATCTATGTGTTTTATAGTACCTTTTCGTAATATTCTTAATCAATGAGTTGGTATTTAGGTGCAAATGAACTAAGAATCTTAACTTTCTCCAAGAATTATTCGTACCAGAGGTAAGGCAACTCAAATTGCGGTATCCTTTATTGATTGAATACAGAGTTTAATGATATTTTATTATCCTAATTGTATGCATGGATTGATGCATATGCAGTAGATATATCTTGCTCTGCTTTGGATAGCCTTTTCATCTTGTAAACTTGAATATTACAGTTCTCAACCTTTATTGCATTGAAATCATCCGCAAAGAAATTAAAATCAAATTTACAAAATACTTCTAAAAATTTTCTTGAAGATTCACTCACCTCTCGATGTTAATGGCTTCAAAAAATTAGACCTGCTATGATTCTTAAACGTATTATCGGTGAGGATGAATTTATTATTGTATATTTCAATTTTTTATACGTATTTCTGTTTTATCTCTTTGGTTCGCATTTTCAGTAACTATCCATATTGTACATAGTAATTCATGAGAAAGAGTTACTTTGTACGCCATTTATTTCGTTGAGACTTTTTCGCCCGATGAATTAGTGTTGCGTACAGCAACCTCAAAAGAGAAGCCCTCGACCTCAAAATTCTGAGGGCATGAAAAAAAAACAATTCAAGTCATTTTGGCATTTTAATGGCATGATTTGAATTGTTCGAAGAAGTAAATTTATTCATTCAGCCTTCATTAAGGCTTTAACATTTCCAAATCCTCCCAAAAAAGGTACGGATTCATTCAAAATAAGTTCATTGGGCACGTTCAAGATCAACGATTCATCAATTTCGTACATGCGAAAAAATTAGCCAAAACATTAAGCCGAATGAGTGTAGTCGTTGATAATTATCTTCGCACAAGTAGAATGCAAGATTTTTTCAGCTTTAATTTCTTCGAACAAATCGCGCTCTTGTCAATCGCTGGTGTACGGTTGGAGGTAAATGTGACTACGCAATTGGGAAAGTTACGATTTTTATTTGTCTTTTTTTATTATCCCCTTCCGTATGAATTTATGATCTTTCTTGTCTCTTGATCTTTCGATAGTGTTTTCATTTTCGATAGTGTTTTATTTTTCCTTCCATTGTGCTTCTCTCAAGGTTGTGGCTTCTTTTTATGCGACCAACCCACTTCTATGGCATGCATTACTCCACAGGGTCTCCTGGTCTTCCAAATATCTCCTCATCTCTGTCGTGGTCTGATCATTTGACCTCCTTCATCTTTAATGGATTTCAAAGTCTAGTTATTCTATTCTAAAATTCCGTCCAGAACGTATTATTTTTTCTGACGATCCCGAGATGAAGCCTAGACAGCCTTAGAAAATGCGTTGGCCCGCAAACTATAGCCGAAGAAACGCACGAACATAATTTTCCGTCAAGATGTTATGAAAAATTTTATTGCCTAATTTTGTCGTTCTCATTAAAAATGCAAAAAACTGGTTCTGTATAACTTATATGGCTCAGCTAAACCGTATTATGATTGTTTGGCACCAGGTTTTACTCTGAAACTCCAAAGATCCCATTTTGACATTGAGAGTTAGGCATACCTATTTTGGCTAATGTTATTGCCTCGTAACCGCAATGAATCTCGACTGGCCGTTATTCCCAGGGAATTTATTTCATACCCTTGAAATAGCACTGCTGTATCATTCATGACTTCACTTACAATAAATTTAGTTTGTTAAACTATAAAAAACTAAATTTATTGTAACAATGAGACTTAGCAACCATAAACAAATAAAACGACATTCAACAGCCCTAAGGAGCTCGAAACGGTGGCTAATATGAATAATTTAACTCGGTGAGAATCCCGAGAAGAGTTTATCCACAGTATTCGCCGGAAAAGCATCAAATCATATTTCACAAATCATAATACGTTTCACTTGAGCCGTTCCGTACTTAACTTACTCCTAAAAAGATCGGTCAAGATGGACGTATGCGTCTTCTTTATGTTCTTCTGTCTTTTTGCTGCTTCTATTGCCACTGTTAATAATAAACATGAAGGTTAAGAGCGAAAGTTACCGTTGGATTGGCGCGCGCTATCTATTTCCCGGGGCTAGAGATCGCAGCTCCCGCGAGTTGTGCATTCTTCCCACCGTCTCCCTTCCTCCATTCCACGCCCCCTCTTATGTATGTGCCATACCCCTTTGCAGCCGGGAGTGAAGGACGTTTCAATCATCTCGTCGTCCCCTAGGGATGGGTGGCAGGGGGGACGTAAACTTCGCCATCTTCCGCTCCAATCGGGAGTACAACGACGCGTCGCTGCATCGCGAGTCGGGAGCTCGAGAGTCGCTGCTGCTCCTACGCCTCCTTTCCCTCGCACTCGGCGGCCCTCAAGTGGGTCACGGGGAGGGGAGGCACGCCTGTGGGTGTCGGATGGTTGGTTGCACCGAGACAAAAGAAGTAAACTCTATCGGCGCTTGAGGATAGGGAGAATGGACGAGGTGCCCGTTCTATCTCCGCGTCGCACTGGCCGGCTGACTACAGCTGTTCTTCCCGACATTTGAAGAATGGCGCTCTCTTCAGCACAATGCTCCCATCTCCGAAGTTTATTAACTCATTATAACCCTATGTTGTTTCTAAGCAAAATCAAAAAAGTGTAAATGTTCAGTACTATATAGGAAATTTCTAAACTACGTATTATTTTGTGGTGTAAAGTTTAATGATGATTTTTTTAGCTGCCACGATAATTATGATTGAGTGCAAAATATTCAAAATTTCAAAATAAGAAATCTTGAAATTTCATTTCTCCCAGAAGCAGCTCTGGTTAAAAGATCCATGAAGTGTTCGCACACCTCCAGCTCCGCTGGTGACGGACTACGAACTCAAAAGTTATACTCTCCTCTTGAAAATTTCCAGCGTATATGAATTACATTTTCCTGTATCTCAAGTTCAACATTTTATCCTTACTATTTTATTAAATACATTTTTTACATTTCAGGTGCAGTGAAATGTTGACAAAGGTCTAAGCTATTTACTCTTAAAATTTCAAAATGATGGCCTGATTTTAAATGAGTAATGCATAACTGATTCCTCCGTTATACCTCTTAAAAGGACGCCATAAAATCATCACTCGGGCTCCACGGACCTTTTTTCCGGGACTAATTACCCTTTTACAACGTGTACCGTGATCTTGAATAGAGAGGGTGTAAAGTAAGACCTTATCAACATTTGCCTGTAGCCAATTAGTAAAAATTCTACCTCCGTGTGTACTCAACTGTAAAATTTTTATTCTTGAAATGCCTAAATATGTTGAAAAAGGTCAATTCTTTGTGCCAAGAAAATTTTTAAAATGATAACCTAAGTTCCTCACGCTCAAAGGCCGGTTAGCAAATTCAAAATAGCGATAAGTAAGATCTGATGCTTTCCCGGCGAATATTATCGAAAAAGGCTCTTCGGGCTTCCAGCCGGGTGGTCTCTCTCCATTCTGCCGACGTTTCGTGTTCTGACTTAGCGTGAGATATCTGTACCCATGCATTATTGGCTTTCATATAACAAATTAGCGTGAAATATGGTGAAATTAGTGGGAAAAGTTAGTGTCGGGTTTGGTCAATTGTGCATTAACGGGAAAATTAGCGTGAAATTTTGGAACGCACAGTGTCGTATTCAATTGTTTTCATTTGCTTTGCGGCCGTGTTTCCTTAGTTCCTGCCGTGATTCGTGGAAGGTGGTACCTCAGAATGAAAAATGATGTGGATATAATATGGAATTGAGAAGTTAACTCCGGAAAATAAATCGATGCGGCTGAAAAACAGCTCAAATCAATTTCATTATCTTATGTGCGACAGTTTGTTCTTTTCGCTCTGGAGAAGATCGGTATACGGAGCCCAGTCGACACTAATTATTTCTATGAACGCCCCGAAACCATTAAACAAATTTTATCGTTAATCCTAATTGTTATTAATTGCTAATTTTCCTATGAATCGGCATTAGGTAATTCATAATGAAAATGAATAAAAATACTTCGAATTCTACGCAGTTCTGGAGAAATTAAGATTCTCATCTTCCAGCTGTCGCAGAGATGTGATAGTAACAACAGGATTGTGATTACAGATTTTTTGCCTATTGTCTGTCAATACCACTTACATTCAAGTGCACTCAAGCCACTTGAGATTTTCAGCACGTAGAATCTTATGGCTTAATGGACTCTTTGATATACTGATCTGGAACTTAGTGGCCTAGTTGTCTAGTATAGTTGAGAAAAAGTGATGCGTCTTCTTAAATCGAATTGAACTATACTTTTTCGAGGCCATCTCAAACACCGCCGAAATGTTTGGAAGATCCCTATAAATGAGACCCCCTCCGAAATATTTCCCTTCCCAAGAAAATTCCACAACCCGAATTTAGTTTCTTGCTACGGCCTTGACGTATGTTGATACTGAAAATCGTAAGTAGCTTGAGCCAATCTTGAGTGCACACGAATGTGTGTAATTACTGTAATGGTATCGAGCAGGCAAAACGCAAAAAATAAGTGATACTGACTTTGGCGCTACTTGTCATATCTCCGCTTCGCAAGGACCGAGATATCGCGGAAATGTCACGGCAGAAGGTTCAAGAACCTCAATTACCATAGAAGTGCGTTTGACCAGTGGCCCACTCTTTATCTCGAATACTAAGTTCCAGCTCATTCTATCAAAAGGTCCATTAATCCATTAAATCCTACACGCTGAAGATCTCAAATGGCTTACGCGAACTTCGAATGGAAGTGCTATTAATCTTAGACGAAAAAATCTCTGACGAATGGTGGAAAAATGCTGCAATTACGACCATGTTGCTGCTATCATATCTCTGTGACTACTGCAAAATGAGAATCTTAATTTCTCCTAAACTGCGTTTTCCAAAAAATTATGCCTGCCGCGCTATACAGTAGTGAGCTTTTACTCATTTTTCCGAAATGTTCATGAGACTCCATTTCATCCCACACTTGCGTTGAAACTGATTTTTTTTGTGATTTAAGCGCTGTCAAGCGAGAGTTCTCGCTTGTGGTTACAGCGTAGGACACACTATTGTAAGTGCTGGGACGTAATGGGACGTGCGACGATTAGTGTGAAGTTCTGTTGTATTGAGCAATATGTGCCTTGAATGAAAAGAATGCGCTCTTTGTATAAATGGGTTGTGATGATGGATCTATTGTCTCGTTCCTCATCATGATACAGCTTGCCATTTCATACCTGCAACGATCTGAAGCCATTGTTGCGATCTATTTTACGTATAAATATCGCTATTATCCGAAAGTAAATTGTAATTTTATATTTTGTCTCACACTCTCGTTCATGTAGAAACGAAAACCCGAAGATAACTCTTAATTGGTTCCAAAAATATCGCTCTTCTCGATTAGTTTAGTCGGAAAATTTTGTTTTTATTTAGCTGTTTCATGGGAAAGCATTTTTTTTTTAATTTTAATAGAGGAAATCTGATTTTATTCAGCTAGAGTTCTCGCAGTTGATTACTTAGAACCACGTTTGAACTCTTCAACACTCTAGTTTGGAATGCTGATCGCAGAAAAATTTTCGGGGGCTATTTTGCTTGTTTCTTTGTTTTATTATTTTATTTTTTAGATCAATAGTTATAAATTTGAATTTGCTCATTGGCACCGGAAACTATTTAATATTCTTTAAAATTTTTATACTCACTATGGCCGTGCGATGATGACTACATAGATACATTTTTATATAGGGGGGATGAATGATTTGAAAAATTGACGTTTGAAATTAATCGTTCAAAAATGTGGTGAACTGTTTAATTTAATCACTGCTTTTTATAAAAGTCATCTTTTATTCGTAAAATTTTTTTGAATGTCGATCGGTTTCGAATTTGTGCACGAAGCTTGCCCAACAGACAAAGGGGAAAATAAAACGGTATCCAAGTATGGTAGGGTTTCTTTGCAAGAATCCACTAATCAGATCCAAACGAATACACAAATCCGGGATGAGTGGATTGGCCACCCAAGTTCAGGATGTCGGATTCTAATTTTGAAATGAGAATGTTATTTAAATTTAATGACTCTTGAAGTTGTAGGGAAATGAATTATTCACTGATTTGAAGTACCTATTCATTAATTTTATCGTAATTGGGAAAAAATAGATTTTAAAGCTTGCTTTATGTTCATTTTTTAAATTAACTTGAAAATAATTTTTTATACGATTGTAATTTTTTTGTTTAAAATTAAATACCTACTTTTTCAGAAAATGAACTTTTAACTCTAACTAGTTTTATTTTACCGGGATTAACTTAAACTTTAATAAGTTAATTTTTTGTCACATCCCCTACTCATATTTAGCTTGTTCTAGTGCCACCAAATTAAATTATTGCGTCGTAGTGAAGAGTGCCAATCGACTGTATTCTGGTTTAGTGCACCGTTCCGGATGTTTACTATCGCGTTCGACAAATAAGTAAAGTGACCTTGTCATTAAATGTAATTAATTGCAAATGCAATATCTCGATACCTATGTATTCGTTAAATGCCTTCAATTAACGATCCTCATGGACAGGTCATCAGCTTCACTGCACTCTTCGTTTGCGTCCGAGTACCTAATGTGGATTGTTTTGCTCGAAAAATGTCCCGAAGATACCTCCTCTTCTGTATTGTTTTCTTCATTCCATTTTTCTCATGAACTTCTTAGTATGAAGTACTCCTTTTCCGACGATTGTACCCTATTTCATAATTCGTCTACAAAACCTTTTTCTTTTGCTTCTTATTGTTAGCTATATCATGTTGCAACCGTTATCGCCATAAGCCCAGACAAAGAAGTGACACAAAATCCTCGCTGATGCTTCCATCGTTGTTTGTGTTGCCCCGTGGGTGTGAAAGATCAATGACATTCTTTGCAAGATTCATGGGTTGATGGATGAGTGAAGTCAGTAACCTGATAATGCGCACAGTCATAACATGTTGCAATTATGTATCAAAATGGTATATTTATAATCAAGCTATTTTGAAGTGTTTTCAATTTCGGACTAATTAATGTAGTAATTCTTTGCTCTAATCTAGGAATTTAGTAGATATTAGTTCTTTCAAATGGAGACAATTTTTTTCAGTAAAACGTTAATTTCAAATTAAGAATTTCAATGTCGACCCCAAAATACATTTTTGTGCAGTTTCTGAAAATCTTTGTTTAAAATGCAACTTTTTAGCGAAAGTTTAGAATATCTTCAATGGAAATTTGTTGGAAAATGGTGTAAGATTATGCGTTAAAATTTTCCACTAAATTCCCTCAAACAAACAGGTCATCTCTATACTGTTATGAAATTTATTGTCCTCCACCTTTGGTATAAAAAAAAACCAAAATTTTGGCAAAAGATTTGATGTAATATGACCCAAATTGTCAATTTACGCATTATTTCATAATTCGTCAACAGGACCGATTTATATTGTTTCATAGCTCTATCAAGTGTCAGCTCTTTTTGAAATGTTGTAAGAGATATATGGGATTTAAGAGTGTTGATGCAGTCATCATAATGATCGCGATATCGTCCAGAATTTGGTGCCGCTTCTTTTTTTAATTTTTGCCTTCGTGTCTTCAAAGTCTATGATATTTACTTTTAGGGCATCAATGCGAAAACATGTATTTTAGATATTACACTCTTAGGTTACCGTGCAACATTTATTGATAAACATTTTGTGTGGACCGAGGGAAAAATAGACGTCTATTGGCGTCAGGAGGGTCAATGGTGTACTTAAGTATCCAAACGGTAATCCCGTGAGTCAACTACTTTGTTTTGGAGAAGGCTATTTTGCGGTTATTGTTATTCCATTATTTTCGTCTAGTCTTCTGTTTCATTCATTTAGTTGTTAATTATCTCGTATTTATGTGTTGTTCCCATTTAGTGTAGGGGATAGTTATCCAACCCACACTGAGCACACGCGCTAAGACAGCGCTACAAGTGCAAGCCAGGCGTAAGGTTTCTGAAGACATACGAACGAGCATGTCACCATGTTTGTAATTTCTTGCTGTTACGTGATGGTGTAGTTCAAGAAAATTCAACGTAGAAGAGGTCACTCGAGAAATTACGAAAGACTAAATATTAAGCTGCGTATGAGGTAACGGTTGGAAGGAATACTTTGACACTAAGAAGTTCATGAGAAAAATGGAATGAAGAAAACAATACATAAGAGGAGGTATCTTCGGGACATTTTTCGAGCAAAACAATCCACATTAGGTACTCGGACGCAAACGAAGAGTGCAGTGAAGCTGATGACCTGTCCATGAGGATCGTTAATTGAAGGCATTTAACGAATACATAGGTATCGAGATATTGCATTTGCAATTAATTACATTTAATGACAAGGTCACTTTACTTATTTGTCGAACGCGATAGTAAACATCCGGAACGGTGCACTAAACCAGAATACAGTCGATTGGCACTCTTCACTACGACGCAATAATTTAATTTGGTGGCACTAGAACAAGCTGAATATGAGTTGGGGATGTAACAAAAAATTAACTTATTAAAGTTTAAGTTAATCCCGGTAAAATAAAACTAGTTAGAGTTAAAAGTTCATTTTCTGAAAAAGTAGGCATTTAATTTTAAATAAAAAAATTACAATCGCATTAAAAATTATTTTCAAGTTAATTTAAAAAATGATCATAAAGTAAGCTTTAAAATCTATTTTTTCCCAATTACGATAAAATTAATGAATAGGTACTTCAAATCAGCGAATAATTCATTTCCCTACATCTTCAAGAGCCATTAAATTTAAATAACATTCTCATTTCAAAATTAGAATCCGTCATCCGTCCACTCCCGTTCCTAAACTTGGGTAAATGGAGAAAGTATGAGGGCAGTTAAACCTCGTTTATCTATAAAATGAAGTTGGATCGAACCTATCTACGGGTTAGTGATGGCTGACGAACTCGTTTAGCTATAAGGTGAGAAGAATATTCAAATAGTTATTATTCTAACGATCAGCAAAATTTCCTTGCTGATATCAGTGGTGAAAGGACATTTTTGTGGCTCAACTAAAAAAAATATTTTACCTGCGCAGTAGCCTCAAGGTTGGTGTTAATGGTTAAGGAAGAGCTCAGCTCGGTCACTTGCGGCATTTTGATTGTGATGTAATTTCGCAGCAAAACCTGGTGGCTGATTTTGATACTTGTTTTTAAAAAGTGAGTGCTGATTATAATTTGGCCAATATAGAATTTGCATCTCATTATAAACAAGTTATTATTTACTGAACGACGCAAGTAATTTATGGCAAATGATAAGGGCCAGTATTTGGACGAGCTTTCAGTTGGTGATTCCCGCTTTTGAATTTTTTTAATTACGCAAGGAAGTAAAGCACTTAGTGAATACAGACCCTATGCCGCTGAAAATCAATCGTTATCTTGCAGCGCCTTTTATGATGATTCTGTTGGTGTAGAATTTAAAAAAGATAAGGGGATCATATTAAATTCTATCTTGACTCTTATAGATGCAAGAAAAAATTAATTCTAAGAAACTTAAAAATGTTTTAGAATAACCGGTGGTATTTGGGGTATTGTAACATTGCTACTACTGCAGCCTCAGGAAGGATTTTGAGAGAGTGGTACCATCATAATTGGATTTTCTGGGAAAATGCCACTCTCGTATTTGAAGGATACTTTAACCATCGTGCTATATGTAGAGTTCCTGTAAGAATTGATGCCAGAGAGAGGTGTAGAAAGAGTGGCTGCGGTAAAGACATGGAGTGACACTCATATGCGTATCCACAATGATCTGATCCTGTCATTTAATGTTATGAGATATTTTTATGAGCTGGGGCATTCCTTTGTGGAATGAATGTCCAAAAACCTACTACCTCGATATGATCACTCATTAACGGCATTTCAAACGCCTGGTGTTCCGTCTTGCTGTTTTTATTCTGGAAAATCCAGTTGAGCAGTTGCCGCATTTCTTGATTCCGAGACATAGATATATATGTGAAATACATAATATAATGCAGATGCAATACCATTAGCATGTTTAAAAATTTATGTCAATGCTATTAGAAAGTATTTACTGGTTTTCAAACTTGTTAAGTATGCATCTATTTATTCGTCATTGAGATTTCAACTATTCATAATTTATGTTTTATAACATTAACCTCAGGTCTGTTTGAAATCGAATGCCATATTTGTTGGAGTAAATGATTTATCATTATTCATGTTCTACTTATTTAGTTAATTAATTATTTTTTCATGTTCTACCCTAAATGTTGTGATGGGTATATGTGCATACTTAGGTTTTCTTGCTATGATTGTTTGAGTTAACTTCAAGATTTCATTTCTATGCCCTGATGTGTTAGTTGTGCTGAATTCCATTCGGAAATATCTGATATATTTTGTACAAGTTTATTTTGTGATCTCTTTTGTATGTAATATTCATCTTATGTTCTTCATGGTCAATTTGTCCAAGAACAATAAATATTATTGTTGTTATTATTATTATTATAGATTGAGTAACGACTATGCTGTCGTTGCCAGCAAATTTATTCCATGTGGAGTGAAAAGGTTGGCTTGCATTCACACCAGGGATGGCAAGTGAAGCGAAACGAAAGTCAAAACCAGTAAAATTTCAGTAGTTTCGTTCCGGTAGCGGAATGTAGAAACGAAACAAAATGGATTTAAACCCTAGGGAACGTACTCGGAGGGGTTTGAGGGGAAGTGAGAAATCCAATATGGCGCTGAGCGCAATAACAAATGACAACACACTATGCGTATAAATGATATAACTATTTATTAACCTTTAACATAAAATTGAACATCGCCAAGTTAAACTGAGGGTCGAAACGAAATCGGAGCCAAAACTTCGATTTTTTAGCTCAATGTTTTAACCTCTCCACTTCTATGTCAAATGTAATGGATTTTGTCCCTTGCACTAACGATATTGTTTTTCATTCTTGTTGAAAGTATCAAAAATGTTGACATTGGGGTCCAGGGGTATTTTTTGTAGCGTGCGGCGTGCCAGCGTCCACGTCGATTGTCTTTACGGGGCGATTTGGTTACTAGCCGTTAAAAGTTGCGTTCCAAGAATTAAGACTTGAAAAACTAAATTAACTATTGAGCATGCGTCATAGCGCTCGTATGTTATCGGAGAATCGTGATCTTATTTTCCAGTAAACTCGTAGTAGCGTTGTTGTCGCGGATTGGACCAGCCTTCAGTGTCGATGGTGCGGGGGCACAACTACATCGGCATACAACCCCGCAGCCGCCTAAAAAGGCGTGTGGCAGAGGGTGTTAGGGCACCAACCGTCTACATATAAAAAGCAAACGCTCAAACAAGATTCGAAGTTAATATTATCCGCCTAGCATTTATTAAAGGCCTTTAGGGTTCGGGGGAAAAACAAATTCCCATATCTATTCGTTTGGCAAAATATCTCTATTAATTTATTGCTCCTGAAGTTTTGAATTTTAATACCGCAAGAAAGTAAAGCGCTTTGTATTATAGACCCTGTGTCATTGAAAATCAATTGTAGTCTTTCAGCATAGACCTCTTTTAGAGTAAAGTATTGACACTTTCGTGGAGGAGCAGCGATAATTGCATCATTCCTGTACTTGTCTCATGGATAATGCATCTCATCACGGTAATCAGCATGACTTTAGCGGAATTAACGAACACGTTTTCGGTGTCAGTGGCGCTAACCTCTTACAGGGTATCATGACATTTTCGTGGAGGAGAGACGATAATTTCTTCATCGATGTATTTATCTCATGGATAATACACCTCATCACTGTAAACAGCATGACTTTAGTGAAATTAAGGAACAAGGAAAGGTTTTTCAGTATTGCTATGGCCCACATTGTCATAAGTGAATTTTCCGGTGCGTCAGCAGCTTTCTTTGTTTGTACATATTTATTCAGGGGAGATGTTGAACTTTGGCTGGTTATAAGGTTGGCAGGCATTGACCTGAGGGCGAGCAATCATCACAGACAATGGGCAAACAGTTGGCAGGAATGATGTCTGTCCCTGATTTGGAAGTTATCTATCCGACGAGAAGGAGGGCGATGATAACCATCGAAGCCGACGACGTCTTTTTGATGGGAAGGATTTAGAGGAGTGGTGTAACGGACCGAGGTCCATGTATTTGGCGAATAAAACTTTTTCTTCGTTTTTGGAGATAACCGAGGACTATCCTCATGAGTCGTCATCAAGTCCAATAATAGTAGGAATTTCGCAGGGGGAAAATCGCGGGCCTTGACCTGGACTCGAGCCAAGATTCTACCATTTCCCTCTTATTGCTTCCGCTGCCCTGTAAAAATGTACGTCCAGCAATAGGTAATAACCAGAGATGTTTGGCATGATTATAAAAATAAGCGTCGTAACTTACGATGTTGTATCGCGCGAAGTCAGTAAATGTTCACTCCAATAAAATCTAGACTAACAATTAGTCCACTTTAATGGCAAAATAGCAGAGTAAAATATTGCCATTCAATGGAAATAATTGGTACGTTGCAAGAGAGGCATTAATGTCGACGAGATTACCGATATAATACAACTATCGATCAATTATCTCCGGAAACGATAGTATGTATAATGATTACCTTATTTCAAGGTAATGTGCGTAATAATGCGTAGTCAGAGCGGCATATGCTGAAGTCAAGTGATGTACTCGAGCAACCTATTATTTTCGACACTTTTGAATAAATATTTTCAATCTAAGTGGTAAATCCTATTTGAATACATATTTATTTGTAAATAAAAGATATGTAATACCTAGAATAACGAATTTATAAGCTTCAAAACTAAATATATTTGTGTAAGTAAGGTAAAGTCGGTGTAGTGGTTTCCTTTTCGCGATTTTGGTGCTAGAGATTCCCAGCCGCCTTGCCAGTTTCAGGCTGTTTTTCGTATATATCTTTCTCATTGCATCATGGACTTATGCTTTCCCGTACATGTTTAGATTTGTCGCAAAATTTTGCTTTTAATGGGTGCCGTTTCAACAACTTGTCATAAATAGCTTCGATAGCTCGAAAAAGCCGTATTTCTCCATTTCTCTTCGAGTTAAATTATCCTAATTTTACCGTCAAATATCTCAAAAAACGACACATATCCCTTTTTCTTTGGATCATTGAATGCTCATCTTTCAATGAATATGTGACCAAGTTTCATTCTTTTTACTTTTACCGAAGCGCTATAACTACCTCAAGCAGGTATCATCTTTCGCAGAAATGCATAACTCGAAAGTTACTTTGAAGCTAAGAAATCGCTCTTGAAACTCTCCTCGTATCTCTCCTACTATAAGCCAATAAACTCAAGCACTCTTTTAACATATTCTCAACCAAGTGCAAGGATGCTTAAAACTGGAAGCGCTATCTTGTCTCGAAAAAACTTTAGGTAAGTTTGGCAAGATTGTAAAAATGAACGTCATAAATAATGATGCTGTGCGTCACACGAAGTCCGAAAATGGTCACTTCAATATTTGGAGGTTACAAGAACTCACTTTTTTCTCAACTACGAGTATCGCGAGTTCATCGCGCTTAACTGTGGTAATGTCTTGACGTCATCATCCCATGACATCTATGGGTACTCAATTTCCTGATTGGTGAACTGACCACATTCAATAGATCGTATTCAGTTCTTTTTCTGTGACGGATGAATCGTTTAAAATGTACATTACCTAATGGGAAATATCAAGGTATACAGAGTAAACAATTTCCTATATTTGCCTGTATCTTAAATATGTAAAAATACATCTGAGAATCTAACCAGGCGAAAATTTCAAATTTGAGACAAAGACCAATGTTGGCCAAGTACTTATCTCTATATGTACTGTGAAGATGATTGAATTAATGTTTAACGAATTATACGTCACAAAATAAGGTGAGTCCGAGAGGGAGTGATGCTTCCTCTTAATTTGATCTCTGACCCCCCCATATCACACCTTGCGCATCAGTCAATTTTCCTTCTCTTTCGACTGTAGGTTTACGCGGCCTAACGGTGGTGGCCGTGACCAATAGAATTTTATGGCCTAATTGCCTCAGTCCTTCGCGCTCCGGAAGGAAAGGCAGATGCGGCGATCAATGGGGGAGTTATTTTGGGCTGCACGTGTTTGGCTGCACCAGCGTCTGCGAATTCGCCCGCGCGGAGAGCGAAAGTTTTTCGAAGACGGAGGCGTCAAACATTGTGCTCGGCTCTTTCAATGTCCGATTAGTTTATTGCGTAATATCAATCAGCTGTCAAATGCCAACAGATACACATGTAACATTTATATCTATCTTGGTGCCACAATGATGCTTGTTAACGGGACGTATCACTCCCGCTCGACGATTTGTTTCGCTTTTTTTCGCTTTCGCTTAACTCGTTTGAACTTAACTTTGGCTATTCTCATAATATTTTAGGAGCATACGGAATGGACCATATTTGAAAAATTTCTGCGCATAAAATTTGAAAATTTACCTCAATTTTAAATTGTTTGTATTTTATGTACACACAAGGTTTGACAGGGTTTTACGATGTGTATCCTGATTGTTTCAATATGGTAGCATATGTTTAAAATAAAAAAATACATCGCGATCAGTTTTGCGCTTTGTAAATTTTAGGAGAATTCATTAACACACTTATTATTATACTTACTATTATAAAATATTGATGAAATTATGGTCTGTTATTGACTAAATTTCCTGGGAAAATGGAATGATTAAATAAAACGGATTTTACAGTGTAATTTTATAGCGCCGAACATGATTTACTTGGCCTTTATTTAAGTAATACCAGTTTCTCTCGAATTTTCGACGTGAGTGCTAGTAAATTGGGTTCAAATCAATTTGCATTTAATAAATATCTCGTATGACACTTTCGTGGGCCAGGAATTGTCCTCAAAGATAGAAAATGCATCAGTTTTATTCACAGGGTATTGAGCAGTCTGGAATCAAGTGTCGGTGATCCTACAAAATGTGAATATGTCAATGAAACAAATGTCTCTACCTGATGTGTATCGCGTGTGTGCGTGATGTTTCGTGGCCTATATTGACTGTGGTCTATAACCACGCACTCTCTACAATTTAATCTTCTCATGGAGATAGCGACATTTGTTTGATCACTTCCTGTTGTTTGGGGTTCTTCGGTTGCTGCGCATAATCGCAAGACCGAATCCGAACTTGAGCTGCGCTGCTTGAAAACTGCGATGACGTAATATACGCTAGACTAAATTCGTACAGGACATGTTTTGGATCCCCCCAAGGACGCGGGCGGCATCAGAGTCAAGTCGGAGAGTCGAGAACCCTCCTTTTCAGCTGTAAACATTGGAAAGGCCTGGGTGTTGAACTTTTTATATAGAGGGGTATTAAATTGATATTTCAAGCAGCTTGCCTCATTCTCCACTTAGTTCTCTGGCGACGTAGGATATTTTGTTCGCTTATGTTGCTGTGCTGCTAATTCTCTGGGATAATATTGTGATAGGCGGTCGCCTCAAATTATGAAATCAGCTTCTTCATACTAATATTTTGAGTTTTTAAAATGTCGGAAAATTTTCAGGCAATGAAATGCATTGAATCATGAGTATAATTTGTAAGGGAATATTAATGGTGATTAAATTACTATTTTCATGAAATTTTTTGGAGAGAAGACTGTTGATTCTGCCTTTTTAGTGCCGTAAAATTTGACGAATTTTACATTATATGAGCTCAATAATGGAGCGCAGAAATTTAGTGAGCCTTGGTTAATAATATATTTAGAAATGATGTATCAAATCTTCTCCCTTGTCACAATTTATTGAACAACAATTTATTATCTATTGAAATTCGTCACATTTTTCAGCTCTGACTTTGATGGGAGTATTAAAGCTTTTAAATCTTTGTTACTAGTTGTTTTTTGTATTCCAAGATTCCCACATACCTCGTTGAACACTTTCTTTTATTAAAGTTTTTGAAAAACTGTTTGTTTACGCATCAAGCAATATTATGACTCTCATAAACGGGAGAGTAAACTTACATCAATCATTGATTCAGGAATATGTATTAACTTATAAGGTCAGATAAAGACATTTTTGAGTCAGAAATTAATGCGTATTGAACTCTGACAGTTATTCGGTCCCCGAAAATTTTGTAGTTACCTTGAGAGCTGTAGATTGCGGATCGATTTTTCCTTTAATGATGCCAAGAGACTGCGTATTGATAGAAATTAAGGCAGATAATTGGTTTCTTTTCATCGGTGTCATCATCTTCGTCCTTGGAATACAAAATTTGTATTATTTAAATTATTTAGGAGCAGTTAAACAATTCGCGTGATGACTTTCACGTAAGTGAGGGTATGTGAACGACTACCACTTGTCATTGTAGAGACTTTATCTGAAGAAACAATAGCCTTGGAGAAAGCTTTCAACTCATTTTTGTTTTTTATTTTCTTCAGATATCACGAACCTTGCGTCTAAATAGCGATTATTAACGATTTCAGTTTTCTAGAACTTACTTCCCAATTATGCCACCTCACTCATTTTTACGAATGTTAACTTGAAATTTTCGCAATGCATTTAGATGTACGCCTAATATTATAATGAAGCCTTTTCAGTGGTATTTTTGCGAGTCAAAATCCAAGGTTTTTCATTAATTAGTTTTAGGCCATTTTGGATCCTATTAGTTTCGTCATAAATTTAGAGACTCCCATTAAAGGAAACTAAATTAGAAGTCATAAATTAGCACCCGAATATTAGGAAATATGACCTTGCCGTAATTTTGCCCCTTCGTTTTCGCACAACGATCCTATTAGTTTCGTCATAAATTTAGAGACTCCCATTAAAGGAAACTAAATTAGAAGTCATAAATTAGCACCCGAATATTAGGAAATATGACCTTGCCGTAATTTTGCCCCTTCGTTTTCGCACTTAAATGCTCATTTCCTTATTTAATGTTTTATTGCTATTTTTCAATCTAACGGATGATTTATAGCCATTTATTATCGTTGGTCATTCTAAATTTTCTCTATCATTCCCAGTGGCCACTTCTTAAAATTGTCTTGCAGTCGCTATCCTGAGTAGGTATATTATTCTATTATCTGCCCAGGTAAAAATATTTGGTCTGTAACTAATCTGGATCTGGTCTGTAACTGGTCTGAAAGGCTAAATTTTGTTCTGTAACTGGTCTGTAACAGAACTGGACTGGTCTGGATTTCAGAGAGGCAAAGGAAAATGGTCTGTAACTAGTCTGGAATTCTGGTCTGTAACTGTGCTGTAATATTCGATGGTGTGTAACTGATCTGGATCAACTGTCTGTAACTGTACTGTAATTTTCGATGGTCTGCATCTAGTCTGGATCTATTCTGTAACTATGCTGAAATATTCTATGAGTTTCAACTGGTCTGGAACTATTCTGGAAGAATTCCAAGTGAGTCAACTGGTCTGGATTCTAATGTGACATGAGATCTGATATTTTATTCGGTCATCTGCAATTGCTCTTAAATTTATTTGTAACAGTGAAATTATTATAATGTATATCAGGCATTGATACTTAATGGAATTAGGAATCCTGGGCTATGGATTGGTCAATTTTTAATGTCCATTAATTTTTTTTCCAATTACAATTTTATATTTGTTATTTCATAGATGAATTTCACATGGGTTCAAAGGTACCCATGGGTAAGCCATGATTGTGGACAGTGCACTGCCCACAATCATGGCTTGTGGAGAGTTGCGTTATTTGGATGGCATTAGAAAGGGCTGCATCATAAAGGGCTGCATCATAAATTGAGACTAATATCAGAAGTACTTCAGATATTAGTCTCAATTTATGATGCAAATTTTATTTTTATGATTTTTTTAACGATTTAAATTTATGATACAAACTGCAAATTGAATATGCAAGGTAAAAATAAATATTACTTTTAAATGATTGCACAAGCAATGAAGGTTGAAATATCAAATAGGGTTTAGAAAGTAGATAGCAGTCAATAAAATAATTTGCAATGGTTTATTCTAATTCTAATGTATTTACCGATTTCAGGCAAAAATGTTTGCCCGCAACTTCCACTGTAATAAAAATGAACTCCTCCATGGTGGGTATAGACATAGGGTAAATGAAGGGTAGTACCCTCCATGGTGTGTAGTTAACCCTCCATCAACCCAAGCTCTACATTCCAGGGAGCGTAAGGCAAGGGTAGCACTACCATGGAAGAAGGATTCTTCCTCACCAAACATCTACACTTACATGTTGCACAGTGGCGGATACAGAAAAAACTCAAGGGGGGGGGGGGCGCAACATATCTTGAGTTGTCTTTACTTTTATCCTTATTAAAGTTGATCAAGTCACAGGCAAAGTATATGAAAATTTTATTTAACCTGATTATAAACATGTAAAAGACAATGCCATCTTATGATATAAATAGTTACAATTGTGGTTTTGCAATGCTCGGCAATACAGGCGGACCCGCAAGGGGGGGGGCGCGCGCCCCCTGCGCCCCCCATCTGTATCCGCCACTGATGTTGCATACTAACATACCTATCTTCTTTCAAAAAATTGCATTGAATTTCTGTAGGGAAGGGGTGCAGTTAATGAGCTGATTGTAAGAAAAATTTAATATCTTCCAGCTAGTAGTGCTTACACACTTCATTTGGGCTATGGAAGCATAAAATAATATACTCAAGTATCTATTTGCCCCCTCAAATGCAAATGGATCTCAATTCAGAACACCGCGTATAAAATGGTAATAAGGTGAACTCAGTGCATCATTTCAGTAGCCCATTAAAATTAAAGCATTTGTTGAAGAGGAAAATATATGAGAAGTCCCTCAGGTACCTTCGTGAAGGTACACCTCGCACCTATAAGAAGCAGGTGCACCTGCTCCAGAGAAATTTAGTTCAGTAAAAGAATATAGTAACTGCGGTAAATACATATTTTGCGGATTAAAAATTTGAGTTACAATTTTTTCCCATTATATAACGTATTAAAAATCGTATTTTGAAACTTGCGCCAAAACAACCGGCGGCCATCTTCTATACCACGTGACCTAACAGCCACTGGAACACACTGGAATGTTTACACTCGTAGATACAGTAGTTTCCGACTTTGTGAATTAATCTGTGCCTAAAACCGTATTTTACAAGTAACTGTATGTTTAAGAACGTATGGACGAGGAAAATATAACGTTATTCAAAGTGAAAACTTCCAAAAAGGAATCAAAAAAATACTGTTTCATGCCAATTGCATACTACCACAATGAAATCAACGCCGGATAAAGTTTTTATTTACCGGGTTTGCGGAAAAAGTGGCTCCTTGCAGCACGTAGAGATTTAAAGAAGATGCCTTGGTCAGTATCAACCCATCTCTGCTGCGCTGACTTTTTTAATGTAAGTACATGGAATATATTTTTACAATCGATAGTAAATCAACGAACTTGAGTATCAACAATTTTTTAGGACTAATGCAATTAATGAACTACTTCTTTCAACCCAATAGTTATATAAGATTATTTATTACTACGTTCTCACTGTGGTTACAATTTAGGTTGATCTTTGGCTTAACTTATATATTAAAAATACTATGCATTCAGATCGATTAAGTTGAAATATTTCAAATTACTGTTCTCGCGTTAGAAACCACATTATTAGCTGTTTTTCATGGCATAAAAGCATTAGTCTCACTATAAATTCATTCGTGCATGAAGAGTTTTTCTTGAAATTGAATAACCATATTAGAGAATATGTGGAACAATTTTAAGTTACCTTAAGTACTTATTACTTAGCTGGTTATTAAATGTTACAATTCTCATTTTCCAGGATTGATGGCGATGGACACTAGACGTTTTCTCTACTACGATACATGTTAACTGTGTTACTAGTACTAGAGAATGTTTTGAGTACATCAATAAATGTTAAATTGCCTGTATGGATTTATTTTATTGCATAGAAAATCATCCACCTCCATACGAATCCAAAATTTCCTGTTGCAGGGGATATGTTATTGATGGTTTGTCAAAAGTCGTATGCTAACATGTTTTATCAACTTAGAACTTAAATGGCAATTCACAGCTGAAATGCAGTTGCCATGTGTGAGCACAATGAATATCTTACGATCGGGTTGACATTTGTTAAATTCTGAATTCCATTTGCACTCATACTGGTATAATCTGGAGATACATCAACTCTGAGCTTTTTATTGTAATAAGAATACTTAACTTTCTTGCCCCTTACAACTGAAGACATCCATAGAGATGTATCATCGCTTTTCAAAATTTACAATGTATTAAATTGATTATGTAAGAATGCCATTGTAACAATTGAAGATTACTGCTATCCAGTATGCCTTTATCTCTGTCATATTTGGCTGTTTGGGAAATGCCTTCAGTAGGCTTCTCAGATAAATTTGTTTAGGCTGTTCCCTTTTCCTTACTAGCTGAACTGAACCAGTCAGATCAATGAGATTGACTGATCTTACAGTTATCCTGAGTCTCAGGTTAAGTAGTATAAACCAACTAGTCACTAGTACAGATTAGTTCCAGACCACATAGTCTCCCTGAGAACAGCCCAGTTCCAGAGCAGTACAGACCAGTTACAGACCAAGCTATTCCTGGGTCCAGACCAGTTTACCCACCCGTTGTCCAGACCAGTTGCAGACCAAACTGGTCTGGAGCAATGTTTCAATTTCTTCCCAGTTCCAGACCAGCTACAGACCTTTAGTTCCACCCCCGTTCCAGACCTGTTCCAGCTCAGTTACAGACCAAATATTTTTACCTGGGTGACCATTACGTTGGCCATTACATAGATGTTCTCGATGATTCGGCTAAGGGATTCTGAAAGTAGGTAGGTCTTAGTCAATAATATTTTCCACTCACATGCCCTTTTAGTGACTACTATTATCAAGGTAGTGAGTTTTTCGCAAAGTATAGGACATAATCTTAGCTTTATTTTAGTCTCCAAAGTATATGTATTCTAATTAGAACTTATAATGGTTTTTCTATTTATCCCCTCGATACATAATTTGGCTCATGCTTTGCTTATTTACAGCCTTGTCCAAATTTGATATTTATGTAGAGGTTGTTAATGTTATTTTCGCGGTATAGGTAGCCCAGAATGATTTCAATATTTATTTCGATCCATTATAGACTCTTTCCGGTACAGAATTGCTTAATCGCTAAGTTACCAGGTAAAAAACGAATGCTTATATCCGAACATAAAACACTTGTTCGTTGATTCAAACTGTTTTGAAAGCATTGGAGACGCACATCTTTATATCTTTAAGATGGATTTAAAGTCTATTTTTGTTTTATCATAATTTAAGTTTAGAGCAGCTTTTATTCTCGAACAATTATTTTACTGGTCATATCATTATCGTTACTCGTTTCGGTTGTAAAAGACAGGTTTCTCAGCAACGCATGACTGGATGCTATTTTGACTTATAATGAGGATTTTTCCTGGTTAGAACCCTTCAGATACAATATCTTTATTAAATCGTAAGCAAATGTGTCGGTGAGAACGTTTATACCATTGTTAAGTGTCTCCTGTAACTGATTTTACTATGTCCAATCATCATAAGTATGTAAATAGCATGTCTTTAGACTGAATGATGAATAGGTAGACGTTAATATTCCGGAAGAGATGCCAATTATGTGACGTTCTACAGAATGCTACTCTGGAAATACCTTATTATATCATCATTGTGTACTAGATTCTCACAGAACTAGTTCAACGACGTATGCGATGATCCTTTGGTATTTCCCGCGTTAACGTAAGAATATATTTGGTGAAGTATGTAGAGTGGAATGATGTAGTAAAGAATGGAAAACCCGTTTAGACCTTAATAAAAAACACTGGCAGTTGTTTCTTTTAACGAGTGATGTTTATGTTGCGGATTACCTTGTATTTCATCGGTAATGTTTAAATTGCCCACATTTTATTCAACTCATCATTATATACTGAGTGCTTCAGGAGGAATCTACGATAAATGAAATAAATGTTCCTAAAAATTAGTTTTGAAAATGTTTATCTTATCTGTGAAAATAAAGCTTTTATTGTAAAAAATACGCATTTGAGAGAGGAAATGTCTACGTTTCTTCGGAGCCCATTGCAAAATAATTCTCTTTGTAGATGTTACAAAATGAACGAGTTATATCTCAAGCACAAGTTCCAGATCCCTTCCATCACTGTACAACATTACGTTATTCAGCGGTTTAAATGGCAACTGCAAATTGCATCCTACAAAATGTTAGCGTAGCCATTGTGCAGTAACTAAGGAGTTGCGACCCCATGTTTACGGGACAAAAAAGGCTTCAAATTCACCCTGAATGCATCAAAGTATTATGACGGCAGTAAGCGGGCGCAAACTTTCTACTGAGAGTGTTTTCTGGACTGGTATCATTCAGTGTGCTCTTTTTTCATTGTCCACCCCCAAACTGGTTGGATTTTTTTTTCATTCCGGTACGCTTTACGAGTTTCAGGTTAATTGCCAAGTCTTGATATTTTTGTTGAGGATAAGCTATGGGCGAATTTTCTCATTACAAGGCCGTCTTCTCACCTACGATGACAGTCGCTATGTGCACGACGAAATTGGGGCACCCGCGCTTTGAATGAATGCTTACCTGTGGATTGCATGGCTTTTTTTCTCTCGACAGGTTTCTCTCTTCGGTTCAAAAGATAGGTCGTTCAGATCTGGTTTCTTTGTTTTTTTGTGCTTACAAGGGAACCTTAAACTGAGGTGATTTGTCGATTCTTGGTGATGGCATTGGAGGAAAGTGCTCAAATGCACTCAGAAGAGTGAAATGGTTCATTAGAATTAAGTTGCTACAACGATCAGTGCATCATAAATATAAAACACTTCAAAATTTCACAGAAATTTAGAGTGTCTCTATAAAATTTTGCCTTCTCTGCATCATTGGCTCTCTTGATAGTCAAGAGATCATAGGTATCAAGATAGATATCAAGTGCGTCAGTAACGCAGTGAAGGCAATGTATAGAAGACTAAATTTATGCGGAATTGTTATGTTTTTTACATTTATTCTGAGTCGATTCCATGTAGTCAATCTAGAGACAACGCATTGGAACAATACATCGTTGTATATTCATGTTTTTTATTTTATTTTTAAGTTCTCTATGATTTATGCAGATATTCGTGTAGTGAAGTCCAAAATAGTTTGCGTGGTAGTTTTGTAATTAGAGTGCTTGGACGCTGATTAAGGTTTCCCGAGTTCATATCATGTGTGAACTACCCAAATCAAAAATCCTCGAAGGTGGCCCAGGGATATATCTGGCCCCCTACCCCTTAATGTGAGGATTTTAAGTGCATTTGGCTTATTCTGAAACGAGCTCTACCCTCTCCATTCTAAATAAAGCTTCTCGATCAAATGTGAAAAACTTCACACGCCAGTCGCCTAGTGCGGGGCGAGCTCTAGCTCTCCTATCCAAACCAACCTTCCGGTTCAATCATTGAGGCTTGTGAGTGTGGCTTGTGGAAGTGTTTGGAAATGTTTATCGAGTATGTATCAGTCAGTCAGTCAGTCATGCTATGGATTTTATATGTTATGGACGTGATTTATTTGTAACTAAAGTCAGAATTTCTCGTCCCTTCATAGAATGCCCCAACAGTACTGCGCTGCTGCTGCAATTATTGTGACACACCTATTCAGTGTAAGCAAACTCTTAGCCAAGATATTTAAATTAACGTATAATAGAACGGGAAAATATTCAACTGCGTTATAGGGATGCAGCCACGGACCTCTAAGCACTCGAGGCACTATGCTGGCCACCATGATAGAGCCCTCAGTTATCATGATAATTTTTAAGGACATAGTGATCGGTGTTGTTTCCTTAGGTAGGCAACGCAACGGAGATAGAGCGTAAAGGAAGACACAACCATCTATGGATAATGAATCTCATACTAGCGCTAATGGCGCACATGGTCGTAAATATGGAAATTTCGAATCACTGTGCGACTAATAACTGTGCGGGAAGGACTAAGATTGCAATTCCAAACGATGCGACATTATGTTATCTTAAGCCAAAAGAACTGCATGTGACTGTTGTTAAACGTAAAAATTATGAAATATGCAAAATAAGCTCCTTGCATAGCATCAACTTTTCTTTTGTGGGCACGCTCATGCCCCGCATCACAAACTGAAGGAAATGTCCAATGAGCTTATTTAGCCGCAACCGGAATGAATTACGTCCGGAATGAATCACGTTACTTGATTATCCGCTCCTAACTATTACTTTGGGCTTACTATTTTGATGCCATATTTACACGATCCATTTCATCCACTTATAAGGAAGCACCGTGGCTCCACTAGGGTGTGTGGCACGGGATGATTCCATACCAGGTATGAAGCACTATTCCTAGCCTGCATATGACATGCGCTAGCTGGGTGGACACAGGCCAAGCACATACGACAGCGATGTGCGGTCAGACCAGAAAGTAGGAGAATGAAACGCACATGCTACTGCGCAAGTAAAGTTATTAGTTAATTTTAGAAAACGAACAGTCAGACTATATTCATTCATGATTTAGATCATGGCAAGAAATTCATGCAGATAGCTAATGTTTACAAATATTGTAAGTTATTAACCGTTAATGCAGAGCCTATTTTACCTTGTTCGAGTCGAGATATCCTAGAGAGAAACTATCGGAGGTATTATGGTCCCTTATTTTTCGCAGAAAAATGACATCTAAATCTATTGGTTCTGCATTCTATTTCCCCAATCTTAACCTTGTGATCATTTCTACCATAATTATTAGGCTCTTTCAAAATATCTTGAACATCAGTCATATAGTATTCTTCTTGAAATTTCTGCAAAATGTTTAATGTAAATTATCCCATCGATCGGTTAGACTTTCCCAATCTGAAATCCTACTTAATTCAGCTACCCGTGTAAGTACGTGACTGGATTTATGCTCGGATAGATGCACGAAATTGGAACAGGGTCTGTTTCCTGGATATAAATCCGTACATTTGCGCTGTTTTCGACGTTTGCTCAGTGCTATTTTGATAGTGAATGTGTTTACGCATCTACGCGCGCGGGTAAATGAATCGTGTAAACACACCTTAAAGATATATTTGCAAGGGGACCTCCCATACACTTGTGCTTCGTTCTACTCGCTTTAACCATGAAATTTGTGGAGTCGACGCCATAGACATACTTGCAAATTAGATTATGGCGATTCTCTGTGAAAAGTTACTCCTCATCCTTAATTCAACTGTGTCTGGATATAGAGGTGACGTTTATGGACAGGAAAATTGATTAAGTATTAAGAGATTTTTCAAAAATGTTGCTGCGTCTGGCTCTTAAAATAAAATACAGGGTGTTTCAGGAGGTATCTGTTATACTGCAGAAGATGATAAAGGAGACAGTTTTTAGCATTTTTTTCATTAAAAATGGGGTCGCAACTCCTTAGTTACTGAGCAATTGTCTGAATCAATAAATCATAAAATGGGTGAAATTGTGCAATCATATTGTTGATCTCGCTTAATTAAGTTGAAAGATTAAATCCTTCATAAAATTATAATCGCACATTTTCGTCCAACCACACTTATTTAATGTCATTAAAAATCAAGAGTATTAAATAAAATGGCAAAAAGTCTGGTTAAACAAGAAAAACCGTTCTCATGGTAACAGCTAAGTTCCTCCAAAAAATGTTTGCGTTACCATAGCTCAGTAACTAAGTAGTTGCGATCCCATATTCATGTGCAAAAATGCTTAAAATTCTCTCCCCTATCTTCTTATGAAGTATTGCAGATTTACCTTGAAACACCCTGTATTGACAAAATTGTTCAATGATGCTACTAAAAGCAGTGTCTGGCTTACAGATTTGTACTTTAACGGTAACGAATCAATTCGGTATTTTAGTGAAGCCTTCTAAGCGGATAGTGTGCATTCTTGATTTAGCGTCTTACGACGGACGACCGACCGACCGGCTATTCCAAAGCAGTAGGACGAAGGCCAAGGATGTTTAGTGAGCTATCGCTGGCTTGAATGCATTTCATCCTTGGCGACTTCTCCCGACTCCTACGTGGAGCATCGTCACACCTTTCCCGCTTTTGCTTGAGCGAGCACTGGGCATTGTTGGCTGCTTTTAGTGCGGCCCATTGGCATTTTTGTGTAAACCCATTTCACTAAGTTTTTAAAATTGCTCTCTGATGTTCAGTTGTTACCAATTGTTTTTAAGTTTTCGGCGTACTTATTTATTCTTATTTTATCAATTTCATTAAATGACGAAAGAATGGATTAATCAGAATATTACAAAATATTTAGGAATATATGGAAACATAACCGCTGAGAAACTTTCCTGGAGTTAAAAGGCTATATACTTGCTTGTTTACCTCGAGTACGGGAAAATAGACGGAACCCAAAACGTCGGCTGCCTTAATTTTTCTGACCCGCGCGTAAACCCAGAAAAGTTTACTGGTAAGAAATGGAACTACACGGGATTCTTCAAATCAAGTGACAGTGGAGAGTCCGAAAAGTTGATGCTAGATTTCCTGATCATTATAAAGTATACATATTTTAGAATCTTATGGACCAAATTTTTATTCCAGTAAAAAGCGAGAATGCCTTTCCCGCATTGCTCGGCAACTTTGTACCGGATTTAAATGGAATTGTTGGCTTTTAGCTGAAGGCTTCGAGAAGTCCTTGACGTATGACATCTTCAGTTTATGCTCCATCGTAATTCACGCCTGTCATTAACCATGACATTAATGTCATTACTCGAGACGAGTCGTCCTCTAATAGAAATGTTTTAGTTTTTTGTTTTAATGATGATTATTCGAATTTAAACATTTTTACGATCCCCCAAATTTGAGTAACTGATATTGACGTGTATGATTATCGCATTGAGTTTATTCCTCGCTCTTCTATTCCTGTTGAGCCGTCAATTTAGAGATCACATCTTTCTGCTTGATGCTGTGACAACCATTTGTTTCAAAACTCCATGTTTCTTGTCGTCGCGCAGTGCTATGGGTAAGATAATCCGCTGATAAAAAGACGACATAATTAATCGTCTGAAATAGGGTACCGAACAGCTTTTTGAGTTGCGAGAAGCATGATTATGTCATGGCGGCATATAAATTGCACGAATTTTATCCTTAAATTCCATGATATTTTCATGAATGGCTTGCGAATAGGCATTTTCCCTTGCATATCATTACACGAGACGAGTTGTCCCCTGATAGGAATGTTTTAGCCTTTAGTTTTTATGATGATTATTCGAATTTAAACATTTTTACGATCCCTCAAATTTGAGTAGTTGGTGTTGACGTCAATGATTATCGCATGGAATTTATTTCTCGAGGTTCTATTCCTGTTGAGCCATCAATTTAGAGATCGCATCTAGTTCTTCTCATCACGTCGAAGGCGTCACCTCATGATCAACTACGGGAGCTCTCTATCCTTGGACTCCCTTGTATTCCGATGAATCGCTCCTCGGCTTCTCGCGGACGCTGATGACCCCTGTGTGCAAACATTCTCTGTTGTCACAGTTTGCGTATATCATCTTTAGAGGATGGATCACTCTAACTCGACTTATCTTTTTTCGTGAAATATTTCTTGGTTAAAAATTATGTAATCATCTTGAAATTGTCAGAGCATTTACAATGGACGCTTGCCAATACTTTCTTGTGCCTAAAATTCGACTATTTCGCCTCGTTATTCTCACATATGTATTTTTTTAAATATTTGATTTGCAGGGATTTGTCGACAAATGTCTACACTATCTACTCAGCGAAAATTTCGAGATAATAACCGAATATGTAACACATTCTCAGGCTTCACTTTATTCAACCACATTTCAATGTTTGGAAATAATTATAGTTATGGCCCTTGTTTCATTTTTAATGCACTGGCCTTTGTTTCACCTCTTAACTAGTCATCATAAAGTTCCTGATGATGAAATTTTAAGATTTGAAACCTATCATTGAAACTTTACTATTTCAAAGTATCATGAAAACGTAACTTTTCAGCTAATAATTTGTAGCAAAAAAAAACAAAAATGCAAGTGGTCGAGAGGGAGTGATGCGCCTTCAAGTTTCACCAAAATTGTTTTAATACTCATACTACGAATAAAATTTCAAAATGGAGTAAAAAATGTAACGTGCTTCCAATATGGAATAATTATTTGTCAATAGGAAAAAAATGACAGAAATTTATTCCTCATTACCTTAAAAAATTGATAATTCAATGATATTGATTCTATTCAAAATTATGTGATGATATAAACTTTAGTATAGTGGGCGGACATATGCATAAAACAATTGTCAATTAGGGAGCTTGTACAGCGATAGGGAATACAAGGGTGGGGTGAGGAAAATAAGAGTGCTAATAGATTGAGTCAATATGTCAATGTGGGCGTGGTTATCGCTAAGCATTCGTATGTAAATAGGAGTTGATGGGAGTTCTCGACCTTCTCGCGGCCAATGGCTTTGACCAGTACGGGGAAGGTTGTTCCTACGGACAAGTATGCCATCGTCCTCTGGGTAATATAGGGGTGGAATTTACTCTTGATGACGATGAAAATGTATTGTTTGCTGTAGAGACAAAAATAATAGATTACAGAATGAAAATATTTAATATACCATTTTTCCGTGGATACGACGGGGGCGCGATAGGCTATCAGTGAATTACAGCTTTCTCTGAAACCATCAGACAATTATTTTAAATTTGACTTTGATATATTTGTTTGCTGATCCTTGGTGCAGTATATTATATGCATTATGCATACATCTCTTTTTATTAAGGTATTGGTTTCTATCGGTTCGAAGTTGTATTGGGAGGTAGGAGGCTATGAATGACAATGGGAATTCACCCGCCAAAAGTTGGGCACGTATTTGTGTAATGACTTTTAAAGTAGGTTAGCGTGTGGTTTTTTGCTAAAACCTCAATTATTTTAGGATAGTTTGGTGAGATTATATGTCACTATGTTTGCATATTTCAATCTTCAACGTCGGCGCCTACCACTGACGCCTGAAATATTAAGCCCGAGAACATTTCATCGTGAGATTGCGCGGGAAAACGTGTGATATTAAAATATAGGTAGTTGCACTTTTCCACAATTACGTATTTAATTCGTACGACGCGTTTCGGCTCACATCGGGTACAATACGTTACTGATAGTGCAACTACATTTTATTAAAATATGTCGAACTTCCACTATATCACGCCTGAATCAGTTGAAACCAACACGAGTGATGTTTGAAAAGTGCACTGTTTCCCTCCAGTCACTCACAACAAGTGGTTCTTAGGTTGCTAGATCATTCCGGTCCCTGAATCGCCTTCGAGTCTGCAAGGACCTTCTGCATGGCATTGAGGTTTGAGAACTTCCGCACCCTTATACGGCCAATCCGTCTCTCGTGGAGAACGACATGTAAACTCACCTCGCGAATCGGTGTCGCGGACCGTGCAGGTAACATCGCGGAACACCAGAGGGCCTTCGAAGGCCCGGCTTCGCGTCCTCATGGTTAAGCCGTCTCCGATGGGCCGCTACCACTCCAGCAGATCCCTCTACTACGTTGAGCCGCCGGACGCGTCTGGGACCCGCCTGTGGGGACTAAGCGGTGCGTTGTCTGGAATCGGATGGTCGTTGAGGCTGGGGCATCGGGTGCGAAGGGTAGAGTCTGGTTCACCGACGCGGGGGAAAGTGTTTGGCGCTCGCCGGGAGCGAAGCGTGTTGTCGGCAGCGTTGCGGTCGAGGCACTGGATCGGTCGCGGGCTAGATGCGGCTATCTCCCCGCGGGGGAACTTGTGTGTCGGAGAGCTCGCTCGCGACTGAGTTGGCCGCGGTTGGAGGAAACCCCACTCATCCTCCTTTCCCTCTCTCTCTCTTTGCCTTGCAGTGGTCCACTCGGGCTTCCCTCCTCTCCCTCCCTCGCTGGTAGCCAATGCTCCTTCAACCGCGAACAAGCCGCTATGAATGAGCTAATACTGAGATCCGGTTGTTCTGAATGATAGCACTGTTTGATCACTTCGCGCAGATCCGCTACTGGGATATATTTCGGCGAATGTCTAGAAAATCCAGCAGCGGTGATGATCCGGCCGTATTAAGTTATTACTTTTCAAATTCAATTCAAAATCGCCTCAGCTGTAAAAAATTGTAGTTACGTGGGCTAACATACCCAAGTACGTAATTATAAATTTAAATGTTTTTATAATCAACAGATTTAGGCGTTACTTGGTGGAACGATGAGATATTCATGGTTAAATAAAAAACACAGTACTGTTCCACAACCTTATAATTTAGCAGTCTACTAGTTTCAACGTTACAACGTCATTATCAAGACAAGAGTCTTGATAATGACGTTGTAACGTTGAAACTAGTAGACTGCTAAATTATAAGGTTGTGGAACAGTACTGTGTTTTTTATTTAACCATGAATTAAATGTTTTTATTACAATTTAATTTTGGATAGAAACAATATCATTTAATTTATAACATTTAATTGGTTGAAATACAACATAAAAATGATATTATCCACTTTTAGCCTGTAAAAAATAAGTAGGTAATCCATTCTGGAAGCGCGGAATATATTTTCATGCTGTAGTGAAATTTTGTTCATAAACGAAATATTATAACCCCAAGATTTTCGCGTCGGTGACCAGATGATATCTGCATTTTCTTCGGGTTCTCACTGGGTCCGTTGACTTTTGTTGATAACAGTTTCGGCACCTTCAGCCTGAAGACGCTGACTGCTATGTCAGTGAAACTGTTATCAACAAAAACCAAAGGGAGAACCCAAAGAAAACCATTAGAGAAAATGGAAAATCGTGCAGAGATCATTATAATTTCATTCTTGATGTTTTAATAGGCATGTTAATTTTGATAAAGAATTGAATTTATTGAACTTGATCAATTTAATTTTTAAAAACTTACTTCTCCATTTTAATTTTTGGCATTTATAATTAATATCTGGTTGCAATTTCAAGAAATAAAGTCAAGGAAGGCCTTCCAAATGTAACTTGTATCTCTTGAAAGCTCGGTATCTTAGGAATGAGAACATGAACAAATTACAAATTCGACTGCTCCGAGAATATTCTGCCGAGTGCGGTATTTTCTTTGAGCGCGAAAATATATTTGATAGATATTAATGTAGAGCTATGAGGGTAGCATGTCACAAAAATCCATTTCAACGAACGAAAAGGTTTATAATTAATTATTTATCGACCACAAGCTTACTCGATTGGTAATGGATAGTCTGATATGATATCTGCATAAATATTTCCCGTTAGTTGTGGTATAAGGGCGCTATTCCCGTACGTGAATGCACCCTAGGAGGAATGATAAATGAGGGGCGAAAAAGAAAAACTGAATTAATTCTAATGAATTCTTGGTAAGGCTGCTGAATGGTGAGCTGCTGGTGTAATTCGGGAGGTAATATAAGTGAATGAGGAATTTATTATTAGGGAAAGACCATTAATAAATGACTATTCATTTATCAGATACCACCCTCAATTCAGTATACTTTTCCTCAATTAAAACCCTCACTTTAACTTCCTTGGATAATTTACCGGCCTGAGTTTTCCTACATGAGATTTTCAACAAACCATTGATGTGCTTCAATAATTTTGATATTTAAATTTTCGCTTGTAATGTAAATTACATCGTCTTTTTAATTCACATTTAAGTGACCAATATTTCTACATGAGTAAAGCCGTCCGGTAGGCCCTACTGCTCGCTCTTTTCCCTCTATTAACCATACCTGCGCTTGAATCACTACTATAATATTTCAGGAACCATACAATAGAATATGGCCTTATTGAAATTTCCTGGATATAAACAGTTACTTATACCACTTATTTTATAAGAGCGCGACCCGGGTTTCAATGAGTAATCATCATCATCAGGCGCTAATTATAATTTATATCCAGGAAATAATGGAATACCACATAGTTAACCAAGAGTTAGTGAATTTTCTTATTGAAATATTTAATTATTTGTTAATTTGACAGCCTTTTTCATTTTTTGCCCACTTTATTAATTTCTATTGAGAAGCCTGAGAAAGACTTGTTGGAGTATTTGAGAACATTTAATTTACATTTTTAAACATATAATTTTAAGAAGTAAGAATTTGCCTATTTCAGATTTTGTTGAGACACGATATGTAATGAAAATAGTTACTGTTAAAATAGACGTAAAACTCTTGGCTCTAAGACAGTCAAAACAGGAGCATAAAAAAATTATGATTCAAGGCACGATATTTTGACTAAAATGTGAAAAAAGAAATACGCATTAATCGCGATATTTTTTCTCAAAAACGGTCATGTGATAGTCAGTTAAGAATTAGTTGATTGTTAAATCGAGCGGAATAATCAGTACGAAGGGGGCATTGGAAAATTGGTCCACCTGTACGGGGATTCCTCAACATGACGATAAGTGTGCCTCTTACACCGTGCAATGTTTTATTCGCCATGACATGTAGGTGCTTCAATCCCATAGTCAAGGGTGGAGCTAAGCCTATAGTGAAGGCGTGAGAGTCGCGAACGTTATGGTGGAGGCACCCTTTCTTTCGACCATCACGCGTCGTGAAGGATTATGTTGAAAATTTTCCAATTCTTCACTCGGGATTTGAACTTGGTCTGGGGGTTCTGGTTGGTTTGGTGTCTGAAGCTATAATAGTGGTAATAATAATAAGGTGTCTTTATTTGGGCGATGTTGAGACTAAGAAGTCCCCTCTTCCACCTAACCCCTCGATAGCGTCAATGCAAACATATTTTACAACGGTAGATAAACGTTTAGAATACAAAACATATGCAATATAAACTATTTTTTAAATGTCAAAAAAGATAAACAAGTATGTGTCAAAATTTTGTGTAAAAAAGATTTCTGTTTGTGGGAAAAAACATGAGGATAAGGGGATCCTTCAGCGAAAAAACCCACTGCAGGAAAACGCCCACTCAAGAAGGGGGGCGTGAAAAACCTGCGAAAACCTACTGAGTGAAAGCTAATGTCATGTTGCATGCAAAATACAACATCGTTAATGAGGTATATAGAATACACAAACATTGCACATCCAATTAAGACGTAAAATATAACATATATATAAACATTTAGTGATACATATCACTTGGTCGTAGGCGCTACTCAGTGTCGTGTATATTAACCAGCTAGTTGTGAGGTTAAAAGCGCTTTGTGTAGCCTCCTCTTAAAAGATGCTAATGATGATGAGTTCCTAGTTGAAAGGTTAAGATTATTCCATTCCCTACATGCAGTAACGGTAAATGATTTGTTGTAAATGACAGTTCGGTGATGAGGTATAACAATATTGTGATTCCCTCGTGTATTTGTCATGTGGACAGTGTCAAGACTCCTGAACTCGCATGATAAGGAGGTGTTTTTGTCTTTAGAATTTGATAAAGGAGAGAAAGAGTATGCAGCCGGCGTCGAGAGTCGAGTTTCGGCCATGACAGTTTATTAATATAATCGGTTAAGGAGTGTAGCCGTGACCTAGAGTCATGGCTTCCGTCCTCATAGGACAGGTTCAAATCCCTCCGTTGGTGGAGATTGATCAAAATCTTCCCGATCCCTGATTGTGTGCTTTGTGGAGGGGACTTCAAGCACATCACTCCGTCCGTGGGATGGGACGTTAGACCGTGGTCCCTTTGGCGCATTTCGTTAAAAGAAGATTAATGCCGGCATAAGTCGTCGGCTGCCATTCCAAACATCATCTTACTATTCAGTCGGTGGCCAAGCTCTCTACGTTTTATGATCATTTTCAAATACCTTTGCGACTAACCCAGTCGTGCAAGCTCGGAATGTTTCGAGTGGCGTCGCGGCAGTAGGTGGGACCTGCGACACTAGGGGTATGGGATGGGGGGAGAGAGAGAGGCGGGCGTTGCCATGTTTCGTCAAAAGACTTTGTAAGTGTATGGAAACGAAAGACAGTCAAATAACCTTTTCCCAATTAGCAACACAGCTAACAAACTCCCGAAGTATACGCCAGTGAGGTGTGAATGCGACTGAATTTAACTTAACCTAGACTCAGCGTATCGCTTTTTGGTTGGTTATCAGGAAGTCACGTGCCCTCCGCTCTCACCCCCCAAAAAACTTGGGCCTCACGCAAAGATTCTTGACGTTAACTCTAGCCCACCAAGTTCCTCTACCTAACTCGAAGCAACGACAAAAAATCGCTCATCATTTTAATATCCACCACGGTGGTCAAACAAAATAACTATTGACGACAGTTTCCAGCATCTCTGAGATGTTTAGTGGAAGGCCTTGTGAACGTGAATAAATCGTACCCGTCGTAATAATCATGGTTCTATGCAAGCGGTGGTCATTCCAATCCAAGCGACTTTCTATCTTCTTCCCTCTTATTCTCTCGCTTTCCCTTTGTCCCTCCCTCCACAGTGGGTGGTTATTTCCTCCAAAGCGGCTCGTTATTGCCGCAGCGATCCTCCCAATTCTTTTCAAGGACGCTGAAGGCGGAGAACTAGGTGTAGCCCGGGGATCGAATTCTTCTCAAGTGATGCTCGACCAGAGGGAGCGAGACCAGATCTTCGTTCCGAGTTCCGAGACCAGAACTGGTTTCCCTGATGTTTTAAATTTTCCGGGAATAGGAAAATCGTCGTAACCAATCACTGGAAAATTAATTTGTGGTTAGAAATATTTAAATGTGTGTAATTGTGTTCGCGATGATCTCTTGACTTCTAACCTAAGGCGAATGTGGGGTTACGACCGTCTGGCATGGCATTCTATTATCATTGTTTGCGAGAACTTGCTTCTCTTAATAATGGAATACGAATGAAAAATTTTCATCCAATGAGTTCATGACTGTTTCCCGATTTGATTTATGTTGTCATCGAGCTTATTTTTGTTTCATAGTTCGGTAGCAATGCGTACGTAAAATTTCAATCCATTCGGTAGAGAATTTGCGATTTCGAACATCCTCGGATTTACAGAGTCACGTTGTATTTTCCAATATTTGCTTAACCCTCTTTAGCTCTCAGATGCTTATGGAAGAAGCTAAATTTCAAGACTTCTCATTTTATCAATGTGAATTTTTCTACTCAATCATAATTATTGTGGCAGCTACATATTTCACTATTAAACTTTACAGCACAAAAGAACACGTTTTTAATCTTTCCTGAATAGAGCTGAGAATGTATTAATTTTTTATGTTACTTTGAAGCGACTTTGGGTTATAATGGGTTAAATCGCTGGTCATCGTATGGTTAATGGTATGTTTTATAATAATTCTCTTCACTTCTTGTCTAAGACCTCGTTTCTAAGCTCCTGAACTACAGTGTCTTATCTTTAGTATTCTGAAACCACCAGTAAAACCCTGAAATTCGCATTGTATTCAGTCATTACGATGCTTGTGATACATCTTTCAGCAAATGATGCAATGTTAGTAAGATATAACATACATTTAATGGTTGGATTACTGCGGATTATTTTCTCACGGCATTTTTTTGTGAACAAGACTTCTCTCTTAATATTTTTTTAAAATTTTTTTATCGGCTCAGAAATATTTGATCCATTAAATCAAAAAAAATTCTACTGAACAGCTCTCCAGGGAAGTAGAAATTATTTTTAAGAGGCACCTTGATAGTGAACTTAAAGCAGTTGAATACGGGATCGGTTTCTAAAATTCTTTGAGAAAGTGTAAACTTGTCATTTGAATTCTACCTGACATGTATTGTCACAAGTTTGCGCCTGCTATCATAAAGTCTATCCTGAACCTCGAGTTTTTTTCGGTATAGATTTTATAAATCTTATTATCTTTTGATTTATCAACCTTTGGTTTCACTGTTATCGTTACTTATGTGTACATGATAAGCATTGTAGCCAGCTTCGGTAAATTCCTTTTGTAATGGGTTATTATTGGCCGATAGGGAGGAGAGAACCGCTTAAAACAACGCCAAGATATGAGTTTAATCGTGGTCAAGGAGTGTGTAGCATATCTGCAGCATTTGATAAATTTCGAACAATGTTTGATAAATTTATCTTATTTAGATATATTTGATACACATTGTAATCAATTTCATTCCTTATCAAGATGCTCAGCCAGTGCTTATATCACTAATCCTTTTCTTATTGTGCACAGATATGACAGTCTTAGAATCAGGTGTGACTTATCTAAATGCTGTAAATATTTGTAACTATCCTTTTGAGACTTATCATTGACAGTTCTTAATCGTAATCCATGTGGGAATAAAGTAGAATGAGGGAATATATAATGAATGATGTGTCAAACTTTGTTGAATCTAATTAGCAGGCATTTCAATTATGATGAGGAAGTTGTTGTATAATATTTTTTTAAATTGCCTATTATCGGGAAAATATAACCAAGTACAACGTAATTCATTATTTAAACAAGCTGAGAGACGATATTATAATTATGGAGGTCGCTATTACATTCGCGTTAATTGTACGGTTCAGAGTAGCGTTTTCTCAGCCTTGAAGTTTCAACAGCCATCTCCCTGTACGTTTAGAAAGTATTGAACTCATAGTGGCTATACATTCCAACCAAGGATGATTTAATTTTTTCTGTATAAATTATTTTACATTTTGTTCTCGCAATATTACCAAAGCCACCTGTAATTTCGGGTATTGTTTTGTTATGTACCTTTGCTTGCTTAAGTTATGTGACAATAATTGGATAAGTAATAGGGTAGTTTCCTTCATCAAAGAAAACGAAAGGCATTGATTGCGATTCGTTACCCACCATTACTGTATTCATAATATACAAATTATTTCGTTTTAGAAATACCGGTTTAGACGAATGGCAATGGTCCATTTTTATCCTCATTTGAAAAGGGCCAGATTGGCGCCCATGCGATGCCACTCCACGTGACGTCACAGGGACCTAGTTTCTATAGGAGAAGATAGAAGTTATACATCGTCTGAGGTTACCAATGCATGCATGAGGCGCAGAGCTCAGGGAAACATGTTTTAATAATCACTTATTAAAACTGGCTAAGGTCAGAAAGTTTTTTTCATTTGATAAGGTATTAATAATACTTATTTAAGCCAAGCGCTACCAGCCAGCAGGGTCTCAGCTACCCGCTAGCAGCCTGCGTCGTATCAGCGCTCAAGCCTCCCTCAAGGTCACCTCGCAGGGCGGCAGCGGGAACCAGAAATACGCCACACGGAGAGAGATTTCCCGGCATTCATACTTACGCGTCTTGTGTTTGCGCGCTTGAAAATTTTCACTTTTCATTTAATCGTGAAAAATAGATATCGTCATTTAAAAATCTAAAAGCGAGAAATACGTACTCCAGGAGTAATAATCTTTCGATTTAGGCAATAAAAAAATAATAGGAAACCACCCTATTCAAACGTATTTTTCAACTATATTAATGTAAAAAGTTTTGCTATCGGTTTAAAACACTGATCGTTTTGTATACTATGTTCTACTGTGTAATTAACAGTATCGTCGCCCATCGCTTTGAGGAGCGTCATATCCATCCATTTTATGTAAAAAATGTCTACTCTTGAGCCACTTCGCGGCAAAGGACGTGAGAAGCTGTTATCCTGCCGCCATCACTCTTGTTTCATAATCATCGGGACTACCAAGATCAATAAATGACGATAGTCTAGGTACCGTGGGCGCTACGCTGCCTCTCCTTTCCATCGCCTCCAAGCGCAGAATGTTGTTTACATCACTCGCACTGGATTTATGACGGGTCGTGATCTTTCCTAGTGCGAGGCAGGTTTTACAAATTTCTATTTTAAATTAATCAATGAGCAGCAAAAGTTGGTCTTTCCACCAGTAATATTTATTATCTTACTCATTCATGAGTTGAATTGTAATTCCAGATCGAAGTGAGTCATTCTATTTGCCGCAAGTTGAAGGATACCTGTAGTGATAATGAAAAATCCCATTGCGCCTGGAGAGTGACGCGGAATTACCATCCAGGAAAATAGCGATCTCGCATCGGCGCGAGCGCTTTCAATGTTTTCCAATCCTCGAGCGTAGGCAGCTGTTGAAGTCTACACGATTCCACGTGCTGGATGGAAAAGAGTGGCTTCATTCAATGCATCATGCGTACTCGCCTCGCTGTAAAAGTGGCATTTGAAAATCAAATAACTCTTGTTCTGCGACGCTACTCCAATTTTACGCATAGGAATGGCGGCTGCAGAGTGTATGCAACAGAATTTTTGAGTTGCCATAGCTAAGTAACTAAGGAGTTGCGACCTAATGTTTGTGGGACAAAAATACTTGAAATTGTCTCCCCTACCACCAGGGGTGGTCTAGCCAGGTTGGTTGGTCGGCAATCGCCAAGGTCCCTGAGATTAGGGGGCCCCCTACAACCTTCCTGTCTATCGTGAAGCCTATCTGAAAGGTGAAATAAAGAAAAACTGATCGTACTAGTTAATTTTGCAATAAAAATTCTACGTTTTCATTATTTGCTTTACACTTTATGCCTACTCAAAGTAAAAAGATTTAATTAAAAATAAATTAAAGTGTCTGAAGATAAAAGATAACCTGATGTTTTTGAGAGGGTTATTCGAAAAGGGTTACTTTAGAGGTTTTTTTAGATGTCAGTTCAGTTTCAAGGAACAAATTCACTAAAAAATAAATAATAAATCCGTAATGCATTATTAAATTTTATAAACTGTGAAATGCTCACTTTTCATAATATTTTTTTCTTACGAAATTGATATCTTTTCATTAACTTCTGTCTGGTTTTTAAGAGCCAGAATAGCGTCAAAATCCTTTTCCGGACATGCAATTTCCTGAAATTGTTCGAGGGAAAACCCCCGAGGTAAGGGGGGCTCCGTCATGAGCCCCAGCCGAGGGCTCCCAATCATCCCAGACCGCCCCTGCCTACCACCTCCTGAAGTATTGTAGATTCCTCCTGAAAACCCTTTATCTACCAAGGAGACCACGCAGATGAGTCCCCAGTCCGTCCCGTGGAAGTGTCACTTATGTTGCCACTCAGGGTGCATTTTATTCGGTTTTCACATGTGTTCGGAGCGCGGTGATGAGTGCACAGCGATCCATTTATTCTCAATTCTTACAATATAGTGTTTGCAACCGCAGAAAGTTTCATTGAAAATTCAGGAATTTGATAGATCTCACCATCAAATGTGTAAAGTTGGGTTATCAGCCCTAATTTTATCTTATTTATCCGTGAAATTTAGATCTTTGACTTTCATTGACGCGAGTGGGGACTTCTGCAAACACATTCAAATGATCAATGACAGCGCATTTAGTTGCCGACTCAGGAATCATTTATTGAAATCACGAATATTACCAAAGAGGATACTCAAGTCCGCTTCTAAATGTATAGTCACCCACCGATCATTGAAATGGGTTTACAAAGTCGCCACTTGCCACGCTGACGGACAAAGTGATCCGAGTTTCACGGGAAAATAAGGTATAATTTGGTATTTTAACCGAAATTCATATACATGATGATGTGATATATCTAATTCATAACTTTTCAATGCCATTCCTCGCAATTTCTAACACACTGCAAAATGAGAAAATGGGATCGCATAGCACGCATCACTGCGCCGCGGACATTTTTGGAAACCGATTGAAACGCGACCGAATTGGCAACAAAAATCAGCCCTCTATGGAATGGAATAGGGTAGTTTCCTTCATCAAAGAAAACGAAAGGCATTGATTGCGATTCGTTACCCACCATTAGTGTATTCATAATATACAAATTATTTGGTTTTAGAAATACCGGTTTAGACGAATGGCAAGGGTCATTTTATCCTCATTTGAAAAAGGCCAGATTGGCGCCCATGCGATGCCACTCCACGTGACGTCACAGGGACCTAGTTTCCAGGGACCAGGGACCGAGTAGATAGGAGTTTTACGTCGTCTGAGGTTACCAATGCATGCATGAGGCACAGAGCTCAGGGAAACATGTCTTAATAATCACCTATTAAAACTGGCTAAGGTCGGAAAGTTTTCCTCGTTTGATAAGGTATTAATAATCCTTATTTAAGCCAAGCGCTACCAGCTAGCATGGTACTCTGCTACCTGCTAGCATCAGCGCTCAGAGCCTCGCCCCAAGGTCACCTCACTTGTGGCAGCGGGAACCAGAACGACGTCACGCGGGAGATTTCCCGGCATTCATGCTCACCCGTCGCGTTTTCGCGCGCTTGAAAATTTTCACTTTTCATTTAATCGCGAAATATTGATATCGTCATTTTTAAAATCTAAAAGCGTGAAATATGTACTCCAGGAGTAATAATCTTTCGATTTAGGCAATAAAAAAATAATAGGAAACCACCCTATTGGGCCTCCTCTATGCGCCTTGATTGAAATATTCGTGATATTTATCTCTGGAGCACCGATAGGTAGTGTCTTAGTCAAATTCTTTCACCCTGTAAAGGAAAAGAAGTCTTTTTCATCCTTTTGAGGTCTCTTTTTTTCGTCCCAGCTTGATTTCATTCAGCGTGATTCAGCCCTTGATTGCGGCCTGTCCCCACGCCAATCGCCAAATCAAATTGTGCATTGTCGTCTCGGCTCAGAATGGTGTATAGATTCGTATTTTTTTGCGATGTGGCAGGAGTGAGATTTATTCTCTGTTCGTTGGGTGTGTGTTTTCTGTCTAATTATTAACCTTGCTGTCAGCAACGTGTGAAGAAGACCGAAACGTATTTAGAACATGCCCATTAAAATGCGCGAGACGGTTATTAATTTATTTATATTTCCCTCTGATCGTCAGTCAGTGAATTTTTTTCATTGTTGGAAGGTGGGATTGGATCATAAAGTAGACGTCCTCTGTAATCATGCCGGTTTTCAGAGAAGACGAAGGCTTTAGTGATTATTCTGGTGCAGTTTTTCTGCAGAGGAACCGAGGACGACCTCCGGGCTTGAAAAAGTGTTTTTGGGAATCTCAGTAAGTCACCTTGGATTCGGCGTCGATTCAACTCAACGTTGGAACGACTCGAGTTTCCCTCCAGAAGGAATGTTTTTCATAATTCTTTAAACAAATGCCGAAAACTCTAACCGCCAGCAACTGGCATCACATGTTGTTTTCCTTTCAGTGAATCATTGTATATTTCCTCACACTATAAGCATTAACATCCTTTCTTAGAAAGCTTAGGTCAATTTATTTCGTAAGTACTGTAAAGAATACGTAATTTGAATTTATAAATGTATTGTGCTCAGCTATCAATGGGCATTGGTTTCCATTTTCAAAGGTTTTAATCGCCGTGGCTAGTAAAATATCACGACAGAGGTTCATTTTTCATTCATTGTCCAATATTTGGCCATCACAGCCATTCACAGCCATAAGTGAGAGAAATCCCCCCTCAATTATTGTTAGTTCATCAAAATCAGAGCCGCTTTCGAAGTTTCAACCAGTTTCTGCTGTAAAAAGATTATATTTAATACCCATAATCCCAGCTGCATGGTATTTGTGCCAAGCTCAGAACAAGTATAAACATGAGTGATTTTCGTTTTCTACGTCTGTTGACTGTTTTCGCCTCTTCCTCCTTCGAAGCCAAACATTATTTGCTATTGAAGTAACATTGTAATTCATGAATTCTCCTCGGAACCTACAGTCCTACACCAGGTTAATTCAGCCGTGTTGGCCAACCTGGTTTGGAGCCTGAGAAAAATTCCTGAATATTATTTGCCAAGAAAAATTAAAATCGTTTTACATTGTTATGTTTCCATGTATACATACCAATATAATAAGCGAGTTACATCGTATTAACGTAATCAACTATGATCTTTCCTGCTGCTCTAATTATTCCTACTGCTTCTAAATATATGCCTATTATTAACGCTATTTGAATTTCTAAATTTTAAGTGCATACCTATCTTCGGTTATTGGTTCCCATTTTCAAAGGCTTTAGGACTCACGGAGACTAGTCAAATGGTACTGGCATCATTCTTGTTACCTCTCATTTACAAAAATGTGACCTTCATCGGGAGTATTCAAAGCTGTTAGGGGGAAAATGAACTTTTGTATCAAATTCAATGTTCCGTAATCATATTTCAATAAATATTTTCATCCAACGGTACTATTGGACTAATATTAGCTCAAAAATCATTTTTCCCGTTTCTAAAATAGTGCTCCAAATATTTGGCCAAATTTAGAATTGATCCGTTGTATGATTTTAATCCTCGGGGTAAAGTGTAATCTCCTTTGGGTTTACATCGCACATTTAATGTAAAAATGTGATAGAGAATTATTTATGTAAATATTTAATTAGTCACAACATACTGCGTTACGTTTGGTTTTGATAAAAAGCCACTAAATTTCCTTATACTTTGATTATTACTTAATCACGAACACTAAAGCCGTCTTCGTGTAAATATGATATTGTCAGGTGAAATTAGTGTTTTAGCGGGCGACACGTGAAATTTTATCAAAATTCGTATTCTTATGCTTTTTTAAGCAGGAAGTCAGCTTTAGAGAATTTTGCCTTAGGCCTAAAGTGTCTGTTAGGCCATATTCTAAAATAAATTACCTCAAAATCAAAAAGGGAAAAGGCCAATTATTGCCCTTAATTGTGTGGAAAGACTAGGGTATGAAATAGCTAATTTCAAACAAGGTTTTACTTTTATTTAGGGTTCGGAAATTTCAATTCTTCGTAGTATCAATAGGTCAACGCCCCCTTCGGGCAGGCTCGTGCGTGGAGGTGGGTATTCATGCGACGGTACCAAGGCCTTATGAGATCAGTATTTCTCCAGACGTGTGAAGGACGCCCAGGATAGTGATTTTTTTTAGCTTGACTTGAAATATTTAAATTGGTTGGCTAGTTCTTTCCACATTTCTCTTCACCCTGTTAATTTTTTATGATTTTGTTAGTTTATTTTTCGTGGAAAAAGTTATATGAGACTTTCCAAACATCTGAAGATGTTATGTGGTAGTCGAGTATACGGTTTTTTTGAAACAATGGATCTTAATAATAAAACTTTGTAAAATATTTACTATTCAAGAATTCACGGTTTCGTTTGTCAAATATTTAACACTCCGGGAGTGGCGCACCTTTTTGTAACTTGGCTAGTGGCGCGCGGTCTGTGAGACCGCAAATTTTGTACAGGATTTATAGAAGTAGTTTATTGTTTTTCATCATTATTTATTTTTCTAGAGGTTTTGTTTATCCATTTTTTCACTATTTAGATTGCTTTTTAGTTAAAATTATTTTTCTTTTTGAAGAAAATAAAAACAAATTCAATCTTCCGCGAAAAGTGAAATGCATAAATTTTTTAAGCGATAATAATATTTAATATTTTTAATAAAAGCATTGTATAATTCTCAGTAAAACATAATACAGACTCAAGCATACACAGTGTTACAAAAAAATTCAGCTTTACATCTTTCAATAATTTGGTTAGACATACAGGCACTAATAAGTAAATTTATCCAACCATTGAATAAATTGACAGCTATATTTTTACAAGTACAAATGAAAAAAATACAAATACAAAATATTTTGGAAGGACAAATTATTTCAATATACTACTTTTTTGTATCAAATCCGACTACGTGGGATATGCATTAACTTTCACTCGTGAATGTCGTCAGAATTTATGTTCCCTATCACACAGTTATTACAAACAGAGTTTATATGCTCAAGGCACATGAATTTTCTGCATAAGTGGCATGCGTATCGAGTCTTTCTATTTTTGGAACGGTCGCAGAAACTACAACGCCCAGAAACTCGGAGTGCTGACACTGAATCCTGCTCAGGAGGAATTTTCAGCATGGTTTGTATTCGTAGTCGTATAAGTTTTGGAATATTTAGGCATGCCTGTCGATAACGAAGTTGATTGTCCATAAGTTTATAGGCCAATTCTTCAATATATACCCTTCTCAAAATATTTTTATTGCTGTTAGCCTCAAATATAATCTGTGAGTTTATGGTAGCCACATTTAGAAGAGTGTAAAAAATCACAACTGGCCAACGATTTGTGTTTCTTTGACAGTTATATGAACTGCACATTTTATCTACAATGTCAACTCCTATTTTTCCTCGGTTGTAATCCATGATAATGGCTTGCTTATTTGTTTTTGAATCTATTTTTTTTATCATGGTGAATACTTGACAACAAAAGAACTGCCTTATTCCGTTTGGGAACATAGGAAACCAGAGTAATTTCATTATGAAAACCAAACAATGAAGAATGCACTGCGCGATCTCGAGAATTGAGAAACTCAACAGGAACCTGTCTTTTGTTTTTCCGCAATGTTCCAATCATTGTTGTCTTATGTTCAGAGAGCATAGTAGTCATCAATTCAAAACTGGTAAACCAATTATCTGTTACTACATTTCTGCCTGAACCTAAGATGCAATTACAAAGACGAGGAACCAAATCAATAGGTTTGTTGCTGCATCTGTATGGCCCTTCAGGTTGTGTGCCGACGTAAACCTCCATGTTCATCACATAAAAAGTTTCAGCGCATGCAGCTGCTTCTATTTTGATGCCGTATTTATTTGGTTTACTTGGGATAAACTGCCTAAAACGACATTTTCCCCTAAATGCTGGGAGCATCTCATCCACTGTGACCGTTGGTGAAACTGTAAAACCCATCTGGCATTTGGAAACAAAATTATCAAACACTTGCCTGATTGGAGAGAGCTTGTCAGATTTGAGTCTATCTACTCTCGTTGTTTTGTCATCAAATCGAAGGCATCGAAGCAGAAATCTAAATCTGAATTCACTAGTGAGGAGTCTACAAACTTCAATAGAGGATCCATTGGTTTTGAACAAATCTTTGGCGTTCATGCGACTACATTTTCTAATCCCACATAGAAGTAGCAAACCAATCAATCCTTCTATTTCGCATGCATTTGTTTCATAGGCATATCTCTCTCTCTTGTAGTTACTTTTTATAGACCTTATGTGCTGATTGGTACATTTTACAATTATTTCAATGATTTCATTGCTTACAAAATACCTCCAGCATTCCTCGACGGTTTTCAAGTTTCGAGTTTCTGGTGTGACTGATGGCATTGTAGTTCTGATTATGTCACACTTTCTTGCTCGAGAAAGGAGTGGAGGGTCGCCTCTCCAAGGTGTGCCATCCTTTCCCTTGTACTGCTGGCCTTGAGTCCCGTCGTCGTTTGATGCTTCGTGGCCATCCAAATCAGAATCGCTGAATTCCTGCTCTGTGTCTGTAACATCGTCCTGGGTATCAACATGATCCTCCTCATTTTCATCTGGCGAATCATCACCTTCCTCTTCAACTTCCTCTAAATATCGCTGGATCCTTCTCTCCGCTTTCTCGTAATTCATCCCTACTTGAGAACAATCAACGTGGAATATATTATTTTTCTCATTGTAAATCCTGTTACATGGGCATGAGAATACAAGCAAATGAGATTGAGAACTAATTCAAAATACCTGCAATATTTTGGACGCCTTCCAAAAAACAGGTTATGTGGGTATCCGAGACAGCAGCGCATTCATGCAAAGTTTACAAGGTTCAGCGTAGAATTTACTCCCTTCCACTCAACACTGTAAGTTATCAAAAAACGTTCAAAATATAAAATGTATAATTCTAAACCTCATCAAGACACAATAATAAAAAAATTCTAATAGTGAAGGTAATTTACCAGCAGAATGATGGGCGACACAGCAAAAGTCAATTCAGCGGGTACCTGATGAGGGTGCTACTCTCGTGTAGCGTGTGTATTCAATGAAAACCCACCGTGGAATGACTAGCAAGCCTCGAACAGCGCACAGAAGAACACATGACTGCCGTAATCAAATGGATACAAAGTAATGAAACGGAGAAAGAGCACTATGGCAATTACGGCGTCAGGCAGTCGAAGAATGCCATAAGAAGTGGCGCGGGTCTCTGAGACCGCAACTATGTTTTATGCTCGAAGTATACATTTTAGGCTAAATCTCTCTAACCAACAGGAAAGAGGTTCCCAAGATAGACAAAGTAACGAAAGGATATCCACATTTGTTTTCTAACAAAAAAGTTGTAGACCGTAAAGCAGGTGCGCGGTCTCAGAGACCGCGCGCCACTCCCGGAGTGTTAAGTGTTGCATGGTTTAATAGATGATCGTACGACTGTTACCAATTCTTTCGAGGGCCGGGGGCAGAAATTCATAGGGCTCGGGTATAGAGGCTCAATCGTGCGGAACATAGGCACATGCACAGACTGTTGAAAAATATACTTTTCCTCTGTTGTAACGGATGAGCATCTAGTGCATATAATAATGAATTTTGATTAGTGTATGTCGTTAAATTGGCTATTTTCTCGCATTTCAATCGATAAGCATACGCACGTATATGAAATTAACCATCAGTTCGGGGCCCATGGAGATTGTGTTTGAACTGCTCGAGATAATTTCGATGGAGGAAAAGTCGGTCTCCGGGGGCTCAACTCCAGAATTCGAAATGTTTAAGCACTTTAAACAACTTAGTTGAGTCGTTAAAAATGCTTAAAGCTGAGTTTGAGTTTTTATCGTTCATAATATCTCTAGGGATATGCGCCGCCGCCGCCTTATGGATCTGTACCCCATCGCGGCGGCGGTATCGCTTCTGCACGAACGGGTCCCGGCTCAAGTTGGCGCATTCAAGTCTAATTTTTCACGGTGTATGAATTATCAACATATTTTGATGATTGGGTCGGAGACTTTGTGGAATATGTGTGTAATTAAGTGACGCCAAGTGCTTTACAACTCTACTTCATTTACAAATCAGTTTCGATGCCTGTCGAAAATTATGAATTTCTGTGATATGATTCGAAAATTTGAAAGGAACCGTTAAAATATCCTTACTTTTCGGGTTTTAAAAAGTAATAAGTGTAGCCAATTATTGTTTTTTGGCTAAATCAGAGTAAATGACCGATCCAAAAATGCCAATTAAGGCATCCCTGGCAGAAAAGAATGGTAACATTTGTGTAACCTAATGGTAACTTTGGAGTGTACCATTAGTGTAGGAAAATGGTAAACTCTGTGTAGGCTGTGTGTAACTATAGTGTACATAGTTATAACTCCAGTGTACAATCTGTGTAACTTAGTGGTAAAGTGGCCCAATCTGTGTAGGTTTTGTGTGTAACTTGTGTAACAAATAGCGCTGAATTGTGTACAGTGAGTACCAAGTCTGCTGTGGTACATGATGTGTACATGATGTACACTATAGTACCATTTAGTATACAGCTGTACAATAATGGTAACAAGGGTTCCATGCAATTAGGATTAAAATTAAAAACATAAATGCAGGAATGTTTAAAAATCAATCTTTATTGCTGTTTGAAGATTGGATGTGAAGGATGAAACACTGTCAAAATATTATCGAAAAAATGCAAGCACTATTTTAACTAGCCTTGCGTCTCCAAGAGCAAGATTATTTGGATTTTAGGGATCGTTTCCTCTGACCCACTATCACAATGTATCTTATGAATTCGATGAAGGGTTGGAAAATAAATTTCCTGTGAAAAATATTCGTCCTATTCAACCTTTCACTCTTCAATAGGGTGGTTTCCTATTATTTTTTTATTGCCTTAATCGAAAGATTATTACTCCTGGAGTACGTATTTCACGCTTTTAGATTTTTAAATGACAATATCTATTTTTCGCGATTAAATGAAAAGTGAAAATTTTCAAGCGCGCGAAAACGCGACGCTCGAGTATGAATGCCGGGAAATACCTCCGTACGTCGTATTTCTGGTTCCCCCTCCCGCCCGGTGAGGTGACCTTGAGGCAAGGCTTAGCGCTGATACGTCGCAGGCTGCCAGCGGGTAGCTGAGTACCTTGCTGAATGGTAGCGCTTGGCTTAAAAAAGGTTTATTAATACCTTATCAAACGAAGAAAACTTTCCGACCTTAGCCAGTTTTAGTAGGTGATTATTAAGACATGTTTCCCTGAGCTCTGTGCCTCATGCATGCATTGGTAACCTCAGACGATGTATAACTCCTATCCTCTCGTGTAGAAACTAGGTCCCTGTGACGTCACGTGTAGTGGCATCGCATGGGCGCCAATCTGGCCCTTTTCAAATGAGGATAAAAATGGACCATTGCCATTCGTCTAAACCGGTATTTCAAAAACCAAATAATTTGTGTATTATGAATACACTAATGGTGGGTAACGAATCGCAATCAATGCCTTTCGTTTTCTTTGATGAAGGAAACTACCCTATTAAGAAATCGTGAAAGTTCTCTCTGAAGCTTGAGACGTCATCATAGAACTGAATCGGTACCCAATGTGGTTGTTGGATAGAGGGGAAAGGAAAATATGATATTGTCAGGTGAGCATTTGGTGATTTGAATGGGAGAACCAGGTGGTACCAATTATTTATCACGGCCCCTCGAGTTAAGAGGGTAATATATTTTGCCACTAATATCTCCAAAAATTCATCACGTTCAAAATGTGAAAGAACTCAGATCTTTTTATAGCACTATCGATGAAAAGATGTCGGTGAACATCCCATGTCTGGTCCATGGAACCGAAGGGACGCGTTGAATCAGTGCTGGTGATTTGAGGTTTGAGATTCAAAGTTTATAGTACAAATATGTATGGCGATGCAGCATTTTAAAAAAGTTTTTTTTTGTTAAAATTTCAAATTTAGATGTAGAGCATCTGTCCGCATGTATTTCCAAGGAAATGGAAACGATAAAATTTAGCCAATAATTCGAAATGCAGAGAGCAGGAGTCTTTGTTCATAAGTGTGTGCTGTGGGATATAATTAAATATAATGAATTAATGCCACGCACAGTATACTTTTTTAATTTGAAAGGGGTGCTAAATTTGTAAATAAAAATTCGCACAAGAAAATGGCAGGGCAATGGAAGAAGAATGTGATACGGCCTCCTTCCAAGAGTGCCGATAGAAGTGCCTAAAAATCCAGGAGCCACGCTCATTCATTGAATTCTGTTCTGGTTTTCCCTACATTTTTCATTTTGCGCTTCAACACTCAATCGAGTCTTCCCAGGGTATCTTAGGACCTTGTTAACTACTTATTGCTTATGACTTCCCCATCGCTCTTTCTCAGGTTCTTGCATATTTATTCCTTTCATTACTGAGTAATTTGATTTTACTTTTATCCATGGTCTTCTAGTGTTTGTTATTCTTTTTTAAGACCCGTACTTCCAAAAATTTCATGATTGTCTTCCTCTCTGCTCCCTCTCTTTTCTTTTTTCCTTATTTTCACTCCATAGCTGTAGTGTTTCTTTAATATTGCACTTGAAAATCCTATCTACATTGTCTCTTCCGGCAAATTAGAGCAATATCATTTTCATTTCTAATGTGGCCATTGAGATCTCATTGTTCCTTTGGAACACAATACCATTTGTTTCTTGTCAGACTATTATCTTATGCCTCTAGAGGGTTGAGACAATACACCTGGACGTGAACATTGGTAGGGTATTATTCTTCTCCTGTAAAATGTTTGCCACCGAAATATCTCTAAGCAGTGGCACAACTAGGAATATGCTTTGGGGGGTATAGAATAGCCTGGGGTAGTGTTCCACCAATCGTTACCAACAGCAAAAGTAAACTTAAATCCAAATAGAGTTCCAATGGTATCAGCAACCCACACGTTAACAGCTCCAGAATGATTAGCCTTCAACACAGTACAATCCTTTATTATTTTCTCCACGGGTCTCCGAGGAGCCCCTCTTCTTATAGAACGATACTTAGGCATGTTGTACCAACACTGACGTCACAAGTGACACTCAGCTCCCTCAGTGAGAGAGGCCACTCTTATCTATACCGGATGTAGCGAGAGAGAGCCGAGGCAGACAGTGGGATGGGAACCAGAAACTGACGTCACCATAGGGAAAACTCAATTTTCAGTTGGTCGAACCTTCATATTTGTTGGTATGCTTTTTTGGCCTAAACATCATTAGTAATTTTGGTTCCTGTGGGTATCAGCTTTCCAGCTAAAATTTCGTGACACAATTTTTCGCACCCTGTATGCTGTATGTCGGGAAAATTTTTGAAAAGTGACTTGACTGGAATTACATTTTCATCATTTTGGCAAAAAAAATTTAATTTAGCAGATGAGGTTAGTAAAAGTCAAAGCAAGATAATAGTTTTAAATAATTTTTTAATTTCTCTGAGGAAATTCCATGCAGGAAGGCGGTCAGTGAATGGAGATTCATATAATTTTCCATGCAAACCTACTTGCTTGACCATTAGAATATTTTTAATAACTGATTGTGAGTGATAATAAACAACTCACTGAATATTTGTTTGATATTTTTACATTGGGGGAAATGTGCGAAATGATAATGTGTTTTTTTTTTTAAGAGAGAATATATTCAGATTGGTCTGGCTGTCATCGGGCATAAAAATGCTTGCAAATTTCTCCATTTGGTAAGATTTCAGAGCATACATGTGATTGAGAATCAGCAATGATCTACAATTATATAATGAGGGGTGAATGGAGAGCAATAACGGGACTCCTAGTGAGATCATCCGGTCCACCCGCTCTATCATCGCTCCCTTTCGCATCATATCTTGGTAGCAATTCGTCCTTTGAACCCTCATATTTCATACGTCCATAGGGGATCCGAATGATGGAACAGTTTATCTTACTGTTACTCTGCGCCCTTGCAAAGTTCCTACCATCCACACCTGCCACATTGATCATATGTACTAGACCCGCGATTTCTTACCTTATTCCCCACAACTCCTGCTTGGGTCATATATAAAGTTGTTTATCCATAATGTTTGTATTGGCTATATAATTGTTTGTATTAAGATGAAAACTTAACTCTAGTTCTTTTGAAATATTTACCTATGCCTCCAAATATATCAATTATGTGGCCTTTGACAACTGGGGGTATTCAAGAATTAACAATAAATGTTCACAAGCACTCATATCATGAATAGGGGCTAACTACCCATGTGGGACTTGAACTCACAACTTTCAGTTTGGCAGGCAAGGGTGCCGCCACCACCAAGGCCGACATTTAGAACATAGCCTTGCATCTATCGCCTGTATTCTTGTTGTTGGTTTTTGTCTTCAGTATTCATGGTCTTGTCGAATGCCTTCTTTTGTAGTTTGCTGTAGTTTTGCCTTCCTCAAATGGTAGCAGTTATTTTTCAAAAAAATGCTTCATGGCTGGGTTTACTCTACAACTGCTCCACAATAGCAGGCAGTTACAACTGCTCCTTTGTGGCTGTCAGGTATTCTTGGAAGTAGATTCTCAATGCTTTAAAAGTCTCACATATATACATTGATGAGGTACATTTGTCTCATGATGATGCTATCATCATTGGGAAATATGTTATCAATTGTTCATCAGACGACATCATCTTGTTTGGATACACATATAACAGCATGGGTCGCAGAAGAAAACCTTATCTCCTGCTATGCCTTATGGTGGCCCATCCTGATTCTCTATTGTATGCCCTTTTATGAGGTTTGTGCTATGTGGAGAAAAAAAATGAACCTCTAGCACTCCACTCTACACTTTTCTAAACAATATCAACTATCTTCACCCTGTTCACTCCATGAAATACCTTTTCAAAATTCATGAAGCAAGAAAACACTGTTCAAGTTTCCTTCTACATAGGTCCATCTATTGCTAGCCCATTACGCATAGGTTGACTTCCCTTCTTGAATCTGAAGTGCCATATAGTCATCCTTTGTCCTGATGTCCATTTATCTGATAATACTTACCACTGTATTTAGTCACCTCACTTACTTATTGATGAATTTAATGACTTTTTACATAATCGGCAGTTGGTAATATAGAACGTAAGTTCTCCAGCTTTTGACTTGTCATCAGAGACCCTTTTTTGTCACCTTTAGTTCCTTTGGCACCTCCCTCCTCAGTCTCTTTCCCTTAGATTTTTAGCTTGTTGGGTTGTTGTCTCCTGCCACGATGAACAGGTATGGTAAAAATTTATATTCTAATCACTCCCTGTTTCTATGCCATAGGCTGGGATGACACATTTTTCTTACATCTCCTTTCCTAAAAATTTACAATTTTATCAAAGTTCTATCTAACTTGTGGCTACAGCAGTAAAAAGCCATAAAAATTTTCAGGTAAATGGCACAATTGAAATAGAAATATTATGACTTCAAATTGTACATGCTAATGCTAATGGTAATGCCCTGTAAACACAATGAGTTGCAGCAACGTTGCAGTCAGGTTGCACGAGGTTGCAGAGGTTGCAGGGCTGTTGAGGTCTCTTTGCAACGTCCTGGCAACGTTGCAGACAGGTTGCACGAGGTTGCAGAGCTACTTAGGTCTCTTTGCAACGTTGCAGACAGGTTGCTTTGCAACGTCCTTACAACAATTTTCCCTCATTCATTAAAATATGAAAATATTGAGCTAAAAGAATAGGTACCCACACAGCAGAGGATATTCCTGGAATATCCTATTTTGATCCCTTATATTCTTATTTCGTCCCAGAGACATTGCGAACCATTGTGGGATATTCGCGGTATATATTTTGACAGTAGGCTTTTGTGTATGTAATAACTGAGTCACAGTTGTTACAGTGTGTTTCATCATTTCTTTTCGGAACACCCAAGAACGCCGTCCACCTGGGGTGCTACGAAATGCAGATTAATTAAAAAATCAATCAATTCCCTTAAGATGTAAAAAAAAATCCTGCCATGATAAGTTTTCCTCGTTTCATAAAGAAGAATGTTCTTCGAAATATGATTTCACTCGTGCTTTTTAATCTACTAAGGCGATGATACAAAAAAGATATATTTCCCAGTGGGATTTATTCCTCAAGTCATAAGGCGAAACTTAATTTTTCGCCTACCAAGATTTAGACTCCCGCCCGCGATGTCGAGCTATCGATTGTGGATACCGTGGATACCATCGATGGTCGATTCCACCAATAGTCGATTTCCATCGAGAGAAAAACAACATGCCAACGGCCATGGCCGTTTGATGGCCGTTGTCGTATTCATGTGTACATTAATAATGTTACGTGAACTGTGTTGTGTTCTTCGTGAGCGGAATTGATCCTGCCGAAGCATATCAGCCTCTTAAGTTCTTCTTTTACTTGTTTCACCAGCACCTAGGCAATCATCTACTGTTACTACGTAATTTTGTAGTGTTATGTTTGCGAAACTTCTCCAACAAAAGTTTATCAACCGCTGAAGTTCTACTTTTGCTTCCTTCATCAGAATCTGGGTAAGTAGAAGTGTTGCTTATTGCAACATTTTTTATTTTAAATGAAGCATATTCTTAATATTTTCAACCTTCTCACACTTCCTGAGACAGCTCAGTCAATCCATCTTCTGTGGATTGAAAAACATTGCATATGCATAAACTTAAATTTATTTTAATGCTTGACGCATTGCATCACCGTAGTGTGGGAGGATTATGAAGAAAAACTTCTCGGCTTTACTATTTATTGAGTCATTTAAAGTTATTTACATTTTTTATAGTGTTTATTTTTCATTTAGGTGTAGTGGGTTTAAGTGTAGCTTCATGTCAAAAACATCTTCATGATGATGTAAAAAGTTTTGGATCAAAGTTCCAATCAGGTAATTGTTATTAAAAGAAAACATTTCAATCAATTTTGTGTCTCATTTGTGATAATTTTTTGTAGTTAAAGATGTCACTGTGATTTTGTTAAAGAGGGGATAAGTAATAGGATTTGATTTGTTGGAGGCAAGTCTATTTGTGCACATTACTCAGGGATAAAACCATTGGGCCATAATGATAAAGTGAATATCAGTTTATCTGTGGTAATATTATTAATACCCAGCCCAGTATAGGAAATGGTTTAGATTCATCTTCCTTTATGTTTGCTTGAAGCACTTTTCAATAGAGTGATCAAAGACTTTGAGATGCGTTGGCTCCCTAATATTGTTTTCTTCTAAGCAAGCAGACTGTTTGATCTTGATTCCAATTATGCAGGGTATCCCATTTATCTTGACCACCCGAAATAACTTTTTGTTCAGATGGAAGTTCAAAAATGTGTCAAGCAAATGTTCATAAGCCCTCAGGGGGACATTAATCAGCATGACTGCCTTCCTTGTATCTTTGTTTCTACAAAGATTTGAAGAGTGGTATGTCTTTTTTAAATGACACCCTATATTTTTTATGAATGACTGGTGGAGTAGTTCCAATACCCGCCTTCCTGCACTAAGTGCTATTGAGTCAGACATTTTTCATAACACTGTGTTTATGTTAATGGTCCACTGTGCTACATTTTTGAATAAGTCTTTAGGAAAGGAAATGAACTGCCAAATAAAAAATATAGGGTGCCATTTTAAAAAGACATACCGCTGTTCATATCTTTGTAAATAATAAAGCTACAAGGAAGTCAATCATGCTAATTAATGTCCCCCTGACGGCTAATGAACATTTGCTTGACACATTTTTGAATTTCCATCTGGACAAAAAGTTATTTCGGGTGATCAAGATAAATGGGACACCCAGTATTCTTCATGTAAAATTGTCATAGTGGATGTGTACAGCCTTTGGTTCAATGAATTATCCCTAATATAATAATTTTTATTTCAGATTGATTTTTTGAAAAGAGTTGGGGGTTCTACTCCACCAGATGCAACAAGGCGTGGGTTGAGAGCATCATTCTTAGATGATATTGCAAAATATTATTTATTGGAAGGCCTTAAAGGGAACATAAAGTTTGGACAGACACTCATTCATTTGGCTCTAAGCTGTAAGTAAAGTTTTCAAATTTCTATTAATTAAATACTTCAATGAGACCAACATATGTCAGTAGCTTAGGTATTTTCCTTGAGAGCTATCAGCAATCCATCCTTGCATTTTGTTGAAATTCTTGCAAGGACATTACTTTTGTTATTTTGTGCTGTCCAGCACCCAGAATTGAATTATGCTCTCTAGTCTCTTGGGTTCTATTCAAAGTTAGTACTCTCCCTTTCAATACAACCCTAGCATTCGATTATTTTTATTACCATTCCTATGATTTTCAAGATTGGCTGTTCTAAAAAATATCATGAGATAATTTCTGTTTTCTTTGAATGACATTCAATTATTGTTGTGCTTGCTTATTTCATTAACATTTGGACTAAACTTTTATTTCTCTAAAGTAAAGAAACCACTCTCCAGCCTTAAATTTATCAGGTGGATTTTGTGGGAAAATTAACTGCTTACGCCTTAATTATCGAGGTCATTTCAAGATCTCATGTAATGACAGTAATGATAATAGAATCGCTCAAGAAAATGACTAAGTATATGCAGCCAAGCTCGTGTCTCAAACCCTTGTTTGTCATTTCATATGAAGTAATTTGCCAACTCTTGCCTCATAGAAAGTCCAAATTTGTGGGCTCTGACCTAGGTGGCAAGTGCAATACTAATCCTGCTGATTTCATCAGCTGACCATCACATCTTATTGGTTATGTGCATCTATTTAAAAATGGCCCTATAAAAACTACTGTCTTAATTATATTATAGTCAATTTACTTCTCACCTTTATAATAAGATGAAAAGTACATTATACATATTTTTTAGTAATGTAAACTTCTTCTGGTCCCATAGTTATTTCTGAAGACCTTCTTCAGTATTTAAAGAGAATTGAGAAGACGCAGCTGGAAATTTTAAAGGAAATTCGGGCTTTGAAAAGAGCTAAGTCGAACTGCCAGATGCCAGATGAAAGTGACAACGACTTATTATTGACCTGGAAATTCCCCATGGATACAATGGAAGAATTTGATGCCCTGGAGGTGGAACTCCTCAAAAAGCCATTCCACGCAGCTCTGGTAAAATAAAACTTTTGAGTGTCATTTGTTTGATGGGCTTTTATAAGTAGCTATTTGTGAGTTTTTTTGTGTTGTAAAAATTCCTCTGATTTTTCAGACTGTAGAGTTATGCGGACGAGGTCGGAATAACATTACTGAGGGTGTTTTCGGCATGTTATACCACCTATTTACCAATAACCTTGGTCGGAGATTTTCATTTTTCGGCCATTCCAAAATGAACACTAAAAAAATCCAGTTCTGTGCCACCAGAACGTGTGCCTGTATTATTGGTATGTTGTGCTTATAAAATTATTTCAAAATGGGAACTGTTCAATAAAACTACTTGTGTCTAAAATCCTTACTAAAATTTAATTTCAGATGCTTTCCGTTGCAAGCCCACATTAAAGGAATATGGCCATAAGCACATAAAGGAGAAGGCAATTGACTGGTTCAGGCACGCTGAGTCAAGGCATCAGAGGGTGGAGGAAAGGAAAACAAATTGTAAATAAGGAATAATAAAAAAATTTCCTTTGAAACGACACAATTTAAAGTATTATTTATTAAAGGTTGCATCACGTTACGCTTCTGGTGGCGAAGATTTGTGAAAATGTAGTAAGGATTAAATTTTGGCAGTAAATTGGTTGGCGTGAGACGTAGCTGCAACGTGGTGGCAACCTATATGGTTTACAGAAGGTTGCAGGCAGGTTGCAATCATGTTACGTGTCACGTTGCAAAGATGTTGTGAAGACGTTGTGAAAACGTAGTACGGAGGACGTTTGGCAGTAAATAAGACGTTGTCACAACGTTGCATGGAACTCCCAGTTGGTTGCCGTGAGACGTTGCTGCAACGTTGTGGCAACCATTATGGTTTACAGGGTGGTTTCCTATGCCTTTCTGTGATTTTCATCTTTTTTGGCTGTGGAATTACTGCATTTCAATAAATCTTCAGGTAATAATGACTCTTCTTACATTCTGTGGATAATCTTGAAAACCCCTCCATTCCCAACCTTCTTAAGAAAAGGTCAACAGTAAATTAATGAATGCCGTTCATCTGCTGCTGAATATTTAAAGACATTTTCTGGTTATTGAAGATGCATGATATTGACACTGCCTTTCAGCCAGGTCCTCTGAGAAGCACAAAGGAAGGGGGACATTAATTAATAATTATGCTTACACATACAAACTGAAGAGATTCACTGTCTCACATGCAGAACTTGTAACCACAGTTCATCACTGACACTACTCAACAATCTTAAAATTGGTTTGATGCAGCTCACCACCCAATTTTCCTAAGGCCGACTAGGTTGTTGTTCTATTTTCTTCTGTCATGGGATCCAATCCAGGGTGAAGCCTTTGGACACCACACTCTAAAATTCTCAAAGTGTAAAATGGCCCAGGAAAAGGAACTGGCCCTCTACCTTGATTTGTGAATTCATGTATGTGCAGTTAAGTCTGGGGTGAGCTCTCCCCTGTCCTTATCAAACCAAGCTATGGGTTGAATCACTGAGAGTGATCATCTTCTTCTGGATGTTTTTATTATGCTTCTCTTCATTATTTACTCACTCAATCCATTTGATCCCCATCATTCTTCTGTAGCATCACGTTTCAAAATATTTACTTCACTTTATTCCTCCAATATTGCAATTTTCCATACATACTTCTGTTTTCCATGCATTCATGTTGGTAAAAGAAGGAGGACAATAGAAATTAAAGCAGAGGAGGATAAGTAGGCCATAAGAATGAGATATGTCATCACACTGCTATTGTTAAAGATGTTGCTGATGTGTAAATACCTAAGTTACTTTTGGGTTTCCCTGCAATAATGATTATAAATTGCCAACATTTTTCTCCTCTCGTTAGGAATAATAATCGTTGTTAATTATTACTATCCCTGACAAGGTCTTCGTCAGGAGAGAAAAAACATGGCTATTTTTAACCATTGAGGTGGGGAAATTTAAAAGTAATTCTTTTAAATATGGACTCCACCCATGAAAGTTTTAATACTCTGATGTTGATGATGAACCTCAACTTGATATGGGTGTACTAAAAACTTTAGCATAGTAAAAAATGTTTAGCCCCTCTTATATGAGATGTTATTTAGATTTAAAAATAATGGGACAATTTGAACAGTATTAAGCTGATGCTCAGTGAAACCTGGAGAAGTTAAATTTCAAGATGCACACCCATTTAAAACCATCCTTTATTTCTATAAACATAAAAATTACCGCTCACCACACATGACTCTGAGGAAGCCACCAGAATGGGAAGAGAAATGCTAGTTGGTACATATTTAAAACCTTGTAGGAATACTCAAAAAATTCCATGTAAACCATAATGGTTGCCACAACGTTGCAGCTACGTCTCACGGCAACCAACTGGGAGTTCCATGCAACGTTGTGACAACGTCTTATTTACTGCCAAACGTCCTCCGTACTACGTTTTCACAAGGTCTTCACAACATCTTTGCAACGTGACACGTAACATGATTGCAACCTGCCCGCAACCTTCTGTAAACCATATAGGTTGCCACAACGTTGCAGCCTATATGGTTGCAATTTTTATTCCACTTGTCCGGCAAAGCGTTTTTCAAGCCTCGGCGATAATACAAAAGTTCCATGTATGGAACATTTGCTATAGCAACCAAAACGAAAGGAGCTGAAATGTGCGTACATTTTCTGAGTAAAGCTCAACACATTCATAGTTTTTCGACACGTACGGAGAAATCAGCAGCAAAAATTAAAAACTTTAAAGCTTTGGCCTCATTTTAGCACAAGAACTATTACCTATTCTTTTAACTCAATATTTTCATATTTTAATGAATGAGGGAAAATTGTTGTAAGGACGTTGCAAAGCAACCTGTCTGCAACATTGCAAAGAGACCTTAGTAGCTCTGCAACCTCGTGCAACCTGTCTTGCAACGTTGCCAGGACGTTGCAAAGAGACCTCAACAGCCCTGCAATCCTTGCAACCTCGTGCAACCTGACTGCAACGTTGCTGCAACTCATTGAGTTTACTGGGTTACTTGAATAGGTTCAATACATACAATGGCATACAGATTCACTTAGCTTTCGCAGTTGTGGCATAATGGTGTACAGAAGCTTCAACCAGCTACCAGAATAATGTAAACTTTAATTCATGTTTCCCTTTCATGAAGTCAGCAATAAGAGATTTCCCTTATGGAAACTTACCTTAATCGATAGAAAACTATAATAATTATATGTGGTTGTTCTTTATTAGAAATAAAACTTTTATAGGTATTCTGTGTTTGCATCTTGTTTAGAGACTAATTTGTCATACCATTGAATTGTGACATGCATCTAGGAAAAATGTAGAAATAACTTGAATGGTTGATAAGTAACATTTACCGAGAGTTAATCAAGGTGGTGGTGGATAATAGGATAAATTTAAATGATGGTGTTAAATTGCATATTGAATTGCTTTTCTAACATCAAGAGGGAGGCGATAGAGTGGAAAGTGAACCAAAATCTCTTGAAACTATTCAGAGAAAATTTTTATAGAATCTTGAAGAATGCCATGAAAAAAGGAGGCATTTTAATATTCTCTCTAGTATTTTGATATCTTAGCTATTTTTCCACATTTGTAGCCACAGTTGTTTCTTTTGACGTTTTAGTTATCATAAATCATTTAATTGCCCATTAGAAAAAATGATCATCACTACTCCAAGAGAAGGCCATTTGGTCCTATGGTGAATTCATGAACTGTATTTTCAGATCACTTGATTCATGCATCGATTGCCTTACACAACTGCCTCGTAATGCATTACGGAGAAATGGCATTCTTCCTGCCTCTCATTGAAGGCTTCATCTACTCCCAATTAGCTTTCAAGTATTTATACAATAACCAATAGGTATTTGGTGTTATACATATAAAAATTGCAGTTAATCTGGGTGAAATTCGTAAATTATCTTAAGTTTGCACCTTTAGATAGCTAGTTAATATCCATTAAAGTTTAATGATTGGTATTTTTAATTTTACCAGTAATTCAATTATGTACCTAATTATTTGGTTAATTGTATAATATAACTGACTGGCTATTTGTAGACTCAGGTTTGAATTCTGGTTGTCAAATGGTTTTCACAGCAGTCAACCTTGGTATGTGTATGGAGAGGCTAATTAAGGGGTTGTCCTTTTCAGTGGTGCAGCAAGGGGGTGTTCTTGGGGATAAACCCTCCCCCCCAGAGCTCAGAGAAATTTTGAAGTTTAATCCATTTTACTTAATTGGATAGATATTACTAATAGAATAGTGTAAGGATTGATAAAATATCCCTCACAAAGCCGTAAAACTCACCATTTTGAACCATTTATTGTAATAAATTTCTTGGGGAGGGCACCCGCATCTCCTGTATTCCATACCCCCCCAGTATTAGTTGCGCCTAAACCCACCCCCTAGCCTTAATTCCTAGCTGTGCGCCTGACTCAGGGTATCTATGTATACTTACGCACAAGAGTCGCCAAAAACATTGAGCAAAAGATGACATAATTAGGGATTGAAATTTGAGTCGAATTGTGTACCTCAGTACAATGCAAACAGCAGGAATGATTTTTTAGAAGTATTTACAATTCAATTTATAAATTCCGCTATTTATTAATCTCGCACCAACCGCTTATCCTGGTGGGTATTCCATAACCCCACACACCTCGGTATTAGTTGCACCTGAAACCCTCCCCCCCCCCTCCCCAGCCTTAATTCCTAGCTGTGATCCTGGTCCTTTTATTCGGTGAGGTGATTTTGATGATTTTGGTGATTATTTGACCCTTGCTGAAATGTCATTAGGCTCGCCCCTTCCCCCAATCTCATGTACCTATATATTTTTCAAAATATGTACTATTTTTTTGTATAAATATGTTAATCTGAGCCTAATTGCTCAGGTTTTATGCAAAAGAAACACAATTTCATTAGTTATTGAAGGATAAGTATGTAATTGAAAATACTAAGAAAGTGAATTAGAATCACTGGGAGAAAAATCAAGCGACAGAAAATTTATAAATACCTATCTCAGTTTTATGCTGTTTCTTGATGATATTTACCAAATTCCCCTCTCCTCAACTGGAGTTGGGTGAGATTTAGCTCAACCTCTTAGCCCCCTAAATGTCTCATGTAATTAATGGAAGGCCCCCAACTGTGAGATTGTCTTCCCAACAACTCCAAAAGGATATGTTGTTCTAGTATTGTGGAAAAGAATTAATTTCACTTTAATTTTATGAATGGGAGGGGATAAGAAAAGTGAAGTGTTCTCTCTTGAGCGTAGAGTTTGAATAGCACATATAACATCAATGGCCATTAGTGTGGGTGATTCACCTCAGTCTACTGCAGTTTTGGTAACAAAGGCAATGTGAATTTCACATGGGAAATATTTATTTTTTATAATTATATGCATGTGTCTAACCAAATATCAAATGATTATGGTTTCTGGATATAAATAAAATAGATAAATATCTATAACAAAATGTGTTTAGAATGTTTGGAGTTTACATGAATATTCTCTCCCTAATGCAGTTATACAAAAGATATTACTTGCTACTCAAGTCAATCTCTCACTCCCTTAGTGATTCAACCTGAAGGTTGGTCAGAATATACAAGGGTAGAGCTCATCCCATACTAAATCAAAGGTTTGTGAATTTCACACATTCAGTTCGAGGGCCAGTTCCTATCCCTGAGGCAACTCTTACTTCGAGACTTTTGCATGCGAGTGTTCAAAGTATTTACAAGAGATTTTTGTGGAACACCCTTTGACCAGTAACCCAAAGTTGTATCCACTGGGCCATTATACTCCCCATGGCCATTATAGGGTGTTTGATGGCTCAGTGAGCAAAGCATTGGACTACTAGTTGGAGGGCACAGAAGTGGATTTTGAGGGTTCAAAGGGTTTCACCCTAAATTTTATCAATAATTTTTGATTTTTATGAGTTTAATAGTTTTTTATCTTCTCAAAGGAGTATAGGGAGTGAATATGCAAATGCATGGCTACAACTCCCAAACATCAAAGAAGTTAAAGCTGTATTTATCGTAGAGTGTAGCTCTCCCAAAAATGTTTACACTGGAGAACACCCAGGGATGCCGACTTTAAAAAAAATATTGGGGGGGCCCAAACCGGGGATCTTTCCCGGGGAAATTTTATAAGTGGCGAGTTTTAAGTTTTTTAAGCATTTTAGAAGAGTTATATTATCAACATTAGAACCCTGATAACTCTAATCTCGATATCTGGACACTTCGGGGAAAATCCTGAAAACAAGCCTGGCACTTTTCCTCACACCCATAACGAATTATTGAGGGGGTTCGGGCCCCCTCAAGCCCCATGGAGTCGGCGCCACTGAGAACACCCCTCTCTCCCGTGGGATTTTCCATACACAGGTCGACATGACCAACCCCCCAAATTTGATACTGAATCAAATCCTGGAAGGGCTCCGGTTCCAATCCATGGTGAATATTTTGGAAACCTCCAAATAAAAATCATCATTGCGGTAGGTGGCTCGGAGAAAGGAACTGGGCCTCTACACTGAATGTGGGTACCTCATACTGTTGCTTAGTTTGCGGTGACCTTTAAGCGCATAACTTTCACGTTGAACTCTGGGAGAGTTCTATCCGAGTCTCTATTGCCCGCTTCCAATCTACCTTCAAAAGCAAGAAAAAAAATTTCACAGTCAGCGATTCTCGTCTTGCATTAACTCCCATGGAATTCATTTTCATCCCACTCATGTGGTGAAGAAAATGCTTGTATGGGAGGAAGATTCATTGTGACTTTCCTAACTAGGGGAAGAACTTTGTCTTGATTCTTCTCGGCTCTCAACTCTCCTCGATCGCTCTCTTCATTAATTTTTGAATTCACTTAACGAACGCCTCCGGATTCCCTTTGTCGTATATCTCTCTCTCAGACGAATTCTAACACCGCACACTACGCCCCGCTTCATATCAAGCCCCTCATTAGTAATCTCTTTGAGAGGTCCTCCCGTTAAGTCTCACAAATTAGTTTCCCCATGACTGAGAATATGTCTTTTGCAATTGAAATCGAGATATCGATGTAGAGATGCGATGGGCTTTGGTTTTTGCAGTGTCTTTCGTCTGAAATCAATCGATTCTGATTATTCCTCGTTTCGAGATTTGGTTAAAGGCAATCTTACAGTCATTTAGCCGCGCAAAATTGTGATATTTATGGGAAGGGTGGCCAAATTTTGGGGGTATACGGAGCGGAGGTGAAAGTGCATTCCATAATGATGAATTGATTACTGATCACATGTCAGGGAAAGTGATCACATAACATGTAGAATGGCCAACATAATTTCTGAAGGTAGTAATGGAATTCCGAGTCGTATTGGATACTTCGTCTCATGATGGAGCATCGAGTTGTTGTCCTACTCTAATGGCCGTTTTGCAAGGGGTACGTAATTGCACAATATGACGTGTGTACGAACGCGCAGTTTTAATTGAGCCGTGTAAAGCGGTGAATTGGTAGAACGCATGCGAGAATACATATTGGCTGTGAGCCGGAATTTGCAGTTTAGGTCACTTTTGGTTTTTAATTTTGGGTTCTACTTATTGCTAGCCTAAAGCAACTTTGTGTTGAATTTGAGGTACACGTCGGTCACGGCGTATATTGATTCCTTTGTCTTTGGAATTGGAATTCCTCCATGTGGTTCGCAGGGATGAAAAAAGGAGGATTGATAAATATATAGCAGAATTATAGTTGCAAATATTCTGTCTAATCTTTTAACATTTTTTTTTTAATGTTTTTAACTTCTTGTAAATGAATTATGGAGAACCTGCTGATGAGCCTGTTTTGGCTCAGAAGGTCTCCTAATTGTAAAAATATTTTTTTTATTCTAAAATATTGTAATATCAGGGTTTTTCTCTTTTATCTTTTCTTGCCCAATAAGTCAGAATATGTGTTGGTTATATAGTGAAAAGCGTGTTAAGAATTTGTAAAGGGAATGTTTTTAATGTATTATATATATTTTAATATTTGAGATATGTATTTTTGATGTATTGTAATGTGTTTATAAACAAAAAAATAAATTAATAATAATAATAATGTGCCATATGAAAAAAAAACTCTGAGTATTTACGTCCATTAATAACTTGAGGTGATTTTGGTGATTTTTGGACCCCCTTAGTGAGATATCGTGAGATTTGGCTTGACTCCCACCCTCTAATATCCCGTGAGATTGTTAAAAATGCGTCTTTTCATGGTACATACGTTAATATATGCTTCATTGAGTTGGATTTATAAAAAAACATTATTTATTTATTTTTATTTAAGATTAGTCAATACTAGTAAGATAACTATTATTTAAGATAACTAAATCGCAATTTGACAGTGTTTCTCGCGGAAATAATTTAGAGATACTTGCCAGGACCACCCTCTTCCCCACGTAAGGTTGGGTGAGAATCGGCTTGACCCCCTAGTCCCCTTAATCGCCCCGCGTAATTAATTGATGCCCCCTTACTGCCACCCTTAATGTATGCAGTTCTAACACCACGGTGGTATTTCCTATATCCCTCAGAAAATAAAAGTATGCGAAGGATCATCGCGGTTGAAATACTGACTCACCGTTGTCGCTTTAATTTTCAATTGCCTGATTTAGCGTCGCTGTCTTTAGCTCGATGTGAGAGGGGTTTGTGTAGACTCGTCGATAGTCAGTGGCGGAGAGTGGAGTGCGATTTGCTCTCTGCAGTCGAAAAAAATCGATACGTGAGTGTGTGCATGAGTGTGAGCATATGGAATTATTTTTTCACTTCTTTTTACTTTCTTTGCACTTCCTTCACGATGCTTTAGCAGCGAAAGCTGTACATTTTTACCTACAGACAATGTTCAAACCACAGTTTGAAAATGAACGATAGGGATTATAGGCAGTGACGCCGACTCCATTGGGCCTGAGGGGGCCTGAGGCCCCTCAAAAATTCGTTATAGGTGTGAAGAAAAAATGTGTCAGGATTGTTGATTTTCCCCGGAGTGTCCATAAATCGAGATTCGAGTTATCAGGGTTCTAATGTTGATCATATGACTCTCCTAAAATGCTTTAAAAAACTTAAAACTCACTATTCATAAAATTTCTCGGGGCAAGATTCCGGTTTGGGCCCCCCCCAATATTTTTTCTAAGTCGGCGTCCCTGATTATGGGGTACAATATATATAAACCATCTTGAAATAGAAAAATCCGACATCACGTGTTGAGTCTAATAGAATGTGATTTAGACGGTCGCGTTTCTTATGTCGTTTATTTCGAATGGATATTCCATTTCTATAAATATCTTAGATTAATAATAAAAGCCTTAGGTTTTGGTTCTACGCAGCCACTGCGGACGCTCTTATTTATATTTATTCTGAACTTCAATCTAGTCCCATTAAACTTGGGTTAGAATAATTGATTTCCCTTCTGCTATGAGAAGACCTACTCGATCCCAGCGATGCGGGAAAAGGAATTGACGATAAAGGGCAGCCACTCCGCCCCATAAGAAGGAATGTGGTATTTTAATTTTACCCAAATCTTTAATACGGGTGATACGGGCCAGGCATAAGAAAGTATCCTTAGGCTATATGGATACCAACCATTCCAACTCCCTGAAAATGACGTTCCGTGGACTTAGGGATATCGTCCTCGAGAAGAAGAGAATTTGCCCAAAATGTTTATTTCTTGGGAAAGCCAAAGTATTTCAACAAAGTTTCTCTCGGCACAACACGAGAAAGCTTTTAATTTTAAAATGGATTTGCGAGGTGGAGAATGGGGTCAGAGTGGCGCAAAATTTGGATCGGGCGATTGTATTGAGCTGAGGACAACCTCGAATTGGAGTCATCATCGAGTCTTCAGCCTCCTTTCATCATTGCCACGATTGCTATTTAGTTCGGGGAGATGTTGAGGCACGAGGATAGGTCGACGAGTCGGAGGTAAAATTGCAGGATAAAGTTTTGAATAGGGCAAGCTTTGCCTTATCCTTTTTAAGAGTGGCTAGGAGGTTTTGAAGGCTAGGGAATTGCAAAAGAGGGTTTTCGTAGCCCGTCGTCAGGGCGAATGAAATGCCAGCGTCGGTGTTATCGTTATTGATAAAGTCTGGCGACAAAGGGTTATACATATTAGTTTTTATTGAAAAAACTGAGAATTTTATCTCATTATTTTCTCTAATTAAAAATTTTAATATTGGAGACGATAGCAGATACTGATAATATTTTATACAGGTATGATTAAAAATTTCAAGGTGATAGCGTAAGTTTTAGATAAGTATGTCAATAATATTCTTGCTGACATTTAGATTTTACCCCGGGTACCACAGGGATATGGGCTGCCGCAGACTATTCGTGGCCGTCAAAGTGAAGGAAATGCAAGGAGAACGTCAATGGGAATTGTGGCCTCAACACCAGCACCACATGGGATCCTACTGTAAATGATGCTATTGATATAAAACTCCGTATACTCCTCCTTTTCCAATCTCTTCCCCTCTATGAAGGGTTATACGTTCCCTCCATTGAAAATCTGGCTTATTCGCTTCCGAAAAAATGACCGGCACGAACATGGTACGCAGAGTAAACACGAAAACACAAAATACAGCTGTAATGACCAGCGAGGGCATTCACTAAGAAAAAAATTCTTGGCTATCGCGATATCAACGCAAACAAGTAGGTTTAAAATAACCGAACCATGATAATTTTCGGGTATTGGCAGTATCTAAATCACTAAATCCGCTTAGAGAAACAATTTATGATCCCTACCATTTATGGTTACGAAAAATTGAGATTCCGATTGATCTTCAAGTTATTTATTAGCCTGAACGCATAAGTTTTATTTTGAAAATATACTTGTCTGCTTTGACTTTTCGGCTCTGCTTTGCTTCGTTGGCTCGATGCGGTGACCTCCATATTGACAAAGGTCAGATAATTACTGACAGGAATTTGTCTTCAATGATAATATAATTAAATATAAAAGAAAACGACACGAGGGAGGGCAGCGTGGTTCTAATTAGGTGGAAACCCTGGGGGGCGTCCCAACTGTAGGCCGAAGGGTTTTCAGGGAGCATCCACCACCCCCGGATTCCACTGGGAAGCAGACCCGAGTATACATTTACTGCCCAATATCCATGCATAGTAAGCATTTTATTTCCAGAAACTATGTACTTATGTACATATGAACGTTTCAGTTTCAGAGGCTAATGATTTGGGTACCAAGGCTAAAAAGTTCGAAGTCACGCTTATCAGTTATCTCCCAAGCATAGTTAACAATTTTTTTCGAAATTTCTGAACTTTTGAACAACTTTAATACAAGTTTTGCAGCAGAGAAAATATATTTTTATCATTCCAACTCGATTTTACTACCAAACCGGCTTCTTCCTCATGTTACTTTGCGGATAACAAGGCCATTTTAATGGCCAATTTTAACCTGAAAAAAGAATCAGAAGGAAAATTATCTTCAGACTGCAGTGAAGCTGGTGTTATAGCGGTGGCGGCATTTAGCGACAAATGGGCAGGAATTCGAGTTTGAAGTCTTTGAACAGCTTAATGTTCCAAGTTATGAGTGTTTTCCTCATCCTAGCTTATTTATAGTCTTGGAAGGCCTATAAAGTCTTTGGAGGGCTTCGTCATTATTTCTCCGCATTTCTTCCCTATTGCTGTTATCCTTATCATTAGTTCCCTTACATCTTTCCCTGTGCCTGTAAGATGATGATATAATCCTTAGTGTAAAATAGATCAGTATCCTTCTTATCTCTACGTGTTGTCTGTGAATTTGGTTTTATTTGATTTTATTTTTTATGGTATAGTTCCCGCTGTAGCTTATTCATTTCTTCTTTCTTAATTTTCTCTGAAATTAGCAGTGAGAAATCGTTTATAATATTAAAATATGCGTCAAAGAGCCTTTCCTACTCGTCAGCGATGTCACTGTCCGTGTGACAAATAGTGAAGATAAAATGATTTTTCGAGCTATCCATTTGAATTGAAGCGAAAAGTTCGAATTTTCATCAAAAATCGAAATTTGAACCAGAAGATTGATAGAAAAAACATAATAAGAATGCATGCTTGAATTATTAGTAGAAAGAGATCGGAAACACTTAAAGTACAATGCAAAATGTGGAATAAGTAGACAAGGATATTCAGCTGCAATGTAAAGCCTCGGAATTTTATGGACTTGGTGTCTAAGCCTCGACACATATCCAAAGTTTTGATGGAATTACTATAAACTATCTGGGGATCTAATTCAAAATAAAAAAATTAAGAAATGTTGGAGTCTCAGAAAATCAAAGCTATCCCATTGCATATGTATTTGTTTCCTCACCTTTTCAATCGGTAATGAGATGACGATTGCGTAGTTAAGGGCATTATTTACAACTGGTTCGGAATAAATGTTCAGAATGTGTCCATCCTCCTTCAAGCAGATTCTCCAGCGGCTCAAGTATCCAAGTAATGGACCGGATCATTCTAAAAGAAAGTTATTTTTATACCTTTTGCTTCCTTTTTCTCCGCAGAAATTTTTAGGCGTCATTGTGAGTTTTATCGTGTTTAGGTAATTGTACGCTACTTCCTGTGTGCTTTTACTGTCCGCAAAATTTGGCTTCTGTTGTGGGTGAAGTTTGCCATTGCGCTATTTTATTTTAATATTTTCCTTTACTTTATTTGTTTTTTCTTTGATTTTATTTATTGGCATTAAGTTTTCGCCTTATTGACTCATCCAAAATATTAATTGAGAAGCTCTTCTATTACCTTCGCTGAGACAGGCTGTTCTGTGTCATTTAATTTGGTCGCGATGTTATCTGCACCGCAGGGGAAAATAGCATTGTTGAAGATTTAAAAAAATCTATTCTGTATCGTATTTCTCCGTTGACTTGTTATCGTTTCCTTTAAGATCGCTTGTATTTCTTCTGGTGAATATTTTTTTTCATGATGCTACTTTTGTCGTGATAGTTTTTATGTTTGTTATTCTTTTTCGGAGTGGCAATTCGATTCTAAAGGAATAAATGCCCAGATAATTTTTCCTTTCAACACTCCATTTAATGGATTTTTATTATTTTGAGCATATTTTCCACAAGTTATTATTCAAGGCTATATTTAAGTCCATAAGTGGCTCACAAACCGCCATGCATAGTTTCAGCAAGGACTTGGTGTAATTCTTTCGCTTCGCTAGAGTGGAAGAAGAGCGTCGAGGAGAGGTTTTTTCAGAATAAGATATTGCCGCCATGCAGCATTTCCTTGAGTAGATGGCACTTTTTGGTCAAAGAAGTCGATGTAATCCAGATAATCCTGCTTTTACTGGTATAATTTAGTTTTAATACGGAAACAAAATGGAATGCAATGGGCTTCTGTATAAAAAATTTGCTTAAATAAGACCCTATTCTGTGAAACAATGTTTTGCGTTTTTGGAGCTAAGCTCTTTTTTATGTTTTGCATCAAACCTATGTAGTTTTTGGTTGTCCTGCGTGTGAATACGAGTTAATTGAATTATTACCGCTTTGTGTATATTGATTGTGTATGATTATTTAATAGTTCGCGATGTATCTAAAATCGATTTATTTTCGTTTTCTCTGGAGAGCACCCGGTTTTTCGTTTGGGGAGAACGCAGAGAACTTCGTGGAAGTATTTATTTTTTTCACTGGTGCGTAATCTCTTTTAACAAGAGAAATTTATCAAGAATGGAATACCTGCTTCTTAAGTCACAGAAAGGATAGTCGACAGATACCACCTATCATCTGGCCATTTACTCATTTCTAACGTAATTTGAGGTGATAACAGTGGGAGTTTCTGAGGCGTTCTCAAGTTCTTGTTTTCAAGTTTCATGTCAAGGATAATCAAGGGTGAGTGGGCAACAGTGATAATTTTCTTGTTTATGCTTATCCATTTCGAGACGGTGGAGTTCTCGCCTTAGCATGACTGCTACACTCAGTCCCAAGAGACTCTTCCGTCCCCTCCGTACGGAGTATTTTTGCAGGACATTCGTTAAGATTATTTGGGAAGCAAGATAACTAGTGACGGGAGAAGTAAGAAAGAAATTATCAGTAGAACAGCTCAGGCGAAGAGAGCATTCCACCAAAAGAGAGACCTGCTTACAGCGGGAAACTTAAATATGGAAGTGAAGAAACAATTTATAAGAACAAACATTTGGAGTATGCTCCTATACGGAAAAGAGGCATGGACAATGACCGCAGTGGAGAAAGCAAGGATAGAGACATTTGAAATGTGGTGCTTCAGAAGAATGATGAAGATCAAATGGATCGACCGAGTTAGTAACGAGGAAGTCCTAAGAAGATTGGGAGAGAAGAGAAGCCTCATGAAAACCTTAACAAGAAGACGGAACAACCTTATGGGCCACATCTTGAGACATGATCGCCTGATGAAGACAATCGTCGTGGGACAAGTGGAAGGCAAGAAATGAAAAGGAACACCTCGAGCGAAATATATGGAACAAGTAAAGAAGGATTTGAAAGAGCAGAAATACGTAGGTGTGAAAAGATTAGCTGATAGGAGAACTGAGTGGAGAGCTGCGTCAAACCAATCCTAGGATTGTTGACCAGTGATGATGGTGATTCGTTAAGAAGAGTCTCGCTGATAATCACGCACTCTCAGCAACAACCTTTTTCGACTCTTCCTATTGGAGACTCCGCATTATCTCGGACTCCAAGGGTAGTTGGGCTCCCTCCTTTCGGGGTTAATAACCCTACCAGCGGCATTGGTTTGCGGTCAATCATGCTTCAATTATATGAATTAGCTATATGGATGATTGTTGCTTGAACGTAAATTTCAGACTTCGAATTGAGTTCCTCGTTTTATTCTGAAAATTGTCAAATTTTGAAAGAAGCTCTACCGGCAATATTAACGTATTTAATGCAGCAACAATTTCCATGTTGATGTTTATAATGAAATCGATATACGAGTTAATATTTATGATACAATTTCGTTTAAAAATTGTAAAAGCTGCTCAAAAGACAAAGAATTCAATTCTTAGTCTATATTTTTATAAAGAAACAAATATTTAATTCGCAAACTGACTGAATGAACAATTAAATGACCGCGGTTCCTTTCCGCAAAGAAGGGTACGGCCTAAGTCCCGCTTTGTTGGGTCCTGAAACTTAGACTTCGCGAACCCTTGACCGTCATAAAAGTGGTAGAGCAAGGAAAAGTATTTTTTCAGTATTCAATCGCTTGCGTATAAAAATCTCCGAAGAAAATTTGGGTCTTTCGTCTCCCGGGTCAAGAAACGTCCTGCCGCATATTATCGTCATTAGTAGGGAAAGGGTTATGGAAAAATAATATTTTTTTGTTCTTATAACGTTTTCGATTTTTGAGTTTGATGCTTCCTGCCTCATATACACTTATCTGACCAGACTGTTATAATTTCCAAATTAATAACCGGTCATTACGTGTAATATATTTTTCATATTGTATACATTTTGTGTTTGACGTCAGTGGTTTTCGTTCAAGAATTGGGAGTGTAAAATATGTGCTTGGGAACATGATTTCCTATTCAAGGTAATTAATATTGATTTTCCATTTTATTATAATGCAGGATTACATAAAGTATTTTTCTAATGTTTAAAAACAAGTTAGTGTCTATGATTTAACGATTGATTCTGTATAATACATAGCGTGTTTAGTGTAGCTCATGTAGTTTTTTTAAGGTAATAAATTTAAAGAAAAAATTTTCGCTACTGGATTGATTTTTGGGATGTTCTCAGCGGATAGGTAGCATAAAATGGTGGAATCACTTTGTCTCGGCAATCTGCCTTTCTGCAATCATCAGAAGCGTGGTGATGAAGTGCTTTCGAGTTTCTAACCGGGATTAGGCGTTGATGGGCACTCAACGTTTCGAGAGCTTTGCAGTCTACCACCTTCCAGAGGGTGAATGAACTCTGATAGAAATGGCGGCTCGCGTCCTCAACACGTCAGCGCCTATCGACGCTTTCGCCCTGTTGCGAAACCAAGTGCACTTCATCACCTTAATTCGTCGCGAAAACCTTCGATCACCTTCATGCAAATTCATGCTTATCCGGCTCCTTGGAAATGGATGAAAATGTCAATGAAATTTGCTCTTTCATGGTGTCTACTTCGAGCTTCCTTTTATTTATCGAATTATTCTAAATTCTTTGGAATCCTTTCGGAAAAAAGTTCTTGTCTAAAAAGTTTTTTATATCAAGGAATTTAGGTCCTCCTTTTCGATTTTCTATACATGATCACTTCATGTTGTATCTTAATCCGGAAGGCTTCTTGTTTTCGTCAATCGTGAAAAGGTTGTCAAAAAATTGTCTCGAGGATAATTTTTCTGATTTTGGCAACCCTATTCTACTAATTCGATTGTTTCGTATATTTTATTTTTCCGTGTAAAGTAAAAAACAATATATTTGAAGTCTAATGAGTTGTAATTCTCGTTTAATAGAGACTAGAAAGCCGAGGAATGTGATATTACGTATCAGCTATACATCCTGGTATATATCAGGCTGTTTAGTCATGTCATGGTTTAGTCCTCAGTAGATGTGTTTGATCCGTAGTGGAGTACGGTGGGCGTCGTATCCATTTACTATATCTTTCCGTATTCGCTGATAATCTCATTTCGGAAACGATGAGGTACCTTGATAAGTATTGATACGATTTTGTGACATTAAGGGCCGGTTTTATAATGCCTAGTTACGTTTATTCGGAGCATAAAAATCATAGTTAACGATATCTTCCACTTAAGTCACCTGTTAAACTAACCGTTATCCTGAACTGCTTTTCACTGCTATCAATTTAAAATACCTTTAAGGTTATGGCGGTATCATGTTCCGGTTAACGCAAACTAGACGTTATAAAACTGGCCCGTAGTTTTTTCAGTCTTATGGTGGAAATCTAATATATTAAAATAAGCTAGTGGCAAACTTCCACAAATAAGGCTTAATTACTACTGGTTTTGATGCAGTTCGTATCATAGTGAACTGAAGTAACATAAATAGGCAACGATGAAACGAAATATATTGAAAACGGTAGTAATAAAAGATTTTTTGAGCATCTACGAGTTTCTTATGTTAATACGATATTATTTTTCATTTAGAACGCTGAACTAATTCGTTCTGGCTTCCATCCGAAACCGCCGTCTACGACGAAGTAAGACGTGTCCTTTTGAGGGAAATAGACTTGAATATGGAGACCTCGTGAGCCGTCAAATTGCAAAAAGCGACCAGCGAAAGAAGCAGCGACTTCAAGAACCCCACCCGCACTTCCTTCATCGATTTGCCCATGGAAGATGAAAAGAACGAGAGACCTGTAAACAAGTGCCTTGCCTCCTCCTCCGTTCGTTTTTTGCGTCCCCTCTGCTGTGGGAAGGAACTCCAAAGGAGACTGCGCAAAGTGGCGCATCATCTCATGATTATGGTGGGATGCCTCGTTTTGCTGCTTCTTTCCGAGAGCATATTGTTTTACCCGGAAAAAGTTGTCCAGTCACGTAGCGAACGGCTTTAGGGCTCACTTCTTAGAAGTAACTAAAATCCATTTTGGAATTAACTGTATAGTCTTCTAAGGAATTTAAATTATTATTCTTTATTTTTTATTATTTATTTACACATTATTTAATATTTATCTTATACCTCGAGTTTCACCGGCTTGTGACATAATCAAAGATGATTTTTGAGATTTCCTTCAGGTGGTGAAATGCGTGGGATGAATTATAAAACTTAATTATTTATAGATAAACTGCTTTTTTATATACTGCTACTGATAAACTATCCTGCTTTATAGAGATAGTAAGTATAATCCAAAATTAGTGTCCACTCATATCAGTTCTTTCATATGACTTAGTTGATATATGCTGTCGGAAATTTTGCCTCAAACTTTCAAAATTTCACCAAGGAACAGCAAATAGCCAAATTATTTAATGAAAGTGGTCGTATTTTGATAACAATAGTTGAATAAATTGGCTACTTTAAAGTATACCGGGACTAGCCGCGGTGATAACTTTTACGGGAGTCACCCGCAAAGCACAATCGTGCGAAAGATCCGCAGAGAAAAAATCATCCGCCTTGACCGGTATTATTTAAGGGGAGTAAAATCCTCAGTATGCCAGTTATGTGATTATTTTTCACTGAATAGTTTATTAAATTCGTATTTTCGGGAACACGTTTTGGGTAGTAACAAGTTCGGTGTGGCTCGAACTCGCGACAATCAAAATATATTGGTTTCTTATGCGCCTTCTGTGTCACCTTTTTGGGTTGTAGGTACCCAAACAGAATTGCGCATTTACATCTCTATTTATTCAGTACGTGAAAACGATGGTGACGTTTTTCCCATAAATGTCATAACAAAAGTTTTTGATGCTAGTGAAAGAGGTGGGGAATTACTTGTTTTAACTAATTGTAAGTATAGCTGGATAAAAAGTAATTTTTTTGCATGAAGTACTTAGGAAACAGAAAGAGGGTCAAAAAGGTGGTCCAGTGACAGTGGCGCCGACTCCATGGGGCCAAGGGGGCCCGAGCCCCCTCAAAAATTCGTTATGGGTGTGAGGAAAAAATGTGTCAGGCTTGTAGATTTTCCCTGGAGTATCCAAATATCGAGATTCGAGTTATCAGGTTTCTAATGTTGATCACATGACTCTTCTAAAATGCTTAAAAAACTTAAAACTCGCTACTTATAAAATTTACCGGGCAAGATCCCCGGTTTGGGCCCCCCAATATTTTTTGTAAGTCTGCGTCCCTGTCCAGTAATTAGATATAAATACTGAAACTGGTGTATTTCGAGACGAACTTCGTAAAAAGCTGTATGGTATTCGTCCGAAAAGATTCCCTGTCCCTTCCTCCCCGTAGCGCTTTTTCGTCCTTTGTGTAATCTTTTCGCTGCTTTACAAGGAAGTGGAACCAAAGTGGAGGAATCGCATCAAATGAACGATTGTTAGCTGTACTTCAAGAGGACGCCTCACTTCGTGTCAAATGGCCGTTTTTTCTTTTCTCGTGACGTATTATTTGTTAAAAATTATGCTTAAAATCTTGAAATTTTCAGGTTATGCAGACTATACCCTGGTCATGATTTGCCTGTATCTCAAGCTGAAAACTAATTATATATGAGAAAATACTGAAGGAAAATTTTTCAATTTGAGATGCAGGCAAATATTGACAAGGGTATATTCTGTATACACTGAAAATGCTACGATGATAGCGTTAGTTTTAAGCAAGTAATAATTCGTCACAAAGGAAGATTGGTCCAGTAGGATTCATGCGTCTTGACTGCCCGTATTTAATGTAACCTTTCACTCGTTTAAAACGTACGCAATCATCCTCAATTTTTCAGAAACAATAGATTAGAGCCGTTTCAACGTTTTTCTATTTTATATTATGAATAAAATTTCAAATGAGAAAATACTGAGGTGAAAGTTTCAAATTTGACTCTAAGTGTTAGATTAGATTTGAATAAGGGACAAAGTCCTCTAAAAATAAAGGATTATATCAGCTGGTAAACAGAAAATTTTGGAAACATGGACGTTGAAATGATAAGTTGTATGTATCCTCGATTGTAGGATCATCATCATTAGTCAACAATCCTAAGATTGGTTTGACGCAGCTCTCCATTTCTCTCTCCTATCCGCTAATCTTTTCATAGCTACATATTTCTTCTCTTTTACATCCTTTATGACCTGTCCTATATAACTCATTCGGGGCCGTCCCTTGCCCTTTTTCCCTTCCACTTGTCCTTCAACGATTGTCTTCATGAGACCATCGTACCTCAAAATGTGGCCAACTAAGTTGTCCCTTCTTCTGGTTAATGTTTTTAAGAGGCTTCTCTTTTCTCCTACTCTCCTTAGCACTTCCTGGTTACTCACACGGTCAATCCATTTTATCTTCATCATTCTTCGGTAGCACCACATTTCGAATGCTTCCACTCTTGACTTCTCTGCTGCTGTCAACGTCCAAGCCTCGCTTCCATAGAGAAACATACTCCATATGTAGCATCTGATGAATTGTTTCCTTACTTCTATGCTGGTATTTTCAGCTGTAAGAAGATTCTTCTTTTTGTAGAAAGCCCTCTTCGCCTGAGCTATTCTACTGTGTATTTCTTTCTTAAACTCAATAAATTGGAAATAATACATTTTTAAACGCATTTCTGGAATTTTATGCTTATTATACCATGCAATTTAGAGGCAAATCATGAGAAATCAATTATTATTACAAAATTATAAAATGTTTCACACTCCTTAACGAATAAGGTATTTTGGGTAAGGGGTTCAAGAAAAATTCAAACAGCAGGTAAATGTTTCCCCTCTAAAATACCAACAAATTGAGGTTTTTTGGATGAATATCTATTACTTATACCACTTATTTTATGAATAAAGCGACCCGGGTTTCGATGACTAATCATCATTATCATGCCCTAATCATTAGGTCTAATAGGCCGCTTGACTAAAAGATAATGAATCTAAGAATCAATAGATTACCCCTAAAATTCATTTGGAAAAATATACTAGTCCATGAGATGCATCAACGTTTGACTAGGAAAATATTAATTGTGTTGTTATATTGCGATAATCAAGGGAAAAAACTCTTCATCAGGCGTAAATTATTAAGCATAGTAATTTACACCTGATTATAATTATTATTTATAAAAAAAAATCGGCTTTGTTTAAAAATGAAGTGGTAATATATATATATTCATTCAAATAACTTTAATAACTTTAAAAATGGAATACCATATAGTTAAACATGAGCTAATGAATTTAGTTCTTACAAAATACAAGATGATTGCGTAAGTTTTTCGGCAAGTAATATGTCACCGAAATAGACTGGTTTTGTGCGGGAGGTATGCGTCCTCTTGACGAAACAATTTACTTTGACCCGTCGCGTCGTGAGTGCTCTCAGATTACCTGTAAGAATGTAAGCGAATGGGAGTGGGATATGCTGGAGTAGAGATATTGAGATAATGCGGTGAGCGCTGTCAAGCTTCATTCAAAGTTTGTGTCTTTGAGGGGAGGCTTTGATGTTATACAATCCTTTGATGCCACTCTCAATGGTGCTAAGGAGCTATTGTGACAATCTTCCTCGGAAGGCAAGGTTTTCTCTATAATTTTCCTGTGGAAACGTCGGAGTTGTCTTGTCTTAATTGCTACTAAAGCAAGGGTTTTGTTTTGCGAGGTCTCAGCATTCATCGCTTACTTCATTCGAGTCAGCCTGTGATAAGTATCTTTTGTGACTCTGACTTGGAAATAAATCGAGCTTCAAAGTTTAACGCTCTGAAATAGTTTTTCATAAACTATTTTTTTATGAAATCGTTTAAATAAAACTGAAATCAAACATTACAACGATATTACTTAGACGTATGTTATAATTCGTTGTCTCGAGTGTGACTTCATGGATGCGACTTAACGCATTGAAATGTAAAAACTTTGTAATTACGCATTAATTTAATACTGTGCGACCTAGTTTTCGACGTGGTACTTCATCATCTGGTGGTGAGTATCGCGTCATAATCAGATGATGGCGTGCCATGTCGAAACCTGGGTCTTAAATTATTAAATTGATGTGGAGTTACAATTTTTTTACATTTCATCATATAGACATATGATGAAATGTAAAATATGTTGGTGGAATGAGGTATATTATTCCATACGATGCCATTTATGAGCATAATTAGTGCTCAATGTGATGTGATATGCAACCTTGTCAAAGTGAAAAGAAGTGGTCGTGCTTATTTTCGGCTCGGATAATTTTTTCTCGATTTCTCTCTTGGTTGTCTGTTGATAATGTCCATTAGGTTTTAACCATCGTCGTCAAAATACAACGTTAACTATCGAAGTTCGAATTAAATAACTGATATATTTTAAGTCTGAGTTTAGTAACACATGTAGGCGTTTTTGTACGTAGCTCCAAATCTAATTGTTCTGAAATTTGATATCTATTTGAATCAGCAAACGTTAATTTCAAAGAAGATTTTGGTTAATTCAATTTATTTCTCTTTCTGGTAAATAGTAAATCCCACCTTAATAGCCCGTGAAATTTATTTAAGGTAAAAATCATGTTTTAGTACTCTATATTCCATTTTTACAAATATTCAATATCTTATCATAATCACCTTTCTCGCCACGGAGTGTGCAAAGTTGTAGACTTTAGTAGGAAATATCGATTTCCCATGATGTTTCTCAAAATTGCAGTGCAATATTGTCATAGTTGTCCAAAAATGCATTCAAAAATGTATACGTTTCATTTTTTTGTTTTCTTCTACAGACGAGATTACATATTAATTTTCATTTCAACACCCATATCTCCAATATTTCCTGTTTAATTTCGGTAGTTGAATCAACACTATTTTTAGAAGGCTTTTGCCCGTCCTCAAACGTAGTCTAGCACCGACAGTCATTTTCATTGAAATCCTTTAGCCATTATTTTACCAGGTGCCAACGGAAAATTCTAGTACTTAACCTAAATTTAAACGTAGCAAGTTTAAAAACAGTTCCGTCTTGCTTTCCTTGTCATCTTCTTTTTGCTGACATTAACTCTCCTCTTATAGCGTATAATCGTTTATCAACATCTGTTTATTTTTGTTTAATTTATTGCCACACCACCGAAAACAGCGCTTTTTGGTCTTTACATACCATTTAACAATTAAACGTACACGAACATCCATGCTCTGGATAAGGGCAACCTACTCAGGCGGGACTCGAACACACGACCTTTGGTTTGGCAGGGGAGGACTTCGTTCCGCCGCCATCGAGACCGGCAACGTCTTTAATTATTTATCCACTAACGGAATTCTTTGCGATTAAGAATTTAAGTCACCTCCTCATACTCAAGAGACTTTTCTAAATCTTTTTTATTTCTTATATTTTATTCGATTCCAGATTTTCCCTATATATCACCATTTTCATAGTTTATCATCCGGTTCTTTACATTAGAGATTGCTCTGTTTTAATTACCTACAAATGTGAGATCGGCTTATGTTTGGCTTAAGCAAGCTTCTGTGATATTTCGATTCCTTTTTCTTTGATCACTGAAGTTTTTCTCCATGAATGTTATTTTTTGCTCCATCTATTTTTCACGGATCCCTTTTTAGCTAAAAAGGTTTTTTTTCTGATATAATGAGGCCCTTAGCATACCTACTACGATTTTTATTTGTACGTAGCGATCTCTTTCACCTTTGCCGTCCTACAACTTCTATTAATTTAATTTTCGGTGATTCCTGATAGTGGTACTCTTCGTATGAATCCCTCGGTGTTCTGAGCTTGTCCCTTTTTGATATGAAAATTCCTGTTTCCAGTTTTTACTTGCCCCTCTTCTTTTTACCTTTCCAAAGATTTTGGTCTAGCCGCTCTGAGAAGTGAAGATGCTTTTTTATTTGAGGAAAGGGACATTTCCGATGAAACAGTTAATTGGAGAAATACTTGTATGAAAAAAAAACTCATTGAGGAATTCCACGTTGTACAGTCTGTAAAATGCCTTAGAAACGGATATTAAGTCAGATTCTTGATCCCTAAGTGATAGTTAAATAAAATATTTCCTCCAATCTTTAATTTTTAGTGAATATTTTAAGGAATTGAGTAAAGGGAGGGATAAGGTTGAAAGAATACATAGAAGTAAGTCAATATAAAAAAAGAGAAGAAGATTAGGAAAATATTAATAGATCTCTCACTCATTTAGCAGATTTTCCTAAGGAACATGTACACGTTCGTCAAAAGCACGCACCCACTCAGATCCGCGAGTTAACTCTTACGGAAAGCCCGATAAAGAATGTTGTAGCAAGTTAAAATTTCCATTAAAGGGTTGATCCTAGTGGAATTAATTTTGTTAAACAACTTAACGGCCGTAGAACGTCTATTGATTGATCTCTCAGGGTCGTTATAGGTAGAGATTTACCGACAGTAAAGGTCATCTCTGAATCCTTCTCCATAGCCACATTTGTCGCATGCCTTTCGTGCGCAATTCTCGCTCTAAAACACAGCCACTTTCGAGGTTCATTCCAGTGCAGCGTAGCGGGAATGAGAAGGCAGTGAAGAGCAGGTGAAGAGGGTTGAATGGAAATGAGGAGCGTAGCCTCGGGTGAAAAAGGATTCGCTTCGCATGCATTGGAGGCGGAGAGGTGGAAGGCGAAATCACGGCTCGCCATTATCCTTGCCTCGCCCTCTCTCATTCTCCGTTTGTTTACTCCGGTGCGGGCGGCGATTCACAACTGAACATGCCGAACTTTGGGCTTCCATCCCCTCTGAATGGATTAACTAATGCCCTCTCGATTGCCTTCTGTTGTTGTGAAAGCTGAGCGAAGAAGATGATTCATTAAGCGTCGTTGTTTACGTTTACGGCATCCCATTAGCCTCGTGGTACTCTCGAATCACGACTAAGGAGAGATTTTTTTCGAGTAGAATCCGTAACCAGCTTTCAAGTTCCCTTCTTCACTACATTCTGCCTATGCTATCAACTATGAATTATGTAGAGAGAACCGATGGTGCGCCGTCATATTTCCTTTGAAATTTTTTTTCTCCATACAATGAATAAAGTAATTGAGTTGAGTTACTAATTGGCTTAATAGAGAATGTTCGAAGACAGAAATATAAAAATGTCAATCAAAGGTTGAGTAAATTAAATATCGTTTTAAATTAAGGTTTTTTGATTGACTTGACATTTATCTAAAGGGAGGAGAATAGGTGCTAACTCTAGAGTTACTATTGCCTTTCTGGTGGGTGAACACCTTTGCCCTTCCTCATAGACGATTGCTAAGTATCGAAAAACATTATATTTCAATTTTTAATCGGCAATCATATTTGCTAGTCTCCGAGAATCCGGCTGATAGCTTTGAACTCGATGTCTCGGTTTCCCTTCTCGAAGCTTCAAAGGGTATATTTCGTACAAATGTTGATCCCTGCCGGTGCGTTTTGTAGGGGGCGTTTTTGTGCATAACTCCGTCCGTAAAATCTTCGTGGTCTGTATACCATGATCTTATGGGTGTCTGTGGTGAATAGGAGGCTGACTGCGTTACCCATTGCGCAAAGTTTCTCTCTTTTCGTCCGTAATTTCCCAGATAGTTGATATTACTTTAACTGTAGGTCCCTACAATTACATTATCTATTAAATAATTCATTTCAGTTAAATTTGTGTGTCATTGGGTCGTTTTATCCGTGTGTTGCTTCAGCATAAATGACTGCCAGTGCTCACGCTGGGAAAAACATACTCTACTAACGGAAAATGAATGAATAAATCTAAATGAAAAAATAGACACAAAGGGTTTCATAAAATAGTTACATCGTCAGGTATGTCATGAAACTTGGGTCGTGCTTTTTCAAATATATTAGTGAATCTAACAAAGTGTATTCTTTCATTTTCCATAATGGAAAGGTTTCAGACAGTTAATCCTGAAATCATCGGTAATACTATACTTAGGTCATTAGGTTATAGAAATGATGCTATTTTTAAGTAGGTACCCTTGAGAATTTTGAGATAACCGCACCATTAGTCTATTTATCTATCATTCATTGCACAAGATTAGTTAATGTCCGTCGGTTCTTGAGGTACTAAAATATAATAATTTTTACTATTCAGTTAATTATGATTTATTTAATATTATTTTAATTATTGACGAATGCATTTTAAATTGAAATGTAAAAAATAATATTGATTCTTCCTGTATAACGGCCTGTCATAAATTAGACAGCTATTCGTCTTGTAAAAACAGGCTTTTTGATTCTCTACTTTAAGAGACCGCTCCAAAGTTTGCTAGCGTGAATGTTAAGCCCCCTAAACACGTAGACGTTGCTGGTTGCGAGATCAGAATATCGGATCGAGTGATGTATTCCTACATTTCATATTTGCGAAATGGTTCTCCCGTCTTACAGGGTACCCTTCATTTGCATACAAATTGTTTGGACCGCTGTAAGGGGTGGGAGATATCGAAGAGCAAGGGTATCGCCCGAGAATACCAAGGAGTGTTGACCGTACCCCACCAGGAGAGTTAGATATATGCGCGGTTCGATGGAAACTTCACATATACTACTGCATCGTTCCCTATTGCTATTCCACGGGTGTTTCGATTTCACTGTTTTCAATTATCGTATGTCTAAGAGGAAATTTAAAATGGGTCATTGAAATAAAAAGTCGGTGACCCCCTGTGAATTAGCATATGTAATCAAATAAATAGTCAACGGCTCTTCAAATATGTTTCTTTTACCTACTTTCAGTACTTGGTTTTGTTTTATATATTTACCCATTTTCCTATCTACTTAGAGAAATTGGCCTAAGTATATAAATTTTTTACAATCAATATGACATTGTGATAATGTTTAGATATATTTTAGAGAAGAAAATGTACTTACTACTTACATGTATTCTTATTTCATTCTTTTTATCACAGACTGGTCGAGTGAAGTGGATCTTCGAGTAAATATGAATCGATGAAAAGTTTTGAGTACATGTGCAAGATAAAGTACGTTTTACCGTAGACATGGAGCCAATCTATACCATACTCTTGTGTTCGTCTAATAAATATTTTGACACCATTTATAAATTGAAAGTATCTATATTGGTTATAATATTCACGTATGATGTGAGAAAAACATCCTGATTTTTTTTGCTGTTATCTGTGAAGGATTACCATATCTGAAATGAGATTAGTATTTTAGCTTTGACGTTGAATACGTTTTTCGTGCACTGTTCTTTTTGGAGTATGGTAGGAAGTCCTCATGTAAGAAAGCTTTATGAAGTACTTTGTGTCGGATAAACTAGACGTTCTATCTCTTTCATTTGACCCTTAAATTAAAGTTACCCTATTTTATTCACCCCTCTCGGTCTGTCCTTGATAATTATATTGCGGGTGCAACGTGTATACGACGCTGAGTGCAATTCTCTCTCGAGTTAAATGTGCGAGACAAAATGTGCAAAGGGAAATGATCTCGCGGTATAAATTTTTTTTGCACGTTGCGTGAACTTTATGACATCGCTGAATCAATGGCAGATATTCAATTCTATTCACACTCCTTTACCCTCCACTGGTTCCCGAAAATTTTATTTTAAAATCGGATCACGCGTGCAGAATAGAGGCTTCGGTATTTTGTGGCAGTCTTTTTTAGCTCTATCTCAATACCGGCATTGAGGCAGTATTTTTCTAACTTTATTTACTCAACAGTGGCTGTTTAACTCTCTTCAAACTTCAAGTATTTGAATTCCAATTTGTGCGAAGGATTTAGTCAGATGGAAACCTAGTGGAATGCAAGTTTAATGTTTTGCTGCGTAGTCCGGAGAAATTCGTATTGCATTTTTCGCGTGTTCCATAGTTTCCTCCTGCGACCCATTTTTTGTATCCATTTCTAGCTGCGGAAATTATCCTTTATTCGGATTAGTGCAGCACTGTGCATGAATTTTCCAAAATTGCTACCGAAATATTGCAAGGTCTCCCAAATGCACCACTACTCGGGTATTACCACTTAGTTTATACCGTGAATTGTTTTTGTCTTACCTCTTAGCATTCTCAATGCGTCACATTAACCCATTATAACCCAATGATGCTTCTAAGTAACATCAAAAATGTATACATTTTCAGCTTTTTTCATGAAAGATTTTAGCTACGTGTTCTTTTGTGCAATAATGTTTAATGGCGTGTAACACTTATTTTTGAGTTGATTTGGGTTGTTTTGAGTTGGATTTTGGTGTGACGATGGATAGAAGGAGAACAATGGAGCGAACAATAATAAGCAGCAGAGGTGGAGTGGGGCGATTGTTGGTGAATTGTTTATAAAGTGTTTAAAGTTTAATAAAAATATTTGTAAGTGCTTTGAAGAGAAAATAAAAAAAAGTTACAGGCGAAATATATAGCTTCCACAATAATTATGACTGAGTGGAAAATTTTCAAATGTTTAAAATGAGAAGTCTTGATATTTAATTTCTACCCGAATCAACTCTGGGTTAAGGAAAAATAGTGCTTTCATACGATCCTGAGCTACTGGGCGCCTCTTGCACGGAATGACTCTGCCTTTGGTGGAAAGGTAAGATTTGCAGATAAGTTTTACTGCGGGATATGATTCCACCTTTTTGTCCTCACGCTCACCCTGTTTTACTTGATAAAATGAGGTGAACTTCATTAAATCGAAAGACGGCTCCTATGGTTAGTTTACGATAATTAGTTGATAATAAAAAATATGGCGTTCAATAAAAATTCATTTTTCAAAGCGTATTTAAAAAAAAGTAATTTTATTATTAATTTTATATTTTCTTGTGTGATATTCAGCAGTAAACCTTTACACTCTCGTTAAATAGAGGGTAAACAATTGCATTTTCAGACTTCAGGAACAGTATTTCATAGCATAAGATGAATCGACGCATTCATGCCATTATAACACCGTGAAATCATGTTAAATACGCATTGAAAGCAGCCGGCGTCGAAATCGGCTGAGTTTTAGTAAACGACCCACTGTTTACGGACTTTTGCGGGGTGCTCCAAAAATATGTGACTGCCTATGGCGCACCTTTAATTATTCGATCCATACTTGTAACCTTAGGTGAATAATGATAGTACGAAATTCAGGTTCAAACACTTGAAGCAATCCATCGTGTTAATATTTCATTGTTGGAGTCTCTCATATTTGCGAAAATTGAGTGAATACGGAACAAATTCCTTACCTGTTGTGAACGTTTCTCAGCGAAGCGATCCATGAAGAGCCTGAATAACTACATTGTTCTTTGAATCTCGTTTTCCGCTGCAGGTGGCATTTTATTTTTGATTTTTAAGTGCGTGGGAAATTTAATTAATACTTGGAATCAAAGATCAGAAAACAGTTGAGGATGAAAATTTTTGGTCGGGTGATAGCGTCGATGTTATGACGAAGAATTATGTTTTCTAGCTGCATATAGATGCGGTAATCCCTTAAGTTTGAGTTTTTATCCATACGCACTTAGCCTCAAATGGATAAATTATTTCATTGCTGTTAGAGTCAGCGCAGGTCGAGGGCATTTTTCCGTATTTTGAGTCGTTTTTTTCAGTATTGCCTCATTCCTTTTATTTTGATTATATTTTCTCCTTGTGAAGGGGCAAAGCTGTATGTTGGATGCGGAGGTAAATATGTCGACATGAACCGTTTTTTATTATGTGTGGATCTTAAGCCCGTTCAGGATTGAAATTGAATCTATTTTTTAGGCTTTAATTCGCTATTTTTTTCTGTTTTCAGTTATAATATCAGGATGAGTCATGTGGTTTCAATTGTGGTCCTAGCTTTCGGCGACTGTGCAGCTTCGTGGAGTGCTTTGCAGTTAATATGGATCTATTCCCAAAAATTAGCTAGTAAATACGCTAAAAATAACAGTTCCGACAGCGTGAAATGGTATCGTGAAATCGATTTTAGAGGATTATATTTCAGTCCTTTTAGCTATCTCCATCAAGTCAGTCTCGCTACTTAAGGCTGTTGTAAACCAGCAATCGCCCTACTCAAGTCCTCTACTCCCAATTCACACTCCAGCTAGGCCAGTCGTATTTTATATTGATTTTTAAAAATTTTCATCATTACTGATTTTCACCGCATTTTTAATTTTTTTACCGGCAACATTTTTGTCAGTTGTAATACAGGCGAGACTTTCATCAGTAAAGAGTCAAGGCATGTAGTCAAGGGCGTACCCAGGATGATAACGGGGGAGGGGGGGGGGCAAGCCAAGTTGTTACATTTTAGCATGGAGAAGGTGAATGAAACAAAAATTTTAAGATAATTATAACAGCGCTTTTTTAGTTTATGAGATTATTTCCTTGAGAAAATAGTTTTATTTTAGTTACATATCTTGTACTAATACATTTTGTTATAATATCTTGTAATAATATCATTTTTAGTGGATTTAAATAAAATTTGTTGAATACTTTCGTTTCTATTCAGTACTGATTTTGCTTAAAGACTTTTGCGATTGCGATTGCGATAAAGACCCCCTGCCCCTCGCTGGGTACGCCAATGCATGTGGTGACAACCAGGTAACATGAATGGATATCGCTTGCTTTGCAAAAAAAACAAGAACTAACGACTGACGTTTTACTTATTAAAAATTTGCGCCATCATTTACGTAGATTCATGACATGTATGGTAATCCTTCTTAATAATCTACCTAATAATGGAATATGGAAACTTTTCGAAGAGGGAATACTGAGGTTAATTTGAGATGCATGTTATTCTTGATGTGCCTTCCAAATTTCATGTCTGTGTAAGCTTTAATACAAGTAATACGTCTTGAAATGAAGGTATTAGTGTAAAATGCCCTAACGGCTGAAGTTGCTTTTACATAAGAAATGCTTTGTGAATTTTACACAGTTTTTAAATTCCTTCAATTTCATGATGGAAATACAACCGGTTGAACGGGGGTGACCATGGTGTCCTTTCTTTTATATATTCAGAGATAATTTCATTATGATGATGAGAATTATAACGACAAAGTAATTTTCCACACAAAATGTATCCACCCAACCGGTTTTGACTCTTACTGTGTCATTAAGGGATACAACCTGACACATTTCAAGTGTATAAATATTTAATTAATAGATAACCAGAACCAGTTTTCTGTATTTATTAATTATTCATTTTTATGAGAGTGAATTTAATTTTTTTGTTTATTTACATGTTTCATCATACTTTTTGTGTTATTTTCATTGCTCATTGTCATGTTGGACTGAATATCTTAGAAGATTACGGAGAAGTTAAAATGAAACTATATTTATAACTGTATCAATGCTGGTGAATAAAAATTATTTGTAGAAGAAAAGTGCGGAGGGAAATAAAATGGAATGGCTGTAACACGATAGATTGACTTCTCCATCTTCCTCAAGATACTCAATCCAACAATTCCTACTTCATTTCCTTTCATCACGATGACAATAACTCAAAACGTTAATTAACAAGACATCATTGCAATCAATATTATAAAAATGAATAAGCAAAAGACACATAAAAGTGATTCTGGTAATTAATTTTCGTGGATCTCTCCGCATCCCGGGTTTTCGCCGCGTTTTCTGACGGGAAATTGGGAGATCCACGACTTCTCGACGCCACGGAAGACTGCAAGACAACATTGGGAATCAATAAATTAATCATTTACACCCTCGACATGCGTCAAACTACAAGACTAAAAGGGAGCTGTACCTTTGTTAATGGCACAGTAGGTAGGTGTAGAATCGGATTGGGTGAAACAAGGGCGTACCCAGGATCAAAACTAGGGGGGGGGGTCAAGCCATGGTCGTTCAAGTTATCGGTAAGATTTAAGCATTGAAAACGTGAATAAAACCAACATTTTAGGTAACTGTAACAGCTCTTTATTAGTTTTTAAAATTATTTGCTTAAAAAAATATTATTTTCCTTAAAGACATTTGAGATTTTTGCTTCTAGAGGTGGGGGGCAGCTGCCCCCTCCTGCCCCTCGCTGGGTACGCCCATGGGGCGAAACTAAATGAAAAATTGCTGTTTTAACCTCCTCTGTCATAAGTGTAATCTATACAATAATACATCGGCAATTAAATTTTTAGCTAATTGAAATGTGGTTATTGCACTGGTTCAGTGCATCCTGACAGATTACAGCATCATACAGAGGCATGGTGCACAGAAATTACTAATGCTATTTGTTAAGATCTAATTAACCAGAAAACATTATATTCAAACCAAGAATAACGGTAGATATGTTCCGCGACTAAGGAGGATAATCTGTAAAGCCTCGAAAAGTCCAGGAAAATCATCTTGATACATGAGTAGCCGACTTGGTGATGTCTTCTCTTACGTTAAATTGTTTATCGTTGCTTTGCTGTGAGGACATCCCTGCGGAGAGTCGTTTCGGAAATCCGCGCCAAAAATACCATGGCACCACAAGAGTTAAATTCAACGTTGTAACAATGAGTAAATAAAAATACATAAAAGTGATTTTGGTTATCAGTTAATAAAATATTTACATACTTGACATGCGTCAAAAATATATGCTAAAAGGGAGTTGCACAACTTATAATGACACGGTAGGTAAGTGTCGAATCCAGTTGGGTGAAACTGCCTGGAAAATTGCTGATGTAATACAAAAAGTCAGGGAAAATCTTCTTGATACTTGAGTGGCCACCCTTGTGATGCGTTCTCTTAGGGTGTTTTGAACGTTGCTTTGCAGTGAGGGCATCCCTGCGGGGAGTCGTTTCGCGAACCCCCGCCAAGAATGCCACAATACCTACCACAAAAGGGAAAGCGTGTTTCGCGGGTCGGCTCAGTTCTGTCCTTTTGTCGATGAGACTCCGGTTGCGTAGCGGCACGGCGCAGAGGCTTTCAAGAGCTGGCGAATCCGCGCTTCCCCCGAACCCTTTTTGTGAGGAGTGCGACGCGTCCCCCAGGCTAATCCAAGGCCGTCGATTTCGGATTCCTCCTCATCCTCTCTCCCGTGTTTTGACGCCCCGTAATTGATTTTCTCTCGCGGAGCGTACATTTCAAAGGAGCACTCGAGGAATTCAGAGCTCTCGGGGAAACGCTGCGAGCACTAGTGTGTGTGTTGCATGATTTTATGCGAGATCATATTTCTGCTCGGTATGCATGTTTCACTCGCTCGGTACCTCGCACACGCGAAATGATTTATTCCGGGATTCCAATCCGTGGTGATGGGATGATTCTCTTCGGAGTGAGATGCGTCCCGATGTTTTCCTCACATCCAGAAATGTTAGACTGTGTTACGTGTTAATAAGCCTTGCAAACGTGTTTACAGCGGTATTCGTGGAAATCTCGCTCCAAGGATATTCAGCTCGCCAATTTTGCGTGGTGATGTATCGCTTGGGTGCGTTGCCTCTATGAAATGGGTTTTGAGTAGGAAAAAGGATGTTGATGAATCCGGAATTTCAATCTCGTAATTCCAGTTAATTTCTTAAATACCTGGGAAAAGCTCATGAAGTTATATTTTTAGGCTTAAATCAAGATTCTTCACTTTTCAGATGAAAATTTTTCATTTCTCCTTCCTACGCCTTGAAGTATGTTTCCTTGTATTCACCTGCATTTTCCTTCTGCTGTTATTTTCTTGTTATTGCTTCAACACTTCATTTTATCTGATTATTATAAATATATATACATATCCATTGCATCAAAATTTCTCCGATAATTTTCTTCTGCATTAGGCCCTGCAATAGGGTGGTGTCCTATTATTTTTTAATTGCACAAATCGAAAGATTATTACTCCTGGAGTACGTAATTCACGCTTTTAGATTTGTAAATCACGATATGTATTTTTCCCAATTAAATGAAAAGTCAAAATTTTCAGACGATGTAAAACCCCTGACTACTCGTAGGCCCCTGTGACGTCAAGTGGAGTGGCATCGCATGGGCGGCAATCTGGCCTTTTTCAATTAAGGTTAAAATTGATCATTAACAATCGTCTTTACTCGGATTTCTAAAACCAAAAATTTGAATATTATGAATACACTAAGGGTGGGTAACGAATCGAAATATTTTTCTTTGATGAAGGAAACTACCCTATTGTGTACGTCTCTCCTTCCACTCTATCATATTCTTTTCCATGTTATAAAGGTTGTATTGCTATAAGTATTGTGTGAAATTCATGGCACGTTGACTGTATTAAAAATAGTAGACTATTAATCTTGATAAGTAGCCGATTAAATTAAATGTTGCAACGATTATGAGGGTGACCTGAATTTCTTTTTACATTGAACATTTTCGTCGTGGAAGAGCATCAATAAACGTCTGGAAACATTTCCTGTCTACGGAGAGCTAGCTTATCAGAAATTATCGGAACGTAAAAAAGCTGAAAGTATACCAATACCCTATCTTAATTATCCAAACTTAACTCAATTTTTTAAGGCTGCTTGCTCTGAAAATTAAATGAAGAATATTTTATATTTGATCATGCTATATAAATTAATAATTCATTAATTGATAGCTTTAATTTAGCGGTGAGACTTCTTTTACCGGAAAGTGGTATCCCTCAGCCGATGGAATGCATCATGACGTTCAATTGAACTCGGAGAAAATAAATCACTTTTTTATGTATTTAAGAGTTATTTATTCCAATAAATGATCAATAAATAATCGAATCTCTTAGTTACATTGGTAGGTTACGGCGTGTTTCTTACTCCAGATTCAGGCTTCACATCGGCCCCCCAAGACTTCTTCTTGAGAATTGAAAAACCCTTGCAAGCATTGGTTCAATTGGTTAGTATAACTTGTTATTTCAGTTTTTTTCTTACCATATGCGGCGTCTTTGAGCACTCGATAAACGTCTAAGTCTTCATTGTTTTATATGGTCCTCATGTGTGTGGCCTGTCAAAGAAGAGAATAATTAATTTTTTTTAGGTTTTTAACTGCTTTTATCTATGCTTCTGGCTGACCGAGTTACTGATCCCTACAGCAATGCAGGAAAAGTCATTATTTTATGAATTTCATTTGCTCAGCTTTGTGGAGTTTGTTTTCACTGCTCTATTTTCAGTTCAAATTAATTTTTGCCCATAGTTGTTCGAGATATTTAAAACGTTTTTACCTCTTCATAATTGGTGTTGCATCTCATATAACTTACGCTGTTAATGTCCTTGTGTCTTCTTCCTCTTCACAATTGGTATTCACTTAGGTTTATACAATGTTATTTAAGTGACGATGCGTTAGATAAGATAAATCAATTCAGTTATTTAAAAAAATAGATCGATAATAGTATACCTAGTAAGAATCTTAAAGATGCTCTAATGAGCATTCGCGTTTGTCATAGTGCCTTGGGCATTGCATCAAGAGAGCAAGCAGCCCACGAGAGAGACTTTGTCGAAGTCTCCTCGATTCGCCTCGCCGTGAAAGAGCGTGAAAGAGACGTGCACTTGATTCTTGTCTGTCTTGATGAATTTCCCATGTCAACATCGGTTGCACCGCCCGAAGACGGGTCGTAATTTGTCGTCTTGTAGACAAGACCACATCCGCCGCGTTGGCAAACGAGGGCAGAATTTGCGGTGTGGCCATCGGATGGCTTTCGCTGTTTACACGGCATAAGTGGGAGTGACTGGGCGTGGGAGGAGGCGGTGACGGCGGTTTGTTTGAGATTTCCGGCGATGGGAGGGATAGGGTGGGCTGAGCCCAGTCACAGCCTTTGAAGCCATCTCCTACCCTCCCTCGTATTTACCTTCTCAGGTTACTCTGAGGTCCATTAGGGCCCGCGAAAGTCTTTCTCTCTTGGGTCTCGGCATTCACGTGCGATGGATGCGGGAAACCAACCAACGTCTGGAAGGTAGCGGAGTGCTCATCCGATCTCCTCACGTGCTTATTTTTTTGCCACTCGGCTATCCCACCTAAAAGCCTTCGCCCGTGCGAGGACAGGAGGGTGTTTTCATTAAGGCCTCTCTCTCTCTCTCTCTCTCTTGGGCCTACCAGGCCGGATCCGGAGAATTTTTACTGTACAGTAATTCATGACGACGAAATCCCCCATTCCCGTGATTAAGTAGACGCCTCAATCGCGGAGTTTTAAGCCGGCGAGGAAAATGGTATCTCGGCGTTGAATTTTTACGATCCCGAAGCAAAATTGCGACGTTTCTCGCGAGTTATGCCCCCCTACCCCTCCTCTCGCGTTCCTTTCACGGTTTATCGGAAATTTTCCGCAAATGATAGCCCACGCACCGGAGTCAAAGCGAATGGAGACCTTAATACATCAAGCTTAAGGGAATGATCTTTTCTCTTTATCGTTACCTTATAGTTACGCGAGTTTATGGAAGGGAAGATGGGATTAATGGAAAATCCAAAAGCGATACAATATAGGGTTATTTATTGAAAAATGCTAGCGATAGGGCTCTTTCAATTGCAATAACTCAGGCAGGATAACTTAAGAGTAAATATTTATCTCTATGTATTTGCACATGAATGGCAATTTATCAGTGTTTACCCTACGAATGTTAAAACATTCAATTTGAATCGGGAGTTAAAGATTTCGATTCGTTGGTATTTTCTCATCTCCCATGCATCTCATATACTCATCTCATGATGGATTGTGCGTATTTATCCCAGTGGAAATACAGGTTTTCGAAAAGTGAAATATTTTTATGTGTTAAAACATATCATAGCGCCAGGCATTGGATATTTTTTATTTATCTCCTCTTAAATTTTAATTCCATAAATTGCATGATATTGCTCACTTCCATGAAGCATCAAACACCAACTTCTTCTGGGGAGGAATTCGTTTATATATCAAATAATTTATGTTTTTTCTCAACCTCGAAAATCACTGCATAATTTTTCGCTACGAGCTTGCGGCGGTGACCACGAACGTTTCCGTGAACTGCAAGAGGAATATTTCTGCCGCGCTACAGGAAAAACTAAAGGATTTTCAGAATCCTGTAGTACAAAGCACCAGAATGCTGTATATAACTGCTCAAAATTTGGACTCCTGGTCCTAGAATACGAGGTATTTTAAATATATCCACATCGGGGGTTTTAAAAGCCATTTCTTTCTTATCTGTTTCAGAATCATGGGATATATATTTCATCAAGACTCTATGAGAGTAGAGATCGAGTCTGATGAGAATAAGACGGCCAATGGAGAAAAATGTATTGTAGATGAAGGTACTTGTTGACATTTGTAATTTTCAGTTGTGTTTTGTCTCTGTTGGTTGGTTACCAAGATTGTTTATTGATCTGTATTTGTTAACAATCCTTATGTGTGTGAAGTTAAAATACGGTACTACTAAGACTTTTAAAATATGAAGAGTTATTGCATTTAATTCATTTACAACTACCAGTGCTTTCCAATAAAATACCAACAGAGGTTATGGGCCCAGCACTGGTAAATTATAAGAAGTAAGTGAAGTCTTCATAATGTCGTCTGACGCATCCGGTATATCGTCTCACATTAAGCCGTTGTGTGGGCGTGAAGGATATCCAACTTGGAAATTTAAGCTGAAGGCGTATTTAATAGATCAAAACTTGTGGCATGCTGTTGATGGATACCCAAATGATGATCATACTGATGCTGCTTCAAAGTCCAGGAAGGATGAGCGTGCCCTAGCTAAGATTTGTTTGTGCGTGGACGATTCCGCTATCATACATGTAAGAAGATGCAAAACAGCTGCTGAAGCATGGAAAGTTCTTGCCGATGCATATGAAGATAAGGGTTTTGCGCGGAGACTTAACCTTCAAAAGACTTTGTACCGGTTATCCCTCGGAGATTATACGTCCATTGAAGAGTACCTAACTGCCGTAATGGATACCGCTCAGAAGCTTGCTGATATTGGGAAGGAGATTCCTGATGAGGATTTAGTTGCTATTTTGCTTGGAGGTCTTCCTTCACATTACGACCCCCTAGTAATGGCACTCGAGAATTCAGGAGTTGAAGTAACGGTGAACATGGTGAAAACTAAACTCTTAAATGAAATGTCCAAAAATGATGGTGCAACTGAGACTGCATTTGCATCCAATGCGTCTCGAACTATTCCGAAGAAAAAGAAGTTCCCGAAACGCAACAACTCTCAAGATGGTATCGTCTGCTATGGATGCAACCAACCCGGCCATAAAAAACCAGACTGTCCAAACAAGACCAAGAAAACGGCACAGACATCGAGTTCAACCCACAAGCAGCTACACAAGAAACAATACACTTTATTCTCGGATTTAGGTGTTGGTGGTTGTGCTCAAAGCAATAAAAATGATTGGTTTGTGGATTCCGGGGCAACTGCCCATATGACTCCTCATAAAGATATTCTGTTCAATGTTAAAAGTAACTCTGGTTTGGAGATTGTGTGTGCTGATAAACGTAAGTTGCAGAGTGACAGTATAGGTGATGTCATGATTCACAAAAGTAATAACAACAACAGTATTAGTAGTATTTCTGAAGTTGTTCATGTGCCTAATCTTGCTACAAATCTTATATCTGTGTCAAAATGTGTTTCAAAAGGTTTTGTTGTAGTATTTACGAAAGAAGGTGCTAAATTTTTTCATGATAATGATTGTAGTATTTCAGGGAATGTTTTAATGACTGCTCTTCCCAGTAACGGGTTATATAAGATAGAGTCACAGGTATCAGAAAAGTCCCTGGCTGCTACAACTAACCCTTCTCAGCAAACTCTTTGGCATTGGAGGTTGGGACATCTCTGCCGCTATGGTATGAATCTACTGAGAAATGGATTAGCTGATGGAGTTGATTACGCCCCTGAGGAAAATAGAACTGTATGTACTGCATGTCTAGAAGGGAAACAGAGTCGAGAACCTTTTCTTAAAATCAAAAGTAAAAGGGCGACTAAATGCCTAGAGTTGATTCATTCTGACCTCTGTGGACCATTCAGTGTAAAATCATTAGAAGGAAATAAGTATTTACTTGTATTTATAGACGATTACTCTAGAATGATATTTACCTATTTCATTAAAACAAAAGATCAAGTTAGAGTAAAGTTTCAAGAGTTTAAAAACCTCATGGAAAAGCAAACTGGCCAGAAAATTAAAATTTTACGATCAGATAATGGTTCTGAGTATGTTAATAGGGAATTCTCAGATTATCTTAAGTCAGAAGGAATTATTCACCAGACTTCCATACCCCGTACTCCTCAGCAAAATGGTGTTGCTGAAAGGGGAAACAGAAGCATTGTGGAGAAGGCTCGTTCCATGTTGCATAGTGCCAGACTACCTAAGTCATTTTGGGAAGAAGCTGTGAGAACTGCTACGTATCTCAAGAATAAATCACCTCATAGATCCGTTACAGGAATGACTCCAGAAGAAAAATGGACAGGTGAGCGTCCCAACTTGACACACTTAAGAGTATTTGGCTGCCGAGCTTTTGTACATATTCCAAAGGAGGAACGCAAGAAGTGGGATAGCAAAAGCAAGGAACATATATTTGTAGGATATAGTGAGAATAAGAAAGCTTACAAATTTAGGGATCTTTCTAATTATATGAGGGTAGTCCATGCTAGAGATGTTGTGTTTTTAGAAAATAATTTTTCCGGTGAGAGCAGTACTGATGCTCAAATTCCTTTGGATTCTTACAATGAAAATGCAGATTCAACAAAAGATGAAGCTGCGGCTGCTGTTAAAATTCTTTTGGATTCTCCTTGTGAAAATGCAGACTCAACAGAAGATAAAGCTGGGACTAATGTTCAAGAAACTGCTAAGAGTCCTAGATATCCTCAAAGGGTACGTAACAAGAAACAATTTCCTGATCATGTTGTTTTACAAGCAAAAAATTTCTTTGACAAAGAACCTACCACATTTGAAGAGGCTATGCAAAGTGAAGACAAAGAGCATTGGATGAAAGCAATGATGGAGGAATTAGAGTGTCTTAGAAAAAATGAAACTTGGAAGCTAGTGCGAGTTGCAAATAAAAGTGTAATACCATGTAAATGGGTTTACAAATTGAAAAGAGACAATGGTGGTAAGATCATCAAGTACAAAGCTCGTTTAGTTGCTAAAGGTTTTGCTCAAACTCATGGTATAGACTTTGAAGAAACTTTTTCTCCGGTAGTCAGAGGTTCAACTATCCGTTTGCTGTTGGCTATGGCAGCAGAACTGAATCTTGATGTTGAACATCTGGATGTCGAAACTGCTTTTTTAAATGCCACTTTAGATGAAACCATCTATATGACACAACCAGAAGGTTTCATAGCTGTAGGTGAAGAGAAGAAGGTTTGTCTATTACAGAAGTCTATTTATGGACTCAAGCAGGCTAGTCGTGCTTGGAACAAAACAGTTCACAAGTTATTGTATGAGATAGGGTATATTAAATCAAAACATGAACCCTGTGTCTACTTTAAACATATTGGAACTAAAATAGTTATTATTACATTATATGTTGATGATTTCTTTATATTCTCCAATGATGAGAAAGAAAAGAAATCATCAACAGTACTATATTGATGTAGACGGCAGAGTTGGATACGGAACGGAAAGAAGAGAGCAGAGCTGATTGGACTTACGGCTGTAAAAGTGAAGTCCCCTTTGGCTGCACCAGGTGCCATACCGGACTCCGATCTTTGTAACTCTGCACGGCGAAGGCTGACGCAATCTTGAGGTCAATGCGAATATAGGGGTGAGATTTCTTGCTCATATTTTATTCACAAGCGTTTCCCTACCTTTTGTCCAGCAGCAAGTCTGGTGCGATACACAGAATGAATTCACGACTGTTGGTGAAAAATGTATACATTGTTCTTTTGGATATTTTCTTTTCAAAGACGGTATACATTTGGTATCTTGTGCAATTCGAATCGATTTTAATTCAACGAAGGATTCCTCTAGTTTTTTATGTCAGCTGCAAACATTTCAAAGTTGGGAACCGCTGGAAACATTGAAAATCCCTGAAAAAGTATTTTTTTTTGCAATTTCTAAATCCAGAATGAACATCCTTATTATATGTGAACGATACCTGTTGTCAATTAAAGACGAATTTGGGTGAAGATCTGGTAAATAATCAATTTATGAAGGGCCATTAATTTTCAACGAGTTAAGAGTGAAAGTATTTCATCTTCTATGGAAATTCGTATTAGATTTTCTTGATGCTGTCTGCTGGAAAAATAGCTTATAAATGACGCTAACTGTGCTCTTAAGGAGTGTTGCCATGTTTTCGGTCGTGTGACCAGCGGAGCATATGATGAAAAACGTTCTAATCTCCATAGGTGCCTCACGGGTTTCAAGGTTACTTCAGAAAATACTGCGTAGGAGATCATCGCTGTTCTTGATGAGGAAGGTCTTCGTTCAGCCACCTTTTTAACGTCTGCGTCAAGATTGTCGCTATGTCAGCCTTACATAGTCTAACATGTCACCACTCGCATCTTCTTGGTCTTGGTTCCTTCATTTCTTCTATAAAGTTACAAATTATTTTAATTTCGGAAAGAAACATGATAGCTAAAGCGACGTATCACTCTTGCTCCACCGTTTTTACGCGCTTTTTCGTGCTTCGTCTGTTTGTGTTTTTCAACTATGGAATCTTGCGATCGATTTTTATCCCACTTCCCATGGTCGGATCGGCTTGAAATTATGCATACTTCCTTACTTTTGATGGCTGTACAATATTCAATCATCAGACGTTGGAAATTTTGTTCCATTGTGCGCTGTTTGATTAACTAAAATTCTCTATGGAAAATAGCTTTAACTATTTTCAAATTGTTTTAATGACGTTAGTTTTAAATTTTTTGACAGTAATTTCTTTAAAATCTCTAATTTAGCATCGATTACATGCCTAATGAGTAGAACGTAAAGAAGATTAAAAAAAACAGTCTTTTCCAAAAAAAGTATAAAATGCTATAAAAAGTAAAAAAATAAGGTTTTCACCACTCGGAGAATGAAGCGTGGGTGGTGATTTTGTTTGGAAATTAATATCGCTTAAGCCTGAATCACACGATCATTTGTTTCGTCCCTCTTAGTGATCAGTCGAGCGATCGCTTTTCGCGACCGGAAAAGTGATCGCTCGATCGCTCTAGTGATCATTTTTCTGAATCACACGGTCACTCCCACCGTCGCGTCGCTTTTCGCATCATTCCGATATCACAGCTCGTTGTCATAGGACCCGCATCACGAAAATATATATAGCATGTGTATGTTTATCTATGTCGTTCCCACGATTGTCAAACGTTGCGCTGCAATGGAGAGCTCATTTGTTTTCTTTTTAGTCCATTTTATACTGATTTTATATTTTTATGGGTTTTTTATTTTATTTTTATCTTCGTTATGTACGTGGTATTTTGTTTGTACTTAAGCTGTCCTTAGAAATATTCATATCATATCAACCATACTTTATTTAACATAAGCCCAGCTAAAATTTGAAGATTTTTACATCAGATTTTTCTGAAATTAAAATCTTTTGTATTCGAGACACCGACTATTGTTGACGAATTAACCCTTTAACGCACGACACTTTCAGTATGATACATACCTCTTGACTACTCTAACGAAAGTTAATCATATTGGAAATATTATTGTCAGTTGTTGAGTAATAATGAACATTATTATAGCATGCATTAATTATAAACGAGTAGTACGTGGTGAAAAAAAATGGAATGTGACCGAAGAAGCGGCTTTGGCATGTCCTCTTTAAGGCGTAACTGGTTTATCTTAGGTACTGTATTTTGTATTCGCCAGGTACTCACCATCGTAAGTTCTTCATACTCTCAATTTTCTTTGAGCCTGTTAGGTCGTTTATCCTGGGGAAGAATATGAATAAATAAAATGGTTCACCTGAGTGGTATTTGTTGTATTACCAAAATCACTCAGTCTCACGTTACATACGTTGTACTGTTTTCATCAAAAGTCACGCAACGTCTGATGCGTGGAATCGTTGCTGTGTCGGCGTCACGAAGTGTTTCCTTCTATAGGGACAAACTCATTCCGTCACCAGAGTTAATCCGTGGTCATAGAGGTGTAGTTAACCTTGTATGCGGTCTCCGTGCAGCATGGTCTCCTAGTTACACTGATCTCCATATATTACATCCATTATCCCGGCGGCTGATCCGTGTATCCCTCTTGGAGCATACGGGGGTTTACGGCGGGTGTATGACGGCTTCCACGGATAGCCGTGCATAATGCATGTGGAGTAGAGAAAGCCCTGTGCAGTGTGCACTCACCTGTATTAACAGTCATATTCTTTAAATTTCTCTGTGGATACGAGTTAAATGCTACGCTATTCGCTTTTGTCAATAGATGTATTATTAAGAATATTACTCGTGATGCACAGTGTAAATACCTTTTTAGGAGCCTATATCGTGAGATATATTTTTGGCGACCCAACACCGGATATCACGGTTCGATTGGAAGCTGCTGGTATTTGAATGAAAACAAATGTTTGGCATTGGGAGCCAGTGGAGATTACATGGAAATGGGTGTGGCTGAATAATATTTTTATCTTCCAGGGTGTACCGTTAGAGAGATGGGAATATAAGGAATAAGCGAATAGAATTCATGGAACGGATAAGTAAGGAGAACTTTTTAAGTGAGGAGAACTAAAAATTTAGGAGAACTAATTTAGTTACCTGCATTACGAGACAGTTTGAGGTACTGATTTGGGATTCAGTTCATTTGACGATCCAGAGAGGGGGAAGGGGAGTATAGTCTCCCCTAACCCCCATCTGGATCGTACTAGAAAAAATGGAAATACATAAGACAAAATGGTAATTTTTTTCAGTTGCCGACTATATGCAGGAGTGCCCCAAAAACCCAAAAGCCATCTATCTCCTCCCCCCTTGCCCCTATCCTGAATCTACCACTGTTACGAGATATATTGTACTACACTGTATTCGCTATGTACGCTGAGAAAAAAGAACAGTTTTTTATAGAACCTCCAACTTTATGAGCAATATCCGGATATTTTTCGGTTCCCTCTTTTCGGTGGCGAAGAGCCTCAAACGGCCCCTTTGGAAAACAGCGAGTGCGCGCCCCCGAGAAGAGAAGCGGTCTCCCCCATTCCTCAAGCACTCGTAGCTGCGCTGCCGCCGCCCCCGAGAAAGGAAACTCTCAAATTGCCCCATTTTCAGGGCAGGCCTCTTCTCTTCCCTGGCAGTCACAACTTGTCATTCAACCCCCTCCCCTCTTCCTTTCCGTCTCTGGGGTGACGCCCTTCCCCATTCCACTTCCCCCTCTCCTACCCCTTCCCCCAGGAGAGGCAATGAGCGCGTGGGCAGGGGATTGACGACGGGGAGTTGTTTTCTTTCCGCTATGCGAGCCCTTCATCATTTTCGGACGTGTTGATGGCGCCACTAGCTTGAGAGCGGACAGGTTCGCACTTGCCTTTTTCCACCTCGGCACCCCTTATCTTCCTGCGCATCAAAGGGAGCTCGTGCCTTTGATAATGTGTAAGCTGGATGTCTCTTTTCATCTCCGTTTAGTCACCATCAAATATCCGTGATTAATAAAATTATATTTATAAAAATAAGGATAATAATGTTATCGATGTCCTTGGAATTGTATATCCGTTGTGAACGCTTTAAATAAATGCATGAATAGAGCTCGTGTTTTAAAATATATTTCAGAAAAAAAATTAATCAACGAAATATTAGGAAAGAATAACGCGGTATAATTTTCCGCATAAATTCCTTTTAGCTCGAACTAGGTTCCAATGTACTTATTCCCGGCTTGTAATATTGAAGTCCCGGCCGAACTATTCATATATCAGTTTCGTTACTTCCTTATAGTCTAATCTCCTGTTTGGTTAAAGCACGTGCCTATTAACGGACTGGAGGATTATAGCGATCAGGTTTTTACGCTCCACTTACCCATCAAAACTTGATTTGAACCAGTCAAAACCACCAACAAAGAATGAAAATAATATTTCCTAGGTATAATTTCAAGTAGAATTCACTATTCGTAGATAAAGTGTGATAAATATGATGATGTGATGCCTGAGAGCGTTGTTAGAGGAATAGCCGATGTTTCAATAATTTCCTCTGATTTCATTTCGTACTCAAAAATATGAATGAGGCTTCAGTTAATCAACTGGACGGATTTTTATGTGGTGAATGATGTATCGACGTAAAAGTGGAATAGTGGAGAGAGAATGATCGTTTATATGAAATCGCCTTTCAATACGCCCAAAGACTCCGTGATGCCAAAAGTCTCCAATTTAGCAGTATCCTATCGTAAAACCTAGAACTGAAAAACGGATTTCAAATGGCATAAAGTGAAAAATAATACTCGTGGAGCTCCACTTTATGCTTCATTGGAACCCTGTTTAAACAACTCATTTTATGAAGGGTTAAAGGTAGAGAATATGAAGTATTTCTGGAAAATATTCGAAGAAACAACAAATATTTTTAAATTGAAAATGAAGGTGTCATGATATAGATGATACCATTGTTTATCTGATCAAAATATTCCGATGGCGTCGGCAAGTGCTTAATCTATTATATTTTACAAGAAAACTGAAAAACGCCCGCGCCGTTACTAAGAACGTTTTGCCATAATTGCATGCCTTTATCTAGACAACGGTGAAGTAACATAGCAAATGACATGCCGTTATTTTATTGCCAGCCATTTTTAATATTGTTGCTAAGTTTCAAGCTCCTTCTTCGAAAAGCTCCACTTCACATTATTGTGCACTTTATAATTTCCTTTCTAGAATCTTCGGATTTTTTTATTTGCGAAAATAAAATTTTCTCCGAAAAATAAAAAAAACAGTGGTTAGTTGTATGAAACGTGTGCATGAAAACTGATAATATACGACAAGGTCGAAGGATGCCAGTAAAAATTATGCGACCGATTTTTATTTTAAGTTTTTTTGTAAGAGATTAATGTTGAATATGTTTAATTACAGAGTCTCTGTAATATTTTTGCGCACTTTGTTCCACATGCTATAAACTACAAATGTCACTGATATTTGATACAGTGTGGAACGGGAAGTAATATTCTGTATCAATCCTGGTCACAACATTCAGTGTATTGAATATGCATACAATTTAAATCTGAAAAAAAAATCGATAATTCATTTGTGTTTTATTTGTTTAAAATTTAAGTGCAAAAAGTAAGCCATCATGAATTTACGCCTTCTTTTTTGGTCAACCGACTTGTTACATTAACGATAATTAGCCAAACTAGACTAACCGCTGCGATGGATTAGATGAGATCTTTAGATTAAAACGCCGAGGTATTGGCGCATGTGTAATTAGTGTTATTATAGGTTTTCTTGAAAAATTCCCCCATTGACCTTTCGCTCTTTGAATCTTCCCTTATATCTCTGCTTACCGACTTATATTCATTTTATCCATAAATTCTATTCTCTCTACCCTCTTCCTAGCATAAACTTCATGCTTTCATGTATCATACTTTTTAGTCTCCCCTTGTCAGAATTGAAATGCTAGGAATTTCAACAGCTGACTCCAATATTATCATTTATAGAGCTAAAATTCGTGTAAGGATAAATCATCTGATTTGATGGAAGCTTAAACGAAAGCCCCCATACCCCTCGACCCTCCGATTGTGGTTTTTCAACCACTTTGGCTAGTATAAGTCCGTGCGTCATTCTCCATTGAAGTCTTATGTTACCGTTAGGGTGATTAGGTATTACATGCTGCTTATTTCGAACTACAATCGAATCGTGGGTTTGGCATCATGGTCTAGGTGAATAAAACCAAACTGAGAACTACACGACGGCTGGCTCATGTCTCAGATTTTAGAAAACCAGTCTTGGTAGCGGAGATTCGAGGGGAATCACCTATGATAGCATTTAAGTATAAATTTATTTTAAATCATCTTACCAAACGAGCAATACTACTAAAGCCACGAAAAATCTTCAATTGCTGAAGGAAAGAGAAAAAAACAGTGGAAGTTTTATGAAACGGGTAAATGAAATTTGATAATGTATATTGAAGAACAAGAAAAGGTGTAATACAATTGGACATTTGAAACTACGATACGATGAGGTCAATTGAATGAACATAAAATTGCATTTCTGAGGATATGCTGATCATGGCAGTAGAATAATAATTCTGAATAGACCTCGTTGTTTAACATTCTTGACATTTAAACACATTCCCAATGGGGCTATTTATTATCAGTTTACTGCACGTTAGATTTCAAGAGAAAACTCAATAGTTTGTCTTATTTTGTAATAGAATACAATAATGAGTTTCGAAACACGAGACAAAAAAGATGATCGGAATGATATTTTGCTCGACTCGATGTTGCATTCCAACAACGAGACGTGCAGTGAATTGAATGCGATGCATTGTCGGAAAATAATCTCAGTTTTTTGTGCTGTCGAAGAAAGGTGGATGCTGTATTATGTGTCATCTATGAGCGGCACCCACCTAAAGCTTTTAGAGTCGCATGTGCAAGATGGCGAATAGCGACCGGAAGTTATATCCGCATTGCACCCAAGTGGGACTGGAAAATAAGTACGATAGAGTTTTGCATCCCCTGGGACTAAACCCGAAACTCGTGTCCTATATCTTTCGGCGCTCACCTTTTCCAATACAAGTTACGTTATATCGATTTCCTTCGCGGTGAACGAAATCTTGCATGCTCCAGAATGGTCTGAAAAATATCTCCCTCAATATTAGATGTTAGGTATGTATTGTTCTGTACTCATATCTGTATTTGTTTATGTGAGCACAAAGTAAACATATCGCGGAGAATAAAAAGGCGGAGAGTATTAAATATATTCCTCAACTAAAAGATTCTTTTTTTAACTCTGACTAATTTCGTTCTACCGGAAAATAGCAATGGAAAGGTTTCCCAAAAGTCTTAGGGTAGGCAGTGAAATTATATTCCGCTTGTTCAAGTCTTTGCGTGAGTAGAATGTTAGCAGTATCTAAAAAGGGAAAAGCGTGCCGTAGGTAGTAGTATGGTTTTCTATTCCTAAATTAACGGAGTGAAAATACAGTCAGGTGATCCAAAATGTTTGATTTATTTGCCAATTATTTAAAAAGATCAGTTTCATTATTTTATGAAAAATTGGCATCTCTCCTTTTCATTAAATCAGGATGTCATTCTGCTACATCTCGCGTGCTTCAGTTACTTTGATCAGCGTCATTATTCATGGTATCAATCTAAAATATGACGCTATCAATCTACTCTTATGAATTTGTGTTGTTTTTTACTACTTTTACCTGACTACACGAAGTATTAATTCTAGATAACGTCGGGTTCGGTAGAAATTAAATCAACCGTTGGGCGTCACCAAGTTTTTTTTTTAAGTCCATCATAATGCTCCATCAATTCTCGCCAGTCACTCCATTTTTATCGACCGTTTACACTTTTTGAGGCCATTATAAGCTACCGGGGAATTCTGAAAATTGAGAAAAAAATCAAACTTCTGCTGAGGAAAGGTAAGATTCTGTGGCTAATTCATCATGTCTTGTTCACAAATCCTCCTGAAGCCGTGGAGGGCTTTGCGGTCGTTAAGTGATTCCAGGGTAATGGGACCAGCGCGCGAAATGCCTCCTTAAGCCATCGCAGCTACTAAAAGGGCGTTTCCCACTTTTCCCTTCTTACCGTAATGGTCTCGCTCTCCGTTGGAGAACAATCACGTGATGGAATGGGAGAAACAAAGTGATACGTGCGCTGCTTCCGTCGAGTTCTTGGTAAAGGGTGGTTTAAGGGGGGTGGGTCACAGGGGTCATGACCCCCCCAAATATTATCAAAAATATTAAATTTTTATTAGTTAGTAGTTTTTGCATCCTTGTGAAAGGAGTATATATGCGAATGCATGGCTACAACTCCCAAACGTGGGAGAAGTTTGAGTTGTATTTGATATAGAGCGTAGCATTCCCTGCTGTAAAAAAGCCCCTCTCTTCCTTACTCACGGGACAACCCCCCCTAAAATTTGATGCTGAATTCGGCCCTGCTAGTGATTCTATGGTCCATCTTGGATCTGCGTACTTTGTTTTTCTCGGGATAAATTTTACATCAATGCATTGTGATTGATAATAAAATTGGCGGGGCGCCCTGCTTGATATAGTTGTGATGTTCAAAAGTTATTGAGGTGGATGTTATTTAAGAAATGGATTTAAATCTTTATTGTCCAGTGAAATATCTAAGTTTTACTGAATAGTGGTAGATAAGTAAACTTAACTGGCCTACTTTTGGGGAGAGCGTGGTATCCCAGAGCGTACAGTGCTCAGCTCTTGAACGGGGGGTGCCCGATTTAAACCCCAGCTGAGGCATTTGATTACCTTTGTACAAAAAGGCTTGCAGTGAGAGGTGGTCAAGGGAAAAGAACTTTCCACCCTACCCAGTATCTACTATTCACATGCCGTTACCTAAGTGTGGTGTGAGCACCACAGTCGCCTGTTAAATCCACCTGAGACAGTGATAACCTTTCTTGTAAAGGACTTGGCTGGATAAGCATAATAAATCAGCCCCCGAGAGATGTTTAATAAATGTTTGGCCCAAGAGTAGGTTTTGGTGAGCTGTCGAGCCGTGCCAAATACAAAGCCGATGCTCATGATAATTAGGCAGTTATTCGCACAAACGTGATTTTCGAACTTCTTAAAATATTTACACCTTTTGTGAAAAAATGAGAAAATTAAATAATATTTTAATCTTTCTGTTCTTTTCGAATTTTTAAAGTTTTCTTCATCACTTTGAAATTAAAAAAATATATTTCACAATGACGGGCAACAACAAATATATAAAGAGATTATAAAACTCATGCATGTGTTAAAAATATTTCAGTTGAATTAAATTAAATTAAATTGAAGTAGTAGAAGAGGGTTAAAAACATAAGTATAGAACTTAAATCCAATAGCATTATGTCCTATCATAAAATATTTTTAATTTTCTATTTTTCTTATTTGTTTTAATCGTATTTTTTTGTTATTTGGAAATAAGGATTTTTCAGAAAGTAACTAATCTATTGAAGATGACTTAGTATGGAAGTACGCTAGTAGAAATTAATTTTATCCTAGGGAGAACATGGGAATTTGAGGGAATGTGCCAACATTTTCAATCGTTTACTCTTTATATGGTAATGCGTCAAATGTCTGTCCCACAATAGTTAACGACTTCGTTCAAAATGGATATTTTCTAGTGTAATAACATACATTAGGATTTCCCGTTTTCGATATCTTCGCCGTGCAGAATATTGTCTTTTGAGATCAAAATGCGCTGACGGAATTCACTAGAAATCACACCATTTCAAGAACCTTAAGTCCATTCAGGGTAATTTCAGGATTTCAGCATTAGATATTAGCATTCCAGGATTAGTTACTTGAATTTGAACAACTTGGTTTACGCCAATATTGAATTATGATGAATAGTAGTGATAGTTATCTAGGATTATTGATATTTTCGTCGAATCGATGGCCATCAAACCCATTTGAAGTGACAAATGAAGTTGAAATAATAATTCTGTGCATTACTTCGTTTTACATGTAAATATTGGTTTTTCTTGCGGCGTCAGATACTGGGTCGCTTGAAGATTCTGGTTTTGTTTGACCTCAGCCCTTGTGGGTACCCCAATAACCTAGTTACTTCAACTTCGTTATCGATTGTCCTGAGGATTCTGGAAATGATGTGAATTTCATCAAGCTATCAGAATTATTGGATGTCTCGCAGCAGAAATAAAATGTTTTATTAACTGGAAATAAATAATTTTGTTTACTATGGAGGCCAATCATGAATTTGGATTATTTTTTAATCATTGCCTCGAAGACTATATGCTTAAATTCTTTGGCATTATAATGAGATATTAGTTGTCGGTAAGGTATAGCACAAATACTAAATTCCTGCAGACGTACTAATTGTGGGTGTACCATTCTTCCCGGTTATCTCTTTTGATATTCTCAATTTTGGTTGATAATGCGAATATAAGTAAAAATTGTCCTAATATATACTTCGTGTTGTAAAACAACCTGTGTATTTTTTTGATTCAAAATTTTCATTTGAAAAATATTTAATTACAACCCTTCAATTGCCATTTAATAAAATCGCATATCAAATATTGCTCTTTTTCATCCTTTTGTTTCGCGCAGGAAATAAAAACTTAGAAAAGAAATACTTGTTGTTTGAGGGGAAAAATAATGTTTCCGTACGGTAGGAGATGATAGTATTTGATTTTTGTTACTGTCGTATCTATCTTATTGTTACCTATTGGAGCCATTCCTTCAAAATGCATTGTTGCTCAAATAATGAGCTATATGAAACGCGTTGGTAGTTATTTTTTAATGAATGAGTCCTTGTTGACGATTATTGTGATTTTAAATATTTGATAAATAGAAGGATAAAATGCGACGGATATAGCTTTCAAGTAATATGTATCGCGATGAAAGTGGCTCCTTATGATTTTCGAGGAAATCTGATGAAAACTCATGGGCACCAACGAATTCGAGTATCCGTCGTCGATAAAGTGGATAGATCTAGAAAAAAGGAGCTATATATTCGTATTCCATGTCTTCAGAACATGTTTATTTTATAAATATTTTGACAGCCATCATCAAATAGTTTCACGCATGCAGATGAATGATTTCAGTTTGGCTCCAAATTGTATTTCGCATTTATATTTATCATTTTAGTAAAGTAGAATTTACGATTTTCGTTCAAAGTACTTCCTAGCTACGATAAATTAAAGTATATTAGTTAAGTTAATATTTCAGTCGCTTGTTTTACACGTCGTGTTATCCTATAAGAAAAATCACATCACATCATCGAGAATTGATTTTACGCAGATCTTTAATCTACTCTCCTTTCATCAAACCTTTTCAATTTTACGTTTTTCTTCTGTTTTACATCCTGACAAGTCATATTTATTAGTTAACAATTCCAGGATTGCTTAGACGCAGACCTCCACTCTAATCTAATATCAGCTAACCTTTTCATGTGTGCGCATTTCTTCTGTTATTCAGCGTTAATAACCTGTCGGAAGTAACTCATTGTCGGCCTCATTTTGCGTTTTTCCACACCCACTTCTATTGTCTTCAGCTGGCCATCATGCTTCATGATGTATAGGAAAAGCTCGCGAGCGAAGTACCTTTTTTGTTTTGCATGCCTTCATAATGGACGGTGCGAGTGCACGGAGTGAATTCCCAGACGGAAGCAGCAGTTTTAAAGCCCTGGGGGAAAGTGGGTGTCTTCAATTTTCTCGATGGAAACGCTTCCGCCTAATTCGCGGAACGCCTTTAATCTCGTCACCATAACCGGATCAATCCCGGGGCGAGAAGGGCTGTAAGGAGTTTTTTTTGGAGGGGGTGGGAAAGGACGATTACGGAGTACTTTAGCGGGCAAGTGTCGTTTTTGCGTTATTGAATATGGATGCGGCGGTAGTGATGATTGCAACTACGGCGAGCACGCGGCGCAGTGCAAGAATGCTGGGAGCGATTCTCTATATGGCGTCCTTCGGGATCTCGTCGGGTTTTTGCGCCAACTGAGCAGAACCCCCGTTCCCACGGGTCCACCCCCTCTGTGCCTCTGCTCCCTCCATTCCACCTCACCCCCTACTTCCCCTCTTTCCCCTCCCCATTAACCCTCCCCCACCTCGGCCTCTCTAGTGTTCATGCGCGCTGGCCCCTAACGGCCTCGGTGGCGTCGGGGTGAACTCCTTGTCTGCCGCACCAGGGGTCGCGGGTTCGAGTCCCGCAAGAGTAGGTTGTCCCTATTTAGGGTACGGATATTCGTGTACGTATTATTGTTAAGTTTAAAATGATTATGTTAAAGGCCCGTGGTAATGTTTTTGGTGATACAGGAATAAATAAAAATAAATAAATTAAAATTAACATGCAGGCGAACCCTTAAGAGGACGTAATACTCACGCTCGACTGATTTTTTTTCCTCGGACGCATATATTGTTTAGAATTAATGCTCTCATCTTGAAATTTTCAGAGGGTGTAGAGTAGTGGTCCGTATAATTCACCCAGAAGGTGCGGGGTTTCCATCGTGAATATATTTCCAAAACGCTTAAGGCACATATTAATGGCTTAAAAATTGGCCACTCCTAATTTTCCATGTTACATTTTCATGAAGCTACCGCCGGGCCGATAAAAAGAATACAAAAATGCCATTCTCTTGAGCTCTTGGGGAAGGCAGTCAATTTTCAAATATCTATAATTTGGAAAGTAACAAGGCTAAAAATTACAAATTTCTTTGTTTTTGAAGAGATTTTTATTGTTATCCCTTTTTAGCAAGCAAAGCGGTTTCAGTTGAATTGGAAGCGTACTATAAATTTCACATTTTTTCAAATGTAATGGTAAAGGATAATATCTTCCCACACCCCTTCTCATATACTGCCTTAGGGATCCCCTCCCCAATCATCACTCCACATTCCTTGGCCTCCCACCGTCTCCCGCTACTCCCTCTGTGGCCATCCTACCAGAAAATAACACTCCTTGTTTACGAGGAGCTTTATTTTTTGAGTTCGAGTCGTTTTTTTTCTGTTCGACCCTGAAAGTTTCTACCCCTTTACCTTCTACAAGCAAGGGGTGCGGTTTTGGCTTTGCGCAGTGCTACAGCACACGCGGCAGTATAAATATTATTATCAGGATTTATTCACTGAGACTGTATACTTTTTGAAATCACTTTGCTTCGCTCTGGACTAAATATGGCGTTAGCATCAAATACCATTAGCGCATTGTAATAATATTCGATAGTTTAGGCAAAATGTATTCGAGAGTCACGACTTCAGTTTTTTGTTTCCATCTTCACATGTTATGAATTACATTCGTTGATTCTTTCAGAAAAGTCACTGTCAATGAGTGAGAAAGAATTCTATATTATTTTCTTTTGTATTGGGTTGTACATCGAAACAAAGTAGAAATTTGAATTAATTTTAATATGGATTCAATTTGGAAGATTTTTTGCATATTTTTATATTATTTTCTCGCTTTCGCTATAAATTTCATTCGGGATAAATTTTAGCCCTTTCCCTGGGCTAACTTTTAATATGAAGTCACCGACTCTGACCTCAAGCTGGCGTAAAGGATATTGAAGTGGACACCCTGCCTGCATTACTTTTAGCTGTGGTTGTTCATACATGGCCGCTACACTCTAAACCCATTAATGCCCGAGCACGAATTTTCCATTTTTTCCCCTGCACTCTCGTATCATGGAGCTCATTTCCGTCCATCGCAGTGATTTGACAATTTTGTGGATTTCACGTCCAGTCCATGACCGCTTTGAGGGTCTTTCAAATTTTTTTTTTAGTTTCGTCGGTCTGTTTGTCTGTATCATCGATGGAATCGTGTAATCGATTTTATTCCACTTCTCATTGTCGTATCGCATTGAAATTTTGTACACTTGCTTGATTTTGATTCGAAGTGAAAGATTTTCAAAAATATTTTTAATTTTATTCATAAGCGATGGAATCCAGTATTTGATCTTTATTCCACTTCCCAACGTCGGATCGGCTTGAATTATTGTAAAATTCCTTGATTTTTATAATACAATACGATATGAAATAATCAGACAATTGATATTTTGCTCCATTTTTCTAATTAATTATTTAAATTTCCATGCGGAAAAATCAGTTTAAATTTTCACAATAGATGGCGTTAGTTACTTCTAGAACTTTGGCCGGTGAAAGTTGTCGGAGGAAATGAGTTTAACCCCAGTCTATTCCGAAGTTTTGTTTTTCAAATTTAATTTATTGTTCGCTATAAGTATGTACCTTTAATTAGGAATACATTTTAGCTCTTTCACCGGGTTATCTTTTTATCACTTACCGTACTGACCTTAGTGCTAAACATCTGTACCCCTAAGCTGCCCATTTACAATACTTTTGTGTTATTCCTCAGCATCCAGTTACTCACCTGCCACCACAATGGAATAATCGATTCCCAGTCCTGGACAGGAATAGGTGTTTGGAATCATTTGAAAGAATGAATTTTGCTTCGGTTTTCTTTTTTCATATGTTTATTTACAGGTTTACACTTTGTAAAAAAATGGCAAGCTAAGATGTTTCTACATATGCAGGGTATCCTATTACGCCCGTTGCAAAAATCGAAGGATTTCACTGGCGTAACATTATGCCCATAGCACGCCAAGTGTTATATGAAGTCACCAACTCTGACCTCAAGTTGGCTCAAGGGAAATTGAAGTGGACACCCTGCCTGCATTGCTCTGAGCTGGCATGGTTCCGTGTCCGCTATGTTATGTCCGCTACACTTTTTACCCATAAATCCTCGAAAACCATTCCTCCCAACTTTTTTCTCGGCATGCTCTCGTATCGTGAAGCTCATTTCCGTCCATCATGATTTGACGATTTTGTGGATTACACGTCTGGTCCCTGACCGCTTGGAGGGTCTCTCAGAATTATTTTTTTTCAGTTTCATCTTTCTATTTCATTGACGGAATCATGTAATTGATTTTGATCCCACTTCCAAATGTCGGATCGTATAAAAATGTTGTACACTTGCTTGTTTTTGATTAGATGTGAAGATTTTTGAAAATATTTTGTAAACATTATATTTTTACGCGTTTTTTTCTTAACTTGCTTCGTCTATTTCTCTGTTTCATCGATGGAATCTTTTATTTGATACGTAGCCCACTTTCTACCATTGCCGGGTTGGCTTGAAATATTGTAAACTTTATCGTTTTTGATGACCATACAATAATCAGACATTTGAAATTTTGTTCCACTGTTCTTTAATTAATTATTTAAATTTCCATGTGTAAAACTTGTTAAAATTTTCCCAATAGATGATTTTAGTGACTTATAGAACTTTGTACACTATAAATTGTGGGAGAAAACGTGTTCAAGCCCGGTCCATTACGAAAGCTTGTGCTTCAAATTCACTTTTTTTATTCGCTACACGTATGATTTATGAGGAATTAGCAGGACAGCCGGAGTTGCTTTGGGAGAATCGTACCTATCCATAGAAGTAGAATACATTGAGCTTGGATTTTAGGGTCGTATAGGATTTTCGTTTTCACTATAAGAGTGTCAAGAGGTGTGCCTGCCCTGCAGGATGACAAACAGTAGATGTTGCATGACGCGACGTAAGAAATGGTAATGAAAAGACGACGTAATGGACGCAACCGAAAGTAGTACTCCGGGGTTTGGAAGCACGAGATTCACGTACATACTGACTTTGGTTGCAATCCGAAAATGCATAGCGGACAGACCATTTTTTACTATCCTCTTGTATATATAAATGTTTTTAGCTCTTTTTCCGAGCTAACTTTTAATATAAAATCACCAACTCTGACCTTTAACGGGCGCAAGGGAAGTTGAAGTGGACACCCTGCCTGCATTACTTTAAGCTGTGGTTGTTCATACATGGCCGCTGCACTTTTAACCCATAAATCCTCAAGCACCATTCCTACAATTTTTTGCGGCACCCTCTCGTATCATGAAGCTCATTTCCGTACGTCGCAATGATTTGACAATTTTGTGGATTTTACGTCCAGTCCCCTGACCGCTTGGAGGGTCCCTCAAAAAAATTTCCCGACTCCCCTGCGCAAATAGTCGTTGCGTTTTTCTTTATTTTTTATTTTCAGTTTCGCTCACTCTTTTCCCTTGATCGGTCGCCGCCCTTCCGCTTGAAATTGTTTCGAAAAAAAAAATAATAAATGAAACATTCGATCTCTCTTTCGATGGAAAAAAATGAGTTTTTTCTTTATTCGGAAGGGTTCGGCGATTCGTTCCCTAGGGAGCCGCGCGTGAATTTTCTCCTCACACTCCAACCCTCCGTCGCGTCACGTGTCTCGTTTCTGCGTCTGTTTACCAATCCCGCCGCTTCGCCCCGGTTCCCATCCCAATATCCGTATCCCGCCACCACTCACGGACCTTTGCTATCTTTCACTCTCCGTCACTCTTTATCCACCCATTTCCATCCATCTATCTCCTTCAATGAAATGAATACTACTTATTTTAATCCTTAGATTCTAAAAAAATAATAAGTACACAGGAGGGGAGCGTGGTTGCCTAGCAGGAATACATCAGCAAATCATTAACCCCATCACTATACCGAGTGTTTCAGGAGGAATATACAATGTTTCAGGAGGTGGTAGTGGAGAAATTTACAAGTATTTTTGTCCATAATGGGTAACACGGGGTTGAAAACTCCTTAGTCATTGAGTTATAGAAACGCAAACATATTTTTTGATGCATTTTATAGTTACCATGATAACGGTTTTTCTTGGGTATCCAGCCTTTTCTACAATTTATTTAATTTCTGGATTTTTAAGGACATTAAATAATTAAGGCCGTACAAAAATATGCGATTATTATTGCCTGAAACAATTTATCTATGAGCTTAATTAAACGAGAGCAAGTATGAGCAATACAATTGCGCAATCTCGCCCATTTTGAGTTTAATTGTTTCAGACAATTGTAATTGGTAGGTATAATATAGGTCGATGAAAGATCACACTATCAACCGATAGTAAAGTTCAATTTATTGTGTGGTGCAGCACAGTATAGGATAAATGCTCTCAATACAAGATTTTATGTTACAGAAATGCTAGGATTCCATTCTAATTGTGACAAAGTGACGTAAATGAACTCGTCGCGCGTTGACGAACGCGTCGCTTGTCCCATCATGGAAATTGCGAGAACGTACGCGAACGTACTAGAGTGGAGGGGGTTATGTTTCCCGAAATTTCGAGGCAAAGCAACAAGATCTTGTTGGGTGCATCACCTGTGACCGGAATACTAAAATAATCCCATCACACGGAGTCAAAAAATATGTTATGTTACAAAAATTATTATGTGGCAAGTTTATTAGCTACTGCCGTTTTCTTATCCCGTAGAAATGAGATCGAATTCCAACGGTGGCGCATTCTTACTGAAGTAATTATTGATTTTTACGAGGATGCTGTGAGCGTATGAATGTGGTATATTGAGTGTTATCCGTATTCTGTGGGAATGGGTTCGAACTATGGAGGTTTTTTTAAAGAAAAATTTATTTTTTTAAATTCCGTTATGTCGAAGGTAGCATGTCTTACGTGTGTTGTATATTTTTAGCATCAGTCATCATCTTATTATTTGAAATGCAGAAACTTGGAGTAAATCAAATTACTGTACGCCCCCTACGTCAAAAGTAGGACCTGTGTCTCCAAGGCCCTTGAACGCTGACCTTCGGATCTATCGGATAACTCTACTGAGCTCTGCTTTGGAGGAAGGTTGCTCAACTGACTTAATTCTCTCCTCCACTTGCCCCGGCTGTCAACTTTTTTCGTGCAATACATCACTTTTGTTGTAATATGCGTTTTCTCTCCTGCCCTACCCTTTGATTCCGTTACGCGGACGATTAAAAAGAACGATATTTAGATGGAATGGGTACAAATACCCATGCCTTTCTACTGTACTGTATTGCTAGGTCTGTATTGCTAACTAGATCGGATTTCAGCGACCCTTATCCCCGTATTCTACTTTGTAGAAAGGTAGTTAGAATACTGGTGTGTCTGATTTCAATCCAAATATACTAATGTATTTCTCCTCAAAAAATGAATTCGGCGCCAGTCTTCACTAGATTTAACGCCATCTTGTCGTAAATTACCATTGTTACCAATACTTTTTATGAATTTAACTTTTTCTTAAAAGATGACGTAAAAGAATTGAATAAATACCTGCAAAATCTTGGATTAGTGCAGAATATGGAATTCGTGCACTAAGAGAGCAGTTTAAAAAAATTCGTTTTCTAGCGTCTTAAATGATAACGTACTTTATTAAGAAGTTACATGTATAGGTATACTTCAAAACGCTCTCATCCCTAAAGCTCACACGTATTCCAATGTTTTTTTCCAATGTTACAAGATTCAAATGATATCCCATAGTCTTTAGCAACCTCTCAGATGATCTGCCGTCGATTTTCCCGATCTAGGGTGTAGATTTTGATGACGTGTGAGTCGTCAGTTGGCGAGGAAGGACTTCCAAGACGCTCATCGTCTTCAGTGAACTGATGACCAGGTCTAAAACGTACGTGCATGTGAAACATGTCGCACGCAACTTAGCCGTTAGCCGTGTTGAGCGTATCTAAAGTTCCACTCATAGATTTTCCTAGTTTTACACAGTGGCGGCTTGCCCATAAGGACTCTCGGACGCCGCCCCTCCCAAATATTTGAAAAAGTAAAAAAAATAAATATCCATTAATTTATAATTATACATCTAACTAATCAAAGTGTTTTTTCAGTCACATACATCGAAAGTGTTGGAAAAACACGAAAAGAAATAGCGCGAGAAGTTCGTATTTGTAGCCGTGGGGCGCTGGCCAGAACGTCCCAATCCATCCCCATGCAGTTATATGGAGAGTGGTAGTGGTGGGGGCCGCTGGTGCTATGACGCGTCTAACGTTGTGTCTTATGGAAGTCTTGGGACGTCGTCCGAGAATGCGCAGAGCGACGTGTGAGTTGATATCGCTGCGCAGGCCGGCGGGCGTATAATCTGGCGTCTACTTGGCGCTGCCACAGAAAAGGGACGTACGGAATCAGAATGGTCACTGTACTGGGTGTAGTTATACGATTTTAATTTTTAATTACTGGTAGGTATTGCTACAGAAAATAAAGTATCCCATTATGCTTGCGTTTTTTGGTGTATGAATTCCGGAACACATAAAATCCAACCAGTTAAAGGCCGTATTGTTGTAGGAAAAGTATTCTCGAGTATTTGCCAAAGTTCTATTATGATTACGAATTTCAAGAACCTTGGGGAAACTGATATTATAATATTTAGGCCTTAACAATGTATTCATATCTTCCCGATGTTTAGAAATGCGGTACCTATTTTCAGATAAATTTATCAAAAGACCTGCAGTATTAGGAAAAATCAGTTAGCATTCCCCACTGATTTATAATTTAAGAAATAGGTGCGTGCGTGATAGGGTGAAGGACTAAAAATGATTAAACCCGTAAAACGTGACTTTAAATAGAGTCATTCAATGAATGTCAAGAAGTTCCGCGTACAATGCCCCTTTTGTGTGTTGGTTCATCATTTTTCTAGCCGTCCTTGTTCTATTAGTTCATGTTCACCTAATTCCTCAGCGGCAGAGCGGTAGCTGTCTGACGGAAAATGTCCACTTGGGTCTGATTTAAGTGGCTTCGAAGAGTTCATATCAGTGCGGAGATCCTTACAGCTCCTATCTGTGGTTCAGAGTCGTCTTCTTTTACGATCTAGAATTTTTATTCTATTATATCATGGCAATGATTTCGAAGACATGGTTATTCCAAGTGCGACCCGTTGGCGTTTCGTGTGTTTACCACATATGAATCTTAGACTCAAGGAGATGGTCCGTGACGTCTTTTGTTTTGCTTGAATGCCTTTGCTGACCTTAAATTCGTCCCTCAGCTGAATCAGCATTAGTGGACCACGATTTCTATCTCCCTTGACTCTTCCTTATAGTAACGGCAAGACTCTCGGAAAGAACGGAGTGAAATGAGTTCAGACATCATTTTTGAGGAGTTAACTGTGCGTAATTGCCGATTAAGAAGTTTCTTAGTGCTGTGTGTACATTCAAGAAGACAATTTTGAATTAATCAACAGTGCTCGTTTTTGTTTTAGGGAAACATAGGGAAAAATTGTCCCTAAATCTGTGTCCAGGCACCTTGTTCTTTTTGGTCGTATTTTTCTTCGGCCCATTTTGTGTCGTCCCTTGTTTATTTATAGACTAGTGCCCTTGCCATGTGTTCAATCGGAAAGAAATTGTTGTCTGGCGCTGATTTCAACGAACGTGTAATTGATCACTTTGCTGGACAAAAGGAAAGAAGGATGGACTTCTGCAATATAACTAAAGGCATGTGAGTATTTCAGATTTTGTTAAAAATGTGTGAGAAATGTTTAATTATTGATTTTAAATCATACTGTATTCAAGAAGCAACGCGAACACCGCAATCAAAGTTTACATCTGCAATAGCAAAGCGCGCGCATTCTAGTAGTGTTTGTTACCTAGTGGAAGTCAGTGGCACTCCCCTCCCTCCTCAGGTGTTACAAGTGTCATTGCTACCTAAATCTTTGCAAATGTTGAATAGATTTGACAAATAACGCATTATGATTGCAAAGCGAACAACATAAGTGTATTGCGGGCATATCCGCACGAAGAATTTAGGCGCTAAAACCTAAAGTTACGTATTTTCGTTTGTATTTGCAAAATATCGCAGCAAATATATTTTTATTCTTCAAGATCATTGATCAGTATAATCGAGAGTCCGGACTAAGCCGATCCGTATGACCGAGAGTCTACTGCATTTAGTACTTATTTATCAAGCTTTATTAGGAAAACTAGGTATTTTTGTTGAAAAAAACGGAACATTGGCATCACAAAATTTTATTCCTAGATTGCCGTAAAAACTTAATAAAATACACGAAATATTAAAAAATTATGACCCCCCGGTGGAGTGCGCCCCTCCCAGCATTTGAATCACGAGCCGCCACTGGTTTTACACAAACTTTCACAGAACCTCTTTGCTAGTTCAGGTAAATCATTTTAAAATGTGACAAAAAACCCTGCTCACAAAAAACCGCGTAGCCAGGTAACAATACTAATAATGTATTTATTCTCAAAACTGCACTGTAATCAGCGGACTTCTATCAGACGAAACTAAGCAGATTTTACTATCATTCATTTGGTCCGCGTTATTTAAAGTCTATGCATAATTTGAACAGACCTCGTATATTAGAGAGCCTTTTGCTAACCAGCGTATCCCGCTTTTTCGTAGACATTAATGATACTAATGTTCCGACACTGTCACTATATCCTAATATCTTTTACTCCCCTCAACTTTTTTTCTCCACCATCCGTGCTTTCTTCCGGTGGAATTTTTTTCACCCTCCACCTCACCCCAGTTCCGCACCTTCGCGACGGATATCTAGTTGTGCACGTGAAAGTCCACGGATCCTTTTTCCGCGGTTATTGAAAATAAATGGATTTCCTAGGTGCACCCAAAATCCTCCTCCCTTCCCCTCGGCTTCGTGTTCCCCTAACCCTGCCCCCTTCCTCTCTCGTAGGCGACCCCGACCGCCACCCCTGCCTCCCCGCACCCCATCTCCTGCTTCCTCCCTCGTTTCCCTTCCCAATTTCCGTATTGCTCGACGGCCCACTCAAACTCCCCTCCTCTCTCTCTCTCCTTCCCCTCGCGTATCATAGATATAACCCTTTCCACCATCTCATCGGTCCTTCGCTCGACTTTGACGCTCCCTCTTCAGAATTTTCTTTCCCATCCCAATTTCCGTATCATGAGCACTCAGCCTCCCTCCTTATCCGAGTTTCTTCTTCCATGCATCCCGAACTTTCTGCCCTCATACTGTCTCTGGTATCCAAGGCTTTCCATCGTCTCGCGTCCGATCCCACGAATACCCACAAATTATAAATCTCAATCATATTGGTAGTGCTAATTTAAAATGAATGATTGATGTCTAGATGTCATAAAAAATATACGGGAAAAATCCTATGAAATAATTAAATGTAATAAATGAAAATACTGAAATAAAATTAAATGTACCACCGTTAAAACTTTGAATTTCTAACAGCTAAAAAAATTCTTTGCGTAAAGTAGTTGAAATATTATTTCATAATGCGGTTATTCTGTGAATTACCTATTTATGGTTTCCTCCTTTCCTCACCAAGGAATTTTATGGTTTGGTTCACTAATTTTACAAATTTCCGATTGCTATATGGTCCGATACATTAAGTGACCTGAATATTTACGTTTTTCTATCATTTGCCTACTTTTAGAGCTATTCGCTGAAAATAAAATCGAATGCCTTTACTTTTCGTAAATAATGCTGTAACGCATTCCTGTCGAGCAGGTTCTTATTTGTTTACACTGTTGTGAACGATTTGTTCCATCATCTTGCGGCTATTTCTGAAAATATTAATGAACAGTATAAGGACGTCACCTACTCATGACATGTAAGTGGCGACTTTCAGCCACTCGCAGCCTTCTCGCAATGGCCTCCTACGGTTACTTCCTGTTTACGCTCTCGTGAGCGGTTTCTTCCCTCATTTAGCGATTCTTTCTGAACGAATTATTGAGCCGTAACATTACTGACGTCACCTACGTCTACTGAAAAGTGGTGGGCGACTTCCAGCTACTCTCGAGCTCCTTGCATCGGCCTGGTGGGTTCACTTGCGGTTTACGCTCTTGTGAGCGATTAGTTCTCTTAGCAGTTCTCTCTGAACGAATTAATGAACCGGAACTCTAATTACGTCGCCAGCTCATGATGAAAAGTGGGCAGCAAATTACACGTTTTTTTTCATTGGGAATATTCGAGAGAATGTCTGAACGAGGAACATTTTTTCCTTCGTCCCAACTTATATTTAAATTCTGTTCACCGAATTGTTTTTGGAATTGCTACTTTGGGTCTGAGTGTGCGTCCCCATTGTAATTTATATTAGGATTCTAAGGGTATTTTTAATGCTGTAGAAGTGAATTAGGAATGTCATTCATCTTCGTCACTCTGCCCTTGCTCACTAAATGCTAAAGTTTTTCTCCAACCCAAGCTAATCCAATCTTGCCTTCCTCTCTCCATTATCGTGTGTCTTACATTCCACCCTCACGTTCACTTCCTAGCTCACGCCCTGTTTCTGCCTCTTATCCGAGTCCCACCTCCATCTTCCCATGCGCCAAATACTCCTAATGACCCCGTGTCCTTTCCTTGACAAGTGTCTTCCTCAATCCTATGGTATATCATTTGGAGGAGGCGACCGACAGCTGTCGTTATTTGCGCCATGAGGAAAGGGTAGGTGAGAAAGGGTGGAGAGAAAGGCGGCGCCAAGAGAACGTCTCATACGACGGACGGAGTACTCTACTTGAAGTTCTTTCAATTAAGCACTCAAGTAAGGATCGGATTATCTCTGAAAAATCTAATCCATCGCCTGAATTTGAACTCGGATCCACAGGGTGGAAGGCAACGCTCTAGCCACCAACCCAACTACATCCCCTTCCTCAGTCCTCGGCATATCAATCCTACCGCTTTTCCTATTATTTCATAGGCCCACCTCCTCCTCCTATTTATTCTTATCATGCCCCACTCTCCATAGTATATTAACTTTCTTCCTTAAGTGTCCTATTCCTCAACCCTCTGCTTCCCAATCTCACACAACTCTCTCTAGTGATCTCGGCCCTACATAACATCCACACGTTCACCGCTACGATCCCTCTACTCCTTCCGCACCTATCCGTATCACATCCCGCTTTACTCCTAGACCCCCTAGTCTAATCTAGTCTAATTCCTCTGCTCAGTTTCTGTGTTCAATCCTCCACACCCCTCTAACCCTGCCTCACTCTTTCTTCTGGCCAAGGCCCTACATTCCATTCTCACTTCCTCTCTTCCGTCTTTCGACTTTCGTCTCCCCTATCTCTATCCTAGTCTTTCCCCGCTCTTTGCGAAATGCTAGACCCCCCCTCCCTTCCCGGCCAAGTTTCTATCCTTAACCCTCCACATCCAAACCTTGCTCTTTCTCTGTTATTCTGTTCTCGTCATCTCCGGCCCCACACTCTATTGCCCTAGGCCCTGCATCCCATAATTTACATTCCCTAGACTCCTGTCTCCCCTATCTCTATCCTAGTCCTAGCCCTCTCTTTCTTCTATCCTGGGGCCTGCATCCCATCCTCACGTGCCTCTCTATCGCCCCTCGACTCCTGTCAACCCTATCTCTATCCTAGTCTTTCCCCACTCTTCCTGATATCCTGAACCCTGCCTCCCTTCCCTGCCAAGATTCTATCCTCAGCCCTCCACCATCAAACCCAACCCACTCCCTGTTTTACTATGCTCGCCATCCCCACGTTCACCTCCACGCTCCCCTACCCCTGCCATCCCTATCCCTTTGGTATCCTAGGCTCTCCTCTCTTCCTCCCCTACGCTCTCTCTCGCGACCTCAAGCATCCCCCTCCCCTATCATCCCGCCCCTATCCTGCCCCACCCATCCCCTATTTCCCTTCCCCTCTCCTCGCAGATTCAGCAGGGCGGCGGCAGCTGCCCCTGGAGCGCCACCTGGGTCCCCCTATTTCCTCCCCCCCTTTCGCCAACCCTGCACCCCACCCCGCAGCAACGCCTCCGCGCTTCTCCGGCGACTCGCTGTGTCCACCACGCCGACTCCGTGTTTCCACCACGACGTAGCGGGGCGCCGCACAGCGTTGCCGGGTAGAGACGGCGCACTCTGCGCTCCGTCGCCAAAGGAGCCGCAAGAGAGAGAGGAGATCGAGTGTGTGGGAGAGAGTGAACTCCGCTCCCCGGGCGCGAGTGTGTGCGTTTTAGGAAGGAAGTGAGCCGCTCCCGCTGCCGACCGCTCCCCGCTCTTTCCCAGTTTCCTCCCTCGCGGACAACCCAAGCCCCCGTCGGCGGCGCAGCGTTGGCGGTCCCCCTGTGCCGGGGTAGCCCCACGGCCGGGGTCGGCTGACGCTCTGTCGAGGACCGCGCCGAGGACGCAGCCAAGTGGTGAGTTGTCCGGGTGTCGTGCTCTCGCTTGATTGGGTGGTCACCTGAGGTGGTCGCAGAGTATAGATGTCTTTATAAAATACGATAGATGTCTTTGAGACTAAAAATTCCCCTCTTTTACCTAACCCCTGAATGAGTATGAGGGTTTTTATGATCGTGAGGATGAAGAGTTGGCCTCCAGGGGATCATCGAATGGTGCGACGGTGAGGGAAAGTTATTATGTGGTAAATGAGGGAAGAAATACGATGTCAGCGCTATCCGAATATTAATAAGTACTGGAAATTATATACGTGATGTTTCTGCCTTTTCCTTTCGCTGATTTTTCATGAAAGTTCTGGGTATATTCGATCAATGAGTGAACGAAGAGATTGTAAATTGGTGATTGTAATATCTCCGGTTATTGAGAAACCTAAAACTAGATATTGTAGAAAGTGGTTAATAGTTGACTGCACTTTCGACGGACGTTGTGCTGTGCTTGAGTAATAAAAAGTTTCCTTTTAGTAGTGGTGTCCAAACCCATGCTTAAGAGATGCTAATGGTCCATACCGATCAGCTCCCTTGCCTCCCGCATGCTCTCTCGGCGTCTTGGGGGGTTCTTATTTGCACGCGAGGGGTGTTGTCTTCAGGTTTCCGTGTGGGGGGGAGACGGGAGTGGGGGAGTGTGGGTAACATTCTCTCTTTCGGCGATCGCGGTCCCCACGTTGGGTTCGTCTCCTACCCCCGGTGCCATGCGTAATGGGTTGTAGTGGGTGGGGGAGAGTGGAATCGCGTTCGTTTGTTTTGGGGCGGGGGAAGTTGGCGCGGTGGTGGAGTGGGAAGGAAGTGAAGTTGTTCCCTGCGGCGGCAATTGATGGTTCGACCAATGATGGCTGTTCCTTTTTTTTATATCTCTTCCATTCCGGGAAGTTAGTCCCTTGGACCTCTCGCCGCTGGAAGTATTAGTGAACCTAGATCTGCGTCACGTGATGTTAAATTTCTTGTTGGTATTGAGAGAAATTTTATAATTCGCGTTACTTGTTTTACTAGTGCAAACCATTTCCGTATTGCTGCTGGTTGTTAAACCATAGCGTCTCACCATTTAGTTCATCCTGCTGGGAACGTTGTTAGGAGACTGAATTAGATTCCCGGAAATGGTTGATAAAAGAGTATCTAGTCTCGGCTAAGTCTTGAAACAAAAATTCCTATTAGTAGTTAGGAGAGCGAAATTTGTTTCTTATCATGTCTTAGGTCATGGTTGGTTGATTACAGGTGTGGAGAGTTTCCCCCCTCTCTCACTGTCAATGCTTCAACCTGAGGGTTGGTTTGAATGCATGAGAGTAGGTACAGCTCCATCTTTGCTAAGCCACAGTTTTCTTATTTTATATTTTTATTGAAAGGATTGGGTTCTGTACTTGCGAAGAACTTACTATTGGTGAAATTTTCTGGGATACGGATTATTTGCTATATCATAAAGATTGTCAAAAAGATTGCTTCCCTACCCATTTCAGGTTGTAAGTTGTTTGCCCTGGAGATAATAGCCAAAATTGCAGTTAAACTTAGCAGAAGCTTACGAATTTGTAACCTTCTGCGAGAAGTCACTTGCAAGACCCTGATAAAGTCACAATCATCTAACTTAAACCGACAGTAGCGAGATAGTTAGCAAATATGAAATAAATCAAAAGAGTAATGGAGCTGAAAATTTTATTGTACCTCCTGGTTACACAAACGAATAGTCTTTTATGAACCGCCAAATATATTTTTAGGATTTAAAATGGATTTCCAAATTTCTTAAAATCTCCTACTGTTATTAAAATTCCAATTAAGTGTTGGCTAAAATATAACTTAAATTCGCACCCCTATTATCATCGACGATCCCTAGCTATGCTTGTAGAAGTCGATGAGGGCGATTATAGGATGAAGTCGAAGGATTTTCCTCTGCTGTGAGCAGAAATTCGTTAAGAGTCGGATTGCCCTTGTTCCAAAGTGTTGATGCGTAAGTATCCTCAAGGTTTAAAATTATGGTTGATGCGGTAGCGTATCGGGCAAAGCACTTGGCTGCTGACTGAATGATTCCGGGCTCGAATCCTGGGCGAAGCCTTTGCACACCCCTATTTAAAAGTGCGAGGAGGCCCTCGGCAAGAAACTAACCCTCCCCCTAACCTGAATGCTCAATTTTCACCCCCCTGTGTCGAAGTCTGGGATGAACTGTACACTCTCCCATAAAAAAAACATCAGGTTGAATCACTGAGTGAGTGGAGAAGAAATTCCAGTGCCCATTCGATGAACAAGTCAGATCATATAGTGGTGACTACTTTTCAAATTCCCTTCTGGGGAAATGAATTGGTAGTATTTTATGACCCACACCACGCTGGATGTGACTGAGATTTTCACTCAACTTCTAAGCCTTAATAACACCCGGAAGGTAACTTTGCAGTTGAAAAGATTCCGCAGAAATAGGTGCGGATAAAGCTTCCTGCAGATATGTAATGCTTTCATTTGGGAGAGAAATGTTTTTTTTTCTCCATTCATGAAATACGACTTGATGGCGGAAATCGAGTCATCAATAAGTGCTCCAGTTGGTGACGAGTACACGGGACTGAAGGCGCCTTATAATGAGCAGCGATTGTCGAGACAGTCGTTGCCTTCCAGCGGATTTTACTCCCCCTGTTGTGGGGAATGAAGTAAGCTAGGTGCTGATTGGATGAAGCCTGGGCGTGTATCAATAACGGGGTGTGGGTTGTCATGGGGATATTGCGACGTTGTCATCTCGTGGGGACATTTCATTAATGGCTCTCCCGCGGAGTGATGCGGTGTTTGATGTATGGCGGGGGGTAAATGTCAAGCCGCAGAAAACGTGCTCCGCTGCCCTTTCTGTCCTAATCTCCAATGGGGACCAACAAAGGGCACTCCAATCCCAAAATCCTTTTCTAAAGCGCTTTGTTTTGCTTCACCTTATCCCACGTTCAAGCACGACAAGAGGACGTTTCAACAGTCGCGATTGTGGTGTAACTCGGCGTACATTACAGTTTTGCCATCTCTTTCGAATTAAAAGGATGAAACGAAAGGCTAAATTTTGGAATATGGGCATGGGTGGGACATATAGCTTTAAGTAAAACAGTTTTTGTGGGAATATGAGCATGGTAGCAAACGAAGAGCTTAGTTAGAATAAATTATTTTCATATCCTCCTAAAGTCCTTCTGTAATTACCTTACTTGAATAATATTAACTGAAATGATCAGAGCCCATGGTAGTAGTATTACGCGCGACCTTTATCGCATGATATGGCATAAATTTAGCTAAATCTCTCTGAAACCATAGGTTGCCCTAAGAATTCAGGTTTGGTTTGAGATCTTAGGTAAAGGTATTTCGCTCTTTGTCTCCTTACCTTTAGGGTATTTACCTTTTAACTTTCGTTATATAACGACCTAAAGGAATAAAATATCCAAGTTTTATTAAATAAAACTTTTGGGCTATTTCGCCGCGTCAAAGTTTTTGTTTAACATGGCGAGTACCCGTGAAAGTTTTAACGAAGAATATCCAAATTTGTTTTGACTTACAAACTTAAATATGGAGTGATATGGTATTAATATTTCTAAATTCCCTTCTTTGAACCAAAATGGCCCTTCTCTGAGTATGAGAAGAGTCATGGTTATGTTGTTGATAAGCCATTTTGTATAACGATGAGATAGAGTATAAAATTATAACTAACAAAAGGTTCATAAATTTAGAATTCTGATGCATGAAGTGATGTGGTATAATTTTTTCTGGATTTCTCTTTTAAATCTTAGATGGCTTATCTAACCTTCGTGAGAACTATGGGGTGTTCGGAAATTCACCTCGATGCATAACGATAGTATCGATACCTAAGGACTGCAAATCTGTTCAGATCACATTAATTTCCCTTTTAGTCCCGTTAAATACTCTTCCCCTTTTACCATTTCCCTTACAATTTAGTATCGCAATGTTTCCGAGTGTCCTCGCTCCAATGAGAATTGTCTTTTAGATGTGCGACTTTTTACACTCAACGCGTAGCGATCGATCGACAACGATATGCATGGCCACTAAATTTGTTACGATCAAATAAATTTCCCTTCTGTTTGCCTTAAATATTATCCCTCGTTTGTCATTGTCTTATCGATTCGGTATCGAGATGTAAACATTTGGCCGGCGTATCCGTTATTCATTCGTCAGGCTCGTCCGCGTGCCTTTGGGGAAAAGGGTTTTTTCCGCCCAAACCAAACCGCCGCGGCGGGCGGCGTGCCCTTCCCCCGTGACATTTCTGCCAACCCTTTTCCTCCCTCCCTCCCTCCATCTCCTTCGCTCCTCTCCCATAAGTCCTCCTGGCCTCATCCGTACTCAAACGGAGGGACCGGCTTGGACGGGGGGAAGGGAGAAGGGAGGGTGACCGTGGAACCCTTTTTCGGGGCTGGGGATGGAAAGGAATTTTGGGAAAAGGGTGGGTGAGGGAGAGTAGTCTACGCGACGACCCCCTTTAGGGGGCCGGAAATCGATTCTATTTCGTGGATTCCCGAGTGTCTTCGAATGGCGCCAAAATTTATTTTATTCCGCCCCTCAATATTGCTCCTCCTTGAGCGTAAGCATCCTTTTGAAAAAAAAAATTGAATTAAGCTTATAGATGCAGGAGACTGGTGAATAATTTTTATACTTTCTCAGATTTTCGAAAGAAATTGTAAGCAAGTTAATATTATATACATTTATAAACGTATAAAATCGTTTCCGGCTTAATTTTGTGGAATAACGATATATCCATGATTAAAGCACAAATGGTAATGTCCACACTATTTTGATGGATATTACCATTTGTGCTTTAATCATGGGTTGTATACATTTATTTAAGGAAATGAGTTCGTACCTTTAAGTATAGAGTCACCCGTAAGTGCTCATTCGTACTCTGCGTATTTAAGTGCAGGAATGTGAGAGGGATAAAATGGTTCGACTCTTTTTTTCAAGTCACCCTCCTATGTCACTTTCATGTACATACTTTTGCGTATTTTTAACTCATGTAAGCACGTATTTACATACAAGAGAACGATGAATTCCTTTTGTACTTCCGCACCTTTTCAGAAAAAAAAAATATTTGTAAGTGCGCATATAAAAACAGGAAAATATGGGGAATCAAATGAATTGACCAAATAAGTAGTGAGGAAGCGCTGAGTAGTATTTGAGGAAAGAGGTGTCTTATGAAAACCTTGTGAAGGAGACGGGACTACTTGATGGGCCACATCACCAGGAATGATGAAAAACTGTCAACGAAAAGTGGAAGGGAAAATTGGCCAAGGAAGGCATGGTAACAGCTATTCACTAATGTTTTCTCATCTCGCCTTGGATTTGATTTAATTTAGGGGAGTGATTGTTTTTCATTAAATTACGAAAGTTGTAATGAGTGTACTGTATAATACTATGGCCAAAGGAATACAGGTGAGGTGAGAGCGCCTTTACTGATCTTCTTACGTGCTGTGTGCTCGGATTTCAGTTCGGAACTGTCAAAGGTACTATGAATGACGTGCACTCACAAAAAAAATAATAACTGTTAAGTACCACTATGTGGTGAGGTATACATTGTCCTCTTGTGGCCATGGCGAAAAAACACACGATTGAAGCGATTACGGAACATAACCGCCCACCAAATTTGAGTTTCAAATTTTAACTTAAATTTAATCATGAAGGAAACATACTAATACTTATCTCTGAAAGACTTAACAATTTCATTTAAACAATAGTAACAATTTTTGGTAAAGCTACAAATTCACTCCTACTAGATAGCGTAGGATATTTTTTTTTCTTTATTTTATTTTATTAACGTCTTCCAGTTAGTTAGCTTGGGTGGTTCTATATACCGATTCCGAGGGCAAATAATATTAATAATAATAATTGCTCTTTTGGGCGCTCAAGGTGTTAGAAAAATAGGATTAGTTAGAAGAAATAAAGGTAAAGGATGGATTACATCTAATCTTCATTTTGGAGGGAGGTGGTAATCAAAGACTTTTGAAGATGGGTAGGACGCCCTCGGAATCGGTATATAGAACTACACAAGCTAACTAAGACGATAATCAAATTAAATAAAGAAAAACATATTCTACGCTATCTTGTAGAAGTGAATTGGTAGCCTTACCAATGGCGTGACAGGTTAAAATGGCTGTATATAGCGAATATTTACTGCTCTGACACGACCGTCCCGACCGGGAAATGTTTTAATGACTCTCTTCAATCTCCATTGCTTGGAAAGGAACTTGTCCCTTCGAATTTGAACTAAATCTCAAACGTTTAAATGCGGCTTTGAACCAATTTGATCGCATCTGTAATGAGTGCAAATCTCCTCGGAGTACCTCAGCTAGAAATGTTGAGTTCTTTGTCTCACCAGTTGCCATTGAGATAATCTACTGCAGTTTATTTATTTTATGTCTGACTCTGGCTTGCTAAGAAGCGGCGAACCTATCAAAAATGTTCTGTTGTCAAAGCTTCCAGCTTATTTGGATTATTCGATAGTGCGGTAAGAGGCCGGGAGTTGAGTTTGGCTTCAACTTGGGCAAACACTGTTGTCGGCTCTTCAGAAGTCATTTAACGTTCCCCATTTATTCTGAGCAAAATTTTCGTTGCAGTTTTCACGTAGGCCTCCCACAAACCCACAAAATGTAGAGCAGCCAGAGGATATAAATGCCAATGAATGCGTTTGCGTACGAGTACATCAGAAATATTGTCATTTAGGAAAAAAATCGTGAAGTTGTTTGCTTACCTCCATGAGGTATCGGCTGGTTCCCTTGAAAGTAGTTCCAGTCAGAATACACGTGAGAGGATTATCTACGTCACGAAATAAATGTATCAAGAGCGGCTAAAAAAGCATCGGTAGATAAGTTGGACACGACTTCAATGTAGCATGCTTTAGTGGCTAAGCAAACTAATAATAGCAAGTAGTCTTTAGAAATTTTCACGTTTTTTCTAGTGGGCCCTTTGACATAGAATAGACCCCCAAAGTCTACACCCATGCAATAAAATGGACGACTGAGTCATTCTCATGGAGATGGAAGGTCACACATTAAGGAACGAAGGTGTCGCTCGTAATTTTATACACACGAGGACTTTAAAAATGTCCGTCCGGGAAGTTTGTTTGGAGGATACGATCCTGTAATTTTGGGAAAGCAAATTCACTAAAGTGGTTGTTTCTGCATGATGACCTAGCGTAATAACTTATGAAATTAGTCAATGTAGAGACTTATGCAAGCAACAATGGATGCTTCTTTATGTCGTCAAAAATATATTCTTTAATCTGTCGTCTACCCTGATACAACCGTGGGCATCGATGAACGGAGCTAATCTCAGAAAAGTGGGAGAACAAGGCAAATCTCTTTTTAATTGTTTGATGTCCCGTTCATAGAATAGGCTCTTATAAATTTTTTTTTTTAAAACCAGCCTTTATATTTAGATTACAGGGGATGAGCAACGTTTATATATGACACAAAGCAAAAAAACTCAGTGACCCCGAAAAACCAAAAGTGACTATAGTGACTAAAAGTTTTGGGGGGCTATAGGTTGACTGGGGGGTGGTTAAAGGGGGGTTGGAGAGAAAAAGTTATATTTTCATGTATTGTCATCGGAAATGAAGAAGTGTGCAAAATTTCAGCGTTTTTGCTTCACAGGAAGTGAGTCAAATTTGAGTTACAAGATTTGTACCAGACAAACAAACAGACAGGTTGGTGAGTTGATATAAAGGCTGGAAAAAACATTTGTGTTACACTCAATTTGCATGTTGGAGCTTGTTTCCGTTTGCGGTGGGCATCTTTAGCAATAAGCAGTTACTCTTTGTAGCCTTGGTATAGAAGAATACCCACCAAAGATACTTCTAATTATATGGTGATATGAAACATTGAAACAGACTTTGAGGATTTAGTTCAGTCACTTGGCCATGCTCGATATTCATAAAAGTATTTACTTCTTTCCATTACTCACGAGGATAAAATAACCATTAGGGATAAATCCACCGCAAATCATGTGCTATTAGTTGCGATGGTAGCACGCCACTATTAACAAAATCTGCGGTGTTGCATTTTTAGATACATAATTCCATTTTATTTCAACCATACAATCATTAATAGTTGGTAATCTCTGGCACACAAATATTTAAGTAAATGCTGAGGTGTTTTCATCTTAGATTTTATCATGGATTATTCACTCCAGGAATAAACAGAGGATATAGTAATAAGTTTAGAAATTTTTAAAGAACAAATTCAATTAATTTTGCTAGCAATACAGCACCAAGTAGTTCCAGCCTTAGAATTGACGGTTTTGATGGGCGCTACCCATGTTTTTGCCAAAAGTTAAGAGACATGGCCGTGCGTGTCGATTTTCCCATTACGAATATAAACAACAGCGGAATAGCCTTTTTCCAATTCATCGAAGACTTTAGAGACATGATACTCCCCAATTATGTCACCTGATAAAAATTTAGACACGAACCTTTTAATTTGGACCTCCGACAGGGAAGGGAGCTGCAAACAAAATCGTTCCAAAGTTTCTACAGTTGAGGTGGAATAGTGTCACCACAACCAATGTTAAGTTTCTATAATTCCTACATCACAGATTTGGCCCAAGAAACTGCTGTCGATGTCCAACCCAGTGGATCGAATGATTTCACTATCATCGAAAGAATAGTTCCCTTCGTAGAAGAGTATTTAGAGATGAAGAAATATTTCGTGCTTTCCAGGGCTGAGGACGATGGCCAAGTCGGGCATCGAAACGTCGGCAGTTATGCAGTTTCTGACCCGGTGGCGATCCCGAAATTTCTTCACTAAGTCTTTAGAGATATTATTTTGGGAATGACGAAAGCAGACACCTGTATTTCCTGGTCACTATTTTTTGCCTTCATTATAAATAAAATAACACCTATTGATGAGTGGAAGGGATGTGAATTTTCCACAAATTTAGTTAACAAAGCGCAACGCGTTTCTACTGTCAAGTCATTCTCAAGTATAATTAGAATTTTTTAACATCAGGAGTTGTATTTATGTAGTTCGTATGAGCGGTTGGGGAAGGTTGAGGAAGAAGGGGGGAAAGTACAATACAGAAGTACACTACCAAATGACGCACCTCTCCCCCCTCCTCAAAGTTCCCCACCAGCTCATACGAACTGTGTAAATACAGCTCCCGATGGTAACAACTTCTTACTGTACTTGAGAATGACCTGACGGTCGAAACGCGTCGTGCTTAAATAAATATGTGTAAAATGGCCATCTCTCTTGTTGATTAATCGGGATGTCATTCCACTATATTTCGCCTGCCTCAGTAACTTTTAAGTAACACCTATTATTTTGCGCACAGGAGTACCTCATGTTAAGCCTACACAATTGAGGCTCATCTTTTTTGGAAACAACCCTAATCTCTTTTGGCACTCGATTGTTACAAAGCTATCGTGCGATGAGAGATCAATAATCATTCTTAAAGGGCCGTTTTCATAATATGTCTTAACTAATGCCGCAACAGGGCCTAACAGAACAGAGGTAAGCTTTGAATTTAGACTCCGCCGCACAAGGCATTGAGCTCACTACAGGATTAGTAGATTTGAAAGAGAGAGCTTCCTCAGATTTTCTTCGAAGTCACGTTGGTACTTGAATGCGTCGGTATTTGGTTGCCATCTTCGGAATTCGACTTTAAACCTTTTTAAGGATTCCCCTTTACGCATGTTGTGAATGATGCCTACAAGCATGGACGTACCTAGCGATGGGCAGGAGAGGGCAGCTGCCCCCTTCCCCTAGAAGCAAAAATTGCCAATGTCTTTAAGGAAAATTAATTTTTTTATAGCAAATAATTTTAAAAACTAATAAATAACTGTTACATTTTCCTTAAAATGTTGGTTTCATCCACCTTTTCCATGCTTAAATCTTACCTACCACTTGAGCAACCATGGCTTGTCCCCCCCCCCTCCCCCTAGTTTAATCCTGGGTACGCCCTTGCCTACAGGAGCAATACCTGCATCTGTACTAAGACTTACATTCTAGTGATTTATAAACACTTGCTAGGCAGTTAGAACCAATGTCTCCAGGTTTGATAAAGTCCTTACGTTGACTGACATTCAATGATTTAAATTTGGGGAATTGGTAAAGTCTATAAAACCATAGCATGAAACATTTAACTCCAGGTTATCTATGTTGATAAAGTCTATGTTGTGTCACAACAAGCTGGAATTTAATCCTGTTTTCATGTTCAGGTTGAGACGTAGCAATTGATGAGTTTTTTTTTGAGTCGCCGTTTTAGCCACAGATGAATTTCTGGTGATATCAAACTTAATTTGCTTGCACCCTGATGTCCATAAAATATGGACGCACCTACGCCCAAATTCCAATAGACGCGCAGAGGGAAAACCAACCCTATGATTTTCAATTTCAAACGGCATTTTCTCACATTTTTCTAGAGCTGATGCGATATAGGAAATAATAAGCTAGGATATATTTGGAATTGTCATCTCATTTAAAGCGTTTACATTTAAAATATCGAAAACAATCAGCAAAGAATCAACAAATCATTATTGATTCGAATACTGAATGATTTCTATAAAGAATGATAAGCGAGCAACGTATTTTTTTGTTATTGCTGAACTAATATCTTCCATGCAATTATGTGATTTCTGAAATAATGGGTATTCTAGGAATCAAAGCCAACGCTTGACCCTTTAAGCTTGACAAAAGGTAATTAGGTATACTTTTCAACTTCAGATAATATTTTATTTGAATCAATTGGACGCGTAGATACATCATAAAATTCCTTAATATTGGCCAAATTTCCATCAAAAGTAGGAATACTAATTGTCGGTAGATTCGCTGAGTGATAGATGGTTGTTGCAGGCGATTCCTTGATTCGCGATTGGATTGATTTAATGATAGTGGCGTTCAAGGCGCTCCTCTGACTCGCTTTCAGTCGCTTCCGTGTCTTGATTTAAGTCAAATGCCAAATCTCGCAGTTCGTACGTCAACGTGATTAAGGACTGGAAATAATCTGGTAAAGCCGGAAACCGTCTCAAAAAACTGACAATTCTTCCCTATGCAATGAAATCGAAGTTGACGTCAAGAATAGTCGCTCGATAGTCCTAATGACTGCATCGCGTCTAATTTTCGTCATGGCATAGTATCTGTTTAAAAAAAATCTATTGTTCGTAAGTAATTTCTTAAACCACTTTCCTGTTCACTGTCGTCGACTTGATGACAGTGAAACAGGAAAAAGTCAATTTTGCACAAACAAACTATTAAATACGCAGAGAATTATAAACATGACTTAATCCTTAGAGTTGGAGAATGCAAAGCAAAAGTCTTTCCTCAGAATAAGTAAGTTTTCCGTAACAGAAATTCACCGCGAAATAGATAAACCTGCTATAATCTGTACCGTAGGGCCAAATTAATGTCATTTCTGACTTAAGTTTTGAGGAATGAATATTTTAATTAAATTGTGACGGCGTCTTGTGTGACTTTCCTACGTGCTGCGAGCTATACGAGCTATATCTCGTATATGTAATTACGTGCTACATTCATTTTATATAAAGTACAATCATTTCATTTTAATATACGGCTATAACATGTATTCAATATATACTTTTTCGGCTTTTATTTTGATATTTTGTTTTGATATCTAGTATAGTTAAGTTAATTATGAGAAATGTTAGGAATAAGTTTCGAAATATCAATCGTTTCCAGCTTCAGTATATTTTTATAATTAACTATTTTATCAAGAACCACTTCATATATTCTATTTACGCATACCATACCGCGTGTAATGGATTTTAATTGGTCTATGGAGGTTTGTTGATTTTTTTCAATATCAAAGTAAACCTGCTTGGAATGCAAACATGCAAGCATATTATGAAGTGGATTTTGGAAGAAAATATTAATTCCTAGTCCTGGAAATGAAAATATTTATATCTTAAAGGCATAGCGTAAATAAATGATTTTTTTTAATCGATCTAACCCTTTAAATGTGGAACTCAATAATAATCATGAATAAGTTAAATTCTTTTGTGGTGACACTGATGTCTTATCCGAAAGCCCTAAATTGGGACCTCTGCAAGTCCCCTCTTCTTATGGAATGACGCTGCATGCCGAAACGGTTAGATGTGCATCATTTGTTGATGGTTACCACACCGAGCCCTCTGAAAATTGTAGGTACCAACTCTGGCATGAAGTTAAAGAGATAGCAACTACCTATATTAGTGAAACGTCCGTGTTTCGTAATACCATTACAGGGTTGATCCGATGAAATTTTTTTCTGTGTAGTCATAGACCGCAGAAACCTTAACCAAGATTTGAATTATACTTATTCATTTGATCTCTATTACGTATTTATGTGTGAATATATTTTTAAAGCACTCATTCAGTGCTCGAATCAACGTTTGGAGAGACATCCATCATCATGAAAACTCCGAATGGAATCCATTTTTCCTTCCTCCTCGATATAAAATTTTTATTCGTTCTCCGCGGTATCGTTTAATTTAATTCAGTTTCCTTCTTTTCCTCGTTTCTTTCTTTTTTTCATTTTTCCCTGCAAAGGGGCCAAAATTTGGATAAAAATCCAATAGAAATAACTTGGGTTCAACTTTCGGAATGTTGGATGCGTCGAAAATATGGCACATGAGATGTGTATCCGAGGAATATGAAAGAGGAATTCTAAGGCGAGGAGCGATATTGTTGGTTGGAAGGTTAATAGGAATCTGTGTTTGAAAAAAAGGTATCTGAGGTGTTTGGAGAAAATTCTGAGGTAGGAATAGAATTTTTTGATAGGTTGTTAAAATGAAAACCCAATAATATTTTCCTATGTTTCACCCAATAATTAAATCATTATCAAGGTATTGTGTCTAGTAAGAACATGCAGTAATGTTAAAAATGTTGACAGAAACTAAAATCAACCTGATTTTTTAATGTGCAATTATTTTAACTAAAAACCTGTTCTACGATGTAGAAGAATTTTTTATATTTGCCGTTGCTCTCATTGTATATTGAATTATTAAACCTAGTAATTTGCAGGAAAGTTTATTTATGAACGGCATTAATTATCGGTTGATTTGCATAATAATTTAAAGTTTTTCTCTGTAATTATCTTTGAATGATATAGCATAAAGATCGAAGCGTTTGGAAGTTAATTTGACGCCTTATTTTGACCACAATCCGAAAGGTCCGCTTCGCACATGAATATTTCTTGGCTGATAACTTAATTAGAATTTGTGCGCAACGTTGAATGTATTATTTTGCAAGGATTTTAAATGGGATTAGATAGTGACTAATCCATGGGGATTGGGTACAAATGCCCCCTTAATACGGAAAATTTATAATTTTTTTACCATACCTCGCTCCCACTAAGTAATTTCGCTAATTAGTACATATAAAACCTCTTTACGAACCCTAGACTCGGTCCTGGATCCTCCTCAGAAAGAGAAGCAAGAAATTACTAGAATCTCTAGAGGTTCTGATAGAGGGATGGATGAATAGCTTGATAGGAAGATGCTTCATAATTTTGAGGTAACTATAAACACCTACCAATTTCTTGTAATATTCATTGTGCTCCTAGGCAATACATGTTACTAGTGACTTTTTACGTAGTCACGCGCATGGCTGCTAAGTTATTTACTCCAAAAAAGAAATTTGATGTAAAAAAATCATTTGGCTTTGTCGGCTTTCGAACCCAGATCTCACGGTTGGCAGTCAGGGCTTTGTGCTGTAACTGGTAGCTCACTACACCCGCAAAAGTGAGATCCTGGCTCTGGTCCCGGTCAGGCTAAAATTATTTTTTTCAAAGCAAATGTCACTCTAGCCGTAAATAATTAAATAAAATGTGTTGATTGGAGGTACTTGTGAAGTGTCCTTAAGGTTTTGGAAAATTGGAGATTGATAACAAAAAAAAAAGGTTCAAATATTACATAGACGATGGGCAAAAAAGGTAGTAAGGGACTGGGTTTGGAAGGCACTAACCAACTATTTAGATTAGGAATTATGTTGTGAGTTCTGCCCTCACTTATAAAACCAACATTCTGTTTTTATCGTAGAGTGCGTGGCGGACTGTCTAGGCAAATGATTACTGCGAATCTGGAATCTCAGAAAAGGAAATACTTTGAGCGGGCGGACGTCCTTATGATGTTTAAAATGCATTGAAGAAAGTGCGGAGCTAATTCAATGGTGAAACTTCATCGGAAAAATATTTTTTTACCCGTATATCTTGGAAATTCTAGCCACTTCAAATTATATTTTTTATTTCGTAGAATAATTAAATTTGATTTTGCAAATTCAAATCATGGAACGATTTCACAAACATATATCCGCAGATAAAACTCTCCAGGCACGAAAAAAATCGTTGGACGACGAAAGGATAAATTAAATTTTATTACCGGATAGATACGGAGAAAGCAGAAACAGTGGTTTGCGCATTTGAAATTTACTTGATGAATTAATCTGGTGGTAGAGTGATGGGTTGAGTTATAAACTCCCAAGGTACATGAAGATCACTGAAAAAACATCAGAGCGTATGAGAGTCCTCTTCGGCGACGCGGAGGAAATTTCTCATCGGAAAAAAGCATTTATCAATAAATTAAAAATCATCAGGCGGGTGTTCCGTAAAGCTCTGCTGGTGACTAGTACGCGGCTACTTCTTGAATGATCTGGTGAATGGTGGAATGGGAGAATATTATCCATTTAATTTCTATGTAAAAAGTAAACTACTTCCTTCTACCCCTCAGCTGTCGGTCGCCTTCTACAAATGCCATGTACTGGTTTGGTTTTACATCTTCGTAGGTAATTGATTAATCTGGCGTTTGGGTACCTCTCCAGAAACCTAACAATTGCTTTGTCTTGCAAATAATATAACAACATATTTTTTGACCATGGAATGAGTAAAATAATTTTTTGTATTTGTACCTGAAGATGGCTTAATAGCTGGTACGTATTGTTTTACCTTGATCATTATAAAGTTTTTGTTGACAGGTACTAATTTTCACTCAATTGATTGCCTTCCACCACATTTTGCTGGACACAGTGATGAGGATGGGGAATTGAAAATGAAACTTTAATTTAGTGAAATTTTTTTGAATTGCCTAGATGAATTGAGTTGGAATAGTTGGGAGTCATGTACTCGTGAATCAATCAATCACAAAGTAGGAGTATCCGTAGGTTATTCGGGATAAGGAGGAAGCAGAAGATTTAATATCTTCCCGTGATTGGGAGTAGGTGCAAAGATGGAGGTGATTGAATTGAGGAGTCTTTTTGATGGACGGTGGAGATTTTCCGGTAAAAATTTATCAGCGAATATCTTTGTAATGGATTGGTATTCGATTGAGGATTCCCTCCAGGTACCCAGAAATCGATTCGTGGGGCGGGTAATGGTATATATCAATTTTTTTCGATCAAGGGATAAAGGTAGGATTTGTTCGGAATAGAACTGGGATTGCTAGTATGGATTCAGCTCGGGTAGGGAATTCTCATCAGGATAGTTGAATCAGACATCTCAGAAAAGGGGAATCCTATTGCTCGTGCATAGGAAGGAAGAAACTTAAGTGCTCCCACTATTGTCGCGTCGTGGAAAATACACTGAGCCCGATGAAGACCAAACGATAGGCGGTGAGCACTTTTCTGGTGACTAGTTGAGAGTATTACTTTTATAACGGATTAATCTAGAGTAAAGGACTCTCTCCAGCTACCCAGCGATCAATGCGTCGGGCTGAAATTGGATTAGTGCATTTCTCATTTCGGCCAAAGGGTGAATAATGTATTTGCGGGGAGTGGTATTTGAGATTGGTCTGGAGAACTCTCCAGGTACACGGGAAACATAGAAAGCGGCATCTCAGAAAATGGGAATCTTCAATGGGTACGCGGAGGAATGGAGATAGAGAGTGTTCTTAGCGTAATCGTGTCGGGGAATATACTCGAAGCTCGATGAATGGAGGGCCGTGGAGATGTCTCGGATAAAAGTCTTCGAAATGGATTAATCTAGGTTCAGGGACTCCCTTCAGACACTCAAATATCAATTCATGGGTCGAAAAATGGATAGAGGTATTTAGTTATTTGAACCTTGTACGAGGAGGTGGTTGGTGCTGAGTTGAATTTGGGAATTGCTTGGTATTATGGTTTGATGAAAATCACCACATTACCTAATCACCTAAGGTCAAGTGGACGGGAAGATTTGTCTCGTATGATGTACATATTATCACTAGATGACCTTGCAAACGCTATTTTACCATATAAATTATTTCTAGGGAATATTTTGGTTGTCAAATTAAAAATGACTTATTGTGTGTGGGGATGTGGTATATGACTCAAAGAGGAATGAAGCGCTGTGACAGATGACGACCTGTAAAAAAAAAAAAAACACCAAACACTTATTTTTTGAATCCATTGTACTTTTATTATTATAATAAGTAAATTTCAAATTAAATCTCTTAAACAAATAATGAGAATTAAAAAAATAAACATTATCAGTCTCTTAGTGCAATGGAGTCTACGATATTTTTTAATGAATCCATTTTTAGCCAACACAAACAAACTGGATGGTTTACACACGCAGTAGTATTCCACGTATAATTGTCCGTGTGAAAAACTCGGTGTACCCAAATCTAAGCCGCAAACAGACATCTTTTGGCCTAGAGACTTATTGACTGTCATTGCGAATGCCAATCTAATTGGAAATAGAGATTTGTGGTAGTAATACATGTTTTCCTTAGAACTTCCCATTCATAATGTTCGACAGCGTTCTTAATCAATTTTTTAAAGACTAATCGTGTGCCATTTCACAACCGTGGTGGGTTAAATTTACGGAGCATATTTAAATGGAGATCCAACCTTGTTGTAAACGGAGCGATGGTATGCCTGGCAAATCCAATAAATTCAAAAACTCAGGTGGATAAATTTAAAGATTCACGGGTGTCGCCAACTGCATCGATAGAAGAGATGTCAAACTACATATACAATACTGACGGTCGTCAAGGGGACAGTAAGCCAAAAACGCTAAAATTTCAAAATTTTTATGCATATTTTTTTATTTCACCGTAAATCACGAGGAAACATTCTTCATGGCAATGGATTGACATAAACTTAGGCACTATCTCTCGGTGAACTGCAAGCAACTAATTGCCCGAAAAATGGAATAATGCAATTATTTTATTCTCAACCATTGACTGAGGCATTTCATGCTATCAGACTTTGTGTGGTTAACTTTGAGGAAGGAATTTGCAGAAAATGTCGCGTCTTGGAGACGCCTAGCTCCACGATTATTAAGGGAAAGAAAGTGACGGCCGTCGGATATATTGCCAATTAAAAGTTTTTAGACTTCGGGATGAGGATAAGTTTTGGTACGGAATTGAATTTGGAATCGGCAAAATTGGCTGAGCTATGGACAGGAAAACTCCAGGTACATGGGGATGATTTAATAAGACATCTTAGAAAATAATGAGTTTAATGAATATCTTAGATTAATAATATAGTGACTATTTCTTATATTCTGTATCCGTATCGTAAGAAAAAATATGAACTCGATGACAGTGAAATATATTGTTACAAACGCCGGAAATTTCTCTGGTTCGGAGAACGTATCACTCCATCTTGAACATGCTAATTGGTGAAACATGAATTGTTTGATAATTACTATGCTATCATTTATACATTTTCTGGGGATATACAGTTGACACCAGTCATGCCTGTATGGCATGTTTAAAAATTTTATATCAATAATTTCCAAAATGTGTCATTTTTATGCTCGTTGTTTCGGAAAATATGTTCCTGAGTTCATTCAATATAACCTGGAATTTTCAAGACGATAGTTCAAGTTTTAAACAAAGAATGCTTCGCAAAGAAGACAAATACGGCCGGTCAAGAGGGAGTGACATTACATTTTCTACGTCCTCCTCGGCGGTTAGCTAAACGGCCGAAAAGTAACAGAAACTATTGGTCATCTGTTACATTTTTTTGACAACGCTGCAAAATATTGCGTTTGAAATGTGAATCTAAGCTACGGAATGTACGAACGGATGTTTTAGCTTTCCTTCCAGCTCTATGGAAGTAACAGTGAAAAAATCGCAAAATGTCGCTCAAATTTTCTATAGTGTCATTATAGTGTATTTTTATTCAATGAATGAAGCAATTTACGCTGTTTTAATTCGATGATACCATGCCAATATTTGCCGGAGGTGGGATTTTTCAAAAGTCGACTAATCCTTACTTTGATGTTGTGTTGAGGAAAATTAAAGTGTAACACTTTGTCCGTAGGATGGGACGTTAAGCCAATACCTCCTTGGCACCTTTCTTTAAGAACAGGCTAACGCCGACGACGGGCTTCTCTGTACCCTTCCTCCCTTACCCTTCCCACATGGTCCAAATGACCTTACATATCGGTCGCCTCCTCCAAATACCATTCCTTAAAAGTTGAAATCATTCGCCTTCGTAATCGAATAACGTGGATACTCTCTCCCTGTCTCTCTCTAACCCCTGGCCCTCTTGAGCCTCAAGAGCACCACCTTTCCTCAAGAGCAGTCTAACGCCGATGCCAGGTTTCTCTCCACCCTTCCTACCTTACCCTTCCCGCATGACCAAATTCCCAAATGACCTTAGCTGTCAGTTGCCTCCTCCAAATACCATCCCATACCGTCCTTTAGAAGTTGAAAATATTTGTCTTCGTAATGGAATAACGTGAGGTTGGAGGCTTTCTCTCTCTCCATGTGGCCAACAATAAATCCTTGGTCGCAAAATTGGACCAATTCATTTATTTATTTTCGACCCATGCCTCAGGACGGGATTGGCGGCGAGGTGCGGTGTGTTTGGGTGCGTGCGATCGGCAGGGAGTCCGCGGGGAGCGGGTCGGGAGATGTCCGGGAGATTAAGGGGAGTGGGGAGGGAGGGAGGGAGGGCGGGCGAGCCTGGAAATGGTTCGCGGAGGCGGAATTCAATCGGATGCTGGAGGCCAGGAGCCGGGGGGACGACGTGACGTGAGGTGTATGGCAGTGGGTGGAGGGGGAGAGGGAAGGGTTGAGAGTCTCCTCAGGGGGGAAAGGGAGGGGATAGGTGGGTCCACACGCTGTAGGGAAGGGGGTCAGGACAGGTGGGGAAGTGTTGGGCTCTGAGCACGACGAGAGGCTGGTCAACAGGTATCGAATTGGCGTGCCACGCAGGAGATACACGGTGCGGGTAAGCTGGAGCGTGGAGTTGGGCTTCAGGTGGAACTCCAGGAAGGGTTCCGGTGAGGAAATATATATGAGCGAGCGCACCGTTACGCATGCATAAGAACAATGCACCTATCGGCGGGTGGCAATCAAAACACGGGTGGAGCGAAAACAAGTCTGCGCGTTCATTATTCCAACTTTCATTGAGGTTCCCCACCATTAAGTGTGTGACCTGGTACGCGAGCGTGTAAACATCGTGGGCACTGTTAGGTGGTATCAAAACACAGAGAGTCTCATCATTAATGAAACTTGTCCACCTCTGAGCATTTACTTCGGATGAATATACTTGAAAAGAGGAAAACAGTAAGATGTGGGTCTCAGGGAATGCCAAGAAGGTGATAAATTTGATAAAGGTTTTAAATTTTGCGGTGCTGGGCGTAGACACGTGAGCCTAAAAAAATGAATTTTCTTCAGTTTTACGTATCATGCGAAAAAATCACCCTGCTTCAGGATTTACTTCATAGAATATTTTTTTGGTCCTCTAAAATGTTTAAACTGCTGAAGACTACCCAATATAAACTAAAGTGAATCCTTGATTCGAAGCCAGATAAATCTACCCTGTTACTGTCGAATCAAGAACTTTTGCTTTCATCAAGAATAGTCATTCTGCCAACAGAAAATGCTTGGATAAAACTATTCCCAGAATATGGAAAACCCGACTTAATGAAAGATCATCCGAAGCTTCTGCCCTGTGTTGATCCTCCCTCGGGTGGGTAAATAGATCCGCATGTATTTATAAAGGGAGAGAGAGACTATCGGATGGGGATGCGTAAGGTGGGAGACTAGGATACGTGGGCAGGGGTTCGGGGAGGAGAGGGTAGGGGAATTTTTTTTATTAAGGGTGGGCCGTGGAGCGCGGGAGGAGGAGTATTTGCGAGGGAGGGGAGGGAAGGGTGGAGGGGGGGGGCAAAATGGGAGAGAAGCCCACCGATCGATGCCAGGGTCGTGAGAGCGCGACGGTGGCGCCGCGGAGCGGACGGCGCCGGATACGCCCGGGGTGGGCGAGGTGCATAAAAGGAGAAGGGAGGAGGAGATGAGACAATGAAAAAAATAGGGGCCTGGGGAAGGGGGGGAAGGGTTTATTTTTTATTTTTTTTAGGGTGTCAGGGTAAGGGGGGGACCCTAGTCGGGGAAGGACACGCGGGTTTTAGTCGGAGTTTATACGAGGGTAAAGCGGAGTGGAGACCGAGGAAGGGTCGGCATGTTTGTTTATAATTCATCACGCAGTGCCAAGTCACGTGGGCACTCCTCTTAAAAAAATATATACTTCCTCTCTCTCTCGTTCATTCTTTTCTCTCTACTGACTCACTCGGGCAACTCCTCCCTTTTTTTTCTCTGTCGACGCGATAAGAGAGAGGAAAAGCGGTCAAAAAATAAAGTGATAAAGGGTGGAAAAAATTATTCTCAATGGGCGACCTCGTTTGTTTATTTGTCCCGGAGTCGAGCGGGACTCCCTCTCGGGGAGCGTCGGGTATGATGCGGGTCGTGATGCATGCTCGTTGCTCCGCGACGTCGAAACCATCCGGTCATCATCCTTCCACGGGTGGTGCCATTAAATAATGCAAATTCGGACAGACGCCGACGGAGCGCCGCGGCCGTACCCCCAAGCGCGCTGGTGAAACCGCCTCGAAGCGCCGTTAATTTCCGTTTTCCACGGTCAATGTCCAGATTTTGATGGGGCCCAACCCTTGTTTCTGGCCGAAACATGGCTAACGATGATAACTTGCGTGAGATCTTGCGTGGTTTGCCTCCCCACCGATGTAATGCAGGTCATTGTGGACCCCGACAGGAAAATTGTCTGGGAGGAGTTTTCAGTGTCCTCAGTCCCTCAGTCTCTTACATGCTATGTTGTCAGGTGTGGCGATTTATTTGATTTTGAAAATTTTCAGTTACTGTTATTAATTATTTGTTTATTTTTTAAACACACCCCTTGGTTTTAAATTCTAATTGTGGTCTGCAGTTCCTCAGTGTATTTCACTCTCTAGGTCATCCGGTGTGGCGATTAATTGCCAGGCGTTGTTTTCCAGTTATTGTTCTTCACAGTATATCCTTTCCCAACAAAATCCTTTAAAATTCAAATTAATAAAGTGGTTGGCATAATTTTTTTATAAAAAAAGCAAGGGGTACAAATGAGGCCGCTTGCTTTTCTGCTACCGTCGCGACATGATGAATGTGGAATACATTTTCTTAACTGAAAACCAGCAATTTCTCGCTTCCTCGCCCAACGCTAAAAAATTATGCGTACCAATCTCTGCTTCCCGCAATGACCTAAACTATTGGTGATTGCTATAAAGTTACGATAACAATATGGTGAATTTGCGGGCGAAGATATCCTGTAGACATTTTTCAATCGACTCATTTACCGTGGGAGATAGCGAAGGTCAACTTGAAGACAAAGCGGTACGTATCGGTTGTGGGTCATGGAGGTGATAAATAATTCTGAGCCCCATGGGCTATAAATCATCATATTTGAGAGGCGGAAAACTCTACCGATAAATGCCGCGGTGGAAGCTAAACTCTTATGATTGAGCGTATATGTACCCTTTATACACCCAATTATTTTTTGCCGTCATTGTTTCGCATGAATGGAAGATGTTGAGTAACCATCGCTGGGTACACATAATATTTCTCTAGTACCAACGATAAGTTCATTCTCGCCTGGTACTAGAAGGGAATCCTTGTAAATAAGCATAACGACAGTGCGTAATGAAATCACCAGTGGCGCCATCTCCATCGGATTTTAGGGGGGCACGAGCCCCCGCAAAATTCGTCTTGAGTGGGGAGGAAAAGATGTGACAGGCTTGTCGATTTTCCTTGGAGTGTCAAGTTCTCGAGAGTTGAGTTTTCAGGCTTCTAATTTTGATAATATGACTCTTCTTAAATGCTTTCAAAAACTTAAAAACTCTCTCTTTATGAAATTTCTCGGTGCAAGACCCCCACTAAGGGCCTCCTAATATTTTTTATAAGTCGGCAACCCTTGAAATCACCCTTGAGTACTGGTAGACCAATTTTTCATTGAAAGGAACATGATTTCCGGGACGTGCTTTGTTCATTTTCTATACTGACTTTGCCTCTGAAATTTCATCTTTCTGAACATTGCTGACTTAGAATTTTTTGAGGTCGGATAAATATTCATATATGAACCCAAAAATACGCAGTATATGTCTTTTAAATATAGCACAGGTATCTTTTCGTTAAAAAAAATTGAATTAAATTTAGATGCATGAAGTTAAAGCTTGAGAATTTAATCATTTTTCTTTGACCGTGGCAAAGGAGGGGGAAATCATAGGGTTCCGATTAACAGCCGCTCACGTGGATTTAAATCAGAAAGCTGAACGTAATCAGCATTCATCTTTAATGGGTTACAAGGGAACTTATATATTGCACAGACCCAAATGAAGGGTGTTTGAAAATTAGTTTCCAAGGGGTTTGTTGGGAAACATCCGCTCCAGGTGATAGCGCCAAATCATGGCGATCGGTAAATTCGCTACGCAAGATGGCAGTGGGAACGAGGAAGCGTCGTAAAACGGATCAGCGTCGAGATGAATTACGCAGGGCGGAGTCAAATGGGGTTGCGTTGGGTCCGAGGGGCAGTTAACGCTCGTTGTAGCCGTTTCGTGGGACGCGCGTTTGGATTAGGAGCCTAGACTTGGGGCGCTATTAATAACACCAATTTCAGGGTGGTTCCGGTGGGGATTGAACAGCACGTTTTCATGCCGGATTCTCATTAAAAACGGATCAGCTGGTAGGGAGAGGTTGGGATAAATTGCGCAGCGAAAGAGAAAGCCCTTTTCTCGCGAGAGTTCGAGGCGTGAAAGGACATTGACGTATTCATTCTGCTACACTCCACCTCCGACCTTTCCGGCCGGCTTGAGCCCTTGTGTATTGTATTTCTCCGAAAGGTCTCGGGTTCTGGTCCTCTTTTAAAGTTGGTTCTATCCCGGGTTCTTTCTAGAAAGAAATTGTGGCGCCCTAGTAAGGTTCCCGTCTAGCTGACTCAAGAATCGGGTTTTTGTTTCCAGATAGAGGATTCACTTGCTATTTTAAGTGTCCAGTTTAACTCAATTGGTATATATTCCTAAAAATCAGTTGTGAGAGTATCTTGATGTAACTTTTTCCTAGTTGGTGAATTTAAATAAAAATTAGGTTTTATTAATTCTACGTAAATTTGGTCCTATCATGGCGTCGGTTCTGGTTGAACAGAATAAAGTTGCTATCTTTATCCCTTAGCGGAAATAAATATATTTGGTCTGTCAAAAAAATTGAAATGTGAGCACTAAAAAACCTAATTTCTTTTTGAATCAATTTCCCTTCTTAATTCTGTTCCGATTATGTGTTAAAATCAGATTGGTTTTATCGAGTGCTGAAATCCTGTCTTAGGCCCTAGGTTTATACCAGGCAGAATTTTTTTCTTACATTTCATTTTAATATCCAATGTCTGTTTATAATCACGAGTTGGTAATATCTTATCATTCATCCATTATTCATCTCACCTTCCTACCCATATTGATATTGATTGCATGCTGACATATTCCAGGGATGCTAACCAAATAATTAATCAATACGTTTTTGGTACCTATGTGGTTAGTTATTCCAAGGGAAGGATTCCATGTATCGGATGGAACAATAAGCCCCTTGGCAGGATAAAGTCTATACCTTGCAATCTAAAGGTCGTGAATTTTAATCCCTCCTAGGTTATCCTTATTCCTGGGTATGGATGCTAGCCAATATTGCATGGAATTAATGGACTCCGTCATTTAACTCCGTCATTTGTCACCAATGAAGAGAGGAACCTCCTATAAGGAGAAGACACCGGAAATGGCTAGTGCTAGTACCATTCGGAGACGAAATCTAAAAATCTTAATAGAAAGTTGTTGGGTAGATGGGGAATGTGATGGGCGAGAGTATGGTTCATGAATAGAATAGTAGTGAATGAACCAATTTAATATGGAATTTAATTTTGATAGGGGGTCTGGGCTCTCTACAATTTTATTTCTTTCATTGATAACAACTACGGTCCATTTGAGCCTCATGACTTGTCATAAAGTTTCATACCGCACATGTAGCGGCACATAGGAAAGAAAATGACGATTTGAATAACATAGAAAAAAGAACAATTTAGAATGTAAAATAAAAATGTATAAGAATTCACAATATTAACTTGATAGTAAGTCAAGAACACCGAGCAAATTAAATAGATTTAGGCATTCCAAGTTAATGAGTGGAATAAGGTTTTCATGTCCAATGTATTTAACATGATTATTAAAGACTTTTTTTCAATTAACCAAGGTTGTAACGATTTATATACTACTACCGTCGATTATTATATCAACGCATTTAAAAGTGTGTGGTACATAATATTTTGGAAACCTTTCATCTTATAAATAGAATACCGTTATGTTGACAATACAGGGAATGTTTCATGTAAACCTACCTTAACCGTTGTATTGCCTTTAATAATCGCTCTCGCCTTTGCCTTTTCTGCCTCCCGAACTCAAACTCCGCGACATAGGTTATTCCGTCAAAGGCGTCGGCTCAAAATCACATCCACCACAGAGTGTGTATACGCCGTTGCTCCGCCTTTATTATTCGCGCGGCGCCAAACAGGCCGCGCTGCTAATCGAAAGGGCACAGCGTGCCCCCTTTTTTACGCCTCATAACTTTTGATGATAAACTAAAGGGTGGGTGGAGGGTTGAGGAAATAAAAACTTAATCCCGTCCCGGCTAGACGTTTCGATTACCAACCCACCAAACCACCTTCAGGCGGAGGGAGTGGTGTAGTATGGGAGAGCTCTCCGTCCGCCAGAGGACGTAACGAGCGCGGCTGAAGAGGGCACCCTGACGGCAAAGCACGGCCCGTGAGAGAAACTTCGGTCGTGATTTGCGGGCGAAAGGGGTTAGAAGTGGGTGACTCATGGAGTGCCTTGCCTTGCTCGAGGACGTGGGCGTGTAGTGTTTTAGTAGGCCTCAGTGCTCTGGGCTCGGTGCAGCCTCGAAAGCGGGGATTCTGGAGATGTATGCCATGGACCAGCTGGATGAGGGGAGGGGATTATGAGTGGGTTTGAAATTATGACGGACGAGAGAGTGTGCAACGAACGGGGGTTGGGGGAAGTGAGAAATCTCCGGGTAAAAAAAAAGGTACTGCGGGTAAATGGTGCGCGAGGAGCGCGGTGCTTTTTTTTTTAGGCGTGCACGGACCGGTTTATGAGTTCCTGGAAAGGGTTGCGCGAAGATGGACAAGCTTGGGCAGATCAAGACGTCAATACAGCATGCTAGGAAAAAATTACGTGCGTTGCCATGGTGACAACGAAATGAGACTGGGAAAGTACGTTGGCAGGTGAACAGGATCTTATGTACTTCGATTATTTAAGTCCAGAGAGGTCATATAATTAATTGCTAGCATCGCCTGTTCCCTCTTTTTTCCATTCCCCTTGTCCAGACAGCCAAGTAATCTCACTTAAAAATGAGTGTTTTTTAATTTTTAAAATTTTATTACTTATCTTCATTGCCGCGTAAACAGCTCAGCGGGGGAAATTAACGCATAAAATCGTCGGACGATAACGAACAACCATTTCCTGGATCGGAAACAACCTAATCAGGCAGGACTCAGAGCCACAACCTTCGGTTTGGCAAGCGAGAACTTTATATAATTCTCAGATTTAAAAAAAAGGAAGTAATGTGGTTTATCTAATGAGAATAAATTCAGCATGAAGAGGGAGAGTATTTCTTTTTTAATACCCTCCCTTCGAATTATTTTATAAAATTATTATAATCCTCCAATTACAATTATGGTTTACATGTTTATCAGACTATATGCGCAGAGCCACAATAAACCTCGATGCGTTGAAACAAGAAATATTTCAGATTGTGCTATTTTTAGGATAGTGCCATTTTTCAGATTGTTCACTATTTAAATGTATTAAATATCTAGCCCAATGAAATTTACATTAAATTGTTGAGGGAAAAGACCATTGGCCGTCTTCAAATACTCATAAATCAAAGGAATGGGATAATGAGTGTATTGGTGGAGAATTTCTGTGAATAATCGAATTGATATATCAATAAAAAGGTTTACTTTATTCTGAAGTTTTTTTCATTAATTTAATAATGTTTATTGATCTAAGGCTTGACTCATTTTGAGGACACATTTAAGGAAATGAAAGAGGTTATAGGTTGGAGTATATTCGTCGGCGCAGAATCCGGGAAATGTCTAGAGTAAAAATAACTCACTCGGTGATATCTAAACTCTACCACATATGTGCTCGTTTCAATGTTGTACCAGTTACGTAAAATTATGCAAAAAGTGGCTCAGCGCATTTTAGATGACTAACTTCCGCAGTAACGCTCGGTAGTTATAATGTAGATCTACATGAAGAAAATCAATGGTGACACAGTTCAAACAAATGGATGATTTACCCTACCCGAATGGATTTCATCACCAGATTAATGTAAATTATGCATGATCTTTACTATGACTAATGACTTATGAGTTCCCGGTAAATTTAGTATGGAGAATGTTAGTACAGTCAGTCGTCTACTTAATAAATTCCTAATAACGGACTTTCAGAGTAACGATCATTCAAAAAATCCCTTCGTGTACGCCGCGGCGTAGGGGAACTCGCACTTTGTGCCTAACCATGGCCTCCTTTAATACTATACAGTAATCTTAAATAGTATTAAAGGAAGCCATGGTTTTGTCCACTCTTCCTTCCCGCGGTTAGTGATAATTTTTTGACTCCAGCTGCATCGCATGCGCAGTGAGATCAGTTCGTAACCTTCGTGAGAAAACGCAAAATTGTAATGCGGCATTGCATTATGGGGGATTTATATACTTTAGATGCCTTGCTTAGATTTTTCAACTCACGAACTAATTCAACTTACCAACAAGGTCTCGGAACGCATTTTGTTCGAATATCGAGGACTTACTGTGCTTAAAACATGCTTGGTGGTCTGGTTTGGGTTTCCAGTAGCTGAGATACTCCATCAGGGAAGGCTGTATGATGTAGCTCATAATAATATTGGATCGTCATCCATAAGTTCCTTAATAATCTCTGACTCAAAGTTTGGGGGACAAGACCGCTCATCTTGCCAGGAGGAGCTTTCCTTGAGGCAGTTTCAATTTTGGACCCGTTCCCTCCTGTAATTGATCCGAAAGTTACGAGATCTAATTAATCACTCTTCATACAGTGATTAGAAATGTCATGAACATCCGATAGGTCTTTTTTTACTTCGTATTGGTGTACTTAAGGTGATGAATTGTAAGAAATTGTTGTAGAACTTACGTAGCGGCACATAACAAAATGACGATTCGAAAGAAAGCGTATAAAAAAGGTAGAGCAATTTATAATGTTAACTCAACAGTAACTTAAGAACACTGAACAAAGGTAATGGATTTAGCCATTCCAAATATATCAATTTAAGGGTTTTTATACACAATGTATTTAAAATGACCATTAAATTTTTTCTCAAGCAAACAAGGTTGCAACTACTCCTTTAATACTGCCATCCTTCAAGGTATTCAGGCACGCATTTATAACTGGGTGGTACCTACTTAATATTTTGGACACAATTTAACATCTAAATGACTTTATGTTACCAATACAGGGGAAGTTAATTAATAGTGTATAAATTTCCTTCGGTACCCATACGTTGTTCACGTACGTGTTTTCTCATTTTGTGCCACAAGTATATTATGAAGCCTGACTTACCTAGTCATAGCATTATACACCGATCTGTATCTTTTTTGAAATAATGGCAGTAATTGTCATAGCTTTATACCTCTCCCTCGATTTTTTTTGTTTTCTGAGCAGTACGATAAAAATTGGACGAAAGCAAGTGTTTTAATGCATTTGCCTATATTTGCGTAGGCATGATTCATTCATCTCAATATCTTCATATGAATGGATAAATATTATGTTTCAATAATACTTATGAATATTGATTTCTATTTCATCATAATGAAATGAAAGAGCATTTAATTACCATCAAAGATGTCATAGTATTTTTATCCCAGTTAATCTCTCCTGAGCGGCCATAATGCCATTTCCATTCCATGGAAGTAATGGATTTCAATTTTCTTTTATGTATAACCACTGGTCTTATATCGATGATCACTTAATAAATGAAATATTATTCTCTTCAGAAATTCATTTTTTAAAGTCAGAATTAGTAGCTTATTTTTTCTAAGCTAATCCTGTATAATTTTTGTTCATGAAGCCATTTCTGTCTTAAGAAGACGAAATTCAATTCAAATCAAAAGAAAAAGTCAGTTCGATACATTAATTAAAAATTAGGAGAAATAGCCGATTTCCAATATAGCCAAAGAAATGTAATAGTAGTGTATTATATTTTTATCTCTTTCAAATTATTGTGCTTTTTGTAAATTGGATACACCTATAATAATTTTTGAAATATTGTTTATAAATCTCAAAAGTAAATTATATCTGGAATTAATTATTCTTGTGGCCTTTGCTATAAAAATGTAAATTATTCTTATGGTCTTTGCTATAAAAATGTAACAAAAGCGCCAAATTTGTTTAGATATCCGCCTAACGGTGGTGAAACAGTTTCTTCCTATTATAGGTTTGATAGAGCCATCATTTGGGCGGTTTGTTGATGAGAGAGCCTCCAAATCGTGTGTGATTCATCTTCATTCTTTTCTACTACAAAGGCGGCTCGCCATCTCCAGGCGGCCACCATTAAATTTGCATGAATAACTGGATGGGCTGCAGTGGTAGTGGGGCAGTGACGGTCTCTTCGCCATATCCCGTTAATTCTTGGATGTGGATTGAGGACGCGCCTTTATAGCCCGGTGGGGACCTTGAAATCTCCGTGTTCTGTGCGATTTCCGAAGCGGCATCGGGAATGCTGCCCAGTCGACGTAGTGCGCTGGGTCCAAAACTGCGGCGTAGGAATCCGTCGAGAGGGGTAGAATTTATCCTTTGCTGAGGTCACAAGATCGGTAATGGTCCTCCAAATTACCGATTTAATTAAAGTTTTCCTGCAATGCGCTCTTCGAATACCAGCGAAATTTGACAATTGAACAATGTTCCGGATTTGAAATATAACTCGCAAAAACGGTTGATATTACTGAATTTTTATCTGCCTGGTTTACCGCTGTAGGACAGTGGTAAATTATCACAGGATTTTCTTTATAACTGTGTCATTCGGGTTGTTTTTGTTTACTTTTGTGGCCTTGATATTTAGGTTAAAAAACGGCGGGTTGTTCCAAAATCTTATCTTTTCGGCTTAAAACTGTGGTGTGTTTCACTGTGGTAATATCGCCTCTGTGTGTTTTTCAGGTTGTTCTTCGATTGATTCCGAACACACGTTCCCACTATCGTTTTTTCTTTTGAAATTTAAGAATTTCCAGCAAGTTGTCGGAATCTTCTATTGTAATAGTAATGTTATGCTCGAATTCCGTTATTTTCGTATGAAAACGATTGATTTTTAAATGGGATTGTCGGACAACGCTCCTTTGTTAAAACCTGAAACTTTTCTTATGACTGAAAGTATAATATATATAAATAATAATATATAAAGATCAAAGTGTGTATTCAGGGTAAATAACAGAAATCTGCATTTTTATACTTGGATCCAAGGTTTTGATCTCTTTTTAATCATATTTATTGCCTATAATTATATTATAGTCATGTCTTGTCAGCGGTCAAAAGTGTTGTCAGTGGTGATAACGAGGATTTTTTGGTTGCATTAGAAGTGGTAATTTGGTGATAAGGGTTTATTTGAGACCTAATGTATAATTGAGCATCCATGTGTTAAAGCTTTTAAAATTCTATCCTTTAACCGTAATTTAAACTCAAAAAGTATCTCCGGAATTATTGTAATGAACAACTCTGTTGTTAACATCAGCTTTTACTTATTTTTACTCAAATTCACCGAGCTTTTAGTGTAAAATTTAAATATATATCAAAAATTTCATTCCACTTAAAAGTTTAATATTTTTGGCCCCAATCAATTAGGTGATACTCTTCAGCTTTCTATGTTTTTATTTTATAAAAATAAATGTGGAACTTCTGGTTTTTTCTTTGATGTCTAGCGCTTTTTTTCCACTGAAGTTATTATGTTTTCCATTAAAAATTCATTCCTGATAATATAAAAGGAAATACGAGACGTGCTTTCTAAAAATTCCACTCGAAGTAAAAAATTAATAATGCTGGTAGTTCAGCTCCTTAATTTTGAAGCACTCTCCAAACATTTAAGATTCCTATGAGGCGATTTCTATATCAATACGATCTTTCGGTCTGGGGAAAGCATCTTTTAATCTTATAGCTTTCGGTTGAATGGGCCTTTTTGTCAAATTGGTAGCGATCTTTCCATTTTAATTGAGTAAATTAATATTTGACTTTGTAATTGCCTTTTCTCTTTTATTTCTCATTTGTGCGTTTAACTATTTTAATTTCCTCCGTTGCATTTCATGTTAAGTGAAATTCAAGAATTGTAAGAGTTTTACTTTGGCCAATGACATAAAAGTAAAGCATGCTATTAAACTCTTGGGAATATATTATATGCTCGACATTTTTTTGTTGATAGAAAGTTTTTTCTCGAGTTAAAATATATAAAAAAACGTTATTTGTGAGGAATGTGTCATTACGTTGCTTCATTGAGCACGGTACAAAATGAATTTATTATAACTATTTCTCTACCATTTAGACTTTATATGTATTTCATTCGAGGGAGACGGGGATGAAATAGTGAGCAAATTAGCGAAATGCTGACTTTGGTAACCGAGTTAACTTCATGATTGGTCCCCAGTAAAAAAAATGCCCCGGGAGATAGTGCCGTTGTTGGAGGCAGTCCGCGTTTTATTGATCAACAGATGATATCACCGGTGGTACGAGTGCAAAGTCAGCCGGTTCGTTGAAGAAAGCGAATGGGCGAGCAGAAATAAATGTTGCAGAAAACTGGAAAGTGTAGGGATCGTTTTTTCTCCTCTCCCTCCTGCTCTGTTACTCCGGTCTCCGTATTCATGAAGGCCACAATGGCTGCTCCGCGCCCAGGGGATATAATCGAGCGAAACCTCTGGAGACTACAGAGTTGTCCAATCTAATGCTTCAGCGAAAATATTTTTGCGTTTATCCGCTCCATTATGATTCGGGTCGTTTGATTAATTATATCCGTCGCAAAAACCTGTCGCAGCCGCTGTGGACGTTTTTGTGGCTCGGGTGTCGTAAATTTTAAAAGAATTTTTAGCAAACATGAAATTGTGCGTCGGATTATTGATGAATGTAGAATAAAGCTGGGGATGGAATTGGCAAAAGGATCGCTTAATCTGAAGAAGATAGGAAAGTGATATCATCAATCTTAGTGAATGATGTGTAAAGAGTCATTAGAGAAAAATGATATCAAAGTGGTGGATAATTACGAAAATAAAATTCACGATATTTTATATAAATAAGCTTTTAGATACTTTTAGAAGCAATTATCCTTTTACACTAAAATAAGCGGCATTATTAAAGAAATTTTATATTTAAAATGTGATTACCTTCTTAAAAGAAGAAATAAAGAAACAAAAACTGTGCGTATATAATGTCGACGTTTGTTGTTGTAACAAATTAGAATTAGAAATAGAAAAAAATTAGCATTTTTGCAATAAACGCGATCTGGTCTAGTTAAAAGTCCTTGCTCATTTTCTAGTTTAGTCATTTTGAGGTCGAATAATACTTTTTAAACCAGCATAAAGCACTCCAAATTTTGGCTCTCGCTGCATCTTTGTGAAAAATTCATATGATAATCCGTTGATCCAAGGAATTTGTGCCCGTCTGATCCTGGTATTTTGAGATTGACATTTTGGCCAGCATCCCAAGGTTTTCTTTTTTGTCCCTAGGCGATTCCCTTTTTCGCTATTGTCCTCGGGCAGGCTGTCTAACCGCATCCACCGACACCTCTCCGTAGTATCGCTCTTTCTCTTCGTTCTTTCAACTCAATCCTTCCACTTTTTCCTCGCCCGTTCCTCCCTCCTGACTTTTGCCACACACATGTAGGCACGACCTGGAATTCATGGCTTTGTAGGGAAGTTCAGGATATTTTTTACACATGGCTAAAAGGACGAAATGCGAGGAAAATGTGGTGTGAGGCAAGGTTCATGATTTCCAACGAACAGAAAATAGCTTTTCTAAAAAAAAAAAAAATGCAACGAGAGGTCTCTGTCGCGAGTGTCAGCAGTCATTAAACTGAATATATTTTTTTCTACCCTGCTCTCCACACCGTTCTCTTGTCGGAGAGCCTCTTTATTTCTCCTCCAAGCCTTTATCTCATTAAATTCATGGAACTAATTCTTGTTCTCGTCACTGTGTAGTCCCCTTGTTATCGATTTTTCCTCGTCAGCTCCGCCGTCTGAGGACGTTATTTAAAACAGTACCTATCTGACTCTTTCGTGTGCTCTCTACTAATTACCCTTATTAAAAAAGAACCAGTCGTTTTTTACGCTCGTATCGGTAGCTTTTGTTTTATTGAAGGGCGTAGTCCAATCGGGTGGGGCGTTTCCTCCGCAAGGTTTTCCTTCTCTCTGTCTACGTGGAAAAGCAGGTGAGCGACTCGTTCTCACGCTGACTTCTTCATGTCATGACACTCACTCGTGATACTGGTCTATCGAGTTTCAAATCGACGACACTCATCAGATATCAGCTAATGCTAATTAAGATTTCCATGGAAAATATTCCAATTAATTTATTTAATAATGAGTAAAGGCTTCCCATTAAATGTTCCACCGTTAGTACCATCCTTCTCTTCAGTATAGTTCTTCCCTCCATCCATCTTGCTTGAACTGTTTCTCTCTAGAGGGTTCTCATAAAATAATGGTCTTATTTTAAACATGATTTAAATGAAAACAGAATTACAGTAGCCCTCTCCTAACGAAAGGTGCCAAGGGGACCAAGGCTTAACTTTCCATACGACGGTCGGAGTGCTGTACTTCAAGACATTTGCACTCCTTGAGGCAATAAGTTCATTCAATATTCAAATTTTTGATAATAGAAATCCACCTGCCTACGGAAACCCCCTATTTGCCTGGGACGTCATATATTTACTTTCTTATCGATCAATATAGAATAACAGTGGTTATTAAATTTCCTTGGAGGAAATGATCATTAAGAATAAATCTTTTGGGTGATATCGTTGAATTAAGGCTGCTATTAAGTGTACATGTTGTTGATTTCCTGTAGGAAGTTGGTCATACGTTTCGTATTTTTCGTAAGAGAAGCAATGGCCTATTTATGAAAACCTTACGTTATTTTATTTCCTATTTCCGCCTTTTTTGTTGTCAGGATTCATTGTTAATATCGTTTATTAAGTAATTGTTTATATTTTTTCTATCATTTAAGTGAATCCCTGGGAGTAAAAATGATAATACTTTTGTAAAATTAAAAAACAACATCACTGAGATCCTCAATGATTTTAATATTTTCCGTATTTTTCTAGCAATGCTCAGTTGTATTGAGGACCCGAAATAGTTGCGCATAAATGTAAATTTGCAGCAATATTTCGGTTCCAGCTATATGTTTTATAATTTTGCAAAAATCAGTGTAAAAATGTGTACTTAAACATCGGTGTATCAGAGCTCTAAATGGGAATCTTATTGAGACCCTTGATTGCTAATTACATATGCCACTCCCGTTTCAGGAAACCGTGACCGTCGCATTTAGCCACAGGAACAGAGATACGAAATGAACACCGTCAAGCGTTCAAAAGGTCGCATCACTCCCGCTCAACCAGACCTTTTTTGCAATGAAATAATCGTCTAAAACTTACGGTATCATCTTGAAATGTTCAGGGTACCTATATAGAATGGAGCATTGCCAATAATTTTCTGTATATCCAATTTTTAAGTTTTGTCTTAGTGTCATCTCAAATGAAACATTTTATGATTGAGATAAAGGAAAGCATTGACAAAGGTTAACTCTTTGTATCCTGAAAGTTTCAAGATATTAGCGTCGGTAAAACGAGTAATGAGTCACGCAAAAAGACAAAATTCAACCGTTCAAATGGAATGGATGAGTCATTTCAAGAGGTCGCATAGGTTTCTCGACTAACCTTTTATGTTGACGGATTACTATCATCTTGAAATTTTCAGTGCAAGCAGGGCAGCATATTTTTCACAGCACAGCACATTTTTCTGTAAAAAATAACGTCTAGGAAAATACGTAAAAGGTAGAATTACCAAATTTGAGATAGATTCAATTGTTGACGAGGGTATATTTATATATTCCATGAAAATTTCAAGATGATAGCGTATGCATTAAGCACGTAATCCGTTACCAAATCGAGCAGGAGGAATGCGCCCTCTCAAGTAGCGATACGTTGCGGCCGCGATACCCTCGAGGCTGCTGCATCGGAATGGTTCCCTGAGGGTCCATTTGATGCGGCGGAATCGATTGATCTCCGGGCTACCTATCTTCGAAAAAAAATACCTGACCGTCCTTTTTTTTACCTTTCGTCCGCAGGTTCCATGCATGTAGCGCGGGGGTCGCCCCTGTGCACGGATCAAAGACGTGAGTGAGGATGTCGGGGACCCCGGGGGTAGCTTGGCGAGGCGGCCACCTGCGCCGCCAGCGTCGCCTCATGCTGCTGGACGCCGTGATCGTGGCGGCGCTGTGCTCCGCGTGCCTCGTGGGGGGCGTCCCCGCGCCGACCGACGCTAAGGCCGTCGATGCACCTACCAATAAGACAGGTAAGTTGGGGGACGCTATGATGAGTATAATGCCCTATTCCTTTTATGTATGCGGCAGATGCTGTTTGGAACTCCATTTTGTAGGGTAATGATTAAAATTTCTTTTTTCCACTGTGGCTTCACATGGTATTTATTCAACACAATTTTCGTTACACAGTAGCATAATCAAGTGGTTAATACTTTTTGCCATGTGGTAAATTCGTAGCATATTCAAGCGGTAAATATTGTGTACGAGCTCACTTCGTAAAACCTTGTCATAGTCAAATAAATATATTATTAACTTTGCCTATGCCACATACATATATTCGGTACAATTTCGCTTATTATGCGAACAAACATGCGCTATTTCATTAATGAAATTAATAATGTCCTTACTGCTTGCTATTAAAGTAATAAATAATGGCATTAAAATGATGTCCATAGTCACCTTCAAGTTTAGGACAAAAGTATTCCCCCTGGATGGTATAGAGGAAACCTAAACCATTGAATACAAAAAGAAAACTTTTTCAAAAGACCATAAGGACCAGTTAAAATGCGGATAATGAGGCACTATTTTCTTTGTGTGGTACCCAATACGCATATGCTTTGTCATATTTCTGAATACGGTATTCCCCTAGGGTAGTGTATAGCCAACCCGTACCAGTGAATAAAAAAAAAGCATTTGCGAACAATCCTGAAAAGCAGTTCGAAGCTAATAAAGTGAAGAATTTATAGCGAAGAGGCCATGAACCATGAAAGTGCTCACATTAGTTTGCTCAACAACCAATATATCTACACAAAGGAATCGTTATTACATCCAATCCGTTTTTGTTGTTTGCATATTTAGAGTGATAGTAACCACGTTATTTCCAATGGAAAAACCATGGTATAATGCTTGTAAATTCCTTGGAACCATTCGGCTTTCATGAAAATACATTGTTTACACGACCAACGTCTGTGAAAATTGCTCGTTCTTAGTACCAGTATTCTTCCCTAGGTAAATGGTGGTCTCCTACCAACCTATTTTCCAAGTGATCCAAGCGTATCATTAAAGTTATTTGCTTCTATCCCGACGTAACAGCCACTTTAAAATCCTAGTTCCAAAGAAAATCAAAGAGTTATGTTCAAAGGAGCTCGAAGCGCTGGTTTCATATTATTATTTATTTCCTTTTTTATAACGTTCCAACCATCAAAAGGTTGCTTTAAAAGCTTAAGTATTCATCTCAGAAGTAAGAGTTACCATCGTAACCGTATTTTTGTGCTTCTTTAGAAAGCATCTCGCAAGAAATAAGTCACCATGGTAGAAATGTTAGCAATGCAAAAGGAATTCCTTGATAGCAAATCCTAGTTATTATATATTGGTCGAAAATAATTTTATTTGAAAATACGCATTTTTCTGCGTCCATTTTATATGAAATATTCGCATAGTAAGCATTTTACTGCTAGTTTGGATCTTTCCCTTACGTTTCCTTTTTGCGTTCAATTATATGGGTTTTCTCCACCTACTTGTAGGAATATTACCGTCCGATATGATTAGAAGTTCTTTATTTTGTCATAATTTTTTTCCGTAAAATTAAATTATCCAATATTTTAATGTCTATCCCATTGTAATTGTAATCAGGAAATATACAATTCGTATGAAACTGTACAAAGCCTCAAATTCTGCATGAAAATATTCTGGAATCTGGAATTTACCTACCTTAAAGTGACAGAAGAGTTCGCTGCGGCATAGCGAAAACTGTGCTTGAAGTCGTATTGACTGTCCATATGCGTTATGTTTGAAAAGCATTTGTGAACGGTATTAATTACGCCATTATTTACAAAATGTTCACTCATCAGCTAACTTGTCGCTAAGATGCATTTATAATTTTACCTAATATTTCTTCGTTTCTATTATGTATCTGATATGCATCAGTTAATTCGTGCTCTGCACAATAAATCATATGTCCTGCCTTGTCCTCAAATTGCGTTCTAGCTCGTAGTAGCAGTATATCTCATTTTTATATTTCATCCTGGACACTTTCTGTTGGCGTTTTGGCTTGCAAAGTGAAGAGCATTAGGATCCGCCCCAGATGGCGCGTGAGATGTTGATCGCTAATTAATGAAAGAAAACTTTTCAAAGTTTTGAGTGCCAGAGGGAACTCCGCAACCTTTTTTTGGTTGCTTGAAAAACTCTGTGTAGGAATCTGAACTTGTATCATGTTCTTTTTAATTAGCTGATTTCATTAGGATCCCTTCATTTCAATAACATACACCCTCCGAATACTTTCGTTAATATTTTTCTGCTTACGATTTTCGACCCTTCGTTGAGTCTTGAAGTGAATGTTTCACTCTTATCCCATAATGGTCGTGTATTTTATTGAAATCATAGGCAGATTTTCACCAGCATATAAAGCATGTATATTCTTTCAAATATAATCTCTCTAATAATTTTGATCATTTCCACGTTCCTAGTTTGAAAAAGAACTTCTTCCCAATCATGCGTAATTAACGTTGAGCATCTGAGAAACATTGTGGGTGGTCTATTTTGGTTGGAATCAACATCGTTGGCCTGGATGGAATCGTTGATATTATACTAAGAATTGTGCTTCCAACGTGGAGATCCTTTATTCCGAAGTAGTATTCGATGTATCTTTAAGTACAGCGCAACCTGCCGTGTATGTATCAGCAGCCTTCACAACTTTTTTGTGGAACAGAACGTTAAGTTACCTTTATCATGCGTGATTGGAAGCCAACGATGCAGGGATGCTAAAAATCCCCCGAAAGATTACCCATTTTACCATGAGAATGTGGTGAAATTTTAGTTTCAATGATTTTTGGGGTTTAGGTCTTAAACAAGCAATTAAAAAGTAAACATTAATCCATTTGGCTGAATCCATCGTTTTTCTGATATTTTAAATAGGTATTTTAAATGTGAGACATCTTATTTTTTATTTAACGTAGATTCAAATAATTCCGTTATTTAAAAGCAGATATCAAATACAACTTCAATGATTTACATTTATAGTGCTGATTTTGAGTCAATTTTTGGTAAAATGGAAGTATTTATTTTTTTTACAATAGGGTAGTTTCCTTCATCAAAGAAAACGAAATGCATTGATTGCTATTCGTTACCCACCATTAGTGTATTCATAATATACAAATTATTTTGTTTTAGAAATCCCAGTTTAAACGAATGGCAATGGTCAATTTTAACCTCATTTGAAAAAGGTCAGATTGGCGCCCATGAGATTCCACTCCACGTGACGTCACAGGGACCTAGTTTCTACACGAGAGGATAGGAGTTTTACATCGTCTGAGATTACCAATGCATGCACGAGTCACAGAGCTCAGGGAAACATCTCTTAATAATCACTTATTAAAATTGTCTAATGTCGGAAAGTTTCCTTCGTTTGATAAGGCAGTAATAATCCATATTTAAGCCAAGCAGTTAGCAGCCTGCGTCGTATCAGCGCTCAAGCCTCGCCTCAAGGTCACCTCACAGGGCGGCAGTGGGAACCAGAAATACGTCACACGGACTTTTCCCATCATTCCTACTTAGCCGTCGCGTTTTCGCGCGCTTGAAATTTTTCACTTTTCGTTTAATAGCGAAAAATAGACATCGTCATTCGAAAAATCGAAGAACGTGAAATGCGTACTCCAGGAGTAATAATCTTTCGATTTAGGCAATAAAAATAATAGGAAACCACCCTATTAGGGGAGAGTTGTCTATATTGTACCGGCTCTTAATTCGTTCCACCTCGGTAAAACGAAGGACGTGGAATATTGAGACTAAAGTCGTGTGCAGCTTCAACTAGGTCTTACAAGACGCCAGAATACCAGTCGCCAGCTTAGCGCGTTTGGGTACGGTCTGCGTTTGAGAGAGTAAATTTTTTTGCAGTTTTAATAAATTTTTTCTCCGCGTGGCTAAGAGAATAACAATAAGAATCTAAGTAGAAGCAAACTGTATTTCTTATTACCTGAAAATACATATATAAACCTCAGTTTTTACGAAAATATGATTCTTTAAAACTTAAGGTTAGTTTGGGAGGAAGTAACGAAGATAAAATGGCTGAGTTGCCTATAATGTACCATTACGAGTGTCCTATATTGTACTGGTACAATTTAGAACACCGTAGTGCTATTCAATGATGATTTAGCTGTTTTTTTACACATAAAGATATTTTTAGCTTATGTGCTATTGTTAATGTTATTCATTAATAATTTGCTATACATCGTAACTAATTCACATTACAGTATGGGTCTCGAAGCAAAATATGGAAAGTGGAGCGTAGATGAACTACATTTAGCCGTAGCAGTATGTTTAAATGGCGATATCTGCAATTCCCAAGGTAAAAGCAAGAGTTGCTTCTACTAGAGTTTCATGACCTGGACAGGGAGCCTGTGAGTTTATGAGTAGTCCATATAAGGACAAACTCATATTAGCGAAGGAGATGAAAGCCAAACCTGCAAAAATACCCTTACCAAAAGGAAATTCTTTTGTGACACTGCAGTGAAACCAACAAAGAAACCAAGGGCTGGTGCTGCGGTAGAATGGTATTGTGAATGTGATAGGAAGATAAAATGGAAGAGATGATAAGGTGCATGAAATATCGAATATGGACTTATGCCAAAAGCGCGTAGGTGGGAAAAGAAGTGAAAAAGTTTCTCTATAATGTCTGTAAATAAATGTATTGACTTGTAAGGTTCAGTAAAATGCTTTTAATGATATTGATCTGAACCGCAATAGATTTATTTAATTTAATTTTCAGCCACATAATTAATAAGAGTTAATGTGTGGTCCAATTAAGGGAACCGATGGTACAAATTAGGAAACTGGGGTCCTAATTTGTACCTTTGGTTTCCTAATTAGTACCACTCGCAGGTATTTATAAGATCAGAAATATTTTGCTTGCCACGATGCAATTTTGAACATTTTACTATCTCATTCTATGCATTAAATAGCACTGAACAAGATAAAATTGAATCAATCACTGTGTAACTTATTCTATAAGCTACATCAAATGAAATGTAGAAAGTGGTGCAATATAGGCAACTCTCCCCTAAAAAAGGCATTATTCTTCTCTCTAAGATTTCGTTTTGTTTCATAATAACAAAAACAAATTTTAGCTCATGGTTATTAGATTTCTCTATTTATTTATTGAATTATGAGTTTAAAATAAAATTTCACTTTTTGAGAATGTTGCTTGTATTGAATTGCATCAGTTATTCGGCAGAGATATAAATTAATCATTCTAGAATCGTGCCAATTTTTCAATCCACATTTTTGTATCAATTCCTTGCTTTCGGGGTGGATTTTAGGAAATAAATGATTGCGAGGACGAGCAACGAGTTGCAATAGCTGTACGTATTTAATCGTGTTGGTACGGAGGCCATCGAGGGGAAATAAACGGTTGATACTGCTATATCATGGTATAAATCGGATCACATTCATCTCCTTTAACGTGTTATCATTACTCTCGGAAGCAATAAACTCGCCTCGTGGTTCTTAGAGCATGAATGACCGAGGTCGATGAGGCACTTTAATGAAGGCCGAAGTCATATTTATCACGGGTTACTAAACTAAATGATTTTGGAGGCAGCATTTGTGAGTTAAAATCGAGCCATAGCTCCATCGGTATGAATAGAGTGGTATTTATTATGGGCCACAGAACTAAGTGGTTTCGGGAGGCAGCGTCTGTGGCGTTCTCGAATGCTGTAATTAAGTTGATGGGAAGAAGGCAATTCATTTCGTTTTCCTCAACCTCCTGCCTCTCATTTTGGACTTTTTCCGGCTACTCTGGAAAGTCCATTCGAGCAAAATTAAGCTTAGTGTGTTCGAGGTGCTCATATCCTTAAATTGTCCCTTCCTCAAATATGGAGTGTAAATCGTCCTTTTTTGCAATAATTATCCAGAATTCTTTTATCACCAGCTGCATCACGTTTTTTTTAGGAAAAAAGTCTTCTCAAATTTTCCATCCTCCCTCCCAGTAACGGAAAAAATATGGCAAAAATGTAAGGAAATATTTTCAAAGCATTTCCATCCTATTTTTTTGCAAATATAGATGCTTTATTATTTTATATGCTTAGTGAAAAAGAGCTATTTAAAGGAAATGGAAGTTGTTATTGAAATGCATTTTAAATAGTTCGCTCTGTTATACTTAAAATGTTTTTGATCGGCGGCCTCTATTGCTGGATTTTTTTCTCCGTATTTTCTGCATTTAATTTATTATAGTTTAAAACAATTATTTTAAAGAGTTTTTAGTTTTCCATTCAATTTATTCAAAGTTTGAGTGGAGATCAAATCGCTCTGAAGCTCCTTTGAATAAAGCTATTAATAGTTTAAAAATCAAAGATAGGGAAAAGAGAACCCTCTTCAATTTTGATTTGATCACCTTAACAACCCGTATTTGGGAAAAATACCGTAGTATGTGTATTTTCATACTATTTAAATGTAATTGATTTTCTCACTTACTGTGTCTTAACCTATAAATTGTTCATTTTTAATGATAATGAAAACTTTTAATTGTGAAGATTCCTCATTCGTAGTAATCCAAATTTCAATAAAATGGGGAAAAAAATTAACCTTATCCGTATTCATTATCGTAATGATATGAAAACATCGTACCTATTGGTAAATGTTTGACTTCGTGGCATTTACATTTGAAAATGCTCAACTAATTCAAGATTGCGGTCTCCACAGGGGTCATCCTGCGAGATAGGCATTGCACAATGCAAACCTATCCTTGTGTTTAGACAGACGTGTTGACACTCGGGGTAACGCTAGCTACATCCTGCTCAGGATAAAGCGATCCCTTGACCGTTCGTAGTGGTTTTACATAGTCCATTGCATGTTACACAAAATTGCTAGTTGTTCCAAAATTAATCTTCTACCATTCATGTTAGTACCACCGCCATTTGTTTTTTTGTTCCCCTTTCTCATAATTTTTGTCTAACGTCCCGTCCATTTTTCTAAAGCTATGAATCCTTCGTCTAACTATAAAGGATGTAAGGATGACCTTGTATTGCAAAACTGGACGAAAGTGGCTTATAATATAATAATAATAATTTATAATTACTCCATCACTATTTATATTGTTTAAGGACAAATAGCTCGGAGCTCAAAGGTACAAGCACCTGTCTCGAGACTGCCTTCCGTAAATAATTATGTACCATTGCTGGCGTTATTGTACAATGATTGAATTTTTCTGAACGTACAATATATATATATATATGTATATGTACACAATTAAGAAACATTTCACGCATGCCATTTTTTAACAAAAAATAAAACATGCGTCTTTATAACAATAGATCAAGCTATATCACTTCAACCCTTAAAATGATTAGTTACAATTTGTAATGTTGTATAATGTGAGTAACAAATCAATATAAAAATCAAGTCTATTTATCGACAGTATCCACTCCTTGAACGGCTTTAAAATTTTCCTTTGTTTTATGAAGATTTTAAATACTCTGATCTATCATTAACTGCTTTCGGTGTTAAGTAAATAAAGGACCTCTTAAATAATGTAAAGTTTAGTTTAGGCGTCGTAGCACATCGCTTTCTTCGTAAATGGTATTCATCACTGCCGTTACAAGAGGGGATATTGCCGCTCTTAAAATAAAATATACAAGAATAGTAACATAAAAAACATGATAAATTTGCATCATTAAAAATATCTAATTCACAAATTGTCTAACGTAGATACATTATTGTTTGCGATTCTTACTCAGTTTCATTGAATGTTCTGTTTATTTTTTCTTGTTTCTCTCTAATTTTCATCCGCTCTTAGTTTCTTACTCTAACCAATCACTTTCATGAGTGTGCATTTTTCGGTTGTAGGTGTGTACTGTATTTAAATTCATAAGAGTCTTAATTTTCAATCACACTTTTATGTTCGGTCCTTTTCCTTAATATTTTCGTTTGTTTTATTCTTCATTAACTGGATAATGAAACTTTCCAACTACATATATTTGGGGGCGATGTTATCAATAAAATATATTCATTAATTTTTAAGGAGTTTCCGTAATACCCTCATTCCTTTTTCACATGGAAAACCAGGTTTCATTACTCTTATTGTAAGTGCTGTTAGCGTTGACTTTATACCTTTCATTCAAGTACGATTTATTTAAATGTTAACCTGATTACTTCGTCTTGTATATCTATTATCTAAATCAATGCGATTTCTAATACGCGCAGTTTATACATGTCATTAACTAGGTCGTGAATTGTTTATTTTGTATAAAAACCTTTTTGTATGATTGAAATGAGAACATTTATAAATTTTTATAAATATTTGAAGTTCGATTGAACTGTCCATAGGTACACTTAAAATTTTTATCTCGCAATTTGTATTTATAGATATATGCAAGGATAGTGCTTACCCCACACTTAGCTATTGGCGTGAGATTTTCAAAGACCCGAGGTTGGAGAATCATTCTTTTCCCTGACCCACTTTGCACTGTTTGAAATTTCCTTTTTTATTTCCAATGCCCCCGAAAACAGCACACTTGTGTCTGACTTGGAAGGTGGCCTACTTAGTGGTAACCTACTGAGGCGGAAATCGAACCCACGACCCTTACCTTGGCAGGGACGGGCTTTTCCCCTATTTAATTCCGAAAGCCAAAACACTCTTCCCACAATACAATCTCGTTTTTCCCCATAGTTTTAAAATTTGACATGCTTAAAATGAATTTGTTGAGACTGCACCTTAGAGGGATAGGTTGAGGGGCGATGGCCTTCCTATTCTTTGGGGCACACCCTTTGCAAGCTTAAAAAATATATAAGGATAGGAAAATTATTTTCAACTGCCAACCACCGATTAATAGGATGGCCCTGCCAATCCGCCAATATATGATTCGGCCTCGCCTAATTCCCATGTAGCTGTTCGCATATTAAAAGAAAGTTTATTTGTCATGTGAAACATTTAGTCAAGAGATTCGAATCTAAATAATGGCACATTGTGACGTCCAAAATATCCATACCCTTTTTCTCTGGTCTCCGTGGAAGATTTCATGTTTTAAATCTTACACTCGAAATGACCTCCAATTTAATTAATAATAACATTTTTTGAAGCTCATCTGCAATCGAAGTCCAACATTCCTCCCTCCGGGTGATTATACTGAATCATTTACATCTAATTTCGCGCGGATAAACGTTCACTGATTGTGAGGCAAAAAAAATTAACTTTATCTTTCCCTGGAATTCATATTTTTCGTCAAAATTAAGCAGAGGAAATCCATACGAAGGAAAATTAATTACCCTCTCAACACACCCCTATCCGCTCCGCCTATATAGGATTCAGCCTCGCCATATTCCCTGTATAAGTTCGTATATTAAAATAAAATTTATTTGTCATGCTCAATTTCTCTTTCCACCTCCAAAGACGACCCCATCGACGCCTCATCATCGCACCACGCGCCTCCGCCTCCCCCGGATGTCCCCTCGGAGGCCCCTCCGGAGGCCCCATCGGAGGTCCCGCCCGCGTCCCCGTCCTCGCCCCCAACCGAAGACGACTCTTCCCCAAGCCCAACGCTCCCGCCGTCAACACCCTCACCCTTCGCGATGTGGGACGAGGCGAGCGCCGAGCAGGAGGTCGAGATGGAGGCGGGTCACCAGCCCAGGCCGGCACACTTGGCCGCCGCTTCTACCTCCCTGCTCCTCTCGGCACCGCACCCGTCCGACGAGCCGACTGACGACGCCGAAGACGCCGAGGACCGCGAGGACGACGGCGAGGACAACGTGGACGCGGACGAAGACTCTCAGCCTTCTTTCCTGCTGGTGCTCGTGGGCAACTCAACGGTGGCGCGGCTGAGGCGGCGGGACTTCGCCAAGTACGTGCGCGTCAACTTGGCGGCGCGGCTCTCGGTCGAGTACGACCAAGTGACGATCGAGAGCGTGGTGCTGGCGCCGCCGTCCATCTTGGTGAACGTGACGGTGGCGACGGAGGGGGCTTCTACGGCCCCCTTGAGGGCCCTCTTGCGGATGGCGCAGACCAACGCCACGCTGCTCGAGCTGTCCGGGGAGGAGTTCCGGGTGTCGAGGGTGATCACGTCCACGGTGAGTGCTTCCTCTCTCACTCACCGTTTCTCCTCCGATATTAGTGACATTAGACATTACTACATTTCCTCTGGATTTGTTCGAACACGACGCGTTTCGTTTTTACAATTAAACTATTAATACAAGTGCCAAAGAACGCTTTGTTGTAACAACGAAACATATCTTGTTTGAAAAAATACGAATAAATTGTTCGAAAAAGACGCGTTTCGTTGTTACAACAATACTATTAATAAAAGTGCGGAAGAACGCTTTGTTCTGACGCCGAAACGCATCGTATTCGGAAAAATCCGAATAAATTATTCGAAAAAGACGAGTTTCCTTGTTGTAACAACATTATTAAGTGCCAACGAACGTATTGTATTAAAAACTTCTACCATACTGTTCCAAATATCATACAAGTTCTCCTCTGATGTCATAAATCATAGAAATATTTAATTCCACCTATTGCTGTTTCTAAGTATAGTATGGGATTAGGTACACGAGTATAAACTGTTTTTGGTTTATTTATCTTGTTTTAAGCTTCTCCTTCGATGTCATAAATCATTTAAATATTTTATTCTACCTCTTGTGGCATAAATGAAACAATATTACAATTTTCTAGAACGCCGTGGAATTAGGAACCATAGTAGAAACTATTTTTTGGGTTTTATCCAAGTAAGCACTCGACCGGAAATCGGGGGATCCGGGTTTGAATCCCGGTCAAGGCGAATGATTTTATCTCTGTGGATCTTTCGCACGATTGTGCATTGCGGGTGACTCCCGTAAAAGTTATCACCGCGGCTAGTCCCGGTATACTTTAAACCTTTCTAGTACACCGTGGAATTAGGAACCAGAGTAGAAACTAATCCTAGAAAATCGTTATTTCTTCGTTTTTCGTTTACCATACTAATAATAACAATCAAACTTTTGTGAATTAAATGTGCAACATCTACAGCATAATATATCAATCCATTAAAACCAAATGCAGTCCATTATTTCAATTAATTTGAGCTTATGTATGAGCTAACGGGGGTAGGTTCGCCTCTACGAGACTGGAAAAACATTGCTTTTTACACGATATTATTTTCATAGGCGGCATGGCGACATTTAAACCAATATGACTGCACCTAGATTATGATTGATTCAATCCATGAATTTATAAGTTAGTCGCTGACCATTGCGCTATTTTCATGTAACATAATTGTAATTTGACTTCCAGTATATCATTTATTTGCCATTAAAGCAGGGAACTAAAACAATAGTATGGTGAATTGCCTGCATTCTATTTTTATCATGGTTATTATGGTATAACTAACATTAGCGTGATCAACGTTTTTTCTATCCATTGGAAAGAAATTACATATGAGCTTTTTTAAAATTCTGATTTTCTGATGAAATTTCTATAAAATAAGCTGTAAATTTCTATTTTGTGGCCGGCAATCAATGTAGTACAGTTAGAAAATTATAATTTGAAAATTTCATGAAAATGAAATTTAATGTGTTTCAGGCACCGATCTCCTGAAATACCGCATCATGAGTTTTTCAGGGTGTTGAAGCAGAGAGCTCTTTTAAGTTTTAGAAAAAGGTTTGGTCTTTTTGTCTATCCTATCGCTATGAGCTATCCGTATATTTTCGACCTTTATATTCAACGCGCGTCTCATAGCTCACGCGGGCATGTTTCATAAACGCGGATCTCGGAGATAAGTATACATTTATTTTTTATAGCATTTATTATGTATTTATTTATATTATTTTATATTTATTTATTATATATATATTATAGCATTTTTAATATATTACGAATAGCAGCAAGGTCACCCAGTTATCCGGAGGACTTGGGTGAGTTTATTTTGAAGCATCAACCTTCTTTGTAGATGTCGGAAACTCCGAACAATGCATACCCTGCGGTCCTCTGTGCCTGCCAAGATTTCCGTCTCACAGTGGGACACATATCGATCACGCTATCAGAATGTGCCGAATGCTTTAAAATCACAAAACTTGCGACGTAGTTCGCCTTGCGGAATCTAAAATGCTGGAAACACTTCCCACAGTCTTCATTCGAGTTTTCATCCGCTTAATTCGTTTTCACCATTCCATTACGGTTTGTGGAAATAATAAATTTTCCGATGATTCCGTACTCCGTGCCTGGCGTGGAGAATTTTTGATTTTTACTCCTTCCGTCGACAATGGTCTTATCACGGACCCCGGATTTACCTCGTAATGTGGCCTAATTTTTGCAGCCAACAGACTCTCAGCCCTTGAATGGGTGCAAACGAGTCAATGCACAGTTCTTTTCACTGCAGCATCCGCCAGAGATGGAAAAAAACAGCCCTATAAATGAGTTTTGTAACTTGAAATCCGGTGCAGTGGTGTTGGAGACTCATTTATTAGGGAAGTCGCTAAAGCTACTAATACGAGAGGCTCAAAGCGGTTGTCCGTACTGTGGAACAGTGTGGAAGGAGGGAGTGTGGAGGTTTTATGCCCGAGTTTAATTTATTGCAAATGGCTCTGTTATTCAGTCCTCCTCGGAGTTAAAGTTTCGAGATCGTTAAGGACTGGGCTCAAAAGGATATTCGGTTGCGATCCTCTCCTGGATTATAGGATTCCGCTAGGTGCTTTTCTTACAGATGAAAAAATGAGACATTCGTACGAGGTGTAGTTAAGATAATGAATTGAGACCGTCCGAATCGGTCTCCAGTTGCCTCACATTCAGAAAGCCCTCAGAGGATGTGGGTAGTCGTCCTAGAGATGCTGATATTCATCGATTACGCTTTGTTAAAAAATATTCGACTATTATGTGCTTGCTTATTTATTGTGTTCTGAATTCACATTTATTCCCTAATATATACTGAAGTTCTGTTTTTAGTAAAGATTGGCATTTATTACATAATTTGGCGTTTTAAATTTACTCTATCTTTATTTTGCCTTTTTCATGCTAAGTAATCCATTTTCAATCATAAATGCATTTGAATAGTTTCTTGTGGAGCTTTAGTCATCAATAATTAAGGTCATCAGGGCCCAGGTAACATTTATTACACGAGACAGATTTTTTTCATTTTTTGTAAACTTCTCTAATGTAATTTCATCTGACCTCCAACGAAGAGGAATATTAATGCAAGCGAAACATCAGTAAATTGGGTGTATATTTGAATTAGTGATTACCAAACCTCCATAGAAAAGAAAGTCAATGGTCAAGAAGTACTGCTCACGAGTCGTGAAAATAATATTCTACTCTTTAAGTCTCTAAATTCGGCATTTCAGGCTTTTTCTTTTTTCGATCGAGTTTTAATTTTCATCGGCTTTGGAGCGTGAAACTTTGAGTATAAATTTACTGGAATTTATTCGTTCAATAGGGTAGTTTCCTTCATCAAAGAAAACGAAAGGCATTGATTGCGATTGGTTACCCACCATTAGCGTATTCATAATATACAAATTATTTGGCTTTTGAAATACCGGTTTAGACGAATGGCAAGGGTCAAATTTTAACCTCATTTGAAAAAGGCCAGATTGGCGCCCATGCGATTCCACTCCACGTGACGTCACAGGGACCTAGTTTCTACACGAGAGGATAGGAGTTATGCATCGTCAGAGGCTACCAATGCATGCATGAGGCACAGAGCTCAGGGAAACATGTCTTAATAATCACCTATTAAAACTGGCTAAGTTCGGAAAGTTTTCTTCGTATGATAAGGTGTTAATAAACCTTATTTAAGCCAAGCGCTACCATCCAGCAAGGTACTCAGCTATCCGCTAGCATCCTGCGACGTATCAGCGCTAAGCCTCGCCTCAAGGTCACCTCACCGGGCGGGAGGGGGAACCAGAAATACGACGTACGGAGATATTTCCCGGCATTCATACTTAAGCGTCGAGTTTTCGCGCGTTTGATAATTTTCACTTTTCATTTAATCGCTAAAAATAGATATCGTCATTTAAAAATCTAAAAGCGTGAAATACGTACTCCAGGAGTAATAATCTTTCCATTTAGGCAATAAAAAATTAATAGGAAACTACCCTATTCTCTTAGAATAGATTTTCATTCATGTTACGCACGATTCTAATGTTTGAACTTCATTATTATAACTAATCACTTGTCAAAATAGTTTCTCTTGACACTTGACCTGAATACTCTGTAATACAGCGAATATTGGTTGCTGAATGGGCGTTTCATACTAACTTAGATTTAAATGATCGAATTTCATATTCTCAGCTCATATTTTAACTATGATTTTGGTAGAATTATGTACAAATACATGGTTAAACATCTAATTCATTAATAAACTGTAAGCATTTCCAACGTATGTGCTTTTAAACATTGAAAAAGGGAAGTGCCGGTGAGAATTTTTCGGTTCAAATGGTGGTTTCAGAACTTCCGCTGCCTGGATCAGGTCCCATTGCTCATGAAATATTTCTTTAATTTTTGTCCTTTCCATTATTCTCTCATTATTAGCCTTCCTCATATGTCCGTATCGCTTTTTATTATATCACTCTAGGGGTGCGCATAATCTTCATTATTGAGCTTCATCGAAGCTTCAGAACATATTATAATCAATGTTTTAGTGTATCACACATTTTTACACATTTTCGAGAATTATTATCACATTTCCAGCTTGTCTAATTCCCAACCAGAAAGAAATTTAAGCGAAAATTACCCGACGTTTTGGAGTATATCTCCTCTGATTATCGCTTTTGGCAAATGAAATTCACCTGTCCATTTATTTCTGTATCTTCTTCGACGTTATCTGCCGTGTGATTTATTTTTCGTTCGGTGTCCATGTATTTTCTTGTTCTCATCATTTTCAGATCTTTACTTAAAGTGTTTAAGTAATTCGTGAAATTGAAATCACTGAGAATTACACGTTTTAATCAACGGCACCTTTCGTTCATTATTTTCTTGCTGATTTGGAAAGAGATCGATATAAATGAAAAATGGGGAAGAAGAAATACAGCGGTCTTTTTCGTGGTATTCAAAGCCCAGAGACGAATTACTCTGTTTATGCGATCTCGCTGACTCGTAATTCCATTGCCTCGCCATTTCGGGATTTTTATTCCACTGATAAATTGCTGGCGTCATTTATCTCCCAGATGAGATTGGAACGAATGACTTTAAGTGCATACCTTTTTGGCTCACTAGAAGCTTACATTTATAGGATTGTTATAAATCTGTGTCCATAAAATATGGCGCGGTTAAGCTCATGAAATGATGCATTTAATTTTGGGGTATAAACTTGACTTTGAGGATCAATGGGGAGATTTTGGTTTCTCTTACTCTCTATTTAAGGTTTTTCGATTCAGAAGAGATTCAAAGCTTTAGGCAATAAATTGATTTAGAAATTAGGATCAATAATTTCGTCTTATTATAAAAATAACATTTTTAGGATTCTTGCGTAAATTTCGGTTTTGAAATCGTGTTATGAAATGACTGTCGTTGTTGTATTCATTATACTTATACTTAATAACTTAAAAAACTCTCCGGTATTCAAAGGATTTCCGGGCGTATAAAAAATTGTTATTGCAAAAAACATGTGTAATTATATTATGGAACTAACCTCGACTTTAATATAGTGATTTTGCTATTAAAAACAGATTCAGTTTCCGAAAATTATGAACTAATGGAATTCTTCAATTGTCAGAATACTTTGGTCATCTAGATTCAAAATTCGGTTATATGAGCTCATATATTCAGAATACCATCGGCTTATTACCTCGTAAGCCGCCTCTAGTATAGGTGTGTGGCGGGGGTGTTAGGACACCGCCCCTTGACAAATAAAAAGGAATACGCTTACCAAGCCCCGCCTACCATTTGTTAAAGTCCTTTTCTGTTCAGGGAAAAACGAATTGCTATACATATGCGTTTGTCAAAATATCCCTCTTACTTTATTGCTTTTGTCAAACGTGGAAGTGAAGTGACGTTCTAATATCATTTTTTCTGCAGGATATCTATAGCAGGATAGCTGCTCTGAAGGATATCTATTCTCAATTTGAAAATGTTCACCTCGACCGGGAATTGAATCATGGACTTTTTGCTCTCTGGGCAAATGCTCAGACCACCAAGCTACCGAGATAAGTTTAATCATTGGTGCTTTCGGCTGGGGGCTCATACAACTTATTCCCCCAGATGTAGCCCAATATGTGGGCAATATCATTCCATCTCCAAGCCTCCGCCGTGTCAACGTCATGTGTTTGTATTCCGATCTCATTGTTTTATCTTCTATATGTATTTATCTTTGCATATTCGCTTATGGCGACCTGTAAAAATGTGAATTTGATAGGTATGTAACCAGAAGGAACGGGAAATCGTTTTATCAATGGTTTCGATAATGTTTTTTCGCAATAAATAGTTCCAGAAACCGCCGCCAATGCGACAAGGGGCTTAAACTCCGGTCGCGCCATTTCCTCTTCTATGAATTTATATTTGAAATATGAAATTTCCGAAGTACTCGCTTCGACAACCACCATTATGAAGCTGTTAGGTATGACCGGGATTTTTCGGACGAAATTTATGGTAATCCTATTTCAGTGCCCATAAATAAAGCTAAGAACAAATACCAATGGCCATTTATTAGTAATCCATTCGGTCCATTTTAGGGCAATAAATGCTAATTCTATCCATACAAGCAAGCTTTTGGTATCTCTATATAAGTGTGCGATTTTTTGGCGTGAACATCAGGGGCGGTCTGACCAGGTCGGCTGGTCGGTAATCGCCGAGGGCCCCGAGCTTAGGGGGCCCCCACAACGCTCACGTCTATCATGAAGCGTATGTGACAGGCGTGATAAAAAAGACTCCGATTAATTAAAACAAGTTTTTTTTGCAATTATAAAATTCTACGTTTTCGTTATTTGTTTTATTTACAATATACTGTAAAAATATTGTATAAAAATAAATGAAATAAAGATGTCATAAGATAAAAGAGTACCTGATGCTTTTTTGAAAGGGTTACCCGAAAAGGTTATTTATAGGTATTTAAGATTTCAATGCAGTTTCTAGGAAAAAATTCACTAAGTGAATAATAGATGCATAAAACATTATGAAATTTTTTAAGCTGTGAAATTTTCACTTTTCATAGTATTTTCTCTTGCGAAATTTCTATATTTTATTGACTTTTATCTAGTTTCTAAGAGCCAGAAAAGCTTCAAAATCCATTTATGGACATGCAATTTTCAGAAAATTTCCGCGGGAGGATCCGGAGGAATTAAGGAGGGCCCCATCAAGAGCCCAAGCCGAGGGCCCCCAATCATACCAGACCGCCCCTGGTGAACATGTCAAAGTGTACCAAATGACTCGCTTCGCACTGCCACAGTTCGAAGGTGAATTATTTTACCAACGCAGGTGTTGCCTAGACGTTTTCGATATAAAGTCGTTGTGAATTAATTCTACCAAAAAACTACTTTTTATTTTATGTTTGCGATCAATTCAAAAAATTATTTTTAATTCTTATCTCTACTCGTAATATTCCTAGGCCGTCGGAAGAAAAAATGTTTTCTTTCGCTAAAAAATGTTTTTTTTTCATTACTGCATCCACCACGAGAAATGGGTTAACGTTATCGTGTTTTGCTGAAATATTTACAATCTCATTATTTGATCAATGGCAACTTTTAATAGGGTCATCTGGCAGATCTTATAGAAGAAATATATTCTCACACAGATTGTGACCACCATAAACCACTACTTTGATTATAGCCCTTTTAAGGGGTGTTTATTAGGGATGTGCAAGTACTCGAAAATTCGAGTCGAGACGAGTAGTTGGTCCTCGACTCGAGCGTTTCGATTAGCAATACGAATGTCGAGTCGAGTAGTTACGGTTACAGAGCTTTGGAGGCTAGTAGGTCCAGCAATCTGCCGACAGGAAGCGCCATCATGAAACTCATCTAATAGTACAGTTTTTAAAGCCGATAAATCATTCTAATGCCTTGGCTTGGTAGTTTCAGCTTGCTGTATACAATATAGTTCTCGACGTGTGCGCCGAATACCTTTACGTCAGCCGCGGTGGCCGATCGTCTTCCGACCCGGCGCACACTGATCCGCAATCGGAAAAATTTGGAATAAAGTCCAAAATGACCTTTATGGGGATAGGGACTTGGAACTTAGCGTAAATACTCATAAATTATTACCAGATATTTATATATATATGCCATTTTACATAAATACGACCCTTTAGTGGCCCAAACATGACCAACTTTTCAAAACCACGCGAGATCTCGTTTTTCCTCGAAGATCTTTGAATTTATCCAGGTGGTGTTGGATTGGTATGATTTTTATGGAATAAAAAAACGCAATAATTCTTTGACCTGGTGCTTTGCCTATACTTTCTATTACTTTTGAAGAATTTGACTCGCAGCTGTCTGGTTTTACAACGCAAAATGGCCGACCCATTTTTCACGTGAAATTTGACATAAAGTAGACATTATCTTTCGTTTACGAAAAATATAACTCGGAAAATTTGAACCACGATATAAAGTAGAGATTTATAAAGAGTACTAAGTAGATATGTTGGAAAAAAAACGTTTGCGACCAAGGAAATGAGAGCGATTTTTCAATCGCGCTTCAAGGCTGAGCTACACGCCGCGGGACCCTGAGGCTCGGTAACCGAGGCCGATTTTTCAAGTTTTTAAAAACTTTTTTTCTTGAAAATCGTCATTTAAAGCACGGAATATTGTCTTCATTGACCTAAAACACTAAACTGAAGATGGTAAAAAGGATTATGTGTAGATCGATTTGACCATTTAACGCATTATTCGAGTGAAAATACTAATGATTGAATATTTTACGGAATCATCCCACGCATAAGAAATATAGCTCGATAATTGAAGTAAAGTGAAGAGATTAAGTCGGCATGCTTAAATGAACTGTTTCCGCGAAAGGCAACAACCGATAGCCTTTTTCCCTTTCCTCCTTCGCCGAGGTGAGTCGCGCGGAAAGGGGAGTTTTCACATCGCAAGGCATCTTTTAGCCTGTTTTATTACTGCGTCCGTCCGATGTAACATTCATTTGTTGCGTTTAGTCTCTTTCTTGAACTTAAAAAAAAACAAGAGTTTTTAAGGTTCACTAAATGACGTAAGAAGTATAGAATTTTTTTGGCTCTACAAAACTAAAGCTAAGTTCTATAGTTCGTTCGCTTCGTCCCATTGAATTCCATGAAGATTCAAGATTCATAAAAATCGTTGATATAATTTTTAATAGCAATTCCAAAGTTTCCGAAATCTTGCAATTTTGATAGGAAAGTACTTGCCCAGTAACACAAGTGTGTAGCAAAAGGCAATTTTCTGCAGGCAGTAATACTGTAACATGGAGACGTCAAAACCTGCTGGCCGAGCATGTAGAATAATTGGTTTTTCTGCTTGAGAATTTGAAAGGGCCAAATATTACATGATTCATATACGTAGTAATTATCTTTATTATAGCTGTGACAATGACAATACTCAGGGCTCTCCCATGTAGTTTGGATACATATATGACTTAAATGGTTGGCATATTATTTGGGGTTAATTAATTTCAAGTGTGCCTATGGAACTATTGAAGAGACATTAATTTTCATTCGTCTCCTACTTCTGACAAACCATCAACGATCCTCATTATATTTTCTTTCTTACATTAGGCTTGACCATCAGCGATCCTCATTATATTTTCTTCCTTACATTAGGCTTGATATTCATCAAAGAAATTTTGAGTAGAATATATTATAGTATGAATTGATGTATTGCCTGGTTCAGAAGTTATCATACTCGACTCGACTGGACTCGATACTCGCGAGTAATTTTCAATTCGACTCGACACTCGATTCGAGATCCAAAAATGCTACTCGCACATCCCTTGTGTTTATACGATGAATTTACCCGCAAGGTTAGATTTCTAAACATATTCACCATAAAAATTGCATCGTGTAAACATACAAAATTGTGATAATGCACGAATGCATATCCGGAAAATGTCCTCTATTCTAATTTCGTACATTTATCCGAGCATTTTACCAGCCATGTACTTGCTCGGATAAACGTATCGTGTTAGCACGGCTTCACTTTCTATTGATAAATTAAAACTTTCTGGCAATTTTCCGCAGAGACTTTAATTTTCCTTACATGACCAGTTTCAATAGGTTTATTTGTGGATAATGGCCAGAAAGTTTTAAATCACCAATATGTTAGAATTCCACCAGATTAAGCCTGAAGCAACTCCCTATACTGACTCTCCATGTCGTTCGTTCACCTTGCAGTCCCTGCTAACCCCCAAGGAGATCACGGACGGCAGCACCGCGGCACTCAAGCACGAGCAGCTGGAGCGCAGTGTGTTCTCGGCGTCGGGCGCCGCCCTCGCGGTCCTCGTCCTCGTCACCGTGGCTCTCGGCGCCGCAGCCCGCTTCCGCCGGGGCCGCTGCGCCGGCTCCAAAGCCCCTCCAGTCGAGCCCCCCCTGCCCCCGCCACCTCCACCGCCCCCGCTCCGCCCCCGCCGACGACCCCTCGCACCCCCAAAGGTCATCTACACGGGCGCCTTCGCCCTGACGCTGGGCGCCGCGGGCCGCGGGACGGTTAGGATGCCCGCCGGCGGGTGCGCCGTCCACCACCCGGCCATGATGGCCCGGAGAGTGGGCGGCGGGCCCGTGGTGGGCGACAGCTGGAGGCGGAAGACAGCGGACGGCCGGTGGGAGGATCCCAAGGGCCTGCCGGGCCCCGTTCGGAGGCCCTGCGGCCACCCGCCCACGGCACAGCGCCACCTGTCGCCGGTCTCGTCCTGGAACCCGGTGAACGACTGCGGCTTCGACAATCCCAACTTTGAGAAGTAAATGGTTATGGCGGGCGGGAAAGTTTGAAGGGGATGGGTCTGGGGTGTGGGCCCGTGGGTATTAATTTGTGGATATAATATAAGGAAAGGATCGATGGGCTGACGGAGAGCATTCAGGGCCTGTAAACCTGGAGGAACTCCATATCGCCGAACGAACATGCAAACGCAAGTCCTCATCACCTCTCATACTCATGCACGGCGGCAATGGTATTTGAGATTGAGGTGTCAAAAATTGTTAATTTCAGCAGGGGCACAACAGCATTCCAAATTGTTTGGGGAGGGAAAACTCATTGAAAATCTTTGTGAGTTAATTAATTGGAGGAGAGGGTCGGAAAATTGGGTAGTGTCCACGTAAAAAGTGGGCCCCAATCTCTGATTCCTGGGGAATAGGGGGGCTGAACCCTTCAACCTGGTACTTGGGGGGCAATGACCCATTGCCTTGTTGTTATACCCCTGCATTTCAGAGCTTCGTCAGCATCGAGATTTTCTTGACTAAGGTCCCAGAAGTCTTTTCTGCTAAAAACAAATGGAATGGGATGATCAGATTACCTTGGAGACTCTTAGGAATATGATGGTTTTACGAATTGGAATAGTATTTTGAATGAGAAAACACTTGTTTGCAGAATGCAAATGTTTTTCAAAGGATCATCAACGGTCTAATAATGAAAGGACGTGGTGATAACTTGTTTCCATCATTTGAGCACTATTCCCAGAAATTGTATTTGGGGTTAAAGCGGTCTGTATGAAGATAAGAGGATTTTTTATACATTCTCCAAAACGATTTGATCTCGCAAGCTCTGTGTTTTCTCATTTTGAGCTGACTCATTTGATGTGGAAAGAAATGACAATCACAGAATATTGACTTGTATGACATGAAAATGCATTAATTTACAAATAAAATAGGATTAGTTTTCAAGGTGTGAATACTGTGGCACATCTGTTTATAAAATTAACTTACCTTCTCTTGTTATATCCGTAGTGATATTTTTATTATTTATTGAGATTCTGACTGCCACCAGTCCTCCGATGTATGAACATGTAATCCCATGTGTATAAAAATATCATTTGGAGCAGTTTGGGAAGTCACAGCAATAATTCATCCAATGAATATGGGTAGGTATCACAAAAAATTAAAAGTTGGTTACCTTAAAAGATTATACATTTGCTGAAATTTATCATTGATATTCATAATTGATTTCTTGAGTTTTCTTTTCATGATGTCATTTAAGCCAGCTTGACTCCTATCAGTCAGTCTCAAAGAATCCATAACATGGTTTCGTAAGCTGTATTGCATTAGTATGCAGATTGTGGTTGACTTATCCAGAGCTATTGCAAATCTTTAATGTTAAAAAGCCTCTCATCTCTTCTTTGGAATGTTTTTGTGGAAGTAAGTTGCCTGATTGTGACTTGTGAAATACCTTTTCCTATCAATTTTTGAATGACAAAGCAAGCTTTAAATGCTTAAGAGGCGTACAAATGTGAAAATAATTACAAATATCAGGGGGGTTGATAATGGAAAAAGGAGGATTCTTCTTCAAGTTTCTGGAGGTTGGATGTTGTATTTTCTCCAGAAGTTATGATAGAATCCTTGTCAATTAAAAAACAGCATCTTACTTTTCATGAGCATGAAATATTAATCCATGGCCTCATGGTAAATTGACTTCAATGTATGTCAAAAATAATGAAGATCTAAAAAAATTGAGTCAATAATTCTCCAAGCATGAATTAATCACCTTGTATGAGATAAATAATTCCTACTTTTAAGTATGGGATTTCAAGATTGTGGATGCACTAACAAAGTTGTGGGATATCTATTTGTGAAGTCGCAGTGGTGGATTGTAAATGTTATTTACATCCATGGGAGCTTTACCAGTCTCAATTACAGTGGAGTGGTATCCATTAAGCTCCCAATTTTAGAAAATAATTTGATTCAGATAATTAAAAACTTCATCATGTTGTTTCTACCATCATGCATTCAAAAAATTTTCAATGCTCATTGCTTTAGGAGAGAAAAATGGCTCTGATTTTTGCCTGCAAATTCACATAAATTCTTGCACTTAGGCATACAATGGCTAATTTTGCTCCATGCTTTTGAGATGTATGTATTGAGATTTTTAGAACTAATTCTTTAGACTACTACCTATGTTAAAGTGTTTAATGAACATCATTTGCATTGTTGAACCTTTGTGTAGTGTGCTTATTTCTTGGGAAAACAAACTGCAGCAAAGTTATAGAAGAGCAGTCTTACTTCTCTATGTCTTTAGTGCAAAATTGAAAATAAATCAAATGTAAATTTATAGTTTGTGAAATAAACTTGATTCATGTTCATGGCACTAATCAGCTGTTGAAATATCTATCTGTATGCACAACTCATAAACATTTTTGAGTTCCTTCCCGTCTCTCAAACTATAGTTCATTCCTAAGTTTAATTCTCATTTGATGTAAATCAAATTTTGTTATTTGATAAGTGTTTATTTTCTTGATGACATTTTTAAATACCATTGAAAGACTATACTTTGTTGTGGAGTAAAGAGAGCTTCCAAATAAATCTTAAAGAATTGTCATGTTTCAGTGGATTGTTTTATTTTTAATCTTCCCTTTATAACCAATATTCTTTACTTTTTGACTGCAGAGTTTTATTAAGTATGAACACAACTAAAAAAATATCTTAGGGTAGGCGACACATGGACAATATTTGAAATCATTTTATAGATGGGGACTTTACCGTTGAAAGAATAAGTGAAGTTTATCACTTAGGAGTAAATGTTGACCAAGCAAACCAATAGGTTATGTAAATCAACACTATAAATAATATGTGCTAACTGATGTTACTGGGCTTCATGAGGGCTTTTAAAAAGCAAAATATTTTCAAAAGAGACCAAACTATGGGTCTACGAAACCATTATAAGTATAACCTGAATGTGTCACAAATTTGGCCAATGTTAAAGCAGGCTGAATAAAAAGCTGATAATGTTCAATATTAAAATTTAAATATGCATTTTCGGTCCTATATAAATGATTATGAAACATGAAGGATCCAAACTAACAACGAACTACGAGAGCTATATAAAACCCAGATATAATAGCACAGGTCAAAATTAAAAGAGACTCAGGTGGTCAGGCCATGTAAGGTCAGGCCAAGATTCAACAAAAATAAAAGCTGTATCAGAAGGATTGTCAACAGCAAAGCGGCCATTGAGACGGCCAAGACTTCGCTTGAATGACCAAATCATAAAAAAAAATTAGAGAAGTTGGAGCAGAAGACAATTGTATGCAAGATCAAAAGAGGTGGTGAGATGTTGTTGGGGAGGCCAAAAACCTTCTGAGGTTTGAGTGGCCTAATGGTAAGTTAGTTGGTTATGTATTCAGCTCAAAAATGCAGTTATAGCCATAAAAAATTTTGGAAGATTTATATTGTGTGGGTTAAATGTACACCTTCCAAATGAGAAGGGCAATTGGGATCTTTTTCCAATTTATTTTTATTGTCGATTGTAATAGCCAAGAACCCTACATAAGGACGGTAATGTCCTATCTGAAAGATGTTATCAATGGCTGCGCAAGTAATTCAAGTTCCTACTTTGGCCGCTGTGGCGTCGCCAACCGCATTCGAGGCATGTAGCAGACGCTACAATAGGGAAACAATGTTATTTTTCAATTTTGTTTAACCAAATTACGGCGAACAATGATGAGTTTTACCAATTTTTCTGATAGGATGAGTTAGATAATACTCATATCTCTATTGGATGGGATGGAATAAACCCAGATGTCTGTGATAGTACAGCGAAGTGAAATTATATTCGCACCGGTGCCATCCGTAAGAAACTGTTTTAACTGTCTGAAAAGGTCGAAAATCCGCCAATGAATCTCAGGTGCACGATATAATCAAGGAAGGAAATCGATAAATGAATGAATATACAAGAAATTTGCAGCATGCAAGTCTGTTAGCCATCTATCTTGACAGTCTATTTCGAGAAAAGCTCAGGTGATAGTGCAGCCTACCGACACATTTGAAACATGGCGGATCTTTGTTTACAATTTTTCGGTACTAGCTGATGACTTTAAACCATTATCTCGGACGCTATACAGACATGGAAGCGCTCACATTTTAGGTTTGTACAGTAAATGATTGATTTAACCCTCGAAATATAATATTTACGCTGTGGGAGCAGTGATTAACTTTACTAATTGCTAATTTTACACTCACATTACACTACGTCATATGAATGCATTACGAATTTATATTTATTCCTTCATTTCACGATTGAAACAAATTGCTTCGATATCACTCATTAAAAAAGAGGTAAACACGGTCCATAGGTATCCACGATTGAATAAGTAAATGGTTCTGAAATCAAAGTATACTTAAACAACTGCTCCGCTATGCAAGATCGATGCATTAATGCAATTGTTGTTGACAAATTTTCATGCATTCAGTTCACTTTCTACGTAACTTCAATAATAGGGTTGTTCAAGCCTATCAAAACGGTCTAAAAAAACGAATGTATATCACTTCTGATGTAATTTCATTTTGATTGGGATGAATGACAGATGCGTTGAAAAAGTAATGATGGAATTATTAGCAATCAAAATTCGAACAATTTTAAACGCCGCCAAAAACGGTCGGCCATCTTGAAATAGAGGTGATGACGACACAAGCCTGTACGGCTGGCCTGTACCCTCGATCGCTCGATGCCAAGCTGAGTACTCAGCATGCCGACTGGACATTTGCCAAGGTTATTCCTTATTTTGAAATGGCCTATGTTGTGCATGAAGCTTCCGGATGGATCAAGGCGATATAAAATCCATTCTTCAAGTTAGGCAGGCAACGTATGTAGTGTAATTGTTGACAGGAATTGAAAGTTTTGTATAGCTGCATTTGCAAGGAAACTACCTACGTGCAGTGAACTTTCATTGTGCTTCTAGTGCAAGTGAACACAATTTGTGCCCTTAATGTACCCCTAAGTGAATGATTGCATATGGACGATGAAGTAAAGAGTGAAGTGAGTTGTGAATGTAACTGCTTCGACGAAATTATTTATTTCTTCCATGCTAGTTCAATCAACCCTATACATTTCGATCTAAGGTATCTAACTATTGCCTAGGGGATATTTTTCATATTTGAGCTAGTTGTGCTTTAGGGATACATCGAACGCATATTAATTTTCAATCGTTTGTTCGCTTCTAAGTTCCGTTTGATTTTATTACCTATTCATTTTGAGCATTCACGAGTGTTTACATTTCACGAATTTCGTTGCGCTGTTGTTTGTTTTTGTTTTGGTCATATTTTGGTTACGGTAAGAGTACGGGTAAGAGTAATAGTGAAATTCGAAGTTTTTTGATGTTACAATAACCGGTTTAGCTATTTGTTTCAGCCTATTCATTTCATTGTCCTCGAAATGTCAATGTGAAATAACGTAAACTGATTCTAAGTCGTTAGTGATGAGTGAGAAGTGAGGTGTGGAGAATCTTTCGAACTTCAAGGAGTGCAAATTCTTTTAGCGTGTGCATAGTGATTGGAAAACCGATTATCATGTTTTATTAGTGTTTTATATTTATTGTGAGTCAAGTTTTTCATTGAATCAGTTGATTCGGAATATATTCGAATAATTCGTATCAAAAAGACAACTCGTGAAATGTGTACGTTGTAGTGCTATTTATGATACGATGAGCAATAAATATGTACAAGTAAGGGTAATTTTGCTTATTATTGCTCTTATTAAAGGATAAATTTGGATTTTCTTTAAACACTGATCTGGCGGCAGACGCTGGAGATCTTGAAAAAAAGTGGAATAACCCTGCTGAGCCACTTAAACAACACTGCAGTAGGGCATCTACAGGCTTGTGACGTCACACATCAATTCAAGATGGAAGTAGGGCTTTTTGGCGTAACGTAAAATTTGTCACTGTTTAAAGCCTTCTCTAAACATGTACAATTAAGAAAATAGCATAATATTATTGTCATTGCTCCTTCTGAAGCACGATCTTTCGATTTCTTAAATAAAAAAAATATGGTGAACAACCCTATTGCTGTGACCGGCAGAACATAGAATTAAAACGACAAAACCTTAAACTTTCTTACCGTCATTGCACTAAAAATACCTTAGCGGGCATTCTTTCACGTACACAGACAGCATCGCCCATTGAAAATACAACACTCTCGCCCTCACTGATGCCGATATCGTGCGCACGGATTTTGTATCAAGCAATACTATTTATTTCACCACAGGTACTAACCAAACACCTAAAACGACTTTAAAAGATTTTCTTCATTTTAAGATCACCGAATACGTACCTTGCATTCCAACGGAATAAACGGGCAATAAACAGAATGATTGCTCGAGACAAAAAGAAATTTAATGAATTACTCATCTTGAAACAGCATACATTGCAGTAGAACAAGGCAAAGTCTTCATACTTGCAGCGATATATCACAATTTTACCCTGATCCAGTCTATTCAGTAATTCAGAGTCTTATCCTTGCAAAGGCAGTTGAAGTAACATACGAATAATATCAAAAGGCAAACATTTACACTTCAACAATCGTTTCTTACAACACTGAAATTATAATCAGCAGAGAATTGTATCACACGAACTCACAATCACAACACTCGATCATTTTTTCTCTACGAATTACCTTTTAATCGTCCCACATGTGATTTCAAGCAACAGAAATGTTATCTTACAACATAAAAACTTCTGCGGAAGTCGTAGATTCGTAGCGAACACTAAAGCAATCGATGTAAACAAGTCACGCTAAAAGATACACACCAACACAATAAAATCAATGCTGTCACTACTAACCACAAAATAAAATAATTATACGCCTAAATAATTAATTATGTGATGTCTTCAGGGCGAAAGTGTAGGAGTAGTAAAGGAAAGTAGTAAACACATTTAAAAACACATTTGCAAACACGGTAAGTGCTAAAGCGCAATCCTTCCTTGGAATAGCCTTCATCCATTTCTCAAGCTCGGACTCCATCTGCAAAAGTATCGTAATACCCTTTTAAATTTCGGTATTTATTAAAATAATGAGAATAATGAGACTTAACGCACAAAATTAGGAGCAAAATGACTTCAAATTTTCATGCAACCGCAATGGCGGACGACAATGACTCACGCGTACTTACTTTGTCTTTAAACAACCTCCTGATCTTCACACTCTGAAGTTTATTATTCACATTCGCAGATGAATTTCCGCAAAAGAATCCTGGCTACCAAAAATTACGTAAACCCATTTCTTCCTGTGTAATCTTCGATTTTAGAAGAGACGCTCACTTATCTCCCATAAGAGGTAATGGCAAAATGGCTGTGACGCTGCCTCTAATTGTTGGTCGTCGCTGCCATCGGCGGGATTAGGAACCATATTAACTTGCGACACGAATTTTGGACAAATGACGATCGAAGCGCACGAAGACAATCGTCCTTATACAGGGTTCTTGGTAATAGCTTAAAAAATATACCAGTATCATTCTGTTTCTGATTCTGTCACCTACTTCACATGCAATTAGTGGTGAAAAATCGATGATCTTAAGGCTTTCACGGATAAGCTGGTAATGTCATCACCTCTTGCAGCGAAGATCACCACACCTTCCCTACTTCCCTGTTGATTTCTTCGACATTAATGCCTATTTGTTGTATGTTCAGTTGTCTGTTGGTTTCCTATTCCTTGTCCAGGAGATACCTAACTTATGAGAATATGGCTAAATGTCAAAGATATTTTGTTTCCATCTACTGAATTCATTTTAAGTTTTGAGGTTTTGGATCTGAATGAACGACCAGTGCTGTACAGTGCTGTATATGTAGTTGGCCCTGTACTGCATACCCCCTAAAACCCAAACTCGTTATAAGGGTACTGGTTAAACTATCTTTATATATCTGTAAAAAATAGCCCGACTGTAAATTGTCCAATGGATTTCAGAAAGAACAATCAGAAATGATTATTTACTTGTTCAGAGTTATCTCGTGGCACAGAAAGGAACTAATATAAGATTTAGAGTTTGATATTCCAATCGAGGCCGGATGTATAATACACATGTTCAGCTGTTGGCAATTTTTGGTGAGCAGGTACCGCCTAAATTTTTTCCCAACTACAGCACTGTGAACGACCCCATTGGCTCTTAAGATCCACTCCGAAATCAGAAGTGTTGAAGTTGAATACATACATTGAAAGCTATCTGCTTATAAAGGCATTGATTGCCTGATGGCAACGATGACTTTTGGGTCAAAATTTCAAGTTTGCTCTCCATTGGATGGAAATTCCCAATGATCACATTTCACTGTGAGATTTACTTCTAGCCCCTTTAAATTAGTGTTCCTATACAGGCAAGCAAAAAATCTAGAAGATCTTATTTCCTGTGCCCTCATAAGCATGCTAGGCATTGAAATGTTAAAGAAATAGAATAGAACTTTCTGATTTAATTTGTTATAGTCATTCTTGCATTTTCACACTCATGTGGTAGCTTATCAAATTATAAAATACATATAGGTACTTACCATGCGTAATTTTTTTCATTTATCACTATTTCATAGCAGCAATGGAACCCAAAACTTTATTTTTGTTATGTGTGTCTAGGTCTTTACGGCCTACCATACACGTTCGGTGCCAGCTTCAAGGCCCGGCCTTGAGACCGGAACTGCACAGTTTGACTGGAGCCATAGGCCTACCATACACATTCAGTTTGGCCTCAAGGTCTGGACTGTACAGTCCCGGACTGAAGGCAGAACTGACAGTGTGTGGCGATACCTTGAGGTGGATTGTTGGGCGGACGGCGGCTGGATGGGAAAACAATGAGATCCGGCCTCATAGTCGCTTGGCCTTGAGGCCGCACCTCATCAGTTTCCCATCCGGCCGACGATCCGCCTCAAGGAATTGCCACACACTGTCAGTTCTGCCTTCAGTCCGGGACTGTACAGCTCCAGCCTTGAGGCCAAACTGAATGTGTATGGTGGGCCTAAAGGTGCATTTTTCCTTTAAGATCAAAGGAAACTTTTTGATTACTGTAACAGACAGTGGAATAAGTCCTACGTAGGACTTATCTCTATATATAGTACTAATTCATCATATTTATATGTTTTTTTAAATCCTGACAAGCAAAAAAAATAACTCTAAAAAGGGAGTAAACTGGTTTATTCCTGATCACCATATGACAGAATACAGGAAAATTATGTCTAACTAGTAAAAGAACATTGACAGCACAAGGCTTTTATGGAATGGTCTCTAAACAATTGCCATTGATCAGTATCGAATCCTAAAAGAAAGAAATATTAATTGTCAATGTATTCTTGAGCTCCTTTCTGACTATGTCTGTATGGTGCTGCTGATTTCAATATCAGATCAATCCCAGTTAATTAGATTGTTGTAGGCGATGGAAAGCGAATATACATCGATCAAGTCTAGATTATTTTGGCAATTTTTAATGAAGACCATTGATATTGAAAGATTATAGTAAAGAATATTATTATAAAAATTCTCTATCAAAACTCATGTATGGTTTTGTCTTTCCGTAAAGTTAATGGAATTCAATAACGTTGACTGTTTCTTCTGGGCCCGCATAATATGAGAACGAATATTCCCGCGTACATGCGAACGAATGAAATACTATAATGGTGGTAGTAGATGTTTTTGTTTACCTTTGGATTCCGCTAATTTAACTTGATAATAATGTTAACGAATCAATTGTTTACTAAATTCCGTCATTATAATACTGCATATCACTTGAAACACTGATTTACTGCAAATTATCCAACAAAGTCTACCTTGGCTGCTTTGCTTGACGTGTGCCTTGTGTCTGGACCGGTTTCTAAATTTCAGAATATTTGGCAACCGTGGTCTTCGACACGTCGTCTGAACTTTAGTTGGTGTTGTGTGTATTCCTGTAAATAATTTGAAGTTGTTTTTTTCTTGTGTTACTTGTAGATTGTAGTCTTGGCATAGATCTCATTTTAGACCATCTGCCGGCTAAAAAATATAATTCAAATGTTTTGAATTCCAATGCAGCATCCGCTATTTGACAGAAATGAAAATCGTTCAGCTTCGTCGTGGAAGACTCGTCAAAGTTGGGGTAGCTGTGTTGTTAATTCTCGCTTTTCTCTATCTTTTCGTTCCTTTGCCTGATTTTGGTGGTAAAGGGTCAATTTTAGAACCTCCCAGAGCTGCACCATTAAGAGCTGTAAGAGTCCTATTTCTGTATTAACAAGAATGGTTATGTGATTTCACGGATTATTGCCGGTTAAGGTCATATAAGTCTAACTATATCATAAGTTTTTACCTTACCTTTTAGGCACCCGTATTCAGTGGCGATAATTTAGGTAATTTTGAGCCGAAAGAAGTTGCCATTAGATCTGGTCCAGGAGAGAATGGAAAAGCACACATCGTCCACGATCAAGAGAACGATGCAGCACAGTCATTATCAGATTATGGGATGAATATGGTTTGCTCGGATGAAATTTCCCTTGACAGAAGTATACCAGACACAAGAATGCCTGAGTAAGAATTTGAGAATGACTATGAATTCGTTTTTGAATGTATGAGGGCTTTAATTCACGTATTGATTTATTTTAGGTGTAAGCACTGGAATTATCCTGAGGACCTGCCCCGTGTGAGTGTTATTGTTGTGTTTCACAATGAAGGATGGTCCACTCTTCTCAGGACCGTTCAAAGTGTGATAAACCGGAGTCCTCCCCAGTTTCTTGAAGAAGTTTTGTTAGTTGATGACTTCAGCAACAAAGGTAAGAGTCACGTCATGACTATTTGTTGGTAAATAGCAGTTCCATCATAGTTTGCAGTAGTGTCATAATTGTCTTGATTAAACCAATACAGTATGGCGAAGAATTTCAGAAAATTTTGGTCCATAGTTGATGAAGGCACTGATCCTATCACAATTTTTGTTAGAGGCGCGTTTGAGTTATATAGGAAGTGACGTGCAAGGATAGCAGTTAGTTGCGTTTATTATGGAGAAATTCTTGTCTCTATTAGTGAAGATATTATTATAATTTTAGTATAAATCATTTGTGTTCATGGATGTTAAAGGTGACAAGAGAGAAGAGAAAGCTACCTTTTGGTCTTCATCTTCAATTAAATCATCGTTTCTATCTAAAATGAAAAGAGTATGTTTGAAAGGTTGAAGTATTTCTCCATCAGAGATGACATCAAATAATAGCTTTAGTACCTTTTGAATTCCATTCTTTTGTTGACTGGGGAAACTTTTGTTTCATCTCAAGCACACTTCAATTCTGGCTAACTCCTTTGAAATATGATACAGTGTGTGTAGTGTGATAAATTACATGGAAAAAAGCAAGTTACTTGAATATAGCCCAATGAATCTATTAGGATTAGCAACTAGCCATCCCTTTTCCTCTTCCTGTCCATGTTTGTAAAAATTTAGCCTATATTGAGATGATGCAGCGGCATTAAAATGTTGGTAAGGAAGTAAGACGTGAGTTTTTTTTTCAATTATAAAATTTTAACTTTCCCAACCAGTCTGGATCCAGGCAGATGATGAGTTTTATGGTTACAAAGTGTATGTTGAATGTTTATTTTAAGTGTTTTAATGAATTTGCAAAATTATCACTGAGACTTAATAGCTGGATTAATTTCCCCTGGTATCTCTGATGAAAAATGCACACCTATCTGATGTTTTAAAGGAAGGCCTTAGATAAAATGTTTGGAGCTGATAATGAAGGATGTTAAAGAGGAGAATCACAAAGGTGTGTCTGGGTTAGCTCATAATAGAACCTAGTTGGGAACTGCAACAAACCAATCTTAAGATTTGTCAAATGAAACATCGCAATATTTCCACTGGATTTATTATGAGAGGACTATCTTATGATTATTTACCAGTGGTGACAATAACACCACATAGTTGTAAAATCCTCTCAGTATAATTTATTTTTTATTGTATCAGTTTTGGCTCCAGGATGATGGAAGCTGTGAGCGCTTTTTGTATTTATTATGAAAACTATGATGTAACTTCGAGTCGGTAGTAGAATTACCCAATTTGATTCATTGGAAATGGAAAATTGATGTATCTCTGTGAGAGTATTTATTGTTTTATTATTTATTTGTAATTTTAAGCAGCATTTTCTTAATTGGTTTTATTTGGGTTAATATTCTAGAACATCTAAAGGAACGGCTGCAGAAGTATTTAAAGAATCCGGTCTTGCAAGGAAAGGTGCGTCTCCTGAGGAATACCGAGAGAGAAGGCCTAATTCGTACTCGTGCCAAGGGAGCCAAAGAGGCTCGAGGGGAAGTCATCTTATTTTTGGATGCCCATTGTGAAGTAAACAAGAACTGGCTGCCACCTCTGTTGGCTCCTATTTACAAAAATAGGTAATGAAAGTTTATTTGTATATCATGTTTAACAATATTCATGAACGATTTTAATTTCTCCTGTTGAATACTACTGACAAATTCGTCTAGGCTCTCAACCAGGTTAATTTTGTCGTATATGCTGAGGTTTTGGAAGAAAACTTGTCTCTCATCTTCAAGGCTGTGTTACTCATTGAAAGTCCAATTTCACACTGAACTGATACGACTGTTCAGCGAGGACATAAATACTGTTCAGGTGTTGTTTGATAGGCTGTAGGTCTTTTGAAATTCTTCATGTTCTTCCTATGTTTTTTATACAGCTGATTACAGGTATCCATGTGTTGCTAGATAGTACATGGAGACCTGTAATCAGCTGTATAAAAACCTTTAGAGAAGAACATGAAGAATTTCAAAAGACCTACAGCCAATTAGACAACACCTGAACAGTATTTTTGTCCTTGCTAAACAGTCATATCGGTTCAGTGTGGAATTGGACTACCAATGAATAACACGGCCTTGAAGATGGGAGATTAGTCATCTTCCGAAACGTCTGCATATGTGACAGAATTAACCTGGTTGAGAACCTGAGAAGAATTTATCAACAATATTCATATTTATTTATATATATGCTCAATTTCATTTTATAATGCATTGAGTGAGTACACAACATGCATTGCCAGGTTTCATACTGGAGAGGTTCTAACCTCTCCAGTATGGGAGGCTAAAGTCAAGGCAAAATTAGGGAAATTGGGACTAGAAGTCATGAAAATGTCAGGGTAATTTGGTTATAGTAAGAAAAAACTCTGGAGGCATAGCAATATGATAAAAATCATGGCTGAACCTGCAGAGTTTCACTGAGAAAGCGACCAGCATCAGTCGGTAAACGTTGGGGCCACCCAAAAGTTGACTCTGCGACATAGCCCAAAAGTTTTTATTCAACATGACAAGTACCCACGAAAGTTTTGACAAAGTTTACTTCCTCTTCTTGAATCCTAACCTACCATTACCTAAGTAATTGTTGCCTCTTGCTACCATTACTCTGTTAATAGGTGTTAAATAACACAGTCAGACTGCTCTGATTGCATGTGAAATTAAGCTAATAGTCCAGGGCTGTATTTTATAACTTTCTACCTCTTAGCTGGGGGGGGGGGGGGTGAAATAGTTTCCATGGAATCCTTGGGTCATCACACCTCTATGTGTATCCTTTGGACCAGTTGAACCAGTGTGAATAATTGTGTATTGTGAAAATCAAAAACTTTTTGTGCTTTATTTGAACAGGACTGTCATGACTGTTCCGGTAATTGATGGGATTGACCACAACACCTTTGAATATCGTCCAGTGTATCAAGATGAGCATCATTATCGAGGCATATTCGAGTGGGGTATGCTCTACAAAGAAAATGAACTTCCACCACAAGAGGCGGCAACGAGAGAGCATAAGAGTGCCCCGTATAAGTAAGTACATAGGTACTGGAAATCCCTGGGTGAATGCATGGTTTCGAATCATGACTTTCATTTGTTTTCTTCTCTTTGCTCAAAAGTACCGTATTTCTCCAAATATAGTCCCCCTCTGAATATAGTACCCCCCCCCCCCCCCCTAATTTTGAGGCTTCAGTTTCAGGAAAAGTTAAAAAAAAGCGTTTGAATATAGTCCCCCCCTTTACTTTTACCACAGGCATTTTTGGAAAAAAAAAGGGGGGGACTATATTCAGAAATATACGGTAACAATGTATTGAAGAATTTTCTTCCTCACAAAATTAGCAACTGATCAAGGTCCTGGCATCTCATCATTTCCCTTACTCATATCACATCGAAGTAATAGCCTAATCAGAGAGCGAAGTTAATTGCTCAGGTCAGTTGAATCCACTCATTACAATAGTGGACTTGCTCAGTTTTCCAAAATGGAACACTGTGAAATAACAGATTTTACCTGAAAAAGTTTAAAATATAAAAAATTTCATGTTGCAGCACTAATCATTGACTATTATAGGATATGTGGGAAAAATTACAACATTTGGGTGTAATGGCCAAAAGTCATTGTTACATTCTTTCAGATAATCCATGGAAAACTGCTTTGAAAAAAATGACCAATATTGGCTGCGATTGGTTGGCAAAATATACCAAATCTGCTCATATTGTAATGCTATACAACTTATTATGCAAATTGAGCAAGGAGGTGCCTTTTGAAGTCATTATTCCTTTTAATATAACTAGACTTTTGTGGGATGGAAATTGGCGTCTTCCTGTTTTATGGAGGTGGAGAAAACCTGAGGTTAATGCTGTGCAGCTTTAATTATCTGCCTATCACTTCCGTTTTCAGTCACCTCAAACACTCCTACTCTCTCTATCCAAACCTACCCCATTTCTCTTATCCTCTATTTTCCCTTTCCTTCCCTTGATCACTTTTAAAAAATAAACTAGTTTTTCAATGAAATGCATACTGTGTCTAAAAATGTAAAACAAACACGATTCTAAGAAGTCCCTTTTTATGGAACTTCATTAGGGGAAAAATTTAAGTTTGAAAAGTAATAACCCTATATCTCCAAATATGGTCTTAATTTTTGTGCCTAAATTCTCTGGGATATTAATATCTATCAATAAGTAAAAGGGGTACCTTTATCATAGTCTCATTGGTTACTAATTAAATGTACTCTGTTACGATAGAGCTATTTTTAACCTTAATTTTCACTATAAAGTTATTAGGTGGAAAACCCAGTTATCTAGAATTTAGATAATGAAACCTGCAGTTGAAGTTGAGAATTTTGTATCTGATTGTAAGATAAATCCTTTTTTCTGCTTGAGTTGGGAGGGGGGAAAAAGTATTATAATTGTGCAAATATGGAGTTATAAATTATCGAAGCTACTTAATTTTTGAACCAATGTTGACCATTCCACAGTGACATCACAATGGTATAGGAATGGCTTGATGAAGCCTAACTACTTTGAGCAAAGATGTGAATAGTGACTGAAAAGCAGATGTAATTTAAGATAGAAAGTGTGTTTAACAGATACGTAAAGGAGTTCGGCATTTGAAATTCCTTGCAGTTAAGTGCCCTTATGTTGTTTTCAGAATGTTAATATTTTTCTGTGAATTCAGTACATATTTGCTCCAAATAATCATGGTTGTTTGGTATTTTAGTTTCTCAGTTAGTATGAGCCAGGCTTAAAATGTTCATAATTGAAATTGAGTTTATATTATGTATCTGCATAATATATTCAAAGCAAAGTAATATTATGTGATATTTGGGAGGAAAAATGGTATTAGATTTGGTATTAGCGTTATCAGGTAATTGAACTGACCATTCCCATATGCCTTACATGATGGATTCACTTTTTATTCCATCATTTGTCATTTTTTATTCATTGCAATGTCATTTTTTAATGCATAAGTTGTCATATAATTGAAGGAATTTGGAGGAGGGTCAGTATTCAAATACTGCTGTTCTGGTGGTGGCTAAATCTATCATGGTGTTGATTATTCTCATTTATAGATCTCCAACTCATGCTGGTGGCCTTTTTGCAATTGATCGTAAATACTTCTTGGAGCTTGGAGCCTATGACCCTGGTCTTCTAGTGTGGGGAGGTGAAAATTTTGAGCTGTCATTCAAGGTAACTTTGCTAAATGTTATCTTTTTTTTTTTTTAAATAGTATGGTAATATAAGAAATGTATGCTAGTTCTTTACATATAAGTATGATGTGAGCAGAGTATGTGCATGTTTTTTACTAGTATTCCCAAAAATATAAATGTTATTGGCCAAATTAATTTCTATTCGTGGACATTGATAATTTTATTGCTGATTTATACCTGGCAGAGTATAGAAAAAATATTTTATGATGAAATGCTAATGTCAATTTTGTCATCATCCATACCTATTCCTCTTTAAAGTTTGTTCAGATATTTGTTTGAAAGGCGTAACTTTGATGGCATCAAATTTCATTTCAGAAGATTAGGATGATCACCATCCCAAAGTGCTGATGTTAAAAATCTCAATTTTATTTTAAATTTAGAAGAATTACTGGTCATGTGTGTTTGCTGGCATGAAAATTTTGTATTTCCAAGTGTACACAATTTTCCACATCAGTCACCTCAATTCATCTCGAGTTGTGAAAGTGTTCAAAAGTTGAGTTTTTCTTCAAATGGACTCCTATAATGCTGGCATACCCCAAGTAATCTTCTTGGTATTTACTACTTCACTTGAATTGTAAAGCAATGAAGTTGTCTACCTGCTTCTTTCTTCACTGTGTTCTCTGAGTGCAGCTGATCTTTCCTGTAGATGTAACATCATCCTTTGCCTCAGCTGAACTGAGAGTGTTTACTATGTTCTTGGCTCCAAAGGTTCTGCGTTTTTTAATCTTGTTTTACATAGGGTTCAGATAATTGGAGAGGTTAGAACTGCTTTAATTTCTCATTATGGCATGCAATTGTACTAATGCACAAACAAAATTGGAACAGGCCATTTTGCCTTATCGCATCCATGCATTCTCGCATGTGTTTTTGTAATCTACTGCTTTATATGACACAATTTTGACTGTGCTTTCATTTCCATGTCCAATTGTTCGATTATGTGCCATTTGTAGAACGGCCTTAAAAGATTTTTGTATGGTATTTAAAAAAAGGATGAGTCGGTTCTTAAATTTTTTCGGTTCTCCGCACCGGTCCTTCTACACATCCAATTACATCCATCCCCCATCCAATTACATCCACATACACATTCTACACATCCAATCTTTTAAGGCCGTTCTACATATGGCACGTAATCGAACAATTGAACATGGAAATGAAAGCACATTCAAAATTGTGCTGTTTAAAGCGGCCTCCGGTCCGGTTCTCCACCATCAATACTTGGTTCTTGATATTCGGTTCAAATTATGAACTCTTATTACCTAAATTAATGACATATTGAAATAAGCAACCACAAGAAGTGAATGATAATAATTTCACAAAAGATGTAAAAAAGCAGGAAAGCTCTTTAAAAAACCGAAGATCGTCTCCATAGCTTTATTTGCCCAGTAAAAAAGTTTAAATAGCACGTTATTAAAGAATGTATGAGCAACCATTATGCCACATTAAATCAGGCAGCTACCGGTTCTTTCTCCAGGTTTTGTTTTGAAAAATTCAGCATTTTTATCCTATCTGGGTCTAAACTTTTCTTGTTTGACAGAAATATTGCCTGCTGTGCTAAACAGGCATTCACTGAAAACAGTAGTGGTCGTTATGATTACTAAAAACATGTGCAGTGATTGCAGAAGCAAAGATGAACTCTTGCCAGCGTTAAAAAAAAAAATATTTCAACTCTTTCATGTTTGCATAGTCTAGTTTTGTGAAAGCAACCCATTAGATAAGTAGATTGAACATATAAAACAGTTTTAAAGAATTGCCGGTAATGTTCTCTAAAAATGTGGCATTTAATTTATGAATGAAAACTGAAAGAATCTTGTGCCAGACACTGGTCATGGCCTTTAATATGCTGCAGACTATTTTGGATTTGGGCACCAAATTGGTTCTCTATACCAGTTCCACAGGCCAAGAACCAGCAGTACCAAGAACCAGGTACCAGAACCAACCCATCTCTAATTTAAAGTCAACATGGGTTTTTTTGGTGTTGAATGAAGATAAGGATTTTGTTTTGTCTCGTTAGAGTTTTCAGTTTAATATATAGAAACTATGTCTGTGCAATGAGGTACCGTAAAATCTCCATTTAACAAATTTATTGGAACTGGAAGAACCATAACTTTGCCATAGAGCTTTGACGATGGAAGTTAGGTGGTACGAGCTAGTTACCACAAGTAAAAATATGGCAGTTAGTAATGCATTGAAGTCACAGTGACAATTGCAAATGATGATGCCTTCATAGAAGCTTAATACGATTGGTATTCTGTTTGGCACACCCATTCTTCTGTGCCAAAACGCAGTACCATCCGCAAGTATGCTAGGTAATATTTAAATCCACTCATTTTTGCTGTTCATCCATTAATCCAGAGCGGAGCAATGGATGTAGTCATGCGGAGTGAAGCAAAAGATGGATCTGCTCTGAGTGAAACAATAGATGGAGCCGCACAGAGTGGAGTTTTTGATTCCCTTGCATATTTCTTATGGTAGGAATTATAAGAGTTGAACTACATATATCCTTCACTGAGCCAGAGCATCAAGCTTCCTCCATACCCTCCGCTCTGTAGGTCCCATACGTTAACCCCCTCAAAGCTAGGTGTGGAGCGGTTAAGACATGGTACCCTCTGCTGCGGTTCTTTTTACTGCTTGCTACACAAATAATGATGTAAAAATAACCTTTAAATGCAAAATACTATGTTTTTTTTCTCAATAATTTGTTATAGAGGGGCACTGATATGACTGTTACAGAGGGAGAGAGGTTCAGGAGGTTTTTTTGTGTGCATTTTCCATTGATCAGGTGTGGCACTGGTCAATCACTTCGAAATAGGGAGGTTCCCTTAAAATTTTGCTCTGTGGTGTATGGTGGTTTCATTGTAATGCTTCTAGTACCTAGACACACTCTCATAACTTGTAAATCACGATCACTGACTTCACATTAATCTCAGGACCATTGTACTGATGTTATTCATCATCCATTCTTAGAATGTATGGAAGGGAAGGGCAGAGGGGAGGAACTTCACCATTGGAGGGAAACCATTGAATGTTGATTTCTCATTTCAGATTTGGCAGTGTGGTGGGAGCATAGAATGGGTTCCCTGCTCCAGGGTTGGCCATGTTTATAGAGGATTTATGCCTTATAATTTTGGCAAATTAGCTCAAAAAAAGAAAGGACCTTTAATCACTATTGTAAGTACAAATTATTTACAATCATTAATTTCACCTATGTTATGCGGGACGATTCTAAAATAGATTTCTTAGCAGGCTTACTTGATTTGTTCGTATGATTTGATTTTAATCAATGAACATTCATGAAATCTATTCTTATTACCTAGGCATTACCGGACTGTGTAACATCAATGCATGCCATGACACTAGCACAATAAAAGATTAAAAAAATGTAGTATGTACATACTTAGTAATTGAAAACCAAAAAGTTGCCTTACTAAGCACTTTTACCTAACATCACAGATGTGGTGAGAGAAAAAATTATCAGCATGTGACAGAGTAAATAATTCAGAGGCAAGAAATTTTCTGAAAAAAAAACATTGAGCAAAATTTGTTTCAAATATTCATTCTGCACGCAATCGTATTAATGAAAATATTATTGAGTCTTTTGTATGAAAGATGGTAGCCATATTCTGAGCAATTTTTATTTTGTAATAGTTCACTCACACTAATTATTGGAAATAAATCAGCATTTTTACTGAGAAAAACTCTGGTTACTTTCTGAGGTTATGAAAACTTAAATAATAGTGAGCCTCTATCACATGTGCAATCATGAGAAGCCTCTGCTTATGGCTACTTGTCAGTGTTTGCATCAATTGAAAATTACAGTGAAACCTCTATTTTACACTTTTGAATGGACCACTTACAAAAAGTGCAAAATTGAGGATATTGTAAAATAGAGTATCATTATTTAATGGCGGTATTGTTTGGGACCTGATAAAAATGGTGCAAAATCAGGGAAAATGTATAATGGGGGAATGTAAAATCGAGGTTTCGCTGTAGAGTCTGTAGCTAATAATTGTTGGAAGAGGGGAGGGAGTTATTCGTTTGCATGGTGATAGATTCTAGAAATTCTGCTTAATGTCCTTTTTAATTTTGAGTTTAATTCTTTCTCTCTAATGTGTCATTTCATTTTTTTTTGCCTCAGAATTACAAACGGGTGATTGAGGTGTGGTTTGATGAGAAGTACAAAGAATATTTTTACACCCGGGAGCCTCTTGCAAGATTTTTAGACATGGGTGACATTCGAGAACAACTGGAGCTGAAAGAAAGGTTGCAATGTAAGAGCTTTAAATGGTTTATGGACAATGTAGCCTATGATGTGCTGGACAAGTATCCTGAGCTGCCACCTAATTTGCACTGGGGTGAAGTGAGTATGCATTTCTAATTTCTTTGGATATTTGAACATTTATAGGTACATTTTCATGTGATTTTCATCCCAAGTACAGTGCAACCTCGATATAACGACACCCCACGGTGCACTGGTAAACACTCGCTATAGCGAATTGTCGCTTTACCGGAGGTGGAGCAAATAATAGCCAATATACCTGTTGCGAACAGATATACAGGAACAGGAGTGGTGCGGTGACAGATAAACATCTATCTGATAAACGTAAGCATAAATCCAGACGAAAGGCGATGTTTTTTGCATCACTAAATTTCCTTACTCAAATAACGACTAACTATTCAAACAATTTATAAGCGCCGCACTGAATAAAAATCATGCAAAGCATTGTTTCGTCAATCATTATATTTATCGAACGACAGTTTACCACGTAAATTTGAGACTGAGCACTCCATTAACTTCATTTCTAACAGATCGCTAGCAATTACAGAGGTTAAGGAGTCTTGATGAAAGTCTTCCGGCGGTGAAACCCTCGCTATGGCGAGAGCCAACACCGAAAGGGTCTCGTAAAAACGAATTTTTTAACAAGCTTATTATAGGGTCAATTGACGGTGCATCGGCTATCTCTCGTAATAGCGGGGGTGTCGCTATAGCCCGTACTCGCTTTAACGAGGTTCCACTGTAATTGATTACATGTATTTAAAGCAAGAAAAGCAAACTTGCTTTGCCCAAGGCCACAAAAATACCATTTACTCGTGTAAAAAATGAAATAAACATTCGTGAAATACGTTTTCACCCAAATCTTGCTCTCAATGTTTGGTTTATTTGTGTCTGAATTAAAATGATGGCTTTTCTACATTGAGTATGTTGTAGTAGTGGATTTGCCTAGTGCTCCAATTTTGGAACACTGCATAATAAACAAATGGGAAGAGATCATTATTTTCAGGTATTTTGTTTAATATGTATTTTTACGTACAGTATGTAAAATTCATGGTAACTTCCGCATTTTTCATACCTTTGGCATAAATGGGTTGAAAATTCCACAATGCGATGATTGCCTTTGCCTCGGTCAGAATTCTATTCTGCTGCAAGATTATTTTCTTTCTGAATGGAAAATCCCTCATTTGAAACTTTTGTTACTGAATGTTGACAACAATATTTTGTATGAAAGATGAAGAATTCTTTAAATAGTTTGGTATAAGCTTTTGTCATTTCATCATGGACTAATTTCTTGGTTAGTAAATCTTTCGACTAAGTTCCATAGTTTTTCACTTTAAGGTATTCATAGTGCTCAACAAAAGTTTTCATGTCCTATTTACCAGTTTAAATTGGGTGTGAGTGATAGACGATAGCCTGACAAGGAATGCAATACCTCTTGATTTGAAGTTATAAGTGTTGCGATGTCTTGATGCGATACCATGTGACGATGATGCTGATGCTCCCCAATGTTTCTTGCTTCTTTTAAGCATTAGTTAAAGGCATTTTGCATCAATCCTTCTTGTTATGATCATATTTTAAATTTAAAAATTCTTTACAATCACGGAACCTAGCATAAGGATGTGTGTTAATACTGTCAAGTTTAGTCTTGTATCACAAAGGTTTTGTTGTGAATTTGTGACTGATGATGCTGTGATTCAATGTTTAATCTTTAGTTTCCAGTTTTCTGTTCTCCAGTCAGCTATTTTTGAAGCATTCTAAGGAAATACTGGTTTGATTGATGAACACTTGAAGTTCATGAATGTAGTCATAAAATTTCATGCACGAAAATATACAGTGTAACCACAGTGATAAACAATGCGATAGCCTTAAGGTAAAGCCTACAGCTCAAAAGCTGTTAGTATTTATAACTATTTATTGGAAAAATGTTAAAAAAATGGATTTAAGCATGCATAAATGTCATTTAATCATTATTCAGCGATTTCATCAGCAATAAATAATTTTCAAAGAGAGTTAATGAAATTTCTACTGTGTGAAACTTGTGAAAGTGACATCTTAGGGATGCATTAAACTCCACAACAATAGTCTTTATGGGAATTGATGCCTCGAATAGTGCTGTTTCAATTAATTGTTTCTTTTCATGAAAAAACTTAAGTGTGTTAATCTAGAGTGGGTATATATCCAATTATATTTATTTATTCTGCTGATTTTTTCCTTTTTTTAATATGATTAGTCGTGCCTATGTAATCAAGCAAGTCCAATTATGGCCGCTGTATTTGTCATGTGCCTGTAAAATGTGTGCACTTCTGAAGTATTTCACATGAAAATATCACTGACGACCTATTTGCAACTCATTTTTTTTTCTTTTGTGTGTAGTTGCGCAGCGTTGCCACTGACAAATGCATGGACACAATGGGACACGGTCCTCCAAGTCTAATGGGTGTATCACACTGCCATGGTCATGGGAGCAATCAAGTGCGTAATAAGTAGAATTAGTAGTGGTGTACAAAATTGTTGACACAGCTTTCTAATATGTATGTTCTTTATGTTGGTAACATTGAACTTTTAGCGTCATCATTATAAGTCCTAGTATTGATTTGATGCAGCTCTCCATCCCACTCTCCTATTTGTTTGCCTTTTCGTAATGATGTACTTTTTCTCTTTTACATTCTTTATAACATGTCCTATGTAATTCATTCGTGGATGTCCCTAGACCTTCTTCCCTTCTTATAATTATTATGCCATTCTGGCAAGATTGATTTATTTAGTGGTAATTCATTCATCCTTTTCCCAGATTGGTCACATAATAATTCAGTGAGGAAATGGCCATTCTTCTCGCACTTTACTTGCTCAGTACTGAAAATCTACAAACTGCTACCATGTGGAACAAAATTTTTGGTTGATGATGAAAATCCTTCCACAATCTAGCTACAACTTCCTCTTCCTGTGTGATTATGTGTATTTTACTTTTTTACTGTTTTTGACCAGTTCTTGTTTCACAACTTCATGACCCAATTTCTTGTTGCTGCATTGACCTCAAGGGCTTTGTGAGTCTTGACTTTTTGAATTTCAAGGGCGTTAAGAGTACTATTCAACTCCCGCTAGTCTAGCAGGAATTGCTAATGCAGATTATTTGCTGATATGTAATGTAGCCTATATATTGAATTTATGTCATCCATATCCAATACTTCTGGGATATTTAATAATAGATACCTTTGGCTTTTGAAGGAATGAAAGGAATGGGGTTGTTCTGTAATCTCTCATTGTTCAAAATTGGTGAGCCTTGTCATAAGAGCCCTTAACTCTTATTAACATTCGCCCAAGTTTGGTAACCAATTCTGTCTTTTTTTTTCAATACTCTATTACAGTTGCTACGTCTAAATGCCAAGGGGCAGCTAGGTGTTGGAGAGCGATGTATAGAAGCTGATCTTCAGGGAATTAAGTTGGTATTTTGTCGTCTGGGAACTGTAGATGGTCCATGGCAGTATGATGAGGTAGAGTTATTTTACAGCTACATATATGCTAAGTTTGTTAGCTTAGCTCCTTTTATGCTTATAAATTTCAGTTTGATAGACCTATGATAATTTTTGTATTATTTAATTATTCCCTGGTTGCAACAAATTCTTGTTTAACAACTTCAAGTATGACTCAATTTCTTGTTTCTGTCTTGACTCCTTGAGTTACGAGTAGGGACATGCAAAAATCACAAATTTGATAACACGAATTTTTGCTCGAATTCCGGGGTTTTCGCGCGAACATGGGAATTTCATGTTAATAGCGATTTACACCAATTCATGGGCAATTTTCACCAACTCAGACACGATTTTCATCATTTTTTCCTCTGCTCATGCTTCTCCGACGAAATTGTTTTTCGAGGCGTATATTTACGACGTAATTTTTTCACTGCATTGGCCGCTTTTCGACGCAACGAATTTCTGCGGGCAACCGTGAAATACAGAGAGATGTCTCATTTTGAAAGCGGCCTGAATTTCATGGCGCCGTGCCGAGAATGGCGGCCGACGAAAAGTCATCGCATCTGAAAGTAGCCTCAAGGTAGCACTGTAAGGTGTATTTCACGCCATAGACGGCACATCGCCGGGCCGGACTGAAATGGGCATCTTGCTGACCGTCAACAACGCCGTGCCGTCAACTGTGTGATTCGACTTATTTGTAGACATCCATTGAAACCAATGGTTATTTGAAAGCATGGTGCCGTGCCGTTGACCATGGCCGGAGCAAAGCCGGTTTGTCTAAAAGTGGCAAAAAGCGGCGGTGCGCCGTCTATGCCGTGAAATGCACATGGAGCTACACGGAGGCAGCTATCAGCCGAAACAATTTATTGCCGGCTGCCGTTCCCGGCAAAGCTTTGTGAAATTCAGGCCGCTTTCCGATGAGACGAGTCTCTGGATTTCACAGCACTGTGACGTGAACGGTGGCCCGCTGAAATTCGTCGCGTCGGTGAGCGGCCAATGCAGAGAAAAAAATTTATGATTTCCTCAAAGAAACACATCCGAAAAAGTCCATTGTTTGACAGGAGGATGTCTAAACCGCATTCACTTGATGCCTAAATAGTAGCCGAAATGCCGTGAGAATCTAATGGTTGACTCACTCAAATTATTGGAGGGTTCAAGGTATCCTAATGCACACACATTCTGTAGAGAGTTAACCCTTTTGCTGTCACTGAAAGCATGGCTCTCAATCAACATCAATTATTTTAACGTTAAAATAACACTGATTTCAGGGCAAAATAACATAGCTTATGTAAATATATAACACCACTTTTGGCTATAAAATAACCCCATCTTTTGCATGTCCCTAGTTATGAAGTAGACAAGAGTACTGCTCGATTTTGAGATCAATATGCCCCAATATATCAATATGCAGAAATAATCAATATATCAATGTGCAGAAAACCGAAACTTCCTCAGAACCTGTATTGGTCTCTGTGGATGTTGCTGTGTGCCTGAATGAGTTTGTTCTATAGCTGCTTGTTCATTGATGTTTGACAATTTGCAGTTAAAAATTTCATGTGTACTCATCTGAACAATAGAAAACTTGAAGGTTACATATATTATTCCACAAATTTTATGGTGGTTTCAATGTTTCCAAGAAGTTGCTGGTTACTTATGTTAATGAATAAAAAGTTTTGGCTTTGGCCTTGATGATAATTTTAATATGTAGTGCATGCAATGAATGAATCTGGTAATACCTGTTGTGACTAATGCCCATGCCATTGAACCATTGGATATAACTGTGAAATTTGGGGTAGAATTGAGACTATACACCTTTTTGACATTTTGTCAAAATTATTTAGCAAGTTCATTGCTGCTTCAGTCATACTGACTGAAATGCATACTTGATCTTCTTGCTGCTTTGGTTATAATGACCAAAGGATGAGTCACTTTTTTGACCTCTCGTAGTTGGTCGTAGCTACTTTGACTCTGCATATATGATGCGACCAACATGGCACATGTAGCGGAATGCCCACAAAAGCTCAATTTGAAAGGATCCAAGTATTCAAGCAAAAGGGAAAAGAAAAACACTCTGGTGCAATGGTTGAATTCGTCTAAAAATCTGTGGCAGGGAATGCGTTAATGATAAAATTATGCAATCACTTCTTTGCTAGAATAATTTATTTTAACTTTATGGTGAGATTGAAGCCTTTCATATCTTATCAATACACCCATGTCTCGTTAGCGCAAGGGATGCGTTCCTTGGGGTCTTTGCGCTATACGAATTTGCGTTATACGAGAGCGTTTTAACATTGGGAAGATAGGGATGCGTTCCTGGTAGCATAGGTCTTGGGTATTGAATTTCCTCTAAAACATATATATTCCCATAAATAGCCTTAGAAAACATTATTTATATAAATGTTTCTTGTTTAAAACATCTTTAAAGATAGTATGCACGCATTTGAAGACTTTTATTCACGTTAAAAATAATTCTTACGTGCTTTTTAAATTCCCTCCTGTCGTGCAGGTGGGCTAACATCTGCTATCTCAGGGGATCGTAATGCGTTGCCAGCAGTTGACGATTTTTCAAACTTGTCTAAAAGCAACTATTATGTCACCCAGGCCCTTTTGTCGCTCATCGAAATGACAGGAAAATGCTACTTTGAATGCCATTTCATAGCTAGCGGAGTTAAAGAATGATAAATCATTTTAATTTGAAGTCCTCCGAGTCATTATAGCAGCTACGTGAAACAGTCTTTAAATGCCTTGAAACCTGACCCAGGTTTTCCTTCCCTGAAAATGAATGAACGAGATTGCATTCTTTTCCAAAACAATATCGTCTCGTCAACACTAAAAACTGGTTGAGGGGGAAAGGAGCCACTTTCAATCACAGCTTGGAGTTCATCAGAAAATGTTGCGGTGACTGCGCTATCAACACTTGCAGATTCACCTGATATCGCAGCACTGAAAATACCTGCTTGCCGTTTAAATTCTGGAACCAACCGGAGCTTTCACTAAATGTCTCGGAGCGATTACCACTCTCGTCTTTTTGTACTGATTCACTATGAACTTTCCGTATGTGTAGACCGCTTGGCTGAAGTTGGTCCGGCTGAGGTCACTGATGTTTTAACTTCGTCTTTATTCAGAATAAGGCATCGTGCGTTTAATCTTCCGAGCAATATCGCTTTGACGTTCTCCATTTTCAAAGCAATTGACCTCTTTCAATTCCTCTTCTAGGTTTATAGTTTTTATTGATAAATTCTTGATATTCTACACGCATTCCTATTTTTTTGTCATATTCTCTTGGTTTTTACTCTGTATGGCTCTATCTATATCACCTTCCACTGCTGAACTGTATTCCTGAGACGTAGAAGGCATACGACTGCGGGGAGGGAACGAAGCCATTGTGTTTGAGACTCTATAGCGGAACCTTTTATGTGTTGATGCTATTCATGCGCCACTCAGCCACCGCTCCATTTCTCCCCCGTGAATACCGATGACCTTGAAGGCTTTAGCGTAGACTCTACCTGGAAGTCAATCGCCCGATTACCTATGACGGCAAAAATACGTCTCAAACCGTATTGCTGAAAAAAACTCATTTCTACTAGCCCCACGCTTAATTAACGATCTAAATTATTCATTATTATTCTGGTAAGAAGACGAGATAAATTACTTCGGTAGGCCGGCTATCTTGACCCAATGATGAGTAATACTTTTGGCCATTGCACAGCAATGGATTTCGAATAATATATCAACAAAAAAGAAGATTTGAGGCAAGCAATAATATGAATATGCGTAAAATGATAGAAATTTCGTGTGTACTTAGCGCAAGTTCACGTTTTATCACGAGAGCGTTTAAGATTTTTGATTAGGCTACACTGCGTTGCATTCCCCGAGGAACGAATTTGCGCTATATCGAAATTGCGCTAATCGAAATTGCGCTATACGAGACATGGGTGTACTAGCAAAATTTCAGATTTATAATAGTATAACATGTGTATTAATATGTTCATGTATTCAATGATTTAATATATTTTCAGGTTTCCAAAACAATGTTCCATAAGGTTCATAAGAAGTGTATAGCATTGCATCCCCAGACATCTCACCTGTCTCTAATGCCTTGTGATAGTATCAACACTTATCAGCAGTGGGTTTTCAAGGAAATTCACCCATCATGGTGAAATAAACTTACGTGAATGACGTGATTAAGCCTGCTGCTCGTTGTGAATGCACATCACTGGGACCATATCACTGCAATAAATTTGGTGCTATGTCTAATATAATGGAGGAGCCATACGTATACGTGCAAGATGAAGATGTATAGTTTAGAGACCCACCTGCCGTACAGTGCCTTATTTGAAATCATGAAGGTACAAATATATGAGTGACTTCAGAGCCCGTTCAATAATGGTGGAAGAAAAGAAATATTTTAAGACATCTCTGAAATATGTTTGGCCTCTTTGATGAGTTTTTCTTCACCATCTGAAAGCCTTTTAGCATGAAGTCCTTGTGAATGGAATTTCAAGAAGAAAATGCAGTTTTTAATTTGGAGTGTGAGTACTGATGTTGCTTCCCTTCTTTACACTGAGAGCATATGTTGGTGGTTGCATGATCATCAAATGAATTAGGGAGAGCAAAATATTAACTTTGTGGATGTTAGCTTTTAATGATTAAAAAAACGTAAGGGCTAAAGAGTGTTTGTACTCTCTCTGCTGGTTATTTTCATGCACCCTCCAGTGGAATTCTGTCTGGTGCATAAATTATTTGAACATAAACCAATGTACATCATGCAGTAGAACCTCTGATTCACGAAATTGTCAAAAGTTTATTAAGTATCTCTCCAGTTTCAACCCTTATGTATAGGATCGCCACCAGTTCAGGAACTGTTTTAAACTGCTGACGTTTCGATGGCCGAGTGAGACATCAAAACGTCGACAGTTATGCAGTTCCTGACCCGGTGGCAATCCTGAGAACTCTTCACTCAGTCTGTTTGTCGGGAAAGCACTAGATCTTTCTGGGTATTATTTTTTTATGAAGTTCTTTTGAGTTTTCGTCTGGGTCAGGATTGTGGCTGTTGCTGATGTTTCTACCGCTGCCTCTGCTATATGTTTCTTCGAATCTAATAGCCAAAATCCTGACCAAGTTTGAAACCTGAGAGAATTTAGTCACTATCATTCTCTGAGAAAGCTCTTTTTCCCTCATTTGGAATAATGTTCTCATTTGGTTGCTCAATGGTCAATTTACCAGGGCTCTTGGGCCACTTCCTTGGTAACTTGGAAATTCAGGAAACTTCATCTTATCTTTGGAGTTTTGGAATGTCAGGAAAAATGGGAAGTAAATCGGAAAAAATAATGTATGGGGCAAAATTGTGTCACTTCTCTGACCAAATGTTTAATCAATCACTTTATAAGAACCCTAATTTCTCAAGAGACAAACACAAAACCACAGAAGCTACGATCTATGAATGTGTACTGAGTCAATGTGCAAAATCTTCTGCTGAATTGATTGTTAGCTAGGATCTCCAGCTTTCAGAAATATCTAATACCCCTCTCTTCCATTAACCCTTATAGTGCGGCAGGCGATATATCGGGTTTTGATGCTCGGGTGAAAAGTGCGGCAGGCCGATATATCGGCTCTTACGTAGTCCATTATTTAATTTGCTATAACTCATTACATTGATATATTTTATTTCAGTAAACGTAAAAATATTTTGTCAATATTAACTATTTTAACCTCGATAATAAAAAAAACGCGTATGGATACGTAATAAAATAGCTTAGTTTTTTTTTCTCCTAGTGGCTACATTTTATGAAAATAACCTCTGCATTTCTTGCCAATACCCCAGGAAGAAGGATAGCACTAAGAGCGTTAACATTCAGTCATTTTTAGCATTTTTAGTCTGTGATTTTGCAGACGGGAGCAGTTACCTTTCATAAACCATTTGATTAATTGAGTGTAAAATTTTAAGTGTCTCTAACTGCATACAGTAAAGCTTCTATTATCCTTGCTGATGATGAAAAAAGCACAAATAGACAGAATGTATTCGTGGTGATCACTTATTCAGTGTTCTAGCCTAGACATTGGTGAAAGTTGTCATAAAAATTTTATTATTTTTTTTTCTCCTCCCATACTTTCTGTGCATCTTATGTATGCATTCCTCTGAAAAACTAGTGTTTAGAGGAGGGGAAGAGTAGGAAAGGAAAGTTAGGGTATTGTTTTGGGGGACAGGCTTTGTAAGTAATTGGCAGATAATCCAATGAATGATAAATCAAATGAAAGAACATTGAGGCACTAATACATAACAGAGGTTCTACTGTATGTAAAATTTCAAGGGATGTGTTTGGAAATATTATAATTTAAGTTGCTCATTCCAAAAGATATAAGAAGTTGCTGAGTCATATTTGGACAATACCAACAGTGCTTTGTGCGATTAAAATCAATAAGGATCCCCTTACCCAAGGCCTCTTTGCAGCTTTCCCTTGTGGTGTGTCTGGAGAGCCTCTGCATTCGACTTTGAAATGGTCAAGGCACATAAAGTGGAGCATCTGCAGCATATCTGTAGTGTATCTGTTACACAGCAAGGCTGTTTTTTTCAATGTTCCTGCAATATGACTCAAGTGCCTCCAACTGTCCTTGTGTGAAGTGACCCCAATTTTCTCAAACTCTCACTATAGTGAAGCATTTAATTGATTTTGAGAATTCTCTGGGTTTCTGGGAAGTTTTTGCATCCCTGGCTTGGCAAATCGTGTGAAGAGTTGCAATTTACTCCAGATGCTCAACGTAATTATTATATTGAGGTCTGATTTATTGTCATTGTGGATGGTGGAAAGGAATACCCTTTTTTGTGGAAAAGGCATAATAATGCTATAAGCAGCATATTTTTGACAAATAATGTGCTTGCTTATGAAATAATATTATTTTATTTGATGCTGTTTTTATGAGACCAATTTGAGATTAAGTGCGTAGATAAATATTGTAGAAAAATTAAGAATCTTATAGTGCAATCAAAGTGTACATATAATGTAACTAAGGCAAATGTGCTTTCATGAATTGGAAGTATACATGATTAGTGGGACCAGCTCTATTCCACCATTATGGTTATCAATGAAATACCTGATGTTATTCAATGCTTGTTCGTGACTTCGTTTTTGTTTAATATGTGATGGGTTTTTGTGAGTTTCCTGCGTGACTTTAATTTTAGCTTGTGGTGGTTTTACCTGTAATTGTTTTATTTTTATACACATAGAATGGTTTTCGTTCAGTATTATTTCAGATTTTTTTTCCAATGGAAATTCACTTATTTTGAGTACAGGAAAGTGTCCACAGAGTAAAGTTTCTAGCGCATCTGTTACATTGGCTATTGTTTTGGAGAGGATCTTTTGTCAGAATACTGACAGGAAGACTTGAAATGTACATATGATACTTCACCATTAATTTATAGGACTGAGTGGATCTATAGTGGTTGTGTGTTAATGACTAATTGTCATGCATCGAAAGTACAGCCATACAAGTTGTGATATATCTTGTGTGGCATTATGTATTTATATCTACTGTGATAAATTTTTATCTTCTTCTTACTCTTTCTTTATAATTAAAAAATACTGTTTGGGGAAATATTTCTGTAGAATAAAAGTTTAGTACTGCGTTCCACGGAAACATGAATGTTTTGATTTGTATGCTCGGGCAGTTCATGCTCATTAAAGTAAAACTATTTCTGTTTTACTGATAATTAGTTACAAATACAGCTTTTTTGTTGAATTGGGTACTTTTTAGTATGAGATGCTTCTGTGCACATGGTTATTGTCCAATGTTCACAAAGGGTAATCATTGAAGCATCTTGTGTTGTTTGACGTAACTGCCAGAAACTATAAATCAGGGGTGCTTTATGAATTAGTGAAGTAAATAATTTGATAAGTATTTTTATTTTTTTAGTATTCGTTGCTTCATGTGTTTGTATCAACCTGTTTGAATTAAGTAGTTCAACTGAGAAAACTGAAATTATGTTCACTCATACTATATTAAAATTATTCAATTTCGGTTAATTATGTATGCAGTATACCTACTTTGTGTATGATGCACAATATTTTAATGGGAAAGGGATGTGATTGGAAATTTCAACCCTTAAAGTAATGGATTCTGTCATACATTTCATGGGACATGCCCATGATTACTCATACTTAATTGCAAATTTACTTTGATCTTTGGAATATTTTCTGTGACGCAAGGTCTAATTCATAGAAAATTACTTATTTTTTTATGAAATCCCTACTATGCATATTTATGATAAGGTTAGCAGTCAGGTGAAGAAAAATTAGTCATCCTATGGTATATAAATGGGGATTTATTTCTTCTTCTTCCGCATTAAGCACCCCAGGATCAAGTTTAGCATTGTTATCCTATGAAATATAGCCATTCGTACTTTGATACATATGTACATATTTCTGAAATGTACAGTGCTGCATTTTTTTCCTTTGACCAAGTGTTGGTCAGTGGCGGATCTATGGAACTATCCTCCTTGAATATCCAATTTACACTAGAGAGAATGTTAATTTTGTTTGAACTCGCAATACTTCTAGGAGGTTACCCCCTACATAGCCTCACCCTCCCCCCCCCCCACGTTGTCCTGTTTCCGCCACTGGTGTTGGTCAGTGGTTCCCACTCCTAGAATTAGTAGTTTCTGAGCAATATTGATTGCTATTTCAGTTCTTGGTTCCATGGCTCACTTTGGTGTGGCAATGCGTAGCTATTATATATGGGTCGAAATGAATCTATTTCACAATTTTATACATGTATGTTTGCCCAAACTTGGCCAGAAACTTTACTAAGTTACTTTAATTGTACATTTCACTTGTAAATGTGGAAAATGATTATTATAGATAATTTAATATACTGTCAAACTAAATTGTTAGTTTTGAAATTAATCCTTAATCGGTGACGTGCGGTCTGAGAGACCGCTGCGTTTCTAAAATTATGAATATTTTCAAAATTGCTATTTCAAAATATCTATAATCCTCGTGAGCGTCATAATTTTGTATGGTAAGGACAGAGCATTATTAAAATTCAACGGTCTTATTATTTATTACTGAAAACTTGGAACGGAATTTGATTAGCTGTCCGTGAGACCTCACGGCATTGATTTGAAAAAAAAACGATAAACGTAATGCTGTCGGAAATGATTGAAAAAGTTGATAAAAACAATTCTCAGTGATTAATCAAGAATAATAATAATTATTATTAATTTGTTATTAAGCATTTGCATTTTTAGTTGCATAACGTGGATAATTAAGTATTTAATTTAAAGAAGTACGATAATAATAACTCGATTGTTTTTTATATCAGTTTTTTGGTCCTGTTTCAAATAACAATTTTTATTAAAAATTGGTTCATATTGGAAATGATTGATATTAAATATAAGTTTTAGAATAGTCAAGCAGTCAAAGAAACATTAAAATAAGCAATAAAAATGACTTTGCAATGTTTTATGGCTTTTTGTTTTATTGCGGTCTCCCAGACTGCACGTCACTGGCAGTGTAACAAGAATTGCACGTCACTGGTTAGGGGTTAAGTGAAGAGAATATAAAAATTAATTGCTAGATTTTCAGGTCATGCCCTCGATATAAATTTTACTTCCATTTAGAAGCTACTATAGGGATTTAGCAATTGAGTAAGCCTTTCCTTTTTTCTCTGTGAACATCAAAACCTCAAAGTAATAGTTTGATTTTAATCCTTTTTTCCTTAAATTTCCATTTGGGATCCTGGTAATCACAGTTGTAATTAAGATGTCAGAATGATGAAATATGCATTTTTGTTGGAGGCGTATTCGTCTAAAGGAAGAAGTGTGTTATATTTTCCTGTCAGCTTTGATATTCTCTCTTTTGTAAATATAAAGAAACGTAGCTAGAAGTGTGAAAGCTGCATGCACACAATAAGATGAATTCATAGTGAAATAAATGGTTCTAATATTAAATGCTTCCATCATTATTAATGTTGTCCATATTTTAATATTGATTTGACTATCCTTTTAATAATAATTTATTCTGTAAATAATTCAACCTGATAAGCACACAAATATTACATATCAGCTTTTAGGAAAGAGGCTCACCTCCTTTAATATGAATGACAGTGGGCATATGCCTGTATACGTATTGATCCAGATCTACCAATAGGATAAGCAATATGCAGGCCCAATTTAATATTGATAAAGGCTGTTTTACATGGGGCACGTAATTGTGCAGGTCAGAACTGCATTAATTTCTCACTATGGCATGCAATTGCATGAGTGCCCAAACAGAATTAGTACAGGGGCTATTTGGTCATCTCATGTCCATGCATTCTCACATTTATTTGGCAATCCACCACTTTACAAGATGCAATTTAGACTATGCCTTGATGCATGTCAGATTGTGCAATTACGTGGCTCATGTAAAACGGCCTTAATACTCTGCTAAAATTAAATCCCAGGGTGGAACTTGCCTCCAAATATCACATGGCAATGAGCTTGTTTATAAATTTTACTTTATTGTTGCTTGTGATAGTTTGAAAAACTATTTGCCGTATTTTTTCGGTTTTTTTAAAATTCATAGGGTACTTCTCGAGCTATTCACAGCCAAAAAAGGCCTTGACCCTTTTGCTGGTAAATTGATTTCACGTACTCATGTTGTGCTCTTCTGCTGCTCCTCGTCCTCTTGTATGGGCCTTGTGTAGTTTGTTGTTTATACTCTTGCAAGCAATTCCTTTCCTCAGTGATAGATTCTCCCTGAACAAGTATACTATAGATCCCTTATGACATCTCCAACCCGTGTAAAGTATGCAGCAAAATTTGCATTTTCCAATTTTATAGGTTTGAGTAAATGCTGACTGGGAAGATAATTTGTTATTCTTGACTTATCTTTCCCTTCTATCCACAGGATTCCCATAATGAGTCACAATTTAGGGTGAAATTGAACAACCTCATTTCAGTCAGTGTAGAAATATTGCTTGGTTTGACTTGGTTTCTTAAACGTGATATAGACGTGTATATAAACCTTAGCTGAAGAAGAAATTTGAAATATAAAGTTTCTGAATTATATTTTCATTTAGCAAAAAACATGCAAAATTTCATGTAAAGTGGACAGAGGTGCTATCACAGACAATGGAGTACCTAAAAGTTCCTCTCTGGTTCTAAAATATTGATAGTGTTTTCAGGGATTTAGCACAGGAATACATAACTGGTTTTATTTTTTATACTTAAATGATATAATCTTTCCGTGTTTGTAAATGTATTTTTTATGTATAAATATTCATTATCTACCCTATCATTTTTTTTAATGAATATAAACAAGGAAACGTACAAGTTATGTACTTATTTTTTTCAGTGGAAGGTTTCTTTTCAACTTAGTATCAGTCATAAAAAGCTGATGTGATCAGAGTAATATGGAAACAGGTAGTCAAATGGATAGCTATTGTACTTTTTTTAAACCTAATTGAATATTGTGAGCAAGTAATGTAATCAGGAAACTTACCAAATTTTAATATCATGTCAAACAGTGAACCAAGGACAGTAGGTAATGGAATACAAAAAGACTCTATGCCTTGAGCCATGGTTGGCAAGGATATCTGATGAGGAAGTTATATTGTACTCAGTTCAACAAAGTTTTTGTAATTTCTGAGGTTGAAGGTGTTAGCGTGTAGGGTTTGAGTAATATTTTGAAGTCTGCCTCGTGAATGGCAGAGAAATATATATGAATTGCCATGAGAAAAAATTCCCCTGGACTGGAAATTGAACAGCATTGACCTTTGGCTTTCTGTACTAGTACCATGAGTAATGCAACGTGTTAACATCTAGTACCATGACCCTTGGTGTAATTGCCATGGGAAATCAGGAACCTTGATGGCATAGTGGTCTGCACTGTGGCTTGGGAAGCCAAAGGTCCATAGTTCGATTCCTGGTCCAGGGGATTTTTTTTCTTTTGGCAATTCATGTATGCTGCATTTGAGTCCTACCAAGTTAAAAAATACAGGCTAGAAAGTGAGGGAACAAAATATTAGTGTGATAAAATTTTTATGAAGTGCATAAAGCATGCCTTGCAGTCAAACTGCCCATTAGTATTGCAATTCAATAATTCAATACAACATCTCAATACAAGGTTCCTTGGTGATTAATTTTATTTCTGAGAAATTCAAGAGAAATGAAATTGATATTTTTGGATTACACTGTATTTTAAAATATTTATTGTGAATAACAATTGCTACTTGATAGTAACCCACTTTTTCCCTGGTATCTTCGAACATTCATATTTTCGATTATTTGACTTGGGGCTTAGTGTAAAAAATTAAAGGATTTGCTTTGAAGTATTTTACTCCTGGTTCTTACTCGTTGTGGCATCTAGCCACAAAATATTTTTAACAACATTTTTATGCTAGTTTCAAACATTATGTACATAAATACATTCTCCTTTTCCAGCTATCTTAGCCTATGAATATATTTATACCATTCCATGGGAATTGATTTATATCTATTTGATACACCATCAAGTCAATTCCTTATTTCAAAGGAAAACAATTATTCTAAGGGTAATATATGTATGCAAGAAGTTGTAAAGAGCTTCACAGTGACATGGAAAATATAGGTATTATGAAATTAAAGTACATGTTCTATACTCAAAGGCATTATATCTAGCAAAAGGTTCATGTAAGTCTAAGATAAATGAAATCAAACAGAACTATTTATGCAATGAAAAAAGAATAAATTAAATAAAACTTTTATTTTATCTTTAAGTTTTTTTGAACTCCTCTTGTAAGCCTGCTCTCAGGTAGTCTCTCTTCACTGGTGCACTTGATGGCACATAGATAGGTGTATTAATTCTCATGTCCTTTTTTTGGAGGAAAACGAGATTCCTTTGCAAAATTTTTTTTTGAGCTAAATTTTTGGTACTTTCTTAGACTCATTACTTTTGAGTGATAATGATTGGCCTTTTCAAGTTCTGGGGAGTAAACAAATCAGATATTTATATCTAGTGTGTTAATGTTGTCAGCTTAGCATCTTTCAATATCTTCACTGGATATGTATGACAATTTTGAAGAAGTTTTATCCTTCATCAAATATTCTGAAATAAGTTTTTGGGTTTCACTGAAATGTGTGTGCATTTTTGGTGTTAGAGATTGAATGAAGCTTTGAAAATGTCTGTTGGAGCTTTCTTGAGCCAGTCGAAATGGAAAATTGACGCCATTGTATCAAAGAATTTTCATTCTCCATCTTTTCCCACAATTATTCTGGAATAGCACCTTAAAAACAACTTTGGCTATGTGAATTCATATTTTCTTATAATCTGATTCTTGTATTTTCTCACTAAAATGGTAAGTAGTGAATACTCTTTGAATTATGATCTTGTCTCTTTGCATATATCCGTGTCCTCCATTTTAACAATGAGCCACAAATTCGTCCCATTGGCCACAAATTTGTGCTTCTTTAGTCATAGTTGTGGTGAATAGTTTTTAAAATCACTTTTCTTTAAATAATACTTTATCAGAATCAACATTTGTACTGGCAGACATGATGCTACTGACTTCATTGATTCGTATAACTTGCAGAGTTGAGGTAGTTGGAAAGTGAAAGGAACCTCTGTCAGAAATAAATTGGGGTGTACCAGTTGTGATGATATGTTTAGCAGTATTGTCTAGGCATCCCTGATACCTCTTTGGAATAATGAATTGGATGGAATGAGGGCTAATGTTGGCCTGCTGTGTTGAGCATTCAGGAGAAATTCACTTCTCCTGCTTTGCGTTATAACATGTGAAGCTGAGAAATCTTCGATGATCACTTGTTAGGACAGGGCTGAGTCCTGTACTCCTTATTAGTCAGTGACACCACAGTCTTCATAAATGTTAAAGGCATTGCCTCAACACAAAACACGAAACATTCTGGGTGTAATAAATCGACAGTTCACTCAGCACTTATGTGGTTCTTCCGATTATTATCTCTCTCGTCACATCTGGCGTGAGTGGTGTAGAATCGCTGTCTCTTCTGACATGTGCTGATTCCTCTTCTTTTTCTCTGTGGGAGCTTTGTATATCTGATGACTTGTTGTGGTGATTTGACATCAGTGGATGAACCACATCTCCTTGCTTAATTGTTTGCATTTCTTCCTCTGCTGGGATCCCATGGTTTGCTCCCTGGAAATGAACAGTTTTTGTATTATTAATATGTGATTGTTGTAAATGTTGATGTTTATGTATGGAGCCATGTAATATTTTGGTGAATGTTGAGAAAGGTGAATGGGATCAAAGGAGGAGGGAGAAAAGAAAATTAAGCCAGAAAATCGGGAGATAGGGGCCGAGATGAACCAAATAAATAGCCAAGTATGTACTAATAAGAAACAACATCAGTAGTAAAAATTAATAGTAATGATAAATATCTTTATTGGGGTGGATGGAGACAATGAAGTCCCTTCTTCCATCCAAATACTTGTCGTTAAAGTAAAAGTAAATATTTATGAATAGTTGCATAGTCAGTTAAAACTTTCTATGAAAAATATGAAATATAGTCAAGGATAAAAAAGATCAATAAAAAATGTTCCCCAAACCAGACACGAATATAAGTCCTCCTGCTCTAATTTCTCCATTGAACCAATGATGACTGTAGGAAAGCAGTAAGGAAATTGGGTTTGTTTCGAACTGAAGTAATGGATTTTTTGGTTTGTCTGGTGGAACTCTGTTATGAGGCACCTATGAACCTGAGTTTTTATTTAGATTTTTCCCTTAAATTTGGTGATTCCCAGTACAGGTTAACATCTAACGAGTTTTGCTTTGATTTCATTCATAACAGATGCTCTCGCTGCAGAACTTTCAAATCCTTACAACATTGAAAAACTTCTCACCTGTGTTCTCCTTGAGCTTGAATCTAGTTATGTATTACAGATGATGGAACAGTACATTATGAAAGTGGTCCAACAGGCAGATAACAGCTACTATGCATGTAGTTTGTTCTATTTTCTTAAATTATTCAGGAATACTCATGAGCACAAGCAAAATTTTCCCTTGTTAATGAATAACTTCTTTCTCAATCCTTTTTAATTTAAATAGTTTCTATCATTCCCTTGGTAGATATTAATGGTGAAAAACTAAGTGGCCTTGCCCCTGATTCTTCATCAATTTGTAGAAATCTATTTGTGCCGACAATAGTGCATCATTATGCTTTTCAGGATGTGTTACAGATGTATCCATAATTTGTTAAAAAAATTTCACTGTCATTATGAAATTTAAATGTGTCAAAATAACGTCAATGTTACTGCATGTTATTAAACTTGGGTATATGGAATGGCAAAAACAAGGGCATATCTAATTGGAACTTGAAGTCTTTTTTTTTCTAAAGTGCAATTGCAAAGACTAAAAGCTAATTCTTGTCCTGGAAAAGATTTTAGAGTGTGGTAACTAATCATCGGGTCTTGGCTTTGAATTTTCATTTGCTGTATAACTTAATTAACATTGATTTCTTGGGTGAAAGATGAATCTGGATGAAAGTTTTGAGAGGGATCGGAGATATTGCAATCTTCAGGATTAAAAACTAATGAGGCAGTAAAAATCAAAGATAAATTATTTCTTGGAAACGTTTGCGTCCATTTTGCGGCAATGATAAAAGCTAATAGGCTGTTTTTTTTGTGTGTATCAATGATGAATCGAACTTGCATACTTTCTGGGCAAGGACTCAGACTTCTATTTAATAAATTTTCAGTGCCAGCTAATATTTCCAGCACATGCAGTATATTCAATTCGATGAAAATTGAAAGATTCCCATTCAATTTTAGCATGTTTAGTGATATTAAAGTTTGCAAAAACTTTATGCTCGTATGCACTCATAAACTGAATATCATGCGCCATCTTTCTGCAGTTAAATTGTATCCAAGAATGGGATATGAGGAGCTCTAGACTTACCATATGCTGCTTTTTACTGTAGTGACGGATATAGAGCACAGGGAAGACCACACAGGCACCCTTTTCTTCCTCACCATCAAACCAAACTCCGCGCACCAAAATGGAGTTGGAGCAATGGAGGAGCATCAAAACCAGCAAGCCCACCACATGTGTCAACCAGTTACTCATCAGTGGAAAATCTGAAGAGAATATCATGTGAGTAATCAAAACCTTAAAGTGGAATGTTACCTGTGGCAACATAAGAACATAAAGAAAATTTCATTCATGGATGTAGTTGGAGTCGGTGAGTAGGAAACTCTTCTTTTGTCAGGGATAGTAATTTGAAACTTGCAATTAATTTTATGTTCACCCTTCAATAGGTTAATGACTCAATTCAATAGCTCTATCAATGCCATTGACTTGCAACTATATTATCAGGCAAACGTGGGAAATTACAATTTTAAAATATATTTTTTGTCAGTATTAAAAAAAAATAATTTTATTTAAAATTGATTAAATAAATTAATTGATTTATTAATTATATTTAAAAATTTTAATAAAAAATCAATTAATTTTTTGCAAATGTAAATACTGCCTACACATCTGCACTACATGTGAGCACCAGCTAAGCTACCAAAACTTCCGTTTTTTCTCTGAAGTAGTTTGAGTTTTCAAATGACTGATGGCTCCGAATTGCTGAATCCTGTATATAGAGAAGCCTAATTTTTAGGAACAGAGTAAGGCTCACCTGGCAAAAGGTGAATGTTTAATAGGTTCCATACTCCTCGCCAAACGTTGACGGTGCCACAGAAGGAAAGAAAAATGAATGTGTCTGCAGTTACCAGACGCAGAAACCCATGCTTCAATCGGGCACATAGAGCCACTGCTGGAACTTGTAGACTGAACACAAATACTGCAATACTGTAGCCTAGAATCTAAAAAGAAATGAAAGTTTCTTCATTCAAGGAATAAGTTATGAGACAATATTTTATATATCATTAATATCATCCGCAAATATCAAAACATAATTACTTTCTGGCTGCTGAAGGTTAAAAATATAAAATGAATTTTCCCCTTTTTAGTACCATCAAATTTTATTTACCTTCAGAAATGCAAAATGAAACTGGGGGAGTCATAGGAATTGTGGTCGTCTACAGAAAAATAAGCTCCCGGGAAATAAGTTGTGTAGTAAATTTACAGCCACGATAAAGGAAAGCCTCATGGAACAATTAGAAACACCTTGACCATTTTTATTGGACCCTGTGTATTAGTTTTTTGATATTCAAAATTAATCTGAAGCTAAAGGAAAGTCTTATAAAATTCTTATGGATAACGGTTTAAAAGACTGTAAAGCTAGAGCTTTGCTCCTTACCTGATGGAATTCCTTGATGTAAAGGCCGTTTTACACGGCACACGGAATTGCGCAGGTTAGAGCTGCATTAATTTCTAAAATGGCGTGGAATTGCGTGAATGCATGAACGAAATTAGAACATGGGCTATTTTGCCGTCTCGTGTCCACGCATTCTCGCATGCGTTCTAGCAATTCACTGCTTTACACGACGCAATTTTGATTGCGCCTTCGCACGTACGTCAGATTGCGCAATTCCGTGTACCGTGTAAAACGGCCTTAAGAGATGATAAAAAAGTTAACTATGCCATTTCACATTGCAATAGATTTATAAAATTGTTAGAGTTGATTATTTCATTGTCATGTGATTAGATGTTGATTAAATTATTATCAATTGGAATTTCATGCTTAATTCTTCTGCTATTCCTGGGTGAGTTGGTCATTGAAGTGAAATTAAAGTTAGTCACAGGAAATTAAAATTGATTTTTTGATCTCATAGAGTCTTAATGCCTATTTTGATTTATTCTTAATAAAATGTGTTGCTTAAAACTTATGTAAAATTAAATAATATCTTTCATTCATATTTTAATGAACTTATATGGAAATATTAGGCTCACGTTGACAGAGGCGGTCTGGGATGATTGGGGACCCTCAGTTAGGGCTCATGATCATTACTGGGGAATTTTGGGGTCCTACCCCGGAAATGGGATCGACACAATTCAGGCTCTTAAAAGTTAGATAAAAGTCAGTTATAAGTAGTGATTTCATTGGAGAAAATACTCTAAATAATGGGAATTCCACACCTATTCAAATCTAATAAGGTACATATTATGGTTCTATTATTTATTTGGTGAATTTGTTCCTTGAAACTCCATTGAAATCTAAAATAACCTTTTCAAATAACCCATTCAACAAATCATCACTTCTTTCATCTTCTGACATCACTATTTTTATATAATCTTTTTACATGGACTATGTTGTAAATAAAGCAACTGATAACAACTTATTTCAGTGTATTGTTTGCGACATGTAAGTTTTCATTTGATAACTTTTACGAAGGTTGTCTAATTTTACTATTGCCAAACTTGGAGATGGTATTGCTCTAATATTAATGAAGGCATTCTACTGGTTAAGGTATATTTACATGGCGTATTTTGTAAAACTGTAGAAAAATATAGTTCTGCAATGTTGAAACTCCTCAAAATCCAAGTGAAAAAATTTCTTTCATTGGGACAACAATTTACTACTTTGAAACTGAGCGTCATCTTTGTATTATGCGCTAAATTTTCTCCCGGATTGAGGGCCTGAAGTAGAGAATTCGTGAAATTATTGCAATTTACAAAATGTGGCACCCTAAGGACCTTAACATCTTAATGCAATAGCCGACTATGTCAATGCCTACGGATTCAGGATTTCCCGCTTTTTTAATATATGGGTGGATCTATATTCTAATTAAATTGTTGCAGTGGTTCATATCTAAAACTTTAGGTTCCGGAATGCATGCCAACACATTTAATCCACACCATTTTCAAATATAAGCCCCCCAAAAAAACTTCCGAATTTTTAAAACTTCTTATAACAGTTACAAAGAGGAATCATGTTTTACCGAGTGCAAAAAAAAGATGAAATTTTTTGATACGTCCGTTTGTTCCCTGAAATGTACCGGAACGTTGTTCCGGCCGAAATTAAGCTCTGAGTTGTAGGCGTTTTAATTAAAGTGACTCATATGAGGTGATATGGAGAAATGTGGCGAAGCTCGAGGTTTCAGCTCAAAAACATCGGCAGACGTATCTTGTCTCGCGAGTCGACGCTAACTTCCTTTCAGTGCATTATTTTTTGACGAAATCCGCGGAAACTCCGCATTCATTCCGAACTACCCACCGTGCACCAATATCTGCCCTTGACTACACGCCGTGCAGTGCACATGCACCGTAACGTGGCCCTTTTTTCACTATAGCTATAGCTTTTATTTTCTCTCAGTCACGGATGAGAAGGCGGGGAAATTTGTTCTTCCCTGGGCGAGAGCATTTAGCCGATGAACGAACGGGGTTACATCATAGTGTAGGGGAATTGATTGATGGAATTAAAACGAAATAAGGAAGTGCCAATAAAATGTGTGGAAATGCTGCAGAAGAACGATCGTGTGCCAATAATGACGCTCGCCTAAGGATCGAGGACATCAGGATAGCGAATGAGGGCGCGCGACGGTGCGTCCTCAAGGAGGCCTGTGGGAAGATCAAGATGGGCGGGCATTTGACTCTGACCGAAGAGAAAGATATCCCTTTGCTGTTGGGCTGGCAATGGCAGATTATTGTGGATTCAAACTCTTCCTTCCTCCTCATGCTCGTAGTAGTGCGTAATTTACGATTGAAAATAGCGGGGAAACTTACGCAACGATAAATCAACGACCGTATTTAGGACTCGTAGCGTTTCCCTTGTGGACAGCATTTACCTACTCAATGAATTTTTCTTGGGTTCTTCGCAGGTGAAGCTAGTTGAAGGCTTGCTTGTGGACTGATACCTCCAATTTCTTGTTCATTTCGTGACCATTTTGGAGGAATGAAATAAATTATTCTCCCTTATCAAAGACAATTTTTTTTTCGCGAAACTAACAATGTGAAACTTAGAATTTATCGATGTAACTCCCAATGTCTTTTTAATATTAGCGTATATGGCTTTAATTTTCTCGGTTGTTGGTCAAAATAAATTGTAAATATTTGTTTCTCGCCCGACCTTTCTTTCTGTCTTCGGGTCTTTGGACTTTTATTTAGTAAAAAAAACTGGAAATAATCAACCATAAAACCTTTGAACATTGTAAAATATTAGTTTTATGTTAAAATCTTGTTATAATTTTGCAATATTCAAAGGTTCAATGGCTAATTTTTCCTCAGTTTTTACTAAATCTTAGTTCTTAACCCTAAAGACAGCAAAAAATTTGATGAGACGTTTAGCGAGAAGTGAATATGTTCACCTCATTTGGAGCAATAGGCATAAAGCGAAAGCGAGTGTTATCTGGAGATTGACGGCTCGACAAATTTCTGCCCAGTAGGGACTCTTAGTCAGGAAATAAGTAAAAATTAAATTGAAAACTAAAATTAATGTCACTCTGAGGACATAAAAATTGATTTTCGCATCCTCTTATGCGGAGGAGAATAGTGGAGGCAGCTGTCTCGACGTATTTCTTCACCGAAGACTCCCTTTTAAATAATATACGCAGTTAATTTCCGCATTAAATTCTTTTGCAGAAAAAAACACCTACTTTGTGTTTGTTTTCGTCGAAGTATCCTACTCTTCCTTTCAAACTCACCTAAAAAAACTTTATATTGTGTGGACGCGAAAATGGGCGAGACCTATGAAAAGGTGTAGCTCAACACAGGTCAATGAGATAGTTACAAAACGTTTATCGGGGGATGTAAGAAGAGTTAAACCTGGCGCATAGATAAATTTCTATTTTTCATCCCGTCGCACAAATGGAGTGTATTTATTTTCAACCTGATTATTTTACTGCAGCCTCTGGTAAATTTTATCTTTTCCTTACGGCGACTATGTTCAAAATTACATTTTTTCCCAGAATCCCATCGAAAGTACACACGGTGAATGACCATGCGAATGATCTTGCGAAAAAATCATTGTCCGTGTATAACAGAAAAATATCGCGAATGAACATTCATGGGCATGATCATTCGGGGAAAATTAGAACATGTTCTATTTTGCTCGCATAATCTTGTGAATGATCACGTGATTATTCAGCATGATCATTCGCTAGTCAGTACTAAAACTACTGCTCTAGGTGGTTATCGATAAAAATATTATTCGATGAAGTGTTGCATACATAGTTACAGAGAACTACATATTTTTCAAAAACCACTTAATTGAAATAGTTCTTAATGTTTTAGTCGTTAAAATCAAATTTAATAGTTACTAATAGCTGATGCCCCTCAAGTGCTGTCTCGCTTACTTATGACGAGAGCTCAAGATTATCGTGATTTTTTGGGAAACATTTTTATCATATTCAAATCAATTGGTACGCATATCCGAGGTCAGAAATTGTAGTTAAAAATGTCTAATTTCAGAGTTAGTTTAGTGGATTAAAATTCTCTTAAGTAATTATTCTGCAGTTGCACAAAGATAAATGAGGTGACCTTCTATTTCCGTTTGTTTTAGTAAAATGTTATGAGGACGCATAGTATCCGCGTTTTTATTATGAATAAAAATGGACATGAATGGTATACGGTAGTCAAATTGGGTATTTTGTCGACTTTTCTTGGGAAATGCTTTGCACGGGTCCTAGATATAACCATTTTGTAGATTTTTGGGTTCTGTATCAATAGTCTGTTGGAAATAACGCGATTTGTTCGATAATATTCATTGCAAGAGCAAACGGGTTAAAAATAATTTTCCTACCATTATAATTTTGTTCCTATAAGATACGCAATAGCTGAATTAGAATAATTTCGATTTCACTCATCAATAGGCAACCTTTTAATTCGTTGTGCAGTTAGTTTGCTATTAATGCTATATCATGAACAAGGTTCTGAATTGCAACGGCAGGTTTGAGAAGGAGCTCTTGAAAATTAGCTGGGGATCAGCGCGTGCGGCAACATTCGCATTCAAGATTACGACATGGTTGAGTTCGGCGCTAGTGGCTAAATGAAATTGAGGCGCAATTTTTCCAGGAAATATTTGTTGTGGATATCATAAAGTCCCCTTAGCAGTGTTTCGTGGTTGTTTCTCAAGTTTTCCTTCCAAATTATGCATGAGGTGGAATTGTACTGCTTGCCTATTTTCCTATACCTACCTGTGTTCAAAGCAGCATCTTTGGTGTTATTAATTTAACTGCGCTCGTTGTGGTTCCGTACCATTATAAATCACCGTCACCCGTCATGTGGAACAGTGAATTGTTGACTCTACGAGGTTGTGAACCACGAGAAAAATTGTCCCAAGGAGACCAATGATTACGTGGATGTTAATTTCTCCCTTTTATTAATCGGGAAGTAATAACATATATCTTAGCAGCCTATTCATCCGTCTGCACTCTAGTAATATACTCCGAATCATATCTATTTCATAATTCATTTTATTTCGTCATAAATTTCAAAAGCAAATTTCATAATCTCGTCACTGCCAATTTGGAGTAATAAAAGCCTATTTATTGTTTTTTTTACCATTCCGCCTTTTTATAGCACCAGTCCGAAGGTGTTTTTTTACATAATGAATTGTAAATCATAAGTGATTTGTTCCTGTAGATTTGTTCATTTTGAAGTGACAACTACTAATAATTACGCATATCAATCGCGGAATACGTGAATAGTAGGTACCCACTCGCATGGGTTTGTCATTATGATTATCTCAAGCCCTGTCATTTTGATGCGCCTTCCTATGCGATATGGATATGCTCCGAGGACACGTTCTACAATTGCGATTCACATTCGGAACGCTGTTTGAAGAAGCTCTAGAATTAATATTCCTCAAGTTTTATTTACTAACGCTCGTGAACTTAGTTTTATTTAGGAATTGCATTGCATAGCTTGAAAGGAAATTGAAATACGTGTGCCAGTGGCGTGTACAAATTCTCATTTCCGGGGGAGGAAGCGGGCCCTTTCAGCCCTCTCCGTCGTGTTCACCCCGTGATATTTTATGTTTAACATTATGCGATTAATTTTGTATATGAAGAACTATCACTTCCTACCACGTTTTTTGCACAATTTACTTTACTAATTCAAACTAGGGTTCCTAATTGTTCTTTCCATCATCTCTGCCCACTGTCATGTCTCAAATACCGAAGTCATCTTCACTTCCTCATATCTAAGGCCTCCATTTTGGTTTCCTTATACCTTATTCCTAACCTTACTGCGTCTGTCATCTTCAGCCTTCTTCTTCTCCATTCTGCTTCCACTGTTCCCTCGGCAGCTGTATTTAAAATCCCCTTCCCTCTTAAAATATGCCCGATCAAACTCTCCTTTCTTTATCTTCCTTATTATTTGAAGTTGAGGGGGGTGTGGGTCTCTATTGTATAGTAACCCCCTAAAGTATGTCGTCATGATCTAATTAGCGCAAAAACGCATATTACGGAAAAATACATTTTTGCTTTTAAATTTAATACTCCATGCGTTGTGATAACAAGCGGTATAAAAGATATGAGAAGGGACAGTAAGGTGAGGGCATATAATTTGACATCGTGCACGAAGAATCCTTGGTGCGGTATCACTAGAAGCTTCACAATTATCATATTTTATGATTAGTACTTCGTAAATTAAAAATTACTTTTAAAGTTTCCACTTTGGCTGGGCATAATTTTCGGGCTTTCAGTAACTCGCACAAATCGATGTTATCGGCTGGGGATAATCGAACCCCCTCTCAAGTAGCACAGAAATTTATATTGCAGCTTTATGAATTAATTTTAATTAATATTTAGTCGATATTTCATTAAAGCGTATTAAAGTAATACTGGTACAACCATTTTCCACGGGCCTCTTAACGTGCTGAAGGAAACTTAGTTTTATTTAGGTTGAAAACCCGCGGTTGAAAAAATTACTTAACGTCATTATAGCGTACTTGCACAGTATTTTTATGGCAAATTCTTACCTGTTTTCCGTTTCTTTTTTAAAAGGGGATAGAAAAATATTACCTACTTGACTGCATTATATGAATCATTTTGTATCACTAACTTGAGGAAATTACGTTTTTATCCGTTCATTTATAAACTCTGGAGTTGAATAGGTGCCCCTGCGACTTAATCGATTGGTTATTTGACTGGTCACTGTAAATTGCATCGAGAAAATTCCAATGTCAACAAAATGCTTAGTGGACGTGTTGGAATAATATGGAAGATGTCATTGTGATCTTCAATTACTTCATCTACTTTCAAGGAATCTCTGATAAATGATTCAGATTTTCTGCGAATTTTCGTACGCCAGTGGATGGGAAGTAGGGAACTACTGGTTATAGTAAGAACTTGTTTCGTACAGAAACCTGAGGCATAGGCAGCGAAATTTTAGTGAGGAGAAGTGCGTAGCATCTTCTATCAAGGGATCTAGTGGTACCGATCATCCACTTGGTCTGCCTTTGTGGGCTCCATCCGAAAGAGACGTGTTGAGTGGCAGTTACGCCATGGCCGTGACCAATGCCCGACGGACGCCATTACAGACGCCACGTGGTGTAGGGCACGAAGGATCTCCTGACCTGAGGTGGGGTGGGGGACCGCGTAGGAAGCCCAAACAAGGGAGAGTAAAATTTGATAACTAGGTGGGAGGGACTTGGGAGCGAGTGTTGAGACATCAATCTCTGCCAAGAAGCTCCGGTGTGCTCCAGTGTTCCCCATCGCCCGTTACTGTTTTGACTAGCGGGCATCATACGAACTAGATTTTATCCGTCAATCTGGCCTTTCGGTCAGGGTAGAGCTTACTTCCATACTTGACGTATTTAGTTTTTTAGTTTTGATTGAAGGTCTCTATCGGTTCATGTAACTACTTTACCTTCTTGTACCTGCTGGTATTAGTACTGTATTTTGGCGTACTCAGACGAATATTACATGTCACGCAGAAAAAAAGCAAAGTAAATCAGGGACCTTAGCAGTGGCGGTTCGCTAATTTTAGGCTATCCTGGAAGGTATGCAATAATATGAACAACAAGTGTTTTGGAGAATCTCCTTCGATTTGTAACAGCCAACAAACACTTCGGCAATGTAGAGTTGGACCAATAAAATGAAAAATTGCGTTGTAAAGCCAAATATATGATTACAATTGTACTATACTCGCACGGGTTACGGCGTCGAATCATGAATCCATCTCTACCTTTAGCTTCAAATGTGACTAATCCTGCCCTGGCTAATGGATTAGATCATCCGGATATCCGGAGACTGCGAACAGTGAAAAACGCTGGTTCATGAGCTCCTTCGATTGAAGCAGTGTGTTATGAGCAACTGAAAAGATAATTTCACTGTTAAGATAATCTATTTTTTTATGAAAGCCAGTGTTCAAATGAAGCAGTAACGCGCTTTAATGTTTTTTTATTTAGGGTAAGTAACGAAAAAGTAATTCGTCTCTTCACCGTAATGTAAATAATGGCACACGATTACAATTGTAGACAAAGTTCATGGGAAAATTTATGTTCATCCGCAAGTAAATAATGCGGAAAGCGTTGTAATGTCTTAGATTTTATGAATTCTACACTTAAAATTAAATTCTCAGTGAAATATTTTACATCTCGCGAAGGATTTCTCGAATTCGTCTTTACTCGATTTTATCGTTCTTTGCTGTCAACCGGACTGAAAAGCTAAAATTGTCGTCGTGCATCGAATTGCAGATTCTACGTACTGTATCACTTCATAAATCACTTTGTGCTTTTGGATTTATGATTTTATGTGTGATAGTGATTACCGTCGACTATTAAAACTCAAGTTTTGTGATGTAGTCCCAATCATCCCGCGATGACGTTGTACAACAAGGGAAATATGAAAGTGAAAACTATAGTATAATACAATAAATAATGCGAATTGTAATATAGTTGAATCAGAAAAATAAATAAATTGCAAAAATTCCATAGAGAAATAAATCATTCGAATCCGATCAACCTGGATCCCGGTAAAGGCGAATGATTTTTTTCTCAGTGGAAATTTATTTTTGATTGATTGAAATGATTTTTTGTGCATTGGGGTTGAACCCGTAAAGTTAAACGGTTTGCTAATCCCGGTATACTTAAATTAAAATAAATAATGTTCAGACGAGAAGTACCCAGTTATAATCCATAACCAATGGTTATCATCTGAGGATTGCGCTGCTGTCGAAACTTGTGTATTCTGGAGAGTAGTAACATCACGTAGAAGTTATGGTCACTCATAATTCAGAAAATTAAATTCACTCAGAATTACAAGTTCACTGAAATTTTCTGGAAGATAAATCGTCCATTTGCTATGTAGCTCATGCTTTATACCGACGCAACGTAATTCGGCCCTATGAAGCACTATTTCCGTTTTCTTCAAATACATTTCGTGTGCTTTGTCGCCCTGATGGCCCGATGATAAGTAGGTATAAAAAGTATGGGTTTTGGGTATTCCAAATCGTACGACGTTGGAAAAACCCATGGAAGATGTAGTATTAATCCGTGAGAGTTCTTATGATGATATCCATTCCATAAGAAGTGAGTGCATTAATGCTTGCGACAAAATAAAGAAAAAAACCGTTTGCGAGGGATATTCAAGCTAACCAATGAAAATGAATTATAATAAAAGGACAATCACAGTAGGTAAAGTTAAAAATTCACGATTATCTTCAAATTGAAAAGAAATTCCACTCCAAAGCCTGGTGTCTCCAGGATTTTAATCGGGATGTAAAATAAATCATGCAAATTAGCAGAAAAATGCAAATTTGAGTTCCTCTGCAATTTTATGAATATGTCAAGAAAATGCTGGCGAAATGTTGTCGTATTCGCAATAAATCAATGAAAAATAATGGATGTTGACCCGATCAAATTATGTAAACAAAAACCGCCTTATGTTTCAACAGGGGTCCCTCTCGTGCCTCATCCCACTTTATCCTACCGACATCCAAGGTCTTCTCCGATTGACTTAATTTTTTAGTGGCCAAATTTTCTAATCCATTGGTACCACTATAGGTACACTGTAGGCTTGAATTTTGCAGCTACGTAATTCTCAAAAGAAGCAAACCATCAAGTCATTCGTATTGGAAAGAAACGCGATCTTAGAAAAAAAACGCATTACAATTTCCGTCATATGGACGCTTGTTTTCCTGGAACCTATCTCCGTTCCATATTGACTGCTATCACGTTAAATTTTAAATTTACCGTGGTCATACATGTATTTTACATTCGATGATACGTAGAAGTAAGAATTTCTCCTCCCTCTAAACGGCTAATGTATAATAGCGTCAGGCTTCCTAATGGTGTAGGATGCCATAATTGTGAACAGGGTAGAGTATTTCATTACCATCGCTTAGCCAGCCAAAATAAATTAAGATTCATTACATTTTATACTCAATAGAGTGTTTTTCTCATTGCCGTTTTTATCATCTGTTAGCGAAACAACAATCTTTTGATACGGAAATGCATCATATTTGAACCATATTTTTCTATCAATATTTTTAGTTTAGAGAAGCCGAATGTCGTCTGAATTCAATGATTTTTGGATATTTAAACTTAAGGATTTCCACATAAAGATGGATATAAATTTAAGGATGGGAGAAATCAAATTTTTACATCGAATGCGTCATGCGGAGATATATAAAATATGGTATAAAATCGATGTTACGTTTCCAGAAAGCAAATGGTTTTGACATTGATCATTAATAGCGACGAATCAACTTAAAGTTAACGAAAAGATTGTTGTATTTCCAGGGTACGTAATTATACTAAAGATTACATTATATAATTTTAGGTTTTTAGGCGAACACGATTCTTTCGAATCCTGAAGTCTCGGTAAAAGTTCTAGTTTAAAACACTGTTGTGACGCAATGCTTTAGCAAATCTAATTTCAATTTATAATGACTTTTATGAACACACTGAGAGACCGATGAGAAATTAGCAATGCGATAGGCGCTATTCTATCATTTGTGATTTACTGTAGCCGGAAAAACACCTCCATTCCTATGCCCGCCAATTCCCTCCAGGTTATAAGTATTATTCCACCGGTGTTAAAGTTTCCTTATAGGTCAGTAAGATAAAAGCCCTACTCTTCTCTCACAAGTTTCTTCCACCTGCTATTCGCTAATTAAGTTTTATAACCTAATGGATTGCTTTGATATGTAAGGGAAGAGGTCACCTAGAATTTAAGCGTTGATACATGGACTTGAAGTATTCAATGTGGGAGGGTATATCCCTCTTCTTCAGTATCTCGCAAATTTGTGGCGTCAGAGAATTTCCCATTCACATTATACGATTTCATAATTGTGTTCATTTCCTGATTTGTTTTCGTATTGCACGGTAGTGAAATCGCCTTTTGCGTTTTAGTAAGTTAAAGATTTATTCTATTTGTACATCTCATATTTTCATTATTTTATTATTCAATGTATATCATAAGAACATTGAAGGCAATGATTTGTAGCTGCCTTTCAAGTTAAAACTGATCTTTGATTTTCAAAAGTGCTATAGGCTTCCTTGAGGTATATAGTTGACTTTTGCTTGTAGTATCTCGACGAAGAAAAATATTGCCATTAAATAATATTATTCCTCATCAGATGAAACATATGCAAGGGGGCACATGGGCTACAGCGCATGGAACCAAGTTTTTTATGGCCAAAAACGAGATCATTTAATGGACCTGATGGGTCCGATCGGCTGACTACGACGTTAGAAATTTTTTTCATCTTGTTTACTACCGTTAAAAATTTTGATTCCGCCAAATTTACTAATAATGGAGGAGAAGAAGTTTTAGAATTTTTATCAGATCTATTTTAATGGATTTAATTTGCCGTTTCCATTCTTCATGATATACCATAATCTGGGTTTTCAATGTCGGTCTCGGGTTTTAGCTCCCGTGCATCCATTGTACTATCATTTGCAAAAGTCTTGCAACAAATTGAGCGGCGCCACTTTCGCTCCACAAAGATTGTGCCCGGAAATTGTATGGTTATCCGGTGTATGCAACAATCCAATACTAGTCTTCATGGTTCAATGCATGGAGAACGGGTCATTGGGTGGTTGAGGTATTTTGTCATCCTTTTCAGTCTCGGGATTTGACCGCTTCCATTTAAGTGAAATTAATGTTCATGATATTCCCCAAACACATTGTAGCAATTAATGCAGTAGGAAAGATCGAAGGTAATTCCTCGGAGAGATTTTAAAAAGTTGGTAGCTTGGCTCTTTTTGAGTGATCTCAGCTCTTTTCAGAGAGCTGGAAATCACGAGTCGTTCACTGTGAACATGGTAGACTTTTGTTTACATCTATCGACTCGGGTTGATGTTTTAATACAATATATACGGCATATGATACGAGGCAGCTTTGAAATTCCCAGTGTTTCATCATATAAATATCTGAGCAAACACGTAAAGTATGAATTAGTTAAGCTGGTCGGCATTAATCGTTGCGTAAGTAATAACAGAGTTCTCCGACGTCCGTCAATCGGTAAAGATGTAGTCCTTTCCACTTATTCAAAGTATGACGAGGAAAACTTAATTCCAGCCTTAAGTCCCATTTTTAATGATTGTCGGATTTCAACAGGTATTGTTTGATAATATGTTCTACAGCTGAATTAGTGTGAATGCGAATAATAACTCTAAGCTGATATGTCGTTGATGATTAAGTTATCTTATTTAGATGCAATCATTTACATATACACTGATGAATTCGGGATAATGTAGGATACTTACTTAGCATTATTAATTGAATTATCTACTTGCATTAAGTAGGTTACATTGTATTAGGAAATGTGTTTGTTGGCCATACGTTTTATGTTTAAGGCATCAGTGGAACTGCAGCTCATTTCATAAAACCTTTCAAGTCGAGTAAGAAGGACGTAAGCAAATCCTAACAGAATTTCTGTTTGTAATGAATGTATACGCTTGCTTCATTAGAAATACAAGTACCGAGTTTGAAACATAATAACAAATAATAATAACTTAAAAAGACGACACCATAGCGAAGTCGCAGGCGACAACATCATTATATTCCTATTGTATATACTAACCAGCCGAAACATAGAGTATGCGAAAGCCTCCGTGCTCAAGTTATAAACATATCAACGAATAAAAGACTAATATACCGAGAAAGTGATTATTTTGATCAAATTCGTTCAAGTGAGAAGCCGTAGCAGAAGCACATGAAGGAGCTCAGTGTTACAATGCCAACAAATAATCAAAATTACGACGCGATGACCTTGAGGTAGAAATAGCCCAGTGGATAAACAGTCGGGCTGATGAGAGGAGGGGCTCGCGTTCAAGTCCTTCCCATGGCCGAAAATTTTTATCCTCCGCACAGCCGTATTTTAAAGTTTTTTTATTTTTGAAATTTATGTTAAGAGGGTACCAGATGTTGCATTTGGGCATTTTTTGCAACAAATTCTAATTTAAATGACCGTGCGACGGGAATCATGCGTAGTTAGCGCGGTAGGACGAATCAATTGCGTTTTCTTGAAGGAACTTAAAAGCGGAGTCACTGGTGAATGTAATTCCTAGTGCTATATGGTTTCCTTTACAGGTCCGTAACTGCTCAACATTATTAACCTTTGGAATGAGAACTATCGTAATAATCTAAGGTTCCATATACGTAATTTCTTAAATAGATCAATTTTATCTGATTAAAAAGAAAATTATGAATGATACTTTGCAGCGATTATGCTGCCCGCCTATGTTGTATGCTGCCTATTTGTCATCAACTTGTCGCCATTTCCTACCAAGTTAATTTCTCCAGTAAAGTTTTTCAGAACAATTTTACCCTTTTTCGTTTCGTAAATGAGCAGTGACGGAAACTTTTCTTAGAGATAGAAAAAGATATAAATTAAGTGAAGAATTTTACTTTTAAACCTTAGGCTTCAGTATTCTACAATCAGTGTTTTTTTAATACAGTAATTTTGTTGGAAAGAGACAGAATGTGAGACTAGCTTATCTACTAAGTACAATCCTAGGAATAACCTATGCAATGGTAATCCTTAATCGTGCACGCACCACGGCGCTTATTTTTAAATATAGGAAAGGCTTATCTTGAGGTGTTTATCAACTATTTTTCTAGTGCGTATTTTCTTCAAGCAAATTGTGGCATCAACATGTATATATGATAGGGCTACAAATTGGCCCTATTTTCACTATTTTGGAAGTACCTGAGAATCACTTACGGCCTGCAAGTTTTACTCCAGGTAACCTACTTCCTCATCCCTTGCTGGTAAAGTTGGGATAAAGATGTAGGGCAAGACGAGGTGCAGGACCTATTAGCTGACGTAAAGAACTATTTAATGCCAATCAATTAAATATGGTGGAGACGACAGAGTCGTGTTTTTTTTTCGGAAACTTGCCAGTTAATTTTTTTTCATTTATTAATTCTTCTATATCGAACAAATATTTCAACAACTTAATATAAAGTCTCCTGAACGACGTTGAATCCCTAAAAAAAGGGTTACGAGCGAGTTGATTTCCGAGTTCCTAATGGCGAAATCGTGCCCCCAGCCGGCCTTTTGGGGTTTACCATTGGAAGCCAGGCGTCATCTCACCACTCTTTTAACGGGTAAATATTTTCAATTATCTACTTCAGTCAACTACGGGTACAAAAATAATCTCAAACGCCGCGACGACTTTAACAACATCTACGCTCGTTTACTCAACTGAACATCGTAATGATTTCCTACGTCTCACTCCCGTGTCACGATGACCCGTTCGTGAGTCGTTCCCGAGCGACCATGAAGATTCATACCTAGATAGTGATCATTCAATCTTAATGGTGGCCAGAAATCGACAATGGAGCGAAAGTGGCGCCGCTCGATTTGTTGCAAGACTTTTGCAAATGATAGTACGTGCTCTTCTGTGTATTTCCAATGTTTTCCCCCCCCCCTTTTAGCGGCAGTAATCAATATTATTTTGGACGTCGTCGCAATGATTTTATATTTATGTGTTACTGCGAGGCGGTCGAAAAACTTTCAGTGATTGATATAGTGTGCAGACAACTTGCGGACAAACAAGGCTTTGGGTCGCTTGGGCGCCGTGTCTGACCGCGTCGATTTGATCCGAAATTATCCGCGTGGGATCCCTCCCCTCCCTCGTTATCCCAGTGATTACACTGGGAGGAGCGAATGTTGTCCCTGAAGATGCGGAGACGGTTTGCGCGGGGAATTGTATGATGCCGAAGTAGCGGTGGTAAAACCTTCCACCATGGGGGCACACCACCTCTGCGGTCAGCGAAACACTCGATAATTAATAGAAGCGATTGGTACTCTATTTTTGTATGAAAACTCAATGAGTCACTACGCTTATGCTATTAGCGTACAGTTCAGAGTATAAATATTGAGTAATGTGGATGACGCTGAGTGGATATCTGGAAAAATTCTCGAAATATCCTTAAAGGTTCTCTATAATGTAGCTTTTTATTCACGAATAAAGAAATGATATCGTATACATCCGACGAGGAAGGACCAGTACTTTCAGCTATAAAGTTCTATAAAGTATATTCAGTTTTAGGGTCAAACTGTATAAATATATGCAGTAAAATAGGGGAAAAAGGGTAGTTTAGAGTCTATTTTTCCTCAATTCCAGCGGTGAAATGAACGATGCCTCGTGATAAATGCACAAATTCATCCTATACTTAAGATATAAGGAAAATATTCAGTGCACCATGGCCAAGACTAATTGTAAGTAAACAAATGGGAAATCATGATGGTCTGTATCGACGTTTATCGTCATGGTAGTGAGCATTCTTATCGTTTTCCGGCCGCCCATCAAGTGATCACCTCCCGCATTTATATTCTCGTCTGTAGTGAGAAATTATCTGCGCTTGTAAATTCTCTATTCATGTATTCCCTCTTACGACGGTTTTGAGAGCTTTGCCTTTGTTCTCACGCATTTGCAACACTTTAGGAAAACTATAAGTAGTATTTATCGCTCCGAAGTATTCTTTTAGATACGGTGTGGTGGACATGGTTAATGTGCGAATGTTTAAATGAAGAAGTTCCAATTTTATGCTGAGGTGTTAGCTGTTTTCAATCGTCTCTGCGAGGAATTGAGACATCGTCATTATTTAATGATAAAAAAATTTCCTTTTTTTATTTGCGAACGACGTGGAATGCTCACTTCCTAATACAAATTACGCAGAGAATTGAAATATTAGCACTGATTGCAGGGAATTAGGCATATTTTTTAGTATTAAGCTTAATTATTAGGTTGAATATTGCTACTTTATTAGGTTGTCATTACTACTGAATATTGCGACATTATTAGGTTCAATATGACTACTAAATATTGCGTTCTTTTTCTCGATGGGAGTTATTATTACCATAAATATTCTACGGTTCATCTCTCCTGATTGCCAAATTTATTTTTTAATGTAATACACTTCACGGAATGATGACTGGTTTTTTGATCTCACCGCATTTGAATTGTCGAAACATTTCATATTATAGCGAAGATATACTCTTTTATAGAAGATATACGGTTGGGTATCACTTGGGAGTTAGCGTCATAGATTGCTACCTTCTCAGTATAAATAAGGGTGCGTACGTAAACCGCGTAGGCGAAAATGGACTACATGTTTACCCACTCTACATTGTGTATGCTTAGAATTCATCCGGTTACGAGTAGAATTTCTTTTTTTCTTTAAGGAAAAAAGTAGAAATGGGCTATAAAATAATTGCCATTGTCATGCCATCTGTAATTTGAGGCTGATTTTAAGGAACTCATTAAAATATTCCAAGCGTAATATTTAGCAAAGTAATATATCAGCAAAAATCGCCTTATCTCTTGTCGTTTTAAATATTTTTGCTAAAGGGTTTGATTGATTATTATTTTATTGGTAACGTACTTGCAGTCTTCTCAATGTATCAATTTGAATACCTGTAGCATTACTGGCGAAGTATTCTGCGATAAGACTGTCCATAGAGTTTGTACTTACTCTATGGACTGTCCAACTATCTTAGTCGGAATCATTTGCGAAAAAAATTAACCCATTTCCTTGAAAGACGTTTTAAATGCATTTTTATTTAATTTGCTGCCCATTCATGAAGATTTAATGAGTGAAAGAAATGAATGATATTGTTTGCTATGCATTATATGTAATGAGGAAAAACAACGCAACCGGCATGAAATGACGTAAGCAGCTTACGTCATTTCATTTTGCCTCCAATAACCTCGTTTATGCTGGTGGTTAATTCTGGTCAAGTTTAAAAGTTATTTATTACTCATGCGTTTGGAAATAACTGAGTTATACTGCCATGCTTCTCTTAGGTCGATTTTTCCCCAGCGTAGTCAGACAATGGAAATCTTGACGAAATCCTAGATACTTCCGTTATTCATTCTCCTCACGTCTGTTTATTACCATAATGTCCATGTGATGGAATATATCATTACCGTTTTTTCCCTGTGATTCAAGTGTTGCGTATTTCCCGGAAATAATCAGGGCACGGTGGAAAATACTCTCCTACTGTTTTGTCCCCCTTTCGAAACAGATTTACCACAGAGGCACTACCTCTTCAAAGCCCTGATTGGTGATTTTAAATTTAAACAATATTGATGGGAAAATATGCGTGAAGAGGGATCATACTTATCTTGAAAAATTTAATAGCAGAATTTCACAGCGATAAGATTCAAGATTCAGATTAGTTCTTGTAAATGGGAAACATTGCATGTAACAAAGCATCTTTAGCATTCTTCATCAGCCGGAGTAATCTAATCCTTTTTATGTGTGGGCTTCGGAAAATGCTCTCTGTACAAATTGGATGTTCAAGGATTCATTCTGAAAATCAAGTCTGAACTCGTCGATGAATTTTGATCACTCGTTTTGAGGAGGATGTCTGTGCCATATCAAAATGTTGTTTACCTGTCTGATAGTCCCTACATTCCTGTCTGAATGATTATAGAACTCGGAAGTTAATGTCGATTTGGTTGTTCACTTAAGCAGAAAATGCAGACTAGCCTTGAATCAGGGTCAGACTAGTCTAATTATAAAGTTGCTGTGGCAAAAATTTTATATTAGTTAGAGTGTTTTGGGCATTTTGTCTGATACATTATGAGAAATTGATGTAATGGAAGAAACATTAAGCAGAAGAAGGGACAACTAAGTTGGCCACATTTTGAGGCACGATGGTCTGATGAAGACAATCGTTGAAGGACAAGTGGAAGGGAAAAAGGGCAAGGGACGGCCCCGAATGAGTTATAAAGGACAGGTTATAAAGGATGTAAAAGAGAATAAATATGTAGCTATGAAGAGATTAGCGGATAGGAGAGAGAAATGGAGAGCTGCGTCAAACCAATCTTAGGATTGTTGACTAATGATGATGATGATGATGGAAGAAACATGTTTGTATGAATAAAATAAATATGTATTCGGGATTTGAAAAATTCATCAATTAAGTTTTTGTATGCATGCCAAATTTTTCGTGGAAATGCGTTTATTTTAGTGTGAATAGGTTGTTGAATCCCTGTGTAGTGTATAGAAAAATGAGTGGCGTAATGAGGGGGAGATTTCCTTAACTTTCTTAAAAGAAATAAGGGAAAGGTGGCATAAGAATTAGATTGATAATCGTTCTTTGAGGCTCCAGTTACTTTACGTTACGTATATGCAATATGCGTGGGAAAATGGTTATTTTAGAGGCTCGGTTATTATTGGTCGAAAAACTTATAGATCGGATTATAATAGTATTAAATGCATGAGATCTGCACAGTACCATCACGGGCGTACCCAGCGGGGTGCAGTAGGGAACAGCTGCCTTCCCCCTAGGAGCAAAAATCGCAAAGTCTTTAAGGAAAATTAGAACTGGATTGAAACAGAAGATTTATTTAAACCCATGAAAAATGATATTAGTATAAGACATGTAACTAAAATAAATTTTTTCAGTTCGATTCATTTTAAAAACTAATAAAGAGTTGTAATGATTTTTAAAAAATATATTCACCTTTTCCATGCTAAAATATTACAACTTGAACGACCATTGCTTGCCCCTCCCTTTTTTGATCATGGGTACGCCCTTGATTGCATTAACATTGTTCATTAAAACCAAGTTTATGATTATCATAATTCTATCTTTCCGAGGGTAAATCTGTCACCCCCGTTTATCCACCACTTATTAGTTAACTTGGGTAAACTTCGTCGCTATATAAAATTAAGCTAGGGGAATGAGGGGCAAGAATACGCATCTAACAAAAAATTATAAAAAATATGCATTCAGGCTAAAGAAATTTTTTTTTATTTTTACACGGTTTATTCATTGTTACAGCTACTAAAATACTTATCTTCCATTGCTGCAGAAAAAATAAAGAACTGCCCTCATTCATTAAAATGTAAGAGAAAAATAGGAATCTTGCCCCTCACGTAGGGCAGGTGTCCTCCCATTATGGGGCAAGAGTTCTAATAACAATTTTCACATGTTAACTTTCCCTTTCCAGAATATGTGGTGCATGGTTCTTTCCTCCGTGTTATAAATTCATGGCACATTATCAAATCAACAGTTGGTGGATCAGAGAAAAAATTACCACAATCTCCACGGTGATAATCAGTTTTCCTGTGAAGTGAATTACCCGTGAAGTATCTAAAGATTTGATCGTTGGATTATTCTTCCTAATAGAATGATCCTCCAAGATCGTTGGAACATTAATGGCTTGCCGGGTTTCGCTTATAGTAGGGCCCTCTTCGCTTCTATAGCGTTGAGGTGTTTTTCCCCGTCCCGTTCCTTCCGCTCCTATCCTATACCAGAGGCGTCGTCGGGCTCCTATCGCGGCGGCGCCTCTTTCCTTTTCCCTTCCTCTCCAGCCCATCCCCGGGTGATCGGGCGTATTAGCCACTGGCTTGGTTCCCGGCCCCGGTGTGTTGTATCCCTGAAGGGTTCCCCTTGAACCCTCACACTCTCTACCCGTGAAGTTTACCGCACACAAACCACCGCTTAGCATTGTAACCCTTTACCTTTCTTTTAGATGCATTCACGTTTAGTTCCTAGGTGTAGGGGGAACTCGTAAGAATTTCAAGCCGCTTTGATAGCAGGCATTATCATGCATTTCGTAGATATGCAGGCATCATATCTACGAAAAAACTCACCAAAAGTTCTGGATTTAAGTAATATTTTTCAAATTCCCGATCAATAATGATAAATTTTATATCACTCATACCGCCCTAAGATGTTAACGAAGAAAAAATACACCTATTCCTAGACCAGATGCTACAGAAATTATGGATTTTCCATTGTTCCTCCTCCGTTTAATTACCTCCAAAATGTGTTTTCTTAATGCTTTTCGATCGGTTTTTCTGTTATAGTTCCGCATTTCTTTCAATTCAATTATCGACAAAGTACATGTGATATTTATTGCATAAACTATGAGGTTATAGAAAAAGCAACGCTTTTAAGTGGAGCATGAGTTAGCGCCCACGGAGTAAGAGTCATCATACGGACAAATGAGAATACGCCCAAAGCACGGATAAAAATTAAGCGGTCCTACAATTTAGATGAACGTTTAGTAAAAATGAAAAATACGAAAAACTCACATTCTGTCGTTCGTTGTCTTCCACTAAACCCACCCCTATGCGACATTCGGGCACGTAAATGAAACTGATTGACTTACAAGTGGCATCATTCCGGCATTAAGATAACTATTTCGGAAAAGGAATCTTGCCCCATACGGACTCTTGCCCCTCACAACACTATGTGATTTCCATTAGCATAAACTTGCTCTCATGGTTTACGGGTGTCTATCACGTGGTTACTTGTCTGATGACGAATCAGAAAAATTGGCTGGTTGGGGAATACCGGTAAAACTGTCATCGAAAATGAAACAACGCGGTGGAAACCATGAGAAAATCTACTACTCGTGGAAGCATTCCAAATAAATTAGTATAAAAAATTAATTTATGTAATTTTCATTATTTTAAACAAGTATTTTAAATTATTGTAATTATTATAAACAAATCAATGTTGCTATTTTCATTGTTATAAACAATTAATTTACTAGGTTTACATTACTATAAACATATAATTTATGTGATTAGAAATTTATAAAAATTATTTATGTGATTTTTATTAGTATAAACAAATTCATTCATTAGTGTAAGCAATGTGTGTGCTCTCACTGACCAGGGATCCCCAGGCCGACCACTCTGGCTTCTCGGGGAAGAGGAGCCTGTCCACCAGGTACCACGCGCCGCGCCACACCACCACCACCAGCGATCCGATCACCACCACGCTCACCACGCAGTCGGCCACGTACCGCACGGCGCACCACGAGGCCACCCCCGCCCGCGCGATCACCGAGCGACCGTATCGCTGGTAAGGGTCTTCCGAGTCTTTCGTCTCGACTTGCCGGCGTCCATTTTCTGCCTTGAGTAAAGAGAGAAAGGGAGATTGAGAGGTGTTTCTTGCTGGGATAAAAAATCGTATCTTGATTACATGTCATTGATAATTTTTTTTCAAATGCCAAATAAATTAGGAATCGGATGGAAATGTAGATGACTTATAAAAAGAGCCCGGTTCACATTAAATTAACTTGGCGTAACTTGGCATATTGACCGAAAAATGAAATATTTCATCAATCGGAGCTCAGACGTAAAATTGATTTTGAAGTTTTTAGATAGTATACATAACTATTGATAGACATTGCTACCTTACTTGCTATTGGTTTAAATTAAAATGAAGTTCAAATTTTCTCAACTGACGACAATGCCAAGTCTAGTTACTCTTCACTTTTTAACCTTCAGGCGATATTCTCAAGCATATTATTCCATAGTCAGGCTTAGTTAAGTCAAGTTCAGTTGTTATGAACGAGGTTTTTGAAATATTCGTTTAATGGCACCATGAAATTTCTTGGTGCATTAACTTAGGCCTTTGGCTGAATCATCCAGGTTTGATGAGTATTTTGTGAAAAACGTTGTGACGGTCGAGCCAAAATAAGGAACTTATTAACGTGATACACGCGTGTACAAAAATTTTCTCTGGCATTAGATGTTATAATGTAATATGTTACTCATCTGTATACTTCTAAATCCTTCGAAACTGTCGAGCTGATGGCATTTTCTCTTTTTAAGCGTGTGAATTCTGCGGTATAATTACGCATGGAGATTTAATAAGTTTTTTTCCGATTTCGGTCTCTAAAGGTTGCTTAACTTATTTCTCGTATTAGATTTGTTTTGTTGGTTTGTTAATTTATGCATGTTTTATTCGTAGATGACTTGGTTATTTAAAAAAAACTACGAAAAAGGACGTAATTTCTTGAACTTTGAATATGTTGGACGGTTTTTTAAGGTAGTACAGCATTGGAAGAAGGGAGAATAAATTATACGAAATTAATCAGAAAAATATTTAGTAATTTGTCGTTTTTATGATCCTTTTTACATGAGAAGGAGGAACGGAGTGGAGGAATGGAGTGGAGGAATGGAGGAGTGGAGGAATGGAGGAGTGGAGGAATGGAGGAGTGGAGGAATGGAGGAGTGGAGGAATGTTCATGCAATATGACAGTTGACGTGAACGTAAGAGTCTAAGGGCTTAAATTGTACAAATAAACTCTGAAAGCCCTGGTATCTTTTTCTGGAGCCTAGATTCCGCAAGAGCTGTTGACGCACCGACTAGGTAACAAGGCTCTTCCCGGAGTAAAGGCTACACCTATTCCATTTTGGCTGGTTTTCAGGAAGTCACGTGCCCTCCGCCCTCACGACCCAAACAAATTGGGCCTTCATTTCAGTCGCAAAGATATTGTGGATACATGTTTCATGGATGGTAGGCGATTAAAATAATATCATTGTGATCCCCACTTGGAATCAAGATTCCTATTCTTTAAGGCTAAAAGGAAAAACGTTAAAACGTTTGTGATCGAAAATTCCAAATTTGCATCATTTGATTTTAATTTGATATATCGTTTCTAGCGTTTGATTAATCATGAATGATGCAGAAATTTAAAAAAAAAAGCATTAAAATTTTTATTTTTATAAATTTGGGAAACTTAAGTCGGTATATATTTAATTTTTTTCCTTTGCCTTATACCAAGTGATCAGTTGTCGTGCGGTAATTTTTATATGTTTATTCACTTGTTGAGGAATCGAAAGCAGTCGTTAAATTTTCCGTGAATAGTGTTCCGATGCTCGAGACCAAGGTATTTATGGCTTTTTTATCGAAATTTCACTCATACAGTAAAGCATCGTATGGTCATTTGAAATAACAATAATGGAAAAAAAACTCCAAGCAATGAAAAATCTTAGTAATTGTTATAGAATTTTCGTGGATATTTTTTGAGATAATTATGAAATTGTTATTTCTTACGAGCAGCTGGTGAAAAGTGAACTAGTTAATGATTCAAGTAGTGAAATCATTTGGAAAGAGAAATGAAAGTACAGATCGTTTTTCGTGCGCCAATCTATGCTAGATTTATTTTCTGCTATCTTAGAGGATCTGCGTTTTCTAAGGTGACGTTTTCTCATGAATTTTTTCTTTAATTTATTTTTTGAACATTTATTTTTTATTTTTCGCAAGTGTGTTTCATTTCTGTTTGTTCGAATAGCATTCATCTTGCAACTTTTTGACCAGCTGTTGATAACAACTCGGATCAGAATTATCTTTGTGAAGAAGAGTTTTCATATTCGTGCTCTGAGTTTCCAATCAAAAGCTTTATGTTGGTTCCTGACGTGACTATCGACAATCTTACGTGGAGTTGTCCATAAGCGACCATTGATCTCATCCGATACAATCAGTTGCATTACAGCGAACAACCCGGAGACTTTAAATGGTCATCGCGTGGCGCATCTCGACCGGGAAATGCTTCCGTCGATTGGTATTGTCTTTGCTACCGTAATGAATGCGAGGCAACGCAGGAAATAAATTTATACGAGAGGGCTCATCGGCTTCTGCTCAAGGGACCAAGATAGAAATTACAGAATTCAACATCATACAATGGATCTGATTGGCTGGAATCAGTAATAGCGTTTTGTGTATGTTACTTATTTCGGTTGTAAATTTTATTTCCAACATATCAAACACTCTCACGTAGTGATTTCACCCGAAGTCTGGTTTGGATGGGTGAGGATAAAGCTCACCCCAGTCTAAGCCACAGGCGTGTGAATATCACTCATTCAGGGTAGGGGGTAGGGATCAGTTCCTTTCCCTGGGCCACCTCGCGCTTTGAGGATTTTATTTGGGATTTACGGATGCTTAGTACGAGATTTGAACCCAGAACCCATCAGTCAATAGCCAAGTGCTCCACCCACTCGTCTACCACGCTCCCCAATCATTCAAGGGGAAACATTTGGTTATCATTAAAAATTAAAAGTAAAAAGTATGCTGACTTCATCCATTTCCCGTAAAAATACTTAAGCTGAGGATTTCGACTTGATCGTAGCTTTTGATCACTGAGCAGCCTGATCAGGCATCACACACGCTCTTGTTTACACTCGCCATGCAGGAGACAGCAAATTTTGTTCCCTAATCGTCAGACGATTTCTCATCACTATCCCGGTAAGGGATCAAAATTTTTAAGTTCAAAACTATTGATGAATTTCGCTGCTCAGCCTTCTTTTAGAGTTAAAGTGTCGAGAAATTATTACCGATGTGTAATATTTCAGTCGCATTTGTACTATCGCTGCAAACGATATTATTTAGTGGAGGACCTTAGTCACGAGTTTCAGGACCTGAGAATATTCCTAATTCACGATTAATCCATTGACTGATCGCTTTTTTCTACCGGGCACGTGGTCCAACTCCGTGTGTTTGATCCCAAGAACATGGACTTGCAGTTGACGCAGAAAATATAGATTTTAAAAATGAATGGACTTGGTATTTATGTATAATTCTGACTCGGTATTTTTTTTGATCAGCTAGATTTGAGTCTTTTGTGTTAATAAATTTTCGCTCCAATAGGTTCAAAAACGACTTTTTTCTAATCAGTCATATAATTTAAATGGCAAGAAACAAATTTTTTTTCAAATGTGGCAACTTTCTATTTTATTCAAAGAACCTAGTGAATCCACTGTAAAGCTTGAACACGCATAACGATGACAGCGTTCACTTCACATTTCGCTTTCCGTAAGAATGGCTGTCTCAATATGCATTATGTGTATCTTAAATTTACTCGAGATAACTGAGCATGATGGACGAAAGTTCTTTGTTTCTCTAGGGGATCAATATTATCTTCTTATTCATTTGCTATATAGGAAAAGGTCTTACTCTAATATTCTCGTTGGCAGTGAAGTACATATCCTTATGCCTTGTACGTGAAAACTATACTTGGCACAAAAAAAGGCTTAAAAACTCAAAGAGAGAAAAAGAACGGCAGCTGAAAATGGGGTAAGTTTTGGACCATAAGTAGATAAAAGACTTAATTTTCATTTAAATTAACCAGTAGCTATAATAATTTTTTTCTTCCAAAAACAAAACAAAGTATTCCAAGTCCTCTGAAATCGATCCCGATAAATACCCGTAATGTGCATTGATTGAAGGAGTGTTTAATGTATTTCTCTGGTTTATAATATTTAAGTTAAGGGAAATTAAGTTGCTGTGAGCAGAGATTTTAGTACCTTCCAGATTTAAATGCTGTTAGATAACCGAGAAGCTGAGTTTATAACAACAATGTTTTGAGATATTACAGAGATATAAAAATGTTTTGCTATATTCTAGATTTTGGAAATGGAAGTGTTTGAATGTTGGCACCTGCTCGTTTTTTCTTGAATGGGAGACGACACAGAAAAACAAATAATAAATTACAGAAATATCCATACTAAAATGCAAGATGCATAATATCAACGTAGAATTAGAGTGGAGAAGATTTTTCTTCACATTTCGCTTTATCAGTTCCTCACTGAAAATAGTGTCTCGAGCGTTGAAGTCTCCAGCGAAACCGCTCTGGAGTTCATGCGATTGGAACGTGAGAGAAAGCCATGTCAAATAGGTATGTTTATCTATTGATCACATGAGAAGTAATATGACAAAGGAAAAGGTGCTACTCGTGTTCTTCGTTCATAATGTAACTGGTTCATAATGTAACTGGGTCTGGGTCAATTTAAAATCCTTGCATTTAAGAAAATTTTATGCTTCGATAGTTGGGACAGCTGAGTATGCCTAATATATGTGTGGATAGCTAATTTATTTATTTTATTAATATTTTTTGGAAAAGATACATCAGCAGGACTAAATGCACTAAATTACTATCTATCTACTTACTTTATTGGAATTTAGAACTTATGTGGTATTTTTTTATTAGGTAACTTGAATGTTGTTATCATTAGCGTTATTTTTATGCAGATGTTATCCAATAACTCTGACATCGCTGCGTAACCAAAGTGCCGTTGCTCCGATTCTTGCCTCTTGAAAATAAATGCTGTGTGTGTGCTAGCAATTATTCCAACGGCTCATTGTAAGTAGTTAACAAGTACCTTGCGAGCCGTGTACGCCCTAATTTCTCACTTTATAGGATTATGTAAATAACGTCGGAATAAATAAAATGCTAGTGGGTTCCAGTGAGCGAGGTGATTGCTTACAAATCGTTCAAGGAAATCTTGGATACCTGAACACCATGCGGCTAAAATACTAAAAATGCATTATGCTAATTCCATTCGTAACAAGTATTTCTCCATTATTGATGATAAAAATCGTCGGAGAAATACCGTTGGTTGAGAATTTACCTTACCTATACATAAATATAATCGCTTATTTGACAGTAGTTTTTTTACTTATTGATGAAGAAATTATTTTCCTGATCCTCGTATAATTATGGAATTGAATTTTCTCGGGGTGAATCGGCAGATATTGAGGGTAAACCGTATACTGCATCCTACTCACAGGTTGCATGTTAAATTAATTTACAACGGTATAAATATGTCCTTAATTGTTATAGGTGTAACTTTTCAACGTCAGATGCTTTAGGAGGAATAGAACAATTTACTTTTCTTATCTATTTATGTTCAAAGAAACTTGATTGTTTTCATTATTGGCGTTATTTTTTTAGATTTTAGAACTAGAATAACTTTGAATCTTGAATTGCTAGTTGTATAAATCAAGTTGAGAAGAATAAGTATATTTCGTTATGTCTTCCGCTTAGTTCACTGTCCCTATATTTCGTTATTCATAGTATTAATCTTTGTAATATAAACATATTATAGACGTGAAACCAATGCATTAGGTAAATTGATTTCTTACTGATATCGATACTATAATGAGGGTGAACACTTTTATGACAAGTAATTTGCTCAATGACGTAGTGAAAAAAACGAGAAATTCGATATCTTCCAGAGTCAAAAATGGTTCATTAATAGAACTTAACCCGCTAAATACAAATGTTGCTGGATATTTTCCTATAAAGTCTTTCCCGAAATAGCCTTTGTGGGAACTAGTGGATGAGAGAACCATGGTTCTCATTTTAAAATATAAGTCAGTGAAAGAGTCCCTTAATTTAACACTCCAGACATTATCTGTTTATTATTTTTCAAATTACCGATAAAATTTCAAATTACAGATTATTTCCGAATTTTAAAAATAAAATATTGTCATAAACACATGAAATTAAATGTGCTGTTGTTAAACAATGAAAAAGGACTAGTAATAGTTTAAAATGATAATATACGTGTTATGTTAAACATTATTTGATAATAGAACAATTGAAAGAAGATCTGAAATGACTAAGCTAAGACTACTTTTCCGAGCGCAAAATGTGAGTAGTCTCAAATGATGAGGGAAGTTCTCGAATAATGTGAGACGAAAGACATTAAGTGATCAGAGGAAATAAAATTCTTTCCGGTGGGAGCTGTAAAAAAAAGGCTCCTGTAAGATAATGCTTGAGTTACTTTTATGTAGTCAATGAGCATTTCAAGCATCACGATACCAATTTTAATTCAGTATGGAATAATGCGCGGAAAGGAAAATTAAATGCTTGTCACGAAGTAAAAAGATAATCAGTCACATGAAAGCAAGATACAATTGAGACGTAGTAGGAAACGGAACAAAGTGATGAGGATGACGATGAGGTGTCTGTGTACGAAGAGTAGAAATCAGTGTTGCGGTCGAGATCTTTAGCAGAGACTAGCCGGCCACCCGGCGTTGCTCGGAAAGGATTGTACCCAGAGAAGGGGAAACTTATAAATGAGAATTGTGGTCATATTGACCTCTGAATGGGAAAGTATGAAAGAACTTAAGAAGAAACACGATTTTTCGGAATGCTTTGTTAAACTTACTGCAAGATTATTCGTGGGCCATTTACTTGTGAACGGCGAAGTTGCGAGAAAAGGCAGTCTTGGAATTGGAAGTCACCAAATTGGCCTTCACCACGCATGCAGTGCGCGCAAAGATATGCAAGCATGGCAGAGTGAATAGGGACAATATCGGAAGGTGGGAGGGTAAGCAGGTGGTGAGGAATGGGTGCTTGGTGGCGCTGAGCACACTTGCAGGGTTCGGTAGTGAAAAAAGGAGGCAAAGTACCTACGTGTTAGACGCAATCGAAAGTAACAGTACAAGGTTTGAGAGTATGAGACGCACCCATGTACAAGCTTTGGTGCAGCTGTATGGAAATGCATAAACAGACATCCTCTTTTATACACGTAGATTATCCGAAGACATTTTACGCCCCATGAATATGCCTTCTTAAAATATGGGTTTTTTACCAACGAGTGTTGCGGCCAGTGGCTCATCCTCATTCCGGGGGAGGGGAGGGAGAGGGATTCTCTCATATTCGTACGGTTGAAGACCACTTTTAGTCACTTCAAACATTGGTTTGGCCCCAACGTAGTGCGTAACCACAGTAGAGTAGCAATGGCGCCTATCAGAACAGTTCAGAAATATTTATCTAATTCAGCTATGCCATTGCGACCCTTCAGGATTTCCTCTAGAGAGAGGAAATATTAAGAGAGGATATCTCTCATCTGTACACGAGCTGAAAAGTCTTACCGATAACTTTAAATGATGGGTCGATAAAAGGAGAGGGTGAGAACCAGATCAATGTATGGTTAGGATAAGTAATTTTGAATAAGGGAAAATGAAATATGTACGGAAATGTATATGACGGACCAGTGGCGTAATCAGGAATATGATTTTGAAATGGAGGAGCATGGGAAGGGGACCCTCCCTCCCAGGCAACGGGGGTTTTCGGGAGTATTTTACTTTAAGCAGATGCATTTATTGTAAGTCAAAAATACACAGTAGTTTTAAATATATTTTTTTGATTTGTCGGAGGCTTTGGGAGGGGATCTATCCCCTCATCATATTCCGATATTATCTCCCCCATAGTTACGCCACTGTGAAGGACTGCATGCCGGGGCTGTCTTCGCGCATGATTCATTAACCTATTCAGGCTGCGTCGCAAAATTCCTCATTTCAGGGGAAGGGGCGGTATCCTGGGCTCCCACCTTATACGCCTCTAGGTGCGCCGATAACTAAATACTTATTATGTCGACTTATTCCATGTTTCTCGGGGTGATGTGACCTTAAATCTTGCTATGGCTTCAGGGTGAAAGTTTGATAATTATTATAAATAACTTTGTTCGTGAAAATTGAACTAGAAATAAAAATATTGGAATACGTTTATTTTGTGTTTGATAAAGATCAAAGGAAACATTCTATGTTTATCATAAGCATGTGGTCAAAATTAATGGAACGAGATGTGATGAAAAAAATTTCCAGAGATAATATTCAATGAGAGTTGAATTATTTATTCAGTTATCCTCGGTCGAATGATCGTTTCCAGCGTATTTGAGCAAAATTTGCGTACGTATTATATATTAAATTTGCGTCCTATTTATTGTGCACGCTTCCTTTGGCCATCAGATATATAGGCCCAGTAATAAAATAATCAAATGATGGAATTAACCTCTATGTATGTTAATGTAAATTTTTTAGAGCTTGCTGTCACCAAATTGGGTAAAAGTTTACACATTGCATAAAAAAAGGTTCCTTGTATATTGTTTTGTGCTCGCGTGCCAATAATTCCAAGAGAAGAAGTTCGCTGCGTACAGAATAAATGAACTTGCCCGAGTTTTAACGATTAAAATAGTAGAAATCGGGAAATCCATCTTCTATTACCGATCAAATCAAGTGATTGTTTTAAGCGGGTAAAAATTGTTTACTAACAGAAATCGAGAGTTCCAGTTTCGAATTCAGATCAAGTTAAATGATTTTTAACATCGAAGTTTTTCTCGTGGTACATATTTACAAAATATTTATTATTTTCGTCCACCCACCAAGAGAAATCGGGACTAGTAAATTTAAAACGTAGAGCTCTTGGTTTTTTATTACCCAGTTAACAACGTGTATCATAAATCATTACTAGGAAACTCCAATGAGGCCAGATATATATGAGCTATATAGAAATTTCATTTATGTTTCATATGAATTAGTCTTCTGATATTAGAGGGATTTTTTTGAAATATGTTATTTTCTGAGTTTTGAACAATAAATATAATTTTCCCATATCATATTTAAAGACTTATGTTAAGTATTTTTACGAGAGTTCAACATATTATAAATTCTGATGCGTTTGAATTGATACCCTATGTATCATAAGTTTACGGCTCGCTTTAAGAATTTAAATTTTCTGTTTACAAATTTATAATAAGTGGATTTTGTATGAAAGCGCATTGATTCGACTTTTCTATCTGTTTCTATCATGAAATGTAAAAAGGAAAGAAAGCGAATTTTAATAGGAGTCTGTTATGGTTGTGTTGGCATGTGATCGAGTTTTTTTTCAGGTTAATTCAAATATTGATCTCAGATATTACTTCCCTGCAGGCGTTAGCACAAGGTGTTCACTTCTCGGATGTATGTTTACGCAGTGAATGAATTAATGGCTTCGAGTTGATGAAATCAACTCACGGTTTCATCCGGAGAATGTGCGTAATGACCACATAAACCTGTTTCCTGGTGGATAACCCGGCTTTAGTGTCATTGCAAATATCACCACTTCCCTGTATCACTCATTATAGTAAATGTGGACGCCAAAAGGGGCGTAAATCGCATTATCATGTTACAGTGGAATAAGTAGACAGCCGTTGTTATGACATCAAGCCACCGAAGAATTAATCAAGCCTATCGAAAGACGAATGGCCGTGAACTATGGACAGTTTGATAAATGCAAGTTCAGATCTCATTGCGGTGATAAGATATCTTCCCATCAAAGACTAATTTCCTTGAATTTCTTATTAACGTTGCGTGCTTCGGGATAACTCTTATCTTTATTTTTTTAAATTAACATGTCCTATTTTCCATAAATATGTCGTTATTATCCAATTTATAGCCTATACCATGACTCATGAGGAGGAAACTCTTATGATGCCAGAAATACCTGAACCAACATGAACAAGATGGCCAACATACTATCATACCTATGACACCTGTGGATATTCTTCTTTGCTGTTCATACATGGAATTTAAAAATATTTAGCCCGATCGAAAATGATTTTTCCTCTTTCATTTGTGCCTTGGAAAATTTAAGATTAGAAGTTTTTAATTTAGGTTAGCTCACCGATGCATTGCTATCTATGAAATCTATAAAATTGTGGAAAAAAGTTTTAGTTTTTGATATTAATCTCAATGTCTATTTAGGAGATTCAAAAATATTTCTCCCTTAAAAAAATCGACCAACGTTATAATACCGTATAGGCATATTTTGTGTTGAAATCAGGAGTTTAATTATGACGCAAGGAACTCAACGCCCTCGCCATGCTGAGAATGATGAAATTCTTTAGGAATCATGCTGTAAAATAATTAATTGTATGGTGATGGTTTTCCGGGTTTACACCGCGTTGATTCATGTTTTTGCGGACGACAGTTTCTGGCGCGTTCCAGCTCCCGTCTTCGGGTCCAAATGAAAACCCATCTTCTTCTCCGTCATCATCATCTCCGTCTTCGGGTTTTCATTTGGACCCGAAGACGGGAGCTGGAACGCGCCCGAAACTGTCGTCCGCAAAAACATGAATCAACGCGGTGTAAACCCGGAAAACCATCACCAATCAACTCACCGCGGAAGCCTCCGTAGTAATATAATTAATTGTAGTTTAAATAGACTTTACAAGCTGAAGAAATAATACTTAAAATTATGTCAACTAAGACTTTTTTATTAGCGTATATTTTTATTTGGTGTCGTTTAAAATTATCATCCAAGAGACTAATAAATGACGAGTTCCAATGGTGAATGGAGGGGACAGTGATTTTATTAAAATATTGTATTATAATATCTGGTTAACGCTGACTGTCAGATGATGCAGCCTTTAACGTTACCTAGAATTGGTTGAAAGCTCTGGTTAGCTTGAAACCTGACCTAATGCAGAAGCTAACCAGAACTTTCAACCACTTCAAGGTAACGTTAAAGAATGCATCATCTTATGGTTAGCGTTAACGAGGCATTATAAAACCAGCCCTAATTCAGTTCCTTCATAACTTCTCGAAGTGTATTCATCAAATGTCCATCAAGCCCCAAGCATCAAGTCGATTGTCTTATCTCATCTCATCATCTTAGCCATAGCATAACATTTGGTAGTATTTTAAATAAAAACTAAATATAAATATAAACTCTCAGGTTGGTTTGAATAGATGATAGTAGACGTACTGCAAATTTCAGAGCACGTTAACCTACGTTAATCTTGTTAATATCCCATGATAATTGTTAGTATCCCATTCTACGCATGAAGCATCAAGTCGATCATTTATTTAATAATGTAGATAGGTACATTCATTCATCTAAAATCCAAGTAGATTGTCATCGTGGTGAAATAATTGATTTATGAAAGTAAATTAGAATTACTTCTTTTTTATCTTTAAAGCCAATGAATGACTTCATGCATACGATTTTATATATCCTTAGAGTGAGAGGCTTCATCGGAAAAGAAATCCAACGCGTAGAATATTCGGCCGGTGCTGTGAGTGAACTTGACTGTAGGTGAACAGTTGAAGCCGGCTGAAAATGACTGCAATTGGATTTCGCCGGTGAGTTAATGCTCTTTTGCTCATTATCTCCTTATTTTCCTATTATCTCTGTTGGTTTCCTCCACGGATTCATGCACACAGAAGATTATTGAAAGCGCTAACAATAAATATGCATTAAAAAAATGTAATGTTTTCGTACGTGTTTATTTGAGCCATCAAGTCATCTCGAATTTGCTCTTTGTTTCGTTTATGCGGCTTTAATCTTTCCAGATGAAAATTTTCGCCTATTTTCCTCATATTCCTGTGCTATTCTTGATTAACGAGGGAATTAAATCCAATGCGGATATCTCCAGCGACATCTCTTAGCTCCCATTTTTGCACAATCATACTTTCTCTTTTCTTACTCTTTCTATTGAACGCTTATTTTCCTCTTCGAGTAGCTTATGCGCGGCCTTTATGACAATGTCAGAAGGCTAGACTTGTCTTTTTCCGCATTTTGTACCCATTGACTTTTTCCTTGATTTTTACTTTCTTAATTTATTTTCCGACACCTTTTCCGTGGTTAAATTCTATTTCTTTCCACTGCACAATATGTATTCATATGAGGTATGCATTGTTGCAGTCAATCATAACATGCATTTATGTGTAAAAAAATATCAAAATTCATGGGTAGAATGGGAATTAACAAGATTCACATAGGTTAGCGTGCTCTGAAATTTGCAGTACGTCTACTATCATCTATTCAAACCAACCTGAGAGTTTATATTTTTATTTAGTTTTTATTTAAAATACTACCAAATGTTATGCTATGGCTAAGAGACGATGAGTGATATTGCAATTGTACACGGACAAGTTGTGATTTCTATTTATTGTCTCCGATCGAATACGAAGGAACATCTTTAAGGAGCACATCGATGCTCTCTATATGCTCTCTATGTTGATACCCATACCCATTAACCCTGAAACAAACTTAAAAATGTAACTAAAATTTACTAGAGTCAGAGTAACTATGTACAAAACGTAAATGCCCTATCCTCGGAGTAACTATATACAAGAGCCAGTGGCGCAGCGAGGGGGGTTTTGGGGGATAACCCCCCCCCCCAGAGCTCAGAGAAATTTTTAAGTTTAATCCATTTTATTTAATTGGATTGATATTACTAATAGAATAGTATAAGGATTAATAAAATATCCCTCAGAAAGCCGTAAAACTCACCATTTTGAACCATTTATCTTAAAATTCCGCAATTTATTAATCTCGCACTTACCGCTTATCCTGGTGGGTATTCCATACCCCCACACACCCCGGTATTAGCTGCACTTAAACCCCCCCCAGCCTTAATTCCTAGCTGCGCCCCTGACAAGAGCGCCCAAGGCGGATATGCCATCACCAAAAGCTGACGCTGAAACCTCAACTAAATAATTATTTCGGTAAATGAGGTAAGTTAGCAAATGAAATAGGCATGAATAAACTTCATTAAAATCCTAACATTTTTCCTGTGTGTAATCAGTTTAATGGAGACTTTCAATCGAAATAAAAAATATGAAAGTAAAAGAAATAACTGTGGACAGCCAGACAGGACAGATCTATCTGATCCGAGATCTCAGATTAGGCCGTTTCAGTCTCCGTCGAATGCGCAAAAACCGATAATCTCTGCTATGCATAGTTAAATACACCGAAGGATGAAGTTCGCCATGAAAAAATATTTGACTTAGCCGGGATTCGAACCCGGGTCTCCCAATTGGGTTTTACCGAACAAGATGTTGACGTCACAAGTCCACACTGTGGTACATGTGGTGAGGGTCGTGCTTACTAAGCCACTGTCAGGGTGAAAAACCCTTATTTTGCCGCTGGTCTGCGACGACGAATTTCAAAAAGCCCATCCCGAAGTTCGCTCTGAGAAAATGGCTTGGTGGTGTAACTGGTTAGCACGTCTGACCGGCAATCGGGAGATCCGGGTTCGAATCTCGGCTAAGTCAAATATTTTTTCATGGCGAACTTCATCCTTCGGTGTATTTAACTTTGCCCCCGTGCGCGTGACTGCGTACAAAGTCACTTGTTCCTGCAAGGTCTCCTATGCATGTTTAATCTAAGGTATAGCAGTTACGTTATTTTGAACAAACTGTTCCTTCTCTTGGCCATAGTTTTCCGCCATAAGTTTTCATATATGACTCCCAATTCTCCTCCAAGTAGATAACTTAGTTTATGATCGGATCCAAACGAATAATATGATTTTAATCTTTTTGTCCTGTGCGAATGCTCTCCCTCCACAACCCCGATAAAAAACCTGGTCGCGAGTTCATCCGTTGGCCACTTGACCTGAAATTTTGCGCGTGGGATATTAGGTCAGGGCGGGGTAGGGCGCTTGGGAAGGGCGTCACGTGGTCGTTTGCCCGCCTTTTTCACTCCCGCCATGAGCGATGCCAACCGATTGGCGCTTGCCCATTGATGCATGCGTCAACCCCTCGCTTCGACTTAATTCCCTTGCACGTGAATCGGTTACGCTCGGACACCACGTACCGCCTCCACGCACTGCTCCGAGGAAGAACATTAGCCGTGCCCAAGGTCTCAGGACGCTGTTCGCTCAGCTGTGAATCGGACTCCGGCTTGGGAAAACAACGTTTCATCCGATTTGACCGACACAAAATGAAACTTACCTGTGGCGTAACAAGTACCCGAATCATAGTGGCAGAGGGTAACCACGTCTCTTCATATATATTTTTTTCCCTCGAATCCTTAAAACTCAGGCCATCATCTTTGCGAAGAAAAAGTGAAATTACAACGAAAAAATCTTCCCCATTCATCAATTCTCTCGTAACTATACAATAAAGAAGCGCCAAAGTTGTCGCCCACTTTTCATGAGCTGGTGACATCATCCGATTTCCGTTTCATTTACTCGTTCAGTGAAAATTTCTCAACCCTTAATGGAATGACATATTTCCCAGATCCCCATTGGGTCTACATCTACATAATACCCCGCAAGCCGCCTAAAAGGCATGTGGCAGGGGGTGTTAGGACACCTGCCGTTTACAGCTTAAAAAATGAAGTGCTCTAACGAAGTTGGGACTAGCATTTATTAAAGTCCTTTATGGTTCGGGGGAAAAACGAATTCCCATATCTATCCGTTCGGCAAAACATCTCTCTTAATTTATCGCTTCTATCAGACCTGGAAATATAGAGTTGTTCAATTGTTCAAGCAATCTAAGCCTTGCGCGCAGCCTCCAAGTCTCCAGCGGCTTCCAGCCTAATTCACTTTACATCTGGGTAACACTGTGTGTACGCCCGTAGCAAGTTTTGACGAAACGCGCAGCCTTCCTTTGTATTTTATTCAGTTCGCGGATTAAGTCTTTCTTCACCGGATCCCATACGCTCGCTGCATATTCGGGTCCTTGACATATACCCCATTGTGAGATATCCTTTAAGGAATGTTTATACACTGCTTGTAAATGGACGACATTTCCGCCTTTCAGTGCCTGAGTCTAAGAGTGACCAAGAGAGATTCATCGGGGAACATTAAATTCTTCGTTTGCCATGCCAGATAAATGTTATTGCGGGGTGTTAACTCCTTGAAAAATCTGTATAAGCTCGCTCATTGCGGGGAGGAGGGAGTTTCATCCTCTCCCGTAAGGTAGGCATAGCGGAACGCATGCCCCCTATTGACCGAACTTTTTGGTGATAGATCAACCGACCATAACTTAGGCTATCATCTTTGCAAAGAAAATGTGAAATTAAAACGAAAAAATCTTCCCCATTCATCAATTTTCTCACAAGTATACAATAATGAAGCGCCAAAGTTGCCGCCCACTTTTCATGAGCTGGTGAAATCATCCGATTTCTCTTTCATTTACTCGTTCCGTGAAAATTTCTCATAGGGCTGGTAATTAATTGGTAACTGCTGAGAAGCAGCAACTCGCTTGGTCCTATTTCTTGACGTCATTGACATATCTGTGGAAGGGTCAAGGCCGTCGATTTTTCGTCGTGAATAGCTCGAGAGGTAGGCGACGGATCAAATAACGGATGAATAAGGATTTCTCTATTAATCGAAGGATATCACTGTGGAAAATAAATGAATAGCGAAGGAGCCCATTGGTATTATTGTTCAGACTGCGAATGAAATTTCCAGGGCATGCAGTGTAGACCCTTTTGAGCATTTGACTGTATCTCAGGCATGACAAAATTGTATCTGAGAAAATAACTAAAAGGTAAAATCATCAAATCTGGAAGACAACAATCTGGGATCGGGATGACTATGGTGTAATTTGATACACCAAAAATTTCAAGATGATAGCATAAGTTTTGAGAGAGTAATCCGTCTCCAAAAAAGACCAGTTAAGCAGGGGGTATGCGTCCTTTTTAAGTTGATGCGCTATTTGGACAGATAGTGACGTCAGAGCAAACTGCCCTTTCCGAAGTCACCCGTATGCTAATTGCGTGGAAGAGCTTGAGCTTTCTGATTAAACAGGGGAACTGAATTTCGTATTCGAGCGTTTCAAATCCCGTCACTTTGACAAAAGGCATTCAAGTTACCAGTTTTGAGCGAACTACTCTTCCCATTCCCGTCCTTTTCCACCGTTGGTTTTTTTTATGATCTCTTAGCTCGCGTTGTGGTGGACTTCGTACATGCTGGTCCTCGAATATACAGTAACCTACGTTTAAGACAGCTTGTTATGGTTTATATCCCAAGGTATCGTATTGATACCCCATGTCACTACAATGAAGTAGATGCTCCATACATTCTCGGCAGTAAATGTGTGCAGCTGTTCCAAATCAAAGCGATATCTCCAAGGCGCTATTAATGTCGTGATTCCGGCAGTTTCTATAAAGGGGGCACTCGACTTCCACTTGATTGGTCGTATTTTGACTTTTTTCATGACGTCTTACTTAGTTAAAATTACGGTGTAATCTTGGAATCCTTTCATTTTATGTTGGCTTGAATAATTTTGTTGTAATTTTTGGGCAATGCTACCGAGCCAGAATTGGACGAACAGTGTTGGCTCGGGCAGAAAATGCACAGACTCGAAGCAACTTAAGTCGTATTCTCATCTAAAATGTATTCAATAAGGCTTTTACATCCATCAGAAGCTCTTTTGATGTAATGCTGGATATTTTTTCAAGTTTCATCTGCGTTTACATTGTGACGATCGTGAAATTTATCCTTCTTTTCTTTGATGTATACTGTAAAATATTCCAGTAGGATTTTAAAAACATTAAGCGTACCTCTGATGTAGAACCAAAATTTCAAAATGACAAAATGTTAAATCTTCTAAGATATTATTTCCAAGTTTAAAATACGGATTAAAAAATCTTATTGGATTACATTCATTTGTTTACCGACCATCGTGATATCAGCTTTACCATTGCTCATAATGGAAGTCATATTCAATTTTCAAAAGGTATGTAATAATCACGCATTTCTTAGTAGCCGTATGAAGAGGGTGGCATTGGACGAGGTTTATGTCCTAAGAAGTGATATTTCCTCCTCTATTCTCGTTGCGTGCTGCGGGTCTTTTCACTTGTAGTAATGTCTCAAGACTTATTCCATGGCAATTGAGGGCGTAATACCCTAATGAAGATGTCCTATCCCGACCTTCCTTTTCATTAGCCTTCTTCATTATCTGCTGTCCAGCTTAACCGTTGCTGATAGCATCAATTGTTTTGAGCCCTGTGTAATAAATATCATTGGGCAATTTTAGGACGGTTACCTGCGATTATAATTGACAGGTGGCTAAATGAGCGCATTAGCTATAATGCCTCTAGCGGAGAAGAATTATTTTGCTAAATGATTTATTCGCTAGGGCCTTTAGTTTTGTTTGTATTCATTGTGCGTGACTGTTCAAGATTCTCTTGATTTTTTTCGACGGAGATGTTAGAAACCAATTGATGCTGATGGGGCTGTTGAATAACAATAGAGAGCTTACAAGAGCTAAATTTTCATCGAAATTAACCGTCTTGCAATGATTTATCGACATTACTATTCCGTATCAATCTCTGTACTCCGTAATAACTGATAAATCTTTACTTAAGAATTTTTTGGTGATTTTGTTTTCGGAATAAATCTAGTCATAAAGAATAATTTACTGCTTGTTAACGACTTTTGGCGAAAATTTTTATTTGACTTTCGTAAAATGGAAAAATTCTTTTCATATAAGTTATATTTCCTCGGTAATAGAATACATTTGGATTAAAATTAAAAATGCGTAGAGTTTCTACGAAAGTTTGAGCACATTCCATTGATGAGGCTGTTATCTCAAACTCATAAAGGAGTATCGAATATATGAAGTTTTTTCGTGAATGTTTAAATTATATTCCATTTGCCCGTTGGTATAAAAAGGGTTTCAAAAGCAAGCAATGTTGCTGGATTACCACTGGAACAAAATATTTTAATTACCTTTTTAACCATAAAATATTTTCAAGTAAAATTTTGCCATTGTTTATCGATTTAATTCTTCATGGTAATTGCACTAATCTGCCATTGGTAAATTATTTTAATTTCTTGCCATTTTTTTAAACCTAAGCGTGAATAAATGCATATAATACCTCACTTTTTGTTGGTATTTTGGCATCGCAGGAAGAACATTTTTTGGGATTCAGGATATAGGCCTTATTTCATTGATATGCTTATGATATCTAAATAGTTAAAATAATTAAGTTACATTAACAACCATATACGCGTCTTTTCCCGAGGGAAATTAAAGCTAGTACTCTGATACCATAATTTATACTTTGTTTCCTTTTTTTAAATTGGAACCCGGGACGAATAACAGTTTATTTTTGTGGAAAATTGTTCCTTGTTATTTCAATAAGAAAAAAATGTACTGCATCTCGCTGGAATCTTCGGATTCGATAGTACGTGTCATATCTGTTACCCGAAAAAAGCGAAATATCCTATGTCGTCGACAAGGCCCTGTTTTTTTTCTCACGAGATCACCTCAATACAACATTGGTGATCTGGTCCCTTACTTGCGGGGATCGCGATTTTGTCCAGCCCTCGTGACTCTGAGAATCCCGCGTGGTGGGTGTGTTTATGAGGTCGGCGAGCAAGTCGACGTGACTCGACTTCGTGATTAGCTATCTCGTGGGCAATGTTCGAGGAATTTATCCCATAGCGTCGTGTTATTTCGTCCATCAATGCAAGTTTTCCGTAGGGGTATTCCCATAATCCAGTCAAACGCTAGAGTTCTCGCTGACCTAATGTCAGTGATTATATTACTTGACATTGAGAAGTAATTTGCGTGTATTATTATTTTAGCGTTATTGATGGATATCAAAGCTAGAAATATTCGAACGATTGCCAATGAACCTCGGAAAAATCATTCTTAATGATTAGAGATTCACCTTGAACCTGACCTTCCAATGAGGTCCTTCGCTTTTATTGGAAATCGCCATTCATTGAAAGCAGTCGGCAGATTGATGGGAAAGTTAACTTAAAAAAAAAATATATATATATATATATTCCCCACCAAAAAATTCTCTCATAACTTTACAATAAGGAGACACCTAAGTTTCCGTCCACTTTTCGTGAGTTGGTGGCGTCATTCGATTTCTGGTTTATTAACTCCTCGAGGGAAAAGCTATCATATAAGGAGTGTGTCGCTCAGATTTTGTACCGCGTGAGGACATGCGCGAGGCCGAGGAGCTGCAGAGAAGTGGCGACCCGCTGAGTATGAGTTCGTGGCGTCATTAACTTATTCATGGAAGGCTTCAGAGTGTAGAATTTTTGTCACGAATAGCGCGGGAAGTAGGCGACAAATCGAGACGAGGAGTAACGATGTTAGTATTTTTCGAACTATATTAATATGGAAAATAAAGAAATAGCGAAAGAGCCTATTGGTATTACTGTCCCTAAGTAGTTAGTAAGAATTAATGATCGTTTTGAAGGATTTTTTTCATGAAATTACGTGAAATTGGTTACTAAATGTTCTCACTTTTACTGTAAATGTGTCATTAGAAGCATAATGAAATCAGAAAAATAGTTTCATATTTGTGTAGGAAACAAAGGGATAAGGAGATATATTTTTTGGAGAATATTTTACATTCGTGAGTTGAGTTTGAGGATTGTGTTGAGCACAGTGTCTTTTCTTCCTTCGTTGTGTTTTCCTTAACCTAAGGGCTGAGTTGAGAGTGAAAATTCATATCTCAAGGCTCCTTGACCGATCGTGTTTCCACTTTTTCCTTTTGCGGCAAATGCTTTGCCGAATCACATCGGAATATTTCTAATTGGACTCCACGCAATTTATTAAAGATTTTACATGCATTAAACGCATTAATATTAATACATCTATATGCAGGTATGGCAAATTTTACTAATGCCCCTTGTCTCACGAAGTATTTTCCGAAAATTGCATGTTTATGAATCTTTTGCGCAAACAAATCAGAAAAAGTGATAAAACTTATAAGGTAGGAAATGTAGGAAATTCTACTAGTATGTATTTTCACGGTTAATACCAGTTGTAAGAGTGCCCATGTGGTTATCGGCGAGATTTCCTGAGTGAAAGAGCAGAAAGACAACGGAGTATAAATAGTGGCGCGCTATTTCTTTATGAACAATAATTATTTAACGGATCATATCCACTGAAAATTGAAATTTTAAACGAATGTGCTAGCAAATGTTAAACTTTCACTGTAGCGCTAGATTTATATCCAATCAATCAAGTCTGTGGAGGAAAACGTAAGAGCGAAGAAATATGAACTTTCTGCGTAGATAAATTTCAAGCGGGAAGCTTTTTGTAAACAACGGCGCGATTGATGGCCTTCTGCGGTGACAAAATGCATTCAATCAATGTGTCATGGAGCTCCAATGCGCCTCTCGTCTCTTACTTGAATTACTGAGTGAATTCTTTCTTTGACTAATTGTTTTTAATCGTCTAATTCTCGTAATCTCTACTTTGAATAACAACCCACATTGCCTACCGCTCGAGCCAACTGTTTTGAAGATCGTTTTGTTTCACTTTCACATAAATTCTTGATAAATGCGTCTCTAATAACTTATTCCCGGGTGTTGGCTGAGGGGATAAAAGATAGGAAAACAACTTTTCATAGTTTTTACTCAATTAATTACAGTAAAACTCGCCAATATCGATCACGCATGTAACGAGGTTAGTTTCCGGTCCCTTGAACTTTCCTCTGATCGTCATTGCTAATTTATTCGCATCTAAAGAGTTTGGATGCTACTAAACACCTGCTAATACTAACTATTCTTTGGTCCTTTGGGGAATTATTTCCTCTTTTTTAAATAAATTACGGCCATCCTCGCTTCTTAACTACCCCTTACCTCATCATTGGCTGTTTTCGCGCATCGCCATCACCACATACAGGTAGTTCTACTGTTGATCTTAAAAGCCTTCCCAATGCAGCCGTTTGATGGAAAGGGTGGGACGATTGTTCACTGTTACGGATTAGTTGCTAAAATCAAGACGATTCACGGAATATGGATTTGTTGCTGAAATAAAGATTTACGTAATATTTGAAGGTAATCCTATGATGTATCGGGCAAAATCCATTATTATGGATATAACAAAATCCCATTTATAACAAAATAGAAAGATGGTCCCCTGAAATTCGTTAAAAACGAGTTTTACTGTATTTCCAAGTTTTCGTTCTTATGAAGTGGGTTATGGAACGGACACGGTCGAATTGTTCAGGAATATATTCGTCCTTGGAAGGTATAAAGGAATCTTATTTCTGCTATCTCCCAATTCCTACTGTCATTTGACCTTTATCGTCCGTATAATGATTGTATCCTCGTGCCAAGTATTGATCATGTTGCGTTATCGACAATTTTTTTTATGAAGTCAGCGCAAATTTTTCGAAGGGCAAAGGACTTCATTTGGTTCCCTTTCATTAGTTTATGGTTATTTGGCTGGGAAATCATACTCGCGCGGAAGAATAGTGTGATCAATTATTTCGTTCAAATGGATGTGTAACATGAGAATCCCGCCGTCATCACGGTCACAATAGGTCTGGGCGCGAAACCGGTAGCACGTGCTCCAAGGTCATTATCACCCCAAACTGATCCCTCCCATATATCAATCTTTATGGCCTTAACGTTTGAAGCTATTCGTTATCACGTCCTTTTCACGGCCTCTCTGCTTCTTTTTAATTCGTAGAAGATGTTTTACAGGAGTGCAGCCCATGAAAGTTTCGAGGCATTTGCTCTGCAGCTTCTTCAGGCCTTCTTTCTTTTAACTTTCTCAGATGTAGGATGAATACATTAAATATTCAATTATTTTACTTTAAGGTCAGTTATATGATAGGAGATATTATTGCATTGGAAAAAATTCATAGGAAATGACTGAGGAATTATCATTCGTAATCATTGGTGAAGAGATGTAAAAAAATACCTTTACATATGCATGTCCGATTAGAGAGAGTAAATTTCTTACTGATAGGTAATCGATTTGAACGAATGTATGAAAGCATTAAGCGTACTTTTCTCAAGGTTCTGATATCAGATTTAGCTTTCCTAAACTACTATCTTTTACTTTAGTGGGAGACAGGCTTCGTCGCTCAAGGAATGATATCAGCGAAGGCTTCATTAATATTTCAAGGTACATAGTCCCAATTTTAAATATTCTTGCTCACGACATCCCTTCAAATTTGAGTGTTCAAACGAAAAAATATAAAATTCATTTGCATGAAAAATATTTCCTTTCCGTACCTCGAGCCATATCTTTTCATCAAGTTCATCAAGAGGCTATGAATTAATGGAAAGAAATATTTGCGCTAAACCATATTTGAAACTGTTACCCTAGAAAATTATTTCATCCATGTCTATACGAGTGCGTTGACTTTGCATCATCTCTTAAGGTCCGATAATATTTTGCGAAAAAAGGTATTTTCCAACCAAGGGCGTACCCAGAATCTTAACTTGGGGGGGGGGGGGGGGGGGGGGGCAAGCCATGGTCTAGGCTGAGGAATCAAGCAAGGCATGGTCTAGGGGGAGGGGGAAAACCAAGTTGTGACATTAGTTAATGAAATTATTTTCTTGAAAAAATAGTTTTATTTTAGTTGCATATATTGTACTAATAGATATCATTTTTCGAGGGTTCAAAGAAAATTTGTTGAATGCTTTTGTTTCAATTCAGTACTGATTTTTCTTAAAGACTTTTGCAATTTTTACTTCTAGGGCGGCACATGGACCTCCGCTGATGAGGGCGTACCCAGCGAGGGGCAGGGTGGGGGGGTAGTCGCCACCCCCTGCCCCTCGCTGGGTACGCCAATGTTTCCAACTTTTATACTACCGTAGGCAGTAGGAGGAGATATTTCTCATTTGTTTACTGATAGTGAGGAGGGATCCTGATCAAGGAAGCCATCCAATATTCCTTGCACTGAATCTAAACTGGAGTCGTGTGAGAATATTGAGTGTTTCGCATATTGGTTCCTTTTCAAGTATTTTATTCTCAAATTGCTGCGTTTAAATATGTGACATCTTTGGTTTGAGTTACTGGGGAAATCATTTTTCACTTCATTTATGTTTTTAATGCTATTTTTTAATAGTAATTAATGTTTTCGAGTTAGTGGCGAGCTATTCATTTTAAACGCTTTTGGTTTGCAAGGTTCTTCACCATTTCATGTTAATTAATGTTAAAGATGATTTTTTAAGCTTTTTTCGATAAATTTCGATCAAGTCTTCACCTCTGGATTTTACAAAAACTTTCACCGGCATTATTTGCAATAAATTAGAATTAATTTTTATTTAAGAGGCCAATTTATCTCGTGAAAAAAATAGGCTGAAAAGAGACAATTTTCGCCAAAATATGTGATTATATTTGGAGTTCCATGTGCTCCGATTCTTCTGCGTGGCGTGCGGTATGCCGCTTTTTATCTTCTCCGGAAAAAAACGCTTCTACCTTCTTCGCTTCCTACCTAACATCCCATGACGAACTTCAATATCCATCCTTCCTCGGCATTTGGATCTACAATTCTCCTCTATTAAGAGCCTTCTTTCAATTCTATCAAATGGTTTCATAACATTCACTTTTTAATTTGTCCTTGTTTTCCTCAGCACTGTTCAAAAACGTATGACCATTGCTTGAGCTATAAATAGAGTCGTATGCAATAAAACCAGAAGTATTAACTTCGTCTTGAGTGGGTTCCTCGTTCGAATAAAATTTAAGAATTATAAAATTTTGTGGGACTGCGTGCTATGGAACGCTGACATAGAAATCAACCTGTTTAAACCTAAAATTTCACATTAGCAAATTAATTGATTGAAGCATGCATTCAATTATTCTTTAATTTTATTCATCGTGGTCTTCTTATTTATGCTACTCAATCACCGAGACTCATGGAAAGAGACAGCTATCAAGCTAGAGATATTTTTTAAAGTATGGTCTAACAGAGTTTTTTGGAACCCGTAGAATGATATAGATTTGGAAATGGAAAGTGTTTGTGCTAGCGATTCACTGGAAATTTATTAATTTAAACGGGATAATTTAGATATACGATCGATAGTACGATATAATACCCTAAAAAGCATTTGGTTTGCATAATGAAAGCTGCCTGATATAAACGCAAAGTTTTGCTAACCTAAATTTTCCTCGGTTGAAAGTAGACTATTTTTTAACTTTATACACGTAAGCTCTTCAGTTCAAAGTTGGTGTGGGAAATGAAAAAGGAATTAGCCAGTTCTATAACCAATGATTGCCACCCGACCCCAATTATAGTTAACGAAACTAGTTACCACGCAAGTGATGAATCAGTCATGCTTGGTCGTCGACACGTGTGCGTGGAGGGGGAGGCAACGTGTACAGTTTTTAATCGCATCTTGGCTTGTTTGCAATCGCCAATCACAAGTGACGGTATATGACCTCCTCTTCACGGGGGTTCTGCTGTGGGATTTTCGTGGTGATAAATTCCCCTCTCCCTCACACTTTCCTGATGTGTCTCAAGCTATTCCACCTTTAGTCGCCTCCTTGGTAACAAGTTATTTCGAGTTGTGGTTGTCCCGTTTGGAGCCTTGATGCTGTCGTAATTTACGTGTGTCGTATTTCTTGTGTCGTTTTTCACGAGCCTGGTGATTGAACTATCTTAAGCACGAGGTGGAAATGACGTATTGGAATGTTTTTAGGAATTAATAAGCGTTTAATGTGATGCATTCCAGTGATTCTTTCGAAATGAAAATTTCAAAATTAAGTTATTAAGATTCAGACGTAATAAAGTGGAATTTAGACGATATGGTGATAGGTCGATGTCGAACTTCTACTATATCACGCCTGAATCAGTTGAACTTATTCGGAATGCTAGCATAGCATATCAGGCCAAATTCTGCCTGGAATTATATAAATTGCAGTTTATAATGCATTAAATTATTGTGAAAAAGTGCTACTATCTTTCATTTCAATTTTCAAAATTAATTCAAATAATTTTTGTCTTTTTTCCCATCCACAAAAATAAGGTGAGTTGCATCCCAACTTTTCCTAACTTTGCATGTGTGTGTGCAATCAGCCACCACGTTATTTAAGTTATTTTCATAATGAAGTACGGATATATTTTCGTGGAACAATCATGCCATCTATGAGCGTCTTTCAGCTTTGTGAGCTAATATTCAGAATTTTTTATGAAAAACTGTGAAATAATGCTAAACATTTTCAGTACTACGAGTAGTTGAGACTGGCTTATAATTATTTGTATCGCCTCAACCGATTGGAACGAATGTTCAGGTGGACTGTCGTTGGGCAAAAAGTACATATGCAATAATAAAAAATTGATTTAAATCCATTCTATTTTAAGAACATTTATATTTTTCATTTACATGTGCCATGAAGGGATGCAATATCACGCGATGCAGGTAATACATCCCCACAAGGTGTGATGGATTTTGATGATTTTTTTACTGCATAAAATTCATTTTTGTTGATCGAGGTATAAGACGGATTGTTTATAACTGATTAGTAGCAATGAAACCGGCCAAATTTAATTTAATGAGCAACTCACTAAAGAAGCCTATTTAGCATTTTTCTTGTCGGTCGCTTTTCCGTTAAGTCCTCGACAGTTTTGTAAGATGAGGAAATAATCGAAAGGCTCACACATCGTCACATTTCTCTGTTTTTCGTCTAAAATATATGATATTACACCTTTTGCCTTTTTTCCGCTCCACTTGTCCTTCCTGATGGAGAAAATTGATGGAGGACAAGTGGAGAATAAGATAGGTAAATGGAGATCCCGAATGAGTTACATAAGACAGGTTATTAAGGTTATAAAAGAAAATAAATACGTCAATACGAATAGTTTAGCTGATGGGAGAGAGAAGTGGAGAGCTGCGCAAAAGCAATATTCCGATTGGTGACTTATGATGATGATGATGTCAAATCATCTACTTCTTTTGAAAATATTTAAATAAGCTTTCAGCCGTGTTGTTGAATGAGCTGCAAATCGTACACTGACAATGAAGATCATAATGGACCTTTTCTCATTTTCATTGAAAGGCATAGGGATCAGGCGGTGGATGATATCATTTAGTTTTAACATTATTACGTGTGCAAGGTAAACAAAATATATGGATGGTGATTTTAAAATGTGAAAAATGTTATTAGAAAAATTACATAAATCTCCTTTACTGTGAAGGTCAGATTTTTTCGATCAAAATCCCGATTAATTTTATTTTTAATCAAACTATCACTGTTTAAATCTGTCCCATATGACAGGGCCATTGTGTATTTCATGGCGTACTGACATTCAATCAAACTTAATTCCGAAAATATTATAGAACTGTGGATTAAAGGGGTACATAATTTCTGTGCCACTCAAAATTGTTTTAAATGATAGGCACAGAAGTGGTGCTGGTAAACTGCCGCCAAATTCTGATCTAACATAAAAATCTATTCCAGACGATTAAGATTATTTTAGTATACTGACCCTCTTTCCCTTGACGGCTACGGCTTACTTGTATCCTTTTATGGTCTCATTGTCTTTGATTTCTCTTTAAGGAAGTATGGTGAATCATGATACTTTATTAAACATTAGTAAAATGTTGAAATATATTTGTAAAATAATCTTAATAATATCTCATGCTTCTGAAATCCCTATCTTTTAGTAATTCATCGCATTATGTATGTAGTCATTATAGGTCACCAGGCATAGATCTGTTGCGTAGCTCATTCATTACTGTTTACCTATTTAGATGTTCTGCATAATTAACCATTTTTCCCAACAACGTTGCATTTTCTTGTACGTATTTACAAGCCATTTTTTTCACTTATGCATCCAACGTTTCATACCATCGGGAGCCTAACGCCAGAGCGATCAGGAATCATTATGGCGTATCCACGCAACGGACAGGAAACAGCCCATTGCGTCGTTTTATACGATATCAATGCTGTCCACCTTGGACACTTAACTGTTGGATAGTGAGGGCATATCATCGGTCATCACCCTTCCTACAAATTAAGACAAAACAGCTTCTTCGTTATGCGTGGAAAAAATGTAGTATCATTGCCAAAGCTTAATTTTAATGAGACCTTCGTCTAGAGTTAAGCATTGCAGAAGTATTTCTGATGCCGTCCAACTTGGATCGAGGAAGTTATGCTTCGGCAAAATTAAAAATTTTCGCTTAATAAACGGTTATGGGTGGTGGTCATCTACTCACCAGGATTTGTAGATAAGTTCTCGAGATCTCATTGATGTTTATTGTAATAATTGCCCAACCCCAAAACCAAAAGTATGCGAAGTTTTTTTCACCATTTCCATGGAATTAAAAGGAATGTGGGGGTTGACATATTTCCGATTTTAAAGCGACTTGCAATTTATTTTTCCACTTGCTTATCATATAGAATTACTTCTCTATCATAACATTATATTACCATTCATTTTTATTGACATTTATTTCCAGCACACGTAGTCATATGAACTGATTATTCATTGCATTTTTATTGAGAATATGTTTCTGCGCATGGTGTTATGCCTTCCTTTTATTGAATATTACTATAATAGTTTTAATTTGTTTCTATTCATGCAGAGTTGTTAAACATTGTTGATTGAACCTTATTGGACGTTTTGGGTTAGATCAATTATTTGTTCAAAGTGAATGTATGAAGTGAATATTAAGTGCACCTATCCCTCTGTTATACTAGTATTCAGCAATATTTTTGCGTCAAATTTTCAGTTCCTTAGAGTTAATGTACCATTTGCAAGGAGTAAAATATTTCGCTATTTTTTTTAAATTATGAACTAAATGATGGTGCTTTCATAAGAAGCTAAGGGATTGCTATAGTAAATATCTGCTTTGATACGGGAAACATCAGGTCACATTCGAGCTAAGATTTACATTAGAATAAGATCATCGACGTAAGTACTGGTTCACCAGCCGTCTTTGAAACATTTTGTTTTTGATTTATTTCAGTATGACAGATTTAATATTATCTATTGTGAAGGGATTGCAATTTTGAGCACGTAAACTTTCACGAAAGGAAAGAGCGAGTGATTGATAAAAAACTGGTGAATTAAAATTTCATATTAACCGCAGTAAACGCTTAAATAATATATCTAGATTTCTTAAGTATTCAAAATTTATTCTAGTCATCTCTGCTATGACCGAACATAAAATGCAATTTTCTGGCTGCACTAGTAGATAAGTATGGACCTTCCTTTTATTGAATGTATCTGTATTGAGTTCAGGGCTCAAAATCAAATGAAAAGGACATATATCAATTAAAGGGAATGTTTATTTTGACATTATATTGCTTCTGCTAATTTTGCTAATTCATTAATTCTTATCCCAAATGGGATATACTGATATCCAAACCCTTATCTTGGTGAATATTTTTTCTTTGACTGATTGGCACATTCCTCCCTGGTGGGACTGTTCTAGTTATTATCGATATGTCACTCATTATATCATCTTGGCCTACATCTTTTTTACCAATGCATATAATATTAATATTAAATTTCACTTTAATATTTACGATTATTGTAGATCTGATTTCTATCATTGAATCGTGCGATTAAAAAACCGCTGTTAAATCTACTTAGTTATGCGTAAGGATTTGAATCTGAGGAAGGTCAATTCGAGAACTTAATTGTTTAAGCAGTTGAATAATTTTTGAGCATTTCAAATTTTCATTTACATCAAGTGAAATTTACATTCATGACTCAAAATGCTGTGAATATAAAAGTGGTTTATATAAATTAAAACTTTGCAAACTAAGAAAACCAATTTACTTTTTGCAAACCTGCGTGAGTCAGAGCTGATTGAGATTCCCTCGTTCCAGACGTAAGAATCCTTGTTCGATTTTGGAAATAATCATAGCAGGATTTAGATTACGTCTCGACCAAAATTGATAAATTATAACCCGGGGCAGAGCTTCCGTAATAATTGGAAGGGAGAAATTGGTACTCATTTTAAATAAATTACGTTCAATTTCAACTTTATTTCGTAGAAAATAGCAAGTTATTATTATCCCCCAGTAGTTGAGTGGTTAAAATATCGAGTAGCCTCTCAATTTAAAATCGCACGCACTTTTCCTCGCGTGACTGAAATTGACGCTTAGCCTCGGACGCATATTCATGGTTGGAAAGTGATGGTATACGTTTTGCTAGGTTTTTAAAGCTAGACAATTATCGCTTAGTATAATGTATTCTCTAAAACTTTCCGTGGAATCTCTGTGATAGTTTGTCGCAAATTAGAGGTGTTAAGGCGTGAGCACATATGCGCGCAAATACCTCGAAAGGAAAACGTGTTTCAGCCACAGACAACGATATTGCGATAAATTGATTGGAGGATACAATCACGGCGACGAAAGTAATGGCTTTTTAATTATCTCATAATTTTACAGTTGACCATAGAAATTTGCATGAATAGCACAATATCAACTGACATTTACTAGCTGGAGAAATCGCTCTTCATGATTTCATCGCCCTCTCTCAGCTTTCCACGTCTTAAATGTGTTCGCTAAGTAACTGTAACTGAGAGTGAAGTCTGTTCGCCCAATAAAAATTCGAACCTATGAAGCAAAAAACTGTTATTGTCAGTCAATTAATAATTACCAGAAACTTTAAAATATGTGTTAATGCAGTGTATCATTTTTTATCTTTTTCCTTTTAAAAATATCTCTGAAAGGGATCGAGAAAAAATGCATGCTTTATATTGATATTATATATTTGAAGACGTATGTATATTTCGATGAAATTGACATCCTATTCCAGTTGATATACATATATGTACAGTAGTAAACATAAAAAATACTAACAAGTGCATTCCATTCATGAAGAAATAGTTTTTCATTTTTTACTCGGATGCCAATAAAATGTTTTGGACAAAGATGATGGTTATGCATGTGTAAGGAGAATACTGTAGTTAGCTAAAAACATGTGGTACAGAATGCCCCTTTTAAAGAAACGCCTGGGCTCTGGGAAAATATATTATTTGGTTTAGCTTGCGATCAAATTGACCAAATATGACGCCAATGGTATCAGTCACAAGGGAAGGGCATGAAAACCTTGAGAGTCAAGATTTACGGTATCGATCCATTAGCTACAGACTGCATGAAGCGATAATACTGTTGATGAGTCTTGTCTTGTACTATTACTCAGGTATTGGTGATGATAATGATTTCACAGAATGAACAATGGTGATTCGCCACGATCGAAAATGAGTGCGAGACCGTCACTTGAATATCCTTATTTCCTGATCCCGAAGCCTATTAAATTCCCATATTGAGAAATTACCTTTTTGTGCTGTTTTCCCATATCACCTCTGCCCTTCGATTCATCTTCGAGAAGACACCTTAGACGAAGAAACTGTAATGGCCCGCACTCGTGCATCCCCGTATTTGCGGGAAAAGAGACGGGTGAATGGGCAGGATAATGGGTACTTTAGGGAGAACGAGGGAAAATATTCATAGAAGAATGAATCGCTATAAGTTTATAGCGCAAACAGCAAAGTTTTGCCATGATATCTTCGGTAATCCGCTTTAGTCGATAGACTATCTAAAATGCGTAAATATATAGCGTTGCTGTTACGTTTTCACGTCATGAAATTTTTGATAAAATCCGATGCCATCTTCAGTATCAGATCTTCTCATTAGGAATGTATTTATTGAGCTAAATTATCGTAACTTTCATGGCGTTAGTGCTTCAAAAGAGTACACAAAATAATTACCTTACATCGTAGCATTATTAAATAGCTAATGTCATTTGTAGTTAATAGTTTTCATGTGCTTTAAAAAGATTTCTACATGTGCAAAGGTTTAGGTGGGAAATTAATGAAATTTTTTCTGTATTAGGTTTTCAAGTGACCGTTTTTCATTCGGGTTGGAAGTATAGATTATTATAAGGGGATTTGATATTATAATGTGGAGATCAAAATCAACCGCAGCAAAACATTCTTAAAGTTGTCGAAACATAAGGTCTACCGACAGACAATAACACTGAATTGAATATCCCATTTTAATGACATTATACGGAAATAAATTGGTTGGTGGAGTATGCACTTTCGTTTTCAATAATATATCCACGCATCCCATTTTATTGACGGAGCCGGGTTGGTAAAAACTTGAAGGATTAGCAGGCAAGGCAAGCTGCATCCTTGACATCTATGCAATGATTTTGATAGCCCAAGAGCGTGTTAAATGATTGTAATTCTATCGATAATCATAGAATTCAAACTTATAGCTCTTTGTCACGAAAAAAATGTGTGAAGTTGCGTGATTAAAAGCACCAACACTATCCTTCCAGTGGTCAGGGCCGGATCATAGGGGGGGGGGGGGGGCGGGCCCTGGGCCACCCACCAAGCATGAGCCTTCCGCCAATGTATAGGTCGATGCAAAAAAAACTGGAAAACGGGAAAAACATCATGTGTGTGTGTGTGTGTGTGTGTGTGAAGCTCAGTTGTTTTTTTGTTAACATGTAGTCGTCAACATTGGCGTTAAGAAATGGAAAATTGTGTTACTTGCATTTACTGTTATTACGTTACAAATTCCAACACTTTGAGACAATGGGCCTCCCGGCCTAACACCAAAATGGGCCCCTGGCCACCTACATCTTAAATTCGGCTCTGCCAGTGGGTGTGCGAACCACAATTAGGTCTAAGAACCAGGTGGAATTAAATTGGTGTATGAAATCTTTCACCCTAAATAATCCGACATATATTTATAATTTTGATATATCGCACGACATACATTGGTTATGAGCCTTTTATCAAATGAAAATTCTATCTGAGAATCTTGACTTGCTCTATAACGTGGATCCGCTGGTTTTTTACCATATGGTTTTACTATTCCAGGAGCTAAGTCATTCGTATCATCTGTGAATAGGATGGAGAGGACCTATTTCTCCCGCTCAACCAGTCTTTTTTCGCCAGGAATTACTCGCTTAGAGCATGCGCTTTCATAAACAAATTGATAGTTTGAGGCGTGACTTGGTGAAATTGCTTCATGTTGAATAAAAAACTTGGTAAATTTCATATATGATTTTAATAACAACAAGTTTTGTTGCTGTGAAATACATTTGGTAATTGCATTAGAGGAACGAAACTGGTTGTTATCAAAATCGCACGTGAAATTCGCAAAGTTTGTAATTCAACATGTGATTTCGTTTTTACATTGCCTGGGTCTATGGAGTAGTACCTTACCAACTGTGTGACTGTGATTCAAATTTTACAACTTTACCCCTGAATTTAATTTGTTTATTTAAGATATTGGCAAATGTTGTCAAGCATATTATCTATGTTCCATGATGACCTTAAGGTGATGACGAATATTTTAATTGAGCAATTCGTCTCCAATATCTACACCAATCTCAAAACAATCAATCCGTCGTGCCAATCATTATCTCGTATCAGATCGCATCCCGATTCCTTCCGGTCGGCCGCAGAACTCTTTCTGCCATCGTGCCATCACGAATCACACATTCCATTTGAATTTTACTCCTGTTCCACGAATGTAAAAAAATGGAATGTAAATATTTGTCGGAAGGGGGTACTGCACGTGAGCGGCTGATTGTTACTTTCATTTCTTGGAGAATGTATTAGGTAGATCAGCGACTGCGCGATTCAAAACTAAAAGCAAATAATTTTCTCAAGTGCCGTAAAAAAATGCTTTGCCCTCACAGACACAATTCATTGACGTTAAAAATCAAAATTAGGGTACAAAGACCGAAGTTGATTCGATTTTAATATTGTTATGTTAACCCTTTTTCCTGCTCTTTGAGTCAACAGCATTGTCGTCTTTCTGCAACTAATATGATAATAATTCAACTACTAGCTCAAAAATTTTTATGTTTATCGTTAATCTTTATGTGTGACGGACATATTGAAAAATATAAACCATATTTATGATCCCCACAATTTATTGCAAACCGGATTGGTTTATCACCTTCTTGTCATATCTAGGTTGCAGTGGCATCATGCCTTTTTCTGAAGTATCCTGACCTCGTGTCATTTTCTTAGGTTCACTAATATTGTGTTATTTTCTACGGCAGAGGCCAGAACATCCTGGAAAATGACGCGAAATTGCATACATAGCATGAAATACTGCATGACTCATGTATATCTGTAAATCGTCTCTATTTCACAAACAATCTCCCCAGTCTAATCAAATTATAAATGCCCACGGATGAGTTTATAGTATCCATCGACGGAATAGAGACAGTCATGACATAATTTATTTACATGGAAATGTTTCGAGGGCCAGGTCCGATTTCGGGGCCATATCCATCGAAGGGAGCTCGAGGTGTTCAGACCTACCCGCAACACTTCCAAAATTTTTGGGAAATGCACTCTATTATATGCCCCCTTCAAATGAAACCACTACGAATTTTATTCCCCCTCCAAGTAAACCCCCTCCGAAAAAATTGTGCTGCTACCGATTTGGTCCGTTTTGGTGAAGTAGACCGCTTTACGACAGATTCGGCATACCATCTGAGCTTCTTAAGCGCTCGGATCTTTTAAATTTACAATTTTGCCGTGTTTGTTTCCACTCGCACAACATGTCATTGATTATGTAATTCCGCAGCTTATTTGTTTGCGGAAGACGTTTTTAACATTGGAGCATTTGTATGTGCTGATGGTCTTGAATCTTGAGACATAATGAATACAGCCGTGAAGACATTCATCGAGGGACAAGTAGATGGCAAGAACGGAAAAGGAAGACCTCGAATAAAATGTAGGGAACAGGTAAAAAAGGATGTGAAAGAGAGGAAACTGGTGTGCGTGAAAAGATTAGCTGACATAAGAATTGAGTGGAGAGCTGCGTCAAACCAAATTTAAGATTGTCAACCATTGAGGTTGATTTTCCAAGTAGGCTTCCGCGGAGATTTTGACTGCAGGCATAGGCGGATTTAGGGGGGGGGGGGGGGGCACGAAGGCACCCCCTCCGACGATTAAAAAAAAAAACAAGATTTTTAATACGGTTATCATCACGTTCGTTTTGTATTATGTATTATGGAGCCTCGATCATTTAATTTCATATTTATAACTTCCATATTAAAATAAAGAGAAGATTTCGTAAATACTGCCCTTGACTGCAGGCAGTTATTCTTCCGGGTTTCCTTTCGCGTTTATCAATCTTTCTGGACAATATTTCTCCATCGTTCCAGTTGACTTCCTCAGGTCCACTGAAGAGCCGATGTAGAAGTTTGCACTTCAGTGGACCTGATGAAGTCAACTGGAACGTTGGCGAAATATTGAGCAAAAAGATTGGTGAACGCGGAGGAAAGCCCGAAAAATCTAAATTGTCCAGAAAAATGGATAAACGAGGGAGGAAACCCGGAATTATCACTGCCTACATTGATGTTGATGATGCTCTTGAAACTGATTCCTCGTATGGTAATTATGGCGTTCCAATATACGATGGAATGAGGCCGGTTCTAGATATTTTTGTAGAATGAGAAGAGGGGAGGGGTGTATTGGGGCGGGGCTAACTTAACAAAATACATTCAGACCAGGGAGTTTATTGGCTTGTAGACGCCAGATGCATGCCAATTCGAGGGTGTGGAGATTGAGGGGCGAGTCAGTGGGTGACAGGGAGGCAATGATAGAAACTTTGAAACATAGATTAAAGATGGAATCATGCGATAAACAATGTGTGGGGACCGGGAGAGATGCATGTGGGGATGACGGACAGCAGGAAGCGCGGTGATTATTTATTCTAAGGTTGAGGGGGGTGGTGCATTGGCCTATATAAAAAGCGGGGCAGAAGTTGCATTGAAGGAGGTATATGATGTTGGTGGAGGTACAGGTGGTGGAAGGAGATATCGGGAGGAATTTAAGTTTGGAGAGGAAAGAGGCTGGGGGTGGAGAGAAAATTTTACAAGTTTTACATCTAGGACGGTTGCACGGCGAGGGTGGGGTAGTGGGGACTGAATTCAATTTTTGAAGGGGGCGGGTGGCTTTGAAGATGGTGCTGAGGTTAGGTGGTCTCTTATACGTGATCCGTGGAAGAGAGGGGAAAATTTGTGAGGTGGATTTGTGGTTGGAGAGAATGGGGTACAAGTCCTTCAGGATGTCCTGTAAGGCATGAGCACCGGGGAAGTAAGTGGTGAGAAGAGATGGAGAGCAATTCTTTTCGGCACGGGGTTTATTGGACCTGTAGGGTTTTTTTCTAATTTTGTTGATTAACAGTTTATCGGGATACCCGCGGCGTAGAAGAGAAGTGTGTAGATTGGAAAGGAACTTCTCAAGGTCTTCGGGGTTGTTGCAGATTTTGTGACCACGGACGGAGAGAGAAAAAGGGATTGAACGTTTGGTATGTGGTGGGTGGCAACTGTCATAGTGGAGGTATTGCTGTCTGTTTATATATATATAAACTTTAGGAATAAGGGTTCGAGTTTTAAATATCATCGTGATATTATAACGTGCTGGCTCTTATCTATTGAATGTCATATTTTTGGAGCTTAAAAACCAATTATATATAAAAATTCAAATAAATCAAAATAAATCAACCAACACAAGTCAGCTTTCAAGATTGAATAGTATTGAGCATTGGACTGAGACCTGCGGCGCTCCCTTTTGCTTGACGCCCTACGCGGTCGCGTACGTTGCTTACCGCTCAAACCGGCCCTGCATGGAATTGGCCCTACGATAGGTCCTTGGGAACGGATTTATGTCGCAAAGCGAACGTCTTCTATGTTTAAAGATCTCTGTATATAGTGAGCACGAGGCTCTGCCTACGTGCTTACGGGCGGCGAGGCGTTTGAGAGTCGCGCCCGGCCGCTCTCCGTCCCGTGAGCACGAGGATGAATGGGGTCCGCAGGCTGCACGACCGCACATATCCCTTCCACACAATCTGGCTCTTCCCCTACACGCGCCGCCGTCACAGTCCCTCTCTCTCTCTCGCGAGTCGTCGGCGGAGGCGGGAGGAGAGAGGAGGAGAAATTCGCGGGGGACTACGGGAAATAACGCGGATGCCGGGAGGTAATTGCCACTTGCTCCGCCGGAGTGCGTGTTCGGTTTTGCCGCGCTATATCGGCGCGAAGCCGGCAGCGGCGGCGGAGTGACCCGTCCGCGGCGGTCCCGCGGAACTCCCGCGGGACCGCCGCGGACGGGTCACTCCGCCTTTCTCCTCCTCCCCCCGCACCATCTTCCCTTATTCCCTTACGCGACGACGACGAACCTTCCCGGCGCGTGATCACATGAGACCTGGCCCCTTAGTGGTGGACAGCGGAGGTGACGGACCGGAGACAGATTTGAGTGAGCGGAGGATGTCGGGTCGCGGAGATGTTGACGCCTCGGCGCCCATGTGAATTGCCTTCCTCTCGCGTCTTCCTCCTTGGTTTCGTCCGCAGATTCTTAATCCTTTCCAGTCCGTGTAGGGGTACGTTGTGGTGTGTTTGTACCCTATATTGTTTATAGTAGTTCCTAAGAGTGATTTCTTTTAGTATTTTTTGCATATCTTTCTTTCTCTGAGTGTTGTCTTCCCTGATTTGATTCCTCTTGTTGCTTATAGGGGTTCAATGAGGGTACAAAAGAAATGTTACTAAACCATACAATTTTATCCGAGAATCATTTTCATGCCATACCTTGACATGCGGTTGACAAACGGCCAAGGTCTAAATGTATAAGCGATCAGTCTAATATATTTGCGTTTGGAGGATGGAACTATCGTGTCCCTGATGGGAATTTATCCACAATCTTTGCCTTTTTTTTGCTTAAAGTTATCGCCACTATTCGGTTCGGAATATGTATTTAAGAACACCCCAAATATTAGAGGGATTGAACGTAAAACAATGAGGACTGAAAATCATTTTATTTCGTGCTCACAATTGGAATCAGCAGTTAGTTTACTTCGTATTTCTTTTGAGCACAATGATAGTGGAATATATGCATTAGGATGAGATAAATGTTGCTGCTATTGACTCCACCGTAAGCTGACTTCCTTTCTCATTTAAAATTTATCTTTGCTAGCGCTTATAATGTCTCCTCTGAAAGATTCTCTCATCCATCAAGGAACTAAGCCTATTCCAACCGGTTTATTTGCGTTTTCTTCCGCAGTTTTATGCGATGTAAATCGCTTCGCTTATCTTAAATTATGCTATAATCCATTCATCAGTACAACAGATACTCTATGGAGAAAATCTTGCCTGAGCTATGTGTGCTATTTTTTGCAGAATTGAGACATATATTTTTTTAAATAATCGCAGTGATGATACAACCTTAACAGTCCGATTCACTGATGTACCCTGAATTTTGACACTCATTTAAAATTAATTTTTGAGCAGACCAGCTATTAGTGAGGAATTTAAGAAACCCTAAACGATGTCTAATAATTAAAAACTTTGCAATATTCTACAATGTTTATTTGACCCTACCAGTTTTTCCTCGTCAAGGTAAAAGGAGCCCCCTATAATTGTTGAAACTGATGGGGTAAAATCAAAATTTATGGAATATTACTTCGTGTTTGAACGTTTTACATCATGGAAATCCACCAATTATTAGCAGGGTTATAGCATAAAAACTAAGGCAATGGCGAAAAGGATAGGTTCACATCTTAAATAATTGCAAGGGAGCCAAGTTTAGCGAGAGGAATCATCTCCCTCGGGGCCCCACTCACTCACTAGAGAGATCTTGGTCCGGAAGGCGGTGGGGAATTTGAAGTAGCCGAGGGCGTCGTCCACGGCAACGACGAACGGCGGAGCCGAGATGTTCCTCACGGTCCGCGTGAGGGCCAGGGCGAGCAGGGCGGCCGCGAAAGAGCCCGCGTCCGCCAACGGCGTGATGCCCAGCTCATGGTCCAGCACCTTCCAGATGCCGCGCCAGCAATTGACGCAGGCGATGCCGAAGAGGGCCGTGTAAGCCCGGGAGAGGGCGAGGAAGGTGGCGTGCGGCCGGAGGGGCGCGAGGCCCAGCAGCGGCTGCAGAAGGGCGAAGACGAGGTGGATGGTGATGCCGAAGGCCAGCGAGAGCCAGCCGTTCAAGGGGTCGCCGACCAGGGGCACGAGGTAGGCGTCCACCACCTGCCAGGTGCCCCGCCAGTAGGCCACCACGAGCGGCGCCACCACCAGTGCGGAGATGAGCACGTCCGCGAGGGCGAGGAGAAACGGGGAGCGCAGAGATCGCATACCGGCGCCGCGCCGGGGGACTAGGCGGGGTTCTCGGAGGGCGAAGCGACACACGACAGCCCTCCCGGGGCGGGCCAAACACTAGCACCGCACAATCGTTGCTCTGTATGGCGACAGGGACGGGTTCTTTCGTCCAGAGTCGCCGTCGCCGAAACCCTCTACGTAGTGGGGCCCAACACTGGCACGCAACACTATATTCTTTCGTTGTTCTCTATGGGTGATCTCAGGAAGGCTCCTCACTCTGCCGTCGTCGTAGTCTTGATCTCAAGGGCCCCAACTAGTGCCTTACTCTGGGATCTTTCGTTGCTCTCCGGGTGGACTCTGGCGATGGGATGCTTGCGATGGCGTATGGGGCGTCTGCTGCCTCAGCCGTCGGCGTCGTACCCTCTGGGATCTCTGTTGGGGTTAACTTTGTCACTCTGGGTGTACTGTGGCGACGTGACGGACGGCTGCTTCCTCGTGCACCTCAGCCGTCAGCGTCGTCGCCGCCGAACCCTCTGGCCTCCGTCATCGAGTGCCGAGGTGTGTGTCGAGTCGCACTCGCGTTGCCTCTCTCTGCGGCGAGCCCCGCCGGTGTGCGTGTGCTGTCGGGTCGCGGGGATAGAGATGTCGAAGGCTCACGCACGGGCGCCGCGAAGAGGGAAGGGATTGCGGAAAAAATGTGGGGAAGAAGCGGAGCGGCAGCGGCGGGCGCCGATGGAGCTTTGCCTGGAGGACTGCTTCTGCGGATGGGAGGGGAGTGAGGAGGATTGTTGTGTTAAAGGGGGAGGGAAGAAGGGGGGAAGATGGGTGCTCAGAGGAGGAGGAGGAGGTGGTTTATAAGGGCGGCAAGGATTTTACGCTGGGCTATGTATGGTGGGGAAGGGGTCGTGTCCCGTGGTGGTGGGGGAATGGATAGGGATGCAGTGGGGCCTGGGTGTGGGTGGGTGGCGGGAGGAGTCGGAGGGTCGGGGAGGGTCCCGCTCCAGATACCACACGGCCCCAACACACGCGGGCACATGTCTATCTCCGCTATCGGGGGGGCCGTCCCACCTTACCGCTCCGATCCGCCCGCACCCCGGGCACGGCGGCGGCGGCGCGGTTCTTTTGTGGCGCGGGATGTTGGGAGTCGGATGACTGCCCCATCCGCAGCCCACCCGCCCCGCCCCGCGCCGACTCCCCATCGGTGAAATTTTTTCAAGGGTTCCCGCCCGGGCCCTTCACCCAGTTCAAGCCGCGGTTTGTGCTTTTGGTGGTGGCAATGGTTGTCGAGAATTGGCCACCGGTTGGAATGATGCGAGTACGTTCCTTGTCCCACATTTGTTTACCTCTGGACCTAGCTCCTCTCGTAATGGTATGTTCTTGTGTTAAGGTGGGATCTACCGATTTGATCGATAGATTTTTCTTCCTCATAGGAAAATCTACTAAAATTGGTAGCATATTAATTGCGTAAGCTTGGTTTCGCTGATGGTAGGACCTGCCCGCCTTGTGACGGTGCAGGATTCCTCGTCCCCTCCCTTCCTTCCCCGTCCTTCCCCTGGAGGCGTCGTCGGGCTCTCATCGCGGCGGCGCCTCCTTTCCTTGTTCCTTCCCGTCCTTCCCCTTCTGGTGGCAGAGGAAAAAAGCTGATCGCTTATAGTCCCTGCCCCAGGAGTGTATCCCGCGAGCCCGTCCTAAGGGTTTCGTTCCCACTGTTAAGGTGGGCGCCGCCGATACCGAAAGCTGGTCCACGTCGAGGCGCCGATGCTGTCTCTGCCGAAAATATGATCGTAAATCTCCCATTATATACTGAGGTCGTGGACTGTACAAATCGTAACTTGGAAATTATTAGTTCTGGGAACTCAATTTTTAATCATTGGTGACCGATTCGCACCGTGGAGACCATTGCATAATAGTGATGTCGCCGCAACCGAACATTGACTGTCAGCGCACACGTCTTATCTGGAGTTCATCGCTGTAATGAGGGTCTGGAAGGAATGAGAAGGTGAGATGGAAGAGAGGAGGACAAACGAAGAAGTGCGACTCATAGTGGGCGAAGAGTTGTTTTCTTTAGTAGAAAGGCACAGGTTCTAGATAGAGCAAATACTGTGCGAGGAGAGGATGGTAATAACCTTATTATAGGGAAGGACGACAGTAATAATCATTTTTGACGCAAAACATTAACAGTTAATATAATCATCTTACAGCCGCATGTAAGTTTGTCTCTCGTCACGAAAAAATAACGTATATTAAAAATTAAACCACAATTTACGTATCTTTACAAAAACTTGAATTACAAATGTGTATTTTGCATAAGTTATCAGCATTCATTGAACAACTCGGCCAATGAATAGTAAAATTTTTCCGTTAAAATAGCCTTTATTTTCGTTAACTTTTCTTTCTCATACTTATACATTCATGCAGATCACAGATTTTCCGCCTGAAATTCCTGAAGGAAGACTTAGAATGAAATGATTTTGCAACGAATCCCCTTCTATTGTATTTCCTTTCCCCTGTATATTAATGTTCATGATCCGGTTTTCATTACTTTTTGTACATTATTTTAATGGTTTAGATTTCACAAGTCCCAATCACACACTTTACTTAATTTTCCAGCTTGAAATACTGGTACATTACATTTTCAATGCACTTACTGACAATCTAACACCCTCTACGATTAAAACATCGGCCATCTTTCCCCAGACCGTAGTAATTCACGTATTTGTCACGTAACTCATAAAAAATACTCTCAATCCTTCCCATCCTCATCTTATTTTTCTTTTTGCCTCATCAATGTAATGGTAAGTTCAATCAAGGGAGGGGGATAAGATTTAATAATCCATAAAATTCTTAATATATCATTTAAAACCTTTATTGTATTTCCTTTAAAACCTTTCTGTATTGTGTCAAGCTATTAATAATTGTAGCTATCTCCTACGTGGAAATTGGGCGTGGCAGCAAATCTCTCTTGATACTTTTTCCAAATATGCCGAATTATTTCAAAATTATTTATTTATTAGTTTTTGCATTCTCTTCCTTTTTCACTCGACCTCTCACAAATTGCATTGATTTGAAACTTCGAACTGAATTTTTTCTCACCTTTTCTGATTTTCTGCCTTACGCTTTAACGGTTTTGAACCGTGGTCCCTTCGTATCTTTCTGTAAAAATAAAGGTAGATTCCAGGTTCTAATCTTCCAATTCTCTTGCACCTATTAACCTAGTACCAGTGTCTAAATATCAGTACCTAAGTATCACAAAACTATTAACCTATGTCTATTGACACAAATTAACTCAGTTTTCTATCCCCAATTCCTAATTACTTAACTGTCAGCTCTTTAGAAATAGCATTAGTTTTCATTTAATAACCATGTTTAGTGCTCGCGCCAGTCTATTTAAATCTTTATTTTTGTCGTCTTGTAATGTATTAATTATGATAATTGGTTGAAAACATTTTATTAAGGAAAATAAATGGTTTTAAGATTGCATCACTTAATAAAACCGTAATTTAAATGAAAACATCATGCCATTGGTACATTCGTTGATCCTGATTCAGATTTTTTTTATTACGATTAGAAAATAATTCCGACAAGCTGTGATTGGTTAATAACATCACTCTCTCATAATATATTCATTAATGTCTTTGGCAAACTCATATAATACTCGTGGATATGACAATACTTTTTTCTGGACATTGTCAGGGGATCAGTACAGATCCTGAGAAAATCTCATAGTGATGTTCACTATGGAAATGGTTCTGTGAGCATAATTGTGCGTTTGTAAATTATTGTAGTGATATAATTGTGCCTAAATTCTTCCTTAGAAATTCCTGATAAGCATTTTTATCCAAGGCCATTTAAAGACACCATAGTGGTTACTGAAATCGCAAAACCTGAGGAGTATTTTTTGTCCTCAAATTTCAGAATTAAAAAAAATATTTTATTTTAAAAAATTCTTACACCTGGGTGTCAATATCCACATTGAAAAAAATTAGTATGCTGCTATTTGCTGACGAAATAGCAGTCATAGCCGAGACAGAGAAGGATTCGAAGAAGACTTTGACAAACATGGAAAGGACATTGGCCAGATATCAGCTGAAAATCAACAAAAAGAAGACTAAGATATTAGTTTGCAACAAAAGGAGGAGAGGAGGCAAGGACAAAGATTACCTAGGGAAGCACAAGCTTGAAGAGGTGATAAAGTTTTCTTACCTAGGAAGCCAAATTACCAACGATGGCCAAAGCAAGAAAGAAATTGTCAGTAGAATAGCGCAGGCGAAGAGTGCTTTCTACAAAAAGAAGAATCTTCTTAGAGCTGAGACTACAAGCATAGAATTAAGGACATGGATTGACCGCGTGAGTAACGAGGAAGTGCTAAGAAGAGTGGGAGAAAAGAGAAGCCTCCTAAAAACTTTAAGCAGAAGACGAGACAACTTAGTTGGCCAAATTTTGAGGCACAATGGCCTCATAAAGACTATCGTAGAAGGACAGGTGGAAGGGAAGAAGGGAAAGGGACGGCCCCGAATGAGTTACATAGGACAGGTTATAAAGGATGTAAAAGAGAAGAAATACGTAGCTATGAAAAGGTTAGCGAATAGGAGAGAGAAATGGAGAGCTGCGTCAAACCAATCCTAGGATTGTTGACTAATGATGATAATTTTATTTTTAAATAAATAGGTCAATTTTATGTAGAATAGAATCAATGAAGAACATATTCACTATATTTTGTAGTTACCAATAATGATTGCAATTTTAGAATTATTTCCTAGTGAAATAGCAGTGTAGTTACTACGGATAACCTTATGCTTTGACTTAGGTACGGTTTTAGAGAAAAAGTAATGATTTATTGTACACATAAAAATTTAAGACATAAACAGTGTAAAAAATTACCGATAATATAATCGTTATTCGTTATCGGTAAATGAGATTAATATGCTCAGTTTCTCTTTATTTGTGTGAAATATCATGCACAGGTAGAGAAAAAACTTAAGTAACGATCGATCCTCATCTGGATTTTTGCGAGGTTTCCTAGCAGTTTTCCTGCATCGGGAGAACTGGGAGTGACTTTTTCCTCAATTCCACAGCAAGGTGACCCTTTTTCGGAGGGAACGTCCATGACCTTAGGATAGCGAGAGGAAGGGCGCTATATCTACCGGTCGAACCAGATGGGAGGAAGTGGAGAGGTGGGAAGGACAACTTTTCATTCCCGACGGATAATAAATATAGCCGAAGTTATTAGAATTTAGATTACCCGAGTGCGAATTCTCGCAGATCAAGCGTCATCGTCAAGGAATGATGGCCTTCGGAGTTCGTAGGCCTCCGCCCCAAATTTAAAACGCCCGCGGCTGGATGGGAGATAATGTTAAGCTGATAATCGCGGCCTAAAACTATTTCCGTATCCTGATTTATGCGTGACGAAGCCCAACGTTATATTTCGGGAATGTGGTCAGTATTTCCCTTCAAAATGCTATTTTAGTTTGAGCGAATAATTTCTGTTTTTCATTCAGGTTTTCCAGAATTAAATATCCGCACATTTTAGTTGTTGATGCTGGTGGAAAGGTGGCGTCGTATTTGTATCTCCGTAGTTATGTGTTTTTGGTATATTTTCGATCGAATTCGGTTACACTTAGTGGAAGAGTGTTGGGCGTACCGCACCTGACTCCGTACATGAAGATGCATGCATAGCAACGAAACTAGTAGCGGAGTTCACGTAAAATACTCGTAAAAATGCTAAAGTAAAATAATGAATGTTTTGTGGGTTACCGACCAATCGTTGGCGGTATGAATCTGAAACCAAGAGTACGGTTGCTTGTGTACATCTCGGATGAAAGATGATGTCGCGTAAATATGTACAACCACTATCGCGGTATTGGCAACAAATATCATACCAATCAACGTAGAACTATTATCGTAAACGCCTCCCACTAGGGCTTTAGGAGGCAGAGTCCCAATATGAACCGAGATTAGATAGGAATTTGATTTCCTCAGCAATTTCAGCAATTTTTATTAGCGGGATTCATACAATAGAAATTTTTTAAATGTATTTTGTATTTAATTTTTAATATAGACTAATTTAATTTAATAATTAAAAATCATAAATTAAAAAAAATACTTACGATCCAGATTTGAATGAGTGGTCGCTATTATTAGATATTTTCATAATTGTCAGGCATAGACTGGAATTTCAATCATAATCGTTCAACAAGGAAGACTCGCAGGATAATTAATAAAAAACACATTTAGTATAACAGTTTGAAATCTGGCAGTTGGCTCTAAACTGTTTTATCTTTCTGGTAGCATGACCACGGGAAATAGAGGACACAATCAATAGATGGAAACGGCTAGGGAAGATTAAAAAAATTGGCGTAACTTTTATCGGTGGCAGAAGTCGTCTAAGTGTTTGGAACGCCCTCTCCTCGGCGTAAGTTGATATCCTGCGACCGCGGTCGTGCTGGTTGGTTAGTCCGCAGGGTCGCACGGCTACCCGACTGGTCAAGTCTCTCTTAGCCATTCTCACCAGTCACCTCACCAATTCCCTCGTGAATACTTGTCTCTTACCCTCATCGTGGTCACCTCCCCCCATGCTCATCCCCCTCTTTGAATCTGCTCTCTTACGGAGGTCGAAGCCTTATTCGTTGGTCCCTGAGAGTCCGTGTTAAAAACTACCTCCATAAAAATTATGTCCGTGCTACAGATTATTATTATCATCACGCACGTATCTCGCCTCAATCGCAGGCTTAAAATAATTATAGTGCATATTTTTATCCTCTTTAAAGGATGAACTAAAAATCCAAGATCCTAGCAAAAATTATTATTGAGTATATTTTTTCGATACTTTTATCGATAACTTTTCTTGATTTTTCCCAATAACCTTTTAAATTATAGTTTTCAACTTTTTTGTGCTTTTTCAGCTGGTTTTCACCATTTGCAAATATTCTTTTCTATTCTAAATATTCTATCCTAAAGGTAAATTAGGATTAGAATACTTAAAAAGTAAAGGAAGAGAATTCTTCTTAATCCTCCTCACAATCTGGCAAGTGTGTAGCAACACAGCTTTTTGTCCGAGGTTAACTAGGTGTTTTTTAAATTTCCAGGTTTTCAATTTCTGTATTGAACCTTTTTGATAGCACTCCTCGGCAGAGATGAGAGATTATTATTATTTAAGTATTTTACCGCTAAACCCTTGAACGGCTAGGGTGCCCATATGGGCACAGCTGCAATGGTCTAAAGAATTGCGTATAAATTCCGACCCAAACATTATAGAGCATGCTGTCTTTTCCAAAAATGATTACAATGTATCACTTTATTCGGTTCCTGTGCTTACGTCCAGCATTTATGCCATCATTTGACTGTTGCAGAATAGGTATTCTTACTCACTTTGCTCGAGGTGGCAAAAGAGGAAAAATGGCGAAGTGTCTTTAGTGAATGCGATTTTTTTCCTTTTTATTTTTGATATTCGGCTATGTACTTAATCTTATCCTTATAATGAATGTTGTCAACTTCGGTTTCTTTTGCCAGCATTGTGATATCTTTTACATAAAACAAGGAATTTGAATTTATTTTTGGGTGATCCCATATGGGCACGCTAGCCGGTAGCCGAGGGTGTCTTTTTTGGCAGATTCCCTTCGCTACAAACGTCGTTATTGGGTCTGTCATCAAATAATTTCGATGTAAAACGCTAACTTTTTGTCAACCCTTCATTTTTTTCTTATGTCATCTGATTTTAACGACTTTAATATTTTTTGTAATATTTCCATTAATTTCTAGTACAAAAAAGCAATTTATATAATTCAACACTTGATTCATGGTGCTTGCATTTTATTTTGCTCAACTATCTAGTATGAAGAATGATAGGGTTATTTTCTACCACTGGTATACATACCCAACAATCAGGGGCATGGCGGAAGGGGAAAGGATGTTTGATAAATACAGTAATGAAGGTCATGGTGAAGTCTCATGGCTTTGTACCGCGTATAAGACTTTGAAACAATGAAAAGTAGATTGAACCTTGATCACATCGACCACATTGAACTCGTAGCCAAATTTTCCAACTAATTCCAGTCCTTGTTCGTAAGTCGCGGGGAGACAGAGAGTTTGAGGGTTCTAGGTGAACCCTTCGAAGGATACAACGCACCGGGGACGGGAACCAAGCCAGTGGCTTATACGCCCCGACACCCGGGGAGGGGAAGGAAGGAAAGGAAAAAGGATAGAGGCGTCGCCGCGATGGGAGCCCGCCGACGTCTCTGGGAAAGGATAGGAACGGAAGGGACGGGACGAGGGAAAAACACCCCAACGCTATAGAAGGGAAGGGGGCCCTACTATTTGCGAAACCAAGCATAAGCAATTAATGTTCTAGCGATCTTAGTGGATTTTCCTATGAGGAAGAAAAATCCATCGATCGAATCGCTAGAATCACGGGGAGACAATCAAGGAGAAAGTAAACAAGGAACCATGAAACAAGGTGGGTTTTCAAGGAGCATTTAAAATTCACTCTGGCCGTCTCCACTCCCACCTTGGTGTTCCCTCTTCAGGTCACTACATGGCCACCTAACTTTCATTCCATCTATAAATCCTACTCTCTTCCTATCCCGCTTATCAACCATTCTTCGCTCTAGCACGGTTTTTAACATTCCCTCCCCGCTCAGAACTCGCTCTATCCGAGACCTCTGTCTTTTCCGTATCTCATCTAAAATCCGTCTCTCTTCGCCCGCCATGTCGAGGAGAGGAGAGGTAGATAGAAAGAGGGGACGATTGACGATTTGGATACTTTTTTAGGCTAATTTTGAAGCCGGGGTTCCTATTAAAATGGCTCTTGTATTTTTATTGCTTCTCTCACCAGTCTTTGCTGAAAGCCTTTTAATTTTTTTTTCTTCGATTTTAGTTCCTTCCACTTCGTCATTCCTCTTCCTATCCGTCCTCATGACCTTCTTCATTCTTCTCCACACCCTCATTTCGAACGCTACTGGTTTAAGAATGGAAAACACACAATTGAGTCTCACTGATCTTACACCAAACAGAGGCAAAAAAAATAATTATGAATCATATTTCTATCTACTTTAAAACATGTTCTGACGAGCTAAAAATCCGAGACCCTGGTAAAACTGATACTTGAATATATTTTTTCGTTGCACATATCAATCATTTTCGTTGTTTTAACCCAAGAACTTTTTAAATCATGTGGTACGCGTTAAATATTAATTTTAAAAGGCTCGCTTACTGCTTAATCATAAATTGAATCATATCGTGCTTCTTGATGTGCGGAGATTTGATCTGTTAGAAAATCGCTGATTGGCTTTTGTCGTCAGCGTTTTGCGACTTTATTTGAGCATACTTTAAGCTTAAGTATCTTTTCCGATTGTTTTGTTATTTTACCATTTATTTTCATCTTCATTTAGATCAAGGATCGAGGATAATTGCCCTTTTACTCGTCTCGAAGAGAGAAATAAATCATCCAATAAAATAACAAAATAATGAATTGAAATTTAATCCCTCAGGATGAAGGAGCGAAAAAAATTTATGACTGATTTTATAAAGAACCAAATCTCCAGAGATGATGTCCCCATTCCTCTAGCTGACAGTGTCTTGACCTTCGAATGGTTTAAAGAAGTGACGTGATGGAGCAGGTGAAGTTTTTACATCTCTTTTTGTCACGCGAATGAGTATGGACCTCATATCACTTCGATGGGTGAATAAAATAAGCGGGCAAGTGCTGAGGCGGCGAGGAGGCCGCAGCTAGTCCTCGGGTGGGGATGTGTGATTGGTGCCGATTGGAAAAGTGAGAGGGCCAAGTGAGATTAGGGAGCCTCAAACGCTCTTAAAGTGCTCTCTGTGGCTGTTGACGTGGCAGGAGAAAAGGTTAGAAGAGCATCGGCCCCAGTGACCATCGCTTGAGGTTGAATACCCTTTTATTTGTCGAGAATTAAGAAATAAATTAGCAAAGAATATGCAGCGATAACAGTTCACGTCGTAAAAAGCTTCGGTGAGCGAAAAAGGGGTTTCTACAGCCCGTAAAGGATCAAGAGCGGCTCGAAACTCATAGGTCACACGTTAACCATATGGATTTTTATGCTGCGTTGCTAATCAAATTAAATTATTGCTCTCAACCTTTGGTGAATAGTTTTAAAAATACAGTTTTTCTTTGTAACAAGCTATGAGACTAGTAAGTGTAATCGGGCTTATTTTCAATGTTTATTACTAGATGAATCATTTTGACATTAATGGTTTATGATGTTTTAATTAATTGCAGTAAATGCTTGTGGATCTCGATTGCTCCCTCATTCCTGCTAAGAGGTATCAAAAGGAAAAAATCAATTTATTCTTCATTCCCTTTCATTTATTTAATTCCTTTTCAATGAATATCCAAACTTTTCCTTGTGAATCAGTACGTTTTTCTACTGGTTAATTAGTTTATGTGCCTTACTTAATGATCAACTTATCGCACGTTTTTATTGTATTGTACAAAATTGCATCTAAGTGACGCGGTCTTTACCTTTTCAGTTTTTTATTTTATCGGAAACAATAGAAACAGTGGAAAATATAGTTCACTAAAAGGACCTTCGAATTACACCTTTTTTTACTTATGACCACACAAATCGGATAATTTCGGCATTACACACTTTCTTCCAATTCAGAGAAAATCGCACACGCAGTGGAATGACTGCTACGAAAGAAATGCCCACTGAATATCATTCAAGTTGAGAAGATATCTACTGGAGGAAATTTATTTGCTGGTACCGTGATTCGAATTCATCTTCCATATCTTTGTACCTGGTCGCTTACTTCAATCCTATTTATCCAAGCCCAAAAGATCATTTGCTCTTCGTGCTTGCCCATCTCAGCCTCTAAAATATCAATGCTTGTATAAAAATTAAAAAAAATAGTTATCGTATTACCGCGACGGATCCGAAATTATATTAATGTGACATTTACAAAGTTCTTAAATTAAAAACGAAGCATATTAACCCCTCAAAGAAAGGTCTTGAAATTTTTTAATGCAATTTTGGTTATTCACTATTGATTATGTTACATATATATGTATACTAGCTGACCCGGCGGACTTCGTACCCCCTAACAATCAATGAACTAACAGTTTAGTTACACATTTATAAATCAAGAGCGGCTGTATCGTTTATAACCATGTTTATTATAATAAAATAAGATACTAATTCAATAAAACTAAGTAAATGAGCATGAAAATAGCTTAAGAAATTTTGGGCATTGTAGTTTTATAAAGCCGTTAATGAAATAAAAATTATACGCATTCACTTTCTGGCTATTTGATGCTGGCTTTTAACCGTAAAAAAAAGTTTTTAAGTCCAAGTCTGTTGCGTAAACTTAGCCCGTTCACGGGGCAGGTTAACACAACGCCAGACCGACGCTTGACTGATGCTCAAAATCGTGTAAGAAAAGCCCCTATGAAGCAGCAGCATTCGTATCAAATGACTTTAGGCGCGCCAGTTACAGTATCTCTGTTTGGAAAAAATGCACTGCGTAAACGCACTTCGGTGTGTCCTACACATTCGGGTTTAATGTAGTGCGTCAAGCACCTTATGATAAACAACAGTTTTTCTTTTATCAGGTGCAATATAAAACAGATGACGCTAAATAAATATGGCGAAGCGAAGCAGTGACGCAGCGAGGGGGGTTTTGGGGGGTAAAACCTCCCCAAGAGCTCAGAGAACTTATTTATAAAAAACTTTGTTACTAATATTAGGGGGACGGATAGGTAACAAACAAAACATACCTATTTAACTATTCACACAGCCGCAAAATCCGCTATTTTGAACCATTTATCTTGAAATAATGTCTGGGGGAGGGCCCCCACACCTCTCGCTTACCTTAGCGAGTTTTCCATACCCTAAAGACCCGTAGTATATGCTGCGCCCTTGAAGCGAAGGAAGAAATACAGCGGATGGTTTACCGACTCGTAAACATAGCAGGTTTAATTTTCCATGAGAAAATCATGGGTTTTCATTAGCACATGAGCACAAACATCACTAAAACTGAAAGACTGACCATGCGATTTGTTAATCGTTATCGCGAATGCAACACTACTTGGAAATTGAATACATTTAAGCTCAAAAGGGCATATATGTTGGGATCATGGAAAGATGAGGAATGAGAACTTCCTCATCTTTGAGTTTTCCTTTGAGTAAAGTCGCGTGAGTCACATTCATTATCAATTTTTTAAATAACCAAACGCGTTCCGTTGGATAGCTATGGTGAGTTTAGGTTTCGAAATATCATGAACACAGAGCCTTCCTTTAGCTGTTAATCGTGCCTTGGTAAGCAAGGTACGTCCAAGGACTTTATATATTCAGTTAGATGGTTGGTGACTTCGTCTTCGTTTATTACTCAGTTAAAAGATTTGAATTCATGCAGAGTACCAATTATTTGATCCTGATTTACCTAGTTTGAGTGATCCACATCTTCGTTCTAGGCCGTCGAAATTGCTCACTCAATCAATCATTTTTGATTTTTGTGGTGATAAATCATATTCTGGAACTCTTTGTTGATGAGCTCACCTTCCAAAAAAAAATTGCAAATATTCGGAGAAAGTGTAATCAAACTGCTCGATTCCTCGACAGGAACACGGACATTACCTTTTGTCAACAATTGCTTGGAGATTTGTTTACAAACACGGTAGTGAAGAGTCAACTCGAGCTGGGCTTAAAATTAGCTATAATTAAATATTTTAAATGCAATTTCAATATTTTGAATATATTTAGTATTTGAAATATTATATTGTTAGGAAGTTCAGCTATTAAATGGGTAAAAACAAAACAAATTATTTAATTTGTAGTTTTGACCGACTTATCAATTGTTGTGTTACTATAACTCCTAAAAGCATGTCCATAGGAAAGAGATGAATTGTTTTTGTGACATTATCCTATTTTTAATGGCCTATATGTTAACCCCGCCTGAGACGAATCCAAAGAACCAAATCTCATTGAAATCGGTGCAGCCGTTCTCGAGTTATAAGTGTTCTAACTAACACGATTTTCGACTTTCTTTTATATATATAGATTACAACGTTTCTAGAAAGAAGAAGGTCGCCTGATTATGTAGGAAGTTTTAAAATCAACAATAACGTTATAGACGCGAAGGTTGGATTCTATTTTTAGAATCTCTACTCTATATTTTACAGTATAATTGCATGTTACGTAGATATACTTTTCGGAACCCGTAAAGTGATCCTAATTTGATCAATTCCAGGTTCGAGAGGTACCATTACTTGTCGAAAGATGTTATTTTCTGCTATTATCGAGGGTAAACATTGATCATGCAAAAGGTATTGAGAGGAAATGTGTTAATTTCTTTGAAGTGTTTGTTTTGCTCGTCTCAATAGAAACTGGTTTCTTCTCCATAATGCTTGGTGATTGTTGGAACGAGAATGATCCGTGAAGCGATCGTCAGCAAACTAATATCAAATGGGAAGGGGAGGATAACAGGAACTTGGCAGTCGAAGAACTATTAAACGCTTTTCTGTCATTTTCTCCTAGTCCAATCTTTGACGTCCAGGGCGTCAAAGAGGTTTGATTTTTCTCTCAGATCATTATTTTTAATGGAAAAATGACTAAATATGCGTAATCTGTCGATACCTCCACTCCAAAAACGCTCAAAAATCGCCTAACGAATTAAATCCGCTCATCTAGTTCTACGAGGGCTGCTAGGACAGCGGATTTGATTCGGTGGGGGATTGTTGAGTGTTTGTGCGGTGGAGGTATCGCTATGTATTTTATCGGTTAAAAATTCATGAGCTCGGCAGATGAGAAAAATCAGTTTTCGAAAAGATGGATAGTACAGTCTGAAAAAAAAGGATTAAAAAATACTTTAGCTTTGGAGTTCATTGAATATTACGTTGCCTATTAGCTACAAATAATGAGCGACGTATTATTGTAATGGTAAAGTACTGGGGGCTGTGCTTGAGATGTAAATTGCAGTAATGAAGATGAAACGTCATAGCTTTTGATAACAACGGCGGACGTGTGAAGCAATTAAGACCTCTGTTCGATATGTGGTGCGAGCTCATTTAGTCACCGTATGTTTATGACTCGATTAAACTGATCCTATGCCCCTACGAAAGCTCTTTACGACTTCCTTCGCACCTGTGACTGCTCAAATCTCTCTCCACATACTCACGGCTCGCAATTACGCATTACCATTTCAACGGTTGAAACTGGCATTTTGATGAACAACCTTAATTATCATAGTAAATTGTTCTTAACTCTACCTCGAGCAACTTCTCAGTAAATTGTCGAATTTTGGAATGGTAAAGCTTTATTAGAGAAGTATAATGTTAAGGGAATCCGATATTAAATCATTATTTAAATTCATGAAAAAATATTAAGCATTTTAAACTCAAATTTCATAAATTTATGGCAGATTAATAATTCTTTGGGGCTCTTTCTGTGCTAGATCTGGTCAAAACTGGAATTGGGATACAAGTCAATTGGAAATCACCGGGTTTAATAAGTTTTCGGTCTTTTCAAGAAGGATTGTTTTGCATTTGTTTTCGAGGGAATTGAATCTTTTGTTCGTCCAGTTAATCAGAAACACGAAATAATGAGTGAAGTATTTTAAAAGTAAATAATGCGTATTGAATAATTGATAAATATGATGAAAAAATTATTTTTAGCAAGCATCTATCGTAGCAATTTCTCCGTGTTTTTACTATACAGAGCTCATTCTTGGTGTGGGAAGGATGAATAACCTGTTGAGTACTTGACCTAACTCCTCATTAAACATGCTGCCACCTTTCCCACTTGTGTCTTGGGATTTATTACTCAAGCAAAGCTTGCGTGACATGGTTTACGATCTCACTTGGTTCAAAGTGATGAGCATTATGTAATTACTTGGATATTGGAGGAGTTCAGAATTTAATCTTTTTACGTCCTTGATGCTTTCCTATTTGGCAGTCTACTGAGAGACATTTCATTACCTTTGCATTCATTCCAATGCCGTTAGAATATACAATAAAAATATGCTCGAACATTTTTTACGTAAAACTTTTTTTCTAGTATTTAATCGAACCATTAAAAAGAATATTACTTTGAAGCGGTCAAGTAAGGGATCCTTTGCTTCATTCCTATCTCCTACGTTCATTTGATGCCTGTATGTACATCATAGTTGTCACCGTTGTATCGCAACCCTGCGCCCCAAGGACTAATTGAAGAGCATGCGTAAGCAAAGGCGAGCGTAAATCCCCCGATTGTCGTTGATGGTTTCGTCATGGGAGCCCTTGTTTTCAGCTCTCGCGACCTGAAATTTTCCGCAGTTGGTCAGTGACGTGTGATAATGGCGTATTGATTGGCTTCACTGCCAATTTTCCATTCCTCAGAGTGCTTCTAGTACTCTGGTTAATCAAGTGGATAGAATTTTATTTGTTCAAAGAAATTGGAATCAAATCAAATGTGCGCACAAAACGCGACGCCATTGTTGCTACCTCAGGGTGTAGACAGATTCCTCTAGATTTCCTCATGATAATTAACTACGAAGTGGAGTCATCGCAGCTCATCGTCGTTTGGCTCATCACCAATGGCGAACTGTATTGAAACATAGTCCTCGAGACGTGAGGAATTGTTTTGTTTTCAATTTTCAAATGAAAATGAAGAAAAATGGACAATTTGTCAGCAATAAGTAGTCACGCTTCGAATGTTTGCAGTTTGGCTATTACAGTCTCAACTTTCAACTCTTATTGATTGCCCGACGATCTCCATGCGTTCAATGAACCTTTAGAATAAAAACATTACATCTACCCATTTCCTCACGAGACACTAAGACTAAGCACCTTACAATGGCGCACACCGCCTTTGCCATATTGGATGCGTATACGACGGCCCGACTTGGTGACGGTGTAGTGTGGAGAATGGCCATGCAGGGGATTCCGCATATAAATATAGAGGAACGGTCAAGAGAGTTGCGGAGTAGCCAACGTTAAATATGTTATTATGTTATTAGTCCAGGCTGTTGGAACTTTTTAACACAATTACTTCAAACTCTTTAATACAAACAACACTGCTTTGTAATTCTCTCTTCTGTGAGTCTTTCGTATGTCATCTCCTTCTTTAATCATAGGTTATTATGGTCATCAGTGCTTGTTGTGTAAATTCAGTCTACTGAAACTCAAATTTGCACAATTTCCTTGTAAAATCATATGAAAAATATAATTTAAAAAATTATAATAATAAATATTTACACAAGTGAATTGTGTGATGTTTAAAAAAAAAAGAAAACAAAAAATGTATTAATATAATGCAATACAACTGCGAAGTTCAATTAATCAACTCTTAAATTGCAACTAAAAGCTTGGTTGCTGTTATTGATATTCGATTTAAGTTTCTTATTCCACACGAACAACATAATACTCTGACCACGATACACATGCGCCACTTTTAGTTGCTTTTGTCAACTGGCTGGCTGGGGTGAGTTTTTGACTCACCGGTTCAGCCCAAATATTCGCGCCTCCGGTTGTGTGACCAGTTAAGAGAGTTGCGGAGTATCCAAATGATAAGAGTGACAATAAAACCCCTCACTTAGATGATTTTATTCGAAAGGGAAAAAATTAGCAAAGTAAGTGTATTATGATGGATTTTATTAAAATCATGATATTTTTCCTTCATCGTGAATATTTAATTTAATGGGAATAGAACTGCCTTTAAAGTAACCAATATGCAAAAAAAGCTATCGTCACTATCTGCCAATCTAATCCATCATCCCGATTAAGTTATCTTGAATGTTGAGATTTCAATCTTAATCGCCTGCGCAGAAACCTATTATTCTTATTTACATTTACTTTGAGGTATCCACCCAGAGCTGAGCTGATTTCAACAATTGAAAGGAGAGATGTTTTGATAAATAATATGAGGAAATAAGGGGGAAGTGCATATCATGTTGAATGGATAGAAAAAAGAGGTTGTTGTCGAAATTTGGATTTCACTAATTTAGAAGAGGTAAAAATATTTTTCCAGCTTTATCGCTGGATTCCATAGCTTTAGACTGAGGTTATTAAGAATAAGGTATACTTCCTCACTTCGATAATAATAAGGCTGGCATTTCCGGTTCTGTCTGCGTATATTTCAGTCATAATAGTTTATTTTTGCGTCGTATTTCCTTGCGTGAGAACTTGAGAAGGGAAGCTTGGGAAACTTGCAACGAACAACATAATCGAATTAAAATTTTAAAAATGGTCTCATCGTATTTGAAGTTTGATTTGTTGAATGAAATTTAAGTATACGGGCAATAATAATTTGATGATAGGGTTTTTATAATCGGCTATATAACAAATTTACCAATCAATTTAAAATATAATACATTGAAACTGTATAATTTTTGGTTATGTAGACTTTGCTTTACTTGATTGAAATAAAACTTTGTATATAAATCGTGTCGAGTTCTTTTAACACGTGCGCAACTTAGGCATGAAAATATCTGGAGAATTAAAATAATAATTTTGTTTTCTCCAAGACTTAAGTTCTGATTTGACTAGCTATTGACGGCTTGGTTGTCATTTGGATGGTTCTAGAATCAAAAAGAACGTTTAGGTAAGGAAACATTTTTTTATAAAATGAATTATTCATGATGCTAAATTGACCTTTCATATTGCGCGATTGAAGAATTTCCGGTGATACACATCTCAAAACCCTTTGGATTAATCCTTTGGATTTTGCTGTCAGCTGACTTTATACTCCATTAGATTGTTCAAGGAATAATCGCAGAATAGCAAACGGCATATCTTTAGGAAGTCAACCTCATCTGCAGATAAAGGGCGAGAATTACACAGAGGACAAATAATTTGCTTTGGCCGGGGTTCGAACTCGACTTCGACTTCAAGGGGTTCGAATACCGGTCAAGGCAAATGACTTTTAATCTGTAAAAAGTTCACATGTCACGATAACTTCCAATATATATTTTCGTAACATAAAAAATGCAACGTGATGAATTTTCTTGGGGGTATGCAGATAATCTGTCATTTGCTACGTTGGTATCACACTGTATATTACGCGCTGTAAATCCTCTTTCGAAGGATTAACTATCGATGAACCCTCCTGAAGTGTTCCTTACACTGCACCCTATGCATGCAATCTGCGGTCAACTTCTCCCACAAACGCAATGCCCGCTCATTACAGACCTGTTTGGTGAGTTTACTCATTCGTCACTGGCGCACGGTTCCGAAGCCTAAGCTTCACATTCCTGCATGCAAATCGAAAATTTCTTATTTTATTTCTCAGTCAAATTTCACCCTTGAAGGCACTTTCTCACTCCTTGGGTGCCTGTCTTCCTCCTGCACCTCGCGTGGTGACCGAGGGGTTGCCTTCTGGGGCCTGACTCTGGTTCTTTCCGGTTATAGCCAACGCGATTTGTCGAAAAGATGGCGAACGGTGACTGAGTTCGTATTCTCATTTTCATTCGCTAGCTATTTCGCAGAGCTCTAGGCAGCATACGATGTGTAAATACGCTGTTATGCCGCCTTTGTTATTCATGCAGCATCAGTAAATCCGCACCCCTAAGTGTTAAGAAGACAAAATTGGATTATTTTCGGGCCTGAAAAGACTCTACCTCAACGAAAATCGTGAAAGTTAAGTCTCGTTGAACCGAAATTTTGTTTGTTTTGACGCATCTCATAGCGTTTTTGGTTCTCCGCAATCTGTTCAAACCCTTAGAGTGCCACCCTACACCTCGGCGCCGTCGAAGTACGGCCTGCCCCTCTTTTTTCCGCAGCTAGATACATGGGCGTACCCAGGGAGGGGCAGGTGGGGCGGCTGCCCCCCCTAGAAGTAAAAATCGCAAAAGTCTTTAAGCGAAATCAGTACTGAATGGAAATGAAAGTATTCAACAATTTTTCTTTAAACCCACGAAAAATGATATATAGTAATATAAGATATGTAACTAAAGTAAAACTATTTTTTTAAATGTCACAACTTGGCTTCCATCCCCCTAGTCCATGGCTTCCCCTCCCCCCTAGACTATGGCTTGCCCCCCCCCCCCCCTAGTTATGATTCTGGGTACGCCCTTGGCTAGATACTTCCCCTCAAACCCCTCCCCTCTCCCGGCAGAGACAATGTTTCTTTTCCAAAGGATCTCGGCCCTGGAGGCTCGTTCTTATGCCTTTTTGAGACTACGAAAACATATTTATTTTCCAAATTCTGAAAAATGCCGGTCTAATAACAGTTATTTCTTTGATATTCATCACTACTCTGTCACCTACAGTTAGATTCCGAAAGCAACGTCCATCCTTTAGTGCAATACAGCTAATTCGTGCTCACTTGCTCTGCTACGTGCTCGGCACAGTTGAGATAGTTGGTCAAAAAATAAACCGATTAAATTTTAAATCATTCTCTGGAAAAATTAACTTCTTAAACTCAAAGTATATTTGGCTTTGAAAGTACAAGTGTTATTAAAATTATAAATGATAAATTATTACTTTAAAGTTACCAATTCAGTTATTTTTTGGTGTGTTTATTTCACTCAGATGCTATATTAGCTACTTTCTTTTCTTTTCGACGAATATATTTTATCGAATCATTGTAGTGCGCCTAGATATTACGCGTAAAATACAATTAAACAGTTTGTTTTCCCTCAGCCCGTCGTCGGCCAGGCAGAAAATCACCAAAAATAATAATTTATAAATTTCTGAAGTTAGTTTGAATCAGTTAATACTTTGAACAACTGAAAGTTAAGCTTTGACGCCCATTAACAGCAATGATTGAATTTAATTGTCAACAACATTTTACCTAAATAAGATCTTTAATTTAATAAACCTCTATTTTAAAGGTTGATATGAAGTGCGTCAAACTTTTCAGGCCAATTCTGTGGTGAATTTTTTGACATTAGGTATTAAACAGAATATTTTAACACTAAAATTTGACAATAACAGGAATTGTTGTAAAAGAAAACCTACATATATATGAGGTCTTCAAAAATTACGTATGACCAATTTTACGCTTTGAAATGTGTAAAAAATAAATCCTCTACGATTTTAGTTAATGCGGAGATATGATGAAAAGTAGGATTACAGATTAGTTTTCTTTCGCAAAAAAGTGAACACATTAAAATGCACTTCAATTTCTTTCTTTTTTCGGAAAATGGTCATGAGACATTTATGTTGAGGTTAGTATACATCCGTGCTCAAATTTCCATCACAGTATGAGTCCTTTGGTGTCAACTCCTCGTTGAATTAGGTGGAAAGTACTTTTTACTGTAAAGAGAAGTGGTTAGTGGCGTAAGAGGAATCTTTGCTAATATGTGCGTGCCTAATACCTCCACGAAAATTATTCTTCACAGCAAATCTGGTGGATGAGTGAGTGCGTGTTCATGTGTTTTGTCATTTTTTTTTCTCCCTTTTTCAGACCGTTTTGTTCTTCGAATTTCATCACATCTTTTATTACCAAATATTTTTCTATTACCATTCCCTTTCCTAGCCTACTAATGAGTATGGCCTTGAGGAATTATTCCACTCACACACTTGACTCTCAAATCGAAAATAAAATGCTTTTGTGGGTCGTTTTGGAATTATGGCGTACATGAGCTACAGTTATTAAAGTAGTACCGTAAGACAGGTTCTAACTAACCTTATTTTAAGCAAGGTCATTGATCATCGTTGGAACGGAATTCAGGCCAAAGATATGAGAGTTGAACGACCCGGCCAGGAAAATTACTTCTCGGGTGACTAAAATAGTCATCAGATGGAAAATTTTGCGAGCATGCTTCAGCCATATTTCCTCTTACCAGGAGAGCGCTTTTGAACACTGCGTATACCTTCCCCTGGTGAGAGCATGTGTCCGGAAGAATATTATACGAGTCCATTATGCAAGAGTTTCAACTCAATGGGTTGTTATAGAGATAACCTGATATGTGCTTAATTAAAACTAACGACAGTTGTTGTTCTCAAAATCTAAATATTTCGGCATTTATTGAGAGTGCATATTTTGATGGTGTCATACAAAGAGTAAATTATACTTTTAACTTTGGGATTGGCTCTGCAGCATAATGTTTTGTATGTCATGGAATCGTTGCCAAACTGATCGAACGTGATTGATGGAATGATAATGATAATAACAGCATCAAAAATTCTTTAAACTGATCCAATTCGCTCGTCGTTGATTGTCCGAAAAAAATGTGTCCCAAGGTGTGTTTATAAAACTGCGATGAACTTATTACGCGCGATTTAGGGCGCGAAGCACCTTCGATGGGCGGGAAATCTTGAAGGTGACCTTCCCTCTGCCATTTGTTTCCAAGGATAAGGATAGGTGGACTATACTTCAAGGTCTCTTTCGTTGTCGACTTTTGTTTTGGCCAGCCAGACAGCGCGTTTGTCTCATACTTCCTGGAATGAATAAAAGAGTTTTAAAAAACTCGAAAATGTCACAATAATTCAGGTAAATTACATGCTAATCACAAAATTGAGTTGATGTTTCGTTTATTAGTTTATAACATGTTTACATAACTTAAATACCCTTTATAAGTTAAATAATACCTCGTTTGATGATAAATAGATAAATATAATTAGATTCGCTCTGAGAAGATGGCTTGTATGTGCAATTAGTTAGCATTTTGACCGTCAAATGGGAGATTTGGGTTCGAATCCCGGTAGAGTTAAGTATATTTTCCATTGTGTTTATTAATAATAATACCCGCATACCCGCTTAGCGATTTCGTTTACTATGGTATAAAAGCAGACTTTCCAGTTTTTCTTGATCTCATATAAACTTTTACAAACAACTTTCCTATTTCTCAATGATTTGTGTACTTTAGAGAACCGCATGAATTCAAGCCAATACCATTTCGTTCCAGTGTCAGTTTTGTCCTTGGTCTAGGTTGCACGAATAGTCTTCCTTATCACACCTTGATAACCTTGACCAGATTCTAAATTTATTTTTGGGATTTATCTGCATTTTTCAAAAGTTTTTTGGAAAATTTCCTTTCCGTCCCATAACTGTCCGATCGTATTTACTTCCGAGAACTACAACTCTAATGCTGGATTCTCAGAGCGCCTCTTTGCCCTTCACGGACCGAATCACGATTGCGCCACTAATTTGGCGTGTTTGCTGATTTATAAATCGAATTTCTGGCGGTTCTAGTATTTGCAGATGAGAAATCCTGAAGTGACCATATTGCACGAATTAATTTCCTATATGAATCGGAGGTTTCACGGATTTACACTAATAGGGTGGTTTCCCATTTTTTTATTTATTTTTTTTAATTTTAAAGAAATATAACAACATACAGCATATTCTTGCCATTTTATAGTGGCCAGGTAACAATACATAAATTAGAGGACGAAGACGCAATATAACATGTAGAAAACAATAATTACATTTACAAAAATAAAAGGACAACAAGAAACTGCAGTGACAGACTACTTCGGTGACAGATAGGATAGGGAAAGGCTTATGAAGGATTTCAATGGAATTGCGAAGGGGTCGATGTGTGGAGGGAGTGAGTTCAACACAGAAGTAATGCGGTAGAAAAACGAACGTTTAGTGAGTGAAAGTCTCGGAATGGGCATGTGGATTAGGGGATGAGAACGGGTTGGGTGGGGTGGAACTTTAAAATTGATAAAAGAGAGCAATTGCCTAAATCGCAAGATTGTTACCCCTGGAGTACGTATTTCACGCTTTTAGATTTTTAATTGAAGATAACTCTTTTTCGCGATTAAATGAAAAGTGAAAAATTTCAAGCGCGCGAAAACGCGACGGCTAAGTATGAATGCTGGGGAAAGCCCATGTGACCTCATTCTGGTTCCGGCTGCTGCCATGTGAGGCCACCTTGGTGAGAGGCCATGAGCGCCGATACGATGCAGGCTGCTAGCAGGTAGTAGAGTACCCTGATAGCAGGTAGCGCTTGGCTTAAATGAGGATTATTAATACCCTATCAAACGAAGGAAACTTTCCGACCATAGGTAATTTTAATAGGTGATTATTAAGAGATGTTTCCCTGAGCTCTGTGCCTCATGCATGCATTGGTAATCTCGGACGATGTAAAACTCATATCTACTCGTATAGCATCTGGGTCCCTGTGACGTCACGTGGAATGGCATCGCATGGGCGCCAATCTTGCCTTCTTCAAATGAGGTTAAAATTGACCATTAATATTCTTCTAAATTGGGATTTCTAAAACCAAATAATTTCTATATTATGAATACACTAATGGTGGGTAAAGCTTCGCAATCAATGCCTCTCGTTTTCTTTGATGAAGGAAACTATCCTATAGTGAATATTGCAATTCATTCATTTGTCCATTGATATTTTTATACTATTTACATTATTTAGGTTCAGAATCTGAGATATTGTGATATTTTATCGGAATGCATGTTGATACCTGCCGGAGTAAAATTAATAATGCATAACAGGGCGCCAGGATAACAGAAATGTTAACGCTGATGATTTACAGACGTCGATACGATTTATTATTTGTCTAATGTCATCCAGGCACGATGATTTGTTTCAGTTCTGAAATTAAATATCTTTGAAAAGTTGCTAGCGTAATACCCCTAAACTCGATCTATGGGCAATTTTTGCTAATCATCACTTGCGCTACGAAGTTCAGTCATGATTCACCTCTTCGAGCTGTTTCTTGGAGGAAAGCATATATATTAAATATTTCGTCAAAGCATAATATGATTCGGAAATCAGAAGAATAATTATTGCAGAATGTTGTGTTATATCTTCGCACTTAGCGTTCCGCAAATTTTTATTACCCTATTTCGCATGTTAGTTATACTTTAATAACACTTACTTTACAAATTCTCACATTTTTTATGTTTTCGAACAAATTCCCGGTTGTCTTATTCAAAATATATCTTTGCTTAATGATACACTGAAGCGTGTACTGAACTCAGAAATTTGGACAAGTTCATTCTAAGTAGCTTACATTTTGTCTCTATATCATTCCTGACCATCCTGACCATGTATTTGAAGAAAATACACATAATCATTTGTGGTCTGGAGGAAAATTGTTCTCGTGCGGAAAAATAACTTATGCCTCATTACTCAATTTCTTTTGCCTGATAAAATTATAGGCTATCCAGCTTGAGAGAAGATCTCGGAAATCATCCGTGGTTCGTTGACAGATACTTCTATTTAGAGATGTGTTTCTCAGAAAGGGCCGTTAAGTTTGAACTCCGCAACATGAAACTCATTGATATACATTCACGGATTGGCTGGCTCGCTTTTTTCCTCGTAGATACGTTTTCCTTCGAGGAAATGCCATGTAAAGCGGCCAGGGGCTACGCTGTGTAGGCACAGGCTCGCGAGTACATATCTGTGGACCGGTCTCTCACAATCGCACGCTCACGAGGAAAACAAGGAAAAGGCTCCTTCCATTTGAGTCGCGACTTCGTCGAGCCCGTATCGTTTTAAGGATAAGCCGCTCGGAGGTGCCAAGAAGAGTGTATCCATCCATCATGGTCTTTCGGTAATGTAAGTGGAAATGATTTCGTCATCATAACCAACCTGTCTTGACACTCTCATCCCTCTGCGGTCTTTTCTCGTTAGACTACGCGTCTTGTTTTCTTGCCTCATAAAATTTTCGTAATTTTCTCCGCCGTTGGCGTTTTAAAACATTTTACTCGATTTTTACACGCTTTTTTTCTAAACTTGCATCGTCCGTTTGGCTGTTTCATCGATGGAATTGGGAAATTAATTTTGACTCACCTCCCACTGCCTGAACGGCTTGAAATTTTGCACACTTGCCTCTGATGGCATTAAAATATTCAATAGTTAGACATTTGAAATTTTGTTCCATTGTTGAAAATTTCCATAAATAAAAACAGTATTAAATATTCTCAATGGATAGCGTTAGTTATGATTTCTTTCAGCAGAAATTCCTTTAACAGCTCTGTTTTAATTTATTACATGATTCACCGCTAAAAAGTAGAAAATAAAATGAAAAAGATTTGAACAAACATTCTATTTCCAAAAACAATATTGATATAAATATTGCATGCCAATTCTTAATCACCAAAAAGGATCTTCTTTACTCATATCATATAAATCTAATCATTAGTCACGCTTTATTCTCCAAGTGAGGAAACGCTTGTTTCTTACCGTTTTGCGCAGTTTACACTGTTTTAGGGTAAAGCATATTTTTAATCATATTTATATAATTTTTATTTTACCTTATATGAGCCTGAAGAATACACTAAAGTGATGGAGCCTGGTTTGTGATTTTTATATCAAGAGTGTTTATGCCAGCCGTGGTTCATGAGTGTGAGCACAAATTAATTACGTATCATTAGCATAGGCATTTTCATTACTCCGTAACAAATAACCTAACCTTATACTAATAATAACCTTAAATTAGATTGTTTTAATTATTCTGCTTATATTTCGAACCAAATGTGGACTGTGTTGTATTGCACTCAACGAATAAAGACGTGCATGCAAAATAAAATACGTTCGTTTATGTTGATGTATGAACCCTCATTTTCAAAATTTTCTGCCAACTTAATGTTCTCACCTTTCCTTTTTTGAAGGCAATATTTATTTAAAGTGCCATACATTTTTTTACCCTGCCAGTTTCTAGCTATCAATCAGTTGGAAGTTAGGTTTATATTTATTAAACTATGTTTAATATGATAATTAAGTGCTTCAATCTCGCTATTACTATTATCACTTAATTTTCTTAGTTAGATATTTAGCTATTTTTGAGCTTTATTAGCTATATTTTCTCTTTTTTCTAATCACAAGAAAAGTGAAACGCTTGTAGAGTGAAAAATTATTGCTTTAACTCATATTTTGCTCCAATGATAAAGACTTTCAAGCTTTATCGGTAGATCCAAAACAACAGTCATTGCGTTTAATCCATTTCAGCGCAGCAGAAACTGCTTTTTTCAAAAGCTAAGGAACTTCTTCAAGAGAAGTGTTATCTTTCTATCCCAGAGCTGCTTCTGGGAGAAATTAAATTTCAAGACTTCTAATTTTAAAAAAGTGAAAACTTTCTACTCGACCACAATTATTGTGGCAGATACACATTTCACCGTTAAACTTCCAAGCATAAAATAACACGTAGTTTAAATCTTTCCTGATTTGAGCTGAAAATGTAAACAATTTTGATGTTACTTAGAAGCGTCATTGGGTTATAATGGGTTAAGCAGAGAAAAAGAGGGTGAGGAAGACGACAGTTTTTAATCTTCCAATGCGAGGCTAATTTTTGAGTATCCGTAAGGTGATGGGGGAAGTGTGGTGTTGTGATGTAAAAATTATTATTATACTATTCTACCGATTAAGGTTCCTTAAGGAACCGAAGCCTCCCTTTCCTTCCAGCACTACCTTCTTCAATTCACTGTAAGGCCTACTTCCTTTCAATCTATCTAAAAATCCTATTCATTTCCTTCCACCCCTTCGTTTCCCTTACATTCTACCCTCTAGTACCATTTTCAACATCCCGTCACCGCTAAGTACCTACTCCTCCCATCCATACCTTCTGTCTCCTCCGTATCTCATCTAAAAGCTGCCTCTCCTCGCCAACCATATCCAGCACTTCGTCGTTCCTTTTCCTCTCCGTCCATTTCACCTTCACCATTCTTCTCCATACCCACATCTAGAATGCCTCCAATCTTCTCTCGTCTTCTTTCCTCAGTGTCTACGTTTCCGCACCGTAGACAGCTGCACTCCAGATCAAACTCTTCACTAACCTTTTCTTTAAACTCTTACATAACGATCCTCTCAGAAACTCCATCCTGTTCATGAACACCTCCTTTACTAGTGCAATTCGCTTCCTGATGTCCTTGCTACTGTGTCCGTTTTCCTCTAAATGTGCTGCCCAAATAGTTCAATTGCTCTACCTGCTCAAGTTTTTCCCCACTTACTTTTATCTCGAGTCTCACATTCCTCGCTCGCGATGCTCTACGTAATTAGATTTTCTTTTTTCTCTTACCTTGACCTCATTTAATTAATGATAAAATAATTCCTGGAGTATAGGTCATATATATAATGCAAAAAAATTGTTAGCCAACATTTCAGATTATTTGAAACCTTCATCAGGGCATAGTTTTGCTCACATTTGTTTACTGGTAGTAGGTAAACAAAATAATGCAACCTGATACAAAACTATCTATGAACAAATATGTGCAAAACTAAGCCCTGACGAAGGTTTTAAATGAACTGAAACGTATGCTAACAACTTTTTTGCATCATGACCTATACTCCAGGAATTATTTTATCATTGATACTCTACATATCGGTCAAAATCGATTTTTCGAGCAATCCTTATTTTAAGCTAAATGAAAAGATCGACTTTTCAACAAAAGTTGAAATTTGAACCGAAATATCCATTAATCGAAAAAATCGACGGTTCTTTTTAAATTACAGTTTGCACAAAATATGTTTATTATTCGTTCTAAATAAACACAAAATTCAAATTTGAGATATAGTAAAAAGCCGCAAAAAATATACTTAGAATAAATGCGTGAACTATCAGTGGTAAAACTTTTAGAAATGCGCGCACGTGTTAGTTTTGAGATCACCGCTTAGAATCATTCGGCTTCATTTTTCCATCACTAGGGTGGCGCTAGAGCGCTTGGCTTCTGACCGGACTTGCTCGTGTTCCATCCCGGGGCAGCCTTCGCGTGACCGTAAGCTAAAGTCCACTGGTGGCACTTGGAATGGAACTGGACCCAGTGCCTTAAAGTTGTGAAATTCATGCGTAAATGGTTAGGGCGGGGTTCACGCTACTCTCGCTTGTACAATCAACCGACGCGACGGTTTGAATCCTGAGTGAAGGAATGATAATGAGATGAAAGTTTTTGTTAATTCATTTAAAAATACTTACCTTGATGTAAGCACTTGCTCAAAAATATCGCAGATACAATATATCATACATTTTACTTTTGATAAAATTTTCCTTTCCAATTACATCATCTTGTGTCCGAAAATAAAGAGCTTGAACGCAGTGTGTAAAGATGTCTTCTGAATTGAAACTTTCTTCAGAAAGCTTCGGACGGCGGTGGAAAACATCGGGAAAGCAGACTGATGATCTTGAAAGTGTGCCTTGTGGCTATTTAATGAAGAAATTATGAAAACGTTAAATATTTTTTTATATTCCGTTCAAGAAACTGTAATTTACTAACCTCTGTCGCACCCGTACTCTGGAGGATTTCCAGATCAAGCGCCCATATCAAATGTTGGATTTTATGTGCGGGTGGACTGCTCCCGGAGCCGGTTTAATTACACCATCGCCATTTTTTACATTTCTATCAAGTTTTATAATCCATTTTATTGATAAATTTACGATTTCCACGATTCAAACGTAGGTAGAAATATAATGTTTTGACAAATTGTTAAAATCGGATGATGTCAACACAATCAAGTGTTAGACATGGGTGCGTGCTTGGATTTCACTTGTGTTTATTTTTGGAAACTTACTCTGGCTAGTTGCATTATTTTATTCAAAAGAAATTTTTTAAATAATTCTGATTACTTCTCCGTGATGAGAAATCGAAAAATCGGAATGCTGCATTGAATAGCCATTCGCCGGTAGGAGGTAACCTGGATAACTAATAGTAATGTTTCAAATTTAAGCCTTGATTCATTCATTATTGTGTATGCTCTACCACTCATTATTTTTTGCTGTCTCTATCAGTTTAAAAACCCCCTTGTGATTGACTTTTTTTGCGCCAATCTCTCAATTCTATTTCAACGAGGTAAATTTATGCATGGTAATACGTTTGACACAAGACAACATGGAGAGTTTTAAGACCAAAAAACTCCGTTGTCTTGGAAATGACTCAACGGAATTTGCTTATGATTGTAAATGAGAAGCAGTGAATCCGTAATTCCACATATTTCCTTAAAAACTTATGTTGAATTACAAAGTTTCTGCTTCTCAGTTGTGTTGCATGAAGTAATCCAGTTCGAACCAGTTTCAAACCAGATTTAAGCGGCTCCAACTCCGTATGACGTGATTGCGAACAGCTGCCATATGACGCGGGGAAATCATATCCGATACTCATTTTGCTACTCTTTATTCAGATGCAGTGAAGGTCAAAATAGTTTATTGCTGCAGTCCAGTGTTGACATACACTAATGATACAATAAGAAATTTTTTATGAAGGCTGCATTTTCCGAGTTTCACCGCGTCGTCGTTGTGATGGAGACAGTTTCCCCGGCACTCCAACAGGCGTTTTCAAATCGAAGACGCCTGCCTACACTACGACCTGAAGACGCCTGCAGGAATGCAATAGAAACATTCGTCTCCGTCACAATCACGACGCGGTGAATCCCGGAATATGCAGCCTTCATTACCATCGCGCCGCGGAGGCCTTCGCAACAAGAAATTATGATTTTATTAGAATTCCTCTACATTCAACTCCTTACTCTTCATCATCATCGCCACTGGTCAACAATCCTAAGATTTGTTTGACGCCGCTCTCCACTTAATTCCCTATCAGCTAGTCTTTTCACACCGCCTACGTATTTTCTTGTCTTTCACATCCGTCTTTACCTGTTCCATATATTAAATTCTAGGTCTTCCTTTTCCATTCTTGCCATCTGCTTGGCCCTCGACTATTGTCTTCGTTAGACCATCGTGTCTCGATATATGGGAGAAAAGGTTATTCTGTCTTGTCAAGGTTTGTCTCTTCTTGTCAAGGTTTTTATGAGGCTCCTCTACTATCCTACTGTTATAAGAACTCCCTAATTACTTCCTCGGTTGATACATTTGATCCCCATCGTTCTTCTGTTGCACCACATTTTGAAGGCCTCCACGCTTGATTTCTCCGTTGCTTTCATTGTTGATGACTTGCTTTCGTAGATAAACATGCTCTAAATGTAAGTTCTGATAAACTGTTTCTTTACTTCTATGTTTAAATTTCCCGCTATAAACAGATTTCTTTTGGTGGAATGCTCTCTTCGCCTGGGCGATTCTGCTGATTATTTCTATCCTACTTCTCCCATCGCAAAAATTGTGAAATATTCTTCCTTCTTGAAAGGTTCTTTTTGTTATAACGTAACTGGTTCGGTACCGAATTCTTTATCACGGAGCTGAGGTATGGGTGAAGCCACGAAACGTCCGTGATGATTGAACGATAGCGGCGAGTGACCACAGTAAATTTCCACGCCCCTTTCGATAAATGAGTAAATTACTTGGATGCTTCGCCATAATTAACGGAAAAAGAAGGTGAAATCAATGAGTTAAAAAATACTGGTCTTATTTTGAAGGTAAACTTACTGATGGGAATCCATTTGGTTAACGGGATCATCGTCGGATTGAGTTCGCATCCTTATTTATATATACTTTTAAGGGTGAAGTTAACCACCGCACTTCTACAATGGGAGTGGCGGATCCAGATATAAATTTTGGGGAGGCATTTGCCAGGAAGCGAAGCCAATATGAAATACTTAGGTTCTACGTAAATAATTTTAGTTCCTCTTCGTGAAAATTTTTGTATGTTTTTTGAGGAGCATGAAAGCCGAGTGGCTACAGCACTTCGCTACACATTGAAGGTTCCCGGGTTCAAATCCGGATTGAAGTTAAGTTTTCCTTCAGAAATCCCCGTATGCAAGGTTAGACAGGGAAAGGTAATGGCCCGCAGTGGCTATTCCGAATGTAAGACATTCATCCGCCAGTGAATTAGTTCGGAATGAGCTCTATCCGCAGCTATCCAAACCAAACTTCGTGTTGAATTACTGAGTGAGTAGTTCAATTTGGTGTTTCAATTAATTTTGCACTTTTTTCTAACGAGAGTTCCCCAAATGTGTTAGCTAGTCTTCGCTATTATTGTTATAATTATTTAATTAATCTATCGCCTAGTTAACATATTAAATAAATTAATTTGGGGCATACGCTACCACTCCCACTATCCTGAATCCGCCACCGTCGGGGGTTGACTCTCTTTCTCTCTTAGTCTTTGGATCCATCCCATGAAACTTTCCACGACGACGCGACGCGTTGCGACAGTCTTCCGCGCATGGATGGTTTGCATTTGTCTGCAGGACAGCCGCTACTTCCCCTCTCTACTCGGACGCGAATACGCGCCGATGTCTCATTTGCGGTTCGCCCGTGCAACACCCTCCTCCCCGCCGCGGTATAAATTGTTTCCCCTTCCGTGTGCGAACACACTTCTCACGATCACGTCCCAAGACTGTTACCGAACTTTCTTCTTCTTTTTTCTCACATTTTTCTCCACGGACGCCTCCAGCGGATCGTGTACTTCATTGGTTCCCAAGACGCATTCGCTTGTCATTGACTATCCCACGAGACGAGGCGCCCGCGCTTGCGCAACGCCCATACCTGAGGCGGCAATTGAACTTGCTTTTGTTTTCGCGCCGATTTACGCGCCACTACACCGGTTGGATAACACTGTAAGTTCCGCTGCTTTGGTGAATGGCGGAGGTAGTCGAATGACAGTTGTAGACAATAATGTACGAGTAATGTGAGTAATAAATGTTTTAGAACAGCGGATAAGGTGAGGGAAGTGAAAAATGTGTTAAATTTCGTGTTTTTTTATTTGGATACATTGATTTCATGGGGAAAAAAACAATGAAGGTGTACGCTATTCTAAGGGGTTAGCCACCTTTCATATTGGCGTGTTGTTTCTTTGAATTTTCATGACTTCTAGAGCGCAGATGCTTATATTTCCACAACATATTACGAAGTGAAATCTCAAAGCACCAAATTCAATAAATTTGACCTCCCGAACAGCATTTACTTTTTTCAAATTTATATGAATAAAAATGAAAAATATGGAATGGAAAATTTAATTGATTAATTTAAATGTGAAATTGGTTATGGTAATTGTGTAGCGGGAATACCAAGTTAATTGACACCAATATTTATTTTGTTACCTCTATAAAATCCACCGAGGTAGCCATGTGTAAATTAATGCCTCACGTGTCACCAAAAGGAACGCTTGATTAGTATTTATCGAGTTACCTTTGTCAGGTATGTGCTGTCTGGTATTGTGCGTAGCTTCCTTGATTAGTCTCCTCAGGCCATGTGGCTTTTTTCACCTCGTCTCTCTCGCGAGGCATTGAGTATACACAGCACATTGTCAACCATCAATTACGTTCACGGCCTATTAATTTCAAGAAATGCCAATAATAGCGTTTTTTGCACTTCGTAAGGGCTCACATTCGTCTTCAAGCAACCGTGAACAACTTGTCTCTACTACTCTTGTGTCTACTCATATCACCACTTCTACTTCACTTATCGTCGTCGCAACTTTTTCCTCTTTCCTTTGTTATTCTGAAAAGGTATCTGTACGCCAAATGACTATGAATTCAGTCAATGAAATTGTGTTTGTATTTTATCGTACGTACATCATCCTGTTTTTGCAAACGCAATTGCATAAACACTTATAATATCAGAGACTGGCCTATTTAGTATCAAGGAGGCGTCAATTGTGGAATGAGTGACAAGGAAATATTAACTACCAAGAAAATTTTAGTAATGATACATAAATGTATTTTTATGTATATAATAGGCTCACATCATTTTCCCCTTACCGTATGTATAAAGGAAAACTTCTTTCATCATGAAGGACCAAGTTCAAAACACAAATAAACTGTAAATCGTGGGCTAATTCTGATAGGAAGCATAAAATTAGGAGCAAAAATGCAGAAAAAATATTGTGCATTGATAGTAAAATAAAAATGGTGCAGTTTCCCTTTCACGAAACATAGCGAGCTCTTTAATCTATAAATACTACGTGTATTCAGCCACTAGTACGATTGCTTTGCTATCAGCAGTGCATCATCTGACAAGTTTTGCTATAGACACTAGTTTGTGTCAATTGCAGCGAAATTAATCACTGCCATGCTAACACTCCAGGCTTTTTCCCGGAATATATTATGATTACCCAATGATCAAGAATAGGTTCAATTCCCTCACTTAATTTTTAGTGCACATTGAGGAATTTTTTAATTTGTTCTGAAACTAATAACATTGCCGAAGGCCGGAAGTATTTAATTAAATTAATATCCATTGCAGAAAAGTTTCTCGGGTTTTCCACCGGTTGATGTCGTCCATGTCTCCCGACGTTTCGATCCGCGACTTGCTGATCATCCTCAGGGGATCTTCCGATTCTTCATTCTTCATTCAGAAGATCCGCTGAGGATGATCAGCAAGTCGCGGATCGAAACGTCGGGAGACATGGACGACATCAACCGGTGGAAAACCCGAGAAACTTTTCTGCAACTGATACACCGGGAAAACCTAAGATCATACATAAATTAATATCCATCTGAAACGAAATTATTTTTATTGGAACTAATGCACATATATATTGTTACTGGAAGAATTATCCATAAGTATACCGACTATTGGTGATTACCTCTCTTTGATTGCAGTAATTGAAATGCGTATTGTTCTGTCCATATTTTAAAAACATCTCATCGTAAGGGCGCAATGAAAAAATTAAGCATGAGTCTGCAAAATTGTCCGTATCCCTCGTCCTTTTAATTCCACTTTTCCAAGGTAATACACCTTTCCTTGAAGCTAAACTTGGGTATTTCCCCTACATTCTGAGTTTGAAATATTTTGACGAGGAAAATACAGCGCTAAGTATAGAAACCATACCATCTCGAGCACTAGAATCAATCGGCACAATTGCATTTGAATGAGAGTGAAAGGAAAAAAAATATTTATAGGAGTCCCTAGAACTTTTATTTCTACTTGAAGTTACTTTATATTAACCTTTTGAAAAAGTTTTGATGCCCATTTATTTAATACATTCCTAGTTTTGTATTCAGACACATCTCTCTCACACCTTTCTCGCCTAACGCAGCATGATACTTTACTTTTACGTAGTTCTCGTGTAAGAGTAAATGCAAATTTGGGTATAAAAAAAGATATCGAACCTAATGCATCCTTGAAAAGGGGTAGAATTTACTTAGCATAGTGATATCGCACTGGATCGCAGCAACTATATTTAGGGGAGCATCACTATATTTTCATAGGAAACTTGGTCACGTTTGTAATAATAACAAGTAGTGGATGCTGCAGCGAAATGGGTCTCAAGTGGATCATGTAAGGAGCATCGCGAAGCAGAGAGCGTGCGGTTCGTAGTAATTAATGTTGCAAATAAATTGCATACAATATTATAAAGGGTGGATGAAAAAGTGAGTGGTTTTCGTGATTTCTCCCATTGCAATTAATTGCATAAGTATAAAGTAATAAGCTGAAAAGTGAATTAAAATAGAAATCTCAGATAATTTTTGGCATTTATTTAAAAAATAAGCCACTCCCCACTGTCCTCGGCCTTTCTACAACGAAGAGATCATGGCTTGCATATGTTAAAACTCGAATACGTAAACGAAAGAAAATACGTTTTGATTACTTGAGCTTGTTAATTAATCATTCTTTTACTTTTTGCAACATTTTAAATTTACATTTCCCAACATATTTGTTGTGTTGGAAGAAAATGAAGGTTATACGCATTATGACGCAGCGATGAAGAATATTTTTAAATTAACTATCAATCAATAAAAATAGAAGCAAAAACGGTTTGTATAAATAATAAAGAAAAAACTTGAGTTTTTGCGGAATTGGACAAAAAGCTACAATTTCAAAAAGTGCTGCGATTTAAGTGGTTGGACGGAGAGAAAAAAATGGAATAAAACATTTTACAATAGTTTACCTGAGAATTTTTCTAAAACTTTGTCAAAAACTGAGATTAAAATTTTGCGAACAAAAACCAAAGATCGAGGTAGGAACACCCAAGACCACCCCAAAACTTTCCTCGCAAAAGTACAAGTAAATATGGCGCCGGAACGCCGTTCCGGCACTAGTTAACGAAAGACATAATAGTCAAATAACACTTTTATTAATTTTGTTGCTAAAAAAATTCTAATATATTCATTCGTAGCCAAAACAAAAAAATTTAATAAAATAACTTGCAATGAGAAAAAGACACATTCATATTTCACTTCTAAAAAAGTAAAGGAAAGTGCGTACCGACACTGCCAACTTTGCTATGACGTCACTGCTGGCCACCCTTTTCCGACTTTCTTATTTGAGAACGCCATCCTCGTCTGTGCTTATGCTCTGAGACTTTCTTCACTCGGTCCACAAATCCGTTCATGCCAACCTGTCGCTTTCTTGGTCTAAAGCTGTTCTTCTTCCATGATTTTACCGCCCTTCCTCAAGTCCCTCTTATTCATCCTACCTCACTCCATTCCCACGGGCGTAAGTTAAATTCCTGTTTGTCCACCGGTATCTGTCCCTTCCACTCTTATGTACGTTTTTATAAAAGTTTGTTGAAAAAAAAACCTCAGACTCGAATTTTTCAAACAAAAATTAAAGATCGAGGATCGATGGAGTAATTTTTTTAATCATAAAAATGCCCACATTTTTTCAGCAGGCATCCCTTCGAATCCTTGGCTTGAATGTTTGCTCGGACAAGAGTAATAGGGAAAATTCAATCGCCCCCACAATTCCATGGATCTCGCCAACCCTTCCCCCTCCCCTTTGTTCCAGGAAATGGCGATTATTATGCAGCCGCAATCGAGGAGTGACCGTGAAGTGAGCGGCGTTTTGGGTTTCCTCGTCTTGGTCGTCGTCAAGCGGGTAATCGGCGTGGGCTCATCCCGAGTGGGAGCGGGAGACATATCTCCCATCTCGGGAGTTTCTCTGGACTGCGTCACGGAATGGACTCTAAATAGGTCTGGATCCTTGAAGGCTAGACAATAGGTCAGTTGACATAACGTCGCGGGACCAGGAGGGGAATGTGACCCATGTGAATTGCATTTTACGGCTGGGACGGTCTTGCTATTAACAGTATGCGTCCCGCACTAACAATGCAACATGGCGTCATCTCGCCATTCGGCACTAGAAAATCGGGTACCGTTCGACCTCGCAAGAGTTTCCAATTGAGTGTACCATTTAATATGAATGAGGCACTGAACCTCATCATCAACCCTTCATCGATACCGATGTTTAAATATTTTTATTACTATTATTGTACTTCAAAAAGAGGAAATCAGGCGCGGATAGTGTGCGTGAGCCAGTGACGTTCTCAAGGTTACCTGGGAAGAGCAATCGACTACAGCGCCGTTCAACCGAACTGAAATCTTGAAGCTTTTCGATACTTTTATTATTATTGTTATCCTTCTATACGAAGAAGCACATCATGGCAAGGGCGTACCCAGGATCATTACTAGGGGGGGCAAGCCAGGGGATTTATGAGATTATTTCCTTGAAAAAATAGTTTTATTTTGGTCACATATCTTTTACTAAAATATATCATTTTTCATGGGTTTAAAGAAAAATTGTTGTATAATTTCGTTTTCAATTCAGTACTGATTTTGTTTAAAGAATTTTGCGATTTTTGCTTCTACGGGGGGGGGTCAGCTGCCCCATGCATCATGGCGAAAATGGGTGGATGTTCACAGCAATTACTAGACGGCGGACAGCCATCATATTACCCTCAAATTAATCGTCAGGATGGCCCGACTCCAGAAAAAAATGCTAAACTTCCATTCCAGAAAGTCCTATGGGCTCTACATAGAGTAAATCAAACAAAACTTGATCCGACTTTTCATCGTGCAAAAGAGGAAGTAGTACATTTCGAAAATTTTCGTAACCATGGAAAATTATTTGAAGAACTTTTTTTAGGAAACATTTATTTAAATGATGCTTTTTATGAAAAAAATGATACGGCTCGAAGGTCATTTTGAATTTTTCTTTGCTTTGTCTTGCGATAGCACGGAATCAGGATTAGGGAGAACAATTTTTTGAAGAGAAGAACTGCTGAGTATATTGTGAAAGTGGCTTTTTGTGCATAAAATCTGTAATATCATGATGAACGGATGGTTAAGAAGTTTTTGTTTGACGCTGGTAGGAAAACTGTGGGTTGCATTTAGTGCCGATGACAGAAATAATTGTTTTTCACGAAAGCACGAATTCCAGTGGCTAACAAAGTGAATTCCTGTCAGTCAGTGTTATCATGTGGAAATTATAGCTGGGTATGTCAGAATAAGCATTACGTCCGGGTTATTGTAAGGCAAGTACTTGAGAAGAGTATTTGAGAAGTCTTTATAACAAAAATAATATACGTAATAAAAACGTAATAGTAATTTCGTGCCTTGGTGATTCCGTTAATTATGAGTAAAACGAGTTCTTATGATTGCATCTTAATCTTTTGGACAATTAAAAGAATTACATTTTTCTGACTGACTTAAATTACAAAACCAGGAAATGTAATAATGTTGGCCTTGGAATTGATTTTTTGTCCGTATAAGTGTGATTAACCTTTCGTGAGCATGTGCCATGCTATTCATTGTTATATTTTTTAATATCCTCCTCACATATTGTTTTAATCAATATATTAGTGGTTATGCTTATTTACATCGACAAGAAGTATTAAAAATCTACGGGTAGCTGTCAAGAGATATTAGTTTAAGAATTCGGCAATTGATTTTGAATATTTATTTTATTATTTTCTGATCCTAAACATTTTCCACTATAGCATACATTTTATGGTGGTTCGATCGATTAGTAAACAATCCTGAGAATGGGTTTGACGCAGCTCTTCACTCAATTCTTTTGTGAGCTAATCTTTCCTCATCCTAGTATTTCTCCTCTTTTATATCCTTATTTATCTTAGTAAATAGTCAATTTTGCTGTATTCCATACTGTATTTCTTAAAAGACTCTACCGGTTTCGACCTGTTCTGGTCATTATCAAGAACATATTCAGGTCATAATTGGATTTCATGAAGGAATCGTATTGAGACTACTATCATTTTCTTTTTTTTTTGCAGTGAAGTAGCATACAACTGTTTTTTTCTGGCAGCTACATATTTTTACGGCAATCTTGTATCTATAAAAGACTATTGTTCTTTTTTACAGTGATAAACAAATATCATGGAGCCCATACCATTTTATTAATTGTCTCTTCTTACTTTCATTCTCCATTGTGTTAGGATCTTATTTATAAACAATATATGAAGCATGTTGGAATATTCGTATCACCTTGGGAATTTACTATTTTAGTCTTCCTCAATATTTTTAAAACAAATGTCAAATAATGAGACGGTTATTTCCTTTCTTGATGTCATATGGCGACATCCTCATTCACTGCCTCTGTTATTTCTCCAGGGTGCAGGATTTCATTGCTTTAATGCGAGTTTTCGTCTTTAGATAAGCTTTGCCGAAAATACACAACAGGTAGATACTTTTTTTACCATTATTATCAATAGCTTTCGTTGGCGAGAGTCTCATATTTTCATAATGGCTCCCATATCTCGGATGATTTTCAAGCGATGAGCCTCTATTCCCATAGTTAACTTGGCTATTCTTTCTGTTGCGCGTCGCAGGTGATCTCGCTCGATCATCAGCCCGCACTTCGGTGCATGCGTCCACATTGTTCGCCGCCGTTGCAGTGTCGCAACCGGCCCTTCCACCCCGCGGCGCCCTCCGCCATCCCCCGGCAGCCGCATCCTGTTTCCACGGGGAGAATAAAAGCGCTCGGCCGCGTTGGCAGTGGACGGGGTGGAAACTCCTTTGTCCCAGAATTGTTCGAGTCCGAAGCGATTCGAGTGATTGGAAGCAATGCAGCAGTTTTCTAAACGCATACCCTTCACGAAAACCTTAAGAGGACGTATCACTCCCGCGAGACCCGTTTTTTATGGTGACGGATCACTCGCTTTAAATGCATGTCATCATCTTATAATTCTCAGGGTGTGTTAAGGAGACCCTTTTCTGCATTAGCATCATTATTATCATCATCAGTGAACAATCCTAACATTGATTTAACGCAGCTCTCCATTACGCTCTCCCATCCGTTAGGCTTTTTATAGTGGCGTATTTCTTCTTTTTCTCGTTCTTTATAACCTGTCGTATGTTACTCATTCGGGGCCGTACCTTGCGCTTCTGCCAGTGCACCTGTCCTTCTACGATTATTTCCATCAGGCCATTATGCCTTATGATGTGGCCAACGCTTAAAACGCATGCTATCATCTTATAATTCTCAGGGTATATAAAGTCGACCCTTTTCAACATTTGCTTCATCACCATCGCCATAAGTTAGCAATCCTAAGAATGGTTTGAAGTAGTTCTCCATCCCGCTCCCATATCCTCTTTTCATGGTGACGTATTTATTGCAACTCATTTGGGGCCATCCCTTGCCCTTCTTTCCTTCCACCAGTCCTTCTACAATTGTTTTCATCAGGCCATCATGACTCATAATGTGGCCAACCAAATCTGTTATCCCATCTCCTCCTCAAGGTTTTTAGAAGAGTTCTCTTTTCTCCCACTCTTCATAGCTCTTCCCCCCCTTCCCCTCGGTTGACCCATTTTATCTACATCATTCTTTGGTGGTACCACATTTCGAATGCTTCCACTCTTGACTTCTCTACGCATGTCAACGTCCAGGCTCCCATAGAGAAACTTATCCACATTGATTAAATAACCTTTTACCTAATGGATATTTTCTCATGTATAATTTTTAACATTTGAGATACAGGCAAAATGTCGGATAGGGTCTACCCTGAAAACAGCAAGATGATATTATAAGTTTACCCATTTAATCCTTCACGAAAAAAATTCTGTCGAGAGGAAGGTATGCTCATAAACTCCTCTTAAACTCCCTTCGGAGGTGATCGCTTGGTCGTGCAATTGATCGCGTTAGTACCTGATCAGCATATATGCACTTACAAAATTATCTTAAAATGCTCATTGCTCAGGGAACATAATATTAGACCCTCTCGACATTAACCTATATCTCAAATATGAAAGGGAGATCGGGTTGATGTGGTGGATAGAATATTGACTTCACACCTCGTGACCCTGGGTTCAAATCGCGGGGGTCGTAGAGATTTCATAGATTGCCTCACCCCTGCATGGATTGTGTGGAGGGCCCGTTAAGTGTAACACTCCGTCCGTCAGATGGGACGTTAATATGTGGTCCCCTATTATCAAGAATAGGCTAATAAGTCTCCGGTAATGGGCGTTATTTCACGATTAGATGTATTTCTCTTGTAAATTAGATATGAATTTTACTACATATGTACCTTTACATTATGTGGAACTTTATTAGCTCTTTTCGAAAATGATGTAGCGTATTTTCTATGACATTTTATTATAACAAAACGAGACCTTTTTGCTACTTTTGGACGATTTCAAAGGAAAATGGTGACATTTGGATCATTTCCCGTGCATTTCTGACCGTAGATGTGACACAACGTAGTTAATGGAATAAGAGAAATTTACGTTTATATTGTTGATGGCTGATGGAGCACGAAAGTCTTAATTTGTAATGAAGTTGAAAATTAGAGTAGGTATAACTGAGAGGTGATTTATTGCAAAAAATATTATCACGAAAGGAGGAGATGATTTGGAATTTTGGTGGTGGAATTTTTGATGATTTGGAATTTTGGTAATTCTAATGGTGAGGGCAATGGCGTTGGAATTGGCAAGTGACTGGAAATTACGGGTTCTGTGAATGAGAGAGTTGGATGATAACCTATACGGTCTTGAAAGTTATATCGACGACGGACCATGGACTCATCATGTGTTTGATGGGACACAGATAATGACTACGGTCACGACGATGTTACCGCTTTGTGAGAAACTATATTTGATCCCCAATGGAGATCCAGTTCTAGTATGTGTAGAGAGATAAGTAAGTTGACGAATGGTGTGTGTATTTTTGGTGTTTCGTAATATGTGAGATGATCTTCAAAAACCGTTCTGTCGAAGGGCAACTGCATATTGTGTGACATCCCAACTGTATCTCGCAGCGAACGATGGGATCGGCATATCCCTCGCAGTGGGGTGCACGTCGGGTTGCCCTCAATGCAGGATACGATTTCTCCTCCCTGCGGGCCGCAGCGCAGGTTAAATCAAGGTCCTGCCTTATCTTTTCTCCCATGTCAGGGTCAGACCAGGCTATATTCTTTTTTTAAACATCCATGCATTTCCTAATATGCTACTCTTCTGTTTCAGTTGGATAATCGTTCTCCCTCCATTAATAGCAAATTACTTCCATTTTCGTTAGCTTCGCATTCAATCCGATGGACCTTTCATGTTAATGACTGCTAAAATCACATATGAACATTCGAAGAGATATTTTTGTGAATTTTTAGATATTTAACGGTCATTTATGGAACAGATGAAACTCTAGGACGGATGTTGTGTAAGCTCGGCACGGGATTAGATCCCTATCAAATAATAATAATAATAAAAATATTTACTCCCAGATTTACTTTTAGCAAATTTACTGTGGCAAAAACTGGTGAAAGCAAAGGAGTGGGAGCTTTAGGATGTCTCCAAGGTTATAAGACCAGAAATGAGCCATCAGTAAATTATAAAAATGCATGCCGTACATCAGTACTACGATATCATAGGACAGTTTTTCGATGAATGTAGGGATTTATATTAATGAACGTTTATTATTAAGTTTCCTTAATTTATGAATGAGTTGGTGCTTAGCATGATGAGATGATGGGCTGGATTTGGCTGTAAAATTCTATTGAACGATAACTTAACTTTTTTCATCGTGATCGATAAAGGCTTTGAAATATTCTCTTTTCCTGAATACATGCAAATGAAGTTCTTTTCAGGGGCAATTATTTTCATTTGTTTTAATTTGTGCTCAATATCCTTACTTTTACATGAGTGACATGCGTTGAGAGTTAATGATTACACACTGTATGATATATGCGTATGAACCACATATCAGTTACTGTTGTTACAGTCATTGTTGTGGAATTACATAAACTCTCCGTCAATAAATTCTCACGCCATTTTCTAATGAGGAAATGAGATTTTTTCTATTTTTTTGGACATATTCTGATGAAAATTGCGAATTTTGGCTCTTCCACATGTGTCAAGTATTCTGATTAGAGTTTGTTAGTTGAGATTGACAGGCAACTGACAATATCCATAAGCTTTGACAGCTTACTTACGTAGAAATTGCAGTTATAGGCGAGGATGGTTTGGCAAGTTGGCAGGATGCTAGTTCTCGCTTAATCTTAGGCAATCTGTCACTCTTCTATCACGCCTCTCTAATTCTTTCCATCGACATAATCATTTCATCACTTTGCTCGAAATATTTGTCTATGAGGCGGAGACTGGCAGGAGGGAAACGTCCGGTTACTTTCGAATTTAGAAGATTTTGTTCGCGTACGGATGTGCCTGTCCTTGTTTGCAAGACTTAAATGCGTGACTTTGTGCGCTAGGACACATCCTGTGAATACTGCATCCCGTCAACGTCCTTGAGTCTTAATAGGGCACGCCACACGTGGATCTGTCGATAGTAAGTAGACCAGTCTCAATTATACTGTGTTCCTTCGCAGGCCAACAGAATGAGTTTTTCGGACGGACTAACGCCATTGAATTCAGAAATGGATGAGGAAATGACTTAATAATTATCAATTTGTGCTAACTTGTATCTTTCCTAATGGTGTCAGTAAAATCTCTCGATAAATTTTTAATGAAAATAGGTGTTATTGCAGCTCCTTTGCATATATTTATTTTAGCCGGTAGTGATTTTTAAAGGAGCAAACCATGTATAGAATTCCAATTCCTATGAAATGACCTTCTACAGCAATTGTGATAGAAAAAAACTGCCAATCATACCTTTCCTACAGATTATTTACAACAGGAATCTTAAAATGAATAGCATTATCTAACTTATGAGGTAATTGTGTTCTATACAAACATATTTTGTACGATCAACTCAATCACCATTTATATCGTAGTTGGAACAACTTAGGAACATCATGGGCAAGTGTGTGTGACTAATTGTAATCATTTTTATGGAAAAAATAGGGGTCTCGCACGTATGGAATTTCGTTTAAAACTTGAGTGTCAAAAGTTCCTCAATTTTGAAATACAGAGTTCATCACGAAGTGATGGTTGTTATTTACTTCATTAAATCCTACGTGGACTTTTTAATAAATAATGTAAGAAGATATTATCGATGAAATGAACTATTAATTTCCTTTCCTGCCATTTGTATCGTAATTTTCACATCACTATTGATTTGTTTCCCGGATAATATAGGCATTGTACCCTAAAACAGTAATATCTCAGTGGCGTATCCAGGGAAGGGGGTAAATGGAGTACGTGCTTCCCAAACCAGTTAATTTTAGCAGAAAAATATTAACCTATGATACAAATTTGTTCTACGCCACCATCATGTTTTAGCGAAACAGCTTCCCGACGACCCATCAATTTTGTAATTTTAATCGCCAAAATAGCATGAAATGTGATTTCTAGTGATAAAATCTTCTCATTTTCCCCAGAGGGGAGGGTTCCACCCTCCTGGCTCCCCGGGTCCCCCCCCCCAACACATCGTCCTGGCTACACCCTATAATAACTAATTGCTCGCCCACGTTCAGTTACGTACTTAGTATCATGTAAAAATGCGTGATATGTTTGAAAAAATGCATATAAAAATGCAATTATGGAAGCTTGAGCATGCCTGGCTTCACACATGCGCGATGTACAGCGATGATTATTCGATTGTTTTGAGTTCGGTATTCTTGATTGATCATCACTTGAGTGGTGTAAAAAGAAACACTCACTTTTTAGAAGATTTTTGATTGGATAGATGATGCAAAAATGCGGGGTCAAAGAAAGATACCACAATGGATGGTCAATTCAGCTTACTCCGAGAATTTTGATTTCTCGTGCTCAATCATTCAAAATTTGCGTGCTGATCATCGCGACAAACAGTGATAACAATGGCTCCCATTAAGGGCATTTTCCGCTTCAAATTTCCTCGCTATGAGCGAGCGGTCATTGGAAAGCGCGGTGGTCAGGCAAGTTCACCCTTGCGCCCTTTCCCACCCCCCCCCCCCATCCAACAAGCTTGACGCACCCATTGTGGTGCACTTAACGGAGGATTTTTGTTGACCTCTCAGCGGTCGGCGCTGAATTGTCACTTCAAAGATGAACGCAAGTCATAGTGTACCAATCCGATCGCGTAGCTGGGGAGTGAGGCGAGATTGTGCCTTTGTTTATTTTTATTTCTCACTGCAGCTACTTGCTGCTTATTTCGTGGATTTTAGGCATTTAGAATTAATAATTTATATTTCACGTTCCTTCACCTCATTTACCTATTTTCACTGAGCGATAAGCAATATCTAGCAATATTACCTGCCCCTAATGTTACAGATAATATTTTTCTACCAAATCTACTGCTATATTCTGGGATAATTCTTGCCTTAGAGGTTATAAATTACAACTATCACTACAATTCTTTTATTTATTTTCTTTGGGTACAGTGACTATAATCTTCGGTATGTAAGCGCTAAGTATTGATATTGGAATTAGATTACTTATCTATCAGTAAAGTTCCGATGTTTTGTAGCCTAAATGTTTAAACGTGGTGTCTCTTCTTGGCAATCTTTCTATTTAGAATATTAGTATTATCATTACTTTTCCTCTTCTATTCTTGACCTTGTTTAATAACTTTTTATGATTTATCATGAGTTTAGGTCAATAAAACTCCATGAAATATCATTTTTTTAAATCTATTTAGAATGCAATCAGCGGCATACAGTTACTAGTCATTTTTTCCCTGTTTCTGAAGAAAATGGCCCCATTTTACTGTTGTTGCCTAGGATGTCATGTCATAATTAATAATCATAATATAATAATGATATATTTTTATTGCTCCTCTAATTTGTAACTATAGATGCAAATTCAGGTTGGAGCTTTAGGTGACCCCAGACGCCTTTGCCTGTTGGTGGGATAAACTTCTGAAAACAAACGTAATACTTTGTATATTTGAATAACAAAAAGTCTTATAGATACATAAATAGAACTTTTGATATATAAATAATAAAAGTAGTGATATATACAAGTGATTATAGAGTAAATGTAAACATTGAAATTGAAATTAAGTTAAACAATTGAATTCATATAATGGGTAGGAACCTATACTGACTCTTTAAAGCAAATGTTTACCTTTTTCCCCTCTACGTTAACCCTAATTACCTCTTAAAAGGACACACTCAAAAAGAGTAAATAGATAATCATTTTCTTGTTATTTGTCGACAGATGAAAACGTATAAGCCTGACTTTATTAACATAAATCTTCGACTTAAAGATGTCAATAGGAGTGAGTTATTGAGAAATGATCTCACCTAGGCCCAGACTACCGTAGACGCTTGAATACGTCCGGAAAATGTATGAAGCAATCAATCGAACTCCGTAGAAGCCTTCGTTTTCATGAACTATAAAGGCTCGGTAGTGCAAATGGCAGTGCACCTGTTACAGATTCGGGGAATCCAGGTTTAAACCCCGGTCATGGCAAATGATTTTCCCTCAGAAGAAATTTTGTATTAATATACTCAGCCCAAACATTATTGTTGTTTGCCGTTGGTAAATTCTTAGCGTCGAAGGTGAAAAGGAGTATGAATTACTCAAATTTTAATATCCTTTATTCTGTTCACAATTTCATCTCTTTTATTACGTTCCTTGTATCTTACTAAGCTTTTACCTGGATACAGATAAAAAATTCTCCCTCCAAAAGCAAGCAAAATTCTCTTTGATTTTAAAATTTTCGGTCCCTAAAATAGTTAAAAATATATCGTTCCGAATATAACGCTGTATGTTAGAATAAAATAAACATCTAGGATTACACTGCATTTTGCGCTATCTGGATGTTTTTTCTTTTCACCGCGAATAGAATAGATTAGATGAAATAAGTTTTCCGAGCATATCTACTCACAATCAGTACCGTATCGGAGGATATCTTTTTTAGAGAACGCTTCAACCATAGCTGTGCGCTTCTTCGCTGTGTGCGGTGGGAGAAATTCATTCCTCTCTCAATTTTTAAAACGATGCGATAGGTTGGTGACCTTTAGTGGGTCACAACTGCTTCAGCCATTCAATTCAGTCCATCCGAGGCTAATTCTTTAATGTAGAGGCACGGGGAGAGAAGTAGCCGTCAGAGAAAAATAGTGTTTGAGTCAAATGGGAAAGACGTAAGGACTGCAGGATATCGAATATTTTGATTGAAAGGTACACGAATGAGTACATCAGTTGAGCTTCACATAAAATTAAGCGTTTTATTCTGCATCAAACTGAAATTGATTCGTAGTAGCAATCTAACCGCCTCTACAAGTCTTCTCTCATTACTGGTACTCATGTCATCAGTGGTCACCCTTTAATATCTATTGAAAGATGAAATGCCATAAATATTTTTTTGTATATCTTTTTATTCAAACTTACGTACTTTTGAGAGATGAAGTAAGACTAGGGATTGACGGAATAGAACTTTTATGTTCTATTGTGTATTTGTGGAATATCATAATTTAATGATATCAGCAATTTCAACCTAAGGGGTAGCTATTTCAGTGAATTTTGTAAATAAATTTTGAAATACTGCTGCTTTATTAATAATTTCATAATTTTCGAATTATTCGATAAATATCCTGAATGGGCTATTACCGCACAATCATAAATATTAATATTTTTTATCAAACAGTCCTAAGTAGTTTTCATGAATCTGGCTTTCAATTCAGGATAATTCAGTTCACCCATCTCCATCCACCTATAGTTCCTAAAAACAATAAACAGTTCTAACTTTGGACTCCTTTTTATATTGGAAAAGATTTTTTCTCTTCATTTTCCTTAATATAAGGGAATCGCGAACCATTGCTGAATGAAAAATAAGGACAAGGCATTTACTAAGCTTTGTTACCTTGACTGATTCTATTGTATTTAAATTATTTGGAAGAGGGTTGACTCGATCAAGGAGAGTGAAGGATAGAACTAACAGAAGCGTTTACGGTCAATTTCTGTGTAAGGATGTAATAATGGGAGGTATCACACTTCTTAATATATTTTAAATACAAAACTTATGGTCTTGGTAAATGTTAAATTTTATCGTTGAGAACAATTTTTATTTTCCCAAATTTTCGCTGCTTTCAATCGGATCGCTGAAACTAATCAACGTCGCCTAAATCACAGAGTCGACGGAGAAATAAGTTCATAGGTTCCGACAATAAGTTCTGCCATTTTACCTTTAGATGAAATTCCATCAAGTGAATTTTTTGAAGTATTCATCCGATTAAGCATTAAGATTGCATGGAGTACTGAGAAGCATTCTTTCAGCTTTCCTTTATGTACAATGTACATTGTGCATGTGGGATGTACATTGTTTTTCTTTGTATTTATTTACCAACGTTTTAACAATTTATTTAATTATTCATACATAAAATTAATAAAAGGAAGGGATGCATAAACTTACTTTCATGACATTGAATGTGCGTTTTGTACGGAGCCAATACAAGTGGGTTTGTTGTCCTTTTTTATCAATTAGTATAATCATCTCATTATTGATAGAAAGTACATCCCTCTAAAATTCACAATAAGGCCTACTCCCTTGCATTGTATCTGAAGATCCATCAAGTGAATTCTCTTCCTTCCTCTCCCTTGTTAACCCTACCTCCTATCCTCTAACTCTGTTTTCAAAATCCTTTCCCTTCTCAGCAATTGCTTCATCCATACTTCCTGACTCCTCCGTGTTTCATCTACAAGCTGCCTCTCGTCACTCACCATGCCCAGCACTTCGTCGTTCCCCCTCCTCTCTGTCCACTATGTCATTAATTTCAAATTGAATTTATCCCTTTAACAACTGAATTTCAGCAGCGCTAGCGTTGGTAACAAGTATTGTTTTCAAGACTGCGCGTATTTTCCGCTGAATGAAGATAATCAGAGGAGAGTGCGTCGAGAGGCCATTTCCGGGGATAGGGCCTCATGGAGAGACAGGGGGTAGAAATGAATTGGCTCCCCCACCACCCATCTGCTCTTCCCCTCGCACTGAAACAATAGTTGACCGGACCTAATTGAGAAGAATTGGACTGACGTTACTGTTGTAACCCTGAAATTTGAACATTTCTGCACATTATAACACGGAAAACACACGGGTAACTTGGAAAATTGCCCAATTTCGGTATCGGTTTTTGCGGGAAACTCTAACAGTATGAAATAGGCAAGTGAATTACACAGCGAAGTAATAATCATAATTTGCCGGGCGAAATTATTCATGGAATTTTGCCTTGACCGGTAAATACTTATTTTTCTATTGAGGAATCTTCGCGCATCGTGTAAACTCTCGGTAGACTCCGTAAGATATGCTGATAGCAAAGGCACGGTGATTTTCTTGAAAATAAAATGAAAGGCTAATAATTTTCCTGGTCTCAATAAAAATGTAAGCAACGGTTTAGCGGAGAATGAAAATTAAAATGCTTTCACTTAAAAATACAAATATGTCACGTCAAGAACACCTAATCTTTAGTTATTTCAACTTCACAGTAGTGGACTTTGTATCGTCAGTATTTCACGAATAGTCGCTTCTGTGTTATACTGACATTATGAGGTAGACGGCTGAGAACTGCGATGCGGTGATAAAAACACCCCATTTTTAGTTATTAATTATACATTACACATATTTAATTTCTGAATCCGCCTTTTGTTGTATTCGAAATAAATAATTGCGACTGCTCATTGTCGGACTGAAGAGTACCAAACAAAACAAATTCCGATCTTGTAACTAAATGCTTGGAATTAACCATTAATTTAAACAATGATTCCGATCAAAGGAAACACATAAATGTGGAAATCACTCCCCCAGTTATGTCAATCAAGGACGGATGAAGGGGGGACGGGGCGGGTATCCACCCCCGAGATTCCTAAAAAAATAATAGAAAATATAGTAATCGTTAATGTAGCTCTCCATTGTAAAATATTGTTTCACCAGCTAAAAAAATAATGTTGTGAAGAAAATTTGAGAATATCTAAAAGGCACTTGTCAATTCAGACGCGTTATCGCTGAGAGGTATCCCGTCAAGACGCTGAGGGAGGTATTAGAGCTGCCCCCAAACAGATGACCTTAATCCGCTCCTCTGATTAGGATAAGGGGTATTTTTTTTGGTAAATTGAAAATATGGTAATCTTTAAATTGGCTCTTCGTGAAAATCTTATTTCATTCTAAAAAATAAAGTTTAAAATAATTGATGAATATGCGGTGGCCACTTGTCTACGCATATCAGGCACCATAAGAATAGGGTGATCTCCTATTATTTTTTCATTGCCTAAATCGAAATATTATTACTCCTGGAGTACATATTTCACGCTATTAGATTTTTAAATGACGATATATATTTTTCGCGATTAAATGAAAAGCGAAAATTTTCAAGCACGCGAAAACGCGACGGCTAAGTATGAATGCTGGGAAAAGCCCGTGTGACGTCTGGCTGCTGCTGTATGAGGCCACCTGGGTGCGACGCTATGAACGCCACTACGATGCAGGTTACTTGCTGCCGAGCATGGCGGTAGCGTAGAGTACCCTGCTAGCAGGTAGCGCTTGGCTTCAATAAGGATTATTAATACCCTATCAAGCGAAGGAAACTTTCCGACCTTAGGCAATTTTAATAGGCGATTATTGAGAGATGTTTCCCTGAGCTCTGTGCCTCATGCATGCATTGGTAATCTCAGACGATGTAAAACTCCCATCTACTCGTATAGAATCTAGGTCTCTGTGACGTCACGTGGGGTGGCATCGCATGGGCGCCAATCTGGTCTTCTTCAAATGAGGTTAAAATTGACCATTAACATTCGTCTAAATTGGGATTTCTAAAACCAAATAATTTGTATGTTATGAATACACTAATGGTGGATAACGAATCGCAATCATTGTCTTTCGTTTTCTTTGATGAAGGAAACTACCATATTATCGCCTAGAGGTATCCCATGCCACCAAGCCGCTGATGAAAGTAGTGCCAACTGTCCCCCAAACAAACGACCTAAATGTGCTCCCGGTTTCAATGGCCTCAATAAATAGGTTCTTGTTCCCACTAGGAGGAATGCGATCGGGGGCAGGTCACTGTCCGCTATGTTTGCCCTCGATTGTTTGGCCCATTGGGTCCGAGTGCCCCTTTCGGAGATGGCAACGTGGCGGAAGTAGTGACCAGCCCCCGTCTAAATGCGGACAAATTGCATAACATACATGAATGGGCCGCAATTTTCGTCTCGTCCTTGCAAAGGGTCCTCCCGCCACGAACTCACTCCCGCTTTCTTGATCCGTATGACGCAGCCAAAGAGCCCACTGCCTGTTGGCGGTACTCTTAAAGCCGATTTATACTTAAATAGCTATAAATTTAAATTATCACTTAAAGCAAAATTAGCAGCTTCAATGGTTTGGGGCGTTTATGGAGGATATGAACGTGGACAGAAGGCCTTCTATCATTCTCCGGTAGAACTTTCTGCAAACTTCAGCACACAGTGTGTTAGAATTGATTTTAGTTCTTTCTTTGCCGGATCTAAGTCTTTTCCGGGGTAATTTCTCCATTCCATAGTGAATCCATGTTATTTTTCGCCCCAATATGCCTTCTTCTATAATTCACGGAATTAATCAAACAAAAAATGGGTAAAGAGCGCAAGAAACGAATTGACAAATGGCTTAAGCCATGCTCCGCGTTCAAAATTTGCTCGCTCATTTTTCCATGTTCTGCGCTATTGTTTTATATGAATGCCGCCGATGATATATTAGTACAGGAATCTCTCGCTAAGTCCTCCTTACGAATAATTTATTGCTATTTTTTTCTATAAACTGATCTTAACCCCTTTTGCAGATAAATTGATGACGTCACGAGCTCCTACCAATTGGGTCACCGCTTCGCAGAATCCTCGCGGAACCATCTCACTTGGTTCTTCGCTTTTTATTTCTTTTGAGCGATTCCTTCCCTCAATGTGCGGTTCTCTTTGGCAGAGCGAATGAATCAGATTTCCAATGACGCACTAACTCATGAAAAATGGTCGGCAGCTTTGGCTTTTTCGTATTTTAAACTTACGAGAGAATGGCTGATTGTGGAATTCTTTTTCTCCGCCGTTTATCATTCCCTTCCATCTATCGCATAATGAATTGATATTTCGGCCCTGAGTGAACGATCCGACTGTCGAAGAATCACTTTTTCCAGCTATTATGATAGCCGATATCAATACTTTGAGAATTTAAACTTGTCTGTGATGAACCTAAAATTACAACCAAATTAGGCACATCTACCTATTGGTCACTCCTATGTGGTGATTACTAGCTCCTACCAATAAGTAATGGAATCTATCTATTAGGATTGCATTCCTTCCCTTTCTCTAAAATTGATTTAGCAATGATGTTTTGACATTGTGACCTTTATGATGGCTCATTGTGGTTTACTTTGCAGTTTAAGCGGATTCTGATGAATTTTCGCATGAGACAATTCAAATTAACGTACGACCATAAACTGGAAATTTTATTTGTTCTATCTGTGCATAGCTGAGTTTTAACCCCTTATAATGGCAATCTATATCGAAACCATGGTCGGTCCAATAAATTACCAACTCATAGCACTTCATTTGCAATTGTCAGAAATTGCCACTAAGTCACGCCGGAGACTACTACTTTCACTCTAACAGCTTTCATTAAGTAAGAAAAGATTTTTAGATAAATTAGGCAGATACGGGGAGCTATGGGTATGTGCTTCTTTCCAATGCCGATCCCTTTAGCCGAAATCTTTTCGTGGGCGAGTTTCCGTGTTCCCTTCAAAGACAGCTTCAATTTGGCGCTGCCTGGCCCTCACACACATTCTACCAGAGGTCTGCTGGTGTTTAGAGAATGCACAACTCCTTCATAACTCGTCAATTTTGGTGACGGAATACTCTTTTAAAGCTTGGGCCTTCGTGATGACATCCTCAGAGTGAGCACAGTAATTCTTCAGCATTTACTTGTACCTGAAATTGAAAAAAAATACAATTTACTTAAATACTTAAAAAGGAAATGGGCGAAATCGTTAAATAAAAACTTTTGGGCTATGTCGCCCCGTCAATTTTTGGGTGCCCCCAATGTTTCCCGACCGATGCTGGTTGCTTTCTCAAGGTATTCTCTATAAAGAATCCCTTGGCACCCAAAAATTGACGCGGCGACTTAGCCCAAAAGTTTTTATTTTTACATGGCGAGTTCCCGCGAAAGTTTTAACGAAGAATTAGCAAAATTATCAATTTTGAGTTACAGGCATGTTAACCAAAGTCCACTTTATGTACTCCAGGGCCAAAGAGCACAACCTGGGCAACTTGAACCGCAAGAATTTTACAATTGTATTCATTATACACCCTCCAGTAACGTATACTTTTTGCCCGACCTAACAACCTATCTGCCGCTCCTTGTCAATAATTCTGATGACTGCCCTGATATACCCTGAGGATTATAATATGATGGCTTAAATTTTAAGCGAGTTAATCTGTCAGCAAATAAGGCCGATCGAGTGGGAAGTATGAATCCCCTTAAGATATACAGCCTGGTATGGGGATACAAGCGTTTATCTAGCCCTTAGCCAAAATTTTTCCTTCGCCCGGAGCCTTTCGTGGTCCCACCGAAAGTAAACTCGGGCATCTTGGCGTCTTTGGCTCGGCGTGGCCTTCAGTCCCTCCCATCCAGGGTTCTGTTGGTGTGCCATGCCACCCTCCTCTCCTCCACTCTCCGCACAAATTTTTCATTCCCACCCCCCACCTCCATCCTATTTCCGTATCCTCCAATTCTCCCCCCCCCCCTCACCCTTCGCAATCCACGTCCGCTCTTCCCCCCTGCGGTCCTCCGCCACTCGAATCTCCCCACCCCTTCCGACCCTCCCTCCCTCCCTCTCTGGATACAATTCCTGATGATGATGTGTCCGAACAATAGGGGGGAACGTTAGATTGACGGGGCATGTCCGCGAGGGAGGTGGATGCGGAGGAAGGGGTGGAGTGGCGGCGGGGGGAGGGGGCGTCAGGGAACGCAGAGGGATCAGGGGTGTGGGAGACAGAAGAGAGACTCTCTCTCTCTTCATGAATATCCTGCTTGGGGACGTCCCGTTCATTCATTGGCGAAGGCTTCCTCAGCCGGTGGCGCAGGCAGCGGGACAGCGGGGGCTGATTGGCTTCCATTTGGGCTCATCTGCATGCGGGTGTTCGTGTGTTTGTGTGTGTTTGCGATTAAGGGAGGAAGAGTGTGCTGAGCCGATGTGGGGCGGAGGGAGGGATGGGCTGGGAGGGGTTGGGGGAGTCCGACCGCCCTCCGTGGTCTCCGGAGAGTTGAACGAAGGAGTGCGGAGCGTTGAGCGACCACTTAGAGGACTCTGAGGGATGGGTGCCCGGTCATTCTTTTCTAATTGAATGTGGATGAATGGTTTGTCCATCCGCTGCTTTTGCGTGGTCATGCGGTTTCCCTCCGAACAATAACAGCGTAGTGGCGTCGTCCATCTGGCGCCATTAGTGCAGAACTGGGTACAAGCGTCCTGAACCTGTACACTGAATAGTAAAAAAAGTGTATTGGCATTAAAAAATAGGGAAATTAGATTCTGAACCAATTGTTCCGGGGGGGGGGGGGGTTGTGATTGACTCTGGTCGGAATATTTACGGTTTTCATTCAGAACAGTAAATAGGGTGGTTTCCTTTATTATTACTCCTGGAGTACGTATTTCACGCTTTTAGATTTTTAAATGACGATATCTATTTTTCGCGATTAATTGAAAAGTGAAAATTTTCAAGAGCGCGAAAACGCGACGGCTAAGTATGAATGATGGGAAAAGCCCGTGTGACGTCATTCTGGTTCCCGCTGTCGCCGTGCGAGGTGGACTTGGGGCGAGGCTTTGAGCGCTGATACGACGCAGGCTGCTAGCAGGTAGCGGAGTACCCTGCTAGCAGGTAGCGCTTGACTTAAATAAGGATTATTAATACCCTATCAAACGAAGGAAACTTTCCGACCATAGACAATTTCAATAAGTGATTATTAAGAGATGTTTCCCTGAGCTCTGTGCCTCATGCATGCATTGGTAATCTCAGACGATGTAAAACTCCTATCTACTCGTATAGAATCTAGGTCCCTGTGACGTCACGTGGATTGCCATCGCATGGGCGCCAATCTGGCCTTTTATTTATAATTGACCATTGCCATTCGTCTAAACCGGTATTTCTAGAACAAAATAATTTGTATATTATGAATACACTAATGGTGGGTAACGATTCGCAATCAATGCCTTTCGTTTTCTTTGATGAAGGAAACTACCCTATTCCAGGGGCGCCGACTTATAAAAAATATTGGGGGGGCCCATACCGCGGGTCTTGCCTCGGGAAATTTTCTAAATTTTAGATGAAAAATAGTGAGTTTTAAAGTTTTTTAAAAGCCTTTTCGAGGGGTCATATGATCAATATTAGAACCCCGAAAACTCGACTCTCTATAACTCGACACTTCGGGAATCTCTACAAGCCTGACACATTTTTTATGTCATTCTTCCATTCTTATAAAATTAGTCATTCTTCCATTTAAATCAACCGGGAGGCAGCTTACATCCCTCTTGGCCCGCCAGTTTGTACCCGAAGGTTCACGCACCGGGAAAAGTTCAAAGTGTGTCACAGCCCCGAAACACTATCACGATTCACACCACTTTTTTCAGTTAACCTGTTTAATACCGTAATAATTATTTGTTTTATATCATCACTGAATTTATTTTAAAAGGTAACTATCGTCAAACAAGGAAAATAAAAAATACCAACATATTTTTGTGATTTTACAAAGCATAACATAACTTAATTAATTTCTTGAATTATTGGGGGGGCTCCGCCCCCCCAAACGAATTATTGAGGGGGCTCGAGCCCCCTCAGGCCCCATGGAGTCGGCGCCTATGCCCTATTCCTATTTGTTGCAAAGCGATGGCAATTGGCTGTGTATGAAATTTTTCACTCCGACGACGATATGAGCCCTCGTATTGAGTTGTCCTTGTAACAAATTTCATGCATAACAAATTTTGGTCGCATTACAATCAATCAGAATCGACCGTTCGGAATGAAAACTGATCGGAATGACTCTGATCACTGTTTAGCACATTCCCTAAAGTCGTTTTTAAACAGCGTGCCTCTCCCAGAAAATGGAAAGAAATGGTTACCATTAGCTTGGTTTCCCTTAGCAAGTTTTTATTTCATTAGTCGCAATAGAATGTAAAATATTTTTGCACTTCGCGTTCAAGTTTAATATCCTATATTTTTTAGAAGAAAAACCTGTTTAAAGCTATTTTTGGTTGAGCGGTATGGCACACCCTAAAGGCCATATATTGGTAAGCCCCCCAAAAAATGGTCATAATCCTCTCTTTAAGATGCCATACCGAATGTACCACTGACTTAATTATAAATACAGGCGCAACGATTATAAAATTAGTGTAAACTTCTATACTTTTCGGGAATATATTGGTACCGCAAATTACATGAGGCGTTGGAGATGAGCATGGCGAAACATGTATGGGATCAGAATAGGAAACATTCAGGGACTGTGGAATTGAGATAATTACCACCCCATGTGAGGTCACGCTCCAGAATATACGCCAAGGGTGAAATTCTGCATGATAAATTACTTTGACTTAGTCGGGATACAAACTCGATTCTCCTGGTTGCTGGTCAGGTATGCCACATGCCACGTAGCATACCTGACTGGCCATCGGATGATCCGGGTTGTAATCTCGGCCAAGCCAAATCATGTATTCCTAATGAATCGGTGTATATTTGTATATTCACCTGTTGCATGCAGTGCTTTGGAGTTGGTCACAGTTTGGTAACGGGACGATGGGGTGAGACAATTCGCTATCTATCGGGGAGAGATGTTGAAATAGTCGAATCCAAAGCCTACCAATTTGGGCAATTGCGTTAACAAGTAATTTTGTTCGTAAAATATATCAAGGATTAATTTATACATTTTTCTCCTTCTCGTAATAAAATATACTCGGTGGTCTTACCGCCAGTGAAGGATTTACATGAAACTTACTCCTACTGGCAGTGGCGGATCCAGGATATGGACAAGGGGAGGGGGGCTAAGTGGGGGTCAACCTACCAGCACTAGTGGGGGTCCGAACAAAATTACAATTCTATCTTGTGTAAATTAAAAAGAATTCACGCATAGATAAATAGGTATTTGCGAGATGCATCAAATAAAATTAATCATTTATTCTCGTAATCTAATGCATATTTTTGCACTTATCAAACCATACCTCCGTCTGAGTTCATTAATTACATTACTGCGTGATGGGAAAATTGACGAAAATGACTGTCTGCCATTTTATTACATATACACAGTAAAACTTTAAAACGTTTAATTAAAAATATTATGAAATATAAACTTCCCGTTTTTTCATGGCTCATTGTTTGTTGCGAAAGGCTCAATATCAGCCTGCGTCAATACATTCTCCGTTGCCATCGGGCAGATCCTGCGTTGCCCGTCCCATCGGAAAATCAAATTTATTGACGGCGTCGCATACGGTCAAAGATTATTTCTTCGTCAAGTACCTAATCAATAAGTCTTTATTTGTGATTTCTATATCTAATTCTTGATCTATTTGTATTGTCATACAATATGTATGACTTTTCAAAATACTTGAAGGCCAAAAAATTAACGACTATAATAGGGTCTACTACTTTGTTACGAATGGGTGACATCTATAGCCATATAGTCATAATAAATAAGTTATAATCAGTGTAAAAATTACGAATCTTTATTCTATATCTTTACTGTAAATAGTTCGAAAAAAGCCGTAACTTGATATTCTCTCTATGTTGTCCTAGGCGCGCTATTTTTGCGAAGTTTTATGTCATTGATCCTTTTTGAAAATGGTGAAGCGAACAAGTAATGACAAGTGGCATAGGAATCAATAATGCCGATAAGCAACCCTTTTAGAGTAGTGGAGTTTCTCTTGTTCGCCTGTATAATCATCAGTTTTTTTTTAAATTAAATGTACTTTTTGACATCTTGGCTAGGTGAGTTTTGTTAGCAGCGTAGACTTGCGGATTAAAACGCCACTAAAAATGAAACTCAAAACGCTAGTTCAAACATGCTTGCATTTTGCAAAATTCCTAATGTTTTTTCAACGACATATCGTTGCAATTTTCAACATTTATAGAAAACTTTCATATTTAACTACCGCTCAAATTTTGACTGAATACAGTTGCTTACTCTCCTATTATCCTGGTCACCAAAGTCTGTGCTTTGGCAAAGCACCCTCTAAAACGGGTACTCTTTTCGTTTCAGCATTGATTATAAGATTTTAAAATGCACTTTAAAACTTGCATTTCAGTCTATAACAACGGAGGGTCAAGTTGGTATCCTTTTTCGTCATTAATAATTCGAATGCAAACTCGAACGAACACAATGTCTGCGATGGTAGTAGTTGTGGATACAATTCTCCGATGCCGACTCTCATAAATTCGAACGCTTTAAAAAATCTGCATTATGATGATATGATAATAAATCCTCTATTTTTATGGCAAGAAAACTCCCCAGAAAGGTACCCGCATATTATCATCCGAGCTTATCGATATTTATTATCCAATAAGGTTCTTATAAGCCCCCTGGCTCAAACTTTGTTGCGGACCGTATATTTGTTATACGGTGGTTCAGCTGGGAATACCAGAAATTTTTTATAACCTTTGCCTTGATGATAAAAAGGAACCATAACTACTGCTAAATATTGTTAATCCTATGATGCAGCTCTCCTCCCCATAAAAAAGTCTGCATGAAAATTAATTAGTCGATGAAAATTAGCTGATAATGGTATTCTGGATGAGTTGTAAGGGACTAGTTATTTAAATAGATACGCTGATAAGCTATTATCAGCTAACCTTTACATATCTATGCATTTCTTATCTTTGAAAGCATTAATTATTTTTCCATTCAAAAAACTAGTACCTATTTAAAAATAAGTTTCTCGCACATTGCACAATCTCAGGGATGCCGACTTACAAAAAATATTGGGGGGCCAAACCGGGGATCTTGTCCCGGGAAATTTTATAAGTAGTGATTTTTAAGTTTTTTTTAAGCATATAGAAGAGCCATATGATCAACATTAGAACCCTGATGACTCGAATCTTGATATCTGGACACTCCGGGAAAATTGGCAAGCCTTTCACATTTTTTCCTCACACCCATAATGAATTTTTGAGGGGGCTCGGGCCCCCTCTAGACCCATGGAGTCGGCTTCACTGCACAATCTTCAATGCTGCAAAACATTTAATGACGAATGGAAGTTAGTTAATTTTATCAGAAAAACTTGTTGGCTCAACCGTCTTCAAACTTTCATAAAAATAGCGTGTGCGGTATATTTAAAAAAATTTATCATCTGGCTCATTGTACGATCTTCTGTGGCGCGGGCATAAAGTATTTATGGGCGCGGGGATCTCGTCGTGCGCTTTTGTAGCTTCATTCGGGACAACGGAGCGAAAATTCCTCAGAGGAAAATTCATTTGTCTTTTTCAGGAATCGAGTCCATATCTCCCGTATTCATACAAGGTGCTTTGCCACTGAATCTATCACAATATTGAAGATCCTGGCGCGAGTTCGGTATATGCGCGTTCAAGGCAAATGATTTTTCCCCAGTGGAACTGTCGCACTCTTTTGAGTCTGATTGGCGCGCTGGCCATAACAGCACGCGCAGAGGGACTCGCCCACTTGATGGTGGCTCCGCAAAAGTACGCCGTTGGCTAGTCCACGGCTGCTGCCTTCAATCCAGCCCCTGGCAGTGGTGTCATGGTGCCGAAACGCGCCAGGACGCCGTTCCGGCCCTGGTTAGGAAAAGACATAATAATCAAATAACACTTTTATCAATTTTGGTGCCCCAAAATTTCTAATTTGTACATTTCTAACCAAAATAAAAATTTGAATGTTGATTAAGCAAAGGCATTTACGTATAAAAATATGCAGACGTAACTTGCAATAAAAAAAACACGCAGACTAATATTTCACTTGGAAAAAAGTTAAGGAAAATGCGCTCCGGCACGGCTCATTTCGTCAAGATACCGTTGGCCCCTGGGTCTTGAGCAAAGACGGATTAAGGTCGCTTTTTGGGGGAGTGCGGGGTTCACTACTTGCCGCGGCGACATGTGTGTCACGCGATACCACCTTTAGTCAGCGATAGTGCGCCTGTGGTATGATATGCGTAGGCTAGTAGATTTCTGATACCCATCAATTATTTTTAAACATTTTTTGTTAACCTTGTGAAATAAATATTTTCACTAGATTAACCAGAATAATTAATTGGAGAGCCACCTTAAAATTTACAATTTTTTCCATTCCTCCATAAATTATGGGGCGAGGGGGTACTTAATCCACCACTAATCTTCAGTTAGTAGCGCTGTCTCGCCTTCTTGATCCTTCCATTACTCGATGGCTCGGCGAATGTGTCGGCGTCACGCCGGCTTTGGCGACGCGAGCGCCCGACAACGAAAACCACCAAGTGCGCTGGCGCCAAAGTCAAATACAACTTCGACGGAGACAATTGATAAGAGGCGGTGGAGCAATTGATAATGATTACCTCGCAACTCCCTCATACGCATTTTCAGGTGAAGTAGTATAGAGAAGCGTGGGATCATCACCAGTCAGGAGTAGTAGGTCATTTTCATAATTAAAGAAACAAATCATGTGGAATAGGGGACTAGTTTGGATGCAGTGAAATAGATATCATACTCAATGCAAATCTTCTGCAACTGCCAGGAAACCTGAGGTAGTTACAACATTCTCAATTTATTCTTTTCTTTTTTAATTTCTGTATCCCATATTGTGTTCTGTGACATAAACTCTATACATTTTTCTGCTGATGGCATGTGAATCTTTCTTCAATTTTGACCTGCTATTGAAATACTCTTTGCAACTGTTTCAGGGAATTCATCTTGTGAGAAATTACTGACCTATATTTCTATGTCTTCTCTCTTATAAAAGTTTTGAATTATGAAATTATCTATACAATCATTTTTCTATCTTGTCTAGCTTATGTTTTTTGATATTCCATTAAAAATATGTTTGACAGTGTAATCCACCTTCATAGCCATTTTAATCATAGCTCATGGTGTCTGAAACCAATTAAGCCCTACCATTTCACAGCTAATTTATGTTATTCTTATTAAAGACTGTACCAGTTACCAATAAATATTATTGTTGCCTTTTTACATTTGCTTTTTTTATATGCATTTACGTAGTGTAACCCTACTGTCCTAAGGCCTTGGTGGGTCTTCCTTCCAAATATCAAACCAATGAAACTGGTTAGACCATAAAAAACTGTTTTCCTTAAAGCAGAAGGATTGATACTCTGGATGAAACTCCTTACTCGGGAATTGATTTTTTATGGAAAATAAAGGAATGAATTTATTGGAAGATTCACTAATATATATTTTTAAAGCTCACTATGTATTGTGGTTTTTCACCGCAGAAAGCAGAGGAGAGCCGACTATGGGCATCTAAGAAACTAAGCATTACTTACTAGGTAAGTGAATTGCGTCGAAATGGCAGCAATACAAACATATTTCACCCTTCACGAACACATTAAAAAGTAGTTACTTCATTGATTTAATGCTGTGAAAATAGCTTCAAATTTAAGCTTCAGTTTGATATTAAATGCAAATACATATGCGGCAACATATTTTTTGCCAAAATTAGAGGGTGAAATACTGCTGTAATAAATCCATGCAGCGGTGGCATTATTATAATTTACGGGAATACCTCTTGATATAAAATACAACTGTCAGGGCCGGCTTCGAAGATGACGTCTTCAGAGCATATTTTAATCGCTAACTGCAGGAAGGCATCATGTCCAAGTGGAACGATGTTTCTTTCTTTTCTTTAAGTTGTTTCTAGGTGCAAGAGCTATCAATATACATAATTTCTAAATGCCCATTCATATAAAACAATTTTTTTAACTATATGTGTGGTGTATATGAGTTTACCAAGTTTTTTGTCTCCTGTTAAGTTAGCTAAAATTGGACAAGATGCTTTTCTGCAGTTAGCGGTTTATTTGGGGTCCTAGAGACGAAAATCGGGGAGATTTGAGGCTCGTAACTCCACGGCGAGAAACACGCGTTAAGAAGCATCCCTGTATGTTGCCCCACTTGACTTGAGCTGATCTTGCAGGCGGGCGACTACTCACCTTACTCCACTATTCTGTGTTCACCATTGGCTGGCGTGGACTCCAGCAGAAGGAGCCAAAGCATGAGGGGTGCAATACGAGAACCCAGCATATAATATAAAGTCGACAGTCAACAAGTCCGAAAGCAGACGGCGACGCAAAAACGTAAACAAATTCTAATGATACCATTTACGAGCATACCTCCTGATATAACATACGGCACTAATAGCCGGCATCGAAAATGCCCTTTTTAGAGGCCCAAAGGCAAAAATCTGTAGCAAAATAAGTTTTTTATTTGCTACTGGATATTTTAATTGGTTTGAACCATGATTTTATTTATTATTGTGACTAAAAAGTATAGCACAATATTATTTTTTCCTTGTTTTCCCTCATTTTGTGATCTTTAAGGCCTTATTAATGGGAAAAGTCTCTTATGCTTGATTTCCCCATTGCTCTAAGGGTGACAGTGGCATGCAACCTCTCTGTTTATATATTTTCTAGTGTCACTGAAATGATAAATTGTGAGCATTGTAAAATGCTAGTCTTTTCTCATATATAATTAACCTCCTATTTTCATGGAGTCTAATTTAGGTAAAATTCCAGATAAAGGAAATATTTCTAAAGAACATTAGTCTGAGTGTAAAGAGGGAATGAGTGAATTTTATCTGCATACCATCTAAGAAGATATGCAATTGGTGTCATCAGTATGAGAAGATTCATAAAATGGTAAAATGCTAAAAAAAAACAAAATATGAGTCATTGCCAGCTAAGATAGTAAAATACCTACATACATCCGTGAGGAATCTCTCAAATGGTCTTCATTGTCCATCTCTCCTTCCTTCCATTTGTCAAATAATGGATGCCACAAATACTTCTGTCACTGGGGAGATAGATTCACTTTCAATAAGTATAATACAGCTGGAGGATTTTGCATCAGAGATTATGTTGGAATTTGTCCAAGGAAGCATTAAGTGTCAAAATTTTTTGTTCAGTTCATACTACATCTATGTTAAATATATATCTGCAAAAAATTCAGGCATTCAGAATAAGAAAATAAGGTATGCTCCGTACTGAATATAATATGAATGAGCAGGGCCGGATTTACCATAAGGCAAAATAGGCACGTGCCTAGGGGCGTCGCAGTCCAAGGGGTGCCTTCTGTTAGGTAACCGGCAATGATCTGTACTGGACAGGGGCGGATCCAGGATTTCTTTCTGGGAGGGGCACAAGCAAGGCCGTACCCAGGATTTTGTTCAGGGGGGGGCACAAGGATACCTTGTTATACAAAACGAACGAAATGACAATGGGACCGTATAAAAAATCTAGCATATTTTTAAGGGTCTGGGGGGGGCACGTGCCCCCGTGCCCCCCCCCCCCTGGATCCGCCTATGGTACTGGAGGTGCCTTGAAGGGCACTGCTGTCTGCAGGCTTATTATGTAGGTTCCGTCTGCCTGCAGGTGCCCTCTTTGCCTTCCTTTAAATATTGTTTAAATAAAGTGTTTTAGTTGCATAAAAGTTAAACTGTTTCATGTAGTTTTACTCCAAGCTGTTTCTTTAATTGGGTAGTTTCCTTCATCAAACAAAACGAAAGGCATTGATTCCGATTCGTTACCCACCATTACTGTATTCATAATATACAAATTATGTATTTGGTTTTTGAAATACCGGTTTAGATGAATGGCAAGGGTCAAATTTTATCCTTATTTGAAAAAGGCCAGATTGGCGCCCATGCGATGCCACTCCACGTGACGTCACAGGGGCCTAGTTTCTACACGAGAGGATGGGAGTTATACATCGTCTGAGGTTACCAATGCATGCATGAGGCACAGAGCTCAGGGAAACGTCTTAATAATCACCTATTAAAACTGGCTAAGGTCGGAAAGTTTTCTTCGTTTGATAAGGTATTAATAAACCTTTTTTAAGCCAAGCGCTACCAGCCAGCAAGGTACTCAGCTACCCGCTAGCATCCTGCGTCCTATCAATGCTCAGAGCCTCGCCCAAGGTCACCTCACAAGGCGGGAGGGGGAACCAGAAATGCGTCGCATGGACTTTTTCCCATCATTCCTACTTACGCGTGCTTGAAATTTTTCCCTTTTCATTTAATCGCGAAAAATAGATATCGTCATTTAAAAATCTAAAAGCGTGAAATACGTACTCCACGAGTAATAATCTTTCGATTTAGGCAATAAAAAAATAAAAGGAAACCACCCTATTGAATTGTCTTTGTTTTCCTGTGTAAAAATTCAAGCATAAACTTACGATGTCCGCCATGTATCTGTTTATTGCTTTTTTCTGAACCTTACCTCATTCGAGTAGCCTTGCCTAATCATTAAAATCGGGGAGGGTAGGGGCACAAGTGAGGTGTGCTCAAGGGGGAGATGCCTATAGCGTAACTTAGGGTAAATCCGGCCCTGTGAATGAGGCTACAGACTATGTGGTAGTTTTAAAATATCCTAAACCAGAGAGCTAGCTGTAACTTGACAGGGATTCCTTGTGGACAATGAGTGGCTGCCCAAGTGCCATAAAAAAAGTGGAAACCCTCCGTAAAGAGATTTAATCTCGTATAAACCATTCTGAAAATCAGAATGCATCAGCTATCTTATTGTTAGTAACACAACCACAGGAGTTTATACTAAATTTAGCTCTGGAAGGTTATAGGTTAACACCCCGGTCAGTCACATGCCCACCATATAGTTTCAGCTATTTACAACCAACAACCTAAACATTTTTCCAGTACACCTCTTATTCATTACTGCATATTAATGGGTTATATTACCAAAAATTGTGACAATAACTCTAAAATTATCCTCAGTTGGGTTTGTTGTGTATCTCTTACTATCTTCCTGTATATACCTTCTTGAATTTATATTCCATTTTAAGGCAGTGCGAATAAACTTGCTGTAAAAGACTTATGTTCTAGATAAAAGTGACTTCTGATATGCTATCAATACGGACACAGCTATGCTCATTTTATGGCACTGACACACTATATTACCCTGAAGAGGTCATACCTGCCAACACACTTGACTCCGGTGGAGCCACCCCCTTTGCTAGTTACTAGATATGTACTCCATAATAGATCTACTATATACTTGCACCTGATGGTGGGTACTCGATGGCATGCTAAAAAGAAGGTATATGAACTGGTGATATATTTGATGATAACATGTTTCAAATCATTCCAGCCACTTTTGCAGACAGTAGAGACTTTTAGGAACCCCCACTTTCACAAGCATGGCAATTGGGAGTGCAACTCAGTATGAATTTTTGCAACAAGAAGGAAGTCAAAGGTTTACACTGGGCTGTAACCATGGACTTAGATCTAAGCTTTGGAGATAAGTCCGGGATCGAAGCACTTGCTCGCATACGGGTAGTTGCCCTCCCAACTTATTCAACCATTCACGCTGGGCAGCCCTCCCCATTTGCTTCTCCTCTTCTTTCGGAAGAGCCGAGGTGCCGGATGGAAAAATCTGCGGCGATTGCGATGGAGAAATGGATGGGCAGCGGAAATTGGAAAAAGGAGATTGGCAGGGGGAGGAGGGGGCAGCTGCCTCTCCGTCAAATCCAAGTCTGTGGCTGTAACCAATAAACTTAAATGGTAGGGCCCACATAAAAATACCCGCATTCATTTATGCCAACATTGTGCAAATACTAAAAAACTCTAGCACTTGTGCTTCACTCTAGCATTTATGTTCTGGTCATTTCTAATGCATAAAAGAGCTAGATATTTATATCCTGAATCATAGAAGATGCCTTGTAAACAGTGGCATAGCCAGGGGAGGAACAGGGGACACATGACCCCCACCCAAACCAACTAATTTTAGAAGAAAAATATACCTATGTATATGCAAATTTAATCCACTCCACCATTATGTTTTAGAAAAACAGCTTCCCGATGACCCATGAATTGTATAATTTTATGAGCTAAAATAGCATAAAATGTTATACCTAAAAATATATAGATAAATGTTCACTTTTTTCCCAGAGGGTCGTTATGCAAATTAATAGACAGGTATTTGATCAGGAACCACAACTAAATTAAGATTTCTAATATTCGTTACACGCAGGGATGGCAAGTGAAACAAAACGAAAGTCAAAACCAGTAAAATTTCAATAGCTTTGTTCCCGGGAGCGAAATGTAGAAACAAAATTAAATGGATTCAAAACCGGGGAGCTGAACTCGGGTTCAAAATGAAATCGGAGTCAAAATAACTTCAGGTCGAAACTAAACTAAACCTCTTGGACGAAACAAAACACAGATAATGTTTCACACCAGAGGGACCACGTACAGTGAAACCTCGATTTTACATTCCCCCATTATACGTTTTCCCTGATTTTGCACAGTTTTTATCAGGTCCCCAACATTACGGCCTTTAAAAAATGATACTCTATTTTACAATTTACTCAATTTTGCACTTTCTGTAAGTGGTCCATCCAAAAGTGTAAAATAGAGGTTTCACTGTACTTCACCTTTGAACAGTTTAGTTCCAACCCACACACCGAGCACAAAGTATTTTCGTTTCGTTTCACTTGCCATCCCTGGTTACATGTGGCACAGGATTAATAGGCACTCTATAGAATGTTAAGTACCTACAATGAAACTAGATACGCAAAGCTCCCTGAATCAATACAAAAAATCAATAACTACCTAGTTAACCTGCTTAGCTCAAGAAAGGTGCATAATTATTTCAATTAAAAGTCCTCATCCCTTGGGATAATAAAACTCTCCCAATTATGATTGAAGCAACAATTAAACAAAGTTGTTTTTACACTTTCATAACATGTTATGTACTGATGTGGAGCATAAATTTCAATATGGATGTATCACTGGAAATATTCCGTTGTAAGATGTTCTATGCATTAGACGGTAGAGGTTAAGTGCAAGAAAGTGAGAGGCACACACAATAGAAGTTCAAATAAAAAAATTAACTTACCTGAACAGGCAGTTTCCCGTATCCCTCACAGATGTTTCATTCAACCGGAGCTTCTACCTTATTGCATACCACAAATTTTGGTCAGGAAACATGAATTCTTGGATGGGATTACATGCTTTAATGCAGAGACGATAAAAGGGAGTTATGGAATGAAACTCGGGAGATTATTAAAGCAAAAATGCAAATTGATTTATTTAAAAAATATGGCACTTCCATCTCATTGCCTAGGATTGCACTTCCATCATCATCATTTTCACGCTGACATTAGAAATGTGACCAATTCATAGAAATACATAGTGAATTGTCTCCCAAGAGAGAGTCTCATAAATAGTTTGACATAAGCAGCAGCCACACGCCACAAATCCTCTTAAAAGAGGATGCGCAAATACACACATGCACACTTGCAAGGAGCACAAAAAAATCAATTACACAGGCACAAACAAGCACAACTCTCCGATGGCCAAATGAAGAGGTGTTCCCGGCCACGTCCAATTGCATATCTCCATAGGGAATGTCACAAAATGGAAAATACCAGCAGTTATATCACTCATGAAGTAATTCATGAAATTTGAAACAAACAATTATTGCATAATGACCAGTAACAACAATGGCAGATGGAGAACAGGAAAGGAAAAATGGAAAAAGGATAGATAGACATAAGGTTAGAGGAATTAGGACTATTATTATACACTCAGTGCCCAAGCATTAATATCCTGGGACCATTTTCTACGGTAAAATGATGGCTTCACAGGAATACTCCAAAAATAGTGGAGTGGATAAAAAAAAGTCTGGATAAAATGTACATCTATATGCCAGTGAAATTCAAATATGAACTTTGCATAGTATTACAATGATAGAAATTAATCTCAACAATATTAAAGAAACACAATGCTGTCAAAGGGCTTGCTACACACTGCTCATTACTTATGAGTCTACATCATGAAGAAATGAATCAGTGAAACACTGAATATTCTACATTCATTACATTTTCACCCTGGAACCAACAGAAGACTTTCATTACGCCCAAGGTGAGACACTGATAATAATGACAAATTTTCCCAATTGATACCACACATGGTAAAAATGGAAAATACCAATATACATATACACAAGGACTCTAAATAACATCAAAACTGTAAAAAAAAGCATTCTTTCCAATGCTTTACATGTTAGAACTCCTTGAAACATAATGGCCCCAGTGCATAAACCCATTTTGGACAGGGGCTGACCAATTACAGGAGGCTGCACTCAATTCCAGGCATAATCAAAAAAGTATTACCCTTTATGACCTTAAAGATAATTTTATTCTGCTGCTAACCTTTCCTCACTTCAACAGCTTACCTTAAATTACTTTTGCCTCCACAACTTACTGGTTAGCCCACTACAATCTCTGAATTCTGATGGATCTTCTATAAAAATCTACCACATCTATGCCTCCTTAAAACATGACAAACGTAAGTGCACTCCAACTCCTACAGCGGCACTCTCCACTTTCTGCTGTTACGCACATAAAGAGCTATTAGCTACCAGACAAGCTCTACGGCAGGCATTCCTAATTTCAGAATCCCACATCGGCACTATCTACATAGTCACAAAATTCATTCCACCCACACAAGCCAAGAGGTCTTTTTTCGAGTTCTCCACACTGCACAGCACAACACTGAAATCAATCCGGAGTGGATTGATTATGCCCGATATTCACCTCACCAACTCTTAAACTAACTCAATGACGCACCATTTATTAGAAGAATAATCAATTTGATGAATTGTCAAAACAGCTCATTAATTAAGTCACTCTCTGAGGATGCTTGCTTTATAATCAGGTGATGAATTGCTTTAACCACATATATGGTACAATTATATTTTAAGCTGTCAGAGCACTTTAAACATCAATCGCAACAATAACTACCAGTGCAGAATTGAAGTACATTTAACTGTTTTTATGAGTGGCCACAATAAAACAAGGATCCTGAATCGAATACAATTCTTTTAATTTGATGAGATCCTATAAACATCTAAATAGACATTATTAAACCACATTTAAGAGAACAGCCCAAAGCCTGAGTGGCAAATTTTACCGTTAGTGACTACATATCACACTAACATATGAACATTTTGGAGTTCAGTTAACTGAACAAAAAATTTGGCTGTACATATCAATGTTTCAGAACAAACTATGCCTTAACTATCATTTCTCACCTGCAAGATTTACTGAATTATTCCCTTGGGCTTGTAAATGTTAATGCCCATTTTATATAAATATAAAAAATAAAGTAATGTCTTAAATTAGGTAATATAAAATAAGTTTTATAAAAAACCTCCAAAATTCAAATACCAGAAAGCAAACACCTCATTGTATAATGATGGGGAAGACTAGTCTACAACTTCAACATACAAGCACTGGTTCTGACCTCAAAAAATGTTTAAAATTGCACTGACTTCCACATTTAATGTTATTGCCATCTCAATCATCTCATGGAATAAAATAGGCAGTTGCTATACTTCAAACATTTTCAATGTAGCTCCTGATCAATCAAGGGTGTCCCAGCCTTATTTATAGAGTAGACGAGAAAAACATTGGTGACACAGCTCTCAGTCAAAAGAAGCCACAAGAGAAAAGTGTGGAAATAACCTCAATATCAAGAATGCCTTACAAAGCGAAGGAGGCGGGAATTAGCAAAGGGCAAGTTGTAATGATGAATGATACATAATGAAGCAAGGAAATTTGGGAATATCCCAGAGCCAACGTAATAAAATATTCATATTATTTAACAAACCTGAGCTCAAAATTCAACCTATGAAGGCTGTGACAGGAAGAACTTACAAATTGCTGCTGCAAAAGTAAGACATGCAAACGTATCACAGCATCATCGCACAATGACAAAACTCATACTCGAGAGCGAAGAACCACATCAGTGACGGACAACAGAAAGAGAAAGAAAAGGGGCCATTGAAATATCTGGCATTTATGCGTAGTTGAATTTCCATTCACATGCATACCCATGTCCTGTGCGAGAGGACTACGATTACATTCATACCATGCTTTTGAAAGTGTCAACAATCAAGTTAGCTTGACTTTGAGTTCACTTGATGATTAAGGTTTATAATGCCGTACAGCAATTTATGATGCATGTATCGCCAAAGAAAGAGACATTTAGTGGCTAATGAATACGGTGCTTTTCGAAATGCGATGTTTTTTTTTATTTGAGAATAACCACTCGATGCCCTCAACATTGTACGTAGGTCGTAAATAGCCATATCAGATCGTTGTTCATTATCGTCAAGTGAACTTTAAATCAAGCTAATTTGATTGTTGGCTCTTTTGAAAACACCCATGGTTAAGGCCTCCAGCCACAAAATAAATTGGAAGTAGAACAACTAAGTATTAGGATAGCTATTCCACCACAGTCAATACCAATAAGTTCAAGAAGAATGTCCTTTATATAAGGTAGAGTACCTTTGAAAAATATGGTAATATGTACTTAGCTTCAAATGCACTCAACCATGACAAAAATCTAAGGCAGACACATCCTTCACCACTTGCTGTAAAAAAATTACTGTATGCTCAGTGAGAACTCATCATGAAACACTTGACTGAGTGTCACAATAAATGCGTTTGCATGGGTAAAGCACATAGTTTGAGGGATGCTTGAAACCATGAAGTAATTTGGGGAATGAGAATCAAGCACTGGGATTCATATGCACTAATGTATTACCATACATTCATCCCTAACACCTATGGAGGAAGATAGGGACACTCCTTGCAAGTCAAGAAGTGCTTCATTTGGAGAAAAAAAACCCACAAGAATCACTAATCCATTCATCACAATGTAATACCTACCCACAGAGACATAGAATCCAAATAAATAAACTAAATATGTACTTTATAATTTGTCTTTTGGAATTTTGTATCAGTTTAAAATTGGCAAATATGACTATTTGACACAACGACAAATAAAGGATGGCAAGAAACTATAACTTCTTAAAGAAAGTACACAATATCAGGAACAAAACTGGAAAATATTTCTTTCCACTAAAATATGTGTTCAAGGCTACATTAAACAATGTAACTAGCACCATGCATTACAGAAAAATGCAACTGAAATAATAAAAGGAATTAATAAGGCCATCACTCCTACACAATTGACTCATATAAGCGAGGTGAGTAGGGAGTAAGAGGATTTAAGCTAGCACACACATGAAAGGCACCAGAAGAGAAAAAGGTGAATTGACGAGGCAAAAGAGAATCCATTTTTGGTACAAGGACGACACCACCAAGAGGAAGTTATAAGGGATAAACCTTTCAAAAGCCATGCATACCTTGGAATGGCCTTATTTGATGGAATGATGTACAGCTAATTAGAGAGTAATAGACAAATAAAGTAAAAGCTCACAAAGTCCATATCTGGGATGGAGCATATTATGCCGACACAAAGAGTACACAGTACACATTAGGGAGGAGTAATAAAAGATGGGCAGCGTAAAATTTCACCTTTAAAAAAGAGGGTGGGGCAAGTGACCCACTGGCAATCAATAATTCAATAATTGGCACCAAGCAAGAGAAAAATGCTATCAACCACTGGTTCTTCAGGCACCCCTGCAGAATATTTTCTTCTCCCGTATGAAACATTGCAGAATCCAAAAAAAAGCACACCACTTCATCTAGGATTGCAATACTCAAATAACAGGAGAAAATAAAGTCCGAGAGGCAACGACACACAAGCCTTTTACCCCCCCGTGGTCTCAGTCCCAAAGACGATTCCTTTGGCATGATGGTCGTACATGTCACGTGCCAATCCTCTCATAAGCTCACATGTGATGATGCATGTACGGATCAAGGGGCCGCAGGTCCATGAGGGCCACTTCTGAGGAGGCCATCTCACCCATTACTGAGCCCCCAGGGAGTTCCTGTCACCCATCTTCTAGGGCACTAGCCCTCCGTCGACGACGCCTCCAGCCTCCCCAACCCTCACCGTCGCTGGCAAACCATCCTCTTCTTCGTCATTCATCCCAAAGACAGAGCTGCTTCTGCCGCACGTAGTACTCAAAGAGTCGGCACTTGCGGCACGTCTTGATCCCACACCGGTAGCTCCCGGCAGAAGGTCCTGCCTTGCCTCCTTCGGCACCCCCTCCCCCACCACCACCTACCTCATTGGGTCCAGCAGGAGGCCCTCCATCTTTACCACCACTGGCTGGAGCTCCCCCTTTGCAATACTTGAGGCCACAAGGGTACCAACCCACACAAATCTCCAGCCGACATATGCAAGGTTTGGTCCACGGTACACTCGTTGATGGAGTGTTTGTGGTCAGATCCGCACACCTTGGGGTGGGGGACACTGTTGGGGGGAAGCGCTTGACTGCAGCTAGAAGAGCTGCCCGAGCAGAGAGGCTACCATCTGACAAATAGAGGAAAAAAAAGAATCAGAGATCTAGGAACATTTCAGAAATCAAAGAAACAGAATTTCAAAAACATATAGGAGCAACAAAAGATACTTATATTTTTTCCCATACATGTCCCAATCCTAGTATACAAAAAAAAACAAAAATATGGGTGTATGGTGTAGGCAAGACACGAAGATGCAATTTCTTTCAATTATTGTTTTTGAAAGAGAGAATTTATCACAAGTAAGATATGAGTTTTAGTGAGTAACTGATAAATGATTCATTTTAATGAAAATTAATCAATGATATTCATCTCAGTAACATTGGTGCATAACATATTTTGTAGTATAAGGGCACTCAGCAGCACAAAAATCAATTCTTTGACCCCCATAATTTCAATTTGCAGAGGTATAACTTGTCCACAACCGTAAAGAAGCCCGGAGGACGATGGCAGAGGCAGCCATCAAATTGTCCGCCTACCAGCAACTCACCCAGAGGAAAACCAGATAAGATTTCACCACTTAAAGCAGCCATTTTGTAATTTTCATCATGGAATATACCTTGAGTCAACATAACGACAATGACTCATGATGTGCATCAAGTGAGAAGGCTTCCAGTTTAGGGCAAAACAAAAATGTTAGCCATAAACATTAGGAGTGAAAACTATCTGATTGGAATCAGCGGCTTGATTATAACGCAACCATACCTGCAGTTATGATGATGTAAACACACACATTTAGGTCTACTTCTAGATGAATGAACTCACCTGCTCTGTTAGCCCAAAGCTCTAAGTCTGCCTCTCGAGCATAAGTTGCGTCCACTGCCTCTGAACATAATGTAGGAATATGATGGGATATTGCACTTGAAACTGTACTGCTGCCAACTTCAACCCACAGGTCCATTGGAAGCATTTCCCGGCCACGATCTTCCTCCGGCACTCGAACAGCACCAGGGTTTTTCTGTAACAATGGAAATAGGAAGACTTAATGAGGAAACAAAAAAGCAAACAGAATCAGTGTATCTTGAGAAGGAACAAAACACACCCAGGATTCCCACTCTACCTAATAATGTTCACCGTTTTATTTCAAGTTTTCACAATTTTTTCAGGTTTTCACGGCCTCAATGTAATCAAATTCCAGCCCGTTAATTAGCCAACAATAAGACAATCACCGGCCGTATATTAACTAAAAATTGACGTACATAACAGATGCCGTGAATGTAAATGCAGCAATGAAAAGTGATATCTGTTATATAAAGTAATATCGAAGTAAATTTCCAATGGCAAACTCATTTCAAAGCATATGGCATGTGCAGTAACCAAATTTCCCTAACCCAATCTTTCTGAGATCGCAGAAAATATTTTATTAAAATTGTTTATAGAATGTAAGTAATCAAAAAAACAGTTTCATGTAATTATAGCGCACTTGGTTTGAAATATAAAAAGACAAAATAAATACCTGCTGAAACACGTTATTTTCACTTTCACTTATAGAGCGTTTCTACGTAACTGTCACACTAGGGTTCAAAAATTCAATTTGAGGTAAATGGATCGTCCAAAGTCCTGACATGGTGTAAGTATTCCAAATTTTAATAATCCGTACTTGTTTCTCCCCATACTCCAACCATTTTTTGCGAAAATGCGGCGGAATTGAGCTCTCGTTTCATATGAGCAAATGATTCCGTTTACAGAGCCATTCTATTATTGAAGATTTCACAACGAAGATACGATTTTTCTATGAAAATTCCCAGTTAACCATCCTCCCCAATCATGACTATTACTTACCAATCCATTTAATCAATACTTGGAAGTCACATGTTCATGCAGAGGAATGCAATGCAACAGTGCATCGTTTTGGTGTCAGTCAGTGATGATTGACATACATTTTTTTCTGCTGACCAAAATCCAGGGATGCGGGAGATAAATCGTTTCGTATCCAAATCAAGTCCATCCCAAGGATGAAAGATCAGAATAAAAAAATTCCCCAGTATACACCGTTTTTGTTCCTGAGTGCTGTCACTGACTGACATTTTAACCTTTGGTATTGCTCAAGTTTCAAATGTTGGTGCGTGCACTTCATTGGCCCCGACTGGTACACTAAATTTGTGGCATAATATGTTCCTCGAGTAATAACGTTATATCAGTTTTATTATTCTTAGTAAATTATATGTTTATACAGCGGATTATTTTATTTTTTTGCCAATTGTGGACTTTGGCATGCCGCGTATCACTGTCACCTTCATTGTCATCACGTCGCTTCGGTACGTTTGTTGTGAAAGTGGGACATAGAAGCAGAATGATTGTTGAGATCTGAAATCGTTACTTGTAGCGTATGTTAGGATTGATTAAGATGGCAAAGACAGTAGCAGAGAGACAGTGCGAGCATCGTGATAGGAAAAAGTAAAGCAGTGAATGCGAGGAATTAAACAGGAAGAATAGAGAGCGGCAATGAAATCGTAACAGATCATGGCAAGGGTGGTGTTGATGTAGTTGGGGCAAAGGCACAAACATGACCTGGGAAGCTTTTAAGTCGGGTTCTCCTGTAATAAATGCAGTGAAAGTGTGCAATTAAAACATCAAGCAAATAAAATTTGCAGAGATCCCTAAACACAGCATTTCTGCCCCCAATGAAATGCTGGACCAACAGTACGGCACTTAACCAATACGGAACACACTCTTTGCTCACCATGTGGAGTTAGTTGCTATAAATAGAATTAAGATGTCTCCTTACGCAATAGATCATAGTGCTAGGCATACTCACCATTTTAAGCGAGAATATAGAAATCAAAGCAAAATTACTGGATAAATTACATAATACAGTGCAACCTCGATATAACGACACCCCACGGTGTACTAATAAACACTCGCTATAGCGAATTGTCGCTTTACCGGAGGTGGAGCAAATAATAGCCAATATACCTGTTGCGAACAGATATACAGGAACAGGAGTGGTGCGGCGACAGATTAATTTATATCCAATTAACATAAGCATACATCCAGACGAAAGGCGATGTTTTTTTGCATCACTAAATTTCCTTACTCAAACAATGACTAACTATTCAAACAATTTATAAGCGCCGCACTGAATAAAAATTATGGAAAGCATTGTTTCGTCAATCATTATGCCAATGCACAACCGACGAAGCCATTTTTCTATGCACTTAATTAGTTCATTTACGTGATCATTCTATTATTTTGGTATTTTCCACTGAAAATTCAAAAATTAATTGATAAAACAGTATCGCGGTTATTTAATGCCTCAAATGTTTCCATTGGTGTATGTTTATTGTTTCTGTACGTTATGCGGCAGTGAAGTGAAATAACGCATTACATTTGTTTCTACAGGCGAAAACGGTGGAAGGTTGTATAACGTTCCCGCCTTGGAAGACTTTTTCTATCAAATAATGTAATACCTACATAATCTACGGTAAAAAGTTTGCTAAGCTTGAAAAATGATGTGATTAAAATTGCCGTTGTTGAAAAAAAGTTTCTTTTTGAGTGTTACGCTCGCGACGTATTTGAAGTAATACACTGAGTGTACCACGGCACTGCAAACGAGAGTTATTTGTTCTGCGAGTTCTTCCAGCGGCCACCAGGGGATGCTCGGCTACCCACGTCACAAAAGAGAGCGCCAGTACGACTCCGACCACTGACGCGAATAGTTCACCCTTGTAAATCCGCAACGGAGAATAAATACGTCCATCCGGGCAATTCACGCTGAGTATCATTGCTTCGTACATCCTACATCATCGCTAAGGCGCACTACCTACCTTTAGAGGCATCATTGCAAGAAATACCTCATACTGCAAGGGTTTTGTCGAGGAGTTGTATGCAAAAACGTTCCGTTTCGTCTATGTTATATGACGCGGGGAATACTTCTAAAGATACTTACGATCGGAGTCCTTTCTTCCACGACTTCGGGTTTACACCGCAGGCATGACCAGCAATTATGAGGGGAGATAACGCTTTGGTGCTTCGCATTAGTATAATCAACCTTCTGCACTCTTAAAATTGTCGATTCGCAATCTATCCCTGAAATGTTCCGCTTTAGGCTTGGGAGTAGCCCCTTTCTCAGAAGTTCCCGCAGATTGGAAAGGGCAAAACCACCCGAACAAAGCTCCTTATAACTATTCATCGTCTGCATTCCTTGGGCGCTTCTGTGTTTTTATAATTTTGCAGAGCGAATAGGAAGATAAATTAATTTCGACACTCTCACATTACTCCTTTATTTTTATTTTCTCACTTAGACGTGTTTGGTGTTTTTTTGGCCATGGTGACTGCCATCAAATGCTTTCTATTCACGCAACTCACGGACGTGCGGGTATGCTGCCGACTGCTTTCTGCCGTCCGAGGAACAAAAGAAGATGAAGCATTCGCGAATGCTAATGCCACAATATTTTCACCAAAATTAACTACTTATTTATCGAACGACAGTTTACCACATAAATTTGAGACTGAGCACTCCATTAACCTCATATCTAACAGATCGCTAGAAATTACAGAGGTTAAGGAGTCTTGATGAAAGTCTTCCGGCGGTAAAACCCTCGCTATGGCGAGAGACAGCACCAAAAGGGTGTCGTAAAAACGAATTTATTAACACGCTTATTATAGGGTCAATTGACGGTGCATCGGCTATCTCTCGTTATAGCGGGAGTGTCGCTATAGCCCGTACTCGCTTTAACGAGGTTCCACTGTATGTGCTTATGTTTCAGTGGGGTAGCCAGGAATTTCGTTCAGGGGGGGTATAATACAGGGGGAAAATGTTTTAAAAACAGGGTTCTAGGTAGAGGGTTCTAAACTAATTTTAACACTTTTTTCTGAAGGAAAATAATTGTGTTTTTATATTTCGGGGGCGGGGTCCAGACCCCCTGGACATACCCCCTGACTATGCCATTGTTATGTTTCTTTTATATAAATTTCTGTGTTCAATATAGATATATTTTGCAATGCTCATTCCATGAAAAAGAAAAGTTAACACGCATCAAATCACATGTGTCAGTCAGTGACAATTCCCATCAGTCAGTGACACTCCATTTTTATGACCAAAGAGAGGAAACCATTACTTACACAAAGTCACGATTTTGCATACGTTTGGGCAACATTTAGAACTATTTTACGTATTTTGTGGATTTTCTTTATCTTGCATAATTTCAGAGCAATGCGAAGAAATGTGACAACGTCACAAAACAGAGTTTCATTTTTGTCAGTCAGTGACGACGACTTTGAAGTTTAAAATCTCCGGTTCTACAGGGGTCACAGGGTGGTACCAAAGCCAGTGTATGCTTTCACTAACTTATTTTTGGAGGAATCCTCCAGAAAGTTCCTAAATTGATTTGTTTTAAGTCAAAGGGGAAATATATTGACAAAAACTGTGTGTAACGGTCAGTCAGTGACGCGTAGAAACGCTCTTTATTATCCACATAAACTAAAACAAGGTGAGCGCAGTCTATTCAGAGCTATTACCATAAACTGAAAGCCTATTTGCCATAGAAATGTTTCCTTAAGTAAAATTCCAATGGTAAACTCATATTTCGAAGCATATGGCATGTTCCCTCATTTTGTGAGGGAACAGAACTTCGAGTTACAAATCAGATAATTTTCATAAATGGTTCATTCTGGGTCTATTAGAAATGCAAGTTATTTCATTCGTCCTTTTTTGAATACAAGTACATCCCAAGCTATAACTGAAATTGAAATGCTTAGACAAAATAACAGACTTCCGCCAGTAAAATGGAAAATATCGATCAATGTGTCGTCATATATTACGGACCAATTACTAGCATTAGTGAGAGGACTAAATATGTGCAAGATGGTATGAAACGGGTGTTATGGGGGCACAGGTCATGGAAAAAACAGCAAAAAATGGCCAAAATCGTATATTTTATTGTTTTTCACGGAGTTCCACCACCTAAATGTTTCTTTTTCATAGCATTAGCCGAAAGGTTTTAAAATACTCCTTCGAAACACATTTTTTCTTAGTGGCCCTCTCAAAAATATTTTATGAAAACTAGCATTTGAAATTTTCCAATCGACGCCATTTCTCTTTATGCCACTGAAAAGTTGTGAAAAAAATTGGGCATCTGCTCCATTAAGAAAGCCATCAAATGGCACAAATTGCATTGAAAAATATGCTTTCTTTCCCGAGATATTTAAAAAACAGTGGAAATCGAATTTTCGAGCTAGCCGGCCCCGGTGGGCCTCTAGCAGGCTGAAAGTGTGGGAAGGTTAGCCCTTTTTGATCCCAAATCCTATGCTCCAAGTCCGAGAAAAATCCCGGAGAGGGGGCTTTTCACCCTCTTATTCGGCTATGCCCTTAATGAATTTATATAATTTCAAAATTGCTACCAGAAGAAGAGGGTAAGAAAACATTTCTTGCTTCCAGGAAAGCCTTACTTACCCAGCAGAACACTTTAGACTTCTGACTAGACCAAAAGGTGCTGGATAAATATCATGCCTAATCATCAGATACAATTTCAATGATGAAAATGTAATCATTCCACATAAATACAAAAGTATTACAGAAAATATGTACATGAAAAATAATAGAACAAAGAGAAAATTGTACCTGTCTCAATTTTGACATAGCATCAGAAGATATAAATTCTCCCTTTTGGAAATGGCACACAAAGCACATGACTTGGTATTGGCTCTGTCCTCGCTCCTCTTCACCTAGGACTAGAGCTTTCAGGATCTGCACCTCCTGCAATGCAAATGTGAATCATCACTCAAATTTTAATATGCACATGAAAATAACATTAAAGTGGAAGTTATTAAGACCAAAAACACCCTTTAATTTGTAGAATTACCCTTTAATTTCTCAAACATTGACACTTGTTTACTGCTGAAATAGAGAGTTTCATCAAATATACATTGCATATCATAAAGAATACTTTCATTTTCTCCACAATTTCAAAAATTTAAAAAAATTAAAAGTTGAGCAGATTGGATCATGTGAATCTTTTTCCCGCAGCTGTTTTCGGGCAAGTAAACATCAGATCATTCATTGAAAAATAATGCATAATAAAACTGATTTATGGCTCACATTAAATGCTATGAAAAGTCATCTGCACATCAGGAATTAAGTACAACCTAAATTGAAGAACAAAGAAAATTTTATGAAACCTCAACTTTATGGATATAAAATATTGATAGAAGACTGGATAATCTAGCACTCCACAAGAATAAATTTAGTGAAGCATAACTGATACATAACCAATTAGGTACCATATGTCAAGGCAAGGTATTACATACAACTATATTTAGAAGACACTTCGAATCAGATATCATACTCTTCTGTACCATCAAAAATAGAATGCAATGTACTATGGAAGAACCGAAATTCACAAAACTACTGAGCAGTCCAATAAATTACTTGATGGTACACCAACCACAGCATTCAATTCTGAATACATCAATAAAGAGGGAAGAGCTAGAAATGACTCCTATAACACACGATTTCAACATTTTATTGTAGAGGAAATAAGTCAAGTACATACGTTTTGAAAATCAACCAGCTGGGTAATAAGGGTTCCATCTGGTCGCTGGAACTCAAGGGTAACAGTATCTTCGCTAACATTAGCCGATATTGTTTCCTGCAATACATCACCTCCCTAAAAGATAATAGTTTATAAACTCAGACAATGTATCACAGCATGATTTTAACAACACAGGTTTAGAAACGAGAACACCGCAAAAGTAAGCTACAAGCATTCACCGAAGCAAAGGTCACGGGAGCAAATAACCTATCACCACAATTCCGGAGAGGCAGATATTTGAGATACAGTACAACGGTAATTAATTCTTACCTTAAACCGTTAAATGATCGGAAACAAGCTGAAGGCCTATTCTTACTTATACCATCGCAAGCATGACAAAATTGACAGATGAGACGGGCGGGAGGAACCCGGGTAAAATTACAAAAGAGAGAGGGGCATGGAAAATTATAAATCCATCTTACATACAGTGATTACTTTCCTCGTAACTAATGTCGTTGGCTAGTGGGTGTAAATCGAGCGATCCAAAAAAATAAGCACACGGATACCTTAATCAACGGGATTCCTTCAAATATGACTAAAAATAATCGAAATTAAATAAACCACCGGTTATCACATACTTCAAACCCTTCAATAGGTCTTAACTTTATAAAGATAGTGATCAAATATAACTAGCCGTAACGACGTTAAATTTCTGTCAACGTAGGGGTGGCAGAGTATTCAATAAAGACAAACTCTAGAGCTTCTAAAGTAAAATCCGAATTAAATAAGTGCTTATGCAAAAATTATTTGATAAAAAGTGACCCATTCCGCGATATCCTCCAATTCTAAGTGCATGAAAAATTCGGTGACACTTTACCTTTCGCAGTAAAAAACTCAAAGATCAAAAACTTCATGTAAATAAACTCAAAAACATTCTAAAATTAACTGTTGTAATTTGGATTCCCGATTACTAAACTTGAGATCAAATACTATTCCACAGCCGCGAACTCCAAATGACAGCATCAATATCCGCACATCTGCACACATCTCGAGGCAGCCCATAGCTTTGGCGACGATTAAAAAAAACACTTAACATAATGATGCAATATATATGTATACCATCGTAATAAACTCCCATTGATTAGATATAACACGGTTAGTAGGTAAGTAAGGACATAGAACGCTAATACTTGTCACGTAACCACGAAAAACATACGACCACGACGACATTATAGAAAATTCAGTGAAAACAAGCAAATACAACAGTGACAGGAAGGCTTTTTACTACTCTGGACTTGGATATAAAAATAATAAGTACCACAAATACTATTCATTAGCATCGCTTAAAGCATAATAGAACAGGCTATTTACCTGGTTTTTCACGTTGATGAGAAGTTGTAAATCCACGATGGTTACTAAGTTTAGAACGTACACCACAACTACACAGTAAATGAAGTTATATCTACCCGAACACATTTTTGTCTTATTAGTGTAACACCCAACGTTAATCAACTCACAACTTCATCCTGGACCACAACATTAATTACGCTCCTACCGCTTCTGCCTCGCCAAATAATCAAGTCTCTCACGGTCTCCCACCAGGTGGCAGCACATGTCATCGTGAGCAGCCGATGGAGCCGCAAAATGAATGAAATATTTTGAGAGCATGTGAAAATGGTACACTTTCGGAATGAAATTGAGCCGGAATACTGCTACGAAATAGATTTTTGATGAAATATCCTAATTTAAATATGTATTTATCAATTGCTTCGAAAAGACACCAACGCGCTTTAAGTAGGTATGCAAAAAACCTTCCGGACCTATAAAAATTACAGGTGTTCCACTCTAATGAATGTACTCAGTTCATTTATTATCCTTATGTTGTCTAAATCTCGCTGAAAAAATAACATGAATGAAATTTTAAATAAATTAATACAATCATCTGACCTATGATCTCATATAAAATGGATTTTTTTTTTCACCCTTTGACGGTTTTCCGCAGTTTCTAGACGAATTTAAACAGACTTCGCGAAATCACAAATTGGAAATAAAATCAGCATTTTGATTCCATGAGAAGTGATCTTATAATAATATAAATGATTTTCTAATGCGTTTGAAGAAAATAAAATTTCATATTTTCCAGAAAAACAGAGGCGTCGAGGAGCAAAAGAGGCGCCCGCGAGGGATAGACGCACATAGCCAATGTTAAATCCTTATCTATCTAATCATGGGCGCAGTGGCGTAACTAGGAATATGCTCTAAGGGGGGATGAGAGGGGATGGACGTAGGGCGACCTCCCACCCATCGTTTTAGGAAAATTTTGGAAATATTACATGCCTTCAAACAGGGGCGCAGCTAGGAATCAAGGCTAGGGGGGGTTTCAGGCGCAACTAATACTGGGGTGCTTGGGGTATTGCATACCCGCCAGGGTTTGCGGGAGGTGCGGAGACCTTCCGCCGGAAAAAATTAAGATATACAGTTCAAAATGGTGATTTTTACGGCATTTTGAGGGATATTTTATTAAGCTTCACACTATTTTATAAGCAATATTAATCCAATTAGGTAAAATAGATTTAACTTAAAAATTTCTGTGAGCTCCCCCCCCTCGCTGCGCCACTGCCTGCAAAACATTTTACATGATTTTAGCACTTAAAATTTGCGTTCAGTTAAAAGGTTACGTTAAAATTTACTATAAGTCAAAACTAGACAATAGTTTAGAAATTTATTTTTATTTCTCTGATGCTTTGGGGGGGATCCAACCTCCTCATCCTCCCCCATAGTTACGCCACTGAATGGGCGTACCCAGCGAGGGGCAGGGGGGACAGCTGCAACCACTAGAAGCAAAAATCGCAAATGTCTTTAAGTAAAATAATATTTTTTCAAGCAAATAATTTTAAAAACTAATAAAGAGCTGTTACAGTTTCCTTAAAATTTTGATTTCATTCACCTTTTCCATACTTAAATCTTACAAATGACTTGAACAATCATGGCTTCCCCCTAGTTTTGATCCTGGGTACGCCCTTGTATCTAATTGCAATCGTAAACTGTTTCTACTACTTGAATCACAAAATTATCATAATAATAAGATATTTTAATTCAATTTATAATATAAGATAATTATAGATGAAATTAAAAAGCATTTTAACAAAATTCATATTAATAGGTTGGTAGCGCCAAAAAATATTTTCCGAAAACATTTTTTGACATTTTGGAATACACCTTCCCCGTCAGTTAAAGTAAACTTTGTTTGAACACCCAACCTTCTATTACCCCCTGCCTTCTCATCTGGTCCTTGATCCGCCGTTACCTTAAATTCCAAGGAACCCGAAGACTTTGACTGTTCCGCATTATACCCGAGATATCAATAGATATACACGTATAGTAATCATTAAGTATGGTTGCATACATAGCAGGATGATAATAGCATTTCTACATGGAGCATATCAATCTTCGTTTTCGGCGATAAGAATCCTTCAGGTTCATTTAAACCATATTTTTAAATATAAATGATAAATAATTATTATAAAAGTATTTTACGTAAATTAATACAATATCTTGTTCCATGAATTTTTACTAATATTGTTTAAAAAACAATTTGACTATATGCGCTGTAGTTGACCCAAAGAAGGATTACTTGAATTATTTATGTCAACTGCCTAGTCTGCCCAAATTTGAAGGGAAGACGAAGACTCGGTACATACATTAGTTTATTCAGGACATTCAAATATCAAATTCACAAGATTCAAGAGTGTGCATTATGCAAACCTAAGCCCATATGGTTACGATTATATCTTACACTAGAGTCCTTTCAAGGTGTCCTCGTATTTCGCGTTAAATTAATATCTATGTTTTCTACTTTGCTCTATGTTAATATTTTTCCCAATCATAAAATGAGAGATTTAATCTACCACCTGGGATAAGTTTACATAGTAGCCGGCTCACCAATGTTAAGTTTTGAACCACCAGGCTTCCACCCTCGCATTGAATTTTTTCTCCAGTTTGGATTTCACCCTACCTATCTTTATCTCACACATAAACCCTGTTTTATTTTTCTCTTTCCACGTTTAGTAAATATTCTCCCTTTGTCGAAGACAGCTTCCTCTTTCCACAGAAGCTGCTCACCCAAAAAGTTTGGTCCTTTTTTTAGTTTATTGGGCAATTTCCTCACTTTGTCAGGCGCTTTCCGCCGCCAATTCGTACTCCCAATTCACACTCCTAGCTATTATTTCCATCCCTCACTTCTCCCGAAGCCTCTAACACCCCTCCAGCACTAAAAGGCGCTTTCTCAGACCTCCCCTCCTAGTCATTTTGTATACCTGTTCATGTGCCCCATCCACTTCCTCCTCTCTATGATATCTTGTTGAAATATAAATGCTACGAAGACGACTGCGTCAGCAAGAAATTCCTCAATTCGGACCCCTGAATTCGGACAAAAATTTTGTGTACTGCTAAGGAGTGTATGCAATATGGATGCTATAAAAAATTATTTTAAATTACAGTGGAGCTCTATAGGGTCGTATTCAGGGGTGGATTTAGGGGGGCCACATGGATCATAATCCCTCCTAATTTTATCAAAAATATTAATTTTTTTAGTATAACAGTTTTTGTATTCTTTTCCGAGTGCGAAGGGATTGAATATGCAGATGCTACTAATCCCTAAAGTGAGATAAGTTTGAGTTGTATATATCGTAGAGCTAGCAATCTCCACTGTAAGAAGGCCACTCTCCCCCGGGGGATATTCCATACTCTCCAGACCCAGGTCATGACCTTCCCCCTAAATTTAATGCTGAAGCTGCCCCTGTCTTATTACTCCTTTTTTATTTGATTACCAAATGCATTCATTGTAAAGTGCAGGCAATGTGGAATTCTTTAATAAACACATTATATTTTGGTCGAATAATCAAGTCTAAAGCATCGCAGAACTTTGAATATCCAACGGTTTGCTTCTACGGTAGAGGAACAAAGAAGAAAACATAGAGTGATGAAACGGTTGCCTTATTCATTTCATCACGGCCAAAGCATTAAATTTCTCATATATTCTGTCAATATTTTTACCAAGAGATCTCTGCAATAATAATTCTCTTAAAAATTAAATCTTACGCTTTCTTAAATTAATTAAATTGTTGAAAGCAGACATAGAGTTCAGTTTCTGACGTGTCGGTCATGATGACATTATAAACCGCTCGAGTCGCAAATTTTACTATCAAGACGACCGAGGTTCAGAGATCGCTAGAGGTGTTATAATTAGAACTATTTGGTAGGTCCCTAAGGTCTATAATATCTATTAATTATTTCTAAATCCGGAAGAAAATATAGCACGACGTTCATAGATGACACTCGATTTCAAAAAATTAAAGTATCGGTAAAAACACATCTCTGGAACTATGGGTGGAAGGTATTTATCTTTCCCTTCCAATCTAGCCAAGAATCTAATTTAATAAGTAGCCGTAAATCAATTCCGATAAGAAGAATAATTGAGTACATGTGGTGAAATACGAGGATATTTATTCTCGTCTAATAATTACCCTACATATTTTTATTAATTTTTATATTATTAATGAGGGACTTATTAATTTTTAAGACCATGGTTTCGATTATTTTTCCATTATCTATATTAATAAATCATTTTCTACGCTATACCTGTCAGATACTTTTTAATTTACGCAAAATGCTGATCGTGATCCAGTGAGCGTTTCCTTAGCAACTGCAATAATTTTGTTCGCAATATAATACTGGATAAGGTAAAATTTTGATTGTACGAATTTCGTCCAGCTGTTGATGGTAAAAAAGTAGAATTCCCATGATCCGTAGTATTTTATCCTCACACAATTATTTTTTAGCACTTATAATTTCTTACAGTACATAAGGGGTTTTCCACGAATTCCTCCACCATTTTTTCACGAATTCACCAGATTTATAAACATCTTTCGGCTGAAAAATCAAGTCTAGAAACATCGCAGAATTTTGAAAGACGAAGTTCTCAGCTTTCAAAGTTCTGCAATTTTCTTTTGAGTCCATTGTAATGCACCGCTGAAATATCCATATTCCTGAAATGTTCTTCTTCTGAAAATTAAACAAGTTGTCGAAACCATGGTCGTGGAGTATAATTAAAAACTGGGAAAAAGAAACTAAGCATTTCATTATATACCCCTTGTACATCCATAGACAGAAATTTGTTATAGTTTATCAGATCACGCATGATGGATAGTAGTCCTAAACGTCTTTGATCAGATTATTTTCGATAATTACGGAAGTTTTAACGGGAGGTTTTAAGTTATCGGCGGAATAGCATTCTTCAATATTAAAATCACTGATCAAAATGTAAGCACCATTCATTTTGTGATTAAAGGTCGCCTTATTCATTTCATCACGGCCAAAGTATTGAATTTCTCATATATTCTGTCCATATTTTTACCAAGAGATCTCTGCAATAATAATTCTCTTAAAAATTAAATTTTAAGCTTTCTTAAATTAATTAAATTGTTGATAGCAGACATATCCAGTTTGGCTCTCGAAAATGCCAGTCGGTGATCGCAGTCAGCCTTTAGACCTTTCGATGCACCATGAAAACTCGCCGAGCCGAGTATTCGCTTCTTAAATCATTTTATTAATCCAGATTTGAACCATCGAGCTCATTCGTACGACAAATATGTTTTTTTTAGATTCATAATTTATTGATTCGTTTTTTTTTTTTTCATTTAGCCAGTTTGAGCTAGTACTGGCTTCCTGCTGTCTCTCAAATGATCAATATTTTCGAGTGATATCGCGATAGGCTTTATGATTCCGAAAATCCCCTGAATAAATTAAAAGATTAGGGGGAGGGGTAGTGGTGGCGGAAGGTGGGGAGATGCTGTTCGAGGGAAGGGGAAGTAGGCCCTCGAACTTTGGGTGCGCGAACTCGAATTTTCAGATTCGCGGAAATGAGCAATTATACCCGTAAATTCTCGTATTCCAGGTGGTTTAATACAATAATATTTTATGTTTCCCGGAGAGAGGACTTAAAATGGAATTGAATAGCGTCGAGCTATTTACCGCGTGTTAACTCTGCTTATTCCACGTATGAAACCTTGATCTTAATAAATCAAATACTTATTAATCCTGTAATACCTATTCTTTGCCCGCGAACATTTCCGTTACTATGTAACGCAACATCATGCTAATATGCTGATGAAATCGGTAAGGAAAAACTTAGATGTATTATTTTGGAATTTACGAAGTTTATGTTTCACCAAGCACAATTATGAGGAGGTTCAAAGCAATGGGGAGTAGAATGGATGTAATCTTTATTTGAGATATTTAACTATAAATAGTACGAGCACATAAAGTTATTATTTTGTGCAATTAATAGTGCTATTTGAATATACGATCATTACTCAAGATATGTCATGACGAATATGGATATTTTAAAGAACAGGAATAAATTCTAAAAACATCAGTATTTCAATTGGTTCATTTGGCCGTGGAGAAGCCTCATTAATATCCCATCCGATGAACACTAACAGTTTTCAAAGAGGAGTGAGATCACTGAGAATAGAGCTAGCATTCCAGAGGTTCAATATCGTTAGTAAGAACCTTGGTGTAGGAAGTCAACTATGTAAACAACATGAAAGCCATCACTATCCTGTCGAGACCTGTGTTACTCGGTTTTGATATTTTACTGATATACCGTCCTATCAAAAAAAGGTATTAAGATCCCGCACATGGCGTGTCCCCCTCACTGCCGCGAGTGGTATTATCTTATCTGCCCCTTTAAGTCAACCGCAAGGACTTCACTTGCAAATGAGTTAGGGTTTACTGGAGTAAACGAATGAGGTAGTGATGAGTTATCTAAAGGCCGTTTTACACGGTACACGGAATTGCGCAATCTGACGTACGTGCGAAGGCGCAATCAAAATTGCGTCGTGGAAAGCAATGAATTGCCAGAACACATGCGAGAATGCGTGGATGCGAGACGGCTAAATAGCCCCTGTTCTAATTTCGTTCACGCATTCGCGCAATTCCACGCCATTTTGGAAATAAATGCAGCTCTAACCTGCGCAATTCCGTGCCCCGTGTAAAATGGCCTTCAGAGAATATAGGTTACAATTTTCTGATACTAAAATGCCAAGGGGCTCAAATCCTCCCCAAAATACGTTAGGGACATGGCCTTAACCCATTACCTCCCGATGATCTCGTATGAGATCACTTAAAAATTAAAAGATTTCAGGCGAAAGCTTGAATATCAATTAGTTTAAAGCTAAAAATTTTAATTTCTCATGTGGATATCAGAGAAATATACCTAATGGCTTGCATGGCGGTTTGATATATGCAAGTATACAAACAGATAATTACGAACTATGTTAATTTTTAAGTGATCTCAGATGAGATCACTGGGAGGTGATGGTTTAAGCATATTCCCTCAAACTAATCCCTCCGAAGTATACCCCATCCCAAATGAAACCCCCGAATTTTTTTCTGGCTCAGGCTTTGTGATATGATATGAATTCATGGGCAAAAACATAATTTGGGGAATCCCTAAAAATAGATTTACTAGCGATTCTTGGCTCATAAATATGGGCTGCAATATGGTCTGTACGCTGGGCAGTAATGGCATGCATATTTTCAAATTCTATCCATTGAACCCGACGAAACGCATGCTATGGGACGCAAGTAGATATTTGTTCGTCTGTTGACGCAATTGAAAGTTATATTGGTCACATTTTTCTCGTAAAAAGGGCGGTGGCAAATTTTACAGAACCGCGGAATCCGTCAGAGTAAACGGAACGGCGAGATAACATTCACCGATCCCCTCCCTCCATTTCCGCTTCGCTAAATATGTTTTAGCTCCCCCAATAATTCATACCTCGTTTATTATTCCCTGTCTGCAAAATGAGCTTTTATTCGCGGTCGACTTTTTTATTACAGGCCCCATAATTCAATTTCTGCGTGCGTCGCCGACCCTCCCCCCTCTCCAATTTCGGTCGCTCGCATATTTCGGGGAGTAATCAAGGTAAAGTGAGCCCCATGTCACGATAGAAGCCGAGAGCATTAAGTCGTTCCGGACCTTAATTATTCAACTTCAACGCAGGAGGTACATTCACGAAACGGATCGATTTAGGAGGTCCTCTTCCGAAAATCTCGCCGTAAACCGCGGTCATTGACGTTTAGCGCGAAATACAACCCCCAATACGCCCATTGTTTCGAAATTGGTCGTTATGTCGCCAGGCACCTCGCCTCAGATTGAGGCTACACCCGCAATTAAAACTGTGCGACCAAGTTTCTGAGGGTTAACTACGATATCATGCTATTTTCATGGCCTAAACACTTTTTGAAACCCCCATACTCCCTGCAAGTGAACAGCGGCTCTTGGTTTAATTTGTGGATGTAAGCGTTTTTTGGTGACAACTCTTTTGAAAAAGTAGCATGAAAATTTAAAGGTATTTTTACTTCCAAATGCATTTCAATAAATTTGAAGGGAAGGCAACAGTGATGAAATGGGAGGTAAAAGTAATTATACTGAAACAAGAGGGCACATAAAGAAGTATAATCTACACAGTAGGCGTATAAGCGCTTGGCCATCATTAGGTAATCATTTTTAACTCTAGATACTTAATATTGACCTTTGAGCTGAAACTAGCAGTAAACAGTGTCACATTCAAGGAGAAATGCAATAATTAAGAGTTTTCCTGAGGCAAAAATTGTAACTCTCTCAAAACGAGCGTCATCGATTGATGAGGCGCCGAATTTACTCCCGGTGGAGACAAAAGATGTTTAGAAAAAACACCCAAAATTTCATTGCATTGTATATTGCATAATCTCGCCCCCAAAACTAATGGCTGGATCCATCTCTCGAAGTAGGTGTGAGTATTAAACTTGTGGATCATTGCCATAATTTTCCACTTGCAGCCCGCCATTTGCGCTACTTAACCAAGCCAAACAATCTAGAGGTGGCTAGCAGAGCGGCCTGGATGTAGATTTAATAGCCAGTGTAGTTTGCCCACAAAATGCCGTCTTAGTCATCTTAGCTGTGATAAATACCTAGATGCGGAAGGCTACACATCGCTCCTCAGAAAAAAAAACGATTGTATGTTTAATACGGCATAGGTGGGCTTATAAGTGTTTCCTCCACTAGGGCTCCTGATTTTCGCGAATAAATAGTTCATGGCCTCATATTTTTTGCATTTTCACACAATTTTAACTATTTGTGAGGTTATTTACGACTTCGACCATGTTTATGGATCGTGCATGGACTTTACTGGCATATTCAAAAACGGCAAGCTATGATGAGATTGCGAAAAAAATGCATTCTCGGAAATCAGGAGCCTTATCCAATACTATATGAGAGAACATTACGCACTTACTTATTTCATTTTACAATGGAATCGATCCTTATTGTGGCGTAGAAAAACTTCACGCATCCATGCGCGGGCGTTTCATGTTCCCCACCTCACGAAATCTTAAATAACGGAAAATCGATCCATTCTCAGCGAGCTCTTCAATCAAAGGATAACTTCACTGAAGTTACGTCTTAAACGCTATGCTTTCCCCAATAAGGGGGAAAATTCCAGCCATGCTAGCCTTAAACAGAAACTGATAACCATTTTTCAGTCACTGAGAAGTGCGTAATTCATCAAATTTGTGCCACAAGGTACCCTTTGCTCCCACTTGTTAATGATATCAGTCAATAAACAACTTGCATTAAACGCATTGAAGTGAATAAGAGTCCTAACTTAATATGCGTTGCAGTATATGCTGAATGGATCCAAAAAAATCGTGAAGTATTTATAACACAAACCTTCCCATAAATCTAATAAAATTAACTTTGTTTCCATAAATACTTTAAACATATGCTATCAAAGGTATGGCATTACTTTTTCCCACGGCTCAGCAAAACGTACCCCAGGATTCGGCGTGGAAATCAATCAACCATCAATCAGAGAATATCCATTAAATGAAAATGTTTTCTTTTTATCCTACGCCCAAAATAGTTTTGACTCCTATATCTTTTTGGTATAGTTGGCGCATTCTACTCAGAATATCCGATACGATTTATTGAACCAAAAAAAGAGTGACCCATTGAGGGAGTTGAGATTTAGGTTTAATTTCCAGTAGGCCTTACTAAGACGCATTAATGCGCCACTCATTCGTCTCAATTGCATCCTTTTTGAGGCCAAGAAACCCCACAAAGCGGCGCTAAACGAATGTATTTCAGTATAAAAGTTTATCCATATTTCCGTTGAAGCCCATCACATAAATAACACGCAAAATTAATCCAAGGCGTCAAAGCGGTGTTAAATTAATCTTCTCCACGGCAAAGTTAATCCATCTCTTCACTGAAGTTTACCGCATAAATTAGCACGCAAAATTTCTCCAACATGTCTCTTGTATTGACAAACAAGTTTTTTCGTCGCGAGGCCTGTGACGACGCGGAGGGTATCTCGATCGCGCCTTGACCACTTCAATCGACGCTGAATTCACCGTGGAAGCATTTGGAGCCATCCCAATCGGCAGTCTGCCTGTTTCGACATACCCCTCCGCCCTGACAAAAGGCGACCCTGATCGGACGTCCAGCGGGCGAGCATTCAGGCCGGCCGACGCAGCTTAGCGCACGCAGCGAAGCGGACGGCGCCCTTCAAACCATTCCATCTCACGGCATAGACGACGGCGGGCCGCACACACTCCGCATCCAATATGACGTCTGCGTCCTCTTTGTCGGTGGAAACACCCGTCATCCCGTGACATCTCCATCGGACAAAACATGGGATCGATAGGTATTCGAAAGGAATTCAATGCTCGCAGCATGGACTTAATTGGAAATTTAACTCGATCGCATTGTATTCTTCTCAAATAAAACTTTGGTCCATGAAAAGGACGCATCGCTCCCTCTCAGTCGGTTTAATTTCCCCTTTTTTCGCACTGAACTACTGGTTTAAAACTGAGAACACACACTGAGATGAAATTTTCAAATTTGAGATAAACGGAAATGCTGGTTAGGGTTTTCCTGAAAATTTTAAGAGGACTGATTAAGTTTCAAACGAGTAATAACGTCACGGAAAAGAGGCATCAATCGGGAGTGGTACGTCCTCTTAATGCAAGGTGGCAAACCACATTTTTAATTGACATTAGACTTTTCCAATTTTCCAGACCATTTTCACAGTGTACCTGGCTGATGAAATAAATTTTAATAAAATTGACTGAGGTAGGTGAGATGCATTGGAAAGCAAACATGCTGGTTGATGAAAACAAGAGACAATTTTTTCCATAAGTTTTACTTTGGCACTTCGCGTTTCAAACGCTAGGTCATCATCAAAATCCAATATTATGTGCCTGACGATGACTTAGCGGTTGAAACGTAAGTAAAGTGCCCAAGTAAAACTTGTGGAAAAAGTTCTATCTTGTCTTCTTCATCCAATACAAATTTTAATCGATAAACATCTTTATAAATCATGAAAATAATATCAATCAACGCTGATAGATAACCTCCACTACTTATGGAATTTCAGCAAATACAAAGCATCACATGTAATATAAGTTGGCACTTTCAAAATTGGAAGATATGCGTTTGATGACGAGTAAAAAAATCATCATCTGGCATTCGCAGAAATGATGTTTCCCGGAATTATTTTGAACTTTCTCAGACTTGCCATAAACTCTAATCTCGATTAAATCTGCTGATCTCCCTGACTTTCCAGGTTTTTAGGAATGAACTCTCGTTTGAAGATAATCTACATGTTATTGCTGAATCAGCTCACCCACGATCAGTACTTGTACTCATAATCTTCTCTGATCCAGTACTTACACCTAATGAATGATCAATTTCCACCTATCCTTTTCAATTACAGCCTTCGAACTACTTAGCTAAACCCAACAGTTCTTGAGGTAAATAATGAGATAAAGTGGCGACTTTAGGAGGAGGTTTAGCGCTTGGGGACAGAAGCTGTCCACAACCATTACTAAGGTGAATAAATGGGTCACTTCATTTCTTTGAACCCAAAAATAATTTTAAAATTAAAAAAATCAATAATTGGTAAATTACATCAATTTTTTTAGTTTCATTCGGTCGCTTTCAACCAATATTTGCCCTGTTGACGGCCAGCGATCGTTTCGATTAAAGAGCGTTTTAGGATGGTGTAAAAATCTCGGCTAAGCTGCGAGGACTAATCCAGACAAAGCCATATCTAGTTCGTGATGAATAAGCATTTGACATTACGGCCAATAGTCATTTAAAAAGTAAAATAGTACATCATTGCCATCTCAATGGATAATCAACTGAATTTCAAATTTTAAATGATTTTTTTTTTTCATTTTAAATATGTCTCTATTCCAAAAAGGATTTCGCCAATCATCGATTGTTGCTGGAGATAAATTATAAATGATTATTTTTCAATAATAACACATTTACTGTTCTTTAGATATATAGTGACATATAAAATTTTCCACTCATATGCTTTAAACTGACTATTTCAAGTTGCAAGTATTATGTGAATGAATTCAGGAATAGATGGGCAATAAACCTTAAAAGTTATGCCTAAAAATCTCCACACTGTTGGATAAACTTTGTTATACAATAAATTAGGGTTTTTTCTTCAAACTTGCATGAAAATGTACTTATAAATAGACTTTATTGCCGAATAGAATGGTAGATAAAGGGAGGCTGATGAAAGAAATACGACGCAAGCAGAAAACTTGGCTGGGGTGCATTGAGGGGTACTTAAATATTGAATAGGGCGTTAGAGGGGAAATCGTTGCGTAAGGGTGGGAGGGGAGAGGGTTAAGGGGAAGTGAAGGGATTAATTACCAAAGGGAATTAAAGGCTGGTTCAGGACACGCTTTTGATTCGACCAGCATAATTGGACCTGGAGGTTTTCCATTTCATGGCCGAAACCCGAAAACCTATGTTTCCATTTCTAAATCAAAGGGTTTCATGGAAGAAATAAAGTCTCAGACCTCATAGTCTGAATAATATTTCAGACCTCATAGTTTGAAAAACACGAAAACCTATGTTTCCATTTCTAAATCAAAGGGTTTCATGGAAGAAATAAAGTCTCAGACCTCATAGTCTGAATAATATTTCAGACCACATAGTTTGAAAAACCCGAAAACCTATGTTTCCATTTCCAAATCAAAGGGTTTCATGGAAGAAATAAAGTCTCAGACCTCACAGTGTGAGTAATATTTCAGACCTCATAGTTTGAAAATTGTGGTTAAGGGTTTTATCGTAGCCCCGTAGGCCGATTAGATTTTTTTAGTCGTAGTTGTAGCCTAGGGGCAGTCTTGAGGAATGACGGAGTACAATACCTATCAAGTGTGCGGAGATATTATTTTCTCAGTTTTATTTTATGACAGTGAGGCCTATAAAGTCACCAAAATTCCTGCATAAAAAATTCTGAAATAGCAGAGCCTAAAACGGCGGAGGACGCGCAAAATCAACTGGTAAAAAAACAATCAAATATGACGACCTTGGATAATTAAAAACGCGAGTTTTTAAATTATTTTTATTCATTGTAATGTTTTGTAATTTAGTTTTATTTGGTGTTTCCATTCAATAATTTTTACTGATATCTTTTAAATACGCCCTTCACGCCCCCTTTGTCAAGAAGTGGTCTCCTATTATAAAATTTAATCGTGAAAAAGTAACGACCCTGCCAGGATTCGAACCTGGAACCTACTGATTTCGCAGTCAGACACGTTATCCGTTTCACCACAGGGCCCCTTAAATGATTCCGACAAAAAGTATATATATCCGTAAGTATAACCGTTTGCCGATACGCAAATAAAAGGGTAAACAAAACAGTAGTGCTACCTCAAAAGGCACGACAGTCTATCAAATTTTAGTAATGCTCCGATGAAAAATCTCACATTGAGTATCAACTATTCGGAATCTTTTTCCAATCTTGCTGACATCAGACAATTCCATCAAGTCAGGCCTGAAACTAAAATTAACCACATTTAAAATCACATTTTCCCCATTTATAGCGGCAAAAATAAAATTCAGTCGCCAAAATTTGTAAGTTTTTCAAACGGAGATCTCATTATCATGCGTCTTCTTCAGAAAATAAATATTCAGCTCAGCAAGCCGATGATTTATTTCATGTGATATCTACGTGTCTCGCGCATTTAGATTCGACAGGTGAATCAACCAAACAATGATCAATGATCCCTTGTGCAAAACAAAAACCAGCTAATTTAGATACATCTCAATATTCTGGGATTTGAAATAGGAAGCATACAATGGGGCTTGAATGGTAAAGTCGATAGCTCTGCATGCGTTAGAAACGTGGGCGAAAGACTGCCAAAGATTAACCGTTATGGGCATGAAAATTCATAGAAAAAATTGTACCATTGGTTGATAACTCTGAAAGTATACCCATACAATTATTTAAATACCAACGGAAAACCCACACATTCATTTTTACATTACTCTTGAAATATGTTTTCAAATAAAACTTCCCATATGTATTTTTGGAGATCACCGATTTATTACTCCGAATCGTTTTGTAGGCTTTTTTTTACTAATTGGCAACTATTTTAATATCTATTAGTAATGACCTTTTTTCTAACAAATTCAATTGTCAACCTGAAACGATGGAATAAATGCCTAAAGAACTAAGGACAATGGTATGATTATTTAATTTAAATGCCACTCACTGCATTATCTGACCGACATTACCAAATAATTTTCGAATACGCAGGCCTACATTGTAATTGGATAAGAGGTACGTGCTTCATAAAGCTGCAAAAATATTTATGCATCCATTTAATAATTTCCGAGTTTTTGGTACATGTTATTTCATATTGAGATTTTTATCGAAAAATAATTTTAAACCTCTTTTTCGTGCTTGAAAGGTCATGAATAACCTGGCCCGAACTTTTCCAATATCTGAATGAAGCGTAGCGCATATATAATGGCCGAACCCTCGCTTTCAAGTAAATAATATGATGGATCCGACCGAATCCAAATTGAAAACCCAAAGAGATTGATTGATTGATGGGTGATCTCTCTGAATTATTTAATCATCTACGCAGGCAATGAATGATGCTCCGAGCCGAACGCGTCATGATCAGAATGGAGAAATTTGAGGATTTGGATCCGTAGGTAACTATTTTCAATTACCATTTCGATCAAAAACGTGGTCAATTTCGTTTCCAGGCTGGATTTGGGCCTTAAAGTTTTGGATTCAGTTACATCATTCTACGCTGATTCACGGAATTAAGTTTTTCGATGCAAACTAGAATCACTATTTTATGAGCCCATTTTTGAATCATCGTTTAACAATTCTAGAAAGGTAATCTCGTCTAAACTTATTAATTATTTACAGATTAAAAATTCAGTAGGAAATATTTTGAACTCGATCCGTCACGCGCTGGTATTTTCGGAATTAGCTTTAATTAAATATGCGACCGTTTTAATGCATGTATGTATTGCATATTGTTTGGCCAATAGAACCTCGTTAATCCGTTAAATAACTCTGCTTGATTCTCTATTGGTCTCAGCGCCATATCCTCTCTTAAATAACCTTCAAAAACACTTTGAGTACTTGAAACCAAAAAGAATCCGCGGAAACGAAGTTCACCATACAGAGTAGCTAATTTTGTTTCAATATCAAAAAATGGTAATGCTATTGCGTACATCAGGCGCATTTACCTCTTTTTCAGGATACATGATTCCTAAATTAGAAGATCGAATAAAAATATTCCTTTTTTGATACAAATTGATTTTAAAATACTGCTGTCAACACTTCGAAGGCCAAGATAGTCAGAGACCAGTCGTCATTTCTCACGTAAAAATATCACGGGAATGTTTTGAAGCCATGTTTATGTATTATTTTTGCTCTTTTATTTTTCCTGCTTGAGAGAATGGTCAATAATTCGTGACCAACCAGCTAAAGGGAGTTCAGCGGGAAAACAACACGAATGTTACATTTTTAGGTCTTCAAAGAGCTCCATCGCTTGCGGGAAAGAGCGGAAATGTAAGGCTTGAAGCTTTATAAATGCTGAACTGAAAGGTTAGCCACGGCAGTACTTTCTTAAAGAGCCTATGGAGCAGTTGGTTTAAGTACAGTTCTTCCTTACTTATTAAAGAGCTTACATATTCAAGTAGTCTGGTAAAAGCTACCTGTGTGCTTAATATGTGTGCACTCTAAATTTCAAGCATAAATATATTAAATGAAGAGGGTAAATGTATAGTTCAAATGAAGGTGACATAGATTGAGTTAGGGTACGGCAACAACTTAATTGGCACATAAGTTAGTATTACAGATTTTTTGTACGACTAATAGAGACATGCACACAATTTAGTAAATTACTCTAGGATTTCAGAAAGGGAAGGGGTCGTGTTGGTGTGTTTACTAGTGTTTGGGACTACCATACCAGCAGTTCGGCTTCAAATGTCAGTGGAGGCGGAGATTTTTCATAATTAGCAAGAACCCTGCTTGAGCTATGTGCTGAGGACACCTCAGATGCATCTTTGTGACCACCCGATGGGACTTCAGCGCCGTTCATTTTAAGTGATTTACCAATCGGCGCCGGGTTTCTTCTCGGCTCTCTTTCTTGCCTCCCTTATGCTCAATGTGAACATGACCGTAGCCAGCGATGCCCGCCGACGGTGCGCTATGGGAATTTCGGGAAGAGCCATTAAAGGAGACCATGGATGAGCTCATATAATAAAACTTAAGGGTTCATCTACATCTACCCTGTGAGCCACCTCCAGGTTGTTTGGCGAGGGTTACAAATAAAAAAGCAGAGTGAAATTAACAAAAATCAGTTAAAATGGACATTGTGTTTTCCCGCTATAAATAGTAGCCTAGAGACATAAGGACAAATAGTTTTTGGAGGGGGTTGATTCGTCTGTTTTTGAGGGGGTTTATTCGTCCGACTTGGGGCCATAGATGTTTATTGTGTTTTCCTAATCCTTACTTATTTTATTAGATTACTTATCAGTATGGGTAGCTTTACATGAAGAATAATGGGAATCACCTCGATCTGACCCCCCTCAACACTGAAGTTTCTTTCTTAACTCATATTGAGGCCTATTAAGGAGGAATATTGTCATAAATTGATTTTTCTTCATCCATCCCCTGTCTTCGCTATATCCCCTCTCACAGTTTTCTCTAATCGCTCGCCTAGTCTAGTACTTCCTCGTCCATTTCCTATCAGTCCATCTCAACATTCTCCATTCTCCTCACCCACCCACATCTCGTACGCCTCCCGTATTTTCTCCTCCTCTTTCCTCAGTGTCCACTTTCCTTACAGAAAATAAAAACGCTCCAATCAAGACCCTTAATTTGCATTTTTTGACCCTATCACAGAGCGATCATCTCATCTGCTCTTGTCTAATCAAAAGCGAAAGCTAATCTCATCCTCATATTCTTGCGACTAGATCCGTTCCCCTCCAATGTGCTGCATGGTTAAATATGTTCCGCGAATTCAGGTTTATAACATATTCCAATCCTAATAGCTAGGAGACATTATTTTCTTACAAATCCACTGATGTATAACTCTTAAAAACTGTGAGTTTGCGTGAAGGCTAAGAAACAATGGAATCTATTTGCACTATATAATAATCAATTACTTCTAGAGAGATATTTCTGGAAAAATTATAAAAATTACGATAGTAGGTAGCGTCCCCACATTCGTGTGCCACCTCGGCGGCTTAGCTTTGCAGAATCCAAGAAGTTATAATTACCTATACCACTTTCTTAAGATTTAAAGGCATATACATAATTATGGATACAAAATTGGAAAATTGTCTCGTGCCGAGGACGAATTTAACACTTCCAAAGGATATTTAAATATCTCATTCAAGATATCGGTGTTTTTGAACGAATTATTTGGTGAACGATTATCCGGAGGCCACCGTGACGACGGATGTTGTGTCCCGCGCGCGGAAAGATAGTCGCGAAAAAACAAGAGAATGCCGTGAGGCGGCGCTGGGTGATGGATGAAGGCATCGCGTGGGTTGTGTAAAGGGGTCTTTTTAATCCGTTCAATCTGAGATTTTTCTCCAGTCGAGGTCACTCGCGTAGTCAGTCCGCCGAGCTGTAACACGAGTGCGCACTCACTCCTTATTCCCGCTCGATAACCATTATCCGAGACGTGAGCACACACCGACATACAGACACACATAAAACGTGTAAACCTTGAGGTAAAGATTTTCTTGTCGCGAACCTGCGAGACGGCTGATATCAAAACGAGCTGGGTGGTTGCAGTCTCGCCCTCTTGATGTATTCACGGCTTCAATTTGCATATTCGCATTGGCAGTTCGGCCCTACTTGGATAAAATAATAGAAATGGAGCTCCCCACCCATACTACGTTACATATATTACATCCCTTCCGTTCCTGACCAGCAGTTTTCGAAATTGGGAAATCAATCACTATATGAGAGATTTATTAATTTATTAATAAAATTCTACGTACCTATATCAGCTCTGAAAAAGAGAGTACTTCTGCGATTTGGTGGCTAGGTGATAAGCCATCTATTGTCAGAACTGTATAAATTTCGGGTGCATAAATATGGTTATTTCCAGATGAAGATGCTAATATAAATCAGGGAGTTCCCAAATCAAGCTCTTATCGTGAAATTCAGAATAATTATCTTCATTCTATTTTTTTATTCCTTACACAAATAGATCTTATCTCTGGGGGAAATTAAGACTATTTTTTGTGTGTTTCCAGTTTTGTGATATTTTATTGGCCCCAATCCATTCATTTAACGTCATAAAAAGTCTTTCATGAATTAAATAAAAAGAAATAACTCATTACTATTGGCGTTATTACTCATAAGGAACACACTGCATTGGCGGTGTTGGTGATTAGTTTTCCATTGCGCCAAAAATTCCTACATATTCTGCACTGCTAGCGGGCAATCCGGTAATCGTACTGCTATTTTCTAGGCCCTTGCTTCATGGGGTATGCTTGGAATACTTCCCCCATTATTCAGGTCTCTCCACATGAACCTAAGCCACATGCAAGCACCCTGATTCATACTACAGTTATAGGAAACCACTATTTTACCGCTATATCACCCTCCTAATTTTAGCCTCACGTTTATCAGCCATTGATAGACCCTGCTCAGATTCATTGTTCAGCTTTCTAAAACCATCTTAAAAGTTTATCTGTAAAATTTGCTTGTAAAAAGATTCCTCTCTCAAATTTTTATAATCCTACACATATTTCGTCAACTCTGTTGCCACTATCGGATTTATTTGTTGTCTTTTTTCTTACGCTCGCCGAAAATTGTGGTGCCGTTAGTCCCATCAATTAAATAAATATATATACCAAGGGTGAAATTCGGCATGAAATATACCATTAAGCTTAGCTGGGATTCGAATCCGGATCAGCCAAATGTTGGCCATATATTTTACCACTTAAATCATCCACCCATCTTATTCCAAATTAAATCTCAGACGATTTTCATCCTTGGCATATATATATTTTTTGCACGCGTGTGCGTGACAGCGTTTAAAGTAACTTGTTTCATGCAGTGTTTGGGTAAATATTTACAAAAGGAAATGCAGAATCATTGCTTTGGTGGAGATTCTCAAGAAGAGAATGTAAGGACTACCACACAATGTTAGAGGTAGGTACATCTCAAATATAAACACTCAAATCGGTTTAAACAAATGCATGATTCCCCTGTTAGAAGATTAAGGTGATAAGTTGTCTATTGTCAGAATCAGAAAGCAAAACAGTATTTAATATCGAAATACTTAGTCAGAAAATCTTTAAAAAATAGAAATATATGAAAAACCCATGACTTTGTAATTAGGTGAAAAAAGCGAAAGCGGTATATGCCGAACATCCCTGTGAGAGACCGATACGACATTACTCAAGTTACGTATTAACAGTACCATCATTGAGGGATTAAAAGATCAATTTTTTACGGAATTAATATTAACCTGCTTATTTTTATAAAATTGAAAGTACGCAAGTTTCTATAATAAAAAATAGACGCTAACCGATCGAAAAGGGACCTGAGAGAAGCATCGAATTACGAATATTTTCCGGCGACATCGTGGAGACACGAGAAATGGCAAGACTTGACGGTGTTTCCCCAGCTAGCAGGGCTTTATTAGATAATACGCCGCTTCTAAACGAGGTCACAAAAAATGCATACACCTAGATCGCTGTATCGTTTGAGGTAATGAATGTCTCAAAGGAATATAAATTGGTGCTGTCGTGTCGTAGACCCCTGTCTCAGGGAGGAAGAATTCCCACGGGGCGGCCCTGAGCCAACTGTGCCAACAGAGGACAAATATACCACAGTGTGCGTGCACTACACCAAACCCCCTCTCCCTTACGTGACATCGTAGCGAATGGACGCAAGGGTGGATAATGAACGTTGCAACGTAAGCTCCAAATTCAGCGCAGGCTATCTTTAAGGGAGCTCACCACCACCGGTGGAAGCTCAGGGGCGGTCTGGGGTGATTGGGGGCCCTCGGCTGGGGCTGATGATGTGGCCCTCCTCACTTCAAGAGTCTTCCCTCGGACATTGTTAGGAAATTGCATGACCGGAAATGTAATTAGAAGATATTACGTCTCTTAAGAAGAACAAAAGAGTTAATAAAATAATTAACTCATTCAGGCGTGGTGGAGTGGAAGTTCGACGTATTGAAATGAAAGGTAGTTGAACTTTTCCATAAATCATATTATTGTGGAAAAGTGAAACTACCTTTAATTTCAATATTAATAAAAATGGAAATTTCTCAAGAAAAAAATAGTATGAAAAAGTCAGAATTTCAAGGCTTGTGAAATTTAATAAAGTATCATGGTCCTTTCATACATTAAGTGAATTTGCTCCTTAAAATGCACTGAAATCTAGAATGCCTCAAAATAACCTTTTCGAATAACCGTTTCAAAAAAGCATCGGGTTCTCTTTTATATTCTGACACCTTTATTTTTTTACATGATGTTTTCAGAATGAGTATGCTGCTAATTAAGCAATTAATGTGAACGTAAAATTTTATAACTGCAAAAAAACAGTGGTTCAAGTAATTTGAGAATTTTTTATTACACCTTTCTCATACGCTTCACGATAAACGTGAGCGTTGTGAGGGACCCCTAAGCTCGGAGACCCTCGGCGATTGCCGACCAGCCGAACTGGCCAGAAGCTATTCAGGGGGGTCAGAAATTATCTGATACGCTACCATGGACGTTATAGAGTAAGTCATTCTTAACCACACATCGTTTAAAATATTTTTTCCAAGTTCCAACATTGCAGAGCTTTTCGCGAATGAAGTTAGCCAATCAGAGCGCCGCGCGGGAACGTCCTAAGAGAGGCGGTGTTGTCGAAACGAAAGTGGTTTCGGAGCACCAGCCAGACAAAACGAAAACAATGAATTTTACCCACGGACCTATTCGAACATCGAGCGCCATTCGAACCAAAACTCTTCGGAGTTGAGATCCCCAGTCCAAAGATTGTTGGTTGTTGTGCAACTGAGTTAAAAAATTAAGTAATTTGCGGTTAAGAATAATTTACTCTGTGACGTCCATGATAGCGTATCAGTAAATTTCCGAACACCCTGTACATAGTAGTGGCCCTCTATTTTGGTATGAGAACGCTACGCAATACAGCAATTGAATATTTATATACAGCATATAATGTACGAAATCATAATTTCAGTTACATAGCAAGTGCTATGGAAACATCAATGAAAATTTTTTATGCACCCGTTTGAATTTTCAATTATGTAACTTTTTATTCTTGATTAAATTGATTCAGAATTTTTACATTCGATATTAAAGGACCAATGTTTAAAACTTAAGTTAAGATGAAACAGTAGTATACTCTTATGAAAAGGAGTATACTAGTATCTTCTTAATATACGAATTTATGTAGAACTAACAGAGAATAATGAAAAAATATCATAAGATATAGAAATTACTGGCGAAAATTTCTATATCTTATGACTTTTCTGGATTATTTAATTAATCTATTCACAAATTAAACTATTGAAAACGGTTTGTGGATTCATTAATAAAACCCCATATCTAAAGAAATTTATATCAGTTACAATCCTCAAAAAACAAAGTCTCAATTTTCGTGCATCAGTGCAATATATGTTCATAGAAAAAAACAATTAATTCAATAATAATCCACTGGCATTGAATACTCTAAATTAGCCTGATAAATTAAAATAATGTGCAAGCATATTTACGGCTTAATTGGAATGGAAATGCTTTTATGCATTTATTTATGTTCTAATTTTCATTCCGGAAGGATTGTCTTTGATTTCTCAAAGGAGGGAATGTCTATGCGTCAACAGAAACGATATGCGAACTCGTAACTTGCGGATAGGTGGAAAATACAAGCAATTACACTGATGTATATTGTGTCAAAAAATTATTCTACCTTTGAAAAACAAAGATTATCTAGTTTCATCTTGAGGAGAGATTTAAAATGATTTCCAAATGAAGCAAATTCAGGATTAAAAGGATATATGATGACCGTAAGATGACGCTCATACTGCGAGTAAGGCCGGATTAAGATGAAAAGAGGCCCTTGGCTATTACGCTCATGAGGCCCTTTGAGCCAAACGCGTTGATCTTAACATTTTTATGTTCCTTTATTAGTCATATCTGCAGAATTTCCACTTATTTTCGGTTCAGTGTTTTAGTGTTCACTGTTTTTAGAATAGTGTCATTTTAATTTTGCTACCAATTTGAATATAGGCCCTTCTTGAACTTGAGGCCCTAGACTGAAGAAATCCAGCCCTAAGAGCGAGTTTTTGATAGACATAATTATATTATATATATGGATGGGGATAATTTTAGAATAATGAAAGAAAGAGGGCGAGGACCAAACATTTGAAATGTATGGTACAGAATCAGTTCGTATTCTCAAAAACTGGATGAAGCTTTGTTTAACTCGCAGGTATGCGCAGTGGAAAAGCACCCAAAGAGATCGGAAGCTCGTTTTAGGAACAATAATATGTTAGGGGAATGCTTCGACAACAAAATTCGATCGAATCCTTCCTTTCACCACAGCCATGACATGGATGACTCATATTTTTCCAAACGCACATAAATAAATGAAAAATTTCCATACAAATAATCGCACACTCCAAACTACAGTCGAACAAACGTGTTTGGCTCTTTAATGGCACCAGAGCGGAATCTGTGTAAACTGACATTATTTTCAAGGGAAAGAATCTGGTGATAAATCATGATTTGAAACTTTCAGAAAAAAAACATTTGTCGCCTTTTCCAGATCTAATTTATTTCTTTTACAGATATTATCAAATTAAAGTATTTGATCAGTGGGATATTCATACCAATGCACCGCAACGCAACGTTTTATTTCATCGTTATTATTTCGTACGTAGATAGTTAACATAGATAAAATAAGTAGCGCACAATACGGAAGGAGTAGAAAAATATTTTGAAGACAATTTTGCTGCAGAAAAAAACTTTTTTAAAAAGAATGATAAAAAATTATAGACTTTTTTTAATTATGGCAAAATTGAAACATTTGTCTCTACTGTCTGTTTTAATCTACTTTTCAAGAAGACATAGTTTCATTCAAATTGTCTTTTTTATCTCAGCCCATCCGCTACCTTCCAATCACACATATTTGTATTGGAACTTTTATTAGGAAAAATAACAATTTAAACGGAAAACTCCATATAAAAATTTTTGAAGATGTAATATTTGTGAACCCGACAGAAAAGCGCAAAAAACTAACCATTAAACTTGACATATGATTTGAAAATACCCACCAAAGCCGTGTCTATACCACGCTGCCTCGAAATGGGTTGGATTCTTGCAAGAGTGGGCTGGGGCTTCCAAAACTTCGTCCCTATTCCATAACTCAATGGAGATTCGATCAATATGGAGAGGCAAGATCAATGAGCGGAATATTTTACAATTATAATTTGTAGAGATACATATTTTTGATCTTGTGGGAGCGAAATACGTGTGTTTGGGATGATTTCCATCCGAATTTTTTTTGGCAAGCGAAAAATATAATCCGGTGACATCATGTCTTCAGAAAATATATAATCTAAAAAAAAATAAAACCAAATATAGCCAAATTTATTTTAATGCGGCGTTATTGATCAAATTTTGTACATTAGATTATCATCAGAAATTTTTATATCCTTAATTGGAGCAGAAATAATTCGATAATAGACCATTAAATGCCAATAGATACATATCACGAGCTTATTGATGAGATTCCTATCTATATTTTGTCAAAAACGTATTCTTACATATTTATCTTATAGTGTTCCAATGAATTATTCATATGTCAATGAGTTCCCAGAAAAAAACACACTCTCGGGAGAAAGCATAGCTTAATATTATTTCATGACTTTTTATTTAGGAGACTATTTTAGAAGGTAAATACGAAGTGAATAGGGCGAGACATCTATGAAGGGTTCTAATTTCCCTTGGTTTGGCTTGATTTCAAAACTATAGGGAGGAGAGGGATTTTTCGAGTTACTTATCCAGGATTCCACGTGGTGGTTATTCTAATATTTATGACAAAGTGCTGACGTAAGTCCATCACTAACACCTAGAGCACATATAGCTATAAGTAAAAATATAAGTTGTTAATGCGTAAGATAATTAGTTGTACATAGTATAGAAACGGGGCGTTTTGAAGACCATAATGCTGTAGTTGAAATCATTTTTTTAAAACACTTCTTAAACTTAAGAAGAAATACTTAGCGTATGATTTTTTTGCTGTGAAAATGTCTCCATTTTATAGGAAAACAACTTGAAGGGCAGACCTAAAATATATCTGCAATTTGGGCATAATTAATTAATTTAAAAACCTACATGGGTAAAAAAATTCGAAGATAGGGCAAAATTCACAGTTAGTCAATGCCTGCAAACATGATTGGCATCCTACTGCAATTTACGATCTTCTGAAATGGGTAAGGAGGTTACCATTATCAGGAGGTATCCATTAATTACGTGAGGCGTTTAGGGAGGAAAAGGGATCAAGCCGATTCTCACCTAATCTCACGTGCGGGTCCTGGCAAGTATCACGTAATATTTTATTCCGCAATTGCGATCTTAATAACCTTGAATGCTAGTCTTAACTAATCTTAAATTTAATAAATAATTTTAAAAATTGTTTTTTTTTTATAAATCCAACGCAGTGAAGCTTAGGTTAACGTATGTACACCTAAAATACGTATTTTGAATAATCTCACGTGATATTAGAGTGAGGGGGTCGAGCTAAATCCCACTGCTCTCTGAGCGATCTCGATAACTCACTGAGGGGGGAGAGGATCCAAAAATCACCTCACGTAATTAATGGACGCCCCCTAAACATACGAAAACGAACGAAATATTACGAAAACTACTCTTTAATCATCTAATTCTTTTGTTCAATCTGAAGATCCGCCCTTTTCATTAAGACGATGAGTGAAGCATGTCCTTCTCTACCTTTGCCCTTTCACCACCTTCCAACCTCCTCTACACCTCAAAAAACTATTCCTTAGTGAAGAGCATATTTTTCCCACGAATTTCCTCGTATATTTTAAGCGACAGCATTTCTGAGTTAGATAAAATGAGACTTCAGTTTAAAATAATTACTATAATGAATTAGCAACCCAGTAAAAAAATGAAATGCCGTCACCACCCCAGCCATATACTTATTTTAGAATTTGCGTGTCAACTCCGTAAGCTTTGGTTCTAAATGTTCCAAGTGTCACTTCAACTCGTCATTACAGTATGTTTTCCTGGTTTCTAGATTTGTACCCCATAAATTAGTAGGTAACATTTTTAAACCCCTTATTAAGCAACTAATTAGCACGGTTACTCTGAAAATAGCCGGTCTCGCAAAATTTAAAGATCCCACTAACTTTGTAAAGTTACAAAGAAATAATGCTTAAGATTTTTCACCTGAAATAAAGACGATAGTGTTAAAAGCAGGTAAAATAATCTCCCATAAGATATCACAAGCTATCAAGCCGTTGAAATGAGGAAATCGAATGTCATCTCACTCAACCTACACAGCCATTGTAAAAATCGCCGAGTCATACCAAAATGGTTGGCTTCGAGATACTTCGTATAATTTACTGTTAAATTAATTTTGAAATCGCATTATTCTATAAAAAATATCATTTTTTATCACCGAAAAATATATAAATCAGCTGATGAACCGACCTCCCATAAAGGTACATTAACAAAACTTCACTCTAGGTTGAAAATAGAGTGATATGATGGGCCTTGTGGGAAACTTGGGAAAAAAAACTCTGAGATAAGCAAGATCCAAACTTAACGATACTATCGCGTTATTTCAATACAAACGCTCCTGGATAAAACATCGCGTGAACGCGTTATCTTCAGTAGCTTTATCATTGTTTCACTGACTTATGAATAAAATGCGTTCATTTTTCTTAATAATTAATACAAAGTGTTAAAATGACAGCTTAGGGAGCGTAAAAAAGATTCTCGTGCATTAACCTCTTTGAGCATGTTTTAGAAGGTTTTTGAAAAGTAACTTAAGTAGTAAAGGTAATCAGTGGCGCCGACTCCATGGGGCCTGAGGGGGCCCGAGCCCCCTCAAAGATTCGTTTGGGGGGGGCGGAGCCCCCTCAATGTTTCAAGAAAATAATTAAGTTATATTATGCTTTGTGAAATCACAAGAATATATTGGTAATTTTTATTTCCCATGTTTAACAATAGTTACCTTTTCAAATAAATTCAACAATGTGTTAAAACAAATAATTATAAGGTTAAGCAGGTTAACTGAATCAGGTGGTGTGAATCATGATAGTGTTTCGGTGCTGCGACACACTTTGAATTTAACCTCTTCCCGGGGCAAGACCTCGGATATGGGCCCCCCCAATATTTTTTATAAGTCGGCGCCCCTGAAGGTAATAAGTTCTTTTTGCAAATTTTCATTGGAACTCGTAACCATGAAGGTACCATTCTCATGTTTATGTTATGTGCATTCTTCAATCGAACAGAATTACTGCTATATGTGCTAGACTGAAAAATCTACTTTACATACACTTAAGATGATGCTGAATTAAAAAGTTTTGTTTAGTACCAACTCTATGAGTTTTGTTTCGTTTTGATGACTTTTTAAATATTTTTTCTGCCAATAAGGCAATTCAACAAGGCATTGCTCGTCTTATTATTTACATTTCCCTATGTTGTCATATTACGGAGTCAGTGGCGCCGACTCCATGGGGCCTGAGGGGGCCCGAGCCCCCTCAAAAATTCGTTATGGGTGTGAGCAAAAAATGTGTAAGGCTTGTCGATTTTCCCCGAAGTGTCCAGATATAGAGATTCGAGTTATCAGGGTTCTAAAGTTGATCATATGACTCTTCTAAAATGCTTAAAAAACTTAAAACTCGATACTTATAAAATTTCCCGGGGCAAGATCCCTGGTTTGGGCCCCCCCAATATTTTTTCTAAGTCGGCACCCCTGTACGGAGTCCAATTGCATAAATCTATACTTTTGAGGATATTATCCGAGGATAATATTTTTCACTATTATTATTATTCCCTCCGAACTCCATGATCATAGCTCATTACAAATTATACAGAGTGATTATGTGCCTTCATCTCTTTCTTGAAGGTTTACTCATGTGTGAGTATCACCTATTAATATTCTTCCGTAATCTTGCCAACCGATGAAGATCACTGTGCTGCTCACGCGCGGGTGCCATCAAGTTCGTGTGCTCCCATTGAGAGTTCGCTCAAAGTCTACGATATGGGTTGAGGGAGGAATGCATGGTGAACAGAAATAGCGCAAGTGGTAGGGTAGGAAGGCACTTCCCCCTCACCTTAATGTGCCGAGGCGAAACTTGAGCATCGCGGTATTAGCGCGGATGTCGGCCGCATGCGGGGAATATGGAGCACTTTAGAAGTTCGGGGAGGAGTGGTGCAGAAGGCTCTAAATAAGAGGCGTCACGGGGAGACACCCGAAATGCAGGAAACGATGCAAAATGTACTCTAAAAGGCTCCCGAGGGATTTTCACGATCACATTACTTGTACGTACACAATCGAACCACCGTCTCTTCAGGGTACTTCAATAATGAGGTGCTGTTTCCCGCAAAATAAATTTTTATCAGACGCGGGTTCCTAAGAAAGGGTATTTTGGGAGGAATGTTCAATAATTCAGGGGGTGGTAAGGGAGAAAAGTTTAAGCATTTTTTTTTGTCCATAAACATGGGTTCGCAACTCCTTCGTTACTGAGCCATGGCAACGCAATCATATTTTTTGGATTCACTTTACAATTACCATGAAAACGATTTTTCTTGGATATCCAGCTTTTTCGGCGTTTTATTCAATATTCTGGATTTTTAAGGACATTAAATAATTGACCCTTTCTAACCCAGAGCTGCTTCCGGGAGAAATCAATTTTCAAGAGTTCTCATTTTGAAAACTTGAAAATGTTGCACTCAATCATTATTATCGTGGCAGATAAATATTTCTCCATTAAAATTTACACCACAAAATAATACGTAGTTTAGATATTACTTAAATAGAATTGAAAATTTATACATTTTTGATGTTGCTTAGAAGCAAGATTGGGTTACAATGGATTAAGGTTGTATGAAAACTTGCCATTATAATTGTCTGAAACAATTAATCTTTGAAGTTAATTGAACGACAGCTTTGTCTAGGAAAGATACGCAAAAATAAAGAAATTTTTGCGTCCTGGACGGATCGGAATGCGGTTTTTTGCATTCGATTGCAAAATTTATTTGTAAAAAAGTTACCATATTTTCATTTGGGAGAAACAATTCCGAGGAATAAACGATTTCGATTTTACATTGTCGTGATGGGCGAATTTTCAAATTCGGATTTCGGCCTTGAGACATGTGCTATATGAAAAAGTGGAATCTCCTAGAAAAACCGTTTAGGGTTCTTCGAACCCTAACGTTTCAGCCTGCTTTCCCCGTAACCTTCTTGGTTAATTCATAATTAAATTCCGAAAAATATCCTGCACGCGAAAAATCATTGTCGCCATTTTTTTGTGGGGCATACAATCTTGAATATCTTAGCAACCGTTCAAGCTAGATTAATGAAATTTTTAGGGTAATACTTTAATCAAAAAGGTCCACTTTTCAAATTATGTCCATTCCGCTCGATCAATTCATGTGCGAGCTATATCGATACTAATCTCCTTAGTTACGCTTTAATCGCTAATAACTTTTTTGTTAATCAAGTTTTGAATATGAAAGTCAGATATATAAAAGCTGATAATGTGTTTTACCCGACAAAAGTTAAATCAAGCGGATCGAATGATTAAGGACGAAGTTATTATCGATCCAAGTGTGCATTCGATAGATCCCTTTTTTATACTTATTTACCTACATAGTTACGGGCATATAAATTTTAATATTTTATTAAGATAGAAAAGCTCTATGCACACATGCAAATAATGTTGATGGGTAACGATTCATAATGAAAATATATCGATATGAAATTATATCGATAGGACTCATTTTCTCCTTTGCTATTGACCGTACCTCTCCGATATTTTCAGGGTAGTACCTGATCGGTAATATAGATGTTTCGTTATAATAAGGGCTCCATGGCAACCATAGTTTTCATTTTATATCGACATTTAATTTCAATGTAAAGTAAATGGCGATACACTCATCGTTTTTACGTACGATTTGATTCAGGATTTCGAAGTGGTTGCTAAGGCTGGAAGTGATTGTTGATGTCTGGTAAACTAACTCTACTACACGTAAGCGTAACCAATTCATTATTTTGGTTTATTTTTTGTAATGGTTGGTTTATTATTTGGTTTGGTGTAAAATTACATACTACATTATGCATCATTGAAATACGAAAAATTCAATATTCAAGGCGCATCCTTACCCATTGAATCATAGTAACCGGTAATACTGACCATTATATACCAGGGTTGCTTTTTCCCGTGGTTATTTAACCACACGAAATTACGGATAGTTTGCTATTAAAGAAAGTTCTTGGGGATGACGTCCAGGTCCAGGTTCTGGTGCACCAGGTGTCCGGGGGAGGTTCGCCGATGCCATATTTGAATTCAGCGACCCAAAAAACCCCCGGATGCCGCTTGTTTTTCCTTTCCGGCATGAACTCTGGGACAGTTCCACGGAGATGACGTTCGACGGTGTTCCTGAGCCCCAGGTGGTCCGGGTGTCAATTTGAACATCATAATCGTGATCAGCGACCTCAAAAACCCCCGAGTACCCGTTCCGGGCCAGTTCTGACTCTTTTCTACAAAGTTATTACGTTTTCCAAAGGGCGTCTCAGAAATTGCATTTTCCGAGTGCATTTTGGCCTGCAGCAATGCAACTAAAGGTTTCTCCCAAATGAAAATATGGTAACTTTTTTACAAATAATTTTTGCAAGCAAATGCAAAAAACCGCATTCCGATCCGTCCAGGACGCAAAAATTTCTTTATTTTGGCCTTTTTTCGCGTATCTTTCCTCGACTATACCACCTCCTGGAGTATTGCACATTCCTCCCGAAACACCCTGTATCTTCGGGTTGGTGTTACTACGGGTCAAAAAAGTTTCTCCTTGAATTATGTGGCGCCACTTCTGCGTCGAAAGACGAATTTCCCCACAGTGGGATATTATTTTATGGCCTCGCACATGAAGTAGGGTAACATGATGGTGACAAATTCATTTTTTTTTTACTTTGTAATCAGGAATTATTACTTGATAAATAAATAAATTTTTAAATATCGATATTTATCAGTCAGTAATAAAATAATTATCACTACTTATTTTTTCATTATTCTTTACTTTATCTTTCTTTGCATAAAATGTTCTTTAAAAGCATGGCCTTCAATAACATGCAAAAATAGAGAATGTCAAATTTTGTCCAAGATTATGAGTAGCGCCACTCAATTCGTGGGAAAAATTTTTGATAGATATAACATGTTGCCTACATATGTTTGCATTGAAACCCGGTTCAGATTTAAATTTATTTTGCGGAAATTTTACCTTACTATTCCAATTGGGACAAATTCCATTTCATTTGTCTAGAATGATCGGATTTTAAACGTCAACACGGAGTCTAAACTAACCTGAAAATCCCACAAAAAGGAGTTTTATTTCAGCGTAGAAAATCCTGGTAATTCTGCCAAAACACCGAAGGAGTACCATTTGTTTTCCTGAAATTTTACCAACTGCTATTTACATTTCTGCAGGAGATAGTAAAGAGGAGAAAGGGGCTCTACATACTCAGAACGAGTGCTAAGTGGGTAGGGGATGCTGAAAAATGTAATAGAAGGAAGAATGTGCATTTAAGAGGAAAGTTGAATTTGGGAGGGGGCTGGGCGCAAATTCCTCCTTGTGAATTTACCTTCACCGGTAGAAAACTTTTTAAACCATAATACCTGACAGGAAAATCCGAATTCCTTCCATCCATCATTTAAATTTTGTGGAACGCTCGCAGACTATGAAATCCTGGCTGAGACAGGAATGTCTATAGAATAGGAATCTGTCAAATATAATACGATCAGCCAAATATTCAGAAACCCCAAAACATTTATATTTCAAATCAACGCAATAACCATATCGGTAACAGGACCACCCAGTGACATATTTATCGATGCTTATTTTAACGCCCCTTCCTTTAAGACCAGGGCGTAGTAACTTGATATTTTAATCATCGTGCAATACTGTTTATTTTAACCTTGTATCTTTTCTCGTTCGGTCGCGGTGACCGCATTTCAGGCGGGGGCTTAACTTGGCAGCGAGTCCTTCGACAACAATCAAAATACCTCGAGCGCAGCAGAACGATCAACCGCCCGCTTTCAAAGCCTCCCTCGCCAAGCAACGTGCGCCTCCACTCCAGAAATCCTCACCGATGCAACGAGACGGCTGATCCCAGCCGAAGTCCGCGAGTTCAACAAGTTAGCCGAGGAGACTTGTTGCTCCTTGTTTACCGTTCCAGTCTCGACAATGTTTATTCCAATTTATCTCAATCCCTCGACAATTGAGTCGAACAAGAGTGAACAAACAGTTTTAAAAAGTAGTTTCTCCCGGAAAAAGGCAAAAAACCTATAAATAAACCCAATAAGTATGAAGAAAATTTTCATAACGTTTAATCGTTCGATACGAATATACAGTCGATATATACACTCAATTAGATTCAGCCTAAATAAAAATCCAAAATTATATCCAATGATATTGGAAATATATCGACCGTTTGCATTAGTTTGATTTATATCAATGGATATACACCAAACTAAATTTTGCTGGGAATAATGCTGAAAACTTATGGCCAAGAATGAATGTTTTCCCTTTTGTACGTTCGCAAGTTCACAAAACGTCTCAACGCCTATAGGTATCTGGAGGACAGACACATGATGCTGTGCAAATTTAGAAAAGAGTAGTGAGTTTTTAAATATTTAATTTTGAATTAAATGTAAAATCAAAATAAAGAAATCCTTTAGTGATTTAGCAGATTCCTTACCAATTATTACGCAGCATTGCCTAACTTGGCGAGTATTGATTTTAAAGTTCGGTGTGCAATACGTAAAACGTTTGACTAAGAAAAAACTTGTGAAATTGGAAGTGAGGGCTTAGGCTTCAAATCCAATTGAGGCGTTTACAAACTATCAACCTAAGAGGTTGAAGAGCATGACCTAAATGTAGCGTATTCTCCATGACGACAAAAAGGAAACAATAGGAGTCAAATAATAATTAACAACAATTCTGGTTGATGACGCGAAAACAAACAAAATGTAATGGAAATAGTGGCATTTGTTCGTACACGTCGTCGTCCCTGATTTTTCGTCCTGAACAGTTATCAATTGTGTTAGCAACGTGTGTTTTTTGATTTGTAAAGTAACTTACGTGTCGCCGCTCCCGATTTTTCTTCGTAATTAATATCCAGGACAACTGTGTTTATTTGAGTGGAAATAGTAAAAGTGAACATATCAGTGACTCTCTGATTCCCATAATTCTGTGCAAAAATGCAGGTGGTCCTCATTAAAAACGTGAAATTAATGTGCACACGAAAAACGGCCAAAAAATTAATGAGGAAAATCCACTCCTATCAAATCCACCTTGGGTTGAACATACCGAATGAACTAAAACTTGAGATACAGAAGAGAATCAGGGAATGCTGAATTTTAAAACTTTGTTCTTTTAATGATTAATTATTGGGAACATTACGCTTACAGTATATCGTTTGGAAAATAGGTGAAGCTATGGACTAATCAACTCTGGCTTACACGCTCTCTTGGCATGCGCGCTGTTAAGGCCGTTTTACACGTTACACGGAATTGCGCAGGTTAGAGCTGCATTAATTTCTAAAATGGCGTGGAATTGCGCGAATGCATGAACGAAATTAGAACAGGGGCTATTTTGCCGTCTAGCATCCACGCATTCTCGCATGTGTTTTAGCAATTCATTGCTTTCCACGACGCAATTTTGATTGCGCCTTCGCACGTACATCAGACCGCGCAATTCCGTGTACCGTGTAAAACGGCCTTTAAACATTGTACATTCTGAACGAATTCATGCGGTGTCACTCTATCAACGATTCAACTCAAAGGATGGTTTGGATGGGTGAGGGTAGAGCTCACACCGGACAAAGCCACAGGCGTGTGAAACTTTCACGTGTAGCCAATTCCTTTCCCTGGGACACGTCGCCTTTCGAGGATTTTACTTGGAGGAGTGCGATGGCTTCGCCGAGTATTTTAACCCGGGACTCTTCTCCCCATGCTCCACCCTCTAGGCCACCACGTTTTCTTATACACGAGTGACGTTGACCGAAAACTACTAAAAAATTAACGCGCTACTGCACCTAAAGATAACCCATTAGGCGACCATTATTTAAATAGGCGAAGTTTAACATTTGGAATAGTTATACAAAATTTATAATTAAATAAATAAGTACTTCGACCTTATTTTTGCGTGAAAGAGAATAAAAAAACTACGAAAACAACAATCCAAATTTGAGGCAAAGTATGCCAACATACAATGATAGAGATTACAAAATCACTTCTTTGTATTTACGGCCATTCCTAATAATTACGGACGAAACCTTAGAAAAAATGATTCCCCTTCCCGGCATAAAATGCCTCTTTGAAATTCTGGCGATTGACAATTACCTAGTTGCAGAGACGTTTTGTGGGTGTAATAACCGACACACCTGCGAGGATCATTAAATGATGAATTAATTAATCAACGATGAGTTCCCCGTGGAGCTCTCTTTTGGAAGGAATTCAAATGTGCAGTCACAGGAAACGGAGCGTGTTAGTACCAAAATGAATTATTGCAGCAAGCAACGTAAGGTGTCGCTGTGAGAGCAAATTGGACTGGTATTGTGCACCAACGCAGCTACCTTGTGAGAAATCTCCCGTAACGAATGGGTGAAAATAAATAAAACCACCTAACTCACCTAGGATTAACTATGATGAATTATTACCTCCGCAGAAACGCTGAACAGAGCCAGTCTTGCTAATGCGACGGATGGAGTAGTCATAATTTTCTGTCCAGTTCTTGGCAGCCTATCGGAAATACGAGAGGAAAGGGCTGAGGTTACCCTTCAACGATAAACAAATGAAAACGTGTTTATGTTTCACTCCTTTACATAAGCGAAGTTGATGAGCAATAAATAGCTGAGCTTGTTTCATCAATGCCGGATCGTGAATTCCGAAAAATTGTTGGATTGATAACAAGATATGCCGTTAATTTACACAAATGTATAGTTGGAAGAAGAGAGCAGTAAAAACAATATATGAAATTAAAATGTAACTATAGAATTACCCAAGATCAAATACATTAACGAATGGGCTTTCGGAAACACAGAAACTCTTCTGTTTACACGGTACATATATGAATTGTACTAAATGTACTCGCGTTCATACATTTAGGCATTCACTTAAGTGTGTATACCGTATTCACTTAGGCATAATTAACCGTGTAAACAGGCTTTAAAAGGTAAAACACGGAAGGTAATTGAATACTCCACTACCGTAGAATTGACGATTTTGCATTTCATAGCGTTGTCGCATGTACTTACGGTGATGATTTATTCTGACGTTGATGGAAGCTCATGACTTCACTGTGATATACGGGTTAGAGATCATGACACAGGTGAAACAGTCTTTTTTATTTCCACAGATTTCATTTCTTAACCCTCCTAGATTTCGAAAATATACGAGTACATTTTACGAAATACATTTACACACGAAAATATACACTTTCATTAGCAAGGTTAAAACAGCTTTTTTATCTTTACCATCATATCGATTCTCGATTTCCACAAGGTATCACCTAAGACGTTAACCCTTTCCAACACAGAGCTGCTTCTCGTAGAAATTAAATTTCAAGACTTCTCATTTTATAAAGTGTATATTTTCTACTCAATCATAATTATAGTGGCATCTACATATTTCACCATTAAACGTCACAGCACAAAAGAACGCGTAGTTTAAATCTTTCCTGAACAGAGCTAAAAATTATACATTTTTGATGTTACTTGGAAGAAACATTTGGTTATAATGGGTTAAAAGGCAAAACGCGGGACGTAATAGAATATTTTGCAGTCGTTGAATTGACGATTTTAGATTTCTTAATGATTTCGCGTGCACTGTGCTGATTCATCCTGACGTTGATGGAAGTTCAAGGCTTCACTGAGTGATATACGGATTCAGTGAAAATGAGAGCTCTGCGAAAGACGAGCGGCGGTGCTCAGTCGGCGAATATCTTTGGGTGCATTCCACTGCCGCCGTCCAGATTTAGTCGGGGGCCTTTAAGATGCAGCGTCCGTCCAACCCCCTACCCTCCACCCGCCTCACGGCTTCCACAAAACGCTGAGAGGGGTCTCAAAGGATGAGAGTGGAAGGAAGAGGGCCCTTGACGAGTGTTCCCTCCGGGCGAAAGACTTCGTAATGCGGACCGAGACCCCTCTATCATCTCGAGGGCTCGATCCTCTTCCCCCGGCGAGCATTCTCATCGCCCTTTTGCCGAAACCCCCATTTCAATCGGAATGCCTCCCAACTCCAAATGTCACGTGATATGACTTAAAGCGTGTTTCGTGCACTTCCTTTTTTTCTTGAACCGGTAGAAACATGCTCGAAATCATTCATCAGCCCGTGATAGTGATATCTTTTTGCTGTAATTTTTACACCTTCTTTCTCACTATTTATTCAAAATTATTTAATTCCTGATCTCGGAACGAAGGGATCAATGCATTTTATGGTGAGGTAATTTAAAAGACGTCATCCCAGGATATTTCATATTTAAAATAGATGCGAAATTTAAAAATTAAGAGAGTACGATGCTCCAGAAAGGTTATAGAGTTTTGGTCGAATATTATATCGTTAAAAAAGTTCCTCTTATCGCCAACATTTCTTATGCTGTAATTAGTCTCTCCGTAAATTTACTATAATTTTTTCACCGTTCAGTTTTTGTTAGCAACGTGTTACCTTCTGTGGTGTTTTATCTCGAGAGAACGTAAAAATCTTACGGGTATTCTGGATCTTAAGGTTAAACGGGCCTCCAGGATTATCGGAGAACAAATAAAGAAACAAATTCTAATTATTACCTAAACAAATTCAAAAATTATAAACTCAGGGCATATATTCAACTAAAGATGGTCCATCTCTATAATTTGTAATAAAAAACTCACAGAGAAACCTTTAGCGTCTGAACTTCTCATTTGGGTGCTCCAAACTTTGATTGATACTTGATAAATATCCTTAAATTGAAAGCTCTGAAAATCGATTCATACGGTTTATCACAGGCACATTAAACTATATTCACATCTTGGTCTTTATAAAATGGCTAAACAAGACGCTAATAAACGCGTAAGACTTATAAAATTTAAGAATTAGCGCATAAAAATTATTTCAACGTTTGCCTGGTTCGTTTAAAGTAACTGTTTTGCAAAGAATGTAATGAATCAGATATTTGTTATTTTCCCTTTTACAAAATTAATCCAGGTTCAGGAATGCCATCGAAAATTCCATCCATGGTTAAGGAAAGTTAATACAGCCCCTTGTACACTCTTGATAGGATATGATTTCATTCGATGAGTTTTGATAATACGCTTCCTGATATTCTCAGAAAGATGAGATGCTATCGCACTGCAGAGAAATTAAAACCTACAGCCAAAGAATTCAAATAGCCGAGGGATAATAATAATCAAAATATTGATTTTCTATCTAATCGGGCGAGGCCACAGCTTATTTCAAGAACGCAGGAAGGCTTGGGGAATGGGCGAGGGCTCCTCGATCGCCGGCGGGAAAAATACGCGGAGTTATTTGAAGATAAGGGAAATTCCCTTTTAGCGTCCAAAAGAAAAAAAATCCACGAATTTCGTTCAATATCCTACTAATAAATCAATAGACCTCGTTAAAAAGAGACAAGGAATATCATGTTAGAAGCGCAGATGAAATTACGTCTGACTTAATTGGAAAAAAACTGCTTTATTAGCTTCCAGAAGAGGAAGTTCAAACTCTTCAAACGAACAGATTAAAATATGGCTCAATGTTGAAATGTTCCAGAGAAGGAAGAGTTACTTTGAAATCATTTCCTTACTACTGAGCCCCAGTTTCATAACTTGAGATAAAATATTCTCTTGGGGCTATGTACCCACACGCAAATTTTTCAAAGATAGGATCTACGTCAATCAGTCAAAAAAGCGCTGAAATCTGATAAAACAAATGCTAAAATATGTAATAGATCTATTTTCACAGATATAATTATTAAACACATCATTTTTTATCATTTTTACTTTACTTTTTTTCAATACCACTACCACAAAAATCGCATTAACTAAAATCTAAAAACCATATAGCCAGGGATAAATGTGGACGTTATACTAGGGTGATTTACTATTTTCAATCTTCAATAATTTAGCTGAATACCCTGATGACTAATATTGATTCTTTTACGCCCATATGTTTTCACGAATTCGAATTAAATTGAAATTAAAATTTTGCACCAATGGGAGAAAACAAAAGTGTTGGGATCATCCCACACGAACCGCTAACCGTGCTCAGCTGGCAGTGGCTTGAATTCCAGCGGCGGTTGGCTCCAAGGTACGCTGAAAACTTCTGATTCAATAATAAAATCTGACCGCAAACTGAGGAGACTAACATTATATAGCTCACGGAAAACAAAACATTCGTTTACGGCCAATTCATGTGTCTCTTACCTTCCCCATCCTGTTCCAAGCTGCTATTTCTAATTTTGTTCATACGCTAGATTCTTCGTTTCTTGTGCTGTTCGTCAATTTGACATACATTTAGCACAAAACCTCCAGAAAATGCCTTTTCTGTTCTTCAATTTTATCCATCCAAAGATGCAGAGTCTGAGAAACGCCTTTTCTACCGGATTGTTTTCATGCTGGTGGAGCTTTCTTAAAGGCAACATCATTTTCTTCGAGAGAAGAAGCCACCATGTACCTATAGCTGTAATTAATTTTGAGGGAGAAGTTTTGAATTTCCAAGAGTTTTAATGCGATGGATTATACGGCTCTTCTTCGCCTCCTTCTCGGAAAATTCATCTGGTCAGAGATCACAACTAGAAAAGGAAATAGAGTGTAACCATGGTTAAGGATGACGTATTATGGAAGATAATTGTTGCCAATACTTATAGCAGTCATAAGACTAAAGCGGAGAGTGCGATTTTAGTAATCATATCTTGAAAATTGTTAAATTACAAATTTATCCCTCCTTCAATTCCCACGTGACTACATTATAAATCTGATTACTATCGGTTGAGAAATTTTATAGGATAAATTAGTTTAAAAAAACATATGCAACTCTTTCATTCGAACTAGCCAATGCCATTACGTCAGAATGAAGATGCTACGTCAAATATTATCCGTTATTGAAGGAGTAAAATATTATATAACTATTTCCATAATAAGCCAAATCATATTAGATGTTGGAGAGAATCAAAACTCAAAAGTTGAATATTATGAAAATAATTACGACCCAGTTGCAAGTACAACTGCGTAGGTGCTTTAAGTTAGCAAAATAAGAATCCATTTAACGAATTTACCATTCGCTCCACACGACTTCAGCGTTAGATTTAGCTCAAAATTGGGTATCCATCTCGCTAAAATCTTTCTTTTTGCCCATGAACATGGTCTACCCAGATTTAGATCACAGCTACAATTTATAATAACAAACTAAGAGAGAAAAACCCTAGTGAATTATGTAACGTATGTTGTTTTCTCCGTCGACCAATGGCAGTGAACATTCCTCGGTTTTCACACACCGGGTAAGCTCCTTCGTATCTCCTTCCATCGTTTCAATGTGCAGCTCGCCCTTCATCCTCAGGATTCAGGCATAAAATGATTCAATGCAGGACGATATGCGAGTTGCACATCGAAACTATGGAAGCAGATATGGATGACATTTCCCGGTGTGAAACCCGAGAAATCTTCACAACATTAGTGAACACTGAACGTTATCTGAGATAATTACTTTTTGAGTCATGAGGCTGCCACCAGCAACAAAGAAATTAAACGTTACAATTGGGAAAAAGTCAGAAAACCGAGTATAGTTTGACAATCATGAAAGTAACTTTACAATGCTATTACTTCCCCAGGCCTAAATTGCTCTAATCAGCATAAAATTTTATTCTTAAGCTCACTTGGAAGTGAAACTAATTAACGGTATTACGGGAGCTCAAAGCAAAAAAAGCAAAAAAGGAGCTCACACGCAGTGAACAGAATAAATTTGCAAGATGACTTCCTCAACCAAACATTTACTTTCATTTCAGATTTAAAGGCATCAGAATGAATACAGCCCTGTAAGCTAAACCGAAGAAAAAGCTTAGTTAATTGGCAGGGGAAAGGAAAGAGGAGTAAAGAAAGGTATACAAGCAAAAGGTTAAAAACTTCATTTGTTATGTACCTATTTTGAGTTCTCTTGGAGAGAGCCGGGCCGTTAAGTTAGGGGGGATCTATAATTAGTAAAAATACCGACAAGTTTAAGGTGGCCATCGACACTCATGCTGATCGGTAAATTTGAATATTTTTAAAATTACATAAGCTATGGTTACAAAAGAAAAATAATACATATTGACTGAAAACCGCTGATATATGTGCATATTTATGACTTAATTAAATGGAAATCCAAGTCATCAGCGAAAGGCCGCATGAACAAATGTATCGGAAGATCTTAAAAATAACTTTTTTGCGAGCAATGAAATGACGAAAAAATAAATTTGTCTTCATATCATTTCAAATTAAGTCAATTCATTACTTCGGCTGTCATGTGCATGACATCAGATAAAAAATCCGATTTCCACACGTCAGCAAATACAAATGTCTTTATTTTCATATTTTAGCCATTACTTCGAATTCTGAGCTTGCATTATACTCACCAATGCAATTTACATTTCCAAATGAAAGTGATGATTTCTCATTAGCGTACATCCGAAAGATGATTGGTTATTTTTACCTTGCCGTGAATGCGGCATTACGTTACGAGGGGAATTTACTCAAAATTAAATCATTCCCGCGTACGACAATTTGAATTCGTCTGCTGGTAAGACCTGAAGGAAGCGCATGGGAACACGCAATTGCTTTTTTTCGTTCATTATTTTTGGTAATAGAGCGAGCCGGAGAACGATAAAATATTCAAATGCCAGCAAATATAAATGTCAATATTTTAATATTTTGGCTATGACTAGTTCGACTTCTGAGCATGGATGCACTATTCGACTGACTTGTCTAATTAACATTCCCAAACGATAGTAATGAGAGACGATTTCTCAGAAACGTAAATCCGAAAGACGATTATTTTTACCTATTACATAACGTAATTAAATCATTCCCGCGTGTGATTATTAGAATTCCTCTGCTGGTGGGAGCTGAAGGAAGCGCAAGAGAGCTCGCAGTTGTTTATTATTTTTCGTTAGTCTTTTTTGGTATTGGAGCGAGCCGGAGAACGATAAAACATCCAAATGCCACCAAATACAAATGCCATTATTTTAATGTTTTGGCTATGACTAGTTCTAATTCTGGGCTTACATGCACCATTCGACTGCCTCGTCTAATGAACATTCCCAACCGCTAATGATGATTTCTCATTGGCGTAAATCCGAAAAACGATTGATTATTTTTACCTTGCCGTTAATGCGGCATTACGTTACCAGGGAAATTTCCTCAAAATTAAATCATTCCCACGAACGACTATTTGAATTCGTCTGCCGTTGGGACCTGAAGGAAGCGCATGAGAGCTCGCGATTGTTTTTTTTCGTTCATCTTTTTTTTTTGTAATGGAGCGAGTCGGGTGCCTATTTTCCGACTCGGCGAAGAGGAAAAGGGCAAATATTCCGTACGCGAAGAGTGACACCGGTACAAATCTGAGTCGAGAGCGTAATGGACTTCCCTTCCACGAAATTTAGAGCGCTCGAGAGAAAGAAGGAGAAAATGCCTTTGAATTGAACGAGGAAAACAATAAATACGCGCTGAATTTTAATCTGGTCGCATGATTAACGCTACGATTATTTAGACTGCGACCCTTCACTTTTCAGTTCAAAATTCTTTGCAAAAATGCTAATATAAAAAAATGACAGGAACATTTGGACACCTTTTCAAATCTATTCAATATAATCATCGGAAGAAAGGTCGAGAAGAGTAACCTCCTATAATTACTTGCGAAAGCATTAAATCCTAAATAAAATTTTATTTTAAAAATTACGCTCCTTATTGAAGTGGGTCTAGTTTAAAACAGGCCTTACGCTTGGCTATTCTTAACGCATCCAACGGTTAAGTTTTGTGATTTATGTTAAGGCATTTATTTATAAGAAATAAATTTATGCATCATCGCCAGGCACAGTAATTTTTTAAAAACAACATTTAACTAAACATTGAGATCACTGCATTTTATTAATTTAAATTTTTAATTGAAATTTAGTGAATATTAATTAATTAATTAAACTGATCAATTGGCCGTGAACTTTCGCGGGGATTCAGTTCATGACCCCCACATTCATGATTGCCATCGTTTCAATTTATGATAAATGAATCATCTTATGGGCAATTAGTTTATCATAAATGAGTCTTTCCCCGAAATGTGTGGATGACGGAGATGAGTATTGAGATACCTACCGGACAGAAGGACGAGAAAAGCAACTAGCAATAATTACACGCGAAAACATCGTATCGTAATTGAAAATTTATTTAAAAAATCACGTTCTTCAAAGTACCTCCGTGACAAAGTATTCTGATATTTAAAAAAAATCAGAGGTTCTCAGTAAATTGACGCCTAGTGGAGTCTGCACTCTAATGATAGATTATCTCTCCAATTTCCTTGGAAGCAGATTTAAACTTATACACATAATGTATATTCATGTAAAAATGATCGAGAAGCGTCAGTACTGGTCATGGAATACGCGAAATTTTTCGCAATATAAACTTAACTTCAGCTTCAACGCTGACACATCATCTTCAAGTAAACATGATGAAAAAAATTAAAATCCGGACGAATTTGCATTATATTTCACGGAAAATCGCGCATATTACTTCCTTATTACTCAAACACAACTAGAAAAACTTTGGGAAGCCGAAAAGCAGCGTAAAAGCATTTTGTATGTACAGGCCAAAATAAATTATTTTACTAGCAAAATGAAGGGATAATTTTAAATATTTTATTCTTTGTTGAACCAACTATTTTTCCTGTGAGAGAATATTTGCCTTTTGCTCAAGACCTCTACGCGGGTATCATCACGCTCTGAATGTGAATACAAAGAAAGGGGACCCAAAAAGGAGAAGGGAATCTACACTGGATGTCACGTGCTGCATGATGAAAATAATATTGGGCAGAGAAAAACACTCGCAGGGTATACGAATCAATGAACCGAAGTTGAGAAGTTAATAATATGCATTTCTCGTAGTAAGGCTAGGCTTACCTCATCGCTATCCCCAATGAATCCATATTTTGAAAATTAAATACCAATATTTTGGACGAAAACACTTTTTTCACTCATTGATAACAGATAAGGAACCAAAATTAAACTTTTAACTAGATTCAAACTTGTAAAATATATTATATATTCTTCCGACATTGATTGAGATTTGTTCGTACTGGACATGGAGTACGTGAAATATTTCGCTATACAAAATTAACTTCAGCATCAGCGTTTACACATCATCTTCCAATGAATATGATGGGTCAAAAAATTGAAAAAGGTTAAATAAATCGAAAGAATACAAAAATACCTCTCTAGATGCAGAACTAAACAATAGCATTTGCAATACCTCTCACTTTTCCAGCTAGATCATTGGATCGACAAAAATTTTTTTCTTGCCACTGGATGCCCATGGTAGATGTCATCGCTTCTGTACTTCGGTTTACTCAGTAAGCTCGAAAGAGCGAAGGGGTCCCTCCCGGAGAAATATTTGGGTTTCCCCACGCGGGAATAAACATCAAGGATTGGATGACGCATGAGAGCGTCACTGTCAGCAGCTGCCAAGGCACCGCGTACATCCTCCGAGATCTTTCAAGTGGACCTCACCAATGTAATCAGCTCTCTTTGACTTTTTTTAAAATAAGGCATCTCCTATCTCTCAGTCAGAGAGGCTCATTTCCTTCTCCTTTACTTTATGGGGTATTTCAAAGCACGAAGAGTCTACGGAAAGCGAATATGAGTGCAGATAAAGCGTTGCAATATGACAGCTGTACAAGAGAATACTTTTTTGTTACTCTTCTTGTTTACACATTACGCCTTACAGCGTAACTGATTAGATTTATTCACCATATCAAGTTCTTTTCCGTGAAAAATATTCACGTAAATTCGTGCAAGTTAATACGTTGAGGCCTTACAGCCTTATTACCTTAATTTTATTTATAAAAAAAAGTATTGCTATTTGGAAAAAAAATCTGTGAATTGTTAACGGATTAGTAAAATATATGCTTTTTAGAATAATTTTATTATATAATTTGGAAAATTATACGGGTCGGTGATAACTAAAATTTTATGCGAACGGTTTACTTAAAATGGTACTGCAAGTGATATGATAAATCAATTTCTCTATTAAATATACGATGCAGAACTAAACAATAGCATTTGCTTTACCATGACCGGAATGATTTTTGATGGCTACAGAGTTATTAGCAATGTACCTATTATGCCTTTTTCGCATTTAGATAGATCGTGTTTATAAATAAATAAATAAATGGAAATTTATTCAAGTTTATTCGTCAACTAAATGACTGTAGTGGTGAACAAGTTTTTGCCTGTTCCAAACAGAGGTCCTATTACTGCGTATGCACCGGCTTCATTCAAAAGACTTCTTTCTAAGTCACTAATTACATAACTAAAGAAACTTATTAGCCAGAGGATAAAAATGCAACCATTTAGTCGATTTTTTTCCACCTATAATATATCAAATGACAAAGAATTATTAGCCACTGAAGTTTGCAAGTTGTAAAATAATATACTCAAATATAAAAAATAAATACCAATTCTCTTCAATTATGAGAATAAATGTGTTCCTTTTATCAACAAAGGGTTCAGAAACTGTCTCTATTTTTGCCTAGTATTACGAGCACTGAACAGAGAGGATCCGAAAAAGTCACAATGCCAAAATGCAAGTGCACTTTGAATCTCAACCACAAAGTATTTATTATGAAATTGTCTTCTTCGGGAAAAAATAATTACGAGTTTTCTCCTCGAGCAGCAATTATATTGTGCCGGAATATCAATATTTGGCTATATTCATGCATGAAATCAAACGAAAAAACTAAATCCTACGAATCTAAAAATACATTGGGCTAATGAGACGATGTCAGCAAATTTCATTGGTCACACAATGTGATTTAAAATAACTCATAATCTCTATCATCTAACATCGCATACGACACTTAATGCAATAATTTTATATCTATAATGGCCACTGTATTGTACCCGTTAGTATGGATATATGTCTTTCCCCTTCATTTCTTAGTAGTATGGATATATGTCTTTTCCCTCATCTTTTATGGTCTCTTACTCAGCATGCACATTTGTAAGAATTTGCGCGAATATTTAACGGAATTATTTGAATATTTTGAAATGCACGAAATTTTAACGGAATAGAATTAGATATTTAGCATGAATCTAGTAAATAACGGTTTTCTTTTCTGGTTATTAATTCGCAAAAGTGGATTCGCACGGTGGATTTTCGCGTTCATACATTCCCACATTAACTTATGTGTGCTAATGTATCCGGTGACCAGGCCGTTGGAATAAAAATACACATGCATATAGCTATGGGGTACTCTCAAGTGAAAAAATGCGTATCATAAAATCATTTCATGCTCCGCCATCTCATCCCCGCATTGTTTCGGCCCACGCGACGCATCGATAGCATGGGACCATCGGAGTGATGGATGATGACTTCTTTGTCACGCGGGATTTCACAAGAAAATCTCCCATGACGTATTGATCACATCCAGAGACGCGATAGCTTTATCTGACACACCTCAACGCTGAATAATCTCGTCTTTCTCGCCTTTCTCTTTTGATACTGCCATAAAATGTGTCCGTAATCCATATACTCCGCCGATAGCTTTCACCCATTTTATTTATTTGCTTTTTTCGTTTCTTCATTCGGGTAAAGAGTCAAGTTTCGATTTGCATTAAGGTAGAGAGCTGCAAATCTTTGGTTTTGCCATTATTGTTGCAATTTTAAATTACATATTTATACGTGTACTATATTTTACAACAAGAGCTACACTTATTCCATTACAAATAATAATATGAATTTTTCGAAGAAATTTCAATCTGAACAGTGGATGTAACCCTGTGACGTAAAAGAATCCTTCTAACCAGTAATTAACGTACAAAGGTAATTCTAACACGAATGTAGGAATCTAAGTGATCCTCAACCACTGTAGTACAATGCATACATACACATACATACATACATATACATATATAAGTGTTTTAAGTCATTGAACCACGTAAATAAGAAGAAACGATAGTTCCAAAACCATAAGCACTCCTGTGGCGTTAAGAGCCAAAAAAAGTTATCAGATTAAACTAAGCAAACATTTATAACATCATGTCTTGGGAACCGCAGAGTGAGAGGCGCATTAGCAGAAAAAAATAAGTCATTCCGACACGCTAATAGAAGATAAATGATGAGTTTTCTTTGAGCAGTTCATTTCGCTCGACTTCCAGATGTTTTTTGTGCTTTTGGCGGAGAGCCGATTTTGACATTTGCCTAGAGTCAATCGCTGTTTTATTTCGCTAGGGCGCCCTACCATTCGAGCCTGGACCACTATTTTCATAACTTAATTCACACTCGGCCTGAATAAATATGTCTCGCGCTTCCATACATCCAACATGCACGTCTGCGATAAAACCGAATGCGTATGAGTATTTCGTTTAGAGCAGGCTAATGCCGACGCCAGGTTTCTCTCCACCCTTCCTTACCTACCCTTCCCTCATGGCGCAAATGACCTCAGCTGTCGGTCGCCTCCTCCAAATACCACCACCGCGTAGGAGTATGTATAAAACATAAAACATTGGATGAAACTAAAGGGGATAGAGGAATTAACTATGAGGGAAAAATATACGCAAATTTATTATCACATTCATTTCGAACTCTCTTTAACTATTCACATTAGAAAAAATCTTTCGAAAGCAGGCACGACATATTTTAGTTCATATTTTTCTCAATTTCATATTTTTATTTGCCACCGATAGTCTACATTGCAAATCTACATTGATAATCTACATTGCAAACTTGAGTCAAAGATCCATTAGAAACTTGGGTTTTTGAATTGCATGTTACCATTAATGCCATTAGATAATGAGTTCCTTATAAACTTAGGTTTTTTTTTAGATATTTCTTCCAGTAATTGAACAAACGTAAAGTTGCTGGCAATGCCAGATTTTTTCCGGGCACCTAGTATCCCTCCTTCGGTCAGCATAATAAGATGAAGGGAAAATTGCACGTTTTTCTGAGATAATATTAGCCTTATTGCATTCAATTTCGATGACTATCTATGACGGTTTAACGCATTATAACCCATTGTTGCTTCTAAGCAACACCAAAAATGTATAAATTTTCTGCTATATTTAGGAAGTATGTAAACTGTATTTTATTTTGCGGTGTAAATTGTAATGACGAAATATTTAGCTGCCACGTACATTATGATTGAGTGAAAAAATTTCAAGTTTTCAAAATGAAACATCTTAAATTTGATTTCTCCTAGAAACAGCTCTGGGTTAGAAAGGGTTAATTATCTGGAACGAAAACACTAGAGGAAGAATTTCTTTGCCAAAAAAATCATTTGACGTCACCAGAGTTTGAATCCGAATTAAGGGTTCGCGCCCAACTCCCGAGCACATTTTCGGCCCAATTGGGATTCGCATCCCGGTCGAGCAGAATAATTTTTACGCAACGAATTTCTCGATGTGGAAGTCATGCTTTTGCAACCGCGCGGGCGACTGTGTTCTAAGTCACTTGTTCAAGCAGTGCTTTAGTTTGAAAAGTAAAAGACCATTTTCCGTGGTAATAATACCATTACCGTTCCTGCCTTTTTTAACCGGGAAGTGATGCCGTGAATTCTAAGGAAGCATAACTGCATACTGCGTTTAATTCATTTAAAGATAAATAATAATCATATCAACAGCTTTAATCCCAAAATAAAAAAGAAAGCCAGTAATGACAATTCCAACCAATTAAACTTGTACTATTTTTAAAATACTGTCTAAAATGGAATCTTTCAACAAATTTTCTTATGGTTAGTTACAATGAAATTGCGAAAATAATTGAGAGACATGTATTTTTTCATTTCTAAATCAGTCGCCTACTTTCCGAGCAATTCGAAACTTCAACCCTTTCGCAGATAAGTTGTTGTCGTCACGCGCTCAGGCCGAGGGCGTCAAAAATTCTCAGCTTCATCTCGGACTTGTGTGAGGGACTCCAGTGAATTGCCGATGTCTACACTCTTACACTGTCAGAAACTTCTCCCTTCCATGAAAGGTTTTCCCTGAACGAGCTGATGAATTGAAATTCTAATGACGTCACCGACTCATGGAAACTGGGCGGCAATTTACAATTTTTTTATTAAATTAAAAAGGATGAATGAGGAAATTGTTTTTTTAATAACTCCTTGTAAAAAATGCTTTGAACCTATCTCTTTCTCTCGACCGTTCTTTCTTGATGTCGGATTACTCCCGAAAAAAACTTACTCTATCATCTTGAAATTGTAAGGTTAGATATGATTGACTCTGTTCAACACTTGCCTGTTTCGCAACTTTAAAACCATTACATCTGAAAACCAATTATTTAAAGTTGAAAGGAAAAAAATTAGAATTCGAGACGTCAGGAAATTTTAAAACGGTGTCTTGTATATGCCCAGAAAATTTCAAGATGATAACACAAGTTTTAAGGGAGTGATCCGTTACTAGAATAGACACATAAAGAAGGTGATCTGCGTCCACTTAGTGAATAGCGATTTCGGGTCACTGGGAACGACCCCATTGCTGGTTCAGGTTGGTCCTCGGCCTTGAGGTCCGTTCACCTACTGAGCGGCCGACGACCCATGGAGACAAAGCAGGGGCGCGAAGAGGGACCGCGCGGTAAGACCGCGACTACCGTCCAAGCCCGCAGGCCACCCGCCCGCTCGTTCGCCGCCAGAAGGGGGGCGGTATTTATGGAACGTCGGGGGGGCTCGCGATCCGGCCCCCGCCCCCACTCCAAGGGCGAGATGCTATGGGGGTGGGGGTGGGGGGTGTTGGAAAGCTAGCCAGCGCCTCTGCCTCTAGGATTGTAAAATAGGGAGTGCTGGGGTGGGAAGAGAAAAAGAAAAGTCGTTGGAAAGACGCTCAGACACGGGCAAGTGAGCAAAGGGAAGGCGAGCTCTTGAGCAGAGAGAGAGAGAGGGATACGAAAGAGAAGAGGAGGAGGAGAAGAGATATACGGGAAGAGGATAGTGGAAAAAGGAAAGAGGAGAAAAATATCACAAATGGGTGTGGAGAGCAACGAAGTCCAGATAGAGCAGCAGCAGGAAGCGGTCCAGCAGCAGCAGCAGAAGATGATCTCGCCGCAGGTGCCCCCGGGATGCAACGTCTCCGTCGAGTTCGAGGTCTTCGGGCATGTGCAGGGTGAGGATCAACCAGAACAAAAAGACACGATAGCAAAAAGTGGGGGGAGGAAGTGTTGGAGGGTTTTTATTTCGTGGGGAAAATCTATTTCTAGATGAACTGAAGGCACAGGTATAGTTCAGTGGTTTTTATGAGATGGACGAGATTCTACCGAAAAACATCTGCCAAAGTGTTCCAAATGGCAGAGTCTGCGACAGAAATTAGCAAGTTTCGATAGCTAGGCTGTTTGGGGGGGCTGCAAGATGGTACAGTGAATCAAGCGCGAGTGTCCAGGGATAAGAGAACCAATCAAATAATTTGAAAGATTTTCTTATTTTTTGGGATAACTATTTCTAGAAGAACTAAAGGCCCAGGCACACTTCACCAGTTATCACGGGATGTACGAGGTTCTACCGTAAAAGACCCATGGAAGTGTTCCAAAAAACATAGTCCGCGACCGGAATTAGCAAGTTTTGATAGCTAGACTGTTTGTGGGCCCGTGTTGTGATACACTGAGTCAAGCGCGAGCGTCCAGGGATAATAGAATAACGATACTACCGCATTATTTGAAAGATTTTCTTTTTTTGGGGATAACTACTTGTAGACAATACTTAATGCCGAGACACACTTCACAATTATGAGTTGGACGAGGCTTTACCGAAAATAAGCCGCCAAAGTGTACCAAATGACACAATCTGAGACCGGAATTGGTAATTTTATACAGCCAAAACTACTAGGAGGGCCTACGTGGTGGTACAGTGAATCAAGTGCGAGTGCCCAGGAATGAAAGAGCAAACACTCAAATAGCGAAATTTGAAATATTTTCTTTTTTGAAGAAAACTATTTTTAGATGAAATCAATTCCCAGGTACAGTTTACGTGAGATGGAGGAGACGACGCGTAAAAGATCATCCAATGTGTACCAAATAGCATTTTAGTTGTGAGAGGAATTTGCAAGTTTAGGTATCTAGATCTGCTGTGGTGAACCCAGTGATCCAGTGAATCAAGCGCTGGAGTGTGCAGAAATTAAAGAACTAGCACAACAATTACACGTTTTGAAAGATTTATTTTCAACAACAGTTTAGCCGCCGATCTCCTGATGCAACTGTGCGGCATCTTTCAAAATGTAAAATTGCTGTGTTACTTCTTTTCTTCCTAACGTATCGGAAATCCATCAAGAGAGGCCCGAGTCTATCATAAATAGGGTGCATGTTAGAAGAGCTTAAGGGGAACGCTCCTGCAAATCAGGTGTAAAACATTGAATAGAGGTCTAAGAAGGGGCAACACCGATGAATCCACCAATTGTTTGGTCCCAATCAAGGCTGACTGCGCTCAAGTAGTGAGAGTGATTACTATGCGATAAACTCGTCATGGTTGATTAGAATTAGCTTTCTGTTGACACTGGTTTATGACTGTTGATGTGAAAAGCTGCCTAATTTGGGAAATTACCGAGATAAACAGGGGCAATTAGGCTCTATTACGGAATAATACTTTATTATTCCAGAGGTAGTCCAGAGGAGGTGTAATAACAATGAGCCATAAACTTCATTTATAGTACCACTTGAGGCATTATTACTAATGCGAGTTTCGAACAACTCATGTGAGGTTTTATTTAATATCAGAACTTTCTTGTTACAGATAAAGGATTAAATTATCGTAGGCTATCTCAGCGTATTGAATTGTGAAAGGTTATTCGGGATTTCCACCGGGTTTGGTTCTCCATCACGGCCGACGTTTCAATGAACGAGTCGTTCATCATCATCAGGGCCTCATCGTTAGCCCTGATCGTTCGTCGAAACGTCGGAGAAACCACGATGGAGAGCCTGACACGGGGTAAATAACCTTCCACGATCTACGAGTATTATCAGTAGAGCCGAAGCATAAGTAACGGAAATGGTGATACGAGCTGACATAATAATAAAAACTGATGCCTTAAATTCACTTGCCAGTCGGCAAGTGCGCTAATCATCAATTAATGGACATTTTACAAGATGAGATTAAACATCATCGAAAAAAGCTCCAGTGACTATAGAATGATCGAATCAATACTGATAAAGTCCTCAATTGATTTGAATTGGTGGTTTAAATACCGTCCCGTCCTGACTCATGTATAATTCGTTGTCTCGGGCGTCACATCAAGGAATCGACTTAACATGGTGAAATGTAAAAAACTTTGTAATTCCACATAAAGTTAATACTGTACGATCTACCATATGATAAAGGGCCGCGCCGAAACCAAGGTCGTGCAGTGTTATATTCGTGTGGAATTTAAAATATTTTTAATTTTCCTGGTCCTTACACAGAGATCAGAAAAAAATAAGTTGTCACAATAAGGCTTATCCCAAGCCAGGTCAGTCGGAATAAATAATAAATCGCTGTGGCACAACGCATGCATAATCTCTAACAAAATATACCTCTCCTCACTGCAACGAGAACCATAACGCCGGATGCTCTTTTGGGAAATGCGATCACTCACACGGCATGGGGCTTCAGTACTCCAGGAACACAGGTTGTCTGAGAGAGCTCGACCCGATAAACTCATCATGCTCGCACTCTTCCCACGAGGGATTTAACTTGGCGACAACTTCGCGACCCGCCCAGAGATTGCCCATGGCGCGAAATTTATGCATTTCCCGGACAAATGAAAGTGCTCACGAGGACTCCCGATAGCGAGCACTCATAACGGCGGCGGAGAATTGCCGTCGCGAGAGAATTTAATTATCGCCAGAGCGGAGGCGTATGGGAATGTAATTTTTTTTATTTCACGCCGAGGGGAGGGTGGAGGTGTCTCTCTTCTGCGACGACGTAGGCAAAATGAGTTCGGCATGAGGGATCGATATTGCCATCTTCCCCTGCTGGGACCCCGGTCCCTTTTTCCCGCACCGCAGCAGCTGCCGAATATGTGTCCACCAAGACATTGTCCCCCGCGCTCTCCAACGCACACACTTTCCCGCGCTGCGTTTTTCGGCGAATGAGAAATCCTGGTGCAGGTTTAAGAGGACGCATCACCGAGTAATTTTTTGGCGTTTTTCGAGACGCATTCATTTAAATCTGCATTCTATCCCGCAAGCCGCCTCAATAGGTGTGTGGTGGGGGGTGTTAGGATACCAGCCGTTTTGTAAAATGTCCCTGACCCAAACCGAAATTATGTTGCGGGTCGTATTCGTAAGTTTGTTTTTTTTTAATTGGACCTTGGTGTTGGGAAGAGACTAATCATACACAAATATTTAAAGTTTTCACCCAAAATTTATTTCCCTTTGAACACCCAAAACATCCATTCGATGAAAAAATATCAAGTATCACCTCCATTGACGGCTACATTGTAATTGCACCGTTAGAGAATGGCCATAGAGTAACCAATAGTCGAAAATTGACCAATGAGAGATTTGTGAACCACTCTGACTGACTGACCACTGACGAGTGACCAATCACTAACTCTACATAATACCCCGCAAGCCGCCTACAAAGCTTGTGGCAGGGAGCGTTAGGACACCAGCCGTTTACAAATAAAAAGGAAGTGCTCTAAGGAAGTTAAGACTAGCATTTATTGAAATCATTTATGGCTCGGGAGAAAAACGAATTCCCGCATCTATCCGTTCGGCTAAACATCGCTCTTAATTTACCGCTTCTGTCGGACTTGGAAATAGAGTGCGGCTCTAATATTATGTTCTCCGTGTCGCTCTTAAAGATATCCATTCTCAGTTGTTCAAGCAATCTAAGCTTAGCGCGCAGCCTCCGAGTCTCCAGCGGCTCCCAGCCTAAGGGTACTCGCATGATGAGGAGGTAAGAGGTGGAGGTGGAGATAAAGGTAGAGGTCGCGGTACCTCTAGGAAACACAAATGCATTCTATGTTACGGGCACGCGCATAGTGAGCAGGTCGAGGTAGAGGTGTACCTCGCGGTTCAGCAGGAGGTCGCGCGGGACCGCTTTCAAAGACAAACGAGTTTGTCTTTCGAGCGGTGTGTCGCGAGGTATACCGGGAGACTTCTCCGTGATTGGTGCGTTCAAGGCCCATTCTTATGACATCCTAATATTTTCCCGAAATTTGCCTGGGTAATACTTAAGTTGCAAATATAAATGGTGATATTCTCCCAGATCTTGTGGTGCTTGATTATGGGATGAGCACTGAATTCGCGATTACTTAACGACCAATCAGCCACCACTTACATGCTGATGACATGTCGTCACAATCACTACTATCGCTTGACATTGTAAAATTTTACAACTAACCAAATAATCATTATACTTGATGCCACACGGTGAAAGACTGGCTCGTGGTCGAGGCTATGGGAAAGCTGCGAGCGTAAATCTCTTTACTATGCAATACTACCTCTACCTCCTCCTAAATCTCCATGTCTACCTCTATCTCCACCTCCACCTCTACCTCCTTACTATGCGAGTACCCTAATTCGCTTAACATCTGGGTAACGCTGTCTGTACGCCAGTAGCGGTTTTTGACGAACCGCGCAGCCTTCCTTTGTATTTTGTTCAGTTCACGGATTAAGTCCTGGTGGAGACGCTATTTCGCTAGTGATGGTTGTCTGAGAGAGCTCGACCCGATAATCCCATCTTGCTCGCACTCTACCCACGAGGGATTTAACTTGCTACAGCGATTTATTATTTTGTCCGATTGGCCTGGCTTGGGATAGCCTTATAGTGGGCATGGTGACCACTTATTTTTTCTAATCTCTGAGTAAGGACAAGGAAAATTAAAACTATAAATTCCACATGAATTTAACACTGCACGACCTTGGTTTCGGCGCGGCTCTTTATCATGTGGTAGATCGTACAGTGAGTCACTAGTGAGTGACATAGCGTCTCCACCATTCCATTATAAGGGAAAAATGAAACTAGGATATTTTCGACAAAGAGGTAGGTTAGTCGTCTTCGAAAGTGAAAGGTATAGGGCTAACGAAATTACGCCTAGCATTAATAAAAGTCTTTTATCGTGCGGAGGAAACGTAAATTCACACTGATCCGTTCGGTAAAATTTCTCTCAATTGATCGTTTCTGTCGGAACTGGAAACGTAGAGGGGATCTAATATAATTTTCCCTGTTTCGCTCTTAAAGATATTCACCCTCAATTTCTCCAGCAATCTAACCATAGCGCATAGCCTCCGCGTCTCTATCGACTCCCAACCTAATTCGTTTAACATCTGCGTAAATCTTTCCGTCGATTAAATCTATTAAAACAATTAAAACTATCTTAAAACTTACAGTTCAACACCGTCAAACAATCACAGGTGCGAAGACAATCAATATATGCGAAGACAGGAAATCTACATTTCAATTAAAGCAAGAGGGAAAATATCTCCGAAAATACTTTTTAGGTTGTCTCCGACAATCGTCTCGGAATAGGGTGAGAGCCCCGGGTGAGTTAACACAATTCTACTTCCCCGTTAATGATTGCTTAAGACCATCGAAAAACCGATGTCAGAGTTGTTCTACTTCTAACATTAATAGGCATTTGGATCTCCTGTCTTTGGACATATATACCTTCGTTAATCAGTATATTACCTAATATATTTCACTTATATTAGTAAGAGCGCTTCATTTTGGAAATTTCAACAATTTTTTAGTGTGGTATTCTCTCTGGCTAATAGCTCAGACCAGAGGGAGGTTAAGATTCTGTTCACCCAAAGCAGTCGCTCGTTAAAATTTTCCAGAACTTCAAGTACAAACACTTTACCTACCTATGAAAAAATAATTCTGAATTTTTTTTCACTTTTAAAAATTTGCCAAATGTTGACTAAGATCTGCGTTACGCAACGTGACAGTTTCAGATGATAGATAATGTTTTAACTTCTTTCCGAAAAAAATACACAATACAATCGATCGATAGAAATATTTGGCGTATGCTTGTTTGCATTCGAAGGTGACATATTTTATCGTTGGCAGTGAATTGAATGTGAACAATTCAATTTTATATTTGTAAGCTGATTCTGTTACTTCAATATTTATGATTCGACCGAACCGGCATTTCCATGAAACCAATTTTATAAGACCAAAATTACGGAATAAATTTTCTAATTAGCTAAATTATTAGTACGTCGACGTTCCCACATTATATTTTTATCGCGTTTCCCTTTGTTAGAAATGTCTACATCAGGTTTTTGTCACATCGACGTTAATATTCCAGCTGTAATCAATTTTTTTGTTATTCTAAGGCCAGCATCGTCATAAAAACATAAATGAAAATCTTATTTTCAAATACAATATCCAGAAAAAACAACAGCAAGTGAAAGCCCAATTTTTTTATCGTCAGTCGATGATGTACAACCAAAAGAGCATATTTTTGAATTTACATGAGAATAGCATTTTCCGCGACCCTCGATGGAACCACTTTGGCGGAGAGACACAGAGGGGGAGGGAGGTAGAAATCTGGGACTGCGGAAAGTTTCGAACTCAAAAAGACCCTCTTCATAATCTCCCCCACGGACGAGGAAAACAAAAGCGCGGGAATTTCGGCCGGTGCGTAAACAGTGGCGCTGGAGCAGCGCAGGGAGCCATATTGAAAGGTGGCCAAGTTTACGCGCCAGAGGCGGGTACAACAATCGCATCTCAAAGAGCTTCGAAGTTCTAAGTTTCGCTGGGAGGGAGATTGAGGGATAGGCGTCGCCCCCGGAATCGCTTCGAAGGTGACGCGAAAGTTTCACTGTTCCCTCCTCGCCCCCATTCACTCCGCAGAGGTTCACTCTGTAATTTTCATCGAGACGACGCCGAAGGAAATTATCCCCACTCGCGTCTCGAGGAAGGAGAATATTTTATCGTCGCACTAACGTCGCGTCATCCACATATACATATTACCCTTAAAAACGCCTCAAAAAGCGTATGGCGGGGGTATAGCCTGAATGACATGATCATTTTTTCCATCACTTCATAGGGCAGCTACGACATATATGACAGCTACAGGGACCTCCATTGATGGTGGAAAAAATGACCGTTTCAAGCGATTATTTTCCGCGATGTCTAAAGGGATGGAAATCCTATCCCTTTTTACATAACTCGGCACGTACCTTTTTCCGTCGCTGAAACCATCGCAAACAGTGGCGTTACTAAGAATATGCTTTGGGGGTGATGGAGGGGCTAGGGAGAGAGACCCTCCGAAAACCTCAGAGAAATAAAAATATATTTAAAACTATTGTCTAGTTTTGACTTAAGTATATTAACCGAATCTCCTTAAATTTAAATTATAAGTGCCAAAAGTATGTAAAAATATATTTCCTGGCAATGGGGGTTCCGGGAAATTTAGGGAAGAATGACATGCCTGGAAATAAATTTTACATCATTTTTGCACTTATAATTTAAATTTAAGGAGATTCGGTTAATACACTTACGTCAAAACTAGACAATAGATTTAAATATTTTTTTATTTCTCTGAGGTTTTGGGGGGATCTATCTCCTCATCCCCCCACCATAATTACGCCACCGATCGTAAACCATATTTGTCAACAAAATATCAGTTTGGGGGATCCGCATACCTCAAAAAGCTCCCCCAACCCCTCACCGAACAAATTTCTAGTAACGTACCTGATTAAAACAATTTAGTAATTCACATATCGTCTCATAAGAACCTCAATAAACACCCTCGTCTTCTTTTTTCCCATCCTCTTCAGGACCTTTTTAATCGTTCAAGACGATATACTACCAATATACATGGTACAAAGTTTAGGAATTGAAGTAGTTCCATTGCCGGGCGGGAAGTGGAACATCTTTTCCTTTTCCTTCTTCCACTCAGAAAACTGCCTAAGCGTTCGTTTGATTCGCCGCTTCAATCGGTGCAATGTTACTTTTACATGAGTTGAAACACGAGTTTCAGCAAATCGATAAGCAGACTATACAGGCGTTTTCATGGGCATCTTTCTCAGTTAAGTATAGCAAAATAACGCCCTAGAAATTGCCGAGAATAATGTCACAGGTTTTTCTTAAGCAGCGAATGGATACTTCAAGCCACAGAGCAGATTGGTCAATGTCAAGGTCAATAATTTAAAAGAATACGAGTAGTCTTGGCAAAATATAGTCATCCATTACTTCTTCACTAGACTTAATATAAAAAATTGTGATATATTATCATTGAAAATTATAAAAATGTGGGATAAAAGATTGTCATTACCAAGTTATCGTGCCTTGACCTTGATAAAGGAAGTAATATAAGGAAAACTGAACCGTTTCCATCAAATTTAGCATGTACACATACAATTTTTGAATTACAGTGACCTTAGACTTAAGGACCCTAGTCAATTTCCCAGCATAAGGATATGTGTATAAGGATAGAACCTCTAGTATATATACTCTACCACTTACGGTGACGAACTCCTTTTATGCACAATTTTTCTCTTTTATGAACACCATCGCCGTGATGGGTTTTCTGACCGATCTCTCAAAAATTGAGTTTTTATAAAAACATTTCATTATGATGGCTTAAATTCCTATACTATAACAGTTACGAGGTAATATTAAGTTTAAAAAAGAGGTTTTATTTATGTAACCTCCGACTTACGGAAACCTATCACTTACGGACACATTTTCGAGTACAGTTAGTGCCCGAAAATGAGAGGTTTCACTGTATTATCATTAATTTTAACAACATAAAACAAATTAATCACAAGGGAATGCCGTGATAGGCCGAATGTCTCTTCAGGTGATTCCGTTGGCCGCTCGTATACAGATGGGAGGGGAGCTGGTGAGCGGCACATCTGAGGCATGAAGGGTTCCGCTTCGCACGCTGCGGGCGCGTAATTTCACGCGCCGCAGGCACGGGTTAAGAGAGGCAATCTCCGACCCCTATATCGGATGATCCGACCCTTGATTGGTTTAAGGTCGCAGGCCATCTCTCGCATGAGTCTATCCGATTACTCTCCCAATCATAAAATCAATGTAACCCCATTTATCCACTTATTGGACCTCGCCCAGTGTTTATACGACAGCGGCGAAAAAAAAAATTATTTTCTCCAGTCATGCTGGCGTTGCTACGTCTCGTCGAGCTTTGTAATTCCGTGTTGTAACTCATTATTTTTTATGCTTTATTTTACGGCTATTTATTCTTTTTGAATGTTTTTATTCAGACTATCTCGAGGTTTCACCCGAATATTTTAAAATTTAGCAATCGAATGTTTGGATTTTAAGAAGAGGTAACTAAGCTGTGGCAATAGAATTCAATGTTGATTTTTATTTGGCTAATTAGCAGAGCTCTGTTGAAAAAACGAGTGTGCTGAGAAAAATTAGGTGATAAAGAGGACTCTAACCGATTAAAGAGTATTTTCTGAGCCAAAACACGGTCACGACATCAAAGCGTGAAGTCCGCATTCACGGTACCACGGCGAAATAGCCGCTCACAGGACGTAATCAAAGTTGCACCTCGTGAGAAAAACAGGGAAACGGGAATTACAAGTGAAATCGTGTTTATTCGTACCTCACGCATCCAAACATAAATTTATTCCTCATAGATGTATTAGCCTGAAATATTGAGAACAACGTGAGAGAACGCTGATATACAGCAAATTAATATTTATTTTCACGACCGAAGTTTAATTAAGACGCAGTATCATTCCCTCATCATCCCAGGACACTGCCGCAGCGTAATAGGCCCTTATATTAATTTTGACAAGAGTTCCGGCGTTATAATTTTTTAAATCTCTCACGCACTCACTCAATTATACACCTTGAAATTTTGTTGAAATAAGTGGGTGTAGAGCTCACCTCGGCCCTTCTCAACAGCCTCTATTATCAAGCGTATAGCATATCTCACCCAACGCAGCATACGCAGATTTCGTCCCCTTGAACTAAATTCACTGTTCCATTTGAGCTAAAAATTTATACTTTACGTTACATTACACGCCTTAAATTCTCGGATACTCTGATATTGTTTTCGAAAGCATATTCATTCCTAATTTTTTCCACGTGCTTCTGCTGGGAATTTCATATCGCCACGGATAAATTGTAAGAAATGGGAAATATATAAATACTGTAAAGAGTATTTAGTTGGCAGGATGCCAATGTCCCATCCCAGCCATGACACTTACAGTCATGGCTTACAATCTCTGTATATGAGGAGAAACAATTGATTTGTATCGAAAAATCACACCACCTCCACCAATTCTAACGATGGAGTTCGGGGTCAAAGTTGTAGCCACTAAGAAACTGACATGGTATGGATGTTTATTCAAAAGCTTAGCGTGGTCTCTGCCAAGTCTCCTGAGTGTATCCTCACATCAGTGGTGTTACACATCGTCCACTCACCTCTTCTGTAAACGAAGCGAGCGGAATTTACTCTTTAAGTTCGTTTCCTTCCCACATTGATTTATTAACGCACAATAGGGTGGTTTCCTATTATTTTTAATTGCCTAAATCGAAAGATTATTACTCCTGGAGTACGTATTTCACGCTTTTAGATTTTTAAATGACGATATCTATTTTTCGCGATTAAGTGAAAAGTGAAAATTTTCAAGCGCGCGAAAACGCGACGTCTAAGTATGAATGCTGGGAAAACTCCGTTTGACGTCGTCCTGACTCCCGCTGCCGCAAGTGAGGTGACCTTGGGGCGAGGCTTGAGCGCTGATACGACGCAGGCTGCTAGCAGGTAGCAGAGTACCCAGCTAGCTGGTAGCGCTTGGCTTAAATAAGGATTATTAATACATTATCAAACGAAGAAAACTTTCTGACCTTAGCCAGTTTTAATAGGTGATTATTTAGACATCTTTCCCTGAGCTCTGTGCCTCACGCATGCATTGGTAATCTCAGACGATGTAAAACTCCTATCTACTCTAATAGAAACTAGGTCTCTGTGACGTCACATGGAGTGGCATCGCATGGGCGCCAATCTTGCCTTTTTCAAATGAGGAAAAAATTGACAATTGCCATTCGTCTAAACCGGTATTTCTAAAACCAAATAATTTGTATATTATGAATACACTAATGGTGGGTAACGAATCGCAATCAATGCCTTTCGTTTTCTTTGATGAAGGAAACTACCCTATTCTGCTTGCTATTGCGCGACCCTCGTTACGTAAACTATACCAAATAATAGCAACGTTACATCATAATTTTTTACTATGCGAGGTTCCGAAAAAAGCGGAGTATTTCCATATTCCTCTGGGAAAACTTTAATTGTACTTCAAAGAAAACGAAAATGTCAAAGCAGTCAAATCAAATGACACGAAATAATACTAATGAGGCTGGGGAAGTCGTGCCTCTGGAGCTGCATTTAAATATCTAACTAGCGCGTTTGCAGATTTGCTCGTCGATGGAGAAACATTCCTTTCCTGCTCAAGCTAGCCCCAAATTGACACTCCCACAAAGAAATCACCCGTTTTACGAAATTATCCAATGCGCAAAATAAATTTTAAATTCCTCGTATACGCCAAAGGAAAATTAATTGAAACAGCTTTCATTAAACTTTCTCACGACTCGCAATTTCCTGAAGTATATCTCACTTGCCTTAGTTTCAAAAGTTTTCGTTATGAAGGTCAATTTATCGCCGGACAATCCCAGTGACCTAGAGGCAGGCGCGGAGTATCAAGTCAGAGTATGTCAAGTCCAAGGTCACACCCTCGGCGAATACTTTCCTGACTGCAAATCAGAGTTTCTCTTACGGTAAAGTTCTGAGTATCTTGAATGATTGCAACCACTTTGATGTTTGAAATTAAATCAAAGCGCTTTTTCATATTCTATTGACACAGTTTTTAGATTCAATCAATTATGAATGTTATTCAGGCTCAAAGGTGGGCTTAAATTGATAAAGCATTCCAGGAACAAGTGACTTTGTACGCAGTCACGCGCACGGGTGCAAAGTTAAATACACCAACAGATGAAGTTCACCATGAAAAATATTTGACTTAGCCGGGATTCGAACCCGAATCTCCCGATTGCCGGTCAGACGTGCTAACCAGTTACACCACCAAGCCATTTTCTCAGAGCGAACTTCTGGATGGGTTTTACCGAACAAGATGTTGACGTCATAAGTCTACACTGTGGCACATGCGGCGAGGGTCGTGCTTACTAAGCCACTGTCGGGGTGAAAAACCCTTATTTTGTCGCTGGTCTGTGACGACGAATTTCAAAGCGCTGCAGGAATAAGTGACTTTGTACGTAGTCACGCGCACAGGTGCAAAGTTAAGTACACCAATGGCAATCGGGAGATCCGGATTCGAATCCCGTCTAAGTCAAATATTTTTTCATGGCGAACTTCATCCGTTGGTGTATTTAAATTGATAAAATCTGCTCCCGAGCGAAATTACGTTGACTGTGAGCCTTATAATGCCGAATATTCAATGAAACCTATGCAAAGTAAATATTCATCGAGGACTAATAATTTGTCTTAAGAATTTCAAAGGCGTTGTGTAAAGAACGTCGAAAATTACTACACATTTAGCAGAATTTCACCACAAGTATGTCTTTATAATTTTAATATTATGAATTTTCTTTAAGGTCACGTTTATCTTGCTATGTAAATAATTATATCGTTTTTACCATACTTCCTATTAATTTAATCCCGTTGTGAACATAAACTAATGATATTTAAAAGACAAATTGATTCATCAACCAAAATACAAGAGAATAACATGATTGGATCGATGATATCATTACTTACACGTAGGTCCCCATTGAGACCAGCAAATGGATGAATTCGGACAATTTTCCACGGAACTAACGATACCCTCAATGCTATAGGCGTGAATATCACTTTATTTCCACCCGTTCTGCTTTTTTCGACGGGACGGACTCATAACCATTCGCTCAAGGTCCGAAAAAGGGATGGAGACAGTCTTCCCCGTCTTCCCTAAGGGGTTTCCCACGGCAAATGTCTCTTCCCGCGGGCTTAGTGTCTCCAAATGGTGTTTGTATTGATCCTGAGATCCAGACATCGAAGTACAGACTGGGGTTCGGGCGCGGACATCGTGTGGCATCAAAGCTCAACTTAGCCGAACGATTTCAATGATCAATTTTATTGATTTTCGTGGCCACTTAATTGATTAGTGAGGATTTTTTTCATTCCGCCGTGATTATATTTAAAACTTTACTGACTTATTCATGCATTGTTATTTCATACATTTAAATTATCCAAATTATTCATTAGAGTTATTATAAATTTATTAATTTTGAATGCATGCAAAACAAAGAATCAATTATTTATCTTTTCAAATGAGATTACAGATTAAAAATGCGCTATTTAACATAAACAGACTCCAACAAAAGCGAATCATACACGTGAAACACTGAGGGTATTTCATTGGACCAGTTAAATTAATATTCCCCACTCAACGAATGTGTAATAATTGTAACTTAGAAGGAAATATTCGTCATATTTTTTATGGATGAGAATCAAAATTTTCATACAAATGCAGTTATACATGTAAAGAAATTTCCTACTCCCTCCTGGTATGATACTTCTCACTTTAGTAATATTTTCGGATTACAGAAAGATGGGGAAAAATTTCTCCCGTACGAATATGAAACTGGTAAAACTTTTATAACTATGCATACAAAGCGTGCAAATGATGAGTCTCCGAAATTTCATGAATGCAGGTCGTATAAGCCATACAACAGCGTGCGACACACATTTCTGGGAGGATTTAACTCCGGTTTCTAGGAATCATTCCAATTGTAACTCTCCCCACAAACATAACCTTTAGGAAAGAAAAAAAAGTGCTTGACCTTCAGACCCGTAACATTTTCGGGAAGCCACAGCGACTTCCTATAAATAACGTGAATTTCTGTTGAAGGTTCTAAGCCTCGTACATTGGCTTTCAATGTCGCTTGAGATTTCGGAATTTCCTCGCCGGAATGATCCCTCAAATCTCAATGCGTATATTTCATTTTCTAATTTTACCATGATTACTATTTTGAAAACTTAAGTGACTTCTTTACACATTCCTAATCCATAAATTAAAATCATATTGCGTAGATAATAGTAATCTTTTTTCTTGGAGTTTAGGTCTAATGAAACCAAGTTATAGCCAACGTTTCGATTTATGTAAAATCATCCTCAGGGCTTCAATATGTTCTAAGTATCCTCTTGAATTTTTTCTTAAATTATCCATTTTCGTAGTCCAAAAAATCGGCGAAGGGTTGAATGTTGTTATACAGCTCTTCTTGTTGTGGCTTCTTCTCCTTGTACTTTATATTGTAGTATGAGATGACTATATGATGAAATGATGAATAATATTCCTCCTTGATTGATTAGATAATTAGTATATTACTACTTTCCCTCTTCTATTCTTGACCTTGTTCAGTTAACTTTTTATGATGTTTCTTGGAGTTTAGGTCTAATGAAACCAAGTTATAGCCAACGTTTCGATTTATGTAAAATCATCCTCAGGGCTTCAATATGTTCTAAGTATAACTAAGTAAGAGCTGTATAACAACATTCAACCCTTCGCCGATTTTTTGGACTACGAAAATGGATAATTTAAGAAAAAAATCAAGAGGATACTTAGATAGAGATACTTATATTGAAGCCCTGAGGATGATTTTACATAAATCGAAACGTTGGCTATAACTTGGTTTCATTAGACCTAAACTCCAAGAAACATCATAAAAAGTTAATTGAACAAGGTCAAGAATAGAAGAGGAAAAGTAGTAATATACTGATAATAGTAATCAACACATATTTCACCGACTATGACGCCCGTTGCTATGAGTTCCCACTTATTTATAAAGCATAAAGCCTACCAGATTCCAGTGTTTTTCAAGGCCAACGGCATAGGACTTCTATCAAATTTAACGGAGAGAGCATTCTAGGAAAAAGGCATAATCGGAAGAAAAAAATCGAAATACTTTCACTACAATCCTATTCATATGCATAATATCTTCCGTGATTTGAAAAAAATGCATCAATTAAACCGCCATACAAATTATGCTATTACGCTAGTAATTGCCATTCCTAATTTCTACTATTTAAGTTCTATTAAACTTTTCCAGAATTCTGTTTGCTATTAATTAATCCGATCTACTATTTTGTGTGGGTGGTCAGTAAATTTAAAACACATGTCGGATCAGTTGTCCGTACTCTTCACGTCGCACAGTTTCCCCTCCAGGAATGCCTGAAAATACGGCCCCTTCCAATACGATGGAATTCCATGTCTCTTTGCCAAGAAAATATTGCCCTAGTCAGCAGATATTTTAATATTTATCCCCTCAGTCCAGAGGAATTATTTTTGGAGAGATATATTCCCGTCGTCAGGCACTTCCGCCCATCAGACTATCGGTGACGCGTTACCCTTATGACGCCACCGATCTTCCGACCAATCAAACAGTTCTGTTTTTTTATTTAAGACACCAATCCAGAAACTACGCTACAGTAAAATTTATTCGAGGAAATAACCGCCCAAGCCACGCATACTAGTTGTCAATCTCGTGTTACAGTTAAGAATTATTTGAAGGACTTCATGAGCCCAAGCCTAAGTTCAGACAACTGTGTATCAGGTCCTAAGTAACACCGGTAAATAGCATCCATGAGGAATCCGTCACAGGTGAGATCTCACTGAATTTTAAGTTATCACTCGGGTTTTGCCACTTTTTTCTCGCACTGAATTGTACTACAGGGAAAAACTTTCCGAAATCATATGGATATTATGGACATGGATATTACAGTGTGTTTCTTTTTAGTTTAAAATCATTCCAGCCAAATATTTGCCACAAAATTACACAATGTCGAAAATAAACAACAAAATTGTCATAATTTCTTTAGTCAAGGTGGTGATATTTTTTGCGAAAGAGATAATTAAGTTGATTAGTCAATAACAAACCGGCATGAAACGCGAACAAGTGATTTAAATGAAAATATTCACCATAAATGCTGTCTTTTTAAATCAAAATAATGTACACTGGCTGAAAAAATTTAATTTCGTTGTTTTTCGTCGTAGTTTCGATATTTGAGGCAATCATTCAGACAGCAGATACAAATCGATTTGGAAAAATCCACACCAATTGAACCAAATCAAAACATACCACACCAAAAACCAGCAAAACACACAAATCGATTGGAGCTGGCGTTAAAAAATGCGTAGCATGTTTTCCTATTGTTTCATAAGATTCGTATTCCAAAGGCCAAAAAAGCGCGAATATTTTAGTCGCGAGGAATTTGTATGTACAATCTGCATTACTTTTATGATTTCATATACGAGTATATTCTACATTCGAGGATGTAATTGATGGAAGAGGAAATTTTACATCTAGATGAAACACAGTAAATCATTCAATGGTCGTATTAAGTGAGGGTAAAGGCACCCGATGTAAAAGGAAAAAGACAAGTGAAAAGGCAAAGTAAACGTCGTGAGAGTTTGTGTGGAGCACAATTACACTGTGGCAAACTATTGCAGTTGGAAAAAATATTTTTGGTGCCGTACATCCCTCCCCATTCATCCCCTTCTGTCGAGCCAATAAACATAACGCGGCGCTGATATAATGCTATTCACATTTATACACTATCGTCATGCACTATACGAGCGAAACAAGCTTATCGTTATTTTTTTAATCCGAGTCTCCAAGGGCTCCTCATTGAAACTTTAAGAAGGCGAGAAAATCTTTTTGTTCACCCAAATAGAAATTTTAGACCGGGATCAAAGCTTTGCAGTGCATTTTATAAATTCTAATCGGATAAAATCTTTCTATCCACGGTCGTCACGATCTCGCACCTCAGAAGCGGTTTGTACGATGCGTAGCAGCACACCTCATTTACTTTCATATAAAAATGCCTTTCGCTCATAAGCTGGATGAAATATTTATGTAATAGGTTGCACCTCCACTACTAGTTGGAATTTTAATGGAAAAAAATACCGGCGAACATGATGACATACTCCGCCATCCAAAAGTAGGTGGCCATTATACTATATCGTGCATAAATGCCACACGATAGTTTTCAAGTAATCCCAAATTCCCCACGTGGCCACGTAGGAAAATGTAAGGTCATGATTTCCAGTCCCATCTTTTTAGAAAAAAACTATATACTCCCGCAATTTGGCTATTTTTTTCTATGTGGTTGCGGGAAGTGTCCACGACATTCATAGCCTCATTCCAGCTACGAAAACAACTACCTAATGTAATCAATCAAAAAGTAAAATAATAATTACTTAGATTTTCAATATACATATAATTTTATTTTATAAAATAAATATAAAAACAAGTAAAGATGAACAAATTACTCATAAAACCGTTCCCAAGAATTTTTTGCCGCTGATGATATTTCCAATTGCGCACGTTTCTCACTAGCGTCACACTACGGCGAACTGAGAAGTTCCGCTCTAAGATTCGTATTCCACTATAGAAATTACATTTTAAGTCAGGAAGGCGCAGCCAGTTTTTGTAAAACACGATTTATAAGACTATTACCTACAATATTGCGTTAAAATTACTCCGGGGCCAAGCAGGGCTTTTTTTTAAATCCACCATAAAGTACGTTGAGTACAAATTTTGTTTTCAATAGCGAAAGTCTGTTTTCAATAGCGAAATTATTCATAATAGCGATAAGTGCTGTCCAAATTATGGATAAAATATAAATATAAGTCTATTTATTTATAATTTCCATAAAAATATTCCATCATTATGGTTTACATCACTGATAATGACGCCTAAAAGTCAGTGACTGGCACTGTAAAATCATGACAAGTCCCGAATCGAATTTATTAGGGATTACAGTGGAATACATTTGAAAAAAAATCCGTCAAAACAGTATATTACCTTAAACAACACTCATTACCTATTCAATTAGCATATTTCCACGTTATTTACCCAAACTTAAATATTTGACTTTTGTCCAGCCAGATCGACCTTTCCGACCACTGTGTGTGGTTGACTCCATTAAGGGACTTAACGCCAAAGAGAGGAAAATTTTCTCTCAGAATGACAAGAGAAAAAGCATAGGTTCGGAACGTACACTGAAAAGCGAGGGCGTGATTAATACCGCGACAGAGAGTGTCATAGTGAAAGACATGTTGAACAAGCAGGGAGGAGGAAGGAAGGAAAAATAACAGATATTGTGGCTGGAATGAGGAAAGGAAGTAAATGTGCTGCGGTGTACTACGATACAGAATAAATACACGACAACCTAAAGGAAAAATATTATCATTAGTGTATCATATTTTTTAAAAGACTTAATGCTATCTCACTTTCAGCACATATCAAGGCAATGCTATTTGAGATATGATTGATTTTCCCAGCGAATGCTATTCAAAATTTTTTATTGAGGTTCAACCGAGGATGATATGAAGGCGATTTTTCATCGTGTTCGCGTCGAATTTATTTTCACATCAGTTTTTTCAACTACGATAACAAATTACGCCTTCGATATATCACCGCAAAATTATGACCGTTCCCGTATCTTAACTAGTGATATGAAATAACTATTCTATGGACTCTCCCGTGAAAGTAAAACTGAGAAAAAACATCGACCATAATTCCACAACCAGAGTGGGTGCATACACGTAATGTAACCCACGCGGTAACAAACGGAAGCCCGTAACTTTTGACCGTGACGTGACTTTCGTATTTTTTTCAAAATATTTCAAAGAGAATTTTTTCGTCAAGGAAACGCAACCTCGATGAAAGTACTAGAAAGATATCCGAGGTTGCGTTACGAACAAGAAGAGGCCCACAGGTCGATAGCAATAACACGTCAGCAGTACCGCAGTTCGCATAGCAGAATATTTACGTTGTCCGATATTAAAACTTTAGACGGAAAAATCCCGCATGACCTTAGCCATAACCGTAAAAATCAAAGTTCACCACAGCCAACGTGGGGGAGAAAATTGATAAAAGGTTTAGAAACGGTCTCCAGGCATCTGGCCACCCTCTATGCGCTATCTTCAACCCCAATCTCCACTCCTCTCAAATCATCCCCCGCCTCCTTAATGGCGCACTTTGCCTCCGCAGCCGTCGCCTACCCAAAACACTGACACCCTTATTGATTTCGTCCATCATGTTTTCAAAGGAAGGGATAATCGAGGCTGTTTCCCGGGTGGATCCCTTGGAGATTGGGCGGGAAAAACCAGCAACATTCGCCTTCCCCCTTCGCATCCAATCTGAGAATGGCTCCATCGCCAAAAATATTTACGTAAACACAGACTTCCTGCCACTTCTTCCCTTCGTTAACATAAACAGAGGAACTCAAATTCAATGCGGAATATGTTTATGCCATTCTGGAAGTATGGGAAAAGCAAATGCTAAGAATGAGCGAATTTGATATTAATCAAAAGTGTCTTCTTCACAAAAAAATAAAAGGCATAAAAAACATGATTCTTTGGCTACGCCCCATGTCGATAGTATTGGATTGGAAAAATCCCTCAAGACAGAACAATACGTCAAAATTGAACTTAATCGGTTGAAATGCACCGGCAGAAAATCAATATAATCTTAATAGAAATGAACTAAAAAAATAATATAAAATAAAAGTAATAAAATAATCTGCATAGAAGTTTAAAAAAAGCTGATTCGGTATTATCGCAAAGTAGAGAAACTTGGGTTCTTGACGAGACAAAAACTTAAATATCGACCATCCTTCTCTGTCCTCTGTCTCTTCAAACAGCACAGAGTTCCACACGATTCAAAAAATTACTGCAAAGATTTGAATAATTATTCGGGAATCATTAAATAAAACTACATTACAGTTATAGTCGGTAAGCACATGGTGTGCAATGAATAGCCTTCCAGAGCTACAGCAATTTTTACAAATGTGCACTCTAGATCAATCAAGTCTAAGATTCTGGTTCAGCGTAAAAAAGATGATGGTTTTGTATTTACTCGGCCTTTCGAAGTCAGCGGAGGGCCGAGTAACTGCCCCGAAAACTGATGGTTTCAACTCAAGTGCAACTTCCTGACGATAGGAAATAGTAGAAAAAAATCATTCCTTTCAACGACAAATTTACAATTCTTCTATTTGACCTTGGATATTTCCTATTTATTCCATCACTCAACATTCGGATTTGGTATGTGAAATAATAATGATTCGATAACAAATTAGCTAAAACGGAGAAATCTTTTTGTGCCGTAAAAATTCTAAGAATCATGACTAATTGATCATAGCATGTATCAATAGTACGAGCATAATTTCGTTTAAAAAGAAGGTAGTTAAGTATAAGTTTTATCAAGCCTTCAATTAGTAAACTTTACACTCCGTAATTATGGCCGGCGATTCGTTTTAAATGAAACAGCATAAATAACTTAAAATTTTGTATAATGCATTGAGTTAAATCGTTTTTTAAAGCACATCGCTGAATGCATACTTTCGCGGTCATGTTAATCGAGGTATAATGCTTTAATACCAAAACGGTGTTTTTTTAACAAACCCCCTTCTCATAATCATGTCTTTATTGGAGCAAAAATGTCTCGGTCACGATCCGAAAACGTTATAATGCTATTTTATGATATATTTTTTTCGTTTTTAAGCAAATGAAAATTTTACAAAAATAATACAAAATTTAAAGAAATGAAGTTAAAACTAGACACTTCAAACTTATATTCAGTCACAAGTCATAAATCAAACCACTACCTGCATAATAACACATCTACTTAAAATTTACCTAATAGAATAAAAAACTTGCTTCGCTCTCATAGTAATCCATTTTTGAACTCCTGATTTTTGGTTCAAGCAAGTTACAGGGGTTCTCCAGACAATATAACCTTCTAACCTCCGAAATTACAACGGTAGAGAAAGCGCGCTTAACCACAAGTAATATTCTTATAAAATTCTTGTATTCTGACTTTGCAAACCATGGTCCCTCTTTCCTCACTTAAACATCAATCAGTATAATATTTCTTGGATTACAAAATACATTCGATCTCCATTTTTAAAAATAAGGAATTTTTCCCTTCATAAGAGCATTTCTTTACATTTGACTAGAAAATGAAATGGCTACACAAAAGCCCGACTGGCAGTCCTGGCCTGATTTTATGCTCACAAGCAGATTCTTAAGCGGATTCAAGACGAAATTACGGATAACGATAAGCCTTTTACCAAGAGCCGAAAAGAAGAATGTAATTCTTCCCAAAGAAGGATGTTCCCTTTTTTTTCGTCTTTGGGCAATATTCCCTCACATCCACCAATAGTGTGTGGATTTATACTTGAAGCGTAACCCCCGATCCAAATAATGAGGAAATTTGCATTATCGCTATTTTTCCTTGGTACTTAAATCCATCTAATTACTTCGCATAGTCTAACCCATCTAATAATGTATCGCTTCACTATACTGTTTTTTTAAAGGTATACTGATAATTTTTTATACGAAAATTTTGTTTTATTGTTCAGGAACAATAACAAAATAATGAAGCTAATACAATATAAATATCGGATGACTTTCATTTAAAAAAAACACTGGCAATCCTTCCCAAATATTTCTTCCAGTGACAATCAATGGCGTGACCAACCAATTTTTAGGAGAGTTCATTTCGAGGAGTGCATTTCAAAGAGAGTGAAGTTGGAAGGAATTAAGACAATTCGTCATTCCATAAATTTAGGATGAACTGGGTGGATTGAATCTTCAGGTGTCCCATTAACTAAGGCCTTGCTGCCGATCAAGGGTTTGACATCTTATGGAATCGTCTAGATCATTGCATTAAGTGACCAAATATCGATATGGACTGAAGAAGAATATAGTTTGACCCTCGCCAGCGTCCCAACCTGCTATATAAATAGACAACAGTTCTCAAACGATGTACACAACGAGTTTGGTCCCACTAATCTCGCAGAGAATTACGAGCATTGCAAACCTAAATGATTACGAGACAAAGGACGACTAGAGAGCAAATTGAAACGCACTCGTTGATAAAGCACTGTGAAGCAAACACCTTGAGGCATTAATGCTACATTGGACTGGGCCCATGGCATGCGAGTGAAAGAGAAACATCCCCAAGTTCCTCGAGTGATCCAATCCCCAAGGGATCCGAGGACTGCGCAGCGAAGCCAACCAAACGGTTTGGACCGTCAGAGCCCGAACTCGAACCCCGGGAGACCGCAGGAATGGTGCCACACTTGTATCATGAATGAACCCTTCAGCTACTACGTGCATGATCTATCTATTCTTCGTAACTTGCTACAAGGCTCTTCATACCTTTATGGCACAATGTTCTTTCTCGGCATGGACAATACCTTTCATTCTTAAGAAAACACTTAACTGTTTCACAAAATAAAATATTTGAACATATTTAAAATATTATAACAAAATAAATTATTATGTTATTTTGTGAAACAGCTAAGTGTTTTCTTAACCTTTGTGCATCATGAAGGAGTTTCACCATGTTACGCCAACCACCATCGCACCTTTCATTCTTACCCAAAGTAGTTCCTCCCTCGCTTGCTAGCGGTCGCATTCCCTTGCAAAGGGCTATAAACCTTTCTCCCAATTACAAGTCTCTTATGCGCTCGAAGGCCTTTTTACACGGTACATTAACCCGTACGAGTAAATGTCTAAATGCATGAACGCGTGAATGGACGCAAAAATGCAACGTGTAACCACCCAACACGTGCGAATGCATGAACAGAAGATAGAGCCTGTTCTAACTTGGTTCATGCATTCGTAATGTTCCGTTCCGGTCCACCAAAATCGTTCATGCATTCACCCATCAACTCGTACGTGTTAATGTACCGTGTAAACAGGCCTTTAGTCTCACTAGATGTAAAAATTAGCGGATTCCGTCAGGACTTGGTATCGAATCAAGCAGAAAATTCCCATAATACGGAATCATACACATGCTATATGGATCTACCCCTGCTATAATACTAGAATCAGTGATTAAAAGACTTACTAATCCGTCATCTGACTGCCAGGTCCTTGACAACAGAATCTGGACCAGAGGGTAGGGAGAGAATAACAAGTGTCTCCTACCTGCTCTGCCTCTCATAGCATCTAGCCTCCGAATATTTTCTGCAAAAGGTAAAAGACTTACAATAGCTGCCGCAGCTGAAACATTGACCGGCTACGCTCATTTGCATAATTCACCATTGTGGCACTTGGTCCAAAATACTTATCAATAGATTTTATTAATTTTATTTATTTCATTCGCTGTTTCAGTTTCTTATTTTTTTAATGCTAAATAATACAGGTTTCGATGCTGGCCTTCGTTCTTGGTACCCCGCAACCAGCTTGAGAGCTTTAGTACTTATTTACTCTACGATTGGGACCAATATTTGGCCATAGAAACACATCTATTGCTCATACAACTAAGGTTATGGAGAGACACTGCCATCTGCTGGGCGAGGGAAGCGTGAGGATTCGATAGAATGCCGCAGTGGTTTAATTGGTCGATGGAATCAATAGCCACGCCATGATGGAGCCATGTGTGTTCGAGGAGGGAGGAAGTTGAGAGAGCGCGTCACCCACACGGGAAGAGTCATCACTATCATTTTCTCTTTTTTTCCCCGAAATTTCGCCTCCCTCGGCATCTGGGGGATTAAGGGATTATGCCGACAGGGATCGCCCGGCATGCCGCTCCCGCGATGGGGATAGGGGGTGGGGATGTTTAGGAAGGGTAGCAGGACGGGAAATCCGCCCACTGGTGTTGTCGAGGGATGAAGGAGGAGGGGCTGTTCGCCCTTCATCTACATCTATATGATACCCAAGGCCGTGGCCAGAAAATTGTTTCGGGAGGAGGGAGAAATTCACCTTGGGAGGGGGTGTATTTCGAGGGCGGTTCATCTACACCTACGTCGTACCTCGCAAGCCGTCTCAATAGGAGCGTGGCGGGGGATGTTTGGACACCAGCCGTTTAACAAGTAATAAAAAAAGAAATGCGCGTAATGGAGTGCCACCTAGGAATTATGAAAGCCCTTTAGCGTTCGGGGGTAAAAAGAATTTCTATACTTGTCCTTTGAGCAAAGTCTCTCTTTTAATATATCGTTTCTGTCAGACCAAGAAATATAGTGAGGTTCTAAGATGATGTTTTCCGTGTCGCACTGAAACATATCTATTAGTAATTGCTCCAACACTCTATGCCTAACGCCTAGCCTCTGAGTCTCCAGCGACTCCCATCCTGATCTGTCTAAAACAGCGTAACGCTTTCTATTCAGTAGGAGGGGATTCACGTAAGACTATCTTCCGAACATTTCGGGGGTGGGGGAAGGAATTGGACCCCTATTTCCCTCACTCCAGTCTTGCAGCGCCCTTGATGATACCCTGAAAGGCACCGCTGCGAGCCAGGAATCTTTCGCCCGATTACACATCTGCTGCGCGCCCTGTATCTCGTAAAGTAAGTAAATCATAACGGGTTGCCCTCACATTTGCAATCCTATGAAATAAATACTCACGAAAAAGACTCAATAAACTCAAATGCGCCAACGAATAAGAATATTTTTTTATTCCACCACGCGAGGCAGGAGAGACTAATGCGTACGGCAGCGAGTATTCACTCATGTCAGCTACAAGCAGTAGCCAAGTAGCTAACAATCGCATGTGCAATTACGTCTCTCACTAAACATGCGTCACGCATTCCGCTATCAAGGACTGCAGTCGCCCAGATGGGTATGCGTTACTAACTTACGGCATGTAAGAACCCAACGAGCATATCTTTTTTATTTTCTTTATTATTCATCCAATGTGAATATAAATTATCATGGGGCGTTGCTAATTAAAATACTAACTCTGACCTTATACATTCGTACAGGTATCCCTCGAAAATATGGTCATACGTGCACATGTACACTACTGGTCATATCATAGGTACGTAAATAATAAAAAGTAAAAAAAAATAACTAAGCAACTAAACTGTCAAACGAAAAATAATCGCGGAGAATTAAGTAAATAAACTCCGATGCTATAGCTGTGCTGAATGAAAGCGAAAAGGATTACTGTCACTCGATGTAAAAAGTAACTAAATTGTCTAACTAAGAACCATTTTTATATCGCGGAGAATTCTATTGTGGTCTTTAATAGTTCTCGGGAAGAATGAATTTGTGGACCTCCCTTGAGCTCTCGTCACCGTTCCTTTTCGTTCGCCAGGGAGAGAGCGAGAGTTTAGGGTAGACGGAGGGGGTGGAAATTCGGACGGGGAGGTCACCACAAAGCACGCCGTAGCCACTTGTTTATTTATCCGCGCGGGCATGGCGCCAATTTGAATCGAATCTTAAATAAGAATAGAACAATGAAAGCAAATGCGGGACGCGACAGGAGGTCATGTGAGGGAGGGGACGAGACTTGCGAAGATTTAAATGCCCCACAACAAGTGGAGAGAAAGATCTGAAGAGGATTCCGAAGTGTACTCGTGATTGTTGTCTCTCCAAAGTTTTTCGACATAAGTTGCCCATGCCTTGATGAGCATCCATTGCCAAAGAGTTTCTCAACTTCGCTTGTACTCACTGGTCCACGGCTGGGCTAAACGAAAGCGAAAAGGAGAGTTGTCACTGCTTGAAGGATTGGCTCACGATTTTGGCCGCTACAAAGTTTTTCGACACATGTATGCTGCCCATGTCAGGTTGAGCATACATAGCTCATGAGTCTCCCAAATTGGCTCTTACCATGTGCTTTCATAATTGCGCTAAATGAAAGCGAAAAGGGTTGATATAAAATCGATGTAAGTAAGAAAATACCAACTACCTTTTCATATATGCCATGATAAAACATACACGTACTTCCGGAAAGATTTTGATACGTGCGAACGCATATGCCAATAGCTTGAAAGCCAAAAAAACTCCAAAACTATCGATCTTAGAAGATAAATGCATAAGTAACATTGACGTCCTCATAACAATCGCATAAATATCTCAGGGATATTCGCCGATCCTCAAGGAGCATCTCGGCCTCTCCACGGTCGTTAAATTTTAACGAATAATATTCTATACGGAGGATCACTGAATGCCGCGGCTTTACCTTCGCGCATAATTCATTTATCTAATATTTATCAAGGTTCTTTTTTTTTAATTTACCTTAAGTCATTTTTCTCATTTCGGGGGTGCAGGGGTTACAAACGCCTCCGCAATAAAAAAGAAAGATGTAAAAATATCTTCACGAAATGCAAAATAGATCGCAAACATAGATCAATCGAAATTTTAACGTAGGGTAAGCATTTCGCGGTAACATGAGAACTGATCACGAACTTCTTTCTCTCAAAAGTGATGAGTTACCTTCGCTTTTCAAGGATTTCCACAACAGCAAAAAATTGTGATACAACGATTTATCGACCAAACGTTTTCTACGAAGCGTGTATTCTTCCAGGATTAAAGTGGTGTAAACTCTCGAGAATCTTGATGATAAATTTTCTTCTTCATAACTTCACGGAATGTGTACAAATTACGATTTCTACTATCGTATTTTTTTCTATTTTCTAACCGCGTATCACATTGCGTACACGCAATTTGAAAACAAAATTAAAAGTAGCTATTTCGCGAAAATAATAAAGCCCTTTGAGCAAATGGCAAAATCTTAATGACTAGAAAGTGTACGACGGACCGCCAACATTCCTCTGCTGTCAAAAAATACACCAAAGCTACTATAAAGATTCCCATAGTAAGAAAAAATAACGTTATTCGCCTAAATTGATGGATGAGCGGACGTCAGGTGCCAGGCGGAAGAGATGGAGTGATTCATTAGTTTCCTGTTCTGGATATCATGTACCCAGTTCGATAAACTTAGGGCAATTGATCACAACTAAGTTTCAACGGATAATCATGAAAATAGCAAAGTAGAAATCGAGGTTCTAGTTATTTTCAAATCATCATTATATTACCTTAAACATTTTCAGAACCAAAGCCAGAAAAATATTTCGGGGGAGGGGAGGTGTTCAAGGGCGTACTCAGGATCAAAACTAGAGGGGGGCAAGCCGCAGTCGTTAAAGTTGTAACACAGAAAAGGTTAAGGAAACCAAATAATCAAGGAAATTGCAAGAGCGCTTTATTAATTTTTAAAATTATTAGCTCGAAAAAAGTATTTTCATTTTAATTAAATGTTTTATACTAATATCACTTTTCTTGAATTTAAAGAAAATTTGTTCAAAACTTTCATTTGAATAAAATTTACTTGTGCTTCTAAGGGGGTGTGGCAGCTGCCGCCCACCGGGTACGCCCATGCAGGTGTTAAGGAGAGCAGATAAATTTCAGGGGTGGACCATTTGGAAAGGGCACACTTGCACAGAGGCAGATTTAGGGGGGGGGGAGGAAAGGGGTCGTGACCCCTTCCAAATATTATCAAAAATTTTAATTATTACTAGCTTAATAGTTTTTGTATCCTTAAATGTCTAAAATTGTTTCATTTCATATGTTGTGAAGAATAAAAATCAAATTCTAGGCTCTAAAATGCATAAAAAATTGATGTTTCAAAAAATTTTACAAGGGAGAACGCCCATTTCTCCAAAGCAGTATTCCATACTCCCTGGACCCAGATCATGACCCCCCCCCCAAATTTGACGCTGAAATGGCCCCTGCGCGTCAGCAGCCCTCAAATATTTAGAGGGGAGAAAGGACTCCCTGACCTCCCTACCTGCCACGGCCTTGCTCATCTACAACAAAATCTGAGAACTCTCTCACCAGTAATTTAAGCGTTTGGAGTGGGATGAAAAGCAGCTTAGCGATGCAAAATGCGAGGGGAAAGTAAATGAACACAGGTACCAGCACTTTGAAGATTTATGACTATGCATTTGAGCTACGAGAGAACAGCACTTTATGGTGTGCTTATGATGGATTTAAACGTGTATACCGCTCAAGCAACAAAAATATAAAACTTAGAAATCATTTTTTTAATTTACTGATTAGCCATGAATTCACATTTTTTTAAATTAAAAGTACAATACCACGAGCTTAAAAAAATATGAAAAAGCTTAACCCCTAATTTATATACCACATGAAAATAAGGCCTTCCAATCAGTGCATAAAGTAATATGAGAAGTAAATAAATACAATTTTGGTGAATATGGCAGTATTTTACAGTGATATCTGTTTATGTCTGTTTATTTTTTATTGTGCACTATTTGTCAAAATGTATCCTGATTTATTCTGTCCGAGCTCTACCATTCATGATTATTTCACTCGGCGCAGAAATGATGTTCACCTGAGAAGGCAACCCTGTGCCTTATCTAGAAAGGGAACTCATCACTCAGCTTCCCGTATTTTTAATAAATTACCACCGCATGTAAAAACTCAGTCCAACATTGCAACCTTCAAGCGCGAATTGAGAAGGCTGCTTTTATCCAAAGCCTATTACAATCTAGACGAATATATGTGTGATAATGTATAATTGATCTGTGTCGTTTTTTGTGTGTTTGGTATCTCTTTTTACCTGTAATATTCTCTTGACCATGTTCTATGTTCTATTCCTTGGACCAACAGAACAATAAAAATTATTATTATTATTATTATTTAGCTTATATAATGTCAATAAAAAAGAGCTGACGAATTGACTGACAAGCTGACTATCTATGACGAATTTTTAGAGATGACAATTGATGGGATTACCAATGGGGAATTAATTAGAGCACTAAGCCCCTAACACATAATCACAGGGGCCTCTGGAGAGCCCCTTCATAAAAATATTACTATCATCATTCTGAAGGTGCATTGGTAAAATATTCTACAGGACAGGGAACCAAACCACGGTCCTTTGAATTTTGTGGTCACTGAGCAGACCACTGAGCTATTAAGGTGCCGTGATTTCCAAGGCCATTTACTGAGGTTCTTAGAACTAGGTGTTTGGTAAAGACTGGATGGTCCAGCTTTGAATGTTCTCTCTCCAACACCGATGAGGACAAGGAGGAGTTAAGCAATGGGGAACGTGTGTGGCTTGCACAGAGCGAGTTGCTTCATAAAGAAGTTAATTACCTACCAATGCATACATAAATATCTTATAAACAATGATATAATTAAAAATTAAAAAAAGTTATTTCAAGCATGTACGTACTTACCAAAATGCAGGAGCATTCTGTCTTCCACCTCGCTACTGAACAATATTGATTGCTGTTTTCTTTTTCTGTTTCCAATTTCTCTAACATCCAGGAGTATACTTCACCAAGTACTGCCGCGACAATTGCCAGCAAATGGGCATTTATGGATGGGTTAAGAACTCCAAGAGGGGGACCATTGTTGGAAAGCTGCAAGGCATGAAGAGTAGTGTGGACAGCATGTATGTAATATTCTTTGATAACTATATATCCCTAGCACATAAAAAAATAATCAATGTCTTCCAAGTGACTTTTAATTCTACATATAAAATGGCAGGAAGGGAAAATTTCCAATTACAATCAACAGAAAATAGAAAAAAACATCAGCGGGTATTCATTTTATGGGATAATTTGATTGAAGAGGGAATAAAATAAATTATGAAAAAGTACAATTCATAATGAGCACTATTACGAGGAAAAAATAATAAACTCTGTAAACATATAATGGATGAAAATTATCACTGAGGATAAATATGATTTGGGAAACAAACGACCTTATGGTGACCGGTAATCACAACAGTTGAGCTTGAATCCCACTCATAATATGTAGCCAATTTATGCCTCACCTACCCTGTTAAACTTCTGATGTATGAAGTGCAGTGATGGAAAAATGCTGGTTGAAATAGAATTTTTCAGCAATTGACTTGTAATCGAAATGAAAAGCTTGACTGTTCAACAATAATCAAAATTTAAACCAAAAGATCAAGTAATCAAAAAAATCGATGGTTTTTAACAAAAAAATTGATACAAAAACATGGTTATTATTCACTCAAAAACACTTAAAAAATCTACTTAGAGTACACGATTGTATGCACATTTAAGTTTTGGGATCACAATTTGGAACCATTCGGCTTCACTAAAATTTTTAATAAAGATTAAAACTGATTGATTCGCTTTTTTGATGATCGAGAGTGTGCCTTTCCAATTAACCTGCCCAAGAGAAAAGTCTTTCATATGGGACGTATGATAGCATTACCATAGGCCGGTAGTGCCGCAGCTGAGATCAAACGAAATGGTCAAGACCGAAGTTGAAAAATCAAGTTGGCATTGAAACTCGAACATCATGGCTCTCGATTTCCTAGGTCTTGGACTATTGAAACTTGATTTTCGATTTTATTCTAAATCCCTCTTTCCATCACTAATGACATGTTGCCTGCACTCGGGGGAAACTGTTGAAAGTCATATGGATGAAAACTTTCAGAAACATGAAGTGCCTCATCTACCTCACTTTGCAAAGTTTCTAGAAAAACTTTCAAACATTTCCAAGGACCTACATGCTATATCGTAATATATGTTACAACGCAGAAGTTTCCTACCTCAAAGTACTTGATGAAGATATGAATACAGCATCTTGTTCCCCTTGCGCAAAGGCACCGCACCATGCATCAGAAGGCATTTATGGAGTGGGTGAGCTATAACTAAGCAGATACAATGGGGAATGTGCATGAAATTTGAAAATGATGATGAATTGATCCATTGCTAGCTGAAAATCTATCATTGCTTACGTACTTGCCTACAATTCATAGTAATTTAGCAAGCAGAGAACAGTCTTCCTGGATATAGACAGTTACTTATACCACTTATTTAAAAAAAAAAAAAAGTGGTATAAGTAACTGTCTATAGTGGTATAAGTAACTGTCTATATCCAGGAAATAATGGAATACCACAAAGTTAACCAAGAATTAGTGAATTTATTTTTAAGCAGAGTACAGAATTTTCTCCAATCAGCCAGAGCTGAGAGCCAAATAACTGTTAATAATTAATCATAACAGTAGTTGACAGACATATAAATAAGTTTCCAGTATTATTTTTGCTTCTTTGAAATGTGACCCCTTGACAAGCAAAGCAAGTATTACATATAGGAACAAAATATAGCAAGTTTTTCATGGGTATTTCTGCAAAGTGCCACATAAACTCAACCTGAAAAAAAACTGCCATCCGATATGACTCTTTCAAGGATCGAGAAAAAATGATTTTTTTCATTATCCACCTCTGTAACTACATCAGTTTTCCACACAGATTGAATATTATGGGAATTCTAGCTTCAACAAACTCATTAAAAGTTCTTCAACTTCTTTCATTAGAAGCCTATGATAACCTCTAAAATTATTTTGTCTAGTAAATGTAATAACATGCCTTTCCTCTTAACTGAATGAGTAACTAGTAGATGAGCTTTATGTTTATAATCAACATAGAAGTCTCTCTATAATTATGTATGTTTCTAAATAGCATTGTCTGTACCTGTTAACACCAGGTTCCTGTTAACAGAACACTACAGCATTCAAGCCCTTCCAGTCTTCCCTGTTGTGAATCTGTTTTACATTCCACATGAAGAAACAAGGCATCAAACCACAGCATCATAGAAAAAGCTTTATGTACTTTTTTGCCATATTTTTATAAATATAACCAAAATTAAATAACCAATACATCCACTCTCCAACTTGTTGCAAAAAAACATTATTCCAAGCCGTAAGAATGAAATCAAGACAGCAAAACCAACACTTGAACGTAAGTGCCTCATCCTGCTATGCTCCTATTTTCATGTCAATATCAAATTAGCTTATCACTCAGTTTCTACATATCAGTGTAAAAACGTTTTTTCTCATTGTAACTTACACTTAAATTAATACAAAATTCATATCTGTGCATGTGTTCTAAATTTTAGTCCCAACAAATGCTAGCAATTATGATTAATTACAAAAACTATTTATTCCAGGATTGACTGGCTGTCGACGACAGGCAGCCCAGGCAGCAAAATTGACCACTGTGACCTCAGTAATTGGGAATTCCTGAATAAGCCCGAATTCCGTGGCTTTACAATTCGATTCTAACGCCCGATGAGACATTGGAGCTAAACGGAGAAGCAGCAGTGCATTTCTATCTTCCACTATGAATGACATTCTTGCATCATTATTTACCCCACTGCAAATGAAATCATGCTAAAGAACTTTCTTATGGTATCCTACGCACGGCCAGATGTCAGTCGCTGCAACTTGGTCAATACTGAGGGCATGCTCGTGTATATATGAATTCAACTGAGGGCAAGCCCACATTAGCTTGTTTGAAAAACATTTCTTGATTATAACTGTAAATTATATAAAAAAATAAGTTAAAGCTAATAAAACAAATACCTCAACATAAATATCTTAAGATTGTGTGGTAAAACACATACATAAAGAGATTTTTTTAACATGCTAAATTTTTTTCTGTAAATAAAAGACATAAATGGTAAAGAGACCTAATGTGTATGTACTATGTGTAAGTTATTACTGTGTAAATAAATATTAAATTGGAATACTTTTGCATATTCATTAAAACACCTATATACATCCATGGTTTTGAAATTATTGCTTAGGACTGAGACACATGCTGTGAATTTTCCAAGGCAACATTAGTGGCAAAAAATTAACCCTTAAGCATTCGCACTGAGTGAGCAAGTGGATTCTTTGCGACTATTTTGCCTACAGCCGAAACCATGCTGCACCACTCAAATCATTCAATGACAAAGTGAATTGACTTTAAATGTGTGAAACAATTATTGAGACAAATACGATTTCTTGAAACCTTGGCACATGGAATGACTTTGATTTTCAAGGCTTCAAGAGCTTCATGACTGCTGGATCTTAAAACATAATGCAAATTAACAGATTGGAGGAAAATATTTACTATGTTTACATTGGCACACTGAGTGCACCAGCACGACTGCTCGAGGGTTAAATTAGTAATGGTATCATCTTCCAACATGAAATTCACCAATGGGAGATGCTGCATGAAATTAAATCATAGATTGGATATAAGGTAATGTGAAATGTTGAAGTTATGGTCAGTAGTGAAATATTCAAAGAAAAACAGCGAGTGGCTCATCAATTGTTACAAGAACCTTGAAATGGTAGATACATAATCAATTGTTATCTACCATTACAGGTGGGTTTTCATTGAAGTACAGCACACCTTCAACATGATGTCAGCTAAACTCATTAGCTCCACCCATTATCTCTTCCTTCAGATTGACCAATGTCCTACCTCTCCCAATCCTACTCTCCATCCTCACTTTACCTCTTTAGTAAGCATCCTTCCTTTTATTACTTACTCCAGCCTTCTACACTGTTTTCTCTTTATTTCAACTAAATAACTATTTCCTTTCCCTAGGGCTACAACCTTGGCGCAGTGGAAACGTTTGCACATTCCTATGACCCATAGAGCTGCACTGGTGGGATTAATTCCAAATTATTCCCATTAGGGCCACCCATGCCAGATTGGCAGAGGTGTAGGAGCCAGACAAAAGGTAGCTAGTCCATGTGAAGGTGTCTCGTAAAAAATACTGTTGGAATGGATGAGGGAAACCCATAAAAGAGACTTATTCTCACTAGCACATCATATTTTTAACACAGTCCATTACTAGAATGCCTGCTGACAAGTCATACTAAGAATGAATTCTAGAATGCTTGGATCCAACCTCAAGGGTTTCACACCAAAATTGAAACAATGATAACAAGCCAGTGAATGAGGTTGCATAAACACTTGCAATGTAAAAATGAAAATAATGTAGTATGCATCATGCTTTTAGCCCTAAAGACCAATAAATACACTACTTCTCTCAGAAGCAAAAAGTGAATTAGCACTATACTATCACATAACCACGAACTCAAGTAGCTCATCATATAAAATTATTATAATGCATAACAGTCACTCTACAATTTAATGCACTCAGTGCATACTAAAAAGTTTCTGGTCAATCTGTCTATAAAATATTAAGTACCCTTGATCAAGACCTGTGAACTAGGCCCAAAGTGGTAAAAAGTGAAATTAGTGGAAAATAGCATATTGAATGTATTCAATCAAATGACAATTTAGAACGATAAAAAACATGAATTATTTCAATGCAACTAACAAATATAAAATTTATTGGGAATTATGAATGAAAATTCTCACTATGAAGATCAAACGAGAAAGTTATGCATAAAAACATGTCCACTGCCTATGGAAAAGTTAGAAATTGAGAATCCATGATATCCCAAAGCAGATCCACAAATAAAACAATAAAATAAGTTACATATATTTAGTAATAAAAAGATGACTCGTTAATAAAGTAAATTTTCTATCTTAATAGACATTTATGCAGCATGGAAGCATTTCATAACATGGGTACAAGGTGGCTGAGTACCATAAATAGTTACTCAGATTGACATTGACAGAAGAATTAGATAGAGTATAGAAGGGGCAAGTAAATAGAATGTATAAAAATATCACAGTATATCACATTTACATTAATAATAAATGCAGAAATTTAATTTTTTAACATCCTATCTTAAATAGGATAGCTAAACAAACTATCACTTCACCTCTTCATAGAGAGAACAATTCTGGAGCTTAAGGACTTCAAATCCAACACTAGTCCAGCCTGGTAAAAGGTACCTTGCAAATAGCTCCAAGCATCTTGCATCTGGCTTTATATACGGCTGGAGCACTTCTGCAAATTAAAGCACCCATACTTAGAGGAAAATTTTGATTTCTGATAAATGTTTGAACTGTCCACAATATCAAAAAACAATAACAAAGCCAAGTACATTTCTAGATATTGATTTTTCTCAACATTTTATGAGAATTTATTCCAAAGCAGAAGACAAAATAAAACTTATAATTGTTGAGATATTCAAAATGATCAGAAGCAGGACTAAGGTGAGATATTTCAGTTCACACCAAAAAATTTAAGCTTTTTATCTTTATGCTCACTAACTGTAACTTAATTTTAACACATGATTGACATACATGAAATTACTTCAATGTACATCAACAAAATAATGAGTAAAAGAATTGTAAAATAAGTTAATGGACCACGCAGGTCATTAAAATAATTGCATGTAACCCTGATATAAAGAGTGATGCTATGAAAATATTCCTTGAAGCTAAATTTTCATGTAGCATCTCCCTTGATGTTACATGAAAATCCCTAAAAGCCTCAGATCAGAGAAAAATTCTAAAACTGAGGTCACGAATTTTCATACCCACCCACTAGCGAGAGTATTGAAAGAGGCCTAGAGGAAAGAGCAGGGTAAGAGGCCAGGGTTTTACATATTATTAATTATAATTAATATTTTTATGCATTTAAAAATAAAATAACATTGGGTGTCCAAATTTGAAATGTCTTAACCCAATCAAAAACTCATCTTGGCCCCCCCTTCATTATTGACCCATCACCCAAAGTTATTGTTAATCAGAGTACATGCAACAGAAAGAAGTTAACTCCAAGGGCCAAAATTATGTAATTGAATTTGATGAATATTCCTGAAGAGTTGTCAAAGGTGTAATAACCTTCTGTCAGTTAGGTTACACTTTCCATTGGCACCAATGACAGTAGTTCCATCAGTGAATGCAAGGTTTAGCATCCACTTCATTAGTTTGTTGCCTTAGGTCTGTTATTCGTTTTTGACTAACTTTGGCCTCTGAACAAGAAAATTACCTCAGTTTTTATCTATCATGTCAACTTTTTAAGCTAAAGGATATCCTCTTTACATCTCATGCATCAAAAAAATCTGCAAATGAAGGAATTTAAAAAGAAATATTATGTTTTATACTGTCCATACAGAATGATTTAATTTATACGAAGGCACAGATGCATGTGAATTGACAACAAATATCCATGTCGGCAACCCGTGCAACACCAAAGCTCCCTTATGAAGCAAATTTCGGGCAATGTGCAAGTGTCTAACTATAGTATCACCTGCATTACTAGACTGCTATGCACCTGTCAACAACAATGTGAGTCACCTGGTGCCAGTCAGGTAAGGTTAATGTCAGCCAATTGGAGAGCAGTGATGCCTCCTGTGATTGACAATCAATCTAACAGAGAGTGGTCCTAATTACAAAGGGAATAGAGAAAAACTAGAGATGGGTCGAATTGCAGATTTCTCGAACTCGAATATCGAATTCGAATAATAAATCATAGCTCGAATATTCAAATACCTCGATTTTCGAATACCTCGAATACTATAACTGAGCAAAGCATATTAAACGTACTATTCTTCTTCTATTTCACTTGATGAATGTATAAATGAAAATACAGTGGAACCTAGATCTATCGTTTTTCAAGGGGATGGACGAAAAAAACGATGAATGCGGCAATGTTTGACTAGGTTGCCTACGCAGCAGGAAACCCAATATTTTGGCGGGTAATTGTGATTTCCTTTAAAGGATTCAAACAGGAATTTAGCTGATTAAAGGAATCTTTTAATTTTATGGAAACAATTTGGGCATATAGTTGATTCAACTAACATCTCTTTCAAATATCCTAAGGGGACACACCACCTCACAAAAAAATGATTGCATGCAGTCTCGGCATTTACACTGCTACGATGGATTTCTGCCTGATGTACACATTCTTATCTACCAAACGCCATTTCAGTGGCACGCCCATCTGATACTCGGCTTTATCCAACTACTCGTTTTCAACAGGTATCTCGCTTTACCCCCACTCCTACTGTCAAGTGCTAGCGGACAATCCGAGGCATACACGCGCTTCTCCACCGGATTTTCTTCTTCAATTATTTTCAGTCCATCTTTGGAAGTTCTCACGAGACAAGCAGACGAATTCGAATTGCAAGCAGGGAGAAACCAAATATCCTGAGAAAATATCCCTTCGTCTGTGTGACTGTGACAATAGCATAACTAATAAATTGTAACTTGATATATGGTTTCGGTAAAAAATGCCGCATCGACTTCCGAGAAGCTCAGCTGCGAGGATATCCAGTTTCGCCCGAATGCTAAGTCTCCGTCGTATTTTGACATTTATTTCCTTGCGTAAAATGCTTTGATAAAGTCAGAAATACGTCGTGTTTGGTCTTATTCTTTTTTAAATTACGCAAAATTTACTAATATTTCAGTCCAATAAAGGTGTAATATCAATTGCCGAAAGTCACTGATCGACAACTATTGGGCTAATAGATGACTCAAGCAGCAGTTGACCTCCAGACATGGGGAACTTCGAAGCAGATACGCAGAAAAAGGTAAGTGGGGGAGAAAGAGTGAAGGGTGAAACACGATTCTATTATTCTCATGTAACTTGATATTTTCTTTTGAAGTTCATTCGATGTATGGTCTTCGTAATGAGAACCCTGCGTGAGCTGGGGCATTTTGTTTGATTTCGGAGAGGAGGAAAGCGTCGGAGGAGGGGCCGAGGGCTGATGGATGGAGGGGGTAGCAGATTTTGGGAATTGTGCTACGTAGTTACTATCCCACGGCACAGAGGTTTTCCTGGTGGGGGAAGCAGGGGATTTTCGGATTTTTTCACCCGATCATTTTCGGTTCCCCAGGTCGAACTCTTTTCACCGCTCTAATCCTCGAATTTGATGTAGTTCGTCAACTTACCCAAATCGGTGCTCCGTGCACTAAACGACTCGTATTCTCTACATTTTTCCAAGTCAACTACCAACGAGGTGCGTGCGACAGTGTACGACGCGAAATTCAAAGTATTTGAGGCGGTACTTTTCGCGTAACTATTCGAGACTTTGAATATCGAATACTTCCTAGTATTCGAGGTATTCGAGTAATCGCGGATACTATTCGCAGATCTCTAATTTAATTTATACGAAGCCACAGATGCATGTGAATTGACAACAAATATCCATGTCGGCAACCCGTGCAACACCAAAGCTCCCTTATGAAGCAAATTTCGGGCAATGTGCAAGTGTCTTACTATAGTATCACCTGCATTACTAGACTGATATGCACCTGTCAACAACAACGTCAGTCACCCGGTGCCAGTCAGGTAAGGTTAATGTCAGCCAATTGGAGAGCAGTGATGCCTCCTGTGATTGACAATCAATCAAACAGAGAGTGGTCCCAATTACACAGGGAATAGAGAAAAACTTGACCTCAGAGAAAAAACTTACTTGAGTTTTGAAATCGTCTTTGGCACGCCTTTTTTACCCTAAAGCAGCTCAAAAATTAAATTCAACAGAAAATAAGTTCAAATTTATTCCCCAGTATTATTATTTATTTGAAAAAACATTTGGCAGGATGAAAAATTTAAGGAGGATAAACATCAACTGGGATTTCAAGAAGCCGCGGAGAAAAAATATGAAGAGAACGAATGAGAGCTGGAAATTATTAGAAGTGGATTATAGGCAGCAGCCAAAGAACCTCTGGTAGAAGAATAGTTGTCAAGGAAAAACCATGGATCATGCAGGAAATCTTGATTTCATTGAACAAACAAGATAGTACAAGAATTCAAAACAGAGGAAGGGCAGAATAGTTACATGAGAATAAGAGATGAGATTTGTCCTGATGCGAGGAATGCTATAGAAATTTTTAATTAGAATATTTGTGGAGACATACTGAACAATCTCGTTCATGGAAAAGTGAATCCATGTATGGGATAGTCAAGAACCACTTCAAGGAAAGATGGATAAATTCAATAACCTAAGGGGAAAATATCAAGAACTGATGATTGAAAATTAAGACAAAGTGAAGAGGAAGGAAGGAATATCTAGGACAGCCGAACATCAGAAGCAGTCCAAGAATAAAGCTATCAACAATGAAGGGAAAGAGGATAAAGATGACATTGGAGAGGAGAGAGGAATTTTAAGATCAGAATTTGATGCGGCAGTAAGAGACAGAGGCAGATGAATAAAGCATCTGGAATTGAAGATGTCCCAGCACAGCTAATCAAAAATGCAGGAGAAAAGACCTTGAAAAAGCCATGCACAATCAAAGTGAAAGGCTTTGTACAAGTGAATTACCAAAAGATTTAGAGAGGAACATCATAATCTTGATTACCAAGAGAAAAAGAGCAGAAAACTGAAAAAATTCTAGGACCAAAGAAGCCAACACATGTGTCCAAGATGCTGACAAGGATCATCAAAAGAAGAACGAATCAAAGAGCAGAAGAGCACCTGGATGACAAATGGAAAAAGGAAAGGTATAAGAGAAGCAATACTGGCCATCAAGCAGCTCATAGAGAAGAGAATGAAAAGAATAAACACACATTCCTTGCCTTTGTGGACTCGCAGAAGGTGTTTGCCAACATGTATTGAAATTTAATGCTTGGAATCCTGAAAGAAATTTGTGTTCTTTACAATGACATGAGAGTATCCACAGTTTATCTGAAAGCCAAGTCGCTGCAATAAAAGCAAGACTAAACTGTGAAGAAGCATGAATTAGAAAAGGAAAGTTGCACGGCTGTGCTGTGTCAACAATTATTTCCAATGTGTACATCTAGAAAGCCATTAGGGAAATCCAAAAAATACCTCAGGATAATATCCACGTAGAGAACATTAGCATGTTACTACTTGCTGATGACATTGTTTTCATAACAGAGTCAGAGAAGAATTTGAAGAAGATTCTAGTGAATTAATAGGATTATAGGTAAATATCAGCTGAAAATAAGCACAAAGAAAACTAAGATATCAGTATGCAGTAGAAGAGAAGAATTCAAGACTAACATTAAAATAGAGAAACAAAAACTGGCAGAGGTGGATGAATTCTATTATGTATTTGGAAAATAGGATAACTAGCAACAGGAAAAACACAAAAAAGTATGAATACATGGAATAGCACAGGCAAAGAGGTAATTGCACCAAAGGAAATATCTTGCAGTGAGAAATTTCAGTGAAGAAAAAAGGAAAAAATTTAACAAAACTTTCATTTGTAGTATGCCTCTTAGACTACATTGAGGTATGGACAATGACATCAGCAGAAACATCAATGGTGAAGGGTTTCAAAATGTGGTGCTGTAGAAGAATGATGAGGGCCAAATGGATTGATCAAGTAAGTAATGAGGAAGTCCTTAGAAGTATAGAAGAAAAGAAAAGCCTCCTGAAAACCCTGAAAAGTAGTGGGAGCAACCTAATCGGCCATATCTTCAGACATAATGGCCTGATGATGACAATTGCCGAGGTAAAAGTAAATGGCAAGAATATAAAAAGGAAGACTGCAATTAAAATATACATGGAAAAGGTTAAGAAGAATGTGAAAGAGAAGAAATACTGTGGTGTGAAAAATAAATGAATCAAATGAAAATGATTTCAGGTCCAGGGAAATGTTTCCTGCAGCAATTCATGTAACTTTCACAGCCATTTAATTATCAGGCACCAAATTAATCAATAAGCTACCTACCAACCAGAGGTGGTTTGTGGGAGTGCAAGGCACTAGGCACACTGGCCACCACTTTGTTGCTTTTCCATTCTGCAACAATGTCATCACCTTCCTCATCATCATCTTTTCTTCTTCTTCCAAACACAATTTGCTCAAATGGTTGCTTTCCTGGTGGAGGGTGAAATTGGCAAACTGGCTCACCAAACTTGGTAACCTGAAAAATAACAGAACTAAAGTAATAACCAATAATCAATACATTGAATTTACAAATAGGAAAGGTATTCACTTACTGTTACAGAATAATAAATTACAGGTAACAAGGATAATAAGTTCATGGTGAATCAAAAACCAAGTACTGCACCACAAACTTTAATGTGCTGTCGACAATTTCAATGGCTATAGCATCATTATTAAGACAAACAGTAATAATAATAATATAATCAGCATAATAATAAGAGGGTAATAAGAGTAGCCCATATTGGAAATCAAAATGGGGAAACCTTTCTGCACTGTCTACCATCCGCCACTTACAGCTAAAGAAGTACTTCCTAACCATCTAGTACCACACTTGTACTCCCTTAATTATTTAAAATTTTACATTCGTACAAAAAATAAAAAATCATGGTGTACTTCATCACCAACCAAGGCAAATCTACTATGTTTTACAAAATATGATACAACTTATCTCTGAGATGAAAACTATGATGGATCCATCATAGTTTTTATCCACCAACTCTGATCCTCTAAAAGATGAATTTTTTGGAGGTTTCTTCAAAAAGATATACATGTACTAGTAAACAACATCTTTTTGAAGAAATTTCAAATGACATTGCCTTCAAAGAGCAATTTTCCAATAAAAGGTTCGTTTCAATATGAAATTATATAAATGAAACTGAACTATATTCCAAGACTATATTAATTACTATATAAATTGAGGTCATGAGAAAAAAATTGATTTATCCATATATTAAAGGCACCGGATGGAGAAAATATCCCGAATTTAAAAGAAATTTGATATGCACACTGATGTATTGGTGCTCAAAAAAGATCTCTTTAGAAGCATGAAAGGCAAGGATAAATTACAAACTTCAGCAGCTTACTAGGTCACATGTAAAATTGGCGTCAGCAGTAATATAAGTGAAACAGAAGGAACAAACAAAACCAGAATAGGAGAATATATACATGCAATTTGTTAGAGGCATGTTGATAGTTTAACCATTGCTGAAAATGCTGCTAGCAGACATCAGTTTCACATGGAAAACATAAAAATTTTAGCTAAAGAAAAACCTTTAAAAGCCCCCAAGTCCGTGAGGAAATTGAAATCAAAAAACACCAGAATATTTTAGGCCAAGAAAAGGATGGAGATATGTATTTAATTTCAAAACCTAAATGCACTCAGAACCGTCTTCTATAGCAATACCAATTGGATAACCATTGCACTGTGATGAAGCTACCAGCACAAGAGGGAAAACATCATTAATACCGATATAAATAAGGGGAACTAATAAACTAGGTAGAAAAGGAAGGAAAAGTAAACAGACAAATTCATCAAATAAAGGTTGGAGAAGGAAGAAAGCATTGCCAAAGAAACTATGGCGAGGAAAAGTTATAATGAGAATTTAACCCAATAGTGAAAGATGAAGAAACAGGAAAAAGATTTTCAAACCAAAATTTACCTTAATCCAGAACCACCGCCCGATAAACTCAATGCCCCACTGCGGAAAAATTTTCTTCTCCAAAGTCTCCAGATTACTCTCAGAATTAGTGCACCACACAGCTACAAGAGCACCTGGATTAAGAAAATTGCCAACAGGAACAGCACCTAGATCATCATTGCTCATCATCTGATAACTTTGAAAAAAGAAAAAATATAAATACTTAATTTCTCTCCATATGACTTGAAAATATTCTGGCAAATATGTGATATAACTGATACAAATCTCAAATTTATTATTTACATAAGCTTAATCTATTTACACACCAACAATAATAGTAAGTCAACTGGCAGTGAATTGCCAAGAAGAATAAAAATATCAGAAACATGGCCACATCCTAAACAAAATTCTCTACAAATTTCAAGACTGATATTTCAGTAGAGGTTTTGAACTTTGGATACATTAATTTAAGTATACCGGGACTAGCCACTACGATAACTTTATTGGAGTCAACGGCAATGCACAAATTGTGCAAAAAATCCTCAGAGAAAAAAATCATTCGCCTTGACCTGGATTTGAACCCAGATCCCTCGATTTCCGGCCAAGTACTTTAGTCAATTAAGCTACTGAGGCGTCATTCTCCATCCGGGTTCGAATCCTGGTCATGGCAGATGATTTTTTCTCCGTGGATATTTTGCACAATTTGGATACATTATTCATATAAACTAAAACAGCCAGAAAAACTCCATTCCCAGAATTCCTATCCTCAACATTCATGAATAACAAATTTTACGAAACCTAAGGGAACAGTAAAGGGACCATTTCTTACTGTTAAAAGCTGCTTAAATCTAACTAACAGATTTTACTTCATGCATCCTCACACTCATTTTAGTAAATTTCAAATATAAATAATAAATAGATGCTGAATATAAAAAACTGAAATGGTCTCAAGGCCTGACTTTGGGAAATAATATGTTACTACCTTTTGAACCATCATTCAACAACTTTAAATTTGCCTCATTAAAAATTTCTCTTTGCTACCTCTATGATATCAAGCTATGTCCCTCACTCTGTGATTTAACCCAAAGGTTTGTTTGGAGAGGTCAGGGTAAAGCTCACCCAAGACTAAGGCATCAGGTGTTGAATATCGTACATACAGGGTTGGCAGGGCAGTTCCTTTCTCTGTACCACTTAGCACTTTCAGGATTTTGGGTGGAGATTTCGTAAGGTTTCACACGCAAATTGAATCAGGGAAACTTCAATAAGAGGCCAATTGCTCTACCCACTAATTGTAAGCCACTTCATTCACCCCTCAGGACAGAGGCGTAGACAGGAATTTCGTCCAAAATTTTTGAAAAACAGGGTACCAAGTCATGGGTTTTTAACACTTTTCATTATATATATATTTTATTTTCTTTTATGAAAGAAACATAATTGTGTTTTCACATATCTGGGGGATCAGGACCCCTTCGAATCCCCCCCCCCCCCCTCGGCTACGCCACTGCCTCAGGAGCTCTCATACTCAGGCTATGTATAATCTATAAAATATCATTAACTCCACAAGAACCTTGGCCTGAATCTTCTGTGTTTGCAACCATTGTCACTGAATAACGAGAATAAAGAGACTTACCCCCCTTCAGCACACTTTGCATTCTTCCTGCGAATGTACTTATTCCACCATGGTGGATCCAGCACAACTAAGTCAAATGTGCCCTGAAAAGATGAATGAATGGTAATGATAATGAAACCTTATAAATTAAAATAGAAATCAATTTTTGTATTTAGTCTGAGGATTACACATGAAGGAGCATTACAATAGAATATGATCATTGAAAAATGCATTAATAGAATATGAGGGTTGTACCAAAAGTAAGGTTCCCAATGAGCTACAATATTGAGCGAAGGTGCTAGGCTTAATCCCTCAACATTGCCGTGCGCAGTGGTTCCCCTACTCTCAAGTCCGCCAGTCCGCGACTCACTGTGTCGCTCATTATTGGCTTAGCAACCGTCAACAATGAAAGTGATGATCCCCGTTCCCGCCAAGTGTGAGGATCGAGCAGTAATCCGATTTTTCCTTGTAAGGAAGTTACCGCCATTGGAGATTCATCAGCAACTGACTGAACTTTATGGCGAAGAGTGCATGTCCTTTCAGCTCGTCCGCAAATGTTGCAGGGCTTTTACTGAGGGTCGCACGGAAGTTCACGATGAAGAACGGAGTGGAAGACTGCTGGTTTTGGATTGTCCAGAAGATCAACAGTGAGCTGCTCAAAGATCGGAGGGTCACGGTCCGTGAACTTGTTCAATGCATTCCTGAAGCTTCCCACGGCACAATTGAAAGAACTTTAACAGAAACGTTGCGTTATTGCAAGATGTGTGCTTGCTGGGTCCCCCGTATGCTGACTGACGGACACATGCAGCAACGCCTAGACTGTGCTCGCAAATTTCTTCAACAATTTTAGGGGGGGGAGGAGTTGTTGGTCTCTATCGTCACCGAAGATGAAGCGTGGGTATTTCATTATATCCCTGAAACAAAACTCTTAGGTGGCAAACGCTTCAAGAGCGACGATGAAGTCCGAGCAGAGGTCGCACACTTCCTCAACGGGTTGGTGGGAGACTTCCTCAACTAAGGGATAGAAAAGCTGGACCGCTGTTTTTAAAAGTGCGTCAAAAAAATGGAGACTACGTTGAAAAATAATCAAAAGTGTAAGCTTTTAAACGATGTGAAAATTATTATAAATAAACAAAGTTTTGTATTTGTAAAAAATATGGGAACCTTACTTTTGGTACAACCCTCGTAAAATTACCTTCAAGAATTGCGACTATGAGCAAGGGGTGGAATAAGGTTGTTGCATTAGCAGGGCTGTAAATATTGGAGGGGCTAGTGCTTGACCCAAGCTAGAACCGCACAAAATGTTAGGAAGATCTTAAGGCCAGTATGGTGAATGATCATGCGAATAAAATCATTTGCTGAGTATACCAGAAAAATTTGCAAATGCACCGTCATCCACATGGCCATTCAATTAAAATTAGAACACATTATAGAGGTTTCCGCAATGATTAAATTGATGATTGGTTTCCATGTTAATTCCCCATCAACTCATTTTTGGCAGATGACAGTTTCGGGCACGTTCCAGCTCCCGTCTTATATGGATCCGAAACTGTCGTCTGCCAAAAATAAGTTGACATGGAATTAACGCGGAAACCAATCATCAAAATTAGAACATGTTCCACCTTTGCTCGCATGATCCTGTGAATTATGGCATGTTCATTCACCCTGTATAGTAGCATTTAGGTCCCTCCATGTGATCCTGCTGAAATACGCTCCCCCTCCAAAACCTAGCTGAAATTTGTTTCCTAGCAACAGCCTGATTTTTGGGTGCTTAAAGGTGATGGAACATCTCTCGAGGCTTTTAGAGAAATTACTTTTTAAAAATTAATTGGTATAAGGCTCATACTGATACACATTATTGGAGTACATTGACTAGTCAAATAAAAATTTTGTTATAAAGCCATGTTTATAACTATTTTTCCAGGTATAATGAGGGGAACAGCTGTCCACACCATTCCATCTTAAAAACATTCCAGCCATATCATCCACAAAAATCAAAGTCCTCGCCCATCCCTGTAGGAGCCAGTTCTAAAACTGCCCCAACCAAATCAGCCAGATTGCCGAACCGAACAAAATACTACCAAGCTAGGGACATAGCTAGGTTTCAAAGCATAGCATAAAAAATTGGCTACATACCAATTACTTCACAAACAGAGACACAAAGACGTAAACGCCAAAGGAAGGATGTAATGTAAAAATGGCTTATTTCACAATGGCTTCCAGTAGCTAAAATTCAAACAGTGACTGAGTGCATTCTCACTACCAGAGCTATAATGTGGACTAACAACATGTTGTGGTTTGGTTGGTTGAATCTCCTTGAAAATATGCTTTGGATAATGATAGCTTGATAGTATAATTATTAGCACAATGGACTGTAAGTCAGATCCAGTAAGTATCGGAAATAATTTTGAATCTTAAAGATGACAGATTATTTTCCATTGAATTTCTTCCTTTTGCGTTTAAAACACCGTTTATTCCTAATCAAATATATAATGAGTTATTATGTAAATCGAAGACTGAAGAGGTTATTCCAATAGTAAATTTAGCCAATAAACAGAAAGTAGTGACACCTGACATAATTTGCATTATAGTTACAAAGAAGTAAGCTTGTAGAAGAAATGATATTTTAAGTAAACCACAAATTTGCAACTGTGCATTAATGTAGGGGGTAATAATAATACTATAACATCTTCGTATGAGTACCTCAAAGAAACGAGGTTAGAAACAATCAATACCTTCACATGTTTTTCGATATCCTTCACATCACAGCAATGAAATTCACACCTGGGAGGGAATAAATATTTTGAGGAAACATCTCCAGGAATTTCCTTCATCAAAACTGAGTCATAACTATTTTGACCATGCATATGAGTAACTTCTTTCTTCCACGATGAACGGTAAAAATCCTCAGCAGCTGACCTGGCTTTAACATTCCTATCTGATTCCATGGAGCCCTTGACTACGTTTATATCATCTTTCTTCTCGCGGGCAAGTATATCACCTTCAGAAGAAGTGCACGATAGGTATGGTTCTTTTTTGACAGAGAGAAAACCATTCTTCTGCCCCTTTTGAACGATTGACCTCAGTTCACCTTTCACTATAGTTCCCTGCAAAAGGAAATGGTTCATTCATCAATTATTATATTGGAACTTTTAAGGGAAAACTAGATTAAAAATATGAATTTAATGCAGAAAATCCTGAATCATAGGTATTCTTAATCAGAATATGCACTTAGCTCAGTACTGCTTACCATTTCATCGAGTTTTAACAAAAAATCTGAGTCCAGCTTCCTCTTCCTCCTTGAATGATGTTTTTCCTGACTGACTTTTATGTTTTCGTTTTGCCGCAGAAATGGAGTATCAATATCAAAGATTTCGCTATTCAGCCTCATCGAAACTACCTCACTGCCAACCGAAACATTTTTAAAAATATTCTCGCTGAAGAGTTGATGAGAAATAAACATTCCTCGTTCAGTTGTAAACAAAACTGACATTGTTCATAATCTATTACTTTTCTATGGAGTTGAAAGTTAATAGCAGTGCAAGCACTAGGCTGTGTAAGGCCTACCGTCGACTTATAAAAATACTTCAAAAAATCGCATTACGCGAATAGATAACATAGATAGGAAACAAATCCTTCGGCCCTACCATAACTCACGATTTGCTGCTACTAATATAATTGCCAAACACTCCTTAACGCCAATATTTCACTGTTATCACACATATACAATCTTCTTCGCTTCTTTAAGCAGTTTGATTTGTATTTTGTTTTCATATCCAAAAATTATCGAATAACTGCTATCGATTCTATCGGTAGGAGATATCGATATTTACTCATTACCGCGATTTATGAACTCGCGTTGGTAATGGAAACTAAATTCTGGTAAACTCGAGTTAGAGAGTTGGTAACATTACGGATGAAATCCCTCTAAAAGGTTTTAGACGAAGCTTCATGCCAAACATTATAAAGGACAGTATTTTTATCATGAAAATGACAGTTAAAAGGTTATTCAATGTCGTGAAAATTTTTCAACAAAAGAACTTGTTCCTCATCTTGGAGGGGTAATCATGAAAAAAGGAGAAATGATCCTTCCTCCATGGCATAATATCGAATTCAATTGTATACTTTTGATATACTGTGGTAATCACGGGCTATCAAGCATATTAGCTTTCCTTTGCTTGATGCTTCTCATATCCAGGAGCTACCAATAGCAATCAAAATGCGCTATTCTACTGAATATAGACATCAAAATGAGATGATTTCTACGTATAGCCAGCATTTTCTGTTGATGAAATAAGGTACCCACTTCTAATTCAGCCATTCACAATGCTATTCACTTTACAAACACTATAAAACTTGCTTATTACTATCACACTTGTAACGACATCATACCTAAAACGAGGTGAGTTCTACGTCCCTGAAGGGTAGGATATCTTATGATCGCCAATATTCATTTTACATAGGTGATCAAAAGTTAACATTAATCTATACTTCACCATGCATGAAATAGTATAGTGCCATTTGAATACGCTCTGTGGGACAATGGTTATTTGCCACAGATCTGCGGTTTAAATAAAGACGATACATAGAGTATTAGCTGGCAGTCTTATGATGTATTGAGCAAAATCCTTTAATAAAGTATATATCAAAATCCTGCTTTTAACTAAATAGAATGATGATCCCCTGAAGTTTGTTATAAGCAAGTTTTACTATAATAAAATTTCATTCTTGCAAGAATTTACTTAACAGTTATAGAAATAAAATGTAGGTGTTTAAAAAATTCAATTTTACATAAACCCATCATTAGAATTCTTAATTTATTGGCAGGCAAGCCACACATACTTATTATCCATTGCACATTAGATAAGAAACCTTCCCACGAGGCCACCCTGCCTTGATTCATTCAGCCGCACTTTGCTTAGTTATCAGTTGATCATAACCTCATGATTCCTCGGTGAGTACGTTTCAAATGCAACAGCTAGTGCACAGCACAACTTTCACTTGTTTTCTCGCTTCAATTCCGTGGTGATCAGAAGTGAGCTCAGTGTTTCTATGCTCACTAAAATGCTAACTGCTCAGTGCAATTGTCACTCTGCATAGCACCATTAAGTCAGAGCACTCACTTAATCAGTACAGCTGAATGGATCCATTGCTGCATTCAGTGACACTTAACCAGTCTTTTTTGGAGGCCACCATTATTAAGTGAATGAATACACAATAATAATTAATACAAGTGAATGTTTGAGATAAAGTGGATCAGACCACATTATAACCTTAATGCCAGGTTGCATTCAAGGATTAATATGGTCTGACAGAAATTAATTAGATAGGGAAGAGAAAATCTCAGTCTTCTACTGCAGATGCTCATTCATCAGCATTGGAAAATCACTGTCATCCACTGATGATACAAGTTTGAAAACATTGATTCAATTCTTTCAATTCGCCCTATCCTCAAGTAATCAACCATACACGAATCACTGAAAAATACAATGGAAACTGACTATTCACCGGCATTTACAGAGGAATTGAACTTTTTCTAAATGTTAGGTAATATGAAACTATTACCATAGAATAGGGTTGTTCACCATATTTTTTTTATTCAAGAAATCGAAAGATCGTGCTTCAGAAGGAGCAATGACAATAATATTATGCTATTTTCTTAATTGTACATGTTTAGAGAAGGCTTTAAACAGTGACAAATTTTACGTTACGCCAAAAAGCCCTACTTCCATCTTGAATTGATGTGTGACGTCACAAGCCTGTAGATGCCCTACTGCAGTGTTGTTTAAGTGGCTCAGCAGGGTTATTCCACTTTTTTTCAAGATCTCCAGCGTCTGCCGCCAGATCAGTGTTTAAAGAAAATCCAAATTTATCCTTTAATAAGAGTAATAATAAGCAAAATTACCCTTACTTGTACATATTTATTGCTCATCATATCATAAATAGCACTACAACGTACACATTTCACGAGTTGTCTTTTTGATACGAATTATTCGAATATATTCCGAATCAACTGATTAAATGAAAAACTTGACTCACAATAAAAATAAAACACTAATAAAACATGATAATCGGTTTTCCAATCACTATGCACACGCTAAAAGAATTTGCACTCCTTGAAGTTCGAAAGATTCTCCACACCTCACTTCTCACTCATCACTAACGACTTAGAATCAGTTTACGTTATTTCACATTGACATTTCGAGGACAATGAAATGAATAGGCTGAAACAAATAGCTAAACCGGTTATTGTAACATCAAAAAACTTCGAATGTCACTATTACTCTTACCCGTACTCTTACCGTAACCAAAATATGACCAAAACAAAAACAAACAACAGCGCAACGAAATTCGTGAAATGTAAACACTCGTGAATGCTCAAAATGAATAGGTAATAAAATCAAACGGAACTTAGAAGCGAACAAACGATTGAAAATTAATATGCGTTCGATGTATCCCTAAAGCACAACTAGCTCAAATATGAAAAATATCCCCTAGGCAATAGTTAGATACCTTAGATCGAAATGTATAGGGTTGATTGAACTAGCATGGAAGAAATAAATAATTTCGTCGAAGCAGTTACATTCACAACTCACTTCACTCTTTACTTCATCGTCTATATGCAATCATTCACTTAGGGGTACATTAAGGGCACAAATTGTGTTCACTTGCACTAGAAGCACAATGAAAGTTCACTGCACGTAGTTTCCTAGCAAATGCAGCAATACAAAACTTTCAATTCCTGTCAACGCTACATACATTGCCTGCCTAACTTGAAGAATGGATTTCATGTCGCCTTGATCCATCCGGAAGCTTCATGCACAACATAGGCCATTTCAAAATAAGGAATAACCTTGGCAAATGTCCAGTCGGCATGCAGAGTACTCAGCTTGGCATCGAGCGATCGAGGGTACAGGCCAGCCGTACAGGCTTGTGTCGTCATCACCTCTATTTCAAGATGGCCGACCGTTTTTGGCGGCGTTTAAAATTGTTCGAATTTTGATTGCTAATAATTCCATCATTACTTTTTCAACGCATCTGTCATTCATCCCAATCAAAATGAAATTACATCAGAAGTGATATACATTCGTTTTTTTAGACCGTTTTGATAGGCTTGAACAACCCTATTGTCCCTGTGAGGGTGAAAAAGATATTCCTGGAACGACTAGATGAAGAACCAACTTCCAAGATGAGGATGATAGCGATGAAAATAATTGTGTTACTATAAAATACCATCATCGTGCAATTTCAGATTTTCCTGACACATTGAAACAAAAAGAAGTTTGAAGTTTTGCACTCAAGACACTTCCTAAAAATGCGTTTCAAAAAATTAAGTTTTTTATCATCACAGCATCTTTTACGAGAAAAAAATTTTTAAACACACAATTAATTTGATTTCAAGAATTTTTATTAAATAGACGTACACTGGCCTTGATTCCTAACTATGGACTAATAATAAGACATGAGATGAGATCACCCCAAAAATGACTAAGGCTCATCAAGGTCAAAGCAAATAAAATAATCAAACATTCATTCCATGAGTAGAAGTGCTGCCCACAATCTACCATCTGAGCTGCCCAAAGAGAGAAGTTAAAATCACAGTGGCTCAGGCTCTCACTTTCGGAACATACAAAAATTGCCATTCACTCGATTAAAATCAAGCAAGGGGGTTCTGAAGACAATGTTATTACCCTCAAATGCCACCCCTGGTGTGGTTAAACACATTAAGTATCTGAGACATTGCAATGGATTCAGGGCATTGAGCGAAGCATTGTGTAGGTCAAATTCTCTGCATCTAAAAATAAGAAGCTTCAAAAAACCAACCCCTTCTGCATACCTTTACAGCTGAAAATGATGCTAGCAAGTCAAAACAGGTCTCACCTAGGGAGTATTTAAACCTCCCTGATTAGCGAAATTACCTATCTATTACCACACATAAGCCAAGCACTTTATTGAGAATTGTAATGGGAAGCCATTTCGAATGTCACTAAATAGCATTTGCAGTCATGTGAAACACCATACAGTGACTTGGTTAAGGTATGGTGTTAAAACACACCTGTTCAAAAACTTCTTCATTGTTCCTTGCATTTTCCCAAATTTGATCAGGGATCAGGATGGTGTGGTAGCTAGAGTATTAGCTTCCCACCCCGTGGGCTGGGGTGAAAAACCCAGCTGTGGCAGAGAATTTTCAATCCCTGCTTGAATGTTGCACTGAAAACATTTCAAGCACCATACTCTGTCCATCAGTTGTAACGTTAAGCCATGGTCTCCTTTCTTTAAGAGCAGGTTAATGCTGATGCCAGGCTCCTCTCCACCCTCCCTCCCACTCCCTCATGGTGCAAATGGCCTCAGCAGTCAGTCACCTCCTACAAAATACAATTCTCAATCCCTACCTACCCTCTATCTAAATAGCACGTGTGGTTTATCCAATTGAAATTAATAAACCAAGAGCTTTGCATACCTCAAATCATAATAGATATATTTTTTATCCTTCAATCCTTATGAATCAATTATGCACATAAGATAGTGGTAAAAGAAAATTATTAAAGCTTCAAAAATTTATGAAAATTTTATTTTCTTTTATTATAAATCAGCTTTTAGTCAAGCACATTTTCAAACAAAGAAACACAAAGCAATGAAAATAATGTGTCCAATCAATCCAAAGTATGCTCAGAACTTAAAGGACATGAACCATGAATTGTGTGAGTTGGTATATGCACAGCAAGTGCTATTTAGCTCAAGCCAAATTACTTTTAATCAATGAATTACAAGGGTTTAATAAAATGATTTTCTAGAACATGTTTTAATGCAAAAGTTTAAATGCAGCTTACAGTAAGATATTATAAATAGTAAAAGAAAATGTTAAATATGTTATAGTATTTTTTCCTTGGGCATTGGGCAAAGGAAACATTAGGAGAGAAAACTTCTTCAAGCAAAATGAACAGAATCAGCATATTGCATCCAGCTCTACTGGACAGTGTTCACCTGCAAAAAACAAAAAAAAACCTTTTACAAACATACACCAGTTTCCAGAATGTTCAAATGCTTAATAATTGCAATGAAATGAGCGTTGTTCTGGGGAAGTAATAAAATGGTACAGGCGGTCCCCGACTTTCGTACACAATGCGTTCCCGAAAACGTGTACGAAAGTCGAATGTACGAAAGTCGAACCATTGACTTCCATACTAATTAGGAGTTACGTTCCCAAAGAGCGGAAAATATGTACTAAAACCTTTTTTTTTCACGGAATTCATTTCAATTGACTTAATTTTAATAATATGTTAATAAAACTCCTCAAATCATCTAATTTCTTTCGAAAATACGCAGAAAATGCAAATAAAAGTTTAAAAAACAAGAACTCCGTAGGCCATCGAGTGAAACTTCCTCTCGGCGTTTAGTTTGACATTCCACTTATTACGTCCACTATAAATAAAAAGACATATCAAGAAGCATAATAAAATGTAGTTGTTGAACCCGCACTCTGGATACCTTTTAATTTTTACACCAAAATTCGACATTTGGCAGGTGACATATTCGTGATCGTGTATATTTCGCATGTTATTCAAAAAAGACAAAAGACAAACGGAATTCGGGTGATATTTCGTGCAATATCGTTGCTGAAGGTGTACATGAATTAAACAGCACTCAAACGAAAAAACACAATTAGAAAGAAGATCTTACTAGTTTTATTGAAAGCCATTTGATGATGTCTAGTCAACTTCTTTTGAAAAATATCTTCAATGAAGGCTTTCTTCTTCTCTTGATAAAGGAGCCTATAGCAGGCAGTTTCTCTCCCAAATAAATCACCTAAATTAGAGTCAACTACTAACAATTCCCTTTATTATATACGTTCGTATTGTTCGCATATACTGCCATTTGAAACAATTGAATGTTGGGATGCACAATAAACATCGCGGGAATTTTAAAAAAATTACAGACCAACGTCCGAAAGTCCGAATTTAGCGTATGAAAGTCAAGTAAAAGGTGTCAATTTTGAACGTACGAAAGTGCGAATTGTACGAAAGTCGAGTGTACGAAAGTCGAGGACCGCCTGTATTCACATGTTTTCTAGTCTTGACAGGAGGAAAAATGTGAAGAGCAACCACATCTCACAATGTCGTAACTGTATCATTTAAAGGAATGGTCTCGTTCACCAATTTTTTTAAATTGTCAACTGTGATAGTTTCAAAAATAGCAAGGTCTACATTATTCCATATTTCAATCCTTCACCTACTTCTTGAGCTATTTCCGGCATAACATTGATGACTTTAACCCATAGATTTAGCAGATAAATTGATGATGTCACTGGCTCATTTCAATCAAGTCAGGTCTTCCCTACTGTTACTCAATCTTGTACATGGGCATTGCATGGCTTCTTGCAATCTACACTCTTGAGACTGAATCCTCCACTCGATGAAAGGCTTTTCAATAAACGAACCTGGACTCAATGACATCAGCAGCTCAAGAAAAGGCCAACTTTTGCATTTTCTTATTTCTGTCTTTCAAGAGAATGGCTGAAGGGGGAAGATTTTTTTCCATTGTGGCTGTACCTTATCTTTCCCTTCCATCTACCGATTTCAATATTTCCTCTAATGAATTGAATTTCCACATCTGAATGAATGACCCCATTAATGAAGGGATATGAATTGTTCTAAGTTTACATTAATTCTGCAGCTCATACTTGAGATGAAATCAATACTATAACTGAATTTTGCTTTCATTAGTAAATCTGAAAATCCACTGTAGCACACTGTTAAGGAGTGTCTCCACCAGGAATTTACAGGTATGATTTAGCCACATGATATACATGCATTAACACATTCATCATTAAAATTGCATCATGAAAAACACACAAAATTGGGCAAATGCATGCCCATAAATAGTCTGTTCTAATTTTAAGTTTGTATCCCAGCCTTTGCCCAGCAGGGTACTTGTATGGGTAAATGCATAACATACTCATGGATGCATTACCTTGATGGAACATAACTAATGTAGAATCGATAAATTTTTATCAAGATGACACTGAAAATTAAGAAATAGCCTATTAATTAAAATAAGTACTTACAATGTCATCTATCTTCAAGATACTCCTGACAGTTTCAGAGGCGAGGGTAATAGCACTAACTGACACTAGAAGGGGCTGAACAACATTTTCTTCCAGAATATTTGTAATGGCCCCCTGGAAAAAAAGATCAAGCCATTACTTTACCAAACACATATTTTTGGTAAATGATTCAGAGGTGAAAATTTCAATGTTACATATCAACTACAAAATAATAAATGAAACACGTCTGCAGTTATCAAAATGATACATTATGCTGTAAGATCCATGAAATTTGAGACATAAAACGAGGCGACATAAATGAAAAAACAATAAATACCATATTTCTCCAAATATATTCCCCCTCTGAATATAGTACCCCCTCCCCCTAATTTTGAGGCTTCAGTTTCGGGAAAAGTAAAAAAAAAATGCATTTGAATATAGTCCCCCCCTTCAATTTTACCACAGGCATTTTTAGAAAAAAAGGGGGGACTATATTCAGACATATGTGGTAATAACTTGATTTTCGTGTAAATTCAAGAAGAAAAACAGTTTTGAATATGCCAATAGTAATTAATATTTTCCATACACACTTAAAAGTTCCTATTTTAATTTACCAAGAACTTTCTATTTGACTACCTTTCAATAAAAATCAAAAGCTTGTAGAGTGGTGATCCAAGAACTTCACCAAGGTTATACCCAGAATCAAAATGGTGGCAAGCAGACAATTCTACCGATGAAAATGACAAGTAACCCACTGAATTCTTCTCAGATTTTCTGCTGTGCTACATAAAGGGAGTCAATGTTTACTTTGATGGCTTTCCCAACATCTTAATGACTGATAAAGCAGAAGGCTCTGTGGTAAAGTTATAAAATATGAAAGCAATACAGAGAAACAAGAAGAAATCATTACTATCCCTACAATTATCACTATCCCTACAACTCATGTGATTACAGAGCTTATACTGACTGGATCACAACCAAAAACAGGTGGTAAACTATTGAAGCTACAGCCTGTCAACAAAAATTTAGAAGGAATATACCACAAAAAAAGCTTGATATACATTACCTTTCGTACATTGATTCCAGCAGTCATTTCACCTTGTGCATGTCGATTGCGAAGCTCGGTGACTGTTGCTATAGGATTGAGACCAGCATTTTCAGCCAATGTAGATGGAATAACTTCAAGGGCATTAGCAAATGCACTGAAATGAAAGAGAAAATAATATATAAATTAAGAGCACTTCTTAAAGACTAATATTATAATGTGACAAAAGAAAACCCATAGCTCACCGGAAACAATACGCATCAACACCAGTAACGGTTTGTGCATACTGGGCCAGCTGAAGACACAGTTCTGTCTCAGGGGCACCACCTCCAGCAATCAATGCTCTGTGAGTAATACAAAAAAATGTAAAATTGATGGTTTGAGGCATAACTTTGTGAAAGCAATTCATTGTGAAAACTGAAAAAGAAGAAAATTTGTGCTTTCACATGAAATATTTATCACACATTTACACGACCATGGTTTCAAGGTAAGACGTCATCAGGGCTTTCCCATCAGATGAGGCTCTCTCTCTGCCATTGTTTCGATGGCCATGTCGTCTATCGCCATCAGGGCTTGATGACAATGGATGACACGGCCATCGAAACATAGGCAGAGATGGAGAGTCTCACCCGGTGGGAAACCCAAAACAACTTCTACTTCATCATATGCTGGGAAAGCCTCGGATCTTTCTTCACAACATTTTTTCTTTTTCATTTTTCACAAAAAAAAATGTAATTAACGAAAGGCTCTAGGGTGGTAGACAACAAATTCTGGGTCAAATTACCTCTGCTTCACAAGGCATCGCACAACACACAGGGCATCATGAAGAGATCGGTCAGCTTCTTCCAAAACAAGCTTATTACTTCCCCTCACAAGCACTGTAACGGTGCGTCCCTGGTTTTGGATTCCTGTAACCTGTAGATAAAATGAAAATATAGAAACTCAACAAGTTGACAATGTCAAGCAGTGTATCACATCTGTTTCAAATTGAACTACTGAAAAAATATTTATGTAAAATAGGAATCAAAATATGTGACAAGGCCATGAAAATAATATAAAAATGAAGGCCATATTCAGAACACAACTTTCAAAATCAAAGATATAAATCATAGATTTCCGTGATCTTAAGGGTTCCAGCCTCTTCAAGAAGTGAATACAGTGAAGGATTTACATTCTGTGCATAGGTCATTGTCAACATAAATTCTGGGAATAATTTTGCTTGACAGCATGAATTGAGCCCTAAAATATCACTCAGCTGCAAGACTTTGTACCCCATTTGATGGCACAGACTAGTACCACCAGTCTGTTCACAAATTGTAGGACACATGTAAGCATTGAGTGCCCAATTCATACCACCAATTAATAATCGGAAAAGTTAGGCACCAAAGGTTGTCAGTAATACTAAAATTAAGGAAAATAAGTGAATTCAATTCAAAGGCTGCATTACCTTAACAAATTTGCTATTTCCAGTTTGAACTTCCTCCACAAGCTCTGCATTTCCAAAGTATTCTGGTAAAAAGTGATCCAAGCTAGCAATTGGGCGGCAACTTAAAGTCTACAATAAAGAAACAATCACACACGATAAAAATTTCCATTGCTTATAGCTGACTTGGGATGGTATAAGAGGTAATCAATTATCACTGCAACTGTACCGACCTTGCAGACAAACTCAATGTCCTCCCTCTCAATATCTTTCACAACCATAACTTTGATTTTATCTAGGAAGTGCAGGGCCAAATCACTGACAGCATCCCTACAGGAGAAATTTTAAATTATTACAACGTTTTCTCATAAACGAGAACTCAAAAAGTTACTTTGAAGCTCATTTTATACAGAAATTTCTCTAACCTAGTAATTTTGAGTAATGATAAAATTTACCTCAAGATAGACTTCTGCACCAGAAGTACATTGCATCCACTCTTTTTAATTTGCTTGACTATATTTAAGATGTAAGCTCGCTCTTCCTTCAGCACACGGTCCATCGCAGCATAATCAGAAACTATAACATTATGGTCCATCTGGAAAGTTGAAGACAGTGAGCGAAAAATCATTGCACTAACTTGGTCAAAAGGAAAGTTATGATAGTTACTGTAATAATTTACCAACTGACTGAATGTTATCGAATCGAAAAACATCTATAAAGGAATACCCTGTAAGTCCAACATAAATTTTATACAACGATAGGATGGATAACAAATGGGTGCTCAGTGCTTCCTACTCCATGATTTGGTACTTCTTTCTCATCCTATGCACTTCCAAATTACTGACCTCAATAGACAAAACAAATGAGGGAATAAAGATTTTTTTTGCAAAAATCCATTCAGAATATGCCCATAACAATGCTATTTTATTATTGATTGAAGTGGGTGGTCATAAAAAGTGAATGCCTAACATGCTGCAACAAGCTGCAAAAATCTGCCAGTTCCACTATTTATGACTACTGGTAAAAATTTCGAGAAGCATGTAACAAAATCCAATGGAGTTCAAAAAATGGATTGATGAACAATAAAAAATATTCATAGGACATATACAGATAAAGAGAACCAAACAAAATTGTCATAAACAATTCAAAGTGATTCATCTTAATTTACTGTAAGTCATTGCAATTGATTAGGATAATTTTTCAGTACAACACAACTCTCATTTAATTTACCTCACAGTAACATCCCATTGTTGTACCTCTAATTTAAGTATTTACACATCTAAGGTACTGAATAACCTATACCGGGACTTAAGTGTAAAGTTTTCTGCTTCAATAGCTAACAAACTATGAAATATCACCATGAAATACATTTAGCAATAAATCATTCAAGCCTCTTATATTTAAATATACACACTTCAATGGCACAACTAATTGACAGTAAATAGATTGGTTACTTACATCAGTCTTGGGAGGGGAAATGCAAAACTGAATGAGGCCTATCTTTGCCTTCTCAACCCTCCTTGGGTAATTAGTTCCTGCTGGCTTCTGGGTAAATACGAGCCCATCTATTAATTCTGTGTCTTCAATAGTACCACCTAACTTTTTGATGATTTTGATGTCCTGTAAAACAATATTTTAATTAAAATCCATACTTATATTGTTCAAATCAAAACGGTGTAATATTTAACTGCATTACCTTTAAATCTACATTGCTGTCTTTACTGGGATCCACCACTTTGGTAACTGCTTCCACAGCCAAAGGAGCTAAAATACTGGATTGTTGAGAGACGACCTAGAAGATAATTAAAAATATATTTTAAAAGCGAAAAATGACAAATAAAATAGGCCTTACTTAAGTAATAGCTACAGCAATAAAGACTAACAGTCTAAAATTTGAAATTAATATTCTTGAACACATTTATTAATTTATTTAAGAAACAATACGATAACTCTTTTAAGCTGCACAATTATTGTAATGTTTCTTAAATAAATTAATGTGTTCCAGGATATAATTTCAATAGGTTATGTATCTGAAAACTCTCGCGTCATCTCTAGATCAAACCACAGCCTTGGGAATTCAACTTGATTTTAACATTATGACTTCAACATTAAATACACATGGATCATCACAATACATTTCTTGATAATTTGGCTTTGAATATCACTGATTTTTTTTCTCTTGAGAGCAATACATAGTTTTCCTTGAAATTAAATATTTATCTCCATGGAATATCAGGCCTCTCGGGATGAAAATATATAAAGGACAACAAATGAACATCATTCCTTGATATCCCAACAGAGCACAAAGACCACAGTACAAATGGATATTGTGTTTACAGCAAGGAAACCAAGCTACTAATTAATGTATTCTGGCACATTCACTTCAACATCCACAACAGAGGCATCTTTAATAATACTTAAGTTTCATTGTGCTGGAAAGATTTATGCATCCTGATCCTAACTCACAAGAACGAAAAGAAAAATTTTTGGCACACCAAGAGATAGCGGATGTATAAAAATAAACTGAAAGTTGATCTTTCTACCTCTCCATTGTACCCAATGTGCCTCTTCAGATGCATTGATGACATGTTCATCTAAAATAGGGTGGTTTCCTATTATTTTATTATAGCCTAAATCAAAAGATTATTACTCCTGGAGTGAGAGAAATCTAAAAGCGTGAAATTACACATTTCACGCTTTTAGATTTTTAAATGACGATATCTATTTTTCGCAATTAAACGAAAAGTGAAAATTTTCACGTGCGTGAAAATGGGACAGCTAAGTATGAATGCTGGGAAAACCCCGTGTGACGTAATTCTAGTTACCGCTGCCGTTGTGTGAGTTGACCTTGGGGTGTGAATATGTGCGCCGCTGCTGCTGCGATGCAGGCTGCTAGCTGGTAGCAGAGTACCCTGCTAGCTGGTAGTGCTTGGCTTAAATAAGGATTATTAATACCTTATCAAACGAAGAAAACTTTCCGACCAAAGACAGTTTTAATAGGTGATTATTAAGAGATGCTTCCCTGAGCTCTGTGCCTCATGCATGCATTGGTAATCTTAGACGATGTAAAATTCGTATCCACTCGCATAGAAACTAGGCCCCTGTGACGACACGTGGAATGGCATCGCATAGGCACCAATCTGGCCTTTTTCAAATGCGGTTAAAATTGACCATTGCTATTCGTCTAAACTGGGATTTGTAGAACCAAATAATTTGTATATTATGAATACACTAATGGTGGGTAACGAATCGCAATCAATGCCCTTAGTTTTCTTTGATGAAGGAAACTACCCTATTAGCAACCGATAAAAGAAAATAATGACAAAGAAAAAGGTGCAAATTCAATTTTCAACCCAAAATGCTTAATTTCAATACCCTTAGCAAACTATACACCTTTTTGGTATTTTAATGCAAAATGCCAAAGAGGTAGGATAGTTCATAGTATTGAATGTGTGGTCGCATTAATTGCATGTCAAGGTTACTTAATGTGATAAAAATACTCAATTTTAGGTACATAAGTAAATTAAATGAAAAGCAAACCTTACTTCCTTCACATAAAGATCAATAGGAAAGACTTTCCAAGTACATTTAAAGGTTTATTTCCTACACACTATAAAAAAAATTCCTTTGAAATATAAATTCATTTCAATGGACAACATATCGGAATATGCTTTAAGAGACCCTGGCTTATTGGATTAATGCAGGGAAACAAAAGGCTAAAATAAAGCAAACATGCAAAAAATCAACACAACAGCCCTTAGAAAAGTATATGCAAAAAGAAGAAAACTCACCTTTGAATTCAAGGCTGTAGATGCGCTCTTAATCAAACTTTCCTTATCTGACAAATCTACTGGCTTGGCCATTGATTTTAATATCTCTACAGACTTCAGTGCTGCCCTTTGAAAAGCATCTGAAATATTAGTAGGATGAATTCCACGCATAAGAAGTTTCTCTGCCGCTTCCAACAAGCTTCCAGCAACAATGACTACACTAGTTGTGCCATCACCGGCTTCGATATCTTGAGCTTTTGAGAGCTCCACCAACTATAATCACACAAAAGAAAATATATTAATACTAACTATGTCACGACATGATCAGAATGATCAATGACAGGTACGAACTACACTGTCATTTAAAAAAACGACTAATAACATGAATGTGTAGCACAAATAATTGAAACTGTTAAACTTGACTTAACCCTAAAATCAAATGACTGAAGTGTATTACCATCTTCGCAGCAGGATGAACCAAATTCATTTGCTTTAAAATGGTAGCGCCATCATTTGTTATCGTTACTTCCCCATTGGCAGCCTGTATCATTTTATCCATCCCTCTTGGTCCAAGACTTGTTCGGATAGCATCCGCCACAGCTATAACATAAAAATCCTCAGATATAAACAATATTACAGACACGCTAAACAGAACATCTACTTCCTATTATGACACCAACACTGCCGACACCACCCAACTTAACTCGCACGGCCACGAATTATTGAGAAATGTTGGAATGCAACGATAACTAACCTGGGGAAATACTTAGGATTCAAAACACTGGACTAAATGTGGTAAATTAAGAGTGCAAACATGGTAAAGGATAATCAAGCACAGCGTCAAGTCACTCGAGAAAATCGTGATCCTAGCGTTTGGATTAAGGAGAGTTCCACCCTCCCACAACTGTCATTCATCCATTCTCTTCTTTGTCAATTCTCGATCAAATACTAAGCAAAATATCGCCAAATACATCGGACTCCGAGAAGTCACTCCGCGAGGAATAGAGCCCAGAATTAAACAAGGTATAACTACATCCAGAAAGTGCCATACGAACTTGAATGATGAACTGAAGCACCCACCGAGACTGAAGGTATGCATCTTTAATAATGGCTAATTAATACAACGGTCGAGAGTACATGAGGGCAGGCTATAGTGAAAATTTTTAGGCCTATCACCATGTACCTGCTCACGCCAGTAAGCGTAAGAGAAACCAAAAGCTCACTTTCATTTGAATACGTTTCTCAAAATTAGTGACTGGCAGTGGCTCAATAAATTCAGCGCGGTGAAATTACTCTTTGAGTAGTTACAGTATCAAATTAGAACATTATATTTCATAATTTTACCTTTTGCAGCAGTAATGTTGCTGCTCCTAATGTCAGCCGGTTTCGATTTATCCCGGTACGCTCCACTTTGAGTTTTCTTGCTGTCTCCGGTCATGATATGAGGAGCCATTTTTGAAAAATTTTAATACAATATTACTTCTGATGGTGAGGATGTTCAATGATACACGGATGATTAAAAAATTTGTCAGGAGATCTTCACACGGGTATCACACGATCGACCACAGTGCGGGCGGAGAATCGCATTTCACATAACTTTTCACGAACGATATTTTCCAGAACTTTCGTGCGCAAGCTGCGCGCATGTAAACATCAGCGAAAATGTTAGGATATTTGCATCTTGCATGGTTTCTATACAATATCACTCGCAGGTTTAACTACTGAATTGGATAATTTGCACGGGAAAAACATCATATTAAACCATGCAATAAAAAGAATATATACTTGTGCCTACCTCGAAGGGCCCATCAACCCACTGCGGGGAGCAATACATTCCCGAGTTCTGCGTCGGCGATGGATTGTTTTGATGAGAATACTACTACCCGTACTACTTGCTTCTGCTCTTTTCTAAGGTAATTACGTACTTCTATGGGTATATAGATTGGCGATTTCCTCTATTACTATTATCGAACCGAACGAGTCGGTAGATACCCTGCGATAAGGTTAAATTTGAAGTCTTCATAAGTGCTTTGTTCTACTTGTGCAGTTTTGGCATAGCAAGAGTCCACCTATGTAGTAAAGTTTTGATTCATAATACGTCTGCTATCCTTCTCCTGCCTACTAATTGCCAGAAATGTCGAGCATTAATTCTTTCGCCCAAAGTTAATCGCCATTTTACTTATTCTCCCAACATACCTCTTATAAATTTTTATAAACAAATAATACTCGAAATTTTATCAACTTTAATATCATTCATTTCGTATTCAATAAATTACATAACATTGTCTTACGCACACAATTGAAAAAAACAGTAAATCCTGTAGCTAGTCAGCCATGTCAAAAATGTAATCTAATAAAAAAATACGAATTTAGCAGTCTTTTAAAGTCAAATTTAATACTTACATAGGTAAAATGGTAAAATATACACACTTAAAGGCAAAATTACTTGGGGTATTATCCATTTAGTGCAAAATTGCAAATGGAGAGTAGGGATACAATTCACAGAATTATCTGCTTCAGTTTGGTTTAACTCTTCATAAAAGTAGAGATCAATATAAATATTAAGAATATTATATACAACAGGTATCAAACTGTACTAATGTGCGGTGGAGAAAAAATTAGATTCATGATACTTAGAAAAGAGTTCCACCATTAAAAATTATCACATTTAGTCTTCTACATGACTAGGCCACTTAGAACCATCTCCGCAAGTTTGTCAGAATAAGGCTGAACCACACAAGGAAATATCTTGAGAAACTGTACATTCAGCCTTACATCCACAACTATCTCAAAATTCACTCAGACACCTTATCACAAGCAGAGGAATGAAAGAACCTCAGGACATTCTCAGATGAACACAGCTTGGTCCGACCTTCGAAATTCACTTGTCGTCTATGCTCTTTTTTGGTCTCAACACTTTCACTGGGTTCAGTTTTGGCCACTTTGACCCTCCTCTCTTGACCTAACTTGGTCAACCAGTCAACATTCTCCTTGTGTCTCCCAGCCGATGAGCAACAGTTGTGCCTGTGGGGGGATATACCATCTAGAACAAAGTTGGGAAGTCCTTGAGTTGGAGATGGTAGGGATAAGGGAGAGGACGCCGAAGGGTTCATGACTTTGAGGCAGTCTTTAGGAGTGACTGGTAGGATAGAGGGCACATGGATAGAAGACTTGGCACTGCTTTCCCCACCCACTGCCTCAACTTTCCCAGTTTCTTCATCTTTTGGTTGATCACCCACTGCCATGAACTCCTCAAGCTTCCTCTTCGAGCCCTTCTTCAAGCTCCCACAGCCATTACCCCTTCTGAGACCCTTACCCTCTTTTGGAGTGAGGGGTGAAGTGATGCTACTATCGCTGTTAGGGGTTCTTGGTGTCCTTTCCTGCACTTGAACCCATTTACGAATGGTTCTCGGAGTGGAAGGGGATATGCACTGGTCCACACTTGCTTCTCTTTCTGAGGCACAAGTTGATTTCCAAGGACACATCCTGAGATCAGGCTTAGGGACAGGTTGCTCTTCATCCCCCACCCAGATGACTTTGCTCCTGATTTCTTCCTCCGGTGCATCACTCACAATGCGCCACAGACCATAGGTCATATCATCGGAGCAAGTCACAAACTGAAATGGACAGGAGAAACTATAAGTTACCTAATTTCAGGCTTGAGAAATAATCTGTTTTTGAAATTTACTCTCACCTAGTTGATGATTTGCAACTTAGTGTAAACTGAAGTTTTTCACTATGTACTAATGAAACAAGTATTTAGTAGGAGTTTTTACATAAATACATACCATACTTAGCTAATGAATTTTTTTATCAAAAGTTGAGATAGGCTCTGAACTCAGACTACACTATTTTGAATATGCACTTTAAAATCACCATCACTAATAAACAGATGAAAAATTAAGAAAAACACACCAACAGCAAAAATTTGGGTGAAAACCGAAATTTAATCCAAAAATCATATTTTTGTTCTCCATTCAAACCAGGACACCCTAACAACACATTGAAAGCTTAAAATATTCAACAAGGTGTACTCCTCTCCAGTAGGTTGTGGTTTTAAAGGAATGCTGAAAACTAGTTACACAAGGCAGCATGCATATGGTACTACACTAATTCAAGTCTTTGCATTAACGAGGATAGTAAAAAATAGGGTGGCGAAATATTTCCTCAAATAGCACTTTCTGGAATACATCACCTCTCAAGTGCTCTGAATCACCAATTTTACCCTTAAAGAATGCAGTGGAGCCTCTACTTTGGAGCACTTGCAGCATTCATGTCAATTGGAATGGCTCAGTGAGAAGACTTAGTTACTCCATCTAGTAGATTAATGCCAAGATTTTTAAACTCAATGAGACCAAGAAATAAAGTACTCCTGGGTCTTTCAGAGTCAACAAGACTCCTCAGACATTAGCTGTCATCCTCTGCATCAAATGGAATTCTAGGGGTTGACAACCCCCCAAAAAATGTTGGCAAACATTATCTTGGGTGTACCCTTTGCAAAAGCACTTAACATAAAATGCATACCCCATAAAACCAACCCCTTTACTTTATGAGTGTGGTATATATATGTTGACAGAAGCTCAAAATTCAATTGTGGAAGCATTCAAAATGCGGTGCAACCAAAGAATAATGAAGGAAAAAATGATTTGTACGAGCAAGTAATGAGAAGTGCTAAAAAGAGCGGGGGGGAAAGAGGAGTTGTCTTAAAACCCTAAGAAGTAGGCAGGACAACTTAATCAGCCACATCATGAAGTATGATTGCCTGATGATGTCAATCATTAAAGGACAAGTGGATGGGAAGAAAGGCAAAGGATAGCCCCGAATGAATTACATACGACAGGTCATTAAGGACATGAACAAGAAGAAATTACTCAATATGAAATGCTTAGCAGATAGTAGCGTGAAGAGCTGAGGCAAATCAATCTTTGGATTGTTGACTTAAGATAATATTGAATTATTCAATGTAGATTCAATTAACCCAGAATTCTACCTTCACCTCAAATGCTTCGAAGCTCAATTATGGAGGAGCTAAAGCACTTTAAGTACATACATCATGAGCGAATTTAGAAGTAGACCTGTACAAGTTCAAAATCTTAGTTCAAGCCATCTATGTTAAAATTAATTTATCTATCTAGGAACTAACTAATTTTTCCCTGGCCCATTTGGCCCTGTATCCTACGAGGCATAGCCTATGTATTTAGTTTTTCCAGGGACCAGCAGAATTTTACTCGCAAAAGATTAAAAACTACTCAGCAGGGCATTGAACCCACGACCTAAGGATTAGCAGACGAGGTTTATACCCTGCATCCTTCAAAGCCAAATGAGGTTAATCACCTGAGGTTCATCCCTGTTGCGCCAGGCAACACTGGTGACTTCTCCCAAGTGGCACTCAGCCATTGCCACAGGACGATGACTGCCACTCACACTCCATATATATGCCATATTGTCACTGGATCCACTCAATAAATGGGTTCCATCAGGGCTCATGCAGCACTTAACATAAAATGAGTGATTGCTGTGACCACAGTAAACTCCTACAGGCACTGAGTCAAATGTTGTAGCGTTGAAGGCATAGATGTTGCTATCAAGGCAGTTAGCAAACAACCTTGTCCGACTGGGATCCATTATGAGACTAGTGAAACCATTCATTGACCCTAGCCCTTTCTCAGGAAGACGACATTTCGGCTGAGGCATTCTCTTATAAATGGAGTAATTTTTTCTCAAATCCCAAGCCTTGATTATCCTATAAAATAATTTTAAATGAGTATTTACAGCATTTCATGCAAAAAAATAGGACACCAAATGAGAAATTATCAAGCAGTTATATTTGACTAATTTAAGTCTAAGGATATTTGAGGAAAGAGATGTGGAGAGATCATCCACTACACAACAGAAAACAAATAGATTAAAACAGTTTTTACATCAGCAGCATCAAGTTTTTATTTCCACAGATGTAGCATTTTAACTGTTCAAGAAATATAATTATTGTACATATATATGTATCTGTATATATTCCCCACTTTTTTTTTCAAAAAATGCCCATGGTAAAAATAAAGGGGGGACTGTATTCAAATGCATTTTTTTTTAATTTCCCAAAACTGAAACCTCAAAATTAGGGGGGGGGACTATATTCGGAGGAATATGGTAATACGAGACAATATTATTTGATAAATCCTTGTAATATACATACCCATCCACAGCACCACATGTAATTAAGGTGTTCTCATCCTGAAAAGTCATGCTGATTATTGAATTTGGGGGCATACTAGTCTTCTTGCAATTTTTCTTCCGTGATGAGGGTAAGTTATCTTGAGGACCTAAATAAGTTTCAAAGGATATTAGAACTGGCATAAGATGTTCCTTGATTAATGTATCTTGAAATTCCATCAAAATACATACTTGTGATTCCATGTGCATTCTCAATGTAGTTGTCTGGTTTTTTAACGACTGTGCTATGATTTATCCTAACATCCCATATTATTATTTTACCATCTCGTGCACCAGTTGCGAAAATGTCTGCAAAGTAATAGATATACCAAACTATTAGAATTACATTCATCACCTGCATTTGATACCAAACAGCATATTATCATGTCATCAAGGTGGATTTTGGTTTCAAAACCTATAATTTCACGAATAATATTTACAGTAAAATCTTCAAAATAAGAGGATATACTATCAATGAAAACCTCAAACATTAGAGCAGATTGCCTTTGTCTGAGCTTAATCAACAAACTGAGGGTGCAATTTATTCCCCTCCTACCATAAGTAAAGTACTTCCTTCTTACAAAAATACCAAGGGTTATCAAAGGGAAAAGTAATGTGGATATTTTTTACTGTGACATGAAAGATTGTCAATCAAGAGGAGAGGTAATTCAAAATTCATTTAGAAGAATGACTTAAAAGTTAAAAGAATAATTCTCAACATAATAGGGCAAAACTGTAATTTTCAATGTTCAACTTTTAAAAATACCCGACAGAGAATATTGACCAGACGCATAAGAAACTCTTGAAATCATCATATCCCTCTTCTCCTAGAGTTACCTTTCATTAATGGTTGAATTATGTGACTCCCTCCCTCGTGTGACTAGACTTTGACAAATCAAACTCTCTAATGTGATCCTAACTCATTCATTCCCATTTCTTCAATTGCAACATCACAAGTACTTCCCCGACTGAAACCCTTATGTTCAACCCAAACAATTTAACCCACTTCCCTGTTATTCCACAACCCACATCAACTCTTCTTCGTGGCAAACATCAATAAATTCAAGCGGGATTATACCTCACATTTTCGTGCATGTTTTGAATATGTACAAGTAAGTTGATATACAGAAATGTCACGGCATCATGACGACAGAACAGCTATACATATATTATTTCAATCAAATGGACTTACGTGTACAAGAGACCAAAAACTAGAACCTAAAACAATTATCATTGAATACCTCTCTACTCTCAAATACAGTTATAGATCAGATGTAGTATCAAGTACCAATGTGATTTAAATCCAGGAAACATACCATTCTGGTTTGGGCGGAAAGCAGCAGTTTTCACACTCGCAGAATGTCCAACAAATAGGGCAACTTTGCTAATCTGAGAGTCTTTCAAATCCCATAGGACAGCAGATTGGTCTCCCGATGCAGTTACAAGCTTTGTATCATTTTCCATCCAAGCTACATCAAATACAGCGTTAAAGTGTATTTGTTTTACTGGAAGAAAAAAGTATAAAATCAATGCAAAGGAGGATTTAGTCCCCATCAACTACGCATACTATGCATTAATTTTGAAATTAATTAGACTCCCAAAGCAAACTGTATAAAAAAAAGGAATAATTAATTTTGAGGTGATTAAATAACTACCTGTGAGAGGAGACTGACGGAACGAGTTCGTATCGTGCAGCGCTAAGAAACCATCCTCATTAGCTAGAGCCAGTAGGTGTTCTTGATTGTGTTTTGTGCAATATTTAGAGCAATACACTGGTGATAATCCATCTGGGTTATTAGCTAATCCAGTGCTGTGATCACTATTCAATAATCCCATGCGTTTAATGAGAGAATTCTTGGGAATAGAGTGACCTGTAAACACGTATAACAACAGCATAAGACCTATTCCGAGAATTACAAGGTATAATCAGGGATTTCATGAATAAATAAACCTAACTTACGGCCTCTCCCAAGTTCTCTTTCACGAAAATGTATCAATTCCTCCATTTTTCTGTAGTTATCTTAAATTAACCGACATAGTAACAAAATGCCAAACATTCTATCTCACTGAAACATTTTCCGCGGGAAATGTTTTCTACTACTTTTTGTTTTGCGGTGACGCAGACCATAGAGTTTATACGCAGACGTAGATGAAGAACGTACTGTGGAAAGCAAACTGTAGTATCAAATTTTAGCACCGCGGCGCTACTCACCGAAAGGCATATTTTACACGCACGGAAACGGTGGATGAACTTTGCAAATCGGAAGCTGGCTCTATTTTTCGATTAGAATAAATGTTCTCTTATCCGAGCGAGTCTATTTTGCAGGAGAGTTTTCAGTCGTATCGTTGCTCCTATGGCTGTGGTTCATAGTTCTGAAAATGGGCAGTTAGAGATAGAGATAGCAACCCTAATCTAATAAGGCGAGGGTGGAGGACAATGCTGCTGATAGCTTTTAAAGACCAATTGGAAAAAAAGAAAAGCATGGGGAAAAGTCAACTAATTTTTAGAATATGATTGTTTTGAAATGTATAAGAAATAACGATTCAAAATAAGTTAGTCAGTATTTTATTTCTTAATATATTCACGACTTGGTGTCAGTGGAGATAATAATCAGTGGGGTAGCCAGGAATTTCGTTCGAGAGGAGGGGAGGGTCCAAAACCGGGATTGAAAATTTTTGGAGAACAGTAACAACTAAGTAGAGGGGTTTAAACTAATTTTTACACTTTTCATAATCTAGAAAACTTCATTGGTGTAAGAAATCTTTTGTAAATTCATGATTTTCAATATTTTGTTTTCTTTTGTGAAGGAAAGAAATTGTGTTTTTATATTTCGGGGAGGTGCAGACCTCGCCTCTCAATTTTCAACATGAACATTTCCATTAAACTATGGGTTGAAGGTGTACCTGTGTTGATCACAGGAGACATTTACATTTCCAACTTCAAATCACTCAAATTCTAAGATTGTTCGCTATGCCATTGCCCTTTCATATCATCTAATTACTATTTTCTCCAGTCTCTAACACTGTCTCCATTAAAATCATAATGAAATGTTTTTTTTTAATCTTTAAGGTGAGCTTATAAATGAAAAATGGCAGAATATCGGTATTCATTTGTAAAATCAATAGGGAAGAGATCTGGTATAAGCTAATTGGCACCATTTTATAGTGCGCCATTAATGGTGCACTATAAAAACTGAAGATTTAGTCGATCCATGTTTACGAAGCATATATTTGAATCAGGTCACTAAATCACAGTTGCAGATCTGACTTTGTTGAAAGCCTCCGAAAATGGCAAACTTAATGCTTTGCTCACTCAATGATTTAACCCGTTGGTTAGTTTGGATAGGTAAGAGCAGAACTCATACTGGAGTTAGCCACTTGTGAATTCACACATTCAAGGAAGGGTGGCCAGTTTCCTTGCCTTGGCTAATTCCACACTGAACATTTTTATTTGGTTTGTCATAATAAGGCTTTACCTGGGATGAGAACCCCGAACTGATGGGATCAGTAGGAAAGGGCTCACCTGAAGCCTATTTTGTAAAACAGATAGGTATGGGAATTCATTTTTCCCCCGAAAAGTAACGGACTTTAAGAAATGCTAGGCAGAACTTCGTATCTGCATTTCCTTTTCATTTGTTAATGGCTGGTGCCCTAACACCCCACCCTATTGAGCCTGCTTGTGGTTTAGCAAGTAGGCGTAGAACTCACGAGACTACTACGTACTCCCTCATATGCTTAGGAAAGCTTATTCATTATCTTTTACTGGGATGGAATTGAAACTGAAGTTCATATATGTTGATTATAATGAACCATTTATAAACAGGGAGGTATTCCACCCAGTTGAAAAAATTAGCAAAGCACACATAAGAAGTCAATGAATGTTATATATGAATTTTTCACTGATGGTCATGACCAGATGGTCAGCACTTGCTAGGACTCCACCGGTGAGGGTTTACTCCCACCAGGATCCTAATGCCAGTCCACCCATTCTTCAAATACTGCCTATCCCCACAAGGGCATGCCATTTTACCATTGCTGAGCAGAAATGTAACTTCACACTTGGCCTAGTCCTTGATGGCAGGGGCGCAGCTAGGAATTAAGGCGAGGGGGGGTTTTAGGCAGAACTAATCCTGGGGGCTCTGAGGGTGTGGAATAACTGCCAGGGTAAGTGCCCTGATAAAAATAAACTCCTCCATTGTGGGGAGGACTACCCTCCAATGAGGATAAGGGAAGGATAGGTCTACCCTTCAGCAAGGGTAAACGAAGGGTATTTTAGAACATTGATGGGTAGGCCCTCTCCTTCCTGGAGTGTAGGGAAAGGGTTGGACCAGCCTCAATGAAGGGTAGAGGAAGGATAGGTCTACCCTTCCTATACCCTTCAGTAAGGGTAGCGACGAAGGGTATTTTAGAACATTGGTGGGTAGGCCCTCTCCTTCCTGGAGTGTAGGGGAAGGGTTGGGCCAGCCTCAATGAAGGGTAGGACTAATATAAAAACTAAAAATCCATAAATTAACATGAACATTTAAAAAATCACTAAGCAACCAAATTAAACAAATGGGGATGAGTTGTAACAGTGATTTCTAACATTATAAGACAGAAAAAAATTGGCCATCACATGGTCTTGAATGATGATGAAGTAGCACCTTAACAACCTCGGCTATAGAGGTATTTGTGAGTTGGTTCTTCTCAACGGGACTTATACTACAAAATCTTTAGATGAGATTCGCACTCGGGCCTACGTGGAAGAAAGCTATGTCTTTTTTCTACAATACCTATTTCTTTACAGAAAATAAGATCGGCATTCAAATACCGAACATCACTCTTGCAATGCCTCATTGTCAGCCACACAAATAGGTTACATCCTGGAAATGTGAATGAAAGAACTTCTAAGTGAGCTTTTTTCTCACAATTATAGAAACTATTGTGTACAGTGGCGTAGCCAGGAATTTCGTTCGGGGGGGGGGGGGGGGGGGGTCCAAAACCAGGTGGGGAAATTTTTGAAAAACAGGATACTAAGTAATGGGTTTTAAACTAATTCAAACAATTTTCATAACCGAAAAAACTTCAATAGTTAAAGAAATATTTTTTAAATTCATTATTTATCAATATTTTGTTTTATTTTATGAAGGAAAATGATTGTGTTTTTATATTTCGGAAGAAGGGGGAAGAGGGGGGAAGGGTCCAGACCACCCCTGGCTACACCACTGAATATGTATATTATTGCTTTCCATAGGGGAATTTTTAAAGATTAGTTGTGCAGCCCGTCTATCTTTGCTTTCAAAGACTGCTTCCCGCACGGAAAATAGGTATCTATAGATATCTATATATTGTCTTTTTTCATCTATGAATAGATATATATCTAATAGATGCCTATTAGACATCTATTAGATATATTTCTCTCCGTTAGACATCTATTAGATGCACAGGTGACGAGGGGCGGTTTTGGATGCATCTCCGAAAGTATCTTTTAAAATGCGATTAATGAGCTATGGAAGCGATATAACATTTGATTAAGGGACAAAATTTTTGGTTCCTCACTTGAGCGATGGTGGACTTGAAAAATTTTGCGACGCGTCGAACGATGCCTGGCGACAGTGGCGAGGCCAGGAATTTCGTTCGGGGATCCAAAACCAGGGGAGAAAATTTTTGAAAAACCAGGCACTAAGTAATGGGTTTTAAACTAATTTCAACACTTTTGATAATCGAAAAAACTTAATTTGTTAAAGAAAATTTTGTGAATTCCTGATTTCTCAATATTTTGTTTTCTTTTATGGACAATAAATGTGTTTTCATATTTCAGGGGAGGGGGGGGGGGGGGGCCGGACCCCCATACCCCCTGGCTACGCCACTGCCTGGCGACTATGCCAACTATATCTGTATATTGTCTATTTTCATCTATGAATAGGTGTATGTCTAATAGATGTCTATTAGACATCTATTAGATGTGCAGTTGACGAGGGGGATTTTTGAATGCATCTCCAAAAGTGTCTTTTAAAACACGATTCATGAGCTATGGAAGCGATTTAACATTTGGTTAAGGGGCAATTTTTTTGGTTCCTTACTCGAGCGATGGCAGACTTAAAAAATTATGCCACGCGTCGAACGATGCCAACTGCATGACGTCAGCAATCATCCGTTCCCTCTAGCTGCCGTTCCCTTTGCTGCAATTCCCCTATTAGAATTAAGGTGATTAGTATACTAATAACCATAATCATTGTAATTCCATAAGATTGTCCCTCCCCTAACTGACAAGGGGAGACCACGTACCTTATTCCGCCTTTTTCAATGCCGTATTTTTTATGGCATGGTTCGATTGAATCGGCCTTAGTTTGGCCGTAATTAATTAATTTCCGAGCGGTATTTTTAACAAGTGTTATATAATCCCAAAATAGCACCATCTCACCATCAGAATCTGTTGGTCTAGTGGTGAGTGCATCCGGCTCTCTGAAGTCCACTGCAGTGAGCTACTTAAAGCGTGAGTTGGTGTAAATATAAAAGGCAAAATTACCCTTTTTGGTAATGGCAATTGTCTTCCAATGGAAGGCTACCGAGTCTATAAGATGAGTGTTTTATACTATTGAAATTAACCTTCCTGTTGAAGAGCATCCTTACAACTACATATGCAAAGCTCTTACTCAGGGGAAGTACCAAAACTCCCCTTGAGTGTATTCTGAGAGACTCCGCAGGGAGGTGCCGGTGTGTTGACTAATTTTCAGTGTCAGTGGCATCCAACACCAGGTAGAATTCACCCAGGGATTGGGCAGGGCATTCATTTTTCATCCCCATTGTCCTTTTCTTTTTTCATATGTTGTTCATTGCCTCCTCATTTTCTTTTTTTGTCCACACAAGTTCCACCTCATGTCTCGCTATAAGAAACTTTATACATATACATATGTACCAACAAATTTTGTGTTGCCAGGTCAAGTAGAAAACCAGTTTGCCATCTAATGGCATATTATTCTTACTCCTAATTCAAAATTACAGTTACTCAAATACACAATTCGCAGTTGTCTTACCTTTTTCACCATTCATATTTCAAGTCATTGTGGATTCAACTCTCTTGCTACTACATATTTCTCAGCGTATTCCCTCTGTCCTCTCTTTTTTCTTCAAACCAAGCACCTTCTCTTGTACTAAAACAAGGTTCAATGATATTCTCAGAACATACACATTAGAATTAAAAATGGAGAATATTTCAAAGGCATTTGGTAAATACTGCCTTACATACCACCACTCTGGTAGCTACAGGGAATTATGCTTAGGGCTGGCAGGCTGCCAGGATTCCTTCACCAAACAGAACGACGAATAAAAGAAGATGATGCAGCATACTTGAGTTACCTTCATCTTAAACTATTGGCCTCAGAATAATTCACTGTCTTGGAGAGAAAATTTAGCCTGATGGGCAGCACAAAGTGTTTTCCCCAATAGTATACATACCTAGGTTTGACCAAAAATAGAAAGACAGTTATGAAAACTGAAACTTCTTCTATATGCTATCGCTTCACATTTTCGTCCCATAATAGATGACTATTACATCTGTAACTGAATCTGCCATTCTCTCGACCTGTTCCTCACCATGATATTTGCCTATGTAATCACTTTTGTGTACACAATTCTTTCGCTTACTATTCATTCTCCTTGTAAAGCTTTGATTGTGCAATAGTAACCACTTGTTATCCTTAGATGTCTTTTTAAAGTCTGTCTGACCATACTATAAAAGGAGAATATGTCACGTAAATTTCGACAATTATTTCATGCTAAGTTTACTTACCTTTAAAAATTTCCATTGTTACTTTTCATGTTGCTCTGTTGTTGAAATCAAAGAATACACTTAATAGCAGCCATCTCATAACCAATAAAGTACATCAATCTTGCTATACATATTGTAAATAGTGAGCTTCATAAGGCAATACCTGATGTGATCAATGATATTTCCGGCTTCTCTTTTTTCTTATATCTTGTTGCCATCTTTCTATAAATTATCTTAGATATGAATACAAAGCTCGACTTAAGACAGCTTCATAGGTATCCATAGGCGGATCCAGGGGGGGGGCACGCGCCCCCCCCAGACCATAAAAAATATGCTAGATTTTTAACATTATCATTTCGTTCGTTTTGTATGACGAGGTATCCTTGTGCCCCCCCTGAACAAAATCCTGGATACGACCTTGCTTGTGCCCCTCCCAGAAAGAAATCCTGGATCCGCCCCTGTAGGTATCTATGCTTAAACATCTGGAACCCAAAAAAATGAGACAGCTTCAAGTTTATAATTATTGATTAATATTGACTGATTTTCACCTCTACAGCCATAGCTTATCACAGTTATAAAAATATAAACAATGAAAACATAAAATAAAATAATAAACTTCTCCATGGGAGAAAGTAACAAAGATAAATGTACACAGACTTGTATACATTCATATAAAAATAGTGTTCTTCCACTCAAAACAAAATTTCATATCAGATCGACTAGCATCGTTTCTGAAGTTTATGTCCATTACTATCGGCTAGATTTCATTCTCCACCATAGTGTAAAGAACAGTACAACACGAAGGAAAACAACCCATGCACACAGAGCTGGCACATCCACAGTCCAATAATTGTCATCACAAAGGCTGAACCTCTTGAGAATTTGTGATGGGTAACGTAAGTGGCAATAGACTCCATGTCCCTCTGCAACCTGGTTTCCTTCCTCTGGGCAGCCTAAAGTCCCCCGATCGAAACCATAAACACTCACTACAACACCTTCAAACCCTTGGGAAAGGAAACTAAAGTTTGATAACACCTGGAAGAATGGCAGCATATCGGACACCAGAACGATGTAACCAGCAAAGAGAATATCCACAGCTGACATCATCGCCCCAAGGAATGTTCCATTCTGGAAATGTAAAAATATATGAGACTTTAGGGCTAAATAATTAAAGCAAAAACATGGGAGAAAAACATAAAATTGGGGACTTCTTTAAGAATATAGAATGGGAATTTTTCATTTGAAAGTTTGGATCTGCAGTTGCCATAATAGAAAGCTCCCATTTAATTATACAGGGTGCAGGGAGATGAGGCATGAATGATGAAGAAATACCATTAAAACTTTTGCTTTGCTCATCTTCCTCAGGAATATGAGAGAATATATATTATTCTAAGCTAGTGATATTGCTATGTAAATGTACAACAACATGTTCTCTGTGAGGAAAAAAGGAAAACTACATAGTACATTTTAAAGGGTGAACTTGGCCATTGCAAAAGGTCTTCCTTTCGTCCAGTTTGAATTAAAGCTTGGCTTATTCTTGAATTTTACAGTCATAGACCTGTTGATGAGATAACTAGCAAAAATATGTATGAGTGAAAAATCATGAATAGCCAACTGTAAAATGGATTATAGTATTCGACTAGAGATAATAGGGAGTTCATAGAATTAAAAAAATTATATATACATATACAAATCTATGAAAAAAAAACAAAATAAATTTTCTAACCATTCCAACTAAAATACAAGAATAATATACTCACAACAGAATTGACAAGGGTGCCAAGAACAAGACCCAATCCTTCTGCTCTAAGCATGACCAATTCAGAAATTAAAAGATACATGAAGAAACGGAATGGCTCATTGGGCTGTCCACTGCCGAAGTATGCCACTGAGCAGAATAAGAGGCAGTGGACCATCTGAAACACATTTAAAAGGAATATTATATAGCATTAATAAAAAAAATTATTCAGAGCACATTTTATAATTAGATGTTTCTAATATGTATGCTATGGGATTAAGAAAAGATAGACATAATTGCAACCTAAACAATAGGGTTATATCCATGGGTTGGGAAAAATTATACGAGAACAATTTTGCCATTCATCTCCAATTGTATTTATTAAAAATAAACCATTCTTGAAAAATAAATGGAAAATGTAGCGTTCAAACCATTGCTTGCTACTGCTGAAAGGCAGCACCACCTCAATGAGACAGGCAGAGGACCCTTGGTGCCGGTAGGATAACGGGACCCTAGGGGTTTCGCACCCTTGGACGAGGAGTAGCATCCCCGAGTACACGAGAGTGAGACCTACGTGCCAACACGCAAATCTGGGATTGAATCTGTGGCCATCAGCCTATACGCATATTTCCCGTGTGTATGTATTTGTGTCTTAAAATAAACGGACATGATTTCAATTGTTATGTGCGGCATAGTTATTTCAATCGATACTAGCTAATCCTTGAAGACCCCAAAGAAAATAATAATCAGGAATGGGAAAAATGAGTCAGGAAAAAATTGTGCCACCCCAATCATAACTGTCCATTAGGGCGGATCGCAAAAATCGATTTTTTTCAAATCCATCTGGCCCATTGAAAAAAAGTTGTGGGACCGATCAAAAATAAGGCCTGAAAAATTTGAGACCTCTAGGTGAACCCCTGACCCTCGCTCAAATGAGATTTAGGGGGGGAGGGACCAATTTCGAAAAATATAATATTTTATGGTCATTTCCTATAGATTTTGCCGAGTTACTGCCCTTTAGGGCGAAAATTTCGTGCATTTTTACGTATCTGCCACCGTTTAGCCACAAAATGCCTTATTTGAGTCCGCGTCCGCGAAGAAAATATTCCAACGCCCACGCAGCGTCACGGATACAAGAGCGGCAGGCCAATCCCGTCCCCTCCCCGCTCGCTTCTCCCCCTCCCACGCCTCGAGTACAGCAATATTCATCCTGCGTGTGCTGCTAGGAGGGAGTTCATCCTTGATAATATAAATCGGAAGATGGTGGAAGGTAAAATATGATGAGTAGTGAGACGACTTGTTTCTTAATTGGCGCCTCGTCGGCGTTAAACAAATCGATGTTACCAACTTTTAGAGAAGTGATGAAATATTTGTAGATCCGAGAACGCAGGTAAGGAGCCTACGGTCTATGAAAAGGCCTCTTGAGTGGCTATAAAGGCGTGCGACGTAATGTGACGCGCTTCTCATCCATAATGTGTGACTAAATGGATTTAGCGGTACCACAGGAAGTACTAAAACTTACGGAAAATGGGAATATGCCAAAAGTAGGGTTTTATTGAAGTACAAAACTCAAACACTTTTAAAGGAACATTTGAAATTATGCGATACTTTTGTGTGTGTGTGAAAGAAGGAGCATAAGGTTCCCCCCAATGAAGAAGCATTTTGGGAGACAAGCGGACGAAACGAAAGATGATGGCTGCTGGATTGAATTCTAAAGAAACTCGACAACTGAGGAAAAAAGGGAATCATAGGAGAGCATTGAGTCAACATCGTCAATTCTTGTATGGAAAAATAGTATCAAAAATTTTCTTCATCAATTCATCCGTAGAAAATTAAACTGACGAGAAATCAGCCTATTTGTATCTCTGCTTTCAGCATAAAATAAATACTAAGGGCTATAAACTCACATTGGAACTTTTCGGGGAAAATGCATCTGCGAACTGTGATAGAGGTATATGCAAGAACCAAGCAACAGCAATGATCATTCCCGCATCTTTAGCTGACGTAAAAGTCATAACTTCGTAAGATACATCAAAGCCAGTGTACCAGAACTACTTACGTAGACAGAAAAAGATGCTAATTACTGTCAATACGAAAAGAGAGGTATCAAAGGGCTCCATTTTGATGAAATAAATTTGTAATTTTGACAAATACTTTTGTCTGATGAAAAAAGGTAAGAGGACTTAGCAATCCAAGTTTAAAGGGGAATGTGTGGTGTTAGTGGAAGAAACAGGGTCCCACCTTTGGGGGTTTGCCTCCCCCGTCGGAGTATTAGCAATAGTTATAAAATCTGCGATTCTCGATTCCTTTCCGAGTGAAAACTAGATACAAAAAATTAAAAAGGATTTGAATGCAATGGTACTAAGTGAATACCGCCCAAAAAGGAGGAAGGTATCATCCCTCTGCTACAAGCATTTTTCCAACATTCCCTGAAGTGTGGGTAAACTCTTCTCGGGATTCCCACCGTGTTAATTTTTCCACAAAGGGCAAAGTTTCGAGCTCGGGGCTCATCATCGGGGATAAAGTTTTTTGAATCCCGAGAAGAGTTTACCCACATCATTCGCCGGGAAAGCATAAAATCATATTTCATCTTTGCAGTGGTCTATTTGCTAATTGCACTAAGTTGCCTTTTTTTGACTAAGAATTTCCGACATAAACATTGGGAGGGCAATATAGGGACCCAATTTGCATTGTTGGAAGGATGCGTTTGGCGACCAATCTTAGATTATTTTAAATGCTGAATTTGAATATCAACGTAAAGGACTACACGCTGATTATGTATTGGAGAGAGACATCCGGTTATATCTGACCTTAGCGCTGTGGAAATTCAATAATCTATTAATGAACGTTCCAATTTGAAGTTAAATATTCCTTTTATTATACATCCGGACGAGAGATTCGTGAAGAAATTCACCAAAACTTTGTTGACAGCAGCGAAAGATGAGGAATGACACTGACATAAGAAATACAGACTGGAAAGTAGATAATTGAGTAATTCTTTCGTGATTGTTCCTCCACAGACGATACTGAAAAATCAAATATTAGTTAGACTTACGAAGAAAGACGCACTGGGTGTGACTTTTGGTGCATTTGGGCTGAGGCATGTATAAATATTTCATTACTTCCAATGATCATTGCTGTTGCTTGGTTCATGCATATACCTCTATCACAGTTCGCAGATGCATTTTCCCCGAAAAGTTCCAATGTGAGTTTATAGCCCTTAGTATTTATTTTATGCTGAAAGCAGAGATACAAATAGGCTGATTTCTCGTCAGTTTAATTTTCTACGGATGAATTGATGAAGAAAATTTTTGATACTATTTTTCCATACAAGAATTGACGATGTTGACTCAATGCTCTCCTATGATTCCCTTTTTTCCTCAGTTGTCGAGTTTCTTTAGAATTCAATCCAGCAGCCATCATCTTTCGTTTCGTCCGCTTGTCTCCCAAAATGCTTCTTCATTGGGGGGAACCTTATGCTCCTTCTTTCACACACACACAAAAGTATCGCATAATTTCAAATGTTCCTTTAAAAGTGTTTGAGTTTTGTACTTCAATAAAACCCTACTTTTGGCATATTCCCATTTTCCGTAAGTTTTAGTACTTCCTGTGGTACCGCTAAATCCATTTAGTCACACATTATGGATGAGAAGCGCGTCACATTACGTCGCACGCCTTTATAGCCACTCAAGAGGCCTTTTCATAGACCGTAGGCTCCTTACCTGCGTTCTCGGATCTACAAATATTTCATCACTTCTCTAAAAGTTGGTAACATCGATTTGTTTAACGCCGACGAGGCGCCAATTAAGAAACAAGTCGTCTCACTACTCATCATATTTTACCTTCCACCATCTTCCGATTTATATTATCAAGGATGAACTCCCTCCTAGCAGCACACGCAGGATGAATATTGCTGTACTCGAGGCGTGGGAGGGGGAGAAGCGAGCGGGGAGGGGACGGGATTGGCCTGCCGCTCTTGTATCCGTGACGCTGCGTGGGCGTTGGAATATTTTCTTCGCGGACGCGGACTCAAATAAGGCATTTTGTGGCTAAACGGTGGCAGATACGTAAAAATGCACGAAATTTTCGCCCTAAAGGGCAGTAACTCGGCAAAATCTATAGGAAATGACCATAAAATATTATATTTTTCGAAATTGGTCCCTCCCCCCCTAAATCTCATTTGAGCGAGGGTCAGGGGTTCACCTAGAGGTCTCAAATTTTTCAGGCCTTATTTTTGATCGGTCCCACAACTTTTTTTCAATGGGCCAGATGGATTTGAAAAAAATCGATTTTTGCGATCCGCCCTACTGTCCATCTCTTGTTGGAGCACTTGGAAAAATATGTGTACTGAATTTTCTGATATCAGACTACTTTGGTTGAAAACATACAATTAGAGTTTATTTGGTTGCAACACATGATTGGAACTTGTTATGCTTGAAAATTTTCACTTCAATGACTCAATACAAGGGCTCATATTGTAGTCAAAGTGAAAATTTTCAAGCACAATAAATTCCGATCCTAATAGGAATTAATTCCTGTCATTACAAACAAAATCATCCTTTTTTTAGCCATTTTCTCATACCTTTAAAATGAATATTAATGAGGCCACCCACATTTCATGAGTTGAAAACGACATTGGAGTTCTGGTGAATTTACTTATTCAGGGAGAACTGCTCGTTGACAGAAGTAATTGCTAACAAGAGCGCATACAACATGAAACATGAGGCTACGGAGTATTGGAAAAGCAGTGAACAGCTTAGCAGGGGTTTATAACATCAAATTCTATTAGTGCGAAAAATCCACAGAGGAAAAATCATTCGCCTTGACCGGGATTCGAACCCGGATCCCTCGATTTCCGGCCGAGTGCTTTAGCCAGTTAAGCTACCGAGGCGTCATTCTCCCCTGTGGAAATTTGTGGACTATACCGGACAAGGTGGTATGGACTGCTGAGCATATGATGCGACTAGCAGTCCCAAGTCGTGCGCATGGCGCCACAGCCGGAGAGCAAAGCCCGAACTTTGAACTCTATTATTATTATTTCGCACTATTTGTGCATTGCGGGTGACTCCGTAAAAAGTTATCACCGTGGCTAGTCCCGGTATACTTAAATAAATCAAATTCTATGCTGAGGATTAAGGGTGTTGAAATTTTTTTTCTGAATAGCAAGAAAGTTAGGAAAGGGATTGAGAAATTGAAAAATATGGGCATCTTCTTCCACAATACGGGTCTTTAAACATATTTATTTTTTTACTCTATCACAATCTACAATATAAAAAAATGGTGAATGAGCCTGATTGCCTGAGCAAGGACAAGTCCAGCCAAGGGGTGCACCACTTTCTACGGTCTTCTTCCCTGAGTCAGCCATACTGCTGGGTATTCTAAATTGCCCCATCCCCAGTGGTGGATTAAATGGGGGTTGAGGGGCAGAGACCCGTAATTTTTGGAAAATTTTCAAATGTGTTAACCTTCAAGGTGGAGCTCTAATGAAAGTTTTTATTTCAACAGCTTAAGAAAAAATTTATAAAAAAATTTGATGAATATCTAAAAACAATTGTCCCTGCATATTACAACTCAGATGCATTATTGCTGAAAGGTATTAACAAGACACAGCAAAAGTTATTGCCCCCACCCCCACAAAAGTGACCTTAATCCGCCCCTGCCACCCCTCAGGCCATCTTGAAATCCTCAAGCTTGCATCCCCCTCAAGAGCTTGTGCCCCTTCATGAAGAAAACCCTACATACTCCTTAGCTCCACGCTCTGGGAACTTCTGGCAATGAAATTCAAAATCATACGAGCAGACTTTAAAAAGTTACTTGAATCATTACAATACAGTTTGACATTATGTATTAGTTCATGTTAGGTACATCACAGCACCGATGAATTAGACCAACTGATTTTTTTCAGGTATCTTAATGTAAAATAAATGTTTCTGATTGGAATATGTACCTGCACTGGGGTTCCAGCTGTTAGCTGAGCAGCAAAATAAGAGGCAAGAGAGTACCAATTATTGAAGAGTTCTTTCTGTATTACAGGAAGTTCAGTGGGGTCTGAAAAAGATGGAGAAAGTTTTAAGATAGAAATTACTGCCATAAATTTCGTTCTCAGTCCTATTGCAGCATTAAGTTTGGAAAAACTTTAAACTCCACTTAGGGTTCATTAATTCCTCACTGTGAAAGAAAACTCAAAGGTGCCACTAATTCAATAATAACCTCTTTAAAAGCCGGACCACTCCAAGCATAGAATGCAAAGATTACCATAGCATTTAAGAGGGATGTTTTTCATATCATAGTTAATGTTAGAGCTAAAAACTATGTATGTATTAATGCTTATCAGAAATTCAGCTTTTGGAACTTTTCATACAAGGGCAGTAATCCCATTCAGTGGCTTTATGAAATTTGAATACATAGTGTAACTATAAACGCAAATGTCAGCAATAACTTATGAAATTATTCATTTCTAAATCAACAATCCACAGAAATACTTAGATGGAAAGACAAAATTACTTACATCGGAGCACAGCAGGCATCATGGATGTATATGTGAGATAAACCAGATTTATAAACAGGAATCCTAGGTTGCTAACTGTTCTGCCTCCATCATTACCGGCACCTGAGAACACCATTCCAAGTAATATACCAACCATCAAATGGAAGGCCGCTCGCACTTGTGTGACCGACTAAAGGAATCAACCAAAATACCTACATTTTAGAGACATCATAAATAGGCGCTAATTCTTTTAGTTTTTAATTGGTTTAAAATAATAGAAATATTAGTAGTTATATAGGCAAACATACTTCTTATTTAATACACACATTCATCTCACCAAAACTGTCCCACATTAAATCAAAAAGATGTAGGGAATTATTATCTTTCTCCAACATGTAAAATGCAACACTGTGCTCATGTGTTTCTGATTAAAAGTATTTAAGACACAAAAATTATTCTTTTCCACTGGAGGAAACTAAAACTTTAAGTACTATTAATGTTATTTAATTTTAAACCGAAAATAATATATGTATAAGTGAGTAACCAAATGAGTATTAATTCTTTCCTCTGGTAAAACTATCCTTTCCCTTAATTGATTGGGCTTAAATGCTCCTGTGTCATTTTAAGTTCCCATTGCAAAGCCAATTACAGTGAGAATTGGTGGACTATTTCCGACAGCTTTTAAAGAGAAGCTACTCCAGAGGTAGTAGATAAATTGTCCTCAACCCAGTCACAGCTAAACCAGCCAATCAATGGGCAGAGCACTGGAGTGTGTTGATTATTTTTTATTTTTTCTCACATTATTTTTTCTACCCCTTAAAATATGCTATGGGGTGCACAATGGATATCTTAAAAATTTCAGCCCGATTGTTTAACATTTAGAGGTCGCTCTAAGAGCATTAATGCAGCAACATTCAATTTTCCCGATTTTAGGAAATAACATCATTTTCAGGGGTAATTCACTATGTATTTTCTAGTTTGCTAGAGCCAAAATTTGCTCAATTTTTTACATCCGCTCCACAATTTTCCAGGAGTGAAATACTTTTCCGCAAGTTACAGCACCATGTCACACTCCTAACAGGGAGCTTTTCGCTTGCAGGCCGCATTCATGGTCAGCTGATAGGTCCTGCGCCCCTCATTGCCTCTTGCCCCTTCGTGCCATCCCTGACAAGAGTCAGAGTAAGAAGGGAGGAGTTGCTTAAAAACTTGCACTGTTTTACATAGTAATAAATTCAGGAGACTGTTTCCTTGCGAGTAACCAGAATAGTTGAAAGAATACCAGGACTAGCCGCGGTGATAACTTTTACGGGAGTCACCCACAATGCACAATCGTGCGAAAGATCCACAGAGAAAAAATCATTCGCCTTGACCGGGATTCTAACCAGGATCCCCCGATTTCCGGTCGAGTGCTTTAGCCAGTGCTCCGGGCCTGCTCTACGGCTGTGGCACTGTGTGCACGATTTGTACTGCTTGTGGCATCATATGCTGAGCAGTCCAGTAAAACCTTGTCCGGTAGTGTCCGAAAAATATCCATAGGGAAGAATGACGCCTCGGTAGCTTCACTGGCTAAAGCACTCTACCGGAAATTGGGGGATCCGGGTTCGAATCCCGGTCAAGGCGAATGATTTTTTCTCTGTGGATCTTTCGCATAACCAGAATAGATTAAACCGTTAAGAATGATGTTTAGAGACAACTACATATGTTATGGTTTCTTACCCAAGTTTGCATGTTTCACATTCTCTTCAACCCCATCACAGTCGGATTTCGAATGGTTAAGAGTAAATTTTCGAAGTTGGCATGCTATTGATAAAAACAATGTCATTCATCGTGCGCAAGTCTAGAGAAGTAGTCCTAATCGGCATCCCAGGAACTAAAGCAGCTTGTTTCGCAAAAAATTAGCTGACTTTAATTCTTGAAGTGCAGCAGGTGTTCTATCACCACCAATTAACCCTGAAATACAGAGTGCGTGCTAATGTGAGGCTAACAATGACGCCTGTGGTCCCATTCTGGACTGTTATGTCGAGAATTCCAATCATGTATTCCAGAAATACGAGGAATAGAGAAAATATGTAGAAGCACTGCGCAGAGTTAACTGTTAAAAAGCAACTGTTAAAACTTAAGAAAAATACGTGACGGAGACCTATGCGACAGTTAACAAATGATATGGAGTTTAAAGAAAAATTGGATCAGTTGATTGATATTGCGAGAAGTCTGAATGAAACAGTAAACAGAAAAGTAAGTTATAGGCTTTTAACATGTTGCGTACAGATGGCGAGAATTCTTGTCATTTTTTTCCCGAACGTTCCGGATGGATGACGAAGATTCTCGTCATTTAGGCATGTCAACCTAAGCAATTTTAAAGCGTACAATACGTATTTGTTAGTACCTTTTCAGTTGTTGTTCGTTATTCATAATGAATTGATGCATCATAACGTTTGATTGGGTAAAGTTATTTCCAAACATTAGCTTTTTAACCATTTTTAAACCAAAGGCATTACGCCCTAATAGGCACATATTTCCAATCTCAACACCTTCACCCAGAATCGGCATTCCTAAGAATTTAAATACCCCGTTACGCAATGTTTTAAAAGCAAATCACTATCGATTTCATTTTTATGCAATGACATTGTTGTTAATCATAAATGTATTATTCTCTCAAGAAATGACAACATTTTTATCTTAAGTAGTGAGGATGTTTCTGAAACAGATACTTTTGATGATAAGCCAACATAGTTGTCAAGTAAAAGGTAGATCAATAGGAAAATCCTCCTTACGCCCCAAATTGCACTGACCTGTGATACCTTGAGCATTAGCCTGAGAGGAACAGCTAAGATTCTTGCTGCTACTATGTTAAGGTAACAGGGGTTACTGGCTACTAAAGGAAAGTTTAACTAATTTGTTGAATAGAGTAATTTAAATATTATTTTGCACATTATGTCATTAAATGATTCGATAAATCTCATGGCCGAACTGCCAGTGGGCTGAGATTGTTCATGAATGGAATGCATTGAGGAGTAGAGATTTGAGAACATAATTAAATCATTTTCAATGGATTCAACAAGCATAAATACAAGTAACTAGCTGTTTTCATATCTTTGCTTCTAAGTATATCATATTTTTTGGGATTTTCAACCTAAAAATTTCTTTTGTTTAAAAATATTAGGCTCGAAGAGCAGTGCTGTAGTTATTTTAAAGAATAAACTACAGTAAACATAGGGTGTGGAAAACGTCAACATAGTATTCGTCTCTTCCCCTCTTCCACCGACTCTTGTTAGGAAAGGCATGAGTGGGGTGTAAGGCAATAAGGGACACAGGACCTATAAGATGACCTTGAATGTGGCCTGCAAGCAACCAGCTCACTGTTATAGGGGTGTGTGACATACGAACTTGCGGATAAGTATTTTATTTCTGGAAAACTGTTTAGCAAACATAAAAATGGATCAAATTTTGGCCCTGGCAAGCTAGAAAATAGTGAACCCCTGAAAATGATGTTATTTCCTAAAATCTGAAAAATTGAATGCTATTGCATTTATGCTCTTTGAGCGACCTCTAAATTTTAAAAATTTGGGGTGAAATTTTTAGGATATCCATTCTGCAAGCCATAGCATATTCAAGAGATAGAAATAAAAAATCTGATAAATAAAAAATAAGAAACACCCTAAGGAGCACCTCCAAAAAGGAACGGCACCTGCCAATGGGTAGGCTAGGCACAAAAATCTACTGAATTTATTCATTTCATTTTAGATTTGGGGGTTAGTTAACAATTTTGGCTCCACAGCAAATGGGTTAATTGGCCCGTTAATTACAAATAATTTCACTAAAAATTAATCATTATCGTAATTCCTTTTCTCAATCCATATGCAATGATTGATTTATCAAATTAGTGAATTTTATTATGTACATAGAGAAAGAGTACTGCACCACTAACAACCGATATTATCTTTGAATATTATACGTACTTCCTCCAAATTTAAAAATGGATAAATACCTATTAAGTGTCCAAATGTACCTACCCATTCACAGTGAATTTGCCACAGTGACCTGCCCAGCAAAATTTGGAATTTTTTCAGCTCTGATACAGGCCTCAAGTCCTTGGATGGCAATGACTCGATTTGCAACTCTTCACCTTGAGCTGCCTGCCACATCTTTCCAATGGCAGATGCTTTCCTGGCTGCTGGAAGAATGTGAGAGGGAGCATTTTTAGATGCCTTCCTCCATTTGCTCTGACCAGTGTTCACACCACATTCTGCCAGCATTTCATCAGACATCCTCTTTGTGTATTCTCCCTGGTCCTCACTAGCCACTTCAAGCACTGAGGAAGAAAAATCGAGATCAGCATGAAGTTCTTCATCCTTTAAAGTTCATTATGATGTTTTTTAATCACTACTTAGGAAGTATCTAAGTTCCAAGCAGAAGTCAAAACTTAATCAAATTTACAAAAAATAATATTAACCAATTTCATCCATCAGAAAATAATATGCACATTCCTATTCAACCTTGAGGAGCATTTCAGCTTAAAGTTTAATAATCAAAGAGACAAATTTTGATAAGAAACCGTTGGTTCTTATGTTATTCATGACTAATTTCCTTAAGTTGAATTTTATGCACCATGGTTTCTCCCTATTTCACATGAATATTTTTGCAAGGAAAAAATATAAAACAAGCAACCACATTTTCTCATCTCAACAACTCATAATCTACCTCAGTTTAAAAATACATTTTGTGTTAATCATAAAACTCTCTATTCTGGCATATTTTAAGCTTCATGTTTTCTCTCCAGATTGACCAATGTCTTCTGCCAGAAATTTTGCCTCCAAAATTCCAAATTAGAAAAAAACCAAAAAGATTTTCTCTTATAATTTTTCAGTGAGAGTGACTATATAAAAGGGCATAAACACATCAGAAACGATGAATATTGGCTTTCAAATCACAATATCCACGGTTGTGCTCATTGAGTGTCTGTGCCTCAATACAGGGTCGGCCCTAGCAGGTGCGGGGCTAGGGGCGAACCTTCAGTGCGGGGCCCTTCACTTAAAATATTAAACTCTATACCCCATCTACAAACTCCCTAGCCGTGCCCGCTCTCACTCATGTCAAGTTCTCTCACTCGTTGTTATCACTCACACGACACAGTACTGTACTGACAAACGCAATTGCACAATAAAAATTACTGCATTATTATTCCTTTTTCATAATATTATTTTTTGTCTAGCACGGGCTTAACAATACAGTAATAGTTGAAATTGCGTTTTCAAAACTATTGTATATTTTATTTTTTTCCTCGAACGCGAGGCCCTCCCAAAGCGTGGGGCCCGGGGCGGTCGCCCCGCCCTAAGGCCGGACCTGCCTCAATATGTACCATGTCCCCTAAGTTGTCATAGTAAGGAGTATGCAACCCACAACACATTCAATTTTATCTTCTCAGTACATATCTACTTTGAAAAACCCAACAAAGAAAAGAAATAATGAAAAAAATAACAAAAATTGTCAACATTATTTAAAGGATCTCCTTGATTATTCCATCATTTTTTCTGAAATTTAAGAAAAATTAAAATAAATAAAAATTGTCAGCAATCAATTTTGTTACTTCCCCATATTATAAAGTAATCTTGATAATTATTTGTCTTATCTTCTACAGCATTGTGAGGACAAAACACTTTCATTGTTTTATCAATACAGATACATAGAGAGAAAAAAATGCTGGTGAGAGTTGCTGGTTGCGTGCTCCAAACTATGTTGACTTTGGTAGACATCCTCAAACAAGTCTATCTAGCCATCAACTAACTGGGTCTCATCTCTGTGGGCTTTTTGAACCCAACATAATCTAAAGGAATTTGTGGAACGGTATGGCGGAAATCTACATTCTCACATTAATAAAAGCTGATGCCTTACTGAAGTCTGCAGGACTGTGATACAAGGGACACATGAGACCAAATGTAGCCAGGTAAGGTACAGTCATCTGCGGCGCTCCCTGGAAGATACAGCAGCCTCCCTTTCCCAGCAAGTAAACATGGTCCAGCATCATGTAGAGTGATGCACTTGGTTGATGAAGGGTCATCACGACTGTCCGTCCTCCCCTGGCAAGCTGTTTGAGCAGCACCATGCACTGAACAGAAGCTGAGCTGTCCAGGCCCCTGTGAATTGTCAATTTAACATTTAAAAAAATAAATATCATGGATTTGTGCTTCATATAGGGGAAGGTATTCATAACAGACAAACTGTTAAACTTTTCCTCAAATTTGGCAGTAACGGAAACAGAAAAAACTCAATGGGAGCCCAAGAGGTATCTTGAATTTTATTTTAATGAAAAATGATCAAGTCACTTGCAACCTTTAAAAACAATTTATTTACGCCAGCATGTACAAGATAATGTTACTCCATCATAATTCCATCTTATGTTCGTAAAAAGTGGTTCTGCAATGTTAGGCAATGCAGGTGGCCTCAAGGAGAGGGCACATATCCCCTGAGTCCCCCATACGTATCTGCCACTGAAATTTGGTGGAAAAGTGCACCAGTTTCTCCATCATTGTCAAACACTCGGCCATGATTATTCCCTAATCATGATACATACATCTGTGCACAGATAAATAAAGGCTCATATATTTATTGAATGGAAAAGCTCCAATTCCTTAAAATTGGTACCAAGCAATCTAATGCTATATAGACTGTGGCATAGGCACAATGGGGCATTATCCTAAAAAGTACTAATAAAATTTAGCAAGTTTTAAAGGACTAATAATGTACTTAAAGGCATTTAAACTTCAAATATAAATTTTAGTAATCTTCTTCCATTAACTGTGTAATAAATAGTAATGACTAATACCACTCTATTGTGAGAGTTGCTTTGCTACACATGGCACATTCGAACAGGCAACTCCTTAGAAAAAATGGGATATTTTTATTTGACAATCAACTCATACCATCCATTATATCAAACGGCACCATTATTCTAGCCTGAAAAAAAGTCTCAAAATTTATTTTGACCATGGAGTGTTAAAATAGAACAATAAGGTGATTCCCAAACAGAAGACAGCACATCAATGAACTGGGGGTAAGTTTTTATCACTTACGTAGTGGGCTCATCCAAAAAGATGACAGGAGGGTTGTTGACAAGCTCTAAAGCGACAGAAAGACGTTTTTTCTGACCACCAGAGAGACTACTGCACTTCACAGATGCACTGACAGTCAGTCCAAGAGTCTCCAGAATATCTTGAATCTAAAAGGAAATGAAAGAGTGAAAAGATAATGTGGCCATCCTGAATGGCTAAGGAGCATTATTAATTTTGTAGGAGGAATCCTGAAACCTAAATATGTACTTCATTGCTCTGTTTCCATTCCTCACAGAATGAGAATATGAGTGGCCCTAAGTATTTAGATCTCATATGATTCAAGAAAATATAGAAGGATTTTATTTCACCTAAAATCCAAATCTGTAGAGTAGAGATATGATTTAAAAAATGTAAGGATATATTAGGATTGCCCTCTCTAAGTAAAATTTAACATTCAACCACTATGCTAATCACATGCAACAGACTTGTCGGAGAGCTCTGTGATCCAGACATCATTATTCCCTCATAACATTATTTTTGTATGAGCTGTGTGTGCAACTTATGAAAATGACATTATTGATACCAATTTCCTTTAAACATTTCCCTCCACACAATGCTGAAGACCCTCACCACCAGTTGCCTATCCTTGGAAGAAGCAGACCGTGGCAGGCGAAGTTTGGCCGAAAGCTCCAGTGCCTCTTTTGTGGTAAGGTGGCCCATCAGATGGTCGTCCTGCATGATGTAACAGGACTGCTTGCGCAATGGGGAGCCATGGACTGATTTGACCCTCCCAAGAGCTCTCACACAGCCACTCATGCCTTTGGTACTGTGGATTACATTGGATTAGAAAAGCATATTAGAAACATCAAATTGATCGGATTGCATGAGAAAGCATCCACATAAGCAAGTTTTATAAAAACAGATTTGTATTGCCCATTTTAAAGGCCTGGTTACACGGTACATTAACACATACAAGTTAATGTACGTTTGCGTGAATGATTTTGGTGGACCTGAACGGAACATGTACGTATGCATGAACCAAATTAGAACAGGTTCTATTTTCCGTTCACGCATTCGCACAAGTTGGGTGGTTACACGGTGCATTTCGGCGTTCATTCTTGCATTCATACATATAGACATTAACCCGTACGTGTTAATGTATCATGTAACCAGGCCTTAAGATAATAGCAAATAGACTAAACGGGAGTGTAATTCATGAGAGTGAGATAGTTTTACATATTTCAGTTACTAGTCTAGAGCTTATTAATACAATAATACTAATGGCAAATCATTACAATTAATAGTAATTATGGAGCATTTAATTCATCTGACGCGTTTTACTTGAATGGAAATTTATTTATTTAATCCAGCCAAAAAACCGCACGAGGCAAATTACAGAGGACTCACAACAACAGGAGAAACAATTTAATAATATTAAGCAACATAACCAATAATGAACAAAAAATATTCAACAGTATTTACAAATAAGTAACAAATAACAGTAAATTTCATCAGGTGGTGCAAGAAATAGAGGGAAAATTACGATAGTGATGGTGCAAGATGGATGAGGGATGAAAAAGGAAATAAATTACATAAGCAAAAATCACCATTCAAAGTGACAATGGGAACATTACAACCAAAAATACATGAACCTGTGAACCAGTGGCACAGCAAGGGGGTTTTGGGGGATAACCCCCCCCCCCCCCCCCCCCCCAGAGCTCAGAAATTTTAAAATTAAACCTATTTTACTTAATTGAATTAATATTACTTATATAATTATGCAAGGATTTATAAAATATCCCTCAGAAAGTCGTCAAACTCACTATTTATCCTAATTTTTCTCTGGGAGGGCACCCGCACCTGCCGCTTACCCTGGCGGGTATGCCATACCCCCAGACACCAATGTATTACTTGTGCCGGTTGTGCCTAAAACCCCTCGTAGCCTTAATTCCTACATGCGACCCTACTGTGAAAAGCTGTGGTCCACAGGGATGAGGCTCTCTTGCAGCAGTTAGAAAATATTGAATGTAAAAGTATATATATATCGGCTAACCAATAGAAACAAGGATATTTTTCGATTGGTGGGACTGCAAAAATATGGAATTTCCACCCATGTGCAATGCTCATAGGGATTTGCATTGCATCAGAAAATTTTATTGGACAAAAGATTGCTTTTTAAAATCTCAATATGGATGTCAGAGTAATTCTAAATAACAAAAAAAATTACACCTTAACCTATACAGGCCTCTCAAAATAGCTTCTAGATAATGAGATTGGATTGAAAATAAATTTCAAGCCACGATTGCATGTTTTACAATTCCTCTCCTTATCACTTCAAATATTCATGATCAAGGTGATAAAAGAATCTTGGAATTACGGGAGAATCTGGAGACTTTTATCAATTAGGAAAAAAGATAACACACTTCGTTAAATGCATTAAAATATTCAACACAAAGCCTAGATATCAATAAAGGTATATATTATTGTATACATACGTAAGAATATGTTTTACCAAAGTTTTCTCTGAGCAAAATAAAATTAATTTGCAAAATTTGCACAACCCTACAAAAATCAACGTGTTTTTTTTTCAAATTGGTAGCATCTTTTGTCAGAATTTTTACCAAGAAGTATCGAAATTCTGTGAAAAAATCAAGTCACCTCGTCGACCAGGATGATCTCTTTTTCAAGGAAAGACTAATTAATGATAATACACACGGGAATTGATGATAATATCATTTAAGTCCTTTAATACGGCCACGGCCATCTATGCATACCAGACCTCAGATGCATTATCGTTGAAATGTATTGCATACCACCAAGGCGCTGAGGAAAGTAATGAATCCTCCCCCTACCCCCGGTATAATGACCTTAATACGCCCCTGGTATGAGCTAACGAATAAACATCCTCTGGTGTTACTTCAGAATCAAATTAAGGACTTTTGTAAGCCTTTACATTCCAACCTTTGAACTTGTTAACCTGGACTTCACCTTAGAATTCCGTGTACAAAAGTTTATAGCCATTAAAGAAAGGAAAAAATATAATTGAAATATCATTTAATATTCTAATATTTATCATGACAAATGCCTATTTATTTAAAAGTTTGGTCACTGTGACCGAAAAAACAACAGGATTTTGTTGATTTTTGGTAATACAAAGGCAAAAAATAAGGCAATAATAAAAAGAAAGACATAATTATAATAATATAAGATAATCTTAAGATATTTACCGATTTGATAAAAAATCACAAATTTGCAAAATGAACGAAGAGGGATAAAATCGTCAGCAAATAAAAAATAAACGACATAAAAACTTATCCCTGGAGTCATAAGGACGTATCGAATGGCTGATTCCAACTGCAGAAGGAAAATCCGGAATCTATTCAGTCATTGACATTTGTGGCCTCAGGTAAACATATGTCCACGACATGCAGAGATAGCTCCATGTATCAGCAAATATTAGTTGACTGGCATCTCAGGAAATCATACGACGGTTTCATTAACACTTCGCACCGTAGGAAAGAGCACTTGTCACAGTCACTTTGACCTACCTCGAGCGCCCACTGGATCTCAGAGCTGATGGGTACATGCAAATTACGAGGCCATTGGCGACGCATTGCAACGGACACGTGTTTAACGACGCAGTCACTAATCCGATGTTCAGGAGTTTTTTTTTAGGGAAAATGTGTTTTTTCGAGAGCGTTAACACTATTTTTAAGCATCGCCAGAATAGGGAGAAAAATACCAAGGACGGATTATATGACGTTGACGGAGCCATAGGTCGAAAAAAGAGGATTACTTTGGTACTAAAATGTATTTTCTAAAGCTTCAATTGTAAATAACCACCTCCTGAATGACATAAAATTATTTTATGGAATAATAGAGTTGAGAGCAGCAAAAAGCTTTCCCATCATTACAGGATGCTGATGAAGGTCACGTACTCGTATCTGGCGACTTTTTATTTGCTCATACAAAGTTTAGCACATTATGATACTACGTCGATAGGGTCACAGAAATTGCAGGAAAACAACAATAAGGAAGCGCTAATAGCTTTAAAGGTCACAGACCGATGTAGAAAGATAGGTGCACCGAGGTACACGTAAGATTTCGTTGCTAACCACTGCATTCTAAAATCATTATAACCACAATACTTAAGATTGACATTTTATATTATCTCTGTAATATTCAATCAATGGACCTCTTTTTTATGATGGATTCCCACAACAACTGGCGCTCCCAGGTTTTTCATGACTAAAAATGACAAAATATATAAATATTTAATACAATATAACGCCTAAAATGTAACTTTTCAATAACTCTTGAATGACATGAAATCCTTTTCCTAAAGAGTATTTCAAGCATTGTGTGTCGCTAAATGAAAATGTGCAATTTTATTGACCTAAACTCCAGGAAACATCATTTTATAATTGAAAATGTAGGGGAGACCATGGGTACCGTTGCGACAATTTTCATTTGATCGCCCTTAGTTCTGTAAGTAGGCTACTAAGCTGATCAAAGAGCGTTTATCAATGTAATTTGTATATTAGTATGTGTACAAAAATTAAATTTGCATCCCTGAACACAATGGTTGGCTAATAGGAGCAAGTTATAAAAAACGGCAAGTGCCACAACCGACCACACCCCACGGGCGGTTGTTACAGTACTACGGGTCGGTAGTGATAGGTTTCCAAATAACTCTAAAATTGTCTGTTATCGCTTTAATTTCAAGAAATATTTAACATGATACAGTATAGTCGTCTAGATGAAAACATAACAGCTTAATAACAAAATAAATAAAATCTGGGAACACTTCAATCATTTGCAACTAATAAGGCAGTATAGCATATAAAATTATGATGTCAGTCTTCACATATACCCTACGGTTAATTCATCAGTCTTCATTTGATCGCCCTCACGGAACTTAACGGAAAGAGCTACCTTAGGAATAGAGGTTTAACTGGTTATTAATATATTTCGAAAATAAATTGCAAAAACATATAAGTATTACAACAAAATCTGAAATCGCACCTAAAGTCTACACACATAGCTGTCTTTTACAGCGCCTGAATACTATTTACTCTAAAAAAATTTAAGATATCGCGTTTCATTAAACTCACAAAAATCATTTTCTTCATAAATGTATCTTCATTAAATTGATGACAGTTGAGGAAAACCACAGGGCCGATGAATAAAATCCGAACTTTTTCGCAAGTATTCGTGTACTCACAGAAGCTTACAATAACAAGAGTTGGACAAAAATGAAGTCAGTCGTATCCTGAACATGCCGCAGCCAACCTTACTTACCGAACCGAAGCCGAGCCCTTACATGTTATCAAAATAAGGAATGTTAATACTATTAAGGCAAAATTGTAAAACTGAGCATGATATTCCTACTGTATATCACGTTATAATAAACACAATCCTTGAGTCTATTACGTTTTTTTGCTTACTCAAGTTAAGACGAGATTCCAAAGAGTCAGGCCCAAAACAGTTTCATTGGTTAGAAATTACACGTTTTCAACGGCTGATTTTGAAGGGTATTTATTTCACTGTTGGAGCTCAAAGACTGGAAAATTTTAGACCGAAAACGATCACTTAAACTGCTCCGTTGAGTATCATGATGAAATATACACTCCCTGTTACGACGGAAAGTAGCAAGTTCGTATTATTATTCCAACACAGCAAGCAAATGGTCCCAAGAATGTTTCGTCCCCAGAAGTGAGTCTTCCAACCAAGCGTGAAATGGGTGGCAGCAGATTGCACGGATTCCTCTAGATAGAGAATTTAGAGAAGTTTAACGAATTTCGCCGAATTCTATTCAATAAAAATGACTTGTAGGGAGAAAATAATTTATTTCGAAATTGAACCCACGCCATTCTTTTTTCATACAGCTCATTTTGCCTAAAATTCTTTTCATCCCTTTACTTTTGAATGTCGCCAACAAAAATTTCGTTTGGATTAAGTTTCGGTTGAGAGGCCACTAATAGACAACATAAATTATCTCACAAATAATCTCCAATTGTAAAATTCCATTGATTCATTCATAATATTACCAATGCCCAATGAATATCACGGAGGACATTTATTTTTGAGCGGAGAATTAAAAAAGACCTCAATTGAAAACAGACAAAAAATTAAAAGACGTATTACCGAATTGTGAGCATGGAACAGGCAGGAAAACACTCTACCATTGCTGTAGCGTTGAAATGACTGAGTGAGATTAAACTTTAGTTTGTGATAAAGAGGACAATTTAGACTAAGTAATTGCGATGTTCAAGATTCTGATTTCTCTCTTTGAAATAATGTTCGAGAACGCTTGGAAAGGTCAAGGAAATTACTCATTGTTTTGCGTACTGGTTTTTCCGTTGAAGCTATGAAACGTGGGAATGACTTATTAGCGACGTAGGTAATCTCTGTGTAAGTCACGGTGCATGTGAGTGATACCAATATTTTTTTTTATTGCGTGCAACAACAAAACTCTAGAACTTCACACTGACCGAAATGCGCATAATACGCTTTCAGAACAAGGCATTCCAACGCAGTAACAACATCTGGTACCCAATGATAGCACTACCACGTTCGAACGTGAGGTATCTGATATATATCAGATATAAAAAACATTTTTTCTTTTTACACAACCCACAACATCCGAGGTGATTACAATGCTTTAATTATATTCCCTTTACAATTACGTATTAAATTGTAATGGGAATTGAAACAAATTGAAAGGCTCGGAGTGAATGCGATGACTACTTTAGCATCTCAAAAAACAACCGGTATTGGAGTGATAATGTAATGAAAAGAAATAATTTAAAATTCCCCCGGAACGTAATCAATTGAAGTGATAAATAAACCTAATTCGACGATATTCCACATTCCATACTTTTCTCAATATTTTGTTACAATAAACATCCTTAAAATAAAAGCTTGGAACTACTTCCATGACTATCTTTATCCTTGTAAAAAATAACCGGTACGAAAATGATGAAGGCGTAGATAATTTAAAAAAATCCTCGATAGCGAACTTAATTGAAGAGATAAATCTACTCCAACGATATCCAAAATTTACAAAACAATGATATGTATGGACAAAGAAAACAGGCGATCGAAAGAATTTAATTTCGATCGTGACGCAGACGAGAGAGCCTCACGAGTGATTCGCGCCATTTCCGATCCACGGAATGCGCGAGGTCTCGACGAGTCGCGAGGCAATCGCGCGGGATGAAGGCAGGTCAGTGATCAGCTGAGGAAACTCGCGCCGATCACCTGCGCGCCGGCCGAAGGCAGATGACTTTCAATGCCGCGCTCTCGAACACCGTTCGTTTCCTCTCTGTCGCCATCAATCCCATACGCGCAACAAATGTAAGCTCCATTCAAAAAAGGCCAACTAGCCGTAACTTGACTTTTAATGAACCTGACCAATTGATGGAAAATTTCTTCGTTCCGACCACAAAAATCGCATCACTTGTGGATTCCATTTCAAAGGATTTGCGATAGTTTATGCCTCTAGTGGGGCAATACTATCTTTTTTGGTACTGTTAATTATAAGAGAATATTGAGTTTTTCTCAAACTTTTACCAATATATTTTGTAAAAACATTATTTTTGTGCATAACTGTCCTCGAGTCCCATAATTGCATGTTATCATTATTTCCCTCAATTCTGAAATTATGAAAACCCTATATTAATTGAATGGAAATGAAGAAATGCGTACTAATTTGAGTAACCAAGTCGTTTCCCGACCACTATTTGGCTGATCAGTAAATTATACGGTCGATCATTGCATTATACGGACTCAGGGGAAGATTTCTCTCTTTTTCCTTAAGTTACGGTGGTACCTTCACGGCTAATGCTTCATGCATAATGAATTCTCAATATACATAATCACACGCAGGCATTACGTTAATTTACCACTGTATGATCCTGAAATTTGAAACCACACTACCCTATCAAGTTCCCCATCTAATAGAAAGCATGAGCAAAATGAGAATTGCTCTCATTCCACCCTCTTACAAAGTCAGCATTACACTATAGGGGAGACAGACAATTCACGACCATCTAATCCAGAAAAAAGCGCAATTTTTAACGAATATTACTAAGCCAATAGAATGGTGTAAATATAATTACAACTAGAATATTCATGCATACAAGAAGAGTATACATTAATTTCGCTAAAATGTTTTCATCAGATTTCGGCAAAATATAAAAAGCAATCAAAATCACCATAATTTGAATTAATGGCTGTGAGAAAACTTAGATAACCTGAAACTACGTTTATCACCTAAACTTATACTGCCGATAGCGACATAATTATGCCATACGGAAACTTTAAAATTCACTACACACGAAAAAACGTAAATTGTGACTCGAATGTCATTTCCCTATATTGACTTGTATCTGAGTGTTTCAGAAAGCTGAATTCTTAGCTTTGATGCGTAAAAATATAACAAAATTTACGACCTCTAATGCATGAGGGATTAGAGCACATGACCCTTCGTTTTGCCCGTGGAACATAATTACACCGTAGGTACGGAGTCCAATATGATTACTTCTCAGAGTGAAAGAAGATCAATTAAGTATGACTAAGCTAAATTACACCAAGACACCGGTGTAATTTTGCTCGACAACATTGTAACTTGTAACATTACTCTCTTGCAAGGTCAGCAGCACACTATGGGAAAGGCAATTCACAACCATCATGTCCAGAAAAATGAGCAAAATTTAACGAACATCACTAGGACCATAAAATGGTGTAACTATGATCCACAATTTACAATATTAAGTAGTTTTTGAATTTAAAAGATCTCCACAAACTAGATTTATCATCTGCAGAGGCATTAAAAAATCGTACACGTATTTTGAACGGAGCAAGAGTATTCATAAAATTTCGCTTGAAAATTCCTCTCATGTCACCCTCTTGCTAGGTCAAAAGTACACTGTAATACTTTCATTTCGCCGAATAATACCAGAGAGGAAGTAATCCTCGGGAATACTTAATTCATCTCCTTGCAAAGTGCACCACCACAGAAATCTCATTTATCAGTCTAAAATCGAAAAAAAGAAATACGCTACTGTGGAAAAAGAATTTGAAACGCGTCGTTTTCGGGTGCAATGCGAAACTTTATCAAACAATAGAAAACTTAACGAATGAATGAGAAACGACATTTTTTCTCCCACTAACGGAATGAGCGAGTGTTAAATGGGATAGATGAGAAAAGAACGTTGATGGACAAAATAAATCAAAGGAAAGGTAACTGGCCGGGACATTTGATGAGAGGGAGTGGAATTTTGAAAGTAGCTTTGGAGGGATCGATGAAAGGGGTCAGAAGAAGGGGAAGGAGAAGGCTGAAGTTCATTGACAACATAAAAATTGGAAGATATGGAGACTTCAAGGAGATGGCCGGAGACAGGAGAGAATGGAGACAGCATTGGCGCGGGGGACCTGCCGACGGGCAGAACACCACAAGATGATGATGATGAACGGTGAAAGTTTCAACCATAAATCTTAATATATACCGTGATAAGGAGAATGATACGTGTTTGTAGTAATTTATGTCCAAGCTTTCCTGAATGAAATGCCTTCGTGACTACCGCGGGTCACCTCGACAAAATCCATTTAGAACCCACTAGGCGAAGGAAAATGAAAGAAAAATAAATCCCTAGACGCAGTTTTCGCAACAAGAAGCCAAGGCCGAGGAAGCCGTCGCCGCCAGCGTTGGAAGGAAAGTGAAAAGGAGGCCTTGGGAGATGTAAGCGGACAGCTGGCGTGGACGTGAGGTCGAGGCTTCGAGTCGCCTGCTCTTGAAATGTTCAAAAGGAAGTTGCAAAGAGGCAGAGGTGATTAATACCCAGTTGACATGAGGTAATAGAGACTTCAATTCAAAGATAATTTCTCTCCTCACTCACTAGTGTGTCAGGGCTTTCTGACACGATATATCTATCTACGCATTCTCATAATAAATGAGCTCCGTTGCAAGGGAAATATTTTCGGGTAAAAGTTAAATATTGAATAAATTTCAGCGCGACTGTACTAATAAAATTACCGAGTCAGTAATTACTCATTATAGTTCTATTCCGGGATTTTTTTTATTCCGATAGAGCCGTACGTACGTGCATATATATATTTCTACCGCGTGCAGTAGCATTATAACAGCGGTAATAAAGTGATTACGAAGGTTCTATACTGCATAATAGGGTCAAAATAATCATAGCAAAGGTTTATCCTTTCTTGAAACACATACTTCCAGAACTGATAAAAAATGGCGATCAAGAGCAAATCAGAGATAAGGAAATGAACAGAATACGGGTTACTGAAATGATCCACTTAAGACCCATTGCCAATATATTCATATCTACATAAAGTCCACCGTTTCCTCCCGGGACAGGAAAGGTCAAAAGATATTCCTGCTGCTCTGACATTAATGCAACGGAATGACACCTGGGAAACTGACCATTATCGTTTAATTTCTCCACAATTCCCTATCCTTGAATACCTTATTCGTTTTCCGTCACGTCCATACATTGCCTCATCATTTTGTACTCTTAACAACCCATTTCTTCCTCCTTTAGAACATATACCCACAACTGTCTATGTCTATACCAGCCTCCCACACTATTCAATTCACTAACTTCGATTGGCCAAACTACTCGACTGAGTAATAAAATATCGGTAAAAAAAAGTTTCTGGTAAATATAAACTCTTATGATTAGGTACTTGACAAAAAATGACTATATCGTAATGAAATCATGAAATCCGAAATTTTAGAAGTCAGTCGCAGAGATGGGTAGATCCGGGGAACGTAGTGCAGCAAGCGCTCATTTCAGCTCTCATCTTAAAATAAATTTTAAAGATTCCTTGATTACAAAAAAGTTGGCATACCAAGTTTTACCGATTTTCACGTCTCTCCGAACTTGATGACATAGGCGGATTTAGAGGGGGGCAAGGGGACACGTGCCCCCCCAGACGCTTAAAAAACCGATGTTATTTTGAATACAAATGTTAATAATTTTTACATTTTAATACAAAATGTTATAAATATTTACATAATTAAAACTTTTATATTTAAATAATCAATATATTTCGTAGAGTAATTGTTGCATGTAGTTCTTAATCCCAAATATGAGAAAACAGTTTGCCTGTCAGGCTCTGGAGCCCCCCCCCCCCCAGAAAAAATCGTGGATCCGCCCTTGCTTCATGATCAGCTATGGCCAAGGAGCTTACTGGTCTATTTGGCTTTGACGATTTTATGCAACAATTTTTACGTGGAAACACCTTCATCGGGTTATTTTATGCAAAAAATAACGAGCGAGCATGATTTATACATTGTTTACAGTGTGCAATCATGACCTCAGTGGGCTACTCAGAAAGGCCATAATCGATGAAAAGAAAATACAACTCTTTAATGAGGTTTCAATGCCAATTTTCATCATTAAATACACCAATTCGGTTTAAAATTGACCAATAAACCGATAAAAATCATTTAAACGCTTTTGTGCCCATTTGGTTTGCACTTTTGGAGGCAAGGCGAAATTTTTCGAACAAAAAATATATTAAACGATTAGGAAAATAAAAATCTGCACTGGGAAGTGAAATTCTGCCCACTCGTCAAATATTTTCCCCAAAAACAATTCGCACCGATAAATTAGTCGAAAAAAGATGTACAATTAAAAAAACATTTCTACTAAATTACTAATAAATCCCACAGTGATACCTCACTCGGAACAAGTGATAAAATATCCTCATAAAACTATATATGATAATTATCGCGCTAGTATTTCGTGCTGTTTCCCCTTTTCTCAGGCACATTGACCATTCCGACGTGTACCATGATAATGACTTCCAGACCACGTCTTCACGCTTCAGCAAATACGGCTTTCTCATGACAACACCGGAAGATCTCAATCGCACCACGGTCTTTTCCTGTCTCATCAAGTACGCATGTCCTTCACATTGGAAGAACAATGTCATATTATTCAATTATGTATTGATTTATTTCGTTTAATATTTGCCCAACACATAAATAACTACAGGCGGAACCAAAAGTGTAATTACAAAATTTACAAATGAACTGGTCACAGCCACAAAATAATAACAATGAGAATTTAAAAAATACAATTATAATTAAATTTGTCGCGATAAATATAAACATTAATATAAATCTCTTCGCAGACAGATTCTTTGCTTCTTATAAAAAGTGGTCTTTCCTTATTTTTAAGTCCTGTTCGTTGAAATGCTTGATATATGTTGCACGAATTCTTTGCATTGGCGAGTTATCACAATAGTTGATTAAATGATCACATCCACCCTTGATATGTAAAAGGTAATTTTTAACCTACTATTAACTATTTTTATTTCTTTTAATAACTCATTGGATAGTACCTTATTGACGACAACATGAATAAATAGGAGATCGTTTATGCTTGTTCTATTTCGTAAGGGCTGGAAATTCGATTCTTATAACAATTCATTACAACAAACAAAATTGTCAAAAAGCGGATACACATAATATAATACAAAATATAAATATCTTAAAAATCCTTTTTGTGCGTAATCAAGAATTGAAAAAATTTTTTTTTATGGATTCCAAATAACCGATCCATATTTCAAATTACTTATTACATTAGAGTCGAACGACCCATCTCACATTCGACATATTTTGACATGCGGTTTGGGAAGCCAAATAACTTATTTGCAATCATTCAATTTTTGACTCGTAAACTACAATTTGCAATCAAAAAATATATCATTATCATGGTACATGGAACTTTAAATATGATTTTTCGTAATTCGTTTCGTAAGTCGTACAACGTAACAGTTCGTAATTCATATGTCGTACACAATTTGGACCCTATCAGATGGTAATTGCATTCAATTTTATTTTTCTCCGAGAAAAAGACAAATCAAAACATTTATCGAATTAAAAAAATAAATCATTTTCATGGAAAATGGAACTTAAAAATCTGAATTTCAGACAATTTTGTAATTTTTTCACCTTTACATATAATTTTATCGCGTGTAAACAGACAGTAAGGAATTTTAGGATTTTAAACGCCGATTCCGAAAATAATAATAATAATAATACGTCTTTATTGGGCGAGATTGGGACTAGAAAGTCCCATCTTCCATCTAACCCCTCGTCAAACAGTAAATATATGCAGTTAAATACATTGTCTAGTTGCTCATGAAATTAAATGCAGAGAAATTACATAAAAATAAGTAGAAGTTCCATTTTCAATCAACAATTAGCATTATAATTTAACAAAGTTACTATTGACCAAGTGTAAAAAGATGTTAGTGAACGTGGGAAAAACCTAAGGATATTGACTGTCGTCCTTATTGGAAAAAACCCACTGGGAAAAAACCCAAAATACGTAGCAATGAGAGCATTTTCTTACTAATGATCGATAAACTACACTTAAAAGTGAAGGCTCGTTTTTTATAATTAGAATGAAAATGTATTTACTTCATTTCTCGGGATAATCCCCGTCAAAACTAAAAGAAAAACAGGCATTAATGTCCATCCGCCTTCTATTCCAAACATCTTATTGAAATTTATTTCAATTATATTTTATCCCAAGTAAAATTAAATTTACTCGTACGTAAATTTTCGATTTGAAAGAAAGACTCGTACCACAAATTGTACATCCCTCCTACAGTAAGGAAATGTCGACATCTTCATTGGCTGTCGAAAATATCAGGATACATGAAATGGTGACTAGATAAAGAAATAGTTGTACTCCCCGCCCGAATGGTAGTGGGACATACGAACTCATCCCATTATTTCATTCCGTTTATTTTTAGTATCTTATGCATTAATAATTTGTCAATTATGGGAATCAAATGGAGAAAAACAGAGAAATTATTATAATAAAAATATTTCATAACAAATTTGAAGTTCCGACCAGTTTCAACACGTGTTCTGTTGCAACCAAGAGACGGTTTACGGCAATATCAAGGAATACGGTTGGGCATTCATCCTATAAAGCCTAAAATTCACAAAGAAACGTAAGTTGGCTCGATGACAAATGCCAAAATAGTGTACCTCTAACAGACCACTGACCTTGGACCCAATTTTTTATATTAATTTGCTGACAGTAGCTAGTGTTGCAAGAAGATTAACTTGAGTTTCCGATCCATTTGATCATAGAGGTGCATCAGTATTCCTATAAAAAAAAACTTCCTCAACTCCCCAACTCATTTCCCGAAGTCCTCTTTCCTATTACGTATCAAGGAACCTGTTCCTCAAATAATTTAGTTATTAATTGACCTTCCATCACCCACCAACAAGACACCGCGATAAAAGCGATGACTAGTAATCATTGTAATCAACATATGGACCAATAACCACAGTAGCAAACAAAACTAAAACTAACAGAGACCTGAAGCACACCCATCTAATTCTCACAAATTCCCCGAGGAAAATATACAGTGAAATGTCTTTGTAATAAAATCCTACGGACTGCCGAAATACGTTCGTTAAACTGAAATTTCGTTGTATGGGAAATAAGTTATACGGGAAATTTCGTTATACGGGACGGAAAATGATTTCGTTGAACTGAATATTTCGTTACACTGGCATTCGTTACGAAGACATTTCACTAAAGCCATGAATATCCGCATCTTGCCATCTTATATCAGCTTACGCGCTAACTATGGTGATTGAAGATAATCACCATAGAATGAATTGCATACGCTTTGAAATGGCACCAGCAAAAAACCAGTTATATTCATAAAACCACACTCAAAGCCTAAGATCGACCTTAAATAAGATCTTTGATAGCTAAAGACGCCAATTTTATTTGACTAATATCGCTCCATTTCCACCACAGTTCATCTTCGTCTTACTTAGTCTTCTATCATACGGCAATGATAAACTGGATAAAAATGTTCAGGGATTAAAATAGAGAACAATATCTCTATGCGCATAGACCTATCTCGCCACTGGACGAGATCAACGCCACTCAACTTTGTAATAAAGTCAACTAAGTGACTACTGCTTCATATGATAGAAATACAAAACCGATTCGAAAAAATCAAAAATATTTTAATCACCAATTTGATGATACAAGACACATTCCATTGCACTCCACGATTTAATTCCAAGAGAGTTGATACTTCCAGCTATTTCAAAGATACTTTCAAAGAAGATGCATGAAGTAAAGGCATCAATAATCTCAATAGAGTAAATCTCTTCCACCCCAGCCAAAAGTTATAGGAGTGAAAACGGTCACAGACAATTGAAAATTGTACTTAAATCAATTGCTTCAATATTTATAAAATACGAATATAATGTTAGAGCGTAGGTTTCCGCGGCGATGGTTTGATCTTTGCATTTCTCCAGGGTTTTCTTCCGCGTCAGATTGTTGGTTGACAACAGTTTCGCTGGCTATCCTGCCAGCGTCTTCAGGTCGAAGGTGTCGGCTGTTGGTTTCTGCCTCGCTTATATACTGTAGGCTGGATGGGAGCAGCACTGTGATTGGCTGTCTGACTGGGTGCTTCTCTCTGGTTGGCTCTCTCTTTGATCACTCTTTCCCAGGCGCTGTGAAGGAAGTATCCATCTTCTCTATTGAAATTCAAAGGTGTTTTTTGAATTTCTATTGCTTCCCTGTTTGTCTAGGGAAGTATCGGCACTCCTTAACTAAAAGTTTCTTCTCCTCAAATTTAATGTCATGGCCGGGTTCCGACCATGCATGTTCGGCGATGGCAGAGAGTTGAAACTGCTTGTTCTTGGTCGCCCTCTGATGTTCTTTAATCCTCACATGCATGGAGCGGCAAGTTTCCCCTATGTAGGATTTTCCACAGGAGCAGGGCACCTTGTATACCCCCTCATGCAGTTCTTGAGGAATGATATCCTTGGGCCCGGGGAGGAAGTCTCTTATCTTGGTCACACAGTTATATCTGGTGACCACGTCGTGCTTTTTTAATATTCTGGCGATCCTCTCTGACGTTCCAGCAATGAAAGGGATGGTGACGTATAGCTTCCTTGACGATTCTTCTTCTCCAACGTCATCACTCTGGTTTTCAATATACGCTCTGTTAATTAATGTACCCACTAGTGAGGCCTTCTGACTGGGATGATGGTGAGATGCTGCATTTAGGTATTGGTCGGTGTGCGTAAGCTTTCTGTAGACAGCATGGCCGAGTCTCCCGTTGTCTTTTTTGGTCACGAGGACATCCAGAAAATTTAATGACTGCTCCTTCTCCATATCCATAGTAAATTGGATTCCATGATGTTGTGAGTTCAGGTGCTGAAGGAACCCTTGTAATTCCTGTACACCATGCGGCCGGATGACGAACGTGTCGTCCACATATCTCAGCCACAACAGCCAACAACACAAGAGAGAGCCAACCAGAGAGAAGCACCCAGTCAGACAGCCAATCACAGTGCTGCTCCCATCCAGCCTACAGTATATAAGCGAGGCAGAAACCAACAGCAGACACCTTCGACCTGAAGACGCTGGCAGGATAGCCAGCGAAATGGTGTCAACCAACAATCTGACGCGGAAGAAAACCCTGGAGAAATACGAATATAATTTTTATGAAAGTTGAAATGACGCAATTGCATTCATTCATTCATTCATGCATGCCACTGATAGCCACGCACCTAAGCACATAAATATTATATACAGGAATGCATAATGAGATGAATTTAGCCCTTAAAATATCTACCAATCATGTCAGTTCCATGCCCAGAAACAATTAGCCCGATATAAAGGACATTTATCAAGACGTAATAAAAATATATCAACGTCCGTTTCCCGTCTGATCCCACGGACCACTGGCGATTAACAACAGGTGCTTGAAACACCCAAGGATAGCGAATTGGAGATTTCATTTAACCGGTTTCAAGGATTTACTTCTGTTAGCCAGCACCTAAAATACGATAAGAATAACCTTCCTCTTTCATACGCTTGCGAAAGAAGAGAGGGAACAAAACCGACTCCTATTTGCATCTATTGATGGTTTTTATTGTCCATTTACCTCCATTGTAAAATATAGTGAAAGCTACTTTCCTAAACTTCAATGTCACATTTGCCTATCACCAAAGGTCAAGTAATATCGCGGAAAAAAACGGAAGAAGTCTACGCTCGCATCATTGAAATTTAAGGAATGTGAGAAACCAATGTGTTTACCTGAATCCGGTGAGTACATTCAGCAAGGTGGTCTTCCCGGCTCCAGAAGGACCCATTATGGCGGTGAGCTCACCACTTTGGAAACGTCCATTCAGATTCCTTAGCAAGAATTTTTTCCCTGCAAATTAGAAGAAGAAGTATTAATGAAAACTGATACAGAGGGGCACTTTCAGAGAACATGACTTCGTTTGCAAAAGATTTGATAACTGGGATTTGTAATTTAAGGCACTACAGATAAAGGAAAGGTATTGTTAATTAAATAAGCCCTCTTATTACGCCGTTTATCTTAGGCGATGATAAAGATATCGATGGATAATGAGAAATAACGAGCGTGAGAAGAATTTTCATTCCACGTAATGCATTCAATTCAAATGCAATCACATTTAGGCAGACTTTTCTATGAAAGCGGAGTCTTTGGAGAATTATCAAACAACTTTATCAAAGGAATGAAGAGAGGTATGGTATTTTGAGGAGGCGATCGACAGCTGAGGTCATTTGCGCCGTAAGGGAAGGGTGGAGAGAAACTCGGCGTCGGCATTAGCCTGATCTTAACGATAGGAGCCAAGGGGACTACGGCTTAACGTCCCATCCGACGGACGGAGTGTTGCGCTTGAAATGTACTCCACACAATATTCAAGCAGGGATCAGGCAGTTTCTGAAAATTCTCTGCTACCGCCGGGATTTGAATCTAGGACAACGGCGTAGGAAGCCAACGCTTGTGCCACCTATCCCTGATTGTAAAGAGTATATCCGAAGAAAACAAAGGAAATCAAGTAAAGTGCTACAATGGAACACTAAAGACAAAAATGCCCAAGCAATTCGGCGGCTCTAGAACGAGATGAAATTTTTATTTAATCCTCCGAAATGAGAGTGATAGAACTTTAGGCGTCAAGCACAATGACTAGCAAAATTAAATGCACGGACGCTAAACAAAAATTCGGCAGAAATAATTTCGACTTTCGATACTTTCCAGGAGTGTTTTGGAAACGGCATGTACCCTTACTCGCATGAAAAGAACACGCAATGCAAATCAAGTGAAATTCACGAAATTGGACGAGGCGTGCTTCACGGAAGTTCCCTGAATTTTCGCTCTGACATGATACTTGATATTGTTCCCAATTTGGGAAGGAAAACTACCAGGTAGCACATCGAAATGAAGGGAGTTACAAAGAGTGGAGAATTATTTTTATCTCGCATCGGAGGCGTTCCGAATCTTTCTGCACGCTCCAAGGCGTTAATTTTACGATCAGCGGCCCAGAAACTTGATGTCGTAACGCACATTTAGACTGCTCCATATATAGGCTGGCATTAACAGTGGTTTTGCAAGAAGAGTGGGACTCGCTGACCCACGGAAAAATCTGTTCATCGAAATCTATACTTTCAAATGGATACAAAAGTGAGGTGATTCATGAGGATTGCCAAATTGTCACGAACATTAAGGGTATATCTTTTTTCCCCGTTAGGGATGTTCACCTCCTTATGCTTTTTTTTTGCTGAGCACGTGGTTTCGTTTCATCTACAATTGAGTGCACATACTTTCTGCGCCACCAGCATGGTAGATTGGAGACGCTGATGGCATGGTATCGTCAATTATCATATCATAAGCTGGGCAAAAGAATTAAATAACAACTCAGGACCTCGAGGTTATTCCGATATAAAATTCACAAAGCGCGAGTGCTTCTTCTCACATACCGCGACAAACACACGAGTTTCTCTTAGCATTCTATTTCGATGACACGAAAAATAACTAGATTGTCCAGAGGAGTTTCCTATTCATTACTTTACAGCGCTTGATGGAGTGATTTCGAAACAAATATTACAGAAAATCTCCACAGTTCCCAACCTTTTCTATTTAGCTAAACAGACCGAAAAAAATTGAACGAATTAACTTGACGACGCAAAGCCCTTCATTATAAAAATTATTCCTTCCTAAACTAATAACTCCTAAGAAATCTCGAGAACGATGATTTATTATTACTATATTTGCATCGATGGAAGGACCATATAACTAAGGTTACGAAAGATATAATAGACGTTTCCACGAATCAAGATAATTAACGTGATTTATCTTCTGTCAATCCTAGGTGTCTATATGGGTTAAAGTAAATTTTGGCCAAACTTCGTTATTTAGAAGGTCTGAAACATAATTTCACACCGGTTGGACAGGTGTTAGAGATAATCAAAAGAAACTACGGCGTTAGATGAACTGTTTGGATGATATTTTAAATGATGACAGAGCCTTGACGAGACGATTGAGAAACTTGGGGAGGAGGGCAGACGACACAATATCCTTCATAAAGAGCGTCCATTTGAAAAGGAATTTCCGTCATCTGTTTATAGTTTAATGACGCGTTCACATTCCTCGCCTACTAGCTGGGTGCGACGGCTCTGAGGTCATGTTTTCGAATACCCAAAGATCACTAAATTATGGAGAAATTTCGTTGAACACAGAAGCCGGACGTAAGAAAACTAGTCAGGACTATAGCTATCATGCAAACTCAGGCTCGACTTTACAAATATTTACACGTTCCTTCAAGGATTTCCATGAAAATATTCAAGCAATCTTCAGAAAGAACCTGGCATAAAAACTCCTCAGGTGAAACTGCATCGAGCATAAAAATTAAGTTTAACAGTACGTTTTAACATAAAATCAAAACTTTTAATACCCCACAATCTTGAAATAATTTAATAATTTTAAATATTCCCTCGAGTTTAGGAATAACTTGTCACAATAAGATTCATTAGGTGGGGTTCTACAGACTTAATCATCGGGAAAGCCAACACAAACCTCACCTCCTTAACACACTACTTTACCAGCATTCAACCAAGTCCGGCCCCACCTTCCGATATCATAAGAAGGGAAACGATGACAATTGCCATGAAATCCACCAGGACGAGTCACTAGCCATCATAAATAACTTGAGAGATTTTTCAGCCGATGGCTATTTTGCCATTTTCAACTCACCCGATAAGTCCTTATTGATAATACAAATAAAACCCAATGAACAATTCCAATTTGCCCAGGATTAAAGTATTTCCACATATTAACTTCTAATTAATTTATTTATTCATGCATTCATTAAAATAATTTTGTTTTTAATTTATAACTGAATTTTTTCCTTTTATTTTACTACATTATAAACATTGTTTTTACCTTTTACTCTGTATATGTATCATCATTATGCACTAATTTTCATTCCAAGCACTGATCAAGGTGAAACCGTTGACAAAATTTGCATATGAAATTTAAAAACACTGATTACAACTTTAAGTAGGTAACAATAAAAACATACTTGTGTTAAGTCAAAAAATTGTATGAAAAAGAAATGCAGGAATTAGATAAGTAGGTACTCATTTTTAATATGGAATCCTACCTTTGAAAATATTTACGCGCGCTGTGAATAATCTCCCACTTTCTTCATCGTGTTATTTACATTTCAGCTCCAGAAAATAAGCTGTATTTTTCACGGCGGCGTGAGGCATTTAACTCAAGGGTTTGAACAAATAAAATACTGACTATGACTAGAAAACGGACTTATGTGCGATGAAAGGATCTAACTCAAGGTTTTTCACGAAGGAGCTCAAGAAAAATCCTTTATAAAGAAGAGAGACCTTTATCGCAAGGCCAGGAATGGAATAGTAAAAAATAAATTATGCCAGGGACTAATATAATACAGCACGGCCATCCATGGATGGACTTGGACACGGACATCCATAGACTTGGGCATGGAAGTAATGACATGCTTCACCCTTGCCACAAAAACTCCCGATTCTGTCAAAATTACCATAGTAATCGTTTCCTGGTGGCATATAAATGGAGTAATATAAATGAATTATCAAGGTCACAAATCATGTTTCATTCCATTCTATCTATTAAATGAGTGATCTTGAAAACTTTCCCAGTCATGTGAATTTCTAAAATTTTATTTAAGATAACCAGCCCTTAAACATACAAATTTCAAATGGGAAACTAAATAAACTTCAGCACTCGGTCGGGTATTGAGTTGTCCTATTTCGAATCCGATGGTGTTTTCTTCAGAAAATCTTTCGATAAGGTTAATATTATAATTAAATGTCGGTTGTGATTATTCATTTGGATACGGCGAGTACATAAAATCAGGCAAATTTTTCAGGGGATAATGGACATAATACTTGCAAAGCGAAATTTCAAAATAGAGGGAGTTAAATCGGTTACCTGCATGGTATCGCACGTTTTATCGTGTCAATGAATTGAAGCCACGAACTACCAAACGGCATAAGTCTACTAGGAAAAAATTGCAATGAACAAGTTGTTTTTCCTTGGGGCTACTAGAGCTGTTGCTTTGATTTTTCCTTCCAAAGAAGAGGTTATTATTGAGGTCATGGTTTAGGTTTGAAAGATGAACAGAAAAAAGGGATTGCAGCGAAGTTTGATGATCTTGCACTGTTTTTTTCATTAGGTCTCTTGAATAGGTCAACTCTATTTTTGCTGAATTGATTGTATAAAACTATTAAACTCAAAATTAAGGCATTACCATATAGATTATCCATCTTTCTTACGAGTGGCTATTAAATTTTGGGTAAGTCGATCAAGAACGTAAATAGCATTTCACAATGTAAAAATAACGCCGAAAAAACTTTTTTTTACATATTCTGAAAGTAAAAATTGCCGTCACCAGATGAGTATGGCGAGGATACTTTTCCTAGCCGAATGAAAAATATTTATCAACATAAGCCTGGTGATATTATCAATATTACTGATTATTTACAACTTCCAAAAAAAAGCTCAACTCGTCCCCTAACATTTCTCAGCCGCAAAACGACCTATGAAATATATAATATCATAAAATAACGTACATCACAGAGTAATCATGGAGTACTCAGTGGTATATGAATATATTATGCACCGAACGCAAAGTTTAGTGCTAAATTCAATGGACAAATTGCCTAAATTCCTATCACCACAAAGTTGGGGTAGGAATCTCAGACAATTTTGAGACGCTTATAATTCCTTATACGTGCCAGAGACGAGAAAAAATATATTTAATAGTATAAAAAAGTAGGTAACTATGTTAGATCAAGGTTAATTTATTTGGATGTTATCCAGTTTTGAATCCACGATCCACAGTTGAATATCTTTAACCGACAGTTATTTATCTTTAATCGACATGGAGGAAGGGTGAAGATTTGGGAACAAATTTCCTCCTTAAGCATTAAAAATCCTATCCCTTGGAACCCACAGATCTCCAGATAACCTGCTTTTCTATAGAAAAGGAAACGACCTCAACTGTCCATAAACTCGAATTAAAAATTGCCGCACATCCGAGACACCTTAAGGATGCCTGAGAATTTCTTCGCTGGAAATAAATCTACTCAAGAATCTAAGATGACAACAAACGGATAACACACATGGCCTTGGCATGCTCAGTAGACAGGACCCAAAGAGCAAACTCTGAAATTTACTGGGTCAGTGTATTTTTCAGTGCTTCATAACATTTTCAATATCTCAAATAGAAAACGATACGAATCAATGTAAGCATATCAAATACAAAATGTGGTCGTTCACTCTGAACCGAAATCATAATTTTCATAAAGAAATGACGCAGAAGGAAAGAAAAGACAATTGACGACGACAAAAGTTTCTGTCTTCAGCAATTTTCACATAACGTTAGAATGAAAAACAAAAGTTGACGCCCACTTTTCATGAGCTTGAGACGTCGGTGGAGTTTTGGTTCATTAACTCGTTCGTAAAGACCAGATCCATGAAAGAAATAATTCGCTCAATAGTATCAACAAAAAGCGACCCACGTGAGACGGATGCAAGAAGCCGAAGAGTAGCGGAGAAGCGACGAGCCGCTCGGAAAGACTTAGTGACGTCATTAACTTATCCATAAATAAGTAATATAAACTCTATGAACTTATCCACGAGAGGATTTAGCCCGTCGGATTTTTTGCCTCGAACAGCTCAAGACGTTGGATACGGACTTAAAAATTGGAAAATACAGGTCACTAATTGTTTCAAACGCAACCTCAATCCACAAATATGAAAAATTGATGACGAGGCCATTCAACTGCTATAAGAAGAAAACGGGGATTTCTAGGTAAAATAATATTCCAGAACCAAAATCAGATATTTACATCGGATATTTGGTACAACAGGTGTGGGTAATAATTCGAATACCACACGAATTCTAGGGCGGAATCCCAAGACTCAAGAGAAAAAGTAGGCGCTGAATGGCTTCTGAGGAGCGGAGGCTAATCCCATACCATTAAGTGCCACACGAAGAGCCTTACGTACCCTGGGTAAAAAATTTCATTTTTTTCATTAATCTTACTCTGACAGAGAGCCTCCACAATTTAGTGAATTCGGCGTATTATATATAGATGAGGTGCGTTTTTTTTAAGTGTTATATTATTAGTCTAAGAAAAAAAACTTTACTCAAGAAGATTAAATAACCAACACGTTTCCCAGTCGAACATTCATATTTACTTTTCTCATGTACTTGGGGGGAGAGTACACACATTTCCCAGAAACTGCCGCTGCATGATGGGAGAGATTTTACTCCTAATTGGTCTGACAATAATACTTCATTCAAATGACATCCTCATAACGCTGGTTTAGAAGACAGCTTTCGGTTTTCACTATGAAAATCTTTTGAAAAATATTTCCTCTCCTTTATGATCCAAACTTGGATCTTCCGCGAGGTTAACTATTATCCTATACAAAGGAATCATGTTTTTAATATTTTAAATTTTTTTAAACTATTGCCTTCCGGAATTTAGGTATCCTAGTGGGTTGGGCGCTTGGCTCTTCAATGAAAGGTCTCAGTTTCAAATCCCAATGGAAGACATCAAACTTCAATGTAAATCCTCACTAAGCGTGGTGAATCAGAAAAAGGAACTGCCCCCAAACCTGAATGTGTGTTATTGACATTCCTTTGGCTTAGTCCAGGGCGAGCTCTACAACAATTAATCCGAGCAAGCCATTAGGTTGACACTACGAGTGAGTCCCTCGTTGCCACTTAGGGAGATAAAAGAGTGGAAATTAACATGTCTCCCCTCCCACACATCCATCGCAATATCTCCACCACTTAAGGATTGACACCCTCCACAGTTCTGGTTGTGAAGCCGGTTTACCAGGATTTTGGAGATTTTTTTGATACACAACAATTCTAAGGACACCGAGTCCCATACTTCACCTTCTCGTCCAGCATCAGCGATGAACCCCACGTGAAATGAAAATTCACTCCTTTCCGTCTCCGCCAAATCGTTTGCATATGTATTTTTTAATTCTACTCTTTTACTGCGCGCGCGCGACTCGCTCACCTTGGGTCTCACTTCACCTTGATAGGGGAGATGAAAGCGAGACTTCCTAGATATGAATATCCTCTCGCCATCACCTTGAACCCAGGAAGGGAGCTCCAGAAAACAAATAAGGCTGTGGTTGCGATGGTCCATACACCCATTAAATTTTTAGCTATCACTGATAGCTGTCGTGACATCCACAATCACCCAAAATTAAGTAGAGCTTGCGAATAGAAGACAGTAGGTATTAGTTGATTTGCTGACCTCACCGGTTGCGGGTTCGAATCCCGCAAAGGTAAGAAAATTACCCACCCCGGGCATGTTTATGTGTACAGGCACGTAGCCAAGGGGAGGAGGCTTTGGGTGCATCAGCAACTGTGGAGGGTGTCAATCCTTAAGTGGTGGAGATATTGCGATGGATGTGTGGGAGGGGAGACATGTCAATTTCCACTCTTTTATCTCCTTAAGTGGCAATGAGGGACCCCTCGAAATTTTCTCCGTGATGTGGCGACTACCAACGATGCATCTGCTGAGAAGACGATTAGCCCACGGGTAACTATTCACTGATTCTCCATTTTTTTATCATAGTTGTATTTCATAATGTCTGCCAATAGCCACAAAACCAATCAGTATATACAAGAATTGCCATGAGAAAAAATTCCCCTGGACCGGGAATCGAACCAATGCGCAGACCACTACGCTATCCATGTTCTTTAATTCCCATGGCAATTATACCGAGGCTCATGGCACTAGGGCTCTTCGCTTTTTTTCTCTTGGCATTTCTTGTATATTTCACCGCCGTTCACGCGGCAGGGTTAGAAATATTACACCAATCAGTATAGTTCAGGGGCATTATTTTCTGACATTCCACTGTTAACTGTTGTTAAATTTCAAAATGCCTACCGATCAGTAACGATGGATTTACATTCAGCATTATGAAAACGAAATATGTAGCTAATTGAATGAAATTAATGGTTTTCCAATGTTTGTGAATTAAGAACATAACATCAATAAAACCAAACCCGCAGACCTCCCAAACACCCGAATGTTGGCCCAGATTATGAAATACGACGTGATTGGTTTCGGCTGTTTGGTGTCAATAAATTATAAAATAAGTATTAGTATCTGATGGTCAACGACTCAATCCTGAGAGTTAAAAGGTTGCTCCCCAAATAAATTCATACTGATGAAGTCTTCAAGGATTACCTTCGAGATACCAAAGAAAATCCTTAGAACTTACTCAACTTCCGGAAAAGAAGACATTATTACTTAAATGAGAAGAAAAAAGGAATTCAGTGTAACATACAGGTGTTAGCTAACCATGCTTCGCGTAGAATTCTAGCAAATGTAAGTCGAGCTATCTCCTACTAGGCCTGTTGTTCTTAATACGTCCATGTATAATTATTCGAAGGAGAGTGTGTCCACAAAAATACTTAGTGACTATAAAAATGCTTAATAGCAACTGATCCTTACTAAGCCACATGAAAATGGCACAAATGTTACCGTATTTTCGATGCGTGAGCATGTGCGCATAGAAAGAAAGAGTGGGTAGAGTCGGGATGGCATTAGTGAAAAGAAATGTAAAACTCTTCACTGACTATTCAGGCGCAAAGCTGCACTCTTTGTACTTTTGTCACAAAGGGCCTTTTTCTAAAAGGAAAAAAAATTGGGATGGGAATAAAAGGAATTCCGTGTTTCAAAAAACGAGGTACCTAATCAAACTGACGAGAGACCGAGCAGACTTTCACGGAAGTCCTGCCATAGAAATCAGTTGCCGGACTTCGTTCTTTGCTAAATCTTCAAAGGACATGAACAGCCGCAAAGTAATGTAATTCGTAGATACTTGATAAGCACATGCTGATATATGACTATTTCATCAACACAATTTCTAGCCCAAGAGCAGGACTTAAAAAAATAGGTTCGCAGTTAGAAAGAGGGCAGAAAGTTAAGTAGGTAATTACAATTTAGTTAGGGTGAGTTGAAATCGTAGATATTTGGACCATACGTAAAATATTGGAAGATGAGACCGGTAGATGTCTAAGCCCATGTCTAAGTTAAGCTATAAAGAATTTGATCCTCCCCAACAGTCCTAAAATGAATGTCACCGAACCAACACCTAACCAACCTCAATTTATATACGGCCCAATCGTCGCCCGCGTATCAAACTGTAACAACAAGTAACAAATTTGCAAGATAAGGAATCAAATAGCATGGTCGAGGAGTTTAAAAACTTTGGCTGTACGGATGCAACTAATGGCATATTTTTACAGGTGTCCTCCTTTTTTCAAGAAAATAATGTAAAGTTTTTAAGAACTGATGACATAATTAAATGTCACTGGAGCGCTTCTCATTTTCGGTCAACAGAAATGAATGGCACGTATAAAATTACAGAAAGCAAAATGAGTATGGCACACAGAAGAGGCTCCAAGGTAAACCCCCTCATAAATAAATTATCTCGTCTAAATATGCTTATCCACTAGACTGCAATCCCGTTTATCCGCTTTTAAAAACTGAAATTAACTCTGAGAGCTAACATAAATATTTTTACGCCATAAAGTCTACAATTTACATGCATGAAGTCGATATTCGAACTGTGTTCGAACCACAACTGAAAAAAGGGACATGCGCTCACCTTTTCTGCTGCTATCACAACTGCTTCGGACATAAATCAAACTTGACTTGCAAAATAGTTCTTATCAGGAGTTAAAATAGAATAATAAGTTTGTTGAGTGAATAAACAGTAACGATTACCGTTATCACCGGATATCTACGCGCGGCGCATTACTAGCTTATGATTAGGAATGGGTCACGGCCTACGATTTTTTTTGTTGACGAAGGCTTCACGGTGAAAGAGATAAAAAGACCCATGAAACCAGTGGTACACCTCAGAGTGATTGAATCATTTCCTGAATGACTGCGAGGTGCGCTATAGGTGCGATTTTCCTTGAGCAAAGGGGCCGCGCTCATGAAAAAAACGATAATCCATTACCGGCTTTTTCCCGTTCGCTTTCACTACATAGCATGAGACGAACCACCAAGGTAAAAAAAGGACTTGCCCTTGTGACTACCAATGCAAGATGATATTTATGAGTTCCTTCTGGGAACTTTTAATGATCAATACAAACACCAAGAGCTTAGCAAGACCGAAACAAAAACGAGGTCCAATAGCCGGAGATTTTTTTAAAGCTCATTTCCTTTGAGAAAATGAGATGTTACTGAGCAGCAACGAGACATTTCAAATAATTTTCACACACTTGAGGAATTTTTTGGTATTGTTTAGTGAACATTAATAGTCAAACCGCCACCACAACTGCATTTTATATGATTCTTACATGGTAAATATAATGTAATATAATGAAAAGTAAAAAAAACTTTGTAAAACGACATAAATTTATTACAGTACGACCAGTAATAAAGTAAGTATTTTACTCTGTGTTACGACCTAGGTTTCGAAGTGGCCAGGGTCGGAGAAAGAGGTGGGGGAAGTGAAACCACGGGGGCGGTGTTTTCTCTCCCGTGTAGTTTCCCCTCAAATGTGAGATGTATAAAATTTCAATATAAGTTTTTTGCGAGTACTCCGTAACCAAAAGGGACCGGTCAAGAGGAAGGTATGCGTTCTCTTAAAATTTAATACACTCCGGTATTACCACTGAATAAACCGACGCGACGTCTATTTTCCTATTTCGACAAAAATATCTCAAATAAAATTAAAAGTACATGAAAAGAGTGGGAGCATGATCAGAGAAATGCCATTTTGCCACCAAGAAGGCGATGATGCCAAGGTTAGGTAATACAATTGGACATATAGAAACCCAAACTCCAGAAAAACCCCATAATCGCACGTACATTATAAAAGGAAGATCCGCAGACGCAGGTCAAGGCAGTAAAGCAGACAGCTTAAATCGGTACAAGGAATGCAAGCATACGTGAAGGATTTAGTGGTTTACATCGATTTAATATATACCGTCCGCAAAAATCCTTGTAATCCTGTCCAAAAAACCTCGATAGTCTTAACATCTCACCAGCTTTGGACACCGGAGTGGAAGCGGAAGGTCCATTTATCAAGGATTTTCAGAGTCGTCCTTAACTCTTATAAGTAGGGGGGATAGATTTTTTCTTGAAATAGGGGAAGGTTGCGGAGTTTGGGCCATTTTTTCTTTAATAAATATTTTATTCAATTAACATGCAACTTAATCTTGTAGACTCTTCTACATTTATCTAATATATCTAAAACAATTTAATTTCCCGCAAACCGCCACAACAGGCGTATGGCGGGAGGTACAAAGGCTCCCGCAATATATAAAAAATAGAAAAAATAGAAAGGGAGATGAGTGTACCGTGTCCCGCCTAGGATTTATTAGAGTCCTTTATTATTCGAGGGGAAATGAATTCAGGAATTCATTTCCCCTAGGACTATACCTATCCGTTGGAAAAAATATCTCTCATAATTTATTGTTGACGTCGAAACTAGATTTATGCTTTAATTTAATTAATTAATGAACTAGTAATTTATTTTCGGGTACATATGATCTAAAAAAAAGCGATATAATTCAAACGGTTCAATTTGAAAAAAGCTGAAAGTTTAATTTGAAAATAAAGTTAAGTGCAACGATCAGATGCCTAAGTTGAATCGGAAGAGGAAAACTTCGTAAAAAAAAACTTTGGTAACAGCAATATCATAATAAATAGATTCCATAAATATCTTTAAGCAACAATTTTACTACGCCAAATGCTAATACCAATTCTCATAATTATTATTATAATTATTATAATAAAATTGGTAATAGCAATATCATAATAAATAGATGCGATGAATATTTTTAAGCAACGATTATATTGCGCAAAATGCTGATATCAATTCTAGTTAAAATAGCATTGGCAGAAATGTGATTGATGCATTGTCTTAATTGCACACCGGGCCTGAAAGCATAACTCATTGTATATACGCCTAATATCTATTTTTTCGCTTCCAATCTCGCCCCAATAAATGCTCAGAGAGCAATCCTCAAATGAGTATGGGTGGAGAAGGGAAATGAGGACCCAGGGCTGGTTCGTAGGGTTAAAACCGATTAACACGATGGCGATCCCGAGAACTCTTCACGCACGCACGTCTATAAGCCGGGAAAGCACCGATTCTTTTTACATCTGAAGGCATCTAATTGCAATTATAGTCATGAAATAGATCATGAAAACTAATGTTAGATTCAGAATATTTAGAGGCATTCAGGAAAATGAACAATAAGATGAAAATTAAAACCTCTGAAAAATCTTTAGAGCACCATTATGGAAACAATTAATTTATTGTGGATATCCCGTCTATTAGCCGGGAAAGCACCGATTCTTTCTACATCTAAAGGCATCTAATTGTAATTATAGTCAAGGAATAGATCATGAAAACTAATTTTAGATTCACTTTTTTTCGCGGCATGCCGCACAAAAGTCAAATTTTGATCCTCAGCGAAATCCGGATGAGAACTCGAACGCCCACTCGCGAGCGCTGTGAATGCGAGCCAAGGGCTTCCGGTGAGGTGACTGGACTCTGGGGCAATCGCGAGACCTTGGCCCACCATCACGGCCACTGGCTTCACAGCATCGCTCGCTTCGCCCGCACGACCCAAGACGGCGGGGTCCATTAGCCCACTCTCCCTCCTCTTATCCCGTGCCGATCCAAGCGAAACGGCGAAGATAAAAAAAGCACGCACAAAACGAGGAAGCTTTCTCCAGCGTTTCGCGTTAATGGAACACTTAGCTTCCGCGTGCAGCGAGGGAGTAGACGGCGACCTAACGCCGATGGCCCAGGTGTGCTATCTGCTCGCCGTAAATGTCGTCCACGTGGGTCCGCGACGACGCTGAAAGTCACTCAGCGGAGGGAAATCTCGCAGCTGCGTCAAGCGGAGGATAGCCACGGATATGACGCAAGATGCTGCCCCCCTGCTTGGTGACGCATAGTACGCGACATGAGTTTCTAGACTGACCACGGACGCAAAAGTTTCCAACCGTTTACAGGTGTTTAATTGTTCCTCCGAAAATAGTGATTTAAATGATTGCCCGGAACAAAAGCAGAGAAGTACTCAAATGCCCAACTTCAAATACTCTGACTGATACACCAAGCCAGTAAAGAACTCACTTTGTAAAAGATACATTCATATATTACACTCTTTCTTTCGACGTATAAGTAAAATATTGGGATATTTCCATGTAGATACGTTCGATAACATATTCATACTTTAGGGGCACCGAATCACCCTCGCAATGCTTTAGTGTCGTCAAAATGGATAATACGAGTAAATTCGTTTTCACCAGCACCTACAAGGTGGATATGCTCCTCCGGTGGCGGTGGATGGTTTTCATCATGGCCGCACGGAAAAAAATTGTAAGAACTATCGAATTCTGATGAAATTTATCAAACCTTTCGGTTCATATGGCACATTGAAAAATTCAGTAACGATTGGTAATTGTTACCGAACTGGCCACAGCAGTTCGATAAAAACTACCAAAATCAAAAGGATTATAAAACCGACGTAGCGTGCACATAAGAAAGATTTTCCACCCAGAAAAAAATTTTCTGACTAAAAATCATAAAATTAAGAGTAAAACGTAAGTTCCTGCTAAAGAAATACAAAAAAAGTCGAGAAAAAATACACCTGCACGAAGCATTGAACGTCGGCCCCCCGCGTGGTAGGAACGGACTCTACGGAAACAACTACGCTAAATCGGTTGCCATAATAATAGCTCACACAAACGTCTTAATAAATTATTATTGTAAATAATTAACCTTTGTTTTGAAATGTGAATAAGGTGTGACTACAGTTTTCCTTTATAAGCTTAAAAGGAATAATTGATGCACACAATTGCATTAAGTAGGTACTCCTTGTCAATATCTAGCGCAGATGCGCCAGAAAACTTTATTTGGAGACTTTTCACATCGATGTAGAGATGGCTTTAATGTGCTGGGTGATATCCTTAGCATGGATTGGGTCTAGAATGACGTCTTTTATCACATGTTATTAAACATGATCGTGAATGATTATACCTTAGGAATACCTCTAATTAAAATTTTAATGGGTATAAATACACAAACATCTCCCTACAGCTTTAATATTCATGATAATACGCTATTCAACCATTGTCTTTGATGCACCAGCTTACGGATAACATTGCAATTTAAAGCAGAAGTAAACAGAAAAATGAACGTAAACAAAATTAAAACGTTATCGACATCCTATCTTTTATGTAAGGCCTGTTTAAGAATCTTTCAACCGCAAATGTGTATTGGTAAAAACAAAAGAGGAACGGCAGACTGTTCGATAGATGACGAAACACTTAGTAAATTCTATCAAACCAAATTTGCATTACAATGTAGAGTTTGGTAATTTTTTCCAAGCAAGCAAGCACCTTCGTAAAATTGATCATAACTTCGATAAAAGTTACCAAACTCTGAATCGTATTGAATTAATTCAGTTACTTTTACCAAACTCTTTCGTACAATTGAATAAACTATGAAATATCAAAATGTTTGATGAAATATATCAAGAGCGTTTGGTAAAATGAATCAAGTGCTTAATAATTTACATCAAAGTTTAAGCATATTTAACAAAAATACTCCCTATTATACCAGTTAGATAGTTTTAATAAAATATTTTTTCCGTGCGGCGCTGATGAAAACGGCCTAAGCCAGAAAACCGTAACCCAAATACCACGGTTAAATAAGGTTGGACAACTTATCTTAAATCATAACTTAATTGGCCTCATAATTTAACATGCTGGCCTAATCATGGCAATCATCGAAGGATGAGTATAAAGGAAGTCTCAGAAGAGATACATGAAACAGGTGATTGAGATATGAAGCATAATAAGTATATTAGAGGGATCACATTAGTTGAAAGGAGAATTAAGTGATGCAGGCTAATCTTTGAGGCTGCGTCAAACTTAACCCAGGATTTTTGACTTATTGGGAGTAAAACGATGAGTGAGGCGTCAAGTTTTACCGCAGAATTTTTCATAACGCACCAAAAATACACGGACACAAGTACTGTCTGCACATATATTAGGGAATTTCGCAGGGGTAAGTACGTGAGCCACCAAAATTCTCGATCTCAGGAGAGAGCTAGTAACACAAAACATTCAAGATTGAATGAAATTCTCCATTAGGAAACTATTTCACAACTTTAGGTGCGCACCAAATTATATCGCAACTCCGACAGAAATCCAAACACAAGGTACGAAAATGAGTATGTATTCGAGTTGCATCCTGGAAAGATAATTGATCGGGGAAAAATAAACGGCAAGGAGTCAACACTCATAGAAAATGAAGCAAGAGATCTTGAAGGATGACGAAAGACTGGGTATGAGTGCCATTACATTCGGGTACGATACCAGTATTCTACACTACATCATTCATTTCTAGGTAAAAAAGGCATTTTTATAGTGTGTGTGGAATAACATCGCTGACAGCCAAAAAATTTAACCTTAGTAAAGACAACAGATGAAATTTATGACCATCTATTTTAGGGTTAGTCAATGCGTGATGCTAGGACAGAGGTAACATTATGGAAAATGACTACTCGCGGCTTCCATTTTGAGGGATAAGATTTATGGGTGACAGGTAGAGCAAACAATAGTTTTGCGCAAGCAATGGAAATAAGATGACATACACATACTGAAAAATTCAAAATGACCAGCACGGGGAATGCATGAAGAAACCTTCAGTGAGATGGCGATGTGTTTTGAGGCGGAATAAAAGGAATGAGGGAAAATAACGGGGAGCATTTTACAGAACAATAGTTCACTAAAGAATACGAGGGAGGAAAGCATTAGTGGTGAAGATCTCTTGCGAAACGCTAAGGTCAAATTACGAGACGAAAGTCACGCGTAACATCAGCCAAGAAATATGAGGAAATTGGGAGGCAAGAAAAAAATCTTCGTGATGGCCACAAGTCTATTACGGCTGAATCTGACCGTCTCCATCCAGACATTGACATATTCCAGCTCACAATGAGGTAAGGTATACAATTCCTATCCGAGATCTCAATTGAAAAACTAACTCAGACAAAATAAGCGTAGAAATGGTCTTGTGAAGCACCATGCGATAGAAAACAGGCTGGTTTGGTCATGTCATGAGACACGGCAATTACGAGGGAAGCATTAGGGAGTAAAAAATAGGCTACGTCAACTCTAAAACAACACAATTCAATTCAGCGAAGTTTTGATAGCAACCACTTCCTCTGCACATACAATCTCGAAACAATCAAAGCTATCACATGAAAATTTTCCCATTAATTATTATTAATATTTTAAGTATTACTCCTAAGTAATAACCATTTTAGATTTAAAAAGTCTCATAGCAACAGCTATAGTAGCCTCATAAATATCATGTATAACTCTTCAATCCAATTATTTAAGGAAATAACCACGGACCAACCAGCCTTTACGCAGTCACCCACAAATGCACTAACCGTGCAAAAATTCCTCAGAGGAAAGATCATTTTCCGGAGATCCGGGTTCGAATCCTAGGCTAAGCTATGTCAATTTCGCACTGCATATTTGTCCCAAATACAAGCCAAATGGACTAGTTTCGCTTTGAAAATCATGGCTTCAATTGAAAGAGAGGCCCCAAAAAGAAGAACACAAGACATGCAATGGGGAAAATCAAGACGAATTCGAGAATGAAGTACTATAGATACTACGTAAAGGGACTGTTGAAAAGGATGGAATGAAACGGAGGGCTGTATGTAGTACACCAACTCAAGGATTATAAAACCATGCATGTCCGCATTGCAAAAGGTTGGAGAATGAGTAGCAGAGCAGGAGACACAGAAGGAAAAACTGAGCCCGGATTTGATAGTATTTTTTGAAACAGATTTTATCTCCAGGGAGGCAGTTATGAACGTGAGATCATTCCTTTTCAGGGAGTAAATTAGTTTCCGCTCTGAGAAACTAAGGATATCGACACTTAATAGCCAACTTCAGTTACTCTGACTGATATACCAAACCAGTAAATAGATCAATTTGTAAGTGCTACATTCATGTACTACATTGTTTCTTTCGATAGACACGTAAAATATAGAGATATTCCCAAGAATATACGTTCATTAACAAAAACTATGGAATATGAAAATTACATCAAGCGATGCCATTTTTGGTTAAACCAGAGTCACAACGGCGTATCAAAAGAATATCACTCAAAAGAATATCTTTTTCGCCACATGAAAATGACACTGTCATAACCCCCTTGTTTGCACATAAGTTATAAGCAGACTTCCATGGAACATGCATGGTTTCTTCTTTCCTTAATTTCTTTCCTTGACACTAGACACCAAAAATTAGCTACCAGATTTAACTACAAGGTAGTATCGGTTATTCTAGAGCGACGCTGGGATCTTTATCTCGAATTCAGTAGACACTGAGTGACCTTTCGACCATTAAGTCAACCCTTCATGAGGAGCCACTGGATGTGTCCTAAACGGGACAAAAAGAATACCATTAGTCAACCTTTTCAAAAGCACACGTGTCCGAAATTTTCGCACTTCTCCATGATTTGAATAACAACGTCGGCGAAACTCCTCGGCTTTACCTCACAGACCAAAGTTGCAAAATATAACGAGCTTGAAAACTGCTGGAACCAGAGGATAATGGGGTTTAGCCGCGAACAAAGGAGTGACGAAATATTATTTTGGGGGTCGGCGAGAGAGATGGCCATGTCCCTATTACACATTCTTCTCTTCCCTAACATGAGGGTATCGCATCGTGTAAGCAATCACGTTCTCCCATCAAATTATGAGAATGAAATATAAGCGGATTTCTTAAGAACGAGTGTGAGCGGGATTTCAATTATTCGAACTCTGTTGAACAATAACAGTCGTTCTGCCCAGTCTGATGGTTCTAATGCTACAAACCCACCAAAAATCTTTTACCACCATTATTTACTCAAAACTTCCACTTATTAGATAATGCGTACTTATATAAAATTAAGAAATAAAATTATGGGATTAAATAAAAGAGTTACTTCGACGGGGACAAATGCACAAATCATTCATCTTCTCGGAAATTTGATCCGTGTCCCCTTAAACTTTAGCCCGACTGATCTGCTATGCCATCTACCACAACTTAAGAGCAAAATCGATTAAAATATATCACGCTAGAGGCTTAGGGATTTAAAATCGTTCAATCTCCAATACTCTTAGAATTTAAATTCGAATTTTCATTTCTGTATTCACCGATACTGTCATTCACATCGCGTCAGCGATTTAAAAAATCTCTCACCGGCAAAGCATGGAACAATGTCTATAAAATTAAAGGAAAAATTTACTCATTGGCATTAGATTTTGCTACCACTTTCTTCGACAGAGTGCTTTATAAATAATTTTATTTTTGGCCAAATGTAACTTCCTAAATAGCAATCAATTTTCACAGCAATACCAATAATTGGGAATGTAGTCAGCAATAATTCGGGGAGCTCAAAAAAATTATTTAAATAAAAAAACACGAGCTGTTCGATGGCTATTGGTGAATTCGGGCTGAAAAATGGGAATTGACGAAAACGCAATGAGAATTGGTAAAATTTAAACCACAGATTTACAGGCTTTATGGCTGAACAACCCAACTATATGCTTAACATCTATTTTGAAGAGAGGTACAAACAAAGAAACGAAATTACTATTTCCACATTATTTTATCACATTATTAATAAGACAAAAATGAAATATGTTATGTTTCCACTCATACAAGGGGTATTTGGATCTCATTGCGTACACTCACAATAATTGTAAGAAGTTACTCTTGAACTTAAACAACCGCTGTCAACGATGAGGCCGGCACAAATCATCTCCTCTCAAGTGTCACAATTACCTGATCGCAAATGTCACGGATAATGGTGAACTGCGGAAAGACGCTAACGCGCGGTTTGTTTTATTTTTTAACTTTACGACGCATTTCTCCTCCGCGATGCGATCTAGCCCTTCAGGGAAGACGTGAGACAAAGGCGAGGTCACGAGACTCCTTACTTCTGCGGGGCATTTTGCGTTTCCCAAGCGACACGACAAAGAGAGATGTAAAACCTCCATGTTTCTTCCACATAGAGATTGCTAAACGTCGCCCCAGGTCGATTGGCCCTCACGGGCGTGTGAGCACGCCCGTGTCTGCGGCCGTGACCACAAAACACGCGCAAAGTTTCCACTCTACAATCGCGAGAGATGGTCACCGAGGCGACCACTGGCCTCCGCAAGACTTTTTGCAATTACGCTCAATATACGATTATCATCACTCACTCAATGATTCATTCAGAAAAATTGTTTGGATAGGTGAGGGTAAAGCTCAACCCGGATGAAGTTAAGGGCCATAACGACTCCTAACAATTATTGAGTGTAGACATTGCGATTCAAATACCCCTTGCATGAGTGGAATCATGACGTAGATCAATGTTTGTCATATTATATAAATAATGTAATAAAACAATGTAGACAGTCATTTTGTTTCTTTGTTTGTACCTCTCTTCAAAATAGGTGTTGGGAATATGGTTGGAATATTTTGATATGAAGCCAGTGGATTTGCGGTTTAAATTCGTCAATTCTCTTTGCATATCACGTGTGCATATTCTAAAATGTCAAGTTAAACTTTTGATGAATAGGAAAACCGGAATTAACAAATTCTTCCATTTAAGGTCATCAGATTAGCTGAACGTTTTTCTGGACTGTCTTTTACTTTAGTTTACAATCGTTTACTGCAACTTGCTATTATTATAAAATTAATTTGACGGTATTATACATTCCAGTTAACGCTAATAGAGCACAATAAAGCCGGCCCCGAAGGTAAATTTTTTATTAGTTGGAAGTAAGGCAGGGAATCATCGGAACTTACTCGGAGACATCTAATTAATATTCATTTATGTTGCCATTTCAGTTCCCAATCCGCAAATCGAGTGGACTTAGGATTTTATCGATGGATATATCATGTACACAAACTATTTCCATTTCCTGTACCATAAAGAATATTCATGAAAATAGAGAGTATTTAGAGATTTTAGTAGACTGATACCTGCAGACCCCTATTTACCGGTCAAATTAGGTTTACATGGAGCACCTTTTACGAATCACTCCTCCCACATTGAACTTCCCTAATCAATTCACAATAAGGCCTTAAAAATCCGCAGAAGATATACAGGATGGCGACATAGTTAAACTTTACCGTGAAATATACACTGAACGATAGTGATATTCACCGCAAGTAGGATTAAATCTTAAAAATTACTCACTACGCAAATAAAAAGATGAACAGATGACAGCTGAAAATGGAGCACGACTACTTGGACCATAATTTATATCAATACTGCCCGACAAGGCAGAAAACAAAGATCTATCACTTGTGCGAGATGGCTATGGACGATAATTGTTGACAGTTATACCACTAATTGGACTGGATAAAATTGCACTGCTAAGCTAAGTCTACGCGATAAGAAATACCGCTGTACCGATAAAATTACAAAAAAAATACAGAGAAAATCATACGCCGGCTCAAATAAGGCGACGTATTGTCTCATCAAATTTAACCTCCTCACCTCCACGCCCTGAAGCGCAAAAAGATTTCCACAGATTAAAAACGCCTCTTTAAAGAGAATAAATCGTTGATTAAATGAGTGCTTCAACTCAACTCACCTTCCTCAATAACATATTAGATTTAATGACCCGCTAAGTGAAGGCATAATGCACTTTTTCTCAAATCAAACGATTAGGCAACGACCTTCTCTAACCATTCTTGACATAATGAACAGGCCGAAAGAAACTGTTAGCGGTAGAAAACAGCGTCTCTGAACAGCTAAGCCTTACACTATGAAGCAAGAAGCACAGGAGAAAACATGTGATCGCCAAAGGCTTTTATCCGGAAAAAATTCTTTCACCTACCATTAGGGACACAATCATTCCGACAGATGACTAATGCCTCTCAGCGAGCTCAGGATATAGGTGTGAAATCAGGCAAGAAGTCGCGACTTCCTTGAACCCATGAAGACTTGCCCTGGCCTCTTGACCCTGGTCCCGATGGACTTTTTGTTAAGGGTAAGTATTCAATGAACACACCCCGTCACCGCGAGCACATTTGTGCAAGCCGCCAAGGTCAAGGGCTGAGCCACCGCTTCCCCACAATTGATTACTGCCCGCCGCTTTCCATTAAAAAGACGCAGGAAAATGACAAGTAAACCAATCCTTTCAACCAGTAATTGAGCCGGACATAAAAGAGGAATAACTCTTACAGGCGAGATGAAGAATACAGAGCACATATTGCGGATGTCCCCATACCAGTCTTCGAATACAGGTGAGCTGCACGCTTAGTCTCTCCACGGCTGACCTTCGATCTAAGGCTCTTTCACGATGCGATGCTAGATGACAGCTCTATTTAGCATTATGGACGAACCCACCGATCGAATTCTCAGAATAACAAATTCCTGAAAACCATTTTGCTGAAGACATGATGATGATGATGGTATGAGTTATGATGACATCCGGAGCACATAAGAGGTGTCTTCTTCATTGGTTGGAATTAATGATTTACAGTCTATCTTTTCCAATACAAATCCAAGTTCAATCTTTCTGTTCGATTACTCACAACCAAGGCCTTATAGAAATAACCTACCCAATACCTTGCTATTATTTGAATGCGATGAATTATAAATTATTATTATTATTAACTAAATTAAACGTAGGGGCACAGTGTAGCCAACTTATCTCATAATTTCTAATACTGGTGATGGTTTAACTACCAGTAAATTTGGCGGTAAGCCACCGAAATGAAAAAGACAAGGTATGTTAAAATCAAACTTAGATTTCTTTTTAAGAGGTTTTAGACATGTTGGCAAGTGGTTGGATTCTGGGCATCAGTAATGCAGAAAAATAGCACAAGATGCCGGTTATTTTCTTCATTAGTCTAAACAACGACAAAGGAAGACAGTCACCAACTCTGGGTTTTAAAATCATTGGTCAGGTAGAGAACTTTTTCTTTTAGTACGTAACTATTCAAAGGATCCTTGATAACACAGGTCAGCCATTTTAATAATGGAGAATTTGCGCATTTATTCAGTATCATGCTGCATTTACGACGTATCGTTTCATAATGCATAACTGGAAATGACATGGAGATTGGCCTCGGAGACCTGGATGTTAACTATGAGTTTCAGGGGTGGCCCGCCAACTCCCCATCATAGTGAGACAATTTTATCCCTTTCTGTATAGAATTGATAAGAGGGAGTTTGAAAAATTTCATAAATCACCTCTCGTAAAATCCTTAAATCCTGAAACCCCTCAAAAGGCCACCAAACCTATTTTAAATACGGATCTGTTTCAAGAAAAAATAAGAATAATTTTCAAGAAATACACTTAATCCAGCAACATTAGCAAAAATTTTTCCGACATGTAGCCCTTCCCAGGGCATTTTACTTAGCAATTTTTCATGGCTTTTCCTGTATTGTGGTTGTGTATCTCATGGATAGACAAAAAAACGTATATACAATAAAAATTTGATTTATTTATATTAATATTTGACGGAAATCAGACGGTTGACAAGAGCAAGAAAGGATTAGTACCGACGCCTAAACGTATTTTATTTCTATCGTTGTTAGAAGGCTATTTGGCGTAGAGCAGGCGTGCTGTTTTACTCCCGGAGAAAGTTTGCGAGTACGTTGATTTTCCCCGCGAAGTTCAAGCGTTTAGCCACCTTGACACTCGGCCGACCTTCGACAGAGCACGCTGAACGCTGTCTGGGGGAAGATCGCGCTCGCGCATAGAATCCTTAATGAAACGACGCGAAAGAATTCCAGGGAGTTCTTGAGATAAGAGAAATCGGAGGGAACTCACTCGTTCTCTCAATCAGAATTCTGGCCACCGATAGACCGAGCCTTATTAATACCGATTAATATGATTCGATTATGATTAAGTGACTGGGAGGATCCACCGCGCGATTAACGATAAGAATTATTGCATGACTATCCCATAAAAGCGCTATATCTTATTATAATTCAGCATAGCACCATTTCCAGGCGCAAGAATAAGCCATTAATCATCGAGTTGCGTCTGCGGAATGACTAGTATTCGGGTCCATGAGCGCGGTGATGAATGCTTCATGAATTTTATACATCATCGGAAATAGTCCAGTTCCTAATTCCAGTGACATAAATTCGAGTTAACCTGAGAATCATGGAAGTAGTTTCAACGTGCAACACGAGTTCAGCATATTAGAGGATGTGTCTCTTGCCAACGATAACCAAAACACCTGTTCTTCATCGATTTACCTAATCACTCATTTTCCCATGTTAAAGATTCGATAACTGAACTTTATTGCAAAATAATCTGAGTAAACTTTTCTTCGACGCACGTATTTCACAAACAATTCCAGTGGCACATGAGAAGATGTATGGGAAATGAGAAATTGTACACTTTATACTCATTGTCTATGATGAGATACATTTTCTTAAATTTCATTTAACATATAATTCTACCAAACAACAACGGAGACGTTAATTGCTTTAACGTAAGAGGGTGATTTCAAGAAATAAACTACGAGGAATAAAACGATTACCTGAAATTTATCGAAGAGCTTCAAAGATTGAATTTAAGAACGAAGACGGCGGACAGAGTATATTTCGAATAGATTTTTTGTAATCTGATCAATCATCGTTACTCTGAAGTCTTGGTAAAGGATAAAATTTAATTTCTAGCCGTGCAGGTTGGAAATCGGTACATTTCCAAGCGCCAGGTCAAAGCACAGCCAGGCTGTGAATGTGAGATCCTTTGGTAAGTATACAAATATCACTGATAAACTATCGTTCTTGACAATAATCACTGCGTAATAATAGGTCATTCATTACATTAATTCACAAATAGTAACAGAAAACCACGAAAATTTGATATATAGAAAATTCCCACAGTAACCGGGTGCCAACAGGCTTTTGTATTAAAACTCAATGGATACCATCCTTACGTTTATAACGCAGAATCTCACAAATTGACTCAATTTGGCCGCTTTCTCAGGACTAACACGGCAACCCGTCGGCATAAATAGGACAATTTGATCAGTCTGTACGAAAAACATGGTAAGGTCAAATATTTAAAGGGGACTGTTGGGAATGAAAGCAATGATTTACATTATTAAACAGGAGCTAAACCAGTTCCAGCTAAGGTGAAGTCATTACGACAGAGATTTCACATTTGAGAGGGGTTCCACGGATGAACAAGTAAGAATTGAGTCTACAAGAAAACGGCCAAGATAAGTGAAAAAATAATAATTTGGCCTCTGAAATTTTTTTTAACTCTTCAAAACCAATCCTTATATAGTATTACTAGTTAGTTCATGCTTAGAACGTTGACTTAAATTCGACACAAATCAATGCTATATTTCGCCTAAAAATCCAAGTATATAGTAAATATTTTGCACTTGCGCCCATTTATGCCTACCAATTAGGACTACACAATTAGATTACTAAAATTTATTTCACAAACACTACAAATAATGTCTGAATAAATCAAGTATACGAAGTTGCACAAAGATCACTGAAAAATCCGTAAAAGTAAAAAAAAAAAAAAACGGTTTAATATACACGGAATAGGAATTAATGGCAACTAAACCGAATTTACGTAGCACATTTCAGTTGTATGTAGATGTGAGATATGTGTCTCCATGTTTCTGGGTTTCCCCGCGTGGATCTTCTTTGTGACGACAGTTTCTCCGGTATTCCAACCGGCGTCTTCAGGTTGATGAGATATGTAGATGACCTAACATAATCAACCAGTTCATCCCATACTATGATCGGAGTCAGACGAAATATCACTATTTCAACCAATCCTCGCGGCCATCTTCATTTATAACACAATTCGTTCATCACTTTTTGCGGCAAAATTTATTTCCTACCCACTGAGATTTAAATACAAGATATTCAAGTCAAACTGAAAAAATAAGGAAAGGCAGAGAAATTATTGAACCACGCTCTATTCAAGAAAAATCGAAAAATTGTACGAACATTTATAAATCCGGATATAATATCGGATGCATGAATATTTATAAAACCGATGACGTGAATAATATTTACTCAAGGCTTATCACAGTCCGTATGAGTAACTTACTTCCAGAGCTCAACTCTTTACGACTGACGTTGCAGCCACCATCGCAATTGTGGCCACGGTTAAAAATAAGTCCTCGGGAGGGGAACCTCCATTATAAGCAAGGAACGGATAAATATTTACCACAGCGCAGCATGGGCAGAGTTTTTAAATCAACAAAATTTGGATTTCAGGTACTTTAGCTAGCATTCAACTATCATGAAATTTCTGTTAGAAACAAGCAAATTAAGAGAAAAATAGATGATTTTGGAAAAAAATTAAATTCGAATATGAATAAAATTCGGAATAAAACGATTAAGACGCATAACAAATCTTGCGTACATACTGAAAATTTCCGAGTATTTTTGGTAGAATATAATTACGCTATGGCGTTATTATTATCCAATTTTCGTAGTCTAGACAAATATTACCCATAATTTTTAATTTAAAAAAATAAAAAAGTCTCCCACTCATAAGAGGGGTTTCCATCAACATCATAGGCGTTCATTTTTACGATCTATGAGATCTTGAGAAATATAATGGAGTTTTTAAACGCTAATATACGCCCAATAGAATTGTTTTTTTCGGTAATTTGAGCAATCAGACGGGTAACTACAAGCATTTTTCTAACTTCATTCCCAAAATATTTCGCTTTCATCAAAGAGCAATTCAGAGTCGAATCTCATCCTTGGTGCGAGGAGTCCCAAAACGATTTCTCTGACAAAAAATGCTCGTGTTCCCGTAAACAATATATCTTGACTTTAGCCATCAAGCAGCTATTTAAGAAATCCAAAAAAATTCCAGCTACACCAAATCTCAACATGCGTCACAAAGTGCCAACCATATCCGGACAACGTTGCTTCACTCGTACATATTTCTGTGTGAGGTAGCTGCCTGTTCCCATCTATTTGTATCACGTCACTTAAGCATAATTTGTATTACTTTCCATACTTATACGCCATAAAAATCCGTCTTGATCTTCACGTTTCCGTATTTTAATGCAACGTTCGCTACGAGTACGTAATCCATCTATGAAACCAACATGGAAGGCCAACAGACAATTACGTGTGGCAAGTCAAGGGAAATATGCTAAAATATAGGATAGTCAAAGAACTGTCACGTAATAAAATGGAAGCGAGAATTATAATCCGTGAATTGGTTCGCTGAAATCAATTTTTATTACACTTAAATCTCCAGTAAATATTTCGTGTTCATGGGTACATAAGACAATATTATCAAACATCATACAGCCCAAGCTTTGTCACAATGGTAACAATCAACCATTGAAAAGAATGGAAAAATAGTTTTTTAATCAATAATAAATTCATAATAAACCTTTCTCTTTTGAGTATAAAATAGAATTGTAAGTTTGCAGATACTCCATCTCAATTGTATCACCAGAAATTTACGCACGAAATTTACGTGAACGGCGTCTACGCTAAACATTACGATAAGATCCTCATTACTTTCAGAAGGATAATTAAAACATTAAACTCATTATAAAGCACTAAGTTTACAAACCGTTGGCAAGCTATGACGAACACATTGTAAATTTCGTCACTAGTAATCCGAAAACCAATTGAAAATACACATTGGATGCGTGTGTGCACTCTCGCCAAATACCCAGAATAACTGTCATTGAAAATGCTTTGAACGATCCGCGGACTCTGCGTAAACACAATAATACTTTATGCAACAAAATAATAAAATCCCACGACGCCAATTTTCCATGAAAATGTTATTTCCAGAGAAATTATGTGGCGACATGAATGAAATAAAATTACGAAAGAATGATGGCAGAATGAAAGCACAAAATAATAGAGTGGGAGCTCTGGACGACATGACAGTCGACCGAGACAAACGAACCAACGTGAAATTCCCAGTCACTTGCAAGGAAAAACTTTCGGCGAAAAAGTCCCAATTACTCAAATCACGTCTCCGGGGAGGACCTATTACTCAAGTTGGGACCCTACTGTTGTGCAACGCAAACGAAAAGCGTGACATACAAAGATGCAATCCCTGTGCTGCGGCGACGCGGAGCAGCTTTCCGACATGCTGGACACGAAGCGAATCGTGTCACCCAAAAATTCGGATGAATGTCAAAATTAATCTTACATAACTTTCATAATTACGAAAAAAAATAACTTTTCATTCATTCTTTTGACTAAGAGCTGCTCGAATGAAACAGAAACTAAGTTTTTAAAATTGTAAAACGAATCGAGAAAAAAATATCATAAAAAATGGCGTGTAAAGATAATGACACTCAGGGAGCATTGTTACCAGAAATTCAACGCATAAACTTCATTGAATTTTACAATGGTGGAAATCCAATTCTTGCTTATTCAGCTTAAGGACCGTTCCAGATTTAATCTGAAAGCCAAAATTACGACTTTCTCTCTCATTAAAGTATCGCTATCGAAAGGTCTTCTTTCGCTGCTAGAGGAAACATAACTTACAAAATGAATACATATAACTAACTTAACTTAGTTAAATTACATGCAGTACCCCATTCTTTGTTTTCAAGCATAAACAATGACTGAGAGCAGGTCTGATACAAGACAGTAAAATGGTCTTCCTAATAAGGATAAGGAATAGGGAATGATATTCGACAGCAAAATCGTATAATTTAAGCTACTACGCCTGCTAGTCATGAACCTGGGTAAAAAAACGTACGCAAAACATTTGTATGTGTATATAAGATATCCAACCTAATCAAAATAAAAAAATTAAAATATTTCAACATGATTTTCCCACTTTTAAGTTCTTACAGCCTTTTGAAATTCCTAATTAATGTTTTATGAGTCATCATATGCTGAGCCAATAAAAGTTTTATAATAATTAAATCATTTTCACTTCAGTAAGTATCAAGAGTTCTACCTCATCCTTAGTTGCGATAAAAGCTGTCTCGGAAATTTAAGAGATTAAACTGAAAATTATCTAAATGTACATTCTGAGAGCCGTATTTACCGAACCGGCCACCTAAACATGCCCGCAACTTATGAAGTCCACGACCCTCGGGCATGCGCGAAAAGAACCCGGCGGTCACGCTTACGTGCTAACCGGACTGTGGAGGACCTTGAATGTGATGAATGGTGCGCGCGGTCATTTCGTTCTCGCTTGGGAAGCCATTTGGACATTACGTCACTCGCTAGGAGGGGAGAGAATGCCGAAAAACGTGACCGGAGTAGGAGACAGTCCTTTTTTTTTAGAAGCCGTGACGTCACACGGAAACCGACCGACTTTCGTAAGATAAATAAGAAGCGTAACGACTAAAATCACCGACTTTCGATCTCCAGCGTGGCCTATACCTGAGAAAATACATTAATCATAAGCATTAATTGAAAAAAAAGTATAGGGAGGCAATTCTAAGAATGTGGCCTACTGACGGCAAAGCGTTCATAAAATTCTTGTCGTGAACAAAGTCTTTAATTCTCAGGATACCTTGAGAGCCATTCACGAAGATCATTCTAGCTTGAGTAAACCGTCAATGATTAAGGGCGAGAGCTCTGCTCTAGAATATCATTACAATAGAGGATTTTCCAGTCGGCCGCTTGATGTGTTGTAAAGGCCGTTTTATACGGGGCATGTATTTGCACAATCTGACATATGTACGAAGGCGAAGTCAAAATTGCGTCGTGTAAAGCGGTGAATTGCTAGGACACAAGCGAGAATGCGTGGACGTGATATGGCAAAATAGCCCCAAGCCCCTGTTCTAATTTCGTTCATGCAGCCACGTAATTCACGCCATTTTAGAAATTAATGCAGTTTTACCCTGCGCAATTCCGTGCCCCGCATAAAACGGCCTTAAGGCAAACCATTCAACCAACCGCGCATTTATACAGTGTGTTTGAGGAGGAATCTGCAATACTTGATGGGGTGGTAGGGTTAGACAATTGTAAGGCATTTTTGTCCATAAACATGAGGTCGCAACTCTTTGGTTACCGAACTGTGGCAACGCAAACATTTTTAAATGTAATTTGCAGTTACCATGAAAACAGTTTTTCATCCGTATCAAGCCTTTCCGAGATTTTATTAAACACTGGATTTTTAAGAACGTAAAATAATTAAAGTCGGGCGGATATTTGCGATTTTAATTGTCTGGAATAATTAATATCAAAATGGGTGAGATTGGGAAATCGTATTGTTGACCTTACTCAAAGCTCTCGTTTATTTAAGCACAAAGATTTAATGCACAGTAACGAATTATTCTTCTATATCACACCGTATGCATCATTCCTTAGCAACATTCCTTATTCATACTCTGCTACGACATTTTTTCTAATAGAAACACTTTTCTTCATATTTGTATGATTAGCGTTTAAAAGAGCAATTTTTTTAAAATTCGAAATCACTTTTGGTAATATTCAGATTAATTTCACAAATATCATAAAAACCGCCAATGCTCAATATCAAATTTTACGCCATAAAACATAATGTCAATATGTTTAACCAGTTCAAGTTTGGTGAAAAACGATAAAGACGCGCATAATCTAAGACGACAATCTTTATGATAGAATCGGGAAGAAATACGCACTTGCAATAAGACAGAATAAAATTACAGGCACTGTGGAGTTTTTGGTCGACCTTAACATCCTTGCAAAACGAGTCACACTGATGAATAATTCTTCTATACCACACCATACACATCATTCCTTCCTTCGCGGACATACTCTGCTATGAAATTTGTAGCCATAAACACTTTTCCTCATATATATGGATAGCATTTCAAACGCAACAGTCATCTCCGAGAGGAAATATTGTAATACACAGAGAAAAACCTGCAAAAGATACTATCAGTATCATAGAGACACGGAAGAACTATCTGTTTACTTAATAGCGACGTTTCACAACGGGTCGACCTGGGAGACATTGATATTCATCGCCCAACAATCCATTTCATCTCTAGCCAACCGTGACCCATTTGAACGTAATGCCGCCACCAGCAAAGCGCATCAAGTTGATATGGCGCAATTTTACCGTAAAGAGGCACCTGGCACCGTTAAGTACCTGCTTTCAAAGTGTGTGGTATCAAGGGGTGCTCCACTGCCTAAGATTTTCCATAGGTTTCTTCAGATGATTCTGAGGTCCGATAACAAAACAGAATGAATGTCGTTTTCTTTGAAATTTTCATTGGTACTATACTGATTATGGTAGTTTTACATCAAAGTAATTTGCGAGTTAGCTGAGTCAGCCCAGATTGGACCTCTCCTTTCAGTTCAGAATTAGTTCTACTCCATTTCATTCTATCAATAAATCTCATTTTCCTCCTTCTCCATCGCCTACATAACATTCTTCCTTGTAACATTGTTTTCAACATCCCCTTCCCGCTCAGCACTCTTTCCATTCAAGCCTTCTGTCTCCTTATGTCGTCTAAAAGTTTCCTTTCCTCATGTCATCACTTCATCGTTCCTCCTCATCTTCGTCCACCTCACCTTCTCCATTTTTCTCTATAACCACATTATTCTCCTTCCTAACTGTCCATGTTTCTGCAGAATAATGCAGATCTCACTCTTCATTAGCCTTGTCGATACTCATGAATAATGATCCCCTTATCAGCTCTTTCCTATTCATTAATGCTCATTCCTTAGCGAGAGCAATTATTTCTTGATATCCTTGCTACTGTAACTGCTTTCTTCCTAGTCCAAATACTTCCACTTCTTCTAGCTCAGGCATGAAAAAAATTGATTTATAAACTAAATTCCTTGATACTCCACGCCTAATTTACTGAACCTCGATGTCAACTCGTCGATATTTAATTTCATTTCCTACTCCTCGAGGAATGGCTTAGAATGTGGTAGCAAGTATAAGGGTGAAGGGAGCGGGGTGAGCCAGGCAGTTCAAATCCACACTTCCGAAATGTTTGGGATATAATTGTACCCATATTTGCTGAAAGGAAGTGACAGTACACGACTAAGAGAGAATGAACAACCAGTGTCCCACAAGGAGCTGTCAAACAATGATAATCCCTTCGAAAACGTTGTCTTTTAGCTCAAAGCCAATTATATTCCGGAGGGAGTGACTCCGAACTGAAGACTTAAGAGGTGGCGTAAGGTCTGCGCGGCATCGAAAGGAAGATAACGACTTCTATGAACCAGGATTTATCCACAACATCAATTCTATGATATAATGGCATCACCTAACAGTTGACGCCTCATTAATTTCCGCTAAGGATCGTACGAGTTGCAAAAGACAACACGGGGGAAGTAAGAGAGGTGAGAATAAAGTAATGTCGTCTAATTCACTAGAGGCACGGTTGGGTGACCTTTCAAGATATGCAGTAGTTTTCCTAGACCATAAACTCCAGGAATTAACGAGGGAAAAACTATTAAGGCTTGTGAAGAGATGTAGTAGTGAGGGAATACATTAATCTTTCACCCGAGACCATTTGCGAAAGCTACACTGAACTCAATGAGCACATGAAATATGCTCGACTTAAAGAGAATACATCACTCCCGCTTCACCGGTCTTTTTTCGTAACGAATAGCTTAATTAAAACTTGAGTTATGATCTGAAAATCTACAGAGTACATAGAGCAGACCCTTGCCAACATTTTCATACATCTCAAGTTAGAAAGTATAACCCCTGTTTTTTCTAATAAATACAAATTTAGTGTTGAAAAAGATCTGCTCCATAAGCGCAAACATTTAAAAATGGTAAGTTTGAAGTGATTAACGCGTCGTCTTAAGATAAACAAAGATCGCAATTGCTTGTCGACGACGAAAGAATGCGATGACAAAAGGGAATGAATGAGACTACACAAAAATGCTTAACTCAGCCGTTAAAAATTGCTACTGTGGAGCGGAATTTAATCGAGATAACTTTAAGAAGAAAGACCAATACTGTTGGAGGACTCCAATAACATAAGAAAAATAAGACCAATTTTACTTCTAACCATAAGGTTGGCGTGATCACAGTCATATTAAAATCACTTAACATCTTCCCACCCACTCCCTGATATTAACAGCCCGGACAAAAGTTTGGATAAGGTCTGATCTTAAAATTTAGATTAAGAAATGATTCAACTAACATAGCGATTTGGCAATCTAATCAGACTCTTAGATTAGATAAGATCAGTTTTTTTCAGACCCGATTCATTATCGCCACATGTTACCCAATTACTCTGCGGGAAGTTCATCCGCAATCATCTTTCCAGTCGAAAAATCGCAAACACCGCCATTTACCTTTTAACACGTCTTTACTTCTCTTACCTGGCTTAATATTATGCTTATGACTTTTTGTTCAGTAGTTCGATTTCCTCCTCCAAATGTGTTCGTTGTTAACTTTAAAATGAACTGAAAAGTCCAAAAAGAGATTAAATTAGGGAGGCAATATATAAGAAGGAAAAGTGATCCTTAGTAATGATCGAATTATGAGGAATACGAATTACCCAGCGGATTTCAGAGAAAACTTTTTTTAGTTACATAATGCCCGAGCGTGAAGGATAATTCAGCAATATTCCAAGGAATTGAAACTGAAAAAGTAGGTGACGGAAAGAGGTTGCGATGGAACGTTCCTACTTGTCAATTCTTCCTCCTAAAACTAATTCCTGAGTGACTCATAGAACTATGCAACGAAAAAAATTATCACCTTATTGGATCGATGAATGAAGAGATTAAAATTGAGAGATTCAGATGGAGAGACGTATATACTGCCTGATAAAAGTCAAGGATAAAAGATTTATCAGCTCAACATCCACAAGTATTTAATGAAAAACTAACTAAATTATATAATGGATAGAGAAATTAGCCAAACAAAAGGGAAAAATAATCTCGACAAGATATAGCGCCATTAAATTTAGATATGAGTCGATATGAGTCGGAGAGTCAGCCACCCGCTTTTCGCACCCTCGTCTACCCATTCGACCCACGGCGTCCCTCGTAAAGTAAGCACAAACAAGTGCGATTTTCGGCAACCAAAAGTGAAATGAAAAAATTTTCCAATAACACCCCGAGAAAATTCCAAAAATTACTTGATCCACCCTTTCCCTCAAAATCATCCACCTATCTGGGAATATCGCTGAAATGCAGATTCCGTTACGTTTCCATCAAAGTTTCGATTTCGATTGTGTTAATTTGCTAATTCCTACGTTTTGTTAATTCCTACGTTATAAAGGGCCTCTATGTGCTGTTTACGGGGAAGTTGAAAATAAATAAATAAAATATAAAAATAAATACATACTAAATTTATCACAAAAGAAGGACTAGGGTTACCAGGATTTTAATAAAATCTATCGATAAGCATTTAATTAACTAACTTCTACCATTTCAATAATAATACTGATAAGGGGGTGTATTCAACGGTGTTTGGCGAGATGTTGTGGAACATATGGCAGTTATAAATGAAAGTGAAAAAACTTTGTGAATGTCCACAGTATTTATTCAAGTACGACGCGTTTCAGCGATTCATCGCTATCATCAGGTACAAATCTTGTCTTACAAGTCATTTGTACCTGATGATAGCGATGAATCGCTGAAACGCGTCGTACTTGAATAAATACTGTGGACATTCACAAAGTTTTTTCACTTTCATTTATAACTGATAAGGGGGTTTTAGTTTTGTCCTCTGCTTTTGATGCCTAATAAATTAAATTCTATGGAAGAGGAAATACAAATATTTCAATAAAAACTGTTAATAAGTGCATAATTAATTTGCTTACTTTTAGCAATTCGTGTAATAATACTAATTGTAAGTTTGGGGTTTCGAATTTGCAATCCTCTTTTGATTGCTGGGCAGCCTTGTTTGCCGTAAGCTGTCTCTTTTTATTCACTCTGATCTGAGTGAGTTCCCTCTGTCAATATTTGGCGCTAATAATTCCTCTTCCACCGCGACACTTCATTTTGCCGTCAGAGAGGCTGAGAAAAAAGGACTAATGGCAAGTGGCCTCGGACTCGGGGTCGGTTTGACGTAATTGCTCAAGTAAGGGTCAACGCCATCGTCGGAATTCAAAATCCAACGGTTGCATCGCTCATTCCATAAAATACAAATATGTTTTTCCACGTAATGATCAACCGAACACTATATTGGTTATCAAAACGTCCACGTAAGGTTGATCAATTCCGACTCCGTAGAAATGAATATAAATCATATATGTCACCTATACACTATAAATCCCTCTTCCGACCACTGACTGATTCATAAAAAGGCTTGTGTGAACGAGACGAGGTACGAAAAAAGTATATAATTGACCCCCTCTAAAATCATGTTTCCATCGATTTTAAAAAATTTTCCATCGATATCAGTGTTGCCAAAGGTTGTTACACTGGGATATTTGGAGGTGGGCAGATCACCACAGCATGTGAGAGCGAGTTCCATAATATACTTCCTATCAATATTTTCTGAACATTAATTTAAATCGCAAGTTTTCCAAAAAATATGAGATTCATTATTTCACTGTAAATTACGACATTTTCAAACCTTTACGATTAGGACTGTTTGGAAGCATAATACAATCCGTTCGATTAAAATATGAACGTGTACTTCATCAAATTTTTTAAATTTATATTTAATATGAAAACCGTTCATAAATTTTACGCTGACACAATAAAGACACCATTATTGAATGCAATTGTTTCGATGAATATCAATAGGAATAACTCACGGAAACTCGCTTATTATTTTAGAGTTTTCATTACAATTAATACCAGGACAGAAATTATCATCACTCCTCGTCAATAAATCAATGTCGAATCAATAAACTATACCGAAGACTGATAGATGCATGAAGCCATGTCACTAGGCGGCATGTTCGAAAATATGTTGCCCTTGTTTTCACTCAAACTATACAACTGAAATTCCACTCTACGGAAAACATGAAATAATTCCATAAATATTTATTCATATCCTCTCCTTAAATCATTTATGTCCTATGAATTAATGTCTCGGCATTGACATTATCTCCTTTCAAGAGCCGAGCTGAAAAAAATAATTCTTTTTTTTACACCTTCTCCCAGCTAAGAAAGTAATTTCTTTGCTAGAGAAGTTGAACCATGGCAACGAAAGAAGACAGACTCGTTAGCGTATTACCATAACTAGAATGGTCGAGAAACCAACCAGGGACGCCTCGTGTGGCTGTTAGAAGGTCGACAGTGTCTTAACGCCGGCACCAGTCAAAACATCTTGCATCACAATTAGCATTATCCGCGTGGCCCGGTGGAGAAAGCTCAGAGAGAAGCTGATACGAGTCAGTGATCAGAATGGTTTTGGCTTCACAAAAAGTCAACAAGTACCACATCGTAAGACCAAGTTTACCCGTATTAATATAATAACCAGAATTAGAAAATAATAACTCTTTTAAGATCCACTTCAAACATTTAAAAGAAAAGGCTAGTGAAGAGTCTGATTTGGAGTGTAGCGCTTTACGGTGCGGAAACATGGACACTTCGGAGGGAGGTTGAGAAAAGACTGGGGGGGTTTGGGACGTGGGTCTGGAGAAGAATGGAGAAGGTGAAGTTTCCAGAAATGAGGAGAAGCGACAAGTGGTGGGCATAGTGGATTAAGAGAGGCAGCAAGTAGATGAGATACGGAGGAGACAGAAGGTACGGATGGAACGAGTACCAAGCGGGAAGGGGATGCCGAAAACTGTTTAGGGTAAAATGTTGGGTAAACGATGGATAGTAAGGAAGAGAGTAGGATTTTAGATTGCATGAAAGGAGTCAGGCCTTATTGTGAACTTAGGAGGGAAGTCCATAAAGGGAGGGGAGACTGCCAGGTACTTTTTAAGTACTCCATGGAAACCTACCTTAATCGGCAGACTTAAATAATAACCGCAAACATAAAACGAATATGAAAGGGGTTTTGTCATTAGCTAAAATCACCATGATGATAATATATTTTATATAGTCATATAAATAGTAAATCTTTTTCATGAGCCGCACACACTAATTGTACCATTTCCTTCTTGCGATCTACACAAATTTCACACACTCAAACCTGAAATTATTATTTAAAAATTGTAAACCTAACAACTTATATAACTGATAACTTCAGGCTTTACTATGTGAAACCTCTCCATATCGGATACAAAAGAATAAAACTTGGTAAGCTCATTTGTTAGGTTTATTATTTTATTTCCAACTTACAACTTATATCCTTTATCATACCTTGATAACGATAAAAATGTTCATCATTTTTTATACAGGGAATGTTATTCAGATAGATAGAAATAGGTCAATTATAATCCTAATATTCAGGACGAATTGCCTTCACTATTACATCTAATTCGTATTTTTCAGAGCTTTTAAAAGCAAGCGCCACCTCCGGCCTATTTTGCGCTCTGCTCTCATCAAAATATCAAGAGTATTTAATAAGTAAGAATTTTTAAAGAAACCTCTCATTTGAGAGTGTCACTTTAATAAAATTACCATGTGGAAGCTGAGGCTCTCGCAAAACATTTGAAAAACGTATTCCGTTACGTGTTAGTGGGTTCAAGGCATGGCAAGTATCTTTTAGTACAAGTCACGCTAGCGTAGCACATTTCATCTTGTCTACCGATATTTTGAAGAATAACAACGTGACTCATGACGAAAAATAGGAGACCTGACCTGCGGCAATGATGATCATCCTGGCTTCCGGGTGGAAAACAAAAACGCAAGTCATTGAAACAAAATATGTGCTGAGCACTTAACTCGGTGTAAGAAAAAAATTCCAAATTGGGTGAGTTTGTAAAGAAATTTCGGTTTTATCTGAATTTTAAGCAGAAATGTATGCCTAATTTTCATCTAAATACATGGTTTAATTATAAGTGGTCATAAGAAGAGGAATAAGAAATAATTGATGTCTCACAAAATTATTCAACAATGAATAGTGACGGTTCGATTTTGATTCATTCTATCAAACAAAGATAGACATTTCTTTTTATTTATTTTCACAAATACAATCCCGTACACTATATACATACCAAAATATAGCCCCGTCATGCAGCAGATATGGCGTGAAGGCAAGACGGATACGAAAAAACACGTATAGACAATAGAAACCGCCAGGTAGGATGGTGAAGTAAAACATATTTTTTTTCAAGTTCAAATCATTCGAAAACGAAAGCAGTTACATAAAAGTTAAGGATTTAAAAGGATTAAAATATTAACCACAATCTTATAATTTCATATATCTTTGCTTTTAATTGTCATGGAGTAATTATTTTGGCCATTATTAAGTTGGTCTTTATTAAAAGCATCGAATAAAAAATTTAGGTAAATTAAGCGTTGGAGAAAAATAGATATAATCAAGGCTTAAAAATCCTTGCCTAAATGAATTTCAAGAGTTTTTATATACACATCGGAAAGAGATAAAGACGGAATGAGAACAAAAACGGATAACAAGAGAAAACTTTAAAACGTTGGAGGGATAACTATCCGTTAAGTTGAAGGAATAGAATGCCTCTAGCTAAAGAGTTTTGCATGAAAACCCTTGATAAACTAAATATACCCTCGTGCTAAAAGGAAAATAGCGATAATGCACCATACTCCGTTAGACATTTACGCCATCATAAAAAATTGAACTAAGAATTGCAATACATAACAAGGACTAAACAGATACCATACACATGGTCAAAATATAGATGCCGCTTCCATTTCAAGTAGTATCCAATATGACGACCTTGGGTTCACAAGAGACAAAGATGCATCCGAAAGGACTTTTAAGGCATATTGCGCAAACTATACTAGAAGGCTAAATACACCAAAGGATGAAGTTCGCCGTGAAAAAATATTTGACTTAGCCGGGATTCGAACCCGGATCTCCCGATTGCCGGTCAGGCGTGCTGCCAGTTACACCACCAAGCCATCTTCTCAGAGCGAACTTCGGGATGGGTTTTACCGAACAAGATGTTGACGTCACAAGTCCACACTGTGGCACATGTGGCGAGGGTCGTGCTTACTAAGCCACTGTCGGGGAGAAAAACCCTTATTTTCCGCTGGTCTGCGGCGACGATTTTCAAAGCACTGAAGGAACAAGTGACTTTGTACGCAGTCACGCGCACGGGTGCAAAGTTAAATACACCAAAGGATGAAGTTCGCCGTGAAAAAATATTTGACTTAGCCGGGATTCGAACCCGGATCTCCCGATTGCCGGTCAGGCGTGCTGCCAGTTACACCACCAAGCCATCTTCTCAGAGCGAACTTCGGGATGGGTTTTACCGAACAAGATGTTGACGTCACAAGTCCACACTGTGGCACATGTGGCGAGGGTCGTGCTTACTAAGCCACTGTCGGGGAGAAAAACCCTTATTTTCCGGCATTGACATGAAGTCCAAAGTGCCTTGATAGAGATAATCATTGTATTTATGGCGGACGATCGGCAGTCTTTTCGCGAAAGGGAATTGAATGAGCCTCGACGGTCCTTGCATTCAAGGACTCATGACCTTACCAACCACCACAAATGTTTAAAGACGTGACCTAAAGTAATGACTGACAACCGTATTTACACGATGGACTCGCGTGGGATAATGCATGAATGAATGCAGATAATTAGAACAGGGGTTAATATGTGGATATGTGTCCACACGTTCGCTCGCGCTGGGTTGTTTTCACGATGTAATTTCAACAAAGATTCCGAGCCCGCATACACGATCGAGGATATCGTATGATCAAGCCTCTACTATCTGCTCCTTCCTAATGAACAAGCGCATAATAGGGTGGTTTCCTTTTGTTTTATTATTGCCTAAATCGAAAGATTATTACTCCTGGAGTACGCATTTCACGCTTTTAATTTTTAAAATTACGATATCTATTTTTCGCGATTAAATGAAAAGTGAACATTTTCAAGCGTGCGAAAACGCGACGGCTAAGTATGAATGCCGGGAAATCCCCGTGTGACGTCGTTCTGGTTCTCGCTGCCGCAAGTGAGGTGACCTTGGAGCGAGGCTTTGAGCGCTGATACGACGCAGGATGCTAGCAGGTAGCGCTTGGCTTAATTATGATTATTAATACCTTATCAAACGATGGAAACTTTCCGACCATAGGCAATTTTAATTGGTGATTATTAAGACACGTTTCCCTGAGCTCTGTGCATGCATTGATAATCTCAGATGTAAAATTCCTATCTACTCGTATAGAAACTAGGTCCCTGTGATGTCACATGGAGTGGCATCGCATGGACGCCAATCTGGCCTTTTTCAAATGAGGATAAAATTGACCATTGCCATTCGTCTAAACCGGTTTCTAAAACAAAATAATTTTTAATGTTACGAATACACTAATGGTGGGTAACGAATCGCAATCAATGCCTTTCGTTTTCTTTGATGAAGGAAACTACCCTATTATATAGTTAGGGAAGATAATCAACCTGCTATAGCCAATTTCCCAAAAATCGGGACTGATAATTAATGCATAGAAAATATTAATGAGGTATTTCTTTCACACACACAAATGTATGATCCTCGTCATCTTGAATTCAATGAACAGTAAATCCATAAATAAAAGCAAACACTACGCAAATTGTCCCCATAGAAAGGACAGTTAAGTGTAATGACAAGGGTAAAGCCAATACATTTCACGACAGGATTTAAAAAAATAACCTAAAAAATTGGTTTTACTATGAATGGAATTATTGGAATGGAAATTTTCAAACTTTCCGATTTCAGAAGTCACATGAGTCATACCTTAGAAATTTAAGCCCGGTCACCAGTAAGACCCAAGGTCTTAGCGCGAATTTCCCCAGTGACCATTCCGTCTACATTATACAAATCTTATTGACTGTTTCAGCAAGAAAAATATAACTCCTACCTTCCACTTTGAGCCACGAAATTACGACTGCGTTCACCCACAAAAACTAAAGCCACTTCATTACCGCTAAGAGATAGAATGATTCAGATGGACTGTGGCTATCCAGAGTTACATCCGTCGCAGACTGATGTATTTACGTCATAATACATTGAAACGTTGCTGGAGCAGACAATCAACTCTGCTTAATATTTTCTAGGATACCAAAAGAAAAAAAGACAACTTGATAAGCGAAGAGCAAAGATTTGGTCCAGCAAGGAAGAATGATTGCGTCAGTGCATTATCGACCATGGCATGCTCTCACCACCGAAACGCGTCGAATATCAACTTGATAGTAATAAAAAGGTGGATCTCAGTTCCAAACAGAAACCAGAGAATGGAATGAAACACGACATAACGCGTGAATAGATAATGCGGACATGAGGTGTGGCTAATAAGTCACTTTGGCGAAACGTCGACAATGCGATGATGCGCAAGATTTTTTTTTGACCACCACAAGAAAATAACATGCCAGAAAATAAAAAGGGGGCTTAATCACAATCTTTCAATAACTGCCATTGAAGTATATCATTGGAAATGTACGGGATAATGTGAATCATTATGCTTTCAAAACTGTAAGAGATATTGGACCCTAAATTTTAGAGGAAAGATAACTCCACGATATATGCTACTTTTAGGTCTCGGTAAGTCAGTGAATAAATCGCTTTACTCGAGAGAGACCACTTATAGTTGGAGCAGCGATGTAAGAAATGACGCCAGGGGCAGAGAGTATTTTTCGTAAGCTCATAAAATTCTAAATTTTAAAGATAAATTGTACATTTCATTAAAAAAAAAATGCTAAAAATTAATGTCCTCATACCTTAAAAAATAAAAAATTGGCACATATTTTAAAATACGAGAATCACACAAAGGAAGAAGTCAGGATGAGTAATGCAATAATTTAGCTGGTTGACAACTGGCATATCCTTGAAATACACAAAAACCCAAACAAATGCACATCCGCTTCAGCGTGACAAGCGAGATGGGACAAAAGGAAAAGTACTGGCGGGGTCGTGGGTCATGCCTTTATTCCTCTAATCCCAACAGTATTAGAAGACGGGATTCCACTCTAATTTAAGAGATATATTGATGCCATTCATTACGCGTCATTTGCTGATGTTTACGTACGTAAGTGAAAGAGAGTCTCCAACATCTCAAAATGAGAAGTCTGTTGAATCAGCAAAGAATTATGGGCAGGATGGACATGAAGACGATGGGGAAGACCCTAACAATTCAAGCAGCTTATTGTGAGCGCGAATAGGAAATATTTATATCCCATATAAATCACATTTTTCCACGTTAATGTGTGTGCAAATGATAATCACGTATTCTGGTTCTTATCCACATCACCAGCTTTGTCTAGGATAATATGCGATGAAATACAGACGACGTAGCTATCATTCAATGCCTTGTAACTCATAATGAAGCTCGACACCATCAAACCGGGATATTTTTAATTCATTCAACCTATGGTCAAATATAATATAAATTCTTCTAAACGACAGATTATTTACGTTTCCTTTATCCATCCGAGCGACGTTCGCTAAATTCCGGCTAATTTCCATGAAAATGAGAATAGCCCATTCAGCAATTTAAAAAGGTACAAATTCAAAACGCGCCGTCGACTTTTCTAAATACCTCGATTTCTACGTAACAATAGAAATAACAGAACTTCATTAATAATATTGCAACAAAGAAATACAGAAAACTTCTCTAATTTAATGAATTCAAACATGTTTATTTTCGTTTTTATAATAACCTTTATTCATGTTGTTAAATGCACACTATCTGTTACATTAAAATAATGCCACTGTGTATACAAGAAGTTCAGTAGGTAGATTTTTAGGTAGGTTAATTTTTACGAGTCACTGACTGCAAATTCTAACTGATCGCTAGAGTTAAGCCTGAATCACACGATCATTTTTTTTCGTCGCGAAAGTGATCACTATCGCAAGCACTGCGCAAAACGATCGTCGGCGGCAATTGTTTTTCGCGATGGCGATCGCGATGTGGATTCCCATCGCTATTTTTCATCACTCGTCCGGTCGCTTTTTCCGTCGCTAAAACCGTCACTAAAACCCCATATCAGCCAATCAGATAGCATGACCGTATGGTGTGATTGCAGCGCCACGTTTGACAAATGTGGGAACGGCATAAATAAACAAACACGCTATATAATAATAATTCATTCATGTCATCTTAACTAAATATAATGCTGTTGCATAATTTAAAGGGATAATTGAATAACAAATAATAAATGAAGTTACAATCCTTAAATGTGTCTTACGTCCTATGTGCTCTCGCTTTCGTGCTATTGAAGGTTAGGTTGCTGTTTTATTGCTTCAAAGCATAGGTTACCCGCCGCTGTATATAAGGTTTATATCACGCATAATTTCGTGATGCGGGTCCTATGACAACGAGCTGTTATATTGGAAATGATGCGAAAAGCGACGGCGGGAGTGACCGTGTGATTCAGAAAAATGATCACAAGAGCGATTGCTTTTCGCGACGGGAAAAGTGATCTCGATAGTGATTACTTTCGCGACGAAAAAAAATGATCGTGTGATTCAGGCTTTAGACTCTGAAAATGAAATTCAGATCATCCTTATTGTAAAAGGTATGCATTAGACCACGCAAATTGTCGTTATTTATGTATAAAAAAATCAAAAACAAATTTCTAGTTAGCAAAAAATAACAACCATTCCATGAAATGCCAAACATACAAGACAAAAATATATTATTAAAATAGTATTGTACAAGATAGCATATATGTGAGAACAATGACTAACTGTCACCATAATAGCTTAAAACTAGCTGTAAATATAAGATGAATCCAGCCTTAAGGATGCGGTCGTATCTTTCGAATTCCCGGATTCTGGGCTACATCTGCTTTAAGGATGCTATTTGGGCCAAACCCTCACGGCTTCCAAGGCCGTTTATTATTATCCCAGATGGAATACACTTTTACATCGGTGCGGTGAAAGCCCGTTTTCCTCGAACCCATTCAATCTAGGCGAAAGTTGTTTTTGTTTTCGTCGCGGCAATAACAAGAGGATACTCACGGAAAACCACAACGATCAGCACACGCAAGTACTACAAACAGAGGAGGCACAATGCACGCCTTCCAGTCTAACTGGAATCCATTTTAATCGACAGAAGCAGTAACCCTGATGACTTATCGAACACTTTTACTACTAGCAAAGCGCAAGCAAAAAAAATGTTTGTCATCAACGCAAATTACAGGGGCATGCTATCTTCCACCAGGAGAGATTGGACTAAGAAAACATTCGAATTCAGACCGCATTTAAGAGCGAAAAGTCGCACCGTACCCATCCAAAATAAAACGGAGTTTAATACTTCGGGAGCACACCAATGTATTCATTATTCATACATGGCATTTTAAAAAGATTTCTTAAAACATGGAGATAAAAAAAAAACTTAAAATGTTTCAAGGAATTAATAAAAACTATCAAATATTGATAAAACTTAAAACTGAACAAACGCCTGCCCAATATTAGGTACTTACTGTGATCGTGGTAGTCTAGGTTTTCACTCATATTAAATTTAATAAAACAAATGTATGAATGTACAGTGAGAACAAGAATACTGAGATATTTATAAAAACAATTAAAAAAATCAAAATAACTATTAAATGTTTTGGCTAAGGTGCCCATTCCCTAGATTAGAGTGCCACCTAAATCTTGAATTATACCGGTACTCCATGCCTTTAAATGGATTCATAAACTCGCAGGTCACCATGTGGGGCGTCATACACACAAGGAGGCTTTGTAATATAAATTGGCAGTAATATATAGTTATTTGAATGATTTGATTATTCGTATTGAGTATAGAGTCAAAAATTTCGCACGTGGAAAAGTAAGCCGGTGCATGGTCAGTATTGGATCATGTTGCAGTGTACCGCATATGGCTGTAATGCTATTCATCGTTATTTGATTAGAAAGAAACTTCATTGTTCAACGACAAACCCAAATTTAACAGTTCTGTATTTAGAATTTCTTATCTGAAAATTATTATTATTTCTGAAAATTTTAACTTTCCCAATCCGTTACTTCAAAGGCTGTCTACAAGTAGAAACATGAAAAAAGTGATTTTAATTATGAGTCGTAAGCGAAACATGGACGAAATATTGAGCAATAACAAAGGTCAATGGTTAATTTTTTCTTTCTTCGTTTGCAAATTTTGGTGGTTTAAGGGTCCTCTGTGGCACGATTAACTATGGCAGGTGACCTAAAAAAACAGGTTTCCTTAGCTGTGCCCGCTTATGTCTACGTGACAACTATATGTCTCCGATTTCTTTAAAGTGGGACAAAATACTAAACTGAGAACACAAGGGGCACTTCCGAGTGCAGCAGATTTTAGATAAGGCAGAGTAATCAAAATGTTACCCGGAGATGAACTTTGCGGAGACAAAACATTATCAAGGGGAAAGTAAGCCCTATATCAGTTGTGGGACATCATTAATTCCAGCTTACTGATTTCAATAATTCTAAATACAATAATTCTGATTAAAAAAATCGACTTCGCTATAAGATAAATAGGCTAACTTAGTATGTATTAATACGTTAATGAGAGTATGAGTGGAGTACGTTCATTTTATATTGTTGCAGTATACTTCCGAAGAAGGTAGCCTGCTCTGCTCCGGTAAATAACTCTTTTATTGCGCATGCTACTCTAACAATTCACAGGAATGAATAGTAGAAATAAAATGATTTCCATCCAATAATATGATGAAAGACACCGTCTTTAGGTTTTGCAAGTTGAAATACATTGGAATACAATATCGTCGTCACCACAGCTACCACAAAGATTCTCACCCTTGAGGAATTTTGAGGGAGTAGGATTATTTTGGAGAGAAGATGCATTTACGGGGGGTTTCGTTTGGAGGGGGTACCAAATAGACCATATCTACAAAACATTACTAAGGGTTTGAACCTGTTGCCTAGCTCAACCTGACATAAAATGGTAAAATGCCGACAAGAAGACTTCGCAAACCAAACAAATCCTTTCATCGTCGACATTGAAACGGTACGGCACCCAATACCGGATTTAGATTGTGACCATTGACTTAGGCGTATATTTTCATATGGAAATTATATCCCATACTGTAAATGTAAATTTCCATGTGGAAAATAGTTTTCAATAGATGGCGTTAGTTATATTTTTCCTGAAATTTTTTAAACAGTTCCGGTTTAATTGACAAAATGATTCACCAATAAAGAGTAGAAAATTAACAGAAGATAAAACAGCAACTTCATAAAGATTCACGGTGCATCACGATTCTTGAAATGTAAAAATCGCGTGCTGCCCTCAGGAGAATGGTCAAAGTTAAGCCATTAGAATCGCACAATGTCTCATTCGAGCGAAAAGCGCCGGTCAAAGGTTATAGGGCCACCCATATCTTCAAAAAATGACCTAAATAGCTTCCGAAAAGAATCCACTCCCGGCACATGCGCGACGGTTGCCCAATCGGCGAACGTTTTCCCTCCCGAGCCGATGACGTCGCTATCGCGCGGATAAGATTGAAGTGGCTTCGTAGTGAACAGCGCGCAGTGGGCTGAGATCGAAAAATGCTGCCCAAAAAATCATATCTTCCATACTTCTTTTTACGTAGCACAACGAAATCTATCCAAATATTTTCGTCAAACCCATAGAGCAAGAATATCAAGACATTTACCGAAAAAAATGCCCCGGGGAGTTTTTTAAAAACAAATTCGCGGAGACTAAAACAAATACAAAAATCGACTTGTCAGATCGCTACAGGAGAGAGGGATCATTTAACTTGTAATTAATAGCGTGCAATAAGAAGAAAGTAGTTGAACAAATTGTTTACGTATTGAAATAAAACTATTCTTATGAATTACGTAAAACGCACCCAGCACCTTCAGCCTCACGGTCGACCGGGCAATTACAGAAAGAAATTTCCAGACGGATCATTCCGCGAGAACTATTTATTCATCCGCGAAAGGAAATACAAAATAGGGAAAAATAATTTAACTCAGTAAAACCACTTGTCTGTTTCCACACACTTTTATTGAAACCGACCATGGTTTCGGCAACTTGTGCCATTATCAAGGTACATAGCCTCAGCTATCTCTTCTTCACTTTCAAGACATAGTCTTACCTTCAAACATTTTAGGTTTAAAGGCCTGGGTGTCCAAATGCACGAAAAAGAAATATAACGTGAACATGCCCCGGGTTGCCGCCCAACTTGAACGAATGCATGAACAAAAGATCAAAATAGCAAGCTCTGGTTTTATTCAAAATAATTTACTAAGAGATCACCATATTAAGGCCTAGTTACACGATTCATTAACCAGTGCAAGTTAACGTGTGAATATATGAACGATTTTGTTGAACCGGAACGGAACGTGTACGAATGCCTCCACCCCGGGCATGTTCACGTTATATTTCTTGTTCGTGCATTTGGACACCCAGGCCTTTAAACCTAAAATGTTTGAAAAATAAGACTATTTCTTGAAAGTGAAGAAGAGATGACTAAGGCGCTGGGTGAAAGACCTTAAAAGTCCAGTCGGATATTCAAATAGCTATTTTGCTATGAGTGTAACTGGAGAAGCGTCCGAGAACACGAGAAAGCGCCGGGAATTTTCCTAACAGAGACGAAGCGACATCGTCCAGAAGTTTTTATCACGAACATTCGCTAAATTTAAACGAGTTATGTTTTTTACGTTAACCCATGAAAATGTTTTGAGAATCTAAAGCAAAAACACTTCCTGAAGAAGTCGTTACCCAAAATCGGGAATTGATTTCCGTACCTAATAAAATATATTTTTAAGACAATCTGATTCTTCACGAAATAAAAAAAATCCAAGTAAACCAGATTAATTCGGTTTTCATCGGGAAAAATTGCCTTACAAATTGATCTAGTAAAAATATACACACAAAAATATGGGAAGACTACAAAATTTCAAATTGATTTGCGTATTAATAAATATATATATTTTTAAGACCATCAGACTCTTCACGAAATAAAAAATACGAGTAAACCAGATTAATTCGATTTTCATCAAGAAAAATTGCCTTACGGATTGGTCTAGATAAAATATACACACAAAAATATGGGAAGACTACAAAATTTAAATTTCTAACAGTGTTGAAACATCTGAATAGCTTTCCCAATATCATACATTTTAACATTGGCCTATATTTTCCATCAGCTTTCAATGCTTGCGACACATCAAGATGAGGGAAAGTCACGTGGCGTACAGGACTAGTTTCATTTTTCCCTAGGAAACTTTGTAAACTACTAGAGGGAGAACTGGAATAGCGCGAGAAATTCCTGTACGAAATCATCCCGAACGCTCACGACTTCACCGATGAGACCCGGAATTAATGTTGAATGATTGAAGCACGCCCCCACAGAACTGGGCAAGCGATAACTTATTAAGCCTACTGCAGTGAGTTCCATAGTAATCATTTGCCACCGTCTCGTATCTCAAACACTGATAGGATCATTAAAGCTGAAAAGATAACGTTTTATTATTTCATTATTTTCATCTCCGAAAATAAATTACCGCTGTCACTTGTCCATGAATCCAACATCATCGTAAGTTAAGTACGAGGAAAGTAAAAGTCACTGTGGAGCTAGGCAATTGTAGCTAATTTCAATTATAGATTTATCGATTCAATGAAATACTAAACTATGTAGACACTGAACTATGTAGACACTGAAATACTAAATTGGACACGATTTTAACGGATCCAACTAATCTACTCGTTATCTTTTTCATAACAGCTTCGGGTCTACTTTGGCGTCATTTTCTCGTCGAAAACGCTACAACATATGGGAGAATTTTTTTGATTTCCTTAAAATGGGTAAAACTAATGGTAGGTGTAAGAACATGACAGTCCTTTTTATCCGTTTAATCCTTTCATCCTCTTCTATCACTTTAGCCAAGAATCTTTGAGGTTTGATTCAAGGAAATCTCAAGCAGAATTCTATCCTCAATAAAATAAAATACAATTCTCCTAAGGGAAACGGAAATATAATTTAAAATTAAAAACCGATACAGGAAAAAAATCTCAAGAAATAGGCCTATTTGTTTCCTGCTAATTCTAGAAAAAAAACATACGAAGAACAATTTGGACTTGACCCAATGCTAGTTGGGTAAGGAAGCAAGAATACTGAAGCGAAAAGAGAGGAATAGAGCATGTCGTAGCGCAATTATAATTAAAATGCGAACTATACGCCTTAACTTGAGTCGATGGTTACGAGAAGAGCCTTAGAAAAAGAGGTGTAGATAGAAGTTACGACGAAAACGGGGATTCATTTAATTACTAGCAAAATTCAGAAAAAACTTATCCGAAATTTTAATTTAAAACTATTACTCTAAGAGCTGAGGTTCACCACCAGTTTGTGCACGACCAACATCTCTCGTGCAGAGCGAAGCAAATGTGCCCAGCAATTGAACTTAAGAATAAGTGAAAAAGAAAAGACTCTCATTCCAAGCCTCTAACAATGTGTCCGAAAACTAAAAAAATCTACGATTGCAAAGAAAAATGTAATGGTTTCACGTGAATTATGGCATATTATCAAGCAGATCATTAAGTTTTACTTCTTAATTAAGAATACCTTTCGCCAAGATGCGACTGAAACCAATAACTAAGTAGGATATCATTTTTCCCCAAGTAATTAATCAGAAGAAACACTTATAATGGATTAACCTTGACAATTAATAAATCAACTTTTTGGGAACAAATACCTAAGCTCCCTTAAATAATCTCCATGAGCTTAAGCAGTAAATAATGAAATTATTGTCTAAAAATAGACTAAGTTACTTAACGTGGGGAATTTGATACGCCCAAACCTTCTCAGAACAAAATCACATGTCAGAGCGGTCGGCGAGCGGATTTTTATCCTGTTATCTCAAGTTGCCTTGACCTTCACAGTATTTTTATCCCACTCAATATCTCCGTTCAAAATCCAAAAGTATTCCACAAGAAAAAGTTTGTCAACAAGAAAAATTCCAAGGACTTCCAAGTGCACAGAAAAAACTGAATTGGAATTCAAAATTGGTAACACCAAAAACAATCACGGACTCCTCCATGAAACTCGGCTGCCTACCTACAAAGATAAGACCGAATGAGAGGAGAAAAGATACCATTAGCCATTCCCTCCACGGAAGAAGCTAAATTATCTTCTCCTATCTACACCTACATACTACCCCGCATGCCGCCACAATAGGCGTGTGGCGTGTTCGGATTCCAACTGTTACAATTTTTTTAACTATAACAACGAACCATTGGGTGCCATATTATATGAGTCCTCCTGAGCCACTAGCTCGTCAGGAGGTCCTTATATAACACATTTGGACAACAAATTTAAAAACACCCATGCCCATGAAAAGGAAATTCTCAAACGAATTTCCGCCCAGCATTTATGAAAGTCCTCAATCCTACGGGGGAATAACGAATTCCCATCCGGAATTCCCGTTCGGAAAAATATCTCTCTTAACTCAACGATTTGGTGAGACCTGGAAATATTCTGGGGTACTAACATGATGTTCTACACGTCGCTCTGAAAGATATCTATTCTCAATTGCTCAAGCAATCTAATCCCAGCGCACAGCCTCCGAGTCTTCAATTTTTTTAGACGTTTCATCGATTGTAGCTGTTTATTTATCCCAACGAGCGTAAATTATTTGACCCTTAATTCTGAGGTATTTTTTTATTGTCCAGTTAAAAATATTAACAATTATGACTTTATATAAAACCTGGCTATGGAAAAGCCAACCTTACTGAGTAACACTCAATGTTAAGATACCGCTACATTTTTATTTAACACACACAACATCTACTAAATCATAATAAATTGCAAAACTACACTAATTTGAACATTTTTTAATATGTCATTGGAAACATAAGTGATAGCATATCAATCGTTTCCATCGCATCAGGAATAACCCCATCACTTCTCTCACTGAGGTAAATTTTACAACGATTTACGTTGCTAGAAATGCCATTCACTTGCGCTTCAACGAGAATAGAATGAATTTTTATCATTAGAATCCTGAGTTTTCAGAGCCGTTGCCGCGGTAGCATAAAATTAATGTATTTAAAAGAAACACGATTGTTATCCTGAATGGATCACAAGTCGAGAGGGCATCTGGTGCACTTGCATAGAGCATTGATAGGGTGGCGTAACGTTCGTGGCTTATTATCCGGAACAGGGGAACTTATCATATAAGCCATTCATAAGCGGCAACCTTCTTTATCAAAAAATACTACACCAACACAGGCAATTCATAGATTTCCCATGGGGGATGTAAATAACAATTAGATCAGGGCTAAGGACGATTAATCTGGGATGGGGATAATTTTAAGTAGAAGCGACTATGCCTAGGTAGAAAATGTACCGACATTCCATAACCTACCACTGAGTTTGATAGGGAAAAGGTCTTGAACAAGACTTTCCAGCAAATATATTGTTTAAAACATCTAAACTTGAACCATTATTTTACACATAATTTCAAACACAATCCACTTTGTAAAATGGTGCATATTTTTATGATATGCAATCCTCTACAATGACGCAGGAAAATAAATAATTTCCCCCAGTCACAAAGAACTGAGCAGTGCTCATTGCCTAGAATAACCTGACGAATGATAATTTAATTATATCCAATACAGACTTCCGAGTTCGTATTTTATAGCATAAGGAATGCCACTGGGTACGGAAAATAGTTTTATCAAGGCAATCCAGAGTTATTTGTCCATTTTCGACGAAGAATGAACGGCAATTCCGCTCCGCTTGGCCATCAGCCAGAAACATTTTTCCATGATGGGGCTTGATCACGTGTCGCTGTCACCTGTTACGTATACATCGGCCTGCGATCTCAGCAAGCAAAACAACCACCTATAACAAGAACATCTTCTACAACAAGGGAGAAAAACTGTGAATTTTTTCTACTAATGACACAAATTAAGAAATTTGTGAACCCATATGGTTCGAGTAATTTGAGAAACGAGTGCCCGTTAAATTAACAATTAGAAAAGGCAGACTAATTTCTTTCTATGATTGTTTACACCACCAAATGGATGATTTTAAGAGAATAATGGAACATGAATAAAATTTACTAAATTTTTAAATAATTAATTAAGTGACGAAATCAAAATTTTCTATGTTAATTTTAAAATTTAACGATAACTAGCAGGATGATAAAATTATCAGAGAGAATATTTAAACAACTACCTGAGGAGAATGAAATAGAATAATTTTTCCTAACTAGTCTTTTCGTAACAAATCAGCAATTAATAAAAATGTCAAATTCAAACTTAAAACGGACGAAAACTTTTGGTGTCCGAACAGAATCGAATAATGACTCATGTTTTCGTTTATTACCGTAGATGAGGATTTAAGTATTGGCCCTAAAATGGCGACTAACACTAAAGTGACGTGATCAACGAGACATAAAAATCACACGATTCCTTAATTTCGCACCTGAAACGCCTTAAAATAAAAATAATCATTCACATTACGATTACGCATGAAACAAATATTGCGGCAGAAAATGCTCACTTAAAATTTTAAAACATTGAAGGCATCTCTAATTTAGAAAATTTAATTCAGCTAATGAAATTAAAACGCTGTCGCTTTCAGTGGTAAGGGAAATCATAAATTGTATTTTTGGCAAGAAAAAAATAATTTTCAAATTAACTTGCCATAGTTTCAATTTCAATATAAAAAGCAAATAACATTAAAGGGAAATTCTATGCCCTTCACAATGTGAGCTTCTATCGCAAAAACTACTCATGAGTAAAACCTCCAGGAGAGGCGTATGTAATTATACTCGGATGCATTTTAAAACCTTCTAAGATATTGCAAGGTTTTTACAAATCACAATTACGCTTTATTGACTACGACGAGGATATAGACGGGTGGCTCGTCCAAGGACGTATTGAACGCAGCTTTTAAACCATTTTACATAATGGACGTTGCAAATGTCATGCTATCATGAGCGAGTCTACAGATACGTCATTCCCTAATAGCTAAGAAATAAAGCCACCAAGATGCCAATCATGCCATTTATATTTGAATTCCGACTCGTTTTCCACTCGACTTAATTCCCTGTAAGCAATTAGCCCCGCCTTCAATGCGTTACCATTCTATGGCAGGGCAACGCAAGGCAAAATTCGGGAAGTTCACGCGCCAAAATAGAAGGATAAAATAATATAAACGCTGGCCAAGGAGGACCCCCATATTAAATACATACAAGTGTGTACAAGGTGACTTCGCAATTAACAAAAGCTAAGGTAAGTAATATATTTGCTGTAAAACCCACTTCCGATTACCTACTGACTCACTCACGTATACAAATATTTCGAATGAACGAGAGAAGATACGACAAAAAGTCAAATGATCGACCCCAAATAAATTGTCTGAAACCCTAGGAAAAAGTATGTAGGTTATTTTTTTAATCTACCTATTCACTTAAAATTGAATATGAGAATTAGTTTTAAAATGGCCACCTATATCTCATGGCGGCGCTGCGATCATTAGAAGGAAGAAGAAACAAAGTTGAGTCTGTAAACAAAAGAAGCATAAGTGAAATGGAAAAGGGGGAAAGGATAAAGAGCTGAAATGAAAAGATGAGAAAGATATGGTAGGAGATTTACAATGCAATCTTTCAACACAAATTCTTCAAGGCTTAATCATATATAAACAATTCAACTAAGAAAAATTGTTGCTGCAATCAAATGAAAATAAATTTTCTCTTAACAACGTTCTTCGTTGCATATGAAGAAAATAATGTAGAGAGTGTCGGGCTAGTACCAAATTGAGTTTATTTTTCGTAGTTCCTTAAAAAACGTTGTAATTTCATTAATAATATTATTATATTGTGATCTATATACTTTACGCTCGTTTTACCAATGAAAGTGGAACTATTGCTTATTTATACTCTAGCAATTTGAAAAAAATGATCTTCAAGGAACGAACGGCATGCAAAAATTGTAAGAACTGGCGATGTGACTTTAAAAAGCAGCAGGCCTTTTCCGCGAAGGTCTGAGGAGGGGATGAGAGCCCCCCAGATAGCGAAAGCGAGTATCTATATGCCACAGAACTTACTCTTACAACACATGCGAATTGAAGTCGCCGCTGTGAATCGCATTTCGACTTCATAAATCTAAATGTCTCGTAGGATAAATATACATTCGGAAGGAGCATCAACCAATCAATTATACGATTTCCCACGTGGCAAGTGTCACCATATTCAGAGGTCAGCCCAGCCGCACTGACTTCACCGCAAATTATGACCTCCGACCTCGAGATAACCATAAACAGAACGCACCCCGAGTGTTCGGGGTCAACGAGTTTAACAAAGATGTTCTTACCCACGTCTTACGAAGCAAACTGATGGCAGCAGCTGGAATGCGTATTTCATCTCAATGCTTCCTTCACGTGTAGGTACACGACAGTCCCCTTGGAAAGAAAAATTCTCTGATGAATTTAACGACAGAAACCGGTTTTAATCGCAGTGTGATTTTCAAAGCCATATCAATCATGCTTTCAACAGCCCCCTCAAGATATTGTACTGAAATAAAATTTTCCTCGTTATTTCCGAATTTTAATCGTGCATTCACCGAAAGTACTGAACCGTACTGAACAATGAATAAGACCGTCATACACACTAAGATTTAGAAGATACCATAACGATTACTAATAAAGAAGATAGTTCCCCGTAAATGAAAAATAAAAGTTTGTTATATTCAACAAATTTATTTTCAGGTATATACAACTAGTTTCGAAGTATCGGCGTTATCTTCAGGTACTTAAGATATACCTGAAGATGACGCCGCTGCGACGAAACTAAAGACAAAAGGAACTTCCATAAGGTTGAGCCTGAGAAGATATGGATAAATAATATTAAAATAACATTTTTATAAAAAACCACGTTTTGTGAAAAAGAATAAGATATCTGCCTATGGCCCCTTAAATTATAGAAAATTTCAAATATGATTGATGAGAAAGTAAAGTAAGTTTTAGAAAAATATTTCAGAGGTATAAAACGAAAAACGTGGTGCCATGAGGGATTATAAAATTAATAATTGCTGGTCAATATACATCAGATTTGTCTCCAAGCGAAAGAAAATTTGATCTTACAATTAAATGAAATTTTAATGTGTAGGTACTATTCATGCCTATAAGATATCGGAACAACAAAGCGGGCAAAAAAGGAGATCTTGCCGTGAGGTTCATCATGTACCCAATGCTTCGAAATAAAACTAATGTAACAAAAGTAAACTAATAGCTGGAGCAGGTTTGAGTTTAAAAAAATAAGTATTTCATCTAAGATATCCATGTTCCGAAAATGAATGATAGAGGCTGGTGTTTCGGAACTTTTCAACTGTACGTCGGCTCTAGGATAGGAGGAATATGCCATAGGGAACAGAGGTAATTGATGCTTGCAAGTTATTTCTAGTAACTGGGTGATAGCACTACTGGGAAATTTAGCGGATGCAGCACCTACTCAGGAAATCGGTGGGTAATGATATAGGAAGGAATAGGAAAAAACCTGACGCTAGCAATGACCTACATATGGGGGTGCCGCGGCGTTTACAATCTCTTAACACGCAATGGGAGTCAGTAAAAACTTTAATTGATTTTCAATCGCAATGCACTGGAATAATAAATAATAATAGATTCTGTTGAGAGTGTTGATCCAGATGATGTTTTGTCCGAATGACATGAACATATTGAACATTAAAAAAGTTGGAAAAGTTTACAAAAAAAATTCATCATTTTCTTAGGGAAATGTTTTTCGGAGTTGGTAACGCTACAACCATTGATAAGTCGGTCAAAACTACAAATGAAATTATTTGTTTTGTTTTTACCAATTTAATGACTGAACTTCGTAACAATATATCACTTTAATTGTTAAATGTATTAAAAAATATTGAAGTCGTATTTAAAAAATTTAATTGGAGCTAATTGTTAACAAATCTCCAAGCAATTGTTGACGATCGGTAATGTCCGTGTCCCTGTCGACGAATCGAGCAGTTTGATTTCACTTCCACGGAATGTTTATAAATTAGTTTCATCGGAAGGTGAGCTCATCAACACATTGTTCCCGAATATGATTGATCACCACAAAAATCACAAATTGAGCGAGCAATTTTGACGGCCTAGAACGAAGAACTGGATTACCCAAACTAGGTAAATCAGGATCAAATAGTTGGTACTCTGCATGAATGCATAACTTTTAAAAGTGTAACAAACGAAGACGAAGTCACCAACTATCTATCTGAATATTTAGTCCTTAGTTAGTGGACGCACCTGGCTTCCCACGACACGATTTTCAGCTAAAGGTAGGCTCTGTGTTCATGACCTTTCGAAACCTAAACCAACCAAAACTATCAAAAGGAACGCGTTTGGTGATTAAATAACTGATAATAAATATTATTCACGCGACTATACTCAAAAGAAAATTCAAATATGTGTAAGTGCCGTGGTACGTTTACGCAGTGCACTTCCCCGAACCGAGTTATAACAAGCGCGTCAGCCATACAACATACTGCTCCCTAGGGGCTATTTTCACGAGATTTTGAGCGTCATTTTATTATTATTATCGTCGATTATCGGTCTACCGTGGCGTAAACTTGCTCCAAGAACGGGTTTGGCATTATTAATTGCTTTATAAACCCACAGTGTCTTAAATTTCCTCAGTTAAAACAAAAAATTAGAAAATTCATTGAAAAAATCCGCATGTGCATGCCTAGGTCTACTTCCCCGGTGTAGTTTGAATAAAGAAAATATTTTTCTAACAAGCCATTGTTATGCTCATTCATGTTTTTTTTAAATTTTTTTATTATTTTGTGACCGTAATCTAAATATTGTTAAAATCAGTTCAGCCGCTCTTGATTAGAAATGGTGTAATTAAACTCTTCGGTGATTAATAGGCGGTACGAAGTTCGCCGGGTCAGCTAGTATAATATAATTTATATACCTCGAATTAAGTTACTGTTTGAGGTTACTAATCGCCAAAATAAAAATAATTAATTCTCTAAGTCAATGTTAGACGGAAGGTTGTAACGGTATTTAAATGGATTTTATCTTGAAGCAAACATTAGCATGCGATGTAGTTTGCGCAGTAATTAAATGGTACCACAACCACAAGAGAAATTATCACCCAAGGCCAAAAAGTACGCAACTAATACATTTTCTCCAAGCCCTGATGACGATGGACGACACGACCGTCGAAACGTCCGCAGAGATGGACAACCTCATCCGGTGGGAAACCCGAAATAACTTCAGCATCATCATACGCCGGGAAAACCTCAGATCTTTCTTATAATATATCACCTCTTTTTACACATTAATTATCACCTCTTTACACATTTAATAACTGCAAAAGGACTCGTCAAGAACAGAAAAAATTGTTTTCAATTATTTATTTTTCTTATTCCTGCACCACAAAAAACATCACCATTGGCCTATTACATTGGAGTTTTTAACTTAATTTAACGTACACGAAAATCTATGCTATGGATATGGGAAACCTACCCTGGCTAGACTCAAACCCGCGACGCCTTGTGAGGCAGATAAGGACTACCTCGCCGCCACCGTGGCCAGTAAGTACATTTCTCAGTTATCAACTTAAAACCTTAACTACATCCTTGTAGAAATGTTTGTTTTTAAGCTAAAAGAGAAACGAATGCCAAGTTTATTGGACCCTTGAGCTTTCCTCAGAGCACTTAATGTATTGGACAATAAATTTTGATCAGTCTTGCGGACATGTGCACTAATTAAATTGAGTACTAAAGTTAAATCAGCTAAATACATACTACATTCGTTTATATTTACACGGTTTATTGGTGTGTTTAAAGCATGACAAATTTCAAAACTCGAACCCATGAATCTGTCCACATAATATGCTATATAAGAGACGTCTCAATAATTCATTTATTTGATGAAAATCACTGAAAATAGGATTGTTTCAGGAGACAAAAATCAATACTAAGTTTGACTATTGCAATACTTTAGCAATCTTTTACTGAAGCTTTGAATTGTCTTCTTCACAACGAAACGTTTTCGAATATTCAAGGATATTTCGAATATTTGGATTGACAAGGATGCAAAACATCAATAAAAAATCGGAAAGTGAGGATAGATTTCCTCAATTGTCCATTGTTATCCGAGAGACTTTTTATCGTTATCTTTCATGCAGGCTCTAGATTTGAAATTGAATCAACGCGAGCCCATTGGATTTAGATCGCCATATCATGAAGACCTTCATAAAAATCCGATCATCAATAATGAGGAATCAATTTAATTGCTGTGACGAGGTAGAATATTGTTTGCTTTTATTACGATGAAGAGCATATACGTAAGTGCGAAGAGAATTGAAAAATAGTTTGAAGTGCTTATGATTTGGGTTTCAACGGGAAAATATCACTTTCACCAGAGATGGACTTAATTTAAAAATCCAACTCTATTCCGCCATGAAAAAAATTAAGAGACGGAAACCCTACACGAGTATACCACCGCGAAACTTAAGGATACGTTTCAATACTTACTAGTTGTAATACTCAAAGGAATACTCAAAGAAGATAACAGAGAAACAACACAGTAAAATGGAAAAATATTTGACAGTACAAGAAAATGATCACTGGCGGACCAATGGTATCCAAGTTGTGAACTAACCCGACAGCAGATAATAAACTAGAGCACAAAAAAATCAAACGCAATTTACAAAAAAGTTAGAATACTCCAGGAATATAACATACAATGAATGAAGTAAACGCACTTGGTTGTGGTAGGACACGAATGAATACACAATATAGGGCATAGTACACCTGCATGGATTCCATCATTCCCAACGACCGGGGAGTTAAACTTGAACTTGAATTCATTGTACCCACCAATTTAGAGATCATTCTTTCTACTCACTTCCCTGGATAGAACCAGCTGTGTGAGTTGTTGCTATAACGAAATAGCAGCCGCTCTATTCATCAATAATTTCGAAATGCTTCTCCCGCACAAAACCAGTTTTTTCACTCCCTCCTGGAAAACAAGGCTGGCACAAGGATAAGAACTATCACCATTGAAATGCACGTGCATGATACTGGGTACGCTCGTGGAAAAATTCATCATAAATGTTTGTCTCCTGTTCAAACGCACGCCATCCTACACGTAGCATTCAACCAGGAGGGGGATTAAAAACTCAGGGACGGCAACTCATCAAAACTAACCCACGGACTACTTCCTCCGATGCCTGAAACGGGCCTTGATTGGTGAGAAGACAGGTCGTGGGCCACCTAGCTTGGCGGGAGCATTCGTTTTCGAACTTCCTCCTCAGAAGCAACTTTCCGAGAAAGGGCAAACATCTTTTCGCCGATGACCCCCGGGCGACCTTGAAAAAATAAAAATGGAATTCAAAAACGGGGGAAAGAAAGATAGATGCGAAGCGAGGCCACGGGTTATCCCAATAGGACGGGCTGCTGACGCTAGTGCCGGGGTATCTATCAAAATTAAGGAGGCTAGTGTGGGAATGCATAACAGCAGATGAGTAATCCATTAGGACTGCCATCTCTCGAGCATTATTCTGCATGGTGGTGAGGAATGAACGATTAAGCCAACAGAGAAAAAAATGTGGTGTTATAATAGCTTCGTGAAGACTAATCGGATATATCGAGTGGGTACCTTGAACGTTTTACGATTAGTGCGAGAGAAGCCTTCTGAATACCTTGGTTAGAAGACTATACAGCCTCGGCCACATAATGAGACAGGATAGTCTGATGAAAATAATCGTAGAAGGACAGATGGAAGAGGAAGGCATTGGATGAGGTGCATGCAACTGTGTTGGAGAATGTAAAAAGGAAGAATTATTTGAGTTTTAAAACATTAACTGATGGGAAAATTGAGGTAAGAAGTAGCGTAAAACCAATCATCCGAGTGTTACTTATGATGAAGGGACCAAAAACGAATTCTATGTCATGAAAATTTCAAAATATAATATTTTAACTAAATTTTATCGAATGAAGGTCATAAAAATAGGCTTTTCGTGTCATTTTTCGTGTCATATTTCCGGTTATCGCATTTGAAAACCCTCACTTTCATACAGGCACCAATGGCATTGCTCATCTCACAATCAACATCGGAAAATGTTGATTACTGCTAGAAATTTATACGGAATGGAAACTTATTTCAAGCATGGTCTCTTGTCTTAGGCTATCTTTATATGCACATTTTACAAGGGCTATCGCCATGTTTTTCCCGGAGGTGTATTTTTTGTTTTAAGTGAAACGCCCCCTTCAGCATGTTCATTCACGGATGACCCCTGGTCATGAGATTCATCGACCAGTATAATAGCCATCATATTTTCATTGGTCTACAATACTGATTCCATTCTATTCGATTCTATGAATCATCATACTATGAGACTAACGATAAAAATGAAATGTAGGCACGTCATCTTCAAGTTACTTGCAAGTGAAAATTGTGACAAAAGTAAAATCACGTTTAATACATAAAAATAACGATATGAGGGAGTCTAATGTATGGAATGAGTATGTCCTTAAAATAAGGGTATTGATTTATGGGCCATATTTACCCTAATTTACCTATCAACCTCGATGGGTGCCGTTTACGATTACGAAATAACTTTTCTCTATTAAAATGGCGAAAAGTGTTTATTTTGACACGCATACTCAAGAAGCTACCACCTTAAAAAGCGTCGAGGAATCACAACTTAAAATGGCGTGACTCGACTTAGAATAGACATTAGTTGAAAAAATCTGAAATTATTAATGAAATTAACCAGTAAAAAATAATTTTTCCCGTTGAGAGACAAAAAAACTACCCTAAATTCTTTTAGTTTCAAACATTTTATTTCAAGATTGAACCGCAGTGTGAGCTGCGCATCTCGTAAGACGCTCTGACGCTGACTGAGGAGAACAATATTCGTATTTATTATATTAAATTAAGAAATTCGAGTCGCGACCCCAATGACATGCATCTAGCACGGAAAACAGAGAAAATCGTGCATACATCCCTCACCAGGAAGCCGTAAGAAAATTCCGACGGCTATCTTACATCTACACTGGACTTCAAAATTCGCTGCTCACGGAGGAGAGTTCACCACGATCCGTATTTCAATATGCAGTTCGAAAAGAATAACCACTGATATTTCACAAGATTGACACATATGGTTGTCCGATTTCACGAAACCAAATTTTACGACTGCCACTGAAAATAATTCCGGATAGCATGCGAATAAGTTTCTGAAGATAATATGTAATATTCAATTCGAGGACGTAAGAGAAAATTTTCCGGTTTCATCTGGTAGAAATTTATGTTATTATCGCGTACCACCCTCATGTAAATATTAAGGATCTCATTTCCCTTATCCAACAGCAAAAATTGAAGGGGGAATCGTCTTCCTACACCATCCTTGTCCCGGACGGTGTGGGGAGGTTAATTCCATAACGGCCACATTTGGAGTTTGAGGGGGAAGAGTGTTCAGAGAACTCATTAGTGATAAGAGGAGTAAGTTTGAAACAATTGAAATACTTGAGCCATGATGTTACAGTGGAGAATGAAATGCCGCCGAGATTGACCAGTTCTACACGAAATATACCAAGGAGCCGAACGGGATAAATCCCTTCCATCTACCAAATTCTTTTCCTGAGTTTGAATATCGGTTCTTGTTGAAAGACCCATGTTTAACATCATCGGAATTCACTTCTATGAAGTTATTTACTCATAAGAATATTCGAACTTTTCAACAATATGGTTTAACACTTTCCCGGCGAAAAGAATGAAAAAAAACTTTTATCGAGTTTCCGCGCGGGTAAGATTTTTTTACGCGCGCGGAAACCCAAGAATAGTTTATTCATTTTTTCAACTCCACTATAATATTTGTACAGCATGTTTCACCGCCAAGCGGTATCATCAGGTGGATCAACACGACGAAATTTAAATTTAAACATTAATGTAAAGGTATCTGATGATGCCGCTTAGCGATGAAACCAGTTGTACAAATATTAAAGTTTAGGGGAAAAGTACGAATATAAAAAGGAATATTCTCACTTTTATCCGGAGTAAAATAAGCTCCCCGATCTTCTTTTATTTCTTTCCTTATGCGACCGCTTCTATCCAAAGATTTCTGTTTTCCGATCCAATTTGCGTCTCACGACGCTTTGATGGGATGTGCTTCTGTAATTTCCGACTATACCAGGCTGTAAAGCAGAATAGGGTAGTTTCCTTCATCAAAGAAAACAAAAGGCAATAATTGCGATTCGTTACCCACCATTAGTGTATTCATAATATACAAATTATTTCGTTTTATAAATGCCGGTTTAGACGAATGGCAATGGTCCATTTTTATCCTCATTTGAAAAGGGCCAGATTGGCGCCCATGCGATGCCACTCCACGTGACGTCACAGGGACCTAGTTTCTATAGGGGAAGATAGGAGTTATACATCGTCTGAGGTTACCAATGCATGCATGAGGTGCAGAGCTCAGGGAAACATGTCTTAATAATCACTTATTAAAACTGGCTAAGGTCGGAAAGTTTTCCTCGTTTGATAAGGTATTAATAATCCTTATTTAAGCCAAGCGCTACCAGCCAGCAGGGTACTAGGCTACCCGCTGGCAGCCTGCGACGTATCAGCGCTAAGCCTCGCCTCAAGGTCACCTCACCGGGCGGAGGGGGAACCAGAAATACGACGTACGGAGAGATTTTCCATCATTCCTACTTACGCGTCGCGTTTTCGCGCGCTTGAAAATTTTCACTTTTCATTTAATCGCGAAAAATAGATATTGTCATTTAAAAATCTAAAAGCGTGAAATACGTACTCCAGGAGTAATAATCTTTCGATTTAGGCAATAAAAAAATAATAGGAAACCACCCTATTTCGATGCAAAAGCAAAATGTTTAGCGCGGGTTGCGGTCGATATGGATGAGTCCACACTCTCTCTCTCTCTCGCTCGAAATAGACCGCCTTCATTCCAAGTGAACACGGTAACACCTGGCATAACATTCTAACAAATCCTAAAAGTGCAGAGCTGAAACCGGAGAATAAAAGTTATGACACGCAAAATGTTTTCACACGATTAACGTCACTCTCACAATTTTTTTGGCAGTTTGAATTCAGTGTTGAAGCACACCTATGAACTTCATTCCCGCAATTATACATCCAATGTTTTTAAGACTGAAATTACGGCAAAAGTGATGTAATTAAACGATCCATCGACGTACCACGTCTTGCCTCGCAATAGCAACCGAAGTTTACTCCCATGGGTATACAATTTTTTCAATTGCAGGATGCGGAAGACAATAGTAGATTTCTTAATCCAATCAAAGTTAATATCTTCGATGCCTGAACTTATTCCGTTATCCTTCACAGTGCCTTAGTTTTGATTCCAAATTGTAAACTGCTCCACAGGGCATTTACAGAATATCAAAGTCATGGTATTTGATTTCACTACGCTCATTCACAATTCTATAGACATGCTCTTGCCAGGTAAACACACTTTTCCAACTATCCTCTCCCTGTATTATGACCACCATCGAAGGAACAGAATCAGAGACAATTTTCTTTGGCAAGCTTCTTCGGCAGAAGTCGCCCTTGGAGATGTGAGATATGGTTGTATCGGCGAGTGATTTGGCGGTATGGAATACGCGCCAGGGTAAGCGGGTGGTGCGGGGGCCCACCCCCAGATAATTTTTTAAATGGTAAGTTTTAAAGATAAGGTAAATGGTGAGTTTTGCTGCCTTATGAAGTATATTTTATTAATCTTCACACTTTTCTGCAAGTAATATTAATCCAATTAAGTAAAATTAATTAAACTTAAAACTTTCTCTGAGCTTTGGGTGGGGGGGGGGGAGGTTTACCCCCAAATCACCCCTCGCTGCGCCAATGAGCACCGATACATTCATTGCTTCAAGTTTTTTTAAAGCGCTATTTAAATGCACGGTGGGTGGCCACACGTTTTTTTGCCCATTGGAGAATCTTTTGTTTTAATATTCGCGTTTCGTTTGATTGACCTCTATAATAAAAGAGGTGATATAGGTTCGGGGCGATGCGGAGGAGACGACCGAGGACTGTTGGGGGCGAGAGTGGGACGAGGCGAGCGAGGAAGTGGCCGGGAGGAGACGTGGGCGGCTTCAACCCCCGAGGCCACTGGGCGCTCTTGCGGTCGCGTTCGGAAGACACGGAAGGAAAAGACACGAGACGACCTCCGCACCACTTGCACTATGGGAAGCATTCCCACCCATAGAGCATGCGTAGGGCGCACGTCAGAGCATGATATCTCAGCTGACTTAGTCCACGTAACTAATCCCCAAGACTCCCAGGTACCTCGGCCAAAAACCACGCTGCAGACATCTGGGCGGATTCGTCTGATGTCTCCTAAATGCTATCCACAATATTCATTTACGAATAATAAACATCTTCTATATTATTTCTACTGTATAGATACCTTTTTCTCAACTTATACGCAACCAAACTCTACAAATGATGTACCAAAATGCACACAATGTATCAGAGAACATGCGACGGCATATCTTACTTCCTAAATATTCCTAAAATTGGTTTATAAATAATAAAAAAAACAAAGAAAAACCGGTAAATATTCCTGACGTTAACGGCGCACAAACTGATACATTTGTTCATTTGCAACAATATCTCGCATTCTTTAAATAACTTTTATCAAAATGCGGCTGATTCCACATTCAAGTCTCCTGTTGATACGTTAGTTTGAGTCATCATGTGCGTTTAACAGAGGATAGTGTAATTACTTCCAATGTTGTGTTTAAAGAGGTCCTCTGACCTCAATTTGTACATGAACATTCCAATTAAATTTGTACATAAGAACCTACCTCTTTTATCTACATTTAAAAATTAGAAACGCGCCTATCCCTCTGTGGGCCTGCATTGAAAAGAGCGGGGGAAGCCCGCTGGGAGCGGGCGCAGCACGCTCGTCGATTTTTAAATAAGTGTCGTAATTTTTCGCCACGCTACGCTTCGAAAGCGGGCGACGTTCTCGGGACCCTTAAGCTAGCCATAAACGAAATTAAATACCACTTATCGAAAAAAATAAAGAAAACTCTATTAATCTTTTGATTTAATCAATTAGATCTCCAGTTTGATGATGAGTTCGACTTTGCAAAGTATACGACGTGAGCTGATTTCGCTAGCCCTTTTTAACTTAAAAATTTCCCCAATGATGAAGTCATCAATAGGGTGGTTTCCTATTATTTTTTTATTGCCTAAATCGAAAGATTATTACTTGGAGTACGTATTTCACGCTTTTAGATTTTTAAATGACGATATCAATTTTTCGCGATTAAATGAAAAGTGAAAATTTTCTAGCGCGCGAAAACGCGACGGCTAAGTATGAATGCCGGGAAATCTCCGTGTGACGTCGTTCTGGTTCCCGCTGCCGCAAGTGAGGTGACCTTGGGGCGAGGCTTTGAGCGCTAATACGACGCAGGATGCTAGCAGGTAGCCGAGTACCGTGCTAGCTGGTAGCGCTTGGCTTGAATAAGGATTATTAATACCTTATCAAACGGAGAAAACTTTTTTTTAGCCAGTTTAAAAGGTGATTATTAAGACATGTTTCCCTGAGCTCTGTGCCTCATGCATGCATTGGTAATCTCAGACGATGTAAAACTCCTATCTACTCGTATAGAAACTAGGTCCCTGTGGCGTCACGTGGAGTGGCATCGTATGGGCACCAATCTGGCCTTTTTCAAATGAGAATAAAATTGACCATTGCCATTCGTCTAAACCGGTATTTCTAAAACCAAATAATTTTTATATCATGAATACACTAATGGTGGGTAACGAATCGCAATCAATGCCTTTCTTTTTCTTTGATGAAGGAAACTACCCTATTATGTTATTCATGAGACGGCCTCCTAACCACTTGCACTGTGGGAAGCATTCCCCTCATAGAGTATACGTAGGGTGATCAACAGAGCTTTAAATCTCAGCTGTCTTGAGTCCACGTATCTAGTCATATAGCTAGCCATAACTAAATAGAATAGGACTTATCGAAAAATAACTAAAACGATATAAATATTTTGATCTATACAGTTAGATACCCGATTTATAATGAGTTTGACTTGCGATGGATTGGGGGTACGATGTGAGCTGATTTTGCACGCGCTTTTTAAATTAATAATATGCCCAAATTTGTTTCCAGAGAAATTAAGAATAGTTTTAAAATTCCATCCAAACAGGCTAATATAAAAGAAGACAATAAAGCGAGTTGTAAGAAACATATACTTCTCTTTGAAAAGAATTTTCTTGTGAATATCAGTTAAAAATAAAAAAATAATAAGTAAACAGAACTGTGGGGACCATCACTAGATTTCTAGGAAGGAAGCAAAAATTAAATGAGTGGAAACAAAATAAGATAATAATTTCCATCTTTCACAATCCCTAATATCAGCAATTTATAAATACGTTACTTAGTAAGCAGTCACACGCATAGGTGCAACGGTATAAACATCTCTTTTGAAGTCTCCTCGGAAACTCGCCTCGACCAATTACGGCTTTGAAGTTTAAGTGGTACCTGACCGTAAATCACGAGATCTGGGTACGAATTTCGGTAATGTCAAACGATAAATTCACAGCCAGTTTCCTCTTTAGATGTTTATGCAAACGCTTCATATAAACGACTACACAATCTTTCATGCATTCATGTATTGATTTATTGTAACCATCATGATTCTTAGCCCTGAAGAAGATATAACAAAATTTTGATACGTTGGCAAACAATTTTGCATATCGGTGATGGTTTTCCGGGTTTACACCGCGTTGATTCATGTTTTGCGGACAAAAACATGAAAACGCAAAAATGATTAATGTTTTGTCCGCAAAACATGAATCAACGCGGTGTAAACCCGGAAAACCATCACCAAACAACTCACCGCGGAAGCCTCCGTAATAATTTTGCATATCATTCGCAGATCTATAATCCGAGACGCTATACATCAATAAATAACTACGCACAAAATTGAATTTTTACGGAGCCGAGACTTATGATTGCCAGAACTAAAAACTCTCAACGATAATACGAGTAGAATCTAAAATTTCCCCAACCATCGTATTTCATAACATTTTCAACCTTTTTTCCTCAGACTAGAAGCGTAATTCGAAATTTTTATGTTTTTGTATAGAATCATCTATGTAGTTCCATAGTTAGTTTTGTGGCCACAGTAGGTAGTTTCTTCCCATGCCAAGGGCTTGAGATGAAACCCCGTGTGCAACAGATATCTTAACGAAAGAATCCCCATCCCTTCTAGTGTTCTAAACACATTCCGAGTTCTAATCCTCACCACACCAGAATCTTCATATGAGCTCGACAAAAGGGTAATCTATTCCTGAATTTACATATTAAAGTCGATTTTGATTCTATTCATTTCTTTGGCTACCCGTAACGGCTGGAGAACGAAAATGTTGGCCTCCTAGCGGAATACAACTCTAATAATTTGATCTGAGCCTGTTAAATTCATAGTAATTAGTTTGTGTGACAGGTGAAGTCTTGATTTTTGCAAGCAGTAACAATCAAAATGAATTGATTAAAGAAATTGTCTCAAAGAGGAACCAAATAAGAATTGCTTCACTGAAAACCGTAAGCACGGCACACTATTTACATGGTTGTTATCAGTTCTCTCCCTATTGCAATTTAAATTAAAACTCCTACTTCACTTCAATTTATCCTTCTGGCATTTCATGAGGCGCAGTGTAGCAGCGGCGAAGTCCGGTTTTCACCAAACCAAAGCGGTGTCGGGTAAGGGTTGGAGGGGTGACCTTGCCCTTCAGCAAGTCAAAGACTGGAAAGAATGACAGCCATAAACCTGTTATTTCAACGCTCTTTTTGCAATAGTCCACCACACAAATCTTAATGTGCTTTATGTCAACTAGTTTGTCTAAGGAGATTCTTTAGATCATTTAATTAGCAGATACGTTGCTAGGGCAAAATGTCAGTCCTAAAAACAAAACTTCATGACATGAGAAGCTTACGCTGGACCACACACACACACTGTGGCGCCACAAGCCTCACGGCGGGTGCGTAACGCGAAACACTACGGTTAAAAATATCGTGTGACATCATTGGTTCGTGTGGATGCAGGAACCAATTTCCTTAATCGTGAGAGCCTTCGGGGGCGTGTCTGTTTACGTAGTACATACGTGAACTTGTGGAGATTCTCCAATTACTGTATACCCTAGATTATAGACCAGATATATATTATAGACCCCAGATTCCAGATGATGACTCTGTAAGCCGAAACGCGTCTTCCGCATTAAAATAATTATGGAAAAGGGCAACTAACTTTCATTTAAACAAGATAGTAAATGAGTCAATACGTAAGAGACACTGATATTTTCGTTGCACTTCCATTGCCTTTCTACTCATTCTGCAGAACCTTTGAATTAAGAACAAAATAAAACCCACAGAATGAGCAATGATCCCTCATATCGCATGGCCATCTCTCACTTCGCTACCTTGGTTTGACAAGGTTCTAACTGACCATCAGCTGGTTTTGAGATAAACCTTGTCAAAGTTTTAAACTGCTCTATTTCTATTATTAATAGGAATTTATTTTTTATTTTTGGCACATACACCAGTGATCCACTAGATACAATAGTAATTATTACTTTAAGAAAGTATGTTATTTATTTTATTTTTTTACATGTTTATATGTGTAATAAAATAAGTAAAATGCCGTTAGAACCTTGTCACACCAAATATTAGTTTTTTCTCCTTGCAGTTGGAACTTTGTCACTGTTCTAAATCTGTTATTATTTTACATAAAGGAATAAAAACCGGTGTACACATAGAGATACATAAACTTAGTTATATTGAGTGAGAACACCAAATTTTGCAAAAATGTCAGTTAGAACCTTGTCAAACCAAGGTAGCGACTTGACAACTGCGGGCCAACTTCCTGCGTCAAGACCGAGGAGACGTGAGGATCATCTGATCCGTTTCCGCAGAATATCAACCACTGCTTGGACCCTGAATGAATCTCTCCTTTCACGATCGAGGAGCCCAAGGTCACTACGGTGAGTCTAACGCCGGTTATCATCTCAGTGACCGTGATCAGACGGAATAACTGAGCGGAAAATAAGCTTATATCCGGAAGTTAGAATCACATCCTTGAATCACTGAGAGAGAAATTAAATCGTGAATTCCGAATGGAATTTACCAACCAACCTGCATGCATTAACGTCGCTAATGCAGTAAAAAGATTTAATATGCATATTTTTCCAGTCATACGGCGATGCTTTGCATAAAACTCGATAAAAACATTGCGTAGAATCCAGTTACGGTACAAGTCCGACACAACTATGAGTCACCGAGACCTCGCTTAAAAAATCTTAATACATTGCAAAATTTAGTCTTTGAGAATGGTATCATATCAGTTATTTTTACTATGCTAATTATTCGTAGGATTGCTTTAAAGTTCTATAGAATTGGGGACTTACGGAATTACATACGCATTATGGTAGAAAAAAAATTAATTTAAAAAAATCAATTCAAACGATTATTACAAAAGTAAAAAAATTAATTTACGCATGTGAAAATGGTGCGTATGGGATGATGGCCACGAGCAGTTATCAAGAAGCCCATTTTCGGCCCACAATCCCGCAAAATATTCCTTATAACTTTCACCGACGTATTTCAAATAAAAACTACAACCAGCTTAGAAATAGCTAGTCTAATGTCATAAATAAACTCTGACAACCATCATTTTACAGATTTTCTTACATATAAACATCAATATCAAACACTCAATGGGAACACTCAAAAGGAACCCAAGATAATTCGTTATGTCATGGAATCATGTATTTATAGTTAACTCCATGACACAAAAGGTACGAGCTGACCCGTCAGTTAAAGACTAAAAAAATACAACTTGAAGGGCCGCCACAAAAAATGGTACAATAGGAATATAAACCTACTATAATCCTAACGTACCAACTAATGGTTTTCCGTGAGTGAAACCATAGTCTAGACGCGCTTATTTGTAACCTACACTCGGGGTGTACAGCGATATTCAGTAATTAGCACCCCACCCTATGCTTTTACAGATACAGTGATATCTTTGAAAATATATCAAACTCTTACTTTCAAAAATAAAATAGTGTCAAATTTATGCCTTTTCAGACATTCAAAACAACTGCTAAAGGAAAACTTAACCTATCTCCCAAAGGACATAATTTTTTCCCAAAAATGATAAAGCTTGAAGGGGCTTGAGGAAGATATGGGAGAGTAAATTTCGCTTTTCAGTTTCGTCTTGCGACAAATATATTTATATGTGAATGTTTGAATTGAATTTATATGTTAAGATATATGAATGGTTTCCCAAAATACACGCTAATTTTATGCATCGAACAACAGTATTACCAACAATACGTTAACGTTCCCAAATTTCTGGTCTCATCCCCACTCTGCCAATGCTACCTCAAACACGATAATTTTACCCCAGAGAAAATATTAAAGTAAATTTTCAATAATTGAAAGCACTGCATATAATAAGTGATCAAGACGTTTTGTTCGCAGTCTTGCGCACGGGAGCAATTATCACCAAGGATGAAATTCGCCATTATAAAATCCTTTGGCTTAACCGGTATTCGAACCTGGACCTCCCGATTGCCGGTCGGGTTTGCAACATCTTGTTCGGTTAACCCAGAGATTCTTTTTGGAAGAAGATGGCTTGGTGGAGTAACTGGTAGCATACCTGATCGGCAATCGGGATATCCGGGTTCGAATCCAGGCTAAGCTAAGTGATCTTATCGTTAACAATTTCATCCTCGGGGTTTACTAATTCAGATACAGATTTATGTTGACAAGGGTTTAACCTATGTGCCCTGTGAATTCCAAGATGATTCTCTCAATTTAAACAAATAATAAGGGAAGGAAAAAGACAAAACACGATTGAATTAGCTTGCGATGCGCGTCCTGTTCACTGTTCGTTTTTTATGGTTCATCAAAGTATTCTTGCTGCACTCTACGTAAGTAGCTCATATAAATTTCCCACATATTACAATGACATTATATTGCAATGTTTTTTCAATTACTATAAAATCAGTTAAGCTCAATCCGAAACAAGAACAATTAAAGCCATTTTATGAAGATACTTAACCATTCAAGCTAAGCCTCGTTATGTTTGAAGCGGACAATAAAAAGTTCCACCCACCATCGTGGCGCATTTTAAATTTCAAAATATCTCCCTTCCTCTTACTGCTTCATTAGACCTTATCGCATGGCAAGGTGGATTATCCGATTATGACGCACGCACAAACTGCGGTAGTTTTAAGTTTTAGATGACGAAAGATAGTTAAGATCCCTACAAGAGAAGGGACAGAACTTACATCAAAATCCTAATCAAAACAGCATTTAAATGTACCCAGGAACAGTGCACTGCTAGAAACGTAATAATATTACAACCTTTTGATAATAATTATCAAAATTAAGAATTTTATGCTTCATTTGGGAATGCTTACAGGTACTTGCTATTTTCACTTATTTAACCATTGAAGGATTTAAGCGACTACAACTTTCACATAGATTTACAGCTACTTTTAATATAACAAGAATTTATTTCTATTCACACCAGCAGGGCATAAGCACAACATACGAATTCCAGTTCGTATAGGAGGAGAACACGGGAGATAGAATTGGCGGATGCTAGAGGATTAAAGCATGGCTTCTCCCATACGCCTAATATCCGCGTTCACATTTTATGGACAGCTGTTTTCCTTGAAGCGCCTTCATTCACGTCCAAGAAGGCGGACTTAAGCTACTCAACGGTGCTTAGCAGATTTATCAAGTTCTTCGATATATTTTGTACAAATATCACAGCAAAATCACGTACAATTATGCATATCACGCATGCCGTGTTATGGTTCTTCAAAGCTGAATGATAAGTCCCATTTAGAAAAGTGCACCGCCATTCCCATTAATTTTTAAGATTCACTTTCCGTAATAGCTGAGAGTAATTGGAATTTTCATTGAAACGTCGCTTCGAATACTGAAAATGCTGCTAATATAGTTATTCAACATTAAGTTCGACTGCAACAATAAATTCGTCGTCCGCAAACAAGTATTGGAAGCTCAATGAAACAACAGAAATGCGTGGAGTAGATATGTTAGCCACATAATTGGTAACGTTTTGTACTGCATAATGTTTACAGACATGGTCATTCGTAATTTGGCATTTCACATCCATCGCTACAATTTTAGACAATGAGATTGATTTCGCTCAAGCAAATCAAACTAAGATGGAAGCAGAAAAAAAACGAAAATGAATTATATTGATCAGCGAAAATACATTAAAATTCACGTAAAATAGTTAGGCTGGAATATTTCCCGATCACGCTTTATCACAATTTGTCTCCACTAAACAATCCTAAAGAAACATTTGACCTGCATACTTGCCCACTCTAGGATGGACATGCTTCGAAAACAAAAATAAACAGTGTAAGACTTTCTGTCTTCAAAAATGAACAACCGATTTCAACGATAACGTTCATAAACAGTTGGAACGATATTAGATTCGCACATTTAAAAAACTGTCCAGCATTGACGCCAGTAAAACCATATAGCATTCGGAAATCAGGTATGACGATGAAGGTTTCAAGGGTTTTTCACCGCGATCGGGCATTGAGGACAGACTGGACGAGACCAAAGACTATAAAAGAGTTTTCCGATTGCAAGATTGAACTAGCCATTGGGGCACTTCGCGGATTAATTCGTAAGTGTGAGCCAAGAGAAGACATTACTCCCTCTTGTCAACGTTAACTGCATTCTCAAATATACAAAAAAATTAAACTTAGATAAAACTGATGTAAACTATCATTATTGGGATAAAATGTTGAAAAAGATCTGCTCTATATGCTCTGAAATTTTCAAGATGACAGTCAAACTTTTAAACAAGCAATACCACAGGAAAAGTGACCGGTCTAGTGTGAATGATGTGTTGTATTTAATACAAAAATTTCCCAGAGAGAAAATTGTCACATTGACGTGGACCCAGGATCTAATAAATTAGCAGCGATTACAACGGCCCATTATAGCGCAACTTGGTTGCGTAATTGGTTTAGCCCGAGATCGCGAATTGGGGAGACTCCTAAGTTCCGGTCAAGACGAATAAGCCTTCCTTCACAGCCTTTTCGCACTTCAGGAATTGGTTGGTGTAAATCAAAGGATAAAACTGTGAAACCCCTAATTCAATACGCTCAATCGTACCCCTCCAACCTCCTAAAGTCCCTTCTGGGTATAAATTTACACGACAAGCTAAAAAATTTTGAACTTGAAAATTATCTCTTGGGGTTGAAACATGTTGTACCAAAAAAAAAAAATAAACCCGTGGAAGAAAACGAAGTCGTTTTGTCATTTGTGCACTAATTCAACGTTAGGCCATAAACGCATGAATTCGTTTCAGGCTAGACGCGGTTTTATGCCTGATTGAATATACCTACAAATGGTAATTTCCATGCTTTAAAATTTAACTCCAATACCATGGTTTCGACACTCTGTGTCATCGCCAAGGTCCATGAAAATGACAGTGTATCGAAAACATGGTCGGCAGTGGGGTTATAGGCTTAAGTCAGGAAACTACCTTTTGCTGCTATATTTTATCATGTAATACCATAAAAAACGCAAAATCTCGCATCAAGAGAGGATAGATTCAGAACTCACCCTTTCTACCGCCGAAGCACATTCCGCCAGCGCCCATCTCGACGCAGATGCTCACGCCGGAAAACTCGATGTCGATTGGGGTTGCCCTGGGCAATCGCAGCCGCGGCGCCCCCTTCAAAGCGACGTCCAAATCCATGGCAGAGGAGCACTCTTAACACGACGGGCCAGATAGATTTAGTAGAGATATACTTCCTGAAGAAGAGGAATCGGAGCACTGCACCAGGCGGCGGGCGTGACCAAAACAAAAATCGGCGGCGGACGAAGCTGTCCTCGCCGAGGAACGCCGCCCGGCGCCCCTCAAGCTCGCGCTTGGAACAACAACAAACGAGCTCGTCAACTGCGAACTATCGCACGCCGGTCTTTGGCCGAAGCACTCCGAACGGCGAGAGAGACGCTGCACCTCCACAGTGGGTACACCTCACCGTCCGGAGTCCAACTATCCAGACCGAAGGCTTTTCAAAAGTCACAGAAAGGAAGCGCCCCGATGGCCAAATCTTCTTCTGGCGCGCTCTCGTCAAAAACTGCCTGCTTGTGGCGGAGTATCGCTGTTTTTCGCCCGTATCGCGGACTGTGGGAGAGGGAGTGAGCGAGCAGGGAGGGCCCGGAGCGAAGCGTGGAAGGCAGGCTTCTCTCCCCTCCTTTATCTGGGAGGGCGGGGGGGGGGGGGGCGCGGCGAACTCATTTCCCCTCACGGAGGAGACGCGCAAAAGGGAGGGAAAAAAACACACTGCCCACTCTTGTGAGTTTGTGTAGACTTCCTCCTCCTCCCTGCGGCTTCCCCGCTGCGGAGACGCGGGGGAGACTCCTTTCCCCTGACGGATTCCTGGTCATCGCAAGACGCGCCAGGGCCACAGCTGCGGCAATGCCGAAGGTGGAACTCGGAGAGGAGGGTCAAGGTGAGGAGCGTGGAAGAAGGAAGGTGGGCACGCCGGCAGGCGGAGCGCAGTTCACGAGTTTCCGCTCGAACCCCAGGCGGTGCGATCGTACGGGCTTATGGATTCGCGTCGATTTTTTGAGGATTGCTGTAAACTGGCCTTGGTGGCAGCGGGGTCAACTCCTCTCCAGCAAAACTAGAGGTCTCGGGTTCGAGTCACGCCTGGGTAGGTTCAGAACCTGTTTGCCCGAGCGCGTGTAATTGTAAACTTGTAGAAAAAACGGCGTAAGAGGCCAATATGTGCTGTTTACGTTGGAATAAAAATAAATCGCGCAAAATTTACCTAATAGAGTATTTGCACGTTTTTGGTGAGGCCTGTTAAAAATATCAGTTTGGTTTAATTAAGCAAAATTCCAACTCCTACAGTCGTACGACCATGGGCGAATTTGTTATTAACAAATAAACATTCCAAAATCAATGTTGCGCTTAAAACACTACGCCGCCATGCCAGACGGCTTGTGACGTCAATCCCCATACTCAACTGACTGCAGTTCCTCCGATCATCTGCGATTGATGGAAACCTTGTTTATTGTTGTTTACGAACACTGAGGTGAATCTGACGGAATAACCCATCTGTCCTACTATAAATTAGTGGTATACTTCGTACAATAATTCTTTAAGTTCGTAGCCATGAGCGAAGATAGATTAATGGCTTGTGGGACAAAATTCCGGAATGAATATTGTTTTGTTCCGATACGTGGGAGCACCCGTGTTTCTACACCGAACAAGATTTTTGTGGATGTTCCCGATAAGCCTGAACTACGACGGAAATGGTTATTGGCAGCCCGGAGGGATCTTAAGTCGATGCCATTATTACACACAAAAGAGTTTATTATTCCATTCAGAAAAGAGAGACTAATGCGTAATACTGAAGCATATGTATGTTTGAGATGCAGTTATTCTTGTATACAAACGGCCGTGTATTCATTGATGATATACATTGCATATTTTTTTTCACTTCGGATGCTTACTTTCATTATGTATGCTTGATGACTATGGAAAAACATAATTGGTAACGTCAGTATTTTAAGCATTTATACTCGAAAAGCAGATATAAACAATGTTGGAGTGGAAAAGGAAAATTTAAAGAATTTACAATGCAGTAAAGAATCGTAAAGAAAATAACGTTACGGTAAATGTATAAATGGTACAAATTTGATGCATTGCAAATACCTACATGCGAGCAATTAGTAACATATGTTTACTCCTAAAATGTTATAGTTGAGGAAACACAACAACCTGCCTCCCTACATTTAAATTTTCAAATATTGACAGCATAAAAGTGCGGAAACATAGGGAAAAATAGTTTACTAGAGGTGTTAATGAATAAAAAACTATGCAAAATTACCCTTACTTGTACTTATTTATTGCTCATCATATCACAAATAGCACTACCACGCACACATTTCACGAGCTGTCTTTTTAATACTTATAATCAGTATATGCCGAATCAACTGTTTCAATGAAGAACTTGGCTCACAATAAATATAAAACACTATTATGTAACACTAATAAAGCATAATTATCGGTTTTCCAATCACTCTGCACACCACACTAAAAGAATTTGCACTCCTTGAAATTCGTAAGGATTCTTCACATCTCACTTCCCACACATCACTAACAACTTAGAATCAGTTTACGTTGTTTCACGTTAACATTGCGAAGACAATTAAATGATTAGTCTGAAACATATTACCTACTAAACCAGTTATTGTAACATCAAAAAACTTAGAATTTCACTATCACTCCTACCGTAACCAAAATATGACCAAAACAATAACGAACAAAAGCGCAACGAATATGCGTGAAATGTAAACACTGATTAAATCTCAAAATGAATTGGCAATAGGTTTAATACGTAATAAAATCAAACAGAACTTAGAAGCGAACAAACGAATGCAAATTAATACGCGTTCGATGTATCCCTAAAGCACAACTAGTCCAAATATGAAACATATCCCCTTCGCAATAGTCAGATACCTTTGATCGAAATGCATACGGTTGGTTGAACCAGCATGGAAGAAATAAATTCCTCGAAGATGTTACATTCACAACTCACTTCACTCTTTACTTCATCGTCTATATGCAATCGAGTTAGAGACTTAATTGTTGGATGAAACGCTTCACGAGTCTATTTTCTCCCAACTCGGGAGAAAATGAAGTTACAGACCTTACAAAAACGAAGATAGGCCCTAGGTATACACCGATCACGAAGGAGTCAACGTCTGTGAGGTTATTTGAAGAAGCCTTAACGAAACCAGGTTCCATTTTGCAAATTTACTTGCAGAAAAATGAAGAAATATCGCGTAAAATACGTGAAATGTAAGTTATTCGTCAATGCTCCCGTCTGCTTGCAACTATAATATGGGAGATGACGTCACGTAACGAATAGCCAATTACAGGTCGTTTTACCCTCCAGAATTTCGATGCTAAAACAAAGGTTATTAAAACTTAAATAATAAATTAATAACAAAACACATGGAATTTTCATTAAACATATGAGAACTTCAAACATGTATGCACTAAATGGAAAGGGTTTCATGCTTATTCCTCACCCATGCAAACACTCTATTAGGTAGGCGATGACGTCTGAATTGCGGCGATTTCCGGAACCTCTTACTCCCTAACAGGAAGTGAACGAAATGCACAGCTTACCGATATATTAAATACAACAATAATTTTACCGACCCCTAGAGTGCGAACTGCGTAAATGACAGTTACTCAGTCCAATCAACCAGCAAATTCAAAACGTTAGCCCTTAGAATGGTAGACGAATGGTTGGACAGCTTAGGGCTGCGGGTGAGTGGTTTGTGGGCGGATGTTGAATATTTAGGTGGCAATTGGGCAGATATAAATAGCCGCATAGCCGTAGAACTGCGTACTGCCGCAACCCAATCATTAATAAAATTCGCGAAAGGCTTGAATCTTCCGGAAGAGCCCGCCTAAGAAGACCTGACAATACTGTGCTCACTCACCCCCCAGTGCCTTCCCATTACCAGGGGATGCAAAGCTCTATAGCTTACACCCACGCTCGACCAGTCTGATTTCCTGAGGTATTAAGGGACATCCATTAATTACGTCACGTTGGGGAGAGAGCAGGTCCTGGCAAATATCACGTAATTTTTTTTCCGCAAGAAACAGGGTAAATTGCGATCTTAGTAGTTAGTAGTCTTAAATACTAGTGGTGACTAATATTAAAAATAATTAAACAAATTGTTTTCTTTTAATTCAACACAACTAAGCGTAGATTAAAGTATTTAAACTGAAAATACCCATTTTGAACAATTGCACGTGAGATTAGAGGGAGGGGAAGGAGGTTGAGCCGATATCTCTCTGATGGGGAGGGAGGGTCCAAAAATCGCCAAAATCACCTCATGTTATTAATGGACGTCCCCTTACACGTTTAAAATTGCGCTTTCATCATCAAATTTCTAATGTGCAATGGTTGTTCCACACAGGGAGTGAATTGCACAATCTGACGGCGAGGTCAAAATTGCGTAGTGTAAAGCGGTGAATTGCTGGAAGGCATGCGGGAATGCATGGACGAGAGATGAAAAAATGTTCCCTGTTTTAATTTCGTTCGTACATTACCGCATTTCCATGCCATAATGAGAAATTAAAGCAGTTCTAACCTGCGCAAAACGTGCCCCGTGTAAAACGGCCTTAAGGAATACCACTGGGCTTAAATTTTCATATTTGTTATATGTGTAATTGGTTACATGTATATACCATGATAATTTTAAATAAAATACTTTTAGAGGACGTATCAGTCTAGTTCGATCGGTACTTGTCCGTGAGGCTTTACTAATTAAAAACTTATTGATATCTATTATTTTGGAATTATTAGGGAGTGCAAAGAAGAATCTTACCAACATTTGCCTGTTTCTCAAATTTCAATTATTTACCTAAGTACTTCTTTGTGAATGTTTTCAACGTTTTTCGGTTCCATGACTCTCTTTAGGGAAATTTTATCTCTCTGTCATGTCTATCCAAACATGGAGGGAGTGCCATGCGGGATGCAGAAATCATATTTTTTTTAAATAAAATATTTAATAAAGGTATCAGTGAAAACGGCAAAGGAGACACCTGCTCTTCATACTTTTTAAGTATTCAATGGTATTTGGAGGAGGCGACCGACAACTGAGGTCATTTGCGCCATGAGGGAAGAGTATGGAAGGAAGGTTGGAGAGAAAACTGGGGTAAGCAATAGCCTGCTCTTAGCGAACGGGATCGCAGCCTAACGTCTCTTACGACGGACAGTGTGTTTTGCTCAAAGTGCCCTCTACAAAATAGTCAAACGGGGACCGGACATACCGAGAAAATGTCTCCGCCACCGCCGGTACAGTCACTTTCAAAAGTAGGTCCCCACGGCCAGCGCGAGCAACTACGTTTTTCTCGGTGGTCGAACTTCGGGTATTGGCTATGCCTTCTGTGTCTTGAACGGGCCAGTTTGACTTACTCTCACCGTCCGCGCAAGTCTTCCCGAGGCATTCTAAATATTCGTCTAGACTATTCCTAAATTCTTCGCGACTTCCCCGACCCCCAGTGCCACAATACAAGGCGAAGCATATGTTCTCAGTCATGGGATTCCCACCCTGAGAGTATTCTGAGATGGATATTCCGAGTAGTCTGGCTTGCACTAAAAAATAACGAGACGTATCTGCGCCGCAACGCACATATGAGGAAGAAACGAAAATTGGAATTTACGTCTGAAAGAGAATTCAAAAAGTTTCCTACAAAATAACCTTCTAGATTATACCTTTAACACATTATTACCAACACCATCAATATATATTGCTCTATGTTTAAGTATTTCAAACACACTGTTTGGCGCATTCATTATTCCTAACCATTTTCTTAGGATACATATGTTTACCATGGTTTGTACTACATTTTTCTACGTGTCTCATCACGCGAGAAATCAAAAATATTAATGTGCGCTAAATTGTAATGTTTAATTCTGTATCATATTTATCCCAGTCGTTACTAACATATCCCATATGAACAAATATTTAAATAATGCTTTATACATTCGAGGTATCAGGAATTAATTAACCGACATCTTTATGTTCATCGAAAGTTCGAATGTCTTAATAGTTAAGTAAGTACCATAAATATATTTTCTATAATGAAAATACCAACGGAAGCATTAATTACATGACTTGTGTGCCTATTTCTTACCATTTAAAGGCACATTAATACTATATGTTTTATCTTTGCCCCTTCATTGAGAGGTTAACCTAAGTCTTCCCCCTTTTTCGTTTCTTTTTTTTCTGCTAAAACCAGTCGTAATTGGCGCCTGCTGATATCATGCAGGGCAATATCCTACACATTATTATGTATAAGTGGTTTTACATCATAAATAGAACTTACACTCATGTAATGAATACCTTGAGTCAGTCTTACGTGCGAACAAATACTGATCATATTCCTACTGACACTAAACTACGCACGCATAATATTCATCCGATAAAAATATATCGTGTTGGGTACCTAATGACTATTTCTGCATTATTAATACAAATTAAACTTATGAGCTGCCAAATATACTGCTTGGGATGTAGCGTTTGACGGTGTGGAAACTTAGGCGACGACAAAAGAGGGACAAGAAAAGAATGAAGGCATCCGAGATGTGAGTATAAAAAAGAAAGGAAAAGGTGAGAAGGATGGAGAGGAAAAAAAGAAGAAGTGCTATCCATGGTCGAGAGATTTTTGGTAAGGGGGGAGGGGAAGGATGAAAGTAAGGATATGGTTAGAATGAAATGGCCTAATGCGAATGGGCGTCACTTTTAATTAAAGGGGTAAGTTCAAGTTGGGAGGGGCGCAGGCACGGTGATTCGTAAAATCTTCAATTCAGAAGGGCAGGTAAATGATGTTTTTCTATGACCACCATAACTGGTTGACTCACCATCATAACTCCACGCACATGTTGCTTGTACTGTTTTTCTTAAAAAAATGAACAATATTAATGTAAGAGTATTTCCCATAAACAAAAGGACAACACTTCCTACGACGCATTATGGTCTAACAGCCTGCCATTTCACTTGATGCCAATAAACATCTCGCTGCTTCTTTTAGTGAAAATTTATGTTTATCTTAAAAGCAATTCAATAAAATTTAAAGACGATCCAATTGCTTATTCGAAAAAATAATGCAAAATTATCTTCTCCCATAAAAAATTGCCGTACCGGTAGTTTTGACCGGTAAAAATTTAAAAACTTCTTCTGATTTTCTATTCACAGTATGGGATTAAGTTGCGTTATTCAAAATGTAGGCACTACTTGTAGTCCGAATAACCTACTACTTGGGGAGTGACTGCTATTTAACTTGTAAACATTGAAAAAATGTCTGAAAATCTTTAACCGCCGGCATTGATGAACGCGATGACGGATGGTAACCGGACGCAAATGACAATATTTATATAGGCGTATATATTTACGTATTTTTCACCAGGCGATGTGAAGAAAAAATATTGGAGTAACATGCTCGAAATGCTCCGAAAATTTATTTGCACAATATGTTTTGTACAAGTTTACCAAACTACACAGATGTCTCCTCTCTTCCTCGTGCGATGGGTTACTTGCCGGAAAAACCCATATATTCTTCTCCGCTTTCTTCGGTGGTTTGGCTGTGTGGGGGGGGGGGGTTCCTACCTCCTACCTCTGAAATCGTGCGTGTGGCTCTTAACGACGGTTAAAGTAGTCAAGTTGCACCATTTGTACTACCTGATCAAGTCGAATCGATCCCCAGTGGACAAGGAACGTGTAAGCAATACGCGAAGGTCGACTTCGGAGAATAACGGAGACGGCTGCGCCAGGTATGGGGACCGAATTTTGAAAGTGACTGTACATGAGCCTGGACCCACGCAGAGGAAAGTCAATACTCTAGCCACCACACCAACCCCATTCCCCATTAAATATTCAGTTTATTAAATTAAATTATATCTGAGTGGCTCACTGGTTCCAAAAAATCTCGAAATGTAGAAAGAGGAGGTCGATTAACAGGAAATCCATTTAAAAGATACTGTTTCCATTTAAATTCGGCGGGAAGCAAGGGCTGAGTTTTGGGGGATCAGGATGATCATGCTCCCCTAAACCTAAATCATAATTTGTCCAAAAAGTGCAAAACCTGTACATTCAAATACAATGAAAATAAAAACATCAAAATTTTAAATAAATTTTAGTCTTCGACAGTACTTAAATTGTTGTTTTCAGAGGCGATTTAAATATATTTTTCAGGGACACTTAATGGGTTATGGAATACCCGCCGCTTCCCTGTAGGTGTTCCATAGTCCATAAACCCTCCGCAATCTGCATAATTGCTGCCCCCCCAATATAAAATTCTAAACTTAACCCAATGTGGAAAGTACGCCGTAGAGCTTTGAGGGAAAAGGGGACCCAATTTATCCCTTCACTAGCAAGGAAAGAATAAGGCTATTCAAGGGACGTTTCTCCCATCTATTAAAGGATATTCGAAGGTTAACGTGTCAAATGATGAACATTCAACGGACGTGCAGTAGTGGAACAAACAATATTCCCCAAGGCCGCACTCTTCATTGGGCAATTAAAGGGATTGGATATAGGAAGCGAAGGGTTAGAAAGGAAAGTAATGATTGAGTAAGTGCACGAGATATACGCATAATTTTTTCCATGGAAATAATATGCGAGGTTCGTGTGCAAGCGTTTGAGCGTGATTTTTTTTTAACCTTGTAATTTTTACATGGTTTTTCTGAACTTGCTTCTTCTGTTTGTCTGTTTCATCGATGGAATCTTGTAATTGATTTTTAACCCACTTCCCATAGTCTTGAAATTTTACATGAATGCTTGCTTTGGATGACAATACAATATTCAATAATTAGCCATTTGAAATAGTGTTCCAAATATTGTAGGAGGAACACTCGCCATCCTGAGGGTGCGCGTGCTTGAACCAACGCAAAAATCTGTTCCTTGGATAGGGTTGTTAAAAAACTGCCCAATTAAAATTTTTGACTTATCTCAGATAAAAAAGTTTTCATATAAAGGAATTTTTGTACTCTTCCCTTACGATCATAATATTTGAATTGTTATATAGGAATGAGTGAATAGCATGAGTAAAAAAATACTAAATTCTTTCAGAAATATATTCAGATTCTTTTTAAAAGGTATTAATTTGCAATGAGCACAAAGAAAAACAGAAGCTAGTAAACTTAATTAATAGCGTCAAAATCTAAGCAATTCCCTAAAATTTTCCGGGGGAGGACCCACAATAAGGAAAAAAAGCGAATTTCTGGGCGAACCGGGGCAGTCTGGGGTAATATCAATATATTACCCCAGATCGCCCCTGAAAGTAACAAATACGAAGTACCTCAGGTAGTCAACAGCGTAACGTTCCTTATGATTCGCGCGTCATGCATGACATTTTTCCCTCGCGCCGCTGACGTGCGTCTTGAACCCTGAACCCTGGGGGGGAAAATCTGGTAGGTGAGTGAGCGAGGGCGTACTTCAGTTTTTCCTATAGTTTTCCACTGTCGGCGTATTTTGCATATTGATTTACTTCAACGCCTTTATTTACATCCAATGCCTTAACTTCCTCACTAAATACTACGGCCTAATGTAAGTCAACGGTTAAGGTAGGGATTTGCATCGGCCCAACGACACTCGGATTTGTAAGTGAACTACGTCACCTTTCCAGTACTGTTTTTAACTTCCTCGCCAACTTCAAAGACAACCGAGGAAATACTACCTTAGCTCCCCCGGCAAGTAGCGTCGCACAGTAGGACCTTAAAAAATTCGTACTGATTAGGAACGGACCCGAATCGGATGAAAAAATACCCGATAATAAGGGGACATTGCTGCCGTGAAAGTGAGCTGTAATAGAAAGAATGAAAAAAAAACACAAAATGGCTTACATTTCGACGGCTCCTAGCCGTAAAGTAGTATCTCAACAAATTATTCTATTCAGGCGTATCTTGAATTTCTAGTCGAGAAAAACGTATGTGTTAAATTTGAGGCACATAATCGCATCTGAAATTTCGCTCATAAAATCGTACGTCAGAATACGTACCTGTCCACAAAGCTGTATCTCAAAAAATCAGTCCAAATAGCTGTAGCTCGACCAATTATTTAATTTTCGTTTTGGTTCCTCGATTTCCATAATATATTTAATTGCACATATTTAATGAGCAAGTAACATTTTCGTATCTTGACTCAATAAATCAATTTTCTCGCTTTTGTAAGACCTTTTCGCAAAAAGGAGTATAATTTCATCTGAGAAGATTATCTTTAGTAATCTGTTGGAATATTGAGATAATATGCGAAAATTTTTTTCATAAAATATTAATTATTAAAAAATGAATGAAAATCAAGTTCACTAAAGGGAAATTGAATTCTTGGCCGAGTTGCGGATGTACGGACTGGTATTCTGACGTACGATTTTATAGACGAAATTACAGATACGAATACATGGCTCAAAATTTGCATGTACGATTTTCTGAACTATAAGTTCAAGGTATACGCCCGAATCGAATGATTTTTGAGATACTACTTTGCGGCTATGAGCGGTCGATTTCCCAAAATAAATACAGTAACTGCAATAAACTGTCGACCGAAACTAGAGAAGAGAGTTATTGCGAAGGGGGTGGTCACGAGCGGGTATCAATTAAGATTTAAAGTACCTACGTTTAGTTCCATGAATTTATTTCACGTATCACGGCCTGGGTTTTAGGCTCACATTGAATTCGTCACCATTAATCTCATCAAAACGCAGGAAAAAATATTTACGGGAACCTAACGCTTACCGTCATGATGTCCATAAAAATCGGTAAGTACCAATGACCATTTGAAGAATTTAACCACCTAATGAGATCATCTGTCCATAATTATAGACTTAGACGACAAAATTTACCAAGTGAAAAATAAGCGTTCATGGGACCATAATTAAGGTTAAATGGCAAAAAAATACTTCTCATGAACATGGAGAAAAAATATCTGACTGAAAGGGTTAATATTAAGTTCTGGACTGAAATGCGGGTGAGTACTCTGGACACGCCCACTCCATAAAATTCTCTCGATACCATTTTCTGAAAGTGATAAAAGGTCACCAGAACCCAACTGCAGGAACTGGTCATAGCCTAAGAAATTTGCCAAAAATTTACTGGAAAAACGTACCATAGTATGGTTAGGCTTTCAAAAATAGGGTGGTTTCCTATTATTTTTTTATTGCCTAAATCGAAAGATTATTACTCCTGGAGTACGTATTTCACGCTTTTAGATTTTTAAATGACGATACCTATTTTTCGCGATTAAATTAAAAGTGAAAAATTTCAAGCGCGCGAAAACACGACGCATAAGTATGAATGCCGGGAAAAACTCCGCGTGACGTCGTTCTGCTTCCCGCTGCCGCAAGTGAGGTGACCTTGGGGCGAGGCTCTGAGCGCTGATACGACGCAGGATGCTAGCAGGTAGCTGAGTACCCTGCTGGCTGGTAGCGCTTGGCTTAAAAAAGGTTTATTAATACCTTATCAAACGAAGAAACCTTTCCAAACTCAGCCAGTTTTAATAGTTGATTGTTAATACATGTTTCACTGAGCTCTGAGCCTCATGCATGCATTGGTAACCTCAGACGATGTATAACTCCTATCCTCTCGTGCAGAAACTAGGTCCCTGTGACGTCACGTGGAGTGGAATCGCATGGGCGCCAATCTGGCCTTTTTCAAATGAGGATAAAATTTGACCCTTGCCATTCGTCTAAACCGGTATTTCAAAAACCAAATAATTTGTGTATTATGAATACACTAATGGTGGGTAACGAATCGCAATCAATGCCTTTCGTTTTCTTTGATGAAGGAAACTACCCTATTGCTTTATCAAGCCTAATTTGATATGTATGAGAGCTTCCGTCGACTCGACGAGAAGTTTTTGGAGCAGATTTTTCAGTCCAAGTTCCAGCGAAAGCCGTTTCGGCCATCCTTTTTTTACCATTGAAGACTTTAAGTATTACCTGTATTAATTAGTAGATGCATACACGTATTAGGCTGTATTTACATGTTTATGCACGTATTATTGTTCGTCTTAAATTTTTGATTTCCTTCTATGGATGTCACTCACCCACTTGGCAGATAGCAATTTGCAAAAACAAATTCCGACGCTATCGAGAGAAACTAATGCAATTTTAGATTCAGGACAAGAGAATACGCAGGGGTCCATCAACAGAACTTGAAAAACATGGTACAACCGGAATATTGAGGGCCTGTGTTATTGCGTAACACTTGAACACTACGAGATGGACTGGTAACCCAATCTGCATAAATCACTTAGCTCGCCTGTTTTTGCCTTGAAAGGAATGACATCACAAAATTACAAGATCAAAGGGATTGTACCTTGACTCCCTTGTTCACGCTCCAGACTCTTAATGCTACTAAATGACGCCCTTCTAGTAGTAGACGACAGGAAATTGCACAGCGCCTTTATGGCCGAGGACATAAACTAATCACCTCACCTCCGACCCCACTCCCAGATACCTTCCCTTATTTTTCCCACCCCTTACTATATATCCACCATCCCCTTCCCCTCACCAGTTTTGCGGGTTGCGTTATTTTCGTCCTCAAGAGATGACTACCACTTTTCACCACCACTGATCACAAGCGAGGATTGGCATGGGATTCAACCATTAAGGCTATTATATTTGGGGCATCCAATTACACGTCTCGCAGCTACCATTTTCCTCAATCTGGCGTGAAATTACGCGAATGCATGGGTAAAATTAGAACACAGGCTAGTTGACCATCTCCCGTTCATGAATTCTCGCATTCATTCTAGAAATTCACCCCTTTATACGCGACGCAATTCGATATGCGCTCTCTCACTTTACGTCAGTTAGTGCATAAACATGCTCCGTGTAAAGCGAGCTTTAAACTTTAGGCTAATTAATCATCGAGCACCAACCTCGAAAATTGTGTCCGCTGCTTTTCCCATTCTCTGCCCTGCCTCACATCCCCCGCCTTGCAAGTTCTGAATTTTACTTCATACACCACATGTTCTAAAAGAAATATAAAAATTGTTCATACGTTTACAATACTGATTATACTAAATTTACTAATATCCATCATCCACTAAAAATATTAAACTTTCATTGAATCCCACGGTTCTAGGAATAAAGGGACAGTGAAAAAATATTTACCCACTAAATCATTTCCACTAATCAGAACTAGCAGGTTCAAAAGTAATCTTATTGTGGGACGAAAACTTCATGAGATAGACGATATTATAATGTAGATTGTTAGATAAAACAGCATTCTCAAATGAGACCCTTTACGATTGACCGTTAAAAAAATTCCCGGAAAAGGAGTTTTTAAACGTTTACTACACCTTGTAAAAATATTTTATCGCTGCGGATAATTAGAACAGCATTTATCTCACCCTCGGAGAAAAACGGTGAGAATAGACAGTAGGCCTTTATTTACGGGACACAGCATGGTGAGCCAGATAGCGGTTAATTAATGATAGCCTCAGGAATGATGCAAATGAAATAGAAAAATCAACAGAAACCTTCAGATGATGGGCACACCTTAAATACTACCTGGAAAGGACTTATACGCAAAACAGAACGCCAAAAATCGAGGTCCTCGACGCTGCCACCGGTAGGCTACCCAGAGAATCCGGGCGGGCCATCTCTATCTTCGGCACTCAGACCTCATCTGATCTGAAGATGTGACCAGCATAGGCCACGAAACTTCATCAGAACTAAACTTCGACGGAGCTAACCCGAAAAGCAATGGAGAGAAATACTATGGATCACTGAACGTCAAAGAATAACACAGCGGATTGGCCACATAATGAAACATAGCAGTTAAGTGGGAAGCATTATGGAAGGAAAAATTGATGGAAAAGTATAAAATCGTTTCAGGCTTAATTTTGTGGAATATTTCTATATCCATGATTAAAACACAAATGGTAATGATATTCGGCCTTCATTCATTTGTTCACCTAAACTGTTTCCCCCTCCCACTCCCTTCACTCCAATTCCATATGCCCCCACCTCCTACCTTGGCCTGGGCAAATATACCGAGAGAATTTTTGTTGGAACTAGGACAGATCAAGAAACATACGGGGAAGATGAGCCTCAGCGAGATAAAATAAGTTGATTGGGATTGGGTGAAATGAAGGACTGCAGCATATCAATCTTGGAATTGCAATACTATTTATGTATGTTTTCGAAGTCTGGATTTGAGTTATTAGGGGTAGTACTGATCGATAACTGTAAGTACCGAGTGCCTAAGAGAGAATTGAATTAATAGCATGATGGAGAAGATGGAGTGCAGTCGGTCAGCAGTGTGTATTGATACGTCTCAAATAGAAATTTGAAGTTTTCACTTCATCATAGAGTTATCAGTCCACGTAATACGATTAATGATCTATTATTTTATAATTAGCCATCAACTGGTTTATCATCAATAACGTCAACTTTACGAAATTTATAAGCCAATACCCTGATAGCATAACTAAGTAACACCGTTATGAAACCAGTATCGTATTTATTAAAATTCATAACTGAACCTTATAACGCGTCATTTTTTTATGTTCCTCATTGGGAAGCATTCTCATCGTACGGCTTGAAATTATCAATAACACGAAAATTTGACTTAGCTCACCAAATAAACAAGAATAAAAATAACTGAGAATAATAATAAAAAATAAAAAAATGGTGGCTTACAAATGGATTACTCGGACAATACTGTATAAAACATGCAACATGGAGTTATTCGCAAATACGATGACTCAAAGCTCATAAATAACTTCACTCTGTCTTTTCACGTTCCTCAGTTTTCCTAAGCAATTACGATAACTCTCTATGCATTTATTCACTCTCACATTGGCATCCAAATGGCACTTTCCTGTTCTTTCCGCGTTGACTTACCATTCATACCTCCGTATTTAAAAAGAACTGTCATTTAAGGCTACATGAACTGCCATGACTCAATAACATCTCCATCCGTTAGTTCATTCGTATCGTATTTCTCCATCATCCTATGTCTCAAGAACCCATGCAATGCATCTTTTCCTTTACCACCAGAAATAAGGATTTTAAACTTAGATATAATGAAAAGCATTAAATTAACCTTTGAGCTTAATTAAACGAGAGCTATGCCACCCATTTTGAGATTAATTCTCAGACAATAGGGTGGTTTCCTATTATTTTTTCATTGCCTAAATCGAAAGATTATTACTCCTGGAGTACGTATTTCACGCTTTTAGATTTTTAAATGACGATACCTATTTTTCGCGATTAAATGAAAAGTGAAATATTTCAAGCGCGCGAAAACGCGACGCGTAAATAGGAATGATGGGAAAAAGTCCGTGCGACGCATTTCTGGTTCCCCCTCCCGCCTTGTGAGGTGACCTTGATCGAGGCTCTGAGCGCTGATAGGACGCAGGAAGCTAGCGGGTAGCTGAGTACCTTGCTGGCTGGTAGCGCTTGGCTTAAAAAAGGTTTATTAATGCCTTATCAAACGAAGAAAACTTTCCGACCTTAGCCAGTTTTAATAGGTGATTGTTAAGACATGTTTCCCTGAGCTCTGTGCCTCATGCATGCATTGGTAACCTCAGACGATGTATAACTCCTATCCTCTCGTGTAGAAACTAGGTCCCTGTGACGTCACGTGGAGTGGAATCGCATTGGCGCCAATGGGGCCTTTTTCAAATGAGGATAAAATTTACCCTTGCCATTCGTCTAAACCGGTATTTCAAAAACCAAATAATTTGTGTATTATGAATATACTAATGGAGGGTAACGAATCGCAATCAATGCCTTTCGTTTTCTTTGATGAAGGAAACTACCCTATTGTAATCGCACATTTTCGTCAAATCTTAACACTTTAACGTCCTTAAAATTCCAGAATATTATATAACATCTCGGCAAGGCTGGATACCCAAGAAAAAGCATTCTAATGGTAACTGCAAAATCCATCCATGGCATGGCATCAAAAAAATGTTTGTGTTGCCATAGCTCAGTAACGAAGGAGTTGCGACCCGGTGCATATGGACAAAAATGGTTACTATTGTCTCCCCTACTAGCCTCTGAAGTATTGCATATTCCTCCTGAAACATAGTTATTTGTGTAAATTTAGTTCATATATTTCGCAACGCCCACGTCTCACTGTCGCGGAACACCCTGGATATTTTATTAGAGACCGAATTGACGAGCCGAAATAAGAGATTAACGATAAGAATTATAATTAACCACAAGATCCCGGAGTACATGTGTCTCTGGGGGTAAGGGAACAATATGGACGCCATCTCCCTTTTAAAGTGTTTAAATACTTATTAATGGTGAAATATATATTGTGAAGTGAACCAATCAATTTCTTTACGCCTGAAAGCAAATATGATCGCACAAATACCTAACTCAAATAACGTAAGTGGCCAATCCGAAGGTTAACTTTGATATATTCTGGCTTCACCTCGTCCTTCATCCACTCCACGCAAGCCTCACCTGACACGCCTTGCCTTTTCACGTGCCTTAGTTTTCCTTAGCAACGGCGATAACTACCTGTACACTGTGGTTTTTTTTCACCCTGTCATTGGCTCCTGAATGCCTCTCTCCTCTTCTTTCCGTGTTGACCTAACACCAATGGCAGCACCGATAAATAAACCGTCATCTCAATCTACATGAACTGCCGCGACTCAATAACGCCTTTTCATCAATTCTTTTCTACTGCTCGTATTTCTCCATTTCTTTACCCCGCTTGACCTCATGCAATGCATCTTTCTTCACCTTCAGAAATATGAATTTCAAAGTGAGACGCAGTGAAAAGAATGACAGAGGTAAGATATCGATCAAAAATTTTCATTCCTTTGAACAATAAAATCTCAATAAAAAAATCATAATGCCTTAATACGCATACAGCTGGCGAAAGGAAAAAAAACTATCAATATATCATTTATTAGAGACCGAATTGACGAGCCGAAATAAGAGATTAACGATATGAATTATAATTAACTACAAGATCCCGGAGTACACGGGGGTAAGGGAACAATATGGACGTCATCTCCCTTTTAAATGTGTTTAAATACTTATTAATTAAGAAATATATATTGTGAAGTGAAACAATAGAATTTAATCATACATTGATTCAAGTCCCTTACCGATTACTACTACAAAATATTTTATCGTCATCAGTTTTGAAGATTTTTAAAGCAACTTGCGTCTTCTCCCGCAGATACAGACATTTGTATTAGAAATTACCAGAAAATGATTTTGATTGTCCACTTACTTACCTAAAGGCCCAAACATTGAGTGATAAATGACGCATAAGCTTTTCACTGAGGCATTTGCGACTGAACATCGTAGAAGCATTTCTTGAAGGAGTCTATTTAGAATATACTTTCTGGGGGGACGGATGGAACATGAAAACTGAGTTTAATGCTAAATGGGTTAAAAGCTTTAACGTGTAACACCTCATAAATATTTGATAATAAAAACAAACGTGAAATAAAAAAGTATAAGATACTATTAGATAGGAAGTACTACGATAGCTTTAAAGGCCTGTTTACACGATACATTAACACGTGCGAGTTAATGTCTGTTTGCGTGAATGATTTTTGTGGATCGGAACGGAACATGTACGAATGCATGAACCAAATTAGAACAGGTTTTATTTTCTTTGCATGCATTCGCACAAGTTGGGTGGTTACACGGTGCATTTTGGCGCTCATTCTCGCGTTCATACATTTAGACATTAACTCGTGCGTGTTAATGCACCGTGTAAACCGGCCTTAAGCGGCTGAGACGCTATATATATCCCTCATTTCTGGTGGCCTGGGACTCCTTCTTACAAACGCCGCTGATTTTTTAAACATAGTTAGCTATTAAATATAAATTTCGGGAGATGCAGGTTATAACAATTTCCTTAAAAAATGTAAGTATCCGTTTCTACATCGAATTCACAACTCACCACATTTCAGCGATAAAAACCGACCAACAGAAGCACGTAATTGAGGCAATCGTTCTTTCTGATTAGATACCGGATTGACGAGCCGAAATGAGAGATACACGATATGAATTATAATTAACCACACTTTGGATGAATGCAATATTTAAACAACTAACCCCAATGATTCCTTTCGATCGTCGAGCCTAATACCGACGTCGGATTTATATCTTGATTTCTATTATTTGATGCATCTCATCATTACCAAGGAATAAGGGATTTGTTCTAAAATAGTCGTAATATCAAGAGCAATATAAAATCTTAATTTCAGGATATTCTCCACGTCCAAGGAGCATATGGATCCTACGGTTAATAAATTACTGATTAAAACGATATACTTTAATTTCAAAATATAATTTGATCAAACTGCACTGGTTTAGATATTAGCTTGATAATACCGCAAGTTTAATTGACTTTGGATGAATGCATTATTTAAACAACTAACCCCAATGGTTCCTTTCGATCGACGAACCTAGTACCGACGTCGGATTTCTATCTTCATTTCTATTATTTGATGCATCTCATTACCGAGGAGTTAGGGATTTGTTCTAAAATAGTCATAATATCAAGAGCAATATAAAATCTAAATTTCAGGATATTCTTCACGTCTAAGGAGCATATGGATCCTTCGGTTAATAAATTACTGAATAAAACGATACAATTTAATTTCAAAATATAATTTGATCAAACTGCACTGGTTTAGATATTAGCATGATAATACCGCAAGTTTAATTGACCAAGTGTCATTCTAAGTTCAAAATTGTATGAGTTCAATCAAATTATGCCTTGAAATTAAATTTCTTATGCACAGTTAGGCAATTAAGAAATTACCCCGAATAGTTCTTAAAGTGATTGACCGAGATTTGAAAAAGCGCAGCCGTTTCAAAACTGAAAATCACTGCAACCTCTTCTCAACTGGTTGGATTACTTTTTATTAAAAGCTGTGAGAAAAGTACCTTTTGGCTCTCTATGACAAAACCACTGGAGAAAAATGCTAATTGAGCTGGAACAGCTGTAAAAATTTAATCTAACATGTTTTAGATTCACCTCTACAGTGGATCGATTGTGAGCACGGGAGAATTGATCATAATAATTTATAAAAAAAACACAAAATACGGTGTAGTTGCGATTGGTACACTTGGTGTTTAGTGGTACACAGTTATGGTACCAGTCATGGAGGGGAATGACTGAAATAAAATGTTCGTTAATTTGGAATTTAAAGGAGGCATTAAATGGCCGGATTCAAAAATTATTTAATAAAAAAATAAAATACGAACATTTTAACGATAACCTCAAATGCACTTTTGAATGGACCGCAGATTTTTATACCGACCCAGGTCGCGACAAACTATGTCATAATCTTGGTCACAGCGCATATTTTGCAAAAACCCTGGCGGGTCTTTAAAGATTAAGAGAACCATACCAGAGAAAATCAGAGTTAATGTAACCTTTCAAACGATTCCACGAAATCGCCATTTACCCTTAAGTTGGTACACAAAAATTAATGTTTATCGACTGTTTTACTAATTGAGAAAATTCAATTGAATATTAAATTGCTTTGATAAAATCTATAGCACTCAGACTTCTCCACACGACCTTGAGAGTCAGGATAGCATCCTTCCACGCCTGCCCACACTGAAACCGCATCAGTAAGGAAGCACAGGATTCCGTTCCACGATACTAAATCGTAGGGCACGTGACGCATCTGTGGTGTGTTCGAACGCTTGCGGTCGCAAAGTCACCTAGATAGGATATGAAGAAAATAATTTGCAGCAATCATACATCCACAGCGCTCCCACAGATTTTAAATTAGTCTGAAAAAAATAACATATAGACGCTTCCCCCAATCACGTGCAGCACGCATCACTCACGTGATACTGGAACGCATTCTAGAACTTAAGAATCGATTGAATTAAAACTAATTATGTGTGAGGCTTTATTTTCCATCGGATACACGATACAACAACTTTCAAGGTTCAAAAGGTGAGAAGGCCGCGAAATCATTACGGAGGCTAGGGGCAAAAGATCAAGAAAAGGGTGGAATAGTAATAGCAAGCCATCATGGCGCAATTAGCAATCATTCACCAGAATGTTCCAAAGCCTTTCATACGCATCAGACGGCGACCTCTACACACTTCAGCCGACCACGACACTTTACAGCTCTCCTTTATATTCTTGGAATGCGATTTAAGGAGGTTGGTCCGAGATACGAAGTTTAAGTTCACATATATTGCAATGGAAAAAACATCTCCAGGGAACGGGAATGCAAATGAATCGACTGTTGAAATCCTATATGGGCAATTTTAGGTTGTATGAATGCAAAATGTGGACATTTGCAAGAAGAGACAACCTTACATACCTTGTGAGACGTGTGTGTGGAGGAGACTAGAGCAGTGATTAATTTCTAAAATTTTAGGTATCTACCGTAACGCATACCAACACATTTAATCCAGACAACTCCCAAATATTAGCTCGCCCCCAAAATTTTTTTTTGAACTTTTTTTAAACTCGCAATAAAAGTTACAAAGATGATGTTTACCCAATTATTTTTTAGCAAATTGAAAGAAAGACGATGAAATTTTTCGACACGTCCCAATTTTCCCCTAGAGGTGCCCGAACGCCGTTCCAGTGGTAATTAAGCACTGTGCTAGAGAGAGTGAAATGGGTAGACAAAGTGAGAAATCAGGAGGTGCTGGATAGAGTTAGGGAGGAAAGAAAGTTATTGAAAATTATATCAAACAGAGGAGAGAGGGGTATTGATTCGGGCATATTTTGAGAGGGAAAGGTATTTGAAATACAGCCGTGGAGGGAACATTGGAAAGAGAAAGGATAAAACAGGAAGAAGAAGGCTGAGAATGACAACTGAGTCATAATTAACTGAGGTTATACAGGAACCGAGGAGGAGGCCTGTGAAAGGAGGAGGTGGAGACAGCTCTAGTGTTCTGGACCTGCCAGTGGACAGACAACCAGTTGATGGTGATAGGAATCGAACCATCGTCGCCTGTTTCTGGAGCTATTCGTGGCGAAAACGTCCAAGCCTTAAAACCTTTTTCACATTAGTTGATAACGTAACGAACTCCTGCCGAGCGGGTCACCATCTTTCCGCAAATAATGGGCCTCACTCATCGGCATCACGTTGCTCTTTGTTTTTTACACTTCCTTGACTGATTCTTACCCTCAATGATTTTTTATTTGAAATTTACGAAAGAATGACTGAATGAAGATTATTATTCGCCGTAGCATATCTTTCTCTTCCATCCATGGAATACTTTTAATGAATTGCGATATCGAGTCTGAGTGATGGCTCCCAAACCATTGACCATTGACGAGATAAATAGGACAGCAAAGCAATACCATCCTTCTTCGGAAGTTGTGTTTCTGGCAATGAATACCATTGCAGTTTCTCCCTTCAAAGTTTAATATGCTCCCAAAATCTAAATCATCACTGGTACTAATTCGAGGCAATCTATCTTCCTTTATTGCTCATTTTCGTTTCGGTACAAATTTTTGTAAGATTTTGAAAGCAGTAAATTCACATTTTTTTGGAACGCATACCACCACAAACCGCCTAAATAAGGAAGCGGCGAGAGGTATAAGAACAAAAAACTGTAAATGCACTAGAAAAATTCAAGCTTGCTTTGGTTAAATGATTAGACCAAGGCCTACAATTTATGTAAGTGCATCATTGCTCCAGGGAAAAACGAATTCCTACACCTATCCGTTCCGAAAAACTCTCTAATTTTATTTTTGACGTCAGACCATGAAATTTAGTGAGGTGCTAAAATGATGTTCTCCTCGGTACCATGAATTGTACCTTTACCTAATTGCTTAAGCAATTTAAGTCTAGCACCCAGCCTCCGAGTCTCCAGCGCCTTCTATCCTAATTCGTGTAACGATCACTGCTCGCTAGTAGCAGTTTTCAGCAGTTGACAACCACAAACGAACGTGTACGTAGTAGCTGCCAATACATAAAAAAATTCATCCATTAGCGGGAATTTCTGAAATTTCGACTATGTAGATATTAATTTTCGCCAATTCTTTACCTCAATGCAAGAGCTGCAAGTTTCATGCTATGGACCATGACGCTTTCCCCAGCATTTGTCTTCTCCTTAAATCCATAATTTCACTCCCATTTTCCAATAGGATACAATTGATTATTCCTCAGTGGAATTTTTCACCTTGTGTACACTTTCGGATCCTTCAGGCTGAAAGGAGGAGTTTCTTCAGCGCATCAGACCGTGTTCAAAGTATAATGTTATTTATTATGCATAATCCGATGCCATCCACTACCAGGAGGCGGTTGCGTGCCCTGCTCTAAAATTGGAGAGATAATTGTGTTTGAACCTCAACTTACCATTTATTATGCGGAGGGAGAGGCAGCCCTCCGTGGCGCCGCTTACGCATTTGGTAATATTCCTGAGTTTTCCTACCTAGTAATTTTCTACATAGCAATTTCCTACATAGGAATTAAGATCTTAGACATCATCTACCATCATTTCGAATACGATTCTTTTAATGCAAGGATATCGATTCATTAGGTCCTTTTGTTCCCGATATTTTTTGCTATTTTCGTCAAATTATGGTTACAAATTTAGCTTTATCGTAATCATTTAATATTGAGCATTTTCATCACTGATATTTTTATATTGGATCATATCCTGATACATTCTACACAGCTGTAGGTACTGATAAGGTAGTGTGGATACAATCCTTAAACTTGGTGAGTAAGATCTTTAATTTCTGCAACGAGGACGCAATGTACCGACAGACATTTTTTTCGCTGAACCATTATCTCCCAAAAAAAAAAAAAAAAAATTCCTTTGGGCGTATCACAGTGATAGCGGGCATGCGATATTAAACTTATGCGCTGGCAAGATTGAGACGGCCCAGGAAATATTGAAGAGGTTTTTCTCATTGAAGGTTTGAGGAGGACACAAAAAAATGGTACAACAAGGTCAAGTAGGAAACTGTGATGGCAGTCATCACTAGGCGTAGACGAAAGAAGCACTCATCGCCTGCATATGCCGAAAGCAAAACTGGCGAAACTGTAGCATGACAAATATGTACGTGGCCGCAACGTCAAAGACAACACCGTCGCATAAACTGGAGACAAAACATTGGGAAACTAGAAGAGTTTTTCCAGGTAATGGATACATAGGAAGGGGCGTACTTTGTTAGTTAGATCATGCGAGAATACTTGATGGGCCCATTAAGAAAACATGTTTATGGAAGGAAAATGAAATGGAGTCAGATGAAGGACAAAAGGCAGAGAATATCATACGACAGAATGGTGAATAAACAGTTGAGATACTCGGGGCGTATCGTGAGAGCAACAATACAATACCTAAGCCAAGGTCTTAGAATGGTCACGGCCTTATACCTAGGCCAAGGAGGTAAGTGTAGAGCATTTAAGTAACGGGTTTCCAACCGGGTGTGGTTTTGGGTAATTTATCATTATTGCTTAAATAAGATCCGCAAAATTTCCGTATGTTTAGCATTTTTTGACCAATTTTGGAGAGCAAAAAGTAAATTTTTTGCCAAATTCAAACCGAGTCAATCAGTAATATAAGGTTCTATACGTGCCATCCATTTATTTTCCATTAAATCATACTTGAAAAAATTGGGAGCCATGATTAAATTTGCAAATTGTTAACATATTCCGTAAAATTTGATAATTTGACCAAGAATCGTACCCTAAAGCTATGATATATTCGAGTCGCCGGATTTTATGAGGACCACCAACTAAAAATTTCAATCAGTAGCCGTAGATTGATTACGAAAAGAAAGCTTTTTCGATTCACCTAATGACACGATCCTCTTTAACTATTACCACAGCCAATATGCAGTAAGATATATACTTTAATATTTCCAGAACTTCACCTTGTTTACTCACGATAACCCTTCTTTTGTAAAAGCAACGATAGAATACATGATGTACAGAAAAACGCTGTTACGAAAGGTCAGATGAGAATGCCTTTCACAGCCTTCAATACCATTGGGCAAAAGCATAATGACTTAGGAGTCGGATAGATAAAGCGCAATTGCATATTATAAATACATATGTCATATCACCCAAGGAAATGATGAATAAAATATATTCATCATATTTTTCCACGGTGTTGGAAGAGGTTTGCTGCCATCCTTATCTCCTTAAACTCCTCATCACATCAACATTTCTTACCCAACTACTCTGTCAATGATTTTTCATTCTTACCAAGCTTCTCCTTCATTTTCTGAGCACCTCTTCAACCTACAAAACATCTGCTCTTACGCAAAAAAATATTTACCACCAAGAATTTATAAAAAAAACTATATATATCACCGAAATAATGATTGTCTTCACCACATAATATTTCCGCAGTGACACAATATCTAAATCTAAGATTTAAAAAATACCCGAAATGCATACCTGAAAATACTTTACAGTGATGATTCAATCTATCCCATACATTTTCTTAAATGTAATCACATGTTATCAGTGCCAATTGGCAAGTACCCAATGACTGAAATTCCTCCAATTACACAATATATTATTACGGAACAGTTTTTTTCTTTAAAAAGTGTAAAGAATGTTAAACGTTCTCTAAAAGAAACATAGTGCGTAAGGAACTCAAAAGATAATGGGTATCACTAATAAATCAAAATATCGTGTTGCAAGTATCCAAGAATTATTGTCTACTGGAATTGACACCAAAAAATAAAAATAGTACGAAATGCACATAAAAGTGCGAATTCGCATAGGTTACGTAGTATATCGAATATTGGTCGCGAATACGAAGCACGATAGCTAGGATTGAAAGAATTATTGTGAAGCTGGATAAACTATCCATATCTAACGGAGAGCAAAAATTTATACTCACAGAATAACTTGACTGATACAGTTTTCAACGATGATGAAAAACTTTATTTTTGCAAAAATAAAAAAAACACTAATTAATTACTGAAAAATGATTAACACCCAGTCGTTTAAGAATTTACCTCAAACCTCTAAAGCAGAAAAAGTTACTAATTCGTTCAAGACAGGGGTTTCTCTTACAGCGATCCAATAGAATCCGTGGTAAATATTTTCCATTTTCAACTTTTTTATTATCAAAAGATAGATTAGTAACATATTAGACAGTAGATTAAACACATTGAAACGGAACTCTTTCGCGGTTTCTCAGAGGCAATGCCACTTTTTTTAAATGATGCACTTACATATTTAATATTTACGCGCTTTTACTGCGATTTTTAAGGATACCTAAAATATATTTCATATTGTTTTTACCTCTATGATCAAATTTAAAGTAGAAGCATGAAATTCAAGCAACAGCCAATGTCCCCATTCAGATACACGAGGTGAGTGTCCTCGGAACGAAGGGCACAAGGGTGGGCTAACGTGCTTCTTCGTCTCCATTCCGAAAGTCAACGGGTTCCAAAAAGTAGGAAAGGTATTTTTCTTGAACAAGCTTGCCACTGAAAATTGTCTGGTGCTATAAGCAGGTATAGATACTGCATTCACAATGCGTACCGTGTCAATTCGTTCTAATAATCCAAATTTTCTAACATGATTCATTATACTTTTTCGGCATAGGAGAAGAGTACTATCGTTTTCAAAAGTATGTAGACACCCACGAGCCCCACTTAACTGATGTGGTAGGGTCGGTAAAAACTTGGAAGGTTGGCACATGAGGTAGCCTGCATCTCTCACCGGTACGCCAGCAATAGCCGACGAGGACGGACGCGGGGGCAACCGGGCTAGCGAGACAGGAGTCAAACTACAGGCCCAAGTGCCCTAGCGGATAGAATGCACTGAGGAAACTCACGTCCACGCACAGGTTGGGTTGTAGGATTGTTTTTTTGCGGGCACCGTGGCGAGGATTTCCTCTCTTCAGATTCATATTTGGACTCACCGTGAACCCGGAATGCGTATGTGGCTCCGTAGAGAGTAGGATTACTTTACGCGCATTTGTCGCACTGAAGTTATGGGGGTGGGATTCTAATCTGAGCAAATTGTAATATTTTTTTTCATTTTGTGAATGATCAATTGATAACATAAACATAATAGATGTAGTTGACTCAAGAAAAAAATTAACACAGAATTTTTTAGCGACCAATTTTTTAAAATCAATGACTCAAATCTGCGTTTACGCATTCATTTCTGAGGAGATTTATTCAAAGAGTAAAAATGAGCAGGGGAATTGGCAGAGGCTTTATTTTATCCTTGCTACTGTCAAATATCCGGTGATAAAAATCTCTATTCATATAATCGACAATACTCAATAAGTAGCCAGATACACTAGTTGTGGAAATCAAAATGATAGCCCTAGATCATGTTTGCAACTCAATCGATAACATTGATCAACCAAGAAATAATTTTTTCTGTTCTAGCCATGTTTTTGGCTGATCCCCTAGTGTTTTTCGGGCTGATACCGAATCTGGGCGCAGATGTTTTATATCATGTTAAGTTTTTTACGACAATTCATTCGGGCATTCAAGTCAGTTTAAGTAAATAAATTGTGTAGTAAAATAATGTGAAAAATGGGCACTTACTCGGAATATTCTCCCATATTTAGCTTCTGACGAATCCCTTTTCAGTGTCCACCAGTAATCAGATAACATGTTGCTGGACTTTTCTTGGTGCCGTTTGTGCATCAGTAAAATATTATGGTGGAAACACTTATCGTGTTGATCACTAACGGCGCCAAGGTTTGTAGGAAAAACGTCCAGGTGTGTTCCGATGAAGTGATTTGTTTTGAATACGTAGAGCAGCCCATTTTTTGTGCAATTTTATTACATTAACCACCAGATCGCGATATTATTCAGCCACTCTATTTCCTAGTAAACCTTCAACTGCATTTTTGAATGCCTTCTACGCGATGTTTTTGTTGAACTCTCGATGTCAAAATTCCTTATCCATCAGTGCTTCTTAAAAAAACCTGTGGCCAATAAAAAATCCTTTTTTCTGTTTTTCATTGATTTGATTTGTTTCAAATAAGTAAAAACTGCACAATTTTTGCAGATATCTTTTATAAAATTTTTAAAAAGCCCTAATTTAATACTTAGACGTGGCAAAATGACATTTTTTGGATCGTAAAAAAGTTGAAAAAAGACATTTTTGAATCCAGGAACGAGTGCTTACGTTATAGCCAATGTTTTTTCAAGTTATGATTTTTTCTGTCTCTGCCTTCCCAATCGCAGAAGAAGCAATAATATTTCGTGTAGTCAAACTGTAAGCCTAGTAAAAATGCAGCTCCTTTTAATTTTCCACAAATTTTGCGTAGTGAAAAATTTACTGCATGTTCTGATAAGATTTTTTCATGTCAGTTCCATGAGAAAATGCTTTCGAGGGGAGTTCTATTCCATTATGTTAAAAAACAGCCTTTAAACTGACGTTAAAAGAATCAATGAACAAACCCTAATCTAATTAAATCAAAAACTAAAATTATCAATTTCAGTAAGTTTCAGAGAGAGCATCATTGCAAAAGTTAAGATTGTTTTCATGAGAAAAAAATGATTTAAATTCGTCATTGAGAGATCGATTCATAGAAATTTTTGTGTTTGGATCCAGCATATTCCAACCCTTCAATTGTGATCTTAAGATTTCACTGTGCTTTTAGACAATTTGCGCAATAGATCACTTAAATCCTCTTGCGTCATAAAATGAGGTCTATCAGATATATTGGGCCAGAGAATTGGGTCTTTCGAGTTTTTGAATCCATCATTCTCACATACTTTCTGAATATTCGCTATTTTTAAAATTTTGTGTGGTTCCAGCACTGGTAAATTTTTCAAGTGTGGGGCTGACTCTAGGTTGTTTGGATATTTTACAGTGTGTTTTGACTTCGGTGCTACTCCTTTAATTTCTGTTTCACAAAAATAGTAGTCACAAATATGATCCTTATCTTCGCACCGAATCATGAGGACCGACAAATTCATATGACGTTTTCCATCAGTCCAACAAGTGAGAAGCCTTACACATGTGCTACATATCACATAAGGCTCCGATCCTGTATCCAGGTCACCCAACGGTCAGTCAAAATAAAGTCTAAAATACTGTCTCAAAAAGTTAATATTCCGCCATTGAGCCTTGAAAGTAATTTCACCGCACACCTAAAAAAAAAGTCATCGTGGTAGTTCACGCACTGTTTAGGCCCATTCGCCCTTTTAAAAATGGCTGCCCAAAAAAAGAATGGCTTGTAAATTTTTTTCAAATGGTGTTTTGTGATTGTCTACTTGTAGAGAACCAATGATAAAAAAATCAGGATAATTAAAAATGTTGACCAACATTGCATCGGTGATTTGAAATGGATTGACCCCACGATGAAAGCTAAGACACTTCACAACGATTACAATGTAATAAGCTGACATTTCCTGCGAGCAACAAAATTCTCAAACCGTCTGCAGATGAAAAACACATGTCTTTACGTGCCGACAGTCACATACTTTTTCGGAGTGGAAGCTGATTGTGCATTGCATCGAAAAAAAACGATTGGTTATTGTAAGTTTAATTATATGTTTTGTTGGGATAGGAAGGCATGCCATCGTCGGACAGCATGTTATGACAGGAAATTTTTATTTTTACCTGTTCTTGCTATTATAATATATAAATGAAAGAAATTACTACTTTTGTAAAAGCAAAAACATACATTCAGCTGTCCTAATGAAACTAGATGTGATGGAAATAATCTAAGCCCAGATTCCGAATCAGCACAAAAATACGTCCAGGATCATCCAACGACCTGGATTTTAAATTATTTTATTATTTTTCTTCCCCAATTTTTCTAATGTAGTTATCGAAAAATATGGTTGTTCGACACGGTGATACTCGTGATACTCTTTGAAATATGTGATGATATTTTCTTTTCTCTAATCTATCAGAGCAGAATTATTTCTGTTGCCGTTAATTATAGTGCAGAATTTGTCAAAGTGAATCGTCTGAATCAAATTTAGTGTCATAAATCAGTAAAAAATTCTAATTCCACTCCATTTGTTATTAATGTCGCGACGTCTCCAGGACAAAATCTTTGTTCAACAGCGTGGGAAGTTATGTAATTAAAAGCACCAACGCTTTGCTTCCAATGGGAGTGCGAACTACAAATATCTCCAAGGATTAAGTGGAAGTAAATTGGTACATGAAATCTTTCACCCTAAATAATCGGACGAAGGATCGGTCTGGGGTGATTGTGTGACCTCGGCTGGTGCCCATGATTCGGGGGTTTTCCAACGGAAGATTTTGGGAAATCGCATGCCCAGAAATAGATTTTGGCTCTATTCTGGCTCTTAAAATTTATATTAAAGTTAATTAAAGGTAGTGATTTCATAAATAAAAATACAAAGAAAAATGAGAATTACATAGATTAAAAATTTAGTTAGGTATGATGGTTCTATTATCTATTTAGTATATTTGTACCTTTAAACCGGACTGAAATCTAAAAACCCTCCAAGATAACTTTCAAATAACCCTTTCAAAAAGCATAAGGTTCTCTTTTATATTCTAAAACCTTCATTTAATTAATTCTTTTTACAAACTTTGTAAGCTGATTATGCTTTAAATAAAGCAAATAATCAGAGCTTAGAATTTTATAACTGTTATCAATAATTTGGTTAAAGTAATCTGAGTTTTTTATTACACCTTTCATATACACTTCGAGATAGACGCGAGCGTTGTGGGGGCCCTATAACCTCGGAGGCCTCGGAGATAGCCGACCAAACATCCTGACCAGACCGCACCATTCGGACAACAATAAATAATTATATATTTATTACCGACTGGATATCATTCATTTCCTCAACGGATATTTGACAGTAGCAAGGATAAAATAATACCTTTGCCACTTCCCCCGCTTATTTCCATTGTTTGAATAAATATTCTCAGAAATGAATGCGTTAACGCAGATTGAGTCTTTAATTTTTTTAAATTAGTCGCTAAAAAATTCGGTGTTAATTTTTTTCTTGAATCAACTACATCTATTATGTTGATGTTATCAATTGACCTTTCACAAAATGAAAAAAATATTACAATTTGCTCAGATTAGAATCCCCCCCCCCCCATAACTTCAGTGCAACAAATGCGCGTAAAGTAATCCTACTCACTACGGAGCCACATACGCATTCCGGGTTCACGGTGAGTCCAAATATGAATCTGAAGAGAGGAAATCCTCGCCACGGTGCCCGCAAAAAAACAATCCTACAACCCAACCTGTGCGTGGACGCGTAGCCACCGAGAGACAAGGCCTACGCAAGCGAGCAGAGAAGGTCGGTGACGTCAGGACGAGTGGGGTTACAAATGTTGTTAGGGAGTTGTTGATGGAAGGATAGTGGCATTGTCGAAGTGGTAAACAGAAGTCGCTTCAATGAGTGAGACGTGAAAATAAAACTATAATTTGAAGAAATTAAAGATGTTTTTAGCAGTGGTTCGTTCTACGGTAGCAGTGGATGTTACTGAAGTTCTACTAAAGTGTAAAAAGTTGTGCAATTACTCTAACTACCGCAGTGTTTCTGACTGCCGAGGAAATTACAAGACGGGGCCCAAGGTGTCTGTTTTCAATTTCCCGAGCGTCCAGAAGTTTGAGAAAAATCCATTCGTGCCATTATGAGAGAAGAACTTGAGCCAACAAAGAACAATAAGGTACGTATCGTATAATTATAGAGGTATTGATGAAAGTGTGTTCAAAATAATTTTTGGTTTTGTTAAAGATGCCTACTTATTATTTCGATGAAATTGCCGAGTTTAAATTTGAAGGGCATGAATCGATGGATACTTTTAAAGTCTCCTGAGTGATTAAACATTTATTAAGCGTTCCTGCCTTAGTTATTGGAAGTCTTTTGGTAATGATTGCAGTGGTGGAAAAGTTATTCATTTTTAAATAGGTAATTCGGCATGTTTAATTTAGTCATGAATCCCATTCGGTGGATCGAAGTATATCATTTAATTCAGATTCAAGCTATTACTGAAAGGTTCTTAATATGGTAATAAGTAAAGGTAGCACAGTGAAATTACTCAAGTGCATAAAAGATCTTTGTTTTTATGTCACCGTTTGATGTGAATGAAATATTTTCATGATTTAATATAAATATTTACAATTAATCTTGCGGGTTATAATTAAAGAGATGAGGAGTTGAATAGCGGCATCCACTTACTACTTTAAAAAATTAGAATTTCTTTTAATTTAATTGACAGCAGTCCAAGATTTCCTGTACTTGGAAGTGTGTAAATTATTTTAATTTTATTGTTTGGTGGAGTCAAAGAGTGTAAATTTAGTCTTGCTGGCCAAATATTCAAGTACTTACTTAATTAGTTATAAATAAAAGAAGCACGGCCGTGGTATAAAAAATCCAACCGGCTAGAGTAGCATTTATTAATAGCTTTTTTCATTGGAAGGCTTATTGTATTGATCGCAGCGATAGAAAAGTTATTGCTTTCTAGTTAAAAATTTGGGCAATTCGTCAAATTTTATTTATTCATGACTCCTATTTGGTGAATCAATTCTTATTAATTCCTGTAAGCCATAATTCTCGATTATTCATAGTTAAACAAATCTTGTTGTCGGTGATTGTTTTTCGGGTTCATTCCGCGTGGTCTCATATTTTGAGGACGGCAGTTTCGGGCGTGTTCCAGCTCCCGTCTTCGGTTCCAAATGATTGGACATTATCATTGATTATCATTTGTACCCGAAGACGGGAGATGGAACGCGCCCGAAACTGTCGTCTGCAAAATATGAGTCAATGCTGAATGAACCCGAAAACCAATCACCAAATAACTCACCGCGGAAGCCTCCGTAATAAATATTGTAGTCATTGGTGTCCCTATACACGCCTCAGTTTTCTCAAGGTTAAAAATTAAAGGCATGAGGGGTAGAATAAACTGAGACCTAAATAGTGAATTGCATTACTTTTACAGGTGTGTGTGAAGAGAATTTTGCTCCTCATGGCATAATTCGTGAATTAGGGAAGTATGATGAGAGGACAGCGAGATTACTTTCCGCACCATTGAAATGGTCACGACGGTCACGACTGAGACGCTGTGACATCCTAACTTCCCTATTACCCCATCTACCTGTCTTCTCAGGCAAGCATACGGGAGAGCCCAGGAAAACGAAGAAAGGTGAAGGAATTTTCTGCAATGGAAGAGGCGGTGGAGGAAAGCATTAGGGTGAAGGAGACATACGACCGACAGAATATTATTTCAAGCTTAGTGAATCTTGGAGAAAAGTTCAGTTTCTTGATTTGTGAAATGTTTGGACAGTGGTTCATAAGCATGACTGCATACTTGTTCCGAACACATTATCCTCAACCCCATACCTTGAATTTAGCTCTCTGTTGTGGTAAACTAGGCACGCAATGTTAGTGTTAATTTTGAAAAAGTTCCAATTTTAAAACTAGGGAAGTTTAGCTTACGCAAGAATGTTTATAATGTTGAAATCTTAGGTGAGACTTTCTCCCAAATGTTTTGATCTGCCTCTTGTGATAGATATAGCAGTGACTCCTTAGTCATTGCCTCTGATTACTGAAAATCTGTCATGCCAGACAGTGATCCCTGTTATTACTTTATTGGCGAACACCTGTCCTTGAAATCTGTTAACAAGCCTGACTATTCCACAGATATGTAGATATTTAGTGCAATTATTCTCTCTCTCTATCTCTCAACTTCTGCTTAAAATTAAAAGTACCAGGGAAATGTGTGCAGCCGCATTCGAGAATGTCCTCTGTGATGTGTGCAATTACACTCGAGTTTTGATGATAATAATAAACATGTTAATACGCAACTGTTGACATCCTTATTTATGCATCACCTCCACTCCCCTATGACTTATTTTTAAACAGGTCCATGGTATCCAGATAATCAATTTCGCAGAGGAGCACGTCAAGTAAGTGAGATGTCTAAAGCTACCGGAGTGATATACTGAGAATTTTGGTTAAAGCCTTTGCCAGCTACTTCATTCCGATCAGATTTTAAAACGTATTAATTAACGTCTCGTGGAATAATTTATCATATATTTGGAGAAAACTAATGAGCTGTTGCTTTTCAAAGGATTCCCCGCAGCAAAAATGTGTTATTGAACAAGAAGTTCGAGCATTGCGTTTGCTTACTTTCGGTGGTTAAGTTTGCAATCGTAAATATATAAGGACGTTAAGAGCTGAATAAAGTAAACCTGTGTAAACAAGCTGCCATGTTGTTTATTTAAATGAATTAAAATTAACAATAGTAGTGAGGAAGCAATAATGGGAGGCAATAATGGTAGTGAGGGACGCAAAAGAAAAAGGGAGTCGTGTATGGAGAGAAGGAAGAGATAGACGTGTTGTAAGAGATTGGGAGATAAATTAAAGTACTGGTGTATTGAGAGACCGGAGGAAGAAATACGGAAGAATTCAGAATCGGCAGAAAGAAGAAGAGGACGCAGACCAAAAGCAGGCGCCTACGAGAGAGAAAGAGACCGGAGGAAAAGGGATACGGCAGTACCACGGCCGTGGCAGTACTCAAGACCCCTGATCACTGGTGCAGTCCATGGCAGCGGTTCAGTGAGTGGCAGTACGGGTAGTACAAATGGGATTATAATAGTCATGGAGGCTTGTTGATGTTGTTTATGCTCACGAGTTTTAAATTGTAAAGTTCATTTATAAAGTGTTATAAAAATCATTTGTTAAGTAATAGAAGTGGAAATTAAAGAAAACGTTACATTTTGGCGCCGCAACGTGTATGGCACGACTTCTCGAAAGGATCGAGACCACGGAACGCCTTGAAGAACGAGTCGCGTCGTAGAGAGCGGGAATTCAAAATGGCGGGAATGAAAAAATTTTACGAACTGAAAAAGGTGGATTTACAAAGTTTGTTGAGGGATCGGGGATTGACGATTCAAGGGGCGAAATTTGAGCTGCAGGAGCGTTTAAAACCGCTTTTGATAAAAGAAGGAATAGATATAGAGACCCATGAGTTTGAGATGGAAACGGAGGAGCAAGGATACAGTGACCTACGGGTGCTATTAAGACAGCTGAGGGAAGAACAGGAAAGGCGAGATAGTCAGTTGAAGGAAGAACAGGAAAGGCGAGATAGTCAGTTGAAGGAAGAACAGGAAAGGCGAGATAGTCAGTTGAAGGAAGAACAGGAGAGGCAATATAGTCAGTTAAAGGCAGAACTGGAGAGGCGAGATAGAAAACAAGAAGAAAGAGACAAAAAGTTGGAGGAGACAATGAAGAGCATCAACGAAGGGTTAACGGCGTTTCAGCGAGAATATGGTGGGAGAATCGCCGAGCAAGAGAAGAGAATGGAGGAAATACGCGACCAGATGAATGAAATAATCGCTGAAGTAGGGACAAAATTTGGTGAGACTGGCGAAAAATTTGAAGAGTTGGAGTCAAGCCAAGCGGATATGAAGGCCGGGATTGAGGAAATTAAGGAGAAGATCGAGAAAACAGAGAAGAGGATGGTGAAGAAATTTAATCAGCAGTCTATCAGCAAAGTGACCGATCTGGACGAGGGCGTAATCATTGAAATTACAAGACGTGTTAAGGAGGATTGCGCTCGGCTAACCCTAGCACCAACAGCCGTAGGTGCGGTGCAAATGAAGATCCCTTCATTCGATGGAAGACACAATGCGCGACCCATGAGATACCTCCAGGAGCTGAGAGAGTATTGGGAAATGTACCGCTTGACAGAAGATGACGCACTCCGTGTAGTGAGACAAGGGATGATCGGGAAGGCTGGAGAATGGTTTGCCGCGACGCAGCAGTTATACGGAGACTTCGCAACATTCCGGACGATGTTCCAGGAGCAATACTGGGGGGAAGAGCGACAGATAGAAGTAAGGAGAGCCCTCGAAACGGGAAAATACCCGGATGACGATAGGCAAACACGGGTCGAATACGCTACCTCTAAAATCAGCGCAGCAAAAGAGTTGAGGCCACCGATAGATGACAAAAGCTTAGTATACCTGCTTAAGCAACATTTCGGTGTGGAGGTGAGTGTAGGGATGGTATCCCACAACGTAAGCTCGCTACAACAATTCTTAGCTTTGCTGGCGAGATACGACAGGATCCCGGGAGAGGATAGACATCCTGGACAGACGGGGCAAAGAAGATGGTTTGATCAAAACCAAAGAATGCAAGAGGAAAGAAACCACGGAAGCCAACGGCGACCGGAAGCAGGAACACCGAGATGGGTAAACCAGCAGCCTCAACAATATGGGAGACGTCCGTTTTCGAGGAGACAGGACGAGAGAAGACCATATCAATCGCAAGGATATTACCCAAGGTTCGAGAGGGAAAATGAGAGGGACGAGCGACAAGACGACCGACAACAAGGCCACGATTACGTTACGAGAGGATTCAGATCGGGACAAAGACACCCCATAAACTCACTAGTGGTGGAAAACAGTGAGGGACTAAACCAAGGAGGCAAGACGGCGCCGGAAAACTGAGTGCGGCAGGGTATGAAGAATGCCCCATCATGCCAAATGCCGAAAAAGGAGATCGATTTGGGACTTACCGAAGGAACAACGGGTCAGACAACGGAGAAATAGGGCACAAAGAATAGTAACACATGAGAAGAATGAAAACTGCGCGGGAGGAGGAGCGATCTGCAATGTCTTTGAGTCACCCCGAGACTACCTGATGGAGAGAGGAAAGGATGCCCCGGGAATCGTCAAGTGCCCGGAAATTGAGATCAAAATAGAAGGAGTCATCGTAAATGCGTTGATAGACACGGGATCAGAGCTGACATGCATTAGCGAAGAATTTTATCGTGAAAATGAGGACGTACTAAGGAACGGTTTAGAGTTACCAGTAAATGGAATCCAGATAACAGGAGCTATTGGGAAAAGGAGTGGACGTATAAGAAAACAGATCTATTCAAACGTCGAGATAGGAAAATTAAATATCAATATGGCCTGTAAGGTAGTACCGGAATTGATTAAACCCTGCATCATTGGAACGGACACGTTGGCTCAACTATCCGCGAAAATTGAATATGAGACCGGAAATATAACTTTAAGCGATGGAGAAGAGAAATTTACCTGCACCTTCAGAGAGCTACGAGACGATTCGCAGCAAAGCTCAAGGCACATAAATGAAGTCCAGGGGCTGATAGAAGTGGAGAGCAAGGAAGGAGAGCGAGAATGGAGCCTAGAAGAACGCATTAAGGAAGCGGTGAGGGAAATAGATGGAATACCCTGGAGTAATAAGGAGAAATTGGTGAGAATGATCATGCGATACAGAGATTTATTCAGCGATAAGCCCGGATTGATAAAAGGGTACGATTATAAAATTTCAATTAAGGTGGGAGAATTTTGTCAACGAGGATATGGAATTCCATTGAACTTCCGGAGTCAAGCAAGGCAAGTAATACGAGAGATGCTTAAGGAAGGGATAATTGAAGGAAGCACATCCCGGTATATCTCACCATTAGTTTGTGTCATAAAGAAGGACGGATCTATCAGACTCTGCATGGACGCAAGATCAGTAAATAAATTAATAAAACCAGATTACGCAACCTCCAGAACAGCCGAGGAATTATTTCAACAGTGTGCCAGTGCAAAATTCATGACATCCATCGACCTAACGCAGAGTTTTTATCAAATCCAGCTACATAGCGATTCAAGGCAGTACTGTGCATTTTCTTTCGAGGGTAGAATCTACCAGTTTAAACGTGTCCCGTTCGGGTGCAGCATCAGTAGCAGCGCTTTAGTAAGAGCACTCAGCCATGTACTAGGCGACGAAGTGGAAGACTATTGTTTGAACTTCGTAGATGATTTACTGATTGTCTCCAGATCCTTCACGGAGCATTTACAACACTTGGAGACTGTTATGAAGAAATTACAAGATTCAGGCATTACGATTAATTTCAAGAAATCGGAATTTTGCCGCCAAAAGTTACAGTTCTTGGGCCATGAAATATCAACGAAAGGCATTACCATTGCGGAAGAAAAGTTTGCGCCTATTAAAGAATATGCAAGGCCTCGCAATAAGAAGCAAATGAAAGCATTCTTAGGTTTAATTAACTACTACTCAAAATTCCACCAAGCTCATGCAGAATTGACGGCGATATTAAACGACCTGACGAGAAAGGACCGTGCCTGGGAATGGAAAGAGGAACACGAGGAGGCTTTCAAGCGTACGAAGGAAGAATTTTGCAAATCCGTTATGCTGCATCACCCAGTCCCAATGAAGGAATACTACATACAAACGGACGCGAGTGGGTACGCAATATCAAGTCGTTTATATCAACTAACGGAAGACGGGGAAGAGCGGGTTGTGTACTTCGCCAGCCGGAGTTTGAGAGGTGCAGAGTTGACATATAGCACAACATTAAAGGAGCTCATAGCTATTATTCATGCCCTCAAGAAATACCGAAGCTTCATTTTAGGATCTAAAATAATAGTCATCACCGATCACAAAGCACTGTCATTTATATTCAACTGCCGCCTACTGAATACGACTATATCACGTTGGATTCTATTAATTCAAGAATATAATTTTGAAGTTAGATTCTGCGAGGGAAAGAAGAACGTAGTGGCGGATATACTTAGCCGCTATCCTTATGACACCAAAGAAAAGGGCCAATTTCCACAGGAGGAAACAATAATAGCGATGATCCTAGCAGATCAACCATCAAGAGAGTTGAGAGAAGGGTTAAGAAATTTAGGAAGACGCCAACGCAGTGATTCAAGATGGAATGAAATAATTGAACAATTGCAGGGAGGAGTAGTAAGCGTCCCGAAATACCAACTCACACCCAAGGGATTGGTAAGGATTGTGGGTGACCGACGTAAATTCTGCATCCCGCAGTCTATAATAAGACGTCTGATAAAGGAAACCCATCAAATGTATGGTCACATCGGTGCGAAAAAACTGTTCCAAATGCTAGACGAGCAGTTCGCATATCCAAAGCTTCACCATGAAATCAGGAAGGTCACGGCGACGTGCGAACAATGTCAACTCATGAAAGCACCTAACAACAGCCTATTTGCGGAAATGCAGAACGTAGTACCTGAAGGAATTAACGACTTGGCGTGTATAGACATCGTGGGCCCGCTGGTCAAGGGACAATATGGACATCAATATATCCTAACGGTGATAGACGCATTTTCAAAATATATAAAATTATACCCTCTCCGAAGAGCGAATACGTTGAATATTCTTAAAATAGTATTCGAGCACCACATCCCTACAGTAGAGAAATGCAAGAGGATCTTAAGTGACAGAGGTACACAGTTCACTAGTCCAGTATGGGCAAAAAGACTAGAGGAAGCAGGAGTGAAACCTGTATTCTGTAGCATAAGGCATCCGCAGGGCAATTTGGTAGAAAGGTACCATCGAACTTTGAAAACATTGCTGAGGATATTTTGCTACCAGAGGCATAACACTTGGGTGAAATGGTTGGCTGTCGCTGAAGCTTGCATGAATGACACCCACAACACGACAACGGGAGTGACGCCGACGGAGGCACACACCGGCCGAAAGCCAGAAAGAGCTTGGGATGAGTGGCTAGAGATCGAAGAAGGGGAAATGAGATCAGATATTCCACGCTTGATTGAAGAAATTAAAAGGAAAATAATTAATCATGGAGAGAGAAATGCAAAGCGACATCGCCATAAGAAGCGGGGCAAGACCATACCATTGAAGGAAGGAGAATTGGTGTTAGTACGTACCTGTCCCATCTCAGACAAGGAAAAGGGAATATATCACGGATTTCTGCCGTTGTTCGAAGGTCCATTCAGAATCCACGAGTTTCGAGGCGCAGCTACTTGCTTGCTTCTCCATCCAATCACAGGGAATGTTAGGGGTGTATTCCACATATCCAACTTAAAGAGGTTTAACCAGGAAGGAGACAACACACACACGCAAACACCACAACCGTCTTAACCCAATTTCAGAAGCAAACTATAGACGGTAGATGAAGAAAAGAGGGAAGTTCAAAACTGAAGGCGTTGGGGCCACACCCATAATACTCTGTTTTTGAAGGCTTTGAAAAAGAAAATTACATGTCATTCCATTTTCTTTTCCAATGGGGCTAATGTAAACAAGCTGCCATGTTGTTTATTTAAATGAATTAAAATTAACAATAGTAGTGAGGAAGCAATAATGGGAGGCAATAATGGTAGTGAGGGACGCAAAAGAAAAAGGGAGTCGTGTATGGAGAGAAGGAAGAGATAGACGTGTTGTAAGAGATTGGGAGATAAATTAAAGTACTGGTGTATTGAGAGACCGGAGGAAGAAATACGGAAGAATTCAGAATCGGCAGAAAGAAGAAGAGGACGCAGACCAAAAGCAGGCGCCTACGAGAGAGAAAGAGACCGGAGGAAAAGGGATACGGCAGTACCACGGCCGTGGCAGTACTCAAGACCCCTGATCACTGGTGCAGTCCATGGCAGCGGTTCAGTGAGTGGCAGTACGGGTAGTACAAATGGGATTATAATAGTCATGGAGGCTTGTTGATGTTGTTTATGCTCACGAGTTTTAAATTGTAAAGTTCATTTATAAAGTGTTATAAAAATCATTTGTTAAGTAATAGAAGTGGAAATTAAAGAAAACGTTACACCTGAAATATTTGTGGTAAATATTTTAACGTAGCAAAGTAAATGCGAAGGAATTCTACTATCTAATTAGAAAGAATTACGTTCACTCCAGTTGCGATCGTTCAAGCGAACGACGAGTGGCAATAATCTAACCCTTCTCGTCGTGACGTCACGGCTGGTTGCTCAGGCCTTGTCTCTCGGTGGCTACGGTGGACGTGAGTTTCCTCAGTGCATTCTATCCGCTAGGGCACTTGGGCCTGTAGTTTGACTCCTGTCTCGCTAGCCCGGTTGCCCCCGCGTCCGTCCTCGTCGGCTATTGCTGGCGTACCGGTGAGAGATGCAGGCTACCTCATGTGCCAACCTTCCAAGTTTTTACCGACCCTACCACATCAGTTAAGTGGGGCTCGTGGGTGTCTACATACTTTTGAAAACGATAGTACATATATTCTTCTCACGACTTGTAATGACGTATCAAAAGTAAATGAGTTACCTTGTCATGAACAAAATGTATAACTCCATCCATAACAATTCTCGATGAATATACCCTGAGACATAACACTTCGACAAAACAAAAAATCTCAATGCATTGCTATTTTAGACCATTTCATGTGAGGAATTAAGCCAGTTTTTTCTGCACCTACTATAGGGCCAATTAAAAGGGAAACGCCTCCCTAATCAATGTTATTCCCTTCCTCAGATATTTACCAATGACAAAGTTTACCTATTTATCAAATTTGAAAAAAATGTGCCGCAGAATTTTCTCACGTACATTTTTTTAAAAGTTTGAATACAGACAAATGTTAACAAAGGTCAAATCTCTATGCTACGTCACCGAAAAATACTAAATACGGCCGGTTACGCGGAAGGTATGCGTCATCAGCTCCAGAGAAAAATAGGAGTAGGAAGACAATGAGATAAGGCCACAGATACCAACGCAAGGTAATCTTTGGCATGGCCTTTGTAGCGCCGTGACCTCCAAGTTTACACACGAGCACACCGCTTCCTCGTTTAACAAGTCAATGACACCCGTGGGCGAGCTGGGATGCATTACTCTCAAGGTGCTCAGAAAGAAGGGAAAGAGAAAGGAGAACACAGCTATACTGCCAAAACACCCAGTGCCTACCATAACCTTCAACTTGCGAGATTTAATACATTCCCTAAAATGTACAGATTGACACTTCAGCGGAGGAATCACTCGCTCTCGGTCCGTCATACTTCGTACCGTGTCAATTCGTTCTAATAATCCAAATTTTCTAATATAATTCATTACACTTTTTCGGAATAGGAGAAGGTACATACATATAGGAGAAGGTGCATGTGGGAGTCCAAATGCATGCTGCATGCTGGTGATTGATCACCCCCTGCCAAACACCCTAGAGGTGGCTCGCAGGGTATTATGTAGATGTATTCTTCTCACGACTTGTAATGACGTATCAACAGTTGCAAAAGTAAATGAGTTACCTTGTCATGAACAAAATGTATAACTCCATCCATAGAAATTCTCGATGATTATACCCTGAGACATATCACTGCGACAAAACAAAAAATCTCAATGCATTGCTATTTTAGACCATTTCATATGAGGAATTAAGCCATTTTTTTCTGCACCTCGCGGCCTCTGCGCCTCGCGGAGTTTTCCGCGACGAATTGGTCGTATAAAAATCGTTTCCATCATGAAAGTTTCGAGGTGTATAGAGTGAACCGTTGCAAAAATATGTCTGTATATCAAATTAAAATGGCACTTAGAAGCTAATTCTTCGCTTCGAGGGCCCATAAAAATACACACATCCAAAATACTCATTTAAATCTCAAAAGCTATCGGTGTCTCAAGTATTTTTGAACGGGAAACGTCGTGTAAAAAGCGTTTCTGATAGAGAAAATTATAGCGGCCCACTCCTCTCATCCCAATAGAGCTTAACAGGGACAGACCTTCCGCACCAAAGGATAAGACACAAAATTTGACGTCGTGCGGACAACGAGGAGTTTTCGAAAGCAGGAGTTACTTTTTTGAACAAAAAATTGAATTTTCAACATAAGTGTCTATGCCAGTCTATGCTAACGCAAAATTGATATATATCTCGATCCCTCAACCTCATTATTTTCAAAATTCAAAATACATTGGTGTAATTGTATCATGAGACTCCACCATAGATATCATAGCAACATATCCTGAACATAAAAATTATTTTTCTATGGAAAAAAGTTTAACACATGAGGCATAAGCGAGAATGGAAGCTTCAGCATGGAATATTATAATTTCTCCATCGACAGGAAATGAAAATTGACGAGAAACTGCCATTTCTAACCAAATTTTTACTTGCACGCACGTTGAATAAGAGTAAGCTCTTTTCCCAGACTTCTATTAGTAGCATTAGTAGCATGTAGAAGTAGGAGCCGCCGCAACCGCAAACTAGTTCACGCTGCCGCGCGGACGCTGAGTCGGCTAAAAATAAGATGATATTTCCATAATATAGTAATTGTAAAAGGTTAATAATAATTGTTGCTTAGTAATAGGTTGAATGCCCTAAAATTAATATTCTTTTTGTAGATATTCAATCATGGAGCTCAATTTTAAATCGCTAGCTGCGAATGCGCGCCGTAGAGACCATATCCGTAAGCCGGAGCGCGTCGCAAAGAATACGACGGTCACCATCGAGTTTTATTTTTCGGTGAACACTTCTAGAAGTGATCAGATATGACGTTTGTTTTTTGTGTTTGCAAATAGCTAATTATTTTCTGGGTTAATTTATTGAAATGAATACTTTTGTACACTTCTGCTTCAATGATTGTTGACACTGGTCACAGTACTACACCTTACGCACACATGTATGACCCCAACCCTCGATATGAAAATACCAGGCCTGTTCAATCAGTTGTTCCAATAGTTTTAACATGATGCATGACAAAATTGGAAGCAACGCCGAATGTTCATGAGAGAATTTAAAGCATCAAATACAGTTTTTTTAAATTGTGGCACAATTTTAGTTATCCAAAAAAATATGCTACTTTCACCAATTCAATTTCAGAGTTCATTTCGACTGATTTTAATCAAATCGCATGTAAGAACATTCCAACAGTTCAATCAAGAAACATCCAACTGTTATAATATTACATAACATTCAACTTTTTCGTAAAATATTTTGAAAAACTGTGAATAAGCCGCTGATTATATTTTATCTTTTTTAACGCTGCATGAAAATCCAATGGCTAAAAAGTGGTATTTCACGTATTTAATAGAGGCCAGAAAATATATAATGAAACTCGAGATTCTGGGACGACAAAATTACTGTCGATTTTAAAGACGATTGGGCATACATATTTAAAAATAAATATAGAATGTTATCTATTTTTCCTCAATTCCACTTTTTACGCATCGTAAAATTAGTTGAATTCGTGGAAGATTATAACAATTATTACAAGTTTTTTACTATTATTACAAGACTATTACAAGTATTTTTACAACACCTGCAGACGGTGAAACTTAAAAATAAAATACAACAGAAAAATTGATTACACGTCAAATGGCAATAGAATTTCCGGCACAACGCAAATCGGGATGGAATTAGATATTAGTCGAATTACTTAATCTTCTACTATTTTTTAACAGAAGCACGTAGGCAGGTGAATCATGACCAACTTTCTATTCATTGATTCAGAATAACTCAATAATAAGCATCATGTTCTCTGCAATTCATGAAATCCATACCTAACGCTAAGGTCTAGAAGGTTAAGGGCAGTTTAATTTCTGTTTCCTTTCATTGCAATTCAACTTGTGATAAAAAGAATGCAAATGCGTCCATTATAGCAAATTAATTCTCTTCCAATTATACATAACAACGCAAGTATGTGAATAATAGATACATTTGAAACGGAAAAATTCCGCAACTAATATCCTAGAGCGACATTTGCGCAACAATCTACTTCAACCGCAGACATGACGCTCGCGTTTTGTCTCATCGGATATAAATCGTTCCCAGTACCACCTGCCCTTTCCACAATCCTAGAAAATTTATTGCTTATTTAGTTGACGGGTACGGATACAATATGGTCGAAAAGGGTGGATAGTGATCAAAATGTAGATTATTACATCCTAACTGATGTGACACAGAATTGAAAATCCAGATATGTTGACATATTATCGCGTATGCAGAACATCTGAGAGATTTCCGCAAATAGAATATATAGAATACTTATTTTTTGCTGAAAACTGTTTTTTTATTTAATCATAAGCATCCTGAATACGTACGGAAAAATAACGCTTATCTGTATCCTTTCCCACCCAATCACGGCGCGCATCGTAAACTTTACACATTCACCTATGATTTTAGAATCGTTTTTGTGACTCTCCGAAAAGCAATACGACATCCGAAGGAACCCGAAATCTCGAGGTTTCCCGGGGCCAGATGACTTTTTAAAAATACAAGTAACAAGGAAGGAAAAATCAACGCTCTTTTTTCTTAGTAATATGGTTCGCGCCACAATGTGAAGATGAATGCGAAATCCGTAGGAACCCGAAATGCTGCTATTTCTCGGGCGCCGACGAAAAAATATAAAGAAGCGAGGAAGAAAAACCGAGGCTGTTATCATGGCACCCTATATGTTATCAACGATTGTTTATGGTGATATAAAGTTCACTCCTCTGTTGATTATGATCATTTCTTTGTAATAGTTAATCCATGAAGAAATTTTCTTTACACAGCATAAAACTTCACTAAAAGATTCCAAGAAATAGTGATACTAAAACGCCTTTTTCGGTGTGATAATGAGACGGTGAACTCCCTTCTTTCATTTAAAATCAAGTTTTGTGAAATGTAACTCATCCTAATACATATATGAAAGAGGATGTCTGTTTGTCTGTCCGCTACTCGTTCCCATACGGCTACACGGATATCGGCCAAAGTTAGTACATTTGCGCATTTCACACACTCTAACGAATTTGTGCTGCTTTTGGTTGCGTCCGACGCGTCCTTTGCGTAGTTTTCTCATTACTATTTGGTAAGTCACTTCATACAACTTCTGCGGTTTCATATCCTGCGGGGTAGGCACACCCCATCACTCGCTCAAAGGTAAAACAAAAAAAATCCTTTATGATCCTGAAATCCAAGTTTCCCACCTCTTGGGGTACTATCCTCCCCGAGCAACGTCGGGTGGCCTGCTAGTTTACAATACATCACGAAGTGTAGCTGTATTCTTTAAATTAGGTAATACTCAACATTTTAAAAGCGCTTACAATGAAAAACAATCCGACAGTGATTTTCGCTACGATTTACCAAAACTTACCTTTCCCCAAACATTTCTTCCCCTTTCCTCCAGTCTACCATCATTTCCACCCGCTTGATGTAGCTTTGAGTGCTGCTTCCCCATCCTCAAGACCCGGGTTCAAATCCTGAAAGGGGCGGAGATTGTGCAGATTAACCCTGATTCCTACATGGCTGCTGTGATTGGAGCCTGCCTGCAGCATCCGTCTGCCGGCTGAAATGAAGGCAGTCTTCTCATTATCAAAGGTCTCAGGGAAATATTGTAAATACGCACCGCATAATAAAACCGAAGTTCGCTCTGAGAAGATGGCTTGGTGGTGTAACTGGTAGCACGCCTGACCGGCAATCGGGAGATCCGGGTTCGAATCCCGGCTAAGTCAAATATTTTTTCATGGCGAACTTCATCCTTTGGTGTATTTAACTTTGCACCCGTGCGCGTGACTGCGTACAAAGTCATTTGTTCCTTCAGTGCTTTAATAAAAAAAAACTTACGAAAATTATACTTTAATATTAGGTCCCAGTTTTCCTGACGATAGGATACGAATTGCAGCGAAAATACAGCAAAATATGCAGATTACTACGGACTAAGGTCGGCTCCAGATGGATAGCACATACATGAATAATGCATAACTCCCTTTTGCCACCGCAGATATAGCATTACTGTCTTGAATCGTTCGCATGATTTGATCTGTAAACACCCTTCATAAAAAATAGCTGTGCTCCAGAGATTATAGATCAAACAAATCTTTAGCTCATTGGAGGTGTTTTATGGAAAATAAGTTTACATGAGGCACAATTTTTTTACCCATTCGAACAATTAATAAGATGATTGGACTAATGACACTGAATTAATCGAGTCAGACCTCATGCAACACTCAATTTTCTATGATAATATATTTTTTATGCGAACTGAATCATTCCCTAATTTTCCAGTTAGAAAAAGTATAATACGCAACTTATTCATAAGATTCAATTGAACGTAGTACGACTTATTTATGCGTGGTAGTACCATGCTTTTAAAAATGGCACGTGATACTAAATTAATAATAATGTACTATGTAAATTAATAATTTAAATTTAAAATAATATTTTAAGAATTTTAATCCGTTCTAGTATCAAATGAACGATCACTCCGTATCCCTATCCGAAGGATTATTTGGATAGGCGAGAATGGAGCTGACCCCGGACTAAGCCACAGACGTGTGAAATTCATACATTCAAGGTAGGAGGGCCAGTTCCTTTCCCAAGACCACCTCGTACTTCGAGAATTTTGCATGGGTTTTTTTAGTCACCTTTAACCGCTGGTAGCGTGGCGTCTACCAGACGCCTAGCCATTTTCATTTCTTCGCCCACATCCTATTTTTATGTTTAGGAAACTCATATTCCTTTTATCTTATTATTTTAAGATTCTGAAACAGTCACCAATATGATTATATGTTTAGTCACATTTATGTAATAAATTTTGATATTTTGTTTTTTTGGAGCCTGGTAGACGGCACGCGAAAACTTGAGTTACAATACGTTACATGGAGCTTCGTGATGTTCATTGCAAATTTTTTAAATACGTCTATAATAACCCATAATACATTTTGGACATCCGTCATATTGCTACGAATTTTTTTATTGTAATCAATTTGATATAATTTAGATGAAAGAAAAACTGTAGGAAACGTCAAAATAAGTAGTGTTCAGTATCTCCACCTCTACAAATATCTCCACCATTATTATGCATAAATTTGTTTTCCATTCATGAAATTGAGTATTCAATGAATGATTTATTGTAGTTAAAAATTTATTTATACTTTAACACATTTTGCTCAATCATTCGAAAATGGTGTCTGTGAGACGACGCGCGACAAATAGAGTTCCAAAATGTGACGCGACTGACGTAGAACGAATAACGAACGAACGAACGGTGGGTAACGAATAGCAATCAATGCATTTCGTTTTCTTTGATGAAGGTAACTACCCTAATCTTACGTAGATCATCGAATCAACTAATAAGAAAAGCGGCATTAACTTACAAATGATAACAGAAAAAAACTAAATTTTGAAATTAGCAATGCACAAAGTAGTATCGGGAATCATTAAAAAAAATCAACGACTTCAGTAGCCGAGCGCTCTACCTAGTAGGCTACAATGCTCCCCCCGCAATCGTCATAAATAAACAAAATTAACTTCAAACGAGGAATCACATACGCCAAAAGGGTGGTTTCCTATTATTTTTTATTGCCTAAATCGAAAGATTATTACTCACGGAGTACGCATTTGACGCTCTTAAATTTTCAAATGACGATATCTATTTTTCGCGATTAAACGAAAAGTGAAAATTTTCAAGTGCGCGAAAACGCGACTGCTAAGTATGAATGATGGGAAAAGTCCGTGTGACGTATTTCTGGTTCCCGCTGCCGCCCTGTGAGGTGACTTTGAGGCGAGGCTTGAGCGCTGATACGACGCAGGATGCTATCAGGTAACAGAGTACCCTGCTATCAGGTAGCGCAAGGTAAACGAAGGAACTTTCCGACCATAGGCAGTTTTAATAGGTGATTATTAAGAGACGCTTCCCTGAGGTTTGTGCCTCATGCATGCATTGGTAATCTCAGACGATGTAAAACTCCTATCCTCTCGTGTAGAAACTAGGTCCCTGTGACGTCACGTGGAGTGGCATCGCATGGGCGCCAATCAGGCCTTTTTCAAATGAGGATAAAATTGACCCTTGCCATTCGTCTAAACCGGTATTTCTAAAACCAAATAATTTGTATATTATGAATACACTAATGGTGGGTAACGAATCGCAATCAATGCATTTCGTTTTCTTTGATGAAGGTAACTACCCTAATCTTACGAAGGTAATCGAATCAACTAATAGGAAAAGCGACATTAACTTACAACTGATAACAGAAAAAAACTAAATTTTGAAATGAGCAATGCACAAAATAGTATCGGGAATCATTGTTACAGAGCAGCTTCAAAGTGTAAAACTTCATGCCACCGAAACATCTTTGCCGTGCATGGCTGAAATGTTTAATTAATTAATTTATTTAATAATTTTAAATTCACCTGACATGAAGCAATGAAATGGTATAATATTTTCACAATTAATCATAATTACAATTTTGATACAAAAAGAAATTAATACACCAACCGTTCAATTTATTACCAAAGCAGTCAAGGCTGGCTGATTGTCACATACAAAATTCTGTACAAATTTATAATGTCGCTAAAATCGACGATATGTCCTTGAAACATTTCACTTACAATTAGTAAGTTTACATTTTATTCTCTTGAAAGTGTATTGAATGAGATACACATTCCATTAATAGCTGAATTCATGCAATAGTTAGCATTTACACTTCTCATATAGAATGTCCTTTTTATCCTTTTTTTCTAGGACTAAAAATTTAAATTTTCCATCCAATTCCGTACGACTAACTTTATTAATTACAACATGCAGAGAGAGTATATCATTTATGACTCTTATTCTACTCAATGTTTCCAATTTAAACGCATTCAACATCACTTTGTCCCCTAGGTGCTTCTACATGGTTCTCCTCCACGGCCAATAATAAAAAAATGAATATCTCCTCCACGCACACTGCCCCGATGAAATGATAACCCTGAATAAACCACTTCCTGTTCACTTCTGGAATCCGATCAATTCAAACCAAAGTGTCATATTCCCCACGTATCTACCGATCACGGGTTAGTAATAACGGCTAACGATTGACCCCACAGAAAAAATAACTAGGGTGACCTTCAGCAACCGCCACGTTTATGATAATGGAAGCGTAATTGAAGGTGTTCCTATTCTACGGTGCTCCGACAAGAGAGGTCATTACGAGCTAGCAATCCCTCCAGAAGAAATCCACAGAATGACCCGACAAGCACGCCTTACGCGAGGCTGAGCAAAATAATTAATCCGGTTCAAGGGGAAAAAAGATACTCAGTTGACTAATAACCTTAGCCTAATAACCACAGCAACAATAATCACGTTATCCACTGCGTATCGCGATAAAGAAATACACTCTAATCGAGATCCAACAAATTGACCTTTAACTTTCATTCGCTCATTGATGCAACCCGAGGGTTGTTGTTTTAGGTGAAGGTAGAAGTGTTTATACAGAAGAAGGTGAAGCTCACAGTCATGTGAATATCACACGTTCCCGAAGAAATAAAAAATAGCAACTCACTCTCCGTATTTAAAAAGAAACTAAAACTTCTCCTAGCTGAAAAATGCTACTACAGTGTTAATGAATATTTGGAGGATGCATTGTAAGGTAATTTCCTAGATGACAACTATTTCCATGCTTCCTATTTTTTCCATGCTTCTGATAGTATTTATTAACCCTCTGGACTCTGTTTTAATGTTGTACATATCGTAGTTAAATTATTATCTTGGGAATTCCCAAGAATCTTATCCTGGTAATTTCAATATTCATGTATGTATGTAATAAGGTAGTTTCCTTCATCAAAGAAAACGAAAGGCATTGATTGCGATTCATTACCCACCATTACTGTATTCATAATATACAAATTGTTTCGTTTTAGAAATACCGGTTTAGACGAATGGCAATGGTCCATTTTTATCCTCATTTGAAAAGGGCCAGATTGGCGCCCATGCGATGCCACTCCACGTGACGTCACAGGGACCTAGTTTCTATACGATAAGATAGAAGTTATACATCGTCTGAGATTACCAATGCATGCATGAGACGCAGAGCTCAGGGAAACATGTCTTAATAATCACTTATTAAAACTGGCTAAGGTCGGAAAGTTTTCTTCGTTTGATAAGGTATTAATAATCCTTATTTAAGCCAAGCGCTACCAGCCAGCAGGGTACTCAGCTACCCGCTAGCAGCCTGCGTCGTATCAGCGCTAAGCCTCGCCTCAAGGTCACCTCACAAGGCCGCAGCGGGAACCAGAAATACGTCACACGGAGAGATTTCCCGACATTCATACTTGCCCGTCGCGTTTTTGCGCGCTTGAAATTTTTCACTTTTCGTTTAATCGCGAAAAATAGATATCGTCATTCAAAAATCTAAAAGCGTGAAATACGTACTCCAGGAGTAATAATCATTCGATTTAGGCAATAAAAAAATAATAGGAAACCACCCTATTGTTTGTAAATTTTATACATTACTTTAGCCTTGCAAATGTGTGTCCTGCCAATGGTGAAATAAATTTATTTCGTCAATTAAAATAATTCAGGATATGGGAGACTGTTCCGTAGGCCTTAAACTTTATTCTGATGGTGAGAGGTAAATTATCGAAAATTACTACGCACGATGAAAGGGAAATTCTAATTAAGTCCATAACCTAGCGATAAAACCTCCGTTAAAGACCTATCATGTGAATCGGCGCACAGTGAAGTATTTGGCCCCAAAACCTAGCCAAAAGTGCATAAAAGTTTCTCGGGCTTTCCACCGGTTGATGTCGTCCATGTCTCCATGCTGTCGGACGACATTAACCGGTGGAAAGCCCGAGAAACTTTTCTGCACCTGATACGCCGGGTGAACCTAAGATCATACACCTGGGCAAAAGTATTTTCCACTCAGAAATGCTGACATGAGGGGCGAAATCAGTTGTGCTGTCCTCAAAATTGTATTTTAAAATATAAACCAAAAATAACAATATTTAAGCAAAAGAGTCATCCATAGTTCACGTACTTACTTAACTTGAAAATCTTACCAAACTTACTTCCATGAGCGACTTTTGTGATAAAAATTTAATGATGAGTCACTGATAATAGTTTTCTTTATCCAATCATCAACTTCGCACTTGTCTACATGAATGCTTTAATAGCAAATACTGCGGTATAAGAATGAAACGAGATACGCACTTATTATCAAGGATAATTAACTCCAGCGAATGGCAAATGAAATTAGTTGAGGTGGGGGTCAATGTAAGCATTGAATTCGGCTTAGTTAGCTTTATGAGGTTTATTCAAAATATATTTTTTAAATTCGGCATTTTAAATAATTTGCTTCGCATAGTTTTTAAAACCAAGCGAATAATCAACACCAAAAATGGGTTAATCTGCAAATCTGCCTTCATCTCCACTTTTATTTTGAATTTCACCTTCTTCAGTTTCGTAGTTATTTAAAAAAATAATATCAAGCGACTGAATCCGAGGTGGATATAGTAGAAGAAGAGATTCCTTACTATATGGTTTACCTCTCTTTATTTCACATTTCCTTAATGATAAAGATACAGATCAGAAGTCTGTTGAGCACATCCGCATTGCTATTGGTGCTCAAAAAATCTGAAGCAATTCAGCCTGTACTGTTGAAACAGTTATTCCTTGATTTAGTGGCCTATTTGATCGAAGATGTAATAGATAAAATACAATTCTCAACCACTTATAAGCCATGGCCCATATTTTACGCGGAGGAAGGCCTGTAAGATACCGAAAATAAATTCCACGCCCAGTTCAGTAATTTCTTTTGCGATTTCTTTGCAATCTGTCCACAAAAGAATATTTGGATAATTCGCCCTTCATTTGCCACTCACAGTCAACGCATTGTATCTTCAATGTTCAAAGAAATGTGTATTACGAGGAACAGAACAAAGCGATAATTTCCCACAGGGATAAACAGGCCTTTGGCCCACAGGGCCTTTGTTAAACAGGTTTCACTAAAATTCTAACTAACGGTAGAAATTTATGGACGATACCAAATGTACAAAATGAAAATACAGGCTACATAACAATTAGAGGCGTAGATCCTCAATTCGGGAAGGGGGCCAAGAGAAGGCCCAATTCCTTATATTCGCCCGTGAGTGGGCTACTATAAAGCCTGAATCACACGAACATTATTTTTCGTCGCGAAAGTGATCACTATTGCGATCACTTTTCCCGTCGCGAAAAGCGATCGCTCAAGTGATCATTTTTCTGAATCACACGGTCACTCCCGACGTCGTTTTTCGCATCATTCCCGATATCACAGCTCGTTTTCATAAGACCCGCATCACGAAAATATATAGCGTGGTTATGCATGATTTAACACTTTCCCGGCGAACAACATGTAAAAACTTTTCTCGGGATACCGCGCGGGTAAGATTATATGAGAAAAGTTTTTACATATAGCGTGTTTGTTTACCTATGTCGTTCCCACAATTGTCAAACGTTGCGCTGCAATCGCTCCATACGGGCATGCGTTCCGATTGGCTGATATGGGGTTTTAGTGACCGTTTTAGCGACGGAAAAAGCGACCGAACTAGTGATGAAAAATAGCGATGGGTATCCTCACCACGATCGCGAACGCGAAAAACGATTGCCGGCGACGATCATTTCGCCTAGTGATCGTCGCCGAAAGTGGTCATTTCGCCTAGCATAGTGATCACTTTCGCGACGAAAAAAAATGAATGTGTGATTCAGGCTTAAGCAACTCGAAATATTGGCCAGGCCCAAATGCAGAGAGCATCACCCTGAAGAGAGACGATCGGACCTGTCAGAACACAAAGGAATACTCGTTGAATTCAGCGAGGCGATTTTGGCTCTTTGCGCTTGGACTAGCTCGGAGGCTTAGGACTTAGGACTGCATTTAGGCTTTGGGGGCTTCAATCCCCCTCCACCGAAATTTCTTCCCCTGAAGTGACTACCCGCGATACATCTGCCTGAGAGACACTAGCCCAGGGGGGCCTATTTTCTGACACTTCACTTTTCGAAATTGTTACATTTCATTATCTCTGTGATGAATTTAATTTTCAGCATTAAGCAAGCAATACATGGCTGATTTAATGAAATCAATGGTTTACCGCTGCGCGCGAGTTACCACAAAATATCAGTACCGGCAACCCGCTGATCTCCCTAGCTCCCCCAGAGCCAAATTCTGGTCAAATGCCTGCGTTGCGCATACCCGGGTATAATGGTTAGGGGGCAAAGCTTAATGTGAGGTTACTGAAGAAGGACAACCCATGACGTTTTGTAAATAAATAAATTGCATAAGAATGATAATGTAAGGACAAAGTATCACTGCATGCCGCGGCCTTCACGCATGATTGATTGAAATTTAATATTCTTATTCCGGGTTCATGAGCCCCATGCTAATAGGGTAGTTTCCTTCATCAAAGAAAACGAAAGGCATTGATTGCGATTAGTTACCCACCATTATTGTATTCATAATATATAAATTATTTGGTTTTAGAAATACCGGTTTAGACGAATGGCAAGGGTCAATTTTATCCTCATTTGAAAAAGGCCACATTGGCGCCCATGCGATACCACTCCAAGTGACGTCACAGGGACCTAGTTTCTATACGAGAGGATCGGAGTTTTACATCGTCTGAGGTCACCAATGCATGCATGAGGCACAGACCTAGGGGAAACATGTCTAAATAATCACCTATTAAAACTGGCTAAGATCGGAAAGTTTTCCTCGTTTGATAAGGTGTTAATAATCCTTATTTAAGCCAAGCGCTACCAGCTAGCATGGTACTCAGCTGCCTACTAGCATCCTGCGTCGTATCAGCGCTCAGAGCCTCGCCCCAAGGTCACCTCACTTGCGGCAGCGGGAACCAGAACCACGTCACGCGGAGTTTTCCCGGCATTCATACTTACCCGTCGCGTTTTCGCGCGCTGGAAAATTTTCACTTTTCATTTAATCGCGAAAAATATATATCGTCATATAAAAATCTAAAAGCGTGACATACGTACTCCAGGAGTAATAATCTTTCGATTTAGGCAATAAAAAAATAATAGGAAACCACCCTATTACGCCCCTTTATTACGATCCTCTGAAGCACAAACATATACGGAAGCAAAACAACTTGAAAAGGTCCGATTATCAGAGCACTTCCTCAGTGACGCAGACGCGTTCCCGCCCACTAAGGTAGTTTCCCAGCGATCAACTTGGGAAAACACCCAAATTGGTGGTATTCTGATTAAACTCAACGGTTTACGAAAGAAAGTCAAATTCAATAGCACGCCAGGGAGGGAGGTCAGCGGGTTGCTGGTACTGATATTTTGTGGCATCTCGCGCGCAGCAGTAAACCATTATTTTCATTAAATCAGCCTTGCTTAATGCTGAATATTAAATTCATCGCAGAGATAATGAAGGGAGAGGAGATCTTCAACTCACTAACACTCAAGTTCAATCGCTGCTTCTCCATTTCCTATGTTCAATGTGAACTGCCCTCAACTCTCACCAAGAGGCCCCTTGGTCATGACTCGGTTTCCTCATTTGAGGTGACGGTTCCCTCATCCAAGCTAAAGCGAAAGTATTGTTGAATAAAAAAATTAAAAAATTATTAAAAGCACACTTTTTCCAACACCAGTATAAAATTAAAAAAAATAAAGTTTTTCATCACTAGAAGAATAAATCGTGAGTACTGATAAGGTTTATTAGAAATGAGTGTTGCAAATCTTAATAGGTGAGTAAGGATAGAAACGTAATATTAATATCTAAAGCTAGTCAGCACCCACGCTTCAATCTCAATGGGAGGAAAAGCTTATGTTTATCTTTTTAGAGCATTCCATGCTGATTTTGGAAAAAGCGTGCTTGTTAAAAAACTTTTTACTTTCTTATCTTCTACTGTTTAGAGGTGAATCATGTTATCGATTAAAACAAGAGCTTTTATAGAATTTTTGGCGAAAATTTGTATAACTAACGCCATCTATGGATAAAATTTAATACTATTTACCTTGTGTAATTTTAGTTTATTAACTAGAGCACGATGGTATAAAATTTCAAATGTCTGATTATTGAATATTGTATTTTCATCAGAAGCAAGCAAGTGTACAAAATTTCAAGCCGATCCGACAATAGAAAGTGGGTTACAAATCAATTACGAGATTCCATCGATGAAACAGACAAACAGAAGAAGCAAGTTAAGAAAAAGCGTGTAAATAAGTGGGCTGATATAAAAACACAGCGTGAAAAAAGTTCTTCTATCTACGGTTGGAAGCAGGCTTAGGGGGCCACGCCACCTCCCCACGAAAATTTTCCCTAGTATCTGACTGCCCGCCACACATCCATACATAGGAAACAGCTCGCCCAAGGGCACTTATCCTCATGAATTTCTCTCGACTAATAAAAGTTGTGGACAAAGATCAGGGTCTTGGATCCAAAATTTGCTCAAAATGGGATCACATTAACTACTGCCGGCAGAGCCGTAAAATTGAATTTTTTTCGAATAATCTGGGGGATTTCGGAAGTAAACGTCAATATCGTTATAACTATACGGTCATTTCGATGGAAACCTAAGATGAAATTGAATTTCAACACTATAGTTTCCGCATACGGAAACTGACTTCATAGCTTATTTTACGAAATATATGGTTGCTCGATAGGTAGTAATAAAAACATTCATTGTCAGTTTAGGCAGCCCGAATTTCACTCACGCCCATACCTAAGGCAAATTTCCGACTATATGAAATGCGAATGTTGGGGGGGAGGCAAGGGGCCCGCCCCCACCCGAAAATAAGTAAAACATTCAACGTCGTAGTTTGAATTACTTCAATGGATAATGTGCGAGGGTATGGCCGCAGTATGCAGTGATATTTCATCATATATAATTCATTGATTTTAAATCACTATTAATATCAACAGCTTTTTTCTTCACATTCCCTACATCTCTTGGCTCGAATGCCCGGAAGAATAATTGCACCATCGTAAAATCGTAAGAGTAAATAACAAACTAGATACACGCTAAGGCCATAATCATAAAAAAATTTCGCGGGGGGAGGGTGACGTATTTCGGGGGCGGGGCTAATATGGAGGGGTGCCCCTAAAAATGAGTATTCCGAACACTTCGGAGGGTGTTGAGACCCCTTGAACGGTTGATGATGAACCCTACCCCGCTTTTTTCGACGTCAGGATATGCATTCAAAAGGCCATTCCCTAAGCCAGCGAAAGGACCGTGGGTTGCGTGAACGGGATCTAATGACATACTCGAGCCATAGCCATCCAAGTGGCTGTACTCGAGCTCGCGAAAGGCAAGGTCCACAAAGGACCTTGGTCCTTTACTGACCTTGCGAAAGGTTCATATAAAAGCGCAGGTGGCGACGTAACTGGCGCGCGTTATTGCCTATTCTGGCATCTAGCGGCGATTCGATGAAATAGGAATAGCTAAGCGATCCAGGCTAGGACGCGCAAGATTTCTTGGTATTATGAATTATTTGTTTTCAATCACTTTCGCAATTTTCCCAAAAGTAATGAAATATATTGTTATTAATGATGTCGTTGATTAAAACCATGATATTAGACCAAAACATTAGAAATAGTAAAATGAAAAGTGAAGAAAACTGTGAAATTGTGCATAAATACTTCATGAATTTTATGCATTAAGTCTATGCTTTATTATATCTATTCTATTAATGCTATTCTATGCATTTGTACCTGATAATGACGTGTCACGTCGAAACTTAGTCGTACATTAAATATTTATGTGAAATTACAAAGTTTTCTGTACTTTTCCTTATGCTCAGTAGATTCCATAAAGTCGCGCCTGAAAAAAATATATTAGAAATAATGCCAAAAAGGAATATTCATGTAACTTCTCAACTTGGAGTTTGTATGGCTAGTCCAACGTAACTATAGACAGTTCGTCTTGCATTAATTTTAAATGAGAAATTTTTTCTCCTTGAGAGGAAAAGGTACATGTATTCTGTTGACTCCAATAGGAAACTTCAAAGTATCATGCGAGTTGCAAATCAAATTAAACTAACCAAGAAATCAATCGCCTTCAACGCTAATATCTTCTTCCAGGGTGAGTTGAGAGCGAAAAATTTTCGAAAATAGTTTTCACACCATTAACTCATAAATCTTTAATTTTTTCATCAACATTTTCAAATGAAGTTAAACGCGGGATTCTTAACTTAACGTAGAAAATAAAAGGGGCCAATTAAGATCGTTGTTGGAGGAGGGGCGGTTCATTACCTTCCGAAGCGCCTTGGTGTAATGCAATACCACACGCCGACGATGCATCCGAGGTCGATGTGTAGAAAAGTGGCCGAGGGGGTATTCATGAAGTTACCATTCAGCGAGCTCCACGAATCTCATATATGGTGCTGGGTTGAAAACTTGCTTTAGACAATCGCATCGACATCGCATAATGCAAATCCTGTGGTAAATGTGAAAGACTCTTCGAGGGGACAGAAAAAAAAATCCTCATTCCCCTATCACGGCGCATGTGGAGAGTATGCAGGCGCGGATCTAGGGCGAGGCAGGGGGGCACGTGCCCCGGACGGCAGATTTCAGGCGCAGTGCACGAAAGTGGATGGAGGCAATTGACTCGTGACCCCCGCGTAAAGCTATTGTTTTCCGTTGAAGGTAATCCGCGCCTTAAAATTTAAAGTTCTTCTCGCACGCAATAATATCTTAAGCACCTCATAGGATTTACATATTAATTAACCATATATAGCAATAAGCAATTTTTAAAAATATTTTATTGATTCTTGATATAATGCTGCCACTTGCTTTGTGTTGATTGAAAAATATTTAGGAACTAATTATTGTGGCAGCCAGAAGTCACATGACACTCGCCGAGTCGTAGGATGCGTCTCCAGGAAATCTTCCTCGGTCTGGCGGCAACTTCCATGGAGTTAAAAGGTGAGTACATAACTGCGCCTAAAAGTTAACAACTTTCACATATTGCATTGTTATTCAGTGTCGATGGTGTCTGTGAATTCGACTTTAAATTAAATGTGACAATAATTGCTATTGCGAATGACGAAATAACCCGTATAAAAAAATTATTTAGTAGAAAATCGTGTTCAACGAGGTGTTGAGAACCTGTGATCTCGTTCTGTTTTTGATCTTATCGCGTCATTTTAATTTTATTCGATGTTTGAGGCTATAAATGATTTCTCATATAATTTAATCCTCTTTCAAATGTAACTATTTTGTATAACTAGAGGTTTCCAAAGGTCAGTTAACATTTTAATTGCGTTCTAAGAGGCGAAATTTAATCTGCGATTTTTCTTCCAATACAGTGAAGTTTCCATTCAGTCATCGCATTCGGTTACGAGAAATGAAATTAGATTGACCGTAAATCCTTTTAAGATCACGTGGGAGAGATGTGCTGGTTAAGATACGATCAGTCAAATTTTCATTCATTTTAATTTTACATATCCTTGATTGTTCATTTTCTTCGCTTAGCTTGTGCTTCATTTTGCTTTAACTTCATATTGTCTCAGGGAACTGGCAAGTTAGAACTATTAAATGACAAAATAACCATTCATTTAGTGATTCAATTGTATTATACACTTCTTCTTGTCATAGTTTTCTGTCTGCTTTGTTCCTCCGAGGCAAGGGATCCCAAAGAAAATATCCAAAATATACATAAATTGTGCAAAGAGATGGAATTAAGGTCATTCATCATGAGAAAATTCAAGAGACTTCTTCAAATAAAGTTTCAACCATTAACGTATAAAACGCAAATTTCAGCCCTACAGTGATAACAGTGAAATGCCGTCATTTATATTCATTTCGAGGAATAACATTTTCGTTTAGCTTCAGATAAATAGGTATAAACTTAACCCAGTATAATTATCATTTTAGTTTACTTTGAATTGCTTGTCTACCGCGATTAACCCAACCAACTTTTCCCCTTTGTCTCCCATGCCCTATTTTACCGCGATTTATTATTCAACTCGAGCGATAGGTCTTTTTGAGTTCATACTTGTTTTTGGCAAAATGTACAACTTCAGGACTTCCTTTTATCGTCAATTATGATTTTTTAAACTCGCATATTTTTCCGTTAACGATCCCCCGCCCACTTATCAAACTATTCTCGGCGAAAAATTGACGGTTTCGACACTAGTTAGAAGACGTTAATACTGTCACGAGTTAATGCGGAACGAGTCACCGCCCCCAGTTACTGCCCGTAAAATAGCGAAATTCAATGTTGCTTATTTCATTTATTTATTCCGACAATAACGCCATGTTTTACACGAATTAAAATTGTAGAAACTTATTAAGATAAGAACAAATAAAATTCTAAGAGATATCTTACAAGCACTTAGAAAATAAATACAGCAATTATTCGCCTAAAGGCCTGTTTACACGATACATTAACACGTACGAGTTAATGAACGTTTGCGTGAATGATTTTTGTGGACCGGAACGGAACATGTACGAATGCATGAACCAAATTAAAACAGGTTCTATTTTCTGTGCATGCATTAGCACAAGTTGGGTGGTTACACGGTGCATTTTGGCGTTCATTCTCGCGTTCATACATTTAGACATTAACCCGTACGTGTTAATGTACCGTGTAAACTGGCCTTAAGAAATGGGTACATTGGTACACAATATTAAATACTTCTAGAAAACTATAGCTAGCCTATTATTATAAGGAAGCAACAAATCTGTCCTCTAGTTATAAATTCTTTTCCACCCTGAACAGTTGCATTTATCAAAAATATAATGACGTCACCAACTCATGAAATGTGGGCGGTACCTTCGCGTGTTTTTCATTTTAAACGGAAAATGGCTGAAGACTATTTTTCCTCGTAACTTATCTTCCCACTTCCATCCACCGAATTATTATTATGAATTGCAGTTTCGGGGCTGAGATTGACCGTATTGTGACATTTTGTCTCCTAAGCACTGTCGTGAAATACTTAGCGGCGTGGGTCACTAAACTTGCATCCACATCTACAGACGTTTGGTTCACTGTTAGACAGTTAAGGCTCTCCTCTCGCTTCACGAAAATATTTAAAATCCTCAGTCACAAGGCATTGAAGTCAAATAACTTTCCTCAGAGCCGTATATATCTACTTGCCCAATAGGGTTGTTTCCTTCATCAAAGACAACGAAATGCAGTGATTGCGATTCCTTACCCACCATTAGTGTATTCATAATATACAAATTATTTGGATTTAGAAATCCCAGTTTAGACGAATGTTAATGGCCAATTTTAACCTCATTTGAAAAAGGCCAGATTGGCGCCAATGCGATTCCACCCCAAGTGACGTCACAGGGACCTAGTTTTAATACGAGTAGATAGGAGTTTTACATTGCCTGAGATTACCAATGCATGCATGAGGCACAGAGCTCAGGGAAACATCTCTCAATAATCACCCATTAAAATTACCTAAGTTCGGAAAGTTTCCTTCGTTTGATAGAGGAATAATAATCCTTATTTAAGCCAAGCGCTACCTGCTAGCAGGGTACTCAGCTACCTGCCAGCAGCCTGCGTCGTATCAGCGCTCAAAGCCTCGCCCCAAGGTCACCTCACACGGCGACAACTGGAACCAGAAATACGTCACACGGACTTTTCCCAGAATTCCTACTTAGCCGTCGCGTTTTCGCGCGCTTGAAAATTTTCACTTTTCGTTATATCGCGAAAAATTGATATCGTCATTCAAAAATCTAAGAGCGTGAAATGCGTACTCCATGAGTAATAATCTTTCGATTTAGGCAATAAAAAAATAATAGGAAACCACCATGTTCATCATTTTAGCTTGCTTTGACTGACTTGCAAACTACGATTTATCCGGTCTGCTCTCACATTTCTCACCACGGTTAGTACTTCCTTCCTTGTTATCAAATATATAAGTGGCGTTCTTTTCCCCCAAATCAGGCGTGAAAATTCCTACGACATCATCTTTCATGCCTTAGGGATCAGGAGGCAATTGTCTCTACGAAGTAGTAAATCTTGATATTGATACTGGTGTTAAAAAATCTTAATCTAGGACACGTTATAGTATCTATGTCTATGCACGGATTCAAAATAGTTACCACTTTTTCTAGTATGTTTCAAACAATTACAATTGAGTATTTACATATGATAATGACTCACTGTTTTGATTTGTAACAAAACATGACTTTGATAATTTATAAATATATAATGACATGTATAACTTTGAGATAATAACTATATTTATTTTAAAGAATGTGTTCACTTACCTCGACTGCTAGCAGCATATGTTGCCATCTGTCCCCTGGTTATTCCACATTACCTATTGAGGTTACCAGGAAAATGCGTTTTGATCTTTTTCGGGGAAATACCCCAACGGAAAAGAAATCCCCTTTTACAGGCCTACTATGAAACCGTTAAAAATGTGTTTTACGGGTACCTCAACTCCTCCCGTAAAACACATACGAGTAGGCGCATTCCTTTCTTGTTAAGGTGGATTCCATCTCTTCTTCTCCTTTCTCCGCGACCCATCCACCTAAAAATTACGGATTTTTTTAACGCAGGGACAATCGCCCGATTAATGAATATATTAGTAAGACATTTAAGAGCTTACCGTTCAAAGAACTCTTCTATCACCCTTCCGTCCCTTATAAAAGGAGTTGTGACATCGATTACCTGAAATCCACCTATGGGAAGGAATGAGTGCCATGTTAATCTATGAATGTAATGGCATTACTAACACAAATGCAAAGTTGACGTAATTATAAATCAGAAAATGTGTAGAAACGTTGATATCTTACTCTTCCTTTTCTTTAGCAGCCATCGGTTAAGTGCTACTAAATGGCGGCGATATATTATGTTTCCCCACAATGCTGGGGCGGGTAACATTGTCAATAGGACAACTTTTTGTGTCAGACACTTAAGCCTGAGGAGAATTCGGTGATAATTGCTCCTTATTTGATGAAATCTTATCTCCCTCCTCAATTCGTTACACAGGAGAGGAAAAGCGTCCCACGTCCAGCATCACTCTCCGATACTCTCCTGTGCTCTGCCCTGATACACAGAGCCCAACGGTCGCGGGACGACCTATAAGGGAATGAAACGTAAGCACATATACTAAAAAAAACATTGCATAAAGTATTCGTTAAACAGAGGAAAAAAATCTCTACCCTTTCTCAAGGCAGTGCCCCAGAAGAGACGCCAACCTCACAAAGTGGCTCTCTCCAACCATGTCATGACCATAAACCACTGGTCTGCCCATGCTAAAGCGCTATTTGTCACTCGTCAAACACGACTGATCGACGATCAAAAAGCAAGTGTGGCCACGTCCGGCAGGGTTAAGCTCATCTAATAAACTCCCCCTTCCACGCCTCACGAAAATAATACAACAACAATGTACTCGCAAGATAATTAGGAGGACCTCAGTCTTTCATTTCCCGATTGGCATAATTAGCTACTCTGTGATCGAACAGCCCACGGAAAATAAAAAAATAAAAGGTAGCGAACTCTGCATTATTTCCAATTACACTAACACAACGATGGCAAAATGATCGATGTGAAAAAAAGCATGTTGATACTGAATTTAAAACGACCACCGTGAAAATGTGTGAAATGTTTAAAAAAAATTAAATTACTCCATTAAATGCCCATACGTTATATAAATAATACTAACGCTGCTGCGTGCATCCATAGAAGGCATCATTTTATAGAACATAATAATGACTACAATTCCATTCCAAATTTATTTGATTAGGTAGCGTGATGTTTGGCTACACGAACGCGGAATAACGGGAAACAAAAATATCACCAGCCTGCAAATTACTTAAGTAAGGATGTGTCTTGAATATTGAATTTTTCGTCTTTCAATGATGCATAATGTAGTTTTTAATTTTGGAAAGGAGCTATATTATTGAAGGGAAATTGAAACTGTTAAAAACAAATCGAATATAATAAGTACAGAAATACAGTTAAGCATCGTGAAATGGTGCAATGCGTGCAAACGACGTTGAAAGTAAAAAAAGAAGTCAACATTTAAACCAAAATAATGAATTGGTTACGCTTACGTGCAGTAGAGTTGGCTTACCAGACTTCAACAATCACCTCCAGCCTTAGCAACCACTTCGAAAATCTGAATAAAATCGTACTAAAAATAACCTCAGCCTTATTTCCATTAACTTTACACTGAAAATAAATATCGGTAAAAATCGGATTCAAGGATTTTCGATATGATTTTTCTTGCTGGTTAATAGATGAAGCGGGATGTCCATCATTGCTAATTGTGACCTCAGTGATAAGGATTATATCCTTAAATTTTTGTTTATCTCGTAAAAGGGGAAACTTGTATAAAACGATTTGAGTGTATCCCCATTCACTTTACATTGAAATTATATGCCGATATAAAATTAAAACTATGGTTGCCATGGAGCCCTCATTATAAAGAAACATTTATATTGCCAGTCAGGTACTACCCTGAAAATTACGGACAGGTACGGTTAATAGCAAAGGAGAAAATGAGACCTATCGATATAAATTCATATCGATATATTTTCCCATCCCATCCATTACCCATAAAAATTATTTACATGTGTGCATAGAGCTTTTCTTTCTTACCAAATTATTAAAATTTATATCCCCGTAACTATATAAATAACTCAGAAAAAGGGATCTATCGAATGCACACTTCCATCGATAATAACATCGGCTCTAATGATTGGATCGGCTTGATTTAACTTTTATCAAATAAAACACATTAGAAGTTGTATTGTGTATGATTTTCATATTCAAAACTTGATTAACAAAAAAGTTATTAGCGATTAAAGCGTAACTAAGGAGATTAGTATCGATGTAACTCGCACCTGAATCGATCGAGCGGAATGGCCATCATTGCACAAGTTGAATATTTTAATAATATTATTACCCTGAAAATTTCATTCATCTAGCTGAAACGGTTGCTAAGATATTCAAGATTGTATGCTCCACAAAAAAATGGCGACTGATTTTTCGCATGCAGGATATTTTTCGGAATTTAATTATGAATTAACCAAGAGGGTTACGGGGAAAGTAGGCTGAAACGTTAGGATGCGAAGCTCCCTATACGGTTTTTCTAGGAGATTCCAAATTTTCATATGGCACATATCTCAAGGCCGAAATCCGAGTTTTAAAATTCGCCCATCACGACAATGTAAAATCGAAATCGTTTATTCCTCGGCATTTGAAATTCGACATTTGAAAATTCCAAGATAACCAAAATCATCCACCTTATATTTCAAGGAATTTGTCGTACGATTATCGCAAATTGGTCAAAAAATTCCTAAAGTTTTTCCATATGAAAAGCATAGAAAACGTTCAAAAAATAATAAAAAATACTAAATATCAATTCGTCGCAATGGAAACCAAACTAAAAAAATCGACCAAAAATTCTAGTTTATGTCCATTGAATATCATGTTCCTCAGACGTTTAAAAGTACAAAATAAAAGCGAAAAACTTTTAGTCCCATAAGGCTCCCATGTTAATTCAAGTCGATATATCTCGAACACTAATCGATTTTTTCAAGTTTTAAGATTTTTCCTATATATCTCCGCATCTCAAAGTTCGTTGTTTCATTAAATATTCGCAATACATCATTTTAAAGGGGATATCAAATGAACTTCGGTTCATAGTCATGAAGGAATAGTTCCATGACTTAATGGATATTATACATGAGTGTTGAAGGTTGAAGGATGGTGGTGTGATGACTGGGAAGGCGTTAAAGGTCTGGATTTGATCCTGTGAAACCAATCGGGTTCTGAGGTTTCCTGCAAAATCCTTCGCGCAAGTAGATCGGTTCCTTAGCGCGTTATTTCCATTGTAATCCCACATGGGATCTAGACAATACACAATATTTTTAGGTGCAGCTTCCCCGTTACTTCTTCCTAGTACATGCTCTTCTATATTTTATATACTACCCCGCAAGCCGTATAAAAAGGCGTGTGGCAGGGGATGTTAGAAAACCAGCCATTTACATATAAAAAGCAAATATTCAAACAGAATTACGAAGAGCATTTCTTAGTCCTTTATTGTTCGGGGTAAAACGAGTTCCCATACCTATATGTTCAACAAAATCTCTATTATATCGTTTGTAGAACACTGAGGGGCGGGATATAAGGGATGTGGGAAAGAAAGAAGATGGTCGGGAAAGCAATCACAAACCTGATCATAACCTACAAGGAGACTGCAATGAGGAGGCCCATTTTTATCCCATAGGAGGTTGATTTCTGCTGCCACTTCGGTAGAATTTTAATCGGTTTTCAATAATGACTGCGGTGCGGAGATGAGAGCAATGCGATCAATTTTTTTCCCAATATTTTCTAGCATTATTCTTGTAATTTAGAAGATTAACATTGAAAAGTTAAGTATTTGGTATATCACATCATGGTGTATATACATTTCGAATACCACCTCCACTTTCAACTTTGTCCGTCAGCGACGCAAGTGGTGACTTTCGTAAGCTCATTTAAATGCGCGGTGGGTGACAACACATTTGAAGGCATAGTTGAGGATTCTCTTTCGTAATATTCGTGATAACCTAAGTCCTCGGCTGATTCACACATAATGCTCATCTCATCGGACTCAATTTGTCTACGTCCGATTGATGCATATTGTCAGATTGGGAACGGCTAAAATACGAGAAAATAAAATTTCCTCTTTCTCATTGGCAGCGGAAACCGTTCAGAAATATTTTCATACCAGAAAAGGCAGAGCTTCCAAATAGCTCGCACAAGAAATAGCCCGTCTTTATTCCGAAGAAATTTATCACTTACCATCGTTCAGGATACCGATTGGCGTAATAATGGCCTGCAGAATAGCATCTGATATTTCATAATTCTCAATTATATCATTCAGATGTTCAAAGAATAATCAAAATCCATTGAAATATACCCCATTACATCAGCTTTGAATAATTTGGAATTTCCCACTTTAATATTATCGAATTTTAAAAATATAAATAAATAAAAAAATAATCTTTTCTGAATGCTTCCTCGACACGAGCTGAGAGTTAACTCTTTTTGTAGCCTCTCCGTTAGATATGACATTTTTTTATTATTTACCAGAGGTTAAGCTTGTGGAAAACAACAGCATTTGCTTTTGGAGACTAAAAAATAGGCGTCCGTGAAATGGACACCTGCAAAGAGATTTTAGGTCAGAAGACTGGAGAGACTACAAAACAAGAATAAGCAACAGCTAGTTTTTCATGAAGAATGGAAGAAAGAGGATAGGAACATAGAAGACATCAAGACATATGATATTGTTTTTATTTTTGTAGATATTATTGTACAGGATCTGTTTATTATTTTTAGTAATGTATGTATTTTTCCCAGCTATAGTTTAGATTTGGGGCAGGGGAGTAGGGATTTTATATTGTGTCTTACCATCGATTAGAAATAACTTAGATTTGGCAGGTCTTCGTATATCATGGCCATGAATCCATGGCGTTAGATTAATTTAGGTGTATATGTACATATATTACAGCATTTAGGTAGTTAGGGCTGTATGAATGTGATTTAAAGAATGAGTGGATGGTATCAGTAGTAGTAATACTATATTAGTATATATTGCATGTATGACTGCTAATTTCCCGGTTCTCCAGCCGCGTCTGTCGTTTATGGTTGACTACAGTTTTGGAAGCCATCCTGCTTCCGTCTTCAGGTCGAAGGTGAGAAGTTTTCATTTTTTGCCGTCTTATATAGCACTGGCCGATCTCCTCCTGTGCGCTGATTGGTCAGAACTCTCTTCCAAACGTTGCTGATTGGGTAGCCGTTGTCCCTGTTAATATTTTGTCTTTTGTGAATTTCAATTGCTTCCCTGATTTGCCTTGGGTAGTAGCGACTCTCTTTTGCCACTATCTTCGCTTTTTCGAATTCAATGTTATGGCCGGCCTCACTCCAAACATGCTCATTGCTCAGCAATGGCTGACAAGTGCAGTTGTTTTTTTATTGCATGTAGTTTTTATTTTTATTAATTTTGAACGTAGTGTAGTGCATGCCCTCCTCAAATCCAAACTGTTCCCTCTTCGCAGTGAGGGGGTGTAACAGGGATAACTGAACAATAGGGAGGTTTCCTATTTTCTTTCATTGCCTAAATCAAAAGACTATTACTCCTGGAGTACATACTTCATGCTTTTAGATTTTTAAATGAGAATATCTATTTTTTGCAATTGAATGAACAGTGAAAATTTTCAAGCATGCGAAAATGCGACGGCTAAGTATGAATGCTGGGAAAAGCCTATGTGACGTCATTCTGGTTCCAGCTACCACTGTGTGAGGCCATCTTGGTGCAAGGCTATGAGCACCGCTACGATGCAGGCTCCTAGCAGGTAGCAGAGTACCCTGCTGGCAGGTAGCGCTTGGCTTAAATAAGGATTATTAATGCCCTACCAAACGAAGGAAACTTTCCGACCATGGGCAATTTTAACAAGTGATTATTAAGAGATGTTTCCCTGAGCTCTGTGCCTCATGCATGCATTGGTAATCTCAGACGATGTGAAACTCCTGACTACTCGTAACATTCGTCTAAACTGGGATTTCTAAAACAAAATAATTTGCATATTATGAATACACTAATGGTGGGTAACGAATCGCAATCAATGCCTTTTGTTTTCTTTGATGAAGGTAACTACCCTTAGGAAATCGTTAACTTCACCCTAATAGGGAGTATGATGGAATATTTTTTTGCTCCAAAGTTAGTGGTTTCCCAACATGAATTGTAAACTGGAATGGTTATTTGACAGCATGGGAATATGACTTATCACTAGCTAAAACAGTTGCTGCATTTGTGGTTTGTATATGAATAGGTGAAACCACAAAATAAAATACTTGATATGCTGCTGTAATCATTATTCCATTACAAATCATTGTAAAATCTTTATACAGTGGAACCTTGTTAAAACGAGTACGGGCTATCGCGAGACCCCCGCCATTGCGAGAGATAGCCGATGCACCGTCAATTGACCCTATAATAAGCATGTAAAAAAATCGTTTTTACGAGGCCCTTTTCGTATTGGCACTCGCCATAGCGAGAGTTTTGCCGGTGAGATCGCCGGAAAACCTTCACCAAGAGTCCCTTATCTCTTTAATTTCTTGCGATCTGTTAGAAATGAAGAAAACATGGAGTGCGCAGTCTCAAATTCATGTAGTAAACTGTCGGTTGATATAAATAAGTAGTTCATTTTGGTAAAAATATTGTGGCATTGAGATTCGCGAATGCTTGATCTTCTTTTGTTCCTTAGGCGACAGAAAGCAGACGGCAGCATACCCGCACATCCGTGAGTTGCGTGAATAGAAAGCATTTGATGGCAGACACCATGGCCAAAAAGCAATGCTTTGCATGATTTTTTTTCAGTGCGGCGCTTTTAAATTGTTTGAATAGTTAGTCGTTGTTTGAGTACGGAAATTTAGTGATGCAAAAAAGAACATCGCCTTTCGTCTGGATTTATGCTTACGTTTATCGGATAGAAATATAATTGTCGCCGCACCACTCCTGCTCCTGTATAACTGTTCGCAACAGGTATATTGGCTATTATTTGCTCCACTTCCGGTAAAGCGATAATTCGCTATAGCGAGTGATTATTGGAGCACCGTGGGGTCTCGTTTTATTGAGGTTGCACTGTAGTCATAATGTTTAACTGTGGCATGTAAGCAATTTTGAAAATATAATAGACTCACAGATCAGAATAAATTATTCCCATTGTTTAGTTCTAATTGTATCATTGTTATGCTATTTCATGCCGTGAGGTGATTTTATATGCAATTAAATGATGTGCATGTAATTTCTCTCAACTTCTTTGTACAAGTAAGGGCAATAAAGTTACTTTTTGTAAACCTTTGACTAGATTACCGAAGAAATGTTATAAAAATAAAATATCGGAATCTCTCTGTGAATGATCTCATAAAAATAAAACATTTTACAATGAATTTTTGTGAAAATTAAAGTACTGGTACAAATTCAGTGAAACGAAATGGCATTAAGTTATAAACAAACTTTTAAAATCGTCACTTGACAATTAACCCATATAAAGTGAATCCAGCAATGTGCAAGAATATTTGGCTTTTAAATTTTAATATGTAGAAAATTAGGTTGTGATTCCTTCAATCCTATACAAACCGGGTTTGATACCATCAGCCTCCCCCCCCATATTTTTCCTTAATGGCTACTACCCAAGACACATATGCTGAGGGGACACTTATGCACTCCATTTTTCAAATTGAGCAGTTGAATTTTATAATGTCTTCCAATAACCAGCGATGGATTTACCTTTCACCATATAACCAATTTCATAAATAGCTGCATAATTTTCCAATACATCAGAAGCCACAAGAAAAAAAACTATAAGTGTAGGCAAGCCACATAACGCCCGAACTCCATCAGTTTCTGGTTTCTGGCTGACTGTGAACCTGGGGGTGATCTACTCCCTATGTTCAACCAGACCAATTAACACCTCATTATGTTATCTAATTTGCATTATGGATGGAACCAATAGTATTTCCCGTGCTTACTTCATCACTTGAAATTTAGATGCTAAGGCATTTTTCAAATAACACACTAGAAGAGCAATGAAGGACCCAGGAAAACCGTTTTAGAAATATGGATTCCAGTGCTAGACAGAAAGGAAAATTCTATTTTTATAATTTTTACTGCACCCACTATCTGTGAATAGCTAATGTTTCATGGAAGTAAAACAAGTTATGTACCTTTTAATTATTCTTTTGATTTGTGTTGGCTTAACGCCACCACTCGTACTGTGCACCACTGTGGCACTGCTGTTGATGGTGGCTGTACAGTAAAGTACCAAAAAAAGGGGATGTAGTAGCTTAATACAATAGTGCATAAAATGTAGCATTTGGTTGTATACAACTTTTTATAAGCACGAAAAATGGTTCATTTGATGAAAATGTCGCCTATGTTCACAGATATCCCAGCAAAAATAAACTCCATTTTAGATGAGACGTGGCCGAAAACATACTACGCAAAAAATGATAGCTGGGTCTTTGTGTTTTCATACTGTGATGCTAGACATTGAATTTGTATGGCACAAGGGTAATCTAGTTTGAAAATTCCCAGTTGTATGAGAACATTTGCTCTCACTCTTTGAACATCTGTCTGGTTAACAGACACTCCCCTTGTTAATGCAGCCATTTCGGAGTCAACACTTTTTTAACCATATGATTAACAAAAAAACTGGCATAGTGTGAAATGTACTTGACTAATAATGGGTAAAAGAATGTACCAAATGGAAGAAACTTTAAAGAAGAACTTGGTCACAAAGATTTTATTTCTTGTTCACGACCATAGGAACAATAATCTTTTCAAGATAATTTACAACCAATGCGTCAAAATGACAATGGCAAAACTTAATGTTAAATTTAAGAACAACTCTGGGTAAAAAACAGGGGAGGGAACAATCATCCAGATGAGAACAATGGCTGTCTAGACTCTATCGCCTCCTTTAGACGCCTTGCTAAGGGATGACTAGCAAGCTGCAATGGCGTCAGCTTCTCCTTGTTGACTGCATCAATGAGGGCACCATGCGACACAAGGAAAAGTGCTGCCTCACCACGGTCCTCCTCGCAAGCAAGGTGCCTTATGATTCGCCACATAGAAACATGCAAATACATTGCAGTGATTAAATCTGGCTTTTGGTATGAATACATGGTCAGGTAAGATCAGGTATGATTCTACAATCATCCACTAAGATATTTAAGATACAACTCATTCAAGCATGATAGCATTAGGAATGCAGCAACAATTTGCAAACGCAATGACAAAGCTGAAAATACTACGACAGCTGCCGTGTGGGTGGACTGAAAACCAGTGAGATGAAAATGTCCACCTAAACTGAATTCAATAACTTAAGTGTGGAGTAAAATGCATATACAATTTGGAACAACTGAACTACTCATGTGTCATGCATATGTATTTACAAGCTCAGATAAGGGTACTGGCAACCCTATTAATTCTGCTCTTACTGCAAGGAGCTAGCAGCTACAGTAGGTATTTTTGATGAAGAATTACCAAATCAGGATCAACACCTAAGTCAAATGCACCCATTGTGAAGATCACTCCAAAACAAGTTCTCTCGTAAAATTTCAATACTTAATTCTTCTTCTTCTGGCATCCTTGACATACTCTCAGTTACGGCCAATGAGTCAAAGTTTGTAAACCAAGATTTCATGATGACAATCACTAAATAAATCAAATGATTGGTAGAAAAAATAATAAACTCCTAAATAGCAGGCATCAAAATTTTGTGGTTGGAGTGAGAACATGAAGAGCCACATTATTACTATTACCGTACAAGCGCGTGTAAGAGGCGCACCTTTTTTCCCAGAAATTGCAGCCGAAAATGGGGGTGCGCCTCTTACACAAACTTCTTATCTTCCCCCTTCACCGGTCGCAAGCCCAAGGGGAACTGAGTGGCTTTGGTTTTCAGCGTGAGTCAGTCATCTGAAGCCCTGGGTCAAAAACAAGCGGCAGGCAGGGGAGTTTCTCCCTTGGTGACGTATTTTTAAAATGCGGCTGTTTGCTTTTCTTGTACGCATAACGCCGTAATGTCGGTACCCCAGAGGTGAACCTGGAAAAGATCGCGTGGGGTTTTTTGCTCCGGAGGGCGCGCTAAATTTACTGCCACGAGTGGGCATCCTGCGGTTTAAAAAATTCGAACGAGTGTGTTCATTGTTGGACTAAATGGTGGAAAGAAGAAATCGGAAATGCTAATAAGGGAAGAGCGCTGAAGGAGAGGTCGAGGGGAAGGAGCGCGCTCCCTCCCCTCCGTATTTCAAGCAACGAGACTATGAGCGAAGGAGCAAGGGAAGAACACGTCCGATCTTGCATGTGACGTTGTTGCCTTCAAAGCGAAGGCGCAGCAATGTGATATACGCTGTTTGCATTGCCTGAAGTTTCCAGTCTGTCTCCTCTTGTTTGAATGCGCTTATGCTACGCTTGTTTCTTCCGAAATTGTTCTGTTTGGACTATGTTGAATATTAGTAGCCTTGTTTCAACTATAAATCTTTCTGTCAATCAATTAGAGCTTAAAAAATTTTAATTCTGTCAGATATACGTGTCGCTTTAGGTCTCATTCTTGATTAGAACCTCGTGCATGTCATACAATTGCTGAAAGATATCGAGATATCTTCGAGCTCAGTATGTGACTCACCTAGCATTTGGCCTCCAGAAACTAGGAGAATTGAACCTGGTAGACCGAAAAAGGTCAGTTGATGAGATGGGGTTGGGATGAAACACTTTTCTATTGATCTCCTGTAACTTGATATTTTCCTATTTTCCAGTGGGGTATCGGAAAGGAAAAAAATGGCAGAGGCATTGGCCGATGGAGGGGCGAATGTGGTTCCGTTAAATCTACGACGTGGTTATTATCCTACGACGCTGAGATTGCCCCGATTGTTGCCCAATCTCTTGGGAAGGCTCATGCTACGTGCCTGTCGTGTTTTGCCTTAAAATTTTCCACGGCTGCAATTCTGTTGCAATACTCCTGCGGGAGCTTTTAAACAAAATTATTCGTGAGTAGGACTAGCATCGTAGAGCAACGGCGCATGCGAAGAGAGGATCGGAACTCTTTCTACTCCTTTTTATGCCGCTATTACTACCACAGTTATCAAAAATTCCTCTTTCAATTAGCATTGAAAGAGGAAATTTCGATAACTGTCGAAATTCCAGGCATACGTCTGCAACACCGCTCGATAGGATAAAAAAATGCCGGAAAAATGTTTTTTCTTTATAGCTTCGATGCTCAAAATAGGGGTGTGCCTCTTACACACGCTTATACGGTAAATCTACATACAGTAAACTCTCGTTATTACAAAGTTCATAGGACCCAAAAACCGGAGGATCGAAATAACAAACTTCATATGAGAGTTTCTTTTAGGAATGATCGCAAAAAAATGCCATGGCAAAATTCCTTGTATCTTCAATTAACATTGAAACTTGAAGCTTGTACGTGGTGGAAGGGCTCTATTTTATCAATAAAATACAATTTGTTACTTCCACAATACACATGTTTTAAAAATTCCGACCGGTTTCAGCTGCTACACCATTATCAAGTACATAAAATATCTTCCTATACTTATACTCGCGCTGCGGAATAGCTTCAGAGTCATGTGCATGATATAAGTGATTCAATTATCCACAAATACAGTAAGTCCTCAAACCACAAACAAGATGCATTCCGAGACCTCGTTCGTAGGTTTATAGACCTACGCAAGACATCAAAAAGTGTGGTTATCCTGAAGAACGCAACACTGTATTACAATTTTACAATAAGTCATTGTACGAACCAATTTAGCTGAGTGTCCGACGTGGAATGAGTCAAAAAATGCACCCTCCATCGGAAGGAAGAATTGGCGAAACCCTGAACAGTTACTGACCTCACAACGGATTTCATTGACACTGCTTTCAGATTGTGCCCCAAGTGCAAGTTCCTCCACCACACCACAATGTGTCGCATCAGTCAACTCAAAAGGTGCCAAATTTGAAATTTCAGGTACCCTTGAATAGCGGTAATGAGTGGGTCACCATAAGTCCACAGGAATGAAGGTTATTATATGATGTTGCATGGATACTGAAGTATCTCCTACAGAAGAAAGAACCATAATAGACACTCTTGGGCACAGTGCATGAGGAGATAATGAAGCATACTGAGTATGACGTCGCGCAGTGTTTTTCTACCTAAATGCCAATGCTTATCCTAAGAACTTCGTGATAAAGTTCATTTTGTAACCATCAGGACTGGGACTGATGTTTGTAATTTTGTAATAACGAAAATTTCGTAATAACGTTTCTTTCACAATAGAATGGATTAGCCTTTTCGTCAGGATCAATGATTTGCTTCATAAAAATGAGAACTTTGTTATAATGTTGTTCAAATTAACGAGAGTCTACTGTAATACATACCTAGCTAGCTACCTAAGAGGTGTTTGGCAGAGGGCAGGTGTTTCCCAAGAGAAAAAGCACTCCCCAAGGAACACATAATGCAGGTGGTGCAAGCAACCAATTGTTTTATGTCTTGTTTTACACCGCACAAAAGACATAAGGATGAACAAAATTGTACATACAAGCATGCATCTAAAATATCACCAGGAGGTTAGTAATAAAAGTTGAACATGCAAGATAATCATCAAGTAAAGTAATAACTGAGAAATTATTCCAAAGAAATAAAGTTTTCAACAAAATAAAAAGGAACACAAAAAAAACTGCATCTGTGGAGTAAAATAATGTGAATATTTTATGGTTATTGGTCAAGATGTACTAATATCAAATCCTATGCTCATACCTAACTCAAACAGGTGCAGTCAAACTTCTTTATCACTAACTTCTCGGGATCATGAAAAAATCTTGTTGATCGGAGGTTTTTGCTGCGTAGAGGGGGAAAAAAGCATCCCCACTCTTAATGTTATCGTGGATGGTTGCCAATATTAATAATTCCACTTTTGCGCATTTCTCAGTATTCTCGATGCACTTTTCAATATTTATTCTATAAAGGTGAGGAATAGTTGGCTTGAAAAATAATCATCATTACAAATAAAGATAAATGAAATTAAGATGCAGGAGCAGATCTTTTATCAAGCATTATGATCAGACAGAATATCTATTTTACGAAAGGTTTTAGAATTAGAAAAATAATTGGTGATGAAAATGACATTAAATGTGCCCTAGTATAACTCAGGCCTCTACACACTTCTTTACGCCAGCATTACTACCTACTTCTATCACAAATTACATCACTGATATAGAGGACTAAAATACAGCTATATTCTTATTTATTTAGTTTTAAAGAGGTAGGAAATCAACTCAGGACTAAAAAATTTGTTCAACAGAATTTTTCATAGTTAAGGGGTTCCTTAAATGGGGGATAAAAATGCATTATTCTTATAGGAGGAAAATTAGAACTTAATGTCTTTGTTCATTATTGGAGGAACATAGGTACATCCTACAGAGGCTTGCTCTATAGATGTTTGACTGTAACCAATTTTGACAATATATTTCTGCTATTAAAGTAATCCATCAGATCAGATTTCTGAATTCTCCAACAAAATTTCACAAAAAAATGTCATATCTGAGGAAAAGGGGCATACCTGTGTTTTACAGGATTAAGACCTTAGTCCCTCGTGAGAAAATTTGGTGACTTCATGACACGACTCAATACAAAAAAATCACCTCAATACATTTCATCATGGGAAACCAGAATTATATTTAAACCTCATAGTGCTTGAAACAAGTTTTGTTCAGATATATGAATGAGCAAAATAACACCTCAAGTCATGACATTCTTTCCATCAGAAAACAAAAAGTAGAGACACTAGAGTGGCAGAAAAATTCTAACAATTCAGCCAAAATCAGTTTAAGCACGCATGCAGAAAAGCTACAACATGCAATCTCACCGTGATATGTAAAAGTTATTAGCCTCCAAATGATCACACAAGTCACCAAGAACTCCAAGATATTCCAAAATAATTCAATGTTACTTTCGTAATTTTTAAAATATGGGGAAACTCATTGATGGAGGAAGTAATATTGCTCTTAATCTTGTACTTAGGAATTAATATGACTAAAAATTATCATTAAAAATTACAATCATATAAATTATAAATGCTTAAATTTGAACTGCTTTTGTTTATCGACATCAAAGCTGACCTTGTCTTCATCATTAATTTCTTTTCAAATTTCTACATTAACATCAAATAGTTTTGGAACATGAGAACATAATAAACTTACAAAGGAGTATTTCCATAGGAATCGGCAACATTTATTCTGGCATCTCCTTTGACAACCAAGGACTCCATCACAGAAATAATTCCTTTTGAAGCCGCACGGTGGAGAGGTGTAGCTCCTCTCTCATCCTGGGCATTTGCATCGGCTCCTTGATCCAGCAGCAAGTCTACAACCTAAAAGTAAAAATAGGCAAAACTAATTTCTAGAAATAAAAGACAATATATAATGCAAAATAAAGCTTCAGATAAGATCTTTTTCATACATTGAAAGGGTGTGTTCAACCAAAAATTTCATACTTTTGAAAGTATAATGATAAGGTTTCTTATTTCAATCTAATTTGGAATACAAAATGAACATTCAATACAATTTAGGGGAATTCTGGTGTATAAGTATAATTACAAATTATACGTACATAACGATAAAATCAACCAATTTTGCAACCCCTGAGTTCAATCCTCAAATAGAAATTAAAAAATAATATCTTATTTCAACCTAAATCTGCGCAGATATTTCATGAAGTATTGTTCTTTGGTAGATAAAATGTTACTGTAACCACACATGAAAACTTGATGTACCCCAGCTAATACTTCCTTTATCCTCCTCCACTCCAACCCCCCTTATCCCACTGTCTGCTGTTCGAGGACTTTATCAACACAGGGAAATCCCTTAACCCAACCTTCACCATCATCAGGTGTTCTGCCTGTCGGCAGGTCCCTTTCTCTAACACTGTCTCTATTCTTTCCTGTTTCCGGCCATTTCTTTTAAGTCTCTACATATTTCCATCATTAAACTGTCAATTGAATTCAGCCTTCTTCTTCTTCTGTTCCCTTCCACCGTTCCCTCCTAGGCTACCTTCAGAATGCCATTAGCTCTCATCACATATCCCAGCCAGTTACGCTTCCTTTCATTAATTTTAGCCAGCAATATTCGTTCCTCATCTATCCTATTCAACACTTGCTCATTCCTGACTCGATTCATCCACCGTATTCCCTCCATCTTCTTCGCCCCAATCCTGTCCTCTTCTCTCTTCCCCATCGTCCAAGTCTTAGATCCATACATAAGCACACTCCACACACAACACTTCACCTATCTGTTCCCCAATTTTAAGTCCAGTCCCTTGTTACACAACACTCTTTTCTCCTTCTTAAAAACTTCTTTTGCCATTCCTATCCTTCTCTTTATTTCTCCTATACTCTTTCAGTCCTCTGTTATTAAAGTTCCTCAGTAGCTGTATGTACTCACATTCTCTATTTCTAGGGAAGTGCGAGTAGTACTTTTTGATCTCGAGTCAAGTTGAAACCTACTCGCGAGTATTGAGTCGAGTCGAGAATGACATTTGTGAACCAGGCAGTTCTGAAATGCATGCTCCAACATATTCCCATTTTTTCTATTCTGAATGCTTAGCTTGATGTAAAAGGGAAAGGATAATGAGGAACTTTGATGTAAATCATGTCAGAATTAGGAAAGTACAGAAAGTATCAAAGGATACAAAAGTATCGCATAACAAAATATGAGCGGTACAGTGGTCCACTCCGAATATGCCGCTGGTTCGGAAGATGATCAGCCAACGAGTCTGACAAAAAATATTTGGCGCCCACTTCCACTACAATGGTGGTTGATTGATACCTATAAAACAAACTGAATGTCATAGGCTATGGGATTAGAATGACTTATCGACTTTAAAAATAGTATCATTACACGAGTTTTCTGATAGTGCCTCCTGTCGGTAGATTTCTGAACTTAATGGCCTCAACAGCTCTGTAACCGAAACTACTTGCCTAGACATTCGTAATACTACTCAAAGCACTCGAGTCGAGTTCCAACGACTCAACTCAAATTTTCGAGTACTCGCACATCCCTATCTAATTAACCTCTTTTGTCTTCACTCTCGTACCATCCATATTCACTTTCATCTCTTTAGTCTTCTTAACATTTATTTTCATTCCATATGTTTCCATTCCTTCCTCGAACCCTGTTATCAATACCTGCAGTGACTCAGTATCCTCAGCTAAAATCACCATTTCATTAGCAAATCTAATGCATCTCATTTTTACTTCACCAATTCTTATTCCTTTTTCTCTTTCATTCAATGTCTCACTTATCATGTCTTCAACATATGAGGGTTGTACCATAGGTAAGGTTCCCAATGAGCTAAAATGTTGAGAGAAGGTGCTAGGCTATATGACTACATATATCCCACAATTGTGCTGTGCACAGTGGTTCCCAAACTCTCGAGTCCGCCTATCCACGATTCACTATGTCGCTCATTATTGGCTTCACAACCGTTAACAATGAAAGTGTTGATCCTCTTTCCCGCCAAGTGTGAGGATCGAGCAGTAATCCGATTTTGCCTTGCAAGGAAGTTAACGCCCGTGGAGATTCATCGGCAACTGACTGAAGTTTATGGTGAAGAGTGCATGTCCGTTCAGCACGTCCACAAATGGTGCAGAGCTTTTACTGAGGGTCGCACGGAAGTTCACGATGAAGAACAGAGTGAAAGACCGCCGGTTTCGGATGCAATTATCCAGAAGATCAACAGTGACCTGCACAAAGATCGGCGGGTCACTGTCCGTGAACTTGTTGAACACATTTCTGAAACTTCCCACAGCACAATTGAAGGAACTTCAACAGAAATGTGGGGTTATGACAAGATGTGTGCTCATTGAGTCCCCTGGATGCTGACTGACGTACACAAGGAGCAACACCTTGATTTTGTTAGGAAATTTCATCAATAATGTGAGGGGGGAGGCAACAAGAAGAAGTTGTTGGAGTCTATGGTCACAGGTGATGAAACATGGGTGTTTCATTACACCCCCAAAACAAAACACTTAGGTGCCAAATGCTTCAAGAGTGCCAATGCAGTCCGAGCAGAGGTCACATGCTTCCTCAATGGGTTGGCAGGAGACTTCTTCAACTTAGGGATACAAAAGTAGGAGCACCGTCTTCAAAAGTGTGTAAAAAAATGGAGACTACGTTGAAAAACAGACAAAAGGGTAAGCTTTTCAATAATGCGAAAATTGATAACAATTAACAAAGTTTTCTACTTGTAAAAAATATGGGAACCTTGCTTTTGGTACAACCCTCATGCATATTGAACAGATTCGGAGACAGGTAACATCCTTGTCTAACCCCTCTACCTGGCTCCGCCCATTCAGTTATGTTTTCATTCACTGTCACTGCTGCCCTTTGTCTCAAATACTATTCAATTTTTAGTCTACTTCCCTGATCTTTATAATTTCCATCAGTTTCTTCCAATTTACCCCATCGAAAGCCTTTTCCAATTCTATAAAACACAGACTTATTTCTTTGCCTTTTTCCATAATCTCTCACCAATCATCCTCAGTACTCCTATGGCGTTTCTCGTTCCTCTTCTTTACCTGAAACCAAACTACTCCTCACCAGCATTTTCTTCTATTATAGTTTTCACCATTCCATTGAGCAGTGTTAACAGAATTTTAGCAGCATGTATAATTACACTGAATGTTCTACACTCAGTACATATTTTTGTTCCAATCTTTTTTGGTATTGGTATCATCACAATCTTTAAGAAGTCCTTCGGCCATTTCCCAGTATTATATATTTTGTTGCAAAAATCCACTGGCTCATTCAATCCCTCTTCTGTTAAACATAAAACTCGGGTTGTACCTATTTAAATACACTAGCGGACCTAACAATGTTTTACTTTATTTTCTATACTGAAAAGGTTTCACATAGTTAACAATAATTGAAAATTAAAACTTTGTGTATGTTCACAGTATTTATTATTGTACTATGCGTTTCAGCGAATCACCTCCGCCATGATCAGGAACAAATGCAGGTTTCAATCAAGAAGTCTTATATATCCAACTCAGAGTTGGCGGAAGTGGGAGAGGGGTTGGGGGTTAAAGAATGGGGTAATGGAGTAAGGAAGCAGTTGGGATAAGTGAGGAATTGGGGTTCGGTTGGAGGTTTTAGGGGGGAGGGCTAACAGCGGGGAATGATTCAGGAACTCAATATCGTTGATAAGTTTTCCTCTTCTTTTTCTCCTCTAGGTGATCTCCCACTGCTCAAGTGCATCTAGCTGATGTCGTTTTTCTCCGAAGGCCAATATTGTTGGGGCGAAATCACACGAATGGCCCTCGTTGATGAGATGAGTGGCTAACTGGGACTTAGTGTCATTCTTTTCAAAACACTTTTTATATTCCGCTGCCCATACTTTGAAGTTCTGACCTATTTGACCTACATATGTTGAGTCACACGAGTTGCAGCTGATTTCATAAATGCCGGATAAAGGGAGTCCAATTTGTCTAACGATTTATCAAATAATGTTTTCAGCGGCACTGGGGAATAAAAACCGAATTTGAATCAGTCTCTCGGAAGAACTGAGAAACTTAGTAAGACTCTTTGCCTACATATGGTAGTTTCACCCACTTCTTGATACATATTTGTGGTCGATTGAAGGTCTGTGATTTCTTTGATGGCCTTCTTCATTCGTGAATTCCATAATATCCTCTCAATCAGATACCCATCGTAACTGTTAACTGAGGCGATGTGATGGATGTGGTTCAGTTATTTAGCAAAGGACTCTAGTGAAAGAGGAATGTTCACAAGTCTATTAATCATTGAGTGGAATGCTGCCATTTTAAGACTGAAAGCTCGGCATGAATCAAACACAAAGACAAACACAAAGTTTTAATTTTCAATTATCATTAATATGTTCCACAACATCTCGTCAAACACAGTTGAATACATCACACAGTTAAGCCTGAAGTTTTAAGTTTTATGAATTGGATTTATTCTGTACCATAAGAACTGCCATACCAATTTTACTTTTTCCCAGGCTACAACAAATAAATGAGTTTTAAAGCTAACAATACAGAAAGATAAATAGTAAATCATTTTAACACTACACCACAATGTCAGACAGCCTATAAACATTGATAGAAATAAGATATTTGGTAATGATTTTTTCAGTAGCTGAAAGATGTTATTTGATAAGATACCCCAAGCCCAAGAAGAACAAAAGGAGACAAAATTCTGAATGCCAAAATTGAGTCCCAGCAGAGGACTGATACTCAACAAATAAATGTATTACTCATCAGGATGCTGAAACACTAGGCATCACAAGGATTATTTTAGTATCTGTAATACAAAATCATTTAAATCACCTGGGAAAATTTTTCAGAGATTTCTATATCCAATACATGCAAAAAAAATTATCCAAACCACACAAATAAAAATACAACATAAATATTCAAATAACCCTATAGACCTCGACCTAATCGTAGAGAACTAGAAAGATCTTCCCGAAACATACCTTGAGCAAAACTATTCAATTTATGCAATATAATTAAGCTACTTGAAGGCTGATGAAAATACATGACAGTAATCATAATATTTCCGCAAAAATATTGCACAGCCCTCGACTTCATGCAAAGGAAATATATGTTCTATCCAAAACAAACATTCAACCACACAGTTCATAGTGCTACAAAGAGCAAGTAATGGATAACAGAAAACGATCCCCTATTTATAATGCATCCAATGATAACATTAATTCATACCTCCTGCCAGCCTTTGGATGAAGCATACTGAAGAGCTGAGTGTTTCCCACTGTTGCTACAGGAAGGGTTGGCACCCCGAGATAGAAGTAAGCGCACAACTGACACTTTCCCAGCAGAAGACGCCAGCAACAAGGGTGTAGCACCATTCTGTTGAAATAAAAATATTTGTGGTCAATGATTATATTTTTCCGCCAATAAAATCAACTTTGGGCCTCATACTAAGGATTCATTTACGCTATCATTTTAAATGGTAGAAGAGCAATGAATAGTTACAGCACAAATTATAACATAAGGGTTGGAAAGACAATGTGGCAAAAATGAAAACATTAATTCACATTACCATTAAAAGATACATCAAAACATATCAAAATGGCAAACAACAACAATTAAACGTATCAAAAAGCGTTTAGCTTATAAAACTGGAACAAAAAAATCAAAAAAGTCACGATATTGGCGCGAGAGATAGGCAGGACGTTCTGTTGACGATTTTTCCATTCACCATTGAGAGTAGCTTTTATTACGATAAAACCTAATGAGAGCCGTAATAATCCAAACACACATATATTATCAGCATACTCTACTCACATCATCAAGGGGATCCACAGGAGAACCTAAATCTAGAAGATATTCGACAATTTCTGGATGTCCACCTAAAGCCGCCCAATGAATGAGCATTCGCTCATTCTGAAATCAAGGATTATTGTTAGCCCTTCGATGAATTCAAACAATAGCAATTTTTTTAGCAGAAAAACTTACCCCATCACGCTTATTAGCATTGGTTTCATCCTGACTTATTTTGAATTTAAGAATACCTATGTTCCCTAAATATGCCAAATCATGCACAGTGTCGTGATTTCTACTTGCCATAGCAAAATTATGAATTGATGAAATAAGAGCGAATTTATACTAAGTATTTCCAGCAGTTAAGTTTCAATGCACAACTTCATGCAACGTAATAAACATTAAAAACGCCAAACTCATGTAAAAGCACAGACACGACCAATCGCGGTCATCGTTACTGAACGATATTTCGACATATCGATAGAATATCGACCTCATGCAATCGAACCACAACACATCGAACTTGTCGATGTGTACATAAAAAACCGCTCCGTTTAAACGCAGCTGCCGGAATTAATCAAAGAGATTAGGCCACTTTGGCCGAAAAAATTCCAGTCTTGAATGCTGAGAAGGACTCTTGTTCCCAATACTTGACGATAGTGAGAGTGAGAGACCCTAATAGCATATAACAGCCTAATTACCGTGGAAAATTACCATCATACTCTTATCACTAGGTTTTATGTAGCCTTTCCCATATTTGCGATACTCTACTGCTTAAATAAATCCATCCTCTTCCAAGAGTTCAACTACAATGGTTCCTCGAACTCGCATCTTCATTTTCCCCTTGCGCTGCCTGATGAGGTACTCCCACCGACACTTCGAAAAATAGCCAAAAAACAGCTACATACTTTCTACAGATATGAAATACCGACGAAATATACGCAGAAATTGGTTCACGGAAATAAAAACCCAATGCCGAGAAAGCACGATAGAGAGTTCATTCGATTCATTGTAACCTATTTACATAGCCACATCGCGACCAATGTGTACATTTCTTTTTCGTACTTTTTCCGCATTGCTATTCAGCACTTGTCCAAATGTGTAAGTTGACACACAAAAATATACATATGCGTGAGTTTCTGCTAGTTAATAAAAGCCAACACAATATAGTTTTTAAATTTAGGTGGAACCAGTCGCCACGTCTCTCGATAAGGCCCAAAACTCAGGCGTAATAACAATTTCACTACGCATCGTAATACCAAAGTAACATTTGGAGTAACTGTAATCATTAATTAATCACAATCAGAAGTTAGATATTCTCATTCCATAAATTGTTCCCATGTAAATTTTACCATGGCAAATCAAAATTTAGAGAATAATCGAAAGGTCATCATCATCATCATCACTGGTCAACAATCCTAGGATTGGTTTGACGCAGCTCTCCACTCAGTTCTCCTATCAGCTAATCTTTTCGCACCTACGTATTTCTCCTCTTTCACATATCTCTTTACTTTTTCCATATATTTTGTTCGAGGTCTTCCTTTTCCATTCTTGCCTTCCACTTGTCGTTCGACGATTGTCTTCATCAGGCCATCGTATCTCAAGATGTGGCCTATAAGCGAAAGATAAAATTTAAAATTAGTGATCATGAACCAGAGGAATTATTTAAAAGAAGCAGCCACGTGAGCTATGCCTTACATGCAGGGTTGGCTAGCGAAACGAAACGAAAGTCAAAACCAGTGAATTTTCAATAGTTTCGTTCCCGGGGGTGAAATGTAGAAACGAAACGAAATGGATTTAAACCTTGGGAGCTTAACTCAGGGTCTAAACGAAATCGGAGTCAAAACTACTTCGGATCGAAACTAAACTAAAACTCTTGGACGAAACTAAACACAGATTATGTTCCGCTCCAGAGGGACTAAGTTCTTAACCTTCGAACAGTTTCGACCCACACACTGAGTACGAAGTATGGTTGAATGAAGTAGAGGTTCAGCCTACCGGCATTAGATGCATGGGGCACGCATATTTTTACCACTGGCAGGAGAATGGTGAACGCTAACTGGCCATTCGATTTTTAAGCTCAAGGTTTTAACCTCTCCACACGTATGTCAAACGTAATGGTTCGAAACTATTTCCTCTTATCCCACTCCACTTAACTTATGGGATTGAAACATAAGAATGAGCAGCGAATTTTCGATTAATTTAGTTTCGTTCCAGGCAGTACAGTTTCGTCCGGGGCCAAACTAAACTCCTTGTTGATTTTAATTTCGTACGGGAACGAAAATAAACCTAGGCCTCGTATTTTCATTTCCCTCCGGGTCGAAGCGAGACAATTTCGTTTCGTTTCACTAGCCAACCCTGCTTACATCAGATTGTTTATAGGTCAATGAAGGCTTTAACAGAAGTTCGAAAAATCCTTTAAATGTTTTTTCTTCGGGAGTAGATTGCCGACTGCCGACACAGTTTCTCTCAATATTAACATTTGTCCTTCATCCAACCCATACAATTCAAAAGTCTTTTTAAGCCAAACCTGTTTACACAAAAACCACCCTTTTACGTCATCATATTCAGTACTGTTTCCACTGCCACTAAATTTCCCATCCTCAATGACATTACAACTAGAACGTAGAGAATGGGTCCTAAAATTGAAGTTTTTGTAGCCTATCAGTAAAAAATGTAAAAATCACGACAGGACACGAAGGGCTCATCGTGTTATAGCCAGGTTGCAGAATTATTTTAATGGTAATGCTAAGCTGTCTCGTTTAGGAAACATCAAGACACAAATTCTGGGGGATGGAACTTTCAGTGAGCATGCGTAATATTCAATTCAAAACCTGGTGCTGAAGGAAGAAATTTTGGTCCTCTGGCCAAATTTTACATTAGTACCTAATGGAAGGCCTCTTCATAAGCATTAATTTGGAACACCAAGTCAACGATCAGTTTCAATTTTTTAAACATTTAGTCATTAAAAATTTTTTTTTCTTGGATTTTGGGGATGGAAGATTTTTCCCCTTCCCCCATGATCCGCAACGATCCATGTTAAACTCATGAATTTTGGAAGAAGTACTACACAGGGTGCACATATTTGCTATGCTCCCTAGCTTCAGTGTGAATAATCGCAAGGATCATCTTGGTGGATGATAAATAACCGAAGTATCAGATACGTTTTAATGAACGCAAGAAAATTGTTTTAACAATTATCTACAGCAATGATAAACTTTTGCTATGATTAAATTGGACATTCAAATATTTCCATTCCATTAATTGCAAAAACCATTATCGCAAAGTTTACTTGACACATACAACTTATACTTAACAGAGGTGGTGTTTAGGACAAATGTTTTTTTTTGTCCTTTGTTATCCGTACAAAAAGACTAGCAAGGTATGTAAAGCAATGTTGAAGCTCGAGAATGCAACCGTTCTAATAAATAGGATCACTCAATACGAAGACGAATTGACAATGATCTTTAAAAAAAATATGAATTTGGGGGAGGGAAGATTTTCGCCCTTTCCCAATGATACGCTAATTAATTGAAAAAAAAATTATTATTGCAAATATTGTCTCTTATGTCGTTCTTTATATATTAAAAGGCGTTACAGCTGATTTCGTTATCGAACTGAATCCTTACATAGGTTCAACCACCTCTTGTGCGTAGGAGAATAGGGATGGCCTTCATAATGTACAGCATGATAGCGGTTGATATATGAGCACAAGGCTTAAAGACAATGATAAGGAGGGAGAAGCTTGACATAACTAAAGATGAGATGGAGGAAGGAAAAGATAAACATAGCTGGAATCGTACAAGGGCATGTAAAAGTAGATTGGGGGCCGTCGGAGTGATGGTTTTCGGGCCATTGACACCAAGGCCACAGGTGAATATTTATAACAGAAATAAAATGCGAAATAGTACAGTAATCAGCGTACGAACCGCAGCAGCTAAGACAAATAATTATAGCGCAATAGTGGGATAAAAGAAACTCACCAAATCCAAGTATATGCGCCGACTAATAACGGCACAGATGTAGATGTGGCACATAGGAAAATCGACGAATTAATCAGAACAAATCAGTACACTCCATCGTTGGTATATATTAATGATTGGCTGGAAGGAGATACGTAATAGGGAGAGATGCAGGCAGGGAGGGAAGGGGAAAAATTAAGGAAATATGTCATAATATGGGGAATACTACAGAGTAGTACGGGGAAAATAAGGAAATATTAACATGTGCTGGCTATATACGCAATGGGTTAGTTTACCGATTTTTATCTTACTGTCGATTGCAATGGAGTTTGAAAAATAAAAAAACCCGTATTTTTTTCGTTTTAACGCAAACCGAGTGTGTCGTCGCTTCTCCTCTACTACCCGGCCTTATGCCTAGGCCGCGAGTGGATTGTTGTGTTTCCCCCTGCGTAGAGCGCGGAGTTTCGATTTATTTTGAGAATTCGCTTCACGTAATTTCATTCCTGACAATGATTCGATACTTTAAATCGTTCTTAACGAATGAAATCATGGAAATTCACAATTATTTGGATTGAACCGACTCCATGAATCCATGACGCCGCGGTGGATTTTTTATAGGCCGTTTTACACGAGGCACGGAATTGCGAAGGTTAGATCTGCATTCATTTCTAAAATGGCGTGGAATTGCGCGAATGCATGAACGAAATTAGAACAAGCTATTTTTCCATCTCATGTCCACCCATTCTCGCATGTGTTCTCGCAATTCACTGCTTTACACGATGCAATTTTGACTGCGCCTTCGTATGTACGTCAGATTGTGCAATTACGTGCCCCGTGTAAAACGGCCTTATTACATTGTATATGAACGTTCATGGAAATCGGCATATTTCATTGATATTAAAGTCGAAATTATACCGAACCAGTTAATAAGTCCAAATCAGTTCACGAAGATAAACTTTGATTCATTTCGCCAACCAACCTGCATTGTCAACATCCAAAACCCTTTTCAAAGATGGTAAAGAAATGTAAACCTTTAGTTCCTGCTAGTAATTTCCAGTTCACCGTTCTCGCAGAATCCAAATATTCCATAATCCAGGGATATGGAGAACGTCAGTTCCTCGGACCAAACTCTGGGTGCTAAGTTTCAATCCCCAATCCGAAATAGAAGAAATGCGTACCTTGGCGGAACTATGAGATAGTTGGCTGATTCCACAAATGTTTCCATACAAATGTTTCCATACAAATGTTTCAACTCCATAGAAAATCTATTCTCACTCAGAGACTAGAATGAGAGCTATTTAAGACTTAGTAACGAATATTTCAGCTACGAGAAGACAAGTCCGATATGCCATAGCAGTGATTACGAAGATATATAGGGACCCGCCTTAAAATTATAATGTGATCGCAATGTTTGATTTTTTTGGAAAATATTTACTAGAAGGCATTATGGAATGATAATTCACACATACATGAAAAAAGATGTGGTTTTAAGGACTTAGGCTCCGTACAGGCTACTACTCAGAGTGCGAAATATTGAATGACGTAGGATTCAGATTGGATAGGATTTCAATGAGGCGATTAATGATGGCGTGGGTTAAAGGCGATTAAAGGCGCGGGTTAGTCATTTATGTACTTACATAATCAATGGTCAAGTTGGTCAATCTCGAGACAAAGAAATATTGAAATAGGAAATCATAAGTAATACCCCGGAAAATAAATCCATCAGGTTTTTCACATGATTTAAGGTTGCTTTCTGAAATGCTTTCTGAATAAATGCTGCAGACAGTTTATTTCAAAGTATTTTTCTTTAAAAATAAAATGTTTTCACGGATGAAATGTATACGGAATGAATATCCAAAATAGAAATACGTATTCCATAATTAGATGATTTGCTTTCATTAGTGTTTGTTGGCAGCTACCGCCAATAATAGTAGTACAACGCTCTTTCATACTGCATTAGCTTACTAAATAACCACTTGAATAAAACCCAGTTATCTACGAAATTATACACGTATCATTTAACACTTTCCCGGCGAATACAATGAATGATCTTCTCTCGGGTTTACGCGCGAGTCAGAGAAGTTACGGCAGCCATACTTCAGATACCTTCCTGATTGATTGCGAATGTGCCTTATTGAACTTCCTCTCTTTAAAGCTAAAATTCATTAAATTCCTTATCCTCAAAAGCAGATTTATTGCTATCGTGCAGCCGGGGGTGTACCAGAAATTGAACAGCATATACCTGCGGCGCAACGTCCCATTTTTCTGACCCAACATTTTATCCTGTTTCCGCCCGATTTCTTAAAATACAATCCGTTACCAAGCTAATCTATTTTTCACATTCTATCCGAAAACTGTTTCCGGACTTAACTGTTTCCCTTTCACCATCGTTGCATCAAAAATACCTATACCTTTCCCCACTCTAACCAATTAGCTGCACTTTCTTCAGTGCAGCGACAGACCTCTTCATTACTGGCTCCACCTCACCTCCTTTTCCCCTCTTGAATTTCCGAACAAACTTTCTCTCCTCTTGTTCCATTTCAAGGACTTTTCTGTTTGTTTTCCTTCTCATTCATCAAACTCTCCCTCTTAATCTTCAGCCCCGTCCACAAAAACTGAACTTGGCGTAACTTGACCAATGAACCTGACCAACTAATAGCGCATTCTTAAAGTCACAACACAGTCGCGAGATACAGGGAAAGGGCTTTTTTAAGGACTTCTTTTGATAGGAAAATTTATCTCCTTTGGTGCTCCTTAATTGCGAGATAAATTTGGGTTTCAACCAACAAATGATGACCCAAAGTCGATTTACACCATTTTAAGTCGTGAAATAGCAGACGCTGTTTTCGAGTTTTCAAGTCCATAGTTACTCCAAATTAAGCTATTTTATACAAGGCACCTCCGCAGTCACTTCTCCATCAACACCAGTTCCACCCTATTTTCTTCCTCTCTTACCAGAAGTAGCGAAACGGATATAAGGTAAAATTTTAATCAGCGACAAACAGAGACATGGAAAGGACAGGGAAGGCGTTCGAATTTTTTCATTATCTGTATAGGCAGAGGATGAAGTTCTAGCCTTCTGCTCTGGGTCAAGAGAAGGTATCCTAACGAATGGATTTCTTCTTTCTTCATCTCATGATAAAGAAAATTCTCTTCCTCTTCCAGGCTACGGTACTTGACGTTAGGGTCCCTTTTACCTAACCTCAGGATAACTTTAAATTAAGTAAAACTAATGATAACGCCAATATGAATACTTAGTTCTCAGTAGTAGTCATTTTTATGTCGTGTGATCACGTAAATTTTCTGTTTTCTTTCAATCCGCGTATTACAGAGCAATAGCAAGGGCATGAAACTGAAATATGATGACCGATAGAATGACTTTAAAGGAAAAAGCAAAGGTGAGAATGATCACTCGTGGGGCGGAATTATAGCCCATCTTTTTCACGGTTCTCGACAGCAGTATGTTAAATATCTCTCAGAATAAACGCAGAAAATCCACGTACTAAAATAAAACCAAATAAATTTTACTGCCAATGTTCCTTCGTAAAGAAACGTAATTAAAGATAATACTATTATAAAACTACTAATATTATTAAAATCCGCGGCAATGTAAGGGGCGCAATACACGTCACTTACTGGTAGACTCCTTGCAATATACTTCCACGCTTTTCATATGTGAGTGGATGGATACATACCTCTATGACGGTAAAGATGAAAATGCATCCGGTTAGAACCAGATGTTAACTTTCGATAAAAAATCAGCCTATGTTACTCAAAATGACATGAAAACATGAAAACGAGGGTATTTTCAGCAAACTCGTAGCACCCGTTTGGGTGCTACGAGTTAGCTGAAAATGCTGGCGCTACTGTGGAACGTACACATATAATCAAGTGCTGGCAACATAAAGGCTGCATAATACAACAGGCAAGAAAACAGTAAGTGAAAAAAATTTTGTGCGTATTGGCATGCTAAGGCTCAGAAACATGGTCCAATGGAAAATCAGACCAGAAAATATTGATAGTTCGAAGTCCAGACACCCACAATGCACGAAGAAAGTTAGAGCAGGTCCCATTTTCTGTATATGCATTCGTACAATTTGCGTGATTACACGGTGTATTTTGGGTTTCATTCTCGCGTTCATGCATTTCAACCTAACACGTTGAAATTGATACGTTGAAACGCGTTGAGTTGATGTCGCGTATAACCAGGCCACCAGGATACACAGATTACGAGAGCGTAGTGTAAGTATATCAAGGGAAGAATCTGTTAACGTGCATAATCGAAGTACCTTACCATAAAATCATCCGCGACTCCCGTTGTGTTGTGAGATTTTGCATGCCAATAGGTACCCACAAAATTAGCGAATCAATCCCTCATACTATAAACTTATTGTAGGGAGTGTGGTTAATCGAAGCGTATTGTGGGAAGAATCTTGGACGAGAAAGGAACAAAGATGTGATATTTCGCACTCGTCTGGCCACACATAAAATATGCAGCGAGCATATGGGATCCGGTGTAGAAAGACTTGAGTTGTGAACTTAATAAAATAAAAAGGAAATTCGTAAAAAACAGCTATGGGCTTACAGATGGTGTTACATAGATGTTAAACGAATGTTGGGTTGGTAGCCGCTAGAGACTCGGAGGCTGCGCGATAGCCTTAGATTGCTGGAGCAATAGATATTTTGCTTAACGGATAGATCCGGGAATTCGTTTTTCTCCCGCACGATAAAGGACTATATTAAATTCTAGGTGTTAATTCGTTAGAGCACTCCTTTTTATATGTAAACGGCAGTTCTCCAAACATCCCCCGCAACACGCCTATTGAGGCGGCTTGCAGGGTAGATTGTAGATGTAATTTATCTTCCCTAAGAGCCACACCACACCGGAATAAAAGTGATCCCCACGACGCGATACCCCAACGTTTGCGTCAGTTCCACGAGGAGGAATAAGTACCGCACGGGAACGCCGCGTTATGTCGTGTAGTGACTGCTTTCGATTCGGACCATGTCTCACGGCGGCGCAGCTTACGCACGGCGCGTGTGGGCGAGTGGCGTGGCCGCAAATGCAGCGGCGGAGGTGCGGTCACACCACGGGTGGGAGGGGAGGAGAGGCACGAATTTATCCCTCACATGGACTGACCGTCGGTTATTTTACATAAGGGCGGGGAGAAAGCGGGCGGATTCTGGGTGCTTTCCAAACAAGCGGTGCAGATTAACGAACGTCGTGGAAGACGGAAACGGGGAGGCGCACTTTCGTGACTGCCATTGGAACTAACCGAGAAAGACGTGCGACCGACAGCAAAATTCGATGGCGGCGGGCGAATTTTTTCTGCGGCACACGCCGGCGTCCTCGCGGATTTTCTCTCCGGCGCGAATTGGAATCTAAAAATTAAAAAAAATAGTTTGAAGAATCATCATCGGCTATCCCTTCTAGGAATCAAGGGCAATATGGGACAGGGAAAAACGGTTAGTTTATAGATAGACAGATTAAAATTGATGGTTTGAGGCGTGACTTGGTGCAATTGCTTCACGTTAAATAAAAAAACTTTGTAAATTTCACAAATGATTCACACTCACATCACATTTCACAATCACATGTGAAATCTACAAAGTATTTTATGGTAGATTAATTAAAACATCGATGGCTTTAACTACGATTGTGAACTTGAACCGTGGTACTATTTAAATCGATCATGAAGAACTTCATAGTGCTTCAGGCCCTCCGTAATTGAGCTATGGACCATTTAAAGTGAAGCTAACATTCTGGGCTGATTGACACTTACATCAAATAATTCAAGATTATCATGAGTCAACAATCCTATGATTGGTTTGACGCAGCTCTCCATTCCGCTAGCCTTTTCATAGCGCATTTCTTCTCTTTAAAATACTTTAACCCCTTATAACCCAATGTTGCTTCTAAGCAACATCAAAAGTGTTTAAACTTTCAGCTATATTTAGGAGATATCTATACTAAATATTATTTTGTAGTGTAAATTTTAATGACGAAATATTTAGCTGCCACGATAATTATCATTTATTGTAAAATTTTCAAGTTTTCAAAATGGAAAATCTTGAAATTTGAAACAGCTCAGGGTTAGAAAGGGTTAATACCTGACATCACTAACTCATTCGGGGACGTCCTTTGCCCTTCCTCCCAACCAATGGTCCTTCTCATTGTTTTCATTTGGACATCATTACTCATAATGTGACCAACAACGTTGTCCCATCTTCTCCTTGAGGTTTTTTGGAGACTTCTCTTTCCTCCCACCCTTCTTGGCACTTCCTCATTACTTACTTGGCTCATCCATCGTAACTCCATTCTTCGATAGCACCACATTACGAATGATTCCACTCTTGACTTCTCCGCTGATTTAAAGAGTAAAGAAGTAAAAAAATACATTTAATATCGAGTAAGCATACCAGGGCCGGATTTAGATGAAAAGAGGCCCTAGGCCCACTTATGAGGCCCTTTCACTTCCCACTTCTAAGCTTGTACATTACACGAGAGATAATAAAATTCATCACTATTGTGATATTAGAATAAAATTCATCATTATTGTGATTATCGTATATCAATATGTTAAATGTAAAAATGTAGTGATTGGTACTAAATTTTATGAAAAATTCTATTTAATTTTGCTAGCAATTTTAATGCAGGCCCCTTTTCATGTTGAGGCCCTAGGCTGAAGCCTGATTAGCCCATTGGTAAATATGGCCCTCAAGCAAACTATTACAGACTACATTTTGGGGGATTCACGGCCGTATTTTCAGTATACACAGGCGTATGACATCCACCGTATTTTGCGGAAAATAAGGAGGATTTCGGACGCATACGGATACCAAGACATAATACCTACGGCCGTCTCGGTAAAAACCAAAGATAATTTTAAAAATTTAGCATTATTCAAATGATAATTATAGGCCATTTAATAAAAATTATGGTTTTCCGATGCGTAGGAATTGGCAAAATATTACCAGCATCGGGAACTCACGTACCACCCAAGCCTTCACCGTACCTTGAATATTCAATAGTACACGCTGGTGTGAGGAACACCCTCACATTGCTGGGAAAGGTACTGGCCCCCTACTCTGAATGTATGAAGTTCACACGCCTCTGGCTTAGTCACAAGTGACCTCTAGTCTCAAATAATCAAACCAGTCCTCGAGTTGAATCATTTGGTTAGTGCTTTCATACCATGCCAGCATATCGCGAGACAAAATATGTACGAATGAGCTGAATTTCCCACTGAGGCTTAATATATCTTTTTAAACATCCAATTAAAATACCCGATTAATTAGCTTATTAAAATAAAAAAGGCGTCCTATTTTTCGATTTGCTCCCCGAGTGACCATTTATTTCAGCTCCCCTAATCTGCGCCTGTGACCGAGATGTGAGGATTGAAGAGGAACGCTACCTCCAGCATCAGCTGCCTTTTAACAAATGAAGGCTGGGAACACGACACATGTTGTCTAATTTGATAGAAGATGATACTACAACGAAGTACTATCTTCCAAACGCTTGCTAACCCTCTGTCAATGAGGTTAGCAAAAGGATTCGTAGACTTGAGTTGTCACGAATTCTCTGAAACGCGCGTAAAGCGTCCACATCTAAATTGATCAGCGATTATTACTATTTAAAAAATTCCGTCTTACAACAGCTAAAAAAAACACTAGCTAATCTTCATTCCTGATGACCATTATCGCATGTGTACTATTTTATTAGAATGTAGTCTACCTCCCTTCATCCCGTACAGTGACTGACTCATCTTCTTTCGGGAGTAAAATCGAACGACACAGTCCAGGTAGTATTACAATATATTTTTATTATTCTAAAAAAATGCTTTAATTCCTACTAAAAATAAAATATTAATTACCCTGCATTCGCCCAAGGTCCAACCCATAAATTTAACCGATAAAAGACTACATTTTCAAAACCAAAAACGTGGTGCGCCTTCGCTTCACGTTTGACACTGTAGTAGTATAAATTCATCATAATATCGTTTATTTGAGATTCTAGTGGTAGTATTGTAATGAATATTTACTGAGAGAGAATTCGATTTTAGATGTTGAAATTGACGTGCCCCGCGTTTTTGATTATGGACAAGTAGTCTTTTATCTGTAAAATGAAAACGTTGACCCTAAGCCCTAGGGACCCTTCAAGGAACATTCCCACATCTTTACGTGAAATTACCAATACATTCTGATTCTGATAATATTACAAAACTGTCATTTATCATCTACCGATGTGTCCTATCAATAGTGACGATCGTTTGCATTCACAAAGGAACATCTATTAGGCATGTTTTTTTTTCCTTAAAAGGTGCGGTGGCCCACAGTATGGAATTAAATGCATGAATTTCACATTCTAGTGGCTTAATCCGGGGGAATTCTGCCTTTAAATACCCAAACCAACCCTTGGGTTGAAGAGCTGAGTGAGTTTGAAAAATAAAACGTGGAAGAACTGCAAATAAGATAAATAATATAATAAAACAATATGAAAAGGTACACAACCACAATTTCCTATTTTTTTAGAAAGATGTATATTAGCATCAGAGAGAATACAATGAAGATCTATTAAATTCGAAGAATCAGCCTAATTGACCAATTCAGAGACACACAAATAGTGAATCCCTATCAAGAAGACTGTATCCAGGCGGAAAACTTACCAACTTGCCCTTGCCTCGAGGTTAATACGATCGGCTTTCGACGAAGATTGTAACGGCAAAATCCGATGTCACGCAATTGGCCCGAATGACTGATTCTGACAATGGAGAGAAATAACATGTCGTTAATGTCGATTGGAAAATTTATTTCCATTGAACTGATTACTCACGAAGAAGGAGAAATATTAAGATTTTTAAAAATCCATCATAAATTACTTCTTTAATTCTCTAACTTTTTCGAGATACCATAATAATATTGGAGGTTTCAATATCAGTCTCAGATTTTGGTTCCTGCGCAGCCAACTTGAACGCTTTTTTATGGACAGTACATTCCGGTTAATTGGGTTATATGGGGACTGGTATTCTTTTCCCCACTTAAGCGGCTTCCCCATTCATGACGATGTAACTACATTACGAAACCCGGGCCGTGCCCATATTAATATAATAGTGAACCTGACTCCTTTATTTCCAACATGAAAAGCATAACAAACATATAATACATCGGCGATGAAACGAAAAAGAAGGCCACATGAAAATAAAAATGTATTATCGTTCTTAATAACAACTAAGAAAATATTACAATTATTTAAGTTTATCCGAAATTATGAGAGTAGATTAAAATTTGTGCACGTGTATCCCAACCTCCATTAAGGGGAACGCGTTCTTCTAACTTGAGCAACAGCAGCAGAGACGATTAAAGAGGAAACGCGTTCAGGGTTAGTTCAATGGAGAGGACGAATGTACAAGGTCGGCGTCTAATGTTTAAAAAAATGTATATATTCAGGCAAGCATTGAACACATGGTCCGTAAAAACGGCTTTTTGCCCCAATTAACCAAAGAAAGGAGATCCAAGTCGAGGCTGACCTGAGGCTGCCTCTGACATCCGTTGTTCCGAATCTCCGCAATCTACCCGAGGGGATCTCCATTAGAACTCGAAACACTGGTTTGGCTGTAATACCGCGCGTAATATTTGCGACGAGAGGCAATCATGCCTATCGGGACTCTATAGGAATATTCGTCAGTCAAGTAAGTAATTTTGGCTTAGCCTCCTACCTCTCATACACTCGCTCCAGTAGTATTTCGTGCTACTAATAGCAAGGGGGGCCAAGATTAATTTAAGGTTTGGTAAACTCATTTTAGAGAAGAACCCCACATGATATTTTATATTTAAATACATGGGAATATTTAATAAACAACGGAGTATTACAGCATACTCTGGCAGTGGCATAGCCTCAGGGGGGTTACCCGGGTTTCAACCCCCCCCCACCCCCTTGAGCCTCGATAAAGGTCGCCAAAAAATGAGTAAGATGGCCTCAATAAATGAATTTTAATAAATACTCGTAAAAAATTACTTTTTTCGAGTCTTAAACATCACGTTTTCAGCATCGATAATCCCAAAAATTTCCGGGGGAGGAACCCTGTTTACCCTGAGGTGTTTTCCATGCACCCTAGAAGGTCCCCGAGATCTCCGGTAAACCCCCCTCCATTTTAAAATCCTGGCAACGCCACTCTACTCCCGCTCTCACGCATGATACAATAAAGTAATTCAAACGACGGTTTCCGCAATTTTATCGTTTTCCCGCATTTACAGGGAGGAAGCAGGCCACACAGCCCCTCCCATGTGCGCCAATGGAATCCACTGTATTTACTCTGATGCCCTTAGGGCCGGATCAAAGTCGTTGTTTTGGGAGAGGCGGTACATCACTTTCCGCGGCGCCTTGGTGGTATGGTATACATCTCAACAATAGCGTGTCTGAGTTATGATATGCGTAAAAAATGGCTTTTGGATATTCATTTACATTTATATAGATATTCATATTAATTTTTGCAAGCTTTATAAACAATGGAGATTTACAAACACATTGAACACTCGCACTGTAGAGCCACCTTACATATTACCATATTTTCAATTTTCCCAAAAATTGGGGAGTGAGGCGGCCGCTCCTCCTGTCCCCCTCTAATCCGCCACTGTCTCGGAAGAGAGACTCCACGCAACCAATTCAAATAAGCGCCCTCCAGCGATCTTGCGGGAAAAGCACAGCGGGAAACGCCACCTGAATGAGGAGTCGAGAACTACTGATGTCGGGTGGTGTGTTACTGAGGGGTCCGAGTGGTGGAGGAGGGAGGGGGGAAAAGGAGAAAGAGGAGCCGGCGGGAGGGGGTGGTGGGGAGGCGGAGGAGAAGGCAGTGGCGCGGACGTCGGCCAAGACGGCCACTGCAGAGAACAGTTCAACCAAAGGGAGGACGGAGTCTGGAAGAGAATCAGCGGGCGTGCTTCAAGGTTTTCCTCTCTTCCACGGAAACACAAGAACATCGACAGCAGTCACCTCCGCACACAGGTTTTCTCTTCACGTGTCGGGACTCCCGGTCAGGGAATCCAGAAGCCGAGGGATATAATGAAACATCGCAAACTTTTGGTGCATCTGTTGGAGCTCTTCTGTGTCTTCAGCGCAGGTAGGATCACGTTCGATGTATTTTTTCTCCCCCTCTCCAAACCAAAGCGTTGTAATTTTTTTTCCTAATCAACCCCGGAGATCTCAAGGACTGAAACAATGCGCTTCGTTGCGTAGATCTCCCGGCCGCGATTGACACACAGCTTTCAAGATTTCGTGGAGATTCTTTTATTTTTTTAAGCGGAAGGTTTTTTTTGTCCGTGTTTTAGCGGCAAGAGAGATCGGCGAGACCGCTTGACGCGGCGGCTGGGTACATAACGCTCGTAACGAGTCAGCATCGGGCGGTTTGAGGAGAAATTGTCTCCGTCGATATGGGTGCGTTTGCGCCTCGATCAGGCGGGACGGGTTCGGGAAACCTATTCGAATGTTGAGCACACTCGAAATCGATCAAGGCGATGTCTCTGGCGATACCAAAAGTCCCTCAATTAAAAAGGCATTTTTGAGATGGAAGAACCGGTGTTGGCCTGTTTTTATTAAGTGAAAGTTTTCGAAGTAGTTCATTGCCATATTTTCTCTCTCTTTCTCCCTCCTGCTCCGAAAGATGTGGAACTTGCTGTTGACTAAAGGGACTTAAAAATTCTGCTTTCTTTTTTTTCATATTTATCCACGGTAGGATTTTTAGCAATTTTTTGTGGGACTCTTTTTTTTTTATTCTCAGATTTTTTTAAAGCTTTCGCCGACGATTCCCGTTGATGAATCTCGACCGATTCCTTTCAGTCGAGCACTAAAATGTTACTTTCTAAAGGGGTGATTTGATTGCACGCAACGGGAGACGATCACCTTGGTATTTAAAGCACGGAGGTGAGTGAGTAGCGATATTTTTAACCGGCTGCACGCGGAGTGTGCATGATTAAAAAAAACAATCAAATGAAATTTTATGCAAAAAATACTAGTACGCAGTAGGCGTAATCACATTATTCAGAGCTCAATTTAACTAACGAATACGGAGGTGGTTCCCAGACTGCACGATTAAAACTAAATTATTTCCATGTATGTCATTTTGAAAAATTAGAGGGTAAAAAGTACAATTATTACACACAGATAGTATATAATGTAATCTTCATATTTTTAATTTAACATTTTCCCTGGAAAATTGAGCATACCGAAGCGTTATTTTCATATAATTAATATAACTCGACTTAAATTACAGCATCCCTTCAATAACATACAACGAAAATTATGTCAGCTATTCGTCAAAACGACCAATACATCTCAGCATTATCAATCATTTTGCCGAAGAGCCTGTACATAAATGCGGATTTTTAAATACAATTTCCAGGAAATTGTGTAGGGAAAGGCTTTTTTATTGGACATCAGCCGATGTAGTACAATCGGAAGATCGTATTTTTAAAATTTCAACAAAATGGCATTTACAAATTCCCTTATGACAACCTTGGTTTCCGCGAGAAATCTTTTGAGATAATCGCTCAAGGAGATTTCAACGCCTGCGTGTGTCACTCACGTCTGATACAAGTGCAGAAAGAATGAGTGTTGTAGGGGTTTGAAACGGGAATATACGTGAATTATTCCTTTTAGCTCTAACAGAAAATAAACACAGCGAATCCCGCAGAAGTGGACCCGACGAAGCGAAGCGATAGCGTGAGGTAAAGTCCTATCGAAATCTTCAATCGCCTTGTTGGCGTCGGAGTGAAATCTTTGTCAGTTTATCCGGAGGCCACGCGTTCTATGTCCCTCCTGAGTGGGTTCCATGTGATTGAGTTGTGAAACTTTAATCATAGTACTGAAGAAATCCAAAATATCTTATTTTTCTTCCTTCAAACAAAAACAGCCTAAAATTTCGCACAGCGCACTTATCACTATGTATTCGTCCTACATGACTTACTCGATCCATAATTTCTTCATTTTCTTTCCACCAGTAGCATTATATCGAATTTTCGTACTATTGTCGTTCAATATCCTATTTCACAGCATACATTCACCAGTATTCGATTAGTAAAAGGGTAACTATTCTAGCGGTAAATAGAAATTTATAACGGTATTAATACAGAATAAAAAAAGCTTCGGGGTAAATTTTTGATGACAGTGAGAGTAATTCACAAATAAAACAAAGAAAGCCTGATATTAGAGGAATCTAACCATGCGGCACAGATGAAATTCAAATTTTATCGTTAGAGTTATCGGAGAGAAAAAAGAAAGTTAGGATAGATTCGTACAGCCAAATTCATGCACATAAAAGAGGGTACACAAATATAATAGGAGTGGGACACAGGAGATCGGAAGCAGAACGGGGAAGTGACGTATGCGCGCTCTCGCGAAAGGAGGAGGATGGGAGGGGGAGGGAAAGCGAGGTGGGTGGGCGGGGGAGGAGAGGGTGGGTAGGGGAGGAGTGGGAATGAGGGCGCGGGTGAGGAAGGCACGGCGGAATGCGGGAGACGCAGACGCCGCGGCGGGAGGGGAAGGGGGGGGAAAGGGTTAAGGGAAAGGGGGTGGAGCGGAAGGGAGAGAGGAGAGGGGATGGGTCGGTCAGTGGGGCAGCGTTGGGTGCATGTCTGGGGGGAGGTTACTTCTGTATTTCCGAATGAGTTTATCAACACTCATCCTTTCTGCACTTATATCAGACGTGAGTAATCCATGCAGTCGTTGAAGTCTCCTCGAGCGATTATCTCAGATTTCTCGCGGGAACAGAGGTTGCCATTAAGGAGTTTGTAAATGCTATTTTGTTGAAAGCAGAAAAATATGATCTTCCGATGGTGCTTCATTGGCTGATGGCCAATGATTCGAGAGTTATTGGATCTTCAAATGAATCGTACAATGAGTCATTCATCTCTCGATGTAACATCGATGGAACTATGGAAATGAACATTTTCCCGAGGAAGAGAGCCTTGTAAGTGAGCCGTAACTCGTGCAACGTAGGCGGTCACTTATTGAAATTCCTAACAGATCCCAGCTATTCGCCTAAATCTGTGACGTCATTCGAATTTGATCTCAAAGTCGGAAATACAGAATATTCCATCTAGTGGTGCACAGCAATTATTTTTTTTTACTTCTTCCTCAACAGGTATTAGGGATGAAGATCTCGTTTTTTTTCGGACCGTTCTCGTGTGAGCGTTAAACCGTGAACATTAACATTGAAATATTCGAAATCACTGGCACCGAAGACCCGGGAACTCTCGTTAGTTCATAACGGGACCAAAACCTTGGGCCGTACAACCCAATGACTGGTTTCCACGGAAAAGATTCGAATTCCAGAGTTGAAAGTTTCGTATAACGAAAGTGAATTTTTTGGGGGAAAATCTTATGAATGAAAGTAGAGAAAAATTTTAAGTGCTATTACTCAAAGAATGATTCCGTCGGTGCATGATCGTCGATTATGAAAATAAATTTTCTCCTTCACAAATGAAAATATTTCATTGAATTTCACCGAAGATCAAAGAATTCCACTAGAATTGCGATGCCTAATTTCACGAAGCTGACCTGCTTGACATATTTCAAATTCAATATTTATATAATATAAATATGTATGCAATTTCAATATTCAAACCATAAATTTTCTCATTAGACACTATATTATCAATTAATAATTTCCATTGCAAGCAGATTCAATTGAGTGATCCTAAACACTTGTCTGGTAATTTTCGGTTTCGTTAAAATACACTGCTCTCCGAGGGTTACATTATTATTTACGTAATTATTATTTGCCGGCCTCGGTGACAGCGGGGTAAAGTCCTCGACTGCCAAACCGAAGGTCGCGGGTCCGAGTCCCGCCTGGGTAAGTTATCCTTATCCAGGGCATGGGTGTGTGTGTGAATGTCCTTCATTGTTAATTGTTAATTCCCCATTGTAAATGCCGTAAATGTACTGTTTATGGGGTAACGGAAATAAATAAATAATTCGCCATGAGGAAGAATAAATTTGGAGGTGAAAATACGACGTCATGAACAATAATTCGATCAGTTTGCACCGTTAAAAATTATTTCAAGGACAAAATTCACTGATTAACGGTTTGAAAATGGTGAGGCGTAGGCGGAAGGGGGACGTAAACCGGATAAATTTGAGGCGTGTGGCCAAAAAGGAGTTTTGAAGAGACAGAGAAGGACAAAGATTCGGGCATGTTAAAGTTACAAAAAAGCTGAACCCAAAATGTTGCGAAGTTGTTGGAAGACACAATTAGGTATGATGGTGAGGATTATCAAACAGAAGAAATCGTCGTAAATGGGGAGATCATCATTTACTCTTTGATTCAAATTCATTATAAGAAATTATAAATTCATACGAACGTCCGCAGAACCAAGTCTTTATTGTTTTGGATATAGTTCATTTCTAAAAAAATGAAATTGAGATTATTCATACTCTTTCTAAATAAAGGGAACTCAAATAATATTCGAGATAAATTCTTCGTGGTCTAATACATAAAAAACTTCCTTCAAATTACTAAAAATAAATTAATTTATGCGTTAAAATAAGGATTCAAGCCCCCATACAAAAATCAAAAGCAGATTATAAAAGCCTCTGGCTCAAAACAAAAATTTCCGCTACCACGTATACCATTTTGTTGTCCTTCCTCATGAGATTCGTATCGCAGGATTTCTTATCGCACAGAATCGAACTTGGCGAACTGAATGCATCACAATCAGAAGGATAAACAGCCTTCATGATTTTTACTTTTGTCGTAGAAATATCAGATTTCAAACCATGATAAAAAGCGCTCCAAAGCGCAAGAGCAGCCATGCAGTAGGTGAAGGACCATGATTTTCAAAGATTTTCCGTCCCAGATGGTGACGCTTGCCCTAACAGGAATAAGGCCCTTTGTTGAAACCATAAATACAACGCTTTTTAGAATAGCATGGTGATATATGAAAGGCATAATTTCATCAATGCGATCATATTATTATTCAAAACAGGGACTCCATAATAATTATCAATAACATATGAATAAAAATGAGACACCGAGCTAATAGGGGCATTCAGACAGTCGGGAAAACATGCTTTGCCTTCATTGAAAAAGGAATGGTATGCAAAACCAAAATGTATTCCTGGAATTAAAAGATCCTCAAACCTGAGAATATTAATGGCAAAACTTTCCAAGTAATTCAAACGCCATTTGTTAAAATAGATGATTAGCTAAAGTAGGAGCTGATTAAGTACCTTGTTTTGGAAGTGGAGCGGTTCATTACTTCCCGCGGCTTCTTGTTGGTATGAAATATCTACCGGCGATAATGCGTCTGAAGTCTAAGATACGAAGGCAAATGGCTTTAAGATATTCATCAATTATTTTCAAGCATTATGATCGTCCTGTTTTTTTTACTGCACGTTTATTTAAAAAATGAAATATCATGGAGTTTGCTTATTTAAAATTACTTAACCTAACCAAACTTTGATATTTAACCCTCCCTGATGTTATATATTATATACGTAACTGTTTTTTGACTTATTTTCAATCATTATAAAAATGAATAGCGTGCATGAGCTAAAGAAATTGATTCGAAATGAAGGACCCTAAAACGTAAATAATAGAATGACAAGACTTCCCAAGGACTTAAATTGGCATTCGGACGAGTGCGTGCGCGCAACCTCCATATAAAGAGTTAGTTGGACAGGTTTTTTTCGGTTGCTGGACACACGAGGCAAATAAAAGCAAGAGAGGTGAAAAAAGAGAGGCGGCTCCAATGGTGCGACCTTTAGATCAATTGGCACCGATGCAGAGGACGCGAGTTCATGCACGTGAATGACGAACAAGCGGTTTGGGGGTGTATCATTTCTTCACTCGAAAAAAAAGGCCACCATAGCATTTGACCTGTCTCTCAGTGATTCAAACCGAAGGTTTGTTTGCGCAGGTGAGGTCAGAGCTCACCTCAAACTAAGCCATAGGCGTGTGAACTTATCTTCATCCCCCAAAAAAATGAGGTCTTTTACATCGAGGGATGCTCCCCACCATTAAAAATTAGTTTAACAAGATTTCCCAAGGACTTCAAACGCTATTCGGTAGAATAGATGAGTAGTAAATCGGACGGAGTCGAGAAATGTTTTAGACTTGAGGGTAAACATATTTTGCCTAAGTATAATGGCAAGAAAAAATGCAAGATAAATAGGATTTCTTACCGGCTTTCATTCTTATAATTAAAAAAACTACATCATGGGAGAAGTGGGCACTAGACTTTCCAAGTACAAAGTCTCATTCTGCAGAGTGGTTGAATAATACTCGTATTAGAGTTGAGAGGGGTTTCAACAGCCAAAAATGGACCAGTGAGCAATCACATTTGCGACCAGTGATGAGTAATCTCGGTCCAACATACCCAGGCGGGACTCGAACCCGCGACCTTCGGTATGGCAAGAGAGGACTTTACCCCACCCTAACCAAGGCCGGTATACATCTCGTTTTCACGGTGGGCAGCCAGCTCCTTTCCTTGTGCCTCCCTATACTTCGAGGATTTATGTTGAGTTCACCCGGGATTTGGAATCAGAATCCTTGGAAACCAAGCTACTAAAAGCTCCACCTATTGTGTTAACCCGCATTAGTTCAAGATGCCTAAATACGGGAAGCATTCATTCCATTGCCATAAATCGTTCTGAGTGTCGTGTATCCTTCAATATCTATTTTCAAATTCTTGTACGAACGAATCAGCATATTTTGAGGCGAAAAAACGTCGAATAGATTTAATGCAGACGAATGCGCATGTAAAATAATTCATATGATACGCTGATTACGCAATTCTTACGCTTCTCAGTCTATGTTCGGTTTTACCAGCTCACACTAGAATCTCGTTTTTACTGGAAAATAAAGGCAATAACTAATGGGTGCGTACAATATTTTTTCTGGCTATATGGTTGTGGAAAAATCATTATTTATTGCTTAGTTAAAATTACACAACCTAACAAGACTTTCCGAGGACTTAAAGCAGCATTCAGTCGAGCACGTGTGCGCAACCTCTTTAGAAAGAGTTAGTCGGACAGGTTTTTTCGGGTGCTGGACACACGATTAAATATCTACGCTATCAATATAACTCGCGATGCTACCGTCATGACCATAACTGGGCACTCGTTCAACTTTTCTCATAGCTTAAAACCTTGATGTAAATGTGACGCGTTAATGAAGTCTATGCACGCACGGAAGACGGGAATAAAACACATTCTTATATACTTATACAAAAAATAAATTACGGAGCGATGGATATCTCGGTTACTATTAACATGATATATTAAATATGAAAAAAGGTGAGTTTTCTGATGCTCGAGCGTTCAATCCATAGCTCTCCACACATGCGCACGACTCGGGAGGCATTTTTCATTGGAGGGTGGCCAGTGGCGGATTAAGGGTGAGGGCGACCGTTACCCCCTCCTACATCTCCGATATTCTCCTAATTGTAGAAAAATCCCTTTTAATAACGTGGTTTTATAAAGTTTTTAAGTATTCACTTAAATAAAAAACGCTTGTGGGTTTTATGCCGATTAATTTTTTCGAAGGTTTTTCTAATGAGCCCCATTTTGTCGTGAGGTATTGCATACCACCAGGCGTCCCGAAACTACTTGAACCGCCAAGAAGAAGATAGCCAAAACCTCAATGGTACTCAAAAATGGTGGCAGATGATGGGTACGGTAATAGAATATTTGCTCAGTTATTTTTCAGTTATTAGTACATATGGCTTTACTATTTTTTTGGCTATTTTTGCTAAATTTGGCTTGGTTAATTTCGCAAAAATCGTCTTGTGAATAATTGCGCTCTTTTAATATGGTATAAATTACCAAGATACGACAGGAACTAGCAGGACCCAGTGAGAGATTAAAGTGGCTCCATCAGGATCACCCAGTGCCCTAACCAGAAATATGAGTACATTTCTGTAACGCATGTCATGACTTTACAACCTCAGTGACATCCCACTAGCATTAAAATTATATGTTAATTATTTTTAATAACCCCGAGTAAATTTTTTCGCAATAAACCATATTCGAACGCATGCTACACCATTTACAACATTGCAATGCAGCCAAAAATCCATAAAAAATAAGCTTAAACGGCCCTTGGGTCATAGACAGGAAATCTTCGCCTCACTACAGAAAATGAAGATAAGTTTGGAATCGCCTTTTAGTTTACGTTTTAATGAACTAAATTTGTATGCATTTGCTTTTAAATGTACGCTAATAATTCTACCACTACCGCTGTACATAGGTATGGAGGACGGGCCCAAGTGGTGGATACAGTGTAACGATTTCCTATACTGGTTTTGGAAAAGAAATACGAAACGATACGTTTAGAACCTTATTTTCTACCTCCCGCTGTCCCAATTGTATGCACAGATCATCGAAAAGGGATCCACGTCAAAGCCAGCCCACTTTGATGAATGGTATTACGAGAGAGATCCGTACGAAGAACGGTTTTCCGCTCTATCTATGTCACTTTGAAGTTCGTGCGTTTAATTTTAGCCGGAGAGAACGAGTCCTCCACTCGCGTCCCGGAAAATACAATTCAGAGCCTCTCGTAAGAAACTAAACACGGCGATGACGCTAGGGCGGAGAAAGTGAAAATTGAAAAGTCCGTTTTTGCGGAAAATCGCGGAAATTCTAAATGGGGTACGTGAGAAACTCTCGGAACAAAACTGCTCGCGGTGAGAACCAACTCCAATTGTAAACGAAGGGAAAACGATGCCAAAAACATTTTTTTTCCTAAAAAAACGTGAAAATCACGTAACCCCAAACACTCATCAAGGAACTGACTGATTCCTTTATTAAACTAGACCTTGATGGGAAAAATAGGAGTCTTGTGAATGATCACCTTTTTAACTGAGCAACTCCTTACTCCATTCGACCTTCCCGGAGGTAATGAGATCCGAGAATTTGCTCAAGGAAGTCTCTGTGTACATTTTACGGCACACGAGACTGCATTCTCGGTAAAAAAAACATAAAGGTTGAATAAGGAGAAATCGTAATGGACGTGGTCGATTAAGGTTCGACTTGCTCAGCCAAGCGAGCCTTTGTCTAAAAATGATTTTTGAAATTCAATATAAAGATTCGTTTCTGCTATGTCTTCTAGGCGACCTCTTATTTCAAAAGAAATTTTTAACTACTTTAATGCACATAAACAGGATCATGGTTGCGCATATTTTCATAGCAGATAATGCCGCTAAAACTGAATTTAAACTGTTTGAAAAATTACCCAAGAATCTCTCTAGAGAACTCCGTAGTCTTCCACTTTGGCCGATGATTTCTTGGGAAAGACTATGGAAAATATTTTATTTTAATCAAGAGAAACTCATAGGTTCCAATAGACTAATAATCTAAGAATGAATTTTGCCCTGCTACAAATTTTTTGAGTACTCAGCGAGCTGTATTGCGGAATTCAGCTCTATTAAGCTGGAAAGAAACTGAATTCGGAGGTGTTTGACAGGAAGCCTAAATTTAAGGATAAACCAGCTATTGCTACTCTCAGTTCCTTGCCATTTAAGGTATTGTGGATTTATATATTCAAGCTTGAAGTAAACCTATTTGAAGCCATCACTAAAAACTATGATGACAATATTACTACAGATTGGATGTATCAGAGGTAGTAACATCTTCTTTGATATTAATTTAACTTAGACATCAGCGACTGGTGTATAGCTTAAATTAATATCAAAGAGTTGATGAAATAAAGAGGCTTTCTATGGCACAGTTTCAGGAATTAATCAGAACTTTATTCACAAGGCATATAAAGGTAAATAAGTGTAATTAGAGTATAATACACAAATTAGGCTGGGAATGATGGGTGTATTTTACGGGAGGTTTTTATTTACAGATGAATGTATTGGACCAAGTTGAATGTATTTTTTTGCGAGCATGATTTTTAAAGAATTTGTTTAAGATATTCAGCGATTTGGTCTATTTTAATGAGTACCAGAAATTAGTATTTGAGTGGTAAAGCACAATCGGTTATTGGGTAAGAGGGCATCCATTAATTACATGAGGCGTTTAGGGGGGACAGAGAAACCAATTCTCACCCAATCTCACGTGGGGTAGAGGGGGGTCCCATTAAGCATAACATATTTTTTCTGCAAAAACCGTATAAAATTGCAATCTTAGTAATCTTAAACACTAGTTTAACCCTTTCGCTGCAGTGAACGTACCTGGTATGTTCACACGGCAGGCTGCTGTGAACGTTATCTTAACACGTTGCGTACCGGGGTACTTAAATACCAGGGAACGCCGAGATTGGAAATATGTGCCTATTAGGGCGTAATGCCTTTGGTTTAAACATGGTTAAAAAGCTAATGTTTAGAATATAACTTTATCCAATCAAACTTTATGATGCATCAATTCATTATGAATAATGAACAACAACTGAAAACGTGCTAACGAATACGTACTGTACGCTTTAAAATTTCTTAGGTTGACGCGCCTAAATGATGAGAATCTTCGTCATCCGTCCGGAACGTTCAGGAAAAAAATGATGAAAATTCTCGCCGTCCGTACGCAACGTGTTAAGTAAAATTAACGAAACATTTTTTTTCTTTTTAATAAATCAAACACAAAGAAGCATACATGAAGCATGTTTTACACTGAAAATATGCATTTTGAACAATCTCTTGTGAGATTAGAGGGAGGGGGGAGAAGGTCTAGCCAAATTTCACGATACTATCTCTTTACGAAGAGTCCAAAAATTATAAAAATCATGTCACGTAATTAATGAACTAAGACATTGGCAGAACATCAGAAGTAAATAAAAATACATCTCTGCATAGGAGTCCAACTTAAAAGAAATGGATAGATAAATATTTGAATCCTTCAAGCAACTAATCATAAGAGCAGAGGCATTCTTAGGTCACTTGATTTTGTATATTTTGTGCATAAGCAGTTGAAGTACTCAAAAATTTCATATTGGTGGGAGATTCTTAATGAAATTACTGTTTCCACTTATGGGAGCATGCTTATATTCCGTTAGCAATACTGGCAGTCAAGTTAGCAAACATTCTAAAAACAAATATAAAATTGTTGAAAATTAACATTGGCATGAGTAATTTGTGGAGTGGAGAGCGAGAGAAATAAAATGACTGATAGAATCAGAAACTATTCTCATTTGAAAAAATTCCCCTGGACCGTGAATCAAACCACGGACCTTTGGCTTTCCGTACCTAGTACCACGAGCCTCGGTATAATTGCCATGAGAATTAAAAACCTGGATAGCGTAGTGGTCTGTGCAGTGGCCCGGAAAGCCAAAGGTCCGTGGTTCGATTCCCAGTCCAGGGGAATTTTTTCTCATGGCAATTCTTGTATATTTCACCGCCGTTCACGCGGCAGGTTTAGAAATATTACACATATTCTCATTTGTCTTGTTACCGTCTAAGAGACCAGTGATTGTAGCTCTTTTTTTTTAACTTAAATCAACAAAAGAATACAACCTGGCAGAGAAAAGTTTTTGCTTTCTCATTTTGTCACAGTGAATTTTTTTTGGGACAGAGGTGTCTTTAATACATAATTTTTGATTTTTACCTAACTCATTAGCTCAACATTAAGATGCTCTGAAAATCTGAAAGCTCCAAGACGCTCAAAAGCTGATCACCTTTTTGTCAATGAGTCACTGCATGTTTTGTAGTTATCTTCATAATAATCATCATTTCCTCCGCCATACAATGGGATCTTGATAAATGTGCATGAGGAATCTATTCTGAAGGATTAAAATCTGACAGAATAACCTAGGTAATTTATATCACCAAAATTGAACCATGACAGCTGAAATATACGTACATCATTAATTGTGCAAAAAAATTTTGAGAACGAGAAAACTTTGAAGGACAACAGAATTGGCTTCATTCTCAAAACCAAAAACGAAATAAAAGGTTTTAAAAATCACTTAATTGCTAAAATTTTGTAAGAAAAGTGAGCATTTAATTACCATAATAGTTTTTCATATGCAGTGGTGAAATGCATAGCGATCTATGGAGATGCTACTGACTGAGGTTAAATGTTAAATAAAAAATTATGAAGATTCATCGGTCCAGCCTTTTTTTGAACTTAATGCAAGTAGGATAACAAAGCAACCTACCATATTCATACTTAGGATTCCTCATGTTTATCATGTTTAGAGGGCAGTACCTCTGCACACAAATCTTCCCCTTCTGACAACAGCTACAAAGTAATGCATTACAGGGCTCTGTTTTAGGCTCTGCTCCTACAGCAGTAGCAGTGCTCAGCAATGCTTGCTAGAATTGCCCCGCTACTTTTTATTGCAAGAAGAATAGTTGATAGGGAGGCTTGCATTACCATTATTAGTCTTATAATCATTTCATGATTATTTATGCCAGATAAAATCAGAGATGCGAAGTTATTAGTATCACAGATTACAATATTAAGTGCACTTAAGATAATTATGATTCGATGGGTGAAGGTAGGCTGATTAGATAGGTGAAGGTAGAGCTCACTCCAGACAAACAATAGGCATGTGAAGTTCACAAATTCAGAAATGGGGTCAGTATCTTTCCCTGGTTTACCTTAAAACTTTCAAATTTTTGTTTGCATTTCTGAAGCTTTCACGCAAGATTTGGACTTGGGGTGCTATGATCAGTGACTAGGTACTCTTGTCATAGGCAACCTCACTCCCCATTGCACCCCTGAGTTAAAATAGGAGGTGTGAAATGCCTTTCTCTTTGAAATTATAAATGAATCTAGATTTCTTAAGTTAATCAAAACATTTGTCAAAAATATGTTTTGCACAGAGTCTCAAAAGGGCCTTTAAAGCATAGGAATATCAATTTTTCATACTCCCATTTTCATTAGGTACCTACAAAAGAACCTCTCTAAACAACCATGCTGATTAAGTGACCACCTATCTTAAAGACCAGTATAAAACCGCACCATCTGTAGTGATCGTAGGTTCAAGGTATTTAATAAGTACCCCTATTCAAAGGCCACCTGGGTGCACCCTTCACTTTGAATAAAGACCACAAAAAATGAAGTGCACGTCACAAAGGCCTGCAGCAGACGCGTTCAAGAAATTTTTTTTCAGCCTAGTATTAATAAAAAATAAACTAAAAACGAAGTAAAAGGAAACATCATGCATCTGTAATGTTTTTATCACATTTTACTCATACACTGTCATTTGCAATTTGTTTCCAGGGACACATGTAATTTAATGTATTGGGGTATGACAACATTGAATTAAATCATCATTAATTATATAATTTTTGGCAAATCTGTTTGGATATTTGAACTCATTTCTTACTACTTTATTACGATATTAAATGAATTGTGAGCTAAAAAGTTTCCACAACATTTTCAATTGAGCCACCAAGTCGTTTGTAATTACATGCAGTCAAAGATAGACCTACATGGACCTCTACACCCTAATCAAACAACCACCTTTCAGTGGAACTTTCGGTGGTTGCTTAAGAGGTTTTACTAAATGGATTTGTTTTCATCCGTTATGATGGCCTTCCTCATAATATGTTATTTGAGATTTTTTCCAGCCTTATAATTGGAAACTTGGAGGAAAACATTGATAACAGCTTTGGCAAATATTCAAATGAAAATGACTAAGGAGAGGCACTCATTTTCCTGCACTAAATTCTATTTTGAATATTTTTATTTTTAGATATCACTAACTTTCTCCATAATTGACTAATCACCTAGTTCTGAGAGTAACCTCTGAATACTTTCTCACCAGTTATATTTACCTTCTTTTCAGTTCAAGGACAGTCTGGGACAAATAAAGGAAAGCCAGAGGAGGAGTACACCTGTCCAGAAGATTCAGGGAATGGAAACTATGCAGATCCAGTAACCTGCCGAAGGTTTTACCAGGTACACACACATCTAAATCTGGATCATTGAGTCAACCTAACAAAAAAAGTCGAAAGAAAATTATTTTCAAAGATTACAATCTTATTCATTTTTCATCTTGACAATTAATCAAACATTATTACAAATTTCTACAATAGGTTAGAAACTCTGAAAAAAGCCCGCATATTTTGCCACACACACTTCATAAAAAGTAGAGTGCTAGAACCTAATTCATTACCCTTTCTTCGTTTTTCACCAGTAAATACAAATTACTTGCTGACTAATTGTACAGACAAAAAATTTTTACAGCAACTCTTTTCAAGTGTAATTCATGGGACTTACCCAGAGATGAAATATATTCCAACATAATCTCAATTAATTCAGATAGTAGTACTTAAGGAGGGCCAATAAAAATTAACTGCACGGACGCACGAAAACTCTAATCGATTAAAAATAGGTCCAGAACTGGAATAACAGGATTTAAATGCCAATATCCATTGTAACTGATGTACCTTCATATGAAAATGAGATCTCTTTCACCAAAAAATTGATAACTTTTTAGTCGAGTCAAAAAGTTTGAGTGAGTCCAAAATTCTGGCAGTTAGCAAATAGTTTTGAAAGGCTTATTTTGAAAGTAAATTCCTATTAGGAAATAAAATATTTTGCTGAAAGTTTTGTTCTTGTAGAAAGTATCCAAAACTATAACGGTATAAAATTACTGCATGCATATGGTCAACCCTAGAATGGATGAGTGGCCTTTTTCTTAGCATGAATAGACAGTGAACCTACGGCAGTAAGACCCTTAAAAAATGTTGTGCTTAATAGTTCTTCCTTTTAAAATATGAGGTCCTCAAAACAATTGCTTTGCAGGTCTATTGATAATTTAAAACAAATTATGTAGCATATTAACTGATATACATACATACATATTGTAGTTTTTTTATTTTTTTTGAGAATTATTTCCCTTGATCTAACAGCAAAGACATTATTTCTATTCTTATTTTCATCATTGCTTAGAACTGACATTTTAGAACTAATATCATAGCTACTTTTGTGTCCTGCGGTATTTTTATGCTTTTTAGTCTTTTTCTGTTTAAAGACTTCACTACATTCACCTTAATTTATTTTTAATGCCATGTTACACTAGGGTGGTCCTTATTTTTCGATTTTTCGAATTTCTTTCGGGACACCCCCTCATTTTATGCCAATTGGTGTAAAAACATATCCTGTAAAATATTATTGCAATTGTAACACGGGAAAACGTGCCGCATCGCACCCAAAGTTTGGAAATTTTGGTATTTTCGGCTGTTTTTCGGATATGAATGGCGATAAGTAGGCGTTGGTTTTTTTCAACTGATTTTCAATGGTAACTAACGATACCATGGACAGTTGGCATGGTTCTCCTAAAATATTTTCCAATGTTACCAGTGGCTCCCGAGATACGGTCCCAAGAGTGAGCGCACCCCACCCTAGGCAGACATTTTTGGTGGCACGCGGGTTGCATACACTCAACAGTTGTTGATCATTCTCACTCATCGTAAAACCATAGAATTCTTTAAATAACCTTTAATATTCATCAATATAACCTTTAATGCTATATTTATCACTGTTTATTGCCAAAACAGGGTATTATTTGGTCTTAGTGATTTATTCTCCATATGTTTTTAAATGTTTAAAACAGAGGAACATTAGTGTCCAATGACTTCCCGATCTTCGCATCGAAGACACTTTTTAAAACCAGCTTGTATTGCCGGCATTGTAGAATTTGGATATCGACACTTTAAACGCCGATCAAATATTCGTAATAGGTCATTATGAGAACATATCTGTTGGCTATAAATTCCATGTAATGGACAGGTGCTAAGGTTTCTTTTCTATAACTTTCTTAAGTTTTCTTTTTTAATTTTCGATATTGTTCTAGACTTCAATTGAAAGGAAAGGAATTTCTTTAGGAGAAATTGCGATAGTTTCAACATAGAATCGGAAATTCTTTACCATTAGTCGCGGTTATTGCAGAATTCAGGACGAAGAACTGATTGTGAGTCGCAAATGGGAAAACGATTAAAATTCGTGCCAGCCCTCGACGGTCTGCTCAACATCGCCCATGTCGATGGTTAAGAGAAGATACCTCTAAAATAAGACAGTGTTACACATATAATCTTGCTTTGCACTCCAGCAACACGAAATCTAAGTGAGTTTTAGTGTCCATATAGATGAACCCACATAGACTTATTTAAGTTATTTTCATTAGACAGTCAAAATATTGGTACTAGGCCTTCTTGCACTTTTATTTGGGGGTGTCCAAAAGCTTCACGCAGGATTTGAACCAGAGACCCTTCAAACAGCCTCTAAGCTCTATACTCACCAGTTTACCATGTGTCGATTCATTCATTTCTCCCAGTAATGCAGGCAAATTCTGGGTGTGAATTTATTAACTATGGTTTAGTGAGGTGGCATACTGTGCGATCACACCTAATTTTTTGTTATATACCAATGAAGTCACACCAGCATATGCATCCATACTTCAAGCTTTAAAAAACTTGGCTAATATAATATTGTGCAAGAGAACACAGGAAATACAATCACCAGGGTGGTTGTATTAGCTGATATGTATTAATTCAACAAAAATAATTTACAACCGGAGGTTGAAAATACTCATGAGTTAAGAACTATGTACTCTAAAAATATATGCTCATTAGCTCTTTCACACCCAACGTTGAGTATAGTTGATGAGCATTTTCATACTCAAAAGACCTAAATTCGACTCGGGCCGGCATGACTTTTTCAATGCAAATGAACGAATGCCAGCTCTAGCTGATGCAGAGGAAGGGAAGAGAGTGTATGTTGACAGTTGTTTTTTTCATCGTTAGTTGTGTTTTGTTTGTGCAATGTTCTTTCGATGAATCCTAAAAGAAACCATACGAACTCCTTATTACGAACCATCGGTTTTTCGGTCCACAGAACTTCGTAATTACAAGTCTACCGTGAAAATTAACTAAAATATATTATTTTGCATGCTTTTGGTATGTTCAAATCCAGTGGCAGATCCAGAGAGGGGTTAGGGGGCTAGACCTATCTCCTCGAGTATCCAATGCGGGGGCGCAGCTAGGAATTAAGGCTAGGGGGGGTTTCAGGCGCAACTAATACTGGGGTGCTTGGGGTATTGCATACCCGCCAGGGTTAGCGGGAGGTGCGGAGGCCTTCCACCGGAAAAAATTTAGATAAATGGTTCAAAGTGGTGATTTTTACGGCCTTCTGAGGGATATTTTATCAATCCTCACACTATTCTATAAGCAATATTAATCCAATTAGGTAAAATAGATTTAACTTAAAAATTTCTGTGAGCTGATCCACTGATCCAATGTACACTAGATAGCATGGAAATATTGTTTGGATCCCCACTACTGCTGGGAGTTTACCCCCCCCCCCCCCCCCCCTTGTCCCTATCCTGGATCCGCCACCAATTGGACCCAACCCTCCTTCTCATTTATGATTCTCACAGCAGTAATCTGCGGTGAATTGGTTGAATTTTCATAGATTTTAGCAAAAAAATTGTTGCGTACTGCAATTTTTTATACTGTGATGCGAATTCTTTGCTTTGTTATGTGCATAAGCAATTTTTTAACGTAATTATTGTTATTTTTAATGAGCTTCTGGAGTAAAAGTCTTAATATGTTCCGTCTACTAACTTTGTGATTATCAACGCTAGAAATCCATTTAAAATTCTACAACGATTTAAAAATGTTAGTTATTCTCATATAAGTGTAAATTATTGAAAATCATACACAATATTTATTTTCAAAAGTCACGGCTAATGCAATAAGTTGACTGTGGTCTCATTCTAAGAAAGGGTTAGAGGGTCTAGTCCAGTGGCTGCGGTAATGGCCGGGCGCCCGAGAAACTCAGGCTTTCAGTTGGGTCCCAAATCAGAGGGGAAAAAATTCCAGGACAACTCCTTCCCAAGAAACAGCTCCAAAAAGAGAGTTTTAAAATATTTTCATGCTACTTGTAGCATATAAAACATTTTCATTTCGTAGGCACCGGCAGGAAAGGATTAAATACAAATTAATTGCTAAAGCTTCCAATATAAACTCAGAATACCTATGTCACACAAGTTTTGATGACATAATTAAATTTTTCCAATTAGCACAGCATAAGCATATCTCACATTCCAATTTCGATATATTATTAATGCTACAGATAATGCATTGATCATACATGATTTAGTCTAATTAAGTGACTAATAGGTTGAAATCAACAAGTCTGAAAAAGAATATCAGATGCAAATAAAAGTTGGTAGAAGATAGTTGGTAATTTAATATATTTAGACCTATTTTTCCTACTAATTATTATGTATTTTCTTTTTCGGATCTCCTGTCTTTGAATTATAAAAGCATCATATCTCTGAGCAAAGGTGGACAGAAAAGTTAACAATGTGGAATTCCATCATAGACCATCATGTTATTCAGATATGTAGCATAACCATAAAATGTAGGGGGAAAAGAACTAATCTTGTATTATAAATGAAGATTAAAAGTTGTTTACTTCTCTTGAAATATAAATTTGTACAAACTAAATACTGACTGATGGTAATGCAAACAAAAGCTGTTAGCACTGAAAGTCTCAGCTACATCTGCATGAGAATTTTACTCATCTTGGGATTTGCTGAGAAACTAATTATTATTAGAACCTATGGCCAACATTAATGTATATGTAAATCAGTGGCATATTTTTGAAAGGTAATGCATGAATCATACAAAAATATGCTCATTACAAATTATCATTCGACTTTTGTATTTAAAAATAATTGCATAATGCATGTACAATTATAGTTTTTATATTTTCCCAAATAAGAATTTAAACTTTATCCCTATGGATCAAAAGTAATCTTTTGAAAGTCACACTCCGCGTCTGTGAAAAACTGCAAATTAAAATAATAATATTAATAGTGTCAACCAAACTCTACGAACATTTTTATTCAGTCAAAGATCTCTGTAAGATGATTCCAGCAGCGATGACAATGGAGCTAACCTTCATTATCGCCAATACGACATATTAAAGAATTTATTTATTCACTCCACTACAATGGAGTGTATAAATAAATTTTTCATATTATTGCAAGTCAATACAAATAAAATCATTTCTCTTTTATTTTACAGTGTGTTGACGGTTATCCATACCTGAATCGCTGCCCCTCAGGACTTTATTTTGACGACATAAGCAAGTTATGTACCTTTAAAAATGAAGCCAGGTGTGGTCCAATCATTACAAGTAAGTAACATTATCTTGTTTTTATTATCCTGGACCAGTGCTAAATCCTTTGATTGAATGTGAAATACAGTTTTCCTCAATGCAAAGAATAGAACAATTTCCACCAAAATTAGGTTCATCAAAATGACGTTACAAGAACTTGAAGCCTTATCCAATTACATAGTTTGTTTTTTTAAGAGACAAGAAAAGACTTCCTGATGCAGAGGCAAATTCAAATGTAGTTCTATGTGCCCTGGTCTGTCTCTATAACTTCTGGCTTGAGTCTTCCATCAAAACTCATTTTGACCCTAACCTAATGTATGCTTTATAATTGAATTTGCAAGTAATAATTTACCAAAAAAACTGAAATCTACAAGAAAAAATTGTCTTTGTATGTGAGCACAGGGTTTTGGGGTTTCCCCAAGTCAAACTAGGTCTTGCCAAATAGAAGCTCTCATTGTATATTTTAGGGATGAGTCGATTCCACTTTTTTTCGATTCCGATTCCAATTCCGATTCCTTCAAATCGATTCCCGATTCTCGATTCCATCGATTCTTATTCCTTCTAACAGGTGGGATTTTAATTTATCTGTAGCATTGCTATCATAAAAATTTAAGAATTGAATGGAATAAAATAACTAGGGATGGACGGATCCAGGATTTTTGGAGCCAGATCTTTGGAATCGGATATTTTTGAATCCAAAGGCATTTTCAAATTCCTGTCATTGAACAAAGTCATTATTTAAGTTTATTCTGGATACATACAATCAATGGAATGATTTTTAGATTTTCATACACATTTTAATATATTTATACGTTAAAAAAATTTTTATGGGCTTTCAAGTTTTTTTTTTTAAACATCTTTACATACTCAGGGCCTAAACTGTTAACTTGGGTTTGGAAGTGAAAATAGGAGAAATCTTAGGATGAACCACTGACCAGTGGCGTAGCAAGAGGACCCCCAAAAATATAAAAACACAATTGCTTTCCTTCATTAAAGGAAACAAAATATTAAAAAATCATGAATTTACAAAAATGAAAAATGAAAGAAAAATGTATCTTTGCAAAATGATTTTTTTTATTTTATGAAGTGTGTTAAAATTAGTTTGAAACCCTCTCCTTTGTACCCTGTTGTTTAAAAATTTCCCCCCTGGTTTTGGACCCCCCCTTAACAAAATTCCTGGCTACCCTCCTGCCATCGACTGAATTCAAATTTTCCTCACGCACGTTTCCCCCGAATTTTACTTTCTCATCGCATACGGACTTGTGTTTCATCCGAAAACGCTTCAGTATGGTGAGGTGGATTTAGCACATCCTCGCGATAATTTATGCCACAGTGCACACACACGGTTCGGTTCGGAGTCAGATTTTGCTTCAGTGATGTCGTTGCCTTCAAAGCGAAGCCGGGCGTACTACATGATATATGTAGTTGGCGTTTCCAATCCGTCTCTAATTGTTTGAGGAATTAATGTTGCGCTTGTTTCTTTGAAAATTGTGCTGCTTGTACAATGTTGCATATCAGTAAAGTCTAATTGAATTAGAGATAGTAGAATTGTAGATAGAAAACTGAGCGGCATTCAATTACAGCTGAAAAATAAACAGAACTATCGTCAGGAATGCGTCTCGTTTGGTCTAATTCTTTTTTAAATCTCGTGCATGTCATCTTATTGTCGAAGCTATCAAGATATCTTCGGGCCCAGAAGTCACTCTCCTAGCATTTTTCGTCTAGAAACGGAGAATTGAAGCAGGTAGCCCTAAAAAGGTCAGTTGGTGCGACGAGGTAGGGATGAAACACGCTTCAATTGGTTTCGTGTGATTTGATATTTTCCTTAGAAGACAATGATTTATGATCCGTTTGATTTCGGATAGAAAAAACAACAATAGAGGCACGGGCTGATGGACGGCCAAAGGTGGTTTTCTGAAATCCGCGACGTAGTTACTTTTGACGTGGTTATTACGTTATTATCCTACGGCACTGAGATTCCTCCGATGATTGTTCAATCTCTTGGGAAGAGTCACACTATGTGCCAGTCGTATTTTGCCTTTTTTATTTTCTGGCTGAAAATTCTGGCCATGGCTGAAATTCTACTCGTAACCTCTGCGAGAGCTTTCAAACAAAATGGTTCATGAGTAGGACAAGAATCGCATGCGACGGCGCATTCGAAGAGGGAATCGGAACTCTATCCACCCTGATGGGGCGTTGCATTCACTGAAGCTATTATTTAAAATTTCGGATCCAGATCCGATGTCTTCCGCGACTTTGGATCCGATGTATCCGATGAAGGGCATATATCCGCAGATATTTGGGTCCGAGGTATCCGATCCGACCATCCCTAAAAATAACAGTAGCCGCGGTGGCTAAACAATAATATAGCGTTCATTACGTCCATACATATGAGAGCAGCCTGGCGGGTGCGCGGTGGCGGCCGAAGGCAACCTGTCGAGTCCGCCCAGAGGCCGCGGCGGCTTATGCCAAGCAAGTATCAACTTTCTCAAGGGTTGCATTGATGAAACTGGGCTATACAAACGCGAATGTGTCTAAATTTTTTATTATTGACACAGACGCGTGTTAGTCTAAAAGAAGTTGCATATGTAAAAAACCCGCTCTCAGCGCGTATTTATAAGAAACTTTTTTCACAGGAGAACTCGCTCTCTGCACATTTTTATTATCATCAGACTTCCAATACCATTCAAAATTTAAAAAAATATATTTCGATCTATTATACTTTAAAATTGGTGGTCCAGATGAATTCTCCGAATGTGATTCATAATGCCACTCTTGCCGACATTTTCATGTTTCCGAGGCCTCTTAGGCATGCCCGTCGCAGCACCCGCGTGCCGGGTGTATCCTCCGCGCGGGGAAGGCTGACACCGCGGCCGCTTAGGTGTGTGGCAGCCTTTATGCCCCAAACTTATAGTCTATGCTCATAACATTTACCTTCCTGGAATCGATGGAATCGGAATCGACTTTAGGCGATCGATTCTCGATTCCGTTCCCGAGAATCGGTGGAATCGAGAATCGACATTTGGAATCGACTCATCCCTAGTATATTTCATTCAATGCTATGTCGAGTCATGAAAATTCTTTTCGTTTTTCAAAATTATAGGTAGTTAGCAACATTATAAGGGGATGATATTTGGGGTAGGGATTTCATCTCCCATTTCATCTTCCCCTACCCCAAATATCCCAGAATGATGGAAAAAATATATCAACAGCTTATATCAGCAATAATGGAAAAATTTAAGAACATGATATAGAAAAAATAATGAACATGTGTGCCAACAGTTCAGAAGGTACGCTACCACGCTGGTGCCCGCAATACCGCACGTGCATCAGCAAAGAGTAAAATAACTACCCTGAAAATCTTCTCTCGAATTTGGTGACATCTTCATGGAACCGTTTCCGGTGTTAATCTAAAACTGCTCCTAAATTTTCTATGAAAAGGTGCTGGTGCATATGAAGGAAATGCATTTTTAGGGATATGTTACTCTCATACAGGGGCACAGCAAGGAATTAAGGCTTAGGTGCAACTAATACCGGGGTGTGCAGGGGTATGGAATACCCACCAGGATAAGTGGTAGGTGTGAGATTAATAAATTGCGGAATTTTAAGATAAATGGTCCAAAATGGTGAGTTAACGGATTTCTAAGGGATATTTTATTAATGGTTACTCTATTCTATTAGTAATATCAATCCAATTAAGTAAAATGGATTAAACTTTAAAATTTCTCCAAGCTCTGGGGGGGTTTTATCCCCCCCTCACTGCGCCACTGGCCTCATACACTGCCAGCAATTCCTCGACATGAGCAACATAGCCATCATTTTTTGCTACCCAAAAAGTCTTAACACACGTGTTAGAATCCAAGCCAAGCTCGATTTTCTTTACGATACAGGTGTTTCATAAAAATCAAATCTTGGAAAAGTCTCCAAATCTGGGGGCCCACGAATATTCTTTCCTTGGTTTTAACCTCACTAAGATGAGGAAATTAAGTTAAAAATTTAAATTCAGCTCCTGTCTAGTAGATTGCTATCACAAAGTGTTTCATCTGTCCTAGTTTGATCCTATCTCCATCTGTCTTGTCCATATGACCTAGAAACTAGATGAACAACTTTCTGATCAGCGCAAGTTTATCAATTATAATCACGATAATAAAGGATTCGGCTGATATTTCTGTAAGTCTCCTCCATATCAGCAGAGTATGCAGCAGAAAGAAGGTAACTCATTCCCATTGGCCAACAGGACCACTTTTAAGCTTGTCTTTGACGAATCCATAAACAGTCTCCATTTTTCTGGGTCACATGACATCACCAATTCTATCAACGATTCATTTAATTACAGTGAAAAACCAAATTATCTTCCTTAAACAGTAATTTCAGTTTTGACTGTCTTTTCCTATGGGAAAAATTTTTTACGCCCCTTTCTACGAGATTGGCATCCATTTATGGCTAACTTTGCACCATTTGGTCAAACTACTGTAACGAGTGGTGCAGAAAACTCTTTGAGCCCAATCCTAGCCCTGACCGCCAACTTGGCAGTCAAAATAAAATATATGTATAGGCAGTTTTAAGAATTAAAGAAAGAGGTTATTGCTGCGATGTTTAAGTCAATTCACTGCATACATAGCAGAAGCAATGAGGATGATTTTTACACATGCGTAGCTAAATCACGATAATAATCACAACTCAAGCCCACATACTGACATTCACTTGGAAAAAGTTGGAGTAAAACAACTTCTGTTTTGCACAATTTAAAATACTACATACTTGGAAAAAAGGATCCTTGTCTAGAACACCGAAAGAGTTGACTCTGTAATAGCTAGAGATATAACGAGGGAAGATGACAACAACATCAATACACAAGAAATTTTAGAATGTTTTCTAGGTTAACTCCAACACCCAAATTATATCTGGCTTCAATGAATACTCTCGTCTTAGAAAAAAGCAAATGGTTTGTACCTTCATGTTAATAATTATAAGCATGTTGATCGGGAAATTCTAAATTTTGATCAAATTTATTTGGCATTTGGAATAACTTTCTTCTTTACTCTACAGCTCCGGCTCCATCAACAGAACCACCACTGGACTTGGCGAAAAAATGTGATACAGCAGCTTGCAGCCTTCCATACTGTTTTTGCTCAAAGGATGGCACTCAGATTCCTGGTGGATTAGACCCAGAAGATGTAAGAATCAAATTCATAGATATGTCAAAGATGTGAGGTGGTGGAAATATTTTATCTTATAAAAAAGTTTCAGGCCCTATTTTAAGAAAATTTACAAGCGTGATGTACTTTCAAAAACAAAGCCATTAACCCTTCAGCTGCGGTAGCTAGATGGCAAATGGCATTTTCAGATATCAGTTAAATTATTTATTTAATACAAAACTGATTTGTCTTATACACATAAGTCAATACCCAAGCAGCAGACAATTATACATATTCATTGGATTCCTAAATACTAAGCACACCCATTATCTACTCATAAGATGCTGTGAAGACATTTGAGAGATGTTGTAATGTGGATCTCCATGTCCACTGTTGGACATCCCTGCAAAGTTGTTTGGTGGTTCCTTCGGAAATTTGACAGATATCTATACAATTTTAATTGGATTCAAATGGATATTGCATGGATGTCATATGTTAACACTGACAATGTTGTCTGGATGTAGTTGGGATATTGATTACTGCTTGGGCAAAGGAAAACTCTAAAGTCTAACTAAAGGATGATGGAGAAATAAATTTCCACAGTGTTTTGTACAAAAAAATGTTAGGTTTCATCATCGAAATAAACTCAATTTTACGTCAGAAGCTATTAATTTTTTTTAAACTTTCAACCAGTTCTAATGAAGCTATCTATGTATTATCTTTACAGACACCCCAGATGATACTCCTGACATTTGATGGAGCAATCAACCATAACAACTTTGACGTGTACCAAAAAGTATTTCAGAAGGAGGGACGGACAAATCCAAATGGTTGCAAGATTCGTGGAACATTTTTCATTGCCCATGAGTACAGCAACTACCACATGATACAGCAGATTGCCCACGAGAATCACGAGATAGCCACGGAAACTATTTCGTGAGAAATTGTTCTAAGTCTTCAAAAAATTCCTAGTCATAATTATACCAGCCATGATTTATAGTTTTTACTACCATAATATATTGCAGTAGTGCTATCATAGTATAATAATCATTTATTATATTTCCTGATAAATATCAAAGCTCACATTAGGCAAATAATTATTAATACATATTAAGAACAGCTGTGACATATATGCAGTAGAGCTTCAATGATCAGTTATTTGATTAGCTGTTCATTAGATTGTCTTCACTAATCACTTCCCAAGTCATTCCTCCACCAAACCCTACTTTTTGAACCTATTTCTATTTATGCCTTTCCTATCTTTCTCCACCTCACAAAAAAAAGTTTTTCAATCACATTGGTGCAAACGATACAAAGAGAGCATGAACTAGATATAGTAATGAGTAAATATTATTTTTTAATAAAATGAGCATGAATAGATTATCTTCATCAGGAGGATTAATTAAAGCTCTGCTGCATGACTTTTCATTAAGACAGGGGTGCACAAGGCCACCATACCTCGGACACTAAAGGGCACCATAAGCATAGGCTAACGATTTGCATTAATTTTAATTCGAGCCTCACACATAGTGAAGCCTCAAGTAACTGTGACTTTCAACCAAGCCAGGATTCTGGCCAGCTCTTGCTACTTTTGATGGCCACCAGTTGCCAATTGATTGCATATGCTAGGGTACTGTAACACCAGCCATTCAATCTCTATTGTGTAAAGCATTTAAAGGAAGTACAAAAAGTGGCAGTCAACAACAAACAGATCATGTCTTGGGGCATTCCCTAGAGACTGTGATTAGAATTTGATGCTACCCATTCGTAACTGGCATCAGTGTCCATGACTTGTGGCCTTACGTGCACCTGTCCTTAGAATAAGTAAAACTCTTCGACCAATAAATTTACTGATAGAGATATACACGTGTATGTCAATATCAGATTCTCAATCTTCATTTTCATGTAAAAAAACATATCTCTTCAGGTATTTCTGTACACAAATAAACAATTCTCCTGGAGTACATGTTTTGAACCTTTAAAACAAAAGAAAAAGTGATATTTTGCTGACAATTCTATGCAATCAAATAACACGTGAATGAACAATTGAACTATCAAGTTGAGAATTTCCCACTTAAGAGCCTATTTTACTAAATTCACAACTGTTCACAGAATCATGAGCGACTATTTTGCTAGAAAATGAAATATTTCTGGTTGAAAAATCAATGAATGATGTTGGTTGTGTAATGCTAATTGTTTCAGTTTACAGCGAGGGCTTGAAGATAAGGGCTACGAGGAATGGGTCGGAGAGATGATTGGCATGAGGGAGATTCTGCATCATTTTTCAAATGTTACTCGCAGTGATGTTGTAGGTATGCGAGCTCCTTACTTAAAACCAGGAAGGAACACACAGTATGAGGTGAGCAAAGGATTGAAAGAATATGAATAAAAAATATGTATGTAGGAATCTGATAGCATGCAAGGTATCGGATTTTTACATAACCTTCTTAATAGATTATCTTTTACAAAATAGCACACTCTTATAACCTCTTGAATATACTTCAGCAGTGTATATTTATCAAAAATAAACCTCAAAGAATTTAGAATTTCTCATTCTTTACATATGTACGATAGAGAGAACCTGTAAGTCAGAGAAAAATGGCAGGAAATGGTGCTTAGGAGGTAGGGAGGTCTGAAAGCAGATCTTCTGTGTATCATGATCACTTCTTGTGGGATAGATTAATTATGCAACCTTTACTTAAGAATTTCATACAAAAAATACTAGTTATATGAAATTAAAATGAAAGATACTGACAAATAGTACTAGGATCATAGCAAAAATAATTTTCAATAAGAACTACTGAAAAAAGTTGAAAAAATAACTGTTTGTGCTGTAGTGAGATTTAGCTCCCCCCATCCAGGCTATGTGCCACTGCATGTATTTTATGGGTTAAGTAGTCTCTTCAGGCAAAAGTTATCATACCTAGCACCTTCAATAGCAAGAAAACTGTACAGGATCCTATTTACCATGAAAGCAATCAATTTTTGTTCACGAAAATTCACTAGACATGGTTTCTCCATTCTTGCTCATACACTACTCACTTCATTTTATCGAATATTTTGGCCAACATTATTGCGCAATTGAGGGTAAAAATGCACTTACAATACACATGTATTAAGGAGGCTTAAGTTGAAAGAATTTTTCATCAAATTTTAGTAATAACAGTGATGTAAAAAGTAAAAATAAGCTCAACAGAGAGTGCTGAGAGAGGAAAATAAGAATCCCAAAGTAGAAATGTATTTTTTCACTCTACATCTCAGAGTCAAAAGCAACAGAATTAATCTTTACTACCTGATGAAAACTTTGCTCAGGTGGAGCCTAAAAATAAAGTTTTTCATGAATTGTTGCCACAGCTTGCACTTCACCAGGTTTGACAATTTTGAAATGCTAGTTAGTTTTCTTCTCCGGTTTTTCATTAGTTGTGATGATTTTGAAACAATAGCCATGGAAGAGAAATATTCAATGCAAATAATCTTCTCGAAAACATTTTACAGGTGCTGCAAGACTTTGGCTACATTTATGATAGCTCCATGGGTGTACCACCATCTCGTCTTCCTATTTGGCCATACACACTAGACTACAAGATTCCACATGAATGCCGTTCAGATACCTGTCCTTCTAGATCATTTCCAGGTTTGTTTCCAGAGATCATTGTACGCTATATTCCATATTATAAGTCCAGGTATCAACAATTTAGGTTGTTGATGATTCAATTTCCATTATTAAATAATTATTCAAACAATATTGTTGGTGTATTTGAATTGGTAGAACCCTTCAGCAGTTATGTTGGAAAAATCATACATACATACACGGCATACATAAAAGTTTATACAGAAGTACTAAAACTCTGGTAAACCAATGATAAAATTGTATTTTTACACATGACTCGAATGAAAACTCATTTAATTCCCCCATTGAAGACAGGGTAAAAAAAAGTCTTTAGACTTGTAGACCCGTAATAAACATATCCCCCAGAGACCCACCCAGGCTTTCAATCCAATAATTACAGCATTCCTCAGAAATTTTATCATGCAGTGCATACCTAGATATTCTAGAGCTCTTGATTTAGTATTTGATCCCTGAAACTGGCAACCTCCACCAAATTTCAAAGGCTAACACTTATCTCTAACAAGTAATTCTGTTGACAAGAATTTTTAGTGTTTCTTGTGTCAAGCATAAATTCTATCTCTGACAGGTGTTTGGGAAGTTCCACTGAATGCTCATTATGTCGAAAGCTATGAGGGAGGACACTGCCCTTTCCTTGACCAATGTGTGCTGCATAGTCATGATGCCAACGAGGTGTTTGAATGGCTTCAGGAAGATTTCTCCCGTCACAGGGATCAAAACCGTGCGCCTTACATGATGCCGTTCCACACCAACTGGTTCCAGATCAAGGAGCTCGAGCAAGGATTGCACAAATTCATTGATTGGACTCTTACACTGTGAGTACATTATTACTGGGCCTTTTCATCTCAAATCAGGCAAAGGAGTGTCAGGTGACCACAGCCAATTTCTCTAGAAGTTATGTATAGGAAAGAAGTATACATACTTATGAAGATTTATTACAGGTTCATTTAAGTTCAGAACTTAACCCATGGAAAATTCTGATCCTTGCAGCATAGCTGCATCAAGCCTCGGAACAAAAAATGAAAAATCACATTTATGCTAATAACTATGGAACCAAAGTACATAGAGAAGTGATTCATATTTTAATGGCAATAAAATACATAATGAATATTTTGACATAATTCGCAAGTAATTTGAAGTGGCAATAAACAAATACAGCTTGTTTTAACTATAAAAACAGCAATTGTTTAACAATTAATATGAAAAGGCTACCTTTTATTTTCTTCCAATTTCCTCAGTAAGTTGATTGCAGATTATCCCATCAATAAAAAAATGAAAAAGGTAGTATTTTGACAGTTTTTATTTGATACCATGTCACAGTTAGTCACGTTTTCGACCAAATCTGTTGCTTCACTCCTCACACACTGGAGTTGCATAGCTTCAAGGGGTAAAAAAATGAAAATTCATTCCACTTAGTATGCATAATGGGTACATAAAGCTTACAGGAGGTATTTTTACATCCAGTAACTGAATGAAAGTTCAATACTGTGTACTCCTGTAACATCAAATGTATGCAAGTAATTTCTTACAAATAATCACTTCCCATACTTTAAAAAAATCTTTGATAAGAATACATGATACAATGAACTTGCCAAGAGAGGAGTATATTGTGCACATGTATGTATAAATATTTTATATGAATCGTCAAAATTACAAATAAGAGTAAAATGGAAGCAATAATCCATTTTTATAGGCCTAACAAATTGAATTAAATGAAGGGGTGACTAAATCAAGGCATAAAAATGAAGAACAGATATTTTTTGCAGCACTTAATAGATATCAATATAACAGTCTTTCCTTGGTGATATAAAAGGGTCATAAAAAGAGTTTTCATATGCTATTTCAAATGGGTCGTCTCTACTGCCACCTGGTCGTAGCCTTGTCGATATAGGGTCCAAAGTGTTTAACATGGCTTTAACTTCTAAGAGATAGCGTCAAAATAGAGAGAAATTTCGTCATAGATCTTGAATGACAGTTGATTTTGAGAAGTAAGAAGAGTGAAATCCAAAGGATTATGCAGGTATGCCTGTCTTATACGAGCTGCAAAAATGTGATTACTAACAACCCAAAAAACTGATTTAGGACTATTAATAATTAAGTCATGGGGATCATACTTTGCCGTAGATTCCAAGTATCCTGAGCAGCAGAAGTGTTGCTTACAATGTGAATAGAAAAAATATAAGCCACAAAGACAAAATATTTCTTCCACCAAGATTATTTCTCTGTCATATTTAACTTCTCTCTTTAAGATTAAGGGTAACTTTTGAGAATAAAAAATAATTTTGCCAAAAAATCTTCTCTGAACTTTAAAAATGCCTCTACATTTCATGATTATCCTGATTGTAGTTTTATTCTATCAAAGAAGCAACAATGTAATTAAAACAGCTGGTTAAATATGAAAAGAAGCTTTCCTGGTAAGGCGTCAAGAATAGCATGCCATTATATTCTGTCCAGTGGTTCTGTCATATGCATTCAAGCAATCAAGACAAGTTCCTTCTTTATAAATGCTCTTGTTTTGCATGCCAAGTACCTAATATGCATTTTATTTCAGGCCCGATGTATGGTATGTGACAATCACTCAGGCTCTGGTATGGATGACAGACCCAAGATCAATCAAAGAAGTCAATGCTGGTTACGATGCATGGAAATGTGAACGGAAGCCAGAGGATATACCACCTCCACCTTGTAATCTACCCAATAAATGTGCTCTCTCATTCAAGACTGCTGAGGCTAATTTTTCAACAACAAGGTAATACATAGTAAGAGGTCCTTAATTCCTGTTGTATAGCATCTGATTTTGCACTGCTATCAGAATTGACCATAATTCTAAGCCATGACCTTTCAAGAGGATGAGGTACTCGACTAACAAGCTTAATTCTTTGCCCAGCATTCAGTACCCTCCCTCCCTCTCTATTGCAGATTAATAAAATAACAGCAGTTTAACAATGACTATTGGCATTTTTAGTCACATATGGTGGATGAAAGGGAGGAGGGGGTGGCTGACACCCCGAATTTCCGGGAAAATTGAAATGATTATACTATTTAAGGTTGCCTCTCCAATTAAAAGTTTTACCTATTTCACCAGCTTAGCATACAACATTGCAAAACAATTGATGAATATCTACAAGACACTTGTCTATGCATATCTCCGACCTTAGACTCACTATTGCTGAGATATTGCATACCACCATTAGGCGCTGCAGAAAATAATGAACAGCCTTCCCTACCCCAAAACAACCACCTAAACAACAAAATGAAATCATTATTGGAAAGATTTCCTGTCTGGTCAAATATTTGTGCCTCTGTATCTAGAGAGCCTTTACTTCATTCACCCATCAAAGTTTCACACTGAGTATGCTATCAAAACCAGACTGAAAATTGCCAAGCTATGAGTAGTAAATGATAATAGATCATGAAGAGAATAAAAATGCAAATCACATCAGCAAAATGTCAAGCCAGTTTCAGTTGCTAACTTTATGGGAAACAAAAAAACTACATATCATATCTTTTTTTTCTTAACTGCTCAAATTTATTCAAATTCTTATTTTCAGGTATTTGACCACATGCAAAGAATGCCCAAATAAATATCCATGGTTGGGAGACTCTGAAGGCACAGGAATAGCAGGACGTGATGTCTACAACCCAGAAAATTAAATAACCTAATGTTGGAGATGTTAAAACAATGAGTTATTTTTTTAAAGCTACATTATTGTATAGAAACATCTCATATCTGAATGAAATATGAAAGAATGCTGAAGAAGTACTTTAAAAAAGGAGTACAACAGTGTGGACACCGTACAACGAGCATCAAAAATACATTTTGTAAATAATGAGAGGTGTAAATGTTTGTGAAAATTAATGAGTGTTGTCTTGAAAAGAAATGTTCGTGGAAGATAATTGTATATTTTTACGGGAAAAATAAACAATTAATTTTGTAATAGGAGTATTGAATTTGAATCCCTAGACTACGCAAATATATTGATCCGAACTCTAAGAATACATACGTAGGTCTTCACCTTCGTAAATATGCTTTGAAGCTAACAAAATTAACTAATAAACGAAGAGTGGCGCTATGAATGGAAGATGAGTGGTCCTCCTAAATAGCCACTTTACTTTGCAAAACAATTTTGCGCATTTGATGGTATATGCTTCAAGTCAAAAAACATTTCCTCACACAAAATGCTGGTGAAACACACAAAAATGCTTCACACTTGAATAGTACAGTACACTATTTTCACTACACAGTACACTATTTTCGAGTAAATGAAAAGGTTTTTGAAGCAACATGTCATACTTTCAGATGATTTAAAAAGTCACCCACGGCCATGGACAAATGTTACGTTTATGGTGTTATTTGCAATTTTTTTTTGAGAGACCTTCAATGGAATAACTGATTAGCTTGAAACAAAAGGGAATGTACTCACATGATGAGTCTGAAGACACACTGAGTTCCATTTAAGTAGTCGTTAATTACAAAGAGACCTCCAAGCCACATGAGAACAATTATAATGCACCGCATTTACTTTCGCTCATTTAAAATAAGATTCCAAGATAACTCCATTGTACGAACGACGAATGTGTACGACGAAAGACGAACGTAATGTGCGTGGGATATTCGAACTAAGACGCGCGCCATTTAATCCAAAGTTTTCTGTCCTGTAACTGCTGCACTCTGGGTGAAAATTAATGAAGCTGTAAACACCTGAATTACGAAAGTAAATAAGGTTACTTGTGCCTTGTGCTTGTGCTCTCCGCTGAGATCTAAGGAGGTTATAAGTTCCTCATAAGTTCTTTTTTGCCGTGGACGGCTAAAATGGAGAATATTCCTTCTCCTCCTCCAAAGCTATCGGCGTACGAGCTCTTAGGCTCGGAGCCTCGTCCATATCCCTTCCTATCTCAGCACTTCAACCCCCTTTTTTTTACCGTCATGGGTGTAGGAATGGCTGCAACGTACACGTACGTTACGAAAAGACCTATATTTAGCGGTGAGTGTTCGGCATTTCTCTGTTTCTGTCAATGAGGAAGTGCAAGATTTAATTTTTATACTATTTTAGGTATTCAAAATCACATTGGTTTGGGAGCTGCTGGGTTTGTACTGGGAAAGTACTGGGATGACCGTAGGAACCAAAGGTTGGCAAGGAAAGATGCTGTACTTCGGCATTACATTGAACTGCACCCAGAAGATTTTCCAGAACCAGGTACATCCTTCGATTTGCGGTGCCAATAATTCTATTTGCTCCTTTGCATAAGGAGAGTTAGTAATTTTAATACAATGTCACCATTATTTTTTCAGAGAGGAAGATGTTTAAAGACATTCTGATTCCATGGACTCCTATTCGTTAAATTTTAGTTTTAATTAATCTGCGCGAGCTGTCCCGCATGAGTTGACTGTAAGTCGCATAGGAGTTAGTGTTTTTGATTTGTACATAAGGTTATTTTGTCAATAAAGTTACCTAATAGGAAAAAATCGTTTGCGAATATTTGGTGCCTGTTTGACTGGGTCTTTCCTTCTCATGCAGTTAACCCTTGAAGGAAAATATCCTTAGAATTTTCCGTTTGCATATAACAATATTCAATTAAATGAAAACAGTAAATCAGTGGCAATATACCATTCAGCACAATTTGAAATGTGGATCTCATAAGTCTTCCTGGGTGTAGATTGGGTGGCTGGGTGAGAAGTGGGTGATCACAGTGATACACATTAGAATACGGATTTTTTTCTGTGGGGAGGGTATGCGTTGTTCAATATGCTGCTTGTTCTTTGAAATGGATCCCAGTTGCCATCATTCTCCTCCTGTCACTGTCTCTTCAAATTTTAGCTAGAGATAATCCTAGCATAAAAAATAATATCTGTTGGCGGAAGTGCCACATCCCTTTTTATCAGTTTTTTAAATGCTTATAATGGTTATTGCTCTGTTGATCTCCGTAACTTAGTCAGTTCCCTAAACACTCCTTATAAATTTTTAGGCGATGCATCACATGCTTTTTGGACTGTTAGCAAAGGTTTGTTTTGTAACCTAAGGCCCTAAATAAATAAAATTGTTTGTCATTACATTTTTTGTGTGTACAGAAGTTGAAGGTCATCATCATCACTGCAGTCATGGTCAACTATCCTAAGATTGGTTTGATGCAGCTTTCCACTCAATTCTTCTATCAGATAATCTCACACCTATACATATATTTCTTCTCTTTCACATCCTTATTTACCTGTTACATGTAGGTCATGCGGGGTCTTCCTTTTCCGTTCTTGCCTTATACTTGTCCCTCGATGATTGTCTACATCAGGCCATGATGTCTCAAGGTATGGCTTGTAAGGTTGTTCTATCTTCTTGTCAAGGTTTTCATGAGGCTTCTCTTCTCTCCTACTCTTCGTAGGACTTCCTCATAACTTACTCAGTCGATCCATTTGATCCTCATCATTCTTCTTTAGCACCACATTTCAAAGGCCTCTACCCTTGAATTCTCTGCTGCTGTCATTATCCATGCCTCACTTCTGTAGAAAAGTAAGTTCTTGAATAAGTATCCATAGTTTCCATATCCTTAAGGTTTGAGGGTGGATTCCTGGGAGGGTAGAGCATCTGGCTTCTGATCTAATGGTCTTGAGTTAGATGCTAGGTGAAGCCTTAGGCCGTTTCCCAATTCGCAATTATTCACCCTTCGTGCACTTTTCGATCGTCAACTTACGGATGTGACGACAGCAAGGGTGGATCCAATCGGCGGGGGTGCAAGGGAACGAAGGGTAAGTGAACGAGGGAACGCAGATGCTCCCTCGTTGACGTGCCCTCGTAGGAAATGGACGTGAAAATGGCGGCAATGGAAAAATCAGAAATCTTGAACTGGAGTTGTAAGTAATTTTGTGTTTATTATGTGAGCTCTTTTACGTAATATTATATCGGCATTGTGTGAATTCTTGCTCTTCACATGCAAAACCATAAGTATAAAGGTGAAATTGATTCTTAAATCAACCACCAGATATGCTAACACTACCCTGCACGTCACATTTCGTTACTGTCAATAGCTCGCATTATTTCCGTTCACACTTAACACGTTGTGTACTGGGGTATTTAAATTCCTAAGAACGCTGATTCTGGGTGGAGGTGTTGAGATTGGAAATATGTGCCTATTAGGGCGTAATGCCTTTGGTTTAAACATGGTTAAAAAGCTAATGTTTAGAATATAACTTTACCCAATCAAACGTTATGATGCATCAATTTATTATAAATAACGAACAACAGCTGAAAGTGCCAAAATATTCGCCTCAAGTATGTTACCTTACATTTCTAAAAGGAGCTAGTCGCAATGATCAACTCCACCCATGAATTTATTATAAGCAACCAAGGCCTCTGGTTTCTCCTTGCCTTGTCTGGTGATTGCCACTAGGTCTTTTCCTAATTCCGACGAGATCATTGATATGCTCCACTTGTCTTTCCAGCGGAAAACATACATTCCCTCCTCACTCCACCGAGAACAAACCTCTCCTTTTGGTAATTTGTGACCAAATATTTCTTTTGGATTGTCCTTCCTATTTGGTCTCAATGTACCTGTACAATAGATTTTTTGACAAAGAAGGTCCCTAGTCACTGTAACATTGTTGTAATTATTGTTCATGAAAACAGTGGCCACAATTTTCAAATCTTCCAACAATTTTTTACGACTTTATCGCCATGTCCCCATCTGCCCAATTTATTGCCCCCGAAGCCTGTATAAATTAGCAATCGGTGAACTAAGCCAGACGGCTCACAAAGCGTGTGCATATTCACACCATGCTTGTACTTCTTTCCCTGCATGTATTGCGGTAGTAGATACAGAAACACTCAAAGGGGGGGGGGGGGGGGGCAGAATGATTCCTTGAGTTACCTTTACTTTTATCGTAATAAAAAATAAGCAAGTCATATGCAAATTGTAAGAAGTTTTAATTGAAGTGATTATGTAAAAACACAAGACAATGCCATTTTATGATATAAACAAGATACAATTGTGGTTCTGGAATGTTTAGCAATACATGCGGCCCCACAAGGGGAGGGGGCATGCACCTCCCATCTGTATCCGCCACTGATGCATTGCCGAAACATTAGACGGGCTCTCCACTGTACCATCGACTCATCTACACTAAGTTCCCGACCCGGCAAGACTGCAGTTTCCATCGTCTCCTAGAAACTGTCTAAAAGAGGTCTTATTTTACAAAGACGATCACTAGGTGCCGCGGCTGTATGTTGCTGTAAAGCATTTCTCTCTTTGCAAGCCGGCGCACCGGTTCCTTTTCATTGGGATATCTTGCAAAATGTAATGCTTGTAAAATCCCGAGGAAATGATCCCTTGCCATAGATTCTCAAAATATCGATCTGCTGAAAAACTTACTGGCTATTACAATATAACCACAATCAAGATTTTTAAAACAATGATTTTTCTGAACGGAAGAAAAAATTCTTCAAGATGACGTCAATTCTAAACAGAAAAGACTAGAGCACACTTCAATAAAAACTTATTCAGCAAAAGTCTCGTAAAAAACAACAAAATTCAAAAATCCGTAGAAAAAAGAAAAATGGGCGTAACCAGAAACGGAGCGCAATGGACAGAAGCTAGGAACCAACTGAAGAGTGGCGTAGTGGCGGCAAACTGAAGGGGCTGAGCGTGGTATCGTTATAAAGCATCAGGAAGGACCCAAGGCCGTGTCATACATGAAAGACATCCGCGCGGGTGGCAAGTCGCGGATGCCATTCATGAATGACATCCGCATTGAATGGGTTAAAAGAGACCTCATGTGTAAGTGTTAATAGAAAATGAACTGTTGCTACAGCATCAGGCCTGGCAGGTAGTAGATAAATTTCCCATTTAGGATTTCATGGTTGTCAAGAATACCTTTAATAGGATTGTTTCCATTAACTTTTACCTCGGTGATATAATCATAGTACAGTGAAACCTCGATATAACGACACCCCACGGTGCACTAATAAATACTCGCTATAGCGAATTGTCGCTTTACCGGAGGTGGAGCAAATAATAGCCAATATACCAGTTGCGAACAGATATACAGGAACAGGAGTGGTGCGGCGACAGATAAACATCTATCCGATAAACGTAAGCATAAATCCAGACGAAAGGGGATGTTTTTTGGCATCACTAAATTTCCTTACCCAAATAACGACTAACTATTCAAACAATTTATAAGCGCCGCACTGAATAAAAATCATGCAAAGCATTGTTTCGTCATCATTATATTTATCGAACGACAGTTTACCACATAAATTTGAGACTGAGCACTCCATTAACTTCATTTCTAACCGATCGCTAGCAATTACAGAGGTTAAGGAGTCTTGATGAAAGTCTTCCGGCGGTGAAACCCTCGCTATGGCGAGAGCCAACACCGAAAGGATCTCGTAAAAACGAATTTTTTAATTATAGGGTCAATTGACGGTGCATCGGCTATCTCTCGTAATAGCGGGGGTGTCGCTATAGCCCGTACTCGCTTTAACGAGGTTCCACTGTACATGTCAAAATCTTGGTCAACTGGTGCGAGAAAATGTGTGAAAAAACCACCAAAATTTTTCTTAAATTCAAGCATCAAAGTTATCCTCTCAGATAGCACCCATTCTCTTTAGTAAATGGAGGAAGGACCTGAAAATGCTGGAGAAATGGGTAATGATTTGTCCATGAAAAGAAAAGTAAACGGAGTTTAAATAATAGCAGAAGTATGTGTTCGCCGTAAAAAGAAATGCTTATCAATAAGCTAATAGGTTAAAATATAATCCATCTCACCTCTTCTCTGATTTATCAACTTTAATTATTATATATTAAAATCTATAACTTTAATTCATGTAGCTTCTTTCTTTTTCCCACACAGTCACCACTGATAGATAAGTTTTTCCATTGTTCTCAATAATTTTTTGGCATAAATATGAATGAATGTTAACATCAGTGGCGGGATTAGCGATGGCTTCCCCAATTTTGGGAGTGCAGATGACCCGCTCAGTCAATGTGACCTTCCACTGACTTTGCACTTCTACCAATTACTACCACTGCTTTACAGATTTCAGGCTTAATTTGAATGCAATTATTGCATATGTCCCTGAAATGACCCATTGGTGAATAAATTTTTTTGAGATGATGTTGTTACATTGTCAGTAGAATTTGTTAAAGTTGCGGAGCACAAACCACTAACAAGGAACTGTGGGTGTACAAGCCTGGAAATACAACCTCAATGGAAGAAGAGTACCTATAATTGATTTTGAGAAGGAGTTGAACTCTAAGTTGTATCAAAAATAAAGCGCTTCTAGAAAAGGTTAACTTTTCTGACCTCACCTCTTTTGCTCTGTTGAGTACAATAGGGTATAGTTGCCTTCATCAAAGAAATTGAAAGGCATTGATTGCGATTCGTTACCCACCATTAGTGTATTCATAATATACAAATTATGTATTTGGTTATAGAACTCACAGTTTAGAAGAATGTTAAGTCAATTTTAACCTCATTTGAAAAAGGCCAGATTGGCGCCCACGCGATGCCACTCCACAGCTAGGTCCCTGTGATATCACATCACAGGGACCTAGTTTCTATACGAGAAGATAGAGGAGTTTTGCATCGTCTAAGATTACCAATGCATGCATGAGGCACAGAGCTCAGGGAAACATCTCTTATTAATCACCTAATAAAACTGTCTATGGTCGGAAAGTTTCCTTCGTTTGATATGGTATTAATAATCCTTATTTAAGCCAAGCGCTACCTGCTAGCAGCCTGTATCACAGCGGCGCACATATCGTCGCCCCAAGGTCACCTCACACGACGGCAGTGGGAACCAGACTGACGTCACATGGGGTTTTTCCCAGCATTCATACTTAGCCGTCGCGTTTTCACACCCTTGAAAATTCTCACTTTTCATTTAATCGCAAAAAAAAATTAAAATTTTTTTCGCGATTTCATTCATTGGCAAAAAAGCCATTTAAAAATCTAAAAGCATGAAATGCATACTCCAGGAGTAAGAATCTTTCGATTTAGTCAATAAAAAATAATAGGAAACCACCCTATTGAAGCTCACCCTCTGCAAAGGAATCTCTCCAAAAATTTCTAGCTATAACCTTGATTATATGCATCTTTTATATTTAATTAATGGTGTACATGGGCAATAGTAATAAACATCTTGAAAACATCAAGTGATGCAAATTGTTAATGCAGTAACGTATAATATTGAAGGAAGCTTGAAATGTTGCACAAGTTTCAAAGGGTAGCTTAAAATGTAAAATTATGAGAAACAGGAAGTTTGATTAATGATCAGAAAAATAAACGCATTAATAATTTACAGACCAAATATATTCACCGTATACAAGTTTACTTTAAATACATGGCTGTGACAAAAATAAATCTTGGGGTAATTTATTTACATAAGCTTTAATATAAAACATAGATTTTTCACAGTCACTACCACTTTGATCACTCAATTTGCAGGTAAAAATTAATCACAAAATAAAATTCTTCGTAAAAATACAAATTAATTAATATAATAGGACCGAAACCTTATCAGCACCAGTCAAAAGCAACATGACTATCAATGGAAACCTCTAAATTAGCATGCCGAACCATGGGCAAACTGGGAGGCCTTGCAAAATCTGAAGGAGACATCTCTCGTACAACTGAAGACTGGGTGGCAAGCATGGGTGTACGTCACCGGCCATTTCTTGCTGAAATACTAGGGCTACTGCCATATGAAATTCTACGACCATGGCTTCTAGCTGCTGCAGCTGCCTCCATGAGACTCTCTTCATCCTCCGCTCCAGAGCTGGCATGCTTTGACACCAGAGATCCTACCAAATATGAAATAGTAGGCTGTCACATAAGTTGAAATTAAAATTCACTCACAATGATATTAAAAAAATTGAGTACCCAGCAACTGGGTATTGGTAAATTACCTGAGATTTCCAAGTTTTCCAGACAAAACTTTTATCTCTCCAAACAAAATGTTGTGTGACACCTGACTACAAGCTCTTTCATGTTTGATGAATTGGTGAGGTTGCATTTGAAGACATGTCACTTGCTTAAGTTGTGCTGCCAAGGCTTTGTTTAGAGGGGAATGTAGCAGAGAGATAAGGCTACTCTTTTGGAAAATAATTCCATTGTACTAATCAAAAGAAATAAATTATGCTGAAAGACCCAAGGACCAAAACCTTAACAGCACCTACTAAATGTGATACACAACCTACTACATGTAACTGTCATTACAGGTGTTTTTTTGTTGTTAACTATAAGGGCCACCGCACACTGGCAAATTTTACTGGGCAACTATTTAGTTGCTTTGTGGAAGTTCAAATGAAACACGCGGCATTGACTGAGCACGGGTGACTTTTTAGTTGCGGCAACTAAAAAGTCGCCCGTGCTCAGTCAACAGTCAATGCTGTGTGTTTCATTGGGACTTCCTCATTACTACTAGAACTATTTAGTTGCTTTGTCAAAGTTGCCAGGGTAAGAGCCCCTAAGAGAATACTGGGTGCCCTTTTTTAATGATTGAACTGAAATATTATTTGACTAGCACATTTTAGGGAAAATAATAAAGAAACTTTGTAGTACAAATTTAAAAAGATTACGATACCAAAAATCCCATCACCCCTTTCTTGGATTAAATAAATATCATGCTGATGCTAAGGAACAGGGTTTTATTGTACTAAATTTTACTATGCATGGCTTCTGCTTAAAGAGAAGCCTCCTAAAAACATTAAGCAGAAGAAGAGACAACTTAGTTGGCCACATTTTGAGGCACGATGGTCTGATGAAGACAATCGTTGAAGGACAAGTGGAAGGGAAAAAGGGCAAGGGACGGCCCCGAATGAGTTATATAGGTCAGGTTATAAAGGATGTAAAAGAGAATAAATATGTAGCTATGAAGAGATTAGCGGATAGGAGAGAGAAATGGAGAGCTGCGTCAAACCAATCTTAGGATTGTTGACTAATGATGATGATGATGGCATTGACATTTAAAAAATCAACTTAAACAACTAATGGAAATGAGTCTTTTCCAGGATAATAGCAAAAAGCAGATGAAAGAAAAAGAAACAAAATACCAGATGTTAGAAATTACAAACACAATTCTGTAATGGAAAAAAACCTTAAAATAATGCAACATTTGAAGGGAAATCTGCCGATGAAGCCAAAATCTTTACGCCACTCACTACAGACTATAACCAATAAGAGCCCAACATACTACTTAAGTAGAAAACATTGTACCAATGTACCTACTTTTGTTGATAACCATAATACAAAATGTGATAACACAAGTGCAATATGACGAAGGAACTTGCCAAAAATGGCCATTGGTACCTTTGCTGTATCACTTATCGATACCCCAGAAAATTCCAGATTCAACTGAGATATCCCTGGTATTTCCATAGAAACTAAAATTTCTTTGTTATCAAAGAGCTAGAAAACCTGAAAAACTAATCTAGTTAATTAAAAATCCTCCTAGAATTTCAGTAAAAAAAACCTTGCTTAAAGTTACTTTCACAGCCACAGAAAAATCTGCTGAATTATTTGGAATATAGATTCTGTCTTCTATTGAAGGAATTCAACCTAACTCAACCACTCATTGGATATGTTTGGCAAAGCCAGAGGTCATCACACTGATCAGTGCTGATAGCTTGTTGCATGTGCAATAGGGTGGGCCAAAAAAAGGTTTTTTTTCCTGATCAAATTTGCCCTGTGCGCGAAAGTTGCGAAATGATATAAGGATCTCGCACACAAAATTTTTTTCAAATCGGATGATATTAACCACTGCCGCCCGAGCTCTAAAGTTTAAAATTTTGCGAAAAATCAGGCTGATTTCAGAATCAAACGGCTATGAAGACGAGGTTTATGAAAATATGGGATAATGGATTATATCAAAGAGTGGATTCATGTTTATAGTTTATTAAAATGAAATTTGAAGTTTTTTTGACAAAATCTATGGTTAAAGAAATGTCAATGAATTAACAACAAAATTAGAGTATAGACCACCCGCACAACACAACTCATTTTTGCCTACATTCTAAAACTCCATTTTGGGGGCTAAATTGCAGGTAAAATAATGTTTATTTCGATTGAATTTCATTTCTTATCAAATAAGTCATCATATGGTGGTAAATAATCCCACAAAAAGTAATAATTAGGTAAATTATTTGAAATTAACATCAATCATAATGACGAATAACGTACCTGTGGAACTATTTTCAACAAGAAATTCAGCCAAGGCTTAGAAAAATCAGAACCTGAACACCAAGCATTTCACTAAGTAGCTCTCTGCTTGTTTCGTAAAGAAACTACCCAGAACTCACCATGAGGAAGAGGCTACCATCGAGTTCCACCGGTGTCCCCCAACCAACCTTCCAAAGGATTTCGGGAGGATTGACGCAATGGTTAGAATAGAGGGAAAGCGTACCAGGTGTGGAGTGAAGTGTGTGATATTTATTGCACCCGAAAATTTCATGGGTAATGATTTGCCCACTTATGAAGAGATGATGAAAATGTTTTTGTACTCTCGGTACATTGAATAAGGAAGTTAAAATACCATTATTTCTCTGTCGGGAATCGCGGAGACAGTGGCTTATGCCATTGAAGGCATTTGGCATAGATCCTCTATCCCAGTTGTTGGATATAGGCAAATTGTTTCACAAATTATTCAATATCATGGAAATAATCGCAATATTCTTCGATCTGTCAAAAAGAATGCTTTCATTGATCTAAGGCAAGACTTTCTTCGTCACACACGTCAGCTTTTTGATGTTGTGGCATGTAAACTGCTTTAGTGAGACTGATTCTGTTCGTGATATTCTTTCGAAAATGCCTTGTTTAGAATGGGAATTCCCTAAGGACAGAGAATTGGCAGGAAAATGAAGATAGGCACCATCGATGTGCAGGAGACCAAAAATAGGAAGACGAGGCTTTGCAGGTTAGAAGGAACAAAGGAACACCCGAATGTTCCACCCTATTTTGTCATAACACTTCTGTTTGGAAGACTCAGGTGATGAAATGACATTGAACAGAGAGTTATGTGATGCAAGTGAAGGAGAGTATTTCATGGAAAAAGGTTAGTGTAAGTAATTTGAAATTGCCAAGATTTGCATCATCCTGTGAATAATTCTGCATGCCAAACCATACCTCTGCAGCACTTGCATCTGCGCACCTAATAGATATCGGGTTGGTTACTCAAGGAGTCAATGTACTTTTTGTTGACAAGAACAAATTTAGAAGGGAAAGAGAAAGATTGCGCACGTCTCTTCGGAGGAATTTGGGAACTGTTAAACTGCAAGCTCTTTACTTCGACGAGAGGAAAGACTCTGCTTTCGTTTATAGTCAATCAAAGTGAAAAACAATAGGTGAGGAGCATGTAACTCTCGTTCAAGAGCCCGGTTCACGCTACCTATGGCATGTCACCCCATGTGTCAGCAAAGCTATTGGCCTCTAAGATTCCATAACGAATTTTCTAGGGGAGGAAATGATCATTATCGATGGACTCCAAGCAATTGTGTGCGATGGAACTGAGGTTAACACCGGAAGCCATGCTGGAGTAATCAGGAGAATAGAAATGGCCCTAAGAAGACCTTTGCATTGGTTTGTTTGCCTGCTTCATTGCAATGAACTATCGTTCAGAACCGTCAAAAGAACTGATGACCCTGGCAAAATTTGTTATCGAAGTTTACGATCCAATGCGGTTTTCAATAAAATTGAGACAATATTGAACAGAAGTCCCGAAGCATATTATGAACATGATTCTTCTTATGAAATATATAGATAGAGACATCAAATTACGCCGTGACTCTATGATTCAGGGAAATGTAATTTTGCTCACCCAGAGAATATTCCGCTTGCAATGTTAGCCGATGAACGCAGACAAACTCGTGCAATGGCCATCACAAATACATTGAAATCGAGAGAAACTCAGCAGGAGGAAATGAGGAAATTCGAATTTTCCAAAGCTAACCTACGATGGAGTGAAGAGTTTTCGGGATCGCCACCGGGTCAGGAACTCCATATCTGCCGACGTTTCGATGTCCGACTTCAAAGCCCTGAGGACGATGAACACTTCACAGCCCTGAGGACGATGACTGAGTCGGACATCGAAACGTCGGCAAATATGGAGTTTCTGACCCATTGGCGATCCTGATAACTCTTCCCTCAGTCCATTCGCCGGGAAAGCACAAAATCTATCTAAACTTCGATGCTCAAAATTATATCGACTTGGTTGACTGTGAGCCAATTGAGGTAAATCAACCACCAATAGTAGCTGGGATGACAAACAAAAACTTGGAAGACCTTGTTACGGAAAGATCTGCATTAGAAGTACCTTTTCCCTGCCATTCACAAGCAGTTGAAAGGATGGTACAAATGATAATGTTAGCATCAAAATCCGTGTGCAGTACAGAACGCAGGCATGGATGGGTATTATCGTGCATAAGAGACGGATAATAATAATAGAATAGAATAATTTTCTCAGAGTAATTGATGTGCTTTCACAATCGTGTCCTTCGGAAGGTTGGCTGGGGGGGACACGGGTGGAACTCGATGGTAGTCTCTTAGTAGATGTAGTCGTAGTAGTAGTAGATGGTAGAGTTCCTCGTGGTGAGTTCTGGGTAGTTTCTTTACAAAACTAGTAGAGAGCTACTTAGTGAAATGCTTGGTGTTCAGGTTCTGATTTTTCTAAGCCTTGGCTGAATTTCTTGTTGAAAATAGTTCCACAGGTACGTTATTCATCATTATGATTGATGTTAATTTCAAATAATTTTCCTAATTATTACTTTTTGTGGGATTATTTACTACCATATGATGACTTATTTGATAAGAAATGAAATTCAATCGAAATAAACATTATTTTACCTGCAATTTAGCCCCCAAAATGGAGTTTTAGAATGTAGGCAAAAAATGAGTTGTGTTGTGCGGGTGGTCTATACTCTAATTTTGTTGTTAATTCATTGACATTTCTTTAACCATAGATTTTGTCAAAAAAACTTCAAATTTCATTTTTATAAACTATAAACATGAATCCACTCTTTGATATAATCCATTATCCCATACTTTCATAAACCTCGTCTTCATAGCCGTTTGATTCTGAAATCAGCCTGATTTTTCGCAAAATTTTAAACTTTAGAGCTCGGGCGGCAGTGGTTAATATTATCCGATTTGAAAAAAATTTTGTGTGTGAGATCCTTATATCATTTCGCAACTTTCACGCACAGGGCAAATTTGATCAGGAAAAAAAACCTTTTTTCGGCCCACCCTAATGTGCAATATGCAACTTGAACTGAATTTCTGTGTTCTTGTTAAATTTTCAACAAATTTGTTTCCACTTTTACAATATGTTATCAAGTGACTAATACTAATTTATTTAAAATGAATTTTTTTTAAAAATAGCAACATTTTCATGCAAACGGCTCTTTAAATGGATCCCTTGTACAGTGATAATGGTGATTCAACATACAATTGAATTCGCTTTACAATCGGTCCTCTGTAAAAGATTAATATTGTAAAGCAAGGTAAATACATTTCATAATACCTGCATATAAAGAACAATGAGTTTAACTTTCAGCATTATGTGAATGAAATACTATATACCTGACTTAATGATATGCATGCAGAGCCAATCCTCATACCTCCCAGGCACCCTCAAAGCAAATTTTTCGCTACATACCAGTCAAATGCTTTTCATTTTTCATGAAAACCAGTTCTCAAGTGAAAAAATAACATTTTTAATTTCAACTATGTAACTCAACAAATTTTGTTTTTCATCTCACAATTTCAGTTCTCTTCTATTCTGTAGAGTGAGGAAGACCATGACCCACCCAAGAGAAACTTACAAAATATGTACCTATGAATATAATTAATAACACTTTTGCAAGAGGTTGAGTAAGGAAAATTATTATATGTATACCCCAATCACCTTTGATCCTCAAATGCCCTTGGAGGTCCAATGGTTGGCAATTTGGGGCAAAGGACCTCATCACTGTCTAAGACGCAATTTATAACCTGTGGGTTGGCATATTGTGTCCTGATAGTTGGCCACGATACCTCAGCAAATTTTGACCACCTAATTTTGGAATCAAATAGTAGACAAAATACTGACCTAAAAACATTGTCATTGATTTTGGCAAACTTTCAAACCTAGGGTATGTCACAATGATTTTTATAAATAGGAAGCCTTCTCTTCCCATAGCTAAGTTAATTTCACTTACTTAACCTCCCCTTTCCAAGTGCTCCACTAACCCTTCACAATATGCGAGGGATAGGAAATGATGACAAACTACTGTCAAAAAAAGATGTCAAGTTATCAGAGTTTGAAGTGATGTATTTTGGTAACTGCGTGATTGTTTGATATGAAATTAACAGAAAATGAAAGTAAATTTATTTTTATGTATCCACAATATCATCAACAACTAATTTGGCCTTTACAATTTTTAATTTCTGCTTTGAAAGATTGAAGATAAGGATTTTTACTGCGGTAACCAACACTCAATTTTGTGAGTCTCACATTTCTGCTTCCTAGGACATGGCCCATCACTACCCAGCCATTACATCACTCACTACACTATCAGTCAAATCTGCAGTGGAACTTACAGATCATAGCAGAATTTTCAAGAGCGTCACTACAGAACTGGAGTGCGTAAATCTGGAAAAGGGTCTCATAATGTACACAGTGCTAATGCGGAACAGCACTAATTGGAACATCATTAATAAGGGAGACCATGTGTACATAATCATTCATGCTCTCGTAAGTAGTATTTAGTCATTTTTATGACTTACGGAGGGATTTTGAAAGAATGGAAATTTTTCAAAAAAGAATACCTACTTCCAACCTCAAAATTAATAAGACTGCCAAAAAGGTTACACATTCTACAACTTAAAGAAAATTACATAAAGGAGACTCAAATGACATCATTTTGAACACCATAATAACAGCATTTTGATTAAATTTTTAAAGAAATTAAATTAGATCAGAATTATGAACTTAAATTTTTATTTACAATGACACCTTAATAACTTATAACATGCACCTTAAGCTGCACCATACTTGTTAGTCACACACTCATGCTTGTCTCATGCATTTTCACCATTCGCAAGAGAAAGATTTTCAATTTAAATATTCTCTCTCCTCATCTCCAAACATTTTTCTAATACCTTAAATGGAAATCATGCTGAAACCCATGCATGCAGACAAGTTTTTTTTTACAAGATTACAGATTCAATTTTTAGCTAAATTTAACGCACTGTTTCGTGCTGTAGGACATCTCATGCAATTCTATAATAAAATTATTTTTTCTGAACAAAAAAAAAATCAGTTATTCTTGCTCTCAAGTTCATGAACGTATACTTACGGGGCATACATTACGTGAGGTGATGTTGATGATTTTAGTGAGATATCATGAGAATTACTTGACCCCCACACCTCTCCCTCTAATCCCTCTTGAGATTGTCCAAAATGTGTATTTTCAGTGTCAATACATTAATCTATGCTTCATTGCGTTGGATTTATAAAAATAAAATGTTGTTTAATGATATTTATTTAAGATTAGTTCAAACTGGTATTTAAGATTACTAAGATCGTAATGTAGAATCACATTTTACACTTTTTCTTGTAGAATAAAAATTACGTGATACTTGTCAGGACTCCCCTTCTCTCCCACGTGAGAAGGGTGAGGATCCCTCCCTGCCTAAACGCCTCACGTAATTAATGGATGCCCCCTAAGTAATGGAACAGCAGTAACAAAAACAGAGCACATAGTCTTGATGACCCAAAAACCATGACCACTTTCAGGTAAAATTAAGTGAGAGAGCAAATTATAATAATTTTTAAGAGCATATTTAAAATTGAACATTCTCTGCGAGCACTGAATACTTTTCCCTGCTTTAATCATTATCATTTAAAGTATTTCATTTTCTATACAACTCAATCACTATTCCCATCAACCATTATTGCCATAGAGTCATAAGTATTTGAAAATCTTCACCCATACTCATCTACACCAATGTGAATCACATCATAACATGTTTAAATACAAAGAATATTGAAAAAAAAACATAAAAGGGATGACAATTTGTTGAGCCATAAGAAATTTTCAATTTCTGTCTTCAAATAAGTTAAATAAATAAGCAGCTTTTGCCACTCTTTACGTTATTCAATTAGTATCTGATATATAAATTTTAGATGGATAAATTAATGTGGACCAGCCTCAAGGATACAAAAATTACTCTGCTGACTAAGGAGGACCCTTAAGTACATATTTAGTAATTATATACTACCCTAGAAAATTTTGACTCACCCCTAGAAGATGAATTTGAAGGCCCACCAGGAATTAATTCTCTCTTAGGCTGTAGAATACCACGTACATCCCCAAAGGAGATATCAAGATCTTTGAAGGCATTCAATAAGAAAATAGCTACAATCACAGTGAGAAACCCACAGAGGCTTCCCAAAACATCTTCTGCTGACATGTGCTGCCACTCTCGGAAAAGGATTGCTGAAGCACAGATGACCAGAGTTGTGAATAGTACATAATACACTGGGGTCACAACACTAGTATTAAACACATCCAAAGCCTGAAAAATAAGAAAAAGTAATTATGAATGGATTAAAACAAAAAATCGAGAGCACAGCATGAAATCAAAATGAATACTAAATTGAATATTTCTGTACTGGAATTCCAGAATTGTAGATTTTCTTTATTAATATCATCGATTCCGATATCAAACGATGACTTTAGAATGTTAATTTTTCCATAGAAGTATGATATAATTACAGCAGACTCCCGATTATCAGGCTGCGATTTATCCGGGTTGCGGATTATCCGTGCATGATTTTCACTCTAGCTCAATTTTTTCCACGATCTTTAAAAAAAATAATGAAATCGGACGCAAAATTATTGGAATTGCTGCATTAATGCAAGGAAACACCGGGCTTGTTATTTCAATTAGAATCCCCTTCGTAAAACGGAAGCGATCACGCCCTGACTGCATTCACGGGAGCACCGTGCTCTTGTTTTCCAGGCCTTGCAGTGCGCAACCTCGCTCCCTGAACACGGATACACGTCTCGCAGCAGTTACAACCCGAACAACTTGTGCGAGATGAAACTACGTGGCATAGTGCCTGACAGTGTAGTTTCCGACGTCGATCAGTGGTTTTGAAGCATTCGTGCAGGCCACTTTTCTGTATGCGTGATCTCACAGCCACGGATGTTTGGTTTTCGAAACCAGGCCTTACATGGAGCATTAATAATACGAGTACAACCATGTTATCGCCACTAAAAAGATGGCGAACTGGCAAAGAAAGCTCTCATTGAGTTCGGGAAGCACTCTAAAATAACAGAATACCTGCACAAATATGCAATAATATATTGTTTGTTACAGGTATTAAGAACATTGCAAGACATTAAGTGAAAGTTTGGGTTATACGTGTTTTCCGATTATTCGTGCCGTCTCTCCCCATCATTAGCCCGGATAATCGGGAGTGTACTGTAAAGTCAATCATTATAAGCCGTATTGGGTCATGCAGTGCACATATTTGTAGGAGAATCAAATTACAAATTAAAATAAAGGCAGGATACAACAATAAGTGCTTAAGAAAAAATATTCCATGTAGTTGTATAGATACTCTTAGTGAAGTATAAAACTCTAGCTCTGCTGATACCAGCTGATATGATGAACCAAAATTACTATTCAGGTGAAATCATGAGAAATGATTACTGAAATTTTACCATTTTCGGCTTACTGTCCCCTTGCCGACTCTCAGTATTGTTTATGTAGTTTGACATGTCTTTCCAAGTTTATTCACAAAATAAATCCTCTGTTATAGTCGTTAAAAAGTTCATCTATAATTATTTCTTCACTAATGTAGTGCAAAAATTTTCGTCTCTTAATTTAGGCCAATTTAATTACTAACCATTTATTTTTACGTTAGTTTGACATAGCAACACTATTTATGCTAAGTTTGCAACAACTTTCTTTTCTTTGATTATTTACAATGCCTAGGAGAAAACAACCTAACTTGGTTCATCAATCAAATTTGTGACGAGCCATCTTACGTGCTAATCATACTGATGATCAGCATGAAACAGATTATATTAATAGCCGTATTGGCACGGCAGAATTGCGTTCTAGAGTGACTGAAAATGAAGGAGATATGCTTCAAATGTAACTAGTTCGTGCACATCAAACACAACAACAGCGAGCACAACACAATGAAATTGAGCAATTCCGCAGATGCAGTGTTCCTGGGGTCCAGGAACAAGTAGCATTCAACTATGATTCGGAAGTAGTCTATTGTGCTGACAAATCAGTAACGATGGGAGAAATGAAAATCATTTGTCAATACAGCAAGGCATTAAAATACAGCGGTAAATCTACTGGATTATGTTGTGCTGGAGGAAAAGTAAAATTGCCACAATTGGTGCCATCACCAGTCTAATACCAAATATTTTTTAAGGTTTTTGGTATCTACGGTGGAACCATGTTAAAGCGAGTAAGGGCTATTGCAAGACCCCCATCATTATGAGAGATAGTAGATGCACTATCAATTGACCCAATGATTGGAATATTTTAAAAAAATCGTTTTTACAAGGTCCTTTTTGGGTTGGTACTCGCCATGGCTCGAGTTTCCATCACTGGAAAAACCTTCACCAAGAGTCCCTAATCTCTGTAATTGTTGGGGACCTGTTAGGAATGAAGTTAACATGAAGTGCTCAGTCTTAAATTCATGTGGTAACCTGTGGTTCGACAAATATGTCATTCATTTTGGTGAAAATATAGTGGAAATTTAGTGATGCAAAAAAAATCGCCTCTCCTCTGGATTTATGCTTAAGTTTATCAGATAGAATAATATCCGTCACCACACCATCCTGTTCCTATATGAGTGTTGAAAATAGGTTAACTGGCTATTATTTGCTCCACCTCAAGTAGAGCGATAATTCGCTACAGTGAGTGTTTACCTTATTCAGATAGTTCATTTGCACAATAATGCATCCAATGAGCACAGCCAGCAACAGCCATGTGAACCAGTTGCCCAATTCAGATGATTGACCAGTAAGTGTAGACTTCAGGGCAAGTCCAACTCCCTTGCAGCTCATGACTGACAGAGATCCAATTGCAGAACATATCTATAATGGATAGCTCAATTAGTTTTCCAGCAAAAACCAAGTACATTTTTTATAAAACATGCATGAATTTTACACACCCAAAGTAATATTTTCAAAGACCTTCATCAAAGCTACCTTAGCAAGTAAAACCTGTGACTTCAAAACTGCAAAATCAGCCCAGAATAATTGATGGACACCAGATATTAGGGATTCAAGTAGCACCAATATGCATATATCACAAATGTCCAACTAGTTTGGTCATTTAATGGGATATTTATCAATGGCAGAGGCACCTAATGGCACTAAGCGTTACCTCAAAAATTGGTGAAGGAAAGAGAGACAAATGGATGGAGACAAGTGCAAGGCATGAGAGGCATTCCCATTCATAAGACTTACGTATGTGCAATTTGTCTCTTGAACCTTCCTTTGCACAAATGGAAAAAAAATGGAAGGCTTGGCTGGATATGTATGTATAGCCATGGCTGGAATAACTTACTCGATGAGCAACTGACTTAATTCTTCATTGTGTCCTTGCAATATATTGAAAGATGAACAAAGGAATAGTAAACTTTGACCAATAAAATTTCAATCATGAGGGCATACAGACTTTCATGAAATATTTCAAATGATAAAGGGTCATTATAAAAACTTCAAACTTTTCCACAATAAAGTTAGAATACAAAATTTGTATAAAAACATCTTCCACTAAGTGAGCCTTATTCAATTTAGAGTGCATCTATTAGTGATAGTTAAGTCCATTTCTTTCGATCAGTGCAAAGTTGTCACTTCCAAGAATTCTTTTTCAGATTTGGGTCTGAATTGGTAGGTATAGGATGACAAAATAAACATTTTGAGGAAGCAATAAGTCTAGAATTGGCGCAACTAATTTTGTGAATGGATACCAGCATGCAAACGCATGCATACGATAGGACATAAAGCCCCTGCTGTCATGAGGTAAACCTGACTCAGCAAACAAGCACTCCAACAGTGATTGCTCTTAAATGCCATCCAAAGAATAGCCACAACAAAGTTTTCTCAGTTATTTGAATGGCTTACAATTTCTGTACATTTCCCCCTTTCCTTTACGGGGATAAGATAAGATCAAATAAAATTGGGACACTACTGTAGTGCGCTTCAAAATGAGGCGTAGAGTAAACTGGCCTAAATATAAAATGAAGTTTGCTTTTAACAAAGAATCTCATTGACCCCTTCACCCTCGTCATCAGTAGGCAACACTGAAATATATGCTTCATTAATGAAGAAGGCAATGATGGGATTTCACTTTTCTACCAATAATCTCGGAAAATCCATAAAGTTAACTACACCAGGACATCACTATCTGCTAAATAACACTAGCTTAAAAGAGGATCTTAAGGAAAACAACCATCTTTCTTTAAGTTTTACAACAGCAAGGAACGATGATTTGCCTTACAGATAATTGTACCACCTCCAACTATACTAAGGGAAAGCCACTGTCAAAATGGATTAGCACAGATGTTACAACAGATTCACGACAAAAAAAGGGTGAAGCATATATAGGTATGTACAAGTATACATTGCACTAACTTTTTAACATCACACACTGACATAGTTGGCTGTTACATCAGCCTTAAGTTACTGTACAAACAAAGGAAATGCTCACATCAGTTAATCAACTTAAAAATTTCAGCTAATTGAATTGCTTTTACTATAATCATGATTATTTTAGAAAATAACAAAATTTTGCAATTAGAACTCTATCCAGCCCCAGAACTTCCCATTAGTAGGACATGATCGAATAATTTATAGTAAAAACTCTCCAATTGGACACATTTAGGGAAAAATGTTTTGTAAATAGCATCCAAACTGATATTCTAACACATAGCATGTATACATGAATTAATCATGTTCATGTGATACTTACAGTTATATAGATAAGAACATTGGAATGTCCTTGGCGTGGAGATAAGTAGAGCCCAAAAAACAATGAGACTAGAAAAATTATAGACACATACACGATAAATCCTGAAAATAAAGAAATATTGTTATGAATAAATGAGGGAAATAAAAAAGTAAAAATAAATAGGTAAATAGGGTCCACACTTCGCCACATAACTATTAACTAAATTAACAACAAAAAGATTCAGTACAAGAAACAGTAGTAATACATAGTAGAAATAGTAGCATAAGTACATGAGAGCATGTATTGACAAGTCCTTAGGCAAATACCAGAATATTAATGAGAGAAAATTTCATACACATATCTACTGGCTAAATGAACGATGATGAATACACAAACAATGCCACACCAAACAATTCATGATTTATGTATCTTAAAACATACAAATCCACATATCTGATTATCTCATATCATTTCTCACAAACCTGGAGCTTGAGCGTACTCTTGGAGAACTTGGAGATTTTCCACTTCAACCTCCTTAGGGGAATGAAGAACAATCACAGTAGACCCAAGGATACAAAGAACACAGCCGAGCTGGAGAAAGCAAACAATGACCAATAATCAGCATTTTTGGGGAACTGGACACAAATTCAATCCTGGCCAAGATATTTTTCAAAAATTCAACATCATCTGGGAGCAGCTGACATTAAGATATAAAGGCATAGAAAATAAAGAGTGGGATGGAAATGATCAATTTACTAGGATATGATAGTTCAGTGATGAGAAAAAGGGGAATGCAATGAGGGATATATGTCATAGCATGGAAAGAAAATGTATTATCAGATCATCAAGCGCTACCTGCTAGCAGGGTATTCTACGCTACCGCCATGCTCGGCAGCAAGCAGCCTGCATCGTAGTGGCATTCATAGCCACGCACCCAGGTGGACTCACACAGCAGCAGCCAGACGTCACATGGGCTTTTCCCAGCATTCATACTTAGCTGTCGCGTTTTCGTGCGCTTCAAAATTTTCACTTCTATTTAATCACGAAAAATAGATATCGTCATTTAAAAATCTAATAGGGTGAAATATTTACTCCAGCAGTAATAATCTTTTAATTTAGGCAATAAAAAAATAATAGGAAACCACCCTATTAAAAACCAAACTTTAAGGGAAAAATGATATCCAGCATTAAATCAAGTTCTTGTAACATATTACAATTTTACAAAAGGTCATTGAACTAACAGGACAATACTGAATTGAAACGATCTTCCAGCAGAATTGCTTGAACACAACCCAATTAAGTATTGTTAAGAAACATTGAATGAATCACAAGGGTACATCTACTTTTTCTCTGTAAACCTGTAGTGACCCTTATTAACATTGGGTGAATTTCTCATGAGCAACTTCATTTTTCAGGAGCTTGGAGGAATTATAACAAGCTGCATACAGTAAACAAAACATAATGTAAGCAAAAACTCTGAGCATTCCAAAAATTACGCAAATAGAAGGGTGGATAAACAAAAGAGAAGTTTGCAGTTTAAGCAGTCCACACATTAGAATTTTGAAAGAGCAAAAAATTAAATTTTGTACATGCAGGATGATCCACGAATATTTAGGTTGAAGGCAGGCGGTAGAAAAATGTATCATATTATTTCCTTGTATTTACATGATTCATGGAATTTCTGCTATTGCTGACTTTGCGACAGCAATAATTACGTACAGATTAAATTTTCAATAAATATACGTATATCGATAATTGTTTCCATAATTACAACTAATATTAAACAAAACTATTATTAGAATACTTGATTAACTACCAGAAGTATCTTAAGTTTCAAAATGTTGCCAGAGTGTTCCTTGTCTGGCATATAATGGAGGCAACTACCTAACTTATTGTCACTGGGGCTATAAGAAAATTGATAGGAGGAAGGGCATAAGAAACATAATGATGGCATCCTTTATTCCTATTTCCATAAAACAGGAAATATGCCTACATTTCAAATTCATCTTTTGATGTCATATACTACACTTGCAGACAGGGATATGCCTCACATCATATGGAAACTTGACCTGAAGGAAATTAGAGGCCCCTTACTTCGGTAGCGGATTTAGGGGGAGGGTCATGACCCCCCCAAATTTTTTCAAATATTTTTAATCCTTATAAATTTAATAGTTTTTATACCCTTGTAAAAGTGTTAAGGGAGTGTATATGCAAATGCATAACCACAAGTCACAAACATGAGAGAAGTTTGAGTTGTATTTATCGTAGGGCATAGCACTCCCTGTACAATATTTTACAAGGGAGAGCGACCCTCTCTCCTGGGGGTTATTCCAAGGTCATATTATACCAAGGTCATAAACTCCCCCAAATTTGATACTGAATCCACTCCCTGCCTTACTAATTAGTGAATGAAACTAAAGTGCCTTCTAGGGAAACCGCTGGGACTGCTATTAGCTATAGGTTCAGGGATTCATGGAGGCCACTGATCAGGCAACCTACCTTGTTTAAGGCATATGTGCAGGAATAAATCATAGAATGAATGCTCACACTTGGAACAAGGGTCATAATGTAAACTCACAAATTCCCAAAGGAAGGGATTTTACATCATTTTATTTGCCTGTGTCCACTTACATACCTAAAAATGCTTCATTGCTCATTACTTAAATCTTCTTAAAATTTTACACTTCGTTTAATGTTCAAATCCAAGATTTCATATTTTTATCATACTACTAAAAAGCAAATTATACTTTCTCCATCATCAGTGGATTTAGGGGGGGACATGCCCCTCCCCCACCCACCCCTGATGTTTAAAAAAATAGACAAAATTTTTAACATGGTTATCATTACGTTCATTTTGTTGTGTATATTATGGAGCCTAAATCATTTAATTTCATATTAATAACTTTCATATTAAATAAAGAGCATATTTCACATAGTGATTGTTTTACGTTGTTTTTAATCTCAAATATAAGAACACCGTTTGCCTGTAGGGCCCTTGTGTCCGCCCCCAGAAAAAATTCTGGATTCCACCTTGTTCTCAGATAAAACAATGTTCAAAATATCCGTTGTTTGACTAGTCCACTAGTCTTTTAACATTACCTTTAATATGTTTTTAAGTTACCGCCATTAAAGGCCTTTTTCCAAATACAAGTCAGTTCCAAATTAATTCAATCTCTGCCACCATTTAGTTATAAATGTGCACCAGCAATCAAGAATGCATAACTTTACTGATGCTATGAGAGGGGCATTAAGTCAACATGTGATATCATGTACGTCAAAATTATCAAGATTAAAGATATACAAATAAAAATATCTCACCCTTTACCATGAAAATCATACCTTCAAGAAAAGTATAAGCTTGTATCGAAATACATCTTAGCTGGAGCATATTTTACTATGGGGGAAAAGGTAGTGGACTGATAAGCACTCCCCATTGACATGTGCAAGACAAATCTTCCAAATGTCATCTTTATTGAACCATGTGACACTTCATCATTCAAATACAAATCTTCTCTCACATACAACTACATGTAATAAATAGGTTGTTGACTTATTCCTTACCTTGCCAAGTAGATTGAGATTTTCATGAAGGAAATAGGAGGAGAGGATGGCAGACACTAACACACTAAGTGCACCAAGGGGAGTGACAAGCGTTGCAGGAGCAAAAGCATATGCTGCAAAGTTGGCTGCCTCGCCAAGTCCCACTAAAAGTGCAAACAAATATGATATGCCATTTTGAGCTAATTATATTCACTAAAACCACAACAGGCCTTCAAGCAAAATTAAATCACAAGAGAATACATCCTTAGTGCTACAAAAGAAGTTAAGGGCCAGCTTTATCTAGTGTCAAGTCCATCCCAAAATAGAGGTGAAGGAGCAATTGCCTGAGGCAAAGCTAAAGGAATCTAAAATTCTATTTTAGCGAATTGGCCCCTCAAAAATAATGTGTACTTGATGAGTAATGGTACCAAACATAATAATGATATGCTAATTACTCTTCAATGACTTCACCACCAGTGACACAGATCTCAGACACAGCCTCTGTACATCTCCTTGTCTCATTTCAGCCCTCTAGATGATTTCCCAAGACTCAAATGCATCAAAGAAATCAGTCTCCCAGTGCTTATGAATCACATTTAGCCAGGTGCAAGCCTGAAGCAGCAGATAGGCATTTGGACATCCCATTCAGTCACATGGGAGACACTACCCGCAAACAACCCGACTCCCACACCTTTCAAACGCTCTGATGCAACATACTGCATGCAAATTAATGTTAAAAATGTCTTTTTCATAGCCTCCTTGGACATTTTAAAATGGATGACTGAGCTCATACGTATAATAGATGAATTTCTGACATTTTAAAAATGCATTCTCAGCCTCCCGATTTCCCTTACACTTCACCACAGGTATTTTCTGTGTTTATAACTTATTAGCAGAGAGAAAGCAACATTCCTCTGACATTCAGTCAATATGATTACTATTAACCCATTAGTGCATAGCGTCTGAAACATCGGATGTGTGCCATGTCTCACATAAATACTTCTCTAGTCGATAAATTCAATGAGTCAACTAAAATATTAGCGGGGGGGGGGGGGGTGAAGACAGACATCCATTTGAACTTAATAAGGTATTAAAATGTAATTAAAATGTAGCGCAAGTCAACTGGAGCCCATAAAAAAATAAAATACACACGTCCGATATATCGGACGCTATGCACTAATGGGTTAATGCGAAAATGTTGGATAGCCTCAGCGGTAGCAGGGTAAAGTCTTTTCCTGCCGAACCAAAGGCTGAGGGTTCAAGTCCCGCCTTGGCATATTACAACTATCCTGGGTATGGATGTTCAAAAATGTTTATTACTAGCTTGCTACGAAACCCAAAGTAGCACCAACTGTTTTGGTGGTGTGAAAATAAATCAAGAAAATACAGAAACAAAAAAAAACTTACCAGCTTAAATTTTCAATGGCAAATTATTTCATCAGAAAACAAAGCTGAACCTAGCAATTGTGGCAATAGTTAACTTTTTACAAATGAAGTTAGCTCATGCAATAATAAAGGTGTGCAAGTTTTCAAGGTTTTCACGAGAGGCTTGCAAATAAGAGAAGCGACACCAGAAAGGGTGCACATGTATGAGCATTAATGAGTTTGGTTCTTCAGATTCACTATTTCAAATGTCAAAAGGAAAAATTAAAAATTGGATAGAAAAAGTGAAGTCATTATAAAATGTACACAATATCATGAAAGACACATTAACTCCAATTAAAACTTTTAATTATGGGGAGTTAAAATTAGTTGTTAAGTCGTGGCACAGCCTGTTAGCAGCAATAATACCAACTTCCATTTTAGTAATCCTAACACACATGAGACTTATCTCCTGATTTTAACTTCATTTATATTAAAAAGTTTAGCAAAAAAATAGGCTTAAACAGAGAGAAGAGAAAAAAAGCAGCATGTGGCTCCATTAGGATAAGCCCTTTCACATATAGTGATAAAACAATGGCCATGCCAATATTTCAGCTGTTAAGCACCCAAAATTCTAACCGGAGAGTAGAATCAAACTTCAGACATTAAAAAAAATGAGGAATCGCAACGAACATCAACAATTTCATTCACATGATGACATACACCAGTAGTATATTCTTCCTCTCCATCCCACTAAAGGAAATCCATTCTATTATATCCGGTCTGTACATAGTTAGGCCTCATAATATAACTAAATGCAGCACGATGTAATTACACTCAAGTTAGGAAGCCAAGTATATTTTTGTTCAAGCTCAGTTTTAAAAGAGAAATAAAATTGGCATATTTGGCTTTAAGTGAGCCTAATACTTGATATGTATTAAATGTTAACAACAATTTAAGACTGATCATTAATACAGACATACACTGATACAGAGATAGCCAGTCAGGTACTATAAGCTAAGTTTTTTAACCAGATCGAAAACATTTTCTCTCACGTCTAAATGTTCATTATGTAATAAGTACACATTTACATTAGAAATTTTGAAGATTGCACATGAGTGAACAAAAGGCGAGACTATTCTGCTAATAAAAATGAAAAGGTGGGTTGTAAAAAGCACAGAGGATGAGTAAGTAGTGAGGACTTATACATGAGTCACACTCAATCCCTATCGACCCTATGCAAAAATATCAAGATATCTTGCAATCTACTGGCAATCAAAGTGACATCGTAAAGACAAGCGAGTATGCGCTTAAAGATTCTCAGGCTCAGCACTTGAATATTAGGTGCATTCCAGGGTGATACGCAATTGACAAGCGTAGATGACAAAAAAGTAAGTTCCTCCAATTACCACATTAACTGACGATTTGCGAGTCATATTCAAGACAAAACATGTCAATGCTTCTCTCAGTATCCCTGTAAATTCATTCACTAAATACTATAAGCCGAAATGAATAAATTAAATACAAAAAGAGGAAAATTATAATGAAGAAACTTGAAGCGCAAAATACTGGGATAACTGGAAAAGTACAATACTAGCGTAAAAACTCACTCGAAAAAAATCCTGCCCACCACACCCATTCCTTTAAATATCCAAATCCTCCAGCACCAGCTCGGATACCACCTCTTCGACTAAGTTTGATCAATGCTCGCTTTTTTATTATGAAGCTAGACCCTGAAAAATAGTAAGTAATAATATCATTTTAGTATCGTTTAGTATCATTATCACAAAGCACTTTCACGGGTATATTCATAGTTACCCTACCTATGAACAAACTTGAACTAACTGCCAGGCCCAAACCGATATAGTATCCAGTTGTATCATACAGTATCTCAGTGTCATCACTAGACGTTCCCGAAGACATATTAGAGTTTTAGCAGATTAGATCGATTAAATTAAAATACACAAAATTCATCAGTGTCGCTGACAGTTCATCTCGGAGACAATATTATGCCACACGGATTGTAGTCACATCCCACGATCGTTATCTTTACGTAAGGCCTTCGTCACTTGCTTTCAATGATTAACTAGATGCAACGGTGAAGGGGAAATCGATGTCAGATATGGAACGCATATAATGGCCGTCCTTTCATCGCAGCGAACGTGAGGAACTAGCATGACAAACCCACACATAAATAACTTCATTCATCAATAAGAAAGTGGTTTATCAGTTTCCCCGGTTTCCCTTGTTTTCACTTTGTGGAGATCCCAACACGCAACGCTTGCTTGGATGAGAGTGCCTTTATCCCAAGATTTCATTTGCATCCAAATGGCCAATGGGCGGATGGATTATAAAGATGGCGGTGATTTTGAATTTAATATCAATCGCTTCAAAAGTTAGTTTACGACATAATATCTCCTACTTTAAGGCATTAATACCACCCCATAAAATTTCTATCTATATAAATTTTGTATTTAGTTCCAAGACCGATTGACGTACACACAATGTCACTGACGACCATGAACGTCAGCACATATTTTCATTTTTTCCAGGTAGGTTTCATTTGTATTTCAGCGGTGGTGTGACTAGAAATATGCTTTGACAGGGGATGAAGGAGCCTAAGGGTGGCCCCCTAGACAACGGGCGGGGTCCTGAAAAATTTTTGTAAAATTACATGCCTGAAAATACATTTACATCATTTTCAAGCAGATGCAGTTGTAATACGTCAAAACTAGACAATAGTTTTAAATATTTTTTTTATTTCTCTGAGGCTTTGGGGGAACTATGCCCGTCATAGTTATGCCACAGCATTTCAAAGTATGTTCTTATTGTTGCAATTATTGACTATAGTCTATTAGCTAATTTTAAGAAGGAAGAAATTATAATTTCTTCCTTCTTAAAATTAGCTAATCACACTGATAGCAGAGTGTATAAAAGGAACTTGAACATCTTTCTTTTCACTTACTTTACTTACAACGCACAAAAACAAGGCATGTTACTCATAGAGTGCGTTCGGGGAGCTCGCTATCCAGAGTCCTCTAGATTGCTCTCTCAACACTACTCTCTCATCATGTCGAGTCGTCGCATAGGCTTCCACATGGCCACCTATAATACAGGCCGGAACATGCAATTTGGCGACAGCGCTTTACGTGACGTCAGGGGTGCTACTCTGCACATCGCCTGGGGTGCGGTGGATCGGCCTCGCAGCTGTTGACGTTAATACGGTTGGACCTCCGTTCACCTTCCCTAAAGTTAAGCTAAAAATTACGGTAGGGTTGAGTTATTCGAGTAGTTATATTTCGTATTTTAACAGCTATTTATTAAAAGTAATCGTGAGAACTAATAACAAGCCAAGGGATACGAGAGATTATTCACGGAAATATATTTAAGTACTGCGATCGACGTCCCAGAAGTTCAGACCAAGAAGGAAATACCGTTTAGTTTACTACTTAACCCATTGGTTGTTAATATGGAAGAACACCCTATAAAATTTATTGACTTAGAAATAAAGAGCGGCTTTTAAATAAACATCATTTCACCTCCCTGCATAACCTAAAAAATTAACATGTTAAAAAGTAATTCGTTATTTTCTAGCACCTTTCGTCGCGGTATTTCAGGAGAGAAAAATAATTTATGAAGTTCAACAACATTTATTTAAACTAAAAATCAGATATATACATTTTCCGGTAAACATTTCATATTGAAGAGGTCAAACAACCTCACAATGTCACAAGACATGGCCATAAAAGCATAAATATTACTCCAGAAAGTGGAATAAATAAAAGCTGCCACAGGTTCTTAATTTCAATTTCAGCTGGAAACAACCTCCATAGATCTTGCCATTTGAAGTTCACCGATGAACCGTCACCAGCAACAGCTATCAGTTTCACAGGCACCACATTACCTGATGGAAAAAAATGATCAGTACAAATGTTAGGGCTAATTAGAAAACTATGTGATATAAAAAAAAACTAGTCTTAGCATTATATAAATTGGACAACGTTTAAAAAATATGAAGCCACAAGGAAGATAAATATATATTCAATCTAATATTTCTTAACAACAAGATCAGTATAATGAAATATTAACGACTTCCGAATTGGAAAAATCTCAAGAAATAACATTATACTAACATTTAACTCAATACTTATAAAAAGAAAATCAAATTTTACAAACGAGAGGAAATTATTGAATTAATCTCGATAATGGTAGCCACAACAGGTTCTTCATAATTGATTATATGGCCAAATTTTCAAGGTTCACTAACAAACGTTCACTCAAAAGGGAGTTTTAGCTGCAGAGAAAATTATTATATTGTTCTAAATACTACATACATATATGTAATTTCACTCAGCACTCATGGATTTTCCAATATACCTACTGTATTGGAAGGCGGCTAGACGTCAATTTACTAAGTATTTTCAATATGAAAACTTATATAGTCATTTCCTCAGAAGTTCTTTCATGTTCCACTAATTCATACAATATTCGTTCATTTCATCTTTAATTATTTCCACAGATTTTCATGCTTCACTGATCACAATAAGGAGTTTTACCTGCAAGAGAAAGATGGATTAGTTCAAAAATACCACGTATAGATATATCACTCAGTACCCTTGGATTTTCAATATACCTAGAATATTGTAAGGCGGATAATTATCAATTAAGGTGCCCTTATCGATAAGAGAACAAATATTGACATTTCATCAATGTTCTTTCATGTTCCACCGATTCATAAAATATTTGTTGATCTCATTTCCAAGATTTACATCTACTTATGTTCACAGGTTTTCATAGTTCACTGATCACAACAAGAAGTTCTACCTGCAAGGGAAAGATGAATTAGTTCAAAATACCACTTATATATTCCGTATCACTTAGTAGCAATCGATTTTCCAATGTACCTTCAGTAGTAGAAGGCGGCCAGATGTCAAATTAGCATGTATTTCGGAAATAATGATAAATATTATCATTTCATCAGCAGTCTTTTCCTGTTCCACTGATTCATACAATATTTCCTGATTTCATTTCTTAGAAGTACAACTCATCTACTTATTTTCACAGATTTTCATGGTTCACTGATCACAATAAGAAGTTTTAATAAGAGGAGAGGGCCTGAAACACTGTGGGAGTAGCACCAGGGGACAACTTTAGGCGATCTAACTCGTAACTTTTCACTTCAACGTTCTTATTCATGTAAGTTACACGGTGTAGGATATCCTGCTCAGCAAAATGCTTGACGCAAACTATTGCGCTTGAAGAAAGATTCCAATCCTTCCGAGGGATATTCTTCAGCCACTTCTGTCAACTGCGTTCATCTTTGGTGAACTGGAACACAGTCACATACCCCTTGTTCTTGGTGGATAGGTAGTTGCTTCTGCAATATGGCACACGATAACGTTTGGGCACCTTAAATGAAAACAATGGAAAGTTGCATGAATAAAAATAGTTTCGCTGATTACAGAAAAAAAGGAGTGCATTCATGATTAGTTTGGAAAATATGAATGACATTAGTACCTAGAAACATTAATAGAGTTAATGAGTAGCCATTCTTCCTTCAATAATATACGACGTTATTATAGATACAGCTACACATAGTTATTCATAAGGCAACCAAATATAGCAATCACTGTTAACTCAAGAATAATAATATTATAAAAAACAACGCAGCATTTAAATACCCGACAAATACACTTCGTTTCATTTGTGTTCTCTTAATGTTCCTTCGTGGCCGGCCGCCAAGAGACGCAATGCTTTGGATGAAATACTGCTGAATATCCACTCACAATACACTGAGAATATCTTTTAACTATTTTACTTGCCGTAAGGCAAAACACAGTACAGAAAAATAATTCTTTTTCCCCATTTAAAACCAGTATTGTTGCACTCTCAATTCCCCTCCATTAATGGCCGGCCGGCATGTGATCACAATACTTTTGAAGTAATAAACGTGATTTTCCTCCTTCAGCTCCCAAAAAATATCTTTAAACTATTGTACGTACCTTTAGCCAGTGGGATATCCACAAAATAAGTCCAGTTCTGCCTTTTTAACAAGAGATTTAATGCTTCTTAGGCCACACGGACACTCTTCACGCATAAGTCGCCATGCTCTTAAGCAAACACAATCGCACCCCGGCACAGCGTTGCCAAAATTCCATGTTCCGGCCTGTATTATAGGTGGCCATGGCTTCCACTATGGCAACCACGACGTCCGCCATTTTCGGTGTAAATACTCCGTTTTCCCATAAGGAGATGTGGTAAAATTTCTTCGTTTTTTTGGTAAGCGAAGAATGTTGGTAATTTTCGGATAGGTGATATTGATTTTCGAAACCTTCAGTAACATAAGTACAAATTTTCTAGGCATGACAACAATGCAAACGGCGAAAATAAAGGTAAAACCAGGGCAAAGGCTAAACGTATTACGACCTGATCGAACCCTTGTTTTAATGGGTTGACACCCAATTGCGCTAAATAATCACTGAAAATACTATTAACGGAAACTCTTACCCTCAATAAAAAGGCTCTTTGCAAAATATGTACTGACACAAGCAATTCCGCCGCGAGTTTAATGACTGAAATCTGATAGTAGGACAGCGGGTAGATGGGCGTAACCAGCTGGAGACGGCCTTTCAGCGGCGTAGTGCGGTGGGATAGGACCCCCCCGTCCCCCGGACAATATGAAAACACAGTTACTTTGATTAATTTAAAAAACAAAATATTGAGAAATGACGAGTTTACAAAAGATTTCTTTGACAAATAGTTTTTTCGATCATTAACCCGAACGAAATTCCTGGCTACGCCCCCCCCCCTCCCTTAGAAGCGAAAAGAAATTAAGCTCGTAACGAAAATTTCAAAGAAATTATTTAAAAACTTATATTCGCATAAGACATGTAACAAATTTAAGTCATTCTCTTCATTGTATAGACCAATGAAACGCTGTCATAATTTACTTACAATTTTGACTTCTTCATTCTTTGCAAAAATGTTACTACTTGAAAGACCACGACATGTCCTCCTTGCTTTGATCCTGGGTACCAATGGAGCAGCGAGGGGGGTTATGGGGGATAAATTCCTCCCCCATAGAGATCAGAGAAATTTTTAATTTTAATCCATTTTACTTAATTGGATTAATATTACTAATAGAATAGTGTAAGGACTAATAAAATATCCCTCAGAAAGCCATAAAACTCACCATTAATCTTAAAATTCGCCAATTTACTAATCTCGCACTGACCGCTTATCCTGGAGGGTATTCCGTTCCCCCACACACCCTGGTATTAGTTGCACCTAAACCCACCCCCCCAGTCTTTAAGTACTACCTGGGCCCCTGCAGGGTACTCACATGGATGGATGTGCTCAATACCAAATGCCAATGATAGAAACAGACAAGAGGGCATATCTGTTCCAATGATAGTAGTATCCAGCGGTCTGGGGTCCTGATGGGGGGAATTAGGAGGTCTTCCTTGGAAAATTTTAGGGAACTGCATGCCCGAAAATGGATTTTGACAATATTCTCGCTCTTAAATAGTAGATAAAGTTAATAAAAAATACTATGAAAATTGAGAAAATTAATAATTTATTATGGAGCTGATATCTCTTTAATGACTTTGTCCCAGAAACAGCACTGAAATCAAAAAAAAGAAACTAAATACAATCTTTCCAAATAACCATTCCAAATAAGCACTTGCAGTTTTTTTTTACCTTCCGGACACCTAACTCACTTCATTTAATTTACAATGAGTATGCAGTAAAGAAAGCAACCAATGAACACAAAACTTTTTATAATTACAAAAAATATTGGTGCAAGTAACCTAAGTAATGAATATCTTTTTTTAATTACACCTTTGATATCCCCTCAAGATGGAGCAGGGCCCCCCTAAGCTTGGGTGACTCAGAGATTGCAAACCTGGCCAGCCCGTCCTTGTACCCAAATAGCAATGCAAGCCGGAATCAGGCTTGCAGCAACCTAGAAAAAACAAACTTGAATCACGGTTTAACAACTTGCTTATTATCATCCCTATGCAAGCCCTTCCACTGTTTACTGCATTACTAATTGAAAAAAAATTTAATAACTACAAGCCTAGGTGAACCACTGGGGTCTTTTCCTGGGAAATAAGTCCTTGGAATAGAGAACACATAGCAAAAGAAAACAATTCTAAAATGAACATCCATACAATTCCTTGAAAAGTAAAAGTAGAACAAAATCTAACAGGGGATCATGTCAGACCATTCTCAAAAAAACCTAGTACGTACACTAAGACGCACTCTTGCAATTAAATCAACACAAAAAATTTGTGGGATACAATGAATGAATGCCTAATAACACAACATAGCTCCGTGAACAGTTAATTGTGATTAATAACAGCAGTAGGTAATACTTAACTAGACATATAAAATTAACTTCTACAATCTGAGTTGACACAAGGGTACTAACTTTCAAAGTCCAAGCAGACACATTTGGTAAAAAATTTATTTATGACTGAAAAAGAGATCATTTCTCCCATAATATCCCAATCCCAGATAAGATATTTGTGATTATAAGCAATTCCCATCTCTGCTTAAGGTGAAATGAAGTGAAACATAAGATAAATAAAGAAGAACCAAAGTGCTCATATTAAGGCCAAAATGCCTAATATATACCGGGGCACTAATGTAGGAATAAAATTCAATCTATATATGACATGAACTATTTTTGTTATTAATCCAAAAACGATTACTGAAGTCTTTTATGACCAGGACACAACTCCTCTAATGGCATGCCCATGCATTTTGTAACAAAACACTCAAAAGTATATGATAAGATATGGAAATAAGTCTTCCTTCTTAGTTAGCTTCAAGTCAGCTAGATTGCTATGACTTTTGTCAACAGCAGGCTCCTCATTTAGTCCACTCTTGTCTCAATTCAATTCCGTGAAAGATTTACAACAGGACATCTCTGTTAACCTAACTGAAATATGCCATGGAATAAAATACAATTTCCATACACTTAGGTATCAATATCCTTAAATTGGAGATTAATGTGAATGACATCCATATCTTAGTAGCCATTTTTTACATCCTCATCATATGCTTAGGATAATTAACATAATAATAGAATGATTTCCATACGTCTGCATAATAGTTACAAAAATTTAACATGCATGAATCACCTAAGTTTATTCATGAGTCCTTTGATGTGATCTCATGTGTTCTCTCTAAACAAGTGGACTAGTAGTAGTACTGTATGGGAATAAATGTGAAAAATGGCTCTTAATCTTGACAATATGTTAAGCAAAGGTAAATACATTTTTTAAAGACCGAACCATGCACCTTTTAGAAGTGATGTAAGAATCTTTCTCTTACTTGAAAATTCATTAAAATCTTAGGTAAGGAGTGTTCTTGGAAATCATTCCTGCAAATTAAGGACTTCTAAGGATATTTAAACAGAAAGATCTGATACTAGGTGGTAAATTATAATAAACTTTGCTCTTTTCATGCCAAAATAATGAAATATCTGATGTAACAGTTGATTTTATATCTCTACATAAGACAACTTAATGCAAACATGTTTCACTAGAATGTGTAAAGCCGTCAACAATCCACATTAACCACGACTCAACTGGTAGATAACCAAGTATTCATGGTATAAACATTATACATAATGGTAATGATAAAATGTGTATATGCCAAAGAGGGATATATGCAATAAGAACTGATTAGTCATCGTATCAACACACAACAAACAAAGAGGGAAAAACCACTTAACCAGGCCAAATATACCTATGTCAAAGCATTAGAATAAAGGTGCTTCCATGCTATTGAATAGATTGAGAATTCCATATCAGCAACTCATCTTCAAATTTGATGTAAAGAACTCAAAAATGTAACCACTTATGTGAATTACCAGAGTAAAGCAATGGAACAGGTAGTTAAGAGGTAATCATTTAAAAAAATTACTCTTGTATAAAATACATCAAGGCCAGGTAAACACTGACAGAAGTGATGCTCTAATAACTAGCTATGTGGAGCAACATCAAACACTTGCTCATAAATAAATAATACAGATGACACCCCATGGAATCAGTTTTAACATAATAGAAGTTCAATATGATTTAGACTGAGCGTTGAACTTGAATATAGAAAAAACAAAGAACAAGTTAGAAAATTTATGAAAAAATACATTTTGCTACTCCAGATATATTCTCTCATTAAGCAAAATACATGGTGACACCACAATGCCAATGCAGAAGATGATTGCTGTGAATATAACGCTGCACATGCTTCTTCTGCTTAGGTTATTTGGACATGAAATGCAGTAATTGTATCTTATCATTGTAGAAGTTGTTCCATTATATAGCCATCAATTCCAAACATGATACAACAGGCAGCATTGAATCTGGAACAAAGGAATAATCTTGGTGACATCAACTGAGGGAACTTGAGTAACATATAAGAATAAAACAAATCACCACTGGTATTCACATAACATGCATTTCAATTTAATGCACAATATATGCACTGCAGAACACCTTGGTAAGAGGACTATCCACTTAGAAAATAAAAAAAGCTAATCCATACAATATTATGGGCCAAATTCAGTACCAAAATATTCTTAAGCACTCCACTTAGGAGGATCTGAATTCAAGATATTGCCCACCCTGTTCCTCTAAATGATGCAACAAGATGATGAGCCCAGGTATGAAGAAACATTTATGCACATTATTGAATAAGACACTCAAGTTTAATGCAATAGAAGCATAATTATAATAGCATCCAAAGTATATTAATCAAGAAACGATACTGAATTTCAAAGTGTCAGAATGACTTTAGCAAACACGATGGTAGTTCTCAAATCAGACAGTCACCAAAACAGCTTAACATAAGAGCAACCAGTGACTCCATTTAATTAATATTACTACTAAGTATTTTGAAAACACTTTTTCAATGTAAAGAAGCAATTTGGATGCTATGGAAGTAATGAAAAATGGTATAACTGAAAAATTGTCCCAATATAAGCAAAGGCAATGTGAAAAAGAACTTGCAATAGATATAGTTTAATCTTACATTCAAGAAAACTTGTCAATTTGGGAAGCTACCTTATTTGATAGATGATAAGCATTAGCAAAGACTGCATGCTTATTTTACAACAAATGTGCTGATTTCTCAAAATATAATAGATGAATGAGAATGTTAACAAATAGTCATTTAAAAATATACACATGTAGTCATATCTCAGCAAAATACCAAGTCCAGGTGACATGTATGGAAGATAGGAAAGAAATGACTTACACCACCTAAAGACAATAAAATGAGGCATAATAGAAACAGACAAACTATGTACAAGAGATTTTAGAAGCCCATGACTCAGGGTAATATAGGTGCTTATGACATGAATAAACACACAAATAAAGACATGCTCAATATCTCCAGCTCATAAGACTGCATTTAGTCTTCAAAAAACACTTAACCTATCCTAAAAACAAGACCTTGGATTCATCCAGCCTTCGACTATGCCAAACATGAATTACACACAGGTGATTTTTTCCAAGGACAACTATCGAGAAACCACTGGTCAATGATTTTGGTTTCAAACAAAAAAATTGCATCATTTCACATTTTAATATAGCATTGAAGTACTCTCTCAAAGAAGTAAACAAATAGGACTTTAACAATGAAAATAGCAATGAGGTACTTCTTCATTAATTACTAAAAAATCCTCTTTATTTTCTTCCTTTAGCCGCAGTAAGTTCAAATATTGTATCACAAAATGAAGGTAGTTTCAAAATCATTTGAATTGTCAATATCAGCAATGTTTTTGATTTGTAAATTAGTTCACAGACCCCAAGAATACAATGAAGCTATGAAGGGAAAGTAGAGATATCACTTGCTTGTGCATGCTTGCCACGTCTTACTTTGTACAAACGTGAACCAATAATTAAAGAGTATGTTTAATTACCACTTCCTTTTGATAATAATACTTCAGGCAGCGCCTGACACTGAGAACCTAAACTATTGAATGGACGATGAGGATACATAAATGCTTTGTTGATGCCATTCCCTAATAAATGCCCTGGCATCACTATCAATCCACCAGTTGTTTGTAAGAAACATTTCCAATGAACCCATTTATAAAGGGATCGATAGTACTTGTACAATCATATTTTTACAGCCTAGAGCTAATAGGTAATTGTCTCTCAGGCTGGTTAATAATCTAAACAGGACAGCCGTTAGCGCTACTTTTGAATAATTTCATAATTTAATCGTCATAAGAAGAGATAAGTGGGCAGTGAAACTTGTGCGTAGGTATGTGGGTGACAGCAAAGGACGATGGAATTGAAAATGCTACTCAAGATGAACAAAAGAAAACAAAGCCCAACAACCAGATGACTGATAGACAATAACCCAATTGAACGGTGCCACAATACTTCGTTATCACCAATAATAATACCGTTCATTACAATGCACTGACACTGATAACATCATAAACACACTCTCAGCAAATGCCAATAGTATGAATAACAGAACAACCTTAATACGTACATACCACACTCGATGGCTCTTCAACTTCAGCAAAGGAAAAGACTTTCAATTCAAGACCGGCAATCGAATATTAGAGGTCTCCTCTTGGTGTAATAGGCTTCGGACGGTTCGCGACGCCGAAAATCGTCGGAACATCATTGGGCTTTTAATATTTTCCAGCCTCTCTTCCGAGCGGATTCAAATTTTGATTCGTATAAGTGCACCTGTGGTAAGGAAAACTCGCAGGAAAATGTTTTCATAATGATTAAATGGCTAAATAAATACATGCATGTAATATATGTTGACTATAATATTAATTAAGGAAGGTTTCGCGGCTTATATAAATCGCATTAATTACAAGGTGTAAAATCCAAAATGGATTCGAATGCAATTACCTACAAACATTCGTTACCAACAACATATAGTTCCAAAAGGGACATGAATATTACATGATTTCAGTAAGTCTTTAATGAAAACTGGTATCATTGATTGTATCACACGTAAAGTTCCTCACGATATTTCAAACGTGAAAGCACTTATATGTTACAGGTATAACTTTCAAGGACACTTACAAGTATAACTTTCACGCGACGAAATAATAACAACCTACCACATTCCATTGTGTGAATAAGTTGCGTATTCTAGTTTATTGTTTAAATTAATTAATTGAATGTAGCACGGGTTAATTGTATCAGTATTACGACACTATCAAAGTTTAAAAACCATTGACACAAATAACCTTAAACCTATACAAGAAAAACTCTCAACAATAGCAGGAATTATTATGCACTCTTTTCTGTTTACATTACGTATACAACGTAAAACTGATTGGCAAAGGTATTAATCTTTGAAGTAAATCACAGCCTTTCATGAAATTATGCCGAAACTAAGTAAGAACTTGATCTTCATATGAATAATTACCCAATACATTGAATTACATCAACTTCTAACTCACCTCACAAATAGTGGAAGACGGCTACGGTTGCCACTCATCCATCCCCCACATTTGTAGCCATTTAGCCCTTACCTGAGGATTACAAGGAAAAACAAAAGCGCGGAACACATCCCTACAACTAATGGAACAGTTTGGTGCAGAAGAACCGCCCATCTCTCTTATTTATCAATTACAAAAATGTAAAAAACTGCACCAACTCGACGTTACGCCTATGCTACAACACAGGCCGCCATTAATGATGAGAGTGAAGATGGCAGACTGCGACGACTCAACTTCGTAGTTATTATATGGCAATATAGAGGACTCTGTCGCTATCGCGCTCTTAGCGCCACACGCTTACTTCGCCGTTCGGGGAGGCTTTTGGCGCTCTGTACTATGAAGCTCCCCGAACGCAAATTTAGCACTCGTCGCTATGGAGCTCCCAAAACACAAATTTAAAGCGCGTATTTCAAAATGGCATCTTTGGATGACAATTTGGAAAGACGAAGGGCAATTTTGTCAGCGGTGAATTTGATTATCCGAGACTTCATTGCCGACTCCGAATCAAGCTCAGATGAGGACTTAAATGTGGCAGAGAGAATGGTTTTGAGAAGACGTAGGAAAGTGCCACGTCTTCAAAATTATGTTGAAGAGGTTTTGCCGCAGTGGACAGATGTTGACTTCAAGTCACATTTTAGGTAAAATTTGAGTATTTTACTATAAAAGATGCATTTATTGTATGAAATTCATTCATTTTAAACTATTTATCCGCAGAATGAGTCGGCTTACATTTGAATATGTCCTGGGCATAATCGCTCATAAATTACGACGGAATTATCCAGGTCTGGAAATGATTGGCCCGGAGAAGCAATTTCTATTGACGATATGGTGAATGGCAACTCCCGACTCTTACAGGTAATAAAAACTATCGTGATACTAATTCACCGAAATACGGACCTCTGCCTTGCAGGTCCGTAATTCATTGCCTATACAATAAGCACCTGGACTGCACGCCGAAAAGGCGTTCACATTTCCGCTCGAGAACGCACTGGGATAGTGTTCTTTGAGTGTTCTTCGCAGTTCATGATCACCTCCATGGTGCATTCTTAAACAATCTGAAAACACTCACATTTTCTCCAGGGTAATCATTCATCAATGGTTACTAAGCAGACCCATGAAACTTTTGAATGAAAATTCCTTCCACCTTGTTAAGGTTGTCTATCATGTGAAGGAATCTATTTGGTGTATATTCTTGAAACAATATGCAAAAAATTGGTATTAATATCCGGAAGGGGACGTCCTATGGATATCTGATTTTGGGACATATGGATATCTGATGGATATACGAGGGATATCGCCGGATTTTCTTCGGATATCCAAGGCCCATCCGCAACATCCGCATTGGACATCCGTCGGACATCCGTTGGATGTCCATGTGTTGTTAGGGTTTATGGGAAATACTAAAAACGACACAAAAAAGCCAAAAATAGATGGATCTTGAAGATTTCACATCAGACAACAGCGGAAACCTACACGGAAGTAACTGACACCACCAGCAATAACTAACTGGAGGTTAAACCACTTAAACACTGATTATCTGGGAGCGGCAAAAAACACGTATGTCATGGGTGAGAGAGAAAGAGAGAGAATATTGAATGAATGAGGTATTCCTAGGCATGACTGCATGGTCTCTGTAGGATCGATATGTAGATTCTGAAAACGATTAATCTAAATTGACCCTTTCAGCAAGCCAATACATCAGCCCTAGTTGGTAGTGAGAAAAGTGCCACAGATGGATTTGTAAACCCAATTGTTTTCCAAAATTAATAATGAATTATTTTTCTTTTGTAAAAATATTATTCAAGCCCCATTATGTATTATTCTATTGGTTTGAGCACCAAACATATCTTCAGTACCAGGGAGGTAGAGAGCAATCTAGCGTAAGGTTAGAGCCAGGAGCGGATCCAGGATATCTTTCTGGAGGGGGCACAAGCAAGGTCATATCCTGGATTTTGTTTAGGGGGGGGGCACAAGGATATCTCGTAATACAAAACGAACCCAATGATAATGGGACCGTATTAAAAGTCTTGCATATTTTTGAGGGTCTGGGGGGGGCACGTGCCCCCGTGCCCCCCCCCCCTGGATCCGCCTATGGCTAGAGCAGTAGTGGATACAGAAGAAACTCAAGGGCAGTGCAAAATATATCTTGAGCTACCTTCTCTTTTATTGTAATGAAAAATAATCAAGTCACAGGCAAATTGTGCGAATAATCCACAGGGAAAAAAAATCATTCACCTTGACCGGGATTAAAACCTGCACCCCCCAATTTCCGGTCAAGTGCTTTATCCAGTTAAGCTACCGAAGTGTATCATTCCTCCCAGTGGATAATTGTGGACACTACCAGACAAGGTGTTATGGACTGCTGAGCATATGATGCCACATGCAGTCCAAATTGTGCACACAGCACCACTCCCGGAGAGCAAGGCCCAGACTTAGAACACATATACGTATAGAGATGTTCGCTCTTGACTAGTTCACATGCAAAGTTTAAGAAAGTTTTATTTAAACTGATTACTCACACATACAAGACAGTACCATCTTATGGTACAAAAAAGTTACAATTGTGGTTATGCTATGTTAGGCAATACAGGCGGCCCCACAATGGGGGGGAAGGGCACGCACCCCCAATATGTATCCACCACTGGGCTATAGGTTACTGTTTTGAGTCTCAAATTACTATAGAAGTGATGAGAAGAGCTATCTTGAAAGTAAATAGACCTTAGTTCAAGAGAAGCAAATGACAGCTAAAAAAAAAAGATCTCAGTAGGTAAAATATGGAATGCATAGGGCTCTTGCCCATAGTTAGGGTGTTCATCCTTTGGTGGTCTCCTCTTCAGCCTACTTGGAACTTTCCTATTTCCATCTTTGGGGGGAAAGAATCAAATCCTGGAGGGGAAAATATTCCTTGGATACACTAGATTTGATGATGGCCTCCATGAGTGCAGATGTATAGGAATTAAATTGCTGATTCCTCAAGTGACTCAGGCAGTTCCAGTTTTCTGCTGAGCTGACAAATGCAGTGGTGGCAATTCGTAATGTGGTGAGAGAAGAAACAGCCATGTATAATGGCGTATGGCCAAGACTCACTACGACATCCAAGACACTGATCAGCTTTCAAATAATTGGAGAGATACTTTGACTTTGAACAAACCTTATCGACTTCAATGAAGATGAGGGAATTCTTTTGATTAACCTGCTGGTTCAGGCACATGGCCAGAAATATGCTTTGGGAGGCACTTGGGTGGTAGACAGATTACCTATACTGATATTTTGTTCTCAATTTGCACACATTGGGAAACCATACATTTGATTTAACCAGCTATATCTTTCATTTGCATAATGCTTTAAGTTAAATTCATCGATAGTTATTGGTACACCTTTTGAAATTTTACTATGCATGCCCAAAAAATGCTGCGGGTCGAAAGCCTCCAAAGTACCCCATGACTCATCATCATTTTTTGGCCTTTGAGGGTTATCGGAGCTCATATTGAGCGATATAACTGTGCCCTATATTACAGCGTATCCATTTATTGTGACAATGATACATGCACATGGAAAATATGGAAATTGGCAGATGGCTGCAGATTCAATGACAACTTTACGCGTGGGCTGGCAGGTCTTCCTCTTGCATGCACTCAGGGACGCTACTTTGTCAGGGTAAGGGCACCAAATCCCTAGGGTCTCGTTACCCTATGGGCACCAAGAGTCCTCTGCCTGTCCTCCTCCAGGCAGTGCTTCCTTTTGGTGGTAGCACGCAATGATTTGAACACTACAACCATTATCAAGAGATTTAAACAAACTTCTTGTATTTGTTATAACCTCTTTACACAAGAACAGCCAAAATGGATAAATTAAATCCCTTTTCGATTTGAGATGAAACCCATTTGAAAATAGTGGGTCGTAGAGCCATTTTATTTTGCGACTTCTTATCATTTCATAGTTCATACATGGGCTTAGAAGCAGACATCAACACTTAGATTCTTACTAAATACTTTGTCAATAAATATCAAATTAACCTCAAAAAGCCACAGGGATCAAATTAATACCTCTGCATGAAAAATTTGTAATTCGAAGAATGGAAAGTTCATACATAGGTAATATGATCGTTCTGATATGATGTAATATCTGTTCAAAATTGAAGTTCTAAGCTCTCCTTCATTGAATTTAACCACAATAAAAGTGCATTATACGTTGTTACATCATATATGTATCTATACTGCTAACTCAGAGGGGATCAATTTCATCCCTTCAGGCATGAAAGTGGTTAACCGTCTGGCTTTTCTAGTGTTAATGATGGCGATGAGCAGCAAAAAGCAGATAAGCTATATGGTGTGGCAAACTACTGAATTTTATTCTTATATTATATACTGGGTTGCTCCCGTACCGTGCGGATTGAGGAGTGAACGATAAGGATCTAATATTAGACCATTCTCGTTCACTATTATTAATTATAGGGCTAGGGAAATTATAGGCCATTCTTGTTCACTCGAGTGAGCTCATATTAATTTCAGGCTACGCGAACCTGTCCGTGACTGCTCCCGCTTAATCAACATTAACCGTACTATAGTCATACTCATATTGGTATCTGCTTAACACTAGTTAGTAGACTAATATACGTTTCATTACATACCAAAGCTTGGACTGAAAATAAGTTGCTGCAACTGAAAATAAGTTACAGTTAGAATGTTATGGTTTTAAATTAGCTCAGTATCAGACTTATTTGTGGTGTAGTTACCTTACCAAGAGCAATAATTTGTTACACAGGAGTTTTATCTCTTCACTTTTATTCAAGAAATGCAACTGATTCTCACTTTTTATCATTTTTTTTCTAATTCTGGTATGAATCAGCAAAATCGGTACTCCTGCCAGTAAAACACGCAAATATAAAATTCCCGGATAGTTTTAGGTCTTTGATTCCAACGTAAGTTCCAATCATCATTTAATAATAACCATTATCAACTTATTCCTCACCATCCAACTCAGCCTATTTTCAATGGAATCCTTGGATGAAATCATGAATAAACTCTATGGATGAAATCCTCTAGGGTGTAGTGATTGTTTTTACGGTTTTTACCGCCATTAGAATTTCCCGCGGCATGCCTCCCGTCCTTTTTTTTCGGTTGACAAGATAGCAACGAAATCCGTTAAAATAGCGTTTCCGTCGCACCTCCGGCTGTGTATGTCGGTTCAGATTTAATATTTCTTGATTCTGATGCTGTTTATCGTTGTCAGCGTTTGAGAATAAGCCTGGTGAAAGTTTTAAGACTTGACAATTCCCTCTGAGGAACATATCTTGCACGTATGCCTTTTTTCTATTTTGAATATAAAGTACAATTTAACCTTGTTTGTTGTCCATCTACTTTGGTATTTATTCTCGTATGTAATTTTCAGTATTTTAACTTGCATTATACTTGCATATACTTGCATAATAAATAACAAATCCTGGGGCAGAAGTATAACCCTGAAAATTTTCCTTTATTAGTTTGATTTCGAGTGATCGATCTTACTTTTCTAGAATGGTGATTGAGTGGTCTCCTGATCCTCCTCAGAACCATTGTGGTGAAGAAGTTGGACCTGTTGGTTCATCTAATTTTACTGTAATGGGAGGGAGTAGTTCTGATAGCGAAACCGATGAGGTTGGAAATAATGGATACGAGTTATTGCCAATGGAACCTGTTGAAGGTCCTGAAGGAAATTCGGACGGTGAAGATGAGGTAAATATGTTGGCAAATATGAAAATTTGAATGGTTTCGTACGTCTTTGGAAACTTTTCGAATTGTAAATACATGCCATTCGCGTTTCAGGTTTTGTTATTTGTTTACTGCCTTTACTTCATTCGGTTTTTCATGAATCTAATTTTGACCCAGACTGCCCACACAGAAAATAAACATCTATTAGATATCTAGTAGATATCTAGTAGATATCTACAGATAGATAAATAGTTATCTAATAGACATCTATCATAGATATCTATTAGATATATTATTGTCAAAATAGCAGCAGTTCTAATAGATATCTACGGTAGATGTCTATCAGATATTAGACATCTACTGTAGATGTCTATCAGATATTAGACATCTACTGTAGATGTCTATCAGATGTCTACTGTAGATGTCTATCAGATGTCTATTGTAGATGTCTATTAGATAGTTAACTATCTGTTTTATACTTATCTATATCTATAAAAAAATTTCTCATGCCTATGCTTGATGCAATTAACATTAGTGAAAAAATTGTCGCCGTATGATCAAAATGAAAACTACAAAAAAATACTGTGACATGGCATTGAACTTGTGATCCCCGTTCCATAGCCAAACGCGCTCACCACTACACCAACTGATCCTGTTGTAATAGAGGAGGTTTTTTGAAATTATATAACTATTGTTAAAAATACCACTTGGAAATTAATTAATTACAGCCAAACTAAGGCTCATTCAATGGAAGCATACATCTATTCATAGATGAAAATAGACAATATATAGATACAGTTGGCATAGTCGCCACGCATCGTTCTACGCGTCGCAAAATTTTTCAAGTCCGCCATCACTCCAGTAAGGAACCAAAAAAATTGTCCCTAAATCAAATGTTATATGGCTTCCTTAGCTCATGAATCGCGTTTTAAAACACACTTTCGGAGATGTATCCAAAATCGCCCCTTGTCACCTGCACATCTAATAGATGTCCAATAGACATCTATTAGATATACATCTATTCATAGATGAAAATAGACAATATATAGATATCTATTTTCCGTGTGGGTGTCTATAACTGTGACCCCGTTCTAAATTTTTTTACCACCGTTTCATTTATAATTTGCTATGAAGTATTTGGTGTGTATATCCCTCTATTCAATTTTTCGTCGCGTCCTTATTTTTATAATGAGCATGACTGGTTATTTTAATTTTTTTGTGAAAATTTGAACGTGTTCTATTTTGCTCGCATGATCCTGTGAATGATCATGTGGTCATTCAGCATGATCATTCGCCATGTATAGCGGCCTTAAGACCATCCAAAACCATATTGTAACCTCAGTATCTTAAAAGATGTTAGCATAGACAAGATATAGGAGAGTAGAGTATGCATAGCAACCAATCTAGATTTTATTACAGAAGTATTTGAAAAATTTATTTCTAAAAGTGTGGCGAAAGATATTTATAAATTTTACATCCTTAAGATTGATAAAAAAGGGAGCTGAAAGTATTTCTGCTGACAACTGAATGGTCATTTCATCTTGGACTTGAGATAAATTCACTTTATTGTCTCTGCACATCTATGTTGACGAGAGAGTTGTTATGAATGTACAAACACAAGTTATATATTTAAGTATATTAAAAACTCAGGCAACTTAAAATCCACTACAGATGCCTTAGAGTATTTTTAATTAAAGAGTATGGGCAGCTCGATACCTGAAATATCATAGTGTGACTTTTCTTGCTCTTAAGAATTACAGTTGCTGCCATGCATATTGAAATCCATATCATTTTGAATGCTACTCGGTGACCATGAGTATTTAGTAGCATCGCAGTGATATGACATTTTGAGAAAGAAGTATTATAGTAAATTTTTATGAGATTTTGATAATTTTCTCACGTTCAGGGAAGTGATTGTGACACACAAGCTGTCCTGCAGCCAGTGGATGCGGAAGAAAGTAGTGGTGGAGATCTTGTCACTGATCCTAACAAATCTGTAAGTACATAATTATTTTATCAGTCCGTATTGGAAGTGTTTCATGATGTAAGTTTTTGGGGGTCAATGGGCATACCTTTGTACTCTAGAGTTGAAATCTATTTTCAAGTTGAAGGCAGGTCTGTTTGTGTAGGTTCTAATTATGTTATTACCATGTGTCTTTGTGGGAACATGTGATTGTGTAACAAATAGCTTTATGGAAGTGATTATGATCATCTGCGTTTGTTACTTCATATCTATGATGATTCTCTCCATAGCATGTCATTTTTGTTTATGGTAGAAGGCTAAAAATATTTTAATGTACATCATTTAGGGCCGGATTTAGATTTAAAAAGCCCCTAGGCTATTCCAATTATTATGCCCTTTCACTCCGAATTTTAAGTTTTCATTCCTGTGGATCTTAACAAATACATATGAATGCAGGCCCCTCTTCATCTTCATGAGGCCCAAGGGTGAAGTCTTACTAGCTTACCGGTAAAATCCAGCCCGGACATCATTGTAAGTGATTAAATATCTTTACAGATTGGAAGATAGGGTAATCATTCAAATCAAGTTTTATCCTTTTAATGAACATATTTTTCCATGGTATTTTAATGCATACCCCTAACTTGTGCTTCTAATATCATATGTTCTTGATTAAAAATATTCTGATGCTAGAAAATAATATGTATTTTGAAATAAGAATTGATTTTTCCGCTCCTTTGCTGTAACATTAACTGGAATGCAATGGGTCAATGGGAGTCCTTTACTGGATCCCCTGTCAGATATAGGAAGGCTTAGAGTTAATCGCGTTGACATGAAGAATCCATCCACCTTAATTTGATGTTATACCCTCAGAGCTTAAAGCATGTAATGCCCCAATGCTCCTACCAGTTACCTTAGTTAATCTTTCTTTGTATACAATCTTTAAATGTTGACACATGTGCAAAAGTCATAGGCTAGACTGTTTAATTTAATAACCAAACACTGCTAGTCATATTCATGCACAGATGTTATTCATTTATAATAATGCCATCATTATTTCTGAGAGTGTGTCAATGGGCATTCCATTTAGAGTCCAAATACATGGACAGTGTGTTTTATATTTTTAATGTTTGGGTCAAGATTCACAGGTTTTGTAGTGTTCTCTTGTTCTAAACTACCCTATTGATTATAATTCAATGATATCTTTGTTTTTTGCATCCTCTCTTTTTACCACTCTTCTTTCGACTCTTTCATTGTCCTCCTCAGTAATATTTAATGCTTTTTACATAGTAAATTCATAATTTAGTGATCATTACCTTCAGTTGTTGTCACATATTGCCTCTGTTGATGATGTTGGAAGAGATTCTGTGACTTTATTTTGTGTAATAAATCTAATATGAACATTCAGTCATGCTAAGGTTTCCTTCCAGGTCTCAGATGTGCCAACAACACCAGAACAAAGCCAAGACATGGATCCTGAAACTATGGACAAGGTAAGGCATGGCAATGCAAATGCTGGAGTTGTGGTACTCTATGGGCAGTGATGTACTTTTGCCTCAATGACTTGCTTCTTATGGCCACTTTTAACAATGCATTAATTAGAATGACAACAACTCGGTGAAATTAGGGAAGCAGGAAGGGATTGCAGGCGGAAGAAAATGGTCAACACAATATGGAGGTTTGTTTGAGCAATTTGAAAGTTTGCAAAGTGATACAAACATGTTCATGAATGAACAAGTGTTTGTCACCCTCTCTCCTCTCCTTAAGTTCCTGAAAACAAATGGTCAAATTCTTTCTCCACCCACTCCTTAATCGACTCCAATCTCCACAGGGGTTTTCCGTCTAACCACCCTCCCTCCGTATTGTGTTGACCATTTTCTTCCATCTGCAATCACTTCCTGGTACATATTCCTGCTAATAGTGTGGTTTCCTATTATTTTTTTATTGCCTAAATCTAAAGATTATTACTCCTGGGGTACGTATTTCTTGATTTCTCGTATTTAGATTTCTAAATGACGATATCTATTTTTAGCGATTGAATGAAAAGTGAAAATTTTCAAGCCCGTGAAAACGCCACGGGTACGTATGAATGCCGGGAAAACTCAGTGTGACGTCGTTCTGGTTCCCGCTGCCGCAAGTGAGGTGACCTCGGGGCGAGGATATTGCACGCCACTGCGAAGCTGGCTGCTAGCAGGTAGCAGAGTACCATGCTAGCTGGTAGTGCTTGGCTTAAATAAGGATTGTTAATACCTTATCAAATGAAGAAAACTTTCCGACCTTAGCCAGTTTTAATAGGTGATTATTAAGACATATTTCCCTGAGCTCTGTGCGTCATGCATGCATTGGTAATCTCAGACGATGTAAAACTCCTATCTACTCGTATAGAAACTAGGTCCCTGTGACGTCACGTGGAGTGGCATCGCATGGGCGCCAATCTGGCCTTTTTCAAATAAGGATAAAAATTGACCATTGCCATTCGTCTAAACCGGTATTTCTAAAACCAAATAATTTGTATATTATGAATACACTAATGGTGGGTAACGAATCGCAATCAATGTCTTTCATTTTCTTTGATGAAGGAAACTACCCTATTCTCACTCCTCCTCAGTTACCCTTCCGGGGACTTCTCTCCCCCACCTCATCCTTGCTTCACTACATACTCCTACCTCTCCATTTTTAATGACATATACTCACGGGTCTACGGGATACAGGTCTCTCTTTTACTCAGGCCATTCTATTCTTCTCCATCCCCTTGGCCTTCCCATTTCTTTAGATCTTTCCCCAGTGTCATTCTTCTACTGTTATGACTAGAATCCCTCTACCACCACTGGGTTTTCCCATATTTCTTTAGCCATATGTTTTCTCACTGTCTCCCCAACTTATTCCTGTTTCCCACCCCTTCCTCAAACTTATCAAATCCTCCCCCACCCCTTCCTCAAACTTATCAAATCCTCCCCCATCCCTTCCTCAAGGTATGAATGAATGTGATGTTCTTATGTACTACCGTGCCTTGTACCAGATGATGGCTCTTTGAGCCTAAACTGAAGCTACCTTTCATTTCAATACTACCTAAGAATGTTATGTTTTAATGTTTGATTTTGCAGTTTCAAGAGTTATAATGTGTATTCATATTCATTTCTTCTCGCTCTTATCAGATCAGGGCTGCTATGTCAGGATTTTCTCTCCCGTTGACTGCTGTCCCCAGCTGGGCATTCCACATTCCTGAAGAAGAGTGGCGCTCCCATTTAGTTGAGCGAATGCAAATCATACAAGATAGAGGTAGACATCTTTCTACAACGAGCCAAAGTGAGACAAATGTGAATAAAGAATGAGCGTCGTTATTCATTTGGACTTTATTAAAAAATAAAAATACTTATCATTTCACACTTTATCACAATATATAATGTATTGTTATGGACTTATGTTTTAATATTGTTGATGATGCCCTCACGCTGGGATGTGATGATGTGACCTTGCTGTTTCTATGTCCAGCAAGGAAATAGAAAGATGATATATGTACATGTTACCTGTGGAATATATATTCAGCCTTTTATCTCAATTGCCTTATCCATATACTCTTGAGGCAGGTTCCAGTTACAAGTTCTCCAGGTAATCAAACATTCCACTTCTGAGATCTCTTATTTGGCACTTCTATATACATTACTGAATGAATATTTTTGGCAAAAATCAGCCTCTGCCTCTACGTCTCCTTCTGGTTACATCTGGTGGAAGACCCTTGGCGTAAGGTTTTCTTGCATTTGTTTCCAGGTAATAGATTCCTCTGGCACTGTGATGAATGAAAAATTTACATTAATGTATCAAACATTATAATTTATCAAGATTAATTCATTTGTTATTCTATATTTATTTTTAAGCTTATAGTAACAGAATTATTTGTTAACAATATCTTTTGTGAGAAATGAATCGGTGAACTTAGTTTACTACAAATTTTTTAAAGTTTATGATGCATAATTGCTAACTTAACAAATATTTTACTTTGGAGGCAGGAGGAGGAGTGAAAAATTTTGTTCTAGCATATACTTAACCATGTTTTTAATGTGTGCGTAACCTTTATACATGTAATCTGTATTTCAAAGTGTTGAAATTGTTGTTTGGTAGTACTTAGCTCAAGTCTATGCTGTGTACCAGTTTAGCATCCAGGCAAGTACAAATTGTGCTTTTTTCGTGGTTATTAACTACCTCTAACAAGTTGTTTATTTATATTGAAAGACATACACTGCAGCCAATGGTGAACAATTTAATAAATTATAAATACGATTGAGATTACCTTTCATTTTCATAGTACTTTTACTTATCTGATAGTTAAAATTTCCTCGTAACGTAATAATCGAATTACATTGTGAAGTTTGGGTAATGGTAAAGTGATTTCATTTCATCACTTGGTATGGGAAATTTTTATTGCCCCTTGGCATTTGGGTTAATTTTTGACAGATGTGAGAAAATTGATTTAAAAAAATGGGCTGTTTTGTTAGAGGGACTGTTGAATGCCCCATGTTTATTGGCATCAGGGGCACAGGTTGGAATTAAGGCTAGGGGGGGTTTTAGGCGCAACTAGTACTTACGGGTGTGGGGTATTGCATACCTACCAGGGTAAGCAGGAGTTGCAGATGCCCTCCTCCAGAAAAAAATTGAAGAATAATGGTTCAAATTGGCGAGTTTTACGGCTTTCTGAGGGATATTTGATAATTCCTAACACTATTCTATAAGTAATACTTATCCAAATAAGTAAAATGGATTAAACTTAAAAATTTCTCTGAGCTCTGGGTGGGGTTTTATCCCCCAAAACCCCCCCTCGCTGCGCCACTGATTGGCATTGAGATAGAAAGTGAACTCATAGGAGAATTTGTGTTGTATTACTCAGTGCATGATAATAAATGATCATTTTGCTTCAATACCGGTGCATAAAAGAGTATATTTAAGGATATGAGATTTATTTGAATAATTTCAATTAAGTATTATGTAAAACGTTTACCACATGGTTTTGTTTTACCTTTTTGCAGACTGGACTAATACTTTCGTACGCTATGTAATCATGACCGCATACATAACCGACGATAGGTAAGGAAAAAAGTTGCATAAATAACATATACTTTTCGCATGCAGGGAATGGGTTGAACTGGTCACCCTCGGTGCTCACTTAAGAAATTCTTTTAGTCTGTGACTATTGTTGCAATTGCTTAAGCCATCAACTTTGTGATATCGATCTCAGATATATTATAAAAGGCCTACAAGAGCTATCGTACATTTTTTTTCGGATCGTCCTTCATCGTCATTTTTCTTTCAGACGATTTATTTTTGCGAATAATCGAAAGAGATTAAATGATTGGTTCTATATTTGTTTTATAACAAAAGTGAGTATAGAGCGAATATTTTTTATTTAATATAAAAAAAAAATTGTACGTAGGTGGATTAAACTGATTATGAAAGTGATCAAAATGAGCGGGATTACAGCTTTTTTTTGTTTTGACATCAGCTTCGATGTTGGAACGATAAGTACGGTGTTGGCCCTGCTGAGGTTAAAGAGTATTGGAGAATTCGGTGAAAATTATACTACTGTTTTGGTTCTTTCGGGATCGATGGTAAGTCCAGAATTGTTCTCAAATTTCTTCCTTTATTTGTTATAACTACATAGGTATGATAGTGTCACGTTGCTTAGCGTACTCCAATTACTATAAGGTATTTATGATTGTAAATTTTACCAATTTAAAATGATTAATTATTCATGAAATCGACGGATGATCAAATTTTTGTACAATGAATTCCTCTTAAGTCAATGCAAATCACGCTAGAGTCTTATCATTTGTTAGGTGCCTCAACATACCCACGTGGATTAATCAGTTCGTACCACGCATTGAGGAAAATTATTGTTGCTCGACAACGCAGTAGCCATTAGGGAGGGGGGTTTCAAAACCTTCCCGTAAAATTTTCGGTAATCTTGGGGGTCTCTCTCCCACCTAAAGAACCCCCAAGAAAATTTGGGAGTCGTGTGCCGGACGCTCGAAGGCTTATAGGTCGTAATGAAACTTGTATATTTTCTCGGCCAAGAGTTCGTTTTTCCTCCACGAACATGCCTTAATTGATTATGAAACTGCAATTATTAACAAATCACGAAATAAAATTATAAGGTAACGCTTTATTTTGCTCAGCGGGATTTCAAGAAAAAAGTTGTTCTAAAAGATAATGCTATGCCATCACAATACCGCTGCGAAAGGCTCACGCAGAATGCTTGAACAATAGAGCAGCGGAGAGTCGGGATTTGGACTCAAGGTATTAAACAACGATAAAATATTTTATTTTTATAAATGGTTACTGGACGTAAAAACGCTGTGAATGTTTGTGCGGAATGTAATTTACTTCAAGTTTTCCCAAGGAAAAGTAATTTGTCGATTTAAGGGTAGTTTACCACTCTTCCGTGTCTACTGATAATAGTAGTAATAACAACCACTATCTGCAAATCTCTGGCTGTGCTATGGGAAGTAGGTTTAGCCCTTCCTGTGCAAATCTCTTCCTCGGCCTGTTCGAAGAAAATTTCCTATCAAATTACCCTCTGAAACCTCTCCTTTGGCTCAGATACATTGACGACATATTTATTCTCTGGTCGCATGACATCAATTCCCTTAACACCTTTGTCTCTTCACTTAACTCTTCCGCCTCAGTTTCTTTCACTTCTTCCATCTCTAATACCAACATCACTTTCCTAGATGTGGACATTCTTCTTTCCGAAAATAACAAATTCAAGACATCTGTCCACATCAAAGCCACCAACAGACAGCAATACCTCCACTATGACAGTTGCCACCCACCACATACCAAACGTTCAATCCCTTTTTCTCTCTCCGTCCGTGGTCACAAAATCTGCAACAACCCCGAAGACCTTGAGAAGTTCCTTTCCAATCTACACACTTCTCTTCTACGCCGCGGGTATCCCAATAAACTGTTAATCAACAAAATTAGAAAAAAACCCTACAGGTCCAATAAACCCCGTGCCGAAAAGAATTGCTCTCCATCTCTTCTCACCACTTACTTCCCCGGTGCTCATGCCTTACAGGACATCCTGAAGGACTTGTACCCCATTCTCTCCAACCACAAATCCACCTCAAAAATTTTCCCCTCTCTTCCACGGATCACGTATAAGAGACCACCTAACCTCAGCACCATCTTCAAAGCCACCCGCCCCCTTCAAAAATTGAATTCAGTCCCCACTATCCCACCCTCGCCGTGCAACCGTCCTAGATGTAAAACGTGTAAAATTTTCTCTCCACCCCCAGCCTCTTTCCTCTCCAAACTTAAATTCCTCCCTATATCTCCTTCCACCACCTGTACCTCCACCAACATCATATACCTCCTTCAATGCAACTTCTGCCCCGCTTTTTATATAGGCCAATGCTCCACCCCCCTCAACCTCAGAATAAATAATCACCGCGCCTCCTGTTGTCCGTCGTCTCCACACGCATCTCTCCCGGTCCCCACACATTGATTTTCGCATGATTCCATCTTTAATCTATGTTTCAAAGTTTCTATCATTGCCTCCCTGTCACCCACTGACTCGCCCCTCAATCTCCACACCCTCGAATTGGCATGCATCTGGCGTTTGCAAGCCAACAAGCACCCTGGTCTGAATGTATCTTGTTGAGTTAGCCCCGCCCCAATACACCCCTCCCCTCTTCCCCCCACCTTTCCCCTTTTTCCAACACACTCCTTTTTCCAACACACTCCTTCCCCACTCAATATCTACTTGACTGATGAAGCGGCTACAACCACGAAAGTCTTTCAGTTTCAGTTTTATTTTTCGTGTGAGTGTTTTCTCCTTTTTTTTCGTGTCTATGTTTATAGAAAAAGAAAATCACGGGAAGGGTGGAAGAAAATAGAACCCATTACTTTAGGAAACGGAAAGGAAAAATAGGCCCTCAGTCATCTTGCCGAGCGTAATGATTAATTGTAATATTGTTCATGCCCCTTAAATAATTAAGGTAGTAAACATTGGCGCCGACTCCATGGGGCCTGAGGGGGCCCGAGCTCCCTCAAAAATTCGTTATCGGTGTGAGGAAAAAATGTGTGAGGTTTTTCGATTTTCCCCGTAGTGTCCAGATATCGAGATTCGAGTTATCAGGGTTCTAGGGTTGATCATATGACTCTTCTAAAATGCTTAAAAAACTTCAAACTCGCTACTTATAAAGTTTCCCGGGGCATGATCACCGGTTTGGGCCCCCCCAATATTTTTTGTAAGTCGGCATCCCTGGTAGTGAATCAAATTTTTTCTATTTGTATTCTTTGGGCTCCTGCAGTAATATTAAGTATTACTGCTATCATCTTTATGGGCGGATCTATACTTGGATTTTCTGAGGGCTGGGCGTTAGACTCCGGAGTGGTGTCAGTGTACAATGAGGATCTGTGGGAAGTATTGGCGGGTGGCGGGGCACTAGCAATGGACCAAGCTTCTGCTTACGAGAGGTGAGGTTTGAGACGAGAATTTTGTGCGGTGGCTGAAGTGTTGGCCTCCATCCATTACGCCCGTGGTCCTTGGTTCAACTCACGGTTGTGGGAGATATTTTTTAGACTGCCTGATCCCTGCGTTGAGTGCTTTGTGGAGTGCACTCCAAGCATAGAATTCCGTCCGTCGCGTCGAATGGGATGTTAAGTCGTGATTTCTTTCAGTGGCGCAGCGCGGGGGGAAGGGGGTTTGGGGGATAAAACTCCCCCCAGAGCTCAGAGAAATTTTTACGTTTATTCCGTTTTACTTAATTGGATTGATATTACCAATTAGAATAGCGTAGGGATTAACAAAATACCCCCCCAGAAAGTCGTAAAACTCACCATTTAAAACCATTAATCTTAAAATTCCGTAATTTATTAATCTCGCACCTACCGCTTATCCTGGTGGGTATACCATACCCCCACACACCCCAGTATTAGTTGCACCTACTCCCCCAGCCATAATTCCTGGCTGCGCCCCTAATTTCTTTGTCATCTTTCGTTGAGAGCTGGCTAATGGGGACGCCGGGTTTCTCTTCTTTTTTTCATCTACATCTTCATTCCACCCCAAAGGCCGCCTCTATATCTATTCTTAATTGCTCAAGTAGTCTTGCGCGTAGACTCCAAATCTCTAGCGGCTGGGATCTTCGTTAAGGCCTGTTTACACGATACATTGACACGTACGAGTTAATGTGCGTTTGCGTGAATGATTTTTGTGGACCGGAACGGAACATGTACGAATGCATGAACCAAATTAGAACAGGTTCAATTTTCTGTGCATGCATTCGCACAAGTTGGGTGGTTACACGGTGCATTTTGGCGTTCATTCTCGCGTTCATACATTTATACATTAACCCGTGCGTGTTAATGCACCGTGTAAACAGGCCTTTAGACATTGTGTAACGCTTTCCGTACGCCCGCAGCAGTTTGTGGCGAATCGCGCTCATTCCCTTTGTATTTTATTAAGTTTGGGATTAAGTCTTCCTGCGCCGGCTCGCTATACCATGCCATATCAGTGGCGCCGACTCCATGGGGCCTGAGGGGGCCCCAGCCCCCCCAAAAATTCGTTACAGATGTGAGGAAAAAATGTGTAAGGCTTGTCGATTTTCCCCGGAGTTTCCAGATATCGGGATTCGAGTGATCAGGGTTCTAATGTTGATCATATGACTCTTCTAAAATTCTTAAAAACTTAAAATACACTACTTATAAAATTTACCGGGGCAAGGTCCCCGGTTTGGGCCCCCTCAATATTTTTTGTAAGTCGGCACCCTTGTACCATATACCATATGCTCACTGCGTATTCAAGGTGTGAATGGACGAGTGCGAAATATCTTTTCTCTTTTATTTTTTCATCCGATAATCTTCGCCCAACACGCTTCAATAATCCTAGCTTTTCTAGAGTTCAGCCAAAAATATATTTTATATGTGTTCCCCACGATAGGTTCGAACTTATCGTTATTCCCAGGTATTTCATTTTACTTATTTCTTCCGTACCCTTTTCGATGGCGCCAATAAATCTCAGCCATCTTCCGTTAAACGACCAACGAAAGGGTTAATGGTCTGTCCTTGATAGTGATTTAGCAGTGCCCGTCTGGAAAATTTTCAAATTCAATTTTCAGAAAATATGGCATATTAATGTCAAGTCTTTTCACGATTGTTCGATGAAGTGACAGTTTGAAGAGCATCCTGGAATATTCACAATTAAGTAATTGAATTCGATTCTCGATGGAACCTGTTAAGGCCACCTGTTAGTGTTATCAAAATACTCTCTCTGTTGTTTCATGTAAAAGATAACTTTCCTTAAAAGTCTTAGGTCTCCACTTCATTGTCAGGTAAATCCGCTACAATTACAGAATTCATTATAAACCAACAGAAAACAAACAAATGAACCAATCAGGACGGGAGTGGAGTGAAAAAATCCAGGAAGGAGGGGCGGGTTTTTCCAATCCACTCCCGCCCTGATTTGTTCATCTGTTTGCTTTGTAATGGTACATAAGAAATGCTATAATTGTTGAGGAATTACCTGACAATGAAGTGTCAAAACAAAATCCGGGTGGTTCTAATGATTTTTGTGGTGTCGAGAAATAAACTTTCGTGTTGTCATTTCCATGATGGAATCGGTTCCAAGTCACGCCAGAGACCGTCAAAGTTACCTGTTTAGACGTTAATATGGTTAAGAACTTACCTAGGTGGGACGTCCTCGCCCATTTTAATGAGCTTTGATCTATCCGTTGTGGTGCACCAGCCGACGAGGTATAGGAGCAGGTTGGAGCAGGGCGTGGCCCAAAAACCCCTCTCGCTCGTAATTGACTCGATGAAGTACGGTGTTACCTTTTGATGATCGCACGCCAAAGTCTCTGGAAGTTCAGAAAATGTGGATTTGGAATGAAGGAGTATTATAGGAATTAGTCACAGTATTCAGTTGGCAATGATTCATGCAATCAGCAATGATACACTTAGTTCCTTTCTTACTTCATGAAAAACTCATATCAAAATGCAATATGTGGTACACCACGTGAATGAAACCGTGTTTTTCTAGTCATTTTTAGTGGAATTGATAGGTTTTAATTTTGCTTACTCCTAAGAACACAATCAAAGTGATTTTTTAAGTATTTCCGAATCTTAATGTGCATCACCTAACGAACAGATTTCAATTTGAAAGAATATATTGAAAGTTGAAGAGAAATTTAGATTTCAATCGACGTAATCTCTTGAGCCATACGAGATTTTTCGTTGCGTAGGCTGCCGAGTTTCTCTCTCCAACACCAACATCACTGATTTTTCGTTTTAAGAATTCTTCTTCCTTTCGTTGCGTCAGCCTTCAAATTTATATACTTAACATGTGTTGTAAGACTGGTGAATTTAATCAACTTTTGAAAACTTGGCTTAGCGCTTGACAGTATTTTTTTATTCCAATTAAATTTGTGCAATGAAATAGACTGATTGAGTATATGTTTTTTAACTTGCAATTTTAGCAATGAAAGGCAAACTTCCACTAAATTTGGAAAGTAACGAGCTCTTCCACCTTGTACTAGCTTCAAGTTTCGATTTAAATTTGAAATGATGAAGCTAAAATTGACGTTACTTCACTCTAAAGCTTCGGAAAATTATTACATAACTCACGAAGGAGATTTTATGAAATACGAGTACAATGTAATCAAGAGAAAAATATTGAGTCACATCCTTTGTTTTCGATATTGATCATCGTAGTATATACTAACTAGAGCGCTCAGGAAGCAAACGCTTAAGCCAACGTTGAAACCCCCCAACATTAATGTGTTATAATGGGAAATGGAAAAAAGTTAGCAAATAAAATAATCCCTGAATTTTTAAAAAGATTTGATAAAAATCATGATGCATCATGTCCTTCGTGAGCATGAATTTAATGGAAATATGTAGAATTTCCAGTCGAAACAAATTGGATATAAAAAACGATACCGTTGTGGTCAGCGTATCAGATCCATTAGCCCCGTCACGCGGTCACAGATTATACCAGTTTAATGTTGGTTCTATGCGTAGTAGTCCTCCCTTCAAGGGTGGATTTTGGGGGGTGGGATCACAGGGGTCATGACCCCCCAAATTTTATAATAGCGTGGTTTCCTATAATTTTTTTATTGCCTAAATCGAAAGATTATTACTCCTGGAGTGCGTATTTCACGCTCTTAGATTTTCGAATGACGATATCTATTTTTCGCGATTGAACGAAACGTGAAAATTTTCAAGCGCACGAAAACGCGACGGCTAAGTAGGAATGATGGGAAAAGTCCGTGTGACGTGTTTCTGGTTCCAGCTGTCGGCGTGTGAGGTGACATTGGAGCTAGGCTTCTGCGTTGATACGACGCAGGCTGCTAGCAGGTAGCTGAGTACCCTGCTAGCAGGTAGCGCTTGGCTTAAATAAGGATTATTATTCCTCTATCAAACGAAGGAAACTTTCCGAACTTAGGTATTTTTAATGTGTGATTATAAAGAGATGTTTCCCTGAGTTCTGTGCCTCATGCATGCATTAGTAATCTCAGACAATGTAAAACTCCTATCTACTCGTATAGAAACTAGGTCCCTGTGACGACACGTGGAGTGGAATCGCATGGGCGCCAATCTGGCCTTATTCAAATGAGGTTAAAATTGACAGTTGCCATTCGTCTAAATTGGGATTTCTATAACCAAATAATTTGTATATTAAGAATACACTAATGGTGGGTAAGGAATCGCAATCAATGCATTTCGTTTTCTTTGATGAAGGAAACTATCCTATTATTTAATTTTTTTATAAGTTTAATAGTTTTTTTTGTATCATGGTAAAGGGATAGTATACGCGAATTAATGGCTACAAGTCCTTAACGTGAGAGAACTTTGAGTTTTTTTTTTGTCGTAGGGCGTAGCACTCCCTACTGTAAAAACACCCCTCTTTCCCGAGGGTATTCCATGCTCCCTGGACCCAGGTAATGATTCCCCACAGTTTTACGTAGAATCTGCCCCTGCCTCTCTCCCTGTTGTATTTTAATACTCGGAGACATACTCGCAACATAAACTTTTAACAACGAAATTCCAATGTGTTATACAATGTAAGAATACGCTTAGCTTCCATGAACAACATACTCTTTCTCGTCAGGAAGATGAAGAAAATAATGGATTAATCGTGATTGAGGGTATCACCAATATGAAAATCCGAAAATCTCCCGTTACCTCGGATTATGCCATTCCAATCTTGGTCGCCTACGCAGTTGCCGATTATAGCTTTTGGTAATAATTTTATTTTGTAGTGTTGATTGATCCACTTACCGTAAATGCCGCCGGTGCAACCAGGCTGGCTCGTCCCCCCGTTCACATAGAAGTCAACGTGTCCATTAGGTCCCCACTGCCCCAACACGCCTGCTCCGGTGTGAATAACATCCACAAACAGGGCATCTGTTGGGTCCAGGTCCCGAGAGCGATTACTACCCATATAGAAGATGATTGTGGGATCCAAGCCTGTTGTAAGCATGCAATTAACAAAGGAATTAGCGTATTTTATGTTTGATATTGTATTGAGTATTAGCTAATTCAAGGTTTTTATTGATCGCGTAGTAATTAATTTTTAATAAGTGTGTTTACAATAATTTCAAATAATATATATTTTGAGATAAAGTTATAAGTGGATATGCCCTACTTATGGTCTTTGTGCATTCATATTTTGTAATTATGAATCAAACCTGGTTAGCTGATCCAGATTAGGTTTTATTCACTTTGTAGATGATTGAATAGATAATGTTATACTAATGATCGAGTAGATAATATAATACTAATACTATTTCCCATGAACACATGAAACACCGTGTCAGCTTATTTAATGCTTAATTTATTCGGGAATGCGGGAGGAAACTGAATAAAGAAACACCTAAAGTGAAAATGTTTTGTTACATTTCTTTGTTCACTGTTAGACGATGATATTATCAAATTGTACCCCTATAAAAACATAAAATTGGAATAGTCTACTTCGTTGTAACTGACCTTGTTTCTTGTATACTAGAGACTAAATATTTTCATTTATTATAGTTTACTCGCCTGTTATCCGTCCTATCCTCTTCTCTCCCACGTAATTTGCTATGAGGCCGGCTATATGTGCCCCGACGCTGTATCCAATGACGTGCACTCCCTGTGGCGGCGATCCCACGAAACGCAGGCGTCGTGGTGTCTCCTGGACGACCTCCTGGGTGATCTTGTCTCCGTTTCCCACGCTACCTCCGCCGCCAATCAAAGCGTTTATCCTGGTGGCGCTGAGGACATTCCTAGCTCCACCTTGGGAATTTCCTCGGGCAAAGCCTTGTGCGGCGCCTCTTCCTACCCCTTGGACGTTCACCCGCGAGAGACCCTGTACGTAAACTCTGCCTGCGTTTGACGGCTTTCCTCGCCCGTTTTCCCTCGAAACCCCCTGTAACTTTGCTCTGTTAGCCCCCTGTACATTTACTCTGGAGACTCCCTGCACGTTTACCCTGCCCGCGCCTCTGGTATTTCCTCTTGCTGTACCCGGTGCGTCCGTCTTGGTGACTCCTATGAATTTTCCACCTTCGGTGTCTACTGCGTCTGTTCCTCGGGGGACGCTGATTAATTTTATTCGAGTTACTCCTCCCCCTCTGGTGGTGCCTAGTACGTTTCCTCTGGTGTCGTCCGGTGCTTGATTGACGGCGCTGGCGGAGTTCCCTCGCGTTACTCCTTGATTACTTCCTCTCGTGGTACTTGGCCCATTTCCCCTCGTCGCGCCTTGTACTTCGTTTCCTCTGGTGGCGCCGGGTAGGTCCGCACCGACTCCGGCGTTGTTGGGGACCCAAGATTCTCCACCGCCCCTGAGGCCGCCACCAACGGCTTCTGCTCCTCCCTGTCCTCTCGTTCTCCCAGCTGTCCTCCCGAGCAATTGGACAACCCTCTGACCGAAGTCGCCGTCCGCGGTCGCTTCGCCCGGGCCTTCACCGTCGTCGTCGTCGTAGTCGTTGAAGTCTCTGTATCGACTCCGCGTGTCTGCTTGGCGCGTCACCCTGTTGACGGAGAGGAGGCCACGGATGGACCAACGCCACGCGTCGTCCAGCCATCCGATGAGCTGGGCGATGCAGAGGGCGCAAAACCGCGGAGCCCACTCTATCTGGCTGAGGCAAGGTTCCACCACGAGCGAGGAGTAATCCACTATGATGACGTTGTACTCGCCGCGGGTGAAGTAGGCTGGAAAACAGTAGGACACGTTTAAATATACAGTTCGAAGTGGTCTTAAAGGTACCCATTTTATGAATTCCATTGAAATGGAGTTTTACATATGCATTACTATAATATACGATAAAATGTATTTGTGCGGAAAAGTTGATAAATTCAATGTTTTATTCGACTCTGCTTAAAATTTCAAGGAAAGATAGAGATATGTATTGCATGTAATTATTACTCTGACAAACACATTAGAATTATTCATCCATGAAGGCGATTTGGTAATGAGCGGTGGAGCTTGAGAGGAAAAAAATGTTTTCCTGGGTGAAACTAGTGAGTAATACTAACGTTTAATTATGCTTCCCACGAAGTGCACACATCAGTGGAATTTCAATACGCACGGTTTTCGTACCAGTTTAAAAAATGACTTATTGGACCTACCTCTAGCTCATGGATTTGTTGAAATTTAATTTTGGACTCTCAATATGTGATATATCCGTAAGCTTAGCCTCCTTTTTTAAAGCTCATGATTCCTTCAATTTTAAAATCGCATCGTTCAGTCATGTAGCCAGCTATAGAGGCACGCTAAATTAGCAAACAAAATTTTTATCCATGAATCTTAATTTATATTAAAGCATGCTTAATTGATGAGTTCCAATATTTTTAAAAATTTAGACCACGCTATCTATATATTGAGCTATCTGCTGATGGAATTCGCCCTCTTAAAAGCAAACGATGAAGGCTGACTTATTTCAAATTATGTGCTTGACAATCTCTCCGTGAAAAAATCGACCTCTTATGTCGTTTTATTGCTTTTTTACCATTACAGTGCTTACCAGACAAAATTAGTCTGTTTTTTTTTTGCTGCGTAGAAGTACCGGAAGCGTCATTACTTGACGGAATCATATTAGTGAGTGCAGTAAAATTTAAGACGCTGATTAAAATGACGTTTCTGACCTGTGATGCCTCAGCCGTAGTCCCTCCATCGCCTTTATTCTCACTTACCTTTGCGCATATCTGGGCTGGGCGAATATTTTCGTCCTCCGCCGAATCCGTGGATGACCACCTTAGTGGGATGAGCTGCGTCGAAGTGCGTCTCCATGAGGGCCGGCCCTGCGTCCTTCAGGAGGTCCAATTTTTCTCCCTCCTCTTGCGTGGACCTAGGCAAAGGGAAAGTGAAGTCAAGTCAAGATTGGCGGGTGCTTAAGTTGAATTGGACTTCGAGTAAGGATTAGATTTTGGATCAAGAAAATAAGCACTCCAGTTATGAAATAATCATGAACATGAAATATTTGATCTGGAAATCGAACTTGATTCCGCGAAGTAGGTGTTCTAAAGTTTCCTTTGCGTTGTGTCGTAAGTCTCGATGACAACTCTAGTGAAGCTGCCTTTTCTATTCCTTGGTTTGGGATTTTTGAAAATTTGAATGAGTCCGACCGACGCAGTATCTTTGGGTCCCGGTGGAGGAAATCTATAAAATTATGGCTTTCTTTTCCATTTTTGATCGGTTTACTTATTTTTTTTTGTATCCGCTATGCTTCGCCCGAGGTATTTCTCTCGAGTCTTTCCAGTTACTCCTCTCCCTCGACCTTGTACAGACCTTCGTGTATTGATAATGTGCCCTGAAGTGCCCTTCTCTTAATGTTTTGGCTGCGTTTATGAATCACCCTCAGTCAAATTAATAGCATTTCGCTATCATCTCGTAACGCAGTAAAATTTACTGTCAGTAAACTTTATCATAGTACAGTAGATTCCGTTTAATGGGTCCACCGGTTACTTGGGGCAGCCGCTTAATTGGGGCAGATCTTGAAGAACAGAACTCAATAGAGGAATAGCCCAGAGTATTCTCCGCTTAATTGGGACAGCATGCCGCTTTATTGGGCCATGAGTCGGCGACATAGACTCTATACTCGCGACGAAATTAAATTTTTTTGTTTTCAGAAAACTATTTTTTCCTCCTTTGATTTACTCTTATTTTTCACAAATATTCCTATTCTTGCCCTATTTTGAAAGCTCTTGTTGTTATACTATCCGCAAGAGGATAGGACTTAGCAAAAGATATTAATTCAACGTCAAAAATGATAATAAATTAATTAAACTCGCTGATTTAATATTCAAATTAAAAGTTTTATAAACTTTTGTTGCATTATAAAACATTCTTTAGTCTTCTTTCTGTCATTTCAACGTTTGTTTATGCCCATATACAGTACAGTTCGCCTAATTGGGGCAGCCGCTTTATTGGGGCAAAGTGCACAAGTCCCGATATGTCCCAATTAACCGGAATATACTGTATTTAAGTATAGCGGGACTAGCCACGGTGATAACTTTTTACGGAGTCACCCGCACAATTTATCGTAGTATATTTAGTATTCATATTTACTACTACATCTTAATTAATGTAACCAGAAGATGCTCGGAAATTGTGTCTTTAGATTTGATTTGTATCGCAATTAGAAGGGTGGGGATTTGACTCCCTTTACAATCATTCACGCCTGCGTTGCGTCTATGCGGACTGGGAAATGACCTACTGGGAAGCGATCTCCTCTAAAACCAAACCTCCTCTGGTACATTCTGGTACATTAGGGTACAGAAATACCACATTATCTCATTTAAAATCATTATGATCGTTCACGAGGTCGTTATAGAATGACGAAGTCACGTGAGGAGGTTGGCTTCTTATGCGAACAGAGGCTTTTTCGTACCTCGCGACATTACGCAACAAAATCCTTATTACGAGACATGGCTCTGCCATCAAGTCGTTTATTCCGAGCCTCGTGTGAGGAGCCATCCATTGTTTACGCAATGTCGTATTCATGTGATGTCCTTCGCTCCGTCTATTTTTTTCTGCGCACATCTTTTTGAGGTCGTGGTGTTGTTAGGCAATAACCTCGGTTACATCGGGAAGTGTTTCTAATTTAAGTTGAATTATTATTTGCGTCAAGTTCCTTTGGCTCCGGCTACGTGTCGCTGTGATGAGTATGGCTGCATCATTGCCCTGTGAGGAATGGCAAATTGTCGATTATGATTTGTCACTTTTCATTAATTAACTGAGTTAATCATCAAATAAATGTGCATTTTTATCACTATATAGACTTGCGAAGATATTAGATTTGACTTATAGAAAGCGTATTTCTGGAATATGTTTGTCATATGAGTTTACTTCTGGAATGTGACGGACGAGTTTAGGGTTTGTGACCTATCGTGATTTTCCCCTGTAATTTTCTACACTCCATTTCATATTGTGATTGAAATTAGTGCAAGTTCCAAGTTTTCAATTCGAAGATAGCGTAATAGCTTAGGTAAATATTTTCAGTTTACGGTACCTACAACCGAATTTCCAAAAATATTAAGAGAATTTTAAATACGTGTGAATCCACTATCAGGACTTAAAACTTGGATATATTGGTGGCTTGCGCCAATAAATTTTCTCGAGATAGTTAAGGTATTCCTAATTATTGATTCAGATCTTCCCTATTCAATACAGTATATAATGCACTTAATATCATATACCACTTGGTGACATTACAGTGGCGACTAAACCCAGGTCTAAATTAAAATTGTTGTTTTTTTAACAATAGTGAATTGCATTTTATTTCTTTTCATTCCAATATGCTCGAATCGTTACCGTGGAAAAGAAAGTGGGCGGGAAGAAAGGTATAGGAAGGCCACGAATGAGTTTCATAGAGAAATAGTAAGTATGTATTGTATTCATAGAGCAATAGTAAGCATAAGTAATATAGCAATCTTAAGTATGTTAAAGAGAGGAAATACTGAACATGAAAAGGTTTGGTAATCGGAGAGCGGGTTCTGTCTAACTACTTCGGTTTGTTGACTTATTTTGGTGATGATGTTCGAATGCTTCGCAATATCGCAGAAGACCACTGAATGTAGTAATCAAGCTAGACCTCGCTGTCTATATTCCCTCTCCATCCAAGCGAGGAGGATTTATGGGCTAATAATAGTGGATGGCGTTCCGAATTCACTCCTCGGTAGAGGCAACCTGAAGGGAAACACATGCTGAATTAACGGTGTTGTTATCCGGTGATACTTTGTAGAGTTTGATGAAAATTTAGAATGGAAAACTAAAACTTTGTTTTTTCTCAGAATTTTTATTATTAAAACACGACCATGGTTTTGACGGTTTACGTCATCTTGATCGGAATATGACGTTAACCGTCGAAACCATGGTTTTGCCTTAATAAAAAAATTTTAAAAAAAAAACGAAGTTTTAACTATTATTCAAAAATGCTGAATTAATAAAATGCATATCTTGTCTATCAGAGTAAACAAGAATTTTGACACCTGTTGATGTACTTCTACACATTTCCCTTGAGGTCCTCAAGTCTATATCATTATCAATTTTTGTAGGCATGGACAGCTTCTAAATCTTGGTTTTTGTTCGTTTTTTAAACACAGCAATTACCCTCACTGGGATTTAAGTGCAGATGGTTAAAATAATTGGCATTTTTTGGCTGAGATTTAGAATATTTCGGCTTCGAAAGGGTTGCAGCTTAGAACTGCTTTTATCATGAGTTATCGAGTACCAAGAACTCGAAAAACGTGAAATTAGCTTCAGTGAAGTACTCTAGAAACGTGAAATCACCTTCGATGATAAATTCCTATGGCGTATGCTATTTATAAGGTCGGTTTCCTAGCGCATGCAAATTCTCAGCTGTCTCCACGCTAAGGTAGGTCAGGTTTCTGTTGCGTGGTAATTGATTGATCTCTCTGGAGAGAAAATTTTCACATGCCGAAAAGCTTTCGCGTGAAATGTTGTTCTCTCTGGCCTACTTTACCTACTGTTATCCAACTCTCTGTGAGTAAGCGTGTTCAGTTATCATCGCAGATATCCAGAAGTGCTTTTCGGCGGATTTGAGGATATAAGGCGTATTAGGTAGATACTAATATCACCCTTAGAATCCGGGCTCTTGCCGCGGTCGTGAAGGAATAACTAGGAAATCAATGTTCGGAAGATTTTTCAATCTCCGTAACTCCTCCATCTTATGCGTAGAGGAAGTCAATAAGAATTACACATTTTTAGTGATAATTGGTTATTTGCCTCATATTCTTCTCTTTTTACACTATTAGCTTTGTTATTTTAGTTCATCATGAGCCACAAGGTCTGGCGAGATGTTGGATTTGATTCAAATTAATGTGATGAGGAAAAAATATTTGGTTTTAAACTGCACTATTGTTGTCTTTACCATAGTGAAAATAACCGACTCATTTTTACCATCCAAAGTGTATTTCGTATATAAAGAATGTTTCATGTGACTCATGTATTCTGTCGAGTTCCTAATGGGCATTGAATGAACGAATTAAGGTCCAATAATGTCAAGAGTAAGGGAAAAGTTGGTACGCCGGAAACTATGAGTTGAAATTGGAATGAATGGCGAGGACTGTGTATGATTCGTTCGTGCATCCGGATCCGCCTGGTGAATCGTTTATTTTGAAATGTAGGTTTAGTTCGCTATCTTGAAAAAAATGCGAATCGGCATAAAAATTTGAATTTAAATACGTGAAATGACTGAAAAAATTCCAAAAAGTATAAAGATGGTTCTCAAGCCGTCCAAATCAGGGCCCTAGGAGACCCGGTCAGCTGGGAAAGGAGACACAGAAGTAAGTTTTCTTACTGTACAGAATACTGAAAGGATAACCATGGTACCCCCTCGGGTGTTTCGCTAAACTCATCACGTTGGCTAAATTATACGGGGAGTGGATGGAAGAGTAATGCAATATTTTTTTTCTTGAAAGTAGGAAATACATTTTCATATTCAGTGGGGTATGGAGGTATACGAGGCTTAAGTTTCCTAGGTGTGAAATCAATACAGAGATATCTACTGTCTAAAATGACCTATGTGTCAGATAAAATACGTTTTAACTCGGAGAAAATGAGATGGAAATTACGTGCTTGAGATACGGGTGACAAAGGTATATAATCGTACGAGGGTCTAATCTTTATTCTCTGAAAAAAGTCAAGATCATTGCTTAAGCGCAGCGGCAATGCGTCCCGAAAAAAAAGGCCGAGCAGGAGTGCCGAGAGGTCGGGCGCCGGTCATTCCTTCCAAGGAGAAAGCCTACATGTCAGGTGTTCTAATTAGGTGCTTTCTTTTTCTTGGTCTAAGTGCGACATTGCCTCTTGTCACGGGAATTCTATCAGAAGCGATAATGTGTAAATGCCTCTTTCTCTTATGGGATATTGATCAGTATAAGCCCTTTCGTCGTGTATTTATAAATTCCTCGTATTTAGAAATTGATATTTCTTGTTTTATAGAACTCCATTCCAACTTTATTAGTTTCCCCTTCAACAAACCCGAGACCTGGCCCCGCTGTTTAAATTCACGCTTTTTCGCGATTCTGCGGTTCGTCCATGACGCATGAAGTTAACGTCTTAAATTCAGTCGATAATATTCCTTTATTTTTTAATTAAGTAATCATGGGGGATTTTCATTTCCCCTCGCTCGAGGCAGATGTTTTCTAGTACCCGTGCCTCGCAATAGTCTCACATCTAATCTCTCACAACTAATGAAGAGATTTCTCCAGCAAAGCTCACTTGACTCGAGGCAAAGGTGAACGACGTATAACTGATGAAGTTCCACAGTTATTTTATCGATCTATCACTTACGATTTCTCTGTGACATTTCATAAGACAGTAACAAGACACATTTTGAAAGTAAACATTTTATTAGGCCACTCTGGGGTCAAAATTAATAGCTTACTAGTTCATGCACCGAGCTTTTTTCCATCGGGTTCAACTGTCACAGTTTTCACTAAATGGTGAATAATTCCAGTATCTTGAAATAATTACGTTGATATTTTTACGCCTTTACATTTTCTGCAATTATTCAAAAATTTCTATTGTTATTTATTTCTGGTGATTTTTATTACTCTTACAGTTGTGACAAACTCAGTTTTACTTCGATTATATTCACCTGATTTACCTCATAATGTTTATTGAGAGCTGTTGTGTCTTAGAATTAGTCTAATGAGTTAACAATAACTGAGTTACTAACTTTTTTTGAGCTCCTGTGACTTTCCTGTGGAAAATTAGGAATTTATTTATTCCGCCTCGATTGACATCTAGACTAGCTTCAAATCGACTAGCTTCAGCCAGTGGCGTAGCGAGGGGGAGATCTGGTGGGTCCGGATCTCTCCCAAAATATAAAAACAATTACTTTTTATCATAAAAGCAAAAAATGAAAAATCTTGAATTTCCAAAAAATTTAGTCGAAAAAGATGTTTTTTTTATTATGAAAAGTGTTAAAATTAGTTTTAAACCCTATACTCAGTACCCTGAGTCTCAAAAATTTTCCCCCAGTTTTGGACCCCCTACCCCCCCGGACGAAATTCCTGGCTACATCACTGGCTTCACCTAGATAAACTATGCTGTTTGGCATGGGCGCAGTCAAAAATCAAGGCTAGGGGGGGTTTTAGGCGCAACTAATACTTTGGGGTGTTGGGGTATTGCATACCCGCCAGGGTAAGTGGGAGTTGCGGGGGCCCTCCTCCAAAAAATTTTTTAAGATTAATGGTTCCAAATGGCGAGTTTTACGGCTTTCTGAGGGATATTTGATTAATCCTAAGACTTCTATGTAAGGAATACTAATCCATTAAGTAAAATGGATTAAATTTAAAAATTTCTCTGAGCTCTTGGGGGGGGGGGGGGTTTAACCCCGAAAACCCCCCCTCGCTGCGCCACTGTTGTTTGGTACAAATCGGTGACTCGAGGAAGAGTTGACTTGGTCATACTTAATGAAATTATGATCGGATCCGGAGGTATTTCAGTATTTTTCTTCTATTAGCTTTCCGAGGCTTTTGCTGCGAAGAATCGTGTGGTCAGTCGTTTTCACATTCCGATTGATTTGAGGGAAAAAATAAACTCCAAGGTCCACGACAGAGAAAGCTTTTTTTTGCAAGGATGTCGATGCCTAATTATGCATTGTGAAAGGCCGTTCGTTCGCTTTCGTTGTCTGCTAGCAGATTCGCTTGTTGAGAATGCCAGGCGCCGAAGTTGCCAGATATTCCCTTTCACGTACGCTCATAATAATTCTTTTCAGGTGAATCCTAGCCTCTTACGCATTCACTTTGGAAGATATACCTTAAAGTGTACACCTTCCAAGAATGTGTTTTGTTTATTAAAATGTAGTAATTTATTATTTTTGTTCGCTCTCGAGAATGTTAATTTCCCCTAGGAATAATTACACTAACTTCGAAATAAGAAGACAAATGAGGAAAATTACCAAAATTAGAACGTGTTATTTTTATTTTTTATCAGTCGCGTAATTCGTTGTGAACATATTTTTTGTTGAAATTGATTGAATAATGTAGCGAAGTGACCTTATTTCAGTTTACTCCTGTTAATGGAAAGCTTAACTATTTAAGTTAGTATGAAAAAGTTCCTTCAAGTATTTTGATTAATTCAGCTATTTGGAAATTCAGTTAAGAGTCAGGTTTCTATATAATTTCATAAATTTGCGACTTCAGCTGGTTCTTCAAATGTCTCATCAATATTGGTGCATTAAGCTCGTTTGATTACTTGTGAGGATTGCATTGATCTTTAGAGGATAAATATAACTGATTGCTCAGATGTTGAAACTGCATTTACAGCCAATTTTGGTAGATAGGTAGGTATTTGGAGTAGGCGACCGACAGCTGAGGTCATTTGCGCCATGAGGGAAGGGTATGGAAGGAAGGGTGGAGAGAAACCCGGCGTCGCCATTAGCCTGCTCTTATCGAAAGGCGCCAAGGGGACCACGGCTTAACGTCCCATCCGACGGACGGAGTGTTGCGCTTGAAATGCCCTCCACACAACATTCAAGCAGGGATCGGGCAGTCTCTGATAATTCTCTGCCATTGCCGGGATTTGTACTCGGGCCCGTCGGGTGGGAAGCCAAACAATAGCCACTACACCAACCCGATCCCCTGCAACCAATATCGTGGGGCGGGATGTGCCTTGGTGGTAGCTAAAAATGGCATGAATCTATTAAAATAGATATCCACACTAATTGAGCAAAGAAAGCTATTTAAAAAGAAAGAAATGTATTAACATCGCGCCTCAGTTTGCTTATATTGTTTTTGTGTTCTTCATGAATTAATTTTTTTAGAACCTGCTATTTCCTTAATGTTAATTAGTCTTTTTGAATTCAATGTTTGACTAACAAGTAAGTAAGTAAGTGTAAGTAAGTGCCAACTGGACAGCCGTAAAATCCCGACAATCTGGTGAGTTGAAGAGAAGAGACGTATATTGAAAAATGCGTGGTATTGAAGTGTCTTTGGAAAATATACGTGTATTGTCTTGGCCAAAGGAATTAGGTCTCAGCGTTACTTTACAACGTTAATAATCTCGTGTAGTTACGGTTAAAGAATTTTCATTCTTATTCCAAGTACTTCGCTTTGACGTAATCCTAAGCATGTATGAAAAATAAGTAATACGCGTAACTAGCGTATTACTCATTTTTCTCAGAATCTCCATGGATTGCTTTGTAATTCGACAAAAAACCCGGGATAGTGGAAATGACAGCTTAGATGAATGCTCTCGGGCCACTTTATAGTCAAGGATAGGGATAATTATAGGCCTCACATTTTTTTTCCTATACATTTTACCTTCATCATCGACCATAGCGTTTTCATTTTCTAAACATGCCCGTGAAATTATTGCTTGAAATAAGGGCACGGCTGAAAATATTTATTGGCTAGTTGACTTTAATAGAAATAGACAACATTCAATGGCAGAAATTCGGAATGACAAACCCTATCACGATGAAAATTATCGTATGATATAGTAAATATTTGATTTAGCTGTAATTTCCATCACAATTAATTAAGACGGACGCTAATGATCCGCGGACTTAAGCGCGTAAAGTTATGGCGTGACTTAAGCTTGAATCACACGAACTTTTTCCATCCCTTTCGAGGGACAGTTCCAGCGATCGCTCCAAGGATGACGGAAAAAAATGACCGTTTCTCTCGACCTTTCTCCGGGATGGCTCGAGGGATGGAACTCCCATCCATTTTTCCATCATTCAACACATCCCTTTTCCGCAGCTGAAACCATCCCTGTCACCGTCCTTCAACCAATCGGAACGCACGTCCGGTAACAGCGATTTTAACGCCACGGTTGGCTATTTAAATTGAATGACAGTTGTATATACAGAAAGTGACGGAATAAGCAATGGAAAAGGGACGGTTGAAATGACCGTGTGATTAAAACAATGATAGGTCGAGCGATCATTTATTTGGCTCATAAAAAGTATCACTGGAGCTATCGCTCTTAGGGACGGAAATAAATGATCGTTAGATTCAGGTTCTAGACTCAGCTTTTATCATTCAATACCAATGCATCGCGCTTAAATCTTGGGTAATGCTCATCCCTTTATCTCACCTTGTGTAGAGGTAGAACTCTATCCTGGGGTACGGGCATCTGTATGGTGGTAGTGCACAGGAAGACGTGTTGAACAGATCGGCGACAGTTTTGGCCCTCGGCCTCGCTTGCTTCTTCACTGTTGTCGGCTGCTTGTCCTGCCTCTGGGGTTGCTGCTGACCAAATGCGTTGCCTGGGATATCATTCCGCAAGCAACCGGCGAACAGAGCGTGACCAAAGTGACGTGACATAGAACAGAAGAGAAAAATTATGAATGGATGCCTAAATAATATGAAAGATGGGGTTTTCTTGATATCTTAAAATATTAGGCGATTTTTTGCCGATAGTTTATCGTGATACTATTTTAGGGAATGATTGAACTAACGGCGGTTATCGTCCCGATATTATTTATCACGATCGCTTATTAATTATGGATAGTAAAAATATCTTATTTCAATCTTGAGTTTTCAATACTGCTCAAGGCGCACCTCTCTTTCCTCCCCGCGGTATGAATCTCTTTGTACTCAAGCCCCTGCAGTACTTAACCCCCATAACGGTTAGTTTAGCCACCAGCCCAATCCCGAATCATCGAATGCTATGCTTGTTGGCTCGTGGAAAGTACGTTGACTCGTTGTAATGGGTTTCAGTTGCCTTCTGTATTCACTTCGTTGACTCGAATTCGGCGTAGGGACACGCATTCATTCCGGGCGTCGATTTTTTTCGAATTTCACCGCGCACCAGCCGTTGCTGATTGCGAGTTCGCGGGTGAAACCGTTTGTGTGTGTAGCGGAAACGTGAGTAAGAAGCCTAGGAGAGAGAGAGTAGAAATGTTCCAAATTCCCAGAAGATTACGAAAGCGTTAATTGAATCATTTCGTGGTACATGCGAGGAGGAAGTTGTCATAATGTCGAGGAAAGTGGTCGTGAAAGTTAGTTTACAGGGATTGTGTGTTGATTGGTAAAATGTTGGAAGAAAATTGTTGTATATTATGTTATCAAGTCATGCAACATTTGGGGTACTTTCCAGCACCATAACCTGTGTACGTAAAAGAAGAACGCTCAGGGAAGTTTAAGTCGTCCTAAAGGAACTTACTTAACGCTTGTCTTCCTATATGCAAGTAACTTAACGCTCTGAATAAGTTTGAATGGTGCGAGCGTGAATAGTGTCAGCACTGCTAATAATTAATGCTAACTATGAAGAGAATTTATTATGTTAATATATTTTATGCCGATGGCATTTAGATTTTGCTATGAGAATCTCTCTTTTCATGATTTTGGTGCTTTGGTGCATAATGTGGTAAGTAGGTACATTCATCTACTGCTGATGAGTGCATTCGTGATAGATTGAACGAACAACTCAGTGGAACTGTTTAATGTAAGAAATGTAGGAGGAAGGTAAAACTTCGGTGTTTTATTTATTGTTCGACTATTCACTAATTACCTCTGCGAAGGTGTCGACTGGCCATTTCAACCTTGATACTCTCGGTCACCCATAGAGTCCTAGTTCTGTTTACTTGTGAATGTCTTCATGTTATTTTAAGCTTAATTTTATTATATTCCTTGATGGACGAGCGGGAATATTTAAAGATGGTTTTTCTAAATTTCGCTCAGCTTTTTTGTTCTTAAAGATGTACGAATGACTCGGTCTCCTGTGTAAAACTTTAGTTCATACTTTAATACAATATGCAAAAACATTGTTTCTGTGTTTGATATATATATATATTCACATTTTTAATCTGTTTTTAGTCGGTCAGCTTCTTCCTTTAATTAAATATGCTGAATCATGCGCCAGTTGTTCATATTGTGAGCGATGAAGTCTGAAGATTTCGAACTGAATTCATTAGTCCAACTAGAAATGGAACAAATGACGTCAGACCATTACGCCATATGTCCAGTAATCAATTGATGTATTTTCTCTTCCGTTGCCATTTTCATGGATTACAAATTTAGTGCGAAATTAATTTCCATCTGCATCTTTGAGGGGGCGTGTTTTGTAATGCGGACCCATGGGCTATTCTTTACTTCTGAATCCATATGACTTTTCGAAAACAGTTTAGGGAATACTGAAAGGGGGATGTGCTTTATACTAATCGGAGTTATTCCTATCGGTTGTCATTAAGAGTGGTTAGTTCCAAGTGGTTCTCAATTAGATTATAAATCACTGTGTTCGATTATCTTCGCTCCCAGGACGACACAAGCTCATGTATTGAGTTATCGGAATGAAAAATTTCTAACACGCCAATTACGATCGCGATGCCAACCACGCTTAATCAACCGGTCATAATAAAACCGATTGGAATGATTACGATTAGTTTCAAGCACACCCTTTGGAAATAATAGGGTATAAATATCATGTGGGCTTTATTTTTAGACACTTTATTGTTCTCCTTTATTTTTATACTTTGTATCCTCGGAAGCTTTTGTAATCGTAGTTCCACATGACTCTTCCTTTTTTACCCGGTTTCGTCGGTTTACAATTCGTCATTAGGATATGAGGCAAAATTATTTACTAATATTTCTCTCTGCTGAAAAGTCGTACAGCGTTATTGTTTCTAAATGATGATTTATTCACCACCCTTCATTGTGAAGCCATTTCTGATAATTATTTATATATTGTTACTAAATTATGGCAATCATTTTCATTAGTTGCGATATTATTCAAATTGTCTCCATTAAGGAGGATTTAGACCTGTGTTTTAATTATGATTTAATGAAATTATTGGTTGAATTTTAGTCAATTCAAGGCGTCTCAGGTATATGTATTGTATGATCAAATTTTTACTCTAGTTCTAAGCTCGACTCGTTTTGATCTGAAGTTATGGTACATTCCTGTGGTTAATGGTGAATTTCCGCTTTCATCTCACTAGTGTAAAGACATCAGTTTTCTGAGGTATCACTACGGTTTTGAGCGAAATCTTTAGCTTCCTCATATCGTTTCTATTGTTTAAAGTTCTTTTTTCACCGCCACCTTTTGATATTCGATTCCCAGTAATAACAAAATAAGTTTTATTTTCCGCATTATTTTTTTACCACCGCGGACATATCTTTCGTGTAGATCGTGCCTTCTCAATATTGTTTTTGTCAGTACACTCACGCATGAGCAAGGAGATCAATGGACATTTCTTCACGTGTGATCCGGTGAAAGCGAGGAATTTACTTTTCCTGGAACATTCAAAGCACGTTGATTCGCACTAAGTATCAAAGCCACGCACGGAGTGCTTCGGAAAAATTGACTTCTTTAGTCGAGGACGATAGTTGGAGTAAACACGAGCCATATGACACGGTGAACAGCATCGGTGATGTGAGGTGTAGCATTCATGGCAGCGCTCCGATGGCCAAGAGCGTACCTTTATGGGAGGAATTTCGTTTCGCCGAGCGAAAGCGAACTCAGGTGCAGCGTTCGTTACGGTGGGCAACAAATGGAAGAACGAATGCATCATGCGTGGAGTGGTGAAAACGAACGCTCGGGCGATATTGTTGCCTCTTTGGATTTACTCCCTGTGGCCAAAGCATTTTCGAAGTTGAGCTTTCTAAGAGACCCAATAATCGGAGGAGGATCCAGAGAGGGGCGTATCCAATTTACACTAGATTAAATGGTGATCCCCACGGACCACCACTACTGCTGGTTGGTTACCTATCTCTCCTCCTCTTTGTCCCTATCCCGAATTCGCCACTGAGACCCATCACCTCCGCCAGGCGCGTAGACGCGGGGTCTTCAGGGGGGCTTCATTGGGGGCTTCAGCTCCCTCAGAATTTTTTCCCATTTCGTGACTGCGCGTGACACATCTCCTGAGACCTGTAGTCCGGACACCTGTCCTCTAACACTCCATTTTTAGATATAGTTACATGTCACAATGTCTGCTCTATGAATTTGAGTTTCAGCATTTTGGAAACGAAATATTTAGCCAACTTGATTAAATGTATAGTTTTCCGATGCATGTGGATTGACGAAAAAACATCAGTGTAAGCAACCCGCATACCTCCAAAGCGCTTCCGAAGCAAAGTTTTGGCTACATGCCTGACGGAGGCTCGACCGATACTTTTTCGCGACTTATTATTCCTCTTAAAATTACGCCATCATCTTGGAATTTTCAGGTTGTGTCAGTTATACCCGTATTAGTATTTTATAGCATCTCAAAATTTAAAATTCAATATATTCTGAGGTATAAAACTTTATTTACTTTATACAAATGTTGATAAAGGTCCGTTGAAAAAAGTGGATATACTCTGAAATCTAGATAAGGCAATTTAAGAACGAGTAAGGCGCCACGAAAACAAGTCAACACACGACCCGACGATTGAGAGTGAGGTGTCCTCTTTCCGTTCAACCGGTAATAATTGTTTCCTCCACATCAGATTATTATTATTCTAGACGCTCTCATATTGGTTAAATTCAGAGGTCGACATCCCCCGTACCACTTAATAATGTCAAATGCCAGCATTATTATGTGCTATGAATTAATTCTCTACGCAAAAATTGAGATTATGGAGGACGATGTGTCGCTTAAATTCATTACATTGGATAATTGCTAGATATCAAAATCTCGTTTAAATCAAGGTCTTTGACTTCCACGCGGTTATGCATGTTGATCTTATGGCCTACGGACATAATGAGGTCGACTGTCCTTGGTTCGAATCGTCAGTCTTTCAAGTCATCAAATATTAGAGACGACGCTCTAGTACCATACGCTTTGAACTCAATTGCGAGTTATTTCAGCATGAGTGCAGTTAAGACATTGGCGTGGAACGCGATCAGATATTCATCGAGGGTTGAGTTGATCGCTGTCTCGTTTGCAGTAGCATCCGATTGAAAGAAGCATTGCATTTTTTCACACTCATGTTCTCTGTTGAATCAGAGGAAGAAACAACGTTTCAAATAATTACTACAATTTTTTTCAAATAGTGCTTTGGGAAATTTTATTTTGGAAACTCTTTAATCCATAATGGAATTAATTTATGCGGAAAATAATTGCTGAGATACGATTCCATTTGGCGATATGTCTCGTCCTCTGATGGACCATTCTAATTAGAGGATATTTAAATTACTATTAATGATATTTTACAGTGAAAACATATCAATTGACTAAAAATCGCATGGAATTCATCGAGAATAAATGTTGATTCATAATTCCGAAACGAGATTTAAAAAAATATAAATATCAACGACTTTGCGTCGCTAGTCTGGCATTTATTCATAGCTATGATTTCATCCTTGGAAATGCCAAAGACACTGTTGCTCAATGTGTGTAGTTGATATCGTTTGAAATAATTTTGTGGCTTCGATTTTTTTGTGAAGAGTTTGATTATGTCATCGAAAAATAGCAGAACCGTTTTCAAGGCGGACATCGATCCTGCAGGCTAGTTTGCGAAATCTTGGCCTCAACATGAGCACTCGAGGGCATCAGTTCTTGTTCCTCTATTTCAGCTTAAATTTCAGTAATTAATGCGTTCTCTGTCCATAAATCTTGATTTAAAAATGTGACCTTTACTTTAGACCCCTAATCTGATAACTCATCGCGATGTAACCCTGGTTTGATATGTGAAGAGACAAAACCTCCTGGCGTATATGAGAAAAATTCATTGCTAATCCTGGTTTGCATTCAAAATTAACTCTGAGGCTTTCTTTGGCGTCCTTTTTCATGGAAATCCTTGTGATTTTACTCTCGGGATGCACCAGTCAGACTTGGGTCGTTGAAGATGACTTGGTGGATCGTTGTCTATCATACCTATATGCCCTTGGCCCCCCGCGTGTGACCTTAAAAGTATGCGACCCTGCCCTTCAAAGTGTTGTCGTGCCCTGTTGCGGTGGCGAGGTGCTAAGGTTGTCTTTTAATTTGGTTCGATTTGACTATCCTTGTATCGTAATAATTTGGTTGATGTGGTATTAACATGGGTGTATATTTCGATACTTCCACTGCAAAAACGCTCAACAATCGCCCACCGAATCAAATCCACTCATCTAGTACCCCTAGTAGTAGAGTTTTTGCAGTGGAGGTATCGATTTGAGTTTGGAATATTTTCCAATATCAATTTTACGTATCGTAAAGTTTGTCAAAAAATAATTTTGCGTTGCGTAGCATTCTTTTCTCTCTTTAAACGTAGAAAAAATGTCTTTGTCACGTAAGTTGTGTAGTGGAATAAAATGAGTTTTAAAGCTTTGAATTTTAGTGTAAATACTTAGGTCTACTATGAAATGGGTGATGTTTATCACACTCTACAACTGCCTAATTTCGATTAGGAATCATCACTGCTTAGTCCACTGTTACTGCCCCATTCCCTTTCGTTATAGTATCCTTACTCGGTGCTTGATATTTTTAATGTAATTTATCAACATTTTGTGATCAAATTAGAGCAAATCCTATGTTACGTCAATTTTTTTCAGGAATCGTTCTAGTATTCATACATTATATATTTTGTAAGTCAAAATGTTCTTTCTACAAATCTTCTTGAATTTCTTTTATTCGTTGGATTTTTCCTATAAAAGGGTTCCCAGAATTAAGTATGGCGTGTGAAATGTCCAAGAGTGCTCTCTCTCTTGATATAATACCTTCCGTTATTGTTTCTAACTAAACTGTTGCGTAATACTTTTCATCACTAGGGAAAAAGCAGACCGTAAATTTATTCAGGTGTGGGATACTTGGTCTCCAAATTTTTTCCAGATGTGATTGGAACGGTTCATACTTCAATTTTCTTTCTAGAACAATTTAATATGGTTACATCTCAGGGGTCCATAGCTATTCGCCACATCGACAGGAGACAGATATTGCACTTTTCCTCTAGGTATTCGTCTGCATTCTTGTGGCACACGTTTGTACTCGTCGTTCTTTCTTCTTAACCAAGTCACTCACACGATGGCAGCGATGGCGGTGGGAGCTAGAGATCAGGATTAAGGATGTTACGACTTCCTTCCGGCTTAATCCTTTCTGGATAGTATCTTAATCCTCGGCCGGATTTTTGGGTGCCATGCCGCTGCCGGCTTTTATAAGTGACCTCTTAACGCGATGAAAGATATTTTTTAAACTAAAATATCGTAATTTTCCGATGAAATTAGATTCTATTTTAAGATAAAATTCCATTCACTCACCGTTACTCACAATCAGTGATGCAACCTAAGGTTGGTTAGGATCTGGGAGGTTAGATATCACCTAGCTCTAAGCCACAGCATGTGAAACTCACTTTCAGGGTAGGTGGGCTAGTTCCTTTCTCTGGACCAGGTCGCACTTCAATTATTTTTGTTTGTGGGTTTCATACACCGAGGAATTTTACCCGGTATTCTTCGAGCAGTAGGTCAACACTATAACCACTGGGCCACTGCGATCTCTTTAGATTAGATTTGGATAAATTATATCTCTGGTTCAATCATTTTGGCATAGCCGATCTATTCATCCGCGGCTACTCATCCCTTCAGCGGAAAGAAAATTATTGCACATATCCTTTTGTCATTTGCTCCTGTGGCACATGGTTGGACTCCTCGTCCTTACTCACCCGATAGCAGCAATAGAGGCAGGAGGATGGTGATCAGAAATAAAGGTGCCGGGACTCTCCTCCTTCCTCTCCGGGGGGTCCCGTAGACTTCCGCCGGCTTCCCGGGCACTACGCCGGTCGGCGCCCGGGCGGCCGCGCCCACCTCTTTCGTCGGCGGCATCCGATGCGCGGGGGATATCGGTCCGTGGGTGGGGCGAGAGATATGAACGCGCGATGACTTTCTCCCGCGAGCTCTGGTCGTGGACTGCGAGGTCATCCGGAGGAGGCGGCCGGCTACGCGCGGAGAGTGAAAGCTCTTTGGCGGCTGCGGGATACGTGTACGCGGGGAAGATGGTCGGGAGGACGGGAGTGGGGAACGGTTCGTGGCTTGCGTGTGGGACGTGATCGTGGTGAAGGGTGCAGGGATACTGTATATAATTCTGCGGTGCCGGCGTGGCGGTGGGGTAGGAAACTTTCAGGTTTGGGTTTTCGGTGGGAGATTATAATTTTCCCTTTCTCGCCGATTGTTTTTGTTTCGTTTCATTACAAGGTTGTGGATGGGGACTGGAGTTTAAAAAAAACAGAACGGTTCCGCTCCAGGAGGTTAGATTTTTGTTGGCAGGATGAAAAACGCTAAGGATTTCGGTTAATGTATCATTGGAACCCACTCTTTAACAAATTAAGGCCAAATGGTGGTGGAATTGTGAATTTCCGCACAATTTTTCTCGATGTTTTACGAAATACCGACCGTGGTTTTAGTCTTTTTTAAATACGTATTCTTTGTATTTTAAGTTTTATATTTTATGAATCAAAACGTTGGAAATTTGAGAGTATATGTTACCGTAGTACGTTGTCGACATTAATACTTAAAAGCATTAGTTTACGTAAGTAATCCATTCGATTTATCGCAGCCATGGCTGCGGGTACGGAAGCTGTTTTCGTGAATAGAATGGACTCCGTCAATTAATCATCGTATTTAAAAAGTAACCCACTACCCCTTCCTGCTATTTCCGCCTTTAGAATATCCAATCTTTTCCTCAATTATTCTCTGTTTCCCGGCTTATTTTTTAGCCTTATAAGCTACGTGAATGCATGGTTATCAGATGATTCTTTACATTATCTTGTATTCAAGATTAACTTAGTTATCTGGAATGTTCTAAGGTGACTAGCAATTCACCTTTCTAATCTCAAAGGAGTGCAGACTTGTCGAAACGTATTGACCCGATTTGCGTAGTGAGCTTGCAGCGTGCCTCCCCTGTTATGTTCAAGCATCGCATTCTCGTTTTCCGTTTTAGGTTTTAAAATTCAAAGTTGGACTGAGTTGCCCTCGAATGGTATAATGGCATGCGCATGCTTCAATTCCTTCATATCCGGGTATCTCAATGTAGGTGCAGTTTGTGCTTGTGGATACATGCGGTAGTGTAATGCGTTGCTCATCATAATTCGCCGGGAAGACTTGAAGTTATATCCGCCATTCTTTGAATGCTCTCCTTCCTGAATCATTTTTGGTTATTGAGAGAAAATCAGGATGATTCTCCGAGATAATCTGGATAAATGGTTAGAAAATCATTGAAAATTGTGGGAAATGTTTGATTCGGCAGAAAAAATTATGGACAAGTGTGAATATGTGCTAAAACTATGCTATGTTTATTATGTAAGTTTAAGTTTTGAAAATATGTCGTGAGAAATGTATTAATTTGGGGGCGTGTAGTGTCATAGTGGGTAGGGCGTTTGACGTTAAGTTACAGACTGATCTAGGGGTCGCGGGTTCGAATCCCGAACCAAGCCTTGGAAACTTCCAAAAGAGCCATCTAGGTATCTGAGGATAAGGAAAAAACCTCCCCACCGTGGATATGTAATTCTCACTCGGTGATGAAATTCTTATTCTGAGGTGGCCTTTACCGATCCATGCCGAATTCGGGTAAAAACTCTGAGTAAGTTTTTTTTTTTTAATTTTGACGTGGTTTTCTCCTTTCCTCTTTCTTTTCCTTTTCTCTGATGAAAAGGTTCTAGTTTCGTGATCGACTCTACACGAGTGTAATGTAAAGAGAAAGCTGAAATGGATAACTTGATCCAATCAAATAGGCCAGTTCATTGACAAGGAATAATTTTGGATTAAGATGTCCGTGTCATCGGACCTGGATCTCGTTAATCTTTCATTTATCTCTATCGTGGCAAGGCTTAGAGAACATTAATCGGGAAAATCCGAAATTGTGCGTGAATGTTGAGTCCCTGGAATTATTTAAGAATTGTTCATTGAGTTTCAAAGTCTTTTATTTCAAATTCATTTCACATTTAATTTTGCAAGTTCAACACCCATTTTCGGGCATAAAATGCGTTCGTCGCAATTTAAAGTGCAGTATCTTACTGGAATTTTTACAGCGGCATCGAAACGTGAAATTTCAGACAAGTCAACAGAATCGAATAAAATTAAAAAATAACACGAAGAATAGAATGCCAGGTGACGTCAGAATATACTTAATTAGGTCGAAACAGCGTCTTGTCTTGCATTTGATACATTTAAAATAGAATGTGCTAACTAACCTATTCCTTGTCCTTGTAAATGCATTAATATAATATTATTTAAAAGTATTGAAGTAATTTAGGGTGTTTTAAAATTATTATCTATCGCAGTAATCGCGTAATATTAACCTGGAGTTTGGTGAAATTTCCCTGGAAAACCGGGAATTATGCATGAATTTCTCTGCTTTGATAAGCTGGACACCCTGATTAAAGCTCAGTTCATGGTGGGAAAAACCAAAACACTAGACCCCTTCCCCTTTGCGCTCGCCTCATTTCCGAGACATCTGTAAAAACGAAAGTAATGACGTCAGTGCGTATTGACTTGGTCTCTCTCAACCTGTTGTGCTGCTGATTTTCTCCGCTTCGTAGAAAGGTGTGCGGCGAGTATGGGGAGGGGGGCGAATAGCATGGCAGCCACTTTCTTACGGTGGGTCAGCGGTACGGGAGTGTGGGAAGAATAATGGGGTGAACTTGCAAGCTGTGACCGGGTGTCAAGGCTGTCCGCAGTTTTTCGTATACATATTTTGTTGATGGCGTGCTGGAACACTGAACAGCAGAACTCCCTAATTAGGATTAAGTCATCGAGGTCACTCATGATAATCTTATGTGCGGATAATTGAATAACTTACAGAATGGCTGCTTACTTTTAAAGGCTAAATAAAATGTGCCGCTTAATAAATGTAATTGTTACAACACGATTTAGTGCAACCAGTGACAGCGCAATGGATTCAATAATATCAAGGATACACGCAGACATAAAAATGTCAGAATGATAGTTTCAATGACGACCTTGTTCTGCTAGCGAGCAACAACCTTACTCACGTAGTTAATTGAAATTCACTCTAGTTTGTCTGCCAGTTGCGAGGACCTATTATACCACGTTTTATTATACTCGCTTTCTTGTTTATCTATCCGGGAAAATCTTGCAACTCAAATGTCGACCACTTCTCGATCACCTAGAGCGCTGAAATTTACAGGAGAGGTCAGAACTTGATGACAAAGCAATTTTTATTTGTCATGCCATGGGTATCTAGCGCTGATAACGTGTTATTCTCCTTTCCATTGCCACATTTAAATACATAACCCTACCTTCAATTTAAATACTGGAACATTCCTAACAATCCGAAACACGGTAATCAAAGTAAGTATGCATTAAAGCTTCTTAAAGTGGCCCACAGATTAGCCTTCTCATAACTGTACGATCAACTTGATTGATTAGTTATATCATATAGATATGCCCTGCTCATTGTGGACTTTTATGAAGGAAACTTGCTTCTAGTTAGTGACTAAGCTCCTTTCATTTTCATATTTCATAACGCTTGAGTGCCGAAGTTGTTCGGAAAGTAGTTTGTTTATTTAAGAAATAGCGCTTCGGCCAGTAATCTGAAATATGTAAGGGGAAAATTGTGGTTGAACACCTTAGAGTAATATTTTGGTATTTTTATTCTATGGATGACCTGCAAGCAATGTCGTTTGTTAACTGTCAGTTAATTTTTAGTTTTTATTTTTATATTTACTAGATTTAAATGGTCTTGACAGAGGTATTCAGAGAGAGAAATTGTTTACCAGCCGTGAAGTAAGATAGGAATGGAAATACTTCGGGTGGAAAAAAATCGTGAGTGGAGCAGAAATGAAATTAAACATCATTGCGAGCTCTTTTTATCGGTGGAGAAATCGTCAATACACGTTCCATTCTTTCGCTTCTTTGCCTCATAATTTTATTTTCTGTCTGCTCTTCTTTAAATTTGCTAATTACTTGTTTTTTCCTAACCCAAGAGTATTTTATACTAATCTGATAATTGCCTTCTGCTTATCAAAACCTAGTCAGAGAGAGTGAGAGACTTTCATTGTTAGCCATCACGACAACGTGACAGCTTGAGGAAATGTACAAAGCCAAACTTTTCATCCTACATCGCGATAGTTAATCTTCATTATTAAGCCGACATTTTACAACTAGTCCGTGCCTCTATTATTATATAACCCATTTCTTTGCTTATCCACTGTGGATGCATGACGAGAAAGTGTAAATATATACGATAACTCAAATTCCCCCTGCTCTTCCTGCGTATATCGCTTGAGGAACCTTCGAAATATTCCGTATACGCTTCTGGAAAAAAAATAACTATTTATTCAGAATGGTTTTGACAACATGCATATGCTCTCCCCAACGTAGTGAAGTGACTTCAATTTGATCCCGTCAAGTTTTTAAGAATTTATCAATTAATTACCATTGTTGGATCATAACCCATCTTGAAGTGTGTTAAGAGGATCAAGGAGAACTCGATAAGCTTTTAGTTGGCATTCGAGACTTATTGTTCTCATTTTAAAAATGGTTAGTTCAGTTAGATTGTCATTCGTTTGTTCAAGGGTACGCATCTCTACTACTCGATCGGGTTTCCGATCGTATTATTTTTTCTTAATGTACGCTACATTCTTGACATTTTTAGGATGCACCGATAAGACCCCTGCCATTCACTGTTTTCCTGGCTCAAATGTAGAAAATTTTAGTAATTTAATTCGTCCATTTCAATTGAAATAGTGGTAGTTACTTTCATCACAATACATTTTAGAAACATTTTAAATGCAAGCGTCCAAGGTTTTGGCAAGTAATGCCTTTATAAAGATAATGGATTTACGTTCGGGACTTCGTCCGGTTGCGTTTCATTTGTTTTTTTTAAATATATTGTGTGGAAAGTTTCTAATACCATTTCAACTGAAATGGTAATGGAGTATTTCCAAGTTAAACCTGATACGCTTTTATAGTCGTGGCCGATTTAAACGGTAAGCAAACTACGTGGCCGTGTATGGCACCAAGCAAAAGGGACGCCTAAGCGCTGGTTTTAGCCATAAATAGCTGGTTTAAACCATAAATATATCACATACAACATATGAGAGCAAGTACGTTATAAGTTCTCGCTGATATTTAAGTCTTGACCCTTATTCCTAAAGTATTTGAATTTACTTTAAAATGTATCCAGTGAGAATCCTTACTCCCTCTCAGGTTATTTTTTAGGGGTGGCGCGGAACGTTCTTCGCTTACACCAGAAAAAGGTCTCCGACCGGCCCTGTTTATAGTATTCATAATTTATATTTGAGATGCAGGCAAATGTTGGAATCATATGAAGATGATTGCATGAGTTTTAAAAACGGAGCTCTGAAAATTACCGAGGGACTAAAATCCACAGTCAGCATATTATTGGCAGAGTTAAGATATTTTCCTTTTCTTCGCGCACCATCAGCCCAAAAAGAAATCCTCGTTGACACCAAAGCTGCACTATTTACGAATGAATGAAAAACAAATCAATACAGTTATTTTTAATAGAACTAGAGAACGTATTACTTCAAATGCACGATCGATCGATCGGGAGTGACGTGTGTCCTCTTTTAATGCTTCTTTTGTTTTCAACCTGGGTCTTTGGCATGGGATGCGGCCGTCCACGTCCTCGAGGTCGTCTGCGAAGACGCGGAAATGTGCATCGTCCTTCGAAGTTGTAACGGCAGTCTGTCGACACGAGCACATCCGAGTGAGAGTGACGGGACTTCCTTTTTTGCCCCTTGGTCTGCTGAGAACGTCCTCTTGCTTCCTCTAACGCTTCCTGCAGCGTTTCACATAATTCCTGGGATGCGTCCAAAACTAGATCGTGTCTCAGACGTATCCTCTGGGAGTTGTTACTGCGCTAGCGTATGACTGGCTCATGTTATCACCTCCAAGATTGTGTTTCGCTATGTTAAAAATGTCTTGATTTTATCGTTTATTCATTCGTAAATAGTGTAGATTTGTTGTGAACTAGGTTTGCTTTTTCAGTTGATGCCGATCGCAGACAGTGAAAATATCTCAACGCTACCAAAATAATGCTGTATGCAGATTATACCCCCTAGGTAATTTTTAGTGCTCGATTTTTAGAGCTGTAATTCTTCTAGACAGCATAGTCTCCTACAAAGTAGCTCTGCGAAACGACTTAATTTACTGAAACGTTAAGTTCCTGCCAACAAATCCTTTTCGTAAAACTTTGCTTGATCAGTGAAAGTGATGCGAATAACATCCTATTAATGCTACATGAACAGTTCGTACGCTTTTGAATTCCCCAGTTTGTCGTGTTGGCAACATTTTTGTGATCTCAATGGCTAAGAATAAAATGCCTACGTTTTCCTCTGACGGCTGTCGAGCATGTAGGGACTTTTTCACGTCCAGTCTTTGCAGTTCACCTCTGTCACAGTATTTGAATTGCTTTTTTTATGCTCGGATTGTCTGAGAGGATTGCTCAATTTAAGTATTTCATACTTCAGTTGCTTAGCCACTCAGTTAACCTCTTTTTCGTCATTCAAAATATCTTGTAGTAAATTAATTATTAATTATATCGTAATGTAGATAAGTTGAGCATGGAATAAGATTTTCCAAAAATGTGTCGCATTAAATCGGCAAAAATATTATTGGATAGTAATTATCCTATCGTATTGTTGGAGTGTGATGATCTTCTTTTTAGTTTTATTGGTATTTTCAGTATCCTCACCCACGATTTCGCCGGTTGGTGGTAGCGCAAAGACACCATTTGGAATTTTTTTAGTCTTTGCTCTTTAGTTTCCCATGTATTTTTTCTCTTTCCAAATTTTTTGAGTCTGGAAGAGGAATGATGAAAACAATATTTCCTTCCTATAAATTCCAAACTATGAATCATAAGTGTGAGCTGGAGAAAGCTTTGCAGGGGTCAGTATTCGCATTCTCAATTATCTTTAAAAAGATTTTGCTAGCCTTCATCTTGATGTGTTAAGTTTTTTTAGGAAATATGTCTCTAAATTGCTTTGGAGAGAGATACTAAATATGTGATCATTGATTTTTGAGCGCTTAAGGTATAGTATATGAGTAATTTAGGCGAGGCTGAGTGTATGATTAGGCGCATTTATAGACGGTTTGTTTGCGGATGTCATGAGAGTCGCTAGAGAAATCAGGTGAATAGGAAATGGAAGCGACGCATAGTTGATGCTAATATATGGTCATTTGTCGGGTTCCAATTAAGGAGACTAATTGTAAGATTAATGATATTCTGCCTTTCCAATCATTATGTCGCTAGCCGAAAACAATATCTGGAATAGAGTCTAGTATCTCGAATGCCACTGCCAGTTGATATCCCTTGTACATGACATAGAGCAAAGCCATAATGACCGGGTGGGGATGGGGTTCAAACCCCCTGACATTATATGGAAAAAGTCTAAGATATATCCCTCTTCTCAAAATGAATACATTCCTAATTCATGGTCAAACTTCCGAAAAAATTTCAATTTCAGAATTTCGGTTTCACTTGATATCGAATATCTATTTTAATCGTATAAATGGTAGGTATTAATCGTAATCGATTTGCGGTTTTAATCGATCTCGATTTTTCCATCACTAACACACGTGATGGCTGGAGTACCAGAGGCCGCTTCGTCCTCAAGTTAAGTCTGAAGTTCCTGTGACCCACTTCCCCCTCATCATCTCACCTTCTCTTCCCCTCCATCCCCTTTCTCCTCCCCTACCACCTCCCCCCCTCTCTCTCTTTCACACCCCCTCCATGCCCTTTCTCCTTCCCCTCTCCTTCACTTTCCACTCACGCTGGATGGTGCGTATTCTTCTTTGGAGAGCGAGGAAGGGCTACTACAACTCTGAATTGGTCTTCTTATTTCCCACAATTTCGTGTTTTATTGCTTTTTTTCGTCTACGGGTGGACCGCCTCCGATGAATCTGCTATTTCTGGGTCAAGATCTTCGCATTCGGCGTCTCGAGGGAGAGGGGAATGTTTGTGACTCGCATCTTCGGAGCCGGGGGGGTCGAAATCCTCTCTCTCAACGCGCGCTCGCTTTCTTCTGCCTCACGTGAAACTAATCTTTTCTTCTCGTCATCGTGCAGGTCAGGCATGAATTCTGGCGCGTCATGACAATTGGTATCCGATGCGCACTACCTGTTGCTCAAACTAACGAGAGAATTATTTCAAGCCCACATCCGATCGTCGCAGAGTGCCGCTATACGTTCCTTTGGAAAGAAATATCTAAAAGCCACTTCATAGAGGACATTACAAGTAAATAATTCGTTGGGAACACTCATCATCACTCAGTGGATACAGATGTGGGGCGCAGGGGACGCGCGCCCCCCCTTGCAGACCCGCCAGTACTACCAAACATGGCAGAACCACAATTATAAATTTTTTATATCATAAGATGGTATTGTCTCGTGTATGCGTGTAATAAATTAAATTAAAAATTTCTTAAACTCTACATGTGATTTGATTATTTTTATTAGGATTAAAGTAAGGGTAACTCAAGATATCTTTTGCGCCCCCCTCGAGTTTTTTCTGTATCTGCTACTGTGATCACTGGTCAACAATCCTAAGGATTGGGTTGACGCAACTCTCCACTCAGTTTTCCTATCAGTCAATCTTTTCACACCTACGTACTTCTTTTCTTTCATATCCTTCTTTACCTGTTTCATATATATTTTGTTCGAGGCCTTCTTTCACCGTTCTTGCCATCTATAGGTCCCTCAGGCCATCTTTGTCTTCATCAGGCCATCATGCCTCAAGATATGGCCGATAATGTTGTTCCGTCTTATAATTGATGTTTTCATGAGGCTTCTTTTCTCTCAAACCAAGGGCGTATCCAGGATCAAAACTAGGGGGGGGGGGGGGCAAGCCATGGTTGTTCAAGTTGTAGGTAAGATTTAAGCATGGAAAAGGTGAACGAAATCAGCATTTTAAGGAAACCGTAACACCTCCTAATTAGTTTTTAAAATGGTTTGCTTGAAAAAACATTATTTTCCTTAAAGACATTTGCGATTTTTGCTTCTAGGGGTAGGGAGAGGGGGGGCAGCTGCCCATTCCTGCCCCTCGCTGGGTACGCCCATGTTTCGAACTCTTCTAAAACGTGAACTTACTGAAACCATGCGTCAATAACGGAATTTATGGAAACAAGTAATGCGGAATGTTACGCGCGAAAATAAGCGTGGGGTGAGGTCGATTTTGAATTAACAGGAAAATTATCATGGAATTTTTGGAACGCGCAATGTCATAGTCATTTTTTTAGTGTTTCATTAATTTTTTACTCGTGTCTTGTCAATTAAAACCGTACAGCACTGGAGAAGACATTTTGGGATGAAGAACATGAACATTGTATGGTATAGAGAAGTAAACCCCGTAAAAGGCAGGGGCAGCTAAGAAACAACTCAATTAAATTTCAGTGCAGTGCGTGCGGCAGTTTACTGTTTGTTCTGCAAAACAATGACAGATGGTGTGCTGTCCACGCTAAACTAGCCTATTTCATTTTCTAGCCTCAACGTTGTGAAGGTAATTTTTCATTGTGCGTTAATTGCTACTTTTGGTATACCTTGACTTACTATGGTTATGATGCACATCGATGACCTTGGTATTCCACCGATCATAGCTCATACTGCGCATAAACACCGATATCGATTCCAAAGGATTTTCGTAAGTTTACATGAATCTCGAGAGATATAGCTTTCGTCACTTTTACAGGCTAATTTCAATAGAAATTTTATCTTTTCTCAACCTGTGGCTGTGCCAACTCCAGTAACGATGCTTGTCATTGTTGTGAACTAGCCGATGATCTTTCAAATTTTTAGCCCTCTAGTTACACCGAGGTGAGTTGTTCTTTATAAGGTGTTAGTGTTTCAATTAATTACCGTAGCCATCCCCCATTCAGTTTTCAGCCCGAAAGCATGTTTTGGTAATTGAAGGATGAGCTCGATCTGAACGAAGCCGTTCGCATGAGAACAGACCTATTAATGAATTAATACAATCAGTACTTGGCCATTTCCATTTTTCGGGGCTACATGCGTGTTAGCGCGAAACTCTAACTATTAGAAATCCACTTTCAAATCGTGTCGTATTTCAGTTCAGTTCGCATGGGGTGTTCAAAGATGACTTTGGTTTGAACTGATAACGTCTCTTATTAGGGTCGGGTCACTCCGATTAGGATGAGTCAAAAAAACAAATTTTTTTAAATTTTGGTACACACCCCATAGAACAGCTGTAAACAGGGCTCAAAGTAATATTGTTAAGATTCGAGGCCCGTCGAGTGATAATTAGGGGCTTCCGTGGTATCATAATTTTTTTCTCTAGAATCAGTATCGTTGAAAGACATGGATAAGTACCTCCTTAATGCTTTCAAAAGCAACAACCATTGAGTGATAATAATGCGATTGATTGGCAAAACAATTATACTCTATATGGCTTATAGTCGTAGCCTCTTATCATGCTTCCGCTGGACCGAGCGATTAATGTAAGGCATTATCCGAAGTCTCTATCACCTCCAGCGAAGATTAGTTAATTAGAAGATTAGTAAATTTCTCGTGTGGTTTTAAGAAAGTGACCTCTTGCCCCGAGCGGTGAAATAGCCTTTAAATGAGCGAGGGCTTTATGTCACTGCCACTACATTCGTTGACATTGATTAGAATTGAATTCCTTTTATCCATTGGTTAATGGAGTTTTTCTCATCTTCGGTGCGCGTTACGGAGACTGTATCGTAACATGTTCTATGGTTGTGCGTCTAATTGGCGTTGATCTACTTATTTATGGAATGCATTCCATTTTAATCCGAGATTATACATCAAGTTACTATCTCCTATGTGAGTTCCTTGTGTGATTACCGTCCTCGACCTAGATATGGAAATCTCCCCCGGCAATTCATCTTACTGATGACGTTACGCAATTGTTTGAAAGTCGCGCCACTGAATCAAATGGTCCATTGCTTTCATGAGTCAAGATGTCGTGGGTTTTCAGAGTATCATATCATTTCTGGGGGAGACATATCATTTCACCTCTGGGGAAGAATATTTAAATATCGTGAGATTTTGTCGCAAAATTCTATTTCCTCCCTGATGGAACAAAGTTCCACATTACCGGAGCACCAGGCCACATTTATACCCAAATATTTTTGTTGGAATGAATGGTTTATTGATACTCTGGGAAATCCATAAGAGCAAAAAACCTATAGGTATAACTTATAAGTATATGCAAAATTCTGCTCAAAATACAATCAATATGAAATAAGTATAGCATAAAAACAATTGAATGCAAGCAATCAAACAAAAATCAAATTAATCAACGCACTTTTCATTCCGTACATTTCAAAAAACAGTGCTACGCTTTTATATATTCGTACTATTTCCTCTTAAATGATTCCGGGGTGGAGGAACATTTTATTGGTGGGGCGGGGTAATGAATTCCAGAATTAGGATACTACAATTAGGAAGGCATTTAGGTACTGGTTGTCACGGGCTTGAGGTATGTGGAGAAGGCTGGACGGAGGTAGTTAGATTGAGCGCGTGCTCGTAATTCCCCTATTAGCATAGAAATCATATTCTGCATCGCTCCGCGTCTTATTAGTCGGCTGCCGGTGTTAAATTCGTTTAAAATGGAAGCTGAAGTACGGAAAACGGTAAAGCAATCTTGCCAATCCACGGATGCGGATACTGGGATTTGGGGTAAGGCGCGGATTTTGACTTTTGGATTGTGATTAACTATATGCTTCTCCGCTTTCTGACCGTTCCGTTGATTCCTCCGTCATGTGTCAAGCCCCCGCTTTAGGCTAATCGCTTTTTACCGTAACAAGACAAGGTCACTGAGAAGGGATATACATAGGAGACCTTAGGTGGCCGTACCATAGGTTTCTCTGCAATGAAAAATGCGCACGGCGGCCATATTGAAAATAAGTAAAATGATGCTGTAAATTCAAACCAAATAGTGCTAATGACTGGCTATTCACTGAAACCAAGAGGTTTAAAATTCAAATTAGCTTAATTATGTCTTTACTACTAAAGGTAGAGCAAGGAACGCCAAATTGCATGGTTTGACATTAAAATGCGAAGGAAACACAAAGTGATAATGATGTACTTTCATAAGTTGACAAATGCAGTACATTTATTTTCCACGACTTTCAAAAGATTTTACTAGAGTTGCCTGGCCTATATCCCTACTCTGTGGTTCTAGGATAGTTCTAAGGCGGCATTAATGAAGAAGAAATCTCCAATTTAATGTGTTTAATGGAAGGTGGAAGACTGTTGTTAATTAAGTACTTAAAAATAGATATAATTGATATCTTGATATATTTTAATTCGTCTTAAGCGTTGAATTTGAATGTAGTATAATTTTTAATCGAAATGAAGAACATGCACACTAACACTACCTTTGGAATGGTTGTAATCATCCAGTCGGCGATCTTGCCATTTCTCCATTTTAATTTTGGTGTAGAGAGCCCTCTTGGGAGTGGTTAGTGGTATTACCGTTCGTTGCGGGGCGGCAGTTAATATTCATAGCTCACTAATGAAAATCTAGGGTGTTTTCATGCATTACGTAGGTTTTATTGTGTCAATTTTTGGGGTGTATACAGTATATGTGTATTAAACATCCCAATGCTCCTCAACAGTCACTATCAACCACATTAATACACCAAATAAAAATAAAATCAATGAATTCGTATTGCCAACTTTGCCAGTAAAAAGAAAAAAAATGCGATCTGCTGCATGTTTTTGGACTTGTTTTTATCTGAGCCATTGTATCATTTGGCAAATAGGGTTGGCATTACAAGAATGCGGCCGCGTTTGATATCTATTCCTTCATTATTACTATAGTTAATTTTTTGTATTCCATCCATTTAAATATTTGAAGTGATGTTGCAAAGTAAATATCGTAACTAAAATTTTTTTCGCTATCCAAGGAATGCTTTTCAAGTTTAGTATTTCATGAGGGAAAATTGAGATGCACTGGACCACACTTTGGATAAGCTTTCTAAAGGCCTGGTTACACGGTACATTAGAATGTACAAGAATCTGTACATTTCTCTGAATGGTTTTCTGAACAGATTCTTGTACATTCTCATGGACAAGATCCACGAGTAGGTGGTTACACGGTACATTTTTTCGGACATTTTTTCGGACATTTTTTCGTACATTTTTAAATGCGCAACAAATTATTTTAACTTCAAATATAAACCGATGGGGAACATGCAAACTTTTTTAAAAGTACTAGAATAATAAGATCCTTACCTCAAATGTACTTGCCGAAAATTTCGCGGATGAATAATGTTTTATAGCTGAGATATGAGTCTTTAAAAATAATCTTCATCGACTGTTTGAAAACACGTGACGGAGCGTGCGCGCGTTACATCACGGCCTGGAATCCACTGATGACAGACTGAGGAAGTGGATAGAAAAACTGTCTATGTAGGGACTCAAACGCAAATTTGGCGAATACAATTTCTGCTTTAACGTCAAACTTCGGATTGTGAATATATTGGGTTGCCAAGGCGTTGTTGAAATAAATAAAGGCGATTGTTTGGGTGGCTTTGGAAAGATTAAATTTAAATAAGTTGATTGCAGATTGTGATCTACGTTACACACCTATATCATTGGCTTAATGCAGTAAGTATATTGCAGCATGGACCTTCAATAGAAAAACGTGTGAAAACCATATTTGTTTTGCTTGAGTTTTTGCTTGCAGTGAGAACATTTTCAAAATTTCTCGTGCCCTTAAGCCGTGTGATATAATAAACAGGACATAATAAAGGCAGTTGAATTTTAGACTTGAAAGCGAGTGTGTCGTGATTTCTCTCCATCCTTCTCCTGTGAATCGGCGCACGCTACAGGAATACACGAGAAATATGAGGCTTATGGCAAGGTAAATTCAATATTTATTACTGCGATGCCCATAACGTTCGCTGCATGTCAACGCAACACCTAAAATTTCGACTCGTTTTGCTGTCGGTCTCGATTCAAAAACAGGAACTTGAGTAAATACAGCGTAAATAGTACTTGAATCTTATTTCTTTGCCAATCACATGCTTTTTTTATGACCTTTTAACGATCATATGGATCTCAATCTTGGACAATTCTCGCGGTTCATACATTCAGCTCCTTTCCATCTGATCCTTCCTTTTACCCATCCCCTTTTCTTGTGTTCCATTCTTTCGCTACCCATATCCAATCAGTGAGATATCCAAGTCAAGCAAGATCATATCAAATCGAAATAACTATCGGGGCCGTGCGTAAACAAAGAAGTCGCCTATACAAGCCAGATGAAATGAATGTGTCGTTTTCGTAGTCTGCCACCAGGTGACTCTGAGTTCAAATTGTGTGATTGTCTGAATGAAATTAGAGCAGGCGTTCAGAAATTCATACATTCTTGCATTTTGCGTGGTTACACGGTGCATTTTCGCGTTCATTCTGAGATTCAGACATTCTCACATTTTCTTGTACATTCTCATGTACCGTGTAACCAGGCCTTAAGTGCAGATAACTGTTTTTTTTCCTTTTTACTTGAACGAGCTAGCATCTCTGAAACCTTGGATTTTCATGCTATATTTCGCTAATTCTGGCAACCACCAGTGAATCATTTAGGTGTCTAAAATGTCGTAATTTAGAATCTCTCTTTAATTGAAAACGTCATTCACGACGCCCGATAATGGATACGGTCGTCATCTCTCTCAATTGGTTTTCGAAGGCCTTAATAACGACCCTCGTGCTCATGAAAGTGAGTGATAACTCTCGTTTTTTGGTTTATTTATGGGAGAATTACGTCGAATTTTATATAACTAGGAAACATGTTCTTCTGTAATCCACTGGCATGCGGGGAAAGTCGAGTTCGAATGAGTAGATTTACCGAGTAGTGTGATCTTTTCTGTTGTCTTGTGACTCATTTTGAGCCAGAATGTTTGTTAATACCGTGTCAAACCGATTTTGAGGCAAAGTTGTGCAAATAATCATTAGAATTATGACATATTAAATTGGTACCTTCTAACACTCTCATGCTAGCTTATAATGAAATTTTCATGCATTTACAGGTGACGTGATACTTTCTGCTGTCTTAACGTGCAAGCTTTCCTTCATTCTACTACGAGCTGTTTCTCCTGCTATCCACGGCGCATATTTGGCAAGAAGTCTTTTTCGTTTTATTGTGAGTGAGAAGTCAACTGCATGGGAAATATTACGGATGAAGTTTATACGAAGCCTTGCGATTGCATAACGCAGCATAGAAGCTTTTGTGTGGATTTTTGCGAAAACTCCGGAAAGGCAAAAGTTATGAATTACTTGTGGTCGCCCTTGGTTCATATTGTGTCATCAGTTTGGACCTCCATGACACGCGTGTTTTTGCATGCTCAAGAGTGAATTTTTTGTCGGAGTTATTAGCATAGGATGAGGAGAAAACTGGGTGGAGGCAAGTCGCAGGAGTATTACGATGCTGATCATGGTAAATTTGAAATCGACTGATAAAGGGATTGATAATGATAGCCGACATCCATCGATCCGAAAGAGGAAATCGAGGAAATTAAAGAACAATTCAAGAGAGCTCCTTGGCGCAGTGTGAAAGATGGAAACATCTGGTAGTAATGAGTGATCGGAATGCTTTCTTTGATGCGGTGAAGGATGGTAACGAAATGATCTGAGCCTGAGGGTTTACTTGATGCTGATGGGAGGTATTGTGAACGTTTTCATTATGAGTTGTTTATTCCGAGTGGATGGCAACGCGATTGCAATTTGGTGAGATCGAAATGTTTCATTGCAACGAATCATGAAGCCTCATGTCATCGTTGGAATGAAACATTTGCAGACACAACCATTCCCGATCGCGTTGCCAACCACACAGTATTAACCGATGTTAGTGGAAACCGATCGGAACAATTCCCATCTCTGTCAAGCATATCTCCATTTGAATGTGGCATGCTAGAAGAGGAAGGCACGAAGAATCCACTGTGAGAAGACTATGTGTCTGAAATCATCCCGGAAAATAACAAAGACGGAGGGAATGCACTTGGAAATTCCGGAAGGCTCAAGAGAAAATGAAGTACGGCCAGATGACGGCTGAAGAAGCAATTGAAAATCTACAAGTGCTACCTCAAGGAGAATATAAACAGCGAAATCATATGGTATAGAAGTCAACCATGAAACAAATAATGAAATATGTTGCGATATCCAAAATGGAATCTGAAAAAAACGGTACTAGAGGAAAGCATAAACGTATAAACGATGTGAAGCGGCTCGCTCAGAATAGGAGGAAGTTTAGAAAGTGGCTGGTGGAAACCGACGCCTAAGAGCAAAAAGGGATAAGAGAAAGAAGAAGAAGAAAAGAGAGCAATGGACAGCAACGGAAGAAATGAGTAAACATGAGGGAAATCGATGAAAATGGAATAAATAGGCCGACGGAAGAAATGGATGCGAAAGGAAGAAATTGACGGAGAGATGATTCGAAAAGAAATAAAGGGGTAAAAAAAGGATTAAATCGACGCGAGTGCAAGAAATTAACAGAAAAGGTCTAAATTTATTAAATTGGAAGAAATTGACGGAAGTGGAAGAAGTGGTCGTAATTGGAATAAATGGAAGAAATGAATGTAAGACGAATAAATGGATCGATAGAAGCAGTAGGCATGGATGCAAATGGAAAAATGGATGAATAAGGAAGAAATGGATGACAGTGGAAAAACTGGATGGATTTGGAAGAACTGGATGAATGCGGAATAAATAGGTGGATGTGGATGGAAATGAAAGAGATGGATACTTATCGGAAGATACGGATATTAGTAGAAGAAAAAGATGAAAACAGAAGGAATGGTACAAATGAAAGGTATTAGTGAAAGCGAAAGAAATGGTAAAAATAGGTAGAAAGGAAGAATTGGATATATTTACGTGGAAGTATACGGAATAACGGAATGAATGGTCAAAAAACGGAAGAATTGCTCAGAAACGGAAAAAATGGACAGCAGCCGAAGATATGGATGTAAAAGGAAGAAAAGGGCTCACGGAAGAAATTGACAAAGATTCTAAAAAATTCGTGGGAATGGAAGCAGTTGATGGAAATGGAATCAAGAGAAATGGATTTATACGGAAGAAATGAATAGAAATGGCTGAAAACGGATGAAATTCATAAAATGTATGGGTGTAGAAGAAATGACTTGAGATCCACAGTTGGTTTGTTTCTTTAGTGCTCGGTGTTTCTTTAGTGGAGTGGTAAGCCCTAATGTGGTGTCTGTGACCGTTAATGTGTGAATATTGAATTGTTGAGTGGTACAAGCAAGGGATACTATTTGGATTACCGATGTCGGGAGGGGCCGTTCAGCTGCTTTTGAAGATCCAGATCATAAAGTAATATCTGAGTTGCCACCTATTATTATTTTTTCACGCTACCTTACTCAAGTAGGTTTTTAATTAATTCCGTAGCGTTCGCGTGCCCGAAAACTGATTATTCTATTACATTCACATGGTTTATTTGATGCGTAGTGCGAATGATGGAATGGGTAAAATGAAATATTAATAGCATATGTATATTTTAATATATTTTTCCAATATTAAATGTATTTTATACTCCTTCAAACTCTTCTGCACAGTCGAAAAATTTAGGAAAAAGTGTTTATTTGCGATGGACTTGTTTTATTTACTTTTTACTGCTCAAGGTCATTAGTTTTAACTATTGCATTACAACAACGAGGATTGCTTGTTGAAGTACTCTTTGGATTGATTTAACTGAATATTGACGGGAAAAGTATTCATTACACAGTGTATACTCTCGGAAAGCGGTCTTCTAAATTTATTTGGCTACTTTTTATTGACTTATATGATTTATATGACTAATTCCTATTTTGGCACATCCTCCGAAAAAGCAAGACTTTCACTTGAATCTGATGTCACACTCACTCCCATTGTCAGTTGACTCGCATTTCAAAGTGTGAAGATACCGTGGTAAAGAGTAGGAAATTAATAGAATGTATTGAAAAATTGTTGATATGGTTTTTATGGGTTAAATTGTTTAGAAATTTAAAATATCCCCATTAATCTGGAGTAATTCTGATATGTGTGTACAGCTATTCTCACTTATTATACCATGTCATTTTAAATGAAATTGGGGCATTAATTGGACGGAAAAGTTATAATTTTTCGCCGTATACGATGGGACACCAAGTGTTCTCATTGTACTTTATCTTAATAATATTAAAACGACATTGACTTAGATTTGCAGTTATACCTCCTTAATTATCCTTCGAATGTGTAAATCCCTCTTTTGAAGTGAGTGAATGAGCATAAAATGTCACGCAGAGTGCCACAAAGTCATTCAGAGTGTTTCTATGTTACAGGTAGGGAATCTACCACCGTTGGACTGCGTCCGACGCCTGGGTACGGCATGGGAGACGCAGCCGCTGCAATGGTAGGGAGTCTTCGAAGCCAAATGCGTCAAACACGAAGAATTTTCAGAACATGACTTAATTTTAGAAAAGTCTTCCCAGTCAGGGTTGGAGAACGTGTTGTACAATTGGCCTTTTTGATGCCCGGAATCAATCTTGTTTCTTTATAATTTCAGCCTGTAATCATGCTTAATTTGGAGCAAAACATTAATATCGCTTTCTTTTCATCCTAATGTAGAAATTTAAAAAAATCATCTTCCGGGTTTCGTCTTTGGATAGAGTATTCTTTACCTTTTACTTTGAGTCTTAATCTTTGCAACACTTTTTTTATATCAGGTTCATCGTACTGACTTTTAAGGCGCGCTCGTCACATGCCTTCGTCGTTTAAGCACGTCCAGGTGGTAGGGCAAATTTTAAGGGTCACGGTTGGTCACTATGGACAACATTATTGTCCAGCCTTCCGCGCGACTTGTGTTCTCTCGCTTTTATTTCATTTTGTGCCTCTCGTTTTTTTCTCCACAGGCTCAGTTATTGGAATAATGTTATAGGCTAATTGTCTATGAACATTGAGACACCCGATAGATAGTCCTAAAAAACCTTATTCCCAACACTTAACTTAGATTTTAAGTCCTAGAGAGTATTCAATTTTTAGATTTAAAAGGATATTTTGTCTGGGTATTAATTCACGGCCACGAATGTGAGCTATCAGCTTCTTCAGATCGCTTTCAGGTACCTCTACAAATGTAGCCATCATTATGTCCTGGTTGCATGACTGTTTATCCGCTAATGAGAGATGCTTTTTGGCTACATGTCGTTTGAGTTGAAAGATTAAGAAATATAGATGACTTCAAGAAGGACTGGTTAATGGACTACTCTAATGGTTAGTAGCTTTATACTTGCTTGTGATTTATTTTTAATTGTGGTGTGGTACACATGTTGTGGTTAAAATTTATTTAAAGACAGGCATTGTAGCTTTATGGATTTCATGCTTCAATTTATATTTATCTTTTGAAGGTGGTGGACTACATAACCTGATAATTATAGCTTAAAATCTTTTAGTTTACCATTCAACCTAGGTGACAAAAATCAAAATGCTAGTATTTTTAGTATCGATAATTAAATTTATTTTTAATATAATAACGCTATATGTTGAAATTTATTCGTTAAGGAATAACCGCTTCTCGTTGTGCGTTGAATTTTATGAACAGGTATTTATTATCTTCACGTTTACGTTAGTAGTCGCTGGACTTCAGCGTCTTACAGAGTTTTGTTGTGGTCGGGGGTGATTCAGTTCTCTTGGAGGTGATTGGTTTCGACCTATTCAGGTCATTACCAATAATCATTTCGGTTACCTCTTGATAATGACCTGAAAAGGTCGAAACTGGTTTATTTTTTAATAAATCCTGGGTGGAATATAACAAAGTTCATTTTTGATTCTATCGATATCCCTCTTACTTTAGTACTGCTCGCTCATGCTCAGCAGGAGTACTTCCCGTAGAAGTAGAGATCTTGTAGATCAGAGATATTCAATAATTATAAGTAATATCCACCACTCAGCGTTATCTTTTTTAGGCTTGCGCTTGTTTCCGAAAAGAAACAGAATTGTATAGAGGAAGTAACTCATTTAAGATGTGCAATTTACGTCGAAGCATAATGGAGAAACTTCTTATCTCCTTGTCGGACCAGTTAGTGAAAATTTCAGTGAAAGGTCGAATTGGCTCCCTTTTTTTTCAGGTTTCGAAATTATTCCCCTGGCGTGTACGCACTCGCCGTGGACATAAAAAGTAGCTCTGCACCGGACGACGGTGAAAGTTGTAAGTTCCTACAGGCGAGGTCTCTTATCAGGTCCCTGTCCTAAAGAAGCGGAATGCCCTGGTAGGCCCGAAAAGTGATAGGAAGGGACTAAAGTGCCGTTTAAAACAATTAGTTACATATTATATTATAGTACAATTTCTTTTTATGGGGAATTCAAAGTATCGTATCGAGAGGTCTTGTATCCTCTAGGCAAGTATTTTTCAAGTGGGAGGTTGTTCAAGCTGTATGTGGAAAACGTTTAACGTTTGAAAACGTATAACGTTTAAAAACGTTAAAACGTTTAAACCTTAGTTTCCAAAAATGGTTTTTGAAGCTTTGACTAATTTTGCTGATGCTTTCTGGTCATTTGGTGGTGCGTCACGTCATTAGGATACGAAATTATCTTCTTTTATTGCGGAAAAGTTGGGAATCTCTGTTCCAGTCTCCAGTTGACACAAATGATGCGTTGAAGGAAAACTTTTAAATAATGGTTGTTGTAAATATACGAATTGTTGTTAATTTAGGAATCTTATTGCAAAAGCGTAGTTATTTTCGGTTTAATTATCAATATTACTGCATACCTTATTCGTTAGTTTTTGTTTCAATTTTTAAAACTAGTTAATCAACCGCCAATAGCCTCATCAGTAAGTATTTTTAGTAACTTTGATGTGAGTTCAATAGATGTTCGCCTTCGTAATCGTGAAAGTAAATTCACGCAGTGCTCTTTTTTCTATCTCCGTCTTTTGAGAATCTGGTATCCGTGGAAATGAATCATATAGAGGAATGTCGTTCTAGGGATTTGACCGGGAGATGTCGTTTTCCAAGAAGACTTCTTACCACTTCTCATCTCCTGTCGTCGGAGAATTTTGCATTGAGCAAGACATAAAAATAATCCCATGCTACATTTAAAAAAATCTCATTTCCTCTGTGTCACAAATCGGATAAAATAATTTATAGTTGCTGGGGCATAGGAAATTTGCCAAAAGTATTCAGAAGTGATGGAAAATCCTCCTTTATAATGGCTGTAATAAAAATTTTTCATTTTTTTCTGTTGGTATAAAATGGAGAGGGTGTTTTATTGATCTTTCTGTGAAATACATGTTAGATATTGTTCGAAGTAACCCATTTAACAGAAAGTTTCCTTCGATAGAAATGAAGAAAAACAAATAATGTGTGTACAAACTATGCTTGCATTTCTCGGGTTTGCATCTGGGTACTCTTTTCATCCAGGAAGACGTCAGCGGAGGTAATTGTGGAAACTCGTCAGCGTCATGACTAGGAGTAAACTAACTCAGAACCTCATGCGAGAAGTAAATCTCTACATAGTATCCTCTCTGAAAGCCATGCATCATTTGTATAAAAAAATAGTTATTTATGTTTAATGGAATGGGCTATACGCTATAACGGTTCACCGTTCTACACACATGGCCAGCTCTTTAAATAATATGAAAATACAAAAGTGTTATGTTATCCTAATGTTTCCCCAAGATAATTTCAATCTTGTATAATATTTCATGCTACACATATTGAATTTTGCATCATTTACTTAGGAGCGAATTTCAGAAGCCCACAGTTTGGCAGTTAGTTTGGTCGATAGGTTGTCAACTGTTTTAATTGGTAGAATTTGATGTGAATACTCTCTGAGAAAAGGGTTACGCATAACCGCTTTGTGTTGTACCATAGAGTAAGTATACTTACTCTATGGTTGTACCCGCTCTTGGATCACGTCGTGGTTATGCGGAATAATTTTTAAATCGGTGATTCTGTTTTTGCGTCCCTAAAGTGCCCAAGCTATTGAGTTTGAAGCCTATTAGGGATGTCCATGGAGCTTCAATAAAACTTTGTCTATGCAAATTTTCCATGAAGTATTACGTTTTGTTTCGCGTTAGATTTGATTTTACGTAATCGACGCAATCAGATGAATGCTCTCTTTACCCTGCGGACACAAGTTTCTAGTGAATATGAAACGGGAGTTGTATATTCATCGTATCTAATGCGTAGTATAGCCAGGAAACATTTCGATGACATGTCTATTGTGTATTCAAATCACATTTCCATTGAACTTATTTGGAAAACATTCAAAAATGTAAGTATTATTGTCATGAAAAATATTAAAACCAACTGGTTACCTGCTGTCTCTTTATGTTCTTTTTCGTCATTTGGTGAAGTACCCTTCATTTTGGAATCGTTGTCTTGTTGATTTGGCCTGTAATTCAATTTCTTACAATTCAACGCGAATATGTGTGCCCGGAAGGGTAAAAACACTGTAAAATTAGAAATATGAGGAAAAGAGGGCGCAAATAAATTATCTAAATGCTTCTACGAAATGCCGTTTTGTAAAATTTAGTATCTGTAGTTGGCATAATTTCTAACTTCTCTGCAGCTCGTCTAATTTTCATCATATAACTGATATTAAGCGACGCTGAAGTTACCGATTAAGGGTAATCTTCTGAATTTAATGGGTTGTTGCAATGGAATTATCAAATTTCAATTTCTGAAAGTTTCCTTTCATCTCTAAGTTTATCATTTTTGGTTTGGTTTGCTAAGTTTCCATGCACTCTCGAAAAATGTGTTTTCTCTGCAATGTGGTTCTTGTCGTATCCCGCTGTCATATTTCCCTCGTATCACAAGTTGATCTTCCTGCCCTCTTTTTAATGCAGTTTCAACTTCTTCCCATTGCAAAGGGCGGCGCTGAGTTTGTATTCACATAGTACGTCCCGCGTGTCCTGAAATGGAGATAAAACTGTTAGTTGACTCCTATAGTACAGTTGTAAAAGTTACACTTGAGTGCGAAGTTTAGATTTGCACAATGTGTCGTTATATATATAAATCGTTTTCAATCCGGATGTTTTCGGCTGACTAATCAATCCCCCTAATTTTAATGAGGAAATTGAAATGAGGAAATTGCTCTTTAATGGAGTAGTAGAATGGATTAATTCACTCTCATGTAGGTAGAAACGAGAGGCTTTTTTCGTAAACTCGCTGTTTCCATCGTAATTTTTAATACTGAAAATTATTCAATCGGATTTCCTGTTGACCGAGGTACAACAAAAGTAACACGGCTTAAGTTTCTTCTCGTGAGTTGGAAATGATTTTTTCATTTTCAGTCCATCCCGTAATGCAATTGACGTATTTTTGAATGCTAGATTATGTTAGTCACGTTAACATGGATTGGCATTAACAATCACAACGCATGCGTTTAAGCTGTCATGCATGTTTGTTTTTAAAGATAGTTATATTTATATTTTAAAGGCTTACTGATAAGTTTATCTCCTTTACCTTGAATGTCCATTTGGACTCATTTATCTCTTTTTACTTTTATGGCTACCTTTTGTCTCCTATCTGGTTTATATGTTCCCTTATTCTCGCTTCTTTTTGCTCAGGTTTTAATAGATGAAGCATGGGTAAGCATAAGTCCCCTTTCTTTGTAGTGTACTGTAACAACATAGTTCCTTGTTGCGGTTGAGCTTCATTAAAACCATGTCCGAAATTACCATTTGTTTTTTGAGTTTTTGGATAATTTTGTATAATTTAGCTGTTATCAATAGCACCCTTTGTGTGTACCAAGTAAAGTCGTCTTCGTAGCTTTTCCGAATCCCAGTCATGCTCTAATTAAAATGTTTGTAACATATTCTGGTTTTCTTATTGATGATCTGTATTGGTGATTAATATCTTAATAAGACTAAAACGTGAAAAATGAGAGAGTCCTTGCTAGTTACCCTGAAAATTTTTATTCATCGTTTGTCGCGTTCCTACGCTCGTCGTGTGGTGAATAATTTTTTTCAGAGGAACTTGCAATATACCTCTCATTTATGATAGATTGGTTCATTTTTTGAGGTATCTATTGTGTGCAAATTCTTAATTAATCAGGTTAGCATACAATCTTTAAGAATGATCGAAGAATATCGCAATCGACTCCTATACGTATATCAGACCTCAAGAAATATAATTTTTGTTTTTTTTTTCCCGGCGAACAATTGCAGTGAAGTTTTCTCGGGTTTCGCACCAGGTCAGGTCCTCCATTTCTCCTTTCAACGTTTCGATGGACGACTCGCCCAACGACCTGACCTGGTGCGAAACCCGAGAAAACTTCACTGCAGACCTCAAGAAGCTTTATTGATTAGAGGTATCCCCATCAAGAAGGTGCGGCGAAAAGTGATGAACCACTCGCTTTCCAACTCACCCCCCCCCACCCCCCGAAACGGCGACCTCAATCCTCCCTTGCACGTCAGAACTATTGAACGTTTGTGCGTCGAATGGAATATTTTTATTTTTCTCCCGTGTCCCGTCATGAACTCGTGCCGAGCGCCGTTGTCCGGCATGCGTGTGGTGCGTGGAGCCCTCACCCTCACCTAGGATCCACATGCTCCCCCATGAGCACCAGCTCTCCATCGTCGGTGCAGAGACCAGCCACGTGATCCATCCAGTTGGAGCAGTGGGTGCCCCAGAAGCCCTCTTGCGATGATATGGACTCTGCAAACACTTCGGTGGCGCGGGTATGCGAGCAGCTGTGCCGATCTGATTGTGTCGTAACGAAAAAAAGAGAAAAAAAATATTTAAAAATAAAGATGAAGTGGAAATAGGTAATAAGCATTCCCAGAGTATTCCAAAATTAGTGTATATCGATTTCATAACCTAATAAGTATTTATCCAATGATGGTATGCTGTTCAAAAATCATTTTACGCTTTCATTAATTCAAATGGACCGCCCTACCATGCCTAGAAATCTCGTAAATATTTCTCCTCTCTTTATGTTTCTTCATCGAAATATCCACCCATTCATGATGGAATACGACATTTGGTCTGTGGAGGTAACGTTTGCTACGCCACTTTGTAAAAAATGTCTTAAAAATACTCCTCTAATTGTCGTGTTTATTCTTGAGGAGTTTTCTTAAAAGTACTCCTCATTTGATTTTCTATCGTGAGTATTGGCTATGATATTTATTCCTGAGCCGGAACTGAGAGTTTGTCAGGGGGGGGCAACGATGAGTTTACCCCCCCTGACAGAGCCTCTTCCCTCATCCCCGTTTTCTCCCTCCCTCCCCCTTTTTCTTAAATATATTACATCCGTAAGCTTTTTTTGAGATGCGATGGATTGAAGTTACGCACCGCATGTTTGTTATTAAGAAATTTTATTAATATTATTGTTTAATAATTTAGTAATTATTTTTCAATCATTTAGTGAGAAAAATTTAATAACTTTTAAGAATAAACGTTTCAAATTTAGCCGTCTCATAAAATCTGCCGCTCGGGGCATGTGACCCCTCCTGTCCCGCGCTAGTTCTGGGCCTGATTTTTACAGTCATTTTTCATCTCGGCATTAATTGTTTTTGAACTATAGAAACGTCACGAGTTTCCGGCTATGTGAGAGGTACTTCAATTTTTTTAAATTTCGCGATCTTTCACTTCTCCATTTTTTGTCGTCAAAGAAATCTCTTCTGTTTGTCGTGCATTTTTAAAATTACTATGATATATTTTCATCATTTAGTGCTTCCGTCCTTTCATTTAACGTTCACTGAATCCTTCCTGTCCTCCTGTTCACTTACCCTTGGTCTTTAGTTCATCTTTTATTCCAATAATTTCTTCGTTTATTGATTTATAGTAACGACTGTTGCAAAACCCCAATCGAAATAAAACTTACGACTCAAGTTTCTGCGCTTTATTGTCTTACATTGTTAGATATGGGGATTTTTACACCAGTACTAATTGTGCTTGATGTCATTACTAGCTCCTTGTTTTTTCGTAATTTGACTATCTACTTGAATTGCTGTTTATTTTATCGTTTCAGTGTTTTATGGTGAGCGGTTATATAATAAATGCGTCTTGGTTGTTCGCGAATATTACCAGACATCCGTGGCTGTCATTAACAGTTCTCAATACTCTTGATGCATTTTGTCTCGCAGGTGTAGAGCTAAGTTACTAAATATGTAATTGTCCACCTTTTTCTATTTTACACAACTTGCTTTGCTATGGATATCATGATAGGCACCGAATTTTTCTTTCGACTCATGTGTGTGACGTATTTCTTTTCCAATGTCCCCGTGCCTATTACGGAATCTAAACGAGAGCGACTGACGAAAGAAGTTATCGAGTGATACACGGTACGTTGTTGCCACGTCCCACTTTTCCGTCCTTGGCTTCTTTAAGAGGCGGTAATTGTTCTCAGCACTAATGTGGCAACGTCGAACGCCTCATCCATCGTCTACCCTCAGTCAGTAGTTTCCTAGCCATCGGACTCGCAACAATTCCTTCGTGGTGATGTCCAGTTTCGTCCGTGGTAACTTCGCTCGAGGAGCCGGTCCTCATTCACGCCACATCATAGCAGTGCTCCACATACACCGCGTTATTGCATGCTGCTGATCAGGATTCCCTGCATCAAAGGATTGAAGAAAGTGGAGGCCAGGGAGATGATGTTTACTCGCCAATGAATGTGTCGTCATGCGATTCGCAACCCGGCTGCATGAATCCTCCGTTCAGGTAAAAGTCCACGTGGCCATTTGGTCCCATCTTTCCTTTGTTACCCGCGTTGGTGTGGATTACGTCCACGAAGTCCGCGTCTGAAGGGTCTAGCACCGAATCGTCGAACACGGAGGCGAAGAACGGCAGTGCAGGGTCCAGACCTGGAAAGTGCGGAAGGGGGAGAATATACCGTGTAATTAGACCAATAAGATTATCGAGACAATAAGATTATTTTCCAGGGCAAGTGTTTATTTTTTTAATAAGTATGAAGTGGATTTAGTTGCATAAAGTAGAAGGGTAGAAAAGGATATCAAGTGTTGATTGATATTTTTTTACTAAACTGGTCCATATGGTGGGTTGAATGAATTCTTTCGAGTAAATTTAATAATAATATTGTAATGATTAGGAATGCTACATATTAGCTGTCTTGATTTTCGACCTAAGGTTGTGTAAAACATTTAAAGGATATCTCACAATTGAAACATCAGTTTATTTCATGGTCAGCCATACCATTTTGTTAGTCTCATTGACCGTGAAATACTGACGAACTGTGAAATTCGGAGGAAAAAAGGTGTTGTTGCCGCTAGTTATGTTAGTAGTGTCACTTGCAATAAAATAGCAGTTTTTAAAAGTCATTGGTGTATATATTTTTGCGTGTAGATAATGCACCGCACATTCACTTTTAATTTCATGAAATAATCTGGATTTATTTGTCTGTGATGCTGCTTCCAAAAAAAAACTTTTCCATATTTCTCGCTTGCCGTTATTAACGTCATGTAGAAAATTAAATTTAGTCTCTCATTTATTAGTGCGCACTTAAATAGTTGTATATGTGTAAGGCCAGCGTATTGTAGCAGATTCTGCGTAAAAATTATGGAGGATGAAAGTGAGGTGGAAAAGGGGGCTGGGAAATTAAGAACAGAATTGAACGCTGCAATAAGAGACCTGCGACAGAATAAGGCACCAGTAGTAAATAATATTCCAGAAGAGCTAATATAATGCTAGAGAGAAAACTCAACTTTACAAGATCATCTACGAAATGTACTGAACAGGAGATATATAAAAGTGACTTCAAGAAAGAACATCGTCATTCCTATGTCCCAAAAGAAGAGAAAAGTGTGAAAAATTTGGGACCATAAACCTGGTGACATGTCTGATAATACAAGCATGCACATAAGGAAACAATTCATGAGATGTTACATAAGGAGCATAATTCTTTATGGGAGCGAGGCTTGGACGCTAACCGGAGAACAGAATTGGAGAATAAAAGCATTCGGAATTTGGTGCTAATGAAAATGATAAAAATAGAATGGATCGATCGAGTAGGTGATGAGGAACTGCTAAGAAGCGTGGGAGAATGTAGAAATCTTCTAAAAACCCTATATAGAAATCGGAAATAGTTACTAGACCACATCATGAGACATGATGGCCTGAATTAGTCTTGGACAGGTGGACTGGGAGAAGGACGTGGGACGCCCCCGAATGAGTTATATACAGCAGATTATAGGAGAGCTGAGCATAGTCGAACTAATCTCACGATTGTTGACTTTTGATGATGGCGATTACTGCGTAAAGTGCATTGATGCTTATTCGCGGATTTTAACAGCTACCACTTTTCTGCTGCTACTGCATCTACTAATGGGCCTAATGGAATCTTGTGGATGTTTAAAAGATGTTAATAAGTTACCTGAAAACCCTCTAATACTCTATAAGATTTTTCTGGGGATTCATTGAGGCGAAAGAGTGTGGTTTGTTTTGTTGTTTGGTCCAAGCGCGTCTACTCTACTGAAATGCGATGATATGGCGGTAATAAGTGCCCCTTCTGCGGTAGGACCATAGTCGTGTGTGAAGTAAGTGGCATTCCTTGTCATTTCCTCACCTGATATCCTCCCGACGCGGCCAGTGGTGACGAACTTGTTGACATGGCCGGACACGTGCGCCCCAAGGCTGAAGCCCACTATGTGTACATCTTTCGGCTGCACGCCGGCAGCGGCAATGGTGTCGATAAGGCGACCCGTGCACGAAGCCACAATCGGAACCCCTTTGGCGGCGGACAGGTAGCACGGCTCCTTGGCCAACGGTGACCAGTCGACGGAGAACACGTTGTAATCTCCGGCATTCAAATAAGCTGGAAACCAAAAATACCTGTTTTTAGGTTCTCCTTTCGATGTGTTTATTATTTATAGAATCCCTTTTCATAGTCGTTTCAAATCGCATGATATGCATACTTAACTGCAAGGCGCCGTAAGGGTTTGAGTTCATCCCATGATAAATTAGGCTGTGAAAGATCGTGCATGAACTATGCCATCAATTTACAGAAATCGGAGTCACCGACAACCTTAGGGTCGTCCAGTCAACGTAGCTATTACCATGCGCCAGTTTACGTCGGTTGAGCGAGGGCTCAAGGTGTATTCCATGCAATAATAACTATCTTCTACTTCAAATAGACTGTCTACATACTTGGAAAACATGTTTGAAATGAAAGATCAGTTCCGTAGAAAAGGTTAAGGGTAGAGGGGTGGGTAAAATAAAATGACTGTCAAAGGAAGAGCGGGAATAAAAAAGAACCGAAAATAATAGTCCTGTTTACGTTCAAAGCAATAAGGTACATTACTTCAGAAGCTATTAAATTGGAAGATATGAATCGTGTTTAACTCACCTGGTCTCACTTGCGGGTTGGGATCATAGTTTCTGCTTCCAGTGTATCCGTGGATTAGGACCTTGACGGGCTGCGAGGGATCGAAGCCAGCTTCCCGCAGGGCTTCTCCTTCTCCAGGGTAAACGCGGATACCATCGCTTGGGCCATCCCTGCAGACAGGCCGTTAGAAATGAATGTTGATGCATTCCAGATTCAAGGGCTTTCGGATATCAGATTTTACAGATTACTACACGGTTGCATAAGAGAGACTCTGTAGGTACGTAGGAATTGTAAATTACCACCGAACGTTACGTCCATGTGATTGAAGCACCATTGATGGAGTGATACAGCAAGTCCAGCCACCTCTATAATTTATATTGTAATGTATCACAACAGATTTCTTACGATTCGCCGCACGTGATGATGTCGTTAGCAGACATCTGGAAACCGTGTGTGTAGCTTTTGGTGAATTGATTAATTTTTTTTTCTTGAGGACTTACTGAAAACGAAAAAGTAAAGCAATTCTGCCACAGCTTTTCAGTATTCTTTTCTGGTCTGTTGGCCAGCATTAATGAAGACCGCACCTACTGACCTTAGAGTATATTCTATACTCATTTATGCACAACTAAGAAAAGAAAACTACTGTTAGGATGGCGGAATTCATCATTTCCAGCTCTGTTCTCCATTTAATAACAACGATTACAATTTCTCACGCGTTCAAAGTAAAGGAATACGTTTTTGTAGGTATTGTGGGAGAAGAATTTGATCGAAAGCGATTTAATTTATTTATCAGATACATTCATTCAACGGTGGCGTTGTCGATCAGATGCAAGGACACCATCGAAGTCTGTAATATCATATATCCTCACAATTGCTTGATTTATTTGGTTCCTCGCGCTCGGCTGGTAGCCAAAGGCGAGAGAAAGGAGAGTAACATTTTTGCCATTAAATACAGATACATGAGCTGCGCTACTGGCGCAACTTATGCTGTCCGCTGGCGCTTTTGCATGTGGCAAAACGTATGCTGTGAGCGACGCGCGCAGAAGGCACAACTGGATGAATTGCATCATCAAGTTGAAGCATCATTTCACTCCTACGGTTGAGTGTCGAGTGTTATGCACTTTCGAATCTTTTGAGGTTTGCTTTACAAATGGAAGAAACATTTCTGCTAACACGTAGTCTTCCGTGGCGTTCTGGAATAGTGGATCTCTCCATCTTCGGGGCTTTCGCCGTGATGTTTGTCAGACGTTGACGACAGTTTCGCCGGGATTCCACCTGGCCGGGATTCCAGTCGAAGAACCCGAAGACGCGGCGAAAAACCGGAATATGGACAGATCCACCCAAACATTTCTGCTTTCCATCATTCTTACGCTCTATGAAAACTCGCCTTTTGTACAGATAAAAGGAGACTTCGTCCCCGGTGCAGGTCTCGGTGAGTTCCTGGGATGGCGACGGGCATCCCACGGATCCGCTGACGAGCGCCATCAGGGAGGAGAACGAAGGCCACTGAGGCATGAAGCGGGCGTCCATCGAGTTGCCCTCATCCACCGAGTTGGTCTCGTCCACCGAATCCTCTGCCTCGCTCCCCCTGCATCCTGTAATTTCAATAGTCGGGGTGAGGAGGGAGGTTTGATTGTGCTGTGAGAACTTGTCAAAGCAATAGTCGTAGCTTATTCAATTCGAAAGTTTGTGCCAACGATAAAAAGTCCACGACATCGGCGTACGGCGCGCGCCGGCGACCACGCCAATGGTCTCCAAGACGCGAATTGCACCATACAAATTAACAATTGAGGAACCTGGAAGCCGGGGATTGGGTTGGTGTGGTGATGGATTCCCACCCAGTGAGCTTGGGTTCAAATCGCGGCGGTGGCAGATAAGTTTCAGAGACTGCCCGATCCCTGATTGAATGCTGTGTGGAGGACATTTCAAGCGCAACTCACCGTCCGTCGGATGGGACGTTACGACGTGGTCTTCTTGGCGCCTGTCGTTAAGAGCAGGCTAATGCTGGCGCTGGGTGTCTATCTACCCTTTCTTCCGTATCCTTCCCTTATGGTGCAAAGGACCCCTCTTATCGGTCGCCTCCTCCAAATACCATACCATATCTAGAGGCCAATGGGTACAATCGCAATTTTATAATTTTGGAGGTCAGTGCAGACTGATTCACATGTATCCCTTATGTTGAAGATATCCTGGTAATGAAGGGAAGTTTGATTGTGCCAAGAGAACTTGTCAGACAAGGGGAGTGTCCGAAATCCGGGTTTTAGAATTCAATCAAACTTTATAGTGATAAGGCCGTTTTACACGGGGAACATAATTGCGCTCGTTAGATCTACGTTGATTATCTCATTATGGCGTTCAATTGGGCGATTGCGTGAACGAAGTTAAAACCAGGTGCTATTTTTCCATCTCACGCCAATGCATTCTCGCATGCGTTCTAGCATTTCAGCGCTTTACACGACGCAATTTCGACTGCGCCTTCGTACACACGTCAGATTGTGCAATTACCTGCCCCATGTATGTCGGCCTTTCATTGGGAGGTGTCCGCGAATCAATCCCTGATGAGATCATGTAACCAAGTGTAACAAAAAACGCATTTAAAGCTCTAAAGCTCATATGAATTTTCTTTTAAGGACTTCTGCACGATGTGAGTGCTGTTGTGCAGTGGTGTAGAGCTGATGTTTATTCGAATTGCATACATTTCGCTGGAATGAGTGGCTAAAAAAAAATAGGGCTGTACTTTTCAAGAGCTTCATAAACTCAATTCGATGGTTCATTTCAAGTAGGAATTTCATGTGGGAATCCTCTAGAGACTATCTTCAGAAAATATTTCTGGGAAGGGTGGGTTTAAACCCTTGAACTCTCAAAGCAAATCTCCTTGTCTACGGTAGGAAGACAGGAGCGGTCGGGAGGATGGACTTACGCCGTTACTAGCCTGCTATGAAATGAAATACGTGGTTACGGGTGAACGGATAAGTCGACCGTTAGTTAAGGTCAATCAAGAGAATGGAGAAAAGAGTGTAGAGAAAGTCTGTTAGTGCTCTCTAACGAGTAACGGATGCAGAAAAAATTGAATGGGGCGCAAAAGATATTTTGGGCGACCTAAACTTTTATCGTAATGAAAAATAATCAAGTTAAATGGAAAATTTAAGATAGTTTTATTTAAACTGCTTAGACGCCTATACAGGGCAATGCTATCTTATGGCATAAAAAAGTTACAATTGTAGTTTTACAATATTCGGCAATGCGGGTAGCCCCGCATGGGGGGACGCCCACTGCGCCCCTCATATGTATCCGCCACTGACTCTTAGAGAGATGTTGATATAGCATCCTCTCCGCAGTCAAGACTTGCTCCATCCAAATCCTTTATCTCCTATAGAAGTTTCCTCCCCTCACCCAAGATATCCATCACTTCATCTACTCTTCCTCTCCCCATCTCTTCAACTTTTCTATTCTACTTCAAACACACGTCTCAAACCTTATCCATAAATAAACGTGAAGTGGTACACTCCAGATCAGACTCTTCATTAGCCTTTTCTTTCGACTCGCAATTAATGAACATCTCATCAGCTCTTACCGATTAATGAACGCCTCCTTAGCCGACACAATTCTCTTCTTGATATTCTCACTGCTGTGTCCATTTTCCTGTAATTACTGAAGAAAAAATGATGAAAGCGTATACTTCGAGTAGTGTGACACCCTAATGGAATGACTTTTTCAGTTTAAAAGCGGATATCGTATGACCTCCGTTTCTTTGACGCCTTGTTTTATTACCGAATCCAAAACTCCATTTATGAATTGAATGGCTACTTGAGGTGAAACCCTGTAAAATTACCTATCTCACCCTGAATACGAGAACTTCTAATGTGCGTACCCGATTTTATTCTTCAGCATATGTCTGGAGGAACTGCTTTGTAGAATTATAGCGTCCGCCTAATTCGGTAATTACGCTGGAGCGTAATACTTGAGGATAATCATTTAAAATTCGAATATTTTTTAACTTAAAAATCTTGAAAGCTTGCCAATTATGTCATTGTAGTAAGAAAAGCAAAAACAGGGCTGCCACGACCAGAAAGTTGGCGCCCAAAACTCACCGCTCGCCGCGTAGAGGAGGAGGATGAGGAGGACACAGTTGACCGGTAATTTCTTCGCCATCTGGTGGATGAATGTGACTTCTCGTTGGGGCAGAAGTACTCTATCCCACCTCCGTCTCAGCAGGTGGCCGCCCTGCCCCCAACCACCAGACACCACCCTCTCACGTCCGAACGCACCCATCAGGGCTCCCTATATCGTAACCGAATTCCTTATTTCGTATCTCGCCAGTGTGCCGTGATTATTTCAGTCGGAAACGCAGTATTTCGGATTAATTCCTACGATGAACGAGTCATGGAAAGGCGTAATCTTCACTTACCTTTCAATTACTTGCACTCTTGATGGATTAAAATTGGCCGTGTTAACTTTGCGTCAGATGCAGAAAGAGGTAGGGCCATACCTAGACTCGGAAATCTCGAAGGCCCTTCTATTACCCTGTAGATTCGAGGGAACGACTATTCTATGAGCAATTGCAATAGCTTAAGTTCTTAGGGTAAGGAGACATTCATTAATTACGTGAGGTCTTTATGGGGGAGGGGGATCAAGCCGATTCTCACCCCTCTCACCTAGAAGATAGGGTGGTCCTGGCTAGTATCACGTAATTTTTTTCTGCAAGAAACAGTGTAAAATGCGTTTTAGACTACGTTATAAGTAATCTGAAAACCAGTCTTAACTAATGTTAAATAAAAATAATGAAACAATTTGTTTTTTTTTTAACAAATCCAGCGCAATGAAGCATAGGTAGGATGCTATCTCAACCTCTCGTTAAGAGTCAGTGGTGGATACATATGAGTGGCGCAGGGGGCAGCCCCCCCCCCCCCCCCCCCATGCGGGGCTACCCACATTGCCGAACATTGCAGAACTACAATCGTAACTTTTTATACATCATAAGATGGCATTGTCTTGTATATGCATAAAATCAGTTTAAATAAGAAGCATACCTACTCTGAAAATACGCATTTTGAACAATGTCACATGAGATTAGAGAGAGGGAGGGTCGAGCCAAATTTCATGATATCTCACTAAAAATGGGTAAAAACTCACAGGTGGGGTCCAGAAATAGTCAAAATCACCTCACGTAATTAAAGCACTCACGCTAATATTTCAATCTTCCAAATTGATGACAGGTTGAATATTTGATGTTTGATAGTATTATGTTGGATAGATGAAAATTTTCAAAGAAAAATCCTAATTAAAAAAAAAAACATTTATTTGAGCTTGAATTGGACATTGCAATTTTTCTAATTTTATAAGTAGCATTTTGCATAATTCGCCGTAAAAAATGATAATTTTGAATTTACTAAACCCTATGCGTCCCTATGTCTTAGAATTTAAAATAGGACTACACTGAACTCCATACTTTAGATTTTTATTTTGCCAAATAATCTATAAAACCGAGGACTAAAACTTTCGCACCATCATTCACATCTTCACACCAAAATCCTCCAGGAAATGACTATGAGGAAATGAATGAATATCGCTCGCTTGAGATGGCCAAGGAAAATGCAGTGCTAACATCGTGAATTTCACTAGCCTTCATCTTCGTCCGGAGTAAGCTCTACCCCTGATACCCCAACCACTGAGTCAGGGTCGAATCACTGAGTGTGAGACCATATTTTTACCGAGTTAGTTTCTTCGAAATATTTCTATTTTTTTGTTTTATTCGGAGAGAAAGTTAATTTAGCGATTCGAGCATTCAGAAAAAGAAAAACTGTGGTTCGTTATATTAGTTATGGACCAAAATGAAGTCGTTAATATGGCTAGCGGGGCGATTGTACAGGGACGTGAGTGGTTTAAGCAAAACAGCTTGAAAAAGCGAAGGGATGGCTAGGCTAAGCTAGTGCTGTCGTCTGCTACTAATGGTGTAATCCTATCAGGGAAATTGAAGGAAGGGAACAGGCTCGACGGAAGTAAGAAACAGTGGAAGGCAAGTTGACAATTTGTGGAGTGGAATTCTCGGAACTGTTGGAAGTAAGCGAGTCTTATTGGTTTCATATCGATCAATGCCGTTAGGTCACCAGATTAGATAATGACGGGTAATTTGACCTTTTGGTTTGAATCACGGCGTGAATGAATACTGTATTTATAATAGCAATATTATTCTGGTTATTTCTGTACTTTGAAAATACGTTACACTGTCGGCACTGCGCTTTTAAATCGAAACTTGGAGCTTGTGCGTGGTATAAGGGCTCATTATTATCAATAACAGACACTTTGTTATTTCGACAATGTATGAAAAATTAGGGGTATGTCAGCGCGGACCCTGAACCACATGTTGGCTTTTTACTGCCTTTAGACTTATGATGCCGCTATTACTGATGTTTAGGTTTGAAATTTTTTTATTTTAGACATATCAGTTGCTAGGTTTTTATTATTTTTAAATCAGAGACTCCTGAGAGTATGACTAGCATGATTAACTTTAAGAAATTTATAATCTAGGTCCTAGGTAAGAGACTTCTTTGCTTTCTTTAGTTACATCTCAATCTAGTTCCCCCATCTTTTGCAAACTGAAAGCCGTAGAAACTGATCATAATTATCGTGATACTTTTATTTCAAATTAATAACCATCGGTCAGGATTTGAATTTGCTGTTTTTGTTGATAGATATTTTATTTTTCGTTATTTTGATTTGAAAGCTGTGCTAATGCCTCCGTGAAATAGGGCTTAATTGGGAATCGTAATTATTTGGAGAATTCCGCTTATTTTTAAGAGCCATTATTGTAAAAAGTGTGGTTTTTGTGGTTAAAAAATCCATTTTTTTCGAGGAAATATTGAAAAAATTACCAAGCTTTTCTGTACAATGAGCATCTTCTCTGGTGATATTGCTTGGCTAGTCCGCTTAACTTCAATATGATAGTTTGTAATTAGGTCTTTGCGACGTTGTAGTATTCATAATCTTTGGGATACAATTTATTTTAGGCTTTTCCCTTTCTTATTTACCAAAACTGTTACATCGTACTCCAAGAAAATTTAGTGGTTGTAGAAATACGTTTTATTAGTCCGTCGATTACAGGGTCATTTGCACTGCTCATTGATCGCAACATAAAAGGAAGCTTATTTGTTTTGTCATGAGTATTCAGTATAAAAGGGTCTCCTGTCGTTGAAATTGTAAGAGTTTAATTATGCTCATTTTCAAGATTTAGGGGAGTACATTATTGATGGCATCTGTATTATAACCAAGTACGGAGGAAATTTATTATGCGACCTTGGAATTATGTGCAAGCGACTACTGATTGAGGTTTATTGCGTGCGTTACTTATGCCTGGAGAAGTCCTACCGGAGACTCCAAATAGTTATTTGCATAAATCCTTTGAAATATCACGTGGCCTTGTAGATTTAGAACTGAGTAGTTTTGTGCTGAAAACTAGCTGCCCGTGAGTCGTTCTGCAGGTTAAACAATTGATGGAACTTAAGAGCTCTAATACATCAAGGATAAAGTTCGCCGTGAAAGAATATTTGTCTTGGCTGAGATTCGAACGTGGATATCCTGATTCAGATGTCTTGGTGGCGTAACTGGCTAACGCGCCTGACCGGCAATCGGGAGATTCGGGTTCGAATCCCGTTTAAGTCAAATATTTTTTCATGGCGAACTTGGTATGGTAACTTTGCGCCCGTGCGCGTGACTGCGTACAAAGCCACTTGCTCCATGCAGTGCTTTCATAGAACTTGCTGATAGCGGTAGAGGGAGTGTGAATGATGTAATGAATTGGGAAATGAAGAGCATTGCTTTAGTTACGCTTTTAATACACAGAAAGTACTCCATTCTGTGCTCATTTTTATATGGGACGTATCCCCTCTAATTAATATTTAGCTGTTGTTGTCGTTTTGAATAGGAAAAGCAAATGAGGAGAGTGGCTTGGACAATTGCCTACAACTAATGTTACTGTATATTTAACTATCAAAAATTTCTTGTAAAATATTCTAGTCGAATTTGAATAAGTTAAAGTGACTAGTAAATTTATTGCTGCAAAATTAAAAAATATTGAAATTAAAATTGCCATTCATATTGAGCTTTACCATACTTTGGTTGAAATGAGGACTTTTTTGCTTCGGTAGTTAAGCAGCGTGGGAGTTGAATGACTTGTGGCTGCAGGCATTTTATAAGGATAAAAATTTCAATTTGATTTCCTCAATTTCGCAACCCAGTACTGACCATCGTGGGTGACCCAAATATTACTCCGGCTGAGGATATCAAGAATGCGGGACCTAGGAAAAAGCGGAGAGATTAGGATTAGTGTGGAATTTCCTAGCTTGGATAACTTGTGAACCACGAATCCTTAGCCGTCGTACGTGTCGATGCTACGTGCACGAATTCATTGGGAAGATAGCACCCACTCCCTCTGCGATATGTTGCTAATCTTTGCCCCGTATTTCCCGACATGCAACTGGTGGGAAAGGATAAGTGTCTTCAAGGTCTCACGAAAGAGATCGGTGGTAAAAAGAGGTGGTTTGTGGTGAGAATTGGATCAAATGATGAAATAAGGCTGAGAACCAGGGGGATTGGAGTGGAGTTTGTGTAGGACTTAGCGAGGTGGATTTTGGGATGGAAAAATGTCGTTCCAAATCGATTTTTCGTGCAATCGATTTTTTATCGAAATGAAAAGCTCGAATTAAAAAAGATCAAAATTTGAACCGAAAGATCGATTAAGCAAAAAAACTGTTCTTGTTTTGATAAAAATACAGTTAGTACAAAAATTTGTTTATTAGTCATTAAAAAACTCAAAATACACATTCGAGTGGCAGAAAAATAAAAACAATCTACTCTCTGTCGACGTCAAAATGATGTGCCGCTGTACTTCACAAATATCTGGACTTCAGTGCATGCCATAATAATAAATGATACGTAATTTTAAATGGAATTTTATTCTCAGTTGTGATTTATTTTTTGATTTTTGAAAAGTTCAAAAATATAGACACGCCAGTGCAATAAATGACTCCGCGCACCGTAAAATTAGCCGTTTTGTCAACTTCATGAACTTTGTAACTCAACCTAGGGAAAAGTACTACGTCTACAACATTCATCTTCCACAATAAGTTGCAAGCATTAATTTAAATTACTAAAATGGCTTTTTCGTATTTTTAAAACGCATTTTTGTTGCAAAATAACGAAAATGTTTAAACGTTATCTAGTCCTACAGTTTACCCCGAAAGAAAGATTAAAATTGATAGAAACACTTCTCAATTTATTTGCAATTTTTCTGTGATCCGAAAAGACGTGATTTTTATGTAGTATAAATTATAAATGGGCATTAAAAAAATACGCCGAAGCGAACGAATGTTGCGTTGCCACGTCTTTTGCGCGTAACTTTGCTTCCCGGTAACCGGCACTGGCCCTGTTCGGCAACATGGCATTAATAGAAATAATTAACGCTCACAAATATCAATATTTTTATAGATTATGGATTTATATTATTTATATAGATTTTAAATATAGTGGCACGATTCCTGGCGGCGCTTTCTTAAAAGATTGTGCATTCAATTTTCAGCTGAGTGTATGGTATCTTTAGTGAATAACTTCATCTGGTTAAAAAATTATATTATGCTTCCCTTCGCGTCAGGTTTCTTTCCAGTGTTTCTCTATCTTGAAACTTTACTTCTGTAAGAAATAAGTTATTTCAGAAATAGCGCAAGCCATTGTGATTAATAGTCAGTCATTCATTTGACAATTCTCAGACGTTACCAACAACTTCAATTCTTCTTATCGCATTAGCTAAACCTAATTTTTGATTTCAACATATTTTCGAAGAGAGGAAATCCGCAGAAAGGTAGTATTTTAGTTAAAAAGTCAATGGGCGAAGAACGTGTATTCACTTAAAAAATAGCCACGATTCAAGTAGAATGGCATGTATTTCTACTCTATCGGCGCCATTTGGAAAGAAATACTAAAGTTGGACTTATACTCTTGTACTTGCTCTTGTAAAGGGATATTTAAGTCCAAATTTAATATCTCTTTACAAGTGGCGCCGATAGATTGAAGAGTTGGGGAGGGAGTGAAGCAAACATGGGGATATGTGATTTCGAAGTAATTTATTTTAGGAATCACAAATAAATACAATCGGCAGAGCTTAATATTGCGTGAGTAAAACTCGTGAAAATATTTACTCGTAATGAATACTATGAATCTTAATTGCATTCTACATTTTAGTTTTACATATAATTTTCCTATGGTAATACTGCATTGAGCAACTAAAACAATGTGATAGTTTTGAGAAAACCTTGTAGAAATTTCATCGTAAAACTGGATTTACTGTAGTGGACACCCGGAATAATTTCGCTAATAATGAGCATTATTTTTATGGAGGGATTTCTTTCAAATGAAGCCAGCAGTGATCTATGTTGATATACCTTAGACGTTATTTAAGTCTCCGCCTTTCCATTATATATCGGTCTCGGACTTTTCTGAATTCTGAAATTCACTTAGAAGTTCGGAAGCCCATAAATTAATGACTTTAGTAATCTATTTCCTTATCAACTCTCATCGTTGTCTAAAAGTAAAATTAATTATTTTTTTACTCTGAAATTTTGCTTGCAATTTTAGCTTTTTTCCCCAAACAGTTTTCGTTGTACGTACCTTGCTTTATCATTTGCTTTTCTGATAGCAGTTAAATAATTATTTTATAATAATTATTATAATTTTATCCTTTATTATGGAAACTCCATCAAGTTGTCTTATCAAGAGATATTCACTCAAAGAATGTTACCTTTTTAATGCAAGGAAATTTCTCGTTTAAATGTTTTCTTCCACTCTTTATAGGAATAATTGATCAGTAATCAAGACTGACCATTCTAAATGGGAGTTTTGTTCTTGTATTTTAATCACAAACCACTGGCAACTTACCTATAAACATATATACCTCAAGCCGTCACTCAGTCGTGAGTTTTTCTTCCTGCAGTGCTTATCCTCCTTTTACATCCGTGTATCGGCAACTCTGTGATTTGGCAGGCAATCTTATTCATCAGCTTCTACAGCAGCTTTTATTGTCATTACTTTTGTCTCCTCCTCGTAAACAATTCTGACGTTGCATCACCTAGTCTAATGATTTCAAGGTTGTATATTCTTAGCTTTGAGAGCATTCGATATATATTTATTTTTTCACGGGTGTTTTTGAAATCAAAATAGTGCGTGGAACAGTGGAGTAGCCAGGAATTTTACGGTGGGGGGGAGGAAAAAACCAGGGCGGAAAATTTTTGAAAACCAGGGTACTAAGTAGAGGGTTAGAAGTTCGAGTAAATCTTTTGTAAATTCATGGTTTTCAATACTTTGCTTACTTTTATGAAGTAATATTCCGGGGGGGGGGGGGTGTCCGGACCCCTCGGACCCCAACCTCGCTACGCTTAGCGTGGACTGGCGTGGAAATATGCTAAAATTTACTCTATAATCTTTTGATTCCTCTGATCCCAGTCCTTGCGACCTTCGGTTTGTAATTACACTTCTACTTAAAAGCGAACGTCATCAATTCATGCTATTTGAGAAGAAAATTGGAATGTAAGTTCTCGAGAAAATCGAGTAAGTAAATCTCGATTCTTCTTTGTTATTAATACATATTTTCTTTTATCTATAGAAGACACCTCATTATACTTCAGTTTAAGCGAACTGTATCAACAGCTGCTTGTTAAATAAAGTAAATTAACACTTTATTTTGATATTTCGGATTAGTTATGTAGCGCTGATCTCGGTCCTGATAGTGCATGAAAGTACAGGATGAGTTCGTGGACACAGCTTTCTTCTTAAACATCTGGTTTAAATTTCAGCTGAAGTTAGTACAAAATTTCATGATTATTTGAAAATTCTTGATTTTCTTGTGTGAATGATATAAATAAGGGGATTCTTATCATAATTATTACTCTTTCAGGGAAGGTCAAGGTTTTCAAACGAGTAATGAAAAGAGATTTCTGGAATATTTTGAACTTTTTACTTATTTTTTATATTTCTTCAGGGATTATTTATACACCTCCAATTATATCGTTTTATTTATAGAACTCCAAACACATCATTTTATCTTTGATTATAAACACAGTGCAAAACCAGTAATCACTAAGTCACCACACGCCTTTCTCAAGGGTTGTGGAATTTCAGACCATTAGATATTTGTTATTTCTTTTGTTTTCCATTCCTTATTTATCAATTCTCAAATATTCTTTAGCAATTCTCTCTATTTTTAATTGTTCTTGAAAGTAATAAATATTGTTTTACTTCGACCATGGAATGACTCGCTGAGTTTAAGACTAGAGTTCTGAATTCTCATATTCACCCGGGTGAGGGCATAAGGGATAGGAGTCTTTCATGATAAGAACAAGGCATGTGGAACGTGCCTGCAGTTGTGGTATCAAACTTTCTTATCAAACTTTCTGTCGTCGGATTCAGAGAGTTATGATACATGCACTTTTTATTTGGAGCATCAGTTGCAACATCCAGCCCACGTTTCATGCCCATTCAATCAAACTTGACTACTGATAGATGGTTTAATGCTAGCACAAGGGCAAAATTTCGTTTTTTTTTCAACAGCTCAATCTCAAGTTCCTGTTTGTACTACCTTAGGAGAGAGACAATGATTTAAAAACAATATGGGTATAATCTTATTATCTGTCATGAGTCCAATGTACTGGCATTGCTGAAAAAATTACGCATCAACTCTAAGATCATCACGATAAGCATTTTTTTTAAATTGGGAACGGAAGGGAAAATACGAAATAGATAAAAACTCTTACATTCTATTTTGTTTTTAGCTATTAAGTATTGTCCGGTAATGGCACTGTGCGTTTTCGTAACTACTGAGCCGTTCAGTTTCTCACAGAGAGATTTTAAATGATCCTACTAGGTGCCGTTTTTCTGTTTATTCTTACTTAATTGCTTAATCTTGACCGTTAGATTTGGAAAATGCTATGAAACAACACCGATTTATTTGATCCTAATAATGCGTTATATTTGTCAGAAATGACAAAGAATTATTTAGAAATGTCCTTTTTCCTTTTAACACCTAGCCTCGTTTTATCTCCAATTTTAAATCTCCCTCGTGCATGTAATCGTACGGAAAGAGCCGTGAAATTAAGGTCACTGGGGAAGAAATTAGGGGCAGAGGGACGGAGCGAGGTATGCTGTCCCAGTGTGGTCGAATCGACGGCATTGATTAATTGAATGCCACGGTTGGTGCTGCTCTTTCTCATTTCATTCTCCTCTGGTGTTGTCAAAATTATCGTCGGTCGCTGTCGCCTTCTCCGCGGGGACGCTGATTTCTTCGGCGATGCGGAAAATCACCTCCTCACTTCGTTTTCGTCATGTTGGTCCTCCTTTGCAAAAGGCGATTCCTCATTCGTGTCCAGGAAATAGATGCCTCTTGCGCTGTTAGAAAATAGATGAAGAGCAAAAATTAAGAAATAAACTTTGTCAGGTTCACTAATATATCGGAAGAAGCACGATCCAGGTTTTATAACATTCTTACATTGTCATATCCAGTGGCTTGCTACAAGGTTGGATCCAGGATATTTTTCTGAGCATTATGACCAACAAAAAACAATTACTGTACGAAGTGTACTTTTTATTTTAATACAAAAGTTATTAACATGAAAATATCAAAAATTAACATACATAATAACGACAATTTTCTTTAATGTTTCCTTTAGACCGCTTATGTTTTTTTTATAATAAACTCGCGATCAATAGTGGATAAATCAGTACGGATTAATTTCATCTTTGCATGGCATGCTGTCGCCTTGATGATTTTCCTAATTTCGCGTCATACCATCTCGGTTCGTTACCTTCTTTTTATTTTACTGGAGATGAAACTTTTGATACCTGCATAAGCGTGCGAAAGAAAAGCTTTTTACATGCCTCCGTGCCCCCAAAATCCGCCTATGACTTGATATGTACTTAGTGGGATGAATGCTCATACACCTATGTAACAATGTTATGAAACCCGAGTCGTGCTTTTTCAAATATATTAGTGAACTTAACAAAGTTTATTATTTCATTTTACATCATTAAGAGGTTTCACACAATTAAGCTTGAAATAATGAGTATTAGATAAAAAGAGATTATCAAACCTCTCATCAATGATGCACTGGATTTTATCTGATGCTAAAGTTTGATACAAAGTTATTATTATATACGTTAAATTTCTCCAGTTTTCCAATTTATTTGCTTTTAGAAGGAGTTTTAGGGAGATAAATATTGGAGTTAAGTGGCCCGCGATCGGTATTCAATGCCTCATTCGTTCCGTTGGAAACACTCATTTCGAAAAACGCAGTCTGTGTATGTATGAACTTCCGAACTAACGGCTGTCAAGGATGTTTTAACAATGAACGCAACGTTAGGGCATACACGGTGTAAGAAGACTAAAGCGATTGATCACAAAGAGTTTTTACAGATTTTTGCAGACGACTACAGATCGAATCGCTTGCTTTTCGCAATAAAATCATTATTTTAATTTATGCATGGAAAATAATCAGAATATATTATGTGCTGAATTTTGTAGTTTTTGATGAAAAGTTAGTGAGGAATAGTCATAATTATTGGGAATGTGTTGAAAAAGGCTCCTCGGATTCGATATTTTTTTACTCGATCGGGAACAAACCGTGGGTTCTCTCTCATTTTTCGTTTTCCAATTCGATTCTAATTTTAAACATCGCAGAGTGTGTAACAACAGGTTAAGTGATGCCTTCTTTCCGTGGATTGTTCGGAGTTAATAAATATGCTTATGAATAAGAAATAGAATGTCCAAAACCGACTTTCTTATTTTCATTGGCATTTGGACCTTCCGTTGTTCAGAAATAGATTGAGGTGTATGGTTCATTTTTCATCTCTATCGAAATTATTTATCGTATTATTATTTGGTTGTTTATTTTCGTGAGCCTTGTAATGGCTTATGAGGTAACGATTCACAATAATGTACTTACATGGCCTATTAGAAGCGGAAATACAAGCAATACATTTAAAAGATGAATACAAGTTTATACTAACAACAATTAACATGAAGTAATGTGTACTCGAGGAAGTGTTTCGCTTCTTGGGATACGTTCGCTAGAACCCAATTAGGGGCTCACTTTCCATAAATCGCTTCTCACCATTCACGCGTTTACTAAGCTCAATACCTTCAAAAATTCGTAGTACCATGCATAAATAAGTTCCCCAGTGATAGTAGCGTCGAGAAACAGTGAAATGGAAATTCTATGTCTTTTCTGTTATCCACAAAAGAACGTGTACGGAGAATGGAAAGAACAGCTGAGATATCTGAGCTGAGTGAGCAGAAAAAAATATACGGCGTGCTTTAGAAGCAGATAGTGGGAGAAATTAGGGTTATTTCCGCTATGGGAGAACATGCGACTAGTTGTCCAATTTATTTTAAGCATACTAACAAATGCCTGTAGTGTTTCAGAAGTTTTCATTGGCCAAAGTTCATTTTTACTTTTTGCTAATTTGCGGGTCCGTTGATGTATTTTTGATTGATTGATTTTCTTTATTAAGGATGTGGGAAGATTTTTCTTCATGTTGGAAGTGCCCTCATTATATAGGGCCCCGTCACCGCCAGTTCTTGCTGCTATTCTTCCATTGGTCGCTTGCTCTGTTTACTCCAATGATCGTCTAGAAGGTATCCATGGTCTCAATAGCAATTGTCTGTCCGGTTTAATCGAACCAATGGGTACCATATAGACGACCGTTGGAGAAGAGTACTAAAGTGGACTAATGGAAGAGCAGCTGCGAGAATTGGCGGTAACGGGGCCCCTATATAATGCAGGGGAAAATTGTGAACCGGCATCTTCGACCTGAAGACGCTGGTAGTAGTCCCAGCGAAAATGTTGTCATCGCCATAGAAACCGACGCGGTGGCAACCGAAAATGAATCATTACACTCCGCGGAAATCTCTGTTCTAACAAGTTCAGATATTTTGATTTTCATCGTTGAGTGTTATTCCATTATTAGTCAAATGTAGAAATGTAAGATGAGGAAATATAAGGATATCTTCACCTCGTCTGGTCTTCCCTCCCAAGTTTGTAGGCATCCCCATTGCAGTCACCCATTTGTAAGTGGTCCATTTCGATGCATGGCTGGGCTTCAAAACCTGCGCCCTCGGAGAGAATCGCCTCGGAGTAGATGTAGTAGGCCCTCCTGTGGCTGCAAACAGCTATAAAAGATTGTGGAGAGTGTCAGGTGTGTGGGATTTTCTATGATTTTTTTATTAAACTTAATCGTGAGTGAAAATTTAAAAAAGAGGGAAATTGATGCAGCACGAGGCAAATTAAAATTTGAAATTTGGGATGTTGATGAGTTAAAGTCGGCAACCCTAAAGTGAGACGAAAGTATCAAAGGGTGTCAAAGTTACAAATTTTTGTTTATGTATATTTCATATAGTATTAGTTTAATGAGGATATAAATTATTATTATGTAATGACTTCGAATTTTTATGGCACACTGCCGTTTGCGGCATGTACCTAAGCCATTTCTAGAAAAATAGTTGCTAACGTTAACTGATGCAAGTTTTGGGTCGTTTAATCTGTTGGATTAGAATGTTAAGTTTTGGTACTAACTATCATGCCTTAAGGGGTAAGATGAAAGAGTGGACTTCACAGTCTCAATCTTGGCGTTTTAGTTTTATTATTCTTTCGCCAAATGCTTAAATATTTCATTAATTTGATTTTGCTCTTTAAATTTTTGGTCAACGGTAGTCGTACATGGGGCAGCTCGTGCCTTAATCTAGTATCCATTTATTGAGACTTATTGTCTTGCGTACTAAATATTGCGTTTAACCAACGCAACGGTCAGCTGGAATAATGGAAGATATGATTTGAAATGAACGCCAATTACTTAATTACACCCTTGAAATTTGGGTTATCATTAGATTTGAAAATTTTTTCTCACGAAACGAGGCCAAAATTCTGGTTAGTACAAACTTTTAGTGGCATAATCTTTTCGAGCTGATGGCCATGAGTTAGAAGCGAGAAATCTCCTTCAGCCCCCGGAAGCAAAAACCTCTAGCATTTAATTTTTTTCCGCAGTATCGGGTGTTTCAAAATGAATTTCGGGGTTTTAAAGCTTTATAATATTAATTGCACTTAACTTAAAGCTATAAATGATACTTCAAATGAAAGAGCAACTTAAAGTTTTTTTGGCAATAATGCGCATGCGCACGCAGTTTTTCCGCCGCTAGCCGTTAGAAACCGCTAGTAACAAAGATAGCGACGAGGGAACAGAAAGATTTTGTGCTTTACAGTTTGCAAAGACGGAATCCTTTGCTGCTGTGAGACGTGCGTTCCATATTAAGTTTGGCTATGATCCTCCAGGTTTTGATCCGTGCCTTCACTACCAGTTAACTTTTCCAAATGGAGAAACAGGATTGAAGTAGCTGTTGCAACAATTACTCGAGGGACCCTAATCAACGTTTGGGAATAACTCCCATATCATCTTGACGTGTGACGTGTGACGAATGGTGCTTACATTGAACATTTGCAGGCTTCTATGTAAAACTGTCTGGCTTGCTGTTTCATTTGCTGTGTGATTTATAGCCGAAAGTTTAAATGTAATAAATAATAGAACGCAGGGGCGTAGCAGGGAGGCTGGGGGTAGAAAATGTGAACATTTTTATCTCTAGAAATCACATTTTATGCTAATTTTGGCTAATAAAATTACACCCATGTCTCGTATAGCGCAAGGGATGCGTTCCTTGGGGTCTTTGCGCTATACGAATTTGCGTTATACGAGAGCGTTTTAACATAGGGAAGATAGGGATGCGTTCCTGGTAGCATAGGTCTTGGGTATTGAATTTCCTCTAAAACATCTATATTCCCATAAAAAGCCTTAGAAAACATTATTTCTATAAATATTTATAGTTTAAAACATCTTTAAAGATAGTATTCACGCATTCAAAGACTTTTATTCACGTTAAAAAAAATTCTTACGTGCTTTCGAAATTCCATCCTGTCGTGCGGGTGGGCTAACATCTGCTATCTCAGGGGATCGTAATGCGTTGCCGGCAGTTGATGATTTTTCAAACCAGTCTAAAAACAACTATTGTGTCACCCAGGCCCTTTTGTCGCTCATCGAAATGACAGGAAAATGCTACTTTAAATGCCATTTCATAGCTAGCGGAGTTTATGGATGATAAATCATTTTAATTTGAAGTCCTCCGAGTCATTAGCAGCTACGTGAAACAGTCTTTAAATGCCTTGAAACCTGACCCAGGTTTTCCTTCCCTGAAAATGAATGAACGAGAATGCATTCTTTTCCAAAAGAATATCGTCTCATCAACACTAAAAACTAGTTGAGGGGGAAAGGAGCCACTTTCAATAACAGCTTGGAGTTCATCAGAAAATGTTGTGGTGGCTGCGCTATCAACACTTGCAGATTCACCTGATATCGCCGCACTGAAAATACCTGCTTGCCGTTTAAATTCTGGAACCAACCGGAGCTTTCACTTAATGTCTCGGAGCGATTACCACTCTCGTCTTTTTGTACTGATTCACCATGAACTTTCCGTATGTGTAGACCGCTTGGTTGAAGTTGGTGCGGCTGAGGTCACTGATGTTTTAACTTCGTCTTTATTCAGAATAAGGCATCGTGAGTTTAAACTTCCGCGCAATATCGCTTTGACGCTCTCCATTTTCAAAGCAATTGACCTATATCAATTTCTCTTCTAGGTTTATAGTTTTTATTGATAAATTCTTGATTTTTCTACGCGCATTCCTATTTTTTGCCATATTCTCTTGGTTTTTACTCTGTATGGCTCTATCTAAATCACCTTCCACTGCTGAACTGTATTCCTGAGACGCAGAAGGCCTAAGACTGCGGGGAGGGAACGAAGCCATTGTGTTTGAGACTCTATAGTGGACCCTTTTATGTGTTGATGCTATTCATGCTCAACTCGGCCACCGCTCCATTTCTCCCTCGTGAATACCGATGACCTTGAAGGCTTTAGCGTAGACTCTCTACTTGGAAGTCAATCGCCCGGTAACCTACGACGGCAAAAATACGTCTCAAACCGTATTGCTGAAAAAAAAAAAACTCATTTCCACTAGCCCCACGCTTCATTAACGATCTAAATTATTTATTATCATTCTGTTAAGGAGACGAGATAAATCTTCGGTAGGCCGGCTATCTAGACCCAATGACGAGTAATACTTTTGGCAATTGCGCAGCAATGAATTTCGATTAATATATAAACAAAAAAGAAGATTTGAGGCAAGAAATAATATTACTATGCGTAAATTGATAGAAATTTCGTGTGTACTTAGCGCAAGTTCACGTTTTATCACGAGAGCGTTTAAGATTTTTGATTAGGCTACACTGCGTTGCAATGTTTCCCCGAGGAACGAATTTGCGCTATATCGAAATTGCGCTAATCGAAATTGCGCTATACGAGACATGGGTGTACACAATTAATGGGTCGTCGGGGAGCTGTTTTGCCTAATCATGTTGGTGGAGTAGAATAAATTTGTTTCATAGATTAATATTTTCCTGCTAAAATTGACTCGTTTTAGCGGGGCATATGCCCTCTTTGACCCCCTGGCTACGCCACTGATAGAAAGCGTTAATACCCCGCTATTCATTTTGAAGCACCCGGAATTGTGTATCTTGAAAGCAGTTCTGAGGAAAAGGTGTTTGGCGGCCAAGTCTCGGCGGCGGCGGCGGCGGTTGGCGGCGGGGACTCCTAAGGGGCATTATTGTCTCACCCACGAAGTCGAGGACGCATCCGGGCTGCGGCCACGCCCCTCCGTTGGGGTACACGTCAACGTGGCCGAGGGGGCGCATGAAGCCCAGATACCCTCCGGACGTGTGCACCACCTCCACGAACTCCGCATCCGAAGTGTCGATCCTCCATTCGGGGCCAGCCGACGTGAAGAGAACTTGAGCGGGGTCCAGGCCTGCGGGCAGCACGAAAAGAATCACGGGAATTATTATGGAGAGGAGGTGTCTATTTAAATATAGTGGACTTGTAAGGGGGCGTCCATTAGTTAAGTGAGGTGATTATAATGATTTTTGGACCCCATTCCTCCCCCCTTAATGAGATATTTATTTATTTAAGGAGTTGCTCACATACATCATTTCTGCCAATTTATAGTGACGCAGTAACAAACATAAAATTTGAACATAAAAAATCTGAACAAAGAGCACAGGCATAAGATAGTAAAGAACAAAGTAGAAGGCACGAGGAAAGGGAGGTGGAGAGGGAGGTTTATTTATTAGCCGAGGAATGGGACATGGCGAGCTTGATAAATGAGTTTAAGGGCAGAAAAAACGGGTCAATATTGTCTGGTAATGAATTGAGCAGGGAGCAAAGGCGGTGTTGGTGTGAGCGCTTATCGAGAGATAGTCTAGGGATAGGCGTATGGAGTAAGGAATGTGTACGAGTGGGTCGGCAAGGCACTCTGAAATTAAAGGATGAAAGCAAATCAGGAAAATCAGTGTGTGAATTTAGAATATTGTGAATAAGTTTTAAGTCTGTTTTAATATCGTGAGATTTAGCTCAGCCCTCTACCCCCTCCCTATAATATCACGTGAGATTGTTCATAATGCCTTCAAACTTTTCTGTACGAATACGCTAATCTATACTTCATTGTGTTGGATTTAGTAAAAAAAATAATTTGATTAATTATTTTTATTTAAGATTAGTTAAGACTAGTATTTAAGATCGCAATGTTACACGTTTTCTTGCGGAAAAAAAATTACGTGGTACTTGCTAGGACCCCCTCTCCGTCTCCCTCACGTGAGATTGGATGAGAATCGGCTTGACCCCCTACCCCATAAAAGCCATACATATTTGATGGATGCCCCCTAACATAACTCAATTCACCCCGAAGGTTGGTTTGGGCAGGTGAGGGTATAGGTCACCCGATAATAATATCGAGTGCGAATTTACACATTTTACAGAAAGTCTTTACGACAAAGTATTATAAATTTAAACTAATGTTAAATAAAAAAATAAAACAGAGCCGAAAATCTCACCGAAATATACGTTCTCAACATTTATATTGATAACCGATAAGTTAACCTAATTAGATTAAATTAACGGCTTGAGTCCCGAAATTGGTGATAGATGAGGAGACGTACTAATAATTATAAGATCCTCGAAGCCTTTGTTTTCGAATCATAGATTCCATAATTTTCTGTCAACGTTAAGGACCTTGAAATTTAGATTTCACTAACTGGAATACCCGGTCAAAATGCTTGTCCACCGCGCGAAGTTATCTATCGTAGGCGGAGTCTAAAACCAGTTCTTTATCGTTATCATTTGTGGAATAACAGTTCTTTTACCCAAAATTTGGGCTTTGAGTAATGAGAGAGTTCTTTATTCGCGTTCTTGGCGACGACTCGAGGTCAGGTGCCCTGGAACGAAAATGTCTCAATTGCCAATCATCGGCTCGTGGGCGTCCGACAACGTAAGTCTCTTTCAAACCATTCGGTCGCATAGCTTATATTTAACCATTCCAGGTTACCTGTACAAGAAAAATAAAACATGGGTTGGTGCTGAATTAAAGTGGAATAATGAAACTTACTATTCTGAATTTCCTTCCTTGTTTTCAGAAATAAATCGATAAAGGGGAAAACGGAATTTTTAATGAAAAAATCACTCAAACCACATTGCTCCTTCCACGCCACTTATGATGGATTGGTTATTAAGCGATTGATATAACACGGTTTTCCGAGAAAAAGATACTACAGTCACTCTGTCTGCCGACTAAAATAAAATGGAGTACTTTTGAGTCCAGCGGCCTTTCTAGGGAAGAAACTCTAGGTTTGAAGAATTCCATCGCATAGTTTTATCCCACAATTCGGTAAATTCGAGCGTCATACCATTGGTGTTAATTTTTAGGATTGGTCGCTGAAATTACTTCGTTATCGAGGCATAGTCTGATTAATGTGGTCTTGGTTCAAAAGAGAATTCACTCGCGCAATCACTTAACCCGAAGGTTAGTGAGCAAATCCCCGCGGATTATTCACAGATGTGTGAATATTGCATTATAATGACAGGGGGTACTTTATTTCCTTGGGCCACCTCACGATGCAAGGATTTTTATTTGGGGTATCAATTTCAGCTGCACTGGAACCGAGTCGCTCTTCTTTCGATAGCCCTATGCTCAATCCCATAAACCACCACCTCTTTAAGGATAGGCATAAGGGGCATTTAAGTAGATATTCCACTGGTACAGGGGTGTGTCTACTCTCAGCCTATACAAACTATTCTTACCTCCACTCACTCTCCCCCTCCCTCACGCTCACTAGATCAACATGAAGGTTGGTTGTGATAGGTGAGGTAAAGTTCATCACATATTAAGCCTCAGGCGTGTGAAATTCACGTATTCAGTGTTAGGGGTTAGTTACTTTTCCTGGGCCACTTTTCACTCTCAGGTTTTTTGTGTGGGATATTCGAAGACTTCACCCCGTATTTGAATCTTGGATCCTTCGGTCAGAAACAGTACACTCTACCCACTAGACCATCATACTCCCTTAATCAAATAATTAGACTAAATTTTGATGTGTTCAGTTTGTTAAGTAAGCCTTACTTAATGTTTAACTTTCATTTTGTATTATTACCTTGAACACTATTTCCGAATATCTCGGGTAATATAAGATCAGGCTAATCGTAAATTGGGTTTTGTTAAAAGAATACTAGGAAAGTGCGCCGACTAAGTGAAAGAAATTAGATACTTCTCCCTCGATAGACCCCATTTAGAATTCGCTGCCTGTTCTAACAGCATAGACAGATTGCCTTCATAAGTAGTTGGCAAGTTTTGCCTTTGCATGAATGTGGAAGTGAAATTTGTTTTTATGCGAAACATTTTTATAACCGCTGAATGTTGGTCACCTCCTGGCTGGCCTCGTTGGCTGTAGGGTAAAACCCTCGCCTGCTAAACTATAGGTCGCGGGTTCGAATCCCGCCTGGTTGGTTGTCCATATACAGCGCATGGATGTTTATGTCGTGCTTTGTTAATTCCTCCGTTGCAAAGGTCTCTATGTGGTGTTTACGGGGAAGTTGAAAAAAACAACAACCTAGTGGTGGATCGGAGGGTATTATGTAGATGGAGATGAAAGTGGCGTTTTTTGAATTCATTTTAATAGGGTGGTTTCCTATTATTTTTTTATTGCCTAAATCGAAAGATCATTAATCCTTGAGTACGTATTTCACGCTTTCAGATTTTTTAATGACGATATCTATTTTTCTGTAGCAGAGTACCCTGCTAGCAGGTAGCGCTTGGCTTAAATAAGGATTATTAATGCCCTATCGAACGAAGAAAACTTTCCGACCTTCGGCAGTTTTAATAGGTGATTATTAAGACATGTTTCCCTAAGCTCTGTGCATCATGCATGCATTGGTAATGTCAGACGATGTAAAACTCCTATCTACTCGTGTAGGAACTAGGTCCCTGTGACGTCACGTGGAGTGGCATCGCATGGTCGCCAATCTGGCCTTTTTCAAATGCGGTTAAAATTGACCATTGCCATTCGTCTAAACTGGTATTTCCAAAACCAAATAATTTGTATATTATGAATACACTAATTGTGGGTAACGAATCGCAATTAATGCCTTTCGTTTTCTTTGATGAAGAAACTACCCTATTGCTCACAAAACTTATTATTTCAATGGAGTAACTTGACGCCCAACCCCTTATTTTCGTCTAGGCCCGCTTGTGTCGTTAACTTGCCCGTTATCCTTCGGATGCGAGCTCCCTCGTCCCCTGGTCTTCTCTCGGCCAGCATCCTGCCGGCCATCCCCACCACGTGGGCGCCCAGGCTGAATCCCACCAGGTGGAAGTCGCCCGCCCTCGCACCATGGCTCTTCTCCAGGTCGTCCACCAATCTCGCGGTCATGGTGGCGGCCACTTCCGTGTTGGAAGCTGCGGTGCTGTACCACGGGACGCTCGAGAGCGGCGCCCAATCCACCAGGAAAATGTTGTAGTCCCCTTTCGACAGGAATGCTGAAAATTACAGTTGGCATGCGATAAGAAATAAATGTGGAGAGAAACTAAATTTTTCTTTCTAATCGTTAAAAAATTCCTGTCGTTCTAGTTTCAAACCGTATTTTGATTACCAAAAATTATAATTACGAGCGTGCTGCGCCCGCTCCCAGCGGGTTTCCCCCGCTCTTTTCAATGCAGGTCCACAGAGGGATAGGCGCGTTTCTAATTTTAAAATGTAGAAAAAAAAGGAAGGGTCTTATGTGCAAATTTAATTGGAATGCTCATGTACAAATTGAGGTCAGAGGACCTCTTTAAACACAACATTGGAAGTAATTACAGTATCCTCTGTTAAACGCACATGATGACTCATACTTACGTATCAGCAGGAGACTTGAATGTGGAATGAGCCGCATTTTGATAAAATTTATTTAAAGAATGCGAGATATTGTTGCAAATGAATAAATGTATCAGTTTGTGCGCCGTTAACGTCAGGAATATTTACAGTTTTCGTTTGTTTTTTTTTTAATTATTTAAAAACCAATTTTAGGAAACAATAGCAACATTTAGGAAGTAAGGTATGCCGTCGCATGTTCTCTGATAAATTCTGTATATTTTGGTACCTCATTTGTAGAGTTTGGTTGCGTATAAGTTGAGAAAAAGGTATCGATACAGTAGAAATAATATAGAAGATTTCACAATGAAATAGAGAAAAGACGTGGCAGAAAACATTTTTAGAGGCGTTTCTTGGAGAAGGTAAGACATTTCGGAGGATTTACAATGTACGCCTGTTTACACGATTTTCCCTTGCTAGTATCTTGCCGGATAAACGCGCGGATAGATGCTCGAAATTAGAATTGGGTCAGTTTCCTGGACCTGCATTCCGCAATTTTAGGTGTTTTCATGGTATAATTTTGATGGTGAATATGTTTAGCATCTACCCGCGTGGGTAAATGCATACTGTAAACTGGCGCCTTTGGACTGTATCCCTAAAAACTCATCATGTGAAGAAGGGGGGAGGAAATAAACTCTTCGACCCCCTCCCTGCGTCATTTTAGATATTTAGGTACGTTCCTTTTATGGTCGTATATGGTAAACCAGTGAAATATTTTGGTGATAAATTAATTAGTCTCTTCAGAATGACCCGTAACTACAAACTATACACTATTCCACACCTTCGAGAATGACATGGTGTAAAGTATCGAAACCTGGGTCAGACCATTAAAAAAATTGTGAAACATACAATATTAGTGTGTCTGTGATTGTTTCATACTTGTGCCATTTTTGTCAGCAGGAAAGAGTTCGGGTATTCTGCTAGAGCCTCATATGCTCAGAGTGTCAGGGGCGCAGCTAGGAATTAAGGCTGGGGGGGGATTTTAGGCATAACTAATACTGGGGTGTCTGGGGGTGTGGAATACTCACCAGGGTAAGCGGGAGGTGCGGAGGCACTACTTAAGAAAATTTTCAGGATAAAGGGTTCAAAATGGTGAGATTTACGGCTTTCGGGGGGATATTTTATTAATATTTACACTATTCTGTAAGTAATATTAATCAAATTAAGTAAAATGGATTTAAATTTTAAAAATTTCTGAGCTCTGGGGGGGGGGGGGTTTATCCCCCAAAACCCCATCCTCGCTGCGCCACTGCAGAGTGGTAGGGTGTAGCCATATGACTACGGTGGGCGGAAATGGGTCAAAGCGAGGTATGCTTCATAGACTCACAGTCCCTCAGCAGGGGCAGCATGTATGACTCCCTGGCGGCGTCCCCGAATCCGTGCACGAGTATCTTGGAGGGCCTGTCCGGGGAGAATCGGGAGAAGCCGAGGGAGTTGCACGAAGAGTTGTACCGTCCCTTCTCGCCCACCTTGGGATGCTCCCTCGTGTACAGGATGAACTCCACGTTGGAGCCCGGATCCTCATAGTTATAGTCGTCGTGGTCGCCCTCCACTCCCCTGGGCTCCTCCGACAGGATGGCCAGCCGCACGTTGCCCATACCGTCCGGCATGAGCATCCACTCGGGCTGCTCATCTTGGAACTGCGCCTCTTGCGAGTGGGTGCGCCCCTTGTTGTTGCTGCGGGCGGGTGGCGGGTAGGGTTGCGGGTAGGGACTCGGTCGCGGCTTGGGGGAGAGGTGCGCGGGTGTAGGAAGCAGGGAGGCTGAGGGGACCAAGATGGAAAGCGATAAAGATAAAAATTAAATAATGATAATGCCGCAGCGTTGAAACTGTATCATTTAGCATCTCTCGCGTGCCTGAAAATCTTCCCTCTGACACGGTTTTTAGCATCTCCTCCTTTCTCGGTACTCTGGTTACTACTTCGAAACTTTTAAATGAATAATACGTTACACATTAAGAAAAAATTCGATCGGTACTGCAAGAGTGATGAGTGACTTTGAAGAACTTCATTTAGGTGAAATAATTACAACGCAGGGAATTAATTTCACCGATTTTTTTTTCAAATTACTGACCGAGAACTTAGCTCATGCGGTGGTGATTTTCACGGGTTTTTGAAAATGACCGTAGTAGTTGAAACGTGTATCAGTTTTACGGTGTAAATCTCTGAGAAATACTATTTCCTTGTATTCACTAAACCAACTGTGTTTCCTCCGTATCCCCTCTAGAAGTTTCCTCTCCGCGCCCACCATGAGGTGTCGTCACTTCGGTCGAGCACTTCGTCGTGTAGAATAAATTTCGTCTACCATTTTACCTAACCCAATATATGTTAGTGTGTTTGACTCCTTGTCGTGATGAGAGCATTTATAATTAAGTGGTCACAATCTTTTTTAAATGGCTGAGGCATGGATAGAAGCTGGGATTTAAACTGTACGGCTAGAAAGAAAATATGATGTGTTTGATAATTCATTAGAAGATGAATGGTGATGAGGAGAAATAATATATTATCCGAGTGCGGAAATCACGCTTCGCTTTGCGGGAAAATGTTGCGGAACATATTTAGAATGCAATCATTTAATCATGTCTTACATCGTGCGGCAACATTGAATTCTTGGAGTAGTTAGCATGGAATCCGTCCCAAATCTTTGAATTAAAAAATATATGCGGTCTTCGAAAGCGCAAGACAGGGAATTACCAAGGCAGAACAGTTTTTGTCAGATAATGTTGATATTCTGTATTTATTGTGGGCGGTTCCCCTTGGTAAACCTTAGGAATTTCATAGAGAAATTTTTCTGTGAGATGAGGGGCCTCGACATGTTGCCACGAATTAATACTACCACGAGCTACTGACTCTGATATTTTAAGGCCTGTATAAACTATACATTAACACCGAACGATTTTGGTGGACCTAAGTGGAACATGAACGAATGCATGAACCAAATTATAACATGCTCTACTTTCTGTTCATGCGTTCCGACACGTTGGTTGGTTAAACGGTGAATTTTCGTCTACATTCACGTGTTCATACATTTAGGCATTAACTCTTACGGGTTAATGTGCTGTGTAAACCGGCTTTATACCTAGCATTGCAGAAATAAACATCTTCATTTATCGTGTGGATAAAAATCTTTGTTTGTTTACTCATCGTAAGGGGAAATTTGTTTTATACAGGATGTTTCAAGGGGAATCTGGAATGCTTAGGAGGTGGAAGGGGAGATATTTTTTGCAGGCATCAGGCGAAGCATTTATGGCCCATAAACATGGGGTTGCAAGTCCTTAGTTACTGGGCTATGGCAATGCAAATTTTTTTTGGATACTCTTTGCTGTTACTATGGGAATGGATTTTTTTTGTATCCAGCCTTATGGACATTTTATTCAATACTCTGGATTTTAAGGACATTAAATAATTAAGGTTGGTCGAAAATGTGCGATTGCAAATATCGGAAACAATTAATCTTTGAGCTTAATTAAACGAGAGCTTTAATTGAGTATCAACGATGCGATTACGCACTTTCACCTATTCTGAGATTAATTTTTTCAGGAAATTATAAACGCACGTTTTCAACGTACTCAATAAAATGTTGGAAAGGCTGGATACCCAAGAAAAACCGTTTTCATGGCGACAGCAAAGTACATAAAAAACTTTTAATTTCTCCCCTACCACCTCCTGTAGTAATGCAGATCCCTCCTGAAACACCCTAAATATAAATTTATACGACGATTCTATTATTATACTTTGTTTTAAAATCAATGCTATCAAATCACTGAATCGTGGTCATTGTGAGCCATTGGCGTGATCTCTGGGTTAAGTGCTCACCAATCGCCACCAGGAAGAGGGCGTCGCTCACGCGGAAGCAGATCATGCCGGCTGCCCCTTGTCGCCTTCACTTGTTTGTTTGGCCTCCAAAGGACGCGACTTGCCCGATCTACGATCGCGTTGTTGTCGGATGAGAGAGAGAGGGAGAGAACCAAACCACCGCCCGCACCCACGGCAGGCAAGAGCGCCTTCCAAAGGGGAAGAAGGCGAGCGCGGTTGCTTTTAGTATCCTTTAGTCCGAGATAACGAGTCTCCCCACCCGCCCGCCCTTCCCTTCTCTTTCTTCGCCACCGATAAATTCGCCTTCCCGTGGACGTCGTCATTTTTTAGGTCAGTCAGTCACGTCGATGCCCGGCGATTCCTACGTTCCCCTGGTGCATCACCGCCGGGAGAGACGTGCCGCGGCGTCGTCCCCGGGAATGCAATCGTGCGCGGCGATAGCCACCGGGGAGGTGGAGTGTATGAGAGAGACTCGTGGACGACTGCGTGTCTGATAAAAAAATGTCGTGGGGTTTGTCTGCCCGTGACGGATGGGCCGACTGAATGCTGTGTTTCGTGTCCCAACCTCCTTCTCCTCCGCCCCCCCCCACCCCTTGGTTCTCTTAAGATAAGCGATAAATTTATTGCCACAATTTAGAGAAATGTGTACAAACTTTTTGACGTAAGGGGGTGCACCTCTCACTCTCGACCGGTCTTTCTCTTTCGTGACATATTACTTGTTTAAAACTTATGCTATAATCTTGAAATTTTCAGGGCATATAAAGTAGACCAGTGTCAACGTTTCTATTCATGCCTTAAATGTGAAAATATTATCGTAGTATTTTCTAGGAGGGAATATTTTGTTTGAGGTACAGTTTAATGTGGACAGGGTTGCACTGTATACACGCTCTAAAAATTTGTGGACGATAGCGTAAATTTTAAATTAATATTTCGTTACAAAATGAGACAAAATGCGACCGGTCATGCTGTAAGTGATGAGTAACTTGAAGAACTTCATTTAGGTGAAATATATATAAAATTGGAAATGAATTTCACGGAATTGTCTGAAATTATTGACCAAGGTTTCAGCTCCTGCTGTATTGACTTTTATAGGTTTTGAAAACGACCACAGCAGTAATATCCCAAAATAGAAGTATCGCAAAACACTCATCGCCGCGCTGCGGACATTTTTGAAAACCTATTAAAATACGACCGAAGTGACCACAGAAATCAACCTTCTATGGGATGGAATTGGGCCTCCACTATGTAGTCCCCTTGATTAGGACCATGCGGTATTATATATATTTTTAATGAATGGAAACTGACGAAGTAACTGGTAGATATTAAAAAATGGGGCCAGTGAGGATGGACTTTGGAGGTATAGGTTCTATCTTCACCTGTACGTTCAACATGCGCTTTCTCCTTTTACGTGTGCTTCATAATGAGCCCGGGTGATTGCTTCGTATCGGTATTCCCCTCAACGTGACAGCGAAGGCGTGAACATACATGGTAAACGTGTGGAATCAGAGAGCTATTTTGAGTCTTACGGCAGATGAATTTAGCTTCTAGATAGCCATGCCTTTTTTGCAATTGTTCTGATTTAAGTACGAGGAACGCATCTTCATAATAATTGCACATGTTTAAGATTTTGCGAGCTCGTAAAGTTTTCTCTTCAACTCTTTACTGCAATCCACTAATGCGCGGTAAAGCCCTTCCTGTGTGCACACTCCAGCGTAATCGAATGCCCTGAAGAAAATTTTTGAGCCCTCAAAACTACCTTTTTACTTTAATTTTTTTCATAAGATGGATTTTTAAAAGAATACAAACCAAAATTGAGGACCCTAAAAACCAATGGGTACTTGTGCAATTTTTATATGTAATTTTGGAGATAAGTGCATATTATGGTTGGTGGGGTACAAAATATTATTGTAACAAGGGGATGCAAATGAATCACTGATAAGGATAGCTTGCTGAATCTATGTAAACATATACTTATCAGTGATTCTCTCCATCAGGAGTTCAAGGATTCTCCCCATTTTACCGAAATTTTACCGTTTTATTTTTATGAAACACAGATTTTTGTGGAAAAATATTGTATTTTCACTAAAATAATTTTTCTAGTTTTTGTCCTAAAACTCATTGGATTGAGCCGTTGGGATTTTATAATTGTATTCTCCAGTGTAATCCAAATTTATCCTGTTTTGTTCGTAGGTAAGTCATTCGTCACTATGTCGTTTGGCATAATTTTTGCTGTTCCTTCATCGGAGGCTTTCGCAGCTGCTTCCGAAAGCCCCCGATACCAAAATATCGATAAATCAGCATTGTATGTAGTTTCCATTTTATAGAACTTACCAACCTTTACTAAATAGAACATACTTAGTTCGTAATTATTCATCGTGGTAGAAGACAATGACTTGTTATCACATACTAATTCCCAAAAGTAAAATCAATATCTTCCGTGGCTATCATTGGATCTTGTGATTGAACTGATTATTTTATTTTATAAAAAAAACAAATTTTGCTTATATGACTGACAGATGCCCAAGTATTTGGCTGTCAAATGTTATCGCTATCAATTACAGTCATGCGTGCGAACGTCCTAGCGGTGACTGGTTGGGTATTATTCAGGTGCTTGATCAACTTGCACATTTGAAGCCGGCAGCAGAAGCCATGGATATTGTCCGGTGAAACAGTATGATTGATGAAACTCCAATTGCCATATCATTCATATTTTCAACCCGAAATCAAAATCCGAAACATGAAGCTTACCTCAAGCTGCTTCAGGTAATTTTGGAATTAATTTGACATTTACGCAATTTATTTTAGTGATGTGATTACAGGGAGATGGGGTAAATTAATATAATAGCCCTTGTATTCACCGCCATATGTAATTTGCTTGCGTTTCAAGCTTGGCGCTCAACGGCTGTAACGTAGATCCCAGAGGCAACGTATAGATCGATTGCATTGCCTCGGCAACCGTCGCCGAGGCAACTGTAGTAAACAACACCTGCTGGATCACGCTGGTGGCGCCAATCAATAAAAGGTGACGAAAACAGTCAGTTTGTGGACACCTTCTGTGGGTTGGATTATCGCCTATGTTTTTGTTGTGTTGAAAAAGTTAGGTTTTATGTAGCGTAGGAAATAGCTGCGCCCTCACCATGTTGGATCCGCTGTGCTGTGCTTTAATGCTGTTCAGGGCACGGAAATATGACGCCTGCATTAAGAAATGCAGTAGTATATTACGGTCTAACCCCCATCACAAGGTATGTCGGTGACTTGAATGGGTGCCAGTCAAATTATCTGTTTCTGCCCAATTTAATATGCGGTAGTACTCGACAAACCCCCATGACAGAACCCGACATGACCCCCCCCCCCGCCATACGATGTCGCTTTTGCGCTATTTTGAATAAAAGTAATTTCTCTCTCAAACTGAAATGGAGGTTATTTTATCACTATTGTTATTTCCTTTGATAGGTTAATGTGGCATTGCTGTCATTGCGTTTTTTCTGCTTAATTTTTGAGTTGTTGTTCTTTTAAACTTCTCTGAGCTGGTCTGCTGAGAGAGGGGCCATGAGCAAGTATCTGCAATGTTAAGGGTCTTCCGTATAGTTTGATACTCCCTGTAACAATCACTGTGGCATGGAGCCCCAGGATTATGCCTCGCCTCTTATACCCCTCCTGCTGCAGGTAGGCACATTGCGATCTCGAGGGAGGCTTCAGCTCCTGCTGAATTGTTTTTCAGTTACGGCGACTACCCGCGGTACATCTGCGGAAAAGACCTCTTGCCCTAGGGTATCTCACTTGTAACTCTCGATAATTCGATCTAGTTCCATTTCACTATGTCTGCCAATAGCTAACGATGAATTCAACGTTAAAAAATCAGGTAAGGGCAAATTAATGGTTCTTCGATGTGTGTGAATTGTCAACAAAGCATCAGTATAGGCAACCCGCATACCTACTTAACCCCCTTCTCCCTTCTCCGCCTTCAAAGCAAAGTTCTGGTTACATCCCTGTCTCACGGGTTTCACACATTTAATGATCTTCTATGATCGCTACTGGCATCCGACCTCGCATAATTTATGGTAAAATAGAAAAATGTACCTCATAAGTGTACTTTTCCAATATGTACATTTTTTTATTTCAGCAGTTCAGTATTCAGTGCTAATGAATTTGCTTGTACGATACACGTAATGTTTGGAAGGAGTTACTACAAAATCTCTGCTTTGCATATCAACATGGCCCCCTGAAAATTCGTGGGGAAATTGATGGAAAATATTCTCGTTGAAACATATGTACAATATTGTACACCTCTTAATTGGTGTGAAACCTGAAGGAAGCTTTCAACTTACCTTAGAATAAGTAATTATGCATGTTCCTTCTGCAACGTATTTCAGAGGTGTATATTAATATAATTATGATACCTTGTGCAGTATTCTTGCCCACTTTGCTATCTATTTTTCTTTTGTGTATTCATCAGATATCTTATGCAGTGGCGCAGCGAGGGGGAGGTTTTGGAGGTTAAACCCCCTCCCCCCAGAGCTCAGAGAAATATTTAAGTTTAATCCATTTTCCTTAATTGGATTGATATTATTAATAGAATAGTGTAAGGATTAATAAAATATCCCTCAGAAAGCCGTAAAATTCACCATTTTGAATCGTTTATCTAAAATTCTGCAATTTATGAATCTCGCACCTACCGCTTATCCTGGTGGGTATACCATACCCCAACACGCCCCGGTATTAGTTGCACCTAAACCCCCCCAGCTTTAATTTCTGGCTACGCCCCTGATCTTATGTATGGCCAATTAAGATATAATTTTGGTCAAATGATCAAATCCATAAGTTATGTGGAATGAAAATTTCTGTCAAGAAAATTCATGGCAAATTGAAAAATCAAAAAACTTAAACCCACAATAAGCCTTGTATGTACGTAATTATTATGTCCTCTCCTTATCAAAAACAATAAATCCACTTCACTTTTTCCTCTATATGCCATATTTAACAAGTCGTTGGACACAGGCATATTTCCTGATTCCTTTCATGCTATCATGACATCAGTATTTAAGGATGGAGATTATGTAGATCTTAGAACGTAGGTTTCCGCGGTGATGGTTTGATCTCTGCATTTCTTCCGGGTTTTCTTCCGCGTCAGCTTGTTTGTAGACAATAGTTTCGCTAGCAGGATAGATAGCGGGATAGCCAGCGAAACTGTTGTCTACAAACAAGCTGACGCGGAAGGATGCCCGGAAGAAATGCAGAGATTATGTAGATCTATTTTTCACCTGTAATTATTGTGTTAAAACGATTTAATGTAGCAATGTTGTGTCCAGTATTAATCATTTTTTATTTTTAAACAATGGTTGATTTTTTTAATTTATTAGATTTTTCTTCATGTATTAGTCTTTTGTATTATGTAGTTGATGTATATTTTGGATTACATTTCAATGCTTCCTGGGCTAATACCACATTATATTTATCATGTTTTCCAGACAATAACAGTGCAATCTATTTTAATTGTATCATTTAAAGGATGTTTACCTATCTATGAATATTGGTAATATTATTTTAGTCTCAATGCCAGTAGGCCAGGAAAACATGAAATTCTGTGTTTTTTAGCTTAATGAAAATTGACTTAGCATGTCTATGAACAGTTGTACGTATATGTATATTATACGCATATAAATGTTTAATTCTGGAAAAAAAGCTTTGGTTGTCATATCAAGTTTCTCTGCAAGGTTACCTATGATTTGTGTGGTTGACATTTCTTGTATTCATTAAGGAGAAGAGTCATCCTAATTTTTAGTTGTCTCCCAAGAGAGCCATTTTTGGTCTACAGGACAAATAAATAAGGTAGCTGAAAAAAGGGGGCAGTGCAGTAGCCTAGTGTAAAGAGAACTTGGATGTAAATTGAAGAGTCCCTGGTTCATATCCTGGGTATGTCCTCAGACATATCAGGCTCTCAGACATATCCCCAAATAACATCCTTGGAGTACATGGTGTCCCAGGGAAAAGAACTTCCTCTCCTTAACCGTGAATGTGTGATATTCACATGCCTTTGGCTAAGTCTTGGGTGAGCGTTACCCTCATATATCCAAGCAAGGCTTTAAGTGGAATCACAGAGTGAGTTAGTGAAAATGGGGAAAAATTAAAAAGATGGGGAAAATATGATTTTGATCAATTCTTATTGTGTCACAAACTGATTTACTCAATGCACTTTATTGCGGTAATAACTTTAATGTAGTAATGAACTTTTAGTATCCTGCATGAGCATGAAATAGTTAAGGTTTTATTATAGCAAAAATAAATGATTTTATTAATGCTTGTAATTTCAGGGTGCAAGAGTTCTGATGCTTCAGTGTGAGGTAGAAGCATCTCTTGTGGATGACTGGGCTCTGGAGTCTGATGGTCCTGGGGGTGAAGGTACCTTAGCTACTGCCCTACTAGTCCACTCAGAGACCTATGCATCTTCTACAACCCCTGGTACATCCTTAAGGTCTGCAGCCACACCTTCCCTCATTACTGGAGGGTGAGTCCTTAATATTATTTTTATAAAATTCTCATCTTAAATTATTCTTTTTAGTCAGTTTAAGACAGAGTTAAGTATGAAATATGTGTTCTATTATCTATGTGAGATCAGCCTAGATTTAATCGATTGTTCATTGATGTGAGCCCAACTTCTTTCTGTGTTTGGCGATAGGTGGAAGATGGCCCATAGCAAAGCATATGTTCACATAACGAAACCCATGATATTTAGGTTTACTGTGATAACATCCTTTAACTTTATGGAATGGGAAAATACATAGGATTTGCACGGCTACTTCAACAATATATTTCAAACAAAAAGAATAATGTTGACTTAGACTGGGTTCTCCATGATGAGACACAGTGGAGACCATGGAAATTATTGATGAGCATGCTCAATTGGGTCCAGGACCATATGCGTACCCAGTGAGGGGCAGGGGGGGGGGGGGAACTGCCCCCCCTAGAAGCAAAAATTGCTCAAGTCTTTAAGCAAAATCAGTACTGAATTGAAACAAAAGTATTCAGCAAATTTTCTTTAAACCCACGAAAAATGATGTTTTAGTATAAGATATGTAACTAAAATGAAACTATTTTTTTTAAGGAAATAATCTCATAAACTAATAAAGCACTGTTATAATTTTCTTAAAATGTTAGTTTCATTCACCTTTTCAATGCTAAAATGTCACAACTTGGCTTGCCCCCCCCCTGTTATGATCCTGGGTACGCCATGGTCCAGGACCAACCTCTTGCTCTTTGTGAGAGCAAGTTATGTGTGTATCTCGGCAAATTAATGTAATAATCATGTTGTAGACAAATTCTGGTGATTTTTTTTAAGCAGTTCCAATGACTTCACAGTCCGATTAGAACTCCATGGCCCCTGAATACACAAAACTCCAACTTTTGGCTCAGGCAGAATTGCCTCTGGTTTGGAACCTTTTGAGGGGAGAGGAAATTCTGAGTGAGTCCCAAGCAAAAGTAGTGCTTTTTACTTTCACCCCATTTAGAATTATTTCTTCAAAAAGACTAGTCCTAGCCCAAAACTAGCACCTTTGCTGGGCCACCAAGTTTTAACCATCATAAATCTTCTACAATTAATATGTTTAGAGATGCACAAAGTAACTGGAGAGCTGGTTTAAAAACTGAATGTATATTTATTATTTGATCCATAATAGCTATTAATATTCTTTTGAAGAGCGATTTTCCTTTGTCAATAACAGAGAAAATTGGGCTCACAGCAAATGGGTATTAAATTGTAATTCCTAGGATTGATTCCTTGGATTCATAGTAAAAACCTATATGTCAATGAACGAATCATTAACTGATGTGATACTCATGTACTTATTACTCTTCTTACTGCCTTACACGTTATCTAATAGACTTAATGCCTTGATATTCCATTTTGTTGATGTACTAATTGATGAAGACTATTATTTCAAATAGTGGTTGGTGAGTGGTGGCAATTTGGAGCTGTCAAAAAAAAAAATTGAAAAGTATTAATTTTTTTGCCTGCAGAACTGCCTGGAGATGTTGAAGCAGTTTTCAACATCTCTAAGCAGTTCCAGAATTTTGTATTTTAGGTTGCTAATTTTATCTATTGTTCTATGTAGTGCCTTTCTGAATGAAATTCAAGTTATCATGTTCAGTGTGCATCCATGAGATATATATGCAATAACTCTTAAAGCTCATTTTATATCAGAATTTTATTAAGGGTCAATCTTTAGCTGTTCTTTGTATATTGGCATCATCTCTAGAAACATAGGTGGTCCATAAAATTTGAGCTTTTCGTATGAGTGCCTATCCTTAATTGAGCTCATATAGTGTGATCATGGAACTAATTATATACGTTCATGTATGTCTGAAGTTTGAATTGTTACCCTAATAACTGCATGCATTCTTTTCAGTGCTTCTATTCCAGTTGGATCTAGACCCCTTTCCCGCGGAGTTGTGAGGGGTCCTTCAGCCGCTCCCTTGCCTCGCACCGCAGCATCCCTGAGAACTGCTCTTCGAACTGCCCACTCATCCTCCCGCTTGACACCTGGGACGGCAACTTCCCTGCGGCCTCTGACCACCACCACTGCTGGGAATCGAGCAGGGGCAGCCCCACACCTGGGACCATGGATTGTGGGAAGAGCAATCACTGAAGCCACCACTCCTGGAGTGGCAAAGACAGTGTTTGAATACATTTTGATTAAGGAGGGAAATGCTTTCAAGGTGAATGTAGACAAAGGCTAGTCTGAATCGGTATGAGCCTTAATGATGAGTTAAACAGATTATTTGAAATCATTGACTTATGATCAAGTTTGGACCAATAACATGGTTGTTAACATTATGCTCTAATTGGCAGATATCAGTTTATTCTTTATGGTAAACGTGACAAAAAAATGAGGATCTGTATAACTGCGGAAATGGTCCATGGAGATTAAATGTATAGGATGTAAGTGTGGAAGATGAGGGCTATCTCGGGTGGGGAACTATAGATGTTATTTGGGACATGAAGGCAATGAAAGCTGTGGGTGTAGACAATTTGCTATCTGAGCTTCTGAAGAAGTTGAGAATTGATTGTTGAAAATCGATTATAAATGTGACCATAAATGTCCTGCATTCTGTAAGATATTGCTATTATGAGCCAATACATCCTTATGTGAGAATGCTGCTTTTAAGTATACTCCATAAAATCTTGACCTCGTCAAAATTTCTGCAACTCTCTTGAAATTTTTTATTTTTATGGAGGGGGTATTCAAATTCAAGACATTGACAAAAAGACATTTTTCCAAAAAAATATTTTTTTTCCTATCCATCTACTTTTTTTTCTATAAGTATCTTATATTGATCTGGTGAATTGACTCTACTGTCACTGGAATCATGAAGAAAAAGAGTCAATTTTATTGTGTAGGTTATAAATGTATTTTGATACCAACAGGTCTTATATAAAACAGTCTATTGAAAAAATGAAATTTTAAGGAAAAATGCTAGCTAGGTGTACTCAGTCCATAATAATTTAAAGGAGAAGATAAATACATTGCTCATACTTGTATTTTATTATCATTTATTATGCCATTGCTGTGTATTAAGTCTCAAAAGAATGGAGTGGAGAGCTCTTTAAAGCCAGTGCCAGTTCTCTACTTTATTTTTTTAGTATAAGCAGTCAAAATTGTAGCTCCTTGTAAAAGGGTTGGGTGTGTAAAAGATGCACCAATGATTCATATTGATTTATTAACATCCTTATGATTGATTTTTTTTACTTTGCTATCCTTCTCTTCGTTTAATTTATTTCTTTCCCCTTTTTAGGGTCTACTCTACCTGGAGTTCATTTTGGACTTCAGTAGATGCCATCCTTACCTGGCATTTAAAGTTGCCCCATACTTGCTTACTTTAAGAACCAGACTTTCATTAAGTCAACCCTTGGGAAATAGCTTTTGATATCTATATGTAGCCCAACCTAAGCAATGTGGTTCCACTATTACTTTTCAAACAAAATTGAGTGTAGCTGCTTATTGGATAAAATGAAACTTAAAAATTCATCCCATATATTCAATTAAAATTCTAATTAATATCTCTGAAACTAGTTTTGTGGTCGTCTAGCCAACTGAAAAACCTGTTTTGGAGATTTAAACTTCGTCACTTGAGAGTGTAATGACACATCCTCTAATGGAAATTTTAGCATTGTTGGTGACCCCAATTCGTATTTCAGGCAATGGAATTGGCTCTGGAGGCTGCAAAGGTGTGCCGTAGTGGGGATATCAGTTGGTGGGAAGAGCAGATTGGTCGATGTCTTGCTCTGACTGGACAACTGAGAGAGGCGAGAATTGCTCTTAGGGCCTCCATGGGTTTACCTCCTGGTGGTGATGGGGTATATGTAAGTAAAATTCTGGCAGTGAATATTTACTTTTATACTTTGGAGTTCAATGTATGCATTGTGGCATTTTTTTAGTGTACCCCCCCAGAAATTCCTCCGAATTCCTCTGAACTTCCTCCGAATTTATCCGCAGAACTGCTTTCGCTAAGGACTTTTCGCACTAAGGTTTTTCGCACAAAGGATTTTCGATGTTGACTATCCATGCTTTATGGAATACAAGGCACAGCTGTCATGGTAGTGCTTGTATGGAATATGAACCTGTCAAAAAATATAATTTTAATTATAATGGCTTCCATTTAAAAGGTTAACAAGTGAAGCTTCAGATTTCTATTGTTGTTTCTTAACCCTCTTAAAATATTCTGGCTTTTGCTTCTCAACCAAAAAATTCCATGAGCTCATATATTCGCCTTCAGGTCGGTAGTTCAAATTGATACTTATGTAGCAACGAAAGTTTTGGATAAAAAAATTGAGATAAATTATCTAATTAAAAATTAATATAATTTGACAAGGATAAATAGCAGGGTGTTCTTCCACAAAAAGATATCACAGAAAATTTTTTCAAGGGGTTGTATATTTGTTTAAATACCCTTGGAATTTCTGGTCAGTATGATTCCAAGTAGGTGACATTAAAGGAGGTAAAGTCTGATTTTCTTGCATATATGTATATAATAATTTGATTCTTTTCCACTCTCTTAAGAAGTCAATTTATTATTGAGAATGTATGAAAACCTGACCTAGAATACAGGCTTTGAGATCGTTGATCTTCAATTACAGGCACTGTGAATATGATTTAATCACCAATATTTTACAAAACATGTCACACTTATAAAGCATTGCACTGTCAATTTCTTAGAATTCCCTTTAAAAATTATATCCTCTGTACAATGATGGCTGATATGGCGCAAAATATTTGAATACCTACAATGTAAGTGAGCTGAGATATACTTATGGTAATATTTCATGTAATTCTCACACAGTCAGAACGTCAAGTATCAGAAAGGCAGAGATCGCATGGTGCTGAACCACGGAGGCGCACATTAAGTGGTGTGTTGCGTTTATCTCGGGTTGATGCTCGACTTGATCAGCCTCTTGCAGCCATTTCGGTTTGCCTAGCTGCTTTAGGACACTTCCCTGGTGACATTACCCTCTTGATAGAAATTGCCAGGCAAGTAAAACAGCATTCATAAAAGTAAAATGGGTATGAGGATACTTTCTTGAAAGGGTTCCACCCATTCTTTGTGCTACATTTGTATATTGGGGTTATATTTGCTTTAGGGTTACTAATAGATATTAGTAAACCCAAACCAACCTAATGAAGGAGAGTGGGACATTGTCATAGAACAAAAATAGGGGCTGCATGTAGGTATCATACTTTTAGTACTAAAATGCCTGTGCTCTTAGAGAGTTTTTCTTCAAATAATAAAATGTTGCAGGAAGATATAACTGATTCTTGGCATGGTAGCTATGTTCTGTGGTTTCTTCTTTTGGAAAATAAACTTACTCGTGATAATTAGCTAGTAGAGCAAAGAAGCCTATGCTAAATGAATGAAGGGGAGTGATAGTACCTCATTAGTTTTTGGGGATGAAATTTTATAAATAGACCACCTTAATATTCATAATAGATAGGTACCATTTATCTCCTCTTTTCGTTGCATGCTGTTAGTGACAAAGTTTCAAGGTCTACTTTACTATATTTTGCTTGGTTTAGTTTCCACTGCTTTTGATAATTTTTGAAACAAGGGTATCCCTACTTTTTATAATTTTTGAAACAAGGGTATTTGGCCTATTCTTGCATGATGAATGTAAATTTGAATTTAAATGAATGAGTAATTGATTTTTAATTCTTGAACATGGTGTATTTCCTTTTATAGGTTATATGAAGCTTTAGGTGATGAAGAAATGTCAATCAAATTCTACAAGGATGTTTTGCAGAATGATCCAGTTAACATTGAGGCTCTAGCCTGCATGGCTGCTTACTATTACTACAAAGAGCAGCCAGATATGGCAATGCAATTTTACCGGTAATCATTTGCAGATTTGTCTAATTTTTAAGTTGGTTAATCCATACGTTCTAATATTAAAAGTTAACCATCATCATGCTATCATTATAAATCAACCCTCTTTTAAATATTGGGTAATTGTTGGTAATTTGATGAGGTTGATCGTATTTCTTTCTCCAAACAATGGGAAGCATGTCTATTGGCTATAATCTAGCATACTGATGCCTGTCACACTGCCCTGGGAATAATGTCTGGAAAAGCAGTGGAAATGAAACACAACCATTCTCAGAGAGAAAAAGATAGGGGCGGATCCAGGATTTCTCTCTGGGGGGGGGGGGCAAAAGCAAGGCCGTATCCAGAATTTTGTTCTTAGGGAGGCACAAGGATACCTCATAATGCAAAGGAAACACAATGATAATGGGACCGTATTAAAAATCTTGCATATTTTTTAAGGGTCTAGGGGGGCACGTGCCCCCATGCCCCCCCAGATCCGCCCATGGAAAAAGATACTGCCATCATGTTAGGAAAACAAATTTAGCCAGATTGTCTTTCATGATTGATTTACTCTGCTCAGGTAGGGTCATCCACTCATATGAATTGAGACCCTGCAGGGATCCATCCCACGGGGATAAACTCCTGCGGCCTGGTCTACAAGTTGGAGACTTTTTTATTCCGACCTCTGTGGAGGGATGGACTGAAGGGGAGATATGCCTCCACGATTGTGATACTGACGACATCTATGGGGTATGAATAGAGAAGGATGGGATGGGAGAATCTTGTGCCGTCATTTTGGGGGCACAAACTACACTTGGACCAAAAAATTACTATTCATTAAAAGAATTTGGCGGATGAAAGGGATAATGAGAAAGATAAGGTGGATTAAATAAAATTTGCAATTTCAGCCTCTCACTCTTTAACTCTTACTTAAGAAAATGTGAAAGTTACTGCCCACATTTCATGAGTTGGTGACATAATTAGAGATCTGGCTCATTTGCTCATTCAGGAAGAACTTTTCGTTAAGGAAAGGAAATATGTAAACAACATGGAACCATGCAAGACCATGTACCAGGCAAAGGAGTCGTGGAGAAGCAGCAACACACTCAGTGTATGTTCATGATGTCATCAACTATTTGCGAAAGGGTTAAGGCTGTCAGCCCTAGAAGTAGGCAATGGATTGAAAAACAATTACTTGTTCAAGGATCTCTACATTTTTAAACTATAAGAATCGACAATAAAATATAAATGGTGATAGCCAAAGCTTCTCTAATTGTTAATAATTCCTTTCTGCAGTGCTTGACGATCTCAATGCAAAAACAATTGGTCTTTACTCCCCATCGACATACTTATGAAGCAGCGCCAGGGTCGGCCCTAGCAGGTGCGGGGCTAGGGGCGAACCTTCAGTGCGGGGCCCTTCACTGAAAATATTAAACTCTATACCCCATCTACAAACTCGAGCATTTTGAATCCCTACCACTCTCTGGCTAAGTATGTGTTCCCCTCGCAAATTCAGACTTCGTAATTACGCCGTTACGATACCATCACGCAGTTCGTTTTCAAAACTATCGTATATTTTAATTTTTTTTCACGAACCCCCAAACCCCGGGCCCCCGAAAGCGCGGGGCCCGGGGCGGTCGCCCCGGTCGCCCCGCCCTAAGGCCGGCTCTGAGCAGCGCTGAACCTTAACCAAAAGGTGAAGCTTCAAACTCTAAAATTACTTCCACTGCTGGATCATGATGTGCCAATACCCTATGTGATGTGTTAAACTTCTTAATTTCTGCAAAGGTCTCAGCTTATAGTCTGCTGACCAATCCCAAACATTATCCTTCTTAAGAAACTCATGCAAAGGAGATAGCACAGAGGCTGACCTCCAGTAAAAAATTTGAGTGGAAACATTGAAAAAAACATGTGAATAACATTCAGTGAAAATCTTAATATGTATATTCAATATGAACCGATAATTTTTTTTTATGAATATTTATTTTAGTCACATCATTCCTAATATTAAACTGATTATTCTTGTATTGCAGGCATCTAATGCAGTTGGGAATTTGTACTGTAGAGGTACTGTGCAACATGGCATTATGTTGTCTTGGCATGCAGCAACTTGATTTAGTTCTACCATATTTATTCAAGGCTATTGCCTTGGCAGAAGCATCTGATGACTTGGAAATCATCAGTCAAGTTTGGTACAATGCATCTCATATTGCTATTGTGAGTAAATAAATTGTAAAATTTTACTTTATGCCTTGTCTGACTGAGATTTCAAAAGAACATATTAAGGTTCATAAATGAGTAAGTATTACATAGGGCTTTGCAGTTTACATAAAATATGAAAGTTAACCAAATAAATGTTATGGAAGCATAGATTTGAATTGCAGCGCACGAATCTGGTGGAAAAGAAAGAAAAATTCCTGCAAGCATAAGATGAAAATGTCTTGTGGAAAGGATGGAAAAAAATCATTCCTGTCTAGTTCAGAACGATTGTCCTTTTTTGTAGATTTGTATTTTGTACAGGCAAAAATTGCAAAGGAATTACATATAGTATGAATGAATATCCCCAACAACACACATTTGGATATACATATGTATATATATTGTATTTTCATGGGTCACATACATATATATTTTTGTTATGTATTACATCTGTAGTACATATGTATTATTGAATGTATTTCCTTTGTATTCATACATATGTAAAAGTGGCACTTGTTACACGATAAATACATTTGTATATTTTGTGTATTTTGAAATTTGGATACTTATGTAAATGTGGTCAAAAAAACACAAAAATACAAATGTATTTATCGTGTAACACGTACCACTTTTACATATGTATGAATACAGAGGAAATACATATGTAAATGTGGTCAAAAATACACAAAATATACATTATGTATATTTCCTGTAATACTTGGGAGGTAGATTTTCGTGGCGTCTTGCGAAACGTTCATAAACATTTTTTCCAGAAATAATATGTTCACAGCAAACGCCAGATTTCCCTATTTTAATGATCATTCATCCATTCGAATTTATACCCAGAAAGCTTAAAAATAAATCATATACTGGTCGATGTGAGCGAGGGTAGTAAATATGGCGGCTATTTATGTTAATTTGTAAATGCACGCGAAATACAGACGTATTACATATGTAAAATTCAGTTTCTATCCGCGAAATATACACATGGAAAAATAGTTCACAATACATGAAAAATACAAAACATAGTACTTGCACAGATCAAAAGTAAAAGCGAAGTTTGATTTTTTAAACAATATTTTAATGTAACTGTTTAGACAAAAAATTAAATTCTCAATTCCGCGGCTCACTGTCGCTAGGGAAGTGAGTGGGACTGATACAGTTATAATCTCGTTGACAGTAAACCTCGGCATTTCGTTCGAGACTACGAGAACGTGCTGTTGCGGAGGAACTCCGGCATCTACGCTAATAAACAAAAGGAAATCCGTTATTAACTAGCTACTGATGTATAGTTAATTTTATATTTGTTTGTATTATTATACTTATTGGAAGAATTGACATAGTGTTTTAATCCTCGATAACCGGTGCGTGTGGATGGTGTGCTCAACCCGAAGCTATGTTTTGCTGGAAATGTGCTTCAATCCCACACGTTATTGCGATTCGTGCAAGCCAACTCCAACAGTTTCCTGTCACTGGATAATTAAGGTAAGGTATGATTTATCTTTTATTGTATTGTACGCCTACATAGACTACATTAATTATGTTATTTGAGTATATTTGGATACAACTATTGGCGCAATGTGTTGACCACATTGCGCCAATAGAGGTAATTATTTTGTTTATGTTTGGCTATTGTTTTCCTTTTTTGTTGAGTTATGTATCGAGGAGACTGGTCTCCATTGAAGTTATATGGTAAAACATAGTAATGTCAATCTTGTACGTATAAATTAATAGATTATGCGTCGTATATAGTAATTCCGTGCTTCGCGGCTGAAGTTAAATTTTTTCTTCTCTTAATTAAGAGCAGAAAAAATTGTTTAAGGAATGTTTTCGTTCACGTGTAAGTTGTTTTATCGCTGTTTATTACCACAACCTACTGTTTTGTAGTTCTAGCATTCCTAGTTATCCTATGCTTTAGTCATAACATCTTTGACCGTAGAGTTATCAGCGTAGCCTTGTCACTAATAGATTCCTCGAGGTTCCGAGCGGTTTTGCCCTCTACTTCTAATTATTTAACGAACAAGAAGTATTGGTCGTGTAATATCGGTTCCCTTAAAGCAAAATGTAATATTTCTTTCATCTTGAAATGCAGTCAATCAAGGTGCATTTCGTCATTATTATTAACACAAGATAAATACGTAATTTTCATGCGAAAGTTTGTCATTGTATGTAAGAAAAAGGTGCGTACGGGCCAAATTAATTAATTATAATTTTCTTTTCATGCTCTTTCGCGCATACCCAGCAGGCGACGATGTAAATAGCTTGGCCTGGACAAGAGGAGAATGGATTACGGAAAAGACGACGAAGCAAAGCCAGAAGACCAGGTGGAATTGTTAATACCGAGGTAAGCTTTGAGGGAATTTTTTTTTTACCATAATGGAGAGGTTTCTTAAAGTTAAGCCTGAAATTATCGGTTATGTATGAAATTTATTTGTTTGAAAATTTGATATCACAAGTTTATATTTTTTCTGTGTGAGTCATCCGCTACTAAATCATGGTAGTAATATATTAGTATCATGTAATAAATAAGCATACCAATGGATTCACGTTTTCCTAGTTAATTTATATTTAAAAGTAGTCATATGATCTTTTCTCATATTTCTCATTCTTCTTAAGAGAAAGGCTATTAATTTTGTAAAATGAAAGCATATCCCCAAAATATATGATTTCTCAAAGGACAAGGTCAAATCTGTGCTAGTTGGGACCTCGACATAATTGGTAAATGAAAAAATTTAAAACTCATGTCTGGAATCTATCAGAGAAGCCAAACTTTCATTTGCATTCAGAATACAGAATTAGTACTAAAATTACAGACTTCACAGAATACTGACTGCCTATATGAATTGATAAAAATAAAATTGAAAGGCCTTGAGCTCCTATTCAGATCTTACAAAAAGATATATTTTTGCATGACTTTTAAACTTGACTTCTTCTTTTCTCCTTTCAGAAAGTGGCTAATTGTGCAGAGTTGGTTTCCTGAATTCAGGTTTCTTCTTGTGCAATGGGTTACAACGCTTGTTCCGTGCTAACATTTTTTTCTATTTTCCAACTCAAACCATTGTTTGTACTTGATTTATCTTTGTGCCATTTTTTTTAAACTAAGTTTCACCTACTGTTTGCTGGCCCTTAATGCTTATTAGCAATATTCATGGCCACACTTGTTATTTGTGTGTATTATTTTATTTTTCTCTTTGAATAAATGTTTTATTATCTGTACGTTCTGGTTTCCTTATATTTATTCATCTGTTTGATCCATATTGATATTAAGTGGATGTGGGTCAGAAAATCAATATGTATAATTCGTGTACGAGGGCCTGCAGATACATATGTATATTACATGTAAGGATATTCAGATTTCCAATTTGTAATACGCATGTATACATACATCCTGAGGGACTTTTGAGCCACTTTTACGTGAAATATACAGATGTAATACGATTGTATTCCATTGTATACATATGTATAATTCATGTATGGGTATTCAGATTTCCAATTTGTAATACGTACGAATACATACATCCATAGGGACTTTTGAACCACTTCTACGTGAAATATACCGATGTAATACGATCGTATTCCATCTTATACATATGTATTTGGGCACGTTTTTTTTGTGTATTATTGATGTTATACAAATGCCGTGTTATCTGGGTATTTTGCTTTTTGCATGAGTATTCCATATTATTTCTTGAAGCATGTATTTAATAATTACCATTTCTAATAGAAATAGCAATATGGTCATTGTCTGCCTCCTGAATTCTGCACTATTGATTTTTTTAATTTCATTTTTTCTCAGAATGTTGGAGACATTGTGCTTGCCACAAAGTGTCTGAAGCTTTGTATTTCAAATAATCCAAATCATTCACCAGCTTTCAATAATCTGGCCATCTTAGAGTTAATGTCATCGGATAATGCTGAAAGATCAGAGGGAACTTCAGGTGGAAGTAGTAATATTCAAGGACAATGGTTGGATATCATGGGTGCTCACCTGAAGACAGCCCATTCATTAGCTCCTGACGATTTTGAGCCAGCTTACAATTTGGCCATCATTTTAGATAAGGTAATAGCTTTTATTTGATACCATTAAATCACTCTTTGTAGTAAAAAATAATGCTCAATCTCAATCAATGCTAGGTATTTTTGTAATTATTAATTATAGACACAATTAGTATGAATTCACAGATGCTGCTAAACATGAATCCTTGAGCAATATAAATAGACCTTTCATGTGATCAAGCAGTACATATTGATAAAAAAAATATTTTATCCCCTTGGGATATTTATGCCTAAATTTTGGACATGATTTTCAGTTTGCCTGCTTTAAAAATGCATATATTTTGTTATCAATTCCTTGTGTATCATCATCCTTGGTATTTCTAATCACTGAATACAGACATCTCTCCAGTTGCATAGTGTGAAGAGAGCTTAACATTACAGAAAATGTCTAATTTAGAGCAGATTCTGTTCGGGTTGAACTATAACATTGATACTGGAATATTACTTACTCACAGAGGCAGATTTGGGGGGGGGGGGAACGTGCCCCCCAGGCATTTTAAAATTAGACAAGATTTTTAATACGGTTATCATTGCATTCATTTTATTTTGTGTATTACGGAGTTTCAATCATTTAATTTAATATTAATATCTTTCATATCAAAATAAAGAGAATATTTTCTGCAGTACGTAATTGTGTTATTTTGTTTTTAATCTCAAATATGAGAATACCTGTCAGACCCCTGTCCCACCACCCCCCAGAAGAAAATCCTGGATCTGCCCCTGCTTACTCATTAAATAAAAGTAGAAATCTTCTGCTTTTAAATGATATAATTTATTGTTAATGAAATAGCTTACATTTTTTTCAGATTGGAGATACTCAAGCTAGTCTTTCATTGGCTGTGAAGGCTCACAGAGCAGATCCTAATCATGTAGAATGCAAGAATTTAATGGAGCAATTGCAAAGTCGCCTTACACTGTGATATAAATATTTGGAAGTGTTGTGGTCACATCTAATGTTCGGTTCATGTTGAACTTCTTCAACACTGACCAAAAAGAGATTCTATCAGGATTTTTTCTCCTACCAACTGGGATTGCAGGTAGTGCTTTCATTTTTTGAAGGAGGTACAGTTCCCAGACTAATTTTTTCTGTTTACTGAAAACATAACTGACTGCCTTCCCTCCCAGCCTCCTATACTGATGTCATTTTTTACATCACTTTGGGCATCAAGACTTTTATTCCTCACATAAACTGTGTATTTGAATGATTAATCAAAACAATATTCTCTGATCATTGGAAAAACTCGCGACATCTATTCAAAAGAGCCTCTTCCTGGATTGTTGCATTGTTACCAGTAGGATTTATGGACAGTCATTGAATCCGTCATATTGTGCCTACTCTGGAGTGACCATTTTTGGTGTAAATGCCTTTGACTATGTCAAATGTTTCATTATACTGCTTTAACGGATATATTGTCACATTGGAACAAAAGAAGTCTAGGGGAGCCCTGTCATGATTAAAGGGTGGCTAGGTATTCATTGAAAACCATTAATTGACCTGTTGGTATGTTGCAAGGATGACTGAGAGGATTGACGCTTTGTTGAACAGAATATTTCATTAATTTGTGATATGGGACTGAATACCTTTCGTCTCTTTTATGTTAGTTCATAGGAAGTAGGGGTTTCCTTTTTTTCATCTCCCACTAGTGAATGCAGGCTATTCTATCATAATAAAAATTGATACTAGTATTTCACTTTGACTCTTGGCATGCTAATTGTTGATGACTGTCCATAAAGGACATCATGGCTACCTTAATCACAGCTCCTAAATATACTTGGGCTGATATGAAATTCTAGCAAAAATTTAATCACTTTCAAGAAAATCCTGTCTTTCAACAAGTGTGACATGGGAGATTTAAATTTCTTTCCTGATATTTGGGCAACCATGAATTTTTAACCTGATTCCTCTCGCTCCAATCCTTTCTGATCTTAGAAGGCCTTGATGTATAATAACTTTGCCCTAAAATCATCGACATTTTTTGGGTTGACTGTATTGTGAATAATTTTTTCTTTGAGGGGGTTGATTGTGTAGTTTCCTGCCAGTTTGTGATAAGAAAGATCATATAGCTCTATTTCTTTATTGATATTGCTAATGTGAGCAATGGTAAGATTTGTAATTATTGCCTCTATTGGTATTGGTTCGTATTGGTCTAAGGAAATAAAGGAACCGTATTTTTTGGTAACTTGAGCTGGATGTGAATTTAGTGATGAAATGAAATATTTATCAATTCTAGCTAATTTGTGTGAAATTATGTAGTTATAAATTATTAATATAGAATAGGTGAATATATATGAAAAAAACATGCCTTTATTTCAAAGTCCACATTTTATGACACACACAAACATTACTTCTCTATTTATTTAAATGAATTTTGATTCATAGTCCAAGCATCAGTCTAATAAAATGCAAGTATGTTATTGTGTTGTTGTAAATAAATCCCCTATGAGTTATCTGTAGTACTATATACATGTATACTATGGTATATATTACCATGGTATGTCACCAGCATATGATAAATGTTGTTTCCGTAGTAACACAGGAAACCCCAATGTGGTGGCTGAAAATTTCTTGATCTGAACTCTAGGATATTTTTTCTGCCTGTAATTATTTTTTATGCATAATATTTCTTGCCTTGCGTGTGTGAATTTTCGAAGAAACCTTATCCCCAACACTGGCAAGCTTTAAATCTGCATGTATGCATGTTCTTTGAGGATTCAATCTCATAACTAACCCCCCAAACCCAATAAATTTCCCAAGTTAAACTTTTCCTTATTGCTATTAAAATCCACCATCCTAGTTCTATTATTCCACTCTAGGCTCTAATATCCCCACAGGGGCAGCATTATTTCTGGGCCCCAAATGTCTCTGGGTCACCCTGTTTCGGATGCAATTTTTAATCTTTGGGTTGCGGGATTTCACGATTTTAGCTGCCCAACTGTGAAGGAGGGTTGGTCTGGTGGAGTTAAGCCCCTTAGTGATCCTAATGGTAAGGGAAAGTGCCCAAGTGCAAGATATCTAGGTACAGAGGCGGATACAGATGGGGGGCGCAGGGGGCGCGCGCCCCCCCTTTGCGGGGTCGCTCACATTGCCGAACATTGTAGAATCACAGTTGTAACTTTTTTGTATCGTAAGATACTGACGTCTATACGTGTATAATGAGGTTAAATAAAACTTTATTCAACTTCGCACGTGGCTTGATTAATTTTTTATTACGATAAAAGTAAAGGTAGCTCAAGATATCTTTTGCGCCCCCCCCTTGAATTTTTTCTGTATCCGCCACTGTCTAGGTAGCAATAATAATTTTGGGCAAATGTCTCAGTCAGCATGCAAAAAGTATTAAAATGTTCCCGCACTCTAAGGGTTAATGAAAACACATCTAATTTTCTATTTTAGGGCCGCTTTTACTTCTGTTCGCATGAAGAGCTATTTGAAACTACTATGTTTTGCTTTAGCATGACAAGTTAAGCTTTGCCTCTTTGGATCCACCATCTCTTCTGAAAAGGTATTTTATGTTGAGTCATTATATTTTCATTACTGTGTTCCTATATGGTATATATTGATCTTTTTACCTAATTTTTCATACATTTTTACCATCTTAATTAGTTGTAATTTATTTACTTATTATGCTTAGGCATGTTTTCATTTTCTGCCTCCAAAAAGATCCATGAAACATTTTTTCTAATGCTTATGCTTTATTATTAAGATATACATATTTAAGAATTTGCTGCATGTTTTATTTAAGATTTCTTGACAAACAAGAGTGGCAAGTTGGATCTAGAAAAGATACGTAACTGATATGGAGCTTCCTGATATGGAGCTAGAGAGTACTAGACCGTTAGTAATGGAACAATGGTATCCATTCTTATGTTTCCTTACGTTGGTACTCTCTTACTCCGTGTTTCACACAAAAGTTTGTGTAGGTGGTGGTGGAGCTCAACCCAGACTAACATACATTCTAGTTAAGATGATACATGGACATCTACTTACTAACCCGCCAGTTGCCTCAATGGACGTATGGTGGGGGTGTTAGGGTACCAGCCGCTTACAAATAAAAAGGATATACTCTAACGAAGTTACGCTTTTCATTTGTTACGGTCCTTTATCGTGCGAGGGGAAAATGATTTCCCACACCTGTCCACTCAGCAAATTATCTCTCTTAATTTATCGTCTCTATTGAACTTGGAAATTCAGTGGGGCATTCTAATACTCTCTCCCTGTCGCTCTTAAAGATATCTATGCTAAATTGATCAAGCAATCTAAGCCTAGAGCTTAGCCTCCGAGTCTACAGTGGCTCCCAGCCTAAGTCGTTGAACATCTGAGTGAGTAGGAGGCCCAGCTTCTTTACCTGGATCACCTCGCGCGTCTAGGATTTTGGCTTTGGGGACTTTTAGGGAGACAAAGGATTTGAACCCAGGACGCATAAGCTAGTAGCATAACTCTCTGCAAACTAGGATACTTCCCTCCGTCTTTATATTTATTCTGCATGACTCAGTAGCTTCCTTTCCTAATTTATCTGTCAGGCAGTTCTTGCTCATTTCTTCAGAATTTTATTGGAAGGAGGTGACCAGCAGAGGTCATTTGCGCCGTATGGAAAGAAGTGTGGATAGAAACACAGCGTCGGCGTGGCACTGCTTTTGAGGAAAGCCGCCGAGAGGACAACGACTTACAGGGCCGTAGCCAGAATTATTGGCCTGTGGGGGAGACAGGTTTTCAGGTCGGGCAACAAGTATAAGTTACTTGGAGGTGGGGGAGTAATGAGTATTTGCTTATACGGTAAAATGTTTGCAGTTTAGGTTGTGCAGGTCGGACGGCGTTCCACCTGGCTCTCCCCTGGCTACGGCCCTGACGACTTAACGTCCCATCCGACGGACGGATTGTTGCTCTTGAAGTGTCCTTCGCCCTAAACTCATTCAGGGATCAGACAACCTCTAAAGGCCGTTTTACACGGGGCACGCACTTGCACAATCTGACCTGTGTACGAATGCGCACTCAAAATTGCGCCGTGTAAAACAGTGAATTGCTATAACACATGCGAGAATGCGTGGACGTAGATGGCAAAATAGCCTCTGTTCTAATTTCGTTCATGCGTTCGCGCAATTCCACGCCATTTTAGAAATTAATGCAGTTCAAACCTGCGCAATTCCGTGCCCCGTGTAAAACGGCCTTAAAAAAATTATCTGCCACCGCCGAGGTTTGAACCCGAGCCCTCTGGGTGGGAGGTCAACATTCTAGTTACCACACCAGCCCCATCCCACTTCGCGGTCCTTTCTACGGAAGGCGAGTCGGAGTCGTCTTGGGATTCTACCTTGCTGCGATCTCCCACCCTTGTCCTTCTCTGCAGCTCACCCCTCGCGGGAAAGATGCTGACCACTGTTTGTGCGACCGCGGACGCGAAAACAACCCCCGCCCGCCTATTTGCTCCGGACATCCCTGAGCAGTGTCACTGCGCCCTAGCCTACAACCCGACTTCCTCGCAAGGATTTCGGTGATCTCCAATCCTCCCTCCCTACCATTAATACTCATATTTCGATATGTATCACTTGCATCATTTTTAAGATCAGTAAAAGGCTGCACAAGATTGGGTAAAATAAGAAACACTCAAATAAGAGATGAACTAGGTGTCCAGGCAGTCACTGACAAACTACAAGACTACAAACATAGATGGAAGGAACATTTACTTCGAATGCCAAATGAAAGAATTCCAAAACAAGCAATGGAATATCAACCATTTGGCAACCATTTGAAGTATAGGAAGACCAAGGAAAAGATGGTAATGTGGAGCCGGAACAAGCTTAGTAGCCTAATGCTGGAAGGAAAAAGAAGATCACTTGCATAAATCTTGCACCACCATTTTGAGATGCTCATGGCGTATTGAGTCGACCCTTGCAGCATTTTTTATATTTTAAAAATAGATAACTATATGCAGCCGCATTGAGATTTTATAGTGGTTAGGTACATAAATGTTAGGATATACAAGCAATATATCAAATGGAAACAAAAATTTAATTCATAGAATAAAAAAAAAACGAGAATCGGCAGGAACAAGCTAGAAATTTGAATTTGCATTTAAAATACAGGCAAATTTTGACAGGGTTGGACTCATCATGATATGAATTTTTTTAAGATGGAAGTATAAGATTTAAACAAGCAATTCACATCGAAACTTGATCGGTCAATCGGGAGTGATACGTCTTCTTAAGCCACTGTCCTACTCACATTACTTGTAGGTTCAGGCTAGAAAAAAATATTACGTGAACTATGTCCGTCCCATTGTGTGTAAGCGGCCGTAAAAGGTGGCCATGGAGTAAAAAATAGAAATCATCATAATTTATACATTTCGTGAGCTGGGCTTACGAGATTAATTGTCCAAAAGCTCGAAATCACTAGTCTATATCTACATGTATAATACTAGTATCTATCCCTACATGCCCAGAAACAAAAAATGGCCAATGAAAGTTTTTCCGGTATCCTGGGTCGTAGGGAGCTGAGGAGGGAGTTGTGAGGGGTTCAAACACCCCTCCCCCGAATTCTGGGAAGATAGTCGGGCTTCGTTCGCAGCATCTGAACTTGGCATAACTGTAGAGTTGAAACTTTGGGAAGACAATCTACTATTTTACAACTTAAAATGGTACAACTCTATATTGTCCATATTTGAGAAAAGGTCTGATTTCCCTCAAGAGCAGCCAGTAGCAAGGAAGACTGTTATATGTGTGACAGTCGTATGAACTATGAAAAGCTCTCTAGAGTGTATTTTACGATTGAAGCACGGTCGTAGGTGTGATTGGTGGGATATTTTACTCGATCATTTGCGTGATATTAAGTTAAGTTTCGCCAAGTTAAGTTGTTTTTTATCGGGGCTACAGGGGTACTACCTTCAAGTGAACCTGCCGAAATAGTTCGATACCCCCTATAAAATGTTCCCTGAAAATGTTTCTGGCTCCAGCATTGCCGGCACCTGAGAGGGCAACGCTCTTGAAGCAGTGAGGTGTTGTTCTACTATCTTGGAATTAGAGTAAATTCTGGTAATTCAGGTCTCGTTTACATGTGAAAGTTATGAGTTCAAATAAAAAACGAACTTTTGTGCCTCCCCCTGCGCCAGTTTAGTTGCGCCTGACTTCTGCGCCAGGATTTCGGTCTGCTCCTGAATCCTGTCCATCCTGCCACCCCCCACTCATTTGGGCTTTAAGTCCCTATCCTAAGCACACCACTCGAAAGGTCTGGACCGGGGAAAAATTTACAGAAACTGTCCCCGTCCTTTTTTACTTTTGCATTCAGCCATGACCCCACTCCTTGGACACTATTTGTGCCTCGTTTCGTTCATCGTAGGACTTCCTCAAGACGAAAGTAGTCTGGACGAAGAACAGTATGTTCTCTTTTTGATTTGCTGTTCCATTTTTCTTTTGTTAAAGTGTTCTAACGTAGGTTTACATGGAGGATTTTGCCGATCGCCCCCGCCTGTATTCCACCTCAACTTCGAGTTCCCTTTTAAATTCAGTGTAAGGTCCACGCCCTTTCATTTTATCAAAAAATCATGTTCTCTTACTTTCTCTCCTTTGAAATGAAAAATAAACAACCTTGGTATTTTTTCACTGGGAATTTTTATTAGTACGACGCGTTTCAACGCTGGGATGTCATTTTCAAGTACTCTTAAAGGTTTTCTCTCCTTGGTTCACCCAATATTCTACCCTCTAACATTGCATTCATCATCATCTCCACGCTCAGTACTCGTTCCATACAAACCATCTGTCACCACCATATCACATCTTGATGCTGCATCTCTTTACCCGCCGCGTCTAGGTCTTCGTCGTTCCTCTTCCTCTCCGTCTACTTCACCTACTCCATTTCCATAGCTCGAAGGGCTCCTGTCTTTTTTCGTCCTTCTTCCTTAAGGCTCATGTTTCCGCAACGTAAAGAGCTGCATTCAGGATCAGACTCTTTACTTGCCTTTTCTTCAAACGCTTACATAACGATTTTATCATCAAATATTTCCTTTTCATGAACGCCTCCTTTCCTAACGCAATTCTCTTCCTGATCTCTGCGTTATTCTGGTATGGGGGTTTCCCTCGAAGGAGGATGATCAACGCCTCTGTACAAGGCGCTCTCTCTAGCCCGTTCTCCATGGACATACTTGATCAACTTAATGCACGTACGAACGTTAAGCCAGAACTTGCATAGAGCCATGCAGAAATGCATGAATTCAGGGTAGGAAATAGCCCCTACTGTCTGTAAAAAAAAGCAAGATACTCGAGTTTGAGGAGCTCTAGCGTCCAAACGAAGCAATCGATTTCAATGCAATAAAAAGCATACGAAAGAGAATTTAGTTCTACGTTATATCATGTACTTTAAAAATTCTTCGACTAAATAGTATTTCCTGTACTTAATTTTTTCTCAAAAAAGTACCCGTTTTTTGCGCGTAAAATCAAGTTGCCCAACTTTGAGCGCTTGGCATTCCCGTAGTTTTCGCTCCTATAAGTTGAAATTTCGATATAAAGAAGCCACATCTATTGCTAGCAATTTGCCGAAAACAAATTGTTTATACCACAAAAATTAACGTAGTTGTTGTAAACAACGCAAACCTCTGCTAACTTCGAAACCAGTGAGTCAATTGAAAATTGATTGGTACTGTTGTCTTCCGTAGAATGTTAGTAATGCAAGCACATATGAAATGTATATTAAATATCAATAATAACGTCAATATCACTTATTATTTATCTGGATGTTTCTATGCGCGTACCGGCAGCTCCGTCGTGGGAGGGGGAGGCGAAAAGAGACGCGTGGTTGCCACCGACTCAGCAGAGGGCGCTCTTCCTTTAAATGACGGGCTCGCACGATGAAAGTATCGTTGTTGCACCCTTCAGGTAAACTTAAGGTCAGGTTGGGCTGAGCTTTCATCAAAATGCTTGCATCAAAAAGACAATCAGACACAGTTTGATACACAGGATACTTTTTGTCCGCACTTTTTCTGCTTCGCAGCGAAAAAAGCAAAGTCCACTCAATACCATTTGGACTTCCGTTTCCGAAAAACCCGTTCTTGGACGCATGATTTACCGAGGGAATCTGCACTAACAATAGTCGAATCATCCCTAAAGGTAAACGTTTTAAACCAACCAGCGAATGATTCATTAACTGCTAGGGTACTGTGAGTTACGATGCGCTATGTGGCAACTGCGCACGACTTCGAGAGACTTTCTCTTTTCTGTTGCATTGTTTAGGCTATTCCCGTCAGACAGAGAGAAGGCGACAACAAGAGCTAAAAACAAAAATAAATATAAAAAGATATTGAATATACTGCTGACATTTAACGTGTATGATCTACGTACATACATTACTAACATTCTACGGAAGACAACAGTACCAATCAATTTTCAATTGACTCACTGGTTTCGAAGTTAGCAGAGGTTTGCGTTGTTTACAACAACTACGTTAATTTTTGTGGTATAAACAATTTGTTTTCGGCAAATTGCTAGCAATAGATGTGGCTTCTTTATATCGAAATTTCAACTTATAGGAGCGAAAACTACGGGAATGCCAAGCGCTCAAAGTTGGGCAACTTGATTTTACGCGCAAAAAACGGGTACTTTTTTGAGAAAAAATTAAGTACAGGAAATACTATTTAGTCGAAGAATTTTTAAAGTACATGATATAACGTAGAACTAAATTCTCTTTCGTATGCTTTTTATTGCATTGAAATCGATTGCTTCGTTTGGACGCTAGAGCTCCTCAAACTCGAGTATCTTGCTTTTTTTTACAGACAGTAAGTACTCGAATTCTGAAATGACAACACGCCCGATTGAGAACAACATGGAGTTTGAAGATGTACATTCACATGCCTCTTGTTTGACGACTACATGAATGGTGAATTGTGTAAAATTGTACTATGTAGTAGTAATATTTATCTGGAGGCTGTGGCAAATATCAAGAATAATATGTGTGCAGTTCGCGATTAATGCTGGAAATGATCGGTGTGTATTAGGGATATGATATCGCATTTTACGTTAAAAAGTTGCGGGTGGTCTTCACTAAAGTTTAAACTTTTGGGATACGTCTCCACGTCACTGTTTGGTTGGTTGGGCCCTACGTTTTCCGACCGATACTGATCACTTTTTTCGCTTACTGAGTTACCTTACTTTTCTTGCCTTTTCGATGATATATATTGCCACGAATGAGAAATCAATGAGCGTTTAAAAATTGCGCATATCGTAAATTCTTTATAAGTTTGGAAAGAGTTGAAATGTAATGCATTATTTTATAAAGAATGGTCTTATCTTTAGGTGCTACTTAGATGATATCTTTGGTGAATGGCTAACCAATATCTCAAGTAAAGTTGGAAAATAGTCAAAATTGTCTTGAGATACCGTCCTTTTGATTGCAGTCAGAAATATATGAAATGCTAGCAGGACATCAGGTATATATCTCGTGGTATCGATATTCAGAATAAATAGGTTTCAAGCTGTGAAAGAAACTCCGGAAAATTCACCTATCAAATATATGGAAAGGCGCGAAAAATCCACTGAGAAAAAATCATCCGGGTGATAAGTAAAAATGCCTTTCCGCATTGATTAACATACTCTCTCTCGTATTTTTACTTTCCTAATTAAAAAACGCTGCTCTGATGGTCAATTTTCTTCCTTATTAATTTTGCTCCCGGCTTCCTCATTTTCGTACTCCTTTCCCCCAAAAATATTTTTGATCCTGTTACGGATCAAAAATAATAAAACACCTTCGTTTCCGCTCTTCAATCCATCATCTTCTCACCTTTGTCTCGAGTTACCATCGGCGAAGCCGAAGTTCTTCATATGTGGAAAAGGGGAGCAAATATTTACGGACATCTCTCGCTGCTCGCGTCCAATCATCGCTGTTGCCACTACGATCTTCACGTACCTACCTACCTTTTCCTCTCTCTCCCTCGGCATTTTGAATACTTCCCTAACTTATTGGGGAGGAAATATGGCTAATGTTTGTTTTTCACCTAGGTTTGAGCGGCTTCATGAAAATGATGTATTTTTTGGCCATAATATATTTATCGTCAACTGTGGTCAGTTCAGGCTTGACTTGATTATATTTTCTCACTTTCGTAATGAATAATCTATTTTTACTTCGCACAGATGTGTGTATTCGGATACTATTTTTCTGAGGTGTTCGGGTACATATATATGGTTAATGGAGGAGGTGAGTTGGGGTATCTATCTTCCATCTAGAGAATTTGTGATTTGGTTATAGTATTCATGTCATAGGAGACTAACACATTCTTGCTTTATTTTGGAATGTGATCGGTAGAATAGCATCACGCCCAATTTTAGTGTGTTAGGGTAATTTTATTTGGCGTCTTAGGCCACCATGTGTATTAAATTGGTGTTAACCTAGTTTTCCGATAAGTTCCGGTTGGTCTCGAAAGATACGGCCAGTCAAAGACATAAGTTACTAGTACTTTTCTCATGTTGTTAAAATAATGTTTTGCCACCGAAAACGACGGCCATCGAGGTTAAAAAAATCAAGGGTACTGGAAATGTGAGTGATTCATTCTTGATAATATGAAGTGAACACTCTTTCCAGCTATTCGAGCTTGTCTGTGCGCCATTTTTTGTAATTAACGTGATTTTACTCTTAATTATTTAATTAAATAATTTGCTAATACCTCATTAACTATCATAGTAACGTTCCAATTATTTTAGTACGATTTTCATCAATGCTGGTATTTTTTATGATTTTGCTTTAATTTTATCGTGATTGATTCATTTTGTATAACGAAAATAATATTAGTTTTTGGACGAAGCGGCAAACATATTGCTGCGTAAATCAACAATTTTTCAATACTTGGACCAGTATCATCACAAGAACGTGTTTTAGAATGCTAAATTTCAAACGCAATTTCCTAAAAATATAGCTTGAAATGCCTATTTTTCGTAGCCAATGGTCCACGAAGTATAATGGAGTCGTTCGTTCGCAGCCGAAGTCGTAATTCATTATAAGAGTCAATAGATGAATGGATGAGAACGAAAAGAGATTTGGTTGAAATACGTTATACGGAACGGAAATGATTTGGTGACGTCATAAGAGATTCGGCTCATGTAACTCACCCATAATAATAGCTCATTGAGAAAGGAATCGGTCTCGCGAGTGTTAACAGCAATAAGCGATGAACGAGGTGTACCTGGGACTGGGTGACCCGTTCGAAAAGAGGGGTGACGTCATACTTAACTACGATAGGGTTATTATTATTTTTTAAAGTATACCGGGACTAGCCGTGGTGATATCTTTCGCACGGTTATTATTATAATTATACATTGCTGCAAGTAGGCTATTGTCTGGTGGCAGCATTAGATGTACATGAATAGCCGTCGACTAGCGAATAGATCGAGAAATAGGCGGCAGAGGGAAATTTGAGAAGCACTGGTCAGTTAGCTTTTAAAACTCTCTAACAATGGCAGTAATAAAACATTGGTGATCAATAAGATAAGAAGAAAATTTTCTTAAAAATGCCATGTTCTCAGGCCAACCTACTTACATGGTAAACTTGCGGCATCCGCTACTAGCTTCGTAGGTGAAAAATGACATTTTTTTGGTTCCATTGAAGAATGCTTGAGGTTCTAATGACAGTAATAAAAATTGCTGAATAAGCAGATTTGAAGAACGTACTTTTAAATATGTCATGAAAATGGCGGTGAACTTCGTTAATAAGGACAAGGTACCCAAATGGTAACTTTGCGGAATCCGCTGCTAGCAGCGAGTAGGCGTGTGGTATGGGCACTGTCCTCCCACGCAGCTACCGCAACACTCCTTGTTGCCGCAACCTCCCCACCCCTTCCTCCTTCTCCCAAATCCCCGCCCCTGTGTGGGGTCCGAGGGTTCCGACACACCGCAGAGAAAACCCTTACAACCCCTTAATCCCCGCGTGGGTGGCCTTACTCCCCGGGTCCAAAAAAATCCCCCGCGGCGCATCTTCTTTTTCACCTTTTTCCGGGCGCGAGAAAGGGACCACTAGATCGGCCGGAAAATCCCGGTGGTGGTTGTGTGTGGGGGCCCCCCAGCGAGAATTACAATGAGAGTCGTGTTAGATATGCATTACTTATGCCGGGGAGGGCTCTTTTTGCGGGAGAGAAAGGAAAATAAGGTGGGAAGGAGAGAAGATTTTCCTCCACCTCCTTCCATCCGCTCTCGCACACGAACCTCTTTCATTATGTTTTTTTTTCGTGAAATATTGCTGTCCGGCCGCATTTCTGCGCACTGACGACGGTACACTACTTGCAAGTTCTAATAAATGGATATTTTTCCGTTTTAGATCCGTCTCACCGACTTCCCGAACTTTTTTTGCAGTGAAGTTTCTTCGTCAAGTTTCCAAGTAGGCTTCCGCGGAGATTATGATGAATTCTGCTGGTTTTTCCGGGTATTCTTCCTTCTTCTTTTCCGGGTATTCTAAATGGATAAACGCGGAAGAATACCCGGAAAAACCAGCAGAATTCAAGTTTCTTCGTCGTTTCCCTTTCGCTGAAAAGTTGATGACGTCATGAGCTTATTTCGAGCGATTTGCCGCCCTAGAGCTACTCCTTCTTTTGCTGTTCTTTGTTGCTTTCACTTTTTGAGAAATATATTCCCATGGCGAAAGATTTTTTCTCAACGATTTAATTAATCATAACCCTAACGACGTTGCTAGCTCATGAAAAGTGTGATTCAACTTTTGCCCTTAATCATATTTAAAAGTTATGAGGGAGTGGCTTGATGCCAAAGCGTTTTTGGTTCCATTGAAGAATGCCATCTTTAAATTTGCATATAACATAAAGTTTTATCCAAAATTATTTTCATTGAAATTCTTCGGTAGTATATTGAAGACTGCGACTAACTTATGAATCATGAATAGAACTTATGAATAACTCATGATCTGGGAAAAAATAAACAGCAATATTTTGTCGCAGGATAACCGGCGAGCAGTCCAAGTAATCCGGCCTTATTCCGAGCTTGGAGAGACCTACTATGTTATATTATAGTACTATTTGCGCTCCCGTTGCAAATCGGCAAGCTTTTCTGCTCGAATTTTCTATTTACTGAACTCTCCTGCCTGACGTTGAGTCCCGCCTCCTGAGTTCTACGTTTCGGACGGACGGGACCTAGGGACGGAGTAAGGAGCAGGAGAGGAGGACAAGGAAGAAGGCAGGACAGGGGAGAATGAGATGAGGGATTATCCGCATCCATATCCATCGGTGGAGTAGATCGCGTGGTGTGTGGGGCGGGGGGGGAGGGATATATGGAATGGCCGGCCGTTTTTCTACTCACTTCCCTCCGTTCAATATCTCTCGTGCAGAATAAGAGGCCTCTCTGGAGGGGGTAAGGAAGGTGGTGGTGGTGGTAGTGGTTTGAGGGTGTTGGAGAGGGGGCGAGCGGCGTTTTTCGTCTTTCTCCTGGAGGTTTTTGAGGGGGAGAGGGAGTGTAACACACAGCCGAGCTGGGAAGGTATTAACCGGAATTAGTCGCTGACAACTATACGGATTATCCCATCGCCTCAGATCTCCTAGTGCCTCTCCTCCTCCCTTGTCACTCCGCGCGAGGACGGGTGGCCCAGCCGAAGGCGGCATCCAGTACTGGTGTATGTATGTGCTGGTCCGGGGTTACCTTCGATGGCACTGTCTCTCTCTGCCCTCCGGGCAAGAGAAAGGGCCGTTGCAATGGCCGCCTCCCTCTCTCGGGAGAGCGAGATTAAAAACTCGGAGAGGGCAGGGCGGTCTTTTTTTTGTTGAGGGATTGCGGCCTTGTAAGAGAATGGTGGGGTGACTGGGTGTGTGGGGCTTGCTTATTAGAATGAGTGCTTCAGACTCGGCTGAAAACTTATTTATACGTGTATATCACCATACACACATTTATCCCCATAGGTGATCGGAAAGGCTGAACGAGAACTTAGATTTGCTTTCCTTATTATTAATTTCGGAAAAAGCAAGTATTGATTGGATGCGCCTGTGAGGCGTTATTCAAATTAAATGTGTAGGGACAGCAGTAACGGAAGGTTTTTCCTGTTCGAAATGCCATTTTTTTGTAATAAGGTGAAAATTTCAAGCAGAACTTTTTAGTGAAATAAAATCAGACGCTCTACCATTCTTATGCTCGTTCTCGAGTCTTGTACATTAGACAATACAGAAAAGTATGTAGCATAATGTAGTGGTTTTCTCAATAAATTCAGCCGTTTCCGGGTAGATGTCTTTGGGCAGAATATTGTAAATATTGAATGAGAAACGTTTCAAACCTTGAATTTAGTTCAATGTTGACGCATTTGTCGTTGCATCGTTGTCATTATTCGGAAGAATTTGCAATTTAGCACCAAAAATTTATGTTGAAAAGGTAGAAAAGAATATTGAGAAAGGCCTCGAATTGGAGGCATCTTGTGGCCAGTTATCGGTAAATCAACAATGAAGTGGTAGGTTGAGGAATGAGATTATTGTGTTGAGTAATTTAGGTTGGGGGAGGAAGAAATTATTGGTCGGTCAGTTTAAATTGTTAGGGAGAGTAAGTGCGAAGGATATCGCAAACAATAAATGGTAGATTTTATTTTCCGCAGGATATTTCCCCATTGCTATAATGAATCCATGCTTCGACCATGTGGCTCTGCAATGAAAACTTGGATAAACTTTTGAATCAATGTGTATAGTTTGCAATTGCCATGATACTAATGCTTGGTTGTATCCCTTTGGACGTTCATTTTCTCCAGTTTTTTTCATGAAAGAGTAGCAATGACTAATGGAACATAGCTACGTGGTAGATCGAAATAATTAATATAACCTAGCAGCATAAAAGTTTCTGCCTTTATCAACTCACTAACGTTACTTTTTTAATCGGCTCTGAGCATTTGCAATACTGGCAATGGTATGGCAGAATTGGGTCTTCCCTACAGTTGACGTTTTCCAATTCGCATTATCTTTTGTGTCTATTCCCTTCAGCTTTTGTTGTAAAATGATTTAGATGCCTCGTCATGACGTGACTTTGCTATTCCATGTTAAAGAGTAACTAGGAGCTATTCGGTGACTTAAGCTTAAGTAAACGAAAGTAAGCATTATTTAGAGGGAGAAATCGGCACATTTAATATGTAAAATGAAATGTTTCAAATTTATATGAAGAAAAATATCATCGGCATGATGTTTTCGGTTTTGAATCTTTGCTGGATATAAGAGGTAATTTTTCTGGGACGCGTGACTCCATCGCGACGGGTCGTGTTTGATAATTTTCATGGCGTATGATTTGTTTAAAACGTACGCTATCATTTTGAAATATTCAGGGGATACAGAGTTAACTTTTGTTAATGTTTGCCTATTCCTCAATCATAGAAATATATACGTTGGAGAAATCGTTTCGCAACTTCGTGTGGCAAAATTTCATGACCAGAGTCTCATTTATACGCTCTGAAAATTTCAAGAAGCTAGCTAGCTTACGCTTTAAAGGAGTAATTATTCGGGAAAACAGATGCGTGATGTGTTTTCATATCTTCCTACCTAAAGCTTCTGTGTTGTACCTCGTAAATCAAGTAAGCTGATAGTTTAACCTATCAAAAATTTGGGGGAAAAACTGGATCTGTAATGCAGACTTGTACGCGTGGGTAACTCTTGTAGATTCTTCAATGAGAGATCCAGTGTCGATATCAACCTTTCTCTTTTTCGATTAGCCGGATTTGTGCCAAAGGCCGTTCCGCTACAGGATTATCCGTATTTTCAAGGTGATGAGCGCGAGTGTCACAGACGATCACCATCCATGGACACGTTTCTTGAGCCTCCATGTCCATGGGAAAATACGCGTCTCATGCTAATTTCATCCCAGTCCGCAAAACGTGCAGAAATCCCACGGGTTCTGGCGGCGATCCCTATGAGCTGGACGATACTCTTGTTGGGTAGAGGAAGTCGGCAAGAAACACCGCGTCAACAAACGCGGGCCCAATTCTCCCGAGATAAAGGAGACAAGCTACCGGAAAATGAGACCCTCTTGTATTCCTATAGACGAGAGAGATTGAAGAGGTTCTCCTCTGAAGGAGAGTCTCCGGGAGGTCCCAGACAGCAAGGCGTGGAGGTTGGTTGTAAGCGTTGTATGGGATGACCCGACAAAGACCATGTATTTAAAGGGAGGGACAGGAAGGGTGTCGGATCCCCATTGGTTGGGCAAGACGCTTTACCTCTGCGGAGAGGGACACCGAGGTAGTGTTCAATGTGGGGAGGGGCTCTGATTTTGCCCTCGCTAAAAGAGGGGGGAAAGGAGGGGCCTTGGAAAAGTGTGCGGGGCTCGGGGGTCGCGCGGAGGGGAGCTGAAGCCGAATAATAATTGGCCGCAGGGTCGCGTCAGGGGGCGTGATTCCGTTTCGCCCTCATAGGTGGCAGGCTCGGGCGCTGCGGGATTTGAGTGTGGATTGTTCGGCAAAGGATAGGGGGGGGTTCACAATCTGCAGGGGGCACCTGCAAAAAGGGTATTGCCAGCGAGCGGGGAGTTAGGGGGGATTCGTCCCCTTTCGGCCCCTCCCATTCCTCCCTTTTCAGTCGTATCTTGCAACCCTTCCCCTCTGCAGTCTCCATGCCGCCCCACGAACAGGCAGGCCTCCCTCGGGGCATAAGCGTGTTACAAACCCCGGCGTCGCCTCAGCTCACGGCGCAGCGAGAGCGTGTAAATACTTAAAAGGATATTATTACCTTGCTACTCGAGGCGAATTATCTGTAAATTCGCTCGACGATGATGTCCTAAGGCGAAAATTCGATTAGTGATGGTTCGTTCCGTTCCGGTCAGACGGAAGTCAGTCTCCCTGACGCCGATGCGACAATACGTTCGGATAATTTCTCTAACTCTTGAGGGCTCCGTAATTAAAACCCTTCAATTGCCCTTTTATTTTAATATTTTTTACACTCGAATATGAATACAGAAGACAATGTACGGCAAATTTGAAGCGTTATATATCGAAATTATTGCCGTAGTCAGTCGCATGGATCATGTTGATTGAATATTTTTCTCTTACAGCTGCGTGGAGTCAAATTACGTTTGAAATATTTGTTCTTGCTCCTGTTTCGGTTATCTACCTTTTGCGGCACGATTTTTTGCGCAAATATCGTTAATTGCCATATGTACCCCTGTAAATGTATGAGAGGTCAACATAGTTTGGGTTTAAACTGTCGGGAAAGCCTAAATATTATTATGGGCTAAATTATAAGGAATTCGAATGGTACCGCAGGGACTTTGAAGAATAGTGATTAATATTCTTTGGTATCTTGATAGACGATTGGAGATACATTTTTTACTGCCTTAAGTCTCGTAGTTTTCACAGTATTAACTATCATCTGATTGCTCATGAAGTGTCCAGTTCTGAGACACGACACAATGCACAATGATTTTTCGACTTACAGTTCTTCGCCTGATTCCTGTCAGGTAAAATTATTCTTTTTCACATTCTTGCTGTCATTATTATTTCGCTTATTCGTTTTCGCGTTACTCCATTATCCTCCGCGATTTGACTACTAACATTTTCCAGAAAATTTCCGCGTGGTGAACGAATTTCGGAAAGATGTATTTGTACATGATTCGTCTGTTAACTGGGTACCTAAGCATTTCCAGGCGTGCCGTTCCTACTCCTATTCGCTTTTATAATTGGTCTTGCTACTTTCAATAATTTTCCTTTTCCTACCTTTTCTCAATGTTGTAGTTGGCCCCCTTTTCCTTATAGCGGTTGACGACTAAAAAAATCCTCTCTATTATAATATGAAGTGTTGAGGAGTATATGCTAGCCGATTTGCATTATTAGTTATTGTACCGAATTTCTCTCGGGGAGTGGAATATGAAGAAGACTTCGACAGAAAGGTTGATCTTGTCTTCCTTCATCCAAATAAAGTCCTCCTTTGCTTTTACACCCCAACAAAAATCATTCTGTCGCACTTTTCCTTTTGTTACAGTATGTTAGGTATTGAATCATCCATCTAGCCATTCATAACCTTGATTTTTTACATTTCTGGTAAAGAGCAGGTAGTGGCTATTTTGATGGAAAGGTTGACCATATCTTACACGTCCATCATAATTTTTTTCGCCTATTTTTTACCTTCTTGACCTCTACTAGTGGTAGTTTTTTCCCCTGACATCCAATTTCCTGGCCCTATCACCCAACTTCTTTCTTCCTTCAGAGCATCTCATAAGTGATCAGACGTAGCAACCGGTTTGGCTTCCAAAACGTAAATCCCCTAGGCTTGTTCTCCAACGCCTACCGCTTGCCCTTTTCCCATCTTCCATCAGGTGGCGTAATCGAGCGTTAAGGAGTCATTTCGGAAATGGCGCGACCCGTCGCTTATCCAGATCTAATGTCGGCCCAAAGCCTCCTGGCCTCCATTGTACAAAACGCCGTGACCAGGCCGCATAGCATCCCTTGTCCCAACACCAAGTCTCCCTCCTCATCACTGTCGTAAACGAGTAATTTGTCGCTCCGGCGTCTCTTGATCCGGTTTCATCCGGGTAAGGAACGAGAATTTCGTCCGATTTAGCTATTCTTGGAAAAGCTACTGCGTATTAGGTGTGATTGGACTACTTATCGTTATCTTCGCTGTAGGAAAGGGTGGCTGGATTAATGTCTAACTCTGGGTGCCTACTTTCGATAAGATTCCGGTTCTATGTTTTACTCTTGAAGCCGGTATGTATACAGCAGGAATATACAAGAGCGTTTAAGGTGGCTGTATAATAACCAAAGGGGTTGGTTAGTACTGAAATAATTTTCTATCTCTCAATTTAATCTATTTACGTGGAAACTTATATAAATTAAGTTTATAAAATATACATAAATAGATTTGATTCGAATCCTGATACTTCTCATCTTCAGTTGTAATATATTTGATTGAAGATAAAATTTATAATGGAAATGAATACCTTATAATCAAACGCGTATGCAGAAATCGCCCCAATAGGACCTGGTTTGTACTAGTTGAACTACTTACATGTGCCAAGTAGCCAGAGAATCATTCTTTATGTATCAAGTGTTCAGGCTTCACTTGGTTGAACCACATATCTATAGTGCGAAAGAAATCTTTTATGTACTATGTTCCACAAAACTTTATTGTTCTGACTCTGGGTTTCAAATACTATATTTATACATTAGTAGTACATAGTTTTATACATATATAGTCATAGGTACATTGTGGTACCTTGGTAATGACTATAAAGTAGTTGAAATCCAGTGTAGGAACAATTAAGTTTTGTGGTACAGTACCAAGTGATTTATTTCGCACTATAATCATTCTTTAAGCATATGACTTCACTGGTGTCTCCTTTTACCACCTGATTCCATATATCTTCCGCAATTACTTTATGGTAAACCACTGTATTTATAACTTTTTGAATTTCTATATTTATTTATGTTTAACGCTGTAAATTACTTTTGAAAGTTATTAGGACACGTTCTGAAGAAATATTGATGAAAGAGAGTCAAGTTTGACCATTTCGAGTACCGAAGTATTTTTGGAGCTTTAGAGTTTATTTTGGAAGCAAGAAATGATGTCAATCGTGTTTTGATAGGGATATATGATCCTGTGCAAAATCTCAGTTATAATTTTTCTTATAATTGTAATTGTGTTGTTCAATTGAATGAACGAATCATTTCTTTTTACTAGATCTTCACCTCAGACCAAAATTGTGTAACGTATTCCTAGTACGCTTCACGTTTATGTAATGCTACATTTAATTCAACGAGCCAACGACGGAAAATTGCTGTTGCAAATTAAACTGTTAGCATTAATGTTGCTGAACACAGTGATGGAGTGGAAAGTACTTATTGTAATGATTATATTTGGTTGATAACATCAGCTTTTGAATATTCAAAAGCGGATGTTACCAACTTAGCGAAGGGAGTACGGAAGCGACGATTTCACTACGTATCGTTTACTTTCTCAAATGAGGAAATTCTGCTTCGTACCCTTTATTGCTAATCGGCATTAAATTACTGTATGGTTTTAAATTACTGTATTATTACAAGTAATTATTAGCGCAAAGAATGCCTAAGTAAAAAAGTTTGATTTTCAACCAGTATGCCGATCAGATTATGTTTGCTGAGTGGAATCTAAGTGAGTGAGATGAATTTTGCGCGAATTTTTGCTGGGATCACCAAACAGTACGCTGTTCGTTGTTGCTGCCTTCCATCACAAAAATCGGGTTTTGTGCTTTTCTGAATCGCGAGGACATCAGTATGGTGAATAGAATGATTATCATTCCTGCCACTATTTGTATCACTCCCGAAATGTGTGATTTGTCGTTGTTTTTACGTGCTTAACATGCGCGACTGCAAATAGTCGGGTGGATTCTCGCGAGACGAAGCCTTGTCATCCATACCTTGACGGATGCGTTTGCTGTTCTGCCGAGTAGTATATATGCATAATTACGAGCCTGCAGTGTGCTATAATGTGTTGCTGTAACTGCGAAGGCAAGGCTCAAATACTGGTAGTCATGACGTAAAATCCGCAGTAATGTCGGAATGAGATAGCGGATGCTTTTATATCCTTCAGTGCATCTGCATTAATATTCCTACCTGGCTGCTTGGCTGCTTACTGTATTCAACGCGTGAGTTTTGAAGCTTTGATATTCTAGAATAGAGGATGAAATGAATTTGGACGAAAGTCATTTCGTAGATTCACTGTATAGAAATGGCCTGCCTCGCTTACTGTACGATGAGATGAATATCAATCAAGATCCTGTTTGCCTTCCTTAAGCATTTGGTTACTAATAAGTTTCTTCGATTGTCATTCCCTAGTTATTGGATCTAAGAATATGAAATTCATGAAGCTATATTTCTTTTTCATTGGAGTTCCATTCCTATTAATTTCCTTCTTTTCATTATTCATGTGAATTGAGATGGAGGTTTATGAGCATATGCAATGTTACCTTTGCTGAATAGGCTGAATATTTTAGTGCATACCTGCAGCTGATATGCACGCAGTGGAGGCACTCAATTGAGACTCATAAAGTTCCTGCGATAATACTTTGATTTATAAGCACGCGTTTTTACCCAATATAGGGCTTTTTTTTTATAAGCACATTTTCAATTAATTTGCTTTTTAGTCAGCGTAATACTAGTTCACCCTAAAGAATGCCTTTTATTTTCACCCCCAATGCCTTTTATTGGTTGGGGAAGCTTGTGTTTGAAATGGTGAATCGTGCCATCTATCTTCACTCAGTTAATAATCCATTAACGACATCATTAAAAAATATCATCTGAAATTTTCCATGTTAAACACCAAAATTTATGTACGATTAACTGAAAATAATGCCTCAAGGGAAGCATATACCTCAATCTGGTGAATATTTTTTCATTTTAATGGGCATTCGGCAAGGGGTGGCTCTCTTTTAACGTACTAATATGGGGAATGAAAGGCAATGGATTTGACTGTAATGGCAGTTTTTGAGCCATCGTTTTATTACTACTGACTGCTATGTGTACTTGTCTGTCGTGCATATTTTGTATCTTCCACTTAACTCTTGGGAAAAACACGTGAATAGACCAAATATTTAATTAATAATGTTCTTTCGCAATCACGGCAATGGTGGCGTTTCATTTCTTATTTAATCATCACTCAATTCCTATCGACCTATGGGTGCATTGAGTGTTTCCTGCTGCACTAAAGATATCAAATTCACGGGAAATCCTGTTTCTCCATGGTATTTTTAGTCTGTTTAGATTTTAGCTTTGCGAATGTGGTTAATTAAAATACAGCAAAGTAGAGGGGAATGGAATCCTTTGATAGCATTCCCGGAATTGATTTGCGTAGGTCTGTCCCTCTTCGGCGGGAACTGGGTCGATGTTTTTGGATTAGAGGAAATTAGAGAGATGTATGTTTCAGAGATGTAGATCAGATTTCATTTCCTCTGTCGAATCACCCCATGTTTTCAGCGGATTGGAACATGTAGTGATTAATACTTCCTAGAAATTTTCCACGTCGCTTTTGGTAATGCGAGGGAAAGGTATGTAACCAAAACTGGAGGAAATAGGATCTCGTTTCTTAGTTTAGCGGTTTGTCAGCGATATGAATTTACATTTACGAAGCATTACGAAGAGGATAGCGAATTTCCTCGTGAAACCTGGCATTTAATGCATAATACGAAATTTAGCTGCGTAACTTTTCCATTTTTTTCCGGCTTGCCTTTTTAACGATAGTATAATTCTTTTGTATTTGAATATTTTTTGCAATTTTCTGTAAAATCAATTCCATGGCGCGTTTCTCTCATTAATTTCATAAAATATTCTGGTTTCTCTACTTGATTAAAGTCTTTATTGTTTCTTATATATGTAGAATTTTTTAACGGATTGATTTCTTATTTTATGATAGTATTTTGAAGTATTTTTTTACTACTTTGTCTCCAAACAGGATACGTCTCTTATGGTTTAGTCCAATAGAGATCGCTACCCCAACCATTTTCACTCACTTGGCTGGTGTTTTCCGTGGCTGTATTCGACACAAAAAATTATAAATCTCTATGCTTCTGACTTATTGGAATTCAAAATATAGTTCAAAACTCTTCCCGGCCGTGTGAATGTTAACAATCGAGTTAAGTAATAATATTGCGATAGAGTAAAAAATTAATCTAAAAACTAATTGTGTATTTACACTAAAAAGGAAAAAGCGTGACAATAAATTAAAATTTTTTTAAATCCACTTTTTTATGCGAACTTAAAAGAAGAAAATAAACCACCCTGCCTTGAACCTGGGTCCTACTTGTTAATTTTACTGACGAAGACGACACTACATGAACCCAGAAGCGTGATGCGCATCAGTTTCCAGCGTCTTCATCTTATTTGTAGATTCTTTCTCATCCAATACAATGGAATAAATAAAGTCTTAAATATATGATACTGAAATTATTTTTCACTAATGGAAATTCCATGGCGTGCTTCCTTGCAGGTCTCATTATATTTATTAAAATATTATTACTTCCGTCGTTCTTTTTCGTTGCATTTTTCATTATACATTATCATTTCTTCAATGTCAAATGCAAAGCGAATATGCACCAAGTTTTTTTTCAAATGTATAGCCTTTTATCTCTAAACTTTAAGCGTTATACCTTGGGCCAAGTCAGGGTTGTTTATTTTCTTCGTTTTAGTTAGAGTTAAGTCGTGTTTTAAAGATTAATTTTTTATTTATTGCATTATTTCCTGGACTTTGTCGTTCGAATTTAGTTCCGGGATAACATAATTCAGTTAACTTACGACCCCTTATACATATCCTCGCTAGAAGATAATGAAAATTTAATTTTGAGCCTATAAGCTTGGTCTTTTGTCGCTCATGTGTCAGCTGTAACATTACGCGCGTTTTTTTCAGTCTGTTTACTAATGCGCGGGAATTTATCTTCTTTCGTGTAGTAATTTCATTTGAATAACTACCTATATGACGAACTCGCCGAGAGGTCTTGCTTGTGATGTTCATGTAGTCTAGAAATGTTACCATTGCTAGAAAAATTGCCATGAAGGTCTTGCACCAAGGCTGTACCCATGCATACCTTCAGGGCATACGTTCGCTATTCAGCCTAGTCTTAGGTTTCTTTCATTTCTGAGCCGTTAAAACCCTCTCGTTCCTACTCTGGTGTCAAAATGATACACTATTGCATCGTTACATCAAAAGGCATCCTTGTTTGAGACGCGGTAGGAGGGGTCCATCACATAAGAGAGGGGTAGAAACTAACCAGCATTGTCCATCCATCGCCGCCGTCTCGACCCAGTGTCGGGTATGACCTCCGCGATGAGTGCTTACAGTCTTGGTGACAATCGCCATCTCACGTGAGTGTGTACAAATATCAGAGACGTAATCACCGAGAGAGTCGTGCGGAAATGGGACGGGGTACGAGCGGAACTGGGCAGGGGTAAAGGGGAGCGGGATTAGGGCCCGGATTTCCGAGGGAGTAAGCCGGAGAATATCCGTGCTTGGAGGGGAGAGAAGGAAGGGATATATATATATCTTACAATCCTATGTCTAGGATGAGAGGGCGACTGTGAAAAGACCTGCGGTCCTGGGGATCTACACATCCTCCCCTCCTCCTCCTAGCTCGTAACCTTTCTCCTCCGTGTCCCCCTGGATAACTCTAAAGAGAGGTTATGTAGGTAGGTACATAGGTGGGCTCTCTTTCTCCGATCCTTTCCTCCTCCCTCTCCCCCTTCTCTGCCTCCCCCCTCCCCGCGCGGCCAGTCGTCCGTGGTAAGGATCCCAGGGATAAGCGGAGGAGCTAATCCGTCCGGTACCCCTCCCCCCATTACGAGACCCCAAATTCCCTTCCCCTCTCTCCACCTCGCGGCAAATCCGAGCTCGCTCGCTCCCATTTTCCTCCTCTTTCTCTCTCTGCTACTCTACAATCCATCCATCCGGTGCTGCTCTGTGAGCTGAGCTGTAGGAAGGGGGTGGGGTGGGATGGGCGCTAATCCGACTCTCCGCCGTCGCAAGATGACTCTCCCACAGGGGTAACAGATGCACGGGCAGATGCGGAGACGGATGTGCGGAGCGAACGTGTACGTGGAATGGAAAGGGGTTCGTTAGGTGTACATGTGTTTGTTGTGGAGATGGCCGCCGAATCCGGAGAAGTGTCTACCACGCGCCGACCCAGCTGAAAATAATAATAATATTAATTATTATATCAATAATATTACAAGGGGGCAATTTGCTCGGTGGTAACATAAATAAACATGGTACGAACAATATAAATAGAGCTGCTTCTTGGAGAAATTAAATTTCAAGAATTCTCATTTTAAAAACGTGAAAATATTCTATTCATTCATTATTATTGTGGTAGCTACATATTTCGCCATTAAACTTTACAGCAGAAAATAACTCGAAGTTTAAATATTCCTGAGTAGAGCCGAAAAAGTATAAATTTTTGACCTTACTTAGAAGCAGCAATTGGTTCTACTGGGCTAAATGATAAAAACATCCTTCTTCTTAAATACACAGGGTGTTCGAGGAGGAATCTTCAGGAAATGGTAGTGAAGAAAATTTAAGCATTTTTGTATATAAATGTGGATGGTGCAACTCCTTAGTTATTGAGCTATGGCAACGCAAACATTTTTTGGATGCACTCAAACGGTTTTTCATCAGAATACAGCCTTTTCGACATTTTATTTAATACTCTTCATTATTAAGGACATTAATCTTTGATCTTAATTAAATGGGAGCTTTGAGCGAGTATTTAAAATCAATTGAGCAATCTCTTTCATTTTGAGATTCATTGTTTCAGACAATTGTAATTGCTTATTGTCGTCCAACCTATTTCATTTTATGTCCTAAAAAATCCAGAGTATTAAAAGAAATGTCGAAAAGGCTGGATTTCCAAAAAAAATCCGATTTCATGTTAACTGCAAAGTGCATCCAAGAAATGTTTGCGTTGCCATAGCCACCTCTTGAAGTATTGCAGATTCCTCCTGAAACACCTTGTACTTATATATTTTGGGAAGGGTTCGATGAGCTTTAATGGTTGATCGTTACAGTCAACTATTGTTCTATATGCATGTCGTATAATATACTCGGTACTAGGGTTAATACTCAATATTCAAACTTAGTATTGCACGTTCAATCCACGGAACTCAAGTTTTCGATTTCAAAGATCAATCCATCGGCGTAGACACTAGCGCGCGTCGCACACCACAAAAACACACGCTCGGACGCCGCCGCCATCGTCTTTTTTGTGTCGGTGCCCATGCCTAGTCTTTTGTGCATTTTTTCTGGTGTGATTGCGAGTGGAATACTTATGGCCTCGCTAGGTACAGCGGAAAGGCCCACAGCTTGCGTTGTACGCAGATGCAGCGGCAAGATGAAGCGACGGGGGCAGTTGGATTCGTGCTCGAAAAATAATAACTGCAATTCATGCTCTATCTGTGCATAAAAATGCTATTCGATGTTGAAATTTTATATTTACTAATACATTAATGGAATGGACTTGAAGAAAACGCAATTTTATTTTTTTCACTTAAGCCGTTAATACGTCGATGTAGATATGCGAAAAATTTTCTAAAATCATACTGAAAATGTAATTGTACCGCCATCAGCGATGAGCTACTAAATGGGATTTTGTACTAGTCTTTTGTGACGCCAACTGCCGATGTCGTAGGTATTCTTACAATTTATGGTACGGGTCAGCCTTTGTGTGCTCACATCGGAGCGTTTTTAAAATAAAAATAATTTCCCATGGACGTCCAACTACGTTTAATTACATCTTCAATCCATACGCTAAAATTTACTGCTGTAAATCGGATGAAAAACTGTTGCTGATGACCATTTGCGCGACAAACCAATGCTTTGTACTCATTAGGTGTTCTCTAGGTACTCACCAAGTGGCGAAGAGTAATTAAAGAATGGGTAACAAAGCACTCTAATCTTGCATGTGCTTTTGAAATTACAAGTGGGTAGTTTGAACCTAGCTGGTTACCTGACGACGAAATTTGCTCCAGCAATACCCATAATCAATAGGTATTCCAGGTGGCTTGTGATAATCGAATGGCGAAATGTTGCTGCACACACAAAATTGCGGAGTACGGTCCTTAGGCGCTCGTTCAAATTTGATAGTTTTAGTGGAATTGAGGAAAATGCGGATTTAAAAAAGATATTCCATCAACTAAAATTAAAATCGCACGGCCCTCAATTATAGAAATTACTCTATGCAAAACTAATAGTTAGATACATGTGATTGTGACATGAAAGGGTGATTTTTCCCGATTACGGTCATTCATACTTTTAATAACACTGGCATGGAAGTTGGGGAGACAGTATGTTTCTAAACTCGTACAGCAAACCGTTTGAAGAGTTATTTTTTCATGCGTAGATATTCGACCGGATATTTGAATTATACGAATACATTATTACTGTTAGTTTGACAGTGATTTTTGGAGAAATAAATTGGGCATTTTTAACCTCCGGATTTTAATTTTCCCTGCTCGTAATACGTGTGCTGCGCTCCGGGTCTTGTCGTTCGAAGAACATTAAGATATTTTATTTACCTCTGATAATAAAAACCGCTTCATTTTAACTCCGAACACGCTATCTCGACAGTAACCGAGAATATCTCTTTTTCCGTGCTAACCATTTTGATTAGAGATTTTTTCATATTGAGATATTCGACTGGATACATGAATTATTGGAATGCATAATGTGATTTTTGAAGGCAAAATCTGAGCATTATGTACTACCGGATTTTTATTTTACCGTTTTTTTGTTATCCTTTCTTAGTGTATAGAATTACACCCACATTTTACGTACAGTTCCGGCAGATATTTAAGGTAAAAAGTGGTAGCATGCTTGACCGTAAACTAAAGCATTCGAATACATAAATGTTACTCGCTTTCGCTAGCCTTTTCTGGTAATTCCGCATGTTCTTGTGATCTATGTCTGTCTTTTTTTCCCTTAAGAATCGTTTTTTATCGGTGATATCTCACCCACTTAAATTGAATTCTAGGAATACCAAACAGTTATTGGATTCCAGGCTTTCTGACTGTCATATGGTGTGGACTAATGGCCACCACAATGACTTTGGTGCCATTAACAAGCCTCTCCTCTATGTTCAAATTCTTCATCACCATCGATTTTTTACCCCCAAATGACCCCAAAATAGCAGAGGTATAGAGGCTGTTAGCAACAATGTAATAGATCGAAAATTTAGTATTTCGACAATTTTTCCAAAGGGTTTCAGACGATTTTAGAGGGGGGTCATTTCTACGACTTTTTGTCGTTTCTCGTCTCGTTCACCAAACATTTGTATGAATCAGTCAGTCATTCGGTGGTCGCAAGTGGGTTTTAAAGTATGAAGAATAGTGAGACAGAGATTTTTTGGGACAAAAATCGACCTTTATTAACTACCGGATTTTATTTTATTCTTGGAATTATCGGTAGGTAGAGAAATGTGAGACAGAGATTTTTTGGGACAAAAATCGACCTTTATTAACTACCGGATTTTATTTTATTCTTGGAATTATCGGTAGGTAGAGAAATTAATTTTTCGAGTGATCGAAATCAATGTAATTATAGTTGATATGTATGTAGATTGTACATGTATTAATATTGACCGTATTGCCGCGTATCCATCTTCCCTGATCCCAATACGTTCGCTGCGTACCATCCATCTCCCATTCCCTTCACGCAAACCGAAGAATCAGTGCTCGAGTCTTTTCGCTCGCAGAATCCCTGGCGAGGTGCTGCTGCCCCCGCCTTTTCCCTCCTCCTCCTCGGCTCCTAGTCCCCTCCCCACACCCCTGTTACCTCTCGCTCGCCTTGTGCCTCAGGGTTCCTACCTTGCACCACCCTCTTTATCGAATCCCCTTTTCTCGCACTCCCCTCGCTCGTACTTAAACACCCTACCCGACGGGGAGGAGGGAGAGAGAGGCGTGGGTGACCCCCGGGCCATCTCTGGGCCTTAGCAGCATCCCGGCAAAGCGCCGTTGACAAATGAATGACGCCCCCTCTCGTCGGCTTGCGGTGGAGATTTGGGAGGCAGGAGTGAGTCTCTTACCTTAATTAAACATGGCCGTCGGTGCGATCAAAGGAGTGGAGGGGGGTGGAGGAAGGGGAAGGATGATTCCTCCTTAATCTCTTCCTTAACGCCCTACTCCGTCCCCCATCCTATTCAGCCCCCAATATTTTATTTGTTTCTTTGTGTTCTCTTTTTTTCTTCCACCTTTTCCTTGGTTCATTGTATGCCATTTTTCGGGAAGGTTCCGAAGGAATTGTCCAATTGGTTTTTGGCAATATTGGTTAGCCCCCGCGATGTTTGCGGTTCGGCTCATTCACGTTCGGCAAGTTACCGCAATCCATGTCGTTTTTTGCTTCCTTCGTTCACGTGGACGTTTATTTTTAAGGTTTCGAAATCTGGCTGTAAGCCTACGGACTACAGGTTGAAAATGTGCTGAGAAATTGACTGAACTCAATCACGGCTCCATAGCGCCACAGTATGTTCTTTTGAATCAGGGTTTTAACTTATTCATGTTTAATGAGATTAAAGCCGTTCCTTTCGCGCAGGCCATACGCATTTCCTCGTATGACTTCGTTTACGCCTTCCTTCATCCTCTATTTTCATGACAATCCAATTGTCATGAAAAAAAAGTCCAAACTATCTCCAATTTATAATTTCGTTATTGTGTTCCTTTTTTCTTTCACTTTTTCTAGGTCAATTGGGCACCATTTTTTGTAAAATTCTGGAGGAATTTTCTATTGGCCTTGGCAATTCAGGCGGCCCTCGTGATGTTTGCGGCTTGGTTCGTTCACGCTCTAAGTTACCGCAATGAGGCCGTAGTTTCCGTCTTCCGTATATGATGTTCGTTCCCCGAAAACGTAATTTTGACAGAAAATGTATTGAATATTTAGTTGAACGAATGGCTCGATTTTGCTAAAGCTTCAAGTTTTGGATATAGGAAATCCTGAGGAGTTGGTTAAATACTGAGTTTTAAACGCTGATGATACTCAATGCTCCTCTTCTTCCTTACGCTTCCATTCTTGCATCCGCTTTTCGTCCTCTTAAATTTCCTTCATTTTATTTCTTCATTAGTTTGTTGACAGCACTGTGTGCCCCTTAATCCTTACGATTTGACTCATTCACGTTCAAATTGACCGCTGTTAGGCCATTAGTTTGCTGTCTTAGATTTGATTTTTGTCGATTGTTTTCGTGCTTCTTACGTCATAATATAGTAAAAATGCATCTTTTTTTCTTTTCGTAACCGAATTAAACTAGATTTCGCTCTCGATTTGCTGTATATTGTACTGCGGCATTATGTGTGAGACTTGGGAACCTATGCTGAAACTTTTCCATTCAGTTTAAGTTGTTGCGCATTTGAACGTTTCTCTGACCGAACGCACTTTTCTGTTTCCTCTCTATCCATCCCATTCGGTCTCCAATCTTTTATTCTCTTCTTTTTGTTTGCCTTTTTTCTTTGACTCGCTGCGTCTTTCTTGGACCATTGTGTGCCATTTTCGAGAAGTTCTGTCAGAATTGGCCATCTGTTATTGGCGTTTTAGGTTTTTCTCTGTTTACTGTCCAGCTCATCCATGTTCAAAGTGACCGCAATCAATTCCGTAGTTTGGCTGCCTTCGGTTTGGTGGATGCCTTCCGTTCGTGGGACCAAAATGGGGCTGAAAAGGTATTAAAAATTCATTTAATCTCAACCAAGGTTCCATTGCACTGCAGTTATCACCGTGTCCACCCTCTAGAATCCCTCGCGAGTCGGGGATCCCATAGTAGCAGTCTATCAAAGATGGCAACGCGAGGGAGAAGGCACTTCAATGAATGCAAACCTGTGTGAGAGCCTCAATCCTGCTCTAAAACCACTTATGGCTGTACGTGTAATATGCAGAAAGCCAAAGATACGTGGTTCGATTCCCGGTCCAGGGGAGATTTTTCTCATGGTAATTCATGTATGTTTCACCGCCTTTCACGCGGCAGGCTTGGAAATTTTACACATAGTACGTGTATTTACTAGCTTTTTTCCATGGAATAGCTATCTTAAATTAGCATTTGTTCTGTCGAGTAGCCATCTTATATTAACTTTTCGCGATTTTTGTTTAAATCTTAGGATTTGAGTTGAGTATAAATTTGGTTACATTTTCGAATGTCGATAATTGTCGCTCACGGCTCTACAAAATGAGAAGGAAGCCCGTAAATGTTTACTACACCAAAGATTAGTTAAAGTTCTTGAAAATTGCAATTTTATGAGGAATGTAATATATTTTTATTTCGCGGTAATCATGGGAGACGGAAAGAAAAATATCCAGTCAAAGTTCTCCAATTCATTGGATATCGATAAACTGTTTTTTCATCGTCGCCAGCTCTCATTGTTTCTGATAAATATCGTGAACAGAATGAAAATACCGATTTTTCATATTTCGATTTCATTGTCTTTTTTTCATTGCATCCAGGATAAAAGAGTGATCAAAAAAATAACAGTAAAATGAGGGCACATTCATTGGCTTTCTGAATAATTCACGATCATTCGGATCGGACGCGTAATGTCGTAGTCATGGAGATATATCCGGAGACTCATCTCGTCGAAAACAGAATTTTCTGCAATTTTTTAATTTATTGGGGGTAAAAGAGGAGAAAGTGGGGGATTTTGAATTCTTCCTTCGTAACATTTCCAGTCCCCTACCAATGCGCTAAATTTCAGCTCTCCATCATTTCTTGAAGTGGTCGGGAATTTGTATCCATCACTTAGTCACTAAGTCACGCTTTATAAAAAAAACATTTTACTGATGTAGAATGAAGAAGGTGAAGTGGAGAGAGAGAGAAGGAGGAAATGCGAATTGCTGGACATGGTGAGTGAAGAGAGATGTCTTTCAGTTGAAATGAGGCGGAGACAGAAGGTATGGATGGAGCGTGTACTTAGCGGGGAGGGGATATCGAAAACTGTGTTAGAGGAAAGAATGCTAGGTTAACAAGGAAGAGGAAAGAAGAGAATAGGATTTTAAAATGGAATGAAAGTGAGTAGACCTTATCGTGAATTGAAGATGGAAGTACATCATTGAAGGGGATGCTGACGGAACGCTTCTTAAGTACTCCATGGAAACCTACCTTGAACGATAAAATACTTGAATAAATTGTCGATGTAAGTTCTCAATACCATTTTCCGTTTTACCTTCTCTTTCTCCTCTTGCCCTAAAGTTATCTAATCTGGAATTTGATGGAATTTAATGAAAAAAGTTGGAATTATTTGATGGAGCCTTTGTGATGAATATAGAAACCTGTTGTTTTTGCTATGCTTTTCTTCAGTTAGTTGTTTTATGCATACCTAAGTATTTCCATTGATGAGTATCCAACGTGGAAACACCTAAATTTGCAATTTTTCATTTATTGTTCGCTTGATTTTCAACCTGAAGTCTCCTTGATGGGTGTAGCGCTGCATTTAGCATCCGCTTTGCTTTGTGCAATGTTCACCATGTTGTCGTGCAATGGGGTGGCGTCATGCCGACGAATTGTAGCAATTTGCTGCCTAATTCGCTCGTTTGTCTCGAGAAATTCGCTTGTCATAAGGATCTGTGAAGCGCACTAGGGAACAGGAAATTCCTTGTTGCAGTAATTGTTAAACTTTGCGTGGGTATCTGAATGCGTTACCTCTTTCGGTTTAAGTTCATTTTGACTTGTGCATATAAATGCACATGTGTGACTGGGTGACATTGGAGGTAGAAAATTCAGAATATAGGCAAAGGACGTTCTAGATTAAGTCAGCCAGAGCCAATTATGGAATGGCTGTCTCTGATATTGCAGCTGGTTGAGATGGGTATGAGAAGAAGAGCATGAGAATGCGTCGAGTTTCGCAAGTCAATATATGCTAATAATATAGATACATGTGGCTATGCTTTGAAATTCAGTTCCGTTGATAAGTGATACACCAGGTGAAGCTAGTCACACAAGGCGCTAATAAGTCTTTTTTTTCAAGGATTGAATAGGATGGGCTAATGACGTAAACTGTATTATTCCTCGGATATTCATAAACAAATATGTGCAAAACTAAGCCCTGATGAAGGTTTTAAAATAAATCGAAACGTTGGCAAACACTTTTTCGCATTATGTGACCTATACTTCAGGAATTTTTTATCATTAATTATTGAAGTGGAATAAAAGGACGTTAATGATCGATTAATACCAGATCCTCTTGGCATTGAATTTAAATGGATCTTTTGTATTTTGTGCTGAGATTTAGTGTGAGAAGAGTCGTTAACTGAGCACCTCTTAATCTTGAGCGGAGTTGATCTTGGGTGCAGGAATTTAAAATACGGCGCGATTTCCGCCTTACACCGTATTTTGAAATGCTAGACAATTAGAAAAATGTTCTTTTGTTGTCCCTGGACTCGAACTTAATTCTACGTTAACTAATACTTCCTCGAAATATTTTCCTCGGGTGCACTTGCAGGTGACTCAGAGAATACCAACTGTCGGTTTATCCACCGTCGTTAAAAAAGGGGGGGCTTAAATTTTGGCTTCGGCTTGCAGGCTGTGGAGTGATCCGATTGATTTTGGTATCCATTAGAGTATATATTAAGAAATTATTGCATAAAAGTTTCGATTCCTTATAATGCTTAGAACTTTCAGAATATTTCTTTATGGTGATGCAGGACTTGCCGATACAAGCTTGGGTAATGTGTTCCTTGTAAGGTTTCTGCGACATTTGTTTACGTACCACCGTCTCTAGTTAATATATGAATGCAAATAAATATCTCTCAGTATTATAGTTTGATGGGTAACCAGATTTATCGCGTCTCTTGAGAGCTTGAAGTATTTCAATGTGTGTACATTTTTTATATGCCTGTTAATCCCATGATTTTATCTCACTCTGTAGCCAAAATTTATCTCTTACAATTAGTGGTATTAATCAATTAGTGAATCAATCTTCCTGGAGGCAATTAAAAAGCTTGCTTGTTCATATCCCACTGCAAGGTTTAGGTACATACTTTCACGAAATTATTTTCGCTTTCAATCCCTCGCAATCGCTTGATCTGAAAATGAGACAAATATCTACCATTATTTTGCAACATATTTAATAAAAGATTAATTAAAAGCATCGTAATTGGTTCAAATTATTAAAGTACGTAAATTATATTTGGCAAAATAGGGTTAGTCGATAAACAAATAGGATAGCAAACTGTGTACTTACTCTCCTCGTCGAATATATACGAAGTTTCGTAAAGTTTCGCTTACCTTACTTATCTTTTGCTTAGATTCGTGGGGTATGAGTGTTTTAGATTGGTTATAAAGTACAGATAGTCGTTTTCCAAGAGACAGATATCACATTCATCTCTCTTTCTGTACACCCAATTTATCTATTATGTACTTCTTTTCACTCTACATCCTTCGTCTCCGCTCTTTTCACGTGTATTTATCCCGGGGCACGATCTCAAATCGAACGATATCGGAATGGAATGTGGCCGTTTGCGAACCCTTTTTATTTCCAAACACGGGGTCTAGGTATTATGACCAAGGTGATATGAACGGGGGCGTTGGACCCAGTTGGACCCCAGGGCACCCCGTTAGTCCTAACCCTTGGAGATTCGCGTTGCTTTCCGACCCCGGAAAGCCCTTTCGTCACTGTCCCGGGAGACGATGGTTTTCTCATTGTTCTCCCTTACAACTGCCAGGCACAGACAATGCGCTACCTCCCAAAATCCCTCGACCCTTTCCCACTGCATTTGAGACCTATTCGCTGCCGCTTAAGGGGTCTCTTCTCGGCTGAACAAACCAAAAGCAAATTCTATACCCATATTTTGCGTATAAAAGTTTTGCTTTCATGGTTGACGTTTATCGATTTCTAATAATATTATATTTTTAACTTAGAAAACTTGAAAGTCTTCGTTTTACTCTCAATTATAGGTGGGTATTGCTTAATACTGCCTGCGATGCTTAAAGTTGCTCTTCTTCCTCACTTGAAAATATTTTGTGTATAAATAAATAATCTTTGGCATTCCCCCTCTGCGACTCCAGGAGATCCCATCGCGAGTTAATTTTTTTTGTAAGAAGAGGTTTTATTTCTTAGATTTCTGTTAATAATGTTTAAACTAAAGTAGGATCATCCAAAAGAGTCATAAGTTCACTGATTAAACTTGGAAACCCTTTTCTTTAAGCTTTTAGGCGATCGAAGCTCCATTGCCATTTTACCGATGTAATTTGACTTCAATTCCGAAAGTGTCTAATGACTCATAAAGAAATACAATGACGTTTTATTTCTATTATGATTGTTACTGTATGACGAACTTAATATAACTTTTGTCTCAAAAGAAATTATATCCTATTCATAATCAACTTTTTTCCGGTGGTAAAATCTGTGCCGCCTTGAAAGACTATAGTTTTGATTTTTATATATAATTTCCATTATTATAGCATGTAAACCCCAATTTACTAATGATAAGTCGATAAAGTACATGATGAATGTACAATCAGAGGAGCTTTAAAGTTTGCATTGACGACTATTTTTCCTTCCCTGGAGCCTCAGTAAATCTCTGTAAAACATGGTCATTCCTTAATTCCATCATCCATGTGGTAGTGCGATAAATGATAAAAAAATTTGGCGCTAAGAATGGTAATATTATATTTTTGTGGATTTTTCATGATATCTTTGTTCTTTAGTATGTTATACTGACTACTGTTGTGGAATAATGTGAAGGTATGTACATCAGTAAGTTAGGCCCCTGAAAATGAAATATTCGTGAATGTTAGTGAATAATCCTAAGCAGACACTTCACGCTATTTCATAGCTATATCGATGACGGTGTGTGTATAAGAATAGATATGCTTTATAACATAAGATGTTACTCTAAAGTTTCATTGTGTTCGAGTGAAGTATTTTCTATCTATTACGCCATCCCGTGATTCATCAGCTTATTTTCTTTATGCTCTCACGACTTTTTGGTGAGGCGAACACTACGAATATGCGGACACCACTCCCCTATCCACACTGCCCTACCTTCCCTCTTTGGTACGCTAGTCCTCAATTCCTCCTCCACACTCTTCGCCTTCAGCCATCGCTTGCAGGCCTGAAGCCCACCTTGGATGAATCGACGTGCGCCTGACACCATCAAATCACGCGCCAGCGACATTATCTACGCCCGGGGATTCATCGAATCGAGTGATTATAAAGCCATTTATATATATGTATATCTGAGAACGGGGTTAAGTCAACCCCATATCCACGGTTCTTCCAAAAGCCCCCCCTCCCCCCCAGCTCTCCACCCCATGTTCTTCTTCACCCTTAGCGCCCCGATCTCTTTCGACGTAATTGCTTCGGACCACGCTCCACCGCCCCCGGAGAGCGCTGCCGATCCCCGAGAGCGTCCGACCATCAGCCGCCACTCAGCGATGGAGATTGGATGGGGGTGGAGACAGTGGGTGTGACTGCCGATGCTCTCTCAACCCCAACCACTCACGAACACACACGGCTCCTCTTGCCCTCTTCGCTGCCGTCAGCCGTTTAACATCTCAATGGCAATCATCTATCCTCCCACTCTCTCATTTCATTCCAAATTCCCTTCTTGGAAATATATCTGAACTCGAGCTACTTGTTGCGGGAGCAGCCAACACACGAGATAGGTCGAGGTGGTGTAGTTTTCGAGAGTAGCCGGCGTTAAAGAAATTGTTGGAAAGATAGGAAACACTGGAGGCCGATTGTATAACGCCTGGTTCACTTTTGAGTCGTGTGAAAACCTCTATTTCAACTATTACGACGGTTCCCATTCTTCGCTCCGACATTTAATGCTGACTCAAACTCAGACAAGTTTGATGAACAAGAACTAAAAACATAGAAAAAGCGCTATGACCTAAGAGCAATATCCAAGAAAGGAGATGTGCTTGATATCAAAATTAGACAAGCAATACGTTGCACTTAAAGAAAGAGAATAGTGGAAAAGGAAAATTGGCGCCAGAAGTCATAAGCCGGCAATTCATGCATGTGAAGTATACGCGCTTGTTATTATATAATGCCAATTTTCAAACACGGAATCGAAAATTGTTTTCTGGTCTCACTGGAAAAATTAGAGGCCATGGGGCAAAATAAAATTCGGCAAAAACTATTCCGAGGAAATGGACTCAGCTTAGATTCCTTCTAACTTCCCTTTACGGTATTCTTCGAGATTATTTTTATTCGATATGGGAAATAATGTTCACTGGATTTCCTCTAGCAAGATATTTTTATGAAATTCGCATTTGGAAAAAAACTTTTGTATTTGACCATCAACACTTAAATTAGATCTGAAATTTACCTTTTTAAAACTCCAAATACAATGTAGCCATTGAATGACCTAGCACCTCACTATTCATTTTTAAGACCACGATGAAACACTTTTCCATCCCTCGCTATCGATACACCAACTTCAGTAAAATTCTTCCTTTCTTGGTTTGCCCGGAAAGTCCAATAACTCGCCAAAGCCATGACCCCGCCATTCAGTCAATCTAAAATCCCTGCGTCCCCGATCTCTCACATCCGAAGAATAACGCACCTTTGAACAAAGACGGAAAGAGTATCTCCCTTTAGCGGCAAATTCCTTTGATCTTCGAAGTGAAAGAACCCTGCCATTAAAAAAAGCAGCAGGCTTTCATAACGACACGAGGGAGCACGAGTGGGTGAAACGGAAAAACGAGCTGAGCTGAATTCATATTATCTTCCTTTTCAAAGCTGGAACGAAATAACGACAGACCTTTCCGGTACGGCTCGATGAGCGCAATCGTTTCTTAGTAATCGCGCTGAGCCCTGCGAGGGAATATGAGCAAGAGGCTAGCGAATTTCCGGAGAGAGAATGTAAGCCGTAAGTTATTTATATGGAACATGTATTAAAAGAATTAATGAGTTGTGGTTATGCGGAAGGGATGCGTCACATTTTCATAATTACTCAAAACTTAAAACTGCTGGTGCTCTCATATTTGGCGATGCACGGTAAAAATATATGGGACGGTTAACCCAGCACAGAGGACCATGCCGATTATCTCATAACTTGAATGCGTAGTCGCATAAAACACAAAAATACTTCTCTAACCTATTATGACATCGAAAACGGCGATAGAGCTACTTTAAAGCATGATACAGAAGATAATTTACTTATTACACTATTATCAATACATATTTATTTAGATTTCCTTTAATGACAGCTTTCAATTCAAGCAAAATGCGTGGAAGCGTAGCGAAGAAGCTGACTGGCAGTTCGCCGTATGGAAGATTTACAGGCTCTGTCCGCGTTGTCATTTTGATGGTGACGTTTCACCTGCTGTACTGTAGGCGTCCTCAGGTCAGGCTGATGTCCTCGTAACTTTCAAGAGCCTGGCCTGAGGACACCTACAGTACAGCAGGTGAAACGTCAACATCAAAATGACAACGCGGACGGAACACGGAAATGTGTCCTACTGCGAACGTGAAGCCTCGAAAGCCTGTATCGGAAACTGACTGGCATTTTTTATATTATTCTCACAACTTAATCAAAGAAGCTTATTTACAATATAAGCAAATACTACTTATAAAACTATAGAGATACCGTCGAAAAATGGGCTGAAATCGAAAAAAACTGGACAAAACCTCAAAATCGATTTTTTTGAGTGCGGAATTTGAAACTTTGCACAGTTGTTTTCAATACATTGGTGTATTTTTTGACGCAAACCGTTTTTCGTAGGTAAATGTTTTAAGTAATTACTTGGCCTCAAAGTTGAGCAAATTTCGCAAAAATTGCCCTCATTGAATTTTTTTCGAAATTCAACATGTTAAAACTAATGCCACACCTTCTGTATTTGTTCAATAGAAACAAAAATTTACAATATTATTATGCAGTTTATTATTGTTCTTGGCAACTTTCATGACTCAGTTGTATTATTTGTGGCCGATACGATACAAAATCACCGAGTTACCTCGAGATATTTACACCACATATACAAAAATACCTATAAAGTATGGTACCAAAAGGGGAATTGCGATCACCTGCGACGCCGAAATTAAGATCGATTTTTCGAACGTGCAGCACAGTTCGAAGCTCGCTGTTGGCCATGGGGAATATCTTGCTCGACAGATGTTGGACCTTGAATCTTTTAAAGCAGATTAATTGTATACAAGCTATAAAATAATAGTACCACATTTCATTTCCATTTCATAAAACCTAATTTCTTCACTTTCTTGCGATATTTATCGTCGATACGATACAAAATGGTGGACCCTGTTTTCTGTCGAAATTTTGTGTTCATGTACGATTATGAAAAAAGGATCTCCGAGTTACCTCGAGATATTTATGTTAAAATTACATCAAACGTTTTGGAGTGTCCATACAAAAAAATCAACTGCGACCGTTAGCATAAAGTAAAATAAAAATCGACGTTTTGCCCCGCGCGTAGTCCGTGGCAGCTCCCTGATGGTATGGAATGCCGGACGCGGCGTAATTTACAATTGATATGTATAGTCATTTAGACTTTTTTGCGTATGTCGTTAGTCTTATTATTTACTTAACAGGATACAAATATTATAGCTTTATTTCTCTGTTTCTCCATTTAAATAAAGGATTAGCACTAGATAGGTTGATAACTGTTGGAAATACCGCACACGTAATTGCATGACTTGGATTCGGTAGAAGAACTGTCCCTTCCACTTCCTTGCTGCAAAATGTCAAAGCAATCGTTTAATAATAAGAGTTAATTCACCAGTTCAATCGGCCAGCCGCAGGATTTCTTTGTAATTATCTGTGCGGTGTTCGACATTAATGGCATCGAAGTTCGAAGGTGTTGGAGAAATAAGTCTTCATAGATATGGAAGATATTCTCGTGAGGTTTCTGATGACGCTTTCCATTTAATTTGCAATCAAATAAAAAATATCGCTTGAGAATATAACTGAGACCCTTGGTGTCTTACATGTTTCCTTTTGAGTGAATTTTTCCGTCACATAATTCGCATAATATTAATCGCATCAAAATAATCACATCTTACAACGATCTTTTTAATTCCGGATTCAACAATTTTCATTAAGCATTGGAAGAGTAACGTCAAGACGAGCCATTTTAATGCTTTCCCCAAACACTTTTGTTTCAGTTTTCAAGTCAACTCTGGTTCCATATCAGCGAAAGTGTAACCAAGAAGACAAAATATACGTCGAAATCGAAGAAATGATCAATTTGAGAGGCGTCCATGTTAGCTAAAAAGATAGAAATTTCCAGCAAGTGAACAAGTGAAATTACTAAGAACTACAAATGAAAATCTCTTACCAGGTTGGACGATAGATATCTGTGGAGAATGACTGATGCCGCTAAGGCAGACAGAGAAGAATCCCTATCACAATCTCAGGAGTTCTGAATAACAAAAATGCGTGTATCGGAGTATAACAAAAAACCACCGGAGCACAACTTTCCTCTTCTAGTGAGTGTACGAAATTAAAATCAAACATCTGTGAGAAAGCGGATTTTTCGAAAATAGCTCGGAGGGTACACACACAAGGAACATGGGGTCATAAAAAGGACCTTTTTGCGACAACCTTGGCGGGGTGGAAGGGCGAATTCCCACCAGAGGTAGGCTGGCCGTAAGGTTGAAAACACGATTCCATCTTTGAGGTTAAAAGTAGCCTAAAAAAGATGTGTTACCCACACAAAGGGTTAAAAAGTGCGTACGAAATTGTCAGATTTTGATTTCACGTAGTTCAGAAATTAACAGAAAACTGGTTTTGAGTGCGTACCTATAGGTTGAGAAGGTAATTCATTGCCTCATAGTGACATCAATCCCATGTGAAATAAAATGGTTAGGTGTAATAAAATCTAAATAAATCCGAATCAAAGACTTTCAGATTGTACGCAGCAAATTGTAAAGTAAGCCGCGTCACGGCATTCCATGTCATCAGGGAGCTGCCGCGGACTGCGCGCGCGGCAAAACGTCGATTTTTATTTTACTTAATGCTAACGGTCGTAGTTGATTTTTTTGTATGGACACTCCAAAATGATTGATGTAATTTTAACATAAATATCTCGAGGTAACTTTGAGGCCAAGTTATTTGTTTAAAAAATTTACCCGTGAATAACGGTTTGCGTCAAAAAATGCACCAATGTAATGATAACAACTGTGCGTATTAAAGTTTCAAATTCCGCGCTCAAAAAAATCGATTTTGATGTTTACTGAGGGGAGACGTGTGTGAAACGTCGATTAAAATATGTGACATTAACAATGAGGTGATTATCATTTATACGGCTAATATTGCAGGTAGCGAAAAAAGTCTTGGGAAACTCACCGCGGTAATTAGCTCGTAGGGAATTGAAAATGCTTTGCCGTTGCGTAATCACTTATTTGTTTAGTCACGGAAAATTTTACTTGTGAATGTGGTCGTGACGCATCATTATTATCTCGCTACAATAATATATTATGTATCTCCTCTTTTTTGTTCTTTCGTGGATTCTGTATTCACATCACTTGTTTTCGTTGTTTGCGTGGCGATTTGCTGCCTGTATTATGGTTTTTACTCGCTGAGATCATTAACGTTGCCGTTTAAATGCCCTTAATATTATGATAACCTTTATACCGATAAAATTTGAACGTATCTTATCTTAATCTAGATAATAATTATAATTATGTTGTCTTTTCCTTAATAATTTGCTCTGGCCACATGTATGAATAATTTTGCTTTTCCATGGATTCAACGTGAACTGTGAGGTTTTTATTCCTGGCTGAGCAATATGGATAATGAATCCGTGTTCGCCAAATATAATCTGTGCTCAAGTAATATCAGTCGAAGTAGCAATTCAATAGTAACATCCCGTGGAAATTTAAAGCTGTATTTTACCGTCTTCATTACTAAAAATTGAGTAAGAAATAATTTGTGTGAAAATTGAAATGGGATATGTTATGTGATATGGACTGTTTGTTAATACCACGTAGATAACGTCTGTGGTGAAAGAATTTACGTGTGATAATAGAATGTAAAGACGTTATGGCGATCCAGCTCAGCGTTTGCGGTGGACATAAATAGTTTTGGGAATTATTTTTGGCAACTTGGGTAACTATTGGAATAGGTTAACTTGCCTTAAAGTTAGGGAGCTGTTTATTTGGGCAGTGTTAATAGATGTTTAGTCAAATTTTGATAAAGTGATGGCTGTTTAGTAAAAGTAAAAGCTTACACCCAAGATATAAATGGTTTGTAATGCATTTTGCTTACGAGTAATTAGTGATTCCGAATGACAACTTAACGAATAAAAGTGTAATTTCTTAGCTATTAGGAAATTTTGGCCATCAGCCACGATTGGAAGAAAAGGGACAACAGTGGTAGAACACGCTTGGAGATACGGCAATTAGTGTGCTGTGAGCCACGGTGTTAGGATAAAATTCATTGAAACGTTTCATTGTATTCAAAAAATGTTCTTATTATTACCTCAAGAGTTATAATTGAGCATAAAACCTGCTTAGAAGCAAGTATGAAGGATTCAATGTGGGAACGAGGAAACCTGGCAAAATTATCAGTCCCCTTATGAATTATGTAAATTACTACAAGATTTACTGGAAATACAATAAAATGCAATGGTAGAACTTCACGGATTGATGATTGATCGATGTATGTATCATCAGCCATGGAAACTTTCCGTGACAAGTCACGAGCAATGTTTTCGCCATCAGCTTTTCCTGTAATTAAAATGAATCGATGAACTCCTCCCATTTTGGAAGTCCTCATCGTCATTGGCAGTCAAAAATACCTAGGATTTTTTTTTGTTTGATGCAGCTCTCCATTACAATTTTATGTCATTTAATAATTCAATACTGACAAAATTCCTTTTTTCACATCCTGCGTAATCTTCTCCATGCATATCATCCGAGTTCCTCTCTGTCATTCCTCCCTTCCACTTATCCTTCAACGGCTGTCTTCATTACATGTTTCATGATGAGGCTTCCGTCTTCTTCTCAAGTTATTTAAAGTACTTCTCTCTTATTTTTCTGAATCTAATTTAAACTATTAAAACAGATGCAACATTTATGTGTTCGACCATCTTCTTCACTGAGAGAGTTTAGTTCAATCGCTATTAATGAATTGTCTATCAAAATAAAAAATCGCATCAAATCGTTCATGAAATACACACTCGATGAAGGTTTCCAATAATTTACTGCGTTTCGAGTTTTACTGATCCAGTAATGAATTGCAATCCTGGTCATTGTTTCTATGCTTTAAAGGCGGCTTTAGTATGAACTTGCTATGGTGCATGTTTAATTCATCAATATTTCTGGTATTTATTCAACATAGCTGTTCCACTAGCTCTTCTCACATTAATCCATTAAGAAAGATTCGAATAGTAATAAATGATATTGAACAGATTCAGGGGAGATATCGTGAAAATTTTCTACATTACAAAAGAAACAAATCCACCTTTCCGCATATTATTTTAATGCGTATAACGATTTCCAACTCGCCGAGTCATCATCAGACCCAGTAAGTTTGTAATGGCTCGGTGAGCTGAAACGCGCTGTGCGCATCAAAACTGTGTGTGGAAATACTTTTTCCTTGCAGAATAAAAAATACTGACTGAAAAGCTATAATCCATCATGTTTATAGTTCATTGAATTACAAGTTTCCACATTATAGAAACAATTTATTTAAGAAAAATATATTGATTTCAATTCATTCAGCAGTAAATAATGGCACAGTTACAACACATCGATCTCGGTGCCTTAAGTTATTGCCATAGTCTATTGTAATTATTTATTAAATATGCTCTTTTATATCATATCCATTTTAAATGAGAGCGTTGATTTTCTCCTCGATCGGGTCCATTTTTAAAATATCTTAGGGACCCTACCGTTTTCGGAATTTAAGAAACTGTCTGGCTCAGGAAGGTGACCCACTGACAGCGCCATTTATATCTAAATAAAAGCCTTTCTTATTACCCTAGACAGTCGCTTCTGTCCTGCGAGCTCTATAATGAGCAAATGTGCGGCGGTACATTTCTTGCTTAGGTCGTCCAACCATCGCCATGTGTATGCTCTGGGTGGTGTTAACATAAAGGCGACAGATGATGTAAAGTACCTGAGAGCAGGGACGGCAACAAAAACTATATGACATTCAAAACCAGTAAAATTTTACTAGTTTCGTTCCCGGGAACGAAATTTAGAAACGAAACGAAAGTGATTTAAACCCGTGGAGCTAAACTCAAAGGTCGAAACGAAATCGGAGTCAAAACTACTTCGGGTCGAAACTAAACTAAAACTGTGGGACGAAATGAAACGCAGGTAGTGTTTCACACCGAAGAGACCACGTCCTTCATCTTCGAATAGTTTAGTTTCGACCCACACACCGAGTACGAAATATGGTTGAATATATTAGAGGTTCGGCCGACCTCCATTAGATGCAGGGGGCACTCATATTTTTACCGCTAACAGGAGAACAGTGAACGCAAACTAGCCATTCTATATTTAAGTTCAATGTTAACTACACGATTGTCAAACGTAATGGGTCGAAACTATTATCTCTTATCCCTTCTCCACTCAACTTTTGGGATCGAAACTTAACTACAAGCAGCGGAGTTTCGGTTAATTTAGTTTCATTCCCGGGAGTAAAGTTTCGTCCCGGGTCGAAACTAAACTCCTTGGTGATTGTAATTTCGTACAGGAACGAATCTAAACCTAGGTCTTGTATTGTCGTTTCCCTCCGGGACGAAACGAAACATTTTCCTTTCATTTCACTGGCCATGCCTGCCTGAGAGGTACGATGACTTCGATCCTATCGTGGAGAGCACATATAATAAATATTTGTGGCGGCGCTATTAAGAAGCTAGGATTCGTCAAGCGTATAGTGGGAATATTTTCGGATGAAAAAGTAAGAGAGAGGTCTATATCCTACTCGTTCGACCACACCTTGAAATCGCAGCGAGAATTTGGGGTCCTGCGCGGACGGACAATCCGAGGCCTTAATAGAATATACTAAGGAAAGCTGCGCGATTCGTCAAAACTGCTATGGAGGCACAGAAAGCTTTATGCTGATGTTAATGAACAAATTAGGCTGGATGCAGCTAGAGACTAAGAGACTACGCTATGGGCTTAGATCGCTTGAGCAATTGAGAATAGATAATCTTTCAGAGCGACTTCGAGAAAATCGTATCAGAACCTCACTATATTTCCAGGTCCGATAAAAACGATAAACGAGAGATATTTTACCGAACGGTAAATTATAGGAATTCCTTTATCCTCCGAGGAATTTAGGGCTCTAATAAATGATAGGCGTACTTTTGTTTGAAGATATCGTTTTTATTTATTTGACGGCTGGTGTCCTTACACCCCCCGCCACTCGCCTATTGTGGTGGTTTAACGGGGTAGTATCTAGATGTAGATACTGCGCGAAATGAATCGCTTGGGTATCCGAGCGCGGCAGATCAATCGGAGCAAGAGTAATTGGTGGGGGGGGAGGGGGTGAAAGCGTGCGAATATCAATGCTCAGGGGGTAAAGGTTCGCGTGGGGTCCTATTGTTTGCAATTTGGGGTGTGGGTGGGGGTGAACGCGGGTGGGTTTGCGGATCCAGGGGTTGGGGTCGATTGACTCCGCGTCGCCCACCCCTTAAAAATCCCGTCACCTCCCCACGTCTCCCTACCCATCCTCCAGCCCCTCAGCCCCCGCTGCCGTCGGGGATCGATCGAATGTCATTCCCTGTCCCTCTCCGAACCTATCATCATTCGCATTCGGCGACGGCTGCAACGTCTCCTCATCCTTTCCCCAGTCGGAGGAAATAGCTGGGCGCTCAAGGTGGCTGCGCGGTAGGTCGGTGCGAAGAAGTCCAAATTTTTATTCCCAAGGGGCGAAAAGGTTGTGGTCGGTGATACTTCGAAAACGATAATCAAGTTATTCAAATCGGACAATATCTTCGCGCAGAGCGTTTGAGCTTTTGAAAACTCAAGTCAGTGGAAATATATGAGCGCTAAAGGTGGCTGCCCTATACTTAGGGCGGTGCGAAAAAGTCCAATTTTTTTTCCAAATGAAACTGGATGAAAAGGGTCCTTCCCTACACCAAGTCTTTGTTTTGCATTTTGGTTTATGTATATTATTGTGTAATAACTTTATGTTACCACCCGACTTCATGGTCGACTTGTAACCAATTATTTAATAATAAATAATAAAGTCTTCGAGAGAGGAACGAGCGGTAGGCGTGTGAGTTTGGGGTGGTATTTCCCCTCTATTGGTGGTGAAGCACTTATCTTGAGGGTGTCCCCATATGCTAATTTACAATGCCTTTCTTAACTTGCTTTGCCTGATTTACTGATGGAATATATTATTAATTTTAACCCTTTTCCCATTGTTGGATCGACTTGAAGCTTTTCACACTTGCTTGCTTCTGATGACAATGTCCTATTCAGAAATTTGTGAATGTATCAATGTGAATGTAAAAATGTGAATTTATCAATAATCAGACATGTAAAATTATCTTCCATTGTGATCTAAATAATTAACTAAATTTTCATACCCAGAAATAGTTTTAAATTTTCACAATAGGGGGCGTTTGCTGTCTAAAAAGTAGGCTATGAAAATTAAATAAAAAAATGTTAAAAATACCCTTTTTCCCATAACAGTATAAAATGTACTAAAAAGTAAAACATAAGATTTTCATCACTCTGATAATAAATCTTGGGTGCCAATCCTTGGTCACCTCACCTTTCTTACCACATCAGGCTCTTCTACACTCACTTCCTATAAACGAAATTAGCACAGACGCTTTATTTTCCGAGTGACGAAAGACTAATTTTTTACTTTTTAGTGCATTTTATACAGTTTTTGGAGAAAGAATGTTTTTTAATCTTTTTTATTTATATTTATGCAGTGGATGGAAACATGCTTACTCCCGAAAATCATTGATTTCGGCAGATGATGTTTATTTTTAATGTTTTTTTTTTCAAAAACGACCCGACGTTAAAGGTCTTTTTTTCTGACGACTTCTGAGTGTTTCCGAGCATGATCCCGAGAGCGTGATCGCACAGGAGCGCACGAAGATGATTCGCTGGACAGGGTGAGAACGAAACGACGCGACGAGACGTACGCGTCGCTGACCGACAGAAAATTGATTTCGGTGGAGGATGAGAGGGGACTAGAGATGGATTGGCAAAGGGTAAGAGCGAACAATTTCCATTCCCGTCTCTGTAAAAATGGAAGGAAAATGAAAACCACTCTAGAGAGACACCCGAATCAGTCGCATTCTTCTCGTACCGATGCCTCTGCACTGCATATATACCCTCCTAAGTCGATCGCTCGCTCAAGCGAGGAAAGTTTTTTGTTCAGATAAGCAACGATAATATGTCTCCCGCATTGCGAAAAGCATGAATTTTACATAAGAGGATCCTCAAATAGGCCTCTAAATGTGTTATCATCCGACGCGCATTAAATAGGTTTACTAAAGTCGCCACTCGCGTCCCTGACGAATAAAGTGATCCGAGTTTCACGAGGAAAAAAGGTATAATTAGGGGTACACACTGAAATTTATTTACACGATGATGTGATCTATGAAATGCATAAGTTTGCAATGCTATTTCTCGCAATTACCTATATTATACTGCAAAATATTGGAAAAATGTGGTTCGCGTTGCATCCATTACTGCGCCTCGGACATTTTTGAAAACTAATTAAAATGCGACCCAAGTGGCAACAGAAATCAGCCTAATATGGTGTGGAATTGGATCTCTCTTACGCAGTCCCTGTGGCGAAAAGTCTGTAGTCCGGTTCACGCTGATAGTTCTATGAACATCCATACCAGTGTATCGTGCATAATTTGTCGAGAAATTCATCCGGGTAGGGTGACGAAACTCAGAAACCAGACTTCCGCGTCGACGCGTTGACGGCTTGGACTTCCCAGGCCCTCGTTTAAATTCAATTGCTGCGAGACCATTTGGGATTTGATTTTTTTATCGGGGAATTTATGTGGATTTCATACCGGTATTTTTGGAGGTACAAATATTTCTACTAACTAAGTGACTTAGGAATAGGCAGCATTGCAAAAATCGTGTCTGACTTCCACGTTTGAGGAGAGTCCGAGTATTCATGCTCTTATTGATATTTTAAAGACAAAAAATTATTCTGTTGGGTATTGATGCACTTAAAGCGAAGTCATATTTTCCGTAGTAATATCGTTGAACAGTATTATATTTTAAATGATACAAAAAGATGACGTACTGTCCACTTAATTCCACATCTACGCTAAAAGTGTTTCGATTGGCTTGCAATCATCATCAGGTACATCGTTATTGGAAGCCAATCGAAAGGCGTGTAGTAGAGTTGGATAATTTTTTTTCTTATCCTGACCTCGTTTAATAAATGTTTAAATATTTCCTGGAGTTGACCTAAACTCCAGGAAATATTTAAACATGTAGTAGAGTTGTGAAATTAAATTCACCTGGCAGTACGATATCTTTGTGTATCACTCTAAAAGTAAGGTTCAAATAATGAACCTTAACCATAATCTATGATAAAATATGAATAACAATAGTAATTTCCACTCTTTATTTTATAACTCCACCACCGACCATGGTTTCGACACTCTTGGGTTATTCTTAACCTCTTCCCTACGCAGGGCGTGATTTCACGGCCTGTATTTTTCGAAGCAAACGGCCAAAGGCCGTGTTTTCACGGTTTCGCGGTCAAGAATGCCAAGTGGGTCCCAACCGTCATTAGGGTCCCTCGGCGCGAGAGGTCCGACCCTTTCCTATTGTCCGTGTGGGGATTACCTCGGCCCATTCCTGCTCTCAGTGTCCCACTCAAGGAAGGTGCTCATGGTCACTTATTTGTTTATAAGGTGGAATAACTAAAAACGTTCATGTTGCATTTATTGAAAATCAATGCGAGGAATAACATTCTGTATGTTCTGCTGATTGGTTCCAAATTTTAAACGGAATTCTAGCGTTCATATTAACGGAGTTGATCATCACCTAGAACAATTTTTGGAGACGCTAAGGTTATATGTTTAATTGTTATTTTTATAACTTACTAGCAAGTTTATAGGAGCGATATTGTAATGATTTACATCTAAAAATATACGTTACTCTGTAATTACATTCTAAGTGTACATTTGCGGTGAAATTCGACAGAATATCCGATTTAACTTCTATGAAAAAAAGCCCTCGTAATGTAATAAAATTTGATTCTCTCAGTTCTTTGTCGTGAGCCAAAATTACAGCGGCTATTTTTAATAACGTCTTACCAACCTTTAAATACAAAGGTATTATAAACGAATTTTGCTATAAATACTGATTAATACATATCCTAAAAATTCGTAAATTTAATGTACCAATAGGGAATGTTTTACGTAGACACATGTTGTGAGAAGCATTCCATACCAATGCAGGAATAAGAACTGCTCTACCCAGGTAATTACTCTCATATTGTAAGTACTCTCATTGGTGTAAGTATTGTCCTACTGAAATATGTACGTGGAAGATGATAACCTCACTCTTCTCGGAAAAGCTCATTTGGCAATGATATAGTGCCGTTTTGCTGAAAACCCTAAAAATAACCGTAGAACTTCGTTTAAAAGTTCTACAGGCATTGCAAAATGAAAGGAATACATTGATGAACTGACATTTAATGCAACAGTAACAATTAAAAAAATTAAAATTGCACTGGCAATAAAAAACTGACCGCAAAAGTACGCCGGGATTAGCTGCCTTCGGGGAAAAGGGTCGAGGATTATATTTGCCCAGTTGCCGAGTAAAGGGTACCTGGTCAGTCCCAAGCCGAAAAAAAAACTCCGTACAGGGCGAAAGCAACTTCCCGCGAAAGAGCTCGGCGCGAAAAGGTTAAGTTAGATTCCGCACTTCGCCATGATACGTTTTTGAAAAAACTTTTTTTTTTTTAAAGGAACCGTCGATTTTTTTCGACTGGTCGTCGACTTTTTCGATCTTGTGGTTCCTATTTCGATTTTTGTTTAAAATTCTTTTTTAATTTCGATTGAAAATCGATTACTCGAAAAATCGATTTTGACCGACATTTTTCCGTCTCTAAGTTCCATCTCCATTTTCCATCTCTACGTGCCATCCAATAGATAATGCATTTCCCGTGGCAGATGTAATCTTCATACCGTAATTGGAGCGTGACTTACGTCTGCTTGGAGATGGGAGGGCGGGGGTGGGAGTCGGGGTCTGAGCAGCTGAGCAACCATTAACACTTCGGTCGTGGTGTCGGTTTTGGGTGTCGCCCGTTCTTTGTCGCCCCTGCCTACCTTTTAGGCTCAAGTGGATGTTCTCCTTCCGGTGCCCGCGGTGATCAATGATCGGCACCAGGAAGTGAGAAAGACTATGTACGAAAATCTGCTTGGAACAGGCCGTTGTAGGGAAGACTCCGATTCGAAAACACATCTTCATTCTCATAATTTCAGATACGTAACATAATTTTACAAAAGTTTATGTAAGGAAATAGGTTATACTAAAAAAACGCAAATGTATGCGATAAAAGAATTGACATTATGCTTTTAAGTAAATTTGATATAGTTAGATGCGCCGAATTAATCAAAACAATATGACTAGCTGCTATAAAACAAATAAAATGACTTTCGACAGCCCTGATGATGATCCCCGAGACAGATTTTGAAACGTCAGCTAAAATGAAATATTTAACCAGGTGGGTATCCGGAGAAAAGTTTATCCACTTGTCCATTATGTTTCCAGCTTACTACTCCGTTTTTTTGATATCTTTGCCTTTCATTAAAATTTTGTCCCTTTTTTGACTTAGTTGTTTAACTCTACCTAGGGCCCGCAGGTCTACCTGTTTTTTGTCCGTCTCTCTGTTATTAGTCTTCGAAGAAATATCCTCCCTATCTGCCATTTTTGTATCACAATCTCGTTGCTTGACAAAGCTTGATGGAATTCCTCATATTTTACGGTGATGAGATGCGCCATGCGTAAATGTAAAGGTTGTTAAATTGTGGTTGAAGTTTTTTGTTTGAGACTAACTAAGAAGTCCCCTCTTCCACCTAACCCCTCTATAGCGTCAATGCAAACATATTAAAAAATAGTAGGCAAACGTTAAAATACAAAGGATACACAATATTTGTGAAATGTCAAAAATATGAACAACTGTATGAGAAAATTTTGTGGAAAAAATATTTCTGTTTGTGGGAAAAAATATGAGGATAAGGGTGTAGTATCCTTCAGCGAAAAAACCCACTGCAGGAAAACGCCCACACAAGAAGGGGTGAAAAACCTGCGAAAACGTACTGAATGAAAGCTAAAGTCGTGTTATTTGTAAAATACAACATAGTCAATGAGGTGCAAAGTATGCACAAATATTACACATGCAGTTAAGATATAAAATATAACATATATATACAAGCATTCAGTGATACATATCACTTTGTCCTAGGTGCTGCTCAGTGTCATGTATATTTACCAGCAAGTTGTGAAGTTAGAAATGCTTTGTGTGGCCTCCTCTTAAAAGATGCCAATGATGATGAGTTCCTAGTTGAAAGGTTAAGATTATTCCATTACCCACATGCAGTAACGGTAAATGATTTGTTGTAAATGACAGATCGGTGATGAGGCATAACAAGATTGTGATTCCGTATTGTGTTTGTCATATGGACAGTGTCGAGACTTCTGAATTCGCATGATAGGTAAAGGGGTGTTCTTGTGTTTAGAATTTGATATAGGAGAGAGAGAGTATGCAGCCGGCGTCGAGAGTCGAGTTTCAGCCATGACAGTTTATTTATATAATCGGTTATGAGGAAATCTAGGCGACGCACAGTGGGCGGAAATCGGAAAAAGCCGGACAAAATTACAAAATGGCTTTTTTTGAGTTATAAACTTGAAACTTTGCAATTATACTGAAAAATGATTGAAATTTATGGATATGTACCTCATTTGACATAGATCCCACCCGTTACTGAGATACAGAGGCTCAAACGTGAACAATTTTCCATAAAAACGCCCGTCTTCAATTTTCTCTGAAAATCTTCCAAAGTAAGTAGATGGTGATGTTATGGGTGGATTCTTGCGGAATAAAAAACCACATAATCTGTTGGCATAGGGTTTTTTCTTTAATTTTCCGTAATCCTAAAGAATATCATCGATAAATTGTAACCGTGCAGTTACAAAATGGCGGACACTGTTTTTCGACAAAGTTTTACATTTAGGTAGAGTTTCAAATGGGTTTCCGGCAAAGTCACGCGGAGTTACTTATATGAGAGCATTCTTTGAAGATTTCTTGAGGTGCTTATGCAGTTATCTTTGAAATTAGTTTGCGTCGCCGGAAATTACATCGATTTTTCGATCGCGCGGCAGGGTTCGTCTCCGCGCGTCGGGAGTTGGATTAGCCGCGACGCGGTAAGGTTATTGAAGCTTTATGGGTTTAAACGATCAGAATTCACCGTTTTTATGTTTTGCTTCAAGAAACCGATTCTCAAACGGTCTATGGTGAAGACGTTGGAGGTTTTTCAGCCGAGGTAAGTGCACGTTTCATTGAAGTTCATTTCGTTTTCTTTGGATACGATCGAAGACCATGCTTCTATTAAGAGCGTTCAAATCTCGAAAAAGTGAGTTGTTTTCCTGGGACTCATACAAAAAGACCTACCAGAAAGACACCAGCTGAGACTCTTATACCTTCTTTACTCTCCTATCCCTGACCCCCAGGATTCTACTGCGGAAACGGTCGTTTTATGACACCGCGGAGCGGAGCCTTTGACCGTCTTAACGGGGTATTTCCACGGGAACAAATAGTGAAAACATTTAGGCGAAAGGGTTAGAGGGATTTCTGTAAGTACTTTAGTGTATTCATTTTTTTAATGAAACTCTTATCGTGTTTCTGCTAAAGAAGAACCCTACCAAGGCTCGCTGAATAGTGAAAAATACCTCTGACACCTTAATCTTCTTTGAAGGGACTTACTTTTGCATTGCTATTTACAATAGAAATTGCTCTGAAAGAACTGTAACTTTTAGCTTCAATCAGTCCCATATTCTCATAACGTTAGTTGCGATGGCGGATGATAGTACCTTTGGAATTCCTATTTTTGCTGGATATGACTTCATAAGCAGTTTTATTTACAATACCTACACATATTCACGCATGCGCAGTGCGCACATGTGGTATAACCCACTGTCAACAGCTAATTCGAAATACTAAACTATGCATTTATTTTTGACCCAAGTGGGCGTGCATTCCTCAGTGCTCCTCATTCTTTATCTGTCAATCTTCTTTAAACTACAGAAATTCCTCCTAAACAACTTTGTATTATGCTAAACCTCTTTATCTCACAACGTATTTGATATAACGTAGATAATAATGGAGTTTGACGGTGGTAGATTCAAACCTGTGTTGGATCTGGCGTCATAAATAGTTCACCATAAAATACTCGCATTCATGTGTGAGAACGCGTAATCCAAGCTATCGTCAAATGACAGTTGAAAAAATAATGTATTTCTTTTCGACCCATGTGGACCAACTTTATTGCAACGGAACCGCTCTCGGTTCCGTTGCTGACGATGAAAGTATTCGTCTGAAGTTTCACTCGAATGCACCTCCAACAAACGCGCATTCAGAGGTCGGAACGCTTCCGGAAAATTCCCCACGTCTTTTTGGAACGTGGCTTTTTTCCGGTCCCATTCATCCGTCCCGTTTTTGACGATAAAGTTGAATTCGCTCCTCGTTTGAGTCGCGCGTTTTCTCTTTCCACCATGGCAATCGTTTGCATAGCGTCGCATTGAGCGGACCGAGTGCCCGTATCACTTCCCCTCTCAAAGGATTTCACCCCTGCGTGCCTCGGAATTCTCGACTACGCGACAAAAATTGTTCCTCTCTGGGGTCTCCGACCGCGTTGGCCATGTAGCGTGCCTACTCTCTTGACAGAAAAATTTCCCAAGAGTAAATATAAGAAGGGGTACTCTTCGGGGTTGCGGAGTTGCTGAAAGCCTAGCTCAAGGTTGACACTATTAGAATTCGTAATAATCGGGATAATTTGGAGGCAACTAGAAAAAATGGTTTAATGTCATCGAAGTGTTCTGTCGATTAAGCAATATTTACATGGAAAAAGTTTGTGCTAGGGGACTCCATTAAAGGAGGCCCAAGGACATGGCGGTTAAGCGTTATATCTGTTGCCTTTTCGCGCGTATTTTATTCTGCGACACCACTAGGCAGCGGTATCCCGTTCAGTGTGACTTTCTCCATTTACCATGGTGGGAGTGTTTTTTTTATTGGCAATCGTCTCGCATGCGTGGTTTATGTAATTTATTGGCTCAGTCACGTATTACTGCCGTGTATTTCCTCGTGTGAAGTGGAAATCGATGGCTGGTAGCGCTGCGGGTGGCGATTTTGAAATCTGACTTAAATGCTCGCGGAGCGACAATAATTCTCGGGACGGATTTGAAAAATCCTCTAATTTAATATTAATGATTTTGTTGTTCAGCCCGTCCTGTCCCCCTCCCATATTGGGCGTTGCTCTATAGTCAACAAAAAGGCCTATCCCCATGCATTCTATCCGTATACTTGACTGTATTCGTTATCAAAAATAAAAATGAACACTCACCCCTCTGCTTTTTATTTTATTTGAATTGGTTGTTTCGATTTTGCGATAGAGCTTCTCAAACTCGGGTGTATTTTCTTTTAGTTACGGACACTATACGTATGAGCTGGCGAGAATCGTTTCGTAATATTGTTAAGGAAATGCTAGAAAATAGTTCCGGAGTGTAGTGCTTTACGTTGCGGGCATGTGGACGCTGAGGAAAGAGGGCGAGAAAGACAGGAAGATTCGAGATACGTGGATATGTGGAAAACGGAAAGGTAGAGGAAGTACTAAGTACTGGATATGGTGGGCGAGGAGAGGAAACTTCTGAGGAGATAAGGAAGAGTGGAGGGTTAGTGCGGAGCGAACACTGATCGGGGAGGAAGTATTAAAATGCGTAAAAATGTATAAAATCGTTTCAGGCCTGATTTTGTGGAAGTTTGTTATATCCATGATAAAAACACAAATGGTAATTTCCACACTATTTAATTTAACATTCAACGACCCACCATGGTTTCGACTCTTTGTGTCATTTTCAAGGTGACACAAAGTGTTGAAACCATGGTCGGTCGTTGAGTGTTAAATTAAATAGTGTGGAAATTAACATGTGTTTTTATCATGGATGCGTAAGAATGTTATTAAGCGATGGAAGGGGAGAAAGAGAATTTATGTAATTTCTAGGAAAAATAAATGGTGTAAGCTTCTCTGGGAATTGATGGAGGAAGTTTAATTTAGAGAGGAATAACAGGCGAGTTGATTCGCAAAAGGCTTTATGTGAATACTGTAACGTTTCCGGCTTAACTTTGTGGAACCACGATTGAAGAAAATAAAAAAAATCTACTTTGTACATACGTACGTTCCGCGCTGGAAATTCATTGCAGACCATGGTTTCGACACTTATATATGTCCTGAATAATGGCGTGGTGCTGATACCATAGTCGGTAATAAATGATCTGTGTAGAAAGTACAAGGCGAATTTAATTTTCGTGCTCCTTGTAAACCTACCTTAACTGTGTATGGAATAACTTTAATGAAAAAACGTGTGCATGTATGTAACATTGATGGAGAGGACCGCGTAATGGAGACTTGAGCTTCGAGACGGCTCTCGCTCTGGTTGTAGCCGTGGCCGAGGGTGTATGTGCGTGAGGGCGAAAAGGTAAAGGGTAGGGGGGAGGGTGCGTAGGGGGAGAGGGCCCGGGAAGGGCCGGGGGAGGTTGCCGGCTGCGTTGTTTTCTCGCTGGCGTTGTGTTTTGTCAGTGGGAAATTGGAGGACAGGGGACAAGTGTTTACCAATTTAAAGCCATAGACGTCCAACGTAACCCAACTCCGTGCGAGATAGAGAGATCGAAGCGGTGGAAAGGAGGAGAGGGGGGTGAGGTGGGGACCGAAGGGGGTGGATCTGTTGTCGGAGGGTGGTCTAGTGTATGTTTGTGTGTGTGTGCGTGCATGTCTGCCGGGAAGGGATGTAAGCGCACTTCTTAATGGCATTGTTCGACCGTGTCAGTGTTAATGTCTGTCTCTCTCTCTCTCTCCCTCCCTCATCTCTCGGAGCTCATCCACGGTGCTTTGCAGGTTGGCTCGTTCCTCTCGCTTGCTTGCATGTGTGGGTGGGTGTTGTGGTGGGGAACGGTTAGGGCTTTTGTCTGCAGAAGAAGGGGGAGAGGTGGTCTGTGGGCAAGTTGAGAGGTCCATTAGCGAGGCGTTAATGGAGTAGCCGTGGGAGAATGCGGAGGGAGAATAGGATGGGATGCTGGCTGACTGCTTTGCTCTCTCTCTCTTGCTCTTACTTGCCCCGTTCGGGACGAGTGCGCGGTGTGGTGGTCCGTTTCGGGTCTGCTCCTGCTGCTGCCCCAGGGCCTGCGGACGAAGTGTGTAAAGTGGCGTGCGTTTTGTGGAGCGAGTGCGTATTGTGGGTGGGGCTAATTGGCACGCGCGCCTCTCTCCCTCTCTCTCTCCCAAGCGCCAAGCCTCTTTCTCCCTCTCTCACTCTACTCAAGCGTCCGATTTGTTGCCATTCCTGCCTATTCTTCCCTCATCCTTTTTCACGTCCGTAACTCGGCATCTTCTCGTCTTTCAGCGCGGTTACCTCCTCCTCTCTCTTTCCGGGCCGATTTAGGGGCCTGCTGCCTTCTAAAAACGCTTCTCTTTCTGTTTGGCTTTGTTCGTAATTTTTTACGAACGGTTTTCATTCCGAAACGTTGATTTAGATGGGTTTGCAACGCAATCGGAAATGGTTACGTATGGAAATCATCATTCCGATGATGATATGAGCCCTCTCAGTGGGTCTTCGGAGTGAAAATTATCAAGCACAACAAATGGCGATTTGTTGCAGCCAATCACCATCAACCGTTCGGAATGAGGACCGATCGAAATAATTCCGAGAACTGTCAAGGAATTACATGTTTGCGCTGTGACATTGGGCTCATTCATAGATTTGCATTGTTGTAAATTACGGTAGTCATTGAGAAAAAGAAGAGAGGCATTATTTTTCGTAGTTCCCGAATTTGAGGGAATTTGTACACGAAGCGCTCATTTTCCGCTATCTCCACGTACGCAGAGTTATAACTACCGCGATATTTTGAAGAGGCCACATACACAGGTACATTTACCACAACCAAATTTGACTTTGTTTAAAAGATGTTTTTTGTACGTAGGACCAAAGGTTTTTAATTTGTTACCCCAGTCATGTTTTATTTCAGTCTTTAAAAAAGTTTTTGCAAAATGTACATTCTTGGCTTCTCACTAAAGAAAGTGTAGAACAAATATTGTTATAAAATATTGTTGTGAATGAATTATAAATAGTACTTTAGTTGTTTGTTTTTCATGTACGCACTTAAGCTTTGTTAGTATAGATTATCAAGGTAACACAAAATGAGCTACACTATATGTAAAGCATTATTTTGGATGGTAGCCTCAAACAGGTTATCCTTCGCGGCTACCTAAAATTACTCAATTTTGTTATTTTCATGTAATTTGTGTATGGAGTAATTTATTATTTATTAATGGAGCGAGAAATTAATTATAAGAAAAAAATTAAGCCATGTATACCAAATATCTTAAATACAAGTACATAATAGTGGTGTCGTCAATATCCGTATAAATATTTAATTTCGTTTATAAAAAAACTTAAATTACTATTACGGTCTTTAATTGCGTCTGTAATGACTTCTTGTAGTATTTTGAAGTGAAACCGTGTGAGAAGATTTTTTGAAACATGATTGTTTCATATAATCATTATCAAACAAAATATGAGCACCTATTCAATCTAGGTACATTTCGCGTCATGGGTAAACTAATGATATGATCAATGCTTAAGTGCGTAATTTTAGATTTATCGTTTTCCCGGCGAGTGAGTATAATGAATATTCTTCTGCTTCCTCCCGGATTAGGCTTTTCACCTCGACGTGGGTGAAGATAAAGAGAGATCATTTCACTGGGACTATCTATAGACTATTCCTACCTCTCTAGTACGATCGTAATGGAACTTATGAAACGCATTTGTATTCAACCATAATTAGGTAAACATCTCTACCTATTTAGAGGGGCGTCAGTATTCAATTCAATCCCATAGAAGCTTAAACCCCGAATGTACGATTATGTGATAATACTTTCGCATTTCAGATTTAAAGCTTCGCTCCATTGGTTTTAATTCGCATTATGTTCTACTAATATGTCTCTAAATCCTCTTAAATTGAATTATACATAGGTATTAAAATTAATTCGTAATCTTTTACGGTGATAGTATTAGGTGCATACGTATTTTTTTTCAAATAACACTCACTGGGTAACATGTAGTGCATTCATTCAGGTCAGTACCCTTACATGTATGCTCCTGACCTGTTTTACAGATTGACCTCAGAATTAATTTTTTACGAGATTCAAATATTGAGTTATGAGAATTACAAGAGGCTGGTGTCTAATGTTTTCAATGTCGTTTGAAGCGTGTGTTCGGTATTAAGAACATAAAAATGAATTTGTAAGCGCTTGTGAGAAGGATAAAAACTCAGTCTTCGTATGTATCTCTGTCCATACCGTCGCATCACTCAAGGAAATTGAAAACTGTGACCTCGTCGCAAATATGAGAACGTTGTAAAAGGTGTTTTTCTTCCTTATTGTGCCCTGAGAGTCGCCCAGCTTAGCTGTGCCTCTCTGTTTGTTAGAGTAGTGCTAAGTACCGGTAAATGCATTGAGCTCTCACCGTGATTGCCTGATTGTGGGTTAAATGGGAAAGAAAGATGCAGTGTGAAGGTGACTTAATGTCGTGGGGGTGTTTTGAGGGGAGGAGAGAGAAGTATTTCTCTATTTAAAGGAATTTCTTATCGTGGAGAAGGCATAGAAAAACATTGAGCTAGGGCATACGTCATTGCATAAAATCCTACTTATCTTCATGAATCTTATTTCAGGATCAGTGTGTTTGAAGTGACGTGTGTTAAGCGGAGTGCTAGATATTGAAGCTTGAAAGCTTATCTAACAGAATCTGAACAAGGATGGAGTTACATATGTTTGCTATAACTTCTTTTCGGCACCATTTCGTTGCAATAATAATTTTCGTTCTTTGTCGATTCTGTCCGAGAGACCTAATGCAAGATAGAATAGAATAGAACATTTTTATTATGCTATAGGTAAAACCTATGAGAGCAAAAAATCAAGATAAAGAGCTGAGCTGAAGGAATTGCTCAGAGTACGCAATAAAGAAAAAAATCCTGTGGTAGTAATGACTTGTCTGGGTCGGAAGCTTGCGTAAATAATTTACATGTATTATCATCTATTGGTGCAAAATATCAGCGATAACTGGTTATAGTGGTCTGACTGAAAAAAAATAGTGATCCTATTCCGACCGATGCTCATGTGTAAAAAAATGCTCAATAGTTGTTTGTGAAATGTTTTTTATATAATTTCTGTTTACTCAACTTGGTGGTGCGGGGTACTGTATTTCATTTTAAATTTTTAAGATGAAACATGTGAATGCTTTCACGTTTATTTAACTGTGTAGCATGCTTATGGCAATTTCTTCTTTTTAACAATAAAATTATGATTCATAGTTTTCTCAATTCGTGAGCACAAATCAGCTATTTGTAGCTTAAATGATGAGGGTGGTATCTAAAAGACGTAACATTTGATTATGTGCGGAGATTCGAATCCCGATTAAATATTACGGACGAAACGCCGCGCCGGCGGACGATTATTTTTATAAAATATTTCGGGGATCAGTGCTCTAATGTAATTTAATTATTAATCAAAGTATCTAAAATGATGAATCGTGTGGTATGTACAATTTTTTTGGCTTTGACTGATGAATGTTTACTTTTTTTTTTAAAGCGAATCCGTCAATATCATCAAACTCTTTTGTTTGAAGCCAAAGTTACTTTTTTAGTTCGATATTTTTTACTCTTGTGTCCTTTATCTTTCTATGCGACGCTCAAAGTACCCCATCGTATTGAAACAACATCAGTAGTATTTCCAGGATATAAGGTGGATTCTTTTGGCTGCTTGGAAATCTCTGTAAAGGCGGGGACACATCACATCTATCCTAATCCCTCTGCGAAATCCCGTCTTTGCTTTACGCTCTAATGGAATGACTTGTTAGAATTACTTTACCTTGAGCTCAACTCTAGTGTTATGACGTAAACATTCGGGTGACTAGATATAATAATGTAGGGATAATCCTTGCTTGTCATTGTTATAACTTCGTAATGCTAACGTAAGTCGAAATTAAATTCTAAACGAGGCAGGAAAGCTTGGCTCTATACATTTAACTTGACGTGCGGATAACAGAAATTTGATGGAATATATGACATTCGGAAATAATAATGCTTGACGGAAAACAATATTTTAGTAGGTAATAAATTTAAAACTTCATCGTACCGAATAAAATGCTTCCTTTCGTGTGAGATTTTTTCGTTTTGTCTATCGATTAGGGCAATAATAAATTAAAAATAATTGGTATCAGAAAAGAATTGCCGTGAGATTCGAAATAACATTTTCAAAAAGTGCTTATTTGTGATTTTTATCATATTAACGAACTAATTGGTTGAAATTTGGAAATGCATTCTCAGCTGCCGATTTGAGGAGCACGGAGCCCGGACGATTTTGTTCGGCCGGTTTCTCCTCGTATGAAAGTGTTCATTAAATGGCTCTGTTGGAGTAACTCACTTTACTTGGTAGCTCTTACTTTATCCTGATATTTAAGTAGTGGAAATTTTATGGCTTTTGCTTATGATGGATAAAATTAAATTCGTTTCATAGGCTAGATAGAAGAAAGCGTTAGTGAACAACTGGAATCAGAGTGGTCATGGTTGTACTTCTTCCTAAAAAAAGTACAGAGAAACCTACGTTGAGAAACCAGTGCCTTCGCGGCGGAAAATAAGAAAATAAATTAATACCACGGCGTATCATTAACATTTTATTACAACAATTATACTAATTATACTTTCAAAACCACCTGAAACCTTCTAAGCGATAGCTTTCATGTGTAAAATAAAAATAAAATATTTTCAATCGATAAAAACCGGAATGATGGGTTTTTGAGATGCTGGTCGAATCAGGTCTAGAATGGTCTCTGCATCCTTCTCGGCACTGGCAGAATTATATTTACCTTTATTGATCTTTTCATTTGCTTGGTTTTATTTCACTCATTTCGCTAAAAATAGGGTTTCGACGTTTGGGTAATTGAATCTATTACGAAGCCTTTATATGTAAAGAGACAACGTAAATAGTTCTGGAATAGGTATTACTTGCAGACGAAGTAAGAAGTAGTGAAGACTTACTTTAGAGTCCTCAATAACCTAGAGTATTTCGGAATTAGTTTCAAAATTTTGCATGCTATATGCTTTTCTTGGGTGAAGAAATATTTTAATAGCTACTATTTTCTAAGAATCTATTTTGAACTTCATACTTTATCCATGCGATAACATGCGAGGTGTGCAGTGATCCGAGCTTTAAAAATATTACAAAAATATTTCCATGAAATTTGTAATTTTGCTCTTAACTATGGACAATGAATGTTTAAAAAATTCTCTCTTTGGTACTAAAGTGAGATTTACCGTGACTCCTTCGAGAGGGTATTTCATCAAAATTTCTGACCGTGAGAGGAAAAGTGTTCTGAAATAAATCTGAATCCCAGGTGGTCCTTAAATAAGTGGCATTTTTTAAAATTACTGGACCTTGCTGAAATTCAGGATTTGCTTACTTTGAGAATCAGTTATGCAACACTATTTCCTATTTTGTTTATCTATTCAGTGATCAGTGATATCTAAAAGATTTTTATTTTTCTTCATTTTATGTACTGCTCTACCGGAAGCTTTTCTAATCGCATGTTTCTGAGTACATTCTTCCATGTTTTCAAATTGAAAGTTGCCTGGAGGTTACAAGATATTATTGGTGTCACTGTCGGTTTGTACATCAATACTCCTCATTCTTACAACGGTATCAACTTATTAAAGTATCGATTTGTTGAAGACATTTCTAATAATTTTTGTTGGCTACAATAGGCGGTTTTCTTTACTAAAATCAAGTAACTCAATTCAGTAGCTTCTGTAGTTAATTGAAAATGTCAAGGTTTTCAAGCGCATATTGAGGTGTCTACGGAGCATGTTATTTTTCAGTCCATGTCGCCCGTTGACGATGTGCCATTTGACTTGAAGGGATTCAATCAAGACGCATACTTGAGGTTAATTGCGTGGTGATTACGAATGGAAATCGCAAATGCTGCGTTCGCCCGATACCGTCGTCCTTAGTGGGAACATTTGATTGGAAACACTGAAAGTAGAAAGAGGTTGATTGGAGAGTCCTAAGTTAAGAGGATGAGGGCGAGATTGAAAGTGTACGTGTGCTTGGTAATTGCCAACCGGAAGATGATTACATGGATATCTCTGCATTGCGAGCACGCGCGGTATCGTTACGTTTTTGTTAGGATTGCCTGTTGATTGCTTATTCGGGAATGCGTCAAATTCGAGGGGTATTTCGCACCATCCCAGAGGAAATTAAGGATTTGACCCCCTCTTATTTGTCGAGAATACCATTGGCTTTCGTCCCAAATTTACAAGCTGCTGAACGTGATTTGCTAAATACGCAGAAATTTCGGGAAATTGCAGCGAATGTGACGAAAAGCGTATCTCTGTGTGCAATAGGAATCTTTATGGTCCGTTTTATAATGTCTATTTAAAACTTTGCAGATTAATTTTTTAAGATTAATTAAGATTAAGGCTTAATCATATCACGCTTAACGCTAACAGGACTTAATAAAATTGGCCCATTGTTATCAGACGAGGAGGGACCATAAAGAAAAATGTTACTTTGAGTCGTTAAAAAATGAGGCAGCTTGAAATGTGACATAAAAATGAACAAATTGGTAGCTGCCTTGACGATTTGTGTGAGGCTTATTTGGTTAAGAATGGAGTCATAAATATTTATGTATGATTAAATATCTGCGTCATTAGTGCCATACACGACCTTACTTCCCGTATGTTAGAGTTTTGATGCATTAATTTGTAGATTTGCCTACATTTAGTAACCAGACCTTCTTGAAGAGTAATATCATATACGTATTTACTAATTCTGGCGTTGTTTGAATAGGTAGTAGAATTTCCTACGCATTATTAAGCATTTACTAGCCTTGGGTAGAGTAATTGTGTCCATAGATGAAGGATAGGACATTGAATTTCTGGTATCAAGTTTTAACCAAAGTGTAGTGAACTAAAAATAATATTATTTGAGGATGTTAGGTTCTTTGTATTAGTAATAGTATTTATATTTATCCTCGAGAGTCTTTGATAATTATGAAGTTAATGTCCTTGTAAAGGAATGTTATTGCCACTGATTGTATTTCGAGAGCAATATTCGTAAAAAGAGGCCGTTATAGTGCGGATGAAATTTTTACTAGGAGATTTCCTACTTCCCCCATTATTCCCCCTTGAATCTATGTATGAGATGTCACGAAGATTCAATCACTTCAGTTAAATTAATTATTTGTTTTAAACTGTTGCCGTTATCAACTTCTAAACAAGAAATTCATGAAAATGGTTTAAACCTTCATCCATTGTGTATTCGTCATTAGCAACGGTCGCTTATTAAACGAAAACACACTTCGTGCAAACATATAACTCCCTCCACTTCTATTAATAGTTGCGTAAAAAATAATTCGATGATAAGTTCCACGTGCATAAAAATAGCCTTCGCGTTTAAGCGCTTGAAACGGATTCTATCCCACGGCGACCCAACATATTGAGAACCATATTATTTATTTACGGAATCCTCTTCCAGGGCATCAGAAATTTACTTCATCGCATGGCTTGCTTTCTCTGATTTCTGTCGTTGTACTCAGTCGAAAGACGCAAAGAGGATGGCTTTTATCTACTTCGCATTTATATCTGTGCACTTTTTCTTAACCTCTGTTTTCAACAAAGGAATAGGGTTAAGGAAGTTTGGTCAATTTCAAAAATCGCTCGTCAAATTTTTTCGCTAACGTTTCGCTTCTTTATTTTATAATCCTCAGGGCTTAAATTTCTATTTAGATTTATAGTTCATTGATATTATATTGCTATTACATTTAAAACTGTCACGTTCATGAAGAGAATTAGAGAGAAGGTGCCGATATATTACCGTTTGATTTTTTTTAAGATATTAACCTTGGGAATTTAATACAGCTTTTATTTGCAATACATACCATACCAGTTCATACCAGTCATTGGAGTCAGGGAAATAATTATTAGGAATAGAAGTCATGGGATTGTCGGAGAAACTAGATAATATAGCCAGAGAAATACTCCAGAGACGCAACACGAAGACTAAAATCGTTGCTGAGTTAAGTATGGTATATGCACTTCGAAACTGACTATTTATCATTTTTCTGTCGTAAGTCGCGTGTTCTTGTTTTGTCAATTAAATGAGGAGGGCGAATGGTGAAGGACTCTCCTTGTGTGCCCCTGCGCTGAAATTTTCTCTCGAAGGAAAAAGTGTTGTTGAAGGAGAATCCACTCTGCATCATAAAGATAAAGACCTCTACGAGAGAAGACCTATTAGAAGCGTTTCCGCTTCTAAACTCCTCGAGTTTCCCGAGGGTGCCAATATTTTCCCGTTTAAAAGTCCTGCTTCACCTCCACTGGTAAGCCGGGAAGGCCAAGAATTAGAAACACCTCTTGAGAGACGCTTAAGGATTCCCGTTCACGAGCGCTAACACACTACCGTCGACCGGAGTTTTTTTTTGTGCGCCGACATTTTAAAATAGTTTTTAGACAAATGTTTGCCTTCTTTTGTGTATAAAGAAGTGTTCTATGGATTTAGTGGAGACGAAACGACGTGCTGCCCCATGCTAGCGAGCATCCACTCCTTCGTCGTGGTTGCAGTGGGGACAACTGTATGGACAGAATACTAAGGGCGTATAGTTTACAACCTCTTTGTTAGGTGCAGCGAACGGGGTTCATTTTGAGGAGCGCGTCATGCATTTATAGCTTACCGTGGGGGTCAATAAACTCTATTTTCAGACCACAATATAAATTGACACTTCACTGATTTCACTTCCATTCCATTCATCTTTTCCATTTTCCACTACCACCACGTATTGAACGTCTACTTTATTTTCTGTTTGCACTCCCTATGTGCTACATTCATAGCAGTACTCTTAAATACCCTTTCCATAACAATTTTACTAACGATTCTCTCATAAGGCCTTTTCTGATCATGAACGCCTCACTTGCGGACGGTATTCTCTTGATATCTTCATAGAAGTCGTATGTTGATTTCAGATAATTTGTGAAACATTTTTGCTTTTTGTACAGTAGGCGAGGGATGAAGTTGGTGGAGACATTCTCCCAGGGTTAAATGCGTAGGAATAGTCAAGATGAAATGCAATTAATCAGTGAAGGAAGTTGAAATATCTTGACAGATATTTTAAATAGAAAATCATGATGAGTGATTACACGATAAGAAATATTTCCGATGTATAATAACTATCTTGAGTAATGAAATTTCTCTCATTGAGGTTTCTGAGCGAAGTATATTCACTTACCTCTAGCATGGATATACAATATTGGAAATAAGGTGTTGTTGAGGGCTAGAAGTCAAGGAAAAAGATATTCCATGGTGAATTATTTCAGTATAAGTGATTGATAGTTGTTGATATTATCGTCGCAAGTTAAAACGCATACCGCTAAATGTGAGTAGTTGATGGTAAGGGAGTTCTCTAACACGTAATCTTTTCATTGTGTTCTTTTTTTGGGCCAAAAGGCGAGGTTAGGGGAATCTACATGACAATTTATGTAATTGAAAAACACAATTAAACGTAACATTGAATGATGGCGGGTGGAATAGGCTCATTTACTGAGAGCTATGAAAAATCATGAAGAAGGTGCATTTCCGCTTAAATGATAGAGTGAGAGTTTGTACATCGCAAGAGAGGCAAGAAGAGCAAACTGACTACCGTATCTAGTGGAATACTGGAAACTAGGAGAAGACCTTACTTAAAAATGGGGTTATTCCTTTCAAATGGAATTCATTGATCATTCCGTAATTCAGTCAAGAGTAAAGGATTAAGCTGTAAAAGTTGTTTAAGTTAAACGCTAAAAGGTATTTTAGATATCTTTCTCGAAGCTAAGTATTTGTAAGATGTTTTGCTTTATTCGTCACTAGTGCCATATATTTTCTACTGATTCCGATTGAGAATAATAGGGTGGTTTCCTATTATTTTTTTATTGCCTAAATCGAATGATTATTACTCCTGGAGTACGCGTTTAACGCTTTTATATTTTTAAATCACGATACCTATTTTTCGCGATTAATACAGAAGAATGATGACGAACAAATGGATCGACCGAGTTAGTAACGAGGAAGTCCTAAGAAGTGTAGGAGAGAAGAGAAGCCTCATGAAAACCTTAACAAGAAGACGGAACAGCCTTATAGGCCTGATGAAGCCAATCGTCGAGGGAAGAGTGGAAGGCAAGAACGGAAAAGGGAGACCTCGAACAAAATACATGGAACAAGTAAAAAAGGATGTGAAAGAGAAGAAATACTTAGGAAAGAAAAGATTAGCTGATAGGAGAACTGAGTGGAGAGCTGCGTCAAACCAATCCTGGGATTTTTGACCGATGATGATGAAATGAAAAGTGAACATTTTCAAACGTGCGAAAACGCAACGGCTAAGTATGAACGCTGGGAAAACCCCATGTGACGTCATTCTGGTCCCCGCTGTCGCCGTGTGAGGTGACCTTGGGGCGAGGATGTGTGCGCCACTGCGATGCAGGCTGCTAGCATGTAGCAGAGTACCCTGCTAGCAGGTAGCGCTTGGCTTAAATTAGGATTATTAATACCTTATCAAAAGCAGGAAACTTTCCGACCATAGGCAGTTTTAAGAGGTGATTATTAAGAGATGTGTCCCTGAGCTCTGTGCCTCATGCATGCATTGGTAATATCAGACTATGTAAAACTCCTATCTACTCGTATAGAAACTAGGTCCCTGTGACGTCACGTGGAGTGGCATCGCATGGGCGCCAATATGGCCTTTTTCAAATGCGGTTAAAATTGACCATTGCCATTCGTCTAAACTGGGATTTCTAAAACAAAATAATCTGTATATTATGAATACACTAATGGTGGGTAACGAATCGCAATCAATGCCATTCGTTTTCTTTGATGAAGGAAACTACCCTATTGTCAGTGTTGGGGAAATTATTTACCATTTGCTATTATTAAAAATTTATCGATTTTTGATTCCCCGTGCATGTAAGCTCTCTGAAAGTATCTCCTCACTGCGAACTAGAGAAATTTATGCAGCGTGGCCATTATTGACGCCCGCAAATCATCATCTGATTCATTCATTCCTCTCGAAGCTGCTTTGCTCTAACGAGCGAAGGCTTGCGGTAAATGATTCGTGGCGTGATGGCTCGAATGCAACCGCGCCAGAGCGTTGGATCCGCCCTTTTCATTTCTCTTCATACCTCGATGGTTCGCAACGTTGTACGGTTAATGTAATTCGAGGCGGTGGAAACCGCAGCCCAACGGAACGACGGATCGGGTTGGATGTAAAGTTTATCAGGCGCGCCAAGCCATCCCCTTGCTGCGTGCAGACAGCAATGCGTGTTCCACGCGTCTGCCGCGGTTTGCTCTTCATTATCGCGGCCACTGAAGCGATTCCGTCCGTTGTTTTAGGGGGCTAAGTTATTTTGAATTAATCATCGCCCGTTTTGAACGCATGAATTAGGATTTATTATTCACGGATCGCATCATACCTTGCCGAGGTGGAGATCATCGCTTGACAAGCCGTGAGAGTTTTGACGACGTGGATGTTCATCCAATACAGTTCATTTCGCGTTCGTTTTTATTTTCGTGCCCTGGGTTTTGCGATCAGGGGTGGGTAGCAATCGGCTCCTGCGCGTGGATTTCGTAAAGAGTTCTCGCTCTTCATTCTCGACTGCACTGCTGGTTGTGATATAGAAATGAAATAATAAGCTTTATGATAGAAAATTAAAATGAAACAAATTGAATGCTTTAGGAATCAATTTTGAAACACTATTTCCTAGATTGTTTATCTATTTATCGATCAGTAATATCTAAAATATTTGTGTTTTTGTACGTATTGTGTGAAGCAATCCATTAAGCCTTTTTTATCGCCTTTTTCGTAGTCCCTTTTTCCATGTTTTCCAATTGAATGTAGTGTGGAAGTTAGGCGATACTATTTCTTTCACTGTCGGTCTAAACGACGGTATTCCTCTTTTCAGTATTACATAAACTTATTGAACTTATCGAACCTTCAAAACATTCCGAATGATTTACTAGCAGGGATCGGGTGGGTGTGGTGGCTTCCTATCCGGCGGACTTGGGTTCAATTCAAATCTCGGCGGTGACAGAGAATTTTCAGAGTTCTCCCGATCCGTGCCTGAATGTTGTATGGAGTACGTTTAAAACGCAACACTCCGTCCGTCGGGCCGTGGTCCCCTTGGCGCCTTTCGTCAATAGCAGGCTAAGGCCGACGCCGGGTTTCTTTCCACCCTTCCCTCCATACCCTTCCCTCACGGCACAAATGACCTCAGCTGTCGGTCACCTCCTCCATATAACATACCACGATTCACTGGCCAAAATAGACAACGTGCTACACTAAATTCAATCTTGAAACTTTTTACCGCGTATCACCTAACTAGCTCAAAATTTAAGCGCGATTAATTGACTAATACCCCGGACAAGCGTCTTCTATACGGGTGTTAAAATAGGCGATTCTCCGGTCTTCCTTTCGAATTTTTTTGTCTCCTAATACGCATTGAAAAATGTGTTTACAAATTTCTACACTCGCAATGCTGATTGCAGAGCGATGCGAATTTCACGGGGAAATAGTGTACAGTTAAAAATTTTCAGCGAAACTAATATGTTCGAGATGATATGAGGACCCTAGAAGCCAAGGGGTACAAATGCAACTTTTATAATTTTGGAGTTGTGTGCAGTTTATGGTTGACGATACACACGATATTGTTGTGGAATCTATATATATATACTGAATTTATACATCTATACTTACATGTAAGTGATTCACTTGGCCATAACAATATTGTGTACTCCACCAACTATTATTATGGTTGAGTATGATACAATAGAAGAAATACGTAGGTGTGAAAAGATTAGCTGATAGGAGAACTGAGTGGAGAGCTGCGTCAAACCAATCCTAGGATTGTTGACCAGTGATGATGATGATGATACAATATTGTATGACATGTATATAATATACAATGTTCAGCACACTCTTTCCCCCCCCCTTTGGACCCTACCTCCCCACTATTTCCCTTCCCTCAGCTATCTTTCATCCTTAACTACAGTCTCCTACCTAACTCTGAGGAAGGTGGATGTATGCCACCGAAAATTTAGTCGCATAAAATAAAAAAAGGGTTCACCTTCGCAACCGAAGATTGCGGGTCATCCCGTTGCTAGTTTTTGTGAGTGTCACTTTTTCATGTGTTTCTGTGTTTTTTTAATTGTCAATTTTAGTCCGTTTCTTCGATCGGCCATATACATTTCGGTGTCACGAAAAAGGCTCTGCAAAAAAAGCGTACTGCGAGGAAAACGCTTAGTTAACCCTATTGGAGTTACAAAAGCAATCCGGCCCCTGTTGAATTAATTAGTTTCTTATTCCTATCACACTTTATCCAGGCTTTGGACTACCCAAATTATTAAATAATAAGCAGTTTTTAATCATTTACATGAGTTTAAAATCTGCTTGAGTATCGCTTCGTCTGTTTGAACTTTTTCAAGATATTTACAGTCCTGTCGGTGTAATTAGGCTAATTCAAAATCAGCGAAAGTGTATCTTGGTTAAAGGTAAGTTTTTATGTGGGAGAAAATGTACCTGAGCTATTGTATTGCGTGATGACTCACCCCCAAGTAGCTCCAAGTATTGGTTTCGTGGTAACTTAGGTAACCCCAGATCTAATCTATCACATCGGCCATTGTGCTCTTCATTCGCACTTGTCCATATTTGAGCTAAATTCGCTGTGCGCTTTTTTCGCATAATCAAAATTACAATGGTCAAATCTCTGCGCTCAAGGCTTCGTAGCCTGGGGTCTCTGATGCTCACCACTCACCATTCGACCCTACATTCACAGGGCCTTGCCCCTTTTAATGGGGGGAGGGGGGTAAATGGAGGTTAGGGGAGGGAATGGTCATTTCGCCCTCAAACGCACCCACGGGCTGTCGCCTTCACTTGTTTCCCCACCGTATTCCTCCGCAGCCACTGTCTCTCTTGAGGACCGCGTTGAATAAAACCCCTTCCGGTGGTCCAGCGGAGATTAATTGGCGGCACAATTGCGGCGAGCCGATGACAGGAGCTATGTTAAGAGTGTAAAGAGAAGGCTGGTGAAGAGTATAATATGGATCAGGGCCGGAACTGGGGGTTTTGTCAGGGGGGCAAAGATCAGTTTTCCGTCTTCCCCCCTGATTCCCCCCTCACCATTATAATATACAAAATACAAAACAAACTATTGTACAATACAAAAAAATCTTACATCCGTAAGACATTTTTTTGATGTGGTAGTCGTAATAGTGAAACACGCTGTATTTTTGGAGTTAAGAAGTTTTATATATGTTTTTGTTTAATAATATCTAAATTACTAATTAGTGCTGATTAATTTAATTAGAAGGCATAAATGACTTTTTATAATAACATTTTCAAATTTTGCCCCCTCTGCCTCGCCCTATTTCCAGACCTGATGTGGAGTGTAGCGATTTACGGAGTGGGAACTTGTTCGCCTAGGAAAGAGGGTTAGAGTATCCTGAAGACGTTGGGGATGTGCTTTCGGGGGAGAGTACTCGCTATTGTTTACTTATTTACTTACTTATATGGCCATTTATACCCTAGATGGTATTTAGCCTCGCCAACTGTCTGCCTCCAATTCCTCCGATTTTCTGCAACGTCCTCGCGGACTCTCATTCTGAATGAAAATGAACTTTGTTTTTCCACATAAATATGTGGAAATATTTTTCAAAGTTCATTTTCATTCATCATGAGTAAATTCCACAAAGTGACGCCTCAAACCACCGACTCTCATTCTCCTCATATCAATGATTACCTCATACCCCCATAATTTTTTTTTGGTCGTACCGCAGGTCGTCTTCCATCATGGTTGTGGGACAGAAATATTTCCTTGACACTTTATTGTTGAAGACGATTAACTTCTTTTCTGCACTTTTGTCGTAAATCCATAATAATTTATATCAATTGCTATTATTACTGTCAAAGTATTCTGCCGTTTAAGGTTTACCGGATGGAAAGTTTCTAATGGGGAATTTTGCGTACTCGCTCACCATTTTTTTTTTAAATTTCGATTGTGATGGAGGTTTATAAAGAGAGAGACCTGTATTTATCTGTTTTTCTATCCGTCGCCTACTTCTCTAGTTATCTTGTAGAGAAAAATCGATGGCTTTAACCATTTCGCATATAAGTGAGCACGTCACGCTCTCCTGCCTGCCGTATCACTGTAAGGTGACCTGAAATTAAACCACTAGCCGTGGAATTTACCCTGTTGAACGCGAAACAGTGGACTGCAAATAATTCTGGGAATGGCGTGTGGGGATGACTGTTGGGGTTAAAAGAAATTTAAGATTAAAACATTGATGGATGGCTCTTTACTGATACGTGGAAGGTGAAATGAATCGATCCGTCGAATAAGGATTGGAAAAAGAATGTGGTGTTCGATGGAGAAGGCCCCCTAAAGAAAAGTTGTAATTGCAATGCTGGATTTAACCAAGGGATTGGAAAATCTATTTCGATTTGTATCGATAATCGATTATCTTACACCGATTTTCGATTTAGTGGAAGTGGACTCTTTTGTGTCGAAAAATCGATAAAAATCGATTCCAGCCGGTTCGATTTTTAGCTTGCTACAGCTTTTGTATTTTGCCGCTTCGCTTTGCATAATAATTAATTTATTGATGATAATAATAACATATTGACTTACACGTTGGGTCATTCAAATAGAATCCTCTAGGCCTTTCGTTCAATGGAAGAAACTTGAATGTGTACCGCAGGATGTGGTTACTTAATGACGCAAATTCTTGGTGTTTTAAATTCCTTTTTTCGGGTAAAGCTCATATTCTACGCAGTACCTTAGTAACACACGTTTTCTTTTGTAGTCTTTAGGATCACAGCTGGTGATTTGAAATGCTAAGAATAGAATATCACAAAGTACCGATCAACTGTCTGAAAATTACATCCACTGTCTCCCTTTTAGTTACAGCCTATTTTGCCTGGTATAGCGAAGAATGCCGGGGATTTTTTTTTGGCGAATTTGTAGTTATGCCCTCAAAAATTTATAGAAAACCTTATGTGCGTTTTCTGAAGCTAATTTTTTTAAAGTGTGCTCTTAATACTTTAGGGTATGTTATAGCATAGCAAATACTAAAAAAACAGTCGCAAAAGCTATACTAGCAGAAAAAACTGAAGGCAGTTAAAAAAAAAACGCAGCCGATGGATCAGCCCGCTAGCAATATAAGGGTGAACCGTCTTTAAGCTGTTTTTCAAATCGCGGAATGCGATATTTCTTCATGATCAATATCGAATCAGGTTACCTCTAGTGCATCTCGTATCACGTAACCGATGCATGACAATATTGCACAACCCTATATTGGGGGGAGGAGGGGAGGGGAATGAGCCTGGGGGCACTTTGGGGTGTTTTGTGGTGGCGGACTGGATGAGGTCAAGGGTCCGCAACGGCATTAAACCGAAAGCCAATTAATTTGGTGAATGCCTCCTAATGCGGCTTGTTGACGGAAGGGGTCCGCGTGGCAGTGCCTCCCCATGCCCCTTAGCATTCCCCCCCCCCCACTCTCAAGGCCCATTCCTGGCACCCGGCCCTCTCTCACCGACCGCGGAACCCAAACGCGGGAGGACGGAGCGGGTTTCTCTCTCTCTCGTCCGTTGAGTCAACAATCCCTCCTTCAGGGCGGTCTCCTCTGGCCCAGTCCCATGCTTACAGGACCCACCCGAACTTCCTCAGCGGACCATCAAATACCTCGTCAATGTCTTGTTTTCAATGCGTTCATCTTAGAAGAGGTCCCACTTCCGCTCAATGTGGTTTTTTGACAATTTACTTTGTCTAAAAGTTACGCTATTATCAGGAAATTTTCAGGGTTTTGAGGAGAGTGAAACCTTGTTAAATATCACCTGTATCGTAAAATATTAAAGTTTAATTAAATTATTTTCCTTGAGGAATAGGCACTCTAAAGCGACCTAATTCAATTAGGTATAGTAATCTGTTATGGTTGCATTTATTTGAAGAAAATGTTTGATTAGTATAATTAGATTGAATCGATATGCTTGTCATTATTTCCGAAAATTTTTAAATGTTCTATTCTGTTTGAAATATTTAATTCGTGTGGATAGATGACCCTGCTTAAAAATTTTCATAGTTCAAAGGTAGTAAACCCTTGACATTAATCATCTGTATCTTGTGTATGCGAATATTTTATTTAAGTATTTTTCTGTGAGAAATATGTTAACGCTTAAAGCACAAAGTTCAATTAGCTCAGGTAATTTATAATGGCTGAATTATTTGGAAAAAAATATAGAATGTGTATAGTTAGATTGAATGGACTCGATATGTCGGTGATTATTACCTAAGGTATGTGATTTTTCTGATAGGAATATTTAGTTCGTGTAGATTGATGTCTTTGTCAAACGTATATAGCTGTCTGGAAGTGTAATAGGAAGATGCTGGTGATATGTGTTGAGAGTAGGTGACAGCCACATCAAAAACTATACTCTCATTCTTTGTAACAATTTGTTGGATGGTTAGAAAGGTGAAGGTGACCCATTAGGGATCTTCGGCTGGGAAATTCTACATATTCAAGAGCTAGGAGCTACATCTTTTCCTCGAACAACCTAAGACTTATTGTTAAGTTCGCTGTCGTGGTCGTAAAGTTGCAAGAATTTTAAATGAGCGCGCCCGAACTCTTCCCCCAGATTTGAACCCAGGATCCTTCAAACTCCGGCCAGGCGCTTAGCCCACTAGCGTATCTGTCCATATGGAACATTAGGAACTTAAACATCCTTTTAATTCCATGTAAACACAATAGCCCGGTCAAAGTAGACATTGACCCTTGCATAAATTGCCAACAAGCTGAAAATTTGCATGAACCTCAAGGATACCACTCTAATGAAATCCTGAAAAGTCCCCATCGATCCCGTGTGTGCAAAAAAGTTTATTCAAGGTCAAAGGTCACAAAAATGAGTTTTTTTGCATTTTTTGGCCAAACGGTTAGTTTTATGATAAAAATGTCTCGAATCAAAATAGTAGATCAGAAAATTATCTACAAAATTGTCATTTCTATTTTTACTCTAAGATTTACCGTTTCTGAGAAAAAGCCTTTCGAATGTAGGCTGGAGCTGTACTCTCCGTAATATGTTTGACTATATTGTTGCGTTCTCCGAACATTATTGGAACATTATTCATTATTATTTAAAAGGTTTGTTGCTACAAGTGCGCCCTGCTTTTCATTCATTGATATCCCATTCTAGACATCCGAAGTTTCGGTGGACTTCTCTTTTCACTCCCTTTAAGAATATTTTTTATTTCCCTATCTAACGAAAATGTTTGTCTTGTTTCGTTTTCCTTCGATGGTACGTCCATAATTGATGGCTTTTCAAGTTTCTGGAAGGAAGGTTCCTCCTTCGCTCCCCTCCCCTATTGCGAAACCAATCGGAACTTCCCATCCCCAAAGTGTCCCTTCCCCCAACCCCCTTGGCGCAAAGTTTGCGGCCCGCGGCAATTCCGATCAATGGCTTTAAGTTTTATTGAAAGAGAGGAGAGGTTGATCCTTGGAAAGCGTTTTGGATTCGTAGTAGTAATCACAGCTGGTTTCCATTAACGCTCACGATTACCTATGCCACCGGAAGTAGAAACTCGGGTTGGGGATAGTCCGAAAGAATCTTGAGAGACGAGATGATGGAAGACGAGTCTTCCGAGATCAGGGTCTTGTCCTCGGAGAATTCCATGTTTTGAACCTGGAAAAAGGTGAATATTGACTTGGCTAACGAGAAGAAAACCCTGATATCTCCGATAGTTACTTGTTCCCCCAGTAAATTGTGATAGTTTTTTTTTAAATTACTTAAACTACGTTTATTCTGGCGAAACATTTTCTCTTTTTTTTCTTCATCGTATTTGTTCATACTTTTCGTCGTTCTTCTGTACTATTCTTTTCCTGCACTCCTCATCTCGAATATCGTGTGGAATCCAACAAAATCACGTGTTTTTCTCTTATGGAGAACGATTAAGTGAGTAATATTCAGATAGGTTATACATTTGTGAGAGGATATTATTTTTTTATAGAAAGCCGTTCATTTCTTTTACTTATCTTTCAAATAAAACTAATGAAAGTATGATAAAGTAATTACAAAAGCGGAAGTGTATTTCATAATTATTTCATTTTCTTTTTTTCAACTCTTATTCGACCCAAATTTGGCCGATACAATTCTGAAGCACCCAAGGTTCATAATTTATATCCGTAGTGATATTTTTATACCATCGGTGACTTAAATTTAAAATTCAATTAAACTTATCTATACTTTTCTTTTGATTAGGTCTTGCATCTTAATGTTCCCCATCCCGTTTCGACCACTAATTTTATTTAATTATTTTGTCCCAGTAATATCCAATACTTTATTATTGTGGCGTGATAGATTAACTCGTTCTGATTGTAAAATATAATATCAATGGTTGGAGGGCGAATTCCCCACTCTTGCGCCCCACATTGTGCCGCAAGGGTACTTTTCGGGGTCTATTGGAGGATCGGGTTGGTGTGGTGGCTAGAGTGTTGGCTACCCACCCGGCGGGCTCGGGTTCAAATCCCGGCAGTGGCAGAGAATTTTCAGAGACTGCCCGATCCCTGCTTGAGTGTTGTCTGGAGGACATTTCAAGCGCAACACTACGTCCGTCGGATGGGACGTTAAGCAGTGGTCCCCTTGGCGCCTTTCGTTAAGAGCAGGCTAATGCCGACGCCGGGTTTCTCTCCACCCTTCCTTCCATACCCTACCCTCATGGCGCCAATGACCTCAGCTGTAGGTCGCCTCCTCCAAATACAATACCATACCATTCGGGGTCTATTGAAGGGTATTTTCCTAGGTCTAGTCAAGACTAATTTTCGGCGTCATCAATGGAGGTTAGCGGATGCATAGGAACAGACCCATCGATCGGAATCATACCCTTTACCAGTTAGACCACTACGCTCTTTCTAAACGGAATATAGCGTAAAATATACAAGGTATATTATACCTTACAACAGTGTTTCCCAAACTTTTTCGAGCCACCACCCCCTTGGATCCATAAACCTATACTCAACGCCACCCTAATCGGTATCTTTAAAATAATAATCAAAATCATATACTAATTAACCACATGAGGAAAATTGTAATAATTAAATTAAAAACAATGAATAATTAAATGTTTATTTAGAATCCAATGGATGTATAGTTTTTTAATCATTTATGCAAATGATTTGATACACAATAAAAGGAAATTAACTGAGAATATACTTTTGACTTAAAAATAAATAATTTTAAGAAAGCTTTTTTAGAATTTTTCATGTCATTGTATTACTTAAATGAAGCAATTATATTGCATGAAAACTTTCAATTTATGGTAATAGAATGACAAATCATGTTTTGTTAAAATTATTTTAACAAATAAGTGACTTTTTATTTTAATTGTTCATGGTCTAAAAGTCATTTAAGAAGACTTTATTGCTAAAATTAATTACATGTTTCCTTCAAATAAAATTTTAATGAGAAGGATGAGATTGATGACATGATACACATTTTCCAACCTCCGGTTTAACGTCACTTAGCAGAAGTCTTAAATCACCGCGTTCGCAAACCTGAAGTCTATTTCTCTGCTTGGAAATAAGCTGAGACTGCCTTAAAACCACGTTCCACCAAATATGAAGTCGGATATGCAAGAAGGAGTTTTTTAACCACCATCCATAATGCAGGATAACGATTGGAAATCTCCTTCTGTAGCCAAAACTCTTGATCATTTATCTTAAGCTTTGGTTTCAATTCAATGTCATTTTGTAGTCCAATTAATTCTTCTTCTAATACCCCAACTTGAAGTAAGGCTTGGAAATATTTTTCAACCGTTCTTACTTTAAAATGTAAGAAAACACTTGTTTAAATTACCTCCAGATGCGGGAAACAAAGTAAACTTTAGAAAAGAAGCTTGAAAACAAAGACAAAAGGAGGGTTAAGGAACCTTCGCATTTGTCACATTGCCAGGACCCTCCGGCGCCCCCCTGCCGCCCCTTGTCACTTTTCGCCCCGAAAGACTACAGCAACGCCCACCAGGGGGCGGTAGCGCCCACTTTGGGAACCACTACCTTATATTCTGTATGATAGCTTAAAAGAGACATTAGTTCTTAAATGTGGTAAATCGTGCCTCGCACATGGAGGAATTTTCCTCCTTTCCACCCATGTGCTTGTATTCTTTCCCGCTGGTGACCTTATGATTGAACATAATAATAGTCATAGAAGTTGATTGGTTTATTTCAAGTTCCTTTCGGTAGAAGTGGAAGATGTAGGAAATTCTTTAAGTGATGGCGATTCTTTAGGCGATGAAATGATCTTTATGATCGCAATTTTACTTAGGAAGAATATTACGTTTAATTCTAGTCGTTTCTTTAAATGTCAAAAGTTTGAGCTCTTACATTAAAATGCACCTTGTTATAATTTGAAGTACCTCTGGGAGTAATGGTAAAATCTTTCCCTATAGCCCGGTGAAATTAGCCCAAAAAATAGGGGTACCCTTGCATAAATTGCCAAAAAGCTGAAAATTTGCATGAACGTTAAGGATACCACTTTGATGAAATACTGAAAAGTCCCCATCGATCCCGTATGTGCAAAAAATTTATTCAAGGTCAAAGGTCACAAAAACGGGTGTTTTGCATTTTTTGGCCAAACGGTTTGTTTTATGATAAACATTGCTCAGACAAAATTTGTAGATCAAAAAATTATCTACTAAATTGTCAAAAATTTTTTTTCTCTAAGGTTAACCGTTTCTGAGAAAAAGCCCTTCGAAAGTTAGATGGTGCTGTATTTGTAATATGCATGACTACATTGTTGCGCCCTCCGAACATTATTGGCCGCGTAACACGCACATTGGTGCCTACCCAGTGTCTTTCTCCAGGTCACAAATCTCATCCTCCAAATTGCTCGCTCAAAACTTCATACATTTTTCCTCTCCTTATCTATTCCAGTAATGTTTTCCCTTCACCAAATATTTATACGAACGTTTTATCAGGTTTTCTTTGGGAGCCTAATTTTTAAAATTCTCCTACATAATAAAAGAAACTCGTCTCATCATTCTATTTTCTTTATATTTTATATTTATTATATATTATACTTTACATTTTATATTGTTTTATGTTTTCTTGTTAACTATTGCAGATAATTTTTACGTTGCTGTCGCATATGGGGCACTATCAATTGTCAGGAGGCTCGTTTTAGTTATCAAAAGATCACATGATATAATCTTAACTGACCATAGAATTTATGCCGATGTCGCTTATAGTTCATTATATCACAAGAAAACATGCGTCATGGTAGGGCCCGTAAATTCCAGTCTGCTGTAGGGAATACAATTTGTTAAAATGACTCTTTGGAATTATTTAAGTATGTGAAGAACAATTTTTTAACTGGCCCCTAGCCAGGCATGATATATATCGTGCTCGCATAAATTTGGAAATTTGAAAATTTAGCAATTTGCATATTTATGCGAGCTTTTCATGATAATTCAGACGTGATGTATTTTTTATTATAAATATCAAGAACATTTAGTATGAAAACAGAATGATTCAGCCCTATTTTTTCTAGACCGCGCCAATTTAATGCCTGGCCATAGGTCAAATTCTTTCAGTAGGTACCTTTTCTTCATAGCATTTTAATGCTTGCTTAATGTTTTTTTTGATGCTGTACATTTTTACACTTTATTTTTGGCTCGTTTCTATATTACTTAAGCCATTTCATTGTGTAAAACATGTGCTTTGGAGCGTTAAGTCTGCTCACTGTTGGCTCCAATTTTGTTTGCATTGCGTATTTCTGTGAATTTTTTCTTACTCGATTGTTTTTCACTTATGGATTAACTCTAAAGTACTTTCTTATTTTCAGGATTTACTCCTAAGTTTGGAAGTGGTCTTACGTAGTGTGTCGATACGAGGTCAACTGGGATTTGAGAAGGTATGGACAATCCTAATGTAAAGGGAGGAACTTGGCGCCCGAGATATATTCTTTGGAGGCATTTGACGAGGTAAGATATTTAGATTTGAAGATGTATGGTGATACAAGTCATAAGGACTCATGATCGATGCGGTAGAAGTAGAAATGACACTCACTGAAGTACATTTTACCCGCAGGAATCATTTTACTTGCATTTTATTTTAATAACGTCTGTTAATTTGTAGTGTGGTAAACGTGACCGGTAATAATTAATATTATGTAGTTTGATGGTACCTTGAAAAATTAGTGAGTTAAACTTATTTACAGGAATGGTGCAGTGTGCAAAAATCCGCTTTTCCCGCGCTTGCAATATAAGCTTTCCTGATTTCTGAGTTGGTATGGAATTAAGCTCCTTATATTAATGGAGCCCACACCTATTCCTGGGTTCAGAGACAACTCCTCTTGAGTATTACGACAAAATCCCGCCGAATACTACGACCTTTCCTGCCTCTCCAAAGATTGTACATGCATTTTTTACCCGCTTACCTTGTAGCGGGTGCCAATCTGCTTCCATTTTTTACTCTTAATTTTGGTCACTCACTGTGTTTCGACTCAAATGTTAGTTGGGCTATTAGATTGGAGTCGAGCCTAACCCCGATAAACCACTGGTATGTTAGTAACGCACTTTCTGGGTATGGAGGCGATTTCCTTGCCCAGGGCCACCTCGCGCTTCGATCGTTTTATTTTAGGAGACCCGAAGATTCCACCCGGAATTTGAACCCAGAACTTTTCTTTCAGTATCCTAGCCCTTTACCCACTAATATACCACGTCAATTTACTTTTACACTTTTATTATGCGTGCGATCCTAAGTTACAAGTCGCTTTTCTGCTACTCTGCGGCCTCGCTTATCGTCCTCAAGTTGCTCGTGAGAGAAAGTCAGATCCTCAAAGATTAGGCAAAAATAACTACGAAATCGGATTCAGCGGATTGAAAACATTATCATCAAACGTATCAGATGAAGATAAAGTTAAAATACTTACGTGTTCAGAGGATGGGAAACATGTGAAATTCGCATGTTCTAGCTACTGTTGCACACTTGGTTGTTTGAGCATTATTATTTCTCATAATTTCCAATAGTTAATTTCATCACTTTCGGTTACGGAACGCCTTAATATTATTATTGACTGTCGCGTTTACGAAGTAGCCAGTAACGGATTGTTTGGTTACCAATTGTCGCGGTTGCGAGATTTTGTGGTTGCGAACTGTCCGTTTACGAGATGTCGGTTACGAGATGTCGATTACGAAATAGCCGTTTACGTTTTGACTTTATACCCGAGATAATGGCTGAATGCTTAGCGTAAGATTTTTCCTTAGAAGTAACGTCTCTTTCCCTTCCATCTATCGAATTCTTTTAATGAATTACGATTGTGGCTCTTGAGTGAATAAGCCAATTCTCTCTCACGCCGATCTTGATGGACCTCCGTGCCTACGACTTGTAGCTTTGCGCGTCCTTTGCGTCCGCTCCATTTCCAGCATCTCACTTGTGATGTAGAGACAGAGAGAAAGAGGAAGGGAAGCCTCCACGAACCGGTCCTCCCCCGACCTAAAGAGACACTAAGGAAGGGAGAAGGTTCGAACCCTTTTCTTCCCATTCTCACTCGACGTCCTCACTCAAGCCCTTCAAAGGACGGCACTCGAGAATCACCCCCATCATCAATCCCCTTCTCCTTTTCTTCCCTCGATTAATCGTTCTCGTTCCCCACCCCCTTAAACCCCTCTCTCTCCCCTTTCATACCTACCTCTCCTCCTACCCCTTCCCCTCTCTTTAAAGCCAAGCCGATAGATTAACGAGGAATAATGGGACGCTCGTCGTTCGCCATTTGTGTAAGCGCTAATCTGGCTTCGGGTCCGTGAAGGGCGACCTCTATAAAGGCTTTTCCAAGGGCTTCACCGATCGCATAATCTGGGTACACACCCACCCGTTTTACAGCCATCGGGTCTGATTGTGTCAGGAGCAGTCACGGTTGCTGAGACCACGGCGCGGAGAGTTTCGGAGGGGGGGGGGGGAGGTACGTCTCTCGTTGATTACATTATCGGGATCGGGTAGGGGGTTGCTGGACTACGCCAGGGGATATGTGAGACCCTTGGAAGGGGGGGGGGGGGGAACCAGGGTAGGGGAGTTTCTCCGAGCTCCGCCGCGCTAGTGTCGGTCGGTCGTTCGCTTCGCAAACAACGCCGGCTTTTGTTTATTCCCCCCTCCGCGCGACTTGCCCTCGTCTCTGATATAAGTTTCCCCCCCCCTTTCACCGTAGTGGTTCCACGAAACCTACCGTAGCCCGGGGATGCCTTAGTTGGAACCGCGGCGTGCAGTAGTTGGCCACGCTCGGGAAATCCGGTTGGCTGTTGAAGAGAGGGAGTAAGGGGGGGGATCAAAGCACGCCATTCCGCGGTTGGACTGTTGGTTATTGACATGCGTATCGTGCATGGGAGTTGATGTGTATTAATTTAGATTCATATGGATGATCGGATTGTCCTTCCGAATCGAATTTTGAACTCTCATGTCAATTACGCCGGTTGCGATATAAGAAAGATTTTCGAACGTTTGGTTTGCTGATCCATGCTTATTATTTTGCTCTCAGTTTCTGTGAATCGATTTACTTGAGATTTTGGTTGGTCGTTAAAACGATATCGTGGATGGATTTCACGAATGCAGCTAGCGTGTTATAGTTCATTACTATTTTTTCAGTATTAAATTTGATTGTGTACGTTTTGGTTGTTATTAGGGATACTGATTACCTTTTCATATACTGTGAACACACACTGTCTAATAGGAAAGCGATTGATGAGGGCTAAAATAAAATTGTACCACTGATATACGTTGATTTTTTTTTTCAAAATAATATATTCGCCAGTCAATGGAACTTTGAAGAGGTGTCTTTAATTTATTTTTGCACCCCTTAAAACCCACGCTCATTGAATTCAGTACCTCTTTGATTTTTAGTATCTTGTCGAAATACTTATTTCCCAATTTTAAGCTTGGTGACATCCAGAAGCTGCAAGGAAACTAGTGGACAATTGGAAATCGATCTACGTAATACTTGTTTTAACAGTTATCACTAGTTAGTTCATTATATACAAACTAGTCATGACTGCATCGTGAAAATTTTATTCCGTTACGTAAGACTCATTACTCTACAGACGGGGCTGTAAAATAACCTGTAAATCACATCAGTTACATTCCACATTGGGCATTCTTAATTCATTTAATGTTTTGGCTGATTCAGATTTCATATTTTTGGTAAATGATTAGTTGAACCTCTTTTTTGTGCCGTGAAATGTGCCTCACTGCCGTCGATATTGGTATATTTCATACTCCGATGAATATATTTATTGCCTCCTGCTAAAATGCTTCAGCAACTGAGCTGTTTTACTGGATTGGGTTTTCCGATTTAAGATGTATCATATAATGTATAATATGATGAAAACAATTAGTCCTGTCTTTTAGATCAGCTATTTTTAAGTCTGGTTATCCTCGCGAAATTGGTTAAGACCGTTAACGTATTGTCTCGAGCTATGATCGAAGGAAACAATTTTAAACACAGCCAGTAAAATTCAAGGCGTGGATTGCTGCATACTTATGGTCTCCTGATAATTTATCCCACTTTTGTTAAAAATAGGTTGTGTTATTTCCTCCCTACTCTCATCGTATTCTCTGGGCGATTTTCTTCACATTTTTATAATCATTTAACTATTATCATGTATCTTGACGTATTTAAGTTCAAAATTTATTTTCAGAAAGTGTGCAGTTCTAAATTTTAAATGGAAATTTCCATCCTTTTAATTGTGTGAATGCAGTGAAATAGTCGATATTTTAGCGTTTTCATTTATTTCTCATCAGACAATTTTGAAATCTATGCTGGCAACGAACTTCTTGTTGCCCAGATACCTACCTGTTTCCTTCTGAAGTTCGTCTTGACTCGTGATGCTCGTAGTATTTGTGGACCAGATAATCCTTTTTTTGCTTTCAGGAGTGGTTGATGGAAAGAAAACAAGGGATTAAACACGTTCCCAAAAGGAACCAATACTTTTAATGGCATTACTTTTATATGTGTTTATTTTCATATGTATTTACACCCACACTCAAACAAACGCGAGCGTCGGAACGCGCGCCGGCTGGGAGCTCCGTGCGTTTCGAAGCATTCCAAACCGGCGGGCGGACGGACACGAAACTCGCACAACACACTCTGAACGGAGCGACTAGCTCGTGAAAAAAACGAACGAAAAACAAACGAGCAGAAGGAAACGAACGTCCGATGACACAGACGTACATGGAGACAGACATTCACGAATGAAGAAAACACTGTACACGGGTTCAAAAAGTCTTTACCAAGCCTCGACGGTCCTTCATGCGAGCTTGGTGCTTTGGTTTAGGCCCTTTTTTTGTCCACAAATCGACTTTGCGCAGGCGTGAACTGTTTGGCACTGCTCACAAGTTCGATGATTATAGTCAGTTAAAGTCTTTGAACGTTAATAGATCACCTCAATCAACGAGTCTTGGCGCGATTATACCTCACGCACATCGAAACTCAGTTAACTAATACTGGGAGTGTTCATCGGAATGACACTAAGATAATTCCATTGCTTCGTTGCCCTTTTATTTGCAAACCTCTGGAGAGGTCCAGAACGTCCATTTCTCGGACGAGAAGAGTCGGTGACCTCTTTTATCTCATAATGGGAGGTTCTTTTTTTTGAAAAGAACACCTCCATTGTAGTACAGCTTACGTCACGTCCGTTAGTGGATAGTCGAGTGGTCGCTGTCTACACGAACGCGTGGAGGGAGGATGAGTTTTGGAGAAAATGGGGGGAAATTTTTGGAGTGGGGATCCATATGTGAGAATGGATCGTTGGGAATGACGGTGGCGATGGCTAGCTGGTATAGAATATGTTAGGAAATATTAACAATCATCTTGAGGAAAAGAAATAACGACCCGTCAATATCCTAATCAAGAAAAAGCATTGCTGTTGCAATATTTTCAAAATCAGTTGTTTTAGGTTACTAAACATTTAAGTTGTTTTAGCGAATTTTGAATATCATTTTATTTTTCTTTAGTTTGACTCTTTGTGTTAAACATGAATTCTCCTCCGGTTTGATGTGTTGCTCGAACAATTTGTACGTATCTAATCATTTGATTGTAAAAAGAAGTTTAAATTGGATGCTTGAACAACATCCATGATTTTTCTCTCCAGCTTTTCCTTCATAAGAAAGTTGAGAAAGTGCTTCTGTTAGTGCCTAAGGGTCACATACTGCTCGAAAGCTAGGAATTTTTCCCTTTTCATCTTTAGTTATTTTGTATGCTCGGTGTAAATTAGGCTTCACTGTAGAAATTTCTTTTCGTGATTCGCTGAAATGCTTAATGAGACCTTTAATGGTTTATCTTTTCGGAATTATATCGGTATGTCATTGATAATTTGCCTTGGACATTTCATCGTGGTGTCTGCGATTAGAAAATAAATATTTGCTCTTATCATTCATAACATTTGACTGTGAATTACTCAATATTATTTTATATCATTGAATTCGATTCTGTGAGAATTAGTTTTATTAGAATATTTTTCTCAAAAGGCAAGTAAAATTACGCCGACAGTTGGTTCTCCTTAACCTTGAAGTAATTTCAGTAGTTTTGTGCATAATCAGAGCATTGTTTTTACATGGCCTCATTTAGGATTTCTTGTATATTAATGTCGAGATCCTGTGCGCTTGAATTGACCACTGACTTCTTTTATCGTTGAAATTAACTGCAGAGGAACTGACTAGTTGCTTGTAGAGATATCGTAGTCGTAGTGTAGAAATAAAATTTAATTCGTTTTTATGAACTAAAAAGGAATTTGATATCCCTTTCACCTCTTTTCCTTACATTCCCCCCCTGAGTTATCCCCCTCCAGCAGCCCATATCTTGGTCTATACTGGAGCAGAAGGGAGTTGCTTGTGGTGGTAGGGGTAACTGCGTCGCTTGGGGAATGGGAACTGGGCTGTTCCAAAATTTTCCGGGAATTCTTGGGGAGGTATTTTCGATTGAATATTTCCCAGGCGGGAATGGAAATTCCACCCTCCTCTCGAAAAGATATTCGTCGTCTAGGAGGCGATGAAGGAAACGGTACACTAATAGGAGTGACTGATTGTGTGGCTCTGAGGTTTAATTCATCTGACAACCGTAAATTCCTACGAACATCTTAATAGCTTTCGCATCGACGTGGTGTTGGGAGATAGTATTAAATTTACTTTGCTTCTCTCCACAAAAATTTATTACAATCACAGGATGTCGATGAGGATAAAAATGGCGTGCACAAAGTTTTTCTGTAACGTTTCTGCACAAAGTTTTCTATATTGGTCAAACGGGAAGATAATTTAAATACGGAACCAAAGAGTACACAAAATTTTATGTGGGCGAAGGAGGAAATTATTAGTTTGTTGAAAATATTTTTAATTTTAAATATTTTAGTGATTTTGATATTGAAATTTTGCATTTTAATGAAATGGGTGATAAACTTGATTTTTTCAGATCAATTTCAAATGGTCAACTGGCCGCATGTTTTATGCAATGACTATTTGTTCTAGACCCTCTGACCTCTACTTGTGACAGACGTATCCCAATCGAATTAAATTGGCGTAATAATCAACCAAAAACCCGCATTCATTGTATCCATTCCACTTTTTAACCGTCTTAGGTGATTCCATGAAATTCTTGTGGACTAAAATAAAGTTATTTCAATTATGAATATCGCAAACTCCAACGAATATAAGCGTGAACTAATTACTTGAATGTGATTGTATGGAGGTTGTGTTGATTGTATTTTACAAGGATGTTTTGTGGCTCATTTTCCTTCCGGCGCGTCTAATTTTCAATTATACGTGCCTAACGCCGTGTGTAAAACTGTATCACAATGAGGAGCGATATCATCAGTCTAAATAGCCTTGGTTGACGACGGTCAATGCTTTAATGATTTGATATATCAGATTGGCATTTTCATTTTTTTAAGCCTTCCGAATGCCCTTGAAAATCACCAGGATAGGTCATTTACGCTCTCGTTTTGCGTCAAACCGTTGCGATGCAGCTGTTCAATATGAACTTCTGATTAAGCTGAATGCAATAAATTTGAGGTGTACGCGCATCGTTGGGCTAATCTAGCTCGCACTTGTAGTTGTGCCTCAAGGCGGCGGACAACATCGTGGGGCTCAGGAGCGGTTAGAGATGGGTCCCCGCGGGAGACAAGATGCTCTGTGCCGTGTGGCTTCTCCATGCGAGTCGCGGGCGCGATTACCGCCACCATATTGGCGTCCATCGTTGATCATATCTTCCCGATTTTCGACCGTCTTTACACACGCTCAGACCAAACCAGCGAACTCGGGACCAACACCGTCGTTTTTATTATTACAGGGCATATCCTTAAGCAAATGATATTATGTTTTTCGATAAACATGAAATGCACAGGTAGCAAATTTCTTGTTGTGGCGATTTGCGACACCGACACTGGCCTGAGATGGGCTCCTGTCACAATCCTAGCTAGACATCACTTGGTGAAATTGTTTACCGGAATGCATTTTTAGCTCAATCGGGAAGAGAGATCTGTTAGTAGAGCCGTGACCACGGAGAGTACATGGTCACGGTAGATCCGGCCTCCTCAGGCATGGCTAAAAAAATCGATCGCACTGGGTAGTAGGGGTTTTATCCATCCCTGCGAGGCCCCGTCTTTCATTAGAATAAAAACAAAACACACTCTACGCCCGTCGGCGCGGCGGAACGCCGTGCCGGGAGCAGCGACGCGGTCGCCCTCACGCCACTTCGACGTCCGACGAGCTGTCCTCGGCGGCGGCGTGCCTCACGGGCCGCAGGTGGTGGTGCCGGGGCGGTCCGTAGCCCGGGGGAAGGAGCGGAGGCGGCCCCGGGTGGTGGACGAGGAGGCGCCTGGGCTGCGGGGCGCCCACCACCACGACGCCGCCCCCAGGGGGCGTGGCCTCGTCCGCCTCCTCTCCACCCGAAGAGTCGTCGTCCTCATCCTCCGCCGCCGTTGCCGACAGCCGATCCCCGGGAGGCGCCGGCGCCACGGTGCCCTGTCCGGCACCCGCCGATTCGGCGCTCTTGCGCAGTCGCTCCTGCTCCTCCCTCTTCTGCTTGCGCCACTTGGCTCGCCGGTTTTTGAACCAGACCTATTGCGCATGCGCAATGAGGAGAGGGAGAAAGAGAGAGAGAAAGAGTGAGTTGAGATGCGTGCGGAGGCAGACATCGCCATCTGCATATTTAGCTGGGTGGCGAGAGTCGGTCAATAAAATTGCGGAGATGACAAATGGGAGATTATTATTTAAGGTGTTCTCTCGGCGAAGGTAGCGTGGAACGTTTTGCGAAACACCCTTACCTGTCTTCCCATCCCTCCGAGGAGATATATTCTCCAAAATGCCGTTATCGTTTCATGTATCAATCTCGTACTATTGTGTATATTGTCTTCCCATCCCTCCGAGGAGATATATTCTCGAAAATGCCATTATCGTTTCATGTATCAATCTCGTACTATTGTGTACATTAGTTTTGTGAATAATTCTGTATTTTAAATCAGGATTTTAATTACGACCTTTTATAAGGGACTTGACGATATAGTTTTTACAGGATGTTTAACCCATAATCCGCTGTTTTCTCTATTGAATGATGATTTATCCAAGTAAGCATCTTATCATTATAAGTAGCACTGCTTTATTTATGGATAAATTTTTTAATGTATGCATAAATTGAACCAGTGGCGTAACTAGGAATGCCTTGGGGGGGATTGGATGGCCAGGAGTGGTGAGGATTGGATGACGGGAAATAGGGTGAGCATTGGGTAACGGCAAGTTTTTGAAAAATGACATGCCTGGAAGTACAATTTTACATAATTTTGGCACTACAGATTTCACTTTAATCAGATGCACTTATTACGTGTCATAACTAGACAATATATTTAATTTTTTTTCTGTGAGGCTTTGGGGGGGGGGGGGTCTATCCCCTCATTACCCCCATAGTTACGCCACTGTATTGAACCTTTAATGTGTTATACGAGTCATTGGATGCTCTATTGCCGAATATATACTGCATGATTAAAGAAAAGTGTCCTTGGTTCACTTATGCTTTGTTTTTTTCCTTGATATTTTATCTGCCCAAGAAATTTAAAAGTTCTTGCTGACTTAGTGTACTACTTATTGTAATTTTACCTTGCGTTTTGTTATATCCGTATACGTTTTGTTAACTCAAGAGTTTGTAAGGTTAACTTCAAACGCTACAAAAATATTTGAACAAAGATATTGATGCTCTGTGAATCAACATTAATGACATCATTATTGACCTATTGGGAAATTGAATAACAAAATAGGTTTTTCCATTTGTATTATCATCAACTGAGGAGTGTCGGAATGTTCTTAAATTTTATGTTCAAAGTATGCGAGAGATATTGGTATAGTTTCGAGAAAAGTTTTTTGGAACGAAATATTGCTTACAAGATTTGTTAGCAAGGAAAATTTAAAGCGCTTAATAAGTACCATTAACGTATAAACCCTGATTTAAGGCAAAGAAATCAGTGATGCAAGTATAGAATACGTATCCTGTTATTACCTTTTTCTGGATTGGACGAATTGAATTCATTTCGATAATTTCGCTTACTTTTTCCTTTCATAGTTTGTCCATTTTACTTGTAAATGGCAATCATCATACGCCTAATGGCGAGGCATATGAAAAGGACGTGTTTTTCTTCGGCATTTTCATAATAAAACATGCAGTTATAGATTACTCATTTATTTGATTGTTAGATGCGGAAGTTAAGTAGTATGAATATGGAGGAATGTGGCAGCTTAGCACAGAGTTATTTTGTAGCATGTCAATATAGACTTTGCTTTTATTTGATCGGTAAGTGTGGTATTCAAGAAGGTTGTCGATAGAAGAATGTGGAACCTTTTGAAAGAACTATGTATAATTTAAGCATCCGTTTGTTTTCCCAGCGGACGTCACCGGGGCTGGTCCGCGGGAATATCCTTTCGCCCTCGCCGCTGGCGTTGCTTACCGCATCCTGCTAGTTGTATATGAATGTATTCTGCGCGGAATGGCAATGAAAAAAGATTAATTCGTGTTTAAAGTGTAATTTTTGCGTTTGAATCGTTTTAATTCCTTGAATCCAATAAGATATTTGTTTCTCTGCTTGTTTAAAAAAAATATGTATGCGATTTCTTTATAATAAGTTCTCAAAAGATTACTTGTGACGCACGACTCACATTTTATTCGTTACGAGTCTACTGAGGCTAGAATGATGCATGAATTATTTGCCCCTCCTCATTTCAAGAGAGTTGATACAGTTGTGGTGAGATGACAGCTTTGTAATTGCAGCTCAATAGCAAATCTGTCTCCTCGGTTTGGTATTGAAATAACTGCGTATATATCAAATAGTATATGGGGTAATTTACTGAGGACATTTTGGCTACAGCATTTGAATTGGTGCGGTGTTCATCTCTGGCGATTTCGATAGCAGAGTTCCAGTGTTGGTATTTTTGTAAAGGATGTAGTTTTTCTGGCCTTATACGATTAGTAAGTATTTATAATATTTATGCTGTATGGAACTTGCCTTGAACACCCTGGATTGCAGCCTTATATAGCGTTCGCCAGAGCTTTACATGTCTGTATGTACTGCTGACATTTTCTTCTCCATCTCTGTCGATACCCTACTTAACAACTCCCAAGGTTTCATTGAATTTGGTATCTTAATGTTCATTACTACTAGGATAGAGATTTTTCGATTCCAGGCTAACTGAAATAAAAATGGAAAAATTTCAACAAGATCTATAAGAATTCTGTCGGGCCATAAGCCTGTATGTAAATTTAATAAAGCCTTTTCACCTTGCGGCTATTTACGGAATGAAAGAGGAAGCCCTGGTTGGGCGAGTTAAACCGAGCAAGCGCTCTGCCATTCAATAGATAAACGCTAATGGATTTAAGCTTGATGTGGGAGAATTATCTTTTATTGATATGACAGCGGCGTCCTCCCTCCCTGGATATTATTTTCGTCGTTCATTCTATGAAGAAATCATTCAAGCGTGAAGAGTCTCCGCCATTTTATGCCAATATTATTTCATTCGTCCTTAAGAAAGGTATTTATTTAAGTTGATCACATGTAGCATTTATGTCAATTTACAGTGAAACAGTTACATGATAACAATGGATATAAGTAAGAAGTTTACAATATAGCTACAACAAATAAGTGACAAGATTACCAAAATACAAATTTACAAAAATAAACAAAACTTTGCAGTTTATAATCAACCACTGGCGTGAAAATTCTGACGTTGGAGCCTTTAAAATAATTTAAACGTCGCTTTTTCTACCTAGGCGGCGGGGTACTGTCCTCGTTTGTCAAACTGACGATAAGTTCTGGTTAGTGTCCCGCCTTGGTAGGTTACCTCTTACCAGGACGTGGATATTTTCGGCCGTCCGTTGTTATTCGTTCTAGCCCTCCGATGTAAAGGCCAAATAGTGCTGTTCACGGGCTGATGAATATGAATAATTGCAATACCTTAAAACAGATCGTTGTGAAAAAGCTATTTTGAAATTATTCCAAACGCTCCCACGGTAAAGGATCTCCGGAGAATCACTTCTGCTGCGGTTACTTATACTTTTATTATCGCTAAATAAACATTTTACGAGTCCTACCGTTTAATTGGTAATGTTTCGCTATCGATTAGGGAAGGTGGGTTTAGCTTGAGTTTTGGCTGTGAGAGACAAAACGTGAGTGGGAAGGAGGGAATCACAGAATTACTGGAAGTGATAGGAAATGAAAGGAAAAATTTGGAAAGAAGGTGGGGAGGGCGTGTATTCAGAGATTTCCCGATCCCTGCGTGAATGTTATGTGGAGGACATTTCAAGCGCAACACTCCGTCCGTCGGATGGGTCGTTAAGCCGTGATCCCCTTGACACCTTTCGTTAAGAGTAGGCTAACGCCGACGCCGGGTTTCTCTCCACCCTTCCTTACCTACCCTTCACTCATGGCCCAAATGACCTCAGCTGTCGGTCGCCTCCTCCAAATACCGTAGAGGGCGTGGGGGTTGGATGGAGGGTATGCCAGAATCGCTAATAGTAGGAGCTACAAAAAAGGCTATTCGGGCCTATAGCCGGGTTATCTTTCACCATTCGACCGACGCGACGTTTCGGAACCCGAGTGGCGTTCCATCATCAGGGCTGATCTCGTCTAATGGAACGCGATTCGAGTTCCGAAGCGTCGGCCGAATGGAAAGAGATAACCCAACTAGAAGCCCGAAAAGCCTTTTTCGACTACATTCGCCGGCAAAGCATTAGATCTTACTTCAGAAGGAAGGACGCTGGCCATGTGTGAGGGAGATGAGGAGAATCAAATTTATGTATGGGATGGAGGGAGGCATGAAATTTACAGAGTTGAAGGATGTAATAGTGTGAAAACTCTGGTATCGTTTTAATTCTGTGAAGAGTATCAGGAATTATGGGAATGGTGCGTTTGTCTGTAAACCTGCCTTGCAGATGAGGAGACAGGGTACGGCGTGGGAAGGGTAGGCTGAGTATCACGATTGAGAGATGCTGGGTGAGCGGAGGAGAAAAGTTTTTTTCTATAAATAGAAAGAATGGGAATAGACCGTACTATCAATTAGAGACGGAACTTCAACGTGGGAGGGGGCTGGCTGAGGTGACCATCCAAATGCTCCTTGAAATCTACCTTAGATCATAGAATAAATATAATACGAATGCCAGCATACCTCGGAAGATCAGATCATAAAAATAATAGAGATAGACTGAAGAACAGACAGATTTAGAATGTCATTTTTTCCGCAATCGATTGCAGACTATGAAGGCAGAGTTGGGATTTAGAGATAGGCTAGTTGACTGGTAGTGACTACTTTGATAATAAATTTACCGTTTAATGCTTTAAATAATGTTAATCATTTATAACAGGTAACTCGAAAGGGGAACATTCAGTTCCAAAAAGACCTTTTCAATGTCCAAGTGTTTGCTTGTCCGAACGTCCCTCGTGATTACAAAAGAGACCATTCTATCAAGTCAAATAGTCGGGTGCTTTTTTTTTTAGTTTTGCCTGCCAAGTTTCGCAATCGGACGTATAGGCCGGAATTCAAGGAGCGATGTGACAAAAAAAATTAAACTCGAGAAGAAACAAAACAGCTCCGAGTGTAATTGGTGGGGAAGCTGGGGCTGGTTCCCAAAAATCAAAAAAAAGGGAAAATTAAACTGTATGGCGACTCTTTATTAAGACATGAGGCTTGGAGTTTGGGGGTGCATGGGGAGTGTCGGGAGGTTGTTTTGAGAATCCGAATCAATTTGATATGTGTTCGATTCATAAACAAGAGGGCCGCGAGGCTTTCGACGCGGGCTGGAAATAAAAACACGCCCAAGTGTCAACAAACAGCGGAAATGGCGGCAAGAATGGGCGCAGAGAAAATAATACCTGAAGAAAAGGCGAGGATTTTTCAGCGTGAGGGACGTCCGCGGTCTCTTTGTTTGAGCATCCGAAGCAATTAGCTCGGCGATTGAGAAAAACATGAGGACAGTGGTGCTGCTCGGGGAAAATAGGGGGTCGCAGGGGTAGGACACGCTCCTGTGTACGGTAAACAAAAAGTGGAAAGGGAAGGGGTGGGGGGGGGGTTGGTGGGAGGGAAGTTACTTGGGTAACGACAATATCCTCCCATTACACCTTCGCTCTCGAGCGAAAACAAATGAATTCACCCCTCGGGACAAGGTTTTCATACTCTCCCCTCCAAGCTCGACGCCCTCAGCCGCAAAAACTCATGGTAGTGGCTAGATCTCTTGCCTTTTTCGGTTACTTCCTTGTCTCTCGTGAAAGGAATCGGCAAAGCTGAGAATTAGCCTTGTTAATATACGTGCCCTTCATCATGAAGGTAATCACATTCATCGTTATCACATTTTAGGTTTCAGTGAAGAGTTCTGACAATTTATGGCTTAGCTGAAAATTTTAGATCCGATTTTTATGGACCTATTAATCCATCACTACTTTTATTCGCCTATTAATGCGCATTAGCATGCAAAACTTTGGCGAATCTGCACGAAGGTAATGCCATGCTCACAATTTCTGTCTTCGGAAAGTTCCGAGGTCTTTTGCTTGTATAGATTGCTTTAGGAGCAATCGACAATACTTCAAGAGGTGGTGGAGAGACAATTTTAAGCATTTCTTCCATAAACATGTGGTCGCAACTCCTTAGTTACTGAGCTATGGCAACGCAATCACGTTTTTGTATGTACTTTGCAGTTATCATGAAAACGATTTCTCTAGGGTATCCAGTCTTTTCGATATTTTATTCAATACTCTGGATTTTTAAGGACAATAAAAAATTAATGTTGGACGAATATGTGCGATTATAATTCTCGGAAAATATCAATCCAAAAGTGGGTAAGATTGCGCAATAGTACTGCTTATACTCGCCAGAAGCTCTCGTTTATTTAAACTTCAACCAGGGTTGATTGATTTAAATCACTTTTATTTAAAGAGTCAAGAAAAGGAAGCTGTAAGTGCATAATTTTGATTTTTATTTCTTAATTAATACAATGAATCTTCAGTTATCAGCACAATGTTGGCTCTTAAATAGAAATGATACTGTAGGAATGCATGTAACATGAAAATTTAAAAAAATGGCTTTGGTTAGAATACTAGTGTATCCGTTGAAAAAAAATTGTTTTCTGATTTAACTTCTAAGCGTAGGCACCATACAAAGTTGCAATTACAGAATTTTTCTAAACTTCATATGCATTAGAACCGCATAGTATTGCACATTTGATACTTCCAATGGCAATTTTATATTATGCTGGTGTAATTTTTAATTTGATACCATTGGCATTTCCATAGTTCTCTCCCATGATTGACTAAATGTTGTATTGAGTTTAGAGTATGTTTCCTCTTGTTGTTTCTGCAAACGATCATTCTCCAACATGCTGCCCAAATAGTTAGTTTTGCAAATAACTGAATTTGTGATGAATGGAGAATCATAAAAATCTCATTTAAATCAATAAAATCCGATTTAAATAAAAAAATCAACAAAAATGATTTTTTTGAAAAAAATCATGATTTTTATCAACCCTGGCATCAACATTAATTGTTTCAGACTGTTTATCTTTCTGAAGAAAGTTCTGAGGTGCTTTGATAAACATATTAAATCAGAAATTACGTTTTTTTTTTCATTTCTCAGTGTCATTCCGTTACTGTTTCGAATCATGAAATGAGGACGTGACCTTTTAACAAATGTGTTGATCGCATTTTCTATCGCTATTAGTGGTTCCCAGTCTATTCGCTAAATGCTTTTAAGGAGAAGTTATTGAATCCTTCAATTGCTCGAGTTCATTAATCCCAAATATGTTTCTGCGATGGTTTTAAGTTAAAAGATTGTGGTTGAAAAAGGTTATTATTTTTTTCTTTTAAGCTCTTTCGAAGTAGCCTTTTCTTTAAGTTTCTTGTTTTCGTGTTAGGATTTAAAGATCGTAATGGTCTTCGCAAGCTTCTGAGAGGATCGTTGTGTAAGAGTTTAAAGAAAAGGTTAGTGAAGAGTTTGGTTTGGAGTGTAGCTCTCTACGGTGCGGAAACGTGGACTCTGAGGAAAGAAGACGAGAGAAGATTGGAGGCGTTCGAGATGTGGGTATGGAGAAGAATGGAGAGGGTGAAATGGACGGAGAGGAAAAGGAACGACGAAGTGCTGGATATGGTTGGCGATGAGAGAAAGCTTTTAGATGAGATACGCAGGAGACAGAAGGTTTGGATGGAGTTAGTGCTTAGCGGTGAGGGGATGTTGAAAATGGTGTTGGAGGGTAGAATGTTGGGGAAACGAGGGAGGGGAAGGAAAAGAATAGGATTTTTAGATAGATTGAAAGAGAGTAGGCCTTACAGTGAATTAAAGAAGGCAGTGCTGGAAGGAAAGGGAGGCTCCCAGATCACCTCTTTAGTACTCCATGGAAACCTACCTTAATCGGTAGAATACTATAATAATAATAATGGCCTTCGCGTAGTGGAGTCATGGCATTTCAGCTGACTAGTTAAGTTGCTTTCCAGCACGAATCGCATGCGCGAATTTGCTCGGAGATCAATGTCATGATCACATTTTTGAAATATTTATGTAAGAAGCAATACGTTTGAAGCGTGGACTCGTTTGAGAAAGGCGACACTTCACATTTTACATTTTGATTGCTTCCAATGAATCCCAAAATAATGGAAAGAGTAAAAAAAATTCGTTTAACTCTATATCTCAATGAAACCGAAGCGCTTTACTCGTTTTATTCGCCCTTTAAGGACGATAACAATGATCGTGATTTCATTTCATTTGTTGTCAAATATTTCAGGAGTATTATAAACACGTAATTTAGCAAAATACTTGAATTTATTGAATGATGTTTTAATAAATCGGGTTTTCATTTTCACGATATGCTTGCTTCTAATGCCGCCCAATTTGCTTTGATCGTGGCTTATTTTCATCCGTACATTTTTATCTATGGAAGTATATTTAAAGTATTTTTTAATTCTGGTCAACTTAGATTTATGTTTAGTGTGTAAGATGATAAATCTAGTAAAAATGATGGAGTTAATCTGGTATAAATTTTTACCCCCACTTTTTTAATTGTCAATAATATATTACAAATTTCGCGTTTCCTAATTTTAAACTTGCGAGATGATGGCTGAATAGGGAAGATTTTTTAAATTCAATGCAACATATTTATCCTTTCCTTTCACTGAATTTTTTAAATGAATTGAAGTTTCGGGACTAATGTGAACGACCCTATTTTATAGCGCGTAAGAAAATTATGTCACGAAATGTTAACCATGGATACCTGATGCCAGTAGTAACCTAAAGTATCAATAATGCTTTTGCCGAAAACGCGCCATTTGCAAACTAAAGAAACTTTGAGCTCTGCGCTCCGATTGGCCGCGAGTTCGCCCTGTCGCCCAATGCTCTAGACAAAGTCAAATGCAGGCAAAGCATTCGAAGTCATGTTTTGTCCAGAGCATCCGGCAACGGGATGAATTCGCGGCCAATCGGAGAGCTTGGCTCAAAGTTTTTGTAGTTTAGCAATGGTGAGTTTTTGACCTGAATATCATCGGTAATTTTGGTTCCTACTTGCATCAGCTTTAATCTACGGAATATCGTAGGAATTTTCTTCCTAATAGGCAAATATTTATTTATTTCCATAGCACCGAAAACAGCTCTGTACGGCCTTTTACATGGGGATTAATATCATGTTAACAATTTAACGTACACAAACAACCATGCCCTGAATAGGGGTAACTTACCCAGGCGGGACTCGAACCCGCGACCTCCTATTTGGCGTGCGAGGACTTTACCCCGCCGCCACCGAGGCCGGCAAAAGGAACAGCAAGTCATGTTTTCGATAGTTGTGGGCCCTCCCATCCCGATGACGGGGGGGGGGGGTTTCGCTATCCCATCCCTTCCATCCCTATCTTCTCCCTGGAGGCGTCGTCGGGCTCTCATCGCGGCGGCGCCTCCTATCCTTTTTTCCTTCCTCTGTCCTTCCCCTCCTGAGGTGTGCGGGTGAAAAGACTTACAGACCCGGCCCTCAGGAGTGTGACCCCGCGAGCCCGCCCTGGGTCCTCATTCCACTTGGCATCAGCTTTCCAGGGTTAAAATTTATTGGCACAATTCTTCTCCACCCTGTATATACGTCATAGCGGAGTTTCGCATGTTCTGTGGTTATGCATTACACTTAGTCGCTAAATGTGCCCGCGTCCGCGTATCCCCTCTCCCGGTCCCTCCCACCCCTCCTCCGCCCTCGACCCCTTCGTTACGTGCCCCAAATTCGGCCCCCGGGGGCGGTTTCCACGCTTCCACCCCACCGCCGCCGTCCTCACCCACCCCATAACGCTTCCACGCCTGCCGCCCCTCGTGCTTCGTGGGAGCCGTGGGTGCACAGCCGGGGCCGGCAGTTGTGTCGTCGCGTCTGGACGTGTATGTATATGTATAAATTTAATATTTCGTCCCTCGCACCGAAAACAGTCATGCCATTACATCTGCGGTGTATTCAAATAGAATAAATTGCTCCACCACCGGACTAGCGTAATTGCGCTGTTCAATTCTCATCGTGCTAGCCCCGTACCTACGTTTCCAGGTGATAGAATTCCCTATTGTTCGACCCCGAATGGAGTGCATTCTGTTTGCATTGCACAATGCCCTTAGTTCATGGCTTTAATAATAACAAAATTAACGCCTTTGAATACAGATCTAGTATTAAAACCCTATTTTCAATGCTTGTACGCTCTAGGTTCATATTTCTCTCTTAGTTCATTCTGTTTGGGATGAATGGAAAATAATTGCATTTCCATTATCCACTGTTTCTACCTATACCTAGTTTTTGTCCAAGCGAGTTTGCTATAATTAACATGTATAGCTTTAGTCTTAGGTGTAGAACTTTAGGGAATTTACACAGGTTGAAATCGCGATCATGAAAAACAGGAAGTAAGATGATCTTAACTAAAAACTAATCGTAAACTAATCGACAAAAAATCGAGTAGTCATGTGCGATGTAAGGTCTCATTGTCAGTCCAAGGAATGGCAACTTTTACTAAACCCATTTTGCGTTTCTCCATCCCATCCATAGCAATTTCGTTTGGATGTGGTCAATTGATTAACGAGAATTATCAAGTGTAAATATTGAAAAAAGATCCTTCGCGGATTGTGCTTTTCACGACCCCTGGCCACTGTGCTTGAAAATTTTGTATTTTTTTTCCAGCCTTTATATCAACTCACCAACCTGTCTGTTTGTCTGTTTGTTTGTCTGTTTGTCTGGTACAAATCTTGTAACTCAAATTTGACTCACTTCCTGTGAAGCAAAAACGCTGAAATTTTGCACACTTCTTCATTTCCGATGACAATACATGAAAATATAACTTTTTCTCTCCAACCCCCCTTTAACCACCCCCCAGTCAACCTATAGCCCCCCAAAACATGTTTTTGATCTAAGAAGTTCCAAATGGTCGATTTTCGTGTTTTGCGACCACAGCAAAAGTTATCCACTTTAGGTATATCCTCATAGTAGGCATTTAAAAGCATAGGGGTGGCATTTTGAAACATAGGGGGCTTACCATTCACTGAAAATTTAATAAATATAGTGACTTTTTTAATACGTCACTTTTGGTTTTTCGGGGTCACTGAGTTTTTTTGCTTTGTGTCATATATAAACGTTGCTCATCCCCTGTAATCTAAATATAAAGGCTGGTTTAAAAAAAAAAAAAATTTATAAGAGCTTATATCACTGATATATTAAAATGGTGCATAAAGGTTTACAATTTATAAACGATTTTTCTCCTCTGAGCCCCGCCTGCCAAATATACATTATTCGGGTCTTGATTAATTTGTTTGTGAATGGCAAACAAGGATAAATTATCATGAATAAAATTTTTATGATTATTCTGAACTCTCGCTATTTACGAGACGATTGCATATTTTTTCAAAACCGCCACCAGTATTAAAATATGTCGAGTTAGAAGTTCGCTTTTAATTTTATTTTTGAAGTTAAATCCCTCCCTCAAAACATTTGTGATTTATACCTGAGACATATTTCATTCATTATAAGAAGTAACTAGCTTCCAATCCGTAGAATTTAATGTATCAGCCATGGTTGAGGCCTTTAATTTTTGTTGCCATCGTTGATTTTACCCGTTATGTGATAGGAATAACTACATTGATTAGTGGATGCTGAGACCCCTGTATCACAGTTGATAAAAACGTGTGGATTGAAACCATTTATTAGGGCTAAGTAGATGAGATTTTTCGCGATTTATTTATTGCTTACAGTTCTCTGACGTGGTAATTAAGTTAGAGTATATAAAATGGCGGAATTTTGTAATTAACTCCACGGATACAAAAGATTATGTAAAAATGCAAAAATTATGAAGCCACTAACATGTTCATTCGCGAAAATCTAGGACACCTTGTGATAAATATATTATCATGAAATTAAATAACTTAAATCCAGGTCGGCATTAGGCGATTAGTTATACCATTTTTAATTTCAGGCACCTTATAAGACCTAATCTGCCGAATTAGAAGACGTGGGCGAACTGCGCACGTCGCCTTAGCGATTTCCGCTCTCCCTGTAGCTCCCATCCCAGCGGCAGGCAGGCGGGCAAGAGGGTAGAGAACGCCCTGGGGGTTGACGCAAGGGGAGGGCGTGGGTGGGGGAGGCAGACTGTGGACCCCTCCCTAATTGCCACTGATTCCCCATTTACCGCTCCGCATCCGAGTGTTTTCATAAGGATCCCAGTTGCTCCCCCTTTTTACGGCCAGTGCCTTCCCTGCAAACCACCCCTCTCCAACTGGGCGCCCTGCTGGTGGCTTTGCCGTCGTAGGGGGAACAGGGAGTACTGCGATGGAGCTGCCTCTTTTTGGGTGTGGAGTGGGTGCGGTAAGTATGTGGTGTTGCTTTCAGTTGATAAAAGCCGCTGCATTCGTTCTAACCGCACTGCCCGACGTGTTCGAAACAGCGGTACGAAAGTCTCGATAAATCAAACAGATTACCAAGCTAAAAATCAATCATGAAAATTGTTACATAAAACCCACTTCCGATCACAGACTGACTGATTCATAAGAACGTTTGGGGTGAACGAGACGAGGTACGACAAAAATTCATAGAATATACCCCTTCTGAAGTCGTCTGAAACTCTAGGAAATACTGTCGAAACACTAAATTTTTTATCTTTTGAAGTTTTACCTACTGTCGTCTTTATGCCTACACTTTTTAGGAGTATTTGGGGGTGCAAAAAATCTATTTTTTAAATGTCTTTTTTCGAACCTTGGACACGTAATGCATTAAGAAACCAATTTTGAGACCGACCGGAGCACTTTTTATTTTGGTCGAATTGTGCATTTTCAATATTTCGTGAATTATTGTGGAAACAAAAGACGGAGGTACGGTTTTATCGTCATAGGGTTACAACCGGGGAAGATACTTTGTTGTGTCATAAGGTTAAACTAAAATTGTAAGAATTGGCAGAGTGACCAGGAAAGGTCGGAGGGCTAGTCCGAGACAGACTTGCTCATTTTTAGCTATAGTTAGACAGCTATGATTTCAAGGGAGTAGTACGCCACCGAAAAAGGCTATAAGAATAGCAACTGAAAGGGGTCAATTCTGCGAGAGTGCCTTAGTAAGCACGACCTCCGTCTCCTACACTGTGGACTTGACACGTCAACACCATGTTCGGTTAATCTAGTCTGCGATTCGCCTTGAAAGGAAATGGTTTGCTGGTGTAACTGGTAGCATAACTGACCGGCTATCGGAAGATGCGGGTTCGGATTCCCGGCTAAGCCAACTGATTTTTTTCATGGCGATCATTTTTTTTTTTGTCTTTATAATTTTGCACCTCTCCGCGTCACTGACTGCAAAGTCTTGTTCTTGTTCTATTCTAACTTGTTCTATACAGTGATTTGGAAAAAGTCAAATTTTAAGGGAGATTGACTCTAAATGCTCTCAAAATTCTTGTTCGCCTTGAACACCTTGTTCGGTTCTAAGATGGTACCTGCAGTTTTAAAGGCCGTTTTACTCGGTACACGGAATTTTGCAATCTGACGTACGTGCGAAGGCGCAATCGAAATTGCGTCGTGTAAAGCTGTGAATTGCTGGAACACATGCTAGAATGCGTGGATGCGAGACGGCAAAATAGCCCCTGTTCTAATTTCGTTCATGCATTCGCGCAATTCCACGCCATTTTAGAAATTAATGCAGCTCTAACGTGAGCAATTCCGTACCCCGTGTAAAACGGCCTTAAGGCAGTAGTGCTTCGCCTTAAAAAGACAAATTTCGTCCGTTGTATACATATAGGGAAGGGTCTTCCTAATGGGGGAGAATGGAGCAAAAAGTTGTTGCGGTCTGTGAAACGCTCTGGGGGGATTGATCAAAAGGCGGGTGCTGGCTAAGACGGGGAAGCCCTTCGGAGTGTATTGCCTTGAGGGATGGGTCGCGTGCCGCGTTTCGCTCGATGCATCGCCCTGCGGGGGGCGTCGCTCTGGCTCCCCCGTCGTGGGAAGGGATGCGTTATCGTGGAGCATCTAAACTTGTGGGTCGATCGTTGACGTGGTTTATTGAGTAAGGTCCCTCACGCGTGAAATTGACGACCTAATTTTGAGTCACCTGACAATAAGTTCAGACACCAGGGTTCGAGAATGGATGTCTGGTTAAGTCAATCATTAATTTTAGTAGGTTTGATTTTATATAACTTGTAATATAAATGCTATGCTCTCAATGTGCCACATGTTGTATTGAATAAATGGAATCTTCTGACAAGCCATATGGCTTAGAAGGACCAAGTTTGTATATACAAATTAAGGCAATTATTATAAATTATAAATAAATTAGAAAATTATTATAAAAATATTCATTTGAGGGTTGGTCAATAAAAAATTCCATTTCCTTGCCAATTTTTTGACAGTTATATTTTAATTTTCAAATCTTGGAACTTAATGTTGACACTCGGAGACGGAAATCGATCATTTAATAAACGGTTTTAATTTTTCATGGTGAATAGCGTTAATTTGGACAGTGACATGCTTTGAGAATGGAATACAAGTGGTTTTCCAAAACGTCGGCCAATAAGACTGAATTAACCTGGTGTAGATCCCGTCAAAATTCCTAAATATCATTTAATGGTTAGCAAGATACATCTTGCTAATTACATAACTAATTACAAAAATATTTCTAATCTATTAATTTTATGCATTTATGAACTTAGTGGTCAAATATTCATTCATTAATGTTGATTTTAACCAAACTTTATGAAATACCTACATGGCAATTTATTTCTGCGGTGTATAATAAGTATCGGTTGTGTTAATGCATATGTAGCCATGTCTTTTGAATTTACTTTTTTAAATTAGGGTTTTTGCTGCCTATAACTAGAAAACGAGCGGTTTTGCCACGGTGATCGCTTACGAATCGGAGAATTATGCTTCGAGTTACGATAAATTGAATCACATTGCGAACAACTGCTTGTTGATGCACAAAGGTTAAGAAAACACTTAGCTGTTTCACAAAATAAAATATATTGCGACCGGTTTCGATACAGCGTATCATCATCTTGATACGCTGTATCGAAACCGGTCGCAATATATTTTATTTTGTGAAACAGCTAAGTGTTTTCTTAACCTTTGTGCATCATGAAGGAGTTTCACCATGTTACGCCAACCACCATCGCATTTATCAACTGCTTGTTGATTAATCATGGCCGGCCACCTCGTTAAATCCAGTTGCCTCCGAATGGGAGGCAACCGGAGCCTATGGCCAAATTATATTCACTTCTTTTAAACCTTCTTTGCTAGCATTAAACAAAATTACGTGAAAGAATAGTCGCCTTAAATCATGAGGCATCATATATGAATAGATACTATTTCTTGTCGCGTAATTTTCGAACTATCGAGAAAAATGAGTCCGCACTAGCCCTAATTTATCTTAGAAAATTGACAAAGAGGCAGACCCAGAGGATAGAATTATAATGATCGAAATTTTAGAATAAAGGTATTGTGGAATCCTCAATATTGATAGCAATAAATGATTGTGAGAATTAGGTTTGAAATTCCGGTACTACTCGTACTTATCAGTTGACTTCCCACCAATTTGAATTACTTGCTTCACGAGATGAGAGCCATGTGAGGTTTTTTGGTAAACATTTTTTTCTGTAATTTTTTTTCTCGTGTGCGTCTAGGATATTATATCAACGATTATTTTATGGCTTGTCAATGAACAATGGCATAGGCAGCATTCGAAAATTTGGCCAAAAAAATAGGAAAACTTCTCGCATGGCTATAAATAATTCATTTATCGCTGCTTCCAGTTCTGAAATTTGTAGCCAAAAGTTGGATTTGGTCTTTGAGAGAGATAATGTTTTTAGAGTGAGAATTTTCATTAAATTTAAAAAAGTATAATTAAATAACAGGGTTTCACAATTTTAACTCAGAATTTATCGATTAAATTCAAGGATAAGATTCGAATAAAAATTGTATTATGATAAGAACCACTGTGTAATACTGACAAAAACTTAATATCACACTATCAACCTACAACGTCTTTGAATGAACGGGGTGTTGTAGACAAAAGTCGCCTGCAGCTGATATTCCCTCATTGACCGGATACTCACTGGCACACCGTTTATGCTGCAAAGGTTGCACTTAGCAAAAAATGTTACCTGGTGTATGTCGGTTAAACGCAACCATTTAGTCTACGTTGTGAGAATATTGTAGAGGTTCTTAGGTACCTGTTCTCTCTAGATTCTGACCTATATATTCCCAATTACCTTGCACATTTAAACTGGGAATAAGCAAAAAATAAAACTCGTGTCTGCCAAGTCGGATTACCTAAAATGAAATCAAGGACATCGGATAAAATTACTGATGGTTATAACCACTGTGGGTTTAATATTCTGGACATGGTCGTGACTCCGCTTTCTACCTTTCCCAGGGGTCACCACCGTCCCTTGAGAAATATCTTGAACCAAGGCTTTTGCCGCGCTCCGGTACGGAAAAGTAAATTGGTTGCGGAAACCAACCCCGATTTTTCCTTCCAAAAAGGATTTTAAACGGGACTTTTCCTTCCAATGCTTACTTTTCTCTCATTCCATTGATATACACCCTGCTTTAATGGTTAATATAAAAGAAAAAAGCATTCCCATTTTTCCAATTTATTCCAATTTCCCACACCTATTTTCAAACTAATCTTTTGAATGCATCAAATGGAAGCTCGATTGGCTTCATGGCAATCCTCCAGCGTATATATATGGGTTTGAAAAATTTTCTTTGATTTTTGCACGTTTGATTTTATTGCCGGAAATGGTTTTACTCTAATTGTTCACAGCCGCTTTTAATTGGAATGAATTAAGACTGAAGATCACGCATTACTTTCGTTTGACCTGTCGTATTATGTCTTTTTTTAACTGTCGTATGGAGAAGAATGGAGAGGGTGAAATGGACGGAGAGGAAAAGGAACGACGAAGTGCTGGATATGGTTGGCGAGGAGAGGCAGCTTTTAGATGAGATACGCAGGAGACAGAAGGTATGGATGGAGTTAGTGCTTAGTGGTGAGGGGATGCTGAAAATGGTGTTGGAGGGTAGAATGTTAGGGAAACGAGGGAGGGGAAGGAAAAGAATAGGATTTTTGGATAGATTGAAAGAGAGTAGGCCTTACAGTGAATTAAAGAAGGCAGTGCTGGAAGGAAAGGGAGGCTCCCAGATCGCTTCTCGAATACTCCATGGAAACCTACCTTAATCGGTAGAATACTACTAATAATAATTCCCTGTGTAGAAGTTATTCTTTCATTTTGAAATTTTCTGGAAATTTCAACTGCTTTCAACGTTTACTTTTATGTCAAACATAATTTATTCCTTAGGATTTATATAATAACTAATAAAATACAGTTGGCGTGGACACTTCACTGTGATTTGCTTTAGCTGAAATTCAAAATAAATTTTTATTTGGACTGTAACTTCTTGTAGATGAAGCTTAAACCAACTAAATTTTAATTTGGGCGAAAGCTAGAAAGAGTCCTTTTCCTTTGATAATTGGTTGGTTGATAAAATATTTTATTCTTTTTAATTAAACGCCGTCCATGTATTCTGAAAATGTACATGATATTAGTGCTTCATTCTTAAACTCTTTCATAACTTTCTTCGTCTGTTTGTAAGATTTAACGATGGAATATTTTCCAACCGTCGCACAGTGGGCTAGAATCGAAAAAAGCTGGCCAAAACCTCAAAATCGATTTTTTTGAGCTAGGGAATTGAAACTTCGCATACACATTCTCAAACAAATTGTGCATAACTACCCAGATTATTTTGGTCCTGTGTTTTCACTTTAACAATATATGTGAGGTCAAATTTGAGCAAATTTAGCGAAAAACGACCACCCTCGATTTTTTCTGAAAATTGCCGACTTTATCCTCGTGCAGTGGTTTTATAAATAGTTTTATCGACAAAACTGTTATACCATCTTAATTGACACTTCTTATTCTTTTATTTGAAGGGTTTTTAAAGATTTTGTTTCATCAATAACCATAGATACATAACAAAATGGCGGAGCCTGTTTTCAACCCATTTTTTCACATAAACGTAGAAAAAAAGTAGACATTGTCACCGGCTTACACTAAGTAACTTATATCATGTCGTTTTTTGAAGCTTCTATATTGTGAATCTAAAGTCAAACCTTGCACCAATTTGCAACCCCGAATTTTAAATAGTTTTTTCGAACGCACGGGCGACACCGGTTCTGGCCGGCGGCGGCGGAGAGTACGGCGACGCGGCAAGCGGGTGGATGCAATATGGTCTCATTCACTTTTATGTGTGGCTAACAGATATATTAGTGGCAGAAAATAATCACCAGAAAGTAAAATTTATAAATATCGCTACGAATGACTCTCATTATGCAATCGCTGGGCACTGCAAGAGGTGCACTGAAAGGTTTCTTTCTTTGAGTGCATTCCATGGGGAATGGACTTAAATCGCGTGCTTAAAGTGTGGAAAGGAAGATACAGTGACCATCCTCGGAGGCAAGAACTCTTGCCAAGTGGATAAAATGCAACCCCGAGTATTATGTTATGTCAGATTAAGAGGCCCTCTCACTAAGTAATTGTGTCCATGCAGCTCACAAAATATCGGTGCAAGGGTCTTCGAAAATCTGATATGCCAGGGATATAATATTAACCCCAGCGATGAGAGAGTGACGCGAGTATATGATTTCATTTACCCGAGTGAAATTATTGTAGCAGAGGTTATATAAGAAGTTTCCAAAAATGGTTCTGCATCTTACTGCGACTCGAATCTTAACGTACATTTCCACAGATCCAAGTTTCACGTCGCATATAAAGTGCACTTAAATTTGCAAACACGGCTTTGACAGCAGTTAGGACATGCGCAATATAATCACACGTGGGAACGAGGGCCTATGTCTCATGAATTATTGCTCGTGAGCACCTTTGTGCCTTCTTGTTTAGGTAAAAAATGCTGTTCCTTAGGCAAAGCATGAAACAGGCACGAGTATTCAAAAGTCATCACAATTATTCTAGATTTCCTCTCCAAATAATTTAATTTTCTCTCTCTCACACTGACGCTTTAAATACAATTATGGTATGCTACCAACCGTACATAAGGTCTTCATTCAAGGAGCTGACATTGCAAAAGAGTCCATTCTTAATTGCGACAACTGACAGGGGAAGCGATATAGGCACGGTATAAGGACGTGAGAAAGTTCCGTGAACGGTTGACTAGAAAAATGGCACGAGTGGCCACAAATAGGGATTTATTCCGAAGACAACTCCTAATGTCATAACTGATAATGACAAAAATTACGCCAATTAAACTGGAGGAAACACAAAGCTTGCCGAAAAATGTAATGGATCTGTTTTTGAAAAAGGAAAACAATGCTTTAGCTCAGACAGTGAAAGTGAATAAAACTCGTCAGATAGTGAATGAAAAACAGTAACCTTTTATTGCTGACAGTGATAATTGCAGTATGTTAGTTGGGAAAAGTGTAAATTGTGTTGCTTTTGTTTATGTTATGTTTGTATGGTAAAATATTTCTGAAAAATAACCATTTTGTCAGCAGCGCAGTTTAATAAGAATAATGACGTTGATATATAGGTAAGAGATTTAAATCAATACTTTAAATTGAGCATAAGGCATGCATTAAAATGAACTGTATTTCTTAGAAAGAATACATTATTTGATGTGAGTAATATGCCTTCCGAAACTTTTAAAGCTAGCAGGAGTTCAGACCAAAAACACGTTCGAAGGGCTCGGCACTACAACAATACTATGAAACGACCGTTGTCAGAAGGCCTTTAAATATGTATGGCAGGTTAGGAAGTGGAAGCTATGGGTCATCGAGGGCTCTTGCCTAGAAATAGAGCTTGTTTATTAATAAAAGAGTCCGTTTCCCCACTTTAAGCACGCGATTTAAGTCCATTCCCCATGGAATGCACTCAAAGAAAGAAACCTTTCAGTGCACCTCTTGCAGTGCCCAGCGATTGCATAATGAGAGTCATTCGTAGCGATATTTATAAATTTTACTTTCTGGTGATTATTTTCTGTCACTAATATATCTGATATCCACACATAAAAGTGAATGAGACCATATTGCATCACCCCGCTTGCCGCGTCGCCGTACTCTCCGCCGCCACCGGCTAGAACCGGAGTCGTCCGTGCGTTCGAAAAAACTATTTAAAATTCGGGGTTGCAAATTGGTGCAAGGTTTGACTTTAGATTCACAATAAAGAAGCTTCAAAGAACGACATGATATAAGTTGCTTAGTGTAAGCCGGTGACAATGTCTACTTTTTTCTACGTTTATGTGAAAAAATGGGTTGAAAACAGGCTCCGCCATTTTGTTATGTATCTATGGTTATTGATGAAACAAAATCTTTAAAAACCCTTCAAATAAAAGAATAAGAAGTGTCAATTAAGATGGTATAACAGTTTTGTCGATAAAACTATTTATAAAACCACTGCACGAGGATAAAGTCGGCAATTTTCAGAAAAAATCGAGGGTGGTCGTTTTTCGCTAAATTTGCTCAACTTTGACCTCACATATATTGTTAAAGTGAAAACACAGGACCAAAATAATCTGGATAGTTATGCACAATTTATTTGAGAATGTGTATGCGAATTTTCAATTCCCTAGCTCAAAAAAATCGATTTTGAGGTTTTGGCCAGCTTTTTTCGATTCTAGCCCACTGTGCGTCGGATCGACTTGAAATTGTGCCCGCTTTTTCGCTTCTGTTCAATACAATATTCAGTAATCAGACGTTTGAAAAATTTTCCATTGTGCTTTAATCAATGTACTAAATTTCCGCACGTAAAAATAGTATTAAATTTTCTCAATGCTAATTATATTTTTGGGCAAAGGTTTCTATCAGTTCTGGTTTAATCGATTACGCAAATACTGCTTTTAAGTAGAAAATTAAAAAATATAAAAGAACACTTTTCAAACTGTTTTCAATCTTATTTTATTTTTATTAAAGAAGTATTACGCCAGGAAAAAAAAACAAAGCGCGACCGTTCAGAGGAAATGAAGTGTCCTCTCTCAATATCGTCACTGTCATGGAGTGTTTGCTCTAAATGCTCATCAATATAATAACCGCTTCGTACCTTATTTTCCTAGCCCCCCGTCTGATCCATGCCGGTCTCATTGGGGAGGGAGAGGCAGTAACCACTGCGCCTTCTCCCCCTCCTTCATATTTGAATCCCCATCCATATTTTAACAGCTGACTCCGGGGTGAAATTTTCCAGTGAGTACAGCATCGTGTGCTTAAGAACGGTCGATAAGAATTGGTCGATTGGTTCTCTCTCTCTCCTCCCCCCTTCAATCCGCTGTAGTCGATGGTGCCCCAATAGGGGTTCTGCCATTCTTTGACGAATTTGCGTTCGAATTGAGCTATTCAGTAGAGAATTTAGCTACCAAAAAATAGTTCTCACGGATGGGAATCTATCTCAGTACTGCTGAATACGAAAAAAGTCCTAAGGATCCGATTGATTGTCGACGTGGAAATTCTATGTGGAAATTCATCGATGGCAATAATACAAATAGATGTGGCAATAATACATAGATATTCATAATACAGACAGCTCTTAATAATGATGTGAAAACATTGAAACCGGTTGAGCAAATTAAAAAGTGTGGAAAATTACGACAGCTATTTATATTATTACTAGGTCTTAAGGAGTTTATATAGGATGTCACGGATGGTGAGTTTGAAATCCTGTAGATAACCTTAAATTTTCAAAACTGCGATTTTTTTCTTGCATCCGACGTGATATTGTGGTTAAAGACGGTGATTTATAAAATTAAGTCATTTCAAGGGATAATACTTGGGAATTAATTAAAATTTTTGGAAAGGTCGATTAAGTCAATTCGATTTTCTTTTATAATTGAACTGGATTTCCAAGACGAAGATGCATGATCGCCACGGAAAATGAAGACGATTTTTGTTGATAGGCAAATTCTATTTTTGAAAGTATTCAAAGCGGAAATTTAGTGAGTGAGTTAACATTGCCATTTGGTTGTTATTCCAAGTGAAACTATTTCATAGGCTTGTTTTCGTTCTTTTGCTTCGAAGGAACCTATGTTATTGTAATTGGAAACACTAACATCCCTCTCAATCCGTCCTTGAATCTCTTTCGCTATGTACGAACCATTTATACTGTCTCATACCCAACTATTCGCTATATTCGCTGATGAAAGATTTGTAGAGTCAGCAAATTCCAGCTGCCTTTGTAGAGTCAGCAAATTCCAGCTGCCTGCTTCCATGAGATATGGCCACAGAAAATCCGAGATCTGTTAAGAATTTACACGTTTTTGTGCCCTCTCGACTGGACAGTGTGATAAATCGAAAGAGGTTTTTAAAAGCCAGACCAATAATACTGCTTACAATTTCCTCGCTTTTCCTATTTACATTCTTTCTCTTTGGATTCTGCAGGAATGAGAATTATAGTCAATGTAAGTGCTACCATCACTATGCGATTGCTCGTGCGTCTTCGATTGGGTTAGGATTAAGTTATAAGCTTACATGATAATAGTCTCTCCCTTACGTCTTTACAGTCGGCTGCATGCATGGGAGTTATTCGGCGGGATTAAATTTTAAATTTTTTGGAAAGGTCGAAGTAATTATTCAATTTAATAAATTACTAAATTAAAGGGTGATCCGTTATGTTAGTGCTATTTTATAAAATTTCCACTCCTATCCTCTCATGAGTTCGTAATATTCTTTAGTAATTTAATTCTATGCGTGAGTAATTTCACCCACACCCTTTTTGGACAACCCTATGTAAATTGTCAAGTTCAAAATCCCAGAAAGACGCTATAGTCACCTCTTCTTTGGGACTACGACGAGGCTGTACTGATATATATGCAAATTTATTCTAGTGTCATACGTTTCGTGGGATCTATTTCTTTCGATGATTTCAGCACTTTTTCATTATTGTTTCCAAGTAATGAATATTAGTTGAGTTAAATTCCTTTGAGACATTTTGTAGATATCTCTCTTTAGTAAGATGCGGTATTTTCTGCGTCAAAAAAGTCTTATATACCTCCCGAACCGAAGGTCTGTGCAATCCTCGAATAAAATTTTTTTCGGATTATTCACTGTCAGTGATTCTTAATATTTCATGAAATATTTTCTTTGTGTTCATCCTTTCGGTGAGTCAGCTGGTAGTTCAGTGAATTCTGTCGAATATCGATCAGTCTTTTTACCAATTCAGGAGCGCTAGTAAGCCTAGTTTTCTTTACCTATTTCCTATCAGTATCTATCAACTTGACCTTTGGCTACCACGTTTCTGGAGTGTGGAAATACTAAAAAAGAGTAAGAAATATGTCAATGCGTATTTCCTCAACTACTATACTGCTTCGTTTTATACCAGCCATGCCCAAAAATATATGGGATGCATAGGGGCAAAGACTAAGTATTTAAAAAAATATTTTCACTTATTTATTTGAATAAATAATTTTCCATGTAGGCTGGATTCCCCAAATTTATAGATTTTGTGTACTGAAAAATTGTAGTGGATTGTAGTATTTCCGTTTAACTTTACTTGACTTACACTGGAAGACCTAAAAAATTGGCACCATTGATTATTGTTCTTTTTGTTCGTAGGTGAAAGTTATGTCTTTTGGCATAGTAGATCAGACTAATAAATTTTAGATCAGTAAAATCAGTTAAGTTTTCTTAATTGCTATTTGTTATGGATGCAAGAAGCTGAGATTTTCTTGCCTTTCCACCTGTAAACCCTTGCCTCGGTCTCAATTTTTAAATGCCTAAAATGGCGGTCAGTCTGACGTATTGAATTTAATGTCTTAGACGATAACTTAAAGGAATCGGGAATCGATACTATGATAACGATAAAACTGTCGTTTTATTTCCACAGATTTTATTTATCAACCGACCTAGGTTTCGACAATATACACTATCCATTATAATGACAGTCTGTATTGTCGAAATCTCGGTCGGTTAAGAAATAAAATCGGTGGAAATAAATAACTGTTTTATCTGTATCATGATACCAGCCCGACGTCGATTGGCGTATTTTTTAATTCCTCCGACGTCACCTCTGGCCGAGGCTTCGCTCACACTCGGGAAATCGGCTCTCTCGGATTTTGAATCGCCGCCGCGGCGAAATCTGTGGCGCGCGAAAAAAGTCGACCGCATTTGTCGCGCCCTCAGCATATATTCGGAGGGCATTATGGGCCGGAAACAAGAGAGAGGAGCGGAGAAAGAGGATGAGGGGTGGAGAGAGTATGCTCTCTCCACCTCTCTCTCGCCAAAGAGCTATGACTGTAAGGGGTGGGGGGGCGCGTTTCACGAAATAATACATAGAGTCTGCCGCCGTTCCCGCGATAAAATTGGACGCGCGAGGGTTTCGCATGGAAGTCCATCAGTTATTCTGCTCGGCAAACCCCGGAGCCCCCCCCCCCCCCCTTTCCCCGTCCTTCCCCTCAAGTCCTCCCCTTCTCGCCCGCTTCTCCATTAATAAATACAATCAGTGTTCTGAAATAATTTGTATGTTTGCGTTTCGTTCGAGTACAGATTATTCTATTACATCGTATCAACATTAGGGTTAATTTTGTTTAGTCTGAAAACATTTCATTGTTTCAAGTGGATCAAAAATTCAACGGGAGCTTAATTACACCGGCATTGATCGTCGGGCTCGGCGGCCGACTCCCTCTCTCTCTTCTGTTCTCTCCCTCTCTCTTTCTCTTTCCCTATTTCCTTTTCCCTCCTCTTCTTCCCTGTCGTGTGTGTTTTTGCCTCCTCCCCTTCCACTGCCCCCACTCCCCTATGCTCTTGCCTTCCTTCCTCCCCGGCGCACTCTAGGGTACAGCTCTTACTTCTCCTCTTTCCTTTCCGTTCGTCCCTACCCTCTTTTCCTCATCTATCCTTCGTTTCCCACAAGAGATATCAAGACATATACTCACATCAGGCCATTTTGGATCTCGACTTATGTCTTCTATCTCATCTAGTAGAAGTTTATAAAGATAATATGTTTAAGGAGTTGGGGAGATAAATAATGAAAGGATAGATTTAGTAAAATTAATGACACTAAAATGAAAAAGATGGAATAACGTGTATTTACGTCTACATCATTTTATATTTTATTGTGCATTTACGCATAACGTCATTTTTATTTTTATTGAAACGAAAAAACACATTTTTCCAAAATCAGTGTAAAATGCTCTAAAAAGTAAAAAAATAAGATTTTCATCGCTCCGAGGACGAAGCGTGGGTTTATTAGAAATGAGTGTAAAAGTGTCTGAATGGTGAGTAAATATTGGCACCCAGTGTTAAAATGTTATTAATATTATGTAATTATATTGATATTTTTTTAACTTTTAGTGCATTCTATACTTTTTTGGAAAAACGTGTTTTTCCATGTTTTTAATTTTTTATTTTCTACTTTTTAGCGGTGAAACGTGTTGTCGATTTAACCAGAGCTGTTCAAGAAATTTCTGCCAAAAAAATTATAACTAAAGCTATCTACTTCTCCTCTCTCTTTTCCCTTCGCCCCCACCCTCTTTTCCTCCTCTTGGATAACCTTTGTTCCCCACAAGAGATCTTAGGACATGTACACTCGCATCAGCCATTTCCGACCCCGAATTATGTCTTCTATCTCATCTAGTGGTAGCGTGTATTCATAATCTCTAAGATTATAAATATGCTGACACCAGGCAATAGCCTACTTGTAGCAAAATTTAATTATAAGAAGTAAATAAATAAGTTTAGGCGTTGGGCAAGATGAGTAAATTTTGGATATTTTTTGTAAATTTAATATACATATCATTAAAAAAAATGTTTTAAAAACTCGCTTTTCGTGAGTAGCGTATAAAAAGCTATGCCTAATCTCTAAGATTTTACATATCATGTTACCACCAGGGAATAGAGTAAGTGTCGCATTTTTTAGTTATGAGAAATAAATAAATAAACACGTTTTGGAGTGGGACAAGATGAGTAATGTAAAGATAGTTTTTGCAAATTTATTACACATAGGATAAAAGAAAGTTTATAAATTTCGCTTTTTTTGAACAGTACAAATGAAAAGGATAATGTGCAAGATTTTAAATATCATTTTACCTCCAGGGAGTGGCTTATCTGTAGCAATATTTAATTATAAGAAATTAAAAAAATAAATATGTTTAGGTGGTGCAAGATGGTGTTTCCTCATGGAAATTTACCTAATTTATTAGGGCATAATGGAAGAATATTTTTCAATATGTGATTATTTAATGTTGTGTTATCATCGGAAGGAAGCTAGGTGCAACATTTCAAGCCGATTCGTCATTGTGAGTTGGATTAAAAATCAATTATAAAGATACATTGATGAAACAGAGGAAGGACGTTAAGAAAAAGCGTCTAAAAAGGATTGAGCATGGTATTTTATATTTAAAAAGTTTGAAAAAATATGAAGGATAGTACTAGAATAGTACTAGCACATTGATAGGAAGATAGCTCTCATCATCTAGTGGAGGGAATCTTAAACGTCAAAAATTCTTCTCGTTTCAGGGGGTGACCGGGCCCCCTCTTCTACCCCTGGAATCTATTTATGTTCAATTCACTATTTATTGAATTTAATAATCAGGATTGATCCATAGTTTCATCATTGACCACAAATCCGATCCAATAGGTGTCAATGTACTCATTAGCAGTTTACGGTGAAACAAATGCGACGTGGTGCTCAAAGATATTGAAGACTCTCCGTCAGTAACATATCCAAAGCCTGTTTCATACAAGTATCTCTGTTTTTCTGTCAAATCATTTTTGACCGAAACAGTTTTTCCTGTAATTTCACTGTGAGCAGAGTTCTACTGATTTATATATTTTCAAAATGGATGTAAAATCGCAAGGTCTAATTTAAAATATTAATATTATTTTTCCCTTCGAATTTTTGCCAGTGAAATCAATTAACCAGCGTAAACTTTAATGAATACTTAGGCGTAAACGATTATCCAAGGGAAATATTGGATGTATGTATAAGATTAGATTGGATGTAGGGAAATGAGGGATGAGTGGATTGGATGTAGGATGATCTTGACATTCGAGTTTGATACTCATAGATAGTCGAGGGCAGTCCATTTTTAGTTGTGGGTTGTAAATATCGTATTAGGGGAAAATCTTACTGTGATCATGTTACAATGCCATTGATCTCCGAAACCTTCAAATTCCATATTTTAACCATCGTCGGAAGCCCAATGATACCTATAAATGTGCTTATACAAATGTGCTCACATAGTTTATTCAAATTCAACTTTAAAATAATTTTATAGTTTCGTATACTAACTTTTTCAGTAAAAATGTGCTGTTCCATGATATCTCCCCGTAAAAAGTTACCTTTATTCTAGTTCTTAGAGCATTCTGGGGCTTTCACGACATGTCAGTAAACTGCGCGTCGCGGGGTTGTCGGTGTCTGCGTCACATCATCATTAGTCAACAATCCTGAGATTGGTTTGACGCAGCTCTCCATTCCTATCTCCTTTCCGCTAGCTTTTCATAGCGACGTATTTCTTCACTTTTATATCCTTTATAACCTGCCCCATGTAACTCATTCGGGGCCGTTGTCAGATAATTTAAAGTTGGAGTAGCTGCGACTCCTCGGGATAATAATGTGGTGGTTTCCGTATATAGCCGTTTAAGTAAATGTTACCACGCCTGAGGTGAAATGAGTGTTACTGCACTGACCACCGTGGTTTCCACCTTCACTCATATGAAGAAGAGCTGCTCCGGGTGATGTGAGGCATAATTGTTGGCGGCCTCCCATCGCCAAGTCACGGCATCTTCACAGGTTTAATGTAACATTTATATGGCCTATCATACCCAGGGATGGACCCATACCACCTATAATGCCGCCGCTTTTTGTCCACGACTGCTTATTCGTCAAGGAAACTCGCTCATATTGCAGCTAACATATCTTAGAGGTTGACCCACCATCCGCAACCCGGTGGACGCACTCGGTGGCTTAAAGCTCAGCCGCGAGACTGCGTCACACAATTCTATATCGCATAATATCTCCTCCACGCATTCTCCTCCCGCTCTCCCACCCCGACCTCCAGCGCGAACTCCACATCCCGACCCTGTTCCATTCTCCCCCTCCCACCCTTCAATTTTCCTCGCTACTCCTCTTCGCGATGCTGAGACTGTGGTAGTAGGCAGCGTGAGGCAGTCAAGCGGGGGACTGCTCGTCGACTTACTCCTCCGCCTACTCCGGCCCATGCCTCGCATCGGGAAGATTTCCCTCGGCGAGGGACCAGCGGACTCGAAAAGCGATTTCCGTCATCCCTGCGGTAATATTTCCGTGATAACAAAAGGCTCCTAAAACCACCTCAAGGCCAGGATAGTCGAGTTTCCCCTTCGACTGCTTAGAGGGCAAATTTGATAAGAGGATAGCGGTGGTATTGAGATTATGAGCTCGAAAGGAAATCGAACCGCTGAAATTTTGGATTTGTAAATCGGTGCGCTGGTTTCTACGACCCAAGGCATTTTAATCAAAGTACCTAGTAGATTAGTTTTGAGCGGTATCTGGCCTTCATGGAAATATAGGCCTTCTTATAATTTGAATTTCGCTGAAGCATTTTTTTTTCGCCGTTGTATTTTACTCTTGTAGTTAAAAGGGGCGGATTCAGCATCAAATTTGGGTGGGAGTCATGATCTCGGTCGTAGAGGATGGAATGCCATAGATCCCTTTTTAGATGGCGGGTAAGCTTTACATCTTAAGTTTGTCGCAGAGTACATATTCATAGTTTGTTAAGGAATTTGTTGTCACGTGATGATAATTGTTATTATAGATTTATGTATAATATGACCGGGTGAGTTGTTCATGAATAACAAATTTTAATGAACTGGTATAGAGGGCTGGGAAGATGTTTATTCAGTTGCTTCGATGGGTCAGAAAAACCATTATTACCACGATCTTTCGCGAGTAACCGGTGAAGTGGTGAATTCCTGTTAAGAAATTTAAAGGATTTGCCCGGTAAATAAACTTTCCCTAAATATAAAAATGAAATGGAAGTAATGCGCTCAGCAATTCCCTGAACATCCATCATCAGGCTATCGTGATACTTTGGCCATTTCCGAAAATTAGCATTCAGTTGAGTAAAAGTTAAAGGAAGGGTCTCCAATCGCCGTAAAATTCGCACCATTCGTCGAACTAAAAACAGGAAAACCCTCCTGTGGTAGTTTACGGGAATATTACTGTCAATTTATAGAGGCCGTAGAGCTAAATTATCTTCATTCAGTTGAGTGATTCATAATTTATGCCTTTTTTCCTGGTAGTGTAGTGGTGATACTCTATTTTCCTCTAGAACAATCGGAAATCAATGTGATGGGGGCAACCTAGTGAAAATGCATCAGTCAGTATCAATATGGTTGAATATCTGCTAACAGCAAGAGTGGATGATGATAATTATCTTCGCGACTATCTGACTTTACTCTCAGCAGCAATTACTTGCCTCCTTGCAGTCTATCTATATTCTTGCCTCTATCCGTGAAAAAGCCAATATTTTTCTCGCATCAATAATTAATGGGTTGGGTAAGGCTTTTATACCCTGGGCAGCGGGCGAGCTTGTGGGTTATTATATATTGATCGTTCCTCTCATTCTGCTGTCCTGTGTGCCTTTTGTTTCTCCCTGAAGGCGAAAGTAAACTTGAATTTTGATTGAAGATTGAGGTAGTGTACAGTCGGAGAGTGTCATGGTACTCGATGAAAAATTAATATTTTTTATTTCATCTATTATTTCAGCCCACGCTGTTTCTACACGTGAGAGATCATAGTGATCCTCAACTCATGAAGAACGTATAAATGCGAGGTAAAACTAAATAATTACTTTTGGTAACTTCCACGATCTTTTTAATAGAGTAGCCTATGATATAGTCCAATTGCAATAGTTATCATTGGTAGTTAAGGTTGATATCTTCCTCTGAATTCACACCCGAGTCCACAGATTTAAACAAAAGGGTTGAGTTTTTAATGGAATGTTTTGCCAGTTTTTACCAATCTTCTTGGTTATTGTTAACATAATATTGATCCATCCCGAGTTATGTAACCTCCCTGCGAAGAATATACGGCGAATTAAACGTCTGTGACCGGATGAAGTGCTTGGAAACCATTGATCCCTCTTCAGAATGGGTTTGAATCACTAATGCTATATGCCAGCGTAATAATACGGAGTTACCCTGTAAACGCCACGAATGTAATTTTCTTACACAATTTTTTATCCTTTCTCCATACTTGATATGCTGAACTAGCGTATCGATATGCTCAATTCGCGTTAACCTTTTCTTTATCCATCCCAAATATTATTCGATAACGTCAACTATGAATGATTCAAGAGAGTAGTTGCCACTCTTTGTTTAACACCATTGTTCAGTTCGATTATAATTTGAGATAGATTTAGCAAATATAAGTTGACTGAATTAAATTTTTATTAAAAATGTGTCACTGTTTCAATGTGGTTGCATATTAAGCCATTCTATGATACAGCTGCCGTCATCGTATGTAGCTGAAGTTTTTATGTGAATTTCTACGACACGTGGCAGAGATATTTTTTCGGATAGCTTATGTCTCACAAAAAAAAAAAAATATTTTACACCTTATCCTTCTGAATATATTAATATTTAAGTTTTTTTTTCATATTGTGTGTAGCTTTTTCATTTGACATCACATTCAGTGGGGATTATTCTGGTATGTTTTACCCGTAAAAAATGTTTCCATTTTGGCTTTCTGCCTAAATATATAGAAGTCTTGGATAAACGCAATTTCAGTGATTACATAAGTGAATTAATGAGTATTATTCCGTATTTTCTCTTTCCGATGGAAGGGCTGAATGTTTATTTTGCAATATCATAAGGTCATTATGAAATTTCAAAAGGCTTATTCCAAAATTTAATGCCTTTTGTGGATCGTGCAAATATTTTGGGATTTTGGTGCGGTGAATCGGCTTCTGAATCGAAAGTGTGTGGTTTTAAGTCGCAAAAAAGGTAATTACAAGTGATTGCCTTAAAGCATTATCGTGTGGATATTCTAAAAGGCTTATTCTGGGCCCCTGGTCTCCAAATGAAAAAATGGTGGTCTCGTGATTTTTATATTTCATCTTTGCGCTCTGGTGGTAAATTTGTGCATGCCTGATACCATAATTTTAAAATCCGTATTTTTAAAATAATCATTGTAAAATAGGTGATAATAAAAATCACCGAAAATGGTGGCATGGGTTGGTCAAAATCCTTTATAGAAGTTAAACCTTGATTATATTATTAATACACGGAATTTAGTAAATCTCCGAAAAACTATTTTTATGTTCCGATGCATGAGATTAATTTTTATTACATCCTTCAATTTTTCCCTTTGGTGGAATTAATTTTTGATGAAATTTAAATATATTTATTTTATGATTATAAAAATTAGCAACAAAGCATTTTTTTGCAATTTACCTACGCTCATGATGTTTATTTTTATAGACTACATCACTCATCTTACATTGTCAGGTAAATATTTTGTTCCGTTAAGCGATATTTATTTATGCTCCCTCTGTTTTATCTACCCAGACAACCATTTAATTCATACCAGCTGAAGGCTAAATGAGTATATTGATGACTTTGTCTATTCCTCATTGTCGTTATTCGGAGTTGAGACTCTAGATAATGACACTGGAAGTACTCTCTATTAAGTGCGTCTTTATAGATGATAGCAAGATTATGCGAGAATGTACTTATTTCAACACATGAATATGCATGACGAGCCTCGTCGAAAACTAGCTCAAGTTGCAATAAATTCATGAGTGGAAACAAGTGAACATCGTTATTTAAAGTCGTATGTAAATGAAAACGAAAATAAAAAGGAGACTTCGTTGATTTCCACAGGTCTCCTTTTTATTTTCGTGTATTAATTTCCACCAAGTCGAAAACCATTAAATTTTCGTATGTCAATGCTACGGAGCCACTCTCCAGATGATCGAATTAGTTTAGTTATATAAGAGGAGTGCCAATTATAAAAAACATAAAATGCATTATAAAAGTAAAAACCAGAAATTATGCTGTGCATGACTGCCATTGTGCCATCGAATCAATGGCTAAACCAGCAACAATGGTTTCGATTTGTCGAACCAGCGAACAAGCCTCGAATGGCGATTGTTTTTCCTCTCGATAATGGCCTCGGGATTGTTGAAACCGGTCGAGGTTTTACCATAAAATACTGTGCAGTAAAAATATGATGGTGATTTCTATACTTTAATGTATATTGTATAACTCCACTACTGGCCATGGTTTCGACATGGTATTTTTTTTTAAAACCTTGCAAATGGCATAGATTTTCGAAACATGGTCCGTTGTGGAGTTATACTTCAAAATGTGGAAATTACCATTTATTATTTATATTTTATCACGGATATATCATATTTCCTCTACGTCAAGCCTGAAACCATTTTAAATGATGTGCAGTATAGATAAGTTTCCAATATATTAATTCATCCATTTGTAAGTTACAAAAAGTCAACTCGATAATAATTGAAGATATAGTGTATGAACAGAATGCTAACACAATCTCTTACTATCTCTATAAACTACACGCATGGCGGATAAAGTACTGCTCTGCACACGTCCTAAATAGAGGGATTTGGTGCGGAACTTCTCCAACCGATAAGCATATCCGCTCCAATTCGCCTCGTACAAGTTCCCCCGTTGGAAAATCCAACTCGCTTCTCACTTCCCACCGCTCACTTACCCCCACGTCTCCTCTCCGTACTTGGGCCTTTATCCCTTCGACCTCACCGACCCCCGTCCTTCCTTCGCCCTTATTCAAACTTAAACCCCATTCCCACTCCACATCCATCGCCTTACTTACTCCACTACTGCGACTCCCTCCCTCTACTCGGGTGGGTGGGTGGGTTGCGGAGGGTGCTGAGAGAAGGGATGGGTTTATGTTTTCATTTCATTCCTCCGTCTGTAACACAATACTATGATTGAAATTCTGGATAAACTCTTCTCTCTCCCTTGCTCGTGGGTGGAGTGTGGGGCGAAGCGATTCCTTCGTCTCTCCGAAGCTGCTTGCTCCCGTTGGAGTGCTGACATTTCGAGGGACTTCGAAAAGGCTCGGGACTTAAGGGTCTGAACCGCAGGAACTTGCGGTAGCTGCGCGGGAGGTGGGGGGGGATGGTAATAGTAGGAGGAGAAGGTAGGGGTGGAAAATTTTTGAAAGGGATTCCATGTGGGTTTGTTCGCGTGTACTTACTTCGCCCGATGGCCTTTTGTTCTCTTCCCTGCGTCGTACCCCTTCCCTTCCCGTCCTCCTCCAAATGTTAAGCGGGATTACGAGAGGCTGATTAAGGGGCGTTTATGGGACCTCGTGAGAACCGTTGATGCACTTGCCGGATTAATTGGGGTGGCTCCCGGAAAAGGATACTCCGTGATGGGTTGTTTTCTTTTCTGGATTTGGGGGAGTGAGCTGTCAGCGAGTGCTTGAGTCGAGGCTTGTTCATTGGTTCGACTAATCGAAACCGTCTTGCTGGTTCTGGCAATCAATGAGATCACTGAAATTTTGAGGGACTTCGAAGAAGTCTATTGTCGCCAAAGTAGTTTATCTTTGCGAAATAGTTTATTGTCGTCACAAATTACGATCTGGAATAATCGTGCTTCTTAATTATTATGTGACCGAATTTTAAAGTTGCGATCATTCGTAGAATTACTCATAGTTTTAACGGTGTACATGATCGTTTCCTTCACAGAAATATCGTATATGAAATTTTACTGTAGAGATGGATGAAAATCCACCCTGCGGTCCCCAGGAAACTACAGTCATCCGTCCATTAAATCAAATGGCTTTGTCCATTAACAGCATAATTTCTGGCTTTTACATTTTAATGCATATTTTATTTGTCTAGGGAGTGATATCGTTGATTTTAATTATGATTTTAAATAATAAGTTTAACGTTGTTTTTCCTCATGTATTTTTTACAAAAAGAGCAAGGTTTCGATAAGGCTCGTTATGTATGTTCATGTGTTGAAAGAAGTACATTCTCGCTTAATCTTGCTATCATCTATAAAGGCGCACCCAACAGAGAAACACATAACTGATACTCATACATACCCAAGGTAATCTTTGATATGCTTGCTTTTGAATACTAATGAATTAGCTTACAGAGAGAGAGAGGAATGCTAATACTAGAGGCATATCGTGAAAAATTAAATCGAATATTTCATGTAAGTGGTGGCGAAGTGGTTTAGTTTCGTCTCAAAGTACGATTAGGAAGAATCGTGTTTCTTAATAATTGTAAGACCCAATTTTAAAACTCCAATCATTCGCAGTATTATATGTATATATTTAACGGTTTAAAAGATTGTTTCCTTCGTAGAAATATCGGGAATGTATTTTTACTGTAGCAATTGCTGAATTCTGCACAGTGGTGCGTAGGAAACTACAGCCATCCGTCGAATTAATACAAATGGCAAACTTTGTCCAAGAGAACGAGTTTCCGCATTGTTTTTAAATGCTTTCAGCAGCGAAGGAAGGAACCCTGTGTGTGTGTTTTTTTTTTTACAGTTAACGTAATTCAATCCGATGAAATTAGTTTAGCTTTCTCCACTGAAAAATTAAAGTTTTTTTTACGGGTTACATGACTATTTACCTCTTTGAATTATTTCATCACTCTACGATATCAAATTTGCGGTAAATACGAGTATTGAGATCATTGCTATTAGCGATGCTATTCGAATGGACCCTGAATACTTCATATGATTCTTGAACTGGTTAATCTGGTAGTTCTGCGATTGATTGAAGGTACTGCTTTTCTACAGCATAGTTTCCCACTTCCTATACTTGTTTATCATAATGTGGCTAGCTGATTGCATGATTAAATTAAAAATCATATCCTTTAATACTTGGTCTTTGCAGAATCATATATTTTTCACAACTAATTATGTAGCCATAGTAGTAGTATCTACCGATTTGATCGATAGATTTTTCTTCCTCATAGGAAAATCTACTAAAATTGGTAGCATATTAATTGCGTAAGCTTGGTTTCGTTAGTAGTAGGACCTGCCCGCCTTTGTGACGGTGCAGGATTCCTCGTCCCTTCCTTCCTTCCCCGTCCTTTCCCTGGAGGCGTCGTCGGGCTCTCATCGCGGCGGCGCCTCCTTTCCTTGTTCCTTCCCGTCCTTCCCCTTCTGGTGGCAGAGGAGAAAAGCTAATCGCTTATAGTCAGTCCCTGCTCCAGGAGTGTATCCTGCGAGCCCGACCCAAGGGTTTCGTTCCTATAGCCATAGTAGTAGCGTCTTGGATGTTATTTTTTATCCAAAATTTTAGCTAGTTAAGTTTGACTAAAGAATTAAATTCAAAAGTATGCCATTCCGCTTAAATGATGTAGTCTTCGTGGATTAGTTGAGTAATAGTGTAATCGAGTATATTTCTGGATTGTATAGCGATAAGCGGTATCGTGTCTTGTTCAGTTACCATATTTTTCTCCTTAATATGTTTGTTCAGATGAGTCTGATGGTAGTCAATTTCAAAGCTTAGCGCTTATTTCATCATTCTTAAACAAGCGTTCATCATCCGTGAATAAATGTCCCTCGTGCGAGTTAGGCTCAGACTTGATGGGTGCTTGAATCAACAAATTTGGTTTCCGGCCTGCCAATCTTTCCATTGGATATTCACCCCAAGACCAACCTCCGCTTCTTTCCATATCCGTTTCTTTAAAACTGAAATTCGACCGGGCTTCACGTAATTTTCTCCCCCGTTGTTGACTTAAGAATTCTCCTTTTTTCCCCCTTCTTTTTCTCTATTAGCTTTAAATTTTCATTCTGGGAAGGAGCGGAGACGCTTGGGGCAGGACTTAAAGCGTTACAAATTAAGAGACTTTGTGGGTCTTCTCCCGTACGAAGCCACCCTGGACGATTTCAATTAACCTCGGACAGATCAAGAGCGCCGCAGTTTTATGTTTGCCTTCGTAGTATCTTGGACTTCACCCCACTAACGGACGCGAAGGGCGACACCTGGAAAAGCACTCTGGCCAAGATTGGAAGTGGAACCAATTTCGAGATACTTTTTTTTCCGAAAGATCATTTGGGTTCAGTGAGATAATTTGTATAAAATATTTTTACCTCATTTCTCCATAATACAGGAAGGAACTGAAGAGAAGGTCGTCATTTAAGTTAAGGAGAAGATTAGTGAAGCGCCTGATTTGGAGTGTAGCGCGTTTGGTGCGGAAAAATGGACAATTACGAAGGGCGACGAAAAACAGAGGTGCTCGAGATGAGGGCATGGAGAAGTTGAAGTGGGCGGAGAGGATGAAGGATGACGAAGTGCTAGACATTGTGGGTGAGGACAGAACTTAATATCTGCTACCATTATTACTTTTTTTTTACAATACACCTTGCTGCATTTTTCGATTATATCCATGTGTACGACCGCTTCGCCTTTGCTGTAAAGCAAGGAAAATTTTAAGACTTCGGAGCGGAAATTAGGGAAAAGTGAGGGAGATTGAAAATGGAGAGATTTTATGAATCTTGTGGAGAGGTGTCCTCTTCGAGCCAATGGTACAACTGGGCGCATCGTTCTGATATCCTCTCTATCTCTTTTGCGGCCACCTTACGAGGGGTAGAATCCCCACCCCTCCCTCCCCGCCCACGAGTGCCTCGCCGCACCCCATACGCTCCTCATCCCCCCTTAATCCCAATGCACCAACCTCCCACACCGCCCGAAAAGCTTCTGCCGAAATCTTTCCACTGGGCCAACAATAGCAAGTTTCCCTGCGATACCCTCTTCAACCTCCGGTACCCTTCCCCCGTCCACTATGCTAACCCACGGGGATATCAAAACATTCCATTATCCCACGCCGAAACCGACCTCATTTCTCATGCACCCTGCCCCCTCCTTTCACTCCCACTCTCTACTCCCGTCACCCTCATACCCTGACCCACCCTTCCTCCCCACCTCGGAGTGTCCATTGCCCTTCGCTGGTCTATCATGTCCTCCCCATCTCTCATTTATGGCTTGCTCGATTTTTTCCCTTGCGTGAATTTCAGAGGTTGCCGACACTGTGCCTTAGATATAAACGACACAACTTCCTGATTTCACTTCATTACGAAAATTTTATACTTCTCCTGATGACGATACATCACTTCCGATTGACTAGTTTGATTATTTCGTGATTTCGCCTATTTTACTCACGATTACTCCGTCAACTTGAAATTTTCATTATATTCTCTATGTTGAAGTTTTATTGTTTGGCATACAGGTGATAATGTGCTAGGTCTTCTGCATACACCTACCCTGAAATTTTTAAGATAGCAGCGAAGTAGGTAATCAGAACTTTCGGGTGGGAACAGTGCGTCCTCTATAAGTATTGAAGCAGTGGTGGAGAAACAAGGTGGACTGAGTTCTCCATTTAGATGATTTCGATATTTTATTTTCAGTGTGCCTCTCCCAATAGGGTGGTTTCCTATTATTTTTTTATCGCCTAAATCGAAAGGTTATTACTCCTGGCGTACGTAATTCACGCTCTTAGATTATAAAATGACGATATCTATTTTTCGCGATTAAATGAAAAGTGAAAATTTTCTAGCGCGCGAAAACGCGACGGCTAAGTATGAATGCTGAGAAAACCCCGTGTGACGTCGTTCTGGTTCCCGCTGCCGCCAAGTGAGGTGACCTTGGGGCGAGGCTTTGAGCGCTGATACGACGCAGGATGCTATCAATTAGCAGAGTACCCTGCTAGCTGGAGCGCTTGGCTTAAATAAGGATTATTAATACCTTATCAAACGAAGGAAACTTTCCGACCTTAGGCAGTTTTAATAGGTGATTATTAAGACACGTTTCCCTGAGCTCTGTGCCTCATGCATTCATTGGTAATCTCAGACGATGTAAAACTCCTATCTACTCGTATAGAAACTAGGTCCCTGTGACGTCACATGGAGTGGAATCGCATGGGCGCCAATCTGGCCTTTTCCAAATGAGGATAAAATTGACCATTGCCATTCGTCTGAACTGGGATTTCTAAAGCCAAATAATTTGTATATTATGAATACACTAATGGTGGGTAACGAATCGCAATCAATGCCTTTCGTTTTCTTTGATTAAGGAAACTACCCTAATGGACTATGGGGTCAAAGAGTTTTAATTTCTGTGTTATTTACTATCTGCGTTCTGGGTTCGACGTAGATTCAAATTTCTTCATTTATTGAAGACTCAGTAAAGGCAACGGATGAAATTATGGAGTCATTAACTTAATTTATGTTGTTATATTTTATTAACATTATTATGAATAAATAACGGTCGCATTCCCGAACGAAAATTCAAATTTCAAGGTAGGTCATTGGAGACGGTTGTGCATTTGACGTACTTTTCTTTGTACAGCAGATTCCGTTTAATGGGTCCACCGCTTACTTGGGGCAGCCGCTTAATTGAGGCAGATCTTGAAGAACAGAATCCAATAGAGGAATATCCCAGAGTATTCTCCGCTAAATTAGGACAGCATGCCGCTTTATTGGGCCATGAGTCGGCGACATAGACTCTATACTCGCGACGAAATTAAATTTTTTTTGTTTTCAGAAGACTACTTTTTTATACTATCCTCCTTTGATTTACTCTTATTTTTCACAAATTTTTATTATTCTTGCCCTATTTTGAAAGCTCTTGTTGTTATACTATCCGCAAGAGGATAGGACTTTTCTTTAATAGGACTTATTAAAAGACATTCATTCAGCGTCGCCTAAGGCTGTGAAAAGTATTTTTAACTAAATTGTTATAGTTCTTAAAAATGATAATAAATCAACTTAACTCGCTGATTTATTAATCAAATTGATAGTTTAATAAACTTATGTTGCATTATAAACAATCTTTAGTCTTCTTTCCATCATTTCAACGTTTGTTTATACTCAGATACAGGATAGCTCGCCTAATTGGGGCAGCCGCGTAATTGGGACAAAGTGCACAAGTCCCGATATGTCCCAATTAACCGGAATATTCTGTATTTGCATAGTGTATCAATGCAGGCATGCATGAATGGTTGAATCATGGTTGCGATGCTTCCTACGATTTAGATTACCAGAATTTCCCGTAAGCAATGCGGGTCGTGTTTTTCCTCGTGATGGGAATTAGTGGTTCAGCCATTGCGTCACTGAGTGTGAGCATAAATATTTGCATGCTCTCGTGCGAATTTCTCTGTGTTGCACGTTTGAAGGAGGTCAGAAATTTAATATCATGTAAGTATTGCGACTCTTTTAAATTAATGGATTTTGGCCCGAGGGCTAATATGTACTCTGACTCATAACACTGATGTGGTGTCATGTGATTAATCATTAGATGCGTCTCTTGTGAATGGGAATTTTTTTAATGATCGAAATCAAATAAGAAGATAAATAATGTATCGTGTATTTCATCGATAAATTATTCCTATTATGCGCGCTCTTTCGGCGCAAATGAAAAGTAAGTAATTTTAAAAACAGCTCTTGTGTATTCTTAACTAAAATGTTTACTAAACTGTTAACTTAACTAAAGGGTTTACTTGGAACTTATTCGTTTGAAAACTGCTGCTGGTGCAACTGCGTACTAAGTTATTTTCGTTGGTGTATTTACTTCTCAAGACTTACTCTACGTTGCGATCGAATCTATTTTTCCCTTTTGCTCATCGTAAAACGATGTGGAGACTAGCCTAATCCTACGGAAATGGTGAAATGTTTTACCTCTCTTACGATGATAATTTTGGACCGCTCGAGTCGAAAGCCACCGATCGAATCTAATTTTACATTTTCATGTGACCGTAAATATGACAAAGCCAGATGTCTAAATATCGTGGTGCGTAATCTCGTGAGTGCAGTGCTCGTTGCAGCGATGCATCTCACATTCCAGATCCCTTAGTATGTAACTAAATCCTAACACTCTTTTCTCTCCTATGTTATTTTCTATTGATTTTCACAATTGTTATTCGACCTTCATTCTTGATGGCGGTAGCCAGCTAAACTATGTAAATATCCATGTCAATGATAATCGAAAGTAATTCATCTTTGTATCATGTCGCAGATTTTTACGACACCATGTTACCAAATTTTTAGTCCATGGTACCGGTAATTATACCATTATATATTTCCAGGACCAAAAATACGGCGAAATGAGATTTTTTTTCCTCGAACAATATAGGTCTTACTTCAATGATAGGTCGAACTCGGCGTGTCAAATCTCTCTCAACACTCACCTCAATTTTTTTTATTTTCTCGATGCAATTTAATGGCTTGTAAAAGTAACTGAGCCAGACGAGATGTAGTGCAATGACATCCTGATTTAATGTAAAAGAGAGATGGAATTTTTCCACAAATATAGTTATTAATATACGACGCGTTTTGACTTGACTAGAAAACTGTAATTGAAAATGACCTGGTCCGGTGGATTTTAAATCTATGCAACGCCCAAAAGTTTATTTATTTATTCTTGTACCACCAAAACAGCACCATTGGCCTTTTACAACGGGAGTTTTAAGTTAATAATCCAACATACACGAATATCCATGCTCTGGTTTGGGGCAACCTACGTAGGCGGGAATCAAACCCTCGACCTCTTACGTTGCAGGAAAGGTGATATTTTTTCGTTCCTTATCCCTCTTTAAATTCCCACCCGCTCATCTCAAGCCGTCCGTTTAGTTGCCAACCCATTCCGACTGCAACTTCCCCCTCTTTTAGTACGGCTCCTATCCCTCCCCCTTCCCTCTCTAATTCCCCATCCCACCCTACCCCCTCTTAAATCCTCCCCCCGGCATCCTCCGCCCTCTTACTCCGCCGCAAATCCGTTGAAATAACGCCTCATTACATGAATACCCACTCTTCCTCGCCGCCGCCCCCCACTCGGATCCCGTCAGCGGCGAAGTCTCAAACACGGTGTCTCCACACTCACACATTCAGCAGTCACACTCTAGGAAGCTAACCCGGAGGCTAACGCACGCATATAACCCCAGCCGAGGATAATCCCACCTCCCCTCTCTCGCGAGTGTATCCTCTTTACATTCTCCTCTTCTTCCTCGTGCCTTTCCTCCTCATCTTTCTCTCGCGATTCCCGCTGCCAACTGATTGGGGGACTTCCTGATATTCTCTTTGAATTGAAGGTTTAGTGCTCGCATACGATGATGAAATTCTTTTCAAACGCGATGATTTCAAGTCAAGGCTTTTATCTTTGCAATTGAGCGTTGTGCATTTGTCCCGAAAGCTGTTTTTTCATTGGGAGAACACTTAGTCGATAGTATTTTGAGCAAAGCCTTTTTACCTGTCATTTTTATATCTTTAAAATACTGCGCAGAAAGTCACTTTTATTTTTTCGAGTTAATGATTGGAAGTCGGAAGAGGACATGCTAAGTAAGACTTGCTGTTAAATTTTTGCCAAAGTCAGGTTTAGTTGGTAATATGTTGACTCTTTTATAAAGCGTTTTTTTTTATTTTCATGACATTACTACCTGATTCAACTAATATCGTCTTGCATAGGATGTTAGAGTTCACGACACATGTGGTGTTTCAAACGGGATTACTCGTCATTGAGGAATAAATGGCATAGTTACTGTATATTCTCATTTCATATTTCAAGTGTTGAAGTAAAGGCTTTGTTGATTTGCTCTTACAGGATTTATACCAAGTTAGAATAAATTTATAGAAGATTTTCTGGAAGATGACAGTTTTCATTTTCATGAAACTTCTTGAACCTTCATTACGATCTTTCATTTGTTATCGTTCGAGATTTTTGCTAGCTTAACCGGAGTTTCTTTTAGAAAATAAATAGCTGAAATTGTCTAATGTCGAATGCTAAATCTTGCAATTGTTGTTGATCATTCGGCAGTTGAATGCCAGATTCCTTACAGAAGTAATAATAGTAAACATTAATTGTTATGTATCCACGATAAAAATCGTCTCCGAATCTAAGGAGTGATCAATTATAGGGCTACTGCCCTATTGGTTGAATCTAATACTGTCATTCTTTCTTTGTAAATAAGGGCCATACGGTATTCAAGATGAACACTTTCCGGTATTTGGAAATGAATATTTTTCAAGGAGGCATTTTATCATATGCATCTTACCTGAAGAATTTCTTAGGGTTGGCATCCCTGTCAGTCACCAAAGCCCGAAGGAATACTCTGCCCCCGTTCACACTTCAAGTCACCCACCCTCCTCCCCCTCTGCGTCCAGGCCTCTACGGCTTATCCCCTCCCTCCTCCCCTCACTCTACACATAATCCCAGTTCAAACCTTTTTTCGCGTGGCGCCATCTGCTTCTCCCCTTCCAAGGAATAAGCTCTCACCCCCAAAAATCACCCCACTCCCTCCTAATGCTCCTCCCCCGCACTAATGCAGCTACTCTTCAGATTCTTCTTCTCCCGTTGCGTTCATTTCCGAATTTTGACCGGTGAAGATGGCATGTAGAAAAATAATTGCTCTATAGGCCGTTCTAAACTAGAATTCAATTTTAAACATCAGTCATCATATTAAGCCAACAAACCGAATATTGGTGAAATAAGATTTGATGCTTTCCCGGCGAGTTATGTAGGTAAACTCGAGAGGATGAGCCCCGAATCGGAAGTCGAAACGTTGGCTAATACGGATAATTTAACCCGGTGGGAGTCCCGAGAAGAGTTTACCTTAACCGAAGATTGGTTTGACTCCACTCGTCTATCTAATAACTTTTTCATATTTATGTGTACCTTCTATTTTACGTCCATAATAACTTGCCCTATGAAACTCATTCGGGCCCCGTCTTTGCCTTTCTTCCCCTCTTCTTGTCCGTCAACGATTGTTTTCATCAGGCTATCATGCCTGAAGACGTCGCCGATGAAGTTGACGTCTTCGTCTTCTCCCTAGGATTATTAGAATTCTATTATTTTCTCTCATTCATCTCAACAGTTCTAAGTTCTGTTTTCTCGGTCGATCCTTTTTATCTTCTTCATTCTTCGATAGCACCGTATTTCGAATATTTCCGCTTGTGTGCACTTTTATCCTGTCCACGTGCATTCTTCGCTCTCATATTCCACCGAAAAGGTTGGTCCTTCTTAGCGTAGGAGAAATCAAGCTAGTGCATTCACTGTTATCACATCTTGGAAACTCATATTTATATTTTCATTGCATCAATGTCTTTCTTCGTGTTTCCCTCGCTCTCATGACGGAATTCCCACTAGTTTCTTATTGTTAATGTCATTACAATCAGAGTTTTTATTGGGAAATCAGTATAGTTGCCTTAATTTGATTTCTAGAAGAGGGGTCTGCTCCACGGCTTGGAAAAGTGGTGGTTGATTAAAATGCCGTCCTGAAACATTTACTAAGGTGCCTGATTTTTTATAATGTGCTCTAAATTACCCACGATAACGATTCTATGCAGCTTAATATCTAGCTTATTTATCTTACTTAGGCTTTATCTCGTCCCCAATTGGTTATTTATCGTTTAATTCCCTTACCAGTGACGCGGCTGCGAAAAAATCAGCGCAAGTTGGGGCAAGATTTTTCTTTTGTATCTACTAATATAGACTTCACTCTACCTCATGGAGTAAATGTCTCTGGAGCGGCAAGCGGCGGTAACTACTTTCAATCTTGCATCAGGTAAAAAAATAGCGAAAAACGATGATATTTTCAAGAAATCAGTAAGTCAATAAAAAATAATTGGCTAAAACTAAATATCGCTTCTTATTAACGAAAAGGATAGTAATATCAACAAACATTCTTATAAATTCCGGATTATTAATCGTAATCCATTACTTGGGGAACAGACACTGAAATATTTCGTAAAATTCGTGCACTCAATATTTCATAGATTTTTATTTTTTGGCGAGCCATGAAAATAAAAAAAATGTATTAAAAAAATAGCATCGGTTTTACGTACACTGGGTGTTATAAAATGCTGATATATTATCCCCGGTGCGATATGAAAAAGTCGATATTTTATTTTTGACCGGTCTTTTTCGATTTCAGCCCACTGGGGGGGAACACGTGCCCCCCCTCCATACGTTTAAAAAATGGACAAAAATTTTAATACGGTTATCATTACGTTTATTTTGTTTTGTGTATTACGGGCCCTCAATCATTTAATTTTATATTCATAACTTTCATATTAAAATAAAGAATATTTCGTACACTAATTTTTGTATCTTGTTTTATTCTCAAGTATAAGTTCGTTTGCCTGTCAGACCCTTGTGCCACTCCACAGAAAAATCCTGGATCCAGCCTTGCTGACGACTGAGGTGCAGGAGGAAATATAGGGTGTCGCATTTCGATTGTCGTGTGGAAAGGGGAGCGGGAGCAGAGTTGAATATGGACGTCTTATTTGGAGAGGAAGGGATCGGGGTGTGGCGAACGGTCGTCGGTCGCCCCCGTGTGTATATACGGCGGATCGCAAGATTGAACTCCCGTGTCGTCGCCGCCCTAACGCTATTACGGACATTACCATAAATGCCCCAGGGGCGACTCGTCGGAATTCCGTCCTCTTGGCTCCCGAGAGCTTGCTGTGGTGCAAGCCCACTTCCGTGATGCTTGTCACCCCCTCCTTCTCTCTATTCGTGGTGCCCGCGGGCTCACGTCGTTGATTGCATGTGCGCGAGACTGTCGCTTACCGCGCCTAAATTTTATGAACTATTCTTTCGCTTTAGATGGTGCTCTCATGTTAAGATAGAAATAACGCCTCGCAGCGGTCGCTGCTTCAACCTGCATGGTTATTATTAAGTATTTGTTAAGCGAGGTACGATGGCGTAATGAATGCATGAATATGCAGCCGCCGTAATTCGCAATCACCGGCGCTAAAACACTTACGATGGGTACTACCATAGAGAAAGTATTTCCTTACTCTATAGTACCACTAATTACCAATGTTTCTTATTATCATAAGATGGCGGAGCCAGGATAAGCGCATTAAATTTTCACCGGAAGCAGTAGATATGGTGCAACCCCTGCGGTGTCCAGCACCTTTCTTAACAAATACTGTGTGTTGGTTATCTGTGATCTCATCATAGGGTATTTTTATTCTGTTCTATCCATTTTAGTTTTTACGACTGTGTGAGGTTGCATGGCATTCGATCGATTGGTTAGCAATGTATATAGAATTCTCTTTCTATAAAATTATTAGATGTCACATCTTGTACCTTATGGCTCTCTTTAGAGGTGGCTTGAAGGCCATTATTATGTAAGAGTCAGAAAAACAACTCGCTTCCTTATTAGCCACCTCTAAATAGAGCCTATATTTTTCGATACTCAACTTTACGAAAATGGTTTGTTAATCAATGTAGTATTACGAGCGAAATATACATATTTTTTACGGAATGCATCACAAAAACATGCTCATATAGATTAATTAACCTGTTTGGTTGATGAAGAACATAATATCACATGCATGATTGTTGTTGGATAGTATCCCATTTTTATGGAGAAAAGGATGTTTTTTTCATTACTGGAAACTCGAAGGTGTCTTGAAATATTACTATCATCTTGTTAACGTTTTTAATCTTGGACAATTATCATCATAGTAGTAAAACATCGATTCTTTGCAAATTGGGGGACATAGGAGATGCCTTGCACACATTTTTCATGGGAGTATGAGGTGATTTTACGTGACCTCCGTTTTAAGATAAAATTCTTGCACAATTAGAATGGATGATTTTTAAAGAAAAATACGATTATAATTATCATTAAATATTTGATTTATTCATTATGTATTTTGGGACCAGAAAATAATCAATTAAACCGCGTAGAAACGCAGGTGACTAATTTGATAAAGAACGCCTTATACCTCGAGTGAATTACTTGATGCGATGCGCCGGCGGTAGTGAAACTGTGGTTTTAATTACTTGGCTTCGTGAGAATGTGCATGAACAGAATGATTTATGACTTAGTACATTTCTCTTTACCTCACAACTTATTAATTTAGGTAAGTAATTTAAAGCTCTTGAATTACACTTTCTAAAATTATTGACGTTGACTTTTTTTGGCATTTGACTTTGTATATCTGTGGCTGTACTCATTATTTACGAGTTATATTACTTCAACCAATAAATGTGATTTATTTTTATATATTTATGTAAATTTTACATTGGATTTATTTCCTTATATTCTGTACAAATCTTATCTGTTGAAGTCTAAATTTTCGTTATTAGTGATTGTAAAGTTAGAGAGAAGTTAAGGCACGAAAGAATTTATAGGTGCTGGCATGAATGCGAAGAAAAACTAGGTGCAAATTGAATTTCAGAAAGGCTAAAACAATAGAGACAATCGTGATGGATGAAACTGGTGTTCCAAAATAAAATACGTTCGCCAATCGTTTCAGGATTAAATGATCCGAGCTGTTTATTCTTTGCGTAAACAAAGTCTTCCGATGTCTTTTTATTGTTTATTTTCCTTGCGTAAGCCTCTTCCAATTTTAGTTTCGTCAACACAACTGGTTGCGAGCGGAAAACTTACTAAATCGGTTAAGGTATACAAATATTTGTTTCTGTTCCATGTGTCGTGGATATCCACGAAATTTAGATAGCCAATGTATTTCTTTAATTAATGCCCTCTGCACGGATCGCAAAATCAGCTATGGAAAAAAGTGTTTTGTTTATATTCTTTCAGAATGAATGAACAACACTGCCAGATGATAATCCTTCAAGTTCTTAATTCCTTTCGGGGGTGAAAATTGCGTGTATATACGCTCCGAACACGGACATTTAAAATTCTAAATATTAATTTTATACCAATTTAGGTCGCCTTATAAATTATCTTGATGATATCTTGCATAAGCAAATGGTCAAATATTGTTTAATTAACAGTGAGGCAATATACTGGTTAATACTGTAAATTTTCTACGGCTTATAATCAGTCTATGATAGAATGAAAATAGAACAAGCGGAAATGTTGGAGGCGGTGACGCCAATAGTACGACGTTTATTGAGCTTTGTCGTTAATACATTATTATTAGCGTCATTCTTTGGAATGAAAATTACATTTTTGAAAAGACAGATTTAATTTCCTATCCGGAACCTGGAAAAGATTTATGTTTTGAAGGTTTTCCTAACTTTTCCAAGCGATTTTCGGGAATGGCATGAGAGAATTGCAAATAGACAATACCTTATTCTTTCCTCTTGGGTTTTTTTGCTAAGATATATAGCAATTCAACCAGGAAAAAAATTATTTTCGGGCACTTCTTGACCTCGAGTATCGATCTTGATGGGTTCGTTGTAGTTTACACTCCTATGAGAGGCTCTTTCCCATGTTGAAAAGCTCTCTTAGAACGAATACATGCATATGAACTTTAATGACGTCACAAACTCACTAAATGTGGGCAGCAAATTTTGTGATTTTTTAAATTTTAAACTCTGGAGGGAACAAGTTCAACCGATACAGGCGTGATATAGTGGAAATTAGACGTATTGAAACGAAAGGTTGTTGTACTATACCGCAATTATTTAATGCTTATGACGCGTTTCAGCTTTCAGAGCTTCGGTTAGCCGAAAGGCGTCGTACGATTTAATTATCGTGGAAAAGAGCAACTACTTTTCATTTCAAGCAAGAAGGAACGGCTGGAATGGGGGAGATATATATATATTTTTACGTCGTTAACTCGTATTTCCTTCTACTTGTAACTACCGAGGGATATAAGTACCCAGTTCATCTAATTATTTAAGATTTCGGCGAGTAGACTACCCCATCGAATTACGCGGTAGGTGTGGAGGTTGGGAGACGTTTTGTATTTACGTTAGGGAGACATTACTGATGTGGGCGCAACAGGGTGGGTGCGCAGGTGGGTGTGCACTGGGTTAGGGGTCGGAGTGTTTGGGGTCGCAAGATGAGAATGGGCCCGCTTGTGGGTGGTCGGGGAAGGCAAGCAGGCGTCTCAGGGTTGGGCTTTCTTCGGAGGGGAGCGAAAGGTAGTCCGCGTGTCGGAAGGGAGGGAAGGGTCCCGGGAGGGAGGAGAGTCCTGTTGCGGTTATTTTTTATGGCCGCGTCGGAGTCCTCTTGCGGAAGCCAAAAAGATCAGCGACGGTGTAACGCTCTTCCTTATTCCCCACCTCATTTTTTTCACTCTTTGATTGGTTTCTTTGAAATGATAATTTTCTCTCCGTCTTTCAAGAGGGAAGACTTGAAGGAGCAACGTAAGGGAGGTAAGAGGGAGTGTTGTTATTGAATAAAAAAATGTAATTTATCTCATCTTTTAATAAATATATAATTTTTTATTTTCTCTCACCCTCCCACACATATCGTTCTCTCGTTTCTTCCCCTCCTGTTCCTTGAGTGGCGATGGGTGTGTATGTAAATGAAAGAAGTCCCACAAGTCTTCGTCCCCTTTTTTTGCGATGATATGATAAATGGGAATGTGCTATAGTGGAGGAGGAAGAGATTTTTTTTTCAGTGGAAGCCGCATTTTCGATTTCATCTTTTACCTTTCTTCGGCTGGGGAGAAGCCGAAGGAGGTGGGGAACGTCGTAAGGTGGGGAACGAGAGTGGTAGGCTAAAGCTCCTTCCGAAGAGGTGAGAAGGATAGGGTGTTGGAGGTAAGCGTTGAGGCCCGGTTCGGAATCGATTGTAGTGGGTGGGTGCGTGTGGGTTTTGGAAGGCGTGCGGCGTGAGAATTTCATGGGATACCTGAGGGGATAATCTACAGCCGGAGGCGGTGGGCGGTCTCATATCAGCGCCGTCTATCCAGATCTTTACCAATTCCAAGCCGCCTGAATTAGGACGTCTCAAGGTGACGTGGAATTTAAACGCAAATAGTTAAGCGTATTTAGATTCCCTTCACTGAGACTTTTGGTAGAGATCCTCTAAGTCAGGTACCTTCAACCTTTTTTAATATAATGGCCAAAAATCGAGTTCACATCGTCCGGAGGTTCACAATACTCCACGCCACTTTACCACCACATCAATAAAATAAAAAACATATAATTTCAAAGTGAAATAATGTTTATAGGTTAAAAAGAACAATCAATCAATGCGATTTTTGGCATTGTTTATTTTTGACTAGTGTGACGATATTTGGTTCGCGGTACAATATTTTCTTTAGCATCTAGGGGTCGCAAGAAATCAGCCGGCGGGCGGCTTGCGACCCTGGTAGCCGCGGGTTGAAGACCTTTGCTCTAAGTCCTTAAAGCAGAATGTTTTTTGTATCTTTCTAGTACGGTTGATGCTAATAATAAGGCAAAATACTTTCTACGAGTAAAGGAGTTTTAGTAATAATTGTAAAATGTCTTCCTTCAGCTCTTATTTTCGTTCTGCGACAATGTCTCACCGTCGCTCAACATCCTGGTTAGTAGCTAGAGATGAATCTGGGTTTTTTTCTTTAACATGTCAAGATATGGTGCTTTCATTCTAATTCCTACCTGATTAATTAGCGCTTCCCATGGACATGCCGACTAAATATGCGGTTACTTAATCCCACTTAATCCCTCTGAGACATCCTTGTTCGCCATAGGTTTAAGCCAATGCCCTATATATAAAACAATTTTACAGTAATCAGTACCATATAGAGTAATTTTATGCTGCATTACGTGTAGCAGTAACATTATACGTTATTGTATTCGATATTATAGACTTATTTCTGCATTCCTGACTTGGGTGTAATTAATGATGTATATTTTCTCATTTTCCACTCATTGTTCGAATTTTATATTACCGTTGTGTCATCACTAAATAATAATTTAAGCCGGAATTCTCCTGTGGAAAAATTTTCTTGGGCCTGGTAAAAAATCTAGTTACGTTTCCTTTTCATGCTGCGGTTCATATGACGCATATTACTCATGCCCAAACGCATATTTGATATCGTGATGTATGAATTCAGAGCAGTTGGTGTATCCGCACTGGTTGGTTGGTTGATGGCGATAAGGAAGGACCAGAACCCGGACTCTTTGACTAGCTTCTAACATGGAGGATTACTTAAAGCCGTGGGAGAACAGTTTCGCTGGAGATATCGTATTTTACACATTATTTTTTAATAAATCCCTTCTTCCTCGCTGAAAAGTATGAGGAAAATACCCGAAGATCGAATCACACTGTGGAGAAGATCCTAAAAAGTAATTTGGATCATCTCGGTGTTTCGGATGTATGATCCCAATTCCCATTACTCAGGATTTACAACGCATACGTTTTGTTTTGTTATAGTTGTTTCGTGGATTCATGACAAGAGGTATTGTCGACGTTGGTAGCTAAGTCCTGCTTAATAACTTAGCGAGCTGTTGTTGTGGTGAGCTTTGCAAGCCTCGGTCGAGAAAATTGAAACAGAGTAGGTTGAAGAGCGGCTGAGATTACCTCCCGCTGAGCCCTGAGGCATTTGTCACCCGCCTAAAACCACCATGCGCGGAGGAATTTGCTCTTTATTTTGCATGCCTGCGATGGTTTAATTAAACGAGTAAACATTCGTGTCGTCAAATTTCCTATTTACTTGTCTTCATTTGTTTACGACGTTTTCAGAGAATTTTCACGATTTATCAGCGGTTATATTAAGCTATTATATATCCTATATCACTTATATGTAAATTTTCCTGCTGATGCAAAGTAGGATCGGAATTCGAATAGGAAAGGTTTTCGCAAATTCTTGAAGCGCGAGACATTTTAGTTGAATTAAAACTATCATACGTAGGTAAGCGAGAAAGGGAAACAAAGTTTATTGGGTTAATGTATTTAATTGAATCTGATAAAGGTCTTATTGCAATTTAAAAAGGGGAATTCGACATGCGTGGGAAAACAGGGCGGAGTGACTCACAACATATTCCATTTAAGACTGAATTCAGAGGATACATCACAAACTCTCGACCGTTCGTATTCTGCATTTTTCGAGATGCGTTATGCGTTTAAAACTAACGCTATCATATTTAAATTTCAGGTCGCATGGAGAAAACCTTTGCCACAGTTTGCCTGCTCCTCAAATATAAAAAGTTTTCATTCTAGAAAGTACGAATGTAGAATTTTAAATTTGGGAGCGGCTAACATTGAAATGGGTCTGTTTATCGTCGAATGATAAGTTGACGGGCAAAGGACGGCTCCGAATGAGTTACAAATACAAATACAAATCCTCGGTGGCGGCGGGGTAAAGTCGTCGACTGTCAATCCGAAGGTCGTGGGTTCGAGTTCCGCCTGGGTAATTTACTCTCATCCTGGGTATGGACGTGTGTGAATGCCCTACATTGTTTAATTGTTAATGCCCCCATTGTAAAGACCGTAAATGTGCTGTTTATGGGGTAATGGGAATAAATAAATAAAAATAAATAAAGGTTGGTTGGACGCAATTCTCCGTTTCGCTCTCCTATCTCCTACATTTTTCATATTTACGTATGCCTTATCTTTTAGATCCATAATCTAAAAGATAAGGCATACGTAAATATGAAAAATGTAGGAGATAGGAGAGCGAAACGGAGAATTGCGTCCAACCAACCTTTATTTATTTTTATTTATTTATTCCCATCACCCCATAAACAGCACATTTACGGTCTTTACAATGGGGGCATTAACAATTAAACAATGTAGGGCATTCACACACGTCCATACCCAGGATGAGAGTAAATTACCCAGGCGGAACTCGAACCCACGACCTTCGGATTGACAGTCGACGACTTTACCCCGCCGCCACCGAGGATTTGTATTGATATCTCGTGATAACGATGAATTTCAACGTGGCAAAAAATATTGAAGTCATTGATGTTGATTTTTTAAGGGCTTCGGCTTATTTTCAGAAGAAGGCAGAGATTAATTATTGTGAACACAGGAAATCTGTCCGCTGAATCTCTGAAGCTATTCCTCTCTCTGAATTGCGTTGAATCTCTGAAACTATCGCGTGGGAGTTGACTGGCCGTTGTATGTAAACCTGCATGTAAATGTAAATGTTGCATGTAAACCTACATTAACCTATTAGACAACACCTTTAATGATTAATGAATTCATCGTCAGTTCATTATAAATCTGTGATGAAAAACCTTGTCAGATAAGGTACCCTATCTCGAGCATGAAGCACTCGAATCCTCGCGCCCCGAGGGGGACAAGGCGTCCCACATTTTGCGAGTGATTTCGTGCCGCGTTTGGTGTTCTCCCGCCATGGCATCTCATCCCCGGAAGCTGGCAGGGGGGCCCGTCCAACGCCCTCCGACCCGTAGTAATTGAATCTCGGCTGGCGAATGTTGCCCTGCGCCGAGTTTCGTAAATCAGTGTTGGCTCCGCTCCCCTCTCCGTCCTTAGCCCTCGGCCTTAACCCCACTACTCGATTGACTGTCCTTATGCAAGCGCCCGGAGCCTTACACCCGCGTTGTTCAAATCGTGATAGTTCGCACGCAAGCGATTCACGCCAAGTGCTGAGATGGCAACCGATCGGGCGTCACAGATGTCCATCTACCTGTCCATTCATCTTGCTTCTCAAATCGCGGGTTTGGAATTATCAGCCGCTTCCTCGCAACAGACACAAAATATGTGAATCATTTACGTAGGTATTTAACGCAGGTAGGTGTGTTGACGTAAATTTATTGCGTTTTCAGGGGAAATAATTTGGGGCTCAAATGCTAAAATTTAATTACAGTGCCGCAATGGGAATGAATCTTTAGAATGATCGTTTTTCCTGTAGTTCAAGCCGCTCGCGGTCACATTAAAAATTAATTCACATATTTTGTTTTCCCCGGAAGATGGCAGGAGACCCGTCCAACGCTATTTACTAATAACTCTTAGGTATCTTTTTGATGTATTTTATACCAGCCGCCTCTTATAATTAGTTCTCTTTCCAAATAACATTCGTAAGTTTCTTATTATGTGCAGTCTATCTTAAAATAATTATTTTAAAAAAATTTACTCAATTTCCTAAATATACAATATAGATTTTCCAGGCTTTGAACTCGATTCATTACGACGTGGCTTGATGGTTGAGGAATTGTAAAGCGCGTCTCCAAATCCGAACTGCTATTAAGTGACAAACAATACACCCAGTGTAGTTGTGTTCGAGATCTAAGAAACTGCGAGTTTCTCGCTGCATAAGTATTCAGAATAACTAAAATAGGACCGATTACATTGGAAGAAACTATACAATTCTACCTTCATTTCTATAATATCATCGAATATTCGAAAGGCCCAAAAAAATATTTATTACTTGAATAGGTCTCGCATTTCGTCAAGATTCGCTTTTTATGACTTCTTTTTTCTGGAAAGGCACGTAATAATTATAAATCAAAACGAACAATCTTACTCTACCCTAGTACGAGAGCGACTGCGAGTTGCACGCGTAAGGACCCGAGTTCTCAAGCGACGTTTTCGGCTCACGCGCGTAAAGTGCGCGCGTCGCTAGGGGCGCCGTGCGAGAACGGGGCATCGGCCTGCCGTGTTTTCTTTGCGTGCACCTCTACCAGCAAATTGCTTCGCCAAATTCGTCTCGCTTAGATCCCTTCTGGAATCGCGATGCCCGGGAGAGATAGACGCCCGTTGCGTGTGGCGAAGGTATTTCGTGTGCGTGCGCGTATATGTCTCTCTCTCTCTCTGTGTAGTGCGGTCTCGATGTTGTGTTTGCCCCCTCTCCCTCTTAACCCCCCACCACACCCCTCCCCTCGCCCATGTTTACAAATAATTAGCCCTCCGCAAATGCGTTCACCACTGCCCTAACCCTCCTTCCACCCTCCAGAGGTCTCTCTCCCTTCATTGAGGCCAACTGCCCCCGCTCTTACGTTGTCCCCTGAGGTAGCGTGGCCATTCTGTTAGTTGGCTGATATTTGGAGAGAGAACGGCCGGTTAAGGCTTGTTCCACGGTTCCCGTCTCTACTCCGTAGAAATTAATTTTCACCAAAAAGAGTAAAGACGTGGCTCGATGATCTTCTTAGCCGAGGAAGTGTGCTTTGAATTTGATTTACCTTCGCATTTAAAGTAATTGTATTTTTGGCTTGCACGAAAAACTATTTTTGAGTAATAAATGATCAATTTTTTTCTTATCGCGCCGAATTTTCGTGATTTCATTATTTTTGAGTTGCGTGAGAGCCTACGTTAAGTTCTTAATTTACTATTTCCTCAACCCTGATGAAAATTGTATTGCACTCTAAAACGTCTGCGGAATATTGCTAATGCATTTGCAAAAAAGAAATAACCTTTAAGGCTTTCACTGGTTGATTAATTGTTGAGCGTCCAAGTACCAGATTAGTTTGGTTCGACAATGGTTGAGAGTGTGGAGGGGGTTGTGACCCAGCATATGGTAGGGGTGGAGGGGAAGGCGAGTGGTTCATGCAGCTCCCCTTCCACTCCACCGTCAGCTCGTCAATTCCGACTCCGCCGTCGATGGTGATGCACTCGAACGGATTGCGAAAGAGGCAGGATCCGAGAGACTATTGCTGGGAAAAGTGGAAACATTTTTCATCCACCCTAAACCCTTTCGCTTTTGATTTATCATTGTATATTTCTTCTTGGGAGCAGGGTATGAACGAGGGCAGTAGCAAGCAGAGAAGCAATTTAATGATTTTTAAGGCTTGGTAACTTCTTCACATTAAAGTATTGATAACATCCATCGTATTGTCAAATTTACCATTCAAATTAAGGTGATAATGTCGGTAAAAATCATCTATAGGCCAGAAAAAAAAAATTTCAGGGAAACTTAAAGAAGACTCTTTTTGGAAAAGGTAACAAAGACTTCAACACTTTCAATATTTTTACCCAAATACAGTAGATATGGCCCGCAGCAAAGAATTCAACAGTGGAAGCATTCAAATTTTTGTTCTACCGAAGAATGATGGAGATAAAATGGATCGACCGTTTAAGCAATGAGGAAATGATCAGATGGCGGCAGGAAATGGAAGTCTTCTAAAAACCCTAAGGAGAAGGCATGACAACTTAGTTTGGCCACATTATGAGGCATGGTGGTCTGATGAAAAAATCGTAGGACAAGTGGAAGGGAAGAAGGGCAAGGGACGGCCCCGAATGTGTTACATATGACAGGTTATAAAGGATGTAAAAGAGAAAAAATACGTCTCTATGAAACAGTTAGCGGGTAAGAGAGCGGGATGAAGAGCTAAATGATATAATTGTGAAAAACTCAAAAAATAATTGTTTAAAATTTTGAAGTGTCATTTTGGGGCCAATCAGGGCCGTTCCCGGCTTCCGACGCCGTTGGTATGTAGTCTTCTTAAATTTAGAGTGCTTTTGCACGCGCTCACTAGAAGCCTGTCTTTCTAATTCTCCTTCACTAACACTGGAAAGGTTACACTGGTCCCTATACACTTGCATCGTCATTTTTCCCCTGCTTACGCACTTAGCGTAAAATCATCGACGACGACGACTCAAACCAATCTTAGGATTGATGACTTAAGTATGATGATAATGAAACTTAAGATCCAATTAGTAAGCAGGTTCTTCGGGGAAGTTAAGGGTACCAATCATTACTTACGGGGTCACATATGACTTTCACGTCTAGAGAGGAGCTAAGGCAGGTCGCCACGTCTTTCCCCGCCGAAAGCTCCGCCTGAACAAAAAATATTAGCTTCAATGAGCTCGTCTTTACCTTGAAATTCCCAAACGTTTCTTGTCCTCCACGAGTATTTAGATCTTTTATTTAGTATTAGAATGAGTACTTAGATCTCATCGACATTAGTCATCCTCTATTTCCCAGCTACACCATCCTCGGCAATCGCATCTCTAACTCTCGCATCCCCCTTCCGAAGAGTAGAGTTCTGTACTGTACAACGCGGATCACGATATAGCATTATTCGCCCTTCTCATCTCTACATTCCTCGTCATTTCTCTCCTCAAGCGAATCGTCTGTTTCTCAATTCTAACTTTTATGTCCATGAAACTTAAGCAATTTTCCTTCAGTATATATAATACACCGGAGAGTTCAGTCATACTCCAGTCTGCCAGTCTGTCTTATGTTACAAAATAATAGCCGAAACTCTATTACCCCATTTTACCTTTATATTCGAGCGGTTTCGAATTTTTTCATCAGATATAACTAATGGACTTTTTTCTCCCTATTGGGGTATAAAAAACGTGGGGACTGATGCGACTGGTATTTTACGTTTTATTTTGACACTTTAAACAATCTTTAAATTTTTTTTAAATATCACAAAAAATTTTCATTTCAAAGTGACACTTCTGGGATGATATATTGGACAGAAACTACGGTGTTCAATGTTGCGGTCGGAAATTTGGGCAGGGAAATAGCAAGGCAGATTAGTGCAGTACTACATTACTTTCTGTAGAGGGGGTGGATGAAACAAACGCTAACATGTCAACTATGAGGGGAGGGGTTAAAAATCGCCAATAAAAGTTATGTAGTATATGAGTGCCCCTGCGTATCTAAAGGAAGCGTACTTTGTGATTATATAAAAAAATATTCTGCTTTTGATGTGTTTATTACCTATAGCCGTGTCCCAATTGGCCATTTGGCTATGCCAATCCAAGGATTTAGGCATGACGCCATCTTTGATGGATGTCCCAACTCGTTAGCCAGCATAAGTGAAGGAATTTAGGCAGCTAAAGCGGCCGCCAGATTTAGGCATCAAGGAGTGCATCCTTCTCCCCACTTTTCCCATGATTCAAAGCGTGCAAAGCGTCTGCAGGAAGAAATCAGAGGAAGGGCATCATGGCTGTCAACAAGTGATAGTACTTGCTTGCAAGTAGTGTGGATATTTTGAGACTTGCTCGAATAAGTAGTCATTTTTATTTTGTTTATAATAATGAAATTGCATCAATAGAAGTGTAGGAATTACGGATAAATTAGTTAAAGAGAAGGCGGTGTTAATTTTAATGCCAATTAATCTTTTTATGTTTCTTATATATATGTGTTATAATATAACTTTTTATATTGATCACATGTTATCTTTTGCTACCCTTTACTTTTTTAACGTGTTAAATAATGCTTATTAATGTTTATATGCTCCTTATATATACGTAATTATTTAAAACTATGTCTAAATGCTTATTTATGTAACACTTTTTTGTACATTGGATTAGCACCCGTAAGAATAAACAATTATTACATGCAATTGGACAGAGTCCAGAAATTAGAATCGGAATAAGTAACAAAAATTAAAATCTATAGTGATTATAAGAATGATACCGGACCCTGAGTTATGTGCATTAAATATAAGTTGTTTAAACAACTTGGCTAAAAATCTAATGGAAAATTTTAAAAAGATTTTGAAAATAATTCGGAAGTCAGACGGTAACCGTTTAAAAAGACATGTTCTTAATAATACAAAACTAGAAATTAAATTGCTAGAATATAAGAAAATCGAAAAAGTACTTGGTTGAGTGACGATTGAAATATTGCAAACTAATGAAAACGAATATACGCTAACATTTCGCCACAAACTTAGCTACCACCTCTTTAAGAAACAATACGGAACTAAAAATGCGAATTTGAAAGTATACCCCTACTTCACTATTACAAGAAGGTTGTCTAAGATACTGAAATCATGATAAAATACTCTTCTCCGACATCGAAAACTCGAAATCACTTGACACATCACATTTTAACAATGTGAGTTTTGTTCATCATTTGTTCAAATCATTCCGAATATCTCTCGTTTTGCATTGGCCCAGTGCCCAGTAGTTGCCAGCACCTGCGTAAGGATGTCCCAATCCATGCTCCCTTGTGGTTGGCTGCCCAGAATCTGGCTGGCTAAATACATGATGCCCAATGGCTAACGAATTGGGACACGGCTTATATCTCAGGAGGAGGATATGAAGTAAAGATACTTTGCACTCTTTCTTACAAGTATTTAATTAAAAATGAGTCAATTTGTTTCACTGCACTGCAGCATCATCAGGTCTAGCATCAAAGTTAACCATGCCAGAATAAATAGTCACGCGTCAGCCTCCACCATTCATTTCATATATCTCAGGGGTTAATCGTGTTGACTAACATGGTATAATACAATGAGTACCTAGGTGACTAAATCGTTTGGAAGGACGCAGGGAAATGAAGGACTGCGGTAGTATGCCATCGCGTCCTTTTAAGTTCTATTTGGATTTGAATTTTCCGACGATTGGTCCTCTTTTTTTATTTACGCTCAATGTATCTCGCTTCTATTGCAGCCGCGCACGTTGGAAGCCAAAGGTCAAACGAATCCATTGTTCGTGGTTATATGATAATGCGAATGTATTGGATCTCGTGGCTGATATTTGGGAGAAATGTTGCCTCTAATGCTTTTTTGAGTCGGTTCGTACCTTTGTCAGGCATATTTTTCAATCAATTTTACCTTGGGAGCATAGCGAGATATATTCCTTTAGCCGAGGAAATCCTCGTATTATTCAGGATGCTTTCATTCCTATGAAATGTGTTGATTATCCTCATCCAGCAGTAAGCTCTTCTCTCATTCCTTTTGTTCTGAATCCGGTGCGAGTCACTCAGCTCTCTCGGGAATCCTTTCCGCCAAGAGGACTGAAATAATCGTAGTTCCAGGGTTTCACGACTTCCCCGTCTGATCCCTGGTTAGGGCGGAGTGTTCCAGAGAGGGACCTTTATCCCTTGCCAAAGCGCGTAAGGGTCCGTGAAAGTCTAGTTTGAGATTAGGGAACTGCCCGACTGGCTTTTCCAGCTCATCGTCGAAGTCATATAAAGGCGCCGAAAATGAGAGCATTCCAAAAATGAAAATACAGAGAATGACGTACTCCGTTAATGCCTGATAGCGTCGGATTGGTTCATTTTTTTCCTTGCGGAATTCCACCTATATCAAAGAATTCCTCCAGACCTCATCCCGGGATTGCAATTCTCAGAGTTTAATTTCCCTGAGATCATCGCTTACGAAGAAGTCGCCGTCGGTGTGAAAAAAATATCCATTTAGATTATTAATGCCTTTGCGTTCATTTATTTCAGACGCCAATCTTTATTTGTGGGTTTGAGTGTTTTTGACTGTGAAGAATTAACTGATTTTTTTATTGAAACTCTCTGAAGAAAAAGGTGAAAGGACAGGGTTAGTTTAGAATTTTTTTCGGATAAAGAAAGCATTAGCTAGATATATAAAAAAGGGCAGTTACGACTCAGTGGAGTTGTGATTAATGATATCAGGATCAAATGATGAATTAGTGTGCTTTGTGATGATGAAGCACACAGCTGAATCGTGAATTTAGATCGACATTTGGAAAATACGAATGAAGGACGTGAATGTGGCCTTTTAAAATATTTTACATTTAATCTATTCTCAGCGTAGATGCTGTTAGTTACAGTGATTATTGTTTCTTTTCCTCAAATTGAAGATCTAGGCAACGTACTCGGTTAATTATTTTGATGGGGTCGTTGAATCCGTTGAATCGCCATCAATCGTTATCCTAATTAATTGCATTTATTATTTAACGAAATGAGTTCGGAAGACGGATAGGATTAAAGATTTTTCAAAAAGCGATTTCTCTATTTTTAGCCATATCCTACCAAATTAATTTGCCAAAAATTCGTCAAAATGTTTGCCCTCCAGAAAGAACATTCCATTACCTGAAATATAATGCATATTGAGAGAGAGTGAGAGAATTCCTGTGACGATTCATGTGAGAATTACTTGAACAGGTTTAGTCTAGAATGTCATCCACGACTTTCCACACTTCTTTCGCGATAGTGGTTAAGAATTCCATGCTTTTTAACCGATGACTCAATAATTGGGAAACAGATAATGTGTGGATATATATCTCATTTTACTTTTCAAATTCATAATCAGAATTGACCTCCGAGATACTTTTCATGAGCCCATTTCATTAGATTGCCCACACGACAACTCAGTCCTTTTCCTCAGTCCAGTGAAATGTCATGAATGTAGTCGGTGTCTTTCATTGAAGCTCAGATATGTGGTTAGAGTATAGATCAGTACATGTTAGTAGTAGCATAGTTAGTCAAATTAATTAAGTCCAAGTTTTCTCGTCATGCATTTTTTACTTTTTCACCGATATCCCTTTCGACATTATGATTCCATCTACACATATTTAATTCACCAACATTATTTACGTTTACATTTTCTTGTATGCTTATTGACCTATGAACAATATGGTCTATTAATGCCTGTTAAGTTTCTTTATTTATTCAAATTATTAAGCAGAATTAATTAACACTAACGATCGCTGAAGCTCGCTAGTTATTCCGGAATATTGCCATCTCCTTCTCTATTACCACTCTATTTCCTGCCATCTCTTTATAGGTTCGAGTACAATTTCAGTGTTTCCTAGCCTTCCCCATGCGACGAAATATCCATTTTCCAAAGGGACAATTGTAAAGGATTGTAGGAGGCTTGAAGATTGACACCGTACATGAAACAGATTAAATCGGTATTCAGTTCAGTAAATTGCATTCCTATCGCAATTTCAATTGTAGATGTCTACCGTTAGCATGAGAAATTGGATGCGCTTGTTGTTTTTGCAGAGGGAGGTCGATTGTTAGACACCATTTCTAATAATACTGGTTTACTCTATGCTTAGAAAGATCCTTTCCTCTCCATTTGATGCCTACTTCCATGTATCTATTTTAAAGGGTTACTTGTTTCATACGATTCATCTCAATCCTTTTTTTTACCGGTTTTGGTGTCATTAGTGCCCATCTTTATTTTCCTCCCGAGCCATCTAGTTTTCGGTTAGATAATTGTTTTTCCCCATAAACCTCTTATCCTTTAGCATCTTCCCATGTACCCCATTCAGTGTAGTCATTATTTTGATTAATACTAATGTTATTGTTTTGCTCGCTTCTGTCCCTATTCCAGACACGCTAATGAGACAAGTTGCAATAGGGATAATGCATATTTTCACTTCTTACATTTAATTCTGATATTTTATTTGATTCCAACCTTGCCATTACTTTGAACGTCCACTCTGAGGCACCAGAATATTCCTGTCGATATTTCAAAAGAATTCAACTTTCCTTAAAAATCACTTTTTGAGCAACTTAGTAACTGAAAATGGTTTCATGGTTGTGTCAACCTTGATGAAGACACTGAAATCGCTGAAATCTTGGTCGGTAGTCAAGTTTTTAAAAGATATTTTGTGAGGAAAGTGACCATTTTTAAAATTTCGACAGAAATTGATAGGCTGGATTATGCCTCTCCATGCTTGCCGGTGAAATTACTGGAAATAAATTTTAGGAATAGAGTTACAGTTTTTATCATCCAGACTTTTATGTGAGGAAATTCTGCCTAATGCGCTTGTACACGCTGTATAAAATGATGTGTTCCCCATTGTTTGCCAAAGCGAGTGAATGGTGGTAATGGCGAGGGACGGGACAAAGGGATTGGTGATGGATTTGGAGACAAATGCGAGAGGACGCGACGCTTAAAATGGCGGATGCGGCGTTAGTCATTTGTTTTCCCGTCAGCGAAGCCATACACCAAGCACCCAACCCCGGTGCACCTGCCTTTTGTCTCTCCCCATTCCTTCTCGTCAAATGTCCCCGCCGCCGCGACAAGGGGGCACCTCTCCCCACTCTCCCCCCCCCCCCGATATATATGTCCGCGATGCCGTCACCCCATTGGCTCACGTCCCATACCACTCCCAATTCCCCCAACCGACCCCACGTCAACTCACTCCATCCACCTTCGACGACTCGAAAGAATTTCCATATCTTGAGGAGGCTTCCTCGCGACTCGAAACTGATGAGAATTCCTTTTCTCTCTTTTGTATCTTGAGAATGTCGATTATTCTCAGTCACATCTCGTGGATGTCTTGATGATCGCATGCAAACATCGCTCGGAGAGTCATCTGATTTTCTTTTTGAAATAGGTGGATTTCTTTTTCCGAGAAAAATTTCTCATCGAAATTCATTATAAATGTGATTAAAAAATGGTTTAAGATCCAAAATAAAATTGCGTATAAGAATCGGTAATTTCCCGATATCTCACTATGGATGTGAAATAATTTCTCAAACTTAGGTCTGCTGTCCTTTTATATGTACTATACTGTTCGTATTCGTAGCATTCTTTTTTCAGTTATTTTATTTGACGATTTGGAAAGAGCCGTTGGTAATGTTAAATAGTTAAATATTTTTATCCAATAATGTTATTTCTCCGGAAAATTTATAAGCATATCAAAAGGTAGACAGGAAAATGATATATGATAGTTAACAGGTATTTTTATTATGTAACTTGAATTTAGATAACTACAGTAGCAGTAAGTCTTTTGCTCAAGTCGCGCAGTAGCTCAGTAACTCAGAAACAGTAACAGTCTTTTGCTCAGTGCGTTTCATTGGTAAAATAATATTCAGATATTCACCCCTACTTTCCATTTATTGCTATTTTATGAATTGATTTTTATTAGAATATTTAATACATACTTTCAAACGTACTAAAAAACAATCGTTTTTGGTTAATAAGTAAGACGTATTATGGCTAAGACGGCTCTATCTGTTTTTGTCGGAAGGTTGGATGTCGATAGTAAAAAATAAGAAGTTGTTAGTGTTGCAGATACAAGATGTTGGCATAGTAGTAAGTGTATAAAAGTCGGTTTGGATAGTTAAAGGTGTATAGCAGAGATTTCGCTTTGCCCCGTAACTTTCCCGTTTTCTCCAGTATTTGGGCGTGGGTAGATGTATCGAGGGGGTTGAGGAGCAGGTAACCCTGAGATATGTATATTTGCGCGCTAGGGTTCTCTCTGCCTGTGATATCAGTTGGTTAACCGTCGCACGGCAACCGGGAAACATCCCTTCCGACCAAAAACCAGCACCCTTCCCCCATCCCCGGCTATACCCTAACTCCCTCCGTCGTGATAAACTCCGAACCCACCCCCGCGGTCCCCTTTCTCGATATGTATCCAGGGTTTATCCAGCAAGAGGCGAAGGTAGGCGGGGTGAGGGTGGGTGGGGCCATAATAATGATCATTTGTCTGACTAAGTGCCGCCTGCGTTTTCCCTGCCGACGCGCCGAGGGAGACCCGCGGGGGAAGAACTGCGGTAGGGGTTGTAGGCTGGCACCCTCCCCCCTTCCAAAGTGTGTGGGGGAGATGGGCAGGGAGGCCAGGGAGCATGGCAGGGGGCTCCCTCCCGGATGCTGAAGTTGTCGTGTGGGTGGGAAAGCCCCCTTCCCCACTGTCGGGGCAATAAATTAGGATACAATTCACCCCCCCCCCCCCGACGCCGCCGCCTTTGTCGCGACATCAAAGGGTCCCCTTGTGTCACAAAGGGAGGATGATACGGGGGTGATTCGGGTTTTTTTCTTGGGGGGAGATGGGGGTTTAGAATGTTGATGGGGAGGCAGTGGCGCCCTTCCGAGATTAACTCACCGTGTCTGCGTATACTGCTCACTCCTCGTTTGAACCACGTTTCCTCGCTCCCCACCCTTTCTCCAGCATCTCCGGCGACACGACACGGTCTCCGGGAGCAACAGGGTGTGTTGACACCCCTTTTCCCCCTACCCACCGTCCCATGTCTTTGCGCCCCTCTCCCCTCATCTCCTGACCCCTGCAACGTCGAGTACGAAGTGATTTTTCCTTCCTGCGCAAATCCCAGATCTATCAACCCCTCTGGAGGAAATTTCATCGATGTCGCCACCTGATGAGAACCTCACTGCCGATATTTATTATGTCCATGGAACGGCTTCATCAGCGATCTCGACCCAAAACTGGCTTGTTTCAGGTGTTCATTCCTATATGATAATTATATACTGAATTCGTTCGGAACATTTTAGAATCAGCAGGTTCATTGATAAATGTGATGTTCACGTTAACTTTACGCAATGCGTATTATTTTCATTTTCTCTTGCTCCAAACTTAGGTAATGCCTTAAATATTTACGAATGGTCTTATCCGCTCCATTGATCGTCACAAATAATTTCTTAATCTTCCATAACTTCCTCTTTTTATGATATTTTTATTAAGACTTATACCCACCCTTCATCTTCAATCGTACTTTTCATTATAATATCATTTTATTGCAAATGCAATGTCTTTCTCGTAACGGATATTTTTGATTCGGGTGGCATTTATTTTTTTAGGATATCGTGAGGGGAAATGTGTATCAACTAGACATGTTCTCTATCAATAAAAATTCGATGGTGATATCACGGGGTATTTTTTTCGGAGAGATATCTATGCCAAAGGTGCAATCGGATTGAATTGGTCTCTTGGAATTGATTGAAAATCGAGTTATGAGTGATTAGAAGTGCGACAACTAAATTAGAAATTGATTATGGATACAATTACTTAGCATATTCGGGGGTATTCAGGATCAGGGCACGGTGTCCGCATCGCAGCTTGGTCGTAGTTTACGGTGGTGTATACCTCTAGTGTCCACGAGCTTGCCGTCGACACTTCTCTAATAGGACCGAGATTGGAGTGTTAGCTGCCAGTAAGGGAGTCTGGAAACATTAGGGAGATGAAAAGGCGAAGTGGCTCTACTACAAAAGCCGTTAGGAGGCACACATGAGTCTCGTAGCGACCTATTCAATTCTTCGGCTTAAGTCACCGACCCAATTGGTAATACCTAGTTCGCTAATCCCTTTGTCGAACCCCCTTTCAATTCTCTTTTTAATAATTACTCTCCTTCCGTTTTCTACCTGCAGACCATCATCATGGGGTCATCTCGCACTCTCCGAAGGTAATCCTTTTCGTATCTCTCAGCTCGACGTGCTTGCTTCTCGGTTTTATTTGTCGGATTAAAGGGACCCTATTTGTGCCTCTGGGGAATTTATTTGCCATCAAATCTGTAGTTCGTGCATGCAAGCTCATTGACGAGTTTTTTTTAACCGTTCTCAAGCTGAATCGGTCAGCGATATGTAGCTTCTGACTTTCCGCCAGTTTTCTTTGCACTTTTGTTGTAAATCATGAATATTGTTCTAAAAAGCATTTCGCATGGAAACATCATAATTTTCAAGTTCATGGTCCATTATTAACTATATATCATAAGAAGCCTTAGTCAGTAGCGGATCCAGGATTTTTTTCTGAGGGGGGGGGGGCACAAGGATCTGATAAGTCTTCTCATATTTGAGATTAAAAACAAAGTACAACGATTCGTGTTGTAAAAATTCTCTTTATTTTGGTATGAAATTAATAAATATTAATTTAAACATTTGAGGCTCCGTAATAAACGAATTAAAATGAACTTAATGATAACCGTATTAAAAATCTTGTATATTTTAAAGTGTCTGGGGGTGGGGGAGCACGCGCTTCCGTACCGCCCCTCTAAATCCGCCTATGGCCTTAGTAACAACGACCATAGATCTCCTAGTTGCCTATTTATCAATTGTGCTTTGGGCAATGAATGATACTTCAGGCTTCCCTTATTCATGTGCAAATAATATTTTTTTAAATATATACAGTCACTTATATCAGCATTTGCAGAAAGATTTTAAATTATTCTTTTTTTAACAGTTCAATTATTATTCGTTGTTTAAGGAATGTTTGAACTGATGTATGTATCTGAAGGATGTGTAGTGGAATCTTCCCATTAGATTCTGTACCTCCTTTTAAGCGTTGAGCTATGCAAAGCAATCCTTATTCGAAAGGCAATACACCCACTGCATTATTTGATAGACATTTCAATTCGATCATCTGATTTTTATACCATTAGAAACTATTCGATCATGTTCCCGTTGTGTTGTGGGGATTTACGAGAGCTGTAGCATTATTCTTAATTACGGGTAACGAAATAGCTGCACGTTTGTAAAGTAACTCAAGGAGAAATATATTTCACTCACAATAGCTATCATAATAGTGATCATAATCAGATCATTAGAGGGGGAAACTAAAAACAATTGGAGCGGAATGCACTAGTTAATGCGCGATTCACAATGATCCTGTATTAAGTATTTTTCAACACGAAAGATAATATCACCTCATGAAATATCCAGTTTTAAATTATAGTAATGGAAAATAACATATAGTATTCTATGTCCTTAGGTCACTTAGCCTGTAGAACGAGCTCCATCATCGCTGTGATTGTGCGATGGTGTTAAAATGCTTACTCAGGTAAACGAAGAATAAATTAATTTCATGGAAAAAGATATTAAGTTTTTTTAAGCCATAAGAATTATGAGTAATTCTGCTGTTCAAGTTTAATTATTAAAAATAGCGCTCGAGAGCTTGGAAATCCCATTGCTTTTTGATCGCCAGTCGATGAAGTACCAGTTGGAGAGCGCGTATTTTGGAATTTAAATGCTCTCTTATATCCGTGGTATCAACTGGGTTGTCACAAAATAATGCTACGGTTTTGATCATGGTTTAAATGAAAACACAATTACTTACAGTTTATGATTTTTATTTTTCGAATTTGCCGTCTCAAAATGTTTTTAAAATTATTTATACATTTCAATAAGTCTCTCAACAAGAGAGAAACCGAGCGCTGGCACTAGTCTACTCCTAACGAAAGGCGCCAAGAGGACCACGGCTTAACATCCCATCCGATGGATGGAGTGCTGCACTTGAAGTGCGCTCCCTCCTCAAGGTACTCTCTCAATGATCGGGTGGCCTCTGAAAAAAATCTCTGCCACCTCTGGGATTTGAACCCGGGACCAATGGATGGGAATTCGGCACTTCAGGAGTAGGCTAATACTAATCGACGGCGGGTTGTTCTCCTGTTTGAGAGACTAAGAGCCCACATATTGAAATTTATGAATTACGTGAAATACCGTTCGAGACGAAAAATTCGAAAAATAAATATTGATTAACATTAAGTAATTTTGTTTTCATTTATAATATGTCCAACACCAATTCCTTTATGATGACCCTACATTTAATGCTTGAAAGGCTGTGCTTGCACAAATTATCCATACAGTATGCCCGTTCGCAGCAATATTTTGTTTTGTATTGTCGAATGCTTCAGAGAGTCAAGGTCTGGTCCCAAAGGGGAGATGAGAAATTTTCGGAGGGTGGAGTGACAATGCCAATTAAAGAGTGTGGAATGCAGGCATAACCCCGTCGACTTCACCTGGACTCAAAGGAAGTAAGCGATGGTTTATGCAAGGGATCAAAATCAGTCTCTCGTCGTCATTGGCCATTTCTTTCCTTGTTGGCAAAATGAAAGGCGGAAAAATTGAAACATTCTCCCGACGAACGGAGCGTGTTCCTTGAGTTTTTTTTTTTTTTTAATTTTCTCCTCGAGCGTACTTGGAGCTCATTATCCCTCGGAATCGGGGCGGATGTAAAGTTAACTATCCCCTTCTCTCATTTTTCGCCCTTTGAGTAATTTCAGGTCAGCGAAAAATTTTGTGCGAGATCCTTCAGTCTCCTCTAATTAGACTAATGGGCAACGTCTATCTGTCATATTTTTTAAAAAAAGCTCATTATTCAAAGCAGAGCCTCCGTTCTTTCCAAGTTATTTCTTGTCCAGCGCTGCATGGAGTGATGTCATACCTGCAGATGTATTTTGCGACTATATTGGTGAGATCATTATTTCAAGAGGCATTGTTTTTTTGCTCCATTTTTTAATGTTTCAAATTTTAACCCTGTATTTAGGGTTATTTAGCCAGCAATTCGTTTACTTTTCATTGTATGTGCGGAAATTTAAGTTTAAGTTCGAGGAGAGCAAAGTATGGATTTGTGAGGTGTCCGCTGTTTCTATTTTGTCGAAGAGCCACACGAGCTCAGAGAGATTGACTCTCGATCCGACCAATGCAAATGCTCTGAAAGATAATTTATGACTTAGTATCTTCTCAGAGATGAACTTTATTTAAGTTTTAGGCAATAGATTGATCATGGTCGGTCTTGGAATAAAAAAATGTAAATGTAGTTTTGAAATTACAAATGGTATTTCTGAATGAAATACCAACCTGTGAAAAATCCACAATCGCGAGTTCGTGTTGCTCCCTTCCAAACAAATAATTGACTGTGAGCAAGCTATATCGAGATTCATTGTCTACTTCTCAAAGTACATATAATATTGGATTATACACCCATCCAAATTCCGTGGTGACCATGTTAATACGTCTATACTGGAATTAGATAAAACTTATGATTTCGTTTAAAGATGAAATAACTTAAAAAAACGGTCTTGGTCCTAAATTGATGGCTATATAAAGATATTTTAATCTTTCTTTCTTCGTGAAATTTTATATGTGAAAATTACTGTCGAATATATCAATTGGAAGTAATTTATAGGTTCGAGTTAGTCGATTACTGATCTACTCTTGTTACCGATATAATATTAATCCCTTATCCCGAAGTGGTTTCAACTCTTCGATCCTTCTCGTTAATATATATGCCTCTTTTATGCGCGGTACCGTTGAGACAGTTGCCCCCCACATCAAACTGGACCACTGACCTCACACCGTTCATATTCTAACCAATCCACTCACGACTCGGCTTTGATCCAGTTGTTTCGGGTTGCGCATGTGCAGCGCGACTTATGAGTTGTATGGTGCTTGTGGCCCAGGTAAGCTTCTCATGATTTCTTATTAAAAATGAAAATGTTTTAATGCTGAAATCAAATTTGAACCTTAGCAATCAAGGCTTTAGTCAGCGAGAGGAGAGGGTGTTCTGAGGATTCAATTTTTCCCTCTATTGTTCCGGATATGATGTCTCAAGAAGAAAATTACCTTCCTCATGACCTGCTCCTGTTTGACCCCTCATTTCAGGTGATGGATTACTCGCATCAAAATTATTTTATTCATCTTGAAATTTTCAGAGTAAGTGCAGGTGACTTCGTTAAATATTTTCTTCTTAAATAGAAAACAATAACGCCTGGGAAAAATATAATTATTTATGAAAAATTAGAAATTTTTGCAAAATTCTCGAATGAAGAAAACAGTTGGAAACGGAAAACTTGATACTTCCTGAAAATTTGCAGTTGATAGTATAATCTTAAGCGATTTACAATCACCGAAATGACCGGTCGACCAGGAGGTGTGAGTGCTCTTAAGTGTTCCCACACCAAATGACTTCTCCCGAAATGTAGCCATCCCTTAAAAATCCCACTGAGACTTTTCTCAGGGTACAGTCTTTCTAGCAAGGCCTAAGGAGCATGATGGAATCGACATACTTTGCAATTAGCTCTGAAATTTTATTTAAAACTCGCGTAACGCGTTCCACCACGCTGTGGTATACTCATGCGCGCTGCCTTTTGGTAAGTCGGGGATATATATAGGAGAGGGGGGTTAAATAATTGAAGATGGGGTGGGAAGGAAGATGACCATTACGATTCCACCATGAATGTTCAACATTTCTACAAAGTTACTCCTGAAGTAATCGATTTTTTAAAGCGCATCTACTATTTACTTCACCGAAAACTTTTTATTCTTTCGAGTTTGCCCCGCTCACAAGATTCATACCGATAAGGGAAATCATGAAATGTCAGGAATATACCCCAAGGGTAGAGGGCTTGTGTCCTAAAATGCTGCCACAGGTCTATCGAGGCGGCAGTACAGTACGTAGGTGTACACTTGGATGAATATTTCCTCAAATTCATGTATGTACTTCTTTGATGAATATAAAGGCGGAAATTAAAAAAAATTGATGCACTGAATTGTTGAGACCTTAAACTTGTAGATTCCACAGTGTAGAATTCTATTTTGGATGAGGAAAAATGACAAATTTGCTTTCTACGACTTAGCATTTAAAGAAAAGTTGTCATTTTTTCTACCTTAAAAACAATTGACAAGGAAATCAAGGAAAACTGGGGGAAATCGAAAAAATAACGCTGGCTCACCTCGACGCGCTCTTCCTTGAGTCCCACCCTGAGGGCCAACTGCTCCCTCAGCACCACGTCCGGGTAGTGCGTCTTCTCGAACGTGGCCTCCAGCTGCTCCAACTGCTCCTCCGTGAAGATGGTGCGGTGGCGCCTCTTCCTCTTGGGCGGAGGCACCGGCGGGCCCCCGCCGCCCCCCAAGATCCCTCCCCCGCCCGCGCCTCCTCCGCCCCCCGCGTGCTGTTGGTGGTGGTGGTGGTGGTGCAGGGCGTGGTGGTGCTGGTGGTGCGGCACGGGCGGGATGTGGAGGGCGTGGGCGCGGTGGTAGGCCGCGGCCGCCGCCGCAGCCGCCAGGTACTCGTGATGCTGGTGGTGGTGGTGGTGGGCGTGGTGTGGGGCGGCGGGGTGGTGGTGCGGGAGGAAGAGGGGGGCAGCGGGAGGGGGCGGCGGGGGTGGAGAGGCGGAGGCGGAGGGCGGGGGTGGGCCCTCATGCTCGGAGGCGGCGGCGTGGTGGAGTGCGGCGGCGGCCGCCGCGGCCGCTGCTGCCGCCTGGTGGCCGACGTAGGAGGAGTAGAGGGAAGGGCAGGCGACGGCTGCGATGTGGAGGAAGGAAGAAAAATAAGGATTACACTTGATGGTGGTGGGAGTTACGCATTAAGAATTCATGTTTGATGAAATAAATATAATCAGCTCTCTGACATTCCACTGTTTCTTAATAACCGACCTAGATTTAGTGCCTTTATCAATACATTAAATTTGAATTATGCAGTGTAGGTGTTATAATTTGAAAGCAATTTTGGCCGACGTTTCGGTTTATTTAGAAACCATCATTAGGGATTGAACTATATAATTTTGATGGGTACATAAAATAAATAAGCAGTTCGTATTTGCATCGCATTAAATTTTATGATAAAATGAAAATATCATGTCCTCCAATTAAAAAAGTGGGAGTGGGAGACTTAAAATATTAGGAGTTGGAAAACAGCGTTTTTTATAGACCGTTAGTTTCTAAAACAAAATTATGGATTCAATGGAAATACTGAAAAAAGTGTTTTTATATGCTCCCGAGTAATCAGCAATGACAATTTATGAGTTTATATGAAGAAATTGAAATTACCGTAATGTTTTGAATCTCTAAAACCATGCACTTTTCACAAATCCAGTTACTCCCTTTTCTCAATTATTGTATTAATCTTCCTATAGCTTGCTCAACGGGACAGAAGTAGATGATGATTTTCAATAGTCACGGGTGTAACAGAGGGAAGCTGTCTCGATTTAGAAGCTGAAGGAGAGTAGACCTGGCGTTAAGGGTTCGAGGTCCCAGTGTGAGATGGCGGAGAGCATTAAGCTGAGGCTGGGGGTTTGAAGGGAGTAGGTAATGGAATTCTTAAGAGTACGCTTCGCACCCCCTCAGCCAGTCGCATTTTGACTTTTTTTCGTGATGTGTTGCTTGTTTCATTTTAACGCGATCGTCTAGAAATTCACAAAGTGTGTAGTTAGCATTAATACGAAAAAAATGCATAACAGGGTAAAAATGCATGCATACTGGGATAGAATTTTTAAATTTGAAGTACTGGGGAAAATTTTGGCAAGGGTCTCCTCCGATCTGAAAATGTCCAGAGGACAACGTAACTTTGAATAAAGAAAAAAACGGTACAGCGTGAATTATTTGCTCTTTTAAGGTTGGGGATGCCTATGAATGCATGCTTTTTTCATGGTTTGCTATCAGAAATTATAGAATAACTGAGGTTCACCCCTTATTATCATGACTCGGGCTAGGTCATAGTTTATACTCCCTTCAAGTACCTGGCCTGAGAAAGCTGAGGATGGTTTCCGATTTTGTAAGGCATTCTAAATAGATCTTGGCTTCTCTGCTCAAGGTTTAAATGGCCTTTAATTCAATTTATTTTTATGTTTAATCCAACTTTACTCTTTCTTACCTATATAAGACTTTCATCGATGTAGTTACGTTCAAATGAGCCTCATTATTTGGTTATTTAGTTTATTTTTCGGCTCCAATTGTTTTAGATACATACTCAGAGTTTTTAAATGCATTTTTTAATTCAGAAGATGCCATCTACCATTCCTGTCGAGGCTATCGCGACAAACGCTCTGAAAGATCATCCATGTCTACCAAGATAAAAAAAATATATTCTATTTATCGCGCGATCTCGGATTACCAGGTGCCCTGGTGTCTATCTAGGGCAGGGGTTCCCAAACTTTTTTGTACCACGCCCCCCCCCGCTACACATATCAGCTTTCCATTTTGCAATACCCTATTTCCACGGTGCCGTACATACCAACTCCTACTTGTACAAGTACTTGTACTCGTACAAGTATGTGCCTACTTGATACGGTGAGCAGGTAGATTTTTTTGTTCACTGTTGAATGCGGTAACGCAGAATGGAAAGATTCAACAATTGTACGTATGATGAAAATTAAAACAAGTATTATATGAAAAACGAATATAATTACCTGTAACCTTCTTTGATAAAGTTTACAACTTTATTGAAACTTTACAAAAACAATTATGAAAACATAGAAAGACTTTATTTCAAAGATCTGAGGAAATTATTTTTGTAATTTTTTTATTTATTTCATTTGGGTGTCACGCCCCCCCTGGAATTTCTCCACGCCCCCCCAGGGGGGCGCGCCCCCCAGTTTGGGAACCCCTGATCTAGGGTATGGAGGTAGTGAGGCAAGACGTGATCAGAAGTCGGCCTACAACGCTACGGATGTTAACGGCGATATAAAAATCGGATTTCGTAGGTTTGATGGATTGGTCGAGACTTTTGTAGCGGTTTTAATCTTAACTCTTCTTTACGTTCGGCGAAGTCTTTGTAATTTCATCGCAGTTTATATCCTTCCGTGGAAACTGGCAAAACTCAATTAAGTATCTACTTCTGTGGAAAAACTCCGATTTTTGCATTGTTGCTGTGTGGATTGGGAGTTTCTGCACTCGTCTACGCTTTTGTAAAGAAGTTTTTAGACCCAAGATTAAGCGGTTATTTGATATATATTTAATGCTCCCTTCACTAATGAAGGGAGTAGAAATTAGAATGGTTCAATATTCCCTTCTTGTTTTGATCCCTCCTAGGAGAAAGCCCTGCTTCAATGAAAAGCTTGGAAAACCAGGTATAAACTGTGATCAGAACTTCTCATCGTAGGAAAATTAGTAGATTTATTTCATTGGATACGAATGAATAAACTTGGAAAACTAACGGAGAATAAATAGCATGTTGAAATGTCCGTTATCTTTTCTTGTGATACGTACAGAGTTCCGTAAACTTTTAAGCCCATCGAAGTCTCTTTAGAATTTATATATGCTTGGTTTACTGTGGGCAAAGTGCTTAGCTAGTTTTTAATTCTCTTCCACTCGGCAACATCGATTATTAAAAGTTAGTCAAAGATTAGTAGAGTCCGAAGTTCGGAGCCGTCACAGAGGTACATAGAGATAATTCCGCTGATGTACACGGTTGTTCTGTTTTGAGAATTGGAGCCGCTGCCGAAAACTTGACTGTCCAAACAAAGGCCTGCTTGCCAGGAGTCTAGTAAGATCTCTAATATTGAAGGATAAATTTTGTCAATTTTTCGCGAGATGGATTTGGATTTATAGGTTTTGATTTCAAGAATATATCGTGTTTTTATTAGCGGTTTAGATGAGTTGAAATAGTATTAAACTAATATGGAAACTCGTAATGGTCTCGCTACGATGAGAGCCATCGTTAGTTAAACATTAGCGATCTCTTTTTATCCTGGGACTATGTATATCAGTTGTAGTACCCCGATTTGGTGACAATGATCCCCTAATTTTAGCTCAATAGCTGTCAGTTCAATGAAATCAGCATTGAATTGTTACCTTTTCAGTACCTATCTAGTTGGAATTGTTGAATAGTCCTTATGCTTGCTGCCTTTATATTTTAAGTTCCTACTTCCTCCGAGAAAAACAGTTCTCGTTTCACACTTTGTCAGTCCATTTTAGCATTGGCTAAGATGTGCAGAGTGATTGGTGCGCAGTGGTTAAAGTTTACGCAATTACATCAGCCTTAGAAGTGAATATTGCTACAGAAAAGTTTACGTCAGCGTTAAGTGCTTAACATACTTCTTATAGATCTCTCTGAAATACTTATTTTTATAATGTGAGCACATTCTTCCTTGGCATTATTCGTTTCTTATGCACCAATTCTTAATTATTGTTAAAACCTCATTTTAGGGCGATATGTTACCTACCAGTATTTCTGATGGAGGGAAAAATGAAAATATATTTGTTTAATCCCATATTTTAAGGACGAATTGTGTGTTTAAATCTCAAAATTAATTCTTCCTAAGTAATAGCGACAGTCATTGCAATATACGTATTGCCTTCGGTACATTAGTCTTGAGTAAATTTCAAGACTTAATTACACTAATCGGTTCGTGGAGAGGGATATTTACTGATGATAATCCCAGTTTTCTTACTTGTCCGCAAGTATAATTTTGAATTCTCGCAAAGACGTTATTCGACCCAATGCAAACAGCTTCCTTTCAGCGGTAGCTGTTGACATAAGGAGTGTGGAAAATTTGCATATGGGTAGGGCACATTTACGTTTTATGGAAGGAAAATTGGATGGTATATTTCTTCGGACATAGAGTCGATAAAACTATTTTTGCAGGAGTAAAAACATATTCATTTCTTAGACTGTCAACTTATCCTATGAATTTTGTTTTCGTCTTATGAAACTATTGGATGCTGGTTGGATTTAATTCTTTCATCTGAAAAATATGGGCTGCGAACTTAGCCTTTTGAGTCGAAGGCTCCAGTAATGTTGTTCAAAAGAAATTTACCAATTAACCTTTCTCTCTCTCTCTCGAACGTTTATGCTGAAAGCGGCTTACGTAAATTACCAGTGTGCAATATATCGAAAAAAAAACATGTAATCATTCATTTGTTCAAAAATATTCATTTGAAAGCTTCGAAGAAAATATTATTCACGGAAAAATGTCGTAAGGCATTTCCATAATTTACAGGGTGTTGAGATCGAGGTATGTGTGAATTGTAATTGCTATACTTGTTACAACGTTGGTTATTTTTGTGAACAGTTTTTTTATAAGTATGCGGCCTTCGGTGGAATACTGCAACAAGTACCTATAGGTTCATCTCTGATCCTAATGAACTATATTGTAGACTTCCCATCACTCATCATTTGATATTAATCCAAACTTTTAATACTTCAAGATGAATGAATGGACATTTGATAAATTTTGTTGTCCCTAAGCTTTAATGTAAATTACTCTCGGTTGCTAATATAATAATTATTCATCCTTTTACCAAATGTGGAAATCATGAAAAAATCTTTGAATTTGGACTTTGCAAATGTACTTGAGAAGTTGAACGTTCAGGCTGGAAATATGTCGACTTTCTGCTACGTACACTGCATAGATAATTATATTATTTGCTACCAAATTAGATTGGATCAACGGTATCAAATCAAATGGAAAGTATCAAGAAAAATGGAGATGCTTTAGTTCCCTGTTTCGTGAACATCATTTCAGAATGATGACTCCATTATTTTGTCCAACAATCGTTTTAGCTAGCTTTGCGGAACAATTAACTATACCTGTAATTCATAACACATGTTATATTACGTCCCTTTAGTTCTGTTTTTACTTAATGCAATTTCACAATCTCATGCAAATATACTTTCCCTGCTTTGAACTGGACTGGACTGTGGAACCCTGTGGTATAAAATGTTTTAGTTACCTGTTACAGCAGTGATAGAACCATCCATTTTTTTACTTAAATACTTAAGCATTTTTGAGGATGTATTTAGTGTCTGTTTGTATGTAATTTTTTATTATTTCTTCGTTTTTTTACTTAGCAAATACTCAAAATTTCGTGTTAGCTATGCATTTTTTGCTTTCTGAGGTTTGAAGAAGACCCAGAGCATTAAAGAAATACGGTTTCTTCAATGCTCTGGTTACATACCCCTGAAAGCAAGACATGAATAGCTCACACTAAATTTTGAGTAATACTACATAATAATTGACGCCAGATGATGATAATTACTCATCGAACCCGGGTCGCTTTATGTAAGAAAAGAAGTGGTATAAGTAAAAGTTAATTAACCAAGAAATTTTACAGTGGAATAACACAGAGTTAAAAATGATGAGTGAGTGGATTTCATTGAAGAAATTACTTCTCTCTCTCCTCACTCAACAAATATTTCGCTCGTTATTCAGCTTTGAATTTTGAAATTATTGGATCATCTATATACTTATCGCTCCTCGCGTTTTCTTTCGAGGGCTGCCCAATGAGGTGATCGATACGGAGTCCCACCCCGTCGAAGATTTGGGGGAGGGAATTTTTAAAAAAGTTTTTCATTCCCGCCTCGAAATGCGGTAAAACCTTTTTCCTCCCTCCGCTCGCATTATAATAATCGTCGCATTTATTTTTTCCCCTCCAATCTTCCTCGCCGTCTTTCCCTAGGCGGATTCGCCAACCGTCCACCCCCACTCCTTCCGAGTCCTCTTAGAAGAGCAGATGCTCGAGGTATTTGGTGAGGGGTTTTGCTGTTTGTTCAACCTCTCCCGTAAAACCCGGCGAGGTTTTCCAGAGGAGGCATTTGCCGATCCGTATGCGTGGGTGGACTTGGGGATTTTTTTTCGCGCGCGAAGGATTCGACAACGCGTAAAATCTTGGCAGCGGGGTGTGGAGGGAGGGAGACCCTAGCCAGCCCAGCGCCCAATGCCTCCTTTATCCCGATGCGGCTTCCCCCCCCCTCCCCCGGGGTGGGTCCCTAGCTGGGGGGTCTTCGCACCGTTCACTGCCGTTCCATAGACTAAAACCTGAGGCTCAGTCGTGGCCCATTGAAGCAGTGCTCTAGAGAGAGAGAGGGAGGTGTAAGACGATTTTTAAGGTGTGCGCGGGAAGAGCTTCCAGGTGAAAGAGTTTGCGGGCGGAGAGATTGTTTACGAGGAAGGTGGTCGGGAGGATCACTTGCAAGGAATGGTTTTGACCTTGTTTGCCTTATTTTCCGCCTTTTGAGTTTTTTTCTGGATGAACGAATTGTTAACACGCTGTGAATGCCTCACAAGTTATGTCGTGTTTTGCATGCCTCGGCGCTGGTGGACAGCTCACAAGTATCTACTCTTTTCTTATACTGTTGAATAAGACGAGTTTATGCCTTTTTAAATCATTATTTTGGGGTAGTGTGGTAGCCTAGTCGAATTGATTTCTATCTTGCTACTCTTGAACTCAATTCTTTAATGTTTATTAGCGTCTCGGAGTATAGGTTTAAGAATAATATGCAAAATTTTCGGCCAACGTTTCGATATATTTTTTATATATTTTCTTCAGGGCTTTTTTGTAATGATTTGTTTACTGATTAAGCATGTAGCCTAGTTGGTTAAGCGCTTTGCTGATTATCGAAGTGTCCCGCCTTCGTTTCCCAGGTGAAGCCTTTAGAGACCCGCGAATAAAATCCTGGAAGTGCGAGGTGGCCCATGGAAAGGTATTGGGCTCGTTATCTAAATGTGACATATTACTCCCCTTTTGGTTTAGTCTGGGGTGTGCTTTACCCTCATTGTTCAAACCAGCCATAAGGTTGAATCGCCGAGTGGATGAGTGGAATGATTATTTATTAAGGCGACCCGTTTCGAATACACTTCATCGTCCTCATTTCTTCTTACAGTGCATTCGTGAACGGTAGTCTCAATTAAAAATCATATAAAAAGTAAAATAAAGCCTCTTACTCACCTGTGGATGATGGAAAAGTTCCACTCCATCGATATAAGCACCAAAACTAATATGTGCACCCTTGCCCAGTGTATTATCTACGTGACTGTTGGTGTAATCTCCTCAAGAAATAAATGTGAAGAGGAATAGTTTCTTTACTATTACTATTTTATTCTCCCACATCCTTCTGAAAGTCATCGTAAACTGGCATTGTATCCATTGGCAGCAAACACCAAAGCTGAATTCCATATGTCCCGTCCCGGGCCCCTTTCTTGGTTTTCTTATGCCTTCCTATCTTCACTACGTTTACATTTTTATCCTTCTTCAACCTCTTCTTCTTTCTCTTCTTCCACTTTTCCCAAGTCTGCTGGATTACAATCCCCTTTCCTCTTAATACATGTCCGATCCAGTTTCCCTTTCTCTTCTACACTGTTTTCAGAAGTGCTGTTTTCTCTCCATCGTTTCCTAGCTGCCCTTCTCAACTCTTACCCAAACCACCCAATACATTCCTTCCAGTTTCCTCCTCTCTTACTTATCTAAATCACTCATATCTATCTCTACTCCCTATCGATTCTGAATACATTGCATATGCGTCTTTGCAGTAATACATTTTTAATTATTTAGCGGCACAAATTTAAATCATTACGCTGGCATCGTCGGCGGCGGTATTAACTCCTCGCCTGCCTAATCAATGGTCGCGGGTTCGAGTCCCGCTTGGGCATGGGTGTTTTTTAATGTGCTATCCAAATATATTAAATGATCGTGTTTGGGGGAACCTGTGACATATATTTATTTTTTCAGAATACGCCAATGAAAAAATGTTAGATTTAGTTTTATATTGAGTTGAGGTACATGAATGGAAAGGAGCTGTTTTTTCGAGCTTAGGAGATGTTTTCATTGGTTAGATTTAATTCAGAAATATGCTCTCCAGATCAAGCAAAGGAGGGGAACCTCTCAAGAATCACAGTCGAAGGAGTTCGCCGAGAATTGTTTTATTTTCTTGCAGTGAGGAAGCGATGGGGTTGAGGGATGTGGTTAAGAGTTTTGATTTTATTTCTTCCCGGGGAGGAGGAGAGGGGTGGAAAAATCTTTCGAGAAAGCGGATGAGCAGAAGATATTCGGATGAGTCTGGAGATGTTATGGGAAAGGATGCTCGCAAGGAGGATTCGTGGATTGCCGAAGAAAGCCCAGTTTCGCCGATAAATGGTGCGGAAAATCTATGGGAGGCTGTTCGATGGGTGCCGAGAAGGGAGAGGCTGATGGGGCCTCCCTTTAAAATAAAAAGAGGGCGGTCGTTGTGGTTTCTTCGAGAGGGTGTAAGGGTGGCGTACGGAAATGAGGGTTACTCCAAGAGGTGGAACGGACTGGGAAAAGGGGTTCGATATCTCCGTAGGATGAATATGAATTAAGGAGACTTGTTATTTTTTTCCGGAAAAAATCACCTTGTTTTTATTTCCTCTCTATCTCCCTTGGGACTTGCCTCGGTAGACATCCCAGCTTGGCAAGAGCCCTTTCCATCCACCCCGGAGGAATGCATAATTAATAACCTTCCTTCTTCAAAACTCCGTCTTCTTCATCTTATGCGGACGGCACCCACACTTCTCCCAACCTCCCCCCAGGTCTTGTGCTCAACCACTTCCTCCACCCCGACCCCCATCTCGCTGTATTCCGTGTATCTACCCCATTAGCAATATCCCCACTCACCGCCTCCTCTCAGCCCGTCCAAACACTGCGTCGTTTTAGCTCTCGTGGTGCCGGCCCCCATCCTTTAATCATGCGCGCGCCAATTGAGTGGACCGAGACGGCTGCCTTGTGGAATACAGAAGGGTTTTCGCTGATTATCGAACTTGCGCGCGCCGTGTGGGTAAACTTGCGAGGCTTTGCGGACGAGTTGATATTGCCGTGCTGCGGTCTTTCGACGAGCTAAGACTTAAGCATACCTCGCACAAAACTGGATCTAAATCAAGTCCGAGAATTCTTGGAAGTACAGGAATTACCATTATAACAGCCTAGAAAGATCAAAACCAAGCTGGGAGATAATGGTTTTAACTAGTGTTAGGTTTGATTTTATTCGATTTCTCACCACGTCCGTTGGCTTGCCTAGTGTTTCATCACCTTCCATCTGAAGACGCTGACTGCAAACCCAACGAAACTGTTGTCAAGAAAAGCCAGGGCCTGCGGTGAGAACGCGAATAAAATGCATATATCATCCGATGAATTCCGCTAAAATCTTAGAACCTACGTAAGAGTTAGATTTGCTTATGCGTCAGCTCGGGAAGCATTAATTTACACGATAATTCAAGGAACTATTTGACAATGTGCGCGCCATATAAGTATTTTATACCGGGCAGATGCCGATTTTTAATTTATGTCGATACGTATCCCTCGCCCTTGTGGCCGGCAATGCCAACATTAACCCAAATTTCGGGCTTCGCACGGTTGCTGTTCATGCATGAAACCCGCCATTTTATTGAATAATTACGTCATGTGCCAATGGTGTAAATATTTCAAAATGTACGCAGTTGTGTTTATGCATTCAGTTCAATGGTAGCTTTGCAATATTCTGCGTCCTATTTGGAAAAAAAGTCATGTAGCCTCTTGGATACGACGCTGGTTGGTGTATATGTGTTACGTGCATGGTTAAAGTTAGATTCTCTTGAAGTTCGAAACAGCTTAAGAAATGGTTATGATATTCGCTGTAATTTTGGGACCAACATTTTACCTTGTCGATACTTGAATGACCAAATGGTAACACTGATGCAAACAATTGACGATCACATTGAATTCTCACATAGATATCTTGATTGGCCAGCGTCTTCTTAGTGCTTCCATGAGCAAGTTTCAAGCAAGCACTTAACCAAAAATTGGGCGCCCAAATCATAATTTTTTAAAAACACATTCCGAAAGCTCCCAACCTTCATTTCACCGTAACTGTCATTCAGAGGCGGATCCAGAATAGGGACAAGGGGGGGGGGCTCAGTTGGGGTTAACCTACCGACAGTAGTGGGGACCTGAAAAAAATTACAATTCTATCTAGTGTAAATTGGATACCCGAGGGGGAGGCTATAGCCTCACCCCCCATAGATCCGCCACTGGGAAAAAGTATACCTTGCTTACCTTGTATAAGCATAGGGTATTTTAGAATGTTTAGGATGTTTGTGATACATTCGAATATGCTAGCTAGTGTTCTCGGTCTTACGTCAGTTCAATGCTGCCGAGTGCCGCTTCGATCCCATCTGTAGCCTTATTTACGATTCTTTCACTTTCTTAAGTAATGGAAGAATTTTTAGATTTCCAGATACATTCCGGGTCTTATCTTGAGCTTCGCGCCGATTGATGTCCTTCAAGGTAGCTGACGTTTCAGACATTCTCTCTGCCATCCCTACTCTTGGATGGGTGTGATAATTCAGCAGCCATTAAGGCGGTCTTAAAGTTTCCCTCTGATATTGTCGATCCGCTAAGGAGACTTCGACCGAAGTGAAGCTCAATAGACGGCAGTTCTAATTCCATCTTAATGGCAGTTATAAAATTGTGGCTGAAGTTTGTTTTAGCCGACCTTATTTTACGTTTCGTTGTCGTAAACCTTTGGCACTATGGGCGTGGAAAGTTGTTGACGTAAATAGATTTTAGCGTTCAATCACCATGATTCTGCTCTGATTCCCTCTTCCCTCACTTTCGATTAAAAAGGTTTGTTTTTAGTAGAGTTTGTGGTGAATTCACGAAATTTCTGGACTGTAACTAATTACAACTTTTGTAACTTTTAACAATTAATATGTGAAGGACTGAATCTAAAATAAGATTATCTGGAAAATATTATCATCCATTTATAAAACGAAATCGTATGTTTAATTTCGATATCGAATCTAACTATATTGTCTTCAAGCTAACCAAAGGTTGCTTGTAATTCTGTTTTTCCTACAACTATCCAAATCTCTCCCTAAAATGTTTAGGGCTACTTCATGATGAAACTGAAATAGCGTTTGAGTTGTAATTTCGTAACAACCTTGAAAGGTGTTCGAGACCGGATTCATTTGTGACAACAATCATTAGTCCTGAAGAATCAGTAAGCGAACTATTGTGTTGGTTAACGAAGTCGGAGGCGTTTTGTATTCGACTCACCATTAAATGACGAGGAAATAAATAGGATTTGACATTGGTTTTTTTCAGTTTCCAATTCCTGTCGTGAGTTCATTTCGGGCTTCAAATGATTTATGGAATACTTCCAATCAATGGATCCGTTTTAATTTTTCCAACCCAAAAAACGCACCCGGAGGACTATTCCAGGGAGCAATTGAATGCAGCATTTATAAATGTTGACGTTAAAGATTACGGCAAATCGATTGTCCTCTCAGCCCGAGCGTGAAAACGGAATTGCTGGAGATTAAAAAAATTGTTAAACGTTAAGCAAGTAATCCCAGGATTTGTTTCCTCTTTCCATTTGCGATTCGGCGAACGTAAGTTTTTCATAACATTGGCAATTCAGAAAGTCTTTCCTTTCGCGAAATCTCGTGCGATTTTTTTAAATCATTTAAACTTAAATATGACGCGAAATCAATTATTCCACATAACCGTTTTTCTTTCAGATATTAGTGAATAATGTGATTTGTTTTAGTTCGGGTTTGCAACGAGATGACATTATTGTATGGTGACTCTTACATACCAGCCAGTATGTTTTTTTTTCGTTTATATTCCACCCAGTTTTTATACGTGAAGAAGTACCGAGTAGAATTATTTCGGTTATAACGACGAGATCTATGGCATAACTATCATATAATTCCCATGTTGAATTTAATTCATAATTATTCAATCCTTTAAATGAATCTAATCTGCCGGAGGGAAGATTGGATGTACGTAGTCGGGGTATAGATAATTTTCCCCTCTATCGTACCCTACTCATTCCGTGTTAGTTCGGCTATTATTAGTTCCTATGTCTAATTTGTATCACCAGTAGTATATCATTTATTTTGCATCACCTGTACTGTACTATTAATATTTTCTATGCCTATTTTTTATTATTAATTTCTATGTTAACAATGTATTAACATGCAAATTATTACGTACTGTACATCGATGTTAGCGATGCATATATTTCAAATGAAAGCTTCTCATCACAGGTACTCTTTCGAGGCAATCTAGCTTGCAATCATGGCATGGATTTCTTGCTTCAATTCGTAATATTTGTAAGCAATTAATTTATAATTATCCCATATCTATCTAATATGGTGGTTTAAACTGATCTGAAATCATTGTATTATTTATTATTCGGTTGGATTGATGCGAAAATAGAAATACAGCGATCAATTGCTCTGCCATCTACCACTTACCAGTTAATTAAAAATATGAACATTCTCAAGTTTTCGTCGGATAGAGAAGCCAGTGCGTCATTATAAATGCGCTTCCGTACTCGATTTGCTCGATGTAAAAGTAGTGAATGACAGTGGCGAATCTATCCCATTGAGTCGAAACGCACACTAGATAAAATAGAAATTTTTGGAAGTTGCCACTTTGAACAAAAGTATTTAGTTATATTTTCCGATATGTTTACCTATTTTAACGAATTGAAATACAAATCAGCTCTAAACTTGCTATTTTACACGCTTTTGGTATGTTACAATCAAGTGGAATATCCAGAGAGGGGCTAGGGTATGCAATTCACACTAGATAGAATGGTAGTTTTGTTCGAATTCCCACTACTGCTAGGATGTTAACTCCCACCTAGCCCACCCTCCTTGTTCCTATCCTGGGTCTGCTGCAGGAGAGTGGCAGTGCTTTCCATCATCCTTGGCGCTTGTGATTATTTACTGTAGTCGTGAGAAATTCACCTACATAGATACAGCAGCTTTTCTCGCATTGGGAAATGGTAGTTGTGCACAATTAAGGATAAGGTTATCTATCGAGGTTTCATTGAGTGAGTGCCTAGCAGAAGAGTTCACCGAGAATGACGCTTGTTGGCAACATTATTGTCAAGCTAACATGGTAATTCTAGGTGGCATTTGGTAGCATCAAGCAAATAGATTGCAGCACTTTACAAAAATCTGCCATATATCCTCTCGAATTAATTTCTACGTCATATGTGTCATTCCTTAAGATACCGTCGTTCACATATTAGTCAACGAAAGTTGAAAACTTTGCACGGAACGGTGCTCGGCACTCTTTGCTATTGCTCGTTATTCAAAGAGATTCGAGAGCATTCTTTTATATATTTCCTCTGACATCTACATCTCCATAATATCCTGCGAGCCACCTCTAGGATGTTTGGCAGGGGGTAATCAAACACCAGCATGCAGCATGCAATTGGGCTTCCACATGCACACCACACGGTCCAAAAAACGCCACGCACACCAACAAATAATACTACCACACGCTATGAGAAATTATCATAAAATTAAGAAACATGCATTAAGTTACACTCAAGTTAGTAGGCTACACTGCACTACACTACACTGCAAGTCATCTAATCTATTTGTGAGTTCTAACGCTGCCGTTATAATCTCTTATTGATCGTGGAAAAAAAGACGTTCTGAATCCGTCTGTTCTACAGTCTATCTCTCTTATTTTATTTATGTGATCTGATCTTCCGTAGTATGTTGGCGTTCGTAAGATATGGATAACTCCGTTAGAAAAGACACTGCTCTTGAATTTATCAAAAAGGTTTAGTCTATTTTGCAATCTACGGTCTGATAGAGATTCCCATCCGAGTTTATCTAAGAGGTCAGTTACACTAACAAGACTATCGTAACGACTTTTCACGGACCTCGCACTCTTCTTTGCACGCGTTCTCTGTTATTAATCCTTTTTTATGAGGGTCCCAAACACTGGCAGCGTATTCTAAATGGATGTTTCAACCCACACGCTAACGTACCATTGTCCGGGGATACATTGTTAAGTGGCTGTAGACTGAGTAATGCTTTATCGCGGAGTATCAGCCTAAACAGTGTAGTACATTCAAACACGTCAACCGGCCTATACTTTCTCACTGCCATGAGGAGTTGCCAGTGTTCTGCAGCGTGCAGAAATGTAATCGTGACCTAGCAATGGTTGACTTCAGTTTTCAGTGCGTTTGGAGATACATTCTCATCTCTCCTCTCTCCCTCTCTCTCTATCTCCATCTCCCTTTGTTGTGCGTTCACTTCGTTTTTTTCGGGCATGGAATGCCGCTGGATTCGAGAGGTCGTCGCCCCTGGCTACTGCCGCCCGATGCGATATCGATTAGGAAATACATGGTCCAAGTCATGCAGGAGCCAGAGCCGAAATTGAAATTACCATAGGGACGCAAAAATATGTTCATCAGAGTATTTGAAAAGAGGTTAAAATTTTACTCAATGTGGGTTAATGGGGATAAATGCAGTCGGTTTTATAATGAAGGCTATAACTTACCTCGGCATTTACGTAAATAAGTAAAGCTATAAGTCTATTAAATAAGTTGGCAGTGAGGAAAACTTGAAAGTTTAGGGGATGAAAGTAATTTTCCACGAAAACAGTTGATGCATCCAAAAAATCCGCATGATACACTTAGTGAACACTGTTTTGGAAACTGTTGAGAGCCCCTCCACTCAATTTTTGAGACAAACTATTAGGCATTAAAAGTCATACATATGTTTTAGCCTTTCAATTCCATCAGTCATTATTTGATTTGGGTTGGCAGTTTCTCTGGCTCAAAATTGAGACCTCCACCAGGTTTAACTGAATCAATATTGTGATAAACACTATTATTTCCTTCGCTCGGTGGATTTTACCCATTAGTGCATAAAGTTATTTTTTGTTGGATTCCATTTAGAAAGTAATTATTCTGGCTAATAAGGTTCATTTTAACTTATTTCTTCAGTTTTTAAATTTTTACAATCAATAGTTATAATAATACAGCCCGTATGATATATCGGACGGTCAGTTTTCAGTGTTGATTACAGATTCAAAACAGTACAGAAAAACTTGATAATAAAGAAAATAAAAATATCATTCTTTAGAAGGAAAATGAGATAAAAGTTATCAACGAATTGAGCAAAATACTACGATAAAAAATAATTTACTTAACCCGTGCGGGTGAGTGAAAATTCTTTGTCTCACATAAATGCTTCTCAAGTCGATAAATTCCAGGAGTCAGCTAAAATATTAACAGGGCGGTAAAGACAGACATCCATTTGAACTTAATATAGTATCTTAATGTAGCGCAAGTCAACTGGAGCCCAGAAAATGAATTAAACACGCGCGTTCGATATATCGGACGCTATTCGCTAATGGGTTAAACCCTATGGTAGATTTGAAATAACTTCCGATCATCATGGGAAATATTTCAATGAAATTTTGGAATTGAGAAAAGTGGGGAACATCTGTACTCAAGGAATGAGTCAAAGGGCATATTACTCCACAACCTTTACATAATTATTAGTGATTTTTTGATTGGGTAGAAATGTGGAGTAGCAGCGCGTGTGACAAGGTTTTAAATTCTGAATTCGGACTCTTTTAAGACACTTAAGCCTTTTCATCGTTATGGAAAAAACAGTAAATTCATATAGAAGCTTAGCTGTTCAATTCAGTTCGTAAATTCTTTCTCATATTGTAGCAAAAATCCTTAAACAAACGGCGTTACCAATTCTAAAGTTATTTTTTTTTCAATCGGTCCCATTGTGCGCTCCAGGCGATGTGGGCTCAGCATTCAAAAAACTCCCTTGCCTCCCACTCTGTCGAGGTCTAATTTCAAATCGTGTGGAACGTTGAAAAAAAGCGTTTAAAATACCAAAAGATCTGAGTTTTAAAAACGGAGACAATGATTTTTCGAAACCGATGCTATATATTTTTTTTTAAACATTTTGATCTAGAAAATTTGAACTCCAGGATTTTAATTTTTGGCCTCTGTTTCCGACCTTAACCGAATCGGATAATTCAAAATAATGTCGAGAAAGGTAGTGGACTCATTTATAGGGTATAGAATTTTTTAAGATGTATTTTCGGCTCTTAATATTATCTTAATTGTCAAGTAAACGCCTAAATCGTCACTGTTTAATATTTTCTTAAAAGTGTAAGTATTCAGCATGTCGGTTTTTCGATTATTTAATTATAAACCTATTAGTCGCATTTTCTTTTACTTTCGAGTAGTAAATTATAGTCTGAAGGCCTGGTTACATGGTACATTGACCCGTGAGAGTTAATGTCTAACCGTGTGAACGATTTTGATGAACTGGAATAGAAAATGGACGATTGCCAAATTAGAACAGGTTCTCTTATCTTTAAATGCATTCGCACAAGTTGGGTGGTTATTGGGTGCATTATTGCGTTTATTCACGCGTTCATACATTTAGACAATATCTCGGATGGGTTAATGTAACGTGTAACCGAGTCTCAACGGACAGTGTTATATGCTTGTTAAAGCCGTTGAATTTCGAAAGCGTATTAATCGGGAATCTTCAATTAATCATATTGAGAATGTGCGCCCCTGTAATAGGTTTAAATACTGCCTATCATTTTATATATTTGTAAATTTTCGTACCCCTCTGAACCAACTCCTAAAGCCCAACTCCATATCGTAAAAGAGTTAACAATTCGGATCCAGATTTTTCGGTTGAAATGACATATTTTCATCTCGATGTCACATTTTGCGAATGCTAATTCAACCCATTAATAACTTCTGTAACACTATCAATGGAAATTCAAACGCTCATCATCGTTACATGACGGCGTTGATGGATGCGCGCTTAAACGAAAGTAACGGCATTCAGTTATCGTTCCATGTTTAATTAGCAGTCTCGATTTTCCTTTCAAGCAATTCCCAAGACCGAAAAAAATAACTAGCATGCTCACAGTTGATTGCGCATCTTGCGAAAAGTGAACGTGAATATTTTGGAATATGCATGAAGTCCCTAAAGGTTTGTAATTGCCGAGCTGTCACTGGTAATTACAAATTAAATGGCTTTTAATCAACAAATTCATCTTGAAAATTAAGCTTGCAGCTAATAATTTGATTGATGTCATCCTTGTTTCCTAAACAAATTGAGTTCGAGTGAAATTCGAACGAAGGAATGACATTTGTGGTACTTCGAAACGTACTTTTTCATTTCTCGTCGGGAAGTTTTAATCTTTATTTTATCCGATGACCGTTTCTTGGCATCATCGTTGTATATTATGTTGAATAGGCTCTTTGTTTGAGTATCCACGGAGTCTCAATATTATTTAGTAATTGGTTGTCTCCGTAACTGCCGTAATAATGTTATTCTAATGCGATTACTGTATTGTTAGCTCAGTTGGAATTCTATAACTATATAGTGCAGCAAAATTATGTCTGCTATCTCTACCCAGATGTTCTCTTCGAAAGATAATTAGTGTTTTTGCATACTAGGCATAATGTGAGTGAACTCTAATCCAAGTGAGTATCCATACATGCATCGTTATTTCATATGTTCCCGCGATGAATTTGAGATTCCATTCGGAAACAATTTTTTGGACCATATATATCGTTTGCAGAGAAATAATCTATTCTTGAATCACGGCGTAGTTCAATTGCGTGGAGTAAACGAGAAGTTGTTGCTGAAACACGTAACTTGTTTGAATAAGTAAGGCTAATTAAAAAGTTAGAGGAGCTCTAAAGTTTTTAAATGATGTTTGTTACAGCGCTTTCTCATTAAATGGAGTGGGTCCCATCGTCCGCGGGTGAAATGAATTGACATAAAATAAGGTCCGTGCTTGTCACCGTAGAGAGATGTTCATATTTAATTCATGTTTTCATATTCACCCTTATAACGGCAGAATCATCATTAAATGAACGCATACTGAGCGATTTATATTTGAAAACATAGGGTAGACCGGGGCACGTTTACGCAATGCACTTTTTCCGAAACGAGTTATAACTGGCGCGCCATCTGTCATTGCATATTGATGCTAATTCCTAGTCGGTATTCTCACATGTTTTAGAGGGCCAGTCGAGCATCGGTCTAGCATGCGAAGAGGAAAACCTGTTTTCCGTGAAGGTTAATAAATTTTGCGTTGAACTTATTGAAACTTATGGTGAACTAATAATACTTAGTTAAATCTATACAATTATATAAACAGTAGCCGAGTTTCATCCTTTTCTGAGAATTTTATTATCATTTACAGATACGTATTTAATTTTCGTTCCACGTTAAAAACAAATAAAAACATGGCAAAGCCCCGTTCTCGGGGCAAGTTAACGCCACAGAATTAGACATAATAAACATATTTTTTCCGGTTAAAAACACTAATAGGCCAAAAACTGAATACATATTTTTTTAAATTTATAAACTGCTTAATAAAACCACAATGTATAAAATTTCCTAAATTTTAACATAAAAATTAGAAAATTCATTTTTTTAAATCCGTGTGAACGTGCTCCGGTCTATCCTTCTTTTTATTAGAATTCCTTAAGTATGTAATTTGGCTAAATCTAAGTAACACAGCACTCTAACTTAATTATGCTATAACTAATCAATTAGACATTTGATAGATACACAATCAGTTCCAAAATTAAATTTTTATCTGACCTCTTTCATTTTTATCATATTTACATTCTCGGTTTCCTACTCAACCGTTAAAAATGTTTTTATAGATGCCAATCGCCCTCGAACGTTGCACCTGAGATACGCTTTGCTGCCGGGGAAAATACGCTGCTGTGTGTCTTCGTCTAATGAATGCACTCGTAAAAACTCTTGCAAATATGGAGAAGCTGGATAAGGTAAGCCAATAAAATCCATGTTTGTTGGTCACTTGTCTATGCACATTTCCTTACTTCAGCCGTGTAATTATCCACTATCCTAAAGATATATTTTCCATCGCTTCTTCTTGGGTTTAACCGGCAACTTGATTAGGAGAATCCTAAACGTAAGTGAAAGGTCTCTGTGCTTTTGACGCTGTACAAATAATGTTACAAAACTTGGCTTTGGCAGAACTAACCTTGGGTATAAACAAAACTCTCAACATACTTGAGGGTTGAGATTCTTGGGAAGTCGAGAGTTTTCCTTGAAAATTTTCTCTCTAGATGCTATTCTCTCAGTATTTTCCAAGATCGCATAATTAGTACCCAGCGTTAAACCCTATACCCAGTGACGTAGCATATAATATTTGTGGTTTAGAAGTAAGTTTCAGAGAGTAAATATTATTAGATAGTATTCTCTCTGTAATTCTAAGATCGTATAACTAGCACCCAGCGTTAAACCCTATATACAGTGATATAGCATATAATATTTGTGGTTTAGAAGTCAGTTTCAGAGAGTAAATATTATTAGATAGTATTCTCTCAGTAATTCTAAGATCGTATAACTAGCACCCAGCGTTAAACCCTTTATACAGTGATATAGCGCATAATTTATGTGGTTAAGAAGTCAGTTCCAGAGAGAGAGAGAGATTTTTACGTTTTGGTTTACCTTCACTCCTAATTACATAATTGCCTATATAGTAACCGTGGAAGGTTGACTAGATACGACGAAGTCATTACTAGATGACTTTGGTAAAAAACTGTCATTCTGGAAAATAATACTGGCAGAATGAAAACGTTAAAAGCACTTCTACATCTCACTGAATGCCGTTTTACATTTTCCAGTTTTTTCGTGGTAGTACTCGAATTAAAATTCTCATATACAGTGAAGTGACAATAATCCATACCCAATGATGATCTAGTTTTTTATTTTCAAAATTTAGCTACCATTGATATTCAAAATTTTGAACTCTTCACGGATTGGAATGCTATGGGAATATTCCTTATCGACAATTCTTACACAGATAGGCATTAAATCTATCTGCAGTTAATTTCCAGGTAATGGTATGTTCGTTGGTTATTCGTCTCTGTGAATCTTTCTCTTCCTCTCTTGAGTGTTCAAATAAGATGGACTATGGAATCAACAAATATAATTCAAGGCGATAATCATCCCTATAACTATTATTAGAGTTTACGTATCGGTGAAAGTAGTTCTAACAAATTCAGAACACAAGTATATGTTTTCATATGTGCTCGCTATGTTCTATGTTTTTCATGTACATTTTTATGTTGACAAGGATCTGCGATATGCAGCCTTAAGCATTAAAGCATCATTAAAGATATCAGTGTAAGTTTTAAGTATAGGTCAGGATATCATGAAAGTCGAGCGTAGTCTTCGCTCGCCACAAGTCATCGTGACTTCCGTTCTGAAATCATTAAAAAAAGAACGGGAGACTTTTACATACGAGAGAGAGTGTGTAAGCTTCACTGACCGACTCTATTCCCTACTAATTTAAAATTGAGTGCATTCCCCCATCCCAACTCACATTTTTTCCTTCTTAGCCCTCTTTGGGGGTCTTCGCTCCCTTGGGGAGTAGGGCGGGAAGTTCCCTTATTCCTATTCGCGATAAGAATCCAATCCTTACTCATGGAGGCCGTCGAAACTCCTTTACTCAGTGTGCTGTATTTGAACTTAGTAAATGTAAATACATACGTTTCTGAATTATATGGAACTAAGGTAGGACTTAGGAAACGCGTAGGTAGGAGGATAAGTGGATTCGCATCTCTTCAAAACAGTTAAGTCTGATTTACCGCTCTTGTCGTCAATAACTGAAACCTCTCAGTTCGTTGGTGTAATTCTTGTGATGTCGTTCCTGTAATTTCTATGGCTATGTTCCAAACTCTTTAACTACATTACTCTGCGGCATGACGATGGCGCAGTCATCACAAGGGTAGATATCACTATGGGAGATTACGCCATCGAAAGGTTGCTGCCAATAACCACCATTACCCGGTTGGAAACCCGTAAAAAAATCATTATTTATGCGCAGTATTTGTTCCAACCAGTTTGTAAAAATATGTGCGGCTTCTTCAATTTTTCTCAGTGATCTAACTAACTACTGACTATCTAACATCTGACTATCTCATTAATCCATCTGACCATTTAAATTAATAACACCTTTATCTTTTTTGAAGGTGAATATTCGATCAACAAAACTACTTTCTGCTTGAGGCTTTTGCAGCGCTGGATTACAGTTCTCTCCATGGTTTTTTTCGGGTTAGCTGCGTCGTAGCTGATTTTCAATATGACGAAAGGTGGAGATGACTAAAACAAAACTACTGTCTAAGTGTATAAAATTGCGGAAATACATTACGAAAAATCGGAACACGTCAGGGCAATACAATTTTATGCCTATTTGAGTGGCTACCCTGACAATGTCCCAATAGGCAGATTTGGTCCCGTTTGCACTGTATGACTTCTTTCATATTTTTACGGACTGGCGTCATTACCCTGAGACCATAGGATGCAAGCCGCGGAGCTCCAGTGAGAACTTCCAGGGGCTATTCGGGCGGTTTGCCGGGGATTAGGCCGCACCGTCATTCGGTGGAAGAGACGGATGCTCGGTGAGCGATGTGCCCGCCCGGTTGCCCGTCATCGATTTGTGCTGATCTTAGCCGCTGTATTCAGCGACTAACCGCTCGCACAGCTCCTTTCCTCATTAATAATGTACTAGCAACCATAACGACCTCGTAAGATTTCGACCTCCCTAATGTATCCCTTTGTTGACGATTCTACGAAAGGAACTAATATACAGGTAAATTAATAGAAACGAAATGAAATACGATCAATCTATTTTCTTGATGAAAAGAAGTACGAAAATTGTCTACATTTGCAAAATAACAAGAAAATAGCCAGTAAAAAAATTGTCTGAATTAAACAACTACTAAATAAATTGCCTGAGCACGTAGCAATTGACATTACCATGGGAATTATATGATTTTTACTGATAGAATCCTATAAATTTCTCATGGGTCAGTGAGTGGGAAGTATGAGTAATGTTTGGCGATTTTTCAACTTTGTGTGTCCTGTTTTTAAAAGTTGAGAGGGCATGGTTTATTTTTAGATAGGTCGTAAAATAAAACTCGGCTTGAACTTTAGTCATGTCGAACGTTATATCGCTAAAATCGTTGCAATCGTTGATAACTTTTTGTTGAAATTTTAATTATCATTGTTTTAGTTTGACTCATTTATAACTAAATGAGATTGTTTCTTTTTGAATTTTATACATTGGTGAATGGTAAGTCTTCTTAATATTCTTGCAATTGAAAACGGCGCCTACTGACCGGCGTTGATGTTATACGCGCACGCGAGATTAACCACATGCCTTTTCAACGTAACATGACGCTTACTGTGGCCTGGTAAATATGCTACGAGAAATTGAAGAATTTTTTCACGTGCAAAAAGTTTCATCTAAGCATAGTGTTCGACAGCTAATGGTCCGTGTTTAATTTTTCAGCACGGTAGACTTTATTTCATGACATTGAAATTAAGTTTAACTGTCGTTTACGCTTTGGAATAGAATTCATCTTCGTGGGCTTAATCGCCAACCTCCTCATTCTAAAGCTGAATGTATTCGTACGTTTTAATACCGGGTGTTTAAAATCAACAGCTGGGTATTAGTTATTTATGATATCTACGTATTGCATTAAATATAGAGCAATAAGTGATACATAAAATGATAGAGTAACTAAAATAGTTTATACGAAACCCTATAAATGTTCAATGCCATTTGCTGCTGTTTTTTAAGTGTAACAAATATTATTACGAGTTTGAACGCTGCTATTCATTTTGAAACACCCGGTATATCGTCCGAATTACAGGGAAGAGCGCACTAAACGAAAATATTCATGAAGTGCTACCCCACAACCTTGCTCATGTCCTCAGAAGTCATTAGCGTTAGTGACGGAAAAATCGATTTCGAATGAAACCGAGAATCTCGTTATAGATGCCAAAGATCGGGGAAATCGAGATCGAGCCTCGATCTTCGAGTTTTGGTGAAAACTAGATTTTTCGTCCTCGACCTTGACCATTTCATTTGATCTCAGCAGTGTTACTATCGGCCTACGATAGCTCCATCCATTGAAAGGCTTTTATCGTTGGCCATGAAAATTGAAAAGGCACGCCATCGATCATCAAGTTGAATTGCAATTGAAATCGCAATCAATTGTACGATCTAAATATTTTTATGTGCTAAACTTTAAAATGCGTGCATTTATAAATACTTACTGCTAATAACTCACGCATGTATTCAGAGTGTATCTTTTTTGCAAATTTTTTGCATGACATGCTTATTTTGAATGTTTTTAGAATGTATAATAAACATGTTTTTGGAATGAACCATCGATTTTATTTCGATTAATCGATCTTTCGGTTCAATTTTCGATTTTTGTTGAAAAATCGAGCTTTTAATTTCGATTAAAAATCGATTTTGACTGACATTTTTCCATCACTGATAAGCGTTTTTCCCGTAATTTCTATTATTTATTGTTAATCGTAGCAAGCATTTGTACAGTACGTGTTTGTCAAATTAATTTGAACCGTTAGATTGCCATCGGAATTAATTCCGATTGCAATGCATCCCGCTAATTATCCTATCTCACACTCCCAGAAATGTTCCACGTCGGCTCAAAGTTTCCTCCCCTAATGCGCTTTGCGTCTCTTCGCGGGAAACACACTTAATCCCCAACACAGATCAAATCTCGCTCTTTGACATTAAGCAAGAATCAATCACGAGTCAAGTCGGCCGCAATTGAACAGACGGAGTCATCGGGGCGGCGCTGGAGCCGGGCGTTAGCTCTCGGCTCCGACAGCGTGTGGGTAATCTCCTCCGCTGCACGCCTCGGCGGCGGCGTGTATATATCAAGGGCCGTCCGTGTGGGAAACGGAAGCCGCGGGCCAATGATTAAGCATTCATTTATCTTGGATAAATAGCCCCAGGGCGGTTCTTGACCAGCAAATGCTATCATAGCATGCGCTCGGTCGTCACACGTAACGAATTTCGCGATCGATGGCGGGCTAGTTTGCCGAGACTCGGATTCCATTCCGACCGCTTTCCTTGTTTTCGCTGCTCTATTGCTCAAAGCTGCGTTCTGATGTATTTATTCCGCCCTATTCTACTCAAAACGCTGTGCATCATCTTCCGTTGTGGTGTTTTCTTGGTCGCACCAACAGGCGACACGAAATCGGAAAGATTTCATCTAACTTATTGTGGTGGGCTCCCAAAGCTCGCTATTCTGGAATTAGAGTCGATCCAGTGCTTCTTGAAATTTGTTTTTTCTTTAGATTTATCTCGTATTTTATAGCTAACCTTGATCATTTTGGTTGTATTAATTGTACTTTTCCTGAGTGTCTGTTGGTTTTGAAATGATGTTTCATCAAGTGTCGTGATAACTTGAGGAAAACATATTCTTTAATATGCAGAAGCTAAGAGCCATATTTGTCAGGGTTAGAATCCCCCTTCATTGCAGATATACATTACGACGTGAAATACAGGAATATGTGAAAATTCACTATGGTTGGTTGTTAATGTGATCAATAATAAAAATTCCTTACTTTCAAATGAATCCGAAACAATCCCCATTTAATGGTCAATTTAATAAAATTAGCCTAATGCGATCAACATGTGCCGTATTACCTTCCTGAAAAAATAGCGTTGATTAAGGATCGCAAATTATATTTCTTGATATTGAGAGGCGTTTCTCCTTGAGACCATTTTGTAAATAGTTAATATGCAAGAATCGAGAAATTGATTTTTGATTTTGCCTAATTCGTAGTTATAAGTATTGAAATAATGTCTGCTTCAAATTCCTATGGCCGTCTGGATTTGTCTCCTGGGTATGTTTTTGCGGCCGAGGTTTACCAAGCCCTGATCAGAAGCGACCTGCACGTAAATGTTGTATGAATCCACCTATGCCTTTTTCAGTGATTTGTTTCGCCTATAACTTTCCATGATTATGATCTCTCAGGTTTATTTTCTAGATTTTTTTCCGACAATTTGAAAAGTTTATGAAAATATCATTGTATCCTAATAAATAGTTATCGTTCTGCTAATTATATTGCACCTGTTTTTACCCAACAACATACGGCGGCGAGTTAGAGGCAAACCTCATCTTGCTGCGAGAGATTTTTTCTGGAGACTTAAATGCCTGCTATTATAATATTAGAAGTACATCTGCTAACTTGGATGGAGGAGTAATTTAGCAGGTTTTACGTAAGGAATCTGAAATATGCCTTAAGCATTTATTTCATTTCTTATCATTGGGAATATTTTTTTTTCCTCCGAGTTAAAAAAATGTTTCTTACGCATTAAATGAAAATGTTTAAATGTATATATATTGGAAATCTATTGATTTGTAACGTCTGATTTTAATGTTACTATGGAGTAATTGTGAGACCTCGCTGTTGCTAGAAGTCCGTCCAAGCTAGATGCGCTAGATGACCGTCTATCATGGAAAACCAGGTTCCCAGGTTCATTCAGGTTCTGTTGGAATATGACGTCGTAACATGCTCTTACGCCCGGAAACTAGTTCGGTTCTACATGTGATGAACCGTTTTGCATCATAAAAATGAAATACACTGAATTTCTTGAGAATGCTCAACTTTTGTGGTCGAAAGAGTTTTTATCCTTCAGTTTACTTTTTTTGGTTCGCTAGTTTATTCACTTATGTGTTCCTTTCGTGTTTTGCTTCTTCGCTTTGAATTTTTGAAGCATTTTTGCCAGGTAGCGTAAAACGTATTTGAAAAATTTCTTTAGTGATGGAAACAAATGTACCTTCCGTCTAATCTCGTGTCTAATCAAGTCAATCCTGTTTGAATTTTATATCATTCAACTCTATTAGGCCAGTGTCATTGCTTCCTCAAACTTCCTCTTATGATTGTTTCATGAGAAGCTTTTCTTATTTTCATTTAAAATTATAACCTCTGATGCTTCAGTGAGATACATGTTTCCTAGTATTTTCCTCGAAGTCATATTTCAAACAATGGGAAAATTACTTATAAATGAACAAAAGTTCTTCTGCAGCTGACTTCTTAGTTATGTAGAGTTGTATTCAATTGATTAAACTGTTGATGGAGGAGTAATCAAGTAAGTTTTCTTTAATTAATGTGAAATATGCTTTAAACATTTATTTAATTTCTTATCGTTGGGAATATGATTTCATTGGGTAAGGATTGGATACCAGTTGATGTAATGTCAAGCGTTCGCGGAAAAATCGTATCTCTTTGACGCCCCTCATGACTCTCCCTTTATTTTCATCAAAAGCAATCATACTGAATTGATGGATTTTCATTGTAATTAACGAAGCGAAATTCTGTTCAAGATGATTAAGCATCATCTCTTTTATACTTCACAAGCGGTCGTATACGTTCGCTTATCGCGTGAATTCAATTCTCAAAACGCATCTCATTTCAATTATGTGTGATTTGGATTCCCAAAATGATGTGCACCAAAATGAATTATCCGCTAAATTACTATTACCGGGAAAGGACCTAAAACACGACCGCGGACCCGTACCCCAACCAGCAATTTTCTAACTGTGTCGGAAAATCAGTATTTATGAATCGCTTACAGCGTTGAACCTCGCTCAGAGATGGCATGAATTTTTTATCACCTTCCCGAGCAATGGCGAATTCCTTTCCGCGGTAGCGTATTTGGTATTCTCATAGTCGTTGAATTTGTAAGATATTTTTTCCGTTTTCCTCGATTATTCATCAATATTAATCCCTCTTGACTGCGTTAACACTTTTCTTTTGTCTTTCCGAGCATTTTATCCTTACGGCCTAGATAACGCTCATGTCATTTAAACTGGCGCATTACACTCAGTACTTATAGCAATTTCGGCGTTGCTTTAAAATTCGAGCTATTGTCAAAGCTTATTAATGGCTTACATGAGCCATTCATCATCAATCCAGTAAATTGGGCGAATATTTTCAGTTGAGAATGATTGAGATTCACGTGGGGGTAGAGCTGGGCAGTATGTACTTGATTATTCCGAGTTTGCTGCGCAAGTGGTCGATAAAACACACATTTTTCCTCTTGGCAGTTTCTTGTAAGCCTGTTGGGAGGAGTTTCTTTAACCTCAACCCTTATTTCTTGGCCATATTTTCAGTATCCTACTCTAAACCTTCACTCCATCAGGACAGTCTAATGTTATCGGTACTTGCTACAGCCTACGGAGTAAATACCGGTTCTAAAAGGCCTCATTGCCCCCTCAAAGGAGGACAATTTTACTCCCAAATTAAAAAGACGGAGAGCCTATGCCCTCATGCCTCTAGAGCCACTCTAATTTTCCAGGTAATTTCTTTTGCCGAATTATAATAAGTCCTTTCTTCCCCCCGTGGAGCGCTTTGAGAGTTGGAAATGGAAAAGCCGAGAACAAAGTGAATGACAAGTCGCCTTGAATCTGCCTCTACGTACGTTATATTTTCCTTTTCAATCCGCTACATTTCATCCTGCAGGCTGTCCCGCCTACCCGTCTAGCCTTCCGTCCTTTCTAAATACCTCTATCCAGTCTTCTATCTTTTCCATGTCTCGGCTGTCTTGCTCTCGTAACTGGGACATGTAAATTGTTACATTCAATATACGGTATGGCCAAATGGAGAGCGTCGAATTAGTATTCTTGACAAAATCAATAGTATTTCTGGTCAAGATCGATAATTTTAGTGTGTAAACTTGACTAAATTATTTTCTTAATTTTCTCTCAGAATTGCGTCAAGCCTCTTGTTTACGAGTCCATTTGATCTCTGATCATGATGCTTGCATTCACTTTTGCTGGAAGGCACCTTTTCATGAAAGAATGTAAGGTTAGGAAGCGATAACTATACGTTGGTAATGACTACCTAAAGCTAATTGATTGGATGATTATTGTCGATTTCTGTGATCAAGGTAACGTGCGGAATTTCCAGTTGGTAGTAATATTAGTTTTGGAATGGCTATTTTGGGCCAAAATAGGAGAACAATTTAAGGATAAGGGGTTAGCCGGCATATCATTTGGCGTAATCTTCGTGTGTCGTTTCGGATAATGAAAGCGACAGCGGGTCTTATTGTATCTGAATGTGCCTTACGTATGATAAAACGGACTATTTCAACCGTGGGAAAATTTAATAATAGCCGAATAACTATCGATGGAAGAAGCAAGGTGGAAAGAGTGAGTAGAATAGCCCTGGCGAAGAGAGAATTCCACGAGAAAAATAGATCTACCAACAGCGGGATATTTTTAAGCGTAAAAATAGGGAAGCAATTTTTCATAACCTACATCTGGATTATGTTTCTCTACGAAAGAGAAACGTGGACAATAACAGCTGCGGATAAATTAGGGGCTTTCGAAATGTTGTGCTACAGAAGAATAATGAGGATTAAGTTGGATCGAACGAGTAAGTAATGAGGAAGTACTAAGAAGAGTGGGGGAGAAGAGAAGTCTAGCGAAAACTTTGATAAGAGGGCGAAACCACCAAATCGGCCATATGATGGGACTTATAGATGGCAATAATGAACTAGAAAAACCTCGAATGAAATACATGGAGCAGGTAAAGAACGAAATAAAAGAGAAGAAATACGTAGGAATGAACAGATTAGGTGACAGGAGAATTTAGTGGATAGCTACGTCAAACCGATCCTAGGATTTTTGACCAGTGATGATGATGGAAAAATTAAAAGCCTACCGACTAAGTGGTTGGAAAGAAGTATTCTTGTAGCTGTCAGATATAAATCGCTGAAGTTATAGCTGATAAATCTTTTCTGTGTTAGAAGTTCGGATCGGAGGTTACCGAAATTAGAAACTAATGAGTCTAACTCCCATCGTATCGCTAAGATTTCTGGTAGTTGTAGTACGTGCTGAGGCGCAGATACCGCTGTGAAGTAGATTGCGTGTTTGGGAATAATTATTTATTTCGTTCCAATTATGCACGCGGAGTATGTATGATTTAAAAAATGCTTCTTTTAATTTCAATCAAAAATTGGTCATGATGAATCCGATAGAGCGTATGAAGTTGCTGCGTCGTGTATGATGAGATATTCATTAGCTAGCAATTCCCTTGGGATGAGGTTTTTGAGTCCTCCTACCTCTTCTATTTGAGCGCTCATGTACGAGTGCGCACCGGCGTGTGAAAAAAAAAACCGTTCCGTCACTTTTTTTTTACATATTTTATGTTTTCGTAATCACATGCGCGCTCGCGTTTAAAAAAAATGCATTCCCACCCCTCTCGTTTGTTTTATCGCGATAAAATTCCTAAACGTGACCGCAGTGCATTGCATTTTTCCGTCCTTTTATTTATTATTATCTCTCGTCGGAACCTCCCCGCCAATGTATTCACCGTCGTCCGAAAAAATCATTATCCGTTAATGTTGCCGACTGCACCGTATAATCGGGCGGTCTTTTAAATGCGGAATAATTTAGTGACTTTAAAAATTCATGCGGCTAATTGAATTGTTCTCCGCGTGAACGAATCCTCATTGCCAACATCGGTGCACCTCTGTTCAATCAAGTTTGCAAGAGCGTAATTAAAAATGTCCTTTTTACGTAATAATTGTCGCATTTTAAATGGATTGGTAATTTTATGCGATGCTTGATTTATTAAATAATCATGGAAATATAATTAGTTTCCACAAAAATGAAACCTTGTTATTCAAATCATATCGCTAAGTCAGAGTTTTCATAATTTTACGGTGTATTTATCGTTTATATTTTCTTTGGGCCGAATCATTTTTGATGAAATGTCTGTGCCTAGAGCTTTTTTTTGTAATTTTTAGCCATTTGTGCATGCTGCAGAGACCAAATTTTTGCGGACTTAACTTCAACCGTGACGTTTATTGAATTTCAGAACTTTTAGCGTAATACATGCAGCATGCACAACGGTATGATTATTTTCGAGTAACCAAGCTGAATTGATGAATAGCGAAGTAAAAATTTGTTTGGTGAACGCAGAAAATGTGTCTTGGTACACTCTAATGCTAATAATATTCTACTTCCTTCTAGAAGCTATAATGAATGGAAGTAAGAATAGAAGCTATTTCTCATGAATTTTATGTGTGGTGATCAATTTTTAAGCGTGGAGTCCGAACATAATTGCCGGATTAATCGAAGAAGTCCAGTGAGAGTGAGGAATAAAAAAATCAATCACAAAAACAATTTTCACCTTTGTACTCGTTGAGTTTTGGCATTTGCCATTTTCCGGCGAACGTTGGCTATAGAATTGGAGGGTCTTGTGTCGTCGCGAATGATTTTTCTTTCTATGATTTTTTATATGCTGTGGCTATTCAAATCTTAATATTTTTGTCTATCTTTTTAGGCTCCTCATCGGTTTTATTCCCTATCCTCGTCTTTTATCGCCGCTTTTGGATTTCCAAATTTCCTTATACACCGGCTATGCACAGCATTATGTAGTCACAAACTTGAGCTGGCGGAAAATACATTTGGGCAGCACATTTGGGGAAAATTGACTCCTAAGTCAGGGTAAAACAAAGGAAATAACGTGAACCAAGGAGAAGTTAATGAAATGGAAATATCGGATAGAAACAACGACTTCCCATACCTATCAGTTCGGCTAAATATCTGTCTTTATGTACAGTTTCTTTCGGATCTGGGAATAAAGTAGTTTTCTAATATGATTTTCACCTTATCGCTTTGAAAAATTACCGTGGTGCATCCTGAACCGTGGCGCATCATTCCGACGATTTAACCCTTAACCGGTGACGTGCGGTCTGAGAGACCGCTGCGTTTCTAAAATTATGAATATTTTCAAAATTAAGATTTCAAAATATCTATAATTCTCGTTAGCTTCATATTTTTGCATAACAAGGACATCCCACTCTTAAAATTTAACGTTCCTTTTATTAATTTCTGTAAATTTGCAATTGAACTCGATTAGCGGTCTGTGAGACCGCACGTCACTTACTAAGAATGCATCAAGAAAAGGAATAAGCGGGATAAATTTCATGGCTACTAACTACTTAGCCTTCCAACTTTAACATTTAAGGCCTTTTTTGAATCTGGCAAAATATTGATACATAAATACAATAATTATAACTCAAGTGTTTTTGGCATCAGTTTTTTGATCCTGCTTCAAATCACAATTTTTATGACAAATTGGTTCGTATTGGGAGTGTAAAAAATTTAATATAAGTTTTAAAATAGTTAAGCATTCAAAGAAAAATAAAAAAAAAAACAAAAAAAATGGCGTAGCAATATTTTATGAATTTTGATTTATTGCGGTCTCCCAGACGGCACGTCACTGGTAGTGTAACAAGAATTGCACGTCGCTGGTTAAGGGTTAATTAGCAACGACCGCCTTGCCCAGCATTTCCGTGCAGTTACCGTCGCGGCGGAAGTTTCGTGTCCTCAACGGGTCCCGCGTAATTGCGGACATCGTATTGCGAGGGCTTTTGTCGCTTGATTGGCTTCGTCTGCATCTCGCACCGCGATGATTGCTCTTTCGCGGGAATCTGGGGTCAGTTTGGGTTTCATCGGCGTCGACGACTGCCCATCCTTGGCCCGGTGCTGTCGAGTGGCTGTGAAATCACGCGCTAGATTTTGTCTCCCTTGTACTGGGAGCAGTAAAAAAAAAGAAATAGGTACGTCCTAATGGGTCGTGGAATGTGAGGACATTAATTAATGGCACGCGTTTTGGACTGAATTGATGCCGTTCTAGGCTCTTCTCTGTTTAGGTGACCCTAGCATTGTTTAAAAAAAAACATTTTATTCATTCAGATTTTATTTTATTTCAGGCGAGTTTTTATTTCAATGATATCAATGCCTATATCTATATACTGCCCTTCAAGCCGCCCCATTATGCATGTGGCAGTTAGGACACCAGACTTCAAAAAAATGAGAGAGCAAAAGTAAGTGCTCGTTGGAAAAAGTCACTTCTGAGTCTCACTTGGCATTTCTTAAAGTTCTTTCCTGTTTGGGTGAGAAAAAATTTTTTATGCCTATTCTTACAGAAAAATATCTCTCATTTTATCATTTCCATCGGATCTAACATAGAAACTAGTTTCTAGCTTCTATGTAAGATCCGATGGAATTGATAAAATGAGAGATATTTTTCTGTACGAAAGCTAGTTTCTAGCTTCTATGTTAGATCAGACTTCAAGCTAACCAGAAATTTCATCCACCGCCAGGTAAAGTTGAAGGCTATATCATCTAATGGTTAGCGCTAACCATAAATTATAAAACCGGCTATAAGAGAAACCGTGCAAGATTTTTTTTATTTGTGAATAGTGTAAAACACTTTCGTATTAAGTAATTTGAAGTCGTTTCCTACTAATCAGAAGAAAGAGAGTCGTTCAACTTTTAGTGGGGAACGGCTATAACCTAATGCTGTATATTCATCTGAAACTTCAACGTTGTGCAGCTTACCCGGCAGGGACCCTATGACACTTACACGTGGCATCACATTCTCCTGCTCAGAGGGAGGAAAAAAATTTCGAATTCTTCCGCCTTTGTCAACCATCCGTGCTATTTTGACCTCGCCTTTCAGTGCGAAGCCATTCGTGAGAGCCCGTAGGAGTCGTCTTTTGACACCGATCCTTTGTGTCTGCGAGGAAGGCAAGTGAAAAAAATTCAAGTTCCCCCTCCATTGTAATTGGTTGGTTGAGTGAATTGTGATTAGTTTTTAAATGGAGATATCGTATGAAAGCACCAAGAAATGAATGGTTACCATCAGCGCTTATTTGATCAGCCAATTTTTTAAATTTAAAATTGTTACTTTGGAGAGGGAGTATAACCTAGAAGGTATAATTATGTCTGTAAGCTTGTTTGGAATTGTTACGTATTCATAACCTCATGTTGGTTACAGACTGTCTTGATGTAACTGTATTTATCATCCCAGATAAGCACAAATTCGCTAGTATACCTCATGTTTTGTGCTTTTATTATTTCTGGCGTGGGATTTCTGTGATGCTATAGTTTTTTTATTGGTAATTACTTCTTTCCTAGCCATGAGTGATTCTCTACTTCCTTAAGGTAGAGAATACATCAGAGTAGTTGTCGAGTCCATACATTTCATTCCACCTATAGAGCTAGGCCTTTGGTTTAGTTACCTTTGCATACTTGTATATATATTTCCGACCACTGATAGACCGACTCGTATAAATATTTGGGGTGAACGAGATGAGATACGCCAAAAAATCATGGAATCGGCACTCTCTAAAATCGTCTGAAACCCTTGGAAAAATTGCCGAAATACGAAACTTTCTATCTATTACAGTGTTGCCAAATGCCTCTGTACTTTATACCTCTACTTTTTGGGGACATTTGGGGGTCAAAAAATCGATGGGAATGAGGAATTTCAACAACGCGGAGAAGCTTGTTAATGGCACCAAAGTCATTGTGGGTGCTATTAGTCCACACCTTGTAACAGTCAGGAATCCCGACAGTCAAGAACTGTTGGGTATTTCTATGATTCAATTTAAGTACGTTAGATACAACAAAAAACGATCGTTTCAGTAACAAACGGCAGACAAAAATTGTCAGAGTGACCAAAAAAGGCCGCATGCCGCTTCGACTTCCTTTGATGTACATAAGAATGCTTAATGTACATCAGAATGTTTAATGAGGGAGGAAAAAGATCGAAAAAAACGCATCATTTCATGTTAGCATATTTGCATTGAGGGAAAGGGGGTGGAATGTCAGTGGGCATTGAACCATCAACCTAGATGGTGGTTATAAGATATAAGCAGCCATAGTCATTTTCCACTCTTTTTTACTAAGCCAACCGTTTTCAAAGTTTACACGTCATTTTCAACAGCTGTATTTCTTTGAAGTACCTTAAGGGTTGAGTGAATAATAGAAAGCGGAAAATTAGTTCGGCTGCTACTATATTATTAATAATTTTTTTTTCTTATCTTGACCTCGTTTAATTCATGTTAAAATAGTTCTTGGAGTGTAGGTCAACGTATGTTATGCAAAAAAGTTTTAGCCAACGTATCTGTTTATTTTAAACCATCATCAGGGCTTAACTTTGTACATATTTATTGACATTATGTGACGTAATATCAATAAATATGTACAAAGTTAAGCCCTGATGATGGTTTAAAATAAATAGATACGTTGGCTATAACTTTTTTGCGTAACATACGTTGACGTACACTCCAAGAAATATTTTAACATATATTATTACTATGAATTTCCACAGAAAGTGACGTCATAAATGTCTTGTAGAAAGCGACGTCATAAATGTTGCGCTTCGTCTCTAGAAGCGTTATTTTTACTATTATCGCAAGAATTTTTATAATTATTGACTACCCTTTGACGTGGCGTGGAGAAATTAAAAAAAAAAAGAAACAGTGTTTTTCCTGTTATATATTCAATATTTTATTTACCTCTGTCTGCCATATTTGAACTACAATTTCAGCAGAGAGTAATTTGAAAATTTGTTGTCCCGAGGGAAAAAATCTCCCATCCCCCGCCTGATCGCGATACTGAGCTTTAGGTAAAAATAATAATGGAAGTGATTATGGCGGAAATGAAATGAGCGATAATACTGAAAAATCGGAATTGGACAAATTTAATATAAACACGTGGGATTGGTGAAAATCCTAAAAAAATATCACTGACGGGGCTAGGATAAAAAAAATGAACAAAAATGTTGCAAGTGAAGTTGTAACAATCGACTGATGTCCGAGGAAAGTTGGATCAGGTCCATTAATACGATTGGTAATCTTATAAACAGAATTTTTTAATTCTTTTGTTTAGAATGAATGCTATTAAATTTTATCTTAATTAAAACAACATTAAAATGTAATTTCGCTGTTTCCGCTGATTTTCAATTTTTAGAATAAATATCCGTAATTCCAGCTAAGCACAAATTCGCTAGCATACCTCCTCTTTTGTGCTTTTATTGCCTCCGGCGTAGGAATTTTATTGATGTAGTTTTTAGATTAGTTTGTAGAGTTTATTGTTATAATTTTTTTGTAAATGGTTAGTGGTTGGCATTGCTGAAATATTCTGCCTAATGTGCATAAAATATTTTTAAAATTAGTTTGTTTTAGTGGTTCATTTCCTAGTACGCCTTCATCCGAAAAACGCATTTTCGTTTGCCCAGGTATTATTTCCCTGAAATCAAGGCATATAAGTCATTTGGAAAAGTTTATGGTCTCATTAGTTGTCATGGTCGAGAATTTCCACTTAACTTGTAGTTTTTGATTTTTTCGAAGTTAGGATTTCAGTAATATTCCTTGAAGTAGTACAAGATGCCTGCTTTATGTGGCCTTTTCCTTAAAGGTGCTTTCGGGCGAAAAGGTATTCTCTCATTTGCTTTTTACTGTGGGCCCCAGTTTTTCTATACAATCTCGATGGATGTCATCAATAATGGCCATGCTTTTGAAAGTATATTTGCGATAAGAATTTGTTTCGAGTTGCGCAGTCATGAACTTAACTCCTTAATTCCACTTCTGATAGGGGAAACAGTGCAGGAGGATACGAACGAATGGTAGATAGTTCGCCAGGGGCCGGTAGGTCGGTAGGATAATGAGAAATGGCTCAGAGCCCCTCAGCTTGAAAGGAAATGAAAAAATAAACAACTTTCTTGACGATGGAGACGCTATACGTTGTTCTCGATCATCGTAGTCATCACCTAGTAAAGGGCCACGCATTATGATGAGAGTTAAGGAAATTTGGCGACAGAGAGCGGGCGAGTCTCTTTGAACTCACGGTATCAGTATTGGATATTTCGCGTGCCCTGGGGGAGGGGATGGGCTTGTATGGACGGGAGATCCTGTTCTCTCGAAAAAGACTCGTATTATTTTCCTTATAAGCACGTCCGGAAACAATCTTACGAGCACGAAGAAGGAGTTTTGATGAAGATGAGGCAAAAATGATTATGCGTATATCTCGTAACGATCAAGTCCACGGCGCAATATCGCACTTAGTAAGAAAAAAATTTAATATCTTTTTAGTGAGAGTTTCTGAGAAACATCAGAAACCCTCGAAATTTAGTTATAAATGAGGGGTGTAAATTTTTCGATAGAAGCTTTTCCGTATGAAGCTCAGTAAAAGTTTGTTCGGTATATAGTAGCGTAATAGAAATTTTAGCAGTGATTACAACTTTATCATGACTGAGTGGAAAATATGTTGTTATTACGTCGATCGACTTCAGCATGTTATGTATGACAAAAAGTTGAACATTTTGAGTGAATCTTTTAGGTAAATTATTTACGTATTCTTTATTTCTGGTGTATGGTCTACCAATTTCCATGTGCTATAACTGCCTCTCACTCTATGGTTTTCGTCTACACTGTAATACGGTAATCTACATTACCTATCCATGACATTTTTTTTCAATAACTACCGAATTAAAATCTAATGCTAATCAACATCGACGTACCGTCACCCACCCTTTTCGTGCTATGTGAGTTAGGCAGTTGTAAGAGCCCCAAGGCATGCGGTTAAATGATTATTTTACGACGGTTAGTATTCCATTATTAGATGCTGTAAGGACTAGAGTGCTAAGTGCTGTGTATATAATTTCCAGTATGCCATGAACTCCGAAAAAACCGCGATGAATTTAGATTCCTCTTTAGAGTTTGTTTTTAGATTGTGCCAAAATATGACATCACTATGATAAAAAATATTCACCGATATCCATGTGGGAGAAACGAGTATTTTTTGTATAAATAATATAGTGCGGTACTTATGTATAAATACGGTGCTTCGTCTAGGCTAAAATCCAGAATCGGGAATATTTCAGTTCCGGAGTGGAGAACGATGATAGGAGCATTTGATTTTTTTTACTCCTGTTGAGGGAATCAATGAAAAGATGCAAAAGTACAATACAGGCAAGAGAGTTTGGTACCAGTAGGAACAATCATGACGTCTCTTGAGGATTAATGGCACGCAATTTACAAAACTTCGGCAATATTAGAAGTAACAATGTTGTCTTCAGTAACTTTTTGGTTGTGAGTTTCTTTAACGAAACATTAATATCACGGAAAGTGCGAACTCTAGAAAATGCTACATACAACTGCGCATACGAAAAAACGGGCTGTAAAAATATTTTTGCCTGCCCATGTTACGTTTCTTTGGTTTTGTTATGAATTCAACGGGTTTTTAAACCTTTTTTGAAGTTTAGAATCAAATAAAATGTGTGTAATCGATGTACCTCGAGCGAGTAATCACATAGAATAGAACGAAAATTTTGAGTCAAATAAATGGGTAATAAGTGGAACTTAAGATTAAAATTGTTATTTCCGTCAAAATCCGGTGATATAACGTTCAAAATGATACCTCATTTATCACTGTGGGTGCGGTATTAACGGAGCATTTACGGGATAACAAAAATAGACCTTTCTGTAATAAAATATGAGATAACCGAACTGGAGTAAGCTTTGATGGTTTATGAATCCCTGAGATATTTTTGAGATGAGAATTTTTTTAGTGTTGTAACTCGATAAATGAATTTACGGATTATTAACTGGCTGTACTGGAACTGTGAGGCTTTGCGGAATTCTTTGTAAGAAGTTATGCCTCGTCGTCCCATGATACCCTCGAAAATAAATTCGGTGTGACCGATAATTGAGACAACCCCTCTAAAGGCCGTTTTACACGGTACACTGAATTGCGCAATCTGACGGACGTGCGAAGGTGCAATCAAAATTGCGTCGTGTAAAGCGGTGAATTGCTGGAACACATGCGAGAATGCGTAGATGCGAGACGGCAAAATAGCCCCTGTTCTAATTTCGTTCATGCATTCGCGCAATTCCACGCCATTTTAGAAATTAATGCAGCTCTTACCTGCGCAATGCCGTGCCCCGTGTAAAACGGCCTTAAGGCAATTTGACCCCTAATGTGGGGCAGCGGCATTTTTGGATTGTCAGCTCCAAATTATGCATCTTGTGCCGCTTTAAATGCCTGGGTCGATGTATCTATCGTCGACATTGAGAACTCAGTTCGGTAATGGTAGCGCCCCTACGATTGAATTGAGACCGTATCCATTCCCGTCAATGTCAACATCCCATAGCGGAAGTAAACTGGGCCAGCATCCAGGAAAAAATTATCGCCCGATCTCGGGCTCAAGAAAAAAGTGCTCCTTCTTGGGTAATCTGAGCTGTATCGCTGAAAATCAGTGTATAGAACTAAACAGTATGAATGCATATCTCTAAATCCTACCCAACCCCTCAAGAAATGAAAATATGCAGCTACTGATTAAGTTCCTCGCATTTTTTCACCTGATGACGTCAAGCAATAGCTGAGCATATTGTGCGAATATATCATGTTGTGGAATTTCTACATTAATAATGTCACTAAGCATTAATGTTTAAAAGTTATGCTTATCAGTGCCCTTTGCAGGTATTTTTAACTAGAATTGTAGGCATGTGTTCAGCCTTTTTTTAGGGAAATCCCGGGCCCCTTCCCTAATATTTGGCTCCAAGGGGACAACCATTGCCAATTCTAATCCTTGGTTTGGCCTCAATACAGAATGTAACCACGGTATCGATACGCGATCGAACATGAAAGGACACTTCTGTAATATTTGTCAAATTTAGCCATGCGACGTGAAGCTCGCCTTCGGGCTTAACTATCTCTATCTCTGCGTGTATTCGACTTAATAATTGTTTTAGATGATGGTACGATAATAACAGGAAACAGGAGCAGTGTAGGTACGGTTAGGTTAGCTCAGTTTGAATAAGGACACATCCATACATATGTACATTATTTTATGAACTAATCCAGACTGCGGTGCTTAGTCTAGTATTCTTTATTTCCAGGGGTTCCCCGTAATATTCGCTCCAATATGTTCGAGGAGTAGTTCGCAACTGAAACACGCCGAGACGCTTCAGGTACGCTTTTAGTGACCCACAGTAGGCTTTCATCTACACTTGAGAAAATAGAATAATTCAAGCGTGGTAAATTTCATGCATATTTGAGGTCGGTATTACGAATTCAAATGATATGTATCATAATCCTGATAGCTTCATTTAAAGCACGAATTTCTCTGAATAAACGTAACTTAAAATTTCTTAACACATTAGGAAGTTCTTTGTTTTTTTTACTGTTGATGAGATACCATTGATGTTTTCATTTTTATCTCTATGTGTATTTTCCGTAAGATAATACTCATTTGTCTCGAGCAAGCGCCCTTTTCTTTAACGATGGGACAAATGTGATGCGGAAGTAAACAAAGACAATATCTGAGACACTTTACGGAAGAAGTGTCTAAGTATGGCAGTCCATATTTTACTGTTTCAATATATATTTACACGTGAGTTATTAGGAGTATCCATTACGGCGATGCATCCTCAGGGTATTAGCATTGATTCGAGTTTATTTCTCTTTTTATTAGTGTAAATATCTTAATTCTAGAAGAGGCATTCTCCTCCTTTGTCAGTAAAGAAGTAAAGTGAGAACAATTTTCAGGATAATATTATTTATTTTACCACTTTTTAACGCGCCACGCTGATGCGCTAAAATCTCACATCCAAAATTCCCATCACGATGAGGAACTTGCCGAGAAAATATTCGTTATACTACAATCTTGAGGAAATGTCGTGGCTCATCTAGGTCAAGTCTTTATTGAATACGGCCTCAGGTGTGTTTAGTACTACGTTTACTCATATGGAGTGATTAAGAAAGTCCCGATATTGCAAAGCATTTAATTATAAATAAGCTTTTGGGATTCGATTCCTGGTCTCTTGATATTTTATTGTGATGTATAATTACAGGACTGAGAATTTGAATTGAGAAGCAACCTTTTTTAGCAAACCCAAATTGGAGTATATTTGCTGCAATATAAGGGAAGTATTTACATCAGGAATAATTTTGTGATTGTTTTCATGGAGAGCAATTTCAGTGTTTCCGGCGACTGGTTGATTTAGGATATGGTAGAGCAGAATTATGATCGAAATATAAATGTGCAACTTGGCCATCCCCAATTGCTAATGTACTTGGCTAGCGATTTGACGAGTAAGTGTATTAATGAAATATATATTTTGTGTTTGATGAGACTGACAAAGATGTTATTGGAAAATGTAGTGTTGCCACTTGGTTTAAGGTATTTCGTTGCGAAAAAAAAATACAAAGTTGCTAGGTATGGCATTGCATGCGTATACATAACTAAGACTATGTATATCACCAATGTATGCTATTTTTTAGGAATTATAATTATTGCGGCCTCAGTCACCGATCTACACTAATGAAACATGTTATTATGTGAAACAATTTGTGCGCATAATATACTCTCGAAAATACACACACCCAAGAGCATGAAGTCACTGCTAATGTTACATAAAAGAGGTAGCGTATGTTCTACAGTTCGTACAGTCTGATTTCGTGGCGTATTGCATGCTATAAACGTACGCTATTACTGGTAAATTTTTGGGGTACATAGAGATGATCATTGTCAACGTTTACATGTATCTCAAAAGGGATGTATTTTCCTCAATATTTTCTCTGAATTTCAATGCGCGAAACACTGCTCATTATTGTCAAGAGTTTAACGTTTTATGTCGTGAAAATTACAAAATAATAGCGCAACAGCTTGTTCCGATGGGTATAGTTAATCATTTCCATAAATTTACTATTCCGACTCAGGTTTATTGCAATTACTCAGTTTGGTTAATGAGAATTGCTACAACATTTTTTACCAGGTTTCAGCATCATGATAATAAAACTTTCGTGTCCCCAATGAACGACGCAGCTGAGTTACTTCTGCTACTCTTTGTTGAATGTATGACTGGCATGAAAATTTCTGTCGAAAATCTTCTTAACGGCACTCTTATACTGAAAAGCTAGGTCGGAATGATTTGAGATAAAGCGCTAATTTGAAACAAGTAATATTTAAAAGGATATCGAGACAGAACACGACCTGTCTAGCAAGAGTGATGCATGCTCTAAAATATGACCCAAGTATGTCGACATTCCCTCACCGAGAAACTCCGCCGAGGACGGTGGGAAGGCGTGCGAGGCGGCTGCGGCTGCAGCGGCCGCAGCCAGCTGACCCGCGGCCGCCAGGTGGAACGGGTGCTGCTGGTGGTGTGGGGGCGCCTGGGCGTGGTGCGGCTGCTGCTGCAGGTGCGGGTGCTGCTGGTGCTGGAGGACCCTCGCGGTAGAGCCCACCGGGTTGCTGCCTTCCTGGCACCGCCTCGGGGCCAGGATGCTGTCGATGGTGAAGAGGGAGTGGGGCGGGAGGGAAGAGGAGGGCCCGGGCGGAGGGCCCTTGGGCGGCGGCGGCGGGGCCCTCGCGAGGACGTGGTGGTGGTGGTGGGCCGCCAGGGCGAGGGGCGACGGTGAATTGCGGACCGAGTCCTCGGGAGTTCGGATGGGCGGCGGGGAGGAGGACAGCGGAGGCGGAGGTGACTCCGTCTCCACCATCTTCGCGGCAGGGCCCCTCCGTGTGATGGGGGGGCCTGGGGAGAAAGACCAGTCAGCGGGGCTTCTAGTCTGCGTTGTGGTGGTGCCTCCAAGGGTGGTTTTTCTACCGGAAATCCGTGGGGAATATGCAACCCTTGAGTCGAAACCCTCTCTGTTGCGTGGTAACGTCCTCAATGGGACTATTTCTCGCGGAAATCAATGCGGTTGGCTCCCGGGACGATCACCTCTAGTCTGGGGCTTAGTAGTGTTACCAAGGGTTGCCGTCCCCCAAAAATCACAGGGGAGGATGCCGGTCTTCAGCGGGGCATCTCTTCTGCGGCTTGGTCGCGTCTTCCGGCGGGTAGTTTTCCCGAAAATCAGTGCGGAAGAGGGAGGTGTGTAACTCTTCGGTCGTACCTCCTTTCCGCAGCGTGGTGGCGTCCTTTATGGTAACAATTCCTACGAAAAGCGGAAATGGTGCAAACCTTAAGTGTACACCGTGGTAGCGTCCTCAAGGTTCGCAGTTCTCCCGTAAAATCAGTGGGGATGGTTACCGATATAAGTCACGCACTGGCACTCTTTAGCTGGGCTCATGGGCTGTGCGGTAGGAATGGGTGCACTCCGAAATCTCGCACGTACCCCTGCAGTGTGTCCGTCCGTCCTCCCTCTCAACTCCCGAAAGGGTCCATTCCCTGCTTTCCTTCCAGACGGCTTGGTTCGTCTAAAATTTGGTGGCTTGCGATGCAGAGGGGGCGGGCGGTCGGTGGTGGTTGAGGGCACAGCGCTGGAGGGAGGTCGGTATCGCCTCGTTTGGAAGGCACGGCAGGGTGTCGTATTCAGCGTGCGGGGGCGGGAAGGTAGCCACGCCCCCGCGTCAGCGCTCGGAGGGCGGGGCCTCGATTCTAAGGGGGCGGGGATTGTTGGAAATGGGCGGGGCTTTTCACAAAAGGGGTGGGGCTTGAGGACCCTGCGTTTGAAACGCACGAGGCGGTGTGGGGTGCAATTTGGAGGGGAAGTTGTGGAGCGTGCGTGGTGGGAAGGGTGTGATTTGCATGGCTTGGGGGTCGTGTCCGGGAGGGGTCGGGGGCTAAGGGTTCGGCGAGCAAGGATATGGGATGGGTTCACCTCACGCCCAGGGGTGGAGAGGCGAAATTCGGAGTGATTTAGTGCGGAATTGGGGAGCTAAAGTGAAAGACTGTGACTGGCAGGAAAACGATCTTGTATTTGAGTTCGAGTGTAAGGCGATTATTCTCGTCTCTCCACGACCTGTCTGCAGCATTTAGGCACCGCTCTTCTCATTCCGGTGTCAAGCACTAGAGTTTTGAAGTCACTATAGCATCAACGTTGGTGAACTACTTATCGCGTGCCCTGAAGGCTTAAATTTTAATGCTGAAATTTTGTTTTCATATTGATATTACATAATTTAAATTTCTGTTTTTTGGCGTACCAAATGATTAATATCTTACGCATTAAGTTTATTTATCGCAGGTGGTATGTTATGTACGCAGGTTAAACAGTGATGATTGGGTGATGTTATTGGTTTTAAAATTATCACAAAATCTGACTGAAAATACATGAGAATATTTGTGTGTATTAATAACGTGTGCCTCCACGTGTACTGTGCAGTATAATTATGACCTATCTAAACTCGCTTGACTTCTAATCGTAGCAGTATGTATATTCATTTAAAGAATATGTGTTCCGTTTAACTTAAGTTTATCCAAAGAGATTTTCTCATTTGAAGGTGACCGGTTAAAATTTGTCCTCCATTTTAAAAAAAGAGGGGGAAAATTATGTATTTATCCACCAATTTGTTCTCGCGGTACAATGCTATGTTTTAAAGCCGTCGATTATTGCGCCTTTTCCTTTTTTTAATCGACGGCTTTAAACCATTGCATTTTACCGCGAGAATAAATTGGTGGATAAATACATAGTTTTTTTCCTCTCATTTGTTAGAATGAACTTCGACGAAGTTGAGCCGGAGACTATAGACATTGTCCTCCTTTAATACTTGATACTATTTCCTTATGTAATTGAATCTAGTGGTATTAGAGAAATCAGTGGTTAAAATATTAAACTTGCCAATTACTTATCCAGTAATTCAGTACCAATTATTTTCCTCTATTTTCCTGATGCGAAAACAGAATTATCCATAGCGAATATATTACCGTTAAAAAAGATGTATTCCGTACTCTATGTAGGCGTTTTTTCATTTTGCATAAAATCCAATAGCTTTATCTAACAATAAGTAATTCCTTTGGGTTGAACGGGAGAAAGCTTATACAAATTGCTAGATAGTAAAGTATATCAAATTGAGATATAAACTTAGGTTTTAATAACTTCCAATATAAGTATTTATTTTCTCATTTTCACGGGGACAAGGCAATATTTCTTACCTTTAAGTCACTGTTAGGAGTGATAGAAAGGCAAATCAAGAAGTAAATTTGGCTCCATTTTTCAGATTTGCCCGAGGGTTAAGGATAACAAAGGAAATTCAAAAAGTGGCTCTCTCTCCATGATCATGAGCACAGGGACTTGAGACCCTTAGGCTTCTGAAGAAATGTGAGATCCGCCTATTCCTGAGAGTCCTGGGTTATTATTTGTCATTTGATCTCCTAGGGTAATTTTCTTTTCAATTTAGTTATATAGTCTCATGAAAACATGCCATAATATTTGAAGAGATATTTCAAATGATCAAGTCTCTATTTTAAGTAAATAAAACGTTTTGATGGTCATCAGAAGGGGTAATTTTATATTTTGGCGGTTACAGTAGTTTCACATTTTATATGTAGTGCTAAATTTCATGATTGTCATGAAGAATATGGTTGAGATAGTGTCGAGTTTTTTTCTATATATTAGATGAGTTAATTTTGTATATTTATTGATGTAACGTATATTTTTCTCTAAGGGAGTTTCCGGCAGCGCAGCGGTCCGAAAGTCATATTTTTATCAGAATAGATTAGAATGGGGTGTTTATGTATCTTATTACCTTGGATGGATCTAAAAAGAGAATATTGTATTTTTAATCCCATTTTTAGGAGTTACTTTCACGGAGGCATCAAGGTCGCTAGAGCTTTGATGCTTTGTATCCAGCTGAATTGCTTCGCCTAAGAAATCAAGATTGTTTTATGTATATGTATTTTTGCTATTCTCACTTAGCTTAATACCCTATCCCAAAACAGTATTCATTTTATATGTATCCTATTATTTTCGATTCCTGTTAAATGGGAATTATTCTTTCTTTGACGTTTATCATTTTTCATTATTATAAAATGCATGAGGTCTAATGAATTTATTTGTTGTGCTCAGTTTTATATATCCAAAAGATGATTATTTCCATGACTGGGCTAATTTATTTCCTCACTACATTCTTTCAATTTATCTCTGTTCGTGTACATTTTCATATTAATAGGAACGTTATGCAAGGCATTGCACAATGCAGAGTATGTGTTGGGAGTCCTAGTCTCATTTTCTTGGTAGAATACTCTAGACGACTCACAACTTGTTGGTATGTGGAAACTTGTGGGAGAAAAATACTTCGAGAGATACCTACTCAAATACTGCCTATTACAGGCTAAGGTTTCGACCGCAATTCAATGTCTATTCAACGAGCAATAAATGATGATTGTTACAATGATGTAGAGAGCCATCAGTAGTTTTTGGGCTATTATAACCTTTAAAAATTATTCATATTAATAAATTATCGTGTTCCAGTATTGTTTTTAATATCGCCCAGACCTCGGAGAGGTGGATGGAGAGTTGACTTTTCTATCAGTGGGCCCGGGAACAAACCTCGTCGGAGATTTTTCCCAGGTTTCCCGATCGCTGTATATTTGTTGTGTTGAGGACTGAGGCTGAGGTATACATGATTTACCTTCGGTGCACATGCTCCCTTGTACTAGGGCGGGGATAGTCCGGTTTTCTGGCTTGGATGCAGGCCTTCCCATCCCATATGCCTAGGAGCAATTCCAAGCGGTGGTGGGGATTTTTTAGAGGTTGTCGACTTCATCAAATATATGGAATAGAATTTTTTGATATAAAACATGTAACGGCCTACCGGCCATCCTAATATTTTAGCCAAAATTCTTATTTCATATATTTGATTAAGACGTTTTTTCCATAAAATAGATACTGATAGCAACGCTAGTTAGCTTTTCCAAATTAAAGATAGACAAATCGAGCATTTTTGTGAGACAAATTGCTTTATTACTGATGTCAAAGTGTACATTTTTATTGGCTTTTGATAAAGATCAAGCAGTACAACTTAACGCACTGATCTTCTGATTCTGAATCTACCGCATTAACGGAGAAGAAATTCACATTATTTCAATTAAGAAATTATTTATTGTTTCAGGTAGACGTTGGATTTTATATGGTGCATTGTGTGAAGTTACTCTGAAAGTGCTTATGTTTCTGAACCGCTTCTCCGTTATTGAACCGATTCTCTGGAACAAAGGCTCAGAACCACGGTGCTTCAGCAAAAGATCACTTCCTCGGTATAACGATTCTTTAATTGATGAGAACAGGGTTACTGGTTCAGAAAAACTGAATCGCTGATCCTCTGCTCTGGTAAGCCCGCGGGGCAGGCCATGTTCTCAGGGAGGTAGCCATGAATATTAGAAAAGAGGGTCCTAAAGTCGGCCTCTAAATGTGTTGCCACCCATTTAAATGGGTTAACTCGCGTCGCTGACGGACAAAATTGATCCGTGTTTTACGGAGAAATAAGGTATAATTTGGGGTGTTAACCAAAATTGTAACGAGGAAGTCCTAAGAAGATTAGGAGAGAGGAGAAGCCTCATGAAAACCTTAACAAAAAGACGGAACAACCTTATAGGCCACATCTTGAGACATGATGGCCTGATGAAGACAATCGTCGAGGGACAACTGGAAGGCAAGAACGGAAAAGGAAGACCTAGAACAAAGTATACGGAACAAGTAAAGAAGGATGTGAAAGAGAAGAAATATGTAGGTGTGAAAAGATTAGCTGATCAGGAGAACTGAGTGGAGAGCTGCGCCAAACCAATCCTGGGATTGTTGACCAGTTATGATGGACCAAAATTGTATTACATTATTATGTGAACTATCAAATTCATAACTTTTCAATGCTACTCCTCGAAATTACAAACATTACAATGCAAAATATTGGGAACAAGTGGATCGCATTGCACTCATCACCGCGTCGCGGACATTTTTCAATTTCGATTAAAATGCGACCGAAGTGGCAACAGAAATCACCTTTCAACGAGACGGAATTCGGTCTCCTCTGATGCACCACACCATAACCCATCCACACCCTTTTCATTTCCCCTCCAAGCTGCGGTCCGAGAACTCGGGCAGTGGCGAAGTTACGTCAAGTTGGCAATGCCGCTGAACCACGTCTCCGAATCGGTGTACAACAAACCCTCTGAGTTGGGAGCGAGGGCCTTCTCTTCGGTAAGGTCGAAAAGGAGTATGTTGCTCATCGAGGAAGGAAATTCGACCAGCAAAGCGAATGTTGAGATGGGGTGCGCACGAGTCTTGATATTTAACCACATAGGGACTCCTATGTTGCGTAATGTACGGTCGCGTTCACAAAAATCATATCACCCAGGTGGCGAAAGTTTCTACTGACGCCGAAGATGGCAAGAAAATTCTGTCGCCAAGGCAAATTTAGTATTGTCGAAATGTTTGTGATGTTAGTTTCCGCGGCGTTCAGGTTTGCAGTAGGGCAGATTTCCGAGTTCCGTCCGCGTTGCCATATTGATGGCGACGTTTCACCTGCTGTGCTGTAGGTGTCCTCAGACCTCTTCAGTGTGGCTTACAGCCAGGGGCGGATCCAGGATTTTTCTGGGGGGGGAGCGGGCACAAGGGCCTGACAGTTTTGTCATATTTGAGATTAAAAACAAAATAAATCGTAAGAGAGTGAGAGGTGGTCCGGTCTGTCAGCCGTCGAGCCGCATGTGACGTGGCCCTTATATCAGACGTGGCCCGAGGATAGTTTCGTAGCGATGTTCGAACATTAGCCAAATGTCTTTATCAAGAGGATTGCATAGTCGAGGTCCAAATCCATTTCATAGAAAGCTTATTTCCTTTGCCACTTCGGTCGCATTTTAACCGGATTACAAAAATGTCCGCGGCGCGGTGACGAGTGCAATGCGATCCACTTTTTTCCCAATATTTTGCAGTGTAATGTTTGTAACTGCGAGGAATAGCATTGAAAAGTTATGAATTTGATCTTGTAATAAGATTTCGGTCAACACCCCTAATTATACCTTATTTCTCCGTGAAACTCGGATCAATTTGTCCGTCAGCGACGCGAGTGGCGACTTTTGGAAACCCATTTAAATGCGCGGTGGATGACAACATATTTGGAGGCCGACTTGAGGATCCTCTTTTGTAATATTCGTTGCCTATATGGTTAAATATCGTGATATTATGCGATATTTCGACAAATATCGCCACGACTTGACCGCACCAACCCTATCCCGTACACACCCTTTTCATTTCTCTTCCTTGCTGCGGTCCCCCTCTCCGAGAACTCGGTCGCTGGTGAAGTGAGCCTCTCTGCTGCCTCCTCGATTATCCGCGCGAGGGGAGTCTTAAGAGGGAGGCCTTCGGATAATAGGCAATCCGCAGGCGTCCGCTTTCCCCCTTGCGGCCCGCCACCTCCCTTGCTTTTATTTCTCCCTTATAGAGAGAAGCTTCCACTCCCTGCGGCCATCACCGACGACAGTTTAATTTCATTCGAGTGCGTGCTTCGCAACCCTTTATCCTGGATACGCCAATCCCAAGAGTCATGAGGTTAAGGCTTTCAATAAACTCCGTGTTTAATAGATCCGTATTGGTGTTGAGGCTACATGTGACTGAAAGAATATTGATGAATTGCCATTATTAGGTTGATTGTTTTCTTTCCACTATTTTGGGTTGGCGAGTGATTTTTACTAGGCGTCATAATTTGCAATGATGAGAGTAATAACGACTTAGTAGTTTCCATATAACTGTTATACATGCAGCCAGTGGCCTAACTATGGGGGGATGATGGTATTGAGTCCCCAAAGCATCAGAGAATTTTATAGTATACTCATGTTTTCCCTGTTGTGATGATTTCCCGCATAATTACGAGTGAAACCCAAATTTTAAGTTCCAAAATGATGTAAAATGTATTTCAGGGATGTCATTTTTATAACTTTCCCGTTGCTAGGGGGGGGTTCGCCCCTCAACACTCCCCATCCCCCCCAAAAGATAAGTATACCTAGTTATGCCACTGCATCCAACCGGTCTTGACTTTTACGATGTCATTTTCAGCGGCACAATTCCAAAAATTTTTGAAGTAGTACACCCTTGATTATGAGGCAGTAAATGTCGGAACCGGTTGGGCGAATATATAGTGTGTAAAAAAATATTATGTCGTTATCAATCCTATAATCAGGATGAAATTCCACTGAGTGGAACCAGCAACGGTTGAATAGTTGTTTTCACGATTGGGTCTGGTTGCCATTAGAGGTCGCTTACTCACATTTACGAGTAAATTAGTGAATAATGGCTTCTTATGTATGATTGGCTTCTTATGGCTAATGCTCGCTGTATCCTTAGCGACGGAATAATCGGAATAATCTGTTCTGTTCATCGCTATCCATCGTCAGAAGCGCCATCATTAGGAACCATGAACGGTCCCGCCATTGCTGAGCCGACTCCATTCAATGCTAGAGTGATTCTATAAATTGTCTTTGGAGGTTGGAAATGAAGAGGAGTCAAAAGAGCTCGGATTCACATTAGCCGCAGCAATGATCCTTGTTTCGTTCACGTCGTGTATTTGCACTGCAGCCGCCTCATGAATAAAATTGTGTTGTGAATTAATTTGATGACTATCTAATATGGTAGTATGAGATTGTTTTTTCAATTGAAACAATTTGTTTTATTTTAATCATTTCGACGAATTACGTCGATGAATGCATCATATAATCACCTTATAACCTTTCTTGTAATGTGGAATTGAGTTTGGTAGCTTCTGAAAAAGCCATTTTTGCGCAGGCACCTATACCGAATTGAATAACATATTGTCTCAAGGATTAAAATATATGTTTTTGCGATTGAATTTGTCTTAATTGGTTATTAAATGTGAAATAAACATTAAGTGACGTGAGGTCCGTGGTTATTGATACATACACCGATTCTCATCTCAAGGGTATGAGGTTCGTGGCTACTTCGTTAAATGTATTATCAAGCTACCTACAGACATCATGTAAGACACTGATAGTTGACGCGACTTTAGTGAAACTCCTTGTACGCCTTTGGATGAAATTGCGCAGCTGCTGAGTCTGTATTAATCATTACGAGTAATAATTATTCCCCATCCCACGAAATCGCCTTTCATTAATATTCCCGGACGTTGTAGACTCCAGGAGATAACTAACTTACCCGTGGAGGAAATCAGCTTTTACACACTCCCAGCAATATCTCCTCAAGAGCCGGAGGCCATCCTTATTTCCATTTCGAGGAACGAGTCTTGGAATTGGACCGGAATGAGTGAGGCTGAAGGAAATTACGCGTAAGTCGGTCGGAAAATTTGGCTTTTCTTTTAAGAGGCGGCGGCGGTAGAAGTGTTTTTCAAGATTGGGGATATCCCATCCCTTTTCTTGTGGAATGCGAGTTGTTTCCTTATCCAAGAGAGGAGGATAACTTCATTAGTTTTTTACCGCGGAAACCTTTAAAACTGGCTCTTTTTGCACGGGGAAATATCTTGAAATTAGCCTTTTTGCGTGATAATTGCTTTCAAACCATAATTCCCAGGATGGAAATTTTCAGGTGGAGCAAAAATTGGGACACACTCGTGCTTCTGCGTCACCTTCTCTGATATGATGATGATGATGATAAAATGGACGTCTAAATTACTTAACACAGTGAAAGCACTTGTCTATTTCCGCACTTCTTTATTTCTACCGCCCCATCAAGAAAATTCCTTGAAAATGGCATTATGTACCGAAACCTGGGTCTGTAGGAATTAACGAGTGTGAAAATAGACAAGTGTTTTCATAATGTTTAATATCGAAGATTGCCACCAAATTACTCCGAAAACTTTATCTTTTAGGGAATGAATTACTTGTTTGATGTGAAGCTGCTTATAATATTACTCGGTTAATTCACAATTGTTACTTATTATCTCAATGCCATGTCTAGAAGTATGCATAGATATAAGATTCAAAAATATTTAGCGTTTTGTCTAGTATTGTCTCCATCTTTGAATTAATGTGTAATATACTCTTGGTCAAATATGATGAACTTATTTTAAATACACAAATTCCAGTATAGTATGTTATTTGTTCATTTTCCACATTTGTATGCTCTATTGAATAACATCCGTATTATTTTCTGGCTGTCATATTACGAGTCATTCTCGTCATGTTATCGAGTGGCTAGCAGAAAAAGGCCTATGTTATTTTTAATAGGGCCTGGAATTCGCCTTCCTATCGCATTATTAGTGAGACTTGATGAAGCAGGTTTGCCTGTTAGGTAGTTGGTTACTCCATCCAATAAGTTGGCGTATTAAGTACATATTTGTCCAACTTGTTTACAGTTGTCATTGGTATTTTTTCAATACTTACAATTAGTTGATGCATGTATCATGGGCACATTATATCGTTCATTTTAGGGTTATGAAAGAATAACTTGCGTATAGGTTATCTGATTTTGGAAATGATTCTGGATTCTTAAAAAGTGAGAACATTGATATGATTACGAAAAATGCAAGCTATAGAAATTACAGCGTCGATTTTTTTATTAACTGAGATTTGTGCACATTTTCGATACAAATTGTGAGTTAATATTCCAAAATGTATTTAAATGAATTAAATTCAATTAAGGTTAAATAATTTCATCATTTAATTTTATTGAAGCCCATATATCGACCCATCTTCCCCAACAAAGATACTGTGCGGATGATTGACCGCTACATTCATGGTGAAAACGCCGGCCCCCTTTGTGAAATATGTATAACAGACTGTGTTGGTTGTAGTCAAACATTTTTTTCCCAAAACATGTTTTTTTGAATAATTAAATTGGCTTTAATGACATTTGAGCTTATATTTTGTTGTTTATGTGGATTTATCCGACTAATTCCCTTGACTTCTTGGAATAGTCATAATAGGGTGCGGTAGATGAAATTCCACGGCGGGAGCTGTCACATTCGAGGAGGAAGTGATGTAAAACCGAAGCCGTTAGCTGATTTATGGCGGTAATGAGGTAATTACTCCTAGTGTTAATAAATATCGTAATCGATTTAACTTCAATAACATGTTGGCAGGTGAATCGCATGACGTTTAATCGGCGACGAAGTGAGCCAATTGTGCTTGTTAATGGTACGTAAATATACGATTGGTCGATTCATGGAACCGAGTATGACCATCTGGAAACAAGGGAGATGAATTAGCTATGAGAACAAAGAGGCAAATCCGATAGGATTAGGCGTGGATCTCGAATGTTTCCTATCGCAAAGCCGCCATAATTCAACGGAATTGAGGAGATTCCGTTGAATGAATTAATAACTTCAAAATTATTGTTTAACCGCGAAAAACCTATGCCTTATGAAAAATCAACCCAGTATTGGCCGTATCCGATCATTCTGCGATGAATTTTCTTGAGCGGACTTTGCTTGTGACATGGAGGTTGAAGGCTTCCATGAGCATTCTCGTCTTCAATTTCAAGCCTTTGTTGATGCATTAAGGTTACTGAGCTATGACTCAATGAGTCAATCTTTAAATGGGTTCGATTACGCAATCGTATTGTTGATACTCAGTTAAAGCTCTCGTTTAATTAAGCGTAAAGATTAATTGTTCCAGGCAATTATAATCACACATTAAACCAATATCTAGTTATTTCTCCATCAACATAATGGATTAGAAAAAGTATTGATTTTAAATTACAAAAAAAAAACTGAAGAAGAAAAGCAATAATTTGCATGAAACACTTCTTCGGTTTTGGCAAAACTTTTTTTTATTGAAATCATTGCTGTGAACAGTGAAAGACACGTCTGTTTTATAACACCTTTAAATAATCGTTATCGTTTGCTCCTAAAAATACATAAAAATACATTTCTTCTTGCAAAGTATAGAAAAAATATCAATTCGCCTCTGTTAAATTAAATTGAAAAGACATCTTTCGGCATTCAAACATTATTTATACATCGATCGACGCCAAGGTTGGTGTCGATGTGGATGTATAAATAATGTTCTTAATATAATACTTATATTCTTAATATAAATCCTTTTCAACAAAATTAATTTTATAATCATGTAACGCGGAACAAGGAATCCCGCTATATTTAAAGTGCAACTTTATCTATAATGTCAGTTGCCTGGTGTCTGAGTGGATATTTGTATACAACGAGTATTTTATCTTCCGTCTTAATCAAGTATTACTTTTAAAATGACCCCAAATGCAGGGGCGGACTATGTTCCTTTTCAAATATCATTGCGACTGGCCCAGTCGTGCAACCTCGGAATGTTTCGAGCAGCTTCGTAGTAGGAGGTGGGAACTGCGACACTATAAGAATGTGGGATGGGGAGAGAGAGAGTGGCGGGCGTTGCCATTTTTTCTCAAAAGACTCTGTCAGGGAGTGGAAATGAAAGGCTGCCTCAGAAAACGTCTTCCCACTTGGCAACATTGCTAACTTACTCAAGATGTGCCGACCACGGAGGTCTGAAAGCGCCTTAATTTCCCGGAGATTAGGCTCCGCCTATCGCATTTTGATTGGTTTTCAGTAAGTCACGTGACCCTCATCCTCACTTTCTAAACACTTGGGCCTGCCTCTCGGTTGCAAAGATATTCGAAATGAATTCTAGTTACGCATGGGCCCTACGGAGGGTAAAAGAGTACGCGGAGAAAAACGTGGTGCTAAAGGCAGAGTTAAAATGTGGAAACTAAACCGAAAAGGGAATGAGATGGGGCCCTCATCATCGATGTATCTTGATAATGGGGAATATGTACAATTTTTAAAAAGTACTAGAATAAGAAGGTTTCTACCTCAAATGTACTCGCCGAAAATTTCGCAGATGAATAATGTTTTTTAGCTGAGTTATGGGTCTTTAAAAATTAATCTTCATCGGCTGGTTGAAAACAGGACATCATTGGAGCGTGACGTCACAACATGGTATCCACTGATGACAGACTGAGGAAGTGGATAGAAAATCAGTCTATGCAGTAGCTCAAACGCAAATTTGGCGAAAATAATTGCTGTTTTATCATCAAACAGCAGATTGTGAATATATTGGGTTGCCTAGACGTTGAAACAAATAAATGGATTTATTTAGGGAGATTTGGAAAGATTCAATGAAAATAAGTTGATTTCAGATTGAGAATATATGTTACACACTTATATCATTTTTAATGCAGTAATTGTATTGCAGCATGGATCCTCAAGAGAAAATCATGTGCATGTAAATCGTGTGTAGTGCCCCATTGCTCAAGTACCTCTATTTCCTATAGCCGAGGAAGGTATTTGTTTGTGCCCCAAAGGACAAAAATAAGAGAAGAAAGTGGTTGATGACCTACAGAATGGAGTTAAATACTTTATCTACATTGCTAACGGGATATTTCTCGACGTAGATACATTCTTGCGTTAGGATTACCGAAGGGTTTAGTCGAATTGCCAGTTTTTCTCGGATGGCCACCAAATTTAGGAATTATCACTTATTTCACTTCCTAAACAACCCTAAAAATGTACCTATTGGTCTACCCTCTGAGGGATTAAATATAAAGGAATTTACCTGAAGTTGGCTATTCACGAGAAAAAGACACTAATTGCGATTAAACCACCGGGAAAAATAAGGAATATACGAGAAATCTGAAGCTTTTGGTATGGTAAACTCTATATTTGCTGTTGTAATGCCAATGACATTCGCTGCATGTCAACGCAAAACCTAAAAGCTCAACTCGTTTTTGCAATGGTTCTAAGTCCAAAAACAGGAAGTTGAGAGTAAATACAGCGTATATAGTACTTGAAACTTATTTCTGTGTCTATCAAATACTTTTTTATTTCCTTTTAGCGATCATTTGGATCTCAACTCCGGCCAATTGGGGAAAACTATCCAAGTTCCGCATGGTAGATTACTAACTAAGTACATAAGATAGATTTTTAGATAGCAATAGATCTATTAAATCTTAATGGACAATAAGTAAGCATTTAAAAATGTTCGTAATATAATTTTTATTAATCGTAAAGACAGTGAACAAAATATATGGAAAAAGTAAAGAAGGATGTGACAGAAAAGAAATGGGTAGGTGTGAAAAGATTAGCTGATAGGAGAATTGAGCGGAGAGCTGCGTCCAACCAATCCTTGGATTGTTGGCCAGTGATGATGATGATTACTATCCTTGACCTCTTGATAATGGTTTTCCTGAAGCTTTGGCCATCTAATTTTAATTAAATACTATTGCGCATCCCTCAAAGGTCCATCGCAGTGGCTGGTTTGGATAAGAAACTAAAAATAATACAGCGGAATGAGGCTCAGATGTGTTAATTTATCAAATTTATGGTAAGGGTTGCGGGCAGTTCCCTTCGCTGGGCCTCGAGGATTATTGTTTATTATTTTTATTTTGTTAATCTATCCACTGCGCTATTACACTCCAAATGTTTTGCATAATTTTTAATAAATACCCATTTGATGTAATATAAAAGTAATGAAAAAAACAACGTCAATGGAACGAACTTGTTCTCTCTGCCTACTTGCCTACTAGGCTACCGAACTCCCAATATAACACACACTTTTTAATAAAAATATATTTTATAGACTATAAAATGACGGGAAAAATATTATAAATCCGGTCCTCACGGAAAATGCATTTTCACATTGAAGTGAGATTCTACGTACGAAGATTCAATCGGGGGGGGGGGGGGGTACAAGGAGGGTAATATCCATCAAAAGATGATTTCGACGGTTCACTGATGACCCTTTCACGCCTACTTCAAACCCTTTTCACCCCTCTCAATCGTCAGCCCTTAATTTTCATTTCCCTACGGGTCCACCCTCGCCCCATTCCTCACAGCCATTGATACCAGTTCATCTTTCTCCCCCCTCCCCTATCTCTTTGTCACCCCAACATATCCTTTCCCCCCACCCCCTCCCCTTACCAAAACATTCGTCTCCATCTCACCCTCTTAGGACTCTCTCCTCCCGGATCAATTACCCCTCCCCCACACAGCCTCGCTCTTGTCAATCTCCCGCAATACCCCTCCTACATATCCCGCCCTCCTCCCCGTTTGCCTGGGTGTGATTCAGTGGTGTGCGCTATTGCGCTCCGACACTCGAAACTACTTTTGTCCATTGCCGCGGGGTGATTTTCGTCTTTGTGGTTTATTTTAAGGGGAACAGTATAAACATTTCCTTATATGAAGAGCTTTGAAATATTTTTTCATGTGGCATACGTAACTTCGATATAAATGGTCCTTTACAAATCTCGAAAGTTGAAATCTAACTTTCGGCCATTTAAAAATGAAAGAATGGGTAAAATTTAATTTTAAGAAGCTATTTACAATACGAATATGTCATTCTCTCTGTAAAAATTGCAATGAAATGCATCAATAAAATATTGTGCCCGTGACGAGATGAAGTTTCGCCGTTCTCATAGTTTTCCGCGTGTTCTTCTTCACTCTTTCGAGCGTAGAAACTTAACTTTTACACTAAACGCTTCGGTTAACATGCCTAATTATACCTTGTTTCCCCGTGAAACTCGGATCAATGTGTCCGTCAGCGACGCAAGTGGCGATTTCTGTAAACCCATTTAAATGCGTGGTGGTTGACAACTCATTTAGAGGCCGTCAGCATCCTTTTTTGTAAAATTCGTGGCAGATATTACCCCCTTTCGCTGAAATGACGAGTCGAGCTTGTTATGAACTTTCGATGCCAAATCGTGTTCTCGTTATCAGATTTTCATAATTTTATCACTGTGTAGGGAAACAAAATAAATAATTTGAAAGTTCAACAATGTTAAAACATCCATAATGTACATATAGAACTCATATTTCATGAAATATGGCGCATTGGAAGCAATAGAGTGATTTTATATGTGTAGCAATAGCTGTGTTGTCGATGTATTTAGCTTTGTGCTTTACTGATGAAACAACAGTCACTTTTTATTTCACTATTCTACGTTTATTACAAACTAAAAAATTTCATTTCATTACTTACCATTCCATTTAAAAAGAACCACCGAAAAAATTAATAGAGGATAGGAGCACGATAATCAGAAAATAAATTTAAGTGTAAGGGTTTAAGATCGTTAATATACCGGGATAGTCGCAGTGATTGGTCCCATACTCAATATTTAATATAAATTTCGCACCTATAAGCTCTTGGAACTAAAAGTTTGATCATGAGGGACCAATTCACGCCGAAAAATGTCGATAATGCTAGGTAGTCAGAAATAACTTCCCGAGTCTGTATTTTCGGATTTTTTTTAGTAAAATTGGGCATTCTCATGTTTTGACACTCCCTTCTATTATGAGCTCAAGATTTCTCCGGTGGCGAATATTTTCTTCTTGATTTATTTAAATGTGAATCAGCGAAAATTGAATTATTGAGAAATATGTGTTAAGGATCGCCGAACTCAATCGTTACCTCAAAGTAAACCAGTGGCGAATGCATTTGGATTTGGTTGCACGCAAATATGCTTACAAGGAGACGTCGCCAAAGTGATGTTCAGGATCTGGTTACTGATGTTATTTTCTGAAACTATATAGGTAAGGTAGAAAAAATGTCACGGCTTTCTTCCACATAGGCCCGGCTTTGATAGATATTCGCTTGTAAAGACTTCGCGCAACATGACATCCCTTGAGTAATCGCCGTGGTAAGGCAAAATTGGGAGTTTCGTTTAAAATCCATAAATTGATATTAAATTTTAAAAATCGCTAAGTAACTAAATAAAATGAATGGGTATAAAATGTAAAAGTGATTTCAAAAATTAGAAGACAGAAAAACGCAGCCGTAGTTAAGAGGTAGCGATTACTCAAGGGATGTCATGCTGCGCGAAATATTTACAAGCGAATATCTCTCGAACCCGGGCCTATGTGGAAGAAAGCCGTGACACTTTTTCTACCTTACCTATATAGTTTCAGAAAATAACATCAGTATCCAGATCCCAAACATCACTTTGGCGATGTCTCCTTGTTAGAAATGGCCCCTCGAATCGATGATCCCCAATTTATTATGCTTACCTCGCACATTGATCACACTCGTGATGGCATTATCTTCAAACTCACATGCAGTCATATTCCTTAAATCGTCACGGGGTGCGAAATTATTTTCTTTCTATATCCAAAGAAATATTAAAAATAGAATATATTTTGAAAGTGTTCATTGATGACGAAACTTCTCCAGCCAAAAATGAGCAGCTAATTTTTGTGACTGACGTAGACCTTGTCTGAACTCACCGTTGAGGTGTTCAGACTGTTTCCCCACCCTTTCGTCCCTCATAATCCTTACCTCTTTTGGCTGATCCTTTAAGACTCTGAGCATAAGTGCCGTCCAAAGAAAGACGAGGGACAGTAAAGGGCTTAACCATTGTAGCTATTTGTAAGTTAAGGTTCGTTAATTAGGAGGTATGGAATATCTTAAAGGCGTTTGGTTTTTACGAAGCTTTCCAAGCCGTAAGCGTAAATATATGGCTTTTCCGACAGAACTCTGCGTTAAACTCTGGTATGTCCTTGAAAATGGCAGTGTGCTGCCGAATCTCGGATAGGTTAACACCGGTTTGTAGTTGACAATAGTGATTTATTATGAAGATTAACAATTGTCTTAAAGTATCGCCTGAGACGATTTGTTATATTCCGTAGTGAAATACTGTGACGAAAAAATTGGTGGAGATGAGGAAATGTATGGGTTTGGTATGGGTGTAACAACTTAATTTTCCCGGCGTGTCAGGTGCATAAAGGGTTCTCGGGTTTTCAACCGGGTAATTGGCTGCATCTCTCCCGACGTTTCGAAGAAAGACGTGTTCTTCATCGTCAGGGGATCTGTCAGAGGATCCCCTGAAGATGAAGAACAAATCTTTCTTCAAAACGTCGCGAGACATGCAGGCAACTACTCGGGGGAGGACCCGAGAATCGTTTCTGCATCTTAGTAGATGCTTGCGGTGACGGCATTAAGCTTCCGGATAAATTTTACTGGCTCTAAAGATGCATAACTGGCGGTTGATTGAATTATTACGCAGAGAATTGGTAGGAAGCAAGTTGGAAGACGGTTACAAGAACACCTCGTCTACGACGAGCAGATTAGTATTGTGATTATCAGTCTGATGGTGATTTTGGTCATCATAAGCTAAGGTTATTATTATATTATTAGAGCATAACTCTTCAGTGTCTTTAATTCTAAAATAAAATTTTATTGGTGTACTCAAAAATAAATTTTAAGGTGCAGGCATTTCAGTGGCAGTATGACTTACTACGCAGTTAGGTTGTTAGTTTCACGCTACCTCATCGCATGAGCTATAAATGTTGTGGTCCCTCGACAACAATTACTCTATTATATCAGCCTGCTCTGTAAAGTCAAGCCGAAAAAAATCTTTTCTATGTCTTGGTTTTCGAAAAATAATTTCAGCCCCGATCCAAGGTCAACTGAAGTTGATTATTGAAGTTTAAAATAAAGGAAGTAACACAAGTAGACTATTGCTTAATGTCATTGTGGCCGAATTCGTAGAACGTAATCCGTGATGACTTTTTGAATGAAGGATTAACAAATTTTCGAAACTGACCCGAGAGCTATATGTTTATATCACGGTTTAGAATGACATTTTTGTGCGACTGTAGTCTACTGGATTTACTTCATTTGATTTGGCGTTTTGAAGAATATCCTAGTTGAAATAGGTAGTAACTGATATTAGTCGTGAATGACCTACATGGCTATAGTGACCGACGATCGACCATTCAAGATTGACTCACACGAGTGAATGGTGAACGTTGATCTAAATCATTGAAACGACCGTTTTATCCTGTCACTATACCCAATTACAACTTTGAAAGCGCTCACATACCTATAACTCCATAATAGGGTGGTTTCCTATTATTTTTTTACTGCCTAAATCGAAAGATTATTACTCCTCAAGTACGTATTTCACGCTTTTAGATTTTTAAATGACGATATCTATTTTTCGCGATTAAATGAAAAGTGAAAATTTTCTAGCGCGCGAAAACGCGACGGCTAAGTATGAATACCGGGAAAACTCCGTGTGACGTCGTTCTGGTTCCCGCTGCCCCAAGTGAGGTGACCTTGGGGCGAGGCTTTGAGCGCTGATACGACGCAGGATGCTAGCAGGTAGCAGAGTACCCTGCTAGCTGGTAGCGCTTGGCTTAAATAAGGATTATTAATACCTTATCAAACGTAGAAACCTTTCCGACCTTAGCCAGTTTTAATAAGTGATTATTAAGCCATGTTTCCCTGAGCTCTGTGCCTTATGTATGCATTGGTAATCTCAGACGATTTAAAACTCCTATCTACTTCTATAGAAACTAGGTCCCTGTGACGTCACGTGGAGTGGCATCGGATTGGCGCCAACCTGGCCTTTTTCAAATGAGGATAAAAATTGACCATTGCCATTCGTCTAAACCGGTATTTCTAAAACCAAATAATTTGTAAATTATGAGTACACTAATGGTGGGTAACGAATCGAAATCAATGCCTTTCCTTTTCTTTGATGAAGGAAACTACCCTATTTAATCCCCATAAGATCTTTAAAAATGGGCTTACGAGTATGCTTCCCTGCGGAAGTGAGGCAAGGACAATGCCACCAGCAGAGAAGTCAACGGCTTTTGAAATATAGTGCTACGAAAGAATGATGCGGATTAAATGGATCAACCCGAGTAAGCGATGAGGAAAGCCTAAGAAGAGAATCCTCATGAAAACCTTGATAAGAAGACGGAACAACCTTAGAGGCCATATCTTGATGGCCTGATGAAGGCAACCGTCGAGGAGCAAGTAGAACGGAAAAGGAATATCTGGAATAAATTTTATAGATCAGGCGAAGAAGGATGTGAAAGAGAAAAAATAAAAAAGTGTGAAATGAAAGAATGCTATAGAAGTATTGAGTGGAGAGCTGCGCCTAACCGATCAAAGGGTGAGCAAACTTAGTGCATGTACAGAGTTTGCTCTTCATTTATCATTGTATCATTATGTTACACAACATCTCGTCGAGCACCGTTGAATACGACCAAAGGGGTTATTGTCAGTGATTATGATGAAAAAAATGGACATCTAATTTTGAATTAAATAAAAAATTTTAATTTACTGATGGTGACGCCATTCATACAAACTGTTGTTACACACAAATTTTCGCAATTGAAAGTGCAGAGTAGAAAATGTTTTCTTTACCCCAATTCCCTTAGATTGAGCTTTTCCCTCTCGTGATAATATCGAACGGTTAATGCACAATCCCCGGCGTTGGCGCTTCACTTTGAAAAACCGCTGAATTAGATCAACGCGTTGAGGGAGAAAAAAACTTCCGAGCAGGCGACACAAATGACACCCAGCCGACCTTTCGACGTCATCACGGTCCGTATTAACGAGAGGCGCTCTGCGTGGGAGAGGGAAAGAGGTTGTTTGCTCAAGAGGAAGAAGGGAAGTGCTTTGCGTCCTTTGCAGGCGGGTCCGAGGGCGCGGGAGATGACTTCCACCGTGTGGTTTAAAAGGGCTCGAGCGAGGGTGGGGGAGAGAACGGGTTGGGGAGGCAGAATATACTCAGTGCCGTCGTGGAAGGGCTGGAAGGAGAACTGGTGTGGGGGAGGCGGAGGGGTTCTTGGCTTAGCGGGGTTCTGTGGGGGTAGAGGTGGACTTTTCCGTTCATTTCGGTGATTCGAGTCATGCGATCGGATTCATGCCGATGAATCGTTCTTCCGAATTGTTCAAAGAATGTGCATGGTGTTGAAAAAATAACCGCAGCTTACAGGAAAGGTATATTTTCCAGTTTTTTTGTCATTTCCCTCGACATTTTAAGTCCTGAATATAGTGAAATTTCCTGACATTTCTGGGTTTCTAGTAAGTATAGTGGCCACCCAGAAATCGGTTCAAATCGAACCAAATGAATGCAATGGACTAAGGAAACCATTCTAACCATGTAGAAGAAAATCCTGTGTCAAAATTAACCTGAAATATTGTTTACTTTTCTCAATATCACACCTTACTTGTCATCTAATGTTGTTACTATAGTTCTTACTATTTTATAACTCCCATCGCGTTAGGCCCAGAATTCGTGGTGTAGGATATCATCGTGGGTCTACTTTTTTCTTCATGATTCCATCTTATATGCAACCAGCGTTCATGATTCACGTGAACCGTTTGATTCATTATGGACCATTTTTAAACGGATAACGTAATTCTATTCAATCGGTTCATCACACAGATATGTTCATCACATTAATGTTCAAATTGAATCATTAATCGTCACGAACCGAATCCATGAATGAACGATTTCATCTGCTTTCATGCGACGACCCCTCATGAACCTTATGATCCATTTCATAATGAACGATTCAGTAAAAATTGATGAAGTGGCGGTAATAGCATCAAATTTGTTGGGGGGAGGTTATGACCTAGGTCCAGGGATTATATTGAATACCCCCCGGCAGAGAGGGGCGATTTTGTATTAGGAAGTGCTACTCTCTACAAAAATTCAAACTTCTCTTACGTTTGGGACATGTAGCCTTGCATTTGAATATACACACCCTTAGCTCTTACAAGGATTTAAAAAATTGTTGAACTAATGAAAATGAAAAAAAATTTGGGGAGCAGGCGGTCATGACCCCTGTGAAACCCCCCAAAATCCATCTCTGGATGGTATGGTTTAGTGTATGGAGGAGACGACCGACAGCGAAGGTCTTTTGCGCCATGATGGAAGGGTAAGGAAGAAAGGATGGAGAGAAACCCGGCGTCGGCATTGGCGTGCTCTTAACGAAAGGCGCCAATGGGACCACGGCTCAACGTCCCATCTGACGGACGGAATGTTTCGCTTTAAATGACCTCCACATAGCATTCAAGCAGGAACCTGAAAATTCTCTGCCACCGCCGGGATTTAAACCCAAGCCCACGGGGTCCGAAGCCTACACTCTGGCCACCACTTCAACCCGATCATTTCTGTATTAACACGTTGTGTACCGGGGTATTTAAATTCCTAGGAACGCCGATTCTGGGTGGAGGTGTTGAGATTGGAAATATGCCTTTGGTTTAAACATCGTTAAAAAGCTAATGTTTAGGATATAACTTTACCCAATCAAACGTTATGATGCATCAATTCATTATGAATAAAGAACAACAACTGAAAACGTACTAACGAATACGTACTGTACGCTTTAAAATTGTTTAGGTTTACGCGCCTAAATGACGAGAATCTTCGTATGGTATTTGGAGGAGGCGACCGACAGCTGAGGTCATTTGCGCCATGAGGTTAGGGTACGGAAGGAAGGGTGGAGAGAAACCCGGCGTAGGCATTAGCCTGCTCTTAACGAAAGGCGCCAATGGGACCACGGCTTAACGTCCCATCATAGGTACGCAGTGTTACGCTTGAAATATCCTCCACACAACATTGAAGCAGGGATGGGGCAGTCTCTGAATATTCTCTACCACTGCCGGGATTTGAACCCGGGCCCGCCGGGTGGGAAGCCAGCACTCTAGCCACCGCACCATCCCGATCCCCTGAGAATCTTCGTCATCTGTCCGGAACGTTCGGGAAAAAAATGACGAGAATTCTCGCCATCAACGTGATTCTTATCATTCGGTTCATGGCAATTCGCAACGAACGATTCACTTATTGAACGAGGCAGCTGCACTGGGTGGTGTGAAGTCGGAGTGGAGGAAAAAGACTGCGAGGGGGTGGAGGGTGGGGAGTGGTGGTGTTGGGAGGGTGGAATTGTAAACAGCCATTAACGGCGCCCCGGCCCGGGAGATGTGATGAGGTGGGAAAAGGGTTTACTCATTTACGCGGACGCGAGAATTCGAGAGAGAGAGAGAGCACCCCGGCGCCGCGTGCAATCAGTCGGCGGTAATTAAAGCCATAAACGCGGGTGTAAACCGGATGATTAAACCACTAGTTAATTCGATCCTCCTTTGCCCTCCACATTTACGTAGCTTCTCTCTCTCTCTCCTCTCCCCCGCCTCTCTCGGAGGCCCATATTATGATTCCTCCTCATCCGGGGCCGCCGCTTCTCGTGTTCGCATAGAAAAGATTTCCGCGCTCCGCGTTTTTCTTTTGTTTTCGTCCGATCGACGCCGGTGGCGCGGCGTGATCAAAAGTAGCGGTTGTGGAGAACGAAAAAGGCGCGGTGCTTGATTTGAAACGGGAGGCGAGGAAGAGAGGGTGCGTGGGGTCAAGGGGAAATAAGTCGCTGCGGCGTTGTTGGTTCAATCAGGCGCGTGACTAGGATTATTAGCGGGCGTCCGAAAACAACTCGTTGACCGCCCGAAAGGCTGAAAATGATCCCTTCGACCTTAATATGCGCAGGGTGTCGGAAATGCTTGAGGAAGGAGAGAGAACGGAGTTTTGGTAGTGATTAGAACGATCCGGTATTTTAGAATTTGGATTCGTATTGTGAGATCACGTCTGTCTATCATTATGCCACATCTATTTTTGCGTGGAAAAAATGGATTAGCGTAGTTTTCTCTATGGTGGAATTCTCAGTGTAAAAAAATTGAGAGATATTTTTTTCTTTTTTTTTTAGGATCAATGGCTACTAGGTTGCCGACAGTATTTGCGGAATCCGATTTCTGAAAAAAGTGATAATAAAGTGTTCTATGCCTTGCGATTACCACTGATACACATAGATATCGTACTGTTTACTTATTTTTAATTGTACAGACTACATACGTTACCATTGGCTTGCAATCATCGTCAGGTTCTGTATCATATCTGTATCTGTTAGTGAAATTAGAATTAAGTGAAAGGTGCTACATCTTTGTGCATAATTTAATATGCTGTTCCACGATATCTCTCCAGAAAAAGTTGACTTCCTTACGATTACCGCCGAACTTACTACTTCCTCTGGACCAGTCATTTATCTCAACGAATGGAACTTACGGTATCTTATCTGAAGTTTTTAACGATGAGAGCGGTCCAATATGATGCAACAAGTCAAAAATTCATCGTAGTTTACGCTTGTGGTCGCTTTGGGCATTTGTGAAGTTGAATCACTTGAATTATTGTATTTACGCATAAAAATGCAAGATTGTTGCTGGTGTAATTGTTCAAATTTTAATTTTTCACCTCAGTCTGATATGAAAACTTACCTGAAATATTTCTTACTCTTCTTTATATCATTAAGTATCGTTCTTGAAAGCGTCTTTATGCCATTGATGTATTTCTTACTATTTTTTGAAGTTAAGTATGTAAGTTTTAACAGAATCTGTTGTCGAGGAATAATTAAATATGTATTTATCTCTACCTTGTTAATATTTGCAATCATATCATGCGATTATATCTTTTATAATGTGTAGTAGCCATTCGTGTGGAGAATAAATAGAATGAAACTGTATTTGGGTGGCCATTTCAATGAGAACCCACTGATGTCAGGAAATTTCATTGAGTTCAGAACTTAGAATGTCGAGGGAAATGACCAATATACTGGAAAAATTTTTATCGTGGACGTACTGTAAAACTTACCTAAGCTGCAAGCGGTTATTTTTCATCATCGTCATACACATACAAATTTACAAGGGTCATATGTAAAGTAAGGTCTCCTAAGTCTAGGCGTCGTAGCAAGCAGTACTACGCAACATTTAGCTACTCTATCGTGTTTATTGGTCCTTCTCCCTTGCCGTCGCATAAACAGCTTCTCATTAGCGAGATAACAATCGGCACAACTCCCAATCGCGATGGGCGTCCCGATTCCTGCTCCCGCCAAGTGTGAGCTGCGTCTGTCATTAAGTTTCTGCATGCGAAGATTGCTCAGGCGAAGAGAGAATTCCACCAAAAGAGAGACCAGCTAACAGCGAGAAACTTAAATATGGAAGTAAAGAAGTAATTTATAAGAACCTACATTTGGAGTAGGCTCCTATACGGAAGTGAGGCATGGACAATGTCCGCAGCGGAGCAAGCAAGGATAGAGGCCTTCGAAATGTGGTGCTACAGAAGAACGATGAAGATCAAATGGATCGACCGAGTTAGTAACGAGGAAGTCCTAAGAAGGGTAGGAGAGAAGAGAAGCCTCATGAAAACCTTAATAAGAAGACGGAACAACCTTATAGGCCACATCTTGACACATGATGGCCTGATGAAGACAATCGTCGAGGGACAAGTGGAAGGCAAGAACGGAAAAGGAAGACCTCGAACAAAATATATGGAACAAGTAAAGAAGGATGTGAAAGAGAAGAAATATGTAGGTGTGAAAAGATTAGCTGATAGGAGAACTGAGTGGAGAGCTGCGTCAAACCAATCCTAGGATTGTTGACCAGTGATGATGATGCGAAGATGGTTGCTCTGATTGAAATTCATCGCCATTTGGAAGAAGTGTGTTTTCCGGAGTGCATAGACTTGAAACATTTGCGGAAGTGGGGCAGAAAATTTCCTGCTTGCCACCTCAACGTTCATGACGAGGAGTGGAAATCTCAAAGTCAACAGGCAGGATTATGGCTTACGTCTTCTGGGACAGAAAATGTGTCCTAAAGGTCGATTTCATGCCCAAGAATGGGAAAATCAACCGCTTAAGCCACTATGAGACCCTAAGCAAACTTCGAAGAGCTGCTCAGAACAAAAGATGCGGAAAGTTGACGGTAGGCGTTCGATTGCACCAGGACAAGGCGTGTTGCCCACTAGAGGCAAGGATGTGGCCCACAAAACAGCATCACTCATCGAGCTTGCGCTGTAGCTTGAGTTTTTTCTAGCGGAAGTACAATTTCTGAAAATAATTTGTTTTTTGATACTAAAATGCATTCGTGAAATATTTTGTAATTTCAAAATATATTAAAAATTGATATACATAGTTTAAACCAGTCTTCAATAAACAGCCATGGCCACCCTCAGGCTCCCTAGAAATTTGTTTGGCCGGGCTGCTCATGTGATGGATTTTTTCAGTCGAATTAAATTTACTGTCAGCGCCATTCCAACAATCATGCAATGAAGTAAGTAGAGCTTGCACAATGCTTGGAACAAAATTCCGAGGTAAATTTTTTAAAATGTAGTTGTTCATCTATAAATTCACTTTCGCCAACGATAACAAAGGTTTCCAGTTCTCATGGGAAATTTACAGATTAAGTGCCTGCAGACGCAATTGAAATGACTTTAGATATAACAGTGGTTTCATCTTTCAAAATGATACCTACTTATTCCCCACTTTTACGTATTCTCAGAGATATAAATTGAGTTATGATGCTCTTTGGATATTTAAAAATGATGACTGCTAAATTTTCAAAAATTTTCGCTCAGCATGGAATAAAACTAACGTTTTATATCTGACATCGCGTTGAGAATTTGGTTTCGTCGGTGATTTTTCGGCGCCGCAGAGGCGTTGCAGTTTATTTGAGCAATATCTTTTAATTTAGGCCTATTTGATATTTGTTTCAGTCGCCTGATTGTATAGCAATCTCCAGCTTGGATTTTTTCATTTGTTACCGTACAACTTCCCTTAAGTGTTCCAGTTCACGTTTATGTTCAAATAAATGTTGTAATTTCCTATGCATTGCATTACAAAAATGTCTTTTTCATAAGAATAGCTAAAAACATCCGGTTTACTTCGCACGAATTGTCTTAGTGTAATATTTGTTTGTTATAAAAATTGTCTTAAATCGTAACCTTGATAATAATTATAATAATAAATAATTTTATTACTCCACACACAAATTACATGACAATAACAAAATTGAGTAATTTTAGGTAGCCGCGAAGGATAACCTGTTTGAGGCTACCATCCAAAATAATAATATTTATGCTTTACATATAGTGTAGCTCATTTTGTGTTACCTTGATAATCTATACAACGAAAGCTTAAGTGCGTACATGAAAAAAAAACAACTAAAGTACTATTTATAATTCATTAACAACAATATTTTATAACAATATTTTTTCTACACTGATACCTCAAATGGCGTAAAATTCGGGTGAGATTTCGAATGTAAATGCGAAAAGTTATGCTCATTACAGAGTGTAAAAAGACTTATTTCTTGCATGTTAACAACAGGAGACAAATAGTAATGGTGAGAATTAGTAAGATATTGAAACGTTCGCGGTTTTAAGGGCTGAATTCCGAAAATCATGGAGGATGCTACGATGGTTATTGGAGCTTTTGAAGCTGTAATAAAAAAAAAACCGCAGTCAGTCCCTCAAGATGATGTTTTTACTCCGGAAATAATTCTTGTGTTACCCACTTTATTTAATAATGGGCCCCTCGTAAATAGGGGCCTATAATGTTTTCTTAGTAGGGAATCCCGATAGAATTGTGGCAAGAAAATATTCTTAAATGAAGAATATATTCTTGAAATTAAATAATTAAATAAAATTAAGTATACCCTTTAAGGAAATAAGTATAATTTATTCTAACATTGAGAAAGTTTTCCTGCTGTTTTAAGAATAATACATCTTGAATTTCTTAGTCAGTGTTTCAGCCCACCTGGTTTGAATAAGTGAAGGTAGAGCTCACTCGGACACGTGAGTTCACAAAGATAGTGTCGGTGGGTCAGTTCCTTTCCTTGGGCCAGACTGGGCATCGAGAATTAGGGTATATGGATGTCCGGAGGGCTCAGCGGGGATATGAACCGGAGACCATTCCATCAGAGACCAAGAGCTCTACTCACTAGGCTACTATGACCCTCTTCCCCGAAAATTGGGAGAGTGATAATCCAGCGGGCTGCTGATCTAAGGATACATCTGGATGAAGACTTCTGACATTGCCAAACCAAAATATACGAAAGGCGAGGTAGCCCATGGAAAGGAGTTGGTCCAGTGGCATAGCGAGGGGGGAGGGTCCGAATCTCCCACGAAGTATAAAAACACAATCACTCTGCCTCATCGTAAAAGAAAACAAAATATTGAAAACTCAAGAATTTACAAAATACAGGGTGTCCCATTTATCTTGACCACCCGAAATAACTTTTTGTCCAGATGCAAATTCAAAAATCCGTCAAGCAAATGTTCGTTATCCGTCAGGTGGACATTAATCAGCATGATTGCCTTCCTTGTAGCTTTGTTAATTACAAATATATGAACAGCGGTATGTCTTTTTTAAATGGTACCCTACATTTTTTATTCGGCAATTCATTTCCTCTCATAAAGACTTATTCAAAAATGTGGCACAGTAAACCATTAACATAAACAGAACGTTATGAAAACATAAGAAACTCGTCCACTTACTGGAGTTAGCAGTAAACAAATGACAAGCAAGTCAAAACATAGCACAAAAGTCACTTTGAGCCCGGGACAACAACCGCGTCCACGTCTAGGGTGCCATTTAAAAAATACATACCGCTGTTCATATCTTTGAAAGTAACAAAACTACAAGGAAGGCAATCATGCTGATTAATGTCCCCCTGACGGCTAACGAACATTTGCTTGACACATTTTTGAATTTGCATCTTAACAAAAAGTTATTTCGGGTGGTCAAGACAAATGGGACACCCTGTATTTCTTTAAAAAATGAATTTTATTCGATTATGAAAAGCGTTAAAATTAGTTTAAAACCCTATACATAGTACCCTGTTTATCAAAACTTTTACCCTGGACCCCTCTTTTAGACCCCCCTTATCCCCAACGAAATTCCTGGCTACGCCACTGAGCTGATCACCACACTTTGAATTCATGGACTCACATATCCGTGGCTTACTTAGTTAGTATGGCGTGGGCTCTATTCTCACTTATATCCAAATCAAACATTGGGTTGAAGCACTCATTAAGTGATCCTGTGAGGTGAATACGCAATTTCGCTGTATGGTGAAGTAAGCGCTGGGTAAAAATTTGTTCATTTCATAAACATATCATTCCAATGCATAATTCCTTTTAAATATCAGTATTGATATGGTCGCGTTAAACTCTTCCCCGCCGACTTGCAACGATATGTCCGATATTGTGCTAATGAAAATAGGCCAAATAGATTTGAGATTGATTTTACCAATTGTAATACGCGTTTGTGATTGGTCTAGCGCATTAATTATATCCTCTCTATATGGTTATTGGTATTGTGTTTAAGCTAGCATAAATTGGTAAGCTCGATCGTGTGATGGAAGTTCACAATAAAACGGAAACAATAACTTTTGATCACTATTCGTCCTTATTCATACACATTCTCTCAGTCTGGTAGTTATGGTTACGGTCGCCCTGCTACTTAATCAGATAAAATATTGTAAAACATGATGTAATAAAATAGTAGGTGAAGGAAATCATTTGTAACCGAATGTAATTTTCACTTTTTCAATAATGCGTTATGATAGGCTTATTAATGACAGCAATTCATTATCATTATTGGAGGCACTGACATTTTTTGCGGAGAAATTTATGTAGTAGCTAAATAAGTGTAGCGTACGGAATTATTTATCTATTAGTTGCTAGTGTTTTTTTTTGCTAATGAAATTTGATTTCTCCTTGGAAAAGTGTAGCACCGTATTACGATTCATGATTCATCATTTACGTAAGTGATTTTTTTAAGGTGAGATCTAGATAATTATATACTTTGCCATGCATTTGATACTTTCTGGTTGTATTTCTGTAGGTGAGGAGTATTTTTTGTCAAGAACGCCTAATTGAAATCTCCAATGATTACGTCAATTCTAATGTCCGGCTCAATATTTTAACCAGGACGTATTTTCAAAATTCGTAATTTGTTTCAAATTTTGGGTAGTGCATTTCTAAATTGCTTTTAAGACTGCTAGATGGAGCAGTGGAGTATTTGCTCTTTTTTTTATTAATAATCCAATGAAATTTCTAGCGAATGTTTATTTGGGGCGTAAAATTCTTCGATTCAAAATTTATTACCTTTATTTGACCTTTCATTTTAGTAATAAGCGATTAAAAATCACATTTCAAACCTTGCGTTGCATACAGTATATTGAATATTCCCACTATAAGGCAGTCGTTTTGGGGTCTGTAGGTTTCGTTAACAATCTAATTTGGTATTATTGACTGTATTAGGTAGGTTTCTAGTAAATGGGGGCTGAGTCAAAAATATCTTCTGTTTTTCTCATGATTCATGTTTGGTATCCACCTTCAATGCAACATTCATCAAATGGAGTGAAAGTAAGAACATTAAAATGAATTTGACGCTTTCTTGGTGAAGTTTTCTCGCGCCTTAACTAGGTTTGTGGCAATTTTTGTACTTTACATACGTATTGTGGGTGAATAAGTAACATTATTATTTTATTTGCCCAGTGATCTAGTACATTAAATAATGGCCCAGATATAAGTAACGTCAAGTCATACAATATATGCATATAAATACCAACATAGCGCACAGCATATTTCTCCGTACACATATTTACATTAAAGTGTTAAGAAGCATCATCTAGATCTCTGGACCCCCTTTTAGTAACATTTGTTCTTACAAAATTGTGATGTATATCACAATGGGATTTTGTATAATGACAATGTATATTATTATTCAAAGTATAATTTTTTAAGTTGCTCTTAACATGCATTATAGTTTACAATATATATACACACGGAATTGTGAGGATAAGCATGTCATTGGAAAGAGGACGACAAGGCAATTGAGACATTGTTCGTTACTATTTCGTTTGTCAGTTCGTGCATTAGTGGCCAAATAGATGTACAATCACTTTCAAAAGTCGGTCCACATACCCGACGCATCCGTCTACGTTGTTCTTCGAAGTCGACCTTCGCGTATTGCTTACGCGTTCCTTGTCCACCGGGGATCGATTTGACTTGATCAGGTTGGGCGAATGATGCAACTTGACTACTTTAAACCTTGCCTAGAGCCCCAATCACGATTTCAGAGGCAAAAAAAGTCCCGTGAACCCCCCCAAACAGCTAAACGATTCCACCATCGAAGAAAGCGGAGAAGTAATGAAAGATTTTTCCGGCGAGTAACCCATCGCGAGAGGAAGAGTGAGGAGCTTTTAAGTCTTTTTGTAAAATTATACAGCACATATGTAACTAATAAAAATTTTCGGAGCATTTCGAGCATAATGGTCCAATATGTTTTTCTCAACATAGTCTTTTGAAAAATACGTCAATTAATACGCCAATGTTAATTTTGTCGTTTGCGTCCCCTTTACCATCCATGCTCGCGTTGATTCCTGTCGGCGGCGAACGATTGTCAATCATTTCTCAATTTTTATTTTGAAATATCTCTTACTCCCCAAGTTTTAAATTATTCGGAATACAAGTGGTGCCTACACTTTGAATACCGCATCTTATTCCCATCCTGTAAATAGAAAATTAGAAGTATTTTTAATTTTTACATGGAAAAAACAACTGGTTAGGCCATTGTTTTATGATGTTATATAATTTTTGCATATTTTTCACATGAACAATCGGATTGCCTAGAATTGCATTTAAGATAACTACAATTTTTCACTGGAAGAAGGAGCGACATATTTATGGGTATTTATTTATGAGTAAAATGGCTGGCTTTTAAACCACAATACGTCTTAGAAAGTGTTGTCTTTTTTTCTGTGGAACAATCTTACTTTAGTTTTGTCCAGTGTTTTTTTTAATAGTACCAGCAACATCAGCGTGGCGTTATGATTGTGAGTCAACCATTTATGGTGGTCATAATTTTAATACATAATGGTGGAAATACATAATTTACCTGCCATTCTGAAATGAAAAAGGGAGTATACATGATATTTATTAAATTTTTCGTGATAATTTTGGATTACATGTCAAACTGTCCCTTAAAATGCACAGAAGGCATAGGCAATACCCGAAGTTCGAGCTCAGCGGTAAACATTGTTGCTCGTGCTGGCCGTGGGGACCGACTTTAGGATGTGAGTGTACGTAACCCATAGATTTTCTAAAGCTTGAGGACAGGGCCGGATTTTCCTGTAGGCTAACTAGGCTTCACCCTTAAGCCTCAAGATCAAGACAGGCCTTCATTGAAATTGTTAGCAAAATTACAATTACACTATTCTAAAAAGAGGAACACTATAACACTGAAGCGGAAAAAAGGAGAAATTCTTCGTATATGACTATCAAACAAACTTGTATTGGTTAAAATCCACGCGTTTAGTTAATTGGGTCTGTTCGTTTGTATATATCTACATCTACATAATACCCTGCGAGACACCTCTAGGGTGTTTGGCAGGGGGTGATCAATCACCAGCATGCAGCATGCATTTGGACTCCCACATGCACACCACACCGTCCAAAAAACGTCCCGTATAATAACAAACTATACTACTATATGCTGTTAGAAATAGAATATAGAATAGAAATTCAGAAACATGCTTTAAGTTTTACATAGGTTAGTAGGCTACACTACAAGTCAGGCAATCTACTTACGAGGTCTATTGCTGCCGTTATAATCTCTTATTGATCGAGGAAAAAATGACATTCGTAATCTGTCTGTTCTGCAATCTATCTCTCTTATTTTATTTATATGATCTGATCTTCCGTAGTACGTTGGCGTCCGCAAGATATGGTTAACTTCGTCAGAAAAGACACAGCTCTTAAATTTATCTAAAAGGTTTAGTCTATTTTTCAATCTACGGTCCGACAGAGATTCCCATCCGAGTTTATAGTTACACTAACAAGACTATCGTAACGACCTTTCACATACCTGGCAGCTCTTCTTTGCACGCGTTCTAACTCTGTTATTAAGCCTTTTTCATGAGGGTCCCAAACACTGGCAGCGTATTCCAAATGTGGTCTAACGAGGGAAAAGTAGCTAATTTCTCTCACTTTGTCGTCGCACTTTCCTAATATTCTTTTAACAAAACCCATTTTACGATTAGCTTGACCGGTTATCTACTAGATTGCACCAAAGTATAGTTCATAGGTTCACTAATTGCTATGGCAAGTATTGGTTAGTACCAATCACAACATGTCTCATTTAACCTATTGATATGTATCTCAATGACCATCTATTTTAATATCCCTGATTTATTTTTAAAAATTAAAAATGAAGGTGTAAGGGCCCTTGAAGTAGAATATCTTATGCTTAGCTCTTGTCATCTAGATCCGGCCCTGCTTGAGGGCTTCAGGGATTCTGGAAAGGGGACTCCATTACTTATGCAATGAGGACTAAGGACTAATGTAATATTCGTGGATTCTGGCTACGATATCGTAGTTCATCTCTTATCTGGGTGAAACTTAGACCATATAAGAACTAGACCCGCCATTCCCCACCCCTACCCATGTCTCGCCGTGTGGCCAACATCTCCCCTCCGCTCCCTTCCTTCCCCGCCCACTTTTAAAGGGGCGTGACGTAACGGTTGGGACGCTCATCGTCGTAGCGCATGGCAACGAATGGGGATTCACTGTATCACTGCGGTATTTTGACCATTTTCTTCGCGATTTTTCAATTAAAAGTACTAATATATATTGCGTTATGTACGAGAAGTATCCTCTCAGCCATGGTTGGATTGGTGAATTTACAATTAATGAACAGTGGCATTTTTCGTCATTGGCAGCGACGAAAAAATATTGTGGCAGTAAAATGAAGACAAAGCCCTTTGTAAACTTCCGCAGATTTTTTCTTATCTCGTTTGCGATCTAGCATCATTCGGAACATCGTTACAAAAACATGAAATCTTGCACAAAAGTTGTAAACGAGGGGAATTTTAGAGAGGAAAAGGGTCATGGTGTAAAGAATTTGCCGGTCGTCCACGAAGTAACGCGGCAACGCCTTCGCATATAGTAATTTTTAAACGGTCAATTATGCGATGCAAATTGAGCTGCGTGCTAGCGCTACTAAAAAGGGATGTCAACAAATCAGCATTCATATTATTTAGGTAAGTAATTTAGTTATTTCATAAATGCATAATTTTTTTACTTAGCAGACAGCTCTCGTGTTATATATATTTTGCGATGGTGGAAAAAGGTCTAGCGCCGGCTTTGCAAGTGACACCTACGATTTACGTACGCTACGGAAAATTCTGGGAATAAATAATACCTATTAACATATTTATAATTAGAAAGAAAGAGAGGATTGGATTAAAATAATTTTAAAAATAAATTTGCTTTATAACAATCAATTATATTTAATATATTGAATAACTTATTAAATATTTTTATGTAATTTTGTACGTATGTACTTACAGAGTTTTCAATTAAATTTTTTTAAACAATTTACGACATAATTTAATTTTTTATATTCTTGTCACAATACGTAAGAAAAGAGGATGTGGATTCAAAGATCATCTAAGAAGTGAATCTCATTTTATTAAAAAAATCCAGACGCGATTACTCTGTGAAATTTGTTAAGAATGTGTGAAATGTAACGGATAAATTTCTATTTTTCACGGCAGTATGATATTTCGAAGCACTTGGAGACGCATGACCATAAAAGATATTTAAATACTGCTCTATCTTCCTCCAAAATACAGAAATTTTAAGTAAAAACAATTTATGAAAACGAATAAAAGAAACTAGCATTAGCAGAAGGATGTATTTCCATTCTATTTTTTATAGTCATTCCTTCAGATCTAAGGTCTGTACATCACAAGTTATCAAATCGGTTTTGCAGCGCACATGATACATAAGGCCGTTCAAACAGCTGCTGTTTTGTTGCCCGCAGATGTGGAAAATATTGTCATTAAAATATATTTCTATTTCTACATTACACTGCGTCTTCAAATGCTGAACGAATTTTGTGAAACTGCGGAAGTCGCATGTATAAGAAAATACTTGGTTACTGTAAAACGCGCTAGTTACCTCTTTCGTCAGCTGTAGATAGAATTTTTAAATTATACCACACCATGAATTCCTACTTTCTGTATCAGGTTTAATGTCCTAGAATTGTAGAAGAGAGTTTTGAAATAGAATACTCAAATTTAGCTAGAGTTTAAAAACGATCAATCACCTTTTTTTTTTAAATGCTATTGAAGTTATTGAGGGTGATAAAATTTTGGTAATCGAAGTAGCGAATGAAGTTTAAAATATCTGAATCAAAAGCGGTCAGAAAGTAATTTTCTTCTATTAACCATCGGTAAGAGCATAAGTGAGCTCGAAGTAAGTGCAATAAATCATGCAGATATCATGAATCACGTTAAAAATTTCTATCGTAACTGCAAAGATTATTTAGAAGATTGGACGCTATATTAAAATTATATTGAACACTTTCATTGGATTACATTAAAAGATGAACTTAATTGGAATGATGTTCTAAAATCATTCGATCATTGTGCATAAAATTTTCCAAATAATAATATTTCCAAAATCGATTTTTTTAACGAGGTATCATTATTTAAAAAAAATATATTGGTTAGAAAAGGGTAGAATCTTGGCCTTCAGCACAAATCTTGATAGAGTACAAATGGTTATAAATATTTCATCATTTGAAAAAGAGCATATTCCATACAACAGTGAACTAAAATTAAGGAATATTCTTTGCCCTTACCACAAACAATTGCTGCGACTGAACGCGTTTTTCTACTGTAAATGAAGTGTGTGCATCAGAAAAGCAATTTAATGTGTGAAATATGACTAAACCAATTCGTGTGATATATTTCACAACCTATTCCGCAAAAGAAATGAAGAAAAAAAATCACTCAAATGTAAGATACATGCCAAAGAAAAAATTATACTAAAGTTAATTTTTAATGCATCATATTTGTAAATTGTAATTTTGTTGACATTAAAAAAAATAGATATTAAAATACTATTTTTGCGTTGTAATTTTTTCTTATTATGAACAAATAAAAATAATACATTACAATAAAGACCAGATTTTTAATCTCCCCCTCGGTCAATGGTGTCCCGCTCTACGAATGTTAAAATTTGGTCACTTCAGGTAAATATATCGTAACAATGTTCTCGTTTACAAATGACATTCTTAATCAATCGATTTAATACGATTGATTCTCGCTTTATCTTGATTTATGTTACTTTTTGCACACATTCTTACGACGTGCCAGGCTCCACCCCTTCCCATGGCTAGCCGTGTGGCCAACATCTCCCCTCTGCTCCCTGCCCTCCCCTCCCGTTTAAAGGCTTGGGAATGCATTGTTGGAGCCGCATAGCTGCGAATGAGATCTCACAGGATCAGTGCGATATTTTTACTATTTCGCGATTTTTGTTGAAGTTCTAAATTGTTGTACGGATGAATGAACTGCGTAACCGACTTTGACACCCTTCAAAACCTAGGGTTTGATACGTTGGTTGTCATGATGGCCCGACATTTAACTCTATGACCTTTGACCTCCATTAAGACCTCGGTGGTCAAAAAATCAACAATACGGATCTATTAACTGAAAAATTGACTTTGGCATCCTTCAAATCCTATGGTTTGACACGTTGGTTGTCATGATGGCCAGACATTTAACTCTATCACCTTTGACCCCCATTGAGACCTCGGTGGTCAAAAAATCAATAATACGGATATATTAACTGAAAAATCGACTTTGGCACACTTCAAAACCTATGGTTCGACACCTTGGTTGTCACGATAGCTGGACGTTTACCTATATGACCTTTGACCTCCGTATTAGCCTTGGAGGTCAATTAATGAATAATACGGGTATTTGGACAATACCAATGACTTGGGCACCCTATAAAACCCATGGATCGACACCTTTGTTGGTATGCTATTCTTTTTGCCACCCTTTTATGACCTTGACGGTGACCTTACTGGGTCAACGGTTGAATTTTCGTAAATAAAAGTGTTACTTTCGGGTTTCTCGGGTCAGAAAACCTAAGAATTGACATCTTGGTCAATGAAATTCAGACTTTTTTCTATCTCAACTTTTTTAACATTTAAACCCCACAAGGCAAATTCAAATTTGTGGTTTGGATCCACATTGTGAGGTCAAAAGGTCAAAATTATAAAATATTGCTTGCACTAAAAAAAACTTAGGTCCTTTCCCCATATGTGTGCCAATTTTCATGAATATTTCTCGATGAAAAGTTACTAAAATTACATTCTTAAACAATGTATTTAATACGATCGCTACTCGCTTCATCTTGATTTATTTAGCTTTTTGCGCACAGTCAAGGATATAAGATGCCTTAATTCATCGGAAAAATATGTTTATGAAGTGTATAATCATTTTGCGTGCCCAATATTGTCACTTTTCAGCGACTTTGCAGCGTATGAGCGTTAAAATATCTCAAGCGCGCATACGGAATATCGTCTGCGGTCCCAACCGTGACGTCACGCTCCCTCATCCCACTCACTTCTCCGCCGAGCGATGTTGGCCACAGCGTTCCGCCCGAATTGCCTTGTCTACACTACACACTTAACTTAAGTGACTTCACTTAAATAAAATCTTAAATGTGGTGCGGTAGCTACACTTGAGCTTTAAGTCGACTTCAGCACCGTGATTGTCTATATCGGGAAACAGTTATGTTGACAGATGAAGGTCTAGGAGAGCAATTAGTGATTCTTTGACCCAAAGCGACTGTTATTTGAAATAAACTTCCAAACTCCGTGAATTAACCATTTTGGATTCAGAAGGTTAAAAGGAAAGACCGATTTCAGTTCCTGAGGGAACGCTATATGGCGAGAGGTGATGGAGCCAGAGGAATTTAGAATTATTAAGCGTGACTTCGTGGTATGACATATTCATAACGTAAACAAAAACACTTATTGCTAGTCAAATTCCACTGCTCTATTAAAACCATTGATGTTAAATTTCAACCATTAATTCCTCCCACGTCCAATGAAATCGCCACATCTTATCTCCCTCGGCATCCCTAGGACTAACATTAAAGCCCTATGCAATAGTTTCAATAACAGTGTGTGGGAAGTTACTGAGTTTACGTTATTTTCGATTATGACACCATGGAAAATAAACTGTTTTACCGGATCCTCTGCCGTCGTCTTATTGTCAGTCTTAATATTCCTTAAAACGTTTCTAAGTTTTATAAATCGAGTTTCACCGTGAGCAACAGGCATAGCAATTAGTTTTCACGGAAATAAAACCAACAATAAGATGAGAAACACTACAAAATAAATTCGTCGAATAAATATCCCCAACACTAGAAATTAACTAACGAAATAGAACGCTCAATAACCACAACATACAATACAGCACAACTTAGAACATAATCAACGGGATGATGTGAGATGGGTATTATGTGCCATTTACAACACTTGAAGAGCTTCAACCGTGCGGAAACAGTTGCCTACGCAATTTAAGTTGGGTTCTAAGATGACTTAAGTGGAGGTGTACTTAAATGAAGCTGGTGACACCTACACTACCAACTTAAGTACAGAGCCAACTTAAGTAGTCACTTAAGTTACTAGTGTAGACCCGGCAAATGGCAGGTCTACTTACTTAAATGGTCTAAGGGGTGAAACGAATCCTCCCCCGCCGAAACAGGCCTGGAGGTGGTTCAAAGAAGTGTCGTTTTCAGCATTAGCGCTGATGCTGCTGCCGGGATCTCCCGGCCGCCAGGCGTGGAACAAATTCGTGTGGACACTGCCAGAGTCCTCTAGATTGCTCTCTCAACACTACTCTCTCATCATGTCTTCGTAACCATTGCCATATAATAACTTCGTAGTTATTATATGGCAATATAGAGGACTCTGGACACTGCTGGAGGCCAGCGCTCTAACGACGGCAGACAAGGGAACTAAGTGGCTGCTTTCAACCTACCGCCAAATTCTAGTCGGTTCACAAAATGCCCATTGTCGTTAGAAGCGTAATATGTTGGCATTGCAGTCTGACATTTCGAAGTTATTCCGATGATATATAGCTTGCGTTAATTTTAGTAAGTCCAGCGTTTCGTCACCCAGTGTTGCAGCCCCGTGTACGTAGAAATCAAAGAAATTGAATTGGAAAATGAATTAAAATTGCGTAACAATTTTATGACTACAGTAAGGTTAATTATAGTTTGGAAGTTAGATAATAATACCTTAATCTCCAATTTATATTTCACGATGTCATAGAGTTTACTTAAAGCCTTCAATTTTTTTGAAACAATTCTCGAGTGCTTTTGAGGCGTAATTCATATTAAAAATAAAATTCGTAGCAAAAGCACTATGTTTATCTAGAACATGGGTATGTTTTGGCTTTCTCTCTCACTGAGCATACGCAACTATTATTGATTAAAAAGAATCAAACCGCGGAATATAAACACGTTTCGAAACAAACGCGCAGCATTGTCGCAAGCATCGCCCTCCAAGCCCTGATCGGCATTTCAATGGCGAGTACTGGGATCAATTAAAAGGCAACGCTGTTTGATTAAAGACGAAGTTTGAATTCGCCTTGATTTCTGTCGTGGTCTCGTATCTATTGCGATGAAAAATTTTTTGTACCCTCATTCTCGGAATTGTTTCTTCGTTTATGTTTTTTTTTTCTTTCGTAAAAAATAGCTCAATGTGTATCGATATATGATCGTACTGTCGTTGCATGTGTACCTATGCTGTAGGTAGATAATAAAAATGAGGTTGTTAATAATCTATTAAGCTTTATCACATACTATTAAAGGAGTACATGACACATAGATCCCACGAAATCGTAAGTAGACCATGGATTGTCTTCTAAAAGACGTTTCTTGTACTTCTTTTGAGAGTAAAAATGTCGTTCATGAATGGCATCCACTCCTATGAAATTCCTCATTCATTCAACCGGCATTCATTTGGATATTGGTGCTGCCTAAATTTCAGAGATCAGTCCATTACGAGTACTGATTTTCATATATATTCATATCACACGTTATGAAAACATGTATGCATGTTCTTCTTAATGCAGAAATTGGTGCGAATTTTTCTCTAATCTGCTACTGCTGGGCATTCTCCTTACGAGGCTTATTTGACGAACATCTCCTTGTTATTACTCCCTTTATTTTTAGGGCTCTCTAATGAGCTAAGCGCTGGAATAGATATTCTATCCTATCACCGACTTATTATCTGTGTTTATTTGTCTCAGCCTCTAAGGTTATGTCCCGCTGCGAAAAATGCTTACCAATAGGAGTGGGAGAGCATTAGAGAAGTTATGATTCAGCGTTAGTGACGTCAATGACAACAGAAGTAAACTAGTGCACAACTGAACGATAATATCGATGCCGTCTGTGTGCTAGCGCTGTGTACATGCATACAATGGGAACTGTTGAATAATGAAAGGATGCAGTCGTCAAGCTGCGGGAAGGGTAAAAGAACGCATGAAGCTGATATCCTTTTGAAGGCCATCACCTACATCTTGAAGGTTATCTGTGATGTTTTCGTAATCGTGGAGAAATAACTACCGCTGATCTGTTTTCACAATAGGTTTTTACTCATTTTGATTGAAATAGTTTCAAATTAACTTTCTTGGGTGGGGAAAGACCATCTAAACTTTTAGAATATCTAAAATAAGTAATTATGAATGTCATTCATTGGTTACAATAGCTGAAAAAATATGTGTATAACTCGGTATAACTTAGGTGATATGGCGGAAAGCATGACTGCTACTTCATAATGGCTCCTTTATTACATTGCAAAGATTATTGGTGGCCTTGATATCGATGATCCGTGGCAGGTATTGTAGCGCAATTAAATCTGGTATGTTGTCATGTGTAGTCCACCATATGTATCTTACCAAATTATCATTGGTGATCCTAATGATTCGATGAAAATTATATCAGTTTCTCGTCTTAATGAAACAAAATTAAACTTATCTGTGAGTTCAGTTTAAGTTAAGTGATGCGATATCAGTTGTAATTTACGTTAGCCTGAATTACTTCAGTTGGGTATTTTTAGCAGCGTTTATATATGCTTGTTATTTTTGTTTTGCAGTGATGCGAAATTAGTTCCTATTAAAGTTAGTCGTTTTATTTTACATGCGTATTGTTGTAGTCATATGTTATATTCTCATTCTTTTTATAATATACACCTCTGTTTTCTTTTTTGCCGTTTTCTTATAGTTTTTTACTTGATTTAGCAAACATTAGTTTTCAGACATACGCATTGAATGAACCGTTCAAGATTTTTATTTTGACTTTTATAAAATATGCTTGTGGAAAATAAATATGTTGTATTATTCTTGACCACTTGGTCAATACTTCGCTTTGGGTTATTGAGTTTTGGTCAACATAAATATCCCGACTTAACTTTCCGCCAGCGTCGAAGTTCAATTTTTTAAATTAAAGAAGTTTTTCCCTTTACGAGCATTTCCTGTTGACAATCGTTCAGCTGTATTCACAGCTTTATTAAACTTCGTGAATTACATGGAGAAAAAAATCACATGGACCCGTTATTGAATTACCTCTCTTTGGTTTTGTGAACTAATGTAGACAATGCATCGTTATCCCTGGCTCATTGTCGCGGCAATATTTTATATTAGCGAAAATAAGTGTTCAGGTATATCAAGTATACACGCATCAAATGAACCGTTCAAAGTTTTTTTTGTTTTTTTTTTGACTTCGATAAACTAGGTGTGTTGAATAGATGATCTCTCCAACTTTCGGGCTTTCGCCGCGTTGTTTGTCATAGATTGACAACCGTTTCTTCAACCTGAAGACGCCTGGTGGAATCCAGGCGAAAATGTTGTCACCCTACGACAAACAACGCGGCGACAACCCGAAAGATGTAGAGACCATCTAAGCAAGAACGCCACGAAAGACCACGAGATAACATTGTTATCGTTGAAAATAAAAATGTTGAATTATTCTTGACCACTTGATCAGTACTTTTGGATCTTCTCTAACTTTTCCTGTATCTGTTAAATGAAATTTTTGTCCCGGAGAAATACTACGATAAAGTTTACATTATTGCTGAAAATTTTTGATGATGGTCTACTTATTATACCCTGAAAATATAAAGATGATAGCTTAAGTTAAAAAGTCTTAATATTCTGTGAGGATTCAAGGACAGTGATGGTATGTCCATACAGTCTGTGGGAGCACAATTTATCTGTTGTTGAGAGTGGGATGGGGAAATGGACCTGATCTCTATCACGAGCAGCCAAGAAAATTCTGGAAATTAGGTTATGTAACGATTTCCACCGCTCCTAAGGTCTTCCTGTAATAGTTTCATAAGTCAATCCACGTCATCTTTCAACAGCGTCGATGACCTCCGACTGATGCAACAGTCTATCATTAAAAAGGCATCTTTTGTCAATTGAAGTATCAATACTGAAGTATATTTGTGCTAAAAAAAGTCATTAGGTAAGGTATCTTATCTCCTCTGCGATAAGGAGGACGAGTCTTTCGCGCTACTCCGGTCGTATGTTTTGTCTTCTTTCTTGGCTTTTTACAATTGCAAAACTACGCTAGTATCTTGAATTTTTCCGTGTTTAGATTATTAAGTTTTCGATTTAATTCTGTAGTTAAATAATAACGGGAACCAAAAGTATCCGGTATCTCAAAAATAAAATTTTTGTCCGGAAAAATACTAACAATAGCATAAATTTTCCATTCTGCTTATTAAAACAACTTGTCTGTTTCCACGCTATTTTATTTTCACCGACCACGGTTTCGGCAACTTGTGCCATTGCCAAGGTACATAGCCTTGGGTGACAGCCTTTTTCTAGGTTTTTCAGGAGGGGGGAGGAAGAGGATGGGGTGTGTGAATTCCGAGGTTACTGATGACGTCAATGGGCGATGGGTTGGAGGTAGGGTAATGTTCAGCAGGGGTGAGTGGAATGGGAACATATGGTCGTTACATAATAGTGCGAAAAATCCACAGAGGAAAAATCATTCGCCTTGACCGGGATTCGAACCCGGATCCCTCGATTTCCGGCCGAGTGCTTTAGCCAGCTACCGAGGCGTCATTCTCCCCTGTGGAAATTTGTTGGAGTGAATTCGGCGTTGTGGAATGCGTTGGCGAATGACGCCTCGGTAGCTTAACTGGTCGAATCCCGGTCAAGGCGAATGATTTTTCCTCTGTGGATTTTTCGCACTATTTGTGCATTGCGGGTGACTCCGTAAAAAGTTATCACCGTGGCTAGTCCCGGTATACTTAAATCAGTCGTTACATAATTTAAAATCAGCGCAGCGGGGCAATTCACAATTTCAAACTGTTCTAAGAAATCCAGTTTCCGTCCCTTGTCATGTACATGTAAAATTTTTGCATCAAAATTGCACCTATGGTGTTCGTCATTCAAATGTCTTGCAATTCCTGATGAGTCGTCATTATTTACGAAACATCGTCTATGTTCTCTCATTCTCGTTTTAAAACTCCTCCCAGTCTGGCCAATATATTTGGTTTCACAATCGTCACAAGTCAGTTAATGCACTCCACTTTTATTATCATTACAATATGCGTCTTTAGGGCTAAACAATAATTTACCTAGTGTCAATGGATTATAAAAAGCCACTTTAGTTTTGTCATTTGAAATAATCTTGTCAAGTTTAAAAGAATTTTTTTGGATAAATGGTATCTTTCGCCAGTTAGATGGTTTGTCTCTGTTCTCTGGACTCTTAGAATGTTATTGATGAAAAAGAGTCCTCAATATGATAGCCCGCAAACCAGAGAATAGAGATGAATATATCAAGATGTTAGCTTTAGTTTTAAACTCTAAGTAGATCAGGAAGGAAGACTTGTCCAGCGCGAGTGATGAATCCTCTTCTGATGATCCCACGTAGGGGCTATTACATAATTTGTCTGGCCACAGTCAGATAGCTTCCTGCCAACTCATCGTATATAAGTTCTATGTCAATGAATTAACTCCCTGCCCACGTTCCTTCTGCTTACGGACGGCTCTCGTAACCCAACTAGTTCACGCCAGTTTCTATTGGCAATCCATTGTCATTCATACCGGCCGTTCTTAGGTTTATATAACAAAAACTGATTCCGTCTTTCAGTTAATTTGTGCATGAGGTAACCCAGTCACGTACGGTCGTAAATTTTGGCTAGTTAGAGGAACTGAGAAACCACGAGAGAAAATGAGCGCTTATTCCATTCGTTTCGCAATCCTTTTCTCAACCAAGATATCGAAAGGGATTTACCAGATGCTCTTTTCGAATTACATTGTAACGTTAGAATTCGATTTTAACTCACTCGAATATCTCCTCTAAGAGGATATAAATTCTAAATGGGCTTTACATCGGGTCAAAATCTCCAAAGCTACGGACTACGGTTTCGTTAGATTACTTATGTAACATCGCACGACCGAGAAAGAGCCTTTCTTCTTCTGCTTCCATACTCCTCAACCCTGAGGATGCGACGAAACGTCGGCAATTATGGATATTTTACTCGGTTTTAACCCGCGAAGAATCTAATTATATACCATGTTTTGGGAAAACCTGAACCTTGTCACATGTGTTCGCTTTCCTCGAATCTTTAGTTAACTCGAAACTACGTTAAACCGGAAGCGGCCTAAAAATTACATAAATTACACTTGTCCCCCTTTCACTCCATGATTGTGCATGTCGTTGACCAGCAGATGGATTGATCCTTTGTGACACTTCCATCCTTCATTTTGCATCAAGCTATATCTGATGATACCTCATATTGCTTACCCATCGCTGTGCTAACCCTATGCTTATCACCTCACGGTACTGGCTTGCAACACAACCTTGATTGTGGACAACTGAAAATAAAACGCAGTTTGGAGACAGTGACGGATACATATGGGGGGAGGTGCAGGGGGCACTTCCCCCCTGCGGGGGCCGCCCGCATTGCCGAACATTGCAGATTATTTTTTATTCTTGATTATTTTTTATTGCGTTAAAAGTAAAGGTAGCTCAATATATATCCCCCCCCCCCTCGTTGAGTTTTTTCTGTATCCGCTACTCTTTGGAGAACGCAGGCTTACTCCGTTTTTAATTCTGACGAAATCTGTGATTGGTTGACTGCAGCTGATTATTGCATTTCGTTCTTAGGAGTTATGTTGTCAAGTACATAAGAACTTGTATTTTGACCTTAGCAAGTGTGAATTTCACCTCAGGATTGAGAAAATTATTAGTCATGTATAGAGGAAAGCATTTTTAATTGAATATGGAATGGAAACAAAGTATACATATTGAATGCAAAGAGATCTTTTTCGTACTGATTTATAATACTGCGGGTAGAAAGACACTTCTCGTTTTCAAGCCTGTGTCTCATAAGTCTTCACGAGAACGGCTTAGAGTGTGTTATCTGTGCGCTTGTAATTACATAATAGTAATTGCCGTTGGAAATGTGCCACGTGTTTCCTCCTCGCAAGTGAATTTCAACTTCAATATAACTTCACAGAAAACTACTTTTTATTTTGGATTCGGTTTCTATCATTTTTCTTCCCTAGTTCTTGGTTGAACATGATTTTTTATGTAGTTTTCCTTTAGTGAAATTTCTTACGTATCTTGCCATACCGCAGGGCGTTACCTTTGAATTGGAATCTCGTTTGCCCAGAAGCAGTGGTCTGTATTTGTAAGATTTCACACTTTCCCGGCGAACAGAATATTTAAACTTTTCTCGGGATTGCGCGCGGGTTGGGATTGGGCGCTCTTAGAAAATGTTACCGGAATCCCGATCAAAGTTTAAATAGAGGTCTGTATTTCTTTTTCTTCCCTTTTCTTTGATTACGATTATATACCAATACCTTTGCCGTGGGCTATTGTTCATTGCGATAAAAATATTTCTCTTAAAATAAAACTTAAACGAACGTATTTCATTCGTTCCGATCGCTATAATAAGGATTGGCAATTTAAGTGAATTAGGCCTGAACTCTTTACCACGACTGCCATCACGATTGTCTGTTTCATTGCTTCAACTAGATCATTATGCACTTCAATATTTCAGTTTATAATAAGGTAAGGATGAATTGGTGCTGTCATTACGAGACATTGCTCATGTTATTGATGAAGACGAGGAAAACTTAGCGTTTGAATTTATGTTTTTCCCAGATTTGTGACATATATGAATGCAGTTTCGACCCTAAAAGACAATAAATCACTTAATTTATGTTTGTGTTGGTCCTTTATCGTCGAATGTAGTATGCAGTTTAAAAATATATTTATGATTTAAAAGCTTTTGTAGTCCTAAGCAGGTTTCGCAATGACAGCTCAAAATTAATATTTTAAATATTTAATAAATAAATTTTATCGTTTTATTGAAGATGAAGCGAAAATTTATTAAATGATTCCAAAATGTGAAGTAAGGGTACACGGAAGGTGGAAAATTCAATTAATATATTCTTCTACTAATATTCCTTCAAGAATTATGTATTAAACCAGAGATGAGGTAAAACGAAGCGTAATTTCCGCTAACGTGATTTGACTTCAAATACTGCGTTTATTTTCTAGTAGCTCTATACGCAGCTCAATTAGGTGCCTACTTTTATAGATTTAGCATTATTTTAATGTGATAACGAAGTAGTATCAGTTTTACTTTTGTCACTGTAACATTTACATTTCATTTTCAATAGATATTTTTCTTATTCTTAAATCAGCGTCACCATAAAAGCGTGTACCACAAATAATATATAGCGTATAATTTCGTATCCCGTGTGAAACTGCCTTGAGGGACGCGGAGAAAAGAGAAAGGTTTACAGCAGTGGATGCCGGAAGACTGCACATTTATGCAACCACTTATCCGCACTTTTCTGGTTTCGTCCAGCCTTTTCTCTTTTCCACACTCTTTCTACTTTCACCTCATTTTACCACTCTGATATCACCACGTATACCATTTGGTACGCTGTACATGTTTTTTTCCACGAACAGATAAACCGTGAGAAGGTGGGAAAATAGTAAGCACAAATGCCGTAATATACGAACTCCTGGTAGTAGGGAAGGAATTTTACAAGGGAAAACTCCACTGAACTCCACTTATTTGTATATTTTCGACCATTACGAGGTAAGCCTAGGGTTAAAAAAAGAGAATTCCTGCTTTAGAAGCTCATTAAAAGTAGGTGTTGAGAGAAGTGGGGTGTCACCTTAAGATTCTAGTCGCGTTGCGTGGTGGCTGTGGAAAAGGAACCAGCCTCCCCACCCTTTCCTACAATGAACGTATGAACATCGCATTGCCTATTCTGGGGTGACTTCTGCTATCGTCTATCCATTCCAACTTTGGGTTGAAGCAGATCGTGAATGACAGAGGGACACTACGAGTAATACAGAATAATAAAGGTTTTTGCGTTTCAAGTAGACGCAATTTATACGTACCCAAAATTCTCACGTGTAATGAATGCACACTCATGCATAACTCGCAAATCAACCATAACTCTTTGGTTGTTATCCGCATGTCTCCAAAATCAATTTTTACGCGCTCTCATACAGGGTGGAGAAAATTATGTCACGAAATTTTAACCCTGGATACCTGGTTCTCGTGAGAACCAAATTTTCTAACGATTTTTGGTAAAAAATTCACCATTTTAGAGCTACAGAATCTTTGAGCCAAGAGCTCCGATTGGTTTCCCTATTACGTATGCTCTTGGCAAAGGCAAAGCATTCGAAGTCATGAGTTGTGCAGAGCATCCGGCGACAGGGCAATCTCTGTCGTTTTCGACTTAACCATCATTATTAATTTTGGTTCCTACTGGCATCAGCTATCCAGGGTTAAACTTTCTTGAAATCTTATTTCTATACCCTGTATAATACTTGTAGGATACTCGAAGAACCTTGAATACTAAAATTCATAATCTCAGAGCCATGGAAATTCGCCTTTAATATCATCGTGTCACTGATTCAATATTTTGATCCGTAAAGAATTTTTATAAAGCACATGCCTAATTATTCTTACTCATAACAAGCAGTTGTTCACCTTATGTGCAACGTGCATCTAATAACTAAGAAAATTGTGTAAAAAAATGTTTAATAGGCAAGGTATGCTTGAAAATTCTCTCTCTCCTACAACCAGGGCCGTATATTTTACAGTACATACCTGGTTTGGTCTTCGTCTGGGGACTTTTCCATTAATTTTTCCTTCCATCTTGTTTCCCAACTGCTGTCTTTCCTAACTTATTACGTCGCCGATCCGCCGTGATCTTCTTTGGCGTACAGTGATCCAGAGTGCCCCTCTTATTTTTCTTTATCATCTTGCCTGCTATGCGCTTAATGTTACGCCACGTGAAATCCTTAAAAAGTTTCCTATATGCGTCATATTACGCCATCCGTCTTTTGAAAAACCTTAGTTTGCCATTTTTTTAACAAAGTGGTAAAACTCTAAATCTAACCTCTAAATAAACAAATGAGAAAAAGCAAAATTCATTCTTTCAAACGATACCAATCACACTCGCATCAAAGGTAGGTTGTAAGAATCAACACAAAGGTATTGAAAATGGCCAGAACTGGGGAGCAGATCTACAGTACTAAGGTCAGCACAATAAGTTATATACTTCCTCACATATTGTGATGTTGATAACATTAAAAATGTATCCTCTATTTGTGTTTGGCGATATCGGAATCACCACGCTAAGACCTGCCCTCGACTCCGCGGATTGCCCGATCGCCTCGGCCAATGGCGAATCGGCTCTCGTCGGATGGTGCTTTTCGACTCCCCTCCTCCGCGGCACCATTGCTGCTGCTCTCCTGCATCTCGGAATCCCATTGACGACAAGCGGTGTGGCAACGCATCGAACGAAGGCGCAGTGACCTCGGAGATCTCCTCCGCCAAAGCAACAGCGAAGAACGACATAGATGAGGGACGCATGCGAATGGAGAGGAGATAACGCAGGCAGGGGTTGCACGGAGGATGGAACCGCGATTGGTTACCACGCGAACACGATTTTTCAAAAGTTACGATTTACATCGAGGATCGTGGGCGGCCTGGTGTGCTTGGGAGCCCTCGGCAGGGGCTCATGATGGATCCCTCCTTATTCGGTGATCCTTCCCCAAATAATTTTAGGAAATATCATGCCCGGTAATAGATTTCGACGCAATTCTGGCTCTCAAATACTAGATAAAAGTTTAAAAAAGAGAAATTTTGTAAAAATAACATTATGAAAAGAGAGAATTTCACAGATGATAATGTTTAATAATGATTTATGGTTCTATTATCTATTTTGTGAATTTGCTCCTTGAAAATGCACTGCAATCTAAAAAACCTTAAAATAACCTTTTCTAGAAAGCATCAGGTTCTCTTGTACCTTCTGATACTAATATTTTATTTATTTTTTATGTTGTCTTTTTACCTTGAGTTTTGGTTCAAGTTATCCGAGTCTTTTTAGTACACCTTTCATATACGCTTCCCAAAACGCGAGCGTTGTGAAACCCCTTATGATCAGGGCCCTCGGCGATTGCTTATCAGCCGATCAGGTATTAATAATCGGCCGATCAAATAACAATACTTGGTAATATCCCATCTTAGATTTTTTTAAATGACATGAGGTTAACGTATTCGACAGTGATTTGCGGACTAAACCCACGTCAGTGCACTTATTAGTGAGATGGATTTTTTAAAATTGACAATTTTCCTCCAGGAAAAGAGAAATTGGAAATTTGCCATTTTAATTACACATCCCAGGTAGTTTGATGTTTTTTGGGTTTGGTCTCACTAGCCGTAAGCTATAGGCTTGTGAGACCTTTCCGTAGGCAGGATTACCGCACCACAGCCTTGGGCTGTTGTAAAATCCACGCATGAAATCTGTTGGTATTTTAACAGCTACTGGCGTACTAAAATTTAAATTGAGCCATTGTGCTACTTTTATCTGCCTCATAATTCGTAAATGGGTGCTTTCCATTCGTCGACGCAAGTTGACAGGCGTCGACACAAGTCGTGTTTTCTGCTTTCCATTCGTTGGAGTTGCCGACACAGGTGGACTCACACCGACTCTGAGGAAAAGCTGAGTTTGAGACAGCGGACAGAGGAATTGCGCATGCATAGTTGTTTTGGTGCCTTTCACCTGCATTGGAGATAACACTATTTTTATAGGAGATCAATTTTTGTACTGGAGTTGAAACATTTTTTAAAATAAGTTATTGGCAAGTGTGCGATATGTTCAAGTTATGACGTTTTAAATAAATAGGTTATATCCAGAGATAATAATGCATTTTTTTAAATTTGCATCAGTTATTATACAATCGTGACATGATTCTTATTGTTATTTTAAAGTTTTGTGATTTTGAGTGATAATATTTTTAAATACACCTGCCATGCCTATAACTAAGTCGAATTATTTGCGTAAATTGAATCAATATTTTCACCGTAAAAAGTCTACCCATTTTATGAGGAGTAAATTCCTTTAAAGGAAAGTAACCACAACAAAAAAACATTCCAGATCTTCATTCTGAATCACTTACATCGTTCTCTTTGGATAAATTTCCCGGTGTTCTAAACTCGTGTTCTACCAAGTTCTACGCGCATCAACTACTGCGCATACGGTGCTTTCCATTCGTGGCTGGCTAGGAGTTGACTAGAGTTAACACAAGGAGACACGAGAGTCGCCTGAATGGAAAGCACCCAACATTGGCCCAAATAAAGTGTAACGCTATATTTTGAAATTAAATATCGATGATAGCTGTTTTAGTTATTAATAGTTTGTGGAAAGGATGAAGATGAGTGTATCGGTTCTAAGATCTGTTCTCAATATCTATTCTTAGCATCCAATTACTCTTCTTAATTAATGTGTTGACAGTTTTTTTGTTTCCTCTGATAAGCATATTACCGAGAAATTTATACTAACAATAAGGATTGGCGGATAAAGGCCACCCTCCCTCTAAATCCTTTGAAACACTGAAAAGATGGTAATCTTTAAGTTGGCTCTCAAAACTAAGATTTTATTGAACCAATTTAACTAACAATGTGTAAAATAATCGATGAATATTTAAATGCCTCTTGTCTTCGCATTAGTATCACAGACGATTTATTGCTGACAAGAGAAATATTGCATGCCATCAATTGCCGCAGGAAGTAATGAACCGCCCTCTCCCGCCTCCAAAACAATGTTCTTGTTACGATTTTTTTACATAAGAACAAACTGATTGATGTGCTTATCTTGGTTTATTCAAGATAGTCTTTAGATTAATCAAATGAGTATGTCTATTACGTCGATACTGTGATAATTCTCGCTGCAAAATTATGTTCGACTGGTTAAAAATATGGGTCAGTATTAATTTTTATTAACCTACATCGTAATATTCAACGGGCGTTTATCCTATCCGTCGAGTACGTCATATATGATCGTGTGTCTGACAGCGGACACTTTTGTGGTCGCGTCGTCGGTGTTCCCCGGATTGAATATCAGTTGTGGTTAGTGGCTAACACTTCTCTTCCAAGTTCGTATGGCGCACGTGGAAGATACGCTTCAAAACTCGTTCTTTTGGTTTCCGTTTTCAATATTCTATGAATGGAGAGGAATCCGTCCAGTGAATTGTTGCTGACTCATGCAACTTACCAGGCGTATTTTAGATTTTAAATTTTTTTTTAAAAAAGAGCTTTTGATGCAGTTCTCAAGTACGTACTTTACCTTAATTACAATCATTGACCTCAGTCTTTCTGGCAATAAAATGGCGTAGTTTGGATTTTTAGAATACCTTTCGTGATATTCCTTAGTTCCTTCAGTTAGTGTTTGCGAGCAACCTAGTGTCCTCATAGGTTCGCGCAAATTCGAGCGTAGAAAAAAGCAACATTACTGCCTTTTATCACAGATCGCTTAATAATCTCATGAATAAATATTTAAGGAGGCAAAAATCATTCATAAGGGGATGAAAAGCCAAAGGGAACAAGTGATTTCTTTTTCTAAACAGAGTTAGTTAAAGAAATCAGTTAAAGAAAACAAACGAGACCAAATAGATATTTAGTAATGCATTTGATTTTCCAGTCCATGTCACCACAGAACCGAGACTCACTCGTATCCCTTAGCCACCAAGTCACTTGTAGATGTAGTACCCCTCGGCTTCTAAACCCCTCTTATATTATTACAGAAAGATCTTATTTTGTCTTTCCTTAAATGCTCCGTTAATACTGCACATACAATGATAAATGAGGTATCTTTGAAACGTTGAAAACGTTGCTCCTGACGAAAAATACACTCTCAATATCAAAGTTCACTATTTACCCATTAATTTAACTGAAAATTTTCGATTTTTCCTTGTAAATTAATCACTCGAGGTATATTTACTCCACACATTCTTTTATTCTTAATTAAAGAAAAGGTTTAAAAACCTATTAAATCCATAACTAAACCAAAGAAATGTAACATAAACAGGCAAAAATATTTTTTATCTGAGTGAAAGTGCGAAATTTTCGCTCGGGTTACCTAGTTCTACAGAATACTACGAATGTCTGGAACAAAGCTAAAGTTAAATTGCCGCTTTGTGCTAAATTAAGATATAATGCTCACAAGTGTTTTCCTTATGCCCCTGTGTTCACCTTTTAATGTCACAATGAAATACTTGCGGTAATTGTGCACTTTTTTCGGGACGCTCTGTATATATCTACGAGTGGTTTTCATTATCAAATAGAACTTACACTTTCGCTGGGTTCATCAGAGCATACTGAAGTAATCACAAGTAAAAAGTAGCGTTAATGAATCGAGGATGACTAAGAACCAATTATGAATGATATAAAAAGGTGGTGTCAGGTTTCAGTTGATTTAGCTTTAAAAGATGAGAACAGTTTCCAACGCTAAGATAGCAGTAGCAAGTTCCCGGCCCGGCAGACTGAACCCACAGAATAAGCCTGCTGATGGCGGTGCCCTTCGAGGCGCCTGCAGTACAGATCATTGCCGGTTACCTAACAGATTGGACTGCGACGCCCCTTGGCACGTGCCTATTTTGCCTTACGGTAAATCCGGCCCTGTATATAACACACGAGTAACAACGAAATTGCGAGTTGGGAGGATAATGTGAGATCGTAAAGATTCATTTCAAGCCCAGTCTATGACCCGCGTAAAGAGCTTTGCGTAACTGTACATACGGTCAAAGTTCACGAGTAGGTTGCCAAGTTCTCAATATCACGCGCGTTATGCTGCTGCATACCTTATTACAATCGGACTTATCGCGTAGGCGTCTGCTTTAGCCTTATGTGAAACCCAAATGACGTCAGAAGGACAGACGTAACCTCTCAACGTTTGAAGTACTACCATGATCACATGCGAAGCATGCCGGCCATGTAGCAGTGAGTTATTTCCCTATTTCGCGCTAATTTTAGTATGAAAATCGCCAACTCATTGAACAAAAATCAACTGCCGTTAATAAAATATGCTGTGAATCACGATTATAGTACGAGGTTGTTCTTATTATGGTAATTCTTTGTGATTAGTAGAAATAAAACCGGTTACTCCGCTACCTGTGTAAATACATAAAAAACTTCTGTTATGTCTGTTTCGCTCATTTTTTTCTCCTCGCCGTGACTCAGTAGAGTTCGATGCGGCTTTCTTTGTCATACTCCACGGTATTTATGCTCTAATTAGGTGATTCCATTGCCTTTAACAATACCTTTAAGTTTTTTTACAATGCATTTTTTATAGAACTGACAGATTTGTGTGTATGTAACATTTTTCAGGTGACATCGCTGTGCATTTCTTCACCATTATAAATATTATTTAGTCAATATTGAGAGTAAATGGATTACTTTCACCTCATCGCCGCGCCGGGGGCATTTTTAAGAACCGATCAAAACGTGCCCTAAGTGGCTTCTGAAGTCATGCATCACCTTGATGGACTGCTCATCTGAGGTCGTCAACGAATCAAGAAGCCTAATAGAAAACTCTCTATTATAATTATTATATTATAGTAATTGTTCCCCGGATATTCGGTGGAAAAAATTAACTGGAATTTGCTGGGTTACCAAACCTCTTGTCATGAATTCAACTATGGCAGAAGGTGAAATCATCTATCCCGAAATTCATGTAGCTGCTGTCCGAAAGTTGTCATACTATTTCAGCGTCCTGGTCACGAATATTACGACAGAGGATTCTTAAGCGACCTCTGGATTTGTTGCCCACCGCTTACTTAAATAAGTTTACAGAAGTCTCGTTATTTGAGTCTCTGACCGGATTAGCGATCCTAATTTCAATTTCATAATTAGGGCTGTTTACTGAAATCTATATTCGCGATGATATAGGCTGTCAAAAATGTACGTCTATGAAAGAGGAATACACCAATAAAAGTCACTTCCACAAGATATCTTTCAACACTTTGCGTGGTATTAATTGAAATTTATATTCGCGATGATGTGATCTGTCAAATATATACGCCAATGGAAGTATAATATTTTAACAATAAGTCATTTTCACAAGATTTTTATTCAACACTTTGCGTGCTTTTGGCGTAGTATTACGTCACGTGAAATCCTTCGATTTTTGCTACGGGCTATTTTTGTTACGCCATCCGTCTTTTGGAAAATCGTAGTTTTCCATTTTTTAATAAAGTGGTACTGTGACTAAGCAAATGTAAAAATAAAAGCGAAGCACATTATTTGAAATCATTCCAAACACCTGTTCCTTGCATCAAAGGCTGGTTGTTAAGAAATAACACAAAAGCATTGAGCATGACCTGCACTGGGCTGCAGTACCTATTAAGGTCAGCACGGGGAGTGTTTATAAATGACTGGTTACGGCAGTAACACCAATCGCCGTTAATGATAATAATTTTTCGACAAGATCTTGCGGAAATAACTAACTCAGTTATGCTGTTTTCTGTTGCCTTTTTCGGTCGAATTTTAATTGGTTTAAAAATATATCAGCGGCGCGGTGATGAGTGCAATGCGATCCGCTTTTTTCCAATATTTTGCCGTATTTTGTCATTGCGAGGAATGGCATTGAAAGGTATTGAATTTGATAGATCACTTTCATATATACATTGTATGAATCATCATTTGTATAAATTTCTGTTGATACCCCTAATTATATATACCCCTAATTATATAGTACCTTATTTCCCGTGAAACTCGGATCAATTTGTCCGTCATCGACACGAGTGGCGACTTTTGTAAACCGATTTAAATGCGCGGTGGGTGACTACACTGTTATAGGCTGACTTGAGGTTCCTCTTTTGGAATATTCGTGGTGTTAACACTGATTGTGGGATTAAAATGAATCGCTATCGCCTCATCGCACAGTGGGCGGAAATCGGAAAAAGCCGGTAGCACTCTCCGATCCCTGACCCTCAGGATTCTACTTCGAAAACGGTCGTTTTATGACACCGCGGAGCGTTGACCGTCTTAACGGGGTATTTCCACGGGAACTTCTAGGTTTTTAAAATGTGTATTATACCCTCAGTTCTACTTTGACTTATAGATTACTCGTATCTGTTACACATTTACCACACGTTCTTCCCCGTGTACTCATTAGGACATTGGACAACCATGGGTTCCACAAATTAATTGTTTATTTTCAATTGTACTGAGAGAGAAGGAGGTATAAGGGTGTCAGCTGGTATCTTTCCGGTAGGTCTTTTTGTATGAGTCCCAGGAAAACAAGTCACTTTTTCGAGGTTTGAACGCTTTTAATAGAAGCATGGTCTTCGATCGTATCCAAAGAAAACGAAATGAGCTTCAATGAAACGTGCGCTTACCTCGGCTGAAAAACCTCCAAAGTCTTCACCATAGACCATTTGAGAAACGGTGTCTTGAAGCAAAGCATAAAAACGGTGAATGCTGAGCGTTAAAACCCATAAAGCTTCAATAACCTTACCGCGTCGCGGCTAATCCAACTCCCGACGCGCGGAGACGAACCCTGCCGCGCGATCGAAAAATCGATGTAATTTCCGGCGACGCAAACTTATTTCAAAGATAACTGCATAAGCACCTCATGAAATCTTCAAAGAATGCTCTCATATAAGTTACTCCGCGCGACTTTGGCGAAAACCCATTTGAAACTCTACCTAAATGTAAAACTTTGTCGAAAAACAGTGTCCGCCATTTTGTAACTGCATGGTAACAATTTATCGATGATATTCGTTAAGATTACGGAAAATTAAAGAAAAAACCCCATGCCAACAGATTGTGTGGTTTTTTATTCCGCAAGAATCCATTCATAACTTCACCATCTGCTTACTTTGGAAGATTTTCAGAGAAAGTTGAAGACGGGCGTTTTTATGGAAATTTGTTCACGTTTGAGCCTCTGTATCTCAGTAACGGGTGAGATCTATGTCAAAGGAAGTGCATATCCATAATTTTCAATCATTTTTGAGTATAATTGCGAAGTTTCAAGTTTATAACTCAAAAAAAGCCATTTTGTAATTTTGTCCGGCTTTTTCCGATTTCCGCCCACTGTGCATCGCCGCGCTTCGATCATTTTTGAAAGCCGATCAAATGCTCCTAGAGTGGCGGCTAAAATAATGTTTCACTGGTGCCTCCTCTGTGTGGGCACAGAGTAGATATATACAGAGGGGACATTAGGTTGGAATACCATAGGTTTCTCTGTAATGAAAAATGCGCACGCGGCCATATTGAGAATAAGTAAAATTATGCGGTAAATTCAAGCCAAATAGTGCTAACGACTTACCATGCAGCGAAAAAGAGGGTTTAAAATTCAAAGTAGCCTAATTATTTCTTTGCTAATAAAGGTAGAGCAAGGAACGCTAAATCGCACGTACTAATCCGGCAGTTATTATGTAAATAACTGACAGTCTTGTTTTCTAAATTCGACCGACGACATCGAATCACCCATCCCTTGGACCTGCGCCAACACCACAAGTTCTTATTAAACTTTTTCGACAATTTCATTTCTAATGCAAAATAATACTCGAATATTAGTTTAGTTTCTTCGATCAGCAATGTAACTCAGAAAAAAATATGAAATTACTTACCTCACAGGGTCTTTAGGGAAACTGAAGAAACTCAACTTTGCTTCCGTCATGCCCGCATTGTTTTTGCAGTTAATGGCTGAAAACCAAGCAAAACCTTTTCTTCTCGTCTTATTTTCCACGTTTCTTTAAAACACTAGCACACTACGTGAAAGCATTGAAGAGTGGAGGAATAAAAAAATATTTGTGCGACAACACTCCGCGGCAAGCGCGAATGATAGCAACGGTAGCAACCAAATAGCAACTCAAGCCACGTTTCCTTATTTAGAACATGGTGAAATGCGCAATGAGCTGATTACCGCCTTCAGCCGTTTTGTCCTCTCTGTATATCCCTACTCTGTGGTGTGGGCTCCTTGGTCCTGTCAGCACGTGATAATGCCTCATTCACATTACGATTGTTCCAGCGATTGTCGGAACTATCGTGCATTCACACGACGATTGTTAAAACCTGTGCTGCCCTCTATTGCTGTCATCAAAAGTGAACGGGACATTGACGGTTAGCAAAGCTGTTGAGGTATGCAGAGACAAGATATTACTGTGTTCATCGTGTATTTACCGAATATTTTTTCTTCCGCCCATATTCTTCCTTCCTAGGACAAATCCACGAAAAAAATAGAGCTTCACGAGCTTTTCGTCTTTCTCTTGTCGCTTCCGTTTCCGGTCTCCCAGCGCATAACCATCGTGAAGTGGCAACGTTCGGAACTACGTCAACTATTGTCAGGACATGCATTCACACGGCTAGTTCGGCCAACTATCGTTTGGACGATCGCTCGGACAATCGTTATGTGAACGAGGCATAACCTCCGCAGGAGTGAGGTCTCGTGAAGGAGTAGATACGTGACGGTCGGATGGAGCGAGGGACGATGCGGCTCTTGGGTCTACGAGTGCATCCAGGTGGAGGGAGGGTCGCTCACGATGAAAATCCGCCGGACTGGAATGCCGTGCGTTATATAAGGGACCGGAGCCGGAGGGGAAAGTGGGAGAGAATGAGGGATACGGCCGTGGAATGGGCATCTTATAAATCTTCGTAGACAGCCACACTCATCACGTGTTAAAGTTTTCTTAGGCTGGCCTTGTATGTCACTATGAGTGTTAGTTCTGGAGCGCGAAATAAGCACCGTATAGTTATTTTTTCCTCAAATGAACTTTTGCCGTCCATAAGAATAATTATGTTTTCATCCCGGTGGACTCGAAATAGAAAATGTGAAAAATAGGGATATTTCATGGTATCGTGTAATGGAATTCGTGCAAAAAAACTAGTAGAAAATGCAATAAGATCATGAATAGTTTGAAGTTCATAAATGAACTCTGCTACTTGAAAAAGAGCCGCAGTAAAGAGAGTAAAGCCCGTGTGACGATTACCAATTTATTGGCCAATAAATCGGCGCTCAATTTTGGTTAAAATATTGGGCATTACGTGCCGTATGACGCGTATCAGTATTTATACCAATAATGGCCATAATAATTTTCTAATTTCCCTCTAGAGAACACCATTTTATTTCGATGAATTTACGTAGTGAAAGCATTCGTGTGATTTGTACGCTTCAATCAATATTGAAACAACTTCTCTCGTCCACATTTTAGAAAATTCCAACGAATTCTAGGTACAAAAACAATGTTTTACAGTCCATTCGAATGTTTTGCTTGTTGTTTTGGCCACTAGGAGCCAACAAAATTGACTTCTCATTGGAGATTGTCCGCGAGAAAATGGAACCTGGTCATAATTCTAAATTGGGCGCGATATTGTGTCCAATATTGTGAAAAGGATATTGGACTAGAAATTGGTGAGTGTCAGTTGGACCCAGTGGCGGCTGGTGGTAATTTATCTAGGGTGTGCATTAGAGCAGATATAGGATGATTTAATTATATAATGTTAATACTAATCCATGAGCATCATATTTCGTCGTAATAGAATACATAGCAAGCAAAACATATCACTGGTATATTCTACCCTTAAAATTGCATGAAATAATTTTAGTATGCATGAAAATAATTATTCTAAACACACCTTTGCAACTGACGGTAGGTGAAATTCATTCTCCTTTCCTTACACCCTATGAGGAAGTGGTGTAGAAAACGGCCATACAGATGACTATGTAGACGGACTAGGATCCTGGGCGCAGGTAGTGTAGGTGGCGGCTACACCACTACACTACCTGCGAGTCACTCACCAAAACTATGCGCGTGCGCACTCGCATCGTTTTGAGTCTGCTCCCATCACCCATTTGAACTGTACATACCCCCCCCCGCTTACTTCGTCCCGCCAGAGCACCAACAAGCGATCGCATAAACCGAATATGCGACCGGCGCGATGCCACGGGATTGCACACTTGTAGAGCGGTGAGTTCGAAAAGGTTATAGCTGTAGTGTTCGGAGCTTCATGTTTCTTGCATATGTAGACAGGATTATTATCCTTCTCGTTGCAAAGGAATAGTTTTCTTTTATAATTCATTCATCTTTGGGTGTGCACTTGCTAACATGCGTATACGCACGCGCCGCCACTGGTTGGACCACGATCCAATATCCAATGGATTGGCCATTAAATTGGGAAATGTCATATGGGCATAAGAGTTAGCTAACGTGAATGCCTTGCCCCGGTACTAGGCTAATTTTCGAAGAAAATAGCAGTCGGTATTAGAAAGCAACATACATTTTCAGTGAATAGAATGGCTGATGTAAGTTATGATGATAATAGTTAAAGAATACTTAGGGCGTGCTTGCTGGTTCCAATTCACCCTGAAGTCTTGATAGCACCACATGACCGACGGAAATACCCACGAGCTTTGCCTGTTGCCTGCTTCCAAACAGTGACTGGCGATATGCTGAGAAAAATAACTAATGTGGGAAAATTTTTATGAAAACAAAATGATAAGCTTAACTCCCTCATTATTTTATTTATTTCTAATAATTATTTCCAAATTATGTCATTAAATTCAAATGGAAATTAATATTTTCATCCGACGGTGAGTGGCGCCTTTGCTGAATTACGAGCAGGAAAACCTAAAACCACGCTGCCGTTGTATGCGGTGAATTGTTGTGTGTTCACTAGCGAGTTTATTAGTAGATATGAATGCAGGAATAAGCTGGAATTCTTCTCGGGTTTTCCACCGGGTGAATTGACGGTAGGCCGATGCTTCGATGGCTGTCTCTGCCCTCGTCTTCAGGGCATACCTGGCAGAGGGACCCATCGAAACTTCGGTGTACAATTAACTCCCCCGGTGGAAAACCCGAGAAAGCTTCACCAGCATCATACGCCGGGAAAGAACAAGATCATATTTAAATTAGCTGGAAGTTCTGGTTACGTACAAATAACTCACGTTCGTCCTTCCTCCCAACCATGTACATACAAGAATACGAGAATGGAAGAAGGAGCTTCTCCAAGGCTTGCATTTCTTCAGATTTGGTTCTCTCATTTTTTTTCGAGGTAAATTTAAATAAAAAAGACCTACCTACCTTCAATATAGGTACCTACGGGTACCTATATTGAAGCGGGAATAAGATGCTAACATATGCATATATACGTGGTACTAAAATCGTAGTATTCACTGGTTTCTGAATTTCTTCCTACCCTGAGCGTAGAGGAAATGTACTCGAGAGTAATTACAGCCTTAAGCGCATTGCACTGAGATTGCAATGACGAAGTTCAAGATCACGTGACGAGTGTGATTGGACTTACTAGCTGACTACGACAAGAGCGCTTGTTTTTGTACCGTTTAATTCGTATAGAAACTTAATTTCGATCTGATGTTACAATAACAAACTTTTTCAGTTTCCCATGATAAATATACTGAAGTTTGGTATTCATTGTATTTCATTCATTCATTTGCTATTATTCATTCATTTTTACTCATTCGTTTGCTTTTGCTGCTTCAGCGCCATCATGAGAACACCTGTGTGTATTTATCTGATATCTCATCCCGTATTCATTACATGGGATTAAGCATATCTTGACTTGCCCAAGGTACTTGTCACTCGGCCATTTTCGAGCACTTTTCTTTGAATTCCCCCTCTATTTTTTCACATAATTGATATGTCCCTTTCCAGTGCATTTTGTCTTCGCAAATTCATATTCTTTGTTGTCAAAGCCGTCCAATAGTAACCCAATAACGTGGGAAAGTACCTGAAAGATCAGATTTTGCTAAGCCAGGTAGCGGAAGCCCTTCATCTACCATTTTTAAGCATGCATGTTACTATCTGAGTCGACTCGTAACTAACAATATTCATCTGAGGAAGTGTGGATTCATTCTCGGATGTACAGAATTGAATGGCTCGATCATATTTTCTTTTAATTTTCCGTTGTTAGTTTAAAAAAATAAGGAGAATTCTATTTCTCCATTTTTGATATGTCGCCTACTTCTCCGGCTATTCTCGAAGAAAAATTTACGTTTTTTGCGTTCATCCTTCCTTGACGACGGTCAGAGAGTACCAGCCTAGTAATCACCTACCTTTGTGTGCATGGGTCTCGCGCGGCCCGTTGTTAACGTTCGCGTGAGAGATTTCATCTCTTTTATGGCCGGTTATACCTGGACGAGGTAATTTTCTTGAACTCTAATGACGCCAGCAACTCAACCCCTGGCAGATTTTGCATTTTTTATGTTGAACTGAGGAAAAAATGGCCGAATCAGAAAAAAAAAACAATTTCGTCGTAATTTCCCTCTCACGTAGAGGTGGGCGCTATCACGCCGCCGACACTGAAAACGTGTTCCAGCAGACTCAGCTGAAAATAAGATAAATATCATATAGAATACACTAAGTACTCGAATAAACATGTCGTAGTTTCATCGTAGGCTTACACTCATCCTTGAAACTCAATTTTTAATCGTTAGAGCCTGATTCGCTCTGTGGAGACATCGGCGTGGACGCTAGCGTGTACCAGACGCCGCTAAGAATGCGTATTGACGCCTAGCATCCGCCATCGAATTTTTTACTGTCCGCTTCCGTATCTATTTCCACGCTCTGAGCACCTGATGAATTCTTACGCGAATTGCTACTTCCGATCTGACAATGAGTGAACGACCCCATCGAATATAATTTTTTTTGTCGAATCTTAAGCCTGAATCACACCATTATTTTTTCCGTCCCTATGAGTAACTTGAACTCTAATGACGCCACCAACTCAACGCCTGGTGCCGGGCATATTTCGCGTTTTCTTATCTTGATCTTAGGAAAAAATGGCCGAATCTGGAAAAAAGTTTTTTTCGTCGTAATTTTCTTTCTCCCTCACGAAGAGGTGGGCACTGCCGCGCCGCCGAACTGAAAACGATTCCCCACGGACTCAGCTGAAAATAAGACAAATATTTCCTTGAAGACACGTAGAAATAGAATAAACAAGTATTAGTTTCATCGTAGTAATCATCGCTCCAGCGAAACCTTCATGGACAAATAGAGTGCTCTCTCGGCAAATCATTTTCTGAACCACACGGCCATTTCCACCTGTTTCCGTCAGTTAACGTATTTAAAATTGTCGTTCAAATAAAAGCAAAGCGTGGCGTTGCAATCGATGTCGGCGGCCGTGCGTTCTGACTGGATGCAGGACGATGCCTGCGATGGGTTCAGCTACAGAAAAATGGACGTGCTCATTGATGGAAAAAAAGGATCGGATTTCCATCCGATCCTTTTTTTCCATCAATCCCATCGCGGAAAATGATCGCGTGAATCGGTCAATTTTTCCGCCATCATTGCAGCGATCGCTGGAACCGTCCCTCGATAGGGATAGAAAAACTCATTATGCGATTCCAGCTTTGTTTTATAACTTTCTTAAAAACGACGGAGCCTTCATCGACGAACTCGTGCATTTTTCTTCACGCTGTGATGAAAACAGTTGGCGGAATAATTTATGAACAATTGAATGCGTGAGCGCGCACCGAGAGATAAGGTGGCTCATTAAGAGAGGGAGGGATGATAAGATGTGATTTGAGTGTGTGCTCTCAGAGAGGGAAGGAATTTGGGACGGAAACGGAGCAAATTGAGGCGCAGAAGTAGGCGGGAGAAAAGCATGATAGAGTTTCCTTAGCTAAAAGTACGAGAAAACATGTTGCCATGTTTTCAGAGAAGAGATAATAAGAACAATGTTTATAACTCTATATTTATTAATAAAACAAAATATTAGAAGATTTAGGTAACTCTTAAGGCGGGCATGTGTTTAGGTTACCTTCATTATATAATATCTCTCATGCATTGGCTTAAATAGCGGAAAAAAGAACATCTACCAAAATTAACAAAAATAGTATCTTTGGCTAAAAATAAAAATATAATTATTAATCGCGGGTAGGCCTCTCCCAAGTACACGTTCAAGTAGTCTTGACATCATTACATGGAATACCTTTCCTTTGGTCATAGATCTTTGGCCTATCTGGTACTGCTGGCCCTACTCGTTGTAATTGAAATGTTCTCCCGCCTATGCATCTCTTGGGGTCAATGCAATGGCAGGTTTGCAAACTGCCACCGCGACACAAGATTGGTGAACGTGACGCAAAACCGTTTTGCAATCACTCATCAATCTCATTTAATTTTACTATATACTCATAGTTCATGGATTTTTATTTATGAATTGAGTTTTTTGAAAAGGATGTAATATTGGTTGGCGTATATCAGCAATTATTGGTCTCTTTAAATCATGGAAACCCATTGCTTCCTTGGCACAAAACTTCCATTGAACGAAGTCCATCTTCTCGTCTCTCTTCAAATGTTATCGCTGTTTAAGTGATGAAACGTGGCATTAGATGAGGCTGTTACTTTATACATCTATCTTGTATTGCCTCAGTTATTTTGCTTCCCAAACTGCCGTCGCACTTCCATCTTTGTCCTCATTGGAGCATTTTACATCTCAATAGGAAGGTAACCTGCCTGACTTACCTTTTAACCGATCGAAATTGTGTAGGTACTAAACTTTTTCTTCGTAGTACGTGGGGACTCGTGCTCATATTTAAGGTAGCTGTGCAATGCCTTGGTTGTAGTGATGTTGTTGAACGTTATTTTGTTTCCAAAATAAGTAATACGAGCGCTTATCCCTTCAAGAGTTTCAATACCCGCCCCTCTCCGCTTATTTAAGTTTCGATCTTTTAATGTTGAAGTGTTCTACAGATTTAGATGGGTTGACATGACGGAATTTGATAAACACCCACGCCTATCCCTCCCCCCACTTTTTTTTCCTCGTAAGCCATACTTCCTTTCAGTAAATAAATAAATAAACTCTTATTATCTCTACTAAACTCCTTTGGGGACAATGTAATGAGTAACTTTTCGGTCTGAGTGTCAATGTATTTACTTAGACAGAATGTAAAGCCACAGTATAGTATAATATAATACGAAATAGTAAAAAAATCATAAATCACTGGATATAAATTTGGTAAGCAGGAAAACGAAGATAACAAAGTCTTAAGGCCGTTTTACACGGGGCACGAAATTGCGCAGGTTAGGGCTGCATTAATTTCTAAAGTGGCGTGGAATTGCGCGAATGCATGAACGAAATTAGAACAAGGGCTATTTTGCCGTCTCGCATCCACGCATTCTCGCAGTGTTCTAGCAATTCACCGCTTTACACGACGCAATTTTGATTGCGCCTTCGCACGTACGTCAGATTGCGCAATTCCTTGTACCGTGAAAAACGGCCTTAATGACAGTTCAAATATCAAATTTCATCAAAATTAAACAAAAAATTAGGATATCCAACACCATTTCTAAAGTAAAATTCATTCTATCAATACATCATATTCCCTCACATCCCCATCACCGCTTTAGCCGATATGCTTCCCTGATACACTGTTTTCGACACCCCTCCCCGTTCACTTACTCCATCCGAGCCATCGTTCTCCAAATCTCCTCCTGCAGTTTCCTCTCCTCGCCAAACATGTGTAGCAACTTGACGTGCCTCCACTACGTCCACTTCTCCATTCTCCCCAGCATCCACATATCGATCGCCTGCAGTCTTGCGTCTTTCATCTCAGCTTACCATTCCTTAAGTTACCGCTCTGTAACGCGCAATGCTCAATAGCAGGCTCTTCACTAGGTATATCTTCACACCCTTAGGCCCCTATTAGCCGAGGCAACCAGACGCGCCACCGGTGGCGCGTCCGGTTGCGCGTCTGGTTGCCTCGGCTAATAGGGGCCTTACACGACGATACTCTCAATAGATATTTCCTGAGCACAAACGCCTACTTCGCTAAATTCTCCTCTGAAACATACGCAACGGCAATTAATTAGATTCTGCTCAACATCGCATTTTTTCTGTAAATCAACTCTGTTGTGATAATGACTCTTAATCCCCATCGACCGTAGAGAAGCAAAAAGTTGTCAGTGATGAGTGATATCCGTGTTATATTAAAAAAAAGAAAACAGTAATACAACTCATATAATTAGCTTTCGTTGTAGTTAATGAGTTAGTAAATACCAACATACTGCCTGTTCACTACGGGCTTCAATATTCTTCTTCATCTCTAAACTAACATCTAACGACTAGACAGCATTTTAAAATTTTTCTCTGGAAAATAGTTCGTTCTATGTTCCCCTACACTTAACTTTCTCCATTGATTTTTGCCGCTAAATCTGAATTCAGTTACCCCTACCATTTAATCCGGATTGATCAGACAACCATGAATAAATTTTTAGTAAATCTCTTCCTCTTCGAGGATTTTATTGTTGTTTGTTTTCCAAAGTCATTTTTTGTTACTTTGACGTTCTATAAACTCTAGGGTGGGATAAATTAATGAACCAGTGACTCAGTTCCGTTCCTGTGCGTTAATTGATCTTAGTAATTTATATCTCTTGCTCACATTAATTTCCATGAGAAAAAATCCCCTGGACCGAGAATCGAACTAAGTACTACCTTTGGCTCTCCGTGCCACTGCGCGGGCCACTATGCTATCTGGGTACTGCAATACCCATGGCAATTTTACCGAGGTTCAACGGTGCGAGGTGTTAGCATACTATGGGAAATAACCAGGCTGGGTAGAGTAGTGGTCTGCGCAGTGACCAGAAAGCCAAAGGTCCGTGATTCGATTCCTGATCCGGGGGAATTTTTTCATCTCATGGCAGTTAATGAGAATATCAGCGCCGTTAACGCCGCAGGTTCCTAATTATCCACATCTATCTTTGGTGCTAAAGTATTATTTGATGATTTGATATCAAATTCATCAGTGGTACAATGGGTGAGGTTCCCAAACTGTTTATCTTGTCCGATCTGTCGTGGATAAAAATCTTCTTCTGCATGGCCATTCTTCGTCCATTGATTGCACTGGGTCTAGATATTGTTTGCTTGGCTAGCTGATGCTCTTGATAGATAGTGGGGCAGGAGAAGATAAGGCAAGTGTTTACATTACACAGTATGGGAATTCTCGGTTATTGTGCAGGTATATTTCAAAGAACGAGAAGGATTTGTTACCTAGTAATGGAATGTTTAGTTGCGGAAAAGCAAATTTCATTTGCAAATAAAAATACCTTTTTATTTTTTTTCATTCAGCAGAGCTACTAAAATTGTAAATTCAGGATTAATAAATCTTTGAGCTGTAGGCATTGTTTTAGAATTAATTTCTATTCCTCATGCCTGAGTAACAATCTTCGTTTTATCCAACCATGGGCTATATTTTAAGGAAAAATATTGGTCGTGATAAATGGCTAGATTATTTTATGGGTGATCACAGGCTCACCGAAGAAACCATTTTCTCATTCAAAGTATGGAATGGAAGTATATCTCTGTTATTTAGTGTGGAAATTGGAAAGTCTCAATATTCTCGTATGATAAGTATTATACTATATCAGATGAAAAATAAAGATGTTAAATATGTTTTTTTAAATATATTTTGATAATAGTTTTTGTTCGTTTATCTTGAATCACAACATAATTTTTTGGGTCATTTTCGAGTGATCACTCGGAAATGATCGTCGCACGCAATTGTTTTCCGCGATCACTCCAATGATGAGGATTCCCATCACTATTTTAATCACTCGTCTGGTCGCTTCTTCCGTCGCTAAAACCGTCACTGATACACCACATCAGCCAATCAGAACGCATGCCCGTATGGAGCGATTGCAGCGCACCGTTTGACAATTGTGGGAACGATATAGGTAACCACAAAGAGTTGTGATATCGGAAATGATGCGAGAAGCGACGGTGGAAGGGACCGTGTGATTCAGAAAAATGATCACTCGAGCGATCACTTTTCCGGTCCAGAAAAGCGATCGCTCGAGTGATCGCTAAGACGGACGAACAAAATGATCGTGTGATTCAGGCTATATTTGAAGGTATCTATGGTTAATCCATGAAAATTACGTACAGTATGTGGATTATGTAAGATTCCCACAGGGTCTGAACGCGAAGGTTGGCTTTATCGGTGGTGGTAAAAGTTGCCCCTTACACAACCCATGCGAGTATGAATTCGTTGCATAATACCTTTGTCTTCGCCTCACCAAAATGTCTCTCGAAAATCGTGTATTTTTATTTTTAATCTGTTACCCTCTGAAACCTCGTGCGAAGATGGGTTCTTTATGATCAGACAGAATACACATTGTCAATTGATTTGCGTTGGTGGTTTATTAGATCTTTTTTTATGGATTCATATTTAAAATTTGACTTAAGACTTAAGTGTTTTCATTCCAACTGATTGAGGGAAATGGTAATGGCAAGAATGTTAAAGTCATTAGTTCACCCGTCCAAAGTGAAAACCTGCATTCATTTAATTCATTCCTTAATTAAATACTTAAAGTTTTCCTACGATCATCAAACGATATCTGGCCTTCATCTTAATTACTCTCCCCACCCCTTGCGTATAAGTCCTGCTATGGGTGAAAATTTTACTTCTCGCATTCGAGAAAAGAGTCATCCCTACAAAACCTTTCATATCTACGAGTGATTAGATTGCGCCCTCTTCGAAGGAGCGAGTTCGTTTACATAACTGTTTCGGGCGAGTCGACATAAAATAAGGAGAACGAAAACAAAGGGTGTAATTCAAAAGCGGAGGGAGAAAAAAATGAACGGAGTCGCCCGACTCCATAAAAGTCACTCGGGAACGCTCACTGTTGTCTTTTGGGAGCAAGTTCAGAGGACTGGGCGTGAAAAATTTCGCGTCGTAATTGAAAGTCAACAAAGACTGCTCCTTCGCATTGTTTTTTCGCCGCGATTTAGTGGCGCAAAGAGTGGAGGAAACGATGAAATAAAATAATATGCTCCCGGGAAAAAGGAATAAAATGGGACGTCGTCCCATTCAACGGTGCGAAGCTGTAATAAATCGGTGGGACTGGCGGTTGTGTGGCGCGATTGATTGCCTCCGATAGGTATTACATCCGTCGCGATAGCTGTTAAAATGTTTGGTGTTATCCCGGTCGAATGAGTGAGGAAATAGGAATGGGATAGCTATCATCTGTGTGTCGCGTTTCATTGCCCACTGGCCATTTCGAATGTGATTACCTCGTATTTTCTTTTTACTTTTTTGGTCGTTTCGGAGAACGATTCAAAATATGACCGAACGCGGAAGGGTGTGCGTCAAATTGTTTTCAAAGAGCACTTGTTTATCGTTCGGAAAGAACTCAGTTCTATCGACATGAGCTAACAATACGAGTCACCGAATAGCTTTGGAGTTGAAGTCACGGCGTAGTTTATTTTTATGAGTTCCGTATTATTTTAGTCCCTCTTTGATACGTAATTTTACCGCGTTTTTCCGATTTTGACGTATCTGAGTTTGAAATGATTGATTTCGTGGGAATTAATTTCAGAGGAGAAATGATGTGGTAGTTTCAATCAACTCTTCCTTATTTAAATAGATAAATTATCCCTGTAAGGATATAAAATGCATGTTGCTTTTTAATAAAGATTCTTATAAGAAACTCAATTATAAATGCAAAATAAATATGCAATAATTCGATGTTAACGTTTTCATCAATGCGATTTTTATTACTTTGATTTTTTATGGCAAAAACGAAAAGCTCTCTTTCCCATGTTTAAGGAGGCTACTAAGGCCTGTGTCCAAGATATTTTCGAGATCATATTTATGGATTTTTATTAGTTTCTAATAAGTTGTATTTAGTATCTCTCACTATGTATTTACATTGTAAAGGTGGATACTTCGAAATTTAACGTTTAGACTATTTACGTACCCTTCTAATCAACCAGTTGGAATTGAATTAGAAAATCAATTTACATGGAGGTTTCCTGTTGATCAAGGTAGCCTATAATTTCGTAGCTTATCTCAGTGGTAGTGCAGTATGTACTTCAATACCATTATTAAGTTAAAATTCTTGTGATAGAATCTGTAGTACTGATTATGTCCACCGGCATCCGTACGATGGAAAAAACTTCTACTGTAGTAGATTATCCACTAATAAGCGAGTTTCCTCGAGGAATGACCTGCCTTGGACACTTATTTTGTTCAGAAGATTTTATGACGCTTAATCGATATAAATGAAGAATTTCGCATTTTTTTTATGAAAATAAAATACCACTATTCCCCAGTCGTTAGCTCTAGGTTTGGAAATAACAGCTGGATTAGAATATCGGCGAAAGTAAGGTTTTGTGATCGTACTCGGAAATTGATATCGTAAGGTATGGTATTTTTGGTGGAGGCGTTGGCCAACAGTTAAGGTCATTCGCGCCTAAGGGATGGCTAAGGAAGTAAGGGTGAAGAGAATGCCAAAGGAACCACGACTTAGCGTCTCCCCAGACGGAAGGACGTTAAGCATGGACGTAACATCACTTGAAGTGCTCTCAAAGAAAAACTCAAGCAGGAATCAGGTAGTCCCTTGAAAATCTCCTCCATTACAGGGATTTGAACCTAGATCTTCAGGGTGGGAAGCTAACATTCTACCGGTATCGTGAATTTCAACTAGTCTAAAATTATTATACTGCCCACTAAGGAAATTATTTTCAGAGGAGAAATTACGTGGTAGTTTTCAATCACAATTTACTTGTTTAAATTGATAAATTATCTCTTTAAGGATATATATTATGGTGTTTTTTTAAAAACTATATCTGAACATAAAAATCTGTACATAAAAATTACTTCACAACGCTATTTTAGACAAAATTTCCTCCCTATGTGCAAACTCCTTGGCAGACTATCTCCTCGCGGACTTGTAATACTAATCGACCCCTGAAATACCATAGTAGTAACTATATTAGATTATATACATGTTATGTAACTCAAAACTTTCTCGTATAGCAGCGACACCAACGAAATTGTACGGCTTCCTATTTTGTGTGCTGTGAGTCTGTCTCCCCATCTTTCTCTCTCAGCAGTTAACCGCAACGGACAAATGTCGTATTAAAAATAAAACTAATCTCAATTCGGCTGACATATTTTAGGATCAAAAACTGATTAGGAAATTTTTTATTTTTCCATTGTGAAAAATCTTGCTCTGCAGTTTTTTTTTCGGAAGCAGCTTTCCGTTACGTTTGAAACGGCCGGACTCATTCAACCACAAACGCGGTAGCATTCACGCCAACGGTTGATGTTTGATTGATGTAATTAAAATCTCGGAAAACTCGCCGAACCACAGTCTCGTCTGGCCAAAACTGATCAATTATATTTTGCAAACTTTAAATGACAACATGCATGCGGAAGAAAAGAACTTCATCATCATCATCACTGGTCAACAATCTTAAGATTGATTTTGCGGAGTTACCCACTTAATTTTCCAGTCAGATAATCTTTCACACCAACATATTTATTCTCTTTCCCGTCCTTCATTACCTGTTCCATGTACTTTATTGAAGCTTTCGCGGCTCATGGTGATTAAAAGAGAGAGAGAGAGACATACGGGTGTATGCCGTGTGACTTACAATTAGTGGAGATTGCCCCGACGTTTCGTGACAGACTGCTGGTCACTCCCTTGAAGAAGTGAACAGCAGTCGGTCACGAAACGACGGGGCAATCTCCTCTACGTCACGCGGCATACACTTGTATGTCTCTTTCTCTTTTAATCTGTTCCATTTATTCTTTTCGAAGTCTTCCTTTTCGTTCTTGCCATCCATTTGTATCTCAATAATTGTGTTCATCAGGCCACCACCATGCCTCAAGACATAAACGATTAGATTGTATCGTCTTCTTAATAAGGTATTCACGGAGCTCCTCATATCTCCTGCTCTTCTTTTAGGACTTCCTTATTGCTCTCTCGATCCATTGATCCATTTGGCTTTTGTCATTCTTCTGTAGCAGCACATTTAGATTGCCGTCATCCTTGATTTCTCCGCCTCTGTCATTGTCCATGCCTAACTTCCGTAGGGAAGCATGCGCCAAACGTAGGTTCTGATAAATTCTTAGCTTATCTGCAGTGGCGTAGCCAGGAATTTCGTTCGAGGGGGGAGGGTCCATAACTGGGGGTGAAAATTTTGGAATTTTTGAAATAAAAATTGGAATTCCGGAACCCCCGGATCCTCTCTCCTTGGCTACACCACTGCTTACCTGCATGTTTAAATTTCCTATCTGTAAGTGCATATTTCTTTTTTTTTGGAATGATTTCTTCTTCTAGGTTATTCAAAATAAGTTAACCCACGGGTAATGTATTCCTTTGGAAAACTGGCCCCTCTTTTAGATCTCAAGATGAAGTAGCGTATCTAGTGCCATGAGTATTCAGGGTTCCAGTGAAATGAACAGTTCCAATGAAATGAATAGAAAAAAAAATGCTTGAGCTCAATCCATCATGGCACCAACTCTCCCGTTTGTTAATGATTTCTCACGAGGTTGAAATTTGCTTGAAACGATCCGATATTACTTATCACCTGGAGCGTTGCAGCATATTGTAAGTACGACCCAAGTTAAGGTAGCCACGATACCAACAGTTTCAGTTATGGCAGTAGAAAAAAAAGGGTTTGGTACTGCATTTTATCAATTCGTTGGTCGACGATATTTCTTGGTGGATTTTAGACACTATGCCGAAATTGAAAAAGAACCTGGTTAATATTACTGAATTTAATACCGTCGACTCATCCGGTTTTTACTTAACGGTAAAGAACCATCACCGTCAGACAACAATCTTACGATGTAATGGCGGTTGCTCGGGACCTCCATCCGGTAATCTCCTCCAAGGCCGACGACGTTTCGGGGCACGAGTCGTACTCCATCCTCAAGGATGGTAGTTGTCCCGTCTTCTCCTTAAGGTTTTTAGAAGAGTCCTCTATTCTCCCGCTCCTATTAGGAATTCCTCATTTCTTACTCGGGGTTCAACCCGAAGATTGGTTTGTCGCAGTTCTCCATTCCGCTCTCCCAACTGCTAGCATTTTATATATACTTATTTCATCTCTTTTAAATCAATAATTACTTGTCAAATGTAACTCATTCGGGAAGAAACTTTGCCTTACGTCCCATCCAATAGGGTAGATTCCTTCATCAAAGAAAACGAAATGCATTGATTGCAATTCATTACTCACCGTAAGTGTATTCATAATAAACAAATTATTTGGTTTTAGAAATACCGGTTTAGACGAATGGCAATGGTCAATTTTATCATATTTGAAAAAGACCAGATTGGCGCCCATGCGATGCCACTCCACGTGACGTCACAGGGACCTAGTTTCTATACGAGTGGATAGGAGTTTCACATCGTCTGGGATTACCAATGAATGCATGAAGCACAGAGCTCAGGGAAACATATCTTAATAATCACCTATTAAAACTGCCTATGGTCGGAAAGTTTCCTTCGTTTTATAAGGCATTAATAATCCTTATTTAAGCCAAGCGCTACCTGCTACCAGCTGTATCTCAGCGGCGCACACATCCTCGCCCCAAGGTCACCTCACTTTGCCACAGCAGGAACCAGAATGACGTCACACGGGATTTTCCCAGCATTCATACTTAGCCGTCGCGTTTTCGCGCGCTTGAAAATTTTCACTTTTAATTTAATCGCGAAAAATAGATATCGTCATTTAAAAATCTAAAAGCGTGTAATACGTACTCCAGGAGTAATAATCTTTCGATTTAGGCAATAAAAAAATAATAGGAAACCACCCTCTACGAAGATAGTTTTCATCAGACCATCATGCCCTATCCTCTGGCCGATTAATTTGACCCGTCTTCTTCGAGTTCTCAGGAGATATCCATTTCCGCCCATTTATCTTAGCTCTTCCTCATTGCTTTCCCAACCAATCTAATTGATCGTCCTCTTTATCAGCTACTTGGTTTATGCACATACTCTGAACAACTCTTCGGTCATCATAGAGCACTCCTATTACTATATTAGTTCTGAATTCCAAGCACTTAATAGGGTGGTTTCCTAGTATTTTTTTATTGCCTAAACGAAAGATTATTACTCCTGGAGTACGCATTTCACGCTCTTAGATTTTCGAATGACGATATCTATTTTTCGCGATTAAACGAAAAGTTAAAATTTTAAGCGCGCGAAAACGCGACGGCTAAGTAGGAATAATGGGTAAAGTCCGTGTGACGTATTTCTGGTTCCCGCTGCCACCCTGTCGAATTAAAAAAATTTTGTATACCTATTGAACCCTAATTATAAGTTGCCCAGCAGGAAAACTGAATCTTCCACCCTTGTGCCACAGCTGTATCTAAGCACTAAGGAAATGGTACTAAATGCATTACGATCGGTTCATTCAGTGTCAATTACAACTGATGCCTGGACCTCAATCAACAATGACAGCTTTCTCGCAGTGACAGTCCATTTTCAGGTCGGATGTGACCTGAAGTCCTACTTGTTAGATTGTTTTGAACTAACGGGAAAGCACACGAGTGAAAATTTGGCTGCTGAAATAATAAGAATAGCCACAGAGTGGGAAGTAGTTGAAAAAATATCTGTGGTAGTGAGTGACAACGCAGCAAATATAAAGGCTGCTATTAAAAAGTGTCATTGGAGACACATACCTTGCTTTGCACACACCATCAATTTAATTGTTAAAGCAGGTGTGCAGGAAATTTCTGCACTACAAATTAGGGTGAAGCAGATAGTTGAATTTTTTTAAGCGTAGGCCAGATGCTTCTGCTAAGTAAAGAGCTCTCCAGAAGCAATCTGGGGTGAGCGACTTCAAATTAAAACAGGAGGTCCCCAAAAGGTGGAACTCAACCTATGATATGTTCCAAAGAATGATTGCACTTAGGGAGCCTGTGCTGTCCACAATGCCCTTGTTCACTACAGACATTGAACCAGTGACTGAGGAAGAGTGGTCTGTACTCACAAAAGCCTGTGAGCTATTAAGGCTTTTCTATGAAGTGACAGTAGAATTAAGTAGTGAAAACAAAGTGACAATATCAAAAGTTATACTAGTGAGTAAAGCTCTGCAAAAGTATGTAGAGAGAATAAATAGTGAGACAAACTTTCCTGAAGGCATTAAAAAAATGGCAACAAAAATATCTGATCAAATGAAAATAAGATTTGCAGAAATAGAGGCAAACCCTATCCTCTCAGAAAGCACGCTTCTGGATCCACGATTCAAGAAACATGGATTCACAAATGAGGTTGCGTTGAAAAATACAACAAGAGCAATTCAACTGAGGCTGTCCACGCTGCAAGCTTGCTCTAACGCCCCAGAAGAGCCTCGATTGAATTCCACCTCCTCTGTGGAACCATCAACTTCTTCTATATGGGAGGATCTCGACAACACAATGGAAGAATTTTTTCTTACTCGAAATAGCACTGCAGCTGGGATTATTGAATTTGACAAATACATGCGAGAAGATATTGTTAAGAGGACAGAAAATCCTCTGGCATGGTTGGTGGACCGTAAAACCTTATATCCACATCTTTTTGAAATAATGTGTAGTCGGCTTGCCATACCAGCCTCATCTGTACCGTGTGAAAGAATATTTTCTAAAAGCGGATAGATTCTTTCTGAAAGGCGAAACAGGTTATCCTCAAAGAGGGTTTCAGAAATTATGTTCCTCAATGCTAATTTGCAATGATTTTGTGCCTCTACCTAATATTGTAAGATTTGTTATTTAATATGTATTGCCAGTGAAGAACATATATGTCATGTTTCAGATGTAATTACTGAAGGGATAACATGCATTTTTCCTTTTATAGCCTTATTATTTTTGCAAGATGCATTCCTTATTTTTTATAATAAAGTGCAATTTATATTTATTAGGCACATGCAGAAGGAATAAACTAGTCATGAGCAACATTTTTGATTTTGTTATTTAATATACGATATTGCTAATTCCTTTGTGACTGTAAAGCCCTTCAGTCAAACATCAGAGTGGGGACACTCTGTGATAATACCTTATTCTGTGATTTATTCTAATTAGAAGGTATGCGAGTAATTTACCACCATTAAAGTCGCATAAATATTCCAAAATCAACTTTTGTGTTCTTGATTGAGATGTCCTTATAAGGCTATATCATTACCCACCCTCAATATGCAGCCCAGAATTAAGGTTAACAAGCCCATTGGCGGCATAAGGGAGCCGCAAGAAGAGCCGACCGCGAAAGCCTTTCTTCCTTATGTCTCCACAATATCCGGAAAGATGCAACGCATTCTAGGCAGATATAATATTAAGACAATTCATTTACCACCTCCAAAGCTCAGGGATCAACTGGTGAGAGTAAAGGATCCCCTCGGACTGAAGACACCAGGAGTCTACGAAATTCCATGCGAGTGCGGAAAGAAATACATTGGAGAGACCAGTCGGACTATTGAAACTAGAACGAAGGAACATCAGAGGTACTTACGGCTGGCCCAACCGGAAAAGTCTGCAGTGGCGGAGCATAGCATCAATAAAGACCATGCCATACAATGGAAGGAGACGAAACTGCTATGCCGAGCACATGGCTACTGGGACCGCCTTGTCAAGGAAGCCATTCAGATCCGCATCAACCGCAACAACTTCAACAGGGACACTGGTTTCCAAATCAGCAATGCTTGGAGACCAATAATGAAGTCCATTATATACGACAAAAATGGCGGGAAAACCTCAATAAGCGTGAACCAATCAGGTTACACCTGAACTCGGAGGGAGTGTATATATACGGAAAATTTTTGAAGAACGGCATTCGGAAGATCCCCTGAGGATGATCAGCAAGTCGCGGATCGAAACGTCGGGAGACATGGACGACATCAACCGGTGGAAAACCCGAGAAACTTTTCTGCAACTGATACGCCGGGAAAACCTAAGATCATACAATGGTTTCCTCTCTTTGGTCATAAAAATGGAGTGTCACTGACTGACGGGAATTGTCACTGACTGACACATGTGATTTGATGCTTGTTCACTTTTCTTTTTCATGGAATGAGCATTGTAATAAAATTGTAATGTAAATTTGAAATGTTCCTAGGTAAAGAACGTAAATTAGAGTAAAGGTTGCCTCATTCGCGACTCGGGCTCCCATTGGCTTGACGTCACTGTAGACCCAACTTCCGGCGCCACTTCAAATTCTAGCCTTTCCGCGGGCGTAACTGCTTACCGCAGCGAGTTCTTCAAGTTATCCTCTATCAAACACTATAAGCCGAATATGAAATTGAATGCCGATTTATGAAAATAATGATGTTAAGATTTAAAAAAAGATAAATTCGTGTATTCAGACGCTATAAATTCCTGATGAAGTGATGAAATGGGAAGGTGTGCGAGTTAATTCCGTGTCCACACTTCCTTCCTGCAACTCCCAAAGCACTGTTTTCCTTGCTACTTCCGTAATATAATCTAAACTTAGATTAATAATTCTGGGAGGAAAATACGCAAAAAAACGAATTAGTTGCTTCAAAAAATTAGTTCAGCCACTTTTTAAATAGAAATTATGCTCGTTTTCATTCCTCGCTGGGCCTTTGAAAATATATAAGATAAAGAAAATTATGCAAAAAGACATTGGAATCAATGGGAAGAAAAAAAATAAGCATATAGAGTGAAAATAGTTGTAAAATTACCGTTATTACCATTTTCAAATCATTCGTACTGAGAATTCAAAGTGATCATACGTTAAGCAAAAAAATCATACGGATGAAACGGAACTAACTTAAATATTATGCTGAGAGAAATAAGAATTCCCCGGTAAAATAATTTCTAGAAATGGAAAATGAACCACCAACAATTGCCGTTATCAAAACAGCACCATAATTTCCCGTTTGAGTGGAGAACAGCCTTCGAATCAGAGGACTCTTCTCTATCTTAAATCCCACGTAAAGTTTCCACTGTAGCCTTTGGTCATAAAACCTAAAAGAAAAATGTTTCATGGCACCAAAAAGCACTGCAGGAAACAAATTCGATAATTTTCAGTGACAATTACTAAAACAAACACATAGACTAATGCATATCAGCTATTTGGTCGATCATAAGTCTGTTGTAGAAATTTAGCTCCGCCGTCAAGGTTCATTTTGAAGAGGGAATAAATAATAAGACTCAAGAATTTATGTAAAATGTTTTACTGAGCATTTTTAAAAATCTTTTTAGTGGCACTACCAAAGTTGCTCTTCCTTGTTGCATTTTTTTTCGAACATTTTATCCTTGTGAAGGCCCTCTGCTTGGCGTAACATGTAATAATTGCTTTGTCCAAGTTGGAGACACAGCACAGATGTCGCGATTGGGTAGTGGTGGAGGGAAGGAAATAGGTTTTATTGACCTGTGATTAAGAAATTTTTTCGACCATCTAAATGACGCCTAAAAGACGTCTTTTTGACGAACCAGAAGGCGTCGTGATTAGGCCATTGTGGAGGGAAGGAAATAGGTTTTTTGACCTGGGATTAAGGCGTTTTTTCAACCATCTAAATGACGCCTAAAAGACGTATTTTTGACCGTGGTGTTCTCCCTGGGGAACATTGGTAATTTGTCGAATTAGTCCTAGTTAGAGAGTAGAGTCTACTTCATTACAGTTTGCAGGTAAATATAAACGCGAAAGAGTACATAAAAATATTATATGGTTTTACTCAAGTCAACATTTATAAGTTTATTAAGGCTATTCTTAACCAATTTACTAGTTCGAGAGAAATATTATGATTAAAATTAACGTTAGTTTCTTTTATGTGAACTATGAGTTAGCACTTGATTCCTGATAAATATTTTTGTATACGCTAAAACTTTTCTTTCCCTATATTAATAAACAATTTTGCCCGACCGTGGCCTCGAAAATTTCTCAATAGCTCTCAAAGGCATACGAAATGACTCAAATTTACAGACTTAGAACAAGAAATTGATTTACCTGATATCTTACCATTGGCACACGATGATACTCATAGCATACGAGGTAAACGATGAATTTGCAAAATAGTCCCTGCATGAATGAGTGCGCAAAATATTAAGTTCAATTTGCCTTAAAAGGGAAGAATTCCTGATTTTCCAATGCAATAGGGGCATCTAAGTTCTTGATTACGAAATCTTTAGCATGTCCACTGAGTTTGTCTGACTGATTCACTTTCACCACTTTTTTTCACATGTGTGGGGGGCGAGACACGGTCAATGATTCGATTAGTTAATACATTCAATAAAAAGATTTTTCTATTTAAGCATCCGCCTGTGATATGAGACATTCCGTCCAGCTTTCTTCGTTTTCGACTAGCTGTTGGAGCACGTTGCCACAGTACAACGGGAGCCTAGCATATCTGACGATTTAAGGCTCTCTTCACCCAGAAAAAGTTCGTCTTATGAGAAGTGGATTACAAAGACGATTTCCAGTGAAATTGCAGGAAATATGTTGAGATTTGCATTAAACATAAGGCGGCGCAAGGTCTCAGGAATTTATTCTCTCTCAATTTCTAGCGCGCAAACAATGTAATGGCTAGGAACAGCTGGGATACAGGGTCTACAGTGACGTAACGGGACTTCTGCTGGCGCATGCGCAGTTACGAATGAGGCAACCTTACAGTCTAAGAACCTTGGATGGGCAGTATCACAGAACACACAAGATAAAGATTAAAAACTCACATTAATAGCTGAATTTTCGGTGGCATTACCACCCTCCTCGGAGTTAGGTAAAAGACTGTAAGTAAAGGGTAAAGGATAGCTGAGGGAAGGGGAAATAGAGGGGAGGTATGGTCCAAAGAGGGGGGGAAAAGAGTGAGCTGAGGCAATTAAGGGATTATGGGTTGATATTTAAGCCGGGAGGAAGAAATGCTTTGAATAGCCATATGTACCTAAGTTAATTCAATGGAATTAAGTTTGAGTGGGTGGTCTGTGGGGGGAAAGGAGGCTAAAACTGATACAATGTAGCAATTATTGAATTGACGCTGATGAGTGGCCGCATGTTTCGCCACCGGGAAGGACGCAAAGTCAGAGGCCACTCATCAGCGACAATTCAATGATTGCTACAATGTATCAGTTTTAGCCTCCCTCCCCCCCACAGACCACCCACTCAAACTTAATTCCATTGAATTAACTTAGGTACATATGGCTATTCAAAGCATTTCTTCCTCCCGGCTTAAATATCAACCGATAATTTTGCCGGCCTCGGTGGCGCCGGGGTAAAGTCCCTGACTGCTAACCTGGAGGTCGCGGGTTCGAATCCCGCCTGGGTGGTTTGACCACCATCCAGGGCATGGATGTATGTGATTGTCAAACAAGTTAATTGTAAGAGAGGACTATATAGTCCTAAATTCGCTTGTGAAATAAAGACGACATTATTATTATTATTATTATTATAATCCCTTAATTGCCTCAGCTCACTCATTCCCCCCCCTATTTGGATCCTACCTCCCCTCTATTTCCCCTTCCCTCAGCTATCCTTTACCCTTTACCTACAGTCTTTGGAACTTGAGCAATACCAAAGGTTAAAATGTCAGTCAGTGACAGCGCTCAGGAACAAAAACGGTGTATACTGGGGAATTTTTTTATTCTGATCTTTCATCCTTGGGATGGACTTGATTTGGATACGAAACGATTTATCTCCTGCATCCCTGGATTTTGGTCAGCAGAAAAAAATGAATGTCAATCGTCACTGACTGACACCAAAACGATGCACTGTTGCGTTGCATTCCTCTGCGTGAACATGTGACTTCCAAGTATTGATTAAATGGATTGGTAAGTAATAGTTATGATTGGGGAGGATGGTTAACTGGAATTTTCATAGAAAAATCGTATCTCAGTTGCGTAATCTTCAATAATAGAATGGCTCTGTAATCGGAATCATTTGCTCATATGAAACGAGAGCTCAATTCCGCGTAGTTTTCGTAAAAAAATGGTTGGAGTATGAGGAGAAACAAGTACGGATTACTAAAATTTGGAACATTTACACCATGTCAGGACTTTGAACGGCCCATTTATCTCAAATTGAATTTTTGAACCCTAGTATGACAGTTACGTAGAAACGCTCATATAGGCACCGCAGCGTCGGCACATGTTGCTATGTAGTTATCCAATAGATTTTCAAAAATATGCTATCATTCATTATATTTTTTAAGTCAACAAGTGTCAGGCCGTGAACAATAGATGCCTTTAGTTCTAACTCTGTCAGATCAGACAATCCTCTCAAAGCTAAAATCGCTTCTTATGTTTCTATCAGTGACGTCATGGCAAAATTAGCAGTGCCCGAAAAGCACTTGTCTTAACTTTCTTTAGAAGTGAAATATCCGTTCCGGCACCATGACAACTCTGGTTTCTGTGTCAAAAAACTTGATTATAGGATTTTTTCGGCGTACTTTTATAAATGAAATAGTGAAACCGACTCTCTGAATCAAATAATTTGCACGTAGACCACCAGGGAGATGAGGGGGATTGGGGGCTTGAGGGCCTTTCGGCCAGTTGCCACAAATTTTATGGCATGAAAACCTATCCTTAAAAAAATGCGTATTTATGCATATTTGTTCTAATCCTTACGGTGATCGGGAAATGACTTCAGGGTCTATTGATGTCTAGTGGCATAGCTCTGTAGGTAAATTGCAACGACGGAAAATTAGATCAATAATATTGTTTGCATAATCTTTTAATCGATCTTTTGCGTTTAATTTGAAAGACAATTAACGTGGAGGTGTGTTGTTCGTCAGATTAGTCATTTTTCCCGCTATCATAGTAGTAATGTTCGCTATCAAATTAAAACCATAATCGAATCAAACTTCTTGTGAGTATAGCCATGGAACTGAGTATGACTACCGGCTCCGGTGCGCTGATAAAACCTCAGACTGCTATAGGTTATGAGCCATAAAGCGAGTATCCACGTGGAGTGAATTGTCTGGCACAATTAGGCTGTTCAAGAGATTGTTATAAACTTTCCAAAATGTAACCAAATGAATATTTTCACATGAACATTACTGGCATAACCATTTAAGTTGTTTTTGTTTCTAGGGAGGCAGAGACGGCTGCTTCCCCCTACAAACTAAAATAATACCCGACTATTTAGTCGTGAAGTTTTATTCAAATTCTATTAAAACTATATTAGTGTAATACTTGCAAGAAGAATTTCACTTTTTTATAGTTAATAATTGCGAGAACAAATGATGAAATGCTATACATTATGTATTATTTTCAAGGATTCAATCGCCTTTTCTGTGTGGAAATGTCACTACATAAACTGCCATGGCTTAACTTTCCTCCACCCCCTCCTTAGTTTTGAACCTGGGCGAACCCTTGATAAAAATCTGCCTGTCTTATGCGTATGGAATTTAATTGAAAGAAGCTAGCTGATTCATATTCATGGCATGGCAAATACCGGAAACCCACAAAGTTACGCTCGAAATAGTGAAATCCCTCTCCGTCTTCTATTTTACAATCAGTGGAACGAAATCTTGTTTTTTTTTATACTTTACATGCCACCCCAGAGCTCAGGATAACCAACCGCGCGGATACTTCACCATCGGCTCTCCGCCGGGCCTCCGCCGCCCACGGAGGAAAACAGAGAAACCTGTCGTGTTGGCAGCGGCGAGTCACATTCCCCTCAGCATCACCCATCCCATCTTTCCCGTTATCTCCTGTGGTCTTCGCCCTCCATAACCTCCCCTCCGCGCCCCACCCACTCCTTCTAACGCCGGTTGGTTGGCGGTGTGGTCGTCTGGTGGTGAGAGGAGTGTGAGGAGAGACATAGGAGCAAGCGGATCTCAGTAAGGCGAGTACCCACCACAACCACTGGCGTCGTGAAGGTCGTCAGCCGTCCGTCTGCTGCTGAAAGGGAGCCTTCAGTGTGTGGGGTCCGCAGTGTGTGCCTAGTTGTCGGATTGCATCGTGCTAGTGCAGTCGCGTGCCCCGGAATCTTACCTTCTATCGTCTTCGCAATATCGCCGCCAGGGATGACTCCGAGCACCATGGTGACGCACCAGGAGGTCGTCTTCTACGTCAATGGCAAAAGGGTGAGTAGCAGACGATGATCTTGTCAGAGCGAAGGTTTTTGGGGTGATGGTTTAATTTTTTGTATTTTTCTCGTGTTTTCTAATGCGGAGAAAAATAGTGATCTTACGGTTCTGAAGAGAACGCATGAATCTTGCACAGTGGCTAAGCCAGGGGGCACAGAGGGTCCCAAATCAATGAACTTTAGCAGAAAAATAGTAACCTATTAAAAGATATATTTTACTCCTCTAGCATGTTTTAGCGGAATAGCTTCCCGACGATCCATCACGTGTGTAATTTTAAGGGCCAAAATAGCATTATAAGGGATTTCTAGAGATAAAAATGCCCCTGATCTTACATGTCCATGTTTAAACGATTACCGTTTCAATTGAGTAACATGTGCCGTATGCACTCAATGTACTGCGAGGGAATCGGTTCCACGAAATGTCATCCTGCAGATTTTTTTTCTTCAATGGGCTGTCAAAGAGAATATATGAATTCCCTGTGAATGAGTCATATTTAAAAAATATTAATGTATTCTTTCATTATTATACAAACAAGATGTGCGAACGCAATGTTCTTGGATTCCTGATTCCGTGAGGGCGAGTCGATTATTGAAACGTTGGATGGAGGTACAACAATATTACCGTATGTAAAACCCGAGATATCTTCACTGCTATCGCTCGCCCGCCGTAAACGGGTATTATATTCCGTTTAACTGTGTCACAAATGTGAAAATCGCCTTCGAAATGAATATCGCCTCGGTATTTTCTCCGAGACAGTTTTCTTTATGGTTCAAATGCCGGTTAATGTTGACATAGGATCTGTTCCATCCACCCAAATAAGTGATGCGCCGGGAACAGGTGCAATTAGGACAGTTGGAGCGCCAAAGACGAGCGGCCTCTTTTCAGTGAATGTCGCTCCCATAGTGTAGTTCGCATTTTAGGTTAAAGCTGCGGAAAAGTCAACGTTCAATTTTCTTGTGATGCGAGTAAAATATTTCATTCTCCACATTAAACTCTGCGGGCTCATCTCAATCTTTGCCCACTGTTTTTAGCCGACTGTGTCAGTGAACCGGAGGGTAATCAGCTGTGTTCCTTTACGGGGTCGCCCTTTAATGAGAAAATTATCGAGAGTTTAGTTGCCAGGTACATCAGTATTCTAGATAATAATTGAGTCGAAGTGTGTGTTCGTAATTATTCGTTTTACAGTCATATTTCTTCTTATATTCACCAATACCAATGGCTTCTGAACAGAAGATTGCAGTTTCAATTGAGCAACAAGTACCATCTGCGTTCCGTTTCTATCTCTAGAATTTAATGCAACTGCGGAAGGTGACCAAGAATTTCAAGCCTGGATTCCTTAGGGGTTGAATTGTTACCAAATGAATTGTAGTGTAGAGAGTACTAGTACAATTATACAAGTGTAAATATTGTTCGTCATGACTCGAGTTCGAACTAGAATCGCATCAAGTGAAGAAAAAAAAGTCTCACACGAGTTGAGTGTGCTTTTTTTTAATCTTAGAAAGGGGTGGACTAACTCTTGAATTTTTCAAGCGATTTATCATTGGTGTGGAGTGATAATAAGGTCATGTTATTTCGTGTATTGTTTTCATGAGTGGTTCTAAATTTTTGTGGCAGCTTCTTTATTTAAATATAATATCGTCCGAGTTCACAAATTGTAATGTTAGCGCTCCTGGCGGTTGCGTTAGCCACTCTTATGAAAGTGGAGATAAAATTATCAAAAAATCAGGATGAAATGAGTACTTTTCAGATTAAGAAGTACCTAATATGGGAAGGACATGACTGATAAAATAAGTAACTCGAGTCTTTTTTTTCTTGTTATAATCTATGTCCGGAGATTGTAGCTCGTGTTTTCGTATTTCAATGAACAAAATAATGCTGCCTGTATTTGAAAATCATTCGTTTTCCCATTTAAACACGTAAACTTTTCGTGTATAAATAGGTCTTTTTTGAGATTTTCGATTTCTTCTCAACGTATGGACTTAGTATGAACAACCTATGAAAATCTGAAACTACCTATGTATTGCCCAGTCGATCATCTTCTGTGTTAATTAGTTAGTGAGTGAAGAGTGTTTTGTTATACACATTACCTGTTTAGGAAAAGATATTAATGTTCTAGAAAATAATTGTGTCGAAGAGTGTGCGCCTAATTATTCGTTTAATAGTGAGATTTAGTTTTAGATTCATCTATATTAATGGCTACTGAATAGAAGATTGCCTTTTGAATTGAGTAACAGGTACCATCTGCGCTCCGTATCTACCTACAGCCCTATCTGGGAAGGAATGGGTTTTACGCAATGTCCTCCTTCGGATTTTTTTTTTTCGCGGTCTAATAAAGAAAATAGTTCTTGAAAATAACTGAAGTTCTATGCATGAATGTCTGAAAATATGAATGGCTCTTAATAAGTACTTTGATAATGATTTGAAGTTTGTTGGATTTGGAGACGTCACACCTGATAATCAGAGAGGAGGTGGTATTTTGAGTTTTTTTTACGAGTAAGATCCACTACCATATTTCTGTAGGAAATTTTGTTTCGGCCAAAGTATATAAATTTTGTTTTATTTCAATCAGTGGTAAATCGTGATACATCTTCTTGCCAAACTAATTCAGGTGTTTTTAGGCGATTTTTTTGGTTGGGCGTAGGGTAGTTAAACCTGTGATATTGAGGAGTTATCGGTTTATGTCGTTTATGGAGACATTGTAAAAGACATCAGGTCGAGTCAACCATCTTTATCTGAAATCGAACGACGGTGCTTTAGTTTTCTTGCCGAGTACTTTCATGCATTTCGAAGTACTGCATACAGCAAGTGGCTTTGTACTCAATTAAGTGCATAGGTGCATGTGTACACCATGAAAAATCATTTGGCTTAGTCTGGATTGTAAATCCTAATTTTGAGTTGTTTGTTTTGGATTTTGGTGTGACGTGAAGCGGGCAATAATAAGCCGCAGAGGTGGAGTGAGGTAATTGTTGTGGTTGTTGACGGCGCGGGAGGAAGAAGAAAAAAGGGAGTTGGATTGTGATAGTTATGGCGGACGGGTGTTTCTTTGCTCCCGACTTTGTATTATTTAAAGTGCAATAAAATATTTGTAAGTGAAGTGAACTAGAGGAAATAAAAAACGTTACAGGATCTGAGTCCGAATTCCGGCTAAGTCAAATGATTTTTCATGCCGAATTTCACCCTTGGTTTATAATTCAAGTAATAGCTCATATTGAAATGCTTTTATAATAAATGAGCTCGATAACTACTTTTTACTTTAACAATGGCATAGTAGCCAACAGGGATACTCCTACAGGTCCTTGAGTTAGCTTTAAGTTCTCTATGTTTTTTTAATGGAATTACAGCAGTTATCGAGTTTTTGGTACGGAGTGCTTGTTCCCCATCATGACTCTCTTTGTGTGGTGCATTCTTTTGAAAACAACAAAATCTCACAAAAAATATATATCTGAATGGGCTGGTCGATCACCAAGCATGCACTGGCCCGTATGCGACGAAAGTCGTCCTACGAGAAAAGTCACTCAAGTTTCGCAACCACGGTCATGCACTTTTATCATTCTAGTTAGTGTCAAGTTCCCCTCGGCCGGGATCCGTTGCGTATCATTGACGCGACCGACCCCGGTGGAAGGGGTCAAGAGTGGACTGCGGATGACGTAGGAGTGTTTTGTCTGGCCGTTCGGATGCTGCTCATTCTCATGAATGCCGGTTTATGAACCGGGTGGTCAAGAATTGGGTTGGTGAAATTTTTACGTCCCGACTCGACGTTCGAATGGCCACGTTATTCGGTGACTATTTTTTACAAGTTACGTAATCGTGAATGTCTACTAGAGTCGCCGGTTTTGCGAGAGGAATTTTTCTAGAGGCCACGCCGTGGATTATTCCCGCTTCCACTGACTCCTGCGCAGTTTGTGCCGTCTTTTTTTCCCTTTTCAGCTCTACGCTATCCCTCAGCTCGCCAAAATGGGATGAAATACCGGTTTAGAGTCGCTCTGAAGTGGAAGAAGGACGTCGAATCTCGGTGCTGAAAACCTAGGGAATTGAAAACGTCTGTTCTGAGCGTTTCGGAGAATGTAAGTCCTCAGGTGAAAGATTCAGTAAAGCATGGTGGCAAAGTTAAGAGCTTTATGTTGGGGGGCTGCAATCTTGCCGCGGGTGTAGGGGCAAGTTAAAAGGGGGGTTTTCAATAGCTCCTAAGTGTCCCTGGGTAATCGTTAAAATTAGCCTCTGAAAACAGTATTGAACTACCTACTAAGGCTAAAATTTATTTAAAAATTTTCATTTTTTTGTTTTCATTGTACTTTAATGTACAGGGCGAGGATCTCCCTGGCCCACCAAAACTCCGCCAATGTAGTAAAGGCTCATCTAAAGGCATTTGCAGAGCCGGCCTTAGGGCGGGGCGACCGGGGCGACTGCCCCAGGCCCCGCGCTTTGGGGGGCCCCGCGTTCGTGAAAACAGATTAAAATAAACGATAGTTTGAAAACGCAATTTCAACTATTACTGTATTGTTAAGTCCGTGCTTGACAAAAAATAATATTATGAAAAAGGAATAATAATGTAGTAATTTAAAGTTAAAAGCGCGCTTTTTATGTTTACTTTACGTTATAATTATATGAATAAATATAATTATAAATTTAATTTATATTATACTATTTTGAACTCAAAGGCGTGTTGGTATCATAACGGCGTAATTACGAAGTCTGAATTTGGGAGGGGAACACATACTTAGCCAGAGAGTGGTAGGGATTCAAAATGCTTGAGTTTGTAGATGGGGTATAGAGTATAATATTTTAAGTGAAGGGCCCCGCACTTAAGGTTCGCCCCTAGCCCCGCACCTGCTAGCGCCGTCACTGGGCATTTGTTCCATAAATTAAGTTTATATCCTTCCATGGCAAAAATTGTGTGAGCATTGGCATAACGAGGTTCAACTTTCCACAAGAAAAAAGTTCATGAGATCCGGGTTTCGATGTTACCACTTGGTCGTCAAGGAAACCTGGGCTGATTTAAGAGTTTATTTTCTGTGGAAAATAGCTCCTCGTCATTCCAATTTGGATAAATCCTAGACTCCATTCATCTAGAATCCTCGGAGTTTAAAAATTTTACGTCGCTATGAAAAGGCTAGCGGATAGGAGAGGGAAATGGAGAGCTGCGTCAAACCAATCTTAGGATTGTTGACTAATGATGATGATGAGTGTTATCTAATGGTTCAGTTACTGCTAATTATGCTTTTCTCTCTATAGTTGTAATGACTTATCAATAGGGGATAGAAACAGGGTGATTTATTTCAACGCTGTCTAGTTTATATCTTGAGTTTTCCATCTGTCCTCATAGTATATCTCCATTCAATCCGACGAGGAACATTGATTCTCTCCTTGAATGGTTCAGCTGTGTGATTTCTGAAGTTGCGGCATTGAATTGATGAATAACAGCAATGAGTAGTGTACTTGTGATCACTTGTAAATTTAAGGCTAAACATGGAGAAGCGCTGTATCTATTCCTTCCATAACCACCATATCGTGGCGCGTTTTTTAACCTCGTCCTAACTCTCGTTCATACGCTCACGATAAAGAGCGCAGATAAATTCTGTTTTCGTCCCACGCTGGTGCGTGCCTCCAATAACAAGTCCCGTTCGCTCTCCCTTCAATGAAAAGTTATCGATACTTCATCGTGACCGCAGCGTTGCTTTTCGAGTGGCAGAAAAACTTGAACGGCGCTCTTAAGATGCACGATCATGAACCTTTTCTTTCATTCATTCGAGTCGCATACCTACCTGATTGTGGCCAGCGGCGTAGCCAGGTGAGGAGGAAGGGGAGCACAGGAGGCACGTGCCCCCACCCCCAAACCAATTAGCAGAAAAATATTAACCTCTAAATAATAATTTATCCTACTCCGCCAATATGTTTTGACGTGTATATTATAAATGTAATAGAAAACCCTCAATAACTCCACAAATAAAGTTGTCATGGAAAAAAACAAGAATGGGTTGTTGTTAATGTTTGGGGGACGAAAGAGATAGAACACGGAAGTTCATATAATTTTTTGTACTTAAAAAGATAAAGAGGAAGAATAAATAAGTAAGCAAAACTGTAGGTAGTGATAAGATAACTAATTCTATCGCTACAATACGACAGTTTTAGTAAAAAAACTTCCCGAAGACCCATAAATTGTGTAATTTTTAGTGCCAAAGTAGCATAAAATGTGATTTCAAGGGATAAAAATGTTCACATTTTCTACAGAGGGCAGTTCCTGATCCCCGGGACGTGCCCCCCTCCCTCAACACTTTGTCCTTGCACGCCCCTGGTTATGGCCAACGTTAAATATTCGCCACATTTTATTCTTCAGCATAAATTGACCGCAGAGGAAATATAGAGATATTAAGCCATAATCAATAAGAATAGTGGTGATGTGAAATGTTGTAATAAACGAAAATATTATATGAGGGTAAGTGCGTTGCCTGACTGTGGTGCTAACTCAGAAGATATCGCGCGCGTAGCTCTACCAGTTTTCGTAGCTCTACCATTGTAGACGTAATAGGTTGAGTTACAAAGTTTATGAAGTTGACAAAATGGCTAATTTTATGGTGCGCGGAGTCATTTATTGCACTCGCGTGTCTTGATTTTTTAATTTTTCATAAAACAATAAATAAATCAGAATTGAGAATAACATTTCCTTTAAAATGACGCATTATTCATTATTATGGCATGCACTGAAGTCCAGATATAAATTTGCAAAGTACAGCGGCACATCATTTTGACGCCGACAGTAAGTCAAGGATCCAAAATAACGGTATTATTTTACAAGAGGTACAATCCGGATTTCGCCTTCAAACCTTCACTTTCCTATAGTATTTTTGCCTCCTGATTAACGTGGTGACATTCATTCCTGGCGCAAATTAATACTTTTCGAGATATTGGCACTTTTATGTATGCCATTTTACGCTTCTGCGCATGCGCCGCCATTTACGATCTTCACTTACTACCCCCTTCCTTTACGCACTTCACCTTCTGCGCATGCGCAAACACCTCCCACCCTACCAACTGGACCAGCTCGAGGGATATTTTTATTTTAGTTGACCAGCCCGTACATGTGCCGGGAAAGTGATTTACCCACTTCTACCTCCCACTTTGTTATGTATTGGACCAGCTCGAAGGATATTTTTTTCCAGTTGACCAGCCCGTACATGTGCCCAGAAAGTGATTTATCCACTTTTACCTCCCACTTTGTTATGTATTGGACCATCTCTAGGGATATTTTTCTCTTGTTTACAATTTCAAACATGTGCCGTGAAACTCATTTACCGCCATTCCAATATGGCCGCGCATGCGCAGAACCCGAAAAACGCTATTCATAAAAGTTAAAATATCTCGAAAAGTATTAATTTGCGCCAGGAATGAATGTCACCACGTTAATCAGGAGGCAAAAATACCACAGGAAAGTGAAGGTTTGAAGGCGAAATCCGGATTGTACCTCTTGTAAAAATTTACCAAAATAACATTAACGTTGCCATTATGTAACTAAGGACTTGCGACTCCATGTTTATGGGAAAAAATCATGACGCCGTAATGGGCGTGTTGCGTTAGGTTGACCGCTAAGAAAATTTAAGCACGCTTCGGGAGAGAGTTGGCTGCTTGCGTTCGAATTTGCAGCTTTAAATCCTCAATTATTCGGGGGAAACATGAATTCCTACACCTATCCGTTCGGTAAATATTCCTGTTTTATTCATCATTGCTGTCGGACCTGGAAATGTTGGGTTTTCCTAACTTGATGATCTCCGTGTCGCTCTGAAACATATCTTCTCTTAGAACTTGGTTCATAAAGTGGGTTTTGCGCAAATGTTTTCAGCTCCGATTTTTTTTTTTAACTTTCGTCCCCAATCCGCTTCTCACACGAAGATATCGCGAGAGTTATAATCAGGATCTAAATGACGTTGTTATTATCTGAAACTATATAGTAAATGTACGAAAAAATTACGCGGCTTTCTCTTCAATTGGCCCTGGTTTTAGAGATAATTGCAAGTAAAGATTTGGTGCTGTTTCAGTACCACGAGTAATCACGATTCTCGAGTAACCGGCTCCCCAGCTATGCCCATGCCCATCATAACCTCAACCCAATGCGGGCAGGACAGGAAGAGCCAAGGTCACTGAAATTGCCGAGGCTATGTGTGAGGAAAAATTAAATCTTAGAACAGAAGAGCAATCCATTAAACCTATCAAAATAAAAAAGTATACATTCTGTAAGAGTAATGCCCGCAAAAAATTGAGGCCGTAATCAGGTATCCAATCATATATCACACAACAGGGAGGAACGACCGTTGAGCTAGCTAAATTCTTACAAGGGTCAATGACACACATTAGCGACTCAAGTTTTCGTCTCAAAACAAAAATTAAACTTCGAGGGATAAAAATCAGCTGGCTAAGGCTTTATTAGAAGACTTAATCAGGTAGGCAGTTGCAGGCTAAGGCTACTTAATAAGAAGGAAAGCGTAAGGGAGTAGATGAAATCAGTATTAAGGTAATTAAAAAGATTCTTCATCTAGCTCTTCCAATTTTGCTTTCAATTTATAATTGCTCGTTAGATTACTCTAACTTCCCCTCCTTGTGGAAATCTGCTCTCATTCAACCAATTAAAAAGAAGCCCAATCCTGTAGAAATGTCTGACTACCGCCCTATTGCAATACTGTGTGCCTTATCAAAACCTCTTGAAAGATTCGTGTTTAATTGTGTTACTGAACATCTGTCTAAAAATAATTTTTTAAACAATTTTCAATCTGGGTTTCGCAAAGGTTATAGTACTCAAACAGCATTGATTAAAATAACAGATGACATAAGACTTTCAATGGATAAGCAGAAAATAACAATATTGGTACTCTTCGACTTTAGTAAAGCTTTTGATTGTGTTAACCATAGTATACTTTTAAAAAGACTATCTAATTTGAAAATATCTAATTCTGTTTTACAATGGTTCCGTTCTTACTTGAGTCAACGTTTCCAGGCGGTGAATGATCGGAAAAACAATGTACATTCTGAATTACTCCCTGTCGAACATGGGGTCCCCCAAGGGTCAACACTGGGGCCATTGCTCTTTGTCATTTACATTCAGGACCTCCCAAATAAGATACGTCATTGTAAGTACCATCTATATGCTGATGACTTGCAGATCTATATTGACTGCGATCGCAATGCGATCTCTAGCGCCATTGCACAAGTTAACGAAGATATCTCAATTATATGTGAATGGGCGTCTAAAAATTGTCTGAAACTAAACTCACAGAAAACTAAGAGCATTATAATAGGCAGTGCCAAGGTCTTGTCTTCCATAAACATCGGCTTACTGCCTAAAATTCAAGTTAATGACGTAGAAATAGATTATTCTGAAAAGGTTAAAAATTTAGGCGTTATTCTAAATAAAACACTAACTTGGGACGAACACATAGCATGCATTTCTAATAAGGTAATTAAATCTTTGCACCAGTTAAAATGCTTCCGTAACCTAATGCCAATACCATTGAGACTCAAACTAGCGAATGCTTTGTTGATTCCTCATATTGATTACTGTTCTTTGGTGATGTCGAACATTAATAAATGTCAGATATCTAAATTACAGAAAATACAAAATTGTATCTTGCGTTATGTGTGTAACATTGGATATTATGAGCATGTCACTCCATATTATAAGGAATTAAAAATGTTAAAAATTGAAAAAAGAAGAAAATTTCAAATGGGTCTATTTATGTATAAACTTTTAAAAACTGAAACTCCTTGTTACATTTTCCAGCCTTACATAGATAACTTTATGAAAAAAACAAGATTTACAAGAAATAAAAATAAATTAATTGTACCTATTCATAAAACAACCATGTACCAAAATTCATTTTATATTAATTCATGTCATGTATGGAATTCGATTCCTCAAGAGTTAAAAAATATCTCAGCATTCAATAATTTCAAAAAGTCTTTGTTTTCTTTTTATTTTTATGATACCTGAATTTATATAAGCGTCTGCAACTTGCAATTTTTGGGTTTGTATGTTTTTGTATGGTTTTTGATTTTGTTTCATGTCTTTGGAAATCTGTATACAGGTGGTTGTTTGAGTTGGTTGGTTAAGTGTTTCATGATTTCTTCTTTTTTTTTATGTTAACCTTCTCAGCCTGAGTGTTCATGATTATGTATTAATTTAGGCTCCAAAGGAAAGGATTCCTAGAGCCAATAAAGTTTATTTATTTATTATTATTTATTAAGGAGACTGAAAAAGGCACGTTGTGATTGCGATGTACCATAAAATATTCTAATAGACGAAAGGTTAAACGCAAGCAAAGAGTCAGCGCATTCCAAGTACTGTGATGTCATCTAAACATATAAAAAAGGATTTCTGTTCGTTTGTCCCCTATGCGTTTCCATACGGCTGCAGCGATTGCGACCACGGTTAGTGCATAGGTGCATTTCATGCTCCCGGGGCCCGTATTGCTACTTTCAGTTGGGTCCGACGCGTCCTTTGCATCGTTTTCTCATTGCCGAACCCCAAAAGTGCGTTAAGCGCCACCTAGCACCCATTCCCCACCCTCTGCTTACTCTCCCACCTTGCGATAAAATCCCCATTCACTTTGTCCTGCTTGCATTACTTTGTGCGCGCTTTGCGCGAAGTGAAGGCCGATTTGTCATCTTCCAGATCCAATACTGCCTTTTCGCGCAACTTCATCGTTCGTAGGTAAATGGCCAACGAATAACTTTGCAGTCCTTTTAACCGTGCATTCCGACAAAACGTGTTTCTTATCTGTGTTTTTTTCATATTTTCCGACTGAGAGGTATGATCATTAATTCCGATTTCTAAGTTTCCCCTTCTCTGGGTACTATCCTTCCCCAGCAACGCCGGGTAGCCGGCTTGTCTGAAATAAAAGGAAAAGCAGGGATGTTTATTTTTTGTCTCGGTCATAGCCGGAATTTCCAACCAGTGGAGTTACAATGGGAAGAGAAAGGATTTGAACTAGATGCACTGGAGAACTGAGAGATGTTGCAAAGTGCGAAATGTGAAGAAATGATGGCCAAAGATATTTGGTTCCCTTTTCATTCCCCTCTTCTGGACCATCCTTCCAGCCTAACCTCCGCCCCCACCTTATCTGCACTCCCCCTACGAACCTGCTTTTAGTACCCTAAGTTGCATCGAAAGTAAATGGAATTCACACCGATCTTTTTTAAGTTCACTCCCCGCCTCTAACCCCAGGTACGTGAGCGACAAAGTGAATTATTTCCCATCCCTATCACAATAGGTTTTTACCTCTCCCTAATTTAATGCCATATTCGGTATAATTGCACAATACAATGATATATATATATATTATATATATATTAATATGAAATAAATGTAATTTAATTTACTGTACAAATGGCGTATTGTTAAAAAAAATTGTTTCTGTAACAATTTATAGATTGTCTTGTTGATCTGCCTGCATCACTTTATGTTTTCTTTTTTTATTGTAATACTTAAAAAAAGTACGCTAAATACTGGTTTATTTGCATGATATGGACGATTATTCCCTTTGTAAACTTATAGAATGCTCCTGTGAGGCTAAGTAGTCTCCGAGTATATGACAAATATTTGTTCAAAATTCTGCGTTTGGATTACGAAACGAAATTCTCTGATCTCCAGTTTCAAGTTCACTCCCTGCCTTAATACACCCCATTCACCCCACGTCACCCTATCGGTAAACGCCTCTTTAACTTACAACCAGTCATGTGATGTAACGTAGTAAAATTAAATGAATTTCTCCTAACGATAACGTCTTTGGTAATTATTACTTGTAGTCAACACATTTTTAAAATTTAAATTTTTACTTGTAATCTAATTCAATGCTCATGCAAGTAATCGTTACATTTTAGTCAAATCCAAAGGGAAGTTTTGAACTGCACGCTCGCAGATCGGAAGGTATTTCCAGTCACACTGACCTCATTCACAGTTATATATTCTTGTCAGAGCATATTTAATTATGCCTAAATTGCCTAGATCAAACATTTTATTGCTGTTTCGTGCAACGGCAGTGAATAAAAATTAAAATGCTGGTTTGCTTTATAGTAAGTACTCCCCGTTAAAGAAAATATTGAAAGCGATTTCATCATTTACAGAGGAATTGCAATTGCAATTTTAATCATTCAGATTACTTTTAGAAATAGTAATTTTTAATATGAAAGTGAAGTTTTAATTGAGTCTGATTATATTTTTTCAATACTCTTCCCATCACTGCCTACAGCTAAAAATTGAAAATGTGGAATGACTTGCCTGTGTATAAGTATGGGTTTGCACCAGTGTTTTTCCCTGATGCTGTCTTTCCACGCCTCATCCACGGCTGGTTACATAAATCCTGTGGAATTATGAAGACCTCGATTTTCATTCACAATGATGATTGCGTCCGTACACATATTCTTTCCGCATTCCTCGACAGTCAGTGACTAAAGCCTGAATCACACGATCATTTTTTTTCGTCGCGAAAGTGATCACTATCGCGAGCACTGCGCAAAATGATCGTCGGCGGCAATTGTTTTTCGCGATGGCGATCGCGATGTGGATTCCCATCCCTATTTTTCATCACTCGTCCGGTCGCTTTTTCCGTCGCTAAAACCGTCACTAAAACCCCATATTAGCCAATCAGATAGCATGACCGTATGGTGTGATTGCAGCGCCACGTTTGACAAATGTGGGAACGGCATAAATAAACAAACACGCTATATAATTTCGTGGTGTGGGTCCTATGACAACGAGCTGTGATATTGGAAATGATGCAAAAAGCGACGGCGGGAGCGACCGTGTGATTCAGAAAAATGATCACAACAGCGATTGCTTTTCGCGACGGGATAAGTGATCTCGATAGTGATTACTTTCGCGACGAAAAAAAATGATCGTGTGATTCAGGCTTAACTATAAATTTCCCTCAATGGTAAGCTCGCTGAGCTACTCATTCGTGCAACAATTCCCCTTCGTCATTACCTCATGGCGTTTATTGAGAGTAATTTGAAAATACTCTCCTAATTTGCGAATGAAATTTTCGCCTGAACTGTTTTCTTGTGACGCCGACTAAAATTAAATTGGCGACGGATGAAGTCGATAAATACATCGTTTCGATAAGATAATAAAAACTAAATAACTATAGCACATTATTTTTTCGGAATATCGTAATTTTGGTGCGAACTCGGCAAATGGTTTGAACTCTCAAAAATGCACATTAACGAAAATAACGACTTCAATTCCCAAGAGTACAAAGTGCCATTGCCTAAAGTTTAAACACGGGGAACCACGCGGAAACTGCTTGGTACGCAATTGCAGCGATGCATATTATTTATTTACCACTTTTTTCTCGCTTTCTTGTTTGTTTTTATTTCCGGGAAATACCTGGTAACACAAATATCGACCACTTCCTGACTAGCTAGAGCGCTGAAATTTTCAGGATAGCTCAGAACTGGACGACAATGCAATCTTCTTACATTTTACCGCGATTGGAACAGCATCTCGAGTAATATCCAGGAATAAAATTAACGTGGATATTTAAATTAATACTATTTGGTCTATACACACACTTCTACCTGTCCTTTTACGATTGTTTTCATCAGGCCATCATGGCTAACGTCAGAGGCCAACTAAGTTGTCCCGTCTTCTCATTTAGATCGTTGAGGGAGAACCACCACATTATTATCCCGAGGAGTCGCAGATACTCCAACTTTTTAATAATTAGACAAACAACATAATAGAGAGCGAGAATAACTCGTTTAATCTAGCAAATAGGAATCTATCTCCCATTTAAATTGTGCACGGATTGAAGTGGGCGTACAATGCATACATGGAGATACGAAAGTGGATAACAATTCATTTTTGTTATCCGAACTGCAATCGCCTCACTCTGCGTTATCACTTCTTCAGGAGAAGCACACAGGATACGAAGACGTAAAGAAATAAATAAAAAACGCGGATATTCGTCGGTTGATTGGCTTTAGCGAGAGCATAATGAAAACAACCTTCGTCCGACCGCCAAGGGAACCGACGTCAGCAATGATAAACTTTCTCTAGACACATCCGTTGCGTAGCAGGCCTCGGTGATAGAGGGGAACGAACTAATTGAGGTCACTTCGTGCTACATCCGAGCAAAACAAATTATGCGACCAGTTACACGTTTTATCCTCAAAATCACGTAAATGACGCGCCTTTAAATGCAATTTTTCTGTCTCTGTATCATTAGCTTTGTGAGTGTGTGTACCGTGGAAGGATGGATTCGTTTCTTTGGTTATCGGTGGCAACATTTCCTTACCACAAAACAGGGTTGAAACAGTGATTCCTCAAATCATAAGAAAGAAAAAAATTCATCGGGACTCTAATCTGCGAGGCAGAAGTAACAAACAGCGAGCGCTCCTCGCTGTTTGGTGGGCCGGTCTCCACTTCCCACGATCCCACGCTCGAGAAAGCTTGGGCCTCCCTCCTTTGTCCCCCCCTTGAAAAATTTTACAAATCGAATTAGTCGCAGCCACACTTCACACTACTCTGGTGAACACTCAGTTGTATAAAAAAATTCCATCAGAAATAAGGAATCATTTATGTTATGAGAATGTTATCTGAAAAACATTCCGTGTGAGAAGCATCGCTTCTTGAAGTGTGGATACCCCCTGGAGGGTGGGTGGTGCCGGTATGGACCCTTCCCCCAACCAAATTCCCTGATTATGCTAATGGTTATGATCCTTGTGAACCTTCGCCTTTTGTTTTCTATGCTGGCTATTCGTTTATTTTCGAGCATATATCACTCCTTTGTATTTCAACTTTCAAGTACTCCGCTATGGTAGATATGTACGCCATCCTACTCGAAAACTGTTTCTCCTCAACCGGTGGTCCATGAAACCCTCTTTACCCGTTCAAACAGTGTAAGTTTTCAATGAATGGGGACATTTGAAAAGGAGACGTGTTGAACGAGGTACGAATGTGAGTCTGTAGATATTCTAATTGAACTGTTAATCCATATTTTGATAGTCTTACTCTACTAATTTTAAATTTCATCGTGAGGAAGAGTTTCTGCACGTAGCGACAATGGGAATGGTGAGAATGGTCTTTTATGATTTTATTTGTGGCTGAGTGGTCCGCAAAATTTCTCTGCATTGTGAACTTCTTCAAAGTTTACCTATTCAATGGACCTGAATATTCCACAGTAGTTAATTGAGGTCAAATGAGTACCTTTATGTGGTTGCCTAAGGGTATTAAGATATATTTTGTACACTGCCAAGATTTCGTTTGTTTGTATGATTCGCTCTGAGGAAAATTCGTCAACTGTATCGTGTTAAGGAATCGTGTAACGAGTCCCCAGGGCATGATGATATCTTGGTGAGTCGCCCAGTTGTCCAATAGTTTAATCAGAGTAAATTTTGAGGAAAATCTTTCGCTGATGGAAATGAGTTGGATGAATACGATGCTTCTAGTGGTGAAGAACTTCACTTCTTCTACGCATCGTCAGTTTACCTTTCCATAATTTCATCGTAATGAGTAATTTTATCGCCGGGAAAATAATGCTACCTCTCCAATGGTAGTATGACGTTTTTCATTCAGAGAACAAATATCGTACCTTGGCAATGATCTAATGAATAACTTACCTGGGGGTTTTTAGGTGGGCCCCTCTTCTCACCCGCCTCCGATCCCACGCTCGAGAAAGCTTGGGCCTCCCTCATCTCACCCCTCCCCTCAAGAAAAAGTTTACCAATCGAATTTTCCGCAGCCGCTCTTCACGCTTCTCTGGCAAACACTCCGTAGTATGCAAAAATGTCATCAGAAATAACGATTCATTTATAGGACTTTGGATATAGTGTCTTAATCTCCGCTATTAATCCGAAACCTTGTTAGTCTTGAAGTTCATGATTTATTTTCATTATCTTCCCAAACGCATTCGCGCTTAATTTTTCTTATCGCTCAGTACACATGAAAGATAAATCATTCTTGTTTCGTTCCCATTGATTTGAGTGGGTGACACATTACTTATCTGACAAATGAAGAAATTTGTGTGAATATCGCTATTGTTTATTTCATATGGATGTCTTCGTATGCAATTCCCCGAAGGCATAAATAGGGCACAGAATCGTCACATTGGATTGAATTCGAAACCCTGTCATTCCTTCGTCGATAGTTACTAAATGATAGATTTTGTGTCGCTATGTTGCGACTTAAGGAGAAATTAAATGTGATAAAAAAGCGTTATTGCATTTTTTACCTCCTTATCGACTTTCATTCAAAAAAGGCCTCGTTTACGTGAATTTTGTATTTTTGAAATGTTGATTTTATTTTAATTTTGAAATAATGTATTGTTTTTATTTTCAGGTGGCGGACAATAATATAAATCCTGAGTGGACACTTCTTTATTACTTGAGAAACAAACGTATCCTTTGACTTCATGTTTCAGTGATCTTACAATTAGCTTCATTCAAGAAAGTGGATTTAGTTGTCCTCAAATATGATAAATGCTTTTAGTTAACTTTTGTGCTAAATTATACTTTATGTAACGAGAAGAAGTATTTCAAATGAATTGAGAGAGTGTGAAACGAGGTGAAAATTAACCCTACCCTGCATAAAAAAATTTTCATAAATTTAATATTAATGAACATTGAAATTCTCAAAAATATTTCCTGCTTGAGGGTAAATTCTTTAAGTATCAATTATTATTTGTGATCAGTCTCTATGCAGGGGCGCCGACTTATAAAAAATATTGGGGGGCCCATATCGGAGGTCTTGCTCCAGGAAGAGGTTAAATTGAAAGTGTGTCGCAGCACCGAAACACTACCATGATTCACACCACTTGATTCAGTTAACCTGCTTAACCTTATAATTATTTGTTTCAACACTCATTGTTGAATTTATTTTAAAAGGTAACTATCGTCAAGCATGGGAAATAAAAATCACCAATACATTTTTGTGATTTCACAAAGCATAATATAACTTAATTGTTTTCTTGAATTATTGAGGGGGCTCCGCGCCCCCAAACGAATCTTTGAGGGGGCTCGGGCCCCCTCACGCCCCATGGAGTCGGCGCCACTGTCTCTATGCAAAGCAAGTATTGATTGCTATGTAATTTCTCAGGTTTGCCAGTGGTCTTATTGCCTTCAGGGATGGCAAATGAAACGAAACGAAAATGTTTCGTTTCGACCCGGAGCGAAACGAAAATACGAGGCCTGGGTTCAGTTTCGTTCCCGCACGAAATTAAAATCACCAAGGAGTTTAGTTTCGACTCGGGACGAAACTTTACTCCCGGGAACGAAACTAAATGAATCGAAACTCCGCTGCTCATAGTTAAGTTTCGATCGCAGAGGTTGAGTGGAGGGGGATAAGAGGGAATAGTTTCGACCCATTACATTTGACATGCGTTTAGAGAGGTTTAATCATTGAGATTAAACATCGAATGGCACGTCTGCGTTCACCGTTCTGCTGTTAGTGGAAAAAATATGAGTGCCCCATGCATCTTCTGGCGGTAGGCAGAACCTCTACTTCGTAGTCGGTGTGTGGGTCGAAACTAAACTGTTTGAAGGTGAATCACGTGGTCTCTCCGGTGCGAAACATTATCTGTGTTTCGTCTCCTTCCAGAGTTTTAGTTTAGTTTCGAACCGAAGTAGTTTTGACTCCGATTTTGTTTCAACCCCGGGTTTAAATCCATTTCGTTTCGTTTCTACATTTCACCCCCGGGAACGAAACTATTGAAATTTTACTGATTTTGACTTTCGTTTGCTTGCCATCCCTGACTGTCTCAATTCTTTATTTTTCGGTAGTTTACTCGGATTCTTTATCTTGGAGATTATAGTAGTTCCGGATCCCTAGATACGATAGCGTAGTAACTCTCCGAAACGTTGGAGTCAATCATATTTCTTTCTTAACCCGCGTAGGCTTTCTTCACTGCATCCACGGAGGAAACCTGAAATTATATGTCATAGGACTGATTCTCTGTCTTATTTTCCGAGTATAATCTGTTAAGTAAATGATATTTTTATTGCCACGAATGTCTTTGTATTTCAATGAAATTTCTTTTCTCCCATGCCCTCAAGAGTTTACTTAAGTCCACGAAAATGCATTATTCCCTTAAGTATGTGTCGATGTGATTAGTTCATCTATTTGGCGTGACGGATGTTGAGCTTAACCCGGTCAGTTACCACGTATTTGGCAAAGTGGACCATAACAAAGGAGGATAACTTTAACTTGCATTTAATGCTGGGTTGAACTTTCTATCTTGATAACCTTCATCTTAATATCATGATGCCTACAGCATTCCCATTACACTCATAGCCTCATCATGTTTTCATGAGGTGGTTGGAAGAGGGTGTTCCTAAAACGATCGGTCATATCAATAAGTTACGAAGTTTATTACATGAGCGTCGAACACTTCAATCAAGTGCGCTATGAGTAACTATTTTTTTCGTCACTTTGATTCGCGATTGGCATTTGGTATAGTGTGACTTTCCCACTATCCGCGGTTATCTCATTTTCAATCGTGGGGGAATACACTACTTATCTGTCAGTTATTTGAGATTATCATTCAACATCAATACTTGAATGCAATGAGCTATCTAGTTCACTCCACTATATCACTGCATGTATTATATTTGTTCATGTGTATTGATGCACCACCAATGATTATGCTTATTTTTAATACTGAATGATTCATACTTATAACCATTTATATTTAGACGTTATATTTAATTTACTATTGGAAAGTTGCCATTTTTGTTGCCAGTTGTCAAGACTCACTTGGCTTGTTCATGGCTCTGTGATTGAATGCCTTCTTTCCTTGCTTCAAGTGTATGTTTTTTCAATGAGTGATCAAAGGCACTGTGGATAAGAAAATTCTCGCCATTGAATGGATTTTTCTCCGAGTTCTTGGGTGCTTTCCTTGACTGATGATTTTCCAGTTCGCCTGTGCGGCACCAAGCTGGGATGTGCCGAAGGGGGCTGTGGAGCGTGCACCGTCATGATATCCAAATACGACCACGAGACCAAGAAAGTGGTGTATCCTTTAATTCCACATCACGGTGACGAATTTTAGGGGGGTCTTAGAGGTAATGACCCCCCCCCCCAAATTTTATCAAATTTTTTAAAGTTCCAATTAGTTTAATAGTTTAATTATCCTTAAATGTTTAAAATTGTTCCATTTCATCTATTAAGAATGAAACTTAAATTTTAGCCTCCAAAATGCGTAAAAAATGGGCCTCAAAAATTTCATGGGAAAACGCCCCTCTATAGCGGGAGTTATTCCATAATCCCCGGAGTGTGGTCATTACAACCCCCCCTAAATTTGAAGCTGAAATCGCCCCTGCCATATCACCCCATATTAATTTGTATTGTCTCCTTAATCCCCAAACTAATTGTAAGCCAAAGACGTGATCATTTTTCACGCATGAGCTCAGGAATCATTTTGAATCACGCGACTGGGGTTGCGGTAACCTATTTTCGGCGCAAAAAAGATAGAACGCTAGAAAGCATTTGGATGAAATTCTGCCGAAGCTGCATAGGGTCGCGTAATATATCGTTTTACTCCTAGTTTATTGATTCAGCGTTCTACCTTTATTGCGCCGATAGTAGTGAGTAGATAGCTTTGCTGCTGATTTAAGGGTCCCCGGTTCAAATCCTCGGTGAAGCCTTCGGATATCCTAATCAAAAACCCTCGAAGTTAGGGTTTGAGATGAAATTTTTCGCTATGCATGGAGTATATGTACCATTTTTAATTATTACCTACATCTCAGATGTGAAAATTTTGCCTCGGAGAATATACTTAGGTAAAATTTCAGTGTCGAGGTAAAGATTATAAAAAAAATTTGTTCTCTACTCCTTGAAAGTTTCAATATCATAATAAAGTCAGCCTAACTAATAACATCATAATTATGAGGTTCTAATTTTACTAATTTAACGACTTATGATGATGATGATGATGATAATTTAGCTCATCAAAGTCCTAAGTATTTTCCATTGTTGTGAACAGGGGGTTACACAACGCATCTTTACCACACCGTCCAATAATTGACATCTGAGATTTCACAGACTTATACACGGACTTAAAACGTGATGGTCACGATAGATAGCAAATGGGCCAGTGATCACGGAGTTTTGAGAAAAATCCTCCTGTGATTTTCTTTGCCAAGGTCTCTCCAAATCTATTTGACTGCCTCGTTTCAGTTTTATTATATAACGTAATTTTAAGGCTAAACTTTGGCTTAACTGGTGGTGTGAGTGTTCGTTTACGAGAACATTATGTTGAACAATATATTTAGTGGATACAAGTCTCGTAGCGGTACATCTGCCTAAAAATAGTTTTTTGTGAGAAATTATCGGAAAAAATAAGAAAAGTTGGATTATTCGCCTTCGTCTCACTGAGCCAGCGTCAAATGGTCTTGGCGTTTAGCTAATAAAACTTAGTGAATAAAGTTAGTTCATCTTGGTGAGCAACACTGAAAATAGGGTGAATTAACGGAATCTCCAGAAAAGAGTGTAGTGCATTTTAAAGAGCCATTAAAATTAGCGACAAGATCATCCTTATGAAACTAAGTTATTTACTCATTCACGACCTCGATATCCAAAGTGAAAAATTTACTCATAAAGATAAATCAAGTTAATTAAATATAAGTTGATCAGTAGCAGTTTTTAAAATTTTTAAAAATTGCAAAAGTTGAGTGTCACCTAACTCGGATTGCGAGTCAATACTCGAATAAAAAATGTATCACCCGACTAAGTTGACATTAAATCCGTATGATTTTACGATCTATCAACCTTTTTGCGAAATGAGACGGTGATAACTTACGTACGCTTACGATTAATTCAGATTGATTTTGTGTTGCATCCAGTGATTCGAATAATGGACGTATTGGACGTGCACTATATGTTAATGACGTTTGCAACGATGCTTCTTGAACGTCAGCGGCCCGCAATCTAGCAGCGTCCACAGATCATCTCAGCAGCAAGGTCAAGAAGGATTTAAAGGGTGGAGCTCTATCATTGCAGTTGCGTAGAGATGCCCTGTTTGCTTATGAGCGACGGGTTATGTAGTTAAAATAAACTTTTTCGAGCCTTACCGCACAGTGCAGGTTATCTCGCGACGTTTCGCGATCCCTGCGTGTTTTGTGTTCGAAGGTGATCGGGCTGCCACCGGTGTGGGTTGAATTTATATACTTTTCAAGTTGGTGGGTTCAGTGGCGCAGCGAGGGGGGGTTTTGGGGGATAACCCCACCCTCCCCCCCAGAGCTCACAGAAATTTTTAAGTTAAATCTATTTTACCTAATTGGATTAATATTGCTTATAGAATAGTGTGAGGATTAATAAAATATCCCTCAGAAGGCCGTAAAAATCACCTTTTTGAACCATTTATCTTCATTTCTTTCCGGCGGAAGGCCTCCGCACCTCCCGCTAACCCTGGAGGGTATGCAATACCCCAAGCACCCCAGTATTAGTTGCGCCCGAAACCCCCCCTAGCCTTAATTCCTAGCTGCGCCCCTGGGTGGGTTGGGAAAAACTATGCTACGCGGTAAGACCCGAAAACGTTTACTTTATCAGTAATGGACGGCGAAAGCATCAATGAAGAATTAAAACGGGTCATGTAGTTCCTCCTCTCATAAAAAGCCGTTTCGTGCAAGGCCAGTCGAGTATTTCGTAAGACGACCTTGCCCTTGTATGGCACTGTCATTCACCTCGTTAACGTTGCCTGGAAATTCGGTTTTATGAGCATGGATTATATTTTTACACGTCGACCGCAGTAGTTTTAAAAAAATATTTTTCCCGTGACGCTATCGGTGATTTTTTATCAGTTGCATGCTGGCACTAATTGTAAGCCAGGGGTGATTTGAGGGCTTTTGCCCCTCTTCCCCGAAATTTTCCCCTTATGACGTCTACCCGCGATACATCTGCTGTGAAAACACTATCCTAGGAGCTCCTATCATCTTGTATTTCAATTTTTTAGATGTGGTAACATTTCGTAATGTCCGTCGATACACAACGATCAATTCAACTTTCAACTCTATGCATAGGCGGATCTAGAGGGGGGTGGCACGGGGGCACGTGCCCCCCCCCCCCTTCCCCCCTAGACCCTTACAAATATGCAAGATTTTTAATACGGTCCCATTATCATTGCGTTCATTTTGTATTACGAGGTATCCTTGTGCCCCCCCCCCTAGAATAAAATCCTGGATACGGCCTTGCTTGTGCCCCCCCCCCCCCCAGGAAGAAATCCTGGATCCGCCCCTGACTCCATGGAAACGAAATATAAAGCTTGATTAAATGCATGGTTTTCCGATGCCTGGAAATTGGCAACAAAGTGTCAGTGTACGCAAACAGCTTACCACCCCGGCTCCCCCTATCCCCGAAGCTAATTCCTGGCTACCTGGCTGTTTTCGTATTATTGGTTTATGAAACGTTGAGATACCGTTTCGAATGCCTAAATTTAATTTTACTCTGCTTTGAAGTACTGTGGTTATTGTGGTGACCTCTATGGCCCCTATCATTGCCTAAGCAATCGGACCCGATCACAAATTGCGTTAGAAATTCACCGGGATTTAGTCGCACCGTGGCCGGTCACTATCACTGGCGGGAACTTTCACTACCGATCACGGCAACTGGCTTGGTCGTCAACGTGTTAACTTCCGTTTAATTTTTTTTTACCTCATCCGGTTTCATTGACCCCTTCGGATTGTTAGTTGATGATAATGACCTCCTTCATCAGAAATTTTTATTTCGGATTCTATTTGAGGTAAAAAAGATACCTCGTTTTCAATAGAATTGTATTGCCCAATAGTCTACTTCTAGAGCTTTCAATGTTCAAATCACCAAATAATAATTGTTTAAATTTAGATTTAGTATTTGGTACAATGGAATAAAAAGTTTTATGGAAATGGAATATGTTTAAGCTTATTTTTTTGCCGTTGTCTACTTCAAAAACTAACAGCCACGAAATACCGAAGTATTAACCGTTTAATTGTTGTAAGTTGAATGTTACCGGCGTCATTCGATTTCGGGGACTTTCGCCGTTTGTTACAATGCGAATAGGTTTTCAAGTATTTCCGTTTTTTTCTCAAGAAAACTGACGTTTTGCGATCACTCTTGAGCGGTAAAAAGTGCAACAATAGGGTCGTTCTCTTAGATCCAAAATCGCAAAATCCTCCCTATTCAGGCATTTTCTCGTTAGTTTAACATGTGAAAGCGGGAAAGCTGCCGCCCTTCTTCATGAGTTGGTGACGTCATTAGTCTCTCAGTTCATTTACTCGTTCAGGCAGTGCTTTTCTTTGAGGCGTTCGGAATTGAGGGAGAGAGAATCTAAAGGGAAAATAATATAAAATTTTAAATGTAAATGAAATAATTTTAAGGATATGGGGAAAAGTGGAAAGTTTGGGTAGGCTGGCAACCATATTCAGGATTCATCATATGGCCTGGGAACATATCTTGTATTGCCCCCAAGATTCTCTATGACTCAGTTATAATGTGGGCAGTAGTGGAGCCCTCTTCTTCCCTAATAGTCGCCAGTGGTGTATCCACGATAGGGACAAGAGGGAGGCTAATTGTAAGTGGGGTTCAACCTTACAGCAGTAGTGCGGGTCCGAACAAAATTACATTTCTATCTATTGTAAATTGGGTGCCCAAGGGGGGGCTATAGCCCCCTTACCCCTCCATAGATCCGCACTGATAGTTGCTCAATATTGGCCAATGTTGGTTATTCATTGGCATCCTATATTGGCTATATAATGGCAATGAGATGAGAACCAATAAATAGCCAATATCTGATATCTGGGGAATAACCACTCCCCCACACTCGTCCTCGGAAGGGAGGTCAATGCCCCTCCTATGACTTTAGATATTTATATTAGTACATAAAAAAAGGAAAACATTGGTTTGTCACATATTAATGTGCAGTGAGGGATAAAATATTGTTGAATTCCATAAATAACCATTGTAAAATAGCTCACATTCAGTTTGGTGGCATTATGTGGGATAGCCAATATTGGGCCATTAACGGTTTTCATTGGCGGTTCATGACCAATAAAAGCCAGCATTGTCATCTTGGTCCAACATTGGCTCAATGTGGTAGGATACTGGGGTTGTTGAGAAGACCATGAGCATTCCATTAATATATTGCGCTTACATCCTTGACTGTTTGCATCTCAGTCACTTGTCAGCTAACGCATGTCTGACGCCTGTGTGTGCGGTGCATGGTCAGGCGGTGACCACAGTGGAGGGCATTGGTAGCACCAAGCGTGGCCTACATGCTGTTCAGCAGAGAATTGCTGCGGCCCATGGGTCTCAGTGTGGCTTCTGCACTCCAGGTATTGTCATGTCCATGTACTCCCTTCTGAGGTCCTGCAGCACTGGAGGGAGTGGTCACAAGCCATCTATGAAAGACATGGAGATCGCCTTCCAAGGTGAGCATTTTGGCCCTGGTGGTATTTCACCCAAAAAACATTTTATATTGCTGCTTATGGTCTAGAGGATTGCGTTAAGCTCCAAAAAGAAATTAATTGTTTAACCATATGGTGTCCAGGGGCGCAGCCAGGAATTAAGGCTAGGGGGGGTTTCAGGCGCAACTAATACTGGGGTGCTTAGGGTATTGCATACCCACCAGGGTAAGCGGGAGGTGCGAAGGCCTTCCGCCGGAAATAAATGTAGATAAATGGTTCAAAATGGTGATTTTTATGGCCTTTTGGGGGATATTTTATTAATAATCCTCTCAATTTCTATAAGTAATATTAATCTAATTAAGTAAAATAGATTTAACTTAAAAATTTCTGTGAGGTCTGGGGGGGTTTTATCCCCCTAAACCCCCCCCTTGCTGCGCCACTGATGGTGTCATAACAAGAATTTGCTTCTTAATTTCGATGTAGCAAATGTAGCATAACATCATATTGTAAAAATAAATATCCAATTATTCATACCTATTACAAGGATAATACACAAAATGTAGTGCATGCATGCTAATATTTTCAACACTTTAATTGTTTTGCAAATACATATAATTGTGTCAAGATATGTTTTTCTTTATAAATTGTGCCATTTGTAATGTAAAAATTTTAAAAGGATGATTAGCCATGTAAATGCTTAAATAAATAAATATTCTCTTTCAAATCTCCAGGGAACTTGTGCAGGTGCACTGGCTACCGCCCAATCATTGAAGGATTCCGCACCCTAACAGAGGAGTGGGAGCAGTGTGGCTCTCGCTTACCCGCTCTCAATGGCACAACCTCAAATGGGTGTGGAAACGATCTTGCAAATGGCTGCTGTAAGTCAAACGGACAGGCTAATGTAAATGGCTGCTGTAAGACAAATGGTGCTGTCAATGGGTGCTGCAATGGGGGACAGATGGCACCTGGAGATGTGGAAATCCTTTTTGATAGTTCTTCCTTCAAACCCTATGATAGCTCACAGGAACCTATATTTCCACCTGAATTGCAGGTAAGCTGCATGAATTTGAGGTGATTGTTCATATTTTAGACTAGCCAGAAAACAATTGAGTGAGAACAGGGGTTTAAAGATGTTTTCTTTCATTGTGCTTTCAAAAAGAAACTTCTTTATAAAAGCCATTATATAAGATAAAAATAAATAAAAATATGTCCGTAAATATACATTGCTGCTGTCTCTAATGTCTGTCCTGTGGTAATATTTTGCATTTAGGCAAACTGTACTCAACTTAGTTAAGCTATGGTAAAAAAAAACAATATGATTCATTGAAGATTTTTATAATTTCATAACCCTCAGACTGCGGGGACGTTTTTAAAGCCTTTGTACATTGACTGCGGGGAAAAGTTCTTAAACGTTTCACCTATGGTAGTTTCCCTAAATTTTTATTGCTACCCAGTTGGAGCCCAAGAGCACTTAACCTCAGTGTAGAGATTGCTGATGCGGCTTAACTTTCCCCAGCCATCCTTCGCGGCAGGGGGTGTCTCCTGGCATTTTCTACCATACTACCCATTTATTATTGTTTTCATCCCGCTTCACACTGTTAATATGCCTACGACAAGTGCCCAATTGTAGGCCCATCCGTTAGCAGGAGAGAAAGAAGGGCTGCCCTGGATTATAAGGGTTCGCTCCTTTGGAGACAATCTGCCAGGCTAGGGGGCAAAATATTTCTTGGTTCTCTCCTGCTCAGGCTGGTAGCTAAATAGTCTCACAGCTAAAGGGTTAACGCTGCCATTTTGGTGCAAACTTCTTTTGTCTATGGGTTATTCATACACATGCCTTTACCTTTCTTCATGCAGTTTTACCTATTGGAAATCAAAATCACTTTGTATGTTCGACCCTAATACTTTACTCCTGGCCATGATTTCAATGGTAATATGCCACTATCAAGGTCTCTTGCAAATCCCTTCTCCCTTATATTTCCCCTCATCAGCCTTTCCTATTCCCCATTCACACATGGGCTTTTTTCTGTACTCTTTAATCTCAGATCATTCTCTACTTTGTTATTAGCTGTTGAGCAGTAAAATTTTCACCTTTACTCTCCATATGGCTGAACCAACTTTCTTTCTTTCTGTCTTTCACCGTCAAAAAAGGTGATGCTATGCTACTTGAAAAATAACCATAACTTGGGTAGATTAAGCTATTCAAATTCATGATTGTCGGTTAAAATTATGAAGACCTGTTGTACATGCTTTCCAACAACAGGCAAAGGGTTGACTATGCCATTGGAATTGGCTTCATTATGTGAAGTTTGAAATGTTATTGAATTTTGCATATTGCTGTTTATTACATATTGCTGTTTATTTCATTTATTTTACATGGCTACCTACATTTCCCAAAAAATCTGAAAAAAGTTAAATATTGCCTTTTCCAGCTTTCACCAGTTTTGGACCAGCAATATTTGCTTGTGAAAGGTCCCAGGGTTTCCTGGTATCGCCCTACTACTCTAGAACAGCTGCTTCTTTTGAAGCGTAATCACCCACAAGCACGCATTATTGTAGGAAACACTGAAGTTGGTGAGCAACTTGGTTTAAATTACTGTTTTGGCAAGGCTTGTTGAATTTTTTGCGTTGATTATATGTTTTAATTTTCTACCTGTGAGAATATAATAATTTCCCTTTGGATTGCTTTTTCATTAATGCTAACTGTTTTTGTACACTATTGAATAATACTGTGAGCTTGGATGTTTGTAAAATTTATCCAATGTGCTATTTTTCTAGGTGTTGAGGTGAAATTTAAGAATTGTGTGTATCCAGTGCTGATCAATCCCACACAAGTGAAGGAACTACTGGTAATAGAAGATACTGAGGGAGGAATTAAATTTGGGTCATCAGTGACCCTTAATCAAATTGATACGGTATTGAAGTCCAAAATTGATTCTCTTCCAGGTAAAAAGCATGTACATTTGATGTATTTGAAAGCCCTTGATTCCTATTGCAAGATAAATTAGTTATTAGACCAATAAATTATTAAGATAAGTTAGGCTTTAAGTATAGTTTTAGTATCCCTTAGCGTAACCTGGCTTCTTAAGACATTAACCCATTATTGCATAAAGTTATTTTTGTCAAATATGCATTTATAAAATAATTATTCTGGCTAATAAGGTTCATTTGAACTAATTTCTGCTATTTAAAAATTTTTACAATTATGTAATAGTTTAAATAATACAATCCGTCCGATATATCGGATGGTCAGTTTTCCGTGTTGATTACATATTCTAAATAGTATAGAAAAACTTGATAATATAGAGAATGGAAAGATCAACCTTTAGAATAAAAATGAGATAAAAGTTATCAAAATATTGAGCAAAATACTACAGTAAAAAGTAATTTACTTACTCCATGAGGGTGACTGAAAATTCTTTCAATGCCATGTCTCACATCCCAGTGAGAAATGGGTGGTGGAATCCACGTGGAACCCACGTGGAGAATTATCGTGGATACCACGTGTTTTTGGTCGTGGAATCAACGTGGAACCCACGTGGAAATTTGGTGGAAAAATTAAAACAGCAGTTGGTGCTGTCCTAAAACCATTAAAACCTCAACCACTCTATATCTAAACCTTCTATATATGTGTCTACGATTTTTCATGTGCTCTCATGGCTGCCTTTCCACGAATTATATAAAAATAGAATGTGCGATACATTTTCACATAACTAGCGAGGTTTCAGGATAATAAATGACGCAATGTCACCAGAGAGCTAAGTTCCACAAATTAGAAATTCTTTTTAACATTTTATGATAATCACCACAAATCCACTTGAAATCAACGTGGATTCCACGTGGGTCCAACCACTCAATATCCACCACCACCAAATATCCACCACTCAACGTGGATTCCACGTGGGTTCCACGTGGATTCCACCACCCATTTCTCACTGGGATAAATGCTTCTCAAGGCGATAAACTCAAGTAGTCAACTAAAATGTTAGCGGGGCGGTGAAGACAGACAACCATTTGAACTTAATATAGTATCACAATGTAGCGCAAGTCAACTGAAGCCCTGATAAAAATTAAATATGCATGTCCGATATATCGGTTGCTATAAACTAATGGGTTAACACACTGATATCAGATTCCTAAGTTTCCATTTATGTTATTATCTTTCATGCATTCTCTTATCATTTGACCTTCCACAAGAATTAATTTATATTTTTTAATTGTGGAACCTATATTCAGGAATCAGTAGCCATAAAAAAATCGATACCACCACATGAAATAGAGTTGAATTGCTCATTGGACATAATAGTATTAGCCTAGGTACTAAGCAAACCCTAGTAGAAAACATTGTGTTCTTTTGGTGTTCTTTATATGTTCATTCAGTGTTCAAGTGTTCTTTTGATGTTCTTTTGGTGTTCTTTTATGTTCACCAATTTCTTGGTGTGTTCTTTTGTGTTGGGATGTTTCATTTAATGCCATAATAAGAGAGATAAACTTGGATCCGCATTCTGCGTCACAACACGTTTATTAATACGACAGCCATTACACTTGCATCGAACCGGAAGTACAAAAAAAAAATTGACACTCATAAACAAACGAGATGCAAAAAACATACATAAAATAAAACACACCTTGGCGGCAATTTAAATCTACAACACCTCCCCATAAATTGGCGCCATGCATAGTCCTTGCATACAGTTTCTATGCTTTACCTTGCCTAATGGCTTAGTCAAAATGTCTGCTGGCATTTCACTAGTGGACAAGTAACGCACATTCACTTCACCTCTTCTGTGACATTGACGTATAAAGTGACCCTTAGCAGATATATGCTTTGTTCTTCCATGAAAAACTGGGTTTTTGCACAACTTCAACGCACTTTGATTATCATTATGCAAATTCACAACCTCGTTTTTCTTGCCTGTGAAGGCTGCAAGTAAACTTTGCAGGCTGAGGGCCTCAGTGCATGACTCTGACAAAGACAGGTATTCTGCCTCAGTCGAACTTAGGGCAACACTCTTCAACTTTCTGCTTTCCCATGAGATCAAACATTTCCCAAGCATGAATGCCTGCCCTCGATACGATAAACCATCACTATCATCAAACACAAAACCAGCATCTACATAGCCATTTAAATTTACATCTGTGGCCTTTTTATACACAAGTCCAATATTCATAGTTCCCTTCAAGTACCTCAGTACCCTTTTCGCTAAATTCCAGTGCACATCCTGATAATTACTATTGTACCCACTAAGAACACTTACAGCAAATGATATATCAGGCCTGGTGTTACAACTTAAATACAAAAGAGAACCAATTAGCTCTTGGTATGGCACTTTCACTGTTTTGCCTTTAAGTTGGCTAACTTTCAAATTATTATCCATTGGAGTGGTTGAGGGGAAACAATCAGTCATGTGGAAACGCTCCAAAACACTTTCAATGTAACCACTCTGATCTAATACAATTGTCCCCTTACCTAGATCCCTGGTAAGTCTCATTCCCAGGCACTCAGTAGCCTGGCCAAGATCTTTAACTTCAAACTGCTTTTGAAGCTCAAACAAAAGATCATCCTTACATGCTTCATTATTGTGAAACACATAGAAGTCATCTACATACAAAGCTATTATTAATTTACAATTGACTGATGATTTAATAAATACACAGCTTTCACCTTCAGTTTGCTCATATCCCAGATTAAGTAACACACCAGTAACTCTCTCATTCCAGCTTCTTGCTGACTGCTTCAAGCCATAAATGGCCTTATTTAATTTGCACACTTTCTCAGGCTTATCTGACTCCATTCCCTCTGGCTGGCACATATAAACAGTTTCGTTTAAATTGCCATAAAGGAATGCTGCCTTTACATCAAAGTGACTGATGGTCAAGTCCAGATTAGCAGCTAGGGCAATTAGCATTCTCAGAGTAGACCTGCGGACAACAGGTGCAAAAGTTTCCTGAAAATCCACCCCGTAGGACTGTGAATACCCTTTGGCCACTAACCTGGCACGGAATTGAGTAGAGCCATCTGAGGACGGCTTCCTCTTAAAAACCCACTTGTTCCCCACCACTTTAGCCCCAGCCGGTAAGGTCACCAAGTCCCATACTTTGTTTAACTCAAAGGACTGCATTTCATCATTCATTGCTTTCTTCCAAAATGACGTTTCTGGGCCAGTCAAAGCCTCATCAACTGATATGGGATCCTTACTACTTACAGAACTGCCCAATGCTAAAAGAGAGGTTACAAAGTCAGGGTACTGTTTAGGGGTCCTAATTCTTAATGGGTACCTTCTTTCCCCTTCTACATTTGATTCCCCAACTTCAAAAGATCCATCACCATCTTCTACACTTAGGATATCAGAATGCAATTCCCTACCCAAGACACAATCTTGACCTTCAATCCTTTCATTAATCCCAATTGATTCAACATTATTTTCAGGCAAATTGGGTTCATTACTTGGGAAAAAAGATAAAAAATGGTACACCCCACTTTTCTCAACCTTACTGGGAACACTTTCATCCAACAAATTTTGTCTATCAAAGTTTTCTAAGAAAACAACATTTCTGGCTTTGATCACTTTTGAGGGATTCTTAGCATCAATCAACCTGTAACCCTTTGTTGACTCACAATACCCAACAAAAATTAATCTTTTCCCTTTAGCATCCCACTTACCTCTTTTCTGGTCAGGAACGTGGTCATACGCGGGACACCCAAAAACTCTCAAATGTTTTAGAGATGAAATTTTTCCTCCCCACAACTCTTGTGGTGTCTTACCCTGAATGGCTCTATGTGGTACACGGTTTTTAATGTAGACTGCAGTGTTACAGGCCTCTGCCCAATAACCCTTAGGCAAGCCTGAATCAAACAACATGCATCTAGCCATTTCACATATTGTGCGATTAGCACGTTCTGCTACACCATTCTGTTCAGGGGTATATGGGGTGCTAGTCTGATGCTCTATTCCATGCTGCCTTAAAAAGGATTCAAACTTATGATTTACAAACTCACGACCATTATCAGATCTTATGACCTTTAACTTTCGGTCAGTTCTATTCTCTGCCCAAGTTTTAAACTCACAGAATCTATCAAAAGTTTCAGTTTTGGACTTCAAAAAATAGCAAAACAATTTTCTGGAATGATCATCAACTAGAACAAACATGTACTTAGCCCCACCCACAGATATATCACTCATTGGACCACAGAGATCCATGTGCACTAGATCTAAGACATTATCAGCACGAGTGACTGAACCCTTAGGAAATGGGAATCTGTGGTGCTTACCCAGCAAACAAGGAATACAATCATTACTTAATTTTAAGTCACAACATTCTAATTCCACACCATGCTCCTTCACAATAATATTCAGAGCTGAATCAGAGAGGACATGCCCAAGCCTTCTGTGCCACAAAACCTTTGAAATATCACCAACAGCACATGCAATGTCAACTGGTACAGGCTCTTGGACATCTAACTTAAATATACCCTCTGACAAAGTACCGGAAAAATCAGCTTTACCCTTAATTTTACAGTTTCCTTGGTCATATATTTTGCAGCCATCATGACCAAACACCATTGTAAAACCCTTTTTTGCCAACTGGGAAACAGATATTAAGTTGGTGGCTAATCCAGGCACTAGAGTTACATCTTTGATAGGTTTGATCACTTGGTCAGAGAATTTCACTAGCACATTTCCTTTCCCTGTGCTCACCAGGGTGGAGTCATCAGCACATCGTACACTGTGCCCTTCAACTCCCTGCTTATAATCACGCATTAAAACCTTGTGTGGGGTCATGTGAGCTGATGCACCTGAATCTATAATCCAGTCATCTTTACTGAATGAGGACACACCTAGAGCACATAGTAAGGACGAATCCTTTTTCGCCTCGTTCATGGGACATTCCGACTTGTAATGACCCATCTGCCAGCACTTAAAACACTTTACCTTCTTTTTATCTGGCCTCTTGTAATTCAACGACTTCGACGTCGATTCCCTTTCCTTCGGCGGCTTACCGGATGAATGCTGGCCCTTCAGGTTCCTGGTGAACAACACGGACTCCTCCTCCGCATTCTCCAACTTTAGATATTCATCCAGGCTGCCATTGAGGAGCTTCTCCTTGATGGTGCTGGTGGTGAAATCCTTATCCGACGTTGTCGCCTCAATCCCCATACGGTATGGCAAACACACTTTCGGTAAACCCCTGAGCATGATTAGTGCAACCAAGCCGTCATCTGCAGGTTTCCCCATACTTGCTAACTTATTTGTTAGCTCCAGGATGGAGGTAACGTACTCCTGAACGTTACCGTTATGCTTCGTTAACCTTGCATCCAGCAAAGCATCCCATAAGTTCATCCACCGCGTCTTTGTCTTTCCCTCGAACAAATCTTCCAAAGACTTCCAAGCTTCATTTGCCGTTGTGGTATTTTGCACGTATGGATAGAGGGATTTATCCACATGAAGGCAAATTAAGGACCAAGCATCAGTGTCCTTTTCCTTCACCGTTGCGTCAGCATCCGTAGTTAGCGGAGTCGTGGCGTAAGTCCACAGCTTCTCTCTCATTAAAATGAGCTGCATGCTGAACTTCCAGTTCATATAATCGTCCTTTTCTTTCAGTTTCTCCACCAAAGTGGCTAAACGCGAACTATTAGTCGCCGCCATAGTCAAACCGAAACACTCGCACCGATTAAAAAAAAAACTGCACCACGAGACAAAACAATATAATTATTTCTAACCGTATCTCTCTACGTTTCAATGTATCCAGGCATTTCGAAACGTTCTGGGCCCATGACCTGTTGGGATGTTTCATTTAATGCCATAATAAGAGAGATAAACTTGGATCCGCATTCTGCGTCACAACACGTTTATTAATACGACAGCCATTACACTTGCATCGAACCGGAAGTACAAAAAAAAAATTGACACTCATAAACAAACGAGATGCAAAAAACATACATAAAATAAAACACACCTTGGCGGCAATTTAAATCTACAACATTTTGATGTTCAATTTATGTTCTTTTTATGTTCATCTCAGTGAACACAAAAAGAACATTTTTCTTTATGTTCATTTTGTGTTCCCTTTGAGTTCATTTTATGTTCACCATGGTGAACACAATATGAACATTTTTTATGCGTTCATTTTATGTTCACTTTGTGTTCATTTTATGTTCACCATGGTGAACACAAATTGAACATTTTTTTATATGTTCATTTTATGTTCACCATGGTGAACCCAATATGAACATTTTTTTATGCGTTCATTTTATGTTCACTTTGTGTTCATTTTATGTTCACCATGGTGAACACAAATTGAACATTTTTTTATATGTTCATTTTATGTTCACTATGTTGAACACAAAATGAACATTTTTCTTTGTTGTTCTTAAAAATAAACCAGTATAAAAATTCTCATTCCTTGGAGGTGATTGTGGATAACTGCAGTTCATGTGTCATGACAAGTAGCTTTACATAAAACAAGTAGTAATACAGATGATTTTGGAGACTTTGTCTACCAAAAATGAGTTTGAATTTCGCCAACTTGAAATCCACAAAACTGTATTTTTTAGCAGTTTTCCATAATATTTCTAGAAATTTAAAATAATGAATTTCCGGGAAAAATATCCCAAAATGAAGGCATATCATAAAAAAATGGACATTGAACGATCCGAGAATGCAATCAAGGAACACCTGAAAACACTCTCAATATGTACTTTATTGCATACTAAACAGGGATAAGGCCTGAGCATTTGGCTTTCTACTATTAAGTTCGTTTCTAATAAAAAAAGCTGGAAATAAAATGATTCGAAACTTATCCAAACACTGATATCTGATTCACAAAGATGTGAAAGTGTTCACGGTAATGATGGGACTTCCGTGAAACCTTTTTCTTTGTTGTTCATTTTGTGTTCTTTTGATGTTCAAAAAAGTGTTCATTTTGTGTTCAAATTATGTTCACAGACGAGTGTTCATTTTGTGTTCTTTTTATGTTCTTTCTGTCACAAAACACATAAAAAGAACATAAAGTGAACATTCGGTGAACATAGAAGGAACACAATTTGAACATTAAATGAACATAAAAAGAACACTGAATGAACACACTTTTTTCTACTAGGGAAGCCAGTATCCTCACTAATGAGATGGGAAGAGCTGTAGTAATACTCCACTCTTACTTATTAATTTAATTGGTTTCAACACTTACATGTCATTTTCAAGAGATAGATCTTGAAAATGAAGTGTAAAAGATGAAACCTGTGGAGTTAATAAATAAGTATGGAAAATCACTATGGCTGTTTCTGTATTATTAAAATGAATTTATAAAAAATGAATTCATTGACAATTGATCTGATATAATTCTCACTGCATATCACTCTTTGGCTAAGACCTCATTATTTTATGATTTACATAGTGACCCATGTCTAAAGTACATTTATCACCTACTGCACTTAATTTGCTTCCATGGCATTCCATACCACGTTAATCTGCACACATTTTAATTATGCTCATTATAAAGCTGTCAGTGCATTATACATTCTGAGTTATTTGTTGAAATTAACTGTGCTAATTACTTCTTTTCAGAGCACAAGACAAGAGTGTTCAAAGCTATTGTAGAGATGCTCCACTGGTTTGCTGGGAAACAAATAAGGAATGTTGCTGTTAGTAGTCACTGTTTAATAGGAATAATGAGCTTGAACATTTCTTATTAAGAATAAAATAAATCTTAAGTTAAAAATTACTCTTCTTTTAGGCTGTTGGAGGAAACATTATGACAGGAAGCCCCATCTCAGACCTAAATCCCATCTTTATTGCTGCCAATTGTAAGCTGGAGCTGGTAAGCAAAGGTGAGACCCCCAACTCTTATAATGAGCCCTTTCTTGAGAATGGGGAACTTGCATGAATTTTTTTTATTTCATAGGCGGACAGAAAATTATTTTCTGAATACAACAAAGAAAACCGCATGTAAATCTGAGTTTTCCTTCGAGAGATATTTAATGATAAATATAACGAATTTTAAAGCGCGGGAAAAACTCCCTCACCCCCCAAGCCACTGCCGACGAAGCCTCGATGACGTCAAAGGTGCCTAAACATCACGCGAAGCTATTGTTGTGATTGTTTGTAATAGTCGCCAGCAGTTGTGAGAGCTTCGTTTGTTAGATGTGTTGATTATTTTATATTTTAAGATAAATATCCGACGATAGAGGCTTGGAAGCCCTCGTATTTTGCATTATTTATAATATTAATATCTGAGTAAGGCCATAAAATATAAAACTGGAGCAGTTAAACCAAAAATTTGATAATACCTAAATAACATCGTTGTAGGAGTCTGAGCCACGGCCATTGGAAGGGGGATACGTTAATTGTAAGTTGATGTTATCGACGGCATATCATTCATTTAAGTATGTAATTAGAACGATTTTGATGTTTACTAATGCCCGCTTAGCTTTTATATACAATGAATTCATCCGTTTATTCGTAGGTATCGGAGAATTCGTCGTTTAGGACTGTCTGTGCTTGTATTATGGGGTGAATTCCAGTCAATGCAACTTTTGCTCGCTGATTGGAGACATCTAGGAACATTTTTGTGCCAAAATAGTGTTATTTTCAACGTGACATCTCCCGTTAAGCTACTGATTATAATCACAGTGCCAGTGGTTGTAATGCACAAAGTTTGGCAAGGTTGAAAAATATCGGCCAAGAGTTATCAGTGTTCCATCGTGATTGAATTGTAAAAAGTGCTATTACGCTATCGATAAATGTCTAACAGTAGTGTAAAAATTGTCAGTGGCGTGCTAATCTCCGTTGTTCACCGTAGATATGACATTTCACGATCACGCTATTGAAATAAAAACTGTGTGTGAAGTTTGTTATTCCATTATTTCAACGAATAGTAGTGAGAAATGTCACCTGTGTCACTTGTGTGGGCTAATTTAAGGGTTTAAATCAGTGAATAAATAGTTGTATTCATCATAACGAGTTCTGTTATTGTAAGTTGTACGTGATGAATATAAGGATGTGATAGTGACATCCAGTTTTTGATAAGAGTATCCCTATGCCTATTAGTATGCCTATTTCCCACTATATTTTTATGGTATATGCTAGTATATTGTTTATGGATTTACCTATATTATTGAAATAGCTTTTAGCTTGGCAGCGGAACCGATTCGCGATCTCACATGTGGATTGTGTGCAGACTGTTTTGCTGTGAATTCGTACCGTAGGGCGGATAGGACTACCTTCTCCGTTAATCCGGCGTTGCCAAATTCAACAGCACAGCTTACTCTAATGTCAACAGCACAGCTTACGATCGTTATCCTCCAGTATTACAAGTTTCTTTTACAACTCGATTTGCCGCCGACGTATAGCAATAATTTGTCTTAACAAATTCCATGAGGGTCGTGGCATCAAATTTTGGTGTCCAAAAAAAGGCTGGTGTCCTAACACCCCATGCCACACGCCTTTTAGGCGGCTTGCGGGGTATTATGTAGACGTAGATGAATTTCAGGTGTACTATTCGAACGAGTGGCAACGTTATCATCCATTTTTCTGATAACCAAAACACACGAAGTGAAACGCTTGTACTTCATTATCCCGATGCCGCATTATTAATATCCCAAGTAATAATCTAGGCACAATAGTAATAGGAAAACTTGCCCAAGAATAACAGAACAAAATAAAGTGACGATGAGCGGCTAAATACTCCCTCAAAACAAATTTTACACCATGCGCTCAGCGTATTTCCCATAGACCTTGAATTTCAAGGTCTATGGTATTTCCCTACTCCCTATGGTTGTTTAGGCACCTATGACGTCACGCCTGGCCTCGGCAACGCTCGGGTGTCTTCGCGCAGTGGTCGGCTCAGAGAAATTTTTCTCGATTTTAAATGCAATTTTTTTATTTCTTTTGATGTTGAATGGAGAAACTGAAGGTATTTTTGCGAGCTAATGTATCCATTTGACTTATTCAAAATAGTTTTCAGAGCAATCTAGGACCCATGCAAGTTCCTCATTAAGTAAGTATGTAGGCAATTTGAATATTTAATCTCACATCCAGTAAATGTTGGTGATTTTTCTTATTTTTTTCTGTATTTTAGATGGTGGGTGTAGGACAGTGACAATGAATGGATCATTTTTCACCAGTTATCGGAAAAATATTGTGAAGCCAGATGAAATTCTTCTATCCATCACGATACCATGCTCACATGAGGTAAGCTCTTTCATTTTTTTCTTTTTTAAGGATTCTTACCACTGCTTTTATCTATGATGGATGTTGCTTATGGAAAATGCTTCTTTAAGATAATTTTTATGATCTGACAACATTTTGTATGCAATTGTCTGTTTCAAATTAGTTTGAATTAAAGAAGTTAAATGTTCATGTCAGTCTTTACTGACTCTCACACTAGAGGGAGAACCTTTAATTTGCTTAGTCTGAATGAAATAAAGACAGCAAGGTGTTGTCATATTGAAAGCATTAGGGGTTTGCAATGAAAGAGATTAAGGTATTTGATTTCTCTATTAATGAGAAAATTTAATTTTGGCCTATTTTCTAATGGTAAAACATGTCTGGAAATAATATGTGAGCTTTGAATTTGACAGAATGCTAATGGTACTGTGGTTTTTTAAATGAAAGTTATAAATTATATCAAAAAGCACAATTGTGAGTGTTTTCAGAATATTTTGGCAATTTCTAGCAAAACTTGTGGCATATAATTCAATTAATTGAATTGGATCTGAAAGGAAAATTTTTTCAAGAATCATAATTGCAGCCGTGCATATTTTGGTCACAAGATTTTTTATCTTATTACTTCCTTGCCAAGAAGCATAATAAATTTAATTTGTAATACATTTCAGATGATGCATTTTAAAGCCTACAAGCAAGCAAGAAGAAGAGATGATGACATTGCTGTTGTCAATGCTGCTTTCAATATTACATTCGAGAAACCTGCCAATGCACATTATCCAGTAGTCCAAAAAGCAACTATTGCATATGGAGGAATGGCTCCAACAACAGTGGAAGCAAGTTCAACAGCTCAAGTTTTTATTGGGAAGTAAGTACCCCTTGGATTAATATTGCATGTTAAAAATTGTATAGGTTAACTTCCATTAACTGCTAAGTTCTGCATAAATTGTGTTGAGGAAAATCGTGACCAAAGGAAGTTGGCTTGAATTTTTCAAGTTCGATTTGGGTTCATAATCTAGGACTGTCTCAAAAATGAAGTAATTAGTATTTGTGATTATAGAAATAAACTTGAGATCCATGCAAGAATACCAAGGGATGTGCAAAATGTCGAGGTGCAATGGATTACAGATTAAGGCACCACATATGTATGGCAGCTCTTATGTTAGATCAACAACTTCACATGGAAACACTTGTGTGTATTCTATATTGGAATCAATATTGAAAGATTCAAGAACGACTCCTTGAGTTGAAATTACCATCCATTGCTTCAATGCCAACCAAATGCTGAAACTATTTCAGCTAGCCAGGAATCCATCATCATTGTGAATTAGGTATACATACATGCATAGGTGGTCTCTGAGGATGAGAATGCGTTTTCCTCTCTGGAATTTTTTCTCTGAGATGCATTTATTGTTTCGTTAATACTCTCAGTTGACATTTATCTCTGTATAATCTTTGAATGTGGATATTTTTTTCCTTCCCTCATATGTCAATTAGGAATTTAGTATGTTGCGTTAAATTTCATGCAATAAGCCCACGTGCCATGATCATTCAGATTTCATGATCTCTGGCCTTCAATCAGCCCAAATTTAAATGATATTACAGTGGAGCCGGAAATATCCACTGTTTGACGGACTGTTTGTTGGATTATTTGTATATAACACTACTGTAGCCTGTACCCCCCGGTATTTTTATTTTCAAACTGCTGCCAGTAGACTCCCAGGTCACCAGATGGCTCCTGTTTGCACCTGCACACTAGGATGTAGCTGATTTTTCTAAAATCAGAAAACTGAAAATTTTCGTTACCAATACTGTTGTGTTATTAAAACGTAATAGAAGGGAAATCCTTGGGTACTAGTAAATAAGGGGAGGGGGCACTGGTGCATACCAGTGCCTCTTTGCCAGCTCACTTTGCACTCTAGCATCTAAGAAGCAGCTGAAGATGTATCAAATAAAAAAAAAGGTTTTTACTCATGGCTTATGAAATGATGTTTACCCTTGATATACCATCTCATTGCAAAATTGAATGTTTTAGGTGGGATATTTTGGACTCTTTGCAGGACATTTCAACAGGTTTGATAGTCAAAAAAATTTCATTAATTTATTATTCTAATCAAAATTAAAGTTTTAGCATCTGCAAACTTCATACTTTTTCGATTATCAAAAAAAATCTGTATCCTATTGCATGCTTGCATGCGACTCAACAAGATTCTTGAATTTCGGAGACACTGGTCAAAATAAACTAAGAATGAGGATTCAAGACTAATGAAAAGGTGTTACTGATTGTTGATTGATTATATATTATTTATCCTATAGTTGTAATCAGACATAATTTCAATTCCTTTCGATTTGCCTCTGGTATCTTTTAAGGTGAATATTGTTTTTCTTTGAGAAATTTTATTAATTTCCACAATGTTAAAAATATTTTCCTTGGGAAATAGTAATAACATTTTATGAAAGTAAATTGTGGTACTACATATACAATTTATTGAGATTGGAGAAAACATTAGTATAATATTGTTTTTTGGAACAAATTAGTTTTCAAAATGTAGTGACTTTTTTCAATTTAGTCATTACCTATTTTACGATTTAAGTCCATCTCTGTTTTTTCTTACAGGACATGGGGTCCTCATCTGGTTGAAGATGTCTGTAATGCTCTCGTTGAAGAGTTGCCTCTTTCACCTGATGCTCCTGGAGGAATGATAGCATACCGAAGGTCTCTTACTCTCAGGTAATTGTAGTACACATTGTATATGCTCCTTTTAATGGATTCAGACAGAAGTACATCTACAAAATCCACCATTAGGGCTATGAGGAGGAGAAATATATCACCAAAATCTTACTTTGTCCTGGTTGAGACCCTGGTATTATGAGTCACACATATTTATTTGTTAGTACCCAAATAACGACAGTTAATGGCCTAAACCTTGGTCTTGGTAGCAATTTATGATTAGTGATCATAAACACCCTTTCCTGGGCCAGACTAGAACACATGACCTTCATTTTGGCAAGCATGGACTTAACCCTACTGCCACTGAAATGTTACAGCTCCATTTCTTTGGCCATTGCTTAATCTGTTGTCAACTCTGAAACTTGTCATAAGTAAGTAACCATATCTATATATTAAACCAAAAATTCAATGATACAAATATATAAAAAAATCAAAAGCCTATCAATATAATGTATAAAATCGTAAATCGTAAAACAATTGCTCTCATATTGATCTCTGGTTGGTGGAAAAATTGGCCGTAAATTTATGATAAAAAGAACCATCGTCTACTATCTTAAATTTTCATTCTCCTGATACTAAATCATTTCATTTTTTATATTTCAGTTTATTTTACAAGTTCTATGTGGATGTGTATGGAAAGCTATACGGCAAAGACAAAATGTTGTCAGAGAGAGAGAAAAGTGCAGCCCAAGGACTCAAGAATCTCCATCCCCAAAGCTCTCAATATTTTCAAGTGGTATGTGGCTGTAATGGTTTACTATAGCACTTTTTTTTTTAGCTCTAAGCTGATATTCAATAATGAGAGTAATGACTAATGAGACGCAGATGGTGGGACGTGACAGGGAATGTGTAAAATATGTATATGCTCACCAAAACTTCCACTATATTAGTAGAGATTAGAGGCAGGAATTGGAACTATTGTTTGAAGGGAAAGAAATTGAAAGGGCGGACATACCTCCCATGAAAAATACCTTGATTTACCTTGTCGGTGTTTTAAAATAAGGTATTTGCATTTCCTTGCAGATTACTCAAAAGATTTATAAATTTTTAAATATAATGTTTGCAGGTGCCTCCTGATCAGCCCAAAATGGATCCAGTTGGGAGAACCATTCCTCATTTATCAGCATACAAGCAGGCCACTGGTAAGTGAAAAATGAGCAATTACAGCACAATATTTTTTTGTATCATTCATTGCATTGTATTTCATATAAAAGTCCATAGCTGGTGTAATATAAATAAATTGTGCATACAAATATGTGTCCACAGTATTTTCCCTTAATTCTGTTTTAAAAGGAACAGAAAAATAGAGCTGTAGAGCAGTAAAATTGAATCTGCATTCTTGCTTGAATTTGTATTTTTCATGTATTAGGCATTGAGCAAATTTTTGTGGACCTCTCTTATGTTTTAGTTTTCATTTTCTCTAATATTTTGTTAATTCATAAAGTTCTTATATCAGTAAGCTAAACAATTGGACATAGGCTAACAGTAATGATAATTCTGCATTATTCCAAACTCACATACCTTCATGGATGCACAAGTCACAGCTTGTATATACATTTACATATCATATCATAAATTATCATAAATATATTTTTACCAGTGAAATTAGGGCTACAAAGTCCTCATTTGTTAGACATTCACGCACAACCAAACCCCCTGAAAAATGGAAAAACCCACTCAGGTGGTATTTGAACCTACAACTTCTGTACTAGCAGGTGAGGACTTTACCATTCTGCCACCGTGGCTGACCAATTTATGTAGCATCTGTTTGAAATAGCTTGGAACGTAGGTTTTTGCAGTGAGAGGCATTGTTGCTAACGACTTTCAGGAGCAGCTGCGTGTTGTGCTTTGTCATCTGAGCTTTCGCATCCATTACAGGGTGCATCATCAGGCGATGAATGGAAATTCGGAAAAAGGTTGTCAATTAATATATTAATCCACCCTCCCCCATCCACCGGAAGAGTGGGGGAGGAGGGCGACACTGACGTCAGCAGAACTCTCAGCCCTGTCCATGAGCAGCAAGCAGACTCTTCCCCATTGCTGGTGAATAACCTTGCTGGAAACATTCTCGCCGTTTTCTCTTCTGCAAGATTCTCTTCCACGTCTGGCTGAGTTTAATACCGTCAACTCGGTTGAAATTCTGGGGGCATTTCTCAATTTCAATAGCCTCCCGAATTAGTCGTCTATGATAAAATTTTTCTTGGGCTAACACCTGCATTTCGTCCATTAAAATTTAATGCCCGTCTTCCAAGTAAGCATGCTCCGTTACTGCTGACTTCTCTATGTCATGATGTAATATCCCCCATTTGTCTTCTTTAAAATGGGAAGTCACAGAATGCCCTGTCTGCCCGACGTAAGATTTCCCGCATGAGCACGGGATTCTATACACGCCTTCCACATTGAGGGGATGGAGTCGGTCCTTAGCAGAAAGAAACATTATTCCGGTGGATGGGGAGGGTGTACGAGTATATTAATTGACAACCTTTTTCCGAATTTTCTTTCATCACCTGATGATGTGCCCTGTAATGGACGCGAAATCTCGCACAACAAAGCGAAACACGCAGCTGCTGCCAAAAGTGGTTAGCAATGATCTGTTATAAATAACTGCTCTAAGCTGCTATTATAGAAATCGCTATTTTTTTATAAATTTTGATGGATTTCTATTCAATTCTTTCGGTTGGGCCAAAGTCCCATCTCCCTCAGAGGCTCAAATACCAAACCTTGCATCACCCTTGCCTGCATGGTTGCAGTCACTGCAGGATAACTAGTGTAAATGCAATGCAAATTCTTCATGCATAATCAAATGGTTGGAGAAGTAAAAAAATGACATAAACATATTATCAAGGAAATGAAAGTCCATTATTTCTAATTTTTTATTGGGATAGGTTGTGCAGCCCATTTGAATTTTCTGAGTATCCCCACCTAGGTACTAGATTTTATGAAGTTGGTTACCAGTTTTATTCTGAGCCTGATAATCACATGGTAAATGACCTTTCACAAGTCAGAGGTTGATGCATGCGTGGGATTTCCAGGGCCTAACCCTGAATGCTTAAAAATTTGCTTGCCTGAATTTTAAGCATTGTTGTGTAAAGTTTATGTCATTTTGTTTTTTCAAAGCTTGGGAAGCCTCGTGTTTTGCGAATTGAAATGGAAACATTGCTGTGAACAATCGACCACCAAAATGTCATTACTTCAAATAGAGCATGTGATTGATTGGTAGCTAATTTCTTGCTTTTATCAATCAATTTATATGATGGTGCTGTAGACAGTTACATATTGTTAACAACTAGGTACATAATTTGGATTATAACACCACCAAGAATGTCCCAGATCTCGAGATGCTCCCATTTTAAATGTTGTATTACATCTCTTTTTGCCTCATAGTATGTGAAAGTTGCACCATTTGCGGGTATGAGTGTCAAGCATGTGTTCCATTTTTATTGCTATTGAATTTCATTTTTTAACCTATGAGGCTCCATATCTATTGAAAATGGGTACATCTTTGTTCAAGGGTAGTCTTTAACATTGCAGAATTGAAAATGAGTCCCCATTTTATACTTAAGTCGTTCTCATATGAGGGAAGGAAGCAGGGAACATTTAAATGTTGCGACCATGTTCCCGTTAGTCACACTTTTGGCCTTGGTTACTAATTATTTGTATTTTATTTCAGGTGAGGCTGTTTATTGTGATGATATACCTCATTATGAGCATGAACTGTACCTTTCTCTTGTCCTGTCTACAAAGGCACATGCCAAGTTAATTAAAGTGGATGCATCTCCTGCTTTGGCTGTTGATGGTGTCCATGGTTTTATCAGTGCATCAGATATTGATCCTAAGAGGAATAATTTTGGACCAATCGTCCATGATGAAGAAATATTTGTATCATCAACAGTGAGTACATACATTGAAGTATTGTTTTGATGAAAATTTTTTGGTAGATTGATTCCAGATTATGTCATTGCTGCTTGTAGAGAATTTCAATTTGAGATGTGGTTTTAATTCGTCATGGAATAACCTCTGACCTTCATCACTCCTTGACGTTAGCATGTTTCAAATGAAGCTAATAAGTCATATTTTTAAAACTCATGTCCACAAATAAGGCAGTGAAGTGTAATTCAGTCAGTACATATCTTTTGGGATTGTACTATGTCTCCCTCTTTGGAAGTCATGTCATTTAAATTTATTTTAGTGTTTCGTACTGTTTTAATTCATCTAGGTCACAAGCACTGGGCAGGTTATAGGAGCCATTGTGGCTGTTGACCAGCCTACAGCCCAAAGAGCGGCAAAAATGGTGAAAGTCGAGTACCAGGATTTGAGCCCTATTATTGTCACTATTCAGGTGAGTGAGGATGGAGTTCATATTTTTCAGGGCCTGAGGGAAGTTGTGATCGTCAATTGTTTAAATACCAAAAATTCAAAAATCAAATAATGTTTGTGTGCTCCTGACATGAAGTAGATGAATTTCCTGAGGCTTTGGGGGATAGTGCCCCCAAATAAAAAAAATTAAAATATTGTCTAGTTTTGATGTATAATATCTCAATCTGCTTAAAATGAAAGATGATTTATTAATTTCATGGTAGTGAGACGAGTCACTGAATACAGACTAATGACAATCCCCTGGACCCCCTGTTGCCTCGGTCGGGTTGCACCAATCACCCCCCAAAGCATATTCCTGGTTATGCCACTAGTTTGCCCTGTAGTGCACCTTTAGGTGACTCATTTAAGGTTCACTAAATATGCATGCACTGCTGTTTATATAACTTGAATTTGGCTTCAAAGTTATGTAAAACCTTAGATAAAAACAATACAGTTTACTTATGCTATATAATATTTCCTAAGGATGCTGTGGCTAAGGAATCATTCCACAAAGGAACGCAACGCACACTGAAGAATGGAGATGTAGATGGGGCGATGAAGTCTTCAGTGCATGTGATTGAGGGTGATGTCCACATGGGGGGCCAGGAACATTTTTACCTGGAGACTAACAGTGCAATTGCTATTCCAAGAGAGGATGGATGTGAATTGGAAGTGATATGTTCCACACAACATCCAACTGAAGTCCAGGTAACTTGCATGTAGTATAAAGGACGTATGCATGTTCTCATTGATAATTTGAAGCCATAGTGTCGCTCATTTAAGTGCTAGTGGATGTTTGGTCCAATAATTATTAGTCAACGTTACTTGTATGGTATGTTTAAACAATTAATTATAAATAAATACTTTGATTTTAACTCATAGAAAGAAGTATTTGGATGTGATAATTGATATAAATTATTTTTGGATTAGAGATAGCTTTAGAGCTCCAACATTAATTTTGTGCTTTATGGACTTAATTAATTCTTTCTAAGATTCCATTGTTCTTGATTTTTACTGCATGAAACTTTAATTTATGATTAATTCAAATTTAGATGTTAAGGGGCACCCCAAATTAAGTTGTCTATATTTTAGTTGATAGTCAACTTTAGGGCAAAAGAGGAAAAGGTAACTATAGCGCACATGAATTAATAGCTGAATTTATCAATTGCCATATTTGTTGGTGTAGATATCTTTTCAAATGGTGGCCATGGTAATTAAATCTTAGACCCCCACCTTATTTCCGACAGAAGTGATAAATTAAGAGATATTTTTTTCTGAACAGAGACATATGGGAATTCATTTTTCCCCAAACCATAAAGGACTTTTAATAAGTGCTAGTCATAATTTTCTTTGAGCATTTGCTTTTTAAATTAAACGGTTGGTGGCCTAACACCCCCTACCACACGCCATTTTAGGCAGCTTGCTGGGTAATATGGAGATATAGATAGAAATTTGTTGGTAAATATTCACTGTGATGTGTTTACCCTAAGATTTATTAGTATTCCATTATCAAATTACCAAAAATAATATGTCTGGCCAAAGGATTCAGACCAAAAAAATACATATCAATTATCTGCATGTTACCAGATGGCTCTGTTTTAATATTTTTATTGTGGTGTAAAAACTTATTGCAATACAAAACTAACTTCTATCCACAGTGATACACAGATATATGTATAAACCTAGTGGCCAACCTTCTAAGTTTCCACACCAAGTTACATGGTGGCCAACCCTGAAGATTCACACAGATTAAAGATCTACAACAGGCTCAGGTCATCTGAGATAATGAAGTGCTGGTTTCATACAGGACAACTTATTTTAATCTATGTATTCTCAATGCACTTAGTTTTTTGTATAATGCTTGAAGTAATAGTGGCTCTTTTTAAAATGAATTGAATGATATGCAAGTGTAAGCAAGGTTGCCAATTTCAGTTATTTTATTGTTTTTAGCTTGAAAAATTACTTATCTCCTGCACTAATATCTACTGTTGTGTCCATTTTGTCAAATCCTAAGTGTGCGAGTCAATATTCAGGGTATACATACATTTTAGATAACCCTTTTTTTGGATGCTTGTGAATATTCTCATAAGACATGGCTTGATCTATTCTTTCTTTTGTAAACTCGTTGATATTATTTCATGCAGAGTTTTAATTCATTTTTGGACTTACTTTAACATTTTAGAAACTAATTGCGGAAGCCACTGGAATGCCTGCCAATCGCATAGTGTGTCGCGTGAAGAGGATAGGTGGGGGCTTTGGAGGGAAGGAGTCTCGAGGAGCTCTCTTGGCCCTTCCTGTTGCCATAGCAGCTCTGAAGTGAGTGCTTGTTGTTAAACTTTCTCTTGGGAAAAAATCCATGTAAGAAAAAGACATGTAGCTGAAAAGGAAGAGCCCTTGTTGTAAATTTAGAGAATCTGGGTTGGTATTACAGTCAGGGCAATTTATTTTTTCTCTTTGGAATTTTCTCACTTCTGTATATTTTTGTGGGCATGAGGGATGCAACAACTCCCTGAATGGTGGGCAGGCCAGTGGGGAGGGTCCCTAAGGGCAAATTACAAAAAAATAGATGGTACTAATAGCATCTTTGTGAAAAAATACATGTATGTGCCAACTTTCATGGTGATCGGTGCAGTGGTTTTGGACTCTATCAATCTCAGACAGATGTAAGAACTTCCTATTTTATTTATATTGATATATGTACATATGTTTCTGAATCTAAATTCATTTCCAGATTCAATCGACCAGTAAGGTGCATGTTGGACAGAGATGAGGACATGGTGGCTACGGGAGGAAGGCATCCATTTTACGGAAAATACAAAGTAGGATTCACGAAGGAAGGGAAAATGCTGGCCTGTGATGTTCAATTCTACAACAATGCTGGAAACTCTTTGGATCTGTCTGCCTCTGTAAGTTGTGCACACAGTATTTTCTTTATGTATTTGTAAAAAAAATATTGGGTGTGTCCCTTTTGCAGTCTTAGGAGTTTGTCAAGGAGGGTCAGGGTTGGCGGATATGATTGAGAGTAAGGATAGGGTACAGGGGATTTGGAATTCATTTGCACAAACACAGCGAGACTTTAGGCTTTAGGGTGAAAATTTCGTGCATTTTGATGTATCTGCCGCCGTTTAGCCACAAAATGCCTAATTTTCGCCCTATAGGGCAGTAACTCCACAAAATCTATAGGGAATGACCATAAAATATTATATTTTTAGAATTTTGACCCTCCCCCCCTAAATTGTATTTAAGCGAGGGTCAGGGGTTCACCTAGAGGTCTCAAATTTTTCAGGCCTTATTTTTGATAAGTCCCACAACTTTTTTCCATTGGGCCAGGCGGATTTGAAAAAAAAATCAATTTTGGCGATCCACCATGGTGTCAAATACATCTCCTTTTCTCATTAATGTGCAGCGTGGGTTGCCTAGTCCGCAGGAATGAAATCTTACCTTTTCCTTTTTATTATAACAAGGTTAATTTTATGCTTAAGGTACCATCTAATTTTCCATATTTTATATTTCCATAGGTAATGGAAAGAGCAATGTTTCACTGCCAGAATGCATACAAAATACCTAATATAAGATGTAAAGCAGCAGCCTGTAAAACAAATTTACCCTCCAACACTGCATTCCGTGGCTTTGGAGGTCCTCAAGGAATGTTTTTTGCTGAAAGCATGATTACTGATATGGGTGCATTCATGAATGTGGATCCTGCCAAGGTAAATCTCTATTTTTAAGTTTCATGATCTGCCAATAACGATAGAAAATTCTGTGTTGGCTACTTTTGAAGAAACTTAATTATTAAAGCACTCACTTAGTGATTAAAGAAACATTGAATTTTTTATGATTCAAATCGCAATATTTTATTGTGCACGTATTTTCTTGTATAAACTTAAGTTTTTAAAACACAGAAATGGTTAGCTTCTCTATTCTATGTCAATGATTGAAATCATGTATACAGATAAAAAACCTGAAGGTATTCAGCATTTTAGAAAATCTTTTTATATTTCTGTGATAAATTGCAATTTGTTTAAATAAATGTGATTCTGATGATGGTGTTAAAATTTTCACTTTTTCTAGTGATTTTTGTATTGGGTTGATGGATTGTCTTTTTCTGTAGATTCGAGAGATGAACTTATATCAAGAAGGGGACAAGACACACTACAATCAAGTGCTTGAGCATTGCACTTTGAAGCGTTGCTGGAGCGAGTGCATGGAAAGGTCAGCATACGAGCAAAGGAGGAAAGAATTGAATGATTTCAATAGGTGAGTTGTTATGCTCTCTATAGTTACTGCTGCTATTGGGCAAGTTACTAGATGTAAAAAGTAACTTTGCATGCTGTTACACATACAGGTTCAAAGTTAGTTGCACTAAGGATGAAATTCACCATGAAAAAATCATTTGGCATCGCCAGGATTTAAACTCTGATCTCCTGGATGTTCAGTAAACCTAGTCTGGAATTTTTCATGGAGAAAGATGGCTTGGTGGTTTTATTGATAGCCTATCCTGACCAGGAGTTGGAAGATCCTATTTGGATTTTGACTTACCTAGCTAAATGGTTAAATTTCATCCTTGTTGTAAATGATTTTGGCTATACAAAATAATATTCTAGGAATAGCCAAAAAGTAATGGGAATCTGAAAATTTATGTGGTTTTTCTTTATTATTTACATTGTCCTTCTTGATTCTTAATCCCTAGCCCAGTTGGGCTAGGGATTAAGAATCAAACATACTGAGCCCGTTAATGCATATAAAATTATATAATTGGCAGGCAACTTATAGAAGTAAAATCACTGTACAATGAACATCCATATAACAAAATTTCATGAAAGACTCTTATAACAAAGTCACATTGCTGGTCCCAGGCCCTTCCCATACTTATGTAATGGAGGGGAAACTTCATAGTGGCTATGGTTTTTCTGTTCTCCCATTTTTCTTATACAGTACCATATGGCTCTTATGCCAAAATTAATGCATCTACTATTATTTTAAAAATGCCTAAATACTCCTGTAGGTCATTCATTCATGTCAAAGTCATGCATTTAATTCAGTTGATTTTGTTTTTTTTTTGCAGGCAACACAGGTGGCGCAAGAGGGGTCTTAGCATCATTCCCACCATGTTTGGCATTGCATTTACTGCCAAATTTCTCAACCAAACTGGAGCGTTAGTCATGGTGTACACTGATGGCTCTGTGTTAGTGACTCATGGTGGTATAGAGATGGGCCAAGGCCTTCACACTAAAATGGTGCAGGTAAATAATGATTTTTGTAATCTCTTTAAAATAAAGTAATTTTAAGCAATCTACCTACTCTTTGTCTTTGAGTGTGAATTTAAAAGAGTGAAGTATTTATTCATATTTGTTTGGATGCAAGCAGCCTAGATGCACCGTTAAGCTGTAATTAAATCAAATAGATTTATTTTATTATGTTTTACCAATTGGGATTACAATACATTTATTTCACCAAAGAGTGCAAGATAAGGTGTTTTATATGCATTTATGCCGAGGAAGAGATGTAATTTGTATTTTTAAGAAAAATATATTTATCAGTATTGTTCAAGAAGTGGAAAAAAGAAATATATATACATATACATATGTATATTATTGGTAGAAAGCAGTAACTTTTTGTTTTTAATAATTCTTTTTTCATCCTGTAGATTTATTCCAAAATTAAAAAAATATTAGAACCCTCTTGAGCCGCAAAACCATTGGCTGTAGATTTATTTCTAAACTTAAGATATCTCTTGAAATGGAGTAATATTGTCACTTGAGTTTATCTTGAAATTTTGTAAATGGGCTTCCTAAAGCAAATCTCCTCAAATGTACAATATTTTTTCCTTGGATTTGGAGGATCATACAATTGGGGATCCCCTGTAATGTGAGCTATTTCTAATACATGATGCTTAATTTAGAAAAATTGTTTAATGCCATGCTTGAAGGTCTGGTACCTCATTCTATACTGTAAGGCAATTACATAACTGGATTTTATTTTTAATTTCTTAGGTTTTTTGGTTTTGATTTGCTTGCATGATAATCATTGGTTAAATCCTCAGGTATTATTAATTTTATCCCCTCCTATACTTTAAGAGACAATTTTGAAATTTTTTTGCCTCTCTTAATGCTGTTTCTGAGGAAATGCCCCCTGTGGTGAAGAAAATCTTGCAAGTAATTTACTGATCAGCCCAAAAAATCAGTTCTCTTAGTATTTCATAACTTTATCATATCTTGCTGTCATAAATATTTCTTGATTTATTTTCATTTTCCTAGGTTGCCAGCAGAGTATTAGGTATTCCTGAATCCAAAATATATATTTCTGAGACAGCGACTGATAAAGTACCAAATACTTCAGCTACTGCTGCTAGCAGTGGATCTGACTTGAATGGAATGGCTGTGATGGTATGTAGGCTTCACTTTGGGGAGAAGCTGCTTATTTGTTTTTTCTCCATGTGTATTATATTGTGAGTGCATTTCAGCGATCACCGACTGTTTGGGGCTGAACTGCTTCCTTAAAAGCTCGCACAAGTTCTTGTAAGAAGAGCTAGAGGGCTTCTCCGGTGCACACTAATTCCTCAGGACTTCCCCATTGAGGACAATAAGATTGCTTTCTTTTTGTCCTGGGTCTCCGCCCCATCCAAATCATTAACTATGATGTATTGATCAAGCCGCTCTTCATATGCATCCCAACTCTCTTCCTCGGGGATAAACTTCTCCATGAGAGCCGGCATCCTCGTCGCCAATTTGTGGTGTACTCAAATGAAGACCAACACGTTCGGATGCAGGGCAAGGACTGCCGCCAAAATGGTGGAGTCCAACTTTATTCTGTTAAACAACTGACCTATGAAATGCACTCACAATATACTATTAAAATCACGAATCCAATGGCCAATCATAGCAGTACCATTACTGGTGGAGAGGTGCTTGGGTGCCATGTGTATCACATGTTGATTTCTGGTGTCACATAATTTAAATTTGATGATAGCCTCGATAATTGAAGTCTTTGTTCTTTGTAAAATACATTGATGTTGGCCAGCAGCCTTTGAGTGATGGGACAAAATATTTCAATTCCGACCAAATAGTTTATTACTTGTGGTGTAAGTGATAGCTTGCCTGCAGGAGTATCTGTCGAGGAAGGGTATGTGCTCCTGACAGGTAAAGTCAATTGGGAACCTCGTGGGGTTAAAATTTTGATCTCATCATTAAAAGATGCTTGCTAACATCAAAGGTCCATCTAATGCAACATTATATGCAAGTCTGGTTCTGGGAGGTTCAAACTTGTTGTTTATATCCTCAGATGGTTTGATTGGCCATGTAGACGTAAATTTAGTTGATAAAAATTATTTCCTTCAAAATTAATTGCTGAGAGCTGAGAACTTGGAGGCAATCTTAAAGATTATTGATGTCATATCTTCACAGAAACTGTTTAAAAATCACAAAAAACCACCTGAACTCAAACAGCTTCAATCACACAATTGCCTTTCCAATCAAGCTTTGATTCTTGGCCGCCAGGTGTCAGACACTTCATTTGGATTTGCAAATACAGTACGTATGGGTATGTATATTTTGTATGGCTCTAAATTGTGAAATTTTTCTAATCTTTTAATAGTATGCTTGTGAGACAATAAAGGAGAGAATAAAGCCATATATTGATGCTAATCCCAAAGGAAAATGGGAAGATTGGGTGTCTGCAGCTTACTTTGATCGAGTGAGTCTATCAGCCACTGGATTTTACAGGTAAAATAATAATTATATCTTGTTTTGCTACTGGCTCTCAAAAATGTATATTGGCTCTCAAAAGAGATATATTATGCTGATGATATACAAGGTTAGGTAGATGATTATCTGAGAAGTGGTTATCTATTGAGTTTTTTCCAAACTGACTCCTCAAAATTCAGTTGGGACTATAAAGTAGACCCTCGCTGTGTGACGATAAGTTATTCTGGAATGACGATCATGAAGCGAATTCCATTGTGAATTGGTATTCCATGGCAATGGCGCAGTGAGGGGGGGGATTGGTGGATAAACCCCACCCCCCCATGAGATCAGAGAAATTTTAAGTTTTATTCATTTTACTTAATTGAATTGATATTAATAATAGAGTAGTGAGAATTTATAAAATATCCCTCAGAGAGCCGTAAAACCACTTTGAACGATTAATCTTAAAATTCCGCAATTTATTAATCTCGCACCTACTGCTTATCCTGGTGGGTATTCCATACCCCCACACACCCCGGTATTAGTTGTACCTAACCCCCCCACAGCCTTAATTCCTAGCTCTGCCCCTGTTCCATGGAATTGGAATTCCATGAGGAATTGCTTTAAAGAGCATCAGTGCATTTAAATATTGCTATGCAAAAAGCGTTTCAAAATATAAGAAGTGTAGAATTACATTATTGATGTCATATACTGTGTTAGTTGAAACAAAAGTGGCAAAATTTATATTTTAGAAAAATATCCACTTAATTATATATGCTGAATCCATCATTAATCAAACTCATCATACCGTCATGCCCACCCCCTGTCTGATGTATGTATTTGGAAAAATACAGTTCCTGCATGTTATAGTCAGCTATGACAAATTTGTCCATTCAATGATCAAGCTTGGATAAGATTATCATATGGAGTTATGTACTAAGTTTACTTACTTAATACTTATTTTTCATAAGACTTACTAAGTTTATGGAGTGAATAGATATTCTTGTGACAATGAATCATATTTAAGTTTATAATATATGTTTTTTCTCCTTTTTGTAGAACTCCTGGCATTGGTTATAATTGGGAAACCAACTCAGGAGATCCATTCAACTATTTCACTTTTGGAGCCGCTTGCTCAGAGGTGGAGATAGATTGCTTAACTGGGGATCATCAGGTGAGTGGCTGGCTGACGAATACATATTAATTTTGAATCCTAGAACTAGTGTTTCTAGTTGACAGCTAATATCATTTTGCACCACCTCAGTTAAAAAATAATGCATATTACATAACTTATTCACTAAATGTATCTAGGATTTATGTATCTCATGTATTTTTACTATCCTGAAATATTTTTATGATATTTTTGTCATAAAGACAATGTTTTTTTAGGAATTTTATAATTCTATCAACAATTATCATTATATTGAATATTTTTAAAATATTCCATTTGATACTTATCTTCTTTCTTGATATGCGATACAGTTTCAATGTTAAAAATATGTTTGATGGCAAGGAAAATTTTGCACTCATCACAGCATTCTGCAATCAGTGAAAACATATTTTTGTTTAGTATAATTGCCTAAATGAAATGCACATTTGCATTAAGCAAAAATTATGGCCAGTACTTCCATATTAAATATCTTTCAAAATTCTCTCTTGTCTAATCTCTTTCCATTGCTATCAATGAAATTTGGAAGCAGTAAATTATTAGATAGTAAAAATTCCTTCTCTTTTGTAGGTTCTTCGCACAGACATAGTGATGGACCTTGGTGAGAGTCTCAACCCTGCAATAGACATAGGTCAAGTTGAGGGTGCTTTCATTCAGGGCTATGGTCTGTACACCCTGGAGGAACTTACGTATTCCCCCACTGGCATCCTCTACTCTCGTGGCCCTGGAGCCTACAAACTCCCTGGTTTTGCAGATATTCCAGCCCAATTCAATGTCTCCTTACTTCGAGGTGCCAAGAATCCTCGAGCTGTGTACTCGTCCAAGGTATGCAGAGATAATGATTTTTTTTCTGCTTGTGGTCAGTTAATACCTCGTGTTTCATGTTTATATGACATCCTAATTTTTATTGCTTTACGGATAATTGTGAAGGTTGACAGTTTGCTGGACAGGATATGATCTTTAAAATCGTGATTACCGTATTCCTCTGGATATAGTCCCCCTCTGAATGTAATTCCCCCCCCCCTAATTTTAGGCTTGAGTTTCGGGAAAAAATTTTTAAAATGGTTTTGAATATAGCCCCCCCCCCCCCTTAACTTTTATCACGGGCATTTTTGGAAAAAAAGGGGGGACTATATTCAGACATATACGGTAAGTCATACTAATTTTTTCGGCTCAATATGTCATTTTTTTCTCTTTTTTAAAATATGGCACACTCAAATCATCATTTTCTTTTCAATATAATTTTTAAATCAATTAAGAAGTACTGGGGAAGGTTTTTTGTTACTTAAAAATGAATGTTATTGATTTGTTGGGAAGTTTGCTTTAAGCAGTAGCGGATACAGAAAAAACTCAAGGTGGGGGTGCAAAAAATATCTTGAGTTACCTTCACTTTTATCGTAATAAAAAATAATCAAGTCACATTCAAAGTTTAAGAAGGGTTTTATTAAATTGGTTATGTCAAAATACAAGACAATGCCATCTTATGATATAAAAAAGTAAAAATTGTGGTTCTGCAATGTTTGGCAGTACGGGCGGCCCCACAAGGGGGTATCAAGGTATCTGTATCCGCCACTGGCTTTAAGTTGTTATATGTTTTTTTTCATGATGAAGTCATGCCTTTGATTGTTTTGACAAATCACAAATGAAAGATTAATGAGATTTCTTTCATCCTGTATGAATGAATATTACTTTCAAGTACCATCATCACTTTAACCTTGTGGAAAATCCTTGATAGAATAATATGTACCTATTTCTTTCTTTTAGGCTGTAGGAGAGCCTCCCCTCTTCCTTGCGTCATCAGTGTTTTTTGCTATCAAGGATGCTATCAAATATGCGAGGAGTGAAGTTGGACTGAAAGGGCCTTTCCGTCTGGATTCACCGGCCACATCGGCAAGAATTCGAATGGCTTGCCAGGATGAATTCACCAAAAAGGTATTCGCAGTTGATAAATTTCTCCAGATGAGTGATAGTGGAAACAATTATTTTGATAAAATAATGCGATTGATTACGATTGTTTCATGTAAATTTTCACTGTACTTATTTTTGATTGACTTGGATAGATCAGTGCTTAGCATTATTTGCCTCTTAACGTGAGTCATATGATCTTGGCTAAACTAAGCAACTTATCATTATCATTCTTATACTTTCAGATAATTGTAAATGAGGATGTCACCCCATGGAATATTGTGCCATAAGAAATTGCTCAAAGATTTTTCTTTTGGATTTCCAAGTACAAATTTTGGTGAAGTTCTGAGGCTAAGTGTCGTAAGTTGCTGGCATTATGTTTCCATATTGTCCTCTTTCCTTTGTTGCCCATGATACCCTTGAAATTGTTCTAGTTTTCCCTCCAATTGATATTCCAATGGGAAGAGGATTGTTGTATCTGTTGTGTGGCCAGGCAATGAGTACTCATTTTGCTGTAATGAATACTTGATTTAAGAGGAATATGGATGAGAGTTAATCGGCAGTGAGGTTCTCCTTAGTTCAAATTGGTATGAATTCCAATTGTGATATTGAAACGCTTAACGTTTACCATTTTCAAATGGCAAATATTGCTTTATGAAGTGATGGCACACTGTATTGGTAAGTTAATTGTATAGAATGACCATTGACCTTCAAATGATGAATTCTATTTTATAAGTTGCCATTTCTGATTGTTGTTATATTGAGGCTTTACTTTAATCACACTGGGTCTGCAGTAATTACCTCTAGTTAAAAAAAGTCTTTTTACTTATCCATGGTTTATCCTAGGATTGGAATTTTTTAAGCTGTTTTCAAATAGGGGAAGATACACAATGCTTTTCTTGTATCTAAGTCCTTACCTATTGGCTGCTGGTTTGTGCCCTTTGATATCTCGTAATCACACTTTGTGGAGGATGTTTTGTTAAAATATTCTCATTTTAATTTAGAAGACTCTCTCTTGATACCAGCCTATGAGATATATATGCAAAAAAGACCGAAATCAACTAACTGTCATTGTGATTCTGTAAAATAATTGTTTTTGTACTGCAGAGTACTTTTTGAGAGAATACTTTCATTGTTGGAAATGTTCTTATTTTTTATAAGGTCTGTATTGTAAGTTTATTAAAATGGTTGAATGAGACAAGAGCTAATTTTTAAATATGTTATTAAATTTTGTGTTTTTTTCTCCTCTTTTACTCATCCTTTATATCCTCATAAGCAAATTTAACAGCTTCCGAAGCTTATAGCATTGGAACATTATATAACTTGATTTTGGAAATATGGAACAAATATCTGTTGAATGTAATGTAAGTTTATTTGTAGATAGATGGGGCACCTAATTATGAAGGGTTTCAATGCCACTTTTTTAATAGTGAAACGAAAGGAATTCCATTTATGTGGTGAGCAGTTTGCTGGAAAATTCACAGTTGCAGTGCCAGGGAATGAATTGCACGGTATGATCACTCCATTTCGGGGATACATGGCGTGTTCATGTTCATGATGGGATCCAGCAGATGCCTCTGGCTTGGTATTTTAAAGTTTTTCTTCATTGATGTTTTCATCTCAATCCACATATGATATATCGGTTTTTAATTTGCCAAATTATCACTGTGAAGTGTCATTCCATGTCAAATCAACCAAAATTACAACAAAATGAAGCTCTCTGACTCAGATTTTCATGAAAATTGTTACAGATGTTCATTTTGGTATAAAAAGAAGTAATTTAAAATTTTGGCCTCCAAGTTCACGCAATATGGCTGTATAATTGTGGGCAATTTCCCTAAATTTCCGCAACACGCAATGCATAATGATTAATTTTTAATTTATTTCATAAAATTAATCCATTAATAGGGTGGTTTCCTATTATTTTTTTATTGCCGAAACGAAAGATTATTACTCCTGGAGTACATATTTCACGCTTTTAGATTTTTAAATGACGATAGCTAATTTTTCACTATTTATATGTAAAATGAAAAGTGAAAATTTTCAAGCGCACGAAAACGCGACGGCTAAGTATGAATGCTGGGAAAACTCCGTGTGACGTAGTTCTGGCGCCCGCTGTCACAAGTGAGGTGACCTTGGGGCGAGGCTTTGAGCGCTGATACGACGCAGGGTGCTAGCAGGTAGCAGAGTACCCTGCTAGCTGGTAGTGCTTGGCTTAAATAAGGATTATTAATACCTTATCAAACGAAGAAAACTTTCCGACCTTAGCCAGTTTTAATAGGTGATTATTAAGACATGTTTCCCTGAGCTCTGTGCCTCATGCATGCATTGGTAATCTCAGGCGATGTAAAACTCCTATCTACTCATATAGAAACTAGGCTCCTGTGACGTCACGTGGAGTGGCATCGCATGGACGCCAATCTGGCCTTTTTCAAATGAGGATAGAATTGACCATTGCCATTCGTCTAAACCGGTATTTCTAAAACCAAATAATTTGTATATTATGAGAACACAAATGGTGGGTAAAGAAACACAATCAATGCCTTTCGTTTTCTTGGATGAAGGAAACTACCCTATTGAATAGCATGCCTTGATTTTTTTAATGATCAAAACCAATGGAATAGTTCTTGAATAGTTATTTTTTTTTTAATTTTCTTTAGAGTTAATGACATTTTGACCATTGACCTTTTATGAATACCGCATGTACGGGGCTTATATCTTTTGATGATTGGAATACAAACAGGTATAGGGAAGTGCCAAAATACTATGTACATATTAAGTTTAATGGAATGCAGGAAGTGATTTACTTCTTTCCATTGATATTAGTATCCTGCCTTATCTTTCAACTGTTATGTGCATCATGTAGCAATTACTTCAGAAGTAAGCAAAATCAAATTAACCTATCGGAAATTGTATTTATAATTCCAATTAATAGTTTTATAATGATTTGCGAAACAAATGTACCCATTGAAATTCAATAGTGGAAATTCAATTCGATTGATTAAACATTGGAATCCCAAGGCCTGCGCTTAACACATGATATGGATATCATGCACAGCCATGGGCGGATCTAGGGGGGGGGGGGGGGGATCACGGGGGCACGTGCCCCCCCCCCCCCCCCAGACCCTTAAAAAATATGCAAGATTTTTAATAAGGTTCCATTATCATTGCGTTTGTTTTGTATTACGAGGTATCCTTGTGCCCACCCCAGAACAAAATCCTGGGTACGGCCTTGCTTGTGACCCTCCAGAAAGAAATCCTGGATGGGCCCATGTGCACAGCTCCTGAAAATTGTTCAGCTAGGTGAGGAAACAGCTCCCCCTGAACTAAGCCATTGGAATGTAGTAATTGTGGTATTGATGCTGTCATGGTTGAGAGCTGCTTAGTTCTTTTCTCAATGCTACCATTTTCTATCTCTGATGTACTCTTTATTTGTGCTAAATTGGTATTTTAAGGGAATTTTTCCTTAAAATGCATGCATTTCATTTTTGCCTAATTGTATCCTCACTAGGTTAAGGATTAAAGGCTAAACCAGGTTGTGTGCCTTGAGCTGCAATCATCTTGTTTACAATTCATTGAGGAACGTGCAGGATTTTTCTGAAACATATGGCTTTTAATTTCGCATTGTTATTAATTATTTGTTGCATCTAACATGATTTAATGAAAGTTGCCTTTTGTCTTTTCAATTCTTCATTTCTGATTTTTCTTTGATTATGTCATGGCATATAAGGCAGGATTATTACAATTGATGTCGAAATTTATTATATGACTCTTTTGAGGCAACGAGTTTCATACTATTATACTCGTGGTATTACTATATTCCAATTGGGGAATAAGGTAAGCATGAATTAATAAATTCAGTGGCGTAACTATATGGGAGGGTTGAGGGGGATAGATACCCCCCAAAGCCTCAAATATATAAAAAATATTTAAAACTATCGTCTAGTTTTGACATGTAATAACTAAATCTGCTGAAAGTTAAATTTTTTGTGCCAAAATGATGTAAAATGTATTTCCAGGTATGCCATTTTTCAATAATTTTCTTGATCCTCTGTTTCCTGGGGGGACGGCCCCCCAAGCACCCCTAAAGTATATTCCTAGTTACGCCACTGAATACATTAATATATAACTTGTTATCACGTATTTTAACAATTATTACATCAGCATTCATTATTCATACCAATTAGGAATATTTGATGGGGAATAAAAAATTACCCACTTCAATCGTTACTACTTCATGCTTTGGTTCATCCGTATATTATTGCGTGAGTTACGAAGGCTAAAGGCCGTTTTACACGGTACACGGAATTGCGCAATCTGACGTACTTGCGAAGGCGCAATCAAAATTGCGTCGTGTAAAGCGGTGAATTGCAAGAACACATGCGAGAATGCGTGGATGCGAGACGGCAAAATAGCCACTGTTCTAATTTCGTTCATGCATTCGCGCAATTCCGTGCCATTTTAGAAATGAATGCAGCTCTAACCTGCGCAATTCCGTGCCCCGTGTAAAACGGCCTTAAGAAAAGTTAGAAAATCCGTGATTCAACTAGTAGTTTGACCAGGTTTTTGTTATAAAAACATTATTGAAATAGTCGTATACAAATTGCATTAATGCATTTGCCAAATATATGTATTGTTTAACTTAATGTAATGAAGTTACGTATTTTCGAGTTATTTCCGAGTTAGATCGGTATCTCGCTCCAACTCGGGAAAAATATAATCTTTACGTTATATTCGTTGTAGATATGTGATAATATGGTTTCACTAATGAAATTTAGTGGGAATATCCGAATATAGGAAAGTAAGAATATAAGAGAATAGGAAGATGGGATATCCAAATGCCAAAGTTAAAAAAAATAGAATTACCCCCGGATTCGTGGTTCTCTCCATCTCGCCGTTTTCACCGCGTTGGTTGTCAAGGTTTGACGACAGTTTCGTCTGGTGGAATCCTGGCGAAACTGTCGTCAACCCCTGAGAACCAACGCGGCGAAAACCCGGAAGATTGAGAGATCCACAAATCAAGAACGCCACGGAAAACTAGGCGCCAACAAATATCTCCGAACGAACGAATCAAGGGGAACGAACGGCTCCAAAATACGCAGAGTATTTCAAAAAAAGGATCGAAGGCAGAATCAGGAGGGAATATCTTTACCGCAAATTCAAGGGTGATATGAAATCTTTCGTTGACATGTGGTGCCAGGGCGGTGTCCTTTGCGAAGTGGAAAAGGTGGAATCTGGAGACACGATGCTGAAAATGAGGATGGAGGCATAGAAGAAAGAATACAATGATAAGGGCGGAGTCTTACTGGGGCATCGCCACTCGGAGGGGGGGGGGATGGGGTCCAAGGGTCCATGGGGACATGCGCGGAGGGATGGGGTCCAAGGTTGCGGTAACCAGCCCCTTCGGCGGACCTCCCCTGTGCGCGGCCCTTCCCCTCGGAGAGTGGAAGAGCGATGGAAAAGACGTTGAACGGAAAAATGAATGAATGAAAATGGAAGAAAATGAAAGAATAATGATGATACATTGATGAATAAAACAAGGTGGTGATGAAAAACTTTTAAACCTTAAAAAAACCGCCCTTAAAATAATAATAATGATAATATCCCCGAAATTGATTTTTCGATAGATTTCTATAACCAACGGGTGGGAGAACAGATATTAATCCGAAATTGATTTTGGCCGAAATCGATTTTTCGATTGAATTTTTATAATCAAGAGGTAGGAGAATATCTGTAATTAATCCGCCTTAGGCTAGACTATGAATGTAGGGACAACGCAGTCAGCTGAGATAATTATTTATTTCCACCACTAATTTCCATTCCAATTTAGGTTTATTTGGACATCCATGGGCGTACCCAGCAGGGGGCAGCCTCCCTGAAGAAAAAGTAAATTCATTTCAAAGCGAAATTTTGAACAAATTTTCTTTAAATCCAATAAAAGTGAGATTAGAATAACACATATAATTAAATTTAAAATATTTTATTTTCGAGCAAATAATTTAAAATCTATTGAAGCGTTATTATAATTTTCTTGAAATTTTGGTTTCCATAACCTTTTCTGTGTTGCAACTTGAACGACCACCGCTCCTCTCCCCCCCAGTTTTGATCATGGATACGTACTTGTGGACATCTTAAATTAAGGCCGTTAGAAGATTTAGTTAAATACTTTGAAATTTAGTGTAAAAAAGGAGAATATAGTATAAAAAACGGAGAACATGGAAGTAAGAAAGGCTTTTGTGCTATTTGTTCTTGCACTAATTTTTTTGACTCGTTTATTTTCTTTTTTTTCTGTTATCTTCCTAATACGTTCAAATTTCTGCGGAGCTTCAAACCCGGACGTGTAGTACACGGCCACCTCTTCTGGTGATCACCCTCCGCGAGGCGTGGGATGACCGGGTGTGGGCTGGCTCCCATTCCCACTACTTCTGAGTAGGTTTACGAAAAAATCGGGAAACCCGCCTTCGCCTAGTAAAACCGTTAGTCTCCTCGGTTACAGGTACCGTCTTTCCATGCACTGAAAACTCGTTGTCGAATCGCAACGGGCGTGCCTCGATGTCATCCACTAACGCATTCATTCGCAACTGGCACTCTCGAGGATTAAAATGTCTTACCGAACCAATCTCTGATCCCGAAGAAAAAAAAAGAGAAAAATCTTGCGTTTTTATTGCTGGCGAAAACTTGTTTGGTTCAGCAATGTTTACAGTTTGAAAAAATGCAAAAATCTCTGTAGAGTGGGGACGGTGGAATGGTAAAAGACGAGTTTGAAAACGGAAAAAAACTGTTTCAAGTCGACGGAAGCGTCAACTCGAGTGATTATGTGGCAATTAACGAAGCCAACTCTTCAGCGCAGTTTCAGTGCATCTGCCACCACCAAGGGAGACGCTGGACTCGGAAGTGAATTGCGTAGCGACTCAAGTCTCCTGCATTTCAAGGTATCTAGTGAAGGGAAAGATTAACAGTTGAATTGAGGTTAAATGCTGTTTAAGCGGAGCTGCGTGGCTGCCTGACTTAGGAATTCTAGATTCAAGTAAGTTTTAACGGAATATAATAGCGCAGTTCAGCGTACTTGAAATCAGTGCAATTTAGGGAAAGCTAACGTATGAAATCGTTTCTGGCTTGATTTGGTGGAAGTTCGATAGCTCCATGACGAAAGAACACAAATGGTAATTCCATTATTACAATCTGTGTTCTTTCATCAAGAGCTTATATAGTTTCAAGGGACTTAAGTTTAGGAGAGTGATTCCTTTTATTTTGATTTCTGGGATGGGCGACTTTTTAGTTGCCGCAACTAAAAATGTCGCCCGTGCGCGAGGCCACAGTCAATGCCGTGCGTTTCATTTGAACTTCCACAAAGCAACTGCTTGCTCTATAATCGCTGACTAATATTAAAGTAACTTGCGATTTCCAATTTGCATGTGGGTCAGCAGCGGATACAGAGAAAACTCAAGGGGGGAGGGGCGCAAAAGATATCTTGAGTTACCTTTACTTTTATCGTAATAAAAAATAAACAAGTCACATGCAGAGCTTCAGAAATTTTTAATTAAAATGATTATACACATATTCTAGACAATACTATCTTATGCGAAAGATCCACAGAGAAAAGTTATCACCGCGGCTAGTCCCGGTATACTTTGAACTAATACTATCTTATGATATAAAAAAGCTACAATTGTGGTTCTGCCATGTTTGGCAACACGAGTGGCCCCGTAAAGGGGGGGGCGCCCCTTGCGTCTCCCATCTGTATCCGCCACTGATTTGGGTGAATTCAGTGATTTCATTTTATGGCTGTTATTGTAAGCCTCATCCAAGTGTCCATGACATTGTGTGGCTATATTTTCCCCGCCTCACTTTTAGCCATTTAAAAGTTCTATGAAAGTTAAATCCGGCATCGGTGGCGGTGGGGTAAAGTCCTCGCCTGCCAAACCATAGGTCGTGGGTTCGAATCCCGCCTGGGTAGGTGATCCCTATCCAGGACATGGATTTTTGTGTTGTACTTTGTTAATATTGGAAACCCTCGTTGTACAAGGCCGGCATGTGCTGTTTACGGGGAATTTTATAATAAATAAAAATAAAATGTTGATATCTCCTGGTGAGTAACATTGAGAAATTCTTCTCGGGTTCTCAACCAGGTTTATTCAGTCGTATTGGCCGACGTTTCGGAAGACGACTTGTCTTCCATTTTCAAGGCGTGCTACGTAATGAAATTGGACATTTGTTGAGTAACACGCCTTGAAAATGGAAGGCATGTCGTCTTCCGAAACGTCGGCCAATACGACTGAATAAACCTGGTTGAGGACCGGAGAAGAATTTCTCAATTCAATGAAAGTTATTCGTCGATTCTTGAACCCTACGATTTATTTCCAATGTGTCCATTCTTCCTGTGCTCCGCGTCGGTTGTTTGTTTAAGACAGTTTCTTCGACTTGAAGACGCTGGCAGCAGCACCAGCGAAACTGTTGTCTTAAACAAACAAACCGACGTGGTGGCACCGGAAGAATGGAGACATTGGAATATCGACACAGCGGAAACCTACGTAGTCTACGATTTATTTGCCATTTTTTTCTCTCCTTGAATTTATGTTTCTTCCGCTGCTCGCCATCCCTCAAGAGTTTTTACGACTGTATATATCGTCTCGTTATGATTTCCTTTGATTGCTGCCTTGATAGCGATCGTTGAGCACACGTGTGGATTTTTCAGCCTTTCATGATTTAGTGGATAACCTTGCATTCTTATTTTCTGGTACGTGACCTCGAGAAAGTCCTCCATTTACGGAGGTTGATTTGGGTCCTCGCGAGGGCTGGAGTTATCAGCCCTAAAATTATTTCAAATTTCGATAGCAATCTATATAGGTTTCTAAAATATTTTCGCCTCATTAGTCTGGAGTCTTGTAGGAACCACTTTCAATCCCGACTTCTCATTCTACAATAGTGGTGTAATGGATGAAAACAAAACTCTCTATGAATCGCATATTGTAGTAGTCTCAGGCATCATGCCCAAATTTCAATTTCACATATTCCATAAACTATTGACTCCTGGGTGCTAAAATTGTGCATAGTATTTGTTCATACCAAAATGGATGTCCATTGCTAGTTTCATGAAAATTTAGTAGGTTATGTGTCAGGCAATTTGATATGGAATTACTCTGTAATTCATCTTCATTAATAGGGTGGTTTCCTATTATTTTTTATTGCCTAAACGAAAGTTTATTACTCCTGGAGTACGTATTTCACGCTTTTAGATTTTTAAAAGACGATAGCTATTTTTCGCTATTAAATGAAAAGTGAAAATTTTCAAGCGCGCGTGTGGGGTCAGCCGCAGTATAACGATGTGTGGGGGACGGACTTCCTGGAGGTATCAGGGGTATAAAATACCTCCCTATGGTAGGGGGTACGGACGCCCTCACTCGGAAATTTAAAAAGAAAATAGATCGTGGAAATTGTATTTTAAAGCGTTTTTATCCTACTTATGGTAATTTATAACCTTATAATTAATAGGAGGATACTTTAACGAGGTAATTTATAATTACCTCGTTAAAGTATATTATAATTAATAATTACCTCGTTAAAGTATCCTACATAATAAATTTTGGGGGGGGGGAGACGTGTCCCCCATAGGATCGACGCCAGTGTGTGGCCTACAACAATATTTGAAAGCGAACCTGGTGTACTTAAATAAGAAGGTTTTTCAATGGAGGAACATTCAAGTTTACACAACCTTTGCTTTGTTTTATTATGAATCGTATGTAGATGCCAAATGGAGTCACTAAAAATTTATTCTCTAATATAATATGTACTTTTGCAATGGACCATACACACATCGGGTACCATAAGGCATTGGTAAAGACTTTTATGAATAATTGAGTATTTTGAAATGGCTCTTTAAGATACACGCCAAAAAGCCTATTTTTTTCACCATAGTTGGGAAAACACTTGCAGAAGAACGTGAAAATAAAATATACCAACTGTTTCTCAATGCAACATCTGCAAGCTTCAAAGAATAGTCGATTAATTGTAGTTTCCATGAGGCGTAGCAAAACGATGATTTAGCTACTTCAATTTTTTCGATGGGATGCAGGTAGGTTGCATAACTTGTGAATATTTTCGAAATTCCCAGTCTTCTTTTGGAGAATTATCTTCTGAGTAGTTATTCTCATTCACATTCTAATTCTCTTTATTTTTACAGTAACCTTTCCAATGCAGCTAGGCTTACGCAAATCGGTGTAATTATTTCTTCACAGTAAGGTGTATTTCTTCCTCCACGTAACCATTATCCTCGTGAGTTATTTTTTTCCTCATTCTATTTATTCCTCCCCATGTGTTCTTGGTGGAAGAATAATTTTCGTATTCTCCAAGAAAAATTGATGAAAAATGCTTATGTCGTTATGTAAGATTATTCATTTACCGTTATTTCGTCCTTGAAGTATATCTCACTCATTAAGTCCGAAGGATGGCCATTTAACGAGAGGTCTCAGGACGAGGCTTCTAAGAAGTTTTTCAATTTTTTGGCTTTAAGGTTTATTCTCTTAATTTACTTATATTGGTTCTTAATGCTACTTGGTTTGACTTTTAATAATTCTCATAGTTGATGTATCTCTCAGTGTCATAAAAAAATGTTTATTTCAGGTTCAGGTATTATTTTTGTGTAATTGTGTATTTCTATTCAATTATCCGATGATTCAATTAGATGAAAAGCTAAAAATAGAAAATTATTTGGAAAACTTAACGTTTGGAATGTATTGAAAGATACAGGTCGCCAGGAACGTAATTGAGAACACTCAAGAGATATTTTGCCTGCAGAAAGAACTGCTAATGACAAGATACCTTGTAAGCGAAGAGTGCGGATGCATTGTGTCGCTTTGCGTTTCAGCAGGGTTATTCCAAAAATCGTATGGCCGGGCCATAAGTCGAAATCGACCATAACTCTGGCCTCGAGACACACGTATGGCTTCGAGCGATTCTACTCTGAGCGGAAGACCATAAGTCGGGCGGTAGCAATTGCCTAAAGGCCGTAATACTATGGCCTGCCTAGGAGGCCGTCATAACAAGGGCCATACGAAATAATAATGCTCGCATAAGGAGTTATAAAAGACATTTACGGAGTGTTATCGATTATATAGCGATTATTTCAAGAAATATATGAATACTGCGGGGGAGCACATACGGATTCAACGGGCATTGGCCAGATATAGAAAAGAAAGACGTCGATTTCATCTGGAAAGGTGGAGGATACGGGATACGTGTAATCCGTCCGCATACGATGATGATGTTTTCATCAAATATTTCCGCGCGTCAAAAGAAGTTGTTACTTAGTTTGTAAGTAGATATATAGTTTATGAACTAAAAGTTCGCTTGTAGTTAAAAAGTTAGAAATACTTCTTAAATGGATGCTCTGTTGAAGTGAACGGAGGAACGAGTTTTTATTTGCTTTTTGTGCTACATTTTCTAGCAGATTTATTATTTATTTGTTTCGAAAAGCTGTAGGTAACTTGAAATATCCGCTTTGAACTTTTATATTTTAAGATTCTCCTTACATTACGGTTCATGAGGGAGGATATCAAAGAAATACAGGGCAAGGCATTTTTTCGGCAGTAAGGCAATCTTAAGTAAGTCGATGAGTAAAGGACAAATACCGTCCACAAATCAAGGAAAGATTGATCGTCTTATATTGATGTTATAGTGTTATACAGATACCTAAACATAAGCCTCTGATAATTAATAATGAAACTTAAAGTTTCAATTTCTTCTTTAGATTTCGTCCATTGGCTGGATTTCTAAGGCTTTTGGGAGCAAATGATTGCATCCATGAGGCAATAGTTACACCATCGGAAGGAGAGGAAGAGGGTTAGAACAACAAGAAGATGTCATGTTCTAAATTTATCCATTATACGTACAATTCACGAATATTAAAATACTGTACGGTACAAATCGTGTACAAATTTCTTCTGCTTCTTCTCGTCCGTGATTTGCGTTCTTCACTTTTTTCGAAGAAAGTTAATGTAAAGAGGCAGAAGACGTTTTAGGTGTTGGAATGGTCTATATCAAACTGAAATTCTATCGTGCCGAAAGAACTCTGGGTATTTTATCATTGATTGGTTATTTTTTGCTGTTAATATCCACAGTATTATTTTGTTGGGGAAAATTCCTGTATTAATTGGAAAAATACCATTCGAAGCTTAAAATTGATTCAGGAACATCACGACTTTAATTAATTCGTTCCTGTGGCTCTGATGGACGAGAGATCGTGCGTGTAGGTTCCGTAATTGGGGAGCGTTTGAAACAGCTGACGATCAGTCCCTCCCAACCTCCCCACCTATCCCAATTCTTCCCTCCTATCTGTTGAATTCTTAGTTATTTATGGTTTTACTATTATTATTATGTGAGAGAGAATAAAAATACAGTTCAATGTGTCAAAACAGAACAACAATACTGCTATTTATTTACTGCAACCAAAACACGTCACCACGTAAACGTTCAGATGCCAACCCTAATTTACATATTGTAAACTGCCCAAGTTTCTTTAAGAAAATTTCTTCCAACACTATCCCTTCCGCCGCTTCACTCTTGCGTTTGAATACGGCGCTCAGTAGCCGGAAAACGAAAATAGCTGACAAAAAATCACGTCATCTTTAATTTTTTAAACTTAAATCCATGAGTTTTTCCAAGCAATATGATTTATATTTCCGAATGTGATTTTTGTTTCCATGCGGTGAAATCAGAGGCATTTGGGATACAAAGCTGCGAGTTCTTATTCTCAAAGTTCTTATCGTATTAAAACAACATAAAAACTACTGCTGTGACGTGAAATGCCTAGTTTGTACCTACAACAGATACTACAATCGTGGTTGCCATTTCGATAGATGGTCGTTGAATACTTTAAATTGATTTATTAATACGCGGTATAATATCAATATCTGTATTTGATTTCGATTAAACAATTGTATTTTGATCGAAATTTTCCATTTTGCAGGTGCATAATTTTAGTATTTAAAATCTGTACATTTTGCCGTCTGAAAAGGTTTTCTTTTATTAGAAATCAAATATTTTGAGAACTCCATATCGATTAGATTGAACCCACAATGTAATTAGAAATTATGTAAACCTGTAATTTGAAATTTCAATGCACAAGTCTTGAGAATATTTGAAGTAAAACTTGAAATAACCTAAAAGAGAACTAGTTTCATTCCGTTAAGCTAATTGACACCACGTGTTGGTGTACCGGAGACGGTGAGGCAAGGGAATCGGAAGACAGTGGAGGAGGAAGTCAGCGAGGGTGAAGTGACGTGAATGGGTGCTTTCATGCGACTCACGCGTAGGCTAGTGTCGACTCTCGGAAAGTGGTCTTAACTCTCAAATTCCGCGCGCGCGTAAGGCCCCTTGAACGCACAACTATTTTAGATGGCCGGTAAAATAACGGTTGATATTTTACCGAAGAAGAGATGCTTGCACACACGCCGGAATTTTACCAGCCAAACGATTACTTGATTGTTGTGCCGGCGCTGGAGATCCGTAATGGCAATGGCCGACTGCTAATGATTACTTGCTTCTTGTCGTGATCTGCAGAAGCTGATTTCAAAAGTTGATTAATGAATCGCAAACGAGTTGTTGCAATGTGTTTTCTGTACTGTAAAAAATTGATTTTTTGACTCACACCAATGTTTCTAAGCCCTCCAATCAGTCTTCTAGAAAAAATGAATTTATATTTCCATAATTGTAGATTACTACTTTCTAAAAGTTATAGGCTATAAGAACAGTAACAGTAGATTGCGTGCCCATTAAAAAAGAATAAAAGATTAAAAAAAAGAAATGGCAGCAATACCAATTCAATTGCCGATAATGTCACTTGAGGATTTCTCACATTGAAAATTTCGAGTCAATGTAATTTTAGATGAAAATGGAGAGAAATATATATTAACACTTACCGTGCCGACCTAAGTACGGTAGATCCGTGATTCAGTGCTGGCCATTTTCAATACTTTTGCGCTATTTCTTAACATCCAACCTTTGATGCGAGGAATAGGTGTTTGGTATCATTTTAAAGAATGAATTTTGTTTTTTTTTTCATTTTTTATTTAGAGGTTAGAGTTAGAGGTTTATCACCTGGTTAAAAATTGCAAACTACGATTTTTCATTAGACGCATGGCGTAATATTACGTCCGTAGCAAAAATCTAAGGATTTCACGTGTCCTAATATTACATTCATAGCACGTAAAGTGTTTTAAGACGAAGTACATTAGAAAAATCCCGATGAAGAAAAGAGACAATATATATGTGACGAAAAATGGCAAATGTGAAGTCGATAATTACACGATTCATTACCGAATGACATCTAGAAAATATCAATTACTTGAGGGCAGCGAAAAAAAATGATGGCATCGCTAAAGAGCGAGTTTGAAAGGAAAGCTATGTTCACGGAACTGTTCATAGGACGGAAGCTGCTGTCACTAGAATTCACTACCGGAAATCTGGATGAACATTTCGTAAAGGTGGAAGGTATAATATGCGAATTTGAAGCAACGGAAACGGCAATGGATGAGAGGGGTCTAATTTACTATGATTACTATTTCCAAAAGTGTGAAGGTGCAGCGAGAACTGGAGGGAAATACATGCATAGCAGTATCAGGGACAAACTTTGTCTCATGCATTTAACTGATGTTCGTAATGAGAGGAAATGTACCCAAAAAGCAGCATTGAGGGTAGACAAAAAAGTGCAATTTGTATGGTTGAAAGGAAATTAATTCCCCAGGGCCGAACTCTTTTTGTGGGCAAAGTGGGGGGTGAGAAGTTACAAGGCTGACAAGGGGGGTAATACACGGAAAGAAGCTAAAACCCTATGAGATTAAACAAACGCGCAGCTCACTCACACTCCTCGCGGATTTGTTCCAAGGAACAAATGTCCGCGTAGGACACACGCACTCACTCACACAAGTTTGTGGAGCTCTCGCTTACGACAGTGACCCACTCGTACACAAGAAAAAGACAAATTATAAAATTAAGAAAAACACGCTCTCACTCACACACCTCGCGGATTTGCTCCAAGGAACAAATGTCCGCGTAGGACACACGCACTCACTCTCACAGGTTTGTGGAGCTCTCGCTTGTAACTTCTCACCCCCCACTTTGCCCACCAAAGAGTACGGGGAATTAATTTTCTTCCTTCTGTTCAACGGCCGTAGTTCGTTCAATCACTTATATGCAATTTGTATGATGGAAAGATATGAAAAGACCAAACGTATTGAACATATTAAGGTAAGACATAGTTTTATTAAAGATGTAGGTACTACATAATTAATCTAAATTCTGTTTTCAAGATCTGAAGAGATCATAGGTGATTCATTTATTAAAGCCTTGAGCAAAGAAAAACTGAACAATTTTATAAATGAATGAACAATTAATTAAATTCCTCCTGTAAAAGGATTAGTACCTAATGATGATACCAATATTTGTGTTAAAATAAATACTACACAAAATGGAGGAGGAGTGTTATAAACATAAGAAAGTTTATATTTATTCGAATAGAGATTAGTTATTTATTATTTAAATCATTTTTGTTGTGCTGAATATGCTGATAGATATTAAGTCTTCAGGAAAGAATATATAAATATATCCATTACTGTGGAAAGTGAGAAGAGGCAGCTAGAACTGTAGGGAAACAGTCGGTAAACATCCGGTGTGCGTGCAAGCTCCCATTTGGTCTCGTGCGTCACTATATGCCCGGCGCGGCGCCGGCGATCCACAGTGACAATGGCCGGCAGTTAACCGGCATTTTGCCGGTGCCGGTGCGTGATCAGTACGTGTGCAAGCTCCCATGCCCTCCCATTGTTCACTATTGGAATGAGTGTTTTCCATTCATCGACACACGTTGACACAAGTCGACTTGCGTTGCGGTTATTGTGTTCCATTCTACGTGTGTCTCCGATCAGTGGCGTAACAAGGAATATGCTTTGGGGCGGGATGAGCGGGGATGGGGAAGGGTGACCTCCCCAAACCTCCCGTTTGGGAAAATTTTGTAAAAATGACATGCTTGCAGTAGACATTTTACAGTATTTTGGCTTTTAAAATATGGGTTTCATTTTAAGGTTACGTTAAAATTTATTATATGTCCAAAATAGACAATAGTTTTGAATATTATTTTTATTTCTCTGAGGCTTTGGGGGGGATGTATCCCCCTCATCCCCCCATAGTTACGCCACTGTTTCAGACTGTTGTGACACAAGTCAACAAACGATTACGCGCAGGAATTTGAGAGTTATAAACAGTTTCCATGAGTCGACGCGGAGTCGCATGATTGGAAAGCTCCGAAAGCTTTGGACGGCACGATATTTTACCGGCCGTCCAAAATCGGTGTTTGTGCAAGGGGCCTAATCGTTTGTTGACTTGTGTCACAACAGTCGGCGGCACACATGGAATGGAACACGAAAATCGAGACACTAGTCGACTGGGTCGACGAGTGTCAATAAATGGAAAGCACCCAAGTACACGGTGTTGCCAATAAACATGGGGTCAGAACTCCTTAGTTACGGGGCAATGGCAACGCAAACATTTTTTTAAATGCACTTTGCTGTTACCACGAAAACAATTTTTCTAGGGTAATCAGCCTTTTCGACATTTTATTTAATGCTCTAGATTTTTAAGGAGATTGAATAATTAAGGTTGGACGAAAATATGCTATTATATTTGTCTTAAACAATTGATGTTTGAGCTTAATGAAACGAGAACTTTCAGCGAGTATCAACAGTTCGATTGCGCAATTTCACCCATTTTGAGTTTAATTGTTTCAGACAATAATAAATAATAGCACATTTTCATCCAAACATAATTATGTAATTTCCTTAAAATCAAGAGTGCTAAATAAAGTGTCGAAAAGGTTGGATACCCAAGAAAAACCGTGTCGTGGTACCTGCAAAATGCATCCAAAAAATGTTTGCGTTGCAATAGCTCAGTAACTAAGGAGCTGTGAGTCCATAATTATGGTGAGAAAATGCTTAAATTGTCTCCCCAACCACTCCGTATTGAAAGTTCCTCCTGAAATTACCTGTATAAATGTAGGAGGGAGTTTTTTTTCAACCTCCGATCGGTCATGAACAGAAGACGAAGTAAATTATTAAAAAATACTTCGTTACTAAATGTTGAGCACAAATGTGATGTCCTTCCGACATAATCGCCTCGGCGATTGAGGAATTGGTCGTGCCTGTGGACAAGCTCTACTATACCTTCTTCTTAGGATGTGGCCGCCAATGACTTTGAATGAGTTTTGCCTTTTTCCTGAAGCTCATGAAAACGCTTGTAAACGCTTTTCTCCTAGCCACATCTCCATTTCAGTGTAAAGATGGAAGTCACACGGCACCAGGTTAGCGTTGCATGGCAGGTGATCGAAAACGTCTCATTGAAATTGCTCAAGGAGCGGTTGGGCTGCATCAGCGCTGAGATGACGGGCGTTGCCATGGATCAGAACACTTCGAAAAGTCAGCATCTCTCTTCTTTTGTTTTGAATGGGTATGGACGTAATGTTTCACTCTGTTTCACACTCTAGCCATAGTGCATTTAAAAATTTCTCTTTTATCGGCATTAAGGCCAAGGCATGTCAATTCTGAAACTATTCAGCGAGTTTTTGGTGTCTCTCCGCAGTGCACTCTTGGCGGCAGAATCAATTGAGGCAGTGTAGTTAATGTGATTGCTACTAACCTTAAACTCAAAACTTACGGTCAGAAATGACTTAAGAGTGTGGTACGGAGGACGCGCAATCGCCCTACCGGAGCAGTACCCGCCTGTCGCTTGTATGGTGTTTTTGCTGAGCAATCGGAGTTTAAAAAAAACCTCCCTCGTATATACAGGATGGAGTGTCCCCACTTGTCTCCTTGCCGATCTAACGATTTGATCGTTGGATTATTCTTCCCCATAGGATAATTCTCCAAAATCGTTAGAATCCACCCTCCTTCCTTTCTCCTTCCTGTTTCCTGGTTTCGCTGGTGGTAGGACCCGCCCGCCTTTGTGACGGTGCGGGATTCCTCGTCCCATCCCTTCCTTCCCTATCCCGTCCTAGGAGGCGTCGTCGGGCTCCTACCGCTCCTCCTTCCTTTCTCCTTCCTATCCTCCCCCTTCTGCGGTGCATAGGTAAAAAGCCTCGCGCTAATAGGCCCTGACCCAGGGGTGTATCCTTGCGAGCCCGCCCTAGGAGTCTCTTTCCATTTGTCTCCTTGCCGAAGGAGACCGAGGAACGGCCGAAAATTTTAATCTACACGTGTGTTTATTTTATTTGTATCTTCGTTTTGGAATATTAGAAAATCATTTAAAGCCCGAAGTGGGAGACATGAGCTACATCAAATTACCTAAGTCAATTTACTAGCATGAAGTGTGTTTCTTATTTAATTTTACCGGGCATATACACCCGTCCTCTTGTTTTAAAACTATGTTACACCTCCGACTACCTGCATGCTGATTATCGTGGTAGGTATTATTGTTACCAATGGTTTGAACTTAACAATTAATCGACTCTTTAGTCCACAGTGTGGACACCCCGTACACATCCAGTGAAACCGATGGGAATTCAAGAATCACATTAGGAATGCAATTCATTCGTGGAAGTCAATGTTTACGGATAAAAGAAATGGTTAAAATTGTCTCCCCTACCACCTCTTGGAGTATTGCAGATTCCTCCCGAAACAGCCTGAATTGTAAAAAAAGCTTTTGTAACTTCCTCTATTTAGTTAGTGAAAACGATTGATTTCGGCTTAATCTATTGCCTACGGTTTCTTTTAATTAAACAGACTGCTTTGTTTTATAGCAGATGATGTCCTAACAACCAAATGTTGCTATTCTGCATGTTTCGCGCTTTACATTTGGGTACTACTCCCATCATTATGGCAGGATTTTCCTATAGAACACTAGTCTTCAGCCTAGGGCCGCTTTAACATGAGGGGTTTACATTCAAATTGTTTGCAAAATTAAAATGACACCGTCGAAAAAACAGTGAACATCAAAACGCTGAACTGAAAACAAAGAGAAATGCTACGTAGGTATATGACCAATAGACAAATATAAAATATCATTTACAAACATAAGTACGTATTGGTTAAGATCATTGGATATGGTGCCGAGAATAAATTTCCAAATAAGTATTCTTGGTTTTTTTATTTATCATCCATACCACACTTGTTATAAAGGTTAGTAACAATCACCGCACGTTCTATTTAACGTATTGATATGTACCACAGTAATGATACATTTTATTATATATCTCATGTAATTTGCAAACTTAAAAATGGTTGGTGAACGGGCCTCACAAGTGGAATAGCCTAGGGCCTTTCCATCACAAAGTAAGTGTGGATTTTTTTTTCGGCTTTAGAGATGAGAGGTGAAAGACAACGAAATTACAGGATCCTGGATGGTGATGAGAAAATTGCGAGCCCGGTTTTGGTTTGTGAAGGCATTTGCGAAGCAGCATTGTAAGTTGTGTGTGCTCTTTGAGCTGTCAGATTCTTGTTTCTTTTGCCAAGGATAATTTAGAAAGTGATAAAATTTTATCTCGTGAATTACGTAACTCTCGTAAGTATATTATGTAACCGCATTCTTTCAAAGACGAACCCCGAAACTGGTTACGTAATACCTGAATGGATCTTGGAATCTTGCCTTTTGGACTAATTGCTGTATTAAATGCTATTCTCTCTCATTATCAGCATGGATATTTCATAAATTCTATAAAAACAACTAGAAAAATTTTCCACGCTCAACAGCGTAACTCGAGGTTCTGCCATGATTGAGGTATCGTGTGCTCCTTTCTTTCAAAAACAAGGCACCGCAAAAAAGGCAAAAAAGGCAAGGCAAAATTCAAAGCAGTAAATCATTTTACATTTTTCAGAAGTGTAATAAGGTAAATATGAAACATCTTAAAAAGTATTATTCATTTTTCATTTTTTATTTCACCACCAAAAACGGCACATTGACTGGCCTCAATAGATAAATTACAGCTTTGATGAATGGAATAAATAAACAAAAACTTTTTAACGTAAGAATTGAGTTATGACATATGAGGGGGGTTATGAATTGGAGAGCGGTTAAATGTTCAGGTGGCATGTTAGGAAGGGTTTTAAAAATATTGGTGGAGGAAAAGATGTCCAGGGAAGCATATTTTGAAGCCAGGTAGTTAAACTAGGAGGGGATCGGTAGAAAAAAGAGCGTTGAGAGATGGAACGACGGTATTGAGGAATGTGAAGCAGAGAGAATATTAAGTATAGTGCCAGGAGGAACAGGAAAACGAAAAAAAGGGAGAATTTCATTGGGCCGGAGAGATCCGCTGAAAATTCTAGGCATGAACATCGAATCAGATAAGACACGGCGGTGAGTTATGTTGGAAATCTCGAGGAAGGAAAGAGTAGTGGGTTTAGTTTCCGAGTGTGGGGATTCGATGGCGGGCTGCCGCGAGAAAAAAGTTGACTACTGTCGCCGGAAAAAAGGTAGGACGCTGAAGTTTAAGCACTAGCACGAAATACTGCCGAAGCTAGGGTCGTGTAATATATAGTTTTACTCATTGTTTATTCAACCACAACAATAAATAATAAGACATTGTTTAAACTTATGCCGCGGGGGGTTGGTGGAGTGCAGTAACGGAACGTCTGTGAAGTCATCGCGTCCGCCTGCACTCTCATCCCTCCCTGGCGATTCACTCTCTTGTTATCAATTTCTCCTTTGGACCCCCGTATTGATATAAATATGGGGTACCCAAAGGACAAGGGACCCTTCTTGCCATACCTCTCCCTGGGCAGGGCCGGCCTTAGGGCGGGGTGACCGCCCCGGGCCCCGCGCTTTGGGGGGCCCCGCGTTCGTGAAAAAAAATTAAAATATACGATAGTTTTGAAAACGCAATTTCAACTATTACTGTATTGTTAAGACCGTGCTAGACAAAAAATAATATTATGAAAAAGGAATAATAATGCAGTAATTTTTATTGTGCAATTGCGTTTGTCAGTACAGTACTGTGTCGTGTGCGTGATATTTTATGTGAAGGGCCCCGCACTGAAGGTTCGCCCCTAGCCCCGCACCTGCTAGGGCCGGCCCTGTCCCTGGGTCTGCGCCCTGGCAAGACCCGAAGATCCTCCTCCCAACCACCGGGCTCAGAATTTGCTGTAAGATGTGAGTATGTGTAATAAACTTCGGCCAACAAATAAGTACTTATTATTTATTCCTTAATGTCACGACGACACTTAAACGTTTAGCTTCTACGGTCGAAAGAGTGAAGAAGAACACGCGAAAAACTATGAAAACGGCGAAACAAACGAATTTACATGGTGCACTTTGTTGTATTTTGTGTAGACAGAATAACATGTTCGCATTACAAAGAGCTCTTTGAAATTAAATTTCACCCATTCCTTGATTTTTAAAATGTCTAAGAGGTAGATTTCACTTTCCAAGGTTTAGAAGATTACATGAATATTGAAGTAACGTATGCAATATGTAAAAAATATTTCTAAGCTTTTCATCTAACGATATGTTTATTATGTTCCTCTTACTTAAAATAAATCAAAAAGACGCAAATCGTAATTTTCATGGAGTGCATTGCCGCGGGAAGTCAAGTAGGCGGTTGAGCGAGTTTAGAATAGTGGGTTTGAGGGTAGACTAAATTGGTGAGCAGTATTCCATGATGTTGAGTATATAACCGAAAAACACTGTTTAGGTCGTGAAGGTCAGTAAGTCGACCGAGCCTACCATATAAAAACAAATTTTGCTGAAACAGTGTCAAGCGTAAAAACATTTCTCCAAATTATGGGCATCTTTTTCATGGTGTTAAAAGTGATGGAGGATAAAATACCATCGTGGATTCGCTAAAGAAAGGGTCTATCAGGTTAAGATGGTGAAAAGTGCCCCCCGATATTTTAATAAATAAAAAATATACACTTAAAGTGCATCCAAAATTATGTGTTTACCCAAAGTTTCAGGCCTCAAAAATGGAAAATAACCTCAGAAATAATTGAAACACGATTTTAAGTTTTTTAACCATATCTCCAGTTTTTATTTTTATAAAATCGTTTTCTTGATTTTAAATTGTATATACTATTATGGTCTACCATTCCAATTTTTTTCAAAATTTTGAAACTCCTGGAATACATAGATGCGAATGGCAGGAGAAGTTATTCGTGTTTTTGACCCTGTTCCACCAATTTTAAAAATCTGAAAAAAATTATGATTATACTTTAAGATAGGGGTAGCAACATATATTTTTTTCGGCGTGTCTATTGTTTCCTAAAATTTTTAATTTAATTTTTAAATTTCAAACTTGTGTAAAAATTTAGTTTTCAGTTTCAAAATGTTGAAGAAAATCGGGATGGTAGACCATAATAGTATATACAATTTAAAATCAAGAATACGATTTTGTAAAAATAAAAACTGGAGATATGGTTAAAAAACTAAAAATCGTCCGTCAATTATTTCTGGGGTTATTTTCCATTGTTGAGGCCTGAAACTTTGGATAAATACATAATTTTGGATGCACTTTAAGTGTATAATTTTTATTTATTAAAATATCGGGGGGCACTTTTCACCATCTTAACCTGATAGACCCTTTAAGTAACGTATCTGTGTCGTGTACTTGCTGAAAATTGCAATCCTCATTTTTCTGTTCCCTAAAGTAGAGAAAGGGTTAAATTTTAATGGAAACACGGAGGAAATGGGACTGTTAACTATTATAATGTATCTATTTGAATGGGGTATTTTATTGAATTATCTATTTAACCTAGCTATTATTTGTAAATGTTGGAGTAATATACATAGATGGTGATCATATAAGCTCGACCTGGGTAAAGGATTGGGTTTGAGAAAATGTGTTATTATAAATGTTTTCGGACTAGCCTGCTGATATTGGTGGCGGCAGGGTGTGGTAAAGAATTTGTAAATTAAAATCTTAGCCAAATCCTAATCACGCCCTTGATACCTGCAACTTATAATGGAAAAGGATTGCTAAATATTTTAAAATTAAACATTTTACATTTTAGCTATATTCAGATTATCTTGTAGTTCTGGTAGTAATATCGTCACTCTCTAAAACTTTTTAACACTTCGTTATACAATGAGTTTTAATATTATTAAATTTTCTTGATCGACGTTTTCAATTTAAGTACATCTAATAATTAATTGGCGTTAAATCCTTAAATTTTGAGAGGTCAGTAGTACTCGGTGGAAGTGGTATGAAATATTTCACGTAAAAGTTTGACTTAACATTTTTTAGCGAATCTAAATGTTTAAGATTCTCAATTTGGGGAACGACGTTTAACAAGTTAAAAAAAATCTGTGAGGGCCGAGTTAGAGTGATAGATCGCTAAGAAAAAGTGGACGAGGTCTTATGGCACCGTGATCAGTCGTCGAGTATATCTGAACCTATTATTGACTGATATCACTATCGCCGTCACTGGTCGATCCCTGGGATGTTTCAATGTCGCTTCCCTTTACTTTCATTTGTATTCCATTAAATTGCTTAAACAGGCATTTAAAATGATATGTTTAAAAACATGCGGGCGTCACTGAGTGATGTCCAAGCCCCTCAAGCCGTTTAAAAAAATTATTTTAACCCTTTGCTCACGAAAAGTGATTGCGTTTTTATATAAATCTTCTATATTGTTTCTACTGTATAGATACATTTTTCTCAACTTATACGCAATCAAACTCTACAAATGAAGTACCAAAATGCACAGAATTTATCAGAGAACATGCGACGGCATATCTTACTTCCTCTATATTGCTATTGTTTCCTAAAATTGGTTTTTAAATAATAAAAAAAAAACAAAAAAAAGAGAAAAAAAACAAAAACCGGTAAATATTCCTGACGTTAACGGAGCACAAACTGATACATTTGTTCATTTGTAACAATATCTCGCATTCTTTAAATAACTTTTAACAAAATGCGGCTGATTCCACATTCAAGTCTCCTGTTGATACGTAAGTATGAGTCATCATGTGCGTTTAACAGAGGATAGTGTAATTCCTTCCAATGTTGTGTTTAAAGAAGTCCTCTGACCTCAATTTCTAAATGAACATTCCAGTTAAATTTGTACATAAGACCCTGCCTTTTTTTTCTACAATTTAAAATTAGAAACTCGCCTATCCCTCTGTGGACCTGCATTGAAAAGTGCGGGGAAAACCCGCTGGGAGCGGGCGCAGCACGATCGTCTAAAATTATTGTACCTGACTGCTGAAACTGCGTCCAACCTATGTTATTAAGTTTTGTTTTAAATATAAAATAAAAAAATTAAAAGGTATTACATTACTAAAATCTAAATATCAAATTTCATACATTATTTGTCAACTGCAAATTTTATTAAAATTATGCATTTTATGAAAATATGTATTGTTGTATATGAATATGTATTGGTTTATTAGATGCATTAGTACATTGAACCTTGCGTGGAACCTTGTCTTATCTCAATTCTGCTTTATAATGTTGAATTGCTCCAAAATGATCTAACCTTCCGATGGAACTCTTTAAAAAGTAAGATTCACTATTCAGATTAACTACTATCGGCGAAAAAAGGTAGAACGATGAACTTAAAACATTCCTATGAAATTCTTCCGAAGCTCCGTAGGGTCGTGTGATATATTGTTCACTTTTTGTTCGAATACAAAAATGAATCATTAAACAGTGTTTAACCTTCCGTCAGGCGCAATGTGCCTGACAGGCTCACGTACGAAAAAATATTATTAACTCTTAACATGGCTCTGTGGTACATCTTTAAAGTTTAAAGCACCATTATTAGTGTAAATGAACACTTAAATGATGTCTTATTTGCTATGTATATACCCCGTTACACACCGTCATACGGCCCTGTACCTGTCCATCAAGATGCGATTAACGTGCTCTTTAGGCTATTAAGAATTATCATATGTAATGTATTTTAGCATGTGAATTCTATATGATCAATGTTTTTTTTTGATGACTTAATTAATAGGGTAGTTTCCTTCATCAAATAAAACGAAAGACATTGATTGCGATTCGTTATCCACCATTAGTGTATTCATAATATACAAATTATTTGGTTTTAGAAATACCGGTTTAGACGAATGGTAATGGTCAATTTTATCCTCATTTGAAAAAGGCCAGATTGGCGCCCATGCGATGCCACTCCACGTGACGTCACAGGGACCTAGTTTCTATACGAGTAGATAGGAGTTTTACATCGTCTGAGATTACCAATGCATGCATGAGGCACACAGCTCAGGGAAACATGTCTTAATAATCACCTATTAAAACTGGCTAAGGTCAGAAAGTTTTCTTCGTTTGATAAGGTATTAATAAGCCTTATTTAAGCCAAGCGCTACCAGCTAGCATGATACTCTGCTACCTGCCAGCATCCTGCGTCGTATCAGCGCTCAAAGCCTCGCCCCAAGGTCACCTCACTTGCGGCAGCGGGAAACAGAACGACGTCACACGGAGTTTTCCCGGCATTCATACTTAGCCGTCGCGTTTTCGCGCGCTTGAAATTTTTCACTTTTCATTTAATCGCGAAAAATATATATCGTCATTTAAAAATCTAAAAGCTTGAAATATGTACTCCAGGAGTAATAATCTTTCGATTTAGGCAATAAAAAAATAATAGGAAACCACTCTATTAGCTAATTATGCTTTCATTTTGCTTCATTGCGCCTTTATTTTATTTCAGTGCAAAATAATCCGCCACTACTCTGTCGGCATAAAAGCGAAAAGCAAAAGGCTGCTATATTCGCCATGGGTCTATGCCCCCTAGTGGCACGGGAAAAGAAACACTCGCGCTGTGCCTGTCATATCCAATGCGCGCGAGTAAATACACAAGACCGAGTAGTGAAGGGGAAACTACGGCATGCTCGACATGAGCTCGCGAATTCGTTGATTTATCTGTTGAAGCCAATTTATTTGCAAAAGCTGTCATAAACTATCAAACGTTTAAAAAATCGGTGAATGTTGTTGTGGTTTTACTCGCTTTTTATCGACTTGCTTCATATGTCTTAATCATTGCTGGAATCTCGTGATTGATTTCAACCATTAAGATTCATATAAAATGAACTAATGATTTTTCAAGCCGTACGCGATGACTTTGGCGCTATCCTCGCTTACCTATCGTGCTCAGAATTCATTGCGCCTTTGTGTGCGCGAGGCCTGTGCCGGCCTCGGTGGCGGTGGGGTTAAGTCCTCGCCTGCCAGTCCGTAGGTCGCGGGTTCGAATCCCGCCTGGGTAGGTGATCTCTAATCAGGGGCCGTATTCTGTATTTCGTCGGTGCCGCACCGGTCGGTTTCCCTTTCAAGCCCACCGACTGGACATCAAACCGTACCGACAACGGATTCCGCACCGACGACGACACTTTCAGCGATTCTGTAAGGTCGTCGGTTTCAAACCAGTCGGTACGGTTCCCTCCCCTTCCCAAACATAGAAAATCCGAATATATCCGAAGTTTCACGTGTCTCCACCAGTGAAAGAAGGGAGAAGGGTAAAAACAAGTGAAGACTCATTGGCACAGTTTGTTGTCGTCATTCTCAATCTTTTTATTTGCGGAAATTATGACTTAATGCTAGATTAAGATAAACGATATTGGATAAGTTGTTAACAATGCTTATATAATGTGTGGTAGTAATGCTGTACCTACAGAATCGAAGGAAACAATATTACAACATCACAATAAAGTTTGTATGGGATGGAGATTGTTGTTGCTGGAATGAATTATTGAAACTATCCTTGAGATCGTAGTTTCTTTTTTTAAATATTGGTTCCGTATAATGCTATTTATTCATGATTTCGTAATATATTTGTCATTAAGTAAGTTCCGTCTAAATGTTATCAACGGAAGGCTATGCCATTGGCACCGTAGCAGACGAAAATAGCATACCATGGAACGTGAACGTAGGATTCAAATGTAAATGTCATATTAGAGGAACAAGTTAGGAAATTGTTATAAAAATATGGATCTGGGTGTAATTAAAAGAAGTGTAATGACGAGGAAGTAAATAAATTGTGATTGGGTGAAATACATATGTATAAGTTGCGCATTCCAAGTGAGAGAAAATGATAATATTGCGGCATACTTATTAACAAATATCTTCTTTTATCGTCAAGGGAATCAATGGCTGACGATGAAATGAAATATAGTTGCCCATTACAAATGAAAGAAACTGATACCGTTGTGGCAAACTTCATACTTAAATAAAAAGATCTTATTTCTATGCCGAGAGAAACGCCAAATTGATGATTGAGTGAAATAACAGTCGCCTATTCATAGTGATATAAAGTGATAACATTGCGGCAAAACTCATATTTAATCAAAAATATCTTTTTTATGTCAAAGGAGCAAATAAATGATGATAGAGAGAAATAAAGCCTATTGCAAGCGAGTGAAAGTGGTAACATAAATGAGAGAAAGTCATTATATGTTAGCAAACCTCATGTTTATTAACCAATATCTTATATTTCTGTCAAGGTAATCAATATATATGATGACACATTGAATTATAGAGGCGTATTCGAAGGGGCAGAAAAAGATAACATTGCAGCAAACCTCATTATTTACTCGGTGATGAGGTAAAAACAAAATAAAACGTACAATGCGCACCGGGGAGTTCATGAAACCCACTAGTCGGTGGCCGTATCGACACCTTTTTGCTGTCGGTACGGCTACCGACGATCTCCCGTCCTCTCGTCGGTGCCGCACCGATCGGGTTCGTACAGAATCGCACGACTTCTTACCGGGAGTCGGTGTGACGTCGCACCCGACGAATCGGTGCCGCACCGATCGGTTTGGAGTTACAGAATACGGCCCCAGGGCATGGATGTTTGTTTTGTAAGTTGTTGATGTTGAAAAACCCGTTATAAAGGCCGCAAAGTGCTATTTACGGGGAAATGGGAAATAAATAAATAAATTTTGATTGACTAATTACTCGAAAAGCAGTAAAGTGGCGTTCCCATGATTCACTCTCTTAATGATTCTCATACTTCAGGATACTATTTGACAGTCATATCCACAAAGATATTCATCTTCTAGCTATAATAAACATTTCAACTTTGCTTAGGCCACCGAGTCATAAGAGCCAATTTAAAATTTGATTTAAGATTTTTAATGTAATTTGAAAAAAATAGGGTATGGGAAGACCTTTTCATCACGATTCTTCTTTCCGTGCTTCGTCCTTTTGTCTGTTTCATCGATGGAATCTTTTAATTGATTTTTAATCCACTTCCGATTGTCGAATCGGCTTAAAATGTTGCACACTTACTTGCTTCTGTTGATGATGGAGTACTCAGTAATCTAAAATTTGAAATTTTGTTCCGTTGTGCTCTAATTAATTAACTAAATTTCCGTAAGGAAAAATAGTTCTAATTTTTTTTATAGATGGCGTTAGGTAATAATATTTTGGCAGATAATTCTTCAACAGCTCTGGTTTAATCGATTTCATGATTCATCACGAGAAAAAATGGAAAATAAAAATAAACTAAACGAAGATTAAAAATCATGCTTTTTCCGAAAACAGTATGAAATGCATTAGAAAGTAAAAAATAAGCCTTCTGTTGGAGAAAAAAACGTGGGTTCTGATTAGGTTTAGGTAATAATAATATTCACCTATCAGGCTCCTATACACTCATTTCTGATAGACCTTATCAATACACTCATGAGCACAACCAGCACAGTGAGCACTGATCTATTTTTCATTTTGTTTTTATTGAAATAGAGTTTCCTGTGGGTATTATGCGGGAAGCCCGTTTTTTCAGTTGATGAATAGCAATCATAAAAGTACATGTTGGAGTTTTCAAGAAAATGTCACTTTTATCCCCTTCGATTCCTTCGCTAGCGTTACCTCCCCTCCTCTCCGCCCTTCCCCTCTTCTCCTTCTCATACATCACCTCCCCTACCGAATGTTGACCGGATCCGGGGCGCCTTTTCCTCAGTGTTGATCTTCTCCTTGTGGAAGGTGGTTGTGCTTCCGAAACCATCGCATTTCGGCGTAAGTTCCGTACTATTATTATTTGTGCCATTTCAATGCTTAGAATTTATCAGGGGAAACTGTAAATTTTCTTTTGACGGGGAGACGCTTCAACTATTCACTCTCGGCTTAGTTGTTCTCAGTTGAACGCTTTGAAATTCTCCTTCCTGTAGATCAGGGGTCATCAACCTCTACGTGACTGAGGGTTGGAAATTCGTAATTTAGTCGAATACGCTGATGTTCCCTGAATGTTTTGATAGAAGTCATAGATGATGTACTTAAGTTTTGCACTCTCACTACACAATCTCAATTTTATAAGTATGAAAGTGTTGAAAAACTGTTTCTTCTACCTAAGAATATTTGTCCGTTGAATTGGCTTCGAGTTTTTCCATCCTTCAAAATTGTGCATTATATCCGTGTAATTTATTATACCCCAAAGTGTCCCATGCCACACTGCCAATCTCGGAACTTTGTTATCATTTGGTGTATATGTTTACATTTTTACGAAGTTCTTCCTCATATCTATGCGTTAGAGATAGGGAGGCTTCAAGTTACTTTCCTTTTTTTTATGTGTCTTCTCGTCTCTTGCCACTCATTTTGCTCAATCTCTCCGGCTTCTTGGTTGAATTATAGCTGGGAAAAGTACTAAAAAAAGGCTTAGATAACGCCCTCAACACTGATAGGACGGATCACAGGAAAAGAACACTTTTTTGTGTGATGTGGAATGAAGTTCTATAGGAGATCATGGTAAACAGTCGACGTTCTCTGCCCAATCTTTTGCGGTGCCAAGGAATCTGTTACAAATACCGGACTTTTTATTGAGTGAAGTCAAAGGGGACTCGTTTTGTTGGGCTATTCAACAAGTTTTCGTTGATTTCATTCCAAGAACTACCGGTTTAGTTGGAGGGTGCTCTGGACAACGGAGAAAGAATGTTCAGTTACTTCACGTCAGTTATACAGTTATCAGTTGTACAGGTCGCCGGGTGCGATTCGTGGTCTTATGCATTAATTTATTTTTTTGTAACTTTGCTTCTCTTCATAAGGTGAGTACCAATTCAACGCAGACATTTTGTTCCCATCAAAAGTGGGATTTCGGAAGAGATCGTGATTGGCGAATAGAGGTGGGCTCAACGAATAAATTCCGGTATCAAATAAAATTGCTACTTTTAAATATCCGTATCAAAATCTGAGTAGCGATTACGTGTACCATGAAATGAGCGTTGCAAATCCTGATAGGTGAGTTAGGATAGACACGCAATATTAATATTTAAACCCCTATCAGCACCCAGGCTTTATTCTTCGAGTGATGCAAAGCTTTTTTTTTACTATTTAGTGCATTTTATTGTTTTTGGAAAAAGCGTGTTTTTTATACCTTTTTATTTCATCTTTATTAAGATATAGTGCCCTCTGGGTATTATGTGGAAGACCAAAGTTTTCAATCGTCAGTCGGAACTTTTTATTTACGATGCCTGGCTGCATCCACTCCCACTGACCATTTATTGTATTCGCGATTACTTGCAGTATCCACTTCCTCTGACAATTTTTTGCACTCATGATTCCTTGTTTGGTCCGCTATAGGCTGGAATCACTGTCAGTAATCGCCAGCTCTTTGGACTCAATACTTCAGTAGTGATTTACTTAGGTACGTCTGAAAAGGCAAGTACCGACTCCTTTGTGGTGATTAAAGACACTCGTACTCATGTATCATTAATTTTTGCTGATGGAGGTGGAACGATGTGGTTTATACTGAAAGGCGACTGAAGAAATTTCGAGACGAGCTATGGGTGCAAACACACGGCGAAATCGGCGACTCACTGTCGAGCTTATTGTGAATTTGTGGAAGCAACAGTTCGCGTCTATTCTGTGCCAAGGAAACGTCTTCCAGCTCGGGTTGTATAAAATAGGATATATTATTTGTACCTACCAATCACGACTCTTCCAAGTTATTGTGATGACTTGTTTTCCTTATTATGAAAAGTAATTACGAATGAATATGTCACACTATCTCAATATAAGATGTCTTGAATCTCGTTTGATATTTAGTCATAATATAATGGATAATCTTTTTTAGTTTATGCATAATGGATTCCGTCGTTAAAAAACTACTAACAGTGATTTATAATGTATTTACCCTTATTGAATAAGGTAAAATTTGGGAGATGCTGTTTCTAGTCTCTGAGGCCTTTCAATTTTAATGTTTGGAAGGAAATTTCTTAGCTTTTCTACAAAAGAAAAGCTAAGAAATTCCCTTCCAAACATTAAATATGGAATTCTACAAAGTAAAGACCTCAACAATTCAGTGCATCTTTCAATTTTAGACCATGTTGATTTTTTTCATGCGATGATGGCGCTATAATCGAGTTAATATACAGAATCGAGTTAATTCTTCAAGTGAGTGCGCATGTTTTTGTATATATAAGTGTATGTTTATGTTTTTTTATTAAACTTGATGACTGGAATAATATAATAAGCGTATTTCAACGCCAGGGAGTTTTTCTTATATTTTGAAGAACGATTTAATACTGTTCTTCATAACGACTGGTTTCCGTGTTGTTTACTACGTTGTGGATAGTCGACAAATTTTATTTTTTGAGTCCTTCTCTACCTTAATCAGATACAAAGAAGAAATTAATACGACATCCTCTAGCAAAAACCGTCGTAATGCGATGTGGCCTTTAGAAAGAAAATACCCGCATACTTTAAATGTTAGAATATTCACACGTCCTTTTGGCTTGTGGGTGAGATCTACACTCACAAATCACAACCAAAATTCTTGTTGAATCATTGGGTGAGTGAGAATGATCAAGAGTTGATATGCAAAATAATGAAATGGATACGATGTAAAGATTCTCGTTTGGATTTTGAAAGAGAATCGTTTATTTACATAAATCCCGTAACTAACAATTTGTAAATTTTAGGGAAATCAAGAAAAATTTTATTTTCTCCTGTAATTTAGGGGTTTCTTCACTAAACAAACAATGGGATGCTCAGTCTTAAGTCCTTAGAATAGTCGCAGTTCTGGTGTTTCTGTAACAATGTATTTAAAATTGTAGATTCATACTAAAAAGTCAAAATCGAAAAAAATGCCGACTATGTGGTTTTTATTATAAACGATTCAATTATTGTTTGAGAAAAATAGCTATTAAAATTGCTTACGTCTGTTCTAGTAAAGGAAACCGACTTACATCGTGTAAATAATGGGCAAATTTGAAAGAGCAAATACTCCGGTGATATGAGATTGGCTACCAACAATTTGTAGATTGTTACTCTTTGCTTACTCCTGTAATTTAAGGGTTTCTTCTCTAAAAAATTAATTTGATGCTCAGTCTGAAGCCTAGAGAATAGTCGTAGTTGTGTAGCTTCTACGTCAAACGGTGTATTTAAAATCGTAGATTCACAATGTACTAAACTCGAAACAAATGTCGGTTATGGGGATTCTATGAAAAGCGATTCAATTTATGTTTGAATAAAGAAGGCCACTAAAATTATTCCGCCTGTTCTAGTGAGGGAAACCGACTTACATCGTGAAGATAACGGGCATCTTCGAAAGAGTAGGTAATCTAGTGCTCTGAGGTCGGCTATCAGTGAATCAAATGGCACGCATTGTCAGCCGATGAAAACTTTCGCCGGAATGAGAAGGTGGGAGCACGGGTTTTCGGCGCTCTAGGCCAATACTCGGACTGCTGCGCTACTCGAGTTCCTTATTTCCCATCCTCATTTCTCACGTATTCACGTCGGCGGACCGCAACGGCATAACATTCGGTTCATCGAATCTCTGAGTATCTGCCACGAGCGCAATGAGGACTTGATTGCCTCGCCGTCGTGCCTGCGGATCAGTCGGGGAAGCTAAATCCTCTTCATTCGATTCGATTTCCGGTGCAGGTGTTTTTTTTCTCATGCGCATCTGAGCGCCCTTGATTAACTGTCGGTGGCGCCGACCCCCCCCTCAAAGCCCGAGCCCCCTCAAAGATTCGTTTGGGGGGTCGGAGCCCCCTCAATAATTCAAGAAAATAATTAAGTGATACTATGTTTTGTGAAATCACAAAAATATATTGGTATTTTTTATTTCCCATGTTTGACGATAGTTACCTTTTAAAATACATTCAATAATGAGTTAAAACAAATCATTAGAAGGTAGTAAGCAGGTCAACTGAAATCAAGTGGTGTGAATCATGATAGTGTTTCGGTGCTGCGACACACCTCGAATTTAACCTCTTCCCGGGGCAAGACCCCCTATATTAATATATACCCCTTGGCGACTTTTTTTATAAGCACAATAAAACCGACGCCGGCTTTCTCAGCACCCTACCTCTTTTAAACTTGTCGTGAAGGCGCAAATGACGATATCTTTCGGTTGCCTCTATCAATGATAATTCCTGGTCATTGGCTCAAATCTGGATGAATTGCTGATTGCCATCTCCTCTAATAATCCTTACTATGTGATTGGCTGAATCGCCATTTTTATTCGTAAACCTTAAGTGGTCCTCGCATTCGAACTTACAGCCTTAATTGATCGATTTAATTTCATCAACATGCGGGGTAAAAAATATGTGACTGATGGAGATCCATATATGTGATTATTCGAGTGAATTGGATACAGCTGTGAATGTCACACGGTGAAAGAATTCATAGAGAATGCAAGATGGAATTGAAATAATATTTTAATGGAATTTGAGGTGTATTTTATACACAAGATTATAAATTTTCCAGTTTATTTATTACTGGCTGTACTAGACAGCTAAATAAAGTAAATTTAGTAGAAATATAAAAAGTATGTTTGAAGTTACCCAGGCCATAATGTGATGAGCAATGAAGGGAAATATGTAACTCTTTTGCGCCGGTCTTCAAACAGTACGTTAACGTAAATTCCGGGTTTTTATCCACCTTTTACCGCCAGGTAACCCTCTTTTCCGAATCGCTAGCTTGAGGTTTGTGCATCACCCACCAGGAGAAGCGGGTGGTAAACATGGTATAATCACGGAAAATATTTCAAATCCGCGGAAATCGAAATGGATGTTCATATTTGCTATAGTAAAATGATAAGTGAGACTCCTTGGCACTATTATTAAAGCAGTTCGTCAACAATAACGCCGGGCTTTTAACCACCCTTTACCTTCAGCTTACGCTCTTTCGCAAATCTTTAATCTTCAAAATGTAGCCATTCTTAAGGCCGTTTTACACGGGGCACGGAATTGCGCAGGTTAGAGCTGCATTTATTTCTGAAATGGCGTGGAATTGCGCGAATGCATGAACGAAATTAGAACAGGGGCTATTTTGCCGTCTCGCATCCACGCATTCTCGCATGTGTTCTTGCAATTCACCGCTTTACACGACGCAATTTTGACTGCGCCTTCGCACGTACGTCAGATTGCGCAATTCCGTGTACCGAGTAAAACGGCCTTAAAAATGTTACGTAAACCCTTACCCAATTCCTAACTTGTTTATGACGCATTACCATTGCAAAAATGATATAGATCAATTCCTGCGAATTTTACGGCGAGTAAAAAACTGCAAATAAATAAAAAAACGATTGTGCGAGGTTATAAAAAAATAAGTAGAATATGTCGCGACGGGAACTCGATCCCTCTTTTACCACCATCTCAACAGTGGATGTGCCAACTAGGCCACCGAAATTTTTTACAGTTTCAAATTTCAAATGTGGACACCGTCAGTCCGTAATCCGTAAAAGATACCATTAGATAAAATACAAATCCGTAAAAGATACCATTGTAATCTCTATAGGACAGTAGAGTTTACATTGGTATCTTTAACGGATTTGTTTACAAAATAAAAATATTTCGTTCAATGACTTTTCTTATGCATCAATTATTTTAGTGCGCCGTCAATTTATACGGATATCCTCATAGATGACCTTCCAATCAAATGTAAATGGACTCTCAACGAGTTACAACAGCATGTTTTGTGTTTTCTATATTTACTGGCAGATTACCTTAATAAGTGGTTGGCAAGTTTGGCCTTTGAACGAATGTGGTAGTATAATTTGTTAGTATGCGTAAATATTTTTGGACCGTATGATGTGCATGTGGGAATCCTATTGCATGCTAAACTATGTTCATTTTATCTCTGCGGGTAAGCTGATGTGGCCAAAGCAAGTGGAGATGAGGGGAGGGAATGTTTCTCGACATGTGAATTTGTCTTTGCCAATCAGCAAACAGTAGGCGTGGTCTCATTGAGTCGCTCTCAGACCTCGGTCGAGTGAACATCGTGAATCTGCTCGTGGAGCAGTGTTGCCAAAACTCACGCGTTCTCCTTGTATGTCTTCAAGTATGCGTTTCACCAACGGTGCTTCATTCAGTGTGGTATCTGACAATGTTATGGGCATCCCCATCCCCAATGCCTTCCAAATGAGTAGGTATATTGTCTCGGCGCCGGGGCCAAAATACCTGTGGCCACCTATGACTCACACGTTTTCGGTGACAAAGTAGGGCGGCTATGTACATTTGGCAACGTTATGTTCTCTCCTCCTTCCTCTCTCGGTACTACCCCTTCCCTATCAGCGAAGCCATCCGAGAGTGTCCGGGCTCTCACGAAAGCTCACCCGCAGACATAAAGTGAATTGACTATAGTGATTGATTATCCTCTGCCAAAAACCCTAGAGATGGCTCGCAGGGTATTATGTAGATGCAGATAGCGATCAACAAAAATCGTCTATATTCTTGGAGAGGGTGCTCGTTACATAAACACTAAGGAAAAAGCCACCGCAGTGGACTTCGTTACTTTGTTTTCGCTCGGGCAGTTGGGAAGGGGTTCTCGGTGATAAAAGGTGTTGACGGCGGCGCCAATCGAACTCACGCTCTATCGCCTCGAGTGCCCGTGGGGGCGACGAAGCGACTCCCGAGTCTGCTTTCTCCTCCCATGGTCGAAACGTATCTCCCTCGGAGACCGTTGAGTTTCTCACAGAAAGGCTCGTGCGAGAGAACGAGCTTCAATCCTTCCTCGCAATTGTCAGAAACTCTTAGAAAGGTGTATAATCATTGGCGGTGGGATGGCTGGCGCTCCCCCTTCCTTTCCCGGTGGAATGATAGAACTCCGTTACGTAACTTAAATAATGTCACGCAACATGCAAGGTATCATAAGGCGCGGTGCGACGGCTAATACTTTGTTTTCAGGTCGGGTCTGGATCGTTTAAGCCATCTAAATCGTTTCTCTCATCATCATCGACATACATCATTTTTAACATTGGTTTCCATTGTATGTAACATGAAAATATCATCGCATGTACTGCTAGAGGATGTGCTTATGGGCTGTAAAGCCAAACTGTGTCAAAGAAACATCAAGATAGGATATGGTAATTAGTTGGAAGTCATCTGCTCCACGCAGCACCATGACGAATTGTAGGTACTCATGGAAGTATTTTGGGCCCATTTAACTGTCTGGTGTTCATTAAACTGCTGGGAGTCATCATGAATGAATATAAATACACTTCGTAATATTTCAATGAATTTGGGTGCGTGTTATGTCATCATGCAAAGTGTGTTTATGTTCATTCAACGTGAATTTTCATAAAGTTGAAGCCGAATCTATAGATTTTATCGGGATTCATCATCCCCATTAACAGTAATCAATCCTATAAGATTGGTTTGACGCAGCTGTGCACTCATTTCACTTATCGGCTAATCTTTTCACACCTGCAATATTCTTCTGCTCCACATCCTTCATTACCTTCTTTACGTAACTCAGCCGTGGTATACTTTTGCCGTTCTTTACTTCCATTCGTCCTTCAACGATAATTTTCATTGGGCCATTGTGTCTCATAATGTGGCCATTTAATTTTCCTGTCTTATATCCACGGTTTTCGGAAGACCTCTATTCTCTCGTACTTTTTTTTTAGAACTTCCGCATTACTCACACGAGCCATCCATTCGATCTTCATCATTCTCCTCTGACCTCGCTTTTTGAAAGCTTTCAAACCTGATTTCTCCCCTGCTGTCGCGTCCATGCCTCACTATACCATGTAGAAGCAAGTGTAAATCCGAATGTATGGCTTCTAACTTGAACACTTACATTCCCAGTTGTTAAGAGACTCTGTGTCTCTTATCTCACCTTATTAGCTGCTAATCCTATAAAAAGGGTGGTTGGTCGAATTATATTTCCAATCGTTCCAATTTATTCTGGGCTTATAATAAGAGTACATAAATTATTTTATCGTTTCCATAACTAAAGTCACGACTCCTTTGTACTTTTGTACGTGTAAGACGTGGTTTCATACGCAAAAAAGGATTAAGTAATTACTAAGCGTTGGTGCATAGTTTTTCCAAAATTTGTTGCGATTCATCATTTTCAACTATACCAAAGAAGTGTGCATTAATTTTAACATGATTGGATCGATTTCATGTTTATGAAAATTTGCGCTCACGGGGAAGAAACGGCCAATTTCACGATAGCCGCGAACGCGTTAAAAACCATACTTGGTATACCAAGCTCAGACATCTTTCATGCGTGAAGCCAAGAGTGGAGGCTATAGAATCAACTATGGGAATATACGCGAACGAACTTTTTTTTCGTAAAACGTCTAACTCTTAACGTATAGGCGTGAGGTGAAATCAAGTATATCTAAGTTGTATACAATTTTTTTATCAGAGAAATAAAAATGTGGACCTGAAGATTAATTTACTTCCTCAAGCTGCTAGAACTCTTTGCAAGCTTAGTGGTTAATTGATTGTTTATTGTTGGCTCTTAGCAACTATATTTTATTCAAGGAATATTTTTTGAGGGAGTTTTAAACTTCAAAACCTATCGTGAGAAACAGGTACGAGAAATATTTGTGGCAGAGCCCGAAAGAAGCTAGTACTTGCCAAGCTTTTTGTGGAAAGGTTTTCGGGTGGAAATGTGAGAGAGAGGTGTTAATTGGCACTCGTCAAGCCGCACCTTGAATATGCTACGAGTATGCGGGATCCGGCGCAGAAAGACAATCCGTTAACTTAATGAAACATGTGAAAAAGTTGCGCGATTCATTAAAACTCCGATGAGCGATCAGACCCCGTTACTCAGCTTTATCACGAAATGGGCTGGTAGCCGCTAGAGAGTCTGGGGCGATATACTAAGCTTATTGAGCTATTAAGCTCAGACACACTTCAGAATGATACAGAGATCTTAACCTTAGAACCTTACCTTGTTTTAGATCCGATACAATCGATAAAATAGACAGATATTTTGCCGAACAGGTTGTAAAAGAACTAGTTTCTCCTCTGGACTACAAAAGACTGCAATAAAAGCTAGTAGGGAGTTATGGGAGTCACACATCTCCGACATGTTTCTGCTTTTCTTTTCAATGTCTGATCAAAATTCTATCCTTGGATCGTGAGCATATTTCAGTCTCAGGGCTAACCGACTTGAGTGGAGAAATTTTTTCAGGTTCAGCGCGGAAAAAATAGTAGTTATTTCGTTTTTTTTACAAGACTTTAGGGAGTAGCAAATTGTAGCAATCGTAAAGTATGGTAAACTGATACAGATGCTGTTGAAAATAACCTAAGTCATGAAAAAGTTCCCCTAGTACCTGCTTTCTTCAAAGAGACTTCTCCAGAAAATATAAAATTGCTCTTGTCTCTTTGCTATTGTATCGACTGACACAGATCCGTCTGGTTTGAAAGTTAGCTCAAGGTTTAAAAAAAATATAATTTCCTTTTCGTTGCTAACTTTTCCTTAGTAGTCTTGTCAATCTAATTGAACTTGTCTCTGGAGTCCCCATTTCTCGAGATTGTCGATGCAAGTTCGACCCAAACCTTGGCTCTTAAACATCTAAACGCTTAATGGTTACGTAAGAGTTGAGGGAAAGCATCATGGTCATACTTTTATCTCAGTTTCTTGATGAATTTTAAATTGCATTTGCGGAGCCCGCGATTTAAACTCATTCGTTCCTTAATATAAAGCGATCATCTCAGCAGAGTAATTTACCGAAAATCTGAAAATTACTTTTAGCGTTATTAACAATCCAATATGTGAGCACCCAAAGGCGGGGCAAAAGGGTCTGACAGGCAGCCGGTCTTCTCATATTTGAGATCAAAAACAACATATAACAATCGCTGTACGAAATATTCTCTTTGTTTTAATATGAAAGTCACTGATATTATTTTAAATGATTGAGGCTCCGTAATACACAAAACAAAACGAACTTAATGATAACTGTATTAAAAATCTTGTCAATTTTTTAAGCGTCTGGGGGTCGTCTTAATCCGCCTATGTGAGCAGCCGTGAAGTGATATGATAAAAGCAATCGTGAAGGACGGTGTTCATTCGAAATATAGATTAACCTAATATCTTCAATCCAAATATAATCCATCATGATTATATTTAATCTTTTTGGACGCCAAAAATGGATCTCGAGATGGACGTGCAGCTCTCCTGAATGAATTTGTGAACCACTGATCGGTAACATTTGAATCTCATACCCACGCCTAGATGTTTCTTTTCATACTTGGTATTCAGGCAGCGTCATTTTTGAGTAATCCTGTGATCTCTTTTATGCGCGAAAATGTTCTATGCATGCATACGGCGTCAGGGGTTTTTCCCTCGTTGTTTGACGAAGGTGATGTTATAGCGATCCTGCTACCGATGCTAGGGACATGTGATGGGAATGAAAAAATGATCTGCAGTATACCTATCTAAGGATATTACTTCTACCAATTAGTTTTGGAATTAATAAGCCTGATGATGAGACATGTCTTTAAGTTATCTGACGTTTCAGCATTGAATATTTTTTAAAAGGAATAACTTAAACTTTGTTTTTCCACAGAATCTTTTATTAGATCACGACCATGGATTTGACGGTTTACATCATCTTCTGGTATGATGGTATCCAGAAGGTGACGTTAATCGTCGAAACCATGGTCGCCAATTGATAAAAAATTCTTTGGAAAAACAAAGTTTAAGTCATTCATTCAAAATGTTCAGCAAATTCCACAAAGTATCTGCCATCAACGGAGAGATACTTGAAAAACAAATTGCCGATCGAAATTGCCGTATTGTAGCCACGAAATTGTGGTGTAACTGTTAGGGTGCCTGACCGAATATCGGGAAATTCGGATTCGAGTCCTGGCCAAGCCAAATGATTTTTTTGGTGGATTTAACCCGTTGAATTAATAACTTGTGCGCTTGACTGCGTGCGAATTCACTTGTTTCATGCTGTATTTCTACATTAATAACTTAGCGGTGAGGGGATGTTGAAAATGGTGTTGGAGGGTAGAATGTTGGGGAAACGAGGGAGGGGAAGGAAAAGAATAGGATTTTTGGATAGATTGAAAGAGAGCAGGCCTTACAGGGAATTAAAGAAGGCAGTGCTGGAAGGAAAGGGAGGCTCCCAGATCACCTCTTTGGTGCTCCATGGAAACCTACCTTAATCGGTAGAATACTATAATAATAATCAATGTTGGTGGTGGTTTTCGGGAATTGCTGCGTGGGTAAAATTTTCACACTCAACGTTTCACTTCCCCTACTGCGAGCGAGCTGGGAGGGAGAATTTTTTTATCATCAGACATTTAAATTCTATGGCTGATGATCGATGCATGTTGAAAATCGAATCCGAGGGGACAACTCTATTTAATTCACACTCTGACTAGAACTGAACGTAGAAGAGGTGGTGATTTTTCCCTCTTGAATTCCCCAGTGACCCACGACGAAACGTCCAGATAACCTTATGCTCCGCAATTGGGGTTCGTTATTGTGTATCGCCCTGGAGATGACCCTTCCCGACCCAAAACCCGCATCGGATGTGGATGGCAAGCAGGGAGATAAGGGTATAAAATGGGCTTGACAAATGAATAGATTGATCGAAGTGAACTTCGAATGCGCTGAAGCTGAGACGATGGTATGACGATCGCTGTATACCTCCCAACGGATCATCTACAACCAGATATTTCAGTATCTTAGGGAGACCATCTATTGGAGCCTGTCGACCCTTGTATTTTTTAGGGAATATATTGAAAATTAGAATGTTCCACGGTGTGAAAGACCTTCTATAAGTTGACAAATTCTATGAAAGTCAGTTTGTTCATCTCTATGGGCAGCTCTTGGGCCAAAATTGCTCCTCTAATGCCCTTGCTTTTCCTAAATCCGAATTGGTACTCATCCAAGAATTCTTCTGCTCTTTGTTCTATTCTTCTGTAGATGATTTTTTTCAGTATCTTCGACGCATGTGTCGTAAGGCTTATGATCTTAAAATTTTCTCACTCATCTCCTCTCTTCTTTTTGGGAATAGGAATTTTGATGTTCTTCTCTAAGTCACCGGGTATATCTCCTGCTGTGTATATTTCGCAGATGCATTATATTTGAGTTTAAGTCTTCTTTCCTAAAACTTCAATTCAGAATAGTGCTTTTTAATTCTTAAAATTTTGTTAAGGATTCCAGAAATGATTAAAAATCGCAATCCATCGCAAATTGTATTATCGGAGAAAAATCCTTAAACTTGCATGCGATTCCCTTACATTTAAATTAAATATAAGGCTCGTATGGCCGTCTACATATCGGCGAATGCTTATTTTTTTATCCTTCATGCAGATAGTATTGATTGTAAGTATTGCATTTATTTCAGTTTTCTTCGTCTTTGATCACGTAGTAGGGATTTGACCCTCGAAAACGTGATAGTTACATTCGATGCCAGGTGCTGATCGAAGACACCTCCAGCGCATTTGTAGCTAAACTATTTTCGGGAGTTGCACCGGGGGTGATTGCTTAAAAGGTGGTCATAATAAGTAAATATCATATAATCTGTTTAAAATCTAGATTATAAAAGTTTTCGAGGTCGAAAATGCCAAACATGACATTGAAATATACAGAAAAATATTTTTTTGTCGAAAACGTTGGATTTTGTGCTAAAAAAGATAGTAATTGTTAATTATATCCAGTAAAAAGGGTGGAATATTTTTCAAGATATTAGATTACGAATATGAAACCAATTTTTTAAATTAATTCTTCCTTGAAATACATCGTAATTTTTTTTTGACATTTAAATTAATCATTTGATGTAATTTTTATAAATAACAACATTTTATGCCTATTTTTAATTTTCAACAATTCTAAACAAATTATTTTCCGATATGATAACAAGTATTTTAGCGCACACGTTATACGAATGTAATGGCTTATGGCTTTAAAAAATTATCGGAGCATTATAAGTTAGCCAGAACATTTACGTAAAACATTATTGTATACCAGTCAATCTACGTAGAAAATGAACAGGCCGCGCACACTCACTTAGACAAATGCAAGCAGTTACTACAATCCGGCTCTGATTCGTCCAATGAATTATCTAAGCACACCTGTTTTAAATGAATAAACCCACTTATTTTTTAAAATCTTATATGATGACTTAAAAGTTAACTTGAAAATATTTACATGGCATTTTAAAAAGTAAAGAGGATGACGGATCGTGTAGCAAAGGCACCGATACTCCCTCTACTGAGACCGAAAGGCGATACGCCCTCTACTGATATTACTACTCCAGGGACGAGACTGTGGGAATTCAAAAGATTCATCATGCCTTCAAGGAGTGGGTGCTCCATTAGGCCGTAAAATGTTGACCAAAAATAGCTACAGGCACATGTCTGGACGAACGAAAGTCTTATGTAAGTTGGTTCTAGACACCGTGTCTCCCCTGCGTGGGACCATGTGTGAAATTCTTGGCCTTTCCTTCCCAAAACGTCTTACGTAATTCTTGAACGGCCTCTCCGGAGAAAATTGAATCATTCGTGTGTTGAAAATTCAATGCACGAATAATTTTTTTCAGTCTTCGACGGTGCATTCAGTTAAGACTATAGTGAATACTAATGTATGTTTTATATAGGTATATGCGTCTCGGAGAATAAAAGAAAAAAATAGGTTTTTACTCTGTCTTTGAGGAACATTCCACTCCGGCCTTCAAAACGGAGGTATTCGAGGAGCACGTGTGTAAAACCTTAGAGCGGCCTTCAAAACGGAGGTGCTTTTCGAACACAGCTGCTTTGAAGGCCGCCGCCAATGAAGTGAATCGGTTCCCTAAGGCACCTTAAAATTCTTAAGAAGACGCATCATCTCCGCTCGATTGATATTTTTTTGGCGACCAATTACTCGTTTAAAACTATCCTGTAAAACGTAATTAAATTTTGAGGATATTTTAATGGTAATGAGTACAAAATGTAAACAATGTGAGGTTAGGAAAAGGAGCTCTAAAAATCTGTTCATATAACACCTAGATAGGTGGCTACTTCTGTTCACCGTATTCACTGAAATAATAATCTGATAATTTTGGATTAAATTATTATCTTAATGGTATGATCAAGCACAGTATAATCATACTATTCAAAATTAAAAATGTTTAGCATTTCATTCCATTATGCAAGCATGTCGCCACATAGCTACGATTGGCAGATGGATATGAATACGCACCAATGGCCACCGTTGCCCTTGTCACAATATTTGATTACAATTTTATTTACTTATTAAGAGTATATTAATATTGTGTTAAATATCGGCTTATTTCACCTGGTCTCAGCGTTCCACGAAACGCATGTTTCTGTCTCTTTCAGCTGTCGCGTGAGTGTGTATCTTTCCTTTCATTCTTGTGTCCATGTCCATTTCTTCCGTTGGTGAGTGGTGAGCTGCCCCAGTGCCATCTATTGATTACTACTGTTGGCCAAAGTGAAGAGAGTTTTCTGTGAATAAACCCCCTCCGAAGTCATGGCAAATCTAAGCGTCATGGTAGCGCTATTGATAGAGCAGGTTCCGGGTTCGAGTCCCAGTTAGGCCAGATAATCTGCCTCTGATTTTCTGGCTTTTTCTATCTACCACAGCACCGTTGTCCTCGCCCTTTTTCTATTTTATGTTCCTATCCCTTTCTTTCCTTACCTTTGAATTTATTTTTATGTTTGCGCTTAAGGCGTCGTGTGAATGAATGAAGCACTTAACATATTAATATTTATTAAGAATCTTCGGAATGCAAGAAAACAGATAACCCTTTTTAAAATTATCTTATGTTAAAACGAAAACATTGGGCTGGACAGGATTAAGGTTTTTCCTGGTAAGATGAAACTCTCTCGGGCTTTCAAACGGGTTAGGCCCGGGTCTTCATGCGATCGTATCGACAGCTGACTCCGCTATCGAATCATCGGTATTGAGACAATTCTACCCGATTGGTAACCCGGAAGTGTTTCATTTAAGCCATTGTATGATTTTGTTATTTCCGAGCGAGTCATGTTGATGAACCTGTCTCGAGCTCCGCACCAGACGAAATAGTTTTAACCTACAGCATGATATTGATGTTTACAGGGTATTTAGAGGACTTCCTTTTCAATATATGCCTGCCTGTATTTCGAATAAAAAATTATCGACCTCAAGTTTATATATTTATATTTTATGTACAGATCAATGCTGAAAAATGTCCCATCTGTGTAAATTTCAAATTCCAAAATAATATCTAAGATTTAAATGAGTAATTATTTGCGATAAAAGGCAAAATTTGACCCGTTGAGAGTGTGAGAGTGATGCACCATCTTGAGGAGATTGAGGTAACTATAGAGGTACATGTCATTTTTTAATTCAACAATATCCTCTTCTGATTGTACCCCAGCGAGCGATGGGCGCAGAAAATAGACTTTCCGTAATTCTCTGGTAATCGCCATTGAAAATTCGCTTCTTTATGTTGGTTGGTGACAATTTTCTACATTGTGATTTTGTTTTTTCATCGCAAATATAACCATAAATGCTGAGCAATGGGCTCACTGTGCTTCCTTCTTTGTGCACATTAAGGGGGAGAGAGCGCCGCCACAAAGGCTGTGGAATTTCCCATTGCTAGCGACCGCTACCTAGCAGCTCAGTGTCCGAGCTCAGTCATTTCTCGCAGCGGTCTTTTCGGTCGCTTCACTCCTGAGCACTTATTTCATGGAGCTCACAGATTAACTCAAGGTGGCCAATGATGTGTTGCTGTATGTTTCAAAGGCCACTACATTGGGCCCATTCAACTTTTTTTCCATTCAGGGAGGCTGAGAATATGCTACGTAACGGAAGGCCGGCGTTTATATTTTAAAAAATGATCCAATTTAAGAATTCGTGGTCTCAAAATGTGAAAAAATATTTAAAAAACAGGTTAATGCGACGACGGATAGCTCTATTCTTTGTTTGATAGTTGTTTCAACGTATTTGCATGGTGAAAATCATAGTATTTCCTATCCCTTTTCGATTAAAGTGTACTTTTTAAAAAATGCATTAACAAATGAATCATATTATCCCCGAATTGTCATCATTTCTGAGCCTATGCGGTTTATCGGGGCATGACATAGCCCGCCTTTTGCTGTAAAAATGTCGTAATCATCTTCAGTCAACAATCCTAAGATTGGTTTGATGCTGCTCTCTCCTATCCGCTAGCCTTTTCGTAGAATTTAAACTCTTATGTCTTATGAAACTCATTCGGGGCCGTCCCTTGCCCTTCTTCACATCCACCTACCTTTATTAGATTTATTTTTATCAGGACATCATGTCTCATTATGTGGCCAACTAAGTTGCCCAGTCTTCACCTTAAGGTTTTCATGATTAAATATATTAAGAAGAGTTCGTCGTGAATATCGTGAATATTGATGATGAGGGTAATATGAACATAGCTGATGACAATTATACTCGCGTCTTAGCAATGTGAGTTGACTTATAAAAATGCTCTACCCTCGAATCCATATGAAAGAAGGTGAAGTTTACTAGTAGGTTGCCTTGAATTTCTCATTCGCGAAGGCTATTGGCATTACGTGAGGTCTTCCCCCTCGCACCAAGCATTCTTACCTGCCGATTTATCGATAATTGAGCGTACAGTGACGGCTAGGTAAGTACCGTGACCTCAATGTCATGTTGAAATCCTCTTGTACGTGCTGGTGACTTTATAATAGAATCGTCTACTGCAATGACAACAGCAATCTAGCTCCCTATAGAGCTTGAAAGGCCTCTGCGAAGTGAGTTTATCGACTTATTTCATTCTTAATCGTTTCCATGAGTCGCTTTGAGCTCGCGCTTATCAAATCACTGGCTGAGATTTGTTTGCTATTACTTGTCAAAAAGATTAGGCAGTCATCATATATGTCACTTTGGTATTGGGTACTCTCCTCACTTTCTTTACGTTCATTTGGGTTATCTTTTCTTCGTTTTTAACCACGAAATGGTCTTCTCAATGCAGTTCACCGTGTAGAATAGTTAAATTATTTAATTACTGAAATAAATACTGGGATTAGGAATCTAAGATTAATGTAACACAGCTTACTTGTTGTGTTAAAGATAGTTGTATAAAAAATGTAATACTTTCAATTTAAATGCCAATTGTTACCAAAAACATTATCCCTGGTAGTGAAGTCATTTTATGCTTCCTTTGTATAGCAGACTCAATTTTTCGTCTTCCCCGGGCTAAAGCGGTTCATATAATATTTTCGTAATAAAATTTTATTCTTCCATGCATGCATATTTTTTTTACATGTTATTATATCCATTAAGGGAAGTAAGGGAGCCTGTAAGGCAATAAGCCTGTGTTTAGGCTAACTTCAAATTTCATAAACTGCGGAAATGAATAGGAATGAAATACTCAATACTTAGAGGAAAAAAAACATTTTGTAGGTAATAATATCATAACTGAATTGACCGTAAGATGGAATACAACATGTAATATGCAACACATATGATGCCAAGTATGTTTAATAAAATATACCGACCCTTTACAATAACTTTTCAATGTCATCCAAAGTTATTATCCATTTTTTATCAACCTTTTATATTTACCAACAAAATTGTTTCTTTAATTGTATTTGGTAGCATATTGTACAATTTTGGTCCCATATACAAAATACTCCTTTGGAAAATCGTTGAATTAGGCTTGTGTATAGGGATCGAGAAACCTCTACGAAAATTAAACAACACGTGGCTCCCATATATTTTTGGGTTGTATCCACTCCGCAAAAATAAACATTTTCAACACTTTATAACAATACATATATCTTAACGGGAGTATGTTTAGTTCAAAGAATAAAGGACGGGAATGTTCGTATCGCTGTTTTGGTAATAATAGTCTAAAAAAAATTTTCTGCACGAAGTAGGCTGATTTTAAGGTGTTAAAATATGCTTCGCCCAAACAAGTAAGGCCGTAATCCAACTTGGAGTGTACCAACGTCAGAGGTTCTAGTGTAAAGCACCTTCCACCAGATTTTGGGTGCTGTATCTTTGGAAAATATCCTAATTTAATTTTGCTATGTGGCTATGATGTCAGTCACGGTTCCAATCAAGTTTAATGCCAGAATAACGTCCAAAAACTAATGACACTTCGCGATGTTTTCCTTACAATTAGGTCCACCCTCAAATGCGTGCGCAAGCTAAATATAATGGCTACACAAGATTGTTTGTAGCGTATTTATAAATATCCTTTAAATTAATGGCTACGAGGTAAAAAGCGTTGAATTACTGTAGGAACATAATTATGATCGTAAAACTCAATTCAAACGCATGGGAAAGGGAAGGAGTTATTGTTTTAGGGATCCCTTTTAAACATTACGTTGACCAAAAATTCCTGGAGTATAGGTCATATAATGCAAAAAGTTTTTTGCCAACATTTTGGATTACTTTAAAACCTTCCTCTGGGCTATGAATGAAAAAATTAGAGTACAATGAAAACAGTTTTTTAATCATATTATTGTAAAAAAACTGTTTTGTTACCTTTATTTTATGTATCAATATTGTATATTATTGTATTTTATTGCACTCTCATTTTTTCATTCAAAGCCTTGAGGAAGGTTTTAAAACAAACCGAAACGTTGGCAAAACACTTTTCGCATTATGTGACCTATACTCCAGGAAATTTTGATAATTACTTGAAAGAGGTCAAGACAAGAGAAAAAAGAAAATCATTACGTTGACTTTTACTTCTTAAAAAATAATTGAGATCGTTGTATAGAATTCTTTTCCCAAGTCCTCTCAGCGTACTTATATTCAACTGAAATATCTTGATCTGCTCGGTATGTTTTCATGCCGTGAATATGCAATTAGGAAATACGGAATATATTTCCTTGATGTGATTAATGACTTTGCTCGAGGAACAAGTTCTCCTAGAATGCTGTGGATATTTCGCATCAGTCACTTATTTAAGATAGGAGGTAGTTTTAAATGGGAAAAATCAGACGCTCACACTTTTTGAAGGCGGTCATTTGACAAATAGAGTTGATAGGGGACGGATGTCGAGGATATAGTGAGAGCTATGAATATTAATGTTGGGAAAGGAGTATGAGATTAAACTAAAAGGAGGTGAGAAAATGTGGATTGCGCGGTCATTTTTTGCCTAATTTTGTTGACCAGTTTTTCCCTTGGATTCCTTTATTTAAAAAAATAATTTATCAGGAACAGAGTCCATTTTTGGGAAAAAAATGGAGATAATTGGTTTTGGTTATTAACCATTTATTAATAAATTTTTGTATGGAGAACCTTATTTGGATTGGACTCATTGGGTGGCGGAACAATGGACCCCCAAAGGATTTACTTTTTCTGAAAGTAGGTAGTTTAAAACTGGGAATTTTTGGAAAAAATTTAGAAGACCGTTGTCAAAAATGTAAGCGAAAGGAACCAAGGGAACCACAGTTTAGCGACCCATTCGTGTGCTTGAAGTGGGCTACAGGAACTGCTCATGGTGGAAGTTCTATGAAAAATCGGAAAGTTGCTGTCTATAGTCTACACTCAGATCAGAATCAGTAAAAGTAATCAGAAAATCTGATTGTTTCAATGATTTATATCGGAAAGTAACCCTCATCGTGAGTGAAAACTCTTTTTAAGGATCTTCGAATATTTTACATTTACTTATGCATATACCTATACGGTGGACGGTTCGAGAGCAAGTGTTAAATGGGATAGATGAGAAAAGAACGTTGATGGACAAAATAAATCAAAGGAAGGGTAACTGGCTGGGAAATTTGATGGAGGGATTGGAATTTTGAAAGTAGCTTTGGAGGGAACGGTGGAAGGGGTCAGAAGAAGGGGAAGGAGAAGGCTAAAGTTCATTGAAAACATAAAAATTGGAAGATATGGAGACTTCAAGGAGATGGCCGGAGACAGGAGTGAATGTAGACAGCATTGGCGCGGGGGACCTGCCGACGGGCAGAACACCACAAGATGAAGATGATGACTTAACAATTAAAAATTTAACTCTTCATTGAGGCTTTCGCTTTTCATGGTTGATAAAATAAAATAGAAAATTTTGGGGTCTTACCGCGTAGTCAAAATTATCTCTCGACGTTTCGCGACTACTGCTGGTCGGTTCTTCGAAGGTGATTGTGCTGCTTCCGGTCTGGGCTGAAATCCCATGTCCCGCTTAGTCCCAGTCAGTAACATATTTCCACTCAGGAAGCAGCCAAATTACCCTTGAAGAAGCAGCCAGCAGGGGTCGCGAAGCGTCAGGAGATACCTTTTTTTTAAGTTTTATTTTACCAATTAAAACTTTAACATCTATTTTTCGCTTTCTCGTTCATCAAATACTAAAGGGTGTTATTTCACTTCTTTCGTATTTTCGGATTCTCTTTTATTTTATTTCCAGTATGACAGTAATAATTTTACCTGTTTAAGAGGAAAAATACAGGTTGTGTCGGAGTGCGCTGTAAAGTTTACGAGTATCGACGGTATTAAGGTCAACTGCTGAGCCCGTGAAGTAGTTGCGTCGTTCGACTTTTACTTTCAAATTTAAATTTTAAATTAACTGCTTAAGGCGAATGCTTAACGGGTGATCAAATTTCTCACACCGACGGATGCAATTTTGTATTAGGTGCATACTATTTTAATACAAATGGGAACTTTGTTTCAAGTATTTGATGCATGGATACGCATTACTTTTCTTTACCCAGGTATGACACAACGAAATCCTTTCTCAGTAGAGTTTCTTTTAAATACTGACAGTGGAAGAGGTCATTACTTCTAGATGCAAAATATTACTGACTGAAAGCTACGGGTATTAGTGGTCACACGATGTACTTACTCTAATTCCTAAAAGACAGAATGCACAAGCCCCTGGGAACATTTTACTTCAACCAGATGGGATTCTGACTGTTTTTTTTTGCTTCTGAGTAATGTTTAATGGTATAAAAATGCTTAAAATTTAAACTTTCGATAGGAAGTAAATTGTTCCTCTTACCCTGAATATGCGAAATTCTCATGCCTGTCTGTGGCTTAGTTGGGGCTGAGATTTATCCCCTCTTATCCATGAGAATGAGGCATCCCTATTAGTTAGACTTGATTTCATATTTTAAGCTTGTTCAGTCAAGACCATTAAGGTTCGTTAATTGTAGAGAGGATAATTAAAATAGCGTCACGAATCTACCGACGCAGCTACGATAGGAACCACTGACCCTATCTGATGACTGACGGGCTGATCTGGAGGGGTTTTACTGTTAATCTTTAAAGTAAGTTTCAGGGGGAAATATATTGAGACAACGTCGCGGAAATCAAGAGAGATCTCATTTACTACGGTGGATTGGAAAATGTCCGAAAACTCAGAGAAGTAGATTCTAGAACGGATAGGTTCAAATTATTAATTTTTCCCTTGAGTGGTAAATGAACACAATAGAATTGACCGCCATTAAAATCCGGGCATTTCGTTTAGCAGTATTATCACTCAATATTAACTTCGGAGTAATACTATGCCCCAGTGACGTCATTGAAAAATTAGCAGTGCCGGAACGCTTTTTCCTTAACTTTTTTTAGAAGTGTGTGTTTTTTATTTGCTAGTTATTATTTACGTTTCATTACAATATTTTTTTAATTTTGGTTACGAATGTGGTATATATTAGAATATTTTTAGGCACCAAAATTGATAAAAGTGATATTTGACTGTTATGCGTTTGATAACCAGTGCCGGATCGGCGATCCGACACCATGACACCCCTGCTATGCCCAGAAGCCCAATACAGGTATAGGACCCATGCGAAGCTTTTTTTACGGGCCTTAAATGTGTGATGTATTGACCTCCGGGGTTTTAAAAGACACGTTTCTCTTAAAACGTTTGGCGGACGAATTTTATTCTTTTCTAACGGTGACTATTATAGCAATATTATTTTTGGAGAAAATTTTGGTCAAAATTAACCGTACCTTGAATGTGATTATTTTTCGTGGAAGAATATTTTGCGGTGATCTCAAAGTTTTAAACTGTGCATGCATTTTTAAATTTTTACCACTAATAATTCAAATGTATGTATTCGTTGTAGATTATTTTCTACGGCTAAAATGTGCTTCTTGATTGTTTTTCGGATGAATAGCAAACAGGTTTTTGCGCAAACTTTTTTATGAACCCTCGATTTTTTCGATTAATTGATCTGTTAGTTCAAAAATCGATTTTTGTTGAAAAGTTGAGCCTTTCATTTCGATTAAAAATCGATTACCCGTAAAAATCGATTGCGAGCGACATTTTACCATCACTAGTGCGATGCGTCTCTCAATGTTATTGTGGCGGAATGAATTGTTAATCCTTCGTGTGAGGTAACTCTAGCCACATACAAGGTGCGTCCCCTAAGTAATGAGACCAAATTCATAAAAAATAATGTATTGAATACATTCTTACAAATAATAAAATATTTTCATAATAGCACCCTCTTGCGTCGATGCACTTCTAGAGGCGTCTTTCCATGCTTGGAAGGCCTTTACCGGAATATCCTTTAGAGCCGAGGTAACATGGACCTAGATGCTTTCAATCGTGTCCCAATGTTTTCCGTTCATGGATCCTTTTCACCTAGGAGACATGGAGGCAGGTTAAGACTGTAGGGAGGCTGTTGAACCAATAGGGTGGTTTCCTATTATTTTTTTATTGCCTAAATCGAAAGATTATTACTCCTGGAGTACGTATTTCACGCTTTTAGATTTTTATATGACGATATCTATTTTTCGCGATTAAATGAAAAGTGAAAAATTTCAAGCGCGCGAAAACGCGACGGCTAAGTATGAATGCTGGGAAAACTCCGTATGACGTCGTTCTGTTTCCCGCTGCCGCAAGTGTGGTGACCTTGGGGCGAGGCTTTGAGCGCTGATACGACGCAGGATGTTAGCAGGTAGCTGAGTACCCTGCTAGCTGGTAGCGCTTGGCTTAAATAAGGATTATTATTCCCCTATCAAACGAAGGAAACTTTCCGACTTTAGCCAGTTTTAATAGGTGATTATTAAGAGATGTTTCCCTGAGCTCTGTGCCTCATGCATGCATTGGTAATCTCAGACGATGTAAAACTCCTATCTACTCGTATAGAAACTAGGTCCCTGTGACGTCACGTGGAGCGGAATCGCATGGGCGCCAATCTGGCCTTTTTCAAATGCGGTTAAAATTGACCGTTGCCATTCGTCTAAACTGGGATTTGTAAAAACAAATAATTTGTATATTATGAATACACTAATGGTGGGTAACGAATCGCAATCGATGTCTTTCGTTTTCTTTGATGAAGGAAACTACCCTATTAGAAAGGTGAGTTCACTATGGTCCCGGTAGGTACGAATTCACGGTGGGTAATCCCTCCGACGTCAAAGACGACAATGAGCATGGTTTTGATCCTGGTTGAGTCCGTGGATTTTAGATTGATGATCGTCCACCGCGAGGTCGTCGGTGATCTCCCCTCGGCCCTCCATGAACGACTTTTGCCGTAGGAAAACTTGCGATTTGGGCAAACAATCCCTCCCAAAGCAGGCTGCATTTTCCGGGTTTCACCGCGTCGTGGTTGCGTTGGGGACAACAGTTTCTCCAGCATTCCAGCAGGCGTCTTCAGGTCGACATTCCAGCAGGCGTCTTCGACCTAAGACGGCTGCTGGAATGCAGGAGAAACTGTTGTCCCCAACGCAACCACGACGCGGTGAAACCCGGAAAATGCAGCCTACATTACCAACGCACCGCGGAAGCCTTCGCACCAACTTGAATCCCTCCCAAAGACCTAGTGAATTAATTGAAAAATTTCGGAGGCGGATTTCCCGAGTTTAACTAAAAATTTGATAACGTAGGGTTGCTCTACAGAACGACTTTTCGAACGACTCTTCGTTACGTGTACATGAAACCAAAACGGGGTTCACGAGAACGTAGGTCTGACTCTCAGGCAGCTTGAAGCCGAATTAGACCAGTCACGTTTTGAATCTAACATCCCCCTCCACCTAGCCCGGCAGGTTAGAACACCCTGCGGCGAACCGTTGCGTCAGGAAAATGTTGGTCGCATGACTTATGGAACGTACTATGTAAGTGAACGTGACATCTTGATAGAACCTTCATCTAGCTTTGTGCATTTTGGGTGATTATACTCCTTCTCCACCAAGTATCCGCAGTGGCTTTCAGGGTATCATGGAGATTAGGATGTGGACCCAAACCGTTCTTCGGATTGAAGAAATGAAGTGAGTGAGTTTCATTACCGATGCTGGGAGTGTCTGTCGTCTGGAGAGGAATTCTTGGCACTGCTCTTCATTATTGAGGAGTATTTGGACGACGTGCCGCGCACGATGAAAGAAACGATGACCCGAATAGTTATCGACGTAGCAGTTATTTCGGGATATGTGGAGGAAAACCTATCTAATGGTTAATCAATCTACCATGGTTCTAATGAGAAAGGAATGACATTATATTAGGTGCGCAACTAAGTTCCCGCTGTTTTTTTGGATGAAAGTACTACTTAATCGTGAAAAAATGCTTATAAATGAATCATTCAAAGTATTGTCCTTCGCTGGCTACAACTTTTCCCCATCATTGCGGCAGAGGCCAATACCGTAACGACAAAAGTGTTCATTTTTTGGGGCTACCCAAGAATCATGCCATTTTTTGGTGTCTTCAGGATTCTGCAACTGCAGATCAGCCAGACCATGTGCCATATAACAGAACAAGTGATAATCGTACGGCGTAATATCTGGGGAATACAGCGGGGGGGGGGGGGGGTTAGGACTTCCCATTTGAGCGCTTTCAGGTAGGTTTTAACGGGTTTTGCAACGCGGAGTCGAGCGTTGTCTTGCTGTAGAATCACTAAGAATCATAAGAAATCCAAGTTCCTTCCTTTTGCAGAAATTCCAACGCATCCAATCGTTTGGAAATGGTTTGGTGGGTAACTCATAATGTATAAGCTGGTTCTTCTTGAGTTTGGTACTGATCTTCATCAAGGAATGCCTCCAATTCAGCGCCTTCGAAAGTTTTTGGTGTTCCTTCACGTCAACATTGGAATGACCGTCATTGAAGTGACGGAAGCAATCACGGCACGTTGTTTCACTTAGAGCAGCATCTCCGTAAACTTTGTGGAGCTCTCGATGCACATCAGATGCTGTTTTCTTCGAATGAAAGAAGAAAATAAACGCTCTCCGAAAATGACTGCTATCTGGCAAAAACTCTGAAATTTTCACGCAACAGTAAGGATATGACGCCAATAAAAACTCGCCATTGTTGTCGAGCGGTTTCTTTACCAAATGTTTACCAAACCTTGATTCGTGAAGTTTCTGATACCTCAAAATCGACCAGTAATCACTACTAGAGCCATCTGTTAACAAACAGCGGGAGCTTAGTTGCGCACCTAATATTTTCTTGAAAATTCCAAAATATTCTCATTTAGTTGTTTCTAAATCGACGAGAATCGAAAAATAAAATTTAAAGAAATATTTTCAAAAACATGCTTTTTCCAAGGGCAGCATTAAATGCACAGAAAAATAAGCTTTTCATTTCTCGGAGAATAAAGCAAGGGGGCTGACTAAGTTTATTAGAAATGAGTGTAGAAGTGTCTGATAAGTGAGTAGTGATTGGCACATAATATAAATATATAAACCTATTCAGTACACAAACCGTATTCTCCGAGTCATGAAAAGCTTATTTTAGATTTAAGCGCATTTTAACCTATTCTTGGAAAAAACTCGTTTTCTTAATCTTTTCATGAATTTTATTTTCTTCTTTTTAGTAGTGAATCATCTTATCGATTAAATCAGAGCTGTGAAAGAAATTTCTGCCAAATCGTTATAACTTTCGCCATCTGTTCAGAAAGTTGACATCTATTTTTCCGTGTGGAAATTTAGTTAATTAATTGGAGCACAATGGAAAAAATTTCAAATGTCTCGTTATTGAATATTTTATTGCTATCAGAGGCTTTCAAGTGTGCAAAGTTTTAAATCCATCCGACAATAGGTAGTGGATTTAATATCAATTGCAAGATTCCGTCGATGAAACACAAACATACGAAGCATGTAAAAAAAAACGTGATAAAAGGTCTTCCCATGCCATATTTTCTGCAAATTGTGTTTAAAATCAAATATTTTACTTTGGATCTTTGACGCTGATGGTCAAATTAGAAATGTTTATTACAAATAGAATATGAATTTTGTAGTGGAAAGAACTGGTAAGTAGTTCGCCATAGCGATAGAGTGATGATAAAGGCGAAGCATAGGCAAGCATTTTTTAAACTACTTTTTGTCTAATTAGTTAATTAAATTGAAATCAAATCACGCTAAGTACATGTGGATGACGCTGCAGTCATCTTGTACGGCTTGTAAGAGCATTAGTTTATAAATATGAGCTTAGGAATTTCTGCAGTCTGTCTTGCATTATTTTACTTTTTAATGCCAATGGATTCCATCTAGGAAAGCAAAAATTTATTTTTTCATTTGGAAATTTAGTTAATTAATTAGAGCACTGTGGAATAAAATTTTAAAGCTGTCATTATTGAATTTGCATTGTCATCAGAAACGAGCAAGGGTGAAAAATTTCTAGGCGATCCGACAATATATGGTGGGTTTAATTTAGATGGTGGGTATAATTCTTTTCGCCCCTACCGAAAGCGAGAATTTGTTTTGAACTTATCAGTCTCGGTGGAACCTCATTAAAACAAAAACGGCTGCTTGTTCTATTATAGTGAGATGGTGAATGGTTCTCCAGCAATGTGAGTATACTCTCTTAGTAAATGTTGGTGTATATGTGTGTGCAATTTCAATGTTTATTTCTCTGAGACACCATGTACATTGTTGGTTGTTGATTTTTAAATATCAGAGTTAGTTTGTGAATCTTAAAAGGAAAAACTCATGTTCTTTTAAGATTGAAGTTATTTATTACATTCCACCCAGCCTGAAAACCAGTGTAAGACAACAGTTAACATACACAGAAGAACTCAAGGTGGCTGCGTAGTTTCCAAAAGCTTAGCTTGGCATTGAAACCGCCATCTTTACCAGAAATTAACTTTAGATGTCGCTCTTAGGAGATTACCTGCAAACACAAAAGCTTGTTCAAACAAAGCTAAAATTAGATAATGCAACAAACATCCCGAGAGTCATCGCTAAATTTAATTAGTGACTGCTGATAATAAGTATAATAAACGCCCAGAGTACTAGCATTGAAGAGAAAGGACTTCCCAAGTCATATTTTCTGCAAATTGCATTAAAAATCAAAAGTTAAATGCTAGTCCGTTTGAAGCTGCTGGTCAAAGCGTAAGAGAAACGTTCGTCAGCGATCGCTATCTCGATTTAGCAACAAAATTTGTGACCTTCGCTACGATTTTGTAATTACCTTCTAACATATAGATAATGTGTTAAGTTAATTAAATAAATCCAAACGATGACAGAACCAGAACTTGCGTCGTGGTCTTATTGTGTTCGTCTTTTTTTCTTTTCAGGGGTCACGCCAGACTTAATCTTCGCAGTCAATAAATCGTTCTCGGGGAATCAGCTCTGTCAATCCACATCGTCTGCTATCACTCTCTCGAGGGTTTCCTGAAATCCTCGGCTCTGTTCGTCCGTCCGCCCTTCACACCCCGTCCAGAGCTGCATGGGAATCGGTGGCCCCTGAGCCCGCAGTCCGTTGGTATCGGCACGCGGCAGGTCAGTCAGTCTTCGCTTGGCCTCCGACCGAGACGGCGCCCGCTGACCAGCCGCGATGTCCGCCTCCCAGGAGATCGTGTTCTTCGTCAACGGCGAGAAGGTAAGCAGCCGGCCCGATGGTCCATCTCGTTTACTTCAGCCATGTTCGCGTTACGGTGGCTGCTTTCCTGAGCGTCCCTGTACCGTGACCCAGTGGTGCGACTTAATTCTCATCGGATCGGTTTATTGGGCCGGGAGGCTGGAAACTCGCATATTACTACGCGTGAAGTGATGGAAAAATCTTTGGAATTTAAATATCGTAAATTAAGTTGATTAAAATCGAAAATTGAGTAGATGTTGTTCTGCACGCTTGACAAATAAATAACAAGTGAGTAAGTCTAATCTGCCAGAACTGATGTTCTTATTTATTCTTCTTAAATAACAGTGGTCACCACATTATACACAACAGTTTTCTGCACAATAGACCGACTAATTAAATGTCCGTAGTCTCAAATGAAACAATAATACCGAACACAAAATTAATGTTTTCTTTTTTATAAAACTCTCAACATAACTACATAAATAATTTTTGGTTGCTAAGCACCACAAAAGTCCACTGAAAACCATATTCCTTTTTCATTTAATATCACTATTACATGTATGCAAGAAGCAACCTTAACAGATACGTTGCTTAATAGACGAAAAAAATGTGTTCGAAAATTGAGTTTTAAATGCCAAAGATTGAAGAAATCAAGATCGAGCCTATATCTTCGAGTTTCTATACTAACTCGATTTTTTTAACTTCGATCTTGACTATTTCGTTTGATCTCAGCAATGTCACTATCTGCCTATGATAACGTTGTCCGTCCCACGTGAAAGATTTTTCTCTAAGGTAGGCAAAATAGGAAATCACGCCTTCTATCATAAAGAAAACATAGTGATCAGTTGATCTTTCTTAAAACTTTGATCGCAGTCAAATAGTTCCAAATGGTGATCAAAGGGCTCATTTGGTGTTTATTCAAGGTGAGCGTGAATTTGTGAATTTTTACTGCATGATGCAAAAAAGAATGTACTTATTCTGAGTAGATTTATAGGGATTTATCGCTAAAAGTCAAATGATTATTTTGAGTGATTTTAGAATGCATAATAAGCATGTTTTTGAATTCACTGTGTTTTTTAAAGAACCATCGATGTTTTTGATTAATCGATCTTTCAGTTCAAATTTCGATTTTAGCTGAAAAGTAGAGCTTTTCATTTCAAATAAAAAATCAGTTACTCGAAAAATCAATTTTGAACGGCATTTTTTCGTCACTACACGTATGGTAGAAGGATACGGGGTGGCAACAAAAGTCACTCACACAGTGATTCAACGGGAAGGATTGATGCAGTTGGTGAGGGTAGAGCTCACCCCATACAGCTAGAACGGAATTAGCTAGAAAAATAATGCATCGTCCACACAATTCGTGTCATTTATTGCCATTTTATCCCAAATGGATATAATTTTTGAAGGCAAAATTATTCTAATAAAATATGCGCCAAGTAGTTGTTTTGAAATTGTTGGTGATCTTCCGTTGTCGAATGTATTTGTTGGGGTATTTTTATTTTTGCTGCACTAAAGTTTAATTGATCTGAACGTGATCATATTTTCAAATCATATGCGGGTGAATATTCCATATGATATGTAAGTATTATATAACAACATGAAAATTATCGAAAGAAACCGTATACTCAGGAAAGCTCGAGGAATTTCTATTTCTTAAATGTACCAGGAAATAAAGGGCACTCCTACCTTTAATGTGCGATATTCTAATGCCTGTTAGTTAGTGAGGGAAGCTATACCTTCACCCAACCGTACCAACCTTCGGCTAACAATAACTGTGTGATTTATGTGGCTACCTGGGTAGGTTGCCCCTACCCAGGGAATGGTTGTGAGTGATAGTACATTGTTGTATCATGTTATATCCTCCATGTAAAAGGCCTTAATAGCTGTTTGCGGGGTGATGAAAATAAACAAAAATTATTAAATAATTATAACACACTTCTTCGTGAAACTCGGATCACTTTGTCCATCAGTGATACGAGTGGCTACTTTTGTAAACCCATTTAAATGCGCGGTGGATGACAGCACACTTAGAGGTAGAATTGAGGATCCTCTTTTGTAATATTCGTGGATCGGGAGTTCAATTCTTTTCCCTGGGGCACTTCTTGCTTGGGGGATTTTTTATACCCTATAAGGTTCACCCGCATGTGGACCTGGGACATTTCTACCGGTAGTCTAGCGCTCTGCATAGTAGACCTCTGCGTTGTAATTGCGTTAAAATGGCGCATTATTATTATAAGCCGTTGTGATTACGACGGCGCATGGCATCTACATCTACATGTTACCCCGCAAGTCGCCTAAAATAGCGTGTGGCAGGGAGTGCTAGGGCACTAGCCGTATACTAATAAAAAAACAAAAGCTCAAACAAAATTACGAGTGGGATTTATTAAAATCCTTCATGATTCGGTGAAAAAAAGAATTCCCAAATCTATATGTTCGGCAAAATATCTCATCGATCGGCATCATGATCGACACATGTGAAGAAATGGTGTTGTCAATAATTATCCAGAAGCATACCTAAACGAAAGGCTTAATAATTTTTACCTCGTGGCCGATCCTCGGCGGAGATGTAGCATTGCCATAGTCAATTTCTATGGCACTGTTTCCTTATAAAAATAGATGTTCATCCTAGTACTGCGTTATTTATCTACATATAATGAATGAGATAGCTGTGAAAATGAAACTTCTGATGTGCATCTAACCAATTTTGTTTGAATGCACTACACGAAGTAGTAGTTTAGTGGGTAGAGATCTTTGATGCTGACCGAAGGGTCCCGTGTTGAACCCCCTTGGGGTACCCCAAAGGGTAAGGTTTCACAGGGAAGAGAACCAGTTCCCCCTAACCTGAATGGTGAGCTTCACACGTCCATAGGTTAGACCTGGTTAGATATACACTCACCCAGTGGCGTAAATATGAGGGGATAGATACCCCCAAAGCCTCAGGTAATAAAAAAATTATTTAAAACTATTGTGTAGTTTTGATGTACACGTATAATAACTGCGTCTGCTTTAAGTTAAAGATAATTTATTAATATCATGGCAGTAAGTCATTTGATTCGTTGAGCTGAGTCATTCTTCAAAAGTTGCCTGGGGGAGAGGGGGTTCCCCTCCCAGGACCAGTGGCGTAGCCAGGAATTTCGTTTGGGGTGGGGTCCAAAACCAGGGGTGCAAAATTTAAAAAAATAGGGTATTAAGTAATGGGTTTTAAACTGATTTTAACTCTTTTCATAATCGAAAAAACTTCATTTGTTAAAAAAATTGTACATTCTTGATTTTTCAATATTTTGTTTTCTTTTATGAAGGAAAATAATTGTGCTTTTATATTTCGGGGGGGTCCGGACCTCCCCCTCTGGCTACGCCACTGCCCAGGACCCCTGCCAAAGCATATTCCTAGTTACGCCACTGCCATCACATATTCTAAAATAGCCCATGGCGTGAATGACTGAGTGAGGATTATAACTGTTGTAATTAAAGCACCCTGATCAAAAATTTGGGATTACGCTTGATAGTGCGGGATGTGACATTTAGAATGGGCCGCGGACTAGCGAGGATTTTGTTTTTTTTTCTGAGAGGGAAAGCTCTCAGGGCGATTGTCATGCAGTGCCCTCGGGAGATGATATTTCAAGATCTTGAATTGATTCATCCCCTGTGGAATGTTTGTGATTTTAATGTGATTGTGACTGAAATTTAACCTGGATTTCAGAGACATTGTCAATGTGACGTGCTACCTAAAGTGATCGCCAAGGTATATCGTGGATTCAAAAATGGTAAGTATAAACTGATGATTGTTCACTTTTTCTATACGGAACAAATGCAGGCTTAGAGGGGCGTTGTTTTTTTTCTTGAAGCTGGGAAATAGTATTCTTATATATGACAAGGAAACATTTCGAAGGGAAGAATTCTATTCGTCCTCAATGTTAAATTCTTTGATTCATCAGTCCATTTTTCATAGGAATCACTGAAAACCAAGTCCATAGTAACCCTACTAGGTACAAAAAATATGAGTGTAACACATCTCCTCCTTCATGCATGAAAAAATAATTTGAATATACCTTCACAGATTTCCTGCCAGCTTACATATGTGATCATACACTTAAAGAGGCCTTACATGCCTCAAAAACGTCACATTCTTTCTGTATCAGAAGCCACCATTCACCTCAAATAGAACGTTTCGATAGCAAACCCATGGCAACCAAGTCCATGGAAACATATCGCAGTATAGCAATCAGTATCAGATAAATACATTTCGCAGTTAATTAACCCTCCGAAAGTTTTGGGAAATACGATTTTAAACATGCCCCTTTAATTATACCCAACCGAAATATACCCTCTTTCCAGACCTCCCAAGTTCTTTTTTTTATTTGGCCCTACTAACTACGGTTATCGTTAAAAGTAGTCACTGCGGTCCGGATTTAAACCATATTTTTTTCGTATGTGAAGTATCATATCTATTACACTCGAATTACGTTGGTTAGCCCAAACCACGGTAGAGTTTTTTTTTATATTGGCCACCCGTTTAGTGTCAGTTGCGGTAATATGACAACGTTGTCCTAATATGTGAACTTGCATTCGTAAGCGATACCCTCCTGATGAAAATTTGGTTTCTAAAGAAAACCTTGTTCTTTCGTTCTATACAGAAGTACGATATTTTCATACATTCCAGCCAGTATTCTCGAAATGAAAAATTCCAGTTGCTGTTGAAGTCATCAGACTATGTTGTCGTATTATGTGAGTTTGCGTTCGTAAATGTTACCCTCCCGAGGAAAATTTTGTTACTCAAGAAACTCTTGTTCTTCCGTTTTCAAGCTAAGAAGATATTTACATTTATTCCAGCCAGCTTTCTCGAAAGGAAAAAATGTATTCGTAACGCAGCATTTTTTTATGCATCACCTGGAAAGCTGGTTTGGCTACCCGTCATTTCCTGACCGACATAAAACGTGAGTAGTTGATTGTAATACGTCGAAAGGGGCGTCAACGCTGTTAAAACTCCTCCAAGTTCTTTTATTTATCATCTTTTCTTTCGCCTCGGGCGCATCACGTCGAGGTCAAGGTCACATTCGAGCGGAATGGGAATTGAGGGGAGTTATTATCCTGTCTTCCGTCAATCTGAGGAAATTGCCTTGCCCAAGTCCATTCTACTTAACCGGGTCAATGGACTTCGGTTTGAAGAGAATTCTGACATCATTCGTCGCTTTTAAGGCCTCGTCGCTCCCGCTCGTCTGGTCTGATCTCAAATAAATATGAACAGGAGCTCTTTTAAGTGGATGCTCTGTGCCAATCCGTGGCAAATACTTTTTATTTATTTCATTTTAAAGAAAATGGTACACATGCAGAAAGAATGCCTGAATTTAAGTTCACTTATAACAATAAATTGAAACAAAGAAGCTGACTACAATTATTAGGGGGATCGGGTTGGTGTGGTGGCTAGAGCACAGTTAGAGTGTTGGCTTCCCACCTGGCGGGCACGGGTTCAAATCCCAGAAGTGGTAAAGAATTTTCAAAAATTGCTTGATCCCTGCTTGAGTGGTGTGTGGAGGACTTTTCAAGCGCAACACTCCGTGCGTCGGGTGGGGTGTAAAGCCGTGGTCTCCTTGGCGCCTTTCGTTGAGAGAGGGGCCTAATGCCGACGCCGGGTTTCTCTCCATCCTTCTCTCCATACCATTCCCTCATGGCGCATATGACCTCAGCTTTCGGCCGCGTCCTCCAAATACCATACCTGCACTATAATTACCATAGATTTATTAAAGCATTATTGAACTGTATGCTCTAAGACAATTACAAATCAAACAGTAACAAAACAATAACGAAACAAACGAAGGAAAACAGACGCAAAAACAAAATTAGTAGTGAGGCCTTGGTATTTAGCACGTAATATAGCCATTTTCATTAAATTGAGATGAGTTCAAGTCAGTAAAATATTTAATTGATAACGAATAGGGATCAATTTCAGCTGGGAGAGAATTTATTAGGACGGAAAGTGGGTAGAATAGTGAACGCTTAATTAATGATAGCCTGGGTCTTGAACATACTTGTTCATGGCATGTGGAGTAGGGAGTTCGAACGGTTATGACAGGAAGGCACTCTAATGTTGATGAAGGAAACAATATCAGGACTATAAAAAGTGGGCTTAAGGATATTTTACATGAAGTTTTGTGTGGTTGAAGTCGGAGGCGGGGGAGACTGGGACGTGATATAGAGGATAAAAATGCATTTGCAGGTGCCTCAGGGAGATTTGGGTTACAATAACACTTAAACTACCATTAAATATCACAATTGGAAATGGATATAATATAAGGAACTTATATTTTTTTCAAATGCTTATTCTTCGCTTTCTTTGTGACTGTTATATTGAATTGATTGAACACATGCAGATGAAATAAACAACATGAAAACAAACGCCGCCGTCGTATTCAGTCAATCACGTGGTCTTGGATGTGTCGTTTTAATCTTGGTCGAATTAGCAGAAGCCGATTATCACTTTAGTGTGCTTATTATACGGGTATATTTTTCTCGCGATCAAATATGGATAGGTTGAGGATGTGCATTGTGCAGGGTTAGGGTGGCCCCTATTCTAGAAATTCTGCGATTTATTCGTGCGTGAGAAAGTCGTAGAATTTCAAGGATAATGGCAATAAAATTTGGGATAACAAAAAGCTCTTTGTGGAAAACAAATGGTGATTTTTTCCCCTTAATCATTGGTATTACTTCCATATTTGAGTGACCCATCTCTAATATGCCACTCAAAAGGTACTCTATTTATGTGAAAATTTAAAACGATGCAAAAATTTCCTTATCCTTTATTTAATCAATTTGGTAACGCATAAGTCTGATAATATTCTCATCCATCCCTTGTAATTATTCCTATTGTGTGTTTTATGAAGGTTTGGCTCAGGAATGAAGTTTAACCTTTCTATCAAGGATAAGTATTTGTAGCTTTGGATAATTAATTTACAATAATCACGTCTGATAATATTCTTATCAATCATTAGTATTTATTACTATTGTGTTGCTATTAATTTCACTGCATTTTAAATGGAGCAGTGTTTTGATTGCGGATTAGAAGAAATTTATGCGTTGTTGCGTATAGTTTGCGCCGGCTTTATCAATACCGAGATTTTTATTGAAAGGAATTTTTCATGCAGCGAACTCCTGTTTTTCCCAAAGGTCGGTAGTTTCCTCTGGACCGTGGTTTCTTGCGCATGAACTTGCTGTCTTTTTCAATTTTAGCGTCGAATTCAAACGAAATGCAACGAATTGAGTGACTTATTATTACTTACAGTACATTTTTTGCGGTCCTCGCGAAGGCTTACGCCACGAATATTACAACATAGATTTCTCTTGCTTTACTGCGCACTTAAATGGAAATAAAAAAAAGTGTCCATTCGCTTCGCTGATAGCGGAGCGATCCGAAGGATTTATTGCTGATATTAATGGGGAAAGTATGATGAAAGTATTCGGATTATTGACTTATGATGATGGAGACAAAAATAATATTATTGTAACAGAATTTTTCTATAAATCAGAGTTTCAATTACAGATTGGAAGAAATAAACACGTGTTACGTATTAGTCGTGAGCTGCTAACCGAAATTCATACTTGCGATGGAGTTTTAAATCGAATTCATGAATTTTCATTGATATTACTTGTAACCAAAATAGGTAGCTGCAAATATTTAGAATGAATAGGTCGTTTTGCACAAACCGCTGCTCTGTGGAAGTTTTTGAAAACCTATTTTAGAAACACACTTTTTTTCCAGGTCTTATTGGAAAGGTGTATAAGAGAATCAGTGAGCTGAATGGGTAGTTGAAGAGAATCTGTTTTCTGGCGGGCAATGAAGAACTTCAATTAAGACTAGCCCATAACGAAACACAGCCATTATGTTTCTTCTAGGTAAAAGGCTAGTATCCCAGCATCCCCCGCCTCACGCCTATCGATGCAGCTAGCGGGATAGAAAATAGATCTAGATCATTTCAAAATTAATTTATTTGAAATTTAAAACTGAAAATGCATCGGTACATTAAGCCAATTTGCAAAAATTAACCTTGAAAGTTATTCAAATATGTCTTTATCTATTTTTCAGGTTGCTGACCCTAATGTGGATCCTGAATGGACACTGTTGTATTACTTGCGAAAGAAACGTATCCTTTTCTATATTTTTACAGCCATTGTTTCATGAAAACAAATTGGTCACTGCATTAAAAAGTGACTCAGTCACGCGCAGTGGTAGAAAGATGCAGGAAATTGGTGGCGAAAAAGTCACTTTGCTGCCACCAAACCATCATTATCCGTCAATTATCTTGGAAGTTATCTTAGAAAATTATGGTTTGATTATGTAACTGCTGCTGATCGACTACGAGGAGATCCAGGAACTAATCGTAATCATGCCAATTTTTTTTCGCTACAAATTACCTCCTTACGTGATACGTTCTTATACATAATTCAGCAAGAAAGAGAAAAAACTTAAATAATCAGGGGTTTCGCTCTTAAGGCTAACATGGGATGCTATAGAATTTAATTGTGCCCGACAAGCCATGGAATGTCCGGAAAAATTACAAGAGAGGCTGGAAAATCATAGTTGTTTTAAAATTACAGTGGTGATTTGTTTCAATACTCCAACTTATTGGTATAACTTCGATATTTTAACACATTATTCCAACCATACCGCACAGGTGTGCGCTACATAGCTGTTCAGATTTGCTTTTACAACGTGAATTTGCTTCATTGACGTTAAGGTAATAATTTTTTGGATTAAAATATATTGTTATCTTACATAAGGGGTGAATTTTTTGTAAAATGTCTGTTATTAAATTATATGTATCATCACGAATGTTAGCGTGGAAAGTCAGTGAGTTTCAGGTTGACAATTGAGTGCCCGTCCACCAGAAATGTCTTCGGGATTATTTTCCTTCACCGATCATTTGCAGTATACCTCAGTGGCACAAAGCTGGGATGTGCAGAAGGGGGCTGTGGAGCGTGCACCGTCATGATATCCAGATACGACCATGAGGCACAAAAAGTGGTGTATCCTTTTACATTGTCCCATAATTAAAAAAAAATGTGGAACAACATTGACCTACCACTACGTAAATCATCATCACTCGCCTCCTTCAAAAAGGCACTACACGTAAAACTTCTTCGAGAACAACAGCAAGACATGTAACATCACGGGAACAGTACGAAAGATTCATCAATTATCTCATCCGGCTTCATCTAATTTTCCTTTTCTTTACAGGTACTGGGTGAAATTTTCCATGTAATTCATTGTATTTGTATACTCAGGTTTACATTAGCTTTCTCAGTAGGTTTTCGCAGGTTTTTCACGCCCCCCTTCTTGTGTGGGCGTTTTCCTGCAGTGGGTTTTTTCCAATAAGGACGACAGTCAATATCCTTAGGTTTTTCCCACGTTCACTAACATCTTTTTACACTTGTTCAATAGTAACTTTGTTAAATTATAATGCTAATTGTTGATTGAAAATGGAACTTCTACTTATTTTTATGTAATTTCTCTGCATTTAATTTCATGAGCAACTAGACAATGTATTTAACTGCATATATTTACTGTTTGACGAGGGGTTAGATGGAAGATGGGACTTTCTAGTCCCAATCTCGCCCAATAAAGACGTATTATTATTATTATTATTATTATTATAATGTGTAATGCCTACTAATTGATGGTGTATAGCCCTCTATAATAATAATAACCTTTCATAACCTTCATGTTATTGGATATGAAGTGAAACACTTTGCACTTTCCACATAAAAAATTCATTACACTAGAGTCGACATGTTTCGCTGCACTGCAGCATTATCAAGACTAAACCAAGAAATTAACCATACCAATATATATACACAAATTGCACACTCGCAACATTTGAGAAATGGGGGATTTGGATCTCTCTATTGTAGCGTAATATTCTAAAAACATAAATTTCTCAAATGTTGCGAGTGTGCAATTTGTGTATATATATCGGTATGGTTAATTTCTTGGTTTAGTCTTGATAATGCTGCAGTGCAGCGAAACATATCGACTCTAGTGTAATAAATTTTTTATGTGGAAAGTGCAAAGTGTTTCACTTCATATCTCATAATGGATCTCCACAAAGTATCTGCCTCATCCATCCAATTCAACTCCATTTTATTGTCTAAATGTAATGACACCTGGTTTCATTATGCCCATCTCAAGTTTACTGAGGTCATCGTGGTAGCCACAACCTGTTAAGACCCTCTAACATGAGCTAACGGTGGTGAAATTCACATTAATTGCCATTGGAAAAACTCTCGAGAACTGAGAGAGAACCACGATGCAGACCTCACCGATATCAAGGTTACTTAATTCTTAACAATTACCTACATGGAACTTAGTGAAATTGTCATTTTTGAGGTACTATGGGTCAAAATAGTTTCCAAACAAATTGAGTAGACCCACTATTAGCCCGGTCAAAATAGACATTCACCCAATTCCCAACAAGCTGAAAATTTGCATGAACTTTAAGAATGCCACGTCGATCCCGCGTGTGCAAAAAATTTTATTCAAGGTCAAAGGTCACAAAAATGGGTTTTTTGCAATTTTTGGCCAAACGGTTAGTTTTATGATAAACATTTCTCAGACCAAAGTTGTAGATCAGAAAATTATCTACAAAATTGTTGGTCACTCATTTCTCTAAGATTTACCGTTTCTGAGAAGAAGCCGTTCGAAAGTCTAATTCGAGCGTCCAATGATGTTCGGAGAGCGCAACAATATAGTCATGCATATTACGGAGAATACAGCTCCAGCTGACTTTCGAATGGCTTTTTCTCAGAAACGGTAAATCATAGAGAAAAAAGCGAAGTGACAATTTTGTAGATAATTTTTTGATCTACAATTTTGGTCTGAGCAATTTTTATCATAAAAGCAACAGTTTGGCCAAAAAATGCAAAAAATCCATTTTTGTGGCCTTTGACCTTGAATAAAATTTTTGCACACGCGGGATCGACGTGGACTTTTCAGGATTTCATTAGAGTGGTAAACTTAAGGTTCATGCACATTTTCAGCTTGTTGGGAATTTATGCAAGGGTATCCCTATTTTTTGGGCTAATTTGACCGGGCTACATCGCTCGTTGACGAAATTTGGATTTGTCTATTGTTGCGTATTATTCTAAAAACATGAAGTAGGGTGGCATGGTTACAAATGCATTTGTGTACTTTTCAGTCATAAAGTAATATTACGGAGAATACGCATTTTCAAATGACACGCTTCATCGTCCTAGAGTAAAGAAATTATAGCGTTGCAAATTTTACCGTTCTCCTTGCTTTTTTTATTTCTAAAAAAATACTTATATGAGGATTAAAACACCGTAGAAGATGTGCTCCACGAATCAACTCGATATTTAAGTGTTCGGCTTTAAATAGCATAATATGGTAATAGAAAATGTCAATTGTCAACTTTTTTCCAAGTGTACCACTCAGGCCATGGGCAGTGGTTCTATTCTCGGTCTCCGCAGTTTTTCCCCGCAGCAAACATTTTGGTTGTCATTGCCGTTCAAGTGGCTGGATACATCCGAATTCCGCACATTTTATGACCGTCAGAAAGGGTTGAATGGAGATCCACTTATCCGTACGTCTACATTCCGCAAAAGACCGGTTGCTGGTGGCTCGTTTTGTGAAAAGAATTCTAGGGAAGTGGGCAGACTAAGTAAGAGACACGGGATAATTTTCCCTCGTGAGACCTCATTGTAAGCTGCAAGAATATGGGATTAATAATAATAATGGGATAAAAATATAATTAATAATAATGGGATAAGATAGATAGAATTAATCAACGAGCTGGAGCGCGAACAATTGGTTTTTGGTTTGTTCAATTATGTCTAATGTCTAATATATACCTCGACCAGCTAGCAAACAACTTTTTTCACAAAAAATCAAGATGTTTTCTATCTTAAGGTACCAGAAATATCTAAATATACCTACTCACCATTCGAGAGACGACGTTTGCCATTGGCATAGCAGCAACATGCGATGTTTCGACGTTCGCGGTCAGTAGAGTTGGGTTAGGCGTATTGTGCGGAATATAATAATATAATATAATATGATATGATATAATATAATATAACATTACATAACATAACAAAACATTACATAACATAACAAAGCATAACATAACATAATATAATATATTGTTCTCAGATTTTTACATCCGGTGGAACATTTTTATATAAACAGTTTATAGCTCAGCAATCAGTTTAACAAATATAATAATCATTTGAACCAAATAACAAAAATGAGCATATGCAAAATTTTCAAGTTAATCAAATTCAACAGAAGAAAATAATTTGAACCGGAATACGGACAGTTGCGATCAAGGCAGCTTTGGGCACTGTGCGGAAAACGGACTACCGAGACAGGTAAAATGTGCGGAACCGGGATATCACACCCAACGGGTGGCTCACAGGGTATCATGTGGATATATGATGCTTCACGTCCTTGACCACTGGTGCCGCAGTCATTTGTCGGCGAACGCGTGCTTGACGCCGGTGTGCGCGGTGCACGGTCAGGCGGTGACCACGGTGGAGGGCATCGGAAGCACCCAGCGAGGTCTGCACGCCGTGCAGCAGAGGATAGCGGCGGCCCACGGCTCCCAGTGCGGCTTCTGCACGCCGGGCATCGTCATGTCCATGTACGCCCTGCTGAGAGCATGCAGCGCCGATGGGAAAACTCGCAAGCCATCTATAAAGGACCTGGAGGTCGCCTTCCAAGGTGCGTCTCCCTAGTGCCAGTTGGGTTAACTTTTCCTGCGTTTGGCTCGGGTAATTAATCGTTATCACCCGTCGACAGTGGGGTCATTCACCCGTAATAGTTTCACTTGGATTAGCTTTTACAGGGTGTCCAGCGACCGGAAAAACCGGGAAAATAGGGAATTATGCATTAATTATTAATAAGATTTTCTTTTTCCTCTTATCTTGACCTAATAATTTTTTGCATTATATATGACGTATACTCCAGGAATTATTTAAACATTAATATTTCTTGAATTTTTGCTCCAACGGGGAATTTCAAAATCTTTTTTTCAAAATCATTCCAGTCCAGTTCAACAACCATTGTCTGGCCTAAAATTTGAAATATGATTTTATGCTTTCCCGGCGAATAATGTGGGTAAACTTTTCTCGGGATTCCCACCGGGTTAATGTTTTTATAACGGCCAACGTTTCAAGTACCGTCTCGGCACTCATCATCAGGGCTGAATGATGAGTGCCCTGATGATGAGTGCCGAGACGGTACTTGAAACGTTGGCCGTTATAAAAACATTAACCTGGTGGATATCCCGAGAAAAGTTGGCCTAAAATGTGTTTGTCATAATTTAAAGTGCAGTACCTTAGTAAAATATTTCAGCTGCATTGAAACGTGGAATTTCAGACAAGACTAATAATATGCTTTGGGGTGGGGTTTCCCACCACCCAAGGAAACGGGGTCCGGGAAAATTTAAAAAAAATGACATGTTTGGAAATACATTTTACTTAATTTCGGCTCTAAAGATTTAACGTTTAGCGGGTGTAGAAATTACATGTCAAAACTGGAATATAATTTCAAATAATTTTTAATTTATCTGAGGCATTGGGGGGGTATCCAGCCTCTTATAGCCCCCCTCCATAGTTATGCCACTGTACCGAACAATAAATCCTCATCTCCAGGCAACCTGTGCCGGTGCACGGGCTATCGCCCCATCATAGAGGGCTTCCGCACCCTGACAGAGGAGTGGGAGAGGTGTGATTCACGCCTCCTGGCCACGAACGGCGCATCTATTGTCAATGGGTGTGTTGGGGGTCTCACCAACGGCTGCTGCAAGACCAACGGGAAAGTAAACGGAAATGGGTGTTGCCAGGCGAACGGAGAAGTAAATGGTTCATGCGATGAGGACGAAAGAGCTCCAGGGGACATGGAGATTCTTTTCGACACTTCAAAGTTCAAGCCATATGACAGCTCCCAAGAGCCAATATTTCCTCCAGAGTTGCAGGTGAGTCGATATTATTATTCATTGCAGAAATAAAAAAAATGAATGTTCTGAACATCTTACGAATACATTATTGAAAGGAGAATCATTGGTTTTTAACTTTTATCCAGGTATATGTTTTCAATTGCAAATAATTATTTATAAAGCAGTATCTATAGATTCCACCTGAATGTCCCAGATATAGTAGGAGGTAACATGAGGAATGGAATAACAATTAACAAATCTATTGGAAACGGTGATGATATAACGCTTGAAGTCACGTACTGGTGGTTAAAGAAAAGATAAAACAAATCCTCTCTAAGCTTAAGTAGCGAAAAAAGTTATCTCGTAAAAATAGTTCTCGATGAAGAATATGTTCTTCCCAATATTATTATTATTGTGATTCTGAGTGCTTTGTAAAGTAATAGCCTTGGCTTTTTAGTCAGTACTCATAATCCTCAAAATGCGAAATCACATGACTGCTAAGCCATATGCTTTTGGACATGTGCATTAACCTGTGATTAACCCTCTTTTGTGTTAGATTATCTTATTATTGATAATGATTTTGCGAATACATGTCAGATGTGATAGAATTAAACTGACTTCAGGTATGGATTTCGCATTACTGATTAATAAACTAAAATTCGCAATTTGATCGATAAGCTAAAATTCGCAGGTCTCTGTCGTTGAGGCAATTACTTTTTAATTCGAATAAATTGTTCTTTTTTTCTCGCGGAAAGTGTTCGTTCCGGAGGAAAATTTGCAAATTTTTCTTGCATGATATTTCAGTAAATTAAGCCAGATACAACGATTTTTGTTCGAAAACTTTTTTCAATTCCCGCTTTGACATTTTTTAATAGAGTCTAAACGTTTCGTTGAAGAAAAAATAATTGGGATAAAATTTGTATGAAATTCCATGGACTTTAACTTAAATTCATTCCTCAAAAGTTGATATAATCCGAGTTAAAAACGTAATAACCAAACTATGTTTTGCCTCTTTGCCAATTTTTGCGATGTTGCTTAATCAACTTTTATTAGCAAACCTGTGGATTCGGATTCAGCGCCCAATCAAAAAAGAGTAAAAGAAAAAATTCCACAGAAATGTCCAGAAAAAACTACAATTTGACTGGACTATGTTTATGTATTTATGAAATATTTGCGATAAAGGTGGAAGCCGCATTGAGGTTAAGTTCCCCGTGTCCAAATTATCTGGAATCGAGATTTTCCTTTCAATGAGCCTGCTATTTGTGTGATTAATTTATATTTTTCATAATTTCCAGTTATCTCAAGGCCTGGACCAGCAGTATTTGATGATCAAAGGACCCAGGGTAACATGGTACCGTCCCACAACCTTGGAGCAGTTGTTACTGCTGAAGCACATTCATCCGCAGGCACGAATTGTTGTGGGGAATACTGAGATAGGTAATATTAATCTATTGACCCTTTGTTATTTCGGGATATAATTCTCCTTTTGTAATCTGTGCGCAATTGCAGATCTGGATAAAAGCTTTTTTTCCAGGGAACTTAGAGAGAATGATAATATACGTGGAGGAATCTGCTATACCTCAGGAGGTGGTAGGGGAGACACTTTTTAGCAATTTTTCCATAACCATGGGGTCGCAAGTTGCGACTCGCAACTCCTTAGTTAGTGACCTCGTTATACTCATCCCACCATCTATCAAATTTTGAAGGTCATATTATCCTAATTTGTATTCGATTTTTACGCTGATTTATAAAGAAACAAGTCGATAGTCGCTTGAACTCATCAAGCGGGTAATTAGGGGGTTGGGAGCATTGTTGTGTCACGTGTTTCCGAGTTATGTGCCCATAAGTTGCTTAAAAAGGAAAAAAACTCATAATATCGTTTAAATGGATGAAATGTACGGAGTGTACCCTTTTTCGCCGTCAACAATACTTAAGGTCGTCTTAGTAACCACGATGGTATAAGCGTTGAGAGATAATTTTGATTTTAATATTTACGTAATGGGGAGAAATAAATTAATAATGACCGGTGAAGTTATTTAAAAAGGCCGATTTTTTGTAATTTAGACCTTTCTCTATGATTGTAGCTACTCACACTCTGATCGTAAGGGTTTTAACCCAGTAAACTTAAGCAATTTATAACAGATTTAAAAAAATATTGATGTTATCTTTGAATCCCACTCGTCTTTTAAAACGAAAATTTATCACGATTTTGCCGTGCATAAAAATTGGGAGGTTATGTTTTAATTGTGGGATTTCTAAATCGTACGGTACCTACTCATAAACTCACCTAGGACTCTTCAACACGGTCTTTGCCAAATTTTAGCAGATCATTTTTCTTTCTGTATTCTGACTCCGAATCGTATTTTATGTATTTTTTTATTTTCTGTATTTCTATGTACTGTTTTATGCTGTTTTAACGGAATAATTTTAGGTTTAATATATCTATTAGTATAGGATGTTAAGTACATTGTACATGACGTACAGATGAGGTAAAATTGTGTCTTATAATGAGGAAATACTGTCTTTTCTGTGCATGCGTACCTGACGATGACGTGCAACGTCGAAATCTATGTCGTACATTAAATATTTATGCGAAATTGCAACGTTTTCTTTACTTTTCATTATGAACAAATTGTGTTTTTGCTTTTTCTCAAGGACGAGACTTGTTTGTTATCTTCCTAACTGTTATTTTACTCACTCACATCATCTGTAGGAGGGCATATGCAGCTCGTAACCTGACGAATTCTCGGACTTTTCCCAATGGTAATGTTGGCTGCCTTGTGAAATTAACTTCGAAATTTTTGCAGGGGTCGAAGTAAAATTCAAGAATTTATTGTACCCTGTACTCATGCACCCGACCAAGGTGAAGGAATTGGTGGCTATTCATCAGTCTTCCTCAGGAATAAAGTTTGGATCGTCAGTAACCCTGAATGATATTGATTCCACATTAAAAACGGCGATTGATCGTTTGCCAGGTAAATATTGAGCTAATTTACGAAAAACCGTTATTCCGTCTCTATTTTTGCTGTTGGTTTTGTTTTGAGTGTAGCAGAAACTAATTTTTAACCCCTATTTCTAACTATCTCATTAATTTCAGAGCCCAAGACGAGAGTGTTCAAAGCCATTGTGGATATGCTGCATTGGTTTGCTGGGAAGCAAATTAGGAACGTGGCCGTTAGTAATACTTACATCTCTTGTGCATGTTGATAGTAGATATGTGCGTGGGAAAAATCACTAAAGGAAAAACTCTAACTCTTCCAGGCTGTTGGAGGTAACATTATGACTGGAAGTCCAATCTCGGACCTGAATCCCATATTTATTGCCGCGAACTGTGAAATTGAGTTGGCTAGTAAAGGCAAGTAATTGGACCATTATATTGTTCTTATACGAAAAATGAGGCGCAATTTCACCATGGATGATTTGACCGTAGATTTTTCGTTGTTCGAGAAAAATATTGATTTTAGTTTTTTTAGATCTTTTTCGGAATTTTATTTTGGCTGACGTTCACTATTTTTATTGAGCATTCAGGTAATATGAGGTATCGTGATATCTGATGTGATATATTATTATTTATTCATAAATATGAGGACTAAATAAATGTAACTGATGAGGTCAACTTCAACCTCGGGTACCAGTCGAAATTATTTCTAAGTTCAAAATTAAAATGACCAAGTTCTACAAAATATAATTCGAGATAATATTTGGGTATTTCAGATGGCGGGAGGAGAACAGTTACAATGGATGGATCTTTTTTCACTGGTTATCGGAAAAATATAGTTAAACCGAATGAAGTCATGCTGTCTATCACGGTTCCTTACTCCCATGAGGTAAGCAAAAAATAAAAGTATATTAGTGATATAGAAAAGAATTTGGTGTTTCATATGGCAAACTTCTCCTCTGCACACTATGAAACCCTCTTCCAACCACTGACTGACAGACTGTTTCATTCACACAAATATTTGCGGTGAACGAGACGACATACTGTACAGCAAAAAGTCATGGAATCGGCCTCCCGTAAAATCGTCTGAAACCCCAGAAAAAATTGTCGGAACACTAAATTTTATATCCATTATGGTGTTGCTAGCTGCCTCTATGCCTCCACTTTTTGGGGGCATTGTTGGGTAAAATTTTTTTTTTCAAAAAATTCATTTTTCGAATCAAGACTACGTTGTACGCAAATAAATCATATTTCAGACCGATCGGAGCATTTTTAATATTGGCCAAATCGTGCAATTTCACTAATTTGTGAATAATCTGGCAGAGTGACGAGAAAAGGCCGCATGGCTTTTCCGGGAAGGTCTGGGGGTGAGGGCCCCCCGTGTAGCCAAAGCGAGTACCATAAATACGCATCTTACCTAAAAAATTGATATTTGAAGTAATAGTTTATTGCATTGAAAGGGAGTTGATATTTGGCATGCTAACTTCATTTGCTTCCGTGGCCAAAAGTCATATTCTGCTATCGATCTTTGATCTTACTTGAACATAAGAGCATAATTTTGTATTTTTGTGTTTCAAGGGAATGTTTTTTAAAGCTTACAAGCAAGCTCGAAGAAGAGAAGATGACATTTCTATAGTCAATGCTGCATTCCAAGTGGAATTTGACGGGAGTAGACCACCAGTCGTCAAGAAAGCCAATTTAGTATTTGGCGGAATGGCACCTACGGTCGTTGAAGCTAAGAAAGCAGCCAAAATATTGGTGGGAAGGTTTGTGAAATTTTATATGGCTTACTTTATTTGTGTATTTGTGTTTGCATCGTCAATGTCAATTTCCTCTTCCTAGACAACCAGTGCTGAAAGTATATATGACCTTCCGAATATTCTATCCACCCCCATCTCTGCAATGTAAGGCCATAAGCTCTCAGAATAGTGCTAGTTTTCTTTCTCAAAGATAAAATGGTGGCAATAGTATACCACCGTTCACTCACCTTTGTTCAGAATGAATTTTATCACTATTATTATAAGTTTTGTTTATTCAGATATATCTTTTGCCATGTATCATCCATCACTCTTCGTAAGTAATTAAAATTAAGAGTTGTTAATTTAATAATATTCCATCACCTAAGAGAAATAAATCTCACACAATCCCGTAGTATGACCTCGTTTTTCATTCGTTACCCTAGCTACTGATTGGCATCATAACTATAATCTGAAATGACACTCAGCACATTTTACAACTCATTATATTTTTTTCAGAAAAATAGATGCACAGTTAATGGAAGATGTGTGCAATGTCCTGTCTGACGAGTTGCCATTGTCACCGGATGCTCCTGGCGGTATGATTGCATACCGTAGGTCACTTACCCTTGGGTAAGTGTTTTGCATTGCAATTTATAGATACTAAGTAACCCGTGCGAAAGATTCGCACTTTCGCGCTATCAGAGAATAATAAACTCTCACTCTAATACATAACAGTTTTATACCATGCACCCATGTACAATAACCATGCCCATTTCCTACTATGTCATTTTTTGTTGTCAATTCCCGTTGATAATAATTCTTGAGCACTATGAACGCGGTATTTTTATTAATTCCTGATACGCGTTATCTTTTAAGTTCCTACACACGATTTCTCTTTAAGGGAACGTTTAAAATTTTTCATGCTTCTTAGATTTAATTTTTAATATTTTTGCTTGCTTATGCTACGTTTCTTTGATTTAGTTATGGCTGTAACGGGTTTTAAAGCCTTTTTTTATTTTACATTAAAAAATGTGTGGAGCCGTTATACCTCGAGCAAGTTTTGTAAGTGTTTTGTAAGTAACCGTGCTATCTGAGATATGGAGTGCTTGCCTGAGAGACTACTAAGTGCATCCCAAGGATTGAGTGCTGCGACTCCACAAAGCTCTCAGTATTTTCAAGTGGTATGCCAATCCAGTCATAAACTAGGAAGTCATATAAGTCGTATTAACGCTGTTGTGCAAAAAAATAGTTAAAAAAATGCCCTGCTACAATTTAGGGTGTTTCTGGCTAATTTTGGGTCGCTGAATCCGAGAATGACCTCCGTTTTTTTCTATCATCCTCCATTTTTACGCAACCCCTAAATTGGGGAAAACAACCCCTTATCTAAACTTATCGCTTTTCAAGGGACTTTTAATATTGTTATCTGCTTCTGATTGAAAAAAACTGACGTTTTAAGGCTATTAGGGTCAAGAGAGAGACAAACTCCACTGGGGTTGAAAAGATTTAGGGGGTGAAAACTGAAAAAAAACTGAAAAAACCATTAAAATAATCATTTTTCTTTGTTTTTTTACGAAATATGATATGGTAGCTAATGGAGAAGTTTTTAAGGGATGAATACACTGTTCACCCCCCTATTTTGTAAAGGATTAATATAACATAAAATATAAGAGGGGAAGGGGGGTATACGAGTGATACCACTCGTATACCCCCCTTCCCCTCTAGGAAGTGGTATAACGATCTGCCAAAAAAATCTGAACACAAATCAGATTTGTCAAAATATTATTGTAACAGCGTTTGGGGGCTCATGATTTGACTTCGTTGTCCACCTTACTTTTAAAGTAAGAGCTGAGATCTTTCCATAAAATACATTATAATCGACATGGGAAATCGAAAATATTAAGTAAAATCAATGCGTAAATAGTGAAATTTGTGATTGAGATTGTTTTTTTTCGTCAAAGCCAGTGATTCAAAGTTTAAAATGATACCTCATTACGGCTAATAAACCGTGCTATCTGAGATATGGGGTCTTGAAATACCACATAGTAACTTGTCGTGTTTTCGGGAACAAGTAAATATCAGTCAGATATTCCGCATCCACCGTTTCAGCCTGCAGAAATAAGGTTCCCAGATTCGCCATGGGGAAAATAATTATATTTATTAAAATTTTGAAAATTTTTATTTTTATTTTGTGGTTTAATTCCATGATTCATCTCTCAGTTACAGCGACATATCAATTGAGAATCGTTGTTCTGTTTTTTTCCCAGATTCTTCTACAAATTCTTCGTTGACCTGCACGAAAACATTTGTCGTGATGACCCTAGCATGGAGTGCTTGCCTGAGAGACTACTAAGTGCATCCCAAGGATTGAGTGCTGCGACTCCACAAAGCTCTCAGTATTTTCAAGTGGTATGCCAATCCAGTCATAAACTAGGAAGTCATATAATAAGTCATAGAATTATTTGTCATGAATATAAATGGATAATTTCTCTTACCATCACTGACTTCTGACGAGTGTAATCGTTGAGAATGTATTCAAGCTTTCAGTCTCCTTTAAGAGAGTGTTTCCGGGAATTTGATTTCCTCTTCATTCTATTGCTGAAACTCACTTGGGACCTTCTCGAAGTGCTACCCATTGACCATTACTTTGTAGACGTATATTCCATACTGGTAAACTGAACCGGGTGGAATCTCCCATTCCCTCGTGGCCTTATAGAGGGACAATTGCAGTTTAAAAATTAATGGCAGGCAACCTGCGCTGCAAATCGTTCCACGCAAAGCCAAATTTGTTTGTCAAATTGGTTCGTTTTCTATTATTCTTTTATTGCCTAAATCGAAAGATTATAACTCCTGGAGTACTTATTTCACGCTTTTAGATTTTTAAATGACGATATCTATTTTTCGGGATTAAATGAAAATTGAAAATTTTCAAGCGCGCGAAAACGCGACGGCTAAGTATGAATGCTGGGAAAACGCCGTGTGACGTCATTCTGGTTCCCGCTGTCGCCGTGTGAGGTAACCTTGGGGCGAGACTTTGAGCGCTGATACGATGCAGGATGCTAGCAGGTAGCAGAGTACCTTGCTAGCAGGTAGCGCTTGGCTTAAATAAGGATTATTAATACCCTATCAAACGAAGAAAACTTTCCGACCTTAGGCAGTTTTAATAGGTGATTATTAAGACGTGTTTTCTTGAGATCTATGCCTCATGCATGTATTGGTAATCTCAGACGATGTAAAACTCCTATCTACTCGTATAGAAACTAGGTCCCTGTGACGTCACGTGGAGTGGCAACGCATGGGCGCCAATCTGGCCTTTTTCAAATGCGGTTAAAATTGACCCTTGCCATTCGTCTAAACTGGGATTTCTAAAACCAAATAGTTTGTATATTATGAATATACTAATGGTGGGTAGCGAATCGCAATCAATGCCTTTAGTTTTCTTTGATGAAGGAAACTACCCTATTGCAGTAACTCGGCTCTAAGGCCACGAAGATACGGGAGACTTACATGGCTACGTTTTCAATTAAGCAGAATGCTCCCAAAAAGTGCGAATGAATTCCATGGAAGTGCATACTTCATGAAGATTCCTTGTCAGTACAAATTTATTGTAAGGATAGCATCTTATTGAAGTGAGCAGACATACCACTTTTAGATAATCAGATGCTAATATCAATAAATGTCCCTTTAAGAAGTGTTTTCATAAAATATATCTGTAGTAATACTCATGACAAATATCTCACATGGAAACTTCATTTTTTATAGTTGAAATTGGGCGTTTAAAATAATTACAAATTTAGGCTCATAATAAAGTATACCGCCTCAACCTCAAATGGAGATGTTTGCAATGGGTTTATTTAATCAATATTTCGAGATGAAATTAAGAAAAAGTGTATTTTTCATGTTCTCTATTCATAACCCTGGTTGTTGAAAGCTTGGTCAAACGCTTGGAAGCCTGGAGAAAAAAATCAGTCATACTGTAATGATAAAATTAGTCATTTACTGTCTACCGTAGAACTATTAGTTAGAATTGAAATCGCCTAAACTTTAGGCAGGTTGAGCTATCATAGGGTCTATATTTTGGTTTCTTCTTTACTTAGTTAACTTATTATATGGATACTCTTATCCTCTGTACTATTAGGATTAAGATTCGCCTCTAAAAAATAGATACATTCAATCCTTTATTTTTATGCATTCATTTATAAAATACCAAGTCCTCTGATATAAAAAATAATCATCATAGACACAAAACATTTACTGAACATTATCTCATTATTGTATACTATGTTTCGTATATTATTGATTATTTTCTACATTGAAATGAATTAAATTTACCTAAAGCACTATTTAGTCCTTAATGTAAATAATCAATGAAGGTACGCTATGTATATACCCTCCTTAAGGAGGTCCCAAAAGTTAAAAATAATTTGTTTTGGGGCCTTAAGTCCATTTGTCACAGCAAATTTATTTTCTTGAGTAAGATGTCTAAGGATAAAATTAGTCATACTGAAATGATAAAATTAGTCATTTACTGTCTGCCGTAGAATATATAAAGTAAATCTATTTTCCGTGATAGGTACCACCAGATCAGCCTAAGATTGATCCCATTGGAAGGCCCATTCCACATTCCTCAGCCTTTAAACAAGCTACAGGTAGGTAGTAGGGTAGTATCCGTTCATTTTTTCTTGCTCCAGTAAAGTTTTCATATCTGCATATTTATATTTGGTGATAATTAGCATTTGTTTTTTCAATATTGTGCTATCGTGAAATACCCTCATGAAGCCAGACGATGAAAACTCTCCTATCCCAAGCAGTGTAAAATACACGAGGGTCGGTTTTTTTTTCAAGCTCCGATGGGACATGATCACAAGACAAATTGATTAATTAAAAATTATTTCATTGCTAAATGTTGAGCACACTTGTTGTGTCCTTTCGACATAATTGCCTCGGCGATTGAAGAATTGGTCGTGCTTGTTGGCAAGCTTTATTTTTTTTCCATACCACGGAAAACAGCTCTATGCAGCCTTTTACATTGGGTTATGAGCATGTTAACAATTTAACGTATACAAAAAAACATGCTCTGGATAGGGGTAAATTAGCTAGGTGGGACTCAAACCCGTGACCTTCTGTTTGGCAGGGGAGGACCTTACCCCGCCGCTATAGAGGCCGGCCTTGATTACTATACTTTCTTCATGGAATATTGCCGCCAATGACTTCCAATGAATTATGCCTTTGTCCTGAAGATCATCGCCCGTTTGAAAACGCTTACCATCTAAACTCTGTTCATTTTATCTCTGCGGCTGAGCTGGTGTGGCCAAAGCAAGTGGAGATGAGGGGAGGGAAAGTTTCTCGACACGTGACTTTGCCTTCGCCAATCAGAAAACAGTAGGCGTGGCCTCAGTCAGTCGCTCTCAGACCTCCGCCGAGTGAACATCGTGAATTTGCTCGTGGAGCAGTGTTGCCAAACCTCACGCGTCCTCCTTGTATGTAACTAACAATAAGTATGCCTTCCACCAATGGTGCCATATTCAGCACGGTAGCTGACAATGTCATGGGCTTTTGTTAAAGGATTATCCCCAATGCCTTCCAAATGAGTAGGTATATTGTTTCGGCGCCGGGGCCAGAATACCTGTGGCCACCCATGACTCACACGTTTTAAGTGACAAAGTAGGGCGGCTATGTACATTTGGCAACCCTATGTTCGCTCCTCCTCTCTCTCGGTACTACCCCTCCCCTATCAGCGAAGCAATCCGAGAGTGTCCAGGTTCTCACGAAAGCTCACCCGCAGACATAAAGTGAACAGACTATAGCCACTTCTTCATTTCATCGTAAAGATGGAAGTCCCCCGGCACCGGGCCGGCATTGTACGGCGGGTGTTCGAAAATGTCCCATTGAAATTGCTCGAGGAGCAGTTGGGCTGAATCAGCGCTGACATGACGGGCGTTGTCATGGATCAGAATACTTCCAGAAGTCAGCATCTCTCTTCTTTTGTTTTGAATGGGAATGGACGTAATGTTTCGCACTGTTTCACACTCTAGCCACATTGCATTGAAGAAAATTTCTCTTTTATCGGCATAAAGGTCGAGACTTGTCAATGCTGAAGCCATTCGGAGAGTTTTTTGGCTCTCTCTCCGCGATGCACACTTGGCGGGAGAATCAATTGAGGCAGTGTAGTTAATGAGATTGCTACTAATCTTAAAATAACGACTTAAGATTAGAAATGACCTGAGCGTATGGTACGGAGGACGCGCAATTGCCCTACCTGCGCAGTACCCGCCTGTCGCTTGTATGGTGTTTTTGCTGAGCTGTCGAAGGTTGAAAAAAACCTCCCTCGTACATGTGACGCCAAACTCGCGGGTATGTACTAGCCGATGGTTTGATATTTCAGACGAGATTTTATTAGACTTTAGATTTTAAAGTGAGCTAAGATTCCTAAATCATCATAAGTCAAAAATCCTAACATTGGTTTGGCGCAGCTCTCTATTCCACTATCCTATCCGATAACCTTTCCATAAATTCAACCTATTCAGGAGTGATACAGAGGCAGTTAGGTTAAGGTGGTTGCACTTTTTCACAATTATCTAATTATAATTTTGGAAAGGTGCAACTGCCTTCTTTTTCATTATCCTTTTCGTGATGATTTATTTCTTCTCTTTTATATCATTTATAACCTACCCTTGCGCAACTCATTCGGGGCCGTCCCTTACCCTTCTTCCATTCCACCTGTCCCTCGACAATATTTTTCATCAGGCCATCATGTCTCATAATGTGGTCAACTATGTAGTCCCATCCTCTCTTAAAGGTTGTTAGAGAACTTCTATTTTCTCCCTTGGTCGATCGATTTTATCTTCATCATACATTTCGAATGATTCCACTCCTGACTTCTTTACTGCCGTCAACGTCCAACCTTCGCTCCCATAGAGAAACATAATATTTCCACTGATGTGAGATCAATTGACCCTGTAGGTCTTACATGAAGCGCGAAGTTTTTCCTTATCGATCAGCCATTGCATCAGTTTTCTATTCTTGGGTAGGTCTTATGAAGAGTCTCTCGCTCGATTGGTCTTAAATCGTGACGTATTGCTTGTTTGAGACTTACGCAATCATCTTGAAGTTTTCAGGGGGTAGAGAGTAAATCCTTGACAACACTAAACTGTATTTAAAGTATGAAATGTTTTCACAGTATTTTCTCGGACCCCAAGTTTTGTTATTTAAGGTACAATTTACTGTTAGAAAACGTTCTGCTTTGTACGCCTTGGGAATTTTAAGATGCTAACGTAAGTTTTGTACGGGTAATACGCCGAAATATAAAAACAAAATGAGATAGAATGAGCGGGAGAAATGGCTGCCAGGTTGGGTTGGGATGAAGGCTTTCTTTTCCTAGAAAAATTTTTCGCGTATTCTGTAGGGATGGACGGATCCAGGATTTTTTTCGGATCCAGATTCGGACCCTTGATTATCGGAGCCGGATCTTTCGGATCGGATATTGTCGGATCCAAATGCATTTTCAAATTCCTGACGCTGAGATTCCCCCGATGATTGTTCAATCTCATAGGAAGAGTCACACCATCTGCCACTCGTATTTTGCCTTTTTTATTTTCCACGGCTGAAATTCTCCTACGTAACCTCTGCGAGAGCTTTCAAACAAAACGGTTCATGATTAGGACAAGAAATGCATGCGACGGCGCATTCGAAGATAGAATCGGAACTCTTTCCACCCTTATGCATTGCATTCACTGAAGATATTATTTAAAATTTCGGATCCAGATCCGATGTCTTCCGCGACTTTGGATCCGATGTATCCGATGAAGGTCAATATCCGCGGATATTTTGATCCGAGGTATCCGATCCGACCATCCCTAGTATTCTGAGAAAGTGGGTGATTAAAAGAAAAAAAATTATGTTTCTGGGCTCTTAGTCCCTTTTTTCTTACCAACCTTTCTTAGGAAACATGTCCTATGATAAAACTTATGTAATAATAATATTAGTCATTTACTATAGATTTTTTAAAAATAAATCCTTTTAAGTAGCACTGATCTAAATATCGTAATAAAAAAGATTTGATGCTTTACCGGCGAATGATGTGGGTAAAATTATCTCGGGATTCCCACCGGGTAGAGAACTCCGTTTGTGTTGATGTTTCGAGCCTCGAGTCAGAGCAAAAATGAATTATCTAACCCGAAATGAATCCCTAAAGAAGGTTACCCATAATTATCATAATATCCGAAACTTACAGAAATTACGAGCCGACCAGTAATTGTGATTTTCCGATAATGTAATCATTCCGAGTGTATTAACAGCGTATGGCAGCGTAAGAACTAGCCATCATGATGCATGGAGATATTATGTATTTGACACGAATATTTATTTATTACTGTATTATTTCCTCTATCGATTGAGACATTTTCATGAGTGGAAGATTACTCGGGATTTTCACCGGGTCAGGTTCTCCAACTCCATTTCGGCCGACGTTTCGATTAACGAGTTGTCCATCGTCATCAGGGCCCTCGTTCATCTAAACGTCGGTCTAGATGGAGACGGAGAACCTCAGCCGGTGGAAATCCCGAGCAATCTTCCACAATGCTATACGCCGGGAAAGCCTGCGATCATTCATTTGCATTGGTGACGGCTTCCGGGCGTTCATCCGCGTAGGCTTGTCTAAAGGCGACGATACTTCCTCCAACCATTCTGCTGGCGTCTTCAGGTCAGAAAACCCTATAACCTGGACCTTGATTCTGAGTGACCTGGAACTTACTATCGCTACTACCCAAAGATAATCCGAGAGGCAATAGAAATAACGAAGCAGCCAGAAAATCACATGAGAGAATCAGGGACTTATCGGAGCCCTGTTGCAACTATAGGATTAACCCGACCAATCAGAGCCGACCTTCGACACGCAAGCTCATATGTAGGAAAGCTAATGTCAACGCTTTGACACTTCTGACCTGCACCTCGATTATGTAAATGTGACAGCGACGACGGCGAGAGATGACCATCACGTTCTCCTATCACGTTCCGCTGTATCACGCGATCATGTAAGCCACCGTCATCGCGCGTATCATACAGGTACGAGCGCGTGAGGTTGGTATCATTGAGAAATCTGAGGAGCCAATGAAATCCTTCGACACATCTCTGTCCGAGAATACGTCGTCTGCGGAGAGTTTGAAATAACAATAACAAACAACTAAAACATAAAATGGAGGCAGTTCAAAGCTAAGTACTTCGCTTCGCCAATAGATAATATTATAATTAAGTACTCGTATTATGGTAAAGTTATGGGGAAAGTGTAGTATTACTTTTAGATGTGTGATAACGTAATCTATTATGCTAATGCTCGCCGGGAGATGCTGCAAATTATTTGCTATATCGTAGAGAATGGTCGGAAAGTCGTGACCTTGGATTGAAACTAATTAATGTTGAAATGATAATGGAAGTGTAATCGCGCTAGCGATTTGAATAGTTAGTTAATAGTTGATTTATGATGATTAAAAATTGAAAAGGAGTTTAACGATGTTGATATGTTGGAGAACGTACTTGGCAAATGTTGATAATTTAACTTCGATATAAAGTAATTGACGTTTGAATCACGGATGTACTTCAATTAGCAGTACTTTCCAATTTGCTGTGTGAAAATAATGCTGCTCAATCGAATTCACCACAATGCGCATATAACAATTGAACAACGTGGACAACTATAAAGTCAACAGAGCACTCCAGTTGAAATAATTAAGAATTATATTGGTTTTTAATCGATTATAGGGCATTTTTAAATTAAATAAACAATAATTTTTTGCTAATATATGCACTTAGTGCTCGTTTTTATGTCAGCATATGCTTGTCACCATGGGTTTCGAACGTGATAGGCCGATGACGCTCGCAGCGTGATAAAGAGAGCGATCACGGTTTCATAATCGCTGCTATCACCTTCCGTCGTGGGAATCGCGTTGCCCCTGGCAACGACATCGCTCTCACCCTTCTCACAGTTACATAATCAGGGCGCTGAAGACGCTAACATGATGACTATGGACAAGGAACGTCCGAAAGCCGTTTCCAATGTGGAGAAACGTCGCGTAAACCTCAAAGTCATTTTCTCATTTGACTATCTCCCAGATTGTTTTAGACTATAGTATGAATCCAATTCTTCTTTAACTATGGCTTATAATGAGTCACGTGTAATATAACTTTTTTTTCATTTTTAGGGGAAGCTGTTTACTGTGATGACCTACCTCGCTTTGAGAATGAGCTGTATCTCTCCCTAGTTCTGAGCACACGAGCTCATGCTAAAGTCGTCAGCATTGATGCCGACCCGGCTTTAGCGATTGAAGGAGTACGAGCATTCTTCTGTGCATCGGATTTAGATCCCATGAGGAATAAACTGGGAGTAATGGTTAAGGACGAAGAAATATTTGCCTCGTCCATTGTGAGTGCAATTTAACATAAGCTCAGTATCTTGAAAAGTAGACAAGAAGTGTCTTGGAGACGCTGAATTAATATTTGCTGTAGAAGTCAAGAGTGTGAGAGGGAGAGACACGAAAGTGACACAATAGATACTTCTCACCCCAAAAGAGAGAGATATTTATTCTTTTAAGCGTAGCGAAACGAGTCTTTTTTACTAGTGGAACTATAATTTTATTTCCAACTTAATTTGTGGAAATATATTGCCATATATCATATTTTAATATGCTCAAATAGTTACACAAGTTAAGGTCGTGACGTAATGAATTTTGTTTTCGTATGAATTTTTCCAGGAGCCGTTAAAATCATTTGATCCGCTGGTAAAGCTTGGGATAGCGTAGTTGAAAAATTCAAGTTAATCACCTATGTTGCCATAAATGCTAGTTATTTTATAATATCAAACTACATGAATAAAAACGAACAAAGTATGTATTAATCCACCAATTTATTTACGCGATACGACTAGTTTCGACGCAGCGGCGTCATCCTCAGGTACAAGAGGAAGGCTAATGTCAACGCTTCTTGTACCCGAGGATGACGCCGCTGCGTCGAAACTAGTAATACCGCTTAAATAAATTGGTAGATTAATACATAGTTTGTTCGTTTTAATTCATTGAAATGAACTTCCACAAAGTTGAGCCTGTGGCTACAGAGATTATCAAACTACATATATTACAATACATATTATGATATTATAAGATATATGATATAATATATATTATGATACATTAGTGTATGAATAATGGGTTTAGAGACTATTGAGACGCTGTCGAAAAAATTGTTCCTTATTTTTTGCTTGCATGAAGTAGGTAACATATTTTCTGTTAAATAAGTTGATTCTTAAAAGGATAACCAGGGTGCCTTAAAAAACTGTCTTCTTATTCAACCAAATTACCATGGGACCGTGTATATCGTCTCGCTCGTATCAAAATTCTGTATTTATGACAAATTATATGCCTTTGTTTCGAGTTTATGTCTGGTTTTGGTTTTTCTGCTCTATGCCCTAGTAGATAATTTCTCGTATAAATTATAACATTTAAATTTTATGGTCTTATTCCTTTCCTTCGTTTTGAGAGGTGAGTTTAATGGCAACAAAGTTTTCTTTCGGAATGAAGCAACTCACCACTGAAAATCGAGCAATGGATAAGGTTGGAGTGCAAATAAACATTGTTCTTTTAAGTACGAAATCAAATGCCTCATATATTTACAATATATTTTGTGTGTCAGGTCGAGAGCATTGGACAAGTCATTGGAGCTGTTGTGGCCATCGATCAGGCGACAGCTCAACGAGCATCGAAATTAGTCAAAGTTGTGTATGAGGATTTGCACCCATTGATATTGACTATTGAGGTAAGTAATGTTTTTAAAGATATAATTGACTTTATTTGTATATATTGTACATGGTCCTTTTCGGTGACGTAACTATGGGGGCATAAAGGGATAGATCCCCCAAAAGACTCAGAGAAATAAAAAAATTGTTTTAAACTATTTTCTAGATTTGACATGATATGAAATGAATTGCATATGCAGTTAAATTTTTTGTACCAAAATTATGCAATTATGTTATTTCGTGGCATGTCATTTTTACAAAAAAATTCCCGGACCCCCTGGGAAAATTTCCCGCTTGCTTTTGGGGGGGGGGGTCGATACCCAAGGCCATCGCATCCCCCCAAAGCATATTCCTAGTTACGCCACTTGTCCTTCTAACTCATAAGGCTTGTCAGAAGGTTCCATTCATATTACATCGTGTCATATAGCAAGCATAGCATTTAACATCATGAATGAAAATAGCCCTATTATTATATTTTTTGCATTAAATGGATATAGCATTTTTTATTTTAATTTCATAATTAAATTCAATACAATACAATACAAATACACAATAATATGATAATAAAAAATTATGGAATATTGAAACTAATATAGGAGAATTTTATTTTTCTTTATAAATTTCAGGTTATATTAAGGTATTATATTTTAATAATTTCGCTAATTAACCATGGTATGTAGTTTAATAAAAAATAAATCTTCTCTTGCATTTGAAAAGGGTCACTCATCCCTGGATGACTGTCAAGTCAAATGAGCTATAGAGAAAAGAGCCTCACATCCTCGTCTTCTTAAATGAATCGCTACTAACTCTCTTTCCACGAATATTGCAGTAGAGTATTCTTCAGTCGGCCTAAAAGATGTGTTGTCACAACCGCGAATTTAAATGAGTTTATGAAAGTGGACAATCGCATCGCTGATGGGCACAGTGAACCAAGTTTCACGAAGAAATAGGGTCTAATTAGGACTGTTGACCGAATATATGAGCGAAAAGGGTGGAGAAAAATTTTGTCACGTAGTTTTGGATAGCTGATGCCTGTAGGAACCGAAATTGCTATTGATTTTTGGGTGGAAAACGCACAATTTATAAACTACGGAAACTTTGAGCCAAGAGCTTCGATTGGCCGCTAGTTTGCCCTGTTGCCGGATGCTCTGGATAACTCATGCCTACGAATGCTTTGCCTGCCGAGGATCGCGATGTATCCAAGGCATCTGGCAACAGGGCAAACTCGCGGCCAATCGGAGTGCTTGGCTAACACTTTCTGTAGTTTTAAAATGGCACTGGTAATTTTGGATCCAACTGGCATCAGCAAACCAGGGTTAAAATTTGATGAAAAAATGTTTCTCAACCTTATATTCCCGTGATGGTGTTTCATCGATCGTCACGATTTTAAATATTAGTTAGTATGTTTAAAAATTTATGGATCACTACCACTTCATCGCCACGCTGCGGACATCTTTGGAAACCGATTATATATATGCCTTAAGTTATTAAGTTCCAACGGGAGGGACTGTTGCATTTTCTATGTTGTCTCCTTGGCAGTGGCGCCGACTCCATTGGGCTTGAGGGGCCCGAGCCCCCTCAAAAATTCGTTATGGGTGTGAGCAAAAAATGTGTCAGGCTTGTCGATTTTCGCCGGAGTGTCCAGATATCGAGATTCGAATTATCAGGGTTTTAATGTTGATCATATGACTCTTCTAAAACGCTTAAAAAACTTAAAAGTCACTACTTAAAAAATTTCCCGCGGCAAGATCCCCGGTTTGCCCCCCCCCCAATATTTTTTGTAAGTCGACACCCCTGCTCCTTGGCCCTTCTAACGTCTTATAAGATTCTGTCCATACTTACTCTGCCAGTTATTGTTTTGATCAATATTTTTCCAGGAAGCCATTGCTCACAAATCGTTTCACGAAGGAACAAATCGCATGTTGACGAAGGGTGATGTTGATGCCGGAATGAAAATGTCAACGCATGTGCTGGAAGGGGAGGTGCATTTGGGCGGGCAAGAGCACTTCTACCTGGAGACAAACTGTGCTATTGCCATACCAAGAGAGGATGGTAATGAGTTGGAAGTCATCTGCTCCACACAGCACCCCGACGAATTGCAGGTACTCATTAAGTTATTTTGGGCCAATGTTAATGTCTGGTGTCCATTAAACCCCTGGTAGTTATCTTCCCATTGGGCCCATTCAACTGTATGTTGTCCGTGGAACTGCTGGTAGCCATAATCTCATTGGGACCATTTAACTGTGTGGTGCTCATTAAACGCCTGGTATTGATGTCTCCATGTTTCTGGGTTTCACCGCGTGGATTTTCACCGCCTGGTATTTATCATAAAATAGAGCCCATTCAACGTTCTGGTGTCCATTAAACTGATGGTAGTCATCATCCCATTAGGCCCATTTAACTGCTGGGTGTCCATGAAATTACAGTCCGGTGGCGAGAGTTGTCTGATGACAGCGCAAAATGAGGGGCGGAGAATCCTGCGCCAGCACGTTTGCAGCCAATCACTATCCCACAAACGCGCCTCACACCCTCGCCTTTTCTTATAGAATTTCCAAAACAAGGGATTCTTCTTTTGGGCCCTTCACGCTCGTCGTCTCTTCTGGGTCCTTTCTTCACGGAAACCTTTTGCTTACATCTGACGAGGGCGTTTACCTTTATTATCTGGCAACCTTGCCCCCAACCCCGAACTAGACCCTTCTGCCTGTCATCGGACAACTCTCGGCGGCCGGACTGTACTGGTAGTCATCCTCCCATTGGGCCCATTCAACTGTCTGGTGTCCGAGAAATTGCAAGTAGCCATCATCCCATTGGTCCCATTCAACTGTCTGGTGTCCATTAAACTGCTGGGAGTCATGATCCTCATCAACAATTATCAATCCTAAGGTCGGTTTGACGCAGTTCCCCACTCAATTCTTTTATCGCCTAATCTTTTAACTCTTACATAATTCTTATACTTCACATTCATCATCACCTCCTCCATCTATCTCATTTGTTGCCTACCTCAGATAAATCCAACATATTGACTGGAATGTCTCCTGATTTTCTCATCAACCTCCATCACAGAACGACTATTAAAGATACGCGCTGTCTCTTTGTCTGTTTTCAAGCAAATATTTCTTGGATTTCTTGACAAATCCTTGAAAGTGTATAACCTCCTTGTTATTTCTTCTGTTTTATATTTTCATATTATTTTCGTGATAATGTCTCCACCCATCCCTATATTTTCCAATTTAAAATTCCTTTGAATCTTGCCTCCATGCTTGAAACTGAAACTAAAAATCCCTGCTCTCAGAATGGCTATACCATTTATTTCGACATCTGAAATAATTCTTCGTTAAAAATTTCGCGGGTGCTCGTCATTATGATTAAAAACTTTTGGGCTATGTCGCCGCGTCAATTCTTGGGTGGCCCCAAAGTTTCCAGACCGATGCTGGTCGAAAAAGCGACCAGCATCGGTCGGGAAACGTTGGGGCCACCCAAGAATTGACGCGGCGACATAGCCCAAAAGTTTTTAATCTGAAATAATTGTTCCACGTGCCATTTTTATGGTAGATTTAGGTTGCAAGCCGGAGTGGCCTAGTGTTAGAGGCTAAATATGTGCACTCGACTTACATGCGCAAACCACGTTATACATATATATGCAAATTACGTTATGTGATCCCGAATATGTAGTTACAGAAAAATTGTTCTTACTCAATTCTTCGTTGCATTAGAGTAAACTTGTCGGTGCTTCGTGACCAATGTTATTAAGTTAAAAACTCCTCATCCTCTGCATCTACGCAATACACTTCTAGCCACCTCTAGGGTGTTTGGCAGGGGGTGATCAATCATCAGCATGCAAGAGGATTCCAACATGCACACCACAGGGATATAAAAATGTTACGCATGCTAACCAATTATACTCCAAATTCATGCTTAAGCAAAACTTAACAACTAACTATGAAGACAACCTGCCTATAAAGCTAGGATATGCAAATCATGCTGTTAGAAATTCTAAGAAAATTCAGAAACATGGATTAAGGAATATATAAGTCAGTAGGCTGCACTACTCAGGGGCGCAGCTAGGACTTTAGGCTGGGGGGGTTTAGGTGCAACTAATGGCGGGTCGTGTGGGGGTATGGTATATCCACCACGATAAGCGGTAGGTGCGAGATTAACCCTAATACGGGCAACATATTTTTCTGACGTAATCGGGCAAGGTGAGTCCAATGGACTCTTTTAACTTTTGCTTTTAATTTAAAGTGTTAAACAGTGAAAAATATTACTTTTCACATCAATGTGTACATATTGTGCACCTCAGAATCATTTAACATATAATTGATTATTATTTGTTTGGCAAAAGTTTTACATTACATATTAATTTCATACATAGTCAAACAGCGAGTACAGTGGACTCTTTTGACTAATTGTTTCTGTTTTCACTGCATAAAACACCAAATGTTTATCGTTACATCTATATAGTGATAATTTTACATTATTTGACAATTCAAACCAAGTATTTGTAAAATGCACATTACTTTTTACATTTTGTGCAAACAGACTCACCTTTCCCGGATTTGTGGGAATTCATTGAAAAAAAATTATTTCTAAGTTACTTTGATTCCGAGAGAAGTTTGAATTACTCTAATTTAGAGGAAATATACCATTAGAAGAAGTAAAAAATTTAGAACATGCTGACATTTCAATAACATAAAAAAATTCTCAAAAATGTGATGCGATGAGTACAAGAGACTCACCTTGCCCGTATTAGGGTTAATAAATTGCGGAATTTTTAGGTAAATGGTTCAAAATGGTTCTATTAGTAGTATCAATCCAATTAAGTAAAATGGATTAAACTTAAAAAATTCTATGAGGTCTTGGGGGGGAGGTTTATCCCCCAAACCCCCTCCCCCCTCGCTGCGCCACTGGCACCACTAGTCAACTAACTTATTTGTGAGTCCTAATGTCCCGTTATAGTCCCTTATAATTCGCGGAAAAACGACGTTATGAATCTCTCTCTATGCAGTATATTTCTCTTACTTATTTTTTATGATCTGATCTGCCTTAGTATGTTGGCTTTCGTGAGAGCTAACATTGTCGGACAATAAAGTACTCCTGAATATACGTAATATCTGATTTTCAGTCTTTGTTCTGACAGAGACCTTGTGAAGGGTACCCTGTAGTGTGTGTAAACACTGTGTACGCCAGTAAACGGCATAATTACGATCTTTTCAGTAAAAATCAATGCAATTCGCATATTTTCTCATGAAAAATATTTTGAATGCCATTGTATGTTTAGTCATATACTTCCGTTTTTTAACAGAGGCTGATATCAGAAGCTGTTGGAATGAAAGCAAATCATATAGTCTGCCGAGTGAAAAGACTAGGAGGTGCTTTTGGAGGTAAAGAAACCCAATCACCGATAATAGCTGTTCCGGTGGCAATTGCTGCTCTCAAGTAAGTGGTTCTGGTATGTGAAATGCTTTTTGATGGAATCTATTGAATTTATTTTTTTCAAACGAAGGTTCTTGACGATTGGTTTGTTTCATGTCGTGAGTTTATATGAAAAATCGCGTCTTCACGTTATGGATGTATTATAAAGACACTCTGAAGGAATTTGTCCAGCGCTATTTTCTTTTGATTGTACCATCATCACAGTTTGGATATCGACGTGATTAGCGTACAAGTCCTGACGGGAAAACAATAAGGAAGGCACTCGAAATAAGAAGGCGTAAACATTTTTTTAACAAAGACTATGGACAGACAATTAGCTCATCATGGCTTTCAGCAGGGGCGGATTCAGCATCAAATTTTGGGGGGGATTTCATCACCTTGGTTCGGGGATTATCCCCTATGAAAAAATTGTATAAACCTGTTTCAAAATTTTATACAATCTGATACATTGCCATGGCAATTGTATAAATTGTATAAAATTTTGAAACAGGTTTATACAATTTTTTCGTAGGGGATGGAATACACCCCGGGAGAAAGAGGCGTAAATATTTTTAAAGAACTACGCACTACGATAAATAAAACTCAAACTTTTCTCACTTTTAGGACTTGTAGCCATGCATTTGCAGATACACTCCCTTTACTTCTTTACAAGGATGCAAAAACTATTAAGCTAATAAAAATTAAACATAATTGACAAAAAATGGGGGATATCATTTCTCCTGTTACCACTTCCCCCCCTCAAACCACCAATAGCTTCAGGTCATTCCAAAAGAAATGAAGAAAGCTTAGAACGTAGGCTTTCGCAGAGAGATGCATTGTTATCATCGGCTTTCGGGAGCAACTGCGTTTTGCGCTTTGTCACGCGAGCTTTCGCGGCCATTACAGGTCGCATCATAAACCGATGAATGAAAAATCGGAATAAGGTTGTCAATTAATATACTCGTTATACAGTAATCTTCTTTCTTACACATCCTTTGTATATCTATCCTTTTGAACTCTCAACTCCATCTTTGGCAGTGCGGTACTAAAGTTTTATTGCTTTAGTCCAGCGGCCTAATTGTTCTTCCTGGTGATTTAACTGCTTACCCTTGTACATATTTAATGAGATCACAAAATAAATTTATCAAATCTCGTCAAATACTTTGATTTAATCGTTCTCTGTGATCTTTTCAGACTTAAGCGTGCGGTGAGGTGCATGTTAGACCGGGATGAGGACATGGTAGCAACTGGAGGAAGGAATCCTTTCCATGGAAAATACAAAATGGGCTTTACAAGTGATGGGAAAATTTTATCGTACGAAGTGGATCTTTACAACAATGCCGGTCGTTCCTTAGACTTATCTTCTCTTGTAAGTGTTCCATTACTAATTTTAAAGTATTTTTTAACGGATCACTGAAAGCGTTCACTTCCTCGGGAATGATTCATTTTCACTGTGTCGTCGTTGTTCCCTCCAGCCATGGTTGACTGATTGAGCGAACCATTTGAAGATCCAACAATTCTCAGATTGTGGCTACCTTCGGTGATACAGAATAACCCACCTAGACAATTAACTTCACCATTCCCAATATGTCCACTCTCCTCTTACTTCCTACTTAATATTCTCTCTGTTTTCATATCATTTCACCCAAAGATTCTACTCTCTCGTATTAAAGCTGATTGAAAATTCGGCTAGCGTAAGAACTTAACGTGTATTCATGAAAATACTACTACTGATATGAAAAAGAAAGAGTAAAGCAATGGACGTCCTAATTATTTTTTAATACTAATATTTTTTAATTTTTTCTGAAAACTTAATACCATTTGTTACCTATGTTTCGAATTTAAAGGTTGTATGAATTGTGAACAGTGAAAAATACATGCAAAGTAATCCGTTCATTCAAGTACATAAAATACATTACCGTATATTAATTACGTCTTTCATGAAAAAAATTTAATTTTTTGTTTTTTATTACCCTATATAGGTAATAGAGCAAGCTTTGATGCTGGGACAAAATGGTTACAATATTCCGAACGTTAGGAGTAAAGGTGTTTGCTGCAAGACAAACCTTCAATCAAACACAGCATTCCGCGGTTTTGGAGCTCCTCAGGGAATGCTGATCACAGAAAATGCCATCACTGATGTGGCTGCAATTTTAGGCGTCGATCCTGCCAAAGTAGGTAACCTTCATAATGTCACGGGTATTTAACTAATAAACTATCTGCCATATTTGACACTAATGGCCTGTTTTCTAATTCCTAGTTTGAGTTAACCGGAACATGACGAAGTCATAACCTAAACTTGAGAATACTTTTAAGTCACCGTGAAGCGAAGTGGTTCAGAATAACTATTAGTTTAACCTGCGAGCTTTCATGGAATCACTTGATAACTGTAAATGGCACAGTACGCAAAATTTTAACTAGAGGTTGTAAAACCGACTCTAAAGGCCTGGTTACACGATACATTAACACGTACGGGTTAATGTCTAAATGGATGAACACGAGAATGAACGCCAAAATGCACCGTGTAACCACCCAACGTGTGCGAATGCATGAACGGAAAATAGAACCTGTTCTAATTTGGTTCATTCATTCGTGCATGTTCCGTTCCGGTCCACCAAAATCATTCATGCAAACATACATTAAATAATACGTGTTAACAGCCTTAACAGCCAGTTTTTATAATATCTGGTTAGCCCTAACCGTAAGATATTGAAGCCGTCAACTTTCCTGGTGGTGGCTGAAAGGTTCTGGTTAGCTTATAGTCTGATCTTACATAGAACTTTCAATCAAGGTAAAGATAACGGCTATATCACCGCATGGTTAGCCTTAAATATGCATTATAAAACCGGTAGTAAGAATGTTATAGTTTTTTTAATTTGAGCTAATTCTATCAAAAATGAGGGTCTGCTTTATAGAATTATTAATTTTACACGTATCTTTATTTTTGGTGTTATTTTTTGTGTGTTTTTATTTAATCAGATTAGGGAGAAGAACATGGTCAAAAATGGAGATACAATGATCTATGATCACACCCTTCAGAATTGCACCCTGCAAAAGTGCTGGGAAGAGTGTCTCAAGAAATCAGCGTATAATCAGAAGAGACGGGAAAGTGAAGCTTTTAACAAGTAAGTAATTATGGCTCTCATTATGTGATCTATAATGAAACTATCACTCACTTGACGCTCGTTTTTCTTCCGCAATTCTTCCCTATGTAACTTTCTCCCTCAACACATTGACCCCTTCGCACTTTCATTGACATCCTTGTTCTTTCCCTCTCCTATCTGTCACCTAACTAAATTGTTCCTGCTGATATTCGTTGTCGTTTTTTTTATTTGATTCATGTTTCTCCTTTTCTATTGCTTACATGTTCTCAAATTCATATATTATTCCTGGCCAGTATTATATACATTTATTTAAATTCCTGGCCAGTTCAAAATGGCAGCACTGATGCAAGTGGTTATCTATTGTTAACATAAAATAAAATAAAAAAGACATTGTTGAAGAGTAACGAATCCAGAAAGGAAATGAATCGATGGGAATAATAATTACGAGCCATTTTTTCCAGCTACATATATACATTTTGATCCGGTGTTGTAATAGAAATAATGTAATAAATAAATGGAAGGAACTTGTCGTCGTGGAGTTCGATTCCTATCTCATGGTTGTTCAATTCAGCACAAACTGGAGTAAAACCACACCCATTAAATTATATTTATAGAAATATATTCTGGAAACAAAACAGGTTTTGCTTAACAGGACAAATATATTCTCTAAGGCAGCGATTCCCAACCCTCATTTCCTCCAGCACCCCTCTATAGTATGTATGCAATACTCTATATTATATATGTGTAACTAATAATGTACCCCAAAAATGTAACATGCACATTTTACTACATAATTTCACTGAGGGTAGGTGTCACTTTTAGCTATAAATTATTATATAAATAGAAACATCGTTTAAAAGACTCCATATAATATGTATACTTATTTACTGGTTAAGAGATACATAGTTCCTGGCGTCCGCCAAAACCGATTATTTTCGGCGTACCCACGACTGGTTCGTCTTGTACCCCCAAGGGGTACCCGTACCATCGGTTTGGAACCGCTGCTATTAGGATTCACGGTTCTACGTATACCACCACTTTTAAATGTGTTCCAGCGAATGTGAGGTATAGCTTTCAATTTTACGGTGTTTTGCGAAATCAATTTCTAGTGTCATCCAAATCATGTTGAGTGCGCCTGAAGAAGTTTTCAAAATATTCGCCGCATTTTGTACCTCAGTTTTTACTGCTATTATACTTTTCAGGAAGAACAGGTGGCGAAAGAGGGGCGTATGCATTCTCCCCACAATGTTTGGCATTTCCTTAGTCTTCCCAATCAATCAGGCTGGCGCCTTAGTCTTGGTTTACACGGATGGATCTGTATTGATAACTCATGGTGGGACCGAGATGGGGCAGGGCCTTCATACCAAAATGATCCAGGTGAATTCTTCCTGCCAATTCTCGTTGTATTTTCTGCAAATTTGATTCATGCTTCTTCTTTTCATATTGTTAATATGTCCTCAAATTTGTATAAATTATTTCCTGGCCAGCATTAAATGGCAACGCTGCTGCATGTGGTTATTTATCATTAATATTAAATAAAAAATAAAATGAAAAAGGCATTGCTGAAGAGTAACTAATCCAGAAAGAAAATGGAACGAAAAAAATATTATTACGAACCATTTTTTAACCATATACATTTTGATCCGGTGTTTCGATATAAATAATGTAATAAATAAATAGAAGGAACTTATCTTCGTGAAGGAAACACTGGTAACTTTGGCTCTATTGAAATATATGTATGTTAAACCGGAACCATTTGGTTTTGTGTGATGACCATCATCTAGTTGTGTTGTCTTGCTCATTTTAAGAATCCAATAATTAATGACAATAACGGAAACCTAACGTACCCTCTTGAAGGATAATATTGAAATAATTTGGCGTCAGTTGGTATCAGACTATCATCAGGGAATGTCAAACGATATCAGTGGGGTTGAAATGGGATCAACGTATGGACTGTGAAATCGGTTGGTGGCTAATTCATGACTGTTGTTAGTTAATGGCCAAATGAAGTCAAGGTGATGCCTTCGTCTTCAAATATTTAGTCATCATGACTAATGAGGTAACCTCCTTAATGCAATGTAAAGCCGCGAATATAGGTCACTGTGATTTGACTGAAATAATGGTTTGAATTTTAAGAGATTGTGTATGATTTTTCAAGTAAAATTCTGTTATCCATTTTGGGATAGCTACGGTATTTCATTATTTCATCGATTTATAATTTTTATTTAAAAAATTATTCATATATGTTTGAAAGTGCCTAATTTATTTGAATTTATAATGAATTTCAGTCAAATTAAGACTAGATTATTTTCAATATTCTTCATTATCACAAACCCAGCACTTTATCCCACTATATATTATTAAAAATCTTTCTTCATATTTCCCTCGAGTCATTTTCACTTGTGTGTTTCTTCAGTTTACCGTCATTTTCGTAGGGACCAGAATTTTAAAAATAAACTATTTTTTTAAGGTTGCCAGCAGAGTTCTGGAAATTCCAGAGGACATTATTTACATATCAGAGACGTCTACTGACAAAATTCCAAATGCTCCCCCTACCGCTGCTAGTAGTTCATCTGATCTGAATGGAATGGCAGTTTTGGTAAGTTTTTTTTACGTGAGTGTAATGCCTCGTTCAGATTACGATTGTCCGAGCGATCGTCCCAACGATAGTTGGCCGAACTAGCAGTGTGAATGCATGTCCTGACAACGGTTCACGTAGTTCCGAACGTTGGCACTTTACGATGGTGCTGCGCTGAGAGACCGTAAGGGGACAAGTGAAAGACGAAAAGTTCGTAAAGCTCCCTTCGCTATATGTTTTTTTCATGGATTTGTCCAAGCAAGGAAGAATATGGGCGGAAGAAAAATTATTCGTTAAATACGCGTTGAACAAAGTAATATGTTGACCCTGCATATCGCAACAGCTTTACTAACCGTCAATTTCTCGTTCACTTTGGATGTCAGCACTAGAGGGCAGCACAGATTTTAACCATCGTTGTGTGAATGCACGAAGGTTCCAACGATTGCTGGAACAATCGTAATCTGATCGAGGCGTAATGAAAATATATATATCACCTCATTGTTGTCACGTAATCATTTTAGTCTGCTGACCAATGACCATGTTATGGGGGTCATCTTTTTATGAATTCAATACTTTTCACTGGCTACCGTATTTTCTCATGTACCACGTCCTCGTATTTTCCTTTTAGTGGCGTTAAAAACCGGGTGCGCGTCATACACTACGATTCGAGGATTACCCGAGTATCCACATATTAATTCTGTAGCTTGTCAGTCAGTCATTACGTATCCATTTAGTTCTTTAATTCCCTCAAAATTTTGAGCTATATAAATGTGGTCGAATGCGTTCAATGTGGATTCTCTGTCTTCATGTTTTGGTTGTACGGTAGAACCTCGTTTATCCGGATTAAAAGGGTCCGTACATTATCCGGATAAACGAAAATGCGGATAAACCGGAAGCAACAGGAATATTAATAAAAACGATAAGTAGTGTTATATAATATAAATATTTACCATTTATTTATGATGATATCGACCATACTCACTACACAATATTCTGCATACGAAGGAGAAATGTATTTCGATATTTTTTACCAAGTCTTTAGATTTACGTCTGTATTCCTTTGTTTTAATTTTGTGTGGCGTTTAATCGCGGTACGATCGCGTAATCGCTTGACTACAAAAAGTGAATTGTCAGGCTGCCGCTCCAAGTGAGTAATGATGTTGTTCAGCTATGACATGGCCTCCGTGTGCGACGTGTGTAACATCATGCCAAGGCGGCCCACGGTGATTCATTAATCCCTGCGGTGCACTTGCCGGCTGAACATTTACATTCACGCGTCTCAATTTGTCATCAAACAAGCTCAGCACAATACAAAAACATATTTGTTATGAAAATGAATATCAGGCATTCGCTGAAAGTGCATGTTTAAATTTCACTGGAATTGTAATTGTTGCAACCACGATTGCTGTTTGTTTTTGCATTGAAAAGTGTTATCCTATTCTGTACCTTTCGGAGAATATTGGTCCAGTTCTTTGATGAGAATGAACCGGAGAGTTTGACCATTGAGGTCAGAATAGACGAGGCTCTACCGTATTTACGGATTTTTTTTGCAGTTGATGGAGCAGAGAATCCCGCCTCCGTCAGGAAAAAGTATTGGTATTAGTGCAGGGACAAAAATGGAAATTGTTTTGCTGCCTCTTTTGGGTAAAAAGGATGAAATTTTAACATGCATTCCTCGTCATTCCAAAAAATATGTCTTCATTTTTTGGAGACAATATGCACTTCCAAAAAATTCACCAACAATTTTTCCCATTGCTATACAACCACCAAACTGGTGCAGAAAAGTAAGGTATTATACCTTTATCGCATTCTAGGTAGAGTCTACCCGCAAAGCAGGAAGCAGGTCTGTTTGTTTCCATTTTAAATGGTATCGATAGCAAAGATGGATTACGAAATCATCAGGGTCCGGCAGAGCCATTAATTTGTTTTATTTAATCTATGAGGCGATACCGGGGTGGTAAAACTGTCATGTTTCCGCTAATTTCAAAGGAAAACGGTATAAAATTGTCACTCAATAGTAATTTAAACTCTCTTGTTTTTCATTTAATAATACACGGTGTCTTGCACCAATTTTTTCCAAAACCAATTTACCAGCTGACAAGGTGAGTGTCATACACGACGGCGCGTGGTGAATGAGAAAATACAGTACTTTTCAGAAGAGTAAAAACACTCTATCTTAATAGAGTCGATCTAGTTCACTCGTTGAGCAAATGCCTCAGAATACTTAACGAAAAGTTAAGCAAATACTAAATTTATATCTTGGAATTGTCTTAGTTTGAAATCGATGCTTTTCCCTAACTATATGCCAAAGAGTGGAGTAAATTGATTTCTCTCATTTTACAATGCCATCAGAATGCCTGCCGAAAAATTAAGCAGAGGCTTAAGCCGTATGTGGCCGCTGATCCGAAAGGCTCGTGGAATGACTGGGTTAATGCTGCATACCTTGATTCGGTGAATCTATCAGCCTCAGGATTTTACAGGTAAATCATCAAATTATTGTGTATTATTTTTACCAGTCCATACACAGTAGTGCGAGTGCCCTAACGTACGAGAAATTTAACATACGAGCCGTCGACTGAGCGAAATTTCGCTTTGAAATGATACGAGGAACGGCCGACTGCAGCGCTGCACACGGCGAAAAAGGCAAAGAGCAGTGAAGAGAAAAGCAATGGCTAATATTAAACATATAGTAGCATTTTAGCTGTGTGTGAGTTGCATGACTTAAGTGACCAAAATATTTATTACACATTATAAAACCAGTGTTTTTGCTTTTAATTCTCTTTATTATTTTTTACACTATATTTGTCATTTGTAAATATGTTTTTCTTATTCAAAAAGACGTATAAAAAAAGTTGGTAGCAATTTCGGGGCTGGAACTGATTAATGGCATTTCAATTAATATAAATGGGGAAAATTGCTTTGAGATTCCAGCAAATTGACGTACGAGCAAGGGTTAACGTATCACAGCGATTAAATTCAATGTAAATATCACTTGACATTCTGTATTATTCTCTGGTTCTATTTTACATCCACTTCAAGATGGCTCTCTCCTTAACAATTCATTATTTATCTTTTATCACCATAGCATCGTCTCAAAGAAATAAATAAAAGAAATCAAAATAAAAACAAACATGGTCACAAATAAACGAAGCAAACAACAAATTAACTTAAAAACAGAAAATAAACTAAACATGTACAAAAGTGATATTTATCTTAAAGACACATGCATCAGGATACGGAACGGATTAAAATCGTATCTCGAGGTATCACTGTACAGTGTAAAGAGGAAGCGCGGTGGGCTAACATGCAGAAAGTTTAGCTATCGATCGAGGGGTCCCGGGTTCACTACCCGAGTGCTGCCTTCGCCCCTCCTGAATGAAATACTACAAGTGCTAGTTGGCCCAGGGAAAGGAAGTGGCCGACGTAACTTTATTGTGTAAAATAACTAACCCACACCTTAATACGGGATGAGCATTACCCTTGCCAATCCTAGGTAACCATACGAATTGAAACTCTGAGTGAGTGATTTTCATTGTTCATTGTATCTGAACTGATGTCATAAAAGAGTCTCAACAAAACTCGCTCAATTTTCTGATACGTTATCTATAAGTCATAAAATCACAATATATGTGTTTTATATTAGTTTTGGTAGCTAAATTCATAAAGTAGATAAAAATAAATAATTAATAGTTTCATTCTTTAAATACAATTGTTTTTATAGACGTTAACTTTGTATCACTATTTTTTTCTCGCGCATCATGTTAATATTCGTTCAGGATAATATATTTTTTCCATTTCGGGAGGACCCCCTAGACCCCTCCCTGATATTCGCCCCTGGTTTATTTAGTATTTTAGTTGTGTGTGTTTCATTTAAGTGACCACAATATAAATACACATTAAATCAGTTATTTTTTCTTTGCATTTTCTTTTGTTATTGTAAGTCTTCCTTCAATTTTGTTGCTAGGAGATACATCTTATGCTCATAGCGTTGATATGGAGGTGGAAAAATACTTGTGGTTGTTTTAACGTGATTTGATGTCAATCGTTTCATTCTTGAAATTTTATTTCTGTACTTTACTCCTGACTTCTCAGATCTCCAAATCCTGGTTATGACTGGGAAACTCACACTGGAAATCCCCATCATTATTATACCTATGGTGCCGCTTGTTCTGAAGTCGAAATAGATTGTCTGACTGGAGACCATCAAGTAAGTAAGGCCATAGAGGTATGAATGAAATTGACTCCACATGAATGACTGGTATGAAAAGAATGCCTTCATCTATCTGAGAAATTAAATCTGAAGGCAGTTTGCAAATTTATTATATTATTTGTAATTATTATAAAATTTGAAAGAAGGCTTGGACTAGAAAAAAAATTATTTGGAACAACTGCTGGACAAAAGGTTTAAATTTGATAGCCACTTCCTATGAGCATTCCTAAAATATTCTGACTTTCTAATTTTAAAGAAATGCACTCTGTCCCATTGTAAATGATCACCTCTTACCCTTAATTTTAACTAATTGTACGATTCTTTTAGTTTTTCACGTTGGTTTCTTCCTACTGAACCAGATATTCCTGACATATTGAAAAGCACTCCGTTTTTCACCAAAATTGCTATTTAAATGGCTAGTGAATTTTTAAGTTACTCTTTGGGAACTGATAGAAAATTCAATATAACTATCAGATATTTATATAATACTAAGTATTTGGGATTTTTTCATATAATTTCAGTTTTAGTGAATGTAATGCGCATTTTAACGAAATCACAAATACGTTACCTGAAGTTTACTGTAAATAAAATCATATTATCTCTACGCATATATCTTGTATTTGGCCTCGACTAATGAGAGCTTAATTTTAAATTTCCGTTCCGCGCTGGATTAACTGTAAAGCCTGCTTTACACAATGATCGTAATTTCATAACATGATGCATGTAGGAATGTGCAGTTTAAAATGCATCGCTCGAAGCCGCCTCTAAACCAATGGCGCCCAGGGGCCAAGGCTTTTAGTCCCCTCGGACGGCTGTGTTTGAAGTGCCCTCAGTTAAGCACTTAGGTGGGAAACAGCGTAAATTCTGTGACGAATTTACGCCATCGTCTGGTTTTATCCCAAACCCACTGGGTTGGGAGCTAACGCACTAGCCATCACACAAACCCGACAGATTTAAAAATAATTGCGCTCCCGAGGTAAAAAAGAACGTACAATTTGAATATATCCAATTACGTGCCCCGCATAAAAGGCCTATGAACAAGGAATGAGAAGTACTCGCTTAGCTCCCAATAAAAAAAACAATCCGTGAAAATTTTTCATAAAAACTTCGATTATATCGGATAATGGGGAACATGAACAATTTTTTTAAAGTACTGGAATAAGAAGGCCTTTACCTCAAATGTACTCGTCGAAAATTTAGCGTATGAATAATGCTTTTTAGCTGAGTTATGAGTCTTTAAAAATTGATCTTCATCGGCTGCTTGAAAACACGACGTCATCGGAGCGTGACGTCACGGAACAGTATCCACTGATGACAGACTTAGCAAGTGGATAGAAAATCGATCTACGAGGGCTCAAATGCAAATTTGGCGATAATAATTGCAATTTTTACTTTAAATATCTTGCATTCAAGTCTCTAACACTCTAATCTCTTAGCGAAGTGAATGCTGTACCGTGCGATGACGTCAGAAAGCGTTTCAGGTCACGTGACTTGAAAATATATTCGAGCATTTTTAATTAGCATTTATTGACGTTTGTGGAGTACTAGGAGAGTTTTGGCATATATATTTGGACTCGTGAGAAAATTTTCTATTCAGTGAGACTAACTAGGATGATGAACAAATTCCATGCATGTTCCCCATTCATTACCCGAATCATTTATTTGGTAGTATGAAAATCACATTGATTGTTTTTTTTAAGTGTGAGAAAGAGGTTCTTTATCCGAAAATATTTTTTTCTTTAGGTTCTTAGCACGGATATCGTGATGGATCTTGGAGAAAGTCTCAACCCAGCCATTGACATTGGTCAAGTGGAAGGGGCATTCATGCAGGGCTACGGCCTTTATACTTTAGAAGAACTGACATACTCACCAACTGGCATGCTCTACTCTCGAGGACCCGGGACATACAAGATTCCTGGCTTTTCAAACATTCCTACGAAATTCAATGTCTCCCTATTACGTGGAGCTCCAAATCCAAGGGCTGTCTACTCATCCAAGGTAATGACATTTTGAGTAATTTTTCTGTCATCGGAAGCTTTAGTACTGTACTATTCATTTCTTTTAACGTCATGCATTCACTCTTCAGACCTGGAAGTGCATTTTGCGCTGTAAATTTTCGTTGTCCTCATTTTTTTATAGATATAGAGCTGAAAAATATTAATCCGCTCAAAAAAATTATAATTTTTGTGATACGTAACCCCTTGTATCACCCGTGATAAGTAAAAACAATGCTACAATTACAAGAAAAGGGTTTTAATACACAAATATAAAAATTGGAAGTTATACAGGGTCATGTTATTGAAATAACAACAATAAATAGTAAACTAGTGACAATAAATGGTACTCGCCATTCCTAATTCACTCAGCCACTCATTTTAGCACTAAAACTGGAATCTTGCGTCATCGCAACCACGCCTGAGATTCATGAGAGAGATGGAAAACAGTTTAGAACGAGGGTTGTACCAAAAGTAAGGTTCCCAATGAGCTACAATGTTGAGCGAAGGTGCTAGGCTAAATCCCACAACATTGCCGTGCACAATGGTTCCCCATCTCTCGAGTCCGCCAGTCCGCGATTCACTTTGTCGCTCATTATTGGCTTAGCAACCGTCAACAATGAAAGTGATGATCCCCGTTCCCGCCAAGTGTGAGGATCGAGCAGTAATCCGATTTCTCCTTGCAAGGAAGTTACCGCCATTGGAGATTCATCAGCAACTGACTGAACTTTATGGCGAAGAGTGCATGTCCTTTCAGCTCATCCGCAAATGTTGCAGGGCTTTTGCCGAGGGTCACACGGAAGTTCACGATGAAGAACGGAGTGGAAGACCGCCGGTTTTGGATTGTCCAGAAGATCAACAGAGAGCTGCTCAAAGATCGGAGGGTCTCTGTCCGTGAACTTGTTGAACGCATTCCTGGAGCTTCCCACGGCACAATTGAAAGACCTTTAACAGAAACGTTAGGTTATTGCAAGATGTGTGCTTGCTGGGTCCCCCGTATTCTGACTGACGGACACATGCAGCAACGCCTTGACTGTGCTCGCAAATTTCTTCAACAATTTAAGGGGGGAGGAGTTGTTGGTCTCTATCGTCACCGGAGATGAAGCGTGGGTATTTCATTATATCCCTGAAACAAAAATGTGGCAAACGCTTCAAGAGCGACGATGGAGTCCGAGCAGAGGTCGCACACTTCCTTAACGGGTTGGCGGGAGACTTCTTCAACTTAGGGATAGAAAAGCTGGACCACTGCCTTTAAAAGTGCGTCGAAAAAAATGGAGACTACGTTGAAAAATAATCAAAAGTGTAAGCTTTTCAACGATGTGAAAATCAATATAAATAAGTATCGTATTTGTAAAAAATATGGGAACCTTACTTTTGGTACAACCCTCGTATGTTCAAGCGCAGAATGTATAGAATTCAAGCGGCGCTCAGCACTTGGAGACATTCTTAGATCAGGAAACGATAAAAAAAAACAGATATATCATATATGATACACTCGGACTGTAGAGGTTGTGCCACAAAAGAATAAAAAATTCGTTCTGTTGAGCGTGAGTGATGTTTTCAATAACTATTCAATATTTTCCTCATTGCAGGCAGTAGGTGAGCCTCCTCTTGCTTTGGCGATGTCCGTATTCTTTGCCATCAAGGATGCCATTACTTCTGCCCGAAGTGAAAGTGGGCTGTCGGGACCATTTCGCCTGGATTCTCCTGCCACTTCCGCCCGAATCCGTATGGCTTGCGAAGATCACATCACCAAAAAGGTACATACGATGTGGTAATCTTGAGCGTGGGGTACCACAGCGAAAAAAATTTTTGCTCAAAAACAGCTGTATTTTGGAAAATTATTATTTTTACCTAATGAATCAAGGGGCTAATTAGCTTTCATATAATAAAAAAATGTTTTGGGATATGACGGAGAAGTAAGGGATCAAAAATGTCGATAAATTATAAACTTTCAGAAAAAAAGATTGTCTTTCGTCTAACTTTCCTACATTCCTTTATGCGGGTATGAGATTAAATGGCATAGTATGCTTAAAGAAGTCCCTATTTACACTACACGTGTGATGTAAAATTTTGCACAAAAACTGATTTGAAGAGTGTGAAAACGATTTTACCTGCAATATTTCTCGTTCGTAAATGCTTTCATATTCAAGCATAATTTAAAAAAAATCATTTATAATTAAATATAACATTTAATTATACATAATTACATATAAATTTCTTATTTAACTGTAAATTTTGTTGGAATCGGGAAGAGGAAAGAAAAATTTAGGTTATCAACATGAGTGATACCAATAGAACAACTGAAGTCATTTTCTGAGTCTGGGCAATAAAAATAGATAGGTATTTTTGTGCTGCGAATACGGACGAGCCATAAATGGAGAACACTCAGATCACGTGACCGTCCGCCGTCTCCTCTCCTACTCCCCTAATCTTTCCTAGTCAGTGAAGATCGTTGATTGGCCAATACTATTTCTTTTTGCCTGATAGGGTCACTGAACACGAAAAGAATGGAATGAGAGTCTGCCATTGGGCAATATTTACACCGTAAAATCTTTAAAACTATCCAAAACTGTTTTTGACGCACCCTTCAAGTTATGAATCAGTATTGTCGTTGCTGTTTGTTATCGTTATTACTTTTTGTTATTGCCATGGAGCGAATCTGCTTACTAGCATTCTGACGTCACAGTGCGTTCTTGAAGCACGAAAGAATTTAGTAATTTTCGCGGACTTTGAAGCTCTGTAGAAACAAGAATAATGAGAATTATGAAGTTATATTTTGCATACGTAAATGACTTTCACTTTTTTATCTATGCATGTAAAAAAACTACTTTTTTAATTTTATGAGAGTCCCCGATTGTCATGGTGCTTTGTTTAAAAAAAATCCAGCGCATGAATAGCCAATTAAGAATGATTTTCTTCTAAGCTGGGAACGTAATAATACACCGAAGTTTCAGCAATTTCTACATGCCATCATCATATGAATTGGGTTATCCCTTTTCCCATACATGGGAGTCAGCCATGTTTGTAGGACTCGGACGGATTTCGACTGGTTTCAAATGCTCCAGTGCGCGGTTATATAATAGCTACCAGAATGTTTTCAGTTAAGTGAATGAGGTTGATATTCAATCCAACTCAGCACGACGCTTGTAGCCCCTTAAATGGTTTCTAAGGGACTTGACCAGACTCGGAACTAGGGCGGGACAGGGAGGGCACGTGTTCCGGGCAACAGATTCCAGGGGGCGGAAAAATTTGAAATTCAAAATTATGATAGTTTCAATAGTATTCGATTTCATTGGATTTTGTTGCACATTTTATCAACTTTATTACACGAACACTATGTACCGTATTATTCTCTTCATTTTAAGAAACGACATAAAATTTAACGTGACTCATGGGTCTGGAGTGTCATATATGTACTACTGTTATCAATTAGTGGCCGGACCGCTCGGCTTCGGGATCAGGGGCGCGAAACCAGTGCATTGTAGTGTATTAATAAGTGTTTTTTTATGTAGGCGTAATTATGTGTATTAAAGTGCATAAGTTTTTAATACGTGTTATTTACAAGTGTTATTCATAAATATAACTTCTTAATACCATAAGAAGTTACCACACGTTTGAGCAATTTCTACATGCCATCATCATATGAATTGGGTTATCCCTTTTCTCATACGTGGGAGTCAGCCATGTTTGTAGGACTCGGACGGATTTCAGACTGGTTTCAAATGCTCCAGTGCGCGGCTATATAATAGCCACCAGAATGTTTCCAGTTCAGTGAATGAGGTTGATATATAAATCTAACTTCTTAATATCATATATACTGTGTTAATGTCAACTAACGCTCCTCAAAAAATAACTTACGGAGGCAAACAGATCTTTGTCCCCCCCCCCACGCCCCCAACAAAACTCGTAGTTACGGTCCTGGACTTGAGCGTATATCACCTGTTTGGGAGTATGTATTTAGCTGAATAAAATGGAATTTACAGTTTAACATTTCAATTGATAAGCATTCTTAATTTAAAGAATTCTGTCCAAGAATGAGAATTTATTGATGCATGTGTCTTTATGACCAATATCACATTTGTATATGTTTAGTTTATTTTCTGTTTTTAAGTTCATTTGTTGTTTGTTTTGTTTATTTGTGACCATGTTTGTTTTTATTTTGATTTCTTTTATTTCTTTCTTTGAGACGATGCTATGGTGATAAAAGATAAATATTTAATTGTTAAGGAGAGAGCCATCTTGAAGTGGATGTAAAATAGGATTGAGAATAAAACAGAGTGTCAAGTGATATTTACATTGAATTTAATCGCTGTGATACGTTATTATAACTAGGTTATTATCATTCAATTATTAATTACATAATTTTCTTTATTTCACCTCATTTTTTTCCTTTTTCATGAAATTATTTGGATCGTCGAATTTTTCTAATCCTCTTACAATTTTAGTTTATGTTTTCGATTTTTCCGTTATATTTTGTTTGTGTACTTATCTTGATTTTCGTTTATTTTCACAGGTTTCAGTTGAGGAAGGCGGTCCTTCGTGGAATATTATTCCTTAATTTTTGTTTTAACCACATCCTCAATACATGTTTTCTTTGCTTCTCACTCTCTTAGCATTGTGTTTAGTTGTATTAATTTATTTTGACAGTAGTTATTCACCATGAATAATTCTTCGAGATAATCAAATGTAGAAGATGTCCTCTCCTCGTTCTTATCTTTATGGAGAAACAAAGATTATTTGACCATGATGAGATGCCTTATTTGCTTCATCCTTTGAGAAGCATGGAGCAAGCTTTGGAGCTTGTTCTGTCGTCGCAAACCATGAACATTTAAAAAACGGCTTATTGATTTCCATGGGAAACGGAGGTAAAATATGCTGTTATTCCAAACAAGGCTCTACCACAACCATTAAGATAAATACCGCCATCCGAATGTGTTGAAAAGTCTTCTGCTTTGTGCAAAGAGCAATTTTATAGCGCATGAATTATCAATTATGAATGATTTTGTTTCAAGTTGGGAAAAATGTTTTGCACCGAAGGTTAATCAACTTATGTATGCCTTCATTTTATGAATTGGGTCATCCCTTTCTTTTATAAAAATATTGGTTTCTAACATAAATGATGCTTATTCACTCAAAGCAGAGAATAAATTTATTAGTTTTACATCCTGATGATTTCCAATAAAGTGTTATCATTTATGAATTTACGATATGTTCTTATTCCTTTCAAGGTTAATCGCCTGGTGATATTAAAACTGTTACTTTGTTTGAAAATGTTCATTCTAGTTCAACCTTCATCCTTTTTTCACCGTATTTTACATTAGTTATTCTATTTTTGTGAGTATCCAGTGGGGTATTATGGCGTCACTCCGTATTAATTGTTATCAGGTATGCACAATGGTAATTTTCGTTGACCACAACAATATTTTAACTGTTAAGCCTCCTCAATAAAGTATTACCCTATTCGTGCGTTAGGAGCTGTTGTGTAAATGATGAAAATCCACGGAAAATACACCCAACTTTCGCGAACTCTTGAAAATTATGCATCAATACGTTGGCCGTCTTTAGTTTTCGGGTTTCATTCTTCACAGTGTTTAAAATAATGCTATGAAACGCTGATATAGAAAAAAAGATATTTTAGTTTTACCGCTAAAAATAGGCAATAAATGGCTGTGGCCAGGAGTTATCCATTCAAATTTATTCTTATTTAGATTGTATATGTAAACAATAGATACTGTTTTTCACGGAGTTGGCTGCCGTAAGGGAGCTACTTGAAAAATGACAGCTCTTTTTTTTAGAGTTATAGAATTACAATGGTATCGGACGTGCTAAAGAAAGTTATTTATGCATTCATTACTTCTTTATATATTAGTGATGGATATTGTTAAACTTTGATGTATCGTGAAAGAATGAATTCTCTGCATCAATAAAATGTTTGTTACACAATCCAATTCTGATGTGTGATCATAATGTCATCCTAAAATTTTCCCATTTCATGGTCGTCTAAAAATTCAAGGATACATAAAATTATCTGCTTTTGATGGTGAGTGGTTCCTTCTTTCATTCGGTGTTCTAATGGAGAGCACTTTCGGTTTTCAGATGTTGATTTTTTGAGGATTATAATTTTGATCTTAACTTCTTGGGATAAATTCTAGGATATATTTTATTATTTACATATTTTTCTTTTTAAGGATGATCTTCTCGAGAAAAATGGTTATCCTTTTTATGCCTAAGGACACTGCTGTATCTCTCCCGTGGGGCGCTTGAATTTTACCGTACCGTACCGTTATTGTAAAAGGGCCACTAATGAAATTATTATTTCTCGGGAAAAGAAGAACTTTTGCCATTTTTATTATGTTTTACATTCCTACCTTTGATCCGTCGTCATTTTTCCTTTTTTTGAATTTGAAAAGGCCCAATCGAATCTGGATGGAAATAGATTCCCAATACCCTCCTTGAAATACAGAAAGTTGAATAAATATTTTATTCATAGAAAATATTTACTTTGAACCCATATTTTCACATAATCAACGAAAAATACCCAATTGCTTCAGTGAAATGTTTAAGGTTAGGTCAGAAACTACCCAGAAGACATCACGTGTAAAAAAACCTTACTTCGTGTTTTTAAATTCCCAGAACAACTGTTTTTCGAAACTCATTTTAAATTAAATATCTCGAAATTTCACCTGAAAACGTAAAACATAATACTTCCATTTATACATGTTCACATGTATTTCTCGTGACTCTACAGAATATAATGTAACATACTTATAGAACTCTACAGAACGTCTAACATACTTATAGACTCTACAGAATATAATATAACATACTTATACTACGTAAATATAACATGCTTATAGAGTAGAATATAATGTATTGCACTTATTTTTCCGTGTTTTTCCTCTTTATTCTTTGTATTATAGCTATTAGACTTGTTTTTTTCAATTATTTCTATGCTTTTGCTAAGCCAAGTTCTTTTTGTAATGAAATATGCACCCAGGGTGACGCCCTGAGCATAATGAATACTGTATAGTTCTAAATCTCTTGAGTAACTTCAATCAAGACCGTATATCAGAAACAAAATGCCCGTGAACAGAATCAGAAACAACTCGCCGTTGACTAACGCATGGTCAGAAGAAAAAAATCTCCCCTGAAAACACAGAATTCTCAATGTTCTACACTCAAATTAGATTCTTACGAAAATGGATAGTTTGGGGCGTGACTCACAATTTGTGAAATTGCTTCTTGTCGAATCAAAAAAACCTTGTCGATTCCACATGGATAATTTTAATTTCGAACAGCCTCGTGCGACATGGTCAGGTGACGAACGAAACTGGTCAGTATTAAATCTATTTTTTGTGAAATTTACGAGGTTTTTTTTCGGCAGATTAATACGACTTTTAATAGACTCTAATGCTTAAGAACCATGTGTTAGATGAAGTAAATTTTATCATACTCAGCTGAAAATATGTTAAGTATTTCTATAAAAATGCTCGCAACTATAATTTATGCCCAATATTTGTTCTTAGTTTTGCACATATTTATCCTCGGAACTCAAATTATACTTGTTAGTAACCATTTCGCGATGTAGAAAGAGCTCCTTTGCAGACGCCGACGGCCGCCATAGAATTTTTACTGTCGCCATCCCCGTGTTACCAAAATGTAATTCAGGTGGTGCTCCAGAACTGCAACAGAACATTTTTATACCATGAATTTACATAATTTCTTTTTAATTTATTATTTTTCAGCACTTTTTCACATTTTATCTCCAGTAAAGACTAATACTGCGTCTAATGCAGAATACAGAACAGTATTGACGCAACTCTCCGCTCATTTTTCCTATCAGTTAATCTTTTCACACCTACCCATTTCTTCCCTTTACATCCTTCTTTACCTGTTATACGTGTTCTGTTCGAGGTCTTCCTTTTCCGTTCTTGCCATCCACTTGTCCCTCTCGACGATTGCCTTCATCAGGCAGTAGCGGATATAGAAAAAAATCAAGGGGGGGGGGCGCAAAAGATACCTTGAGTTACCTTTACTTTTATCGTAATAAAAAATAATCAAGTCAAATTCAAAGTTAAAGAAGGTTTTAATTAAAGTGACTATGTAAAAATACAAGAAAATGCCATCTTATGATATAAAAAAGTTAAAATTGTGGTACTGCAATGTTTGGCAATACGGGCGCCCCCTGTATGTATCCGCCACTGTCATCAGGCTATCATGTCTGAAGATATCGCCTTCCGTCTTCTTGTCAAGGAATTGACGAGGGTTATCTTCTCTCCTGCTTATGACTTCCTCGTTACTAACTCGGTCGATCCATTTGATCCTCATCATTCTTCTGTAGCACCACATTTCGAAGGCCTCTATCCTTGCTTTCTCCGCTGCTGTCAATTTCCACGCCTCTGCACTTCCGTGTAAAAGCATACTCCAAATGTAGTTTCTTATAAATTGTTTCTTTAGTTTCATTTTTAAGTTTCCCGCTGTAAGCAGGTCTCTCTTTTGGTGGAAGGCTCTTCTCGTCGGTTTGAATTCCGCGCATATCGAGTCACTAACAGTATAACCCACGTGTTTATTTCACACCGATCCATGTTTACTTCTGCATCTTCTATTTGCCGACACACTTCTCCAAAGATTCACCTGATTGTATCGCCCTGTGATGTTTTAATGATACTCATCGTGTACACAAGAGGAATGTTTGTCTGCTTCACATCGTGTGTCGTCTCGCGGCTTATTTGCGGTCGTGTGCATTCAGTTCCATTGAGCGAGGGGGAAAGTCAAGATAAAAACCCAAAAATCCTCAAATTTGTCTGTTTGGAGCATGCTCGGGATCATATCGCTTACTTTCCACGCCAATTTATTTTCTGAGTACCTTTGTAACGTTTGATATTTATTTTTATGTTCAATGACTAATGTCATTGATTTGATGTTTATGTGTTATGAAGACGGATTAAAGGTTGCCAAGGAGTTGTTTGGAGGTGAGAGGGAGATTGCTGAGAGTAAGGCCATTAAAAAAAGGTCATGAAGGAAGGAGACGAATAAATAATTGTATTTTTAAAGAAATAAAAAAGTTTTGGAAGAAACAATTGTATGATGTTACCCCTTCTTAAAGTTTAGCATACTAATTAAGAATTATAATCGTCCATAAACTTTTTAGGACATTCCTATTTATGTCACTCTGCGGCATCTTTGCCCTATTTGACAGTGGCTGTATAAAATAACGCTATTTTTGTGGTATCAAAATTTATAGCTATCACCTAACCGCCACCGAAAATGGTGAATTTGCTTTCAGGGAATTCATTTCCTCTTAGCAATCCTTCTACGATCGTTAAAAGGATGTTGAATTACGATAAATAGCTTCATTTGTTCTTAGAGCGGTGACGTTATCTAGTTGACGTCATTGTTAGCGAAGATGGCAGATTCCTCTTTAGTATACTGCGTATACTGTAAGATAGTTCCTCATCGCGTCTATGGAAGTATAATACAATATCAAATGAAATGTTTATTTTTCTTGTTAATTTACTTAAGTAAGAGTATTTTAACCATGCCCACTTGGATATTTCAGGCTCTAACCTAGCCCTTCAGTGAAATAATGAACCAAATTGCTCAAGCGATAATATTAGTCCGGTGATAATAGACAGTGGGTTCGGGGATCCCAGGACGGGCCCCGCAAAGGATACGCTCTCGAGAGCCGGGAACCTAGTCCGAGACTTATACGCCCGAGCTTCTCGAGAGGGGAAGGACAGAGGAAGGAAAAAGTATGGGAGGCATCGCCGCGATGAGAGCCCGACGACACCTCCGGCACCCTGATTATGTAACTGTGAGAAGGGTGAGAGCGATGTCGTTGCCAGGGACAACGCGATTCCCACGACGGAAGGTGATAACAGCGGTTATGAAACCGTGATCGCTCTTTTTATCACGCTGCGGGCGTCATCGGCCTATCACGTTCGAAACCCATTGTGACAAGCATATGCTGACATAAAAACGAGCACTAAATGCATATATGATCAAAAAATTGTTTATTTATTTTAAAAATGCCCTATGATCGATTAAAAACCAATATAATTCTTAATTATTTCAACTGGAGTGCTCTGTTGACTTTATAGTTGTCCACGTTGTTCAATTGTTATGTGCGCATGGTGGTGAATTCGATTGAGCAGCTTTATTTTCACATAGCAAATTGGAAGTACTGCTAATTGAAGTAGATCCGTGATTCAAACGTCAATTACCTTGTATCGAAGTTAAATTATCAACATTTGCCAAGTACGTTCTCCAACATATCAACATCGTTAAACTCAACTGATTTGGGCGTTACCTGTTGGGACGATGAAATGTTCATGATGAAGCAAAACTCAGAACTATTCCACAAACTTTTATTTTAACAGACAGGTTAGTCTTGATAATGACGGTATAAACGTCGAAACTAGTAGACTGTTACAATAAAAGTTTGTGGAATAGTACTGAGTTAAACTCCTTTTTGACTTTTAATCATCATAAATCAACTATTAACTACTTACATTCAAATCGCTAGCGCGATTACACTTCCATTATCATTTCAACCATTATTATTTTCAATCCAAGGTCACGACTTTTCGACCATTCTCCACGGTATAGCAAATAATTTTCAGCATTGTCCGGCGAGCATTATCATAATAGATTACGTTATCACACATCGAAAAGTAATACTTCACTTTCCCCATAACTTTACCATAATACGAGTACTTAATTATAATATTATCTATTGGCGAAGCGAAGTACTTAGCTTTGAGCTGCCTCCATTTTATGTTTTAGTTGTTTGTTATTGTTATTTCAAACTCTCCGCAGACGACGCATTCTCGGACAGAGATGCGTCGAAGGATTTCATTGGCTCTTCAAATTTCTCAATGATACCAACCTCACGCGCTCGTACCTGTATGATACGCGCGATGACGGTGGCTTACATGATCGCGTGATACAGCGGAACGTGATAGGAGAACGTTGATGGTCATCTATCGCCGTCGTCGCTGCCACATTTACATAATCGAGGCGCAGGGAGAGGACAGGGTAGGAAGGGAGGGGTCGAGGAATCCCGCACCGTCACAAAGGCGGGCGGGTCCTACTATAAGCGAAACCAAGCTTAAGCAATTAGTGTTCTATCAATCCTAGTGGATTTTCCTATGAGGAAGAAAAATCCATCGATCGAATCGGTAGATGGTGAAAATAGACAAATTGACCCTTGCATAAATTGTCAACAAGCTAAAAATTTATAGGAACGTTTGAGATACCACTCTAATGAAATCCTGCACCTCGATTATGTAAATGTGAGAAGGGTGATGTCGACGTCGTTGCTAGGGGCAACGTGATACTGACGACGGAGGGTCATCACAGCGATTATGTATCCGTGAAAGCACTTTATATCACCCTGTCGCCGTCTTCGCCTTATCGCGTCCGAAACTGAAGGTGATAAGGGTGATAAGCGTCAATCGCGGCGGTCGCGGCATCGTATATGTCAATTTTCATCGACAAAATATTTAAATACCTAAGCCCATGCCCTTTTTTTTATCTATAAAGACATTTTGAAATGGTTGGAGAGTATTTCATTCAAAAGTATATGCGTCAATTTCGTTGAAATATTTGAAAAAAACAACTTTTTAACTTTTTTCTACTTGTCATCGAGGTATATGTTATGCAAACATTATCATTCCAGTCAATATTTTGCGGAGATTAGACATAAAGCAATACCACGAATTAATCACAATTTATATTCATGTAAATACCTCAGTGAGGTAACTACCGGCGCGCGCGTACTTTCGTTCTTCATATGTTTCGGTCGCATAGCGCCAACAGCGTGAAGATTCGGCGGTTTGTTTGAATAGGAATCAATCTTATACGTCCGCAATTTGGCAAGCTCGCAAGATATAGAAGGTAGGCTGGACTTATGTATAATACAAACGGGACATACCATATTCATAGCTCTTATTAGTAAGTTATAAATTATTGCCATTTTTAGGACGAATGGAGGCATTTTATTTTTTGCCATTGCTCCTCCATGAGCATGAGCAACGAAGGGCAAGGCAACGTTTCCGGTTGATACGGAGGCAACTCCGGGATCAACACAATCCATTTGAAATGCGTGAACAAGATTTCAAATCCTTGTTCCGCATTTCACGGAGAATGGCGAGAGACCTTGTGGAGGAATTGGGTCACTTACTAGAGAGAAGACGCTCGACAGGTCTGCCTGCACATATACAGGTGATGAAAATGAGAACATAAGTAGTGTCATGCTTCCAATTTTCCTTAGAATTCATTGCTAATTCCATTTATTGAATAATTACAGATTCTCACAGTCATCCGCTTCATGGCCACTGGCTCCTATCAACGATCTGTTGGGCAGGACATGTACCTTTCAGTGGGGCAATCCACTGTCAGCAATTGCATTCGTAAAGTTTGCAGTGCTATTGTGGAAGTCCTCGCTGAAAGGTACATTAAATTCCCAGCGACATTTGAAGATCGGCAAATAGTAAAAAATAGGTAAATGAAACGTTCAAATTCATGGATTAGAATTCAGAATCATTCCGTCACGATATGCTCTCATGGCCATGAACTAATCTCATGGATGTAAATTATAATAGGTTTATGGAGGCAAGAGGTTTCCCTGGGGTGGTTGGGTGCATTGACTGCACCCACATTAAAATAGTGAAGCCAGTTGTGAGAGAAGAGGCGTACTATAACAACCGATACCGAGGCCACTCCCTTAATGTGCAGGCAGTAAGTGCCCATTTATTTAGGTTTGATGCATTTAAATTCATATTTATGAGGATATGGTGGCAGTGATGAAGCTGAATGTAAATATTTTATATTGTAATACCAACTTTCAAGGTGTGTGACCATGACCTAAAAATACTTTCCCTGACGGCTCGTTTCCCTGGGTCAGTCCACGACCAATTCATTTGGAATGCAAGTAGGGTGAAGCAGCAGATGGAAGCTTGGCATAATGAAGGAATAAGAAACACGTGGCTATTAGGTAAAATCTGTTTCTCCTCACTCAATTAAAAGTAAACTAATGACTAAACAAACAATAATAATTCAGGGATCCATTTCAGGTGATTCTGGATATGCGTTACAGCCATATTTATTAACACCAGTAAGGCAAGCTGCACCAAACTCGCCAGAAGAACGCTATACAAATTTTCACTGCAGGACCAGAAACTGCGTTGAGCGCCTGTTTGGTGTCATGAAAAATGTGTGGCGTTGTTTATCTGCAGATAGAGTTTTACATTATTCTCCTGAAAATGCCTCAAAAATAATACTATCTTGCGGGATCCTCCATAATTTAATGCTTCAAAATAGACTTGAAATGCCAGACATAAATATTCCTCCATTGGAGTATGTGGAACAGGCTGCAGAACCTGAAGTAATAATGGGTGGGGAGGACACTAGACGAATGTTGATTCATCAATTTTTTACTTAATTATTACTTGAAAATAAAATTTAAAATGGAACCCATTTTATAAATTAATCCATTTATAATTTTAATTAATTTTTAATCATGCGAATAAAATAAAAATAATTGGTATAAGGCATATATTAAACAAAATTAAATTACAAACACTTCAAATATAAAATTAAAATCATAATGAAATGCCCTTAAAAAAACACAAAACAATATCCACAAGCACTAGGCCGTCTTTTCATTTGCTGCAGCCATACGTTCAGCTGCCGCAGCTTTTCTCTCAGCAGCTGCAGCCATACGTTCAGCTGCCGCAGCCTGCCTTTCAGCAGCTGCAGCCTGACGCTCTTGGGATGCTGCCACCCTTTCTAGGGCATTAATTTTTCTTATCTCTAAATCCTCATTCATTTTCTGTAATAGAATATTGTTTTATGCAGCCATGAATATAGTATTTATATCTGATTGTAAAGACTGATTAATTTCATTAGCGAGTGTACAATTACCTCGGAGGATTTAATTGCCTCCAATATGGTGGCGGTCGTCCTCTGTAGGTCACCTTCATGTTTTTCTGGGGAGGTAAATGTATTATTAATTATCTTAGCGTTCCAATTTGTTATACTTGATGTTCACAGAGTTGTGATGTATTGATTGATTTATGAATCATAGAATCTATGTCATTTCAATGCATGTACTTGAAAATTTGTTATTGCTTCAGCTTGTCAACTTTTAAACTTAGCTGAGTTAACTTTAGTAGACTAGCTGCAGCTCATAAACTAACTTTTTAAATGTCGGTGGCAATTTGAGACAGTAAAAAACTTACGCCTGCCTGCAGTCCCCGGTTCCTCTTTATGGAATAAATCCTCTACAATTATTTCCATCTGTGTGAATGATTGAAATGAATAAAAAAAATAAAATGAAGTATTTGAGTACAACTTATATAAAGCATTAAAACATAGCAAGGTTGACAGAGAAAAATAAAATTACATGGTCCACTGCTGCTGGAAAATGTTCCTCGACAGTGATGCTAGTTCCCTCACCCGGAGCCTGAAAAGGAATGATAAATAAATATCTCTGCAAATAACAGGATTTGTATTAAGTAATAAAGTTTATTTCAAAATTATACAATCTTTTTAAATTATTTCATACTCACCCTGGATGCTTCGGATTGCTGAGACGTGTCGTCAGCTGTAATATTACATGGCATGGCAATCTGTGAAGGATCCTAAAATATGGATAAAAATATTTGTCATATTGAGTAGTTATAAAATTAATTAAAAGTAGTAGGAAATTGCCTTTGCTGTCCAACCTCATTCCATATGTTTACATATAATTTCCAGTAACAGTTACCTCAGTAAACAAATGTGTAAATTCTGTACTCACCGGAATGCCATCACAGTGGTCACGACCGGGGAGCCCTACTGCCACTTCACTTCCAAAGATGGAGAGGCATTTCTCTTCCATCTCTGACAGGGTCTCCCTCACTGGTCTATTGCCAGTCTCCCTACAGGCAGCATTTATTCGAGCAGCCTTGGCCCTAATATTCCTTTTAAGGTCCCTCCAGGTCTAATTATGACATTAGCTGATTAGTTCGTATAACATTGACAGCTTTAAAATGCAATCTTTTGTCTTTGAATTACTAACCTTCTTCCACTGCTCGGCCTCTTTATATCCCCCCTGTTCATTCAGCATGTTGGCAAGAGTTTGCCACTGGCCCTGGCTTTTCTCATAGCCAAGTGGGCCAGTGAACTTCCCGGCAGCAAAGCTGCTGTGAGTGGACATGTAGTCCACCAGCAACTTCAACTGCCGGTCCGTTGCACGGCCCACTCGACTTTTTTTCCTGAAAATATAACATCCTAATTCAAACAATAATCTCATAGCAAACAATTGTATGAAACGAGAAATGAATCTGTTTTTAAATATTAAAAAAAAACAAAAAAATACAAATGAAGTAAATTTAAACAAATCAACATACCAAATATTTTATTGCAAAATGGAAGCCGCAACATCTGCAGCACCCCAGCTTTATTTTAATTATTTGCCTTACCAATTAAACTAATTAAAAAGCAAATCCATATGAAAGTTTAAATGTAGCGTGATAATTTTAAGTTATGTAAATTCAAGACAATGTGTTATCACTGCTATAATCCAAATGTGAAAACTTTATCTATATAGTCCTTTTCAATACGCGAACAATGTCACAAAGAGCTTTAATTCAAATCGAATCTCAATCCATAATCCAGTCCAAATCAGAGATTTCAATTAATAATAGAAGTATATCTATGATTTAATCGTCGATTACTTTATATCACAGTTTTATGATTTACGTCTGCCTAGAACAATCTCTCACCAACGTTATCCTCCTTTTTGATTTTTTAAATTGTTATAAATGAACTATTAATTACATGCATTCACATCGCTAGTGCATCATAACCAAATTTTCCACTTCCCATTCACGTTTCAACAGAAGTATCCACCCAGCGTTACAACTTTTCAATATTTTCGACCATTTTCTACAATATAGCAATATAATGACTGTAGATTCTTCCGGTCAACATTAGCATAATGGGTTAAGTACGTGGTCAAACATAAAAAGTAATAATTAACTTATTGCCATAATTTATATTACGATGTTAAGTACTTACATTTGAATCGCTTCCATGTTTGTTATTTGAAAAACGCCGCTGACGACGGACCTCCGGGCAGAGATGTGTCGAAGGTTTCCATTGGCTCTTCAAATTTCCCAATGCTACCAACATCCAAATACGTTGCCATGAAAGGCGATTCGCATCATGGGGTGTGACGTCACACTGTGAACGTGATATGCGCGAAGACGGTGGCTTACATGATCGCTCGGTGCGGAAGAACGTGATAGGAGAACGTGATATTCACTTATCGCCGTCGTCGCTGTCACATTTACATAATCGAGGTGCTGAAAAGTCCCCATCTGTGCGCAACAAATTTTATTTAATGACAAAGGTCACAAAAACGTTTTTTTTGTTGCACTTTTGGCCAAACCATCAGCTTTACGATAACAATTACTCAGACCAAAATTGTAGATCAGGAAATCATCGACAAAATTGACATATTATTTTCTCAAACATTTACCATTTCTGAGAAAAAGCCATTCGAAAGTAGGCTGGAGCTGTATTCTCCGTAATATGCACTACTATATTGTTGCGCTCTCTGAACATTACTGGACGCGTAACGCGCATATTGGTTACCAGCTCTCACCTGTCCGTCCGCCAACAATCGGGAAACTGGGTTTAGTATTCTCCATAATATACACACTACAGCGGATCAGAAAAATCGATTTTTTCAAATCCATCCGGCCCAATGAAAAAAATTTGTGGGACTAATAAAAAATAAATAAGAACCTGAAAATTTTGAGACCTCTAGGTGAACCCCTGATCCTCGCTCAAATGCCATTTAGCTGGGGAGGGTCAAAAATAGAAAAAATTAATACTTTATGTTCTTTTCCTATAGATTTTGCGGAGTTACTGCCTGCCTACCTGCGCACGCAGCGACGCGGAAAAAAGAGCGGCAGGCCGCTCCCGTCACCTCCCCGCTCGCCTCTCCCCCTTTTCACATCTCGAATACAGCAAAATTAATCCTACGTGCGCTGCCCGGAGGGCGCTCATCTTTGATAATATAAATCGGCAGATGGTAGAAGGTAAAAAAGAATGGGTAGTGAAGCGACTTGTCCCTCTGTTGGCGCCTCTTCGGCGTTTAACAAATCGGTGTTACCAACTTTTAGAGAAGTGCTGAAATATTTTTGCATTGTTCGCGATAGTTTTAGATCCGAGAACGCTAACAAGGAGCCTGCCGCTCTTCTTTCCGCGTGGGCATAGGAATATTTTCTTCGCGGACGCGCAATCAAATTTGGAATTGTGTGGCTTAACGGTGGCAGATACGTCAAAATGCACGAAATTTTTGTCCCATTAGGTCAGTAACTCGTCAAAATCTTTCGGGAAAGATCATAAAATATTAAACTTTTCAATTTTTGACGCCGTAAATGGCATTTGAGCAAGGGTCAGAGGTTCACCTAGAGGTTTAAAAATTTTCAGGCCTTTATTTTTTATCAGTCCCACAACTTTTTTTCATTGCACCAGATGGATTTGAAAAAAAATCGATTCTTCCCCCTAATACACACGCTTTCTCGCCACCTATGGGATAGTGCACGAGGTGCGTTTTTTTAGTGTGGTTTCCCCAGTAGGCAAACTCCACGGTCTGTTTTACTGGTAACTCAGGTCTTATTGAGCTTCTTCTTATTTATTTCTTCTCCCATCTTTATCTTCTTCTTCTTCCTCTACATCCCCTTGAGTCAATGTAAATCGTTGCTTCAGCGATGCATCAGCTGTTTCGTCGTTGAAGTTGGTATGTTCTTTTTATGAAAGTTCGTTTGAATACGTTTTGCCTTGACAACTGATGCATGCTGTTAAACAAAATGAGCCCACTTTTTTGCAGCTAAATTTTTGAACTAAACCCTTTCTAGCAGTTGTAAAAAATGGTGTTAAGGAGCCTCTCTGGAGCAGGCGGGAGTAGAGCTTAGATTGGCCTCAGAACATTGTGAATTTACTTCCAACCTCATTCTTCTAGACTCAGCTGAGTCCAGAAGAATGAGGTTCAGGCTTCAGAAATTGTTTATTGCCAAGCCACACTTGAGCCTGATAGTTATACATGCGGTAGAAATATTGCTGAGCAGAAGCTGAGGTTGGAAGAAGACCAGCTAATTGCCCACGTTTTTTATTACGTGATTGTTTAGCAAAGGATAAGTAACGACACTTATAATTGTAGGTGATTTATGCTGGAGCTCTATTGACTGAGAGAAGAAAGCGGATTCCATGAGCGATTAGAGTATTAAAATTTCGTATGAGTCATTTTGAGGTAAACCATTGATGAAAAAATCTGCAAGACCCAATTGTAGCTTGTACTTGAAAGAGCGAGGCCTAACAGCAGTCATAATACTATGACAAATGTTTTTACATACTAATTTCAAATGTTATAAATTGAGCCATTTATCTCTTAAAATAATTTGCTCTAAAAATCTGTCAATGGCTCCAGAATAAGATTATTTATATCTTCAAACATATGTGACCTGGTGGATGATAATGGTAATTATTTATGGCTACTGATTGCATATCTTCTCGAATGACTGCTGCCGCAGCTTCCAGTATCTTAAATCACTCTTCTTTTCTAGATTTAATATACCAGGATGATTATCAATTAAGAAAACAATGTTAATTGCCTGGGTTTTTCAGTGACAATAACCTTATTACTATATTTATACTTAAATGGCAGTTTAACAGTTCAATTATTAATATTTGAATTTTTGCAAACATTTTAAATTCTTCCTGCGTATACTGACTGTTGTCACTACTTTCGATGTATGCAAATATTTCTTCCATGGGGAGATTCAATGCTTCATCTCAGACCATTTTTACTCCCTGAGGGCGGTTTTAAAAAAGACACATAAGAATCATAATGATAACTATATATAGGTCATAACCTCAGCAGCAACTAAATCATGTTTAAACCTCATGCCAGTGATAATAATTTTTGAATTATCATCAGAACGAGAATGAGCAATTTTCAGAAAAGATTCTTTGAATATAAAAGTAGTGGCTTTACATATTCTATGCCAAAATTTCTGAGCTCATTTCCTTTCACATTCTTCATTCCGTTCATCGCCACGAAAGAAGCAATGATTAAAACAAAAGCTGGAAGTTGATGATGCCACTAACTCTTGCATGTCTGCTTACTGCTTCTCTAACCTAACTTTTGTAACATGTAGTAATAATAATATTCATGATGCATATTGAAAAATCCTGTACCCTATAATTACATTATATGTAGCATAGTCAATTATAAAGCATGCAAATAGTTAAAAGTAATAATAATAATAACAACAGTTAAATAGTTAAAAAATAAACACTAAAATTTGTGAAAAAATGTAGTCAAAGTTTAGAATTTTTAAGTAGGTACACTATTTGGGGAATAATAAATAATATACATATTGACATTTTAAACAACATTATTAACATTTATTGTTATTTTATAAATATGAAGATTGATTATTTATATAATTTTTTGGTGCATTACTACATGTTGCAAAAAGTAAGGCTAGAGAAGCAGTAAGTTGCTAGGCAAGAGTTAGTGGCATCATCAACTTATATGTGGCAGGTTTGAGTCCATAGATTTGATTTTTCTTTACGAATTGCTTGGTAAGTAGGCAATGGATCAATAAATAGAAAAATTATCTCTTTAGTTTTAAAACTAAATCTCATTCGAAAATAATTCAGGATGTGTTGAGGAGCCTATTCTCTTGGGGTTGAAATCCTCCTCGAAATTCCACTACCTCCAGTATTCCACGATTCGTGTTTGAAGGAGTTGGATGTGAAGTGTCGCGAGAGGAAAGGATAAGAAACTGTACTTCTGGTAAAAGTGGGTAATTTATAAAGTCTCATCCTGAATAATCTAATCACTGCTACCTAGTACAATTTGAGTCACTTCCCCATACTTCTGCCCACCCCCTACAGGATGGATATTATGGATGGTAATTATCCTTGCTTCTAATAATGAATCCAAGTAAATGTGAACCACATTTTTTCGATGTGTTGCGATGGTCTCACAGTCTCAGGGTTTCCAGCACGAGAATGTGTGTTGAAGTTTGTCTTTCGAGGAAGGAAGTCCCTTCCCCCACCATGCCCAGCACTTCATCGTTCTCCACCTCGCCGTCCACTTCACCTTCTCCGTTCTTCTGTATACCCACATCCTGAATGCCTCCACTCTTTTCTCATTCTCCTTTCTAAGTGTCCAAGTTTCTGCAATGTAAAGTACTACACTCCAGATAAGACTCTTCACTAGCCCTCTATGAATACTCTTACGAAATGATCTTCTCATTCCAATTCTCTTCTTGATGTCTTTGCCACTGTATCCTTTGTCTCTAATTTGCAGCCCAAATAGTTGAATTGCCCTACCTGCTCAAGCTTTTGACCACCTACTTTTATATGAAGTCTTACATTAGTAGCTCAAAATGCTTTAGAAAATCACATTATCTTGGTCTTCTTGTGATTAATTCTCATGCCGTACTCCTCACAACACTAGTCTAACTCATCCACTGGAGGCTGCTACCCTCTCACTGGCTGGCTGATGAATGCCTGATCATCTACAAACCTCACCAATATAAACTCTATTCCCCCTACTTCACCTCCTGTTTCCAACTCATCCCATGTCTGCCTTACCATCTCCTCAGTGTACACATTAAAAAGCAGGGATGACAAGTGAAAAAACAAACAAAAATATTTTGTTTTGACCCTGAGGGAAACGAAAATACAAGGCGAAGTTTAGTTTCGTTCCTGCAAAAAATTTAAATCACCAAGGAGTTTAGTTTCAACCCGGGACGAAACTTTACTCCCAGGAACGAAACGGAATTGATCAAAGATCTGCTGCTCATTGTTAAGTTTCGATCCCAAAAGTTGAGTGGAGGGGCATAAGAGGGAATAGTTTCAACCCATTACGTTTGATAAACGTGTAGAGAGGTTAAAGCATTGAGCTCAAAAATCAAATGGCCAGTATGCATTCACTGCTCTCCTGTTAGTGGTAAAAATATGAGTGTCCCTTGTATCTAATGGTGGTAGACCGAGCCTCTACTTCATTCAATCATACTTCATACTCAGTGCGTGGGTCGAAACTTAGTTGTTCCAAGGGTAAGCACGTGGTCCCTCCAGTGCAAAACATTATCTGCGTTTCATTTTGTCTCAGAGTTTTAGTTTAGCTTCGACCCAAAGTAGTTTTGACTCCAATTTCATTTCAATCCTGAGTTTAGCTCCCCGGGGTCTAATCCATTTTGTTTCCTTTCTACATTTCACTCCCACGAACGACACTATTGAAATTTTACTGGTTCTGACTTTCGTTTGGTTGCTATTGCCATATCTGCCCACAAGCCTTTTTAGGCGGCTGACGCAGGGGGTGACTTTTGTTTAGTCTTGCTTGCCATCCCTGTTAAAAAGCAATGGTAGTACTGGACTGACTTGCCTCACTCCTTGGCCAATTTTGGCTCACTCAAATTCTCTGTTCGCTACCCTCACTTGCATAGTCAGGGCCATTAACAAATTATGAATGAGTTGCACATCTCCTCAATTTATGCCTATTTTCTTGAGAATATACATAAACTTTATCCAGTCCACTCTATAAAATGCTTTTTTAAAATCCACAAAGCAGGCATACATATTTATATTACAGGTCCTGTTCATATTCTAGGTTCCTCTCCACTGAGGACCTCATATCCACTTTTGCTGCTATATTAGGCTAATACATAGTCCTATAATCTCCACATCCTACAGCTTTCTTCTTTTTCCGTAGCGGAAACAGAACCATTTTCACAAAATCCTCCAGCCACCATCCCTCCTCATAGATCCTGCATATTAGTTCGATAAACCTTCTCTTACCATCCCTCCCTAGATTCCTCAGTTCACAAAGGATATTTTCTGCGCTCACTGCTATCCTCACCTTCATTTCCCAAAGGGCTCTCTCGATTTCCATGTCTAAAATCCCAAGCCCAACGTCATCCTCTTCCACTGTGCTTTCCTCCTGTGAAGTCAATCTCTCCAGCCTCTTCCTTCCGTCCAACAGATCTTCCACATATTCCATCCATCTACTCTGTATCTCATCTCACTCATTTAGCATCTTTCCATCTTTAGCCTTCATTTTTGACATGACCTCTTTTGGCCCCGGATGGTCACTTAACCTTGGTGTGCAATGCACCTACCTCTCCTTCCCCCTGAAACAGTACCATTTCCTCACACGGTCTTTTCCACCAAGTCTCCCTTGCCCTCTTAGTTTCGAGTCATAATCCATTACTTATTTCCCTATTTATCCTTTTGTCCTGCTCGGTGTCTGCATTCTTTCTCTTCCTACTCCCCTCCATTTCTTTTATCATTTCTTCCGTTATCCACGGTTTCTTTATCCTTCTACTGTCAACGTACCAATTCGAAATCTACTGATTCGATCGACGGATTTTTCTTCCTCATAGGAAAATCCACTAGGATCGGTAGAATATTAATTGCGTAAGCTTGGTTTCGTTAGTAGTAGGACCCGCCCGCCTTTGTGACGGTGCGGTATTCCTCATCCCCTCCCTTCCTTTCCTATCCTTCCCTTGGAGGCATCGTCGGGCTCTCATCGCGACGATGCCTCCCATCCTTATCCTTCCTCTGTCCTCCCCCTCTCGAGGTGGCACGGGCGTATAAGTCTTGGCACTTGGTTCCCGGCCCTCGAGAGTGTATCCTTTGCGGGGCCCACCCTGGGACCCCCGAATCCACTGTCAACGTAGCAAATTGGCTTTTTGGTCGCTTTAACTATTCCAGTTTTAATGCTATCCCACTCCTCCTTTGTAGCCTGTATATCTCCTATCTCTCAGATACTATCTCCAACAGCTGCTGGTAATCTCTCCTCATAGTGCCCTTCAGAGCTTCTATGGTCCGTTTCACCACTTTTGTAATTATCAGAAGTCTTTTGAATCTTTCTTTGCATTTCATAAACACTAGGTTGTGATCTGAATCCACATCTGCCACTGAAAAGCTGCACTGATTTTTTCACACAATTCCTAAACCTCTGTCTTATCATGATGTTGTATATCTGATACCTCCCTGTAACCCCTGGATTATTCCATGTGTACCTCATGTTGTCTCTGATGTAATTTGTTCACTGAAGATTGAAATGCTCTGGTAGTTCAGTTGTCAATGGCTAATTAGTTTGGAAAATACTGAATTATTCCCGGTTGAAGTACACATAGTATGCATTTGTATCTACAAAGGGAAGTTTTACCCTTCAGGATAGTAGATCTTTTTATTTTGTGGAGAAAATTTTCCTTTACATGAGTTATAGTTTCAATAAGTGTTAAAAAATCCTTTCTTTAACAGTTAACATGTTATTCTCTCAGTTGTGTTTGTCATTCAAAGTGAATTATTAGTTGCACATTCTTTTCATTCCAGGTGAGGCTATTTATTGTGATGACCAACCCCATTATGACAATGAATTATGCCTTGCACTCAAGCTGACCACCTGTGCACATGCAAAAATTGTTGATATTGGCCAGAGACCTGCTTTGTTGGTTCAAGGCGTTCATGCTGTTATCAGTACAGCAGATTAAGATCCTTCAAGAAACAGTTTCGGTCCAATTACTAGGGATAAAGAAATTTTTGTCACATCTATAGTATGTGTAAATCATTAAACACTCTCCCTTACGGAGTAGGTAGTCGTAATTATATCTTTCGCTAGAATTATGGTAAATTATATTCTACTGTTTAGCAAGTTTATGAGTAAAGGATTCCACATACAACTTATTTGTGCCCGTGTATGTATAAGGTTCACAGATTTTGGCCAATATTTACATGCTGTAAGCGTGGGGTTGCTGTTGGGCTGGCACTCCAGAGGAATTATGGGAACAAGTCATTTAGTGAAGGTATTTATTGACAACAACACACATTGCGTCGCGCACACGCCCTCTTTGCACGCCATTTGCACATGAGTACCTTCCGCCGACTGCCCGCTGCCTACGGCGTCATCCGCCGTCCTTTTCCCCCACGTGGCCACCAGCTTCCTGGAAGGTGCTGATGGCAGCATCGCTTCCCATGCAGACACTTCTCATGAGTGCCTATGCATGGGGATCAGAGTACCATTACCATCCGGTCTCACGTCTCCGCGAACATAAGTTGTTCCGCTTACAATGCAGATATAAATAATTCGAAAATCAATATCCTGAGAGATCTTTCCACTGGTCTTTCAATCTAAATGCTTCCATTGTGAATGTACAGTTGAATTCAAAAGTATTGCAACAAATGGAGTGGTACCACTGTTGCCACAGTTTGAAAATGGAGTTTTGGTATTTCTTATACTACCAGTGGGAGGGAAATTTGAACAAAATTCCTATCTCCCACAGTATTGTCATTGCTAGTTCATCAAAGGGAAATGTAAGCATGGATATGTGCAATGTTTAATGCCACATGAATTATGCAGCTCATGCTAGATAATAACTACATCTCCAGTGCTTTAATTTACTTTCTCTCATTAATTGACCGATCCATAGAAGTTTATTTTGCAACCAATGCTGTAGCCTTTTGATGAGACTTAACAAATATAAGATATATAAAAGATCTGCCTTAATATTTTTGCAAATAATGCCACTGTGCATTAAAATTCAGTTTGATTTAGTGACACTAGAAGACTAGTTCGATCCCGCTCATGATTTAAGAAAACTCCTAACGAGACACTAATTCTATCAGTGAGTGAATAGGCATAGTGGTAAAGCAGTGGATATTTCACTGTTGTAACACAAATGTGGTGGTTCGGATATGCCTGAGGGAATATTTTTATAAAAAATCTCTACAAGGTTGTTTTGCTGCTCAAATGGAAGTGGTTACCCAAGTTGTGCCAAATGGCTTTGTGGATGGTTACATAAGTTGTTAAGGCAACTGAATAAGGTTTGTAGCCATCTGCTTAGGCATTTCCTCTTGGGATGGCTATTTTGAATTTTATGTGATATCCAGTTAAGACCCTTTTACTAAAATATTAACTTTGATTAAACTTCAGCTTTGGACAAGCTATTAGAGCTGTTGTGGCAATAGCCACATATAAATAATGAGCTATATACATTGACCAAGTTACAGCTCAAAAAGCATCAAAATTGGTGAATGTTGTTTATGAAGATATAGAACCAATTATTGCAACCATTGAGGTGAGGAATAGTTAGTTTTTCCTATGCCTTTATCTCAAGCGTATGTCATGAATTCATACCGTATTCCTCTGAATATAGTCCCCCTCTGAATATAGTCCCCCCCCCCCCCTAATTTTGAGGCTTCAGTCTCGGGAAAAGTTAAAAAATTCGTTTGAATATAGTCCTCACCTTTACTTTTACCACAGGCATTTTTGGAAAAAAAGGGGGGACTATATTCAGACATATACGGTATTTTATGAATTAGATGAGCATTATTGTAAGTGTAAAAATTATGAATAGTCAATAATTATATCAGTGGACTGTTAGGCTGGTATCTCTTGCTAATAACACTAAAACCAGGAGAAGGTTTCATTTTTATCAATTTTTTAATTAGAAGATACTCTCTTTGTATTTATGGCTGCAATTGTTGTTTCCTCATATGAGTCATATATTCACCAAAAACATATAATTTTCCATTTGAAATGTGTATTGAATACTCACATTTTGAATTTCATTTTTCCATCAAACTAACTTGATAATTTGTTATAACACATTACATTTAAATGAATTACTCCTAGATAACCTAAAATACATCATAAGGTTTGGGCCATATTGTACATTTAAGCAACTTTGTTCCATCTTCATTTATTTCTTATCAAGCTATCTTTATTTAATGTGTAATTGTTGCAAACGGATGGAGATCCTAACATGATTGACCCATAATTTCTTATTTCCCAGTTGCAGCTGGTGAACCCCATCTAGCCTCGGCAATGTCCATCTTCTTTGCGATCAAGGATGCTATCACTTATGCACAAACAGAAGTTAGATAACCGGGACTATTTTGACTAGATTCCCCAGCTACATCTGCTCGCATACAAATGGCTTGTGAAGATCAGTTCACCATTAAGGTATTTTTGGAATTTGTATCCTCCCCAAGACTGAGAGAGTTACGCATATGTACAGCAATTAAACTGAACTGTTTTAGGCTCTTTGGTAGCTATTTTGTATGCTGAGCCTAGTCCTCACACAAGCTATATAGCTTATGGCCTGTGATATCACTTTATTTTTACAAAATCATAATTTCTAGGACTTCTAAAGAAAGGTAGGTTAATCTCACAACTGAAAGTTAAGTCCCTGACTTATGTTGGAATTCCAAATCCAGTTATATGTAGTTTTGAGGGGATCAAAGGGTTTTCTAGCTGGATAATCATGGATGACGTTATTTCTTTTATCAGATCCCAACAGAAGGAGGTCGTTGAGAAATCTGATTCAATTTTCATTGGAAGATTACAGTCGTCTGCAAATGGCTGATCTTAGTTGAAGGGTTGGTATAAAATATTTTTGTTTTAGTTGTAATCTCTTTCTCCTCCGTTTTCATCAAACTATGTTATGCATCTCTGTTCTGTTCTAACTAAGTATTTTTCCATAACTATCATTCCTAAAGCCTCAAACTTTTTGAGAGATGAGCAATGGACACCAATGTCAAAGAAAAGCGGTTGTATTTTTTTATATGAATATCATTAACCCTTAGACTGCAGAAATATTTTTATACGTTTTTATGCTGACTGCAGAAAAATGATTTTAACCCTTAACCCCTGACGTGCAATTCTTGTTACACTACCAGTGACGTGCAGTCTGGGAGACCGCAATAAATCAAAAATTCATAAAATATTGCTATGCCATTTTTATTATTTTGTTTAATTTTTCTTTGAATGCTTAAGTATTTTAAAACTTATATTAAAATTTTTACACTCCCAATACGAACCAATTTGTCATAAAAAATTGTGATTTGAAGCAGGGTCAAAAAACTGATGCCAAAAACACTTGAGTTATAATTATTATATTTATGTATCAATATTTTGCCAGATTCAAAAAAGGCCTTAAATGTTAAAGTTGGAAGGCTAAGTAGTAAGTAGCCATGAAATTCATCCCGCTTATTCCTTTTCTTGATGCATTCTTAGTAAGTGACGTGCGGTCTCACAGACCGCTAATCGAGTTCAATTGCAAATTTACAGAAATTAATAAAAGGAACGTTGAATTATAAGAGTGGGATGTCCTTGTTATGCAAAAATATGAAGCTAACGAGAATTATAGATATTTTGAAATCTTAATTTTGAAAATATTCACAATTTTAGAAATGCAGCGGTCTCTCAGACCGCACGTCACCGGTTAAGGGTTAAACATTCAACCATTGCTTGACTACCTTCTTCAGTTTCTCACAATTTTTATTGTTACCCAAGTGGAGCCCAAGTGCACTTTTCCACACTGTAGGGATTGCCATTGCAGCTTAGCACTCCCTGGCCATTCCAAAAATACAAAACGTTACCGCAGCCGGAGGGCTAAAGATTCTAATTTGTTAATTTTTTTCTTTGTTATTGGAAAAATTTGTTATCTATGTATTTCTATTAATAAAAGCATCAATTTTTAATGCTTGTATTTATCATTTTTGCATGCATATTTTCATTTCTTCTTCTGTCACATTTTTGATGTATTACATTTGTTGTGAACAGGCTTCTTATACATCAACATTTAGATTGACCTTTTCATATTTTTTTTAATTTTCAAAAACAACTCAAAGGTAAAGAAAGTGTTTCTATGAAGTTTTTGTGGACTTTATTATTTTTCCTTTTTACTCTTTTCATATTTTTTTTCAATCAGAGGCAATTCCTCAGGTATGAGTGGTTGTATCATGCAATTTCCACAATCAAGGGAAATTTACGAAAACAATATCTATTTTTATAATTAATTTCATAATTGCAGCATGATAGTTAGATGGTTTACTTTTAACTTTTTTCACTTTATATTCACACTAGTTTCAAATAAAAGATTTGGCTTGACTTTTTTAGGGCTGATATTTTATTAGCTAAACGCATTAAGGCAGAATACTACAGGTTTTGAGTACTGATAAAAAAATGAAAATACTGCTTTGAAGCCATATTTTACTTTATGAAAATGCACTTCTATAGTACATGAAGGGATTGATGGAGGTGATTTCTTAAGCACTCTTCAAATAAAAAATAGTCATAGAGGAGGCATGTGTATTTTGAATGTCAACTGAAAGAGAGTTATTATGTCCAAGTACGTGGTGGTTGGAGAATATATGTCATGCATGTCTTGACATGATCAATTGCACAAGGCACTGGTCGTAGTTGTCTGAGGTCTTTGAGCTTGAATGGTGCTTTTTCGTGGTGCTGGAGTCTTCTGTGCCCTGACTGCCTCAGCAGAGACCTAGGGCAGCAATCTCAGCGAGATGGTGGATAGTACTGGTGGAGCTTGGAATTGAAAGCTTAGCCACTGCAATATAAATATCTGTAGATGACTCATCTTTTGTAATATTACTAATACATAGGATTTTGAAAGCTTGAAATACGTTCAGTTGTGCATATACACACATAGTGGTCGACTCCTTATCTTCCACTTCATCTCTGAAGACAGTGGTTGGGTAAACAGCTGAAACCTACTGGATATAATGATTTTGACCTGAATATAAACCTGAGTAATATATGTGCATAGCATCTACCAAGGATGTGGATGGAAATTAACTCTTAGCATTCATCAGTAATTAAATTTTTCCTCCTCCTCTAATTCGTAACTACATATATCTTCAATATTTGAAGCAGGGGTGGTCTGGCCAGGTCGTCATTCGCCAAGGGCCCCGAGCTTACAGGGGCCCCAAAAACACTCATGTCTATCGTGAAGCATATATGAATGGTGTAATAAAAAAAGACTCAGATTACTTGAACCGAAGTTTTTTCTTGCCATTATAAAATTCTACGTTTTCATTAGTTGCTTCATTTACAGTATACTCATGTCAAAAGATGATATAAAAATTAATAAAATAAAGGTGTCAGAAGATGAAGGAGAACCTGGTGCATTCATGCAAGCATTTTTCGAAAAAGCTATTTTAGAGGTTTTTTTACATTTCAGTGACTTTTCAAGGAACAAAGTCACTAAATATATATAAATAGCACCATAATCCATCATTAAAATTTTACAAGCTGTGTACTTCTCTCTTGTCATAGTATTTTTTATTACGAAACTGCTATTTTTTAATTGACTTTTATCTAGTTTTTAAGTGCCAGAATAGCGTCAAAATCCATTTCTGGGTTTGCGATTTCGTAACATTTTCCCAGAAAGGACACCCAAATCGAAAGCGGTAAGAGGGGCCCCCTCATCAGCCCCAGCTGAGGGCCCCGAATCAACCCAGACTACCTCTGATTTGAACACCCCAATTCAATATTGTCATTTGTGGGGTAGAGCTTACCCCAGACTAAGCTACAAGGTTAGTGCATTTCACACATTCAGTTATGGGAGGGAAGGAATAAATGAACTCTTTTCCAGTTCAGCAGTGCAACAAGTACTCTCTCTTATTGCCTCCCACCTCTCTTTCTCCAGATGTTTCTATTGCACCCTGCAGCAACCCCTCTTAGGCATATTCCACACTGGCTTTCTTGTCCCTCTCTCCATTTATGCATCCGTTGATAGATCATGTAGCATTTCTTTGGTATTACAATGCCACATTAATACCTGGTAGCTAATCTACAGGTTGCCAATACCTGGATACCAATCTTGGTCATTATTTGAAAAATTACCAGATGTAGTCATGTTGTTGTCATAAGTTGTAGATGTACTGCTGTCACGTTGATTTTTCGATTTGTTTCCTCCCCATGGTACCCATGATTTCTTATTCTTTAATGATGATAATTCTTTTTCATTCTCTAATAAACGTTCTTTGAGGCGTTTAATTTCATCATCTCTATATTGAATTTCCAAATCACGAGTTTTTCGTATCGATGAACATTCATTCTCCAGATCCTCTATTTTGGACTGCTGCGATTTCATTTCACGCTGATGCTCTTCCTCCAATCGCTTCTTCTCCCTCTTGCTCTTTTTCTCTATATCATCCCTTTCCCATTCTGCATGCAACTTCTCCTCATCGAGTTGTTTCCGATACCTCTCCTCCAGCTCCTGCCTCTGCTTGGCGTAATCGGCCCTGGCTTTCTCGACCCTCTCCTCTGCCCCCCTCAACACTCGCTGCCTCTCCTCCTCAAGCTCCTTCCCCTTCCTCACCCTATCCGCCTCCCAACTCCTGCGCTCCTCCTCATGCTCCCTCTTCTCCCTCTCCATTAATTTCCTGCAATCAAAGTTCAACTCCTCCATCCTCTTCTTCCACTTGTTATTCATCTCTTCCTCCACAGTCCGCCTTACCTCATCCTCCACGTCGGCGGCGGTGGCCTTTCCGTATCTATTCCCTTCCGCCCGCAGCTTCTCCTCCATCCTCTCCACCCTCTCCTTCTCCCTCTCCAGGTCCGACCTTAGTCTCTCTAGCTCCTCCTTTTCCTTCCTGACCCGCGACCAATCCTCCTGCAGTGACGACTCCCGCTCTTTCAGCTCTCTCCATCTCGCTGCATCCTCTGCCCTCTTCCCGTCATCCACCTCCCTCTGCTTCTTCTCCTCTCTCTCCGCCATCTCCTGCCTCTCCCTCTCGTGTTTCTCCCTCTCTGCCCAGATTTCATCCTCCTTCCTCTTCAGCTGCATGGTGAGAGCCTTCAGCCTCTCATTCATCTGCTTGACCTCGGCCTCGGTCTCCTCCTTGAGACTCTCCATCTTCAGTTCCCTCCCCGCCAGCTCCTTTTCCCTCAATTCCAGTTTCCACTCCTTCCTCCTGACCTCCTCCTCTTTGGCCATGCACTCATCCACCTTCCTCATCGCTCTCTCCTCCCGCCCCCTCCTCTCCATTTCCATCTTCCTCCTCTCCTCGTTGGCGCTCTTCTCTTCTTCCTCTCGTTTCCTCTGCCTGTTCCTCCACTCGGTCTCCTGCTGCTCCACCATCTTCCTCGTGTTCTCTTGCATCTCCCTCAATTCCCTGTCTTTCATTTCCCTCTCTTGTCTCCTCATCTCCGTATTGGTTTGGAAGCGTTGAAACTCCCTCATGGCCTCCTCTGGATTTCTCGAGTGCAGGTGGTAGATGATTTGTCTGCCCCCAATTGAGCTCTGGTCATTGGATCTTGCCCAATCATACCTGCCAATGAGAAATCAAAGGAATAGTGCCTTTTGTCGATGCAGGAGCATTCAAAAATCTTGTGGATAGTGAACTCACTCTGTATTTATAAATTCACTCCCTCAATGATTTGAACCCAAGGATGCTTTAGATAGGTTAGGGCAGAACTCATCCTGTACTAATGTACAGATATGAAAGTTTCACATTTTTAGGGTAGGGGGGCCATTTCCTTTTCCTGGGCCTCCTCCCACTTCATGGATTTCATTTGGGACTGCCTGAAGGCTGCACCTGGGATTTGAACGCAAACAGCCAAGCACTGTACCCACTGGGCTATGATGCTTCCCTTAGAATAAAATATGGAAACATCATGATGCATTTAAAATTGATTCCTTCCATTTTTTAAACATTCCTTCAATGTCTCTTCTCCTAATCCAGGTATTAAAAAATTAACTATGTTCACAACCCACTGTATTCCCTATGCAAATTGAGTGATAAATGCTCTGTAAATGGGGACAAAACCCTGTAATCTTTCCTTCTTTGAATTCAGCATGGATGTTGGGATTAGCAGTAATACATTTTTTATATTCCTAGAAAATAGTACGGAAGAGCAGTTCCATGACCTTAGAAATTAGCTTAGACTCTCTGTGGCAGCCAACTTTCTCTGGCATTCAATGAACTACTTAAGACTTAGATATAGAGGTTAGCTGCGAGATAAGCGAGTTCTCTCGTCGAATAAGCAGTCGTGGACAAAAAGCGGCGGTATTCTAAGGGGGTATTGGGCTACCCTTGGGTAAGGTAGACCATTTAAAAGATACCAAAACCTGTGAAGATACCGTGACTTGGCGACTGGGGGCCACCAACAATTATGCCTCTCATCACCCGGGGGAGAGGGCAGCAGATCTTCTTCACATGTGCGAAGGTGGAGACCATACTGGTCGGTACAGCGACACACATTCCACTACGGGCGTGGTAACATTTACTTTAACGGCTGTAGTACTGCGATGTGGAAGGCAAGGGGAAACCACCACATTATCATTCCGAGGAGTCACAGCTACTCCACTCAATTTATATAATGACATGATGGAATTCTCTCGGGTAAAATATTCCGGAGGTAAACTAGTCCCCCATTCGGATCTCCGGGCGGGGACTACTCGAGAGGGTACATCGGTCAAACGAGATAGAATGTTACGGATAGGAACATGGAACGTCAGATCACTTCGTACCTGCGGTAAGCTAGAGAACTTGAAGGTGGAGATGCAAAGAATGAACCTCGATGTATTAGGCATCAGCGAAATGAAGTGGCCCCAGGAAGTAGACTTTTGGAGTGGAAGCTACAGAATGATACACACGGGATCGCTAAATGGTAATGCTGGAGTAGGCATAATGCTTAGAAAGAGCGCCGGGATGCTTGTTAAAAGCTACCTGCAGTTTAATGAAAGGATACTAATGGTGAAGATTGATACTAAACCCGTAGCTACTGTAGTGGTACAGGTTTACATGCCTATGTCAGATTATGAAGACGAAGAAGTAGAAGATGTCTACCAAGATATAGCGGAAGTTATCAAGCAGGTAAGAGGGGAAGAATATCTTATTATTTTAGGTGACTGGAACGCCGTCGTCGGCGAAGGTCAAGATGGAATAATAACTGGGAAATATGGGTTAGGTAACCGAAATGAAATAGGAGAAAGGCTACTTGAATTCTGCACGGAGCACAGACTAGTGGTTACCAACACTTTATTCAAAAATCCCCTGCGAAGAAGATACTCGTGGAAGATGCCAGGAGACCATAGAAGATTCCAAATCGACTACATTCTAGTGAAACAAAGATTCAGGAACCAGGTGAAGGACTGCAAAAGTTATCCAGGGGCAGACATCGATAGTGACCATAATTTAGTTATGATGAAATGCCACCTTAAATTTAAAAAGTTGAAGAAAGCCGTGAAAAACATATGGCAGGTCGAAAAATTGAAGGAGGTTCAGCATCAACTGGCTTTTAAAGAGGCTGTAGAAAATAAAATAGGGGAGGATACGACCAACAAACCAATGGAAGAGAGTTGGAAAACTATTAGAAGTGGTCTGCAGGCGGCAGCTGAGGAAGTTCTTGGTAAAAGAAGAGTCGTTATGAAAAAACCATGGATCACGCAGGAAGTATTAGATCTCATTGAAGAAAGAAGAAAATACAAGGCTGCGAAAACAGAGGAAGGACAGAATCGTTACAAGAGAATAAGGAACGAAATATGTCGTAAAGTGCGGAGGGCTAGAGAAACATGGATGAAAAGCATTTGCGAAGACGTGCATAACAATCTTAAACATGGAAAAGTAGAGGCCGCTTATAGGATTGTGAGGAACCACTTTAAGGAAAGGGGTAAGATGTAATACCCTAAGGGACAAAAACGGAGAAAAAGGGAAGAGATGGAAGGAATATCTGGAAGATTTGTACAAAGGAAGTCGCCTCAGAACGAATGCTATCGAAAACGAGAGGGAAGTGGATACCGATGACATGGGAGCCCCAATTTTAAGATCGGAATTTGATGCGGCTGTAAGAGACCTCAGGATAAATAAAGCGTCTGGCATTGATGACATTCCTGCAGAGCTAATTAAAAATTCAGGAGAGAAGACGTTGAACCAGCTATACAAAATCATTAGTGAAATGTATACGACAGGTGAGATACCAAAGGATTTTGAGAGGAACATTATAATCCCTATTCCTAAGAAGAAAAGAGCGGAGAAGTGCGAAGATTTTAGGACCATAAGCCTTACTACACATGCGTCAAAGATACTGACAAGGATTATCTATCGAAGAATAGAACGAAAAGCAGAAGAGTACTTGGATGAGGACCAATTTGGATTCAGAAAAAACAAAGGCACAAGGGAAGCAATATTAGCCCTAAGACTGCTCATAGAGAAGAGAATGGAAAAGAACCAGCCAACATTCGTTGCGTTTTTGGACTTAGAGAAAGCATTTGACAACGTGGATTGGAGCACAATGCTTGGAATCTTAAAGGAAATTGGGGTTCTCTATAATGACAGAAGAATCATCCACAGTTTATACAAAAACCAAGTAGCCGTGATAAAATCTGGGCCCAGCCGTGAAGAAGCAAGAATTAAGAAAGGAGTGCGACAAGGATGTACATTGTCACCCGTAATTTTCAACGTTTACATTGAGAAAGCCATTAATGAAATCAAAGAAAAAGAATTGGGAGTGAATATCCATGGAGAAAAAATTAGCATGCTAAGATTTGCCGATGACATAGCTGTTATAGCAGAAACAGAGAAGGATTTGAAAAATATTTTGGCTAATATGGGTAGGGTAATGAGTAGATATCAACTGAAAATGAGCACGAAGAAAACCAAGATCTTAGTATGCAGCAGAAGGGAAGAAGTCAAGACCAACATTAAAATAGGGAGGCAAAAACTGATAGAGTTGGATGAATTCTGTTATTTGGGAAGCAAGATAACCAGTGACGGGAGAAGCAAGAAAGAAATTATCAGCAGAATAGCCCAGGCGAAGAGAGCATTCCACCAAAAGAGAGACGTGCTTACAGCGGGAAACTTAAATATGGAAATAAAGAAACAATTCTTAAGAACCTACATCTGGAGTATGCTCCTATACGGAAGTGAGGCATGGACAATGACCGCAGCGGAGAAAGCAAGGATAGAGGCCTTTGAAATGTGGTGCTACAGAAGAATGATGAAAATCAAATGGATTGACCGAGTTAGTAACGAGGAAGTGCTAAGAAGGGTAGGAGAGAAGAGAAGCCTCATGAAAACCTTAATAAGAAGACGGAACAACCTTATGGGCCAGATCTTGAGACATGATGGCCTGATGAAGACAATCGTCGAAGGGCAAGTGGAAGGCAAGAATGGAAAAGGAAGACCTCGGACAAAATATATGGAACAAGTAAAGAGAGATGTGAAAGAGAAGAATTACGTAGGTGTGAAAAGATTAGCTGATAGGAGAACAGAGTGGAGAGCTGCGTCAAACCAATCCTAGGATTGTTGACCAGTGATGATGATCTTTCCTCATAAAATTTGATTTTTGTTTTGAAACAGATAGCATGGATAAGAGTATGGAATATTTATTAAAATGTCAATTACATATTTTGGTGAGTGGATCAGCTCTGAGAAATTAGGGGGAATTATGATTCTATGACAAATCTGGGAATGTTAGAAGTAGAGTGACTAGATGCTAAGAGATGAAATAGAGGACAGCACCTGGTAAAAAAGGAGGAAAAAGGCGGAACAAGTGGGGCAATTGAAAAATAGCGACAATTTCATAGGTTAAAATCATAATGACCAGAAAGGAGGACATTTTCAAATACTTAAAAAATTCACCCGGACACCTGACGGACGTCTAAAAAGGAGGAGATGTCTGGATTAATGCGGACATCTGGTCACTCTAGTTGAAAGTAATTTGATAACCCTGAAATTCTGTAATGGAGTAATTAGAAATACATATTTGTTGGTGACGAATTGTTGATTTCTTTAATTTCATCAAGGTAACCAAGGCAAAATTTTGCACTTCCGCACTATCAGGGATTAAGTACGTTAAGGAAATAGTGTAACTGGGTTTTACATAGAGAAGAAGATGTATCAACTGAAGTACTTCCTTATATTACCTGTTTTCTTGAAAAAATATCCAAAACGTATGAATACAATACAGGTATGAGTGTGTGATATCAGGAGGGATCAATCATGATGTCTGTTACTGAAAAATGTCTCACAATTTACAAAACTTTTTTCAAAGACTATATTAGAAGTAACAATGTTGTCAATCATAACTTCTTAGTTATGAGTTTCTTCAATTCAAACATAAATATGTACTATGGAAAGTGTGAACTCTAAAAAACGCTACGTACAAGTGAACATGCAAAAAAACAGGTTCTGGCTCGTAAAGATTTCTTGTTGTCAGTTCCCATTGATAATAATTCCTCAATACTTTCAAGACGATATTTTTATTTATTAGTGATAAATGTTATCTTTTAAGTTCTTTTTATGTATTTTTCAGGGAACATTGAACATTCTTCATTCTTCTTAGATTTTATTTAAATACTTGCGCCTGCTTATGTGACCTTCCTTTGGTCTAGTTATGGATTTAACAGGTTTTTAAACTTTTTTTTTTTGAAGTTTAGAATAAATGATGTGTGATGTCAATATACCTCAAGTGAGTATTTAAGGCATCGGAAAATCAAAACTTTTATGTCAAATTTATGGGTAAATAGTGAAATTTGAGATTGATATTGCATTTTTCATTAGAAGCCAGTGATTCAATGTTATTTGGAATGGCAGAAAAAGACCTTTCTGTAATAATATATTTTATTTAAAAATTGAAAATAAAATCCACAAGTCTAGATGCCTATGTTTCAACATGGTCTGCCATTAGTTAATGTTGGGCAGTATAACATGTGAACATTTAAAAAAAATTATATGCATATATTTCTATCCCATTGTTTGCCAGTACTTATTTAGTTATTCTGTTATTCTCAGGATGTTGTTGTAGTCATTGTAATAAAGACGCATTTTCAAGCAACACAAGGATGTGTCCCATGATTCAGAAAGATGTACGTAATAAACTGAGGTCCAACCAGCTCAAAAATAAGCAATATTATGACAGAGGTGCGGTAACCAGGCAAAACTTTCAGCCAGGTGATAATATTGTAATTAAAAATAAGAGAGTCTGGCTACCTGGTGTGGTAGTGGCCAAAGATAGAACACCAAGGTCTTACATAATAAAAAATCAGGAGGATCGGTTGTTGCGAAGGAATTCATTGAGAACTTTATCAAAATCCGACTTATCTTCTTCTACTAGGTCAAACATATTAAAGAGCTCAACTCCATCCTCACCAATTACATTCAGTAAAATGGCAGTCTTAACTTCCTTCGGTTTCGTTTTCAGTCCAGAAGCTAACATATATATCTCCAAGTTTTGCTTAAACTTCCGGAAATTATCACTTATATTGCCCGTTAAGACTAACGGATTTGGTGGTCTCACTTGTGGCATTCTCGAGAATTTTTCTTTTTCACTTAGCTTTGACCCTGTTTGACTACGTACTAGCAATCACATGGTCCTAACCGAGCACTGCCGACTGCACCATGTCATGTTCTCATGAATGTTTATTCAATACTGCGTTACATGAATACAGGGAGCTGTAGACAGCCTTAAAACAAATGACATACACGAAGCACAGTATCATGACATTCTTTTCACCCCAAACTCTGTTTTTCGTCAGTTAATTGTAAAACCTTGGTGAGCTGTGACAACTCTACTTTGAAGATGTATGAATTATAAGGCAATCTAGGGGACTCTGTTTTCACCTGGGGTAACTCATAGTTTAGTCATGCTGTGCTACATGACCGATGTCTGAAAGTTTTATTACCTCTCATCTTCATCACCCGTGGCCTTTTGGAAGTTCGAACCACTATTGTTGCTTTGCCAGTTGTAGCCAGCCATCCTGCAAGAAAGTTTTTTCTTCATTAAGTAATTGATTCATTCAATAAAAACATTTTGAGTAAGTTCTTTTCCTCCTTTTGAGCCTTAAAAAATATTTTAATACATAGTTATGTTCCTTCTGGTATCAAACATCATGAAAATGGATGTTAAAAACAAATGGTTGCTTTGATACTGACAAATTAGATATTTAAGGATTTTTGATATTATGACATCTAAAATATCTTTTTTGCATGAATTCCTTGTGCATCCTTCAGAATTCTTCAAGATATACCCAACAGTAGTTAGTTAATCAGTTATTTTACATTAATGATTTCTCATATTTTAATCAGAATAGTGTTGAGTCTATAACCTGATCGACGATATGTACCTATTTTACTGTAATGTTGTGTTCCTGTTTGTGGATATAATGATTTCTCAGTTATTCTATCAAAAATATTAGTACATATAACTAATTTAAAAAAAAGCATAACCATTCTAGCCCAGAGCCTCTGTTAGGGAGCATCTCAATATTAGCTAACATAGATGACTAGGTAGGTTAAATAAAATTTAACCCAATTCATGTAGAAAAAAAAATATAATGAAAAATAGCAACAACTTTTTCAATTTCTTTAATGGGTGGGCGTGACATAGTTAAGGTGATTGACTGTTTTGTACATTATTTTTCTTAGAAGAAGATTTTTCTAATTGTAATTTGACAGAGCTGTTTTAAGGTCATTAGCCTAACCTCACACTTGGGAATTTTTACACTAACATGTACGATTTAAAATATTCAGACCTAAATGAAGAAAAAAATTTGGGTAAATAATGAAAACATATGAATATTGATATTGGACATTCATGTTTTACGCAATAATATTATATGAGTGAATGTAAAGGCTACTGGTGAAATGCAGTGAGTCTTTATGAAAGCTGAACACCTAGTAACAAATTTTCCAGTGAATAAAAAATTTTTTTACAACTATAGGTGACTTGCTGGTGAAAATGCAAAGCATAATGTAGGTACCTACTATTTCCTCATGGCCGAAAGAAAATAAAATACCTACCAGGAGAAACGAACTTATTACATCTACATCTACATAATACCCTGCGAGCCACCTCTAGGGTGTTTGGCAGGGGGTGATCAATCACCAGCATGCAGCATGCATTTGGACTCCCACATGCACACCACACCGTCCAAAAAACGTCCCGCATAATAACAAACTAAACTACTATATGCTGTTAGAAATAGAATATAGAATAGAATTTCAGAAACATGCATTACGTTTTACATAGGTTAGTAGGCTACACTACAGGTCATGCAATCTATTTACGAGTTCTATTGCTGCCGTTATAATCTCTTATTGATCGTGGAAAAAATGACATTCGGAATCTGTCTGTTCTGCAATCTATCTCTCTTATTTTATTTATATAATCTGATCTTCCGTAGTACGTTGGCGTCCGCAAGATATGGTTAACTTCGTCAGAAAAGACACTGCTCTTGAATTTATCTAAAAGGTTTAGTCTATTTTTATTTTTCAATCTACGGTCCGACAGAGATTCCCATCCGAGTTTATCTAAGAGGTCAGTTACACTAACAAGACTATCGTAACGACCTTTCACATACCTGGCAGCTCTTCTTTGCACGCGACCCGTGGTATTACCCGTGGTTCCACAGCTGAACATGGTAACCACTACATTAATGTGTCAAATAATTGTGCCGTAAGTAAAAGTGTAAAATATGTATGTAAGTTTACCGGAAAACTTAGATGCTGTGTGCATGGAGCAAAATGAATAATTCAAGTTCCAAACAAACTGACATTCATGAATTTTGATTTTTATTCAGATAACGCGATAAATAAACCGTTGATATTGGAGTTTTTTCTCATCATCATCACTGGTCAACAATCCTAGGATTGGTTTGACGCAGCTCTCCTCTCAGTTCTCTTATCAGCTAATCTTTCCACACCTATGTATTTCTTCTCTTTCACATCTCTCTTTACTTGTTCCATATATTTTGTTCAGGGTCTTCCTTTTCCATTCTTGCCTTCCACTTGTCCTTCGACGATTGTCTTCATCAGGCCATCATGTCTCAAGATGTGGCCTATAAGGTTGTTCCGTCTTCTTATTAAGGTTTTCATGAGGCTTCTCTTCTCTCCTACCCTTCTTAGGACTTCCTCGTGACTAACTCGGTCGATCGAGTTTTTTCTAGCATTTTTATATCCTTTGCCGCAATTCATGTGAAAACATGATTCTTTCACCCGGCCGTGGTTTGCCGTCATTTTATAAATGTGAATGATTTTCAAATTATGGCCATATGATGTTATTTCTCCTCATAATGTAGAAGCACCTAAAGTGGAGACATTATTCTTATACGCAAATGCCTTAATTAATACTCTAGAACAATGGAATAATAACAACATCTTGGGAAATGCTGAAAGTTAGGCCTCCATTTTGTCATTACTCTAGATGTTTCTTGGCCCGGCCATGAGAAACCCACATGGAAAGGCTACCCCGTTTACTTTTAATCACTTTCCTAATTTTTTCCTTTCACCTCATCTCAATGACTTATGATGTGCTAGCTGAGGTACCTAGACCAATTATTTAATTATGTTATTGTACTTCAAAATAATTTGTAAATCATGCATCAAAGCAAAGAGAGCTAAAGAGGAGGGGGAAGGCGTGTCCCCGTTGATTCCCTCAAATCCTGCCATTTCGTGAGTACAGAGCGGCGTTGACCAAGTCACCAATTTCTATCCATTTCATTCATCTCTTTTTTTAAAAAATGACTTTGACGGGCACTAGTGGCTTATGAGCTGGAAAAAAGCAACTTTTTGTTAGTAAAAAAGTATTTCAGCCTTATGAAACCCTCAATATGTTGGTACTCCACAAAGTAACACCCCACACCATTCATAAGTTACCTCATCAACTACATTTTTGGTGCCTTTTGTTGCAAGTACACATGACATGGTGATCGTAAATCAAAGACGGAACTATAGTTCCAGCATATTATAATATGCTGAGTAGGTTTGGTTGTAGATGTAAGCCAGGTGTTCACGATTTAGATTCTAAAGGCTTTTCACCCATGGCTTGGGTCAATACCCCCACTTGATGGCAATTATGTGATTTCAAAACCTGAACTACTTAATATGCAGTTAGTATTTAAACAAAGGTTTTTATTTACTGCTATTTTGATCACACAATGCTTCATAAAAAACCACTGATCATCGGTGAAAGGTCTTGTTTCTCACCGTTTTATTATAAAAATGTAATTTAGTGAGCACAACATTTTTTGAACTTATGCAACCAACCTTTGTCGCCACATTAAAACTGTTTAAGCCAAGGGTCTTCAATCCCCGGCCCTCGGGCTAATTTCTTTCGGCATCTAGTGGCTAAAGAAAATACTATATCACGCCACACAATTGAAAACATAGATCGACACAATCATCAAAAATAAACAATGTCTAAAATCGCATTGATTTATTGAACTTTTTAACCAATAAAGATATCTTATCATTGCACTTTGAAAATACATGTTTTTTTATATATTTTATTGATGTGGTGGTAATGTGACGTGGAGTATTGTGTCCCTCCGGACGATGTGAAATGGATATTTTGCCCTTGCATTAAAAAAGGTAGATGACCCCTGATTCAAGCCGACGAGATATTTTTCCTTCCATCGAGGATGCATTATCCTGCTTACTTGAATGAGGGGCGCAGCTAAGAATCAAGGCTAGGGGGGGTTTTAGGCGCAACTAATATTTATGGGTGTGAGGAATTGCATACCCACCAGGGTAAGCAGGAGTTGCGGGGGCCCTCCTCCGGAAAAAAAATTAAGAATAATGGTTTAAAATGGCGAGTTTTACGGCTTTCTGAGGGATATTTGACTAATCCTAACACTATTCTGTAAGCACTAATGATCCAAATAAGTAAAATGGATTAAACTTAAAAATTTCTCAGAGCTCTGGGGGAGGGGGATTTATTCCTCAAAACCTGCTGCGTCACTGAATTGAATGGCCGCCCGTATAATATCCTCACAACTGATGCGGATTATAAAACACACGTCAGAGCGAGCCTCGGGATGGGTTTTACGGAATGAACAAAATGGCTTGGTGGTATAAATGGCCAGGGACGGCGCTAGCAGGTGCGGGGCTAGGGGCGATCCTTCAGTGCGGGGCCCTTCACTTAAAATATTAAACTCTATACCCCGTCTACAAACTCGAGCATTTTGAATCCATACCACTCTCTGGCTAAGTATGTGTTCCCCTCCCAAATTCAGACTTCGTAATTACGCCGTTATGATACCATCTCGCAGTTGAGTTCAAAATAGTATAATACAAATAAAATTTATAATTATATTTATTCATAAAATTATAACGTAAAATAAACATAAAAAGCGCGCTTTTTACTTTAAATTACTGCATTATTATTCCTTTTCCATAATATTATTTTTTGTCTAGCACGGACTTAGCAATACAGTAATAGTTGAAATTGCGTTTTCAAACTATCGTATATTTTAATTTTTTTTCACGAACGCGGGGCCCCCCAAAGCGCGGGGCCCGGGGCAGTCGCCCCGGTCGCCCCCCCCCTGAGGCCGGCTCTGTAAATGGCTAATACGCCTGACTGGCAAAGTGAAATAAAGTGAAAGACTGGCAAACCGCGGGGAGATCCGGGTTCGAATTCCGGCTAAGTGATGTATTTTTTGAGGGCGAACTTCATCCTTTGGTGTATTTAACTTTGCACTCGTGCGCGAGACTGCGTAAAAAGTCACTTGTTTCATGCATTGATCAGAATATATATTTTTAAAAGCTCATATATATTACCTTAAGTGGGGAGCAGTTCAAGGCAGCTATCGTCTGGGCGTCGCGCCGTTTCCTCTGCTGCTCTGTGGCGAACACGGACTGTTGAAGAGGATGTAGGAGCTCGGGCGGCCGATAAAATTTATGACGACACTAGTGTCTCCTGGTTTAAAATGGCCGAATCCTCGCCTCGGATAGGTTCTCGGTACCCCACGATAACACACTCTCCCTCAGCGACGTCTTCGTTCCCAGAATCGGCGTCTGTTCCTCGTAACTCGCCTCTATATCGCTCCCCCAAACGACTACGACTTCTCCGAGAGCGGCTCACGTCTCGCCTGACGTGTTTCATCACGCGCTCGCTCATGGTGCCGATTCTCGAGAAAGAGTTCTTCCCTAGAAATGAACGGATCACGTGAGGAACCGGTCCCGTGATGAACTGCTTTGGTGAGGAATCGGCCTCGCGATAAAGTTCTGCTTCTCTCATTACGTATTTGCATTCAGTAGCGGATTCAGTGGGCAGTGGCGTAGCCATGGGGGGGGGATCCGGGTTACAACCCCCCCTCTTTAAAAGAGGCGCAAAATCCAACTTATATACTTTATTTTAATAAATACACGTACATGGGCGTCCCCGGTGGGGGAGTGGGGGTAGGGGGAGCAACTGCCCCCCATAGAAGCGAAAATATATTTAGTTCAAAACAAAAGTTATGAACAAATTTTCCTTCTGAAGAAAAATTATATAAGTATTAGTAGTTTTTTGTCCCTACGAAGAAGAGGACCTGCACATTAGGGTGGGCCGAAAAAAGGTTTTTTTTCCTGATCAAATTTGCCCTGTGCGGGAAAGTTGCGAAATGATATAAGGATCTCGCACACAAAATTTTTTTCAAATCGGATAATATTAACCACTGCCGCCCGAGCTCTAAAGTTTAAAATTTTGCGAAAAATCAGGCTGATTTCAGAATCAAACGGCTATTAAGACGAATTTTATGAAAATATGGGATAATGGATAATATCAAAGAGTGGATACATGTTTATAGTTTATGAAAATGAAATTTGACGTTTCTTTGACAAAATCTATGGTTAAAAAAATGTCTATGAATTAACAACAAAAGTAGAGTATAGACCACCCGCACAACACAACTCATTTTTTTCCTACATTTCTAAAACTCCATTTTGGGGGCTAAATTGCAGGTAAAATAATATTTATTTCGATTGAATTTCATTTCTTATCAAATAAGTCATCATATGGTAGTAAATAATCCCACAAAAAGTATTAATAAGGTAAATTATTTGAAATTAACATCAATCATAATGACGATTAACGTACCTGTGGAGCTGTTTTCAACAAGAAATTCAGCCAAGGCTGAGAAAAAACAGAACCTGAACACCAAGCATTTCACTAAGTAGCTCTCTGCTAGTTTCGTAAAGAAACTACCCAGAACTCACCACGAGGAAGAGGCTACCATCGAATTCCACCCGTGTCCCCCCAACCAACCCTTCAAAGGGTTACGGTAGGATTGACGCAATAGTTAAAATAGAGGAAAAGCGTACCAGGTGTGGAGTGGAGTGCGTGATATTTGTTGCACCCGAAAATTTCATGGGTAATGATTTGCCCACTTATGAAGGGATGATGAAAATGTTTTTGTACTCTCGGTACATTGAGGAAGAAGAAGAATAAAGTTAAAATGCCATTACTTCTCTGACGGGAATCGCGGAGACAGTGGCTTATGCCATTGAAGGCATTTGGCATAGATCCTCTATCCCAGTTGTTCGATATAGGCAAATTGTTTGACGAATTATTCAATATCATGGAAATAATCGCAATATTCTTCGATCTGTCAACAAGAATGCTTTCATTGATCTGAAGCAAGACTTCCTTCGTCACGCACGTCAGCTTTTTGATGTTGCGGCATGTAAATTGCTTTAGTGAGACTGATTCTGTTTGTGATATTCTTTCGAAAATGCCTTGTTTAGAATGGGAATTCCCTAAGGACAGAGAAGTGGCAGGAAAATGAAGATAGGCGCCATCGATGTGCAGGAGACCAAAAATAGGAAGACGAGGCTTTGCAGGTTGGAAAGAAAAAAGGAACACCCGAATGTTCCACCCTATTTTGTCATAAGACTTCAGTTCGGAAGACTCAGGTGATGAAATGACATTGAACGGAGAGTTATGTAATGCAAGTGAAGGAGAGGATTTCATGGAAAAAGGTTAGTGTAAGTAATTTGAAATTACCTAGATTTGCATCATCCTGTGAATAATTCTGCATATCAAACCATACCTCTGCCGCGCTTGCATCTGCGCACCTAATAGATATCGGGTTGGTTACTCAAGGAGTCAATGTACTTTTTGTTGACAAGAACAAAGTTAGAAGGGAAAGAGAAAGATTGCGTACGTGTCTTCGGAGGAATGTGGGAACTGTTAAACTGCAAGCGCTTTACTTCGACGAGAGGAAAGACTCTGCTTTCGTTTATAGTCAATCAAAGTGAAAAACAATTGGTGAGGAACATGTAACTCTCGTTCAAGAGCCCGGTTCACGCTACTTATGGCATGTCACCTCATGTGTCGGCAAAGCTATTGGCCTCTAAGATTCCATCACGAATTTTCTAGGGGAGGAAATGATCATTACCGATGGACTCCAAACAATTGTGTGCGATGGAACTGAGGTTAACACCGGAAGCCATGCCGGAGTAATCAGGAGAATGGAAATGGCCCTAAGAAGACCTTTGCATTGGATTGTTTGCCTCCTTCATTGCAAGGAACTATCGTTCAGCACCGTCAAAAGAACTGATGACCCTGGCAAAATTTGTTATCGAACTTCGATGATTCTTCTTATGAAATATATAGATAGAGACATCAAATTACGCCGCTACTCTATGATTCAGGGAAATGTAATTCTGCTTGCAATGTTTGCCGATGAACGCAGACAAATTCATGCAATGGCCATCATAAATACATTGAAATCGAAAGAAACTCAGCAGGAGGAATCGAGGAAATTCGAATTTTCCAAAGCTAACCTTCGATGGAGTGAGTTCTCGGGATCGCCACCGGGTCAGGGAATCCATATCTGCCGACGTTTCGATGTCCCACTCGGTCATCGTCCTCAATGCTGTGAATGAACACTTCACAGCCCTGAGGACGATGACCGAGTTGGGCATCGAAACGTCGGCAGATATGGATTTCCTGACCCGGTGGCGATCCCGAGAACTCTTCACTCAGTCCATTCGCCGGGAAAGCACAAAATCTTTCTAACCGTCGATGCTCAAAATTGTATTGAATTGGTTGACTGGGAATCAAATGAGGTAAATCAACCACCAATAGTAGCTGGGATGACAAACAAAAACTTGGAAGACCTTGTTACGGAAAGACCTGAATTAGAAGTACCTTTTCCCTGCCATACACAAGCAGTTGAAAGGATGGTACATATGATAATGTTAGCATCAAAATCCGTGTGCAGTATAGAACGCAGGCATGGATGGGCATTATCGTGTATAAGAGACGGAGAAGTTCAGCCGAAATTTGAAAAAAATCACAAAATAATTTTGTCAGAGTAATTGATGTTCTTTCACAATCGTGTCCTTCGGAAGGTTGGCTGGGGGGGACACGGGTGGAATTCGATGGTAGCCTCTTCCTCGTGGTGAGTTCTGGGTAGTTTCTTTACGAAACTAGCAGAGAGCTACTTAGTGAAATGCTTGGTGTTCAGGTTCTGTTTTTTCTCAGCCTTGGCTGAATTTCTTGTTGAAAACAGCTCCACAGGTACGTTAATCGTCATTATGATTGATGTTAATTTCAAATAATTTACCTTATTAATACTTTTTGTGGGATTATTTACTACCATATGATGACTTATTTGATAAGAAATGAAATTCAATCGAAATAAATATTATTTTACCTGCAATTTAGCCCCCAAAATGGAGTTTTAGAAATGTAGGAAAAAAATGAGTTGTGTTGTGCGGGTGGTCTATACTCTACTTTTGTTGTTAATTCATAGACATTTTTTTAACCATAGATTTTGTCAAAGAAACGTCAAATTTCATTTTCATAAACTATAAACATGTATCCACTCTTTGATATTATCCATTATCCCATATTTTCATAAAATTCGTCTTAATAGCCGTTTGATTCTGAAATCAGCCTGATTTTTCGCAAAATTTTAAACTTTAGAGCTCGGGCGGCAGTGGTTAATATTATCCGATTTGAAAAAAATTTTGTGTGCGAGATCCTTATATCATTTCGCAACTTTCCCGCACAGGGCAAATTTGATCAGGAAAAAAAAACCTTTTTTCGGCCCACCCTACTGCACATCCCTCGTTTAATCTATCTGCGTAAGGAGTCGGCTCACTATGGTGAATGATCGGATCGGAAAAAAAGATTCGGTCACCCTCGAGATAAAGGGCTGTCTATTCGTCGCTATGCGGCTTCGTGTGAATCATTCGCTGCGGAGGAGTCGTCGGAACAGGAGGCTGGTCGCACCATAGGCCCTTGGTCACATCTCGTCAACAGGTTTGCCGGGCGAGGAAAGTCGTCTGACATATCACAGGGTGAGTTGAATCATTTATTATTAAAGATTGCTCCTGTGCACTTGCTGTGTTAGCCTTATTTATGTGTGACGATGGCATGGATAACTTGGAGAATCGAATTTCGTTATGTTCCATTTCGAGTGCAATGTATTAGGTTTTAGCAACAGTCTTCCGTGTTTAGCTATGTTGCAGTGGATCTAATTTCTACATCTATGTACCTTTTGTGATTTTGTTGATTGTTTCGGTAAATAGTTATATTGAGGTTAATTGGCAACACCAAGAGGCGACAGCGCTAAACATGTGTGATATGTATTATGGGGTAAGTCGCATTATTGAATATTGAGGATTGCTTAGGTAGACTGGCAATGTGCTCGTGTGTAGATATCTTTATGTTTGACAATGGAGTGGTGAGTCATCGTAGTATTCCACGAGAGCCCAGTTTTAAATTGTTTTGTAAGAGAATTTGAAGTCTGCAATGAAATTGTATTTCACCGCACCTCCTTTTGTTCTTCCTTTTATCTTTTACGAGTTTGCTCATTGTTCCGGTAAATTATGGACGGATTCCGAGTGTAAGATAAGGATTAATTGGCAGGTGCCGACGTGCCGAAACAAATATTGCATATTATAGTGAAAGTGATGTCATTAGTTGCTGAGGATTGATTTTGAATACCGGCAATGTCTCCGTTTGTAGACCTATGAATGTGTGGTCAAAGGGGTGAAAAATCTTCGCTATGTTTCATTTGAAGCCCACTTAGCATTTTTCTGGCGACTGGTTATGGGTTGAAAATGGAAATATATTTTATTCAATCTTCTTTATACTTCCTTGTACCTTTTACTAGTTCCATTATTGTTTGCTTAAGCATTAATTAGCGAGTGCCATCGAGGTGAAACAAATGTGATATAGGTGCCGACGTGTCGAAACAAATGTTGTAAGGGTGAGTGGAGTCATTGAATTTTGAGGATTGGTTATGCATACTGGCAATGTCTCCGTTTGTTGACCAATGAATGTGTTGTCAAAGGGGTGAAAAATCTACGCTGTGTTTCATTTGAAGCCCACTTAGCATTTTTCTGGCGATTGGTTATGGGTTGAAAATGGAAATATATTTTATTTAATCTTCTTTATACTTCCTTGTAAATTTTACTAGTTCCATTATTGTTTGCTTAAGCATTAATTAGCGAGTGCCAGCAAGGTGAAACAAATTTGTTATATTTGAGGGTGAGTTTAATAATTGTGTGTTGAGGGTTGCTATTGTGCGCAGGCTTTCTTCGTTTGTAGCCCTCTTGAGCGTGAGATGATGGGTTGGATGCTTGAAAGGCAAGGAACCTTCGTAATTTTCCATTTCAAGTGCAGTTTTTTACTCCGGTTTTAAGAGTTTCCTGTGAAAATATGTTGCACTGAATACCCTTAACCCTAGCATTTACCTTTAGAGAGTTTGGTTATAGTATCCGTGGATCGTTCACGAATCCTCAGAATTATAATAGGAGTTATTGGCTCCACGATAAGAGCCGATCACTCAACGAAATATTTTAAAGGACTGGTTTAGACAGAGTGGGAGGGACTGATTGTGAGTTATCAACTGTGCCTTCGCCTGATTGTTAAATAATAAGATCATAAGAAGATAAATTATCATGTTATCGGCAAATACAGAGATATCATATGAAAGAGCTTGATTAGAGCTTGAGACTGAATAATTTTATATATTGTGTTCTCTGTTTAAAGATCGAATGAGTGGCCTGTCATACATTGCTCTTCAAACTCTGGTAGCGGAATTTACCAACGGATGGTGGATGGTTAATGAACTAGTAAATAATCTGGTACCTGAATTTAATGAAAATTGTATTGAAACCGATCGTGATTCTCCATATTGGAAACTCTATCTATAAACTCTCCATATTGGTAATGAAGTTACAAACTGAGATTGAAATGGACTTTAGTACCTGTTATAATCGGAATTTCTTAAATATATCTCTGGCAATGTTAGCGGTTTAAGTTTTAATATCATAGGCAAATTATGATAAAGAATCGCATCATGTTCCCATAATGTCCAGTGACCGGGAAAACTGGGAGAATCGAAAATTATGCGTGAATATTCAGTCTCTGGAATTATGCATGATTAATGCTTGAATTTTTTCTCCAACGTGGAATTTCAAAATCATTTATTTCAAATTCATTTCACATGAAAATTTTTCAGTTCAACATTTTCTGGACTATTCTATGTACATGTGTGCCTTAAAATTTATTGCTTAAATTTTAAATTGCTGTTTTTGAAAATCGATTTTTATCTATACATCATGTATATCTGTTTAACTCTTTAAATTAAGGCGAACGTCTTCAGGTGCCAAGTGAGACATTCGTTAATTAAGTGTAAAATTTCTATTCATGAAGTGTAAGAGTTTCAACTAGGAACGTCAAAAATGACATAAATATAATGTCTTTAAAAAGCATTGAATTAATTGGGTGTTTTAAAATTCTTATATGTCGCCGTATTCTCGTGGGATTAACCTGGTATTTTGCAACAATTCCCTGGAACGCCTGAAATTATGCGCATGAATTTTTCCGCTTTGGTCGGCTGGGCACCTTGCATACTCATAGAATATTGTATCTTCAGCACGTATGAATACTCCCATTTTGGTTCTAGCGATTTGGTCGATGGATTTTTCTTCTTCATAGGAAAACCCACTAAAATCGCTGGCACATTAATTGCGTATGCTTGGTTTCGCTAATAGTAGGGCCCTCTTCGCTTCTATAGCGTTGAGGTGTTTTTCCCTCGTCCCGTCCCTTCCGTACCTATCCCTTCCCAGAGGCGTCGGCGGGCTCCTATCGCGGCGGCGCCTCCATCCTTTTTCCTTCCCTTCCTTCCCCTCCCCGGGTGTCTGGGCGTATAAGCCACTGGCTTGGTTCCCGGCCCCGGTGCGTTGTATCGTTCGAAGGGTTCGCCCAGAACCCTCATACTCTCTCTCTCCCATTTTGGTAAAATATTTTTTGTTTAATTTTTTTCAAGATGGAGGGACTCGATCGAAGCTCATCTAGTGGCACACCCAGTGCATTGGAATCTGGAGACGAGACCAGTGAAAGGTAAGCGTTGGAAATAACATAACCTGGTAAAATACCTGTATATCGGCAGGCTTGATTTTTGTGTTAGGTAATGAGCGTTATGATGCATTATTTCAGAAATCCAAAGCTTAATGATGGGGGTCAATTGCAACGAAATTAGGTTTTTCTCTGGTTCACAGCCAAATTGGATATTATCATCATCATCATAAGACAGCTATCCTAAGATTGGTTTGACGCAGCTCTCCATTCCTCTCTCCTATCCGCTAGCCTTTTCATAGTGACGTATTTCTTCCCTTTCATCCTTTAGAGAGTTTCTATTAATTACGTGAGGTGACGACTTTTTGTAAACCCCCCCCCCTATCCTCCTTTGTGAGATATCGTGAGATTTGGCTCGCCCCCCTCCTTCTAATCTATCGCGAGATTGTTCAAAATGTGTATTTTAAGTGTAAACACGTTAATCTATGGTTTATTGCGGTGGCTTTATTAAAAAATACGATTTGTTTGATCATTTTTATTTCAGATTTGCTAAGACTGCTATTTAAGATTACTAAGATTGCAATTTTACTCCGTTTCTTGCCGAAAAAAATTACTTGATATCTGCCGGGATCCCTCCCCTCCCCAACGTGAGATTGGGTGAGAATCGGCTTGACCCCTTCCCCCCCTAAACGCCTTACGTAATTAATGGATGACCCCTTAATAGCCGGCCACCCGGCATTGATTGGGAAGGATAGTAGATTTAGTAGATTCTTCTTATAGTGAAATGCCCTCTTCGACTGTGCCATTTTCCTTGCTATTTCTTTCTTGCTTCGTCCATCGTTGGTAATTCGGTTTCCTAGGTTACGAAACTTTCACTTCTTCAAGCTTTTAGTTCCCTAGCCTCCTCTCTTTTGTTGCATGTTATATATCTTTTCTTTTTTTGTCATTCTCAGTTAATATTTGTCCATTTCCTTTCTATAATTTAGTACCTTGACAGCCAAGGGGGATTAGAGCCATTGTTTATTTTTGGAGACTAATACAGATGATGGCTGGTAGGATACACAATATTGTTGTGACAAAGGGATACGTATATATAAATCACTGAATCTGTAATGTATATGCTTATCAGTAATTCACTTGTGTCCAAATTCAACAGCATTATTGTGTACTCCATCAACCATTACCTTTACTTATCGCCAAAAATAAAAAAAATGCACTTATCCTCCTTGGGTGTTAAGGTCCACAATTGTCTAATTCTTCTTCAAATCATTCCCTGTCCCGGCTTTGACTGTTATGCCATCAGCATGCCGTAGCATATTTATTCTTTCTCTGTAGGCATAGATACTTAAAACCATGTCTTTGATTTCGTTGATAGCTTTTTTGAAGTAAACATTAAAAATTATGTGAGACAGTGCACAGTGTGCACCCTTGTCTCACTCATTTTCCTATTCTTCCATCTGCGGAAATGGGTACACATTATACCACAGCTATTTTGTTTTTATAAAAACTATGCTTAATTCCACGGTCATTGTAGAACACTAATTTATTGCTGAATTATTGGCGTTGACTTCCAATCCACATTATCAAAGGCCTTCTCCAAGTTGATTAATGGCTCCGTTAGTTTCTCTAATTGCCCTGAGGTCTTCACTGATTTCTATAACTTCTTGTATTTCAAATGGAACTTCATCATAACTTAATTATGATCACTGTCGATACCTGCCCCTGCGCAGCTTTTGCGATAGTTTATGAGCTTCCTAAACCTGTGCTTCACTAAAATATAGTCTAGTTGAAATCTTCTTTTGTGGCTTGCATTTTCTTGTATATCATCTTCGCATGTGATTCATAAACCGTGCGTTGACAACCACTTATTTGTTTTCTGTACAGAATTCCAGAGGCTTTTCTTCCCTTTCATTTGTTCCTTATCCATATTTTTTTTGGTTATTCTTCACTTCTGCCCTTCGCCGGAGACATCATTCCAATCACCTAATACAATATGGTTTTCTTCACCCCATATCTATTTGATCACCTCCGTGATATCTCCGTAGACGTCTTCAAATTATTCACATTTGTATTAATTGGCATTTAAAACTGTACCACTACAGTATCGACTAGTTTAGTCTCTAACTTTACCGTATCTATCCTTTCATTGTACTATAGGAAGCATTTTCTTCACTCGCTTTCCGGATCTTTTTCTCAGCCGTATTCCAACTACAGCATTTGTTGTTTAGGGATCCCGGATGTATATTCCTGTAGCTTCCCTACAAAAGCCTCTTTAGGCCAATCCATTTCGCCGATTCCTAGCACGTCTAAGTCAAATATTTGCATTTCCACCTTAAGGTTTTTTAGTCTACCGTAATTCCTAAGCAACATCACGTTCCATTTTCCTAATTTCATTACTATATCAAGGTTGACCATTGTACTCTCTCGGGTAGTCCCCGCCCGGAGATACGAATAGGGTATTAGTTTAGCTCCGGAATATTTTACCTGAGAAAATTCCATCATATTTGATGTTAAAAAATTGAGTACCTTCGACTCGTGGGGATAGTAACGTGGTGGCTTCCCCGTACCTTCCACATCGCTGTACTACAGCCAATACATTGAATGTTACTACGCCTGCAGTGAAATGAGTGTCGCTGTACCGACCAATGTGGTGTCCACCTTCACTCACATGAAGAAGAGCTGCTGCCCTCTCCCCCGGGTGATGGGAGGCATAATTATTGGCGGCCTCCCGTCGCCAAGTCAGGTCATCTTCACAGGCTTAATGTGTCATTTAGATGGCCCAAGGATTTTACCCAAGATTAGACCCGTACTACCTCGGCATGTTGTCCTTTTTGGTCCACGGCCGCTTATTTGACTAGTAAACTCGCTTATATCACAGATAACCCCTATTTTTCGAAGTCGGCCTCCCATCATCAAACCGGTGGACGATTAAAAGCTGCCTATGTGCAGTCTTAGCCCCAATATTGATTCTCTTGTGCCTCTGATTTTTCTTAATCGAAATTGGCCCTCATCCAGGAATTCTTCCGATTTTTGTTCTAGTCTTCTGTAAACGAACCGTATTAGTATCTTCCACGTATTAGTCATCAAACTTGTGACCCTAAAATTTACATTTTGTCCCGCTCTATTTAATTGGGAATAGGAATGATGATATTTTGATGAAATTCGTTTGGTATCGAAGAGTACATACATTTTGTTAATTATTTTCTTACACCTGGGGCAAGATCATCCATCACAAATTTTTTATTTGTTCTGACAGAAAACGTCAATTTTATATGCGTTATCCATCCGAAAGCCCCTTACTGCTCTGTAAAATTCTGATCTTACAATTGGGGTGGAATTTCTATATTTTGAGCCAAATTTATTTTTATTGCGCTGCCAAGTGATGTGGCAAAGATAACAGTCGAACAGGACTTTAATTTAGCCAAAAAATGGCTTATGAATCACGAAGAAGTTGAATGTGTGCTTTGATAACGGTATAAACACGTAATCTGATACCAATAATCGGCAAATGACGATCATATCGCATGTATCGCTCAGTAATCACATTGATATTTTGTAATTTGAATTAGCGCGCCGAATAAAAACATTCATTTTTATCTGGGGACGTATTTAATGCCATCCGAAAAAGTTGCAAGAATGTGAGTCACTCTACATCACAATTACTATTTTGTCATTTCTCGCAAGGAATAAAAATGTTGTATGATAATATAATTGTCCAGCACTGCAGTATGGGACATGGCTATGATCTCTCTACGCTCGTGGAACAAAATTGCGGAATTCAGTTTAGAATATGTTTTGATATCTGCAGACCAGGCCCCTTTGCTATTTTTACTCGCTAACTAATTTTTCAAGTGCCCGAGCTAAAGAAATATCTTCTTTTTCCTTTCAGGATGCAAGACTTGTTAGATTACCAGGTCGATGAAGAAACGGCTCATAGTATTAACAGCTCTGGCTCAAGGTAATGACAATAATATATTTAATTCATAAGTTAATGTTTAATGGATGTCTAATCATGCTTTCGTGAATACTGGTTTGGATTAATTTTATTATCGTATTCTTATTGCGTTAGCCCTGTGTTTACCATCTAACGTTCTTCATATTTAATTGCAATGAAATCCAAATTGAATTAGACACATCTCATCCTCCAATAAGACGGCCCTGGGATATTTTTAATAAACTTGCGTGGTGAAGGGTCGTTCACCCCTGTGTAATAAAACGCGAACTAAGTTTCACCTCCAAACAAACATACCCCACCAGAAGCAGACATAAACCACCGAATCTTTCAATTGATCATCACGAATATCTTGTATGATGTTGGGCACGATATGGTGGAAGCTCATAATATTATTAAAATAAGACATTGCAATATTTCTACTAAGTTTTATTATTACACAATGCGTTTCGTCGTTACAAACTACATTATCAAGTGTGACAAGTCTTAAAGAGTTCCTCCTTATATATATCTTGGTTCTTGGGGTAAGGCTGAGGATGGGGTTTGGGTGACGAGAAGAGGGGATATTAAAGGTTGCGTGAGATAAAAAACGACCCTTCTTAATTCCTAAAATGTCATTTTGACTGCCGATACCGTTAGTACAGCAATAAGTAGCAGTATTTAAAACGGCGGATCCCAACGGGTGGTATGCGCACTCCTTAGGGGTACAAGATGAACCAGTTGGGGGTACGCCGCAAATAATCGGTAATGGCGGACGCCTGGAACTATTTATCTCATAGCCAGGAAATATGTATACACATTATGGTATGGTATGGTATTTGGAGGAGGCGACCGACAGCTGAGGTCATTTGCGCCATGAGGTTAGGGTAGGTAAGGAAGGCTGGAGAGAAACCCGGCGTCGGCATTAGCCTGCTCTTAACGAAAGGCGCCAAGGGGACCACGGCTTAACGTCCCATCCGACGGACGGAGTGTTACGCTTGAAATGTCCTCCACACAACACTCAAGCAGGGATCGGGCAATCTCTGAGAATTCTCTGCCACTGCCGGGATTTGAACCCGGGCCCACCGGGTGGGAAGCCAACACTCTAGCTACCACACCAACCCGATCCGTATACACATTATATGGGGTATTTAAAGCATATTTTATATTAATACAATTATTCATAACTAAAAGTGTCACCTACCCGTAGTGAAATTATGTAATGAAATGTGCACGTTACATTTTTGGGGATACCATATTAGTTATATTCATATAGAGGGGTACGGGTGTAAAAAAAAGGTTCGGGACCGCTGTTGTAAAGGCTGCTACATCCGACTACTTTGGAAATAGAGCGGGCCCCTTCCTTTTATTTCTTTTCCTTTCTTCGTCATCCTGTATTCTCTTGCACGGCCTCTGTTCGACTGCTTTACTTACTATTGCTTTATTTCCCGAAGAAAACTCACACTTGAAATGGTTACGGGAGGTCCTTATCAATTCTATTTAAAAAATTAGAAAGAGACTAAAAACATGATTTCGGGAAGAATCGTGCGTTAATTCGCGCAAGGAATATCTTATCTCCATTAATCACGTGAGGTGATTTTGGCGATCCCCGCTTAGTGAGATATGGTGAGATTTGGCTCGACCTGATCCCTCTAATTTCACGTGAGCTTGTTTAAAATGCGTATTTTCAGTGTAAATACGTAAATTTTTGCCTCGTTGCGTTGGATTTATTAATAAAAAAAGAAAATTATATTTACTTAAGATCAGTTAAGACTATTGCATAAGATTACTAGGGTAGTAGTCTTGATCGTAGAATCACATTTTAATGTGTTTCTTGCGGGAAAAAATTACGTGACACTTTCTAGGACTCTCCCTCGTGAGATTAGGTGAAAATCGCCATGACCCCACTAAATGCCTCACGCAATTAATGAATAACTAACTGCGAACCACGTGAGACCGATGCGAGCAAGGGAGAAAAAGTTGAGAAGCAGTGTTGAAACTAGACAAGTTGACTGCTGTAATTACCCTTTAAAAATAATTTTTTGACTTTTGAATCATTTTTTTACTATTGTGCTGAGGTACAAATTTGCACTCGCATTTTATTCATAATTGTTTTTGTTGTTTAAATTTTTTTTAATTAATTAAAATGTCACCCACTCGGTGGAGGTTTGTGACGTCACCACCTAATCGTTGGAAGAAGTTTTTCTCGAGAAGTGAGCTGCTAATTGAAAAACGGGAAAAACACTTTTCTTCTTACGTTGCAAACTCTATCACATTCGATAACTAGAAAATATATTGGTGAACTCTCTATGTATTTTATTTGTCAACTTTCTCCATTTCCGATTGTGGCATTGAAGTTGTGCATACCAATGTTGGCCTCAGTTATGTTTACCGTACTTCCACTTTGAGCGATCTTGTTCACGTTTTCTTTGGGCATTCATCCTGAGTCGAGAAACAGCCTGGAGTTCTGAAGCGTAAAGTGAGATAAGGCAGGTTCGCCAAGCTAGCAGACCAGGCAGATGGCGATGGAACTGTTTATGGCTCACGAATAGTTTACGTTGGCTCGAAACAACAGCGATGCGTCTACTGGCTTCGGTATCAGCCTTAGACGGCCAATTTCCTCCCTTATCTTTGCATTCGTCACCGCTACAACATCTTGAAGAGCAGAAAGAACGCGATAAGTTGGTGATATTTGACTGGGCGAATTTTCACGGGAACGCGTCATGTTATGAAAAAAATTGTCGCGGGAAGACGGCGTTGCGGCCTGCGCATTGGCTAGAGCACTCATTTCATATGCATAGATTACTCTTATCGTCATATGTTTCCGGTGAGGGTTATTTTTGCGACGAATTCCTCCTGCCGGAAACACTATGAGTACAGTAGAGAGCCGATTACCCGAAACAATTGGTGCAGAGGGGTGTTCGGATAATCGATTTTTCGGATAACTGAACATCACTGGAAATAACGTCTAGTTCTTTGTTGAGGATAAAAGGGAATGAAGTGGACACAAAAAAACACGTTTTTGTCTAGAAACACACAATACCTTTTAACAACTCACGAAAGTACAAAATATTATGTTTAGGTAACTCATAAAGTAGGGATTGCGCATGCAGTACATAAAATTTTGGCTTAGCTTACGTTTGTCTCTCGGTTAACTGTGAAATTGAAATTAAAAAAGGGATGATGGACGAAAAGACAGAAAACCTTCACTTTGTGAACTTTCTCCATTTCCAATTGTGGTACTGAAGTTGTGAATCTCAATGTTGGCCTCAGTTTGTTTACGACAATAGAAAATGGAGAAAGTTTACAAAATTAAAATTTTCCTTGTTTTTCGTAAAGTTTATAGTCAAATTGATGAAAAAACTTTCCAAAACGCAATCCCTTGTATTTCATTCTTACAATTTTCTTTAGAGCTAGCAGTACGTTAGTTTTCCGTGGCAAATAATATGAAAAGTTTCATTAGAGTAAGTCTGAGTTTTTTTCCACAAAGAATTTTAGATTGCGGTTGCAATCAGCATATGACATTGATTCTTCTCTCTAAGCTGTAAGAGTCCTTGTAAAAATTAGGATTAAAAAAAATTGCATTAAATTATCAATCATTTCTATCGACTCGAGTTGAATTGCCATTGAAGGAGAGTAGTATTTTTGGAATTTCCTTCTCTGTACGTCCGCAGAAAGTCTGGAATAATCAACCCGATGAAATAAAAATATTCGGTTTTTGAAATCGCTTAAGGCAAAGTTTTATAGTTTACGGCTTAGCGTCTCATTATAGTATATTGGTGACGTGAAGAAAAATGTACATTTTTTATATTTCTCTGAGTGTTTGTTCTTATCTTAAAGCTGTTCATGTAACTTCTTCCTCATTGGATCTTCTCTCAGTGATTAGTCGCTGGGTATTCGAATTGCTATAATGTTACACATAGATTCTCTAATGGAACTGATTATAATTTTTTTGGAACATTGTGCATTTTAGTTTTTTTTTATTTGTACAATGGAACTCCTTCGTTGTAGTGATTTCTTGGTTCATCGCTCACAACGAGTGAGTGACTTGATTCCATCATCCTATATTTATATTTATTCTATGTTAATTTTACTACATGATGTTTGTACAGTAAATCGTTTTTGTTCTTAGAGGTCCTAGAGCAATGACTATCGTTTTAAACTAAATCTGAATTCGGCACTATCTATGGGGCGTGTCCATCTGCGCTTTCTCCTTCGCCATTTGTAATGTGTCTGCTCTCCTTCCTGCGGCTGTTTACACTTCAATCGTCAGCGCAGCTATCCTCACGAATTCCCTCGCCGGAAATTCTCAAAAACTCCCTGGTGGTTCTCAGACGGCACGCAAGACTTTCAAGAAAGTTGGTGCGTGGAACGAATCATATTTCATTTCAATGAAATTTTCAACTTGTGCTCAGGCACGTATCGAAAGGGGGTTCTTTGAGGGCTGGAATCCTCATTTTTATCCTCTGTGAAATTCGAGGAATCTAGCGAGATGGAGTGGAATTGATTCATAATGAAAGATGATTTGCAATTTTCAACAAAAATAAATTTAATCCGACCCGAGTTTCGATGTTACTACATCATTTTCAAGGTACAAATGGTGGTAAGTACAGATAATTTATACATATTTAGGAGGCGGGAGTGGGAGAACTGAGGGAGAGAGAGAGGAGAAATGAGATGGAAAATCCTCAAGGAGGTGGCTGGAATGGGTAGAAGTGGAAAACATGGGGGGGGGAGGGGAGAGTGGAGAGGTGTTGCTTGAAAAAACCGGAGGAGGTAAAAAGGGTGGAAATTAAAGGATTTTTTCCAGGGCTAACAAACTTTGAACATAGAAACGAAAGCATTTAAATACACGTGGCGGTCTTCTTATCCTCGGGTGTTGTTTCCGAGGGCCATGGGTGAATGTTGTGGAAGGGGGAAGACATCTTCTGATTATCATCTGATTTCTGGCCATTTCTTTCCATCTACCATAGTGCCATTGTCCTCGTCCTTTTTCTTCTATGCGATCCTATCCCTGTTTTTCCTATCCTATGACCCATTGGCATATACTTTCCCTTTTTGGGGGACATGCATATGTTCCGTTGGTAATCTGAGGGTTAAGACATATGTTCGCGCCTGCGTGATGCAATACATTTACTTTCTCGCAAATTCATGTGTTATATATTGGTATTTAAACAACCACATCCACTAGCAATGAGCCATCACGCTTTAGGTTGTGATATTGGTAGAGGGCATCTAATTTGTTAATGTACGGTCCAATGTGGTCGTAATCTAATTTAGGGCTATCATATTTTGTCTTACATCATAGAGTAAGTATGTATACTTACTCTATGCTTATATTTAAGAAAAAGTTGAAATATCAATGTTTAAAGCTTCAGTATAACGGTAGATAATGAAATAAAAAGCATTATTTACTTCCTTTTGAGCCAATCCTGTATGTTTGCATACCTAAGCTTCCCTCAAACAAACACAAATTCAAAATCGCCAGGGTACTGACGCTTCCACGCAAAGAAAATCCAACACCTTCAGATTTTTCTGCGACGCCGCAACGAGCTGCCGACATGGCGTCATCAATAGGGTAGTTTCCATCATCAAAGAAAACGAAAGGCGTTGATTGTGATTCGTTACCCACCATTGGTGTATTCATAATATACAAATTATTTCTTTTTAGAAATCCCAGTTTAGACGAATGTTAATGGTCAATTTTAACCTCATTTGAAAAAGGCCAGATTGGCGCCCATGCGATGTCACTCCACGTGACGTCACAGGGACCTAGATGCTATACGAGTGGATAGGAGTTTTAGATCGCCTGAGATTACCAATGCATGCATGAGGCTCAGATCTCACGGAAACATGGTTAAGTGTTCCCGCGCAGCGTCGGCAGATCCACTTTCCTCACCCCGACTCCACCTCGGCGTGCCCTTATCGCTGCCCGCCCTCCACTCCGGAATTCTAACGACTCTCCGGGGTGGTCCGCTTTCTTGCCACAGCTGCAACCTAAATGCTCACCTCTCGAGGCGACAAATCTGTCAGCACACCCATGCACAGGGCGCTTCAAGCCTTTTGTTCTGTCAACGCCGTACATCAGCTCGTAAAAGTTAATTTCTAGATGCACGAACGCGAGAATGTACGCCAAAATGCGCCGTGTAACCACCCAACTTGTGCGAATGCATGTTCAGAAAATAGAAACAGTTCTTATTTGGAACATGCATTCGTATGTTATTCTGTTCCGGTAGAACAAAATCATTCTTGTTATTAGAAATTAACTCGCAAGTGTTAATTTATTTTGTAATGCCAGGCCTTACGACTATATCTGTGGATACCGATGTCTCCATTCTTCCGGTGCTACCGCATCGGTTGTTGGTTTAAGGCAATGGTTTCAAGTTATCATCAAAGAAGAATATCATCTTCGATCTGAAGACGCTGGCAGCAGTGCCAGCGAAACTGTTGTCTTAAACCAACAACCGACAGGGTAGCACCGAAAGAATGGAGACATTAGAACCTCAACACCGCAGAAACCTACGTAGTGGTGATATCTTTAGATATGCTATGCGAGGGTGAACGCAAGAGGTCGAGCAGAGAGTCTGGGTTTTTTCCCTTACACCAATTACTCAATGCATGTACTTAATTAAATTTTCACATTGGAGATACAGGTAACACATTTCTGCAAAAAAATAGTTCAAAAATTGCCTCGCTACAATTTAGGGTGTGTCTGGCTAATTTTGGGTCGCTGAATCCGAAAATGACCTCCATTTTTTTCTATCACCCTCCATTTTTACGCAACCCATAAATTGGGGAAAACAAGCCCTTATCTAAACTTATCGCTTTTCAAGGGACTTTTACTAATGCTATCTGCTTCTGATTGAAAAAAACTGACGTTTAAGGGCTATCAGGGTTAAGATAGAGACTAACTTTACCAGGTCTGAAAAGATTTAGGGGGTGAAAATTGAAAAAAAAACTTTAAAAAACATTAAAATAACCATTTTTCTTCGTTTTTTATGACATATGATATGGTAGCTAATGGAAAAGTTTTCAAGGGATGAATACACTGTTCACCCCCTCTATTTTGTGAAGGATTAATGTAACAAAAAATATAAGAGGGGAATTATAATTATTGACTACGGTTTTAATTTATTTACCCTGAAAACTTCCAGTTCATATAATGATTTTAGCAATCTGCCACGAAAGAAGACCGGTCGAGCTGAAGGGATACATACGTTCTCTTGAGCGGAGAAGGATGTGTGTGGATAGTCAGCCGTGACGCTTTTTCTTAAGTAGATAACCCCTTTTTGGGAGCTTTGAATTGGGTTCTTATGCTCGCTACGTAGTCGTGGTGTCTGCCCTTCCCCACTTTAACACTTGGGTGGCCCCTGATTTGACTCCTGCGCGAGCACAAATGAAAACTTGCGCTTGAATGACTGTGTTGTTCTTTTGGCTTCGGATGCCCCGTGTGGCGTTCCCATCCAACAGGGAGGGGGGACTTGTGGTGGAGAGATTAGCAATTGGCGACTTTGCACAGCGATATGATCCCAGTGGAGCAGCGAAGTCGAGTAAACATCAGACGGGAGTACCCAAGCAGACCCCAGTCCGTCTCGTGGAAGCTTGACTAGTGCTGCCATATTGCAATTCTAGAGGAAAATCTCTGGGTCACCCTCTCATAGGATTTAAGCGTCGTGGCTACGATCAAAAATCACAATGCATCAATTCTCTGATGCACGTAGTTTCATCTATATGTACATAATGCCCTGCGAGCGTTCTCTGGGGTGTTTGGTGGGGGGTGATCAATTAACCATCATGCAATAGGATTCCCACATGCTCACCACGAAAACATTACCACCTGGCCTTCTATCTGCCTATCCCTCCCCAGATTTTATACTTTTATGTTTTGACCCTCCCTCTAATACCACCCATAATAATCCCCTTTCACTCATCTGGTCTTCCTCCCCGTACTGTTGTCGGATGTATAAGGCTCGAAATTATAGTGCTCTTTATGTTTGTCTTGATAATGACACTATAGCCGTCGAAACTAGTCGGCAAACAAAAGTTTGTGGAACAGTAATGGGTTTTCGATTCACCATGAAGGTCCAAAAAACGTTACGCATAGTAACAAGCTATACTATCTCCCTCATGTAAAGGCAAAACTAGCCAACTACTCATCAAGGTAATCTGCCAATAAACATAACACAAAACATGCTGTTAGAAACGATATGAAATTATAAGAAAATTCAGAAGCATGAATTTACGTATTCATAAGTTAGTAAGCTGCACTACAAATCATCTAATCTAAATCTTTTTGAAATCATAGCTTCCCCGGCTCGAAAAATCCGTCCCTGCTACGAAAAATGAACTCCTAACAACTCTTTGAGATTGTACCCCATCACCATGTACGCCAAGCACAAAGTCCCCAAGACTGCCCTAATCCCCTCCCACATTCCCACCCTCACTAAATCTAGCCTACGACACTATACCATGATCACACCGCGAAAATAAAACACTAAAAACAATCAAAAGTGCAGAACTTCTCAGTAGACAGCTAAATCAGCTGGGAACTTGAGCTACAATCGAAGCCCGCGAAATTTTAGCGTAGCGTAGCGTATCTAATATAAATGGGAGTTAAAACGCTGCCGCTATAGTCCCTTATTGATCGTGAAAAAACGACATTCTGAATCCTTCTATTCTACAGTCTATCCCTCTTATTTTATTTGTTTAATTTGTGTTCACAATTTCAGAGAAAGAGAGTGAGAGCAAAACTTTATCCGATTAAAATGGGCACTCTGTTAACATGGGTTTATGGGCACTTAAAAGAGGCGCTATAAATATGCTTTGCATTCCGGAATATTCCGTCGTGACCTGGTATTGCAAAAGGCTAAAATTTTAATTAGGTTTTCCAGGGACTTGACTTACAGAACATGGCATACATCTACGCCTTGGGCTGTGAAATACCCCCCTCTGGGACTCAAGCCCATAACTAAACCCAAGGCGAAGACTTTACCCCGCCGCCATGGGGGAGGAAGACGACCCAACAGAGGTTGTTCGTCGCGATATTTACTCCTGAAACATTTATGTGCACGTTGTAGTGATACGACTCGCGATAGATCAAGTGGTAAAGTCGAGGAAGGTGACGAGGAAGGTTTTTTCGTCTCTTAGTTGTAATCGTGGGGTCGTCGGAGGAGATTGATGTAGCTTACCGTTATTTGGGAACAGCACACTAGTAAAATCGATGGTTGGCAAGCTTACTTACTTAGTGGAATTTAGACTGAGTAATACAAAAATTACTTGTTCGATTCCACAAATTAATTTTCACTCGACCGGTTTCAACCGTCACAGGCTATCCTCCTGAGTATTGTTGAGTGAAAATAAATCTGTGGAATCAACTCAGTATTTATTTTATTACCATACATTGGAGAGTAGTGACTGAAAGTCGTGCTGTACCGGGAATTGTGAATGCGGGGTCAAGAATGGGATGAGGCTCATGGTGAAATTGAAGAGCCTGGCGCTTATACCAACTAAGTTATACTGTTCATTTAGACGTAAAATAAATTTACATTTAAAAGTCCTTACGCGCCGGTCGAAAAGAAAAAGGGGTAACAATGCGACGAATTAAAAAAATTAAATAACTTTTGTAGACGCGAAAATAAAAAGTCTGGAACGGTTAGCAATTCTTGCAAATATAAGACCTTTGCATCGGCAATATGAGCATAAAAAGACGCAAAGCGGTAAACTTGGCATTTAAATGCAGTTAAAAATTGATGTTTTTCGATAAAAATAGCCCTTAATGGATTTCTTGCTTCGTAAAATTTATTTCTATAATAAGAAACTTTAAAATTTTTTTGTAATATACATTGGTGTCTATCCATTTGCTATAAAGACGCCATCGAGTAGACAAAGAGTGGTCGGTATCTTTCACTTTTCCATTAATTTATGAGAGAAATCTGCAAGAATTTCAAGTCGAGGATAATGAAAGGTGGCCGGAGAAACATGTTAATCGTCGTAATTTATTTTCCCCGTCCATCAACGCGATACATTCTTGGAATTGTACTTTTAGGTTTGAGTGAATGAATTCATTGAGATGCTTTATCAATAGAGATGGGTACCTCGAAAATACGAAACGTTTAAAACGTTTAAAAAAACCTTCATTCGACCTGAATAAAGAAAGAAAAAACTTTTTCCTTGAAATATAGTGATTCAATTATACTGATATTTCCCGATTAATTTACCATATTGATTGATTATTTTTGCCTCTGTATCGTCACAATGGCTCATAAAGAATGTGTTTTTCATTGTTAAAACAATTTTATAGAGATGTTACTCTTTGTTATGTCGTCTTTATTCTTGGCTGACACAATGGTCTAAAGGTTTAGTGAAGTTTCTTCGGATAATAGGATTATGGTCTTCTCGCCTAAGGAGAGTCGAAATGATCATATCGCTCTTCTATTCATATTTTTTTGCGGTTCGGCCTTAGAGTATAAAGTTCAAGTAGTGCTTTGATAACTCTGTTGTTTCGGCCGCGCTAGCAGCGCTGACCAACGTGGGCATACCCAGCGAGGGGCAAGCAGCTGCCTCCCCCCCTTGAAGCCAAAATCGTTTTAGTCTTTAAGGAAAATCAAGACTGGATTGAATCAAACGTTTTCAGCTATTTTTCTTTAATATTAATTTAGGACAAGTATGTAAAATGTTTTTTTTAGCAAATAATGTTAAAAACTAATAAAATTCCGTTGCAATAGTCTTAAAATGTTGGTTTCATTCATCTTTTCCGTGCTAAAATGTAAAATGTTACAGCTAGAAAGACCATGGCTTGCCACCTTGTTTTGATCCTGGGTACACTCTTGCTGGCCAAATTAAGTGGCAGCGTTAAGAACAATTGATGTCTTGGTAACCAACGTTGGTTAACCAGACAATGGTTATGGGCTAAGATACTCTATTAAAGGAGGCCCAGAACATGGCGGTTGAACGTTATATCTGTTGCCGTTTCGCGCGCGCTGAAACTACCTGTTGATGTGTTAACCACTACTACTTAAAGGTTTTCAAAAGAGTTGACCCATGGTGCAAACTTGTCATCTTATGTAATGTATCGCTGATTCACCATATTGAAGTTGAAAGGCGGCTCATTATCATAATGTTCTTACCTTTTTCTTGTAGGAATCCAGCAAATTTGGGTAATCAGCGCGCAAGTGAACCAGTTGGCGATTCTGATAACAGCTCTAATTCTAGGTGAGATCTTAATAAAAGAGGTTAAATTACTCGTAAATATTGCTATGCTTTTTATCTGTGAGTATTTAAGTTTTACTTATTTCGGACTGAATTTTTTCATTCACTCTTGCAGTGCGCAGAGGTTGCAGGAAGCTGTGCGACTGGCCCAATTGTCTCCTGGGTATAGCGGAGGATCTGGAGGGTAAGATCCCGTAATTAGTCATGCCAGATAAACCTAGTGATCACTAGATACTCTCTTGGCAGTCAAAAGGGTGGTTTCCGTCATCAAAGAAAACGAAAGGCATTGATTGCGATTCGTTACCCACCATTAGTGTATTCATAATATAAAAATTATTTCGTTTTAGAAATACCGGTTTAGACGAATGGCAAGGGTCAATTTTATCCTCATTTGAAAAAGGCCAGATTGGCGCCCATGGGATGCCACTCCACGTGACGTCACAGGAACCTAGTTTCTATACGAGTGGATAGGAGTTTTATATCGTCTGAGGTTACCAATGCATGCATGAGGCAGAGAGCTCAGGGAAACATGTCTTAATAATCACCTATTAAAACTGGCTGAGGTCGGAAAGTTATCTTCGTTTGATGAGGTATTAAAAATTCTTATTTAAGCCAAGCGCTACCAGCTAGCATGGTACTCTGCTACCTGCTAGCATCCTGCGTCGTATCAGCGCTCAGAGCCTCGCCCCAAGGTCACCTTAGTTGCGGCAGCGGAAACCAGAACGACGTCACACGGACTTTTTCCCGGCATTCATACTTACCCGTCGCGTTTTTGCGCGCTTGAAATTTTTTACTTTTCATTTAATCGCGAAAAATAGATATCGTCATTTAAAAATCTAAAAACTTGAAATTCGTACTCCAGGAGTAAAAACCTTTCGATTTAGGCAATAAAAAAATAATAGGAAACCACCCTATTGTCGTCCAAGCTGGAAAAAAATAAAACTCATTCTGTGCTTCAACCCGAAGGCTGGTTTGGACTTGTCTTTGACACTAGAAACGCCACAGCGGTCATTTTGACCGCTATCAACACTTTCAACAGTCGCAGATTAAACGAGGACATTATTTTAAATCTTTGAGGTAAATCCCTAGTAAGGACAGCTACTTGTCTTTAGGAATCGCGTGTACTTTTATGATTCAATCAAGAATCAAGGCTGAGCAGAAACGTCGCAGCGGTCAAAATGGCCGCGGTGGCGGATCTACGTAGAGGTATTGCTTCGGCGGTTCTAGTGTTGATGTTTTCTTTGTGTCAGGGGAATATTTCCCAACATCCATCTATTTCCGAAAAATTTTCACTGGAGAAAAAAACTATAAGGAAATAACAATTTACTATAGACTAATTCTCAGAAGACTATAAGATTAAAAGGTTATCGAGAAAAAACTATTTCAAAACACCCAAGCACCTATATCACGGAATCATTGAATAAAAAAATACAGTTGAAAACATCATATCGTTTTATAAGTTACCGCAAATGATAACTTGAAACTTCAGCTTACCATACTCGATGAAACAGATTACTCTTGTTCTGAAAAGTAGCATACCGTATTTATGGTGAAAATGGTGTAGCTTTGAACTTATTTTAGAATAATGTTTTTCTGTGTAGATAAAGTGGACCTAATTATTGATTTTCCTTTAAAAATCATGGGAAGGAGTGTTTCATTTTTTATTTTGCTACAAATCAGCAATTTACCCATCTTGCAGAAGCATAAAATTCATCTTAAAAATGCTTCTACATTAATATCATTATCAATACTGTAAAGTGAAGTTTAAACGACAGGTTTCGATACAACTGACGATTTAAAAAGTTACATTTCTAACGTACATTAGCATTTAAAGTGGAAAGTTCCGTGAATACAGGTAATTTTTACATGAATGAGGCTTTTTATTGGGTAAGGCATGCCACATTAATTCCTTAATATGAAATTTGCAGGGTGAGAGTAGAGTAAAAGTTTACTTAAAGCCATTTGGTATCGTAATGTGGTGGCATATATATTTTACCTTATTCACTTTAATGAGCATAATAATATTTGAAGCAAAATAATAGTATTCTAAAGCAAATTAAGTGAGAATGATTTGTCTTTTCTTCCTTGCGAAAAAATAAACTATCTCAAATTTGAAGGCATAATTCTAGGCTTGATCGAATATTTTGAAAATTCCTCCGCCCATTATTGTTTCTGTCACTAGTCAAAAAAATACCTTTTTTGCGCATAAAATATAATAACAGATCTCTTAAGTGGCTCTACAAATGGTGGATACCCACATTTTAATGCATACTGCTGCGTATGATCGCATACTTTAAAAATTCCTCCTCCCATTACCATTTTCGTTTTGCACGTTTGGCTTAGGAAGTATGGTCCTTAATTATTAACCCATTTATGCCTAGTGTTCCATTTTTGGAACACCTGACGCGACTTTCTAATTTAATGTCTACGACTTATTATACGCCAATATGCCACGGATTTTCTTTCATTAACTCTTTATAAAGAAATATTTCATTATGGGGCGCAAAGATTTAGTCAGTTTTGCCCATCCATCGCAGCCAGTGTCGAAAAATATCGGTCTTTTTTTTAAGGCAGTTTTTCTGAGACCTACTCTAATGTTATATTAATAACTATTTGTTATTACGCCCAAATGTTATAAATTGTTTCCTGTATGTTTAGTAATAGTTAACCTATACTGCTTAATGAAGAAAACGATGAAACACTATTTTTTTGTCATGAGCTTTCATTTAGCAGTGCTCCATTTTTGGAACACTAGGCAAATCCACCACTGTTATGCGTGAATTCACTCATTCATTTTATTCACCTACAATAATTTTCAAACCTTCGGCATAAATGGGTTAACTTTTACATGATGAATTTATTTAAATAGGTATTTTTATCGTGCAGTATGGACCAAACCTAAAAACTACCATCGTATTTCGCCGAAAAGAAAAGGTAAAATGTAAAAAAAAACTGGGACAGGAGGAAAAAGGGACAGAGTGGAGATATCTCTCGTACAATGGCTTCGTGAGCACGACCTCCGTTTCCTATGTCATTGTATGGATTAGAGACATCTACACATTGTTCCGGAAATCTGGTTTGAAATCCGCATCGTACAAATATTGGTGGAGTAACTGGTGGTAAATTGAACTTTTCACTATTCCCGCGACCACAAGAAAAGTAACTTCTTTCATTCAATACCCTGAGGCTGTAAGACATATTTTCTCTCTCGCAATTTGTCACTAATATTTCGTTAATTTTTTTTCAGGCGGAACGTGGGAGCATTGTCAAGGACTGGAGCAACGAGCACGGTGCTAATGACGGGCAGCGGCGTAAATGCCACTCACGTCCATGTGGACAACGCCGTGGAACTGCTGAAGCAATACGACATCGTGGAGCGTGAGCGCGAACTTAGAGTCGCGGAAAGGGATATGGTAAACATGCAGTTGTCGTTCGTGGAGAAAATGATGCAGCGCATGGACCAGAGGTCGGAAGCTGAACGCGAGGAGAGGAGGCAGATGGCAGAGCGGGATCAGAAGGAACGGGAGAGGAGAGACAAAGAGCAAATGGAGTGGGAGGAAAGGAGGAGGAAGGAAATAGCCGAGACGGTGGAGAGGAGGGAGAAAGAGGCGAGGGAGACGAGGGAGGAGCTCCTGAGGAGAGAGGAGAAGATGCGCGCGGAGTTGAATGAGGCGTCTAAGGAATTGGAAGAGAAGCGAGAGCAGGTTCACGAAGACAGGCTGAAAATGGAGGAAGAGGTGAAGAAGATGGAGGAGGATAGGCTGAAGAAACTGGAGGAGAAGGAGAAGAGTATTGCGGAGGAGAAACGCAAGAAGGAGGCTTTTCTAAAGGAGGAAGAGGAAAGGATAAGAGTGGAGGAGGAGAAGGTGAGGAAGGAACTGGAGACGAAGCGGAAGGAAGAAGAGAAGAGGTCGGAGGAACGGGAGGAGAAACGGAGGCAGAGAGAGGTCGAAGAGATGAAGAGAGTGGAAGCGGTGAGGTTGAGGAAGGAGGAGCAAATAAAGGAAGAGGAGAAGGAGATGAGAAAGAGGATGGACAAGGAGGAGGAATTGAGGAGGCAGAGAGCGGTTGAGGAGGAACAGTGGAAGAGGGACAGGCAGACGGCGGAGGAGGAGGAAAGGCGGAGGCAGGCCCAGGAGAAAAGGGCGAAGGAGGAAAAGGATAGGGAAGACAAGGAGAGGGAGTTCAAAGAGGCTCGAGAGAGGCGCGAGGCTGCGCTGACGGAATCTGAGATGAGGGCCAAGGAGGAAAGGAAGAGGAGGGAGGAAGAGCAGAAGGAGAGAGAGAGAATGTGGCGTGAGGAAGCGGAGAGGCAGGAGAGGATGATGAGGGAGCGGTGGGAGCGGGAGGGGAGGGATATGGCAGAAGCGACGAAGATGGCCAAGGAGATGCAAGAGGCTTACTTCAGGAACCAGAGGGACTTGGAAGAGCTGAGGAGGCAGAGGGAGAGGGAGGAGGCGCAGATGTCTGCCCAGAGGAGGGCCCAACTGGACCAGAGGCAGAGAGACTTGGAGGCCAAGCGGAGAGAGATGGAAGAAAAAAATAAATGTGCCATACAATAATGGACATGCATATACTTTCCGATGCAATGATTCGAGGTGAGGTGGTGGAGCTCTGTTAAGTCCTGGTTGCCGGTACATCAACACGTGCGAGTTAATGGCGAAACGTATGGACGTCGGAATGAACGCATCAGTGTACCATGTATCCACCCAACTTGTGGAAAGGCATGAACAGAAAATAGAACCTCTTTCAATTCGGATCATGCATTCGTGAATTTTCCGTTCCGGTCTACCGAAATCGTTCATGAATTGGCATGCAAGCTCGAACGTGTTCATGTACCGTGTAACCAGGCCTCTTAAGTTCCTCGCAGATAAATGCTCAGAATTCAGGGATAATGCAAGAAAGTGGCCGAGGAGGAAGTTGCTTGTACAGGGAAGGTTGCATTTCCCCTGTGCTCTAGATCTCAAGGAGAAAGCGGGGACATTTTGCGGGCCACCAAAATTGTGTTTAATTAAAGCAGTTGATCTGGTATCACTAATGTCGGTTGGTTTGCACTTTTGGCAGCCAGCACAAGAGTCGTCAACGAAGTCCCGCTATCACTCCACACTCTCCTTGAAATCTTTTAAAGAGCATAAATTTAATTGGAATATGTCTTTATTTTGCTCATTTCTTACCTCTTTATTCTATTCAAACGTAGCTGGATTGTTCGCTATTTATTTCAATCGTCGATTGCACTAGAATGTGGAGAATTAAGAGACACGTATATTTCCATTTTAATTCTATCTGTTGCATACTTCTTAAGCTATTCGCGATGAAAAATCCGAAGTTCACAAAAAGAAATATGACGTCACGTGCTTGTTCCGAGCGGTCACCGCTTCTCGGATATTCCTGGTAAACACGCATCGGTTTCTCGAACTTAATTGTTGTTTTTAGTTCCTCCAATAATGAGCGGTGGCCACTGGACATTATTGCGAAGTTTAACTCCGATGACGTCTCAAACTCAGGCGATGCGGACGGAAACTTTGGCATTTTTTTCCATTAACCTTACGAAAGAATAGCTTGGCGATGAAGATGTTTCTTCGATATGATTTCCATTTACCGAAGTGATTGAATTAATTGCTATTTCTGGTCCTAGTGAACGTGCCAGCGATTTTCGAAATATCCTCGAAAATGATAATCATTGTATGGACCGTGGCTGGTCGATAAAACTTAAAAAGTGGCCCTTACTCTCGGGACAATGATCGGTCAGAATTAAGAGGTGAAAAATATGCTCACTAAACTATGTCTTCCAATATTTAGAAATTAATAGGTAAACGAATGCCAGATTAGTTTGGGAATTATGTTTCCGAAACTAGTTTTTCGGTTGACTTTGATGAAAATTCTCTGGGAATTGAGTTATTGTTATTCTTCAGAAGGTAAGCTCAGAATTTTAGATATTGTGAATACAAACTTGGATGGCATTCGAATGTTCATCTCTAAATTCACTATTATCTTAATATGGTTAATTGGGGAGTATCAGTTAATCGAGGTGCCAATCCGTATTGAAGTTACTCCCCTAAGGGGTTATAGTCCTGCATTGAGGACAGGCTGTGATATCGATATTTTTGCAGGGAATTTTTGTAAGTCGCCACTTTAATAAAAAAAACGTGAAAATTAATGGCGACTGTAATTATTTTGTGGTCATATCTTGTTTAAGCTAGCAAGTATTAGGCGTTATGTGCTTTCCCCATCTTGGTTGCATTTTTTTTTTCACCAATTTTAGGCATTCGCTGATATTAATCTGGTTGAAAGAACAATTTTTGTTCCAATTGATTGTTTTGAATGTCATAATGATAGGCTTAAGTCAATAGATTTTAGTTGAAAACTGATAGGAGTGTGGATTTGTGATAAGAGGCTTGTTTTGATTTAAGAAGTGATGCTATAAAGACAAGATGAGTGTGTACAAAACTTTTCCTTTCTATAAACCTGTTCAGGAGTGGTAAATATGCCCTTTGTGACGAAAAATCCACCTTATCCCTCCCCTTCACCTGTAGTGAATGTAAACAAAGTAAAATAACGGCGTTTTCAGTTTTTCATTTCATACCTCTCTCAATGTACTCATTCAGTCCATAATTATTTGAATGTTTTGTGTGGCACCACATTCATAACTATATTTGCGAAGTCCCCGATTGCTTTCCAAGTGCATATCAACGACATACTTAGTAAACCATACTTTCTTTTAGCCATGCCATGCATTATTTGGTACACTTAACCGTTCTTTCTACCTCATTTTACTCAGGAAATTTTACAATTCATCTCTTCTGCAATGGCATAGACTCGCTTTGCATTCCGTAGTACTTCATCAGATTATGCAAGCATTCTCTTCTTTTGTGATCCTCCTTCCTAGTTTTTTAAAGTGTTAATTGTGGCTTGTGGATTTTTTTGCTCATTTTTGTACTTACAATTAGTTGTATTTTTTCTACATCATAAGTACAACCCCAATGTTGGGATTGTCAACATTTCAGATTTCTCTTTGAGGGTTCCCAAGTCGCCCTTGATACGGGATAACCTGAATGATGATCACGAAGTTATTTGTTCAAATGATATCATCTCGTGTTTTAATTATTATATTTTCAGTTGACATGATAATATTTGGATGTGAATTTCCCGGCTTTTGCGTTAATTGCTCTCCGGGAAAGCACTATTTTATGTACCACTGGTGCAATTTTTTTACGCTTTAATTCTGCATATTATATGTATGAATGTGAAATAATTTGTTGACTTTTTGAGACTTTTCATGCTTTAATTAATAAAGAATGATACAAATATACTCCTATCTCATTTAATTCCGTAATGACTCGCCTTTATCATGAGACTGTATGCAACACATAATAAGTGGCCAGTAAAGTAAGCAGCTAGGTGAATTAAAAATAAGGTGCTCCGAAAAACGGCTTTTTTCAGGATTAAATAAGCCGTATGAGGTAAAGTCACCAACTTATATCAGGGTCTTAGAACCGAATTATTTTTAAAATCGGATATCGTTAAGGTAGTCAGAACGCTTTGGTAAAAGTGATAAGGATTTGAAGAATCTTTGGTCACATGTTCTATGAAAGATGCACTTTCATTGTCCGATGAAAAATCGATTCCCATGTGCCGTTTTTTTAGATATTTGACGGTGACATTAGGGTAATTTAACATGGGCTCTTATGTAGAAATACGGTTTTTTGGAGCTAGCGACGCTGTTCGTAACAAGAGGTTGTTGAGACGGCACTCATTAGGAACAAACTTTCGTGACAAATCCATACGGTACGGTAAAGTATAAGTTAAGGTAAAACAAGAAAGATATTTGCGAAAACCTGCCTGAAACTGGCAAGATAGAATGGTACCTACCTCGCAAAACGAAAACCACTACACCGACTTCGGCTAAATTCCGAAAATATATTTAGTTATCGTCTTTTCCATGCGTCTTACATATATTTTGTTTAAAAATAATTATATTTATTTTGGGTTTACCACTTAGATTGTGAATATTTAGTCAAGGTGTGTCGTCAACAATTCAGTGTGCAAGGGTTATGGTTTTACGAAGGGCGAAAATGATCAAGGAATGTTGAGTGTATGCAACCACTATGCCACCCAAAATGTATGGCAGCGTCTGAAATCACTTCAGATGAAGCCTCTTGGGAGACGAATTTGCGGTTTCTAAGAAAGTATTCTACCGAATAAGGTATGTTCTCATGGGGTACTTAAGAAGCGTTCTGGCAGCTTCCCTTCCTTCATATACTTCCCTCGTCAATTTACAGTAAGATCTCCTAACTATCATTCTATCTATAATTCCCTATAGTCCGGCCCTAAGAGTCACACTTGGAAAGCAGTGTGCGGGTTGCAACTACAAAAATAGAGCGAAATATTGACAAACTTGTGAAAAATAAACAGTGTCAAAAATCGAATTGATTGATTGAAGTATTTCACTTATAGAGATTATTGCACTTTTCAATTAAGTTTAAAAAAAATTTATTGATGTGGTGGTAAAGTGAAGTAGAGTATTGTGGCCTACGGATGATGCGAAATCGATTTTAGGCCCTTGCATAAAAAAAGGTTGAAGAAGGCCCCTGGACTAGAACCTGCAGATTTATCGCTGATTGGCTATTGAACGCCTGATCATCCGCGAACCTCACCGATTTTTAACACCTTTCCTCCCGCTTTTACTCCCGCTTCCAACTCATCCTACTCTTCTCTTACCATGTACTCAGTGTAAATGTTAAAAAGCAGCGGCGAACGAGGATTGGAGGAGATGAGGACAGGAGGAGAGGAGAGCATTGGCGACGATTCCAAATTTTTTAAAATATAGTGTGGGAGTGGAAATGTTAGAGGTTTATTTATGACCACGGATACTACACTACGAAGGAATTTTTAAAAAGCATTTAAAAGCTGTAAGAAATGGCTTGCGGATCTTTAATGTCTTAAGTATCGAAATAGCAGGCCAATGAGGGACATAGCTATGGATTTAACCGTTTAGATGTGCTCCGGGACACTTATTTTACTATCTGTTAATACACCAAGATCTTTATATAATGACTGACGGTACAGCACTATTGAGGTGGTATTTCTTGGTATGAAGAAATCATTGTCTAGTTCTCACAGAGATGGGAACCCAATGGGGGTCCTCTGAGGGTTAAAACACACCGGGACGGGGACCCAGTAACTTACTGATACGACCGCGCTCCCGGGGAGGGGTTTGGAAAGGAAGGATAAAGGAAAGAGGCGCCGCCGCGATAGCCCGACGATGCCTCTGGGATAGTGATAAGGTAAGAAGGGCGGGACGGGAAAGCCCTCGCCGCAAAAGAAGCGGCCAGGGCCCGCTACTAGCGAAACCTGGCATCAGCCACTAATGTGCCAACGATTTTGGAGGATTTTCCTATAAATAAGAAAATCCCATCGATCAAATCATTGGATTGTCTAGTTCTCACAGTGGGAACGAAACCCTTAGGACGGGCTCGCGGGATACACTCAGCAGGGACTATAAGCGATCAGCTTTTTTCCTCCGCCACCAGAAGGGGAAGGACGGGAAGGAACAAGGAAAGGAGGCGCCGCCGCGATGAGAGCCCGACGACGCCTCCAGGGGAAGGACGGGGAAGGAAGGGAGGGGACGAGGAATCCTGCACCGTCACAAAGGCGGGCAGGTCCTACTACTAACGAAACCAAGCAATACGCAATTAATATGCTACCAATTTTAGTAGATTTTCCTATAAGGAAGAAATATCTATCGATCAAATCGGTAGATTGTCTAGTTCTCACAATTCCAATACTTCCCCTTGCCGGTTATCTCACTTCTTTCTGTTGTATTTTATGCATATTCTTTATAGTTATGTTTTGTTATTGGGCCACTGAAAATTAGCAGTGTTACTGTTCGTTGACATTTAAAAAAATAAATAAAAAATAAAAATGAAATCACGATCAAAATCTTTTAATAGAAATTGGCTATAAGGATTGCATAGTTCTATTATGTATACTTTTCATTCCATTCTGGGTAGGCACTGTATTTTCGAAAATACACTAAATCATGGTTTGATTCAAAAAGGGACTCTTTCGTGGTGTTACCAACGTTGACAAGTAACAGAGCAGCGCTTAGTGGAAGAGAATGCCTTGAAATTGGTCATAAATGGATAAAAAGTGTAGTCGAGTAGAACTATTACCGAATAGTCCATTGAAAGAGAAAATAGGACCCCTACATAACAGTACGTGAAAAAGACCTCATAGTTTTAGTATGTAGATATTCGAACCTAATATCCCCATTTAGATGTATAAAGAATAATGATTCTTATGCCAACATTTTAGTGTCATCATCGATTACTGGTTCCTTCCTTATTTTTTTGTAGCTAAAATAAAAAAAATATCTATAAACGATACTTTCCCGATAACCCTAACAATTCATGCATGCATGTAGACTTAGTCCAATGTAACCATGTCTTATATCAGTGGAGAACTTGCACATTTTTTGAAAAAAATAGAGGAGATAGAGGACGTTAAATCTTGCACAACGCAAAAAACCCGAGGGCTAGGTAACGCTTCGTTCCCGAGATAAAAATTCTCAAAGTTGTTGAAAATCCAATGGCGCGAAAAACGGCGTTCGAGAGGGGGCGTGGTTGTTTCCAAGGGTCTGACGTCATATATGCCGTTCCGAGTACTCCGAGGTAGTACTGCAGCGGGGGCCGCCGTTCCGGCCGCTTCCTCCGGGACTCTGGGCGGCACTAACGGGGAAAAGGTGCACGGGCGGAGTTTTGGGGAGGGCAGCGGAGTCTTATATGGTAATGAAATTTAACTTAAATGGCAAATTGTCAGAAAAATTGCGTAAAATTTATGTCAATAAAACAGCTACAGGATTGATAAATTTAGAAAATAAGATAATTAAGAAGTGTGATTAGTTATTGAAATTTAATGAGTCAGTGAGAGCTTGTCTATTATTATAGCAATACTTGTAAATAAAAGCATTAAAAACATTCCACAAACCTTTGAAATCAGTATTTTACCATAATTTTAGAAGCACCTCATATTTTCTCAGGTAACTCATATTTTCATATTCACATTACTTATATTTTGCCATCCAGAATCCAACCATTCCAATTATGGAATACAGAGATAGGTTGTTAACATAGACAGTTGACTTCTGGTGAAATTAAAATGGATTAAGGTTTTAAAATAAATTGCAAAGCAAAATCCATTAAAACATTTTATTGAAATCAAATCAATTTTTTAACAGTGGGAATATATTTTTTCTCCAGAGTTCTCTGGCCCAGTCAACCAGTGTCTTCGCTAAATTTGTATCATAATTCACAATTTTAATTTCAATTTTGGAAATGACTTCGTACTTAGGGTTAGCAACGCACAATATTCCTTTTTCCTTCCCATAAAACAACATTTGGAGTTGCAGTTGTGCATTCCCACATTTGCTAATATAATTCTTGCATGTTTCAGATGTGGGACACTTCACCTTAACCACATATTCAGAACTAATCAGGCGATGCCACAAATTCAGGGAGTTCAGTTTTCAATAAAAGTCCTGTATTTTCAAAACTAACACCCAACTCTCGTCTTAATGACTTAATTACATCACCTTCTAGGTCTTTCCCCCTCTTTATTGGCCCTGTGATTTTAAAGGGTCGAGCACCCAACAGCTGCTCTGCCAGGGCACCACCACCATCCATCGCACAGTTAGCCTCTGTATAAATCATTGAGGCACCCACTCGTGCGTACCTCAACTTATGCCACAGGTGACATGATACCTGCCCAACAGTCAATGATGATGCTCGTAAACAAAGGGGCAGGGTCATTTTTGACTTAGCAAATTGAATGAAGTCCTCATAGAGCTCCTTGTGTAGGCTTTCACGGTGTGGTGAGGATTCAGCAGACAGGTTTTCGGAGTTACTACCGCGTAGATTCATCTCTGCAGACGACAGTTTCGCTGGCATTGCAGCAGGCTTCTTGCACCGGCCTTCGACGGGGTATTTAAGAGACGGGCGATACCACGGATCTCCACTTCATTGACCTGAAGAAGCCTGCTGTAATGCCGGTGAAATTGTCGCCTGCAGAGATGAATCTACGCGGTAGTTAACTCCGAAAACCTGTCTGCTGAATCCTCATAGAGCTTATGGGTCAAATTTTGAGTTTTAAATAAAATGCCCAAATGAAATAAGTCCAACTGCTCAAGGGAGTGAGAGGGAGAGTTGTAAGCCAACAGAACACATTGATCGTTATTTTCCCTGCAGTCCATCTATACCCGGTCCTTGATATCACCAATTCCAAGAATTGGGTCCACAGGCTTCAAATTTCCTAGATCAGTGGCCATAAGGAGTTGGTTTCTCACACCAGACAAAGGTGGTTTGCGCCAATAGCACTCAACTTCAGTTGGGGAAGGCTCTAAGCTCTTCTTGTGGAGCCACACTAGGAAAGCCAAGGAAGGCATGCTTGCATCCCCCTTAAAACATGAAGTGGTAAACATTGCATCGTTAGTCATCTTCCAGAAAAATAATTTATTCATTTTATTTTTTACAAATTATTATTTTACATATTACCATCGATTCTACTTGCATATTGCGTCTATAAAAACGTCGGTATACGTCTAAACTTTGATGAAATTACAATAAATTTAAGAGTTACTGGAAACCATTACAAATAAACATCATAACATAAAGGTACTTATAAAGCCATTAACTGTGGTATTAGCTACTAATAAAGATATGCATGAATTAGTTAATAACTAGTACTAATGAATCATTACGCCGAAGCATTATAATCACCCGACGACGCTGTGCAATCGTGACAGGCAATGCTCAAAATCGTCTTCGACGTTTCGTCGAACACCATGGTGGCATTATAATTTTTGGCCGTAACTTTACGTTCCAGAAAAACACTTCACCCGGCATAAATTATTAGATCTTTGTAATGGCACACGTCAAGTCGCCCTCTCAATGTATTCTTTTTTCATAGATCTGAAATAGAGATTCATAATGTAAACATTGCGAAAAAGTCACATGTATTATCACAACTTTGCCAATAATGACGACCTACAGCAACAGAATTCACATGAAAACAATTTATATATTCATTTATCTTGTAAACAACATAAAATACTTACCGCAAAGCCTTTCCATTTCGTATTTCAGCTGATGTTTACTTGTCACAGCTCATTAAGTACTCCATCATTATGGGAGAATCGACTTCGGGCAGATTTCCGGACTCCGCACGAATATATCCAGCTTCCATGCCGATAATTCTCTTACGTGTAAAATAAAAACAGATAGCGTACTTCTTTAAACTTGTACTACAGCGCAGGAGATGTATATCTCAAGGTAAATCCACTTTCCAGCGTCTCAAACTGATAAACACTTTGTTATGCCTGGTTACCATGCCACGGAACGGCATATATGACGTCACGCGTCATTAATGCCGTAAAACGATTTCATTATTTTCAGGGCGCTATTGTTCAGTTAATATGCGCCACTCAGGTTAAAGAGAAGTATACATGTTAAAGATTTTTGATGTTCTATACGATGCATGAGTTAAATTGCCTGTACAAAATCCTTGCAAGTTCTCCATTATCTTGGGATGAGGTCGCAATTGGATTGAAATGCATTCTACAATAAGAACAAATACGAGTTTTAAACTGAGGTGAATTTTGAGACTCGAGGAGAGTGGGCGACCAATCATTATGTGAGGTTATTTTGGTGATTTTTGAACCCCACTCCAGTGAGATATCGTGAGAGTTGGCTCGACCCCCTCCGCCCCTGTAATCTCTCGTGACATTGTTCAAAATGCGTATTTTCAGCGTAAATACGTTACTCTATGCTTCTTTACGTTTGATTTATTAAAAGAAAACAATTTGTACATATTTTTAATTTTTGATTAGTTAAGACTAGTATTTAAGATTACTAAGATCGTAGCCTCGAATAAAATTTTACTCTGTTTCTTGTGGAAAAAAATTGATTGTTATTTGCCAGGATCACCCTCCCTCCGACGTGAGATAGGTTGAGAATCGGCTTAACCCCCGCCCCCCCCCCTAAACGCCTCACGTAATTAATGGATGCCACCTGAGCGATGAATGACTTCCGGAACAGATATTTTATTCTAGTTGAGAATGATTGTTGAATGGTAAAATTGAAATTTACCGGTGCATATCTAAACACGGTGCATATCTATCATATACTAAACGTCGCAATTTTATGCATGAATGCAGACATACTTCAAACATTATTACGACACCTGAGACCAAAATCAAATGAGAAATCAACGTTGCTGCGTTGGACACAGCGTCTTTTGGATTTGCATTCACTCCGATGAGGTTTCCACGCCGCGCTTCATTTCCTCCGGCTAAATTTGGCTCCAGTTTAAACCTCGTAAACCTCCCGCGCTTCTTGGAAGTCGGTCATTGTTGCGAGGCCGGTCCTCTTCGGAGCGCGGTGACGCCACGCAACAGACACGAGCTGAGCAAACCGTCGCAGACACAGCAGCTCAAGGTCTGGGTCGGGGACTACGACTCGCCAATCCCTTTGCATGCCACGGTATGGAGTGGGAGTTTGAAAAAAATTCATTCCACACCATTTTTCAAAGCATAATCCAATCAGCAAAAAGGCTTCGTTTACAGAATTTTTAAAAACTGTTGATGGTGATTTTGAGAAATGAAGTATGAAGCATTTTTCTGTTTTTCAATCCTAGTTCAATAGCTATTCTCCACGAAAAATCGACAGTCTAGACCAGTGGCGTAACTAGTAATTTTCTAAAGGGGGTGAGTAAAGGCAAGGGGGAGGGGACCCCCCCGAGGCATCTTCGGGATAACCCATAGTTACGCCACTGGTCTGGACCATATAATGACGCCGTCAAACACTTCTGCCAAGCTTGCTACGGCTATTCTACTTCTCTACATTTTTATAACTTAGAAAACCCAATTATAAACGGATAACTTCAAAATAAAATCTAACTTAACAACCGTTAATCAGTCACTGCTATTCGTTAGTTCGAGAAATGAAGTGTCAAGCAATTTTTCTGTGTTTCCATCCTAGTACAATAGCTATTCTCCACGAAAATTCGACAGCCTTGGCCATAATTTTATGACGTCACGCACTCCTGCCGAGCAGGGTCTGTCTGGCCAGGTCTTCTCGTCGGCAATCGCCGAGGGCCTCGAGCTTAGGGGGCCCCACAATATTCGCGTCTATCCTGAAGCGCAAATGAAGGGTGTAATAAGAATATATTCTAAGAGCCCGAAGATAAAAAAAGTGGAACCTGATGCTTTTTTGAACCGGTTATTCTTAAAGGTTCTTTTTGAGGTTTTTTTAGATTTCGATGCAGTTTCAAGGAAAAAATTCACTAAATATATATAGCACCATAATAAGCTATTAAATTTTATAATACGTGAAATTTTTACTTTTCCCTTTTAGTGCGGCGCGCCGATACATCGGATTTTACGTAGTTGTTGTTAAATTTGAGGACATTGTAATAAAAAAAAACTAATACATCAGTAAACGTATAAAAATGTTGTGATTGTTGTCCAATATAATCTCATTAACTAAAAAAACTGCTTAAAGATACCTAAAAAATTAACTATAAAATGTTTATTTTTCCTAGTTGCCACATTTTATTAAAATACCCTCCCCATTTTTCGACTGTACCCCGGGAAGAAGGGTAGCACTAAAAGGGTAGTATCTTTGGTTACGAAATTGCTATTTTTATTTCCTTTTGTGTAGTTTTTAAGTGCCATAATAAGGTCAAATCCATTTCCGAGTATGTGAATTTCTAAATTTTTCCACGGGAGGACCACCGCATTCCCCGATAAGGAGGGCCCCATCATGAGCCTAGGCGTAGGGTCCCCAATCACCCCAGAAAGCCCCTGCTACCGAGCACGCTACGGCCATTCTTAGACTCCTAATCTTTAAGCTTCGTGTCTTCGAGCAGATCTCATGGCTGCGGCCCAAACAGCTTCCCATTTCCTTCATTTCAGCTCCCTTCCTCTGGTTCTTCCTTAATTAAAGTGATAACCTTAGGCCATCAAGGCGCCGTGCTATCGGTGGACATGCTGCGCTGTCATTCTGGGACGGAAGCGTACCCAGATCGCAGACGGTGACCTCATTCGCAGCGAAGGAGTCTAAACGCTCCTTTCACACAGCACGGTTTCGCCCGTACGGGGGAAAACCGTACGGTTGTAAGTGGTTTAAAAGTAGTTTTCACTCAGCACGGTCACGTCGTACGGTGAGAGACTTCAGTTGAGCATTGGCTTGAGTCGGATGTGCACCTGTCTGTGTGCACCGCTTAGCTAAAATGGATCGAGAACAAGCAATTTTTTAAATTAATTATTACCTATCGATGACATCAAAATCAGGCTTCGGCGCCAAACAAACTCCAAGCATTTCACGTCGCATTTCTATATTCAAATACTGTAAGAGTCTTGTCCCACAACACAGGCTTAGATTCTATCAAAGATATAAGCACCTGAGCGTCAATTTCATACATTTTTCCACAGTGAACTGAGCAGCGTGCACTCGCTAGCGAACCAACCGTACGACTGAAACCGGGCTGTGTGAAAGGGGCTGTTTACTCCAATGCGCTACTACGCAGTTCGACGGGGACGGCGACCGTATGGTTCTAGTGGCAGACGGCAGCTGTATCACGGCGATAAACCGTCGCCGTATCAGTGTGAAAGCTCTTATCTGATTCTTTGCGCCACTATTGGAATGTGCCCCGTACGGTTTTCTCCCGTACGGGCGAAACCGTGCTGTGTGAAAGGAGCATAAGCCGTTCGAATCGGTCAAGTCAGGGCATAATACAGAAGGCCGGGCTTATTTTTTCAAAATGATCCGATTTAAAAATTAGTGGATTTAAAAATCCGACTTCGCACCAACCTGAAAATTTGTTATATTTTTTTCCCTCACCATTTCGCACATTTTGATGCCACGAATTTTTAAATCGGACCATTTTGAAAAAATAAGCGCCGGCCTGATAGGACAGGGGTCTTCTAACTTTTTTTTATGCAAGGGCCGTCGATTCGAAAAATAGATCACACATCATCCGGAGGGCTAAAATGGTCCGCTTACATTTACCACCACACCATTAAAATTAAAATAGAAGGAATGTAATTTCAAAGTGCGACAACCTTTATTGGCCAATAAGTTCAGTCAATCAATGCGATTTTTATTTTTAAGTTAAGACTAGTATTTAAGATTTCTAAGATCGTAGTCTACAATAAACTTTCGATCAAATTTCAATCAAACAATTCAAAAAGCGAGCCCACTAGTGTATCTCTTGTAACTAGGTGTCGCTAGCGTCCTTGGAGTGTCGTTCGCGGGAGCGGCGCTATACAATAATTTCTTTAGCCTTTGGGGGTTGCAAGAAATTAGCCGACGGGCCGCATGCGGCCCTAAGCATGAATATTGAATACCCTAGAATACTCTAGCCGTAGGAAATCCTTGTCGCATCTCAACCCTCCGATCTCCACTGTGAATAAAAGGGAAAGGATTTCCACTTCGAGTCAGACGGCTGGGTGATGTTCGGGTGACTCTTTGGTGCTGGTAAGCGGGTATCCATTAACCATATACAGACAAATGTTCCCATTTGGGAACAGGTTTATAAAAATTCATGAAAATGTCATTTAGTATCTGTGATTATTTTTATATATATAGTTATGTAAATAAAGCATGAATGTATTTTTTTTAAAGTGAATTGCATGGCTTGTGTGCATACATTGGTCGTTAATTGTACCTTTTCAAAATTGGTTATTTTTATCACCTCTGTAATGAGCATGCGGTTATTCGATATTTTTCCCTACATTAGCTTTCCAGAAGCGGATTCCCATTTATTCAAAAGATAAATATATATTTCGTAGTTGAAATCAGTTTTTTGGTCAAGTGGACATTTATTTTCCAAGCAATAGCAAAATTTATTGGCGTGTTCCCCTTTGAGAACATGCTTGAAAACCCATTAAAAATTTTCTGTTCGGGTTTTGTGTTATAATATCTCTTAATTAGTTGCTAAATAAGTAGGATATGCAAAAAATAATAATAAAATCAGTTGGTGAGTTAGTTCGGCCTTCAAAGGGTTAATTACATGAGGCGTTTAGGGAGGGGGGGGGGGTGAAACCGATTCACACCCAATCTCAGTTGGAGGAAGGGGTGGTCCTCGCAAGTATCACGTGACATCGTTCCTCAAGAAACAGTGCAAAACGTGATTCCGGACTAAGATCTTAGTAATCTAAAATACTAGTCTCAATTATTGCTAAATGAAATTAATAAAACAATTATTTAAAAATTAGCCAGCACAATGAAGCATAGATTAACGTATTTAGTGTGAAAATACGCATTTTTAAAATGTCACGAGAGTTTGGGGAGGAGAGGCTATTTTCACCATATCTCATTATGGGGGTTAGAGGGGTCCAAAATATCATAATAAAATAATTTAGAATAATATAAAAATATAATAATTTAGTCCTGATCCTGCATTGCATCACTACATACACTTAGCATGAATGTCACTATTTTGATGAGTTTCTTGGTAGGTTCCTCAGTCGAAACATTTGGCCTAAGTGTTCAGTAAGATGTGGTCAACCAACGTGCTTCATTTAGTTTTCCAAGCATCATAGTAACGAGCCCTTCTGGACATGTTCTTGACGCAATGGCGTGGGACAAGGTGCGTATAATAAGAGGTGGTCTCAGCTGAAACTCCGTGCGGGCGTGACGTCACGAAGTTCCCAACGTAGACGTATGCCAGGGAATAACAAGCAGGAACCGGGTCGTGATATCGCCTTTCCGCATCAAATTCTTATGAGTTACAACAAAAATATCGTTATTAGCCATCAGATTACGTTGTTTACTCTTCCGGAATGACCCTGTTTCCTTTTCAATCGCATCGTAAGACTAGCAAAGTAAGCAGAATTACCGTATTTTACATCCTATAGTTTCACCCGTAAATATCGTAATGATCATGCTATTTGGAATTCTAAACTCACAAGAGGAATAAGCTACCGTAAAAAATAGATAAACTCGTTTATTTTATTCAAGTATTTCCAGCTTTAAAATTTAAACTGAAAACCACGGCTGCAGATTTGTAGCCACTTCAAAATTGCAAATGGAATTCTATTGCTATCAAGATAAAACATCTACATGTAATGTAAATATGTATCACAACTATCATTTTGGCTAAAAATAAATATCCTCTGATAGTTGAAGACTGTAATCTGAGCTAAATAAGCACCAGTAGCAGTTAATTCGCCACAAAAAATTAATAAAGTGAAAACTACAAGCCTGCCTCAGCCAAGTTTGGATGCTTTAACAGGACATTTTTCCGGGTATGGAACTTACATATTTACATGGTGAATCATATCTGAAAGTACTAATATTAACCTTATGCCCATAAGCAATGCTATGGAATAATTTGATCTTTAGGAAAGTAAAATATAGGCTGAGAAACAAGATCGAAGGGATTCCGCACATAATTTCCATGTAACCTTCCATTAGGGTAGTGCAATGAGCAGAATAGAGGACGAATATTCCCCAAAATATGACAAGAAAAACTACAGAAACCACGACCTAACATGCAGTACATGTGCTTTTCATGAGAGTTGCATCATGGAAAACAGCTGCATGAAATGAAATCACCGACAGAAGTATTAAAAGGGAAAACAATTTTCATTTTTCAAACTTATGTAATGTACACACACGTCAAATGATACATTTTCAGATTTCCAGAATGATATAAGAACTCCATTGAAACTATAAAATTATTTATACAATCAATGCAAAGTACGCAAATTAAAAATAAATCTTAAGTACAAATGATGGAATATTTATATTGAAATGGTTTCAAATTAGTGAGAGAATCATGAATAGGAGATGAAAGCCGTAACGCATATTCCACATTGTCACTGGAATAGCTGAACCTGTTATTGAAAATGTGTATAAATTGCCGAGCTTAATTAGACGAAAAAATGGAATTTAACAATTTCAATGAATATCATAAGAATGATATGTACATCAAATGGTCAGTATCATCAATCATCATACATTCTAAAACCTATGGATCTTTATCAAACAAGCTATCACTCAAGTTTTCTATTTCATCTTTCAAGGTTTGTGCTACGAGAGGACTATATAATTAAGCACTTTCAATTTGCACACAATTTTCTGAAAATTAATTCTAATGCTAAGATGGTGATCTTCCTGCTTTCAGTGTCTTTCTGCTGGACTTCTCCCTTCTTCAGCTTAGGAGCTGCAAAGTACTTATCCAATAATTCCACGAAAAAGACATTAGTCCATTGGACATAGAAGATCTTCTGGCATCCAGCATTACTATAAGAAGACATTAGAAAACCGATATTAGAATTACATACAATAATAACAGTCAAATGAAACTATAAAACATAGTAATATGATGTAAGCATTACACAACAACCATCATTCCTCGACACAAAGATTTCAACATTTACCAAAATATCTGCATTTATAATTACATTTAATAACTACGGTCATAAAAAACGATTACATTGCTTAATCATGAACATTGCATTTGTCATGACTATTGAAAATAATAAGGTATAAAACCTGACAACTTACCAAACAGCAGAATAGATAGATGAATTTCACATTCAATAGGCATTTCCAATCATACCCTCTACATTAATCTTTCTCACCATGAAGATATAAAAAAAGAAAAAATCCACATAAAGCCTTAACGGAATGTTAAGTACCTATATATCCTTCAATCACTAACAAAACATACTAATTCTCTAGATAGGCTGAAACAATTTACATTTGTGTAAATAAGTGAAATTAAAAAGGATCCTCAGAATTTATCTTTAGCAAAACAATACTTACCTGTTCAAAGAAATATTCTCAATTGTTATAAAGTTACTTGAACCTCATATTCCAGTTCCCGAAAGATTTCAGCCAAAGTACATAGTAGCCTCAAATTGCTGAGCCACGACGCCAGGAACCTAGGAACTCTGAGGAACCGAAAGGCAATGTGGTACTTCGTGACGTCACGCACTTCCTCCCCCACTTTCAGCTGAGACCACCTCCTATTATACGCACCTTGGGCGTGGGATACCTTGATTAAGTACTTCAGGTCCTTATTAAGGTTTGAGATTTCATCTGGGCTGTGGTTTGGTACGTCACAATTTATGGGATGAAATGATACCACTGGGAGCTTTCCACATTCTGGCAGTTTTGAACCAGTCTGGCAGATGTCACCAGTGTAGGTATGCATACGGCCTTGAACAAGCACCGTCAATGTGTTTGAAGAGAGCTTGAAACCACTTGAAACGGCTACTCGATGGAATGCAAAAAGCATATAGCTCAATACATAGATTTTCCCTACATTTCTCCTAATTTTCGCAGGATGCCTCTTGGTTTGGTGAATGCAAATCTTCAGTGCAACATTCCTCATGATTTTCCTCATATACTTAACTTCCTCTCGCGTTCGTACATAAAGACATGAACTTGTACGAGCTAATGCACCGTGTAGTGCACTCGGAGGCTAGACTAAGATTGCTTTGACAATTGAAAATAGATATCTTTAAGGGCGACACCGAGAACATCATCTTAGAGCCCCAATATATTTCCTTGTACGACGGAAGCGATAAATTAAGAGAAGTATTGTGTTTTCCCCCAAACCATAAAGGACTCTAATGATTGATAGTCGTAATTTTGTTTCAGCATTTGCCTTTTACATGTAGACGGTTGGTATCCTAACACTCCCTGCCACGCGCCTTTTTAGGCCGCTTGCGGGGTAGTATGTAGATGTGTTAACAGACCAAAAGGCTGAAGCGTCCTGTGCATGGGTGTGTTGGCAGCTTTGTCGCTTCGAGTGGTGAGCAATGAGGTTGCAGATGCGGCAAGTGGGGTTATAGACCCAATCCGAGAGTCGTTAGAATTCCTGAGCGGAGGGCGGGCAGCGATAAGGGCACGATGACGTGGTTTCGGGGTGAGGAAAGCGAATCTGCCGACGCTGCATAGGAACGCTTAAGATTCTGAGATTGAGAAGGTAAGTTGGCTAATTTTATCTTGATCATATATTAACGAGCGTGCTGCGCCCGCTCCCAGCGGGCTTCCCCCGATCTTTTCAATGCAGATCCACAGAGGGATAGGCGCGTTTCTAATTTTAAAATGTAGAAAAAAAGGCAGGGTCTTATGTGCAAATTTAATTGGAATGTTCATGTAAAAATTGAGGTCAGAGGACCTCTTTAAACACAACATTGGAAGTAATTACACTATCCTCTGATAAACGCACATGATGACTCATACTTACGTATCAACAGGAGGCTTGAATGTGGAATCAGCCGCATTTTGATAAAAGTTATTTAAAGAATGCGAGATATTGTTGCAAATGAACAAATGTATCAGTTTGTGCGCCGTTAACGTCAGGAATATTTACCGGTTTTTCTTTTCTTTTGTTTTTTTTTCAATTGTTTAAAAACCAATTTTAGGAAACAATAGCAATATTTAAGTAGTAAGGTATGCCGTCGCATGTTCTCTGATAAATTCTGTGCATTTTGGTACCTCATTTGTAGAGTTTGGTTGCGTATAAGTTGAGAAAAAGGTATCTATACAGTTGCGATAATATAGAAGATTTGTATTTGTTTCTATAAGCTTTCTATAAATATTCTATTCTCTAATGTTGTTGTCGTATATATTTAAGAATTGTAAGACATACTACGAAGACGAATAATTTCAAGACGCCTACAAAGATGTCACGGAAGTAATCAAACAGGTACGGGGTGAAGAAAACTGTATTTATTAGGTGATGGGAATGCTGTCGTCAGCGAAGGCCAAGATGAGAGAATAACAGGAAAATATGGAATAGGAAATCGAAATGAGGGAGGTTATAGGCTCCTGGAATTCCGCAACGGAACATTAAGTAATGATTGCCCTCACAATGTTTATAGATCACATGCAAAGAAGATATGCATGGATAATGCCAGGGGACAAAATAATACTTCAACTAGATAATAATATTAGATATATATATTTTAGTGAAGCACATATTTAGACGGCAAAAGCTACTCAGGGGCCGGCAGTGATCATAATCTAGTTATGATGACGTGCTGTTTGAAAGTCAAGAAGTTAAAGAAATCAGTGAAGAACTCATGTCGACTAGAGAAACTAACGGAGTCATTAATCGCCTTGTAGAAGGCCATTGATAATGTGGTTTGGAAGTCAATACCAAGGATTCTGAAAGTAATTGAATTGCCCTACAATAACCGTGGAATTGTCCGAAGTTTGTATAAAAACAAAGTAGCTGTGATAAAATGTGGACCCAGTTGTGCAGATGAAAGAATGAAAAAGGAGTAAGACAAGGGTGTACGTTGTCCCTCATAATTTTTAATCTTCACATCGAAAAAGCCATCAGTGAAATAAATGGATGACTTTGGAAGTCAATATGTGTAGAGAATGAATAAATTTGCTGCGGTCTACTGATGGCATAAAAGTCAAAGCCGAGGCAGAGAATGATTTGAAGACTAATTTGACAATTACGGAGAGGATAATCGACAGACATTAGCTGGCAATAAAAAAAGAAGGATATGAAATATGTAAGCGTGCAGCAAAATAGAGGTGGCTTAGGCAAAAATAAAATTAGGAAACGAAAAGTTTGAAGAAGTGAAAGCATTTCGATACCTAGGAAACCGGATTGCCAACGATGGACAAAGCAAAAAAGAAATCGTAAGTAGAAAGCACAGGCGAAGAAGGTATAAGAATAATCTACTTACAGGTGAAAATGCAAGCATAGACAATCATAGATATAGGGAAAAATTATGAGCATGATCGAGTAAAAATGTTCTGCCAAAATTCACCAAGATATATTTCACAATGACTTATCAAGTACAAAATTAACAAAAATTTCCTGAAGAGGATGAGAATGAATGTATGATAATGAAAATTCATGAGAAGATGAGGAAGGCGAAAAAATACATGAAACAAAAAAGTGAAAAGCAAAACGACCTTTACCACCCACCAAATTTTGATATAAGTTACAGAAAAGTGAAATAATTAGTGGTGGGGGTTTCCCGGTGAGGTAGGGTTACGGTTCGGGTACGGGGAAAAGTGGGCCCTCAGGTGGCCTAAGAAAAACTAGTTCAAAATTGATTGATAGTCATTCCCTCAAGTTATACTTTTGGAATGCAGGGTGTTAGACCTTAAGTGACGCGACTCATAATACGGGGAAAATGATTTCCGCGAGCCGTTTGCTCTTGGATTAGCCGGCCGCGTGGCTTTGCGAAAAGCGTTAGGGGGGGGGGGGGTTCGCGGAAGATTACGCTCTCTTGTTTTCTTTCTTCGGAACGGTCTTTGGCTCTTTATCAAATCTACACTGCCAGCCTTCGAGGAAGTCGGTCGTTGCTCTAAGTACCGTCTTCCAAGTTGAGGAGTGAGACCATTTGAATCGCGAGATCACGTAATTCTCGTTGGTGGCAATTACAAAGCGCAAATATTTCTTTGAAACGGATTTTAAACCTCTAATATTAAAATAAAAAATGACTAAGCTATTCAGGCAGGTCGCCTGATTATTACGTAGGGGATAGCCAAGGTTCTTAAGGCCGTTTTACGCGGTACACGGAATTGCGCAATCTGACGTGCGAAGGCGCAAATAAAATTGCGTCGTGTAAAGCGTTGAATTGCTAGAACACATGCGAGAATGCGTCCATGCGAGACGGCAAAATAGCCCCTGTTCTAATTTCGTTCATGCATTCGCGCAATTCCACGCCATTTTAGAAATTAATGCAGCTCTAACCTGCGCAATTCCGTGCCCCGTGTAAAATGGCCTTTAGACTGTTTTTGGTGCCATGAAACATTTTCTTGTAGGTTTTCTGGCCAAATGCTACTGCGGAAACTTTCTATGGGATTTAAGATAGAGAAGAGTCCACCAATTTGAAATGATTTGAAGGCTATTCTCCACTCAAGCGAGAAACTATGTTACTGTTATTATCACGGCAATTGTTGATAGTAAATTTTCCATTTCTAGAAATTATTTTAAAGGACAATGTACTTCTTATTTCTTTCAGCATAATAGTGAAGTTAGTTTAATTTCATCTGTATGGTTAATTGCTTAACGTATGATCACTTTGAATTTCTATTTTGGATGATATTAAAAAGGTTATAACGTAAAATTTTTAGTTATTTTCACTATGTACGCTAATTTTTTCTTCCCAATGAAAGAAAGGGTTTCAATGTCCTCTTGGCGTAATTTTCCTCGCCCCTGTTTTGCTTTTGAAAGCCCGGCGAGGAATGAAAACGAGCGTAATTTATATTTGAAATGTGGTGGAAATGTAATTTTTTGAATTAACTAATTAGTATTTATTCGTTATTTGCGTATATACTCTTAGCCATTTTAATGTAAGATTAAATAATATTGCGGAAGTAGCCAGGAGGGAATGTTTTGAGATTTACTGGATGGGAGTGCGGACACGGAATTAACGAAAACGTCTTGCCTTTGGTGTCGGGAAGCGAATAATCACATCAAAATATTTCTCTACCCAAATTTTATTCCATTTTGAATCCCAATTGCAAATCAATTCAAGGATAAAATTTCAAGTTATGATTTTCTGCGTCTAATATAGCCAAAATTTAAGGTATTACCTCGGGAAGGAGAGGGGCTGCTGGTGAAGACACGGGTGGATAGCGAGGCGCTTTGGTAGTCTTGCTTGGCAGGAGTGCGTGACGGCATCAAATTATGGTCCAGACCGTCTATTTTTCGTGGAGAATAGCTATTGAACTAGGATCGAAAAACAGAAAAATGCTTGATACTTCATTTCTCAAAATCACCATCAAAAGTTTGCAGAATTCGGCGAACGAAGCTTTTTCGCTGAAAAAATAGGATTATGCTTGTGTGGTGTGGAATGGATTTGAATGAAAAATCTCCCCCTCCGTACCGTGGCATGTAAAGCGATTGGAGTGTCGTAGTCCCCGACCCAGACCTTGAGCTGCTGTGTCTGCGGCTGTTTGCTGAGCTCGTGTCTGTTGCGTGGCGTCACCGCGATCCGAAGAGGACCGGCCTTCGCAACAATGACCGACTTCCAAGAAGCGCGGGAGGTTTACGAGGTTTGAGCTGGAGCCAAATTTAGTCGGAGGAAATGAAGCGCGGTGTGGAAACCTCATCGGAGTGAATGCAAATCCACAAGACGTTGTGTCCAACGCAGTAACGTTGATTTCTCATTTGCTGTTGATCTCAGGTGTCGTAATAATGTTGAAAGTATGTTTGCATTCATGCATAAAGTTGCGAGGTTTAGTACATCATATGCATCGGTAAATTTCAATTTTACCATTCAGCAATCATTCTCAAGAAGAATAAAATATCTCTTCCGGAAGTCATTCCTCGATTACCTCCTGTCTCTAAATTCACCTTAGTATAAACTCGTATGTGTGATTATTGTAAATTGCAATTCATCCCTATTAAGACACTTTACCAAGATAAATATCTCATTTGCCTCTGATCTTAAGCATGATTGCATTAAGTTAAGTATCGAAGGCTTTAGAACTTGAATGAACCTCGTAGTATGCTTGCATCCAATGTTAGGGTTATCGAGAAAGTATCTTATTGTTGACAATGTTTTTTTTTAGCTTTGAAAAAAGGAACAAAGAAGGAAAAATTAATTGCTGACGAAATAAAATCTTGAAATAAGTGTTTTTTTCTTTAATGATCTAATTGGGAAAATTAGGTCCGAATATCCGAAGTGGAAATAAATTCAAAAAGAAAAACTTTGCAGGAATTCTTATGTTTTTCTTATTGGATCAAAAACTATCGGGCCTTTTTCACGTGCTGTAATGTAGGCGTCTTGTTTTCAATATTCATTAATAGATCTACTCGACTCAAACTTATAAATTTTACCCAATCGTGACCATGTTAAGGGATTCTCTTCTACTGTGCGCTGCCCGATAACTTTAAATGCCGGTAACACCACGAAAGGGTCCCTTTTCCACTTAAACCATGATTTTGTGTATTTTTGCCAGTACTGTACTTATTCAGTATAGAATGAAAGGAACTTAAAACAGGACTGAGTAATGCTTATAGCCTATCTCTAAGAATACATTTTTCTATAGTTAATTCTTTTTTATTTTGTTGAAAATATCCGCACACACGAATATGAAACTTCACTGTTAAATGAAAATGCAAGGGAATCTGAACAATGGTTACAAAATATATAGTAAATGATGCTAGTAATTATCAGTAATGTGAGGTATAGCCTAATTTGTGAGCATATCTTAGACAGAGAAAATGTTCAACTCCCCACTCTTCCCGAGGAAGTCCGAGAAACGGTTGAAAATTTAAATCTTCACGTGTGAGTGTTTGTTTCATCTGTTTTAATTTTTTATTTAAATTGTCAAATAAATGCCCCATGTAGCCATTTGCAAAGAGCAGGATAATTCGGACACAGGGATTCTCTCCGACCTTCCTTGCATATCCTTTCCTATGGCGCAGATAACTTTAGCTTTTATTCGCGTCCTCCAAAAACCACCACCTCCAGAAACGGTGAATTTGGTTTCGACGGTAACTTCGCCCAAATGACGACGCGGAATTCTTCTGGCATGGTCATAATTGATTTTGTGTCAACTGTTGTCCACCTCCAACCACATTTACAGAGACTAGACCCATGGGATCAGCATGAAATTCCTCCGAAATAGACTTCATCTTTACGAAAAGCTTTACCTTGCCCACACTCCTCCCGTGGACATCCGTATTGCATTCCCCAGCCAGGCCCCGAACTAGGACGGTGCAGAGGGCTCTGAGGGTTCTTCGGGCTGCAGATTTTAGGAGACGGCAAAATTTGAAAAGCTTTTTAAAAAGGTATTTAATTTTTCTTATCACATTATTCAACATGAATTATCAATTAAGAAATTATTAAACGATAATGTAAGGAAAAATTCTTGTTATCAAACATACAGAGTGTAATTTCAATTACCTCATCTAAAAAAATGGCTTACGGATATATAATACAGAGTGTATGATACATCCGTGATATATCCGAAAGTAAAAAGAATATGCGTATTTCTAATGCATATATTTATTAAACTTTAAGGCAAACGAATATGAAACTTCACTGTTAAATGAAAAAAAATGTGGACATACACAAAGATTTTTCATTTATCATTGCAGTATGTTCTACAACATCTCGCCGAACACCGTTGAATACATGTTAAACTTCACACTCATATTTACGAACCTCTCAAATTTAGATAACAGGTTTTTAATATTTTAGAGGGCATTTGGGCTCCCTTCTTTTCGGGTGTATAACCCTACCAGAGGCATTGGTTCGCGGTCAACTCATGCTTTGTTTATATGAATTAGTTGTATGGATAATTGTTGCTTGCACATAAATTGCAGGCTTGAAATTGAATTCATCGTTTTATTCTGAGAATTGTAAAATTTTGAGCGAAGGTCTACGGTCAATGTTAACGGATTTAATGCATCAACAATTTCCATGTTGATGTTTATACTGAAATCGAGATATGAGTTAATATTTATGGTAGAATTTCGTTTGAAAGTTATAAATGCTGCCTAAAAGACAAAGAATTCAATTCTAAGTTTATTATTTTTTTCCTCTTATCCTGACCTCGTTTAATTCATGGTAAAGTAGTTCTTGGAGTATAGGTCAATTTAGAATTCAGTTCAATCATATTTTATAATTAATTTTTCAATTTCATTCTTAGCTTATATTTTTTTGAGAAAGGAACAAATATTTATTTCGCAAACTGACTGATTTAACAATTGTATGTCTGCGGTCACTTACCACAAATATGGGTAATATAAGATGAGGGGTCCGGGTAACTGCTCACGGATTTCGAGGGTACGGCTGAGCCCCGCTGCATTGGGTAAAACTAAGACTTCGATAACTTCGATAAATCGCGATGCCATAAAAGGGGGAGAGCTAGGAAACGTATATTTTCGTCATTCGTTCGCCTGCGTAATAAAATCTCCGACGTAAATTTTCAGCTTTCGTTTCCCGGGCCAGGAATTATTATTATTGTTATTATTATTATTATTTATTATTATTATTATTATCATCATTATCCAACAAGAGTAAAATTTATGATTTACCAAGGACTTGCTGAAGCCATATTGAGGTGCGGAATAACAATATGGGGAACAACAAAGAAATGTTTATTAAGAATGGGAAAATTTTCAAAATAAAATGGTATTATGGTTGGATCCATCTCAGAAAAGTGTGTATAAAATTTATAAAACCGTGTATATTCTTCCCTTAGCGGATTTGTTTCAATACATCACGATATGTTACAACCACATTAGCAATAAATTTAAAACAATAAGGAATTCTCTGAATGATATAGGAGTCCTAAATTATGAGAAATATATTGTACTCAAGTACTACAAGTGAAACAATGGTAAGAGAACTCTGGGACATACCGTTCCAAAATTGTTAAATAGCCTTCCCCAATCCATAGAATTAACAGAAAAAATATAGTGCTAAAGCTACAACAAAAAAAGTGGTTTTATAAAAAATATGATGAAATGGTGATGTGAAATCCTTGGGATATATTCCCTTATTTAAATATATTTCTGATTTTTGTTTCTTTTTTACATTCATTGCTATACATATTTATATTTTGTGTTACTGATTTTGCAAAAGAAATTATGTAAATAAATGGAAAAAATGTACATTTTTTGTATTGCAACCAGTCTTTCGCATTGCCATCCGGTATTCGGCAAGTTTTTGTGAATGCGTGAAATACTTGTATTCGTAGTCTTGAATCCGATGCATGTGAAATACTTGGGATTACATTGTGCATACGGATGTGACAGTATATTTATCTTCTAGAGTGAAAAACCATTTATGTTAATGTGGTATAATATCTTCATTACATGTATAGGCATATTTGTTATTATTTTTCTCTTGATATGATGTTATTGGTTTTTTTTTATGGAAAATATGTTAAAAACGTTTAAAAAAGCTGCTGTAAACTTTCTTTGGAATTGAAATTTGCTTCGGAGTGTTATCTTCGTAACCTTTACATATACATACTATTATCGTTATTCCTTCCTCATTCCGAGCAATTTGTTTCACAGAAGTAAGATCACTAAATTAGTTTTAAAACGGCACCTGCTGACAAGAAGACACTTAAATAGCTTAGCATGATACATTTATTATCATAATACTGTTTTGACTTCGCATTAATTGTTGTTCTCCTTGTATTTCTTTTGTTAATATTAACAAGTATTAATAATATAATTTTTTAAATATATTACATTTGTATGTATTAAAATTTCCCATAACTTTGCTCTTTTTAAAGAAACTTACATTATATCGTTATTTGTTCAATGAAAAAATATATTACTTTTTAAATTATTATTATTAATACTACTGTAATAATAATAATATCAAAAATATCAAGACCTCGCAAGGTAAATAAAAACTATCTGGAAACAGGACGTGGTCACCATCATCCTCATTGTAATATCATCAACTGGAATAATACATTCATCACTTAAATTTGGAATTGAACAATTAAAAATTAAATGAAATACAATATATAACATTAAAAAATCTGTAATGCTGGATACATGTAGAACAGTTAGATTGTTTTTAAACGAATTGTAACTTGAGGCAGCGTCTTGGCAAGGCCCGACACTGGCAGACCTCCAAGTAAATCTTGTGGAAAAATAAGGAATAATAATAATAATAATTTTTTTTAAATTAATATTTATAATATAATATAATTTATTTATTACAATGATAAAAATTGTTTAAATAATACATTTGATAGTTAAAAAGTTTTTCAAACAATAGTTCCATACCTATAAAATATTAACCATTCGTTAACATCCATTCAAATAAGTAGTCACATTGCATAGCATATTACAAATTTTTTTAAAAAATGTTACAAAATATAAAATACTATCTGAAAAATATGATATTGTCATTATATAATTCAATTCAGTTAAGTATATCTTCCAATAAAACATTTAAGTTCTCTAAATATTTACATTTGAATGAAGTCTACATTATTTTTGCATTTTAATGGTTCTGCTAAGCATTAAGCTAATCAGCAGGTTCCATTATTATCTTTACTCTTACAAAGCATTTATTAAGTTTTTACACACAGACAATATATATATACCCCATCATACATATGAGCACTAAAGTATTCCTAAACTCCCTAGCCACATAGTAGTAGTAATAATAATAATAATGTGGACTTCGGTATCCTGGGATCATCGACCTGTGTCTATACCCATTCGCTTCCTCTTGTCTCTCAATTTCGCACCGCATGCTCTGAGTGCTGAAGCTCACAGCTCAGGCTGTGTTTACAAAACCCCGTTTCGGTTTGTTCCTACAGCACTATAAGCGCTGCCGGCCTTCGCCGAACGGAAGTTCTTGCCATAACACTTGGTAAGTTATTGCTACTTGAGTAGCCATTTGAATGCGTGGCCAAGGTCTAGGGGCCAAGAAATGAAGCAGGCGTCGCCAAGTCAGAGTAGGACCTCCCTTTCTTCTAGAGATCCGACCACTGGTTGGATTGTAGCTATTATTTAGTTTCACCGGTCTGCCACGTCTTCACCCATCCTTTTCTTTAGAAGTTAATTTATTTTTTTGTAGTGTCTGATCTTTTTAATGGTGAAAGTAACTTACACACTCGTTTTGGCGCATAACGTCATCATCAGCTAAAATTAGTAAGTTAATAATTTTATAATTTTTATATATTGTTAACGTAAGAGGATCTAAGGGGGGAATGGGAGCACGTGCCTTCTCCCCTATACGCTTAAAAAAGACAAGATTTTTAATACGGTCCCGTTATTATTACTGTCGTTTTGTTTTGTGTTACGGAGAATGGAGATTAATACCAATATTTCGTATAGTAACTATTATATGCTGCTCTTAATCTCAAATATTAGAGGGCCGATTGCCTTTCAGACCCGTTTGCCCATCAGAAAAAAATCCTGTATCCGCCCTTGGTTGTTAGTATAACCTGATGTTAACGCAATGAGTCGCATCACGTTTTAAGTTTAGCTAAAGAGACGTTATGTTTCTCTATTAGAAAGATAGGACATTTAAAGATATAATTATTTCAAATCATTGTATTGTACCGACCAAGGGGACAGCATAGAGGAAGTCCAACTCCATCTCATAGACGGCTGATTTTTGTGATCACTTCGGTCAGAGTTTAGTCGGTTTTCTAAAATGTCCGCGCCGCGGTGATAAGTGCGATGCGATCCGCTTTTTCCCAATACTTTGCGGCACAACTAGTTTTTAATTGCGAGGAATACCACTGAGCTTTTTTGACTATGAATAATCACATCATCATGTTTTTAAATTTCGGTTGACACCCCTAATTATACCTTATTTCTCCGTGAAACTCGGATCACTTTGTCCGTCAGCGACGCGAGTGGCGACTCTTGCAAACCCATTTTAATGCGCCAATGCACTAAACTCAAAAACCTGGCCAAATTGAGGATCCTATTTTGTAATATTCGTGATATCTACATACCTCAGCCAATATAGTTGAGCCTTAGCCGCTGTAGGTTGACGGGTAGACTGATAGTCTTGTGGGTATGGAACTTGGCTGCTGTTCGAAGTGGTCCCGGGTGAAGCCTTGGGAAATGCCTAATAAAAAGTTGTTAAAGTGCGAGGATGTCCAGGGACGATATGGGAGTTATTCCCAGGCGTGGATTACGGTCTCTCGAGTAAATTTAGCGACAACTGCTTCAATCCTGTTTGTTCATTCGGAAAAGTTAATTAATAGTGAAGACACGGATGCCACCTGATCACTTGGAGGATCATGGATCATAATCAAACTTAATATGGAACGCACGTTGTACAGTGACTACAGATTCCGTCTGTAAAATGAGAAACTCGAATAAAATTTTCTTTTTCCTTGTCACCACCTTTTTTACTACGGCTCTCTAACGGATGGCGGGGGAAAAATACGCACTCCATACCTCCACTGCGAAAACGCTCTACAATCGCCCACCGAATCAAATCCGCTCATCTATTTCATGGAATTTTATCATCTGCATGTACTACTTTAGTTCTTAGAATTGACTCCGGAAGTCTCGCCTTTGATTTTTGTTATCTTAATCTACTACTTTTATTTTCCTATCTCCAGGTAAGTTGCTGAGGAGGTATTATAGCTGAAGGTGAATACATCTTAGAAAATATCATTGCGTGGATATATCTGATTGCATTAAAGATTATAGTCTAGGAGAAACAAAAACATGTTTTGTCTTTACTTATCGAGCTATTCAATCAAACCTTGAGTCCATCGATTAAGTATGTGTTCTTAGAACTGAGTTAAATCTCATTTCATCAAATTTTGTTATCGGCATGTACTACTTTTGTTCTTAGAACCGACTTAAGTCTCTCGCCTTTGAATTTTGTTATCTTACTATACTACTTTTATTTTGCTGTCTCCAGGCAAGGTGCTAAGGAGGTATTTTAGTTGATTGGGAAGTGATATAGTTGTTGGGTATATGACCAAATATTATGACGTTTAGTACAATTGCTACAATGACTTTGATAACAATACTAAGAAACAAGAAATCATCTCCGATTTTTTTGTGAAGAAATAGTAAGCAAAATGGGAGAAAAATTTTGTTTTTTACCCTTGTGTAGCATACTAATTCCATGAGACGAGTCTAGTCCTTATCACGAATATGACCGATAAATTAACTTAAACGTTAGGCGCAAATGGTCGGGCAGCACTCATATTAATCTATTGCTCTGTTTATGAATTCCCGGATTTTTGAAGCAAGATAAAACAATCTAATGCAACATTCTTCCATAACTATTCAAGAGCCATTTCATTTATCGCATCATATTGATAATATTGGCAAGTGATAATGAATCCCATAGTTATATCTTTGCACTTTGTGTTAGTATGAACTGTAAATAGCAAATTGCGACCATTCACCCTTTTAACAATTCCTATATATAAGATATCCTCCTTGAATGTACCAGTCTGAGTTTCTATTGACTCTGTTTTTTTCAATTTTATGTGAGTAAAACTAGTGTCTATTGATAAATTTCAAAAATATTATATTCGTTTTTTCTCATTGCATGGAGACAGTTTAGTAGTAAGTAAAGGACAATTTGTGCTCCCTATAGAAAACTTCAAGGGCAAAAACTGTCATCGACAATCAAATACATACTACGCTAGGGAATCGCCAAATTAGATAAATGCTTGCAGAATGTGTTTGGCCGTCATATTTGCGGTAGTTCGGTCTAACTTCAATGCACTAGAATGGCATCCAACGTTGAAAAGACTTAGTTGAAAGAGGTTAGTTGATGTGATTATCTCAGAGAGAAAGAGAGGTAATGCAAACATTTATGGATAGCTTTGCGATAACTGTTGTTATCCCTATAGTAAATGAACGTATTTTCTCGACTAGTTACAGGGCAAGAAGATAAACTTTCTCATTCTGAAGCAAGGACTTAAGTGATACGCTTACTGCAAAATCCCCTTAACCGTACTAAGAATTTATTTCATGGACGTTTGTTACCAGGATGTATTCATCTTTGTATGTATTCACTTCACAAGTCTCACAGTCAGACCAAATTCGTGCGGATTCCGAGGACACATCTGTAAACATTTGCGGTTGCGGATCGGCTGGGTTTACGTGTGTTTACTGGCTCGAGCCAACACATTCGCTCAAACTGTTTTCTTTCCAGAACCAAGGGGAAGTTCTGTGGAAAATTCGTTGATAGTAGTGCCAATGGACGTATCCATAATAGTCATTACCACATATTTCAAGAGAACCTCTAGAATTCTTTCCAGGAATTTCCTCACGCGAGCAGTTTAGAAAAATGATCGACTTATCGCACGCCGTAATACTTTTGAACTACAATGAGTCATAGATTTAACTCCGCTCGATATTTTTTCTTGACGAAGAATATTTAATGGTTTCCGATCATCTATGGATAAGAACGATAGTTTAAAGTTTGCTGCAATTGGGTTTCAAGAAATATAAATGAATTCGCAATCTCAGGCGTGACTTCGTGTAAGGGCTTCATTAACGGCGGAATTTTAAAAAAGCTGTTTGATTCCACGTAAATTTATTTCTGATTCTAAGATCAGACGGATCTGTCTTCGATACAAGTGCACCAGATGATGACGCGCCACGTCGAAACCTAGGACTTACATTAACGCTTTCTAACTCTGACCTACTTCTGGGAGAAAAAATTTCAAGACTTCTGATTCTAAAAATGTTTAAAAAAAATTCCAAGAATGGAGAAGGGTGGGAGAAGTCAGAATTGAATTAACAGACAACGAATATTAGAACAATAATTATGGGGCGAGTACGCTATAAAATATCGCACAGGAAATGGAGAAGGGAAGTGTCTATGTTGGGAAAGAGTACGGGAGCAGACTACTTAATATTTCACGTCTTTATTTAGATTCCACCAATATTAATAACATGATTAGTTACACCATGAGCTCGAATGCAAGGCTTAGATACATTCCGCCCGGAAATTGTATAAAAAAAAACATAAAATTCACACTTACCATGTTCTTATTATAGGAGAAATTGGGTTCTCAAGGTCTATGATTGAACTAAGATCTAATAATTCAGCTCCTAAGGAGCAAATGACCATCCGTGAACCCGAAGGAATTTCAGCCTTTCATTCATTAATATGCAGAATATTGTACATCTATGAAATTTTAGATGCATTGTGGAATATTGGAAGCATAATAAAATTTGAAAATTAGAAAAAGTAGATAAGCTTCTTTATTCAACTTTTCAAATATTGCCGCCCACTGAAATATGCAGTCGGGGGCACATGGCCCTCCTGCCCCGCGCTACTTAGTTCTGGGCGTCGCGCCATTTCCGGCCCTTAACGAAGTTTGACTTTCTCTATCGCTGTTAGTTAATCTAAGGCCACTTACAAGGGTACAGCATGAAGGAGGCCCAATTCCATCCCATTGAAGACTGATTTCTGTTGCCAATTCGGTCGCATTTTAATTGGTTTTAAAATGTGCCTGCGACGCGGTGATGAGTGCAATGCGATCCACTTTCTTTCCAATATTTTGCAGCATGTAATGTTTGTAATTGCGAGGAATGTGTAAGTCTCTAGATTACCTGTGTTCGTCGAGGGGTCATCAGGGAACCTAATTAAGACGCAAACACAAGGGTTTTAATGACTCTTGCTTTATTCACCCATACTGTACAATGTGCCGACCAAAGACTCCCTCCCGCTCTCGAGCGCACTACACTCCCGCCGGCGCGGCGTCACCGCGAGACTTCCCCGTTGGCCCTCGCTTATCCCTCCTCTCCTAGTCACCTCATGCATAGGCGACCTGAGTTCATCTGCTGACCATGCACTGGCAATGCTTGGTGCGTGGGTAGGAGAGTGGGGAAGAGCTAATAAAGCGATATGGGGCAGGCAAGGAATGGGGTAGGCGGATGACATCATCATGCATATGAATTCCGGTTAATCATACCTTATTTTCTCGTGAAATTCGGATCAAATTGTCCGTCAGTGACGCGTGGCGAGTGGCGACTTTCGTAAACCCTTATAAATACGCGGTGGGTGATAACACATTTAGAGGAAAATTTGAGGATCCTCTTTTGTAATCTTCGTAGCCACTAACATGAAAATAAAAATACTAGCATACCGTGATATCGGATGTTTGCCAAGCACGGCGCGACAACTTCTTTTGAATTGTCGAACTGTGAAGGGGGCAAATAGGATTGAAGGTGAACATAAGGGTGGGTCATAAAACTCACTTTTTATTTCGAAGTTGTACTAGCGTGGAAAAGTTAACTGAAATATTCAAGCTTTTTTAATATAGAGTATTTCAAAGAGCATCGTGCCCGTTGTTGCTGCTATCACCCATTATGCCATAGGCCAAACTATCTGCTTTCAGGTACTGTTTTTCAATTGCATTGAGGTCATCAAGCCACCGAAAGTTATTCATTCACACTATAATAATGCACAATGTTCTAATGCTTACAACTGAAAGAGTTTTTTATCAGGCCACCATAGTAAGCATATTACTCGTTTCGAATTTTCGATTTTGTGCAAAACGGCATAGTTACTTTTTCTAACAATACTGTCTTAGGAATGCACAGCATATAATGGTTAAAACAACTATTGAGTTCCTGTTGGATCTTTACTTTTTAGGGTGTAAGTGGGAATGATTTATAATAATAACTCCATCAAAGAGAGGCTCATTGCGATATAAGTCGTTTTAATTTAACAATAACTAAAAACCTTATGCTACCGCACTACCGCGACAGTAAAGCAAAATAGGATAGTTTCATGGAGTCTATTATAAACTTAGCGTGAACGATAACGTCCCTTGTTAACATGACGGGCCTTGTGAAATAAACTATTGGTTTGGGGATTTTCATGTCGTTGAGTCAGTGGCGGCTTGCCCATAAGGACTCTCGGACGCCGCCCCTCCCAAATATTTTAAAAAGTAAAAAAAAATTAATATCCATTATTTATAATTATACATCTAATTAATTAGATTGTTTTTTCAGTCGCATACATCGAAAGTGTAGGAAAAACACGAAAAGAAATAGCGCGAGAAGTTCGTATTTGTAGCCGTGGGGCGCTGGCCAGAACGTCCCAATCCATCCCCATGCAGTTATATGGAGAGTGGTAGTGGTGGGGGCCGCTGGTGCTATGACGCGTCTAACGTTGTGTCTTATGGAAGTCTTGGGACGTCGTCCGAGAATGCGCAGAGCGACGTGTGAGTTGACATCGCTGCGCAGGCCGGCGGGCGTATAATCTGGCGTCTACTTGGTGCTGCCACAGAAAAGGGACCTACGGAATCAGAATGGTCACTGTACTGGGTGTAGCTATACGATTTTAATTTTTAATTAGTGGTAGGTATTGCTACAGAAAATAAATTATCTCATTATGCTTGCGTTTTTGTGTGTTTGAATTCCGGAACACATAAAATCCAACCAGTTAAAGGCCGTATTGACGAAGGAAAACTATTCTCGAGTATTTGCCACAGTTTTGTTATGATTACGAATTTCAAGAACCTTGGGGAAACTAATATTATAATATTTAGGCCTTAACAATGTATTCATATCTTCCCGATGATTAGAAATGCGGAACCTATTTTTCAGACGAATTTATCAAAAGGCCTGCAGTATTGGGAAAAATCAGTTAACATTCCCCACTGATTTATAATTTAAGAAATAGGTGCGTGCGTGATAGGGTGAAGGATTGAACATGATTTAACCCGTAAAACGTGACTTTAAATAGAGTCATTCAATGAATGCCAAAAAGTGCCGCGTACAATGCACCTTTTGTGTGTAGATTCATCATTTTTCTAGCCGTCCTTGTTCTATTAGTTCATGTTCACCTAATTCCTCAGCGGCAGAGCGGTAGCTGTCTGACGGAAAATGTCCACTTGGATCTGATTTAAGTGGCTTCGAAGAGTTCATATCATGGTGCGGAGATACTTACAGCTCCCATATGTGGCTCAGAGTCGTCTTCTTTTACGATCTAGAATTTATTTTCTATTATATCATGGCAATTATTTCGAAGACATGGTTATTCCAAGTGCGACCCGTTGGCGTTTCGTGTGTTTACCACATATGAATCTTAGACTCAAGGAGATGGTCCGTGACGTCTTCTGTTTGCTTGAATGCCTTTGCTGACCTTAAATTCGTCCCTCAGCTGAATCAGCATTGGTGGACCTCGACTTCTATCTCCCTTGAGTCGTCCTTATAGTATGATAGTAACGGCAAGACTCGGAAAGAACGGAGTGAAATGAGTTCAGACATCATTTTCGAGGAGTTAACTGTGTGTAATTGCCGATTAAGAAGTTTCTTAGTGCTGTGTGTACATTCAAGAAGACAATTTTAATTAATCAACAGTGCTCGTTTTTGATTTAGGGAAATATAGGGAAAAATTGTCCCAATTCTGTGTCCAGCCACCTTGTTCTTTTTGATCGTATTTTTCGTCGGCTTATTTTGTGTCGTCCCTTGTTTATTAAGTCCCTTGTTTATTATAGACTAGTACCTTTTCCATGTGTTCAATCGGAAAGAAATTGTTGTCCGGCGCTGGTTTCAACGAACGTGTAATTGATCACTTTGCTGGACAAAAGGAAAGAAGGATGGACTTCTGCAATATAACTAAAGGAATGTGAGTATTTCAGATTTTGTTAAAATTGTGTGTTTAATTTTTGATTTTAAATCGTATTGTATTCAAGAAGCAACGCGAACACCTCAATCAAAGTTTACATCTGCCATAGCAAAGCGCGTGCTTTCTAGTAGTGTTTGTTGCCTAGTGGAAGTCAGTGACACTCCCCTCCCTCCTCAGGTGTTACAAGTGTCATTGCTACATAAATCATTGCAAATATTGTATAGATTTGACAAATAACGCATTATGATTGCAAAACGAACAACAGAAGTGAATTGCGGGCATATTCGCACAAAGAATGTAGGCGCTAAAACCGAAAGTTACATATTTTCGTTTGTATTTGCAAAACATCGCAGCAAATATATTTTTATCCTTCAAGATCATTGATCAGTATAATCGAGAGTCCGGACTAAGCCGATCCGTATGACCGAGAGTCTTCTGCATTAAGTATTTATTAATCAAGCTATATTTGGAAAACTAGGTATTTTTGTTGAAAAAAACGGAACATATGGCATCACAAAATTTAATTCCTAGATTGCCGTAAAAACTTAATAAAATACACGAAATATTAAAAAATTATGACCCCCCGGTGGAGTGACTCGCGCCCCCCCTAGCATTTGACTCACGAGCCGCCACTGCGTTGAGTGTTAAACGGAAGCGGACATGAAATCCATATAAATTAATAAAAATGGTCGATAAAATTCGCAGTGCAATAAGGCCTTAAAATACTGCGGTAAAATCAAGGTGCTTATTCATAACGAAAATAACAATAACATAAAATAACATTTTGATGTCCTTAGTGTATCCTCTGTGAAATTTTGGATATAATGTATCAAAACAGCTCAGTTGATATTAATATAAATAAAAAATGTCCAATTAAATGAAATGTTACATAAAACAGCAGCGAGGGGTTGGCTTGACAGTAAATTTACGAATTTTGACGACGAAAAGTCAAATATGCGGTTAAAATATCATAAAAGTCCACTCATCGCGCCTGTGTCGCATTTATTCACGTGTATCGCATCTATATCGTATTTATCGCTTATGCGATTTTCACGTATCACAAGTTTTACAATGATCTCACAATATCTAGTCCTATACCCAATGCATCACAATGATTTATTGGGTATAGGACTGGATAGCTGACTAATTAGGCATATTATCAATTTAGATATTGGAAGAGCTTTTTCTTGCATACGTTTAATAACTAAGAGTCTTTAATATCTGGCCCGTTGTCGAGAGGAAACCGCTTGAGAGGCGGAGATGACAAGGAAAGAGGGGTAAAGGGGAGGTCCAGTTACGGGGAGGAGTGGCTCATCAAATCGCGCGGCAGTTGTCTGTTGCGAATTTCGGCCGCTCAGCCAAGGGGCGCGCTGCCTCCGAGCCGCGAAGATCGGACATCGGAGCAGTTACCGGCGTGACTTCGCCCCCTGAGCATCTGTTCGAGTGTGTCTCTCTACTACACTGGGTTTTGTGCGTTGACGGTGTCTTTGTAATCGAGGACGATCACTTCGCGATGACTGGCGGCGAAATCGGCACGTCTGGATTTGGAAGCGTGAAGGTAACATCCCCTGTAACTGACGGTAGATTCTCATTTCCGAAGGGTGCTCTGGGATTATACTCGAGGACCTAAGGCAACTACCCATGGGGACCTGTCCGTCCCGTTGAAGCTTGAGTTGATTTGTTTAGTCGTGCATGAGCCGCATGTGGTTCGTAATTTTTAACCTTTTATGAGCCATTCCTTCCCAAGCAGCAAATAAGGTTGTGATTACACGATGCATAATTTGGAAACTTTACATCATAGATACCCTTTTTGTAACATCCACGATGAGTTGTTAAAATAACGTTACATAAATACATATATAAGTTGTAATATTAAAAAATAGTTATTCCAAACAGTATGCACAGGTAGCATATGTTGTGTATAGAATTGAAGAGAACAGATGTTTTTTTTTTATATTTGGGGATTACCAAAAACCATAACAAGCACTCCCATTATCAGCTTATGAGATGCTGTAAATTTATCTTAGAACTGTTGTAATATGGAACTCAATGTCCACTGTTGAACATCGCTTTAACGTTGCTTGGCGGGTCCTTTGTATATTTGACAGATATATATACAATGCTAATTTGATAAAAATGTATATTTCACGGATGTCATATTTTATCGCCGACAATGTTGTGTGGATGTTATTGGGACATTTATAGGTGCTTGGGCAATGATAGGTTCTTTCTGAACAAGGAAATGAACCAGGCCTCTAAAGATGTCACCAACTTATGAAGAGTGGATGGAAACTTTCTCATTTTTAACTTGCGAGTTAAGGCATATATTGGGAAGGTCTTTTTCCTTCCCTTTTGTTTTTATCACTCTCACTTTTGAAAATTGTCTTTTTTTCCTTCTATGTAATTCTTAAATTAAATGCGGTTTCTGGTGTGACTTAACGATCCGATTCCGGAGGTTCTTGTCTTCTAATTATCACTAGGTTTGGTGGTCATCGCATCGACGGTTTAGTTGATACAGTGGACGATGTTGATGGAATCTAGAGTTGATATCAGGAAGGTTACATCACCGAGTAATTTCTATACATAGGGTTGTCGCTTTCTTCGCTCTATCTCTCATAGCTACCACAAGAATGCACTAAAATATCTAAGCACTAACTATTGTCATTCTGTGGAATTTTGCATCACTTTGTGTCTTCTGAACAGGACCATTGTGCACGAATGGCGTTCGTGAACGACTGAATCACGAGATCCACTTCTTTTGAATGACCGCTTCATTTACCGGATCTGTATGATAACCGAACGAATCATTTTGACACATGTCTGTCGAAACTGGTGATCCAAGATAGCTTGCTGTATTCTAAATTAGGTGTTGGGTGAAATATTTTTGCTTTGACTTTTATTTTATTGTGTCTTGTAATTGTAAGAATCGTAGAAGATGTTTGTAAAAATATGAATGAATTTTGGTATGTATTTCACGTAAATTCTTGTCTCTATTTGCAACTGTGTTCATCAAGTGACACGATTAGTTGGAATTAGGTTCGAAAAATGCTAGTTTATTTATTTAAAAATTGTAATAATTTTTCAAAAATAATGTGATACTTTTCTAAAAAAATCCTTCGTTGCATTTAGCTGATACAATTTTTATGATAAGATTCGTAATACTTTTAGTCATTCCTCAATATTTGCACTGGGCTGACATGGATATCGACAAGTTTTTTTTGTAGTTAAGGTCTTTCTTAAAGCAGTTTATCAGGTTAAATTTACGATCATTCATAGTTTATTTGTAAGGAAGCTTTTCCATTGAATTGTAAACCAAATAATGGTTCGGCCCTAACGGAAAACTAAGTTATCTCAATGAAATCAGAAGATTGCTTTTGTGTTCGATTTGGATTTTTCGAAAGCCGACTTTTTATGTTATTTCTGCTTTTCTGCCATCCTATCTAACATCGTGATGTGTGAGTTGGTTTTACTCTTACCCGGGTGTCCACACGAACCCCGGTTGGTTTTTCTTCGCACCAAAAATCAACTTCCATTTTTTCCTGGGTGGTTTTCATTCATCAAATTTCCTGTTTGGACATTATATACGGTACCATTTCCCTTTGAATTCCTTCATTTGGAAATTTTTTAATGACTTCTGTGACAAAAAGAGGGTATCTTGTGGCTTTAAATGTTGACGTGATAGACAAAAACGGAGGTGATGTTCTTATTCAGGAGGCTAAAGTTAGTCAAAAATAAGTCACCGATCTAAGACAACGAAATGCCTGTTCCGCGGAGTAATTAATCATAGCTGAAGAGGTGGTGGAGTACTCAACGAGGAAGGGACGAGACTCTGCACACAAAAAGAGAGGTCACTCAAATAGCTCAGTTCTTTCGTCTTTACGGTTTAGCTACAGCCAATATTAGGTAGCCACTAGAAGCTAGCAACAACTTTCCACAAGGTGCAGAAAAAAGTCGGGGAGGAAAGAATATTATTGAGAACTGCACTAAGGAGACAGGGGAATTGGATCGGGATTATTTTAAGAGGGAAGGGGATTATAAATACAGCAGTCGAGGGAACAGTGGAAGGAGAAAAGAGGAGAGGAAGAACAAGACTGAAAATGAAAAACGCTGTGAGCTTAGGAAGAAGGTGTAAGGAAACTAAGGAGGAGGCCTAGGACAGAGGAAGGTAGAGCCGACTTTGGTCTAATACTAACTTCCAAATAAGATTACTCGAGTATCAAATGCACTCAAGCTTCTTCGGAGGTGGAGTATGATATCTCTGTTCATTTTCAATTTATTGTTCAAAGTTTGTCCAAAAGTAGACTGCGGTATTTATTATATATGTACTTGAAAATTACTCTATTCAGTTTGATCGGATATATAATTCGTATTTACTTATGTGAAACTAGCCTCAAACTTCATTTTTATTTCTGAAATAATTCGTTGAACAAAGGCTTGATTAAAAAGTATTGAAGGTACATGAAAGTAAATTAAAATTTTGAATCATCGGATAAAAAACTATGGTATTTCAGCGATGAATATAATATATTTAAAAGTAGCAATAACGAAGTAATTAATTGTTGCGAGTTATTTTTGAGTATTTGGGACCTCTGCGGGCAGTGACTTTGTTGTAGTGCTTGACTTCACTGCACTTTCAGGGCCGCCTATGCAATTTTCAAACTATAGCATTATATGCATTTTACGGAATATTCCACCGTACGGGAGATAAAAAAGTGATTCAAGGTATTAAAAGCGAAAACCCTTTGAACAATTTCATTGAATTCAGGGAATATAAATGAGTTAAAACCTTAATGGAGCTCCATTTGAATAGAATATTGAGGATGCGTTGTTCAAATATCGAAGATATATCTGTGGGTAAGAAAATGGGGAACCCATTGCCCCTCCTGTAGGTCAATTTATTTTTTTAATCGAAAGACCACATTTCTGTTATGCGGAAAAGTGGTGTTTATTTGAAATGATGTGATGATGACGTATTCGGGACAAGCAGGAAGAGACATCAGGAAGAGACTAAAGTGAAAATAATAATTCTGTCAATGATAATGACACCACATCCATGTATGCCAAGCAGTTGATAGAGACCGCCCGTGGAGGAAACTTCTGCTCACTAATACATATTACTGATGACAACAGAAGTTTTGAGCTGGATTTATTTTATCCATTATCATCACTGGCTAAACATCCTAAAATTAGTTTGGTGCAGCTCTCCACTCAATCATCTTGTAAGCAAATCCAATCACACGCACGTATTTCTCCTCTTTCACGTCATTCTGAACCTGTTCCATGAATTTTATTCATCAAGGTTGAGGCATGTTCATCATCATCACTGGTCGACAATCCAAAGATTGGTTTTTTATCAATTAATTTATAATTAATTAACAAATAATAAAATAAAAATAAAATAATATTATTAAAATAAAATAAATAATATTCTTTTTTAATAAATTTTTCATTAATTATTTATTTATTTAAGACGCAGTTTGACGCACATCTCAGCTCAATTCTCCTATCAACTAATCTTTTACACCCACGTATTTCTTCTCCTTCACATCCTTATTTACTTGTTCCGTGTATTTTATTCCTCCTTTTCCGTTCTTGCCATCTACTCGCCCTTCATCAGGCCATCTTATCTCAGGATATGGCCGATACGTTTGATCTGACCTCTTATTAAAGTTTTTACGAGGCTTCTTTTCTCTACTACTCTTCTCAGAACTTCCTCATTAATTACTCGGTCGATCTATTTGATTCTCATCATTCTTTTGTGGCAAATCATTTCGAAAGCCTCCACTCTAAATTTCTCAGGTGGTGTCATGATCCATGTTTTACTCCTTTATAGAAGCATATTCCTGATAAAGTTTTCCCTTGTTTCCATCTTTTAATATCCCGCTGTATGCTGATCTTGCTCTTTCGGTAGGATGCCCTCTTCGCCTGGGCTATTGAACCGGTAATTACTTTTTTGCATCTTCCATCGCCAGATATTCTGCTTCTCAAATAGCAGAATTGATGCACTTTTTCCAGTTTTTGTTTCCCTATTTTAATAGTAATGTTTTTACATACCCATTTCGTTAAGGTATTCCCATGTATCCCAGAGTTATGCGTACTGAAATATTTACAGGGTGGAGAAAAATTGTTTTGCGAAGTTTTAAACCTGGATAGCTGATTCCCTTAGGAACCAAAATTACTGAGGATATTTACGTCGGAAAAGCACCACTTTTAAACCCAGGAAACTTTTTATCAAAGGGTTCCGCGAGTTTTCTCTGTATTTGGAGGGCAGGCAAAGCATTAAATGTCATGAGTTGTGCAGAGAATCCGGCAACAGGGCAAACTCTCGGCCAATCGGAGCGCTTGGCTCAGTTTCTTTTGCTTAAAAATGGTGCGTTTTCGACCTTAAAGTTAATGGAAATTTTGGTTCCTATTGGCATCAGCTAATAAATGGTTAAAAATTCGTGACGCAATTTTCCTTCACCCAGTATATTCCAGCTGCCGTCTTTCAATGTCTGCATTCCTCCAGTTATTTTTGGATTGTTTTTGGCGTCCTAGCAGCCCAGTGATGATTCCTAGTTACAAATCAAGATCGTATCATGCTACTCCAGACATTGATGAGTGCAACATGCCCGCAGACAGAACGAATTTTTCCATCTCTTGATTTTGCAGTTAATTTATCATTTCCCTTCCTTTTGTGATATTTTGTACCTTTTTGCGTCCATAATCGCGATATCCTCGTCATACCCTTTTATAACAATTATGCTCCAAATTTTCTTATAGAGTTAAAACTAGGTTTTGTTCCTTGTTCAAGTAAATATTTCCTGCAAAAATTACCTAACAGCGTGTTAACTCCGAATAATAATGATTATAAATTTCACCATCAATTCAAAGGAGCGCTCGAAAATACGTGATCATGATAAACCATTGAGTCAATTTGACTGTATTTTTATAAAGCCGATGTATGACTTACTGTCTTTCTATTTATAGGAATCACGGGATACTGTGAACGACGCCATGTCTGAAAGCTCAAACAATGCCAAACCGATGCGGGAATCAAGCTCCAATGCTGGAAAATCAGAGGAAATGTAAGTACAAATTACCCAACCAATTGTTTTGGCTAGTTGCATTCTCCCATGAATCCGTATCTTTAGGTTCAAGATAAAGTGCTACCCACCAAGGATCAATGTGACAAAGTTTTCTGTTTTCATCCATTTCTGCTTAACGTAGCCATATGGCTACACCCTACCACTCTGATCATGTAAAGCTATTGAAGGAAACCCGCTCTTCTTTTGCCTCCGATATGTTTTCGAGGCTTGGAATAAATTATTCCACTTATTAGTGTATTTTTGAAAGCCCGTCGATATAAGCCCGCTGACGTTAAGAGTCGGCGCGAAACGGAAGATCTATATGGAAGTCTACTGTCTGTAAGTTTACATACAAATATCGTTAAAGTAAACACGAAATGGCGTCGTATAGATATTTTAACTTCCCTTCATTCAAAAATATGCTTTCCCTGAATCCTTTCTTTCCAGATCACTCATCAGATTTTAACAACATTAGATTCTGACCTCGTTACTACACATTGTAGCGATGAGGCTCCGAGACATTATGAAGGAACGAGTTCATGTATCACCAAAGTATTTTGCTGGATTGATGAGTATGGCCATAGGAGCAACGTATTCAAATATCTTCCCTTCGAAAGCATATCTTTTTCTTGGCGGAAATGGATTAAAAGGACTACACTTGACTGGAACATTTACCAGCAACAATTCTTGAGCCTTTCCCTAAAAATAAATGTATATTATATATTAGGTTAAGGAAGAAGACGGGAATGAAGTCCCTTTTTACTAAATGTTCTGAATAGTATTTTGTTTCTGTTATCAGTGGAACCTTTGCGTACTTTTAACCGTATTCATTATAATGATAACTTTTTTCACCGTTTTCCGCCATACAGCTTCCGAGAAATACCGTCACATCATAACTCTTATAAAAATATGTGAACATATTTCCAAGAATTGCAGACGCCGTTATTTTTTCCCGGAAAGCTCTTTGGCTTCCGCTGTAATCTCTTCCACCGACTGCGGGATAGAGTTAACGCAATTGGCGGAATTAGAGGGAGAGGGGGAGTGGCCAGCACGTGTCCCCTGCAGACGCTTAAAAAATAGAGAATATTTTCAATACGGTTATCATTACGTTCTTTTTTGTTTTGTGTATTACGGAGCCTCAATCATTTAATATCATATTAACAGCTTTCATATCAGAATAAAGAAAATTTTTCGTACAGTAATTTTTGCATGTTGTTAATCTCAATTATGAGAAGATCGTTTGTCTGTAAGACCCTTGAGCCCCCAGAATAAAATCCTGGATCTGCCATTGAGAGACGAAGGCCTTGATGACACAGCCATTGAACTTTAGTGATGGAGGTTTTCCTTCTTCGTACTCATCAGGCCGCGCCTGGCCGAAACCCCACTACGCGGCAACGACATGGAATCCGACGCTGACAGATATAATCCGTGAACCAAGTATAAAACGAAGGAAAAATGGATCGACAAAAACCGCTACCAGCGAAAAGAGAGCGTTTCACGAGGCCAGAGCGCACGCAGCAATGATCGACAAGGAACGTTTAAGGACGATTAATAAATAAATTATTATATTATAAGATATAATTAGATACTCGGAGGTCAGGGGGCATCCATTGGTTACATGAGGCGTTTAAGGGGGGGTAGCGGTTAAGCCGATTCTAACGTAATCTCACGTGTGGGAAAGGGCGGGGTCCTATGGTGCTAGAAAGTGTCACGTAGTAGTAGTAGAGATGCGTTTTTTGGGGTGCGTCGACAGCAAGGTCATTTGCACCTCTCATAGTTCGCTAACCTTAAGGAAGCTTATTGGGTTCTATTAAGCGCTTTCAACAAAAATAGGGTATCCCATTGTATGAGGTCACAAGAGTTTAATTATTCCGGTGTTGACGATATATTGCATTACATTATTAATATTATCCAAATTATTACCCAGAATGGTTCGTATATCTTGGTTTCCAACTAGTTCCCTGCGTTCAAGAGAGTATTTTGTACATTCCTCCAGAACGTGTCTCACAGTAAGGATGCAATCACAACTATCACAGCGGGGAGGTTGTGTCTCTTCGGTGAAGAGGTATGCATGTGTGAGCGCAGTATGACCAATTCTAAGCCTAGTGAGGGCGACCTCTTCCCTACGACTATTCCTGGCTGAGGTGGACCAAGCGGTCGTCTCTACTTTGATGTTTCTTAGTTTATTGCCAGCGATATTATTCCACACCTCTTGCCATTGCTCCATGCATATTCTCTTCAGTGCGGCTCTTAGATCGTCCGAGGAGATCCTATCGAAATCGATGTCGGTTTTACTAAGTGCCTTCTTCGCTGCTGCATCCGCTATCTCATTGCCTCGAATTCCGACATGCCCCGGGATCCACATGAAAGAAATTGCAATGCCCTTCCTGCTCAAAGAGTAAAGGGTATCTTGTATGGACTGCACCAAGGGATGAGAGGGGTAGTAATCTGAAATGGCACGGAGTGCACTTAAGGAGTCTGAGCAGATTAAATAGGACTTGCGTAAAGATATATTTTCCAGAGCATATTTTATGGCAAGAAGTTCTGCGTTGTATATACTGCAGAGCGGGTTGAGTTTAGCTAGGATCGTGCCGCCATAATAAGGAATGACGGCGCAGGCACAAGCTGATTCGGATTTTGAGCCGTCAGTATAAATGGGTATGAGCCGCGGTTTGCGTTCGAGGACTTCTTTAAAAAGGAGCTTGTACTCCAAATCCAAAGTGGAGGACTTAGCTCCCCGCGCTAAAGAAAGAATAACGTCTGGTCGTGGAATGACCCACGGTGGGTTAGCTGAGCATCCTTGGAGGATGATGTCGGGTAGCCGAAACTCAGCTTCATTCATGAAATTACGAAATCGCACGCCTAAAGGCTTCGTAGATCTTGTCCTACGGTTAAAAACATCCATAAATCTAGGTTTAAAAATTGCATTAAAACAAGGGTGATCTTTTAGTGATAAAATTTTGGCAGCATAATTGCACATTAAAATATTTCTCCGGATGGATAACGGTGGTTCTCCACAGTCAGCGTAAATACTAGTAATCGGGCTGGTCCTGAACGCACCAGTGGCCAACCGGAGGCCAGCATTGTGTACTGTCGTCAAAGGTCTTAAATAGGACTCTCGGGTCGAAGAGTAGGCAACCGAACCATACTCAAGTTTAGACCTCACCAAAGCTCTATACAACATGAGCATCGTGGTTCGGTCAGCACCCCATGTCGTACTTGCTAAAACTCTCATTACGTTCAAATTTTTAAAACATTTGTCCCGGACAATAGAGATGTGTTCGCGCCAATTCAACCGAAAGTCGAATGTCAGCCCTAAAAAACGAGTCGTCTGCACAAAAGGTAGCTTCTGTCTGCCGAGGAACAGGGATGGTATAGGGAATATTCCACGTAATCGGTAAAAGTGCATGCATTTTGTCTTCTCAGTCGAGAATCGAAGACCATTGCAGTTGGACCACTTCTCGATCCGATTTAGGGTCATCTGAATTTGCCTCGTAGCGGAATGGAGCGTGGATGCCCGGCAAAATACTGCCAAGTCGTCAACAAATAATGATCCAATTACCGGAGGTATTATGCATTCCTCAATGCTGTTAATTGCGATAGCAAACAGCGTGACGCTTAAAATACAACCTTGAGGGACCCCGTTTTCTTGGGTGCGGGAACTTGACGGGATGTTGTGGATTCTAACTCTAAAGACCCGTTCTTCTAGGAAATTCCTAATAAAAGTTAAAAGGTTGCCCCTAAAACCCCATTCATGCAGAGTTTTAAAAACTTTGTGTCGCCATAATCGGTCATAGGCTTTTTCTATATCGAAAAATACTGCTATGACGTGCTGTCGGAGCAAAAAGGCTTCGTGTATGAAGTTGGTGCTTCTGACGAGATGATCCGTTGTCGATCGGTTGCGGCGAAAGCCACATTGAATTTTGGAGAGAAGGTCTCGGCTTTCAAGATACCAAACCAGGCGTCGGTTAACCATTCTCTCCATTATTTTACAGAGGCTACTTGTTAGTGATATGGGGCGGTAGCTCCCAGGATCGCTGCGATCCTTACCCTGTTTAAGGACAGGGATGACTACAGATTCCCGCCATGCATCCGGGAAAGATCCATCATACCAGATCTGGTTGAACGTTGACAATATATCAGCAAAAGCCTTAACGGGGAGATTCCGTATAAAGGCATAGTGGATGTTATCGCCACCTGGAGCTGTATTCTTTGAGCATGCGATTGCGGCTTCGAGTTCCCATAGACTAAAGGGCTCATTATATGGAAAGTCCGCTTTATTGTCAAAATTCATAGGGGCTGCCTCAGCTATCCGTCTCATTGATATGAATGCCTGATCATAATTTTTGGAAGAGCTTACTTCAGCGAAGTGCTCCACAAATGCTTCCGCGACTTCCTGTCTGGAAGTTGCAATTTTGGGTCCCGCTTTTAGGCCAGCGATAGCAGTGGACGTTCGGCTTCCTGTGATTTTATTCACCTTTTCCCATACCTTGGATATAGGAGTCCGACAGTTTATTTGGGACGCATAGGAAATCCACGAAGCCTTTTTGGCTTCCTTGATTATCCGCCTAGCTTTGGCCCGGAGTCGACGGAAACCTGCCAGGTTCATTGAAGTTGGGTATTTTTGAAAGTTCTTAAGTGCTCTTTTCCTTGCGGCAATAGCTTCTGCGCACTCCTTGTTCCACCATGGGACGGGTGGACGCCTTGTAGCTATCGATGTCCTAGGGACGCTAGCTTCGGCAGCATCCAATATAGCTTTCGTAAGGGTTAAAACATTTTCAGCTCCATTTCGGTCGTCAGTAAATGTAAAATTGAAAAGATTTCTAAAAAGCGGCCAGTCCCCTTTTTTAATCGTCCAAGTACGGGGTCCGTTAAAATCGCAAGTTCGTCTACTCGGTTTTGAAATAAAAATCGGGAAATGGTCGCTCCCGCAGAGGTCGTTATGTACTGACAGCTGTAATCTAGCTCCTAAACTACAACTATAAAAACACAAGTCAATAACCGAGAACTCTCCATTATGACTATTGAAACGAGTGTGTTCGCCGTTGTTGAGTAAAATAAAATTAAAATCATTAATAAAATTAGCTATTAGCTTTCCTCTACTATTAGCTTGTGCTCTGTTGCTTCCCCAAAGGGAGTCATGAGCATTAAAATCCCCCAACAGCACGTGTGGTTTTGGAAGCTGAGCGACTAGCGACTCTAGGGCATTCTTGTTTACAGGTGCCCACTGGGGCAAGTAAACGTTACAAAAGGTAACTAACTCTGGGGTGGCTACAGAAACTGCAATTGCCTGTAGGGGGGTTCTTAAAATGATCTGTGAGGAGTAAATGCTCTCCCGGACAGCTATTGCAACCCCTCCCTGGGCTCTATTGCCACTAATATCATCGGCCCGGTAAACGCAATAGCCCTGTAGTGACATTCTGTCGGATGGTTTCAGATGGGTTTCCTGCAGACATACGCAGGATGGGTTGGAATTCTTAACTAGAGCATACAGTTCCTCCTTGTGTCTGTAAATACCGTTACAGTTCCACTGTAAGGTTTTAAACATAAAATTCATGATTAATAAAAAGAGATAAAGGTATTAAAAACTTATACGGTCGACTACGATCGTCGTAGTCTCGTCTTCCCCTTTCCTGGAGGATTTGTCAAGCATTTAAATTGTTTAGCTACCTCGGAGGGATCGGCGTCCATCATATCGTCTGATACTGCGTCCTCCTCGAGGTCTGATTTTTTTAAATGAGTTTTTCGTAAGAGTGTTTTGGCCTTCTTTGATGAAGGCGAGTTTTCGCCCGAAGAGTCACTCTCCGCAGTAGCCTTAGCTTTATCCTTCGTGATGCTGATACTTGTTAAGTTCTTAGGCTTGGCGGGCAGGAACACGCCTTTGCATGGCGCGCATACAGAGGGCGTGTGTGTCTGCACGGCAGCGTCCACATATTTTTTGGCCGTCACCTGGCTGTAGGATTTTCCAGAGAAAACAGGGTTCAGAGCTCTGAATTCTTTCTTGGCTTCTCCGTAAGTTATTTTCTTTGAGGTTTTAATTTCTTGTATTTTCTTTTCTTCTGCAAATATTGGGCAGGATGCTGACCACGCTGGATGGTCTCTATGGCAGTCACACATTTTTCCTTTTCACTACAGTCTCCTTCGTGCTTCTTCAGAGAGCATCTACCACAGAGTTCCTCTCCTTTACAGTTGCCTGATGTGTGTCCATATCTTTGGCAACGGAAGCATCGGATAGGCTTAGGAATATACGGTCGAACTTGGATAGCGCTGTAGCATACATAGATGGACGCGGGAAGCTTCGGAAGGGCGAAGGTGAGGACAAAGCTGTTCGTGTCCTTGAGAGTGCCGCTTCGCCTCGTTTTCAAGCGGCGGACCGATATCACCTTTTGGTCTTTCAGACCTTCTTTGATTTCCTCCTCGGTGCAGTCTGAAAGATCCCAAGATGTTACGACGCCATCACAAGTGTTAAGTGATCGGTGGGGATCAATTTTCACTGGGACTTGGAAGAACTCTTTCACCTCAAGCAGTCTCTTTGCTTGTCTTGAATTGTTGACCTGTATGAGGAGAGAACCTGATCGCAGTCTCTTCGCTGTTTTTACATCGCCAACCAAGCCCTGGATCACTTTCGCGATTACGAACGGAGACACTTTTTTCAGAGCTCCTTCTTCTATGCTGCTCATTACTACGTAAGAAGGGTAATCATTCTGTAGTATATTTTCCGTACATAGCCTTTTGCTGGGATTAGCCTCCCTAGAGGCAATGGGTGTTGGGTTTTGGATATCCATAGACATTGATTATATTCATCTCCGGGGCCCCACCCACCATGGAGTCCGACAAGGGGACGATGCACCGCGGGCCGGTGCAGAGCGCCAGGTTCCCCCGAAGATATAGACGTGCCCCTCCGAGAATTCTCTTGGCAGTGTCCCTTTGGATCACGCTCACCCTTCCTGGCGTACGCTCGAAAGGAGCCGCCAAGCTCCCCAGCCGCCAGGAGCCGATTGACCGGGAATGGGTTAGTTCCCGGCCGCCCGTCTAGGAGAGTCAGGGGCCAAAGTGGAGTGTTGGGGATTCTCCCCTCCCACAGAGGAGGTCCCCTCAGCCACCAGGATCCCCGTTCCCTGCGACACGGGTCGCCACGCACGGCAAACACGTGGGTGGGCTAAGGCAGGATGGTATCGCCTTACACGGACAGTCGGGCCCACATGACTGTCCGGACGCTACCCTAGTCGTACCGGGGGTTTTCACGTTTTCAAGTGTCACGTAATTTTTTTCCCGCAAGAAACAGAGTAAAATTGCTATCGTAGTAATCTTAAATACTTAGTCTTAACTAATCTTAAATAAAAATTATCACACAAATTTTTTATGTCGATAAATCCAACGCAATTAACGCATTTACACTGAAAATACGCATTTGGAACAATCTCACGTGAGATCAGCGGGAGGGAGTCGAGCCAAATGTCAAAGATATCATGTCATATCAAGTGTGTGCAAGGGGCCTAAGGGACGGAGGGGGAGTCCCACATATATATTATATGCGCTGGGAGTCCCACACCATCCAAAATCATCATTCACCTGAGCGTCGGGCTCCAGTCGATGGCTTTCTCTGGGCAGCTTCGGCTACAAGATCCTTCCTACATGACGACACATTCACAATCCAAATGCTCACGGCCAACAGCCACAAAAACAATATCTTTAAACTATTAAGCTCTTGCCCACACGGCCGCCCAACAAACAACAAAGCAAGCGAGTGTCGATTAAAGCATAGGGCTCCCTATGGCGCGAACAGACTCATCAGCAGATTTACACGTATCACGTATTCGAAAAAAATTAAAATAATAGTAATTTCACTCAATATCATTTAACTCCTTAAGATATTCTCATATATTTTCTACTTCTACGACGCAATTAATAATCATGCATGACTTATCGGCTCAGCCTATTATCGAAATGAAAAACGTGTTCGCATATGTGGTCCCATCATCATGCGAATATTGGCGGATTGTTGATTGTGCATGTGCGGCTGACTATGTATTGAAGTTTTTGTGTGCACGCTAGAATAAATTTTCAATGGCCCGATGACCGTCCATTTGATAACCTTTAGGCCCCTTTCAGACGCAACGGCTTTTCGCCGGCCGCCGTCCACGGCACCGCGCCGTGAAATTCAGGCAGCTTTCAGACGAGACGACTTTCCGCCGGTCGCCGTTCACGGCGCGGCGCGCCGTTAAATACAGAGAACAGTACGGAAAGCAATCGGCACGGCCATCAGCGACATTTATTCAATAGTTCTTGAGTCGTTATCATGAATAGGAGCGAATTTTAAAATAATAATATAAATTATTATTTTAATTGTTTATCTATAGTGCTGATATAAATTTTATCTATGCTGCTTATATATAAAATTTAGTTTAGGGAACCTCGATACAAATATGAAATCTGTAACTAGCCAATGAGTAACTCATTTGATAGGTTATTATTATTTAATTTCTTTTTAAAATTATTTATTTAAGCATTATTTTTCATAAAATTGTTTTTAGACAAAGGAAATATAAAATTTCATTACTAAAAAAGATAATGTAATGGATCTTAACACTTTCATGTGAGCTGGGGAGTGCATCATAGTGATTTTTTCATTCAGTCCGATTTTCGAATTTTTTATTGTTTACTTCTCAAAACATTATCTATCAGAAATTCTTTCCAGTACTTTCAAATAATTAAAAAAAATCAAACAGGAAGAAAAAAATACAAAGAATTTTTACAAAATACATAAAATATTGATAAAGTTGAAACCTTTCGCTGCATCCCAAATCCCAAAACACTATACCACTTCTCTCACAGAATAAGTTGACTGGTTTGACGGCGTAGAATTAAGTGATGTCGGAGAATGAATTGATCCTGCTAGAGGAGAAGAAACTGCTCGCAACTGCTGTATCCTCTCCAGAATGTTCAATACCTCGATTTGGTAGTTAACTGTTTCCGCATCCTTGAGGTTATGCATGCTTGGTAGAGTTCCTTTAAAAAAGTTTAAATTACTAGGCTCCTCTTTTCTTCAGGCTCCACTTTTATGTCCATGTAGGATTATAAAAAAAGGATCACCGAGTTACCTCGAGATATTTACACCACATATGCAACAAAACCTATAGAGAGTGATACCAAAAGGAGAAAGCGACCACCCGCAACGCCGAAATTAAGATCGATTTTTCGAACGTGCGGCACAGTTCGGAGCTTTCAGCTGTCCACGGGGCATACCGTGCTCGACGGACGTTGGAAAGTGAATTTTTTGCAAGTTAATTACGTATAAGATATAATTTATTTAGTGCCACCTTCAATTTACATTTCATATAACCTAATTTCTTCGTTATAATTATCGATATTTATCGTCGATACGATACAAATTGTAGGACTGTTTTTCGTCGAAATTTTGTGTTTATTTGGGATTATAAGAAAAGGATCACCGTGCTACCTCAAGATATTTACATTAAATTACATCAAACGTTTTAGAGTGTCCATCAAAAGAAATCAAATACGACCATTAGAATCAACTAAAACTAAAAATCGATGTTTTTGCCGCGCGCTCAGTCCGCGGCAGCTCCCCGATCGTATGGAATGTCTAGACTCGGTGTAATTTACAATTGATATGTACATAAAGTCATATAGACTATTTTTGCGTACATCTTTAGTCTTATTATTTACTTAATAGAATACACATATTTTAGCCTTTTTTCTCTATTTCTCCATTTAAATAAATGATTAGCTCTAGATAGGTTGATAGCTGTTGGACATATCGCAAACGTAATTGCATGACTTGGATTTGGTAGAAAAGCGTCAACGTCCACTATAAAATCTCCCATCTCGCTCAAAAACACAATTTAAAATATGGGAAAGATGAAATATTATTTATGTCCGCATTTCTTCGCCGATCACGCTACTCTGAATTCTATAGAACTACGCGGCGGACGGCATAAGTCGACGCGTCTGAACAGTCCAATACAACACAGTGTTTATTTCACGCCGTGGACGGCGTACGCCGGGCCGGATTGAAATGGGAGCCGTGGATACCACGGCGGCCGTCTACGGCGTCGTGTCGTCCACGGCGTGATTCGACTCGTCTGAAGACACCCATTGCTATGGTTATTTAAAGGCATTGTGCCGTGCCGTGGACGGCGGCCGGCGAAAAGCCGTCACGTCTGAAAGGGGCCTTATAGTCATTAATATGGAAATACCGTGCTATGGAAAATTATAGAATTTACAAAATACACATTAAAAAATACAATTTTTTGACTTTAAATCTGCTAATATTTTTTAAATTTACTGAATTCATTTTTTCTCGTACAAAATTCCCACAAACATTATGACCAGTTAACTTACGATCAAGTCTTTTAAGCGTTCCTAAGTTCTCTTCCAGACTTTTTTTTTCCAAGATGTCAAATTAGTGCACTGATTTTTGCTCTCTTGAACCATTTTCACTCAGGAATAATTGCCAAAAGAATGCTCGTGAGATTTCCCGTCCGATTATTACCGATTGTGAAGAGGACGACGAACAAGGGTATGGAATACTATGTGTGACTTTTGGCTCTCAAGCAGCAAATGCCTGTTAAGTGAGCACGTGTCTGAAAACTGTTGATCTTAGTTTTTTGGAGTAAGAACATACAATGGGATGATTATTACCCTTGAAATGTAATAATAGTCTCTCTGGAGATACTCCCGCTAGGTTTTCACAAGAAAATAGCTAATTTAATCTTGAACTATTAAATTTTTCATTGCCATATGTGTGTATCTGCCCTATGTTCTTAAAGATTTGATCCATTTTTCCAGGCCTCAATACCGAAGGTAAAAATTTGTTCTTGTGTTTATACATGAAGTCAGTATTTAAAAAAAAATTACTTGCGATATAGAATTACAAATATATATGAGGGCCTGAGAAGCCTAGGGGTACATGTGATTTTTTTCTCAGCAGAGTTTGGTAACGTTAACTGCTACAAGTAATACACAAAAGCTTGGTTGCCAAGGGATACGAGTAGGTCTCTGGTATGTGCTGACATTGAGTGGAAAATCAAAGGCAGTACTAAACATCAAATTGATTTTGTTTGGTATCTTTACCTTATTTCTGTAACTAAATCTGTTTGGAAAAAGGAAATCACTTCTACCCTTGGTTTTTCACCCACTCATATGGTACAGAGTTATTCATTTTTTTACTTTTTACTCTGGGTAAAATTTATTCACGTTCTAATTTCATTTTTCTTTTACAAAAATCCCACAAATATTGTGGCCACTTTACTTAAAATCCAGTCTTTTAAGTGTCCCAATGTTTGTGTTCCAGTTTTTTTCGAAACCTTCAATTTTATGCACTGATTTCCGTTTTCTTGAACCATATTCCCTCAGGAATAATGGCCACAAGAATGCTCCTGAGTCTTCCCGGCCGACTTTTACCGATAGTGAAGAGATCGACGAGAAGAGGTATGAAATACTATGTGAGACTGAAACATCAAAATGTCCTTATTGTATCTTTGAGTTATTTTCTTAAATTATTCGCCACCCGCCGAAATAGATATTTTCAGGTCATATTTTTTAAGCATCACGTGTGGAATAATTTCTAAGACTATACCATCTTTTGCACTGATATATCATGCATGAATTATTTCATCAACTGGCTAAACTAAGTTTTTGCCATAATAAAGTTCAGTGACGAAGAGGAACTCAATGCTTCAATACCGTATTCAGAAGCTGGTCATAAAGAACAATAGCAAATTATAATTTGACACAGTCCTCTAGAGCACCCATATTTTTTATAATATACTTAAATTCGACTCACATGACCTGTATTACATAAAATGGCCACTTTGCATTGTTTGGTTAAGAGGTAACTCACAATACCCCTTAGAAAACAGCGATACGAGGTTTAGCACAAGCGAATGAAACAAATTGCGTATTCGCATGGTCAAAACTCTGAAAGGATTGACAAATTACTTCTGAGTAAACAGAGGGAACATATTGCCATCGACGGTTTCTTATACCATAGCGATAAGAAATCAAGGGCCTGTGAGATTTCACTTCAGTTGTATCCGTAGCTCGCGAAAGGCTAGCAAAAGATATTTGAACAAGTTGCAACGGAAGTAGTTGGATTTAGCATCCAAAACACACCCAAAAAAATAAGACTCCTCTTTTGCAGATGCCAGGAATTAAACGGGTTAAATATAGTACGTGTGATCACTCGTAGATGGCCCGAGCGAAATGTAGTCCGACTATTATGTTAAATCAAACGGCAAAGTTCTGATGAAGTGGAAGATTCAGTTTGATATGTGGTCGTGGAGTGCATACTTGAATCAGGTTACCAAAGCATTACCGTTTTCTTACTTCATTTTCTCAGTGTTTTTCTTGTTCTTCATCTTAACATTTTTGAGCATTGTTTGATCTGTATTTGTTCGCAGTAAACACTATGAATTATTTTAACCTTGAACAGATGTATAATATTAATTACTGACCGATGTAAAATGTAGGCTTTCCAATTGGGGGGGTGGGGTGTATTTGTTCTGTGGTCTAGGATTACATGGAGCGATTCGTGCTTGGTAGAATCTCACACCCCCTCCATGAGTATTCACGTATTTTGTTTGTTAATGAGTGTTTGTTATGACTTCTTCGGCAATCTCAAGGCGCAAGTTCAGTGGAGTTTCCCTGCAGAGGTGATTCAAAATGTCCCGAATAAAACTCAAATTCAAAATGTCCTTCCCCGACAATGAACCTTATGCCAGCGCGGACTTGGGATTTCTCACCGACGTATTTCATAAGAAGCGGCCAGGGCCGCAACAAGGGATTTTGTCGGGGGGGGGGATCGTTTTGCTCCCCCCCTTTCAACCTCCCACCAGGAAAACATAATACCTCCGTTAGCTGTTTTTTGAGAACCGGTAGTTGAAATTACACACCTCGTGCATGGTTTTAGAAGTTTTATTTATGAAAAACAAACTTGTTAGTTACACTTATGCCTGACAAATACAAATAATTTGTTTGTATCGTAACCAATTTAAAATAATTCGTTATACGGTGGCGTCGTAATGAGGTTGATAAATTGTGCAACAAAATTAAATAATGTCAAACGATACTAATTGTTGCTTTATAATTTTTTAAATAAATAAATACATTTTCATTAAACTTTTAAACTTTTCCGCCCCCTGAAATCTGCCGACCGAAGCACGTGCCCGGGGCTGTAAGGGGCGACTACGACGTGAGTTTCGGTACTGATGAATGTCGCTGTTGTCCTTTGTGTTCAGAGACTACCCCCACGATCACTCATTGTCAGTGTTACCAACTATTGGATAAATTCGCACGGCGCGAGAGCTTAGCTGTATAGAACTGGCAGAGAGCAGGTTGCGGTTAATCACCCCTTATTTACAACGGGATTGTTGGTAGTAATTACAAAGGATTTGCCGTTAATGCTGCACCCTAAATAATCTACCTCTCCCGTTCATAAGCATTTAGAGTGTGACGTGCAAGGGAATCCATTAAAGGAGGGCTCAAGAACATGGCGGTAAAGGGTTACATCCGCTGCCGTTTCGCGCGCATTTTATTCGGCGGCGCCACTAAGCAGCTGTATCTCGTTCAGTGTGACTTTCGCCGTTCAACGTAGTGAAAGTGATCGTTTTTGTTGAAATTTGTCTCGTTTGATTTATTGGCTCAGTTACACATTACCGCCATGTATTTCCTCATGTAAAGTGGATTTAAATTACCGGTGGCGCCACTAGTGGCGATAATGACATCTGATTTTAATGCGCGCGGAGCGGCAACAGTTCTAGCGCGGACTTGAGAATCCTCTACGTGGCCACAGCCCCAAGATAGCGCAGCGCCACGATCTTTTCCCAGAGCTCTTATTTTCTTGGCATACCTCGCAGACCCCTTCGAATACACGCACAATGCCAATAGTAATGGTGAATTTTGTGAACCCATTTCAATGTGCGGTGGTCAAGAGAGAATTTAGTGGCCGATTAGAGAGCCCTCTGTTGTAACAATCGTGGTTTTTCCAATTGCAGTTATATCAACTTGTAATCTCTGAGTTTTGGAGCTGTTCTTTTGGCTTCCTTAGTTACAGTGTCCTGCGAACATGTCCGGAAGCGAAGCTTTCCGCATAGGATAACTCTTCCAATGAGGGAGAAATGTCTTTAAAAACGTGAGGAGGGGAGGCATAAAAATCAAATTCTATGCCAGCTGCTAAAAACAGGTACACGGTCGTGGAAGAGCAGTATTCTTAGAATTTTGTAATTGGCATTAAAAGTGACTTTAAAGTTTTAAATTTAATGTGTAACCGGAGCAATACCAGAAACCTTGAATGCAATACTGTTAAGCTTGGATTGCAAGTATACTTGATGTCCGTTGGCCCTCTCATTTGTATTTATTTATGCTATGCTTTTCGTTCTTGATATCAATAAGCTTCGTGAGAGACAACCAATGACTTGGGTATTTTTGTTTTATTTTAGGGCGCCAGACTCTACGGAAGAGGCGGGCTACAACGTTTCTCATCCTTCAAGTGACACTGATGGAGAATCATGGTATGTTTTTAATTTTGAATTGCGATGTATAGACTGTAGTTAGGGCAAGAAATAACTTTTAAGTGGCGTCGTGATAAAATGGTTTCATTTTATAGAGAAAAACTCATCTTTCGAATAAATCAAAAATATTGTGCTCATTAGAGCCAAATACATTTTTATTTTCTGTATCCTCAGTACCTGAAGGGTATATAAATTGTCCAAACCTAAAAACTTAATCCGTCATATTGAAATTTGGTATAGATATTCACATTATTATATTATTGTCACAATGTTGAAATATTATAAAATTTCACCTCAGATTATACTTTTTATTTATGTGACGGTTATTTTTCTTCGGAACAGCTTTGTGAAATATGGGTTGGAATACTTATAAAAAATACGACATTTGAAACTGTATATTCCGTAAATTTGCTCTTATTCATCAGCCTGAATTACTATTGCCCAGCCTCTCTTCATTTCTACCTAGCGCTGGAAGCATTTCATCAGCCGGAGGAAGTGCAGCCGCGGGCACCCTTGCCGAGGTTGCTTCTGCGGAACTCGTCAGGAAAGATCAGGCGGAGAGGGATAATAAGTTAACCGAGCAGGAGATTTCTCTTCGCAATACGTCCTACCAGTGGCACAAAGACATGACTGAGATGGTGTCCAAGATGTGCAGTGAATACCACGCCGAGAATATGAAGCGGATGGAACTAGACTACGAGAACAGAGCGAAAAAGAGGGAGGAATTCATGGCCACGCAGACGGCGAAAATGAAGGCGGTGCAGGAGTCGGAGATGAGAATGCTGGATGAAGACAGGGAGAGGAGAGAGGAATTGAGTCAGGAGGAAGAGAAGGTCCGGGAGAGGACAGCGGCGGCTATGAGGGAAGTGGAGAAGAAGAAGGAGACGGTGGAGGAGGAGCGGAAGAGGGTCGCGGCGGAGGCGAAGGAAGAGGAGGAAAAGGTGAGGAAGGCGCTGGAGGAGAAGGAAATGAAGGTGATGGAGGAAGCGAAGCGGAAGGAAGAGGCGCTTGCCAAGGAGAAGGCGAAGCTGCGAGCGGAAGAGGAGGAGAAGCGGAAGAAGGCGAAGGAGGAGAGGGAAGAAGCGGAGAGGGAGATGGAGGAGAGGGAAGCGGAGAGGAAGGCCAAAGAAGCGGAGGAGGAGGAGAAGCAGAGAAAGAGGGTGGGGGAGGAGAGGCAGAGGATTGCAGCGGATGATAGGGAGGCGAAGAGGGAGATGAGGGAGAGACTGGAGAAGGAGGAGGCGAAGAACTGGCAGAGGGCGGTTGAGGGTGAGCAGCGGAAGAGGGACATGCTGAAGGCTGAAGAGGAGGAAAGGCGGAGGCAGGCCGAGGAGAAGAGGGCGAGGGAGGATAGGGGGAGGGAAGCTAAGGAGAGGGAGTTAAAAGAGGCTCGGGAGAAGAGCGAAGCTGCGTTGAAGGAGTTACGGATAAGGGCCGAGGAGGATAGGAAGAGGAGGGAGGAGGCGCAGAGGGAGAGGGAGAGGATGTGGCGTGCGGATGAGGAGAGGAGGGAGGCTCGGAGAACGAAGACGATGGAGATGCAGTCGGAGGAGAGGCGCGAGAACGCGAGGCTGCTGGCGGATTTGCAGCAAGAGTACCGGAAGGTGCTGTTGCGCATGGAGGAGCTGAGGAGAGCGGCGGACAAGGAACAAGACGAGACGATGGCTGCGCAGAGGAGAGAGGAGATGGAGAACCTGAGGCAACATCAGAAGTTATTGGAGGAAAAAGCCAAAAAGGAAGGTGCTGGCTTTTTTAAAAAATTTGTGACAGGCATAGCGGACGCGACAGAGGCCGTTGGGAGATTGTTTGGATACGGTAAGAAAGAATAGGGAAACCGAGTCGGGGCCATCCAGGGTAGGTGTCGCTTTTCTCCGGGCAACCGCCGTTAAATGCTCTCAAATGGATCCCCATTAGCCTTTTTCGCGAATCTATCAGCCAATGGTAGCAGCACCTTATATTTTGACATAGAAGTGTGAAGAGACATGTGATTTTGGTGATTACGACCGGTGTTTGTTCATTAAAAATAAGCGATGGCCACGATGATCGAAGTCTATGAGGTTGTAAAATGCGAGGTAAAACTTGTGCCACGTTATGATTTATTTAATCGAACAGGATTTACGTCGGAAAATAGTGTAAGAGTGGTTGAGATTTAAGCAATAAATTTATTTGAAGTATCTTTACTTGCTATTCTTTAATTTCAAAACGGAACTTACTTTCTGGAGGTTCCTCTGACGCTTACATCGTCTAGCAGCCTTTAACTGAAGGAACGAAATAGTTCAATTCAGACAAGTAATAATTTACCTATGGTATAAGTGACAGCTTATCTGCTGGAGCATCTGTCGGCGGATATGTGATCTATGCAAATAAATTAGAAAAATTCACGTGGTTAAAATTATATTTTTTGGAAAGGTCTCAGCATTATCTGTTTTTTCCCTGGACGGTCGCCTTCAATGCTCTTGCACTGAGTGAGTGCTATTGAGACTTAACTTTCGTCAATGTAAACTTATTTCAGTCAACATTAATTTATTTGGGAATATTTATTGGAAGCCATGCCATAAAAATATTGATAACCCAAATCCTAACTTCCCCGAAATCATAAATAGATCGCGTAAACAGGGCCGGATTTAGGATGTGGGTGGCCCTGGTCTGTTTTGGTGGGAGGCCTAAATACGCAAAGAGCTCCGCGCGCAATTCGTGTTTCTGACGAAACCGTTTGGCGTGCCACTGGTTGCGTTCAGAGCTACATTCACGACGTGCTTAAGTATTTATCAGCGGCATCAACTATTTATTAACGTCAATGTAGACGATTACATGTTAAAAAAAGAATAACCCAGCTTCACTTCGAATCCTCACATACATTACGATTTTTTCTGTTTCTTTCTTCGATTTTTTGAGATGGACATCTATAATGGCGGAAAGGTCATACTAGGTGGGTGGCCTAGGGCCCACCTTTTGATCCGGCCCTACACGTAAACCACAAGCGTTCTAACAGGTTAATTTAGGCGATACATTTCTCAAAGCCTTGATTTTTGGCCGTCAGGTGCTTAACACTTCGTTTGGATTCGCGAATACGGCTTTTCTGGAAGTAACAAGACGCGACTGTGGGCTCACGTTGTTATGACTGTGTGTCATATTGTGTATTTATTTTTTGTAATGTGTATGACGAAGTGTCAGACATTTTCAATGTGCATGGTGTGTTTTGTCCCAAGGTTGCGAGACGATCCTTTGAGCTCATTTCTGTCGTCTCGTCACCATATTTGTCGAAGGCAAGGGTTCCCGCTCATAAATTTGGGTCATCGGTCGTCGAGGCATATGTAGTCAGCGTCTTCTCGACCAGTCATAAATATCTAAATTTTCTGGACATATGGTCATTGTCTCGCTGACGAAGATGAGTTGCTCATTTACTAGGGTGGGTCGAATGAAGCCACCCTTCCCCTGGCCTTGGAGGTGTTGACCTGTGCCCTGACGACACGAGCGCGGGAATTTGGGGAGTCTGTGGGTAGACACGAGAGCGACGGGGTGTGCCTACCCGTCGCAGTAACATTTGTAAACTCATCACCAACCTCAGTCATTCTCTGAGATCTGATTCGCGTGGATTTCAATTCTCTGGTGCCCTAAACTCGATTCCGGGTGACGCAGCCACTCGAGTCTCCCTCCTTGATCGTGTCCGTCACGACACTCTTTTTAATTGGGTTTACAGAGGTCGTCGCTCGCATCGCTGGCGAACAAATTGATCCGAGTTCCACGGGGAAATAATAAGATATTATTGGGGGTATTAATCGAAATTTATGCGCACCATGATGTGATATGACCAATTCATTTAATTTTCAATGCTATTCCCTCACCCCTCCCGGCAGAGCATCATGGCCGACGCAGAGGTTGGAAATCGGAACAACGCAGATTAAAATTAGGAAATAGCTTTTTTTGTTAAATACTTAAAACTTCGCAGGTAAGCTGAAAAATGAGTGAACCTTATGGAAATTTATTTTATTTTACATATCTCTTACCCGTTACCGAGATACAGGGAAACAAACTTGAGCAGATTTTCCCGTCCTCAATTTTCTCTGAAAATCTTCCAAATTAAGTGGATGGATTCTTACGGAATAAAGATGGTGTCTATCACGACAACGTGACTCGAGACGTGTGTGGCTCTCGCAAAATAACTTGGCGCAGTCCTGCGCGAGGTAGTGTGGGACGGGTAGCTTCATAGAGATGGTCATTTTTTTAAATACTACTGTATTGTTTCCATTTTCCATGAGAACCAGTGTAAACTTGAGACAAGCAATTTTTGGGTTATCTTTTAAAACTTCTATGCTACGTAGCTGAAAAAACACTAAATTTTCTGCTTCAGAATCTAAAATAATCACGTAAAGGTGGCAGAAGTATACAAAACTACTTTTCGCACAATACATTAATTGTAACAATAAAATGTTGACGAAATCTTGTAGTATTCTCTATGAAGCAATGAAAACTTTTCAATGCTGACCCAATATCCAGTTTTAAACAAAGACCACCTACTTCCTCAATTCAATTCATCCAAATGAAATTTAAGGTCATCGTTGATGGAAAATAAAATAGATTAAGACGGCCTAACATTGGATACAAGCCAATTCCTTTCGTCGTGATTGTTTCCATAGTCCGCTTCAAAAATTTTGATCAATTTGCCCGACTGTTGGGAATGAAACCATGGAGGCTGATAATTGGAGGATGTATATGTCGGTTGCCCAATGAGAACTATCAGTCGTCCAAAAATATCTAACCCTCCAGACCTTGGCCTTCCCTATTCCATTCCAATTTCGAGTTTCCTTTCTAGTTCATAATTTGAATAATTACTAAGGATGGAACGCTCGAATAGTCGAATCACCGAATACCTCGAATGATGAGCTTTTTCAATGTGCAATATTCGATGACATAAAGTTATCAATTATTCGAATTTCGAATACACAGCACAGATCGTACGTGACTATAATTAAATCCGTTGACAATGGTTGGGCCTGATATGAAGGTTTGTACATTAGCTTGTGTAGTGATCCGGAAATGGAAGATTTCCATTTCCAAAATGTGCATAAATATGTTGTTGTGTGACGTCTCAGAATAGTTAGCTGTGACAAACTATGCCTTGGGATTTGCACCTTTTCACTTTCAAGAACGCCTAACCTTCCTCTTCCCCTTCCTTTCCCCTTCCTCTTGGACGAAAACATCCTGGTTCCTCTTACCTATATAATGGCACGGTGTAGATGCAATTGGGACTCAACACGGACGCACTCAGGAACTCACTCAGTAACTCACAGTTGGAGTCGAAGCACGGGCCGTATGGCCCGTGCGACCTAAGCGCCTCGCTATCCACCCGTGCCATCACCAGCAGCTCCTCTCCTTCCCGAGACTTTTGGTAATGTTCTAAATTTCGGCTATTCTGGACGCATAAATTCATAATTACTTCATGCCTTTTGCTTGAATGGACTTTGATATTGGGTTTTTAAAAGGAAATAAACTTTGGGTTAAAACTTCAAATACTTGTGTGTGATTATTCGCTTCCCGACACCAAGGGCAAGAACCCGTACCCTTACAATGGTGACAGCGGTGGGATTGTTTTGCCATAGCCCCCCCTGTGGGAGGGAGTGGTAATTACATCCCAAAATACTGTGGGATTATTGCCTAGGTAGCGTAAGGCTCATTTATGATCACCTTATACGCGTCGGAACGATAATCACACTCACTTTACACTCTTTGTGTCTCTAGAGTTAATTTTTGGGGTAATAAATTCCGCGGAATACTTTAAATTGCCAGAAAAACTATATTTTATGTGTCAGGAAAAACTTTCTCGGGAAGTAGAGCTTGGTGGTAAACGGTGGATGCGAGTGGCAATTGCTCGCCCATCTATTTCACGAGTAACGGTAAAGTCCGGGAGCGCTGAAACCAAAATATCTGTCATAACAATGCGGTATTTCGGAGGAGGCACCTTTTCAGACGGACAACGACCGCTGACCAACGCCTTCAGAGCCGGAGGCATCGCAGAGACAAACTGTCGCCGGGATACTTTCACTTCGCTTCCAGAGCGGTGGTGTCACCAAGGAAGCAGTTGGCGCAAAGAAGAAAGAAGATCATCACCGACAACGAAGGACAATGGTGATTACGACATTTGATAAGAACTTTGAATAGAAAATATCAAGGAAATGATTGCTATGCCTCTTTATGAATTTTCTTGGCCGGTAATTAGATATTAGTTTTCTGAATTTTCTTAGTCGATAGTTAGTATTAGTAATTTTGAAGCCCCTGTTTGTCCCGAGGAGTATGGGAATCCTCATCAAGTGGAGTAATTGGTCCCTCTGAAACCCGTAAGAGATAGGGCTCGGGTAATGAGCGAAATCTGGGTAGTTGTTGCTCTAATAATTGTTTCCGATTAAAGTAATATTGGGAATTGAGCATATTGAAACTAAGGTTTGGAACTTAAATGGTCTAAAGAAGCCGTCGCTGCGGTTGCGACATTGAGGGACTTCTAGAGTGATTGACCTGTACTTCGGTACCTCAATTTCATTGAACCTTTTTTTGCATTCGAAATCAGTCATGCTTTAAAAGCAAGTATTGGCTCATTAGAATGCCACATGCCATATGTAGTCACTTGCGCCAGCCGGCAATTAAAAAATGCGGGGTGAGACTACGGCGCCACCTAAGGGAATGCCTCTTGCTAGTGTTCTAAATATAGTATCTCGTTACGTATTTAGTTTAAAGGCTTTAATGGGTTAGCTGATAATTGAAATTGGAATTGATATTGTCGCTGAAGGACCGATCTGCAATCGTGAGGCGCGGGTACCTTCCATTGAGCGAGTACAATTTTCCAAATCCCACACATGCCTGTAAAAACACTATAATGCAGACGCACTGTCTCGTAACCTTTCGGGAGTTGTTAACCTACGCTTGATTTTTGGGGGAATCAAACGTTGATATGGTACGAACAGGAAAACGATCCCGGGTGGAAAAATGAAAAGAGAGAGAGAGAGGATAGATAGTTGTGATTTTAAAGAGGGAATATGTTTAAAATAAAAAAGGGTTATTAACAAAGGATGGGTCCCAAGAGTGTGAGGAATTTTACAAGTAGACCGGGATTATCATAAGGGGTAATTGAAACCATAAGTTTAATGACATAATATAGCATACGCCGGCTAGGGAAAAGATTAAGGCATTAGTAAAACATATCCTTGAAAATTTTATTGAGTGTAAAAGAGTGAAAAATAACACAAACAATTGGTGTTTAGCGTGTAATGAGTGAAAGAAAACAAAGTGAAGTGTGCCCATGTTGTCCTCATCTTATCCCCCCTAAATTCCCCAAGAAAACAGTGAACTGATATTCGCTACGGCGACGAATAGTCACTTTGGATCTGTGTGAATTAACAATGGACTTAAAGCACAGTAAAGGAGGGTGATAAAAAGTGGAAAAGTGAAGTGAACATGTGGAATACAAGGGATATTGAAAAATTGTAGGTATTTGTACGCATTTTTTTTTAATCAATAGGACTTGACATCTTTGTCATTTACAAACTTTTTCTTTCCAATTTACTCTGAATTATTTCTTTTTGTGTTGTTCCGATTTTAGTGATAATAAAAAAAAAGGATTGAAAATATAGAAGTAAACAAAATTAGGGATACGGACGGTTTATTGGTATTTCTTTGTTTCCTTGTGCATGAATACTTTATTTTTTATTGAATATTGCAAATTAACATGTTTTAAATTTATTTAATTAGTAGTGAATTATTTTGGTGTATAGGGGAATTTAAATGGTTAATTGTTTTTATGATTGCTTTTCCATTTGTATAAATGTGATCGATCTCGTGAGAGATCAATCAATTTTAATAAAGAATGGAGTATTGTAGTGATCCGGAAATGGAAGATTTCCATTTCCAAAATGTGCATAAATATGTTGTTGTGTGACGTCTCAGAATAGTTAGCTGTGACAAACTATGCCTTGGGATTTGCACCTTTTCACTTTCAAGAACGCCTAACCTTCCTCTTCCCCTTCCTTTCCCCTTCCTCTTGGACGAAAACATCCTGGTTCCTCTTACCTATATAATGGCACGGTGTAGATGCAATTGGGACTCAACACGGACGCACTCAGGAACTCACTCAGTAACTCACAGTTGGAGTCGAAGCACGGGCCGTATGGCCCGTGCGACCTAAGCGCCTCGCTATCCACCCGTGCCATCACCAGCAGCTCCTCTCCTTCCCGAGACTTTTGGTAATGTTCTAAATTTCGGCTATTCTGGACGCATAAATTCATAATTACTTCATGCCTTTTGCTTGAATGGACTTTGATATTGGGTTTTTAAAAGGAAATAAACTTTGGGTTAAAACTTCAAATACTTGTGTGTGATTATTCGCTTCCCGACACCAAGGGCAAGAACCCGCACCCTTACACTTGGTTCCAGTGGCGTAGCAGTTGGGGAGGTCCGGGGGGTCCGGACCTCTATCCCCCCAAAATATAAAAACAAATTTACTTTCTTTCATTGAGGAAAACAAAATATTGAAAAATAATAAGTTTAAAAAAGATTTTTTGACGAATGAAGTTTTTTCGATTGTGAAAAGCATTAAAATTAGTTAAAAACCCTATACTTAGTGCCCTTTTTTTGTATTTTCCCCCTTAGTTTTGGACCTCCCCCCCCCCCCGAACTAAAGTCCTTGCTACCCCACTCTTGGTTCAATTCTTTAATGATATTTTTGCAAAACTTATTATTAAAATTAAGCTTTAAAATATGCATAATGCTAATGACTCCTCGAGAACAACATTAAGAAGATTGTATGTATACTTTCAGACGCACACGAGATTGGCTTTTCATTTTATGACACCCTGTGGCATAATGAAATTTACGTTTTGCATATTATAATTTTGATGCAATTGTCAATTCTTTATTTAATATAAGGTTTGCAATAAATATAAAACAACATCACTAATAATACAACCCTTGATATGAATCTAAAAAAAAAAATTAACTGCGGTGCTCGACATGCGCGCAAGTTTGATGTATCTGTGGAAGATTTAGGAAGACATTAGGATTTAGGCGCCGTATTGAAGTAGTACTGTAAAAGTGTTCAGCACTTTTTAAAAATTTTATTGATGCTTGTTTTTAGAATTGGTGGAGAATACATATTCAGCCTTCGATATTTGAGTGAGGTAGACGGGAATAAAATAAGGTACTTGTATTCGATATTCGAATTCGAGAAAAATGGAATTCGACCATCTCTACAGTAATTACCTCATTAAGTCCCATTTTCTCCCTTTCTCATCCTCGCTTACCTAACATTCTTCCCGCTAACAGGAATTCTAACTTCCCCTTCACTTTCAGATCACATGTAGCGTGGAGACTGATTTGTAAGTCAGTCTGCCTTTCTGAACTCTGTCGGTTATTGATGGTTTTCACAGGAGTGAAACGCAGCGGATGTCATTGATGCCCGTGGTGTTGGTTATACTAGAGGAGTTCAATTAGTACTACACTCCATTTTTATAATGGAACAGGGTTGGTTTTATTCAGCATTCAAATACACCATGTTATTCCCCAATCTTTTAGCCAGTGGCGGCGCGTGTATATACGCTTGTTAGCAACTGCACACCCAGAGATGAATGAATTATAAAAGAAAACTACGTATTCCTTTTGAAAGAGAAAGATAAAAATCCTATTCCTACAGAGTTGGGATATGAAGCACCAAACGCTACTGCTATCTCCTTGGCAAATTCACCGCTCTACAGGTGTGCGATTCCGTGGCATCGCACCGGCCGCGTATTCGGTCTACGCGATCGCTTGTGATGGGTGCTCGGGTGGGACAGGGTAAGCGGGCGAGAGGCATTCTATCTTCAAATGGGTGCTGGGAGCAGACTCAACACGACGCGGGTGCGCACGCGCATAGTATTTGGTGAGTAATTAGCTGGTAATGTAGCGGTGTAGCTGCCACCTACACTACCTGCGCTCAGGATCCTAGTCCGTCAATGCATTCGGTGCCATTTAGCAGCATTCATTTGAACTTCATGCCCTTTTTCATCGTCTTCTATATCTTCTCTGATGCACACCCTGGATCAGGGGCGGATCCAAGATTTCTTTCTGGGGGGAGGGCTCAAACAAGGCCGTATCCAGGAATTTGTTCTGGGGGTGGGGCACAAGGGTGCCTCGTAATACAAAACGTACGCAATGATAATGGGACCATATTAAAAATCTTGCATATTTTTTAAGGGTCTTGAGGGGCACGTGCCTCCGTGCCCCCTCCCCCCCTAGATCCGCCTGTGCCCTGGATATATAACCACCAGCTGGTGCCATTGCTTTTACTTCGTTCGAATTTTCTCGGTAGCTGGTATAGATGTGCTGTAAAAAAAAAGTGAATAAAAATATATTATTTTCATGGCATATCAAAATCGGTCTTGTTTTCGGCTGAATATTTTAATGCATTTTCCTACGCCGGAATTGCGTTGCTGCGAGGAAGAAAAATAAACACTCATTCTACTAAAGATGGCGGATTGAGGGGAGCGGCCGCACCCCCTCACTCCTATCCCCGTAATTTCTGCAAAAATGGAAAAAAATGGTAAGGTTTACGGTGGCTCTGCAATTAATGTTTTTACTTCACCATCTTTAAAAACAATTAAAGAAAATAATTGATGAATTCACAAAATCCACATGCCTTCGAAAAACGGACTTGAAACGTATTATCGCTGAGAGAAATTGTATTACACATCGGCATCCTTTCATCCAATTTGCAAGTTACTGGGATAAAAAATATGGGAATGCCAAGCGCTCAAAGTTGGGCAAATTGATTTTACGCGATCTTAGTAGTCTTAAATAAAAATTATTTTAAAAATTGTTTTTTTTTAAATATATAAATTCAACGCAATGAAGCTTACGCATACGTATTTACACTGAAAATGCGCATTTTGAACAATCTCACGTGAGATTAGAGGGAGGAGGTCGAGTCAAATCTCACGATATCTCAATAAGGGGGAAGAGGAGGAGGTGGTCCAAAAAGCACCAACATCACCGCACGTAGTTAATGGACGCCCCCTTACCTATCACCTCCACTGTGCAACTCAAGCTTGTAAAGCAGGGTAAACACAGGCAGTATCCCAAGTAAATAAGAAAATTTTCCACCCTATGTGGCGGCGAGGTGAAGTACTCGCCTGCCAAATAATAGGTCGCGGGTTCGGGTCCCGCCTGGGAAGGTTATCCCAGTTCAGGTCATGGTTGCTCGCACACTTGTTATTGTTAAATTTGTTGGAAACTCCGATGTCATAGGCCAATATGTGCTGATTTCGGTGGTGTGGGATTAAGAAATGAAATACATTATGCATGAGGAGAGCTTGGTGGGATAAAATAATTATTATTAAGGTTAGGTTGACACTTTGTTCGGTTAAAGATTCGCAGATGATCAATGAAAGATTCGTGGTATCACATCCTATTAGATATGTTAATTCCTCAACGACTCCCGTTACTAAATATTGTACGCAAAAAAAATCATTTGTTAAATAGCTAGCAAAACGTAAAATTTCTAACGAAGTGAGGCGAAGGCCTTGACGCATGGTTCACAAACGGAATAGGCAACTAACGGCCATGCTAATCCGATCTTAATCGTCATAGTATATTCGTATCGATCCTTAATTTAGGTATCTTCCTGATGTTCGCTGCGCCCGCCTATCCTAATAAAATATTTGAAAACGTTTAAGTCCTCGGTACGCGAGGTGGAGAGGGAAGAAATCAGAAGAAATATGAAAGTGTAAATTCTGTGTAAAAATGAACAAGAACGGCTTTCTGCAGTTAACGGGAAATCTAATCAGTGCTTACTTTTGATGTATGTTTCTCGTTGATTTTGGTAGCAAAGCAGCAATCAATATCCCAGCAAGAAATCAAGTCATTACTGTGACTCGCAATACTGTCAGAATATTGCTTCATATGAAGAGAGAATTTGTATTTAATACAATGGAAACTTACTTCCTTTGGCAGTGACTTTTTGTTAACTTTTCAATTTAATCCTGTGGATCTATGGAAATCATGTTATTGAAAGGTCATCATCTTACTGAATATATTACATAAAGATGGGTACAAAATTACTTGCCATCTGGAGCTCTCACATTAAAATATTAAAGTAAAATTAGTACAGACAATGGCCGTTTTCCAATTCGCAATTATTCACCCTTCGTGCACTTTTCGATCGTCAACTTACGGATGTGACGACAGCAAGGGTGGATCCAATCGGCGAGGGCGCAAGGGAACGAAGGGTAAGTGAGCAAGGGAGCGCGGATGCTCCCTCACTACCTTCCCCTCGTAGGAAGTGGACGTCAAAATGGCGGCAATGGAAAACTCGGAAATCTTGAACTGGAGTTGTAAGTCATTTTTTGCTTATTATGTGAAGAGAGAGGGTCCAATCGGTGCCAGAAAAGTCAAAATACGAAGCAATCTAAATTACAAACGTAAACAAACCGAGTAGTAGGGTGAAATTAATTCTTAAATCAACCACAAGATGTCCTAACCCGACCCTGCGCTTCACATTTCGTTACTGCCAATAGTTCGCATTATTTCCGTTCACACTTTATAGCGCCAGTAGAGCATTTGTAAGGGAGCAGGGTGCAAGGGAGAAAGGGGACGAGGGAATGAGTGCATACTACGTGGATTGGAAAACGGCCAATGACTAATTCTTTCGCTTGTATGTACTATCAGGGGTTCACTGCAAAGATAAGTAAGTATAGAAAAAGCCTACGGTTGCCAAGAATTTTTGCTTCGAAGTCAAATCGTTAATGTGAGATAAATTCAATCAAGAACCCAGTCCATCATGAATCATCTAACGCCCGCTATGCGCGCGACCGCCAGATATTTGTGCTGCTAAATCACTTCACATTCACGGTTTAAAGATAAGTTCATGGTCTATCGAATGTGTGGTCTCGGGTCTCATCCCTCGGCTGACGTCACTCTGCGAGGAAAGCGATGAGACGGAAACAATGGAAGAAATGGCCGACTTCCGAGAAGCGAGTGCGGAGGAACTTAATCGTCAAGGCTTTTGAGGCGATATCGAAGCGGAGGCGTGAACCCATCACGTCACGCCACACTTTTATCTAAATCTACACCAGTGGGGTGGCCAGGAATTTCGTTCGGGGGTGGAGGGGGGGGGGTCCTAAACCAGGATGGAGAATTTTAAATATTGGGTAATAAGTAGAGGGTTTTAAACTATGTAAAATTTTAGGTTTTTCCGGCGTATAGATTGATGTCGGAATGACATAATTAATCGCTACATCCGCACAATAATAATAAAGGCAACCAAGGATATGAATAAATAAATAAGTACCGTGAAAAGTACCATAAAGAGTAAACCCCTGAAGACGATGGCAGACTCAGCCGTTGAAACGTTGGGAGAATTAACCCAATACCACACCCGGTGGGAATCCCGAGAAATTTTTCATCGGTTTTATACTAATTTTAACGCTCTACATGATCGAAATAATTTCATTTTCCAAAGAAATCCTTTGTGAATTCATTATTTTTCAAAATTTGTTTTCTTTTATGAAGGAATTAAATTGTGTTTTTATATTTCGGAAGGGTGGGGGTCTGGATTACCCAGGACCTCTCTCCTCGCTACGCCACTGATCTGCACACTATTCCCCCATAGCCGCCTCAAAAGGCGCGTGGCAGAGGGTGTTAGGACACCAGCCGTTTACATGTGAAAAGTAAATGCCCTGACGAAACTGCAGCAAGCATTTATTGATGTCCTGTATTATTCGTGGATAAAACGAATTCCCATGCCCATTTTTTCTGCAAAATATCTCTCTTGGTTTACCGTTTCTGTCGGACGTATTCTGTATTTCGTCGGTACCGCACCGGTCGGTTTCACTTTCAAGCCCACCGACTGGACATCATTCCGTACCGACGACGGTACTTCCAGCGATTCTGTACGGTCGTCGGTTTCAAACCAGTCGGTACGGTTCCCCCTCCCGTTCCCGGCAAACCTTATATTTAAATAAAAATATCTTATTTCTATGTCGAGAGAAACGCCAAATGCTGATTGAGTGAAATATAGTTGCTTATTCAGTGTGAGATAAAGTGATAACATTGCGGCAAAACTCATATTTAATCAAAAATATCTTTTTATGTCAAGGGAGTAAATAAATGATGATAGAGTGAAAGAAAGCCTATTGCAAGCGAGTGAAAGTGATAACATAAATGAGAAAAAGTCATAACATGGTGGCAAACCTCATGTTTATTAACGATTATCATATATTTATGTCAAGGTAATCAAAAGTTGATGACACAGTGAATTATAGTGGTATATTCTAAGGGGGAGGAAGAGATAACATTGCGGCAAACCTCATATTTACTCGTTGATGAGGTAAAAACAAAATAAAACATATAATGCGCACGGGAGAATTCATGAAACCCCCTATTCGGTGGCCGTACTGACACCTTTTTGGTGTCGGTACGGCTACCGACGATCTCTCGTTTTCTTGTCGGTGCCGCACCGATCGGGTGCATGCAGAATCGCACGACTGTTTACCTGGAGTCGGTGTGACGTCCCACCCGACGAGTCGGTGTCGCACCGATCGGTTTGGAGATACAGAATACGGTCCCTGGAAGTATAGTGGGGTTCAGTAGAACTTAAATTACTCCATGCGAAGTTTTAATTCCTTAGAAATAAATGTCCCAACCCATAAGAGCGATTTATAATGCGTTATTACAATCAAAATTAACCTACGGAAATATCTGCAGGGAAGGTGTCTGTAATAATTCGTTGAATCCGTTGCAGATTCTACCAAAATGCAATAGTGAGACTGATTGCTAAAAAACGTAAACTTGAACCGTACTTCCCCATATTTGCTGGTTGTTCTTTTTACGCTATCTTGACGTTTATTAAGTTTTGAAATTTTTTCACCTTAGAAGTGGTGATCAATCTATAGAAGGAGCAAAACCAATGAATACACTTTGAGATCTACAAGTAAGTATAGCTTCCCCCAGCCAAATTTAACCCTATTCAAGCGCTCATATATCTATATAGGGCCAACATTATGTCCTAAATTGTTACATAGTGTAAGAGGTTCTAATAATTTAACATCAACTATAGTAAAATTAATACTAAGTGCATATTTTTGCTCGACAAATTTCGACTGAACGACAAATTGTTGAATTTCAAATATTTATTTGTGGTTCGTATCACTGTCTCAGTCTAGTTATATTTTTCAATTATTATTATAATTAATTTTGAGTTATCCCAACGCAGGCAACGCCCAAAAAGGATTTCTAATTTAATCCTTTTCTATTTGAAACATAAAAATTCTTGTTATGTTGATTGTTCGGATTAAACTAAATTTATTATAAATTATATATTATTATCAAATTTATATTATGATGTCATCCTTTACTCACCCGGTAGCGACCGATGCGACCGAATGTTGCATGAATAGATGCATTAGATTCATATTTAACTTACAATTATCGGACCATATAACCCATTATATTAATGAAATGTCATGGCTGAAGCTCCACTCTCGACGCCGGATGCATACTCTTCCTTCTTCCTCTCCCGTATCAAATTCTAAACACAAAAACACCTCCTTACCTATTATGCGAGTTTAGGAGTCTTGACACTGTCTAAATTACAAATGCACAAGGGAATCAAAATATTGTTATACCTCTTCACCGAAATTTCATTTAAAACAATTCATTACCGTTACTGTATGTATGGAATGGAATGATCTTAACCTTTAAACTAGAAACTCATCATCATTGGCATTCTTTGAGATGAGGCTAAACAAAGCACTTTTCACTTCACAACTAGCTGGTTAATATAAAGGACCCTGACCAGCGTCTAAGACTAAGTGATATGTATCGTTGAGTTTTTATGTTATGTGTGTTATATTTTGTCTTAATTGCATGAGAAAATTTTTTTTGTATACAATGTACCTCATTAACTATGCTGTATTTTGAGTGTAACATGACATTGGTCTTCACTCAGTAGGTATTCGCAGGTTTTTTAGATGTGTTTTTTAGATGTGGTGGATTGTGATGTTTTCTTTCTTGTGTGGGAATTTCCTGCAGTGGGTTTTTACGCTGAAGGATACGTCTCCCTCATCCTCATGTTTTTTCTCACAAGCAGAAATTTTTTTACACAAAATTTCCACATACTTTTTATCTTGTTTTAAATTTCATTCATAGTATATATTGTATATATTTGTGTTGTAAACTTTTATTTACTGTTTTAAAAATGAAGAAAGTTCTGAACCTTTCCCGGCGTATGATGATGTCGAGAGAAAGGTTGGGTGAAAGAAAGGTGGAAAATAGGCGTGCAGAGTTGAGACAGTGAGAAAAGATATAATTCTCCCACACCCCTTTCTCAAGTGTATAAAGGTGGTGTATATATGTAAGACAGTGTCTCGTACCAGATGATCCCGCCGTATGCCTTTGTATTAGAGGATCACGTGCCACGTCGAAACCTAGGTCGTGGATTAAATATTTATGTGGAATTACAAAGTTTTCTTAATTTTCACTATGTTTACTCCACCATCCCTCGACTTCTCCAGGGTGTCAATCGCTGCCTTAGTTTACTTTACCTCCTTACCATCCATTTAACTTTTAATCTTGGAGCCTCCTCGTCTCTCATGTGGTCGATTCCCTGTCCGTGGTCGGCCTTCAGAATCATCCTTACCTGTCAATGTCATTCCTCCATCGACTTGTCCAGGGTCTTAATTAGAATTAATAATAAAAAGAGCTGGAGTAATTTTCCAAAATTTTTAATTAGCCAGAGCTGTCTATTACAGTGATAATAATGTGAAAGCCTTGAAACCGGTTGAGAAAATGAAAATGTGTGGGAAATTACGGCTGCTGTTTGTATTATTACTATTGCTGAAATCCCACAAAGTGAAATCGTCGACTATCAGTCTGAATAAGAGGCGAAGTGAGAGTGGGGGCCAGGGTTCCAGTTCCCCCCCCCCCACCCCCCGAAATATAAAATCGCAATTACTCTGCTTAATTAACGATTTTAAAAAATATTGAATAATCGTACATTTACAAAAGATTTACTTGAAAAATGAACTTCATGAATCAGTTAAAAACCTACACTTAGTACCCTATTTTTCAAAAATCTCCCCACTGCTTTTGGACCCGCCCTCATACTTACCGAACGAAATCCTTGGCTACCCCATTGGTCTCGATTTTACTCATTTCTTTCCCTACCCACATACCATATATTCAGTTTCTTTTCATGGAACCTCCTAATATCTCATGTGGTTATTTGATATAAGTTAATCAAACTTTAAATCATACTTCATAATATTCATGCTTGAATTATATCCGTCGTCCAAAACCAAACTCATTGCGACATTCCTAAGCAATATGTAATGAAGCAACACGTACAATAGATCTCCTCTCGCAATGCGCCTCATAGAATTATACGACTCGGGTCCAAAGCCTCGTCATATGAACATATATCGTTAAAACCCATGAAGTCCTTATATAAATGGTTTCATTGAAACCGACATGTGAAACATAAGTTTTTTTCGTCTTCCTCAAATAATATGCTGAGCATATACAAAATAATAAAATATTTCACCAGAAATACTAGTACGATACTTCTTAATGAAGTGTGACTGTTACAGTAACTATTTATTTGAAAGTGTGACGTCGAATTAGATTTTTTTATATCCAACATACAACAAATCACTCATCCTGCTGAGACATCCCCTCAACTCCTCTCAGGATTTGTCCACACTTTTTCATTCTCCGACATTTTTATGTATTTTCTTTATCATCAGGTCCTATTTCCATTTGATTCTCCTCAAGGGTAACTCACTCGTTCTACAGTAGTTATTTTGTTTGTTCTTTTACCTCCGCTTCTTTCCAATGCCTCTCCCACGATTAATATATAAGAGGATCTTGAAGTCGGCCTCCAAATGTGTTATCGACCATCGCTCATTTAAATTGGTTTACAGAAGTCGCCACTCGCGTCGCTGACGGACAAATTGATCCGACTTTCACGGCGAAATAAGGCATTATTGGGTGGGGGGGGGAATTCACATCATCACGAATGTCAACCGAAATTGACATTCATGATGATGTCACTCATCAAATTCATATTGCTTCAATGGCATTCCTCGCAATTGCAAACATTATAAAGCAAATTATTGGAAAAAAGTGGATCGCATTGCATTCATCACCGCACCGCGGACATTTTTTAAATCTGATTAAAATGCGACCGAATTGGCAACAGAAATCAGTCTTCTACTGGATGGTGTTGGGCCTCCGCTATCCAGTCTCCATGGCCTGTCCTTTTTTTTTTAACATTCCTAGCACTCGCCCAAGCTTTGCCTCTTCTTCACTTCTATCTTCCCATCGGCGCTTTCGTCCTTCCTACTTCTGTAACTGTTTTTCTCCCGCGTCTCTCCTTTCTTCCGTGTAGTTAATATATCTCCTTCTTGTCTCGGAATAGTTACAATATTGATCTACATCTTGGATGCGACCCCTTTCGCAATCTTCTAAATTCTCGTTAAATACGATTCAGGTTCAATTCCTACGATTTCTTCCTCTGTCTCTTCCTCTGCTGACTGAGTGACTTTTTAGCCCCAATTTGAATTCATTCCGTCCATTGAAATACTTTGGTTACAATCATGGTTTACCTTCATGTCTGCTCCTTTTACTAGGTAAGTACAATAAGTAATGCTTTAGATTTTTTCACGGTAAATTTTGGTTGAAAAGCTTAGAATTTTTTCTGGAACTTTTTCAAATTTCTCGATTCGTCTCATGTAGTTGCATTGACTTCCGATAGGTGACCGCGCTATACGGAGCTGTTAAAATGGCGCCTGTAACCGAAGTGCGTTCCTAACAAGGAGGTTGTAAATACACTGGAGGCGCTGATTAAAGGTTTTTAAGCGTGGTCGGAATTCCGCCATCTTGGTTTGACCATTTTCGGACGTCTCAAACAGTGTACGTATATAATCAAGTATTATATTCCTTATATCGCCTCTGATTTATAAAATGAAAATTCAACAATTACTTCTTTATTGTCTTCGAAGTTTTCCGATCGTTCGTCATACTACTGTGTATGTTAAACTGTCCATATGGTCATATCGTGGCGATAATATATCGTCGTGAACATGCTTTCGCACTATTATTGCGACCGGTCCGCTATCGTAAGATTTCCATTGGATGTAATCTTAGTAATTACCCGTAGAAGTGCAGGGGAATGGATATTTTACACTTTTAAAATTCTATTCTCAGCTAAGCTAGATACTTAGCGGAATCGTGGTGATTGATAATAATTATTCCTTGGGAAAAGGTATTCGAGGAATATTTTCACGAAGCCTTCGACAAAAGGTTTACTGCGTTCGATTGCCTTTGTTTATTTCAACGTAACAACGATCATGACCGAATATTTCACCAAATAGTTTGCATTGGCTCTTATGGGATTATCAGTGTTTTGGTCAAAGTAGGCGTGGCTTTCCTACCCAAGCACCCCCGTTCCTGCCACACTGCGTTCAACGCTCGGAACCAGTGGTGCACCCTACAGCCTCCTAAGGTTTAAGGTTCCTCCTTTACAACCTCCTTGGTTCCAAGCAGCGGGCAGTGATTGAGTTTCTTTTGCCGGGATATCAGGGATTCTCGCATGGTGATAGGCGCTTGCAGTATGTCTACAGCGATCCGGCAGTAGGCGAGAGCACGGTCGACGCTGGGTAATGTGTGATTCATGATCGTCGCTGCGGGGATGATGAAGAAGTTATTGATGCACTACGACGTTACCTCCGACATCAACCAGTAAAATGGTACCGTGCCGGCATGTAGACCATCCATTCAAGGTGGCGTGAAGCCGTATCTTTGAATGGAGTTAACGTTGAAAAATAGAGTTGTCTACCTACAAGATTGGGGAATAACATGGTATAGTTGAGTGCTGAATGAAACAACCCCTGTTTTAGAAAAAAATGTTTAGCATTAATTATTGAACTCCCCTCGAACGCATACAATCGCTCCAGTTTTGCTTTTGTGGAAGCTCGATATATCCAATATAACAGAACACAAATACTGATTTCCACACATGGTTGGCTATTGAGTTTTGAATGAAAGTGTGGAAATTACCATTTGTGGAATTTAATCGTGGATCAGCACTTTTTTTCCAGGTTGCCTTCATCCGGTCCTGCAATTTAGATTTCTCACGGAAAGATGTCAAGGGAGCGTATTTTTTCATTTTTTTAGAGTAAGGCAACTGCTAATTAACCATGAATGCAGAAATATCCTTTCCAGATCAATACACCTTGGTGATGAATGATCGCATGCAGAGAAATTTGGAAATGGTGCTAAGTGCTAATGAAGATAGAAAAACAGCGTGCGTGTTCATTTCATAACTTTTATTTCTCCAATGCCTGCGATAACATCAACATTACTCTTCAAATATGAAATGCATTACCAAACAATGTAAGAATGCAGGTAGATTATACACAGAGGTAGGCGCATGTGTGAAGACAACGTAGCGTAGGAGCTACGTATTCTCCGTAGTTTACGAGAAGATCTTCCCTCCAGGTTTATGTTTGTAATCCTTCGGGTGCCATCGCTGCGGTGCGCGAATTAACGATGAAATGACAACGGCTCGCTGCCTGATGAAATGAAAAATCGCTGCCTGTAACAAGGCGGCTCCCGCCTTGGTGACTTATCGTGAGATTTTGCTGGATCCCCTCCTTCTATTCTCACGTTCAAACTGCGTATTTTCAGTTTTAAAATGCAATCTGTGCTTCATTGGGTTAAATTTATTAAAAAAATAGTTTTTTAAAATTAGTTTTATTAAATATCAATGAAGAGTAGTATATAAGATTATTAAGAACGTAATCTAAAAGCACATTTTAAACTGATTCATGCGGAAAAAAATATTTCGTGATACTTGCCATGGCAACCGATCTCTCGCAAGTGAGATTGGGTGAACATCGGCTTGAATCCCATCCCTCCCTAAACGCCTCACGTAAATAATGGGTTTTCTCCAGCACTTAGTGACTTTTTGCTCCCAATTGAATTCATTCCGTCCGTTGAAATCCTTTGGATACAATCGCTGCACTGAGCGTATTAACGAAAAAATGAGAGCGACGGCCGGGGAAAAAAAATGAAAATCGGCCATAAAGCCGCTCTCATTCTTTCATCTTCCTCCAGCTCACCCTTAATCCTGTCTATTAATCTTTGCTCCTCATTCAAAGTTTCTCCGGCTCTCACTAACTCATCCGACATGGGTCTACCGCCTTCATCATCACAAGCCTTTGCTTCTCTTCACGAACCTTATCCCTTTCTTCACGAACCTCATCCATCTCTTCACAAATCTTTCTCTCCTTCCTCCTCAGAGCCTCCTCCTTCTCTTCAATCTGCTCCTTCATCTCATTCAGCCTTTGCTTCTCCCTATCCATCTCTTCACGCATCATTCTCTCCTCCCTCCTCAGAGCCTCCTGCCTCCTCTCTCTATCTTGCCTAGCCTTCGTTTCATCGTCTTTAAGATGAGCCCTGCGCCTCGCGCATTCCTCTTTGAACTCCCTTTCGCGGCTAGCTCTCTCTCTATCTTCCAACTCTCTCCTCTCCTTCTCTTGCCTCCGCCTATCACACTCCTCCTCCTCCAGCCTCCTCCTCCTCGCCTTCTCCTCCTCCGCCCACTTCTTCTTCATCTCCTGCTCCTCTCCGTCCATCCTCCTCCTCCACGCCTTCTCTTCATCCGCCATCTTCTCCCTCCTCTTCTCCTCCTCCATGTCCATCCTCTTCTTCCTCTCTTTCGTCTCCTCCTTCATCGCCTCTTCCCTCTTCAACCTCTCCTCTTCCACTCTCTTCACCTCCTCGGCCTCTCTTTCTCTCCTCTTCGCCTCTCTCTCCTCCGCTTTCTTCTCTTCCTCCTCCCGTCTCTCATCCAGTTCCTTCTTTACCTTCTCCTCTTCTTCCCTTATCCTCTTTTCCTTCTCTCTCATCATTTCCTCCTTCTTGCGCACCTCTTCATTCATCCTTTTCTCCTTCTCATCCAGTTCTCGCGACCTCTTCTCCGCCATCTCCTTTATCTCCTTTTCCCTTTCCATGATCTCCTGGCGTGCCTTCTCCTTCATCCTCTCCACTTCCCTCTTCGCCACGGTCACGTCTTCCTTCATTTTTTGCTCACGCTTCCGTAGGTCCTCCTCCCTTTTCCTATACTCTTCCTCCAGCTTCTTCGCGGTTTCCTTTATTTCACTCCTCCTTCGTTCCTCCCATTCCATCGCCTCTTTCGCTTTTCTATCTCTTTCCTTCTCATCCAGCTCAAGGCGGACTCTTCTTTCCTCGCGCTCTTCATCAATCATCTTGTATACCATCTCCAGTAAATTGTTTATAGTGACGTAATGTCTTTCTATCATCGCTCTCTCGTCGGCCCTAAGCCTCCGTTCCCTCTCAATCGTGTCACATTGGTTAAGAAGTTCCACGGGGTTTTGCAAATAGACTTCAGTTTGCACTCCATCATAAACCAGTGGCGTCGTGGTCCCCACCTTCATCAACTCCTGTCCCGTCGGACTGAAAAGATATTGAATACAGTGTATTTTTATTTTATCCACTGTTTCATAAGTCCCCGTCGTTAGTAAAGAGGAGTGGGGTGAAGTTATTTCAATCATGCTTTAGTAATCTGTCTTCATTTAATGCTATGGCAAGAAAGCTAGAAGGTTATAGGTGTATTTTACGTATAAATTTCATATTTAATGGAAGATATTCATGTTTTTAAATATGATTATAATTGCTAGCATTTTTTAAAGAATAAAAGTTCGGGTTGGAAGTAGGGCTCTAGTCAGTGGAAGTAATCGGTGGGAGCAATGCGAGTTTATATTACGATTGTCATGATTAATATTCATGATATTGTGAGCGATTATAATTGCTAGCATGAGCGTACCCAGCGAGGGGCAGGAGGGGGCAGCTGCCCCCTTCCCCTAGAAGCAAAAATCGCAAATGTCTTTAAGGAAAATAATATTTTCCAAGCAAATAATTCTAAAAACTAATAAAGAGCTGTTACAGTTTCCTTAAAATGTTGGTTTTATTCACCTTTTCCATGCTTAAATCTTACCTATAACTTGAACAACCCTTGCTTAGCCCCCCCTAGTTTTGATCCAGGGTACTCCCTTGGTTGCTAGCATTTTTTAAAGAAGAAAAGGATAAATGCAGTCAATTGGAGTATCATTCGAGTATAAAATAGGATTTTTTCTACTCCTCTCATTTAAAATATATATTTATTCCTCTTAAATATCATTTTATATCTCAGTCTCTTCCAGGGAAGACTTCATTTTAAATCCCATTGAAATGTTTTACAACACGCTTTTAAATATTTTATCTTTTCGTTGATTCTGAAATGTGAAATTCTAAGATTCTATATTCTGCAATGTAAAATTTTGATCTAAAAATTCACACTTTTTCCTCGAAAAATCAAGATTAGCATGGAATATCTGATGGACGTTAATCAAGAAGATGGCGATGGAGGTCATTCCTGTATAGGTCCCCATCTCCTTTTGTTCACAGATTCCTTCATCCAAATCCTCTTTTTATTTATCGGATGTAGAAATTCCATTGCATCCTAAATGATTCGTGCACAATTCATTGATGCATCTTGCTCATGCTATATTCTCCATATGCTTTGGCTACAGGGAATGTGGTTGTGTTTGGAGTTACGTATTCTAATTTTGCTGGCATGCTGAACTAATGGTCTCGGCCTCAACGGGCCTCAAGTTTACGATATTACTCCTTTAAAATTGCCGACAGTTTAATGTCGCATTTTTTGCTCAAACACATAATTCGCTCTCCACAGCCACCGTTGGTTTGATTGGACGCATTCAGGGGGAGTGAGAGCTCATAGCTGTCGCTCACCACGGGAACGAAGAACCACGTTGTATGTTCTCCGACTTTCTGAATGGAAAAGTTTATCAGTGCTATTTCAGCTAGCAATACACCGTTGGCCATCTAGAACTTAAATTTATCTCCTGCCAATCACCGACGATATTTTAGGCGCTGTAAGTGCTCACAGCCACTGACAATAATTACGCCCATTGAATCTCACTAGAGCTGAGTAACGAAGAAATTACATTCATCTCTCATATTGATGTATGTGATTTGGATGCGAGTTTGCTTTGTTTGTTGCTCTATTTTGTATCTTGCTCCCTATGTCACCACCAGGAAGGACACCACTGGTGATCGATATAAATAAATGCGAAGAGAGGCGACAAAATCGAAGACACAAATAAAATAAACACACGAGCAGTCAAAGATCAAATTGGAGATAACGTAATGGTCAATGTAATTTTTATATTAGTAGCAATACCAAGCCTGCCCTAAATACAACACAGCTTTCACAATTCCCTATCAATATCCTTTTTTATGAATTTAACCACCTTTTTGTAATCAAGTTATAACTTTATTTTAGATACACAATAACATTGTACATTTACGTTTATGCGAGACTTTTAATATCACATAAATCGGTATCTCTTCATTAAATATTCATTATCTGCCAGTCTGTGCACCTATTCAATTTTTCTTGGGAAAATATTTTCACTTTATACACGAAAATGGGACTGGAATTAACAGTTCTTTCTCGGTCCCATATGTTCGCATCATTCACTCATCTGTTAGTATGAAATTACTCCTCCATCACAACACCAACGTATTCTTCATTGGCCAGTCTCAGATCTACTCTATTGAGTTTCATTCCGCATCAAATTCGCGTTTGATAAACAGAATATCATTCATAAAATCACAGGAATTCATTTGCGTCACCATTAAAAGCAATCCCTTGTTTGTGGACCGTCTTTCTCCCGCTATCCAACGAAATGATCGGTGGATTATCCTTATTGCAGAATAGTATTATAATTTTGTTGGCAAATGAATGATGATGATAATTAATAGTGGTTTCGCTGGTAGTGGGCCCCGTCGTCCCCATGGCGACGCAGGTTTTTCCCCACCGCATATCTTCCATTTCTGTCCTTTTCCTCGAGGCGTCGTCGGTCTCTCATCGCCGCGGCACCTCCTATCCCTTTTCCCCTCCCTCAGTCCTATCCCTACTGAGAGGCGTAACAGTCACTGAATTGGTTCCCGGCCCTCAGGATGGTAACCTTTGCGCCCCCCCCACCCCCTGAGTACCCGTTTCCATTGTCTTTCTCCTACAACTTCTTCCAGTCTCTCACTTCTATTCTGTCTTTTTTACTCGTCTCCACCCAACTCCTCTCCTCCCTTCCTTGAAACGCCTCCCTCAGTGCAAGTTAACACCTCACTGCTTTGATCATTTGATTGCAGTTGGTATTGGCAATTCGTTTCCCTCATCACTTCCATTTCCTTTCGCAACTTCATCATCTCACCTTCGTGTTTCTCAATTTGCTTTCGCAACTCCATTATCTCACGGTCGTGTTTCTCGTTCATTTCTGTTACTCTTTCATTAAACTTATCATCGCGCTCCCGTTCTGTTACCACAAGCCAATCCTGGGAGGAATCACTGTCATTCCTCACATGAGATTTCTTACCACTCACCGAGGCTGATTCGCAAGTTATCCTCCCAATCGCCACCTCCAAGTCTTCTTTTCCGTGATTGGCTGACTTCACTTCTTTCTTCACCACGTCTCGACACAGGTCTCCGCACCCAACATTCATGTCAACCCCTTGATCAGTTTTCTTCACTTCTTCACCCTGTGCCCTAGCGGAGCACTTGATACCTGCCAGCGGATCATATTTTGATTCATGAAGCTGTGACCCGTGGTTACTTAAGTCTTGCATTGGGTATTTCTCACTATCATCTCCTTTACTATTTGAAAAAGAGAGCACTTTCACGCCATTTTGGTTAAACGCATCATACACATCCATAGCATAATTTGCATCCCCATGCTCTTCCACTGACCCTACTACTGCACTCGCATCCCCAGTAATAGATGTAAGAAATGAACGTGCTATTGTCATAAATTTACCCTCACTTTCTCCTGCACTTTTCCTATTTCTATTTTCTAAATCCTTCACCCTCTCACCCACTCGGTGAGCGTATTCAAGCCAATTTTCCTCCAATTTCCTAATAATCTCTTCATTTATTTCAACCACGTTCTGTCGAGCATTCCAGTTGTCACAAGTGTCACTAGATATTTCATTTCCCATGCTTGGGGAAAGAGGAACAACTTTTGTACCAAGAGCTTCTGAATGGCTGTGCCGCTGATGAATAGGCAAGTGTGGATATAACTCCCTCCGATCTTCCGTCAGACGAGTGACTTCGTTAACTGTCCAACGTTGAAGTTCATTCAACTCCTTCAATAGAATGCTCAACTCGTTTTCCTTGGTATCAAACTCATTTATCTTGGAATTGAGAATCTGTTTAGTGACTTCATTTTGGTACTTTAACTCATTCAACTCACTTTGATGTTTATTATTAAATTCTTTCATTTTTTTCTCATAATTTGAAGTTGTAGCATCGAGTTTCCGTTGCAAATCGTTTAGTCCTTTTTCTTTCACTTTAATGTCTTCTTTTAATTTCTTTATATCTCTTTCGTTTTTTTCTATCAAATTATTCATTTTCTTCTCCATCTGCATTTTATCACTCTCCCGATCTTCCGCCATACGCGCGACTTTCTTATCTGTCGAAGCTTTAAGTTCATTCAAGTCTTTCAATAGATTGCTACACTCTTTTTCCTTAGTGTCCAACTCTTTTTTTTTGGAACTGAGAACTTTTTTGATGTTTTCATTTTGCTCTTCAATTTTATTCAATTCAATTTGATAGTTAATATTCAATACTTTTATATCTTTCTCATAATTTGAACATGTAGTATCGAGTGTCCGTTGCAAATCGTATAGTCCTTTTTCTTTCATTTCAAGGTTTTCTTTTAATTTGTTTATATCTCTTTTGGAGTTCTCAGCCAAAATGTTCATTTTCACCTCCATTTCCATTCTCACAGCCTTCTTCGCTTCATCCACGTCTTTCTTCAATTTTCCTTCCCATTTCCTCGTCATATTATTTTTCTCTTCCATCCAATCTCTCCTGTTCTTTTCCGTTTCTCTCTTCCATTCTTCCCTCTGCAATTCCGCATCCGATTTCAAACGTCTGTTTTTCTCCTCCAACTGCATGCTCAAACTCTCTACCTCCACCAATTTCCATCTCAACTCCTCCATATCCTTCACATTTTTCGCCTTCTCACGTTCCCATTCCATTTTCTCATTCTCCCATTCACCCTTCAACTCGCTATTCTGAGTCTTCCACCACGAGTCCACCTCCTCCACCCTCTTCCTCCACTTTCCATTCAACTCCCCCTCCACATTCGTCCTCACCTCCTCCTCCACTATCATCCGTTCCTTCCTCAATCCATCTTCGATCGCCCTCCTCACGGTTTGCTCCCAATATTCCTTGTCTTTTTCCAATCCTTCCTTTTCCTTCTCCAGATTCGCTCTCTCCTCCTCCAGTTTATCCTTGACATTTTGTATCTCCGCCATTCCCTCCTCTCGCATTTTCTCTTCCCTCTTCTTGAAATCCTCCTTCTTCCTCCGATACTCCTTCTCCCTCCTCTCCTCCTCTTCCTTCGCTTCTTTTAGTCTCTTCTCCTCCTTCTCTTTCCACTCCCTCTCCGCCTTCAATATTCCCTCTTCCTCCTTTTCCTTTAGCCTCTTCTCCGTTTGCTTTTCCTTCTTCTCCATCTCCTCTTCCCTCCTCTTCATCTCCCTCTCTCTTCTATCTATCTCTTCCTCCCTTCTCTCCATCTCTTTCTTCTTTTTCTTGTTCGCTTTCGCCTCTTCCTCCTTGAGTCTCCTTTCCGCCTTATTCCTCTTCTCTTCTTCCATTCTCTCATTCTCCTCCTTCGCTCTATCCTCCGCTTCCTTCTTCACCTCTTCCTCTCTTCTCCTTCTCTTCTCCTGCCTCTCTTTCTCCATTTTCTCATCTATCCTCCTTATTTCCTCTTCCCTTGCCTTCATATCCTCATCTCTTTTCTCTCTTTCCAGCCTTCTCTCTTCTCTGTTCATCAGCAGCTGTTGGTACTGCCTCAGTGCCTCCTCTGGATTATTAGAGTGCAAGTGGTAAATAATTCGTGACCCGCTGCCATTATTTCTTCCATGAGGCATTCTCGTCTCCTCCGTCCTGAAACAATAAAACTTCGTCATCTGATATTCTTTCTCGTGGCTCTTTAACGTCTTTCTTTATATTTTATCAAAATTAGCGTTAAATACAGTTCTAGGCTAGATATCATTTCATCAAAAATGAGAGAACTGAATGAATGCCATAAATGAAAGAGTTCTGTTTTCAATTAGGCTCTTCACCGCTGGTTTCCTTGCTCTGGCTGCTGTGTAGCTTTTAAATAGATAGGAAATAATCCATCGCCGCATTTTTGTCACGCAAAAAGTAAGAATGGAATGTTTTTATTTAGAGGGTCCGTTATTAGAGTATCTGATACAGAAACTGAGATGAGTCAGAAGATCACAGGCTTTTAGGTAATTCTTTTACGTTTATTTCGAATGAGACAACGTTCTCGGGATATGACTCTTGACCGACTGATGTACCCTTCCCATTATTCCCAACCCGGAGATCGAATAGAGGGACTTTTTTTATCTCCGGCATATTTTACCCGGAAGCATCCCATCATGTCATGTTAACCTCTTCAGAGCTGTTTTATGTCTGTTTCAGCCTCTTTTCATAATCATGGTGGGTGGAAAAATAACGTCACATTGGAATTTCAAAGAAATAATTAGTTACAAATATTTTAAAGTATGGCATACATATGTGCACCTTGGGATTTTATGACAATTTTTTACGCAATACGATATTAAAAAGAAATAATTTTCTTCAAGAATACTTTATTATCATTCATTAATTTCAATTGATATAATCTTTATAAACGTGGTTGGTTTTTGGAGGAGGCGACCGACAGCTGAGGTCATTTGCGCCATGAGGGAATGGTATGGAAGGAAGGGTGGAGAGAAACCCGGCGTTGGCATTAGCCTGCTCTTAACGAAATGCGCCAAGGGGACCACAGCTTAACGTCCCATCCGACAGACGGAGTGTTGCGCTTGATATGCCCTCCACGCAACATTCAAGCAGGGATCGGGCATTCTCTGGAAAATTCTCTGCCACTGCCGGGATTTGAACCCGAGCCCACCGGGTGGGAAGCCAAGACTCTAGCCACCACAACAACTAGATCCCCTTTATAAACATTATTTATTAGTTTTAAGCAACTGAATACATAGCTTGATGAAAACAATTGACGACGCACACTCATCCTGTTTGTCGTTGTGTCATAAATCATGTTTTACGTATGCAAAACAAAAAAATTATGGCATGTAGTGGCAGAAACGTGTACTACAAGGTACAAAAAGTGCAGCGTCGGGTTTAAACGACACACTCGAAGGATTATAATAATAAAAGCGTGGAGGTGCACGTGTGTATACCTAGTGTCGGAAGAGGTTAAACACAAGGCTGCATCGACTAGGGTGGTAATGTGGTGGTTTCCCGTTGCCTTCCACATCACAATGCTCTTACTCGAAAGTTTCTCGACTTTTGACTTTCCTTTCGCCAATCATGATACAGCAGGCGTGGCTTAGCGATTCGGAAATTCAGTCACTCTCACACCTCCGTTGAGTTAACAATGTGAATATGCCAGCAGTGTTGCCAGACCTCACGCGTTTTCTTGGTATACCATTATTCTGAACTGATGGCGGCTGGGTGGAAAATAGCAAGTAGCCAATCAGAAGCGCTGCCCCTCCCAACTCTCCCTTCCCCTCCATCCCCTTCCCTTTTCCTCTCCGCTCCCCTCCATCCGGCCGACCGGCGTTGCCAGCCTTGTGAATAACGGTACTTTCGGAGGCGGCGGAAGATTCTCGGACGAACGCTGAGCGATTCGATTTGGCAACACTGCTAGCTGGAGAGCGATGTGCACTGCACGGAGTTCGGAGGGAGACTGCGGGCTCCTACACACTTTCTCCTGTCGCTCTTTTATGATTGGCTAGAAGAGTGGGTGGGTTTTGAGCACGCTCAAGGTCAGCCGCCATCAGTTCAGAAAAATGGTATAGGTGAGACCGACTGGCTCCTGTGAAGGAATTATCCTCAATCCCCTCCAAACGAGTAGATATTTTGCCGCGGCTCCGGGCCCAAAATATCTGTGGCCACCCATGACTCACGTTCTCAGAGACAAACAAAGGCGGCTATGTACATTTGGCAACGTGAAGTTCACCCCGCTCTCTCTCTCTTTTCCTCTCTCTCTCTCTCGGTACTATCCCTCCACCATTCGTGAAGCCCTCCGAGAGAGTCCGAACTCTCACGAAAGCCACCTCTCTCGCTTGAATATTCCACATCGTCCTACTCCCTTTCCTTCTATATAATAATCATACTCTCATCCTTCCCCTCCCTCATTTACCTAACATTCAACCCTCTTACACCGTAAACATCCCCTTCCCATCAAGTACTCCCTCCATCCATACTTTCTATCTCCTTTGTATCTCATCTTAAAGCTGTCTCTCCTCACCCTCCATGTCCAGCACTTCATCGTTCCACTTTCTGAAATTTTATCAGTATTTTTGTTTAATAAAGGATAAATTTTTGCTTATTGTTAAATAATTTAATTTTAAAAAACTTTTTTAATAAACTAATGACATTTTGCCGCCACCTGAAGAAATCTGCTGCCCCGGGTACGCTCGAATAACGCATTCACTAGAGCCTAAAGCCCCCTCGCTGACTGGCTAATCAACGCCTGATCATCGGCGAATCTCACTGATTTGAACATCATTCCTCCCACTTTTATTCCAGCTTCTAACTCATCTCACGCTTCCCTTGCCATATCTTCAGCGTACACGTTAAAGAGCAGCGGCGATAGAGGACAGTCTTGCCTCACTCCTCTTGCCCACCCAGATTCACTGTCAACGAAACCAATTGACTTCTCCGCCGCTTTGAATATTCCCGTTTTAATATTATTCCATCTTTCCTCAACAGTCTTAGTACTTTCAATCTCCCGTAAACTAATGTGCACTAGTTCCTGACATTCTCTCCTCATAAGAGAGACTCCCCTTCAGGGCTTCTACGTTCCATTTCTCCGCCTTCCTAACTTTCATCAGTCTTTTGAATCTTACGTTGCATTTCATAAGTAATAGGTTGTGGTCTGCCCTCCACCTCACCTCGCATAATCCTAAGATATCTATCCTCCCTTTATCCATTTCCCTTTTGATGTTTTCTAACTTCCCCACCCTCATCATTGTCCTCACATTCCACGTCCCTACATTTATAGCCGACTTCGTCTTCTCCATCATCTTGGTCTTCTTTTCTTCTCTCTTCATTGCTGCTGCTGATGATGATGATAAGTCGCTGCAAGGATTTTGCATGTTGACGACCCCGAGGACCTTGCCGACCTCGCTGCCGTGACCGACACCCGCCCTTTGCGGACGGGTCCCGGTCGATGTGATTCCGAGGCTCATTTGGTTGTACTCCATGTGTTCAGGGAAGAGATAGTTAGTAGGGTTTCCCACTTCCATTCCAACAGTGTTCTTCACGTGACACCATCAATAATAATTAAGAATAATTTAGAATTAATCCCGCCAGTGCAGCTCTAGGGGTCATAGGAACGCGCAAGCCTTTCCACCGTGACAAGGTTTTAGCCCAAGGGAAAGGTTAAAGGATATGGCACATACAAATTCGCATTGATTCTACTCTAACCTATTAACACTCTTGGTGCAAAACTTTGTCTGGGGTATGCGTAAGTTCATCCCGTGCGTGATATACAGAAATCATTGTTTCCATTTTTTGCTGTTATAATGTATACCATCATCAGAGCTGCTTTGTTATTGTACCTAAAAATCATATCATGTGACAATGAATTCCCAGTTCCAAGTTTCCCACTTCTCTGGGTACTATACTTCCCGAGCAACACCGGGTGGCCTGCTAGTAATCAATAAATTTCAAATGAAATCTCTATCGCAAATTATGTTTATTAAAAAAACATTATCAGCCTCTCAGTTCAATGGAGTGTACAATATTTTTAGTAAATTTATCTTTAGCTAAAACAAACAAACTGGATTGTTTACCCACGCGTGAACATGCAACGTACAATTGTCCGTATGAAGAACACTGTGTGCCTCAAAGCCACAAAAAGACATCGTTTGGCCTCGAGATTTGTCATTGTGAATGCCAATTTAATTGGAAATTGAACCCGATTTTTTCAATTGGCACATCTGTCGGAATAATAGGGATTCGTGGTAATAATACATCTCCTATGAACATGCCTTTTTAATAATTTTTGGTGACAGAAAGAGATTTCAAACGACATAAACAATACTGACGGTCGCCAGGGGGACAGCAAGCCAAAAACGCTAAAATTTCAGCATTTTTATGCATTGTTTTTCAATGTCACCGTAAATCACCTGGAAAACGAAAATCGATTGCAAAAAAATGTGCATATCTTTTTTCTTTCCAGTGGTATGTGTCTCAAATAAATGTGACCATTATCACTAATTTAAATATGCGAAAGGAAAAAGGTCTGCAGTCATTAAAAACGAAGTTTACATGTATTTATTATGAAAATGACTCAGGGCTCTTTCCAGGGCCTCATGGGCCCTGGAGAAGAATGAAAAATAGTTTACAACATATCCTCAGTCCTACTGAACATACGCGCCAAATTTCATAGGAATTAGTCAAGCTGTTTCGGGGAAGTTTGTCTTCAAAAAACCGTGTCAAGAAAATTTTATATATTAGATTATTTTTATTTAAGATTAGTTAACGCAAGTAAATAAGATTACTAAGATCGTAATTTTACACAGTTTTTTTAAGGAAAATTAAGAAAAAAAACTTGATACTTGCCAGGACTCTCATGTGAGATTGGGTGAGAATCGGCTTGACCCCCTTCCCCCTAAGCACCTCACCTAATTAATGGATGCGACCTTATCGTTACAGTATCCTCTGATTCAGTCAAGAACGGTTCCGACATATTTTTGGTTCATGCGGTCCAAATATCCTCGGACTAGCACGAGTCTACTTGTCCTGTGATACAAGCTTTGACAAAGCCTGCCAATTCTTGGCCGATAATGGATTTAATTTTGTTGAATATACCTTTCAATGATCTCTTACCTGAATTCCATTTCACTGGCCACCGGATTCTCCTTGGAGTCTCCCATTCTGAAAAAAGAGCATGCAATATGAAATCGTGAAAAGCAGTCTTTTATTTTACATCTATCAATTGCTGGTCAACTCTTGGATGAATATAAAAAAGTTGATCAAGAAGCTCATAACCATGCTTATAATATAGTATACCTTATATTTCACATTATTCGGTATACGGGTATCAATATTTTACTGTCATGCATCTTCACGATAAAATCTTATAATCTTACTACAGCAGACTCAATTATTGTATTTTAAAAAGATTTTCAAATTTAATCCTCGCATTAGAGACGCTCGTCTACGATATAAATAAGGTGTGTCTCAGGACGAATCTGCAATACTTCAGGACGTGGTAGGGAAGACAATTGTAAGCACTTTTTGCGCATAAACACGGAGGCGCATCTCCTTAGTTACCGAGGTATGGCAACGCAAGCATTTTTTTGGATGCCCTTCATCTCTGCGCATGAAGTCCATACAGGATTGAATTAAGGTGCATACGGGTTTGAAGGCCATGCATATTAGAGCACCTAATGACAAATAACCTTTTAAGGCTACGGAGAGGAATACTCATGTAGATGAACCTTTTACTAAAATTCTTAGGTACCTTTCTAGGACATCTAAATATTTTCATGACCCCTTTCGAACAACTGTCAAATTTACGCCACGCACAAGCAGTGAATGCCTTGCCATAACTTCAGTTCAGATAAACTCTTGACAATCTTCTAGTAGGATGCTTGGGCCTATTCAAAAACTTTGGTTACTAACTGAAAACATCATCTGTTCTATCAAATTTGGCTTTGCTGCGTGAAAAAATTTCATATTTCCATTTCACTATAAATTGGCAGAAGGGCAGTATGTAAACAACTTAAATAAATTAATATTTTTAACATTCTATGTGCTTTTCTTAAAAAATTGTGAAAATTTCCTTCTACATACGCTACTTTGTAGTATCTTAAGGTTTAGCATTTGTATAGAATGCTCAAATAAAATGCTCACTTTCATATTTACTGGAAAGAATACACGAGACAAAGTATACATAATTTAATTTTCATCACGCAATTACCTGAATACACTGCACAACGCGTGTGCCTGGATAACCCCTGAACACGGAGTTTTTATTGCCATAAGTCATTTTGCACTCACTTCCGATGGAATGGATAAAATCATAAGTAATCTCACGGAATAATAGATAAATCTTCAATAGTTTATTTTTGGTATCGTACAAATTGGAAAGTATAATTCCATATTTATCTCAAGAAATAATAGATATCCCTATAAAATCCAGGCAATATTATGAGCGTAACATATGACAAAATTCACGTCTTAATCTTAGATATATTCACAACATCTAATGAGTAGATAAGGAGTGAGGTTATTATGCCTTTTAGTAATCCCCAAACATACAAACAAAACATTTTTGGTCTTCAATTCTATACTGAGCATATGCTACTTATGGAAACTGCTGGGAATAACATTTTTTAATATCACAGATACTACAACCTGGATATCAATGTGATATTATTTTTACAACTCGAACGTGTAAATTGTAACGTTGTCAAAATATCCATCGTGTAATAGAAATGTACTTTGGTTACATCAACCTTATTTAGATATCTGATGGCTATCGACTGGACGAGATTATACCCATTTAGTGTCATTGTACCACTAGTACGACAAAGCATAAGAAATGTATCTGAAGAAAACGGATCTAGTGGTTCTTAGAGGCGATTACATTTTGTATAGAAAATAAACTACATAACTAATGGATTCGTCATCTTCTTTCAAATTTAAGTGAATTTGTAATTCTTAGTAAATTTCATTTCACAACATTTAACAACACCTATAACCCCTCGTCAAAATCCATAATTTTCTACAGCAGCGAAAAACCTCATACGGTCGCCACTGTTTAAAGATGATAACTGTGTACTTCCCGCCTGAGCGTAAAGCATAAATGGTGCGAAAAGTACGCAGATGAAAAATCACTCCCCTTGACCGGGATTGAAATCCAGATCCCCCGATTTCCGGTTGAGTGCTTTAATCGATTAAGCTACCGAGGAATCTTTCCTCTCCGTGGAAATATGTGGACGCTACCGGACAAGGTGGTATGGACTGCTGGGCGTATGATGCCACAAAAAGTCGTAATCGTGCGCCTCGATAGCTTAACTGACAGTTGAGGATACCTTCACAGTTCGGCGTTTGCGTTGACGCCGCGGCTCGCGAGCCAATCAGAGCCCGCCGTCTTTCAGAATTGATGACGCTATGTCTCCAGCTCGTTGCGTAGTCGCACTAAAATCTTATCGTGTCAGATTTTCTCTTCGTGGAGGCGGCATTTCGTCGGCGATTTAGAATTGGCGTTTGTTTGTAAGAATCTTAGGTAGGTATGCAAATATGCAGGAGTAGCTCAAATGGGAGTTATGCTATTAACTGCATTTAAATTAATTAAATGCTATTAATTTCGTTATTCGCTATTATTTTTAAGTTTTAGCGTAGATATTAGGTATCTTTCCTAAATATAAGACAAATATTAACCCTGTATATTTGATTACAATCACCGAGGAGCATAGATTAGCATAACAAATACTCGTCAATGGTATCACAAGCTAAATACAGCGTGAGACCTCCTTGCTGGTGACTATGATCGCTTAAATGCCAATTTAGATTCTATAATTGTGCCCTCATGATCTTCTCAGTTGAAGCTGTTTAGATAAAATCGCTGGGACAATCTGTTCGAACGAGATTTATCATAAATTTCACGTCACTCATGTTCCCTGGGTGTATGTAATTTGTTATTTTTCGTATATTCCGAGTTAGGAAATAAAACTTTAAGGTCATAATAATATAGGCAAGTGCCATCACCAAATACGTGATTAGCAACTCTATGGTCGCCATATTAATTTCCAATGCTATTAATAGCTAAGAAGAAATATTATAAGAAATGAGATTGAGTAAAAATGCACAAAACATCATATTTATTGTGCGTTTGGCCCGAAATCATAAGATGGTATGCTCCCGGACCGAGTTTTAGGAGCCGACGCTTTTCGCTTTTTATTTGTTTTCGCAACGCAAAGGGCAAAATTTGCTGGCGGGGCGGGAGCTCTCGTGGCGTCGACGCTACGCAGACCTGTGAAGGCACCCTAAAACACTGATCGGAAATTGGGGAATCCGGGTTCAGATCCCGGTCAAGGCTAATGATTTTTTCTCCGTAGATCTCGCACAATTTGTGCATTGCGGGTGACTATCGAAAAGTTATCACCGTGGGCAGTCTCGGTATGAATAAAATAATGCCTTTTACCATTTGTAGATGCGCATAATTTATTTTGTTTTTTGTACTTCATTTTCCAGTTATTTTTTGTCCCTTAACAACATCTGGGCAACATAACCGGAGCCTCATTCAACGAACCTTGAGCTTTTGCCGACGACGATAATCAATAAAATGCTAAAATGTTAAAAGCGTTCTATTGAAATGTGAATTCTGCAAAACTATGTGTGAAATTTGTAAATAGAGGTAGAACGATAAAATCGGGTGGTAAATGAATTTGAGAAATTCTTTGCGAGATGTGCATTATTCCACCGAGAATATAGTAGTTACCGAAGAATTTAGAAAAAGTATAACATAAGAAGGCTTTTTGCATTTTATACTTGCGGCTGAACACTAAACACTGTACCATGAACTTCGCTCATAATCGTCCCAAGCAGTAGACGATATCCACCATATATCTATATACGGTAAATATATCTAAAACAAGTTGTTATTACACCATGGGTATTTTGACAACGTAACATAGATATTCTCTTCGTAACATCCACAACAAGTTGTAAACTAGGTCAGGGGTGGGGTCACGTTTTCCTCCACCCCTGACGTTTTAAAAATAGACTATGTTTTTAACATGGTTATCTTTACGTTCGTTTTGTTTACTGTATTACTAAACCTCAATCATTTAGTTTAATATCAATAACTTTCATATTAAAATAAAGAGAATATTTTGTACTGTAATTGTTCCATGTTGCTTTTAATCTGAAATATTAGAAGACTGTTTGCCTGTCAGATCCGTGTCCACCCTAAAAAAATTAAGTATCCGCCCTTGGGAGCATATATTCTCTATGGAATTGATGAGCACAAATGTTTCGCATGAATATTTGGGGATTACTAAAAATCATAATAAACTTCATTCGATGTTGTGAAGATATCTAAGAGATGTTGTAATATGGACCAGGATGTCCACTGTTGGACATCGCTGCAACCTTGTTTGGCGGGTCCTTTGTATATTTGACAGATATCTAAACACCATTAATTGAATTAACCTCGATATTGCACGGATGTCATATTTAACGCCGATAATGTTTTCTCAATGTTGGGATATTTATTGCTGCTTGGCGTATAACGTGCGTCTTTTGTTTTCGGAGCAGAAGCAAATTAAAAAATTAAAACTTGTTATTGTTTTATAAGAACGCTGGTTTTCCCGAAATACATGAAATCAATACATTATCTTAAATAAACTTTTCAAAGTTTTCAGTTCATATATTTTCTTCATAACTGAATTGGTGAGCTTACTTATTTCCGCCAATTGTTCCGGAGAATGACCTTTTTTGTGTTTTGAAAGTTAAAACTCTGTTATCATCGTAGCACGAAGAATACTTTTTTTTAACAAGCTGCCAAGCTTGGAAACTACGTTATTTCTACCAATAACATTAATACCTGCCACAACACGGTTTCCCCATCACTGGGCGCGAAATTTTTTTAAACGAAACCAATGAGACTTTCTTTACACAGCCGTTGGAGAAATCAGTGAATGACTCCAACTAACTTCCCCGAACACCACCAAACTTGCAAAACCCGTGTCGCATTAATGTTTCACGGAGAAGTTAAATTTTAATATCACGGAGTATATACTCACGATTCAGGTGCGCCGTGATGCTCCTTTTATGTCACTACTTTTACTTATACCAAAAAATCATCACTACTTCGGGGAAGCATCTTACGGAATTAAATAAATCAGTACTCTTCCACATGGTTTTTCAATAGCGTGATTTTGTGAGAGTCGATAAACTTTCAAAAAGTATTTTTTTAAACCTCTTTAAAATGATCACATAGCTAAATCAGTTGGAAAAGTGCTCAATTGCTTCATTCCAAACTATGATATTTCATGCTTAAATGACTAATTTCACCGTAAAATCTTTTCCGTTGATCCAAGAAACTTTGTTTCCCGGTCACTAATCCGCGTTAAGCACCTGTGTTGAATCATGAAGTCGAGAGAATACCTCCTTAATTTGGAAGGGCTCGGAATCCTGACACAACACTTTGACAGTTACACTCCGCCAAGACAAGAGCTAATTTTTATAATGAGATAACGTAACTCACCTAGAAAAGTCTTCGCTGGAAAAACTGGCGTAACCGAATGACGCGACCCGACAAATCCCGCTTAGAAAACCACCGCAGCTCTGCAGCTTTGCCGCGACTGTGCGGCAGGAAGGTCGCCTGGCAACTGCTGCGCTTGTCGTTCACGGATATTGCGGACGAACCGATGACCGAATCTTTGATATGATCCGTTCATTCGTTCAAACGAGCCAGTTCCGCAGAATCGCTCTTGTCCTAGAATGAACGATTACGTTGACCGATTCATTTCTTGGAAAGAAATCCTTTCCGAGAATCGAGAGGAGAGTGTGATTACAATATATATCGGACGAAACGCATGCTGCTCTCTCGGTGGAAATCAACCCATGCTGTAACTAAGGGAGATAAGATCCCTATAGTGATGAAATCAGCTAAAATTTAAACTAGCGCTTCGCGAAAAATGAACTTACTGGCTCTAGGCCACAGGTGGGCAAATTGTAATTACCTCCCGGGTCACATGCGGCCTGCCACAGATTTTTCTTTGGCCCGTCAAAATATTCGGAAAAACTTTCCTTTCTGTGAGATTTTCTTCCGGTTCAATATCGAAAATTTTATTTCAAAAAACTAGTAAAAAATGTGATAGGGTACACTTTTCTCATTGAATTGATTATATAATCAAATGTGCTAGCTGGTGGAAACGTAACTAATGTAAAATTATCCAAAGAAATAAGTCGAATAGAACTACCGTTATCGTTTAATTTTTATAATACAATTTATACTTTTTCTGAAATTAAATATAATGTTAACTGATGAATACAATCATTGTAAACGGTGCGGTCCTCCGACAACCTCCTCTCATGCAAAGTGGCCCTCGAGCCCAAACAATTGCCCACCCCTGTTTTAGGGGGTTTGTATTCAAGGCCATGGATATTCTATCTATGGCCTTGTTTGTATTAAGCATTACGCGCCATCTGCTATACTTCTGGGGAACTAGCAGGAAAATTCCGCGCACGCTGAACATAGACGAATTTTTGCGAGTTGGTGGGCAATGATATTCCCAAAATTTTATCAAATTTTTTTATTTATTTCACATTCACACAAGTCGTCACAGGCGAATAAGTGTACAAATATAATTGCAGATATAAATTGAAACAAAGAAGCAAGAAACATAAACACAGGACGATGACAGTGTGGCGTGGAGATGGAATGAAGGCCGAAAACACATGAAAGATTTTCCCCTCACCTTTTCACAGGAATCGAACCAGGGACCTTCTGATTTCCAGGAAGATGCTCAGACCACCAAGCAATCCAGGCTACCCAGGCTACTCTTATATCCAGTGATTTCGGCGGGGGGTTTATGCAACCAATTCCCCCAGCTGTAACTCAATGTGTTGGGCTAGAGATGGCTCTGGGCGTAGGTTCCGCCTGGTTCCGCCACCATGGAAGAAGTCAACGCGCACAGAAGAAGAAACGGAATGAAAGTGCATATCAAGGCCCTTATATACTGGTTACTAATCTCCGGCTCCATATTGCTGCCTCGGGGGACGCATTTAACCATAGAGTTTACATTACTAAGGAGGCCCCACTAGGTGGCAGTAGCAGTCATAATTTGAACACGGGTCCCGCGCATTAATTCAAGTTCCAACTTTTGCCACTTGTGGCGCGACCGACACTACTATTCCTTTCATTTGGCTTGTTGTCAGTGGCGGCTTATGAGTGAGCGGCTGTTATCATCCTCTGTGAGCCGAGAATTTCACCGATTTTGGTGTTTTTTTTAGTATTTCTCCACCAGTAAGATATTTACGAAATATCATGGGTAAATCTCGGTGTTTTGTGCCCGAATGCAGCTCAGGCTACGATTGGGAGCTGAGGGAAAATAAGCGGTTGGGGATACAAGACCATAGCAAGAATTTTTATCATACAGACTGTCCCAAGGGTCGTGTGTCATTTTTGACCTGTAATTTTAGTAACTTTGCATGGAGCAATATTCATGTCCCCAACCAAAGGTTCTTTTGTTGTTTGTTTCCTATTATTTCAAAACATACCTCTATGACCTCTGACCCCATTGTGACCCTCGCTGGTAATAAAAATCGACAATATGGATTTAAAAACAGCAAAACTGACTTGGGCACCTTTAAAACACATTGTTACACTCTTTTGCTGTCATGGTGGGCCGATTTAACTCTATGACCCTTGACCCCCATTATGACCTTCGGAGGTCAAAATATCAACAATACGGATGTACGAACAGCCTAACCGACTTTGGCACCCTTCAAAACCTATGGTTTGACACCTTGGTTGTCATGGTGGCTCGACGTTTGACTCTATGACCTTTGACCCCAATTGTGACCTTCGGAGGTCAAAATATCAACAATACGGATCTACGAACAGCCTAACCGACTTTGGCACCCTTCAAAACCTATGGTTTGACACCTTGGTTGTCATGATGGCTCGACGTTTGACTCTATGACCTTTGACCCCAATTGTGACCTTCGGAGGTCAAAATATCAACAATACGGATCTACGAACAGCCTAACCGACTTTGGCACCCTTCAAAACCTATGGTTTGACCCCTTGGTTTTTATGATTGCCCCACTTTTAACTCTATGGCCTTTGACCCCCGTGGTGACCCTCGGAGGTCAATTAGTGAATAATACGGGTATTTGGACAATACCAATGACTTGGGCACCCTACAAAACCCATGGATCGATACCTTTGTTGGTATGCTATTCCTTTTGCCACCCTTATGACCTTGACGGTGGCCTTACTGGGTCAACGGTTGAATATTCGTAAATAAAAGTGTTATTTTCGGATTTCTCGTGTCCGAAAACCTAAGAATTGACATATTGGTCAATGAAATTCACACTTTTATCTATCTCGATTTTTTTAACATTGAAACCCCATAAGGCAAATTCAAGTTTTTGGTTTGGACCCACTTTGTGAGGTCAAAAGGTCAAAATTGTAAAATTTTGCTTACACTCAACAAAACTTAGGACCTTTCCCCATAAGTGTGACAATTTTCATGAATATTGCTCCATGCAAAGTTACTAAAATTACAGGTCAAAAATGACACACGACCCTTGGGACAGTCTGTATGATAAAAATTCTTGCTATGGTCCTAATACCGGATCTGACCCGTCCCCAAGTGTGCCTAGGTGGTCTGGTAATGATGTCAACGAGTGCTCTTCTTTATGAGCTGCGCAGGAATCATTCTTAATTCTCTAAAACATAGGTGCCGGAAGTTTAAAGACATGGTTGATATCTATGGGCCCTCAAACTTAATTCAGGCTAGGGAAAGTTAACAGCGTTTCCTTACCCACTTATTCTTCCCTTCTCTCAACGTGAATTAGCGTACCGATTTTGTGATTACGTACATTTTCACCTCCAGGAAACTACATAAACTCACGGTGATAGTTATATTTTCGTGGGCAGTTGACACGAACTTATTTTTTAGCAATGAACGATTGAGACATGGATTCAAATTCGCCGCAAAGCGTGCCTCTCGCGGCCATATTAGGGTGCCTTCACAGCTCCGCGTTGCGTCGACGCCACGAGAGCTCCCGCTCCGCCAGCAAATTTTGCCCTTCACAGCTCTGCGTTGCGAAACGTGGATTCAAATTCGCCGCGTAGCATGCCTCTTGTGGGCGTGTATGGGTGCGGTCCAATGAATGCTACTTTCGCTACCAGACGCTACAGACGGAAGTGCTCCGGAGCACCGGTCCATAGGCGCTACGCTCGCTACGAGAATTTCTTTTCGGACCGGTCAGGAGCGAAGTCAAGATGGCGGAAATGAACGAGGGTGGGCAAACTGGGATTATGAAATCGAAGATGTGGTTTTAATTGCGAATTGAGGTGACTATGATCATTGAATATTAATAAATATGTTTGAATATCATTAAAATGAATTTTATTTTTCAATACCGAGGCTCCACATAGTAAAGGAAGAAACTTTGGACTGTATTTCTCACACCAACCCTCGCCTACCCTTCTCAATGAAACTCATTACCCTAGTAAAGGAAAAAGTAGGTACTCTACCGTTTTCCCAGTTGAAACATATTAACTTATAATGGCTAACGACTATTAAAAAACATTAGTCTATTTCATGTATATCCTATTTTTCTTCAGATTTTAATTTATGGCATGAGTAAATTTGTCGATATATGTTCTTACAATCCTTTCTTTATATTACATGCCCCTTTTAATAATTTTTGTTGCCTTTTGTATGTAAAGGCTGCTTCCAAAGACATTTGAGTTCATTTTGGGGGAGATACGAGAATGTCTACGGAGCGATAGTGCTTGCTATATATTTATTTAAATCACTATTAAATTTACATCTATTTAGTATGTGCCCCTACTCCGTTACTTCGTAGTCACTTTTAATGAAAAAAGTCGTCCACATTCAGCGTCCAACAACTGCAACGTGAGTAAACTCTCCATTGCCTCAGAGCATTCCCTTCGAATTTCCGCCAAAAATTGACTCGCTCCCCGGTGACCCAAGTTTTCAGGGGAGCGTCTGGAGCTGGTCGGGAGCGAGGCGGGAAACGGGTGTATGACGTTTGCCGTGACGTCACTGCCGAACCTGTAGCGCCCCGTAGCGAATTACGGACCGCTTGGTGGCGCTCCGAAGCATTGGTAGCGTTCAACGGACCGCACCCTATGTATTGCTTGGGAACAACCGGGGCTCGCTACATCAGCGCCGCTATTTGATGCGATCGGTGGGAATCACAGGAACCAAGGGAGTGGAGAATCCTGTGTAGAGTATTTATGCTTTTAACCCTCAAACCCCTCCATCGAAACTCTGGGCGCGGTCGCGCTTCCACTAGGGGAAATATGGAACTAACTGCGGTATCGGCGGTGGTTCGAAAGCATATCGGGACAAGATGGAGTGATAAGAGTCGGATGTGGACGAATTGTAGGATGAACGATTGGATTAACTGAATAATTTCACCATGGAAATGCGCTATCGGCTGTAAATCACTAGTTTCTTAATTTCGGCGGGTAAATAGGACCTAGTGAAGCCAAAGTAACAATAAATTTATCTGTATTAGGGTTGTACCTAACTCTCGGAATTTTCTGATTAAATGCTATGATCGAAGGCGGCGGCAGTTGGAAAAAACATATAGGTACATAAAAAGGCATTTCTCCCGTTAACGGCCATTTTACACCGTGCACATAATTGCACAAACTGATGAATTTACTAAGGCGCTGTCAAAATAACATCGTGCAATGCGATAAAGTGCTAGAACGAATACATGCAAGATGGTGAAATAGCCCCTATTCTAATTTCATTGAAATATCCGTGCAATTGCACGCCAGATGGAGATAGAACAAGATCTTATGATGGCCACTGCTAGTCTCCTTTACAGAGTGAGTCAACACTTCCAATGGTCATTTTAACAAAACACAGCAAAGAGTCACTCTCTCATCGCCTAGGGTCCGGTCTCCCAGATGCCAACGTATGGCGAGGATATGATTGATCAGTTCACCTTACGCATGCTTATATAGGGTTATGTTATGCAAGCAGTTACATAACATACAGGGTGAATTCTGAAAGTGATGCAATTGAATTACCCGTGCCACCCCAATTGGTTGGAGTGGGATCAAACTACTTGGGCTGCTATTCTGGATGGAATAGCATGATGCTATTCTCCGATATTGCAACCGATGTTGCTATTATATAGCGTATTGCAACGCCTATGCTATTTCCCGCATTGGAACCTGCCTTGGTGAACCATTCGGTCATTAAGTGTGTGCCAAGCTGCGACAACGTACTAGTATTTTTTTTTTTTTTTAATAGTGCATCTTAACGCGTCAACGACAGAGTTGTTGAATCCGACAACGGCACCACAAGGCGCCATGGACAACGATTCGCCGGAGTCGCCGGACTCCGTCTGGGAATTCGAGCTTCCACAAGAGGATACAGCCAAGTTGCCACCAGAATCCGCGCCATCATCGCCAGGAGAGAGGCAACAGCCGGACAACCCAGTTCCTGTCTCGGTGAGTCATGGCATTAACCCCACTCCCTCCCATGTGGTCCCAGAGTTTAACAGTGATTCAGTGCAAATTTCGATCCATCCTGACAAGCTCTTAGATGCAAAAGTGCGCGTCATTCTCGGCCGTCCGCAAATTAGTCAACCACCAACCTGTTCATCTGATGATCAATTCGTTCGGCCAAAAAAGCGCTGCCGCGTCGGAACTCCACCGCTGCCAGAACCAGTGACTACCGTCAACCAGTTCGCCGCCCTCGACGACAACGCTGATCAATTAGGCCCTCTTCTGGACCGTTACTCAGAAAATCACGCGGCATCAACTTCTATCGCCGCCTCTCGGCCCATATCACCTACCTTACGTACAACAAGTCAAAACGACCCTCTTCAGAACCGTCAAAGTGGAAATTCATCGCAATTTCAGGCTAAACGATCTAAAATTCCACCTATTTTTCTAAAAGATTCCACGCAATGGTCAATCAAACACCGCGCGATCATCTCTGCATGAAATTCTCCTCCGATTAGTCACTCAACGGGCAGCCAGATCAGGGTTCAACCTCAATCAGTGGACGATTACCGCGCCCTAGTCAAGCTTTTTGATGCAAAGAAATGGGAATATTATTCCTACCAGTTGCCTGAGGATAAGAAAATATTTCTCACTGTTCGCGGCTTACTGCATGACACAACTTGCGAAGAAATCCATGAATCCCTTCAACAAGAAGGACTCACCGCTGATGACGTCGTGCAACTACGCACAACCCGGCCGACAAAAGCTGAAAGAGAACGCAGAGAACGTCTCCGCCGTGACAATCCTGATGCAGAACTGCCACCATTACCCACCAGATTGCTTCCTCTGTTTCAAATTAAGCTCTCCAAACCGGAAGACAAGCCGAAATTTATGGAACTTACATATTTATGCGGTTTACATGTAACAATTGAAATCTTCAAACCATCCACCGGCCCGCCCCAATGTACGCGCTGCCAGCGTCACGGTCACACCTACAAAAGCTGTGGAATGCAGACACGTTGCGTCCGTTGCGGAGACTTCCACTCACATAAAGACTGCACGCTCTTCAAGCCGGAACCGCCAAAATGTGCCAACTGCGCCGGAAATCATCCAGCGAATTACAAAGGCTGTCCTTCATACAAAACCTTCGCAGAAAAACTTCGCGGCAACAGAACTTCTCCTGCAAATACAGCTACCGTGCCACCGCTTGATAGCTTTCCTCCTCTTCCAAATCAACAAAACCCTGTTCCCTCTACTTCCCAGCAAAATCCAACATCCTCATACTTCAACCTGCAATCGATCATTTCGTCCTTTCTCACTCCTTCCGTTAAACAAAAACTTACCTCTTTCCTCTCCAACTTGGTTAAAAAAACTCCTTGCTCCCTCTACCACTCCTAAATCGAAATCATAATAAACGAAGTGATTCAAGCGGCGGTTACTCTCCTAAGCGATGGCTAGTCACCGAGCGACGCAAGTCAGAATACTGCAATGGAACATTTGCGGAATAGCACAAAAACAGGAAGAACTCCGACACTTACTTTCTACGCACTCAATCGACGCAGCTTTCATCCAGGAAACGTTTCTTAAGCCAGACAAAAACTTATATGTGCCAGGTTTCACGAAATATCGACGCGACCGTGAAGACCCCAGAGGAGGAGGCGTTCTTCTGTTGATCAAGAGTTCCATAACATCAACACAAATATCAACCAGTCATGAATCGTCAGTAGAAGCAGTTGGAGCCAAGATCCGAACCAGCATTGGAGACATCAATCTTTGGTCTGTCTACCGGCCTCCGAAATGTCCAAAGAAGGAAGATATTTTACACATCAACTCCCTTCTCACCGGACGAGCCATCGCCGGCGGGGACTTCAATGCAAAATGTTTCGATTGGGGCAGCAATTCGTCGAACAGAGCCGGATTAATGCTGCAGCAACTTCAAAAAACCAGAAACCTCAACGTCCTCGCTCCCAGTACCCCAACCCATTTCACTCCGCAAGCAACCTCTGATATCCTAGATATCTCTCTCACCTTAAACCTTCCCCAAACCAGCCATCCAATTACCCTAGACACTTCCTCCTCCGACCATCTGCCTGTCCTTTTCACAATAAACTGCTCACCGGCTCATAAATCAACGACATCAAAGAAGCGTGTAAATTACAGCAAATTTGCACACTTTCTCGGAGACAATTGCCACCACTTGCAAGATATTCCTTTAGAATGCAGAAGTGACGCTGATAATTTAATTCATCAAATTACCTCCCTGATTAAACATGCAGAAAAAGAAGCCACTTATTCACCACCACCGGAAACTCTTCCTGATGCTGTTCCGGAGGACATCCTGAAAACCATCGCGCGGAGGAACACAGCAAGAAAGATCTGGCAGCGCACTCGACTAAGAGAAGATCGCCAACTGTTCAACGCGCTACGCAACAAAGTACAACGAATGTTAAAGGAACATCGTCAGAAATGCTGGGACCGAAAAGTGGAATTACTTCGCAGCGAAGAGCTTCCAAAGCCCTGCGTAAACCGAGACGCCAGATTCCTGCACTACAATCTTCAAACGGCCACGCCATCACGGATAATGAAAAAGCAGAACTTTTGCGAAGCAGCTGGAACTCCGATTTACAAATGATTTACAATCAGAAAAAGAAAGTGAGTGCACAGAAGCCTGGCTGAGTCTACAGTTCTGCCCGCTGTCTGAGCCACATCTTATCACGCCTGCTGAGGTGAAAACTACCATCAAAAATCTCAAGCGGAAATCGTCTCCTGGCCCAGACGGGATCCTAAACAGGCTTCTAAAAAATCTGCCAAACCCCATCATTGACCTTCTGACTAAATTATTCAACTTTTTGGTCCAAATTTCATACTTCCCTACATCTTGGAAGCTTGCGAAGATAATTATGTTACCAAAACCCAATAAACCGACTTCTAATCCATCATCCTACCGGCCGATCGGGACACCATCGGGAAGCTATTCGAAGCAGTACTTCATTACCGTCTGAAGAATATCCTCATTGAACAAGACTTAATCAAGCCAGAACAAACAGGTTTTCGCTCCAAGACATCCACAACCCATCAAATTGTCCGACTCACTGAATCAATCATTGCCGGATTCAATGGAAAACTGATTACTCATGCCGTCTTCCTGGACCTCGAAGCAGCATTCGACCGGGTCTGGACTCTGGGCCTAATATATAAGCTTTCCTTACTCCCAATTCCAAACTACCTCTTGAAAATCCTACAGTCCTTTGTTTCCGATCGAACCTTCTATGTCCAATTTAATTCCGCTTCCTCTTCCTTCTACTCCATCACCTCTGGCGTCCCACAAGGAGCCATACTCTCCCCCACCCTTTTCAACTTATTTGTCAACGATACTCCTACCTTCCCCAAAACCAAACTATTTCTCTACGCTGACGACATCACTATATTGGCCCAGGGTTCCGACCCGGAACGGACAGCGGACCAGCTTCAAGACCATATTGATTCCTATGAAGAATGGGCAGACATTTGGAAGTTATCCATCAACGCAACCAAATGCTCACATCTAGTCTTCAGCAAAAGAAGAACAGTCGGCGAAGGACATCGCAATAAAACAATTCCAAAATGCCAAACAATTAAATACCTCGGAGTTCTACTAGATAATAAACTAATCTGGTCCACTCATATCCAATCTGCTGTACAGAAGGCGTCAGGAATCAGCTCATCTCTCCAGCCCTTATTAAGGAAGAGTTCGCCGCTTTCCATCAAAACTAAACTTCTGCTTTATCATTCTACAATCAAACCAATACTCACATATGCAGCACCGGCTTGGCTTCATGCAGCACCATCTCATCTCAAGAAAATTCAGGTCGCCGAAAACAAGGTCATTCGTAAAATAATAAATGCGCCATGGTTTATGAGTAACAAAAACATCAGGAAAGACCTCAAACTATGTCCAGTTCTAACTTATCTAAAATCGCACTTGTCTAAATTAGAAAAATCTTTCGCTGCTACTAAAAATCCATTAATAGAAAATCTCTGGGACTACGAAATACCTGTTAAACCAAAATACCTTTATCCCAAATCTGCCCTAAACCCTACCCACATTCCCAATCCCTAACTCCCCCAATTAACTATGCCATGACTCATGTAAAAATTTAAAAAGTTATTGTCTTTAGCTGCAAGAAACAACAAGAAAAGGGAAACATCCAGGAGACAGCCGGATTGGCTGGGAACTGCGGACTAAACAATGAGAGAGATACTTGCGAGGACATGCGAGGCCTATGCTATTTGGTATTCAGAACGGTTGCAATTCGTGTTTTTACTACACCGGAAGACGTTATTCTCAGAATAGCATAGGCCCGTAGCAATTCACTATTCTGAACGGCGAATTGCAACCGGTAGGCTTGCAATAATATTACGCGGTCTTCGAGGCCGAGCTATTCGGTATTGCAACCCAGAATACGTGCGCATTGCGATGTCGAATTGTTTTTCTGAGGTTGAAGTAACCTAATCAAGCATTGAAAAATGGAATAATAGCCAAAAATAAAATGATATCTGCTTTATTTTAATTAAATAATAATAGCAGAAGTGATGAATATTTAACTAGTTAAGTGATTTGGTTAGGAATTAACATTAGAGCTTAATATATGAAGCACAAGCTTGCTTCATCGACAGTACGAAAACAATAACAATTAATGCAAAGAATTACTACGATTAGCCCAAATTTTACGTTTTTTATTCATAATTTTACTAGCTGACCCGGCGAACTTCGTACCGCCTAACATTCAATGAACTTATAGTTTAGTTGCACCATTTATAAATAAAAACGGCTGTACCGTTTCAATCATATTTGATTTATTATGAAATAAATGAGAAAATATTGATGAAATAAAAATTATACGCATTCAGTTGTTGGCTATTTGGGTTATTAACCGTAAAAAAATGTTTTTAGGTCTAAGTCCGTAGCGTAAACTTGGCTCGTTCACGGGGCAGGTTAACACAACGCTAGACCGACGCTTGACTGATGCTCAAAATAGTGTAAGAAAAGCCCCTATGAAGCAGCATTCGTATCAAATGACTTTAGGCGCGCCAGTTATAGTATCTCTGTTTGGAAAAAATGCACTGCGTAAACGTGCTGCATGCGGTGTGCCCTACACATTCGGGTTTAATGTCTTGCGTCAAGCGCCTTCTGATATACAACAGTTTTTGTTTTGTTATCAGGCGCCAGATAAAGCGAATGAAGCTAAATAAAAATAGCGAAGCGAAGCAGGGACGCAGCGAGGGGGTTTTTTGGGGGTTAAAACCCCCCCAAAACCTCAGAGAATCTTTTTATAAAACATTTGGTTATTAATATTAGGGGGACGGATGAGTCACAAAATATTTAACTGTTCACACAGCCGCAAAACCTATCATTTTGAACCTTTTATCCTAAAAAATGTCTGGGGAGGGCCCCCACACCTCTCGCTTACCTTGGCGAGTTTTCTATACTGTACAGACCCGCCAGTATTAGCTGCGCCTATCCTTAATTCCTAGCTGCGCCCTTGAAGCAAAGGAAAGGTAGGAGGGGGTGGTGGGCGGTAAGGCGGGTTCCCCCGCCTTACCGCCCACCACCCCCTCCTACCTTCCTATTTAAGCACAGCGCACTTGATATTTTTGTACCTGATGATGCTGAAAAGCGAAACCGGTCGTATTAATAAATGTAAAATTGTGGAAATTGCTCCTGCTTTTTCATTTTCACGAAGGAATACTTCTCATGCTAAACCATATATTCAGAGGGAACCAGAGAATGGGAATAAGGAAGAGAACTACAATGAGCTAACACCAAGGGAGGGTATAGTACAGTTGAGGACCGAAAATACGGAATCCAGAAACCTAAAAAAAAACAGAAATCTGGAATGTTTGAAAATTCTTCTGCATAGGGTTTCGACTAGCCACCTCATGGCACCGGCCTCTAAGCCTTGTTCTGGGACGAGTCGGAAGTTAGCACACTCTGTAAACATACACTAACAACACTACACTAACGAAGATCCACAAGGAAGGAGTTCCACTGCGACCTATAGTGAGTCAAATCGGTGCCCCCACTTACCTCTTATCAAAGTATCTCTCTCAATCATTGCAACAGTTTGTGGGAAAGACTGAGTCCCTTGTGAAGAATTCTGTCCATTTCATTGAAATCCTAAACAGCACCACCATTACTAAGAACGACCTCTTAGTCAGTTTTGACGTCGTTTCGCTGTTCACCCGCGTCCCCGTTAAAGACTCAGTATATATTATCAAAGAACTCACAAAAGTTGGAGTGCCTAAAGATTTCCCGTCATTAGTGCAATATTGTCTTGAGAATTCGTATTTTCTGTGAAACAATAATTACTACGAGCAGATAAAGCGCAGCAATGGGTTCGCCTTTGTCACCAGTGATAGCGAACCTGTATATGGAGCAATTTGAGAGAAAGGCACTGGCCTCTTCGAAGCACAAACCATCCCTTTGGATTCGATATGTGGATGATACCTTTATCATCTGGCCCCACGGCAAGGAAAATCTACAGGAATTCCTACTGCACCTGAATTCCCAACACAAGGATATACAATTCACTATGGAGTTAGAGAAAGACGGCCAGCTACCTTTTTTGGACGTCTTGGTAAAGAAAAGGAGTGACGGTCACCTCGGGCACTCTGTATTTCGGAAAGCCACGCACACGGACCGGTATCTAGACTATGCCTCGCACCACCATCCTGTGCAAAAGGCATCCTTGATAAATACACTTTTTCACCGGGCCCACCGCGTTTCGGATGCTGAGTCGCTGGCAGAAGAAGAGAAACATCTAATTGCAGCATTGAAAAAGAATGGCTACCCGGATTCGGCCCTGAAAAGGACCATTAAAAGAAAACCACTTTCAAGTGGAAAAACGGAAGACGAAAGAGCTTGGGCCGTCATTCCCTACGTCGCAGGGACCACCGAAAGGATTGCCAGGGCCCTGAAAAAGCACGGCGTCACCACCAGGTTTAACTGTACGACAAAAATTGGTGACTTGCTGCCCACAGCCAAAGACAGACTACAGCACGACCTTCATGAAGGTGTTTACAGGGTCCCTTGCTCGTGTGGAAAAGCGTACATCGGTGAGACTTGCCGTTCACTCAAGATAAGGATGCAAGAGCACCGAAGGGCAACGAAAAACAGGCAATTTCAGCTGTCTGCCATATCGGAGCACGCCTGGACCCCGGGACATGACATTAAGTTTGACGACGCCAAGATAATAGTGCAAGAAGGCAGAAATTTTCCCAGACTCATCCGCGAATCCATTGAGATAGCCCGGACGGACAATTTTAACAGAGACGACGGCTACCATTTGGATGCCCATTGGAGGAGGCTCATTAGGCGGACCAATAAGAGAGCGGCAGCCACAACTGGCGGGACTGACCCCCTATATAAGGAGGACGAAAATCGTGGACCGACATCATCTTCGACCTCAAGACGCTGGCAGCAGTGCCAGCGAAACTGTTGTCATCACCAACAAACCGACGCGGTTGCACCGGAAACATGGAGAAATTGGAACCTGAAAACCGCGGAAATCTACGTAGTCACATACACTAACAACCTAGGCCGGGACACTTAGGGATCTCAAATATCAAGCACAAGAGTCTGAACACATTCTATAAATTAATTAATTAACAAAACATACCATGAAGACCAGAAATCCAGAAACCCTTTGGTCAAAAGCTTTCCGGATTTGAGGTCCTCAACTGTAGATGGAGGAAAGAATTTGCAACCTAATCCTGTGATGGCAGGAAACAATTACAGGAAAACAGGAGACTCTCCAGGAGAGATGAGGTCAATGAGAGAACGTAATAAATCTAGTTCTTTGCAGTATTATAAAGTGTAGATCACTGAACATTTAGTATTTATTTATTTAGTATTTATTTACTGAACACTCAGTATTTAACATGTGCTGATTATTTAACATATGCCAAGCTTGTAAAAGGACTTTTGATTTATCTGGAATGAAGAATGTTATTTTGGTTTATAAGTGAATTGGTGTAATAAGTATCAGGATTTGCATTTGTTTTTGTTCAAGACCTTACGTTTATGTAAGGGTAAGAATGTCTCTTCAAGGAGAAAAGGGATGTTGAGTCCTAAGGTTTGCCACCATGATGGCATGGTCAGAAGTTGGGAATGAGAGTTCCGGTGTAAGAGTGATGAACAATAAAGATGGCGAGATGTAAGGTGTGCTTACACATTGTTGATACATACCTAATAGGTGATTGATCACCCAAGCTTGGTAGTTCATATACCAACATTTATGTTATGCTTAATGATCTAAACTACCTAAACCTCCCACAGATGTTGGACATTGAAGTTGTAAAAATTATCCATAAAATAAAACTTGGGCTCATGTCACCTTAATTAAATTAATAAACACTGATAGTGATATTCATAAATATAAGAGCAAAATTTTCATATTAATTTTCTGAGCAAATCGGGACACAAACGTTCAAAAGAACAAGCTCAGATCAGACATCAATATACATTTACATATTTTCAAATTTACTCACATTGCTGGAAGGCGGCTGTATTTCTCTTGAGGGCATACAGTATATTTGGATCTGAGGGTCTACATCATTCTTTGTATCTAAATGTTCGACTCCTCCAGACAGTATTATTAGGTTTCATCTCCCAAAATGACTTCACATTAAATTACAATCACAAAGTTTCATGCTTCACTGGTCTTATATATCAGTTAATCCTGGGGAAAAATAAAGAATAATTAGTTCTCAAAGCCACTTACAGATCCGACATCAATATGCATCCATGTATTTTCAAATAGTAGCACGGCTAGACAGAAATTGTTCATTAAACATGCAGGATGCGTAAGGCTTGTCAGCAACTGGCTAGTTAGTTGGCCATTTATGACTTGGCAGGGAAAGATGGCCAATTTCTCTTGATTATCCAGATAATTTGCACTGAACCGAATCGATAAATGTCAGCAATTGTAGAAGCAGATCAAATTGATAAACCTCGAAATCCAATTATTTCCAGAAAATTTATAACAAGGCATTTATTAAATAACTATTTCAATTTGTTAATTCTCGAATCTGGTCTTTAAAAGCTCCCGAGTAAAACAGTCATTGTTTCCGGTCATTGCCTATAATTAATTGAAATTCCCAAAATATCATATCATAGTAGAACGTAGAACACTTCGAAATGTCACAGCAAAATTGAAGTTAATTACATTAAACGCAAAATCAACCAAAGGAAATTCTTATGCGCGACATTGCGAGATACCTGTTACGCTTTATCTATGAATCCTACATAAAAAGTTAATATTTGTCTGTGTATGTCATACAAAAATCATCATATAAATGTGGTTTGTATCCGATCGAGCTAAAATAACGTAAAAGAATATTTATCGGTCGTTTAAATTGCAATGCATTTAAATTCTTCAAGACTATTAACCCTGCAAGGCACTAATATACGTTAAAAATAGAGGCCAAGATAGAGAAAAATACTCTTATTTGCGGTGTGTAGTGGGATACGATCGAGGAGTACTCCTCTCTGCTACCATGAACAAAACTTTTGAATCTTGTGACGAAGAGAAATAAACAACAGCATTTTCACGCACAACGGCCAACTTCAATGCACAAAAAAATTAGGCAAATTCTCTAACTCATGTCCGAGCTGCTCAAAATCAAAGGGCTTCTCAGCTAGTAATGTATATAAACAAGAAACCCAAACCATAACATCAGGTCCATTCTAGATAAAAATAACTTAAAAATAACTTTTCCAGAGTTTGATTCTACTTCCGATAGAGCAAAACAATGTTTAAAAACTATTAAATTTAAATGCGAATACTCACTGTGCCATGCGATGGACAGTAGGCGGCACACATTACTTACAAAATTAAAATTAACGCGCCCACCTGCACATTCTGCCATTCTTTTGGAATAAGGTCGACTAAAAATATTGAGCGGGATAGGTGTTTCATTTTCGACAAATGCTGTTATATGGACACGCAGCTGAAACATTTGCATTGTTATAAAACTTAATTGCTAAGATTAGTGAGACTTCGGGCCTTCGCCGTTATCATAACTTAGGTACCATGCTCAAGAAACAACTTATTCAAATATACAACATGTAAACATTCAGTGTACTTACCGCCGCCTTCCACAAATGGGAGTTTATAATGCCCAGTTTGGAATTTTATTTCTTCTTAGCATTATATTCTGACTTAAAACCACGTACAAAACACGATCCCTTGTCGTAAGCCATGGTGTTCACAGGTAAGTAAACGGGATCCCACTACGAGTGTGGGCACGGGATTTTTTTCAAGTCACTACTCCTGAACCATCGCTGACTTTTCTGAGCTAATAGCACCACTTTCTAGCCACTACACACAGTTTCGTACTGTCAAAAAATGAAACCTCCAGAAGGCCTCCTTACCACTGAAAAAATGGAAAAAAACACCACAAGTCAGGGTTTTTCCTATAATCGCCATGTTAATTTTCCTACAACTAGAAACCATGAGCACCCTCGCGCTGCCACTCGTTCAAAAGAGGAATTATTTGGTGTCGGAAGATTGAGGCAACAGCGCCCTCTACCGATTTCAATGCGAACCTTTGGAAGATTAGTAACCAGTATATAAGGGCCATGGTGCAAATACTTCGGACTCGATCCCTCCGAGGACTCTAACATAACTAAGAAATCACTCCGAAAGTCCAACGTCTGCGGGGACGTGTATTACCTCAGTGCATTCCACAAGCTAATCTTAATTTCGATGGGGCATTTTCTCCTGGAGTTTGACTCGTTCGGGTTCGGTAGCCCGGTCGCGACCGTCCTCGTCGGCTCTTGGTGCCGTGAAGGCAAAGGATGCAGGCTGCTTCATGTGCCAACCTTCTAAGTTTTCACCGATGATTACAAAAAGCGAATTGTCACATTCAAAATTTTATAACGACAGCAGTGATTAAGATGCGTAAAAGTGGATAACAAAAATTTGTTACTGGCTTAATATGTACCTGAAAAAAAGTATTTTAGTCAGGATAGTAGAGGTGGATTAAACTGTTCATTTTTATGAACCGTTCACTTTGATCCTGTTCAGTAAAAAGAACAGTTCAAAATATCGGTTCATAGTGAACACGTAGGGTCATTCGGTAGAAAATATTGTTTATCATACGTTTAGAGTACATGAAAGCTTAGTGTGGTATCGTAAGGCGTTTTAAACAACATTTTTGGAGATGCATCCACGTTGCACAATACAGCGCACTTAAAAAATTAAAATTTCATCGTAGGCGCCAAAAACTAAGTCCAAAGATCATCTTGGTAAGGGGACCGAAAAAAATGTTCCACAATCATGAGTTCAATCGTTTCCTAAGTTCATGAATCGCGTTTCAAACAATATTTTTGGAGATGCATCCACATTAAAAAATTTCATCGTAGGCGCCAAAAAGTAAGTCCAAATATCAACTTGGTAAAGGGACCGAAAAAAATGTCCCACAATCATGAGTTCAATCGTTTCCTGAGTTCATGAATCACGTTTTAAACAATATTTTTGGAAATGCATCCACAGATCCACAAATGTTCAAAATACGAAATCAAAATGAACGCGATATCCCAACTGAACGCCCCGAGGAAACTAATATTTGATCTAATATTTCGAACGGTTCGAAAGAACTGATATTTTAAATATCAGTTCAAATATTAGTTGGAACGAACGGTTCGAAAGAACTAATATTTTAAATATCAGTTCAAATATTAGTTGGAACGAACGGTTCGAAAGAACTAATATTTTAAATATCAGTTCAAATATTAGTTGGAACGAACCGTTCAGTGGCTATCGGAGGGGAATAGTAGAGAAAGAAGGGGAGGGGCTCGGTCGTCTACGACGCACTTCGGCGGCCTTGGATGGCCTCCCTCGTAACCGCCATCTGTTGTACCCACAACGCACTTGCTCGAGTAAGCTGCAGTTCAAAATGCCTCTTGATGATCATACCTACTGTACCGAGTACGCCGCAATTGTGCAGTGCCGACATGAACAGTGAACAGGGTGTTTTAGAGAACGGTTCATTTTCGAACCGGTTCATTTCAGTGTACAGTTCGTTTTGGCAGTTCGGTTCTTTTTGACCCATCTCTACAGGATAGAATTACCGAATGCGTGTTATTAAAGTGGAAAAATCCTCTGCTTTACCACTTGGCCAACTGACTCACTAATTCTAAAAGGTGTTTCATTACGAGCTTTGCTAAGTCATACAGGGGAACGAACCGGTCTTCTAGTTTCAATGAATGAAACAGAATTTTGACACGCAAAGGCATTATTTGCAATGATGCTGCGGCGGATGTTTTATGTGTACGTGATATTCGCTATCTCTCTTGGAAAAACTTCAGCATTGATTGTATGAAAATATGCCTCGGCAGATCGGCCAATTTAAGAGAGAAAGTAAATTGAAGTTCTGGTGGGGGCTTTATTATCTAGCATGTGCTGCACAAGTTACGTGGTATTAAACATTGCACATATCCCGTATACATCTCCCATGAATGATGTTTCAGTAAAAAAATTGCGTAAGTGGGAATGTGGTTCAAATTTCCCTCCCACTGGTACAATAGAAAATACCGAAACTCAATTTACGAACTGCTGCGAAAGTGGCGCCACTTCATTCGTTACTTTTGAATCCGACTGTACATCCGTTTCACTCTCGCCGCGAACGCTCTAACGATTAAATTCCTGCACACACGCTTCTCGGACGTCGGCCATTTCTTCCATTGCTTTAGTTATCGCTTATCTCACAGAGGAGCGACGTCAGCCGAGATGAGACTATACACTAAGCAGACCGAGGAGAGGGTCGTGAACTCGTCATCAATGCGTGAATGTGCAGTGATTTACCGGATGAAATATGTGACGATATCGCGGGTAGCGGGTGTATGATGACTCACGATGAACTTGACCGTTCATTGAAATTAGCTCGCGTTAGCGGATTGATTTCGTAGAAAAAAAATTGTTAGAAAGCGCAGGCTTCGTCTTTACTTACTTTTGTAGTGTACCTCTTATTTGCCTAAGCAAGTTATGACAATCAGTTATTAGCTGACCTTATTTTGCATTAATTTTCTCATTCGAGAGCTTCCAACAGCCGTTGAATATATCTACAATTATGCAGGAGTGGCTCAAAAGGGAGTAACGAATGCTATTATTTATTATTATTTTGAAGTTTTGAGCATAGATATTTCGAATCCTTCCTAAACATAAGATAAATTTTAACCGTCTGCATTAGTTTACAATCACTAAGGAGCGTAGATTAGTACAATATAAATAAAGCAACTGATAACCAAACAATAAATACAAGTACAAATAAATTGACTACCTATCTTTCAACTATATTATGGATGTTTATCCAATGAATTCGATTGAAAATAATTACCCTTTATTAAAAAAGCTCAATAGTGAAGGGTATTTTTTCGAAGAAAAATAAATGTCAATCAATGCATGCTCAGTTTTGTTCCTTAATATACAGCAATATTATGACAGCAACACGATTCGTAGAAATGGCTTCATTTCGTTGCAAACATCCTTGTGAGTGAAACCGATTTTTTGTATCTGTTCTGAAGACATCATTTTCAAGGTAAACTTACGCGTCAATCATAAAACCATTTTTTCCGTCCCTCGGTGTGATCCATCAATAGCTTTCAGTGATCAATACAGGGTTGGCTTAACTCGCATCAATTTTTTATCCAAGCGGCCATCACGCCAAATCTTCTTCAATCATTTCTTCCGTTGCTTTCTGTATTTACCATTGCCATTACGTTAAAATTCAAGCGGGGCGTTACAGTCACTGTTAGCGGTCGGATAATCTGATCGGTATGATTTCTGAAAGGATATAGGATTGGTTTGATTGTACACCATTTTTCGCCTACGATAGAAGTTTCTCTCGTCATCACTGGTCGACTACCCTAAAATTAGAATGAGGCTGCTCTACAAAAAATCCTCCTTTTAGCTAATCTTAACACACCTACGTATTTCTTCTCTTTCATATTCTTCTTTACCTGTTCCATATATTTTAGCTGAGGTCTCCTTTACCGTTTTTGCCGTCTACTTGTCCCTCGACTGTTGTCTTCATTGAAGTTTCATTGTGACTAAAATATGATGTTGTAGTAATAGTGGATGATCCAGAAAAATATCATTAAGAATTGCCTCTAGAAAAGAAATTAAATCACATTAGAAAAAACTAGATACAGGTTGAAAGAAAAAAAGTTGGAAGGTTTTTTTTAAGGGTAAAACGCAACTGACCGGGTTACCTACAGAATCCTCATTGACGGGATATAGGAATTCGGCACACTGCCGTCCTAAGATGGCCTGTTGTGTAGTTTTATGTAGAATTACAAGAACTCTGAGAAATTAAGTTGAGAATATGCAACAGTCGACAAGGGTTAGGTTTGTGAATGTATATTTCAACCAATATAATGATGCTTAAGACCAAACCAATTGAGAAATTTGTATTCGTGTAAGGTCTTACTAGGCGCAAATTTCACTCTGGAATAAGAGTATTTACGAGGTTTATACTAAAGTGTATTTTGCGACGAGAAGTTGGTGATGAATGACTTGAGGAACTGATGTTTTATTCTCGTTTGATCGGTACGATTTCTGTCGGAATTTCTGATTGGTCTGATTGTGGATCATTCTAAGCCGCCGATAGAATTTTCATTGTGACTAAAATATGATATTGAAGTAATAGTTGAAAACAATGAAATATTTACCTTGATCTTTCATGTATTTAACCGTACCATTTTACGCATAAATATGCATTGTTTTTGTACGTTGTTAGGACGCCTGAAACCAATACGAAATGAGAAATCGATGTTGCGACGTTAGACGAAGCGTCTTGTGGGTTTGCATGCACTCCGATGAGGTTTCCACGCCCCGATTCCGAATTTGGCTCTAGCTCGAATTTCTTAAACCTCCCGCGCTTCTTGGAGGTGGTCATTGCTGCGAACATCCGTCCGGTTCGGATCGCAGCCACGACGCGACGCGACGAAGGCGCTCGCATAGCTGAAGTTTCGAGTAGGGCACTTCGAAGAGGAACTTTTTCGCAAATTTATTTAAGTCTTTTGTTATGATAGCATAGCCGTATTTATGTTTACGATAAGACCACGTTTGCTGATTTTCTTTCACTGTCAATGGTGAGTTTGGGAGGGAAAGTAACCCGCGCTTTTCCGATTTTGATCCGTCTATACTGCTCGACCCTGCCGTAGGTATGTGGATGACGTCACGGAGTCCTGCCGAACAGGTCACGACTTCTCCACCGCTAAGGTACCTTGGATGGTTAAATTTTACTTGTGCCACTACTTTTTTTTACATAAAGCGAGTATCGATGAATAATTATCATCATCAGGCGTCAATTATTACCTATTTATTATATTATTGTTTCCTAGCTACCTAACGGAGGAGGAGATACGTTTTGAAACGGACGCCAGATTAGGGGAAAAGGATGGGTAAAGATATTCATTTATCAGTGTGCTGTCCTGGTTTCCAATGCTTTCTAAAATTTCCAGTTGCTGTCTAGAATCCAATTCGCAGCGGTCGTTGCATAATTTTAAAATATTCATAAATTCCACGTCGTGCCGAACATCATGCATAGTATTAAAATATTCATTTCAAAATCAATCCTATGGCAGCTAGATATTAAGTGCTTAGCAAAATTACTTTTATCGTCTTTTTTCTTTCGAATGCCGCGAATTAGATTGTAGAGAGCATTTGGAAATTTAAAATTATTGAAAATCAGTGCGACACTCTAATGAATGTATATCTTTACCCATCCTTTTGCCCTACTATGGCGTCTGTCTCAAAATTCATCTCCTCCTGCGTTAGGTAAATACGTTACAACAATAAGATGAATAAATAAATAATAATTTACGCCTGATGATGAGGTTTACTCATCGAAATCCGCATCGCTTAATGTAAAAAAGTAGTGGTATAATAAAAAGTTAATTATCCTAGATATTTAATAATGGAAGATCACACAGTTAATAATGAGTTAGTAAATTTCTCCTCTGCTCCTCGTCTTAAAGCATTGGTAAACGCGGTTTATTTTTGTTTTGCACTTTTGTGTACGCTACCGTCTCTCATTCTACGACTATCACTGATAGTGTACGATGAATCTTGGATTATGACTGGTGAAGATCTCTTAGGCTTCACTCCGGTTTAGGTTATCCATTTCTCCTTCCAACGTTTCGACAAGTGACACTTTCGTCGTCTTCAGAATCTAGGAATCCAAGTCACATGGATACATAAAGACATCTTAGGACCTCTGAAGATGAGCGTGATGACTCGAAACTGATTAGGAAAAGCTGGAGTGAAACGCCATGAATCTTAACCAATATTTTTCGCCGGGAAAGAATCGGGCGCTACCTGACTAATGACGTCACAAACTTATGAAAATTTGGCGGGAATTTTCTCGTTTTGTTTTTTAAAATTTGATTATTTTCTATAAATTATGATCGAATTGCTACATGGGTAAGATAACTTCGAACGTAGGTTTTCGCAGCGAGAGGCATCGTTGTTTACGGCTTCCGGGTGAAGCAGCGTGTTGCGCTTTGTCGTGCAAGCTTTCGCGACCGTTACAGGGCGCATCATCAGGCGATGAATGGAAATACGGAATGGGTTTTCAAATAAACATGGAAGGGAAAGATAACTTCCTTGTAATTTATCTTTCCCTTCCATGTACCGAATTCTTTTATCGAACTGTGTGACAGTTGTCATTACTCACGCGGTAGCGACCGCTGTTTCTCGGAAAGACGTCATAATTTCGGAATGAGCTATCCACTATCGTCTATCCGAACGTTTCGCGAAAACTCGTCCGAGAGCGTCCGAAATGACGGAGGTTCTTGGAAAATGACGTTCCGTTTCTCGGAATTGGAAAGTGAGGTGCCAGCTGGAAAGTTGTGGAATATTTTTACCACGTAATTGTTGCTCCAGAAACTAATTAGAAGCCACAAGTAATTTGCAATACTGACACGGTATGTGTACCAAAAATTGTGTGAAATGGATGATCACTTACAGAGTTAGGAATTAAATAAAGTTACAAGATAAACCAGGTGAAATCGTTAATGCCTTGAAAGGCATTTTTCAAAAATGCAGTAAAGTTGGTGTAGAGGATAGCATAAAAGCGCTTACGAGTGACGGAAACGGAAAATTGGATTCCGAAATCTCGGAAACGAGGAGACGTAGTTACTGGAAAAGGCTCTTGGTCACCTGACTCTTCGATTTAGTGGAAAGCATCCGATTTTGGGTTTTTTGGTTATTATTTTGTATCCTAACCTGTCTCTTCTTCCTTATCCTTCCCAATGATGAGGGTAGCCGTCGGGATATCGTGAGTTCGATCCCGGGCCAACCTGAGGGAATCTTTAAATCCTTAGTGCATTGTTTACAGAAAAAGGAACCACGTCACCTCCTTTCCGAGTACGGTTGCAAACTTGTCCTTTTTATCTATACTGGTTCCCATTCGATTCTGATTCTCGTTCGACCCCGACCCCACTTCGCAGAGCATAGAGGCTCCAGAGTCACAAGTGTAGAGGTATCAGAATCCATGTTACTTGGGTCCCTGAAGACGTGATGAGTGGCAACGTTGGAAGGAGAGATGGGAAGACGGGTGTGAAACGCCATCGATATTCACCAATATTGTTCGCCGGCAGAGAATCGGGGATTAAATAACTAATGAGGACACAAGCGAATGAAAATTTGGTGGGAACTTTCACGTTTTTTTATCTGAATATTACGTGGAATATGAAACGCCGTAGATCTTTGCCAATATTATTCGCCGGAAAAGCTGCGGAAATTAAATGACCAATGACGCCACAAAAGTATGAAAAGTTGGCGGGAACTTTCACATTTTTTTATTTGAAAATTATGAAAGAACTTTTACATGATTAAGGTTATTTCCTAGTTAAATATATTTCCTTTCAATGTATCTACCGTATTCTTTAATGGAATTACAATTTTGGTTCCGAGTGGCCAACCGCAATAGGAGTATTAAGCCAACTTTTAATCATGGCAGTAGGTAATAAGTGCTGGACACAGGTGGAAATTTCAGTCCAACTTCTTGTCGCCTCTGCAGCGATCTTGCTTAATAACACCAGGTTACTCGGTTTAGTTCCACCCAACTACTTCTGTACAGAAATATTTCCAGGATTTTCTATAGCTATGAGTCCAGCAACGAGATGATTTTGAGAATGATTAGATCGTACTTAAGCTGTTCAATTTTCGGAACCACCATTTTATAAATTATGGGAATGGATATCCTTGTGAATCCAGATTTGGCATCGTTGATTTTAGAATAACAGGAAGTTATGGGAAAATCTTTTACCCAAGGGGCGTAAGATATTTATTAGACGTGAAGGAATTAGAGACACCTTTGTCACTGGTCCCTCAAAATTCCTAACCGAATCAAAGGATAGGTTAATTGATGAGGTGAAGTGAAGATTGAAATATATTTTAGAAGTTTGCCAAATATATTTAATAACCTGTTTTTAGTCGTTATTATTGATACACCTTAAACCTTAATCAATAGATACAAATAATTAATATTCCATTTCAGAAATACTCGTATAACAAACCCATAGAGTACATACCATCATTGGAATCTCAAGTATTATATATAGACACATTGCTTATCGCAAATTTTTATGTGCTAATTTTTAAACATTTTCAATCTGAGACAATCCATCACTAAAATAATAGTACCCCAGAATTAATTCATAATAATCAACGTTTCTGCTCCTGCATAGCTAGGTATTTAGTTCGAGAGGTAAGCAGAGCTAGTATAATAAAGAAATACCAGGGAATGACTAATAATGAGAAGAAATCTCTTCCCGTTGCAATTATCTTACTCCCTCCTTGCTGTCCTAATCTGCTCGCCTTCCTCCGTAAGTCAGTTTTATGGCCTTGCCAGCTTTTCGTTGGTCCTGGCCGAGTCCCTCGGCGATGAGTCTAATCATTTTGTTGCATTCTTCCCTCCATTTTCGAAAGGTTTCTCTCTTTCCCTGTGCACAGCTTCCGCCCCCTGCGCTTCTTCACATTGATTGTAATACTTTTGGTCGACTTCAATTCCGAATTACGCTCCTTTTATCTCTCACCATTCCATAACTGAGCGTCAGCTGTGTTCTGTGCTCGTGAGCCGCGCGATTCCTCTCCAAAATCGCTGTCCTCTCATCAATCCTCAAACTCATCCCTTCTTTTCGCTGTCTCCTCCTCAGTTCTTCCCAGTTGTCTCCTTCGCTTCTCCTCATTTGGAAGCCCTCTACTAACAGTCTCCACCTTAATTTTCGTCCATTAGTCTCCAATTTAAGTCTCTTCCATAATTTTCATCCTCAGGTATCTTCCTTAATTCTCCTCCATTACTATAATATTTAAGTTTCCTCCTTAAGTCTCCTGATTAAGTCTATTCCCTAGGTCTCCTTGTAAGCCCTCCTCCATTAGTATTATATTTAATTATCCTCCTTAAATGTCTTCCTTAGGTCTCCTCTTTAAGTCTCCTCCTCATGTCTCCCACTCCAACTGCCCCGCCTCCTCCGTCACCCTTGCCCCAGCCCCGCGCACCTCCATTCCCTTTTCAGTACCCCTCCTCTGTTTCTTCAGGTTCCTCATCATCTTGTCCCTCCCGTTCCTTCAAATTCTGAAGATGCAGCCTCTCTTTTTCCTTGATCACCGCCTCTGCCTTCCGCTTGGCCGCCTCGATTACAGCGATTTCCTTTGGCGCCAACTCTGCGTTTCGCTGTTTTGGCTTCTCCGGTTCCCTCAACTGGTCTCTCTTCCCATCCTCTGGTGCTCTCTGCCCACGGGACGCGCGCTTTGCTTCCAACCGGGCTTCCCTTTCCTGCTTCCTCAACATCCTCTCCTCTTTCGCCAGCCTCTTCTCCTCTTCCTGTTGTTTTCTCATCTGCTCTCTCCTGTTGTCTTCCTCCTTCCACGCGTTCTTCCTCAGTTCACCCTCCTCCTTGAGTCTCCTCCTCGCGTCCTCCTGCTCCGCCTTCATCTCCAGATGCCTCGCCTTTTCCATCGCCCGCTCATAAGCCTCTCGCTCGTCCTGCCTTTTCTCAGCTTCCTTCCTCATTCTCTCCATGTCCCTCATCGTCCTCTCCCTCTCTTCCCTAAGCCTCACCTCGTCTTCTCTCATCAGGTCTTCCTTCCTCCTGATCTCCTCCGCCATTAATCTCTCCCTTTCGTCCTTCCGCTTGAGTGACTTCTCTTCCTGTTCCTTCAATTCCTTCTCCTTTTCCTTCTTCTCCTCGTCTATCTTCTCTCTCTTCTGGTCCAGCTGTTCCATCATCCTATCCTCCCTCTGATTCGCGAGGATTTGTCTCTGCATGAATGCGTCTTCCCTTTCTTTGAAAGACTTTTCCCGCAATTCGTATGTACTGTTGAAGGATTCGGAGATCGATTTTATGGCATCAATGCTGTATTTCGTCATATTCATTACTCTGATCTCCGAATTTTCGTCCTGCGATTCTCTCAGTTTAAGTAACGATTGCAAGTCCTCCCTCATTTCACTACCCCATTCTTGAATGTTCTTCTCATACCGGACCAAATCCAGATGAACTTTATTTAATTGATCTTCCTTGGCTAATATAATTTCTCTCTCCCTTTCTCTAAGATCCTGCTCTACATTCAATTGCAATGCTCTGTCAAGATCGACGTGGACATTTCTTACACCACTCCCGTCTTGCATAGTGACGCTGATAATAGATGTTCACCAACCATGAAAAGGAATAGGAGAAGTTTAAAATAATATATAAAATAAAATTTAAGTGAGAGGGAGTCGTGAAATTTGGACAGCATTGGTTTTAAGTTATTTTTATTGCTTTCTAGAGTTAGAGCTTCTACAGTTTGTTACTCCATTTTTTTCAACATCATTGCTATAACTAGCTTCGTCTTCATGCACATGATGAGTCATGCTACCAATTTGTTTATAACAACTGTAATTTATTTAAATCTCACCTTATGATTTGCTTTCCTTGTGTGCACTCAGGGGCTTGCAAGTGAGTTCCAACAGCTTTCTGCAATCTGAAACAACGATTAAATAAAGTATTGAAAATAATGATCTTCTTTATTTTTCGGCCATTATATTTATTTTATTAATAACATTGCTCAACCAATCCGTGCTAACCAACTTGTGCTCGTAAATTCTATGTTAAAAAATTTATGTTTTGCTGACTATTAACTTGTTGGAGGTTTTCTGGAGCGTTCGCTCTCCTGATATGGCGTATTTGAATGTTTTCAACGAACGGCGATGATAAGGAATTAAGGAAATATTTCATCATATGATCTGTTGTGAAATTCCCTTGAAATTTGTACAAAGGTCTAAAACTGAGAATGGCATAACTTCAGGTGGGCATAAAGAATGAAACCCTTGCCTCATTGTGGATGAAATATGGTTACGTTTTAATGGAATGTTTACCTGAAAATGGAATATTTTCCCAGGATACTATGAAGCATGTGCCAAAAAATTAATATTTTTGCGATTTTTCAGGAAAATTTATTGTATTTACGGTTTTTCGTCAAAATAATGGATTTGGCAGCATTTACCTAGTTATTTTTCTTCCAGGTCTTGGAGCGTACCCCCAGGATCAATAAAGTAATTAATTGATTTAAACAAGCAAAAAATACTGCTAAGTATCAAATTCTATGGCTTTGCTAAATAAATTCAAGTGAAGAAGTATTGGCAACTCTCCCACAAAGCAAACTAAGTTGAAATCCTGCTTGAAAATAGCTTGTCCGTCAAGTCTTCGCGCTTTTGGATGATTTTCCTGCAATCTTCCGTCTTTTGAAGGAATATCTCATGCAATATTACTATCAGATAATTGAGGCACGCTTCATAATTTCTCTCCTTTAACGTACATATTCCTTTTTTGAAGACTAAATTGATAGAGAAGATAACTTAGGATATCTATTCTGATTTGCTCACTCAATATAAGCCTAGTGGCTACAAACCTATTTCTTTTAACAACTGTGTAACGCTATCTGTACGATCGTAGCATTTTTATGCGATTCGAGTAGCTTTCCTTTGTACTTTATTCAGGTTACGGATGAACTCTTTCAGCACCGGGTCCCATATTTTGGTTATCTATTCAAGATGCGGTTGATATAACTCTTTTTTTACTTTCTCATCCGAAAATCTTCTCATAACACACTTAACACACACAATAATTAATTGATATAGACAAGCAAAAAATATTGCTAAGTATCAAATTCTATGGCTCTTCTAAATAAATTCAAGTGGATTTATTGTAAACGTGACATATTATTGAATGGAATTTAAGAAAAATCAATATTTTATTCACAGTCTTACCCGTTACTCTCAGTTTCTTGATGAGACGAATGTCCCGCTAGCTCGTCATTCGATAATTCCGTTATCTTTAAGGAATCTCGGTGACTCGTGCTGAAAGGAAGACGAAACATCATGCACTTAAAGATATCAAGCATCTTCAATAAAACTTCCAGGGCAATAATTCGTTTGACAAATATCAGCCATCTCCCGAGCTTATACATTTTCGCTTTGTGGTCATAGAATTCACTTGTTGCCAGAAGGAGCGCTTACATTTATTTAAGTTGACTTCGCTTGGCAAACGGCTCTTTTGGCGGATGCATTACCTACAAGACTGGGCAGTATTTCTAATACAAGTGCTTTAAAATACGCATTTGAAATACATTTTTTATTTGTATTTGGTATTTCACATACATGATCAGAATGTATCTTGTGTTTAAAATACAGATTTGTAGTATTTTCCCATTCTAAACTTTAAAAAATACATTTGTAAAATACTTCTGAAGTACCTCAAATAGCACTTATGTATCATTGTGCTTCAGTGGTTACTGCGTTTTCGTTATAATTATTTTCTTCATGCTTGCAACTATATATAACGTTCCAAGGCAGGTTATATTTTTTCCTTAGACTCCATGCAAATGTGTATTGTATTTAAAACGCTACTTTTAGTTTGTTTCTCAAATACCCAAGTGAAAAGTATTTTCTAAATATTGTATTTCAAAAACATTTGGTGCGGTATTTTGTATTTCAAACATATATTTATATATTATTACACGTGGTATACATGTTATTTGCGTAAAAATGGCGCTGCAAATGGTTTGTATTACATAAAAAAATAATTTTTTTAATTAAATTAAAATATAAGCATTGAATTTCCAACATTTCTGGCTAAATCTGCTTCCTAACATCAATGGATACAATTAGGGAAACATAAATATTTTTTTAAATATCTGGGCCTATATTTTGCCCAGCCCTGATTACTGAGGTAGATTTAAGTCTTCGATGGCATTGCTATTAGAGTTTGTGGAATTAGAAATAGTTATAACATGACCCCTTCAAATATGAGAGTGAGAAAATTATAAGTTTTCTGCTTCGAACCGTTGCCCATTACTTGGTGTTTTTAAAACTTTTATGTCAATTACGTGACTTATTTGATCAATGCACCACTACAATGTATAGTGGAGTGTAGAAACCCTTTCGTCAAATTGAGAAAAGAAGCCCGAGAAACTGATAGTTGACAGTTGTTTTTTTCCGACTTAATGACTACGAATCAAATAAATCGAGTTTTCATTGACATAGGATATGTGTAATGTATTACTAGTAATTTTGCCTAAAAATAAGAGCTTCTGCGCAGGTTATCATGGCGATTCTTGTAAAATAAAAGGATAAATGTTAAGTCTCCAGCTCTGATATGAGTGCCGTCGTGGCAAAATAACTGTCTCATTTTTATATTATTGTTTTTATTTATCTCAATTACCCCCGAAAACAGCACAATGTGGCCTTTAAATCGGGAGTTTAAGCAATCAGCAACAGACGATCACCCAAACGCCTGTCCTGGAAGGGGAAACCTATCCAGGGGACTCGAACCCGAGACCTTCGGCATGGTAGGCGAGGACGTATCCCCGCCGCCGAGGCCGACCAATTTAGTTGGTAATTGTTTGTAATCAAGGTTTTAACTTAAAAATAAACGGCGAAATTAAATGATGGGTATTATTTCAACAACTTTTTATACGGTTTGATACTGAATTCTGTAATAAAATTTGTAACACGCCCTTTACATAAAATTGGCGCTGCTAATGGCTTGTATTACATGAAAAAGCATTTTTTAATTAACTTAAAATATAAGCATTGAATTTCCAACATTCTGCCTAAATCTGCTTCCTAACATCAATTATTAGGATTATGGGAATAGGAAGGATTATGGATACCTCATTTGGACTGGAAAAGAAATAGCCCAGTGCATAAATGTCTAGGAAATTTGAGAAGCAAATGGAAGTCGCATTGAAATCAAACGAGATATACATGAGATACCGTATAGTATTTAACTATTGCATCTGAATTTCATATTCACATGCTACAAAACCCAAATTTCCAATTGTGCACCTCGTAATGTGCATCCACGAAAGCAGTACAAATTCTATACATCCTGTCGCAACAGACGTGAAATGAGGAAAATTTAAGCGGTGAAGTATGAAATACATGCTAAAGAAATGGAGTTCAGCTCATTTACATACGAATTGGGATATGAGTAATCAAATACTATCGGTAATCCTCTTGCAAAAAGTAATCGCTCAAGGTTTTGGTAATGCACCCTTCTTGTAATTTTCCCCCAGTGAAGTTCCTGAAGTTCCTCCAGTTATAAATTTTGAATGGCAATAAATATTTATCGTATTTTGAACCGGGTCAGGTTCTCCATGTCGCTATCCAGCCTTTCGATAAATAAATCGCCCATCCTATTAATTTTTTTAGGATTTCTGAATATCTGAAGGCGATGGGCCAGCTACTTATCGAAACGTTGGAAGGAGACATTGAGGATTTGGCACGGTTCAAAACATGAGAAATCTTTTCTGCTATTGTTCGCCGGGAAAGAACCAAACATTAATACATTTTTGAATGTGTGAAGCTTATGTCCATCTTGCTTCTCAAGAATGCACGTTTTTATTCACACACCTCACAAAATATGACTCTAAATGCAAAATTAAGCTAACTGAAAAAATTGAATGTATATATGTTCGTCATCACCATCACTGGTCAGCTATCTTAAGATTGGTTTGACCCAGCTTTTCAATAAAGATTTCTATTAGTTAATGTTTTCACACCTGAGTATTTCTTCTCCTTCACGTCTTCCTTTAACTATTCTATTTATTTCGTTTTAGGTCTTCCTTTTCCGTTCTTGCCATCCACTTGTCCCTCGACGTTTGTCTTCATGAGGTCATCATGTCTAAAGATGTGGCCTATAAGGTTGTTCCGTCTTATAATTGTGGTTTTCATGAGGCTTCTCTTCTCTCCTACTCTTCTTAGGACTCCTCATTACTAACTCGGTCGATCCATTTGATCCTCATAATTCTTTTGTAGCACCACATTTCTAAGGCCTCTATCCATCCTATCTCCGCTGCTGTCATTGTCCATGCCTCAGTTCCATATAGGAGCATACTCCAAATGTAGGTTCTTATAAATTGTTTCCTTCTATATTTAAGTTTGCCGCTCTAAGTAGGTTTTTCTTTTGGTGGAATGCTGTATTCACTTGGGCTATTCTGCTGACTATTTCTTTCTTGATTCTCGAGTCACTGGTGATTCTGCTTCCCAAATAACAGAATTTATCCACCTCCACCATTGTTTGCTTCCCTATTTTAATGTTAGTCTTGTATGTGTGCTATATAAGTATATTTTCAATTCCACTTACTCATGATACAATTACAAGTATTGACAACTCTCCCACAAAGCAAACTAGGTTGAAATCCTGCTTGAAAATAGCTTGTCCGTCAAGTCTTCGCGCTTTTGGATGATTTTCCTGCAATCTTCCGACTTTTGAAGGAATATCTCATGCAATATTACTATCAGATAATTGAGGCACGCTTCATAATTTCTCTCCTTTAACGTACATATTCCTTTTTTGAAGACTAAATTGATAGAGAAGATAACTTAGGATATCTATTCTGATTTGCTCACTCAATATAAGCCTAGTGGCTCCAAACCTATTTCTTTTAACATTTGTGTAATGCTATCTGTACGATCGTAGCAGTTTTATACGATTTGAGTAGCTTTCCTTTGTACTTTATTCAGGTTACGGATGAACTCTTTCAGCACCGGGTCCCATATTTTGGTTATGTATTCAAGATGCGGTTGATATAACTTTTTTTTTTACTTTCTCATCCGAAAATCTTCTCATAACACACTTGACGAATTCTAACTACTTCCGGGATCTGTTATGGAATGGTGTTCAAGTTAAGTAAATTTTGAGTTCATATCACTTACCTGTGATACCTAGTTTCTTCGTCAGACGATTTTTCCATGTCCTCGTCCGTCAACGCCTCTTTAATCTCACGAGCGTCTTGTTGACTAATTCTGAAAAACTGGTAAAACATGCAATTCAATAATCAAGCATATTCGTGCAAATTCATTTGATAAATTTCAGACATTGTATCCCTGTAAATTGGCATCACTTAGTCATCTTTTAGGTTTTTAGGACACTTATTAACGAGCGGATTCATTAGCACAACAAAGGGAAACTATTGAACTCTCCAAATCGTGGGATGCCAATAATTCCAGCAGGATGATATGAATAAAAGACACTCTTTTACTTCCATAATTTTCTATATCGCGGAAGTAACAAAGTGTATTTTTTTATAATATGGAGCCCTTCCACCACGTACATGCTTCAGTTTTCGATTTAACGAATATGTTTCATTAAGAGGACCCATACCTCCTGTTCTACCAAATCACATTTGTTGACGGTTTACTCAGTTGAAACTTGCAGTAAAAAAATACGAAATAAATCACATTGTGATATTCCACAAAAACTCTTTTATTACTTCGACCCTGAGTTTCAACTACATATAGTAATTATCAAGGTAATTAAAGACCTCGATGATGACTATATGTAGTTCAAGTCCAAGGTCGGAGTAGTAAAAAAGTATACATATATATATTATATATATACACACATTATATATGTACACACATATGTCTAGGAAAAACGAGATGCACGTAGCACGCAATATAAATAGTTTTAAGTCAATATCCTTAAACATAGAAACACAAAAAAAGAAACACTCACACGGGAAATTAACTTGGAAGCTTTCGAAGTACTACTGACTTCCTTCTCAACCTGGGTAAGAATGCGGAGGAAAGGAGTGTGCTGGAAAAGGGAAAAGAGGGGAGAGGTGTATGGGGAGAGGGAGTTAGGAAGAGACGTTAGGATGCCACGTTCAAACTCGGAAAGCTATTGGCTTGCAAGTGCCCAATGAACGCCAATTCGAGGGTGTGGAGATTGAAGGCGGAGTCAGTGGGAGGGAGGGAGGCAATGACTGAAACTTTGAAGCATTTGGAGGGTGTGAAAGTGGTGACTGACTGCGAATTTTGAAGAGGGTGGCTGGCTTTAAATATGGTATTTAAATGCGGTGGTCTCTTAAATGTGATCCGAGGAGTGAAGGGGAAAATCTGAGAGGTCGAATTGTGTTTAGAAAGGATGGGGTACAAGTCCTTCAATATGTTCTGTGGAACGTGAGTACCTGGAAAGTAGGTGGTGAGCAGAGAAGGAGAGCAACATTTGTCAGTGCGGGGTTTATTGGAAAATCGCGGCTTTTTTCTAATGTGAAGTTTGGAGAGGAACTTTTGAAGGTCTTCAGGATTGCTACAAATCCTGTTTCCCCGGACAGAGAGGGAATAAGGGATGGACCGTTTAGTGTGTGGTGGAAGGCAACTGCTGTAGTGGAGGTATTGTTATTTGTGTGTGCCTTTGATGTGAACCGATGTTTTGAATTTTTTGTTATCCGAAAGGTGTATGTCCACATCTAAGAAAGTGATATTAGTTTTGGAGATGGAAGAGGTGAAAGAAACTGAGGCAGAAGCGTTGAGTGAAGAAGCAAAGGTGTTAAGAGAGTCGATGTCGTGAGGCCAGGGAATGAAAATGTCGTCAATGTACCTAAGCCAAAGAAGAGGTATTAGAGGGTAATTGGTGAGGAAATTTTCCTCAAACAGGCCAAGGAAAAGATTGGCATAAGAAGGGCTAAACCAACTTCCCATAGCGCAGCCGGACATTTGCAGATTGTATTTATTGTTAAAAGAGAAGGTATTGTGGGTGAGAATAAAATGTAAAAGATCAAGAAGAAAGTCAGTGCTAGGGTTATCACATAAAAAAAGAGACACTCACAAAAACTAGCAGACGTTTCAATGGGTTGACCCGCTATCTTCGGTGCCGAAGGTGAACTGCTATTAACGTGAACGTTGGAATTCCCTATGAAAAAATAATTGGTACACCCGGGATCCCGGCTATGCCAATTTCTTTCATAGTGAATTCCATCCTTGTTGTATACAACTTTGTCACGAAATAAACAAAAAATAGACAAAAATACGTTTCCACCAGAAGAAGCCTGAATTACACATATGCTGCAATCTCAAAATTTTCTGGTAAGTATAATTCAGGCCTTTATCAAAATTTTCCTTTCTTTGATATTTGATAGTTTTATCTTTTAATTATTTTCTCAGCTGTACTTTTTTTAATATTTGACACGCGAAGCAAATGTTGAGGCGGCGTAAGCAAAAATTAAAAAAAATGATATCTTAAGTGCGAAAGATCCACAGAGAAAAAATCATTCGCCTTGACCTTATCACCGCGGCTGGTCCCGGTATGCTTTAAAAAAAGATATCTTAAGTGTTACACGACTATTCTGTAACCTAAAAACAATGCATAAACAAGTGGATCTTTGCGCAGTCACGCACTTGGGTGCAAAGTAATATACGCCGTTGGAATTCTCTATGAAAAAATAATTGGTACACCCGGGATCCCGGCTATGCCAAATTTTTTTCCGTAGCGAATCCCATCCTTGGTGCATAAAAGTTTTTTTGCGAAATAAATAAGAAAATAGACAAAATTATGTCACCAAAAATTCCGGTCGAATGGGAGTCTTGCGTCCTCTTAATGAGGTATCACTTGAACCTATTCATGTGATGAATATAGATAATTTGTTCCTTGATCGGAAAAAATTACAGAATAATGAGCGCAATCAGGAATTCTTACTGACTATATATAGCCTTAGTATGACACTGAACGGGTTTACCTCTCATCCACCGTCTGAAGCGACTCAAGATTAAATGAGAAACTCGGCTTCCACAACTGGAACACTCTCTTTTAACATTTCCAACACTATTTATTTTATCTTTAATGTATCACGTGACAAGGAAACCTCCATCAAAATTATCTTAAAAATACGAGGTCCTATCGGAATCAAATATTTAGCCGTCCAATACGCTCCTTTGCAAAATTATGAAATAGATGATACGGTTTAAAAATTTCCTTGTATTACAGATTAACTATACAAATATCAGGTGGACAGTTACCATGCCAAAACGATAAATGAGGATTAATTCGTATGCGCGTGCTTTCGCAACAACATTGCTAACTCAGAAAATGAAATCTATCTATCAATCAATTTGACACCTACTCTGTTAAGCTGTTACAATAAGAGGGCCCTCCAATTCTTTTGATTGCATACTCGGGCACCTCAATCGCATTCCATTGATTTTTTATGTTTCGAGACACATTGGACCCTTAAATCCTCGGGAAGTATAGTTTTCTATAATATGTGTTAATTCCACTTACTCCTGATGTTATTGGAGGCACTTACACCTTTCCCAAAAAGCAAATTTTGTAGGAGTCATGCTTGAAAAAAGCTTGCCACGTTAAGTCTTTGCATTATTAGAAGGCGCAGGTAAGGTAACATTTAGTGTTTGAAATAAATATTAATTAAATTATTATCATTTACAGATGGGTTTTCAATCATTATGTAAATTGATAGTATCTGCAACTAATTGATACTATTCACTATCATTAAGGTTATTTAAAATTCAGTTTAAATTGAATGAGCAGGTAAGGCTAAATACATAACATCTGAACGTATCAGAAATTAGCACCTAATGAGTTGATTGATCAATGTTAATATTCAAGAAGTCATCAGTTAATCTTTAAGTATTCAGCAATTATGCATGGATGTGTTATTACCTGACACGCAATATTTGAAGATCACTAAAGCAAGTTATTTCACTTAATTGATTTTTAAATTAAAGTTTTATGAAATTGTAATTTTTTTAATAAAATTTTTCTGAAAAATGCGCTTATTTGTTGCAAAAAATTCAACATGTCACCCAAAAAAATCGCTGAAATCAAGGCCATACATGTGAAAGGTTCTGACAACCATTGTTGGGCCCTCTGCCGACAACGGTGACCACCGATTGGACAAAGAGAGTCACGTGACTCGGACGCGCCATTTTGATTCCTATAAGTGCCGACACCTTTGCGACAGGTTGATATATGGTGTTCTCGACACTCAAGTGTATTCTGGAAACGTTTTATATGGCCACTTTGCTCCGTTTTGAAATCCTATTAGGATTTCAAATGTTCAGATCACATTAATATTTATCTTTGATCTAAATATTGATCGAATTCCGTACTTTGGAAGACTAACAGTAGACACACAAGAGCGTACCCAGGATCAAAACAAGGGGTGGACAAGCCATGGTCGTTCAAGTTGTAACATTTTACATTTTAGCATGGAAAAGGTGCAAGAAACCAACATTTTAAGACAATTATAACAACGCTTTATTAGTTTTTAAAATTATTGGCTTAAAAAAACATTTTAGTCACATTCCCATTGGCGTACCCAGCGAGGGGCAGGAGGGGGCAGCTGCTCCCCATAGGAGCAAAAATCGCAAATATTTTTAAGGAAAATAATATTTTTTCAAGCTAGTAATTTTAAAAATTAATGAAGAGCTGTTACAGTTTCCTTAAAATGTTGATTTCATTCACCTATTCCATGCTTAAATCTTACCTACAACTTGAACAGCCATGGCTTGCCCCACCCCCTAGTATTGATCCTGGGTACGCCCTTGCACATTCCTTAAACTAATATTAAAGAACAATTGTTGAAAACTTTCAATTCAATCCAGTCTGGTTTTCCTTAAAGACTTAAGCGATTTTTGCTCCTAGGGGAGGGTAGCTTCCCCTTGCTGGGTACGCCCATGTGAGCATAATCTTTGCGAAATCGTGCCCTAGCTTATCTAGGGATAGGCTCTGGGGGGGGATGGGATGGCCTGGGGTGGCGACCCCTCCCTCCCAGGCAACGGGGTTGGGGAAAATTTTTGAAAAATGACGAGCCTGAAAATACGTTTTGCATAATTTTGGCACTTTAGGTTTAACTTTAAGGATTTCGCTATTATTTTACAAAACTAGATAATAGTTTTAAATAATTTTTAAATTTCTCTGAGGCTTTGGAGGGAGATCCCATTATCCCCCCCTTAATTACGCCACTGACCTGCTGTACTGCTTTTGGATGTACTAAGAGATTAGAAAAGGGATCTCAAGTTTTATCCTGGAATCCAAAAGGAGATTTTTGAATTCCTCCAAATTAATTTGGACTTCATGAATGAGAAGGAAAGAATGTGCGTTCTTTTGATGGATGAAATGGCTATTGAGGAAAGAGTGGAGTTTGACAAGGGCTCTAAATTTTGTTTGGTTATACGACATTGCCTGCTGAGGCAGTGACTATGCATGCCTTGGTGTTTATGTTGGCTGGGGTTTCCACCCACTGCACAGTAGGCGAAAATGGGAAAAATATAAGGTGTAAGGTGTATATGCAGTTTACTTTGAAATAAATTAGCGACGCCGGATATTAAATTGATTTTTCGATCGCGCGGCAGTGTTCGTCTCCACGCTTCGGGAGCTGGATTAGCCGCGACGCGGTAAGGTTAAGGGAACTGTGTGCATTTTAACGCTCAGCATTCATCGTTTTTAAGCTGCCCTTCAAGACATTGACCCTCAAAGGGTCTATGGTGAAGAAAGAAAAAGAGGTAAATGTGCACTTTTCATTAGAGTTGATGTAGTTTTCTTTGGATGCGATGGGGGACCATGCTTTTATTAAAAGTGCTCAAGCCTCGAAAAAGTTACCTATTTTCCTGAGACTCATACAAAAATACCTCTTACAAAGATACCACCTAATATGTACATACCTTCTTTACTTTGCGATCCCTAACACCCTGGATTCTAAGGGGAAAAGGTCGTTTAATGACAACGCGGAACGGAGCCTGTGACGGGCTTATCGCGGTATTACCAGGAGAACTTCTCTATTTTTTATAATGTGCATCATTCTCTCAATGCCATCCGACCATTCCATCAGGTATGCTATGCGTTTTCTTTCTTTTAGCATTTTCATGGTCACTTCTGTTTTTTCTTTCACTTCTGTTTTTATTTATGCTCGTGCTATGAAAGATAAGTCGTGCCCGTGATACATTTACCACGCGTTCTTGCCCGTGAACTTATTAGGATATTATCAAACCTCGGGTTCCATCAATTTGAAGTCTATCTTTTAATCTTATTTAGGATACTTAAATTAATCTATGGGAAATGCCTCCTCACTTGGTTACACGATGTGATGTCCATAAGCACAAAGGATTAGTACCTAATACTTTTTCCAGAAATCGGAGAAAAAAATTTTGCCCCAGAAAAAAATTGCTGAATTAATTATCGCGCAGGCTGAATTTAAGACACAACCTTGACGCTCTGAAATCTCTTTATGATTTCCTGAAAAAACTCATCTTACGGCCATACCTTTAGGAATAGGCAGAGATTACCCGAAACAATGAACGATTTTGTGTCGCTACAAAAATTTGCTCGCAGAATCTTCAAAATTTCCGGAATCTTTCCTTCAATACTATCCCGGTACTTCTGCAGGAGCCGGTTTGCATTTTTGTAAAATGGTTTTTCAAATTGATTGATCCAATACTAACCTGCCTTTAGCCTCATGTTACAGAATTTATGTTTAATTTTCCAGGCACCCCCGGATGACAGATAAATAATTGCACACCTCACGTATTCACACCGTGATCAACTGATCCAGTAAACGTTAAAAAGGTAATCAAAGAGTAATCTGACCTGTGACGTGTCTGCCTCATATTTGAATTGCCTAATCTCATTCGGTGAAGCTGCGTTTAAATATATACAAAGAAATAATTTGCTTGCTCAATGCTATTGGTTTTACTAAATATTAAATTTCCTTTAGCACAAAGGATTAGTAATACTTTTTCCAGGCCTAATTAAGGTTGAGGAGCACTATTTATGTAGTGCATATTATATCTTATATATAAAAATGAATCGCAAAATGTGTTGGTAAGCGCATAACTCAACAACGCCTGGACCAATTTGGCCAATTCTTTTTTTTAAATGTTCGTTGAAGTCCAAGGATGGTTCTTACGGCGAGAAAAAATCGAATAATTGCCGGGAAAACCCTAAAAACAGCCCTTTTCTTTTTCACATACAAACGTTTTCTAACTAAAGCGTAGAATCAATTTGAGCTTTATTGCCATTATATAAAGTTCATATTAAATTACAAGCACTCACTGTTATCTAAGAAATGTAGGTGTGTTCCTAACGTCAAAAAGTAAATTTGCACTTTCTTATCGCTATACAAAGTTCAAATTCAATCATATCTATCAAAACAGTGTGCGTGTGTGCGTTGGAGCACAGAATACGTCGTTGGAGGATTTAATGTCGCGTTCCGAAACTAAAAAAAAGTGATCGCGGACCCGACCAAATTGAATAGTCACAAAATATAATAATAACAACTTGGTTGGCTTCGCGATATTATTTCTTTTGTTTTACTTTCGGCAGGCGACAAAAAAAATAAGCAATGAAACTCCAACCTGCAACATTTCGAAGAACTCTGCAATGGCAAAGGTTTTGCAGCAATGTCAATTGATCATTTGGGATGAATGCACGATGGCACATAAAAAATGTTTGGAGGCTTTAGACAGAACCTTAAAAGATCTACGGAGCAATCAGAACCGATTTGGTGGTGCAATGATTTTATTAGCAGGAGATTTTCGTCAAACATTGCCAGTGATTCCACGATCAACGCCAGCTGATGAACTCAACGCATGTCTAAAGTCATCCAATTTGTGGAAATATGTCAAAGTACTTCATTTAAGCAAGAATATGCGTGTTGAGTTGCAAAATGACCAATCTGGAAACATATTCTCTAAACAACTCATTGACATTGGTAATGGCAATTTTCCTATTGACATGTTGACTGGATGCATTAACTTTCCTCAAAGTTTTTGTCATTTAACTCAATCAAAAGAAGAACTCATTCAGAAGGTATTTCCAGATGTTGCTCAAAATTACAGAAACCATGATTGGTTAAGCGAACGAGCTATATTGGCAGCCAAAAACATTGATGTAAATGAATTAAATTTCAAAATTCAAGAACAAATTACAGCGAATCGAGGATATATTAATCAGTTGATTCGGCAACTAAACAAGACGATGTAGTTAACTATCCACCGGAATTTTTAAACTCGCTGGATTTGCCAGGATTGCCACCTCACAATCTTCAATTAAAGGTTGGATCGGTAATTATAATGTTGCGAAATATCAACCAACCGCGCCTTTGCAACGGCACACGGTTAGCGATAAAAAAACTACTAAACAACGTGATAGAAGCAACTATATTGAAAGGAAAGTATAAAGGAGAAGATGTTCTCATACCGCGCATCCCAATGATTCCGACTGATGTGCCATTTGAGTTTAAACGACTACAGTTTCCAGTGCGGCTTGCTTTTGCTATGACCATAAACAAGTCCCAGGGGCAATCATTAAGTGTTTGTGGTATTAATTTGGAAAACCCATGTTTCTCACATGGTCAATTGTATGTTGCCTGTTCCCGTATTGGAAAACCATCACATTTGTTTGTCTATGCGCCAGGTAATCAAACAAAAAACATCGTTTATCACAAAGCACTACAATGAAAATAGAACTGATTTTTTTTGTTAATAATTATGATTTACATGATTAAAATTACTTACTTTTAAATGCTTATAGTGTTTTATTTAATTATTTTTAATTCACACCGAATTATAACCCGGGTGACGGTTCTGTTCAGGATAATTTTTTGCAAAGAATATAAAAAAGGTAGGAACAAAACACTGCCACATTACAAATTTTTTTGACAGGACGAAGTCTGTCGGGTCAGCTAGTTACTTAATAGATTTAATGTATTATTATTTATACAGTATATGTATAGCACTATGAATATCTTTTTAGTACGTACATTTTATTGTTTCAACTCTCATTATCAATTTTTAGCAATTTTAGCTCCTTTAATCCCACATTAGTCTTTAAAAATAGTTGAAAATTTACTTCCTTTTCAAATTTAATCTAAGTCCTCACCTGATTCGTCGGACCATCAGGGATGTCGACTTCAAAAAATATTGGGGGGGTCCAAACCGGGGATCTTGCCCCGGGAAATTTCATAGGTAGAGAGTTTTAAGTTTTTTAAGCATTTTAGAAGGGTCATATGATACACATTAGAACCCTTATAACTCGAATCTTGACATCTGGACACTCCGGGGAAAATCGACAAGCCTGACACATTTTTTTATCACACCCATAACGAATTTTTGAGGGGGATCGGGCCCCCTCAGACCCATGGAGTCGGCGCCACTGTGGACCATCATTGATCCTTACTTTTTAATCAGTTTTCTATCAAAGAGGCCACAAATAAGAGATGAATTACCTCATTTTCTAATAACGAATGCGGAGTTTTTCAAAACATTTTAAAGTGTCCTACACCTTAATTACTTTCTTCAGAAGTACATTCTATGCTGGAAGACGATACATTGCGTAATTAGGTGTACAATCGACAGTATTAAGTCATTTATTCTATCGCTAAAAGAAATTAAACCGTATCCTTAGCGAGTAATATGCGTTCACGTACATGCAAACATCGTCCGCTTCAGGAATCAAAATGGCCGCCGGTTGAGGTTGTCAGAACCTTACACATATATGGCCTTGGGAAGAGGAAGCGACAAGAGAAAGACGAAAGGTTCGTGAAGCTCCCTTCGCTCCATTTTATTCCATGGATTTGTCCAAGCAAGCAAGTATATGAGCGGAAGAAAAATTATTCGTTAAATACACTTTGAACACAGTAATATCTTGACCCTGCATACCTCAACAGCTTTGCTAGCCGTCAATTTCTCGTTCACTTTAGATGTCAGCACTAGAGGGCAGCATAGGTTTTAACCATCGTTGCGTGAATGCACGATAGTTCCAACGAATGCTGGAACAATTGTAATCGGAACGAGGCATTACTGCCTGCCTTCTATTTCCGCCTTACCGCATGGCAACGGCACTAGGCCTGAAATTCTTCCTTAGTTTTAAGGGTAGACCTTGGCAATGGATGATTTCTTCACTTCTCTACAAGCCTTGCGTGGGTTTGCTTTGTGCCTCTGTCTTGTACGTTTTGATGTGCACTTGAGACCATTTGTATTGCTCACTACAGCCATTACAGCAGCCTTATACCCAATTACACTACGATGGTATCAACGTTGATCGGAACTACGGCGCGTTTACACAACTAAAAGTTACCATCGTAACTCAGTGCTGCCCTCGCTGTGGAATTGTGTCAGATAACAACTGACGAGCTCACGTGACTGCGTGAGGAAATTGAAATCCTGGAAATTAAGAAGCAAAATAATATTAATGTTTTCATGTGCTAAAACTAAAGCTAGACCAAACTGCCGGTAAAACTTTATAGAATGTAGGATTCATTATGGGAATCTGTCCAAAGCTTAGCAATATTCATGCGGTAAAAACAGCAGATATGTCGCTTTGCTACGTTCCGAATTGGAATATGTTGTTAGCTGGTCACTTTATTATAATATCGACTCAATCCGGCTTGAACGTGTCCAAAATAAATTTCTCAAATTAAATAATTTCGATTTAGGAATCTCACTGTCTGATTACAACACTTCATATTTTCTTTACCTTGTCAATGTGAAAACTCTTTCACGACATAGGATCCTCCAACAATGGCCTATTCCTCTACAAAATTATCAATTCCTATTTAGATTGTTCCTATCTCCTTTATTAGTAAATTTTAATGGATGCCGTCATAACTATTCAAATCCTCACTTGCTTGTTTTTAATTACCATAGAGCAAGCAAATTATGCCTTCAACACCCAGCTATACAGAATGATGAGGTATAACTAAAACAAGTCATAACAGTCCGTGAAGCCTTTAAGAATCTATATTCTTCGAGAGAATATGTCAAAAAAATTTAGAATTTTCACGCATTAAAGACAGTACATATTGCTCTTATTATTTAACTGGAGAAGGCTTAGATTTCGGCTTAATTCGACTTAAGGGTTTCTTCATTTCTTCATCTAAATGCTATAGTTATTTGTGGCGAATTTTATCGTGAAATCTTGTATACACGATTTTAATGGGTAACATTTTTTGTATGTTTGTTATTTTCCATCATCTGTGAAATATAATGTAAGGATGCAAGGTTATGGGTTAACCTGTAGATAAAGAAATACATAAAACTGGTATAGTGTATAGAATATCCGATATCATTTGCTAAATAGAACATCAGAAAAAACTTTCCCCTTACGTCCTTCCATTACCTGCTCAATAATGTCTTCAATCGTTGCCATATATCTTTGAAATATTAGAGTTATTTATGAAACATCAATTATTGTATCAAGATTGGAACGGCGCGAAAGAATCGTGAATGCAACGATCTTCATTTCATATCTTTTTTCTTGGCGCACTAGCGCTAACCATCGTAAGTTCGACAGTGTTCGGTACTAAGGCCTACGATGGTAACTCTGCGCATTTGCACGACGTTTTGAGGTTACGCACGTACGGATCAACGTCGATACGATCGTAGTGTAAGCGGGGTATTATTCTTAAGTAGTTTAGCTCCCTCTCTCTCTCTGCCTCGCTTCTTTCCCCTCTGTCCCAAAAGGTGAAATTCGAAAATCACGTGGTGAAAAAAAAATACATTTCAAAAACTCATTGAAATACAGCAAAAAAAGTAAGGGGATTATTGATTAATTTAAGGGTATTATTGAGTAATTTAAGTCATTCACTTCTTTTTCCACCGGAATATTTCTAGATAGAATGATTGATTGACTCGTGTTGCAGTGACGGTATGTGACATTTCAGCTTCAATTTCATCAGCAACTATGCTATCTTAACGATCTCTTGAGACGATTGAAGCTATATCTTGACACCCAATTCATTTCATTTAGGAATGAAGATATCTAAAATTTGGCAATCAAATTATTCGTTCGATACAGTAAACAGGAAAACTTAGATGGGGCAGATATAAAATTTATAAGATTTATCGGGTAGACCTCGATAATATCTGGATTTAAACGGCGTTGTCAAAAATAAGTAGATATGTAGACTGATAAATTAAATCAAGGTATCACACATATTTGAATCACTGTGACATGTAGCCTCACAGACTCATTACGGACCCAATTATATTGTTGAACGGCAAAACGTTGCTCTAGGCCCGGAAAATAGAAAATTCAAAAACGTATATGGTTTAAATCCAGGAAAACAATCATAGGTAGAGTAGGAGTAACATGTACCTGTAAAATTTAAAAAAAACTGTAAAATTTAACACTCCATTATAATTATCGTGGCAGCTAAATATTTCGTCATTAAAATTGACTCTGCATTAAAATAATGGGTAGTTTATGTTCTTTCTGAATAGAGCTGAAAGTTAAAACATTTTTGGTGTTGCTTAGAAACAACATTGGGTTATGAAGGGTTAACACGGTGAAAACGGTGATGTGAATGAACACTGTGTCATAAATAGCACATTTTCTCGATTAGATTTGTGGCACCATTCAACCGGCGCTCGGCTATTCCCTCTATTCTCGCCCGAAGCTTCCAGAGGACGGGGGAACCTTCCAGATCGCCCTTCCAGAATGTTCGGGCGAGGGTTATATAAATACGTCGATGCCAGCAGCCAGGCAGTTCTCGCGAAGCCAGCGACTCACCAGTTTACCTTGTATTGTGACGGTGCCTCAATAATAAAGTTCCTTCGTTACCCGGCGCAAGTGTTAAATTTAAAGTGCCTTCTCCCACACTGGTGACCCCGACGTGATTGGCTCATCGTAATTTTTTGAAGGTACTTTTTTCACGTCAATCACTGCACACGCAATGGAGGAGCTTCAACGGTAGCTTACTCTACTCAAGCAAGAAAACGAAGAGCTGCGGCAGAAAACTCAACTTGCGACTCACGCCAACGCAGGAGAGCTCGACGAACACCAGACTACGCGCACGCTAGGCGTTCACCGCGTGACTCCGAAGCTTCCACCCTTCTGGCCTGATAATCCTATCGTCTGGTTTGCCCAAGTGGAAGCTCAATTCGCTCTGTCGGGCATCACTCAAGACGCTACTCAATACGGGTATGTCGCATCTCATCTTGACGCCAGATGGGCAGCGGAGGTTCAAGACATCCTTACTAATCCTCCCAGTGAAGGTCGGTATCTTCGCCTGAAAGAAGAACTTATTCGGCGTCTCTCGCTGTCAGAAGAAAAGCGGGTTAGGCAACTTCTCACCGAGGAAGAGCTAGGTGAGCGGACTCCTTCACAGTTCCTATGTCATCTTCGTAACTTGGCAGGAACTACCCAGGTCCAGGATAATCTACTTCGTACACTATGGCTGCAGCGTCTTCCAGCAGCCGCCCAAGCAATTCTCCAAGTTCAACTGAACCTACCGCTGGACGAAGTTGCCAAGCTCGCGGACCGGATCATCGAGGTCTCTTCTCCGAGCGTCCCCGCCAACATCTGCGCCACTACTAGCACGCCGACCAACGATCCAATTGCATCGTTAACGAAACAGTTGCAGAACTTATCACAGCAAGTTGCTGCTCTTCAATTAAGCTCTCGCTGCAATCATCGGAGATCTCGGTCCCGCGGCCGCTACTATGCTGCCGACCACTCAAGATCCCCTGCACCTCGTTCCAGTTCGAGCTCCTCAGCAGTCCGAGTCTGCTGGTACCACCAAAAATTTGGGAAAAAGGCTCGACGCTGTACGACGCCCTGCTCTTACGACGCGGAAAACACCAACGGCAGCTGCTAGTGGCGGAAACCGGCTGCCAACTCACGGGAAGCCGCCTACTAGTCACAGACCAGGTCAGTAAGCATCGATTCCTCGTCGACACGGGCTCTGATCTGTGCTGTTTCCCGCGGCAACTCGTAAAGAGTCGCTTACCTCCTACAGGATTAGACCTCAGTGCCGCCAATCAGACGATCATCCGGACCTATGGTTACTTACCACTGCAATTGAATCTTGGACTCCGCCGCGATTTCTCCTGGCGTTTTATAATTGCTGACGTAACCATGCCTATAATCAGAGCAGATTTCCTTGCCCACTACCAGCTGCTACCTGACTGCCGCTTCAGACGCCTTATAGACGGCAAAACTGGGTTTTCTGTATCCGGTGTGCCTGCATCTTCGGATCCGCTCAGCGTAAAGGTTTTGCAATCATAGTCACCGTATCAGAAGCTTATCGCGGATTTTCCAGGATTATCTCGCCCCCCCGGCATCCCGCGGGAGACTCGCCACAAGACAGTCCATTACATTAGGACTACATCTGGACCACCAGTGTCATGCAGCCCGCGCCGCTTGGCTCGAGAGCGTCTTGCCATCGCAAAAGCTGAGTTTGAAGCAATGATCCGGAACGGAACAGCTCGTCGATCAGAGAGCCCGTGGGCATCACCATTACACCTTGTCCCGAAGAAGAATAATGGTTGGCGCCCATGTGGCGATTATCGTGCCCTGAACGCTCGCACCATTCCGGACCGATATCCAATACGATATATGCAAGACTTCGCAGCCAACCTTCACGGAAGTAAGATATTTTCTGTCCTCGATCTCGTGAAAGCCTACACCCAAATTCCCGTTCATCCTGCTGACGTGCCAAAAACAGCCATCACCACCCCGTTTGGTCTCTACGAATTTCCATTTATGACTTATGGACTTCGTAATGCCGGCCAAACGTTTCAGCGATTCATAGACGAAGTGCTCCAGGGCTTCGATTTCTGTTTCCCATATGTGGACGACATCCTCATCTTTAGTTCTACCCCAAGTGAGCACGAGAAGCATCTGAAGGCAGTCTTTCATCGATTGGAGCAGTACGGCATCGTGGTGAATTTCGCAAAAAGCGTGCTCGGCTCACAATCAGTGACCTTCTTGGGTCACCAAATCACAACAGACGGCATTCGAGCCCTTCCTGAGAAAGTTGCAACCTTATTAGAATATCCAAAACCCACGAATGCACGCGCTCTACGACGATTTTTAGGAGTCATGAATTTCTACCGCCAATACCTGCCGCATGCCTCCGAGTATCAGGCCGCACTTCACACGGCCCTTTCCGGACTTCGCGGTTCGCAGAGCATCGAATGGACACCGCCTATGGAAAAAGCATTTTCTGATTGCAAGACTGCCATCTCCAGGACGGCAATGCTGGCGCATCCCATTCCTGAAGCAACCCTCGGCTTATTTACGGACGCCTCCCAAACCGCCGTAGGCGCCTGCTTACAACAACAAGTCGACCATCGTTGGCAACCCCTGGGCTTCTTTTCCAAGAAGCTCACCACCGCACAGTCTAGGTGGCCGGCATATTATCGTGAACTCCTGGCAATTTATTTAGCGGTAAGACATTTCCGACATATCCTCGAAGCGCAGCACGCCATTATATTCACTGACCATAAGCCACTGTGCTTTGCATTCCATCAACATGGAAATAAACTTCCTCCTGTCCAACTTAACCACCTCACCTTCATTGCTCAATTTACGACGGATATTCGCCACATCAGCGGATCAGAAAATATCGTCGCAGATGCGCTTTCCCGGACCGACGCCATTAATCCGCCACCAGTGGATCTAGCCTCTCTGGCGGAAAGTCAGCTTGAAGATTCTGAACTTCAAGAAGTACTCGGTGGGAATTAATCATTGAATTTGCAACGAATGCATATTCCTGGGCTAAATAGAGAAATCTACTGTGATATGTCAACTGGTCGCCCTAGACCATATGTCCCAGCACCACTTAGGCGGCAGGTTTTCGAATCTCTCCACAACCTTAGTCACCCAGGTCCTAATGACTCAGCCAAGCTTGTTACAGAGCGTTTCGTCTGGCCTCTTATCCAACGAGATGTTCGCGCTTGGAGTCGAACATGTATTGCTTGCCAACGAGCCAAAATTACCAGGCACGTCTCTTCGCCACTCGGACACATCGCACCGCCGTCCGCCCGTTTTATGCATGTTCATCTGGACATCATTGGTCCACTGCCAGCGGCCAATAACTTCCACTACTGCCTCACAGCAATAGACCGTTTCTCCCGCTGGCCAGAAGTATATCCCCTGGAAAGGATCACGGCCGAAGATGTCGCAGACGCGTTCACCCGGGTCTGGATTTCAAGATTTGGCTGCCCACAGCGCATAACAACTGACCAAGGCCGCCAATTCGAGTCGAAGCTATTTCATGCTTTATCTGTATTCACAGGATCACATCGCTCTCGATCATCACCCTATCATCCCCAAGCAAACGGCATGGTGGAGCGGCTACACAGACAATTAAAGGCAGCGCTTATGTGCCATCCCGATTCATCTTGGTACGATGCCTTGCCATTAATTCTCCTCGGAATGCGGAGCGCCTTCAAGGAGGACATACAGACATCTACTGCAGAGATACTGTACGGCGAGCCACTAAGGCTACCTGGAGAATTCGTCCTACGAAACCCCGACTCCGAGCATCCCTTGGATATCACCCAATTCGTGGACCGGCTTCGACAAATCACCGCTCGTCTGCGCCCTGTTTCCGCGTCACGACACGCCACACCTGGGACATTCATCTTTAAGGACCTTAGCACATGCACACATGTCTTCTTACGAGATGACACAGTGCGTGGCAGCTTAAGGCCTCCGTACACCGGGCCGTATCTTGTGATCAACAGGGATAGTAAGAATTTCACCCTGCGAATCAAAAACAATAATATTATTGTTTCTATTGACAGGATAAAACCAGCCTTTATTTTGGCCGACCACCTTCCTGCGGCCGATCCCGGAGGCGATGCGGTCTCTAAGGAGCACTCATCCACCTTGTCTTCACCGGACAAGCCACCCACGGTGACGACGCGATACGGCCGCCGAGTGCATTTCCCCGATCGCTACTGCCCTTAGCTGTTCGCATTCAACGGACTTCCAGTCTCCGCAGGGGGCTGGTGTGGCACCATTCAACCGGCGCTCGGCTATTCCCTCTATTCTCGCCCGAAGCTTCCAGAGGACGGGGGAACCTTCCAGATCGCCCTTCCAGAATGTTCGGGCGAGGGTTATATAAATACGTCGATGCCAGCAGCCAGGCAGTTCTCGCGAAGCCAGCGACTCACCAGTTTACCTTGTATTGTGACGGTGCCTCAATAATAAAGTTCCTTCGTTACCCAGCGCAAGTGTCAAATTTAAAGTGCCTTCTCCCACAGATTTCATCATTTTAATGAATGGAATGTTATGCGAATCACTCTGCTTTCTCTCCCTCCTGTATTGGACTTTCCTCTTCAATTCTCAGTGAGACGTGCTCTCTTGCATGAAATCTGTATAGCTCTCGGAAAAGAACCTGGCGAGGTTCTGAGCGAGAGAGAGGGTAGGTGGCGGTAGAAGGGGATGGTTAGAAACGAGGGTAAATTGGGTAGCTATACAACCCAACTAACGTCCATGAAACGCGAGTTACGGAATCGTCAGGAAACTATACCTGGTTGAAGCAATTCGATTTTATGTTTTTCCTAGAGTTTTAGAAATACTGCATTCTTAGCCATTGGATCCTTATAGAAATCTGGTGCTACAATTTTATCGTGCGCACTCGGTAGCGGATACAGAAAAAACTCAAGGGGGGTGCAAATATATCTTGAGTTGCCTTTACTTCTATCGTAATATAAAATGATCAAGTCACGGCCAGAGTATAAGAAAATTTTATTTAATGTGATTATACTTATGTAAAAGACAATGCCATCTTATGATTTAAGAAATTTAAATTGTGGTTTTGCATTTTCGGCAGTACGGGCGGCCCTCCATCTGTATCCACCACTATGCGCACTATTGTTGGTTAACCGTGTCAGTATTTTAGCTTCGATGAACAATGGGAATTATGAAAGTAATGGAACACATTTTTTCGAAACAGTGGTTGTTTTATTCAGCATTCAAATACTACTTGTTATCCCCCACCCATTTTTCTACACAGCACAAGTTTTCGACGTAAACTCGATTCAATATTACGGCCTGAAGCTACCTTGAACGAAAGGTCAGCATACCTGCACGGTACCATTCCACGGGTTGATTTCGCAGCCATCGTCGTACTGCATCAATAAGTTATCCACCATCCCCTTAGCGGTGATGATGAAATACGCGTTTCCCAACGACTTATCGTGCTTTTGTCCACTACCAGATCTCTGTAGAAACTCAAACACTGCCCGTTGTTTGGAACTCACCTCCGTAACAGACGCCACTTAAAAACCTCCGTGTAGCGCGTATGGGAATTCAAAGCAACTTTACAAGATGAAGCGGGAATGTTTGAAAATGTGCCACAAGAAATGCCAAGTTTTTTAACCAAAATTGGCCGTGAAAAAAATGTATTGCATTACTTATTTAACTCACCTCGTGTATTTCATCCGAAAGACAAGAGTGAATATGGTCCCATTGTTCCATTGAAATTGATTTCTTTATTCACTCGAAACGTATTAGTTTTTCATAAAACTAGTGATTTCAGATGCCAAAATTCATAACTGCTTGATATTTTAGCTTTTTTGTGTTTTTTGGGGAAGTGTTTATAAGAATATTAATCTATTTATTGTAATAATATCCGTCATTACGTACTCCAAGATTTTTCGTGTTTTGTTATATTATAATTTTTCATAATTGCATGATTTCTTCCTTCCTTCTTTCTAAAATTTTATACATTTCAAAGGGATAAGTCTTTATTTTAGTAGAAGATTTCTGCGCAAAGGTATCGATGATTTGGAGTTTACGAATTCTCTGCCTCATACGTACAGCATGTTTCGCCGGCGTTACTTTCAGCAAACCGTATCGTTAACGCAGTAGAATTTATAGAAAACGGAGATATATATACTCTATTCTCGATTGTTGCATTTCGCACAGTAATTTAAAATTATCTGCGATTTTGTGATCGCGATATTGATGAATTTTTCAATTTTTCTAATAATCATTTAACCTTTATTAGCAGCACCAATGGTATTACTTTCGTGCTTTAAATTGCCCAAATACATCTAATGAAGTAACTACTATAATGCAATATTCATGAAGGCACACGAATCCAAATCCATCATCAGCTGTCTCCAGTCGCGAGATTGCTTTGACACACTATCTCTATGCCTATTGTAATGTTGTTAGCGCTTATCGGATATAGTAATAGCGTTCACCGATTGTCACTTGGTTAAATGCTATTGCCAGGTCGCCAGCTGTTGTCTGGCTGATTACTATAATTAATCGTTTTCCATTGGCCTTTAATGTGCAAAAAATAAATAAGAGAAGAATAGTATGTGCGATATAAATAATTCCTGTGGTCTAAAAAAAACTAGGGAAAAATTGGATGTAAGGTTTTCGCGGCGTTTCTCCATATGAGTCACGGCTTTCGGGCGTTCCTCCGCGTTGTGTTCTCTATAGATGACGACAGTTTCTCCAGCCATTCTGCTGGCGTCTTCAGGTCAGAAGAAACGATGCATAATTAGGCCGTCTTATATAGGCACTTGGGGGATCGGTGGTTAGTTCTGATTGGTTGGTTATCAGGTGGGCTCTGATTGGTCACTGATTTTCAATATCCTTTTCCGTGTGTTGACTAATGAGTGGCCGTCTTCCCTGTTGCAGTTCTCAGGATGCTTAGGTATCTCTAAAGCCTCTCGGATTAGCCTAGGATAGAAGTGGCTACCATTACACAGGACTTTAGGCTTATCGAAGCCACAGTGTGGCCAGGTTCCGACCATATATGCTCCGAAACGGCAGAAAGGTGGAACTGCTTCTTCTCCGTGGCACGTTGAGGTTCCCTTATCCTGATTTTGATAGATTGTCCGGTCTGATTGCCACAAGAGCATTGCAGTTGATACACTCCCTCGCATATTAAGCGCGAGATCTTGTCTCTCTCCTTAGGCAGAAAGTCGCTTGTTTTCTTGCAGCAAGTGAACCTGGTCCTCACATTATTTTTGGCCAGAATTCTGGCAATTCTCTCCGTGGTTCACGCCACATAGGCCGGCAGCGTATGCCGCAGGTTTCTCTCGTGAAGAATCTTCTGTATATTTATTTCTTTTTTATCACACCATAAGGTCCGTTTTGGGACCGACTCTTTCTTGTAGCCATTTCTATGAAGCGCCTTGGCGAGATGTTCATTTTCTTTCCGTATGAAGTGTTGGTCCGAAATGGTCTTAGCACGGTGGATCAGGGTTTTCAATAGACCTGCTTTCTGAGAGGGGTGGTGATGTGAAGTTGCGTGTGGATATCTTTCGGTGTGGGTTTTATTCCTGTAGACGGAGTGCGCCAAGCCTCTCCGCCTCTCTTCCTTTCCACCGTGACGTCCAGGAAAGGGATCCAACCACTCCTTTTTGTCTCCATGGTAAAATGGATGCCCGGGATGTTGCCTATTCAGGTGTTCAAGGAATTTATCTATATCTTGTCGGCTATGGGGCCAAATTACGAATGTGACATCCACTTACCTCAGCCCAAGGGAGTAAGAGTCCACGGTCAACATTGCATCAGCACTGTTTTTAAAAATATATTTCTTTTGATTTTCAATAATTTACTCTCACATAAAAGCAGCCGTAATTTTTTGTCATTGTAGAATTTTTAATGCATGCAATGTTGGTAATGACGAAGTTCGTAAACTCAATGTGACATTTTTCATTACTCAGGCCTCTTTCATATTACGATTGTTCCAGAGACCTTTGGAACTACCGTGCGTTCACACCAAGACAGTGAAACTCGTGCTGTCCCCTGTGCTCCAATCTAAAGCGAACTAGTAACTAACAGTTAGAAAAGCTTTTTAGATAAGTAGGGGAAAGATGAAGAATGATTGTAGGCTTTCCCGGCGCATAGAATTGTGGAAGGTTACACGGGATTTCCACCGGGTCAGGTTCTCCAACTCCATCTCGGCCGACGTTTCGATGGGCGAGTTGTCCATCCTCTTCAGGGCATGTTACTCCATTCAACGTGTATTCAACGTATGGTTCTTCTTCCGCCCAGATTCTTCCTTGCTGGGACAGCTTCATGAAAATAATGAAACGATGGGAGCTTCACAAAATTTTCGTCTTTCTCTTGTCAGTTACCGATACACTGCCATCTTCCTTCTTATCCATCCTATGGTCGATGATATGATGTAACATTTTCACATCATTATGCTGCTGGGCTGGTCCCCTGCAATGATGGGAGCCATTTGGCACTGTCTTGATGGCAATTCTCTAGCTCACTTTTCAGGTTCAGTTTATGGCAAATCACAAGCTAAAATCACATCTCTATCACTTCCATTCTGGATAAAGCTCCAATTTAGAGAGTTGAGGGGCAGAGGGGAATAAGGAGAATTTTTCCTATGAATTATAAATATATTTTCCTCTTACACTTACTTTCATGTAGTGCCTTCCTTGTAATTTTCTTTACATTTAATGTTTGGGTATAAATGCGTTTTTAGTGCAATGATATCAATGTATTAAGGTCATTCATCTTCAGGAAATATGTAAGAGAATAGAAAACCTCTTGGTGTTTTGTCGGAAAAAATTTCCTGAGATGTATCGTTGAAGTTTTCACTTTTAGTATATCGGTTAGTGTACTTAAATCAAGAAAATAAAACATATTGCAATCACAACTTAAATCAAGGATTTTACATCGATGAATATATGAAGCTTTGAATACTCTGTTAAATTATTTCCAGTAGGCATTTTGAAGCAAAATCTTCAATCCGTCATAAAATCAGTACTCGGCTTTGGGCAATCTTAGCTTCCTAGCAACCTTATCGCTGCCTCTTTATGACAGAGAAAGGCAAAATAGACCATAATGAATGAATTTTCTTCGATCAATCCCTCCCTTTCCTTAATTCTGATTTAAAGAAGTTCCATCATTGCCTCTATCTCCCTCCGCCATTCTTCTAGTGCTTCCTTCTTTAGCTTATACAACATTCCCATCTCCCTCTCATCCCTTTCGCACATTCTCTTCCACCTCCTCTTCAGCTCCTCCATGTCCCGCCACGCCGCTTCCGTTTCCCTCCTGTGCCTCTCCTCCCTATCCCTCCACTCGAGGGCGCGATACTCCACCGACCGCTTCATCGCGGCCATGTCCTCCTCCATGTCCTTCCTCCTCCTCAGCCCTTCGCGCCGCCAAGACTCCCTCTCCCGCTCAAACTCCCTCCTCATCTCCTCCCTCTTCTGCCTCCCCCACTCCTCAACCTCCCTCAGCCGTCCCCTCCACTTCCTCTCCACGTCCTCCTCCCACCTTTTCGCCTCCGCCCCCTCTCCACATTCCGAGCCCATCGCGCTCCACGTTTCGGAGCCGGTTGCTCCTTCCGTTTCCGAACCTGCCGTCCTCTTCGTTTCCGAGCCTTTCCGTCGCTGTCCCTTCGTTGCTGTTGCGTCATCCTTTATTCTCTCCGCATCCTGTGCTAGCTGCGCCTGCTTTTCCTCCAGCTCCTCACCTTGCAGCCTGAGCCGCTCCTCCCGCGCCCTCAGCTCCGCCTCCTTCTCCCTGAGTCTCTCGTCTTCCCTCCTCCAGTCTTCTTCCCTCTCCATCCTCGAGCGGTGCACCATTTCCTCGCATTCCGCCAGTCTCCTTCGGTCCTCCTCCGCTAGCCTACTCATCATCTTGTCCCATTCGTGGTCCTCCCTCTCCACCGTCCTCCTCTGCTCCTCCCTCATGTCCCTCTCCTTCTTATCAAGCTCTTGGTCCCTTTCCTCCATGCGCCGCTTCAGCTCCTTGTATTTTGCCCTCACCGCTTCCATAGGGGCCTCGGGAACGCTTCATCAATAAGAAAGAAAACGATTCATTAGCATTCACATTTTAAGTATGATTCAATGTTAAAGCTAACATATGGACGCAAAAGCTGGAAAAGGTTAGTGGTCGAAGCGTTGACATGGGGAAGGTAGGAAGTCAGAAAAAGATCGAAATTTTGTATATTCATGGAGAGGGTAATATATGCATATGCTAAGGGCATGGAAAAGGTAGAAAGTCAATTGGTGCAATAAATATCAGTTGCAACGATTGACAAAGTTTGCACACTAATAAAAGCTTCTCTTTGTTGGCAAACCTCTTTCTTTCGTCTCCGGTAAAATTACCATTTGGTGATTTACAAACTTTCCCATGTCAACGATTCAATTATGTTATCTGGGAAGCAGAATCAACTGGCGATGGACGAATCAAGGAAGAATCACCAGTGTAATAGTCGAGAACAGCATTCGACATTACATTAAGGAGGATCAACTTCTAGCAGAAAAATTATGCACAGACGTAAGGAAATAATTCAGCAGAACTTAAAATCTCGAGTATGCTTATCTGTGTCAGTTTGGCGTGGACGATGACGAAAGTAGCGATATCAAAGTTGGAGCATTTGTAAATTGTTGATACAGGAGGATGATGACAATGTAAAGTGAGCGCTGAGTACGACCCAGGAAGAGAGGAGAAGATAGGAGGAGAGAAGAGAGGCGTTATGATTGCATTATGAAGAAGGCGGGACAATTTAATCGCCTATATCCTGAGATGTGATGCCTGATGGAGGTAGTCAATGAGGGACAAGCAAATGTAGGCACGACACCAGTGTATTCTGTATAAAAAATACAAATTAGACCATAAAATTTCCATTTAAATATACCGGGAGCTAGAGGGTCTGGTTTAGTCCTCAGATTTTCTCAGGGACGGATGACGCCTCGGTAGCTTTACTGGCTAAAGCACTCGAACGGAAATCGGGGTATTCGGGTTCGAATCCTGGTCAAGGCGGTTGATTTTTTTCTGTAGATCTTTCGCACTGAAAATTGCATATAACTCTTGAAAACTATGTATGAAATACAAAAAAAAAAAAAGTTTCGAAACAGTTCTTTGAAATACAAATTACAATACTCCTTCGGACTAAGAAACTTAAAAATTTAAATGCCGAAGATTGAAATTTATTTATGTTTATACCCTTTCATTGTTAAATACTACGCAGTAACTAAGTGGCTCCACATGAATTCATTGGACATGAACTACGCTTTGAACAAACCATAACAGCACCTGAAGTAAGTCACCCGTCCCCCCTTCCCCTCCTCCCAATAGACCAGTGGTTACCAACCTTCTTATCCTCCCGTACCTCTCTCTATGTATACAACTAATCGTTGTCCCAAAAATGTAGCGTGCACATTGCATTGCATAATTTCACTAGTAGGTGCCACTTTTAGTTATTAATAAATGAATAAATAGAAATTTTTTAAATACCCCGTACAATATGCATACATATTTCCTGGTTGAGAGATACAAAGTTCCTGGCGTCCGCCATTACCGATTGTTTTCGGCGAACCCCCGACTGGTTCGTCGCGTACCCACAAGGGGTACGCATACCACCCGTTGGGAACCGCAGCCTTTCACCAATGCTCAGCTCAAAATTCCCAACCCTCCCCTTACCCCTACCTTCAAGTCTCTCCCCCACCCTTCTTTACCAGGAATAGGACAATATTCTCCTTCCACCCCCACTTTCCTTTGGTCACTATTTATTCTGGCAAGTTAATCTGTTGTTCCTGATGATGATGCTGTGGAGTGAAAAATGTTGACTCCTTTGAAATAAAAATGTTTGTGTAAAAGTGTAAATTATCATTATTTCGTAGCCCACTTTCCTTGAACTTCAGCCTATCCAAATTCAAAGTGTGTTTCTATATGACGTTTTGTCCTTTTCTATCTCGATGAATCTTTTCGATAGTTATTTTCGTCATTCAAAGAAAGTTTCTTAATGCCGATAGAGCCGATCAGTATGGGCATGGATGCAACTATGCCAGCGAATGTTGCCAAAGAGCAACTGTGGTAAATGAGTCTCGTCAGTGAAGAAGAAATACCGCTGATATTTAATTTCAGTTTCTTTCTGATTGTAGCATCATTTTATTAAGGGCGTTGGTAAAAGAAAAGTAGCTTTCCATTACAGTTACTTCGTACAAAAAATCAATCAATTACGAGTAGAAATTACCGATTTTAAGAAGGAAATCATTAAAAATACAGTTAAAATTACTTCGTGTGATATTTTCCGCTCTAAAGACCACCTGGCAACTATTAAGTATTGCAATTAAAATGTGAAATAATTGAGTCATAGAAATTGCTGAAGTTGGGATTTTACTTGCAATGTATACAGTAATAGCTGCTGTAACAACACAAAGGGTTTCATATCTTGTACGTATTGTAATTAGACTAAAAATTGTGGCTGTAAAAGAGTGGCTGATCCTAGACAAGCAAAGTTAATTATACCATCGGATGAAGTTCGCCATGAAAAAAATATTTTTCTTCGCCGGGATTCGAACCCGGATCTCCCGATTGCCGGTCAGACGTGATAGCCAGTTACACCAAGGCACAGTTACACCACCAAGCCATTTTCTCAGAGCGAAATTCGTGATGGGTTTCCAGCATTCGGGAGATCCGGGTTCGAATCCCGGCGAAGTCAAATATTCACTATTATAATCCATTTTCGGGTGTACGTCTGCGTGCTTAATATTTGTCTCAACGTTTCATTCCACTTACTGGGAACGTCGTCAGGAGAATGAAAATATAAACATCTATCTTACCGTTGGAAAAACTGGTTCATTGTTGTCAAGGTATTTAAAAAAGTAAATAAAAATAAAATAAAAGCCAACTTCTTAAAAACATCTACTATAAAAAAGAAAGATGAAAAGTGGAATATTGTTATTAAATTTTCGAAATATATCTCTTCCACACATGGCTTAAACTATATCCATCATCCCTGTTAAAATTCATAGGTCGTTTAGGAATAGAAATGCGATAGAAATTTCTAAACGACCTATGAATTTTAACAGGGATGATGGATATAATTTAAGCCATGTGTGGAAGAGATATATTTCGAAAATTTAATAACAATATTCCACTTTTCATCTTTCTTTTTTATAGTAGATGTTTTAAAGAAGTTGGCTTTTATTTTATTTTTATTTACTTTTTTAAATACCTTGACAACAATGGACCATTTTTTCCAACGATATGATAGATGTTTATATTTTCATTCTCCTGACGACGTTCCCAGTAAGTGGAATGAAACGTTGAGACAAATATTAAGCACGCAGACGTACACCCGAAAATGGATTATAATAGTGCATCTAATCGCTGCGAAAACCTTAAAACTAAAAGTCAAATATTGTTTCATGGCGAACTTCATCCGTTGGTGCATTTAACTTTGCTTGTTTAGGACCAGCCACTCTAATTTTTAGTCTAATTACGATACGTTACAAAATATTAAACCCTTTTTGTTGTTACAGTAGCTATAACCGTATGCATTACAAGTAAAATCCCGAAATTAGCAATTTCAAAGACTGAATGATTCCACATGTTTATTGCAATGTTTGACAGTTGCCAGGTTGCCAGAACTTCATCCGTAGGTGTATTTTACTTTGCACCCGTGCGCGTGACTGCGTACAACTTGTTCCTGCAGTGCACTAAACAAGCAAATTGCAGCACCCAAGGGCATCTGTAGGCCTAGGTAAATCAGTGACATCAGAAAAGAAATTGTCGATCACTACTAAGCAAAGATTCCAACTAAACTAAGGATTCCTCTTTCACCGTTTAGGGCAAAGTAAAATTGAGATCAAATTTCGTAAAATTGTGATCGTTACAAGTACGAAATATGTACTGCAAAAGTAATAGTTACAATTGATATTGTTACCTCTTCTCGATTACTTACCAACACTGCTTATTAAAGGCTCAATTGTTTCGTCTGTATTTTTATCAATTTTATGAAATAAAATGAAAGTTAAATGAAATGAAAGTTTAATAACTTAGAATGCCAAGTGAGTAGGTATCTTATAATTATTATTAGCCGTTTACTTCGGTGTTAACCTTTTGTCAGAACACATGTTTTTTCACTTACCTTTTTAATTCTTGGCTCTTCACTGGTTCCATCACTTTTTCAGGTTCCTTCGATTCAGCCTGCCCCATCTTTAATAAAATTTGCCTCTCTTAGAGCCTGTAATGTGAACACATTTGTATATTATCATATCAATTTCATTTCATTCATTTACCTTTACAGGTCGTCCAGGAGGAAAAAAAGGTCCAAATTACATTTTTTTAAATGTAGTTTTTGTTGCAACTTTGTATCGGCGGTTGAGTAAAGATTTTTACCTCAGGAAAACGACCAGAACAGCGTTCAAATGAAGGAAAATATATTTTTTAAAGGGGAGGGTCTCATGAATAAAAAAAATACCTTAAAATGCGTTACATACTTGCCACGACTTGATGACTTTAACCTGTAATGACGAGTTTAGCTCGTCATGAACTTTCAATGACAAAATGCGCAATAGCGAGTGTATCTCCTCATCGGATTTTCATAATTTGAGCACTATTTAGAGGAACAATATAACTATTATGAAAGTATAATAATGTTAGAATATACATAGTGTACATAAATGATTCACATTTCATGAAATATGATGCATTGTAAGGATTAAAATGATTTTATTCGAATAGCGGTGGCTGTGTTCTCCATGTTTAATGATCACATTTTATTTCACAGTTGTAAGTTGATTACAAATTACAAAATATCATTTCATTACCTACTGTTTAAAATAGAACACTGTAAAAATAAATGCAGAATAGAAGCACTATATTCGGAACTTTATTCGAAGGAGAAAGGGTTAATAAGGATCTATAGAAAAATATCTGAGTAAATGGGAAGTAATTCGACCTGGACTAGAGATATTTCTGATATTTTAATCATATGCATCCATTTATACTCTCTTCCCTCATCGCTTTTCACTGTACTTGGGGGACCTCCATTAATGACGTGAGGTGATTTTGGCGAAATCTGGACACCCGGCCCTTGCTGAGATATAGTGATATTTGGCTCGACTCCCTCTGAATTCACGTGGGATTGTTCAAAATGCGTATTTTCTGCGTAAATACTTTGATTTATATTTGATAGCGTCAGATTTATTTAAAAATAACGATTTGTTTAAATTTTTGCTATGCACGATTAGTAAAGACTAGTATTTAAGATCACTAAGACCGCAATTTTACAATAGAAACGAGGCTCCAGGACGGGCTCGCCGGTTACACTCCTGGGGCAGGAATTCTAAGCGCTAGCTTTTTTCCTCTGCCCGCTGAAGGACTGGATGGAACAAGGAAGGAGGCGCCGCCGCGATAGGAGCCCGACGACGCCTCCTGGGAGGGGATAGGGAAGGAAGGGAAGGGAAGGGACGAGGAATCCCGCACCGTCACAAAGGCGGGCGGGTCCTACCATCAGCGAAACCAATCTTACGCAATTAATGTTCTAACGATCTTGGAGGACCATTCTATGAGGAAGAAATATCCAACGATCAAATCGTTAGATACCGCAATTTTACCGCGTTTCTCCCGGAAAAAAATAATTACGTGATACTTGACGGAACCCCCCTCTCCCTCACGTGAGATTGGGTGAGAATCGGCTTGACCTTCTCTAAACGCCTCTTGTAATTGATGGATGCCCCCTTGCCTACAACGCCTGCGAGTAGTATATGTTATCCCCCTTCTACCTCCAGTTGTCTGGCACTGCCTTTCAATGCCATTTGGTATTCCCTTTCTCCCGAATGCTCCTCAACTGCATTTAACCATTCATCAAATTTCTGTTGTGAAATTAGTGGATTTTTAACACTAGGATTTCTTTTAGATTAAAACATTGTGCTGGCAGTTTAGACTGAAATCGGAATAGAATGATTACTTTTGATCACCAGATCGGTAGTTCATTTAGCAAATATATATATTATCTTCTAGAAAACAAGTTATCCAATTAATATTTGCATTTTTCTGTGCATGAATTCTTTTGAACAATCAATTCAGGGACATAATCGACACCTAACAAACGTTTCCCACCAATTAATAAATATCGTGTTATTATTCCTGGGGCTACTTATAAAATGCATTCTCTACAATCATTAATTGCAGACCAATGAGGTTTTTAACCCTTTAAAATGCTGTTACCGTGGTCAAAAATGAGAAATAATGCTAAGCAATGAGAAAAATTGAATGAAAGAACGGTACTCTAAAGATTCACTAGCACTGAATGGCAAATTAGATGCGAACAAATTGAAAAAGTCTTTCATGAGAACGTAAAAAAGTTTTGTTTCAAGAGATACATATGGAAAGAAGATACTAAGAATATAAAAAAAATGGTTATTTGACGTTTAACAGGACACACTTCAGGTCTTAAATATCATTGCGTGTCAAGATTCTGTATGATCTCTTTTATGATATGACTGATGGCATGATGATTTTCTCTTGTTCTGATCTAGGTAAATCGAGTACTCTTATTTACAATCCTTGATATACTCAGAATTTTCACTCACCTTGCTATTGGTCCTGGTCGATGTGAATGCAGTTCACACGAACGTGAGCGTGCCGAAGAACACGAGTTATCACTCCCATGAAAACGCTATCGTAGAGGCAACGTGAACGATCTTCGAGCATTGTCTTATCTCATTACTATCACCGTCTAATTTAGAGATAAGTATGTTGAGGACGATACGTCCGAGCGGAGAGGTATTAACCTCCTAGATATGTTGTCTTCAGCGCTATTTTAATGATTTGCCTGCGGTCGCGTAAAAACTCAATGGCGGAAGCTTATGGTGATTGTGACTATCACGAATATTATAAAAGAGGATAGGTACACAAGTCGGTCAATAAATATGTTGTCATTCACCGCCCATTCACCGCGGGTTTACAAAAGTCGCCACTCGCGTGATCATTTTGTTCGCCAGCGAGAGGAAGAAGTTTCAAATTTTTAAAGAGCCGAAAGGAAGACTTGCAGTAATTCTGTTTTAGAATCACTCGGATTAGTCTCTTTTTTAGGGTTATAGTTTTTTTAATGGAGACCAGATAAGCACCACCCCATACAATCGTACTACAAGGCAAAATCATCAGCAAATCAAAACCATAGCTGTTACCAACTACCACGCATGGGAAGCGATTTATAAAATAACACTGGAACCACTGAAGAGGAATTCCTCCAGTATCAGCTTTCTCGAGTTTAAATAAGAGAATATTGTGATCGATTTTATCGAAGGCCTTTGGATATCAAGAAAAAATCCAGCAGTGCGTTTATTTCTGTTCCCTGAGATATAAAAATGAGAAAGGAATCTTTCCAGAATATCTTCACGAAAGAATTTCATTTTATCAAGATATTTTTTCAATGTAAGCTTCGCAATTTCTTTCTAATATATTTTCAAAATGGACAATGGAAATCGGTCAATAATTCTGAGGTAAATTTTCATCTATTTTCCAAAAAATGGGTTTAATAATCGACGATTTAAGAGAATTAGGAAATACCCTACTTGTCAGATTTAAAATAAATGTGTAATAGAGTATCGGAGAAATGTTATTGATACCCCCCAGCTAGCACACGAGAAACGGTCTCTTGAAGAAAGGTTGGAGACCCCGAGGAAATAATAGTCTTTTAATAGTCTTCCGCGTTTCCCGGGGAAATAAGGTATAATTAGGAATTAATAACCGAAATGTATACGCATCGTGATATGTTCTATCAATATTATAACATCATAATTCTATTTATTACAAATACGAACATTATCATGCAAAATATTGCCTTTTATATAAAGTTTTGAAAACCGATTAAAATGCGGCCGGAAAGTCAACAGATTTCATCCTTCTATGGGATGGAATCGGATCTACTCTATGCAGGTCCTCTTGGAAACAACGACTTCTATTATCCACACAACTTTTACCCCTCTCCTTACCTCTCATCCCCTTTCGATATTTATTGGGTCAATTCTAAGAGGGCACAAATCTAAGTCGTTATTATTCCGATCCTCGTGACAACATTTCACTGAGTACAAAGATCACAGATTGAATCTTTGTGGTATCTTATATATTTCATCAAATTATCCGTTGAGGAGGCATGTAAGAACTTGCGAATTCAGTTCTTCAATTCTACAAAAATTCATTGATCGGAATCTTGTATTAGTTCAGGCTTCACTTCGTGGAACTTAAGTGTATTCATAATGGTGAATGTATATTAGCAAAGTCATTTTCATTCAGATAATAACTCATTATATCCCACAAATGTGAAGTGGCCAAGTTTTTATCATTAATATATTCATTAATCCACTGTACTTTTTCATTTATAATATAGCATTAGAGTATTTACGATGAGATATACGTTCCGGGTATTTTTCTAAGGAATTAACTGATCAACCTTGCACGCTTTATCCTCATCCTAGACAGTATTTCTAGAATAGAATAACATGCTAGATTCACATTCACAGCTTGCTAAGGTTCCTATCTTCATTACTCTTCGTGAAATGGCGGCCATCGTTCATTATTGAAAAATTTACTACCCAACCAGAGTCCAACCCTTTTGCGATTTTGCGTTTAATGAAATTAACACTCTAGCGAAGAAATTACAGAGTTGAACATCCTCACCCAAACGTCAACAAAGAAACAACAGGCACACTTGCCTAGAAATTCATCGTTAAAATTTTCTTTCAAGCTGCTTCCGCCAAAACTGTATGTCTGGTGCAATGTCACTGGAGAATCATCCTGGTATCGAATATTACCAACAGCATAAGCTGTCAAAGAGGTTCCATCACCTGATGCTTAACACACATCACCTATCAATCATGAAATTAAAAAATGTTATGATTTCATACATTCCTTGCGAAAGCATGGTAGGAATGGCTGGATAAAATAGAACATGGGGTAATGGGAATAGAAAACCATATTGTTGATTTGTAATTTTTCCATGAAAACATGCACGGACTCCTGCGATAACCAGTAATTTAAGTCCGTAATGTAATATTACTGTCTATATACAGCACATAAGCCCTTGGGCGCATGAGTACTTGACGAGATAATTATTTATATAAAAGAATTATATGTACATCTTCATTTTATCAATAGTGACGATCATGTACGAGAAATCAACTAGTTCTTCATTGTCGAACCTCATTCAGAATACGCCACCAGTACATGAGAGTCCAACTATACCGACATTAAAAATTAACAATAACGTGCATAGCGAATAACGGAGGGATTTTCAAAGGGACGAAATGCCGATTATATTATCGTCAACAGCCTTTTAAATGAATTAATTTGGAAATCATCGTTAGATCGCAGGTAGAAATCAATTCTTATCTCTTAAATAAATTCCAAGATTATCGTTTCAGTTATGACTTTAAAGAAATGTATTGCCAACCCCATCTAACTACTATTTTTTTTAGATGGTGAAGTTAAGACTACTACCCCATTACAACTCCCTTTTAGTTTTTCTAATAGTCGGGAGGTCAACGCAACTTAATAATCTACAGAATCATTAATAGCGTCGAAAGGATAATGGCCTTTCTTCGTGAATATATTCAAGCCACACGAACGGAGTTATTTGAGATAAATACTAAGACACATTAGGTAACGAATAATACCCTTATAGAGGTGAATAAGAAACAAATGAGAATACAAGCAAATGTCAATCATACGCGAATCGAATTCACAATGAATAAACGCCTATATCCAAGTCCTTTAGGCACGAGGAATGTAGCGCACACGCGAAAGCAATATGACATTAAAGCCACAATAATTGGCAGGGATAAACCATAATTCAGTACTTACCTTTAACCAGTGATAATAAATGCTGTTAAATAAGCAATTACAACATATGGAAGGAGGATAACGACGTAGTGTTTGTATCTTCGAAGTCAGAACATCTCAGATTGGAGTTTAAATGAGTTTGAGAGGGTGTAAAAGAGGTGAAATGAGGGCTCCTGTTAAATTCGTGTTGTACTAAACTGTATTACAATTATTAAATTGGGTAATAATTAAAATGATTGCTGTTATCATACTGTCTCCGCATACTACTTTTTGGAGAAGTAATTTGAGAAATGCGAAGCGTTGTCCTCGTGAAGATGTGGAAGTGGGAGGTGTACAGCCTCGTAATTAAAAGAAACAACGGAAAAGACTATTATTTCCTCGGGGTCTCCAACCTTTCTTCAAGAGACCGTTTCTCGTGTGCTAGCTGGGGGGTATCAATAACATTTCTCCGATACTCTATTACACATTTATTTTAAATCTGACAAGTAGGGTATTTCCTAATTCTCTTAAATCGTCGATTATTAAACCCATTTTTTGGAAAATAGATGAAAATTTACCTCAGAATTATTGACCGATTTCCATTGTCCATTTTGAAAATATATTAGAAAGAAATTGCGAAGCTTACATTGAAAAAATATCTTGATAAAATGAAATTCTTTCGTGAAGATATTCTGGAAAGATTCCTTTCTCATTTTTATATCTCAGGGAACAGAAATAAACGCACTGCTGGATTTTTTCTTGATATCCAAAGGCCTTCGATAAAATCGATCACAATATTCTCTTATTTAAACTCGAGAAAGCTGATACTGGAGGAATTCCTCTTCAGTGGTTCCAGTGTTATTTTATAAATCGCTCCCCATGCGTGGTAGTTGGTAACAGCTATGGTTTTGATTTGCTGATGATTTTGCCTTATGGTACGATTGTATGAGGAGGAGTTTATCTGGTCTCTATTGAACAAACTATAACCCTGATATAGAAGAGGCTTATCCAAGTGATTCTAAAACAGATCTACTGCGAGTCTTCCTTTCCGATCTTTAAAAATTTGAAACTACTCCCTCTCTCACGCTTTTACGTGTATAAAGTAGAGATGGGTCGAATAGCAGATTTCTTGAACTCGAATATTAATTCGTTGCTCAAATATTCGAGTACCTTGAATACCAGAATTGCGCAAAGCATATTAAACGCACGTTTCGTCTTCTATTTCACTTGACGAATGTATAAATAAAAATGTAAATATCATATATATTTTTAAAATCAACTTTATTATTTTGAATAAATTCCCCGCAGTGAGATTGCTGTTGCTTTACATCAACTATTTTCGGTTGCTTTTTCCTAATGTGCCTGTTTTTTGGAGTGTCTTTGTTTACACATTCTTGTCATCTCCAAAGCCAACTGATTTTTTATCTTCCCAACTTTATTTGAATATAATGAGAAGTTTGGGCATTGAATGAGAAGCGGTGAAAATAATTTTTTTAAATGTTGGTGTATTGATGCACTTAGCAAAGAGCCCGCGCACTTGTCGTTTTTTACTATTATTTTAATGAAAATTTCTATCCTTTTTCATCTCTGGCGCGTTATTGCGGAGCCGATGTTCGGCATTAAGAAACAAAACTGACGCCAGGGGAAGCCTGCATCTTTGCAGTCTTCGAATACGTGATGATCTTTCCAATGAGTGGAACAGTTCGAGAGTAGTAGCTCAATGCATAACGGAAGGTACCCCAAAAGTCGATTTTTTTTAACCGCCATTTTTAATTTTTTTGAGGGGCTTGGTGGAGAAACCGGGGATTTTTTTATTATTTTCCCCGATCATTTTCGATTCCCCTCGTCGAACGATATCTTTTCACCACTCTCATTCGCGAATTTGATGTAGTTCATGAACTTGCCTAAAATGGCGCTGCATGCACCCAAGGCCATATATGTGTATGGCCTTATTATGGTATATGTATTCATATGTATGACCTTGCATGCACCAAACGACTAGAATTCTCTAGATTGCTCTCTCAACACTACTCGTAGTTATTATATGGCAATGTAAAGGACTGCAAACGACTGGAGTCTTCTACGTTTTCCCGAGACAACTGCCTGCGACGTGCGTGCGACAGTATATGGAGCGAAATTCAAAGTATTCGAGGTATTTGAGATCGCCCTGTTAGCATAATCATTCGAGATCTCGAATGTGGAATACTTTCTAGTATTCGAGTATTCGCGGATACTATTCGCGCATCTATAGTATAACGTACTTATTTTTGTAAGAAGTGGAACAAAAGCATCGGTGTCATATAGGCCGGGTAAGTGGTATTTTTGCAGGGTGTCAACTCCCTCACCAAGGCCCAAATTGCCACTGTTCAGAATAAAATTCACGTAGGTGCTTTGAATCAAAAGTCTACGACTCATAACATATGAGTACAATAGGTCGGTGAAAATTTTACTCCCTAATTATGTTAAAATTGAGGAAATTCATTGTTAAATAAAATCTGACAATGTAATAATATGTTTAGTAATATCTATTATTTTTTAACTGTTGGTACAATATTTTTACAATACTTTTAACCAATACATGGATAATATTATATAATTATAAAATGGTGGTAAACTTAACACACCTTCTAGATTTCCCTAATATCCCCTACATTTTTTCTATTCGTCTTTGTTTGCCATTAATATGGTGTGACAAAAATTATTATTATTATTAATAGTGTATTTCGAGGTGAATATCCGCATTCCATTCAAGTTGTACTCAAAATATCTGAAACTGTTAGCTGTCTCTCTCTTAGCCTAATTTATGAAAAATAAACAAACACTGTTTCCTGGCGATAGACACCTAGGTCACTCGGAAGAATATAGATAGAAAAATATACACAGAATAGAAGAAGATAGTCACCTCCTAAGTCACCCGGAAAACCGGTTAAGGAGAAGTTTCTTCCCAACTTAATCGGCACTCGGATTTTTTTTTCTCATTATTGAAGGATATAGTTAACTGAGCACATTCGCTGTGTCTTCATTCTGACCGACCATGTTACCGAGAGTAATGACCACTTTCAAGGTTTTTGCGACCAGCAATACCCATATTCTAGGAGATATTTCGACATTACGGAAAGTTGACTCAGACCCGAAATTGCAGTTAATTGAAAACTATCGAAAAGAAAAAGATGAAAATAATTTGTTTAAGTGGGTACATTTGGTGTGACGAACGGAAAAAGTCATGTGATATGAAGAAAAACAGTAATAATTTCATTTAAAGTATCAACATTTTGGAAATGAAATTACAAAAAATAGCTCAGAAGTAGCATAAATGGCGTAGATGTTTAAGAAAATACCCTACTCCTCAAAAATACCTTACTCCTCCTTGCTGGAGCATTTACGCATGGAACTGCCAGTTCTTTCAGTGGAGTGGGTAAAATTTTAAATATTCCAATGATTATACTTCCCTACCACTTGATGTCTGTGAACTAGGATCAAATAAAAGAAGTGCGTAAACCGATTGCTTTCAATGACCTACGATTTCTGGTCTGATCGGGTGCGTCCCGAATTGTCGAAATATCCTCTAATGTGATATAGTCCTTTTCCCTACTGATGGCGGTTGACATCGGACGGGCCTGTGTCCCTTTCACTTTTCTAACCAATCACAGAAGAGCGGCTTGCGAAAGTGTGGAGGAGTCTTCAGTCTCTCTCTCGCTTCCGAACGGTAAACATCGTTTTCCAACTCAAAGTGTTGTCAAATTTATGTTTATTATCACCGTTCGTTCGGCCTTGCATACAGTTATTTCCAGGGACAGGCAACGTTGGCGGGCCACATGGAGGGGAAAAAGGAGGGGGATGGATGGGAACGGTGAGGTAGAGGGGGCTGCGCCTCTGATTGGCTATTAGCTCTCTACCGTCCAGCCGCCAACAGTTGGGAAAAAGAGTATACGTATTATTGCTGGCACCGGTAACAAGGCCTTAACAGAGCTCAACCCAGATTACCGCATCAAAAAATATATGCATGCTCATCATTGAATGACGCAATTACTTTTTTCCATCTCTTTCTTCTTGGCCTCCAATTCTCTCTGCCTCTGGTCCAGTTCGGCCCTCTTCTGGGCAGACATCTGCGCCTCCTCCCTCTCCCTCTGCCTCCTCACCTCTTCCAAGTCCCTCTGGTTCCTGAAGTAACTCTCTTGCAACTCCTTGGCCATCTTCGTCGCTTCGGCCATATCCCTCCCCTCCCGCTCCCACCGCTCCCTCATCATCCTCTCCTGCTTCTCCGCTTCCTCACGCCACATTCTCTCTCTCTCCTTCTGCTCCTCCTCTCTCCTCTTCCTTTCCTCCTTGGCCTTCATCTCAGATTCCTTCAGCGCAGCCTCGCGCCTCTCCCGAGCCTCTTTGAACTCCCCCTCCTTAGCTTCCCTTTCCCTATCCTCCTTCGCCCTCCTCTCCTCGGCCTGCCTCCGCCTTTCCTCCTCCTCAGCCTTCAGCCTGTCCCTCTTCCACTGTTCCTCCTCAACCGCTCTCTGCCTTTTCACTTCCTCCTCCCTGTCCATCCTCTTTCTCATCTCCTTCTCCTCTTCCTTTATTTGCTCCTCCTTCCTCAACCTCACCGCTTCCACCCTCTTCAGCTCTTCGGCCTCTCTCTGCCTCCTCACCTCTTCCAAGTCCCTCTGGTTCCTGAAGTAACTCTCTTGCATCTCCTTGGCCATCTTCGTCGCTTCGGCCATATCCCTCCCCTCCCGCTCCCACCGCTCCCTCATCATCCTCTCCTGCTTCTCCGCTTCCTCACGCCACATTCTCTCTCTCTCCTTCTGCTCCTCCTCTCTCCTCTTCCTTTCCTCCTTGGCCTTCATCTCAGATTCCTTCAGCGCAGCCTCGCGCCTCTCCCGAGCCTCTTTGAACTCCCCCTCCTTAGCTTCCCTTTCCCTATCCTCCTTCGCCCTCCTCTCCTCGGCCTGCCTCCGCCTTTCCTCCTCCTCAGCCTTCAGCCTGTCCCTCTTCCACTGTTCCTCCTCAACCGCTCTCTGCCTTCTCACTTCCTCCTCCCTGTCCATCCTCTTTCTCATCTCCTTCTCCTCTTCCTTTATTTGCTCCTCCTTCCTCAACCTCACCGCTTCCACCCTCTTCAGCTCTTCGGCCTCTCTCTGCCTCCGTTTCTCTTCCCGTTCCTCCGCCCTCTTCTCTTCTTCCTTCCGCTTCGTCTCCAGTTCCTTCCTCACCTTCGCCTCCTCCACTCTTATCCTTTCCTCTTCTTCCTTTAGAAAAGCCTCCTTCTTGCGTTTCTCCTCCGCAATACTCTTCTCCTTCTCATCCAGTTTCTTCAGCCTATCCTCCTCCATCTTCTTCACCTCGGTCTCCATTTTCAGCCTGTCTTCGTGAATCTGCTCTCGCTTCTCTTCCACTTTCTTAGACGCCTCATTCAACTCCGCGCGCATCTTCTCCTCTCTCCTCAGGAGCTCTTCCCTCGTCTCCTTCGCCTCTTTCTCCCTTCTCTCCTCCGTCTCAGCTATTTCCTTCCCCCTGCGTTCCTCCCACTCCATTTGCTCTTTGTCTCTCCTCTTCCGATCCTTCCTATCCCGCTCTGCCATCTTCTTACTCTCCTTGCGGCCAACTTTCACCATATTGTCCATGCGCTGCATCATTTGCTCCATGAACTCAAACTGCCTGTTTGCCATCAGCCTAGCATCGGCTCTAAGCTCGCGCTCACGCTCCACGATGTCGTATTGCTTCAGTAGTTCCACGGCGTTGTCCAGATGGACGTGAGTGGCATTTCCGCCGCTGCCCGTCATTAGCACCGTGCTCGTTGCTCCAGTCTTTGATAATTCTTGCCCGTTCCGCCTAAAAAAAAAGGATCGAAAAAATATTTGTGAAAAACTGTGAGAGAAAAAATATGTCTTATTGCCTCTCAGTGCATTAAATGAAAGCAGTAACTTTTCACGTCGTCACGCCCATCGTGAAAAGTTCAAGATGCCACCAGTTACTCGAAAACCTTCGTGCGATGCGAATTTAAGACCAGATTTTTGTAACAACGTGCAAAGGTCCCAAGTCTCAGTGAGCACAGGAACAGAGCAAGCACAAGAGACAGAGGTTGTGCTTTCCAAGTCATCGTCGGGAAGGCAGTTCTACTATAACGCAATTTGGTAGCGGAGGTAGTCCAAAGCAGGACATGAAATAAGTAGCTGCATGAATGAGTAATAATATTTTTGGCTATGATTCAAATTTACTTGCAAGACATTAATCAGGGGTTCACTAGATTTTTTTTGGCACGGCTAAGTGCGGGATCTTACCCTCCAGATCCTCCGCCATACCCAGGAGACAATTGGGCCAGTCGCACAGCTTCCTGCAATCTCTGCACACTGCAAAAGTGAATGATAATACAAAGTCCATTATAAATTAAAGCACACACATTATGCGTTGCCTAATTTCCGATGGAATTTACCTCGGATGAGAATCCTTAACAGGACCACCAACTTGTTCCTCTACGTGTTGATCACCAGAGTAGTCTCTATTTCTGCAAGAAAAAGGGGAAACATGATTACTAGGTATCTTTCAACTTCAATTTAAGACCAATCAGCGATATTTGACGTAGAATGCCAAATTTGCAGGTTGGCTTAACTATTTTGTAACCTTCAAGTTGACATAGTGGACATAGCAGGAATTTAAGCCGAGGTAAATTATTCGGGTTTGCCTAACGGGTCATGTGTGGCCTATCCTCTGATTTTTGTACGTGCGTTTGTGAAGCGTACATGGTACTGGGAAACGCTAACGTGCATTGAATACAATATATTGTAAACGGCAGTGGCGGTGCCAGGGGTCGGCCAAATTTTTTTCGGTCTATCCTATGGCCCACCCAAATAAAACAGAATAATTTCAGAATCGAAGACCAAAATTAAAATTTATTTTTTAAAATTAAAATGAATTGTATACAGTTATAGGCGTAGAAAAACCGCTTTGTTATTGGGTTCAACAATTTTGTATTGTTCATATTAATTAGAACATATTTCATAGTGTTTCGCTTTCTTCTCAGTGGAAACAGTTTTGATGTTTTTCAAGTGAATATAAAATGAATGCACTCTCGTAAACGCGTTAAGGCCAGAGGTATGAATAGTTTTTGTTGCGTGGCATGTCAGGAAAGGAGTCCCATTAGTGCAAGGTCAATACATTAATGTTTTAAACTATATTTTGTCCTTCGCATTAATCCACATAAACTCGAGGTTAAGCCCTTCTATTTCATAATCTGGCCCACTCATCTGGCACATGCTTGAGTCGCTGCTGGTAAACGATGCACGAATGATGACTTATTTTTTCTCACTTACACTTCATCTAACTATACTAATAAAAGGATATTGGCCCAGGACGCGTGGGTGAAGTATCAAATGGGAATTTAATTTTTTGGAGTGTTCCGTGGAAACGTCGATGAGACACGTGATGAAACAAGTGACTTGAGTGGAAAACTAAAAAAAAAAAAACAAGTTTTCTTTGTGTGTATGATTTAACACTTTCCCGGCGAACAACATGTAAAAACTTTTCTCGGGATACCGCGCGGCTAAGATTTTATGAGACTCGCTACCCATACTAGTAGCCGTGAGAATGGGTAGCGAGTCGTTACCCGAAACGTCGGCGCTCTCATATAGTCTTACCCGCGCGGTATCCCGAGAAAAGTTTTTACATGCAAGATTACTTTGTCAAGCGTTGCCAGGGAAAAGCGTCCAATCACTTATTGTATTTAGCTTTGAATTGGAATCGCGTTCATGAAATCGTACAAGAATGTAATTAGGCTTGCATATAATATTTAACTTAAGACATTCCAGTGTATGATAGCTTAAGCTTCCCGGTTGATTCGATGCGATCTCAATTTAAAAAAAAAAACAATAATACTTTTTTATTTGCAATATTTTATCAGAATCGCGATTGTTCTCCCTGAAATATTTACATATATTGTAAGCATTCAGTAATTTATTATTTCTCTCAGTAACTCACCGATAAAATAAGACGATTACAGGTTGCGGGAGGTGAGGGTGGTGTATGCGTAGTGGATAAAAGTTGTTGCATTTCGAGAGAGAGTGATTCAACGATTGAGAGGAAATTCGAACTGAAAATGGCTGAGAAAGAAGCTAGAGGGATATAAGTCTCCACTGGTTCGACGGAGTATAGAATGTATTTGAGGTAGTACAGAATGGAAAGGAATGCAAGAATATGAGAAAAGCATGCACAACTTGGGGAATGAGCGTCACAAGAAGGCTATATTTTGATTCAACCCTTGAATTTGAGCATGGGGCATCGTAAAAATCGATTTTTTTCAAATTCATGGTGGCCAATGAAAAAAGTTGTGGGACTGATCAAAAGTAAGGTGTAAAAATTTGGGACTTCCAGGTGTACCCCTGACCCTCGCTAAAATGCCATTGTGGGGGGGGGGTCACTAACTGAAAAGTTTTTTATATTTTAGGTCATTTCGTATATATTTTGCCGAGTTACTGCCCTTTGGAGCAAATAGTTCTTGTAATTTAATCAATCTACCACATTTAAGCCACAAAATGACAAATTTCTGGCGCGTCCGCGAAGCAAATATTCCCACGCCGGTGCAGCTCCTATCCGGCTCCTAGCTACAAATACACATACATTTTGATGACAATTTTATGTAAAATTTGTGTGGAACAGCATTTTCACTCATTGATTTAGTTCTATTTACACCAATAATCTCATTAAAATATATATATAAATCGTGAAAAACCGTATTTTTTACATCTTCTGTGCTATTGATTAATTATTTAAATAACTCTTCTATAGTGTCACTCAGATATATCGTCATTATAATTGTGTATAATGACGTAATAAAAAAGTTGTACCATATCCACTTGTTCACGGGGAAAACAGCCGGATGTAAAGAATTTCATCTAGTGACAAATCTTACCTCGATTTTTTGCCATCCTTGATCTTTTCCTTATGACTGCTGTTGGAGTTGAGTGATTTCTTTTTTCGGACGTCTGAACTTTCATTCGCCCTGAAATAAAATAAAAATTGTAATGACAACATATTATCCTACACATCTCTTAATATTTCTGTAATAATTTTGATTAATGTTAAAAGAATTGCTTCCTTATCTAGTCCACTCTAGGCACGTGCTTTGTGTAGATAAAAACTTATTACTATATTCCAGTTAGATAATAGGTATTTTAAAATATATGTTTCATTTTTGGATGGTTGTAATAAATAATATAGTCAAGTCAAAACCCAGTACAAAGAGTGATTTTAAGGTGTGAAATTATCTTCTAATATTCACCCTGACATTCGAACTTTGGGAACAAGCAATTCACCTACCTGTTACTTTCACCGTCCTTATCTTTGTGTTTGTGTCGCCTAGAGGACCTTGCTGTTGGCTCATTTTCATGGTCTGAGACGTCAATTGTTCTGAAATAATTCATTATTGGATAAGGGATTTTAAGTATTTACTTTTTTGAATATTTAGGAGACAGTTAATGATTCCAAAATTAATATGAAATTCAGAAGATATATGTACCAATGTAGGGGTATAGTCATCTTTACATATTCACCCTGACATCGAACTTTGGGAACAAGCAATCAACGTACCTGTTACTTTCACCGTCCTTATCTTTGTGTTTATGTCGCATAGAGGACCTAGCTGTTGGCTCATTTTCATGGTCTGAGACGTCACTTGTTCTGAAATAATTCATTATTGGATAAGGGATTTTAAGTAATTACTGTTTTGAATATTTAGGAGACTGTTAATGATTCCAAAATTAATATCAAATTCAGAAGATATATGTACCAATGTAGGGGAATAATCATCTTTAAAAATTCACCCTGAGATTCGAACTTCGGGAGGGAGCTCTCCACCTACCTGCTATTTTCACCGTGCTTAACTTTGTGTTTCTGTTGCCTAGAGGACCTTGATATTGGCTCATTTTCATGGTCTGAGACGTCACTTGCTCTGAAATAATTCATTATTGGATAAGGGATTTTAAGTATTTATTGTTTTGAATATTTAGGAGACAGTTAATGATTCCAAAATTAATATCAAATTCAGAAGATATATGTACCAATGTAGGGGAATAATCATCTTTAAAAATTCACCCTGAGATTCGAACTTCGGGAGGGAGCACTCCACCTACCTGCTATTTTCACCGTGCTTCACTTTGTGTTTGTGTCGCATAGAGGACCTTGCTGTTGGCTCATTTTCATGGTCTGAGACGTCACTTGCTCTGAAATAATTCATTATTGGATAAGGGATTTTAAGTATTTACTGTTTTTGAATATTTAGGAGACAGTTAATGATTCCAAAATTAATATGAAATTCAGAAGATATATGTACCAATGTAGGGGTATAGTCATCTTTACATATTCACCCTGACATTCGAACTTTGGGAACAAGGAATCCACCTACCTGTTACTTTCACCGTCCTTATCTTCGTGTTTGTGTCGCATAGAGGACCTTGCTGTTGGCTCATTTTCATGGTCTGAGACGTCACTTGCTCTGAAATAATTCATTATTGGATAAGGGATTTTAAGTAATTACTGTTTTGAATATTTAGGAGACAGTTAATGATTCCAAAATTAATATCAAATTCAGAAGATATATGTACCAATGTAGGGGAATAATCATCTTTAAAAATTCACCCTGAGATTCGAACTTCGGGAGGGAGCTCTCCACCTACCTGCTATTTTCACCGTCCTTAACTTTGTGTTTCTGTCGCCTAGAGGACCTTGATATTGGCTCATTTTCATGGTCTGAGACGTCACTTGCTCTGAAATAATTCATTATTGGATAAGGGATTTTAATTATTTATTGTTTTGAATATTTAGGAGACAGTTAATGATTCCAAAATTAATATGAAATTCAGAAGATATATGTACCAATGTAGGGGTATAATCATATTTAAATATTCACCCTGAGATTCGAACTTCGGGAGGGAGCTCTCCACCTACCTGCTAATTTCACCGTCCTTAACTTTGTGTTTCTGTCGCCTAGAGGACCTTGATATTGGCTCATTTTCATGGTCTGAGACGTCACTTGCTCTGAAATAATTCATTATTGGATAAGGGATTTTATGTAATTACTGTTTTGAATATTTAGGAGACAGTTAATGATTCCAAAATTAATATGAAATTCAGAAGATATATGTACCAATGTAGGGGAGTAATCATCTTTAAAAATTCACCCTGAGATTCGAACTTCGGGAGGGAGCTCTCCACCTACCTGCTAATTTCACCGTCCTTAACTTTGTGTTTCTGTCGCCTAGAGGACCTTGATATTGGCTCATTTTCATGGTCTGAGACGTCACTTACTCTGAAATAATTCATTATTGGATAAGGGATTTTAAGTATTTATTGTTTTGAATATTTAGGAGACAGTTAATGATTCCAAAATTAATATGAAATTCAGAAGATATATGTACCAATGTAGGGGTATAATCATCTTTAAATATTCACCCTGAGATTCGAACTTCGGGACGGAGCTCTCCACCTACCTGCTATTTTCACCGTGCTTAACTTTGTGTTTGCGTTGTCTGGAGGACCTTGCTGTTGGTTCATTCTCATGGTCTGATGCGTCACTTGCTCTGAAATAATTCGTTAGTGGATAAGAGGCAGGAATTTTAAGTAGAAGTTTTTTTTAGAAGAAGAAGAAGAAGGAATTTTATTTTTTTTAGAAAATTCAGACGAAAATTATTGATCCCAAAATTAATATGAAATTCAGTAGATATGTATTCAAATCTAGACGCATATCTAATTTTCATTAGTAAAAGAAAACTGACCTTGAACCTCCACATTCACTGACGTTTCGCCTTATGGTTGAAGGTCCAACATCAAGATCATCGTCGGAATTATCCCCCGAATCACGAACTTCACTAATGCTGTAAAATAATTTATCTAAATACGTATTCATTGAGAATATAGAGTAAAATATGACTTCATTTCATTTATTTGCATATTTCTTAGTTTTAGCTAAAAGAGAATGAATTGAGACACTCGAAAAGAGCGCTCTTTTGGTGGGGTCGCCATCATGTACGGCAACATATTCCAAGAAAAATATCTCACAATCAGCTTCACCATAAGTCTACGCATAGACATTTTTCATTAATTTAATAATATAAGATTATGTGCACGAATGGAAGAAAATAGAAATGTCTTTTACAGAAGAAAACTATACGTATACTTTAAAAACTAATAATTATTGAGAACAGAAATAAATATCACAACTGTTGACAGGAAGGCGTGCCCGACTTTATTATACTGCCTTATGCTTACCTGACGCTCTCACCATATTTTGGTACGTGATAATGTTTTCTGTTTGTTTCCGATGTCGATTCTTCTTGATACTGTCTAGTCAAGAAAATAAGAAATAATGTGTCAGCATGAAGACGAATATTTATCCAATTCAGGTATGCTACCTAATATTCACCGTTCTCCATTTTTTGATAGGTATCATATTTTTCATAGGCATGAGCTTAATACCGTGGAAAATAAAATGGATCGACCGTGTAAGTAACGAGGAAGTGCTAAGAAGAGTGGGAGAAAAGAGACGCCTCCTAAAAACCTAAAGCAGGGGATGGGGCAACTTAGTTGGCAACATTATGACACATGATCGCCTGATGAAATCACCCGTTGAAGGACAGGTGGAAGGGAAGAAGGGTAAGGGACGGCCCCGAATGAGTTACGTGGACAGGTTATAATGGATGTAAAAGAGAAGGAATATGTCGCTATGAAAGGGCTAGCGGAGGGGAAAGAAGGATTAACAGCCTCTTTAAACCGATCTTAGGATTGTTGACTATTGATGATGGTGATGATGACCAGAGAAGTATCGATACCACATGCTAGTGAAATCTCTGAGCACTAATATTCGACCATCTAACGACTTTTCTCTCCGTAAAACGGAAAAATACTTTTTTGGGAGAAAATATGCACCCAGCATTTTCTTTAAATAGGTTGATCTACGTCCAAAGATATGTACTCAGTAGAGCCATGTAAATATATTTTTAGTATTGTCTGATATATCATATGTGTTGATAGAAAATGTTCAAGATACACTGGAAAGAGGATTTTCTGACTGAAAAGGGTTAGCTTAAACAAGAAGCTGTAGTCACTATGAACTATATACTAGGCTTCGTGAAAGATACTAGGCTTTGTGAAACTTAATTGGTTAAGAGTATCTACCTGTATTTTTTATCGTCCTCTGCTTTAGTTTTGCGTCGTCTGGGGATAGCGTGCTCCTTCTCACTTTCCGAAGCGTCACTAGCTCTGAAATACCGAATTTCAATAGGAGTGAAATGTTGGATATTACTATTTATGGTTTTTTTACGCTAAGACGAAAACAAATGATTAAAACATGAATTTTATGTGAGAAGTGCATTTGAGGGGGAAAATTGAAAGAAGTTTAAATTAAACCAAGAGTATGGATTTTAATTCTGATTCCGATTGGAAAGCAATCTTCGTTAAAGATGACCTCGTTACAGCATGAAATCAAGTACTTAACTTAAAAGTTGTGTTGTTGCTCATGCAACTATATCACGTATCTACAATCATGGCATCTTTGCATAAAATACTACACGCCAATTTAAAAGATGATTTTACTGCGAAACGTGTTTATCTCTTGCCATGTCATGTTTAATAGGGAGGAGAATGAGTTTGTTTATTTTACTTTCCTTGCTTAGGTTTTTTCCACTTAGGAACGAATGAGGTCTCGGTACGCACTTCTTTCGTATGTGGAGGAACTAATGTAATTCGCTTACTCTTGAAGTTTTACTCATAATATCAACAAAAAATGTCGTTTCCTAGTCCTAAACTTTAGGAAATACTCAAGTTCAGCATTGATGAATTTTAGGTTATAGAGTCACGAATTAGCGCGTCATAAAAATGAAGTACTTCGCGTCATAAAAAATCTCTTATTCATTTATTTTTTCATTTGTAAAAATTTTGAAATTTTGGAAAAAAATCTGTGCAGCAATTTCCTCAGAAACAAAAGTTTTATAAATATGCAGGGAAATAAATTGGTTGAGGAATTCTTCTCGCGTTCTCAACCAAGTAAATTCAGTCGTATTGGCCGACGTTCCGGAAGACGTGAAAGATACTGAGTTCTAAGAAACTTTACTGATTAAGAGTACTTACCTGTAGCTTTTATCATCCTTGGCTTTAAATTTGCTTGGTGTGGAGGACGCTGGATCTTTTTTACGCTCTGGAACTCCACTTGTTCTGAAAGAACAAAGTCAATAGGAGTAAAATGATGGATTTTGCTAGTTATTCCTTTAAAAAGTTAAGTCGATAACACATTATCACGACTTTTGATGGAATAATGTCGGCCAAAATCGATTTTTCGAGCAATCGAATTTAATTGAAATTTAAAGTTCGACTTTTCAACGAAAATTGGAATTTGAACCGAAAGATTGAATAATTGAAAAAAAATCAATGGTTCTTTATTTTTAACTACAGTTTGATCCAAAACATTTTAATTTCATATAAAAATTGAAAACTCATTTGAGATGTAGAAAAAACTAATTTAAAAAACCTACTTAGAATACATGCTTGAATTATTAGAAGTGAAAATCTAAAAATGCAGGCGCATTTAAGTTTTTGGATTGTCGTTTATTGATGATGCTTTCCGATTTTACCGGCCTTTCATGAAAGTCTTTCACACGGGAAAATGGTGTTGAGAATATCACATATTTATTGAAGTCTATTCGTAAATACATCATTTGCAAACTTTCTCTATCACCCATTATTCGTATTGAGCTTTGACTTTCAACGTTGGCATTTGGTAATGAAGCAAATTTATTTTCTTGGGTCTTAAATAAAACAAATGTTTAGGCCATCATTTCTCCTATGTTCGACGGTAATTTCAATCTATTTAATGAGAAATTATGTAATATCTAGAGAAACATAAATTATTATTGCATGCCAGTGTGGGAATGAGAATATTTGACAAACTAACTCTCATTGTGAAATTAATGATTGTAATAAGAGATTGAAGTCAACACCCCTGATTCATAGTGACTATATTCATTAATGAGGTCATTAATTATTTCTATTCATATACACCCTGACACTCTGGATCGGGGCTGAGTTTCCGAGTTTGGGAACGAGCCTACCACTTCGGCTGTAAACCTCAGTTGTGAATCTGTATCATCCAGAGGAGTTTGGTATTTGCCTTTTTTATTGATCTAAAATGTCTTATTTTCTGAAATAAGTCATTAGTGAGGAAATTATGGGAATTATAAGCTATTGCTTCATACAAATCCTTTAGCTGACAATTTAAGCTCAAAAAATAAATTGAAAGTGAATAGATGCACATAGGAATTGTGACGCTTTTCTGCTTATAAATATTTTTTTCAGGAAAAAAATCCAACCTTGAACTTCCACATTCACTAACGTTTTGCTTCTTATTGGTAGGTTTTCCTCTGCCCAGCACAACGTCCGAGTCGTCTCCAAGTTCGAGAACTTCATAATTGCTGAAAAAGAATTAGTGAATATACGGATGACTACAGACTCGGAGAGGCGCTTCAGTTAATTTTAAATATATTGTGTGGCTTAATTGGGTAATATTTCTTAATTTGTAAAATTTATTGATAATTAGTACATACCTATCGCTTTTATCATCATCGGCTTTAAGTTTTTGTCGTCCGGATGACTCTTGCTCTATTTCATAGTCTGATACGTCACTTGTTCTGAAATACCAGTCAATTCCGGAGTAATAGTTAAAATTATTCGTTATTGATGTTTATCAATTAAAAGACATCATGGGATCTCAGAATAAATTGAATTACTTCATTTCCTTAGCCTTATTGAGATGCTTTCCATTTCACAACTGAATATTTCAATGTTAAATCCACTCACCCTGTACTTTCACATTCAATGTCACTCTTCTTTCTGTTTTGAAGTTTTCCTGTGCCAGGTACAACGTCTGAGTCACCACTGGGTTCATCGAATTCATCCCTGCTGAAAAATAATTTGTTTAGTTGTGGATGTATGCATGATCGGTAACCCGTATAAGATTGCTGCATCGCGAAACGTGGGTCACGATCACAAAACATCAAAAGAGTATCTTACAAATTGCAAGTCCTCATTGCTTTAAAATAAAAGGCTACGCATAAGGAAGCCTGAAGCTGCCAGCAATACCGACTGGTATATTTATTACTGAAAATAGATGGAGCATGTTTAAAGGCACGTGAACGGGCATTTTGTGAAAGTTTCAACTCCGGATATCCAGCATTTAGATGATATAAATTTTAGTTAAGATTTTGAAATTCAGGAAGGAATTTCAAACAAACGCTTTGTTTTTTATGTTTTATTTTTATTAGTGTTCGCAAAAGTTATTACAGCATCAAAAACCAAGTACTCACTCTGAATATTCGTCATCGTTTTCTGATTGTGAAAGGCTGGCAATATCATCTTTTGGTGGACATATTCCTTTTCCTTGAGAATCCATCTTGAAATCCAGAAGGAATATATTTGAAGAAAATATGTCATGAAATTGTAAACTCTGAATAAATGGATAAGATAACGTAAAATTAATTATTTGAGATCAATCAGGATATGCAATGTCCGGGAATTCGATACCAAATCTAACGTGGTCGGGTAATAATTAGCAATATTTATCTACCCACTTATCGAACTTTTCAACGGCAATACCTATAGTATAACACTAAACTGCATCCCTCTTCATCCAAACTAAAGTCCATGTTTACCTTAAGTTATTTGCTTTCATTATATTCCCGATGCTATTTTCAACTAAATGGACCGATTAAAATACATTATTTTGGAAAAAAAATTTCCTAAATTTCTGTCATGAAAATGATCTAAAGCATCGGGTAGTGTGAAATATAACGAATATTATTTAATGTTTCCGAATGATTTGGGATTATTTTGCTTTGTTGCGAAATCGTCGGTACACAGACGTCCACAACGCAATCACAAGATACGCACGTAAGACAAGGTTTTGGGCTAGCTGCATTTTTTCTGTTTATGCCACAGCTATGTTCGACACTATCCGTATGTAGTTTGCTTCTATTGAAAAGTACTGATCGATGTTATTTCTGGTTCGCCCTCTCGCATCTATGTGCTTGATCCCTTCCTCTACTCTGATTATTTAATTTATAGAGTATTGGTTGTATTTTGTTGTACTTTGATTATTTAAATCATTTAAAATTATTATTTGTTGCTGCGTTGAATTTAATCGCTAAGCTACATAGTACGAAAGTGAAAAGTATCTATAGGTCTTTTCCAAATACATTGGCTGGTGCTGGACTGAGTTACCGCTGTGAACAACGACATTGAATGCTTTCTTAGTGGTGAAAGATATAAAAAAATGTAGCTTTCTTGAGATGGGAGCTTCCAAGCGGAGTTTCCAAGATTTGGTATGCGTAAAACTTCAATGCAAAGCCGTTGCAAACCGGAAGACGTCTTGATGCTCAAGCTCCCCTCGAAATTTATTGTTTTACTATTTGACCCCCTAGATTTTTCCCCTTGAAATTCTCTTACCACCCAAGAAGTTAGTCTCCAACTCCTCGCCTTCATCGCAAATAATTCTGCCGACAGTCTTTCCCAAGTACAAAAACCATTATATTTTTGGCCAATGCTTTCCCAATTTTTTTCATTATAAAAGCGGTATTGTAGAGCGTCGATTTTCCGAACTTCGGTCATCGGAAACGTCGGTTAACTGAAAGCCGAACGCAAGCCGAATCACGCCGAAATTATGCGACAGGGCATGCCGAAAATTGTAACGAAACACAATATTTTGTACTTTCATGTGTTATTAAAAGATATAGTGTTATTATAGACCAAAAACATGTTTTTTTGTGTCCCCACCTTTTCCCCCACCCAAAACAATGAACTCGACGTTATTCCCAGTGATGTTTGGTTACCCGAAAATCTGTTATCCGAACACCCCACTGCAGCAATTGTTTCGTATAATCAACTCTCTACCGTAGTTATTTCGAATACTTAATTGAAATGAGGTCTGCTTTTGGGAGCACGTGAAAAACAAGGAACATTTGTACACAAGCTCTTCTTACCTTATGGAAAAGATGGGTTGAGCTCCGAATTGAAGTTCAAAATCGTCCTCGTGTGTCACACTTCTTTTTCCTCTTAGTTTGTCGCCCACGTCAATCAGTTTGAGACACGCAAGATGATAACTCCGCTTTTGATGCGCAGAAGTACACCCGTTATCTTGCAAAAGAAGGGGCGAGGAGATAACTTAAAAATAAGACTTCTAAGAAACGGGAGGGTTAGTTATTTTTTTTTGTGACATCGATTCCACGGATTATAGCGATTTAGCGCCAATGATGTGCTCCATTGAGATTAAGTGAAACTATTTTTAGTCTAAAGTGGGGCTTTATGTGGAGAAGAGTCCCTCGAGCCACGAATAGTTTGAATATGAAAATGCAATCATTTACCTCGGGATATTAGAACAAGTCAGACGAGTCACCTTCTGGGGCTGCATATTGACGGTGGGCCTTAGATCGGGGTAAGCTTTTCTTGACGATGCACGGAGTGATGAAATCGAAAAAAGCATGACAAAACCTAAAGAAATAAACCTTATTTTAATTAGGAATTTGACGCTTTGATACCACTGGGGAACAGCCATTTTGGTCTCAGATGTGTGACTAGTTTTTGACTAATTTTTTGTCGCTGTATAAGAAAATTACCTCAATTTTTGTCAATCACGTCAAATTTTTTAAGCTACAGGGCACCCTCTTTTTGTATAATGCGTCGTACAAAATTTGCAGTTGAAGGAATTCAATGGGAAATCTTACCTAATATAATGTCCATACATAATGATTTAATTTATTCATAGGTGATCGTGAATTGAAAAACAGAGTAGATGATCGTGAACTGACGAAAAAAACTATCCGTATGGGCAACTTCCGCGCTTCACCAAAGCTCCCGCCAAGGAGGAAATTTCGGGCTTCGTGCCTAAGCTTCGTCATAGTATCTCCTGAATAACTATACTCCTATGCACTTTTCGCTGCATTTACCTACGGCGTCAGCCACCTGGAGCCGGTCGGATAACTTTAATATCACCCAGTTGCAGAGAAATAATGCCTCCTGTGATCGACACACAATCTAGCGGAGAGTTGTCAAAATTATTAAAAGAATAGTGAAAAACTTGGCGTATTAGAAGAAAAATAAGTATAGTTTTGAAATCAGGATGCCTGTTTTACCCTGAATAAGTTCAAAAATTGAAGTCAAGAGAAAATAAGCGAAAAATTGTTCCACAGCATAATCTCTATTATCTCTAGTAATTTATCTCAAATCAGTATTCCCTGCCGCCGCAAAAATGGGACCGGATTCAACCGCGGGCTCGAAAAATACGGTTTGAAATTCGGGGTTATGAGGGGGTATGAGGAGAGTTTTTCTTCAGAGTAACAATCTGGAAGCTTTGTCGAATAGCGTAGTGCAAGTTACCTGTCAGGATTCGGCGGAAGTGTATTGATTCTCTGTACGAATATGTAAAAATTATTGGCTGAAAACAGGCTCCGCTATTTTCTTACGTATTAATTACGTATCACCGGATACACTAAAATGTAATTTAAAATTACCTTATAGAAAAAAAATGTGTTGTAAGATAGTGTGATAGCTTTTTTCCGCTCAGCAATTCTTTAAACTACACCAAGAGCCTAAAGCTAGCTATCCAATAATGATTGGGCCATCCCTCACGTTTTTGTTTTTTCAGATAAAAATCGAAATTGGTCGTTTTTCGCAAACTTTTTACCAAATATGAGTGAAAAATCAGTGATTGATTAAAGTTGAACTTTTTTGCATAATTTTGATACGGTTATCCAAGAATAATAACTCATTTATAACTTGTAACTTTAGGTACTTGAGAATGACGCCTCAGCGTCGAAACACGTAGTAGCAATAAATAATTTTCCAGTGAAAAGTTACCAGAGTTGTGTATTTTCATTTCAAGATTATTAATGAAATACAATGCAATTAACATTTGATTGCATCGTTGAAGATTGCTTTTCTTTTAATGCAAATAAAAATACGTCAAGGATGCCCTTTTTTTAGTGAGTTTTCCCTTTAGAGTGGAAAAAATGAATATTGGCATCAATTGCTTCTGACAACCCTCTCAACTCACGTAAACCGTGAGACAGTCTTTTCATAATCAACAATACATCCTCTTCAAAATCCTCATCATTCTACAAATAATCATCCTAAAAATGAAAAAACTCAATATCGTAGAAGTACTTGAGAATGACGCCTCAGCGTCGAAGCGCGTCGTACAAGTAAATAATTTTCCAGTGAAAAGTTACCAGGCTTGTATATTTTCATTTCAACATGGATTTTCACAAATTAAAAGCCAAATCGATTGATTTCATTAATAATCTTGTTATATGCCGAAATAAATATATTTAGCGACGCGTCTTTACGTTCATTTGTCTTTAATACATTCGGAATCGCAAGTGCTAATAGGTTTATGGAGTTCTAGCGTGTTCTACCATCGCGTGTGAACGGGCAGGTAGCGATTTTTTTCTAAAGTTTTAGAACAAAGTTTGTGGCACCTCTTCTGCTTCTCAATGAGTTTTAGTTTCTCTTTCTTCTTTTGTTGTCATTTGCTACGCAGCGCAAATAATGCACGAAATAATAGGCACTAATAGGGAAGTTACTTCAATCCTAAAATTTATCATTATGTTTCGATTTTTATTGGATTTAATGATTATATCGGGTGCATTTTTGCGTACCTGCATGACTGAATTAGATTTCGCCTTAAACGTCACATGTTCTGAAATACTAGTTAAGAGTGAAGTAGTAGATTGGTGGTTTGAAAAATGGTGTACATTACAAGAAATAGTTTTAATCATTTCTCTGCAATTCTTTATTAAACGAAAATGAAAGGTTTCATTGGGTAAAGCCCAAATCTACTAACCTACTGGTATCTTTAACACCGAAAACAGTTTGAGCATATTTTAAGGCGCATAAACGGTCATTTTGTGAAAGTTTTTGCAAATATCTAAGAAAAAACTTTTAACAAAGGCGTATATTTTTATGTTTTTTCATATTTAGAGTTCACAACGATTGATATAGTTCCAAAGAACCAAGTGCTTACTCTGAATATTCGTCTTCACTTTCTGTTTGTGAAAGTCTGGCAATATCATCCTTCGGCGGACATCTTCTTTTTTAATACAAAGTTCAGTATCTTTGAAATTTATAAGGAATATATTTGAAGAAAAAACTGAATAAAATGGAAACTCAAAAGTAATGATTGACACAACGTAAAGTGGAATGTGCGGGCTTCATCAGGAAATGCATGTTCCGGGACAGATTATCAAAATAAAATGCCATAAACAAAATCCACATCCTTACTTCATACTTTCCCATTATATTTCGAAATATCCCAATTAAACCACCTCATTTGCGACATGGTAGTCGATTTTTGATACTCAAGTGGGATAGAGTCAGCCTTATCAGCGTCAGAAAATAATACATATTTGCCGAAAATATAACCTCACCTCATGGGAAAGAAGGGATGGGCTCCGAATCGAAGTACGAAGTCCACGTCATGTTTCGCAATTCTTTTCCTCTTATCCCCAGTCCCAGTGAATCATATACGATAGATATCGTTTTTTTACCATATTTTCGATCTAAGAGTGTCTCCAAGTGCTGAACGCCGCCCGTACCGTTGTCCATACAATCTGCGCTTGAACATACTACGCTGTTTTCCATCTCAATCTTCAATCTGAAGCGTGGTTGATGACGAAAGATTTCAGTTTTGGTGCTATTTTACAATGAGTGGCATTAAGAACGGCGAGTACCATTTATTGACACTATTGTACTATTCATAGATATTATTTCAATAAGATGACCTTATGCAACATCAATACTCTGCATGTAAGCATTTTTTATTTTTGCATAAAACTCTTTTCTTGTAATTATTACCATATTTTAACGTATCATGCAAGGGGTTGCTATCACTACGATTACAATATTTTAAGCAGATTAATATTTTTAAGTTCTATTTCTGTAGAAAAATGAGGCAAACGCGAATTTTCTTCCGAAAATGCTCTTTGAAGTCTGAAGAGGTTAATAACTCGCCCACGTACATCAGTTTGAAACAAGTAAGGAGATTATTCCACTTTCGAAGTACCAAAGTTCATCCGTTATCTTGCGATTGGAGAGCGAAGAGATAAATTTAAAATAAGACTTTTAAGATTCTGGAGGGTTATTTTTTGTACGAGCAAATTTTTCATAAACTTAAAAAATGACCCCTTTATGTGAATATTTATAAAAATAGTTAATGAAAAAACTTATTTAAGTGTGAGTTAATTACTAGTCAACAGATCGCGATGTGTTCTCTAGCGGATAATTGCCATCTGCGCTACGCAGGACAGTTGTGGGTTGTGTACGGTCTCTTGCTGACAGACACTTCCACACATGCAGATTTAAGATGAAGTACTTGTATCTCGTCTCCTGTTTTCCATTCGTTTGAAATATAGAAAATGCATTTAGTATCCAGAGTTAATTTTTGGGAACCTGCTTCATCTACTAATCGTGGATACGAAAGTATGTTTTTACCATAGTGCGGACTGTCTTCACGAAACTGGCGGGTCCACCATCGCCTCTTCCTCGATATATTATCCACATGGTTAAAGAAAATAAAGCACACAGGATCTAAAATCGAGTCATATTCAGTCAACATATCGACAAACACAGGCTTACTAGTGTGGGCGCAAAACAAGTCGGTAACTTGTATCAAAAACTGTGTCGTCAGACAATTTACAGACGAATCTGCGCAACCGGTAGGCAGTCGAACGACTGTTTGCATACAGACTCTCCAAGTGTGAACGAGAAGACCTTTTTTGCGACCAGGATACCGATGAATTAAACTGAAAGCAGCCAATTTTATATCTTTCTCGCCGCCACGCATATTCTCGTGACTGATGTATTTATAATCTATTTACTTTATGTTTGCGGGTAAGCTTTCACGAGAGCCCGCACATTCTCGGAAGGCTTCGATAATGGGGTGGGGGTAGTACCGAGAGAGATAGGAGGAGCGAACTTAACGTTGCCAAATGTACGGAGCCACCCTAGTTTGTCACTGGAAATGTGGGAGTCATGGGTGGCCCCAGGTATTTTGGGTCCATTGCCGAGACAATATACCTATTCAATTGGAAGGTGTTGAGGACATAATCCTTTTACAGAAGCCCATGACATTGTCAGATACCGCGCTGAATGAGGCACCGTTGGTGAAAGGCATACCTAAAGACATACCAGGAGAACGCGTGAGACTTGGCAACACTGCTCCAAGAGCAGATTCATGATGTTAACTCGACGGAGGCCAGAGAGCGACACTGTGGCCACGTCTGCTGTTTGCTAATTGGCAAAGAGAAAAAAAATATCTACCGATTCGATCGATGGATTTTTCTTCCTCATAGGAAAATCCTCTAGAATTGGTAGAAAATTAATTGCGTATGCTTGGTTTCGCTATCTAGTGGGCCCTTTTCGCTCTGTAGCGTTAAGGTGTTTTTCCTCGTCCCCTCCCTTCCGCTCCTATCCTTTCCCAGAGGCGTCGGCAGGCTCCCATCGCGGCGGCGGCTCTTTCCTTTTTCCTTCCTCTCCAGCCCCTCCCCGGGTGATCGGGTGGATCAAGCCACGGGCTTGGGTCCCGGCCCCGGTGTGTTGTATCCTTAAGAGGGTTCACCTAGAACCCTCATCATCTCTGGCAAAGAGAAAGTCATGCGTCGAGAAACTTTCCCTCCCCTCACACCCACTTGCTTTAGCCACACCAGCTCATCCTCAAAGATAAAATGAACTGAGTATAAAACACATGAAAGCTTATACAATTATTTCAGAAAAACCATTTTTAAAATGATACTCACAGAAAGAAATTATCGATATATCTATTCCGTTAATCTTCCATTTTTTTAGTTATTAAATTTTAAATTGAACCCTGTTTTCCCTAATTTTTACATTAAGTTAATAGAAAATTAAAAAGGGAAGAAAAAGGAGCAAAATGCGTTTACACACCCATAAATCTAATTCCGCCACTACGTTTTTATAAAATAAAATATTGCCCAAACTTCCCACACTTCATTGCGGGTCATGTATGCTCAAGGAAACCATAAATAATCGCTCAACTGTTTGGTGTGTCTTTTGCCTCAGGGTAACTGTGATGAAAATTCTTTGTCTTCTCAATTTTAAGCTTGAAAGCGAAACACATCTGACGAATCCTCGTCTTATTTCACCTGTTTGAAATGAATATCTGCTAACCTTATCCTATGCTTTATGCCTGAATGTTTATAGATTCACGATCAATTCATTATTATTTAATTCTTTTAAAGAAGATATATTAATATCCTCAGTCTATCTAGGCCATTCTCGCGAGGGAAAACAACTCGGCGATTTATTGTCACATTTATACTTACTTTTCATGTATTCAAGAAGGTTTGAAATAGAGAAGAATTGCAAATGATGACAAGAGATGAGCATTGAATTTACTTACTCTCTCTGAGCAGTGTGCTCTTGTAGAATTTACCGAGTATCAAGCATGGACAACTTCGCATCGCATATAGAGGGTCGATTTCTAGATACTGAGCCGTCAAAGTTTGAATGCCATAGGATTTCGTCGATCGAGTTTAAAGCAGACACCTTCCTGCTGTTAAATGGGGAAAATGTTTTGAAAAGACGCTATAAAAATATGAGTCATACATTATGAATGAATGCTAAAGTTACTATGATCGTTTCCGAACCATCCCGGCAACGCGTTAAGCTGCATTTACACTGAGTAACATGTTATATAAACAAGTTACACATAACTTGTTCTAAGAAAAAGGTACAAATCCGTGTAACATGTTACATGTAACATTGTGTTAAAAAATCCGTTAAAAAAAGTTATTGGTTTCCCGCTTCGTGTGGGAAACACCAATTTTTGTTTTACAGCACAATGTTACATGTTATATGTTACACGGATATGTAACTTTTTCGCGAAATATGCCTTGTTTAACTTGTTTATTTAACATGTTACTCAGTGTAAACGCTGTTTTCGGATGGAAGGTAGGCTACCAAGTCGGAACCAGAAGAGTGTTGCGGCGGCACTGCGGCATTTTGAACAATCCCACGAGAAATTAGAGGAAATGGGGGGGTCCTGGATACTGGATCCTGGATACTGAACGCGATACTGGAGGCTTGAGGAGCTCCGTGAATCGAGAATGGCCGCCACGGTCTGCGCATGCGCGTCCACTATTCGATAGTGATTAATAGAGACAGCCGTCAATGCTACAAGCTATCACGTCGACCTCTTTTAATGTTGACTAGTATATGCTAGAATGACAATTCACGCATCGATAATAGAGGAGCATTTTTTTGGGCATATTTTGATTGCCTGAAATACAATGGTTTGAGTCAAGCTTAAATTACAATGGCATATCATTCTCTTTAAGGCTAATGTGCGCCTCATTTTTTGTAACTCGTCAGAAGTTTCAATTTTTCCTTGAATAAATTTATCTTGGAGCAGAAATACAAACGTTTATCTCCCTCCTGTTATCGGGTACACTCTTATAGAGCCCTCAGAAAGATAGGAAGAAATATTGCTGCTGTGAGATTGCGCGGCAATCGAAGAGTTCGCAGAATGTCCTGGGTGGTCACATTTTGAGTGACTGATATTAGCTGGAGACGCTGTCACCGGTGTGGTCGCACGTAACCAGTTTGCTCTTGCATCGCATGCAGGTAAGAGATAGTATTTCACAGACTTCAAACCTTGCCGCAACTGTACGCATAATACGTATAAGATGTAATTATGATGGCTGTTTCACGCAATTTCAGATTGCCAATATTTGGAAAGACCTTATTCCAAATATTTCATGTGTAAATCTAGAAGATTTAAATATGAGCAGGTTGCCTTTACATGTGTTCTAATGGTTAAATGAGAGTTCTGTGATTAATTATCCAATTCTTTATCCAAACCAAGGTGATTAAATGTGACTTTATCTTTCGCTTTTCGCATAATATTGGCTTTTCACTTAGTGCTATTTATCTTTGTGACGTAGCTAGTATTGGCTTTATCATCAGCAGTTTTTCATTTTCCTTCATTCTTTTTTTTACTATTCCACTACTCCTCTCACGACTCTCTCTCAATCTGCTATTTCACTTCTTATCTTATATTTCGGTATGATAAGTTAAAAGTTATTTAAAAGTTGAAGAAATGGATAATATTCATTCGGTATTAGGTATATGAAAATTACTTATAGTCGTCGGATATTTAAGTGGAAGAGTTAAAATACTAATTTATTTCTATCTGCCACTAAGATCTAATTTGAGGCATCAAATTAATGCCTTTCGCCGTCTAAAAATTAAGTACGGCATTTTATTTGAGTCACCAGCATAGATTATGTTGATATTAAGAATACATCTTTTAAAAATGAAAAAAGGTATGATTACTTCGGACTCGATCTCTCGCAGGACTCTCGCGAATTTACAGCGCACAGTATAGGCATACTCAAACACGGAGCCACGCTTTGTAAAGAGGTAAACGGTGAGTCCAAATATGAATCTAAAGATAGGAAAAACCTCGCCATGGAGACCGAAAGAAAACACTCCGACGGCCCAACGTCTGCGGGGACGTGAATTGCCTCAATGCATTCCATCCACTAATCTTAAATTCGATTGGGCACTTGCTCCTGGAGTTTTACTCCAGGATCGGTTGCTCAGTTGCGTCCGTGTCCGTCCTCGACGGCTCGCTGCGAAGGCAAAGGATGCAGGTTGCTTCATGTGCCAACCTTCCAAGTTTACACCGACCCGGCCCCATCAGTTAAGCGGGTCTCTTGAGTGTCTAGATATTATTGAAAACAATAGAATATTCGGGTAATACGAAAAAGGACTTGATGGAACAGTTTACCTGGCTGAAATATATTCCATATTATTCGTACATTGATATTTCGGTAAAAACGAATTATGATATCCACGGAAAGCAAAAAGAGAATTTTCTCCATTCAAAATTTTATAACGACAGCAGTGTTTAATTAAGTTCATATGCGTTAAAGTGGATAAAAAAATTATAATTGCCATTCTATGTGACTGAAAAAAACCAGGCCAGAGAGTTTCGAAACACCAACTTCGGATAGCTGCCATGGCAAATTTCCTCCGTTACCACTAAGCCATCTCACTCACCGACTCCGATTGTGATTTATTACGAGCTTTGTCATGCAAGGGAATGAACCAGTCTCCAATTGTCACTATATCAAACTGAATTTTAACATCAGTGGCATTTTTTGCTGAGATACTGCGGCGGATAATATATATATACGGTATGTTCGCTATCTCTGATAGAAAAGATTCATCGTTAATTGTTAGAATATACACTTGGACGGATAGGCCAACTTACGAGAGTATGTAAATTAAAGTCCTGGACGTGGATTTATTACATTTCATGAGCTGCACAATTTATGTGGCATTAAACATTGCACATATCCCGCATACATTTCCCTTTAATGATTTTGTTCTAAAAATATTGCGGGAGGTGGGAACGTTGTTCAAATTTCCCTCCCACAACAAGAATAGAATATTCCGAAACTCAATTTCCACACTGCGGCGAATGTGGCGCCGCTCCACTTGTTGCAATACTTTTGAATCCGACTGTAAGTTTTGTGAAGCATTAACCCAATTTTTTATCATGAAGTAAGGTTATTGGAAGATAGATCCGATTGGTTTGCTAATTATCCTGGTTTGAACAGCTAAGACAGTAAAAGTAATTCTGTTCGAAAGATGGCTATCATTAAAACAAATGCTTGCGCAATTCTAGAGAATACGATCCTAAAAATAGGCTGTAAAAATACTATGTGCCTCAATTGCTCCGGCCTGTTTGCTTTGTCTATAATATCTACTTTTAAGGGGTCGATTGAATCTATATTTTGTCTTTCTATTGTCACCCGCGTCAATCAATTTTAATCAAAAATGTTAAAAAATTAACCCAAAATAAATTCTTTAAAAACGTTTGTTTGAAATCAAAGGTTCAAGAAGTTATTTGAGCGACGAAGTATATTCAATTTTAACCAAATATTTTAGTAATATTCTTATTATTGTAATTTATTGACTGACGGCCAGAAAAACATATTATATACGGGTTTAAACATAAAAACATACGGGTTTCCGTGCTTTGGAAATTAAAATTCGAAAATCTGCATCTTTTGATTAGTCTCTTATGACGATACTTGTCCTTACATGATGAATGCACTAATCGATTCTACGGTTTATAAGTTGTTTCTAAAGTAAAAAAAAATATATATAAGAGGTTTCAAAACGTGGCAATAATGTTCAAAAAACTTGGAAACTTGGAATTAAATTAAATTCCCCTTAGCCCGTGCTCTTTGCGGGGAAGAAAAGAGGGGGATGTAGGAAGTTAGGAGTTGATTCACAAAAATTAAGCTGAGACACAATGAAACAAACAATCGCGGAAGCTTACTCACTCACCCAGCAGATATTCTCTTATGGCCGTTTTACACGGGGCACGGAATTACGCAGGTTAGAGCTGCATTAATTTCTAAAATGGCGTGGAATTGCGCGAATGCATGAACGAAATTAGAACAGGGGCTATTTTGTCGTCTCGCATCCACGCATTCTCGCATGTGTTCTAGCAATTCACCGCTTTACACGACGCAATTTTGATTGCGCCTTCGCACGTACGTCGAATTTCGCAATTCCGTGTACCGTGTAAAACGGCCTTAAGGAACTTAAATCCGGTTGGGGCTGAAGCAAAAACACCTTCAGGCTTACGAAAACTTCGCATACGCCAGTGACCCACTCACGCCAAAGAAATAGACAAAAATATTAAACTAGGAAATGCACGCTCTCGCTCATGCACCTCGCGGATTTGCTCTATGGAACGAAATTCCGCGCATGTCTCATTCTCATACACACTCAGGTTTAAGGAGCTGTCATCCTTCCAACTTCCCACACCCCCCCCCCCCCCCACTGTTTTGCCCAGCAAAGAGTACGGCCTTGGGGAATAATTCTGTTACGGTTTAATAACTATTAAACGACGGAAATCGTTCAACCACCTATATTAGGCCTAAGATATCAACACCACCCCGACCTGGTCTATTTTGTTTTTCAATTTTCACAAAAAAAGGTGTCTTGAAAACATTTAGCTAGTGCCGACAGCATATTTCGTTCATGGCAGAGATATGTTTGCTCCCCATCTTTGATTTGAATATTTGTTCTATTGATAGCTTGCTGTCTCCTTTTAGGATGGAATCGTCGGGCATTGTGACTTATCCATCAGATTCTTCGGGTGATGAGATGGAAAGGTATGTATTTAAAATTCGTGTGAATTTCGTTCTTTTATGATGTATTACATCATGCATACATGTTACGTCATTATATTGTACGTCATTCAAAGAATACGAAATGTATATAATGCTATCCTAATATATAAGTACCAGGTATTTCAACGCTTATATAAGCAATGGATAGCGGGGTTTCAACACTTTATAACATTAATTTCCCTTAGTTTAAGCTATAAACCAATTATAAATGAAACATCTTATGAAAGAGCATCTCAAACAAAGATATTTATTCGCAACAATGCACACTAGGCATGGGCATAAAATACCGGTATTCGGTAGTACCGAGTACTATTTTTTTTCTAATTCGGTAGTACCGGACAGTATTTTTTTAGCGGTACTGCCGGAGTACCGGTACTAGAAATACCGGTATTTCGACGGCGCTGCCATCTTATGTGTTATCAATCAACTACCTACCCAGCTACTTAAGCAATTGAGTGTTGATAATATACAAGAACCCTACATGCAGGGTTCTTGATAATATATCAGGCGAAGTAGGCCATTTCCAAGAAATAAACATCAATTTACAAATGGCTTTCAGCAAGAAGTGTTTATTTAATTAATGCCAAGGATATTTCTCAAGAAGTCATAACAAGAGACAAGAAAATGTAGATGCAGACTTATGCAAAAAGTGCACAACTTGTATTTAAGCACACTAAAAATAGTACCATCTGTTTATTTTAATTTAAACTGATGGTATAGGCACTAATACAGTTGATCAACGTAGGAAGAGACTGAAAAATAGCGATGCTATCATGATATAGACATTTCTATCAAGTTTAAGCTTGTTTACAATAGTCATCAACTTTTTTTTAATGTATTAACAATGTTCATCCGTTTCTCGTTTTTTTTACATACAACCAATCAATTGCACCACCAAAAGAGCGAATTAAGTTTGCTTCTTAATTATTAAGATGTGTCCTCCTTCCTTTGTTCCTTTCTTGTTTTCTCATAATTTTACGGTACTTTTACAAAACTGTAACTTCGATACGAGTGTTATCATTATTGATATAGAAGATATTTATTTACTCAAATAAGGCAAGAAAAGTCAAAGTTATCGAACTCCACGTATGTATTTCTTTCTCTGAAATAAACGGAACAGCGACCTACGCGCCAAATGCTATTCGATCGCAGTATTTTAGGCATAACTAGCACCGATTCTTGCTGTGTAAAATCATAAAATTAAATGTCTTAATATTAGAGGAGCTTTTTCTAGGTAATCTCAGACTGACAACGTAAGCTCTGTGAATAAGAAGACTTTTCATTATAAGTTCTCGGCAGATGACGTTCTAATGTTGGTCTCGACTCTCGAGTGCGAAAAAAACGCGTGGCTTTAGGAAATAATTCATCTGATAAAGTTCCCGAGAGAACTTCACACTTACGCCATACATACGCCAGGAAAACACCAAAATTTAATGATATGCACCAAAATCATTGCCTTTAAAAACTTTATTGCCATCACTCTTCTCACTGTTATAGAATCTAGCCTCCCATGTATTTTTCAGATAAATTTTCGTAAAAAAATCCAGTTAATGATTGTTTTCATTGCATTCCTTCTGTATGTTACCCCAACTTGCCGAAATACCGGACAATTAGGGTAAGACAAGCGTTAAATTTCAACATATTAACATATTTTATCAATTATGAAAGTACCGGTAAACCGGTATTTTTTCGCCGGTAGTACCGGTAGAGTACTATTATTGATTTTTAATACCCATCACAAAAATACCGGTACTTTTTCAAGTACCGCCCATGCCTAATGCACACGTGCCCCCATACTGTATGTTTCCGCCGCCATCCGCAAGAGAGCTCTAGTAGCAAAGATGGCAACAATTGACGATGGTAAATGGTGAACAGAAAGCTTTTTGTGTTTTACAGTTCGTAAAGACCAAATTCGTGGTTACTATGGAACGTATGTTCCTTATTTATTTTTGTTGTGATCCTCCAGACTATAACCACATCCGTGCCTCCACTCCCAGCTGACTTTTCTGAATTTAGAAACGAGATTGAAGTAGGTACCTGTTGCAACATTAATTCGATAGTCAAATCAACGTTTGAAGGTTTGGCAATTATAACGTTAAAAGGTCTTCACATATATTGTGCAACGAATGCCACACGCATTGAACATTTGTAGGCTTTAATGTAAAACTGTTTGAGGTGCTCATTCATTTGATGCATGATTTATGACGGTTAGTTTAGTGCAATAAATTTTAGAAAGCGGCAAAATCCCGAAATTAACATTTAAACACCCGGTTCGTCATCCTTTGAAACGTTTCTACCAAGTTACTTCACGCGTAATCCTCAGGAAGCAATTTGAACCTGAAAAACTTCTTAACCCATCAATGCCCAGAGATTATTTTTGAGTACTACAAGTAAAGTTTATCTCTCCTCAACCACAACTGTTCTCTAAAAAGAACTCGAAATGCTCTTGTTGTTTTATTTTGCTGCAATGACATTCAAAATCAGCGGCCATGACAGGTTTGTATCTTTTCCAGAAGCTAATTTCTGACGAATCAGTTTATAAGCTTTAATCGTGCATTCCGCAGTGTGTCACTTAGTATGAGTATCTACGGAGAAATCTAGAAGACTCTCTCGCTCATGTTGTTCCTATCGAATATTTTTTCAGAGTAAAAAGAAAATCATGTATCTAAATCGGTCGAGTGTGTTTTATCACAGTTTGACAGTAATGAATGAGTCCTTAAGTTGAATGCAGAGACTACCAGAAGAACAGCTCTTTGGAATCAGCACTTTGTACGAGGAAGTGTTGGCGCTTCATCGGAAAATCACTTGGCATGAATTTATATCGAATGTCGTACAGTCCGTCAAAATCAATAAGTTATTTCTGTACATTTATCATTCACTAGTGGACCACAATCAATCATAATTAAACACCTTATCTATCTCAGGAAGAAAACTTGGTCATCAAATCGTGCGGAGCCTAGGTGCGATGGACCACAGATCGTATACCACCTACATTCGAAAAATCCAGATGAGGCCAAGAGGCTGTACCAACGGCTTCTGCAGAACAGGGAGGAGAGGAGGCTGGAAAGAGAGAAGCGGATGAAGGAATGGGAAGAGGTGGAAAGAGGAATGTACGATAAAATAGAGGAAGGATGGCGAGAGAAGAGGAGGAGGCAGCATGAAGAAGAGAGGAGGGAGGCGGAGGAAAGGGAACGGAATGAGAAGGAAAGGGTGGAAAAAGAACGCAGGGATAGAATAGCAAGGATACTCAAGGAGGAAGAGGAAGCAAAGGCGTATAGGAAAAGGAAGGAAGAGATGGAGAGATGGATGGAAGAGAAGAAGAAAAGAGGAAGGGAGATGATCAGAAGTGAAGAGGAAGAAAGGAGGAGAGCTGATAAAATGGAGAAGGAGAGGAGAAGGAGAACAGAAGAAGAGGGAAAGAGGGAAATGGAGGAGGAGAAGGACATGATGGAAGAAGAGAAGAAAAATATGGTGGAAAGGAAACTCAAGGAGGAAGAGGCGAGAGCGGACAGGGAAAAGGAAGGAGAGACGGAGAGGAGGGAAGAGGAGGGCCGGAGGAGAACCGATAAAATGGAGGAGAGGAGAGGGATGAAAGATGAAGAAGGAAAGAGGGGAGCGAATAAAAGAGCGGAGGAGGAGAATAAGAAGATGAAAGAAGTAAAGAGCAATGAGGCGGAAAGGAAACCCATGGAGGAAGTGGAAGCTAAAGCGTATAGAGAAAGGAAGGAAGGGATGGAGAGAAGGGAGGAAGAGATAAAGAAAATGGAGAGGGAGGTGAAGAGGAGAGAAGAGGAAGAAAGAAGGAGAGCTGATAAAATAGAGAAGGAGAGGAGAAGAGAGGAAGAAGAGAAGAGAAAAGTGGAAGAGAGAGCGGAGGAGGAGAAAGAGAAGATGGAAGAAGAGAAGAGAAATGTGGTGAAAAGGAAACTCAAGGAGGAAGAGGATGCAAAAGGGAATAGGGAAAATAAGGAAGAGGTGAAGGGGAGGCTGGAAAGGGAGAAAACAAGGAAGGAGGTGAAGGAAAGGGAAGAAGATGATAGGAGTAGAGCTGATAAAAAGGACGAAGAGGGGCAGGCGAGGAGACGAAGGCGAGAGAAAGAGGAGAAGAAGGTAGCGGAGGAGAGAGCGAAGGAGGAGAATGGGAGAATGGAAGAAGAGAAGAGGAATAAGGCGGAAAGGAGACTCAAGGAGGAAGAGGCGAAAGCGAACAAGAAAAAGAAGGAAGAGATTGAGAGAAGGGAGGAAGAGATAGATAGAAGAGAGAGGGAAATAAAGAGGAGGGAAGAGGAGTTGGAGAAGAAGGAAAAGCAAACGGAGAGGAGGTTTAAGGAAAAGGAGGAAGAGGGAAGATTGAAGATGGAGAAGGAGTGGAAGGAGAAGGAAGAGAAGAGACTAAAAGAAGCGAAGGAAGAGGAGGAGAGGAGGGAGAAGGAGTATCGGAGGAAGAAGGAGGATTTGAGGAAGAGGGAAGAGATAATGCGAGAGGAAGGAATGGCGGAGATACAAAATGTCAAGGATAAACTGGAGGAGGAGAGAGCGAATATGGAGAAGGAAAAGGAAAAACTGAACAGAAACGTGGAACAAATGAAGCAAAAGGTGAGGCAGAAGATCGAAGATGGATTAACGAAGGAACGGTTGGGAGTTGAGGAGGTGGTGGAGGAGGTGAGGAGAAGTGTGGAGGAGGAGTTGAATGGAAAGTGGAGGAAGAGGGTGGAGGAGGTGGACTCGTGGTGGAAGACAAAGAATAGCGAATTGAAGGGTGAATGGGAGTATGAGAGAGAGAAATGGGATCGTGAGAAAGCGAGGAATGTGAAGGAGATGGATGAGATGAGATGGAAATTGGTAGAGGAGAAGAGGTTGAGGATGCATTTGGAGGAGAAAAACAGAAGGTTGAAATCGGATGCGGAATTGCAGAGGGAAGAATGGAATAGGGAAATGGAAAAGAATAGGAGGGAAAGGGAAGAAGAGAAAGAATTTAATACTTTAAAATGGACGGAAATGCTCAGTATTGAAGTAAGTAAAGCGAAGGCTGACGAGAGACAGAACTGGGAGAAAACATTGGATTTGTTGATTGTGAATGAGAGAGATTGTTCAAGAAGAGATATTGAAGCGGTAAAACGACAAATGTGCAATAAATGTGTGACTAAATTCGCGAATCAAAGAGAGTATGACAGCTTCAACATGCAATACTATTATTGATTAAAATGCTCTTAAATAGAAAAAAATGGGAAAAAATCAGTAACTGGAGATCAGGCCCTGTACAGTGCAATGACTTAGCTAACAACGTAACTAATTACATAAAAGTTAATTATTAAGACAACCTGCAATCAGTATTTGCAACAACTCACGAAATAAATTTATTTGGAATAGCTTAACTTGTAGTGAACTCGATGAACTACTACTACCTATTTCGTCAATCTCAACACAAATACAACACAACAATTTTGAAATGCATTTAAGATTTAATGCATGCACTACTTGAGGTAGTTTTTATATCTCCAGATCACCAAAAATATCCTCATATCCAATGGTTGAAATGAAGAGACAAAGGAGCTTATCTTAACTTATGAGAATCCTAAGTGGAGTTTCGCCGTTTTAAATTGTTGTGAACCAACGAACAATTTGGTACAGTTTTCGTCTCCTTAGCTAAGCCTGGATCAATGAAAATAAGTTGCTCTGAACGATTTTATTTATTTAACCACGCATTAAACCCTAGGAATAAAGACGCACTTATAGTGGTGAAAGCATATAAATAATTTTACGAAATTATATTGTTAAAAAAAAGTGGCAGTGTGCCCGATGTAACCCATGGACATTTAATTTAAAAGGAGATGATTGCTGGTGAAAAGAATGAAGACCATTATGAATGGTTCAGAGACACTACCGGATTTTGTACTTGTCATGGTTAATGTTAAGTAATTAAGTATTGGTTGTGTATGGAATAGAAATGTACTTGCCAAAGAAAATCTAAAAACAATAAACAATCAAAAATGTTACTGAGAAAAATTTATTCTACTTTATCGTGAACGGATATCCATCTCCCAGTATTCGGTCAGGAATTTGGGCAGTTGCATAGCGTAGCCCGTTCCAGTGGAACAATCCGTTGGTACCGTGCCAGGGGATTTTGAGCAATAGCTTTCAATGCCACGGTTAATAATTAACACTTTAACATATCGTGGCTATATTAACAGCTTCAAAATCGAAAAAAATGTCTACGTTTATTTTTTCACGAAAATATGCTGTGAAGTACTTTGACTTACATATTTACATGCATTTACATGCGTTTGTGTTCTAAAAATGCGATTAGATACAAGGTTGATTGGTGATCTTATTGAAGTTTCAAGTATTGAATCCATCTTCTTTCAAGGCTGTATTAGATTTCTGTTTTAACGTTTAATTATGCCCACATGCTTATAAAATTTCGATTGATGCAGTCGTTATATGCGCGCTGGAAAACAAACCTCTTTAACACGACAACCGCATATTTTAGAGAGATATGTGGGTGGCAATCACCGTATTAACGTTGGTAAGCTCCTCAACCCTCTTTTTTCACCTCAAATATGAAGTGTTTCACTAAGGCCAATGAAAAAAATGTCGCATTTTTCGTAATTATGTGTTTTAATTTAATGTTCAGCAATGCATGTTTCTTCTTTGCCGAGATAAAGAACCAATTGTTACAACTATTGCGTTGCATTGTTCTTTTGGGGATCAAAAACTATAACGAAGCATATGCAAAAAAAAATAGTATTAGCTGAACCTCTAACCTGTTTTTCGCTATTATAAGCACAAAAAAATGAGCAATTTCTAATGATTGATGAACAGAGAGAGAGTGAATGTGAACATTGACAATGCATACTCAGCGTGGTAAAACGCGTTTTGCAAGTTCATGCAACTCCATTTTTTCGTGGAAATTTCATAGTATAAGTCGCCGTGGCTCTCTCGTCGCCGTCGTCCGCGGGAAAAGGATAAGAAAAGTCGCGGAGAAAAAGGGATGAAATCATGTCGGAAACAATCATGCTTTGTTGACTCACGTCATTCACCTACCCAAGCCGACTGACTACCGCCGCGTAGTCCCCATCTCGTCGGTACATCATCTTCCTGTTATCTACATTTACGTACTACGCAGGAAGCCGCTTGAAAAGGCGTGTGTCGGTGGGTGTTAAAAAATATGTTTAGGTTTGCTAGCTTGTCTTCGGTTTTAAGGTCGAAAAAACCTATTGGTTTACAGCATCTATGGTATTATTCCGTTTTTTAATTTTTGTGCTGGAAAAATTATAGCGAAAGACCAAACCATGACTTCACTGTTTGGTGTCACTAGAACGAGAGACCCGAACGAAAAGAAACAACTCGGTGATGAAACTGTCTCGAGAACGATAATGTGGAACTGATTCGTTTGGACAGCATCAATATTGTACATCAATTAACCCTCATATGGATTCTCTGCGCCTTAGCGGCGCTCGTGGTTTTAAAAGTGGTGTAAAAATTTTCCATTCCAATGGATCATTCTGAAATTTTCAGTAGTCTACTTTTTCTGCCTTCTTCGTCTACGTATAAAATTTTGTTAGCATAGTGTCGATAGTTTACATTTTATTGGCCTCTAATGGAAAAAGTTACGTCGTTGGATTTTCGGCGCCGCTGCGGCGCTCAGTATTTCCTCGTCGCTACGTCATTGACTGCACTCCCAATGTTAATGTCAAATCATTTATGTTTCGTATGAAATGCTATAATATATTTATTATCATATTATTTATATTTTTAAACATTATAAACAAAATGAAATTGTTAAACAAAAGGAAAATTTTACCATACCTATTTTGCTTTCTATTACAGCTAAAAATCAAAATATTTGCCTCAATATGATGTTCATTGACAAAACTTCATCTTTTTACAAAATTATTCATAAAAACTTATGGCTAGTCAAAGTTGTTTTCTCATGGGCCGCCGACTTAGTTTTGCTTGGACCGAGAATTTCCTCATCGTTACGTCAGGGTCTGCACTTTCAACGCTAATGTCAAAGCAATAATGTTTCATATGAAATGCTATAATCTATTTTAATCCTATTATTTAATTTTTAACTTATAAACCAAGTGAAATTGTTTAACAAAAGGAAAATATTACAATACCAATTGTGCTTTCTCTTTTAGCTAAGAATCATTACGTTTGCTTCGTTATAATGTTCATTGACAAAACTTCATCTTTTTGCGAGAATTATTCATAGAAACTCATGGCTATTCAAAGTTGTTTTTCCATGGCTTCCGACTTAGTTTTGCTTGGGCACCTTCTCCGCTCCGCTTCCACGTTACTGCCGTGGTGATAGTCAGCTTTGGGTAAATACTAGAGTGACTCTGTTTAGAATTACTCCAAGCAGCAATTCTAAGAAAAATTTAACACAATGCATTATCCGAATTCGTAGAATAATGCTTCCTCACCGTTGTGTGAATATTTCTCGCTGAATGAGTAACTGTAACTTACCAAGAGATTCAGAAGTTTCACCGAATACCGTGAAGAACACATCGCACAGTTATTGTTATATGTCTTGTACTTTTCATTCGAAAAAAATCCCTTTGCGGCTACGATAGTCTATACAAAATTGCTGGCGTTTATATAGCTACTGATGACGTGACAGTTTACCATTGAGGTGAAATCAAGATAACTACCCAACTAATTTCGTGATAGAAAATAATTTCTCTTTCCTGACGATGAGTTTAGACTTTACATGGTAAAAATCGTTTCATTATGAATAGATGAAAAGACAATTTACCATGAGGTGAAAATTTGTAAACATATATCTCGTTTCTATGTGTACTGAAATGTACAGATATTTTATGCATTGGGGGTGTTACTAACGTAAAGGGATGAGTGAGAAGGAGAAAGGAGAAGGAATGCCAGGAGGTTGTTTTGAGGTGAAGGAGCGGTAGTTTGTAGACTGCCAAGGATCGGGGAATACCCAGATCGTTAGGACAGGTAGGAGTAGAAAATCCTTATCGCAAAAAAGGTTGGGAGTGCAAGGAGGCAATTAGATACAAAAGCCTGCTTTTTCTTCATCCTTCTAACGCTGCATGAAGGACAGGGAACAAAAGCCTTGTCAAAACGCCCCGCGGTGGCCCTCCCTTCATTCCAAGAAGGTCCAGCTCGGTGGGTCATTAGGGTAGTGAGAAGTTCAATCAAGTTTTGTGGGAGGGGGTAAGAAGGTGGTGAATGACGAATAAGGGAGCTTAGTGGGAAAGTATGGAGAGTCTCAATGTTTGGGTCAGTGAAACGCTAAGAAAGGAAACGGAAAGAAAATGTAAGGGAAGTCCTTCCAAAGTGAGGGTATTTTTGTCACCCCAGAGCATATTATCATCAGTTTCTCACGCAGATTTGGACGAAAAAAAGGCAGCTGCTTATTCTCCTCTACCACCAATAACACATACTTCTAAGAATTTATTTTTTTTTGGACTTCCCACCAATCCAGGAGTAAAACCTAATCTGATGCACTCCCACGCAAAACTTTTTTACCCGTCCATATCTAAGGAAACCTTTCGCTTGGGCTACACGTCCCCAGTGGGGGAATGGGGCTCCGTGGTAGGAAAAGAGTACCGTCTCTTCTAGCTCCATCTCCAAAGAAGCGTTGAGTTCTTTGACACGCCGCTTATCATCCCATATTATTTATATTTCAAAAGCCATAAGACGTGATTTTTTTAATTTCAGGACATAAGCTCCCAGAATATTCGTAAGATTTGTCTTGATCGCCAGAATCTTGTAAAAATCACGAAAGTTACACTCGTCTCTTCACACTTAACCTACATCTGTTCCATTATTAACGTTTAATAACTTATCCTTCTATATACACTGCAAAGATATAACATATGGGTGGACGCGTTGAAGCAAAATTATGTCATATGGGCATAAACGAATTTTATTTGGTCATCATTTTTAGCATTTAGATACATAAAATTATAAACAATATAAACATTAAAAAGCGGAGTTTACCGAGCTCTGCATATCAGAAAAATATTTCAAACAACAATTACTCACGAAATTAAAACTTTCACTCAAAAATAACATACAAAGGGAACTGAAATAAAGAGCATTACGGCAAGAAATGGAAAAGAATGCAGCGTTCAATTTTTTTGTTATTACTTCAACAATAAGGGTTTAAATCTAGCAAAACACGGTAAGAAATAAAGATAATAGATGTATTTACCATTATCAATCAAAAAACTTGTAAATTCAGGCTAACTTTGAAAGATAATAGCAAAAAATGACGCGGCGCCGCTGCGGCGCCGAGAATCCAACGACGTAACTAATTTTGTAAATCCATATGAGGGTTAAAAAACAAGTGCATATTCCATTAGGTTTCTCATTTTTTATTAATAACTCCAGTTTAGAGGACTTTTGTACGTTAATTACAACTACACTGGTGCAATGACGCATACATTTTACGGAATGAGAGAAGAATACCAGGTGATGAGATTTTATTATTCCAGGGAGGAGACAAGGATGCCGAGTGTGAATCAGCCTCCTGGTGAGCCACAATTCATATACCACTTGCACTCTAAAAATAAAGAGGAAGCAAAGAGGATGTACCAACAGGTGCTGATGAACAAGGAGGCGAGGAGGCTAGAAAGAGAGGAAAGAGAGAAGGAGATGAAGGAGAGGGAAGAGGAGGCAAAGAGGATGGATGAGAAAATGAAGAAAGAGAGGCAGGAGAGGAGAAGGAGAAGAGAGGAAGAGGAGAAGAGGGAAGCGGAGAAGAGGGCGAAAGAGGAGAAGGAGAGGATGGAAGAAGAGAAGAGGAATAAGGCGGAAAGGAGACTCAAGGAGGAAGAGGCGAAAGCGAACAAGAAAAAGAAGGAAGAGATTGAGAGAAGGGAGGAAGAGATAGATAGAAGAGAGAGGGAGATAAAGAGGAGGGAAGAGGAGTTGGAGAAGAAGGAAAAGCAAACGGAGAAGAGGTTAAAGGAAAAGGAGGAAGAGGGAAGGTTGAAGATGGAGAGGGAGTGGAAGGAGAAGGAAGAGAAGAGACTAAAAGAAGCGAATGAAGAGGAGGAGAGGAGGGAGAAAGAGTATCGGAAGAAGAAGGAGGATTTGAGGAAGAGGGAAGAGAAAATGCGAGAGGAAGGAATGGCGGAGATACAAAATGTCACGGAAAAGCTGGATGAGGAGAGAGCGAATATGGAGAGAGAAAAGGAAGGCTTGGAAAAAGACAAGGAATATTGGAAGCAAACCGTGAGGCAGGCGATCGAAGATGGATTGAGGAAGGAACGGATGATAGTGGAGGAGGAGGTGAGGAGAAGTGTGGAGGGGGAGTTGAATGGAAAGTGGAAGAAGAGGGTGGAGGAGGTGGACTCGTGGTGGAAGACTCAGAATAGCGAATTGAAGGGTGAATGGGAGAATGAGAAAATAGAATGGGAACTTGAGAAGGCGAGGATTGTGAAGGATATGGAGGAGATGAGATGGAAATTGGTGGAGGTAGAGAGTTTGAGCATGCAGTTGGAGGAGAAAAACAGACGTTTGAAATCGGATGCGGAATTGCAGAGGGAAGAATGGAAAAGGGAAACGGAAAAGAACAGAAGAGATTGGATGGAAGAGAAAAATAATATGACGAGGAAATTGGAAGGAAAATTGAAGAAAGACGTGGGTGAGGTGAAGGAGGCCGGGAGAATGGAAATGGAGGAGACAATGAATATTCTGCTTCAGAACTACGAAAGAGAAATAAAGACATTAAAAGAAGACGTTGAAATGAAAGAAAAAGGGTTATATGAGTTGCAACGAAAGCTCGATGCTATATCTTCAAAGTATGAGAATGAACAATATGAATTGACTAATAAGTATCAAAATGAAATGGTTAAGTTAAAAAACCAAAATAATGACACTAAAAAGGTTTTCAATTCCAAGATAAATGAGCTTGACGTTAAGGAGAAAGAGTTGGGCAAGCAATTGAAGGAGTTGAATGAACTTCAACTTTGGACAGTTAACGAAGTAAGGCGTTTGGCGGGAGATCGGACGGAGTATTATTCACAATTGGCTAGTCAACAGCGGGCCAAACATTTAGATGCTCTTGATACAAGAGTTGTGTCTCATTCCCACCATGTGAGACAAGGAATGTCTGGTGACACTCGTGACTACTGTAATGCTAGACAAAAAGCGGTTGAAAGAAAGGAGGAGTTTATTGGAGAATTGGAGAGAAAGTGGATTGAATACGCTAACCAAATGATTGGGAAGTTGGGGGATTTCGAAAAAAGCAGAACAAATGCAGGAAGAAGTAATGGTAATTTTTTTACAAATGCAATTTCGAAAACAGCTTCATATCTTTCATCCGTGACTGGGGATGCGAGTGCAGAAGGGTCGGTGGAAGAGCATGAGGATTTTACTAATCCTAGGGAAGTCCATGATGCGTTAAACCGAAATGGCGTGAAAGTGCTCTCTTTTTCAAATGGCGGAGGACAAGATTGTGAGAAATACCAAATGCATGACCTCAGTAACTACGGGTCACAGCTTCATGGATCAAATTATGATCCGCTTGCAGGTATCACGTGCTCCATTAGTGGACAGAATGAAGAAGTGTTGAACACTGATCAAGATGTTGACATGAATGTTGGCTGCGGAGACCTGTGTCGAGACGTGGTGAAGAAAGGAGTGAAGTCAACCAATCACGGTGAAGACTTTGAGGTGGCGATTGGGGGCAGAACTTGCGAACCAGCCTCGGTGAATGGTAAGAATTCTCATGTCGGAAATGACAGTGATTCCTTCCAGGATTGGCTTGTGGTGACAAAACGGGAATACGATGATAAGTTAAATGAAAGCATATCAAAAATTAAAGAGGAATGTGACCAGAAGATGATGGAAATGCAAAAGCAAATTGAGGAGTTGCGAAAGGAAATGGAAGTGATGAGGGAAACGAATCGCCAATACCAACTGCAATCAAATGATCAAAGCAGTGAGGTGTTGTCTAGCAATGAGGGAAACGTATTCAGGGAAGGAGGGGAGGAGTTGGGTGGAGACGAGTTGAAAGACAGAAAGAATAGATGAACTGAAAAAAGTTGTGAGAAAAAGAGAGAGCACAAATTAGACTTAGCTTGTAAATGTAACGATAATGATATGATTTACATTGAATTTATTGTGTCCATGAAATGCGACGTTTATCCAGAAATAATCGTGGAAAAGAAATTCTGAGCAATTATCAGTGAAGAATACGGTGCACGTGTGAAATAATAATGATGTGATGTTAACGAAGACGGTAGAACGTAACATGCTGCCACACGGAAGGCATTGTATTATCTACATCATTTTCAACAGATGTAACTAAGCCGAACCTAAATACTATTAGGTGGGAATGAAAAGGTCATCGAAGGCATGGAAAGATAATAGTTTGAATAACAGAATGAACATGACAATGTTACAATAAAAATGAACCTTCAAATGAGTCGGGTTTTTACGTACAAGTGTGCGGGAAGGCCTAAATAGTACTTGAGCGGGTGAAAACGATTTAAAGACTGAAAAAATTGGAAATTCGGGATGAGCCAGGATGCTAAGAATATCTGCAAATGAGGCATTACTATCAATTGACCACGAACCGCAGCTTACTCAAGACTTAATCAGCAACATTTAGCATTAAGTTCTGTGTACATCAATTTAACCTGCAGTAACATTTTAAAATTTCTGCATATTCTGACCATATTAATAAATATATTAATGATTTTATTATTTTGTAAAAGAAGGTTTATTTTCCTATTATGATACGTATGCGTCAGCTTGTGACTTATTTTCAGATCCTATTATGCGCAGTAGAATAAAAAAACATGCCTGTGTAGCCTAAACATTCTTTGCTTAGTCTTTTGTGAAATAGAAGTATGTGTTAAATAATTTTTCTTCTCTATTTTTCGAGAAATATTTCGGAATAATTTTTCTTAGATTTAATCAATCTGTAAATTTTGATTCATGAACAACAAAAATGTCATCTCCTTATAACTTTTGGATGCAAAAACTCTTCATTTTAACGTAAATTAACCTGGAAGTAAATAACCTAGAGCTTCAAATAATTTTCTAGCGGTTTGACATAGATGACTAAAATGGTGTTTCCACAGATATATGGGTCACTCTCCAATAATCGTACAAAATTATGTCCACGGACTGCCATACAAAACCAATTTTATTTAAAAAAATAAACTGGTTAATTATTTCAGGTTCCCTTTACTTACTATTTGATACTTATTACTTTTAGTGACATATTAGGAGGGAATAAAATTATATGTCCCAAATTTCATGTCCACAGGCTATATTTGGTCATGTCCCTTGACAGTCCCACATAGATTTTAAAAGAGATGTTTTTTATTGTATTCACAACCTTTACTGAATAATTTTTTATAAAATCTATCATTAAACAAGCTACATCAATAAAAATAATTCAATATTGCCTTCTGGGGTTCTTTTATTTCATAATATTTACTATCAAAGAAACATATGATCTACCCAAAAAAAGTAGTATACGTGGACACAATGGTAAAAGGAGGAATAATTCATAGGACATGGTGGCAGCCCTGAACAGCCAGTGTGTAAAGAAGGAGATTGACTGCCATTAAGTTTATATTTGGTTTAGTGAATTTATTAATTCTGAATAAAAATGTTTAATCTAGTTTGTTGATAGAGGAAATAATAAGAGGTAACTATGCATGTTTTATGAAATACAATTGAGATTTCATTTACGGATATAAAATACAAATTCATTGAGTTAAGGACAGTGTGCTAACATATTGCCTGTCCCAACCATAACTTCATTTGGTGAAAATCTCCATATCCGAGGACATCATGGCGTGGACATGTGAACTTCATGTCCGTGATCCCTGCAGTCCATTGACATGACAAATGGTAACGGACATGATAATCCAATATGACTAGTTACATAATGTCGAATGGTAAAATTTAAAAAAATTATCACGTGAGCCAACACTTAATATTCCTCTTCTGTCCTCTCCTTGGACGGTACAAACACAGAATTCAACAATACATGCAGCTGATTGTTTTCCTTAAGATTTATTCTGAGGGTGTGCCAATTTGGTGTGTTGATCCTGGAAGAAGAATGAAATATGAGATCAGAATTGATGGCAAAAGTCGGTAAGAGTATGAAACGGGAGTACACAATAAGAAATATTTGAGGTAGAAATATAAGTATAGCTTCTAAAATTTTAATACGCAAAGCAGTAACTTTCGACAAATTTGTTGAATAGTGCTTGGTTGTAATCTCTGCGAATGCTTCCTGACACCACAAACCAATAACCCATAAGTAAGAGGTTGCCCATTAGTGTTCTGACTTTTTTATAACCCTAGTTTCCTTTGCTATGACTTGATAAAAATATGTTCAAAATTTAATAATATTACATTATTTCTATTTAAGTTTTGAAAAAGGTCCCCCAATCAAAAAAAACTACATATGTACCATAATACTCGCATTAGTTGAGAAATTCATTTTTGTCGCAGTTTTTTATTTAAATTACAAATTAAATAATAATCTCTGCCGCTCTCTCACCTATGGATTCTTTATGTTGAGCACCACCATCGCATATCAAAAACAACGTTTGGGCTAAAATACTCTGAGAGATTATATTTAACGAAAAATAACCGGCAAAAATCTTGAATGAGGAAAATAGAATTTGCGTACAAAGATCAACATAACCATTTTATATTGTTCACGTTGATGAGCTGAAACTGATCCGTTTTTCTTCACAAGCTTTGGTTGCAAAACTTTTATAATTAGAAATTAAAGCCGATTACACTTTTATTCGTACGATATATTCATATACATGAGGAATATTTAACTCAATGGTGGTCCGAAGGTTTATGTCGATCTCACTCCATGATACGAAAGGGTTAAAGGAATGTCAATCATTTCAGCACTTCTCTACATGGATTAATATTGCGTCTCTTGACTTGAAATACTGGAGAAAGGGTATGTGGTAGCAAAAATCAAACTAAATAAATAAATTAAATAGCAACAACAGGACACATATGCCGGGATGTTAATGGTCGTATAAGCATCACTCTCAGCAGTTACACTTCTAATGTCTTTTATCGTCTATACATCAAGGAGTTGAAAAGGTGATATTAAAACGATAACAGTACATAACATACTGTGAGCACATTTGAGCATCTGATTTCAATCGCCGAGAAGCAGACAGTTTCGAAAGGTGCGGGAAACATCAGCAGGAGATGCTGAAACTCTTATTTTATTCATACGGTAGGATATTATCGTATTTATTAACATTTTTTGCCGTTCATAATCTAGGAGTGTTTTACATAAGAAGAGGAAACGCTGATTCAGTTTTTCCAAAGTATAACCCTATAGTTTTGAGTGCATTAATTTGATGGGGGTTCACAGATAAAAGAGGATTAAAACCATGAAATTGATACAATTTTTCTCGAAATAACGATTCTGAATGGGAAAACTCTTCTATGGATGTCTGGCATTGTTTGACTACATCAGAAATGAAGTCATATTAATTCATAATAAGTGTAACTACCAAGTACTTAGAAAATTACCAAATACCTACACCACCTAAATGTCGCCTAAAATGGTAAGTTCTCTTATAGTAATACACAACGCCAAGAAAATTATGCAACAGACTTTAACTTGGAAAATAAACTTTATAAAAAGTTTTAGAGCTGATTAAGTTTTCTCATATACTATGCTGTCATAAACCCGTATTGTGTGTTTTACTGTTAATAATAATGAAAGTCTAAATTGCCTCAGTGTAAAAATTGTACCACGTTATCTTTACATTCTCGGTGGTATATTAAGCGATACAATTATTAAATGATATGAATTTACCCAATGCTTACAGTTTTGTCCTTCATTCATAATTATTGATAATTGAATGCGGTCATTACTTTTTCCGGCGATAGATTTGAATGCACATTTTTCAATTCAAGTTTTTTAAAAATGGATCATCGACGACAAATTATTTCATTCTTTCGAGTTCTCTTGGCTGTATATTCATTAAATCTTTATTCGCAAGGGAAAATATTTCCCTTGGATGGGAATAATTCCATTATCTGAACCCATCTCCAAGTTAATCATGAAGAGTAATGATTCTTAACTATACCTATTAAATTCGCCTGCAGCTTCGTCCGAATCAATTTTTCAATGAAAGCATAATTTAAAAAAATAATAAAGCGAGACGTTCCTGTAAGCAAGGCCGTCTAAACCCTTCATACAAGTTGCAACCCTAATCATAAGCTAAGGGTAATTTCCCGCCTTCTTGTTGGCGAACTTAGCAATTTGTATCAGGCCTGCTATGGTGAGGCACCAGCCAGTCTCGTTGGGGTTTTTGTTTCCTTGTCATTTTTGGTACCTCCTAATCGGAAAATTAAGATGTCCAAAGACCGATGATGAGGTGAGAGTGATAAATAACCACTTGAACGGAGTTTGCCAAGGAAAAAATTTGAATTTACAGCAATAATGTCACTGACGTCATTCATTAAGTCAGTTATCTCTCCTTATCTACGAGACTGTCGAATCTTTGGACTCTCTCATCATTATTTTGTGTGATGATTACGGTCGAGGAAATATCACCAGTGGCAGCAATTATTCTAAACTTTGTAAGTAAGAAGCTAGCATCTATATCGCCGAAAGGGATTCACCTTAGCCTCCGCGGTATCAGACTTCACAACCGGTAAGTAAGGGTACAGTACAAATCCATATATCGATGATAATTCACCGCACTCTATCGCTAAACAGGGATTAAACACTTTGTACAAATGATTTCCACCACCGAAGCAATGAGAGAGCGTTGTTAAGGTCTTAATATTCCTTATGTTTTATTTTCACCGAAACGATACAAAGGGAAATAGACTTAAAAGATCTTTAGACCCTTAATAACACGTTTATATAAAGTTCATTTCTTGTGGGTTGCGTTGTTTTTTTATCCACCAGGGCATAGTTTTTTACTAACATTTCGCTCACCTAGAATATTCTATATTTAACCCTGGAATACAATCTCAAAAAATAATGATCAAATTATATCATTCCGTTAGCGAATTTGAAGTAAATTTTCAGCGCGTTTTTGCTATTGAACAATTAGTTTATTTTGTTATATTTAATAATTCTTTGAATCGAAACTGTTCAATAGACTGTTTAAAACACGTTTTTATGATGTCAATTTTAATGTATGCTTCCTTGCTTGTTCGTCCTTAGGGTTTTTTACAGTACTTGAAGTAAAATCTCAAAGGAGTAATGAGTATATATGAGGATCACCCGGATCAACCTTGAGAAAATTTTGAAGCGAATGCGCAGTACGTTTCTATTTTTAAAATTAAGTCTTTCACCAACATAATTTGAGCGTGGGTTATTGGAACATTCCGGGTCGGTTTATTTTCCCCTTTTTAGTTCAATAGAAATTGAGTTTTTATTATAAGTTTTCAGAGTGTCTGAGTAATTCACATCGTTAGTTCGACTTTCGCCGCTTCGGACACCTATTAATAATCATAAATTTTCCGCAATCTACGGATTCTTACTCTTAGTAGAAGTGCCCAATGAAGTTCACAGATCAACCCGGATTTATTCGTGAGCCCGAGGAACCTTGTGGTTTCTTGCTTAGTGTTCCCCGTTTTGGAATTAGTGTGGCCGTCATGAGCTCGCCTTCTCGTCAGCGCCACCTAGGCGTAAGCTTGGGTACCTCTGTGTCCCATACCCTGACGATTTACCACTCCTATTCCCGTTGCCCTGTGCACCGTGGTCTCAGTGCTAATTTATTTACCATTTATAATGCTCCAATATTTACGAATTTAAATCTTGCATTTCCCTCCTTCTGCTACCACGCTCCAGATCAACATATTACGGGTACAGTTCATCGCAATGTAGCTTATCTTTGGAATGTTGATAGTTTAGTGTAATGTGATGGTCTGACAGTGGTTGTACGGGTTTCCCGCCGTCCTTAGGGTGAATACCGGGCCAATACCACACCCGTACTAGTGTTTATCTCCAGAAGTGCTGAATAGGCGAAATCTAAGCAGCTCCACGATAAGTTATGGTGTGGTTATTTTATTATTCTGATAACATTGTATATTTCATGTGTTGTTATCTCTCGTGAAAAATAATCACTGTTGATCTGAACTGAACATAGCAATGAGCCTTTATTGAACTTGCATAATTCACATATATGTCGTCACCGATTCACCTTAAAAACAACGTTTGCCTTAAATACAACCTTGGCTATACCTGATGAGCATAAGCATTCATGGAAATGATATCTTCGCGAATAATTCATGGCAATGTGATAAGGACGGATCGATGAATGCATTCATGAAAGATAATTTAACAAGGGATATCAGCTTACATTAATACATGCCCAAAGAATAAATGTATGCCGGGTCAGAGCCCTTGTGACCTGCAGGAAGACAATAATCAACGGACAATGAGGTGTTTAGTCAATTGTAATTGACTCAATGTTACTCGCAAAAAAATGGCTGGCAATTCTAAGTTTGCATTAATTTCAAATTTATGAATCTTTATCCGGAAATGAAATATCGATTGAATACGCTGCTATGCAACCGTCTTTTCTTCTTCAAACATATTAGTCACCATTAAACTCGTCATGAAATGCTCCTGTATAATACAAATATTGGCCAAACCCTAAGTTAAAATAATTTTTAGGACGTTACGCAAAAATAACTCTCGACTTTGTTTCATATAATTCCATTTTCACCGTCAAAGCCCCCGAAAAAGAGCGGTGCAAGGTAATGCAAGGTAGTGCACTACGAGTGCGTACGTTATTGAGCATGCTCAACTACGTACGAAACATTACCAAATCACTACGTTTTCCATATAAATTATTATATTTTTACTACCCAAGCCCCTGGGAACTATCCATACTTCATCAAGTAATGCCCCTTTGAACGCGAGTGAACCCGTCTAAGTGTGCGCCTCTAAATTTAACTTGACGAAAAGGTCGAAACATTATGATTGTCAAAGAAAAACAATATCAAGCATGAAAATCCATTTAATCGGCAAATTACAAATGCATTAATTCACGACACAAAATCATTCTGACATCGTTCAAGTGCAAGATTCAACTTCGGCAGATCAACAGCAAATGTAAACATACACAATGTATGAGTGAGACCAAAAATGCAAAACCGATCTGCAAACATTATGAGGCGATTGCAATTCACAATTTTTCCACTGAGCAACTGCCACTCTTCATTATTCATTACACTTAAAATACCGATAAAATTCATAATTATTGCCGTTAACTAATAACATATTATCAACTATTCACTTTAAAAGGCACCCGAAACACGAGCAACGTCGTAGGTAACAAATTCAATATTTATCAGACGTAGCGAGCATTTTATGCAATATTGCATTTGTTTGACTATTTTATTCTATTTTTTTGCTCCCTGAGGAAGTTAAGACCTGTTATCCTTCTATCTGTGCGATTATTTCACCCGTTAGCCGAGCAGCAAACCATCTGCGAAAGCAAAGTTTACATAGCATATATCCGCTTAACGGAATGTTTCCGGATATAGATAATAATATGCAGAAAAATAAACACTCTACTGAATATTTACGTATCTTTATATGACCTCTGTAGCCACTGGTTTCAGAAAAAAATGATATTTTCTTTACATGCACGCTTATGGCAAATTGACGAAGCGGGACCCAGCATGATGGCTAAATGCGCAAGAGTACCGTTAGGCCTAGCTCGCATGGCTTCACGTTAGCAGAGTTCTCTGGATTGTTAATAGTACACTACAAAGTTGAGCGACCCTATGAGGGAGTAGTGTAGAGAACTGCCATCCAGAGGACTCTGCACGTCAGAGCGCCTATTCCCCCTCCAGGGACCTCTATTGCCGGGTCTACACTAGTAACTTAAGTGACTACTTAAGTTGGCTCTGTACTTAAGTGGGTAGTGTAGGTGTCACCAGCTTCACTTAAGTACACCTCCACTTAAGTCATCTTAGAACCCAACTTAAATTGCGTTGGCAACTGTTTCCGCACGGTTGAAGCTCTTCAAGTGTTGTAAATGGCACATAATACCCATCTCACTTCTGAATCATCCCGTTGATTATGTTCTAAGTTGTGCTGTATTCTATGATGTGGTTATTGAGCGTTTTGTTTCGTTAGTTAATTTCTAGTGTTGGGGTTATTAATTCGACGAATTTATTTTGTGGTGTTTCTCATCTTATTGTTGGTTTTATTTCCGTGAAAACTATTTGCTATGCCTGTTGCTCACGGTGAAACTCGATTTATAAAACTTAGAAACGTTTAGGAATTTTAAGACTGACAATGAGACGACGGCAGAGGATCCGGTAAAACAGTTTATTTTCCATGGTGTCATAATCGAAAATAACGTAAACGAATGCACTCAGTAACTTCCCACACACTGTTATTGAAACTATTGCATAGGGCTTTAATTTTAGTCCCAGGGATGCCGAGGGAGATAAGATGTGGCGATTTCATTGAACGTGGGAGGAATTAATGGTTGAAATTTAAATCAATGGTTTTAATAAAGCAGTGGAATTTGACTAGTAATAAGTGTTTTGTTTACGTTATGAATATGTCATTCCACGAAGTCACGCCAGTCATGCTTAGTAATTCTAAATTCCTCTGGCTCCATCACCTCTCGCCATTTAGCGTTCCCTTAGGAACTGAAATCGATCTTTCCTTTTAACCTTCTAAATCCAAAATGGTTAATTCACCGAGTTTGGAAGTTTATTTCAAATAACAGTCGCTTTGGATCAAAGGATCATTAGTTGCTCTCCTAGACCTTCATCTGTCAACATAACTGTTTCCCGATATAGACAATCACGGTGCTGAAGTCGACTTAAAGCTCAAGTGTAGCTACCGCACCACATTTAAGATTATATTTAAGTGAAGTCACTTAAGTTAAGTGTGTAGTGTAGACAAGGCATATAGGAACAACTCCATGAAAATATGAAGGGATGGGAGCTTCACAAACTTTTCGTCTTTCTCTTGTCGCTTCCAATTCCGGTTTTGCAGCGCCTAGCCATCGTTAAGAGGCAAAGTTCGGAACTACCTTAACTATTCCTTTCTTACGCTTTTCTATTTAATTTAATGCTAGTTTAAGTTTAAAAACGACTACCTCCAAACATGGGTCCACGCCTCAAGTACTGACAACCATCGTTAGGACGATGGCTGGAACAATCGTAATCTGAACTCGCATTATGCCTCGTTCACATTGCGATTGTTCCAGCGATTGCCGGAACTATCGTGCATTCACACGACGATTGTTAAAACCTGTGCTGCCCTCTAGTGCTGACATCTAAAGTGAACGAGAAATTGACGGTTAGTAAAGCTGTTGAGGTATGCAGGGATAAGATATTACTGTGTTCGACGCGTATTTACCGAATAATTTTTCTTCCGCCCATATTCCTCCTTCCTAGGACAAATTCATGAAAATAATAGAGCTTCACGAGCTTTTCGTCTTTCTCTTGTCGCTTCCGTTTCCGGTCTCCCAGCGCCTAACCATCGTAAAGTGGCAACGTTCGGAACTACGTGAACTATTGTCAGGACATGCATTCACACGGCTAGTTCGGCCGACTATCGTTAGGACGATCGCTCGGACAATCGTAATGTGAACGAGGCATTATTCCCATCACTCCAAATCCACTGACTAGAGTCCTACTTCCACCCTTGAGTTTTCCCGTACCTCTTTAGTTGTCCATTTCCTCACTGTCTCCTCACTGGACGCCTGTTTCCCACCCCTTCCTACAACGTGTCAAATCCTCCTCATCTCTTCCTCAATGGTATCAATGTTATGTTCTTATGTCTTACAGTGTATTGTACTAGATGATGGACCTGAGAGCCGAAACGCGTCCCACGCATTAAATTATTTTGGAAAAGTGCAACTTCCTTTCATTTCAAGGAGTCGAACACCTACTATATTAACTGATTTGATTGAACATGATTTGATTAAACTTATTCAAAATTGTATACATCAGAAAGGACGAAAACGTAAAAATTTTAAATAGCATATAATAAACCATTTCAACTTCTTCACTGGAAGAGACTGTGATCCTAAATTATATTTAAGAGGGTTAAATATATTTTAATGAGAGGGAAAGCAAAAAACGGTCCGATTTTACAATCGAATGATACTCCAATTGACTGCATTTATCCATTTCTTCTTTAAAAAATCCTAGGAACCATAATCATATTTAAAAAGATTATTATATTCCATACAATATGACTTTTGAACTAAAATATACCTATAACTTTATAGCCTTGTTGCCGTGGCATTAATCGAAGACGTACCTGACGAAAATAAATTGAAATAAATTCGACCCCACTGCTCTGCCAATGACGAAGACAAGAGAATGAGGAAACGATGTAACCATATCCTTTATTCAATATCTTTTCAGTCCGACGGGACAGGAGGTAATTAAGACGGGGACCATGATGTCACTACCTTCTGATGCAGTGGAGAGTGACGTCCATTCGCAAAACGCCGTGGAACTTCTAAACAAATATGGCGCGATTGACAGAGAACGGAGGCTTAGGGCCGACGAGAGAGCGATCATAGAAAGACATTACATCACTGTAAACCATTTACTGGAGATGGTATACAAGATGATTGATGAAGCGCGCGAGGAAAGAAGAGTCCGCCTTGAGCTGGATGAGAAGGAAAGAGATAGAAAAGCGAAAGAGGCGATGGAATGGGAGGAACGAAGGAGGGGTGAAATAAAGGAAACCACGATAAAGCTGGAGGAAGAGTATAGGAAAAGGGAGGAGGACCTACGGAAACGTGAGCAAATAATGAAGCAAGACGTGGCCGAGGCGAAGAGGGAAGTGGAGAGGATGAAGGAGAAGGCACGCCAGGAGATCATGAAAAGGGAGAAGCAGATAAAGGAGACAGAAGAGAAGAGGTCGCGAGAACTGGATGAGAAGGAGAAAAGGATGAATGAGGAGGTGCGCAAGAAGGAGGAAATTATGAAAGAGAGGGAAAATAGGATAAGGGAAGAAGAGGAGAAGGTAAAGAAGGAACTAGACGAGAGACGGGAGGAGGAAGAGAAGAAAGCGGAGGAGAGAGAGGCGAAGAGGAGAGAAAGAGAGGCCGAGGAGGTGAAGAGAGTGGAAGAGGAGAGGTTGAAGAGGGAAGAGGCGATGAAGGAGGAGACGAAAGAGAGGAAGAAGAGGATGGACATGGAGGAGGAGAAGAGGAGGGAGAAGATGGCGGATGAAGAGAAGGCGTGGAGGGGGAGGATGGACGGAGAGGAGGAGGAGATGAAGAAGAACTGGGCGGAGGAGGAGAAGGCGTGGAGGAGGAGGCTGGAGGAGGAGGAGTGTCATAGGAGGAGGCAAGAAAAGGAGAGGAGAGAATTGGAAGATAGAGAGATGGCCAGCCGCGAGAGGGAGTTCGAAGAGGAATGCGCGAGGGGCAGGGCTAATCTTAAAGACGCTGAAACGAAGGCTAGGCAAGATATAGAGAGGCGGGAGGAGGATCTGAGGAGGGAGGAGAGAATGGTATGTGAAGAGGTGGAGAGGCAGGTTCAAAAGCTGTTAGAATTGAGGAACCGGGTAGTTGAATGCAGGCTGATTTAGAAATAGCCAGAGAAATTTTGAATGTGGAGCGGAGAGGATTAGTCAGGATAAAGGGGGAGCTGTGAGCTGGAATAAACAGCAAAGAATGAGAATGGTATTAGGACCGCTTTCCATTATTACCCCGACCGTCGTTCTCATTTTTCCGTTGATTCACTCACCGTAACTGGTATCCAAAGGATTTCAACGGGCGGAATGAATTCAATTGGGAGCAAAAAGTCACTTAGTGCTGGAGAAAATCTATTAATTACGTGAGGCGTTCAGGGAGTGTAGGTGGTCAAGCCGATGTTCACCCAATCTCACGTATCAGAGATAGAGGGTCCTGGCAAGATTTTTTTCCCCGCAAGAAACAGTGTAAAATGTGGTTCTACGTAGATTACGATCTTAATATATATCTATCTCTTAGTAGATATATTATAAATTCAACCCAATGAAGTATAGATTGCCATTTTTAACACTGAAAATACGCATTTTGAACAATCTTACGTGAGATTAGAGGGAGGAGAAGGGTAGAGAAAAATGTAACGATATCTCACCAAGGGGGAAGCCCCCTTCGTCAATTCATAGTTGAAACGCGCGCCGCAGCGATGGTATCGAAAGGATTTCAAACTGAAACCCCATAACGAGAGCAAATTTCCTCTCGCATAGGTACTAAGGGGAATCCTCAGCTGCTATGCCACATTGTCCATACATATTCAGCATCCTCTGTATGTAATATACCTGTTTTCTTACATTACTTACAAATGTATTTCATATAAGAAGAGTAATATTGATGCTACCGGTGGTATTGTAGAAATAAAAATTCTCGAATGAACAGGCACGATGTTTTTCTATCTTTAATAGCAATAAGCATCAGCTCTACATTTCTCTGCATACGATAATTCATCACCAATGTGTACACTGTACATGCTCTGGAAAGGATATTTCTGCATTTATGGTTAATTTACAATAAACCTAACCCTGAAAAAAGCTATTTAAATAAGCTCTATTTGACGAATTTCATTGTGAAATCTGAATTGCAGGACAGGCTGAAGGAAACCTGGAAATAGGAGCAGATCCATGATAATAGAACACAAATGGTAATTTCTGCACTTTAATTCAAAACTCAACAACCGACCATGGTTTCAACACAATTTGTCATTTTCAACCTTGTGTGGAAATTACTTATTTCGTTCTGATATCATGGATATATATCGAACTTCCACAAAATTAAGCCTTGAACGATTTTATACATATTAGAGGAGTTCAACAAGTAATGTAACGTATTTTTTTCTGAAACAGGGATTGTTTCATATAGCATTCAAATACACAATATTATTCCCCAATATTTTGCTACAAAACATTATTTTTCAACGTAAACTCCATTAAAAGATACCTACTGCTTGACGCCACCTTGAAGGGAGGGCCAGCACGGTACCTTTCCACTTGTCAATATCGGAGCCAACGTCGTACTGCATCAACAATTTCTTCACCATCCCCATAGAGGTGATGATGAAACATGCGTTGCCCAACGACTCATCGTGCTTTCGTCCACTGCCAGATCACGGTAGACATACTGCAAGCGCCTATGGATATACGAGATACCCTGGTATTACGCCAAAAGAAACTCAGTCATAGCCTTACCGTGCTTTTGTGCAATGCCTGATCACTGTAGACATGATCCAAGTGCCCATGAATATGTGAAAATGCCACCGAGAATATTCCAACAAAATAAAAGGAATTATTTTGTAGATGCTTTCAAAAATTAGTTATGATTATGTTTGACATAATTCCTAATTGTTTATTATCGCTTTGATTACTTGAAAACAGAGTCGACGCCAAAAGAAACTCAATCATATCCTGTTGTTAGGAACGCATGTCGGTTACAGACGCCATTTTAACATCTCCGTATAGCGCGGTCACCTATCGGATATGAAGCGAATTGAGACAGTTTGATGTTGGGAAAGGTGATGATGCGTTATGTCCTGAATCATATAACTCTGTAAGACTTACTGCATGAGTAGAAGTAGAGCCATGGGCGAACCCAGCTGAGGGCAGGAGCTGGTGCCCCACTTTTGAATAAAAATTAAATAAAAAACAAAACGAAATTTTTGAACAAATTTTCTTTAAATCCAAGAAAAGCGATATTGGTATAAAACATGTAATTAATTAAAATATTTTTTTCCGAGCAAATAATTTAAAAAAAATAATAAACCGCTTTTATAATAGGGTAGTTTCCTTCATCAAAGAAAACAAAAGGCAATAATGCGATTCGTTACCCACCATTAGTGTATTCATAATATATAAATTATTTCGTTTTAGAAATGCCGGTTTAGACGAATGGCAATGGTCCATTTTTATCCTCATTTGAAAAGGGCCAGATTGGCGCCCATGCGATGCCACTCCACGTGACGTCATAGGGACCTAGTTTCTATAGGAGAAGATAGGAGTTATACATCGTCTGAGGTTACCAATGCATGCATGAGGCACAGAGCCCAGGGAAACATGTCTTAATAATCACTTATTAAAACTGGCTAAGGTCGGAAAGTTCTCCTCGTTTGATAAGGTATTAATAATCCTTATTTAAGCCAAGCGCTACCAGCCAGCAGGGTACTCAGCTACCCGCTAGCAGCCTGCGACGTATCAGCGCTAAGCCTCGCCTCAAGGTCACCTCACCGGGCGGGAGGGGGAACCAGAAATACGACGTACGGAGAGATTTCCCGGCATTCCTACTTACGCGTCGCGTTTTCGCGCGCTTGAAAATTTTGCACTTTTCATTTAATGTCGAAAAATAGATATTGTCATTTAAAAATCTAAAAGCGTGAAATACGTACTCCAGGAGTTATAATCTTTCGATTTAGGCAATAAAAAAATAATAGGAAACCACCCTATTTCTTGTAAATCTTGTTCATAAGCTTTTCTGTGTTACAACTTGAGCGACCATGGCTTGCCCCCCCCCCCCCCCCCTCAAGTTTTGATCCTGGGTACGCTATTGTGTAAAGTATGAATTCATGCATTAGATATAGCTTCATGCATGCTGTTCAATTATTTTGGTGCTTTTTAATTGGTATTTTGTGATGTCCGAAAACCGATGATGAGGTGAGGGTGATATAAGAGCACAAGAAGGGAGTTCGGTAAGAATAAATGTCTCCAGGGGCGGATCCAGGATTTCTTTCTGGGTGGCACAAGCAAGGCCGTATCCAGGATTTTATTCTGGGGGGCACAAGGATGCCTCGTAATACAAAACGAACGCAATGATAATGGGAAAAATCTTGCATACTTTTTAAGGGTCTCGGGGGGGGGGCGTGTACCCCCGTAACCCCCCTAGATCCGCCTATGAATGTCTCTGTGTTCAATTTCCTGCAATCCACTCATTCACGTTAATCGTTAAGTCAGCTATCTCTCTGTATCCCCGTGATTGTCAACTATTTTGAATCTGTTATCATTCTTTTCGGAATGATAATGGTCGTAGATTTACATCGCCATCGGCAGTACTTCTGCGTTTCAAAAGTAAGAAGCTAACATCCATTTCAGCTGAACCAAATTCAACTTAGTCTTCGTGGTGACGAGCTGTGCAAGCGGTAAGTTGTGGCATCAACACAAATTCTTATAACGTTTATAATCCACCACAATCTATCGCTTACCAGGAATCTTCCGTTTTTTACTAATCATTTCCACTGCCAAAGAAATTTTAAGCCATGGTTAAGGTCTGAAGATTACCTGCGAATCGATTTCTCTGTAATAACGGCGTTTGATAGACTCTTACTAACACGCTTGAATAAATTATTATTTCTTGTCTGTATCTTTATTTGTCCATCGGGGCAAATTTTCAACTCATATTTAGTCCACATCAGTGACGTATCAGGAATTTCGTTTGTGGGGGGGGGGGGTCAGAACCCAGGGGGAAATTTTTGAAAAAACAGGGTACGAAGTAGAAGGTTTAAGCTAATTGAACACTTTTCATCATCGAAAAAACTTCATTTGTTAAAACAAATATTTTGTGAATTCATGATTCTTCAATATCTTGTTTTCTTTTAAGAAGGAAAATAATTGTGTTTTTATATTTCGGATGGGCGGACCCCCCGGACCTGCCCCTGGCTACGCCACAGGTCCACATCGAGATAACCTATCGATTTTAAATATTTGGTACAATTTAAACCAGATGAAAATGAATTATAATGTTTTAATATTCCTTTTTAACCAAAGGTCTTCTTCTGTCCTTCCCTACACACTCCGTTAATACTGCACCTGCACTGATAAATCAAATATCATTTTAAACTTTGAATCACCGGGTTCTGACGGAAATAAACTATCAAAAATTTCAGTATTTATTGGGGATGGACGGATCTAGGATTGTTTTCGGATTCGGATCGGATCCTTGATTTACGGAGCCTTTCGGATCGGATATTTTCGGATCCAAATGCATTTTCAAATTCCCGCTTTAAACGAAGTAATCATTCCAGTTTATTCTGGGTACGTACAATTGAAGGAATAATTTTTAAATTTTCACACACATTTAAATATATATATAAATTATAAATGATTTTTATAGACTTTAAAGTTGTTTTTTTTACATCTTTACATGCTCAGGACCTAAACTGTTACGCTTGGATTTGGAAATGAAAATAGGAAAAATCTTCGGATAAACCACTGAACAGTGGCGTAGGACAAGAATCGCATGCGACGGCACATTCGAAGAGAGAATCGGAACTGTTTCCATCCTTATGGGGCGTTGCATTCACTGAAGCTATTATTTAAAATTTCGGATCCAGATCCGATCTCCTCCGCGACTTTGGATTAAGGGCAATATCCGCAGATATTTGGATCCGAGTTATCCGATCCGACCATCCCTAGTATTTATCTATTGTTGGAGCGCGTCGCTAGCTCTGTGCGAACACGTGTCGTCTGCTGCTCCCCATCGCGCATGCGCGGCCGAACCTGCTTCGCTCGGTCTCGCCGAGTTATCTTGGTGTGTGTGCTTCAACCGCGAGTCAGCGAATCACTGTCAACTAAGGGCGTAGTCCAGCAAACGCGTTCCGGTCGACTGAGCAGCCAACCAGCTACGGTGAACGAAACCAGTCACATCCACCATCGTAGCGACTTCGGATTTACCGGGGGTGATTGAGAAATTTTGGATCTAAGCCCTTGTTGTAAGTTGGCAACTTTACTGCTTAGGGCATGCTTGATCTTGAAGAAAATCATTTTTTCGGCCCAACCTAGACTAGCCCTGTTGCCGGATACTCTGGAAAACTCGAAGGCTTTGCCTGCTGGAGATCGCATTTTATCGAGGAGAGGAGGACCAAGCCCATGTTATCAGAGCGTATGCGTTTTTGACGTAGTTCTGGAGCTGTGGCTCAGATGGCTCTAAGGCTCACAGCTCCAATCGCGCGGGCTATTTGACTCTCGTCGTATAAAGCGCTCCACATTCAGTTGACAGTATGGTTTCTTATGGAGATTCGTTTCCCATGTTATTCTCCATAAGGCTGGGAGCGCGGTTCCAAGTCGTCAATTACAGCATGAAAATTAAGATTGCGCCCTGCATTATTTAAAAAATGCATTCTAATGTAGAATAAGACGCTTCATTCATTGGTACCAATATTTTTTCAATAAAAGTTATAACAAAAGCTATAAAAAACATTTCCTTAACTTTCCGTTAGAAACGTGTATTTTTTTACTTTGTCATCTTCTCGCAATTGCCGCCTAACCGTTGAGTGTATTGAATTGAATCTTCTGCATAAATTTCTTCATACTATTCTCTCTTTGAAGGTTTACAATATAGGAGAAAATACTATAAACGTTACTATCTTTCAAATTTGCCTTGGTGCCAGTACCGTGTTGCGGAAGGCTGCAGAACTTCGTCAAAGGACTCATTGAGTCTCACATTGCTGAATATAAAATCCTCTGTTAAATGAAATAAAATAACTATGTTTTATTTCATTGAACATGTAGCAATTCCATAAAATAACGCCTGAGACCTTGTCTTATATTGAAATCCTCTGAACGTCCATTCGATATTCGTGCATATCTCCTCTCAAAATTTCATAAAAATCCCTGGAGGTCGAGTGGATACTTCCCTGAAGTTTTCTCACTGATAGCTTATTCGTTTAGTTTATCAATATGGAACAAAATACCCTAAAGGAATATGACCCGGAATGGAGATGCATTCAGAATTTAAGAATCTGTTCTTTCGGACTGATGGATAATATTTTTGCGGAAGCGATATTAATTCAAGGTTAGATTACATAATTTTGAGTTTTCAATAATGAAGGATGCTTCATTTTTCACTTATAACCATCAAACCGGGGGTCCCGGTGCCCTGAAATTTTTTTATCTCTTGCCTTCGGACCGCATTCTTTGAACTGTATGAGACTGTTTCAACAGTTATTCACAGCTGCATGTTGTAAAAGTGTTTTCAGTAGTAACGGGAAGAGCCAAGCAGAGAGATGAGGGAAGGATTTGTGGAAGACGCAGCTCGCCAGGCGATAAAAAAATCCCTCCTATCCATGCTTCTCTTGTCCCAACAGCTCTCTCCCTCACACAGCCCGATCTGATTTCGTCTCCCGTCGGACCGAGGTGTCGAATGTCACGAGTGTCCCCCCGTCAACAGTGAGGGGAAAGAAGGGAGGGAGAGGACCCAAGGTCAGCTTACCCGTGCGAGAGTACGCCACTGCCCTCTCTCGACAGCAATTCACAACAACAAATGTATATCCTTTTCCCCATAAAGGCTGGCCCTCTCTTCTCCTCTCTGATTTTATCTAAGTCATCCGGCAATAGGGTAAATTCGGAACCAATCGGAGAGCTTTGCTCAAAGTTTCTGTGGTTTAAAAATGGTGATTTTTTTTACCAACACTTCATTAGTAATTTTGGTACTTACTGGAATTAGGTACCCAATTTTAAAAGTTCATGGCAAAATTTTATCCTCCCTACTCATAGTTATGTGATTCCACTAACAATACGTGAAGTATGCATACGTGTTATGTACACTATTAATGGGTTGACTGCTAAGCTGATGGAAGGAGTCCGTTGGTACGCCCAAGTTTTTCCAACAACATTGCCACGTTGTGAAAATTCATTTATCAGTTTTTACTTTCGAAACAACTTATGAACTGTAGCCGCGTTCAAGATATTCCTTATTTCAGGACAATATCTTCATAAGGGACTTATTAAAAGACGTGGATTCTCGAAATTTAATTGCTAAGAGATATAGCCGATATTTTTTATGGCCTTCGGTTAATGGATTAGAATTTGTAGAATATTTTTTTTAAATATTTGGTTAAAATTCAATGTATTCCGTGGCTCGGACAACCTTGAACAACTTTGATTGACGCCGGGGATATTGGGCAGACACAATGATGAGGATGATCAAAGGCAAAGCAAACGGGCTGGGGGAAATGAAGCGCTTCGTAATTTTCCACTCCTTTTTAAGGAGTGTTATCTCCCTAAAATGGAGTGAAATTTCGCATTCTTTCGCGTCAATGTAGATTATCTTTCGAATTGAATTACTTTGAATATCTCAGCTGATAAAATCAAGATAAACGCTGAGTCTCTTCCGATAGGCTTATTTCCTGATAAAATATGGGTGAAGACTTTGAAAACGTACATAAAAATCGACACTGGAAATGACCAACATGCGGCCCTGTTTATTACAATATTTTCGTAGTCTTTTAATCATAGATATGGCTAAGTTTCTAATGCATAGGTAAGCGTACGCAAATACCAAACGATTCGTGCGTATGCAAACAAATATGGGGAATTTAAGGAAAAAGCTTGTGCTTAATATTCACATGTTAATCTTGATAGGGGAGGGGTTTGGCATGAGGTTTTCAGGGAAAACCATATGCGCTTAGATTTCCATCAAAGAAAAAATGACACCAGAAGTTATAACATCGTAAGATTTCAAATATATAAAATTTTAATATCCAAACCAATTTTGAGATCAACATTTTATCTTTCAGCAACATTGAAAAGGGAAAATACTGGAAAGCGTAAGATAAAACATTTCAATGGAATAAAACGTAAAGTCTTCCATGGAAGAGATGGGGATCCAAACTTATATTTAATAATGAGGGTGTCCGAAAACCGGGTCCTCGATTTCAATAAAACTTTGTAGTGTTCTATTCCATCGAGATCTAGCCATGAGACATCGCCATACGAGGCTATATGTATCACCAATACTTTAAACAAAAAGTGTAGTTAAATATTTGTAGGTCAAATACATTCCCTTAGAAATGAACCGCCGCACTATGGGCTGAAATCGAAAAAAGGTAGAATAAGCCTCAAAAATGTTTTTTTAAGTACGGAATTTGAAACTTTGCACAATTAAAATTAAAAAGAACTTTTTCCTTTCACATTAATATTTATTCGCACATTTACACGACAATGGTTTTAACGTAAGACGTCATCATCAGGTGATTTCTAAAGAGGTTCATCACATCCTTTTATACCAGGCTAGGAGGGCGAGGGAGGAAGGTTACTAGGTTGAACGGATTGGTCAACAGAGACCACAATATACAGCTAGGTTACAGGGTACTATGAAAAGGAGAAACATATTATGGAAATTAGTCTCCAATATATATACCCAAGCAGGGGCCTCGACTTACAAACATATTGGGAGGGCCCGTGTCTGGGCCTTGCCCTGGGAAATTTTCTAAATTTTAGATGAAAAATAGTGAGTTGTAAAGTTTTTTAAAGAGCCTTTTAGAGGAATCATATGATCAAGATTAGAACCCCGAAAACTCGACTCACTCTAACTCGACAGTTCGGGAAACACCATTAGCCTGACACATAATTTGGCTTTGAAAAAAGAAAGAAAACATCAACTGGACGGTATTTTAGTAAAAAGTTAATATCATTTACAGTTCTAATTACGCTCATAGACTATTACAGAGCGGTGAAATTATAGCTCTGGAAAACTAAAATTATTTTAAAATTAATCCAAAGCTAACATAATAGAATAAAACATATAATATTGCTGTGGCTCAGCAATAGAACTTTGATTTATAAGTGATATAGATAATTTAAGTTTAATTTGAATAATACTCACGGTTTATTAAATTAAAACAATATCTCAACGTTAATCCTGTAATACTGCTAGTAAACTTTATACAGTACGCATTATACTTTCATTCAACAAGTAGGTACATAGTGGGTTTTAATTGGGTTTTACACTCTAAAAATACTGAAGTACTCGATATATAATACAGTGCTGTAGTACGAAATATATATAAATACAGAACTGAACTATCACTAACATTTCGGAACTGAAAATTTAACATTATGTATGTATTTATCTGTTTTACAATGATTTTTAATTTTGCTATAAATACCAATATTAGGGCAAGAGTGTCTTAAGAAAGGTGCAAATGTCGAGCGTCTGAATGTATTGCTTTGTATGAAGTCGTATCGCTCCGCCCCCCCTAACGAATTTTTGAGGGGGCTGGGGCCCTCTCAGGCCCCATGGAGTCGGCGCCACAGTTCCCAAGTGAGGGAGATTCGAATACAGCTCTCGATGGACTACAATACTGCAAAGTTTGATTGAAATCTGAGATCCGGTTTTCCGACACCACCCTTATTTAATATAAGTTTGGATCCCCATCTCTTCAATGGAAGACTTTATATTCCATTGAAATGTTTAATAATACGCTTTCAAATATTTTCTCTTTACCTGTTGTTTCGTTTAAACATTTGATCTGAAAATTCACACTTTCCCGGATAGGATTCGAGCACCAAAACCACCGGGCTACGACTCATTCTTGATCGTGGTGGATTTCTAAGGGAATATTTTTGACCTGAAAATGTTAAACTACGTTTTTGTTCAAGGTATTGGTTACATAACCTCCTATGGGGAAATATTCGTGGATAGCTTCCGATGGGCTACAACACTGATTGAAATCTGATACTCGGTTTTCGGACACCCTCCTTGTATAATGATAAAATATATTTGACATTAGTGGAGTAACAAAAAAAAATTCCTTTTCTTATATTGATAGTCCAAATGACTGATTTGATCGTTTTCTTCTTAAAAATAAAATTCTGACAACTATGATGAAATTTGAAAACATGAATTTCTTCCATATAGTTGCATACAGTGCTCCCCAATCACTCTCGACAGAAAACAACGTAGAGAGTAAAGTATAACTATATCCTGCATTCAATATCTTTTCAGGGGGACGGGGTAGAACATAGCAACGGTTTAGACAACGAGCATCATGTCAATGGAAACCTGGGCAATTGCTCTTTACGCTCAAAACGAGATTCAGAGTGCACGGAGGGAAAGGAACAACGAAGTAGCAAGGATACAAAATCAGTCTGTCTCCGAAATCCGGAGGCTGGAGATGGAAAACCAGAGACTAGAGATTGAAAATCAGAATTTGCGAGAAGAGATGCAGTATAGAAGACAACGCTATGCTCTGGATATCCAGGAACGAGATAGCAGATTTAACGAGATGAAGGAATGGGAAGAGGAGAAAAATATGGAAATAGCGAAAAACGCAAGGAGGTTGCAGGACGAGTACAGGGAGAAAGAGAAATATCTACGGGATCGTGAGAGGAAATTGCAGGAAGATGTGGCTGAGCTGAAGATGGAAGAGGCGAGAATGAGGGAAGAAGCACGCGTGGATATCAGGAAAAAGGAGGAGAAACTAAATGAGATCGCGGATGAGCTGCACAAGAAGGAGGAACGGATGAAGGAGGCGGCGGAGAAGAGGTCGCGAGAAATGGAGGCAGAGTATAGAAGGATGATGGAGGAGATCCAAAGGAATAGAGAAAGGCTGATAGAGGATGAAAAGAGGATAAGGGAAGAGGGGGAGAAGGTAAAGAAGGAACTGGAAAAGATACGGGAGGAGGAAGAGAAAAAAGCGGAGGAGAGAGAGGCGCACATGTGCCAAATTTCGTGCACAGATTTCGTCCGTAAATTGGTTTGCAATATCATTTGACCCTTAGTTCTTTACCTCTACGAATGCTGTGTAAGCTAGCGCAAAGAGTTTTTAAGTAATATAATTCCTTTGGGATGCGATAATATATTAAACTGAAATCTATTTTTGTGTTAACTTAATCAATACATCTATTGTTTTAATATAAAAATATTTTTATTATCTATTCTGTGTGTCTTTCGCTATTATCATTGTTAAACCATACTGAAATCTATTTTTGTGTTGCCCTAATCTCTATGCTGAGATAATAATATAAATATGATTTTTAAAGTTATTGGTACCTTCTCCGAGCGATGAATTATATCACTAACATAAGTTTCAGGAATTCACCGTGTAATATCGGAAATTCGCCATTTTTTTTGGGAAGATAAATAAAAGGAATGATTGCTGGAAGAAAAATAACATGTGTAATATATATAATCCCAATATGTTTGCGGAATCATTTAGATTTTCGAAGGTTTTTTCAGCAATGGAAATGAGGTACCAAGAAGCCTATTGTGCATTGTTTCTCGTGTGCTCATGCGTTCAGATTGAGATAATGTCAAGAATTTCAAGATTTATGGATAGGAATAAATGTATCTCAGCTATTACGTCTCAGCAGTGTTAAAAACTTTGTGTAATAAACAACTTTGGAATGAATAAATCTGGATTATATTCAGTCGTTTGTCCTGTCTTAGGGCAAATGATTTTATTTCAATTATAGCACACATATCGATGGCTAAGTTCTAACAACACGTATCTCAAAATTTGGCCGGTTTGAGTTAATACTGCTAATACAGATAACGTTTTTTTTAATTTCAATTAAAATTACATACAAATAATTAAAATAAATCGTTTTTTTTGCTCTCCTGAAAATTCACAATTTTTGAGATATGTGTTGTTAGAACTTAGCCATCGGTATGCTGAGTCAACTCCAACATCCTCGAAAAAGCGCGTGTAAAACAATAAAATATCTTTCCACGCAATGGCCCAGCAAGGGGGGATTTTGAGGAATATCCCCCCCTGAGGTCCAGAGAATGTTTTTTAATTTAATCCATTTTACTTAGTTGGATCGATATTACTTATAGAATAGTGTAAGGGTTCCTTAAATATCCTTCAGAAAGCCGTAAAACTCACCATTGTGAACCATTTATCCTATTTTTTTCTGGGGGAGGGCCCCCTCACCTCCCGCTTACCCTGGCGGGTATTCCATACCCCCAGTATTAGTTGCGCCTAAAAACCCCCTAGCTAAAATTCCTTGCTGTGCCCCTGATTCTACGGGCATATGAAATTATTCTACCGGTCATAGAATTCCTTTCTGTGAAGAATTAAGTTATTACGTCACATTTACATCAAAAATTTCAATGCTGCTCAACACATAAAATCTACCTCAAGTACTCTTGAATGCATTTCAAAATTGTTGCGTTGTGTTTGTTCTGGTATTGACGGAGTATGTCACTAACTCATCCAGTACACTACAGGTTAAGCTATACCAAATTAATTTGTTTCGTGAGTTGTTGCATGTATTGATTTCATACTGCTTAATTAATTGAGTTGTTATGTAATTAATTTTGTTATTCGGCAAGTAATGGTACTGCACATGGCCTAACTCTACAGCTACTGATTTTTTTTAATTTTCTGTAATTAAGTTTATTTGAATCAATAATGGTATAGCGTGTTGAGGTTATCATACCGTTTTCGATTCGCGAATTCTATCACACACTAATCGCTTATTTGCAGCCTATCCGCATCATATTCTCTTCTTGACCTCTCTACCCCGTCATATAGCAAATAGTTCAATTTTTTTTTCGAGTTCTGACCCTGATCAATCCTCACCTGAATTACTTCATTCCACAGCTTTTCCGTGCAAATTAAAGTATTTAAGTCTTTCTCTTCTTCCCACTCTCTCCTATTCTTTTCTATTTCCGTATTCTATTCTTCCCTCTGCAATTCCGCATCCAATGTCAACCTTCTGTTTTTCTCCTCCAACTGCATCCTTACCATCTCGTCCTCCACCAAATTTCTCCTCCATTTCCTTCACATTCCTCGCCTTTTCACGTTCCCATTCCATTCTTTCATTCTCCCATTCACCCTTCAATTCGCTATTCTGAGTCTTCCACCAAGAGTCCACCTCCTCCACCCTCTTCCTCCACTTTACCTCCACTCTCATCCGTTCCTTCCTCAATCCATCTTCGATCTCCTTTCTCACCTTTTGCTCCATCTGATCCACGTTTCTGTTCAATCCGACCTTGCCTCTCTGCTCCTCCAGCTCTTCGTCGTAATTTTGCAGGTTTGTGGTAGTTTTATGGGGCCAAGATCCAGCCAGGTATATTGGACCCAAGCAATGTTCGAGCGCGGCCCTTTTCCAAACCCTTCCCCGGACTCCGACAGATAATGCGGGTCCTAGGGAGACGGTCGTAACAGTAGGAACCCACTTCTACCGATATGACCTGTCGTAGTATATTTTTTACCATGTTAATTCCAATACTTAGAGGTAAATAAATGCACTAATCAAATTCGTCGCGGTTGAGCGATTGAATGCGTCTTTTTATCGAGGGTCTACGATGAGAAATGAGGATTTTACAAAAAGCGATCAAATTTACGTCGGTTGCCTATAGAGTATTGGCAACGCCGTAATTTTGTGATGGGAGCGGGAACGAAAGAAACTCCGTTTTCTTCTTCCCCCACTCCACTTTTTAGCTCGTCCACGTGTATTAATGAATCCGGAATTCTGTACATCAACTTCTCCATGCGATCCACCAGTAGAGTGTATAGCCGGGGATGACCAAAGACCAGGATCCCGTCAAGCACGCTCCCCAATGAGAAAATGTAACAATAAAAGCATGCAATCTACATCTACATAAAACCGCGCGAGCCACCTCCAGGGTGCTTTGCTCGGGGCGATCAATCTCCAACATTCAGCATGTAGGAGAACCGCAATATGTACACCACGCGGTCATTAAATGCTACAGTTAATTATTACAAGACATATGTGTACTTTCATATGTTTCAATATCTCAGCACAGTGTTCAACGCCAAAACAATGATGTATTTTGAGTATTGGTGAAAGGATATTTCAGCTTAGACTAAGCGCAGTAGCCCCTATATAAAGAAACCGCGTGATAGTGAAAGATAAAGACTTCAGTAAGCCATTAAAAATCTGAATTAATCCGTAAAAGAAGGTTTATATCATTGACGCTATAATCGAGGCTCTCCTATGACCTTGGCAGAAAACAGAATCAAGCCCATATCTACCCTCACATATTACTCAGCAAACCACCTACAGAGGTATATTGGCAGGGGGTGATCAATCACCAGCATTCAGCATGCAAAATAGGCATGGCTACCTTCGTCAGAAAATAAACTGCTCATGGATTTAAAAAATCTGACAGAGATTCCTTTCGAGTTGTTCTAAGAGGTCAGTTACACTAACAAGACTATCATAACAAATTTTCAGGTACCTGGCAGCCCTTCTCAGTACGCATTCTAACTCTGTTTTTAAGCTTATTTCATGAGGACCACAGCATTGGTACTGTGTTCGAAATGGAGTCTCAAGAGGGAGAAGTAGCTCATTTGTCTCACTTTGTCGTCACACTTTCCTAGTATCCTTTAAAATAACCTAATTTACGATTAGTTTGAACTGTCATTTCCTGAATATGTTTATTCCACCATAGATCAACATAGAGCCTAACTCCTTAATCTTTACGGAGTCTAGAGTCTCAAATTTGGTACCTTGAATGAAATATCTCTTTTGAGGAGAGGCTTTTTTTCAGAAATTCATTACTGCGCATTTTTTTTTTCAAATTTAAGTCTAACTGCCACGCATCTCAACATGCTTGGACTGCAATAAGGTCGTTCGTGAATTCACCCCTATCTTAATAGCAACGGATTTTCATGTAAACATCAGCATCGTCTGCAAGAAATCGAAGTCAAATGTCTACTATTTCACCAATATTGTTGATGCAGAGACGGAAGGGGATTGGGGTTATAATAATAATAATAATACGAAACTGGGAAATGAAAAAAACTCCAATGGCCGTAACAGGGGACCTCGTCGCAGGTTAAAACAAAACACTGTGTTGGTATGCTGGAACGGGAAGATTCGCAACAGTGACCAACCCCAGCCTCTCAACCGGAAACCCTTCACAACCACTCGTTCAACTATGAAGGAACCTTCGCGAGGGTTTTGGTGGGCCTCGCTAAGGCTGCTTCCGTTCAATAAACTCACACCCAATCACTCGCTCCACTCCGAAGGAATCTTCGTGAGGGTTTTGGGGGTCCTCGCTAAGGCTGCTTCCGCTAAGAAATCAATCAATTGTTCGAAAACGAGCGATGGAACTGCCACCTGGACGGGAGAAGCGTACCGGTTTCGGAATCCAAGATTCACTTCTCAACGCAACTGAGGAATTCGAGCTTCACTTCAACAAAGGCTGAGTGATGTAGAAACAATGGACACCGCTGTAATATATAGCTAGAGAGGGGGGGCGGTTGTGGGGTTAACCTGAATCCGCCCAATGTAACAAAACCTGTATCACACCCTGTATCGCTCCACTGTAGTCCACTCTTGCATCGCTAGGGCACGGTACTTTGTTGTGTTTTATACTATTAAAAAGAGGTAGCTAAGTGCTTCAATTCAGGGTAAGAATTGTCAAGTGAGAAAGAAGACGTATTCTTTAAGTACCCCTGGTACTTAGAGCGCCTTCCGGAGACACTAAAAATGGGCGTTCGCTTTGAGTAAGTATTTAATTTTTTCATTAACAATATGCGCTACAGCAACAATTTTTGGTATGTATCAACATAATGATGCAAAATTATTAATAATACATTAAATTTTTGGTATTGCTTTCCATTTCTGTAATATTCTCTGATAAATGGTACTGTGACATAAATGTCACAGCGGGCGGATCCCTATGCAAATTTTCAAAGTTGCCAATTACATGCTCTAGTCAGAACTTATTGCAATTTCAACGTTTTTTCCTACATATTCTCACCAAAAGATTTATTATTTATCAATTAATCGATAAATTTGCATTTATTAACTTTTCTTAGTGATATCGTTAGCTCAGAGATATTACACTGCGCGAAGCCAAAGATCTCCCGGAAAACGAAGACTTTGACGAAGTGTGCCTAATATACCTTGAGCCACCAGAAGCAGCAGTTATCTCTGATGAGGACATTGCAGATAACCAGGCTGGTGGACTTGTGGAAAATTGAACGGGAAGACAACCTCGGGGAAGAGTGGAGCTTGTTTTGCGGCTTGATAATGATAATTCTTAAGAATTTCACGAGAAGTCCGGAAGAATTTCGGTACCAGTTACTCATAAGGAAAAGGATTCGAAGTCAACGAAGCCTAAATCACTTCTCCAACAGAAGAAAGTAAAAAGAGACACGCAATTTGCGGCGGGAAGGTCATTTTATAAAAAATAGGTTATCCTCCGAAAAAGATCTTCCTGAATAGAGGGAAAAATCAAGTGTAGAAATGTTTGAAATAGTTTTTCGGATGACATTCTTTTTTTCTCGCGGTAGAATCAGATAATTATGCTACGTCTATTGTTTTTTCATATCCTAGCATCGGCAAAGAGGAGATGAAAATTTTCATTGGAATTTTACTGTTATGAGGTAGTAACAGGTTTCCATCCAAGCGATGCTCCTGGGAAGATTCTGGGGATGTTCTCAACTCAATGGTTACCGTAGCCTAGCGAAGGAATAGGTCCCTTGTGATAAGTAGATACCTTCACTGTGCAGACAATACGATGCCCGACATGGAAGACAAATTGTGGGAAGTCAATCCGTTTTGGTGGTGTTTTTGGAGTATTTTTTCTTGGTTTTTGGGTGTACTTGTGACCAGATTGTACAAGGACCAGATTTCCGTTCATAAATGTGATTACGTTATCCAGCCATAATATTACATTGCATATGTAATTAATATTTAGGAGCAGCAAATTTAGAAGCCTGAGAAATATTTTCCCTTACCTGTATGCGATGCAAGAGCGTAATGCTTTCATACGACCACACCGGTGACAGCGTCTCCAGCTAATATCAGTCACTCAAAATTTTACCGCCCAGGACATTTTGCGAACTCTTGGACGGCCGTACAATCTCAAGGCAGCAATATTTCTTCCTATCTTTCCGAGCGCTCCACAAGAGTGTAGGTACCCGATAACAGGAGGCAGATAAACGTTTGAAAATTTGCTCCAAGATAAATTGATTCAAGGAAAACTTGAAACTTCTGACGATCGATACATAAATGAGGCGTACATTATCCTTTTAGAGAAAGATATGCCATTGTAATTTAAGGCTGACTCAGACGTTTGTGTCTCAGGCAATCAATTGTATCTAAGAGTGCAATTTCATCGCAAAGTGTCACAAAAGTGATTTTCGATAGTTATAATGAATAATCGGAGATAATATGTTTATTTGTAACTTTAGAGGTCCTGTTACGTGCAATACGTGAATGTGAAAAAAATGCTCAGATGAAGGTGTCTCTTTAGCAGACTATTTTACTATCACTCATTGCAAACTATAACATCCTCATGATTTATTTTTTCTTTTAATCCGCAAATATTCGTATTTTACCCGTGCTTATCATTCCATATAAACAAGATTACATCAATAGATAAAAACGTGAGCTCTACGGCCTCAATGTCAACTGAGAAATGAAAAACTCCAATGGCCGTAACAGCACCGCATTCACACGTAACAGCACAAGATTCGCAGCAGCGACCAACCCCAGCCTCTTAACCGGAAACCATTCACAAACACTCGTTCAACAATGAAGAGACCTTCGCGAGGGTTTTGGGGGACCTCGCTAAGGCTGCTTCCGTTGAATAAACTCACACCCAATTACTCCCACCCTTTTTATCTATCGTTATGGCTCTCCAGTAATTTGAGCTCAATAAATTCAGACAACAAAGAGCAAAGATCTCCTTGAATGGGGAGGACATCCGCTTTCTTAAAAACTGCAAACAGAACGATATCTTTCCCAGAAAGACCAGGACAACAAACCACAAATTCCAGCGACGTCCTCAATCATTTCTAAAGAAACGTTTTCCAATAAAGAACTTGTTCAACTATGGCCTAAATTTCAGCTTGAAACCAAAATCGCCTCCTTTAACAGATATTATTGCACATATAGAAGCTTCCACCAAATTCTTTGACAAGGCAACTAAAGACTACATCTGGAAGAATTGTGAAAAACAGTTAAAAAATAACCTTTCCAAAGCCAAAATCTCACAGTGTCATAATTTTTCTAAACGACATTTCCATTTAATTAAAATCTTAAAATAAAAAAATGCTTCTATACAAAAGCTGATAAAAGCAACCTAGTTGTCATACAGGATAAAGATACATACTACAATAAAGTCACTACTTTATTATAAACAGGGCCATATTCCGAGAGCCCCAAAAACCTTGTTAGGCAATAAATTTCTCAATTTAAATCATTTCTAAAAGATTTCCCTGTTTTATTAGACAAAAACACTTCTTTCAAACTGAATTTTTCAAATCCTACTCTCCCTAGGTTATATTGCCTACCCTAAGTCCAATTGCCCGATGAGACCCATTGTATCAGGGATCGACTCCCCCACCTATTTGTTGTCCAAATGGCTAGTCGCCCAGCTTGCACAATTTAACTTCCAGAGTCCGCATTCCATTAATAACAACGTAGACTTTGTTAACAAAACTAAAAACTATATTTTCTGAAGACGAGGTCATGGTTTCTTTTGATGTAAAGAATTTATTTCCATGTGTGCCTATTGACATTGCCATTCATTCACATAAAACATGGCTTCATTCCTACCTTTTGATCAGAAAACCATAGAAGAGTATATATGCCTCACAAATTTAGTAATGAACCAAAATTATTTTACCTTTAAAGGGAAACACTACAAACAAAATTTCGGTACCGGTATGGAAAATTCACTCTCACCATTTCTAGCCAACGTCTTCATGGCGTATTTCGAAACAACCTTCAAGAAGAAATTCTCCTACTCCTGGTCCATTTTAGGTTCCTTATCAGCAATTTTAATTGTAGGAAAGGAGGACTCCTGTGACTCGTCGTCATTGTGAACAATGGAGCGTCTGCGGTCACCTCATCTCCACTAAAGCTTCTTTTTTTCTGATTAGGACCCCCCCATGCGCTCTCCAATACTATATGTACAGCAGTTATAATGGAAGGATCCATTGCATCCATCACAAGACTCAAATAAACCAACCTATGGAAGAGGGGTTTTGTATTTAGCACAAGACGTGATGCTCAATTGTGGATTTGGAAACGTAAACAAAGTTTGCTTTGCATAAAAAGAACTTATAAATTTTATCAGAGTGCCACCAAATTAGTGTGAAAAACACACACTATAAACTGAGCAAAAACGAGAGTCGTTGGCAATAGTCAATCCAATGAATAGTAAACAAAAATTTAAATTTGCAGAAATAAACCCTTTAGCTTATTTAAGAAAGCCACCAGCAGTTACAAAAAATCTGTAAGTAAAGATTCACTTGATAACACAAAAAAATGTTTAGCTGGAATACTAATATCAAGCTTTAAAACCATAAAATCTGCACACGCAATCAAGACCTCTTGCACATGCAATCAAAATAATAATATTAATAGTAGTAATAATAAAAATAATAATAGTAATAAAAAATATAAAATAAATTGAATTAAAAAATATTTGGAAGTTGAAAGACGTCAGCATTCATCCACTGATAATCTCTGCGGAAGGAGTTTTGTCTAAAAGATTCAAAAAAGAATTCTAAGGCCTGGGAATGAAAAAAAAAAACTGATAAACCACGGGCAAAAAGCTGTTTTTCTACAGACCTGCCAGATCGTGAGAATATTCCTGGGTCGGGCATGATTGGACAGTATAGGATAGGGTGAATTCTCTTCCTTAACATCCGAGCCTAATCCTAATTTGCCCTAAGGATAGGTGAATATTACCGTCTGGTATAACCAGCTGAGAAATCGCATGAACTAATAATAGTAATTATAATACTAATAATAATATATGCCTTTATTCAGGCGAGGTTGAGGCTAAAAAGTCCCCTCTTCCATCTAATCCGTCATTAACATCATTGCTTTCTTATATACTAAGGTAAATAAAAATGTGTGCATTTATTTATCTTCATCGCCCCAAACGCAGCTCAAATAAGGCCTTTTACAAGGCGAAAATGATGTGCTACAACGGCTACCACACACGAACATGCCCTGGGTAGGGACAACCTACACAGGCAGCACTCGAACCCACGACCTTCGGTTTGGCAGGCGAGGACTTTACCCCGCCGCCAACCCCAATCTCCCAACTGTAATGTAAGCAGGGGGGATTCAGCATCAAACTTTGGGGGGATGCAATACTTCCCGGGAGAGAGGGACGATCTCCCGCGTAAAATATTTTTGTAGGGAATGCTGCGCTCTACGACATGGGTCTTCAACCCGCCGTCCCCGGGCCGCGTGCCGCCCGCCAGCTAATCTATTCCTGCCCCTAGAGGCTTAAAGAAAATATTGTATCGCGAACCAAATATCGACTCACTCGTCCAAAATAAACAATATAAAAAAATCGCATTGCTTGATTGAACTCCTTAACTAATATACAATATTACACTTTGATATCATACGTTTCTTTTGTACTTAATTGATGTGGCGGTAAAGTGATGAGGAGCATTGTGGCCCTGCGGATGATGCGAAATCGATTTTTGGCCTTGAATTTAAAAAGGTAAAAGACGCCTACTCTACGATAAATGCAACACTATTTCTCTAACGTTTGAGACTTGTAGCCATGCATTTGCATATACATACCCTGTACTCCTTCACAAGGATTAAAAAAAAAACAATTACACTAAGAAAAACTAAAAATTTTAGACAAAATTTGTAGAGGGGTCATGACCCCCGTAAACCGCTCCCCTGATACCACCACTGAATGCTAATAATGATATAGGCAAAAGATTCGAAGCAGGCGTTTCTGGCGAGACCGATTCATCACGAGGCAGTTCATCACGGGACCGGTTCCTCACGTGATCCGTTCTATTCTAAGAAAGAACGGAAAGAACTCTTTCTCGAGAATCGGTACCATGAGCGAGCGTGTGGTGAAACACGTCAGTCGAGACGTGAGCCACTCTCGGAGAAGTCGTAGTTGTCTGGGAGAGCGTTACAGAGGCCAGTTATGAGGAACGGATGCCGACTCTGGGAACAAAGACGTCGCTGAGGGAGAGAGTGCTATCGTGGGGTGGCGAGAAGTCGTCCATTTAAAACCAGCTGACACCAGTGTCGTCATAAATTTTATAAACCGCCCGAGCTCCTTCATCCTCTTCAACAGTCCGTATTCGCCACAGAGCAGCAGAGGAAACGGCGCGACGCCCAGACGATAGCTGCCTTTAGCTGCTCCCCACTTAAGGTAATATATATATGAGCTTTTAAAATTATATACGAGGGCGGTTTTTTGTTCAATCTCCGATGGGTCATGAACAGGGGGCCGGCCGATTGTGTAACTTTACGTTCGAACGTAAAGATCCGGTTCTCGTGGAGTTTAGATCAACTGCTCGAAAACATTTGAAGGGGCGATTGTGATATTGTGTGACTTGATAAGATTTTGTGTGACTTTACGTTCGATTGTTTTCCGGCTATCTATCGAATGTATCTCGTCGTCAACAAATCCCTTGACGTTACGACCATCGCCAATCGTTCGCAGGTGAGGTTTGGGATTGAATTTAACTGTTTATTACCTTTCATGTTCATGTTGGATATCTTATTTGTAAAAGTCATTTTAGTTTATAAATCGGAGTGTTATGTTGTTAATGATGTGAATGAGTGGTGAATTGACACATTTAAATACAATGTGTACGTTTTGGTTTACTATAGTACAAAGATGAGTAAGTTTACATTTGCTTCGATAAGTAATGTGTGTACAATTCGTGTGTGCAATTGGAATGAAATTATGCTTTTTGCATGATTGATTTAAACGTGATTGGTTTATAGTATATTAGCTATATCAGGGGTTCTCCAATTTACTAGGCCACGAGGGCCACATTCGAAGTGCCTAATCGCCGGACAGCAAATTTTCCGATAACTGAAGTATTAGATACCAACGACTACTGAAGTATCCGGTGGCGAATTTCTTATTTACGAACAGTTGAAGGCCACTTTAACGTGTAGTACAGCGCTGCAATTCTCCTAGCGGCGTTGCATAGAGTTAAACGAGCGAGAATCGCGCGCTACTTGAAACGAGTGCGCCGGCCGGACGAAAGCCCTTCGCGGGCCGTATTTTGGAGACCCCTTAGCTATACTATAGCTGCGCTACAAAATATTTGCAAAATTATATCCTCTACAAGGTTCTCAAATAGTTCATTATAACTTCTAAATGATGTCGTAAATTAAGTAGAATAGATATGATTTTACGTACTTCAATGAATGTCTCTGATCCGATATTGTGTTCTCAAGAACATAGAATTTTCGAATCTATATTCGGTTGTTTCAGACGACAGGAGATATCAAAGATGACTATATTTATTTGATTTTTCTTTCAAGTAATGAGTGAAAGGTTTGTGATATTAAGAATGTTTTTGATTTAGAATATTAAAGGTACTTATTTATTTCGTGAGTTACGTGCTGTTTGTTTTAACTGTTAACCTAACGACTATTATTAAAACAAGTCCTACTAATTCACACTCGCGAGTTTTTATTCCTGGCAAATATTCATTATGTTGGGGCATTGCTCCTACTTGCGGACACACAAAGGTGAAGACGGGAGCCGATCAATATCGAATATATATATATATATATATATAGTTACATTAATAAAAAGCGAAATGCAATAGAAACGAATCGCACACATACCGCGAAATTTAAAATAATCAGCGATGTCTGAGTAAGAACTATATACGCCAAATATCAGCTACGCGCCAACAGAAAGAAAAGTATATAATATTGAAACGAAAATGATTGCTTTCTACGCAAAGTTAAATTCTTTCAATAATATAAACCCAATTGTCGAATTGTCTCTGAAGCCAATATTGTTAGCTTAGTTTTGATTTTCAAAACAAGCACAGCTACTCTCAGCCTTACTGCGCATGCGCAAATAATCGCGAAACGTATTCCCAATTCCAAGTAAGTATTATGCCTCGTTCACATTACGATCGTCCGAGCCGTCGTCGGAACTATCGTGCATTCACACGACGATGGTTGAAACCTGTGCTGCTCTCTAGTGCTGACATCTAAAGTGAACGGGAAATTGATGATAAGCAAAGCTGTTGAGGTTTGCATTGACAAGATGTTACTGTTTTCAACGTGTATAAACCGAATAATTTTTCTTCCGCTCATATTCTTCCTTCATAGGACAAATCCATGAAAATAATAGAGCTTCACGAGCTTTTCGTCCTTCTCTTGTCGCTTCCGTTTTCGGTCTCCCAGCGCCTAACCATCGTAAAGTGGCAACGTTCGGAACTACGTCAACTATAGTCAGGACTTGCATTCACACGGCTAGTTCGGTCAACTATAGTTAGGACGACGGCTCGGACTATCGTAATGTGAACGGGGCATTACAATATCGTAACTTTCGATTGCTAGTTGACTATCGTCCATACAGAATCGCTCCTACAGCTAACGTTCGAATACCCGGAGCTCAATCGAGAGTGAACGGATCTCTAACGATGGAAAGGTAGCCAAGTTACACAATCGGCCCCCAGAAGACGAAGTAATTGATTGAAAATAATTTCATCGCTAAATGTTCATCACAATGGTGGTGGTGTCCGTTCGCCATAATGGCTTCGGCGATTGAGGAATTGGTCGTGCCAGTGGACAAGCTTTATTACACCTTCTTTGTAGGATGTTACCGCGAACGAATTCCAATGAATTCTTCCTTTGTCCTGCAGCTCATCGTCCGTTTGAAAACGCTTCCCTCCTAACAACATCTTCATTTCGGCGTAAAATGCAAGTCACACGGCTGTAGGTTGGCATTGCAAGGCGGGTGATCGAAAATGCTGCGTTTAAATTGCTCAAGGAGCGGTTGGGCTGCATCAGCGGTGATTTGACGGGCGATGCCATGGATCAGAACACTTCCAGAGGTCAGCATGTCTCCTGTTTTATTTTGATTGGGAATGAGCGTACTGTTTCACACTGTTAAAAAAATCTCTTTAATCGGCGTAAAGGTCGCATGTCCCTTAACCACATGTAGGAAAGTGCGACGACAAAGTGAGAGAAATTAGCTACTTTTCCCTCGTTAGACCACATTTGGAATACGCTGCCAGTGTTTGGGACCCTCATGAAAAAGGCTTAATAACAGAGTTAGAACGCGTGCAAAGAAGAGCTGCCAGGTATGTGAAAGGTCGTTACGATAGTCTTGTTAGTGTAACTGACCTCTTACATAAACTCGGATGGGAATCTCTGTCGGACCGTAGATTGAAAAATAGACTAAACCTTTTAGATAAATGCAAGAGCAGTGTCTTTTCTGACGAAGTTAACCATATCTTGCGGACGCCAACGTACTACGGAAGATCAGATCATATAAATAAAATGAGAGAGATAGATTGCAGAACAGACAGATTCCGAATGTCATTTTTTCCACGATCAATAAGAGATTATAACGGCAGCAACAGAACGCGTAAATAGATTGCATGACTTGTAGTGTAGCCTACTAACCTATGTAAAACTTACTGCATGTTTCTGAATTTCTATTCTATATTCTATTTCTAACAGCATATGGTAGTATAGTTTGATATTATACGGGACGTTTCTTGGACGGTGTGGTGTGCATGTGGGAGTCCAAATGCATGCTGCATGCTGGTGATTGATCACCCCCTGCCAAACACCCTAGAGGTGGCTCGCAGGGTAATTTGTAGGTGTAGGTGTCAATGCTGAAGCCATTCGGTGAGTTTTTTGGCTGTTGCTCCGCAGTGTACACTTGGCCTGGAGGATCAATTGAGGAAGTGTATCAATGAGTTTGCAACTAACCTAAAACTAACATCTTACGATCTCAAATGACTTGAGCGTGTGGTGAAGCGAGGACGCGCAATTGCCCTACCGGCACCGTACCCGCCTGTCGCTTGTACCTATGGTGTTTTTGCTGAGCTATCGGAGGTTGTAAAAATCTGCCCCAGTGTATTCCGATTTAGGGAGGTGCGATTACTCGAAAATTTTAGTACAGTGCTTCCAGTACCATTGTGAATGTTGAGTCGAGTCTAGTAGTTCCGATTACAGAGTTCTCGTGACCACTTAGGGCTCTTCCGAGCAGTTTATATGCATAAACTGACGACAATTACTTAGGGTAATTCATTTCAATTGTGCTAATGGAACTGTTTAAGTCGCATTAATTTTCATTCGTTTCCTAATTCTGACACACTCACATCTGTGATATCACTATTCCTAATTTTTTTTTCCATTTCACGTCATACATTTTTATTAGGTAAGAAACAAGACCTTCCACCGGCAGTGAGTAGTTTTAATGGAACAGTTCGTAATCAAAATATCAGTTGATATATATCTTTTTTAAGTACTAGCTGCATATTCGGCACCTCGTATATTGAAGTCACATATTTGCACCCCCCTTAATTGCATTTGAACGAGGGTGAGGGGTACACGTAGAGATCTGAAATATTTCAGGCCTTATTTTTGATCGGTCCCCCAACTTTTTTTCATTGGGCCAGTTGGATTTGAAAAAAATCGATTTTTCCGATCCGCCCTAATGGGTAAGGCTTTCCTAAAATGCCTAAATCGTAAACACCCGGATTACATCTTAAACATAACCTACTCGGCGTATTAGTTCCGTCTTAAATTTTTCATCGCCATGTTATGTACACTTGCTCCTAAATGCACCAAAAATGCGGCGGATGAGGTATGTATGATCTTAGGTTTTCCCGGCGTATCAGTTGCAGAAAACTTTCTCGGGTTTTCCACCGGCTGCTGTCGTCCATGTGTCCCAGCGTGTGTGAGACATGGACGACATCAACCGGTGGTAAACCCGAGAAACTTTCCTGCGAGGTAATATATGAATGCTGTGGGGTGTTATTTGTGGAGCACGGACATAAAGAGGGTTTCATAAGACCGAAATACTTTTAACGAGCAAGATGTTGATTTTTTTCCTGCTCAAAAGCTGCTGGTACATCTCTAAGTCATTTCTTTTTTGAAAAGAGATGAATGAAATTAATAGAAATTGCTGACTTTTGTCAACGGCGCTCTGTACTCACGAAATGGCAGGATTTGGGGGAATCAACGGGGACACGCCCCCCTGCCCTCTTTCGCTCTTTGCAAAACCGATCATTTACTCTCTCGAGCTTATTCTTTAAACTGGTGTGTCGCGGTGTACAAATGGCAAAAGAAATTGCAATGTACGTGTAATATAAATTTACCCATTCAATACTAGACGAGATATAAGAAAACTAGAAAATTTTACCGCTGCATCAATAAAAATCAGGCAGTGAGAAAGAATCATGTTTTCAATGAACAGCGGCATAGGATACAAAAATGCCAGAAAGAAAACTCGAATATCAATGATTTACTAGCAGTCATCGGGCTATCTGAAGAAAAATAAAATTTCATAGACGTCAGATTGTGTGGACCTTGAATGATTCAGTGTGTTAGATGCACGCAGCATCTGAGTTTTGAGGAAGAACCTGAGGATATGATGTGTGGCAAAGGGTACAGACATGCGGGACTCGAAAAAAATGGATCCGAAGAAAGAAACTACCTTAAATACAGTAACGTCATGGCAAAATTAGCAGTGCCGGAACGCACTATCTTTAGCATTTTTAGGAGTGAAGTATTACTCTTGTGTTTTTTATTACAAGTTATTATTTACATTTTATTACACACATTTTTGTTTTGGTTACAAATGCATTTATTAGAAATTGTGAGGCAACAAAATTGATAAAAGTGTTATTTGATTATTATGTCTTTTGTTAACCAGGGCCGGGATGGCGTTCAGGTACCATAACACCACTGCTTAAATAGTACTGATAACCTTTTCCATTAAGGAAGGCTGAGAATATGTAACGTGGTACTTTTTTCCCGTGGTGAGCGTCAGCTCTGAGCGCTCACTCTCCCTGAATGCATCCGATCAAAGCAACGACGTACGGTTGTGGGGTGCGAATTTCGTGTTTAAACTAAAAATGCAATTCTAAAGCGTAAAATTCTTTTTAGGAGTAACATCGTCAACTTCCCGTTAAGGCTGAGACCATTAGTTCCCCATGCATGCAAAATATGAGTACGTCACTCCATTTACAACCGCATTCCCTACATCTACATATACATACACATCTACATAATAACCTGCGAGCCACCTCTAGGGTTTTTGGCAGGGGATGATCAATCACCAGCATGCAGCATGCAATTGGACTCCCGCATGCACAGTACACGGTCCGAAAAACGTCACGCATACTAACAAATTATACTACCATATGCTGTTAGAAATACTAATAAAAATAAAAAACATGCATCAAGTTTTACATAGGTTAGTTGGCTACATCACAAGTCGTGCAATCTATTTATGAGTTCTATCGCTGCCGTTATAATCTGTTATTGATCGTGGAAAAAAGACATTCTGAATCTGTCTTTTCTACAATCTATCTCTCTTATTTTATTTACATGATCTGATGAAGGTTTAGTCTATTTTTCAATCTACCGTCCGACAGAGATTCCCATCCAAGTTTATCTAAGAGGTCAGTTACACTAACAAGACTATCGTAACGACCTTTCACATACTTGGCAGCTCTTCTTTGCACGCGTTCTAACTCTGTTATTAAGCCTTTTTCATGAGGGTCCCAAACACTGACAGCGTCTTCTAAATATCCTATCTAATCTATATATTCTAAATCCTAGATGGAATACATATGGAGAATATATCTATGGGCAAGACACATAAATGAATTATGCTCAATTCAATTAGGATGCAACGGAATTCCTACATCCAATAATAAAAAAATTATTTGCATGAAGGAATTTGTAGGCAAAAGGGCATGGGTACCTGTTCAGGAATGACCTCTATCGCCGTCCCCTCGATGAAAGTCCATAAGATATTTCAAACTTACCTAGATTTTTCGCGTAGGAAGTGTGAATTTTTAGATTGAAATTTAACATTTTTGAAACAACGAAAAGAGAAAATATTTGAAAGGATGTTGTAAAATATTTCAATTTGGATTGAAAGAAAAGGCTTCCCAGGAAGAGACTATATCGATGGCTAAGTTCTAGCAACACGTATCTCAAATTCGGCCGGATTGAGACAGGTATCTTAAACAAAAGTGAAATAGCACTTAAAAAATAAAATACAAGCAAAAAACAACTCTAAGTTTGAAAATGAATGCTACTTCTTCAGTTTTATGAACTTTTGGTTTTTCATTTCAGTGAACAAGTAAAAGAAATTAATAGTCATTTTGCTCTTGAAAAATTGCAATTTTTGAAATGCGCATTGTTAGAACTTAACCAACGATATGAATTTTGTGCGTAAAGTATACCTATAACCTCTTACCTTTTCCGACTTAGCATTAACTGAAGGCATATATGTATTACTAAACCCATTGGAAATAACTTCGCCCCATTTCTCTTTACTAACGACGGAGACTTGATAAAGAGAGGATAATATAACAATGTCCTGTATTCATTATCTTTTCAGTTTGACGGGACAGGAGTTAATGGAGGTGGGGACCATTATGTCACTATCTTCTGATGCAGGGAAGAGCGTAGTCCATTCGCAAAACACCGCGGAACTTCTCAACCAATGTGACACGATTGAGAGGGAACGGAGGCTTAGGGCCGACGAGAGAGCGATGATAGAAAGACAGTACATCAACATAAACAATTTACTGGAGATGGTCTTCAAGATGATTGATGAAGCGCGCGAGGAAAGAAGAGCCCGCTATGAGATGGATGAGAAGGAACGAGATAGAAGAGCGAAAGAGGCGATGGAATGGGATGAACAAAGGAGAAAAGAAATAAAGGAAACCGCAGAGAGAATGAAGGAAGAGTACAGGAAAAGGGAGGAGGACCTACGAAAGCGTGAGCAAAAAATGAAGGAAGACGTGACCGTGGTGAAGAGGGAAGTGGAGAGGATGAAGGAGAAGGCACGCCAGGAGATCATGAAAAGGGAAAAGGAGATAAAGGAGATGGCGGAGAAGAGGTCGCGAGAACTGGATGAGAGGGAGAAAAGGATGAATGAGGAGGTGCGCAAGAAGGAGGAAATGATGAGAGAGAAGGAAAAGAGGATAAGGGAAGAGGAGGAGAAGGTAAAGAAGGAACTGTGTAAGAGACAGGAGGAAGAAGAGAAGAAAGCGGAGGAGAGAGAGGCGAAGAGGAGGGAAAGAGAGGCCGAGGATATGAGGAGAGTGGAAGAGGAGAGGTTGAAGAGGGAAGCGGCGATGAAGGAGGAGACGAAGGAGAGGAGGAAGAGGATGGATATGGAGGAGAAGAAGAGAAGAGAAAAGATGGCGGAAGAGGAGAAGGCGTGGAGGAGGAGGATGGAAGAGGAGGAGTGTAATTGGCGGAGACAAGAGAAGGAGAGGAGGGAATTGGAAGATAGAGAGAGAGCTAGACGCGAAAGGGAGTTCAAAGAGGAATGCGCGTGGCGAGAGGCTCATCTTCCGGAGATTCCGGAGTCTCTGAGGAGATTTATTGATGAGATGCAGAAAGAGGTAGAGAAATGCAGGCTGCAGGAGGAGGTAGACGAATGCCGGCTGAGTTAGAGAGAGCCCGACAAATTTTGAATGTGGAGCGCAGAGTAATGGATATCCCAAAGGGGGAGCTGGAGTAAGAGAAAAGAACAAGAGCGGCATTAGGACCGCTTTCCATCTTTCGAAGCCAGCCGACGTTCTCCTTTCATTGCTCACCTCAGCATTGGTATCCAAAGGATTTCAAAGGGCGGAATGAATTCAATTGGGAGCAAAAAATGACTTAGTGCTGGAGAAAATGTATCAATTACGTGAGGCGTTCAGGGAGAGAAGGGTTCAAGCCGATGTTCACCCAATCTCACGTGGCATAGAAAGGGGGCCCTGGGAATTATCACGATTGTTCTTCGAAGTGTAAAATGTTTTCCTAAAATACGATCTCAGTTATCTTAAATACTAGCTTGTCTTGATTGATCTTTAATAAAAATAATAATAAACTGTTTTTTTTTTAATTCCAACCCAATGATTCACAGATTGGCACATTAACACTGGAAATGGGCAGTTTGTAAGTAAGAATAGAGGGAGGGGATCGGGAAAAATCTCACATCTCACCAAGTGGGGTGTAGGGTGTTGCTTATTTTTTATCTTTTCTCGGATTATATATATATATATATATATATCGTTTTATTCTCTGTATTTTATATTGTTCACACTTTTTCTTACATAGCCCTGAAGATGATTTAAAAAATAAATCGAAACGTTGGCTGAAACTTATCTCATAAATGACCTAAACTCCAAGAAATACTATATTATATATTAAACAAGGTCAAGAAAAGGAAAAAAATAATAACTATTATCATTGTCAGGGGTAACGCACAATGTTGCAGCCTTTTAAGACCAAAATTCGCTCCATTTTAACTTCCGCTCAACAGTTTTCCAGGAATACAATACTTTTCCGCGAGTTACAGCCGCGCGTCACAACCCTGACGGCGAGCTGGTCGCCCGCAGACCGCATTTACGGCTAGCGACCGTCATTGCATTACGCCCCTCGCACCTTCCCTAGCGGAAGAAAGGAGGAGTCGATTACTATGTTGGCGTATTTCATACCGAGTGTTTGCTGTAGTTTATACTTTAAAATAATTACATCACTGTTCTTCAAACCTAATTAATGATAAAAAAAATTCTTGTTGAGAATCCAAAAAAATATGATATATTGAGAACCTGAGATATGAAAAAATTTAGTTAACTCTCTATTTACGCTTGTCGAATCAATTGAAATGCTTTCTTATGTTCGCTAATCTTCACTCATCAACGCAGTCGTGAACAATCTCAGCAGTGGCCCGGCCCCTGGCAGTTCCGGTGAGTTATGGAATCTTTAATGTTGTTTTTATTTCATCAATCGGCCATGAGATTGATAGAACCAATGAAGGACGTAATATTCAAAATAATATTTACTTCCTTGATTCAATTAACTCGTAAATATTTCCTTTAGTAGACAGTATCTTTTTTTAATGACTCTGTTGGCGTATCATCAATAGAATCCGTTTCAGAAACATCTCCACTGCTTAAGTTTAAAATATCGCCATTTCTTAAAATGATAATGTATCATCAACAACAATATTATTACGTATGAAAAGGGAATCGATAGAGATTTACTTTCACAAGGCCTATTTTGTTTTCTGTGTACTCTTTAATTCAGACTTGCTGCGATACTCGTTATATCTTTTCTTCCTCTCCACTCGACGCGCCCACTTCTCTGACTCCCACTCCTCTCTCTCTCCATCAATTGTAAGTGCTAGATTAAGGATGTCATTATGTGTCAAGCCGAAGGCGCGTTATTGCTCTCCCGGTAAACTAAGTCCACCCAAACCAGCCTGTTTACAATGCATTTCATATTATGCACATTTGTCTATGATGTGGATGATAACTTTGTTGGTGCTAGCAGAAACTTAAAACTAAAAATTTATGGAAGTTTTTCAGAAATAAAAATATTTTGAAAACTCTCTCCCTATAAGTGCTAGCTTAGGATCATTTGAAGTAGGTGTCCCGGTCGCCTCTGTATTTTCAAGAGCACTTATTCACATCATTTTGAATGACTTCCAGAGCATTTACCGCGTCAATATCAAACAACTGAACTGATCTTGAATATCAACAGCTCACTGCACACTGCCTCTATTTTATATATTTCATGTATTTCTTGAATTATTTTAATGCTCGAAATAATTGCCCGGAAAGGGACCACGGACCTCATTGATAGTCTCGTGTTTCCACACACTCCTTGTTTCAGGGTTAAGTGGTGGTGATAGAACATCTGCAGCACTTCGCGAATCAAAGGCAGCTTATTTTTCGCGAAACAAGCGGCTGTAGCTGCTGGGAGGCCGATTAGGAATACTTCAATTGACTTGCGCGCGATAAACGAGATTGTTTTTGTCAATAGCGTTTCGGCTCCGAAAATTTACTCTACGCCATCCGACTGCGATAGGGTTAAAGGAGGTGTGAAACAGCAAACTTGGGTAAGAAAACATACACATAGTTGTATCTAAACATCATTCTTAATGATTTCATCTATTCTGCTTAATCTCAACGAAACAGTCTCCTGAATTTATAACAATGTAAAGCAATACAAGTTTTTAAGTAACTCCTCCCTTCTTCCACCGACTCTCGTTAGGGAAGGCGCGAGGGGGGCGTAAGGCAGTGAGGGACGCAGGACCTAACAATTGACTCTGAATGCGGCCTGCGAGCGACCTGTTCGCCGTCAGAGGTGTGACGCGCGGCTGTAGCTCGCGGAAAAGTATTGTATTCCTGGAAAACTGTTGAGTGGACGTTAAAATGGAGCGAATTTTGGATTTAAAGGGCTGCAAAATTGTGCGTTACCCCTGAAAATGATGTTACTTTAAAAATTCGGGAAAATCTAATGTTATTGCAATTATGCTCTTTGAGCGACCTCTAAATGTTAAACAATAGGGCTTAAATGTTTAGGATATCCATTCTGCACCCCACAGCACATTTTAAGAGGTAAAAATAAAAAATCCGAAAAAAAACTAAAAAATATGCAAAACTATAGTGGGATGTCGCCGCACAGTGAGCTAGAATCGAAAAAAGCTTCCCAAACCTTACATAAGAATTTTTTTGAGCTAGGAAGTTGAAACTTCGCATAAATATTCTCAAATAAATTGTACATTACGTCCCTGATTATTTCTTATCTGTTCTTTCATGTTAACAATATATTTTAGGTCAAAGTTGAAAAAATTTAGCGAAAAAGGACTACCCTCGATTTTTTCTGAAAATTGCCAAGTTTATCCTCATGCAGTGGTTTCATGAAGAGTTTTATCGACAAAACTGTTGTACCATCTTAATTGATACAGTTTTTTTCCTTCCATTTTTTACCGCTTTCAAATATTTTGTTTCATCAATAACTAATAATAGTTACATCAATAACTAACAATAGATATGTAACAAAGTAGCGGAGCCTGTGTTAAGCCCAATTTTTTTTACATAAACGTGGAGAAAAAGTAGACACTTCCGCCGACTTCCGCCAAGTGACTTATACCACGTCGTTCTATGAAGCTTCTACATTGTGGATCTAAAGTAAAATATTGCAACCCCGAATTTTAAATCGTTTTTTCGAGCGTGCGGCCCACTCCGGTTCTGGCCGTCGGCGGCGGCGGAGAGTACGGCGACGCGGCAAGCTTGTGGATGCGATATGGTCTCATTCACTTTTATGTCTGGCAGAGGCGCAGCTAGGAATTAAGGCTGGAGAGGGTTTAGGTGCAACTAATACCGGGGTGTGTGGTGGTATGGAATAACCATCAGGATAAGCGATAGCTGCGAGATTAATAAATTGCAGAATTTTAAGATAAATGGTTCAAAATGGTGAGGAATATTTTTATTGATCCTTACACTTTTCTCTTAGTAATATCAATCCAATTAAGTAAAACGGATTATTAAACTTAAAAATTTCTCTGAGTTCTGCCGGGGGTGGAGGGGTTTAACCCCCAAAACCACCCCCTCGCTGCGCCACTGATATCTGGATAATAGATATAATAGTGTCAGAAAATAATCACCAGAAAGTAAAATTAATAAATATTTCTACGAATCACTCTTCTTATGCAATCACTGGGCACTGCAAGAGGTGCACTGAAAGGCTTGTTTGAGTGCATTCCATTTACTACTACGGATAATGGACTTACATCATGTGCTTTAGGGAAACGGACTTTTTATTATCAAACAAACTCTATTTCTAGGCGAGAGCCATCGAAGGTCCATGGCCTCCACTTCCTAACCTCCCATACGTAAGTAAAGTTCTACCGGCAAGTACACGTGAGTTGTCTTTTGCTGTTATTTTCGCGGGTATATTCTCTTTTTGCTCTTGCAATTCACTTTTACATTTAGTTATGCTTCTGGTGCGATGTGGAACGGTTCTTTTTGTTGTAATCCTTCTACTATTCTTGAAAACCGAATACTTCGATTTTTTTCTGTGCTCGTTAGTTTCATATATCCAAGTGAAAAAGCATATAATTTATCTGAAGTAATGTTGATGATCCATTTTGACTGCATTGCAATTAATGTTTTCTTATTATTTTTTTGTAAAAGGCCTTGTTGTTCTTTTGATTGAAAAATTGAATTCAATTCACGTAATTACAGATTATACTCGTAAGTTAAGTGTTTTTCTCATTAACATTTCCTGACACGCACACCATCTTTTCTATTTCATTTCGTAAGTATTTTTCTCAATTTCTCTCTTAAAGTCCATCTAACTTTAGGCTTAGTTTTAAGTTTAGTAAAAACCTTAGGTAATTTCACGTTTAAGCTGCATAATATCCTACTGAAATGTCGGAAGCATCGAATGCTAGAAACCTTTATGTGACAAAATATATAGGTACAAAGTTGCATTTAGCATATGATAACAATAGTTGTGAATCATTTAATGACTTTTAGAATGGAATTTATTTTGGAAATACGTGAGAAAGTGGAATGAATGTTTAAGAGTGAGCAATAGCTTCCTTAAACGTGATGGAAAATGGCTAAAGGCAGTAATCGATTTTGCCAAAAAATCAAGTACAGTCTTGAAGAGTACATTATTCTAATCCAGTAAGTTTATTTAGTTTATATCATAGATTTAAAGTAGTATATAGCTATTCCTTATGCAGCATAATGCACATGCTGTTTTAGTTTAGCCAGTGCAGGTGGACGTCAAGTCGTATGTTTTCAGGGTTATAGCGAGAGAACGAAAAGGTGGAAAACAAAAGGCCTCAGATTCTCCCATTCCGCTGAAGTTCTTTCATTTAGAGCAGCAATCAATTTAGCAGAAGAAGGCAATGAGGCTACCTCTAAGCCTCTAAAGGAAGCTACAATGACCACACCTCGAAGTTAAGAAGGACCCTTGCCAAGAGGAGAAAATGCAACCCCGAGTCTTATGTGATGTCAGATGAAGAGGCCCTCTCACTAAGTAATTGTGTCCATGCAGCTCACAAAATTTCAGTACAAGGGTCTTGGAAAATCTGTGAAATGCCATGGATATGACCTTTACCCCAGTAATGAGAGATTGAGGCGAATATACGATTCCATTTACCCGAGTGAAATTATTGTAGCAGAGGCTATATTGTGACGAACGGGTTCGCGTCTGTGATAAAGTAGATCAGAAAACACCTCAGAGCGGGGGCGACGTGAAAACGAGTAAATTTTGGGAAGCGAAACGAACGGGGCAATTGGAAGGGGAGGTTGTGAGTGAAGAGACCACACGTATTCATGGGATGCGAACACAAGAAATGCGTTTATTCACAAAAGAATGTGATAATTAAAGGTAGCACACAAAATATGGGGAGTAGCACTTGAAATGATGTTAGTAGGGCCGGATTGACATGGATCGGATACAAAATACAAAGAAACCAAAAGTCTACTTGATAACATCAACTAAGTTTAAAATGAACTGCGTTTAAATCTTCCTGCAGGGTTTAAAATTCCACTGCTACACAATAGAAATTCAGGGTTCACTTATTGTTCCAGCGCAACTTGAATCAAGGGGGAAATAGGGGGTAAGGGAAGTAGGAGAGAAAAACGTGGTTCGACCGGGGAAAGTGGTGAGGGCATGGTTTTTTACTGCACCTTGTTCGGGAACACGAAGTCACACGAGGGGATGGCGAGACCAAGCAGACTTCTTATGAGCTTGTGATGGTTCCTCGTTGCGTGTTCCAGGCCGTTGACTTGAGAGTTGCCAAGGTGTTTTCTGGTTGCTAAGGTGCTTTCTCTCTCTCTCCGATGCCCAGTGGCTCGACTGACTCGAGCAAAAGCAAGCCGTAGCTGTCTCGGGAGTCTCCCGATCGTTCCTTCTCCGATGCCTGGTGGCTCAATCTCCTCAAGCACCCCTCGTGAGAGGGGAGGGCAGTGGTTTTCTCTCTCGCGCTCTGTCGGGACGTGATTCACTCACGTCGTTTTGCGGTATTCAAAAATGCTGTTCACACGTACACAAAATAAACTAAACTTACACTAAATAAACTTAACGGCGAAAAAAGGAAAGGGTAGAAATTGTGTCAAGTGCTCCCCATAAATAGTAGTTAGCGCTGCCGTTACATTTTGTATATAAATTTTCCAAAAATGGTTCTGGATTATACCACATATCGAATCATACCGTGCATTTCAACAAGTTCAAGTCTCTTGTCACATATAAAGCGCACTTTAATTAGCATAAATACGGTTTTGACTGAAGTTAGGACATGCGCAATATAATCACACGTGGGAACTATAACCTTTGTCTCATTAATTCTTTCTCGTGAGCACCCTTGTGTGATCTTGTTTTGCTCTAACGGACTAGGATCCTGAGCGCAGGTAGTGTAGGTGGCAGCTACACCGCTACACTACCTGTGAGTAATTCTACAAACGTGCGAGTGCGCATCCGCGTCACGTTAAGTCTGCTCCCACCACCCACTTGAACATGGCATGCATCCCCCTCCCTCCCCCGCTTACCTCGTCCCGCCCGAGCACCCACCAGCGATCGCGTAGACCGAAAACGCGGCCGGCGTGATGCCACGGAATCGCACACCTGTAGAGCCGTAAATTTTCCAAAGAGATAGCAGTAGCGTTAGGAGCTTCATATCCCATCTCTGTAGGAATAGGATTTTATATCTTTTTATTCCAAAAGGAATTCGTAGTTTTATCTTACAATTCATTCATCTTTGGGTGTGCAGTTGCTAGCATGCGTATGTGCACGCGCTGCCTCTGGCTAAAACATTGGGAAATAACATGGTGTATTCAAATGCTGAATAAAACCAACCCTGTTCCATAAAAAACCTGTAGAATTAGGTACTTTTTGAAATTCCCTCGTATTACCAACACCACGGGCACCAATCACATCCGCTGCGTTTCACTCCTGTGAAAGCCGTCAATCTCCGACAGAGTACAGGAAGGCTGATTGACTTACCAATCAGTTTCATGTGATCTGAAAGTTAAAGGGAAGTTAGAATCCGTGTTAGCGGGAAGAATGTGAGGTAAGCGAGGAAGGGAAAGGGAGAAAATGGGACTTTAAGAGGTAATTACTGTACAAATGATCGAATAGCATTTTTCTCGAATTCGAATGTCGAATACAAGTACCTTATTTTATTCCCGTACACCTCACTCGAATATCGAAGGCTGAATATGTAGGGGAGAGTGGGGCAAAACCGACCAGGCGGGTCAAACCGACCCCTCTAATATTCCCCAGTAGGTGTTGCTATCCAGCGGCAAAACTATGAACTAGTTGAAGAGGCCGCCATTTCGTGCAGATCGAGCTTGGTTTCGTTGGCATGCTTGACAATGTTGGGGTTATGTAGAGTTCTGAAGTTTTAACCAGTTTCTTTTACAACTTTAATGTCATATTTATTTTGATTTGAGAAGTGTAACCATCAATCTAATTTACCCGGAGGTGAGTACATGTGTTTATTTACAGTGTTTACTTATATTTTAACGTACGAGTAGCTTAGCTAATGATTTTGGATAACCTCAAATTTTCATATTTGTTTTACTGTGTACCTAGGGGCAAAACCGTCAACAGAAAGTGGGGCAGAACCGACCGGGGTCGGTTTTGCCCCATGATATTTCAACTTATCAGCTGTGCTTCACTATATCTATTAAAATAATAGAACCCATTTTGTTAAGTACTAGCTGTACTCGTGTATAATTGTGCATAATATTGAGATTCCATCGTCTCAGCCAAACTTGAATCGATTGGGCTGAAATCATAGTCTTTTAACAACATTTCTATAATTAGCCTACTGGATGTTAATTCCTCATTTTGCTATGATCCTGAAACTAATACACCTGAAATTTTGTTTTAGACATGGTGAGGAACTATGTCAGGAAGACGGATCGGCAGAGTTGGTCTCATGAAGGGATGGGGGAGGCTGTAAATGCAGTTCTTGAGGGACGGATGGGATATACTGCAGCATCAAAATCTTTTGCTGTTCCCAGATCAACATTAATTGATCGGGTAAAAAAAGCTCGAAAAAATCAGCTAACACCTGCGCTAGCCTCTGAAAAACGTCTAGGGCGATATGACACTGTGTTTACGGAAGCCCAAGAAAAGGAGATCGTTGAATACGTACTGTTTATGGAGGCAAGATTATTTGGATTAACAATTACCGATCTTCGGCGGCTGGCATTTGATTTAGCAGAAAGAAATTCTATCAATCATACCTTCAACATGGTTGAAAAAATGGCAGGTAAGGACTGGTTTTATAATTTTGTTAAGAGGCACCCTAAAATAACATTAAGATCACCCGAGTACACATCATTGGCTCGAGCTAAAGGATTTAACAAGTGTGCTGTTGGAAAATTTTTTGATCTCTTGGAGTCAATTTACACTGAATATAAAATTCAGCCAAATGATATTTATAATGTGGACGAAACCGGGATACTCACTGTCCCAAATAAACCTTCAAAGGTGTTAGCTCTCCGGGGGAGAAAACAAGTTGGGAGTTTATCCTCTGCAGAACGGGGTATCCTCGTTACTGTGGAAACATGCATGAGTGCATCCGGGAACTTTATGCCACCAATGTTTGTGTTCCCCAGAAAGCGAGAAAATCCATTGTTGATGGATGACGCTCCTCCAGGATCCTTTGCCTGTTACCATGAATCTGGGTGGATAAATAATGAAACTTTCCTCGTCTGGTTCAAGAAATTCATCGATTTCTCAAATCCCTCAAAGGAAAAGCCAGTTCTACTCATTTTGGATGGGCATGAATCGCATGCAAAAAATTTGGACCTTATTGACCTGGCACGGAAACATAATGTGGTTTTACTATGTTTTCCACCACATACAACACATCGTCTGCAACCCCTGGATGTTTCATTTATGGCTCCTTTGAGCACTTACTATGAGCAGGAAGCTAGGCAGTGGTTGTGTAGTCATCCTGGGCGCTGTATCACAATTTACCAAATCAGTAAGCTTGTGAATAAGGCTTTTACTAGGGCTGCCCTCATGCAAACTGCCATAAAGGGCTTTGAGAAGACTGGCATATACCCACTGGATAGGAACATATTTCCTGATGACCTGTATGCTCCATCTGAAACCACTGCTAGACCAGATGAAACAGATCCTACGAACTCCCAGTCATCAGTGTCTACAGAAGAATTGAACACTGCACCAACTCAGATGTTAGCTTCAGTTTCACCTTGTTCTGTCCAGCCCCAGACCTCTGAACAATTTGATCCCACATCTCTCCTGCCTTTGGATTATAGAAGACCCGATGTTAGCCTTCCTCAGTCATCTTCATCTGGTGTTAATCATCCTCAGCCACCAGCATTTCCTGCTTTTGATGATATGATGTGCAGGCCATCAACCTCTAGAGCACAAAATGAAGCCTGGAACCATCCCTCATGTTCTGCAGCAACATCGGCGTCAAGTTATCTCCAATCCTTTCCAATGGAAAAAAGTGTGTGGAAACAAATTTCACCCAAACTACTCATGAAACCTCCACAAGAAAAGGAAAGAGTTAAAAAGAAAGGAGGAAGAAAACCTGGAAAGACAGCCATACTTACATCGTCACCTTATAAATTAGAACTAGAGGAAGACGAGAAAAAAAAGGAGGAGAAAAAGATTATTAAAAAAGAAAGAATGAAAGCTAAAAACAAAGGAACAGTGGCGAAGAATGATAAAAATAAAAAGGGTCCTAAAAGAAAGCTTGCTTTCCAAGCCACAGCCCCCCAAATACACAAAAAGAAGTCGAAAAAAATGAAAACCGATGCTTTCGAAGATGAGGAAGAATATGAAGAAGACGAGGCGGCATGCATATTTTGCAAGGAATTATATTCAAGATCTAAAGAGAGGGAGGGGTGGATTCAGTGTTTGAACTGTAAAGAATGGGCTCACGAGGCGTGCGCTAATTGTGAAGAATATGACAATTTCATATGTGACTTTTGTTCCTAAAATGTAAATCTAAACTCACACAGTGTTAATTTCTTATTGTTAATTAATAAATATTGCTGTACATTGTAAAAACAGTGTGTTTTTTAAATATAAATTACCAAAAATAGCATTATAAACTTTTTTTAATGTAAAACATATGGGTGTCGGTTTTGCCCCACTAGTGGGGCAAAACCGTCATTTTGTCAGTGTTAGAAAAAAAATTCATATAAATTTAACCTGTATCAGTAAAGAATAATGCATCAGTATTTTATTTCTTTAAATAGTAAATATTGCAATTACGCTAATTTTGTGTAAATATTTGTAGCAGAAAGCCAAATTTCTCATGAAATAGCTTAGCAGGTCGGTTTTGCCCCACTCTCCCCTATTCTTTCACCAATTTTAAATACAAACGTCAATAAAATTAAAAAATGCTGAACACATTCAGTGTTCAAAATCAAAGATTTGAGAAATAAATCACCTAAATAAAACTGTTAGAACGCATGTGGTTTAGTTGTAGTGCTAGATCAAAGGGTGGGCCGTGGGCAACCTACCAAGCATGACCATTCCGCCATTATAGAGGTCAATCTCACAAAATAAAAATAAAAAACAGAAAAAATAATAATAATATATGTGGGGATTAAAGGTGAAGCTGGGTCATTACATTTTTAACATGTAGTCGTCTACATTTACGTTAATAAATGGTCGATACCGCTGATAAATACCTAAGCACGTCGTTAATGTAGCTCTGAACGCAACCAGTGGCACGCCCATGGCCCTTATATACTGGTTACTTATCTTCCAAAGGTTCGAATTGAAAGCGGTAGAGGGCGCTGTTGCCTCAATCTTCCGACACCAAATAGTTCCTCTTTTGAACGAGTGGTAGCGCGAGGGTGCTCACGGTTTCCTGTTGTAGGAAAATTAACATGGCGATTATAGGCAAAACGCTGATTTGTGGTGTTTTTTTAAGGGCCATGGGCACGCCAAGCGGTTTCGTCAGAAACACGAGTTGCGCGCGCAGCTCTTTGCGTATTCAGGCCTCTCATCAAAAAAGACCCGGGCCACCCACATCCTAAATCCTGCCCTGTTTACGCGATCTATTTATGGTTTTCGGAGAAGTTAGGATTTGGGTTATCAATATTTTAATGATATAGCACCCAATAATTATTCCAACGCAAATTAATATTGAGTAAAATAAGTTTCCATCGACGAAAGTTAAGTCTCAATAGCACTCCGTGCAAGAGCATTGTAGGCGACCGTACACGGAACAAACAGATTAAGTGAAACCTTTCCAAAAAAATTATAAATTTAACCTCGTGGAGTTTTCTAATTTATTTGCATAGAGCACATATCCGCCGACAGATGCTTCAGCAGATAAGCTGTCACTTATTCCACAGGTAAATTATTACTTGTCAGAATTGATCGATTTCGTTCCTACAGTTAAAGGCTGTTAGACGACATAAATGTAAGAGCCTCCAGAAAGTAAGTTCCATTTTTAAATTAAAGAATAACAAGTAAAGATGCTTCAAACAAATTTATTGCTCAAGTCTCAAGCATTCTTACACAATTTTCCGACTTAGATCCCGTTCGAGTAAATAAATCATAACGTGGCACAAGTTTTACCTCGTATTTTACAACCTCAAAGACTTCGATCGTCGTGGCCATCACTTATTTTTAATGAACAAACACCGGTCGTAATCACCAAAAGCACATGTCCGTTACACCCCCATGTCTGGCATAAGGAGCTGCTACCATGGGCCGCTGGATTCGCGAAAGAGGCTAATGGGAACCCATCTGATATAATTTAACGGCTGTTGCCCGGAAGGCAGTCACCACTGCTGGGTATTTAAAAAAAGATTTTTTTAAATCCCGTCGCGATAGAGCCAGCCGTGTCCGCTATACCCGTCACGACAGAGCCAGCCACGACCGCTACGCCCGTCACAACGGAGCCAGCCGTGTCCGCTATGCCCGTCACAATATTGTCAGCTACGTCCGCTACGCCCGTCACTAAATTTTTAAAAAAGTTATCACCCTTCGATTTGGCTCTTTCCTCCAATAACTTCTGATGTCGCCTCAGGTTCTCCATCTCCTCTCTCCTCTGCGCAGCCCTCGCCTCGTCTTGTTCCCTTTCCGCCGCTCTCCTCAGCTCCTCCATGCGCAACAGCACCTTCCTGTACTCTTGCTGCATTTCCGCCAGCAGCCTCGCGTTCTCGCGCCTCTCCTCCGCTTGCATCTCCATCATCTTCATTCTGCGGGGTAAAATTCATGTAAACACAAGAACAAATTTTTACCTTCGGTATTGCGGCCTGGAAAAATGGATCAAATCTTTAAGGACATAGGGCAGATACACACATATGGCAATGAAAAATTTAATAGTTCAAGATTAAATTAGCTATTTTCTTGTATAAACCAAGCGGGAGTATCTCCAGAGAGACTATTATTACATTTCAAGGGTAATAATCATCCCATTGCGTGTTTTTACTCCAAAAAACTAAGATGAAAAGTTTTCAGACACGTGTTCACTTAACAGGCATTTGCTGCTTGAGAGCCAAAAGTCACACATAGTATTCCACACCCTTGTTCGTCGTCCTCTTCACAATCGGTAATAATCGGCCGAGAATTCTCACGAGCATTCTTTTGGCAATTATTCCTGAGGGAATAAGGTTCAAGAGAACAGAAATCGGTGCAATAATTTGACATCTTGGAAAAAAAGTCTGGAAGAGAACTTAGGAATACTTAAAAGACTTGATCGTAAGTTAAGTGGCCATAATATTTGTGGGAATTTTGTACGAGAAAAATGAATTTAGCAAATTAAAAAAATATTAGCAGAGTCAAAAAATTGTATTTTTAATGTGTATTTTGTTAATTCTATAATTTTCAATAGCACAGAATTCCCATATTAGTGACTATAAAGGTTATCAAATGGACGGTCATCGGGCCACTGAAAATTTATTCTAACGTGCCCACAAAAAAATTCAATACATAGTCAGCTGCACATGCACAATCAACAATCCGCCAATATTCGCATGATGATGGAACCACTTTTTCGAACACGTTTTTCATTTCGATATTAGGCTGAACCGAGATGTGATGCATAATTATTAATTGCGTCGTAGACGTGAAATTTTTTTTGGAATATCTTAAAGAGTTAAATGATATTGAGTGAAGTTACAATTATTTTCATTTTTTTCGATTACGGGATACGTGTAAATCTGCTGATGAGTCTGTTCGCGCCATAGGGAGCCCTATGCTTTAATCGACACTCGTTTGCTTTGTTGTTTGTTGGGCGTCAGTATGGGCGAGAGTTTAACCCGGTAACGCCTGAATTAAAAACTTTCTGCGATTTTTATGGCAATCATTTATCTAAATGTCATTGAAACTCTGAGTCATCAGGTGCAAAATTTATCCTTTTTCCACCAAGAGTTACGCCAAGCGGTACCATATGGTACAACCGACATATTTGGCATCATAACATCCCAAATATTAGGCTCACATCAAATAATCACACTTTATACGAGATATACAGGCTAGAAAAGTCGTAATTATATAATAAAACCTTTGCATTAGGAATACATGGAGCGTAAGTAAAGAAAATGAAATGCTTGCTCTGAAAAATTCCGTTTTTTTGGGCTAGTTGATAATTCTCAATTTTCGAACGGCTCTAAATGCGTTAATTACAGCTTTAAAATACCAAACCTTTCTGAAAATGTCATTAAAAATGTTCACAGCAACTTAAAACTCTCAAAAATCCTTATAAATTACGATAAATAATTTTAAAAAGTTACGTTTAACACTGCACTACCAGCTGGTACCATTTGGTACCGCTAGGCGTTAACGAGTTAATTGTTTAGATTTATTGTTTCTGTGGCTGTTGGCCGTGAACGTGTGAGTTGTGGATGAGTCGTCGTGCAGGAAGGATCTTGGATCCGAAACTGCCCTGGGAAAGCCATCGACTGGAGCCCTCAGGTGAATGGTGATTTTGGATGGTGTGGGACACCCAGCGCATATAGTATGTAGGTGGGACTCCCCCTACGTCCCTTAGGCCCCTTGCACACACTTGATATGTCTTGATATCTTCGACATTTGGCTCGACTCCCTCCCACTGATCTCACGTGAGATTGTTCCAAATGCGCATTTTAGGTGTAAATACGTTAATCTATGCTTCGTTGCGTTGGATTTATCAACATAAACAATTTCTATGGTAATTTTTATTTAAGATTAAGTACTTAAGACTAAGTATTACGATCAGTAAGATAGCAATTTTACACTATTTCTTGGGGAAAAAATTACGTGATACTTACCAGGATCCTTCCCTTTCTCACACGTGAGATTACGTAAGAATCGGCTTGACCCCCAACCACTTAAACGCCTCATGTAACCAATGGATGCCCCATAACCTCAGAGTATCTAATTATATATAATAATAATTTAATTATCAATCGTCCTTAAACGTTCCTTGTCAATCATTGCCGTGTGCGCTCTAGCCTTGTGCAACGTTCTCCTTTCGCTGGTAGCAGTTTTTGTCGAATCATTTTTCCTTCGTTTGGGATTTGGTTCACGGATTACATCTGTCAGCGTCGGATTCCATGTTCTTGCCGCGTAGTGGAGTTTCGGCCTGGCGCGGCCTGATGAGTACGAAGAAGAAAAGCCTCCATCACTTGAGTTTAATAGTTGTGTCGTCAAGGCCTTCGTCTCTCAATGGCAGGTCCAGGATTTTATTCTGGGGACTCAAAGGTCTTATAGACAAACGATCTTCTCATATTTGAGATTAACAACAAACTAAAATTACTTGACGTAATATTCTCTTTTTTCTGATATGAATGTTGTTGACATGATATTAAATGATTGAGACTCCGTAATGCACAAAACAAAACGAACGTAATGATAACCGTATTAAAAATATTCTCTATTTTTTAAGCGTCTGGGGGGGGGGAACACTTGCCGGCCACTCCCCCTCTCTCCCCGCTCTAAATCCGCCAATGAAGTTAACTCTATCCCGCAGTCGGTGGAAGAGATTACAGCGGAAGCCAAAGAGCTTTCCGGGAAAAAATGTGGGCCTCTGCAATTCTTGGAAGGATGTTCACATATTTTTTATAAGAATTATGATATAACAGTATTTCTCGGAAGCCTAGGGCGAAAAACGGCGAAAAAGGTTATCATAGTAATGAATATGGTTAAAAGTACGCAAAGTTCCCATTTTCCAGATAAATTTATTTTTAGGGGAAGGCTCAAGAATTGTTGCTGGTAAATATTCTAGTCAAGTGTAGTCCTTTTAACCCATTTCCACCAAAAACAGATATGCTTTCGAAGGGGAGATATTTAGGTACGTTGCTCCTATGGCCGTTCTCATCAATCCAGTAAAATATTTTTGTGACACATGAACTCGTTCCTTCCTAATGTCTAGACGCCTCATCGCTACACTGTGTAGTAACGAGGTCAGAATCTAATGTTGTTCAAATGTGATGAGTGATCTGGAAAGAAAGGATGCAGGGAAAGCATATTTTTGGATGAAGAGAAGTTACAATTATCTATGCGATGCCATTACGTGTTTAATTTTACGATATTTGCATGTAAACTTACAGACAGTAGACTTCCATATAGAATTTTCGTTTCGCGCCGACTCTTACCGTCTTATGCGGGCTTATTTCGACGGGCTTTCAGAAATAAACTAATTGGTGGAATAATTTATTCCAAGCTTCGAAAACATATCTGAGGCAATGGTTAGGAAAAAGAGGAGCGGTTTATCTTCAAAAGCTTTATGTGGTCAGAGTGGTAGGGTGTAGCCATATGGCTACGCTAAGCGGAAACGGATGAAAACAGAAAACTTTGTCACATTGATCCTTTGTGGGCGGCACTTTATCTTGAACCTAAAGATACGGATTCATGGGAGAATGCAACTAGCCAAAAGAATTGGTTGAGTAATTTGTACTTACATTTCCTCTGATTTTCCAGCATTGGAGCTTGATTCCCATATTGGTTTTGCATTGTTTGAGCTTTCAGACATGGCGTCGTACACAGTATCCCGTTTTTCCTATAAATAGACAGTAAGTCATACATTGGCTTTATAAAAATGCAGTCAAATTGACTCAAAGGTTTATCGTGATCACGTATTTTTAAGCGCTCCTTTGAATTGATGCTGAAATTTATAATAATTATTATTCTTAGTTAACACGTTACTTGAACAAGGAACAAAACCTAGTTTGAACTCCATAAGAAAATTTGGAGCATAATTGTTATAAAAGGGTATGACGAGGATATCGCGATTATGGACGCAAAAAGGTACAAAATATCAAAAAAGGAAGGGAAATGATAAATCAACTGCAAAATCAAGAGATGGAAAATTTCGTTCTGCCTGCGGGCATGTTGCACTCATCAATGTCTGGAGTAGCATGATACGATCTTGATTTGTAACTAGGAATCATCACTGGGCTGCAAGGACGCCAAAAACAATCCAAAAATAACTGGAGGAATGCAGACATTGAAAGACGGCAGCTGGAATATGTGAAGGAAAATTGCGTCACGAATTTTTAACCATTTATTAGCTGATGTCAATAGGAACCAAAATTTCCATTGGCTTTAAGGTCGAAAACGTAATGGTAATGGCGGATGGTCTTGCCAACTCATGACATGGAATGCTTTGCCTGCCCTCCAAATACAGAGAAAAATCGCAGAATCCTTTGATAAAGAGTTTCCTAGGTTTAAAAATGGTGCGTTTCCGTAGTGAATATCCTCAGTAATTTTGGTTCATGCCGGCATCAGCTATCCAGATTCAAAACTTCGCAAAACAATTTTTCTCCACCCTGTAAATATTTCAGTGCGCATTACTCTGGAATGTAAGGGATTTCATTAACGCAATGTGTATGTAAAAACAATACCATTAAAATGGGGAAACAAAAAGTGGAAAAAGTGCATCAATTCTGCTATTTGGGAAGCAGAATAGATGGCATAGCTGACGATGGAAGATGCAAGAAAGTAATTACCGGTTCAAAAGCTCCAGGCGAAGAGGGCATTCTACCAAGAGCAAGGTCTACATACAGCGGGATATTAAAAGATGGAAGCAAGGGATCACTTTATCAGGAATATGCTTCCGTAAAGGAGTAAAACATGGATCATGACTCCACCTGAGAAATCAAGAGTGGAGGCTTTCGAAATGATTTGCTACCAAAGAATGATGAGAATCAAATGCATCGATCGAGTAATTAATGAGGAAGTTCTGAGAAGAGTAGTAGAGAAAAGAAGCCTCGTAAAAACTTTAATAAGAAGTCAGATCAACCATATCGGCCATATCGTGAGATAAGTTGGCCTGATGAAGGGCAAGTAGATGGCAAGAACGGAAAAGGAGGAATAAAATACATGGAACAAGTAAATAAGGATGTGAAGGAGAAGAAATACGTAGGTGTGAAAAGATTAACTGATAGGAGAATTGAGCTGAGATGTGCGTCAAACTGCGTCGTAAATAAATAAATAATGGAAATTTATTAAAAAAGAATGTTATTTATTTTATATTAATAATATTATTTTAATTTTATTTTATTATTTGTTAATTAATTATAAATTAATTGATAAAAAACCAATCTTTGGATTGTCGACCAGTGATGATGATGAACATGACTCAACCTTGATGAATAAAATTCATGGAACAGGTTCAGAATGACGTGAAAGAGGAGAAATACGTGCGTGTGATTTGATTTGCTTACAAGATGATTGAGTGGAGTGCTGCACCAAACTAATTTTAGGATGTTTAGCCAGTGATGAAAATGGATAAAATAAATCCAGCTCAAAACTTCTGTTGTCATCAGTAATACGTATTAGTGAGCAGAAGTTTCCTCCACGGGCGGTCTCTATCAACTGCTTAGCAAACATGGATGTGGTGTCATTATCATTGACAGAATTATTATTTTCACTTTAGTCTCTTCCTGATGTCTCTTCCTGCTTGTCCCGAATACGTCATCATCACATCATTTCAAATTAACACCACTTTTCCGCATAACCACGATGTGGTCACTCGATTAAATAAATAAACTGACATACAAGAGGGGCAATGGGTTGTAAAAACATATCTTTGAAACACCTTCGGGTATTCTTCCACCTATTACGTACGTTAATTGGTTTCAACTCTTCCCTATCTTCTTACCCGCAGATATATCTTCGATATTTGAACACCCTATCTTCAATGTTCCATTCAAGTGGAGCTCCATTACGGTTGGAACTCATTTATAATCCCTGAATTCACTAGAATTGTTTAAAGGGTTTTCGCTTTTAATATCTTGAATAACTTTTTTATCTCCCGTACAGTGGAATATTCGGTAAAATGCATATAATGCGATAGTTTGAAAATTTCATAGGTGGCCTTGAAAGTGTGGTGAAGGCAAGCACTACCACAAAAACACGGCCCGCAGTGGTCCCAAATCCACAAAAATAACTTGCAAATTTGATAACTTCGTCATATTACTTTGACATATATTATAGCATCATCTCATAGCTTTAAGACCATACTTTTTAATCCGCACATTCCAAATTTTGATATACTTTTATGTATCTTCAATGATTTTTAATCAAGATTTTGTTCAAACGAATTATTTCGGGAATAAAAATGAAGTTTGAGGCTACTCTCACAAAAATAAATATGAAATACATCTCCGATCAAACTGAATCAGTTATTTCCATGTACAAATATAATAAATACCGCAGCCTTCTTTTAGACTATATTTGAACAATAAATTGAAAATGAACAGAGATATCATACTCTACCTCCGAAGAAGCTTGAGTGCATTAGATACTCGAGTAATCGTATGTGGAAGTTAGTATATATTAGACCAAAGTTGGCTCCACCATCTTCTGTCCTAGGCTTCCTCCTTGGTTTCCTTACACCTTCTTCCCAAGTTCATAGCGTCTTATATCATCAGCCTTTTTCTTCCTCTTTTTACTCCTTCAACTGTTCCCTCGACTTCTGTATTTAAAATCCTCTTCCCTCTTAAAATATGCCCGATCCAACGTGGTGTCTCTTTAGTGCAGATCTCAATAATATCCTATCCTCCCCATCTTCGTTCCAGCACTTGCTGGAAAGTTGTTTGCTAGCTTCTAGTGGCTACCTAATGTTAGTTGTAGCTAAACCGTAAAGACGAAAGAACTGAGCTGAGAGAGTGACCTCTCCTGTTTTTTAAATTTTGTGTCCGGAGTTTTGTCCCTTCCTCGTTGAATAATCCACCACCTCTTCATCTAAAATTACATTGCGGAACAGCCATTTCCTTGCCTTATATCTGGGAGTTGTTTTTGACCAACAGTTGCCTCTTGAATAAGAAATTTACCTCAGTTTTTATCTTTTTGACTTTTTGAGTCACAAGATACCCTATTTTTGTCTCAGATGTCATAAAAAAATTGCAAGTTATGGAATTCAAAGGGAAATCTTACCTTACATAATCAACATACAGGAAATTTGGTGGTAATTAATTACACAAATTATTGTTTACCGATGCGCGCGAATTGACAAAAATGTATCCCTGCATGAAACCAGCACAACGACAAACCCCCCCCCCCCCCACACCTCCACTTTCCAAAGAAGCAAGTCTCACTATAGCATCCGGTGCATAACTAGACTACTGTGCCCCTCTCGCTGGCCTCCTGTGGCGTCAACCACTCGACACCAGTCTGATTATGATAATGTCTTTTGTCAGCCTTGTGTCAGCCAATTGGAGAAGTGCCTCCTGTGATCGACGTTAAAATCTAGCAGAGAATTGTAACAATCACACAGGGTTTAGAGAAAGAACTTGGCGTGGTCGAAGAAATCTAACTACAGTTTTACAATCAGCATGGCCATTTTACCCGATGGCATATCAAAAATTGAAGTCAATAGAAAATGTGTTAAAAATTGTTCGCCAGTGTTATCCTTCTTAGAAAGCGATAGAAAGATCAAGACCAATAAAGGATGAGTGACCTGTGCAGTTTTTTCTTTTCAGTTTCAGTGAAGAAAAAATTAAGAAACCCTGGAAATGAGCGCATACGTTAATTATGAGAAGAACTGAAAAAACTTCATGGTGGAATAACTTCGAAAAATGTCCTTCGGACAAAACACAGTCCAAAATAAACAGCAGACAGTCATTTTTTTTAAAGCCATTTTGCAAGGTGATTTTTCATTTTTTTTTCTGGATGAGTTCAACTGATTGGATCGTGACTGAGTGTAAGTTCGATATATTGATATAAATAGTAGTCTCACTTTCCGCTAAAATTGTGGAAATTAGAAACAGCGGAAAAGTGCCTCTTACAATTAGTGCTTATCTTTGAGTGGAAATATTTGAGCTTAATTAAACGAGAGCTTTGGGAGAGTATCAACGATGCGGTTTTCGGAACCTCACCCATTATGAAAGTAATTGTTTCACCTAATTATAATTGCATATATTTGTCCAATCTTAATTATAAAATGTCCTTTTCAGAGTATAAAATAAAAAGTCGAATATGGATGGAATGAAAAAATGGATACTCGCGAAAAGCAGCCGTCACGATAACTGGAAAGAGCATGCATAAAAAATGTTGGCGTTACTATACCTTAGTTAGTAAGGTGTTGAAATCCAACGTTTATGGGACAAATATGCCTAAAAATGTCTTCCCTACCACCTTCTGATACCCCGGATTAATTAGATGAAATAGCAACCGTAACAAGAGCAGAAAATTCATTCGCTAATTTTAGCTAGCGATACCACTAATAATAAGAGCTTTCACACTGATACGGCGACGGTTTATCGCCGTGATACAGCTGCCGTCTGCCACTAGGACCATACGGTCGCCGTCCCCGTCGAACTGCGTAGTAGCGCATTGGAGTAAACAGTAGGGTGGGCCGAAAAAAGTTTTTTTTTCCTGATCAAATTTGCCCTATGCGGGAAAGTTGCGAAATGATATAAGGATCTCGCACACAAAATTTTTTTCAAATCGGATAATATTTACCACTGCCGCCCGAGCTCTAAAGTTTAAAATTTTGCGAAAAATCAGGCTGATTTCAGAATCAAACGGCTATGAAGACGAATTTTATGAAAATATGGGATAATGGATAACATCAAAGAGTGGATACATGTTTATAGTTTCTGAAAATGAAATTTGAAGTTTTTTTGACAAAATCTGTGGTTAAAAATATGTCTATGAATTAACAACAAAATTAGAGTATAGACCACCCGCACAACACAGCTCATTTTTGCCTACATTTCTAAAACTCCATTTTGGGGGCTAAATTGCAAGTAAAATAATATTTATTTCGATTGAATTTCATTTCTTATCAAATAAGTCATCATATGGTAGTAAATAATCCCACAAAAAGTAATAATAAGGTAAATTATTTGAAATTAACATCAATCATAATGACGAATAACGTACCTGTGGAGCTATTTTCAACAAGAAATTCAGCCAAGGCTGAGAAAAAACAGAAACTGAACACCAAGCATTTAACTAAGTAGCTCTCTGCTAGTTTCGTAAAGAAACTACCCAGAACTCACCACGGGGAAGAGTCTACCATCGAGTTCCACTCGTGTCCCCCAACCAACCTTCCAAAGGATTACGGGAGGATTGACGCAATGGTTAGAATAGAGGGAAAGCGTACCAGGTGTGGAGTGAAGTGCGTGATATTTGTTGCCCCCGAAAATTTCATGGGTAATGATTTGCTCACTTATGAAGAGATGATGAAAATGCTTTTGTACTCTCGGTACATTGAAGAAGAAAGTTAAAATACCATTATTTCTCTGTCGGGAATCGCGGAGACAGTGGCTGATGCTATTGAAGGCATTTGGCATAGATCCTCTATCCCAGTTGTTGGATATAGGCAAATTGCTTGACAAATTATTCAATATCATGGAAATAATCGCAATATTCTTCGATCTGTCAACAAGAATGCTTTCATTGATCTAAAGCAAGACTTTCTTCGTCACGCACGTCAGCTTTTTGATGTTGTGGCATGTAAATTGCTTTAGTGAGACTGATTCTGGTTGTGATATTCTTTCGAAAATGCCTTGTTTAGAATGGGAATTCCCTAAGGACAGAGAATTGGTAGGAAAATGAAGATAGGCGCCATCGATTTGCAGGAGACCAAAAATAAGAAGACGAGGCTTTGCAGGTTAGAAGGAACACAGGAACACCCGAATGTTCCACCCTATTTTGTCATAACACTTCTGTTCGGAAGGCTCAGGTGATGAAATGACATTGAACGGAGAGTTATGAGATGCAAGTGAAGGAGAGGATTTCATGGAAAAAGGTTAGTGTAAGTAATTTGAAATTGCTAAGATTTGCATCATCCTGTGAACAATTCTGCAAGTCAAACCATACCTCTGCAGCACTTGCATCTGCGCACCTAATAGATATCGGGTTGGTTACTCAAGGAGTCAATGTGCTTTTTGTTGACAAGAACAAAGTTAGAAGGGAAAGAGAAAGATTGCGCACGTCTCTTCGGAGGAATGTTGGAACTGTTAAACTACAAGCTCTTTACTGCGACGAGAGGAAAGACTCTGCTTTCGTTTATAGTCAATCAAAGTGAAAAACAATAGGTGAGGAGCATGTAACTCTCGTTCAAGAGCCCGGTTTACGCTACTTATGGCATGTCACCCCATGTGTCAGCAAAGCTATTGGCCTCTAAGATTCCATAACGAATTTTCTAGGGAAGGAAATGATCATTATCGATGGACTCCAAGCAATTGTGTGCGATGGAACTGAGGTTAACACCGGAAGCCATGCTGGAGTAATCAGGAGAATAGAAATGGCCCTAAGAAGACCTTTGCATTGGTTTGTTTGCCTGCTTCATTGCAATGAACTATCGTTCAGGACCGTCAAAAGAACTGATGACCCCGGCAAAATTTGTTATCGAAGTTTACGCTTCAATGCGGTTTTCATTAAAATTGAGACAATATTGAACAGAAGGCCCGAAGCATATTATGAACATGATTCTTCTTATGAAACGTATAGATAGAGACATCAAATTACGCCGCTACTCTATGATTCAGGGAAATGTAATTTTGCTCACCCAGAGAATATTCCGCTTGCAATGTTAGCCGATGAACGCAGACAAATTCGTGCAATGGCCATCACAAATACATTGAAATCGAGAGAAACTCAGCAGGAGGAATTGAGGAAATTCGAATTTTCCAAAGCTAACCTTCGATGGAGTGAAGAGTTCTCGGGATCGTCATCGGTTCAGGAACTCCATATCTGCCGACGTTTCGATGTCCGACTCGGTCATCGAAACGTCGGCAGATATGGAGCTCCTGACCCGGTGGCGATCCCGAGAACTCTTCACTCAGTCCATTCGTCGGGAAAGCACAAAATCTTTCTAAACTTCGGTGCTCAAAATTATATTGACTTGGTTGACTGTGAACCAATTGAGGTAAATCAACCACCAACAGTAGCTGGGATGACAAACATAAACTTGGAAGACCTTGTTACGGAAAGATCTGTATTAGAAGTACCTTTTCCCTGCCATACACAAGCAGTTGAAAGAATGGTACAAATGATAATGTGAGCATCAAAATCCGTGTGCAGTATAGAACGCAGGCATGGATGGGCATTATCGTGCATAAGAGACGGATAATAATAATAATAGAATAGAATAATTTTCTCAGAGTAATTGATGTGCTTTCACAATCGTGTCCTTCGGAAGGTTGGCTGGGAGGGACACGGGTGGAACTCGATGGTAGCCTCTTCCCCGTGGTGAGTTCTGGGTAGTTTCTTTACGAAACTAGCAGAGAGCTACTTAGTTAAATGCTTGGTGTTCAGGTTCTGCTTTTTCTCAGCCTTGGCTGAATTTCTTGTTGAAAATAGCTCTAAAGGTACGTTATTCGTCATTATGATTGATGTTAATTTCAAATAATTTACCTTATTATTACTTTTTGTGGGATTATTTATTACCATATGATGACTTATTTGATAAGAAATGAAATTCAATCGAAATAAATATTATTTTACTTGCAATTTAGCCCCCAAAATGGAGTTTTAGAAATGTAGGCAAAAATGAGCTGTGTTGTGCGGGTGGTCTATACTCTAATTTTGTTGTTAATTCATAGACATATTTTTAACCACAGATTTTGTCAAAAAAACTTCAAATTTCATTTTCAGAAACTATAAACATGTATCCACTCTTTGATGTTATCCATTATCCCATATTTTCATAAAATTCGTCTTCATAGCCGTTTGATTCTGAAATCAGCCTGATTTTTCGCAAAATTTTAAACTTTAGAGCTCGGGCGGCAGTGGTAAATATTATCCGATTTGAAAAAAATTTTGTGTGCGAGATCCTTATATCATTTCGCAACTTTCCCGCATAGGGCAAATTTGATCAGGAAAAAAAACCTTTTTTCGGCCCACCCTAGTAAACAGCCCCTTTCACACAGCCCGGTTTCAGTCGTACGGTTGGTTCGCTAGCGAGTGCACGCTGCTCAGTTCACTGTGGAAAAATGTATGAAATTGACGCTTAGGTGCTTATATCTTTGGTAGAATCTAAGCCTGTGTTGTGGGACAAGACTCTTGCAGTATTTAAATATAGAAATGCGACGTGAAATGCTTGGAGTTTGTTTGGCGGTGAAACCTGATTTTGATGTCATCGATAGATAATAATTAATTTAAAAAATTGCTTGTTCTCGATCCATTTTAGCTAAGCAGTACACAACATCACATCCGACACAAGCCAATGCTCAACTGCAGTCTCTCACCGTACGACGGGACCGTGCTGTGTGAAAACTACTTTTAAACCACTTACAACCGTACGGTTTTCCCCCGTACGGGAGAAAACCGTACGGGACACATTCCAATAGTGGCGCAAAGAATCAGATAAGAGCTTTCACACTGATACGGCGACGGTTTATCGCCGTGATACAGCTGCCGTCTGCCACTAGAACCATACGGTCGCCGTCCCCGTCGAACTGTGTAGTAGCGCATTGGAGTAAACAGCCCCTTTCACACAGCCCGGTTTCAGTCGTACGGTTGGTTCGCTAGCGAGTGCACGCTGCTCAGTTCACCGTGGAAAAATGTATGAAATTGACGCTCAGGTGCTTATATCTTTGGTAGAATCTAAGCCTGTGTTGTGGGACAAGACTCTTACAGTATTTAAATATAGAAATGCGACGTGAAATGGTTGGAGTTTGTTTGGCGCCAAAACCTGATTTTTATGTCATCGATAGATAATAATTAATTTAAAAAATTGCTTGTTCTCGATCCATTTTAGCTAAGCAGTACACACAGACAGGTGCACATCCGACTCAAGCCAATGCTCAACTGAAGTCTCTCACCGTACGACGGGACCGTGCTGTGTGAAAACTACTAAGGGGGCCCAGGTTGCCCAAAGCACCCTTCGGAAATGAGAATCTACCGTCAGTAGCCGGGGATGTTACCTATCCGCTTCCAAATCCAGACGTGCCGATTGCGCCGCCAGTCATTACGAAGTGATCGTCCTCGATTAGAAAGACACCGTCAACGCACAAAACCCAGTGCAGGAGAGAAACACACTCGAACAGATGCTCAGGGGGCGAAGTCACGCCAGTAACTGCTCCGATCTCCGCTGCTCGGAGGCATCGCGCCCCTTGGCTGAGCGGCCGTAATTCGCAACAGACAACTGCCGCGCGATTTGATAAGTCACTCCTCCCCGTAACTGGACCTCCCCTTTTCCCCTCTTTCCATGTTATCTCCGCCTCTCACGCGGTTTCCATCTCGACAACATGCTAGATATAAGACTCTCCGTCATTTAACATATGCAAGAGAAAGCTCTCCCAATACCTAACTTGATAATGGGGCTTATTACGTAAGTCATAACTCTGGAGCTATAAGAGTTATGATGGCCTCCAAACCTCAATTTGCGATTACAGTAGTCAAAATAACTCGATAGGAGTTGCGAACTGGAGCTATCTCGAAGCTGGAATAACGCAGGCTTCTGATCCGTCCTTATGATAACTCCAGCCCGATTTCCTTCGCTTCTCAGCTGTCATTTGTTGATGTCTGCCGTCGGAATCTGAAGGACTTGGCAATGGATCGACCAATGAACATATATTGGGGAAGGATGATTAGGGTGTTTGAGGAGTATTTAAGAAGAAGGAGGCATCTGACATTAGAAAGGAGAAGAATAAGGGATTCCCACAACCCGATGGAATTAAATGAAGAGCATTTTCGAATGTTCTTCAGTGTGTCGAAAGACATTTTTCAGTATCTCTGCCAGTCTCTGGGACCCACACTAAGGAAACGCAGAATATCTTGGCTAAGCGTGGAAAAACAGGTAAGTATTATTAAAGATTTCTCATTATATCACTATAGACGTGTGTAATGTTGAATCTACCATGCTAACGGAAGAGAAAGAAATTCAACGTTTCGTATTATAATGGACTTTTTTATTTTCATTGTTCGTATAAAATATATATGCCGGTGTGTGTTCAAATATCTTCCCTCTGTCTGCATGATTGCTTTATTTGCGAATGTGCAGACTATAGTATTGGACTATCTTTGTACGATTGTTTTATTTAGTGACTTTCTCGATTCTTCAGATACTGGTCACATTGAGATTTTTGGCTGAGGGAGGATATCAGAGAGGAGTTGGGCAGGATTTTTTTCCTTTCTGTAAGCCAACCTAGTGTAAGTATTTGCATTAAGAGAGTCACTGGAGCCGTTTGTAGTCATCTGCTAGGTGATTGGATCAAGTTCCCTAGATGTAACGAGGAGAAAGTTATTTCGGCGAACAGGTAGTAGCTGAATTTCCTTCATATACGTTGTGGTAAAGAAATAATAATTTTAGTTATTTTTCAATTTGCTTTGCATAGTTTCCAGCGATTGATTGGGTTCCCTGGAGTAATTGGAGCCATTGACTGCTCTCACATAGCTATAGTTTCCCCAAAAGTAAGAGAGAATGGTTACAGAAATCATAAGGGATTTCGTTCCCTAAATACCCAGATGGTATGGTATTTTTAAATTAGTTTCCTTATATGTAAATAGCTTGTACTCTTGTAAATGACATTTCTTAGGATCATCATTGAAGCTAATTTTTCTTTATGCTAAAATGTAGTCATCCTACATTAAAATGTAACCATATTTATTCCAGATATGTGATAGCTCCACAAGGATTTCAAATGTTTGTATTTATCCAGGAAGTTTCCATGACAGTTTTATTTGGAATTACTCCCACGCCAAAGAGGAGATGAAAACAACTTATGAAAATGGATTGGGACGATTTTTTCTTTTAGGTATCATTACTGCAGGTTTTTTTTACCAAATTCGTAGAAAAACTGCCTGTATCACTGGCTTGTGACAGTAATGAAGCAAAATCAAATTTCAGGGGATGCTGGATATGCCCTGGAGCCTTGGCTGTTAACACCACTGCCTGGTACTCCTGAGTTTTCATACACAGAAGCACACTGCAAGGCACATAGTGTCGTTGAACGCCTTTTCGGAATATTGAAAGCTCGATGGAGGTGCCTCTTGAGAGACAGGGTTCTCCACTATCAGCCTCCTCAAGCAAGCAAAATTATTTTAACCTGTGCAGTATTGCATAACATAAATTTGTTTCATCAGTGAGTAGTGATAGCAATAATGAGATTAGTAATTAATTATGCCGTATTTTTAGTTGTGGTACTAACAGTGAACCCGTAATATGGGGAGAGTCACTTTAAAACATAAGAAAAATAAAAGGAAAAATGTTTGTTGGCTATATATGTTGCCTATAAATTGTTTCTTGTAGTAATTTATCTTAAATTATGTGTATGAGCTTTGCATAACTGCATTTTTTCCATTCCATTGCAAATAATAGGGTGGTTTCCTATTATTTTTTTATTGCCTAAATCGAAAGATTATTACTCCTGGAGTACGTATTTCACGCTTTTAGATTTTTAAATGACAATATCTATTTTTCGCGATTAAATGAAAAGTGAAAATTTTCAAGCGCGCGAAAACGCGACGCGTAAGTATGAATGCCGGGAAATCTCTCCGTACGTCGTATTTCTGGTTCCCCCTCCCGCCCGGTGAGGTGACCTTGAGGCGAGGCTTAGCGCTGATACGTCGCAGGCTGCTAGCGGGTAGCTGAGTACCTTGCTGGCTGGTAGCGCTTGGCTTAAATAAGGCTTATTAATACCTTATCAAACGAGGAAAACTTTCCGACCTTAGCCAGTTAAAATAAATGATTATTAAGACATGTTTCCCTGAGCTCTGCGCCTCGTGCATGCATTGGTAACCTCAGACGATGTATAACTCCTATCTTCTCGTATAGAAACTAGATCCCTGTGACGTCACGTGGAGTGGCATCGCATGGGCGCCAATCTGGCCCTTTTCAAATGAGGGTAAAAATGGACCATTGCCATTCGTCTAAACCGGCATTTCTAAAACGAAATAATTTGTATATTATGAATACACTAATGGTGAGTAACGAATCGCAATTATTGCCTTTTGTTTTCTTTGATGAAGGAAACTACCCTATTTATATGGTCAGAGCTGTTATATTTCTTTTTTATTACATATTAAATTATTTTCCCCAGGATTCCCCTTCCCGAAGATGAAGCAATCATGGAAGAAGGCGAGAACTTAAACTTAGATGTAGAAGAACTTGATGAGCCTGTAGCTGGAGACAGGTTGCAAATTGCAAGACGAATACAGGGAGGTATTATTTTTCAGTATTTTAATTAACAACATGATAACCATTACTATATTTATGAAAAATAAAAACAGTTGATTTATTCTCTGGTATTTTTTGTGTTAAGTCTTCCCTACCTCTTATTCTAAAATGAATATACCTTCTGATTAGTTTGTACATGTAAATACAATAACCTGAGCCTGGTCCTGAACATTTCCTGTTTGCTAGAAACTGTCTGTTCAAATGACATTTAAAGCTTCAGTTAAAGAATTGCATGCTCATGCTTCCAGTATTTGCTATGACTAATTGTTCATGGATGTGTGTTATAAAAAAAATTAAGAGAATAATGTCAGAATGAAAGTAATCTTGAAGAATATAGTTAAAATCAGGTATTATCAACAGAGGCCTGTACTGAAGAAGTGAAGCAATTGGATGAAGAAATGATAGAAATAGGAATTTTGAGTTCTCTCAGCTATTTCAAACATTACACTTTTTTGGTATAAATGATCACCTGTCAAAATACCGGTTCAGGAACTTTTCAATTATTCCTTTTAACATGTTTTCTTGAATGTACCTGTTTCAAACAGCGATGATGAAGGAGTAGAGGCAAGAACCGTCTGGCAAATTTCTGTTTTTCAGGAATGCTGCAATCAGTATTAGTTGCAGACTTAAATATGTAGCACATGCTGCATTAAACCATTTATGGTACTCCTGAGTCATAAGACCCTAAGAATTAAAACTAGACAATTTGAAGATTAAGCAACCAAGGCTCACTAACTGATTTTAAAATTTTATTAAATAAACCACATTAAAATAATATAGGTACTAAGAATATGTGCAAATAATTTGTCATGATAAATAAAAAATCCTTTTCTTGAGTTCCCTTCCTTAGGGTTTTTTAAATTAAAATAGAAAACACTGTACAAATAACTTGTTATAATAAATAAAAAATCCTTTTTCCTGAGGTTCCCTTCCTTAGGGATTTTAAATTAAAATACAAAACACTTTGACTACCATGTCAAATAAAATTAATGCCAGCATTAATGTTGCTCCTGAAAAGGATAGGAATGCTTAAACAAGGTACCAAAAAAGTATTCGCCGATATTGAAGAATTGCAAATTAACCGCAAATACCTTAGCAGAGCCACTCGCTGAGAATGCATTGTAATAGAATTTTCCACAGAGAAAAAAATCCACCTCAACCAGGACTCAAACCCAGAGCTTCCTGATGTCATGCCAGGAGCCTTAACCAGTTGAGCTACCGAGACTTCCTTCTCTGTGGAAATTTATTTTCCATATTTTATGTGGAAAGTAATTTCATGACAAACTAAATTAAATAACACATATTTCTTTCAGTAGTTATGCTCCACCTACCTCTCTTGCCTTAGCCACGAAAGAGAACGAATCATTTCGTGGCTCCTGACTGCTAGCCATCCTTTGATGGCAGCGCAGTATCTCTCTCATGATACCCTCAGTTCTTAATTGGCTCTCTAATTGAGCCTTCCTGACAGAGAGCATTCCCTCTCTAAACTCCTTCCTCTCCTTTCTGTCGTCATCCAGGCTTTTCACAAGGAGGGATAGGTTTTCACATATACCCTACAAATGATTTTCACATTATATTCTATGAACTAATGTTATGATGATTACATTAATGCTATAAAATAAATCATTTTACCTTTAATACGTCATTGTGACTTGTTTCTGAGGCTACAAACTCAGATTGCATTTCTTGCATTCTGTCCTTTAAATTCTTTTTTTTAGGCACAAAAGGGGCTAAAATAGCAAGTTCAACTATTATAAATTGGTCACAATATGACAAGGATGAAGAATTAATGATTAAAAACCTTAGCACGAGTTGCTAAATCTATAAACTATTATAATTATAAATGAAACGCAACAAAAAAAGTAAGAAGCATCCATATGGAAATGTATATTCACTGGAACAGCTTCGTTGAGTGCGGGTTTTATGAAAAAAATTATATAGAATTATTACACAAAGATAAATCAAAGATTAATTTATCTCCTTTTTAATACTTACATTTTGTTGGAGCTCTCTCAGCTGAAAGAAAATTTTTCCTTAGTTTAGTTGAAAAAAATCAACCAACCACAGAGCAGCTTATGGTCAACTACAGCATGATCTCCTCCAATCAAAATGCTAAATTTCACATACTGCATTGGGCACTGGTACTCGGAAGTTGATGTTCATCTTCCCCACACACCACCTTTTATAAATGAAGGATAACAAAATTTCAAACTTCTTCTATCATCGGTACTTACAATTATATTTAAATCCCGACAAATTGTCCCTGAGATTCATTAAATTACCTCCAAAGGGATAGACAACCCCTTCGCATCCTGCTGTAGACAATTTTCCTTAGTAAAAAGTAAAAAAAAATTTTGTTATGCCCTTTTCACTTCATGCTCTGCCTACCTACACTAATTACAATTTCCTCACCACTGAGCCAGAATCGATGGTGTCGACTAATGGAGTTGACGTTTCATCTCCGATAATACTTAAAATTGATTGCTCCACATCCGTGAGACAGGGTGTACTGCCCTAGAATTGAATGAGTCAGAGTTATAGTTATGAATTGAATGAAAAAGTGAGTCCATAGGCAGGAAAAATACCTCCACATTTCCGGTCGCCCTGCGTTCCTGGCGAAGTTTGGCATTCTTTGCCCTCGTCTTCACCCTCAGATCTTTCCAAGCCTGGGTTAATCAAAATTATTAATTACGACATCTACCATAGGGTCTAAAATATTAGTAATCAAAATTATATCCCGGCAATCATACGCGCTCTCACCCTTTTCCACTGCTCCACTGTTTTTGGAGGTCCGTGCGTATTAAGGAGGTTTGCAACTTCACCCCACATTTTGTTAGTTGTGGCCTTCTCATTGATTCCTTGGAATATACCAAGGGCAAAGTTCTCATGAAATTAGTGAGCACCACGCACTGCTTCTTGCTCATTTTCTCCGACCTTTGCCGGGATCTAAAATCGTATTCATTGCCATAATAGCAACATGGGTAGAGAATAGGTTTGAATTTGACAATAAAGGATTGACTGTATACAATATATGACATATAACTGTATATGAATAAGGTTTACAGTATAAACATTTCAACAATTCAGTTTGTATTAATTATTTTACATAAACTTACGGAATACAAGTTTGGGACTCCATTCCGAAATTCACAATTAACCCGCCTGCTCAGAAAAAATTGACTATCGGATACCTAAGCTCCTATTGGTTGACTCATTTCTAGAGATTTGCTTTCCGAATTTTTCATAGCCTCCTTAGCTCCGCATTCTTTCGGAGACTTCTCGTAACTCCAGCTGGTACGTAATAGGGTTGGAGCTACAAATCCAAACAAATCCGGGCGGAGTTACAGATAGCTCTAGCTCCGAGTCAAAGTTACGTAATAGGCCCCAATATGTCTAATACTTCAGCTTTCCAGTCCTATGCCCAATAAATCATAACGAGTGATAGATGAAAATCGTACATGCGATAAAAGCGATATTGATGCGATACACGTGAATAAATGCGACAAAGGTGCGATGACGGGACTTTTATGATGTTTAAACCGCAAATATGCTTTTTCGATGGTAAAGTTCGTAAATTTTTATTGTCGAGCCAACCCCTCGCTGCTGTTTTATGCCAAAATTTCATGTCATTGAATATTTTTTATTAATATTAATAACAACTGAGCTGTTTTTATACATTAAATCCAAAATTTCACCGAGGATGTACTAAGGATATTAATGTGCTATTTTATGTTATGTTATTTTCGTTATAAGTATCTTAATTTTACCATAGTAATCTAAGGCCTTATTACGCTGCGAATTTTATCGACCATTTTTATTAATTAATTTGGATTTCATGCCCGCTTCCGTTTAACACATAGCAACATCAAAATCCCCAAATCAATAATTTATTTCCCAAGGTCTGGCATGTTTACAAGGGGCGTTATCGTTTATGCTAAGCTAACAATAGGCAGTATGTAACGATCCTATTTTGCTTTACTGTCGCGGTAGTGCGTTATCATAAGGTTTTTAGTTATCGTTAAATTAAAACGACTTAAATCGCAATGAGCCTCTCTTTGATGGAGCTATAAATATAAATCATTCCCACATATACCCTTAAAAGTAAAGATCCAGCCGGAAATCAAAGGTTGTTTTAACCATTATATGCTGTGCATTCCTAAGACAGTATTGTGAGAGAAAGTTATTATGCCTTTTAACAAGAAATCGACCATTCGAAACGAGGGATATGTTTACTATTGTGGCCCAAAAATAACTCATTTTTTTATTTCGAAGATGTAGAATCGCGGAAAAGTTGCGAATTGTTTAGATGAAGCATGTGAAAAAAATGGTCAAAATCGATGGATATCTTCCGCTCGCACATGGGCCCTAAAATTGGAAAAAAATAGGGGGAAAAAACTTCATTTTAATTAATTTAAGCATACTGGGACTAGCGACGGTGATAACTTTCCACGGAGTCACCCGCAATGCACAAATTGTGCGAAAAATCCACATAGGAAAAATCATTCGCCTTGACCGGGATTCGAAGCGTTTTTCATTTCATTAAAGTTAACACCCTTGGACAAGTCGGTTTGAAGACGCGTACCAAAAATCGAAAATTTTTTGGTCCTTCGGGCCGGATAGATGTGATCGGTTTGTGCATAATATCAGTGTTATGTGCATTAGTGTTGTATCGTTAAGCCACGCGTCGAATACTCCAGTGAACATTGCTTCCAGAACAGTTCCGAGTTCGATTCCGATGACATTACAGTGGAGGTAGCGGGAGATCACTTCAACAGTGCACTTTCAGAAAGGTTAATTCTGGCGTCATTGCTTCCGTCAACATATCACGGCGGGCGGCAAGCGTCGAGAATAGCCTCTCACCAGGGGATGCACCCTACTCCGCGCTAGCATCCACGACGCATTTTTCTGGACCATCGGGGGACATAGGCGAGGACCTCGGCGGGAGCACAGCTGACGCAGATAAGGTCGTTGGAAGCCTCTCACGCCGCAAGGAGCTCATTGCAACGTCACCGTCACTGCACGGCGTGCTAGCCAACCAAGATAAGTATTACTTAAGTCTGGTTTATTTCTCCTTTCTTGTATAGTATTTATCCCTAAATTACCTACCCATACCTTAATCATGTCATGCAAAGGCGTGCTGATTAGAAAAAGGGCTTTAGCCAAGGGTAAATTAACACGAGCGAAAACTTTCCTCGATAATTTCGTAGAAGAATCGGATACAATTCAAGTTCAAGTGAGATTGGATAAATTGCCTAACATATGGCAGGAATATGACGAAGTTCAGCTGCAACTAGAGTTAGAAGAGGAAGGAGAGGATCACGAAGCGAACAGGGAGGATTTTGAGAACACCTACCATGCAGTGGTAGGAAAAATGACTAGCATTTTAGAAAAGTGTCATGAAGCGCAGTCTTCACACTCACAAGAGTCGCTCTCCAGGCACAGCAGTGGTCGAGATAACCAACGGGAATTAAAACTTCCAACTATGAAATTACCCAGCTTTAGTGGAAACGTAATAGAATTCAAACATTTTTATGATACTTTCCATAGTTTGGTCATAGGAAACAATTCGGTGGATGATATCCAACGGTATCATTATTTGCTGTCAGCACTCACTGGAGAAGCGCATCAGTTGATTGAAAATTTGCTCATTACATCAGAGAATTTCAGGGTCGCATGGGAAATAATTTGCAAACGTTACTACAACCTGAAACTTATAGCAACCGTACACATGAAGGCATTATTTTCATTGCCATCGATGAAACGCGAGTCTGTAAATGAATTACGAACTGTGCTTAATCAATTAGTTAGCAACTACAATGCGATCGAGGCATTAAAACTTGACACCCCATTGCATGAAGTGTTACTATCTCAACTTCTGCTCGAGAAGATTGACGAACAGACTTGCAAGGAATGGGAGGTGCCTAAGCAAGTCTATTGTCGCTAAATATTCAACAATCTGCGTTGAGTTTTCTTGAAGCACTTTAGTATTTTCATCTAATCTATTGTGCACAAACTCAGTAGCCTTGTTCAAGTCCAATTCCATGCGTTTCCTGTCCTCTTCAGCTTCTTCTAGAAGGTTTATAATGAGAGAGATACTAGCAGTGTCCGTATCCGCCAGTGTCATGCTCATACGTTTTTCCGCAGCGCAGGTAGGACAACGCCAACTTTGCTTCTCAGCACTTAGACACTCAATGTCCCCTTTGGACAAGTGAACACAGCTTGCGTGACACTGGGTTTGATATTCACTGCAGGTAATCCTTAGCTGGCGTTCAAGCACACTAACATTACATACACTGCAATTAGCCATTTTTAACTGCGGTTTCAACTTAATAATATTAGTAGCTCGAGCTTCTAAATTGAGTAGGAAGTTATCCTCGTAATTGAATGCACTTACACTTTGGACGCAACTGAACACATCACTGAGGCAACCTGCCTGTCTCGAGCGAAGCACCAGCCCACGTCTCTCTCGCGGGGAAGCTCAACCATGACTGAAAACAAAGTGCAAAGATGTAACTATGGGATTCATTATCACCTGCCAATATTTTCAATATGATGCGATAAATGAAACGACTGTTGAATAGCTATGGAAGAACGTTGCATTAGATTTTTTCGTCTTGCTTCAAAAATCCGGGAATTCATAAACAGAGCAATAGGTTGGTATGAGTGCTGCCCGATCATTTACAATTAACGTTTAAGTTTATTTACCGGTCATATTCGTGATGAGGACTCGACTCGTCTCATCGAATTAGTATGCTACACAAGGGTGAAAAACAAAATTTTTCTTCCATTTTGTTTGCTATTTCTTCACACACAAAATCGGAGATAATTACTTGTTTCTTAATATTGCTATCAAAGTCATTGTAGCAATTGCACTAAACCTCATAATATTTGGTCATGTACTCAACAACCATATCACTTTACAATCAGCTAAAATACCTCCCCAGCACCTTGCCTGGAGACAGCAAAATAATAGTAGTAGATTAAGATAATAAAATTCAAAGGCGAGAGACTTAAGTCAGTTCTAAGAACTAAAGTATAACATGCAGATAACGAAATTCAATGAAAAGAGACTTAACTCAGTTCTGAGAACAGATAAATAATCGAAGGACTCAAGGTTTGATTGAATCGCTCGATATTCAAATACAAAGCATCTTTTTGTGTCCCCTACAATCTATTTTTAATTGTGATAAGATATATCCATACACTGATGTCTCCGTGACAGATTTTCAGGACAATGTTGTCCAACTCATTTTCCAAGTTTGATTATACTTTTTTATCAGAATAGAATGAAGATAGCAGTTTTATTACAATTTTTTCATGAATCAAGCACTATTTTATTATTTCTAAGGTAAAATCAAAACTGTACTCGATATTTATGACATTTTTATGTGTTTTGTGGATGAGTTGTTTTTCATATACACCTGTCGATACTCGCAATCCTGGTTGATTTATTAATGGACAGATGGGTAGAAAGGGCGATATATTTTGAGCATTACTTGGAATAAATTCATCCTTCGAGGAAGCATTGCTTCTTCTCCCTCTCCAGCCTCCTTATAGCCATATTTCTCTCTTCTATCACTCAAGCGGGCGCGCCGAATTCAAGGTTTTTAAAGCCTTCCTGCCACATTCTTTCGCCTTGGACGCGGTAGTAGGTGGCTTCAACGATTCTAGAATAAAGACGTTTTATCATAGCATAGAAAAGTGCCATCTACATCACTAGATGTAACAAAATGAATAGCGGGGTTTTGGTGAAGGTGACATTGGGTGAATTAACTATGTGGAATGTATGCATGCTAAAATAAAATAAATGCAATATGTACTTTCCGCGCTTATTTTAATATTCTGCAACCGGTTTAGACGATGTCTACGTCATTTTCAAGCCTGACTACCATTTTCACCACTACCACTTCCATTTGCAAGGTAGTCTAGCTTGAAAATGACGTGTAACAAGTCGAAACCGGTTGCAAAATATTAGAGTAAGTGGTTTTAAGACTCCATTATATTATTTCCAGTTCACTTTCAGCTGTTAATGATACACCAAATGAAAGAGCAACTGAAACAGTTTTGCTTGCAGACAACAATGGGATACCTCCACTGCACAAATGCTCAGCAATCGCCCACCGAATCAAATCCGCTCATCCAGTAGCCCAACAATATGAATCCGCAGAGCATAAACGCTCACCTCCAAGCTTGGAGAATAGGGTTGTTCACCATATTTTTTTTATTTAAGAAATCGAAAGATCGTGCTTCAGAAGGAGCAATGACAATTATATTATGCTATTTTCTTGATTGTACATTTTTAGAGAAGGCTTCAAACAGTGACAAATTTTACGTTACGCCAAAAAGCCCTACTTCCATCTTGAATTGATGTGTGACGTCACAAGCCTGTAGACGCCCTACTGCAGTGTTGTTGAAGTGGCTCAGCAGGGTTATTCCACTTTTTTTAAAGATCTCCAGCGTCTGCCGCCAGATCAGTGTTTAAAGAAAATCCAAATTTATCCTTCAATAAGAGTAATAATAAGCAAAATTACCCTTACTTGTACATATTTATTGCTCATCATATCACAAATAGCACTGCAACGCACACATTTCACGAGCTGTCTTTTTGATACTTATAATCAGTATATTCCGAATCAACTGATTCAATGAAAAACTTGGCTCACAATAAATATAAAACACTATTATGTAACACTAATAAAACATGACAATCGGTTTTCCAATCACTCTGCACACACTAAAAGAATTTGCACTCCTTGAAGTTCGAAAGGATTCTCCACACCTCACTTCCCACTCATCACTAACGACTTAGAATCAGTTTACGTTATTTCACATTGACATTGCGAAGACAATTAAATGAATAGGCTGAAACAAACTATTAAACTAGCTTAACCAGTTATTGTAACATCAAAAAACTTCGAATTTCACTTTCACTCTTACCGTAACCAAAATATGACCAAAACAAACAACAGCGCAACGAAATTCGTGAAATGTAAACACTGGCGAATGCTCAAAATGAATTGGCAATAGGTAATAAAATCAAACAGAACTTAGAAGTGAATAAACGAATGAAAATTAATATGCGTTCGATGTATCCCTATGGAAGAAATAAATAATTTCGTCGAAGATGTTACATTCACAACTCACTTCACTTGTCGCTTCACTCTTTACTTCATCGTCTATATGCAAGCATTCACTTAGGGGTACATTAAGGGCACAAATTGTGTTCACTTGCACGAGAGGCATAATGAAAGTTCACTGCACGTAGTTTCCTAGCAAATGCAGCTATACAAAACTATCAATTCCTGTCAACACTACATACGTTGCCTGCCTAACTTGAAGAATGGATTTTATGTCGCCTTGATCCATCCGGAAGTTTCATGCACAACATAGTCCATTTCAAAATAAGGAATAACCTTGGTCAATGTCCAGTCGGCATGCAGAGTGCTCAGCTTGGCATCGAGGGTACAGGCCAGGCGTACAGGCTTTCTACGTCATCACCTCTATTTCAAGATGGCGGACCGTTTTTGGCGGCGTTGAAATTGTTCGAATTTTGATTGCTAATAATTCCACCATTACTTTTTCAACGCATCTGTAATTAATCCCAATCAAAATGAAATTACATCAGAAGTGATATCCATTCGTTTTTTGAGACCGTTCTGATAGGCTTGAACAACCCTATAGGAGATGAGCGTTTATGCTCCGGTCCATAGAGGTTACCAGGACCAGGACCAGTGGCTGTTATCCTTCTATCTGTGCGATTATTGCACCCGTAAGCCGAGCAGCAAACCATCTGCGAATGCAAAGTTTACATCGCATATATCTGCCTAACGGAACCTTTCCGGATATAGATAATAATATCCAGAAAAATAAACACACTACTAAATATTTACGTACCTTTATATGACCTCTGTAGTCACTGTGTTTCAGAAATAAATAATATTTTCTTTACATGTACGCTTATGGCAAATTGACGAAGCGGGGCCCGGCATGATGGCTAAATGCGCAAGAGTACCGTTAGGGCTGGCTTCACGTCAGAGCGCTTATGCCCCCTCCAGGGACCTCTATGCTCCGGACACTGCCAGCTGAGCGGATTCGTATTCTTGGGCTACTAGATGAGCGGATTTGATTCGGTGGGTGATCGTTGAGCGCTTTTGCAGTGGAGGTACCGAATGTGTATGTTTCCCCCGCCATTCGCCATGTATTTATTTGACATTATTAATATTGGTGAATGCCAGTTCTGTTTGGCGAGTTTAAATTTTTATGCTTCAAATGTTAATTTGAGGCCCAAATATTGGTTTTACTTAAATTATGCTAAACATGATTATGCGAAAAATTCACCATTACGTAAAATGTGTAAGACGTATATTAAGTATTGTAATGAACTTAATTTGTTTCGACAAAGAAATGAGTATTGTAAGGCTTTAATATTGTTAATGAACTATGACGACTAAATTTGATATGTTTTATTCTAAAAAACTGGGATTGTATTTTTGTATAATGTTTCTATACTTTACATCAATTGTGCTTTTCCTGTAATTATGTTGTTGGGAAAACAAATAAAAACCAATAAATAAATAAAAATTCGTTAGAAAGCGGTAGTAGATAATATGGTGACAAGGGAAAAGAAAGTTTTATTCGAGTTTCTCATTTTACAAAGACGGAATCTGAAGTCACTGTTCAGTGTACAGCGTGCGTTCCATATTAGGTTTAATGATGATCCATGATCCTCCAAGTGATCAGGTAGCATCCGTGCCTTCACCATTAATTAACTTTTCCGAATGAACAAACAGGATTGAAGCAGTTGTCGCTAAATTTACTCGAGACACCGTAATCCACGCCTGGGAATAACTCCCATATCGTCTTGACGAGTGCCGTGTCACGAGTGATGCTCACATTGAACATTTTCAGGCCTCTATGTAAAATTGATTGAGATGCTTTTTGATTTGATGTATGATTTTTAGCAGTAATTTTAGCGTAGTAAATATTAGAAAGCGTTAAAATCCCGCCATACATGTTGAAACTCTCGGTATTCATGCAGAATGATTTAACTTCCTCACAAACACGTTCCCGCAGTCATGACTGGGCAGTATTTCGAATTCAAGTATTTTAAAATACGTATTTGAAATAAATTTGTAATTTGTATTTGGTATTTCAAATACTCGACTTGAATGTTTCATTGCATTGTATTTTTTATTATATTATTGTAAAAAAAACGCTATCGTAAAATCTATTTATGTAAAAATATTGTATATCTGTGTTATCTTTGTATTTTATATTGTTCTTATGTTTTCTTTCATATCCCTGAGGACGGTTTAAAAGAAACAGAAACGTTGGCTAAAACTTTTATTGCATAACATACATTGATCTACACTCCAAGAACTATTTTCATATGTATTAAACATCCTGTCAATTTTTAAGTTTATAAAGAAGGGGGGACGTGCTCCCCCCATAAATTTGCCTATTTTATCAACTATAATAATATATAAAAAATACAAAATTACTATCTTACAAGTTTTACCTGACGATGACGTTTCGGTGGCGGCGGGGTAAAGTCCTCGCCTGCCAAACCGAAGGTCGCGGGTTCGAGTCCCGCCTGGGTATGTTACCCTTTCCCAGGGCATGGTTGTGTGTGATAGTTGTTGTTTCATGTTATACCCTCCGATGTAAAAGGCCTTGTGAGCTATTTTCGGGGCGATGGAAATAAATAAAATAAATGTACCGAAACGAGTGCGTAATTAAGTATCACCATTAAAAAGATCAGACATATCAAAACGTTATATTAACTTCAATTGAAGACGATGGGTGAAGACGCGGCAGACCGGTGATGCTAAATAATAGCTACATCCAACCAGTGGTCGGATCTCTAGAAGAAAGGGTGGTCCAACTCTGACGTGGTATATTTGGCAACGTCACGACGCGACGCCTGCTTCATTCCTTGGCCCCTAGACCTTGGCCACGCATTCAAATGGCTTCTCAAGTGGCAATAACTTACCAAGTGTTATGGCAAGAACTTCCGTTCGGCGAACCCCGGCGCTTATAGGCCTCAAGGAAAAAATCGAAACGGGGTTTTGTAAACACATCGCCTGAGCTTTCGCACTCGGAGAATCCGGTGCGAACTTAAGAGATAGAGAGAGCTAATGAGTTAGACTCAGGTCGATGATCCCAGATCATCGAAATCTATATTATTGTTATTATAGTAGTAGTAATAATAATAATTTAAAAAGTAGCATATTTCTTTCATTGTACAAATTACAATATAATGAAAGTTTTTGCTAAAAGATCAAAGCTATGTGAAATTTGAATACTTACAAATGTAATATATTTTTTTTAATTATTATAATAATAATACTTGTCAATATTAACAAAAGAATGACAAGGATAAAAACAATTTATGCGAAATCATAAGAATATTGCAATAGTAAATGTATCATGCTGGTTTGTCAGCAGGTGCCGTTTTAAACTAATTTAGTGATCGGACGTCTGTGGAACAACTTGTTCTGAATAAACAAGGAATAGCGGTCATAGTATGCATATGTAATGATTATGAACAAAACACTCTGAAGAAATTTCAATATCCAAAGAATGATTGAAATGCAACTTTTTTCATTTTTTTTTACATCTTTTCCGTAAAAAAATCAATAACACTATATCATGAGAAGAATTACAACAAATATATACATGTAATTAAGTAAATGTATCGCATTTACATAATTGGTTTTTCACTCTACAAGATAAGTATACTGTCACATCTGTATACATAATGTAATCCCAAGTATTTTACATGCATCGGATTCAAGACTGCGAATATAAGTATTATACGCATTTCCAAAAACTTACCCATTACGCGTTACCCAAAAACTTAAAGATTTCTATCTCTCTTGATTTGTCGCTTCTGTCAGACCTTAAAATATAGTTGGGCCCTAAGGTGATATTCTCCGTATCGCTATTAAAGAAATCTATTCTCAATTGCCCGAGCAGTGTAGGCCTTGCACGCAGCTTACGAGTTTCCAGCGGCTTCAAACCTAATTCGCTTAAAATCTGGGTAACGCCGTTTGTACGCCCGTAGCAGTTTTTGACCAATCGCGCACTTTTCCTTTGTGTTTTATTAAATTCACGGATTAAGTCTTTCTGCACCGGTTCTCATATGCTCGCTGATTACACTGGACGGCATGAAAATCGGCCCTGACACCATTCCTGCTCATTCTTATGTAAAATGACCTCCTAATTCCGAATATGAACTCCGTTTTTTCCCATCACCCACCATTTTCGGGGGAGCTCCCCCCTCCAATTTTCATCATTTCAGTCATTTGGAGGAATTAAAAGGATTATTTTAGCATTTAAATTTTTTCTAGGGGTTTTGAGGGGAGCAAACTCCTAAAAAATTAATATTTATGGTAAAGAGGTATATTTGGGGGGAATTAGTCTCCGTAAATTGTGTAAAAACGCATTACAAATGATCAGTTTTTCATTTTTTTCGCAAATTTTCATGCATATAAAAAATTTCCAGCTTCCATTTCACATCATCCTCCCCCACATGATAAAAATATATAACAACTAGAAACATCAGTAATAATAAAAATATTTTGCGGCATAGCATAGCAACAACAATTAAAAAATATAGCAAATGCTCGGAAGATTCACTTTACTACGATGGCCTCTTAGTCCAGGAAATGAAGCATTTTGGCTCGCAATTTTTTCAAACTGAATCGATTTTCTTGAAATTTTCACAATAAGTAGGGAATATACCAAGAATCAAAATCTATATCATGCCGACGGGCGCTTTTACCCTGGGGGTGGTTTCCACCCCATCTCGGGGGTGGAAAATATTAATTATATTTTGACTACAGAAATCGATAGAAAAATAAATTTTAAGAATGAAATGTTCTTTCCATTTTTTGCGTAAAATTAATATTTTTCGAGTTATTTGTGATTGAAAGTAACAGTTTTTTCACGAAAAAATCAACGATTTCAATCGATTATAGGCAAATAACTTGAAAAGTATTAATTTTATTAGAAAATTGTGAATTACAAAACTGTAGCTTGTAAAAAATTAAATAAAAATCTTATTTTATATTTCCTTTATGACCAATTCGGACCGAGCTACAACTTGTTGATGGTTATCTATTGTTTGTCATATGCTAAATTTGAAAGATTCAATGCCAAATAGCGGGAAAAATGTAATTTTCGAGGAAAAGTATGTGATCTGTTTAAAAGTGTTTTTTAAAAACTTTCTTATAATGAGAAAAAAATATTTTTTATCATGAAATTTGAGCGAGTTATGATTAAAAATAAGATCAGTCCCTACTTTTTTGTACGAAAAAATCAGTGAAAACAACTCCTTATTACCACAATAGACAAAATTGATCAATGCCCTTCAGTATTTCTCTTTATTTAAGTATTGTTAATTGATCCTAGAAGTTGTTTTAATTTTTAGCTCTAAATTTTGAAAAAAATGGAGGAAAAAGTGAAAAGTCATTTTCTACAATTTCGTTAAAAATGCTCTTTTTTTCGAAATAACTCCAAAAAAACTGGAGATATGAAAAAAATGCAAGAGTAATAAATTGTAGCTTCTTTACTTTCAAATATTTTGGTGTGTTTTAATTTTCTATACAATAAATATTTGGTGAGATATTGATTATTAAAACCTCTATTTCCAAGGGAGCTCCACCTTATTTAAACCCTTAAATCCCTCCCCTTTAAAAATAAATGACTCGAAAAAAATTTAATTCACATGACCTTGTAGTCAGTAAAAACCCTACAAAATACAATTTAAATGAACTTTCTATCATAAAAAATAAAGGAGCTATGTTTGAAATACCAATCAAATTTATTCAGAGCAACAATTCAGAGCATAATATTCCTCATAATCAGCATATACTTTGTGTACTTTACGTTAGAAGCTAACGATACACTCAAATTTGCTACAAAATAAACACACATACCCATAAGATGTATATATACATACACATATGTGAGTATGTGTGCTGTCGCTCACATTGACCTGTGTGCATGCATGTGGTGGGAAGACTGGAAGCCATACAGTCTCCGTTTGATTGTGTTTCATGTAATGTCTACATAAATGTAAATTTATTTGTTTATGTTACCATGACGAAGTTTGTTCTGTTTATCCTATTATTATATCTTTTCTGTGCTGTGATTAAAATCATGAGAGAAAAAAGTGAATACATAATAAAAGGAGTTAGAAAGTGAATAAGAAGATACAATGTGATAAATAATTTTTATTTTTAGGGTATATAATTTTTTTTGCAGTAACCCCCAATAAGGGTTGATTGTTGTGGGTTGAAACGCCTTAAAATTATTTTCCAAACAAAAAAATAATTATACAAATAATTTAAACTAAATTTTACCCGTATTTAGCTTTAAAATATAATATTTTAAGTTTCAGCTTTTAGGGGTAGTTTTCACCCCTAAGAAATAAAAGGCGCCCTTCGGCATAATATAGATTTTGAAGAAGCCAGGGGGTATGATTAATCTAATCTCAAATATTTATGCAAATCGATTCGGTTTGAAAAATATTTTTAAAGGAGGTATGATCAGTATAATCACAAATTTTTATGCAAATCGATTCAGTTTGAAAATTATTTTTTACATTAACCCCCAATAAGGGTTGATTATTATGGGTTGAAACACCTTAAAATTATTTTCCAAACATAAAAAAATAATTATACATATAATTTAAACTAAATTTGACACGTATTTAGCTTTAAAAAATAAGTTTTTAAGTTCCAGCTTTTAGGGGTAGTTTTCACCCCTAAAAAATAAAAAGCGCCCTTCGGCATAATATAGATTTTGAAGTAGGGGGTATAATTAGTCTAATCCCAAATTTTGGTGCAAATCGATTCAGTTTGAAAAAATTGCAAGGTTTTTCACTTTTATGAGCTTCATTTCCTGGACTATCTCCCGCCTGTCCCGCTCAGGCTTGGACGGCAATTCTCTTTCTTTCGCACCTAAAATAGGAAAAGTAATACTTTGTTATTCCACGAAAAATATAAGAGTCAGATTTTTATACTCTCATTGGAGTTAAAAAGTATTCTTTCTCCTTAATCATGGAGTTCCACAAAGTATCAGCCTCTCAAATCACATATGTATATTGAAGTTGTTTTGGACAAGGATCCTTTTTCAAAGTAGTTTAAATTGTGCAAAACAGTAAAAGTTGTTGTACTCCGGCTTTTTCCTAGTGAATGTCTGTATGTGAGCTTGAGTTGTGATTATTACCGTGATTTAATGTGTAATTATGTTACACGTGCGTAAAAATCATCCCCATCGCTTCAGCTATGTTTGCGGTGAATTGACTTTAACATCGCAACAATAACCTCTTTCTTTAATTCTTAAAACTGCATATAAATTTTACTCCGACTGCTAAATTGGCGGTCAGGACTAAGATTAAGCTCCAAGTTTTTGCTGTACCACTTGTTACAGTAATTTGACGAAATACTTGGTCAAACTACAATTGCTGCTTCTGAACTGCTTCCTTTGTGAATACAACAGCCGCGCCTGAGAAAAACAATACATCTTACGGAACTGGCATCTGCGAGAAAGATTCACACATGGTTATAAAAATGTCGCCCATGTTTCCCTGGTTCCGACAGAAAATATTCACTTGCCACCATTGCACATCAAACTAGGACAGATGAAATATTTTGTGAAAGCAATCGACAAGACGGGAGCTGAATTTCAAATTTTAACTTAAAGTCTTCGTTTTAGTGAGGCTAAAACCAAGGAACAAATTCGTGGGCCCCCATAATTAGAAACTTTTCCAAGATTCGACGTTTATGAAACACCTGAATCATAAAGCAAATTGAGCTTGCCTTGGATTCTGAAATGTGTGTTAGAACTTTTTGGGTGACAATGAAGTGATGATTTCGTCGCCCATGTCGAGGAATTGCTGTCAGCGTATTAGGCCACATCACTAAAAATTGGGGATGGGACGTTCGAATAGTCGAATCATCGAATACCTCGAATAATCAGCTTTTTACACTATTCGATATTCGAGGACACAAAGTGGTCAATTATTCGAATTTCGACTACAGAGCACAGATCGTCCGTGATTCTCATTCCATTGACAAACCATTTCCAAGTCCATCGATAATGGTTGGGTGTTACTCTAAGGTTTGCAGATTTCGTAGGTTTAATTCTATAAATAATCTTTTTACAACAACTTCTCATAGAAATTAGGCATGAAAACATGAATAAGGCTGATGAAACAACACAAAGAAGAATGTATGTATAAAATGCATGGTCGACCGCCCGCGGGATTCGCTGTTCCTTTTATGACATGCTGTTCGCTGCAATTCGCTGTTCCTTTCGTTGCATGATGAAGTTTACGTTTTACATACTCAAATTGTAAAGTAATTGTGCATTCATAATTTAATTTAAGGTTTGCAGTAAACGAAGAAAAGCTTTAATAATAATAATAATAAAATCTTCAATGCGCATATAATAAAAAAACAAAAGAATTGCGGTGCTACATGCGCGCAAGTTTGTCCATGTATTTGTGGGTGACAGTTGCGTCAGAATTGAGGAGACATAATAAAGTTCAATGTCGAGTGAAGTGTGGGAGCATTTTCACATTTGTGAACTAGAAGATAAATACGCAGTGTGCAATTTTTGCAGCGCGAAGATATCGCGTGGTGCATCGCATACCACTTCAGGTTTAAAAAACCATTTGAAAAAGCACAAAGATGACGTAATGAAGCTGAGCGACAACAAGTCCCTTGAAATCGACGATGTTTTTTTTTTAATTCATGCCATCTACCCAGTCTACGTTCTCTTTGTCATCGTCATCAGCAAGTGGAACAGCATCTCCGCTCGCGAAAATTAAAAAACATCTTCCTTCAAGACAGCTATCCTTGCCCAATTTCAAGGTAGCACTGTATTTGCATTTTTTTTAAGTTACTTGTGAGTGCCAATAAAAAAGGTCTTATTTACTCATTAGGTTGGATTAATAATTCAATTTATTTATTGAAGATGGTGCCAATTATACATTGACTGGATTATTTTAATGTGTGTGCTTAAAACAATTTCTAATCAAAGGTGGTCTTGGGTGAATGTGACAGGAGCAGTGTTTCTGTTTAGAGCCTTGTATACTTAAGAATTTTTATTGAATCTGTTCAATTAAGTTTGCAAATTAGGTATTTGTAACCTTAATAGATTTTCTGAGGTAGTATTCCTAAGGTATTTTATTTCAACTGTCATTAGCATTTAAAATTGGTAAAAAATGTCCATGCAGTATTCGATATTCGAGTGAATATAGAAATTCGAGAAAAAATCTATTCGACCCATCTCTAATACTCAGTATTCAGAAATGCAGAATTCGATATTCGAGTGAGGTATTCGGGAAAAAATTAGACATTCGTATTCGATATTCGTATTTGAGAAAAATGCTATTCGACCCATCTCTTCTAAAAATGCATTTCCTTCATTCACACCTGGAACTTTTCATAGAATATTTTGGAGCGGTTTCAAATTAACATAGGGAACGGTTCCATGAAGATATCACCAAAGGAGAGGAGATTTTCAGAGAAGTTGAATGTCGTCCAACATCTTTGTATGTATATTAGGCCTACTGGTGGTTTTTGTGTAAGAAACTTCTACCTCAGTGTGTAAAAGGAAATCAAATACCAAATTACTTTTGTTATTCATCGTTCTTCACATTTGTTATTTTTCTATTTGTTGAGGCGCGTGTGGTATTGAGGGCTCCATCGTGGTAGCGTACCTTCTGAACTGCTGGCACAAATTTTCACTATTTTTTCTATGCCATGTTTTTAAATGTCTTTATTATTGCTAATATGAGCTGTTGATATATTTTTCCATCATTCTGGGATATTTAGGGTAGGGGAAGATGAAATGAGAGCTTAAAAATGAAGAAAATAAGTGAAAAAATTGCGAAAAAAGGAAAGGTTGATAATTTTTTATGAGTTTTTGAAATCATTAACAGAAACTAATCCCCCCAAATCTACATACTTATCATTAATTATCATGTTTTAGAAGTTTTCACCTCTAAAAACCTAGTAAAAAATATAAATGTTAATATAATCCTTTTCATTCCTACAAATTATTGCAAAAGTGATGAAAATCAGAGGGGGGGCTGCCCTCCGAAAATGGTGGGTGATGGAGGAAAACGGATGTCATATTCGGATTCAGAAGGTCATTTTACATATGAATCAGCAGGAATGGTACCAGGGCTCGGGAAAAAATTATTTTTTGCCGTCCAGTGTTATTTAAGGTGTGGTCGGACGAGTGAAAAATAGCATCTCTATTTTAGTCTATCACCCGAAGCTCTTCCCACGATACGCTTGATAGTAAGGCAAATGCCATTGGGTCTCGTGATTAACCAGTTCGCATTCTTCTGGCATCATTTCACTATATTGGGGAGCGTAAATTAATGGAAAAATCCAAATGGTATAGACGTTCTTCTCCATTAAAATTCAAGTCCCTTAATGCATTTGAAGAGAAACCAATTCAAAATTGATTAATAGTCAAGCTAAACGACTTTAAATTATGATTCAGGAATGCAGAGAATTGGAACTTAAGTGAAGGGAAATGCAGGGAAAATTCTTCCGCGAGCTGTTTGCTTTCAGAATAGCCGGCCGCTTTGCTTTGCGAAAGGCGTTAGGGGGAATTTCGTGGAAGATCACGCTCTCTTGTTTATTTTCTTCCAAACGATCTACGGATTCTTATCAAATCTCCACTGCCACGCTTCTGGGAAGTCCGTCTTTGCTTCAAGTATCGTTCCCCCTCGTTGAAGAGCTAGGCGATTAGAATCGCGGGATCACGTAATTATCGTTGATGGCAAATAGAAAGCGCAAGTGTTTCTTTGAAACGGAATTGAAACCTCTAATAGTTAAATAACAAATGACTAATATACGAGGTGTGTTCAAAAAATATCGCGACTTTTGTGTTTTTTCAAAAATTATTTATTTATTCATGAATATCTATTTTGTCCCCTTCAAAGTAATCCCCATGAGATATTATTCACTTGTGCCAACGGTTTTTCCAATCTTCGAAGCACTTCAAAAAATCATTTTTTTTTATCTTGTTCAGCTCCTCCTTCGATGCCGTCTTTATCTCGTCAATCGTAGCGTAACGTCGTCCTTTCATGGGTCTCTTCAGTTTAGGGAACAAGAAAAAGTCACAGGGGGCCAGATCTGGGGAATACGGTGGCTGCGGCATCATTAGTGTGTTGTTTTTGGCCAAAAAGTCGCGCACAAGCAACGATGTGTGAGCAGGGGCGTTATCGTGGTGCAAAAGCCAATTTTTCTTCTTCCACAAATCCGGGCGTTTCTGGCGGATTGCTTCGCGCAAATTGCGCATAACTTGCAGGTAATATTCCTTATTGACCGTTCTACCCTGTGGCAAGAACTCATAGATATTCATGAATAAATAAATAATTTTTGAAAAAACACAAAAGTCGCGATATTTTTTGAACACACCTCGTATTCAGACAAATAGCCTAAAATTTACACAGGGGGTAGCCAAGGTTCTTAGACTGTTTTTTGGTTCCATAAAACATTTTTCTTTTAGGTTTTCGGACCAAATGCTGCTGTGAAAACTTTGTGTGGTTTAAGATAGTGAAGAGTCCTTCGATTTGAAAGGATTTGAAGGCTGTTTTCCACTCAAGCGGGAAACTATGATGTTGTTTTGATCCCGGCAATTGTTGATGGCATATTTTTCAATTCTAAAAATTATTTTACCGGACAATATCACTTCTTTTTTCATTGCTTCAAGTATCTTTCCCCCTCTTATAAGAGTGAGGGGATTAGAAGCGCGAGATCACGTAAGTATCGTTAGTGTCAATTAGATAGCGCAGGTGTCTCTTTGCAAGGGCTTGGAAACCTCAAAATGTTCACTAAAAATTGGCAAAGCTGTCCAGGCACGTATACGGATATTAGCATCCGGGGTAGCTCAAGTGGTATCCGGGTTGATCGAACTATATTTTCTTCTCAATTCACATGCATCGCAAAAACAATTAATTTCATTAAAACCGCAATATGTTTAGTAAGCACAATGCTGAAACCTTAATCGTCGTTGACTATTGGTAGAAATTATGAACGGTGGTGTCGTAGCAAAATTAGCAGTGCCGGAACGCACTTTTCTTTACTTTTTTTACAAATGAAATATTACTTTGTGCGATTTTTTATCACAAGTTACGTTTGCGCATTTTAAAAGAAATTTTGGTTTTGGCAACGAATGTCTTAGAAATGCTGGGGTACAAAAATTGATAAAATTATTATTTGATTATTGTAAGTTTCTTAACCTTTGCCGCGGAATTTCGGCACCATGACACCACTCATTATGAAACGTAACTATTTATATCGAAAAATTTAGCGTCAGATGATAGGTACTCCTGGGCCAGGGGTCTCCTCAGCAGATGTATCGCGTGTAGTCACCCGCGAATAGTATTGATGACCCCCTTCCAAACACCCTAGAGATGGCTCGCAGGTTAGTATGTAGATGCACATGTAGTTGACACAGGGTAAATGTTTCAGGGAGTGGGGGTAAGGCTGGAGCCCGTAAATCCCCCTGGCCACAAATCAGAAGCCACCGGATTTTCGCGATATTATTTTTATTTTGACGCGTTTACACACTACAGCATTACCAACGGGAAAGCTTACGTCGAACAATTGATTAATTTTCAAGCAAGACAATTCACAACAATGATTCACAACAAAGATTCACAGCAATTCACTGGTACACAGTTTTCTGATTTCGATTCCGGATTACATCCTCCATCTCCATCCTTGTTGTCGCGACGTTTCGATGAATGACATATTCATAGTAACGTCGGAGAGGATGGATATGAAGAATCAAACCCGGAAGGAAGCCCGAGAACTATTTACGTCAGCTATTCGCCGGGGGAAAGTTAAATCTTTCAATTTTATATATTCAGTACAGTAGGACTACATGAATGGCCTAATGTTTGTAAATTAATTATTCTTAAGACATCAGTCGTTCTGATGTCGCCGTTCCGGCCATGGAAGGAGGAGAAGAGGAAGCGCAGCTCCCGTAAGGCTAATGGGTATTGTGAATTGGACGGCAGATACTTTGTGGAGATCCATTATGAGATATGAAGTGAAACACATTGCACTTTCCTCATAATTTTTAATTAGTATTTATGTGGAAAAAAAATAAAATGTGCTATGTAATAAATAATATGTTCTTAATAAATTTTTAATGTGGAAAATGCAAAGTGTTTCGTGGAAGGTTACACGGGATTTCCATGCACTGAAGACGATGGACAACTCGCCCATCGAAACGTCGGCCGAGATGGAGTTGGAGAACCTGACCCGGTGGAAATCCTGTGTAACCTTCCACAATTCTTTACGCCGGGAAAGCCTACGATCATTCTGCAAAGTGTTTCATTTCATATCTCTAAAGGGTATTAATTTTCAGAGCTGCGCTCTGGTGGCCAATTTTCCCTCAACGGCGCCAATTTCAAAATGGCTGACACAATCAGCATGCTACCGCTGTATTCAAAACTACCAATTGTGATATTTTACCAAATGTTGAGACCCACCATGGCATCAAAACAATTCCAAAGTTATTTATGATCTTTACGTATTGAAAATAAATCTCGGTATCTTGTGGTTAAAACTCTTTGGCTCTGCCTCAAATAACCTTAATTTGTTTAGGCAATTAATATTAGACAATTACAAGGTATAAAGGTTCTTCATAACAGAATGATTACTGAGACCATATGAGAATTTTTGTTTAGCTAATGGGCACAAGAAATAGTTTACACTAGATCGCTGCACATGAATATCCTTCTTCTTCCATGGTGAGGCGTTGGAAAGCTTCAAAAACAAAAGAAACTTTGCATTACTTACTTATTACTATGCGGCATTCTTGCTATCAGCCCACGCCGCCATCAAAGCGGCGTGATCGAACATTGGCGAAACCGATCGATTCCCGATTTCAAATCGATTCCCGATTATCGATTCCGATTCCATCTATTCTTCTTGATATTATCACGTGGGATATTGTCTTATGAGTAGCATTGCTGCCGTCAAAATATTAGAATTGAATGGAATGAAATATCAAAGAAAATTAAGTGGCCAAAAGAGTGTATTTGTTAAAAATTGGAAATTAGAATTGATGAAATATACCCGCTATAATAATAAATAATAAACACTTTAATTTCTTCAAGACATAAATTGTAAAATTAATAATGTACATTGTACAGCATGGGTCAGGTGAGTGGCGGCCTTTATACCCCAAGCTTATTATCTATTTTCAAAATATATCTTATTATTCATCTTTATCTTCCTGGTAATATTGGAATCTCCCCCTCCATACCGTGGCATGTAAAGGGATTGGCGAGTCGTAGTCCCCGACCCAGACCTTGAGCTGCTGTGTCTGCGACGGTTTGCTCAGCTCGTGTCTGCTGCGTGGCGTCACCGCGCTCCGAAGAGGACCGGCCTTTGCAACAATGACCGACTTCCAAGAAGCGCGGGAGGTTTATCAGGTTTGAGCTGGAGCCAAATTTAGCCGGAGGAAACGAAGCAAGGCGCGGAATACTCATCGGAGTGAATGCAGATCCACAAGATGCTGTGTCAAACGCAGCAACGTTGATTTCTCATTTGCTGCTGGTCTCAGGTGTCATAATAATGTGTGAAGAATGCCTGCAAGGTTTAGTACATCATATGCAACGGTAAATTTCAATTTAGCCATTGAATGATTATGCTCAAAAAGAATAAAATATCTGTTCCGGAAGTCATTCATCGCTTACTGGGCATCCATTTCGTGATTACGTGAGGCGTTTAGTGGGTGGGTCCAGCTGATTCGCATCCTATTTGACGAGCACAGTGGGCTGAAATCGAAAAAAGCTGGCCAAAAATCGCTGTAATCTTAAGTATTGCTTAATGAATGAAACTTTTTTGCAAATCGGGTATTGTATGGACAAAATGAAACTTATTTCGGATGATTCAGTCCAGAATAACGTTTAGGAGGGCAATAAAATTTAAAAATAGGGAAAAGTTATTCGGCAACCATAGTTACCAAGGGCAAGTCGAAATTTTGATATGGGAATATCAAGAGAAAAACAGAATTTCTTCCATTATCAAATATGTTTAAGCTATTTAGTAGCTTCTCATAAGGTATGTGATGATTGAAAATTGCTATTGAGTCTTTTAAACCTGAAATTTTGGCCATTGAAGAGTAATTAATAATAAAAATGAATACCATTGACAAATATTTTTATTGCAAATTTCTCAAAACAAATGTGTGCCACATTAAATTCTATTCTGAGTCAGAGGATAAAGACTCCTCATATTCTAAAATAATTTCGCTATTCACCAAAAGATTTTTCACCTCCTCCGGTGATTTTTTTACGAGAAAGGAAGGCCCTGGCAAATAACACGTAATTCTTTTTCCACAAGAAACAGAGTAAAATTTTATTCTAGACTACGATCTTTGTAATCTTAAATACTAGTCTTACCTAATCAAAAGTTAAAAAATGTACAAATTGTTTTCTTTTATTAAATAAAACTCAATGAAGCAAAGAGTAACGTATTTACACTGAAAATACGCATTTTGAACAATCTCACGAGAGATTACAGGGGCGGAGGGGGTCGAGCCAACTCTCACGATATCTCACGAAGGGGTTGGAGTGGGGTTCAAAAATCACCAAAATAACCTCACGTAATGACTGGTCGCCCCCTTTCCTCGAGTCTCATGATTCACCTCAGTTTAAAACTCGTATTTTTTCTTATTGTATGCGTTATATGCATTTCACCCCGATTAAGTCCTCATCCCAAGATAATTATCTCATTTGCCTCTGATATAAGACATGGTTACAATGGACTAAGTCTACATGCATGCATGAATTGTTAGGGTTATCGGGAAAGTATCGCATTATTGACATTTTATTAAATTTTTGTTTAAAAAAATAAGGAAGGAAACATTAATCAATGATGGAACTAAAATTTTGCAATAAGAATCTTTATTTTTTATATATCTAAATGGGGAAATTAGGTCCGAATATCCGATGTGGAAATAATTTCGAAAAGAAAATCATGAAAACTTTGCAGGAATTCTCATGTTTTTCTTATTCGATCTGAAACTACTGGGGACTTCTTCACATACTGTTATGTAGGGGTTCCATTTTCTCTTTCAATGTTATTCGTTAATAGTTCTACTCGACTATAATTTTTATCCAGTGACCAATTTTAAGGGATTCTCTTCTACTAAGCGTGGTTTTGATATTATACGTTTCTTTTGTATTTCATTGATGTGGTGGTAAAGTGACGTGGAGCATTGTGGACCTGCGGATGATGTGAATTCGATTTTTGGCCCTTGCATTTAAAAAGGTGGAAGACCCTTGCTCTACGATAAATACAACTCAAATTACTCTAAAGTTTGGGACTTGTAGCCATGCATTTGCATATACATACCCTGTACTTCTTCACAAGGATTTAAAAAAACAATTAAACTGAGAAAAACTAAAAAATTTTGACAAAAATGGTAGAGGGGCCATGACCCCCGTAAACCCCACTCCTGAATTCGCCACTGAATGCTACTAATCATAGAGGCAAGAGATTCGGAGCAGCCGTTTCTCGCGAGACCGTTTCCTCACGAGGCAGTTCATCACGGGACCAGTTCCTCGCGTGATCCGTTCACTTCTAAGAAAGAGCGGAAAGAACTCTTTCTCGAGAATCAGCACCATGAGCGAGCGCGTGATGAAACTCGTCAGTCGAGACGTGAGCGGCTCTCGGAGAAGTCGTAGATATCTGGGAGAGCGTTACAGAGGCGAACGGACACCGATTCTGGGAACGAAGACGTCGCTGAGGGAGAGTGTGTTATCGTGGGTTGCCGAAAACCTATCCGAGGCGAGAATTTCGGCCATTTTAAACCAGGAGACACTAGTGTCGTCGTAAATTTTATCGGCCGCCCGAGCTCCTACATCCTCTTCAAATTCCCCACAGAGCAGCAGAGGAAACGGCGCGACGCTCAGACGATAGCTGCCTTGAGCTGCTCCCCACTTAAGGTAATATACATGAGCTTTTAAAACTATATACGAGATTGGTTTTTGTTCACCCTCCGATGGGTCATGAACAGAAGACGAAGTGATTGATTGAAAACGATTCCGTCGCTAAATGCTGAGCACAATTGTGGTGGTGTCATTTCGACATAATGGCTTCGGCGATTGAGGAATTGGTCGTCCCTGTGGACAATCTTTAGGGACGTATTTTTTAACGGTACTATTTCTCTTACTCTTCGCCGGAGTGGGAAGAGTTATATTTGCATCTCCACCTACTATTCGCAGTCAAGAACGTTCCTTCAAGGAAATCAAACTCATCCTCTTCGAAGTAGTGAGTGTTGATTGGATCGCTGAAATGCTCATATCTACGTCATGCTTCAATGACGTTTCGTGTGACGTTTGCTACCCACAGTTCATTGCGCCAGGAAGTTGGAAGACGGAAACATGGCCCGTATATAAGGGCCTTGGACGGTAAAAAAAGGATTGTATTCATTAATAAAAATGGAGGACCAACGTATGGTACGCCTCGCAAGGGAATAGACGAAGTTGTTGGTTGACATTATATTTATGGGTGCCTTCACAGCTCTGCGTTGCGAAAACAAATGAAAGGCAAAAAGCGTCGGCTCCTAAAAATCGGCCTGGAAATCATAAGATGATATCATCGATATCATCTTATGATTTCAGCCAAACGTACAATACCTATGTTGTGTTGTGCATTTTTACGCATTTTCATTCTTAAAATATTCTTCCTAACTATAAATAGCATTTGAAGTTAATATGGCGACCATAATGTCGATAATCATGCATGTAATGATGGCCCTTGCCTATGTATTATTATGATTTTTAAATTTTATTTCCTAACTCGGAATATTCGAAAAATAGCTAATTACATACACTCAGTGAACATGAGTAACGTGGAATGTTATCAGGAATATTTATTAATGATAACTGTTATTCAAACATATTGTCCTAGTCATGTTATCTAAATAGTTCCAACTGAGTAGATCATGAGGGCACAATTATTAGATATCAATTGGAATTTAAACGACCGTAGTCACCAAGAGGGAGCTCTCCCGCTGTATTTAGCTTGTGATACCATTGACGGGTATGTGTTATGCTAATCTACGCTCCTCAGAGATCTTAATCTAATTTAGGGTTAACAATTATCCTATGTTTAGGAAAGATACGAAATATCTATGCTTAACACTTCAAAATAATATTAAATAATGAAATAAACGGCATTCGTCACTCCCATTAGAGCTAATCTTGCATATTTGTATACCTAAGCTTCCCATAAACAAACACCAATTCGAAATCGTGGGCGTAATGCCGCCTTCACCCAGAGAAAATCCGACAGGTTCAGTTTTTAATAATCATAAACTAATGAAGCGCTGCTATAATTTTCTTAAAATGTTGGTTTCATTCATCTTTTCCATGCTAAAATGTCACAACTTGGCTCGCTCCCCCCCCCCCTAGACCATGGCTTTCCTCCCCCTAGACCATGGATTCGCCCCTCTTGGTAAAAAGAAAGGGTCCTGGCAAAAATCACGTAATTTTTTGCGCAAAAAACAGTTTATTGCGATCTCGGTAATCTTCAATAAAAGCAATTAAACCAATCGTTTTATTTATAAATCCAACACAATGAAGCCTAGATTAACGTATTTACACTGAAAATACGCATCTTGAAAAATCCTACGTGACATTAGAAAGACGGCTGGAACAGAATCCCACGATATACCACAAAAGGTGAAGGGAAGGGTCCATAAAAAGGCAAAATTATTTTAGAAATATTATTTATTTACTAGTAGATTAATCTAACGGTGACATTCCTGGAAAATGAATATACAGACTGTCCCAAGGGTCGTGTGTCATTTTTGACCTGTAATTTTCGTAACTTTGCATCGAGGACTACTTATGGGGAAAGGTCCTAAGTTTTGTTGAGTGTAACCAAAATTTTACAATTGTGACCTCCTGACCTCACAATGTGGGTCCAAACCAAAAATTTAAATTTGCCTTATGGGGTTTAAATGTTAAAAAAAGTCGAGATAGAAAAATGTCTGAATTTCATTGACCAATATGGCAATTCTTAGGTTTTCGGACCCGAGAAACCCGAAAATAGCACTTTTGTTTACGAAAATTCAACCGTTGACCCAGTAAGGCCACCGGCATGGTCATAAGAGTGGGAAAAAGAATAGTATACCAACAAAAGTGTCGATCCATGGGTTTTATAGGGTGTCCAAGTCATTGGTATTGTCCAAATACCCGTATTATTCACTAATTGACCTCCAAGGTTAATACGTAGGTCAAAGGTCATAGAGGTAAACGTCCGGCCATCGTGACAACCGAGGTGTCGAACCATAGGTTTTGAAGGGTGCCAAAGTCGGTTTTTCATTTCATAGATCCGTATTGTTGATTTTTTGACCATCGAGGTCTCAATGGGGGTAAAAGGTCACAGAGTTAAACGTCGGGCCATCATGACAACCAACGTGTCAAACCGTAGGTTTTGAAGGGTGCCAAAGTCGGTTAGTTAGTTCATAGATCCGTATAACAATTTATTTTGACCTCCAGAAGTCATATTGGGGGTCAAAGGTCATTAAAAAAATATGCAACGCGCTTACCCCCCTTCCAAAATTTTTCCATTTCATCGCGGTATTTTCCGACAGGCCTCCCATGCCCTCTTAGTTTCATGTCTTTTGCGGAAAAGATCATGAAATTTTTCACACGAATTTTTTAGTTATATTTCACACACTGAATTGCTTTCAAAGTCTCAACACTTGGTGGTGATTTTTCTGATGCACACACTTCATTTACAGTAGAAAAAAACGCGTTCAGTCCCAGAATTAGCTTGTGGTAAGGGCAAAGAATATTCCTTAATTTTAGTGCACTATTGTATGGAATATGCTTTGCTTCAAATGATGAAATATTTATAACCATTTGTACTCTATCAAGATTTGTGCTGAAGCCCAAGATTTTACCCTTTTCTAAAAAATATATATATTTAAAAATGATACCTCATTAAAAAGATCATTTTATCCTCCAAAGACAATATTTTCCTCATATGCGGGCAACAAATCAGCAGCTGTTTGAACGGCGTTTCACACATTTGACACAGTAATCGCTTCTGGAATTTTTTAAATAAAACGAGATTCACTTCTTAGATGATCTTTGAATTTGCATCCTCTTTTGATACGCATCATGACAAAAATCTAAAAAATTAAATTATCATGTGTGATGCAAAACAATTTTGATAACTTGTGATGTACAGACCTTAGATCTGAAGGATGATTATGAAAAATAGCATGGAAAGACACCCTTCTGCTAATGCTAGTTTCTTTTCTTCGTCTCCATAAGTTGTTTTCACTAAAAATTTCTGTATTTTGGAGGAAGATGCAGCATTATGTAAATATCTTTTATGTTCTTGGGTGCTTCATCTCCAAGTGCTTCGAAATATAATTCCTACTGCCGTACAAAATTAAAAAAATATCCGTTGCAATTCGCACATTTGACAAAGTAATCGCTTCTGGAATTTTTAAATAAAACGAGATTCACTTCTTAGATGATCATTTAATTTGCATCCTCTTTTGATTCGCATTGTGACAAAAATCTAAAAAAATTAAATTAAGTCGTAAATTGTTTTTTTTTAATTAATTGAAAACTCTATAAGTACATACGTACAAATTTACATTAAAATATTTTATAAGTTATTCAATAAATAAAATAAAATTGATTGTGAAGGCACGCAGAAGGCACCCTAGCGTGAGGAGGTGTTGGAGAGAAAGAAGACGGATGCATTATCAAATGCGAAGCAGGCGAAAGTCTTGTTAGATGTGCAGGACGAATTTAATTCGAATGAATTTGTTCTGAAGGGAAGTAACTTAGGAGGTATGATGGTGATGAATGTATTGTCCGATTGTAGGAAAGGTGTTTCGATGAACAATTAATTATGAGAAATGGTTATAGATTCATCGCTTACTATTTAACGAAACCGTTGCTTTAAAACTATCGGGAAATTCGGGGATAAACTTGCGAGGAGCAATTCTGCTGTTGCCACTATTTATGCACGGCGGTTCGCGAGACAGCTTGCTCAATTTCAACGGCAATCCACCATAACTCGTGTAACTCCGTTCAGAAGAAGGACTTTTTTATACATTACTTAAGTTCCTGGCAATCATTCATTGCCTTTGGGGTTTAAAATCGGGTGATAAATCTTTGAAGTTTGTTTTCCATTCTTTGCTGGAATCCTCATAAAGTGCATTTTGGTGGAAGATTGCAAACAACCTTTGTGATTATGTCGCCTTCAGAGATTTTACTTGCAACGTAATTCCCTTCTTTAGCAATGCAAGATGGGATGTGAATCACGCCATGCAATACAAATAAATCTTATTTTCGTACGCCGAAACCAAAAACTTCACAACAATAATTCCATTAAATATGGAATGTTATTGGAATTATTGATGTGAGCTTTTAGTTACGGCGTGGTAGCGGTAACAATACAACTACTCCACACTGTTGGCGGAATAGTTGTAATTGTGTTTTCAAGGTAAAGTAAGTACAGTTTTGAATATACGTAGCATTATAAATTGTGGCTGTAGTGATGAATACTGATTTTTAATTTGACCAGTAATTTATTTTATGTCGTAAACCTCAATGTTGCGGATAATTTCTCTACCTCACAGCGCACCGCCAAGCAATTGAGGAAGAGTTGGGACAATCTCAAGATGAGAGAGAGGAAAGAGCTGGCTAATGAAAGGCAGGAGAGGATGAGGAATGGTGGCGGACAAAGGCCGTCCACCAGCCGGGAAGATTTGCCCCCAGAGATGGAAATAGCCATGCCGTCCATCTCCTACTCACCGCCGAATGCTGGGGACCGTGATCCGAGATGGGACCCCGGAGTGTTTGCTTCCTCTCAAAATTTCTGAGATATCAGGCTAGTTGATTGTAAATAAGGATTATGTACCTATCATTAGTGAAGGGAATTCCATAGTGTCACACTGAGGTTAACAACAATCAAAAAAGTATCATGTGTGTCATCTGTCAGTCAAAAATTATTAATGGTGCATGAAAGAATAACACTTCGTTAAAGAGAAAATTACCTGAATCGTACTAGCCTTTGTGTACATATTATGTTGTTTTTTTCTGCGACTTATGGAAGTTGTAATCGGATATCAAATATAATCACAATGACTAAAGTTAAGTCGAGTTTCTTGATACCATTTCTAGGAATGTTATCGGATGTTTTTCATTAATCAACGGTATACTTTCTGATGTTTCCTCAGATTTAGAAGACAGACCTGTAGAGGAAGTATACACTCCGAGGATGCAAGATGCAGGGATCTCTTCAAGTTCAAAAAGGGCACGATTTACCAGGGAAGCGGCCATTGAGAAGGAGGTGGAAGCTAGGCTGGAGCACATGGCATCATATAGTGAAAAGGAGGATGCCATCCAGCAGATCCGAAAGAGAGAAGCAGAGATCGCACGTGTAATCAAGGAGCAGGAGCTAGCCAATACCAAGACTGCTGGAAATATCATCCAGATGGAGGAGGAATTTAAGAGGCGTATCTTAAGCTTACATCTTCAAACAGAGGAGGCCAATTGGCCAACTTAAGTTGAAGCGTGTGGTACTAGTTATGATATATTGTTATTCTAATGGTACAACAAGTTTATCAACAGCCAAATACATGAGTAGAATCTGAAATGTGCCCATGAGGAAATAATCATTCCTATTGTGAGTTCATAATGCATCGGTGTTCATTTTAAAATTCTTCATGCACCTCTTGATGAATAATTTTTCTGCAAATAGCTAACTTACAATAAGCACAGCTTTCCCTTTACCTTCAAGGACATTCCATTGTTCTTTATCTTGTTTTTCTATGATGTGATTGGAATAGTGAGAAATGAAACATCTACAGCATGAAATAATATCTCTACCAGTGATAGACGGCTTTTGGAGGGAATGCTTTACCTCCAGTTCTTCATGAACACATTTCTATTTCCACTCATTCCATTTGCCCGTTATCGAACTTTTTTATCATCCTTCATTAAAATATTAAATTCGTTAAGGCATGAAGTCCTTCCTCTAATTTGGTTTTGTTTAAAATTTCATGGAGTGTGTATTCACAGGCATTGACATTGAAGCTCAAGGTATTTTTTCATTGGTTCTTGCATAATGCATGTCATGGTCGCATACTTTTTTTAATTTTTTGATTTATCTATTTTCTCTTAATAGTTTTTAGTTATAGAATTGGCATGAATTTATATTTCAATACCTTTAATATACTAAAAAAAGGAGAAGTTATTTCTTACTGGAGATGTTAAGTTATTCATTATTCCTAATATGTGAGTTCTTTCACCTACGTAAAGGTGTTTCCAGTGTCTTTCTTGTTAAAAATTCTCCATTATCTTGTTATCTTTAAAGTTATTTGCCTATGATTCTAATCCAATGGCTATTCAGGAAAGTACATTCATTAAAATCAGCCGAGTTTAGGAATAATGAAAACAAAACATATGTATGTTAAGTTTTATGCATGTTTCAGTGTTCTGCATAGTTGGCATATTAGTGGTGGGAACTTTCAAATGCCAACTAGCCAACTTTTCAGTACGGTACATGAAGTCTTGCTGTTATTAAACCCAGTTCGCTAAAATTTAATCCATGCAATGCTCCCTTAAATGAAGGATTATAAATAAATACATTAAAAGCATGTGAATGACCATTGTGTTTGCATATTGATATCAAGGAAAAATGCATGATTTGAAGGGCCTAATTTGTCTATTGTTGTATGGAGTTTGTATGTATCATATGCTTATGTGCCAACTTCTTTGTAAGCTTTCAGATACGCCTCTATGAATTCCTCCTCTACCTTGGCATTGGTTTGCTCCTCCTCCTGCTTCTCTCTCCTGGACTGCTGGATACCGCTGTCTCATTAAAGATGCCATGAGTCCCTCCTGCTTCCATGCCTTCTCGTGGACCATTTCTTGTGTTGATGGTGCCCTTTTTGTAACTGGAAAGAGATCCTCTGCACCTGCATGGCTATTTCCCATTCTGCTTGACTCCTGCCTTTCATTAGCCATATCCCAACTCTTCCTCCTGTAATTCTGCACATCCAACCAGCAATTTTGCCTTCTTTGCATTAAATTTTGCATCGTCTTCTTGCTCTCAGAAATATATTTTGTCTGCCAACCAATAACTTCGTCCTTCCTTTTTTTAGAGTTTTTGTATTTTTTTATAAATTTTAAATAAAGCTAAATTCAATTGAACATGGTTAAATTTATTTAGCTACATTTCCCTTTCTTTTAATTACTCTTTCTTTCAACCTGTTCTGGTAATCCGGTGACGTAGGTAAAAGCAAGATGTGATGTAATAATTATTTTTAATTTTATGCATTCCTTTCTTACCATAAGTGGTCAACATCAAAGGTGTAGTATGTGGTTCAATATGAAGCAGTTTTTTTGGATCATTTTAACATGTTGCTGAAGGTAACACAAACTATTGATAGGAAAAACTTTCGTTTAGCAAATTAAGTGAGTAATATCTATGTTGACATGTCAGTCATAACTGCCTCCCGGTTAACCATTGTTGCTCTAGCATATAGTTGCTTTCATGTGAAATGTCAACGATTGCTATTAATACCTCCCATGCATGAAAATCATTTAATACTAATGAAATACTTTGCTTACACAGCTCCCCAGCTAGCACACTATAAGTCATTGAGATAAGGTGAAAGGAAGAAATAAGGAAGTCGCTTCTCAAGTAAGCTTGTTATGGGTTTCTTACGGCCAGGACGACAAACATCCAGAGTAATGGCAAAATGGATGCCAAACTTTCAGCACTTCCGTAGATGCTGTTATTATCCCATCGTTACAGAGTGTTAATTAAGGCCTTTATGCATTAAAACAATGTTTTTATTATTGGCGCTTCTATATTATGAGGAGAAATAACATCATACCGCCATAATTTGAAAATCATTCACATTTATGAACTGATAGCTTAACGAAGGTCGTAAGAAAAACACAATTTCCCAAGAATACCAACGTGGAATAATATAAAAATGCCGGAATGAACATCTAATATACGTATTGTAGTCATCGGGTTATCAAACCATAATTTAAAATTCATAAATGTTAAAATGTATGGACCTTGAATAAATTCAGTTTTTCATGCACATGGCAAACAAGTTTTTTTTTACATAATTGGATATTTAATTAGTAACTACGCCTCATCCTCTTAACAACTGCTGTGGTGTAGTGGTTAGCGTGTAGTACTTCGATTCCGAGGGTCGCACGTTCGGGTTCACCCTGGTGTTATTTTTTTTTCTTTCCGCCGCATGGATAGAGTACTTGTACTATGCTTTATATCTTCACTAGCCGGTTGCTTGCAGTTATTAATTTTTTTCTATTTACGGGAAAATCTGTTATCAGTTGTTCAGCCCTTATAAAAACTCGCTAAATTTCCCCAATAGCCTTTAAATTCATGTCAAGATGAGCCGCGTAGCATGCTTAGTACGCTGTTCAGCCGCCTTTGGCGCTCCAACAGAAGTGACTTACATTGCCTGAGGATATTTGACGGCATTCCTTACCTAAACGTCCCTAACGTCTTACCCTTGCCTTATATAAGTCCCTTAGCTTACGATAAGCTGCTTATCAATTTTTTCCGTAAGAAAACCATAAGAAACGGTTAACTCACTTACTTTGTGCTATCTGGGTCCCTTAATTAGTAATTTCACTGCTTACTCAAAGCATTGCTGCCTTTGTAGGAGACGTTTATTTTAAGATTTCATTTGATATTCTGCGTAGTTTCAGTCAGATATGTCATTAATATGAAGGCTCTTGACTCAATTCTCCAATGTACTAGTGCTGACATCAAGTTCCTGCTTTTCATTCTTGATTACCTGCTCCATGTTGTAAGATATGTTAGCAACACAGAATATGGAAAGTGGGTCGACCTTACATAACCCTCCCCTGTTGCTCTTCCCTTCGATCAGTCCTACCATCAGACAGTCATGTTTCATGATGGGACTGACTACCTCTTCAGTTGTTAATGAAAAGTAATTTTGCTGACGTTTTTTTAAATGATGCTAATTTCAAGACAGAATTGTTTAATATAATTTCCTAAAATTAAATTGTCAAATCCTATTTTTAATATATTAATCTGATCGCCTATGAATCATTCATGATTACTTTTCCATGACATTGTATTTCCTCACAAATTTGAAATGGGCAATTTGAAAGGGCATAACATGGTACAATGGTCCTTGATTTTGCCTGTTAGATAAATTTTAGTATAATACATAATAATAATAAAATAATTGGCACATAGACAAATGCCTGAAATTAGGATTATAGCCATGAAAAGAGCTGTATCCATATGCTTCATTTTGCTATCTATATTCATGTATTGCAAGGGACATGCAAAGCTTGTGAGAGCCTAGAGTAGAAAGGGAAATGAAGGAACTACCTACATGGTTTTAAATCAGAATAACATAATTTATTTATTAATATCCATTGCAAATGAACTGTATACTATGAAGGTACGTGATGGAAGACACCTGCATTTATGTTGGAAGAATACACAAAAGGGATAGGCAGAATCCCATTTATTCAGAAGTAGAATTCCTCAGCAACCGCGGTTTGCCTCATCTGGATATTTTCAAACCACAATTTGCCTCAAGATGAAGTTGCCAATTTCAGCATAAGATACTGCGCAATGCAAGCAGTCCTGGAGTTGTGGATTGCACTGCAACCATGCTCCTTAGTCGGCGAATAGTACAAAGATGTTTTACCCAAAAACAGAATTAATTATGGATATGTTAGCAAATGACAAGTTGAAGCTCATGATAAAAAATTTTCAAAAGGAGATGACATGCCAATGAGACAAATGATATCCTTGGAGTCATTAAGTATCCTCTATACCTTTGGTCTGCTTCCTGGGACAGGGTGCCACACCACATAAAGTTATTTACATGCCAAGGGTTTCAAGGGTCTTGAAGTATTTTTCATTGTGTTTATGTAGAATCAAATCCTATGCCACATTCTGATGTTCAATAACATTGCCCTATTTAAAAGGAAAATGACATTGTATGATTTCGTTAGGACATGTATACCTTACAATTTCAGGACTCCATATAATGAGTAATCTAAGTCAAAGGTACATTGACGTTAGATCTTAAGATTAACATGGTGAATTCTCAAGAATGGAGTACACTGAATATAATCTTAAATCAAATTGAAACATAATTTATCAGTGAGCTTTCAAAATAAATGAAATTATGGAAGCTTAAAATTGAAATCTTTCCAACCAATGTCATACAGATTTCCATTTTTGCATATCATTTCCTTCTTTGATTTATCTTAAAGTAAGACAAATGGAGTTGAAATGGTAATTTTCATATCATATTAATGTTTCCAAAGATAATTACCTCTTCACCAAAATGCCCCTCTATAAATGCCACCCGAATGGCATTTAGGCGACCATGAACAGGTTGGAGTCTTGGTACATGGACTTCCAACCTGGGCATTTCTGGCATAGGATCATGATCCTGCATAACCACATTGTGAAGAACTGCACAAGCCAAAATAACCCTCTGTGCAGTAAATAACTTCTCGCGGAGCTTCATACTGAGGCATGAAAATCTATGTTTCCACACCCCAAATGTACGCTCCACTGTGCACCTTGTCTTAATGTGGGAGATGTTGTACCTGGAAGGTTAATTTTCTTAAAACACCATGTTTAAGGCATTGAGATGCTATAAATTTTGTCCAAAAGTACAACATGAATCACAAATACTCTCATTTTTACCTCCTCTCAGAAGCATACATTGGTCTTAAAACTGGTAAACAGATATGGTATTAGAGGATACCCACTATCTCCTAGCAGGGTGCCCTTCACTTCATTGGTCTCCAATCTTAGCTTAAGGGAAAATTCTTGCATCATGAGCTGCAGGGGCGAAGCTAAGAATTAAGGCTAGCGGGGGTTTTAGGCACAACTAATACTTAGGGGTGTGGGGTAAGCAGAAGTTGCAGGAACCCTCCTTAAGGAAAATTTTAAGAATAATGGTTCAAAATGGCGAGTTTCACGGCTTTCTGAGGAATATTTGATTGATTCTAACACTATTCTATAAGTAATACTGATCCAAATAAGTAAAATGGATTAAACTTAAAAATTTCTCTGAGCTCTGGGGGGGGGGGGGTTATCCCCCAAAAGCCCCCCTCGCTGCGCCGCCGATGAGCTGAACCTTGCCATCTGCAAACTATATCCATTATTTCCTTATTTGGACCGGCAATGACCTAAGTTAAAATAAAATGATAAGATACAACCTATAGTACTTTTTGATATGAAAACAATGAAATGGCAATTATATATAGTTGCAAATCGAAATAACTATCGGGGCCGTACGTAAACAAAGAAGTCGCCTATACAAGCCAGATGAAATGAATGTGTCGTTTTCGTATTCTGCCACCAGGTGACTCTGAGTTCAAATTGTATGATTGTCTGAATGAAATTAGAGCAGAGCGATTTGATATGATCTTGCTTGACTTGGATATCTCACTGATTGGATATGGGTAGCGAAAGAATGGAACACAAGAAAAGGGGATGGGCAAAAGGAAGGATCAGATGGAAAGGCGCTGAATGTATGAACCGCGAGAATTGTCCAAGATTGAGATCCAAATGATCGTTAAAAGGTCATAAAAAAAGCATGTGATAGGCAAATAAATAAGATTCAAGTACTATTTACGCTGTATTTACTCAAGTTCCTGTTTTTGAATCGAGGCCGACTGCAAAACGAGTCGAAATTTTAGGTGTTGCGTTGACATGCAGCGAACGTTATGGGCATCGCAGTAATAAATATTGAATTTACCTTGCCATAAGCCTCATATTTCTCGTGTATTCCTGTAGCGTGCGCCGATTCACAGGAGAAGGATGGAGAGAAATCACGACACACTCGCTTTCAAGTATAAAATTCAACTGCCTTTATTATGTCCTGTTTATTATATCACACGGCTTAAGGGCACGAGAAATTTTGAAAATGTGCTCACGGCAAGCAAAAACTCAAGCAAAAAAAATATTGTTTTCACACGTTTTTCTATTGAAGGTCCATGCTGCAATATACTTACCAGTGGCGGCTTGCCCATAAGGACTCTCGGACGCCGCCCCTCCCAAATATTTGAAAAAGTAAAAAAAATAAATATCCATTAATTTATAATTATACATCTAATTAATCAAAGTATTTTTCAGTCGCATACATCGAAAGTGTAGGAAAAACACGAAAAGAAATAGCGCGAGAAGTTCGTATTTGTAGCCGTGGGGCGCTGGCCAGAACGTCCCAATCCATCCCCATGCAGTTATATGGAGAGTGGTAGTGGTGGGGGCCGCTGGTGCTATGACGCGTCTAGCGTTGTGCCTTATCGAAGTCTTGGGACGTCGTCCGAGAATGCGCAGAGCGACGAGTGAGTTGACATCGCTGCGCCGCCCGGCGGGCGTATAATCTGGCGTCTACTTGGTGCTGCCACAGAAAAGGGACCTACGGAATCAGAATGGTCACTATACTGGGTGTAGTTATACGATTTTAATTTTTAATTACTGGTAGGTATTGCTACAGAAAATGAATTATCTCATTATGCTTGCGTTTTTGGGTGTTTGAATTCTGGAACACATAAAATCCACGAATTTTAAGTATACCGGGACTAGCCACGGTGATAACTTTTACGGGAGTCACCCGCAATGCACAATTGTGCGAAAAATCCACAGAGAAAAAAAAAAAAAATCCCGGTCAAGGCGAATGGTTTTTTTTTTTTTTTTTTTTTTTTTCTCTGTGGATTTTTCGCACATAAAATCCAACCAGTTAAAGGCCGTATTGACGTAGGAAAACTATTCTCGAGTATTTGCCACAGTTCTGTTATGATTACGAATTTCAAGAACCTTGGGGAAATTAATATTATAATATTTAGGCCTTAACAATGTATTCATATCTTCCCGATGATTAGAAATGCGGAACCTATTTTTCAGATAAATTTATCAAAAGACCTGCAGTATTGGGAAAAATCAGTTAACATTCCCCTCTGATTTATAATTTAAGAAATCGGTGCGTGCGTGATAGAGTGAAGGATTGAACACGATTTAACCCGTAAAACGTGACTTTAAATAGAGTCATTCAATGAATGTCAAGAAGTGCCGCGTACAATGCACCTTTTGTGTGTAGGTTCATCATTTTTCTAGCCGTCCTTGTTCTACTAGTTCATGTTCACCTAATTCCTCAGCGGCAGAGCGGTAGCTGTCTGACGGAAAATGTCCACTTGGGTCTGCTTTAAGTGGCTTCGAAGAGTTCATATCATGGTGCGGAGATCCTTACAGCTCCCATCTGTGGCTCAGAGTCGTCTTCTTTTACGATCTAGAATTTATTTTCTATTATATCATGGCAATGATTTCGAAGACATGGTTATTCCAAGTGCGACCCGTTGGCGTTTCGTGTGTTTACCACATATGAATCTTAGACTCAAGGAGATGGTCCGTGACGTCTTTTGTTTGCTTGACTGCCTTTGCTGACCTTAAATTCGTCCCTCAGCTGAATCAGCATTAGTGGACCACGACTTCTATCTCCCTTGAGTCGTCGTTATAGTAACGGCAAGATCAGGCAAGACTCTCGGAAAGAACGGAGTGAAATGAGTTCAGACATCATTTTCGAGGAGTTAACTGTGCGCAATTGCCGATTAAGAAGTTTCTTAGTGCTGTATGTGCTTTCAAGAAGACAATTTAATTAATCAACCGTGCTCGTTTGTGTTTAAGGGAAATATAGGGAAAATTTGTCCCAATTCTGTGTCCAGGCACCTTGTTCTTTTTGGCCGTATTTTTCGTCGGCCTATTTTGTGTCGTCCCTTGTTTATTAAGTCCCTTGTTTATTATAGACTAGTACTTTTGCCATGTGTTTAATCAGAAAGAAATTGTTGTCCGGCGCTGATTTCAACGAACGTGTAATTGATCACTTTGCTGGACAAAAGGAAAGAGGGATGGACTTCTGCAATATAACTAAAGGAATGTGAGTATTTCAGATTCTGTTAAAAATGTGTGAGATATGTTTAATTATTGATTTTAAATCATATGGTATTGAAGAAGCAACGCGAACACCGCATTCAAAGTTTACATCTGCCATAGCAAAGCGCGTGCATTCTAGTAGTGTTTGTTGCCTAGTGGAAGTCAGTGACACTCCCCTCCCTCCTCAGGTGTTACAAGTGTCATTGCTACCTAAATCATTGCAAATATTGTATAGATTTGACAAATAACGCATTATGATTGCAAAACGAACAACAGAAGTGTGTTGCGGGCATATCCGCACGAAGAATGTAGGCGCTAAAACCTAAAGTTACGTATTTTCGTTTGTATTTGTAAAATATCGCAGCAAATATATTTTTAATCTTCAAGATCATTGATCAGTATAATCTAGAGTCCGGACTAACCCGATCCGTATGACCGAGAGTCTACTGCATTAAGTATTTATTAATCAAGCTTTATTAGAAAACAAGGTATTTTTGTTGAAAAAAAACGGAACATATGGCATCACAAAATTTAATTCCTAGATTGCCGTAAAAACTTAATAAAATACACGAAATATTAAAAAATTAAAACCCCCCGGTGGAGTGCGGTGGAGTGCGCCCCCCCCCCCCCAGCATTTGACTCACGAGCCGCTACTGATACTTACTGCATTAAGCAAATGATATAGGTGTGTAACGTAGATCACAATCTGCAATCAACATATTTTAATTTAATCTTTCCAAAGCCCCCCAAAAAATCGCCTTTATTTATTTCAAAAACGCCTTGGCAACCCAATATATTCACAATCCGAAATTTGACGTTAAAGCAGCAATTATATTCACCAAATTTGCGTTTGAGTCCCTACATAGACAGTTTTTCTATCCACTTCCTCAGTCTGTCATCAGTGGATTCCATGCCGTGATGTAACGCGCGCACGCTCCATCACGTGTTTTCAAACAGTCGATGAAGATTATTTTTAAAGACTCATATCTCAGCTATAAAACATTATTCATCCGCGAAATTTTCGGCAAGTACACTTGAGGTAAGGATCTTATTATTCTAGTACTTTTAAAAAAGTTTGCATGTTCCCCATCGGTTTATATTTGAAGTTGAAATAATTTGTTGCGCATTTAAAAATGTACGAAAAAATGTCCGAAAAAATGTACCGTGTTACCACCTACTCGTGGATCTTGTCCATGAGAATGTACAAGAATCTGTTCAGAAAACCATTCAGAAAAATGTACAGATTCTTGTACATTCTAATGTACCGTGTAACCAGGCCTTGACGGCAGTTTATGCTCATATGACGTCACGCTTTGCTTCGGCAGAGCTCGTGTGTCTTCGCGCAGTGGTCGGTTCAGAGAAATTTTGCTCGATTTTAAAGTCAAATTTCTTATTTCTTTTGATGATGAATAGAGAGACAAAAGGCATTTTTCCTAGATATTATATCCATTTAACCTGTTCAAAATACTTTTTATAGAAATCGACGACCCATGTAAGTTCCCCATTGAAATAACCCCGCCCCATTCCTCTATACTAATGATGGAGACTCGATAAAGAGAAGATATTACAACACTACCCTTCACCCTATCTTTTCAGTTCGACGGGACAGGAGTTAATGGAGGCGGGGACCAAGACTCCACTAGTTAAAGATGGAGAGGAAACGAAAGTCAATTCGCAAGACGCCGTTGAACTTCTTGACCGATCTGACACGATTGAGAGGGAACGGAGGCTTAGGGCCGACGAGAGAGTGATGATAGAAAGACAGTACATCACTATAAACAATTTACTGGAGATGGTATACAAGATGATTGATGAAGCGCGCGAGGAAAGAAGAGCCCGCTATGATATGGATGAGAAGGAACGAGATAGAAGAGCGAAAGAGGCGATGGAATGGGATGAACAAAGGAGAAAAGAAATAAAGGAAACCGCGAAGAAGCTGGAGGAAGAGTATAGGAAAAGGGAGGAGGACCTACGGAAGCGTGAGGAGGAGATGAAGGAAGACGTGGCCGAGGCGAAGAGGGAAGTGGAGAGGATGAAGGAGAAGGCACGCCAGGAGATCATGGAAAGGGAGAAGGAGATAAAGGAGATGGCGGAGAAGAGGTCGCGAGAACTGGATGAGAAGGAGAAAAGAGTGACGGAGGAGGTGCGCAAGAAGGAGGAAATGGTGAGAGAGAAGGAAAGGAGGATAAGGGAAGAGGAGGAGAAGGTGAAGAAGGAACAGCATAGAATATGGGAGGAGGAAGAGAAGAAAGCGGAGGAGAGAGAGGCGAAGAGGAGGGAAAGAGAGGCCGAGGAGATGAGGAGAGTGGAAGAGGAGAGGTTGAAGAGGGAGGAGGCGATGAAGGAGGAGACGAAAGAGAGGAAGAAGAGGATGGACATGGAGGAGGAGAAGAGGAGGGAGAAAATGGAGAAGGAGGAGAAGGACAGGAGGAAGAGGATGGACATGGAGGAGGAGAAGAGGAGGGAGAAGATGGAGGAGGAGGAGAAGGAGAGGAGGGATAGGATGGACATAGAGGAGGAGAAGAGGAGGGAGAAGATGGCGGATGAAGAGAAGGCGTGGAGGAGGAGGATGGACGGAGAGGAGCAGGAGATGAAGAAGAAGAGGGCGGTGGAGGAGAAGGCGTGGAGGAGGAGGCAGGAGGAGGAGGAGTGTGATAGGCGGAGGCAAGAGGAGGAGAGGAGGGAATTGGAAAATAGTGAGAAAGCCAGCCGCGTAAGGGAGTTCAAAGAGGAAATCGCGAGGCGCAGGGTTCATCTTAAAGACGCTGTAACGAAGGCTAGGAAGGATGGAGAGGGGAGTAAGGAGGCTCTGATGAGGGAGGAGGCTTTGTGGAGGGAAGAAACTCTGAGGACGGTGGTGAGAATGATGCATGAAGAGACGGATGGGGAGAAAAGGAGGCTGGATGAGTGGACGAAGCAGGTAGACGATTGCAGGCTGAGTTAGAGAGCGCCAAGGAAATTTTGAATGAGGAGCGGAGAGGAATAGACAGGATAAAGGGGGAGCTTAAGGAAGAGCAATGGATGAGAACGGCATTAGGACCGCTTTCCACCTTTCGACGCCTGCCTTTGTTCCCATTTTTCCATTGAGTCGCTCACCGCAGCGATGGCATCTGAAGGATTTCAAACTGAAACATAACAACTGAACTCAACAAACTGAAACGTAATAACGAAGATGGAACATAGAGGAAATCTTTCCTCACATACTAAGGGGAATCTGCTAAGCCACATTGACTATACATGTGCACCATCCTTTGTGTAATATCTACCTGTATTCTTACGTTATTCGGGAATGTATTTCGTGTTTGAGGAGTAATGTTGATGCTATCGCTGGCATTGGAGTAATAAAAGTTATGAAATGAACAGACACGATGGTTTTCTATCTTTATTATCGGTAAACATCAGTTCTACATTCCTCTGCATACGATCATTCATCACCAACTTGTGCTGCTCTGTAAAGGATATCCCTTCATTTATTGTTAATATACAATCTAAACAAAATATACATTAAATAAGCTCCCTTAACGTCTTTCAGTGTGAAATCGGAATTGCAGGACTGGCTGAAGGCAACCTGGAAAAAGGATATCCAAGATAACAGTTCCACAATTTAATTCAAAACTCAAAAACCGACAATGTTTTCATACCATACCTATGTCATTTTCAACCTAGTGTGTAAATTGCCATTTGTGTTCTGTTATCGATCGATCATCCAAATTATCGATCGAAATTATCTATCTTCCACAAAATAAAGCCTCAAACGATTTTATGCGTACGAGAGGAGATACATAAGTAATGTAACACATTTTTTCTGAAACAGTGGTTGTTATATTCAGAATTCAAATGTACCATGTTATTACCCAATCTTTTAGCAAGACAACACTAATTTTCAACTTAAACTTCATTCAATGCTACAGCTTGACGCCATCTTGAAGGGAGGGCCTGTATGCCTGCACGGAACCATTCCACTGGTCAATGTCGGTGTCGACGTCGCTGCGATGATGAACCTTGCGTTGCCCAACGACTCACCGTGCTTTCGTCCATTACCAAATCACTGTAGACATACTGCAAGCACCTATCACCGTGTGAGTATCCCTGGTATTCCGCCAAAAGAAACTCAGTCATTGTCCGTTGTTTTGGAACGCACGTCGGTTACGGACGCCATTTTAACAGCTCCGTATAGCGCGGTCACCTCTCGGAAGTCAATGAAACTATATGAAACGAATTGAGAAAGTTTGATGCTAAGAAAGGTGATGCTGCTTATGTCCTGATTCAAATAACTCTGTAAGACGTAATGAATGATTAAAGGTAGAGTATGAATTCACGTAATAGATTGCTTCATGCTTGCTGTGTAATTATTTCGGTGTTTCTGAATGGGTATTTTATGATGTACGATGATGAGATGAAAGTGATGTAGTACCACTTAAAGAGAGTTTGGTAAGAGAAAATGTCTATGTTTTCAATTTCCTGCAATCCGCTCATTCACGCAGTCGAGTCACCTCTCTCTCCTTATCATCGAGATTGTCAATTATTTGAAATCTGTTATCATTCTATTCGGAATGATAACGGTGTGTAAATATGTTACCATCGGCAGTACTTCTTCGGCGTTTCTAAAGGAAGAAGCTAAAATCCATTGCGACTGAACCGAATTCAACTTAGCCTTCGCGGTGACGAGCTTTGCAAGCGGTAAGTTATGGCAGCAATTTATATAACGTTTAGAATTCACGTCTACGTATAGCTTACCAGGAAACCAATGTTTTTTTATAAATGATTCCCACTGCCTTAGTTATTTTAAATTCATTTCAATGAAAAGGTCTAAAGATTCTCTGCTTATCGATTTCTCTGGAGTAAAGGCGTTCAATAGGCTCTTAATAACACGTTTCACTAAATTATTCTTTCTTGTATGTATTTTTGTTTGACCATAGGACCAATTTTTTTCTCATATTTAGTCCACATACTTATCATACATACATACATATACATACTTATCGATTTTAAAGTTTCATTACAATTATGCCTAGATGAAAATGAATTCACACGCTATTTATTCTTATTCAAAGAAAGTATGAGACGCCATATTACAATATAAACATTTCTATTCATCTCTCAGCTGCATTGTAATAATTCACGATTTCAAGTACAACTAGAATCGAATGAAAATAAATTCTTCCGCTGTTTTCCCCAATCCAAAGGAAACATGAGCTGCCCTTTTGGACTGTAAACATTACTGTTTGCCGCTCTCTAAGTAAAATAAATGTCAGTATGTAAAATCAACCGTCCGTTATTAAATGTTCAAATCCCATTGTTTTTTCAATTGAGCATAAATCTTTTTTAATAACTTAAGCGTGGGATAATAGGAAAAATCAGGGTGATTCATTTTTTCTTTTAGTTTGATTAACATACGGCATTTTAAATTTCCCTTTTAATTTATATAATTATTTTATTTTCGTGGCCTCATTCTCGCCTCAAAAGAAAATATAATGATCATAAAGTACATACAAGAGCACACAAATAAATGAGTAAACAAACACGCATTGCAACACTCCGCATTATTTTTATTTTTGTTAGATTTTTACAAAAGAAAATAAATTTTAAAACATTGGCTGGAATACCTTAGCTTTACAAGGGCTGGTTTTTGAATTCTTTCGTTAAGAATATCATAATTCTGATTTTTAAAGAGAACTTAGCAAATTCTAACAATTTCAATTAATTCAAGATGTCTGACAAGGTGGCACTTAAAATCAACACGCTCAGAACTCTTCTCAGAACTGTACTGAATCTTACTGAAATTTCTTCATAAGACCATGAAAAATTTTGTAAAATGTCTGAAAAAGAGCTGGCACACATACGAGCAAATCTACTTCCCACAAAATAATGTTTATGCCTCTTCGTTTTTTTCTATTCCTACCTGTTCTAAGGGCAATTTCATTAAAATTAGTACCTGAACTTTCTCCGCCTACTTCAGGAAAATATTCAAATGTTACCACAGTATTCTCTTTAATAATTCCTTCTTCACAATTCTATGCATAATCTTCAAATAACATTTAATTGTGATTAAAAACATACAAGCATGAAGTTAGGTAATGATAAAGATTCATTAAAAACGACATCTCTACATAATACAATCTTATGCGACTACGGATTCCATAGCCTTTACCCTCCGGTACAATAATCTAACATATCCACGCCTTTTTTCCCCTCTAGATGAAAGTATTTCTGAAATTGATTGTGAATGCAATGCAAACGACCAAAAATCTTAATATTACTCAATTTTTTTCCATACCATTTATCTGCGGGTATTTGGGAGAGCTGTGGTAGGAAACCTTTTCAGAACTTGAACTCTTGGGAGCACGTATAACATTTCTATCATCCTCTTTTCATTCTAGGGTTATTGCCATCGTCAAATTGGTAGCGGCGCGGCGTAGTGAAAACGAAAATTTGATCGCTCAACACCTTCCTACACAAAACGTGGACGATTGTCTTGAACGTTGCCCGACGCTGCAGTTGAAAAAAGAAGTGATTTGGATAGATAAATAGATGACGGTTAAGGAAATGATCTAAGGGTAAAAACGGAATATAAAAGAGGAAATATTGTGAGAGACCATGGAAGGAGAGGGCGAAAGCGGAGGCATAGAATCTGCGAGAACGAAAGAAGACAAGGATGCCATGCTTTTCATGAAAATAGTGATCAAGGAACAGGTTGATGAAGCGCTGAAGAGAGAAAAGGAAGAGCTGAAGATGAAAAGTGGCTATCTTGAGAGGAAGGAGGAAGACATCCGACGGATTGTGGAAGACCTGGAGAGTAGGAAGACTCAAGTAGAAGAAATGATGAAGAGAATGGAAGAACTCTACAGATTGGAGATGAAAACGAAGGGCACAGACATCGGGGACACTAGAAAGAGGGATTCAAAGGCAGAAAAAGAGAGCAGAGGACAAGAGAATATATCGAAAACAGTGGATCAGAAGATGAGGGATGAGTTGATCCAAAATGAAGTAATGGGGAAGATGCAAAATGTTGAGGAAGAACTGGAGGAGGAGAGGGCGAGTATGGAGAAGGAAACGGAAGGATTGGAAAGAGACGAGGAACTTTGGAGGCAAACCGTGAGGAAGGCGATCGCAGATGGAATGAGGAAAGAACGGTTGATAGTGGAGGAGGAGGTGAGGAGGAGTGTGGAGGAAGAGTTGAATGGAAAGTGGAGGAAGAGGGTGGAGGAAGTGGAGTCGTGGTGGAAGACACAGAATAGTGCATTGAAGGGTGAATGGGAGTGTGAGAGGGTGGAACTGGAACGTGAACAGAAAAGGAATGTGAAGGAGTTGGAGGAGATGAGATTGAAATTGGTGGAGGCGGAAAGGTTGAGGATACAGTTGGAGGAGAAAAACAAAAGGTTGACATCAGAAGCGGAATTTCCGGGGGAAGAATGGAGTATGAAAACGGAGGAGGAGATTGAGGGAAAGTGGAGGAAGAGGGTGGAGGAGGTGGACTCGTGGTGGAAGACTCAGAATAGCGAGTTGAAAGGTGAATGGGAGAATGAGAAAATGGAATGGGAACGTGAAAAGGCGAAAAATGTGAAGGATATGGAGGAGTTGAGATTGAAATTGGTGGAGGCGGAGAGTTTGAGCATGCAGTTGGAGGAGAAAAACAGACGTTTGAAATCGGATGCGGAATTGCAGAGGGAAGAATGGAAGAGAGAAACGGAAAAGAACAGGAGAGATTGGATGGAAGAGAAAAATAATATGACGAGGAAATGGGAAGAAAAATTGAAGAAAGACGTGGATGAAGCGAAGGAGGCTGGTAGAATGGAAATGGAGGAAACATTTAATAATATGCATGAGAACTACGGAAGAGAAATAAAGACATTAAAAGAAGACGTTGAAATGAAAGAAAAAGGGTTATATGAATTGCAACGAAAGCTCGATGCTATATCTTCAAAGTATGAGGATGAAAAATATGAATTGAATAATAAGTATCAAATTGAAATTATTAAGTTAAAAAAACAAAATTATGACACTAAAAATGTTCTCAATTCCAAGATAAATGAGGTTGACGCTAAGGAGAAAGAGTTTAGCATGCAATTGAAGGAGTTGAATGAACTTCAACGTTGGACAGTCAGCGAAGTCAGGCGTTTTGCGGGATATCGGACGGAGTATTATTCACAATTGGCTACTCAACAGCGGCCCAAACATTCAGATGCTCTTGACACAAGAGTTGTGTCTTATTCCCACAATGTGAGACAAGGAATGTCTGGTGACACTTGTGACTCCTGGAATGCTAGACAAAAAGCGGTTGAAAGAAAGGAGAAGTTTATTGGAGAATTGGAGAGAAAGTGGATTGAATACGTTCACCAGGTGAGTGGGAAGTTGGAGGATTTCGGAAAAAGCGGGGAATGTGCAGGAAAAAGCAAAACTAAAATATTCACGAATGCATATTCGAAAAGAATTTCATTATTTTCATTCATGAGTGACGTTGCGAGTGCAGTAGTTGGGTCGGTGGAAGAGCATGAGGATTTAACTAATTCTAGGAAAGTGTATGATGCGTTTAACCAAGATGATGCGAAAGTGCTGTCTTTTTCAAATGGCAAAGGACAAGGTAGTGAGAAATACAGAATGCAAGACCTCAGTAACCACAGGGAACAGCTTAATGGATCAAAATATGATCCACTAGCAGGTATCAAGTGCTCCGCTAGGGGACAGGGTGATGATGTGAAGAACACTGATCAAGAGGTTGACATGAATGTTGCGTGCGGAGACCTGTGTCGAGACGTGGTGAAGAAAGAAGTGAAGTCAGCCAATCACGGTAAAGAAGACTTTGAGGTGGCGATTGGGAGCAGAACTTGCGAATCAGCCTCGGTGAATGGTAAGAATTCACATGTCGGGAATGACAGTGATTCCTCCCAGGATTGGCTTGTGGTAACAGAACGGGAGCTTGATGATAAGTTTAATGAAAGCATATCAAAAATTAAAGATAAATGCGACCAGAAGATGATGGAAATGCGAAAGCAAATTGAGAAACACGATAGTGAGATGATGAAGTTGCGAAAGGAAATGGAAAGGATGAGGGAAACGAATCGCCAATGCCAACTGCAATCAAATGATCAAAGCAGTGAGTTGTTGACTAGCAATGAGGGAAACGTATTCAGGGAAGGAGGGGAGGAGTTGGGTGGAGACGAGTTGAAAGACAGAAAGTATCGATGAACTGAAAAATGTTGTGCGAAAAAGAGGGAGGACATATGAGACATAGTTTATTATTGTAACGATAATGAAATGCTTTACATTGAATTAACTCTGTTCATGAAATGCAACGTTTATCCAGAAGAATCGCAGTGAACGAAATCTGAGCATTTATCAATGAAGAATTACGGTGGACGTATGAAAAAATAATGATGTGATGCTAAAGAAGGCAGTATAATGTAACATGCTGTCAACGCCGAAGGAATTGTATTCTCTATCTCACTTCCAACAGATGTAACTAAGCCAGGTCTAAATATTATTAGGTGGGAATGAAAAGATCATCGGAGACATAGAAAGATAATGATTTTATGGAAAAATGAACATGACAATGGTGCAATAACAGTGAACTGTCAAAAGAGTGTAGATTTTACCTATAAGTGTACAGAAAGGTCTAAAATAGTTCTTGAGCGGATAAAGACGATTTAAAGACAGAAAAAGTGGAAGTTCCGGAAGAGCCAGGATGCTAAGAATATCTGTAAATGAGGCATTACTATTGATTGACCACTAACCACAGCTTATTCATGACTTACTCAGTAATATTTAGTATTTTGTTCTGTCTACTCCAGTTTAACTTCCAGTTACATTTTAAAACTTCTGCGTATTATGACTATATCAATAAAATATTACAGCGTCTATTTATTTGTAAAAAAAATTCACTCTTCTATTATGACACGCATGCCTCAGAATGAACCCTATTTTGAGTTCCTATCATGCGCTGAAGAATGAAAAAACATACCTGTGGAGGCAAAACATTCTTTGCTTAGTATTTAGTGAAATGAAATTGTCTTAAATTTTTTCTTCTCCATTTTCGGAGAAATATTTTGGACTAACTTATGCTTAAATTTAATCATTCTAAAAAATTTTATTCATGAACACGGAATATGTCGTCTCCTTATAGCTTCTGGACGCAAAAAATCTTGATTTTAACCTTAAATAACCTGGAAGTTAATAACCTATAGCATCAAATATTTTTTGCGTGTTGATAGAGACGACTAAAATTGGGTTTTCACAGATATACGGGTCCGTCTCCTTTAATCGTACAAAATTAAGTCCATGGACTGCCATTAAAAACCAATAATATTAAAAGAAAACTAAACTGGATTATTATATTTTGTTTCCTTTACTAGTTTTAGTGACAAATTAGAAGGAAACGGTTAAGATGCGTTTCGCGGGGTCATGGAGCAGCTACTCCCAGGTAGATGTCTTTGCTATTTTCAAATTTCATTTCTATCTTGTTCAAAACGATTGTAATTCATATTTGACCGAATCAGTAATACAGTGTAAAATATATTTTTGAAGTTTGAATTATCCGTGTGGTTGCACTTCTGACTTATACGTATACAGTAACTTTCGGTGAAAGAATGACGTACGTTTCCAGCAGTGAAATTAATTCGTGATTCGTCAGTTTATCGTGAGCTGCATCACAAATATTCGGCTCACGAATCACCTCAACTAGTAAAATAGGAGTCGACTCACGGTTCACGAATCCTGAAAAAAATGATCCGAATCACGAATCAAAAATCACAGTTTGTGATTCGCGATTCGTGATTCATGAAGACGACTCATGCCCATCCCTGCTCCCAGGATGGGCGTGGCACACCCTCCGAAGGGTCGCTAATCCGGAACCCTTTCCTCGACGAGCTATTTGATATTCTTACCAAAGGAACTAAAAAACCAGCCTTTGCAAAGCTTTGGCATTTGCTCAATTTATTAAATTTTATTTTCTTCGACAAAGTCTACCTAAAAGTAAAATAAGGCGGAGTGTTGCATTTTGTGTTTCGTCACTCATTTGTTTTTGTGTGCTTGTAAGTGCATTGTTGTATACAACCTGGGCGTTTGTGTAAGTAACAGGTTACAGCACAGACCTCGCTGTTAGTTCAATATTATCTACGCCAGCAGCGCACTAAGGCATGCATTTTTCCAAGTTGTGCCTAATATTTTAACTATTTGCAAAGATTCCGCGTGATTAGTTTAATTAATGTACCTTATTTCAACTTGGATAAAGATATTTAATTTTTTTATTATAATAAAATTAACAGCCAAGCTGCGGAACATACATAATTTGAATCTATTATTCAATTAGAGCATAATTCAAATTTAATAGGATATTAAGAAAGCGAATTGTTCCCGTGACCATCATCTTAGCAAAGGTAAATTTGCATTAGGCCTTCTGTGGAGAGACACCAGCCATTCTCGTTTAATTTTTGTTTCGTTGCCATTTTTGGTGCCTTTTAATCATAATTTTAAGATATCCAAAGACCGATGAAGAGGTGAGAGTGATAAAGTAGCACTCGAACGAAGTTTGTTGAGGAAAGAATGTCAACTTACTGCAATAATCTTACTGACGTTATTCATTAAGTCATTTCTCTCTCCTTATCTGCGAGACTGTCGAATCTTTGGACTCTTTTATCATTTTTTGTGAGATAATTATAGTCGAGGAAATATCACCAGTGGCAGCAATTCTTCTAAACTTTGTAAGTAAGAAGATAACATCTATATCGGCCGAATGGAAATCACCTCAGTCTGCGCGGTGTCAGACTTCGCAGTCGGCAAGTAAGTGTACCGCACAAATCCATTTATTGTTTATTATTCACCACACTCTATCGCTTACCAGGGATCCAACACTTTGTACCAATGATTTCTACTGCCGTAGCAATGTGAGAGCGTCGTTAAGGTCTTAAGATTCGCTGTGTTTTGATTTCTCCGAAACGATACCCAAGGAAATAGACTTAAATGTCAAATAGACTCTTTACAAACACTTTTCCATAAAGCTCATTTTTAGTCTGATATCATTTTTGGTTTTTTCCCGGAGAACAATTGCAGTAATGTTTTCTCGAGTTTCGCACCGGGTCAGGTCCTCCATTTCTCCTTCGAACGTTTCGATGGACAACTCGACCATCGCCATCAGGGATTCAGGAATCCAATACCGAATACTCAGAGACTGTGGCTATAATTTAAGCCATATATGGGACCACCTCTTAAAAATACAAGGGGACTGGTAGCCAATCAGGAGACGCTGAACCGCCCTTAACCACAGAATTCTTTATATATACCCCGAGAGTCGTTTGAAAAGTTCTTGGAATCACCACGAGTTGTCAGCGCTAGAGCAACGAACTTTTCACGTGATATCTATAGGACTGTTCGCTGTAAACACATACAACGTCAATTCTCGTGGAAGAGAACTGTGACGGTGACGGGACTTTTTTGTTGTTCCCGCATAGTAATTTGCAAAGATGGAAGAAATCGAGATTCGTACAGTGATTAAGTACTTCGTAAAAATAGCTATGAAAGCAAAGGAAATTCATGCCGATTTCCAGAATACACTTGGGGACTCTGCACCTTCATAGTCAACTGTTGCCAAGAGATCAAAAGAATTTAAATTTGGTCGGGGGAGCTTAGATGATGGCCAAAGTCGGCCAAGAAGTGTCTCTACTCAAGAAATCATTTCAAAAGTGTACGAAATGATAATGAAGGATCGCCGATTGAAAGTGGATGAAATTACTCTTGCTTGCCAGATGTCATAAAAAAGGGTTTATTATATTTTAACGGAAAAATTAGAAATGGAAAAATTATCTGCAAGATGAGTGCCGCGACTCTTGACGCTGGATAAAAAACACATGAGAATGGACATATCCGAACAATGTTTAACCGTTTTTAGGGAAAAATAACAAGTTTTTTTGCACCGTTTTTTGATCAAAAATGAAACTTGGGTCCATTACTATTCCCCAGAGACAAAAACAGCCAAAGCTGTGGAAACATGATGATTATCCACCACCAAAGAACGCAAAGACAATTCTTTCGACTGGAAAGGTCATGGCATCAGTGTTCTGGGATGTGAAGGGGATCAGTGAAGGTGGCATCAGTGTTCTGTTTATAGATTTTCTCCCCACTAGGCAAACAATTAATAGAAAATACTATGCTAACCTCTTGGACTAATTTCAGCAAAATATACGCGAAAAAAGGCCAGATTTAGCAAGGAAGAACGTCATCTTTCATCAATACAATGCGCGCCTTCACACATGTGCTGTCGCCATGGCAAAGTTACACGAACCATGGTTATAATTGCTGCCACTTCCGCTTTATTCACCTAATGTGCCTCCGTCAGACTTCCATCTCTTCCCAAAATTGATATTTCTTGATGGTGGACCTGGTGGATAAAATGATTTACTTCAAATGAACAACTGCAAGCCGGAGTTGACTGCTATTTTTCAGGCCTAGAGAAATCTCATTTTCTAGATGGGATCAAGGCACTAGAATGTCGTTGGACCAAATGTAGTAATCTAAAAGGAGACTATATTGAAAAATTGAATAAGTTTCAGTGATGTAAGAATATTTTTTTATTACACTCCGAGAACTTTTCAAACCAAACTCGTATTTTTCGCGATCACTCTAATGATGAGGATTCCCATCACTATTTTCCATCACTCGTCCGGTTACTTTTTCCGTCATTGAAACCGTCATTAAAACCCCATATCAGCCAATCAGAACGCATTCCCGTATGGAGCGATTGCAGCGTAACGTTTGACAATCGTGGGAACTACATAGATAAACAAACACGCTCTATATTTTCGTTATACGGGTCCTCTGACATCGAGCTGTGATATCGGAAGTGATGCGAAAGGCGACGGGAGGAGGGACCGTGTGATTCAGAAAAGTGATCACTAGGGCGCTTACTTTTCGCGACGGAATAAAACGATCGTGTGACTCAGGCTTAAGATAACCACTAGAAACAGATAAATCTCTTATATGGCGCCATCTGGGTTAGGTTAAAATTGAAAATACTAACTAAAACATTAGTCCTAAGTTTCGCCGGAGTTACTTTTGGACTCATCGTTTACATTACGAAAAATATAGAAAACAAAGAGAATCGTTTTATGTTCAACTACGGGAAATGGCTAATGAATTAGCAATATTGTACAAAAATAATAAATATAAAAATTTGATAGTTTCACTCAATAAACAAAACATGGCATAATATACTTTAGAAATATGATTTGAACTCACCAACAAACCTGTTCAACTGCTACGGACTGAGGAAGCAGTGTGTTGATCGCTGGAATTATCCTTTTCCCCGTGCGCGTATGGGTAATTCAACATTCCTTACGTCACAACATTTCGCCAAGAGAACGAAGTTACCCGAACTGAAGCGATAGGCGTGGCGAAAAGAATGCGAATAATCGCGGAGAAAATTTTCGCTTCGCTTGGAGTTGCCTTGGGGAAGCGAAGACGCGGGCGAAAGGAGAACGAGAATCAACTCCATGGAATAAAGTCTCAAAAAAATTATGATGAAATTATGTCATTCCGTAAGCATATTTGAAGTGAGTTTGTGCTATTGAACAAATAGATGGTTTTGTAGAGTTTAAGATTTCTTTGAAACTTTTGCTTCCATTGAATTGTGGATTTTTTTAAAAATTATTTTGCATCTAGTCTTTCAGAAATTTCTTCGTAAGACAATGGAATATAAAAATCAATAAATAGCCAGATGCACTCGTTGTTGAAATCAGAATGATAGCCCTAGATCATGAGATAAGATTGCAACTCATTCGATAACACTGATCAACAAAAAATATTATTTTCTGTTCTAGTCATATTTTTTGGTGATTCCATAGGTATTTTTCGGACTGATTCCAAAACTGGGCCTGATGTTTTTTATCACGTTAAGTTTTCTTAGCATGATCGCATTAAATGAGGATTAAATGGAGTTTTAGGAAATAAATTGTGAATGAAAATAATGTGAAAAAATGGTTATTACTTGGAATTTTCTCGCATATTTAGCTTCTAGTGAATCCCTTTTCAGTTTCCAGCAGTAATCTGATAACATGTTGCTGAACTTCTCTTGGTACCGTTTGTGCATTTATAAATTATTCTGGTGGAAACTTTATCGTGTTCATAAATAACGGCGCCAAGGTTTGGAGGAAAAAAGTCCAGCTGTGAGCCGATGAAGTGAATTTTTAAAGGCGTAGAGCAGCCCATTCTTTGTGCAATTTAATTATATCAGCCACCAGATCACAAAAATATTTAAACATTATATTTCCTATAAAATCTTTAACTGAATTTTTGAATGCCTTCCACGCGCTTTTTCTGTTGAACTCTTGCTGTCAAAGTTTCGAATACATCAGAACTTCTTGAAAAAATCTTTTGCCCAATAAAAATTCCTTCTTTGATCTTTGCCTCACTAACTTAAATGACATTTGTTTTAAAGAAGTACCATTTTTCAGCACCATTTTAGTACATATCTTTTATAAAATTTTTAAATGCCCTAATTTAATACATAGATAGGCGTCAAAATAATATTTTAGGATCGTAAAAAGGTAGAAAAAGGACATTTTCGATGCAGAAACGAGTGCTTAACGTTATTGTCAATCTTTTTTCTATTAACGAGTTTTCTGTCTCTGCTTTCCCACTTGCAGGAGAAGCAACAGCATTTCGTGTAGTCAAACTTTATGCATAGTGAATTTGCAGTTACTTTTGAGTTGCCACAAATTTTGCGCAATGAAAATTTTTTTTGCATATTCTGGTTAGATTCTTTCATCTCAGTTCCATGAGCTAATGATTTCGAGGAAAGTTATATTCCAGTATGTAAGAAAACAGTCTTTAAACTGACATCAGATGAATCAATGAACAAACCCTTATCATATGTGTTGTATTCAAAATTAATTGTATCTAAAACAGATAGAATATCATTGCAAAAATTAAGGTTGTTTTCTTGAGAAAAAATGATTTAAATTAGTCATTGCGAGATTGAGGTATAGAAGTTTTTGTATTTGGATCCAGAAATATCCAACCCTTCATTTGCGATCCTAAGACTTCACTCTGTTTTTAGAGAAATTTAAATTGCTCAATATATAACTTAAATGGGGGTAGGGGAGGAGGGGGGAAAACAAGGTGTGTGATTCGGGTTGTCGGGTTTGGGTTTTGGAAGGGTGAGGAGTAATAAAGACAATGGGTTGGGAAAGGTTATGTCGCTGACAAGGTTTCCGTTTGCTGCAACCTCCCGAATTTCAGAGCCATCCATCCTACTTCCTTCCGAAGGTATTTTAGGCTTGGCTACACAAACCAAAAGTTCTGATATTAATCAGAGTGACTTCTTTTCCACGCCATTTTTCTGCGGGTATTCGGGAGCTGTGAGCTTTGGTAGGAAACTTTTTTAGAACTTGTAACCTTAGCAGCAAGTGTAAAATTTTGAATATTTATTCTTTTTTTTTAGGGAGATGTTATGATCGTCAAGACGGAAATTTCGTCACGAAACTCCTGCCTTTGATTGGAACCCCACCCACGATTGATTGGAACCTCGCCCGACGCTGCAGCAAAAACGGAAGTGAGTTCGATGGATAAATAGGGTGATTGTGATCGTCCAAGTTGGTAGCAGCGCGGCGCGGCGTAGTGAAAACGAAAATTTGGTCACGCAACACCTTCCCTCACAAAACGTGGACGATTGACTTGAACCTTACGCGACGCTGCAGTTTAAAAAAGAGGTTATTTGGATAGATAAATAGGTGACGGGCAAGTAGATGATCTAAGTGGATAAACGGAATATAAAGGAGGAAATATTGCGGGAGAATCAAAGACCATGGAAGGAGAAGACAGAAGCGGAGGCATGGGATCAGCGAGGAAGGAAGGAGACAAGGATGCCATAAAATACATGAATATGGTGATCAAGGAACAGGTGGATAGATTGCTAAAGGAAAAAGAGGAAGAGCTGAAGATGAAAAGTGGCTATCTTGAGAGGAAGGAGGAAGACATCCGTAGGGTAGTGGAAGACCTGGAGAGAAAGAAGACTGAAGTGGATGAAATGATGAAGAGGATGGAAGAACACTGCAGATTGGAATTGAAAACGAAGGGTACAGATATCGGGAACACTAGAAAGAGGGATTCAAAGGCAGAAAAAGAGAAGAGAGGACAAGAGAATATATCGAAAACAGTGGATCAGAAGATGAAGGATGAGATTATCCAAAATGAAGTGATGGGGACGATGCAAAATGTTGAGGAAGAACTGGAGGAGGAGAGGGCGAGTATGGAGAAGGAAACGGAAGGATTGGAAAAAAACGAGGAACTTAGGGAGCAAACCGTGAGGCAGGCGATCGCAGTTGGAATGAGGAAGGAACGGTTGATAGTGGAGGAGGAGGTGAGGAGGAGTGTGGAGGAAGAGTTGAATGGAAAGTGGAGGAAGAGGGTGGAGGAGGTGGATTCATGGTGGAAGACTCAGAATAGCGAGTTGAAGGATGAATGGGAGAATGAGAGAGTGGAATTGGAACGTGAGAAGGCGAGGAATGTGAAGGAGATGGAGGAGATGAGATTGAAATTGGTGGAGGCGGAGAGGTTGAGCATGCAGTTGGAGGAAAAAAACAAAAGATCGACATCAAATGCGGAATTTCCGGGGGAAGAATGGAGTAGGAAAGCGGAGGAGGAGATGGAGGGAAAGTGGAGGAAGAGGGTGGAGGAGGTGGATTCGTGGTGGAAGACTCAGAATAGCGAATTGAAGGGTAAATTGGAGAATGAGAAAATGGAATGGGAACGTGAGACGGCGAAAAATGTGAAAGAGATGGAGGAAATGAGATGGAAATTGGTGGAGGTAGAGAGTTTGAGCATGCAGTTGGAGGAGAAAAACAGAAGGTTGAAATCGGATGCGGAATTGCAGAGGGAAGAATGGAAAAGGGAAACGGAAAAGAACAGAAGAGATTGGATGGAAGAGAAAAATAATATGACGAGAAACTGGGAAGAAAAAATGAAGAAAGACGTGGATGAAGCGAAGAGGGCTGTGAGAATGGAAATGGAGGTGGAAATGAACATTCTGCTTGAGAACTGCAAAAGAGATACAAACAAATTAAAAGAAAACCTTGAAATGAAAGAAAAAGGATTATACCAGTTGCAACGAAAGCTCGATGATAGTGAGAAATGGCAAATGTATGACCTCAGTAACTACGAGGAACAGCTTCATGAATCAAACTATGATCCGCTGGTAGGTAACAAGTACTCCACTGGGGGACAGAGTGAAGAAGTGAAGAACGCTAACCAAGAGCATGAGATGGATGTTCGGTGCGAAGCCCAGAGTGGAGACGTAGTGAAGAAGGAAGTGAAGGTGGTGAATCGCCTTGTAGAAGTATTGAGGAGGCGAGCGTGGGGAATACCTACGAATCAGCCTCAATAATTGAGAAGAATTCTCATCTTTGAAATGACGTTGATTCTTACAAAGATTAGCTTGTACTAATCTGACGGGAACACAGTGATATGCTAATTACAAGGGTTGTGAAAATAAATTAAAGAGAAGCATGAAAGTGAGATTATTCTGTTTCGAAAGGAATTTGAAGTGATGAGAGAAATTATGTGCTAATTTCATTTGCCTCGAAATAATAATCATAAGTTTATTGCTCCAAATGTCTAAAATTTATAACTTTGGTAAGACAATTTGAAAGAGCGTTATGTAGCATCAGTGGTTAACACCAGTGTGGAGGCTACCATTATTAAATTTAAATGCAATTCTAGCCACAAAAAATAATAATTTTTTATACATTATAAATACGTTATTAAAAATTATACGTGGAAAAAAACATATAATGTGACGAAATTGTAAGTAAAATAAAAGAAAAAATAAGAGCATTGATCACTCTGGAACGTGATTATATTAATTTTGGACTGTATATAACGAATTACTATTACAATTATTCGATCAAAGTCGAGCCATGCTGTCGCATACCACTTACCGATCCGGGCACGCCGCGGGCAAGACGATGGTTCCGTCTTCCAGGGTTGCTCTTCGATAACGCACGTAGGAAATTCACAGGACGACTCACTTACAACACAAATTCACTCCCGTTCGCGGAGTGCCAAAAAACAAAAGAAAATTGAAATTCGATATTTCGTGGCATCGCCAACAGGTGGCGTGGCTCGACTTTGTGTTGGACAAAATACACAACCGAACAAGCATATAAGAAAATGCAAATTTATAACTTTTTAGGATTAATATGGAGCATTACATATTTCTGTTACTTTGACAAAACAATTTTGATAAATGCAGTTCTATAAATACCATTAACATGGCACCCATCAATTCGGTAAAAAAATATGATCAAACGCATAATAAACCCCACGTAGCGTGAGCAAATGAAAGATTTTCCTCCCAGAAAAACGTTGTTCTGATTGAAAATCATAAAATTAGTATTTCAATGTAGGTTTCCTCAGAATAAATACAAAAAAGCGGAGAAGAAATGTGCCTGAATAGGGTTTTGAACACGGGCCCCCCACGCGTAGTTACAGACTCTATCGACCAGGCTAGTTGATTGCCATGTTAAATATTAAAAACACGCTTATTAATTATTTTTCATATTACTCAACTGAATTCTTGAAATATGAATAAGGTGTGACTGCGGTTTCCCTTCGTAAGCTTATGAGAGGAGGATACAGACAACAGAATTACGTAGGAACTAAATATCAATATCTAGTGCAAATTCGCAAAGAGGAGATTCTTAGCATGAATTGGGCCTAGTATGACGATTTTTATCGAAAGATTATTTATCATAATCGCGAATGACACCACTTAAGGAATACCTCTCAATAAAGTTTCAATGAGCCGGGATACACTAAAACCTCCTTACAAATTTAATATCCAATACAAGGCGCAGTAAGATCATCTGGTGAGCTTAGAAATTTGACGATTTCGAAGATGCTTACAGCTAAATAACGTAGTCAATCAATGAAATGTGATCTTCGTAAGACAAATAATTGAATAAGAAATACCTAAAATTTCACTTAGCCTCCATATTTTATTATTCACTGCCTTTGATGCCCCAGCTCACGGATAAAATTGCACATTAAAAAGGATATTAGCAGAAAACAGAATGTAATAAAAAATAAAACACTATCACCACCACAAAAAATGAAAATAAAATCATTTGGCCTACCTTTCTTCTAAGGAAGGTTTGTTTTGATATCTTTCTACTGCAATCGTCTATCGGCAACAAGACAGGAAAATACAGTCAAAAGCACGAATCATGTTTTTAAAATGGCATTATGTGCACTTGTTAACTATGGAATTGATAACAATCACACTTTCGATTTAATAACACCGAAATTTTATGTACAGAATGTAATTTAACGAATAGGTAATTTTCCTCCTTATAATTCTCCTCTTTTCCTTTGATTACGCTTTGATGCGAAAAAATTCGTTCATATGGAAAGAAGCCATTAAGAAATAGACTTTTCAAAAATTACTTTGTAAATTTCCTACCTTATCTTTATCATCTTTTCGTTTTTATTCCTTTATCTTCTTCTCCAATTTTGCTCCTTTAGTTTGCATATACAAATATGTTGCTATGATTATTTGTTTGAATTTCCTTCCAACTATCGCCGCGCTGCCATTGGATTTTGGTGACCATTTTTAAACTAATCACCATCTATTCAATTTTTAATTAATAGACAGATAAATAATGGGAAATGTAGGGTTTTCATAATTTTTCCTTGGGGTTCAGACAATTTTAGAGCGGGTCGCCATAAGACTTTTTGTCGTTTCTCGTCTCGTTCATCCCAAACATTTGTACGAGTGAGTGGTGGTTAAGGGGCCTTATACATAAATAAATAGATATCACTCGGGTAAATCCTCTTACTAGTTTCTCATGCGGGAAGCTGACTTTCTTCAACATAATTAGAAGCTGATTACCTTTTGCACCTACTGACTGCTTCGAGGACCATATGCTATGACGACTGAGTTGAACATATCTTATTCATCATGCGTTAGGGATAAAGAATTGTGCCCTTCAGAAATAGCCGGCAATGAGCGTAGTATATCCAATGCAAATAGGATACCCAATGCAATGAAGGGTTAAAAAAGGTTACGAAAATAACCTCTTTTCAAATAAACAAATATTTCGAGTGTTTGCTAGAACTCAGGGAAGCGACTCAAAGAAGCGGAGATGAAAGGATTTGGAAAGTGGATGAAGACGACTTAAAATATAGAAAAAAGTTATGGGCAAGAAAATGTACTGAGAAACATTACCATAGCTTATATCGTTAGCGTGAATAGCGTGATATGATATTAAGAATCTTTCACTTGGGCTACATCCTTGTCGCGGTGGAAAATCCTTGCGCGTTCCTATGACCCCTAGAGTTGCGCTGGCGGGATTAATTCGCAATTATTCCCGGTATTGCCACCCATGCCAGATAGGTCGAGGAAAAGGAGCCAGGCGAAAGGTGGTCCACGTGATGGTTACAGGGAAAAAGCAATGTTGGAATGGAAGTGGGAAACCCTACCAACTATCTCTTCCCTGAAAGCATGGAGTTTGATCGAACGAGACTAGGATGGAATCGCGGGACCCAGCCCTCACGAGCGGGGTCCTAATCATACGAAATCCTCTCAGAGACGCATCATCGTCATATTTTTCAGCAGCAGCATCCAAGGAGGAGGACAAGAAGACCAAGAGGATGGAGAAGAAGAAGGCATCGATGAATGTAGGGACGTGGAATGTGAGGACAACTATGAGGGCGGGTAAGCTAGAAAATACAAAATAGGAAATGAAGAAAGGGAGGATAGATATCTTGGGTCTATCCGAAGCTAGGTGGAAGGACAGTGGGGACTACTGGATTGACGGGTACAGGGGTATACAAAGTGGTGGGGAGGAAAGTCAACGAGGGGTAGCTTTAGTATTAAACGGGAAGATGGGTAAGCGTGTGGTAGGTATAGATCAGGTTAGCGACAGAATTCTTGTGATAGAAATTGGGGCACGACCCACCAACCTTGTGGTGGTTCAAGTTTACATGCCCACAAGCAATCATAGGGAAGAATATATATGATAGGGAAGCATGAAAGAAGAAAGCATAAGGAATGCTCTTGGCTAAACGCTGTTAGAGAATTCACATTTTTCAACGCTACTTTTGCACTTTAATGGGAAGAAGCTGAATTCAATTTTGACCGACGTGAAGGGGCACTTGGGTGGTCCTCAACTAACTCTTTATTAATCCAACGGCGCACGCTTAAAATTTCTTAGTTCAATTTTATTTTCGTCAACCAATTCCCTGGCGTGACTCGTGACGTCATTATCTCGTTCTTATCAACGTAAGCTCTATATCTTTGGCCTCAGGTATCATGTCATTCAAGATGATAATGGTCGTGGTAAGATTACCGTCGTCATTACTTCTACTGGGCGCCGATAGGAGGGAGCTGATTTCGTTTGATGCCGACGGGAATTCACAGAAGGCAGCCCGGAGCGGAGTTCGATAAAGGTAAGTTGTGCCACCAGCGCAAGTTTCACAAAAAAGTAGGGTTCTCCTTAGTGAGATGAGAAATCATTCACCTTCGATCAAGTAATCAAATAATTACTTGCGGTGTACATGATAGTTCGTCTACAAGAATATCTGTCAACGATTATACACTGGTAGAACTCATAATGTTAAATTGTCGATCTTTTCAGCGAAGGATGTTTTCTTCAATGCTATATCTCGTGCAGGCCCAGATTTAGGATGCCGTTTTGGTGGGAGGCCTAAATAAACAAAGAGCTGCACGCGCAAATTGTGTATCCGACGAAACCGCTTGGCGTGCTACTGGTTGCGTTCAAAGCTACAATATCAACGCCAACGGATAGTGTTTATTTATCATTTATTAACGTCAGTGTTTACAACAGCATGTTAAAAAAAGAATGAACCAGCTTCACTCCGAATCCCCACATACATGATGGCTTTTTTCTGTTCCGATTTTGTGAGATTTACCCCTATATTGACCCTGAAGGCTCATGTGGCCCTGGGTTGGTGGGTGGTGTCCTTTGCCCCACTCTTAATCCGGCCTTTTATCTCATGCAACATTACGTGCATGCATGGTTTGGGAAGGGTTGAAAATGGTAAGTATCTACTATTATTACCAGAAAGTGATCAGTTAAATTAAATACTTCATTTTATTTGCAATTGATTTTTAGCTTGTTTTTTTCAATGGCTATAACTTTTTATCTGTTATAAAGAGACTCGTCTATCTCATAGTTTAGTACATTCAATGTTGTTCTAAAAATAGAGGGATGAGGGAGCTCAAAATTATGGGCCTTGAAACGTCAGCTTTAGGAATAAAATAACTGATTTGATGGTGTGACATAGCAGCTAAGCAAAATGAAGAACGGAGTAAAATATATGGAGTAACTCAGTTTTGTAATATTATGTGTTTTCATTGTCATCATTGGTCAACAATCATAGGCGAATTTAGGAGGGGGACTAATTTCATAAATTTGGCCCAATATTACAGTATTTTTATAATAATGATAATATACATATAGTACTGCGGACTTCTCATTGTCAGTCCTTTAGACGTCGTGTTGATTGATGTACAACTTGGTGGGTTGTCCAGGTCACGGGCCCCTTGATCTGGCCCTGTTCTCTTGCAACATTCCATGCATGTGTGGTCTTGGAGCGGTCGAAAATGTTGTTGATGTCCCCAGGCGATCCCCAAAAGTATATCAGCACCGAAGACAATTTGGACATCACTTTTATCTATATACAATTTTTTAGTGTCAAAATTGATTTTTGATGGCATATTTCTCGGAAGTCATCGAATTAATTATTGAGAGCATTGTTTACAATTTTCACAGAAACCGTCAAAAATCACGTGGACCCCTGGCGCTAGATGCAATAGTGTCCAAAAGTTCGGCATAATCACTAAAAGATGCCAAACTGCCGGATGGGAATGTCAGATGGTTTGCTGAACAAACGGAAATTGAATTACACGCCATATGTCACTCAACTTGTCCACAAAAGCAGTGTCAGAAAGGTTCTGAATCCTAAATTACACCTTTGACAAAAACTAACAAAACTTGACTGTCTTCCAGGACAAAATATACTGTTAATAGGGTGTATGTTTACCCCTAACGACAGAGAATACTTTGCAGTGGCATGGCATGCTGTCTATTAGATGGTTTAAGAGCTCTTATGGCAATCAATGCTAGCCGTCGATATGGTAGTGTTGCTAACGAACATCACCGGATCGAATTTGGGTGTTGGTGAGGAAGATAAGACCTTATCCATTTCGGATATATCGTCCGGAGTGAGGGAGAAGGAAGATTAATTGACCTCTTTGTTGAAGGAGACTGATTATCACGGGCAGGGCGCAGCTAGGAATTGAGCCGAGGGGGGTTTTAGACGCAACTAAATACTGGGGGGTATGGAATATGCACCAAGGTAAACAGGTAGTGAGGGTGCCCTCTCCCAGAAAACTATTAAGATAATTGGTTGAAAATGGTGAGTTTAGTGGCTTTCTCAGGGATATTTTACTACTCCTTACACGAGTCTATAAGTAATATTAATCAGATTAATTGAAATGGATTGAACTGCAAGTATTTTATGATGATGATGATAATAATAGACAGAAACTTTGGTTATGTGAATAGTTTGATGTTTTGTTTGTGAATCATCCGTCCTCCTAACATGAAATCGGTGAAACGGAGAAATCTCCTCGAGTTTTCCACCGGTTGAGTTTCTTCTGGGCTGAAGTTTCGATGGACACCTCTACTATCATGCCCTGAGGCCCTGAATAAGGCTCCCATCCTTCAAGAAACTTACCCGGTGGAAAACCCGAAAATATTTCAACAGTGTAATACGCTGGGAAAGAATCAAATCATGCAACTCTGTGTCCCTGGAGAAATCTTCTCGGGTTTTTTTCACCTGGTGAGTGGCTTGTTAACCGATATTTCTATGGCTGCATCATCCTCAGGGTTCTGCCTGCAAGCATCCCTCGCGGTGTAAAACCTGAGAGGAATTCACCGGTATCACCCTCGGGAAAACACTAAATCAGGTAACTCCCTGTTTCTGCTTTGGGGATCTCAGATCAAAGAGCTTAGATGGCTCGGGATGGGACCTTGGAACTCTTCCGGGGTGACTCGCCGGATGGGCTGGTGTGGCTGCAGGATTTGAACAGGAGAGAGAGGGAAGTGAGGAAGGCGGAGGAGAGCCTGAGGGAGCGCTGTTACCAGGACGTGGAGGCGTGGGCCAGCCGTCTGGGCAAACGGGAGGCAGAGGACCGTGACGAGAGGAAATGGCGCCTCGAAAAGGAAGAACAGGAGAGGGAGAGGAGGTAAGCGGGATTACTCAGATTTGTAACATTATGTGTAGATATACCCGGCTCGCCCGGCAAACGTTGTTTTGCCATATAAATTATTTCTGGTAAATGTTTTGATGGTCAAATAAAAAATAACTAACTTATTGTAAGTTTGTAGGGATGTGGTACATAACTGAAAAAGGAAGATGCTGTGAACGATGTTGACCTATACAAAACAGAAAACATTCATTTTTTTAATTCATTGTACTCCGAAGACTCACTGCGAGGACTCATATTGTCGTAAGAATGAAAATCTTATCATCATCATGAGTCAACAATCCCAAGATTGGTTTGACGCAGCTCTTCATTCCGTCCTCCAATCAACTAGCCTTTTGATAGCGACGAGATTCCTCTCTTTTAAATCCTTCATATCCTCTCCTTTGTAACTCATTTTGGGCCGTCACTTGCCTTTCCAGTCCATCTTTCCTACGATTGTTTTCATTAGGCCATCCTGTCTCATAATTTGGCCAACCAAGTTGTCCCGTCTTCTCCTTAAAGTTTTAGAAGACTTCTCTTTTCTCCAACTCTTCTTAGAACTTTCTCATTATTGTCAAGAAGAGTAAATTCCGTTGTTAACCAAACAGAATCAACCGTTCTGAATGATTACCGATCGGGATGAAAATCGATCGGAATGAAAACCGATCAGGATAAAAACCGATCGGGATGAAAATCTATCGGGACGAAAGCCGATCGGGGTGAAGCCCGATCGGGATTGAAGCCAATCGGGATGGTAACCGATCAGAATGAAAACCGATCGAGATGAAAATCGATTGGTATGCAAACCGGTCGGGGTGAAATCCGATCGGGTTGAAAATAGATCGGAATAATTCCAAAAAACGCCGGTTTACGCCTTTATTAAGGGAGGCGAATGCTATGGAGTGGGTGCACAAGTGGAGGAAGGAGGTGTCGGAGTACGCGGCACAGAGGGAGGAGGAGGTCCGGCGGAAGGAGGCGGAGCTGAAGGTGCGCGAGGAGAAACTCTACCGGCAAATTGACGAGGAGAAAAAGGCGTTGGAGAGGAAGAGGGACATGATCAACGATGGGTTTGTCAAGAGGGAGAGGGAAGCGAGGGAGTGGGAGCAGAGGAGAAGGAAGGAGATGGATGAGCGGGAAAAGAGGAAGGAGGAAGAGTTGAGGCTGAAGGAAGAGGAGCTGAGGAAGATGGAACGACATCTGCGGGAGCAAACGGTGAGAGCTAGAACGGTCGCTCAATAAGTCTTTAGATAAAGGTATAAAAATAAATTATTAGTCAGTAAATTTTTATATTTTTATCATTTCAGTCTTCTTTCAGCCAATTAATTTTTTAAGCTTTTTTCCAAGCATTTTAAACAGTCCAAAAATTTCGGGATATAATTTCGGGAACTCCTCAAAATAGGCATTGGTTTGGGCGATGACCTCTTCCTTAGCCGTAAACGTTTGGCCACATAGCCATTTTTTAAAGTAATGAAATTACAAAAAGTCACCGGATGCCAAATCTAGTGAATGCGGTGAATTTTGTAATAATTGAAACTTTATTTCTATAATTTTGTCTATTGACTTTGAACATTTGTCCAACTGTGCATTGTCTTTTTGAAGGTAGACATTTTTTGCTTCAAATGAGGGCGCTTTTCTTTTCTGTCCATCAACCGGTCCAAAAACGATGCATAATACTCACCTGTTTTCATTTTTCCCTTTCCCAATTAATCGATGCATATAATTCCACCTACATTCCAAAATATCGTAACTATAACTTGACCGACCCATTTCAACATCTTCGCAGCAGCTCTGGAGCTCGTTCATCTTCAAAATTCCATTGTTTACCTGTTTTTTGTGGTGAAGTAATGAATCTATATTTCATCAAAATTTATGAATTGATGCGGAAAATCTTCAGGATTGCGAAGGAAAAGCGCCAAAACAGCCTTTGAGTTGACCACATGATTGCGTTTATTCTCCAATGTGAGAAAACGTGGCAGCAATTTTGCCGATATTTTTTCACACCCAAGTTTTCATGCAATGTTAAAGTAATTATGCATTGCGTTATGCCTAAGGCCTCATCTAGATCGCGCATTTTGATTCGTCCAGCACTAAAAACCTTATCGTGGATTTTGTCAATCATATTTGGGGGGTAGACACTTCCACAGAGTGTCCGGAACAGTGTTGATTTTTTTTAATGTATGCCAACATTATAACTCATTTACCCAATTGGAAATATTTTAGAACGCAGGAGCAGATCTTTCATAAGCTTCATTCAAGTTAGTTTTTATATCTTTCGGCGTTAGCCCTTTCAAAACCAAGTTTTGATTACCGCAAATAACTCAATTTTATCCACTTTTAAAAAACAAATGAACAAATGAAAAATATTCGGCAACAGCAATAAAACTATTGGATCGATACAGCTGAAACTCTAGCAACAGACTAGTCACGAGTGCTACTTTCTAGTTAACATTAATTTTCGATACTAAGAGAGCAATTTCTTCAAGATTCTAATGACTTATTGAACAACCCTCCTACTATAAAACCCTTTCCCGATCACTGCCCGACTGACTAATTAATGCAAATATTTGGGGTAAGCGAGACAATATATGACATAAAGTCATAGTATCGATCCCCTCTAAAATCATATGAAACCACAGGATTAATTGTCGATTCACTAATTCCAAGGTTGAACGACACAAGGTATGTCAAAAAGGTCATTGAATCGACCTCCTTTACCTATTCAGATTATGTTCATTTTCAAGTTGATGTTGAGCGGATGAGTACTAAAAGCTAACGATAAAAGCTCTAAATATACTTAGCCCAACCTGGGTCCTGATTTCAACTCCATGCATTACGCCAGGACCGAGGAGGTTAAAAGGATCTACGAGTTTCGGATCCGAGTGAACAACTTTATTTTCAGGAACTGAGGAGTCTGGTCCTGAGACAGTGCACGTCGAGGGTCGAGCCGCTGAGTACGGGGACTTCCAAGGAGGAAGGGGACCTCGGAGAGTCGGCGGGGGCGCGGGGCGAAGAGGAGAAATGGCAGGAGAGGAGGAGAGTCATCGAGAGCTGGGTGGCGGAGGACTGCGAGGCTCTGAGGGTTGAGTTCGAGGAGAAGCTGCAGTCGGCGGTGTGGCAGTCGCAGGGGAAGCGGGGCAAGAGCAGAAGGGAGTGGTGGCGAAGCGGGCGGGGGAGGTACAGTCGGGGGCACAGGGGAAGAGGGAGGGGGACACCGGGGCGAACTTTAGATTCACCCACTCAGTGATGATTCAACCCGAATGTTAGTTTAGATACGTGGTTTTAGATCTCACCGCGGACGTAGTCGCAAGCGTTTGAATGGCACACGTTTGGAGGAGAGAAGCCAAGGGGTACAAGTTACTTTTATAAAAACACTTACAGAAATTTATCTGCTTATATATGAGGAGCTGAGAAACTAAGGGGCATGGTTATTTTTTTCTGAACAGAGTGAAGTATAGTTGTTTTTATATTGCTACTGTGTTGTGTCTAATTCATGTCATTGTTAAAAATTTCACTGTAAATTGTCGTCATAGCTGTATGTGAAAATTATTTAAATGAATAAAAATATATATAAATAGATAGAAGAATTATTTTTAAAAAATATGGTGGTCAATTCAATCTGTTCTATGCTGACATCGAGTGGAATATCAAATTCACTACTAAACATGTCGTTAATCTAGTTTGTTTTCTTTATCTAATTTCTGTACTTAACTCTGTTTAGAACAAAAATCGCTGCTATCCGTTGGCTTCTCACCCTCTCATATATAAAAGAGGATGTCTGTTTGCCTGCTCGCTATGCATTTCCATGCAGCAGTGGAGATTTCAACCAAAGTTTGTACGTAAGTGTATCCCATGCTCTCAAAACCCTTAGTGCTACTTCTGGTTGTGTCCGACATGTTTTTTGCGTCGATTTCTCAATAACGTTTTCCACGTCACGTCACACAATTTCTGCGATTGTACATCCTGCCGGGTAGACACACCTCTTCACACGCTCAAAGTGAAAAGAAAACTCAAAGGATTCTAAACTAAACTATTTATCCACTCGTTTCAAATCTTTTTGCTGAGGTATGCATCCACACGATGCTTTTGGCCTACAGGACACACACAGCGACCAATGTTTTGGAGCGGCGTATAAGCTGAAATATATGGAAATCTTTTTTTCTATTGTTTGCCTTGATGTGTACACTATATTTATATGTACTTAATCATACCTGCTTTGATACTTTGCTTAAATTTCCCGTCATGTGACCATGAATTCCAAGTTTCCTTTTTCTCTAGATACTATCCTTCCCGAGGTGGTCTGCTAGTGGGAGAAATATACAAAAACTTGGTGGCCGTGGGATACGAGTAGGTCTCAGTTCTGTACTGACATTGAGTGAAAAATCATAAGCACCACTAAGTATTTAGTTGATCTCCTTAGTTTTCTTTGTCTAGTTTCTGTATTTAACTCCTTTAAGAAAGGATAATAACTTATACTCCTTGGCATCTCTCCCCCTCATATTCAGTTCCTTTTCCAAGGGGAGTGTGCTGATCGGAATTATTCCGAATGGTTTTGAATCCGAAAATTTGATTCCGATTGGTAAGCAACGCGATCGAAACGTGCTGTTTTTTAAGTCTATCATCCCGAAGTCTGACTGAGCCGTTGAAGTGATTCTTCGGAATGAAAACTTTGAAAAGACAAACATCGATCGCGTAGCGAAACCAATCGGAAAAATTCCGATCATTCTCAAGCACACACATCTGGGGTGTCCTTGACTTCGTCCGAAATTATAACGAAAGGTTTATGTTCCGGGACGGTTGATTGCGATCGAAATTTTCTGTGATTGAAACTTAGAACATGGAAGATTCGCTGCGAGGGCTCATATCGTTATGGGAATGAAAATTTTCAAATTCAACAAACATCGATCACGTTGTAAAACTATTTTAAAATCGACTATTCTGAATTAAAAACGATCGGAATTATTCTCATCAGGGCCAAGCACAATCACCTCTTACCTTGAAAATTTAATGTAGGGGAGTCCGAAACTTCACCCAGGATCCCTTTATTAGCCGTCAACCCAACTACCTTCCTTCGATGCTGTCGTTTACCAACCAAAAATATTTAACGATTTAAAATAATCGATTAAATTTATTTAGCTCTTTCTCTCAGAAAGCAAAACGAAGAATGGTTCTACAAAAATTTTTACGACGCTCTACGGTTCTACGACCAGACTTGTTCATGAGTAATTTGTGGAAACATACTTTGTTTATTTTACCATGAGTACAGATTCCTTCCATCAAATGACGCAGAAATCAGTTGATTTGAATAAATTATTTGATTTGTTTTTTACTGTTCGTAACCTATAAATTTGCAACTCTATTCGTGAAAATATGTATTTTACTCCTTCTGGAGATCATATCCTGAAAGGTATTCATCCTCCATCGTGTTCTGTCAGCCACCAGTCTTTATAGTCCACCATAGTTGTAGTATTTGTCCTTGATTTTCTTTGTTATATACTTCCGCCTGAGTCATCCCCTGCTGCATTTTCTTTTCTTCTTTCCCTTCCAGAGTTGTATTTACTTATTCATTTTGTCGTATGTGTGTAATCCCTTGTAATGTATAAGTATGGGTAATCCCTTTTTTCCTTAACCAGTTAAGAGTCTCAATAGGCGTGCTTCCAGTCTGCCCAGCACTTCTGAATTCCTAACCCTTCCCACCCATTATATTGTATCACACAGCGGTTATACGGTAGCTTGAAATCTGCGATTATTTTTTGTCATAGCCTTTCGTGCACTAATTTTTGTCTCACAATACTACGGTTTTTTCGAGTGAAAGTCAGCCACCCAACAGCATATTCTCATGTTTTCCATCAAAATAGCTTGCCATATTAACACCCAGGTTTATCCGTAACTGTTTGCTAAAAATAGATACCTATTTATGACACTTAAATCAAACAATTTGTTGTGAACAACGCCAATCCTTCCAAGCTTCGAGACTAATGGCTCAGTTGAAAATCGATTGGAGCTGTTGTGTGTTCCAGAGGAATGGCACTGCACGTTTGGCAACCTATTAACAAGTTACGGTTTGATTTTACTGGTATTGCTGGTTTATTCTTTGAATGTAAGTTTTTCTCGCATGAAAATCTCAATAATTTTGTTTCTGCTGCAAAATTATCCTGAATCTACGATCTTTTAAATTTTGTCAATTTCATTTAATAAATACTACAGTTAACCCCACGACTTAAGTCATTAAGTGAACTATTAATTTTGGATTATTTCTTAAACGACCTATTAGATACAGGCGTATTGCATTCTGATGGAAAACTTCCTTTCGTTAAGTCGAACATTTTTCAGGATGGGTCCTCGACTACTTGGGTGGTCTAGAATAATACTGTTTTATGCAACCCACATAACGTTTGTAAAATCAGGGTCACCGCACCAACAGGATGCTCAGGAAAGAGGATCGAATGCAATTCGACAATGATTTCACCTCGTTGGTTATGAAAAACAGTTTCCTTAGCCCTCAAATTAACTATAACTATATAAGAACTATATAATAATACTTTAATCCGATTTCTGCGCTTTTCGTGGAAATAAAAACACGCTATCTTATAATCTGAAAATATCTATCTATAAAAAATATATATCTGAAAATCGTGAGGTATATAACATTGTCCCACAAAAAATGATATTCCTCAATTGTCATAAATATTAGTTCCGAAAATTGTGTAACTGCAATTTAAAATTGAGAAATCAAATCTTTAAGAGGAAACTTTCAAGAATTTATTGTGTTGTATTTTTGTGTTCTTTTTTTGGGAAGGTTTTCAAAATTTAATTCTTACCTGCTATAATTTGATTAGATGTATTTGCATGTATTAATTATAAATTTATAAAGGCACGGGACATCTTTTAAGCCTAGAAAATGTGCAGCATATATGTTCATGTCGGCAGTTTATATCACGTAGAAATCGGTTTTGAAAAGTTTTATACTGATTTTGTAAACCCTTGGTTTTCATATATCTGTATCGTGGCATATACAATTTTGATACTGACTTGTGACATATTATCTTTGTACCATTCTACATCAAAACATCGAGATTCAATCCCACCGTAAGAAGGTAAACGTCATTCTAGCGTTATCAAAATATTTCATTTAGGTTTTTTTACATGAGCATAGAATTTAACCTAGTACCATGAGCCTCGGTATAATTGCCATGAGAATTAAAGAACCTGGTTAGCGTAGTGGTCTGCGCAGTGGCCCGGAAAGCCAAAGGTCCGTGGTTTGATTCCCGGTCCAGGGGAATTTTTTCTCATGGCAATTCTTGTATATAGAATTTATTATTTAATTCATGCCTTATGATGACGCATAAAATTTATTTTTGCTGGCTAACGGGTAAATATTAGAATGGGGGATAAAGAATGAGATGTAAAGCTGAAGGGTGTTCTCGCAGCACCGTTTCTGAACATTATTACTTATCATGATTTTTGTAAGGTGAAATAAATAATTGGTTTATAAATTTCATTTCTTTCTTGTGTTTGAGGCCTCAACTTTATTGCACGGATTTATCCATCTTTCTGTCATTATAAGTTGTGAATAATAATAAATGAGAAATGAATAAATAAATAAGAACTGTGAAAGAAAGAAATTTCGAGCGGCCCAATGGAATATCCCTAAGGTCAATGGATCAACGCCAATGGGTAGACTACAGCATATAAAACAGCAGTGGGCCAATCCTCAACCTGATTATTCACGATACCGAGGAAAATCACCAATACAAGTTTTTCAAATGTTTTTAGACGATGCGATTATAAATCATCTAGTAATTGGAACCAGGCGCAATGCACTCTTTATTAATAACCTAGATTATTTTTCGTGTCCTGGGTTTCGGGTTAGAGTATATGAAGGTTTTCCTTGGAATACTGATATTTCAGCATATGACTGGATGCCTGGAAAACAGAAATACTGGGGGAATAACGCCGATGTGAGAAATTACATTGAAAATTACATTGAGATAGGTTTCCCCAAATAATGAGATTCATTTATTGCGCTGACAACACAAAACTTGACACAGTGGATAAATTGTACAAGCTTCCGCCTCAATTAATGCGCTAAAAGCAGATTTAGAGAACATTTTAGGCTTCCACAAGGCGTGGATTTTGATTGAGTGAAAGCGAGACTAGGACTGTGGGCATCAAAAGCAAAGTTGATAATCATGCACGCTTTATCAATTTTTATTGTCAGGAGTAAATAAGGGCATTTAAGATGCGTTGGAACTTTGAAACACTGATTATTGAGGAGTCAATTCACCGTATCGGAAAATATTTTAAAGAGAAATGCCTATCTATCTCTATAATCATGATTAAAGCACAAATGGTAATATCCACACTATTTTATTTATCACATATTTGTTGTGCTTTAATCATGGTTATAGCATTATTCCACAAAATTAAGCCTGAAACGATTTTATACTACCTCCATAAATTAGATTTTTAAGTGTTGCCTCATTAAATAAATAAATATTCTTGTGAGCAGAACGTTTCCATGCACACTAAATGAAAAAGCAAGGATTGGTAGGCTTGATAATCGCAGGATAATTGCTGAAGGGGTATTAGGCCTGCAAATTATTACATACGAATTAATAACCCCTTGTTATGTCGTGGTTGCAAATAAACCAATTTCATGCATTGAAGGATACTCTTTAGGACCTTAGAGTACACTGAACGCCTGGTGATGCCATACGACTTCTGATGATTTCGCGAATTTAATGATTGTTTTGGACAATGAGATATTGTAGATCGTCTTATAGGTCCATTATAAGTAAAAAAATGTCCAAAAATCACTTACAATTTAAGAAAAATATTAATTTAGCCATTAATTGGTTAGATAATGTATAGACACAGTTTTTTCTTTTGGCAGTGACGTATTTATTTATGATTAAATTATTATAAAAAATTAATTTGTATTATTCTTGTTATTTTATCTGTTTCATATTATGCAGCGTTCTAACGATGAAAAGTTAACAAAACCACATATTTGCAAATCTTTAAGCGCCCAAATCAATATATCACCGTGCATGGCTTTGAGATAGTGTTGATAAAGTAATACCTTGGTACGCTGACCACTGCACAGCTCACAGAAAATCATGTTGAGCGTAGACTTACCTGAAAAATGATAACTCGAGTGATCCATTTAAATCCGTAAAAACCTGGCAATAATATCCGTAAAATTCTTGGTTTTTTTAAACTTTTGGATTGCTGAAATTTTGAATATTCATCGTAACTGCGTGGAATATCCAAAAGTGGAATTTTGGTTGGGAATGTCGATGAAAATTGTATTCCTACTCAAATTTTATCTTGCCAAATACTTCCTTAAAACAGTTTCAATCATTTATCATGGGGTAAATATATTTACCATGCAAATTTTTCATTGCCTTTCCATCAACTTCTCCCGTGCTAATCTCATCTACCCCTTGTGCGAAAAATCCGCAGAGAAAAAAATCATTCGCCTCGACCGGGGTTCGAGGTGCCATTCTCCTCTGTGGAAATTTACGGACTATAATGGACAAGGTGATATGTACTGCTGAGCATGACGCCTGAAGAATAGAATGACGCCTAGGTAGCCGAACCGGTTAAAGCAATCGACCGGAAACTGGGAGATCCGGGTTCGAATCCCATTAAGGTGAATTATTTTTTCTGTGCATTTTTCGCACAATTTATTCGTTACAAATGACTCCATATAGTTATCACCGTCGCTAGTCTTGGTATACTTAAATTCTTCTACCCCTTTTCCCGTAGTGAGTCAACATTGGGATTCATTTTAAATGAAGTCTGGTTACTGCATTTTACTGCGAGGTAGAACTCTTTATTTAAACCCTTTTTGTTCGGAAATGACAATGGTTAAGATATTTTGTAATATTTTAATACATTTTTGGGTATAACTTTTAAAATGCATAATAATTGATTTTTATCAATACAGTGATGTAAGAAAAATAATGAACATCAATTCAAGTTAAAATTTAAAGCCATTTACCATGGGTGTTACCCAAAATTTCTCAAAACATTAGTCTCGCACTTAAACCGATTTAGCTACAGTAAAGAGATACAAGAATTTCGAGTTTGTATACTCATTGAACCCATAATCTTGGCGGTTTCATCGCGGATTGTGGTAATTCAATTATCCTTTTATGTTGCGCTTGCACATATTTGCTATTTGACACTGCTTGTGTCACGGCTATAGAGCAAAGTAATATATAAAGTCCCATGAGTATTTGCACACCAAATACAATCATATTGCTTTCATATGTAAATTTTTTTCTCAGTCATTTTTCACAGCAGAAAATCTTTCCCGTGTTTGTGATTCCAAAATATAACAAAAATCATCACCTTAAAAAGCTTCACTTTCACCTCACATAATATTGTCTAGTTTTCAACATTGATATGCTATTCATCTGCTTTTGTTTGGAGAAGATTGCATAATGTAAGCAAATGGGCTTGTGCACAATTTTACATAACTATCTGATATGGTATAGTGAGAAAATGAGATGGAAATATTCACTATGGTGGCACAAGCACTTTTGGAATCGTGAAATTGCCATTTTGCTTCCATACCCTAGCCCCCGTTTTTTCTTCATGCTGCTGTGTCAGACACAAACACTGCAATGTTTTATTCCTGTCCTCGAGGGTTATTCTGTGTCTCCGAATTTGGGCGCTAATTTATCCCAATATTTACATTTTTTGTAACTTTAATATAAAAGAACCACCTTCGGCGTCAGATTAACGGCTCACTAAAAGGCCCTCCTTTCCGCGAGAACAGTTCATTTCCATTGAGTTATCGCCGTTACATCGACCAATGAATGACTCACTGAGCGATTCATTCAATATCCAACAGCATATTATCCAGTAGTCTTCCGCGACAAGTATCAGCGTCCATCTTCCCGGTATACATCGTTTCAGTTGACTTTTTGTGACTACAGTCCCCTGTCCTGAAGGCGCCCTCATGTCGAGTCGATTGTCGTCGCATTCTGAATGCAATGATAATCAACTCGACAAACGGCGATCAACTCGACCAACGGCGCCCTCAGGTCGAATCGATTGTCGTTGCATTCAGAATGCAATGACGATTGACTCGACCAAAGACGATTCACTTGACCAACGACGATCGACTCGACCAAAGACGATCGACTCGACATACGACAATCGAATCGACCAGAGTTCTCCTCAAGGACAGGGGACGAAACTTGTCACGAAAAGTCAACCGACGCGACGTACACCCGGAAAGTGCACGCTGATCCAACAGCACTCCGAATTTTCATTCGGAAACAGACTAACCTCACTGCTTGAGATGGCCCCTACATTAAGGTGCACCTCCGAACGCTCCTGTCCTTCCTCAACTCGACCTCCACGCACGTCTCCCTCTTCTCGAGCTCCTTCCTCAAGAACTCCAACCTCTCGGACTCTTCCAACACCTTCTGCTCCTTATCCCTCATGGTCACCTCCAAGTCCCTCTTCATCTTCTCTATTTCCTCCTCGCACTCCTTCCGGCACGCCTCCATCTCCAGCTTCATCTTCTCCCTCTCCTCGCGCAGGGTCCTCTCACACTTCTCCTCCATGTCGCGAGCGTCCACCTCCAGAGCATCCCTCAGCCTCCGCTCCTTCTCCTCCTTCTGCCTCCACAGCTCTTCCCTCTCCTCCTCCAACTCCGCCTCCTTCCTCGCCTTCTCCTCCTCCAGCCGCTCCTTCTCCGACTGATACTCGCACTTCAACTCATCCCTCGCCGCCTCGGCCTTCGACCTCTCCTCCTCCAGCCTTTGTTCCCACTTCGACTCCAAATCCTCCTCCACCTGCCTCCTCACCTCCTCCTCCAATAAGGCCTTCCCCATCCTGAGGCCTTCCTCGATCTCCTCTTTGACTTTCCGCTCCAACAGTTCCTTTTGCTGGTACAGTTCCTCCTCGGCCTTGAGCAGATCCTTCCTCTCCTGTTCCACCTCCGCCATAGCCTTGTTCAACTTGGAGGACGCGTCCAACTGGATGTCCTGATCCATCCTCCTCAACTCTTGTGCCCTGCTCAGGTACTCCGCCTTCCTCAACTCCTCCTCCTCCAAGATCTCTCTCCTTCTCTTATCCTCCATCTCATTCCATTCCTTCTCCTTCCTTTCCCACTCTGCTCTGCTCTCCTCTTCCTTCGTCGTCAGATCTTCCTCCCTCTTCTTCAGAATTTCCTCCATCTTCTTGGCCTTCTCCTCCATCTCTTCCTGCTTCGTATTCAACTCCTCCTCTTTTGCCTTGATCTCCTCCTCCATTTTGTTCATCCCCTCCTCCTTCGCCTTCATCTCCTCCTCCTTCCTCTCCATCTCTTCCTCCTTCGCATTCATCTGCTCCTCCTTTCTCTTTATCTCTTCCTCCATTTTGTTCAGCTCCTCACCCTTCCTCTTTACCTCTTCCTCCTCTCTCCTCATATTTTCTTCCTTTCTCCCCATCTCTTCCTCCTTCGCCTCCATCTCTTCCTCCAATTTTTTCATATCCTCCTCCTTCCTCTTTATCTCCTCATTCTTCCTATTTACCTCTTCCCCCTCTCTCTCTATCTTTTCCTCCATTTTGTTAATCTCCTCTTCCTTCATCCTCATTTCTTCCTCCTTAATCTTCATCTCCTCCTCCTTCGCCTTCAATTCTTCCTCCATTTTGTTCATATGCTCCTCCTTCGTCGTTATTTCTTCCTCCCTCATCCTCATTTCTTCCTCCTTCATCTTTATTTCTTCCTCTTTCATCTTAATTTCTTCACCCTTTATATTTATTTCTTCCTGCTTTATCTTCATTTCTTCCTCTTTCATCTTTATTTCTTCCTCCTTTATCTTCATTTCTTCCTCCTTCATCGTTATTTCTTCCTCCTTTGTCTTTATTTCTTCCTCCTTCTTCTTCATCTCTTCCTCAATTTTTCTCATCTCCTCCTCTCTCCTCTCCATCTCTCCTTTATCCCTCGTTATATCTTCCTTGTCACTATTTATCTCCGTCTCCTTCCTCTTCATCTCTTCTTCTATTTTGTTCATTTCCTCCACTTTCTTTTTGATCTCTTCCTTATCCCTCGTTATAGCTTCCTTATCGGTCTTTATTTCTTCCTTCTTTCTCTTCATCTCTTCCTCCATTTTGCTCATCTCATCCTCCTTCCTGTTCATCACTTCCTGGTCACTCCTCATCTCTTCTTTATCAGTCTTAATCTCTTCCTCCTTTCTCTTTACATACATCTCCATTTCGTTCATCTCTTCCTCCTTTCTCTTCATTTCTTCCTGATCGCTCCTTACCACTTCTTTATCAGCCTTTATCTCTTCCTCCTTCCTCTTTATATCTTCCTCCATTTTTACCATCTCTTCCTCCTTTCTCTTCATCTCTTCCTGATCGCTCTTTATCTCGCCCTTATCCTTCTTAATCTCTTCCTTATGCCTCTTTATCTCTTCCTCCTTCCTCTCCACCTCTGCTTCCCTGAGGTCCATCTCCACCCTTCTCGTCGTCTCTTTCTCCATCCTTTCTGCCTCTCTCCTCGCCGTTTCTGCTATTTCTCTCCTCTCTTCTTCCTCCCTTTTTTCCTGTATTTCCCTCATCTCTATCTTCTGCCCCTCTATCGTCGCCGTTTCTGCCTCTGAAATCTCGTTCACCATCTCTGATGTCATTTCCGTCCCCACATTCTTCGTCTGGGGGTTCACTTGCAGCTGTTGGTACTCCTTCATGGCCTCTTCTGATTCCTCCAAGCGTTGTTGGTTGTCGAAGTTGTGTACTGGTTCACTTTCACTCTGTTGATTATCACTGAAATATTGCACAAATAAAGGTTCAAATAAGTTATAATTCTAGAAATTCAGAGGTTTATAGATCATAAACGTATCATTTTGATGTCTGACGACCTTTATTTTATCTTTCATTATCATACGCAAATATTGTAATATTTTCTCCCAATGACTTATATTTATACCAATATAAAAGTTTTTTCCTAATGTATACCCAATTCTAATCATGAAATAGGCATATATATTTGATTATACAAAAATATTGAAATGAAAGATATACTCCTTTAACATTCAAAATCTTATTTATATAGTCTAGTTTTAAAAGCATTCACTCATATATCAAATGGTTTTGCTGGAATTATTATTATTATTATTTTTAGTATCAATGCTTGCATTACTTCTAATTACTTGCTTACAGAAGAAAATTAAACATGGAAGTAAAGAAACAATATATAAGAACCTACATTTGGAGTATGCTCCTATATGGAAGTGAGGCATGGACAATGACCGCAGTGGAAAAAGCAAGGATAGAAACCTTCAAAATGTGGTGCTACAGAAGAATGATGACGAGAATGATCAAGTTAGCAACGAGAAAGTCCTTAGAAGAATAGGAGAGAAGTGAAGCCTCATGAAAACCTTAATAAAAAGACTGAAAAATCTTATAGGCCACATCTTGAGGCATAATGGCTTGATTAGAACAATCGTTGAGGGACAAATGGATGGCAAGAACGAAAAGGAAGACCTCGAACAAAATATATAGAACAGGTAAAGACGGATGTGATAGAGAATAAATGCGTAGGTGTGAAAAGATTAACTGATTGGAGAATTGAGTGGATATCTGCCTTAAATCAATCATAGGATTGTTGACCAGTGACCAGACTTAACAACGAGCTATGCTTTACAAAATGGATTAACTTAGATCTTCCTATAATTGATTTTGATCCCAAATATCTCGCACCCGTATTCTTTGCGAATACGACAGATCCAGCGGCCTTCAACTCAGGGACGTAGCTAGGATGATGTGTTGGGGGGATGGAACCTCTGGAGAAAATTTTAGCGTTTTTATCTCTAGAAATTCTATTTTATGCTACTTAAAATTCCACAATATAGGTCGTCGGGAAATTTTTTTGCTAAAACATATTGGTGGAGTAGAAAAAATTTGTTTTATAGGTTAACTTTTTCTTCTAAAATAATTTTTTTGGGGGACGTACCCCGTGTCCGCCTTCTGGCTACCCACTGCTCCGACTCCTACTATTCCCGAAATTTCACTGAAACAGCATTCTCTCCACTTAAACTCCCACCTCTACCTCATCCCATTGTCTTACTATCTCCTTTCGCACTAAACAGCCAGGGAGATTTTCGGCAGTCTGGCCTAACTAGAAATGGGTCGATATAACTGAAACTATTCCATGGCTGTAACTGCGACAGTAGCGCTCCAAATTTTGGAACTCTTAGTTCCACTGTCGTCATTTCACTTCAGCTCGGTTGCAGCTCTACTTGACCTGTGAGTTATTCGTCACGTCACTTTATGGCGCACATTGAAGCCAGTACTGGTAGTGCCACACGGCGTAGCGACCAGTCCGATAAGAGTACCACGAGAACTGTGGATCTGTTTGGAACTGGAACCGTCTCGCGGAACTGTCTCACAGCTGGTTACATCACGTTGCAGCTGCATATTTGGCTCTGTTTGGCCCACCTCTATGCCTGACACTTCGACCTTTGCATGCTCACCCTAATTCTCAGAAAGTTTCAATCCTTTCATTCCAATAATTAGGATCTTGAATCTCTTGAATATCTGAAGATATTTTTACAGAATTTAAAAAAATGTTAATCTCCTCAATGCCGTTTCCAGCAGAAATTGGTATCACAATGAAAATCATTAGGCCAAGTTCAATGAATTGACTATATTTTTTAATTATCTCCACCCCCTGCCTCTTTTCTCCCCAAACTTAAATGCCCACCGATTTTCCCCTCCACTGCTTGTACGTCCACCAATATCATTTACCTCCTTGATTGCAATTTCTTCCCCGCTTTCTACGTCGGCCAATGCACCACCCCCTCAACCTCAGAATTAATAATCACCGCACCTCATGCTGTCCATCATCCCCCCACGTATCTCTACCAGTACCCACACATTGTTTGTCGCACGACTCCATCTTCAATCAATAGTTCAAAGTTTCAGTCATTGCCTCCCTCCCACCCACCGACTCCGCCCTTAATCTCCACACCCTCGAATTGGCGTGCATTTGGTACTTGCAAGCCAATAGCTTTCCGGGGTTGAACGTCTCATCCTTACTGCCTCCCCCTCTGTATACCTCTGTATAGGTGTATACCTCTCCCCTCTTTTTCCTTGTCCAACACAGACCTTTCCTCCCCATTCATACATAGAAATATCCTAGGTTGGACAGAAACACAGGACACAAAAAGATAAAAAGTCACCTACATAACTTTGAGGAAGATGGATGTATACCACCGAAAATTTGGTTCAGTGAGTTTTGCGTTCTGTTTTTCTGCCTAACCTGGGCAGACTTGGAGCTTTCGAGGTAGTAGTTAAAGGGAAAATCATTTTTCCTGAGAGGAAAAGCATTGTTAATGTTTTTACATTCGTGACTTGATACGTGAATATTATGTGCAACGTGCTCTCATTTTTATACAAAACTGTATATATACCAAATACAAATATACACAAAACACATAATATTAATGAAATACATGCGAAAATGTACAAGAATATTTATTAAATAATAAGGGTTTGAATATTTAAAGGATATGTAATTGCTTATCAAACTAAAAGCACTCACTTTGACTCTTCCTTGGCAGGATTGTGTGTTCCTTCAATTACCTCCTCGTTGGGCTTCGTAGTCAAGCTGAAAATAATAAGGTGGGTAAAATGTAAAAAAGCCGTTTTTCAATCCAATAACAATAATAATAAATTTATTACTCCAATTTAAATTTTTTACATAAAATAAAGGAATTTTATATATCTTCAGTGGTTAATACCAGTGTCAACGCTACAATTATTAAATTAAAATGCAATTCAATTATTATTAAATTAAAATGCAATGCAATTAGAAATTTTGGCAGAGGAGGTGGCGTGTTAATGTCTCTAATCCCTATTGGAAAAAATCAATGGGAAAAAATTCAATTGAAATGTCCCATTGAAAAGTGACAAATTTCAATGGAACAGTTCAATTGAAAAATTTTCAATGGAACAGTTCAAATGAAAATTTTTACAATTGCAAAAAAAATCCATTGAAATTTGTCACTTTTCAATGGAACAGTTCAATTGAAAAAATTACAAATACATTAATGCATCCAATATGGTAAACTTATTATTCGGTAGAATATACTTAACATCTATATATCCCGAATTCTGAATAAATAAAACATGTGAAAAAAAAGTAAAGTTGAAAAATATTTAGAAGCAGTGTCATGAAAACTTTAATTGGGCTTTTCCGCATCTTACATCACTTCTCACAATCATGAATAGTTATCGAAAATCTGTATAGTTTTACCATGATTATCAGAACAACAACTATACCATGAGAGCCACATCTTTTACCAGTTCAAACAACGTTGAATAGTGGTCGAAAAGAAGACGTTTTTCCGCGATTAGCGATAACAACTTCACCAACAAATATCTCACACGTCTTTATCTAAGAAAGGCTTCTTTAAAATACTGATAAATATACTTCTGGTTTGACATGAAGCCAACATAACTTGTGTTTCACAACAGAAACATGTCACTCATGTTTATACAAGAACACGGGAATTTCACTTCACACAAACAAACCTGCGTGATACACACTATTCCGACAATGCTAGTAGTTTTTGTCGGCGACGTAACGCGCGTACGCATAATTAAGTTATATAAATATGCTTACATTTTAAACACAAACGTTAGTATAACCAGTCAAAAAACTGAAGGCAAACGATACATTACTAAATGAACACACTACAGCACAACAATCACATCAAGACTTCCACTATATATCACGGAAGAAACACACGAATTACCTAAAACAACGCTGTGGGGATCAAGCACAGGTTAAATAACAACGATACTAAATAGTCTTTTCTCCACAAGCAAAAAATTAACCACAACCCAGTCAACCATGTGCACGTAAACATATGAATAACGGTATAACGGTATTTTTGATTTCAATTGAGTATTTGAGATTTCAATGGAGTATTTGAGATTTCAATAGGATATTTGGGAATTCCATTGAAAATTTGAGAATCCAATGGAATACTTGAAAATTCAATTGTATCTTTTCTTCGAATTCCATTGAATTTCCTAATATTCAATGGAATATTCGTATTTTCAGTTGTAAATTTGAAAATCCAATGGAATTTTTGGATATTCCATTGAAAACAAGGAAATTCCATTGAAAATTGGCATTTTCAATTGATTTCAATTGGAATTTTCAATGGAATCGGCTGATTTTTTCCAATAGGGATGATAAAATTTATCATCCTATTTCGGTTAATAGTATTTCTTATGAAGCGATTTCTTGTGTTGTAAATATATTAGGAGTAGATATAACTGTTACGGGACTGTATCGACCACCTAACCTCAAATTTAAAGATTTTTTAGAGGAATTTTTTGATGAAATTATTAAATTACGAACTAGAGATGTACTTATATGTGGAGATTTCAATATTAATTTCATGTCCAATCTTGGCACAGTTATTAATGTTTACAAAGATGCATTAGCTCAAAGAGGATATCTACAATTAATTAAAGAAAATACTAGAGAGGTGATAGTAGATGGAAATTTAGTTTCCTCATGCATTGACCATATACTCTACCGAGGGAATGCCTTTCATTGTGATGGGGTGATGTTTCAGGCTTGCATATCGGATCATTATGCTGTAGCAGTTGGTATGGTTAAAAAAGATAATTTTCCCTCATTGAAATTGACTGCTTTAAATAATACAATTTCTGAAACGTATGTTTGTGAAAGAACGGTGAAACAGCTGATTTCAAGCCTTGATTTAAACGATCTTCAAATGTTAGATTCGCAATCTCCCAATGATATATATCTAGAATTTTCACGTCTGTTTCAAGGAATATACAGTAAAGCCATGAAAATACGTTCTCGGAAGGATAATAAAGATAATAAAAAAACTTGGATTAATAAAGAAATAATTGAAAAAATTAAAGTTAGAGACTGCCTCTATAAGAGATGGAAAAATAGTCCCTCGAATTTGAGTTATAGAAGGGAGTATCAAACTTTTAGAAATCAAGTTAATAAAGAAATCTACCGATCAAAAAAGAGTTTTTACTATCATAGTATAATTCGTGCAGGTAATGATGCAAAAAAGATTTGGGAACTAGTTAAGTTAATAACCGGAGCAGATAAAAATAAGGGGCCTGATAATACTATTGTTAATTATTTCTCTGGTAAGATGAATTTAAAATCTGCGGTCAATCTCTTTGTAAAGCAGTACTCAAAAGATAACGAAGAGCTTAGAATAAATTGTTCGGAAGTTTTATACGAGTACAGTCCTGTTACAATAAATAATAGTATAGTGGTAAATTATGCAACTGAAAAAGATGTTAAAAATATTCTCAAGAATATTGAAAATAAAGGACCTGGAATTGATAGGATGAAAATTAAAGACTTAAAATCTAACAGCATCTTTATACCGGTTTAAAAAAAATTTATTAACACTAGTTTAGAAAATTCCATTGTTCCTGTTGAATTGAAAACAGCTATTGTTCGTCCGATTTACAAAAGTGGAAATCACCTTCAAACACAGAACTATAGGCCCATATCTATCTTACCTTGTATGAGTAAAATATTAGAAAAATATGTGGCAGACATGCTGTTAAATTTTTTGGACAAAAATAGAGCACTTTTTGAGCATCAATATGGTTTTCAAAAAAAGAAAGGTGCAAAGGATGCCTTAGAATACTTTTCAGAGAATATTCGAAATAATTTAGATAGAGGAAAGAATGTTGTAATAACTTACATTGATTATAAAAAGGCTTTTGAAATGTTGATCACACATTGTTGCTTAAAAAGTTATACAATATTGGAGTGAGAGGGTTGTTGCTTGATTGGTTTAAAGATTATTTATTTAATAGAAAGATGGTAGTGAAAGTTCAAAATGTTCTTAGTGATATTACCAGCATAAAAATGGGAGTGCCCCAAGGATCGATTCTGGGGCCAATTTTGTATTTAATTTATGTTAATGATATGCATGAATGTATTAAAAAATGTAATTTACTTTTGTATGCTGACGACACAGTCTTGATATCTAGTCATGTCAACTTCAAAAATGCCGTCAATAATATGCAGAATGATATCAATAATATGTTAAAATGGTCCCATGACAATAATTTAATTTTAAATGAAAAAAAATCTAAAACAATGCACATCACTTATCTTGCTTCTAATATTAAATCAATACATATTAAATCTCACGGTCATGAATGTCTACATTCTAACATGATAACTTGTAACTGTAATATTTTAGAACAAGTGAACGAATATAAATATTTGGGTTTGATAGTTGATTGTAATTTCACTTTTAATTCTCATGTATCAATATTGAACCAAAAGCTCGGATGCATTATGTACAAATTTTATTATCTGAAGGATAGCGTCACGAAAAATGTACTCAAAATGATGTATCACGGTCTTTTTGAGAGCCTTCTCAGATATGGCCTTACTGTGTGGGGATCATGTGGTGTAACTAATATGAAAAGATTGAAGTCCAACCAAAAAAGGATTTTAAAAATGATTCATCAAACAAACTTTGAGGAAGATGGTGGATATTCAGGTGACTCGTATTTTAAAGACCTTGGTACATTACCACTTGATAAATTGTATCAGTACATATTAATAATTGATAATTATTTTAATAATAGATACAAAAGGAAAAGAAATAATAATAGTCATATCGATTTAAGGGCTTTAGGAAAGTATGAGATTCCGCGATGTTATACGCATAAGGGTTGTAGGCAATTGAAAGTTGTTGTACCTAAACTGTTTAATAATTTGAAGAGTGAATTTAAAGAGTTAAAATCGTTGAGTGAAGTAAAAAGAAAAATTAAGACATGGATATTGACTGGTTGTTGATAATGGAATGTAAGAGTATTTTATATAATGATATGCTTATTTGCTATTAAGAATGTTTTTTTTTATGTTTAATTTGTTTGTTAATGAAATTGTTAATTTAGTAATTTTTACAAGACACAAATTGTAATGCTTAAGTTGGCACCTGCTGACAAGCCAATTTCGGCTTAGCGGGACCAGAATGTTTGTTTTCATTTGAAAATTTAAACTGTTGTATAAACATTATTTCTTGTTTGTACATAGTTATAAAATGAATAAATGAGTGAATTATTAAAAAAAATGCACGACATAGAAATAATTGATTTTTTCATACATTATAATTATGTCAATTAGTATGACACGTGGCCAAAACATCATATCATGTGAAGAAAATGTAAGTATAACGAATGAATAAAAAAGAGCATGCAAAAAATACAGAAGTAGTAGAAATCCTGAACTTTTGAGACCAAAAACATTTTTAAAACTTTTAGAAGCTGTAAAATCTTTCTTTTAATACAAAATTTTAATGGTAAAATCATCACACATCAAAAAATGACTTAAATATACTGACGGGATAACAATCAAAATTTAGCCTTTTTACAAAAATTACTAATACTATTTATCTGTTCACTTGAACGGGGTATACTATTATCAATTTTAGGCCCTAAATAAAGAAATTATCTACTGGATTTGTGTATTCTATTGCTATGGAAGAGAAGATAATATTGGAAACTTGAGGAAATCAAATGAAGGGTGGATTTCAAATTTAGGAATTAACCGTAGAGATCACATAAAACTAACCTCGGATATTCCGACACTATGGGATTCTGAATATCTTCCCTTACATTTTCAACGGAACTTATGGTCTCTCTGGAAATAAAAAGCAGGGTGTAGTGAAGCGAGGGAGGTGGAAAAAAACAAAGCATTGAAGGTACATCGAATTTTTTTGTAATATTCTGTACAGAGGAAGATAATAATCGAAGACGTCAAGGAATAGCTCACTTTGATACTTACTTTGTCTGCTCGTGTTCAGAAGGATTTTGAATCACTTCAATTGCTTCTTCATCGTGTTTTACGGTCGTGCTGTAAAGGAGGAGGAAAGTTCAGTGTGATAATAAATATACCTGTCAAACCGAAATATGATTTCATAGTCCAAACATATGCAAAGACTTGGCCTTATATTTCCTACTATGAGAAATATATTTGAATTCAGTGGCGGGTTTCAGGTTTCCCAGTAACACCCCTCCCCCATGAACCTTTAAAAGAGACGCCAAAAACACATTTTAGAACAAAATTACTATTTTTAAGTCCTAAAAAATCACGTTTTAATCATCAAAAATCCCAAAATTTTTCCGGTCACCGCTTTGTCCTGGGGTGTTTTCCATACACCAGGAAAGGCCTCCGAAATCTCCGGTAAACCCCACCCTCCCCATTTCAAAACCCTGGCTACGGCACTGTTTGAATTTCCTGTTAACAGCATTAATGGATCTGAAGTTGGAGGAAACTAACCTGGGCTCTTCATGTGCGGACGGTTTTGGTGTATTTTCACTTTCTTTTTGATCTGGATTAGAGATGCCACTAAAAAAAGAAGAACCATGTACAGTTATTTAAGAAATTTGATAATATGTTACCTAGGTAAATTATCTGCAGTGTAAATTTTATGACTAATAAAGGGATATATTTCAACTTTGCACTGACCTTGACTCTTCTTTTTTGTTATTTATTATCTCTTCAACTATTTCCACTCTGGGTTCCGCAACTACACTGGAAGGGAAATATATCTTTCAGTTGGCTAGATCAAAACATGCAAATTAAAAAAAAAATAAGGAAATAGAAATAATAGTTGAGTTTACAGGCTTAAACGATAAATTACTAACCTTGCATGTTCTGGCTCAGGGGACTGCTCGATGACGTTTTCAAAGGGATTTGTGGACTCTCTGGAAAAATAAATGTGATTGCATTGAAGGATACAACACACCGTGGCCGGGTCCTAATAATTCAATGGATGCACCCAGTCACCCGGAGAAGGGATGGAATGGGAAGTAAAACGGAGGGAGGCGCCAACGCGATAGGGGCCCGTAGACGACCCCGGGTGGAAGGTCGGGGATAGGGAAATACCCGCGTTACCATGGGCACAATGGGGCCAACTACTAGCAAAACCACTACTTCAAAAAAGGCTATTCGGGCTTCCAGCCGGGTGGTCTCTCTCCATTCTGCCGACGTTTCGGAACCCGACTCGTGTTCCGAAACGTCGGCAGAATGGAGGGAGATCACCCGGCTGGAAGCCCGAATAGCCTTTTTTGAACATATTCGCCGGGAAAGCATCAGATTTTACTTCACAAAACCACTACTTGTTTTACGTTAGCGCATATGGTAAAATATGTTTCATTCGAGTTTCACCATGTTTACTATTTTATATATATTTTTAATCTTTTAGTGTTTTTTTACCCGAATTTTTAAATAATATGGACAATATCGTTTTGAGCGTCACTTTCCATCGCGGTGTCATTTGCATTAATACAAGGGGGATAGTGTAAACAACATAGCAGTGGAGAATATTTTTGCTACTATTTGCTACTCTGACCTCAGCATTGATTTAACTATAATGATGTAATGCGCTGACGAGGTCGGCGCCCGAGTTTGCGTGTGGTAGGGCTCGAGGAAATGCAATATTTATGGGTACCATTAGCATATTTTAGCATGAATTAGCATATTTTATTTTCCATAACAAACATATAACTCGTAAATCTTCTCATAAGTAGTACATTTTTGCGTCTATAAATGGTTTCCAGACGACGAAACTTATTATTTACATCTGCTGATGCTCTTTTAATAGTCTCCTAAGAACTACAGCGGAAGGTAATATTTGCGGAACAAAGGTACGCACCTGAGTATATTGTAATATACAAAACCTTGAATACATTCAGAAAAAAAAATCATTCAAAATTCTACTCCACCCTGTCCTATCGTTACATCGATTAGTTGTCGTCCTCACGCGCCACATTAATGATCTGTCACCTCCGCACCGGCCTTTTCAACCGCATACAGGGCCAATTACTGTCATTTATTGCGCCCACCGGGAAAACACAGCCAAAGCTACACTAGTAATAAATTGTACTTTGGCCACCATGGTTGAACGAAGTAAGCTTTTCCACCCTTCCTGAATGTCATTATGAATGAATTATTATGCATGTCATTATGAACTATGAATTTCATTATAGCATTCCCACTTTTTCACTTCATAAATTATTTTGATGTTATCATTTTGAAAATTAAAAAATATATACGCTTAAATCGCACAAAAATGGTGTTTTTCCCCAAAATTTCAGGTCTTAATAATGGCAATTGACACCAAAAAAATTTAAACACGATTTTTAGTTTTTGACCATATCTTCCGTTTTTATTTTTGGAAAAACGCTTTCTTGATGTTGAAATTTAGAAGCTATTAAATTCTACGATTATGATTTTTCAAAATGTTTTGACCGAAAACTATAATTCTATGTAGGTTTGAAATTTTCAAAATTTAGTTAAAAATGTTAGGAAACAATAGGCACGCCGAAAAAAATATTTTAAATATGTAATATACTAAACCTCCATCCTAAAAATATCCTTAGGATATTTGTAAAAATTGAGATCATCATTGAAGAATATAAAACTCATATATTCATACCCGTCTGCTGAATGTAATAATTTCTGAAGTATAAAAGTGGGAATGCTATAATTCATAATAAACACTACTCTATATGTCTAGCTAACCTAAAAAATAATAATTAATATCCATTGGCAAGAAAATTATGCGTAATTGCCAGCTTCTCAAGCACTTTTATAATACTATTATCAATATTATTTTATTGTACATAAATAATCCTCGGTTTGTTTATCAATAATTCGCAGGGAGATTCGGAAATTACATTCAACCACTTGCAAATAAAAATGAATAAAAGTTGACGCGTATTCATTGTGTTGTAATAATTTTACCTTTTAAGTTAGACATTCATCAAGATTTGGGGACTCCCCGAAGTTCTATTATATTATATCAATTATTATAGAACTATTATATTATAGACAATTAAAATGATAGTGGAAAAAATGTAATGAACCCTATCCAAGATTATCACATTATTGCTCAAGAAAATCTAATCAATAGTTAAGAGCATTCCATGCTCCAAATATTTAGTTCACCTTGATACTTCTTGTGCAGAAGAACTGAGAATCTCTTCAGTAACCTCTTGATTTGGGATAACGGTTGCCCTAGAAAATAATTAAGTGAAGAAGTGTAAACATAATTTCTTTTTTGAAAAAATTTATACAAAGATAGAAGTCAGCTGAAGATTAAGGCATTGTATGATATGCAGCACAGTACACAAACCTTGACTGTTCCAGTGCGGAGGCCTTCCTTATATCGTCATTAACTTCTACTTGACTTTTAGACTCTCTAGAAACAACAAAGAACAAGTAAATTGTTGTATTAATATGAAATATTTTTGTTATCTATGAAGCTGATTAACCAGCGATGGAAGAAGCGAGAAATAAATGGCCAGTAGAATAGTGCAGACTAAGAAGGAAATTTGCACAAAGAAGAGCCTACTTACAGCTGAGAATTTAAGCATAGAAGTAAGGAAGAAATGCATCAGATGCTATATAGTCCAGGATATGAAGCACATTGGTTTGCAATATTTTCAAACTGAATCGATTCACTTAAAATTTTGACAGTTGGTATGGAATATCAATGATAGAATCACAAATGGTAATTTCCTCACTATTTAATTTGACACTCAACGACCGACCATATTTTCAACACTTTGTGTCATTTTCAAGGTAGGTGTTGAATGAAATAGTATAGAAATTACCATTTGTGTTTCATCATGGATATAGCAAACTTCCACCAAATCAAGCCTGAAACGATTGCATCGGTAGGGAATAGACCGAGGATCAAAATAAATATCATGCCGACGGGCGCTTTTACCCTGGGGGTGGTTTCCACCCCATCTCGGGAGTGGACATTTTTAATAGCATTTTGATCATATGAATCGATGGAAAACCAACTTTAAACAAAAAATGTTCTTTAAATTTTTGGTAAAATTAACGTTTTCGAGTTCTTTGCGAGTAAAATTTGCAGTTTTTCGACGACAAAATCAACGTTTTTAATCGTTTTTTCGCAAATAACTTGAAAAATATGCATTAATAAAAAAAACTGTAGATTATAAAGTTGTAGCTTATAAGTCAGCAAAGAAAATTTTTTTAATGATCCCTTGACAACCAATAGGAACCGAGATACGGCTTCTTAATTGATAGCTTGTTTTGAAACGCTAAATTTTAGAGATTCAATGTCAAATAGTGGAAAAACTATGCATTCTTCGAGGAAAACTTAGGCATCATTTTTAGTTGTTTTAAAACAATTTCTTACTAAACATTAAAATAGTCTTTAGCATAAGAATTGAGGGATGTTATATGGGATGGTTTTTAAGGGTTGAAAAGTTGCGAAATGAAATTAGTACATATTTTAAGTAACAGTATTCTTAAATTAGAACGGTGTGACGAATTATATATTTTTTATAGTAATTTTTTTACGCAGAAAGCGTTAACTTTTAAGGGTTGAAATATTCTTAAATATTGTTTCGAATCATAAAAAATCATTATTCAACCAATGCAAACTAAATTTTACCCAAATAAAGCTTTAAAATGTAGTTTTTTAACTTTTTGCTTTTATTGGTAGTTTTCACCCCTAAAAAATAAAAAGTACCCATTGGCATAGTATAGATTTTGAAGTAGAGGGTAAGATTAGCCCAATTCCCAATTTTTATGCAAATTGATCCAGTTTGAAAAATTTTCAGGGTTTTGCACTATTTTGAGCTTCATTTCCTGGACTAACTGTGCATTTTTCTGGATAGGAACAAGCCTTGGATGTAGCAGCAGAAAAGTCAAGAGTCAAGTCATTTAAAAGTTGGTATTACCGAAGAATGATGAAGATAAAAATGGATCAACCGAGTCGGTAATGACCAAATGCTAAGAACTGTGGGAGAAAATAGTGTGAAAACCCAGAGAAGAAGACGGGGCAGCTTAGTCGGCCGTAGCCTTAGACATGATGGATGATAATGGCAATCGTCTTAGGACTTATTAATAATTAATGAAAGACACTTTGTTTCTTCCACAAGTTTATAAAAGTTTCTAAATTTATTACCGGTTTTTCCTGTTACACCATTATGAAATACGTCTTAGGACATCTGGACGGTAAGAATGGCAAGTGACGGACGAGAATGAGAAATGACATTGGAATGAATATTAAGAATGTAAAAGAGATTATATGCGTCATAATGAAAAGGTTAGCTAATAGGAGAGCGGGATGGAGAAAAGCGTCAAGCCAATCTTACTATTGTTGACTCATGATATGATGATATCAATTATTCAGGTAACAAAATAACAATAATAAATAACTGAACATTTAAAGACAAAATTACTAAAAAAAATTCTATGAAATCCAATCGTGAGTGAAGAGTCTTCCATGCAAATGTTTAGCTCACCTTGACTCTTCCAGTGCAGAAGAATCAAGTATAATAATGGATACAGTTCAGACGCAAAAATAGCATAGCAAAATAATCTTACCTAGACTGCTCATGATCAGATGGGTTTTGCACCTCCTTAATCAGCTCTAAGGGTACGCTGAAAATGAAAATGATAATTATAATATAACCACGGGGATAACTGCAAGAAAAAACCCTCAAACAAAAGTAATTGATAACTTCATCATTCATTCTTCATTTTGGCAATGACTTATGGTATAAAATTAACCTCGTATCTCTCTGGGGAACTGACGCAGTTTGAATTCCTTCAATCCTTCCTTCTTTTAGAATAGTGGAAGTGCTGAAAAAAATATATTCAGCTCATTTAAAAAAATACATACCATCTATTTTGAAAAGAATCAAAGCTTAAAAATCGCTGATCTTTTTTCTTCAAAGAACTTCTCATTTTTTTAAACCAACCTTGACTCCTGTTGTTCTAAAGTTTTTTGCGTCTCTGTTATCTCTTCTTCACTGGTATTTATGGGCTCCCTAGAAGTAAAAAGTAAGTTCTTAGTGATAAAAATATGTTAATGCAAGAATTTGGCTAAAAATCAAGGTCGTATTCCTTTAACTTATTTCTATAAACTTTCCATGTAAACATGAGGAGTTGAGAAGCCACGGGGTACATGTGATTTTTTTTCCTCCACAGAGTTACGTAAAGTTAATTGTTGGAAGAAATACACAAAAACTTGGTTGCCAAGGGATACGAGTGAGTCTCTGTTCTGTGCTGACATCCAGTGGAAAATCAAATGCAGTATCTAATTGATCTCGATCGTTTTCTATACGTAATTTCTGTACCTAACTTTGTAAAGACAAAAGAAATCACTTGTACCCCTCAACTTTTCACCCATTCACATGTAATTAGATGAACTTTCAAAGCTTTTGTTGGGACAGGCATTGACATAACTTGCAATAAATTAACCCTGACGGTCGTTTTTGTATATATTCCATCATGTCTTATTTGAATTATTTGGCCCTCAAAAATTAAAAATCAGTATGCAATGATGTATGAAATACGAGGGTCGTTTGATGAGTCCATGGCATTTTGCTTTTCCCGCGTATTAGCTATAAATACAACATCACTCCCGTTAGTAACCATCTATTAGTAAACAACTGAGAAATTTTGAGCTAGTTCTGCCGTTTAGTTTACATTTTACTGCAATTGAAATCAGACAATCTTCAAAATTTTAACGAAAATGGAAAGAATTGAATTTCGTGTGCTAACTGAACATAATTTTTTGCGTAAACAACTGTTACTGAAACCAAGAAAAGACTTTATAAACACTATGAAAACTCTGCACCAGTAGTGAAGAAGTGTTTTAGCGAATTCCGTTGCGATCATTCAGTACAAGTGATGTCGAACGTTCAGTACGCCCGAAAGAGATCTACATGCAAGAAATGATCGGCAAAATCCATAGAATGATGCTGAACGATCAAGGAATGAAAGTGCTTGAGTTGACTGATGATGCATCTCAAATGAGCGGGTAAATCACATTTTAGATGACTAGTGGACATGGAAAAGCCATCCGCGCTATGGGTGCCGCGATTGCGTATGACCATTGGAAAGGAGTGTTTGGCGATGTTCAGGCGCAATCCGAACGAGTTTTTGCGCCGTTTCGTAACCGCAAACGAAGTATGGATCCAACACAGCACACCAAAGACCAATCAACAATCAAGATCATTGGTATCTGCGGTTGAACGTGCACCGAAGAGAGCTAAAGTGGTTCTATAGGCCAAAAAGGTCATGGTCGCAATTTTTTGGTGTCATTTACATAGATTACCTTGAAAAGGGTAAAACGATCACAGGCGAATATTACTCAGAGCTTTCGTTCATACTATATATAGATATGTAGGAAAAACGACCACATTAGAAAAAGAAAAAAGTTCTGTTCCATCAAGACTATGGGCGGGCATATGTGTGTACTCAACATGACAAAAATTAGGCTACCAATTGCTATCAAATCTAATATACACTATTTAGCCCCCTGCGACTAATTTCTGATTCCAAATCTGAATAAATGGCTGAACGAAAAGGAATTGGGTCGAAACAAGAGGTTATCACTGAAACGAACGCCTATTTTGAGGGCCTTGATAAAAGTTTTTATTTAGAAGGAATGAAAATATAGGAAAAACGTGGGACTAATTAGGCCTCGTCCGTGCTCTACATATTTGCATAACTTTGGTCTCCTTGTAAATGATTTTCATGCCATATTCCTTGCGTCCTTACTTGAAACAAATCGAACAGCCTTTTCGTCAACTGGTTAATGAGGTAATCAGGGAGATTGTTGGCAGACCTGTCTGACACGTTACACCATGCATGTCGTATACTTCAATTTTTAATTGAAACAATCAATTTTAATCTAGACTCTCCACAATTAAGACTCCAGTAGAATTTGGTATGAAAATCATGAGGCCGAGTTTAATGAATTAATGATATTTTTTCAAAATAATGCATTATATGAAATTATCTATAATGCACAGCTTAAGGTTGGAAGGCGATATTTGGTGGAACTTAATAATAAATAATAAAATACACTTTTGTATGTTCATTATATTTCCTATCTATAATGCAAAAATTATGACTTCTTACGAGAACATCGATGAAATATATATGCAGTAAAAAATACGCAAAAATATATATTAATTAAAATATTCATAAATATACGAGAATATATATTTTCTATCATTTTTTAAATACTGAAATATGCGTAATAAATTCTCAAACTAAAAGCACTCACTTTTTCTCTTCCTTGGCAGGATTTTTTGTTCCTTCAATTACCTCCGCATCGGGGTTTCCAGTCTCACTGAAAATAATAAGGTGGGTGAAATTCAGAGAGCCAGATTTTGATACGCATTTACTATGGATATGTATGAGATAGTATTGGAAAATTTAGGAATTCAAATGAAAGGTAAAATTAAAATTTAGAAATTCATCGTAGATATCACAGCTTAGGCCTTAGATATAAAACTAGCCTTAGATGTTCCGACACGGTGGGAAATTTCGACTGAATATTTTCCCTTGCTTTTTCAACGGAACTAATGGTCACTATGGAAACAGAAAGCAAGGAAGGTTGCAAGAAAGAACAAGGCATTGAGGGTGCATCTACAATTTTTACAGAATCTGTGAGTTTCATGAGACATCAATATTTTGTGGATCTGAATTATTCTGTGTAACGTAATATATCAATATTAGACGCTAAGGATTGCTACATACTTTGATTGTTCATTTTCAGAAGTATTCTGAATCACTTCAATCGCTTCTTCAGCGGGTTTTGCGGTCGCACTATAAAGAAGGAGGAAAGTCAAGTGTAATAACAATTGTACCTTTAAAACTGGATAATAATTTCAAAGTCCAAAATCATTCAATGACTTGGCAACGTATTTCCTACGGTAGGAATACGATTTGAATTTCTTATTAACAGCACTTAAGGAACTGAAGTAGAATACAACTAACCTTGGCTCTTCGTGAACGGACGTTTTTGGTATATTCTCACTTCCTTTTTGATCGGGATTGGAGATGCCACTTTAAAGAGAAATACCATGCTCAGTTATGAAATAAATTTGATAAAAATTTAGCATATTAATCACTTTTATTTATTGTGCATCTGAAGTGTAAATTTTATTACTTATGATGATGAGAATAGTCATAAACACCGAAGATTAGTTCGATAAAAAATTACATTCCCAAATGTTCATTTTCAGTTTGCGAATGGGAGAGTACAGCTAAAATAACTCCAATCCCCGCATAGGGACAGTGTTTGCCGAATTCCAATAACCGTAGGATCTGAATTATTCTAACCGCTTAAAAGTAGTAAGGCCGATTTCATAGTTTATTATAAACTTTTATAAAATTCCTTTTTTGTGAAATCTTTCACAATGAAAATTCAAATATTAGATATCATGCCTGAAGAGATTTATCTAGTGCATGATTTCATAGCACTAACCTTGACTTTTCTTGTGTAGGAGGATTGCTAATTTCATCAATTATATTGTCGTTGGGATTTTCGGTCGACCTGGAAATAGAAATTGAGTGAATTGAAATTAGCAATGATTTGATATATTCCTACCTCATGGCATATCTCTAATGATATTGTCATCTTACGCATCAATTTGTATAAACTATTTTGCAAGCACTGTTGAATGTCATTCCCAAATATTCATGCAAATTACGAATCTCAAGCAGAGGACAATAATTAGTAATGTACAATACATGTATTATCAATATCGATATTATTTGTTTGGTACAATACATTTATTCGATAATATTATTAAAAACGTACTTGGGAATTTGGGAATCGCCATAGATAGTGCTTGCAAATTATATTTCACAATAATTTTTAGAATGAGCTTGACTTTTAGACTAGAGATTATTATGCACGTCTTTAAAGCATTTATACTCCAAAAAATATCCCATTCAGCCAGGTTCAAATAGTGATTTCAATGTTTAGAAATATTATCCTTGAAATATATTTTTAGGACGGAGGTGTAGTATATTCTATGAAAAGCCCTCGCATATTCGCAGAACATTGCTTGAGATATATTTATTGGGATATATTCGTGCAATAATTCAATGTCCTTTCCAGAATATGACAATATTTGTAGGACGAGCGTGACGCGCCCGCTCCCAGCGGGCTTCCCCCGCTCTTTTCAATGCAGGTCCACAGAGGGATAGGCGCGTTTCTAATTTTAAAATGTAGAAAAAAGGCAGGGTCTTATGTACAAATTTAATTGGAATGTTCATGTAGAAATTGAGGTCAGAGGACCTCTTTAAACGCAACATTGGAAGTAATTACACCATCCTCTGTTAAACGCACAGGATGACTCATACTTACGTATCAACAGGAGACTTGAATGGACTTGTGGAATCAGCCGCATTTTGATAAAAGTTATTTAAAGAATGCGAGATATTGGGTGCTTTTCAATCGCGTATCTGCGCTGGTCTGTTTTAAACTGTTTAGCTCAGAGCGTGTTCCAATCGCAGGTGTGACGTCATCTGCGCTAAACAGATGGGAACACATCCTGCACCATTTTTCGTCTGCGCTAGTGTGTTTTAATCTGTTGCGATGTGAGCTAATCTGCGCAAGGTGATTGGAAAGCACCCATTGTTACAAATGAACAAATGTATCAGTTTGTGCGCCGTTAACGTCAGGAATATTTACCGTTTTTTTTGTTTTTTGTTTTTTTTTGCTTTTTTTTATTATTTAAAAACCAATTTTATGAAACAATAGCAATATTTAGGAAGTAAGATATGCCGTCGCATGTTTTCTGATAAATTCTATGAATTTTGGTATCTCATTTTTAGAGTTTGGTTGCGTATAAGTTGAGAAAAAGGTATCTATAGAGTAGAAATAATATAGAAGATATTCCTCTGCTACGTGCTTCTCATTCATTATCAAAACATAAAAAATAGTAAGTCATTATAAATAACTAATGATTCACATTGAGAAATCATGAACTGGCAATAAATTACATAATAAATCCAACTAAGGAGCATTTTCTTATGAAAAGTAACAATGTATATAACAGATAAACTAACATTGACACTTCTTGTGCTGCAGGAGTTTGTATTACTTCAATTACTTCATTTAAATTGCTTAAAATCCTGAATACAAAATTTTGCTTCCATTAATTATGATAGAAAGACATGCGCTTTAAAAAAATGAGAAATCCCCGGCTGTGTCCGTATGAATAAATTAAAAACATAATAATACGAGTGTTTCTTGAGATAAAAACATATGATAGACTTACCCTGAGTCCTTGTGTGTTGAGGAGTTTTCTATCTTATCAACTGTCTGTTCAACTGTGTTTCTATTTACTTCATCTGGAGTTGTTGATATTCTGAAAATAAGCAGTTAAACGGAAAAAAATAAATACGTAAGTAAGAATCTCAATGGATGTAATGATTAAAAGCATTATTTAACGATAAAGTGGATAAAGAAGTAATTAATGAAGAATAATCGCAGGCTCTCCCGGCGTATCGCATTTTGGAAGGTTATTCGGGCATTCCACCAGGTCAGGTTCTCCAACTCCATCTCGGCCGACGCACAGTGGGGCCAAATGCTTAAAAGTTGGTTATAATTATTAAATAGCATGCAATTTGTTTGAAATTTGGAATATAACAGTTTTCGAGGCCGCTAATTCCGAATATGACATTGAAATATAAAGAAAATTTATATTTTGCCAAAAAATTGGAATTTTTGCTAAAATAAGACAGTAATTGTTCCATATGTCCAATAAAAAGGGGGGAATATTTTTAATTATATTATATTACGAATATGAAACTGATTTTGAAAATTATATGAAAAACATTTCAAAGCTTTAAGGCAACCGATTAATAATTTTATGAATTATTTTAAATAAATATCATTTTATGGCTATTTTTAATTTTCAAACATTCTAAACGAATTAATTTCGGATATTGCTACATGTATCTTAATGTTTGTACACGTTATAAGCATGTATTCATACTTATGGCTTAAAAATACATCCTGGAGCATAATAAGGTAGCAAAGAAATTATAAAACATTATTGAATAACAGTCAATCTGCGTAAAACATGAACAGGCCCGCGACCACTCACTTAAAAAAATGCAAAGACTAAATATAATCCGTCTCTAATTCGTCCCATGAATAATTATCTAAGCACAAAACTGCATTATTGAATAAACCCACTTATTATTTTAAATAGTAAATGAAAACTAATAACTTAAATGTCTTTTTAAGAATATATAAAAAGTTAACAAACACATTTACATCACACATTATTATATAGTAGGTTTTCTACGTTGAATATGAAAAGAGCTGCGCACATAGGCTTGTAAACGTAAACACAAATTTCAATCCGACTTCGTTCCATCCAAAGAATCGTCTACCGATTCCGATGAAGATCCTGATTCTATCAGGTAGGATTCATACAAAATATTCATGGCTCCGGAACATAAAACTGTCGATGACTTGGACCGCATCACAATCTGACTTTCATTAATCGAGTCGGAATGTAACATCAATCTCACGACGAAGTCCACTACAGTTTTTTTCCTCGAGCACTTTCGGGTAAAATCTTCCCTGAATTTCCTCAACAATTTGTTGTACGCTTCCTGCGCTTCCTCTGACATTTTTCCGATTGGTAACAATGAATTTTGTATGGCATTCCTTTCGTGCAACAGTATTTACGGTAAACATTGTTGGCATGCAAAACCAGTGATATAATTCAACAATAGCCGTGCTGTTTAGATAGAATGCACTTCGCAGATATCTATATTTATTCTATAGCCAGAAGACAGCTTGTAAAACAGTATTAAATCTCTGAAGAAGCTCCAAATTGAGGCCTGTTTTATTGGCGGAAATTTCAGAGTTCTCGAGCTGTGATGTCGTCATTACTACTACCATACACCTGCTTTGGCCGGTTTAAACTTAGCTCCTTTTTAAGTCCTTCTCCTTCTTCGGCTCCTCCACCCATTTTTTAGCGTTTGTATTGCAGATCTGCCAGGTTTTAACTTACATTCTGAAAGCCACTTGCAAATCAGCATTCGAAATTACGAATCCATGCATGCAACGTGGTTAAACTACATTAGGGATATCATTCTTTACTGGACGAGATATTATAGCATTAACTTTGTACATACTTTGCCTTGAGTCTTTGTTGCGGCAATTTAATGCAAAAGAACTCATTTTGTTACGCCGATTATGAAGTAAGTGCCCCCTCTTTCATGCAACGTGTCAACGAGCTGCGCGCTTCGGCGTCCATACGGTTAGAGGTTACTTACGTATTTCTTCATTAATTCACGAAGGGGCGGGTTGGGGCGGTTAATTTTTTTTTGTTTTGATAGCCGAGAGTTGTGGCTACAATAATATAACTATATAAGAGCACTACAGAGCACTGCTATATAACTTAATGATGTTCGTATTTTTATTTTTGAATAAAAGTTGTGCAATTTATTGGTTAATATTTATGTTAATAATAACTTTAATATTGTTTCAATGTTATGGTAAAGCAACATTTTTTATCTATGCACATTTCTGCGTTAATTCTATTTTTAAAATTTTAAATTTAGCCAATTGGGTAGCTGAGGAGGAGTCTAGAAGATGAGGGTATTTCGAAGCGAGAGGGAGGCTATGTATCCCAGCAGCGCATCCTATTTCCATTGATAAATAATTTGACGCGAGTTTTTTGTGCGAAGTAATTGCAAAGCTTAAAAGAAACCAACCTTGATTCCTCATGCAAACTGTGACTTTTTATTTCTTCAGTTGCTCCTTCATTTGTATTCTTTGGGAATCTGAAAAAGTATTTTGAAGCATAATGAGGGTAGGTAGTTTCTGCTAAAGCATTTTTAACCATCTAAAAATATTAGCTCGACGTAAAGAATTCGTTCAAAACATCAACTAACTTTGACTCTTCTTGCACCGAAGATTTCTGTATCTGTTGATTTGCAACTTCAATCGGACTTTCTGATATCCTGTAAAGAAGCATGATAAATAATAATTTTCATATGTGAGGAAAACTACGTAATATTTTACGCAATAATCGAAATCATTCGCCTTCATCACTAATAATGCAATAAATGATGATTAATAATAATTCAATATAATAGCAATTCCATACTTGGAAGGTATGTCATGGTATTTGGAGAATATGACCGTCAGCTTGGCAGTCACAAAGACGAAAATCATCGTAACCCTGCTGACAATTGAGCACTGTACCCTGAGCTAGAGATAGGTACTATAAAAAAATTAATTTATTAAATTATAATACTAATTAATTAATAATTCAATTAATCATTTTTCATCTTAATTTTTTTGTAATCTAGGAATAGAATGTGAAGTCCTGAGAAGCATATCAAACCTTACACGAATATCAGAAATTGGAATTTGAAAGATATGTTAATTATGATGGGTTTTTTATTGTGACAAAGCATTTACTGGCTAATAATCTTACTTTACTTCCTCTTTCCCAGAAACACTCTGTATCTGTTCAGGCATTTCTCCCCTCGGATTGATTGATTCTCTGAAAAAGTTATTGCAGGAAATGAAGGAAGTTGTAACAAACCTTGCAAAATGCATACGTAAGAATTATCTAAACAGAAAATTGAATTGGTAGACTTTAGGCCATTATATTAGGTACTTTGTACATTAGTTTTTCATTTAGACGCGACAGCAGCTCATTGAAAAACTTACCTCTCCCCATTGTGTGGAAGGTGTGTATTCTCTGTTGGTTCGATCACTTTTTCTTCCAAATTATTTGTCACCCTGGGGAGAAAGATTTTAGCTCATAAGAGAAAAATGAATACATGTATTTATATATATCTTAAGTATTGGTAAAGTATTGAAAATTGTGAATTAAATAGAATAAAAATACTCGAGAGACTTAAAATTCGTTGAAATGACCAAAACCATAGATATTTAAAAAATGAGTATTAGATTCATGGTAGGTACTAAATTAATATGACCAAGCCCTTCATCCAGCGAAGTTTTTTTTATCTCTGTATTTACTTCTTCGTCCAAATTTTTTGACATTCTAATTTATGAATAAGAGAACAGTGCATCGATAAATATGTTTTTAAAACCTTATGTACACCTATACAAGAAAGCAGTAGCCGAGAAAATTATTTTTCTGGGTGATGCTCACCCAGTTTTCTTCCGATGGACAAATCTTAGTTAGAAATGTTGCCAATAGAAGACTGAACATTTTCTTCGGTGAAAAAATATCGATGGTTTTCCAGGCGTACAATCAAATTCAGGCATTTATGGATTCATAATTATTTAAACTATTCCGTATTTTTTCAAATAACTGTGTTTCGTCACACTTTGTCGTCTACTACTAATGCTACATTATGAAAATAAATAAAAAAATAGATGCGACAAAATGCTATAAACTGTAATTGAAATTGCTATAAAATTAAAATGAAAGTGGTATTTTCACGTATCTGTAGTCATGTTATTTGGAGGATATGACCGTTAGCTTGGCAGTCACAAAGAAGAAAATCATCGTAACCCGTCTGACAATTGGACACTGTGCCCCTAGCTAGAGATAAGCACTTTAAAAAAAAAACGAAACGTTTAAAACTTATGACAAAAAACTTCTTTCGTTCTTTTTGAGCCGAAAAAATTATTTTTTCAATAACTTGGTAGATAGCACTTTTCCCAGCTATCATGTTAATTTAGTACCATGTTTTATCATATTTTTAATACCTTTATATGCAATTAGCTCCTTTCCTCGGATTCTTCACTAAGCCTGATTACACGATCATTTGATCCGTCATTTTTGAGTGATCACTCCAGCGATCACTCGAGTGATCACTCGCAAATGATCGTCGCCGGCAATTGTTTTTCGCGATCACTCCAATGATGATTCCCATCACTTCTTTTCGTCACTCGTACAGTTGCTTTTTCAGTCGCTAAAACCGTCACTAAAACCCCATATCAGCCAATCGGAACGCATTCCCGTATGGAGCGATTGCTGCGCAACGTTTGACAATCGTGGGAACGACATAGATAAACAAACACGCTATAAATTTTCGTGATGCGGGCCTGTGACAACGAGCTGTGATATCGGAAGGGATGCGAAAGGCGACGGCGCACAGTGGGCTAGAATCGAAAAAAGCTGGCCAAAACCTCAAAATCGATTTGTTTGAGCTAGGAAGTTGAAACTTCGCATACACATTCTTAAATAAATTGTGCATTACTACCCAGATTATTTTGGTCCTGTGTTTTCACTTTAACAATATATGTGAGGTCAAAGTTGAGCAAATTTAGCGAAAAACGACCACCCTCGAATTTTTCTGAAAATTGCCGACTTTATCCTCGTGCAGTGGTTTTATAAATAGTTTTATCGAATAAACTGTTATACCATCTTAATTGGCACTTTTTATTCTTTCATTTGAATGGTTTTTAAAGATTTTGTTTCATCAATAACCATAGATACATAACAAAATGGCGGAGCCTGTTTTCAACCCATTTTTTTTACATACACGTAGAAAAAAAGTAGACATTGTCACCGGCTTACACTAAGTAACTTATATCATGTCGTTCTTTGAAGTTTCTATATTGTGAATCTAAAGTCAAACCTTGCACCAATTTGCAACCCCGAATTTTAAATCGTTTTTTCGAACGCACGGACGACTCCGGTTCTGGCCGGCGGCGGCGGAGAGTACGGCGACGCGGCAAGCGGGTGGATGCAATATGGTCTCATTCACTTTTATGTGTGGATAACAGATATATCAGTGACAGAAAATAATCACCAGAAAGTAAAATTAATAAATATTGCTACGAGTGACTCTCATTATGCAATCGCTGGGCACTGCAAGAGGTACACTGAAAGGTTTCTTTCGTTGAGTGCATTCCGTGGAGAATGGACTTAAATCGCGTGCTTTAAGTGGGGAAACGGACTCTTTTACTAACTAACAAGCTCTATTTCTAGGCAAGAGCCCTCGATGATCCATGGCCTCCACTTCCTAACCTGCCATACATATTTAAAGGCCTTCTGACAACGGTCGTTTTATAGTATTGTTGTAGTGCCGAGCCCTTCGAACTTGTTTTTGGTTTGAACTCCTGCTAGCTTTAAAAGTTTCGGAAGGCATATTACTCACATCGAATAATTTATTCTTTCTAAGAAATACAGTTCATTTTAATCTATGTCTTATGCTCAATTTAAAGTATTGATTTAAATCTCATACCTATATATCGACGTCATTATTCTTAATAAACTGCGCTGCTGACAAAATGGTTATTTTTCAGAAATATTTTACCATACAAACATAACACAAACAAAAGCAACACAATTTACACTTTTCCCAACTAACATACTGCAATTAGCACTGTCAGCAATAAAAGATTACTGTTTTTCATTCACGATCTGACGAGTTTTTATCACTTTCATTGTCTGAGCTAAAGCATAGTTTTCCTTTTTCAAAAACAGATCCATTACATTTTTCGGCAAGCTGTGTGTTTCCTCCAGTTTAATTGGCGTAATTTTTGTCATTATCAGTTATGACATTAGGAGTTGTCTTCGGAATAAATCCCTATTTGTGGCCACTCGTGCCATTTTTCTAGTCAACCATTCACGGAACTTTCTCACGTCCTTATACCGTGCCTATATTGCTTCCCCTGACAGTTGTCGCAATTAAGAATGGACTCTTTTGCAATGTCAGCTCCGTGAATGAAGACCTTATGTACGGTTGGTGGCATAGCAAAATTGTTTTTAAAGCGCCAGTAAGAGAGAGAGAAAATTAAATTATTTGGAGAGGAAATCTAGAATAATTGTGATGGCTTTTGAATACTCGTGCCTCTTTCATGCTTCGCCAAACGAACAGCATTTTTTACCTAAACAAGAAGGCACAAAGGTGCTCACGAGCAATAATTCATGAGACATAGGCCCTCGTTCTCACGTGCGATTATATTGCGCATGTCCTAACTGCTGTCAAAGCCGTGTTTGCAAATTAAAGTGCACTTTATATTCGACGCGAAACTTGGATCTGTGGAAATGCACGTTAAGATTCGAGTCGCAGTAAGATGCAGAACCATTTTTGGAAACTTCTTATGTAACCTCTGCTACAATTATTTCACTCGGGTAAATGAAATCATATGCTCGCGTCACTCTCTCATCGCTGGGGTTAATATTATATCCCTGGCATTTCAGATTTTCGAAGACACCGAAATTGTGTGAGCTGCATGGAAACAATTACTTTGTGAGAGGGCCTCTTAATCTGACATAACATAATACTTGGGGTTGCATTTTGTCCACTTAGCAAGACTTCTTCTTGCCTCCGAGGATGGTCACTGTATCTTCCTTTTGCATTCGTTTTCCTCCTATTCGTTCTCTCGATACAACCCTGAAAACATGAATTGACGTCCATCTGCACTGGCTAAACCAGAGCAACATGTAAATTGTGCTGCATAAGGAATAGTTATTAATTGCTTTAAATCAAGAATATAAACTAAATAACCTTACTGTATAAGAATAATGAACTCTTCAAGCACCAAGACAGTACTTGATTTGGGAAAATTCAGCAAAATGAAGTACTGTATTGAGCCGTTTTCCATCACTTTTAAGGAATATATTAATTGTTATTGTTAAAAAGTTTATTAGTTAGTAAAAGAGTCCGTTTCCCCACTTAAAGCACGCGATTTAAGTCCATTCTCCACGGAATGCACTCAACGAAAGAAACCTTTCAGTGTACCTCTTGCAGTGCCCAGCGATTGCATAATGAGAGTCACTCGTAGCAATATTTATTAATTTTACTTTCTGGTGATTATTTTCTGTCACTGATATATCTGTTATCCACACATAAAAGTGAATGAGACCATATTGCATCCACCCGCTTGCCGCGTCGCCGTACTCTCCGCCGCCGCCGGCCAGAACCGGAGTCGTCCGTGCGTTCGAAAAAACGATTTAAAATTCGGGGTTGCAAATTGGTGCAAGGTTTGACTTTAGATTCACAATATAGAAACTTCAAAGAACGACATGATATAAGTTACTTAGTGTAAGCCGGTGACAATGTCTACTTTTTTTCTACGTGTATGTAAAAAAAATGGGTTGAAAACAGGCTCCGCCATTTTGTTATGTATCTATGGTTATTGATGAAACAAAATCTTTAAAAACCATTCAAATGAAAGAATAAAAAGTGCCAATTAAGATGGTATAACAGTTTATTCGATAAAACTATTTATAAAACCACTGCACGAGGATAAAGTCGGCAATTTTCAGAAAAATTCGAGGGTGGTCGTTTTTCGCTAAATTTGCTCAACTTTGACCTCACATATATTGTTAAAGTGAAAACACAGGACCAAAATAATCTGGGTAGTAATGCACAATTTATTTAAGAATGTGTATGCGAAGTTTCAACTTCCTAGCTCAAACAAATCGATTTTGAGGTTTTGGCCAGCTTTTTTCGATTCTAGCCCACTGTGCGGCGGGAGGGACCGTGTGATTCAGAAAAATGATCACTCAAGCGATGACTTTTCCGGTCACGAAAAGTGAAAACTTTTCGCGGCGAAAGAAAATGATCGTATGATTCAGGCGTTAGTTTCTCAATAACGAGTCCCCAAAATGTACGTATTCAAGTCCACTGACAATGAGTGATAACACGTGATTTTACAGACACGATGTATCTCATTGAAAATACCTTTCGATATAGTATCATATATTATATTTCAGTACTTCCATGAAATATTTAACCCTTGCAAATAATAATAATAATTATAATATATCAGTGTATAGTTCTTGGAAGTAATATAAACTAAATACTCGGAAGACATGCCTTTCCAAGTAAAAATTTATGTAATACAAGAAAGGAGGAAAAAATATTTCAAATTTTTAATTTAACTAGCCCTGACCTACTCTCCAAACTATTCACCGCTGAGAAATGCCCCCCCTGTCTGTGATAAGGGCGACTGCCCTATTACCTTGCGCCATCTTCTGACAGTGTGTGACAAATATCGCGATGCACGCAATAAAATAGGAATTTCAAGAGGGCTGGAATTCATTTTCCGAGGCTATCTCTATCACGTAACTCGTGATTCACCCTTTTTTTAATTATTGGACTTATGAATAAAATGTAAAAAATTGCTAACCCGCAATATTTGTTTTAATCGAATCGTTTATTACAGAAACCCTGTTACACACATTTTTTCGATTTTGACTTTTTAGTGCATTGTGAATCTACAATTTTAAATGTATAGTTTGTTGCAGAAACTACACAATAGCGACCATTTTTAAGGCTTTAGACTAAGCATCATATTATTCGTTTGGTGCAGTTACCCCTACATCACAGGAGAGAGTAAATTTTTTTCTTGATTTCCCTAAAAATTACTAATTGTTGGTTGTGAGGTTTCTGTAATAAACGATTATAATATACAATATAAATCTTCGTTTCTAGATCAATATCACTCGATAGAAGGTGTGGTATTAATGACCTCAGTTGCCGATGCATCCAAAAAAAGCCAATGCTGCTACTGCTGGATTTGGAGAATGAGTCGCCTCATGAAAATTTGAAACAAATGAAGCCAAAAATATCCGGCTGGAAGTGGCCATCATCAAGCATCACGCCTTTTTCTTCAACTCATTGAACAACGTATCTTGTGAAAGCATCATTAATTAAAAATAGATAAAAAGTAATTTAAAAGGGATTTGTGATGAGGCACTCAGCGAAACAAACCTTGGCTCTCTATCAACAAGAGTTTTTCCTGGATCTTCCGTGACTTGTACTTCCAATTTAGTGGGCATCCTGGAGAAAATAAGGTAATCACGAAATAAGGCAGAGTCAACAAGTAGTTAAAAGAAATTTTTCCCTGAAGTAAATACTCCACTGTAACAAATACAGACCTTGATTCTCCATGTTCTGCAGCATTGAGTATCTCTTCGATTATTTCATTACTTTCATTTTTGGACGCCCTAAGAAGAAAATGAATCGTAGATTTTCATTGATCTCACTTGTCAGAAAGACATCGATAATTTGGAGAAATAAATGGAGCGTATACATTTGGAAATGATTTTTTGAGAACGTAAAGACTTGGAATACAGAAAAACTAACCTCAACTCCCCATCTGCAGAAGGTTTTTTCAACTCCTCAATGACTTTTCCATCTAAATTTTCCAGGGTTCTAAAAATGAGATATTATTTACTTTGAAGCTCAAAATATCCTCACTAACCTATCCAATTTCGTACCACCAACAATGCAAAAATATGTACGCTCTTAGTTATATTTTTCACATAGGTAATTCTTGAATGAAATTTAAACAAACCTAGACTCTCCGCGTAGTGAAGTATTGAGTGCATCTTGATTTATTTCATTATTGATAGCTTTGGATGACTTAAAAGTAAAAATGATTGTTCAGTGATATTTCTGCTCAGACAATAATTGATAATTTAAATAGAATGAGTGTCATAATTGTGAAGAGAATTTTTGTGAACGTAAAGACATGTGTTACAAAAAATCTAACCTTGATTCTCCAATGACAATAGGTTTTTGTATCTCGTTAACGACTTTCCCATCCGAATTCGTTAACATCCTGGAAATAAGACCGTAATTACAGGCAAGTACCAAATACATTCATAAACCTTGTTCATGAGAAACCCAGATATTCAGGCTTGTCTCATCAAAAACTAACCTTGACTCCTCATATGCAGGTTGTGTCTGCATCTGTTCCATTACTTCTACGTCCAGATTATTCGACATCCTGAAAATAAAAAAATCATTGTACTCACACAATATCAAACCTTTTTACCACTAGATCTCGGATATATTTTCTTTCATTTGGATCATTAATATTTATTTTACTTTTTATCATTCAAATTCAACTCATTTAACAACTTGGTCGGGACTTTCGGTTTTCGATGAAAATAAATCCTTAACAATAGGGTAGTTTCCTTCATCAAAGAAACCGAAAGGCATTGATTGCGATTTGTTACCCACCATTAATTCATAATATACAAATTATTTCGTTTTAGAAATACCGGTTTAGACGAATGGCAATGGTCCATTTTTATCCTCATTTGAAAAGGGCCAGATTGGCGCCCAGGCGATGCCACTCCACGTGACGTCACAGGGACCTAGTTTCTATAGGAGAAGATAGGAGTTATACATCGTCTGAGATTACCAATGCATGCATGAGGCGCAGAGCTAAGGGAAACATGTCTTAATAATCACCTATTAAAACTGGCTAAGGTCGGAAAGTTTTCTTCGTTTGATAAGGTATAAATAAACCTTTTTTAAGCCAAGCGCTACCAGCCAGCAAGGCACTCAGCTACCCTCTAGCATCCTGCGTTCTATCAGCGCTCAGAGCCTCGATCAAGGTCACCTCACAAGGCGGGAGGGGGAACCAGAAATACGTCACACGGAGAGATTTCCTTACCCGTCGCGTTTTCGCGAGCTTGAAAATTTTCACTTTTCATTTAATCGCGAAAAATAGATATCGTCATTTAAAAATCTAAAAGCGTGAAATACGTACTCCAGGAGTAATAATCTTCCGATATAGGCAATAAAAAATAATAGGAAACCACCCTATTCCCAGATCTTATGCAAATGTTCAAAAATTCCTTTTTTAAAGCTTTCTATGCGTGGTCACAAATTGGCTCAAGGGTTATGCCACTGCTGGTGCTCACCAATTTATCAGGGTATTAGGGTCCAGACACTAGTAACATCGCGGATAAAAGTGCATTATTGTGGGATTGTTCAACATCACTCTTGAATTATAAGCTCGATTGTTCCAATTAAAATATTGATATTCATATCGATAGAATATAGATAGAAATATTGATATTCATTAGAGGTGTATTTATCTAATCCTTTCTCGGGTCCTAATTGTTGTTTTGCTAAATTTTCGTGACGTATCCTAAACAATCCCGCGAACTAATGCAACATCAATGGAGAAGATATTAGGAAAAGATGCACTATATTCAAGCCCACGTTGAATAATACACCCTCTTCCGAGTGCGTAGATGGCGCAAATTGATTAAAATATCCTCATAACATATAACTGTTATCAAAATGCTTTTCCCGCTTATGGTCAATGCATTTTTTCCTGAGGATCCGAAAAAAGAACTGAATTCAGTTTTTATCAGTTTCAATATGCCGCATGCTTAGGACCACGAATAAATTTCCGTAAAATAAACTTTTAAGGGTTTAAAAGATTCCGCGAAATTATATTTCTCGGTAATTGATTCCTGAAAACGTTAAAATTGCTCATCTTTACCATCATTATCATTAAGAGATAAATTTATCATGGACTTAATACCTTTTTGTATAAGATCGTTGTCTAAAATTTCAAAAACATTATGCCCAATTTATAACTATTCCCAACCGTTAGTCCTAAAATAATAATTGGCTCTTTGAAGTGAAGAGTCTTTACTTATGCCACATGGACAAAACGGAATATTATGGTAGAGGAGACAGGTTGGGGAAACAATTTTAGACGAATTAACACATACTATATACTAAAAGCTATGCTGGAGAAGAATTTAAATATACATTAATATTATCTCTCGTTATATCGAAAATTCTCTCTTCCTCCCCGTTGAAACGACTACAATCCGTCTGTCCAGAACAGCACATCAGTATAATAATAATAAGATGTCTTTATACGGGCGAGGTTGAGATTAATAAGTCCTCTCTTCCACCTAGCCCCTCGATAGCGTCAATGCAAACATTTAAAAACTGCAAATAAAAGTTTGCAATGCAAAAAATATACAATATACATTATTGGTGAAATGTCAAACAAGATAAACAAGTATGTGTGGAAATTCGTGTCGGAAAAAAGATTTCCGTTTGTGGGAAAAAACATGAGGATAAGAGAGTAGTATCCATCAGCGAGAGAACCCACGGCAGGAAAACGGTCACACAAGAAGGGGGGCGAGAAAAGCCTGCGAAACCCCACTGATTGTGAGTGAAAACTAATGTCATTTTACATACAAAATGCAAGATATTTAATGAGGTATATAGTATACACAAATATTGCACATGCAAGTAAGACATAAAATATAACATATATACACAAACATTCAGTGATACATATAACTTATATTATAACGTATATTATCCAGCTAGTTGTGTAGAGAAAAGTGCTTTGTGTAGCCTTCTCTTAAAAGATACCAATGATGATGAGTTCCTAGTTAAAACGTTAAGATTATTCCATTCTCTACATGCAGTAACGGTTTTCTTGTAAATGACAGTTCGGTGATGAGGTATAAGGATGATCATCCAGATCATGACGATGCAGTACCAGCTCGTCATCAACATTAAGATGCAAAAAAAACCTACGTAATTACATAATCAATTACATTTCTCAGCCAATGATAATCAACGCCAATCATTATGACGTGGTCATGTGCGTGTTTGCGCACTATTTCCATCTCAATTATCCCACCTGATATCGGGGCCTGAATATATTATTTTCAATCGAACGTGCAGACTGCCACGAGTAGGTTTGAAGTATGGTGAAAAATTATGAATTTGTGCAATAAAATTTATATTTAAGAAAAAATATCAGTTCATGTTGCATAATTCCAAGGTAAAACAAAATTTTAATCCCGATTGAAGCCTTCGGACGAGTCCATACAAAAACCATCGAAGTGCGAAGAGGCCCGCGGAAGGTAATTGGACACTCTACCCTGAATGTGAAATTCGCACGCCTGTGGCTTAGTTTGGGATTAGATCTTCCCTCACCGATCCATATCGGTATTCTGCTCGAAACGGTGAGTGAGAGAGAGATAGAATTAAAAATTAAATACTTAGAATGGTGAGAATGTTAATGAGCAAGCTATTTATGCGCAATGTCAGAACTACTACGTTTTCAGTACTACTGTGAACACACTACATATTTTCGAACACATATTACAGCCTTGAGTATTTATCAATGAAGTCGCTCATTTTCCACCAAATAATTGAATTCTTATTGCCGGTTAGGTAATTTCTTCCGTAGATAAAACGATTGGTTAATCCTATTATAATCAATTTACTCTTGCTACCACTGAACGGTCACTCCACACCGGTGGGTGATAGGATCACCGATTCTAAATACGCGTCTTTCATCTTATGGCTGCTAAAATTTCTTGAGAGTGACATGATAACCGTAGAGCTAATAACATTCGGAAACGAACTCGACCGGAGCACTTCTTTTGATTTTCTCTTGAGTGACGTTTTCACGCAATCTCACCTGAATCTGACACTCACACGGGAAAATAAACTCGGGAGCTTTCGAAGTAGTGACTTCTTCATCAACCTAAGTAAGAATGGGGAGGAAAGGAGTGTGTTGGGCAAGGGAAAAGAGGGGAGAGGGGGTTAGGAAGAGACGTTAGGATGCGACGTTCTAACCCGGAAAGCTATTGGCTTGCAAGTGCCCAATGAACGCCAATTCGAGGGTGTGGAGATTGAGGGCGGAGTCAGCGGGAGGGAGGGAGGCAATGACTGAAACATGAATGAAATCACAAGTCCGACAGAAATGACAAATTGACCCTCGAGCGAGCGCGCTGGCGTATAAAGTACGCTAATCTTCTAAAACAAAGAATTTAGACATTTTACGAATATTCTGGTCTAGAATGGACTCGTGTATTCTTAAAATTTAATTTGACTGTTTGTATCGTGAGCTTTTAAAGCACAAAGTACAGTAGAAAAATTTTTTTTTTAGATCGGAAAGAGCAGCCCAACACCCCTGGCGTATAAATTACGCCGCGCGATCGGCCACCTGCTGTACCACCTGTATACTTTTATACCTGTATAACCTTATAATGTATAAGCTTGAACTAATTTCTAAAAATAAAGATGAATTTTAACATAAATCGAGAGTTATCATATAAATGCATGCAGCGTGGACAAAGTACGCCATGCGCCCGGTCGTGTAAAAATATCAGGCCCGCCCGCTCGAGGGTTAAGAGAGATATTTTGCCAAACGGATAGGTATAGGAAATCGTTTTTCCTTCGAACAATAAAATACTTAAAAAATGACTATATAACTTGCTAAACACTGAGGTTGTGGCCATACTAATCTGGTTGTTTTGTTTTTTATTTGAAATTGTAATTAGCTTATTTGCCTAATTTTTATTTGTTACAAGTGCACTTTAAATTGGTATTCTTGATGTATATGTACCATTTTCTTTAATATAAATGAATAAAATAAAAAAACAATTGTTGGTAGGACTCCGTATGAGTATTTCCTATTCATTTGTTGAGGGCTGGTGTCCTAACACCCCCTGCCAAACGTCTATCGAGGCGGCTTACGCGGTAGTTCGTCATCATCTGGCGATCTGCCATTTTCTTTAATATAAATGAATAAAATATAAAATAATTCTTGGCAGGACTTCGTATGAGTATTTCCTATTTATTTGTTGAGGGCTGGTGTCCTAACACCCCCTGCCAAACGTCTATCGAGGCGGCTTACGGGGTAGTTTGCCATCTTCTGGTGATCTGCCTGTCGGCCGGTTCCTTGCACCAACGCTTTCTCCATTCTTTTCTGTATACAGCCATTTATTTTAAGCCTCTATATTTTCCCAAATTTAAAATGTCAATTAACTTCAGCCTTCTCCTTCCTATTCTTCTCATCCCTTCCACGATTTCCTCCTAGGCTACCTTCAAAATGTCATTATCTCTCTTCACATATCCCAGCCAGTTACGATTCCTTTTATTTATTTTAGCCATCATTGTTCTTTCCTCATCCACCCTGTTCAACACTTGCTCATTCCTTACTCGATCCGTCCACCGTATTCCCTCCATCTTCCACCGAACCCACATCTCAAACGCCCCAATCCCGTCCCTGTCTCTCATCCCCATCGTCCAAGTCTAAGATCCATACAAAAACACACTCCACACATAACACTTCAACAATCTCTTCCTCAATTTTAAGTCCAATCCCTTGTTACACAACGCTCTTTTCTTCTTCTTAAAAACTTCATTCGCCATTCCTATCCTTTTTTATCATCCAATAATCTCCCAGTCCTCTGTTCTCAAGTAGCTGTAGGTTCTCACATTCTCTATTTCGCCTTCTTTTGTCTTAACTCTCATGCCATCTATATTGTTCACTTCCATCACTGTAGTCTTCTTCTATTTCATTAGTTTGTAGATATACCAATTTATGGGTTGAATTACAGAGTGGGTGACATATCCTGTAGGTATTTTCTAAAGGAGCAATTTTAAAGAGAAATTGCTCTCCTTTTTTTTTCAGGTAAAATGTTTTCTGGAAAGAGCAGTCGCATTTTAATGGAATTCCAGGTTATAAGAATGCCCTCCATAAAATAAAAATGGAGATGGGAGACGATGAGCAACCACAGATGGTACTGGATGACCAAATGGAGTTGTAACTATGTATTTCACCTGTGTAACGAACTCTTTTTAGAACAATACCTATATGAATAAAACATGAAGATAATTTGCTTGTGATGATGTGTGAGTCTTAGTGATTGGAATATCTGCCGCAGTCGCATAACAGCATTCCTATGTCAATAGAAACCAACCACACAACTGCGGTTAGAAAATCTTTCCGCCGTTGGCACTATTGCTCCGATAAACATACGTAACAAGTGTTTTGAGTAAGTATCTGACGACAAGCTGCCTGGAAACAGGACGACATAGGCGTAAAAGCTTTAATAAAAGTAGACACACCCCGAGAAACAGAATACTTAACGACGTAATATTGTGAATGCACATTAATTAACTGTTATTTAATTACTATTATTTTATAACGGCTATTAATTAACATTATTTAATTTTCTCTCTAGAATTGCTATATTTTCAACATTCCGAAGTATAGATTGAAGCTATTAACTAATAATAGGGTAGTTTCCTTCATCAAAGAAAACGAAAGGCATTGATTGCGATTCGTTACCCACCATTAGTGTATTCATAATACACAAATTATTTGGTTTTTGAAATACCGGTTTAGACGAATGGCATGGGTCAAATTTTATCCTCATTTGAAAAAGGCCAGATTGGCGCCCATGCGATTCCACTCCGCATGACGTCACAGGGACCTAGTTTCTACACGAGAGGATAGGAGTTATACATCGTCTGAGGTTACCAATGCATGCATGAGGCACAGAGCTCAGGGAAACATGTCTTAATAATCACCTATTAAAACTGGCTACGTTCGGAAAGTTTTCTTCGTTTGATAAGGTATTCATAAACCTTTTTTAAGCCAAGCGCTACCAGACAGCAAGGTACTCAGCTATCCGCTAGCATCCTGCGACGTATCAGCGCTAAGCCTCGCCTCAAGGTCACCTCACCGGGCGGGAGGGGGAACCAGAAATACGACGTACGGAGATATTTCCCGGCATTCATACTTAAGCGTCGCGTTTTCGCGCGCTTGAAATTTTTCACTTTTCATTTAATCGCGAAAAATAGATGTTGTCATTTAAAAATCTAAAAGCGTGAAATACGTACTCCAGGAGTAATAATCTTTCGATTAAAGCAATAAAAAAATAATAGGAAACCACCCTATTTTCATGCCTTTTCTTCAATCAACGGCAATCGAGAAAATTTTTGACATGCAATGTAATATCTCTTCACAAGTTACAACTACTGCCTAATTCTTGTCTTTGCAATTGCTGATACTTTCCTTAAAATCTGGTGGTCTCGTACTTCAACCTTTAATGCATCCAAGGTGATAACTTGACCCATTATTTATCTGACTTTGGTATCGATGGAATAATATCCGACTATTAATCAGACTAGCGAACGCCATGCAAAAATTTGGATGCTTTTACTCCTTTTAATACGTCGGCAAGCATCTCGTAATCAGAGAGTATCCTAAAATTGACCTCAAATAACATGAGTTCCATCGAAATGGCTCCAAGGTCGAGACAGCAGTTTAAAATACTATCGATGACCATCAGTTTTTAAAAAAAGTTTCGAGTGTTCTCATTCTTGGTGCCATAAATTTTTCTTTTTAACATAACTGGATGTTTTAAATGAAAGATAAACCTTTTATTTAAATAATACACGAAAATAATTTGTTTGGAGTTCTTTAGTCACTGAAAAAATCTACATTCAGTGTAGTGAGGGCAAACTTTTATGTAACTTAAGCAGCCTTGAGTTGATTATTGTATATTTTTGGAATCGCATACCCGCGACTTACGCTTTCAGTACGTGGTTGGCGGCGCGGCGAAAGGATCGCCATGACATAGCTTTGCCATGGCAACGAGTTTGTTGTTGACGAAATGTCGGTATCATCTATGCTCCTACTTAAACAATCTGTGTTATGATTCTTAGATGCGAATCTTTCTAATAAGTATTTATTATACGTCATTTTAGTTCCAAATTTTTACCAGCCGTTGCTTCGAGCGCAACGATCAGAGTATTTAGTTTTCAACTTCAAGCTATTCTTCGGATTATCGAGAACCAAACCATTCTCTGCGGAGACTTTAATGTTATTGATAGCGATACGAATAATGATCCGCGCTTTAGTATCGCTTGTTTTCCGGTACTCTGGGTGTATATTTTCTCTGAGTAATTCCACTATGTCATTGATGCCTTGTTTCCACTAATTTCCCATCCAATACTCACTCTAAGTAACGGTCACGTCCGCTTGTGAAAACCATAGCCCCAACGGCGCGGGCGGCGGGAACCTCTAACCGCAGTCGAGTGGTTGGTTTTGGTTACGTTACAAACGCTGTTATGTGACTACGATTTATCTTAAAATCGCGCATGTTTGCGCATCGTCCCAATAACTCTATTTCAACATTTCTCTTTTTTCTATACCAGCAGGCCACCTGGCGTCACTCGGGAAGGGCAGTACCCAGAGAAGCGGGAACGTAGCCCAAAAACGTCGTGTGAGCGTGTAATCCGGTAAAAAGATTTGCATCTAGATGTGGGAAACTTGAAACATGGATTTCATGATCATAGAGCACTTTTATGTTTTTACTTTGAGCGTGTCTAGAGGTGTGCCTACCTGGTAGGATGGCCAACCGCAGAAGTTGTATGACGTGACGTTACAAACAGCAATGAGGAAAGGACGCGAAGGATGCAACCGAAAGTAGCGTTACGGGGTTTGTGAGCATTAGATGCACCTATGCACTAACTTTGGTCGCAATCCGTTTATCCGTATGGAAACAGTTAGTGGACAGACAAACAAGTATCCCCTTTTATTGGTATTGTTCCATTTTTGTCATTTTGCGGGTAAAATATGAAGTACCATCTCACTCATCAGTTTGCATGGTATTTTCTGGTAGTCATTTCGCTATTTCTTAGCATATTTAGAGAAGCAAGGGAGTATTTAAAATTTTTTTAAATTCTTTGAAATGCAATCACTGATAAGATGCCTTTTTAGTACGACATAGCTTTTCCATGACAACAAGTTATTTGTTGACGAAAGTTCCTTCACTTCACAAATCACTTTATTTCAGTATTTCTCTTTATTCTGTATACTGTTCCATTTTTTCATTTTGCAGGTAAAATATGTAGTACCAACTCACTCGTCACTTTAAATTGTTTTCTCTGGTAGTCATATCGCTATTTCTTAGCATATTTTGGAGAAGCAAGGGAGTATTTCAAATTTTTCTAAATTCTTTGAAATACGATACCTGATAAGATGTCTTTTTAGCACGACATAGCTTTTCCATGACAACCAGTTATTTGTTGACGAAAGTTCCTTCACTTCACAAATCATTTCATTTCAGTATTTATCTTTATTCTGTATACTGTTCCATTTTTTTCATTTTGCAGGTAAAATATGTAGTACCAACTCACTCGTCACTTTAAATTGTATTCTCTGGTAAACATATCGCTATTTCATAGCATAATGGGATAAGCAAGGGAGTATTTCAAATTTTACGGATTTCTTGTAAATTCCATCGCTAATATGATGCCTTATACGCATTTTGAGGTGATTTTGTGGGAATGGATTTGAGATGACCTTTCGTTTTCTTGCGTAAGGAGAGCCAAGAGCACTGTAATTCCCTTTACGTAAGATTGCGAGGTATACTTTTAGATGACGATGAGTATCAAGCTTTGGGGGGGTTATCTTGAGCTAATTCATCTCGAATTTGGCGGATAAATGTTAATTTTTTTACCAGGATGGTTAAAATACCCAACCACATTATAAATTCTGAAGTGTTTCGTACAAACTATTGTTTTTGGTATCGACCAATTACTCTCTCCGCCCAAAATGAACTTATTGCAATCGAATCCATGAAATCAGAGTAAACTGCCAGTGAAATAAATGTCAAACGATACATTTTTGCAGAATCTCTATGAAAATTTTAAAATAATACTTCCAACGTAACATTGTAAAAGCATGGGCAATAAGGTTTAAAAACATAACAAATACATTGGGACCTCGCGAAGAGTTCAAATATTGCCTTTATCTACTAACTTTGAAATCAGATATCATACATTTTTCAGCTATAAAGCAGGCCTGTTATATTAATCATTACATATATAATCCTAACTTCGTAGTTATATTGCTAATGTATTAAATTTATTGAACCATGCACGAGGATGACAATTTTTCTCTTTTTTCGTTCTCAAATACTTGTTCAAAAATTTCCCAAATATGGATTCTAGATATATCCAAACCAAATTAAACAAGAATTTTGTAAATATTATCGGGATATTACATAGAAATATAAATTATGGTAAGGACAATCCACAAATATTTTTTCTATGTCTTTAAAAACATTCTCAGAGAAGAAGCGTTACTAATAAAATGAGATAGACCGTAGCTACGCTTAGCTTTTAGTTCTATAAGCCAATTGAACGGTGTTCATTATCATGAGCAGTATTTATTATTTTTGGGTATGTTACCAAGAATCAATAATGATTTTCCTATTTGAATGCATACGTTCATAACTCAATTTAGATATTAGGTCACTAAGGACAGTCGAAGAATTTATTTTAATGGTAAAACCTCAGTGAGTTGATTAACTTTGATAACATATGTTAGGTAATATATACTAAATCCATACGCTATGGTCAATTGTATGATTTTTTACATTATATTTTGAAGTGGTGATGATAGCGTTAAATAAATGTACTACTTTTCTCCCATAGGAAGTTATTTAGAATACGTCAATATTTTGTATCTTTATCAGGTAAACTGAAACCACTAAATTCTAGTGCGCTCATTGAAGATCGGCAAGTTACGTAAAAGTCTGATATTAAAAATTGATAGTAGAAAATAGGTAATTCTCACGAGCTAGAATAATTAGTACTCTATTTCATCCACATGCGGTATTTATCACCCTGTATAAAGATCTCTAAGTCGCGAATATATCCTCTTATCCGCTAATATCCTTCATACATCAGTTTCTTAGACTTAAATTGTGAGAGAAACCTACAAAAATTCTCAAGATACCCGTTTTAGAATCTTTACCTGTTACTAAACGGCCAACTTTTTAGGAACACTTTCCGCAGTACAGCGTCAACAAAAAATTCTTAGTTTTACATCTTAAGGCCCAGTCAAGATAATAAAATAAAAATCAAATCCTTGATCCAGGACTTTTTTATTTCCAATTCCAATTGCAATTATCAGAAATCAATTGCAGTCCTGAGAATGGAAATTATTTTAATGATCTGAATTGTTGACTTAATTGAAGGGTGATTTATAAAACTCAGTCTTTGACGCTGAATATTGAAATTAAAGTCAATTTATGTTATACTGAAAGCATCATTGGATATTTTGGTGCAAGATGTAATATCAAAGTTCTTTGGCCTAACAACAGATGGTAATAGGCGGTAAACTTTGCGTCGCACGTCCTGACATGTCCACGTGTGTTCACATGTGCACGTTCATACACGGCTAATAGATGTTAACAAAAGCGTAGCTAAAACATTTTAAGGGAATTTTACTTATTAAACTGTGGCGTACGTTGAAATTATTCTTGTGTTTCCTTCAGATTTGTCTCAGGAAAGGTAAACAAATGCAACTTGCTTCGTGGACATAAATCTTCATCGTAATGTATCGCTGATGTTGAGGCCAAAGGCTGACGAAGCAAAGGGTTTCCAATATCCGTATTACCGGACTATGTATGGCTTTCCGTAAGATATAGAACCCTTTCATTTGATATCTGGTTAAGTGAGCATTCATTGATGTAACTCATCACATTAAAAATCTTTCACAATAAAAATTCAATAACTTTATAAATTAAGTGTGGGATTGTCTTCTACTATAACTTATAATTTCTTGTCGCTTCCCGATAATATTTGCTAATGTTTTGGTTAACTTTCGTTCTGAATTTTTCCTCAACTAGGCCAAATCTATTGGATCTTAAATTAATTCATCATCATCTCCATTGGCTGAAACATATTGGAGCATCTATGACTTTGACGAAGAAAAATATTAATGAATGGAGCAAGCTGAATATTGAAAAATAAGAGTTATTATTGATACTAGAGTGCGTAAATAAATCATTAAATGGCTTATATTAAAATTAATATGATTATCGTTTACCTAGATAAAAATAATTTTTTACAAACAATTCCCATTTTCATGCGATGAAACTGCTCTCTTCCTTGTTTCGATGCCAAAAAAAAGAGCTGTCAACTTTTTTTCCTTTCGATGAATGGAGAATTGAGTACCTCATTACATAATTTAATCATTGGTTACGTAAATTGATTACGCACAAGAAGGGAACTGACTTGGCTATCGCCTACAAGGAACTGGCGAAAAAGAGTTCGCATCAAGTGCAAACGTGCCAAAGATTGGTAAAGGAGAACCATCTACTTCGACCTGGGCGGCAGGCATCGATGGTCACTTCATCATCAGGTGTTATCTAAGCAAATACATGTTGTGTGTCCCTCTCCCGCTTGGACACGGATGAAGTGGCATTGCGATGTGTGATTCAAGGCTTGTTACGTAAAATCTTCGACCCCCGTAGCCAAGATCACGTGGTTTCGTCTTCCTCGTATTTCGCGAAACGAAGATCGCGATCGTGAAGTAGGTTAAAGCACTATTTTTTCCCGGTATTCGAAGGCCAGGTTCGGGACATTGCCGCGGAGATGGTTTATCCACCGAGTCTAAAGGCCTGGTTATACGGTACTTACACTAACCTGTACGAGACAATGTCTAAATGTGCGAACGCGAGAATATACGCGAAATTTCACTGAGTAACCACCAACCTTGTGCGAATGCACGAACTAGAAACTCAGCCTATCAACAATCGCCGAGCATTCTTGGAGCAAACTTGGGCACGAAATGAAATTTGACGAAGCCTAAATCATCAAATCAAGGAGAAAAGATATTATCCCAGGCCGATAAAGAAGTCAATCGAAATAGCAAAATCGCCAACAAATTTTAACTGGGAAGACGGATGCTATTTAAATAATGCTGGTAAGTGAGTGTTTCAGTAACCGGCTAATCACAGCACAAAGGGCGATAGAATCCGACCAATTACAATGCACCAGCGAGGATCGAGGGCTGCATAAACACGGCTAAAATACCGACATCGGCAGTTCGACATCAACTGCCTCAACAAATGTCTCTCCCATGAGTATTTGCTATGTCTCACCCTCCTTCAAATCACGTTTATCAAAAAATTGCATTTGTATCTCATTTTCAAATCCTTGAATTCGCTGCGGCGAACTTATTAAAAAAATAAATGAAACAAATACAAAAAAGAATGAAATATCACAAAAAAATAATGAAAGAATAAAAAATATAATAATCAATTGTTAATATTCAACAATTTTACCAAAAAAGCAATGATAATAAAAAAATTAATGTTTCTTCTTCTGTTGAAATACCTCAAGTATTATTTATTTTTTAAGTTTCATCTTCACACAAATAATAATACAGACGGCAACAGAACTTATGCGCACTTCACCTTTTGTGCTTCTGTTATCTGACTGGTTGAGGTGTGATTGGCTCACCGGTACAGTTTCAACGTTCGCGCCTTCGGAGCTGCCAGTAAGCGAAACTTCTGCCTCGTTCAGACGACGATTTTCACGAAGAGAGCTTCACGAACTTTTCGTCTTTCTCTTGTCGCTTCCGTTTCCGGTCTCCCAGCGCCTAATCATCGTAAAGTGGCGACGTTCGGAACTACGTGAAATATTGTCAGGACATGCATTCACACTGCTAGTTCGGCCAAATATCGTTAGGACGATCGCTTGGACAATCGTAATGTAAACGAGGCATTTGCCACTTTACGATGGTTAGGCGCTGGGAGACCGGAAGAGGAAGCGACAAGAGAAAGATGAAAAGTTCGTTAAGCTCCCTTTGCTCTATTTTTTTCATGGATTTGTCCAAGCAAGGAAGAATGTGGGCGGAAGAAAAATTATTCGTTAAATACTCGTTGAACACAGTAATATCATGACCCTGCATACCTCAACAGCTTTGCTAACCGTCAATTTCTCGTTCACTTTATATTTCAGCACTCGAGGGCAGCACAGGTTTTAACCATCGTAGTGTGATTGCACGGTAGTTCCAACGATTGCTGGGACAATCGTAATCTGAACGAAGCATTCGACCTGAAGATGCCTAGTGGAATTCCGGTGAAAATGTTGTCACCCTATGGCTAACAACGCGGCGAAAACCCGAAAGATGGATAGATCACCGAAAGAAAAAAGAGCCTGTTTTCATTAGCTTTGTGGATTCTTACATGCTCCGTTCCGGTCCACCAAAATCATTCGTGCATTCACACAGAAACTCGTAAGTGTGAATGTACTTACTAACAACCACGCCTGAAAACTTGTTACTCACCGAAAACTGTCACTCGCGAGATGAAGTTACATCGCTCAAAAGTTGTTCTTCTCTCACAGTGGCGGATCCAGAATAGGGACGAGGGGGGGGGGGGCAGGTAAGGATAATCTCCCAGTTATTGTGGGGGTCCGGAAGGATAAATAAAAGTTTTGAGAATTTCGATTCTTGAAATAACGCAGCGCAACACAAGGTTGTCTCTTTATTTATTTTCCAAAGAATTTAATTTTTTTTAATAAAAATTTTATGTACATTTTTAGATATTTTACCTCGCGGTAACTTTCTGTAATGCGCATGGAGTTATCCGTGAATTTAATAGTTTTCGGGGCTTCCATTGTCTCTATATTTATTCAACAACTGAACAAAATTACCATTTAATCTAGTGTAAATTAGATACTCCATATCGAGTGTAGGTTTGAAACCTTTTCGCTTATTTGCATTCTCATTTTCACAATGGTTTGACCACGCAAATCGCAAGTACCTATATTTTCCGGAGACATTTTCATAAAATTATAATTAATGACCTAATTTAAGTAAATAAATATTATGATAAGTAGTAAGATAAGTAGTAGTAGTAAGTAGCTCCAACGATTGCTGGGACATTCGTAATCTGAACGAGGCATTCGACCTGAAGGCGCCTGGTGGAATTCTGGTGAAATTGTTGTCACCCTATGGCTAACAACGCGGCAAAAATTTATGTACATTATTAGTTATTTTACCTCACGGAACTGCTCAAGGACTAAAAACATAATCGTTGTCTATTGATCTTGCCGTCCGAATTCAATGGGCTCCTTCCTGATTTTTTTAACTTACCGATTAAGATAGTTTAAAAACATAGAAACACGTATTTTTTCGTTTTTGCAACCCGTCGATTACTTCTAGTACTATTCGCGCGGCAAAAAATCAATTGCCTCCACCCTATTACAGACTGAGTTGATGACGTCACAAGCTCCTACCAAGTTTGTCATCTCGTCCCAGCTGATCCTCTATCGCATCCCGCATCGGTTTCGCGTGGCTCCTCGTAGTTATCATTTTGTTGAGTGAATCCTTTCGTTGATGAGCGGGTCTTCCTCAACGAGTCAATGGACTCTTAATGATGTCACCAACTCATTATAAATGAGCGGCGACTTTCACGTCTTGATTTATTGTGAACTCGTGTGAGAATGGTTGAAGGAGGAGGTATTTTTTGTCGTAATTGATTTTTCCCCTACGCCATCTGATTGTGTAATGAGTTTCTATATCGAATGAGTTTCTATGACCTCCATTGATTCGGGAATCGCATGTGGCCCGGGGATTGCCGATTTCTGATTGGAAACGTTAAAATAGTAATCAGATAAAAGCGTTGAGTGCCACATGTTGTCCGACGGGCCGTAGGAAGTCGATCGAATGTAGTGATGGAAAAATCCATTTCGGTTAAAATTAAAAATCGAGTTTCGTTAATTAATCAAAGATCGAGGAAATCGAGATAGTGGAAATGTTGTGTTGAGGAGAATTCAAACTCAACACTCCGTCCGTCGGATGGGACGTTAAGCCGTGGTCCCCTTGGCGTCTTTCGTTAAGAGCAGGCTAATGCCGACATTATGTCACACAATTCAAGAAAATAAATAGCTTGAGGCCCTCAAATAAGTTTCATTGTACTTATCTTCGAGTTTCGATCCAAACTCGATTTTTCAAATTCGATCTTGACCCTTTTGTTCGATCTCGGCAGAAAACGGCACCATTCTTCAATTCTGTACTTAAATACTAATCACTTAATAATCAATAAACAGTCGCCAAGCTTCAAGTTGGTCTCAGCGTTTGGTTATGTACTGCTCAAGGGTGGCGAATGATCTTATAATTACTCTGAAGGTCGCCATACACTCTAAGGTCGCTGCTAATTCACATTATCATCTTATTTTGAAATGGAAGGTAGTTAGAGGAGTAAGTTTCTTTTCGTCGATGCTGGTTTCATAACAGCCCACGTCTGTTCTAATAAAAATGCAAATCTGAAGCTTCGAGGATTCATATGCGGCTCGCAGACGTAAATAAATCGTGTGACGTCCATTTACCTGCCAAGCCCCTCATGAAACGCATATAATGTTGGCAGTAATTCCTTGCAAAGGTATGTCTTGATTATGGAAGGATATCTACTTGCTCGTGTCTAACCGAGTCGTTAAGCTTACTTACCTACGTCAAAAATTTTATTACCTCGGGCGTAGTCGGTTTAAATTCCTACAAATCATTAACGACGAGACGATAAATGATTACGTTGACTAATGTAAATAGGTTAACTATTCATGGATTCTTCCGGTGGAAAAACACAAACAAAAATTCAATTGCCGCACCGAAGTAAAATTGATCACTGTTGGACGCCCGTGCGATCAAGAAATATTATGATGTAATACATCTGAGGGCCTCAGGCTATTTATTCATTTGAATTGCTTGTTCATATGCTCATATTTGCACTTCGATATTGGCATGACACGGCTTTAATGGTTATATCTCTAATGGTTACTCTTTTGTTCTTTCAGTAAAATAACGCCAAAGCGTGTGAACGATTGCTCAGGATTATCGGCTCAGGACTGATAATTTATTGCAAACTTTGAATTATAACATAATATAATATAACATACATACATCTCGGGAACCAAAAATCCTCATTGTACTTATAATGACCTACGGTCGAAACGCGTCGTCCTTTCAAAAATAACCATGTGGAAAAGTGCCATCTCTCTGTTCTTTCAATGCTTACAGGATGTGATTCCACTATATATCGTCTGATTCTGTTACTTTTATATTGAATTATAACCTCAACATTTTATTTATTTTATTTCTTTCCCTGTTTTCATAATTTTATATGCCGTATTAGAAATTCAATGAATTATTTCAATGACTTATTCTCCACTTTCGAAATACGTTTCCTTCTGTGCTCCAATAATGTGGTCAACTTGTGGATCTCCACCACGAAGTGCGTATCAAACTTTTAAACATACAATTTTACCTGTGCCACGGTCTTTTTTCCATTCCTTTTGCGTCGATAGTGAGCCAAGAACCTCTGACCTTGTGAGTGATAAAAGTAATTCCATTGGCTAACTTTGTCTCATTTTCCACAATAATACGGAAAGTTTGGGGCTTTGGTTTGGGGTTCCAACACTGCATGATACTCTTGAATGAAAAATACAAAGGGGACAACATAGAGGTGGTCCTAGCCCGTTTAGCATCCCGCCTCGTAGGTCCGGGTTCAAATCCAGGTGGTGGCAGAGAATTTTCAGAGACTGCTCGATCCCTGCTTGAATGTTGTGTTGAGGACAGTTCAAACTCAGCACTCCGTCCGTCGGATGGGACGTTAAGCCGTGGTCCCCTTGGCGCCTTTCGTTAAGAGCAGGCTAATGCCGACGTTATGCCACGCAATTCAAGAAAATAAATAGCTTGAGGCCCACTGATAAATTACAACATAATATTTCTTGATCGCACTGGCGTCCATCAATGATGAATTTTACTTAGGTATGACAATAAATTATTATTTTTGTTTTTCAACCGGAAGAATCCATGAATTCAGGCTAATACCATCGTTCAACTTTGTTTTTCTCCACCCTTCCTTACCAACTCTTCCCTCACGGCGCAAATGACCTCAGCTGTCGGTCGCCTCCTCCAAAGACCATATCATCCTAGTCCGTTCGGTATATACTAAAATTTTTTTACCAAGGAGGCGTTGTAATTGATCGTCAACAATATTCACAGATCGAAGATGAGTGCAGATCGATTAGTTATTTTCTCGATATATGCGATAACATATTCATAATCGCAAGGAATATCATCGGAAAGCATGAAAACGATCGATCACATTTTTTTTGAACATTGATAACGGTTAACAACCCCAACTATAGTTTATTTCACCTTGGTGTTCGGACCGCTCTGCCCGAAAGCGCAACGCCAGTGGTGACTTTAGAAAACCAATTTAAATGCACGATCTTTGAGCACATATGTAGCTGCAAGAGAATCTTCCATCGAAATTTTCGTGGAAAAAACAATATTGGTCAAAATTAGGTGCGGTGTGCACATTATTGCTGCAGAAATGATCACGAAAGAAAATTATATAAGGGAAAATTTGGCAGGATCAAGCTCACATACGCAAGTCACTCAACTAATCAGACGACCGCGACTTTGCAATGTTGCCGAAAGAATGTACGGCCCTTACCAAGAATTTTACATGAGAGGGCCTCCATTCCTCCCACCCCAAAACGTTTAAAATAATGACATGCTTTTTAATACGGTCCCGTTATCATTACGTTCGTTTTTTTGTAATAAATTTAAATGTAATCGCTTAATGTAATTCGTGTAATCAGCAATAGATTTAAATGTAGAGGGTACTCGAAAAGCTTTTCTTTCGAACGTAAATCCACGTATCAAAAGTTATTTCCCTAGTAAAATAAAAAAGGAGGTGGCGAACCGAGATGATATGATGCAAAAGTCAGAAAACCATCTAGGCGACGGAGAGCATGCCATGCAAAGATTAAAACAATCCGTGCTGACTCATCCGATTGATAGCGAGTTAATAATGAATAAATACAAGCTGTCTAGAGGAAACATGAAAGATGATTGTCGTTATCATATTGGTACTTAACTTATTTATATTTTCATATAAATAACTTTTATATTATAATGAAAAGTATATTTCGTACAGTCATTGTAATATGTTGCTCTTAATCTCAAATTTTTCATAATCTCATTTTTCGTTTGCTCGTCAGACCCTTGTGCCCCCTCCAGAAAAAAATCCAGTATCCGCCCTTGATACTATAACTATAATTATACACCACTCTACTATTCTATTAATTCGAGGAAACTCTTTTACATTCTGGAAATTCACTGCATTCTTTAATGTACCGACGCACAAGGGCGTACCCAGGATCAAAACTAGGGGGTGGAAGTTGTAGGTAAGATTTAAGCATGGAAAAGGTGAATGAAATCAGCATTTTTAGGAAACTGTAACGGCTCTCTTTCAGTTTTTAAAATTATTTGCTTGAAAAAATATTATTTTCCTTAAAGACATATGCGATTTTTGCTTCTAGGGGGGGCAGCTGCCCCCTCCTGCCCCTCGCTGAGAACGTCCATGCCCCCACGCATGAAACTTCTGGCAAGAACGCCTCGCGAGTTGTTAAGTTTTAATTTAACCAAAGATTTTACAAAGAGGCGCGTGTAACGTCAAAATTTCAAGACTAAGAAGGAAGAGAAATTTCATTTCTGAGTGTCAGTTTTCACCGCATCACAACCTTTAATTTGTGTGAGGAACTTAAGCTCCCAAGTATCGAATTTTAGTACTACATTAGTGATGCAGTGAAAATAATCTTCATTTTGGTTCATTGTAGAATCGTATATGGGCATAGTGAAAATGCATTGATCGTACTTGAAGTTGTTGGAATTTCAATTTAAATCGTCTCAAAATAAGCGCAAGCCTTCAGAGGTTAGATAGTATTTTGCACAAGAAACATTAATTCTGCCGGGTTAGGGGGGGGAGGTGGAGGGCATCTTAGAAAACCTCTGAAATACTTCGAAATAAACTAAATTTCGATATCGAAGGACTTCTCCTTCACGTTTTTAATTGAATAACTTGTTTGCCACCCCATAAAAAATACGAAATTTGGTCACTTGGTACTTGGGGGCCCCTTGTGGCACAGCATCCAGTTATTTTAGAGGAACCAAATTTTAGAGCACGAATGAGAACTTCATTCACGATCATTTTGAGACTGAGAAAGTATACATTTTCCAAATTCTGAAAAATAAGGGCCGGCCTACAGCCTAATAACCAAAATCTGAGGCTAACATGTACATTGTACACCCCAACTTAAGTATTAACGTGGGAAATGAACAAATTCTACCAAAGAATTATTCATAAACAGATATGATTAAAAATCCCCATACTTCTCGTTATTCATTATAGTTAACTTTAATGCAAATTAGATTAAAAAGCGAGATAAACAAGTGAAAACAAACGCTATCGTCGTAGTCAGCCAATCAAATCCATCACGTGATCTCGGGATTTGACATTTTAATCATGGTCGTATGCGTAGAAAGAGGAACGCGCACTTATTTTTGTTCACTCTGAAGGGTTTAAAAGTATACCGGTCGAATTTGTTAGTCTATAGTTTTCGGCAAGCCTGCGTAGTCACTGTCGAGTGACAAGTGTTTGGGGACCGTGTCCAGGTGGAAATAATTTCAAATACCTTCCTTCCCTCGAAGTATCTGTGGATATAACAGTCTCGAAACACAATTTATCTCAATCGCTCTTCCCGGTAGGGCGACTGAAGTTTAAATTTTAACGGCATTAAAATAAATTTTTGTGGATAACTTTTATTTCTTTTCCCAATTGGAGACAGCTCTTGATAACTATGTGTAAATTGAAACCGATTGAGCAAATTAACCCATTATAACCCAACGTCGCTTTTAATTGTAAGTAACACCAAAACTGTGTACATTTTCAGTGCTTTTCAGGAAAGATTTAAACTACGCGCCCCTCTTTGCTGTAAAGTTTAATGGCGATATATGCACCTGCCATAATAATTATGATTAATTAGAAATTTTTCACATTTTTAAAATGAGAAGTCTTGAAATTTAATTTCTCCCAGAAGCAGTCCTGGGTTAGAAAGGGCTAAAAAGTGTGAAAAATTGCAATAGCTGTTTGTACCATTACATTTGTACGTCCATATTATGTGTCCTTATTGCTGAAATGGCTCGAAGGTATTGCCTTAGGGATATCTTCAAGTTTCACATTATGATTGATGCTCAATATTTTGTAAATAACCAGAATGAATAAAATTATACAATTTTATAAAAATTTATTTCCGGGCAGAGATAACCCTATCAGTAGAAAAGGGAAGTGGACTCGATTACCGTACTCCATCCTATGATCTCAAGCTTTTAACATGATAACGTAAGTTTAAACTAGTAATTCGACTTCCCTAACTATAATACGCGCCCATTTTGCAAGTACAGCAAAAGGGTGAGGAACAAATTGAAAGCATTTACGTGGTGAAAGGTAATTATTTAGTACGTAATAGGGTGGTTTCCTATTATTTTTTTATTGCCTAAATCGAAAGATTATTACTCCTGGAGTAGGTACGTATTTCACGCTTTTAGATTTTTAAATGAGGATATCTATTTTTCGCGATTATTTAAAAAAGTGAAAATTTTCAAGCGCGCGAAAACGCGACGCGTAAGTAGGAATGATGGGAAAAAGTCCGTGCGACGCATTTCTGGTTCCCCTTCCCGCCTTGTGAGGTGACCTTGATCGAGGCTCTGAGCGCTGATAGGACGCAGGATGCTAGCGGGTAGCTGAGTACCTTGCTGGCTGGTAGCGCTTGGCTTAAAAAAGGTTTATTAATACCTTATCAAACGAAGAAAACTTTCCGACCTTAGCCAGTTTTAATAGGTGATTATTAAGACATGTTTCCCTGAGCTCTGTGCCTCATGCATGCATTGGTAACCTCAGACGATGTATAACTCCTATCTTCTCGTGTAGAAACTAGGTCCCTGTGACGTCACCTGGAATGGAATCGCATGGGCGCCAATCTGGCCTTTTTCAAATAAGGATAAAATTGACCCTTGCCATTCGTCTAAACCGGTATTTCAAAAACCAAATAATTTGTGTTTTATGAATGCACTAATGGTGAGTAACGAATCGCAATCAATGCCTTTCGTTTTCTTTGATGAAGGAAACTACCCTATTATTTAAAAATATTTTAAGTCTTCAACACGTAGGTATTTATTAAAAGTTAATTTGCTGATTTGGCTGGATTTCAGGAGTTCACAACCTCAGCGGCAAGTTTAGACCAGCGCTCGAAAAGTAATACCTGCTATTGCTTCTCCATGCATGACTGAGCGCACAATGGTTGAATTCTACAACTGTAACACAAATATACTGCATAGAAAATACGAAAATATGTACAGAGTTATTTTCTCTAACACCGTCGAAACTTTATTGAAAATACCTAATTAATTGATTTCGTCGCAGCCTAAAAGGTCGGTTAGTGAAACATCTGTGGAAAAAATATTCTGTATCTTAATATTTAGTATCCATTGAAAAATATCAAAACTTCAAATAGATTGCGTGGAATACTTTCAAATTTGTTCCCTTATTGTTGTTAGCTTCATCTATGGAGTATGTTGAAAGACATTTTGGCACTTAAATTAAAAGATAAAACAACCGAATGCTTCCAAGTTTGTTGTCATGCAACGTAAAGAAGATGATAGAATTCCAAGCGCAGAAACTACGCAAATATGGTGCTTAAAACCAATTATTTCGTGATCTAGTAATGATGTTGGTAAATATTCTATTCTGTGCGATAGCAAAATAATTATAGAATTATTTGAACTGTTATATGATAATTATTTGAATATTTGCGGGTAATGTAATTATTGAATTGTATTCCTGCGGCTGTTGAGTGATTTCAATAAAATTATTTCGGTCTTTCACGAGTTCATCAAAAAACAATACGTTCAACCTTTCCAAATTGAAGCCTAACGTTGGGCTTGACAAGCCGATTTGTATAGGAGAGTTTGAAAAATATTCATCACGTAAGTTTCTAAGAATTTATTACGAACAGACTAGTACCGGTGCGGGTTCTTCTCAAGCCTTGAGACACCGGGTAACGTCCTCTTCCTCCATTCCCCAGGAATCCTTCACCAACTCCATGACTTATCTAACTAATTCAGGTTTCCTTATCCACGAAAATAACCTCACATGCCGCCGATCCAAAACATTTCGCTTACGAGACCGCTTCCTCAACCTCTCGCGGAAGTAGGCTGTAGCTTCCGAAGGACGTAGCCTGTTATGCAGGCGAAGAAAAAGCGATATTTTATATAATATAGCGTATTTTAGTCTATTAATCGACAAAGGTGGCTCTTGTCGACCTTTTACGTTGTACATGAACCAATAAATGTGTTGACTTTTCCGTTGAAATAATTATAATAGCAAATCTCTTAAATTTCTATTCGCATCGTTTAGAAAAAGATGGTTTCAGCAAAAACGGCTTGGCTTTGGCTTGAGAAATTTGGCGAGTAAAATTACTTATTGCAACGTCCTTTCTTCAATTCACTGCGGCACTCAATTTTTCTCCCTCACGATCGTCCCTTTCATTCCTGCAGCTAATCGGTAATAACAAATGAAAAAATATCTTAAAATATACGTCAATTATTCAAAGAGAACAAGTTTCTTTTGTGGAAACAGTTTCAATTTTTGAAAGCTGAAGGACATTTATCTGTTTTCTGCAAATTTAAATGCGGCATCTGTACTAAATTTCAAATTGCAAACTTTCGTAATAAAACCAGAGGAACATGCCCTAGAAAGGAAGTGTGCAATGCGAAAAGCCATACGGTTTTTCCTCTGTTGATGAAACCCAGTGATTTTTCCGGAGGATATGCTTTACGAAATTCACTAGCCACAATTTATCTTTGACTTGGCGAGTAAAATCATTTACTATAATGTCGCGTGTGCTCAAAATATGGCGCTCAGTTTATTTTTTTCTATTTCTAATAACCATCTCATTTCCTGAAGCTAAACTTTACCATTTATAGGACACTTCACTCTCACACTTTTATGTCCTTTTTCATGGCATATTACTCTTTTGAAGCGTGTGCTATCATATTCAAATTTTATAATTTTCAAAAAGTAGACACTTTTCAAAATTTGACCGTATTTGACATTCCTCTAAGTTTCTCCTTCGTTAAACTTATATATATGAGATATAGGTAAATTTTGAGAAAGATCAACTGTATTTGCAAAGAATATTTAAATGTACACGGATTATTTTCTTATCCTAGTATAAGCTGAGATGCGAATGTAGTCACCTACTAAAGTATCCTCGCACTTACGAAAGCACATCTTTCAGCAGTCCCGAGCGATAGCGATTCCCATTTTCATGCGTTTGAACCGAAATTGGTACGCACAGGATTACCATTGAACAGTATCCTCATGGGGGAGAACAATAAACCCGTTATAATCTTCCTCCGGCCTTGTCCAGAAGATTTGGATTGAACTGAATAAACAACATCCATTTTTAGGGGCAGCCGCTTCGCCCTCCCCCTCATCCTCCTCCTGGCTACGCCCATGGTGTCTTATGATCAGTGGCATCATTTCCCTGAATATCCCTCCATCTCCCACTTTTTCCCACGGATATGCTTTATTCTATGCTTATTTTATTCTTTATAATATCAATACGAAATAATACCCTCGGAATACTTATAGGAAGCACATAGATTTTTCATTCCTGGCGTTTGAAAAAATTGGAAAGCGTCGCGAAGAAATTGTGTAAAATGCTTTTAAAAACAGTCTTTGAAACTACGTTTTCTGTCGCATAAAATTGGCGTAAGCCCTCAAAATATGGTTCTATTATTTTTTGCTTAAGGTAAGAAGACGTCATTTAAGATGTCATTTTTAATTAGATTTATCTCTTCGAATTATCGCTGTGAGTTTCTAAGTACACCCTCCCTTACTTCGAGAGGAATATCTCTATTTCCTGGCCTGCTATTTCCGCCGCCTTGCAATTTACCACGCCTCAAAATGAACTACACGTTTTCATGTATCATCGCAATCATAGTTATTTGTTCTAAAATTTAACCGATTTCCAGATTACTCCGTATCGCTTCAAGGTAATCAAAATGTTAACCGATCATATCTTTCAAAGACTCCCGAATGAAATTGATGATCGAGGTTCCTAGATTTTTAAAATACGTAAAAACATTATTTTATTACTAGTGGAATAAAATATTATCGTATGACATAACATATCTCTCAATTTCACTTTACCATTACAATAAAATAAAAAGACTCTTTGCTGAAAATCGAGTTGAAGCGATATCAAAAGTAGCTATGATTATTATTTATTAGTATTGATACTCTTGATTAGATATTTGATAGATAAAGGACAGAAAATCTTTACTCACTTCTATCCGCCAATCCTAAATGTCCCGATGTATAAGAGTGCGGTAGCCAGTAAGTCGTTGGATCGTTGCGGCGATCTCGCGTCTTGACTGGAGAGTAATTCTTACGTCTCGCTATATCTTGGGTGGACGAAGGCTAGCCTTTATATAATCATCGATGCCAGACTTTCACGGTCATTGAGCCACAATGCGATTATTAAAACCAAACCAATGTAAGAAAAAAGAAGAAATGACAGCATAACTCAGTTTTGGCGGGTCGTATTTTTTCAGTTCTCTGGGGAGCTATTTTTAAATCCCCCTGATAAGGAATGTGAGGTAAGGTCCGGTAGCAGACGACACACAAGACTTTCCGTCAGAATTCCATTTTAGCCCATTGAAACACCGGGAAATTTTCTATGCAAGAAGTGGGTTTCAAAACTTTGATTTTAAAAAAGGTGTCTTAAATGGGGAGAAGACGTCATAATCAAGATAACTTATATTTTTTCTAGTTTTTTATACAACGTTTAATTAGAGCGCCTTGCACTGTATTCGCAACTGCGCGTGGCTATTTCGCTGCTTTTTTATTTTTGATAAACAAGTAAAGATCGCACTGCGTCAATCAAGGTGATGGCAGTTGACGGGAGTTTTGTGCTAAATTAAAAATTTCTTATAAAATGGAAAATGTCATCTGATACAGAAATTCGATTGCTCAACTTTTATGTTATAAACACAAATTTGGGCCATAACGAAGGAGAGGTTTGCCATGATAATTTGTCTTAGTAATCATATAATGTTGAACGTCGGACACTTACTAATTATTTAACTCCTTTATTTAGAATGAAGAAAAAAAGATAATGTACTACTATCCATCAGATGTAGATCTGGATACTCAGATGAAAAATGTTGGTCTGAGTGAAGCGATTATAAAGTTTTCCGAGTAAGTGCCCTTTCATTTTCCTCGTAAGCATGCATCAAAAGTGAATTGGGAATTACCGTTTCAGTACGGTCTAAAAATATCGAAAAATTTTCCAGGACATTTAACCCAGGTCATCCATGTGAAGCCCTTCATACTCAGAAAACCCGTCAGCTGTATCTCAACCCCGAAAAAGGATTTTGGATTGTGATGGTATATTCAACTCCGCTCCTCTTTAATAATTTTGGGGTTACCTTTAATTTTGATCTAATTTTCATTGGTAAACAACGTATTATTCAAGTCGAATATTGTCGTGGGGTGAAAGTGAACATTTATGCAGTTTGGGAAGGGTAATCCTTTTTTCTCTCTGAATGGGAATACTATTTTTCTTTGTTTGTTATCTTCTCTGAAAGTTGAGGCTGCATGCATCTATAGAAAGCAAAAACTGATATCATTCGGGAATATTTTAATCATTGTAACAGCTTGTATATATGAGTAACAACTGGCAAGGCTTGCTTTATTAAAAATTAAATGGTGCATCCAGATTAGCGTCTATACTGAATGGAATTAGTGGATAGGCTAATCGGTATTAGTTTTGTTATTTGCTTTTTCTATCATAACTTAATTGGTCATTGTCAGTTATAGATATGCCACTGTCTTAATATTAATCTTCTATTCTTATATCCCCTGTATGGTCTTGGATAACCAGATTATTGGAACCTATATTATAGGTGTCAATTATTTATGTGTATTTCAACGGTCATGAACAGGATCTTGGGTTTAAATTTGATTAATATCCCAATTAGATGGTGTGTACATATAATTTGTATGATAGCTACCAACTTACGTGTTCAAGCATTTTCAAGTAACCAAATTTTCCCTCGAATTATTTTATTTTTGTGGCTCAATATAGATTTTTGTAGAGTCATGACTATGACCCTTATTTTTATTAATATACCTTCCACTCTATAGGTATTTTCTGGTTCAAAAGTCTTTCAGTGTATCCTCTTTTGTTTTACCTAGTTTGTTAGTACATGACATCTTTGGATATGCTGACTTAATTGCCAAATGTAATAGCTTGCTTTCAACTCTTCAATTAAATCTTAGCCATTTATTATTAACGCCTATGAATTATAGCTCTTGAAGTGACCATGACCAATTTATGCTTTCCTTATTAGCTGCTGTGAACATATAAAATGGAAAATGATATTTTATTCATCAAATATTGAATTTGAAAATTTTTAAGTTGCAAAATTTCCATCACATTATTTTTATATTTTTGGCTATGGGACCAGTTAGGGATATTTTACCAGATATGTTTTATTTAAATGGATTAGGATGGCATCTTTTATGGCTCATTACCATTTAGTCTTAGATCTTCCTTGCATGTATTACAAGTTTGTAATCAGAACTGGCTTTTTAATATTGTGTATTACACATTTGTTTTGCATTGCACGGCCTTGAAGATGGGTGACAAGTTGTCTCTCGAAACATCGACTTATACGAAAGAATTAACCCGGCTGAGAACCCGAGAAGCATTCCTCAATAGTATTCACCAGGAGAAATTAAAATCGTTTAGCTGTGAATTAGTGTATATTTCAGAGTTAGGATTAGTATTAGAGATGAGGTGCAAAACAAGTGCACGAGCAAATACACTTAGTACTCAATATTTCATTTGAGGTAGCATCTAGGTGTTTTTCTAGTACGTTCTATCATTAATATCTTGGAAACCATGGCTGATTGAATGCTTGAACATGGAAACTTTCCTCTCATGTGTAATTTTCCCCATCCATATTAATGAAGACTTCTTTGTGACTAGACTGAAGGAAGAATGTGGAAGGGACTACATATATTGCTAATATAGATCAATATAATGTTGCAATAATAAATATAAATCTTTTTTTGCCATGTGATCAGAAAGCAATGAGTAAATTGATACAGATATGAAGCACATCAGTGAGTATTAGAGATGAGGTGCAAAACAAGTGCACGAGCAAATACACTTAGTACTCAATATTTCATTTGAGGTAGCATCTAGGTGTTTTTCTAGTACGTTCTATCATTAATATCTTGGAAACCATGGCTGATTGAATGCTTGAACATGGAAACTTTCCTCTCTAAATTATATTTTCTATCACTGTGCGGAGTTTGAATGTGATTTGTTGGTAATGCGTGGGTTCCTTCCCTCGTTAGAGCCTTGGCACCTTCTTCATGAAGCTACCCCACCTACCGTCAATCTATCACTCGTGCATGCCATTTCCTTTCCAGACTGTCAGCCTCCCGTGGGTGACGCGCACAACAGTGAACAACCCGAGTGGCAATCCTAAGGAGCCCACATTGGTGAGGGGTGAGGAGGAAGTTCAAGATCGAGTCTATTTGGGAATCCTTCGTCATGCATACAGGACTTTTCGTCTCTTCTCGGGGTCATTTGCATCTCTCGTGGAGAAGGGTCAAATCAAAGTCCTGAACAAGGCTGCTGGAGATGTTGATGACCATTATTATCTCCTTAGGAATCGCTTGGAACATTTTTTCTCTTCGGTAAGTTTATTTAAGTACAGTAGAACCTCAACATGGCATCAGCCTTGGTTGTCGCCCCCAAGCTACATAATGAGTGGAAAACTTTATATGGGTATTTTTGGGTTGTTATTGCTTAAAAAATTAATTTTATATTGGTACTTTATAGTAGACTCTTGATAATAGATTTAAGGTTCGTCTAATTATAGGAGAGGAAATTTTGAAGTAGTTAGGTTGCATGTGGAAAAATCGTTATCGCAATACTTTGTAACCCACTTTGGACCACGGACAGACTCATACAAATTTGAATGAGACAAGATACGACAATAAGCTGTAGAAAGACCCCTTTTTATTCATCTGAAACCCTAGGAATAATTGTGAAAATACCAAATTTTAAATCTGTTACAGTATTAGTCACGAGCTTCCTCTATGCCTCTACTTTTTAGGCTCAAAAAATCATTTTTTTATGTCTTTTTTTTTAATCTAGACCATGTGATACGCTGAGAAAGGAATTTTCAGACCCATCTCTTAATTTTGGCCAAAGCCTGCAATTTCACTATTTCATGAATTATTATCTCGGCAACAGAGGAAGATATGGTGTTGCATCATAGGGTTCTACAGTAATTGTAAAAACTGGCAGAGCGACCAGAAAAGGTCACAGGGCTTCGTCTCTTCTGAAGTGGTTTTTCTCCAGGGTGTTCAAATGCAAGTTATTACAGTAAAACCTCTTTATATCGTAATGGAGGGGACCGAAATTTGGGTAATTTGATGCATGGAGGTTCACTATAGAGAGGTTTTAGTGATAGGCACCATTTTTTCATATCCTTCGGAAATGAAAGGTACTACTTTCTTTTTAACCGTTATAATTATTTGTTACAGCATATTAAAGGTGTATAAGAAAAAAATGGGCGTGTAACATTTATCGCTGAAAATGTCATTCTGTGTACCTAATCGCCGCTGCATTAATGGTCTCTAGTTGTCTCGGTATGATTTGCGGAGGTAGTTTGGCCATCTTGGGGATGTCTCCTTTGTATGATAAGTGGAAGTTTTACGAGATAAAGAGGTTTGCCTATAAATTTACATGTAAATCAAACGGGACTGTAGAGGTGGTATGAAGTATGGAGATTTACCATGTAAAGAGGTTCACTGCATAGAGGTTTTACTTTACTTAGGACTGAGAGAAAATCTATTTTTTTTTTGCGCACAGCATTAAATAATGTGAAAAATTGTGGTCTGAAATTTCTACTCCATGAGCAATGAGCCAGAAATGCTTATTTTTTGTACTGAGTTTCACCCTGTGAAAACGAGCATATCTCCCCTGTAAATACTTGGGACTTTGTTATTACTGCACAGTCAACTCCCTTATTGAAGTATAAAGTGAGTGAGTGAATAGGTTAACTTGAATATCATGTTCTGCTTCTCCTCGTTTCTTCATAGTACTTGAGTCAGTCACTTCACCTGAACCATGCCGACTTGCTAGAAGTTTTCCAAGGGGTTTCATTCCTGCCATTGGACAGGCGTTCATTCCTAAGGGTTCGATGCTTCCTGTCACGGGCAGAGGAAGAAGTGGACTGGGTGCTGCAGAAATATGAGAAGCAGTCATCTACTTCAACTACCCCACTTGCCTCCTTATTTCTGTACAATGACCAGCTTTTATGGTAAGTTGAAATATCTCTGTACATAGTAAGACTTGGATAAATGAGCGGTGCTGATAATTATAACTTTTATTTGCCTCGAGATGATGGCACTAACAATGTTCCATGTTATACAGCATTTCAATAATTTTGATTTTAATCCTGTCCCTCTTAAGTATTCAGTTATATGTGTATACTGTGCTCTCGTGTGTTATTGGGTGTCAATATTGGTTGATACTCAACATTTTTATGCGTACACATTTATGTTATATTTTATTATTGCACTTTTTTTAACTCACAGATACATAAGTCATTTTCTTATTTCATTCTATAAGATATCTGTAATGGTCCTTTACTATTATGTACCTCAAAGATTAAAATCCAACTCAAGTGCTTAAGCCTGAATCACACGATCATTTTATCCATCATTTCATAGTAATCACTATCGCGATCACTAGAGTGATCATCCGTAAATGATCATCGCTGGCTATTGGTTTTCACGATCACGATTGCGATGAGGATTCCCATCTCCATTTTTCATCACCCATCCGGTCGCTTTTCCCGTCGCTAAAACCGTCACTAAAACCCCATATCAGCCAATTGGAACCCATGCCTGTAAGGAGCTATTGCAGCACAACATTTGACAATTGTGGGAACGACATAGATAAACAAACTCACTATATATTTTCGTTATGCGGTCCTATGACAACGAGCTTTGATATTGAAAGTGATGTGAAAGGCGAAGGTGGGAGGGACCGTGTGATTCAGAAAAATGATCACTGGAGCAATCACTTTTCCCGTCGCTAAAAGCGATTGCACTAGAAAGAAAGAAAATGATAGTGTGATTCAGACTTTCATGAGGTAAGAAGAATTCATGAACATGATGAAATAAAGAAAACATGAGAATTGCTCTTAGTACATATAAAGTTGTAATTGGAAATTCTTCCCTACACTTTGTATTGAAGTAATAGAGCATTTGGCACAATGATAACCAAGGAAACTGAAGTATCCCTATAAATTTAAGGAAGAAATTAGGTTTAGGGAGAATAGGTGCTATGAATTTTCTCAGTAATTTTATTTATAGTCCTTCCAAATCAGTATTGGTATGTTGGAATTCATTACATTGTTTTCATTAATTCTCACTTTTAATATCAACTTTTGTTCGTGTTTGTTATCTGTTTCATTCAAAGCATTTTCACTGCTGAATTTTCTTATTTTTGTATCTAAGTTACCCATTTAATTGATCCAATTGGCAGAACTTCATTTAGATTGATATAGCTAAAAGTCTTTCAGTTGTCATATTGATGCTATGGATTGCCATGCAAATGTATTTGCTGTAAGCTGACTGTATCCTATGAGTTTAACTTACAACATTTATTGTTTGGTTGGTAAAAAATGGTGCATTGAAAATTTGGTCCTTGGAAATTTAAAAAAGTCTTTTTATCCTGGAAAATTTTCTAGCATTGATGAGCATAATTCATTGCTACAAATCCAGAAGGATAATATTGAAGTTTAAAATATGTGTGATTTGTTTTTTCATCCACTTCAGGAGTGGGCTCAGTGCCGATGAGACTCAAGTGCTCTACAGATTTTTAGTTGGAAGTCTGCTCCCAGCCCATCTGGAGAGAACGGAGTTGCAGGGAGGTTCCATACCAAGGCATGGCAGTTACCCTTCTTCGTCTTCTCACTATGGGAGGTGGGTCTGTCTGTCCTCTTATCCATTTGTTGAATTTTATAGAAATAATAATAATAATTCACTCTCTTCAGACCTTACAAGTGTAGGTATTGGATTCGTCAGTTTAAAGTACCGTATTAGTCTGAAAATAGTCCCCCCTTTTTATCCAAAAATACCCATGGTAAAAGTAAAGGGGGGGACCATATTCAAACGCATTTCTTAAAATTTTCCCGAAGCTGAAGCCTCAAAATTATGGGGGGGGGACTATATTCGGCGATATACGGTATATGAAATAAATCGTCGAGTACAAATAGAATACAGTGGAAGATTGGTTTAATGAGTGCTCTAGAGGGTACCCAGGATCAAAACTAGGGGGGGGGGCAAGCCATGGTTGTTCAAGTTGTAGGTAAGATTTAAGCATGTAAAAGGTGAATGAAATCAACATTTTAAGGAACCTGTAACAGCTCTATATTAGTTTTTAAAATTATTCGCTTGAAAAAATATTATTTTCCTTAAAGACATTTGCAAATTTTGCTTCTAGGGGGAGGGGGGGAGCAGCTACCCCTCGCTGGGTATGCCCATGTGAGTGCTCTTAATCCGCAGACTATTGCTTGCTATGCCGAGCACTTGTTATATTGGTAGGTGAGCATGATGCCTCTCAATTCCCATATTGCCGCTTTTTATTTTGTAATGCTGCAATTTCATGTAGGAATAACACTGCATTTGCCTTAACTTGTGTATTTGCGTAAAATATGCAGATATTCTTGCGGGAGGGAACTGACAGAAGGCAGTTATAAAGCAAATCAAATGATGGTGTAGGGAAGGTGCAGACTGATTGCCACTAGATTGTTGTCTGATCATCTGTTTTATGAGCAGTCTAGCAAACCAGGCACAACGCTCCTCTTCACCTGCATCATCGCTCTCAGCTGTTATTTAATTGGCTGGGTGCCTCAAACTCCGTGCCTTCGGATTCTTGAAAAAGGAATATAGAATACTGCAATCACATCCAGAATACCCGCGGGAATTCTATAGATATTCCGTGCGAGGATCATGTCTCCACGTATTTTTTATGCATGATCCAACACTTCAGTTACCGTGGATTTATTCAGCATGAATTGGTGATTGAAGACCAGGACTATAGCTCCAAGAAAAACCAAGTGGAAAACAAAATTAATTCCAAGTGATAAAATGATATAGTGAGCATCACATGTTGGATTTGAATGTAATGCTAAAGCAGTCACACCGAGTCATAGACAAGTTTTCGATATTAAGGCAATGCTCAGACCATTCAAGAAACATTTTACATTTTAACATGTTGTTGATTAATAATAATCCTTCTAAAATATGCGTAAGCCTGTTGTAATTTCTGATTTCTGCCCAGCTCCAGCACAGTGACGATCGGCTCAGCGCTATGCTGATCAGTCCTGCACACAGCCTCAGCAAGCTCTCAACAGCCCAAACGATGACTCATAGCCCAGAGCGCAAACTGAGTCTTCTCTTAGCTGGCATTAGAGGTTATCAAAATCAACATCTTACAACTGTGTTAGGAGTTGTTATTTTCACTGTCACTAGTAAAATGGGAGCCCTTGATCACTTTCAAGATGTCTAGTTTTGTTCCAATCTGGAGAGATATACCTTGTTGTACCGAGCATGCAGGCGGACAAATTTTATCTCATGGTTATTTTTGTGATTTTCATTTCCCAAAGTCTCCAAAATTGATGCAAATATCTATAATTCACCACCATACAGAATGAAATGTTGGATATCAACAACAAAAAAATACTCTTAAGAGAGTACTTAATAATGAAATGTTATCATTGTATAAATTAATTTTTAGAGATGATAACTAACATTGTTAAATAGAATAATTTTCTCTCACTAATTTGTACCTTTGTGAACATGCACATAGGGTGGAAGCTAGTTACTGACAGTTTACTGACAAGGGAGACCACATGCCCTGCTCAGCCTTTTTCAATGCCGTATTTTTTATGGCATTTGGAATAGCGAACACATCTCTGAAATGGTAGTGGTTCCATTGAATGGGCCTTAGTTTGGCTGTAATTAATTAATTTTCATGCGGTACTTTTAACAAGCCAAGCCAGTGGCAAAACCAAGGATAGAAAAAACTTCACTATTCAGTGAAAAGGAAAAATTATTCTCAGGGAAGTATTCTTTTCACATTTGCTTTGGTATGATCCACCAATGGGCTCCGGCAAATTTACTATTTTTCTTCATTTTGGTACTGTCAAAATTTAGTGAAATGAGATATAAGAGACAAAACTTGGTGTATCTATACTTTATATGGTAACTTGAGTGGTGTGACGAGAATTTAAATAGCATGAGTCATACCGCCCAGAACTTGTTTAACTCATTGGCTAGTGTGACCACCCAGTTGCCAGCAAGTGATCTTAACCCCTTCCAATTTGAATAATTTTCCGAATATTGTGCTCCTATTCCCTATGTATTTTTTTTCTGTGGTTCTCTTTTAAATGGTAGGTAATGAAATGATAATTTGTAATTTGTAATAAAGGTAGAACCGTGATATACAATGTTATTATTAAACATGGAGAACACAGCTATCATTACTCTAATAAAATCATTTTAATCCTTCCAATGCATCATGTTTCGTGAAATATGAATTATTTATGTATACTATGTATATTTTAACATTGTTATGCTTTCAATATAATTATGTTATTCTTCTAAATAGTGCTAAATTTATGAAAATTCGATGACAAGATACACATGTCATTGCATGGTTGGACGTCGAAAGTTCATGACGAGCTAGACTCATCATTACAGCACAAGGGGTTAATGTCATGGAAAACCTAAACCGTTAATACTTTTTAACTTTTTGCATCTGTATTGGCTTTCCTATTGTTATTTTAATCTTATATACGATTTTGTTTCACATCTTAGGACTGGAGACTAACGTTTAATATTTTTTTATCATGTAAACAACGTAGGTTTGTCACTGGGCCATCCAGTTTATGTGACGGGGCACCAATTGGGAAACTTCCATTGATCTTCCTGTCACCTCAAATACCGAAACAGAGCTTCTCAGAGGGGAAGAGTAATTTTGGATCATTCAACTCTGAGAGGTCTGGTAACAAGTTTAAAGAGGAACCATTTCATCTCCTTGTTTACCGTGCACTGAGTGCCACGCTATGCCTGATCATTTCAGGTGAGTGACTCAATACGGTGTTTAGGGTTGTTACGAGTTCTCATTTTCATCAATATTATATGTATATGGTTTTTTTTGTACTTGTACAGTGAGTCCTCGTTTAACGTCACATACCGTTCCTGAAAAATGTGACGATAAACGAAATGACGTTAATCGAAGCATAATATCCCATAAAAACAATGTAAAAATTGAATATCGGTTCCTAGACCTCACAATTCCTATGCGAAAAAATTTTGTCGTATCATATCTGGGGCATTTTTTTCGATGGGAATGCCAAACTATGGCATAAATACGAGTTCCTGTCTTCATCGACGACAATAGCAGCAGTGACGTAAATCCTTCTCCATTTTTGTATCTTCCCGCATTTGCTTTTCGGCTTCGCTATGGTGGTCGCCCGGCCGAGCGTCGCCTCGGCATCATCATCGCTGAAGCATCGTCGCAGTTACAGGAACCAAAATTATTGTGAACTCGGCAAAAAAGTGACGACAAAAACTCCGAGTTCTACACGGAAAAATGCCTTGAAATTGATTTTTAGTTTCCTGAAAACCATTATGTCAAGTAAAACCTTGAATGAATGAATGAATGCTACCAGACGCCACAGACCGGGGATCGGGTGCTCCGGTCCATAGGCCCTACCCTCGCTACGAGAATTTCTTTTCGGACCGGTCAGGAGCGAAATCAAAATGACGGAAATGAGCGAGGGCGGGCAAACTGGGATTATGAAATCGAAGAGATGGTTTTAATTGCGAATTGAGGCGGGCGGGCGTCGCCTGGGTATCATCATCGCTGAAACATCGTCGCAGTAACAGGAACCAAAATTAATGTGAACATTGTTCTCTTGGACATTGTCGTGGAAATGTCTCTAATGCTAAAATTTGCCAAAAACGTAATCGCAATTAACAATATACACACCGTTTTACACTTTAAATGGACTGACCGTATTACCGCCCACGTAACAAACAACCTGCAACGCCCGCCTTTTTTCTCGCGCGAAATTTAAAATACGTGACGTTATCGCGAAGCGAAGGGACGATAAACGAATCACGGTTGTAAAATTTTCGTGACGTTATCGCGAAATGACGTTAAACGGGGTGACGTAGAACGAGGACTCACTGTAGTTGCTAATTGCCTTTACCCGAATGTTAGCCATGGGTAATATTACAATGTGTAGGGACAGGAATATTACCATATTTTTTATGTGAGGCAGATTACTTCTGTAAATTATGGTGATATAAAAAAATTCTCATGATTTTCTGATCATTTTATCATTTGAGCAGTTGTAAGTGAAGGTTAGACCCTGTGATTGTAGAAAAGGGAAAACTATGGTCGAGCGATGACTCTACCTAACACTGCCTTAATTCATAATTGAACATTTGGAAATGTGCCCACTTCATGATTAACACTGTTCTAATTAGTGCTGTTCTACATTAGCTATACATATTTAAAGTTTGAGATACTGATTCAGTATAATGCTCTGTGGTTGCTCACAGGCTTACAATAAATATTGGGGGGCCCCTAACCAGGGATCTTGCCCTGGGAAATTTTATAAGTAGTGAGTTTTAAGTTTTTTAAGCATTTTAGAAGAGTCATATGATCAACATTAGAACCCTGATAACTCGAATCTTGATATCTGGACACTCCGGGGAAAATCGACAAGCCTGACACATTTTTTCCTCACACCCATAACGAATTTTTGAGGGGGCTCGGGCCCCCTGAAGCCCCATGGAGTCGGCCCCACTGGTTGCTCATTAACGCTCATGAAAATTTGAATGGTGTGTTTGCTCCAGTGTGTGTGCCCTTTGCCTCAATGGAAACTGTGTTCTGCTACAAGTTTTTCATTACTGAAGCGTCTTTCAAATTACTCAAGATGTCTCGAATAAGGAACTTGGGAAAAATCGTCATGAACGCTAAAATCAGATTAAAGACCATTTTGAGATGGTCTTTCGAGAGTGATTGGCTAAATTATCTTGGACCGAGTTGAATGGCTTTTCACTCTGTCGCAGAAAGCTTCAATCAACTTGAATAACATTGGTCAACATGATCGACAAAGGAATAACGTAAAGCCTGACCGAGACAAGTACAATAATAATTACTAACAGTTGACAAATTTTTTGCAGTGCCGAACTTATATCTTTAGCTCCTTATAAAATTTAATATGGGCTTCCACAACATTTCTCTTCCAAGCGGCCATGATATCAATACTCATCCCATCTCCAAGATAGCTCTGAGAACTCTAGAAAATCTTCACTAATTGGTCGAAATGCTTCAACACCGTTAGAGATTCAATGGAAATTAGAACTCTTCTGGACAAGACGACTTTGATAGAATCGAAGGAATTAAAGAGCATTAAAAAAAAAATGTCAATTGGCATGACGTCACTCCGATTCGAGAAAGCTTGTTCAACGAGTTTGGAACGGAATTTGATAATGTAAAACTGCCTTGAAAGAGACAATAGGGTAGTTTAATATAGGTTTTAGTAATCCCAGTTTAGAGGAATGCTAATGGTCCATTTTAACCTAATTTGAAAAAGGCCAGATTGGCACCCATGTGATGCCACTCCACATCACAGGGACTTAGATTCTATACGAGTAGTCAGGATTTTTACATCATCTGAGAATACCAATGCATGCATGAGGCACAGAGCTCAGGGAAACATCTCTTAATAATCACCTATTAAAATTGCCTATGGTCGGAAAGTTTCCTTCGCTTGATAGGGTATTAATAATCCTTATTTAAGCCAAGCGCTACCTGCTAGCAGTCTGCATTGTGGTAGTGCTCATAGCATCCAGGGGCGCCGACTTGTAAAAAATATTGGGGGGGCCCATATCGGAGGTCTTGCTCCGGGAAGAGGTTAAATTCAAAGTGTGTCGCAGCACCGAAACACTATCATGATTCACACCACTTTTTTTCAGCTAACCTGCCTTCTACCGTATTAATTATTCGTTTAAATTCATTACTGAATGTTTTTTAAAAGGTAACTATCGTCAAGCATGGGGAAAAAAATTACTGATATATTTTTGTGATTTCACAAAGCATAATATAACTTAATTATTTTCTTGAATTATTGAGGGGGCTCGGCCCCCCCAAACGAATCTTTGAGGGGGCTCGGGCCCCCTCAGGCCCCATGGAGTCGGCGCCACTGATAGCATCGCACCAAGGTGGCCTCACACGGCAGCACCCGGAACTATGATGACATCACACGGGCTTTTCCCAACATTCATACTTGTAAATTTTCACTTTTCATTTAATCGGGAAAAATAGATATCCTCATTTAAAAATCTAAGATCGTGAAATGCGTACTCCAGGATTAATAATCTTAGGATTTAGGCAATAAAAAAATAATAGGAAACCACCCTATTGGTGATTCACTTTCAGAATTGAATTTTGTCAACTTTTGGGAGCAGGTGTAAAAGATAAGGAAAACCTCACAAAATTCAAATTTTGCCTTTCAACCGTCCCCTTTTGTCTTTATGTTAGTGCTTATGCAGTAGATCTACGAAGAATATTCTCACATTTTTGCCATGTATTAATCTTATAACTTATCAATTGAATTCAAGAATTTTACTTAGCAAATGATTCACTTTAGAGAGTTGAAGAAGGAAAAATTATGCTCACCGTGAATTAACCCTTTTTTTCTCGCGTTATTTTGGCATACCATTCAAGGTATGAGGTACAACATAGTCCAGCAGCCTTTTACCGTACGTGTTATTGTTAAGATATGTTTTTGCTAGATGATACATAGTATCAAAGAATAGGAGCATGATAAAAAGTATGAACATATACTTCTACGTAATACATATATATACATAATTGAATAATGCAAAAGGAGGGATATAATATGGCTCACGGGCACTTATGGCAAAAGAAGGTGAGACAGCAATCTTTCCGAAAGTCTTTCTATGGTTTAAAGGGTGATTTTATCAATAAATAATGTCAAATTAATGAGCCTGCAATTTTTTGTTAACCCTTTTACTGCCAGCCCATTTCAGGTGGAATGTACGAAGACTGCCAAGGCTGTTTTCCGGAATTAGCAACTTTCAGATTTATAAATTTTTCAGCTACTTAATTTTATTTAATACGTCTAGATTTTTTTCCCAATTCTTAAGATACATTTACATCTTATAACCATAGATAGATTATGGGGGTTTACTTAAATTACTGCCATTGAAAAGGCCACAATCACAACAAAAGTAAAATAATTCGGGCCGATAAATCGGCCCCTGGCAGTTTTCGCTTAACCAGCGAGGGCTGATACATCGGCCCTCGCTGGCAGTAAAAGGGTTAACCCGTTAACGCCTAGCGGTACCGTATGGTACCAGCTGGTAGTGCAATACTAAACGAACTTTTTTTGTTATTTATTGTAATTTGTTCGGGATTTTGATAGTTTTAAACTGATAAGCATATTCATAATTACGTTTTTCAGAAAAGTTTGCTTTTTTAAGCAAGATTTGAAATTTTTGAGTAATTTTTATAATTTATTGTTCAAAATAAATTTTTTAACGTTTCTGGCATTAAAATGTGAAATTACTAACGCCTATTTAATTTCAATTTTTGACCCCTTAAGGGCCTAGCGGTACCACATTGTACCAGGCTGTGTCTTCGAGACTATTAGTGCTAAAAGTATAAATTTGCATCTAATCAATCAGATTTTAAAATTGAATATTACGAAAAAGTTGGGATGAAATTTTTAATCCAGACGTTTCCGGGTTAATTTATCTTGTGTATTCTCTGCCTCTCCAATGCCACGTTGTTTCAGATTCCTACAGCCTTACGCTGCAGGACTTCCGGGACATAGATGCAGCACTGGGCCCTGGTCTCACGTCCCTTGCATCACAAGTCGCAGAGACGATTGGGGGAGGTCTCTCGGCCTCCTCTCCTACCACGCCTTCATCGGCACACTCTTCACCAGCATCCTCGTCCTCCCCAGCATCTGTCTCACCAGGATTCGCACCTCATTTGCCTCCGCCAACCATCCATGGATCATCCGGTCCTCACAGATTCCTGTACTTCAACCGTTTGAACTTGGCATTCAAGTCATCGGTGAGTCTTAGCTTTAAGTAATGTCTGACTGCACGCTCTTTTATGCTGATGTGTTTGATGAGTTGGTGGGGTTGCATTTGAAGACATTTAATGTGTGTGCATAGAGTTGCCAAAGTTTTGTTTAGATTTGTGAGCAGGGCATTTATGAAAAAAGATGGAATATTGTTTTGGAAAATAATTCCTTTGTGCTAATTAAAAGAAATTATTATTTTTTTGAAAGACGTTTACATGTGATATATGTATATGTTACACTCTCTATAGTCTTCTTCTACAAAAGCAGCATATTATTGAGTTCATTCAAACATCACTCATTTGATAGTATTTGGGCATTCACTTCTTTTCACTTGCTGGGAGGAATTGAAGATCAAACTGATAGAGTTAATGCAAAGTTGTTAAGCAGTGCTACTTGCAGCAGTAAAACTTCACTTTTTCAATGCCTGCTTTGGGTTTTTAATCTTGATAACAAATTCTATGAGTTCATATGCCGAGGACTTAATGAATTATAAAACGGAATGACTTAATGGGATAAAATTGGTGGGCATAACTGTAAATGTTTATGTAAAATATTTTTTTTTAATTATAAACAACCTGTAATCGATCATGGAAAATAATGTGTAACAGGTGTGCAATACCGTGATAGAGGGAAGAATTTTGGGTAAACAGGGAAGGGGGTGGAAGAGAAAAAGATTTATGGATAGAAAGAACAGGAATAGGCATTATTGTGAGTTGAAGAGGGAAGTTATCAGTGAGTGATTCTCGTTTGGGGCATGACTCTGTCTTTTAGTAATCAAGCATTAAAAGTACAGATTACAGTTACTCTTAGGAGGTGGTGATAAAAAATGGCTCTTTCCCTGCAGTTACAAAAAAATAATTCAATTATCTAAAAATTATATTCTCTTTAATTTTGTGGCGTAAACAAAATGCATTTAATGTTTTTCATTTTTTCAAAATTTGCATTTAATGTTTTTCCACATTTACCATTTACTTTCTGAGGTCCCAATTCATTTTCTGTTGTAATGATGTAAAAGCAAGCAGTCTTGTTGGTTGCTGTAGTCAATGTTTTTTTTAAACCCAATTTTGTATCCTTTCATTGAAAATTGTTGTACTGTAAGTCACCATGGCTCTCTCGTCCTCGCATCCAATGGAGTTATGGGGAAAGTTGTGCAGAAAAAGGAAGAAATCGCATGTCGGAACAATCACACTTTATTGTTACTTCATTCACAATCCCACGCCGACTTCCCAAGAGCCGTCGTCTCCCTCTCGTCAGCGCTTCCGTTATTGAATCGGGTGCATGGAAAGATCACATTAACAGCATGACTTACCTTACGTGCCAGCACTTCCTGCGGCCGAAAGGGTTGGGTGGTTGGGAACGTGGGAAGCGATAGGAACGGGAAAACACCGACTTTGGGTGAGAAAGGAAATGACGGGAGAAATACGACAGCCGCCTCTTACAGTACCTATTTTTTCTGACTGACCAGGCAAATATGTATAATTTTGTCCCTACTCGTGATGTTTGTGACCGAAGTTTGCCTTCATTTTTCATCCTGTTAAATATTAGCATGGTGCTGCTCCTCAGGCCCTATGTACACATCCACAGAGAATAGGGAAGCTTGGCTTACTTTGGTTAAGAGTTGTATTGATTTGTGCATTGAATTAAATATTAACCCCTTGAGTAACTGTGTTGTTTTTTTCTCTTGTAACAGATACATTTGGACAACAGAGGAGTTGGGAATGTAGCTGTGTCTAGGGATATTTTGATGATGCTGGCTGACATCAATGCTGATCTCCGAGGCTATCCTCATAACTATGATGATACTGGACGGAATGACAATCATGATAGAAATCTGCAGAAAAGGTACTGGACTAAGATTGGAAGTAAAGTCATTGACTGCTGTGGGATTTTTTGATCTGACTATCTACATGTAGGAAGGGTTGGCAAACATAATTGCTTGAACGTGCATGTACCTTTTTTGCCACAGTGTAATATTAATATGGGTTTGAACAACCTAATTTTCTTATAGTTTTCCTTCATTTACAATTAAAAATGTCCTTGTTTCTAATTAAGCATTGTCTATTGATTGACTGTCCAATTCATTTTATAGCCTGCCTTTCATTTACATTTCAGAAATAGTTTATTTTTTATTGCCTATTGAATTTCAGGGATATTTTAAAGTGAGAATTATTGGTAATTTGTTGGAATTCTATTTCTTCATTAAAGGGAGCGTAACTCTTCAAGGTCAGTTTCTGCTGAGATCATGATGAAGACGTACAATGATGCGTGGGTGGTGGGCAAACTGTCTGATCAGAGGGAGTTTTATGTGGTCTTGAGCCCAAAGAAGGGAGATCTTATTGCTGTCAACGGTGAGTATTATTACCCAAGTTGTAATTGTTTTTTTTAAAGAAATGTTTATGAATGTCTTCTGTGATGGGCACCACATTATCTTATCGTCTTATCATATTCAATTTATTGAGATAATTATGAAGCCTGAATCACCCAATCATTTTTTTCCACTGATTGTCTATTGCCCTCTGTTATGGAAGCTGAAATAAAGAAGGCACCCTTTATAATCAAAATAGGTACCATACAATTGATATACAGTAAAACCTCTATGTAGTGAATCTCTTTACATCATAAACCTCTGTACATCATACCATCCCTACGGTCCCGTCAGATTTACATGTAAATTTATAGGCAAACCTCTTTGTAGTGAACCTCTTTATATCGTAAAACCTCCACTTATCATACCAAGGAGATACCCCCGAGACGGCCTAACTACCTCTTCAAATCAAACCGAGACAACTAGACACCATTAATGCAGCCTCGATTATGTACATGGAATGGCATTTTCAGTGATAAATGTTTCACCCTTATTATTTTTTTCTTATGTACTATCATTTGCAAAAGTCTTGCAACAAATCGAGCGGCGCCACTTTCGCTCCACAAAGATTGTGCCCGGAAATTGTATGGTTTTCGGGTGTATGCAACAATCCAATACTAGTCTTCATGGTTCAATGCATGGAGAACAGGTCATTGGATGGGTGAGGTATTTTGTCATCCTTTTCAGTCTCGGGATTTGACCGCTTCCATTTAAGTGAAATTAATGTTCATGATATTCCCCCAAACACATTGTAGCATTTAATGCAGTAGGAAAGATCGAAGGTAATTCCTCGGAGAGATTTTAAAATGTTGGTAGCTTGGCTCTTTTTGAGTGATCTCAGCTCTTTTCAGAGAGCTGGAAATCACGAGTCGTTCACTGTGAACATGGCAGACTTTTGTTTACATCTATCGACTCGGGTTGACGTTTTAATACAATATCTACGACATATGATACGAGGCAGCTTTGAAATTCCCAGTGTTTCATCATATAAATATCTGAGCAAACACGTAAAATATGAATTAGTTAAGCTGATCGGCATTAATCGTTGCGTAAGTAATAACAGAGTTCTCCGACGTCCGTCAATCGGTAAAGATGTGTTCCTTTCCACTTATTCAAAGTATGACGAGGAAAACTTAATTCCAGGTAAAAGTCACATTTTTAATGATTGTCGGATTTCAACAGGTATTGTTTGATAAAATGTTCTACTGCTGAATTAGTGTGAATGCGAATAATAACTCTAAGCTGCTATGTCGTTGATGATTAAGCTATCTTATTTAGATGCAATCATTTACATATACACTGATGAATTCGGGATAATGTAGGATACTTACTTAGCATTATTAATTGAATTATCTACTTGCATTGAGTAGGTTACATTGTATTAGGAAATGTGTTTGTTGGCAATACGTTTTATGTTTAAGGCATCAGTGGAACTGCAGCTCATTTCATAAAACCTTTCAAGTCGAGTAAGAAGGACGTAAGCAAATCCTAACAGAATCTCTGTTTGTAATGAATGTATACGCTTGCTTCATTAGAAATACAAATACCAAGTTTAAAACATAATAACAAATAATAATAGCTTACAAAGACGATACCATACCGAAGTCGCAGGCGACAACATCATAATATTCCTATTGTATATACTAACCAGCCGAAACATAGAGTATGCGAAAGCCTCCGTGCTCAAGTTATAATCATATAAACGAATAAAAGACTAATATACCGAGAAAGTGATTATTTTGATCAAATTCGTTCAAGTGAGAAGCCGTAGGAGAAGCACATGAAGGAGCTCAGTGTTACAATAACACTAAATAATCAAAATTACTGCATGACGACCTTGAGATAGAAATAGCTCAGCGGATAAGCATTCGGGCTGGTGACAGAAGGGCCCGCGTTCGAGTCCTTCCCGTGGCCGAAAATTTTTGATCCTCAGTATTTTATTTTATAGTTTTTTATTTTTGAAATTTATGTTAAGAGGGTACCAGCTGTTGAATTTGAGCATTTTTTGCAACAATTTCTTATTTAAATGACCGTGCGACGGGAATCATGCGTAGTTAGCGCGGTAGGACGAATCAATTGCGTTTTCTTGAAGGAACTCCAATCAGAATCACTGGTGAATGTAATTACTAGTGCTATATGGTTTCCTTTACAGGTCCGTAACTGCTCAACATTATTAACCTTTGGAATGAGATCTATCGCAATAATAATGTAAGGTTCCATATACGTAATTTCTTAAATAGATCAATTTTATCTGATTAAAAAGAAAATTATGAATGATATTTTGCAGCGATTATGCTGTCCGTCTATGTAGTATGCTGCCTATTTGTCATCAACTTGTCGCCATTTCCTACCAAGTTAATTTCTCCCGTAAAGTTTTTCAGAACAATTTTACACTTTTTCGTTTCGTAAATGAGCAGTGACGGAAACTTTTCTTAGAGATAGAAAAAGATATAGATTAAGTGAAGAATTTTATTTTTAAACTTTAGGCTTCAGTATTCTACAATCAGTGTTTTTTAATACAGTAATTTTGTTGGAAAGGGACAGAATGTGAGACTAGCTGATCTACTAAGTACAATCCTAGGAATAACCTATGTAATGGTAATCCTTAATCGCGCACGCACCACGGCGCTTATTTTTAAATATAGGACAGGCTTATCTTGAGGTATTTATCAACTATTTTTCTAGTGAGTACTTTCTTCAAGCAAATTGTGACATCAACATGTATATGATAGTGCTACAAATTGGCCCTATTTACACTATTTTGGAAGTACGTGAGAATCACTTACGGCCTGCAAGTTTTACTCCAGGTAACCTACTTCCTCGTCCCTGGCTGGTAAAGCTGCGATAAAGATGTAGGGCAAGACGAGGTGCAGGGCCTATTAGCTGACCAAAACTACGGCCCGGGAGCACCCGATTCAGCGTTAAGAGCTGAGGGAGCGGCTAAATTATGCGCAAAGTATTTTACCTCCCTAATAGATGCGCAAAGTATTTCCCTCCCTAAAAAAGGGCGAATATTGGTTTAAATTGACTTTCAATTTAATCTCCGTCCGTTGTTGTTAATGGAAACCTTACCAATGGAGGCATTCATGGATAGGGAAAAGACGTACTATTAAGTCACTCTTTAAGTTGGTTGTCCTTAATAATATAATAATGGCCGAAATATTAAAATCGAAACAATAACTAATTTATTATAACAATAAGAAGATTAATGCGACGTGATCACTAAATATGTTAGTGCTATCGTAAAAATTGAAGCCTCTCCTAGATATGTAAACAGTAAAAATAGAGACACATTCTGCTAGCAACGATGAGGCCTTGCGATTTTTTTGGCAATCAAAATTCCATTTTTTTCCGAATAAACATTTCCATCGGTGTAAATATATTTATCCAATTAAAAAATTGGTAATTAATGAAGAAGAAAGCTTATGGAGCTATCTTTATCAGCTTCAACCTACGTAAAGAACTATTTAATGCCAATCAATTAAATATGGTGGAGACGACAGAGTCGTGTTTTTTTTCCGGAAAATTGCCAGTTAATTTTTTTTCATTTATTAATTCTTCTATATCGAACAAATATTTCAACAACTTAATATAAAGTCTCCTGAACGACGTTGAATCCCTAAAAAAAGGGTTACGAGCGAGTTGATTTCCGTGTTCCTAATGGCGAAATCGTGCCCCCAGCCGGCCTTATGGGGTTTACCATTGGAAGCCAGGCGTCATAGGTACCCACTCTTTTAACGGGTAAATATTTTCAATTATCTACTCCAGTCAACTACGGGTACAAAAATAATCTCAAACGCCGCGACGACTTAACAACATCTACGCTCGTTTACTCAACTGAACATCGTAATGATTTCCTACGTCTCACTCCCGTGTCACGATGACCCGTTCGTGAGTCGTTCCCGAGCTACCATGAAGATTCATACCTAGATAGTGATCATTCAAACATAATGGTGGCCAGAAATCGACAATGGAGCGAAAGTGGCGCCGCTCGATTTGTTGCAAGACTTTTGCAAATGATAGTACCTTTAATATGCTGTAATTTTCACGTTAATCATTAGTTGTGGCCATTTTGTTCCATATGAGAGCATACCTAACGGTAAATAAGAACAAAGGTATCTAACTATCCTAATCATTTTAAATGACTGTTGAATTAAGAGAGATCTCATAATTTTTTCTCAAATCGTAGTAAAAATCATGTGATAGCACACGCTTTCTGTAATTATTATGTATATAGGTAATAAATATATGTTCACTAATCCATGCATGTTTGTTTAAGAACATACATATAATGGTTTTATAGACAGTAGTGCCTTTCATTTCTGAATGATATGAAAAAATGGTGCCTATCACTAAAACCTCTCTATAGTGAACCTCCATACATCAAAATGCCCAAATTTTTGTCCCCACCGTTACGATATAAAGAGGTTTTACTCTATGTTTCAATTATTTTCTCCGTGTGCTCATCCATGTTTAATATTGTACAGATTGTGAAGTAAGTGACGAATCTTAAATTTGGTGATCATCCATCAAAAACTGGTATTTTTACTAAATCCTGTTGTAGTCAATTGCAGGAGGTAAAATCCTTGAAAAAAGGGATATATCTGCTTGATCAGGATCCATGCCAGTCAGGAATGTCAAGGAAATGTTTGGGAAATTATACTATGGTCAGGGAAAAACTCCAGTGGTGCAGTAAAGAGATGAATGGCTGAACATGCTGAATGTTGCTGCATTCAAGCAAATTTGATCGGAATGAGATGATGGGAATATCATTGCTGTCCTGGCTGGGCGGCATGGGGTAGCGCAGGCTTGGGACTACTAGATTTGATTTCTACTAATACTCCTGCTTGACTTTATTTCACAACACACCGTGCTGTAATTTTCCTTAAAATCCCTGTACAGTTGAGCACACTGGATCCCATCCATCTGAATCTGACAGATTTTAGTTACTATTGTTTTTATGGGGGTCTGGGATGAATGTTTATTTATTCATTGAGATCAATGGGATAAACCCTTTACATAAAATTGTAAATTACTCTAGATACAAATAAAATGTATAAGATGAAGAAATATATGTTCACTCAACTTAAAGTAAGGAAATAGAGAAATTTTATTCGGGAATTTGATGAATTATAACAAATTCAATGTAGTACGCCTTGAATATACAGTGAGTCCTCGTTTAACGTCACTTACCGTTCCTGAAAAATGTGACGATAAACGAAATGACGTTAATCGAAACATAATATCCTATAAGAAACAATGTAAAAAGTGAGTATCGGCTCCTAGACCTCACAATTCCTATGCGAAAAAATTTTAGCGTATAATATCTGGGGCATTTTTTACGATGGGAATTCCAAACTATGGCATAAATACGTGTTCCTGTCTTCATCGATGACAATAGCAGCAGTGACGAAAAATCCTTCTCCATTTTTGTATCATCCTACATTTGCTTTTCGGCTTCGCTATGGTGGTCGCCCAGGCGAGCGTCGCCTGGGCATCATCATCGCTTAAACATCGTCGCAGTTACAGGAACCAAAATTATTGTGAACACGGCGAAAAAAGTGACGACAAAAACTCCAGAGTTCTACACGGAAAAATTCTTTGAAATAACTTTTTAGGTTCCTGAAAACCATTATGTCAAGTAAAACCTTGCGCACCTACCTAAGAATTCATTTAGCAGAAAATTTGCTAAAACTGTAATTGCAATTAACAATAAACGCATCGTTTTACACTTTGTTTAGACTGACTGTATTACAGCCCGCAAAACGAACAACCTGTAACGCCCGCCGCTTCGTGTTTTTTTCTAGCGCGAAATTTAAAAGCCTTGACGTTATCGCGAAGCGAAGGTGCGATAAACGATTGACGGTCTCAAAATTTTCATGACGTTATCGCGAAATGACGTTAAACGGGGTGACGTAGAACGAGGACTCACTATATCGCCATTTTCTGGGTGTTCCTGGATTAGCGAATTCTGGATGTGGGTGTGCTGAACTGTTTACGACTCCTTTACCATTGATATGAAGTCAGGGAAGTTTTAAAAAATTCGAACAGGGAATAAGGAAAAATTGAGAGAAACCAAAAATGAAAATTCAGAGTGCACCCTGTTAAGTAGATAAGGGAAGGGTGAGGTTGGAGTATTTATTGTGGGGAGAGAGTATGTGAAAAAGTGTGAATGATGTTCTGTTACTGAGGTAGGAAGCAGAAGGGAACAGGGTTCATGGATTGTATGAAGAATAATAGCGCTTTTTTGAACATAATTTTTAGTCTAAACAAACTTGAGTGTATGAACTTATCATATTCCATTTCAAGCATGATAGCCCCATGAATATATGTTACCCCATTCGCCCTCCTGTGTCGCGTGTTACATATTTTCAAGGTTATAGCAACAGTGTTTGAGACCTCATTACTTCATTTGTTAAATAATAGATGAAATTTGTTATTTTTTTATTTAATTACTGAAGCTTGTTTTACCATCAACTGTAAGTAGCCGTACAAAATGTTTGCCAAAAATGCTCAGACTAGAAAGCAGATTGAAGAAAATGTGTTTTAAGTGTAAAAATGAGGTATTTTCATGAAAAAGTTGGTCATTACCAAAAATTTGTTTTCGATTGTTAATTGTGAATACTATGCAGTTATATCTCTATGTTATTGCTTTTTAAATTTAATTTAACCACATCCGTATGAATAAATTTTTTGGAGCCATATGGCATTTTTCATGAGCTCTTGCATGAGTTAATTGATGTAATATCATATTCTGAGGTGAATGGGAATTCTAGTTGAATGAAGTATCATGCAGAGATATTTCACAGTTTCAATAAAAGCTCTAATTCATATCATTTTGTTTTTTTTTCAGAGGAAGTGCGAAGGCTTTGTGAAAGTCAATTCAAATGCATTTTCTTTCATGACTGACTTGGCTTCACACCATTGGTATTCTTTGAGATCGAGAACTATAACTTGATATCTTACCCTTCTGAGGATATCTATAAAAGAATTCTAAGAAAATACATTCCAAGACTGTATATTGTGGTAATATTTATTGATCAATGATGAACATCATGCTGAAAATGAATGTAAATAGAATGTCTATAATAAAGTATAAATATGCAGATATGTATTTTAATTTGATTTGGGTTTGGTGAAAGTATGCTAAATCTGATGACTTTGCAAGTTGGGGTTTGTGGGTACCCTATGGGATAAATGTATGGCATATAAAGTGGTTATAACTAGAGATGTGCGAATAGTATCCACGGATACTCGAATACTAGAAAGTATTCAATAACCGAGATCTTGAATAATGATGCTAAAAGTGTGATCTCGAATACTTTGAATTTCGCATCATACACTGTCGCATGCATTTCATTGGTAGTTGACTTGGAAAAACATAAGAGGACTGTAGTCAATTTGTGCATGCAGTGCAGTTTTAGGCAAGTTTAAGAACTACATCAAATTCGTGGATTAGAGTGGTGAAAAGATATCACTCGACGTGGGGAACCGAAAATGGGGGAAAAAATCCAAAAATTCCCAGTTTCCCCCTCGAAACCCCTTCAAAAAATTGAAAATGGCGACTTTTGGGCACGTTCTGTTACGCATTGAGCTACTATTCCCAAACCATTCCACTCATCGGGAAGATCGTCACGAATTCAAAGGCAGAAAGGATGCGGGCTTCCCCTTATGTCAGTTTTGTTTCTTTATGCCGAACGACGGCTCCGCAATGATGCGTCAAAGTTGAAAAAGGATCGAAATTTTCATTAAAATACATAATGGTAAAAAAAACTGCAAATGCACGGGACCCTTGCTTAATGCATCAATAGACCAATATTCAAAAAATTATTTTCACCACTTCTCATTCTATGCTCATCCAGGATGAACCCACAAGATGGAACTCCCTTTTTTAAATGATGAGGCATCTTCTGTAACAGAAATAAGCCATAAAATTAGCTGCCTCCAACCTGAGTTTTAATGTAAACATAACTCCACCACAGGGCAATGCTATCAAGCAATTGATTGATGTTCTTGATGTTTTGAAGGAGCAACATTTCTTGCTAGTGGAAGTGCAGTCACAGTTTCTTAAGTTGTCCCCTTTGTGAATTGCGTTATTAATTTCCTAGAAACTAAGAAGTTTTCGCACTGTTGACTAATAGGTTTCGTCAATGATTTGCTGTTTTCCATTTAAAGTTGGCATGAATTTCTGGAAAAAAAAGCAATTAGGTTCATATTCACTTTTGCCAAAATTCTTGATGTACGGTTCAAAACTAGTGATTTCCAAGATCCAAATAAAGTTGAGATGATAAAAAATCAGTTGGCTTTGGAGATGACAAGTTCAACAAAACAAGTCACCTAGTAAAAACATGACACCTTAGAAAAAGTGCAGCTGAAAATATCTGATGTAGAGCAACAACAATCAACGTTGGGAATTAATTCAAAATAAAAAGTTGATTATTGAAATATATTTTATTTATACATTCATCAAGTGCAATAGAAGATAAATCATACGTTTAATATGCTTTGCGCAATTCTAGTATTCGAGCAATGATTTAATATTCAAATTCGATATTCGAGTTCGAGAAATCTGCTATTCGACTCATCTGTAGTTATAACCAAACATGTCATGGGCATACCCAGCGAGGGGCAGGGAGGGAACTAAGATCGCAAAAGTCTTAAGGCAAAATCAGTACTGAAGTGAAATGAAAGTATTCAACAAATTTTCTTTAAACCCACGAAAAATTGCATGTATGTATTAGTATAAGATAAGTACCTAAAATAAAACTATTTTTTCAAGGAAATAATCTCATAAACTATTAAAGCGCAGTTATAATTTTCTTAAAATGTTGGTTTCATTCACCTTTTCCATACAAAATGTCATTACTTAACTCGCACCCCCCAAGTTATGATCCTGGGTACGCCCGTAATGTAGGAATTAAGTTAAACCAATTCAGGAGATATATAATGGAAGTCGAATGTCTGAAAAAAATTATTGTTTGAAAGTGAAATTATATTCTATATCACTAAACATTGGAATTATCAAAATTAGATTCTGGAATTTCTTTGAAGTCAGTCAGTAGCGGATACAGAAAAAACTCAAGGGTGGCACAAAATATTTCTTGAGAACTTTTATCAGAATATAAAATAAGTCGTATTCAAAGTTTGAGAGAGTTTCATTTCAATGATTATACAGGGACACAATATAATGCTATCATATGATATAAAAAAGTTAGAATTATGGTTCTATTACATTAGGCAGTGCAGGTGCCTCCTGAAGGGGAGGAGCTCGCCTCCTGCATCTCCCATATGTATCCCCCATTTCATAAGGAAAAATCTCTAAGGCTTTTTAAAAGCCAGGTATTAGTGACGTAGTGACGAGTCAAGTAGGGCAACCTACAAGTATACCTTCTTACACGTCATTCTCGCCGTTGGGATGCAAGCCGTGAATCTCGTAGATTTTGGCTCTGGTACGTCATTTTTACCTTATAAAAGGGATTTTTGGAAGCCAGGTATTAGTGTCGTATGTTATGTCAGAAGGTCTCCTCGTAAATGGTATCATTATATTTTGTTTACTTTTTTTATTGCATTTCGTAGCTTGCGTCGTTGTTGAGTGTTCACTGATCGCCTTATCATCCCTCCCCACAAAAACTAGCTAGTCGTAATGAACCCCCTGCGCTCACCCGCTTCCCGCTGTGTTCCACTCATGACAATGGCCAACAGACCATTTAAAAAAAGTGAATGTCGTCTGCCAATGACAACAGGTGAAGTCAAGTAGGGCAACCTACAGGTATACCTTCTTACACGTTATTCTCGCCGTGGGGATGCAACCCGTGAATCTCGAAGATTTTGGATCTGCCACGTCATTTTTGCCTAAAAAAAGGGCCAGCTATTACTGTCATATATTATGTCAGAAGGTATCTTTGTAAATGGTATCATTAGAATTTTTTTACGTTTTTCCACTGATCACCTTTTCATCACTACCCACAATGTATGGTTATAATGCACCCCCTTGCGCTCATCCTTTTTTAGTGTATTACCTCGCCAGATAAATGGAAATAAAGCCTTCAAAAGTAGAGGTCGTCCAACAATGTCAACAGCTCAAGTCAATTAGGGGAACTTTTAGGTTTACATACAGGGGTGCCGACTTACAAAAAATATTGGGGGGGCCCAAACTGGGGATCTTGCCCCAGGAAATTATGTAAGTGGTGACATTTAGTTTTTTAAGCATTTTAGAAGAGTCATATGATCAGCATTAGAACCCTGATGACTCGAATCCTGATATCTGGACACTCCGGGGGAAGTGACAATCCTGACACATTATTTCGTCACACCCATAACCAATTTTTGAGGGGGCTCGGGCCCCACAGGCGCCATGGAGTCGGCGCCACTGTATACATACCTTCTGACACATTGTTCTTGCCGTGAGGACAGTAGCGTACGCAGAGAAAACTAAAGGGGCACAAAATATTTCTTGAGAATTATAATAGGAATGAAAAATAAGTCGCATGCAAAGTTTGAGATAGTTTCATTTAAGCTGATTATACACATATACAAGATTATGCTATCTTATGATTTAAAAAAATAAAATTGTGGTTCTGCATCGCTAGGCAATCCAATTCGCCCCGCAAGGGGGGGTGCTCGCACACCCTACACCCCCCATGTGTATCCACCACTGGCGTCGGTTCATCTTAAGGAGGAATGTTGGAAACCAAGTACTGCAAATATAGTTGCTTCATTGAAAAATTTTTCCTTAATTTTTTTAATGTAACCTTTAACAGTTACTTATCTTGTTTGAAGCATCCTTTAGCCTTCGTTCATGGTAAGGGTGATATGATAGAATGGTGAAATTAGAGATGAGTGAGGTTCACATCAAGCATAGCTGTTAAATTTTAATCCAAGAAAGCTTTGGGATTGAATGACACTTATTTAGGGAATATCACTCCTTGCAATAACTGGCATCTTGTTTGTTGATAATTACGACTTTCAAAATGCAGATTGCTGCTTTGGGCTACAAAAGTTCTCTTTCAACGTGCCTGCAATGTTAGGAGACAAATGAGAATTTCTGGATTGTGTTGAGAGAAGATAGTTTGAGGTAAGTGCATGTTGACCACAGTAGAATAAGATGTGATTGGATGACTCCATTTCAAATCAGCGGTAACTTTGTGTTGGAAAAGCATAAAGGGCTATTCACGTTTTTCATCTTTCTTTTTTGTACCTTTTATAATTTCTACTTCTCTGATACCTAAATTACTTTTGCTCTTTTCAAATGTCCAAGTTAAAAATATTTGCCATTACATATTTCATTTTTACTTGGCAAATATGTCCCTCAGTTGCTCAAACTTGACCCTCACCAACTCCTTGCTATTGCTCTTCCCCACACCTTACCGGAATTTGACCTTGAGTGACTTATTTCCTCATGTTTCTGCCTGGTTTTCTTGTTCAAAAAAATTTAGCTTCCCATTATATTTTCGCGATTACCAGGAAGTAATGTTATGGGTGATAATATGACTGATTTAACTTTGGCTGATATTGTACGCATGCATTTCCCAAAAAACCTCCCTAATTTTCACCTTCATTTGACTTCCACCTACAAACGGGCAGATTTTATGGCGCAGCGGTTGCAGTCTTCATTACAAATTCCACAATGCCAAAGATATAGACAGATAATTAGTTTATTATCCCTTAATGCATCACGAAATTAAAAAGGTATAATGTGCTCCACTATTAATAACAAGACAATTATATGTCAAAATTTTATAATTATGTCGCCCTTTAGTACTTCAAATGACCCTGTATTTCCTCCATATTCATTTACTAATTGTCGGTGACATTGCTCGAGTACGTAACTATCATAGGAAGGGTCTCAGATGATCAATATTTGGTCAATATACTACTTCATTCATTCACACGGCGCCTTAAGCGCAAACATACGTATAAATTCAGAGGTGAGGAAAGAAAGGGATAGGAACATAGCCGCATTTTTACCCTCTGATTTCTGGCTTTTTTCCACCTACCACAGCACCGTTGTCCTCGTCCTTTTTCCATTATATGTTCCTATCCCTTTCTTTCCTCACCTCTGAATTTATACGTATGTTTGCGCTTAAGGCGCCGTGTGAATGAATGAAGTAGTGTATCGGCCATATTGGCTTATTTCACTTGGGCTCTGCGTGCCCCGAAATGCATGTTCCTGTCTCTTTCCCACTATCGTGTGAGTGTGTACCTTTCCTTTCATCCTTGTGTCCTCGTCCATTCCTTCCCTTGGTGAGTGGTGAGCTACATATATATATATATATATTATATATAATACTATAATAATATAGGGTCTACTGTAATAGTTTGGATGGCGGCAGTTAATATGATAAGGTAAATAGTAACATAAACAGATTTCATTTATTAATAATAAATACAAAATTCTATCCACATTGTAAAATCCTTAGAGTAAATCAATTTCATTGGTCCACATATAGTTAACAATACAAATATAAAATTCAACAATATCAAACTTGGTTTGCTAAACTCATCAAGCATTGGCACACGATAAGATGCAGATTCATCACCCTTCTTCCTTCACTTGAGAGAGCACTTTTTGTTTGGATGAGTTCAAAAGTTTACAACTTTGTTCACTGCTTCCAAACATCTCCATTTCGTGGGTATGTAAAACGGCTCAAAGACATGGGGGAATGGGGTGTCAAAACCAGCCACACGAGTGATGGGAGCTTCCAAGTAAAGGAAGCACTCCTCCTGTTGAATTCAAATGAGTCATGTTACGTCATTATGAGAAATTAAAAAAAGTGCCGCTGAGAAAAAATTTAATCAACGAAAACCATGAATTACCTGAATCGAGGCAGAAAGTTCAGCACCAAACCCTCCAGTCAAAGGAGCTTCATGAGCAATGATCAAACGCCCAGTTTTCTTCACTGACTGCAAAAAAAAACACATGGCCACACAGTGTAGAACATTAATTACACCATTTCCCAGGTGTTTTAATTAAAAAAATAGGATTTCCTCCACAAAATAGCACCACAGTTGGTATTATTATAGTAATAGGTAGTCCGTAAGTTATGAATGATACAAATCATGGTGCTCAACACTTACACATGAGAATTCAAGGCTTTACTAATTATTTTTTCATATATTTTCAATAAATTATGGTCCATTGCAGTTAAAATAATCCTCTTCCAGGATGTTTGCTTCATCAATAAAGATATAAACCTGTCTTAAGCAGCCACTGTGCCAGTTACAGAAAAGTGGCTGGTGGAAGAGATGATCACTGAATAAAGGTAACAGATGCAAAGATTTCAGGAATGAGTTAAAATAAATATTACCCTATAATCATTTCTGTGCAAAAAAAACTGGTATATATCATAATCTACCACGATTTCTAATACATAAATTCCATTTCATTTGTGAATGAAGCAATAATTTTAGCAGGCCACAGATTGGTGTTTTTATTAGAGATGTGCGAATAGTATCCGCGAATACTCGAATACCTCGAATACTAGAAAGTATTCGATATTCGAGGTTTCGAATAGTTATGCGAAAAGTACCGCCTCGAATACCTCGAATACTTTAAATTTCGCATCATACACTGTCGCACACACGTCGTTGGTAGTTGACTCGGAAAAATGTAGAGAACTGTATAGTCATTTAGTGCTCGCAGCGCCGTGATACTCACGTTGTCGATTTACATCAAATAGGGTGGTTTCCTATTATTTTTTTTTTGCTTTAATAGAAAGATTATTACTCCTGGAGTACGTATTTCACGCTTTTAGATTTTTAAATGACAACATCTATTTTTCGCGATTAAATGAAAAGTGAAAATTTTCAAGCGCGCGAAAACGCGACGCTTAAGTATGAATGACGGGAAATATCTCCGTGCGTCGTATTTCTGGTTCCCCCTCCCGCCCGGTGAGGTGACCTTGAGGCGAGGCTTAGCGCTGATACGTCGCAGGATGCTAGCGGATAGCTGAGTACCTTGCTGCAAGGTAGCGCTTGGCTTAAAAAAGGTTTATTAATACCTTATCAAACGAAGAAAACTTTCCGAACCTAGCCAGTTTTAATAGGTGATTATTAAGACATGTTTCCCTGAGCTCTGTGCTTCACGCATGCATTGGTAACCTCAGACGATGTATAACTCCTATCCTCTCGTGTAGAAACTAGGTCCCTGTGACGTCATGCGGAGTGGAATCGCATTGGCGCCAATCTGGCCTTTTTCAAATGAGGATAAAATTTGACCCTTGCCATTCGTCAAAACCGGTATTTCAAAAACCAAATAATTTGTGTATTATGAATACACTAATGGTGGATAACGAATCGCAATCAATACCTTTCGTTTTCTTTGATGAAGGAAACTACCCTATTGGTGGATTTTAGCGGTGAAAAGAGTTCGTCAAGGGGAACCGAAAATGGTCGGGTGAAAAAATCCAAAAATCCCCGATTCCCCCCACCAGGAGAACCTCCGTGCCGTGGGATAGCAACCTTAGGGCATTTCCCACGATCCGCTATCCCCCTCCATTCAGCACTCGCCTCAACCACTCTGACGCTTTCCTCTTCTCCGAAATCAAACAAAAGGTCCCAGCTCGCGCAGGGATCGCATTACGAAGACTCTCGCTTCGAAACAAATATCGAGTTACGAGAACAATAAAAACGTGTTTCACGCCCTCCCCCCTTTTCTCACCCACTGACCTTTTTCTGGCTACCTGCTTCGAAGTTCCCCATTTCTGGAGGTCAACTGCTGCGTGAGTACCGTGGGATACTTACATTAGCGCATTTCCCAAGATCCGGTATCCCCCTCCATTCAGCACTAGCCCCCCCTCTGAGGCTTTCCTCTTCTTCGAAATAAAAAAAAGGTCACAGCTCGCGCAGGGATCATATTACGAAGACCTTAGCTTCGAAAAAATACCAAGTTACACGAGAACAATAGAAACGTGTTTCGGGCCCTCCCTTTTCTCCCCCACTGACCTTTTTTTTCCTACCAGCTTCGAAGTTCCCCATTTCTGTGGAGGTCAACCGCTGCATGAGTCATCTATTAGCACAAAAGGTGTCTAAGAATGACTTTCGTCAATTGATGTCACACCTTTATTGAATTGAAATATTAGTAACGTGCGCGTAATTTCAAAAAGAATAAGACCAAACACGACATATTTCTGAGTTTATTTAAGCATTTTACGCAAAGAAATAAATGTCAAAATACGACGGAGACTTAGCATTCTGGCGAAACTCGATATGAGCAGCAGAGCTTCTCGGAAGTTGATGCGGTATTTTTTTCCGAAAACATATATCAAGTTTCAATTTATGAATGGTGCTATAAATCTTTATTGTTACAGTCCCAGACAAAGGGATATTTTCTCAGAATATTTGGTTTCTCCCTGATAGGAATTCCAATTCATCTTCTTATCTCGTGAGAATTCCCAAAGATGGACTGAAAATAATTGAAGAAAATCCGGTGGAAAAGAGCTTGTATTTTGCAAAATGCCTCAGATTGTTAGCTAGCACTTGGCAGCAGGAGTGGGGGTAAAGCGATGTTAGTTGAATTAATTATATGCCAAATTGTTTCCATAAAATTAAAATATTCATTAATCAGCTAAATTCCTGTTCGAATCATTTAAAGGAAATCAAAATTACTCCCCAAAATCTTGTGTTACCTGCTGCATAGGCAACCGAGTCAAACATTCCAGCATTCATCATTTAGTATTCGAGGTATTCGAGATTCGAGGTATTCGAATATTCGAGCAATGATTTAATATTCGAATTCGATATTCGAATTCGAGAAATCTGCTATTCGACCCATCTCTAGTTTTTATTAATTAAAACTCTTCAAAATGCTATTCAGATCCCCCTTAGGGCATTGAGTTTCTAAATTAGAAGAGATCATTTCAAGTATTGCTATGCATTCATGGCCGCTTAATATTTTATAGGTTCCCATTGGACATAAATAAATTCCCAAGTTAGAGATAGGGGAACTCTATGGGAGTGATATTATCACTGCCATTGAGACACATAAAGAGGTTAGACACAGGTCTTACTTGTTTAAGAACCTATAAGAACATTATTCCTGTCTCTCCAAAGATGCAGCCAATAATAGGCTAGAATTATATTTGATAAGCATAGGCGCCGACTCCATGGGGCCTGAGGGGGCTCGAGCCCCCTCAATAATTCGTTTGGGGGGGCGGAGCCCCCCCAATAATTCAAGAAATTAATTAAGTTATGTTATGCTTTGTAAAATCACAAAAATATGTTGGTATTTTTTATTTTCCTTGTTTGACGATAGTTACCTTTTAAAATAAATTCAGTGATGATATAAAACAAATAATTATTACGGTAGTAAACAGGTTATTTGAAAAAAGTGGTGTGAATCGTGATAGTGTTTCGGGGCTGTGACACACTTTGAACTTTTCCCGGTGCGTGAACCTTCATGTACAAACTGGCGGGCCAAGAGGGATGTAAGCTGCCTCCCGGTTGATTTAAATGGAAGAATGACTAATTTTATAAGAACGGAAGAATGACATTAAAAATGTGTCAGGCTTGTAGAGTTTCCCGAAGTGTCGAGTTATAGAGAGTCGAGTTTTCGGGGTTCTAATATTGATCATATGACCCCTCGAAAAGGCTTTTAAAAAACTTTAAAACTCACTATTTTTCATCTAAAATTTAGAAAATTTCCCGAGGCAAGACCCGCGGTATGGGCCCCCCCAATATTTTTTATAAGTCGGCGCCCCTGTTGATAAGCATTTTCTTTTTACTGGTAAGCTTTGCAATCTTAACTGAGATTTGTTTTCATCACTTAAATGATTGATAATCTATAACTCAATATGACATTGCAGGTTTCCCATGAGAATTCAAAACCAAAGGTGTCAGGTGAGACAGGTGTCATTACTTGCACTGGCATGTATGATTATGAGAAACTAACCCTCCTAGCAAAGCAAATTGAATCATTGGCTTTCCCAACTTGAACTGTGTCAAACTGATAATCGGCTTACTAAAATACTTCATTCCATTACGAAATAACTAGGGATGGATGGATTCATGATTTTTTTGTATCCAGATCCAGATCGGATACTTGATTTCAGGGGTCCGATCTTCGGATATTTTTGGATCCAAATGAATTTGAAATAGCCTGCTATTCAACGATGTAATTGTTCAAGTTTCTTCAGGATACGTACAATCAAAGGAATGCTTTTTAGATTTTCATACATTTTAATACTTTTACTGATAAAAAATTATTTTTACAAGCTTTAAAGTTATTATTTAAAAACACAAATATCTTTATACACCCTCATGATCTAAACTGTTACGCTTGCGTTTGGAAATGAAAATAGGTTTCAATCTTCAGATAAACCATTGACTGAATTTTAATTTTCCTCATATGAGTTTCCCCCAAATTTTGTCACTTTCTCAGCGCATACTTGTGTTTCACCTGCAAATGCTTTAATTGTGGTGAGGTAGATTTTTCACTTCCTCGCGACAGTTTCACACCACAGTGCATGCACATGGCTCTCTTTAAGTCTACGAAAATGTTTCTACTCTATGAAAGAAGCAGAAGAAGCACGTAAAGGATAGGTGGAGAGAAAGGAGTGCACTCCCTCATTCTTTCAAGCTATGAGGATATAAATGAGAAAGTCAAGGACAAACATGTCAGATCTTGCCCTTTTGTGACGTCGTTGCCTTCAAAGTGAAGCCAGGTAAGCTTAGTGATATATGCAGCTGGTTTTTCCAGGCAGTATCTTCTTGTTTGACGGTGCTGATGCTACGCTTGTATCTTTGAAAATTGTGCTGTTTGGACAATGTTGAATATCAGTGTAGTGTTGTTGTAACTAAAAAAACTTTGAATCAATCAATTACAGCTTAAAAAAAAACTTAAGAATGTTAGAAATGCTATGCGTTTGGTCTCATCGTTCTTTGAACCTGAGCATAAAACAAAATGGTTCATGAGTAGAACAAGCTTTGCAGTGCATCAGCACATGTGAAGAGAGGATCGGAACTCTTTCCACTCGTTTATATGGGACGCTGCATTCACTGAAGCATAAATTTAAAATTTTTGGATCTAGATCTGATGCCTTCTGCGACTTTGGATCCGAAGTATCCGGTGAAGGATGTGGATATTTGGATCCGAGGTATGTGATCCGACCATCCCTAGAAATAACACTTGGGTTTCTGAAGATGTGAAATAGATACATCATTACAAGCTTATTTAGGTTAAATATGATCTATAAACACAATTGGATCAACAATCTTAAACTAATTACATAGCCCAATTATTTTCTTGAGTTCCAACATCTCCTCGAATAATCCCCCCCCCCCCACATTTCTTACTAATTACCTATGGAAAGAGTCAGCATTACGAAGGTTAATAAAAAGATTTTGAATGTTATTTTAATTTAGAGTTGGTAAAACATCTGTTGGTCAATTTAAACTGAAAATTGGCTGAAAGCTAATGTCTAAAACATGTTCAATCACTGAGGATATAAAAACAGTCAAATCTGTCGTGCAATCTTTTACTGATGCTTTTCCTATCCCTGTTTTGTCATTATTTTCTATTAAAATTTGCAATCTGATAATAGACACATCAATGCACATAGAAGCAGAGACAAGAATTTTCTCTCAGATGATAGTGGCCTTTAATAAATTATTTCCCAGCCACAAAGACAATGTATGAACATGGAGATTTGCTTCATTATGACATAAATTCTTGTAAAATTCAGTGTCAAGTTCATTTTTTTGACTAATTAAGGTTCCTAGACACAAATCTTCCTCAACTTGTTAACATGCAACCTTTGATTTTATAATTATATCACTGCCTACCCCCATTTTTAACATTCTTGTAAAGTCTAGTATAGATAGATACTCTTATACTCTTTGCCAGTTGATTTTTCAATGAGTTTTTTTTTCAATAAATTTTAGTTTTTTTAAGATTGGGTAATTGTATATTTTTTAATCACTGAATACTATCCAATAATCTTAGGTATTCTCATTATTATTTCTGACTGAATGGACAGGAATTTTTGCTGATGAATACACTTACCTCACAAACTGTTTTCTTGTCAAATGGCAGGATTGAAACAAGGTCAATGACCTCACAACTGATATTATGCTTCTCCTTGGCAAGTTCAGCAACTTCCAAGAGAACATGGACCTGAGTACCCCAACCAACTAAAGTTATATGACTACCTGTGAAAGTGAATGACATGTTATCAATCTCACGCAAAACCCACTATCAGTTTTACATAAATCAAAATACATACAATTATCACAAATTCATCAGAACAAGCTATAATAAAACTAATTGCTTTCTCGATAAATTAGCTATCTCTTAAATTAGCTAATCTTTGAACAAAAAATTTCTGTTCCCAGACAGTAGCATCTCATGTGAAAAATATTCACAATATAATATAAATTATTGTAATTTTTTAGGATTCCTTGTAGACAGGAAAGCCTGAACATGAGTTGACATCTTCAAAAAATATTATCATTACTCAAAGCTAAGGTATAACATATCATACTGGAATCCACCAGAAAAAAAGAGCTTCTCTGCATAGCAAAGGGACCAATTGTTTTCATCTACTATATGTTTTATTCCTGTCGGGAATAAGCTATCAGTTTCCTTCCACTAACATAGCAACAAACCTACTGCCAACTCCACTATTTTTAACTAAAGGAAAAGGTTTTCAGGGAGAGGGATAAAAAGCTTTAGATTCTGGTTTCATGATAGGAAGCTCAGATTGTGAGAGAAAGTGGATTTCGTGGCCTCAAAAACCATGTAGAATATCATAAGCATCTAAGTATGCACGACGTTTACCTCTACAACCTTTGACCACCGTATTAACCTTGGAGGTCAATTAGTGGATAATATGGGTAATAGGACAATACCATTGACTTGGGCACCCTTTAACCCTAATATGGGCAAGGTGAGTCTCTTGGACTCATCGCATCACATTTTTGAGAATTTTATTATGTTATTGAAATTTCAGCATGTTGTAAATTTTTTACTTCTTCTAATTGTATATTTCCTATACATTAGAGTAATTCAAACTTGTTACGGAATTAAAGTAACTTAAAAAATAATTTTTTTCCCTGAATTTCCTCAAATCCGGGCAAGGTGAGTCTATTTGCACGAAATGTAAAAAGCAATGCGCATTTTACAAATATTTGGTTTGAATTGTCAAATTAATGTAAAATTATCACCATGTACATGTAACGATAAATATATAGCGAAAACAGAAAGAATTAGTCAAAAGAGTCTACTGTACTCGCTTTTTGACTATGTATGAAATTAATAAGTGATGTAAAACTTTTGTTAAACAAAAAATAATCTATTTTATGTTAAATGGTTCTATAGTGCACAATATGTACATATAGATGTGAAAAGTAATATTTTTCACTCTTTAATAGTTTAAATTAAAAGCATAAGTTGAAAGAGTCCAATTGGACTCACCTTGCCTGATTACGTCAGAAAAATATGTTGCCCATATTAGGGTTAAAACCCATGGACTGAAACCTTTGTTGGTTATTCTTTTTGCCTCGCTTAGGACCTTGATTGTGACCTTACTGGGTCAACAGTTGAATTTTGGTACATAAAAGTGCTATTTTCGGTTTTCTCGTGGCCGAAAGCCTATGAACTGACATATAGGTAAATGAAATTCAAACTTTTTTCTATCTCGATTTTATTAACATTGAAACCCCATAAGGCAAATTCAAATTTTTCGTTTGGACACACATTGTGAGGTCAAAAGGTCAAAATTGTAAAATTTTGCTTACACCCAACAAAACTTAGGACCTTTCCCCATTAGTATGCCAATTTTCATGTATATTGCTCGCTGCGAAGTTACTAAAATTCAAGGTCAAAAATGACACACGACCTGTGGGACAGTCTGTATATCGATGTGATATAAGCCTCAAAGTACGACACCCGGTTATTTACTACAATGCCATTACACCGAAGGGTAGGACAATTCATAATGCAGAAAAGAATTCTCTCATTAAAGCACAGTACCTATATCATCGAGGTAAGCACTATAAAAACTGTTTTTAGCTGAAAATCATTCCCGCAACGGCATTTTTAATGAGATGCCATTGCTGATTGTCTGCATGAGCTTGCAACACTATCTATCTGACATCTCCCAAAAGGCTCAGAAGACTCTATTTTTCACAGGAATGAAATTTCCACTGTCAATTCAATTAAAATAAATAGAAATAGTCAATTTCACATCAAACACTGACCATCACATTGAATTAGGTACATCCCTTTTCTCCTAAATAATACAAACATAGTATCAAATATGCATAGAAAATAAAATTCGATCTAACCTTCTCTTAACACATCTGCTTGTCCAATAGGCAAGGTATAATCCTTCACAGGAACATCTTCTTTTGCAGCACGGTAAAGTGTTTTCGGCTCAAAGAAAATGCATGGATCTTTATCCCTGATGCAAGATAAGAGCAGGCCTTTGGCTTTAATAGGTCCACGAGGCACCACAATCTTCAACCCTGGGGTGTGTGCAAAGTATGCCTCCGGACTCTGAGAATGGTACAGGGCACCATGGCCAACTGCACCACATGGTGCCCGTACGGTGAGAGCTCCGCAGTCAAACAAACCACCACTGCGGTATCGATACTTAGCAGCCTCATTGATTAACTGTCAAAAAAAGTGAAAATGATATGGATTACAACATGTCTAGGGTTAAATTCTCAGACAAAATATTTCCCAGAAAGTAACAGAGAGCATTGCAATTAAGTTAATCTCCCACCATACAATGAGATTAGGGCAGGAAAAATAATATACATAGGACATCTCCATAATCATTCCCATCCATGAGTTTGAAAGTGAATGTCTGCATACTTAGTCAAGGACTGAGGTTGCGTAAAACAGTAAAAAATTAAGATTACCTTACCATTTAACTACAAATCAGGCACGAGAAATGATACATATCTGACACAATGATTTTTATTACAATCCACAACTTAGTAAACGTGAGTATACAAGGTGGTATACTAGGATTGGGTAAATCAGTAAAAAAATGTACGCAATAAAAATGAGCTTTCAAATTTTGAGCTGATTAATAAATCCCAAACACCAACAGAGACAAATTGATAACAGAATGGGATTTATAACAAAATAAAAGTCACACACTTAATCAAACAAGTCAAGGTAAAGGGCACTTGTGCATCCAGAATATCTGCCACCAACTGAAGCTGAGCTTGTGCCCACGCACATTTATGATACATACTACAAATATTTGGCGTTGAGTTGAGTAGGAGTTGGCGATCCTATAATTAATAATAATAATTCTTCATTCACTGTTATCTAAAGTACTGCATAGTTTCATTACACGGGACCAAAAAAAGCCAAATTTCCAAAAAGAAAATAATTCTGAGGTTACATAAAACACGAAAAAATAAAAAGACAGATACAAATAGAAATTAATGTTAAAACTAATCTGTTTAGTGATGGCAAATTTTGGACTCTTCCCAGCACAGTGTATATAATTTATGGACTAAGTACAATGGTTTAAGTAAGAGAAATACTTTCAGGTTATGTAAAAGGTATGGTGGTAGCTGGTTTTGAAGCATTCGTGCAAACCAATTTTCTGTACCCATGATTAGCCACGGATGTGTGGTTTTCGAAGCCAGGTCTTATATGGAGCAGTAGGAATACGGATACATACAATCATGTTATCGCCGCTAAAAATATCGCAATATTGGCAAAGGAAGCTTTCAACTAGTCTGGGAAGCACTCTAAAATAACAATAAGTGCACAAATAATAATACATTGTTTGTTTTACGAAAATTACGAACATTACAAGTAATTAAAGTGAAAATTTGGGTTATCCATATTTTCCAATTATTTTTGCAATCTCCACCATCATTGGCCCTAACAATTGGGAGTGCACTGTATCCTATTAATATCTCACTGTGAGCATGTGTTATGCTGCTGCATCAAGATTCTGCTTATTGGGATTTATGTAAATTTGTGACAAGCAAGAATGTTAGGAAATATTCACCCTAGGAAGTGCATTACAATGGCCTCTCACACAACAAATATAAACTGGTGATCCACTGAGAAATTTTTAACTCAAAAGAAGATCTTGAGAAGCCACAGCAATAAGTGATCTTATTCAGAAAATTCTCATAACTCATAGATCCCAACATTATCATTTTTAACTGAAATACAAGAAATTACTTAAGTTTTAAGAAAAAATACACCTTTGCCACATTCAAAAATAAAGTCATAAAAATCCATTAATTATAATTTTTTCCACGACGTTAATCATATTGAAAAGCACTTCTTCCCAACACACCCTTCATTAAGAACTGATCAGGCTTTAAGCAGATTTGTGCCACAATCAGATTCCTTGAAATCCAGGTGGATCATGTCAGGGAGTTGAAATTCTAGACAATTGTTTGCATTCAGCTGTTTTGCGGTGATTAGTTAATGGTTAACACCTCAGCCACTACCTTTGTAATGCCAAAGTGAAAAGGGGAAAGGAGGCGCCGCCGTGATGAGAGCCTGATGACACCATAGGTTTAGGGATAGGGTAGAAGGGAGAGGGATGATTGAATATCCACACCGTCACAAAGGCGACATGAGCTTCCACTCTCTCTCAAGACAATGATTGAGTCATTTGTTGAAACTTTGGTGATATGACTGATTTAAACCAGTGGAAATCTTATGAGGACTTAAGGTGTAATGTATGATTCATAAAAATAATTCGCCAGGGAAGAATTATATAATATAGTCTGTTATTTGTTGCGAAAAAATTGTTATATTAATGTATTCTCCTTTAATCCCAATTTTTAACCTCTTGTACTCCTACACATAAAAGTGCTTTGGCGGCATTTAACTCTGACATGTCGTAATAATAGTGTGGATTGATGGCAAAGTCATAATTCCAGTGCTTCAGTAATTTCCCAGCCTGAATACTGATAATGTGTATGGTGAGTTCACTATTGTTTTAAGTTATGAACAAAGTGACATTTCTGAATAATGAAACACAAAGCAAGCCATATAATAACCATGTTATATTCTGTCTGACGAATATTCGTCGATCTAATGCGTAGGTTTTTGGTATTAATACTTGGTCTAATGTTAATATACTGTCGACAGCTCGTTTAACAACGCTATTATCAACACACGCGATCACCTGATCGAATCCTGGAAATATGTAATCAGCAAACTGCATTTCAGCAATAGCTGTAGCCCCTGCGGTCGCCAAACCAATGCCGAAGCCTGCTATTCCTTGTTCGCACAATGGAGTGTTAAAAACCCGATCACTGCCATACTTTTCCTGAAGGCCCATACTGCAGCGAAATACTCCTCCAAACGCGACATCTTCACCAAACAAAACTGAAAAGAGAACATTAACTGGTCACTCAGCTAAGCGACATCGATCAATCTACGGGCAAAAACGAATTTTTCCATGCTCACCAGCTGTGGGGTCGGTACGAAGTGCAATATCCATTGCATCGTTGATAGATTGGAAGAGATTCAAAGTCTTAGTCTCACCTAAAAATTGAAAGTTACATACAATGAGATGTGTTAAGAGGAGGTAAACGAAATTGCGTATGATTTAATAGATCCCATATGTTGCAAAGTAAAATTTGCAAAAACTTCAACTCACCGTCTGATGGTGAAGGTTTGTCCGGCATGAAAGTAAAATGTGAAGAATAGCGGACATATGTCTTGAGACTGTTTATAGGACTCTTCTTTCCAAAAAGGTTGCAATTCGACCCTGTTATTCGCAATTTAGAGCCAATTTGAGCAAAACTTTTGAAATGAACAGCCATATTTACGACTAAATTAATACCGTTTGTCTTTTTTTTTGTAATTTTTGCCCGGCCCGTTTGATTTCATGTCAATTGCGCCACCAAAACTCTTTCTGTGTAATATCAAGCTTAAACGCACTCAGTAAGCACAAAAAATATTTAGGATAACATTAGGATCGGTAACTTATATTTGATTTCAAGTTCATACATCTTAACTTAATTTTAACAGATCTGAGTAAAATCGCCTAAAATGAACTTGTAAATATGCCCAAACTTTTATTTGAGGATGCAAGTTGACTGGAACAAACGGTAAGTATACCAATTTAAATGAATCTAGGTTTAAACGTAATTACCACTTAAATATTTCTCGATGCATAGGAAGTATTTTGCAATATTGATGCTAATAATCCAAAATTCTCAAGTTTAATGAGTACATACTACATGTTTTTTTTGCGGAATTTTAAAGCTATTTGATGCACATTATAAATAGGATGAATTATTGCTCGTTGAATAAAATAATTAATGGGTGGGTACTTCATATTTTTTTCAATCATCCAATTATTTAATCAATGAATGATATTACTGCTTGCTTATTTCAAGGGTACCAAAAACATGAATTTCAGTAGTCAAGGTTTTGTGGGTGCCTTGCAAACAAGACGCGACTGCACGTTAAGACCTAGTTACAAGGTGCATTTTTGTGATCATTCACGCATTCATACATTTAGATTTTAACTCGTATGTGTTAATGGATCCAGGGGTGCCGACTTACAAAAAATATTGGGGGGGCCCAAACCGGGGATCCTGTCCTGGGAAATTTTATAAGTGGTGAGTTTTAAGTTTTTTCAGCATTTTAGAAAGAGTCATATGATCAACATTAGAACCCTGATAACTCCAATCTCGTTATCTGGACACTCCGGAGAAAATTGACAAGCCTGACACATTTTTCCTCACACCCACAACGAATTTTTGAGGGGGCTAGGCCCCCTCAGGCCCCATGGAGTCGGCGCCACTGAATGGATCATATAACGAGGCCTTATAAGTGAATTTTGGAGACAAGCAGAGAACAACCAAAGTTTGATCTGCATGTTATGCAAGGGCGTACCCAGGATCATAACATAGGGGGGAGGGGGCAAGCCATGGTCTAGTGGGGGGGCAAACCAAATTATGACATTAGTTTATGAGATTATTTCCTTGAAAAAATAGTTTTATTTTAGTTACATATCTTATACTAATACATATCATTTTTCGTGGGTTTAAAGAAAGTTTGTTGAATGCTTTCGTTTCAATTCAGTACTAATTTTCTTAAAGATATTTGCAATTTTTGCTTCTAAGGGGGGCAGCTGCCCTCCTGCCCCTCGCTGGGTACGCGCATGACGCTATGCATGAGAGTGTATTACACTTGGGAATTCATGGCACAGTTTGGTCACGTAAAGGAAGTAAATTATTGGATAAATGAAGATACAAAAAGTCGTAGTAACCCCATACAAAGTATATCTAATGACTGATCGAAACATGGGTCATTGAGTGTGACACTAAAATTTTTAATCCATTCACTTCAGTCCCGGCTGAGTGGCAGAATAGAGCTCAGCAATCAATACACGACCAGTCACTTGGCAGGACATAAAAGAATAAAAATTTAATTACTCTTTTAAGTTCACAAAGTGCATAAGCTGCAGTGATGGGTTAATGAAAAGCTTTCAAGAAATGATCCTTCATCAAATTTCAGAATCAGCATGTTCAATTCTCCTTTTATCGTAAGCATTACCTACTTTTTTCATTCACTGGCATTTTAATGGAGGAGGTGATTGTACATGGAAAATTACTTCATCAGCTTTCCCTGTCACCAGCAACAGTAGCTGGTATTAGTTGATGTCCAGTTGATGTTGACTCGATGCTGGCTGTCATGGTTTTCCCAAATCTAGCATTCACAATGCAACAAATATCCACCCATCGTGAGTGGCCAAAGTTCAATGAAGCTATCACTGAGAATAGACAGTAATTAAAGTTTGCAATTATTTAACCCTTTAGCTACGGAAGTACATGATTTTAATAGGGTAGTTTCCTTCATCAAAGAAAACGAAAGGCATTGATTGCGATTCGTTACCCACCATTGGTGTATTCATAATATACAAGTTATTTGGTTTTACAAATCCCTGTTTAGACGAATGGCAATGGTCAATTTTAACCGCATTTGAAAAAGGCCAGATTGGCGCCCATCAGATGCCACCCCACGTGACGTGAAAGGGACCTAGTTTCTATACGAGTAGATAAGAGTTTTACAACGTCTGAGATTACCAATGCATGCATGAGGCACAGAGCTCAGGGAAACATCTCTTAATAGGCACCTATTAAAATTGCCAATGGTCGGAAAGTTTCCTTCGTTTGATAAGGTATTAATAATCCTTATTTAAGCCAAGCGCTACCATCTAGCAGGGTACTCTGCTACCTGATAGCAGCCTGCATCGCTGCGGCCCACATATCCTCGCCCCAAGGTCACCCTACACGGCGGCAGAGGGAACCAGAACGATGTCACATGGGCTTTTCCTAGCATTCATACTTAGCCGTGACATTTCCACTCGCTTGAAATTTTTCACTTTTCATTTAATCGCAAAAAATAGATCTCACCATTTAAAAATTTAAAAGCATGAAATACGCACTCCAGGAGTAATAATCTTTCGATTTAGGCAATAAAAATATAATAGGAAACCATTCTGTGAGGGAGAGAACCAAGAAATATTTTGCCCTCTAGTCTGGTACAGTGTATTGCAAGGAGCAAACCCTTATAATCTGAGGCAACTCTTCTCTTTTTCTTACCAACCAATCGGTCTCCTTTTGGGCACTTGTCGTCGGCATATTAGCAGCGTGGAGTGGGAAGAAACAATACGAAATGGGCAGTACGATAGGAAATGCTGTTTTAAAAAAATTTCTCCCCCTGGTTTTGGACCCCACTAATGAAATTCCTGGCTACACCACTGTCCAGCTCCAAGTCAATTACTATCACTGAGTTTCCCATTTAATACCAAAGCTACCCTTCATTAACTGTGGTCCAAACCTCTAAATTAAACTATATCACTACAGTAAACCCCACCCCTCCTTCCATCTCAACTTATAACAATCCTTATGTATCTATTTTCCATTTCCTGTTTCAGATTTTATAGCCAAACTGCCCTCACCATTGCAACATTATTCCAAGATCCTATTTCATCACTTCATTTTTTCTCTTTCATTGAGGGATACTTTGACAAGTCTCCATAAAAATTTCCTATGACAGAGACCTCAAGACCCTTGTTGGCTTCATACACTAATAGGTACCTTAAACTATAAGAACCAGATATCAGTGGATGAGAGTTGGAGATTAATTATTCTGCTCCATTGTATCAGGTATGATATATGAAATTGCTTTGGCTGGAGAGTCTTAGCATGTATGTAGCACTAATATTCTCACTTAGTTTACCTGTCCATTCATTCCATCACCAGGGCAATCATCAAATTGGGTTAAAGGGATCATCATATGTTCTCATTCCTTTGTTTATTATCCTTCATACATTTTAATGTACTCCATGTTTAGACTCTTTATTTTCACATTTGTAATGTAACCCATTATTTATTCATGAATACATATAGTTTAAGCTGAACTACTATTTTTCTCATCAAACAGAACATGAGATGCTAAAATCATAATATGTACTGATTATGTTGAATGAATGTAATCTCTTGGGTGACACAGGTGGCTGTTTCAACCTTTTCTACACCTTGCATGGCTTCCATAGATCCAAAAAGCCATTCCAAAAGAAAAGATTTTTTTGCTGGAAAATTGCATTTCTTGATTTATTCTGCATCATTGCACCAAAAAAATATATTACATACTCAAGAGCCAAATTGAAGGCCATCAGAAAAAATACAGTGAGTCACTGCAATTAACAATTACCAAATATTTTTTCAACAGTAAAAATAAGCTCTGTTCTAAATCCTACTAATCAGGACACCACGTGTAGTGATAGTGAGGATGGACCAGCATTTAAACCCACTAATACAACTGAGAAATGAGGAGACCCTCGACATAATCAGCACCTCCTCTTCCAATGATTGCATCATGATAGGGATGTACAAGCCACCAACACCAGAGATCATAGACCTAACGATAGATGATGATGAACCAAGTCCCTCACTCCTGAATTGTGATGCTGGGGAGAAGAGAATTACACGTAAAAGACGTAGAGCGCACTCGGAAGAGAAAGTTGACCAAGCAGATTTGCACAAGACTGCATGTGTCACCATCCCAGATATTCTCAGCGCCCTTAGTGACTGTCCTCATCTAAAGGTGGAGGATGATTGTGAGAGGTACCAGAGGAAAGCCAAGAAGAGGCACCATATGGATATGAGCAGACTGAGAAGAAGCAGGTCAGAAACTTCTGCATTGGTAAGTCAACCAGATCAAAATTTTGGAGAGGATTGGAGCGATAGTGTTTGCAACCCAAAGAAGAGAGCTATGGGCCCCATGCAAGAGTAATCATACAACAGCCAACTTCAAAGAAGGCTTGAGTTTACCATGACTTTATTCTCCTTTTAGCCTAATGGCCTCATGATTTTTTAGGAAATCAGCCCACCTTTTTGCCAAAAAAAATTAAAAGAATTCCAAAACCTAATAACATTGGATTGTGACTTCAGACCCTAAGTTCATTTCATTTCTGACAGTGTACGTATTTACAATTTTGACAGTTCTGGCTTATTTGGCATACCTGATTGCTAGGTGGAATGAGGGAATCCATTTAAGTATGCCATAGGTTACCTAGAAGAAAAGGAGGATTAGCAGTTGAAAGAAGTGGGAAATTTTGGTTGGAGTATTGGGGAATAATTCTCGTTACTACTAAGGAAATCAAGGCAGGAGCCTCTCGGCCAAGACCATTGACCTATGGATGGATTCCATCATTGAGAATGTATAAGAAGGGAAGTTAGGCATAGACCTCTCTCTCATTTAAGTCGTGACAACCAGTATGGCTGGGTATGAAGTTTCTATCAATTGCAGTTGTCAATTTTAAGTCTCCGGCTATTTGAGTCAGAGTCTCATTTGATGCTCTTTTCTTCAGTATCTCTTGCTCACTGTCTGTTACTGAAGTCCTGTGACTAATTCTAGAGGCTAACTCTGACATGCTCCATGGAGAGTAGACTTAGTTCCAAGGAAAAAGTGATGGAGGCTTTAAAAATGCCACACCTCTTTCACAGCCCTAGTAGTCACCTACACACACTATGTAGTTGCCGTATATCTGCCTACATGGCATGTATAGTCACAGAAATGGCCAATGTAATGGTTTGGAACAACCTGTATAGTGGCCTATACATGCAGTGCATCCATCCATTTGGTCACAGCCCATTTAGTCCTTCTTCAGTACAACTTACAGAGCCACTTTCACTTGCATACGACAACTAATGATGGAAGGATACCTGGGAGGGGGGGGGGTACTACCTCCTCCTCACTTCCCTATCTGGCTGGATTCACCCCTATAGCTCAGTATGCCCACATGTAAATAGGCATACATACTTACGTGGTTTAGAATTCACATAACCCACAGAAGAAATCATTGCAGCAGACTAATAATAATTTATACAAGATTTAAATTCCGACCAATTTTGTATGATTTGCAATGAAACTACCACATTCACAGCATTGAGCATTAATGAGTAAGTCAAATAAGTAATCACCACCTTGAACAAATATTATTAAGACAGCTATTAAATAGCAAAGGAGAAGAGAAAATTCCATATAATTAGGAACGAAGTCAACACTGAAATATGATGATATTTCAAATATGTATCCTCCTCACTTCATTCAAGTGCGGATCAGGCAGTCTATGAAAATTCTCTGCCACAGCTGGGATTTGAACTGGACCCCACAGGAAATGGAAGCCAACACTGTAGCCACCTCACCAACACGATCGCCCCATTTAGCCATTCTCTCATGAGTACACATTAAAAAAGTAAAGAAGCTGCTACTTTTCATGAGTTGTCACTTGTCAGGCAGTCTATGAAAATTCTCAGCCATAGCCGGGAATTGAACTGGATCCCACAGGAAGTGGAAGCCAACACACTAGCCACCATACCAACACGATCGCCCCATTTAGCCATTCTCTCATCAGTATACAGTAAAAAAGTGAAGTAGCCGCTACTTGGGTTGGTAATGTCATTAGACTCATTTCTTCAGGGAGGGCCGCACATCAAGAGATGGAATTGCTTGCCTGTGTGCAGGCAATGACCAGCCATATGAGGCCAATGCATGAGTTAGAGGAGTTGAAGAGAAGGGAAGATGTGTAACATTTCGATCCTGCTGTGTGAACTGTGGTGAAATTCATTTTAACTCCAAGAATCGAACCACAGACCTTCATGGCTTTCCGGGCCTGAGTGGAGACCACTATGCTATCCAGGTTTTATTCTAACACAGTGTTAGAAAATGTTAATAAAGCCAAATGTTTGTGGTTCGACTCCCGGTCTTGGGGAATTTTTTCTCACGTCAATTTACATGAAGCTGGGCAAGAGTTCATGAAATCATCAACTTACCTGTGAAAGGGTTATGGCTGTTGATATTTCATCGAAAATAGCTTGAGAAGCATTGAGGGCATTGAGAAATTCCAGACTTAATTTTCAAAACTGTAATATAATCGTCAATTAACAAAAACTGGTAATGAGCCCATTCAGAGGAAATTCCTCAAGAAATTGAAACATATAGGACTATGCACGTATTTGCAGAAAAACAAACTGCCTTCATACTAGACACATCACTAGTTTCAAAACAGAAGCAATCAATCCATGGACCCAGCAGGAAACATGAGAAGTCTCCACACACTTTGAATGGCTGACTGAGCACAAAGACAACAGATGAAGGTGAGAGTAGCAGGAAGGTAGAGGCAAAGTTGGCATAAATTCAAACCCTGAAAGAGAACAGTGAATTGACCTTACAACTGTAGTTCGATCGTATTTTACGAATTTCTCATTTCCTACTAGCAATGTAAATGACTTTCACCTCACGGGTCCCAGAAGAACATCACACCCTTAACTGTTCACCCACTCACTTCATGAATTTGCAGATGGAATACTCATGCGAAGTCCTCGACGAACAATAAATTTCTCTTAAATATTTCGTCAATAATCCTTCAAACGATTTAAATAAGCAATATTTTCCTTCGTTAAACTAAGTTTTGATGGCACACATCTTATGAAAAAAGCAACCTACATTCACAATTGCATTCCCAAGGAATTTTATGCGGCCAACAAACCTTGAAATCATTATGAAAAGCGGAATGCACTGAATTACCTTCGGGTGGAATAAGAGTGGCATAAATGACATACCCTGTTGATATTAAATAAACTCTTTATTTACAAACTAAATTCTCTCCGCACACTTTGCATTCCACCGCAATAAAAATTTCACAGGACATGAAACCTACCGGACTATTAAGGGAAAAACAGCGTACTAGCCACTTCACTGGTTTCCAAACAGTTCATATAACCGATGTTTTGAACTTTCGGTCAGCATAATCCGAGGGAACTGATCGTTCGGATTTTGCAGGAAAAGTAGGGTCGCCTGGATATACAGATGGACGAGCTGATATTACTCTCCAACCTCCACGTCTAGTCCAATCCTAGAACATAGCAATCACAGTTGTTTACATTGGAAACCTAACTACCACATCTTATACCAAGAGACCAAGAACATACATTTTGGTTGTATTTGAAGTAGTAAGCAGTGGCGTAAACTGAAAAAAGGCCCAGCAGAATTTTACCAGTCCACCAGCGCGTTTTCATCGCCCGTTCCTTCCCCTGAAAAAGATTGAAACCCATCAGGGAAAATTCACACATGGGGGGTAATAGAACTACGGTAATATGACACAATACTCACCAACACTGGTGCTAGTGCTCCGAAAGCTTTGTCAAGAGGAAAACGGTAAACTCTCCTTATTGGATTGATCAAATCTGGATGATCTTCTGACTGATATAGTGGTTCACGGGGAGTTAACTCTTGATCTTTGAGCCACTGTTTTCTCCAAGCTCGTTCTTCATCGGTCATACCCATTAACCTTTCCCTTTCACGGCCCACTCGACCCTCTATAGGGAAAGGCCTAACACCACCAGTTGGTGAAGCCATTTTCAAGTTTTTAGTTGGCTTTCAAACGGTAATTTCCGACCGATGTTAACAGGCCGTCCTTCGTTCTAGCAGGAAGATATCGCCACTCATATGTTTTCGTATATGTCCTTAGCAAGGGGGCGACATACCCATAAGGATAATGCGTATAGGTTTTGATACATCAGTGCCATCTATGCCAGTGGTCCAAGGCTGCCGCGAAATTTGAATGGACATCTCGGCGCCTGTTCTTTTACGCGTCACGATAGGGCGTGCTATTCAGGCTTAATAATGCTACTGCGATTGCGAGAAACTTAAAAGCAATGAATGTAGGAAAATCTTCCTGATGAACTTCCCCAGGTTACTTAACTAGTAACCATAATACAAGATTCATGTACAAAGTCAACTGGCGATCTGGTGGTTGGTAAGAATAATGATCTCGGAAACTTACTTTAGTGGACATTGGTATTTATTGATACAATAACTGGTAAAAGAAATACAACAATAACAATTTCAATATGACATACTAGAGATGAAATCTGTGGAAGTTAACAATTATACAAGCACATGAGATGCACAAGCAACAAATATCAATTACAACATGAGATAGCAGCCTTTGCGTAATAGGAGAAAGATTCCATTACTTAAGTAAACACTCCACAGTTACAGACAAAGAGGGTGACCCAGTATTCCTTGAGGTAGATGTATCTTGCAACACCTCTGGGACAGGGAAAATAATGCTAATCCTGAAACCATAGACCATAACATTACTTCACTAGAAATAAGCATGCAATTTTGAATATCATTTCATGGAAGATAATTATTTAATTATGAAAGGAGAAGGACATTATTTCGTAGGAGGTAGTTCATGACGAGTACCCATTAAGATAGCATATGTAGGCAGAGGAGTCTTAAAATGAAAGGTTCTTATAAGTTAATATCCATCACTTATACGAAAGAAAGTATCCCAAAAGTAGAAAACAAGAAAAGTGAAGAATATTTTATACCAATGTAGTAGAAATTAAGTTCTTACTTCAAAGGGAAAGAGATTAAAGTTTTAAGAAATGTAAACATCGTAGAACACTTAATGAATAATGCTCAATTAATGACAATTAAACAGTTGAAAGGACAGAGTTGAAATAGCAAATTACATACATAACCAACAAAATGATTAGCATTAAACAAACCTAAGAATAGCACTAGCGATAAATGAGTAGTTTGAACACTAGAAAAACTGCAAGTACAATGAAAAACATATTGAAATATAAGGAATACAAGACACCATAAAATTTTGAAAACATGAGAAAAGGTTAGCTAATCACAGGCTGAAATCAAAATGAAATAATGAAGGAAACAGAATTACTCACATTTTCATCACCAAATACATTTCATACCCACGCAATTTAGCAATAACCAAGATCATTGAGACTCGTATCCTTCATCGAGCACATTCCAAAATCGTAAGGGACACTGTAAGCAATAAAAAAAGTCTGCAGTTAACACTAATGACTATCAATAAGCCTCAATATCACGTTTGTTTACAGCGAGATTCAATATGGCAGCCCCCAGTTCGTTACTGCCGTTACTGCTCAGAAAAACAGGCTACACCAGCGCCTCTATGTTGGGTAGGCCGTTGGACCACTGGGGCTCCGGAAAAATCAAAACAAAAGAGGTTTTCCATACGATATATCGCAGTTTTGTCGCCCCCTTGGTCCTTAGACCATATAAGAACTAGACCCGCCATTCCCCACCCCTACCCATGTCTCGCCGTGTGGCCAACATCTCCCCTCCGCTCCCTTCCTTCCCCACCCACTTTTAAAGGGGCGTGACGTAACGGTTGGGACGCTCATCGTCGTAGCGCATGGCAACGAATGGGGATTCACTGTATCACTGCGGTATTTTGACCATTTTCTTCGCGATTTTTCAATTAAAAGTACTAATATATATTGCGTTATGTACGAGAAGTATTCTCTCAGCCATGGTTGGATTGGTGAATTTACAATTAATGAACAGTGGTTTTTTTCGTCATTGGCAGCGACGAAAAAATATTGTGGCAGTAAAATGAAGACAAAGCCCTTTGTAAACTTCCGCAGATTTTTTTCTTATCTCGTTAGCGATCTAGCATCATTCGGAACATCGTTATAAAAACATGAAATCTTGCACAAAAGTTGTAACCGGGGGAATTTTAGAGAGGAAAAGGGTCATGGTGTAAAGAATTTGCCGGTCGTCCACGAAGTAACGCGGCAACGCCTTCGCATATAGTAATTTTTAAACGGTCAATTATGCGATGCAAATTGAGCTGCGCGCTAGCGCTACTAAAAAGGGATGTCAACAAATCAGCATTCATATTATTTAGGTAAGTAATTTAGTTATTTCATAAATGCATAATTTTTTACTTAGCAGACAGCTCTCGTGTTATATATATTTTGCGATGGTGGAAAAAGGTCGCCGGCTTTGCAAGTGACACCTACGATTTACGTACGCTACGGAAAATTCTGGGAATAAATAATACCTATTAACATATTTAAAATTAGAAAGAAAGAGAGGATTGGATTAAAATAATTTTAAAAATAAATTTGCTTTATAACAATCAATTATATTTAATATATTGAATAACTTATTAAATATTTTTATGTAATTTTGTACGTATGTACTTACAGAGTTTTCAATTAAATTCTTTAAACAATTTACGACATAATTTAATTTTTTATATTCTTGTCACAATACGTAAGAAAAGAGGATGTGGATTCAAAGATCATCTAAGAAGTGAATCTCATTTTATTAAAAAAATCCAGACGCGATTACTCTATCAAATGTGTGAAATGTAACGGATAAATTTCTATTTTTCACGGCAGTATGATATTTCGAAGCACTTGGAGACGCAAGACCATAAAAGATACTTAAATACTGCTCTATCTTCCTCCAAAATACGGAAATTTTAAGTAAAAACAATTTATGAAAACGAAGAAAAGAAACTAGCATTAGCAGAAGGATGTATTTCCATTCTATTTTTTATAGTCATTCCTTCAGATCTAAGGTCTGTACATCACAAGTTATCAAATCGGTTTTGCAGCGCACATGATGCATAAGGCCGTTCAAACAGCTGCTGTTTTGTTGCCCGCAGATGTGGAAAATATTGTCATTAAAATATATTTCTATTTCTACATTACACTGTGCGTCTTCAAATGCTGAACGAATTTTGTGAAAATGCGGAAGTCGCATGTATAAGAAAATACTTGGTTACAGTAAAACGCGCTAGTTACCTCTTTCGTCAGCTGTAGATAGAATTTTTAAATTATACCACACCATGAATTCCTACTTTCTATATCAGGCTTAATGTCCTAGAATTGTAGAAGAGAGTTTTGAAAAAGAATCCTCAAATTTAGCTAGAGTTTAAAAACAAACAATCACCTTTTTTTAAATGCTATTGAAGTTATTGAGGGAGATAAAATTTGGTAATCGAAGTAGCGAATGAAGTTTAAAATATCTGAATCAAAAGCGGTCAGAAAGTCAAAGCGGTCGACTAAAATCTCTATCACCTTTGACCCCCATTATGACTTTCGGAGGTCAAAATAAATTGTTGCACGGATGAATGAACTGCGTAACTGACTTTGGGACCCTTCAAAACCTATGGTTTGACACGTTGGTTGTCATGATGGCCAGACATTTAACTCTATGACCTTTGACCCCCATTGAGACCTCGGTGGTCAACAAATCAACAATACGGATCTATTAACTGAAAAATCGACTTTGGCACCCTTGAAAACATATGGTTCGAAACCTGGGTGTCACGATGGCCGGACGTTTACCTCTACGGCCTTTGACCTCCGTATTAACCTTGGAGGTGAGTTAGTGAATAATACGGGTATTTGGACAATATCAATGACTTGGGTGCCCTATAAAATCCATGGATCGACACCTTTGTTGGTATGCTATTCTTTTTGCCACCCTTATGACCTTGACGGTGACCTTACTGGGTCAACGGTTGAATTTTCGTAAATTTAAGTGTTTTTTTCGGGTTTCTTGTGTCCGAAAACCCAAGAATTGACATTTTTGGTCAATGAAATTTAGACATTTTTCAATCTCGATTTTTTACATTAAAACCACATAAGGCAAATTAAAATTTTTGGTTTGGACCCACATTGCGAGGTCAAAAGGTCAAAATTGTAAAATTTTTCCTTAAACTCAACAAAACTTAGGACCTTTCCCCATAAGTGTGCCAATTTTTATGAATATTGCTCGAAGCAAAGTTACTAAAATTACGGGTCAAAAATGACACACGACCGTTGGGACAGTCTTAATATTCATTTTCTAGGAATGTCACCGTTATGTTAATCTACTAGTAATAAGGAATATTTCAAAAATAATTTTGCCTTTTTATGGACCCCTCCCTTCACCCTTTGTGAAATATCGTGGGATTTTGCTCCACGCCTTCTTTTTAATCTCACGTAGGACTTTTCAAAATGCGTATTTTCAGTGTAAATACGTTAATCTAGGCTTCATTGTACTGGGCTTATAAATAAAACGATTTGTTTAATAGTTTTTATTGAAGATTACCGAGATCGCAATAAACTGGTTTTTGCGGAAAAAATTACGAGATACTTGCCATGACCCCTTCTTTTTACCTAGAGGGGGTGAAAAGGTATGGTCTAGGGGGAGGAAAGCCATGGTCTAGGGGGGGAAGCCATGTTCTAGGAGGGGGGGGGGGCAAGCCAAGTTGAGACATTTTAGCATGGAAAAGATGAATGAAGGACATTATAACAGCGCTTTATTAGTTTATGTGATCATTTCCTTGAAAAAATAGTTTTATTTCAGTTACTTAACTTATACTAATACATATCATTTTTCGTTGGTTTGAAGAAAATTTGTTGAATACTTTCGTTCCAATTCAGTACTGATTTTGCTTAAAGCATTTTGCGATTTTTGCTTCTATGGGGACAGCTGCTCCCCCTGGCCTTCGCTGGGTACGCCCATGTTTACATATGACATTCTTAATCAATTTATTTAATACGATCGCTTCTAGCTTTATCTTGATTTATTTAGCTTTTTGCGCACAGTCAAGGCTATAAAATGCCTTAGTTCATCGTAAAAATATATTTATTAAGTGTATAATCATTTTGCGTGCCCAATATCGTCACTTTTCGGCGACTTTGCAGCGAATGAGCGTTAAAATATCTCAAGCGCGCATACGGAATATCGTCTGCAGTCCCAACCGTGACGTCACGCTCCCTCATCCCACTCACTTCCCCGCCGTGCGATGTTGGCCACAGCGTTCCGCCCGAATGGCACGTCTACTTACTTAAATGGTCTAAGTATATGTCGATGCTTTCGAGGAATCGATTATTATCACCTCGACCGTCGATACGCTCGATAGTTCAGGACGATCGACCCTTTTGTTATGGTGGACGAAATCTGCGGACGATCAAAGGAGTAGATATTTCAGATTAATAATGGCGTCTGGGGCGATAAAGAAGGTATTTACATTATTTATTCGTATGAAAAATGGCAATTAAATAATTAACTTCCAGTGAGAAACTTTTATTTTTGTTGTAGACTACCAATTTAACTTTGCTGGCGGTAGCGAAAAACCCTCATCATACGTTGGGAGCTCTTTACAACAAAACTCTTCGTGTTCTGCAAAAAATGCCGGAAACTTCGTCATATAGGAAGTACACTGAGCAAATAGTTGAAGAAAGAGCTCTACATGTTCAGACGGTGAGTGAAAATTCATATCCTATATAGAACCAAGACTAGCAGTCGTACATCAGCTGAGTTTCGTTGCATGGAATTGAAATATCTATGGAATTTTCAGGAACCCAATGTTGCCAAACTGGAAGAAAAGATAAACTGTGGTCAAATAGAAGAAGTGATTATACAGGCAGAAAACGAACTAAATCTTGCACGTCGAATGCTGGCATGGAAGCCATGGGAGCCATTATGCCAAGTACCTCCTTCTAATCAGTGGAAATGGCCCATAGGAAAGGTGTAAATCTTTATCTTAATAGTTTTGTTAACATTGTTCTTTATTGTAGACTTATGTTGTAAATTATATAATACATGTACCTAATCTGGGGAGTCAGAGAGTTTTGTTGCCTTCATCTTTCATATCATAATTCAGTGTTGACTTTATTCCTTATTATATGGAATTTTCTCTTCTATTTTGCTTTTTAATAGCTGTCTTCGTAATATTTTTTCAAGACGGTGATTACTTACTCATTAATGTTTTACAATTCAGGCGCAGTTTGTGTCGATTGTTATTCCCTCCCAACTTATTAGGATATGTTTACTCTGGATTAAAGTCCGGGTGAGCATAAATCTAAGTATTGTTTCTTGGTAGAATAGGAAGCCTCTTTTTCATTATCTGATAAAACCATGTATTATTGTGAAGGTTTTGCTTACTATGTGGGTGAAAGCCTAAGCATGACATTTTAAGATGTGTTTGGACTCATCCAGTGGGGCAGCAAGGGGAGGTTTTTGGGGGATAAAGCCCCCCCAGAGGTCAGAGAAATTTTTAAGTTTAATCTAATTTACTTAATTGGATTAATATTGCTTATAGAATCGAGTGAGGATTAACAAAATATCCCTCAGAAGACCGTAAAACTCAACATATTGAACTATTTATCTTTATTTTTTTCTGGCGGAGGGCCCCTGCACCCACCGCTTACCCTGGTGGGTATACCACGCCCCCAGGCACCCCAGTATTAGTTGCACCTGAAACCCCCCCCCCCCCCCTAGCCTTAATTCCTAGCTGCACCCCTGGACCCATCAATCTTAGCCAACAATTTATGCCACTACAAATCCTATGACCGGTATCGACTAGTGAGTAATGTTGACACATCCCTTGTGTGGAAACCTTGCTCCTAGTTCAATCCCTGGGTGATCATTAACATTTTATTATGTTTGAATTGAGGGGCATGGACATTGTAATGTCATAAAGTATGTGTTCAGCTGTTAAACTCACATAATTCACTGGTGATTCAGTGCTTTTCTTGGAAGAAGTCCTCAGGGCTGAGTGAGAGTAGAATATTAAATGGGGCCCCTTTATAGATCTGGTGGCTGGCCTGGTGTCCTCTTTCCCAGATCGACTGTGAGGGTATGGAATATGAGTACCACCTTCATATTAAACAACTAGACAAATCAGCCATTGCTGAGTATTGCCTATGAATGAACGCGGGATCGATGATTACTCATTTGCTTGCTCCCCACTCTAGCCTCTGGGAAACCTAGAAGACATATGGGGACTGTGGCTGAGACGAATAAAAGATTCACAGTCTTTCTGCCAATACCTGAAACCAGCCTATTTGCCAGATATTTAACGGGGGCCCTATTGAGTTTTCAAATTGAACCCTGCTCTCATGGCAGTCTTGATTTGAGACCCTTGGCCGAGCACAAGGGTAATCTGAATTACTGAGAGTATCCAAAAATGATTTTATGAAAACATTTATTAAGGGTATAAGCTTAATTGCACATTTCATGTGTCAAAGGAAGGAGGAAAAAAGTACATTTTACCCAAATTTCCATGCTGTGTGGGTGATTTAGTATTTTGAAATCTGGTAGTCTGCCTGCTGGTAGACTCCCAAATGGTACATGTGCAAACACCCTCCATAATCATGGAGTGCTTACATCCAATGAGATTCTTGAGAGGAAGGAACTAGTCCTTTGAATTCTTCCGAGTCTCAGGAAATAGCTCTTAAGAGGGAAAGGAAATAGAGGCTGATTCACTGGTGATCACTGATTACATTAATAAGTTCATCAATCTAGCCTATTTATACACTTTTCTTCTACTCAAATATCATGGATATGATTTATTTACAAGGGGCCACTGAGATGGAATACCCACTTAGGTAACTTAAGCTTAACCTCTGATCAAAAGATATGCCACAATGTGCCTACAGTACAGCCCACGTGAGCCATCTGAACCAAGTTAAGGTGGTAGCATCATCTACTTAGTCTGTTGCAGGGAAAATGAGAGTATTGAACTCCCAAAATTTACTCAGCACCTTGATGCGACCATGTATTTTATTTTTTTTCGCATTTTTTATTTATAGAGCTCAGATTATAGTCATCAGTGACCATAATTGTATAGTAGAAGCCAATGGATTTACACTCATAACTCTGCATTTAACCCATATTTTTGTGTGTATTGAAGATGATCGATGCTAATCATGTGCTGTTAAACAGCATAAGGAGTTTTTATAGCTTCTATAGCTCACAAAAAAATAAGTAATCTACTTTAAGCCATTCAATTACATATTTTCTAATTCATTGATAGGTATTTTTCCATTCCACCTGAAATATTTAGCCCAGTAATCACATTATAGATATTGCAGTAATAGGGAAGTGCACTAATTTTTTTTATTGCTGAATTTGAAAGTTTAGCCTAAAAAAGAAACATTAGTATAGTCACTTTTATTTCCTGCATCTGGGGTATGCACTTTAAAACGTTTTGAAAGTCGGAAAATTTCATGTTGCGCTGAAACACAGTGCCTCCATCTTGATTGAGATGTGACGTCACAAGGCAGTAGTCACCAGTGGAGTGTCGCTGTATTCCGTCGCCTTCTTTAGCGCGGCGAGAGTTTCCGGGAATCGGTGGAGTTTGCTTCCTAAAAATGTCGTCTAGTAGCGAAAACATGAATTCAAAATAGAATTACAACTGATTTTTTGTTCCAAATTTCATCTCGACGTCGAAACAAAAGCCTGGAGAAGATATTCATTCCCGTGCCTTAAGCACAAGCTATACGGAATAAATGATTCAAGGCTGCTCCTGACTCTTACCTATCGATGATATTCTGTTTTGAAGTTCATTTGAAGGTATTGTAAGATCAAATTGATATTTATATTATAATAATTTACTTAGTAGGTATCTCAGTCACAGCAGAAAGTGTTTTAAGTCAAAATATAGCATCTTCCGCGTAGACCTACGTAATTTATAAACTGAAAGTAGTTTGGTTAAAGAATTATGGCGCGACTGTTATTTTACACGACCGGGCAAAATTCGTACTTTGCCCATGATATGTGCATATATGATAACAAACGATTTTTGTTAAAGTTAATCTTTATTTGTTGAAATTACTACATTTATAGGTGATACAGATATAAAGGTACACAGCAGGTCGCGCGGTGTAATTTGTACTCCACTGGTGACGGGTTCATCTTGCTGATCTAAAAAATTAGCTACAATACCTCGAACTTTGAAAACTCGCATTATAGGCAGTCTAAGTACATTGTAGGAATACACGAGACCATTCTAGCCCAGAATGTACGTACAATGTTGAAATCCTTGGTTTTCATAGATTACGTATTTTCAAAGATTGACGTATTTTATACGCCAGTCCGCCCGGTCCAGGGTTATCAACTTTTATTTTATCCTATTTGTTAATTGAAATTATATTTCGGAATGGTTCTTTTAGCACTGCTACTGAGGTAAACTGGTAGGTACTGAGTAAGTAAACTCCCTTTGGAGTAATGTGAATCACAAGTGTTCGAGATATATGGCATTTTATATTCACTTTGTGTTCTTATTAATTATGTCTGCACGCATATTATTGCTTGCCGCGAGCCTTTAATGGTATGTGCTCTTGCAAGAGTGGTTTTCATTTTTAATGTGGAAGTTGGTCAGTATAAGCAAAGAAAAAATTAACATTTTAGCGCACACCAACCCTTGTAGTCATCGTAGCTCTGCATTAGTAATGACACTGCTAAAATACCTGAATGCCATTATGATGATAAAAAAATTGTCTTATGTCAATGATTGCTGCCATTATAATTAATGATAAACTTGACGCCGTATGATCACAATGAAGACAACAAAAAATAATGCCATGACATAGTGTTGAACCATGGTCTTTAGGGTGGGAAATCGTACACGCTACCACTACCCCATCCGATTCCTTAGATAACAGAGGATATTTTAAATTTATATACATGACTTGTGAAAAGTAACGCATGAAAATTAATTAATTACAGCCTAACTAAGGCCCTAATTGAAAAAGATGGAGCAAGGTACGAGGTCTCCCCTTGTTAGCCTTAACGTCTCGCATTTCTTGGAGTGTTGAACCTGTCCTCCTTTTTCAAAAATTCAGTGACCATAAATACATCAAAGTTTGGTATACCATTTATAAATCGTTGGAATTTTCATTCTCCCAACCAAGATTATCTTTCTTGAACCTATCCTAGACAACGAACCATTGCAACAACCAGCCAGCACGGAAATAAGGCTAACATCCCATGATTCTAGTTGTGAAGGGCGAACGTTCCGGCCGGCGTGAATACATACGCAACGAATAAGTCTTGCAGCAAACGTCTTAAATAGGTTTATTAGTTTGACTCGGTTCTTACAAAAAATGTTTGGGCATGATAAACGGCATTGTGCCAAAATATACCCAGCGAAAATAAATACCGTTACCTATTTATTAAAGATTCAATGTGCCATTCGTACTTCTCTTTCCAAACTTGTAGTTGACACATAAATGAATATTAATATATTACGCAATGATGAAGTAATTTACTCAAAAGAGAAGCAGCCACATATATATTCTGAAGATATTTTATGACAGCAAAAAACGGATACCCTCAAATTCTGTAATTTTTCTATGCAATAATAGTGGTAGAACTAAACGGCGTAGAAGCTGCCTTCTGCTACTGCCTTGTGACGTCACGGCCAATATTCAACATGGACACCCGTTTTAGCGGCCTTTGAATTTTTCCATATTTCGGACGGTCATCTCGAATCAAGTATTCACTATTAGGATTTAAACTGTGGTTTTACGACATTATGTTATTCTGAACTCTAATTTAAAGAATGTGTTTGGTGCATTTGAAACACTAGTGTACTTCCCTATTATGGCACTCATTCTACCCAAAGAAGTCACATGCTTTGCCACCCTTTTCTCAACGCTTATTCTGTTTTTAATGTGAACTTCCCTCACAGTAAATCCTTTGGAAGCAGTTATTTCTCCCTCATTTCTTTCAGTTTTGCAATTATACAATTAAAAGAAACTTAGCATGGTTTATGCTTGCACCAGGAAATATTAATAGTTAGTAACCTGTGGTGTTGTCCACAGCAAAAATGAAAAGAGAAGAAATTTCACTTCACAGTTTATTTCACAAACACATTTTAATTTTTAAAATGCAATAACTTACAGCCCCCTTCACAAACATGAAGTCAAGTTGCACTTCATTTTAGTTTCATATAAATGAAAATATACAATACAAAGGAATACATATACCTTGTAAAAGATAAATCATTGGCTTCCATGCTTGTGCGCAATATTACAAATTTGGCAGTGGTTCTCTTGATTTACAAAATATACAAATTAATACTACCTATAACCCATGAAAATGAGTACAATTAATCAATCATGATATGCAATTCAAATTTCCAAACTACATGGATAATGTCAAGCTTGACTTTATTTAAAAAAATACAAAATAGTTTAAAATCACAGTACCTTGAAAAGACATGTACACAGTTCCCTGGACAAGTAAATGCCCATGATGACAATTATAAATGACAATATATTTCATGGGACAGGCGAAAGAATGAGCAAATATGGACCAAGTCACCAACTTGGTCCAATAGTAAAAAATAAATCACATCTAAAAGACAAACACAATAAGCAGGTACATCACAACTATTTTAGACGTGGATAATGCAGCATACCATGTTCCTGAATACAACTCTCAGGTTGAGGTTACACCTTTCCGAGCGACTAGTAAATTGAGGACAGGATGTTTTTTTATGTAATCCACTGCCTTCTTGTGGGTGACCATAGTGAAGTCATAGCCATTACACTACAAAAAATAAACAAAAATATAATAGATAGTTTCTCCATAAAATTTCATAAGTCAGAGATATCCAATCTTTACCTGCAAAATTTTGTCGTGCATCCTAAGACCTGACTTGGCAGCTGGGCTACCATCATGGACCTCGGTCACATATATCCCCTGAAAATCATGATTCACAAACTTACTTTTGGGCATTAAATTATTTTAAAAAACCTCAATAATTACCTAAGACAAAAAATTCATGCAAAAATCAATTTACCAGTGTGCTTCTCAACTCCATTTGAGGATTTAGGATCTAACTAAGTTACTTCCCAGGACTGTTAGCCAAGATGAAAGCTTAGTATGATTGGGATGTTAGCAATGATAGAAAACACTGCTACCTCAGCTATCATCTGGGCATCCCTCTATCTTTCTGACACACTCAAAGGTCAATCCAAGAGCAATTTCATAGCAGAGTTGAATAAGCACAGCAAATGCTTAAGATAGCAAACAATAATGAAAAAGTGATTTGAGTGATTACACAATAGCTTCAGCTATCATCTTCACAATCTCCAGTATATCCTGTGCTGAGAGGATCCTTAGAGAAAAGATGGTTACAAGTACTTCAACAGCCAGCAAGTTAAGTCTATATCTCAAACCATCTTAATGGAAGAAGCTAAACTGTATGCACCAAACAGGGGCAAGGGACATAAACCATCTTTCCTAGTCCAAGGGCAAGTACTAAGGGATTATTCCTATCTACCCAACAGTTGGCGATGAGCCACCACTCTCTAGACAAAGAGAAGCTGCTAATAAAAGTAACAGATCGCGAGCAAATACAGGAACGGGCAGATAAATAGAGAAAGAAGTAGAAATCTTGTAGACATTGTAGAAATCAACGATTTCTTTACGTCACAGTTACTTGCGTGTGCCATTTATGTAACAAGTGATTCTGTTTTAATCTAAATATCTTCTTACAACAGAAAAGCTGGTTTCCTCCATTTGCAAGTCCTATACTTTTTAGCAAATTGTAAGGGAATGGATTATAGCTTTCCTCTTCGTGACGTCTCTTCCCATCATTAGCCCGGATAAACGGGAGTGTACTGCGAATGCATATTAAAACAAGTGAGTGGCTGTGTACTATCAAAAGGCCCATGATCAACAAGGAGAAGGAAATTAAGTGAGCAAGGTTAATAAGTCTCTGCCACAGTATAAGCTCAATATTATTAGACATCTCTTTTGTGACACACAACTAACTTAAAATAACAGGGTCGCCCAATTAACTGTTGAAGAGCAAAATATTGATGCAAGAACAGGCTTGAAAAGCTTATTTTTCAAGCCACTACAGGTCAAAGCACCAATACAAAATAAAACATAACTGCATCCGTTGAATCACTAGGCACAAATAAACTGAAACAAACTTTGCACATTCCACACAGCTTTACATTCCACAATCGATTTAGTTGGCTCTCACGAGAAAATGACACTTAGCTATAGACATATATTAACGGAGGAATACATAAAGCTGTTTGGAGTGTGCAAACTTTATTTTTCCATTTAATGTTCATAATTTCCACAAAGTATTGCATTCATCCATTGATTTAAAACTAAGCTGAATTATTAGCCAGTGGGTAAAGAGCCTTTACGAGGGATCTTTAATATTTAAGCCAGCACAGATTGCTGCTTACAAGGAGAGGTCGCCAAAGTGATGTTCAGGATCTGGATGCGGATGTTATTTTCTAAAACTATATAGGTAAGGTAGAAAAAGTGTCACGGCTTTCTTCCACATAGGCCCAGGTTCGAGAGATATTCGCACGTAAATATTTCGCGCAGCATTAGGTCCCTTGAGTAAGCGCCTCCACTATTAACGGCCGTGGCGGTGCGGTCTAGGGCGTTAGCCTTGAATGCTTTAGTTATTGTCCCGAGACTGAGACCCAGCACCGGCAATTTTTTTTTCTCTCTTCCAATTTTTGAAATCACTGTTACATTTTACCCCAATTCGTTTTAATTAGTGACTTCGCGATTTTTTAAATTTAATATCAATTTATGGATTTTAAACGAAACTCCGAATTGTGCCTTACCACGCGAATTAGAGGACTTATATATAATTACTTACACGCAAATTTCCGGGGAATTTAATCATCCTCGCCCTAGCCATTGGTCCCACAGCCTCTTCGTATATTCGTAATCTCAAGTCTTTCTTATCAACAAATAAACACCATTGCCTATCCTCACATTCAGTTACTGACCCTAGCTAGTTTCCTCTTCCACCCATCCAGCACAATGATCCTGCTTTCCAGCAGCCTACCCAAGCCGTTTTCGAGGCCTTCTTTGTTTACTTTTCGCACCCGCTTTCACACAATTGGGCCTCGGCGCCTCGTTCAGGGATTATCGAGGGTCAGTTGTGGACGCAGGGTTGTTGGGACGGAAGTCTTGGAAGGATGCTAGAAGGCAGGTCATAAGGGACGTATGGTGAGTGGAAGGACATTTTGTTGTAAAGATCGAGATTCGTTGGGAAGACAGTGCGTGGGCGGTTAGAAATCTAATGGAGGGAATGCCTGGTGGAAATGAAATTTTGAATAAAAAACGTTTAAGCTGGAAAATACTGGTGCTTCAGGAATGTAAAAAAGGTATTGAAAGTGGAGGCACACGCGTCAAAAACCGGGGTACGATTCACGACTGGATGTACAATCGGTTAATTGATGCGAGGCAGAGGTGTGCATCGGTGCACATGATGAGCACATTACACGGAAATTCACGTGTAATTATTTATATACGTCGTCTAATTCGCGTGGTAAGGCACAATTCGGAGTTTCGTTTAAAATCCATAAATTGATATTAAATTTAAAAAATCGCGAAGTGACTAATTAAAACGAATTGGGGTAAAATGTAACAGTGATTTCAAAAATTGGAAGAGAGAAAAAAAAATTGCCGGCGCTGGGTCTCAGTCTCGGGACCCTAACTAAAGCATACAAGACTAACGCCCTAGACCGCACCGCCACGGCCGTTAATGGGAGGAGGCGCTTACTCAAGGGACCTAATGCTGGGCGAAATCTTTACATGCGAATATCTCTCGAACCCGGGCCTATGTGGAAGAAAGCCGTGACACTTTTTCTACCTTACCTATATAGTTTTAGAAAATAACATCCGCATCCAGATCCTGAACATCACTTTGGCGACCTCTCCTTGTTAGTCAGATGCAATCAGGGGACAATGTCGAGGCCGTGTGCCATGCGGTCAAGACTACTGTCAGTCAAGAGCTTGTCAAGACTGGGCATTCCAGAACAGCACCAGAATAAGGTGAAAGCTCTCCACTAGGTCATGGAATTTTCAATTAATACAGTTAGTCGACAAGAACTAAAAATATGAGATATGTACCGCAGGTATAATATGAAATGACCAACAAAGAAGACTGAGCATTACTGCTATATCAAAAACTTGTGCAAACCTGGAACCAAGTAAAATTAATAGTGTGAATGCTACTGTATTATAGAAATCTAATACAATTTTTTTTCTCTCTTCTTTCTAACTGGATTCAAACTTTTAGTTGTCAATCAACAACAACAATGTGGATGCTGGAGTGCCATCACACTTGCAAAAAATATTACTAAAAACTATTTCTAAGACAATGACATAACAGAGCTCTACGCATTTTCTGCATAAGAACCCAATTTTCGAAGATTTCCAAAATTAAAATAATTTATTTCTATAATCTTTAAAAGTAATTGAATTCTGATTTCCAAAAACAACAAAAAAACGAAGGACTACAGTTAACTCTTGCTTTTACGATGTACCGTAATATAAAATTTTGATAATACAAAGCGAAACTTTCAATCCCGCCAAAAGCCTATGCTAAATGATCGGCAAATTTGAAAACATGATTTTTTTAAACAGCAAACTTTAACCACAGCCCTTTGGAAGAAGTAAATTAGTTTTTTAGAAACAAGGGCAAAAAACTTGCAGCAAAATTAACAGTGATAATATAATAACTATAATTGGGGGAACATAACGTGAAGAATGGAAACAAACAATAGGAAAGATTTACCCAGGTGCTAAAGCGAGATATCTATAAGTCAAATTTGTGAGTGGGTTTCCGTGGCGTTGTTCACGATGACTGCCAAATTCCAGGTTTTCAAGCTGCAAATGTTGTTTATGATGGACTACAATTTCAAAAGCCATTCTGCCCTAGGGGGAAGGACGGCCAGGGCTATTTTAGGTGGCAAAAAATCAAGAGTTCTCATCTTTGACCTGAAGACGAAAGCAGGGTGGCGTTTGAAACTGTAGTCCATCAAAAAAGACATACGCAGCTAGAGAACCTGGAATTAGGAAGTCGCATACATATATAGGTCATTCATGCTCGGACAAACTTTGCAATCTTATTTTATCTTCCCAACTAAAAATTCTGCCTCCTTCCTTGAAAATTATTCTTTAGCAGCAAAAACCTTGATGCCTCTCCTAGGTCTTTTCATTCTAAGGGTCTTAATTAGGCAGTGGGCATCCTAGCCTTTATGGCCCTCGGATGGGGGTGACATTTGACTGCATTGTCACCTTGGTGTCAACTCTGACTTAAAATTTTCTTCTCAAGGGTGTTTTCCTTTTATGAACAGGAGTAAACCTTTATTGTACCAATATATATATTTTTCATACCTGATGATGGGTTATGAAATTTCATTTATAATATAAAATTGGACAATGAATGTTTGTTTTAATTTTCAAAACTACGCGCATTCCTACAACATGAAGATCGTTCATAATTTAATACAGGTTTAATACGAAGTTTACGATAATGTATCCCTTTTCAATTTACTGCAAATACATTTACTAAAGGTTAATCTCACAGATAACATCTAGAATTACATTATAATGATTCCAAAAATACAAATGGCAGTAGAAAAAAGAAAGTAAACCTTTCACGAGATAAATAAAAAATTCTTGAAATTACCTAATGTGTTATTAAGCAGAGTCAAATTTTTAGTCCAGAGGACTTTATATTATCAAGACTTTACTATACTTACATTATCAGTATAGCCCTGTGGGCTTTTCCGATAATCTTGGTCTATCCCACCACCTATTTTAAATCCACACTTAAGAACTTCTCTACCCTCGGAATCAAGTCCAGGTTCTTTTTGTAACGTGATTGGAATCTGTAATGGAAAAAAACAATGAGAACCACAGCTCACATGAATCATGATGACAAACTAATCACCACATAATATCAGAGAAACTAGTTAATTCAGCACATTTATTTGTTTATTCATGTTATCTAAAGGGTGCGGCAACTTCCTTTCACAAAACTTAATAAAACCCATAGTATGAATCACAAATTATTTGTTTTTCATAAAGTAGGCACATATCTTAAAGTTCTGTTTTACACAGTTTTAAAGATAATATTGGATACGTTAACCTCCACTCTCCAAACACAGGGTAAATCTCTATCTGGAGTTTGTCATGACTCTTGCTAGCATAGCAGCCGGGTTATTTTGGTAATTACTTCCTGGATGTTGGTCCTCAAAGCTTGTAGGGTCTTTGCACGATTCACTTAAACAGGGGATTAAAAGAAAACCATAATCATAGAACATCGGCTCAAAAAATAAGCCTCAGCAGCAAACGCACACTCCTCACTGTTCAGATGCATGATTGTGACTAAACTTTATGGGAATAAAACCTTATAGTAACGACTCTCAAATGAGACCACTGGCACTCGGATACAACATTAACAACTGAATGATGCACATTTAAAAAAGGAAGTTAAGTTGTCGAACCCTGTATAAGCAGGTTTAATCTGTCATACACAGTTTAAACCAGTAATGAAGTCCATAAGTTAAACAAATGAGATTCCAGTTATTCCAGAGAAGATAAAATAATGGACAGTCTTACTGGGACCAAATACATAAAAAAAGATTACAGACCAAGTTAATAAAAAGTTAGGTTTTGAAAAAAGAATTCTTGGGAAGTACGATGACAAGTCAGAAACGAGCTACCTTTAGGCTAGAGAAATCTCGTGGGAAGAAATAGAAAATTTTCTTTTAAAAAAAATAGAATATCAGGTAAATATATCAGGAAAAAATAGAACAGGTCTTTACCTGCAACGCTATACTCTGAGCAAGTAACAGATTAATTACAGCCCAATTATGAGAACTTGCACAGTGGTGAAGAAGATAGTAATGATTCAGGATTTTAGTATGCAACCTCAATCTCATGCAACACTTAATCTTTTCGATGGATAGTAGGTATTAATTTTCAAATCGTGAAATGAGAATGTGAATAATACCTTCCACATAAAGATCGACTCTTTTGAAGGCTATGTTGAAATACCTGAGTCACAGGCTAAATGCCGCTCTGCACAACTAAAAATGTTGGTCTTGAACAATTTTCAAGAATTGTATGACTAAGTGTGGAGACCTTTCCTACCAAATGATCTACAATAAACAACGATCTCTCGTCTCTTTCCCATTATCAAATAAACAACTTATCGTCACAATTACTTCGCTGTTCACTGTACCATAATCAACTCTACGAGAAAAAGATTTCGCAGAGATTATGCTACAGGCTAAAGCGACAACCATGAATTACTGACATGGCACCGCTCTACAATGCAAATGCTAAGCAAGCAATTAACAAACGATCAGTGAATAGCATAAATATAAAAGTATTTTATCATTCTAATTTCCTTTCGCACAAGATATGACCAAGCCAGAGTAGCTCAGAGTACCTCCTATGAATTAGGACTGATGACCAATCCAAAGGATTTCATTACAAGCATACAGTACCACCCGGAAGATTCCACACGTAAAAAGATAAGAATATTGACGGAGAGCCAGAGGCGAGAGCAGACTTCACACTCCTACTACTACTGAATAAACTCCTTCACCTTCTAACGTTCGATCAATTTCAGCGTTAATAACACTTTGCACTATTTGGCTTGGCCCTTGGCAGGAGAATGAATTTTAAAAATGGGCGAGTTGTCAGTAATTTTAATAAAGATTAAAACAAAGAAATCAAAAAATCTAACGGTAAAACTGTGACAGTCATCCACACACCGCAAAGGTCAGGAAATGTTGTTGGCAACCCTTGCGTAACTGTGATGCGCCACCATTCCGAGATTAGTCGATAACAATTAGCGGGGACAACCGCACCCACCATTCATTATGATTTATAATGAATGAAAACACAGTAATAAACCATGATTGTCTAGTCCTCAATACCGCTGATCATAATGCCGTCAACTGGAGGGCAAAAATAGCGAGAGAAACAAACATGAATGAGGACAATCCACACATGGGTGGAACCGTCAACATACCCTATCTACACACTGGAGAAAAGGAAAAAGAGATCGAACTTACGCTAAGGCATTCCATGGCTGTACCCGCCTGGTGCTGAAATGCCATCTTGGCACACATGACATGTCACAATTTCTTTAACTTTCGGGGTGACCAAATACTTCTACGAAGGACGTATGATTCCTTCTTCAAATACACTTGAAGTGATCGATAGTGGTTCATCATGTCGACACATATTCAGTTGTAAAAACGGCTTTTAAGGGATACATCGTATTGCCTCATATTATAATATACTTAATTAAATAAATAAATGATTTTCCTTCATATTTGTAATTGTTTATTTAAATTATGAAAACCATTCGTATTTTGACGTCATTGCGCATAGTCGATCCAAAATGGTCAAACTGTATCGATACACATCGAACTTTTTGGAATGGACGTCGCTTGTAGTTGTTTGAGAAAATGAAGATCAGTGGACTGTGTTCAATAGTGTCAAGTGGAAATCGGTGATTTTGTGCCTCTGAAGGTGTATTTGTTGCGGTAATAGGTAATCAGTCATTATAGTATCTTTGTCCTTCAAGGCTCACTGATGGTTAATGTGGAGTTTGGGAACGATACAATCATTACTCTAGTGAGGTTGCTTTCTAAGTGATGCCTTAACTTGAGTAATCGCTTTTTTACATGCATTTACATTTATTGAACGCAATTGTACAGTTAGACTTCATTGAACCACACGAATGATTAAGTGTTTCTCTATTGCAAACTACCTGTGAAGTTTGATCTCTGCGGGAATAACATTTATTTTACATAATTAACGATAGCCCTAGATTAAGAACCATTGTAGAACCCTAATAGCCCTTCAGGTAGCGGTGAGGTATTAGTTATGATTTTTATTCGTCTTGTCCCTTTCCTGATGCTTGTATAATGCTATTCGTTGTACGGGCCTGTTGGGAAGACTACGGATAAGTTCACTGTAGTAATTTTCAGATGCTATTTTTAAAAATTAAATTATCTCATTATTAAGTGCCAAACTGCAGAATAATTGCGAAGTGGTGTAGACCATGGAAACGAAAGTGAAATTATTGAGCACTTATATTCGACCAGGAATGGAGGAGCCAAGTGTACGTGTAACCACAGCTGAGGACTTGAGAATACCTCCAACTCCAGACAGTCCATCATTGATAAGAAGTACTATGAGTACACCAAAATCACCATCCGAGTCGTCCGATGATTGTGATACTCCAGAATTAAAATGTGCCATTTGCTTGGGACGCCTGAGAAACAAATCTCTCATAGACTCCTGCTTTCACGAATTCTGCTTCGAGTGCCTCGTAGAATGGTCCAAGGTAATTACCGGTTTTGGGTATATTACTCTACTGGAGTGAATTCTTGATTTTGAATGTGCGGGGTCTGTAGTACAATTAATCTTGGAATTTTGAATCTTCGTTTTTCCAATGCTGAAAGAAATGCTCCCTGAATTGAACTATCGCTTTTCACCCGTCTAACTTTTACTATTCCTTTTGCTAATCGAAACTGTTAAACAGTGGATATATCCTATGTGGTTTACTCTCAAAGAGTTTGAGAAAATCTTATGTACTGAATCACAATGTTACCTTTCTAAGTCTATGTATACGTACCACAATTTTTTCATTTTAGACCCGTTTCTGTTACTATTCGTCTCTTAAATTGTTTTTGTGCCACAGTTGTCTGCGTTTTCGTAATATCTTGTATTGTGTTTATTTAATTAACCATTTAGTTTGTTGAGCTTATTGATGATTTAAGGCAATGCTTATTTTTAGGTGAAACCTGAATGTCCTCTGTGTAAAACTAAATTCGAGTATATTATCCATAATGTTAAATCAAATGATGACTATGAGAAGTATCATTGTCAAAATAATCAGCAGGACACAGATCTGCAAATACCGTGGATGGAAGATCCTAACAGAAGTTTCCGTTACAGGTTTGTGACATTGATACACACATTGGTTTGTAACACTGCTTCTTTGAGTGTGTATCATATCTTTCATGTTTTGTGAATTATTGCTTGAGAGCTATAATTATCCTCTCTGGGCGTATATAATTATGTATTGACCATTATGCCTCCCATCATTCTTATTTGAATGAATTGTCTTAGTATTCAATTTACTTAAAATTTGACGAGAAAGCAATTGTTTACTTCAGTAAATTTGTTCACTCTGGGATCATGCAAAGAAATGTTAAAATACTCAAAAATTAATATAAATATCAGCTACGTAAATCAGAACAGGGTTAGAAAAACTACAGCATCATTTTTCAGCATATGTAGCCATGTTACTTTTTCTTTCCATTTAAGTCCACTAGTTCGCACACGTTGGGTGGTTACACGGTGCATTTTGGCTTTCATTCTCGCGTTCATACATTTACCCATACATGTTAATGTATCGTGTAACCAGGCCTTAAGAAAAGTAGTGAGTAATCTTTTTCTTAGACTTATTTGAGAATGAAGACTCAAAAAAATTAAAATAATAATAAAGTAAAATGATAGGTACTTTAAATACAGCGCTGTGCCCAAACGCATTTAATGCCTTAGCTTCATTTTTTTAACAGAATGGGTGAATATTGGAGGAGTAACCCAACCAATGACTATCCCCTCTTAAGGCCTGTTTACACGGTACATGTTCAGTACGAGTTAATGTCTAAATGCATGAACACAAAAATGCATCTTGTAACCTCCCAGATTGTGCGAATGCTTGAACAGAAAATAGAACCTGTTCTAATTTGGTTCATGCATTTTTATATTGTTCTTTTCATGTCCACCAAAATCATTCATCCATTCACACATTAATTCATACTTGATAATGTGTTAATATATCGTGTAAGCAGGCTTTTAAATCCTCTAAAACAAAGTGATCTATGCTCATAAGACTGAGAGATTCTATTTATCCTTTAATCATTCTTTCGGTCATCAGACTTTCGTAATTTTTTTAAATATTTAATTTTATATTAATATTTGAAAGTAGGCCTCTGTATGAAAAAATGGGAAAACGACAAACTAATTGTTGCATTGCAGAGAAAAATTTCCTCGCAGAAAAAGTAAATTGTACGTATGATTGTTTGTAATTTTTACTTGGGTTTCTGTTTTTTGTATCCTGCCCTTGAGAAACTTAGTTTTAGTGGGGAGGATTAGGAGAGGGCAATTAGGGCTGTTTTAGGGGACAGGCCAAGGAAGCAATAGGCAGATGAGTGGTCAATATGTCAATGGTTGATGAATAATAAATGGTCAATGGAACTATGGATAATTTAAGCTCGTCTTTAATGTGTGTACATTTTTAAGTAAAACAATTTTGTTTTTTTGCACCTGAAAAAATGCCATCAACTTCATTATGGAGGAAATGGGACTCAAGTGAAGAATTAAAAAAAGTGAATGTGAAAATGTATTTATTAGGAATTGTCTCTTCTTCTATGTGTTTATATTTTGTACCTGTATGAATCAAACTTTATGCATTAATGGATGGTTTGCTTCACAAATTTTATGCAGTTCTTAATTCTTAGCAAATTTTACATCCCAATGCGTATATGAATGTGTATAGGATTGCCTAGAGGCATACTATCTCCATAAAGAAATAGATCTTGGGCATGTTTTTCAATTGAAGTAACTGCCAAATAATTTTAACTTAAAAATGAGCATGTTTTTGTGGTTCCTGTAGGACTACTATGACACCACAACTTCAGGAGAGGTTGGCTGTTCAGCATATTGTGGCTATCCGAGAACGAAGCTCTGGCATTACTGCAAGGCCAAGATCAAGGTGGTATCACAGGAGGCCACAGAATATTCCTGAATTTCGTAGCCGTGTCTACCGGGAGAACTTATGGGTTCAGCCCCTCAGTGATGTTACCAACAGGTTCAGGGAATGCAGTCCTTCGTTTTACAGGTGCTAATTCTTTTCTTCATTCTTATCATTTGCTGCATATTTTTAATCCTTTTTCTTCCAGTGGTCTGATAAAGGGGCACTCAATAGTAGTGCAAAATCTACTATGGGCTGAATTATCAGCCCAGCTTTTTACAATAATAACTATTGAATTGTTTTTATAAGTATATATTGAAACATCCATGGGTTTTCGTTGTCGATTCAGCTTTCCATGCGGTACTGAGTAGCGTCCATTTTTTTAGTAAACAATCCTCCTAGTCTCCCATAAACAACCGCCAAGAAAAAAAATATTTTTTCAAACTAAAACAGTAATTTTATTTCTCTTAATCAATCAGTGAATCCAATTTTAGTGAAACCACTACAGGAATGAAAATGTCAAATGTATTGCACTAATAGGGTAGTTTCCTTCATCAAAGAAAACAAAAGGCATTGATGGCGATTCGTTACCCACCATTAGTGTATTCATAATACACAAATTATTTGGTTTTTGAAATACCGGTTTAGACGAATGGCAAGGGTCAAATTTTAACCTCATTTGAAAAAGGCCAGATTGGCGCCCATGCGATTCCACTCCACGTGACGTCACAGGGACCTAGTTTCTACACGAGAGGATAGGAGTTATGCATCGTCAGAGGCTACCAATGCATGCATGAGGCACAGAGCTCAGGGAAACATGTCTTAATAATCACCTATTAAAACTGGCTAAGGTCGGAAAGTTTTCTTCGCTTGATAAGGTATTAATAAACCTTTTTTAAGCCATGCGCTACCAGACAGGAAGGTACTCAGCTACCTGTTAGCATCCTGCGTCCTATCAGCGCTCAGAGCCTCGATCAAGGTCACCTACCAGGCGGGAGGGGGAACCAGAAATACGTCACACGGAGAGATTTCCTTACCCGTCGCGTTTTCGCGCGCTTGAAATTTTTCACTTTTCATTTGATCGCGAAAAATAGATATCGTCATTTAAAAATCTAAAATCGTGAAATACGTACTCCAGGAGTAATAATCTTTCGATTTAGGCAATAAAAAAATAATAGGAAACCACCCTATTCCTAGATACCAGTGATTCATGTTACAGCACAGTTCTTGTGAAACCTTTTTTGCACAGTTCTGATCAAACTGTCTTCGCCACACTAGTCTGTCTTCAGTATACATTACTAGCTGGCACAATTGATATTTATCCTAATATATTCTATGCTATTTTTAATTACAATTCACTGGCTATCAAGATGTTCTTTTTTTGGAAAATTTTATTTACCACATTTGCTTGAATCTAAGAGGTACACGATTTCAATAGGACCCTCCTTTTTTGGAACTCTACAAGGGTTTTTATTGATTATTGGAAACCAGAGTCATGTGTTAAGGGTAACTTTCTTTTAAAAACTTGTCTTAATCTCTAGATCCGTAATATTTCCCAGCAAGTGCCACTGCAGCAGGCAACACTACAAGTAGACATGTTATACAATCATAGTTTTTGGTTTCCTTTTGCTATTATTCCAAAACTTAAGGTGACTTCCCTCTCGAGTATGATTGCTTATTAGAACAAAAGGCTCAAATTTCTGGATTAAGTTTGATTACTTAGTGGATCAGCTGCTGTGTCAATCTGAGATGTCAGCTTTTTTGCATGTCCATATTTTTTTGTTGCTGTAAAACCTAGGGTGGATGTAAACTCACAGTAAAACTGCTACTAAATCAAAATGAATATAAAGCACTTCGTTTGCTTGAATTTCTAGCATCAAGAACACTGTGAGAAGACGACAAAGTGCCTATGTGAAATCTTTTGTCGCCGGAAAAAGTTATTATCTAAAAATTCTAATAAAGTCTAATAATAAAAAAAAAGTTAATATCTGACTCGTAGGTAATCAATGTTATGTAATTTATGTTTATAAAATATTGTTTCTGAAGTCCCTACCTATTCTCATGAGATAATTTGGAGAAAAAAGAAACATCTACACATTTCTAAGTTAAGCTTAAGATAAAGCAGGTGAATTCGCTAACACAAGAGAAGTGCACCAGGAGAATAATTGGCTGTTGCCGAATCTTTCCCTGCTGCCAAAGGATGGAGGATATGTTTCAATTTTGCTTGTGAACAAAAAATAAAATGAGCTAAATTATGGTTCAGGTATTCTTAACATTTGTCGCTTGTTGTAAAGCTATCTTGCGACAAACTCTAGTATCCATAATTTAGTGTATGCAACACACAATTGAAGTCGAGAAATTTGCATCTCTTGGTGAGACTTTTATGAAGGATTTGGGATCAAGTTAATGCAAACGCAGTATGTACATTTATAAGCACTAATTTTCTAAACTTAATGTTAAAAATTGCTTAATTAAAAGCTTCGAAAGCCGGAGCTGACCTTTCTTTGTTGGATTCCTTATCTTTGAACCTCGGGAAAATGTATCAGTTGAAAAAGTAAATTTTAAGGAAATTCAGTCTGAACCACAGTAAATTTAACTAAACTGAGGAAGTGTGCTTTAAAGATTTCTTTTTATAATAAAATACCTATATTACTGAGGGCAAGTTCCAGAAGGCTTCAGCGATTTTTTTACCTCATTGCATTCTGAATTTCAACCGGTACCGGTCCTCAATGGAAATTTCCTAATTTTTATACAAATGAAGTTTAATGTAACCCTTGCATGCATGCAGCCAATATTTAATAAACAAAATTGGTGATGTTGTTATATTTCTCTCCATCCAGGGAAAATCCAGCTCAAGTGTACCGCCTCGTTAGATGGCTACAACGTGAATTGTTGGTGCTGCTTCCACTCAACTGCCCTCACCGAACCTTCGTCATGCAGACCATAATTAACAATGTTTTTCAACACCCTATCAGATCGCCCTTCTTCTCCACTCAGTTGCAGCCATATTTGGGTGCCAACACAAGGCATTTCATCCATGAGTTTGCAGAGTATGCTCGTTCTCCGTTTGACATGGGAGGTCACGACAGGGCGGCCACCTACTTGCCCCACGGACCAGCGGCAATTGAAGAAGTTGTGCTTAACTCTCCAACAAATTCTGAAGTATCCGATGCCAATTTGGATGACCTGCTCAACTCTTCCGGTAGTGACATTGAAATTATTGAAAGTGGTGCCCCTCCCCCTGCTCCAGTGGCTGGCCCATCAGGCGTAAGGAGGCCTCGGGCACCACGAGTGAAGATGAACAAGCGTGCAAACCCCATCTTGCCCCTGAGCAATGAGGAAACTCATGAGATTATCAGCTCCTCCTCTTCATCCGATGAATGTGAGGTAATAGGGACTTTCAAGCCACCAACGCCCGAGGTCATAGACATCTTGTCGGACGATGATGAGGGATCACCACGTTCTTCCCCTCCCAATGGTAATGGAGCACAGCAAAGGTTCATGGATCACCCTGAGGAGACGGTTGACCTTCACTCAGAGCAGACCCCAGATGTAACTAACCCTGGTTATCTTGATATGAGTGCAGATCGTCCTCGACTGATAGTGAAGATTGAGTCGGGAAGGATCAAGAGGAAGGCAAAGAAGAAACGACGACGCAGGGACTCGAGCAGCTCTTGGGGAAGGAGTAGTTCAGAATCTTCGGAAAGGGGTGGCTGGTCAGGGGCTAGATCTAAGTGGAAATGGAGTGACAGTGATAGCAATTACGACCCTGGGGGTGAGAGCCGTGGGCGCATACCAAGCGTGGTCGTGCCTCAGCCAAGCTTCAAGATTAAACCCAGTTCCTCCTCGAGGTTAGTTGTGGAGGAGGTGGTCAAGGATGAAGGAAACGGTGAGCGAGAAAGTGATGATGGGAGGAGAGAGCACGGACGAGAGCGGTGTCGCAAGCGGAAAAAGAGTAAACATTCCAAGAAGCACAAGAGGAGCCATAGGGCTGCTGGCGAAGACGAGGACTGGGGCGAAGGAACGAGTGGGAGTGGTGGGGGCCGGCGCTGCAAGATGTGCCGACACAAGCGTTGCCGTTGCAACCATGGTGCCTTGCTTAGCTCGCACAAGAGGATCAAGAACCACCACAGAGAGACGACCGAAGAGAGGGAGTCTGCTTCCGGCTCTTCTCGCTCGAGGAGTAAGTCAAAGAGACACTCAAAATTCAAATACAGTGACAGCAAATGTTCAGACTCTAGTGGTGAGTGAGCTCTCTGATGTATCTTGATTCCACTCCATCTCATGATTGGTTTTTAGTGTGGTCGATATGTTTATTTAATTTCTGGGTCGAGGAGTGATGCATTTAAGGGAGTGAAATTGCTGGCTTATGCAACTTTGTAAATAATAATGAATTTTTTGTTTATCTTGGTTTAGTGATTATAGTGGATATTAATGGAATTCTAAGGCAAATAAATGTTTTTTGACCTCTTTAACAAAAACAAATGAGTACAAATATTTATTAACTTATGCTGTACATTCAAGATCACCTTATTCATGCAAAATGTATTCCTTCCAGATTAAAGGCATGTAATAACCTGCAAAAGAAAGAAAAAAATACCTCAAAATAGAAAAACTGCACATTAACCTGAAAATATGCATTTATCAAAGTTGAACCAAATTAAGTTACACCTGATCCATAGCCCTGTATTCCATATAATGTATGAACCACTAGGAATGAGGGGCTTTATGTTGAATTATGCATCAGGAAATTACACTTATTTGAAATGGTTCAGTACTCAAATGAACATAGTGCATATACATATTATGTCAACCAATCACACTGGCAGCAGACCAAGGGATTCAGTCAACTGTCATGATATCACCAGCACTTCAAATTTAAGATGATATAATTGATAAGTAAAATATAAATCAGTAGGAGCTCTGAAATCTTACGCTCTGTCTACCATATTTTAACTACTGTAGGGATTTATTTACAGTGAGCAGTAATTGACATGATTGACTAGATGTTTGTGTTTGCAACCTGATGGAGGAAGCGTTACCTTACATAGAGTCGATAACGATCCTCAAAGGAAGAATGACGAGAACAGCAGATGGTTGGAATGATGAAACATTCTTTGAATGACAACAGGTAAGTAGTATAATGTTTACCAGGGTTATCATCATAACTATGAATGGATCAGTTCTACTTCTTTTCTGTTCCGGTTTGGTTCTTGGCTTTAGATCCAGGTGTTTATTTACCACTCTAAATGGTAAAGAATTCAATTCTCAAGATTAAAGAAGTTTTTATCCCATAAGTATGTAAATGTAGAACAATGATAATTGCATCGTTGAGAGTTTCTTTTTTCTAATGCTGAAAGTATCTTAAGAGAATCACAGCCATTGAGAAGAAAAATTATAATACCATTCTTGACCAATGCCAATCAGACCTATAGTTGAAATGATAACTCAAGAGTGTAAAAAAATTTCATATGTTATTAGGATAGCCTGTAACCTTGATCTGTTTTCTAAGAAAGGTGGTGGGAAGTATGAGCAGTGAGGGAATTTGGAGGGAGAAGGGTGGCACGTTAGGATAGGTAGGGGTAAAGCTCACTCCAGACTAAGCCACAATGAGGTACATATATGAATTAATGCTCAAATTCGAGGTTGGGGCAAATTTCTTCCCAAAGCTACATAACTACCAAGGTGTTTGGCTGGGGGTTACCTAAAAATTAACCTGAGATTAGAACTTACAAGGGGAGACCACGAAAGTTGCTCCGCCTTTTTCGATGCCGTATTTTTTATGGCCTTCGGAATGGTGAACACATCCCTGAACTAGTAGTGGTTCCGTTGAATGGGCCTTAGCTTGGCTGTAATTAATTAATTTTCATGCGGTACTTTTCACAATCCCAATATAGTCCCATGATATCACTTACATCACAAGTGGTTCGGGTGGGGTAGTGGTTAGCGTATACAGCTACCACCCGGTGGACCAGGGTTCAAGGCTCCGTAATGACTTTTTATTTTCTTGCCTCCAATGTGATCATACGGCGTCAACTTTTTTATTAATTTTAATTGCGACAAGCATAGACATGAGACTATTTTTTTATCACCATAATGGCGTTAGGTATTTAAGCAGTGTCATTTCAAACACGGAGGTACGACGACTACACTAGCATGGGGTTGGTGTGCGCCAAATTGTTAATTTTTTCATTGCTTATACTGATCAACTTCCACATTAAAAATGGAAACCACTCTTGCTAGAGCACATGCCATTAAAGGCTCGCGGCGACCAACAACATCCGTACAGACATAATTAATAAGAACAAAAAACGATTATAAAATGCCATATTTCTCGAACACTTGTAACTCACTTTACTCCAAAGGGAGTTTACTTACACAGTACCTATGTGCTAAAATAACCATTCCGAAATATAATTTCCATTAATAAATAGGATGAAATAAAAGTTTATGACCCTGGACCGGACGTGGTAGCGTATAAAATACGTCAATCTTCGAAAGCCAAGGATTTCAACATCGTACGTACATTCTGGGCTAGAATGGTCTCGTGTATTCCTACAATATACTTTGACTGTCTATATTGCGAGTTTTCAAAGTTCGAGGTATTGTAGCTAATTTTTTTTAGATCAGCAAGAGGAACCCGTCACACGTGGAGTATAAATTACGCCGGGAGACCGGCCGTATACCACCTCTGTACCTTTATATCTGTATCGCCTATACATGTACAAGATTTTACTAATTTCTACAAGTAAAGATTAATTTTAACAAAAATCGAGTATTATCATATATGCACATAACATAGGCAAAGTACTCCATTCGCCCGGTTGTGATGCAATAACAATCGCGCCCGCTAGAGGGTTAAAAGCAACAATTACACCAAATGTGTCTTGTGCTCGCCGCTTCCCAAAATCTTCCGTAGCCCTTCCAATATAATAACAAGAAATGCACCAACAAATGCCATTTCTACCAAAAAAGCCACTGTTTTAGCCCCCCGTTAATCTTTCGCCATGTTTTTGAGTAGAAAGTGGAGCCTTCACTTCTCCGCGTTGAAAATGACACTGCTTAAATACCTAAACGTCATTATGGCGATAAAAAAAATAGTCTCATGTCTATGCTTGTCGCAATTAAAATTAATAAAAAAGTTGACGCCGTATGATCACAATGGAGGCAAGAAAATAAAAGGTCATTACGGAGCCTTGAACCCTGGTCCACCGGGTGGTAGCTGTATACGCTAACCACTACCCCACCCGAACCACTTGTGATGTAAGTGATATCATGGGACTATATTGGGATTGTGAAAAGTACCGCATGAAAATTAATTAATTACAGCCAAACTAAGGCCCATTCAACGGAACCACTACTAGTTCAGGGATGTGTTCACCATTCCGAAGGCCATAAAAAATACGGCATCGAAAAAGGCGGAGCAACTTTTGTGGTCTCCCCTTGTTAGACCCTAATGCCAGTAGTCCAATGCTCGACCCACTCCAGGGAATCACATGGCTCGGAGACATTTAACCTAAGTTTTAATTGAACATGGAGCCTATGTTAGCTTAGATCATCAGTCTATATGTGCCTAAAACCCCTAAATTTATCATTCTTTTCATCAAGTACAAATACTGTAAATGTATGTATTCATGTACCACAAGTTCGAGAAACCAAGTCAATAATTTAAATTCAGAGCAGAGGTCTTGCTAATGGTATTTAAGGTTGAAGTCGGAGAGTTGTGGTTTTCCCTGCTTTAAGCATAAAAGATACTTATTGCTGGTAGTTTCTTAGGGGGCCATCCATTAATTACATGTGGCATTTAGGGGGTCAAGCCGATTCTCACATAACCTCACGTGGAGGAGAGGGGGGGGGGGTCCTGGCAAATATCATGTATGTAATATTTTTCCCCAAGAAACAGTGTAAAATTGTGTTCCTAGTATTCTTAAAAAATAGTCTTAATCTTGAGTCTTAACTAATTTTAAATAAAAATGATTTTAAAAATTGTTTTTTAAACAAATCCAACATATTGAAGCATAGATTAATGTATTTACAATGAAAATATGCATTTTGAACAATCTCACGCAAGATTAGAGGGTTGGAGTTGAGCCAAATTTATTTTTATTTTTTACTTGATTTTATTCCCAAATACAGCTCTCATAGGCCATTTTATATCAGGGTATTCAACAAATTTAACAATTAAACGTACACGAAAAACCATGCCCTGAATAGGAGAAACTTACTCTGGCGGGACTCAAACCTGCAACTACATGTTTGGCAGCCAAGGACTTTACCTCCACCACCACTGAGGCCGACTAAATCTCACGATATCTCACCAACGGGGAAGAGGGGGTCTCCAATAATCACCAAAATAATGGAAACCCCCTAATCTGTCAATCAGTCTTTCCATAAGAGCATAATTTCCCTAAAAACTGTGTTCTTTTTCCCCACAAAACAGAGCATTATTAGCTTCCCCGGCAATGGAGTGGACGGTACCAAAAGTGAGGAGGAGGGGGTGTACAAAAATCACCTAAATAATGGACAACCCCTAATCTGTCACTCAGTCTTTCCATAAGAGCATAATTTCCCTAAAAACTGTGTTTTTTTCCCCACAAAATAGAGCATTATTAGCTTCCCCAACAATGGAGTGGACGGTACCAAAAGTGAGGTGTGTTTATGAGGATGCATTATCCTCACAAACACACTTATGGGCTCTACCTTTTTTTGGGACACATTTTATTCAAACGTTAGGGCAAAAGTTTCAAATTGTGTATACAGGAAAATGTTGACCTGGATCCAATTTATTTTATCGACAGTGCAGTATTCTTAACTTATCATCAGAGTTGCAAGCAAGCTAACATCATGATGTGAGGAACCAGGGGCTGGGTGTTCAGGCATCAATGTTAACGATATAAAAAAATGCAAATAAAATATTACAATAAAGATTAACAAAGCTTAGTTTCTAAATGACATCTTAAATGATCTGAATATTTTCATCTGGTCGTTTCAAAACCACATACCACACCAAAAACAAGAAAAGTTCATGGAAGTACCTTAAGTGCAAGCAAAGTCTCTATTCCATATCCAAAGCTAAACTTCGACCACTGCTGATTCAATTAGCACTCAGATTTAACAGAATAAATGATGAACATTTGACAAAAAATATGAGAATACATATGTCAAGAGTTTCCCAATTCCTAAGTAAAATTTCTGGACTTTCCTCTGTCCAATGACAGGTACCACATATGTATATGAAGTGGACAAGGACATTGATTCTGCAAGTGTTTCCAAATGCTTCAAGGTAGAAATTATGATGCAACGGTAACAATTACCTCTGGTGAAAAGACACTTAACATACTGCACAAAGCCACGAGGCAGGTATATATTATGGTGAGGCAACCAACAGCATAGGACAGAGGCCCCATGAAGGAAGCCTCGCATTGAGATTAGCCTGCTCTCAACAAAATGTATCACGGGGATCACAGCTTAATGTCTCATCCACAGGATGTTATGCTGTACTTGAAGTGCCATCCATGAAACAACACAAATTCGGCGGTTTTTGAATCACCTACACCACCACAGTGATTTGAACATGGGCCATAGGGAGGAAGCCAGAATATAAAACACATTTTTTAGGCTTCTATTACTACTAACTCATAATGAAAAATAGAAATAAAATCACTATGTTAAGTTTCACATAAATTTCTTTCACCAACCTACACTTCAATTAAAAATCCATCATTAATAGGGTAGTTTCCTTAATCAAAGAAAACGAAAGGCATTGATTCCGATTTGTCACCCAACATTTGTGTATTCATAATATACAAATTATTTGGTTTTATGAATCCCAGTTTAGACGAATGTTAATGGTCAATTTTAACCTCACTTGAAAAAGGCCAGATTGGCGCCCATGTGATGCCACTCCACATGACGTCACAGGGACCTAGATTCTATTCGAGTAGTCAGGAGTTTTACATCGTCTGAGATTACCAATGCATGCATGAGACACAGAGCTCAGGGAAATATTTCTTAATGATCACCTATTAAAATTGCCTAAGGTCGGAAAGTTTTCTTCGTTTGATAGGGTATTAATAATCCTTATTTAAGCCAAGTGCTACCTGCTAGAAGCCTGCATCAAATCGGCGCTAATAGCCTCGCACCAAGGTGGCCTCACACAGTGGAAGCTGGAACCAGAATGACGTCAGATGGGCTTTTCCTAGCATTCATACTTAGCCGTCGCGTTTTTGCACGCTTGAAAATAATCACTTTTCATTTAATCGCGAAAAATAGATTTTGTCATTTAAAAATCTAAAAGTGAGAAATACGTACTCCAGGAGTAATTATCTTTCGATTTAGGCAATTTCAAAAAATAGGAAACCACCCCATTGTGTGATGTTGTAATTAAGGCAGCTTGCATGAAATACTGTCATCTTGAAAATGATATAATTGAAACCTATGTCAGTGAACTAAATTGACGTGAAACTTCACAGCACCATTTTATTTCTTTATGGCAAAGCCAGCACTAGCCACCAAAATGACCCACCCAATCCCTCAACAAAGCTACAATTAGTAGGAACCGTCACAATGTACTCACTTCATGATATCATCTATATCCAGGTGCCTAGCACGCTTTGTTTCAAATTCTTCCCTTACAAGAATAGAATCAACGAGTGCTTTGATGTCAAAATCCTCTGGAATCACCTGAAGAGAAAACAAATAAGATGAATGGAACATTGTCACTCCAATAGAGAAAATATAACACAGAAAAAAACCAGGCTCATTTCATGTGCACTTGAAATTTTATGATATTTCTCCAGATCAATATTGAGTACCATCCAATTATGGCAGATAATGAATCATCATCATCAGCCAACAATCAAGAAATTGGTTTTCTTTGTTCAACTCTCCTAAAGAGTCGAGTGTCGGTCGAAGTCAGTAGTTCATAAAAATTGGAGTACTCAGAGAACCACACTTCAAGGTGAGTAAATGTAATGAAATACATGAAAAACTGAAGGACTCACAATAGCAAGGTTATAGGGATGAAGTAACTTCACAGCACCATTTTATTTCTTTAAGTGAAGCCAGCACTACATTAGTCACCAAAATGACCCAAATGAAAAACTACATGTCTGAAGGAGCGACTCCTTTGACCACAGTACATCTAAAAGAACACATGCATACTACGGTATTAAAGGATTAGTAAATAGATACATTTAACAAAGGATAAGGCTTTTAAAAAAATCAAAAAAATACTGAGGCCCAAACTTTATTATGAAATCCAAAATAAGGTAAGAAATGAACAATGTAATAAGATACTACAGTCAAGACACCAGTCAAGCTAAGAATGGTTCTACAGTATCAAAAACCTTATCAAATAACATGGTCATCACTTTTAATTACAGGACGAATAAAATTGAATGTCTGTAACTAGTTTGATGCTAAGTGTCACGTCAATAGAAATAAACAGACTATGTTAGCTCAGATCAGGAAAGATCAATCAATGGATGGGGTCAGCACTGAATGAGTTATTGACCCTATATTGCACTACACAGAGGGTCTCTGAATAAACAACAATTACCTGATATTTAAATTTTCCCTTTTTCCAATTTGAAAGATATGAAAATCAAGAATGGCACTGTGCAGTCATTCATAAACACAATAAAAATCAGGCAGGATGATTTGGACAAACCTTGTGGGACATGATAACATAAAACATGATTAACGAACAGTCAGTACAGATCCATTGCTTCTATTCTCATCAATTTTCAGGATTTCAAAACCTTGAAAATGAAGCTAAAGGCACAAAAATCAGTGGAATGGAATAAATGTAGAATCTTGCCTAGGATTTTTTAAATCATGTTCAAAATAAAATTTTATTGACAAACGGTGTACATATATTCATAGCACCTCCGAAGAATAGCCATAATTCATATTCAGGGATTTTCTTTTTTGGTTATTGTTTATGATTCCTACATGAAATGAATGTTGCTGGGCCATTAACACATTCAGCGCGGAGTACGTCAATTGACGTGGTTCCGTCCAAGCCGAGATACGGAGCACGTCAATTGACGTGCTCTGCCGGTCAGGCCGGGAGCCCTTTCTCCACCTCCGTACGCGACTAATATCTACTTCCGAGTCTTCCGATTGTGTGCATGGCCTTCAGCAAGCTTCCCTCTTTCAACTCGTGTGCAGCGTTTGTAAATAGCAGTATTTGAACAGAAGTTATGGCGCGAAAACCTCTCTCCCTTTTTCTTTCTTATTTTATCGGCAAATTCTGACGACTTTCATGAAAATCGGGCCCGCATTGAATGTGCTAACCTTCCATCATATGAAGAAGAAAAAAATCTTTACAAGAAAGCCACAAAAAATGCCAAGAGGAGAAGGCACTTAAGTCTAATTAAATGGACTCTTCCTGACTTTAACCCAAATGTGGAGCAGTAAGTGAAAGGAGCAAAATGCAGCTGAAGATGTACCATTGTTTTAGAATTCAATGGAAGGATACAATGGTGTGATTATATCAAGGCTAAAAAAGTTACTCTACAATTACAGTTTATCCATGATAACAAGCAGTCGGTAAAATAATTGGAAAATTAAATAGCACTTGCACAAAACCCCAGTCAATGACTTCAGTTGACATATTTTGGCTTTGAAAATGAAAAGTGTGTCTACGTTTCTGCATAGAGTCAAGTAAAATATAGTAAAATATCAGGAAAAAGTAACGACCCCGCCAGGATTCCAACCTGGACTCTGTTGATTGCTAGTCAGACGCATTATCCATTGATCCAGAGGGCACATTCCTTTGTTTCAAAGAATTAAGTTGTTAAAATTTAGACTGGAGCTGATCGATAAATACAGATGCTAATTATAAGAAATGGTGGCTCATTCTGCCCCTGAAGAATTAGAAATAAAGTACAAATGCATTGTCATCTGGTTCTGTCCTGAAATGAAATTTTTTAAGTCGGTAGCTGTTAAATTTGACCAAATATTTTCCCTGGAGGGCCAAAGTAAGCAAACTGACAAGGAGGTGGCTTAATAAAAAGGTGGAAATAAGCTGAAGCTATACATCTACAAACTAGCAGAATACAAACAATAAAACAAATTAGGAAGAAAGAAGAAAACCTTGTTGTTTACTTCAGTGGATGGGGTAATTGCCATCAGTGAAAATTTCTATATTGCAGGAAACATTATTCTGATTTAGAACAAGTGTTAAAACTAGCATAATATGTAGCAGTTTAATACACATGTATGGAATAAATGAGAATGATTGCATTACAAATATGAAATGCTCCCAAGTCCAATGTTATAAATCAGGCAAAAACCAACAAGGACTCTTCCACCAAAGAGCTAGTAAATTGCTCTGCAATTTTGCCGAGTGAACCTGGTATGGTGAAAGGACAAAAAATTCCAGAGGCTGAAATTTGACTGGAGCTCAAATACTTGCTATGCCATAAATTTAGGACATTCAAATGACATGGCATTAATGGAGGATAAATAACAGTAGCAATTATTAGTACACATCACACAAAAATATACATATTAGAGCATGCACCCTTGAGTCTCAAAAACAATGAACCAGAATTGATCACGAATACAAGGCACTGGATCGTAAATAATGTTAGCAAGAAATTTTTTGCAATAGTTAAATATGTACCAATTGCACACCATTGAAGATGATTTCAACGCAACTAAACCATAAAATATAACAAACCTTATTAGTGACTGAACAATGCACTCTATAGTTCTTCTCCAGCATCATCATCACCGCCGTTTGCTTAAGAATGGCTGATAAGGTTTTGTTCTTCCGCACAAAAATCGTCCGAGTCAAGCCATCCCATTCACGGAAGTCAATAGGTGGAGGAGGATTGCGAGGCTCCAATCGTACGACGGAGGACTCGACCTTCGGAGGAGGCCTAAAATTATTTTTTCCAACCTGTACACGACGAAAAAACAGACCCAAGTATTATCCATCCGCAAACTATGATAACATATTTCAACTGAGAGTCATGGAAAAATCATAAGTCAGAACAGCATAAGAAATATCAATTCAAACAAGCATTAATTTCAAAGCAAACTCATACTCAAGAAGAAATGTCACAGAAACACAATCGAGAATAAATGTACGACCATACAGGAAAAGATCCTTTGGGTAAATGATCAAAGATCACTCAGGTTAGAAAGTAATTTTCAACTATAAAATGTGAAGGTCTTGATGAAAAATAAAAATTTCATTACCTTCATAAGTATGTCAACACGGGCAAGCAACTGAGTGTTTACAGACAGCCTGCAGTATAACTTGTCACCAGGCTTGGCCACAAGTCTTTGGGCGAATTCCCTTTGAAACATAAGGACTGCACACTTGAAAAATGGTCGATGAAGCAAGAGGCGAAATACTAATGGAGATGATATCTGATAAGGTATGTTTGCAACACAAACGTCGAAAAAGGGTAGTTCAGTTTTCAATACGTCTCCAACCATCACCTGCAATTTAGGTTGTAAGTGAGTACCTTGAACTCTTTTCAACAGTTCAGCAACCAACCTGTGAAACAAGGTAAATTATGATAAAGAAGATTATACAGTCATTAAAAATAATTTCAGATTGAATGAGCACTTGAGAATTATGTGAATGAAAATGAAATTATACATCGGCAAATAATAATTATGATTGTACTCGAGGTCGCAAATACTGTTAAAATCACCCACATAATCAAAAAAGAGAAAGAGAGAGAACTATTTGAAAAAGTTACCTGGTATCCACTTCACAGGCAATAACTTTTTTGGCTATTTCCAATAGTTTAACAGTTAAATTTCCTGTTCCAGGACCAATTTCCAAAACGACATCGGTTGATCTTATTGCAGCCTTGTCCACCATCCCCTGAATGATAAGGGGGTTTTTCAATATATGCTGCCCAAACTGTTTGTTAAATAATATCCCTTGCTTCGCAATTTCATTGTGAAGTCTTGCTTTCTTTTCACTTTTGACTTTCGGCATTGTCAACCTCGAAGCTAAACAAGGAAAATTTACATCAAATGACCATTACTTGTTTGGCACTTGAAAATATAAACAACACGTGGGATGACGCACTCCGACGGTCATTTGATTTTGATTGTAATTTTTCCCGGCGAAACATATATGGCAGCACAAGAAAGGGGCTTTATCAGCGGGGAATTCGAAATGTATTCGCATGTTTACGATATTCACAGAAGAGGAACGTTATGAATAATTTTAACGCAGATAAAATTTATGAAAAATTTTTCATGCATAAAATAACTTGATATTTATTATAAAATATGCCAGCTGTATCCTATGGATTATGCTCAAAAAGTGTGGTGAACGGATGTTTTCTATTTCATTGTCACTGCTTTGGCCTAATCCATAAGAGCTCAAAGAAAATTCAAAAATTCTCGGCGAAATGTATGCCTTGTGATTACGAGACACTTGATGGGAAATCATACAGCTTATACAGCTATATCCAGCACGGACATCTGCACTACTTTACTCCTAGGACTTAGGAGACAAACTTAAAAAGGCCTCAACTCCTACAAAGCTGAGCAGGCCTAAAAAGAGCCCTTTCAAAGGGCTTGGCGTGTATTCTAAGTGGAAAGTCAGACTCTGCTGCCCCCACTACTGACTCCCTAGAATTTCAGCTGATTAAAACAGATTCTTTCAAGCGGATATCCATTGTCACTAAAATGGACCATATTTGAACTCCCACTTACAATTAGAACAAAAAATTGGCAATCTTTGGCAGACACGAGGATAGAACACAGTATAAAATTACAGACCCAGAAAAGACAGCAACTGATCAACTTCCACCAGTTATAACAATGGCTTCATTACATCAATAGCAATTTCAGTGCAAAGTTGTCATTAATGATATCAATTTGAAATAATGAAGGGTATTCATTGAGTGTTACGATAGTATCTTTACGAAATAGGGAAATTTGGATATATCAAGTTTCTAGTCCATTTAGTGTGGAGCACATCAAGGCAGGGGCGCAGCTAGGAATTAAGGCTTGGGGTGAGGGTTTAGGTGCAACTAATACTGGGGCGTGTGGGGGTATGGAATATCCACCAGGATAAGCAGTACATGCGAGATTAATAAATTGCGGAATTTTAAGATAAATGGATCAAAATGGTGAGTTTTACGGCTTTATGAGGGATATTTTATTAATCCTTACACTATTCTATTAGTAATATCAATCCAATTAAGTAAAATAGATTAAACTTAAAAATTTCTCTGAGCTCTGGGGGGGTTTTATCCCCCAAACCCTCCCCCCCTCGCTGTGCCACTGCATCAAGGAACCAATGTTTTCTTGCTTTGATTTCATCTTAGGCACATATGAAGGGATGAATCCACATGGTACCATTTCGGCCACACACCATTGACTCCAAGAAGCCAAACTGCAGTATTAACACCTTGTTTCATTGAGTGCTGACCCTACCAAAAAATACTTGTGAGAAACTAAGCAACTTCTGCGATTGTAGAGTAATACATCATATGCTGATCAGTTAAGTTCAATCACCACTTAAATATATTGAAATGTATGTTCTACCGAATACATGGATTATGAAAATATAATGTGTTCAATGCATTTTCAAGAGCACTGAATCTTGTCCAAGTCTTCTATGAATAAGTTGCTCCAACCAAGGGGAGCAGGGGAGGCAGAATTGTGGGAGTGGGATATCTCTCCCTTTCATTGTGCCAGAAAAAAATACCGACTTACTGGTTTATTTCAAAGCTGCAGTGTGAACGGTGGTGAAATTCATATTGACTGCAGAGAGAAAAAATTACCCTCGAAATCGAACCACGGATCTTCGGTTTTCTGGGCCACTGCGCAGACAGCTACACTATCCAGGTTCTTAGATTCCTATGGCAATTTTATTGAGGTTCAATGGCAGTAGGTGTTAGGCCCTTGGAGCAAAAAAGAATTGCAACGTGAGGGAACATGGGATTCAAAAGAAGGACCACTGCAAGATGAACCCAGGCAGATCATTCCCTCTGTAACATGAACTAACATTCCTCCAGGTAAGTCTGGTTTTGCTAATGGTAGTCCATGTTGCCCAAAGGATGGCTCAGGATTCTTTCATCCTCTCTATTCTGTCCCAATATACTTATCCCAGAGTCATTGTCTGACTCATCATAGCTGCTGCGTTTCTTTTTTTTTCCTTTTCCTCCTGGGGTCTGGGATTGAAAGTCTTTGATTTATGGGTTTAGCTCTAAGAGCGCATCCTACCACAGGCGGATTTAGGGGGAGGCACAGAGGCACGTGCCCCCCCCCCCCCTGATGCTTAAAAAATAGGCAATATTTTTAATACAATAAAAAAATGTCTATTTTAATAAAACGGCTATAAATATTTATACATTAATAACTTAAATATTAAAATTAAGAGTATATTTTGCAGATAATTGTTGCTTGTAGTTTTTAAACCTAAATATTAGAAGACAGTTTGCTGTCTTCTCATCTTTGAAATTGTCAGACCCTGGTGCCCCCACCCCAGAAAAAATCCTGGATCCACCCTTGCATCCTACCCTAGGGCTGTAGCATAGCCAGGTTTTTGGAATGGGGGGTTAACCGGAGATGTCAGGGCCCTTACGGGATGTATGGAAAACGCCCCAGGGCAAAGGTCCACAGATTTCCGCGAAAATTTAGTTTTAATTTTTAATCTTAAAAACACAACTTTTAGGACTCAAAATCAGTAACTTTGTACAAGTATTTATTAAATAAAGTACCTATATTATATTTATTGAGGTCATCTCACTCGTTTTTGGCGCCTCTTTTAAAGGCTGAAGGGGGGTTGTAACCCAGAAACCCCTGTGGCTATGTCGCCTCCTTAGGGTACCAGTTCCTTTGTCAGTATTTATAGTGCATCTACAGAAAAATCTCTCGACTATTTTCCCATAGGATTACCTACTATTTCCCTAGACACAGTAAATCGGGTTTTGCTAGAGGTGGCCCATGTTGCCAAAATGACTGAGTGAGATTCTCCATTGTTTCCCTTCCATACCTATTTCTATCCTGGAGGCATCTTAGGGCTCCTTAAAGGCCGTTTTACACGGTACACGGAATTGCACAATCTGACGTACGTGTGAAGGCACAATCAAAATTGCGTTGTGTAAAGCGGTGAATTGCTAGAACACATGCGAGAATGCATGGATGCGAGACAGCAAAATAGCCCATTCTAATTTCATTCATGCTTTCACCTAATTTCACGCCATGTTAGAAATTAATGCAGCTGCGCAATTCCGTGCCCCGTGTAAAACGGCCTCAATTGCGGTGGTGTCTTGCTCCTCTTATCCTCCCTCCTCTTGAGTCCAGAAGTAAAAATCACTAACTAATGAGCCTGGCCTCAGGACTGTATTCCCGCAAAACCACTTAGGGTTTAGTTCCATTGTGAATGAAGTATGTCTAAAATGTGGTATCAATGGATCACACATTTTTTTCACAATTTCTTCACATGGGTATGGCTCATGCACTTAAAAAAGTGACCGGTAGGTATGATAAACAGGAAGGTCCTTAAAATTAAGATGAAAATCATTTGTACACAAGAAAGATTACTTTCACTTGTCTTTATTCATTAGCTACAAGACATTCATTGTCCTTGAATACTCATAGGTTAAAAAGAGGTATTTATGATTTGTTCTCATACGACTATTCTCACATAGAGAATAAAATATTATGCAGAACGAATATACTTACATTATTTACTTAAAACTTTCTTACAAATCAGCCTTCCACATAATTTGTACACTTTTTACAATTTTCATTTAACTTAAGACTGACATATTTGCCATGCAGCACATAAATAGTGGCTTTCACCCATAATATTTTACAAAATAAACAAACTGGCATAATGTCATTCAGTATAAATACAATGATTTCCATGGAAATAAATGAACCACATAAATATTGAATCCACAAAGGGTATGATTTTTATGAGACAGATAAATGACAAAAAGGCGAGGAAATGGAACTTTATGATGCAATAATAACCTCCTTCCCTCTTTTTTCAAGTCCAACTCTCAAAATCACAATCAATAAAATTGTGAACATGATTTAATACATCCTAAAGGCTGAAAGCTCTGCCAAATTCGCATGGCCTGCGCAGCCGTAGGTTTTCCCAATACATAGATAGACCTCAATCAGCAAACTTCGAGAATTTGAGAAGAGCACGATAAAATTCCAAAACAGACCACACTCATGTCCAAAATTTGTGTCGACTGGTTTAACAAGTGATGAAAAACAGCTTTACATCACTTTTAATAGTCAAAATGGACATTTTTTGTTTTGGTGACACAAACTGAGAGGATTTTGTTAACCTAGGGAGGTACACCACAATGTTCAAGGAGTTTTTTCTTGAGGGCAAAGGTACATTTATGAATGAAGAAAAAAACAGTGGCGCACCCACTCGTGAACGTAAGTGGCCTGACAGGTACTTTCAGTTGTAGGGGTTTTCACTCATATTTCATGACTTCTATACACCAAGGAAGCTTCTTGACTGTCTTCCACCAGTTACGAAGTTCATCAAAGAAGTTAATCACCACTGTTGACTATGTGTTGCAAAAGTAAATGCACAATAATTAAGCAGAATACTGTCATCATTTTGGAGCTAATTAAGGTAAAGCACAAAGCGTCAATTCACTATCGTTTACATTGGAGAGATAACGACGGCAACACCACCACTGTACTGGGATTCCCCAATCCATTCTTGAATACTGATCGAGTCTTGATACGGCAGACTAAGTGGCTATTGTAAATAATCCTGAAGTAACCCAACGAATGAGGGATTGGTAACATAGCACCATAAATGGAAGGAGTTTCAGCACAGGATACTGTAATGACAGAAAAGAAAAAAAAATAAGTTGAACATAAGGGTGCTCAAAAAATGCCCTGCACATAATCAAGAGTAAATATAATCAGATACATACACCAACAAAAATGAAACTGTAAATAAAGGAGCACTAGCTCTTGAAACTTACCACTATGAGTATTTTCCTGAACCTGCATCTGAGGATGAATCTGTACCGGATGTATGATCACGATACCTTCGGACTCTTATTGGCTCTCTTTCAACACTACCTGGAATGAGAATATTATTTATTTAGTGAATCAGCAATAAAAAATTTATTTGGAGAAGAAAAATGATTACAAAATTAACAATCACAATAAGGGCCCCTCGGCATTGGCAACTTTTTCACAGCAACTATTTAGTTGCCAAAAACCCACGTGGTCTATTCCTGCCAGCAACAGTTAAATCACCCTCGGAATAGGTCCAGATGCAATTATTTAGTTGCGACAACTAAAAAGTCGCACGTGGGCGAAGCCACAGTCAATGACATGTGTTTCATTGGATCTTCCTCAAACCAACTAAATAGTTACTTTGTAGAAGTTGTCAGTGCACAGGTACCCTTACGCTAGCACACTTCAAGTCATCCATACATTCTGCACCATTGTCAACATTTTTAGAGGTGTTTAACTCTGCATCCTCAAGTATAATAATAAGCTTTAATTATTAATTTCAAGGAAGTAGAATGTCTCACTCTTCTTAATGCTTGTTGCAATGGAGAATTTGACCTGGGGAAGTTACCAAGCTACACCAAAAAATAATGATGTTTTAGAGTGTACAAAAATATAATATTGTACGAACATTATGATGCATCATAAAAGCTGGCCAATGATGCTTCTCATCATTTATTCTTGCGCAGAAACCAATAGCTATTAACGGCTAAAGAAAGCAATAAACAGCATGGTTAAGCTCAAAAATAAAAATAGGTGCATACATATTTTTAGACTTTCCAGACTCATATATTCCGTTTTGTAGTGAACAACTTTTGTTTGAAGGCAGAAGTCACTTCAGCTAAGTCACTGATCCGTGGTCGAGAATGCTCTTAATCTTTCCAAGCAAACTAAATTCACCAAAACACTATCAGGCCATTATGTGCCCCTGAGCATAAATGTAACTGCTCTGTTATTTGCCTGGTAAGGAGAGTTTGCATGCGGTAGGGCTGGGTTCCACCGTGCATGGAGTGGCAAAACAGTCAGGGAGCGGGTACATAGCTACAATTGGAGTCACACAGAGTAATTATGAGCCCTGTATAGACAATGTTGAGCTCACATGTTAGATGGCTGCGTAAAAGAGTTGAATGCAGAAATGCACTACATATTAGGGGAAACTCATCAATGCCTTGAATATCTGAAAGTATGAATTCTGCAAACAAAACACCATAAAAGGTTTCAATTAAGGCCGTTTCACATGGGATACGTTATTGCACAGGTTAGCACTGAAAACATGTGGAAATTGCGAGAATGCTAGCTTGGAATTAAAGCAAGGGTTATTTTCTTGTCTCGCATCCACACATAGCCGTTTTTTCGTTTTGTCAAAAACTGCTACGGGCGTACACACAGTGTTACCCAGATGTTAAGCGAATTAGGCTGGGAGCCATTGGAGACTCGGAGGCAGCGCGCTAGGCTTAAATTGCTTGAACAATTGAGAATGGATATCTTTAAGAGCGACACAGAGAACATAATATTAGAGCCACACTATATTTCCAGGTCCGATAGAAGCGATAGGTACATTAAGAGAGATGTTTTGCCGAACAGATAGATATGGGAGTTCTTTTTTCCCCCGAACCATAAAGGATAGTCCCTAATAAACGCTAGTCCCAACCTCGTTAGATGACTTCATTTTTTTTAGCGGTAAACGGTAGGTGTCCTAACATCCCCCGCCACACCCCTTTTAGGCGGCTTGCGGGGTATTATGTAGATGTATATGTAGACATCCTTACATGTGTTCTAACAATTCACTGCTTTACAAGACACAAATTCAATTGGGCCTTCGTACATACGTCAGATTGTGCAATGACATGCCACATGTAAAATGGCCTCTAGGAATGTACGAAAGTGAAAAAGAATGGGGAGTATGTGTATCAACATTTAACCCCGTCAGCAGACATCCTGTTATGGAATGAGAGCCTAAAGCAAAAAGAAGTGTAAGTAACTCACTTGACAGAGGTCCGTGGACTTCTAGTTTGACCTTGGCTGTGGCTGTAACTTTAGTTGTAGTGACATGCGGCACTGAAGATGATGAAGATGATGTGGTGGTACTACAGTGACCAGGAGGTGGCGTATGAGCTGCACCTGAAGTGTCACTCGAAGAAGAGACTGATGAAGAGCATTCTGAATGCTGCTGATTTCCCTGCAAAACATAAAGCATACATAATAAATAAAATGAATGAAAAAAATACTATTCCAGATCCTAAGAATTAGTAGTATAGCCACCCAACAACACAGTACAGTGAAGAAATACAACTACTCTACTTACCTTGGATGTGTGAAAACCAAACTTGAGGACCATTAACAACAAAGGGCTATCATGAATAAGCAAAATAAAGTCTGACAGCAATACAATCATCCCATATTCAGCCTTGAAACTTAACAGACTTAAAAACAAAATATGAAAAATGCTGTCACCTGCTTGAAAGTAGCTAACCACATCATTACAGATTTGACGGAGAGTGAAAGATAAATAGTACAAAGTACTCCCTACAGTAATTGTTCAGGAGAGAGCGAAATAGTAAACTTTTCCCACCCTTGCCCATGCAAGTATGTAATACTTCAATTTACCATAGCTATGAGCACAAAAAGAAGGGAAGAGAAGTTTGTATCATCATCACTGATAATGATGATGCAAACAGCATTGAAACAGGTCAGATATTAAATTATTTTTTGGAAAATTCCCAGTTTCTTATATTAATAAGCTACACTTCCACCAGGATCAAACATGAAAAAACATTCCTCATTTGGGACACACCATTGGGAGCCACAGCAAAACTAAATGAGATGATACTATGGGCACAGAGAATTCTGTTTGCAAGCAGTAGAATTTCATACTTGTAAAGTCAAATTACGAACTTTAATGACTTACAATAAAAGGGTAGAATCTCCCTTGCACGCTCACACATTTTTACCTTAAGAAACAAAAAATAGCAATTTTTAAAATGAGAAACGTCATTGGATGGCTGGGATTGTCCGTTACCTCCCATTAATGCAAAATGTTAGAAGAAGGTCCCAAAACTCACCTTGTTCTGCGTGTTTGATGGCGAGGATGGCCTCCCAGAGGGCGGATGATGATAAGACGTCGTCGTTGTCGTCTCAAGCACCAGTTCTGGCTGCACCAATATGGTTTGCTGTTGCTGTGGCTGCTGCTGTCCATCACTTGAAATGCCTCCTCCTCCCAGCCCCTGGTTGCTGGCTGCAGAGTTCCAGGAAGCCTCCTCCGTGATGGTCGTGAGGGATGGCTCCCGCCGATGCAATGGGATGGGTGCTGGTGCCCTCCGACTCCCATGGCACGATATGTGACCACTCGATGATCCCCAGGACCGATCCTGGTCCCTCTGGCTTCCCCGACGGTACCTTGGCAGTGGTGAGGGCTCTGGTGATGGCGTAGACATTCGCTCAGGATTGTCGTGTGGGACAACCTGTGAGGAAAAATAATATCAGTACAAAAATTGAGGTGAATTTGGATTAAATTTAGTGGAGTGTTATGACCATTGCCCCATGCTTAGATGGGGGTTTTAAAAAATGATAGATATAATTTCTGAGTCTATATTAATACAATAAAATGTGATAAAGAGAAAGTAACTATTGAGTTGTAAACAGTTATATCCATGGAAGGGTTTGATACATGTCATACCAACTAGTTGGAAAGATGAATTGCATCATTATATAAAATATATTCCACAGATTTCATACAGCAAAAATATATAATAAAGAACAACAAAAAACACCCCCAACAACCATGGAATGAAAAATTCTGAAGCTTTATAAATATTATGATTAAAAACTTATGGGCTATGTCGCCGTGTCAATTCTTGGGTGGCCCCAACGTTTCCCGACCGATGCTGGTCGCTTTTTCAAGGGATTATATTTATACATAGTTTAAAACTTTCATACATTCAACAACATTCTACTCATGACATCATTGAAAAAAATCGAGCCAGAATATCAACTTGGCCTCCCACAAAAAAGGCTAATAGCAAAAAGCAAATAAGTACGATGTGCTTACCTCAGCAGATGGCCCAATGAGAGAGAGAAGAACAGGAAAGATGACTAGACCATTAAGTAGCCCCACAAGAATGAATGCAAACAGTACATGGAAAAAATACCTGAAAAAATAAAAAGAGAGATATTTTAAAAGAGTGAGATTAAAAAATTCAATTCTACATCTTCACATCACCATTAGCATTGCTACACAGGCATTTTACACGAGGCGACCGTTAATTCAAAGCAGCAATGTTAATGACCATGGGATTAGAAATGTTTAAGAGGTGGTTGAAATATTTTATTTTCCGACATCTCAGGATAAATGTGAAAATATTTTTTTAATCACCACCTAGTTTTAGAGACATTATACACCATTTTCACACAAGTCTCTTGGAGAATAATATAGACGATAGTTAACTTCAACTGTAAATTAAATATAATTACTTTGATCAGGATATAATATAAATAAATATTAATACTATGAGGGGTCAAAAAAAAACAACGAAATTTGCTGATTACAAGTATCGAAAAAACAATTTTTGAAAACATTACACACAGCAAGCAATCAAATCAGTCTTCAAAGAAAAAAATTCTATGAAATGCTATTGGCTATCTGTGATAAATATCCATCCTAATCCATCCTATGGACCGCAAAGCAGTATCTAAAAAAATTATTCCACTAAGACGAATCTTTAATTTTTAGTCCAGAAAATCGTGCGTGCACAATTGGAGACAAACAATCGAATCTGAAATTTCGTCCATATTATCGTACGTAAGAATACCCGTTTACAAAGCCGCATCTCGGATAATAATTCACTTTTTGTTTAGTGACCTCGATTTTCATTATTTTTTTTAATCATACGATGATTTCGCGATCACCCTCTCATATAGCTTGGACCAAGCATTTTATGAACGCAGTTACTAATATGGTCTATCAGATAAATAGGAGTACTCAGCGAGGGGGAGGGAGGGGCAGCTGCCCCCAACCCCTAGAAGCAAAAATCTTCAAGCAAAATCAGTACTGAATTGAAACGAAAGAATTCAACAAATTTTCTTTAAACCCACGAAAAATGATATGTATTAGTATAAGATGTGTAACTAAAATAAAACAATTTTTTTTAAGGAAATAATCTCATAAACTAATAAAGCGCTGTAATCATTTTCTTAAAATGTTGGTTTCATTCACCTTTTCCATGCTAAAATGTCACAACTTATTGATTGTCGATTTTCCCCGGAATGTCCAGATATCGAGATTCGAGTTATCAGGGTTCTAATGTTGATCATATGACTCTTATAAAATGCTTAACTAACTTAATACTCACTACTTACAAAATTTCCCGGGGCAAGATCCCCGTTTTGCCCCCCCCAATATTTTTTGTGAGATGGCATCCCTGCCTCCACCTAGACCATTGCTTGCCCCCAGTGGCGAAGCCAGGAATTTCGTTCGGGGGGGTCCAAAACCACGGGGGGGGGGTTAAAAACAGGGTACAAAGTAATGGTTTTTAGACTAATTTTAACACGTTTAATAATCGAAAAAACTTGATTTGTTAAAGAAATATTTTGTAAATTAATGATTTTTCGATATTTTTTAAATGAAGGAAAATAATTTTTATATTTTTATATTTCGGGGTGGTCCGGACCCCCCCCCCCCCTCCCTGGCTACGCCACTGCTTGCCCCCCCCCCCCTAGTTATGATCCTCGGTACGCCCTTGATCAGATGACTGCAAAAGATTACAGCGTCCAGTATCTAAAACCCCCTCGGTGGGCCAGTATCGTCTTTTTAACCGAGGAGACAACCACCGGACGTAACGAGGAAAGGGACGGGGACGCCTTGGACAAACAGGTGGCCAACGAGATGGCTCCCAACAATGGGGTTCCGTCTCCGCTGGTAACCCGACTCCGTGCCCTACCGGCTCGCATGGAAAATAAGACCACCGTGTTGCTGCTCTCTTGCCTTGCGACATGCCCCATAATCTCTGCGATACGCCCAGGAATCTTAAGCGAGCCCACCCTGGCATTAGTCACGTAGTAGCCAGATATTTGCTTCTGGAGGGATGCGGGTTGCACATACATAATTAATTTGCGGAAAATAAAGGAATAAACTTCGTACTGTTCACTGATATATTTGAAAAAGCAAGACCCGGGTTTCATAAAATAGTAGCATTGCCAGGTGGACCGATCGTACATGCATTTTCTTTTGTATCAAGTCCGGTTCGACAGTAAAGGCGTCTATCTGTCGGGAAAGAGAGGGGTGAGTTGAGAATTAATCCTTTTATCCCATAAATTTAATTCATTACCCCATGCCCGAATCGTCAACGGCCGGACTCATGAACTATTGTCCCTTGTGCCCCCGGCAATCTTTACTGTCTCCAACTGTACTCCAACCCTCCAGTGGCGTAGCCAAGGGGGGGAGTCCGGGGGATCCGGACCCCCCCGAAATATAAAAACACAATTATTTTCCTTCATAAAAGAAAAGTGTTTTTCACGTGACACCATCACGTGGACTACCTTTCGTCTGGCTCCTACCCTTCGACCTATCTGGCATGGGTGGCCCTACCGGGAATAATTGAGAATTCATCTCGCCAGTGTAGCTCTAGGGGTCATAGGAACGCGCAAGCCTTTCCACCGCGACAAGGTTGTACCCCAAGGGAAAGGAAAAGAAAACAAAATACTGAAAAATCAAGAAACTAAAAATATTTCTTTAACAAATGATGTTCCACATCGTCATATAAATAAATTTCCGTTAACAATCCTAATTATAAATGTTGAATAAAATGCTCCAAATGCCGTAACAATCGCCGAGAAACTCGGATCAATTTGTCCGTCAGCGACGCGAGTGGTGACTTTTGTAAACCCACTGAAATGCGCGGTGGTTGACAAAGCCTTTGGAGGTTGATTTGAGGACCCTCTTTTGTAATATTCGTGGTGATGATGGTGAAACTTTAAAAAAAATCTGAATTTTGTCCTTCCAGATTCTCGGTCTCGGCCCCACTGTGATTCGTCGGTGAGATGAGGTGAGGTGAAGTGGATACAAAGAGGAGGGACGAAAAAACTCAAAAGGCCATTAGCTTTAGTATGCCATCAAACTCTGCGACTCACACCAAGGTGGTCCCCGTTCCACTATCATTCGCCCTTCCCCCTCCCCTCCCCTTTAGGAGAAATTCACAACGGTCGGGAGGGGGAAGAGCAGAGGAGGGGAAGGGGGGAAGGAGATCTTTGAAGGGAAGGTGGGGTGGGGGAGCGGTCATGAGTCTTCCGTATAACGTCCCACGGCCAAAAGTTCTCCGAAAAAATTATTCCCCAAATGGCCGGTTTATTGAAATAAAATGGCGATAAATTAACCTCAAGGAGTACTTAGCTTCAGAATGGTGTACCCTGAGGTCAACGGCGGCGTTCAAAGATAAAATATTAGCACCAAATTTGGGAAAATCAATGGAAAAAATTAGAGAGAAATTTATTTATTACGCAGCGTCGTAGTCATTTGCTTCCAAGATTTTTCATCGACCATTCGAACACTAGATGCGACTATCGGGCAAGATATTGTTTCCGATATCAAAACATTCTCGCTGAGGGGTTTGCCCTGAACCTTGTGCACGCGCAATACAGAAAAAAACTCCAAGAAAACTATGCCAAGAATGTGGTCCTCGGGGGAAAATATAAACACTGTAATGTCAGGGGTCAAAGTTGAAGTTAGGACCAACTGCTAAAATGGTGGGTTTTATTGTTTGATATAGGGGCCTATCTCGTTACGTATGTGAACACAGAGAACTGCCCCAAAGTTTCAACCTATGAACATCTAGTATGCATAAGTTATAATTATCTCAAAGGATTGAAGTCTATATCAAGCTAAGCCCTTTCTTCTTCTACACTATTTTATACTTCCGTAGGATACACGACAGATTCCCTTATGTCGCATCGATAATAAAGAAGACGCTACGGTTGATCCACGATGATATGCCGTCATTAAGTATGCAATACCTCATTCATGAGTATACAGTATCGAATATTAGAAGTTAGATATCGAGTTTTCTTCGATAGCGAAACAATATGTGGAAAGCGTTCATATATTATCCAACTTAACAAAGTTGTGCTGCACAGCGAAATATCGGCAGTAGACGGTCTACTAGCGCATCGGTTTTTATCAGTGTTTATTTTTCTATTGTGCTTTTTAAATATAAACATTTTCATGGAGTGTGACCGGAGTGAATTTCGGCATGTTTCAAGCAAAACATTTTTGGACCGATGTAAGCATATAGAAAAACGAAGAAAAAGAAGGTTAGTTTGAAGGATACTCTTTCTCGTATTGTGGTTTTCGTTCCACCAGAATGTTAATATTTTCACATATGTAAAGGTTCAATAATACAACATGAGGTACAGGGCAATATGCTCGGAAATCTAAGGAGCGTTTGATTTCTAAACATATTTGAACATGAATAACCCCACGATGGGAAAGCACGTCAGAGAACGCACTGATAAGGTCCAAAAATACGATCGTGTGGAAAGTGAGGCATAAATTAATATTCAATACGCCCTTGAGACCTAGATGATCCTATGGGTCAGTGGCGAAACGATGGGGGGAATGGGGGAATAGATCCCCCACAAAAGCCTAAGAGATATTAACAAAATATTTAAAACTATTTTTATTTATTTTTTAAATCAATTACCCCGAAAACAGCACAATGTGGCCTTTACATCGGGTATGAACAATCAACAACAAACGATCACACACCCACGTCATGGAAGGGGCAACCTAGCCAGGCGGGACTCGAACCAGAGACCTCCGGTACGAGTACGCGGGGACTTATCCCCGCCGCCACCGACTCCGACAAATTAACTATTTTTGACATATAATAACTGCAATCTGCCTTAGGCACAATTTTTAGAGCCAAAATGGTGTAAAATGTATTTCCTGGCATGCCATTTTTCAACAATTTTACCAAATTTTGCCTGGGGGGGGCGGGGAAAGGGGTTGCCACCCAAGGCCATCCCATCCCACCTCAAGGCACATTCCTATTTACGCCACTGCAATGGGTGGTACGCAATGAATAATTTAGTCCACAGAATACATTATTAAATTGGTGGGACTTCGATGCAATGAAAAAATTACCAGAGATTAAGTCGATCCTCGACGAAATTTGTATCGAGTATATTTTTTTAAGTGAAACAACCACGAATTTCTGCTAATTACATTCATTGCGCATAGAATACACATCGCGCTGTGTAGCTGCGGCGCGAAAGCCCACATCTAAATAAAAGGAAGTTGCACTTTTCCAAAATTATTTTATGCGTACCAAATGATGGCTCTGTGAGCCGAAACGAGTGGTGCGCATTAAATAATTGTGTAAAAGTGCAATTACCTGCAACTAAGTGCACGATGCAATGTCAAAATTCATTTATCTTCTTTTTCATTTATGTACAATTGAATTATTTTTATAGTTTCGATTCTACAACAGTAAATAAAAAATATAATTATCTTTCATGCCTTCATGCATCAATTCAATGTAACCATTATCATTATTAGCCTTGAAGACGGTATTATAAATATATCGAAACGTTGGGAAACAACTTTGCATGCCTATACTCCGAAATCATCAATGCCTTTGATTTCAATACGTCTAACTTGGACTATATCAAGCCTGAATCGGTTGAACTCATGCGAAACCCCACCCTGACCCTATCAGAGCTCATTTCAGCACAAGATATTATGATTGGGGGGGGGGGGGGACTATAGGGCGTCTTTGTTGAGGGCCTTTGTTGAGGCGCCCGAAGGGGAAGTATAGGTATGAGGGAAAGGGAGGGGACTAGATGGAGGAGGAGGAGAAGACGGCACAGGGATAGAGAGAGACGTGGCAACACCGCCTGCCGACTCGTGGGTGGTCCCACTTTTCCATCTCTCGGATACCCCATTCCCCTCCCGCGTGCCGAGGGAAAAAATTTCAAAAAAATAAACTAAACAAAACCTTTCTCCTTCCATCATGGTCGAGGGAAGCCTTCTCCCCCCCCAATCCGTTACCCCCTTCCATATACGCCAAAAACCCCGCCTCGGCGGCCAATATATATACGGCGGTGGTGGTGTGGGGAGTTATCTCATGCGCCAAACAGCGCCGACGAGGGAGGATATATCTAGTGAAACCATTCATCCCCTCCTCCCATTGCCCATTCATTTGTTCGGTGCTCGAAGCCGATTGCTCGCTGGCGAACGACAAATATGAATGACGACGGCTTTGAGGAAGAAACTCGGGGAGAATTAGGGTTAACGAGATTCCTGGAAAGCAGGGTAGGGACAGGCTAACATTTAATGCATGATCATCAGCGTCGATTCGGGGCAACACAATGCGATATTTAGAAGTAACCTCACTCTGTGGTCCCCACATTTTTTTCCTCAATAATTTCCAACGGTTTCAATTGATTGTCAAAGTTACGATATCTCGCCACAAGCCATCATATACGCGGAGTCGGTGTGTACGGGAAAAAGACAAAGGGGTTATCCTCCCTCTGCTCCCAGACTCTGTCTACAAGGATCGCACATTATTGCCACCGTCGATCAGTGTCTTGGAGTGTGGGTCTTTATTAAGTAAATGCAGAAATTTTTGGCGAACGTTTAGGTATAATTTTATACCTTCATCAGGTTTGCATTTAATTCGTATGGACCTACACTTCAAGACACTAATAAATGCTAAAAATTAAGGTAGATGGAAAGAAAAAAATCACGGTATTCTAATAATTATCTGTGGAACATTACGAAGCGACGTTATTTTCGAACACCACATTTTAATTAGAAAAAAATGCTTGCGGTCAAGTAAAGGAAAAAATCTCAATACTGTTACCGTGAAAATGAACGTAATTGTGGGAACCTTCGTCGGCTAAAAGAATCCCGTGGAACTGAACGAGGTTCCCCGAGCTAATAATGAATTTAATCGGGCATTTACAACACATAGGGGGCACTTCAGAGTATTTAAGGAAGCCGTCAGATAAATTAGCTTATTATCCGCCATAAACCATGGGTACAAGTGGAGGAATAACCGATAAATCAGTCTCCGCTACAAAACTATAGCGCAAGCTATAATGTCCAAAAGATAAATTTTAAATTGAACTACCTTATGTACAGTTTGTATCAGGCTCAACCTCGAGGAATTCTAACACGCTAACAAATTGAAAGTATCAGGAAAAACTCGTCACTAATAATGACAACAACAACACAACAGAAAATTAATTAACAGATAGTTATTTTAGTATCACCACAGTTTTCTATACATTTAGGATGATCTCCAGATAATAAATCACTGAAGATAATATAAAATGAAATAATAAAACAGATATTGAAACCGGTCATGAAATTTAATTATGAATGGAAAATTGACAGCAAATTTAAATTTAATAAATAAAATTTCTTGCGGTAAGACCGCACTTAGGACATACTGTAGATTTTCCATGCTGCAAAGGCATTCTCTCTCGCTTATCCCGTTTCCCGCCACTGGGTATCGTCGAGTGGGACCTTGGCCTTAAGACGCGGCGCGAACGTCGCCAGCCTTGACCGAGATATAAGACTTAAAACAACGAGCTTACCGCAGGCGGAGAGGAAAAGATGGGCAATTACGCGGAAGACGGTGGGTTACCTCACTAAAACCAATAAGATGATGTTCCCAATGAAATTACACACGATTGAGCATGAACTGCTGCAGAAGTTCTGCCTCTTGGGTAAACTATGGCTGTAGCGAGTTCAGGGCCATTGTTACACACTTTTTCATGATTTTCTTCGTCTGTTTCATCGATGAAATCTTTTAATTGATTTTTAATAGACTACCCATCGTCGGATCGCCTTGAAATTTTGCCCACTTTCTTGCTGCTGACGACAATACGAAGTTCAATAAGCAGGCAACAGAGATTTTGTTCCATTACGGACTAATTGACTAATTTAGCATACGGGAAAATATTTTTCAAATTTCTCAATAGATGGCGTCAATAATTAAATTGCGTGATTCACTACTAAAAAGAAGAAAATAAAAATGAAATAAAGATAAAAAACAAGTTTTTTCCACAAAAAGTATATATCGCGACAAATAAAAAAATAAGATTTTCACGATTCATCTACATCTATATACTACCCCGCAAGCAGCCTATGAAGGCGCTTGACAGGGGATGTTAGGACAACCAGAGAATAAGGCGTGAGTGTTTCTTACGTTTAGATATAAATATCGCGTGCTAAGCCTCACTCACCCATCAGTCTCGCCTGCACTAGTTTCTAATAAAATACTGATCTGGTGAACGCATAGGAAATGCCAACTCTATAATACACTAGGTCGCGGAAGGGTAATGAGAGAAGTGGGGGATGGTTGTGTGCAGGGAAGAGACATTAGGGAGAAACTTTCACATTAATCATGTGCCTGCACAAGATGAAGACGCACCACGACAAAACCTATCGAGTTAAATTAAATATGTGAAATATACAAGTTATTTTACTCCACTCCGTGGCTTAACGTTCATAAATGCAGCATTGCAAGCTGCTTCCACAAAAAAGATAAAGGACTAACTTTCTGCCGCCAAAACTTTCTGAGTTGTAAGTTTCCCGCCGATCTTTTTCCACAGTGATGTTCAACGATTTCACCACAAGTCGACCAGGTTGAGAACGTTAATAATAAGCGGGGAAAACACACACACAGACTAAGAGAAAAGAGACGAAATCGGGACCCATCATTCGACCCGCACCCATTCGCAGATGTTCCCGGCGCCAATGAGACCAGTTCATTACGGTTCATTAGCCAAAAGAGACGAGACTCCCTTCCCTCACAAGTTGCCCATTTCCTTGGGCGTCGTAAAAACAGAGGAAGGGGAGTGGGAGGGTGGGGGGGAAGGGCAGTTTTCCGCGCCCCACGGGTAGTGGGTGGGGCTCGTGCAAGCGGGAGGAGGAGAGAAAGCCTCGCCGGTCAGCCTTGAGAGAGCGAGCTTTGAGAGTTTTCTCGAGGGGTGAGGGGTGGGGGGGAGTTTGAAGACGGGATGACCACCCAGATCGCGTGGCGGAAAGGCGAAGGGGGTGGGGTTGGAGGAGCGGAAAAGTGGGGGGGGGAGGTTAAGGGAGGCAGGGGTAGGTAAGGTAGAGGAGGGGAGGGGGGAAATTGTGACGTGTTGGCTGACGGACCGTGGGGGTTGGGAGCATTATAGTACCCAGCAGTGGCGCAGCGAGTGGCTTCTCTAATCTCTTAATTGTGACTTTAGAACTTTTAGGCATTAAAACTTAGCCAAAATTTGACTGTGCTTCAAATAAAATATACCGAGAAAGTATTTCCTCATAAAAAAACTCAGGAAAAAATTCACTGGGGCCTACTATAAATTAAGGGAGGCAGGGGAAGGTAAGGTAGAGGAGGGGAGGGGGAAATTGTGACGTGTTGGCTGACTGACCGTGGGGGTTGGGAGAATTACAGTACCCTGCAGTGGCGCAGCGAGGGGGGGGTTTGGGGGTTAAAAACCCCCCCAGATCTCAGAGAAATTTTTAGGTTTAATCCACTTTACTTAATTGGATTGATATTACTAATAGAATAGTGTAAGGATTAATAGAATATCCCTCAGAAAGCCGTAAAACTCACGATTTTGAACCGTTTATCTTTATATTCCGCAATTTGTTAATCTCTCACCTACCGCTCATCCTGGTGGATAGTCCATACCCCCACACACCCCGGAATTAGTTGCACCTAAACCCCCCCCCCACCTCCTTAATTCCTTGCTGCGCCCCTGGCACCCTGAAATTGATTCCGTGATACTTGGCGGAATGGACATTATTGGTTATATTAATGCAAGTTCGAAGATTTTCGCGACGTTGATCATATGATCCCTGCAACCGTTAAATTTTATTGCACAGATAATTTGTTTGCTTGATACTTTTGGTAAATATGACTGATAACTTCAGGCTTGACTCCGTGAAACCTCTCCATAATGGAAATAAAAGAATAAAACTTTGTAAGGTTCACTTAAATATACAAGTGAACATTGCAAAGTTATATTCTTTTATTTCCACTTTTGGTAAAAGTTACAGACAAATTTAAGCCGCCAGAAAATACTATTTGTTGGAAAAATATTCTGCTGGTCGCCCTCTCAAAATTGTCTGTCTACTGTACTACTGTCACAATCGAAAATAAATAGGACTGGTGCATGATCCCACTCTTAAAAAAACTCAACGCAAGAATAATAGCAATTTTTCCAAAATTTTGTTGATAACAGTTTCTTCGACTCGAAGACGCTAACTGCTAATGTCAGCAAAATTGTTGTCAACAAAAGCCAACGATGCGTTGAGAACCCGAATAAATGCAGAAATCATCTGGTAATAATAATACTGGTGTCTTAATATGCAAGTAGTGTTCTCAGGCGTGACTTGGTGGATTTCGCTTATCATTTTGAATGAAATGTAAAGGCCTGGTTACACGGTACATTAACACGTACAAGTTAATGTACGTTTGCGTGAATGATTTTGGTGGACCGGAACGGAACATGTACGAATGCATGAACCAAATTAGAACAGGTTCTATTTTCCGTTCATGCATTCGCACAAGTTGGGTGGTTACACGGCGCATTTAGGCGTTCATTCTCGCGTTCATACATTTAGACATTAACCCGTACGTGTTAATGTATCGTGTAACCAGGCCTTAAGAACTTCATAGTTCTACATTGTTATGGGATGGTATTTGGAGGAGGCGACCAACAGCGTATTTTTTTCCAACAAAGAGCATTTCTATTAGCTTAACTTTATCCGCAACTTTTACCAAAAAATCAAGCAAAACAAATTTCCAGGGTAATAAATCCCGAAAAAACTATTTTGCGCGATGCTACGCGGTTGCAATGCTGTTTAAAAACCTAAAATTCCTACCGTCTAATATCAAGACATATAGTGAGGCTTTAGAGTGGGGTCATTCACCAGCTCTATTTTAATTTCGATTGAGATAGAATAACAACAAAAATAAAGAGACTCTTGCTCTTTCATTTCCCGTTCCATCGTCTAGTTCTCGAGGTATTTGCGAAGAAAAATTGACTGCCTTTACCCTTTCGCATATTAGTTGATAACGTCACGAACTCACTCCGAGTGTGTCACCGCGTCTCAACTACTCCTCGCCCTTGATCGTTGGCCTCGCACGGTTTTTTTGGTTCACACTCACAAGAGCAATGCACTCTCTCGATGAACTGTTCTCATTGAACGAGTTTATGAATCAGATCTATAATGACGTCGTCAACTAAAAAAAAGTGGGCGATAACTTGAGCGTTTTTTTTTCATTTTATCTTTAAAAGAGAATTGGGTGTACGAGGAACATTTTAAAATATTCATAACTTACGGCTTCCGGGTGCGTGTTGCGCTTTGTCGTGCAAGCTTTCGCGTCCATTACAGGGCGCATCATCAGGCGATGAACTCGCCTTTCCTATGAAAGCCGCGAACATTCAACGCCTGATTATGCGCCTTGTAATGGACGCGAAAGCTTGCACGACAAAGTGCAACACGCAGCTGCACCCGGAAGCCGCTAGCAACGATGCCTCTCGCTGCGAAAACCTACGTTAAAAACTATTCATAACTTAATCTTTCCCTTCCTTCTATCGAATTCTTTCAAAAAATTCCTATTTCAGGTCTGAGGGAACGATCCCACAGTAGAATACCATCCAGGATAAGTCATGGGATTCACCACCCAACATAATGTCAACGACCTACCTTACGGGAGAATATCATAAAAAATGTACTCGCGCCTCTTTCTCTACCAACGAGAACAATAATACCAGAGAGTGGTGTGCGCGCAGACTGGCTATGGTCAATACAATTCTTTTTCTTGGTGCATACGCCGACCAATATCGGTAAAGGATTCAAATAATGAGACAATTGGAAGTCTTCCCGCGCTCTTGGTGGCAATAAGCCTTCACTACAACTCCGTCAGATGGCCGCGTGGACGATCGCATCCTCCAAAACAGTCCATTCTTATTCTTTTCCGACCTCTGCCTTCCTCCATTTCGAAGACCCGAGATCGTGACCTTGCGCAACCCGAGGAGAAGTGGGCAACCAATAAGACCGACAGGAATCGACATCTCATGCGATAACTCATGTGCTGGGCCAAGATTACTCCTTAACATTCCTCGTATTTATCCTCGTACCTCGTATATTACACTCTGAATGACGCTAAAAAGCCTTCACCACACGTGGTCGCACATATTTATATATGATCATTGAATAATTTTGCATAGCAGTCGCTCATGAATTTTTGATAGAGAACTTTACCACTCAAAAGATTGCTCAATAATATTTTCAATGAATTCATTTATTCTCCTTCCATTGTTTTCTAAATTTGGCAACAATCAATTCCGAATGTGGTCTACTCGGTTAATAAAATAAGTGTATGATAAAATAAAGGAATTGAATTTAAAAAATATTTCTTCAACTTATCACAATAAAAAGTTAAAATTCATCCTAAAATATAGCTTTGATTGTGCAAGTACACCTTCAAGCGGATAATACTGCCTAATTCTTGTTCTAACGGCAGTTTTTTTCATAGAGGTCATTCATGAAACCAGTAAAATTATTTCCATCACTCAAGCTCATTCAGCCATGGCCAGAATAAATGTATTATTAAAGATTGTAAATCCATACCCGTTAGTTCATTACCATGAAAAAAAGACGCTTGCCATGACAATTTAAGTTTACCGTAGAAAAATATGTCCACTAATCGCTTCAATTAAAAGTATGTCAAGAGAGACCTTCAATTTAAAAATTTATATCGGAAGAGTATTGGGTACCAACAAGCCACAGTGAAAAATTATTTACGTAAAGGAGCACCCACGGCCAAATTAATAAGGATACTTAAACAACGGGTAAAAAACGGGGTAAAATAGGCTTTTCGAGTAACGAAAGGAGCGCAATCTACGCCAAACGATGGCAGTCACCAGTGGCGTAGCCAGGGGGGGGGGGTCGGACCCCGCCGAAATATAAAAACACTATTATTTTACTTCATAAAAGAAAATAAAATATGGATGAAACATGAATTTACAAAATATTTCTTTAAAAAATGAAGTTTTTCGATTATGGAAAGTGTTAAAATTAGTTTAAAACCCATTATTTAGTACCTTGTTTTTAAAAAATTCCCCCCCCCTGATTTTTACCCCCCGAAAGAAATTCTTGGCTATGCCACTGGCAGTCACCGTAAAGACCATAAGCCATTCCTATAAAACAAAAAAGAACCACGGTTGCAACATTTTAAAATGACATATTGTACGAGTTCTTCAAGGGCCAAAGATGAAAGATTATCTTCAGCGGGGTAAAACGAGGACTACAAAATATTTCTCCTCCTACATGGGTTAATTATCACGTTCAGATGAGTCAATCATATTCCCGGCATAATTCGTTCGAAATATAGAGATGGGGTACCGAAAGTGGATTTACCGAAATTATGGAGGATAGGGCACGATGCTAAGCGAATAACCACCCAGGTCCTCAGGAGGACAATGAAATTCTTCCCATGGCCTGGGCGTGCCTGACTCTCTGGCTTCGGCCAATTCACAAACCAAGCGAGGATCAGATAAGGCAGCTTCCGGGCAGCCTCTCTCGTCGAGACGAAAAAAAAGAGATGAAGTTGGCTCGTCCATTACACAGCAACCCTTAAACCTCTCCTCGTATTTCATCGGAAAATAATTACGGCTCCGAGCGTTTATTAAATCAAACTCTAGCGGATGCCTTGTCAATTTAAAAGAGGTCGGCAGCGGTTATCGCGTAGTGTTTGATCGGGATCTCGTTCATAATTTCTCACGTTGTACTTGGAATTCGGCCACACTGTTTTCAAGGCTTCCATCGATCATAAAATATTTCTCCGCGCAAATATTACTAGTGCCGTATGGTATATATTTGGCTTATTCCACGTGACCCAGAGTAATAAAACAGTAACGCTCGAAATAAAGACTGGCAAAGCTTCAAGGTTTTCAAGACGAGATCAACGACATAAATGCATTGAATATCATAATTATATAATTGAAATAATACACTTTAATACTTGAATTACTATTTTAAATTTGAAAATGTTACACCTTTTGACCCACCATCCCTCTATTTCCACAATGTTTCTTCCATTAAACTGTTTACAATAGCAATAGTCCGATAATCGCTTACAATTAGCAAACAGTACAACAATACCTTGTTGCTTTTAGGGAAGTCAATTTCCGACATAAGTTAACCATCTAATAAAACTGATACATACAATGCATAAAATAATAAAATATGGGAACATTTTTCAGAAAAAAATATGTAGCGCATGCAAACTGCGCTGGCTATCAATACGCTTTATAAATATCAAATATAGTGAAAATTAGTCGAACATTCCAATAAAAATCAACGATTATCACGTAGGACTCCACACTGGTACTAGCTGAGGGCTGCATTCCTGAAGGTTCATAACGATCGTATCACCGGGGAGGCACAGGCGGAGACATTCACAGAGGATTCGATGGGAACGCGAGAGAGAAAGCGAGAGAGAGAGAAGAGACATCGCGCGCTTCTCGAACGTCCCTTGTTTCCGCGTAACGAAGCAATTCGCAATCCCCACGAGAGGCGGCGCCGTAGCGGGTGAAGTGGCGTTATATGTCGCGCGTCCTGCCCGGGATGGACGCGGGGAATGCCGGCGCGAGGAGAGGGGAAAGAGACCTCCCACCGCGACCATTCGGATTACGTGTGCCGCGACTCTTTATGGGCCGCCGCCCGGGCCCACCCACGACACCAGCGCACGGTGTCAGCCGCCACACACCACCGAGAGGAGGAGGGGAGGAAGGCGATATGATCGGTGCAAGTCATCGGAGGCGATCGCGCGGATCATGGGCGGATTAGCACGGTGCCCACACGGAGAAAAATGTTCAGGCGGTACGCCTAAACGTTCGGCCCTCACGACCAAATACTTTAATCGGTATGGGGCTGACTGAACTTTTCAGTGAATTCAACAGAAAAGTCCAGTCACACCAGTTTAGATACTCCCACCAAAGTCTTTCCTTCGGGTGACAAAATGATGCAATTGTTGCACAGGAACAATCTAAGTAATATGACTAAATGAAACTTCATCATAATGTCTGAATTGAGTCAGTGCTATTAGTCAAAGACGACCAGATCCATAATCTCAACTACCATCTGTGATGGAGTTGGGTAAAACCAAGGATATTGATAGAGGGTTTAGTCACCTTGATAATAAAAGAATAGGCACTGCCTTTACAGAATTTGATTAAATTGACTAAATTTTTTAATTAGCCTGTTTGAAATTTTTTAATTAAATTGGTCAAATGCTTTACTCATTTGTCTTTTTTTTAACCCCCTTGCGGTTGGTGTAAAAGTTAACGTACAAGCTGGTATTTTGATTAATTTATCTCCCCATAAATAAGGTAGACAATAACTGGACCTTTTTTTCGCATGAAGTTTATTTATTAAATATCTTTAGTACATACAACAATATTTTGTTCATTCTCAAGTATTCGTGAAAACGGACAGCTTAACATTTTGCATTCAAAGGATGAAACATTTTCAGTTAAATCAACACAAAATGATGACAGATGATAACTCCATGATATTGTAGTAAGTTGAGAATAAAAAAGGAGACTTCATTAGAAGTATTGACTATAATTTAAATTTACATTTCCAAAATTGGGAGATCCTAACTCATTGGCACCCACCACAATACAAGAATTGTATTTAAATTTGATACCGTTTAAAATGACATTTGTGGATGCTCTACAGAAACCCTGGAAAAAATTTGGCATCTTACTCTTAACTATAGGAAAACAATGCATTTTATCTGCTTGAATGACATTGCAGTTTGAACTGAAAGTTATCCATTTATGAAATCCTTTTTGAGATAGAAAGCGGTAGGCTAAACTTAACCAAGTTTTAATACAAATAGACATTGGAGTGTCGATACGACTAGAAATATCAGTAGCATTTCGTTGTAACATTCTATGCCTTCTTTCAAAGCGCATACACCACGTATGAATTAGTGGTCCGCAGTTAGAACACAGCAGTAATGAAGCATGAAGCGAAACTTGGGTTTAAAGGAATTACCAAATAACCTAATATATGTATAGAGAATGGTGTTGAACAGTAAGGTAATGAAACTGATCGATTAACTCAACTTGAATTGATGTAAAACACAGGATTTCAACAATATCACGTAACATTAAGAAAAGTCTCCGGTCGTCTTCAGGTACTAAACTTCCTATCATAGGGGCAAGGCATAAAACGAAATTGATCATTTCACTGGCTGATATTCTAATAGACCCACTACATAGTTCCTCTTCAGCAATAGCGACAGGTTTATTAGAAACCGTATCTCCATATTTAAAAATAATAATTCTAAAGCTAAGCTGATCTAAGGTGCAATATTTCTTGGAAATTAAGTCTGGCATAATATTTATAAGGCCATATTTGGCTACAAACTATGACTAACATAACCAACTAGAACTATGACTATGACGACTTCTAAGATATCATGCATCAAGTCGAGGCTTCCCCCTTCTAGTACGTTGAACCCTTCTACCTTATTCCATATACATTTTTCCATCATTCCAGTAAGAGAACAGTTACGCACTTCAACATCAACATTGTAGGTTTCAACAGTTCTCAATAGTTCCTTTTTTTCTTCAGTGCATGAGCAGGACTCAGATTTAGTAAGTTTAAAAATTTGACAGATATAAGTAGCACTAAAGCTCTCTATAAATCCAAGAATACAATCAAAACCAATATTGTCACCGATAATCGATCCCAATGCAAAATACACTTGAACATTTCCATGCTCTGTCACCACAAAAATACCTTGATAACTAAGAAAATTTAACCCTTCAATGAACTTACCAGAAATAATATGGTTGCTTGAAGAATCAAAAAAAGGATTATCGGGCTTCCAGTAATTAGAATGGAAAAACATAGTCAGAACTCTAAACTAGACATAAATTCAGAGGGGAGACATGGACAATACAGATAAACTGCTCCTAGTTTGTATAGTCCACTATGAGAGCCTAAAACAAATTCCAATTTCAAGATCATCAAGAAATAATAATACGACAATTACCAAACATAACTAATTAGGACTAACAGTCTTTCCTTGGCTTCTTGTTCAAAGGAGGCTCGTCTCGCACAGAGTCGATGTTAGCACGGAATGTCTTGCAAAATTTTAGAAACTGGCCTGGCGTCAGTAATCTTTGTAGAGTATCTCATCTACTAGCTGAAAGGCTACTTTGTCGACTTCTGCTCCTTCAAAGAAGTACAATGGTTAAAACTTGATAATTAAATTTAAATCAAATTAAAATTGAATTAAAACCATAAATTAGGTGCTAATTGTAAGTTTCTGCAAAACAAATACAATAAATAGGAGAAAAATACGCCTGCAAGAAGGATTGAACGTGGCCCCCCCGCGTTGTAACAACGGTCTCTAACAACTAGTCTAAATCGGTTACCATAATAAATATTTACAAAAACGCCGCAATATATTATTATTGTAAATAATGAATATTTGTTTTGAAATGTGAATAAAATGTACTACAGTCTCCATTTGTAAGTTTAAGAGGATTACTAAATGCACACAGTTACATTACGTAGTTATATATCAATATCAAACGTAGATGCATAATAAAACTTAATATGCAGGCTTTTTTCTATCAAAATGGGTTAACTGTAACAATTGACTAAATTATGAAATATCAAAAAGTTCGATGAAATCTATCAAAAGCGTTTGATAAAATAAATCAAGTGCTTAATAATTTACTCCAAACTAGAAGTATATTTAACAAAAATACTCCCTATCACACCATTTTGTTCGTTTCAATCAAATCTTATTTTCCGTGTACGCTGTGCCATCTTACGCAAGTAGAACCACAGCACAAGAAACGTCATGATTTAAAGAAAAAATGCTACACTAACCTTTGAAAAGTGCGATGAGGTGAGAAAACCCCCATTTCTTTAAAATGTTTTCAACTTCTGAGTCCATTACTGGAGGAAGTCCGCCGGCTGCGAGAAACGAAGTTGAATTAAACGAGACTGAGGTTGAAAGTGCGCACCACACGCGCCCTGCTCTTACGCACTAACTGGCAGAGCTTCGGTAACTATGTACGTAGAGCTTCAAGCATACCGACAGAAGATGAGTAGTGATGACTTCTGAACAGGGTTGACTAGACGTGTTCCATGTTATTTGTTGGAGATACTTTGGGCGATGTGACTAGACTAAGCTAGAGGGGCAGCGCAAAGCGTTTAGACAATCTACCAAAATACCTCGGATTACGTGGCAGAGTGTCCAATAATTGCCATAGAGGGGGCGGACTGGATAGCGTTTAGTTGTAACACCCAAAGTTGTTTTCTCCGTGCACACACTGAACCTTCGATCACGGAGGCATTATATTCGTGGCTGGGGAAAAGGACGTTATCGAAAGCGCCAGCGATCAAGTTAACATGATATTGAGTACACTTGATGTCTAAGGACAACGATCTCATATGGCAAATTAGTTAATATCTCCAACGGAAGAGACATCTAGAGGTCATTGCCGAGTTTAAAAAAATCGACATCGAATTTCAAATAGTACCGACAGTACCGGGCACGAATATTACAAAAGATGATCCTCGATGCGGCCTCTGAATGTGCTGTCACACAGTACGCATTTAAATGGGCTTACAAAAGTCGCCACTCATGTCGCTGACGGACAAATTGATCCGAGTTTCACGAGTGAATATGGTATAATTAGCGGTTTTAACAGAAATTCATAGGAATGACGATGTGATCTACCAAATTCATAACTTTTAAATGCTATTCCTCGCCATTATAAACATTAAAAGCACAAATATTGGTACAAAGTGGATCGCATTACACTCATCACCGCAAAGCGGATATTTTTGAAACCCTTTAAAAATGCGACCGAAGTGGCAACAGAAATTAGCCTTCTATGGGATGAAATTGGGCCTCCTCAATGCAGTACCTTTGGTACCGAAAGAACAGAGGTCATCAACGCGGCGACGACCGCTAGATGCTTCCCTCGTAAGAGACAGTTCGTAATCACACGGCAAACTGGAAATCAAATTTACTTGATTATTCGCGCTTTCGTAAAACGAACATTCATTAACCAAAACCTCTGAGGAAAAATAAACAAGAGAGCAATGCTGGTTGCTGGTTGCAATTAATCTAAAAATGGGAGAAAATGAGCAATCGCATAGCTGATACTCGCTCAAAACTCTCGTTTAATTAAGCCCAAAGATAGTTATCGAACAATATATGCGCAAATTTTCATCCAACCTTCATTACTATTTAATGTCTTTAAAGTCAAGAGCAGTAAATCAAAAGTCGAAAAAGCTGGATACCAAAGAAAAGCCGTTTCCGCATTAACTGCAAAGTGCATCCCCAAAAAAATGTTTGAGTAGGCATATCTCAGTAACTAAGGAGTCGAAACCCCATTTTTATGGACAAAAATGCTAAAAATCGTCTTCCCTACCGACCCCTGAAGTTTTGCAGATTCCTCTTAAAACACCCAGTGGGAACGCATAAAGCTATTATATTCTAAGTTTTCGTTGAGTGCTGAATGTAACTTTATTGCTAATTTTTCCATGCACTAGAGTTAACTCCGTAAGCTTCCGCTGGGACTGCTAAGGTTTGCAGAGGGAAAATGAGACTTACTTGACGATGAAATCGAACTCGGAGAAGGCGAGGAGGGATATTCCAAGGAGTGTGGTGATGGCGCCATGTGCGGCCGGCGCCAGAACGCTTTCCAGGGCCAACTGAGCCCTCCTGTCCTTTCCTCCGACACTCGTCACGAAGCCCTGGAAAAGATCCAAGTAGAAGGTTACTTACTGCAGGCGATCATGGAAGCTAAAGACAGCAAAAGAATTCATTTAAAAAACATTGGCCCTCCGTAAAGTCGGTTTTCGCAACGTGAGTTGCTTTCAACATTCTTTGGAACCAAGCTTAAGTTCCTTTGTCTTCCAAACTCTCTGGTTCGTTGCAGGCTGCATCGTCAAGGAGAATAAGTACACAATATAGGGAGAGAATTCTTATGCATTTTTCGTGGTCTTTGACGATGAGACCTGCAACGGACGCGAAAGGTTGGAAGACAAAGCACCTAACGTGGCGGCTCCCGAAAATGATACGTAAACAAAAGTTTGTACATTTGCTCCGGAACTTAGACCATATAAGTAAGGTTATACTTACTTATATGGTCTAAGCTCCGGAATTAAAAAAACTGAAGCAACTCACGCTTCCTTTAGACTTACGGCAGCCCGAGTACTAGAATAAGGTGTGACTTCTGGATTCATTCATTGATATTAAATTATACAGGAGATAAATTATAGAGGAGAGAAAACTTTGGAGACAAGTCGAGTAACTCTTCGAGTGGACAAGATCCTCATCTGCCCCGATGGGAGTGCCATAATTGGGCACCGAAAGGTCGACCGTATAAAACTTAACCTGGTGGAGAACTTGGAAAAAATTTCTAGAAGAACAGGTTTCTGAAGGTACGGGTGGATTCTTCTCCGGTTTCCATCAGGTTAAGGTTTGGATTATTGGTGCCGGAGAACCGCTGGAAGACTTTTCCAGCATCCTCAACCATCATCCAAACCCTATAACAGTAAGAAACCTAGGAAGAACTCATCCGAATCACTCACCAGGAAAGGCTTCATTTTTACGGGTAGTTAGCCGAGAAAGCTTACGATACCATTTTAATTCTCTGTGCACTCACCAGAGACACCTGCAAAAATATCCTGGCGGAGAGGCCGACGCCGATGACCAGCAGCACCGCGGGGATCGCGCTAAGCCGCACCCCCAGGGTCGCCGCGACGCCCATCATCTGCACCAGCGTGGCCGCCGAAGCCGATGCCACCAGCAGCGCGCCCCAGGCGTCCAGCAACAGGAGCGCCGCAGCCGCCCACGCCGCGGCTATCGCGGCGCCCAGGGCCGCCGCCAGGGCCCCCCTGAGCCCGAGGTACTGCTGCCAGAAGAGGAAGGGTATGCCGGCCGGGAAGTTGGGCAGCCCGCGGGCCTCGAAGCGGCCGCACAGTTCCCGGACCGACCTGAGGAGCTCCGTCAACCGTGTTGTGGAAGGATCCGCGCCCCCGAAGCTCAAGAAGGCGGACCAGTCGCCGCCGCCCGAGGAGCCTCCGGAGTCGCCCTCGTCCGTCAGCATGGTCGCCTCGGCGCGGCCGTCCGCCACGCTCACGTAGAAGGGCATCTGAGCGTAGACGAGCGGGGCGGACTTTGGGATCTTGAGCTCGTAGTCGGACGGGGAGTGGAGCCAGTGGCGGGGCTCGGGCCGCAGGTTGGCCTGTAAGGTAAGCAGGGTCACCGAGTCAAAAACCTCCAAAAGTAGGGCAGCTGGGTGTTAACGTAGAGCAGCTGGTGTTACATGATCTATCCATTCCAACACATTGAACCACTTTGTGCGAAAAGTGTTTTCTAATTTCCTCCTGTAAATTATGGAACTCAATGCCACAGAGTATGACATCATCTATTGACGCAATGATATTCAAAGAAAAACTGCCAGGAACATTTAAAATGGAAATTATATTGTTGATTATGTATTTTTTACATTACTTCTATTGTATTTCGTATTATATTATTACCTACCTTAATCGGTAGAATACTAATAATAAATAAATTATATTATTTTGATATAGGTACCAAACTCAGCACTGTTTCATGAATTTATGCAATTTGATGCCCGTGTAACATCACTAATTTTTTAATGCTACGGCTTCTCTAATCACTAAATTGTGACTTGGAACTTTTAGGCTTTAAAACTTTGCCAAAATTTAAACTGTGCTTCAAATAAAATATACAGAGGAAGTATTCACTCAAAAAAACTCAGGAAAAATTCACTGGGGTCTACTATAAATTCACCCTGAAAATTTCAAGATGAAGGGGTAAGTTGTAAGCAAATGATACGTAACCAACAACGATTAGTTGTTTAGAGTGAGAGACAAGTCCTCTCAATAAACTAGCAGGGCAGAGTAATTAGGAGGCGTGGTCATCGTGTGTACCTGCGAGGCGCCGTATGCGAGGGCATCGTTGGACGCCCACGCGCTGAGGTAGTTGTAGAACGCCTTGGGGTTGATGACGCCGTCTGAGTCGACGAGGCGGCCCGTGGTGACGAGGGAGCGGTCCACTGGGTTGTCCACGCGGCCAGTCTGCACGAGCAGCTTGTAGGCCAGGATGCCGTCGTCAGAGGCGTTGCTGAACCAGCGGTCCTTGATTATGCGCCCGTCGGCCCAGTCGCGGTCGAACGCACTTTGCAGACCTGTGCCGATATCAAACACACAAAATTAGAATTTGAAGCTAGAAGAACGTAGAAAAGATACTGCCGGAAACTTTCTGGGAGCAATTTTTTCCTAACTCGAATAGATAATGATCCTTGGAGAGATAGTTAATATTTCTGATGGTTTCAGGCTCAACTGTGTGAAACATTTTGATTATGGAATATGAAAGAATAAAATTAACAAAGTTCATTCTTTTATTTTCCAAAAATTATATTATTAAAAAATAATCGAGACAAAACACAATCCTTTCATAGAGGTTCAGACTTTAGGTTATGTTTTCATAAAGGCATTGAAAGCGATTTCGGTTAATAATCATTAAAATTGAGAATAAAGAAGAATGAATAAGGCCGTTTTTTGTCCCCAGTCCAGCCAGGAATCATATTAAGTGATTGTAATCAATAATGATTTTCCGTTTTTTCGTACGCTTAGACTGTATCGACATATGAACTTGTCTAAAATGCGTATTTACAACTTAAAGTACCAGAAAATTTGGCAAGAAGCATTAACGAAAGTGATTGTGGCCAAGTTTTTAATCAATGAAATACTTTTGGTACTAGGTCCGCGATTGCGTGATTAAAAATGCTAAATGAAAGCCAATGTTCTTTCACGTACAGTGTTAAAGCTATTTGACGTCAGTTATGGCGATCGTCCCCTCCAGGAGGCATTCACAAAAATTCTACATCCAAATTCACGCATATATATGCAAAATTAGAACCACCGACACTTGGAAGTACATCAGATCATAGGCTTGCATTCAACCCGTGAAATAAAATCAAAGGCTAATCCGCCGATTCATTTTCAAGAAACGAGAGAGAGAGATTCGAAGAAACCACGAATACTTACCAAGAAGCCATTCCCGAAACATGGAAAGCCAGAATTCGGGAAGTCCACCGTCGTCATTTCGCACGATATAGGGCACGCGGACGTAGGCATCGTGGTACTCGTATAGCAATCGCTGATTGGTGGGATACTCGAAATCCCCTCTGGTGACAGCATACATGCCATAGAAGCCAAAGTTGGAAGCCTGAAAGGGATATAATAGTATTTAATTATAGACATCAAACTATTCCACAATTTCAGATGCTAGGCAAGGGATTAGCATTCATGAAAAAGGAAGAAATGAATGCGTGCTTCAAAACAAATTATTTTTATTGCTTATTTATTAGATTACTGGATTAGCCGGATTGTATCAAGGCCGGATTATAGGGATTTTACTGTATGTAAAAATGGGTACACACCTGAGCTTTCAGGAATGCATGTTCGGCGGTTCCGATGGGAACCAGCTCCGTGAGAGCCAGCCCATCTCCGAGTCGGGTTTGCGCCGCCCAGGCGCCAGCAGCGACCGCCAATGCAAGGACCACCATCGCCGACACCTGAAGGAGGGATGGTAGGTTAGCAAAAGAAATTATAGAGAAAGTTAACAGAGAAGATGGCTGTAATTACTCAAATTTGGGTATTATAAGAAACAACCAAGAAGATAAGAGAACCAAAAATAATAATGATAGTAAATTTATTACTCTAAAATGTCCAAAATTTACAACTTATGATAACAAAAACCGAATGAGTTTAGGTAGCTTCAGTATGGAAGCTAACATCCTTAAATTTAAATGCAATAATAGTCACCAAAATTATTTTTTTGTGTGTGGCAAAAACAACATAGATATAATATGAAGACAATGTGAGTAAAATAAGAGAAAAATAAGAGAAAAATAAGAGAAAAATAAGAGAATACAAGAAAATACGGAATTATAACATTTCAGGCCAAAAATATTACTCTTTGACATAAAAAACGTATTAGTAAATACGTAAATATATTCCTGAATTGAATATATATATGTATTTACCATTATAAACGAAATACCATACACCCAAGTTTATTGGGAAACACGGACCGGCATATTTCGCCTCATTAAAGGTAACATCATATTTATTATGATCCCTAATAGGTCTCAAAGGCTTATTCCGGTCATTGTGCTCGCTTATTGTGTCTTGTTTTCTTCAAAGCGAACTCACCAAAATAGGCCTACGCTAACTTTTCCCTTAGTTACACTTTACTTCATTTTTTAGGCAAAATTTGATACAGATTCTTTGACAAAAGAAAATCACCATCATAAAAACACGCCTAACTTGGCGGCTGCCACAGAAAAAGCAAACAATGAATACATCTGATTTTTTAAAATACTACTTAAGACCCGTTTATAGCAATATAAAAAGTTGACATTCGGACGAAATTGACTCTCCAAACCAGCGAAATTAAAAAAAAATTCCCTTCATTTTCTGAACGCACCTCGCATTAGTGACAATTTTCAACGCAGAGGAATGCGAACTTGCCTTGACGGATGGCTTCATGAGGAGCGGCGCATAGTGGTGTGCAGCGATGTGGGAGAGGGAGCAGGAGGCGAGGGCTGAGAGGGTGCAGCGGGGGCAGCAGTGGAGGGAGGAGGCGCCGTGGAGGGTGCCCGCACTCTCCGACCTCCAGAAGGGCCCCCGGAGGCCCCGCCTCCGCCGACCCCAATCGCCCTCACCCGCCGCCGCCTCCACGTCGACCGCCTTCGCCCCCTTGGTCAGAAGGTCTCGCGTGGACGAGGAAGAGGGCAGCGACTCCACGCTCCCAGACTGGCTCCCCTGGAAAAGTCAGAAAACACCGTCATTAAAACGCATTCCATCGTCCATTGGATTCCCTTCTGTCCATAGGCGCATACTTCCACAGAGAACGTGAACAGATACGCCCTTGACAGGACCATGAACTAGGAGTTTTTTTCGGGGGAGCAAAGATCAGTTTGCCGTCCTCTCTCCCCGTACAAAAATATAATACCTCGGTAAGCTATTTTATTCTGGTGCGGTAATTGAAATGACACACCGTAAGTTTGCATTAAAAAGAAGTTTTATTAATATATTGCTTCTTAGTTTATAAAATAATAAATATTGTTAAACAATATAACTCCAGGGGGATATTCCATAGTCCCCCTCGGCAGGACTGCTGGCCCCCCAGCATAAAACTCTAAACTCCGCCTACGTCAAACCAGAGAGGCCTACCCACTCAGTATCCACCAGGGACACCTCAGATCCATTACACCATAGGACTCACCTGACCGATGCCCGCAGGATACTCCGTCTCCGGCGGCGCCAGCACCGTCACCGTCTGCAGCCTGTCCGGGGGCAGTGCTCTCGCGATGGTCATCACCTGCCGCTTGGGCGTGGGCGAGGGCTCTATCGCGGGCGCGGGAGGCGGGAGCGGCACCACCCGACACTGCGGCACCGCGCCCGGCGCGGCCTGCTTCGGCCTATCCCTGCCGCACGAGCACGGGTGCTCCTGAGTGCTGCCGAGCTGGTGCTGCTGTGCGGCGGGCGAAGGGGACGAAAAGCACCACCAGGAGCAGGAGGGCGGCGCGGGGGGCGGTGGGGAGGGGTGCGCGAGTGGGGGCCTGCGTTGGAAGGACGGGGGGTGGGAGTAACCGGCGCCCGGAGGCGGGACGAAGCAGCAGAGGATGTCGGCGCGGCCGGACCTCCGGCGCCGGAGGTCCAGGCTGACGATGGCCGGGAACACGAGCAAGGTCGCCGCCAAGTTGAACAGCACCAGGATGGCGGCCTGGAAAGGGAGGAGGGTGAGAAGGGTTAAGACATAGACATACAAACAAATTCACCTCCATCTACGTATTCCCCAAAACATTAGCTTTTCCTCAAAGTAATTACAGCTTTCAGTAACATATTTCTCTATCATTTTTTTATTACTTTATTCCCAATCCGCCAAATACGGCTCACACTGGTCATTTTATATCGGGGTATTAAACAGATTTAATAATTAAACATACACAAACAAACAAGACAGACGTAATTGTATATACATAACTACACATAGGTAAAGACAAGAAAGTCTCCGGGATAAAATCAAGGGAGGTTAGGAGGGACAAGCCAAAGTCGTTCAGGATATTTCATTTCAGCACGAAATGGGCTAATTAAACCAACATTTAAAGAAAATTATGGACAATTATTCTAGTTCTTCTTTGGTTTTTAAATTACTAACCAGAGAATGTTCATGTTTATCGTAGTCACACATCTTATAGAAATATGATATTTTATTGAGTTTGAAGAAAACTATTTTTGAACTTAATAACAGCCTAATTTCTTTTCTTAATAACAAATTAAATGCTTCTAGAGAGGGGCAGTTGACCTGCCCCCCAGTCTTTTACTGAGCACGCCCATGAACAAAGGTACGGAAAAATGTGATTTATAGCGAATAAAGGCTATACGATGTCATTTTTATGATGGATAACAATTCAAGCAATACGTACAAGTTTCCAGGGGTTTCCAAGAAATAAGTAACTTTACGGAGGTAGTTGTATAATAATACTGCAGATCTGCGCGAGCGAAGAACGTTCAACATCACAGCTGATGATCACGCGACAACTTACCTGGAGGGAGAAAACCCTTAGGGCGGGAATAGGAATAAGCGCGGCAGCGAAGAACGCACAAGTGGTGCTCAGTGACGTCAGCAGGATACTAACACCCGTCCTCTTCAGCACCGTGCCGGTTTGCGCCTAGAGTGGTGCAAAAAAAAAGAAGAAATAATTTTTAATGTACTTATGGTCACAAGAGAGTCAAAAGAATATTTCAGCTCGGTAATAATAAAAAAGTTTGATGGTCTCCAGGATGGACACGACATTCAAATCATTCGCCCAACGCCAAAGTTTGTTACGTAATGATGGACGCAGGTGAAAATATTGATGAGAGCTTAGGAGGTCTTGTAAAAAGGGCAACTGAATATTTTATTGCAAAAATAAAAAAAACGAAATTCTTTATTTTTTATTTTATTTTAAATCCACCGAATACAGCTCATATTGGCCATTTTAAATCGGGGGCCAACAACTTTAACAAGTAAACGTTCACGAACAACCATGCCCTGGACAGGGGAAACCTGCCCAGGCGGGACTCGAACCCGCGACCTTTAGTTTGGCAGGCAAGGACGTTACCCCTCCGCCACCGATGGAATAAACAACACAGTAAATTACATTAATTTGACTCAAATAACAAAATTGGGTGAATATGTGCTTCAAAGTTAAAGTGCTTCAAAATTCTCGTGAAAAGAATTGGCACTTTGATTAACAGATATTTGTAAACATATTATGAACGCCACGGTTGATGTGTAATAATTTTCAGTAGAATTAGCTAAAATGATAGTTCAAAAACTTTCCGCTACTAAAAGGTAAGTATACACAGCAAATATTTTATGTCCACATTGCATTGGACTAGAAATTACGAAAGGATACGGCATGAAAATCGGGAAGGGGCCTGCTAACAAACTGTTGATCTAAATTCGAGAAATACTAGTTGACACAAATTTATGGCTTACCTCAGGGGATACATCACTTCTGCTAGCAAGTTGGTCCCCATACGCGTGGGTGATAAGGAACACGTCATCCACTCCTAAACCCAGAGCAAGGAAAGGAACAATCTGGAAGAGAATAAAAAACATTTGTTCCATGAACGAGATACAGCCGAGACGAGTACCAAATATTACGATCATAGCAACAGATATCTACTGAATTAACAGTAGTGTCAATAAATTTTCCTCTCTCAATTCATCTACATGAAAAGGTAACATAATATACAAAAAACAATATGGGTGAAGGTAAAACAATTTTGTTGAATTCCTTAGCGATTCATCGCTCCTGAATCGCCTCGTATTCCCGAATTTTATAATGCCCGCAAGACAAACATTCGTAGAATGCACAGCTAGAGATGGTTCGTGGAAACGAAGCGAAAATCACAAATTCATAAAGATTATATGATTTCAATACCATCATTACTCGGTGGACACAAAGTTGGGGTTTCGATCGATTAATTCATAGAAAACTTTCAGTTCGAAGGAAAAGTTCATCAAAAATGAAAATAACAACAATAGCACAAATGGACACTCACGGTTGGTTTAAGATACATTTTAATAAATAATAAACGGCAATTTTAGATAGAGAAACACGAAATTGATCACTAAGTTTAAATTATAGGCAGCATTGCTTTGACACCTAACCTCAGATTAATCATTGATGGAATCACATGGTTATCTTGTTAAGGTATGATTATTGTGAATCGAGTTTCTTATACATCTTACACAGACAGCAAACATCCATAAAAAATTACGATTTGATTACAATGGCGCACTTTTGAAAACAGCGTATGCATGGCACCACCTCAGCTATGCCACACGTTTCTTTCCCGAAAACGACCCTTAACAATCAAAAATAACAAACAATTCCAAAATATACTCACCATTCAGTTTGAATCTTGCAAAAAAAAGGCCCAAATAATCGATCGAAAGCATGCGAGAAAAGAACTTGGGATGAGAAGTTGGAAATGAAGAGCAGGAGGGGAGAATGAACATTGAGAGAAAAACGATGGGATTAGTCAAAAGCACGACGGACTCCTTTAAGTGGAGTGATTTTCACAAGTAGGTACCTGGGTTGTGGCAGCATTGAATGAAATGCCAAGCAGGGCACAGAATCCTAACCCCGCGGCGACTGTGGCGCCCACCAGCAGCACCCCGGCCAGCCCAACCCCGCACTGCGACCGTACAGGATCGTGAAGACGCAACAAAGATAAACCCGCATATACCAGCTGAAAACGAAAGATAAGAAAGTCAGAAAAAATGCAAGGGAAGAACTAATGCTTCGGTGTAGCTGTGCCTAATTGATATTAATTACAGCCAAAAAATATAACAAAAACGAAGCATTGCAGTATTTATAACTGAATATATTTGAGCACGACGCGTTTGGTACTTACAACAACATTATCGAGTGTAAGCTGTAAGCATTCTCAAGTTTTGTCGTAACAACGAAACGCTTCGCATTCAAATAAATTCAGTGGAGATACTGCAAATTTTTCATTAAACCAATTGCAAAAACTTCCACCACATCGTACCACATATCATACAAGAAATATTAGTTTAATTATACCTAGATAAAATGAAGAGTTAAGAATTAGACACTTCATTATTTATAGCTCTAGAAATCGTGGTAAAAATTTTTTGCACATTTATGACATTATAAGGCAAAAAACGTCTAAACAAAAAATAAACGCGTTTGAACCACATAGTGACGGTAATCATAGCTAAAAAACTGCGTAGAAAAAAACTAATTTATAGGGGAAGTCTTATCTAAATAAATTGAAATTCTATCAGCAAAAGGGGCTAGTGAGGGGTGGGCAAAATATTAAATAGAGTATTGGGTGAAAGAAACCGTAGCTATAGAAAACTGCATAGACAGAATTTATTTTTAATCGCAGATTTGCCTCAACAAATTTAATCGGAAGCAGAAAATCACGATTACTAGTGATAAATTAACTATCATCATGTAACAGCCGGATAGGAATGTAGTTTTCTAAGAAGGAAAGCACTTGATAAGTCTAATTCTTGCTGGATAAAACTCACCATAGCCACGTAACCAATTGCAATTCTCGTGATGCTGACTTCCGAAAAACGACTCAGGATGTCATCAAGTGTGGCTGTGGAGAAGGCAAGGAGGTCATAGGGAGAAGTTGAGTTATCTTTTTGGGACATCAGCCGCTTAACCTCCTGAAAAAATAGTAATGAATACATTAATACACGAAAGCATATTCGAAATTGTTTCAATAATTTCATACTATCCACTCTTGTTAAGTAAAACATTTATTTACGACTAATTAAGTATCTACACAAGAATTAAAACAGAACAAGGACACAAATTAAAATTAACTGAGTAAAGACGATTCTTATACAAATAAATCACCATATATTATTGCAATAGAGCGTTGAATCCTATCCAAGTATATGTAAATGCACTGCGTTGCATGTCCGTATCTCATGGCGTTAGATAAAGCTTGGTTCAACATTGTTTAGTGACTGGACAGATTTCAAACAGCGTGAAATAAATACGGCGTGTTGGATAGTGAGTAATGAAACTACTACCATACTAGGAAGCTACTTAATGTCGATTCAACTTACCTTAAAACTAAAAAAATAACTTAAGGTTGTTGATGATAATAGAAAATAGACTACATAAAGCCATCATGACCATAACTACATGTTCTCCATCCAAATCGGAACCCCTCCATTATCACCATTGCTCCTAATACAGTATCATAGATAATCAATCTGAGAAGCCTGGCATCAAAACATCCTCAATTACAAGAACAATTTCAATGATCGTATGAATCTACTAATTGTAAGACGGCAGCAATCACATTGGGTTCCGCCCTCAACATCAAGAAGTATTTGGCATAATAGGCTTAGTGCTTGATCGCGTAAAACGGCCTTCATCGTCTTCGCAGAGTACTTACTTCTGAGAAGCGTCGCTGCCAAGTGTCCAGGACTAGAGAGGCCTTCTCCTGGGTCCAATCCACATGATGAACCTTGTAGTCGTCTGACCAGTATTCATACAACTCCCGCTCCCCCATGAGCTGTACCACGGTCTGCAGTGCTTTCGCCCTAGAAAAGGTCACAAAGCAGAAGGTCAAGAGAAGCAGTGGAGCGGAAATACGCGAGCTGATGGAATGGAAAGCGCGAAAAAACATATTGATCCAACAGAAGCATGGAGCATTGACAACGCGCAACAAAAAAGACCCCCATTCTCATGCACGCTTCCGAGTTTCGCGGAACTATCCAGAAAAGGAGAGACGAAGTGATGAATTAAATAGAGGACGACACACATACTCTCGTCAAGTACACGGCTTATTTGCAAGGGGCCAGAGGCTAGAATACGGAATCAAGGAACGAGGGAACAGGGCGTGAAAACATTGGTGCGGGTAGTGGCGCCTTATGGATCATAAACTTGGACTATGGCAGAAGCTGATTAGAAAATATTAGTAGCCTTCGAGACCTGGTGCAGGCCGGTGAAAGCTAAAGATCAAATGGACGGGTAAGGTGTGAAACGAGTAGGCGTATCGAAGAATAGGAAAAGAAAAGGAACGGTGGAACACCATACGCCAGCGTGGGCACATAGGATAGCAAATTTCGTAAAGCCTGACTCACACAATATTTTTTTAATCCCTTTGGAGGGATAGCTTCAGGGATTGCGGAACAATTGACCGTTTCAGAAGATCATTTTCCGGGATGGCGCCAGGGATATGATTTCCATCCCTTTTTCCATCTCTCGGTACGTCCCTTTTTCCGTCGCTGAAACCACAGCTTGCACCGTCCGGCCAATCAGAACGTATGGCCGCTAACAGCGGTTGTAACGCCACTTCTAATTGAATGATAGGTGTAAATACGTGAAGCGACGGAATAAGCGATGAAAAAAGGGACGGCGGAATTACTGTGTGATTCAGAAAATGATGGGTCGAGCGATCGCTCTTTTGGTCTTTGAAAACTTATTGCTGGAGCTATCACTCTGAGGGACGGAAAAAATGATCGTGAGACTCAGGCTTAAGCCATTTCAATTAAGTGAGGACTGTGATAGAGGGAAAATTGAGGGTGAAGTCCTTCGAGGAAGTTAACGGGATAACTATTAGGGCCAGATAAAGAAAGGCACAAGGAAGGAGAACATCCAAGAACTCAAGAAACTAGCTGAGGCAATGGAGAAGTGGATGGCTTAAGTATACTATAGCAGTGGCGTAACTAGGAATATGCTTCGGGGGGAGATGATGGAGGTTAGTGCCCCCCCCCCCCCCCAGGGAACGGGTAGTTCAGGAAATATATTGAAAAATAAAATGCCTGAAAATTCATTTTACATCATTTTGGTACTTAAAATTTAACTCTAAGCAGATGCAGTTATAATATATCAAATCCAGACAAGATTTTAAAATAATTTTTTGATTTCTCAGAGGCTTTGGGGGGGGGGGGGGGGGTTAAATCTCCTCATCCCACCCATAGTTACACCACTGTGCCAATGTAACGATTACAGATTGTTAAAGTAAATCTCCTCATTGCTCCCTTTCCCAAGCTTGTTTCTTCGGTTCCCTGATGTTCAGGATAATCCCTGGAACACGTGATATACGAATCGCGTTCGTCAACATTCATGTCATTCCCATACACCCACCTGACTATGTGACCTGTCTTATTTTTGGTAGCTCCGCCGACGAGCAGCTCCTCCGGCCAGTGCATGTATTTGGCGGCGAATCCGTAACAGCCACCGGTCAACTCCGCGCCAACGTTCGGCGCCTGTCGGAAAAAAACACGAGAATCATTAATACGAGCGTAGAAATAGAAGAATAACAAAGTGAGAATAAGGGAATGCGGGATGAGTTACTAAGCCTCGGAGAATAGACAAATGAGATATAACTTTTGATTCGTATTTCAGGAGAAAAAAATACGTTCACCAGAATTAAAATTAACGCGGAAATCATAAAATTGGAAGAGAAAACACTCACATAGCTCTCTGATATTTTCAAAGGCCATCCAAAACATATATCCAGATATTCTCGAGCGTCGAAAAACGCGTAATATTAACCCTTCAAACATCGAACTAACTTACAGACTTTTTTTATTATATTTTTGCATATTCTATTTATTTTGCAACTAATTAAGAGATATTATGAAAGAATACACGATTAAATTTTAAAATACGTTTTCAAGCATGTTCCTAAATGGGAACACGCCACAAAATTTCACCATTGCTTGAAAAATAAACATACAATTGACCAAAAAACTAAGTTTAACAATGTAATATATATTGATGTTTTGAATAAATGGGCATTAGTTACTGGAGACCGAATGTAGGGAAAAATATCGAATTAACTTCATGCTCACTACACAGGTGATGAAAATAATCAATTTTGAAAAGGTATAATTAAGGACCAATGCATACACAAATCATGCGATTCACTTTAAAAAATATTTCCATACTTAATTTACATAACAAAAGCTAAAAAGGTAATCACAGATGCGAAATATAGTTTTCATCGATTTAAAAAAATCTGTTCTCAAATGGGAACATTGGACTGTAACCGGTTAAAGTAAGGATAAAAACTCATCTTCAATTATAATGCGCATATTTTTTTATTCCTCTTGAAAATTAAAGCCGACGTTAGCTGAAACTGAGCGGCCAAAAATCGATCCACAAACCAAACTTATCCTATTCAAGAATACAACCTTTGGTAAAGCTATCCCTTCTCTGGAGTACAAAGGGGCAAGAGGATGATGAAAATGTGTCGGAGGAATGATTTGCTCAGTAAATGAGAAAGGGAGAGGAAGAGAATATTATTAAAAATATTAAAAAAGCCCAGAAAGTAAATTGGAAGGTGAAGTTCAATGTGGTACAAGGGACAGGCCTAGGTAATTCACCAAATACTTCGTGCAAATATATCTTGATCGGCCCTGCACTTTCCAAAGAATTGATACAGGCATTAGTTTTTAAAAGAGGGAGTAGAGGGAGCTTATGATAAACATTTCCATACAACAATAATTGCGAAAAAGAATCACTCATACATTTTTACAGCAATAATTATAATAGCATAATAATTCTCTACCTGATATCGATTGCAAATGACGCTCGCGCGTTTTAAAAGACGATACATTTTCACGAAATTCGCGATCGGTGAAGTGCTGGGACACCTGGCGGACGAAGCAAAACGTTTTATCCGAGCCGATCCTCTGGCGCAGGGGGATGGGAGAAGTCTTAGTGGTGGGGAGAACGGGCAGGGAGTGATAGAAATTGGAATTACTCTATTATGTCGGCGTTCGGAGTAGGAGGAGGGGGGTACGTATAGTATACGCTGGGGAATGCCTTGCGGACGGGGTGAGTGAGGTTCGGTATCGCTGGTGCGGCTGCAAGGGTGGGGGGTGGACGTGATCCGCCTATCAAGCGAGAGCCGATCCCTTTGACGGCGGAACGAAAAACGGGCCCATATATTCGGATGGAAATGAGCCACGTTCATACACCACACCCGAAACAGTCACTTCCGCCTTTCCAGTCATACTCAACTGCAAAAGCAAGGCATGAACGGGTTCCACATTCGAAGTTTGCGACAATAAATCAGTAATACGCGGAAATCATAAAAAACTAAATTACTAATTGCCCGAAGAAAAACATTGAAGGAATTTTGTGCGTAAAAAACAGTAGCGACTGTAAAATGTGAGTCTGTGGATAGCTCCGTAGGAATGAAAGAGTTAAGAGGGAAGTAACGAGGTAAAGTAATTGTAATTGTAGTAATAATAAAAGTAATTGTAATTGTAGTAATAATAAAAGTAATTGCAATTGTTGTAATAATAAAAGTAATTGTAACAAAAGTAATTGAAAGATAGACTGGGAGAAAACGAAGAAACATTGGCGGAGGGCATGGAACGTTGGGAGAGTACATTTTCTTCCATCCATACGTACATAAAGTATATTATTTCCATTCAGGGAAGCGATGTAGCCTGTAAGGCAATAAGTCTGTAGTTAGGTTACCTTCAAAATTCTTAAATTCGGGTATCATGAAAACCAAGATACTAATTATCTACCTAAAGAAAAATTGAAGGGATTTTGAGCATAAAAATTTTCAAAAACTGTAGTGACGGTAAAATGTGGTCCTGTCGATAGCCGCTTGGGAGTGATGCGACGTATGCATTTGGATAGAGAAAAGCGAGATCCCTTTTCATCTCATTAGCTAATTCAATAAATTTATAATGACTATAACTGCAATGTGAAGATCCCGAGTTTTTTCATGAGTTAATATTCGAAGTGAATTTTTCGCGTATTCATCTAAGTCAATAAAATGTCATGAATACCCGGATATAAACACGAAAATCGTGACCGGTAATGGACTTATCACGCGTAACGACGAAAAGCAAAGAAATTATGGGATTTTCAGAGGGGCAGTTGTTATTTCTATTGGTACAATTATTGGTTAAGCGGTAAGTTACGAGGTGAATATTGAAAGGTAGGCGATGGGAGAGAAACGAGGAAACATTGGCGGAAGGCAGGGAACGGGGAAAAGGACGGACGGCCCGTGGAAGTTGGCGGGCGCCAGAGCGGTCCCTCAAGGCTCTGTACCCGGCCCCACTCTCTTCCACCCATCCTCCGCCGACCACCCACCACTGAATCCTCACCCTCCCTGCTTCATCATTACGCTACACCCTCCCCTCCACTCTCACCCCCACCCTACCCCACACACAAAGACACCAGCGGCAAGAGAACTTCCTCCCACTCCCTCCGACACAGACCGCTGCGCTGCGTTGCCACGATGTTCCCCACCACGGTATCTCCACTCCTCCGAGGCAATTACGGCGGAATGTGCGACAAGTGAGAAGCGATAAAAAAGAGCCGGGGAAGGGAAGGAGAGAAAGACATCACATGGATACGGAAGCTCTTGTGCATACAGATATTATGATCCGAGCGAGTGGGGTCCAGAAGTTTCGGAAGACGTCGATTGGCATTGTGGGGTGGGGGTTACATTATGATCGTGTTCCTCTCCGTACTTGATGAGCCGGGTTGGGTACTCCAGAAGGGGAATCACTCGATGTGTGCGTTTGGATGGAGAAAAACGAGATCCCGCCTCACTTCATTAGCTCATTCAATACATTTTAATGACTCTCATTACAATCTAAAGGTCCCGATTATTTACTAATGAGTCGAAGTAAATGTCTCGAGTATTTATTTAAGTCAATAAAAATTCATGAATACCCGGATATTAATACGGAAATTTCAACCCGTAATGAACATATAATGCGTAGCAACGAACACCATAGAAATGATGCTTCTGAGAGAAAGTTTTAATTCAAGGAATTTTTTATTATTTCATTTGAACTAAGCAAGATAAAGGCCCTTCGAAAACGATCAATTACTCAATTATTGGTGTAATTTGGTTATTAGCATTAATAAATTTTAAGCATTTGAACAAAGAAATAAGGGCGTGAAAAAGTACTTCACGTTGGAAATGTGTGACAAGTGAGACAAGTGATAATTGCACTAACATGATATCAAGAGAACGAATCAACGAACTTTACACCTGCATTTTCATAAAAATTATTAAGTAACTAAGGGCACGCCAATATAATTGACTCCCCATTCACCACCAAGTTGAACACTTACGAAATTAATACGCACCGAAGAAAAAACTTACTTACATGAACAATGGCGATAGATATTGGAGATTCTGGGTGCACATAGCGCTAACGTGGAGACTTGATCTTTTGAGTAAAATCTCATTATGATGCAAACTCGCACAATGCATAATATTCGTCAAAGTCGACGAGAGGTCACAGCCCTAAAATAGTAAAAACCTTCGTGCAGGAAATAGGTTTGTTTAAGAACATAAATGATGGGAAAAACTCGGTCGTTACGTCACAAGGACTTTAACAGTTACACCTCCATGACCTACCGGCGCACCGTAAGAGGATTCAGGCGGCACAGAAAGTGTTAGGCATTCCATACATTATTAAACTTGTAGAACCGGATTCGCCATTCATATGGCAATTGAATTACGCAAAGGAACCTTCTAGAGAGATGATATCGGATCGCGTTCTCAGAATCAACTCACCAAGAAGGAAAGGACGTTTTCGAGTGGCCTAAACCTTTATTGCAAGCAATAAGAGATCAGAAATGACCCCTCACGAAATGCACTCCAGATTATAAACAAGTTCATCCTATTTATTTACCCCGCTCTACGCCATGTTGTCACCTAGCCTACGATATGTTCCATGTTTCGTTGAAGCCTGTAGGTCCTCAGGTCGTCTGCATTTTAGGTAAGGTGACTCCATACAAGGAGGCCGAAGAACATGGCGGTCAAACGTTACATCTGTTGCCGTTTCGCGCGCATTTTATTCAGCGGCGCTACTGGGCAACTGTATCTCGTTCATTGTGACTTTCGCTATTCACGGGAAGGGCATTGTTCTCCTTTAGTTAACAATTGTCTCGTTTGCTTTAAATGAGTGGTTTATATGATTTATTGACTAAGTTACGTATCACTGCCATGTATTTCCTCGAGAAAAGTGGATATACCTAGATGACTAATAGCGCCACCAGTGGTATTCATGAAATCTTGAATTTGATGAGCGCGGAGCGACAACAATTCTAAGGGCAGACCTGAGAATCCTCCGTGATTTTAGGTTTCTGGAGTTTTTGACGGTGCGGCGTGAGGCATCTCAAGCCATCTCAACAGTTAACAACGACTCACGGTGGTATCTACGCCGGGAGGGCGTCAAATCTTTCTTGACATTTCCAGTACACCACCTTTCCCCAGGGCAGTAAACGTTAACTGGAACACGACCTTGGAGAGCGACACTCACAATTTCCACGCGAGATGAAATAGTCCTGCGCATTGACAGGTAGGAGACGGCCCACGAGGTTGACTTCCAAAAGGTAAGGAAGAATGGAAAGTGGAGACAGGGGAAGGGCAAAGGGAATACAATGGCCGGGCGACAGGTAGTATGGAAGAACCAGTCGAGGAAGAAGCCAAGAACCCCCGCCGACCTCCACCACCCAGGGGATTCCTGGTAAAAAAAACCGCACGGCCCTAAAGCCCTGTCCCGGCAGGAGGGACCCTGAAGAGCCCACCCCTGAAGGTGCCAAAACTTAATTACCCCTGCTCAGCAAAAAAATAGGTCCACTCCTTAGTTTACCAGCGTTGAACACTCTCTGGCACCGTTTAATCACTGGTCAACATCTCTCGGTTGTAAATTCGAATAGTTTATCCAAGAAATGCACATATAAATAATTACAGCGCTTATCAATTATGACTTAAATTCGGGTAACTCAGAGAGTGTGAAACTTACACCAAGCGATCCAAAGATTTCTATTTCGTTTACATTGCTCGTTTGAAGAACCAACACCTCTCCCGTGGAGTCAACCATCCGCCTTGAAGATTTTAATGGAAACTTTTAATAAGGGAAAGGAGTTGCTATGTTTAATTATACATATATCCAGCAACTCGGTTATTTGAAAAACGTTGCCTTGAAGCCATTATCCTCCTCATTGACCGCAATACAACTCACCGAACTACTATGAGCTTTCAGATGAACTAGAAGTGGCATATTCATTTCTGCGCCTGAGCAATTATCAAAATTGAAAAGAAAACTCACAAGTAAATGCCATAATAATTATGGCAATACACTGGTGCGAACAAACAATGGTGTTTTGGTTCCCAGACAAACAGAGGAAAGACAGCCAAAAGTGTCACCATTAACAGTGCCGCGAAACACAACCCAATGCAAAAAAATACTCAAGATGCCTTCGAGAAAAATCCCAAGTTAAACGGAGGGACGGATGCGTGAAAAGAAACTACACCCAGGAGATATGAAGGCATAAATCAAAACAGCATTAACTATGATAGCTAATTCTTCGTTAAAACTTTCGCGGGTACTCGTCATGTTGAATAAAAACTTCAGGGCTATGTCGCCGCGTCAATTCTTGGGTGGCCCCAACGTTTCCCGATCTATGCTGGTCGCATTCTCAAGCAATGACTGCGAACAGCATCGGTTGGGAAACGTTGGGGCCACCCAAGAATTGACGCGGCGACATAGCCCAAAAGTTTTTATTCAATATGATAGCTAATAATGGAAATTTCAAAAAATCTAAAAATGTGCCACAAAAAGAAAAGGCGATAAAAGGACAAGTATCAACATTTAAAAAATTGAATAAATAAGTATTCCACACTAGAAGATTGGATTTCAGCGTGAAAAAAATTAAACCAAATTCTCAAGTATGCCACTATGGGGAACTAGATTCCACATCCAATTTTTTGCCTCTCTTTTCCACCAGCGAGCAACGGTTTTATTTAGCACGACCCTCCCAAGCGACGCACCTATAAAAATATCTACTCAACTCTTCAAACCTTGGTCATTTGAGGCACCTCGCTAAATTAGCCGGTCTCCTCCGCATCGAAACGGAAAAATATCCCCATTTCCTACGAACGTCTAAGGAAAGAAACCCTCTAACTCACTCACAACCGCCCAGTCACGCTTTAATGACACGACCTGTGGGAAGGGAAGGTTTTCAGGGCTTGAGCGGCGTGTTTGCCCTCCTGGCCTCCAGAGGGCAGGGTGGGGAAGCGGCACACCCACTTGGACGCCCTATCTCGTCGGCTCCACGCATAATTTGACGTAAGCAAAGCAAAAAGGATTGGAATAACGTTTAAAATAGAAAATAAATCATAAAAGACGATTTTTAAAGTGATAAATCCCTAATTTTCACAGAGCATCGGGTCAGTATTGAAAGTACAGTATTTCCAGCACAAATTGAAGGTTTCCATTTTCTTGCCAGACCTACCTCGTATCACTAGATAATTTTAAGCATAAACTGTCTTTTAAAAACTACTCGAACATTAAAAATTATATAAATTCATATTCAAACTCATGTAATGGGGAACATGCCTAATTTCTGAAAACTACCAGAGGTACCTAACTCAAATGTACTCGTCCAAAATTTCACGGATGAATGACGTTTTCCCAATAGAAAACGGATGCTCGCTTAACCATTCTCTAATCATACGTTTCCTCAAAACACAGCACTACCAAAGCAGCAGAACAAGTTATAGAGAACAGTGGCGTAACTAGGAACATGCTTTGGGGTGATGAGGGGGCCTGGGGTGGGGACCCCAACCCCAGGTAACGGGGGTTCCGGGAAAATATTTGAAAAATGACATGCCTCGAAATACATTTGACATTAATTTTGGCACTTAAAAGTTATCTGTAAGGAGATGCTGTTATTGTATGTAAAAACTGGACGATAGTTATTAATATAATTTTTATCTCTCTGAGGCTTTGGGGGGATCTATCCCCTCATCCCCCCATAGTTACGCCACTGATAGAGAGCGAGTTAGACGTTGGTGTAACGCATTTATGGACCCCTAGAGCCTGAATCACACGATCGTTTTATCCGTCATTTCGGAGTGATCACTCGCAAATGATCGTCGCCGGCAATTGTTTTTCACGATCGCGATGAGGATTCCCATCACTATTTTTCATCACTCGTCCGGTCGCTTTTTCCGTCGCTAAAACCGTCACTAAGACCCAATATCAGCCAATCAGAACGTATCCCGTATCGAGCGATTGCAGCGCAACGTTTGGCAATCGTGGGAACGACATAGCTAAACAAACACGCTATATATTTTCGTGATGCGGGTCCTATGGCAACGAGCTGTGATATCGGAAATGATGCGAAAAGCGACGGTGGGAGTGACCGTGTGATTCAGAAAAATGATCACTAGAGCGATCACTTTTCCGGTCGCGAAAGGCGATCGCTCTAGTGATCACTTTTCGCAACGAAAGAAAATGATCGTGTGATTCAGGCTTAACGATTCGTGCGACGTATTTCTACGAAAAAATAAAACCATACCTTTTCCACGGGTTCTCTAAACTTTTGGCGGTGACCCCCCACAGGATTGATGTTCCGAGTGACAACTGGGTGACGGAGTTCATTGCCACACCGAATCCCACACGCGAACCTCCTCGCCTTGATTTTTCCCTTCTGGATGAGTAAATGCAAGAGGAGGCCCAGCGGGCGGTCGGCTAGCAAGAATATGGATCAATATTTACGTCTCAAAAGTGACAGTGGCTCAATTTCTCAATAACCTTAGGGCAGAAACCTAAAAGGTCCTCATTGCATCTTCCTCCGCAGAGCAAGAGCGAGCCCAGGATCAAAAGTAGGAAGGGGGGGGGGGGCAATCTATGATCGTTAAGGCCGTTTTACACGGGGCACGTACTTGCAAAATCTGACGTGTGTACGAAGGCGCAGTCAAAATTGCGTCGGGTAAAGCGGTGAATTGTGAGAACACATGCAAGATTAGCTCCTGTTCTAATTTCGTTCATGCATTCGCGCAATTCCACGCCATTTAACCTGCGCAATTTCGTGCCCCGTATAAAACGGCCTTTAAAGTTGTAACTTTTTAGCACGGGTAAGGTAAATGAAACCAATTTTTTTACGAAAATTACAACAGAATTAGTTTTTATAATCATTTACCTCGAAAAAATTTATTTTTATTTTACGTGCTTTATGCTAATATCATTTTTTTAGGGTTCAGAGAAAAATTGTTCAAAACTTTCGTTTCTATCTAGTCCTGACTTTTCTTACAGAACTTTGCGATTTTTGCTTCTGGGGGGCAGCTATCCTCGCTGGGTACGCCCATGCCGTAGAGGGTGCTTCATAAAGAAGACGCATTACTCCAAGTTCACCTTTCGCGTTTTGTTTCACTTTCCTAACCTGTGACTAGGCCATAACTTTACCTATCGTCTTGTAGAATTTTAGGGTAATATGAGCAGACACTTGTCAATGGTCACCTGTATCCCACACATAAAAAATGTACCTCTCAGGTAAAAAAATATTATATTCATATTTGAAATATTCAAAATATTCATATTTGATTTACAAGTAAATGTTGCAAAGCTTATAGTCTATACGCTCTATAAATTTCACGATGTTAACATATTTCTTATAACTTTCAAAATGAAAGCATGAATTCCAATTACGTATGTCATGAATTGCAAGCATACCAAGAATCCAAGAGTGATAAATATGATATATTCATTAAACGCACATGGTTAATTTCCTTAAGCTTCAATAAATTATTTGTGCCAAGTGTATAAACATCAATATTTAAACAAATATTTTAGTTGTACACAAATACAATACTTAAAAAATATTATGAATGGATTTCAATAGGTTGATGTTGGAAATCTTACACCAAATCCAAGTACGACAAGCTACGCACAATCTGACTAAAGAGACTTCTAGTGAATGTTATCTTTCACGCGAAATTTTGAAGGAAAAACCTTTTATTTGGCGCCACCTCTTCATACACTTCGACTTCTCGAAGCTGGCCTCATTTTAGCAATGACACATTTAAACTATTATTAATATTGTTTCGGCGAAATAAATACCAGCATTAAATAACAGATAAATGAAGGAAAGATGATGGGCTTGTCACTGAGATATGACAATAGTAGGGGGTGGAAGCAGTTAAGCTAGCTGGGATAGTTGGGACACTGTTGAGGGCAGGAGACAGGGGGTCCAGAGTTGTGAGACGAACACAGATAAGTAGTCGGGCTCTGCCTCCGGAATGTAAATACGGAATTCTGGGAAGGTCCTAATGCGATAAGGAGGGCTTCCGAAGGGGATTATTCCATTCTCCAGGAGCTCCGAAAGGTAGGAGAGAGTTTAAGGGACGAAGATGACATTCCAGCTGGCTCCCTTGAACGGAGACAAATCCGTGACGTATGCACTCGTTTCGAACTGGCTTGGGTCGAGAACCCACCACTAAAGGTAACCAAATGTTCCAGAAACGCGTGCTTTATTCCCGTGAAAATTTCAAGACTTTCTACTTTTCATTGATAATAAAGAGCAGATAGAAATTTTGTATTGGTCCCTATACGCTTGTGTTGTCATTTTTCCCCCGCGTTGCCATTTTGTGCACAATACTCGTCGCTGAAGAGGTGATACATATACTCAACGGCATCTGACCCCTCACCAGCTATATAAGCTGGGCCAAATTTTGCCGTGATCGATCGGTCGATAGACATTTTTAGCTTGAAAAATTATACCTATCCAAGCGAAAAAATATTATTCAGTGGAAGATTTTTCACTAATTAAAGTAAAAAATCATGGAAAATTATAATATTCGCTGTACTCGGCAGAAAATTGCCGATGATTCAAATTAGCGGTGTTATTTGTAAGTTTCCCCAGGAAAATAATATTATATACTTTGTCAAAATAAAATCAATCATAACGGATGTAAATCTGGAATATTTTGTCATTATCTGACATGTGGCACTATTTAAAATTTCATGTAATGAGAACTTGGACTAAGCTTCAAGGTTTTTCGAAGGGATTAAAATGTATGGAGTTGAAGAAATTATAGAATTCAAGAGGAAAATCTTACAGAATATCACCAGCTATTGCAAAAACGTCTTTTCAATTGACCAATTAGGAATGAAATGATTGATGAGAGAAAAGTACCGCTTAGCTGTGACAGTCTTACTTCCCTGTTCCCAATACTCGGTGTAAAACAGCATATTTCACAACGGTGTCATTTGTATGCATAGAAAAATTAATGCAAATTTTGATTTGAAAGCAGAAATTTTCGCAAAAATTGCATAAAAATAGAGACAAGTTTTAACAAACGACACTGACGATGACAGGGTGTATCTTCAATCGCTTGGGAGCTAACTTTGTGAAAGTTCCTCGTGGTTAAATAAATACATATAAATATTATATAGATTAAGTGATCAATAAATTAGAGTTAACCATGCCCATGTAATATCTCATCTCACTTAAATTTTTATACCACAAAGCGTTGAACAGCGACTTGGAGGAATGAGTAAGCACATTAGTAGTTACAATTATCACTCGCAAAACTTATAATCATAGTCAAAAATCATAGAAATCTAAAAGAGAATCGTCAATTCTCCATGTAAACCTCAAAACAATCCGTCGACTACACCAAATATAATCCCGTGAAAATAATGCGAAAACGTAAAATATCACATAAGACGAGGTCACATTTTTTCCAAATTATAACTTCTTCCGCATGAGGATACAGCAAATCTTTCCTGATAAAACGCGGACCTGGCGGAAAAGCCTTGCGATTGCCTGAGACAGGCTGGAGGAAAAAAAGAAAGGCAGTCAGCTGTGGATGGCAAAAAAAGGAGGCAAGTAATTCGCGTAAGCAGAGGCTCATATGGCCCAGCAAATGAGATTCCTAATGCCGCTGGAGATGTCATTTCCTGAAGGAGTAATTCCACGCTTGGCTATCATCCAGGTCAAGAATAAGAGTCGCTACATCGGATTTACAAAAAAATTTTCTCGAAGCTCACGTTGAGTGGAAAGTTGAAATTACTGAAACCGTTCGTGAAATATCTTCTTTACGGAACTTTGACCCGTAGAAGCAAATCCTTAAATTTCGCTCTTTATTAAGTTATTTAAAGTCCTAAAAATTTACATTTTCTACACACAAACGGCATCAGTCTCACCTAGCCACCAAATTTTATATACAACATTATGGATGGTCATCGTATTCAAAAGCAAGTGCATACACTACTATGTTAACTGAATGCTAGGTATTTAGGGTCGCCGAATGAGAAAGAGAATATGTATTCCCTTGCCTTTTCCTCACACATTTTCTCAGTATCTCAACCCGTAGGTTGGATGAGATAGGTGATGGTAGAGCTCACCCTGGACTAGGTCACAGGCGCATGAATATAAAATATTCAGAGTAGTAGGGGCAGTTCCTTCTTCTGGACCACCTCGTACTTCGAGGTTTTTTAGCTGAAGGTTTCCAAAGGCTTCTCCTGATTTTTGGAACCCGATACCCCTCGGTCAGTAACCAAGCACTCTACCCACTAAGCTACCACGCTCCCCGAATGAAACAATAAAAACGATTGCAGGTCAAGTATTGATCATTCACTCAAATGTTCAACATATCGAAAATGGGGACCAACATATTGAACTAGGGGACCGTTTACCTCAGTCATCTTCGATGTTTACAGAGTTCCAACTTCATATAACTACACTAATTCCTCAACGTAAGGTATTAATCGGGGATTGATTTTATGATTAAAGGCCACATCTACACACCCTTAACATTTCCAGATGATAGGGTAAGTATGAAGCAAGCAATATGTCACCAGAAAAGACAAATCACTACAGGGTGAGCGGGAGTGATGCTAACAGCCCCCTCGTCACTCGCTAGAGTATGTCCAGGAACTGGGCGTTTTTCGACGCGGGAGGAATCCAGTGGGGCGGATCAAATGGTCGCACGAATCAGTAATGAAACGAGTTGAAGTGGCGTTTTCGCAGCGGTGTGGGACTCCGCGGTCACGGAAGCTCGTGCTCGTAAAAGAACGCGTGCTCGGAATACGTGGCCGGACGAATAAATCCGTCGTGAAGTGAGGATGACGTGCCAAAGGATTTACTTTTACGACATTCGACGTCTGGGACATCCACAGCCCGGAGATCAGGGACCACCTTGGGACCACTGGGCTGGAAGGCGGGGGACAAGTGGTGAACCGTAAGACCGGGCGCACTGGCGGTCGTCCGATCAATCGAAATCGAACTTCCAGGCCTTGACTTACTTCTCATTTACCGATAGACGGTGTAAAGTTTGTTTTACAGTTATAACTATTCATGATCAAATATTCTCAATTAGAGCTTCGGCGTTAAAAATTAATTTTCCGACAAATGAAGATGGGCTTTTTCTGAAACAAACTACAATTTACAATAAAAACGAATTCGAATTACAATTTTCTCGGGTTTTCAACCAGGTGAAGGTAGTTTAAGCCTCACAAGTTTCAAGGGTATGGAATCTGATCATATTTCAGATTTATTAAAGATAAATCATAATTACAATACAGTATAAGCAGAAAAATAACCTATTATGACGAATTAAATTTAAATACTTGATATTACTCCCCTTTAATTGCTAAATAGGTTGAATCATCATTCCCATTAACACTGCGATTGATAGGGAGCTACAAAATATAAAAATATCACCTAGGAGCAAATTAAGAGGTGATGGGAGGCAGTCCAATGTATTCACCTGCTTCTGATATTGTACTTACGTGCTGAAGCAGATTGGTAACGGTAAAAGTAACGTGGATCATGAAACTTGTAATTTTCAAGGTAGGCATCTCTAATTTGATCACTTGCTACGCATCTGCACCCTCGCCTATATACGAGAGAAGTCAAGTCCTCCACATAGAATCCAGGTACGCGCCCGATCTGAATTCTCGCGGTAACCTAACCCTCCTGACTCGGGGTTGAATAATCGAATCCTTCCGGGAAGAAGACGTCTTCGAGGAATGAGACGCCAAAAGAGGGACAGACCATGAAGAAGAAGATACCAAGAGAAGTCGAAAGCCATAGAAGGAAAGCACACCGCCACCACCTCAGGGCCGGTAAGTTATGGAAGCAAAGGAAGACGTGGACGGAGCTTTTTGAGCACCACAAAGCCAGCGAGGAAGAAAAAAAAAAAGATTCTGGCGTGTGTATTTATAAAGAGGCAAGAACTTGGGAGGACCAACCTGAGCGGGCCAAGGTAGGAAGAGGTTCCGGAGGTCGCGGAAGAAAGAGGAAGAAAGGGTGACGGAATGAGAAAGCGAAGGAGACGTTTTTGAGGATGGCCCGGCCGTGTGTAGGTTGGAGTGGGAGTTACAGGGCCGGGGGTGGGGGAAGGAAAGAGGCACGGCTTTGAGAAGTAAAAGGTGGGCAGACAATCTCCGCTCACCCACATGATACGGAAAAAATGACGCATTTTGTAAGGTTGGAAGTTTTCTGCAACATGTAGGAAGTTTTAAACATTCAATTGTTTAAAGAATTTGATAGTATAAATGTGTCTGTCAACGATTAAGAAAAAAATAACCGCAAATTCGGCTTCAGCGGATCAAAAACTTCATAAATAATCGTTTCAGACAAGGATAGAGTTAAAACACTATCGAAAACGTGTTCAGAGGACGGAAAACATTCGGAAATTCGCAAGTTCAAGCTACTATTGCACACTTGGAAGTCGGAGTATTAATATTCCTCATATTCTCCATGATGTGATTTCATCACTTCCGGTTACGGGACGTCATTGTATGTACTGTCGTGTTTACGAAATAGTGTCAGTTACGAATTGTCCGGTCGCGGTTACGAATTGTTGTGGTTACGAACTGTCCGTTAACGAGATGTCGGTTACAAAATAGCCGTTTACGAGTTGAAGTGATACCAGTTTTCTCGGTCTGACGGAGATTACCATCCGAGTTTATCTTTTTCACATCGTATTCCTTCGTGAAATTCGGATCACTCGGTCCATCAGAGGTGCAAGTGGCGACTTTTCTTCAATGCGTGGAGGTGATACCGTATTTTGAGAACGACTGGAGACTTCTCAATTGCAATAGGGTGGTTTCTTATCATTTTTTTATTGCTTTAATCGAAAGATTATTACTCCTGGAGTACGTATATCACGCTTTTAAATTTTTAAATGACAACATCTATTTTTCGCGATTAAATGAAAAGTGAAAAATTTCAAGCGCGCGAAAACGCGACGCTTAAGTATGAATGCCGGGAAATATCTCCGTACGTCGTATTTCTGGTTCCCCCTCCCGCCCGGTGAGGTGACCTTGAGGCGAGGCTTAGCGCTGATACGTCGCAGGATGCTAGCGGATAGCTGAGTACCTTGCTGGATGGTAGCGCTTGGCTTAAAAAAGGTTTATTAATACCTTATCAAACGAAGAAAACTTTCCGAAATTAGCCAGTTTTAATAGGTGATTATTAAGACATGTTTCCCTGAGCTCTGTGGCTCATGCATGCATTGGTAACCTCAGACGATGTATAACTCCTATCCTCTCGTGTAGAAACTAGGTCCCTGTGACGTCATGCGGAGTGGAATCGCATGGGCGCCAATCTGGCCTTTTTCAAATGAGGATAAAATTTGACCCTTGCCATTCGTCTAAACCGGTATTTCAAAAACCAAATAATTTGTGTATTATGAATACACTAATGGTGGGTAACGAATCGCAATCAATACCTTTCATTTTCTTTGATGAAGGAAACTACCCTATTCGGAGCCGGAATGCCGAAAGTGGACCCAAGGCATCTTCACACACGGAATAGAGGTGCCCCTATGAGCCAAGCGGGGAAAATTGGACAGGGAGAAGGAATGGTCCCTTGTCCTTCGCCTCTGACCATTGTGATCCCCACGTGACTTCCCCCCAATCCCTTCCCCGCTGGGTTTGGCTTTTCGAAAAAAGAGTTCGAGGAGGGAGATTTTAACGGCAGACTCCCACCCCGACAACTCGGGTGGTGGCTAGACCTGCTCGTGTGTGGGCGGCGGAGTCATCTTTACTTTCTGGGAGTTTCCTGGGACACCTATAAGCGGAGTGGAGGGATCGGCGCGGATGGACAGGGCCTCGGGCCATTGTAAAGGCAAAAACCTTCCCCGTTCCAAACTCCTGCACGTGCTCTTGGGACCTTACGGCGTGTGCCACGGGAACACATATCACTCTTGCATTTCGGGTCAAGTTATCGTAACACCTACTCATAACAGCTTCGAACCAATTTTAAAATAATTTTATGCATACATGGCATGCTTACCCTTCACTTCTCTCACCAGTGCAATCAATAAACTCCGGGCTACTCAAGGTTTTGCGGGTTTTCCTCACGTCTAGGGCGAATTCCGGACCATAAATAATTTTGGAGAAATAAAAATCGTAAAATATAAAAAATTTCGTTAAGAGTCGTATAAACGTTCCGAGCGCATGTTAACTTTAACTGTCTGCATTTACTGTACGTGGAAGGTCACGGCCTACACGCATTATCTGAACGAACACAAAGGAGTACCACAGATTTTTCCCCACAATTTTATCGTTACTGCCGTGCTCATAATAATTTTACAGGACAAAAGACTCGGAGCTATGATGAAAAGGCATCGAAGAGCAACGAAACTAACAACAAAGGTACCCACTAAGGCATCCGGTCAGTCCAAACACATGACCCCTAGTCTCCCTTCACCATCATTCAATTCAACTTCGACGTCACCCAGAGATAAGGAGTCTTAACGTTTCAATCCATATTCTCTCTCCTCCAATGCACGAGACTTCGACACAGGTGGTCGCGAGGTCCGTTCCCCCACTGAGAGGCGACCTTTCCAAGAACACTCCGTCGGAGGAGGTGCTATTGTCCCGTATGCCACGGTAGGAATTTTGGGCGCAAGACGTCTTCTTCCTTTGACGTACGCATCGGCAGCGGTCAGAGACTAGAAGAGGAAGTGGTGAGGTGAAGAGATACCGATAGCTCGCTGGAGCCTCATCTACATACTACCTCGCAAGCCACCTAAAAGGCGTGTGGCAAGGGGCGCTAGGACACCAGCCATTTACACATAAGCACACCTACTTTCCGTTTCAACTTTAAAGCGATACGAGGTTGAACAGCTGATATGTCACGAGAAAACCATAGATCGAGGACCGGGCATTCATCGACGGAGAGCTTTTTTCGTTACATGTTATACTCTCTAAAAAAAATATTTTAGCAATTTTAGTAAACATTTCTGCGCCGATACTGAAAAAGAGGTCGTTTTTTGACTCGTAAGATATAACTTTCATAACGAACACCTTCACTGTTATCACGTGTAATGCAACGTCATCTTCATTAAATAAGAGTTTATAACTAGTTCAATTGAAAATTATCATTAGTTTGTAAGTAATTTAACAACTACCTTAACTAAGTTATCTCCGAATCCCTTAGGTGTATCAGCACGTAAAAATCCGTCGAAAAGAGAATAACAAATGAAGTAAACGTGGGTTAAAATGTTTACCTCAAAAGAAGTACGCTTATCAAGAATGGGTTTTCAAAAATTGATAAAACTGCTATAGCTTCCGAGGCCGACGCAATAAACCCCTACCGACCCGCTGCGCCGCCTGAAAAGATGAGGGTCCAACAATTCTCTCTCACCATCCCTTCCTTTCACCAGGTGAGCAGAAAATGAGATTGAAAAGACATCCGCGGGACGTATCTGTCAAGTTTCTTTCTGACACCCTTCTCGACCGCCAAGTGAGAGATTTCTTTCTCCGCCAAGTGAGGCCTTTTTGCGGTTTCCTTTGGTTTTCTGAGGTATTTACCGGCAGCCATTTCCTTCGGGCGGGGCCACCGACCACACTGTACCACAAGGAGGAGCGTAGATGAATCAGGCCCGTAATAATTTACTCGGCAACAAGGGAGAGAAATTTAAGGTCGCAATTCCCGGAAACTTAAGCGATAGGTATTTTACGCAAGGGTGGGTGGTTTCCTTTTCTCGACCCAGCCTCTTCTGCTGGGATGCTCATCTGATGCGAAGTTAACGTCATTTAGTTCAAACTGAGGGCATTCACAGCCAAAATCTCTGCCTGACCGTTGATCCTTTCTTGAGCAACGAAATGGAAACGCTAGATTTAATGAAAAGGAGTACTTTGCGAGCTTATATAGAAGAGGTGAAGAGTAATGTGGTTTGAATAATAAAAAAAATAAGGTAATTTTTTTATTTTCGAAATGTAGTGCTTTCGGAGAATGGTGAAAATAAAATGGATCGAACGAGTCAGTAATGAGGAAGTCCGAAGTACCTACTAAGAAGAGTGGGAGAAAAGAGAAGTCTTCTAAAAAGAAGTCTTAAGGAGAAGACGGGAAATTATGAGACATGATGGCCTGATGAAGACAATCGTTGGACACGTAGACGGGAGGAAGGGTAAAGGGCGGCCCCGGTGAGTTACATAGGGCAGATTATAAAGGATGTAAAAGGGAAGAAATACGTCACCGTGAAAAGGCTAGCTGGTAGGAGAGCGGAATAGAAAGTTACGTCAATCCAATCTTAGGACTTAGGGCGATAGTTAATTTAATTTCAAAATTATAGCTTAAATAATAAATGAATAATCTACCACGAAAAAATTTCAAATACGACCGGTTGTGACGTGCGTCCTCTAAAACTCGAACATGAATGAACTCAATAGTCGTCCGGGATTCTTCTTTTCCGGTCCCATCTAAAGGTGTGCCCCGACAAACCCAATGGGCATTTCTTTCTCCCCAAAAGAAATAAGACACCACCATCCTTCGTAGAAACTCGGCGAGGCAATTTGGGCTGTTTTTGTCCAGATACCTTCGCATTTCGTCTTACGTCCGAGAGCCCAAGGTGAGTGACGAGCGGGCTTCAAACATGGCCACGGGTGGTCAGCAAGGAAACATGCCACTGCGGTGAAAACACTGCCCGCACCACAACTTTAGCTTACGCCTGAATCACACGATAATTTAGCTATCCCTTTCGAAGGACAGCTTCAGCGATCGCTCCAATGATGGCGGAAAAACTGACCGTTTCAAGGGCTTGATAACAGAGTTAGAACGCGTGCAAAGAAGAACTGCCAGGTTCGCGAAAGGTCGTTACGATAGTCTTGTTAGCGTAACTGACCTCTTAGATAAACTCGGATACGAATCTCTGTCTAAACTAAAACTCATAGATAAATTAAAGAGCAGTGCCTTTTCTGACGAAGTTGGCCATGTTTTACGAGGGCGAGCATGCTACGGATCATATAGGCAAAATAGAAGAGATGGACTGTAGAACGGACAGAATCGGAAAGCATTTTTTTCCAAGATCAATAAGAGATTATAACGGCAGCGTTGGAACTTATAAGTAGATTGGATGACTTTTAGTGAAGACTACTAACTTATGTATAATTCAATGCATGTTTCGGAATTTTATTATTATTTTTAACCGCATGTGGTAGTGTAATTTGTTAGTTGGCGTGACGTTTTTTTGGACCGTGTGGTGTGCATTTGGTAGTCCAATTGCATACTGCATGCATCTACTAAGCTACTTCAATAAATATTACGACAAACACATTTTAGTCCAGAAAATGGGTGTTGAACTGACAAATTTTATGCGAAATTAATTAGAAATAAAAGATTTTGAAATTCCAGGTTGGGGAAAAAATTCATGAATAATTCATGCATAATTCGAGGGGTTAAAAATTCACGCATTATTCCCGATTCTTTCGGTTACCGTACACTATGCTATCTTCCCCACTTGGAAGCCAGGATCATAAAAGCCTGAGTGATGAGATGATTGCAAAAGTTTTACTATGTATTTAAATTAGAGAGCCACAAATCAAAAGTCATTAAAACATTTACGTAAGCATGCACCTGATTGATTTGTACTCTTCTTCAATATTTATAGAATATTACTTAATGGGTGCGAAGCATTGACGTTAGACGCTTCGTCAAACCATTCTTTAAATTGTTTTTGACTTATGATAATGATGAGAATAATGAAATATATTAAAAATACAATAAAATAAAATCGATAGGTTTGTAGGTCTCTTAAAATAGTATACCGAAAAATATACCTACCAATAAAATATATATGATTAATGTACCTAAATTTATACAAAAATGAGTCAAAAAATATAACATTTGACAAATTTAGGCGGTATACGCGAAGAGCGAGATATGGAGCGACTTTCCCGGTTTTTCCGGTCGCTGGTCATCCTCAAAACCAAACGTAGCTTCGACAGAATAACCACGATGGCAAAAGAGGTTCACGGGCCAAACGTAAAAGATATGTCACTGACTTCCCAGAGAGGGCGCGATATCCCCTTACTGTCCCGAAACACAGGGACGGGGAAGTAGTGAAAAGACAGCGGGAAACGTGATATCGAGGCACCATAAAAAAAACCCTCACGCCATCTCTCTCTCTCTCTTTCTCCAGCCAGACCTCGTTCGGACGTCTTTGATTTCCCTACCCTTTGCCACGAATGAGAGATTAAAACCTCGGACATGTATGCTGCCGATACGGGGCTATATTTTATCTTCTAAATGGATCGAGGAGGAGAAAAAAATGAAGACGGCATTGCGGGCGGGAGAGGGAGGGGAGAGGAGAGAGAAAGAAGACGAACGCCACCCGCGTCGGTCGTAAAAGCATCGCTTTCCCAGTGCATGCCCACACGCGGGCAGCACCTATCGGCCAGCACAACTTGCACGAGTGTCTCGGGTCACTGAAAAGGAATCTGCCTCCTGTCAGACCTCTTCAAATCAATTTTTTCAACGCAAAAGTGAATTATTATCATCCAAGTATTCTACCGATTAAGGTAGATTTCCATGGAGTACTTATGAAGCATTCTGGCAGCCACCCCTTCCTTCATGTACTTCCCTCTTCAATTCACAATAAGGGCTGTGAATGTGTCAGTCTAAAGTGAAAGGCCTGTGCAGAGTGAACTAGCACTTAAAATACCTACTCACGTAATAACATAAAGAAAAGAATATTTAGGAAACCAAAACGTATTCCCATAAACAGTTCCCTACGTTCACATGCTGCACGTTTTATTATTCAAAACAACAATTTTCCAAGGCTAAACTTGGGGAAGGGGTATCGTCATTTCATTGAAATACGTTTAGATTGGTGATGGAAAAGTCTAACTTCGTATTACGCCAATTGGTCTCATCAAACCCATCACGTGATCTCGGTTCTTGGCATAGAAATCTCGGTCCTTTGAAACTGAAAATCTCCCTCGTTTATGTTTGCCGGCCTCGGTGGCGGTGGGTACAAGTCCTCGCCTACCAAACCGAAAGGTCGCGGGTTCGAGTCCCGCCCCCTATATGGGTGTTTTTGGTGTGCATTTTAATATTGGAGACCCCTATGTAAAAGCCATTATGTGCTGTTCACTGGGGAAGATAGAAATAAATAAAAATGTACCCACCCACCTCCTTGTAGACACCTAAAAAATATTGTTCACCTTGCTCAATCTCTCCCAACTCTCCCAGGCACTTACAACGCCCAGACCGACCACGACATTACATTTTTTCCACGCACAGGCACAAGCACTCTTGGGCGGCCCTGAGAGAGGGAGAGAGAGATGTAGAGAGAGAGAGAGGGGGTACCCTTCCGAGCGTTAATGATTCGTTTCGAGAGAGAAAGAAGAGAAAAAAAATCTGAAGGCATATCAGCGCGCTCGCAGACAAAAGGAAGCACCTGCCGGACTTCAAAAGGCGCCGACCAATCTCCCTCCCCCCATCCCTCCTCACCAAATATTCTTAATATCCTTCCGCACGCACGAAGCGGCGTCCAGGGCGATTGCCGCCCCGTGAAACGAACGCCATGCAAAGGAGGACAACCACGATTTCGAGGGCCTCGGAAGTCGGAAAAGATGGCGCTGAACCTGTAGGCCCGAGTTCGAATACCGATAGTAACATGGATATTTAAGATAGAGACCGATTCCTGCATATACTTTGAGCAGGGCACTTCAAATCCAGCATTTCGCTTGATGGGCGGGACCTTGAGAAGATAAATCACAATCGCTCGACCCGTCTTTTTTTCTTAAGAGGCCGAATGATATTAAAGCCAATTTCGATTTTTTTTGGAATAGGCGACCGCAAACATTTTCCGGTCTCTCAAATTAAAAAAATCTGCGTTAGCACTTTCTTGGACGCTAAATTTTTATGCATAAGATGAAGACAAATTTTGACACAGATCGACCCAACATACCCTGATAATTTCAACGTGATAACGCGACTTTTCGAAGAGTAATACATAACCAAATAGGCTGTAACGAGTCGAAGGGTTCATGGGCGTTTTTTGGCCATCCACTCTCACGAGGTATCTATTGTCCACTGCGAAGTTAACAATTCAACAGTCATAATATGGAACCTAAAACAAATCTGGCTGAGAAGGGAAGAATTCCATTAAAGAAACTATTCCTAAATTAAAGGTAACCATAGGGATTTTCGGACCACCATCTGCGACTGAATTAATAGTCGGTAGTCGTGTACAAGAGTATAATCCTGTAGAAGGTAACCGACAGTTAATTTTAAGTTCGAAAATGATAAGAAGAATTCGTTTACTTCCACTTGACTTCGTTGAATATGAACGGTGGCTCATTCCACACATAGTTGAGTCTGATACCAATGAACTAATTTTAAGTTCATTTGCGCGAAGAGAGGGGGAGGTAATTAGAGTGGGCAGGTATACAATATTATTATTAACCATGAGCACTGAAAAGGTCTCCGGCAGGGAGAGAAACGTGGGCTATTAAAATCTAGACGCGAGAAAACCTAATAAGAACTTTAACACACCGAGATCATCCACGCAAGTAACAACCCGCAGTCTTGACTGTGTGGAGAGGGCCACTCTTACGAGTGGTCGGACGCGGAAGAAAGCCGGGAGCACGCACGAGGAATATTTCGTACAGGGAAAGAAGAGCCGACGGAGAAGCTAAGCTAAAGAGGCCCATTACGGCCGCGCATGAAGTGGGTATAACGGTGGCTCATTCGGTGAATGAGCATAAAAAAGCTCAGAGTCTCTTTTATATTTTTCCCCACTCCCAGTCCTTTGGGATGACTCTGTGAGATGGCGGGAGGAATGGGGGAAGAACTTCTCGGTGACGACGGAGCGCAGCTAATCCACGCAAAACGCAACAATGGATGAGGTAACGGCATACCCATCAACCCCTTCGCCGCCGACAGAGAGCAGCAGGGCTATTCAGTAACTGTTTACGCGGTCGCGAAGACGAAAGATTTCGTGACGGGATCGCGAAAATCACATTGTTGCTATTCTGTAAGCCATTTCGAACATTCCGCCACGTAAGTTTCGTGCTTCAGTTTACGCGACGAGAGTTGTCAACGAAAACTCAGTTTCCGCCGCGTAAACAGCAGACCGCGATAGACGACGGGGCCACATGCCGTTAATATATGTCAAGTATTTGCTTTGCCATGTAAACAGCGGTGTTCATTGTAGTTGTGGACGTAATTTCATTTCGTGCAAGTAATATTTTTGCATATTTAACTGTTAATTTCATGAATTTTAAATTATTCTTGTCTTGTATATGCTTCTCATATTCTCTTTTCGGAATACATACCTATTGGAGTTGGAGGTGTTGTTATCTGTCATTGAGGAAATGTTTTATATTTTTCATATTTATCGTTATCGCCCGCTTAATTGAATATCTCAATAGTACTCTATTTATTTTCAACCGTTTATCAAAGTGAATACTTAAGTTGAAATGTGTCGTCGCATCTTGTTTTTAAGGCGTGTTTACAAGACATTTTCCCGTCGTCTGTTTCACTATGAGTGTAGATGATGTATGAGCGTAGATATTTTAAATGCTTTGTTCTACTTTTCCCCGGGACGGTTACAAAGTTAGGAAGATATTTGCTGGTTAAGAGGAAACGTATGTGTTCCATTCATGAATTTGCTGCTGCGAGTCACCTTTGTAGCGTTAGTCAGTGCTTTCCCACTTCGGAATGCAGTGTTACTCTATGAATACTAGTGTATATGCAAAAGGAGTATGTAGCGGGATTCAAGAACTTAGGATAAAGTACAAATGCTACTTTCAATATCCACTAAGAAGGTAAACAACTCGTAGTATGATCATAAGATTATTTTGTTTCTTCTGGTTTGAAAGGGCTCATGTTCAACATCAATGCTAAAATAACATGAATGAATACTGCGCTCTACAGTCTGTATATACAGTTGTATAAGATATTTTTGGATGATGAAGTTGGAGGGACATAACTAGCAGAAAGACAGCTCCTCTGCTGATCAATATTTTTACTCAGACTGGCGATGTATAAATATTCACAATTATTGCCGTATAGTGGATGTATATTTTTTTTCTCTACGTTGTGATGGCTATTGTTTTAACTAATCAAATACAAGATATTGACACTGAAAGGATATAACTGATAGGTGAATCGATTTTGTGTGTTTATATTAGGTCCTTTTCGCAAATGAAATGTGCAGCTGCTGTGGCTGGAGGTTACCATGTCTAAACTGCGGATAGGTAGATACTTGTATGACAGATAGACGTTTGTGGGCATGTTATTTATGTACATAGCATAGTGGGTACAAGTTAAATTATTTTACCAAGTAGTCATCATTGAGTATACTACTGTTTTCAGTGTCATCTGTCTTGTGACAAAATAGGACTGTAAGTATTTCTTGATATAAGAGATTTGTTTTGTTCAAAATGGTTAGTATATACATTGGGGTCGACATTGTCGTTTTTGTGATATCTATCATACAGGATGTTTCCTTTCGATTATGCCTATGAGTCCATGGCATGGCTATGATTATTATGGAAGAGAGAGCGAGAGTATTTATTCAATGGCCATTAGTGTGATGGTCCCTATTAAAGAATTGAGGCAAGTCAATCATCTTATTTATGTTGATTGTGGATAGTGGTGAGAGGATATTGTCTGAGAGCCAGATACCTGTTTGTGCCTGCTGCAGTATCATGATTGTATGAAGGAATTGACTCCCACATTCTAGCCACTCAGAACCCTAGCTAAGGGATTTATACTTTTATGTGAAATGACTCATTGTAAATCTATGAAATAAGACAGCCAATTACTTGTTAATGTGCTATAGATATATATTGTTCCGTATAACATTTTGAGACCATTTATTGTTTCTGAGATTACAATTTTAATGTTCTCATAAGGTGAGGTGAGGCTAACCTATTTTCATTTGAATGTGTATCGTTAATTTATGTAACGATCGAATCTGATTGAAAATTATTGGTGTGAGAGCCCTAGAAATACTTAGGAGGAGGAGAGAGATGTAAGAGACAGTCTTGTGTGAGGGAACCAATGAATGTATATGACCCTTTTGTATTAACATAGAAGTATTTCAGGGAAAATATTGGATAAAGATTTAGCTTGGAAGCTAATAAATATTTTATGTCCCCACATGATTCCAGCTCAAAGAGCTCTAGTAGTATGAATGCATTTGAAGGTATATTACTAAACCACATCAACCACTATCCCTATATAAGTTAGTGAAAATTGTACATGGAATACCTACCTAAATCTAGATATATTGTGCACTGCAATTTTATGGGCATGGCAGCTACTGGTAGTGACAATAATTTGGGACTTGGCCATCCCTCTGTAAGCAGAGAAGTTGAGGAGGTTACAGAAGCATAGAATTCTCCTCCCATATTGACCAAAGATATATAATTCCCATCAATAGAAAATGAGCAGAGTATAGTAATATAAAATTAAGCATGAATTGCTGCTGATGTAGATGCCCATGAATTTTTAGAACAAATTGTGATGAGCCCATTACTGTTTACATAGCATTTTCCAACAAATTTATACTGTTGGAGAATAATCAAACCAACATTGTAATTTATTTTAATAATTTATCATGGATTAGACCTTGACTCTGAAAATTATTCTCGTGAGTGTTTCTAAATCATCATTACCTTACATGCCAGTCCTTCTCAAATTAATTGGTGATAGTTGAAGTATTCCTACAAATAGGCCTAACACAGTTATTAGGTATTTATGCATTCACAATAAAGGATCCAGTTCCTTTCGTTAAATTTCCCGCATTATAATATGGCATGATGTAAGTAACCGATTAATGGAGATGTTGCTCTGGTTGTTCATCAACTTTACCTAGGCTGTTTCCATTAGTATGGGATCAGAAACGTAGCATTGATAAGAATTTGGTGATAATGCCACTCTTCTATTCATATTACAAGCTTTTACCAAATTACAGCTCCCCACCCCCTGTAATTTAATGATTCATATTCGCTATATCATGAAACCCATTCTACATCCACAGCTTATGTCTCTTGTAACTACTCTCGTTCCATATGCTATGAAAACCCACTCAGAAGCATATTAATAACATGCTTGTGAAACAAACTCTTAAACAATTTGAAACGTGATGGTAACTGATACCACCTCCAGAACAGCGGTTGCATTTCGTTATTCTTTATAGTTACTAAATAATTACAGGTAAGCTCAAAGGAAATAAAGTAAGAGAGTATCATTTCTAAGTCATTCCTATTTTATTTAACAGTAATTTGCAAGCATCAATTTTTCCAGATTATCAATTATGTCGATACATATATGGAATCAATCAGCCATGCATAGGGAAATGAAATGTACTTGGGAGAGTGGATATCAGTGTTCGTTGTTTGGTATAAATTTGGAAAAATTATCATCTGGTTCATAATTTAGCATACATTATATGATATTAATAATATATTGGAAGTAATGACCTTGAGTTTTTAAAAGTAAACTCCTTGCATCGAAAAGAAAGAATAATTTTTATATCATATCTGTATCCTTGAGCATCGAATATATTAAAAACAGTGTAATGAATGATAGGTGGCTTAGGTAACCCACACCACCACTGGCCCCAGGCTGGAATACTATGTGGCAGGCCAAGTACCCCTGAAACTTATTAAACTGAGGCCCATAAGCAAATTATGAAGTCTATTGAGAGGTGCATGGGGGTTCTTAACTCTAGGTTCAGATGATTGCTGAGACATTGAGTGCTGGAGTGTACACCAATGAAATCAGGATTGATAGTTAATTCTTGTGTTGTACTTCATAATATGTGTGTAGGGGCTGGTTTTCCCTTCCCAGACGAGGCTGATTATTATGGAGATCCCAGCTCTTGCGGAGTCCCTAATTCTTGGAAGAGGTATATTAAACAAGGCCAGAACTATTAGACAAGTGATTATTACCAGATTACCTAATGCATTGGTAAATTACCAATTGATACACTACCATTGCTTTTGTTGGTGGTCAAACTACGGTTTTCCACCTTAAAATTAATCATGGGATCCCTCATAGAAGGGATACCCTGTAGTTGCCTCCATCCTCATCAGAATGGTCTAAAATGAGAAAAAAAAAATTAAGAATGGGTCATGTTTCATCCATTACTTTTTCATGCATTTTTCTGTTACTTGCATAAGACATATAATTTCTTTCACTAGGTAGAAATTTCCCTTAACAATTATCACTGCTTGGGTCTCTTAACCTTGTTGATTGTGAGGAACTTCAGGGTAAAAGTAGAACAGTCATCACTATAGCTCAGTTTATATCAATTGCCACCCATTCAGGCTGTGCTTCCTTTTTCTTAGGAACGGTAGTAAGAAAGTGATATTTTTAGGTGTGCTGATGACTTTAGATGCTGCAAATTTGCTACCTATATAATATTATAGCGTGATTGATTTTTAAGAATCCAAAATTATGAGGTATAAACTCCTTCACTTGACTTTGTACATAATTTAAAAATTCCCAAGGTATCTCTTAAATTGAAACCACTACAAAATGAAAAATTTGAATTTATTCAATAAAAATATGAACTTAATGTCACTTCCATTCTAAAAAGTTAGGTGTACTTATATACGTTAGCGACAAATGTTGAGACGCATTTCGTCAGTACCATAACTCTTAAATGTTAATGCCAGGATACAAATTGTGAACATTGAAGTCAGGGTTGCAACGTAACGATAGGCAGTCCGTTGTAAATAGATTCTTATTTTTATCTATTTTGAGGGGTTTAGTTCTTCACCTTATTTTCCGTCTTCTTAGCACCCTGTTACCAGCTCTTATCCCGTAAAGTTATCCTTTCTTATCTACAGTCTTCCAATAATTAAGCAAACTATTCTTAGGACATCGCTTGCGGTTGATAATAATTTTCAAAACATTTTACCACACTCATGAGGACTGTTTACATTACTATTTTCATTGCCTATAACTAGTTATCCGGCCAATTCTGCGATAAACGATATGACGAAACTGACTACTTCAATTCAAATACTTGTATTATCATTAAAATGGGTCCATCAAAGCAAAGGCATACCTAAAATCTGGCATAAGCAAATGCATAATAACGCCAAATTCCTCTCATTTACAAGTTCTTATCCCAATATCTCACTGTAATCTTAGGTGGCTAATCGCATACATATTTCCAACGCACTCACCTTCAACATTAATATACACGTTGAGCTCTCACTTATATTTAAAAGTGTACAACATAGTTTTCATTAATCAACGTTATAATTCATAATAGCATTGCACTTACCAGCTGAATCTCGCTCTATTTTTGTTTGTCGAGGACAATTGCATGCCGATTTTCTCTGATTGGCTCGCAGTGACGTATTGCAGGAAACTTCGGGTATCTTCGACTTCCCCACTACCGCGGAGGGGAAGGCACGAAAATGTTTTCGTGAAGCCTACTGAATAGCAAATTACGCGTCTTCGAATGTTTACGCGGCGTAACCACGTAAACGGAATCTTTCGTCTTCGCGACCGCGTAAAGAGTTACTGAATAGCCCTGCAGGACAGCTTCATCTGTAGATTTCGGATCGTCGACTCCGCGCAAAGTTCAATTAAAGCCCATTTTCAGGCGAGGACCCGAGAAAATTCCTTCTCGATTCAAGAAAGAGCGTCAGGGGCACGCACAATGGAGACGGAAGCTTCTCTTTTTATCCTTACTATTCGATACCTCCCCCTCCCAAACTCATTTCCTTCTATATTGTGCCCTTTAATTTTCCGGGAAGAGTATATCGATTAACCTCGAGCGGTCAGCGAAAATGTAAGGGCCTCTACAAGGATTCAATGAACGGTGCGAAACACATACTTTCGACACACATAGATGGCAACCTTACTGCAACAAGGCAAATTCCTAACGAATGTCCCCAAAAACTAATGCACAGATTAATATTTCAGCACAGGAAGAACATCATAGAATACGTTCAATTGTGTTAGTCTCAACTATGAGGAAGTTAATACTCGAAAATGAAAAGGAGACTTCGTTGATTTCCTTTGATTCATTTGGTCCGTACGACATGTTTCGAACCATAGAGGTCATTACCAAGTACAGGTACTTGGTATCTGTTACCTTGTACCTGGTACCTTGGTACTTGGTAACAGTACTTGATAATGACCTCTATGGTTCGAAACATGTCGTACGGACGAAATAAATCAGTGGAAATCAACGAAGTTTCCTTTTCATTTTCGAACATCATAGAAATTTAGACATGGAACAAATCTGATTTAGTATGGAAGCATCCCCATTAAAAACCAATGATATATAGCGAAGTAAAAGTAGCAGTTGAGTTGTTGTAGTAGTAGCAATGAGTAAAGTTCATGGTGGACCAAGTTGGCTCAGCAAGGAAGGTAACAACAACGCCCACTTCGCCGCTCGAACGCATCAACGCATTGCGCGTCCAATCAAAATTTTACATGTTTTTGCCGCGTTCCTGGAGTTTTTCACCTGCATCAACACCTACAAGATACCGTGCAAGCTACCACCAGGGTGTGTGGCACAAGGTGATTCCACACCATAGCCTAAACCAGTAACGCGCTCGCTTTCCGTACACAGCACACAGGACAACGACACACACTCAGACCAGAAGCTAGGAGAGTGCTAAGGACACGAACAAGCTACCATACAAATAAAACTACTGGTTAATAATAGAATGACGAAAATTTAGAGGGGTAAATGATTCATGCATCAGATATAACATTCATTAGAGCTCATAAATTCATGCTGATAGTTTAATACTCATAAATATAATAATTTATTCACCATACATGGAGAGCGTATTTCACCTAGTACCAATCAAACTATCCTACAGCTTTTTTCCCCTGGCATTTCCAAATGCTTTCCAATTGATTACAAATCCAATGTTAAGGTTCTTCTAGACCGTTTTATATTTAATGCATATAAATAAATAAATAAATCCAGATCCGATTTTTAATTCCCTGACCTTTCCTCGACTACACTGACCGGTATGAACCATGCAAACACTAGATCCAAGATATTTTCCGGAAGAAAGAAGGGACGGGGGTGGTTCCTTTTTACAGCGAGGCGCCCCACCCTCGCCCCCGCAAGAGACCCTCCGACCGGGTCTCACCCACGCGATCCGCACACAACACGGCCGACCACCCAACACCACTCTCTCCCACCCAGCCGGACGACGACCACCCTCCGCCCCGGCACCGCGCGCGGTCGCCCCGTCGCCGCGACTCTTCCGTGACAAAAGGCGCGCAGTCCACCTCCTCCCTCCCACGCAAGCTCTCCCGACATGCACACGATTCGAGGAAAATCTCAAGGGGAAAGAAAAAAAGGAGGAACCCGCCGAATGTGGACTATAAAGAGGCCTGTGAGAGCGGACGAAAAATGTCTGGTCGTTCCTCGCCCGGGATCCTTACCTGGATGAGCTCTCGCTAAAAACTTACTTAGAGCCTTCAAATGGGCGAACTACCTCCGAGAACGAACTCAATTGAAAATCTGTTAACGGTTCGCAGTGATACGTTGAGGTGGATAAATCGTATTTCGATTGAAAGACTTTAACTAACATAAATCTTCGAATCAGCTTCGAAAAGCCATCTTCTGAATCCTTTTTTTCTTTTTTTATATCCTTTTTATAGTTTTTTTTATAGTTTATATTTGTTAAAGCTGCAGATTTTATGTTGTATATTCAATATAAAGGCCATTTTGGCTGTTTTTGAATAATTCAATAAAAAAATAAATCACCCAATCTAAGATCTAGTTCCTTAAACACCACTTCTCACCTCATATTAGAGCCATTGACTTCTGAATAAGCTTGCTAGCTCTTGCCGGACCCGTATTTGAACAAACTCAATATTCCAGTTTCACTAAGGTTATAATTTGTTGGCGATGAAATTAGCGATGATACCAGAGATTCGAAAAAATAAAATAAAGGAAGACCACGGTAACTCATCAAATTAGGCGGTAAGATATTCATTTACTCATTATTCAGAAAATGACGTCAAAAATCCTGCTTCAGTATTTTGTAATGAACAATGCAGATGTCATTACGTTCTGTATGTCAATCATTTATGCGATTACGACCAGCAAGAAAACGGGTACAGCGAAAGAGCACCTATTTAAGGGAACGAAAACTGTAATTTACGGAGTACAACCTCATACCTTCATCGTTATCCTGCAAGCGTTGGGGTCTCCAAGATCGCTTTCCTATCCTAGTGAATCTTGCTCAATTGAAGACTCTCGTCATGACACTATTTAGCCCAAATTCAATTAGGTACGTCATTCTACATCGTGCGCCAAAATTAATCCACAATTGAAATATGTATCACCGCGGTTTTGAACAACTGTCCACTTCATTACAGGCGTTCAAATCTCCGGAAATAATCTTTAAGCTCACTCGCCAATTTTGTCGTAATATACTAAAGCCATTATTTTCGTATTTGAGCAGTAAGAACGGGGCGACACATTTGCTAAAGAATCGTGCCAGAGTGAATGTTTCCAACCCCACAAGAAAAAATAATACAACGGCCTCATTGACTAAATTTGACAGTGTCTGTGTAGCTGTCGCCTTACCTCAAAATGGATGGCTAAAAAAAAGGATTCTCAATGGTCGGTTTTCCCCACCACCACTCCTTAAAAATGTTATCCTCTGAGGAGGAAAAAAATAAAATGGCTGAGCCCGGTCACTCTGCCCACTAACATTGAGGCCATTACGGACCGAAATAAGACTAAACCCGAGGAAGGGTCAATAAGATCACATCCTATGACTGAAGGTCAGGCCTTCGGTATATTTCTCCAGGGCAAATAAAGATTAGTATTCGTTCCGAATTAGTGAAAATTCATAAAAAGCCACACGTAAATTGGACCGAGGGGCGTCTCACGATTAATAAATCTGGAACAACGTCAAACTCGTCTTAACCTTTCACCAGCTTTTACATGGATTATTCTCTCATTTTAGAACTTAAACTTCTTATGGAAAAAATACGATCATATTCACTGTGAACTCCCAATACAAACAGTGTTGAATTGCAGACATGAACAAATGGCATCTAAATGATCAATGGAGGCAGCTAATCCAAATTACTGCTCTGGAGGTTAAGATTCTCATAAAAGCCCACACAACTGCTTAACACCGGGAAATATTTTTTTCTTCGTCAATTTTGTTCAACAACTTAAAATATACCATGTACCATTATTTCTCAATATTACTATACTTATACGAAATTATTTATGAAATATATAAAATTTTACCGTAACGTGTCTGAAATAAAAAAAGTCCCAATCTCTAGAAAATATTAACCAAACCAAAACATAAGCCTTAACAGTCATCTCACGGTCGTGAATTCTGTTCGAAGGATAACACAGTGACATCACTTCCCGAATTTAAGTAAAAAAAAGGAATTCCAAACGCTGATTGGGACACGGCCTTAAAATTCCTCCGGCCCACAGCGCGATATACTACCAAGAAAGAATCTTAGAGAGGACTTGATTTATTTCCAGTTCGGCGATACGGGTTGGGACTAATCTTGCTATCCGAGAGAACATTGATGCGCCCGACACGAAGAATCCACACCGAAAATATAATCCTATGAAAGAAGGTTTCCCGGCCGTCGATCTTCAAATCGGAAGGGGACCACCACTGACGATCGAAAATGAACACGGGATGAGAGCGCTATCTCGCCCACAACATCTACACTCGCATTGGAAAAGGATTTCGGGAATTCGCGGAGGCAAAAAAAACTGCTGAAAAATGCCAAGACGTCGAAAAAAAAAACGGTAGAAAACGTTTTGAAATTTCAAACGCATGAACTTCGAGAAAGAACACTCGTCTGGCTACGAAGACTACGTGCTCTAAACTTCCGCAGTGAGCAATGCAAGTCAATATTTAAGTGCAAGTTAATCAAGTGGGCTTATAGAATAGCAAAGAGAAGCAGACGTGGCCACTGAAACATAACGCAACGTATAAGCAAATAACTTTTCGCTCCAAATTACGAATAGAGGATTCTAGAGTACCTCCAAAATATATTCTCACAGTATATAGCAACACAAATTAAAACTTCAAAAATAGTATCAAGATTATTGTCATAAATATCTTATTGAAAAGCTATCACAAGGCAATAACTAAATGTATCTCTCAACTCCTTAGTTTTACTAACCTTAGTTTTATTGATTACCCAAGACAATGAAAGTCAACGATGTTCAACTGCTTTGATCGTTACTATCGCTACACAATCGCGAGCAAGCCAGAAATGAAGAGATTTTAAGAGATGCTTCAATCACAAAGTGTTTCAGCAGTATAATCAGTAACCGGTAATTCAGCTTCCTTTAATGGTTTCCCTGACAGGGCCTCGGGCTGCCAAGGCAGATAGAAAAAATCGTAACACTAGACTTACAGCTCATTAAGGAAAAAGGAGAGAGGAGCCGCTTTGTTTTGCATCGCTTATAATCTTCACCAAAGAAAAAGCAATCAATCAACGACGAAAGAAAGCAATATCTGAACAACAAAGAATATTGACCCCGATGCCGCCATTACCGCACTACCTGTTTAAATAAACCTTTTCGATGCATCACCCGCGTAATTTTTCAAAATACAAGTCTGGCAACCCGGAGCGATGCTAAGTAAAAAGAATCTCATTAGCCCAGCCATACAGGAGAGCATTACAGGAGATTCAATACATGTCGTAACTGGGGTAGGTTGCGCTATTATTGAAAAAAGCAAGTTGATCACACAGAATTTTTTAAAAATAGAACAAAGGAAAATTAGTACTACTTTTTAAAAGACCTACAGCACAAAAACCCTTCAAAAGAAGTATTAATTACATCCCGTATTACGAGTACAAACAATCTAGCAAAAAATCATCATAAAAGGGGTTTGGATTTAAGAAGAACATTACTTACAAAACACAACCTTAATACAGCATAAAATGTAAGCCCTATTTGCAGGGTCGAAAGTTCTAATTGCAAGAAAGAACAACAAGATATTCTACTAGTTGCCTTAATTGTCAAAACATCTCTCACACGTACATACAGCCTAGACGCTCACGACGAGGAAGTGCCACTTTAGAAATCGGAATGAGTATTGTGAGCCTATAATTTGGTAATCAAGTTTGATTCGCATCACGGCCATTCGTGTTACTGAGTAGACAGGCTAAATTTGAAATAAAATAGACCTTTAAAAATGTAAAAAGCTAATTACCTAAGTTTAGAGGATGTTGGACTAGGTAAAAATAATCGTGAAACGGTTTGAACCAAAATTTAAATTTAATCATTATAATGCTTGTAGTGAAAACATGAGAAAACTACCACGAATATTACAAGAGAGGATCCACAAGTCGGCCTCTAAATATGTTGTCACCCACCACGCATTTAAATGGGTTTACAAAAGTCGCCACTAGCGTCGCAGATAAATTGATCCGAGTTTCACAGGGATAAAGGTACAATTCGGGGTGTTAACGGAAAATTATATTCCTAATGATGTAATATGTATATCATACTCATAACGTTTCAATGCTATTCCTCGCAATCACAAACATAAAAGTGCAAAATATTGAAAAAAAAGTGGATCGCATTGCACTCATCACCGCGCCGCGGTAACAGAAATCAGCCCTCGATGGGATGGAAATGGGCCTTCCCTAAGCAGTCCCCTTGGCTCTGACATTCCATACCATATAACCACATGTCAAGGTGGTGGCTTCCGCGGAGAGTTGTATTAGGAACATCTAGCTTTCCGGGTTTTCCTCCGCGTCGAGTCATTTTCGTGACGACAGTTTCGACGGCGTTGCAACAAAAGCCTTAACGTTACCTGAAATTTGAAGCGAAGTGACTTCAAACCTGAACCTACTGCGACGCAGGCAAAATTGTAGTCATGGAGAAGACTCGACGCGGAGGACAACCCAGAAACTTAGCCGCGTCCATAGCTATATTTAATTTTGTCTCCCACCAACCAGCGATGAATTTAACGTTTAGCAATATGCACATGAAAGATATTGACAGACTTCATGAAAAGTATGACTTGGGGATCGGGTTGGTGTGGTGGCTAGAGTATTGGCTTCCCATCCCGTGGGCTCGGGTTCAAATCACGGCAGTGGCAGAGAATTTTCAGAGACTGCCCGATCCCTGCTTGAATGTCGTGTGGAGGACATATCAAGCGCAACACTCCGTCCGTCGGATGGGACGTTAAGCCGTGGTCCCCTTGGCGCTTTTCGTTAAGAGCAGGCTAATGCCGACGCCGGGTTTCTCTCCACCCTTCCTTACCCATCCTTTCCTCATGGCGCTGTCGGTTGCCTCCTCCAAATACCATACCAAGTATGACTTTCAGATTCCACCATGCGCTTATGTCTCCTTGAAAGAACCCGTCAAAGCCCTCGACAAGGCAATCAGGACATCGAAATTTGACTTCACTGGGAACTTCCACGTAATTAGCCCCCCAAAACTCCTGGCGGGCCCACCTCGGGAGGTCCCCAGGATGCATGTACCCACCCGAGCGCGAGGGTTACCCTCGCCCGCCAACGAATCCGACCTCACAAACACATTCGAGGGAGAAAAATGGATCCCCAAGTCCACTGACAACAGAGTCCCTTCCCACTTGGCTCGCCTTCCCACCCCTCCCCGTGCCAACCAAACGGGTTGAAATTTCACCGCCGTGAATGGATTTCCAGGAAGGGCAAGGGGCCAAAAAGCGCGCCTCTAAACGGGAAGTGCTCGTTCCTTTTGACTCCCTTTCGTTCAGAAAGAGACTTGCTCAGCGGGAGGCGACTGATGGGAGGAGACTTGGGCTGGCGACGGCATGGGGACCTTCTGGTGAAGGTTTCCCGTGTGCTCACTCGAGGATCTGGGTTTTAACCTTTTGAGGGTCCATTTTTTTTCAATTCAAATAGTCTGGTATCAATTAATTTTTAGTAAAATAGGAATAATTGACAGGATTCATTGGCGCCTTTTAAATGTTTTATTTTGTCGCTTAAAGTAAACTTCCACTGACTGTAATATTATGCAAGAGGCTCATTTGATGAGTTTATTACTTAAAAATTATTTATGCGTGACATCTCTTGAAATATTGCCCTTGTATAATCCCCAAATATAACCTTGTGATATTGAGCTCAACTATACGTTGCACCAGGCCTGTCGAGTGAATCTCGACGTTGGACCGAAAAGGATTAACCCATTATAACCCAATGTTGCTTCTAAGTAACATCAAAAAAGGATACATTTTCAGCTCTAATCAGGAAAGATTTAAACTAAGTGTTCTTTTATGCTTTTAAGTTTAATGGCGAAATAATCAGCTGCCACAATAATCATCACAGAGTATGCAATTTTCACTCTGAGAAGTCTTGAAATTTAATTTCTCCCAGAAGCAGCTCTGAGTTAGAAATGGTTTATGCCAGTTCATAGAACACATTAAGAGCTTAATTAACCGTAGTAAGGACTGAACGTGAGGTTAAACTGCTCACGGGTCAACGATTAGCATCCGCAGAAAAAAACTCAAATCCTATGCAAATTAACAGAGGAATTAGCGTAAGGGTGGGTCGATTTTGAAATAGCGTGAAATTGATTGAGTTCAGAGAGAAATTATCGTTGATATGAGTGAAATGTCAGATTTAAAATCAGCTGCATTGAATAGAAAATATTAAATGAATTTAATGTTATTAATTCCCTTTAAAAAAAAGTAGAACATGCGCATGAAAACCCTCAAGATGAATAAACAATACCAAGAAAGAGAATAATCGTGGTTTTCATAAAATATCACGATTAGAATTTGATAATCTTTTCATCTTTTCTCATTGCAAAGTTTGTGTTTCAAGGTTTGTTTCAGCATTTCTGATTGCGCTCTTGCATGTATTTACTCGACTTGTATACAAATACTCGACGCAACAAAAGCGGTTCAGACGTTACGTATCAATGAGGCAGCTACCTCCGCCTCGGACTTCGGTCGACCCATTAGCAATCCAGTCGCGGTGGCTCGGACCGCTTGAACTTAACATTTCACTTTTATTTTATTTTCGTTTGACGCCACTAAAAGCTGACACGCTCACGCAGGAAGGACACGATAAGGGAAAGAGAAAGAAAGAAAGACAGGAGGGTTCAGGGGGGAGAGGCAGACGTGAAGTTAAAGAGACGGCCTCTGGAGATGGATCTCCGTCGGCGGATGAATAATACATGGTCGGGGGCATAACTCACGGCCATCCTGACAGACAGTCAGCGCGGGAGCACGCTGATCCAGGGATGGCAATACAAACTAAACGAAAGTCAAAACCACTTAAAATTTCAATTGTTTCTTTCCCGGGAGCGAAATGTAGAAACGATACGAAAAAGAATTGAACCCGTGGGCTTAACTCAGGGTCGAAACGAAATCGGAGTCAAAACTACTTCGGGTCGGAACTAAACTAAAACTCTTGGACGAAACTAAACACAGATTATGTTCCGCACCGGAGGTACCACGTGCTTAACCTTCGAACAGTTTAGTTTTAGACCCACACACCGAGTAAGAAGTATGATTGAATGAAGAAGAGGTTCGGCCTACCGCAGTTAGATGCATGGGGCACTCATATTTTTACCACATATAGGAAGAACGGTGAACGCAAACTGGCAATTCGATTTTTAAGCTCGATGTTTTAACTTCTCTACACGCATGTCAAACGTAATGGGTCGAAACTATTCCCTCTTATGCCCCTCCACTCAAATTTAGGGGTTCGAAACTTTACTATGACCATCAGAGTTTCGATTAATTTAGTTTCGTTCCCGGGAGTAAAGTTTCGTCCCGGGTCGAAACTAATTTCTTTGGTGATTTTAATTTCGTGCATTTCGGAAACGAAACTAAACCTACGCCTCGTATTTTCGTTTCCCTCTGGATCGAAACGAAACATTGTCGTTTCGTTTCACTTGCCATCCCTGCGCAGAACAAGTTGGGAAGTTGGTACACCCCGAGAGTAAATACTCATGAGAGCGATTTTTTCGGCTTCCGAGCATGCAGTCAAGACTACAATGGATAAAATCCCATGATTAAAGCGCAATGGAGAGGAATTTTTTTTCTTGTTGAAAGAAATACTAGCAATTTACAACATGGCGACGTGGTTAAGTCCTTGACTGCCTCACAAGAGTCGGCGGTTCGAGTCCCGCCTGGGTAGGTTGCCCCTGTCCAGGGCATGGGTGTTCCAGTACGTTTGATTATCAAGTTATAAACCCTAATGCTAAAGGTCAATTATATTGCTTTCGGTTTTAAAGGAATAAAGGTATAAAATAAATAAATTAATTACCTTTTATCCAATGAAATTTTCAGGACAATAGGTAGGTTAAGTAGCATTTCTAGGTACGTCCCCCTTGGAATCTCCTCTCCGAAGATGGGTGGATTTGAAATTGAACATAAGGATGCGCGAAAAAAATGTATACCTTAATGGGTCTTTCTTTATGGTCTCCCATCGGTTGGCAACACTCTCGGCGCACGCCTGCCAACCGCCCACCCACTCCCCACCCCCGACTCCTAAGCACAACGAACCTCTCCGCCGAGGACGGAAAAACATGGAGGGAGAGGTAAAAAAGGTCCTTCGGGCCCCTCCCCACATTCCTGCGTGGGTTGGAGAGTGGAGTGTGGGAGAGGCAGATGGGGATGGGCGTGTAACATGGTCCCGCGACACCTCGCCCTTGTCTCCATCCCAATTCCCTTAAAATCCTACCCCCCCCCAAATCGCCCGTAAACTAGAAAAGGCCACCCACCACCCATAGGGACACTTAGTAGAGGACGGGTCACCCCACCCCACCCCTTGACCAGTCTTTTTTTTTCATTCGGTCAGCAAAAAAAAAGTTTACGTCATTTTCACGAAAAGTTGAAAATGTGATCTTCAAAATGTTCGTGAATCCACCAACGCACACAAAAAATAAATTACGTGCTTATTAGCATGACAAACTCATACTAATAAGCACGTGATGTAAACTTCTTGTGTGGGCGTTTTCCTGCAGTGGGTATTTCGCAGAAGGATACTACACCCTTACCCTATTGTTTTTTCCCACAACAGAAATATTTTTTACAAAAAATTTTTACATATACTTGTTTGTCTTTTTCGATATTTCACAAATAGTGTATGTTGCATATCTTTTGTATTGTAAACGTTTATCTACCACTTTTTAAAGTGTTTGCATTGACGCTATCGAGGGGTTAGGTGGAAGAGGGGACTTCTTAGTCTCAACCTCGCCCGAATAAAAACATATTATTATTATTATTAGAAACTTATTATATCGGTATGGTATCGGTATTTGTAGGAGACGACCGACAGCTGAGGTCATTTGTGCCATAGGGAAGGGTAGGTAAGGAAGGGTGGAGAAAAACCCGGCGTCGGCATTAGCGTGCTCTTAACGAAAGGCGCCAACGGGACCACGGCGTAACGTCCCATCCGACGGACGGAGTGTTGCGCTTGAAATGTCCTCCACACATCATTCAAGCAGGGATCGGGCAGTCTCTGAAAATTCTCTGCCACTACCGGGATTTGAACTCGAACCCACGGGGTGGGAAGATAACATAAAGATGAAAAAAATAGAGCGATGGGAGCTTCAAAAACTTTTTTCGTCCTTCTCTTGTCACATCCTCTTGCGATTTCGCAGCGCCTAGCCATCGTTAAATGGCAACGTTCGGAACTACGTGAACTATTGTCCGTATATGCATTCACACAGCTAGCTCTGCCAACTATCGTTAGGACAATCGTCATCTGAACGGGGCATCATGGCTGAAAAAAAGCCCTGAGGATGGAACACGACTCGAGTTCCGAAACGTCGGTAGAATGGAGATAGACCACCCGGCTGGAAGCCCGAATAGCCTTCTTTGACTATGATCGCCGGGAAGGCATCAGATCTTACTTTAGATTCAGTTTGTATACGCGCACTTCAACCCCCCGCGAGTAAAACGACTATAAGAAACACAATTAAATAAGGAAAGAAGAACTTTGTACTTTCACATTAATATTTAATCACGACCATGGTTTCAACGTTAGACGTCATCATCTAACGTTGAAACCATGGTCGTGATTAAATATTAATGTGAAAGTACAAAGTTCTTCTTTCCTTATTTAATTATGAATCGCTTTCACCAAGTTACGCCTCAAACAATTAATTTTATAAGAAACACTTTTATCCCAGGTGATGATGAAAATCAATGGAGCATCGTGTCGGAAACAATAAGGAGGCAAAGAATTCATTAAATCGAAGCAAATGCTTATCGTTCAGATCAATCGCCCGCTCATCCGCGAAGCAACCTCCGGAGGACCCTCCAAGGGTGGATTCCCATGAAAGAGGCGTAGGGTTCGAAGGTCGCGCGGGGAAGAGTTATTATAACGGCACCCGGCAAACTAATTGGTGGATGCCAAGAGTGCTGGGGCATCATCCCGCGGCCATCAAAGGCGATCGCTTGATTACATGTTTACACTGCTCCGCCTTCCCTCCCACAGAGCACCTCGTGGTGGGACGTCTTCTTCTCCTCCGCGCTGAGAATCCACCTCGGAGCCCGATGAAGCCATTGCTGACGCAAGGGCGTAGTGGGCACATTCTAAATCGTCGATCACAAGGATAATATTAGGGAAATAGACTGAAGAACAGATGGATTTGAGATCGTTTTTTCCGCGTACAATAAGGGAGCATTATACCTGCGATAATTTAGTTATCTTTGCTCGGAATAGCTAAAATAGGCTTTATATCTATAGTTAACATCTAGCTATATTTGTCAACTTTGGCGAGAGATTCCTGCAACTTGATATATCCCATGCATCCCATGATTTACTGAGCTAAATTTACGTTTTCTATTTCTTACTAGTAGTTTAATTTGCATGGAGGCATGTTCGTGTCCTAAGCACTCTCCTCGTTTTTCATCCGACCGTGTGTTGCTGTACTGAGTGCTTGGCCTGTGTCCGCCAAGTGAGCGCGTTTCTGATGAAGACTAAGATGAGTGCTGCATGCCTGGTTTGGGATCACCCCGTGCCAAACACCCTGGAGATGGCTTTCACCGTACCTCATAGATGTAAATTTACAAGTACAGGTCGTTTTACAGGAGAAATTTAAATGTACCCTCTTGATCCTTCCGCTGCCAGATTCCGCAATGAACGCAATGTCAACAGAACTGTCCATGCGCTATGGGAACTGGTGGCTTCATGCTATCGTTTTCCTTGTCATTGGAAGCAGTTTCTTAAACGATACCATCAAGTACGCCCAAAGAATTGACGTATAATTACGGGTACGCACAGACGTAAGTGGTCAATGATAATATCCAGAGTTATCCAATTGATTGCCGCTACCTTAAAACACATACGCGAAGACCGTTGCCGATTTTAACGGATGTTTTACACTGCACTTTGATTTTAATCGTAACTAGCGGGAGGAAAAGTACAGGCGATGCAATGATAAACTACAATCAAATTATCATCATTAATTTCTCCAAGTTGAAAAGAGCTTTCCATTTCACCACACAAGGAAAAACGTGATTGCAAGTTCGTACCACTCTCACCTCTCACCATTTACTCAATTGTTAAAATGACAACGACCAGTAACAGTCCAACGAAATTTCTGACAAACTTCAAACCAGACGGAAGACTACATGAGCTCGTGTTACTCACAATTTTAATGCAGAAGGAACCATGCGATTAAATTTCACCGTTGGAATGAGACAAAGTCTTTAAAATGTAACTGTCGCGACGGGGAATAATTCATGGTGTTGGTTAGAAGAAAGAACGTACTAGACCGCGGTCATAAATATGACGCCTCGAACCGTTTCCGGGTGCTACCCAGCTGGAGTCAGTCTCTCGCTAAAAGGTGTTCCCGGCAGCGGGCATCCAAAGCAGCATATTTCGCACCACGCCTCGACGTGGACGATGATGGCAATCGTTTAGGGAGCCGCCTTCTTAAATCTCCACCCTCTCACGCTTTGTCTCGCCCGTGACTTTGTTGCGACGTAAGTGAACACCGAGGCAATCCAATCGGATTATCTTACTCGGCACGCAAATTCCCGGCGGAATCAGCCGTAGGTTAGCATAGGGGGGGGGGGGAGGGGGTGGGAAAGGGTGGCACGGGAGCACAGCCCCCCCCAGACCGTTGAATTACATATGCGCAAACAGCTAAACCCTTAGCTCTGCGATCTTTTTCCACCTCACGCCAAATGAAAATATCTTTGCAGCAGAGCGATACAAGATCGTTTGAATGCAGAGGCTTCAATGCATATCCATCTACTCATTGTGTCAAAAATGAACGTTAATGAAGTACTGGATATCTTGAGTAGGAAACATAAAAGATAACTGTCCTTATTATACATTTCTCTTATTAATATTTTCATATTTATAACTTTTATATTAAAAATGAGTATATTTCGTACATTAAAATTTGTTTGTTGTTTTTGATCCCACATATGAGAACATCATTTGCCTGCCCGACCCTTGTGCCCCCTCAGAAAAAAATTCTGAATCCGCCCATTCGTTCTTTCATCTTTTGCGTCAATCACTACGAACTATAACATCTATAACACATCGACATACTATCCCGCAAGTCGGGGCGGGATGGTATGAAGATATCGATGTTTTCTTTCGAAAAACTGTACGGGCAAGCTAAATGGTTTAGGTTCACATTGTGAGAGAAATTGCCAACCGTGCTCGACCTAGAGTTTCTTTAAGTTCTCCGTTGCTCAGGATTATACCAATCTACTGAGGAAAAACCCGTATAAAATACACTCCAGTAAAGTTATTCAAGCACCGAGATACAATTCAGGTGCCCATATAGGTACCCGATCACACAGGCAATCGAGTCCCGATGGATTCATCTGTTTCATAGGAATTTAGATCTTACCATATCATCGTTACAATAAGGCACGCAGGCTTAGAGAAATTAATTACAGATATTATAGAGTATAAGGTTTTCAGCTTACCTGCCCGCTCTGCTTGTTGGGGGCGGTGTCAGGACATTCATGATCCCGAGGGTTGAGGCACGGCTTTTCTTGGTACGCCGTGCTAATACCGGCCTGGAAAAGTTCAAAAAGGAAAGCAATTGATTAGAAGGGTACACGGTTAAAACAAAACACAATGTTTAAAATTTAAACAAGATATTTATAGAGAAATGTTAGAATAAAATTATTATTGACAATTGAATGATTAGTTAACTATCAGCATCTAAGAAGGACAATGCTAGGCACTCTTAAGGGTGAAGTCCCTGTTCTAATTGTCAAATATATATTGAAAACAACCCGGCGTATTAATGAACGTAGGTTTATCAATGGTTCGTTTATTAGTTCCTCAAAACTTTTTCCTAGTCCACATTGAGCCGCACATTTGTTGCCGAACACATGGTTTCGAATTAGTGGCGAATACATCTAGGGGGTTCAAGGGGACTGGTTCGAATCTCGGTCTAGCCATTCGATATTCCCAAGATTTAATTCCAGCTCTCGACACCCATAAAAAATGACCGCAACCGATTCGCACCCGAATATCCGATTACGTCGCCGCGACGAGAAGAGCTCGCGTAATTACCCTATATCAAGAGGAAAAAAAAAGACTCTCGAGTCGAAAAAAAAGAGAAACGAAGCGAGTCTTTCCCACCCAACGTAGCCCATCCTGCTCACGAGAGAGAGAGAGAGACAATATTTATGGAGCGACCCGACCCTAAAAGCGAATCCGTCCCTCTTCGCCCTATACAACCCACCCAGAAATACAAACATAGCGTAATTGTAATTAAGGGATTATATTTATGAATGTCTGGCAGGTGTAAGCTGGAGCAACGCCAGGCTTCGAGGGTGGGACACCGACGGACGGGTCTTCTACCATAGAAGAAGGTGAGACGGGGGTAATAGTTTTTATACTTTGGCGACGTTCCAGCCATTAAGAGAGAGAGAGGGAGATACCGGCGAATGGGGTGCGGGACAATATTTTAGCGATACAATTCCGAAAATACCCGTCGAGTCCCGGTCGAGAGCCGTTACACGCCGCCTATGAAACGCTCGAACTGCGTCCGCGCGTGCCAAGTGATGGGGAGAATCAAAAGAGGATGGAGGATGAGAATTAAAGAGTATTTTTTTGGGAAAAAAAAGGAACGCGGCCAAGCGATTAAAGCGGAATAACGGAACGGTTACCACACAGAACGGAAGTGCTGTCGCAGATCTCGCACGAAATTTGTCGCTCTTAAAATCTTTGGGAGGCAAATGTGAAAGCGATTAAGGGATCTGTTGATGAGGTGATATCATTATCTCCGATTAGAAGTCGTCGTCTGCTGATAATTGTACGTGAAATGAAATTTGTAGGGACGATATTCTTTTTCGACAAGATGATCGGGGACTGGAAATCGGAGACCATTAATTACTGAGAAAGTTCATAGCAATCTTAACACGTTGAGGATACATCAACGGGTCTACTCATGCTGTATAGGGAACTTGCCCTATGACGCCCAGCGTCTACCAGAACATAATTGACAGGTTTATCAAGATCTTAACCCTTGTAGATGCATAACGATTATTATTTCTTCACGTTATTACTATCACCTATATTTATGTGTTACTTATAACAACTTTTGGAGGCAACTCAGAAAGCGATTATGAGATATGTTGATGAGGTGTTATCGTTAGCTCCGATTCACAGACGACGACTTATACAGCGAGTCGAATGCAATTTTTGGGGACAATATTTTTCTCGGACAAGGTGATCGTGGACTGGAAATCAGAGGCCACGAATTACAGAGGAGGTTAATAACGATCTTAACACGTTGCGCACGAGCTTGATCGTGGATTACAGGCCACTTGACAAATGATTCCAGCGCCCATGGTTCGCCAATACAAAATTTATAGGCTTCTAAAACAATCATCCCTTGTAAATCTATAACAAACATTACCTATTCACGTTTTTACTAGGCACCAATTGGTTCGGACGAGTCTCTACTATAGTCGCTTTCAATTTCCTTCATGGCTGATAAGGTTACATTTTGCGTGAATTACATAATTTGAGCGAAATTGGCCAGCATTACTGTTCGGTCCAACCTTGGCCCAATTGACAACCTAGTTTGAATAAATCTCTGCCACTAATGATGTTTCCAAATGTAAACGAACACCACAAAATGTCTCTAATTAATACGACAGAGTTGACCAAATGAATCGCAACGCGAAATTGCGAATTCGAAAGTGCTTTTGACTAAGTTTTCCCACATACTGGATAAATTTGACGGTCAAAATGCTTGCAATTTCATAGGTCTCATATCCCTATAGTTCTTACATTCTTCTTGATTAGCTTGAAGAAGTCTCTAAGCTTGTCTCAAAATAGCAATCCACTTACCCTCTTCATGAATTCCTCCAACGTCTCGAAGGGAAATTGTAAGTTGAACTCCTTCATCTGGGCAACCATTTTCTCTGGGTTCAGATTCGTCCACCGCACGGAAGAACCGACACCCCTGAAATAAGAGCGATGCATCAGAACATTACCCACAGAAAACAATTATTTTGTTTGTTCAACGTTGGTAGTTATAAAAAATCAAAAGCAAGACACGAAAACTTTCTCTATAAATTAAGTTTAAGAAGGGTTGAAAGCTTCAATTAAGAAACTGATAAATTCACGTCATAGTGTAACTAGCAGTTATAGATCCTGAGGGGAATTTAGACTATTGTGGAGTATACAACAGAAATATGGTAAGCAAGACTATAGCGACCTTAAATAAATATATATAAACTTGTACTTACGGTATCGTAACGGGATAGTCTGGTCCCAGGAGCTTTGAGCCCTCCCAGAAGCAATCCAAAGGGGTGATTATGGAACAGGGGAATATATTCTCCATTATCTGAAAATGATAAGAAAAATCGAATTAGCACAAAATAATCACAAGATGGCGTAGAATGGGTAAGCTTTATTTCAGAGGAATTTAAGAGGGGGTGGCACGGGGCACCCCCCCCCCGGACGCTTAAAAAATATAAAATATTTTCAATACGGTTATAATTATATTCATTTTGTTTTGCATATTAAGGAACCTCATTAATTTAATATCATACGAGTAACTTTCATATTAAAATAAAGATAATATTTCGCACACTAATAGTTATATGTTGCCTTAAACCTTTCTAACCCAGAACTGCGTTTGTGAGAAGATAAATGTAAGTGTGATAAAGATTAAATTTCAATTTAATTTGAAAAATGAGAACATTTTCTACTAATAATAATTATTGTGGCAGCTACATATTTCGCCATTAAAAATTTACAGCAGAAGAGAACACGTAGTTTAAATCTCTCCTGAACAGAGCTGAAAATGTACACATTTTTGATGTTAAATAGAAGCAACATTGAGTTATAACGGGTTAAAAACAGGCACTAATTTTGTGATGACGATTCTAGGAAAGTACGAGACTCGGTCGCTTGTAAAAAAAAGAAGGAAACAAAAACCGCGGGGTAAAGATCGTGAGGGACAAAAATAAAAGCAAGCGAGATGGGAATGAGGGTGAGTGGTTTAACTGTAAACCTTCCACCCCCTCCCATCTCACCCTCGCGATCACACGTCCGCCCAGTCGAAGCGAAAAACAAACAAATGACTGCTGGAGGCCGCATGGGCAAGGAGCTAAAAGGGAGAGTAAGTGAGGACTCGTGAGTGCGCCGCGTTCTAGGAAGGTTGGACCCACACACGCTCAAGACATGAGGGAGGATCAAGAAATGGAGAGAGAAATGGGGAATAAAACATCATGACCATGAAGTGCAAGAAAATAAACGCCCTAGTATGCAAGACAGACGCAATTTGAACTTAGTGTCACAACTGATTATGAAAACGACGTTAATATCTCCATTTCGTAACAATGAAAATAAATGAAGATACGTTCCGTAGTAAATAAAACAACAGAACTAAGGAACGCATGCTATAATTTTAATAAACGATGAAAAAAAAAGAATTTCTCGGATTTTTTTTTCACAAAAAATTAACATATTCGGTATCTCCTGAATTTATAACGTCGTTTTAAAGTATAAACGTCTCCCCAAACAAAACACCGCACAAATTATAACCGTGTTTTCAAAGGAGTTCTGACCGACAACGGTGAAAATTACTGGAATAATTGAGACTTGAAGTAATGAATTGGAATTTACTGAATGCATTGCATCCTTAATTGCTTAATGGATATTTACTACCCATTCTTAAAATACGCAAACAAGGAAGTGATAGCCACGACTACGATAGCGAAGGATTGGTGGTCTGGTGATCCCGGCACAGAGACGAAACTGGAACGGTCGCTATTTGAACTCAATACAGCGGAGTTATGAGTGGTAATTCAATTTCCTCACGATTAATGAACAAAGGGGGTGATAGTACTCATGAATGATAAAGGAATGGGATCAGTGGGGATGGAATAAAAGTAAATTCAGGTCTGTTCCCTAGCAGCAATCAATATCCCAATAACATCCAGACAACATTGTCGGTGGTAACATACGACATCCGTGCAATATCTATGTTAATCCAATTAACGTTTTATGGATATATGTCAAATATCCAAAGGACCTGCCAAACAACGTTGCAGCAATGCCCAACAGTGGACATGGAAGTCCATTTTACATCTCTTAGATATCTTCATAACATCTCTTTCTCATATTTTTGTTTCAAAGCTCTTAAAACTTTTTGAGCCATGTTATTGTTTTTTTTTGTATACGAAGTTGTAACTTGTAATGTAATATAAATGCTCTGCTTTCAATGTTGCCACTATGCAGGATAAATGACAAGCCATATGGCTTAGAAGGACCAAGTTTATATATGCTACTAAAGGCAATCTAATATTTAAAAATCTAATGAGTAGATAATGGTTATGCTAATTTTGGTTTTTGGTAAGCCACAAGCATACAAACAAAACATTTGTGCTCTTCAATTCTATACAGAACATATGCCACCTATGGATACTATTTGGTATAATTCTATTTGATATCACGGATATTACACCTTGAATATCTATGTAACGTTATTTTTACAACTCATCATGGATGCTACAAATAGGATATCTATATAACATTGACAAAATATCCATTGTGTAATAACAACGTTTTGGATACATGAACCTTACTTCGATATCAGAATGTCGCCTACTGCTTGGGTTCTGACAGCATGATAGCGGTTTCCCATACATGGAACCGCAAACGTTAACCGTCCATATCCGTGAAATCCATTTCACTCTCACTTTGAATCTTAAAATGCGATAAGAAACTGCTGGTAATGACCACACCCAAATGACTGAAATGAGCATGTACATATTAAAAGAAACAGTTAACTGCGGGTGGCATAATTCAAATGAGCTGGTAAAAGGAACTTACAAAGAAGCCGACATCTCCATAGATAATAACAACTACACGCGGACAAAAGGAGACATATTGGACAGCCGGATTAGTCGTAAAAAATACAAGTCATTAAAACAATCACCATATTCAACGCCCACGAAGAACCCATGTGCCGCAACAAGATACGAGGGTCGTTCCATAAGTAATGCCCCTTATTTTTTCTCCGAACGCATTCATTGTAAAGAGTCAGAATTTGGCGGCAATATGCATCAAGATGTTTTGTCCTTGCCCTATTTTTCTGCGTAGTACCCATTACGTTCTAAGGCCTAGCGACAACATTTTAGGGGAGCATGTGTTCCCTGGTGGTAAAAGCTCTTGTCTTGTAGTCGTTGCCATGCCGAGCGTGGCTGATCATGGAGCTCTGTTTCTGCATCTCCTGAGGCTGTAACTTTCTTTACCCATCACACAACTTCACTCCTATCAACTGCAGCTTTGCCATACACTGCACACAAACGTTTATGGATGTTCACCACGGTTTCTTTTTCCGTATACAATAGTTCAATGACAGCACGCTGCTGAATTCAATTGATTCGGCTTTTACTTTGTGAAAATCCATGCTGAAATGAAAATACACTCCACCCCAAATTTCCCCCCACCCTGTATAACCCTTCTACCTCCCCCTGCCAGAATTTGGGTATTTATTGGATTGTCGATATAATAAACAGAGTACTTGAGAATGACGTCTCAGCGTCGAAACGCGTCGTACCAATAAATAATTTTCCAGTGAAAAGTTACCAGGGTTGTGTATTTTCATTACAGCACGCTGCTTTTAACGTGAGTCGAACGTTGATGCCATTTTGACGCTTTACAACGGTTCTGCTATCAGCCGGAACGGTGTCAAATTTCATCAGCGCAGAGAACAAACAACAATTGTGGAAGCACCGACAAGGACATTGATCTATGTATATCAATGACTTTTAAAAAAAATGTGGGGCATTACTTATTGAACGACCCTTGCATATAGATTTGCGGCAGGCAGATTCCTCGACAACCTTATTCGCTGTGCGTGCGGTATTACTGAACGTGATATAATATGGTTTGATTTTATATTAAGGTTAACATAAAATCAGCTGGAAAGCAAAATTCCCGACACCTACTCCTGTGGCTACCGTCGGTCCGATCTGAGATAAATCTATGATCAGTTTTTACACATTAAAACAATTAGTGCAGTGAACACTTACCTGATCGATGTAGTGATAATCGAAGCTAGGGATGCTTGGAGAGTAGCATAGGTCTTTTAGACGCCACGTACTGGAAAGAGAAGGATATACAAAATCAAGAACAAAGGCAAGAGTTCATCATGTAAATGCAACCATTAAAGTGAGAAAAGGGGAATTATAAGTAAGAGGGAAACTACCACCATGGGGTTCATAAGATAAAAATGGTATGGAGGAGGTACAGAGGATAACAGAAGATAACACTAAAAAAATAAGACGAGCAAAGATGCGACTGACATTGGTGGGAAATACGTGAAAATAGTTGAAGCGAGGTAGAAAGCGATAATCAACATTTCCGCTTATCGCCGACGAATATAAAAGCCCTTTTTATTCTTGAGTACAGATCCGAAGAAATTCAGAACGATGGATCAGCGGAAGAATTTTAAGAGCCGAAGCTTGTTGATATTGCATGAAATGCATACATCTATTCATGGGTGCGTTCTTACAATAAAAATCGGCGTCTATGTCTCGTATTTAATGCTCCCTAATTCTTTCAACCCTTTTCAAAGCTGAGCTAAATGGAAGGTAATGCGATTGTACGAATGGATTCTAATATTTCTAAAAACATTAATTTTTGATGCATGGATGTTTTCATTTGCCCAAGAAGTACCTAAATTAGTCTCCTTACGTTTAAGCCAGCGCGTACAAATATTTATTAAAGCAGTGTAGTGTATGGCGATGCCAGACGTCGCAATTCTAAAAGATGAAAGAACTCAAAATAGGGAAAAGTTTCCAAACACTACGCCTGGCGTGACGCAACCCACCACACACGCCAGATGGAAAACTGCTATGCTCCGAGTCGCCGTACATTCATTCTGCTGGCTGGAGGCGCACGGACAGCTGAAAACACTTTCACTGCCAGCAGATTGGTTGACCAGCACCCAAGGCCGCGCCGTGACCGAGAGATGCACTAGGGGATGCTTCTAAGATATGGTAATGCTAGAAACCCTTGGGGGTGAAATTTCTTCAATAAATCCCTGACTAACTTCCCCGCCGCGGCAGCTTCAGAAGGGTGCTGAGAAAATAACGGGAATTTATAAATTTCGCGGGTTTGGAGAGTCGGACTGTCAATTTTTTCTTATTATGTTGGCATGCATGCCCCTTAAGTATGATAAAATTTTCAGCTACATTAATTCTTTAATTTGTCCGTTTAATAATACAAATAATTACGTCTTTAAAACATGCGAATGTAGGAGTAGTTAGCCCTTTCTCACAATTTACTTGTTGGACAAACACACATCTATGCCCTGGGTGTTGGTAAAACCACCTACGCGGGATTCGAATCAGCAACCTTTAAGTTGGCAGACGCGGACGTTACCCCGGCGATAACGAGGTTAACCGGATAATACTTATTTATTCCAATACCAGCGAAAACAGCTCTTTATGGTCTTTTGGAACCGGTTTTTCAACGTGTTAACAATTTGAACTTGCACGAATAACCATGCCCTGTACAGAGGCAACCTACCAAGGCGAGGCTCAAACCCGCGACCTCTTGTTTGGCGGGCGAAGTCTTCACCCTGACGCCACGAAGGCCAGAAATAAAATAAAATACATAAATTAATTATAGAAGACACTCACATGTCGAAGAGGTGTACGGTGACGGAGGCTGCGGTGGAGACGGCGTCGAGGTGTGCGAGGAGGGCCTCTGGTCGCAAGAGGCCCCCGGCGGCGGCCGCGTCGTGGGGCGTCTGGATGAGCAGCTGGTGCGTGCTGCCCCCGGTGGCCGCCGCAGCCGAAGGGCCCCCGCCCAGCGCCGCCTCCGCGTACCTCAGCTCACGCTCCAACTGGCCACCCTCTGCAAAAACAAAAGAAGGAGGCGACAATTAGAACAGAGATGGCGACATTTGAATATTCAATACGCATATACAACGAATGGGACAGATTTGGGGGTTTCAAGGGATTTAACCAGGGGTGCAAATGAGGACTTTATCCCACATATTGGAAATGTAAATGCAGCTCACCAATAACTTTTCTCCGCGAATGGTACTGAAGAGCCTTTCATTTGCATCTCAATATAAAAATCTCCATAAATAGTCAACTCTTAAAAAAGAACAATTCATCAACAAAATTTAGAGGCGGTTTTATAATGTGTTGTAAAAGCTAATCATAAGATGACATAGCCTTCCACTACATCCGGCGGTAGTTAGTTAATTAAAATTCTGGTTGGCTTGTAGTCTGACCGTATACAGAAGCTACGCAGAACTTTCAACCACCTCTCTAAAAGCAGCTCAATTGATGAGTATGCGAGGACCCTGCCACAAAATCATCTTCAAGGAGGCCAAGTTTTTACATAGGGAGAAACGCTTTTAACCCAGGTTGATAAAAAAGCTATTTCGATCGCAAAAACAAAAAAAAAACATTAACCGAGACTCAAGGTACCCTTTCCACCAATTGTGGAAAATGATGCTCAGAGAGGCAACCTACTAGCGATGAAATAGGTGAATAATGCGGAAGGAGGAGTACATGAATCGCTAACTGCAGAAAGGCATCATGTCCAAGGTGGACGACTTTTCTTTCTTTTCCTTTAAGCTGTTGCTTGGTGCATGACGCACCGTTTCCTTCGTAAAGGAAACATGGCATGCTGATAACACCGAGTGTAGATGTTTCTTTTTAGTAGGAAACGTTGAGTCTCGCACTTAGCAACAACTTAAAGAAAAAAAATCGTCCAACGTGGACATGATGCCTTGCTGCAGTTAGCGAATCATATGAGAACCAAGAGAAACGCAGGGATGAACCTTCCACGTAAAGAATCAAGGAGGATCACCGGCGAACTGTAGTCAGCAGCAATACTGGACGCGGTGCAACCGAAAAAATATGGAAAATCATAACGACGTTATTTTCAGCAGACTTGACGTCGGCGCCGCGGCGTGGACTTGCTGTCGGTAGGGCGTCGGAGGCTCACAACCTCTATCGTCATGCGTGGAGGCCGGGGAAGGGAGCGACATGCCGCGGGAGCAAAGGAGAGCAAATGAACGATTGCAGATAGTAGGCTGGAGGGAAGGTAGCAGTGGTTAGGCCGATAATAACCGCAGCGATTGACGAAGGGACACGGGAGACGAGCGGGCGACGGACACGAGGCACAAACAGGAAGAAATATAGGGGTAGACACGAGAGGAGAGCATTGTACGAGCATTGAGGCAAAAGAACCTACCACGACCCCTCTTTCAAAAGACAACAGCATTCACAGTGACACGGCTGGCATCAATTTTATCAATGCTACCGGGATGTTCAATCCCCCTCTGCCTGCCAGATTTGATGACGAATTACTAGTTAAAAACCCAAGCTTTCATCTAAAAAAACTTCACGTTAATTGCGTTACAGGCTTGACATACAAATTAAAAACTTCAGAGCATTGTATATAGCATTATCAACAAATGCCTACACCCTAAATATATATAAAAAAATAGTCTTGGTAACTCTAAAGGGTGATAGTTTCCCACTTAAGAAACAGGAAAACACTGTCAAATCAAACAAAAACAACAGTGAGAACTAAATATCCGCCCTCAAAATTTCAAGATGAAAAGTTTTACAAAAGCAATACTTCAAAAAACTATATAATACGGGAGTGATGCGTTATCTTTTACTAATTTGGATCAGACAAGAGTGAGTCGCCCAGTTAATGCCTCCTTCAAATGCCTAAGACGAAAGTAAAAGTTCTCATCCATATTCCACCGTAGGCCACGCGTCTTCTTATACTACGACCACTACCACCGTTGGAGAAGGGTGGCTGTCGGCCAAGAGCAGGAAGCGAACCGTGAAGCAGTCCCCCCCCCCTCCAGTGTAGCGTCGGGCGACATCAGACAGCAAAATAACGAGGGCGACACATGCAGCTCACTCCAGACCCATCCACCCTCTCGGGGTGTAGGGCCAGACATTAGGGGACCAGCAGCTCAAGGGCTAGTCCATGAAAAGTGGGCCTCACTCAGAACTTCAGTTTGATTAATATATTTATACAGTTAACCCCGATTTAGGATGGGTTCTACTTACGGTGGATTCGATCAAGGGTAGGCCCCGGTTCTGCTCGAATTGGCTTGATTTTTGTCGCCACTTCAGGCAAATTCAATCAGTTTCCAAAATTATCCGCAACGTGACAGTGATTGGAGAGCGATCTTCAGAGCAGACAAAAATTAAGTGACGAAATTTTAACTCTGGATAACTGATGCAAATAGAAGAAAAAATTACCAATGATTTTTGGGTCGAAAACGCACCATTTTTAAACAAAAGAAACTTTGAGCCAAGCGCTCCGATTGGCCGCGAGTTTGCCCAGTTGCCAGATGCATAGGATAAATCGCGATCTCCGGTAGGGAAAGCATTCGAAGTAATGAGTTGTCAAGGGCTGCCGGCAACAGGGCAAACTCACGGCCAATTGGAACGTTTGAGGCAAAGTTTCTATAGTTGAAAAATAGTGCGTTTTCGACCTAAACATCATTGGTAATTTTGGTTCCTGCTGGCATCAGCTATCCAGGGTTAAAATTTCGCGAAATAATTTTTCTCCACCTTGAATAATTATCCAAGAAAATCTTATTGCCAAGGCTATTAAAGGTTGGGAAAATATATTTGCCCCCAAAACCGATATTTCGAATGACTTGGCGATCATTTACGAATAGGCGTTAACCTTCCGAGAGCTAGGGTACGGGATTTCAGTCACGGCTAATCTGAATCTAGGCTAGATTAGTAATTTAGGTACCCACTGGCATCAGCTATCCCGGTTTAAAATTTCACGACACAATTTTTCTCCACCCTGCATTTATCCTCATTGTTTACTACATAATATTTACGATCGCGAGGAATTGCAGGTGATTCCTTAAATCCAGCGAGAGACAGCATCCAGGCACAGCACTATGTGTCCTGTCACTTGTCCCACCACGGGTCACCATTGGAAAACACTCCCTTCCCTGGGAATATAATTCATCAAGCGGACAAGGGACGTCTCGCTTCGGTACCTAGAGAAGGGAGTTAGCTGCATCGGGACTACGGTTTATAAATAAATCCCCGTCTGACACAAAAAGTAAATGGCGGTGAAGGATTTTTGGTCGGAGCAACAGGGGAGGAAATGCTATGGCCGCGTATGTGTACAGCCAATGCATTAATACTCCTCGAGGAAAATCTTCAATCCTTCTTCAGTGAAATATTAAAAGTGAGTATATGATCGATTACCTTGATATTATTTATAGTGCGCGAAAAACGGCGCAATCTCGTGCTACTCTATTTGCGAATCAAATAAAAGTATATTTATAGAATGATCGGAAACCAAACAAAACATCAAGCATATGCTGAGTAAGAGTCGAAAAAAATTTAGTAAGCCACCAGTGACGTAATGGCAAAATTAGCAGTGCCGGAACGCACTTTCCGTAACTTTCTTTAGAAGTGAAATATTACTCTTGCGTGTTTTTTATTACAAGCCAATATTTACATTTTCTTACTAAATTTTTTGTTTTGGTTACGATTGTATAAATTAGTAATTTTGACGCAACAAAATTGATAAAAGTGTTACTTGACTATTACGTCTTTTGTAAACCAGTGCCAGAACGGCGCTTCGGCGAGTTTCGGCACCGTGACACCACTGGAAGCTACTTAATCGCGGTATAGGTTATTTTATAGAATGAGTCATTGAGTCATTGCCACAGGTATACAGACCTATAAAAAACAAATATCAAGGCTTTATAATATATATCTACAACCAGTTCATTTGCTCTTTCCATTTCCCATAGTTATGCTGAAGGTGGCCCGCCATTGTATGGCTAGACATTTGGATGCTACGCAGCTACTTTTAGCGCTCCATTACATATTCACCATACAGTTATCATAGAGCACCAACTTCGAGCAGAAAAAATTTCGAAGCATTCGCACAGATCAACTGCTATGGCAATACAGATTTCAACCACCTCAAAACGTATTTTCGGGATATTCCGAAATGAAAATCGCCTCGTTGCCGACGAACCGACCTAATCCTGACCTAAGCGCCCTAATTTGAATCAGCTTCGTGCCCTCCCGGATCATTTAGGCACCAGTCTCCCCGCGCGGTTGGTCTGATTCGAGGAAGATTCACAAAGGAACACCCATGTACCTTCAACATTACGACCACCCTCTTTTTAACGACCCATTTTCTCGGAACGGCTCCGATTAGAAAGGAAGAAAGATGCCCCGGAGATAGAAAGAGATTCCAGCCTAGTTCGGTCACACTCATCGAAGAACATAACTACATCCTGCCTCTCTAATTAACCCCATCCAAGACTTCGATTCTGAAATGATAAACGTACTCATTCACGAGAGATGAATTGGTCGACTGAAACCACATCCGCCTCGAAAACTTTTTCGGACGATTTTACTAAAGTGAAAAATGTCCAACGAAAATATACGATTTTGAATTGCTACGTTAGCGGTTTCAAATTATGAGGACTTATCATTCCCGCTTCTTAGGTCTTTTTAGTGACGTATCGCTAGGTCAAAGTTTCAGCTACCATTTATTTAAAGTTCATTCTTTTTTACTTAATTTTCAAACACATTTTTTAATTGAAAGAACCTGAAGTAGCAGCAATGAAGCCGGTTTTAAGCAAATAAAATTTTACGTGGAACGTTAAAAACTAAGGCACGAATACTAAATTAATATTAATATGCATTCTTTTGAACCTTTTACGTTGGACGAGCGGGAGTTATCCGTCACGATATACACGAGTAGAACATCCAGGGGTTTTAATATAAGGATTCTGCAGTGACCTCGACATATTCTGTCACCACAGCGCATTGGAATCGGTTTACTTAAACTCGCAACTCGTGTAGCCGACGGCAGAGGAATCCGAATTTCACGAGGAAGTAAGCGATATTCAGGGCTGTTAGAATCGTCATAATATATTATGCGTGTAGCCATTCATTTCCATTCCTCGATAGGACAAATACTATCAAGGCCAAATCGAGAATAAATACATCGCTCAGCACTCATGGCCGAGCCGCTGAAATTTTCGAAAAAATCTCACTCAACTTCTAAGATCGAAACTTTACTATTAGCACCGGAGTTTCGATTAATTTAGTTTCGTTCCGATGAGTAAAGTTTCGTCCCTGTTCGAAACTAAACTCCTTGGTGATTTTAATTTCATGCGGGAACGAAACTAAACCTAGGCCTCGTATTTCCTTTTCCCTCCGGGTCGAAACTGAACATCTTCGTTTCGTTTCACTTGCCATCCCTGCTTTGCACCTGCGCGCGCAACTGCGTACAAAGTTACTTTTTTCCATTCGGTACTTTGGAAAACATAAATCAGGTTTCTACTAGGGTCGGTGCGTCCTCTTGTTGTCCCCAGAGGGCGCGTGAGTAACGCATCACTTCAGTGCAGGCAGTGAGGGCGTCACCGCCGACGATCAAATCACATCGCGCGATTGATCGGGGCGTGCGCCCGGTGACGTTCTTTTGTCTTCTCCGCTCCTTTCTGAAGTGAAGCCGACTCCCTTTCGGGAAATTCCTCCGGAGATTTATCACTGCCCGTGGCGCCAGCCCGATGAATTTCAATTCGGAAATCGTGGCGTAGCGGGCGAAACTCTAAATCAACGCCAAAGCTTGGTAGAAAAGTGAAGTAATGGGATGTAGACAATAAAAAATCACCGGAAACGTATGGCGGTGTGAAAATTCTTATTCCTTCCATTATTGATAGGAGTATACCAACAAACACAAACTGGAAACAAGCAAATAACCAAACCAAGAGTACTGAAGACAGCTTCCGTAGGATTGAAACCCTCTAGTGCGCGGGTGGGTAATTGTTTTGGCTCGAAGGCCACTTTATATGAGCGGAGGTTATCGAAGGGCCGCACGGTATATAATGGTTGTATTCATCAGTTAACATTATATTTCATTTCAGAAAAAGTATAAATTTTATTATAAAAATTAAAGGATAGTGATAGTTCTATTCTACTCATTTATTTGGTTAATTTTATATTGGTTAGAGTTCTAGCTTCTAGCACATTTGATTATATAATCAATTTAATGAGACAAGTATACCCTAATACATTTTTTTAAATTCTGTGTCGGGCCATCACAAGCATGTGGCCCGCGGGACACAATTTTCCCACCTTTGGTCTGGAGAGAAAGTGTACATTTGATTACGTGCTATATATCATTGAGCAGAGACTATGAGGGTTCTAGGTGAACCCTCTTAGGGATACAACACACCGAGGCCGGGGACCCAAGCCCGTGGCTAATACGCCCGATCACCCGGGGAGGGGCTGGAGAGGTAGGAAAAAGGATAGAGGCGCCGCCGCGAGCAGAAAGCAGAAAAATATCATTGAGCAGAAAGACGATACGGTATCCCAGTGGCTCCAGTGGCACTGGATGGCTGCAATGCGACAACAAATCGTCGTTTATTCACTCACGCGCGCCGTTTATTCACTCACGGGCGAAAACGTGTTATGTGCAAGAAGCTTGATATCGCCGCATAGCGTAGCATATTTTGCCTCTGGGCAAATTTCGGTCATCTCCAAATAGTTTTCCCATCGCACAAGTCTACTCGAGCTAATTGGCATAAAAAAAATCCCGTACAAAATCAAACTCTCAATCTTGAAGACTACTCCCGGATTTCCCGAAGCGATCTTCCGAGATTGAATGGAATTAAAAAAAAATGGAAACGGAAACCAAAGGATGAATTGGACGGCCTGAAAAATAAATATATAAAAGAAAAGAAAGAGGCGAGGCGGGTGGGGGAGGGAGCGGTAATAAACGCTCGAATTTCGAAAAAAACCCACAACACGGGCGCAGTTAATGACCCTCCCCACAATTTCCAGAATCCGCCTCCCGTCCGGTTTGCCGAGGGAGATTTTTCATCATCAACCGCCGACTGGCGCCCCCCCGGTGCAAGCCAAACGCTCAATCATGCAAAACGCTCTCTGCACGCACGAGAACATTTCCACACACACACTCCGAGAACTTAGTATTCTCTCAGGCCAACCATTTGCACGCGCGAGCTCCTCGGCTCAAAATTATCCCAAAGCGTTAATCATCAAAGCCGATTGACATCGGACATCAAATTTCTTTACCGCATCATGAATGGGTCCTTCAGATGCAGTGATCTCCTAGCATTCTTCTCACTACGCATTCCAGCTCGCAAAACCCGCAATACTGAAGCTCTACACCAGCCCAATTTCCGTCTGGCAATATCTCATAGATCCCTCTTTTACCGCGTACCTTCTATTTTCAATTCAATCTCAAATACTCTCTTGACATCTTAGCCTCCCGTACCAATTTTAATAACCAATTGAAAAGACTATCTTTTTGACACCGACCTTTAGTATGTATTGTATACGTTGAAAATGGTTGTTATTTATGTGATTATTTTTATACATGTTTATTAATTATATTTACATAATTTATTTTGTTTATAAACCCAATGTAAGGGCCTTAGTGCTGTTTTTGGTGTGATATAAATAAATAAATAAATAAAAGGATTCCTTTGAAAAATTCTCCAAGTTTTGTTATTTTTTCATTTATTATTTGTTGCCATATCCCCGAAAACAGCTGATAATGGTCTTTTACACCTGGGTTATCAACAAGGTAATATTTACACGTGCACAGACAACCATTCCTTGGGTAGGGGCAACCTACCCAGGCGAGACTCGAGCCTGCGACCTCTTCCTTGGCAGGCGAAGACTTCATCCCGCCGCCACCGAGGCCAGCGTTAAGCACCACCTTACAAATTTTTCACTAAATTTCTAGTGGAGATATCTCAAACATTTTCTCATTAAGAAGATCGTGCAATAATAAATTCCAAGTTTTCCACCTCTACACCAGGCATTTCCAACCTTTCGTTACTTTTCCTCGGCTCTTCCATTAAATTAAAAGAAATCGTTACAGTAGTCGACACCAGGAAAATAAGATGCAAGTTAATTGTTTCTCACAATGAGGAATGCGAATATAAAGAACAAAGGTTATATTTGAAATTCCTTTGTCCCTTTGATTACAACTCGATTGAACAAATGCAGTTTACAAGCCATAAAATGAAACTTGAGTTCACTACATATATCACGAAGAGAAGTAATAAAGATGATAATTGATTATCGTCGAGGTATTCAGGCTAAACTCCAGAAGGGGTAGGGGAATGAATGATATTTTTGCTCCAATAAATATTGATAAGAATTGAGTCTTTGATTTCAGTTTTCTTAGGCTCGATTTAATTAGATTCAAGAGCCCGAGTTAAATACGGGGAGATAATCCTCGGCATTTGTCTCAGAGCTCTCCCAACGGTCTCCCAGGAGACCGGTGGGGCCAGGCCGCAGTATGGGGGGGCCCTGGGGGCCATAAGGAAAGGGAGACTTGGTCAAGTCTCCGCCTCCATCCATCTCAGGCCCATGTCAGGAGACTACATAGTGATGGAGGTGGGGGAGGGAAAGGAATATTGGTTGGGGGCCAGGCAGGTAAATTCCTCCACTCAACCCCACCCCCACCCTTAAGAAGCGGCCTCCGCCCCACCCCGGGGGCGTTATTTGGGAGAGGAGGGAGAGGGAGGTAAAGAGGAAAAGAAGTGTGGATGCTGGAGGCGGGCTTTATTGAGATGAATAGGTTTCGGTGGTGGATTCCTGGCTTGTGAGAGCCAGGGGGGGAGGGTGGGAGGGTTTTGGGGGTTGGGGAGTGGGAGGGGAGGAAGGAAATGAATGGACACAAGAATGGAGAGATGGAACCCTATGGCAAACGCCGCGCAGGAAATGATTTGATTCCGCGCCCATACTTCATCCTCTTCGACCAATTGAAATCGGTAGGCATGAATCTCGGAGTCAATATAAATAAAAAAGAGTGCTCACTAAAGCTGCGCAGAGACCAGAAGCTGAGGCCGACAATCCGAAAATCCAATTTCAGCATTATTATGGGAAATTGATAATTTTTGGCATATGAAATACCAGTAAATCCACTTTACGAATATCCTGGATGTATTCGTTACTCGGGAGCATGCATCATAATACTAGACCATGCGTTATGATGGAATTAAGATACACAATCGTAATAAACAACGTGAAATTAAACGCTATCATCAGAATCAGCCTGCGACCTTTTCTGGTTGTTCTGCCAGATTATACAATTTTTATTTGCTGCTTGCTCCCTAGGGATCGTATTTTTCGGAATGTCCAACCTTATCTTGATTAAAAATTTATAAAAAAAATAAAATAGTGTTTTGACAATTTCTCCCAGGATTTCAGACGATTTTAGAGGGGGTCAATTCTATGACTTTTCGTCCTATCACGTCTCGTTCACTCCAAACATTTGTAAGATTCAGACAGTCAGTTGTCGGAAGTGGAATTCACAGCAAACTGATGCTAAATATTGAGAACAAATGGATCGTTCTGCAATCGATCTCTACCCTGCAAACATTTTTGAAAATCAGAAAAGTTTCTCGGGTTTTCTACCAGTTGATGTTTTCCATGTATCCCGACGTTTCGAGCAGCCACTTGCTGTTCATTCCAAGGGGATCTTCTGAAGAGAAACTTTTCTGCACCTGATATGCCAGCAAAATCTAAGATCATACATGTTTGAAAATCGACTAACACGTGCCCAGATAGGCAACTCCAGCCTTCAAAAATCAACCTTCAACGGGAAGGAAGAACTGGTGCCTCTTCTTATGTAGTTCTCTTGTTCTGAGCATTCCTCCGTTGCCTCAAATTAGCCCTGAGTTGCGGGAGGGCCGAGGGATTGCCCTCAACATCCCATCCTCCGACATCACTGGAGGCGGGGTAATGGGCCGGGGCAATCATGGACCAATGTCTCATTCCTTCCAGACCGTGGGTCATTTCAATGGTTCCCTACCTAGCAGGGCCTTGAGCCACTCACCCTTTAATAAGCACAGCAACCCTATCCCTTGATTAGGGGGTTTCACTCCACCCTCGTAGTCCCTCGTCCGATGGCCTACAACAGCTTCTTTCGTTTTTGAATGAAAGGAAGATGTTCATGGTCGAGTGGGGTATATTGTGATGCTATCCATTACATTCATTTTACCCCGTAAAAAGTCTTTATTCACTTTAAAAAAAGGACGTAGAAAGACATTCCACACCACACATACCATTAAAGCCCGAAACACAAATTTTAAGCGATAATTTGACAGTGTACTTGGCGTATCTCAATGCATTTCATCCCTCTCAGGTTTAACTCGGTGTTCATAATCAAAATTTGGAATATCCACAGCCTTATTCCACTCGTTCCTGACATTTTTTTTCATTGACATTCAGGTCGTAATAATACTGTGACAGTCCTGATTATAAGGATTTCAGCCGGGAAAATATGGCAATAAAGGAAACGAGTAGAATAACACATATAAGGCCGAGTACAATTCTGTTTTGAACGCATCAGCCACTTGATTTTGACAAAACCGGGAAAATGGTAACTCAAAGACTGGTTATTATTCTAGGGTTGCCTACATTTCATGTTTAATACTCAATTGCATATCATAAAATGTAAAACTCAAACCCCCCCCAAAGCCTCAGAGAAATCAAAAAATTATTTAAAAATCTTGTCTGGATTTGATATATAATAACTGCATCTGCTAAAAGTTAAATTTTAAGTGACAAAATGATGTAAAATGCATTTTCAGGCGTGTTATTTTTCATAAATTTTACTGATGTCCCCGTTTCCTGGGGGGGGGGGGGGGGTAGCCCCCACTAACCCCTATTCATCCCCCCCAAAGAATATTCCTAGTTACGCCACTGCCAGGCACCCTATTTGTATTCTCATTGTAACCCTCCCCAATTGGTTACCACTCGAAATGGAAGGAAAAAAAATGTCCGAGCAAACCTAGCTTTAAACGTGAAAAGGTCGTGAGGTCGAAATCGAGTGAAATTGGGTGAAAGAGGAGAGTGAATTCCTTAGTGGGGATAAGGACAGACTGAGCAAATCCCCCACTCCACCCCGAAGGAGAAGGGGGGGGGTCATGACCCGCCCTCTCCTCCATCGACCACCCCTTCCCTCCACCCCCTGAGGCGATCTGAATGAAGTCGTGCCTCCAACGAAGCGGAGAGCGGGGCCTCGTGTAAGTGAATTCGCCGATCCGTCGTCGAGAGCGGCGGCGGATCAAGATGCACCGAGGTTCCACGAATCTTCAACCCGGTCCGACCGTATTCCACGAAACATCAGCGGATCTAGAACCGGAACGGGAGATATCCTTATCGCATCATCGGGTGATCCAGCAAAAAGATTTCACGGATGATCGAAACAGCAGTGGGAAGGAATAAGTAAACTCTGACTGGCAGTTCTTCCGATTGGTGGGAGCTACCGCGGGTATTTTCTCAGCGTGAGATCCGTCCTACATGCTTGTTTCGAACACGCGATTTGTTCAATACATAAAGATATTTCAAATCTTAATTTTATTTTCTTTATTCCACTCTTGTGGGGCACGCTATACATAATTCTATGTAACTTAATTCTTATCCGCTATTAATTTTTTAAATGTTCGTAAATCCGCACCAGCTGCAGCTTTAAGCTAACATATGATGGTAACCTTAATTCAGGTTAACCTACCCCCATGTATCCCACCAAAGTTACACGTGCTGTTTCCATTAATTGTATACACACACTTTGTTTACTTTGCTAAAGCGGAATAAATATTATAATTATTATATCCTACCGATCACGGTAGATTTAAATGGACCATTTTTGGAATCACTCCAGCTCGCCTCAAATTCCATGTTCAACCTCCCTTTCCGATTTATACAAACTCATGTATTTATAAATCGTATACTCTCTCCCCTCATTCCGCTTTTACCTAAAATTCTTCCATGTAACATAGTTAACAGCATCACCTCCTTAGTTCTCGGGGAACAAGTTACCTTCACAACACACGGCGCCCCACAATCGCCGAAGGATGATACAGAACGTATTGAAGAAGGAGATGGATGAAAACTAAACTCGATGAATTGGGTTGAATGCCCAATTACGGTGCAGTAATGAGATGCAAATGAAGTTGGGCGGAATGACGAAATGTGGCAACATTGGACCACACAGTTCTCGGTGCGTAACGATCGAAAAGTAAGCCCGAAGAGTAATTAACGGTACGCAAACATGGCCAGCCCTCATTTCATATCGGGAGCGAATCGCCGAGCAATTACGAGGCTGGGGAACATTTTTATTACGGAGCGGGGGGACTGTTTGTTGCTCCAGCGCCGCCCGTAGCAGGAACCACCGCACGAAAAAAAACCTGCCGTCGACGTATCGATATAAATAATGCATGCTGGTGGGGAAAATGAGGAGTAAGATGGGAGCGGTCAAGAGATTCAGAACTCCCTTCGCGTATGCCATTAACAAACGAAGCGATATTAGGAGAGTGGGCGGTAGGACAGAGACCATCTGTATTTGTCGAGCAAATGACCAGCAATTAAATCCGAAATGGGGCTCAAGTCGATGGAAATCGTTCAAGACGGAACTTCCTCCGACAGTTCGATAAAAATCTATATATGATACGTTAACAAAAGGTGGATATCTGATAAAGAATGAAAACTAAGCGGTTCAAGGCATTGAGGAGAGTCTGGATTGATAAAACTTACAATAGATATCTAATATTCATTTCACATGGGTAACCGATCTTACAACGTGATGCAGGACTACTTGGTGTTGATGATCCGTTAATTAATAATAATAGTTGGTATAGATATAGAAGAATGATAAGTATAGCATATAGGATAGTAACCCGTCATTATTTTTCGTAATGTCAGAGCTAGTAAGAATTAAATGGAAAAAAATTAACAATAGTTTATTTCTGAGGAGTAACCTAATTAAGTTAATTTCTAAGAGTAAATTTTGTGATGTAAATGGCAAGTTTTTCGACCAGCACAGTTATATAAGTAATGCGATACATAAGATACAACAATCAACAACTCAACAAACGTAGCAAAGTAGTTAATAGATTCAAGAAAATAGCGTACTTCCATATTAACCTTCCTTAACTGATAACCGCAGCCAGAAATAACTTCCTTGAACACAAGTGACGACATAATATTGCAACAAATTCTGAAGTTGATCATTATATACACCAAAAAACGGTCGCAAAAGGAAGTGCTACACAGTCGAAGAAAGAATCGAATCAGCAGTTTCAATATCCCTAAAAATATATAAAGAAACTGCGTATCCCAAAATCCTGCGAAGTTAGCTAAAGCCGTGAAGGAAATAATGGTTAAAATATTTCCAAAGTTAACAAAATCGGTATTACATGTTTCATGAACGATCCCTTTAAGGTTGGTGGTTTCTGGCGATACTTAGTGGAATTTGCTGAAAATTTTGGATGAATAAAATTAAAATTTGTTTTTCCGCAGAATTTTTATTAAAACACAACCATGGATTCGAAGGTTACCGTCATATTCTGGTCAACGTTAACCGTCGAACCCGTGGTAGTGTTTTTCGGTGGCGGTGGGGTAAAGTTCTCGCCTGCCAAACCTTAAGTCGCGGGTTCGAATCCCGCTTGGGTAGGTGGTCCCTATCCAGGGAACGGATGCTTGTGACATCCTTTGTTAATCCTCCCTTGTAAAGGCCTCGCTGTCTACGGGGCAGTTGGAAATAAATAAATAAAAATTCTGCGGAAAAACAAAGTTTAATTTTATTCATAAAAAAAGACCCTTTAACTTTCGACCAATGACTCAAATCGTCACTTGAGCAGTTAAATACAGTTACTGCAAATTACTCCTTTTCCCCCCGATATCTGGAGAGATGGGAATCGAGCAAAATACTCGCACGGGTTCCCCATGTCCTCTTCTCGGCAGGATACATAAAAGCCGTTGGCTCGAGCAGGGTAAACAAACCGTGTATCGCGCTATTATAAAAAAAAATACAACCTCTACCCCATCCTCTCGGAGCGAGCAATAACCAACAACAACACCCAAGATGCTCGGATCCGAGGAGAATCTCCAGAAGGAACCGGTTCCGTGGAGTAGATGGGAGGGAGAGGGGGAACGGATGAAACCCACGAGAAATACGCCTCACCGCGAACGCACACAACGCATTCCAACACACACCCAACTGTGAAAAACCATAACGCCCGCAATGGGACAACATTTACGTCAGGAAGCTCGGCGACGAGGAGTCCGGGAGAGCTAACGACCTCAGGCCGATAAACGATCAACGGAGAGAAATTACCAATGCACGCATTCATTACACGGCCGAGGCGTGTGTATCGTGACGCAGAAGTTGAAATCTATATTTATCCCCGAGGGAAAAATGTACACAATTTCTATACAGGAAGTCCATAATCACGCATAAATTTTGTGCGCATTTCTTTGGTTGTACAACCTGTAAATAACCGCCTGCGTTGTACGACTTGATTTCAATTTAAACATATCCAAAAATATATATATTTAAAAAAATATATCTCCGGGCTTACCTACTCCTGTAGACTACTACATTAATCCATGGATCTCCGAGCATAACTAAGAACCTATAAAAGTTAAACACATTCCAACTTAAAAAGAAGACAAAAATAGTACATACCACAATGCAAGCGTAAGATAGCTTAATCATTACACATTCGGTCAAGGGTGAAATTCGTCCAAATATGGAAGGTATGGAAATATGGTCCCAGGGTTCAAATCGAAAAAAATCAATGCTTTATGATTGCTCGGATCGCAGTAAAGTTGTAGCTCAGTTCTTGCATACATATATCGTTCGTGTGCTCTTGTTACCATAAAAAACTTGCTTGGATAAAATTATAAATTGCTCCTGGGAAATCACAAAGATAATCAAAATCACTGAGGTATCGGTGGTCGAAGGTAGTTTTCTGGAATCACGATACAGTATAATGTCTACAAAATATTCCCTGTTGTAGCAAAAAAATATTCCCCGTTACAGCAAAAAAATATTCCCTGTAGTTGGGTTTAGTGTTAATATTTCCAGGATCGAGAAAAATATGCACACTCTGAGCATAACTTTACTCGCCTCACCTCAAACGACTTCGCTTGCCATACCAAGATATCACGGGTTACAGTCCCTTCTGGGTAGATTGTCCCTACGGGAGTTCGTGTAAGTTTAATTGTTTACCGTTATGAAAAAAACGATGTAAATGGCTGCTTTCGGTGGCGTGACAATGAATAAATGTCCGGAACGTCTATTTTTAGCACCATATTACGAGGTTTTTAGTACGATGGACGGGGACGCAAGTTTCGGCTTCCTTTGACTTGGCCATTACTCCCACCGCATTAAGTTTAGTGTTCGATACCCGATATCGCCATCGGAATGTATCGATTTCCTAAGTCAACGGTAAAATTCAACTTTGCAGCAAGCCCAATTCAGGAAGGTCCAAGCCCTTCTGAGAAGGAATAGCGCAATAGCAAAAGAGAAGGACGGAAAAATAATAACATTATTGAAAAAAAAAGACCATTCTACCATTCTACCTTGAGGGCTCTCCCGCAGTCTCGGCCTGGTGGAGGAGAACAGACCAACCGGCTTAGGAAGGACCCCTTTTAACCTTCAACCCATTATCATCAGTCATTCCGAATATCCATACAATCGCCCGTAATTGGCTGCGCCGCTAAACACATAATGACCGACAATTTAGTTCGCGCGAAACACAATACCCGGGCATAAATTCTTCCTCGCTGGCTTCGGGTATCTTTTGGGGGGAGGGAAAAACGAATAAAAAAAATCTTTCCACTTCATTAGGTAGGGGAAATAGAAATCCCAGGTTGTATCATTTCGGCTTCTTCTCAGGTAAGAACAGGAGAGGAGGGTTCCTTTTGAGTTATTGGGAATCCGGACATCGAGTCAACGATTATTTTGTACATTTTGTTTTTTTTTTTCTTTCTCCGAATCGTGAGACGGAATATCCTAGGTAGCTCGCATACCATCCGAAAGTTATCATTTAACATCTCCAAAGCATTCTTCCTCAACCCACAATACCTCTCTCACTCTCACGTGACCACTCCCGCGTGTGAAAGTGTGAGGGAATTTAAGATACTCAGGAACGATATAATAATCTAGGAAAACAGTGGCCACTCAATTCCATGAAGCGGTGTTTTCAGTTCACCCATCGCCAGACTAGCACATATAATGAAAGACGTTAGGCGCAACATTCTCACTATGTGATTCAACCCGAAGGTTGCTTTGAATTGGTGAGGGTAGAACTCACCCCAGACTAAGCTACAAGAATATAAATTAACACATTCAGGGTAGGGGAGCCTATTCCTATCCCTGAGCCGCCTCGTAATTCAAGGCTTTTGTTTCTGGGAGCCGGAAAGCTTTAGATTTTGGTCTTCCATTCCAACGAAATCAATGAAAATTAGTATATTGACTGATAAAAAATATTATTCACCCATATTTCCACGTACATCCTCTTCATCTTCGATGATTTACGCAAACAGTTATGCCCCCTGAATACACTATACCTTGAAATATCAGCGAGGAACATCAACGCGGCAAACTCAAGCCGAACTTAATATTTTAAGCCAATTCTTGACATAGACTTCAGTTAATTGTTTCTAATTGCGAATGTGCAACGCAACTGATGAGGCATGTAAAAAGTGCGTTAGTGGCCCACGGAAGATACCTCATAATTTCTCCTGATGTTTTTTTTTAATATTAGGACACGTAATTGGCCCAGGCTATCTATTGGTTACACGATCGAAGCCCATTACCATTAGCTAATTCTTGACATGGACTTCAGGCAAATGTTTCTAATTGCGAATGTGCAACGCAACTAACGCTAAATAACTCTTTGATTGACTACACACGTTGGCATTAGATCTTAATTGTGGAATACACTTGTATAAATTTCATAGCCCAATTTGTGTTAAAATAAAGTTTCATGACTATGTTCAAACATATACAGGTTAAATTAATGAAGTAGATGATTTAGTCGTGCATTACACCCACGATAATGTTATCTACAGCACTTGATATTTCAGAGAGCGTTTAAGTAAACTATGATTCGTGGCAAATACACAAGCTGACCTGAATTCCCACCACAGCTCCGGCCTCCGTTGGAACGAAGAGTTCACGAAAAACCAGGTGTCTCAGGTTCTCGAAAAAAGATTGGAGCCACCACTAAACCACAAAAGGGAGATTAAGGGTCGGTGAAGCGCGAAGCTCTTCAAAAACCGTACCCACAAAGATTCTATTCGATGAATTCCATCGATTCATTTGAAAGAAGAGAGGAATTAACGAAAAAACTGGTTCAAGGATTAATACTGAGTTTTGCGGACGGAGAAAAACAAAGAAAACAATCAGATCCAGACGTGAGCGGAACAATAATGGCCGCAGCAAGATGAAAAATAGGTATATGTCCATGAAGGAACACCACCATGACGAAAAAGAGTCACTATCCTGAAATCTCGTTGAAAACACTATAGCCCAAGAATAGGCCCATCAGACTTGGGCCGGCAGATTTTTAAGTCTAAAATTATTCACTGCGCAGCGATTTTGATGATTGGCATCGTTGACATTATTCTTATCAACTATCATTATACGACGATGGCCATCGGCTGTTTATTCTGTCATATAAACTTATTCCTAATATATTCCATTACATTTTATGACGTTCTATTAATTGTCCATGGTTTTCCGACTTCCAGTGGTATGCATTTGTACATGGTTAAGATGAAAAGGGACTTTCGGTTGCAGTCATTTTCCGACGTAGAAGAAAAATGCTACTTTGTTGACCTTTAAGCCTATTTGAAATTATAAACTTCAATCGAAAAAAGTCAACGGAGCATTATAATAGTTAGTATAAATGGACCTGTCAGAAAGATACATTTTATGAACGCTTGCTCAGATGCCTGAATGGCTGATAAGTGACGAAAAGGAATCCAATTTGATAACTCCTTTCAGGCAAGTAGACAATGTCGGTTCAACCGCATGCACGCACAACATATTTGCCTCAGTAAAACGTCTTCGGAAGCTGGGCAAAAAAAACCTTAAAAAGGTTTAAAAAGGCTTAAAAAGGTAGACCGCGAATAGATCGGAACAAAACAACCAGTAGCAACAGATACGGACATAAATACCTCCAGAAACGCAAAGACGACGATTCCACCATTTTTACGCACAAAAACATCCTTCATTGCATTACGCATACCATGCGTTCGTGAAATATCTTTTTAAAAAATAGGCCAAGATCGGAAGGGCCAATACTTCAAGTAGCGACAAAAAGGAGCAATCTTCAAGCAGCAACAATAGGGGGACGATAAAACATAATACGACAGGTGAACTTTCCTTTTAGACAGGTGAACTATCATTCTTCCACCGAGCTACCTTTCCTAGCTTAAAACGTCGTTTGCGGATGCGAAAGAATCTAAAAAAAAAAAATAGGTGAACGTCGGACGGAACAATACTTTCAGTAGCGAGGTAATGGCAGAAAGGTTGGAGGACTATCCCGATGAAACAGCACACAAGAGCTCCAGGGAATCCCATTGAGAGAATCTTGGCGATAGCCCGGAGGGCGCCGTGACAGCTCCCGGAGAGGGATTTGCGGAGAGTGGGACGAGCCCCGAAGGCTTGCCGTGGAAGCACGCGAGAGAGAGAGAGAGACATCCGACTGGGCTGACATCAATGGAGAGAGAGGGAGCCACCCACGAAGAGGAGAGCGGATCCTACGCCCCCACAGGCGAAACACAAACGATGCGTGGGAACCGCCTCGGAGCCTCTTTGCCGCTGACGGAGAAGCCATTCAGTCCGCGGTGTCGTGCGGCCCGGCATTTATTACTAGGCCGGTTGATGCGGAACTCATGAAAAAACACAGTTTTGACAAAGAGTCAAGTGACAATTCAGAGATGACCACATCTGGGCACAAATCATGCGAAAATCGAATTATTAACACATTCAGCGCGCAGCACGTCGATTGACGTGCATTGCCGGTCGGAGGCCTTTCTCTGCCTCCGAACATGACTTATATCCACTTCCGATTGTGTGTATGGTCTTCAGCAAGCTTCCCTCTTTCGACCCGTGTGTGCCGTTTGTAAATAGCAATATTTGAACGGAAGTTATGGCGCGAAAACCTCTCTCTATTTTTATTCCTTATTTTATCGGCCAATTCTGACGACTTTCATGAAAATCAGACCCGCAACGAACGTGTTAAGGGGGTGAATCACTATGTAACACTCAGAATCGAATCCCCTTGACGAGAAATAAATACAATTTTGCCACCGCAAAGTTTAGTGCAATTTGTTTCATCAGGACGAGCTGGATTTTTTTCAATTTACACGCGATGGCGTCGATATCTTTCCAGCCTGGACCACAGAAGAGATTCCACGCCGCGCGTCTCCACCCTTCTATTAAAATATGCACTCTTAATAATTACCGATTCGCGTCGGCCCAGCCCCAGAAACGTTTTCCTCCGCACAGATTTCGTCCCGCTCCGACCAAGAATGCACGGCGCCCCCTCACAGACACGATAATAACTCCACAGCGGAATGGAAGGGGAGGGAAAGGAATGCACGTAATGATAAGGGACCGGCCTACGCATCCGTCATACAATTTTCCCAGTCCATCTTTCCCCATATTCGTAAGTATGCTTTTTTCGATGTAGTACTTCAACATCCTCGAACAAAAATTACTTGACGCAAGACTTCACACTTTCCTGTCGAACAATTCGGGTGAAGGAGGCAATCTAGATCTATTTGGAGAGAAATTAGATAAATAGGAATATTGGATTCCACCAAGCCAAACGCAGTGACCGATCTAGAACAGGAAAAGTCATGGTCCAGAGACAGGATCCTGCCAGGAGGATACCTAAAGTATATAAGGCCAAACACAAACGTCGGAGGATATAGATCATCTGACCCAGGAAGTTACCCGAGAGACTTTAATGACCATTATCCATCGGGAAAGACTGAAACATTTCAATTCTGGTGAAGTCTTCACGGGAATTATACCCTTTTTGTAGGTATTTCCCTACACCTAGTACAAGAGGTAGTAATTACGTAGGTATTGACTTTTCAACAAAATCCCCACGAAAATCACAAATACGCCACAGTAAATCTGGCAACTTCGCACTCCCCCTGGCCTTTCCTCTCGGAAACTAAGTAAGTTCTTTCAGGAGATGTCTTTCCCTAGACCTAAAGTAGTGCACCTAGAGGCAGTAATTACGTAGATGTTTACTTTTTAACCTAACCCTCAAGAAAATCATAAATATACCTCAGTGAATCTGGCAACACCACCCTTCCCTCGCCATTCCTTTCCGAAACTAAGTTGTTCCATGCGATGTCATTCCGTATAAATAGAGGAGTAGACCTAGAGACAGTAATTATTTACATGCTGACTTTTCAACCAAATAACCACAAAAATCTCAAATACACCACATTTAATCTGGCAACACCGCCCACACCCTCGCCTTTTCTCTCCGAAATTAAGTAAGCTGTTCCAGGTGATGTCTTTCTCTAGACTAGAGGTATTAATTACTTAGATGTTGACTTTTCAACCAAATCCCATTAAAAATCAAAAATACACCACAGTAAATCTGGCAACACCGCCCTTCCCCTCTCCCATCCTCTCCGAAACTAAGTAAGTTGTTCCAGGTGATGTCTTTCCCTCCATCCCTCGCTTCTCGCAGATGGAGAGGGAAGGCATCCTCGACCCACCGTTCCCTTTTCCTCTCCACGGCGCTCATACATCGGGAACTCGGGGCGAGAGATGGAAGGCGGAACGAATCCCTCGTGAACTTGGAGCGAGCGCGAAGAATTGTTTCAGAATATGGGGAGCAGGAGGGTGGATGGAAAGACACGGCTGAGACGGCCTGCCTGAAAATGTCCGTACCTCAGAAGTACATAAAAGAACGCCCATGATGGAAATTTAGAACAGATAGGAGTTACGAAAAGTAATTCCGTTTCTGAGCGCACCATGAAATTACTCTTCAATACAATTGTCACCAGAAAAATCGTGCATCAATCATGAAATCAACTACAGAGGACTTACTATAATTCTTAATATTTCCGACAGAAAAGCTATTTTTCAAAATTCAAATCTATAATCCAGTCAAGTCGAGTTACGCCATATAAAGTTTGCTGTTATTGAACTTCTTGAACATCTTGTTTCTTAGCGACAGATTAAGAAAATGCAATTTTTGACAGCCTTTAAAATACGACCTTATTACTCTATTCCAATTGCACTAGATATTCCTATAGCACATAATTCAACGTGTATCGACCTATCTCTATATTTAACTTCAGCTGAGATATCTTTCTCCTATTTTTACTTAGAAAACGAATTTATGTCTCATTACTATTATTATTCTTTAAACGACAATTATTTATTTTTTCTCATTACAATAAAACATTTAAATTAAAAATCAAAATAAAAAACCGGATAATATTAAACTATAATCGTTAAGATTCTGGGATCACTCCATTTAAAGTATTCGCCACGTTGGTTCACAGAGGTTGACGACCATTTCGCCGGGATTCTAAGAGGCGACTTTCAAGTCGATATTTTGCATATTCATATCACTTGCATATTCTGACAAACTTTGAATTCGTTTCAGAAAGAGAGCACCTATCCGAGATTAACCGTTCGATCAGGACCACGAGGCCACTATCACAGGAACAAAACGGAAAAAGCAGAGAAGGAACGAGCGAGGGACGAACAGAGAAAACAGACTGATGCCTCGTTCACATTACGATCGTCCGAGCCGTCGTCCTAACGATAGTTGACCGAACTAGCCGTGTGAATGCAAGTCCTGACTATAGTTGACGTAGTTCCGAACGTTGCCACTTTACTATGGTTTGGCGCTGGGAGACCGGAAACGGAAGCGACAAGTGAAAGACAAAAAGCTCGTGAAGCTCTATTTTTTTCATGGATTTGTCCTAGGAAGGAAGAATATGGGCGGAAAAAAAATTATTTGGTAAATACACGTTGAACACACTAATATCTTGTCCATGCATATCTCAACAGCTTTGCTAACCGTCAATTTCCCGTTCACTTTAAATGTCAGCACTAGCACAGGTTTTAACCATCGTTGTGTGAATGCACGATAGTTCCGACGACGGCTGGAACTATCGTAATGTGAATGAGGCATGACAGTGAGAAAAAAAAATTGAAGGACGGAATAAATAAATTCAAGAAAAAAAAAAAACCGTAAAACTCCTTCGCGCGGGTGGCATTCACTCGAAAATGTTTTTTCCTCTTCCTTCCCGAACTCATCCACGCTCCGAACTCCATCTCTTACTCCCACCCCACCGCGTCCGACACGAAGCACGGGTGGTGTTCGAAAAATAGGGAGCAGGCGGTTGAGTCGGGAGTGGGGACACTAAATTTCATTTAAAGTGGAGCTTTTAGTGAGGGAGAAGGGGTGGGAGAGGGAAGCAGGAGAGCTTTCACGGGTGGAAATATTCGTGGAGGTCTTTCGGAAAACACTCGTCAACATCCCTTAAATAGTACTTTCTTAACAACCGCAAAATTGGCGATTCGTGATGGCGGGGCTCAAAAGCAATGCACCACAAAAAAGCGTCCGTTACGGAATAGCGAAAAAGGAGGGTTTATTTTCTGATAGTGGTTTATAGAAACCAGGACCTCCGTCCCTTATGCCACGCACTGTGGACGTGAACACCGTGTTTAATAAACTCAGTCCGAGATCAGCCGACTTGGAGATTCATCATTCATTGCAACTCTGAAATAGGTTATTCTCTTTCACCTATTGTGGTAAAGGTTGCTTGCAATTGACGAGTAATGTCAATAAATAATGCACATGCACGTGGAAAATTTTCGACATAAGAACAAAAGCAATAGGAAAAGAAATTCTTTAACGATAACTAATTAGTGCGGAAGGAGACTTCAATGTAATGTGGAGGGATAACTTCTCCATGATCCCCTTGCAATAGGATCAATATGAGCATGTAGATTTCCAATTTTGAACTCTGGGCTATCGCTATGCGTATCCTAGAGTGACAGCCGCCCGCAGCATTAAGCTTCAAAGATGGATTCCAGACGCGATTGCATGACAAAATCACTTCGGGCGGTAGGTGTCAAGGAAAATATTTTTGGGTTGCGCCACAACCTCAGCCCCAAAGGTTATCGCGAATACTCCCACGACCAGAACGACCTCAAGGGCATCTGCAAAAAAAGAAGAGTTGACCTTTTGACACCGTCAACTTCAGTACTGGCATTTGGGGATGCTCCCACCGCAAGAACCACAAAGCCAGCCCACCATTCAAAATGAAGATACTCCCTCGCATGATAATGCTACGTTTCAATATCTAATCTCTATCACTGTGAGGGAACTGGCAGGCAAGTGCGTTGAAAGAAATGGGTCGTCAAGGGCTAGGAAGTAGATAGTAAGAGCGGCCCAACTCAATTTCATAAGCTACTATCCACAAGTGATGTCAGATTAGGGTACTACCTCAACTTATCCGACATTCTTCCCCCTAACACAGTACCCGGCAATCTCTTCCTGCCAAGCACTGGGTCCATCAGATCCTCTGTCACCTTCGTATTCCCTCTTCTCAACCACCATGAATAGCACTGAGCCGTTGCTTTTCCTCTCCATTTAACCATATCCATTCTTCTTCATGCCCACATCTTGAACGACTCCAAATTTCAAATTTGGTCTGAGGGTCCCTGATTCCAATCCCGGGTGAAGCCTTCGGACGCCCCAAAACGGGAAAAAACACGAATTACAGGAGGGAAGGATCTTCTCCCCTACCCTGAATGATGAAAATTCACTCATATTGGAAGTTGCGCGTTATAGATATTTGACTGCTGAGTCACACCAAAAATTCTAGCTCAAGTCCTTTATCGTTTGAGAGAAAAACGAAGTCCTACACCAACCCATTCGGAAAAATATCTCCCTTATATAATTTTTCCGCCTGACCCAGGAACATAGTTAGGTTCCAAAATGATCTCCTCCATTTCAACTTCAACAGATAACTACCACTCAAGCAATCTAAGCCTAGAACGTAGCTCAGTCTCAAGATACTCTCACCCTTATTATAATAAAATTTATGTGAGGCTTCATGCTTGCTTGTAGCATTTCATTTCACCAATCGCGCAGCTTTCGCTGTGTATTTTATTTAGTTTGTGGATTAAGCATTTCTACGTCGGATCCCATTAGCTCGCCGCGCATTCAAGTGGCGGCCTCACGAGTGAGTAGCACCACGGAAGAAATGGCAGACCTCCTTCTTCCATGGTAGCACCTCCCTGGCGTTACTTCGCACTGGAATGGTGCTCGATGGTTGGCAGCCCCGTTCCACTCATGCCGAGCACCACAAACATCCTCGCACCGCCCTCCTGGGGGCCCTGTCTCATTCCGAAGGATGGCCCCGTGGAGGGTCCGTGGGAAGAGCCCTTTAGCCACGCGGCCTTTGTGCGTGCTGGCCCTTTGGGGCCCTCGCCGCGTCTTAAAGAACGACGACACTTTTAGAAGAAGAGATCGGACCTTTCCCAGGATAAGAGCCAGGACGTATCCCCCCCCCCCCAAGGGAATGAAAGAAAAAAGGGTGGGTGGGAGGAGGAGGATGCATTTGTGTAGTTTATTGCGTCACGGCTTGCTGCCGTTCGTTTGTCGCCCTTCTTTAGCACGCCGGGAAGGGCGCCTTTTTTCTTCACGAGGCAGAAAAGAGAGAGAGATAGGGTACGGCTCCGACTTCTTTTTGAGTGCAAGTGTGAGGGAGGCAGAAGTCCCATTTCAGGGTTTGATAACGGACGGCGGCTTCCTTTACTTCAAGTGATGTCTTTATACTTCTCCGGTCTGATCCCAAGATGAAAAAGAAGAGGACTGACGACGGTTCCCTTAGAAGGAGTCGCATTTACAACAAATATTCAAAATAGACGGCCAATTTACATCATTAGCAAGAAAGAAAGTGGGGTAGCTCGCGGCCAAAAAATATAGGGGGATTTTTACGGGACGGGGTAAATTTCAGAGGAAATCACAGCCCAATTATTCTAGGCATTTATAGAAAAAATATCATTATTAGACTAAAAAGCACTTCAGATGGATGGCAGAGTTGTTAGATTAGGTTAGCGAATTTTAAACGAGGAC